>NC_047086.1:305260968-310260968 GCF_902459505.1 Geotrypetes seraphini | reverse complement strand
GCAAAGGTTTTATAGTCTTTCACATAAAGATTATATTACCTTATTCATAGCAAAAAAGTCCAACTTCAGATTAGGTTCATAAAGTAACGTTACGAGAAACAGACAGAAGTTCAAGTCTCCAGCTTTTAGTACAAGCAGATGTTATTTCACTATAGACTTCTGACAAGTCTCAACACCGCTTCAAAATGAGATTACTTGTTTCTTAAGCATGATAAATGATCTTATCTGTTCCCTAGAGAATGGCTATTTCTTCAAGACCAATACAACATCAATTTTGATACAAACAGCATAGAGACAAAGGGCTCACCTTACAATATAACACATTTATATGATACAGTGGGCCAAATTTATCAAAAGTTTTCTCACTTTTTGTATGCATAAAAAAGCCCTTGATATATTAGTCCCAATGTGCATAACAGTGCTGACATTTTGGGGAAAAATGCATTTCAAAATAAAAGATCAACTTGAACCTTCATATCTTAATAGCAGTGCTATTATCACATGGGATTTGCTTTCATACTGTATCATTTTAGCTATTACAAGGCAACAAAGTATCACCAGTAGTGCACTTGGATATCTTTCAACACATCATAAGCTCATACTCTGCTGGGACACACAAGTAATGAGAAGAACATTTTCCATACACTGAAATAACACATTTGTTTCTCAAGTTTTCAACATTAAATTTGCCTAGTTTTGACTGGAGAATTTATGATACAGTATATTAACTTTTTTTGGGGGGGGATGAAAAGACTTTTATATCTTATGGACAGTATTCTTTATATAATCTTTAAAATAGAAGCAATATCTTACAAATAGTACAACATATAATATTGTAGTCTGTTTCCTCTGTATCTAGTGAACCTGGAAACTATTAGAGTGAAGCTGGCAAACATAGGAGATACAGAAAGAAGTAAAGTAAGAAATGAGGTGTTGAAGATTTCTCCTAATCTCTGGGCTGGAACATATAAATTCTGTCTAAATTTCAATGGTGCATAGCATTTTTACTTTGACACCATAATTCACATTCTTAACAAGATAACTCTTCATTTCCAATATATAAAATCTGAAATTAACTGCACTTCCCCCTCCCCATTCGCGGTTTCTCCATTTGCGGTTTCATATAATCACGATATTTTTCTGGGGAGGGGGAAAATAAAAAAAGCAGTCTTAATTTTAAAATAACTCATATTTTTTTCCTCCCTGCCACCTTCCCGGCCTTACCTGGTGGTCTAGAGGGCTTTTGGGGCAGGAGCGATCTTCCTATGCTCCTGCCCCGTGCAGATCGCCATGAGGAAATGGCTGCTGTGAGTGCCCATAGTCTCTCAAGACTACGTCGGGAACTCCCTACAGCCATTTCCTCATGGCGATCTGCACGGGGAAGAGCGTAGGAAGATCGCTCCTGCCCCGAAAGCCCTTAGACCACCAGGTAAGGCCGGGAAGGAGGCAGGGAGGTGGGGGTGGGTCAGAGCTGGATAATCGCAGTTTTTTGCCATTCGCGGTCCGGCTCTGCCCGTATCCCCCGCGAATGACGAGGGAGAAGTGTACTAATCATTTCTACAGCGCTACTGGACAAACACAGCACTGTATATCAAAACACAGAAGAGACAGTCCCTGCTCTAAAGAGCTTACAATCTCAAGACATACAAACTGAACTTGCTTCACTAGGTTTATATTTTTTTCTGTACACATCAAGTCCCAGATCTATGTATGTAATATAAATCAGGAATTGGATGTGACTATACCAGAAGGTGGGCAAACATGGTCCTTGAGGGCTACATCCCAGTTGGGTTTTCAAGATTTTCACAATGAATATGCATGAGATCTGTTTGCATACAATGGAAGCAGTATTTGCAAATCAATCTCATGCATACTTATTGTGGAAATCATAAAAGCCCGACTGGGACTGTAGCCGAGATTGAATGGGAGTGGGGGGAAGAGTAGATGAATAGCTATATGTATAACAATGGCCATGACGATATAGGATGGGCAGAGAGAAACTGAATTGATATGGAGTGCTCAGGAAAACACAATGGCATCTGTGTATACAAAAGAGATATACAGACCTCCAAGCATAGTGGAAATAGCAAATTCTGTTATTAAGGAAGACATCCAAAGGTATGGACAAATGGAAAGTATTACAGATGCTATATTAGGGCAATTTAATGTCTAATCATAAATAGACATTTATTAAACAATATTAGGTTCCCTTTTATCAAGCTGGATTTTAACAGGGTTGACTTCAACATGGTGAAAGACTGTTGGAGATGATCCACAGAGCATAAACTTAAGTGTATGCAATGATACAAGAGGAACTAATTGCTATAAGAATACTTCTAAAAAAAAAAAAAAAAACAACAACACTTACTTGCTTTCCTAAGGCAAGTGAATTTTCTTAGATTGTGGGCCTAGAGTGGAGGAGTTATGGCTGAAAATAAACACACTAGGTACATTAGAGCAGTGGTTCCCAACCCTGTCCTGGAGGAACACCAGGCCAATTGGGTTTTCAGGCTAGCCCTAATGAATATGCATGAAGCAAATTTGCATGCCTATCACTTCCATCATATGCAAATCTCTCTCATGCATATTCATTAGGGCTAGCCTGAAAACCCGATTGGCCTGGTGTTCCTCCAGGACAGGGTTGGGAATCACTGCATTAGAGTAACACATAAAAACATGGCAAACATCCCTGGGTAATGAAAACTCATCACAACAGATCCCTAGTCCAGGATTTGATTAAGCTAAAAGTACAAACTAAGAGGCAGAAACTGCCAGGTCAAAAAAAAAGGAAAAGCAACCTAAAACAAATAGGAATACTTTGCTAGTGGGGAAATTTTTTTTTCCAGACATTAAGACCCGGATTCTGTATAGGACGCCTGGGACGGGTGTCCTATAAAGAATCGGGCCTACACCCGCCTAATATAAACCCGATTCTGTAACAGACGTCCATGTTACAGACGTCAGTTACAGAACCGGGTTAGTGTAGACACAGCTGCTACACTTATCGCAGCAAGGGATCTCCCTGCCGCGATAGGTATAGTGGCCGCCTGTCCCCCCCCCCTGAACAAACGAGGCAGGAGGGATGCTCAATCCCTCCTGCCCGAAAGACCCCCACCCCCCTCAAAGTTCACCAGCAGGAGGGTGCTCAATCCCTCCTGTAAGAAGGCCCTCCGAAGTTCGCCGGCAGGAGGATGCTCAACCCCTCCTGCCAGAAGACCTCCCCCCCGATCACCAGCAGGAGGGTGCTCAACCCCTCCTGCAGGAATAAGACCCCCCCCCGAAGTAAGACACCCCCCCACGCTAACACCCACCCACTCTGGACCTCCCCCCCACTATCCTTAAAAGTTGGCCGGCTGGACGGGTCTTCCTACCGGCAGGCCCGCCTCCGTCGAAATGAGGTGGGCTTGCCCCTTTCTGGTCCATCCCTGAGAAGCCTAAGGCCTGATTGGCCCAGGTGCCTAAGGCCCCTCCTATGGGCGGGGCCTTAGGCACATGGGCCACTCTTGGAGAGGAGAGAGGTAGAGATGCATGGGGGAGAGAAGAATGAAAGGGAGAAATGTTGGATATGGTGGTGGAGAGGGAAAGATTGAAGGGGATGCAAGGTAGAAGAATAATGGACATAGTGTTGGAGGGAGAGATGTGGCTTGGTGCTGGAGAGGGGTGATAGAAGGAGAAATGGGCATGGGGCTGGTGGGCAGTGGTGAAAAATGATGTACATGCTCCAGGGGATGAGAGAGGAAGAAATGTTGGATGTGGCAGTAAAGGGGGTGGGAGAGATGCCTGGATCTCTCATGATAGATGGACAGTGAGAGAGAGGGGCATGTTGCCAATGTGGGTGGAGGAGAGAGGAAGAAAGTTGGACTCATGGAGAGCGAGAGATGCTGGTTGGGGAAGAGAATGAGATCCAGAGGAGTTGAAGTGTGTAGGAGGCAGAAAGACAGAAATATTGGATGCACAGTCAGAAGGAAGTGTAACCAAACTCAGGAAATCACCAGACAACAAAGGTAGGAAAAATGATTTATTTTCAATTTAGTGATCAAAATGTGTCCATTTTGAGAATTTATATCTGCTGAATATATTTTGCACTGTATTTGTCTATTTTTCTATAGTTGTTACTGAGCTGACATTGCATATTTAAGTCATGTGCCTTGATCTCTTTAAAAAAACCAAAGCAAATATAAATGATAATTAAGATTTTCTCTGCATACCATGTGCTTTGTGGTTTTTTAATTTTGTGATTACCATTATGTATTAATAAGATTATATTGTGTGTATATGAAAAATGGATGGAAGAAATTGCATTACAATTAGTACTATTATTATGGGGGTGGGGATTGGGGTCTGGGGCGGAGCCTGAGCGGGGGTACTCGGTTGATACTTGTTAGACTTAAGGGGTGCTTGGCTTGAAGAAGTTGAAAAGCACTGGTTTAGGATACTGCAAAGCCAGGGTTCATGATCCCTGGGAGGGAAGCAGCTCTGGTCATTCCCTAAAGAAAATACCTAGTAGTCACGATTGCATAGTTTCTGGAGGGCCCTGGTGCATGATCCAAACTCAGAATCATAATCACTTAACCAACCTAAGAACACTAAAACATAAAAGGGGGAAAATGTGTAATTAGTTATTAATAGAGTCTCAAGGTACCTATATCTCTTTGGTTTCAAGTGAGCTGGAAGCCTAAAGAAAGAGGAAACTGCCAAGTCAAACTATTGTTTATTATGATGTATATATGGAAATGGTAGTGAATTCAAGAAGCAGCTTCTGCAGAATAAGAAGGGAAGATAAAGCATTAAACCAGGGGTGCCCACACTTTTTGGGCTTACGAGCTACTTTTAAAATGACCAAGGCAAAATGATCTACTAACAATAAAATTTTAAAAAAACACAAAGCACACTGTACGCAGAGAAAATGTTAATTACCATTTATATTCAGGGTTTTTTTCAAAGAGGTCAAGGTAGGTGACTCTATACACTGTCACCTCAGTAACAACCATACAAAAATAGACAAATATACCCCCCTCACTTTTTACTAAACTGCGATAGCAGTTTTTAGCGCAGGGAGCTGCGCTGAATGCCCCACGCTGCTCTCAACGCTCAAAGGCTCCCTGCGCTAAAAATCGTTATTGCAGTTTAGTAAAAAGGGGGCCATAGTGCAAAATATAGACAGCAGATATAAATTCTCAAAAACGGACACATTTTGATCACTAAATTGAAAATAAAATCATTTTCCTACCTTTGTTGTCTGGTGATTTCATGAGTCTCTGGTTGCACTTTCTTCTTCTGACTGTGCATTCAATCTTTCTTCCCTTCTTTCAGCCTGTATGGTTTCAGCCTGTATGCTTCCTCTCCTCCAGACCTCATTCCCTCCCCTAACTTTTTCTTCCTCTCTCCCTGCCCTTTCTTTCTCCCTGCCTCCCTTTCTTTTTTCTCTCTTCATGCCCCCTTTCTTTCTTTCTGTTTCCCTTCTTCCCTTCTGTTTCCCTGCCTGCCCCCTTTCTTTCTTTCTCCCTGCCCTCCCCCAAGCCACTGTCGTCACCATCTGGGAACAGGCCCCCAAGCTGCTGCCGCCATCGGGGAACAGGCCCCAAAGCCACCGCTGCCCCAAGCTCTCCCTGTTTCCCTGCGTCGGGCCGACCAGCATTCCTCTCCCCGACGTCATGCGGTATATAAACTTAAGGTTTAGATTAGATTAGATTAGATGGGCAAGTTTTTGAAAGCCATCATGAAAGAACTGCACATCTTGCTTTCTCAACCAGTTGATCACAGACCTTCCCACCTCTTCATTAGAGTCAAACAGATGCCCCTGAAGGTATTCATTCAATTTTAGAAAAAGATGGAAAATCGCTAAGTCTGGATTGTTTGGTGGATGGTGTAAGACTGAGACAGAAAGTGAAGTTCAAAAATAAGAGGGAGTCTAAGATGTCAAAGTCATATCAATTTATTATAAAGGGTAGTTAAAATAGATATAAATTCTGGTCCGTATCAGGTATCTCAAGACTCAACACAGCTGTGTTTTGGCATAAAGTCTTGCATCAGAGTCCATTATAATCTTTTGCAGTGGTTCATTTATCCCTTTAAAAGTCTGCTCCTGACAATTTCAGAATTGAGGGCCAGGTTCTTTTTTTTTTTTCCTGCAAAATCTGGCAACAGAATAGAACCCACAGTGGAAGATCAGATTTTCTACCTTTTATAATAAATTAACGTGAGTTTGACATCATCTTTGCAATCACCTCTGTGGTGTTTCGTGCTGTGCAAGGCACTGTCACGCTGCAACAAAATTTCTCTCATATTCTTCCAAACTCTTCTCAGTCATTCTTTCAAAGTTTTCATGGATGCAATGTTAACACTTTGAATGACCCTTCGACTGTCCTTTTGTGTTCGTCAATCCTTTTTCCTGCCAGGCACGCCTGCTGCTCTCTCAGTTTACCATTTTTCATCAACAAATCAGCCCTTTCTGGTCCACAATCTTTATATTGTTCTGGGCCCAGGGATGCACAGAACTCACGTCAACAGAGTCAACACCATAAACAAGGTGCAGGCGGCAGTTAATATCAACAGGAGGGACTTCAATAGTCAGAAATTTTATTGCAGCATGTTGCTTAAATGGCACCGATGAGTGCTCACTGCATGCAGCCATTTGACAAGCAAATAGCAAAACAGCCTCTTCTCGGCAACCGAGGTGAAAGAAGGGATTTCAGAGAACAAGGAAACACACGTAGCATGTCAATGCTGCCATCTTTTGATGAGTCGTGGAGGTGTACGCATTACTTTTTATTTAACCCTTGGGCAACAGGGGTCAATAGAAACATGTTCATAGTGGAATGAGTAAAAATAAATCAGGTCATTGTTCTTTGAAAAAGTACAAAGACTAGAGAACACACCATGAAGTTATTAGCTAGTACATTTAAAACAAATCAAAAATGTTTCTTCACTCGGCACGTAATTATGCTTTGGTATTTGGTGTGGTGAAAGCATCTAGAAGTATGGCGAGTGCCTTCTGACCTAGGCAACCATCTTCCAGCACTATACTCGTATGTTGGTTCTTTATGTCTCATCATGACCATCCACAATTCATTAAGTCACTAGGACTCAAGCATGAGTCGATGGTATCTAACAACAACAAAAGCATCGGGGGGGGGGGCAGAAGTTATCAAAGTAGGCTATTTTACTGTTTACCCCAGTTATTAGTAACTAGGTATCACTGCATAAAATAGAACCTGTGTTAAAATAGCACTTTAGTGGTAAATAACATGTATTAAGAGTAGCCCACATTGATAACTAAGCCCCTAGTGTAGCTGAGCTTAAAAAAAAAGTTTGGAGAAGTTAATGGAGGAAAAGTCTATATACCATTATTACGGCAGGCTTGGTGGTAAGCCATATAGAAGCTAGCCACTTTTTGGGGTCCTGCAAGCCATTGGCAAGCTGGATTGGACGCTATTGGAAAAGGTTACTGAACCTGACTTGGTCTGACTCCACGCGGCTCGAATCTCCAGCAGTGCAGGGCAACCAGGCACGATCTCTTCGGCATCCGGCCTGTACCCGCACCGCTTGCTGAGTGGCTGACATCAGTTCTCTCGAGTCCTGCGATAGCTGACGTCGGCAATTCAGCAAGCGGTGCGGGGGCAGGCCGGATGCCGAAGTGATCGAGGCTGCCTGCCCTGCACCGCTAGAGACCCGAGCCACGTGCCGTCCAGCAAGGGGGCTCCAACAATGGTATGGGGGGAGGGGGGATGATTGAAAAAGGCAGGGGGAGGTACCAGAAGATAAGCCACAGCTAATACCATGGGGTGGCTTATCTTCCAGTTTTTAAACATAGGCCGCCCTTTTCTATACAGGGGGGCGGCCTATAAGTGAGGAAATATGGTACATTTCTTATGTTCATTTGCAGCAGGAAATAACTTTAAAAGTACTCTATCTCAGTCTAATTCAATACAGTTCCTCAATTAATGTTGCTTTATACATTGGAAATTGAAACAATAATGTTGCTTTATACAGTGGAAATTGAAACAATCAGAAATGACTGCTCTATATCCTCACCCAATGAGTGCAGATAACACCTGCATAGTCTATCCAGTCCACCGAACAAGTCGGTCAGAGCCACACCTGTCACTCCGTGCAGGTTGCACTCTTTCATGATTAAATACTAGCATTACAAACAGGGCAATTGGCAATATGCCAATCACATACAGGCAGTTGTACAGGGTGGGCCAAAAGTAGGTATATACTATTTATTCATTATTTCTTTTTATTTTACAGGTATTGAATAGGTATAATACAGTACTGAATGATAATTGAGTAAAAGCGAAATGAGGTAACTGATACAAAAACTTCACACGAATGTTATTCTTGACACCTGTAAAATGAAAATAAATAATGAATAAATACTATATACCTACTTTTGGCCCACCCTGTATATCATGTCTCCTCAGAACATAATGCCACCATACCTTGCCAATAGTCTTAAGAGTGGTTTTATTACTATTATGGCTGCAGGATAGTCACATTTATCATCAATATATTTTTAAAACATCAATCTAAAAATATTGCTAAGTAAAAACATTTTACTCACTACTATCAATCAAAAGATGACATCTTCTACCCTGTTGAGATATACATCACCTACATTCCTAGCATAAAACATGAATGTGATATATAATAAATATACAGTGGAACCTCGGCTTGCAAGACGAGCAAAACACAACCGCAAACCTTAACTCACAAAATGAGCACTGTCTCGCTAAACGAGCACCCCCCCTGCTCGAACCGGCAACCTGAGAACGCTCCCGTCCACGAGAACCGCATCACACCCCCATGCTGGAAGCGGCATCCGCTCACCCACACAAGCTCCTTACCCCATCTGCAGCGTGCCAGTGCCAGTTAAGGAAAGATCCCACCTCTTGCCTGGGCTGGGCCTTGAGCATCTGTGTGTTATTGTGTGTGTGTGTCTAATAAAATTATATAACTTCCTTTAAATCAGTGTATCTCAAACTGTGTGCCGGGGCACACTAGTGAACCTCCTGAGATTCCAAGTCTGCTGCAGCAAACTGAGGAGGAAGAGAGGCCAGCTGACTTCCCTACACAATACGGCACCAGTGCTGCCCAATTTGCCGAAGGTCTGCATGTTTCCCCCTTCTCTCTAGTGTCCTCCAGCTTCCCCCCTGGCCTCCTGGTCTCACCTCTAAAGCTAATTACAGCAGCCTGCAGATGATCACCGGTTGTTAAAATGATTTTATTTTCAAAATAGTGAATGAAAAGTGTTTTTCTGCTGTGTATATTGTGTATATCTGAAAAATGTATGGAAAAAATTGCATTACAATTAGTAAAGGGGATGGGATCTGGGTGGGCTTAGGGAGGTCTGTGGTTGGGGTACTCAGTTGATATTTGTTAGACTTAGGGGGCACTTAGCTTGAAGTAATTGAGAAACACTGCTGTAGGCAATCAGCTGGCACCAATGTCTCTCCTTCTCTCCGGCCTTCTTCCCTGTTGGCACCCCTACTGGCATCTCGGGGCCCATCTGGAGGGCCACTGCACATGCACAGACGCCGACGTGATGATGTCACGCATACACATGATGTGATCACAGAGACGTCTGCGCACTTCTGGGTGCTTCAAACCAAGGCCACTACTTTTAGTACGCCCTGGCTCGAGAAAGTTTGAGAGACACTGCATTAAATAGAACTTAACTTCTCAGCAAAACCAAAAATATAATTAAAATCTACCAACTCCTCTTCCTCTTGCTAAAAATTCTGGAAAATATCCAAACTTTGCACTGTTTCCAGAAGATTAAGGGTGGATTTATCAAGGTGCAGTAAAGGTTCTTCCTTGCTGAATCCCATCTTATAGGAATAACTCTTGTTTGCAAGCCACCTTGTAAGCAGCATTATTTCTGTAGCCCAGGGGCATCAGGCCACACAATGCTCCCTGGTTGCTGGGATGAATCCCACCCACCCACTCACCCCCCCATCCCAGAACCCAACCCTCCCATAAAGGACCCCCCAATCCCTCTATTGGCTACCTCTAAATTCCATGGTGATTTGGTAGGGTCCAGTTGATGCCCAATCGCTCCTAACCACTCTAGCGCCGAAGCCAAAATGGCACCTCTAGTGGCAGTCTCACATGACTACCACTAGGGGTCATATTTCCTTATAATGGGGTTTAGTACATGGAGTGGTTGAGTCCAAGGGAGGGGGGGAAAATTCATTCCTGCAACCCAGGAGCATCGGGACATGGCTGTGTGAGGCCCCATGCTCCTGTACAATAAAATAAACCCAGCAAAGAGCTGTTCAAATGACGGTCCACAGTCCACACCCCACAACCCTCCTGAGTGGACTGCAGGGGTGCCCAATTCACTGTGGGACTCAACTGAAGATGTGAAGGCAGTGGCAGTCATCCTCAGAAGACAGTATGGGATATTTCTAGCCAATTGAGTGCTGATGAATCCACAGCATCTTGACCTCAGGGAAACAGGAAGCTTATGTCCTACTGTAAGAGTCGGGATGCCATAGATGCATCAGCATGCATGTACCTGGAAAGGTCCTGTGTTGCTTTCTGAGGATGTCTGGCTGCTGCCTTCAGGTCTTCAGTTGCAAACAACAGTGGCAGTAGAGGAGAGAAGGACACTGGCTACCAGTTTTCTCCTTTAAAAACTGGCAAGGCCAGCCACTGCTGTTCTCAGGGAGCTGCTGCAGATACATGAAGATCTGGAAAAGAGCTAATGGAGGGAAGGAGAGTGGGGAGGAAGGGTGACTGACTGACAGGGAAAAATGACCTAGAGGAAAGATGCAAAGGAACCAGGGAAGGGGGGAATAAGAATATAGGAGAGTAGGGAAATAGAGGATATGTTAGATTTGGGGTTGGGGGTACAGAAAAAGGATATAGAGAAAGAATGCAACATGAATGAAGGAACAGGAGACAATTCTGGACACAGGGAAGGACAAGGCAGAGAAAGTGCTTTGAGTGGGATTCTGGTGGAGGAATTAATGGACACAAGGAAACATTACCCATAGAGAGGGGATGCTAGATGAGGATAAGAATGGGTAGAGATTCTAGACATAGGGCAGTACAGACCATAGGAGATGCTGTGCATGAGGGAAGGAATGGCGGAGATTCTGGACACAGGAAAGGATATAGGCAGGGTCATGAATGTGAGCAAAGAAATAAGATGCTGGACACGGGGGAGGATAAAAGGACAAGGACATAGAAGGGAGATGGATGGTGGACATGGAAAGAAAAGAAATGCCAAATGGACAGGAGATACTGGATAAAGAGTTAAGAAAAGACAGAGGAACACAGAAACCAGAGACTGAAACAATATAATATGAAAAATAAAATAACCAGACAACAGAGGTAGAAAGAATAATGTTCTCTATTTAGTGATTGGAATTTGTCAGGTTTTGGAATGTATAGAGCTGGTATTAGACATGGCTGGGGCCTAAGGCAGAAATCTGGGAGGGAACCCCAAAGCCTGTTAACAGGCTTCAGCTGTTAACTGCTTTTAGCTTCAGGCAGGCTTGGAGCCTAGAGCAATTGCCCTGGTAGGGAGGGGTGCTGTATTCTGAGAGTACCTGGTAGTAAGAGAAGAACATCACTTGTGTTTTGGAAAAATGTATTTATTAATTTTTTTTATTAATATATCAACTTTGGAATATGAGCATACTCCCCTACCCAGTCCCTACCACCTTGAGAATGATAGTGCACTAACCCAGCTGTGCATGCAGTACTTTGCAGACTCTGGGCTTCAGATAACTGAAGTTTCTGGACCTCAGCTCAAATTATTTGAGTAGCCCTGTACTGCTATAAAGATGCGAGATATTTTTAAACTATACAATATATATTAAAGTCCACATTTAACCCAACGATCATAAAAAATGCCTTTTCTTGATCGCTTCCAAGTCAGCCACGTGCAGCGTGCAAGAGCCGCTGTCCGCAGCGTGTCCCTGCAAACAAGTACAGCTGAAAACAGGAAGAAGCAGCCCATCTGGAAGGAGGACTGTTGAGTGAGCTAACTGGGATCCCCAGCTGACATTGGAGGGAAGCCTTCCGGGTCGGCTTCGGCAGAGGGGGGCATGCCCAGCTGGATGGCCCTGAATGGAGTGAGTGTGGCCCTAAAGGGAACAAGTAAGGGATATCAACGTGGGACAAAAGGAAGAAAAGGTGAGGGGGGGGAGGAGCTCATTAGGACACGGGAGGGGCATGAATTTGGGATAGTGGAGGGGATATTTATGAAGGGGAGGGGAGACGGGTTTTGCTGATCCTTGCTTTGTATTATTTGTGTTTATAAAATGACAATTGTACAAAATATTATTTCTTTTATACTTTAATAAAATTAGTTCAATATAAAATCATAACTATTTGAGGCTTATGGAGATGGAATCGGGCAGTTTGTGGGGACAGGGATAGAGCTTGCAGGGAAAGGGCAGAGGCGGGGACCGAGCTCGCGGGGACAGGGACAAATTTTGTCCACATGTCATTCTCTAATCCATATCATCTGATTTATTTCCAGGTAGCTATCACCTATCGATTTTATGATAAGTCCCCCTTTGCCTTCATGCTTACAAAGAATCTATAGCTAGATCATTCCATTGTTCATTGATCTCAGGGGGAACAAAATGCAAAATACATTTTCTAAGTTGAATATTGCAGGAACAGAGTCCATGATACATAGCAGCCCCACACCTTAACATTATTGAGTGAAAAAGGAATATGCTCTAAAATATTAACAATAAATAAAATTTGAATGAAAGTACAAAATGTTGTTAAAATACTGTATAATTACTTATTATTAAAAGCATATGTTAGACCACTTTACAGCTAATGTTCAAAAAAACAACGTTACTGCTAGTAGTTCACTAGACTTTAGTGACACCACAAGAAAAATTAAAGAGAATGAACTGTATTACAACCTATGTCATGATTACATTTCTACATCTAACATGAATCATCACTGGTGAAACCAAATGGCAAGCACAGAAAGGCCTTCTGTAAAAGTAGGGCCTCAAAGCAGCAAGTCAGAAATAAATTATTATTGTTCTGCTCTTTTTGATGGACAACACTTTTAAGTTAGAAAATTAAAACCAGGTGTGGTAGAGGGCACATATATCCATGCTCCTCATTGAAACACACAAGTTTTCAATTTTCAAAACATGAAAGGAAGTACTGATGAATGAGAAAGACATGAAACTCCGGATCAGTTTTCTCAGCCATATGCAGAGGACTTGGAGATCTTGGACAGTCTGCACGATGGACTCTGGATTCTGTAATTGCCCCCCTAGGAAAGGGCCAAAAAGTCCTTCAAACAAGGACTACAGAGAAAAAGAAAAAAAATAATAAAATATATATCTAATATAATAAAGCCCTAAGCTGCGCATGCGCACTCCCACCTGCGTGCTCCTGTTTTTCGTGCACCGTAGGGACCCGCAGGTAAGAGTGCGCATGCGCGAGAGTCTTGCCATACAAAGAAAATCACACAGCTTCATACTTATTTGATGGCCCTACAGTACTCTCTCTCTCCCTTCCTGTACGTTTGCCGTCGCCGCCGTCGTTCCCTGTAAGCTCGCGCACCAGTGCTCCTTCAATGTATAGACGCTGCCTCCATCATCGATTTTGTGCACTAGACCGGAAGTGATCCCTCCCCCCATCTATAGCAAAGCGGAGGAAACAAAATGGCTGACGGTGAAGAGGCAGATGGCGTAGGCTAGCGTTGTGTAGTGCTTGCAATTGGGACGGCGAGGACGTCAACAAGCATGTTTTTTTTTAATACTCAAAGGCAGTGTGTACTGAATTGGCACCGCTGCGGTAGAACATCCCGAGGGTTAGCGAGGAGATAGATCGGCATCTGCCAAATGGACAAATGCTGGGACAAAAAGGACGGAGACCCGCACCTGTTGCGACAGATCCTGCACGTAGTGAGGCAGAGAGGTGATTTACGTGGTCGCTGAAGCCGAGAGAAACGGCGGAGGGTATACTGTATTTCGGAACCTGGGCAATAGCTGTATTAAATGAAACCTAAAACAACACATATACTAAATGCAAACCACTTTGATTGAACTTTTTTTTTTTTTAAGCTTTTTTCTTTAGTGCCCTCTTTATCCCAACTTTCACCCCGTTTGCAGCCACCCTTCTAGGACCAGCCTAAAGGTATCTGATCTCTTAAGCGAACTTTCAGCCATGGGCCCACACCCAGGGATAGCGCCAGCCTCTTCCTTTCCTTATTCTCTCCTTCAAGCTCAACCATCAACCACTACCTTACCCCCCTCCCCCCCCACACACGTATCAAGCATATCTCCTTCTTCACCCTTTTCATCGTGGCGTGATTTGGGATGCAGCACTGGCATGGCAGAACACCATCTCTAAACAAAACTCAACATAGCTGGCATGGGACCTTACACATGTTCGATGCTGGTAGCATCCCATCCTTTCCAAACTTCCTGTTGGAGGGAGGGCACCAACTTGAGCCATGCAGGTAATCAAAGGCGTCATGCTGACCATGCTAAGTTGTTTAGACTTTAGAGCTGATGGCTGCCCCATCAGTGCCAAACTTGGTGGACACGTGGTCAACCTGATGGTAGGGCTAGCTCTGCACCACTATTGCCCTTACACAGCCTTACCCCCTTACATTGTAGAAATTTTTATCTTATTCCACAATCTAAAGTTGTTTAGGAAATTTCAACTTAAAATGTGCCTTGACCCAAATTGGAGTCTCTCTTACTATTTGGGATCTTTAAGCTGTTTTCTCATTTTCCTCTAAAATTGGGTAATGATTCCTCACTAATTTAGTTTTCCATTACAAAACACAGATGCTCACAGGAACTTGACTGGATTTAAAATTTTTAAGATCTGTGGGTCTATGTAGAAAGCTGTATGCTAAAGCTCAGTACATGGTTCCTTAACACTCGTAAAACAATTTTGTGTCTGGTGCAGAAACTAAATAGTATGTGAAAAAAGTACATACAAAAAATATGCCTTAAGATGGGAAGAGCATGGCAAAACTATATTTTGTGCAAAGAAATGCATCAGCACTCAGTTGCATGTACATAAATATATGCATGAGCTAGAACAGAGGTCTCAAAGTCCCTCCTTGAGGGCCGCAATCCAGTTGGGTTTTCAGGATTTCCCCAATGAATATGCATGAGATCTATGTGCATGGACTGCTTACAATGCATATTCATTGGGGAAATCTTGAAAACCCAACTGGACACACACACACACACACACATATATTCTAGCACCTGTTAATGTAACAGGCTATAAGACTAGTGTGTGTATATATATATATATATAGCTTATTTCATAGATAAATCAACCTTTCTAAACAGATTTCTTATATCGTAAATTTATTTTAAGTCTGGTGTCAAAGGTTAAAGTGTTTTCATTCAAACTTAAATTTTTATATTTTTTTAGAAGGAGAAGTGGAGAGTTGTTGCAGGTGAAAAAAGGAAGGGTCTGGTAGTTTCATCCTGCTCCTTTGGGCTTCTAGCTGAATTGGAACCAGCATCCAGATACTGCAAATTTTTTTTCTGATGCCATTTTGAAATGTCAACAACAAACTGAATTCATTTTTTGTACAAAATTGAAATGTATTAATGCACAAACTATATAGATAGCCATGATCAAATTATTCATTACTACATTTTTTAAAGTTGCTAATGAGGCTGAAAGGGCCAGATTCTGCAACTGGTGCCTCCAAAACTGGCACCAGTTGCGTGTCAATCATGTACCGGTGCTGGTTGCAGAATCGCTGCCACATGTAAAGTTGACACCAGAAATGTAGGCTACGGCTTTACTAGGCTAGACCTAACTTTTGGTGTCCTCACATGAATCAGGGTCAAAATGTTTAGAGACTTGTTAGGTTTTCAATTAGTCAGGTAAAGACATTTCCACCAATGAACAAAAGTACAGCTTGTGGTTGTTACTCTATCTGCTTTCAACAACCACAGGCTAAACACTAGGAAATTAAGCAAATTCACTTTTATAAAGCAAGGGAGGTCTTACAAAATTCTGCAAATGCTTCCAGATAGCAATTTCATCTGCCAGAAATATCATTAAGAATTGTAGAAGTCGAGCAAGATCTGGAATACAAGAAAAATCTATGATAGAAATGCCTAAAAACTGGTCAGATCTGCAAAACTGAACCCCCAGATCACGGCAAATGACCGGCTGAAAATTTTGAGAGAGGCAATATGATGCTTTTGGTTTTATGCTCTATTCTTTTCTTATTAATTGCTAACATTTTGTTTGCTTTTTTGGCCTTTGCCACACAGTGAACAGAACATTTCAATTGTCCATGATGTCACCTAAATCATTTTGCTCAGTGGTGATTCTTAATATAGAACCTAGCATCATTCTTCCTAATTGAACCACTTTTTACCTGTCAATCTTAAATTTCATCTGTGATTTGGGATGCTTAGTCTTTCAGTCTCCCAATGTCCTTCTGCAATTTCTTATCTGTGAATCACCTCAATCATAAGAAAACAAGAATAGCCACACTGGGTCAGACCAATGATCCATCTAGTCAAGTATCTTGCTTCCAGCAGTGGCCAATCCAGATCACAAGTATCGGGGAGAAACCAAATCCCAATCACAGGGAAAGCAGTGGCTTTCTCCATGTGTCTCAATAGCAGTCTATGGACTTTTCCTCTAGGAACTTGTCCAAACCTTTTTTAAACCCAGAAATACTAATGGCTGTTACCACAACCTCTGGCAATGAGTTCCAGATCTTAACTATTCTTTGAGTGAAAAGAACTATTTATTTTAAAAGTTTTTCCACGTAACTTCAATGAGTATCCCCTAGTCTTTGTATTTTTTAAAAGAATAAAAACATAGATTCACTTTTACCCGTTCTACACCACTCAGGATCTTGTACACCCCCCTTAGCCATCTCTTTTCCAAGCTGAAGAGCCCTAACCTTTTTAGTCTTTCCTCATATAAGAGGAGTTCCACTCCTTTTATCATTTTGATCTCTCTTCTTTGAACCTTTCCTAATTCTGCACCATAGAGCAATAAAGAGGCATTATAATATTCTTAGTTTTATTTTCCATCCTTTTCCAAATAATTTCTAGCATCCCATTTGCGTTTTTGGACCCCACCGCATACAGGGCATATCAGCGCACTTAGACAATGTGTGCGCATACCTTAATGGATTAATTGGCCTAATCGATGCTAATTGGCAATTCACACCTCATAATTGGCATTAAAAGTTATGCGCACAGCTCAGACGTTGCAATTCTATAAAAAAGTATGTGTCAGTTGTAGTGCGCAATTCTGAAAAGGAGGCATGGCCAGGGGCAAATCGTGGGAGTTCCTAAAAGTTATGCGCATTGTTATAGAATAGGCCTGATCTGCGCAAAACGTAGGCACAGGCATTTAGGCCTGGTTTTAGCTGGCTTCAATGGGTGCGCCTAACTTAAGTGATGCACACAGACGCTAAGCATGATTCTGTAAAAGGTGCATACACCTTGTAGAATCTTGCTAAGTGCCATTCTAGTCAGCCCCGATTTTTTGGGCACTACATACAGAATTGGGGGATCAATGGCTACTTCTTATAGACTCTAGGTTCTCGAATAAAAAAATTACCCACATTTGAATAAATGAAAAAAAATTCTACCCTCTTTTGCTGGGATATACTACCCACATTCACTTTTATTATTGCATATCCTACAAAAGTCTAGGCTGTTACGTTAGAAGCTGCATTCAAGCAAATGTTGAAATTTTACAGGCTATAATAAACTGCACTGAATTGCACTGCAGAAAATAGTCTACGAATATTAAAAAAACGGATGGTACAGATTAAAAGTGTTCACACTTCCTGTAAACAACTATTGCAAAAAAAAAAAAAAAGAAAGAAAGAAACCAGAAGCAAAGAAAGTTTAATTAAATACCACCAGTCCAAATATGAATATTTTTGATAAACAGATGGCTAAGCCTCACAAATACTCATCTGTATGTTTTAACTAACTTCAACTGGTATTAGTGAAATGTTAGGCAGACACAAATTAAAAGGTTTAAGGAGAATAACCTGAAAACTGGAGTATAAATAGCTATAGTCATGCAAAACAGGAACTTCTAGGATACCCAAAAGGAGAGCTATATAAGTACTATTTAAGGCATCATTAAACCCAGACGTCTCTTAATTGCATCAGGATGCTTCTCTTCGAGCATCAGTCCACATTTCTGACAACTGGGAAAAAAAAAAAAAAGCTTATGGCAATGCATCATATAAAGTTGCCCAACTATTTTCCATTTGGTAACTCCCACATTAGGAAAATAAAATTGCCTACCTATAACAGATGTTCTCTAAAGACAGCAGAACACTTGTCACACACTAGTCATATGACCATGGCACCAAATGTACTAGAACTTTCTGCAAAATATTTTTTTCCCCTGAAAAACAACACCACAGTAATCCCAGTTTTGGTTAGCAAAGCTGAGAATAGGAAAGAACTCCCCTCAAGGAGACAGTGACCTGTAATTTGTACTTTTGGAAAACACCTGTTACAAGTACGAGCAACTTCATTCTATATGAAGACAAGCAGATCAGCCAGTCACACATATGAGAAATCTAGCAAAGGGTCGTCTTCATTGAAAAAGGATAAAAATAACATCATCATCAATGGGCTGAAAAGTTATATTTGTTGAGGGAACCTCTAATTGCATTTTATTTAAGTAAGAAAATAGATCACACATGACCACCTAAGATCATAACAATGAGGTTTAAGCTGGGGTCTAAAATGTTGGGCTCAAAAAAAGATCTTAGATAGTTCAAATCTAGAAACTCAATAGAAGGTTGTCCCTGAAAAAATGAATGGACCAAACTCCATGTTACAGTCTTACAAATTTCTTTAATTTTGATAATTCTTAGATGAATAACTGACACTGCCATGGATCTTATTTTATGAGAACATAAGAACATAAGAATTGCTGCTGCTGGGTCAGACCAGTGGTCCATCATGCCCAGCAGTCCGCTCACGCGGCGGCCCTTTGGTCAAAGACCAGCACCCTAACTGAGACTAGCCCTATCACAGTACATCCTTGTTCAGCAGGAACTTGTCTAACTTTGTCTTGAATCCCTGGAGGGTGTTTTCCCCTATGACAGACTCCGGAAGAGCGTTCCAGTTTTCTACCACTCTCTGAGCCTTGATGTAAGCTCTAAACTCGTGTCCAAGGAGATGCAACGTGGTAGCCTGTTAGAAATTATGAATTTATGACTGTATGGCCTGCCTTATTAGATGCGAACAAAATAAAGGCCTAATCAGCGCCGTTGTTGGCAGCCACCTTAAAAGCAGCTGCTGATCGCGTGTTAATCATGTGACGGCACTGTTTATTTATTTAAAAAATTTCTAGTCTGCCTATCAACTAGGAAGAGTACAAGTTCACATACATAATAATACATACTTAAATGTACAAATTCGAACATTTACACACAATTGAAAAGCCTATAAAATATTAATGCCCTAGATCAACTTTGGTCCTTATGAACAAACTACCGATATCTTCTTACTTATAGAAAGCTCAAACAATATAAGCGCCAGAAATGTAGGCCATGGTTTTCCAGGCCTACATTTCCGGTGCCTATCTTTGAAGTGAGTAACGCCTACCACAGCCTAACGCCACTTCCAGCATTAGACACACCTATAGTAGCGTTAGGCATGATTCCAGTGCCATTTGTTTAGGCACCAGTAGGCGCTTTGAATTTGCCTCTTAAGTTGTGTTTCCCTCTTAACTTAGGCACCAGTAGGGCGCCTACCAGCACCTAAGTTAAGGCACCATTTATACAATTTGCCCCCCAAAACTGGGTCAACCTACTGACTTAAATTTACTCCAGAAAGGAGACATGTTTTTCCAGTCCATAGAACAGACAGCCATTTTACTCTTATGCACAAGTGGCTTAGGGAAAAATGAAGGCAGGATTAGTGATTGATTATGTGGATATTTAACACCACCTTAAGCATGAATTTAGGAGACATGAAAAACATCACTGACAGCGATTGGCTGGCCCAGAACCTTCTCTCTGACATCAGAATTGATGTCGGGGGGGGGGGGGGAGAGGCTTGTGGACGTGCCTGGACCTTCTCTGTCCGGAGTTGTGGCGACGGCAGCGGGGGATAATTAAATGGAGCTGGCGGGTGGCAGTAGGCAGGTTCCGGTGGTGAGGGATGGCAGGGAGGAATTGGCGGTCAGCCCGCGTACTCCCTAAGGTACGCATACCACAAGTTGAAAAACACTGCTATAAGGCACACGAAACTCCAGCCCTAGCTGACCTCCAAGATCTACATTCCTGTGCCCATTCTGCAGAATACCTCTAGTTGAAATTTTGCACTCATGCTGACTTCGTACGCTTCAAATTCATGCTGACCTCCTTCCAAGCTGCCCTCTCACTTGCAAAAGAAGACTATTACAGGACACCCATTTGACCAATTCTCTCGGATCCTACCCTCACCATCTCTTTGCCATGCTCAAATCTCTACGAAAGATACTCTCACCTCTGACTCTTCCTTTGCTTTCTTCCCAGACCATGGATAAGTACTTCCATGATATGGTCCATAAAATTACTCTCGAGTTCTCAACCAATCCACCTCCACCTCTCTCTCCTGTAGCCTGCCCTGTTGACCCTCCATCATCTCCTGCCACCTTTTCCTCCTTCCCAGAAATCACTGAAGAGGAAACTGCACATTTTCTTTACTTCTCCAAACTCACTACCTGTTCCTCTGATCCCATTCCCACCTGTCTACTGATCACCATCTCCCCTACTGTCATCCCCTCTATCTTCCATATCTTCAACCTATCACTCTCCATGGTGACTGTACCTGGTGCCTTCAAATACGCCGTAGTTACGCCACTCCTGAAAGAAACATTGCTGGACCCTACCTGCCCCTCCAATTATTGCCCCATCTCCCCTTCTTATTGAAACTACTAGAACGAGCTGTCCATCGTCATTGTCTTGACTTCTTTTTGGCTCAAGCTATCCTTGATCCCCCTTCTGCCTCCTTCATTCTAAGGAAACTGCTCTTGCTAGAGGGTCTCAAATGACCTGCTCCTGGTCAAATCCAAAGGATTCTACTCCATCCTCATCCTCCTTGATCTATTTGCGAAACCTGACACTGTAGATCACCGCCTACACTGTTTTTACTTGGGTTTCAGGGCTCTGTTATTTCATGGTTTTTTTTCTATCTTTCCCATTGCACCTGTAGCGTAAGCTCTGGAGGATCCTCCTCTGATACCATTCTACTATAGGTCGATGTACCTCAGGGATCTGTCCTGGGAACCCTTCTTTTCTCCATCTACACTTCTTTTCTCGATGCTCTAATTTCCTCCCAAGGGTACCAATGCCACCTCTATGCTGATGGCTTGCAAATCTACCTTTCTACACTTGAAATTTCTACAGGAATCCAGGCCAAGTATTGGCCTGCCTCTCTGACATTACTACCTGGATATCTAGTTGCCATCTAAAATTAAACATTGCCAAGACTGAACTCCTTATCTTTCCTCCTAAACCAGCCTCTCCCCTTCCCCCTTTCTCTATATCAGTAGATAACACTCTCATCCTTCCTGTCTCGTTGTTATAACCACATTACTCCGCTCCTCAGGTCACTTCACTGGCTCCTTGTCCTTCTCCGTATACAATTCAAACTCCTCTTACTGACATTCAAGTGTATTCGTTCTGCAGCTCCTCAATATCTCTCCTCTCTTATTACTCCCCCAGGGACTCTGTTCGACAGACAAGTCTCTCCTGTTGGTACCCTCCTCCTCTACTGCCAACTCCCATCTCCGTCCCTTCTACCTTGCTGTACCGCATGCCTGGAACAACCTGCCTGGCTCGTGACGTCAGGCTCCGTCTCTGGCAGTATTCAAATCCAGGCTGAAAGTCCATTTATTTGATGCTGCATTTAAATCCTAACCCTACCAACATATCTGTCTGTCATCCCCTCTATGGTCCCCTACCACCCCCTTCAGCCCCCTCTAAGTTCAGACTCTCCTTTTTGTCCTATGCTATTCTGCCTCATCAGTCCCCCTCTAATTCCCTACACAAGCACTATGTTCTGACTCTCCCTTTTGTCCTGTGTGTCTGTCATAATTAGACTGTAAGCTCTTTTGAGCAGGGTCCGTCTCTTGCATGTCCAATGTACAGCACTGTGTGCACCTGAAAGCACTATAGAAATAATAAATTGTTGTTGTTTTCTCAAATGACAACTTTGATTCCATTCCATTAAATTTTCAGGAGAGTTATTTTGCCCCCAAACAGACAAACATTCACGACTGAGGGCACCCGATAGGAACCTATATGATAATACTAGGCTGTACTGTGGAACCTTGGTTTATGAGCATAATTCGTTCCAGAAACATGTTTGTAAACCAATTTACTCGTATATCAAAGTGAGTTTCCCCATAGGAAGTAAGGGAAAGTGAGTTTCCCCATAGGAAGTAAGGGAAACTCGCTTGATTCATCCCACCCCCCCTTCGCTGAGGCCACCGGTGCTGTTCCACCTTACCCCCAACCCACGAGGCCACCGGCGCTGCTCCACCTTACCCCCCCATTCCCGAGGCCACCAGCGCTGCTCCACATCCCCCTGTGATCCGGCATTCCCCCTCCCCCCCCCCCCCCCCGCGATCCTGCATCCTCCCTCCGTTCGCGTCGCCCTTCCCATCCGAAAATCTCGGAGAGAGCGAGAACTAGAAGGCCTTGAGCATGCGCAGATGCTCAAGGCCCAGCCCAAGCAAGAGGGAGAATCTTCGGGCACCGGCACCAGCATATCCTGTATGTTGGTGCTGGTGCCGGTGCCAGATCGGGGTAAGAGATTGTGTTTGGATGGGTGGGTGGGTGAGCGGTGGATGTCGGATAGCGGGGGGGGGAGGGGGGGGCTTGCAAATCGAGTCAACGCTCGGTTTGCGAGGCACGATTTGCGGGAATGCAAAACACTTGCAAACCGAGGTTTGACTATATATATGTTCTTAAAACTATGGTTTGAGCACATATACACACTAAAGGATCTTTGTACAAAGCTGCAGGAAAAAGTGGTCTTAGTGTGCCCTTGCTCCAAGCATTAAGGTCACTTTCTACCATGACAGCAAAATGGTCCATTTCTCATTTTTTTAAATTAATGGACACACACTAATGTCACCAATTAAAATTAGCGCATGAGCACTTACCAACACTTATGTTCTAGGCGGCAATGGCTCACACGCTAATCATGAACTAAGCAGTTAGTATGTGATGACTAACTGATCAGTGCTAGCACGCCAACTCTTTGCCCTCAACACATCCCCTCTGGCATAAAATTGAAATATTTTCCTTAGATTTACAGAAATAAACACTTTTAAGTTGGGATAAGAGTGCACTAGTGCTTACTGCTGCTTAGTAAATGGACCCATATGTAAATGATGCAAATATTTACAGAATTTTGATAGTTACACATGTATGTGCCTTTATTTCAAACATTTACACGATCTGTGCATAAATATTAGAATTACCCCTTTTATATAAAATTATTTCTTATTCTTTTTTATATATAATTATTTCATTGAGAACAAAACTAGTGTGCTCAGAGTGCCATAAGATCTGATGCTTTCTTGCCAGAGAATCAGTAATGAAATGTAATCAAAAGTACCCAAATAAATTCTCAAATTCCAAAAGAAATAAAGTCTAAAAGAGGCAAATGAGATCAGAACAAAAAGTATAAGCACTGAAATTAAGAAAAGTAAGCAGAGAGGTTTGCTGGGGAAACAAGAAAAGCAATCCAATTAAGAAGGGTAAGAAACAAAAGGAGGCAAGAAAACGAGATGTAAAGGGAAAGTACAAATACAAAGTAAGAGACAAAAAAAAAAAGACTGAAGAAGGAAGCTGAAAATAAGAAAAGGAATAAGCAGTTAAAAAGGACAGGATTTAGAAAAAACATATAAAGGGGAGAGACACAGGGAGACAACAAGATAAAGGTTTATTAGAACATAGAACATAAGAATGGCCTTACTGGGTCAGACTAATGGTCCATCAAGCCCAGTAGCCCGTTCTCACGGTGACCAATCCAGGTCACTAGTACCTGGCCAAAACCCAAAGAGTAGCAACATTCCGGAACCCCTAATAGAAGCAACATTCCATGCGGAATCCCCAAAGAGTAAAAAGATTCTGGAATCCCAAAGAGTAGCAACATTCCATGCAACTGATCCAGAGCAAGCAGCGTCTTCCCCCTTGTCTTTCTCAATAAAAGACTATGGGCCTTTCCTCCAGGAACTTGTCCAAACCTTTCTTAAAATCAGCTACGCTATCCGCTCACAGAAGGACAGCGCTGAATAATATTTTCAAGCCAATTTTTCAGTTATTGAGGGTACTAACCCTAACAGACATGACTCCCTTCCTAGACACAGTCACCGACTTCGCAAAACATTGTGGGTGCTCAAGCATCCACGCTTTCAACCAAGATTTTTTTTTTTAAATCGCTTCTCGGCCTTTTGGCTAAGATCAAGTGAAGATTTTTTTTTAATCTACGTTCTCCTATTTCTTTCGGTTCCAGTCTTTTTTTAATCCAATCAATTATTTTAAAAAATCAGTACAGAACCTGGTGGTTACACAGTATTTATTTGTACAGTCCTTGAATGAACCAGACCATCAGGATGATCTCGGGGCTCAAGGGTCTCTCGTACGAAGAAAGACTAAACAAATTGCAGCTCTACACTCTAGAGGAGCGCAGGGAGAGGGGGGACATGATTGAGACATTTAAATACATCACGGGACGTGTCGAGGTGGAAGAAGACATCTTCTTTCTCAGGGGACCCTCGGTCACAAGGGGACATCCATTCAAACTCAGAGGAGGGAAATTCGATAGTGACATAAGGAAGTATTTCTTCACAGAAAGAGTTGTAGATCACTGGAACAAGCTTCCAGAGCAGGTGATCAAGGCCACCAGCGTTATTGACTTTAAGAATAAATGGGATGCCCTAGTAGGATCCTTACGAGGGTCGAGTTAAGGAACTAGGTCATTAGTACTCAGACTTAATGGGGTGGGTCAGTAGAGTGGGCAGACTTGATGGGCTATAGCCCTTTTCTGCCGTCATCTTTCTATGTTTCTATGTTTCTATCATTTCAACTCTATAAATGGAACTCTATAAACTTATCAATTATTGAGAGCTGCTCTTTTATATTTTTGGCAACAGAAATTTCTTTTGGCTCATCTAGCAGTTTTCACCTATATTTTTATTCTTCCAGTTTAATCATTTACTATCAGTGACAGATAATCCACTCAAGCAGGGAAGTCTACAAGCTACAGCCAGCTTTAACTAGCTGGTTTATTCAATTTTATTTCAGGAAAAAAGGCCTCAGAATAGGTAAGATATAGATAGATAGATAGATATTGTGCTATTATATTACCGTCTAGTTTAATCGTAGCCAGATTTATTGGATTACAGCGCCTTGACCCATCTAGCTCAGCTACTGCAAGTTTCCTTAGCCAGGGGACAGAAACCATTGCTCCTTATAGTACACACACACTAAGGCAAGCCAGTATGAGTTTGTAGTGTGCAATGATTGAGATCCTACCCCTTTTACCTCTTCCCAGGGGTTATGAACACTGTCTCCAGAGCATTGCCACTCCTAACCAGAATGAAAAGCAAAGTCTATGAGTATGTCTTCCAAACTACCAGTAAGCAACCAGACTAGCCAATAAAATTATTAAACAATATGGTAGCTGCTCTCATAAATCTGTGCCAGTTTAACATCTAACTATATCAGTCTAACTACTGTATGTCTACAAGAAAAAAATAAATTAAAATAACTGAGGTAATATTTCAAGATATACATCTGATGTTAGCACCTATTCTTAAATCAGCTTACCATTTTCTTTCAAATTTCAAACTTAACTAATGAAAATGTTCCAAACCTCTATTTGAATATAAAAATTATTATAAGAAGCTTAGCTTACTGTAGTACACAGGTGTCAAACTCAAGGCCCGTGGGGGCAAATCCGGCCTGCCTGGTCGTTTTATGCAGCCCGTAGACCGATGCCCCCAGTGTTACCTTGTGGCCAGCTCCCTCCTCCTAGTTGTAGTGTGCACGAAGCCGCATGCAATGGCTCCTCGTGCGTCCCACACCTCATCCAGAAGTATCCCCTCTGACGTCAGAGAGAAGGCTTCCGGTTTAGGTGCAGGACGCATGAGGAGCCGCTGCACACAGTTCCATGCACACTACGGCTGTGAGGAGGAGGGAGCCTGCCACAAGGTAACACTGGGGGCATCGGACTGCGGGCCACAAAAAACGGAAAGGTTGGAGCCGGTCAGGTTAGACATCCACTGGAGGGAGGCACAGCATGGAGGGAGGGAGACAACAAAGGTAGGAGGAATGGTTTTATTTTCAAGTTAGTGTTTGAAATGTGTCAGTTTTGAGCATTTTAATCTGCTGTCTATCTTTTGCACTGCTCAGGAAGAAATACATTTGTTTCTTTTTCTCTGGGGGTTGTACTGCATGCAGAATCTTGAATCTTAGGGTGGGTTTTTGTTTTTTAAAATATATTAGTACTTTTAGTTTTTGGTCCTGTATTTGCATAGGGGTTATCTGTGTTCTGGTAGGAATGAATGTTGAGAAGCATACAGTGTGTTTTGTGTAGTTTAATTTTGTGGTTAACCATTACCATTATGTGTTAATAAGATTATATTGTGTGTGTATATATGAAAAATGAATGGAAAAAATGGTGTTATAATTAGTATTATTATGGTGGCTGGGTCTGGGGCAGAGATTGAGCGGGGTCTTGCCCAGGATTTAGCCTGTGTTTTGGATTTTGGCCCCTTAATGTGATTGAGTTTGACACCCCTGCTTTAGTAAATTTAGCCTTAACAGTCTCAATAGGTTCCATGATATAAGATGGGGGTCTATGGTAAATAAATAAAGATTCTGGTTCTTACCTAGATAATCTTCTTTCTTGTAG
Organism: Geotrypetes seraphini; assembly: GCF_902459505.1. Taxonomy (NCBI): domain Eukaryota; kingdom Metazoa; phylum Chordata; class Amphibia; order Gymnophiona; family Dermophiidae; genus Geotrypetes; species Geotrypetes seraphini. The sequence continues at coordinate 310,234,068 of NC_047086.1, read as the reverse complement.
ATGTGTCTAAGTGTCCTGAACCATAGGGTTTTGCATCTGAACCTGCAAATTGCTCATAGAAAGTTGTCAATCATCTTTTCAAATACACCTCCTTCCCAGGGAGCTGCTCCTGCCCCCTCAGTTTGTACAAAAGCAATCAAGTAGCGCTGTAATGAAAGACAACTAGAAGGAGGGAAATTGGGAAGAATCCTTGACAGTACAATTCTGTTCTACTCTGCTCTGTCACAAATATTACCAATAAATATTAGCTGCTATTTGTAGAGGCTTTTTATGAAAGATGATTTGAGCTAATTATGAACAGTGAACTTTTATGTATGGTTTATTTATTGCTGTATTGTCCTACAATTATGAATGTATTATGTGGACTGCTTAGGTGTAAACAGGGTACAAGTTTTTAAACAAATACATAAATAAATAAAACAGATAAACATGTGTAACCATCACTAATCTTATACAGAGCTCACAGCAACTCACATGTCCCGCTACCTAACAGAGGCTTGAAACAGACTATTCACTCAAGTGTTCTTTTTTTTAAAATCCCTCAGCTCCAGATTAATGCCAAGGCAGAAGGCAGGTGAAGCCCATGTACAAGATTGAGCTTCAGGACCACTAGACACATCTACAAGAAAGAAGATTATCAAGGTAAGAACCTAATCTTTCTTTCTAGTGCAATGTGTCTAATGGTCCTGAACCATAGGGATGTACCAAAGCAATCCCCAAAGTCTAGAGCTCGCCCGCTGAGCCTGCCTTCAGAATGAAGGACCCGAAAGAAGCATCTGGCTGCTACATCCACCTTATAGAACCTGGTAAAGGTATGGAGAGTAGACCATGTAGCTGCTCTACAGATCTTCTCAGGCAAGACAACCCTTGAGGTAGCAATTCCTCTGGTGGAGTGAGCTTTCAATGCAATCGTCAGCTGCTTATCATAGCTCACATATGCAGAGGAAATAGCCATCTTTTAATCCATCTGGAAATCAAGGCTTTAGATGCCGGCCTCCCTTTCTTTGCATGACTGGTCCAAACAAGAAAGGTGAACCGATATGTGAAACTTATTGGTAACCTTGAGGTACCAGAGAAGAGCTCGCTTAACATCCAGCAAATGAAACTCCCTATCCTTTCTCTTCAACTCCATAAGGTGGAAAGCAGGAAAACAGACTTCCTGATTAACATGGAAGGCTGAGAAAACGTTCGGTAAGAAGGATAGAACAGTGCGTAAGGAAAGCCCTGCTCCCTGCAGGAAAGAGCTTGCAATTTGGAGACTCTTCTTGTTAATGTAATCATCACTACCAAGAACAACATCTTGACCGTAATATCCGGAAGGTAAGCCTCCTACAAGGGCCCTGCAATACGGAGTTAAGATTCCAGGAAGGGAAAGTGGGATGCATTGGAGAGTGCAATCAAAGAGCCCCTTTAATAAACTGAGTGACATCTGGATGAGAGACCAGGGAGCCTTTGTCTCCTCACGCTTGGAAATAGGAAAGGCCTGCTATCTGCATTTTCAGTGATCTGACTGACAGACACTTCTGGAAAATAATAAAACAGCAGAGCACAGCAGAAACACTTCTGAGCAACTTGCTTGCAGAAAACAAACCGAGGAGATGGAAGCAACTCCCTGGGAAGGAGGTGGAGTTAAATAGATGACGGACAGTTTTTTACAAGCAATTTGTAGGTTCAGATGCAAAACCCTATGGTTTAGGACCCTTAGACAAATCTATAAGAAAGAAGATTATCTAGGTAAGAATCAGAATCTTTATTTACCACAGACCCCATCTTATGTCATGAGACCTATTGAGATGCACATCTCCCTTGAGAAGCATACAGTGATATGGGGACTAAAACTATGCCAGGGTACACCTGGCGGGGCCTCCGCGTGTGCGGATCACCGGACTTGATGGACCCAGGGTCTGATCCGAAGATGGCAATTCTTATGTTCTTAAGAGACTGTTAAGGCTAAATTTAGGCAGGGGTGTTAACAAACTTTTGTTATCTAGCCCTTAAATTGTATGCTTCATAGGCAGAGGGAAATATCTTACTAGAATGTAACTCTCCTTGAGCTATTAATGAAAAGGCATGAGCCAATTGCAAAATAAATTTTAAAAATAATTTTTTTAACATTATGTTAAAAGCAGTCTATTAAAATGGAGAAAGTAAACTAATCCAGGTGTTCTTTCCAAACAAGCCAATGTTCTATGTAGCACTCAGAATCAGAAATTTTGCTGTTTCTATACATGCTTTTTCCTTTGAGGGTAAGACTTATTCCTCCTGGCTTATGCACTCCATCCTTACTGGCCAAATTTTTAGAGCGATGGTATTTACTCCCAATCCATAAGGGCCACCAATGGGTCATGTTTTCAAGATACCTGTAGTGGCAGCCATCAAAGGACTGAAGTGAAGGTCAAGGGCTTTACAGTTTTAAAACATGGATTTTCCCTATAATAAAACCCAGGAAGCATCACCAAATGCACTTGAGTCATACTTGGAAGCAATGATTCGAAGATTTTATTTAAATCTTTTTTTTATTAAAATCCAAGGTACACAAATTATTGGAACTCCAGCCAAATAATTGGTGTTATAACCTTTTTTAAAAAAAAGCTATGCTCCCTTTCAACTAATATGAAAGGCTCATGATAATGCTGCTCGTCAGAATATACTCACATACTCGTGTATCTATAATTTATGTGATTATGTGGTCCCTGAGACCCTCAGACAAAGAAACTATAAAATATATTGAATATTTGATTAATAATATTTTTTTAATGAAAGCAGCAAATACCTGAAGTACTCACAGCTGTGGAGTAGGGATTATGGACTCCAGTATTTTCTGCCCAACAGCCACATCCATAAAGAGCTGCCTGAAAATAACCAAGTCATAGAACATTTGCTAAGTTTTTACTACTGAATACAAGGAAGTGAGTGCATTTTTTACACATTTATTTATATATCAATTCATGGATATGCATGGGCATGTTACTGACTCTTGTAGATTTAACAGTAGTATAAGGCCACCTGCATAACAACTGATGTGTGTGGTACCTCAACTCTGCTGGGCTGAGCTCCAATATCTTCTGAGCATGTGTTCTAATGCTTTGGTTCAATGGTTAGCCTAGATCAGGGGTGTCCAATGTCGGTCCTCGAGGGCTGCAATCCAGTTGGGTTTTCAGGTTTTCCCCAATGAATATGCATGAGATCTATGTGCATGCACTGCTTTCAATGCATATTCATTGGGGAAATCCTGAAAACCCGACTGGATTGCGGCCCTCGAGGACTGACATTGGACACCCCTGGCCTAGATTATGTGGCAGCACTATGCATGCATGCTTTTTTTTCCCTAATACAGTCAAACTTCAGTTTGTGAGTGTTTTGCAAGACAAGCAAAACATTTTTGCAAATCGTGATTCGCAAACCGAGCATTGACTAGATTTGCGAGTCCCCCCACCCGTGAAGCAGCATCATCCCCTGCCCGCAAATGACACCCTCCCCGTGAACCGGCATCGCCCCCCTCGCGAATGCCCGCTCCCCCTCCGCGTGAACCGGAATCCCCCGCCTGCCCAAATTGAAAGTTTACACCCAATCTGGCACCGGCATGCAGCACCAACCCACAGGAGGTGCCAATGCCCGAAGATCCTGCCTCTTGCCGGACTGGGCCTTGAGCATCAGCGTATGCTCAAGTCCTTCTAGCTCCCGCCTCTCTCCGAGATTCTCCGAGAGAACGAGAGCCAGAAGGCCTCGAGCATGTGCAGATGCTCAAGGCCCAGTCCGGCAAGAGGGAGGATCTTCAAGCACCGGCTGTGGGTTGGTGCTGCATGCCAGATTGGGGGTAAGCCTTCAGTTTGGGCAGGGGGGGCAGGTGCTCGTGAGGGGGGCAGGCGCTCGTGAGGGGGGGGCCATGCCGGTTTGTGGGTGGGCGGTGTTTGCGGGCAGGGGCAATGCCGGTTCGTGGGGGGGATGTGGAAGTGCACCAGTGGTCTCAGGGATGGGGGGGTCTTTTGGGGATGGGGTGGGGTGGAGCAGCACCGGTGGCAGGGGGGGAGCAGGGGGGGTTGGTGGAACTAATCAAGCAATTTTACCTTACTTCCTATGGGGAAACTCGTTTTGATATACAAGTAATTTAGTTTATGAGCATGCTTCTGGAACAAATTATGCTCATAAACCAAGGTTCCACTGTATACACAGATATTATAGCAAAGTTCCTGTAACGGGTGTTCTCTGAGGAAACATTCTCACATATGGGTGACATAATCCAATGGAGAGCCAGAGTGGAGACACTCCCAGTGAGATTCAAAGGGGCCATTTTCTTTAAAAAAAAAAAAATGTAGCCTCTCTCCTACCACTAGGTCATCTGAAATTGTTACTTTAATTATAGCTAAGCTGTCCTGGAGTCAGTTAAAAACTTGCCCCTTGCATTGACTGAGGAGCTGGCTGGGATTGTTGAACTCTATGTTGCCGCTATCAGGGGTGAGAACTCTGGGCTGTCTGAGGAAGAAAGGAGCATATGCCTTTGAGATTAATAAGTTCTCCATTGTCCTCTGGCGAAGTATCCCCTGGAAGAGGAGATCACATTAGCAGTGTGCCAGGAGAATAACTAGATGGTATTAGTACACTTCTTGATGATGTCCATGACCCCCTCCACTTTGTCACCAAAACGTTTTATCACCCCAGAAGGGTACATCTGCCAGCTTCTCTTGAACCACAGGTTACATAAGAACATAAGACCAATGAGTAAGGCATGCAATTAGATTGAGTCTGCGCACCCCAATACCTATGGCTAAATGCTACATTAAAAGAATCATTGATTGTCAGAACTATATGCTTTCTACACTCCTGTTGCTTGGCTACCAACTGGTGGAATGCTGTAGCCTGAACTGGTTGCCCTTCACAAAGTGCTCCCCCAGCTGTATAGGCTGGCGTCCGCCATCAGAGTCACTAGGCTAGACTGTGATGAGCTTCTGCTGTCCAAGGCAGCTGCTGGTGAAATGCATCCCTCTGCATGCACCATCGGAAGAGGAGCACATCCTGTAGTGAATGCAAGTGCGTCCTTTCTCAGAGGACTACGTCCATGGTCACAACCATTGCAGGCCACCGGAACAGACTCGCTCCAAAATTCCCGTATCTGATATAGAAGCTTCACTCTCTGTGCTTCCGGAGAAACACTGTTTTCCCTTGTGTCGAATCAGACTCCCAGATACTCCAAAATCTGCACTGGCTTCAGGTAGCTTTTCTGAAAGTTAACCACCCACCTCAGCTTCTACAGCAGTTGAATCACTCTGTGAACTGCTAGTTTGCCTTCTGATTTGGACTGGGCTCCTATTAGCCAATCATCCAGATACAGATGGATTTGTATGCTCGCTCTTCGCAGGTGTGCTCCAACAACCACCATTACCTTGGTGAAGGTCTGTGGCGCTGTGGCCAACCCGAAAGGCAAGGCTGTAAACTAGAAGTTTTGCTCCAGCACATGGAATTGCAAAAACGTCCTATGCTCTGAAAAAATGGGAATGTGCAGATAGGCCTCCATCAAATCCAGAGAGGTGAGAAATTCCCCCAGTGTCACTGATGCAATCACCAATCTCTCCATCTCCATTCAGAAATGTGGTATCTTGAGGGCCGCATTTACTCCTTTGAAATCTAGAATCAGCCTCCAGTCTTCTCAGCCTCTCTTAGGCATTGTGAAATATACTGAGTATCTGCTGGAGTCCAAGTCTTCCTCTGGTACAGGCTCTACGGCTTCTAGATCCAGCAACATTTGCATTGTTGCTTGGATTTTGGCCACTTTTTACAGCCTACCAGCCAGAGAGCCTAGAAAAAGGTTCAGGAAGGGTCGAAAGAACTCAAGCTTGTATCCCTCCCATATAATATCCAGCACCCAGTGATCTGTGACCTCCGGCCAAGATCACCAATAGGCTAATAATCACCCTATGACTTGTGGAGGCTTGGCTGATGGCTTGACAACTGCTTCTTGGGAGTTGTGGTCTTGAACACTGAAGGTGCCTGCCCTCCCCCCCCCCCCATCTTTGTCTGGAGTTTTGAAAGGTTCTGAGGCTTAAAAGCCCTCCCAAGAACTTGCGATATTTATGGAGGCCCGAAAATGATCACAACCTGACTCCTGAGGTCTGCTGTCCGGTAAGGATGTCAGCTTACGATCTTGCACGCAGGTCATAAGATCATTCAGACCTTTCCCAAAGAGTAAATATCCCTTAAATGGTAATTTACTCAAGATCACCTTAGAGGAGGAAACCCCCACCCACTGATCCATAGCATTCTGAGGGCAGAAATAGAATAAGTAGACATTTTGCTCATGACTCTGAAAAGAACATACAGAGTATCAGCTACATAATCCACTCCAGACATTAAAAACTGGAGATCCCTCCCGACAATAGTCTCCGGATCATGGCGCAACTTAGAGTGGCAAGCCTGGGCGACAAAAGATGCTACTGCAGCTGCTTTCATACCTGAAGCCATAGCCTCAAAGAGCTTCTTATGAACAAATTCAAGCCTGTGGTCCTGGGCATCTTTTAATACCACGCCTCTTTCACTGGGAAAGGAGGTACGCTTTATAACCTGCGCCACCAGTGAATCAATTTTCGAGTTAACAAAAAGCAGGTTAAATTCAGCATCCATCAGATAGAGCTTGCCATGGCCTGGGCTACCTGAAGGGGCTCCTCCGGGACTTCCCAATGGTCCATGAGCATTTTAGTAATGTCTTGATGAGAGGGAAAATAGGAGGTCTGTGCCTTTGTCCTGCTCATATGTGAGCACTGTGTAGCAGAGGACTAGAAACATAGAAAAAAGCGGCAGAAAAGGGCTATAGCCCACCAAGTCTGCCCATTCCAAGTATCCCTCCCTCCTGGATTTACTCCCTTAAAGATCCCACGTGGGTATCCCATTTTTTCTTAAAATCCGTCACGCTGCTGGCCTCTATCACCTGGAGTGGGAGTTTGTTCCAATGATCCACCACTCTTTCGGTGAAGAAGTACTTCCTGGAGTCACCATGAAACTTCCCTCTCCTGATTTTCAGCGGATGCCCTCTGGTGGTCGAGGGTCCCATGAGCCAGAAGATATCATCTTCTGACTCGATGCGTCCGGTGATGTACTTGTACGTTTCAATCATATCTCCCCGTTCTCTTCTTTCCTCTAGTGAGTACAGCCGCAATTTCTTTAGTCTTTCTTCATACGTGAGAACCTTGAGCCCCATGACCATCCTGGTGGCCGTTCGCTGAACCAACTCGATCCTCAGCACGTCCTTTCGGTAGTGTGGTCTCCAAAACTGAACACAGTACTCTAAGTGAGGCCTCACCATGGCTCTGTACAACGGCATCACAACTTCAGGTCTTCTGCTGACGAAACCTCTGCGGATACACCCCATCATTTGTCTTGCCCTGGAGGAAGCCTTCTCCACCTGATTGGCAACCTTCATGTCCTCGCTAATGATCACCCCTAGATCGCGTTCCGCCGTGGTCCTAACCAAGGTCTCACCATTTAGTACATAAGTTCTACGCGGGTTTCTCTTGCCCAGGTGCATTATTTTGCATTTTTTAGCATTGAAGCCTAGCTGCCAAGTGTTTGACCATTGTTCCAGTAGCAGTAGGTCGTGTGTCATATTATCAGGTAATAAGCATCTGCCTACTATGTTGCAAAGTTTGGCGGCATCGGCAAACAGTGATACCCTTCCTCTAAGTCCTTGCATCATATCTCTTATGAATAAGTTGAATAGAATCGGGCCCAAGACTGATCCCTGCGGCACTCCACTGATCACGTCCGATGCTTCGGATGGGGTACCATTCACCACCACTCTCTGAAGTCTGCCGCTCAGCCAATCCCCAACCCATGTAGTTAGAGTGTCTCCTAATCCTATCGATTTCAGCTTGTTCAGTAATCTTCGATGAGGGACGCTATCAAATGCTTTGCTGAAGTCCAAATATACCACGTCCAGTGACTCTCCGGCGTCCAGTTGTCTAGTAACCCAGTCAAAAAAGTTAATCAGATTAGATTGGCAGGATCTACCCCGGGTGAACCCGTGTTGGTGTGGATCACACAGTTTTTCTTCGTCTAGGATTGTGTCAATATTCTGTTTGATCAGTGTTTCCATGAGTTTACACACTATAGACGTGAGACTCACTGGTCTGTAGTTTGCTGTCTCTGTCCTGCAGTCCTTTTTGTGGAGTGGGATTACGTTGGCGGTTTTCCAGTCCAAGGGGACCCTTCCTGTGCTTAGGGAAAGATTGAAAAGAACAGATAATGGTTCTGCCAGGACTTCCCTTAACTCCCTGAGCATTCTGGGGTGCAGGTTATCCGGTCCCATGGCTTTGTTTACTTTGAGTCTTGATAGTTCGTTGTAGACACTACTGGGTGTAAATTCGAAATCTAGAAACAGGTCTTTCCAGCTATCTCCCGTCTGCAGCTGTGGACCAGCTCCTGGCGCTTCACGGGTGAACACTGAACAGAAGTACTGGTTTAGTAATTCTGCCTTCTCAGAGTCTGATTCTGCAAAGTTGCCGTCCGATTTCTTCAGGCGTACTATCCCATCTTTGTTTCTTTTCCTGTCACTAATATAGCTGAAGAAGGATTTATCCCCTTTCTTAATTTTCCGTGCTAGCTCTTCCTCCATTCGGAGTTTGGCCTCTCTGACTGCTGTTTTGACGGCTTTAGATCTGTCTAGATAGTCCTCTTTTGCCCCCTCTCTGCCTAAATGTTTGTAGGCGATACATGCGTCTTTTTTCTGTTTAACTAGGTCTGAAATTTCTTTACTGAACCATTGGGGTCTTTTGTTTCTCCTGCGTTTACTTACTGTCTTTATGTATCGGTCTGTTGCTTCGTGTAGTATGGACTTCAGAGACGACCACATATCCTCCACATTGTCAGTTTTTGCTTGTTTATGCAGATGGACGAAATCTCCCATGCGGTTGAAGTCTGTGCCTCTAAAGTTGAGGACCCTTGTTGTTGTGTTTGTATTTGGGAAACCTTTCTTGAGGTTGAGCCATACCATATTATGGTCACTGGAGGCCAGTGTGTCTCCCACTGAGACTTCCGTGACGCTATCTCCGTTGGTGAGAACTAGGTCTAGTAATGCCTTGTCCCTGGTGGGCTCTAATACCAATTGCTTGAGACGTGCACCCTTTATGGAGTTTAATATTTTTTTGCTGCTACCTGTAGTCGTGGAGAGTGTGTTCCAATCTGCATCTGGCATGTTGAAGTCTCCTAGCATTACTGAGTCCCTGCGCAGTGTGATATTCTCTATGTCCTCGATTAATTCCATGTCTTTGTCCTCCTGTTGTCTGGGAGGTCTATATATCACACCAAGGTATAGGCATTTTTCATTCCCTCTGGCCAGATTCACCCAGAGGGATTCCCCGGTGTATCTAACATCTGTGATTCTGGTGGTTTTGATGCTTTCCTTAGTGTATAGCGCTACTCCTCCTCCCAATTTACCCACTCGGTCGAAGTAGGTTGTACCCTGGTATAACCATATCCCACCCATGCGATTCCGTGAACCAAGTTTCGGATATCGCTATTACGTCAAGATCGGCGTTTGTTATCTCAGTCTCTAATTCTAGAATTTTATTGCCCAAGCTGTGTGCATTAACATACATAGCCCTCCATATCTGTGAAGAGTTTACTTTATGAGTTAGTGTGGCTCTTAAATTATCAGGACTGTGGAGTCTCTATCTTTAATTCTTGGAGGGATTCTGTGATCACCTCCAAATGCACTGAGGGCTTAAACAGCCTGTGCACAGTTGAGTGCTCCCTGAGATCAGGGGCCTCCACCAGATCCAAATCTGACCCCCCCAGACAAAACAGCATCACGTGTTACAGAAGATTCTGACAGGGAGAGTAAAGACATTGCAACAGAGCTCATTTCTTCCCAGTTTTCCTCAGGCTGGACTTCCAAATCTTGCGCATGGCACTGTTGCTGAGGAATTGCACTCTTGCGGGAGAGGAACCCCTGGCATCAGCAGGGCCCTAATCCTTGAGGGTTCCATGTGGCCCTTGTCAATCATGTAAGCTTCAAACATCATACTGATGAATTCAGGGGGAAATCCCTGGGTAATATGTCGAAACGGCTCCTGTGGATGCTCACAAGTTCCTTTCTGGGGTTTTGCAGCTACATCAAGGCTGTGCTTCACCGGGGACACACTTGCACTGCTCCCTGATTCAAATCTGGACATTTTTCGGGTCCTCGGACAATTGGGCACTAATATCCTCTGAGGGACCTCAGGAGGATATTACAGCAGCGTCCTCCCCCCTCCCTCATGTGCCGCACGCCACATGGAATACGGACATTCCTCAGACAGCCATCCACCGCAAATTTGGCATGAATCCAAGGTATCCTGGCCTGAGTCCATCACACCTATTTTTAAGCAAAATTGAGGTGTTTTGAGGCAAATAGAGGCTTTTATTTTCAAATCAGGAAATTTGAGATGGCTACCGCAGCAACAATTTTAGCACCAAAAACGGCCTGGGGGTGTTGTACAGGGGATTAAAAATTAGCAATTTTAGGATGTTAGAGGTAGGAGAATCTAACTCTAACCCCAGAACCCTCCCAAAAAACAATTTTAAAGCCCCCTCCCCCCAATTTTGTTTTCTAGGCTGTCAACTTCTTACTCACTGTGTCATGTTGTGTGCTGGGAGTTATGGGGAAATAACCCATCTGTCTAGAATGTCTCACCTATTGCACTGGAAATACAAATCCGGTAGCTGCTAATTTTCCATTTGTGCAATAATAGCCTTGCGTTAATCTTCCCATGACACAGTGAGTAACGTGTAATCTCTTAACTACACCTATTTTGTAGGCATTAAGGGTTCATACGCTAACTGGTTAGTGTAGAGTGATGCAGCTGTGCTAACTAATTAGCGCTGGGCACACCTACTCTCTGCCCCCAAATACATCCCCAATGCAAAAAAATAAAATGTATTTTTTAGTGCATGGGAAGTGTGCACAGATGCCAAAACTACTGTGGAATGCTTGAACACACCCCATGATAGTGTATTTTAACCTGCAGTAAGCCCCAGTTTAAAAATAATAACTTTATTTTTATATATCGCCATACCACAAACAGTTCTAAGCGGTTTACAAGGGAAGAGACTATACAGACAGCAACTTTACAGACAACTTTCAAAATTACATTGGCATGCTAAGTTTAGTCAGGTTTATCTGGAAATGTTTTGGAAGTATATCAGGTTGAAGTGGGGTCAGAGAAATTTGTCAAAGAGATAAGTTTTTATTGACTTTCTAAACGTTTGGTACGAAAGTGCATTTGAGATGAAGTTGGTTAAACATTTGCTCCATTTGTCTGCTTGGAATGATAGTGTTCTATCGAGGCATCTCTTATAGGTGCAGCCCTTTAGGGATGGAAAAGCGAACAAGTAGGTACTGCGTGTATTAGTTGTGCCTGGGAATTCAAATTGGTGGGACAGATAGGCTGGGGATGAACTTGTCATGGTTTTGAAGCAAAGGCAAGCAAACTTAAAAATGACCCTTGCTTCCACAGGCAGCCAGGGTAGTTTTTTGTAATATGGGCTTACATGGTCTGATTTCTTGAGGCCATAAATGAGACGGACTGCAGCATTTTGGATGACTCTCAGTCGTTTGATGGTTTTCTTGAGAGATCCCAAGTATATAATATTGCAGTAGTCTAAGGCAGTGTTCTTCAACCACCGGTCCATGGACCAGTGCCGGTCCACAGAAATTTCCTGCCGGTCCACAGGGCCAGCACATGCATCAGGCCCAAAACAGTGTTCTTCAACCACCGGTCCACAGTGCGATCGATGCGGCATTATCTTCGAGCCAGCTCCCTCTTCCTAACTGATTCAGTGCACAAAGCCACGGGCAGTGGCTCCTACGGATCCTGTGCCTGAACCGGAAGCCTTTTCTCTGACGTTGCAACGTCAGAGGGAAGACTTCCAGATGAGGCACGGGACACGCAAGGTGCAATTAGTACTATTATGGGGGCGGGGTCTGGGGTGGAGATTGGGTAGAGATGGGCGGGGTCTGGCCCACGACTTAGTCCAGTGTTCTTCAACCGCCAGTCCAAGGACCGATGCCAGTCCACAGAATAATTCTTTTATTTCTGCCGGTCCATAGGTGTAAAAAGGTTGAAAAACATTGGTCTAAGGTACTTAAGATCAGGGATTGAACCAGCAGTTGAAAGGAAAAGAAATCGAAGTATTGTTTAATGGTGCGAAGTTTCCATAGAGTGAGAAAGCATTTTTTGACTTAAGCATTAGTGTGATCTTCAGACGTCAGGCTTCAGTCCAGGGTGACGCCAAGGATTTTGGTTGTGGGATTAATTTGGTAATCTGATCCATTTAGTCTCAAGGAGGTGTTCACTAAATTTTGGCATGCTAATGAAGTTTTCAGTGTTGTAATTGCAGAGGACATGATGGGAATGCTCCCACTAGTTACCGTATACCCTTTGCACTTAGCATGTTTTAATTATTGCTATTTGAGATGTACTGAATGTAAAAACTTAGTGCTCTTTAGTAAAAGACCCCATAGTGATTAAAAGAGAACACTTATTATACACATAGGTAAAATAATCTTCTCCAGTCAGAGCAAAGAAGGTAAAAATGCAAGTGAAATTTATCTATTTCCAAAGGAAAAACCACGAAAGATGATCACCATAAAAAAAAAAACAAGTTTTATATATATATATATATATATATATATATATATATATATATATATTCAAATGGATTAACAATACTGATCTATTTTTACCAATTATTTACTAAAATACTGATTATTGAAATCTCATGACATTAAAATTAATTACTAACAGACTACTGTAATAACCTCCCAACACCAAATACATTTTGTAGTCACCTGACCAACTCTCCCAGGATGCTTCATGGCTAAACCTCCACTGGAAACAGCAGCTGCTACATTCCCATCTTGATCAACAACAATTGCTCCGACTGTATCCAGAGTTCCTGAGTCATTCTCCTGCAACAATAAAAACAGAAAAATAATTTCAAGAACTCTAGCAAACTTCAGCACAAAGTGCTAAACAAAACACAGATCTCTCTCTCTTTTTTTTTTTTTAAATGCTTGCTACTTAGACCACTCAAATTCTGTAAATTGAGAATATGTACTATTAAGATATTATATCTGCACCTTTTACAAAGGGATTACTTTATAACTGTGTGCATGCAAACAAAGTTAAGTGTATATTTTTCAGTGTGCAAGTTTTGACACCTTTTTAAACCAAACTATTTGCAAACTATTGTTCTGAATTTACCACAGAAACTTTATGCAAACTATGGTCAAACTATAAAAAGTGTGGGACTCATTTTCAAAGCACTTAGACACATAAAGTACCATAGAAACCCATAGCATATAAATGCAGTGAAAAGTGCATCTGGGAGGTCATGGGTAGTGTCAGGAGCATGCCTAGCAGTTACATGGTAAGATTCTAGAATACTATCATTTACACACGCATTTAGTCACAATCTTTACTTTATGGAGACTACGAACAAGTAGACTCTATTTTGAATTTTCAGACTTTAAATTATTGGTCCAGTCATTACTGTTGAGTCTCCTCGACTATTGCAATATTGCTTATTTATTAATTACTAAGAAGGAATTATTGAGATTATCATTGATACAGAACACAGCAGTTAGATTGATTTACGGATTGAAGAAATACGATCATGTTACATTATTTTATTGCGCATTGCATTGGTTGCCTGTGGAAGCTCGGGTATTGCTCAAGTTGGGCTGTTTTTGTTACAAGGTTTTATATGGTGCAGCCCCTACTTATCTGGCTAATAGTTTTTCCATAGCTACACACAAATGCAGTAGAAAAACTCATGCTCTGTTCAATTTCCCCTCCGTAAAAGGTTGTTAAAGCAAGAAATTCCTAAATCACTCTTTAGCATCTCAGGCAGCTTCTCATGAAAAAGAATTTCGATCATTGTTGCTCACAGCTGTTTCTTACAGACATTTTAGAAAACAGCTAAAAACCTATCTTTTCTCCAAATACCTGACTAGCTGACTCATTCAAATATACGATTATGTTTAATGTTTATAATCTTTTGTAAACCGCATAGAACTTTTTGGTAACACGGTCTATAAGTATTATGTTATGTTATGTTATGTCTTTAACATATCAGACATTGATATGGTGTAATTGGCCGTGCCTAATGTTGGCATATAAATGCTGACTTATGCTGGTATTCTATAATGGCAATTACACATGTAATTTCTATAGAATAAAAACTTAGGGCAGCATTCTAGCATTTAAGTTTTGGTGGCTTTTTTTAGAACTACATTAAAGTGAACTAAACATTTTGTGGGTAAGAAAAATTATCAGGGAATTTCTAAAAATATTAATGGTCTCCTGGAAGATAAATCTGGTGGAGAAGGGTGGGGCAAATTAAAAGCTCAGATGACAGATATTCCAAAGAGACTCAATACCGCCCTGCTATTTCTACTGGTGATTCCACTAACATTCTAGTTAATATTAACTATGGGTATCAACTTTAAAAAAAAAAAAAAAAATCTTACTTACACTATAACAGAGGTTGTCAACCCTGTCCTCAAGATGCACCCATTCAGCCAGTTTTTCAGGATACCTACAATGAATATGCAAGAGATAGATCTACATATAATGGAGGTAGCATATGCAAATTTATCTCATGCATAGTTGTTGTGGATATCCAAAAAACCTGACTGATCTAAAATCAAAAGCTGAATTTGAATCTTTGCTCAACATGATCCAGAACGTTAATGAAAATTAGAAATGATCTTCTCTGTTCTATGCATCACAGTGCTGGGAAAACTGTGCAAGGTCAATCCAGCGGAAGAGGCCCGGAATGCACTTAAAGATCTGGGCTGCAATAATCTCCTTGCAGTCCCCAGCGACCTGCAGGGACACCTGAATCACCTAGGGACTCTACCTGACAAAAAGTTGTTGAAGCCCACAAAAAATCCACCAAATCTTTGGACTAAAGTTTCAGATTTGCTTTTTGGACAAGACAGAGAATTTAGCTTGATGGATGTTTAGAGTGAACGGAAACAATTTAATATGTGAAGGATGTTTGTTACATGTTGTTTTGGGGACTGCCATTGTGACGGAATGTCTTTTTCCCCTAGAGCAGTGGTCTCAAACTCAAACCCTTTGCAGGGCCACATTTTGAATTTGTAGGTACATGGAGGGCTGCAAAAAAAAAAAATAGTTAATGTCTTATTAAAGAAATAACAATTTTGCATGAGGTAAAACTCTTTATAGTTTATAAATCTTTCCTTTTGGCTAAGTCTTAATAATAATATTGTCATTTATAGTAGAGAATGACACAGTGGCGGTTTACCCGCGGCCACCGCATTTTAGCCGCGGGTCACCGCCGAAAACGGGGAAGAAAACTAGCAGTCGCTGCGGCGACGGGGACAAGGCCATTCACCGCCCGCGGGTCGGTGAATGGGTCTTGTCCCCGCAGTGAAGCATGAAGGATCGCACGGTCCCCGCAGCTCACACCCGCCTGCCCAATCGATTCTAGTGTTTAGCCAGCTCTCTCCCTTCTCCTCACCTTAGTTTGTAGATTTTCTTTTTCGGCGACCCGCACGCTATCAGAGAGCCGCGCACCCGCTGCTGCTCAGTTTCGATCTTCTGCTCTGACGCAACCGGAAACAGGAAGTTGCAGCAGAGCAGAAGATTGAACACTGAGCAGCCGCGCGTGTGCGGCTCTTTGGGAAAGCGTGCAGGTCGCTGAAAAAGAAAGCCTGCAAATTAAGGTGAGGAGAAGGGAGAGAGCTGGCTAAACACTGGGATCGATTGGGCAGGCGGGTGGGGGCTGCGAGGACCGTGCGATCGCTAGTGTTCCCGGCTCAGACTGTAAGGAGGGAGTGAAAGGGAAAAGGATTCTGGGCCAAGGTGATGAAAACGGAAAGAAAAACCCACAGCAGGAAAGAAAGGGAAGGACAGGCAGGTGAGCCAGATGCTAGAAGCAGGGGGGGGGGGAAGAAAGAGGGAAAAAAGCTAGATGGGGTTGAAAAGAAGAGACACACTGGTATGGAAGAGGAAGATAGGGGAAATCTGGACACAGGAAGGTAACAGAAAGAGGGGAAATTATGTGCATTGGGGCATAGGGACAGAGACAAAAAGGGGACATGCCATGTGGATGGAATATGGACACAGGGGGGGGGGGCAATGGCAGATACATAGGGGAGATATTAGAAAAGTATATAAAATCGTACCCGTTTGAGGCTTTTATGTATGCAGCAGTGACGGTGACGGGGCGGTGAATGGGATGGCAGTGGCGGTGACGGGGCGGTGAAGAGGATGGTGAGATGGGGACGGGGCGGTGACGGGGATGGTGAGACGGGGACGGGGCGGTGACGGGGATGGTGAGACGGGGACGGGGCGGTGACGGGGACCAATTTTTTCACCGTGTCATTCTCTAATTTATAGCTACAGAGACATATGATCAAGAAACTTTTATTTTACTTTTGTGATTACGATAAACATACCGAGGGCCTCAAAATAGTACCTGGGGGGCCGCATGTGGCCCCCGGGCCGCGAGTTTGAGACCACTGCCCTAGAGTCTAGGGGGAACGGATCCAGGGGATAGGTGATAAATGTATAACACAGCAAGGGAGGAGGGGGGTTGAAGAGGGAGGAGAAAGGGGTTTTTATCTGACCATGTTGCTGGTCAGATAATGCGAAGCGGAGGATTTTAACTACAGATCCTAAATTGGTGGTGTCGTGGAATGTTAATAGGCTCAATAATGCAGGGAAACAGAGTAGGGTATTCTGTGAACTGGTTAGACTAAACTGGAATATCATCTTCCTAATGGAAACCCATTTGAGGGGTCAGGATTCTCATTTGTAGCATCATAATAGATTTGGCCAGATGGTAGCTCATCACCATAGAGAGAAATCCTGGGGGGTGGGGGGGTGGGCAGGGGGAGCTGCAATTCTTTTTTGCAAAGGAATACAGTTTGACATTTCTATGAAATACGCAGATACAGAGGGCCGTTGTTTGGCAATTTTAGGTCTCTATCATGGAAATGAATTAACCCTGATTAATCTGTATACACCCAATAAGGGACAGGATAAGTTTTTTCAGAAAGCTCAGACCCATTTGTTGAATTTTGTGAATGGGAAGGTCATTTTAGGGAGTGATCTTAACATTGGCCAGGATGCCAGGCTGGATCATTCTAAAGATGGGGGTGAATAAAGTAAATCCTACAGGAAAGTCCTATCTGATTTTATAAGGCAATTTGAACTGGTGGATAATTGGAGGCTTCTACATAGGACACAGGAAAATTACCGTATTTTCACTCCATAAGACTTAACTCACCATAGGACACACCCCAGATTTAGAGAAGGAAAACAAGAAAAAACCTATTCTGAACCAAATTGTATACTAATATATACCCGACACCTTTAAATTCCGTTCTAGCCCCCCACCCAATCAATCATCACTTTTACATACCCCCCAGCACCTTTAAATTCCATCCCAGCCTTGGCAGTACCTTTAAATTGTGGAGGTCGGTGGATGGCTGCCTGTTGCTTGTTGGGCTCCGCGGCGCACAAGCGCGCTAATGCCTGGGCCTGCGACACTTCCTAATTGTGCCAGTCACTGGTGCTTCGCAGGGCAGTTGCCTGCTGGTTACCGGCACATCGGGGCCAGTGGCGCACAAGTACGCTGCTGCGTGGGTGCACACCACTTCTGAATGGCTGCCTCAGTTCTCACTTCACGACAACTGAGGCAGCCATTCAGATAAAAACCCATCTACTATGTTACTTCCTGAGACCAGGTGTAAATGTCCTAGAGCAGGAGTGTCGGCCCTGTGAAGTATTTTGTGCGGCCCCAGTCGAGGGCGATGCAGTGTTTTCCTCCGCTGCCCCTGGATGTTTACTGTCTTGCCGGCTCCCTCCTCTGTCTTGCTGCCGCATTTGTGTGTTTGTGCGACCCCAGAAACATTTTTTCCAGCCAATGCGGCCCAGGGAAGCCAAAAGGTTGGACACCCCTGTCCTAGAGTATACAAGTACACTTTTGATTTGTGTATTTTATAATCAAAGCATGAAGGTCATGACTGCCCAGACAGTGCCCCCAGCAATGCCTACAGTAAAGATACACATGTACATGCCATCATTCATACTATCACACTTTTGCTATTTTATAAGGGCCTTTTTACACACACTGAAATAACTTTCTTAATTTGCCTCCTCATTGTCACTGAAACCAAAAGTTTCTGGATATGAATTAGGATGCAAGTCTGAAATTACTACTAAGGCCATTTTCTATCCATCAGTTCAAAGAAGATTAAATTAAAGATGAATAATATAAAACTATGGCAAATTAGTGTTAAATCAAATAAAAAATCTGTCATCAGCATAAGAGGATTAAATTTTATATCCAGAGAAAGGGGTTGACAGCTGAATGCAGATGATAAAGGGACTTCTGGTCCAAATTAGCCCAATGCCTAGGGCTTTCAGAGAGGTCTAAGCCACCTAAACAAATCTTGGGTTTGAAATGCTATACCATGTTAAATCAAAATCAAGGTCATGCTCCTGTGTTGCCAGTTTATGTTATGTAATAAAAGAAATGTGGTAATAGTTCTAGGTTGCATGAAAAGATTTATCATTTCTCTGTAGCAATAAAACTATAGTCTGGTAAATTTTACTGGCATTTATCTAACTGTGCTTCAATACCAATAACTGTAATACTCATTCTGTGCATTTTTAAGAAAAAGGAAGCAAACTATTTTAAGCAAATATTTTTATTGGGCCATTCCACACAGCCTAAAATTGAATACCAGTAAAGCTAAAATGTTATGGTTAGGTCCAATGTTAACCACTTTTACTAGTAAGGTATCCTTTAACAATTTTTCTCTCCACACAGAATCCACTTTAACAAATTGTGGGTGTGATTATAGATTCCATACTATCTTTAGAACCTTACTTCACAGATTACTGTACGGGTGCTCTGAGACCAGGGCTGTGGAGTCGGAGTCGGAGGAAATTTCGGGTACCTGGAGTCGGAGTCGGAGTCAGAAGTACAAAAAACTGAGGAGTCAGAGTCGGAACATTTATCTACCGACTCCATTTTTGAACTTGGCATACCAATCACGAGCGATTCTTTCAGCTATAGCACCTACTATATACACAGCATAAATGTTGCGAGCAGCTTCTGCGGCCTTAGAACCTTGATTAAAAGCAAAAAGAAGGTGGTGTCGAAAATGCTCATTTCTCTCAACTTGACATTCCATTTTAACGATCTGAAAATTAAACAGTGCTGTGGAGTCGGAGTCGGAGGAAATTTTGGGTACTGGAGTCGGAGTTGGAGTCTGAAGCACAAAAAACTGAGGAGTCGGTGTCGGACCATTTATCTACCGACTCCACAGCCCTGTCTGAGACAATAAGGAAACAGCTACAGACTAAACAAAATGTCTCAGCAAGATTGATCTGTAATGCTCCTGAATTTAATTCAGTCATCCCTCTCCTGAAGTTCTTACATTGGTTATCAATACAAGCCTGCTCACTATTTAAACTGTGCTCACTGGTCCTTTGAATTCTTCATGGTATGGCTCTATTATATCTAATGTTTCTAGTTTTTTTCATCGTAGTCCACCAGGACTCACTGAACTGTCAATCATTTAACACTGACTCCTCTCTGTAATAAGTATTCAATTTCACTTTTATTTGTTTTCCTATAAAGCAGCTCAGATCCCAGATTATTTGAGCTTTAGAAAAGTTGTATTTAAACAGTTTTTGATGATTAATTCTTGGTTTTATTCATTTAGGGGTACCGTTACTAAACTGTGGACTTAGTGTGCGTTTACACAAGTCCATCCCTGCATGCTAAAGTCATTTTTACTGCTGACGGAAAAAATGGCCATGTGCTAATGCTGCTATTAGAGCACAGCAATTAACAATTAGTGTGCAAAACTTAACCACTCCCCATTTTGTAGGCGCTAAATGCTCATTTGCTAATCCCGCACTAAACAGTTAGCATGCAGCAATGTAGATGCGCTAAATGGTTTGTGTTGTCACACCTATACTCTGCTCCCAGACACAACCTCTCTGAGAATTCCCCCCCTCAATTTTTTTTGCATGTGGTTTGCGCACCCACATTCAGAACTTACAATGGGATACCTCAGTGCATCCTGTGGAAAGCCCTTTTAAGCGGAGGCAAGCACAAAGCTAGCGCTTACCACAGCTTAGTAAAAAGAGCCCTTCCTTTTTAATTCTGTATAGAGACAGTCCCTGTGTTAAGAACGGGTTCCGTTTTTAAACTGTTCTTAAGTTGAATTTGTATGTAACTCGGATCCTAGTATTCTCCACCTCCTTGAGGCCCCTCTTGCATCCCTTTCCATCCATTCCACTGTTCCCTCTCCACCACCACATCCAACATTACTCCCTTTCATTTCTCTCTTCCCCACGCATCTCTACTTCACTCCTTTCCCACCACCATGTCCAATAATTCTCTCTCCCTCAATTCTATGCCCAACAATTCTCCTCTTTCTTCATCTCCCCACATGCACCATCTCTCTTGCCCTCTCAACTCAGACACTCAATTCTCCCTTTCTATTCCCTCCCCAATCTCAGCGTCTCTTTCCCTCACTTCCTTCATTCTTCCATCCTATGGCTCATGCTCCTCTCCCTCCCTCCATTCTATGTCCCTAGTTCATGCACCCTCACTCCTTCCATCCTTTGCCCGAAGTTTGTGCTCCCTCCCTCCCGAGTCCCAATGCACCCCTCTCTCTCCCTCCTTCTCTCCATTCTGTATCCGAAGTATGTGCCTCTCTCCGGTGGGTGTTTACCTTCTTTTGGCCAGCTCCCTCCTCCTTCCAGCCACAGTCATTTCTCTGCACAAAGCTGTGGGCAGCCGCTCCTGCGCGCACCCTGTGGATGAGCCAGAAGCCTTCCCTCCGACATTTGAGGCAGCTCCTCCAACGTCAGAGGGAAAGCTTCCGGCTCAGCCACTGTCCGTGGCTTTATACAGAGAAACGACTGCGGCTGGAAGCCGGCCAAATGAAAGTAAACACCCACTAGAGGGAGGCACGTACTTGGGGCATAGAATGGAGGGAGTGAGGGAGGGATAAGGGCACATTGGAACTCGGGAGGGAAGGAGAGGTGCGTGTTGGGACACCAAAGGTAAAACAGGATCCCCATTTGTAAGTACGAATACAACATAAGTTGGATGTTCATAAAACAGGAACCGCCTGTAATTATTGTTTTGTATCTTTGCAGGAATTTACCTGAATGATCTTATTGTAAACCACATCAAACCATTTTTGGCTTTTTGTGATATATAAGCCATAGGTAGCAGAACGCTTTTTTATTGGGGGGAGGGGCAAAAGCTCCATCCTAGTTCCCGCTCATGGCCTGTCTCAGATCCCACCCCATAATAGTACTAATTATAATGCCATTTCTTTCATTCATTCTTCATATACACACAATATAATCTTATTAATAACACCTAATGCCAAAATTAAACTACACAAAGCATACTGTATGTTTTGGCCAGTTTAAATTTGTTTCCACAGAAAATGAAGGAAAAAATCTGTTCTTCAGCAAGAACTCAAAAGCCTGTTCCCCACCCTCTCACTAAAGTTTATATGTTTGACCCTGTCGGGAGGGGGGAGGGGGTGGAAATTAGACAGAAAATCAGTCAGGACTTCTGTGTTTTGGAAAGGTCAGTAGAAGAATCGATAGAAAGAAATGACTAAAACATCTGCATTCCTTGGTGTCATGTTTTGAAAGGAGTTTTTCCTCTCTTAAAGCAGTTAATACAACAAGGTTACTCAACCCCAATCTACATCTATTTGGGATGTAATAAAAATCAAACACCCAGATCATCACATAAGAAAGCCTATCATTTCTCAGCCCTCAATGACTGCTGCATTAATAGGAATTCCATCTATTAGTTTACAATATTCCATTGAGCTGTACCATTCCATATCTAATTAACTCAAAAGGTGCACATGGCACCTGAAAAATGAAAATGAAAATTGTCAAGCTATTTCTTTTACTACTAATAATGGACTTTAAACAAGGTTTGGGACAGCCCCCTCCCCCCCCCCCAAAAAAAAAAGTGCGGATGGAACTATGGAAATGTGAGTTGCTCCAATGAGTCTTTATTTATTTATTTATATTAGCTTTGGCTACTAAGAGCGCTGCTTACCTCAACCACTAACACAGAACACAATTTGTCAGTCAGATGAGCTCCCATATTAGCACAGTCCAATTCCAGAGATGTACTTAAAATTAAAATGAAACACCACCAAGAATGCAATTGAATTTATCAAAATGTAAATATGGTAAAACTTTTTGCAACATTAGTATACAATATACTAGTGTTTCTCAACCTTTCATGTAACAAGTGCCCCCAGACTTCACAAAATATTATATTTACCCTGTGAGGGAGAAGTAGGAGAGCCTTTAGTAGAGTGGCTATCCCAAGCCAAATGTTATCCAAAACATAATACCCCTTCAACAAAGAGCTCTTTTGCTGGAAAAAGGGTAAGGGACAGAAGAGGAAGGTCTTCTGCAGTTAGACTTGCAGGCAGCAGAGGGCACTCTCAGGACTTCAGGAAGGAGCTGCTAGGCAGCCATGGAAAGGAGGAGAATGTTCTTGAAAACTCCTAGTTACTGTGTTTCTCTGAAAATAAGACCTACCCCGAAAATAAGCCCTAGCATCATTTTCAGGGTATTTCTTAATATAAGCACTACCCCAAAATTAAGCCCTAGTCCTGGGATTCGCCGGCAACTCTTCAATCCCACCCCCCTACCACGCAGCCGAATCCCTGCTAACCCTCCATCCTTCCCTCTCCGCCGACCGTGAGTGAGCTCTACCTTCATCTGAAGCAGTGTCGTGCCGGCAGCACTCTAAACAGGCTTGCGGTTGGCGGGGAGGGAAGGATGGAGGGTCAGCAGGGGTTCAACTGCACGATGGGGACAAGGGGTGCTCAAGGGTTCTGCTGCACAAGGGATGGGAGGGAGGGAGGGAGGGAAGGATAGAAGCTGAGGAAACTTCTGCTGCACAGGGGGATGGGATGGAGGGGAGGAAAGATGCTGCACATGTGGGGGAGAGAAAGGAAAGAGGAAGAATTGGGGTGAAGGAGAAATGATCATGTGCATACCCCGAAAATAAGACCTAGCGCCTTTTTTAGGCCCCAAATGAATATAAGACACTGTCTTATTTTTGGGGAAACATGTTAACAAAGCAGTATGCAATGGCTCTTCCCACAAGGAGGCAGGGTTTTAAAACTGACACAGTCTGGGCATTGCCAGAGGAGGAAGGAGGAGGCTCTTTCCCAAAGCTAGACTATAAATTAGGGCAATGTGAGGATCTGGAGCTAGGAGAGTAAAATGCCAAATGGCTGTTTTGGGAGGGTGATGCCTGTTGTAGTCTGTGCATATTATATGTGAGACTGACCGACTGACCTTACTGTAGCATTAAGAAAGGAAGGGGTAACCTAAGCAAGAGAGGAGGACAAAAAGAAAAGGAATTATGAGCAAAGGAACAGGTGGCCTTCCATGACAATATCTCCTCCCTTCAACTAAAACACCGGCACCAGTTCCACTCATCCTCCTATCCTCCTTCATTCTGCACCACTGTTCCAAAAAGTTCACCCTCTCACCTCCCTGATTCACAATAGCAGCAACAGTATCTCACCAATTCTTTTTTCCCCTGCAGATCATTCCCAACAGCTTCCCCTTCTTGTTCCCTTAACCCCTGCCAACATATTCCCTTCTCTCCCCCTGATTCTCTCTCTGAACACTATGCCCAGTATCTTCCTCTCATCACTTCTACTCACCACCCCATTTCTCCAGTATCTACTCTTTCCTCCTATCCACTATCATTTGCTCAGCATCAGTACTCTATGTGCATCCTCTTTTGCCCATGCCAACATTGCTAGCCACT
Source organism: Geotrypetes seraphini (assembly GCF_902459505.1). Lineage (NCBI taxonomy): Eukaryota > Metazoa > Chordata > Amphibia > Gymnophiona > Dermophiidae > Geotrypetes > Geotrypetes seraphini. Next base: position 310,210,200 of record NC_047086.1, on the reverse strand, counting down.
TCCCATGTGCCCTCACTTGTTCCTCCTTCCTAACCACCATTCTTTCTCTCTTCCTTTCTCTCATCCTACCTCTCTCTCTTCTCCTCCACCGTCTTACACAGCAGCAGCGTCCGTCTCCCATTTCCTACCACTTGACAACACAAAAATATGTCTATCTACATCAGTGGTTCCCAAACCTGTCCTGGGGGACCCCCAGCCAGTCAGGTTTTCAAGATATCCCTAATGAATATGCATGAGAGAGATTTGCATATAATGGAAGTGACAGGTATGCAAATCTCTCTCATGCATATTCATTAGGGATATCTTGAAAACCTGACTGGCTGGGGGGTCCCCCAGGTCAGGTTTGGGAACCACTGATCTACATCCTATCTTTCCCTTTTATTTGGCGGCTTCCAAGCATGCAGAGAGGAATGATCATGAGACCTCCTACCCACCTCTCCCTACACTAGATACTCTTCTTTCCTAGCAGGTAGATAAAGTTCCCTTTCTTTCCATAGGGGCACACAGTGAGCCCTCTTCTCTCCCCAAAAGGCAGATGCTGGGGCCTTTGGGAAAAATAGATGCAGCCTGCTAGCTAGGAAGAGGAGATGGGTAAAGACAGGAAAGCCCCCTCTATCACCTTCCTCCCAAATGGCAGGCTGAAACCCTTCTCTCAGAATCCTTAACCACCAATTCTGAGAAAAATGTTAACTGTGTAATTTTTTTTAGATGTTTAGCAACCTGGCAAATTCAGTCCTGGGAGACCCAAAGTCCAGCAGCAGACATGGTAGCAGTGATAGATAAAAAGGTGTAGAAGAAGTAGAAGGCACAAGAAAAAGTGCAGTCATTAAATATTCTACTGCATTTTGCTTGGTTCTGCACAAGTCTGAAGCCAACTTCTGAACCCATTACAAATAAAAAAAAATTAAATTGGTGCAACATCAAGTTTTAGCAGTGCTTCTGTCTGCATGCCCCACTTCCATAGACCAAAAGCCCATGAAATATTTTTTTAAAAATCTGTTAAGTGCCAGCAATTATAGCTTTTTCTTTGAATATTTTCTACTAACCTTTTCGCTTGATTGTCGCCTTTTCTTCAATTGAATGAAGTCTGTTTCTACTCTTTCAGCCAATTCTAGTTTTCTCTTGTTCCTCTTGAAAGCTGCTAAACTTAATTCTAAAGAAAGAAAAGAAAAACATATTTAACACGGATGCACAAAACAATGTAATGAAAAATCACATGACTTGAAGTGTTTCTTCTGGATTCTAGTAGCATCCAAGAAATGTGCATGCATCTTTTCAGTCACATCACTGGAAGTATACTATACTTCTTATACAAGGTTAACTTTTAATATTTTTTGAAGCTGGACTAAATATTTTGTTTTATGTGAAGTATAATTTTTGCATGGATTAATGAAAAGGGGTGTTCAAAACGGGACATTTACATTTAGCAAGGTATTTTACAAAAGGCTTGCTGAAGCAGAGCCTTTTCTAAAATATCTATAAGCCCATGAGAAATAAATGCACACTCCAAGAAACATGTAAGAAAAGAGTGGAATCTCTCAGAGTTATCAAGCGTAAATGCCACCAATTACCCATATAGTGTTAAGTGCCAATTTTGTAACCAACTATTTGGTTCTTCTACCTGGCCTTGCCGGGTCCGACTTAATTTTCGCTACTAATAGCACATGGTAAAGATATCTGAACTTAAGTAAAATCTTTCTCTATGTTGAACATATAAGTTGGTCCAATAGCAATTATTGTGCTATGGCATTCCCTCCTCTTTGCTTCTTATGGACTGTTATGTTTTGTTGTTTGTTATTTAGGAGAAACAGCTGGCACAATTGTACACCGCAATGTTACCAAGCTCCTTGAGTAAATCACAGTATAGTAAATGTCAAATAAATATATAAAAAATGCCAGAAAGAGTAGGGAAATGATATTGTTTTGTTAAGACGCCATAGTACACTGAAAATGAAAAATTATTTTAAACGAATCACCACATGTGGAGGAGGAATGGCTTAGTGGTTAGAGCTCCTGCCTTAGCACTCCAAGGCTCCAGGTTCAATCCCAGCACCGTTCCTTGTGACCCTGGGCAAGTCATTTAACCCTCTATTACTCCAGGTACCATAGTTAAGATTGTGAGCCCACTGGAACAGATAGGGAAACTACTGAAGAGTACCAGCTTACTATTCAGTGTATTGTAAACTGCTTTGACATCTGCCGAGAAAAGGCAATATATCAGATAAAGATAACCATAAATTGCATGTACATGTAAATAATGATTTTAAAAAGTTGCTATTTACATAATGAGGTCCACACCATGGAGAGATTTTAAGTGCATGGGTTTGGGTAGAACACAATTCTACACATGTATCCCCCTTTTCACAAATGGGGAACACATGTCTATGGGGAAAAATATCCCCATTGAGTTTTACATCAGCCCAGAGCTACACAGTTTATACACATGTGCTTGTTCTAGCCAGGGCTTTGGGCTAGATTCACAAAGCAAACCGATTGTGTACTGATCGGTTTGTGACTCCTTAACGAGCAAATTTCCCTCTGGCCTGATTCACTTACCTCTCCTGCGATCCGCTTCAAATCTATGCATGAAAATGAGGAGCAACGCATGCAAAGTAGACAGAGATGCGATTCACCAACCAAAATTTTAAAACCAACTGGGCTGGTCGATCAACCCAAGAAGCGACTGCTGGAGACCAGTCGAAAACGTCTTTCTGATTCTACAGTTCCAAAGAAGCCCTGCTCTGCCCCGATTTGTCTCCTATCTGCTCTCCCCGAATGCCACCCTGCTCTACCTCGATCTGTCTCCTGCCTGCTGCCCTGCTCTGCCTCGATTGCCGCCCTGCTCTTCCCCACACTGCGAGCCGGTGGTTTTAACCCATGGGTTTAAAGTGGGTCAAAACCACGGGCTCACAGGGCTAAAACTAAAAAAAGGTAAAAGTATTAAAAAAAAAAAAAAAGATCGCAGTTCTGTCAGGCATGCGCAAACCATCTATAGATGGTCTGCACATGCGTGGGGATCGCAGAAAAGCGATCCATGCCAGCAGATGGGGGCGTTCCTCCAATCGCCTCCATCTGCATATTTTTCTTTTCTGAATTCGTCGGACCTGCCCGGATCGGGCCGGTTGGTGAATCTGGCCCTATATACAAGGGATTAAGGAACTCATTCTCCTTAATCTTCAATTGTTTATTTCTAGCTCCAACATGAAACCAAATTAAGATTGCAACTTCACTACTTAAATTAACAGTACCGACATACATAGGTTTGTAAAATGGGACAGCTCACATAGAAGTGGTGCTACTTCCACATGGAAATGCTGGGCTCATGCCAATCATTTTATTAATAATGTTTCTAAAATGAATGCTCCCACACTAAGTGCTGGAAAATACATGCAAACTTCTGCAGATATTTTAGAAAAGGATCTGCATCAGCATTGCCTTTTCTAAAACACTCTTAGAATTGAGTATGTCCTGACCTGGATCTCTTAAGTCTGATCTTTATGTTCTGTAGAGAATGGGCCTTTAAATGTTATAGCATGCATTAACCATTTTTATTTGCATTTAAATGTTTAAAATACAGTTTAGGGCATGTTCTTGTTTTAATGTGTAAAACAAGAAAACACAAACTAAAATAAATAAACCATAGAAACTTAAAATTAAATACTTTTGTTTGCACACTGCTAGAAAACAGTGTGAATACCTAAAGAAAACAAATAAGTTGATGCCTCTCATATAACTGACCTTCTTATATTCTATGATAAAACTTTAGCCCAGTGCATTGCAAACTGAGTGCTGCACTGAGATTCCAGGTATGCCTGGCAGCCTGGTTAAGGTGAAGCCTATCTTTGCAGAATAGGTTTCACCTTCCCCAGAATGCTGCCCAAGAGCCATGTGCATAGGCAAGCAGGAAATCATTGTCCTCATGGCAGCTGCAACAGCCAAAACCGCAAGATAAGGAGAGTTAACTAGATGGAGTCTGTCTGGGCATGTCCTTCCTTAAGTTAGCTGGAACTTGCTAGGATGGAAGGTGTTTAGATTTGGGAGAGGGGATTAACTGGCTAGTTGGCTAGAGGCTAGAGGCCCTGCTAGGTTGGGACAAAAGAGGAGACTAGTGGGAACCTTTGCCACAGTGATAGCTGCACCTGAGATGATTTCCCTATCGGGGGCACCAGAAAATGCCAATACCATGGCTTGCAAGGTGTGGAATGGTCTGGTTTAGCAACCTTTTCCTCTTCCTACTCCCCCAACAAAAGACAGACTGGGAAACCACCTTAATAAATAAGACTATAAAGGAGCTGTGGCAGATCTCTCCTTCCCTCCAGTTTAGTTGGGATAAGGAGGTTGAGAAAACTCTTGGTTCTGGCTCCCAGATCCAAAACATATTTGTTAAAGCCTAGTTATACAGACAGCTTTAAAGGTTCTCAGAAACAGAGTAAAGAGCTAACATGTTATATGAAATATTCTGTTTTGTAACAATTTAATTTCAGTTGCTATTTTAAAGCATGAAAATTACATGGAGACAAAACAAATCATGGTTCACATATGGGAGTCATGTTGTGGCAAGAATCATTCTATTTGGCTGACATATTTCAACATTGCACTGAACAAAGGGCAATAAATGGCTTGTGCTGGAATAATTGTTCTCAAATGCTGAAATGTAAATAGATACCATATGACTTCATTTTGACTCCCCCCAAAAATCAATTTGGCCTCTTTACTAATTTACTTACTACAAATCCATGCTTGCCAACAGATTTAGGCTCATGAAGTGTGATATTTTGTGCACTATGAAGTAGAACAGCTTATGGATCAAGAAAGTGTTTAATAATGGAAAATATTCTCTCACATTTATGGTTACATGTAGAGAAAAGATCAAGTGACTAAACCCTCATTAGACATACAGGCAGTTCCCGGGTTAAGTTGAATTTGTTCTTAAGTTGAATTTGTATGCAACTCGGATCCCAGTATTCTCCCTACCTTCTCCACCTCCTTGAGGTCCCTCTTGCATTCCTTTCCATCCATTCCACTGTTTCCTCTCCACCACCACCACATCCAACTTTACTCCCTCTCATCTCTCTCTTCCCCATGCATCTCTACCCCACTCCTCTCCCACCACCGTGTCCAATAATTCTCTCTCCCTCCCTATGCTCAACTATTCTCCTCTTTCTTCATCTCCCCATGTGTACCATCTCTTTTTCCCTCTCACTCAAGACACCCAATTCTCCCTTTCTATTCCCTCCCCCACCTCAGCATCTCTTTCCCTCACTCCCTCCATTCTTCCTTGCTCTCCTACCTCCCTCCATTCTGTGTCCCAGGTTCATGCCCCCTCCCTCCTTCCTTTATCCGAAGTTTCTACTCTCTCTCTCTCTCCATCCCTCCATTCTGAGCTCCACGTATGTGCCTCCCTCCGGCGGGTGTTTATCTTCTTTTGGCCAGCTCCCTCCTCATTCCAGCCACAGTTGTTTCTCTGCACAAAGATGTTGATGGCGGCTACTACGTGCGTCCTGTGGCTGAGCTGGAAACCTTCCCTCTGATGTCGGAGGAAGCTCCTCCCACATCAGAGGGAAGGCTGATAACCAATTCTTAATCCACAATTGAACATTGCCTCCTATCCCCCATGACTCTTTAATTCTCTCAGGAGCCTCAAATGAGAAACTTTGTGAAAGCTTTCTGGAAATCTAGATACAGCACATCAACCGGTTCGCCTTTATCCACATGTTTATTCACACCTTCAAAGAAGTCATGCAAATTGGTGAGGCAAGACCTCTTTTGGCTGAACCCATATTGACTCTGTCTCATTAAATCATGTTTGTCTACATGTTCCCACAAAAAAAAGAGAGCCAACAACCCCACGGTTAATTCTATCAAAAGAAAAATTGGGGAGGGAACTGTACACATCAACCTGTGGCAGTGTTGAGTTTCAAATCATTTATTAGATACAATACATATATAAATAAATAAAATATCAATCCATAAAACATATCCTTTTGTGGATTCTTTTAGACTCTCTTATAAACGACACAGTTCGTGTTTCGGCTGGGACACTGAAACCTGAGTCAGGGGTGTGTGTAAACAATCCACTAGATGGCGTTAAAACACTTTATAACTATGGAAATACTGAGTAGGCTACTGGGCTTGATAGACCATTGGTCTGACTCAGTAAGGCTATACTTATGTTCTTATGTATTAACTCCTGAAGTTCAACATATACTGCAGAGCATATGTGGTTACAAATCTATTAATGAAAAAAATCTAACGTATCGCTCAGGGAGCCCATGGCTAGACCTTTCAGGAGTTAATAAGACAGTTTCCATACAGAATCATAGGATTTTCAGAGCTGCATTGATGAAATTGAGGTCCAGAATAGGCCTCCAATTGTCTGATTCTTTCTTGGGCACTATTAAAGTATATGGAGTATCTGCCCATGAACTCTAGAAAGAACTTTGTTCACTTTCTCTGTCCTGCTTGCTGGGAAGCATACAAACAAGTCTGGGAAAGGGTGGGTGAATTCAAGTTTGTAGTCCTCTCGAATGACTATTATTTGCTCCCAGGCCTCCACATAATCTGACAACCGTCCCCTTTTCTGCGGGAGGAACACTGCAGCTCTGGCATCACCGTGTCTTTTAGTGGCTGTCATTGGGTGAGAAACAGATGACTGAGCCTCCTAGCCCCTGTCAATCTCTGCCGAGATCCTTGATAGGGTCTTTAAGTCGAAGTTCCTCCTGAATACTGATGAAAACATCATAAACCTCAAAAATTAGATCATCCAGCCCCTCCCACTCATTGCCTGATCCAGAGCATTCTACAGGCTAAGACGGAATAAGCAGAGACTTTACTCATAACAGTAGTGATGTGATATATAGTGCATCAGCTATTTAATCCACCCCTGCTAATACAAGCGAGGGGAAAGGGTGGGCATCCCCTGATGGAGTCTAATGAAAATTGAAATGGCAGGCACGCACCACAAACTAGGCCGCTGCTGTTTTAATTCCTAAGGATAAGGCCTTAAACTGTCTCTTAAGAATCACATCCATTCTGCAATCCTGTGCATTCTTCAGAACTACACTGCCTTCACTCAGCAGGAGGTGCATTTAGTAACCATCCACTTTAGGCTGTGCAAACAATCGCTGACATTCCTGAGCCATGGGAAATAACCTGGAATGGTCAGCCACCTTTAAGGGACCTTCAGGAACATCCTAATGCTCTGTGACTAGGACATTAATGCCAGGATAACAGGGAAAGAGTGTAGGCTGAGACCTCATACCACTCATGACTGAACACTGTGCAGTAGAGGTGGTTGGGGATTCTAGACTAAACTAAACTAAACCTTAGGTTTGTATACCGCACCATCTCCATAGTCGTGGAGCTCGGCACGGTTTACAGGAATTGTGGTGAGAAAGGAACTCCAAGGAAAGGGCTAGATTCTAGATTTAGTTCTTTTAAGGATTCTGTAATAATCTCCAGCGATGCTGTGGACTTGAACAGGTGGTTCACACATGGGTCCTCTACCTGATCAAGTACTACCACCATCTCCTGACTACCAGTCTCTAACTGGAAACCCAAGTCTCCCAAGAGTGAAGCCTCACTCTGTGTCAGTAAACGCATATACCCAGATTCCCCATTTTCCCTTTCAGATTGGTCCTTCTCATCCTGAACAGTAACCTGTTCCGGGGTAAGCACGCTCAGCGAGGGAAAAATACCCTTGCGTGGGCTCTGGGTAGTCCCCCAAAATAGAAATGGCCACCCCAGCGGGCTGGCTGCTCTTTTAGTCACCTGCCTAAGTGGAGAAGAGGATAAAGAGGCTGTTCCCACCTCTCCAGACCGAGCCATGAGGCACAAAGACACTCCTAAGGTACCATATTTGCACAATCCTTACATGAAATTAGGGTAGAAGAGCCCAAGGACTCCATCCCAACCAGTTTTGAGGTAAAAATTGCAAGTTTGGAAATACAGAAAAGTTTTGAAAAAAAGATTGCTAAAAATCCAAGATGGCCACTGATAAGAAATTTGCACCTAAAAATTGCTAATAAAACATGGGAAAATTTCTGCAACCTTACTGCAGAGTCGCTCTTATCAAGGATCCCTGTGGTGCAGAGCCTGAAGAAATGGACTCTGGTCCTTGAAAGCTCATGCCTCAATTAATGAGTTAGTTTATAAGATGCCACCTGCCTATCATTTTGGAGTTGATCAATCATATATGTGAAGTTGACTAGAACACAGCCTCCAAAGTCAGTCATGTTTTTATTTGTATACCACCAACAGATGTAGTTTTAACTTTAAGTCTATTTTAATCTGTTTTGCATAGATTGTAAGTGAATTGGGATTAAGGAAGGCAGGCACAACTTAAATTGGGTGAAACTGGCAATTATGAAGGCTTTTAGGAAGCTATGTAAAACTGCTAGTAAAGTAATGTGTAGTAGATTTCTAAGACTGTCTATACTTTATAGACAAAAGTAAATATACAGTAAATAAGATCTTATAACTATTCTAAAGTACTCACTTGTAGCCATGATGTCCGGAGTACATGGGGGTATTCCATGATCCACAGCCCATCTGTAAGCACCATCTCCAACTAGAAAGCTAAGTTTCATAATAGCAGTATTATTTTACAATGTTCAGACAATGGGATTCTCAAACCCCACGCCATTTACTCTTTTTATCTATCCCCAAATAAACACTTTTTTTCCAAGACTTGTAGTAAAACTGAAACAGCAAGATTCTGCCACCTAACTTTAAACTAGCTATTTTTACATTTTTTTAAAAATATCTCCATTTTTTAGGGTGCAACAATTTTCAGTGTTTCACAATGTGATGCATACCAGAATACTTTGTGCTTTAATAACCACTTGTAATGGGGGGGGGGTGTTAAGGACAGACTAAATATGATTTGGCAGTGCAGAGGTTAAATGCATGCTAGATCAAAGCTGTAAGCACATGTCTGTAATGGAGGAAAGGATTTTCATTACAATACTGGATTGGTGAGGAGTCAATGTGTTCTCCTGCACTTAAATTAGAAGTCACAGCAGTAGTGCTAGATGCATTTTTTTTCAGTCTCCCTAAGCTTAAGAAAAGCATAATTGCTTACCTGGAACAGATGTTCCAAGTTCCAAATTTATTTAAAATTTGTTATACTGCCTAATCAAGCTTCTAGGCGGTGTGCACTACAATAAAATACATAAATTATAATTATAATTGACAAATGTGGAGGGGACAGGGAGATTATTGTAAGACAATTTGGACAAGGGGGAAGTACTACAATTTTATTTATTTATTCGATTTTTTTAGCCCGTCCTCCCAAAGGAGCCCAGAACGGGTTACAAAGTACATCCATAATAATCCAGACAGAGCAGAGATGACAGTTTACATAAATTACAATATAGACATGACAATAAAACATATGTACTAAGTAGCATCTGGTGAGATTAAGTGACATAGGTGCGTTGACTGGGTGGTAATTCAGGGTGAATGACTTTAAGGGGCTGGGTTAGTAAAGAGGAAGGTTTTCACGGCCTTCCTGTTCCAGAGTCCATCTAGTGATCTGACAGATGAAGGGTTTGTGTGCCAAAGTTTGGGTATGAAATGTGAGTAGGAGCGTTTGCGGGCGGTTTCAGTTTTGAGGGAGCGGCCAGAAGGTATGATCAGTCGTTTTTCTCCTTGGGACCTCAGTGGTTGTTTTGGGAAGTAGATTTGTAGTTTAGTTTTCATGTAGTACGGAATCGTTTCATGGAAGGTTTTGAAAGTGAGGAGCAGGGCCTTGAAGGTGCAGCGTTTTTGAATGGGCAGTCAGTGCATGGAAGCTAATGCAGGGGTAAGATGGTCGCGGATGCCTAGGTTTTTCAGAAGGCGGATTGCAGCATTTTGCACCCTTTGGAGGCGGGAGAGAGTTAAAAAGAACATAAAAGGAAAAAAAACCAGGAGGAAGGGGAAAAAGAAGCAGATCTTCCGATTGTCCTGAGAAGGAAATTCATTTTCCAAATGCGTCATTAAACAGAAATGTTTTTAGTTTGGACTTGAAATGGATTACGTTAGATTCTTCTCATAAGTAACTTGGTAGGGAATGCAGCCTCATTTCTGATCCTGGTGACACTGGGGAGAACTCCGGCACAGAAGCATTCAGAAAAAGGTTAACTTAAAAACTTGACTGCGTATGCTCAGGGATTCCCACTTAGGGGCAGAGACCCTACACTCCTGAGTCTGGTTTTCAGCTAATCGGAAGGAAAAAGCATCCACTATGCAAGTTCATGGAAGATAGGAGGGAGGTTAAGTGTGGCTACATGTCCTTGCTATCTATATAGAACCCCTATTATGGGTAAGCAACTACATTTTCTTTAGAGACATGCAGGCACACTTCCTAGTGAACCCCTAAGCTGTAGGAATGCTGGTTTCAGGTAACCTATGTGAAAGTTTTGGATAGATGCATGCAAAAAAGTTTTGTCAGACAGCTTTTCCAAACATGTCTTAAGACAGTGATTCTTAACCTTTTTTGAGTCAAAGACTCCTTTGCGAATCTGATGATCAGGAAAAGCATCATAAGAATATAAGGACTGCCATACTGGGACAGAATAAAGGCCCATCAAGCCCAGTATCCTGATTCCAACAGTGGACAATGCAGGTCACAAGTACTTGGCAAGATCCCAAAAGAGTAAAACAGACTTTATGTTGCTTATCCTAGAAATAAACTAAGGATTTTCCCAAGTCCATCTTAATAATGGCTTATGGCCTTTTCTTTTAGGAAATTATTTAAACTTTTTTTTTTTTTTTAACACTGCTAAGCTAACTGCTTTTACCACATTCTCTAGCAATGAATTCTAGAATTTAAATTACTCATTGAGTGAAAAAATATTTCTCCGATTAAATTTACAACTTAGAGCTGCATTGTGTGTCCCTTAATCCTTCTATTTTTGAAGACTTTCTTAGAGATTAAACTCTACAGGTGACCCTTGAGGGGAGGAATGCTGGCCCAGTGCCTAACCCTCATTAAGCCTGATTCTAAGATAGAGGTTGTAGAGGATTAGTATTAAAGATAGTTTTCACAGCACCTGTGAACTGCATATATAATTTGCATATATTTGCTTGAGGAGAGAGCTCTTGACTAAAAGGCTTCTTTGGATCTGTTTAGGACCTTTTTGAGACTTTGAGGAATAGTAAGTGGCAGAGAGGCCAAGAAAATTGTTAAGTCAGGTCAAGTGCGTTATACTTCAGGGGGGGGGGGTGAATCCTCTCACCCTAACTAAAAAGCGCTCCTTGAGGAGAGACCTCTAAGAGCTGGTTTCAGACTCTTAGTTTGAGAATGAACTCTGAGAACTTTCTTAGGGATCAGAGTCCACAGGTGATTTTAGAGGTTAATTTATTCCTGTCCACCCCAAGGAGAAACTTTTTTGGCTCCTCAGTTAACCAGGAACAGGGCATTGCTTGGTAGGATTTTTCTGCTCTTTCTTTTTTCAAGGGGAACAGTCCCTGAGCTCCTAAAATATTAAGTAGGCTGGCTAACAGGTAGCACAGAGGGCTTGGCCTGACAGCTACAGACCCCAAATCTGCTTCTTCTCCCAGGCTGAATTACCCTAGAAATACTGGGAGCACTATAACCCTCCAAAATTTGAAGAAAAATAAAGATTTTAGACAAAGCAGATCAGACACACACCTTACTGCAAGCATGCAGAAGGAAAAACTGAAGGGGACATTTCACTTCACTTAGGAAGGAGGAGGAGTTTGGATCACTACCCACTTGTCCAGAATGATACACCTTTTACACAAGAATAGGTTGTTAAGAGTTTGGGGGGGGGGGGTAATAAAACTTTGGGTTTCTGTGTATTCAGGTGGGAAGTTGGTGGGAAACTTCCCTATCTAGTATATCAGGGCTGCCCAAGTCATGCATGAGAAAGATTTGCATACCAAAAAGGCAGTGCAGGCAAATCCCTCTCATGCATATTCATTGCAGATATCCAGAAAACCTGGCCTGCCAGTATATCTCGAGGACCGGACTTGGGCAGCCCTGTAGTATATGGAGTTCTTTTCCAATATGTGATTTTATTTAAAATTGCAAACTGCTTAGATTGCATTATAAGCTTGTAGTATATCAAACTGAATAAATCTGTAATATGTAATCTTTAAGACTGACAATAGGGAGGGCAAAGGAGGAGGGGATAAAACTCTTGACATATGATCCTATGCATCTTGAACCTGATTTTCTAGAAGGAAAGTTTAGGCTCTTGTCTCAATAATCTTCTTTATAGTAGACAGACACTCCATTCATGAACATGTAAGTAATCAATCCCTTCTCACGAGAATTTTTTTCAGCAAACTTCATTAGCATTTTTTTGCTCTGCCTCCCATCCTTCTGGGCTGTCCTCCAATTCCTCAGTTTGTACCAAAGTAGATGGTCAGCCCTGGAAAGGAAACTGAAGAGGGAGGGGTATGGGGACACTCCGAGAAACATATCTGCTCATATCATTAAACAGACTGTCCTACTAGGAACACACAAATCTCGCCCCAAGCCTATCAAATATGGTGTTCCTCAAGGCGCCCTTCTATCCCCCCTCCTATTCAACCTCTACATCAGGCCTGTCATTGATATAGCGCAGAAATATAGCATTAAAATCCACTCTTATGCAGATGACATCCAGCTGCTCCTCCCACTAGGCGAGAACCGATCGTCCCAAATTACTAACCTCCAACATTGCCTCTCTGATATGAAAACTTGGATGTCAAACAACAAACTTCAACTAAACGCCTCTAAAACAGAACTCTTATGGATCAGGAAAAAAAGCACCAAATTCACACGTCCTACCCTAGCATGGGACTCCACTCTACTAACGGCAACAGATCAGGTACGCAGCCTAGGAGTAACCTTAGATGGACACCTATCCCTATCTGCCCACATATCCCAAGTAATCTCCACCTCCTTCTACTACTTCCGCAAACTGAAAAGGATCAAACCCTACATCTCCACACCTGACCTCGCCCAACTCCTCTACACATATGTCCTCTCCAGAATGGATTACTGTAACTCCCTATTTAATGGACTAACCAAAAATAATCTCAAACGCCTCCAACGTGTCCAAAATGCAGCTATCCGCCTCCTACACAACCTCAACTACCATGATCCCGTCTCCCCAGCACTCCGCGCTGAACACTGGCTCCCAATTAGCCAGCGCTGTGCTTTCAAGGCCCTAGCAGTAGCCCACAAGAGAATTTATGCCACCACCCCCTCCTACATAAAATCCAAGCTTCCCATCTACACCCCCACTCGCACCCTCCGCTCAAAATCGGAAATACGCCTATGCATTCCCCCTGGAAGGTCCCTCCTCTCAGAAACTGCCCGCAAACGATCCTACAGCCACTTCATCCCACATCTCTGGAATCAACTCCCCCCCCCAACTCAGGCAACCGAACTCTTTATTGACATTCCGTAAAATGGTAAAGACCCTCCTCTTCAACTAAAGGTCTCCCTCAGTCTACACCCCCCCTTAAACCCCACCTCTCTCCCCTATTTAACTTCTCCCAAAATTTCAGTATAGTCCTCTCTTAGTCTGTACTCTGAAAAATTGTTTGTACCTGAAGAAAGAGCTGTTAGGATGGGAGGACATAAGAGAAGTGGAAAGACAGTGGTCTAAGCTGAAAGGAGCGATAAAAATGGCTACGGACCTTTATGTGAAGAAAATCAATAAAAACAAGAGAAAAAGGAAGCCGATATGGTTCTCCAACCTAGTGGCTGAGAAAATAAAGGCGAAAGAGTTGGCGTTCATGAAATATAAAAAAACCCAAGAAGAGGAGAGCAGAAAGGACTACAGGATGAAACTGAAAGAAGCCAAGAGAGAAATACGTTTGGTGAAGGCACAGGCGGAAGAACAAATGGCTAAAAATGTAAAAAAGGGAGATAAAAATTTTTTCAGATATATTAGTGAAAGGAGGAAGATAAAAAATGGAATTGCTAGGCTAAAAGATGCTGGGAACAAATATGTGGAGAGTGATGAGGAGAAAGCAAATGTGCTAAACAAATACTTCTGTTCTGTGTTCACAGAAGAAAATCCTGGAGAAGGACCGAGATTGTCTGGCATAGTTACACGAGAAAATGGAGTAGATTCTCCGCCGTTCACGGAGGAGGGTGTTTATGAGCAACTTGAAAAACTGAAGGTGGACAAAGCGATAGGACCAGACGAGATCCATCCCAGGATACTAAGGGAGCTCAGAGAGGTTCTGGCGAGTCCTATTAAAGACTTGTTCAACAAATCTCTGGAGACGGGAGTGATTCCTGGGGATTGGAGGAGAGCGGATGTGGTCCCTATTCATAAAAGTGGTCACAGGGATGAAGCAGGAAACTACAGGCCGGTGAGCCTCACTTCAGTTGTTGGAAAATTATGGAAGTGTTGCTGAAAGAAAGGATAGTGTATTTCCTTGAATCTAATGGGTTACAGGATCCGAGGCAACATGGCTTTACAAAAGGTAAATCGTGCCAAACGAACCTGATTGAATTTTTTGATTGGGTGACCAGAGAGCTGGATCGAGGACATATGCTAGATGTAATTTACTTGGATTTCAGCAAAGCCTTTGATACAGTTCCTCATAGGAGGCTGTTGAACAAACTTGAAGGGCTGAAGTTAGGACCCAAAGTGGTGAACTGGGTTAGAAACTGGCTGTCGGACAGACGCCAGAGGGTGGTGGTTAATGGAAGTCGCTCGAAGGAAGGAAAGGTGACTAGTGGAGTCCCTCAGGGTTCGGTGCTGGGGCCAATCCTGTTCAATATGTATGTAAGTGACATTGCTGAAGGGTTAGAAGGAAAAGTGTGCCTTTTTGCAGATGATACCAAGATTTGTAACAGAGTAGACACCGAAGAGGGAGTGGAAAATATGAAAAAGGATCTGCAAAAGTTAGAGGAATGGTCTAATGCCTGGCAACTAAAATTCAATGCAAAGAAATGCAGAGTAATGCATTTGGGGATTAATAATAGGAAGGAACCGTATATGCTGGGAGGAGAGAAGCTGATATGCACGGACGGGGAGAGGGACCTTGGGGTGATAGTGTCCGAAGATCTAAAGGCGAAAAAACAGTGTGACAAGGCAGTGGCTGCTGCCAGAAGGATTCTGGGCTGTATAAAGAGAGGCGCAGTCAGTAGAAGGAAGAAGGTGTTGATGCCCCTGTACAGGTCATTGGTGAGGCCCCACTTGGAGTATTGTGTTCAGTTTTGGAGACCGTATCTGGCGAAAGACGTAAGAAGACTTGAGGCGGTCCAGAGGAGGGCGACGAAAATGATAGGAGGCTTGCGCCAGAAGACATATGAGGAGAGACTGGAAGCCCTGAATATGTATACCCTAGAGGAAAGGAGAGACAGGGGAGATATGATTCAGACGTTCAAATACTTAAAGGGTATTAACGTAGAACAAAATCTTTTCCAGAGAAAGGAAAATGGTAAAACCAGAGGACATAATTTGAGGTTGAGGGGTGGTAGATTCAGGGGCAATGTTAGGAAATTCTACTTTACGGAGAGGGTGGTGGATGCCTGGAATGCGCTCCCGAGAGAGGTGGTAGAGAGTAAAACTGTGACTGAGTTCAAAGAAGCGTGGGATGAACACAGAAGATTTAGAATCAGAAAATAATATTAAAGATTGAACTAGGCCAGTTACTGGGCAGACTTGTACGGTCTGCGTCTGTGTATGGCTGTTTGGAGTAGGATGGGCAGGGGAGGGCTTCAATGGCTGGGAGGGTGTAGATGGGCTGGAGTAAGTCTTAACAGAGATTTCGGCAGTTGGAACCCAAGCACAGTACCGGGTAAAGCTTTGGATTCTCGCCCAGAAATAGCTAAGAAGAAAAAAAAATAATAATTTAAATTGAATCAGGTTGGGCAGACTGGATGGACCATTCGGGTCTTTATCTGCCGTCATCTACTATGTTACTATGTTAAATACTGCACAGTCTTGTATGTCCAAGCATCTAAACCTATTGTACATCTTATTTGTCTAATTACTTCTACTGTGTATGTTTACTTGTAGACTGTTCTGAGCTACTGGGAGGACGGGATATAAATCTAAATAAATAAATAAATAAAAATAAATAAAATTAAACATATAACAGATAAACAAAACGTAACCATTTGAAATACATAAAGTGAAAAAAGAAAAGGCACCATCCGCTGGGCCTATTTCCAGACCTTCTTGCAAGAAGGCAAGTACCATAGAGATCAGTGACAAGCTTGGATCCTCATTCCTCTGAGCGCTCCAAGTTTGAAAACACTTCCAGGCTTTCGCATATGCTGCTATAGTCGCCTTCTTCCTATATCTTAGAAGGGTTAAGACCATTCAATCCAAATAGCCTTTACGCGCTAGTGATGTGCACTCAAGAACCATGCAACAAGACCAAAAAGTTCTGGCTCCTGCAGGGCTATTGGACCCTGTGTAAGAAGCTGGGGATGACAGGGAAGTTTGAGACTTTGATCCCTTTGCAGACAGACCAGGTCTGCATGCCACGGTCACCTCAGCCAGTCTGGTGCTACTAGAATCACTGTCCCCTGGTATGCTATGATCCCGTGCAGAAGTCAGCCTATCATGTGCCATGGTTGTATTATACCAATTTTTTTGTGCTTCGATATTCATCTTTATTGGTATATATATATATTTTTTTTGGTTTTTGATGGTTGTATCAGGCCATCCAGGCCTTCACTTCCTGGCTCATGTCTTAGATTGAAGAACTGAACCACCTTCTTATTGGCTGCCAATGCCATCAGATCAAACACCGGGTGTTCCCACCGATTCACAATGCAGGTGAAGGCTTCCTAAGACAATGACCGCTCCCTGGAATCCAAGGTCTTCTAGCTGAGGAAATCCACTTGCACACTGTCCACTCCTGCCACATGCACTGTTGAAAATGCTAGAAGATGGTCCTCCGCCCATCGAAACAGCATCTGGCTTCCAAGAATAGGCTTATTTCTTACAGGCCTATTGCACATAAGCTTATTCTTTATAAATAAAGAGTAAGAATAAGGCTATCACTGAACAAGAGAATGTTTCTATGATTGGTCCAGCGATTTGTCAGCGTGTGAAGAAGTTGAATGTCTTGACGTTTTTACGTGGTCTGAGGTCATCACATTGGGTGGAGTTGATGTGTGTTATGATGATGGGCTGGTTCCCGCTTTTAAGAATGGCGTTTGCGGAGCAACAGAAGCTGTTTGTTATGAGCCGGTAAATGAGGTTTTTTTTCCAATATTCCCCTGAAGCAGCAATTGTTGCATTGTGAAACAAGACCTGTCAGGATGTTTTCTATTGTGTCCATGGAGAGTTAAGTACTGCATTGGTCAAAGTAATTATATAAAAAGATAGAAAGTGGATTATTTGAGAATGAGTTTCACCCTTCTAATCTGTGATAGACACAATCTTTACTTTTCTTTTTTTTGTTTTGAGGTAATTGGCCAATAATCTTCCCGCTTTATTCGAGTTTCCATAATACAGAGCCAGTTGAGAAAACAATTCTTTCCTAGCCAATTGAGAGGAAATCTCATTGTATTTATTTTAGCCTTTAAGAGGGCCTGTAAAGTAATTTGTTCCCAATTTGAGGCCAATTGTGACTCCAAATCCTTAATATTTAGTTCCAAATTAGAAAATTCCATTTTAAGTTGTTTCCTAATGTGTGCCAAATATGAAACGATTTGCCCTCTCATAGTAACTTTGAAAGCATTCAACAATGTTTCTAAAGAGATTTCCTCTGAGGCATTGATTTGAAAATATTCATCCATTTTTAATTGAAATTAGTCAAGAAAGTTTGAATCTGCAAGCAATGTATTATTGAATCTCCAAACAGGTCTACTACAATCTTGTTCAGCAAATTTATAAATGTTGGATTTTCCTTATTGTGTTAGCGAATCTGGTTCAGCCACCCAGAAAGCAGCAGCTAATTGGGGGTTTCCAAGACACGCAGGGAACCTGACATACTGCTTTGGAGAAGATAGCGGATCGGTTGATGTAACTCAGCGGGCGGACTTTTTCTGGGACTTACAGCTCCCTGCCCTGACTAAGGAGCAGCTGGAGACTTTGAACTGGCCTATCGACACTGAAGAGATCCGGTGGGCCATTCGGCGGTTAACCCTCGCTAAGACGGTATGGGACCAGAGTTTTATAAAATCTTAACTGACATGGCTTTAAAGCCTTTGCAGGGGATGTTTGCAGATACTTTGGAACAGGGAAATCCGGGTAGGGTCAATCTAGCCCATATCATACTTCTTCCTAAACCTGGCAAGGATGCTGAACTCCCTGGGTCATATAGACCCATTTCCCTTTTAAATGAAGATGTTAAATTGATGGCGGCCATTATGGCTAAAAACCAGTGTTTACTGGGGAAAATCAGGTGGACTTTGTGCCTGGGAGATCTGCCTCAATTAATTTGTGTATAGCTCTTTTGGCATTTCGGGTTTCTAAAGGGCAAACGGACCAAGCGGTGCTGGCTAGCCTGGACATTGAAAAGGCTTTTGATAGTGTTTTATAGCCACACCTATTTTGGATTCAGGAGACCTTTGGCATTTCCAGCAGATTTGTAGAATGGGTTCGGGCCCTATACTTTGAGCTGTGGGCTCAATTGTTGGTCAATGGCAAGTTGAGTGAGTCTTTCACTTTATGCAGAGGCACTAGACAGGGGTGTCCTCTTTCTCCCTTGTTATTTGTTTTGGCTCTTGAGCCCCTGGCGGCGTGTACTTGACAAGATCCCGCCTTAGAAGGTATATTGGTTGCTTCGCAGGAACTGCGGTTAAGCCTGTTTGCCGATGATATGCTTTTGTATGTCTGGCACGCTGACATACAACTTCCAAAATTTTTGCACTGGGTGCAGATCTTCGGCACATTTTCCGGTCTTTTGGTGAATTGTAGTAAATCTGACGTCTTGTCGCTGAGTGGAAGGGGCATTGAACTTTGGCATGAGACTTTGCCTATTACATCAATGCGGCACGCTCTTAAATACCCCAGAATCTATTTACACCTTTCGGCCCCTGAAATGTACAAGTAAAATATCACCCGGGTTCTTGCACATATTAAATTGTTATGTCAATCTTGGATGGACCTCCCTTTGTCGTTACTTGGCCGGGTAGCCTTATTGAAAATGATGTTGATGCCCAAAATCTTATACCCCTTACAAATGCTCCCTATTTCGATTATGGAGTTTAAGGCCAACATTCGCAGATTTTTGTGGCATAACAAACCGGCTAGGGCCCTGAATTGGGTGGTTGGGTGAGTTGAATGTACCTAATCTTCGGGGTGCATGAATATCTTTAGGATGTACAGAAATTCTTTCCTTTGGGTTTATTAAAAGCATGGTGCCAACCCTATGGGTTTCTCAATCTCATGCATGTTCGAGCTGGAGCTTCCTTTGCTTGTAAGGTGCAACCTCAGTTCCTACAGCCCTTTCAGGCCACTTGGGACTGGTAGAGACAGCGGCAGGGCAGATCGGGGGGGGGGGACATCTCCACTATTGGGATTTGTGGGTAACCCGGATTTTCATCTTTGGGCGGCTAAGGGCTGTAGGACTATAGGGGACCTTTTGGCCTTGGGGGAGGGAGAGTTTCCATCCTTTGATCAAGTTCGCAATAAGTGGGACTTACCTGCCTCCCACTTCTGGGTGTACTTGCAAGTTCGCCATTACTGTGCTCAGTTATGGGCCACCTGGGGGGCTCAGGCAGAGGGCACTAAATTAGAGAAATATTTTGGTCTGCTGCCAGGTGTCATGAATACTCTTTCTATGTGGTACAAAATTACTAAGGAACTTGCGGAGACCGTTGGTGTGGCCCAAACAGCCAGACAGTGGCTGAATCAGTCCTTGGACCTTGAGTGTTTTCAAACTATTGTTCAGGTGGGCTGGGGATTTTTTAAGGCGGTAGAACTTCGAAAGACCCATTTCAAACTCTTGCACTGGGCTTATTTGACCAGGACCCATGGTTGTCAAATGGGACTCTGGGAGGACCCCTCTGTCTTTACTGCAAATCTGCAGCTAGTACGTTTTTACATGCCTTCCTGGAGTGCCCAAAGTTGACCTTGTGGACTGGAGCAATTCGTACTGTGGAATAGATAGTGAATATATCGCTTCCTTGGGATTATCTGACTCTTTTACTGGGGGATCAATGCCTCTTGCTGGCCTATCATGTTTTGCTACCAGTACGTAGGTTTCTGGTTATCGCCTTTTTGGTGGTCGTTAAGGTTATCCTGAAGTGCTGGCTGGAGGAGAGTGAACCTCCATTAATCATGTGGGTGCAACTGCTGAAACAGGCTGCTAGATTGGAGCTGGATCTAGATAAAGGGAAAAGCCAGACCCCTGGTCACTTACGATCTGTAATGCTCTCAGGGTTTGTTTTCTTGAGGTGGTGCCCCTTTCCATTCCGAGGGTTTTCCTGGACTTGGTGACCCACTCTTGAGCAACATGGGGGTTGGGGAGGTATGGGGAAGTATGCATGTGGTATGGCTGGTGAGTGTCTAGTGAGTTGTCTGTCTTTATTTCTTCTTCTGTGGGGGTTGCTTGGCTCTGTATTAAAAAGGCAACCGGTATAGCATGAAATTTGATCCAGAGTTATTCCTACGTTGTATATTATTTTGATGTGTGGATCTCCTGTTATAGCTTTTCCTGTAGGTTTGTTTTTCCTTGGAGGTCATGTGTTTTTACTTCATTGCTCTGTTCTGTTTTCGCTGTGTTTGTACTGGTTTTGCTTAATAAATATAATATTTAATAAATAAATATATTTCTCAATTAGCTCAATTCACAAATATTTATTGCATTATATGAAAAGTACCATGAATTATATTTATGGGGAATTTTTAAGCATGTATGATGTGGAGATGACTGAACATTAGAGTGGTCCAAGGCAGTATGAAAAAAAAAAAAAAAAATCAGCCTTTTCAAATCTTGTCTCCACAAGGCCTATTTTTGTTCACTTGATATGTCTTACTCGCGTGTCAAATTTCAGCTTGATTAGGCAATATTTAGAGGTGACCCCAGCATGTACTGTTTATTTATTCATTCAATTTTCTATACCCAGGGAAGCTCAGAACAGTTTATATGAATTTATTCAGATACTCAAACATTTTTTCTTGTTTGCTTGTGTGTTGTGTATGTAGTTGATTGCACATAGTTAGTTTGTATGCAATCATCTAGTTTGCGATCTGCTCCCGAAAACTGGCTCCCTGGGAAGTCAGTCTGTCAGCTGTCAACTGCTAGACTGCCACGTGGGCTGGATGTTCCTATTCAGAATACATTACATTACATTAGTGACTTCTATTCCGCTCGTACCTTGCAGTTCTAGGCGGATTACAAAGAAGCTAACTGGATATTTCCAGAAGATTTGCAGGTTAGGTAGCGGAATACATGGTTGATACTTAGGAGAGAAAAAAATTATAGGAAAAAAAATTCAAAGAGGGGGGTGAGACTATTAGGGGGGATTTGCAAGGGAGGAGAAGGACAAGGGGAAGAATTAAGATATCTGGATAAATTTTTTGAAAAGTATAGTTTTGATTCCTTTTCGAAATGATTTGAAGTCGCTCGTTATTGTCAGTAAGTTGGAGATGGAGTGGTCAAGTTTCGCTGCCTACGTCGCTAGTAGGTTGTCAAACATCTTCTTGTACCGAGTACCTTTGAATGGGGGGGTAAGTAAATGGAGTCAGAGTTCTTCTTTGCATAGTAGTAATTTAGGCGGTTGTTTAGGTAAGTGTGGGCAGTACCATTTATAGCTTTGAATAGTAGACAGTATAGTTTGAATTGAATTCGTGCTTGTATAGGTAACCAGTGTGAGTCTAGGTAGGCAGCAGTGATGTGGTCATATTTACTCAGCGAGTAGATCAATCTGAGAGCTGTGTTTTGTACAGTCTGTAGTTGTTTTATCATGAATGTAGGGCTTGGCAGATAGATGATATTGTAATAGTCCTGTAGACCTAGGACTAGGGATTGGACTATAAGCCTATATTGCTCAATGTTGAAGAATTTTCTTATTTTTCGTAGGTTTCTCATGGTTAAAAATGCTTTTTGTGTAGTCTTGTTAATTTGGGCCTGAATTGTGCAGCATCTATATATCATCACTCCTAGGAGTTTAAGCTCGGACTGTATAGGGTATTTGGTGGCATTAATTTCTAATTCTGAAATGGAAGGGGTTTTGGCCTTTTCGAGCAAAAGAAATTTTGGTTTGTCTGAGTTTAGTTTCAGTTTGTGGTCTATCATCCATTTTTCCACTGCTTCTAGTGTTTTTTTCAGTTTTTCTGTTGAAGTGGGGTCTGGAGAATCAAAGGGGAGGAGTGTGGTAATGTCGTCTGCGTAGCTGAAAGATTACATTTAGGTTATCTAGAGTGGTCCCAAGGGAGGATATAAAGAGGTTGAAGAGTGTAGGTGACAGTGATGACCCTTGAGGAACTCCACAGGGGTTAGACTATGGTTCTGATTTGAGATCGTTTGATTTTACTCTGTAAGTTCTTGATTTAAGAAATCCTTGGAACCAATTGTATACTCTGCCTGAGATCCCTATGGCTTCAAGTATTTGTAGTAGTATGGAGTGGTCAACCAGGTCCAATGCAGCAGAGAGATCAAGTTGAATTATCAGCATCCTTCTGCCTTTGCTAAGGTGCTGTCGGGCTGTCTAGTAGGGTTGCTAGTAGTGACTCTGTGCTATGGTTGGATCTGAACCCGATTGTGAGGGATGAAGTAGGTTGTGATCTTCCAGGTAGTTAGTGAGGTATTGAGCAACTATACCTTCTATTAGGTTTAACGTATTTTGGTATTGAAGCGATGGGTCTGAAGTTGGAGGGGATATCTATTGGGCCTTTATGATCTTTAACAATTGGGGTGATTATGATCTCTCCTAGGTCCTGTGGGAATAGACCTTCCGTGAGCGTGGTTTGTATCCATTGCATGAGGCTAGCTTTAAATTTGGGGGAGGCATTTGTTATCAGATATGTGGGACAGTTGTTCAGGTCGCATGATGCATGACTGTATTTTTTATAGAGTCGGTTAATATCAGACCAATGTACTACTGGGAAGTCGGTCCAGTATCTGTCAGCTGCTATGGATTCTCCTATTGTAAGGTTTGTTATTATCTCGTCGAGGTGTGTGTGTGTGTTGATGAAGGTGGTCCTGATCTTAGTAATCTTGTTTTTGAAGTGGTCTGCAAGTTGGGTTGCTGTTGGTGGATGGTTTCCTTGTGTGGCTAGGAAAGGTTTGGTATCAGTGAGGTTTTTTACTAGTTTGAATAGTTTTTTTGTGTCTAGGGCCTCCATGCTGACCAGTTTGGAGTAGTAAGCTTTTCCTTGAGTTTGACCTTATATTGTTTTATTAGGCTTCCCCATGCTGTTTTAGTGTGTTCTTGGTTCTTTTTTTTCCAGTCTCTTTCCAGTTGTCTGCAATGCTTTTTGAGTTGAAGAAGTTGGGTGTCGAACCATTTGTCAGACGGTCTGCAGATTCTATATTTTGATTTTATTGGTGCAAGATCATTTAGGATTGTTTCACTTGAGGTTCGCCATTGGTATATGAATTCTTTGGGGTCTATGGTATCGATTGCGAGGTCTGCTTTGTCCCAGAATGTGGTGGGTTTGATTTTTGGGCGGTTTTTGAAGGGAGTTTTGTGGAGTTGATGTTTGTTATTGCAAAGAGCCCAGTTGAGGTTGAAGGTGTATTTGTAATGGTCTGACCAGAGGGAAGGGTGCCAGGCCCCGTTTGAGATGTGGATTTCAGGTGTGTGAGGGTGTTGGGTCATGTATGCAGCGATATCTAGTTGGTGGCCTTTGTCATGTGTGGGTTGGGGGTTAAGAATCTGGTAGGTTAGTGCTTTGAGGTATGATAGTATGTTTTCAACTTGTTTGGAGGTGTGGTCTTCTAGGTGGAGGTTTATGTCTCCAAGGAGCAGGTTGTGTGTTGACGTTAGAGAGTTCTTAAAGATGAAGTCTTCGAGTACTTGTTTTTTGTCGATCCATTTTCCTGGTATTAAGTAGCAGAGAATGCAGGTCAAGGTACCTTTGAGTGTATCGTCAGATAGTTGGCAGGCAAGAAGATCCAAGTGGGGGGTAGAGTACTTGTCTAGAACTTTTATGTTGAGGTTGTTTTTGACTAGGTTGGCCAAACCTCCTCCTCGCTTTTTTTCTCGGCAGACCATCTCTAATTTGTATTCCCTGGGGGCAGAATTCTGTTATGCAGGGGTCTGAATCGGAGGTAAGCCAGGTTTCGGCTACGAATAGGCAGCTTAGCTGTTCTTTAACTATCCAGTCCTTTATTAGGTCTGCCTTAGGGCCTATCGATCTAATGTTCATATATGCACAAGCTATTGAGGTGTATTTTGTATGGGGATTGGAAGTGTATTTTGTATGGGGATTGGAAGTGTATTTTGGGTGGTGGAGGATTCTTGGTTGTGGATGGGGGTTGTAGGCTGTTGTCCTTGGCTTGGGAGGTGGTCTTTTTCCCCAACTGGGAGGGATGGTTTTATGAGTGAACGTTGAGCAGTCTATCAGATTTCTGGCTGAGTGGAGTTTCCTGGATGGTTGATGATGTCTGTTGGTTTCTGTCAAAACTGGGATAGGGGAAATATAGTACCCTGTTGTTTTCCAATTTGTTTAAACCAGGAAGAGTAGTAAAAGGACTTGCATGAGTTTTGTTGTACGGGATGTCATTTTGTTATTGTGTGAGGAAGTAGTACTGTCTCTGCCTGGGGTATAGGCTACTGAAAGGTCTAGAACTATATTAGAGGTTATGGAGAGGGGGAAGAAGACAGCTTCTTTCCTTTCTGCCCTACTGGGATAGGAATGCAGCTGAGCTCTCTTGTGGTCTCTTTGAGGGTTTAGTAGATTAGTGGGGTTGGGCCTGAGGTGTTGGGTTTTTTGGGGGGTTTTTTTGGTGTTAGAGTCTGGGGAGGAGAAGAGTATAAGTCGTCTCCTTACCTCTCGGCTCTTTAAGGCTGGGACAGTAGCTGAGTTCTTTTGATAGGTTTAATGCAGGGCTGGTGAGTCGTCTGCTGGAGTAATTCGTGTTTTCTAGGTCAGCGTCCTCTGTCTCTTTGTGCTGTCGCTTCGCAAAGGCATGTGCTAAGGCGAACGCGCCTTTGCCATGCACCTTAGCCAGCGCGCCAAATGGCTGCGCGCCGTTACTGCCGCTCAATTTGAAGAAAAAAAGATTCCTCTCCCGGCTGGCTGTGGGGAAGAGGCGGCGAGCAGGGGCCGATGGTATTCTTCCCTGCAGTGGCATGGACTGGGTTCACGCCGCTCGATTTGAAGAAAAAAAAGACTCCTCTCCCGGCTGGCTGTGGGGAGGAGACGGTGAGCAGGGACCGATGGTCTTCTTCCCTGCAGCAGCGTAGACTTCCTGCAGCGGCATGGATAGTTTCAGATGACAGCACGACAACTCAGCAATGTAACTGACTTAGCTTTGTTTTTCAGTCTTGTGTATGTTCAATAGTGGAATTAAGCACCAATAGGAATTAGGGTTCCATACAATTAAGTTAAAATGCTTTCTACTCTAAATACATATCCAAATAAAACTGTTGCAAACAAGGAGCTCACAGTCATCCATGGTTTCTATCCAAGCACCAAGCAGCACTCTCCTTTTTTGATGACAAAATCACACCAGAAATAAAGCTATGAATGGAGCAAAACTTACAGCAACCACCATTGTCAGACATTTCACGACGTCTCATGCATACAGATGAAATAGAACCTGAGATTTTTGTTAATGATGCAGCAGAACAAGCAGAAAAATACAATAACTTTGACAAAAGATGAAGAACAGAAACAATTTGTTCTCTGGCTAGTAGCCAGCCATCAAACGAAGTTTCCTTCTACATCAAAGGCAGCTCTTATGTCATAGACCAGGGGTCGGCAATTCCGGTCCTCGAGAGCCAGAGCCAGGTCAGGTTTTCAGGATATCCGCAATGAATATGTATGAGATGGATTTGCATGCACTGCCTCTTTGAGATGCAAATCTATCTCATGCATATTTATTGTGGATATCCTGAAAACCTGACCTGGCTCCGGCTCTCGAGGACCGGAATTGCCTACCCCTGTCATAGACCATTGATTATTTGTTGCATGCAGAAGAATCATAATATACTGTTTTAGTGGTAGTTTAAAAAACAGCAAGGTGGGGTGACCTCCTGTGACAAACCCAAGGCCGTTTCAGGATTTTTCTATGACAAACCCAAGTCTGGTCCGGGTTTTACCACAGGGATAAGGAAGAAATACACTATTCCCCTATGCAAGAGAGCCGACCAAGTAGAATCACACACCACAGAGTTAGATGACTACTGCTTAGGCATTGAAAGGAAGTCAGAAGAGGCAGGGCAGGAAAAGATGAAGCAGGTAACCTGCGCACAGTTTAGACCTGTCCCTAAGTCTGCTAGAAGATTACTGCCTTTCCAGCAGCCTATTCATGCAAGAGTCAAGGCTGGAAAGGAACCTGCACTTAGCCAAATGGAACAAGCTTGTGTGTGGAAGGTCCTTCCCCCCACCTAGGCTGAGTGGGAGTGTCTCTCTACAGCTTAAAATGAGGCAGTGTAGAATAGAGAGTTGCGCGGGGACAGAAATCCCACCCGTCCCCGCCAAAGTCCCACCCGTCCCCGTGAGGAATCACATCCATCCCCACCCGACCCTGCGAGGAATCCCTCCATCCCCACCCGTCCCCGCGAGGAATCCCCTCCGTCCGCACCCGTCCCCGCGAGGAATCCCTTCCGTCCCCGCCCCTCCCTATAAACTTCAGAAATAGTTATTTCATTTAATTATGCTACTGAATTAAAGGCTCTGGTTGAAGGTTGAAATCGGAGAGTTATTGCACAAACTTGCAAACCTGACAATCAGAACTGGACAGATACCGGACGACTGGAGGATAGCGAACGTCACGCCAATTTTCAAAAAAGGATCGAGAGGGGAACCGGGCAACTATAGGCCTGTGAGTCTTACGTCGGTCCCCGGCAAGATGGTTGAAGCACTGATCAAGGATAGCATAGTCCGGCACTTGGACGCACACGACTTGATGAAACCCAGTCAACATGGATTCAGGAAAGGGAAATCATGTTTGACGAATTTACTCCAATTTTTTGAGACCGTAAACGAGCAAATTGATAGTGGGAAGCCTGTGGACATAATATACTTGGACTTCCAGAAAGCGTTCGACAAAGTTCCACACGAAAGACTTCTCAGGAAACTACAAAGCCATGGCATAGAGGGAGATATATAAAGATGGATAGGCAAATGGCTGGAAAACCGAAAGCAGAGAGTGGGCATAAATGGGAAGTTCTCCGACTGGGAGAAAGTGACTAGTGGTGTACCCCAGGGCTCGGTACTTGGGCCGATCCTTTTTAATATTTATATCAATGACCTGGAGGAAGGAACATCCAGTGAGATCATCAAGTTTGCAGACGATACAAAACTATGCCGGGCAATCAGATCGCAGGAGGATAGAGAGAAACTCCAGAGCGACTTGTGTCGGTTAGAAACATGGGCGGAGAAATGGCAGATGAAGTTCAATGTGGAGAAATGCAAGGTAATGCATTTAGGCAATAAAAATAAGGAATACGAGTATACAATGTCAGGTGCAACTCTGGGGAAGAGTGAACAAGAAAGGGACCTGGGTGTACTGATAGATAGGACCCTGAAGCCATCGGCACAATGCGCGGCAGCGGCAAAGAAGGCAAATAGAATGTTGGGCATGATAAAGAAAGGAATCTCGAGTAGATCGGAGAAAGTTATAATGCCGCTTTATAGGGCAATGGTCAGACCACACTTGGAATACTGCGTCCAACATTGGTCTCCCTACCTAAAGAAGGATATAAAACTGCTGGAGAGGGTGCAGAGACGAGCAACAAAACTGGTGAAGGGTATGGAGAGACTGGAATATGAGGATAGACTTATAACACTAGGATTGTTCTCCCTTGAGAAAAGGAGAATGCGTGGGGATATGATCGAGACCTTCAAAATACTGAAAGGAATCGACAAAATAGAGCAGAGAAGATTATTTACACTGTCCAATTTGACACGGACTAGAGGACATGTAATGAAGCTAAGGGGGGACAGGTTCAGGACTAATGTCAGGAAGTTCTGCTTCACTCAGAGAGTGGTTGACACCTGGAATGCCCTCCCAGAGGAGATTATTGCGGAATCGACCGTCCTAGGCTTCAAGAGCAAACTAGATGCATATCTCCTTAAGAGAGGCATATAAAGATATGGTGGACTATAAATTACACCAGGTGTACACCTGGCGGGGCCTCCGCGTGTGCGGATCGCCGGACTTGATGGACCGAAGGTCTGATCCGGAGATGGCAGTTCTTATGTTCTTATGTTCTTAACCCATTTACAAATAAGCAAAAAGACTATTAATTTGGAAATATTAATTGGGAAGAATACATACTTTGTAAACGGGTTTCTACCAGAGCCTCTAATGTTTATAAATTTTTATCAACACAACTAATATACTACTTTATCCTGAAGCAAAAAAAAAAAAAAAGAAATATAATTTTTTTCCTACCTTTGTTGCCTGGTTTCTGCTTTCCTCATGTTTTCATTCAATTCCTTCCATCCACTATCTCTCTTCTCTCTGCGTCTTCCATTTGCTCTGTTACTGTGCCTCTCTCTTTTTCCCCCCTACCAAATTGGTCTGACACCCATCTTTTTCCCTCTGCTCCCCCCATAGTCTGGCATCTCTGTCTTCTTCCCTGCCAGCGTCTTCTCCCCACTCTCTCTTCCCTATTTCCTTTCAGCATCCTTCTCCCCCCATCTTCCCCATGTCCTGTCAGCGTTCTTCTCCCCCCCTGTCTTCCACATGTGCTTTCAGTGTCCTTCTCCCCCGTCTTCCCCATGTCCTTTCAGCGTCCGTCTCCCCCCCGTCTTCCCCATGTGCTTTCATCGTCCTTCTCCACCCCTTTTTCTTCTCCATGTGCTTTCAGCGTCCTTCCCCCCCCGTCTTCCCCATGTCCTTTCAGCGTCCTTCTCCCCCCGTCTTCCCCATGTCCTTTCAGCGTCCTTCTCCCCCTTTGTCTTCCCCATGTCTTTTCAGCGTCCTTCCCCCCCCCGTCTTCCCCATGTCCTTTCAGCATCCTTCTCCACCCCTTTGTCTTCCCCAGTGCTTTCAGCGTCCTTCTCCCCCCTGTTTTACCCATTTCCCTTAAGCGTCTTTTCCTCTCCACTCCACCTTTCCTCTCTTTCTCTCTCCCTGCTCCTTACCTTCGTGGCACTTCCCCGCCCGACCGACAATAGAACAGGCCCGGTCCGACAAACCTCCCTGCACTGTAGCCGCGAATCTAAATTACCTTCTTACAGCAGCTGGAGTATTGAAGCTGCTGTAAGAAGGTAATTTAGATTCGCGGCTACAGGGCAGGGAGGTTTGTTGGACCGGGCCTGTTGTCGGTCGGTCGGGGGAAGCTGTGCACCTCCCCCTAAGGCTGCACCCGGGGCGGACCGTCCCCCCCTTGGTACGCCACTGCCTTTCCCTACCTGCCCTACGGCAGCACACAGCCGACCGGAAGTCTTCCCGATGTCAGCGCTGACATCAGAGGAAAGGAGGGCTTTGCTTAAGCCCTCCCTCCGACGTCAGCGCTGACATCTGGAAGACTTCCGATCGGCTGTGTGCTGTGGCAGGGCAGGTAGGGAGAAGACGAGCCTCGCGAGTACATCCAACCCCACAAGAACCCCGCGACCCTAGGGGGCATCCCCACGGGATCCCCGCGACCCTAGGGGGCGTCACCACAGGATCCCCGTGACCCGAAGGAAGAACCCGTGGGATCCCCGTGGGTCCCGCAGGATTCCCGTCGTCCCCATTCCCGTGCACCTCTCTAGTGCAGAACACTAAGGTGGCAAGCAGAGTGGAGGCAAACGGGAAAAAGTAAGCCTGGAGAGAGCCATCCATTCTCTCTTCATCAGGAGGAGGCTGGAGACACAGACTGGCAGATGGTGGACGCAGAGGAGCTTGCTTCTGTCTCTGAGAGCTGGGAAGGAACTGTGGCATGGATATCTTTCATTGATCATATTTTTAGTTATATAACTTAATTCGTTATAAGTTATATAACTAAAAATATGAAGGTTTTTGATCAATGAAAGATATCCATGCCACAATTCCTTATATGGATGTTAGTATTATGATCCTTGGAGTAGCAATTCTGAGATCTTTTCCTTCATTTGATATCATGTAATATAGAGTTTTCTCTCAACCAAATTAACCTTTTGTGGATCAATATATATGTGGTTAAT
Organism: Geotrypetes seraphini; assembly: GCF_902459505.1. NCBI lineage: Eukaryota > Metazoa > Chordata > Amphibia > Gymnophiona > Dermophiidae > Geotrypetes > Geotrypetes seraphini. The sequence goes on along the minus strand of NC_047086.1, from coordinate 310,180,042 downwards.
TTTTTCATTTGATATAATTTTTGCTGGGAAGGAACCCCAGGGGAAGCTATGGATACACAAAAGAGTCTGGTAGGACCGGAGAGTTTGCCCATGGATATTGAAATGCAGTGAGAGATATGTGCAGTACCTTTGCCCACAACTTCTAAGCCTCCAGAGAAGACAGAGTTTTGTTTTGAAGGGGAGTTGTATGTCTCTCAGTTTATTGGGAACTTTAAGTTTGTGCCTGAGAGCTTTATTTTAAGGCTAACAAATGTTTGGAAGTATTTTCCTGGTAGCTGCTAGGCTGAGCCAAGTCCGTTCCTCCCCCACAGCTGTGCATAATTAATCACAGCAAGGTCTCAGCAGGGAAACGGGCTGAGAGCCCTGCACGTTCCCAAAGTGAAGGCTATCCAAAAGATAACTTCTCTACCGACTTGGTTGTGCTAAAGGTGCCTTGCAAAACCTGTGCAGGTGAGGGTTATGCCCATTCCATGAACAAAATATGTTTGAGAAAACATTGAACTGGAGATAAGCCGGGGTACATGCTTGCCTGTTTTTGTAGCTCAGTTTTGTGTGGAGTTTGTTTTTCTTTTCTTGGCTTTACATGCCCATGAACTAGCACAGCTGCTGGAGCATAAGCAGCTTAGTAAATGTTCCATAAATGATGTGTTTCAATTAACTGCTCTGGTGAAGAGGACTGTGTAGCAAAGAACTGAAAAAGTCCAGAGACAGGGGACTGAATTCGAGTGCTGTACTTACCAAAATCTGGACACTGGATTAGGGGATTTTTTTTGCCTCTGATTGAGTGGTTTATGTTTGCCAAAGCTGAAGGAATTATTTGTTTGAAACTGCTGAGCTGAAGCTTGTTCTTTTACTTGTTGAAACCAGTGACCAAAATAAAACTTGGATGTAAGGTATTCTGACTTGGACTCTTCCCTTGCATGCCCTTATTAGGCTGATAGGAAGCCAGACAAAGTCCTGAAGGGTCCCTTGGTGGTAAGGGACACGCCGGGCCAGAGAACTTTGTCATGATCCCGGGGCTTGCAGCGCAGCTCAAGAGCGCGGGTGTGACACCACCTAAACTTTGTTTAAGTAAAATTTTTGTGCGTTTTTCATTTTTAAATAAAGGAATAAAATTAATCTTGTGGACAAACGAAATGTGTTAATTTTTTTGATCACCTTATTTATAATGTATGTCACAATTGATTAGTGGAGTTTTTTATGCCCATGACTGAGTGTGAGTCAGTCCCTGATTTGTATAGGGCTGTTCTACTTGAAAATGGAGGCTTTTTTTCCTCCACTACAGTGTGTGTGGGTGTGAAATATATGAGTAGCTTTAAATCAGGGATCTCAAAGTCCCTCCTTGGGGGCCGCAATCCAGTCGGGTTTTCAGGATTTCCCCAATGAATATGCATTGAAAGCAGTGCATGCACATAGATCTCATGCATATTCATTGGGGAAATCCTGAAAACCCGACTGGATTGCGGCCCTCAAGGAGGGACTTTGAGACCCCTGCTCTAAATGTTAGATATTGATTAAGAGTGTGGATTAATATATATATCCAAGTTCCTTTTGTATATGGTGACCTCTATAGTGGCCCATGTTAACTTCTCCCTAGATTATATTATATAAATCACCACCCATTTACAAACTTTACAACTTCATATCTCAAATCAGTCAATCGACCTAATATGTCTGAGGTATTTTTTACAATATATTAATGCAAAATCAAACCTTCTGCAATTTTAATAATGCTTCTTGTACTTAATAGTAAGAATGCATTCTGGAAATCATTTACTGAAAAAAAAAATCATATTCAAACCCACATTTTGATTTTAACCAGCACATTATAATAACTTCTAATAAATTACAGAGAAAATGCTGATGTTTATTCATACAAAACACTGCATTGGTGTCCTTTCAGCTATGCACATGCACTTTCACAATGACCATTTTTCAAAATATCTTCCTGCTCTTGACTTTAATGAACTCCAAAGGCAAGTTACTGGCACAACTTTAGTTTTAGGCAAGAGATCAAATACATTTAAATGTTCCTTTTTTTTTTTTTTTTTACTTTCCATACTTCACCTTTTGATAAATGTAGACGATAATGTGGTACAGTGGTTTTGCTAAACATTTAAAAATTTGGCCAAAACCCTTTGACACTGGCTTGCCAAAATAAGATAAGACTTCAGTTTCTAATTTAAATCCCAACTTGTTTAACATTATTGTGGCCAATAGAAAAAGGCTTTATAACCTATTACACTCATTTCTTCGGTATTCATAAAAATGTAAAAAGTTCAGCTTGTACAAAGAGCACATTTAAATGAAAAAAAAAACCCCAAAAAAACAAAACCAAGTACATGCCAAAGTTTTAAACTATGGTGGTCAGGAACATATTAAATATGGTATGAATCATTCTTCTTTGAGGCAGATTTACAAGACAATTATTTTCAATCAAAATATCTAGGATAATTTCTTTCCCTCTCCTTATTTTTATGGATATTTGTACCTTCTGTTATACTAAGAGCAAGTAAGAAAGCTTTCTTGTTCTCCCATAAAGCCCTTATAATTATTGTGTTTATGAAAAAGCAAAAGAGGAAAGCAAAATTAAACAGTTACCAAGGTGGAATTCTGCCAGCAGAGAGTTTTCCTTTCTGTCCTTCACACAGCAATCGGTTTGCAGCAGACACAGGGTTCTTAATGCCTAAAAGAAAAAGATAGTACAATATGCAAAAGAAAACAGAGTAGAGAGGTACCCTGATGGTTAGAGCAGCAGACTGAAAACCAGGGAAACCAGGTTCAAATCCCACCACTACTCCTTGTGACTTTGGACAAGTTACTAGCCTCTCCTTTGCCTCAGGTACAAACTTAGATGCTAAGCCCTTTGGAGACAGGAAAAAAATCTACTTTACCTGAATACACTCACCTTGAACTATTACTGGAAAGACATGAGTTAAATCTTTAAAAAAAAAGGTCCAATGATCGAAGACCAGTTCTCAAATACTGACAGAAAAACTATTATCCACTAGAAAGACTCATTTGATCCTCATAAAAAAAGCTACGCAATCTGCTAGTTGTGCCAATATAGATCTTATCCATTGTTCAGAAAATATGGTACCCCTTTGAGAGTAGGAGGAAATATTAAGTCAGATATTCAAAAGGGTTTATTTATATATTCAGTGGCAGACAATAAAATGTATAAACATTCTATCAGTGAAATTTCAGCAGCACTGTTCCTCTCATTCTATAACAGGCTGTCTAAATGTAAGCGCCTTTTGAGTGTTTAAATTTATACAATACTTACATCTATCCAAGTAAGTGTATACTTATGTTGGGGCTGAATAAGCCAAACACATTGCGCAAATATGTACACAAACAATAAAAGCAGATACGGCGGTGTGAAAAGTAAATAAAGGGGTCCCTTTACCAAGGCACGCAAGATGTTTTAGCGTGTGCTAAACGCTAACGCGTCCATAGATTATAATGCGTTAGTGTTTAGCAAGCGCTAAATGGCTAGCATGCCTTAGTAAAAGGACCGCAAAGTAAATAACATTCAAATAATGACTTCAAAAACAAATATATACATATAATAAAATAAACATGAAAAAATAATAAATAAAATACATACAAACTGACCAGATCTAAATTCCTGTGATTTTCTACAAAAATATAACATAAATCCATGCAAACTATATAAAATCATAAAAAGTCAAACAAGCATCAAGGCATTCATATAACAATCAAAATTAGCAACAAACCCTGGGATCTTACTTGGAAGTAAATGATGCTAAGATGGAACAAGCACTTAGGGCTCACATGCTTAAGATATGGACCAGGGGTAGGGAACTTCAGTCCTCAAGAGCCGTATTCCAGTCGGGTTTTCAGGATTCCCCCAATGAATATGCATTGAAAGCAGTGCATGCAAATAGATCTCATGCATATTTATTAGGGAAATCCTGAAAACCCGACTGGAATATGGCTCTTGAGGACTGGAGTTCCCTACCCCTGATATAGACTGAAAACTGAATGCAAGTGCTTGCTCCCTTCCCATAAAGTTTTATTGAGACAAAGTTTTATGAATGACACGGCTGCTAAAATGTAATATTTCTCAGGCAGTGTGTCAGCTTTCCTGGGACTGGTGTACTTCCGAGAAACAGTTTGGTGCTTTCTCTTGAGAATTTACAGTAGCTCCCTCCTCTTGAGCACCGAGTCCTATGTGGTTGATTGGCTTGTTCCATCTTAGCATCATTTTTTCCCAAATAAGACCCTTGGGGCAGGATGAAAAATGGAGAGCATCTGATCCTTTTGGGATTAATTTGAATGTCATCCCCTGGATTCGGCATAGGTCTCCCAAAGATGGGAGACCTACGCAGATCTGATCACAGATCTGTGCATGAACTAATTGACTAAATAGGTGATAATTAATTATTAGTTTATTAAAAGTTTGATATTATTGGCATTAACTAGCAATCAATAGTTACATGCAGATCTGCCCTATGCCTCTACTCTATAACCTGCCTACCTATCTTGTGCACAACTCCAAAGGGGACACGGGTGGCTCAGAAGTATGCCAAAGATTTAGGTAGCTGGTTATGAGTACAGTAAAACCTTGGTTTACGAGCATAATTTGTTCGGAAAACATGCTTGTAATCCAAAACACTCCTATATCAAAAAGAATTTCCCCATAAGAAATAATGTTTTTTCACTTCTCAATTTCATTTATATTTTTAAAAAGTGTTCAAGTATTTTTATCAATTACAAGCAGTATTTTGCTCAATAATTTAAAAATGGAGGATCAAGCAATGATTGGGTGGTGAGGTGGATGGGGGTTTGTCCCCCTTGTTGACCCCTCCATGTCTCTGAGCTATATCCTACCAACATGTAAAAATGATATTGTGAATGATATTGCATTTAGATTTACCTTTGGGGAGCTTCTGTTTAATAACCATATTCAATAAAAGGCACTTTCATTTTGCTGCTGGTAGGTGCCCTGCTGGCACCTGAGGGAAATGCCATTTAAGAATTCTTTTAAAAGAAATGTTCAGGCGCCTACTGGCGACTAAAAAAATGGCACTGGGATCGCATCTCCAGAGACTCCTATCGCCAATGTAGGTGTGGCTAACCTTGGAAGTGGCATTAGGCACCAGTAGGTGCCTTCATAGGAGCGGCTCATATCAAAGATAAGCGCTGGAAATGTAGGCTGAGCACGGGAACTGGCCGCTGGCGCATTCATAAGCTGCAGCTGTAAAATAAGCTACTAGCTTTCACTCAAGGTGTGAAAAATAATTTTAAAAAATGCAACATGTCGCCAACGTAAAGTTACCAAAATAATTTTATTGTTTTAATTTTTCCAATCATGACACCAAAAGAATAAAGCATAATTGCATTAGCAGTTACGTTAGTGGGAGATCGTTATAGTTGCCAAAATGCTGGCCTTCTGATAACGAGCTCAGTTTAATATCTCAAAACACCCCCATTATATACCTTTGGCTCAGTGTGACATCATCAGCTTGACAGCCAATAAAATAACATAGGTGGTGTTTAAAGTTAGACAAAGAAATTCCTCTACGTTTAAAAGTTTCAGAAATCCTATTTGTTTGTTTACATTCATTTCTGAATATACATTAACATTTTATAACATATCCAATATTCCTTTATCATTCTTAAAACTTATTTCAGACAATTTGTCTATGTATCAAACAAGCTGCTGAAAAGTTCTAAACCCTACAACCAGTGCTGAAAATTTGTCAGCCTTAGAGGAAAGGAGAGGCTGCCTCCCCCTGAGCTGACAGTTTCAAATTTCATTGATCTGCACACAGAAGCCTTCCTATGTTAGAGCAGCAGTCTCTGATTTAATTATTTCCAGATGTTATACCCTTTGAATTTCTTTAGGTTGCAAATATATATAATATGTTTTTTCAAAACCCATTCTTTTGTTCAATACAGTCACACAATCACTCCAGGGGCCCCTTTCATTCATAATTTTCATTCATATCTCGGCCATTCATATTTAATGCATGTTATATCTTAGTTTAGGATACTTCTTCCTAGCCAGCCTAAGGCACATCTGGTATCCATTAACACCACGATGCTAGGAAGCCTAAACAAAGACTTGGAAAAAACTGAACACAAAATGGATTCCAAAGACACAAGAACCCAAAATGGAGTCCTTGTATATCCTGGTTTCCTTCATGATCTAGCCCAATAGCAAAGTACATAAAAATAATATTATTATACTTTCCCTTATATTAATCTGTAGTGTGTTTTTCTGGCCTTAGCCACATTTATATACAGATTTTTATTCACCCGTTTTTCGTACGCTTCTATTGGGCGTGGCCTTAAATAACACATATGCTTGTATTAGAGAATGACACGGGGAAAAAATCTGTCCCCGTCACTGCACTGTCCCCGGCCCACCAGTTCCCTTCACCGCCGTTCCCTTCACTGCCCCGTCACTGCCATCCCTTTCACCGCCCCGTCACCGTCCCCGCTGCATCCATATAGTACTGTAATATTTAGCTTATTCCTTTCTTATAAATCAAAGTTCCTGCTGCTGAACTAGAGAAAGATGTTCAGCTGGCAGGGCTTTGTTTATAAATTTTTATCAACACAACTAATATACTACTTTATCCTAATGCAAAAAATAAATAAATAAATAAATAGAATTTTTTTTCCTACCTTTGTTGTCTGGTTTCTGCTTTCCACATCTTCTCATTCAATTCCTTCCATTCACTGTGTATTCTCTCTGCGTCTTCCATTTGCTGTTACTGTGCCTCTCCCTTCACCCCCTCCCACAATTGGTCTAGCACCCATCTTCTTCCCTCCGCTCCCCCATAGTCTGGCATCTGTCTTCTTCCCTTCCAGCATCTTCTCCCCACTCTGCCTTCCACATTTCCCTTCAGGGTCTGTTCCTCTCTACCCTCTTTCAATGTCTGTTCTATTCCTTTCCACCACCACCCTTCCCTCCCTCCTTTACCATCTGTTCCTTTCTACCACCCTTCTTTCATATCTTCTATCAGTCCCCCCACCATCACTAGCAGACTCTCTTCTCCCTTACCATGAGCAAATAGAACTTCTGAAAATTGTATTGCTGAGGCATTATTTCTAGTACACCTTTTTTTCCAGATGGATAATGACATCAATTTTATAATTCTTACTGTCTGCTCTGATTTCATTCACAATTTGGTTTGTGTTTTGTACCTGAGGATTCCATGAGGCATTTAACCTTTTCCTGTCTCTTCTGTGATTTCAAGTTGATTCCTTCAATAATGGAGTCTCAAGGCAGTAGCAGTTTTCTATTTTGGGCTCTTTTGACATTGTTTCTTGTACATTTGGTTCTGGTCTTCTTTGATGAGGTCACTTCAGAATCTATTTCCAAGGAAGAGAAACTTTTTCCCTTTCACCCCCTCCTTCCTTGTGTGAGCCGGAACACGCGGTCCTCGCAGCCCCCACCCGCCCACCCGGACGCCGGATCGATCATTTAACCAGCTTCCTCTCTCCACCTCTCCTTAGTTTGCCAGCTTTCTTTTTCGGCGACCGGCACGCTTTCAAAGAGTCGCGAACGGGCGGCTGCTCAAAGTTCAATCTTCTGCTCTGCTGCAACTTCCTGTTTCCGGTTGGGTCAGAGCTGAAGATTGAATACTGAGCAGCCGCGCATGCGCGGCTCTTTTGAAAGCGTTCCGGTCGCCGAAAAAGAAAGCCGGCAAACTAAGGTGAGGTGGAGAGAGGAAGCTGGTTAAACGATTGAGCCGTCATGCGGGTGGGCGGGTGGGGGCTGTGGGAACCGCACGATCCTTTATGCCTCACTGTGGTGACAAGACCATTCACCGCTCCACGGGGCGGTGATGGCCTTGTCCCCGTCACCGCAGAGGCTGCTAATTTTCATTCCCCGTTTTTGGCGGGCTACCCGCAGCTAAACGCGGTAGCCGCGGGTAAACCGCCACCGTGTCATTCTCTAGCTTGTATCTAACTAGAGTTACCCAGAATCACACGAAAAACAGGCATTTGTGTAGAAAAACTCTACAAAAATACTGCACTATCATGTTTTGATATCCACTCCATTACCGTCCCATAAACATCACCCCCTACTGGCCACGAGCCACTACTCCTCAAGGCCTAGAAAACTCTGGCCTACATTTCCAGTGCTTACCTTTGCCAGAGGAGCAATTGATATGTGATTGGGCAACAGCACCGTTGTGCAGGGATGTCAAAGTCGGTCCTCGAGGGCCGCAATCCAGTCAGGTTTTCAGGATTTCCCCAATGAATATGCACGAGATCTATTTGCATGTACTGCTTTCAATGCATATTCATTGGGGAAATCTTGAAACCTGACTGGATTGAGGCCCTCGAGGACCGACTTTGACACCTGTGGTTCAGAGAATCCAATCTTTACTTTCACTGACAAAACTAGTATGTGTCAAGGCAAGCAAAGAATACAAAATATTACTGCTCACAAAGAATATAAAAGTAAAGCAGCAGTACCTTCATTGTACACACTCTTCCTGCGAGCTGAACTATCAGCTTGCTGCTGGAGACTGGTTTGGCATAGACAGCATAGAATTTAAAATAAATCTAAAACATTTAATAATAATCATAATAACTTTATTCTTGTATATCGCCCCACCACATAGTTCTGGGCAGTTCACATCAAAGAAGACTGTACAATCAGTGAACATACATATTCAAAGAAAAATACAATAAAAAATAATCAGATTACACATTTATCAAACAAATAGGTTTTCAATAACTTTCTAAAAGAATAATAAGACTGAGCTTGAGGAAAAGTGCTCAACCAGGAATTCATTTTTCCTGCCTGAAATGCAATTGTTTTTTCTAAAATTCTCTTATAATGACAAGCTTTTAGGGTTGGAAACATAAACAAGTAAATTTTTTTAGTAATCTTGTTAGAATTATACAATTCAGAATGGGAGGAAAGGTATGCTGGAGCCAAACCAAACAATGCTTTGAAGCAAATTCAACCAAATTTGAACAACGCTCTTGCCTCAAACGGCAACCAGACAAGCTGTTGATAGTATGGGCTAGCATGATCATATTTTTTTCAAGACGAAAATCAAACGAACCGCTGTGTTTTGAATTATTCGTAATCTGTTAGAGATTTTTTTATGGGACCCCCAAGTAAATTATATTGCAGTAGTCAAGGGCAGAAAAGATTGAAGACTGTACTAATAACCTAAAAGATGTTAGGTCAAAATATTTTTTAATAATTTGAAGTTTCCAAAGAATCGAGAAACATTTTTTGATCATTAAATCCATGTGGTCCTCTAAAGTTAGATAACGGTCTAATGTAACATCCAAGATTTTAATAGAGGTAGCTATTGGAAAATTTTGGCCGTTAAGATGAAGTACTTTGTCAGGATTAAGTTTAAGTTTAAACTTAATAGTCCATTGTTCTATTTAAGGTCCTACCTACCTACAATTTATTTTACCAGCAGAACAATCTAAAAGGTTTCCGAGAAAGATTGATTAGTGCTACTCTCACCATGAACAAGCAAACACTATCATGTATGTTTTGGAAGTCGCATGGGTTTCCAGTGAATTGCAGTGCCAGGTATGTTGTATGCTTTTTTTTAGGTTCTGCATCTTTATGCTCTATTTGTTTTCTGTATATCCTGTAGCACAGTGGCATGAGTGAATATTACACATGTAAAAATAAATGAAGGTACTTTATCTACACACAAAAATATAAACTGGAATGTCCATTCAAGTAAGTTCTAACAAGAGCCTCTTTTGGCACAAAAACAACTAGATTTTAAATCAGCAGATTAAAGCACTCCTACCATCTTATCCAAGTACCAATTTCCCCATTCATTAGATTTCACTTTCTCTTCTTTAATGTTCCCTTTCCTTTTTGCCATAATATTTAATATTTGTATTCATTTCAGAAATAAAAGACAAAATTATTTTGGCCATGTTACAATTTAAAAAAAAAAAAAAAAATCTGCTTTCCTGGCAAGTTAGATGGTTCAGAAACCAGAGTGCTACAAGGTAGACCAGGAATCTCAAAGTCCCTCCTTGAGGGCCGCAATCCAGTAGGGTTTTCAGGATTTCCCCAATGAATAAGCATGAGATCTATGTGCATGCATTGCTATCAATGCATATTCATTGGAGAAATCCTGAAAACCCAACTGGATTGTGGCCCTCAAGGAGTAACTTTGAGATCCCTGAGGTAGACCCAAGTTCAATTCCAATGCTTGGTTCCTGCTTCTCAAATCAGAGGCCTAGATACCACAAAGTTTTTCTTACAGCCCTAGCCACAGAAAGTACATGTCAGTCTTTTCACATCAGTGACACCTACTGACTAGGTTCAAAGTGTTTTTGAATCAACATACAATAAAACATACCACTCAGTGCTCCAACAGCGCCAAAACTTAAAGATTTTCCATCCATTATACTAGCATCACACTCTATCTCCCCAAGAAGGTTCAGATTGGATCCCATTCCTGCATTTGTGAAAGGTGAATCCTAAAAAGAGAGAAAAAAGTACAGCAAGTAAAATATACAAATCATAAGTAGTAAGAATAACTAGAACATAATTATAGAAGTCACCATGCTGTATATATATTTTACAAGAGGGGGCTTTCGGACCTCAGCGTTTGTGGCTTGGTTTTGAGCTGTAGTTGCTAGTCCCTGAGGAAGGGGCTTCTCAGCCTTGAAACCGGGCTTGGTTGGACATCTATAGGCATTTGTATGAACTTTCTCTATTTATTCTACAGCCCTGAGGACATGGTGCCTTTATTAACAGTGGAAAACACAAGTAACTGACTATCGGGCAGCAGTTCCTTCACTTTCAGTTAAGTAAATATCATTGCTTGCTGATTTCATTTATTTTGCCGTCTGCTGGTAAGGGGCAGAGAAACTCTGTTTCATTGTGTTTGTGGTATTCAGTTTATTTAATCACGTAAATGCACCTCTATGGTCACTAAATTAGCACACACACGGGGTGTCTATGATGGTGTGTGGCAGGAACCAAGGAGGTTTGGTGAGCGGGTTCTTACACTGAGGACCACGTATTATAAATTTAAATATTAAACATTTAGGTCCTGATTCTGCAAAGTGCGCCTAAAGTTAGGCACGGTTTGGGCATCCAAGATAGGCATCCTTTGTAGAATCGCACTCAGCACTGTTTAGACGTCTATAATTTTTGAGATGTCCTTTAGAGAATTGGGTTTTGGGCAAAAGTTAGACGTCCAAACAATGTCCTTAATGTTATAATATTTTATTATTATGATGATGTTATTAGAATGGCGATTTTATGGTATTTTTCATTATAATTGTGATACTGGGAGTTGGATCTTTTTAATTCTTTTATTTATTTCTCTTCCATCAGAGAGTGACAGGGATTTGAACCAGCAACATTAGGGTTGAAGGCTGTAGGTTTAACCAGTGTGCTACACAGTGAGCTAGCAAATTGCATAGCAATTGTAAAACTAGGTCCTATAGGCATTGTAAAGAAAGTCTACTTTTCAGCATAGTTTGGGCTTCAGATATACCTGCATTCTATGGATAAAACTTAGGCACAGTTTGGATGTTCTTAATGCGATCTGCTAAATAGCTCTCTGGATTTTTATTTTTGCTTTATTAAGCTCAAAATGCATTTAATAAGTCACCACATAAACAGGGCACATCAAAACAGATATATTGCATGCAAAACCTTCTATTTTTGTGGACAAACAGCAATGCTATTTGCTAATTAGAGGAAAACATCCATTAACTGAAGCACAGCATATGAAAAAAAACACAGCTTTAGGTTTCTTGCTAAAAAACTACCCTTTTTCTGACTAAACAGTGCTCCAATCAGTTCATTACTGAAAGCAAGGAAAGCACATGAAAAAATACATAGATTGCATACATAGCTTCATTTGCAAAAGCTTAAAAACTGAAAAAAAACCCAAACCAGATACAGACCTTAGCATGGCTTCTACTTCATTGCAAATGGAGGCATGCAGCTGCACAATGCTGACCTCATTGTGAGATCAAGGTGCACCTGCAAGGTAGAATGCCACAATTAAAATATGTGTTGGAATTTGAACTCATGACCTCTGGAAGATGAGCACAGGGCTTTTACACGGTGAGCCACAGCTGCTTCCTTTCAGTTATGGGGGTTCCTACCGTGAGAGCTTAGTGATCCTAACCATGTGAAGGTGAAAATACCTGACAAGATCATAGTTTAGCACAGTTTTCTTCAACCTTTTTACATCTATGGACCAACGGAAATAAAATAATTATTTTGTGGACCGGCAAATTACTAGGACTTAAATTTAAAAAACCCGTTTCCGCCATGTCTCTGCAAGCTCAGTCCCCGTAAACCATCTGATCCCATCCGCACAAGCCTCAGTTATGATTTTATATTGAATGTATTTTATTAAAGTATAAAAAGAAACAATATTCTGTACAATTGTCATTTTATAAATTCAAATAATACAGAGCAAGGATCAACAAAACCCCTGTCTCCCCTCCCCTTCACATATATCCCCTCTACTATCAAGAAAACTGAATAAGCCAAATTATTACAGAATGCTACACAGAAATATCATGCTAATAGAATACCGCAGTCACACATGACAGGAATAGTGTTAGAGGAGTGCAACTAGGGCAACTGCCCCCTGGTCAGAGAGAACCCTAAGCCACTGCCTGGGCTTTGCAGTCCTCAGTTATGTCTAACACCAGCTCTAGCAGGATATATATTTCAAATCTGATATACTCTAAATCACAAAATAGAAATAAAATAATTTTTTTTCTACCTTTTGTCATCTCTAGTTTCTGCTTTCATCTTCTTTTCACTCTCTTCCTTCCAGCGTCTACCCTCTCTGTCTCTTCAATCCAGCATCTGCCCCTTCCATCCACTGTCTGCCCTCTCCCCCTTCCATATAGTATCTGTCTTCTTTCTATGCCCCTTTCCCTTTCCATCCAGCCTGCGCCCCCTCTCTCCTTTTTACATGATTCATTCCAGCTTCACTGCTCTCTTCATTTTTATCTCTCCTACAGCAGATCTAGCATCTTTGTCCCTCTCTGCTTATTTCTCTGCTGACCCCTTCCCATCATCAATCTCTCTACTTTCTCATACCTGCCTCTCCCCTTCCCCTCCTCTAATCTCCTTGCCATCTTTTTCCTTCCTTTTTTCCTTCTCCCTTCCCTCCTCCTCCTGTCCAGCAGTAACTCTCTTCCTTTCCCCTCCTCCCCTCCCAGCAGCATCTCTCTTTCTCCTTCTCTCCAGGTCCAGTAACAGCTGTCCCTTTATTTTCCTTTGTCCAGCAGCTTCCCAGACTCTTTTCCCTCCTCCCCTCCCAGCTGCATCTCTCCTTCTCCTTCCCTCCAGGTCCAGTAGCAGCTCCCTTGTCTTATTTTCCCTTGCCCAGCAGCCTTATTTTCCCTTGCCCAGCAGCTTCCCAGCTTTCTCCCCTCCCAGCAGCTCTCCGTACTTGCCAGCGCAACGATTCACTAAGGCAGCCTTAGGTCCTTTGATGGGTTGTGCTGCCTCTGAGGAAAGAGAAAGTTGTACCATCAGAGGCAGCTGCGACTCAGCAAAAGTCCCAAGGCTGCCTTAGTGAATCGCTGTGCTGGTAAGTATGGAGAGCTGCTGGGAGGGGAGAAAGCCATTGTCGGAGATTCCCCATGATCTCACCGGCCCTGCACGAACCAGCAGGAAATTGCTGTTTGAACAGCAGGAAATCCCCGGTTTTTTGTTTTTTTTTGTAAATCAACATACGCTGTTGTGCTCTCCCTCTATTAGCTGAGTAATATTTTTTTATTTTTGTTATGCTAACATGCAAAACTATCCAATGTGAAGACATTTCGTCTGCCCTACCCGCCAACATCTCCCCTTTCCTCCCATTCAGCACCGCCCTTTCCTGGTTCCATTCAGCAATTCCCCTCTTCTCTCTCCATCTTGCGCCCGCAGTCTGGCATCACTTCCTTTCTCCTCCCAGCGTGCATATGTTCCAGCCGTGGCCTTTCTTCTAACACGTCCCAGCCGGCAAGAAATTGAAGCTCATCAATCTCACCGGCCCTGCGCAGACCGGCAGGAATTTTCTGCGGACCGGCGGTTGAAGAACTGTGGTTTAGCAGATCCCTAAGCTATCATATCAGATGTGAGGAAGAAAGACATTAGTGGAAGCTGCTTTGGCTCAATAGATATTCTACCTTGCAGGTGCACCTTGATGATCTCACAGTAAGATCAGCACTGTGCAGCTGCACGCCTCCATTTGCAATGAAGTAGAAGCCATGCTAAGGTCTATATCTGGAGGTGTTTTTTTTCAGTTTTTATGCTTTTGCAAATGAAGTTATGTATTCAATCTATATATATTTTTCATGTGCTTTCAGTAGCGAGCTGATTGGAGCACTATTTAGTCAGAATAAAAGGGTAGCTTTTTAGCAAGAAACATAAAGCTGTGTTTTTCATGTGCTGTGCTTCGGTTAATGGATCTTTTCCTCTAATTAGCAAATAGCATTGCTGTTTGTCCACAAAAATAGAAGGTTTTGCATGCAATATATCTGTTTTGATGTGCCCTGTTTATGTGGTGCCTTATTAAATGTATTTTGACCTTAATAAAGTATAAATAAAAATCCAGAGAGCTATTTAGCAGATCGCATTAAGGACGTCCAAAGTGTGCCTAAGTTCCGTTCATAGAACTCAGGTCTATTTGAAGCCCAAACTATGCTGAAAAGTAGACCTGGTTTTCATTCACCTACAATGTAGGCATGAGATGAATGCCTTAGGTTGCTCAGCGCTATGCAAATGAATCTAAGGATGCCCATATTGAAGCCTCACCCAGACCACACCCATTCCACACCCACACTTATTCCATTAGGCGTGAGTTTTCCCAATGGGCGTCCCATGAAATTGTGGAGGCGCCTACAAAGTGACCTCCACATCCTTTGGATGTCCATGTGCCAATTATCACTCGTTAAGATCCTTAAATGGCTCATTAACCACTTAGTTTGGACGCCCAAGTCCCGCTCAGTGCTAGGTAGGACTTAGGCACCCTTTATAGAATCAGGGCCTTAATGTATAAGTTTACTTATAGATGTTTGAGAGTTTCTTCTGCTCCCCACCTGTATCCCTTTAAACAACAGTTTTGTAGCTTTTTGAAGTATCTTTTGTGCTTAAATTGAGGTTATTTTTATGACTGTATAAGGGCAGCAGGATTTTTCTTGCGACTGATATCCATATGGGTACCAGCCCTATTCTCTGAGGCTTTTCCTACCCTCAGTTAATTAGTGGAATGAAATGATAAGTTTTGATATTCTGGATTTGTTTTAGTGAATGTTTCCTTATTTATTTAGTGTATTGACACTTGGACTACTAAAAACTTTTTTGTGCCATTTTAGTAGCTGCCTTCTGGACCGACTCCATCCTGTTTATATCTTTTTGAAGATATGGTTTACAGAATTGTACACAATTTTCTAAATGAAGTTTCACCAAACTCTTATACAGAGGCATCATCACCTCCTTTTTTCCTACTGGCCATTTCTCTCCCTCTATCCAAAGCATCCTTCTAGCTATTTTTGTCACCTTTTCCACCTGTCTAGCCACCTTAAGATAATCACATACATTCATACCCAAATCCTCCTAACCTGTACCATTCCCTTATATTTTTGCAGTCCAAATTCATGACATTGCTTTTTTTAACATTAAATCTTAGCTGCTAAATTCTGGACTATTCTTCAGGCTTTTCTATTTCCTTCCTCATGTTATCCAACCATCACAAGTGTCTAACCTATTGCAGATTTTGGTATCATCCGCAAAGATGCAAACCTTACCAAATAGCCATTGGGTAAAATCGCTTACAAAAATGTAAAAAATTACTGAACCTTGTAGTACACCACTGGTAGCATCTCTTTCCTCAAATTGAGTTCTATTTACCACTATCATCTTGTCACCTTCCACTTAACTAGTCCCTAACCCAGTCAGTTTAGGGCCCATGCCAAGGGCAGTCAATTTGTTTAGGAGTTGTCTATGCAGAACCACATCAAAGGCTTTGCTAAAATTGAAATACCTGGGCTCTCCCCCGCAATCCAACTTACCAAAGAAGTCAGACTTACCAGTCTGTAGTTCCCAATCACTTCCTCACTTCCGCTTTTGTTGAAAAGGTCCCCATCTGACCTTCTCCAGTCCTCTGGGACCACATCAAGTTCTAGAGAATCATTGAAAGAGCTCAGCCAGCAGAGCCGCCAGAACTTCCCTAAGCTCTTTCAGTAAGGAAAGGGTAATGGATTGGAACGCCTTTTTTTTGTTGTTTTTACACATCCACACTCAATGCTCTGATGGAGAGCTGGAACGCTCTTCCGGAGTCTGTTGTAGGGGAAAACTCCCTCCAGGGTTTCAAGACTAAGCTGGACAAGTTCTTGTTAAACTGGGACGTACGCAGGTAAGGCTGGACTCATTTAGAGCACTGGTCTTTGACCTGGGAGCTGCTACGTGAGCGGATTGCCAGGCAGGATGGACCACTGGTCTGACCCAGCAGCGGCAATTCTTATGTTATATGTACATATATACCTGGTGCAATGGAGGATTAAGTGACTTGCCCAGGGTCACAAAGAGCAGCCCTGGAATTTGATCACACAGCCTCTGGGTGCAAAGGCAGTGGCTCTACCACTAGGCCATGCCTCACTTCCTTCAGTACCCTTGGATGTATGCTATCCAGTCCCATTGCTTTGTCCACCTTTAGTTTAGATAGACCCTCATAAACACGGTCCTTCAAAAATCATTTAGGATCTAACACGCCTCCATTTCTGTTTGTGTTTGTCTTCTACAGTCCTATGTTCTCAGTTGAAGGGCCAGGAGAAGAGCAGAAATATTTGTTAAGCAATTCTAGTTTATCCTTATCAGCTTCTATATATACCTCCCCCTCATCTTTAAATGTCACAATGAGCGTCACACATCCAAAATGTGTTTTGTTTCTCTCCCCCTCCCCATTTTACAGTACTGGCTATTTTTTCTTCCATTTGCATCGTTGCTTTCCTATCTACTTTACCAGCTGCTCTCAGCTTTTCTAGATATTGTCGCCAGTCTCTCTCTTCCTGCAAAATCTTGTAGTCTATGAACGCTAACCTGTTTTTCTTTACTTTTTCAGCTACTACTTTAAGAACCAATGCAAGCTTCTTCTCTTCTTACTTTTATTTATTTTTCCTTTCAAAAAGGTTTGTTGCCCTTATACTAGTTCCTTTCAGTTTTGCCTACTGCTTTCCTACTTCTTGCAGATGTTCTCTTCCAACTAACAATTCCTTGAGGTAATCTCCCACCTTAGTTTTTTTGAATTCTAGAACCTTCACTTTTGAATGAACTCTCTCCACACCTATTTTAATTTTGAACCACACTATACGGTGATCACTGGATGACAGATGATCACCTACTGTTATTCACCTGTAACAGGTAGTCTCCAAAGACAGCAGGACAAGCATTCTCACATATAGGTGACATCACCAAAGGAGCCCTGGTGCATGTGCTGCCCAGCATTTTGTAGTTTCTAGAAGACTTTGGCAGGCCCCCACCACAGCCACTCATTTATCTCCAGGATGCAAGCTTCTCTGCCTTGGTCTTTACTCTTGCTCTAACCCCACTTATGCCTTCCCCTGACAGAGTGAGAAATGGCTACAGTAGAAGGAAAAAGGTTTATCACATAGATTAAGCGCATGAGAAAGCAAACTGGAGGAAAAACATCTAAGGGGTCTGAGGATCGAAGTATACTATGATATAAAAGGTTCGGAAGATATCCACCTCCAATGCCACTTCAGGAAGATAAAACTTTAAATTTGATATTCAGTCTATTTCCTTTATCTGCTAGCAAAACTTTCTAACTCCTGTTGAAAACTGCCAGTTTGAAAACTACAACTCTTATTTTTCTAACTAACCTATATAGATGCTACACAATTAACTTCCTGACAAAGGCTTGAAAGGACAAATAGATTAACTCTTAAAAATTTCTGTACTTCTTTCTGGATCCAACATGATAACATTCTGCAAATAGCCTCCAAAGGCCTAATAAGCCATATATAAGCCTTTCAAAACTGAATGATTCACAGGCTCTTTCTGTGAAGCTCATTGGTACTGTAAAAGTGAAATAGTTTAGTATAGGTTTCATGGCCTTCAATGCTAAATGCAATTTTAATGCATAACTGATTTACTGAAGGTAACAAATGGTATTTCAAAAAGTAAATTGTTCACTCACAATAGCTGTCAGATTCTGTTAGATCAGTGGCATCCAAGCATAATTTAATACAAATAAAAAAAACAGAGAGATCATACTTCATCTTCCAAGCAGTGCAAAGTTGCAGGCAAACAATGATGTAGTGAGCACCTGGCCACAATCAGATGGAGGGAATCAATCCAAAAATGATGATGGAAAACCAAACATGGGGCAACTAGGAACAGACAAAAACTCAAAGAATACAAACATAACAGAGTGAAAACCTAACAAACTGATTACAGCAGCTGAGATCCAAAGTTCACATTGCTGTAATGTGTGACTAGTCCAGAAGAAGGAAACAATCCTCCCAACCCCTAAACTAATTATTGCAAATCAAAAGCTACCCTGATTAATTAAAGGCCTAAAAAAGCAGAAATAGCGTATCAAGTTATAGTTGCTTCTGATCATTATCCAACTCCTGGGGGCATGTACTATGGGCCTTGGGTTAGCTTTTGGAGTCATCTCAAAGGAAAGCCCCTCCTGTAAATTAATCTAGCTACAGCCAACATTCCCTCCCTCCCCTGACTGACATTCTGCTTTGGCTAGGACCTAGCAGCTGACTTAGAAGTGGTGCAGAGTGCAGACCAGGTGAATCCAAACATTTAATTAAACATCCTTATTATGTGCATTAACAAATTAAGTGATACAGTTGAGCAGCATTCATGTTTTTTTTGTGGATAATTTTGTTTGGCTTTATCAAGTTCATGAATAAAAAAATAAGACTACAGGTACAAGATCCTTTATCTGAAATCCTTGGAACCAGCCATATTTCGGTTTTGGGAATTTTTCGGTTTTTGGAATAGTACCATTAAGTCAGAAAAAGACAGACCATAAAACCATAAAATTGCCACAAAATGTTTTTTTTTTATTTCAAAACAAGGTAAATATTAAACACTTCAAGCATTTCAAACACAAACTTGTTCACCAAAGAGCCTTCAGTCGGTCATATGCCTGTATTGACTGACATGTCCCCGCCTCAAATTTTCATGCGGGACAGATTTAAAACAAAAAAAATATAATAAAATATAGGAAGATGTACTGAGCCAAATCGACAAGTTAAAAGGTGATAAATCGCCAGGATCGGATGGTATACACCCCAGAGTACTAATAGAACTCAAACATGAAATTGATGACCTGCTGTTAGTGGTCTGTAATCTGTCGCTAAAATTGTCAGAATGCATTACCGGAGGAAGTGATCAGGCACAGTACAGTCCAGGGATTCAAACAGGGATTGGACGGATTCCTGAGGGATAAAGGGATCATGGGATACTGAAGGAGGAGCTGGGATGTAACACAAGTATAGAAAGTTAACCAGGTAATGAGTAAAAACCAACCAGGTCGTGCATGTGAAAGACCGGAGGGCTAGGGCTTCGATAGGAAGGCAGGACTTAAATGGGAAGCCAAGGTGGCAAGGGAGCCCCTTCTGATGATTCTGACAGGTCGTGACCTGTTTGGGCCGCCGCGGGAGCGGACTGCTGGGCAGGATGGACCTGTGGTCTGACCCGGCGGAGGCACTGCTTATGTTCTTATGTTCTTATGTTCTTACCTGAAGATTTGAGGGTGGACAATGTTACGCTGATTTTTAAAAAGGGCTACAGGGAGATCAGGGAAATTACAGACCGGTAAGCCTCACTTCGATGCCGGGCAAAATGGTAGAAACGATTATAAAAAATAAAATTGTGGAACACATAGATAAACATGATTTAATGAGATGGAGTCAGTATGGGTTCAGCCGAGGGAGATCTTGCCTCACAAATTTGCTTGACTTCTTTGAAGGTGTGAATAAACATGTTGATAAAGGTGAGCCAGTTGATATAGTGAATCTAGATTTTCAGAAAGCTTTTGATAAACCTCATGAGAGGCTCCTGAGAAAATTAAAGAGTCATGGGATAGGTGGCAAAGTTCAGTTGTAGATAAGGAATTGGTTATCGGATAGAAAACAGAGGGTAGGGTTAAATGGTCATTTTTCTCAATGGAGGAGAGTAAACAGTGGAGTGCCGCAGGGGTCTGTACTGGCACCGGTGCTATTTAACTTATTTATAAATGATCTGGAAATTGGAACGATGAGTGAGGTGATTAAATTTACAGATGACACTAAACTGTTCAAAGTTGTTAAAACACATGCGGATTGTGAAAAATTGCAGGCGGACCTTAGGAAATTGGAAGACTGGGTGTCCAACTGGCAGATGAAATTTAATGTGGACAAATGCAAAGTGATGCACATTGGGAAGAATAACCTGAATTACAGTTACTGGATGCTAGGGTCCATCTTTGGGATTAGCACCCAAGAAAAGGAACTGGGTATCATTGTAGACAATACGAAGAAACCTTATGCCCAATGTGCAGCGGCGGCCAAAAAAGCAAACAGGATGCTAGGAATTAGTTAAAAAGGGATGGTTAACAAGAGTAATAATGTCACAATGCCCCTGTATCGCTCCATGGTGCGACCTCATTTGGAATATTATGTTTAATTCTGGCAACCTTATCTCAAGAAAGATATAGTGGCGCTATCAAAGGTTCAAAGAAGAGTAACCAAGATGGTAAAAGGGATTGAGCTCCTCTCATATGAGAAAAGACTAAAACGGTTAGGGCTCTTCAGCTTGGAAAAGAGAGGGCTGAGGAGAGATATGATTGAAGTATACAAAATCCTGAGTGGAGTAGAACGGGTATAAGTGGATCAATTTTTTGCTCCGTCAAAAATTACAAAGACTAGGGGACACTCGATGAAGTTACACAGAAATACTTTTAAAACCAATAGTAGGAATTTTTTTTCAGTCAGAGAATAGTTAAGCTCTGGAACGCATTGCCAGAGGGTGTGGTAAGAGCAGATAGCATAGCTGGTTTTAAGAAAGGTTTGGATAAGTTCCTGGAGGAAAAGTTCATAGTCTGTTATTGAGAAAGATACGGGGGAAGCCACGGTTTGCCCTGTATTGGTAGCATGGAATATTGCTACACCTTGTGTTTTGGCCAGGTACTAGTGACCTGGATTGGCCACCGTGAGAAAGGGCTACTGGGCTTGATGGACAATTGGTCTGACCCAGTATGGCTATTCTTATGTTCTAATATTCTCCAACACTGACAACAGCTGATGAACGAGCACCATGTTGTTTATGGAAAGAGTATGCACGACCGAGGAAAGAGTCGCACTATTCACAAAGGACCCTTTTTACAAAGCCACTACCACAGCTTAGTAAAAGGGGCCAAAAGAGTGTGCATTACTGGGGAAAGAGGCGCAAACATTAAACACTTCAAGCACTTCAAACATACCCACTTTTTCACAAAGCCGCACTAGTGGCTACTGCTCTGGCTTTTGCTGCACAGCAGCTGCTAGTGCGGCTTTGTAAAAGGGGAGGATAGTCGAGTCACACATAGTCTTTCTTAGTCAAAAACATCTAATATACAGCATCTTCTGTCTGCATTCGGCTGACGATGGTGCAGGAACTGTGGCAGTCTTTTTAAAAACTTCTTTCAGTGTCATCTAATTAACAAAGATTTCTGTTTCAGTAATCTCTCTTTGATCAAGTACACTGACAATCTCATGCTCGTGCTTTTCAGTTTTTAGAATTTTGGATAAAGGATCTTGTACCTTTCTACCCAGGATTACCTAAGGTCAAATATTCAATATGTACCTGTATGTTCCATGCCAGCAATAGCTGGTCACACATTTTCACCATATTATCTATAAGGATATTTTTTCTCTGGTGTTCACAAGATCATCACTACTATCCTCATGCATTTCTTTATTTAACACCATTTCAGCAATCTTGCCATCACTGAAGCAATGCACAGCAGGTGCATCTGTGTCAATATTCAGCACTGCATTAATATCAGCTGCCTTTAACTTATTAACATTTTCAGATGACAGACTTCTGGCATAAGCAATGAGGTTTGATATCATCAGTGTTTCATGACTGACTTGGAAACCTTCAAAGTCTTCCTCTACAGGTTCATTTTCATCAAACATTTTGATGGCCAAAGTTTATGCCAAGCATTTTGTAATGCTGATCTAGTTACATCTTTTCAAGCATTGGCAAGTGCATAAATCACATCCTTAAGACTGAACTCCTTGAGAAAGTTCACTAGAACCAGTAAAACTTCACAGTTCTCTTCCAGCTCAGCTTCTCTACAATGAGCTCTTGCTTCTGGCACAAAGTGGTTATGGAACCAAATCACTAAATGTTTCTCTGGTTACCCATGCTTTCTTGTTGGCATAATAGTCCACAGGTAGACGACATACATCTTTCAAAGATTGGGGATGTGGGCTTTTTTCCAATCACTGCCAACTTTAATTTGTGTGTGCCAACAGCATGGGTACATGCAAAAACAGTTACCCTATCCTTTGTGTCCTTAAAACCAGATGGTGCTCATTCATCAGCTGTTGTCAGTGTTTTTCTAGGAACATAGCACCAGTAGAGAACAGTTTCATCAGCACTGTAAATTTGTTCAGGACCAAGGTTTCCATCAGATATCCGCTTTGCAAAATCATCAATGTAACTTTCAACTGCCTTGCAATCAGCAGAAGCTTTTTCACCACAGATTTTGAGATATTTAATACCATGGTACTTAAATTTCTGAAGCCAACCTTCTGAATATTCACACTCACCATCAATGTTCAGTTCTTGATGGTATTTTTTGTCTCAAACCAGGCAATGGCATGCATTCACGTCGTCTTTGCCAAACCCACTCAATCAGCACACAAAGCTTTTCTGGTTTTCATTCATTTCTGGTCATCACTCTCACTGTACACAGGCAAAACTATCTGGAAAAGTTAAGACAGGCTGGTCGAGTAGTCAAGAAAGCAAAGATACAAATGGAAAAAAAAAATAGCTGACACGGTAAAACAGGGAGACAAGACTTTTTTTTTTAGATATATCAGTGATAGGAAGAAGTGCAAAAGTAGCATTGTGAGACTCAAAAAGGAGGGAAGGAATATGTAGAAGCTGATACAGAAAAGGCTGAATTGCTTAACAAATATTTCTGTTCTGTGTTCACGGCTGAAGCTCCAGGAGTGGGACTGCAGAAGACAAACACGAATAGGGATGGAGTAGTGGTAGACCCTGATCGATTTTCAGAGGACTGCGTTTGTGAGGAGCTAGCTAAATTAAAGGTAGGCAAAGCAATGGGGCCGGATGGTGTACTGAAGGATCTTAGGGAAGTTCTGGTGTCTCCGCTTACTGACCTTTTCACTGCTTCTCTAGAGTCAGGAGTGGTACCTGAGAACTGGAGAAGGGCGGATGTGGTCCTTCTACACATAAGCGGAAGTAAGAAAAAAGTAGGGAATTACAGGGCAGTAAGTCTGACTTCTGTGGTAAGCAAATTAATGGAAACACTTAAAACAGAGAATGGTCAAGTTTCTAGAATCGAGGGGACTACAGGACCTGAGGCAACATGGATTCACTAGAGGTAGGTCTTGTCAGACAAATCTGATCAATTTCTTTGACTGGGTGACCAGAGAATTGGGTAGAGGTGGGTAGAGGGAGCATACTAGATGTGGTGTATTTAGATTTTAGCAAAGCCTTTCACAGTGTTTCACAGACGTCCAATAAATAAACTGAGTGCCCTTGGGATGGGCCCCAAAGTGACGGGCTGGATCAGGAACTGATTAAGTGGAAGACGACAGAGGGTTGTGGTCAATGGAGATCACTCTAAGGAAAGGGATGTTACCAGTGGTGTGCCTCAAGGTTCTGTTCTTGGGCCTGTTCTTTTTAATATTTTTATAAGTGATATTGTTGAAGGGCTGTCAGGTAAGATTTGCCTCTTTGCGGATGATATCAAAATCTGCAATAGGGTAGACACCCCAGATGGAGTGAATAACATGAACAAAGACCTAGCGAAGCTTGAAGAATGGTCTGAAATTTGGAAGCTAAAATTTAATGCTAAGAAATGCAAGCTCATGCACTTGGGCTGCAAAAACCTGAAGGGTACAGTTTAAGGGGGGGGAAGAACTTATGTGTACGATAGAAGAACGGGACTTGGATGTGATTGTATGTGATGATCTTAAGGTGGCCAAACATGTTGAAAAGATGACGGCGAAAGCTAGGGTGCATAGGAAGAGGTATGGCCAGTAGGAAAAAGGAGGTATTGATAACCCCTGTATAAAACTCTGGTGAAAACTCATTTAGAATATTGTGTACAAAGACTAAAGATCTCAATACTTTACAGGAAAGGCAGGAGAGGGGAGAAATGAAATAAGGAAAAAAGTGCATGGGGCTGGTTCTGGGCACAAGTAAAACACAGCGAAAAGTACGTGTCTAAGGGCCGCCCAGTATTGCAAATTTGGTAGTTAAGTAAAAAGAAAAAGAAAAAAAAATAACATGGAAAATAAGTATACAGCTTTGGAAAACAGAGGAACTCACAATACGAATCCATAAGGGACATTACCTCAAGCTCAACAAGAGCAGCAGCCACTGCATCAGTTGCTAGGTCACCAGCCTGCAACTTTTCAATCGCCTATAGCAAAGAAAAGAGAAAATAATTTTAATTTTTATTTATTTTATCCATTTATACCCTGCCTTAAACTAAGCACAATACTGTAAAACAAACATTCCTAATAGTGAAATATGCTGTACATAATAACAAATCATTCACTGGGGTTCACAGCTATACATTAGATCGGGGTGCCCACAATTTTTTGGCTTGCAAGCAACTTTTAAAATGACAAGTCAAAATGATCTACCAACAATAAAATTTAAAAAAACACAAAGCACACTGTACACAGAGAAAATGTTAATTATCATTTATATTCGGAGGGGGGGTTTCAAAGAGGTCAAGGCAGATGACTTTAAAATATACAATGTCACCTCAGTAACAACTATACAAAAATAGACAAATATACCCCCTCCCCTTTTACTAAATCGCGATAACGGTTTTTGGCACTGGGAGCTGCGCTGAATGCCCCGCACTGCTCCCGAAGCGCCTAGGCTCCCTGCACTAAAAACCGCTTTCGCGGTTTAGTAAAAGAGGGTCATAGTGCAAAATGTAGACAGCAGATATAAATTCTCAAAACAAATACATTTTGATCACTAAATTTAAAATAAAATCATTTTTCCTACCTTTGCTGTCTGGTGATTTCATGAGTCTCTGGTTGCACTTCCTTCTTCTGACTGTAAATCCAATATTTTTCTTTCTGCCTCCTGCATGCTTCATCTCCTCCAGACCTTATTCCATTCCTCAACCAACATCTCTCTCTGTCCCTCCTTGAGTCCAACTTTTTCTTCCTCTCTCCCTGCCCCCTCCCCTTTCTTTCTCTCTCCCTGCCCCCTTTTCTTTCCGTCTTTCTTTCTCTCTTCCCTGCCCCCCTTTCTTTCTGTCTTTCTCTCTCCTTGTCCTTCCCCCAAACCATCGCCATCGATTTCTCCCTGCTTCCCCACGTCAACTCTGATGTTGGAGAGGAAGTTCCGGCCAGCTAGGCAGCGATTGGCGCTTATACGTGTCTGGCCTGGCGTCGGGAAAGCAGGGAGAACAGAATGCAAAGGCAATGCAAGTCTATCAAGGAGCCCAGGATAGGCTCCGCAATCGACTCGCATTGCCTTTATGATCGACCTTTAGGGTACCCCTGCATTAGATCTTCTGTTTTTGCTGCATTGTTGTACAGAATCGCAATGTACAGGGCAGAACATTCCACAATCGTGGTCCAACAACTGAAAATGAACTATCAATTGTTGTGGCATTATTAAATGATTTTTAATTTTATAATTTCTAGCAAAATAGAATCAAATAAAGGGTAACGTTTGTATTTTGTGTGGATTACAGTACATTACAAGTACAAGTACAAGTTCCTTTATCCAAAAATCTTTGGGACTAGGCATACTTTTAGGTTTTGGAGCTTTTGGGATTCTGAAATGGTAATATTAAGACAGATCTCTTCTGCTTCTCACTGCTATCCTGAGCGTAATTGCAGTTCTCTTTGCCATTTTTCCAGCTCTCCGACTTAAACTATGCAGAAAACAGGAGAAATGCACGCATCTGCATTGGTTTCAGAATGTCACATCTTGGAAATTGACTACTTCCGGTTCACGGCAAATTTTGGTTTTCGAAGCTTTTCAGTTTTCAGAATTTTGGATAAAGGATCTTGTACCTTACTACCCAGGATTACCTAAGGTCACATATTCTGTGTTAGAAAAAATTATAAGGTCAAGAATGGCTGTCTCTCTTAAGGCAAAATAACTCTCCAACAATATAATGGAATGGAACCAAATTTGGCTTGGAGCAAAAAGCAATAAAAAAGACACTGAATTAAAAAAATGGGCCAGACCAAAGCAAGGGTTTCAGAGAAATAAGATCCCTCTCAAAAAATGGCCCAATGTGTGTATTTGTAGAAGCAGTTCCAGGTTCTGCAGCATTAAAACTTGTGAAACACAGCAGATAGGGAACTGATCATTTCAAATTGCCTCCTCTCTGTTCTCTACTCTCCCAATCACAGAAACAGAAAACCAACACATACACACACAGGCACACAAAAATAATTGCCTATCCTTGATAAGCAAAGTGATTTGGATATATATTTCATTTCATTTTCTAATCTAATCTAATCTAATCTAATCCTTAGGTTTGTATATTTTGTTTTATTTATTTATTTAAATTTATTCAATTTAGCCTGTCCTCCTCAAGGAGTTCAGAACGGGTTGCAAATCAGGTACTTGAGCATTTTTTGGGGGGGTTATTAATTCTGATGTAAAACCTATTATTAACTAAACTATACAGTTTCCTTATTTGTTAATATGGGGGTAATTTTGCATACAGTTTTTCATGTGTATACCCTGTTTACTTGCGTAAAAAGACCTCTTATCAAATTACCCCATGTAACCATATCTATATGCCAAATAGTGAGAAAAAAATATAGTAGCTTGGTTAAGATGACATTAGAAAAGCCATGATAGATTATATTACTTCAGAAACCCACAATTTGTCATGTAATGTGAAAACAGAAAAACACAACACAAAACAAAAAAAGTCTCACCTTCTGACAGGCTCTTTTGCAGACATGTTTATACTCTTTAGCTTTGGATTCAGAATGATAACCTGCACCTACATTAAAAAAAAAAAAGTAACAACAAATTGTTTCAACTCACAACTGGTTCAAGAAAATGTGACACTCGGGCCTTGTCATGATGCAAGATATAAAATGAAGCTACTTACCTGTAAGCAAGCATTCTCCAAGGACAGCAGGACATAGAAACATAGAAAATGACGGCAGAAAAGGGCCATAGCCCATCAAGTCTGCCCACTCCAACAACCCTCCCCTAATCTACACTCTATCACTCGTCCCTAAGCTGCCCTCCTCTATGCTACCCTCGTAGGGATCCGACGTGGGCATCCCATTTATTCTTAAAATCTTGTATGCTGCTGGCCATGATCACCTGCTCCGGGAGCTCGTTCCAATGGTCCACCACTCTTTCAGTGAAGAAGTACTTCCTGGTATCCAGTGGCGTACCTAGGGGGGGGGCGGGGGGGGGCGGGCCGCCCCGGGTACCAGCCCTAAGGGGGTGTTCCCGGCCTTGCCGTTCAGTCCCCCGCCACCCCCGAAGGACCGCTCGCCCCCCTGGCCTCCCCGCACCACCTATGAACAGCCGCAGCAGGATCGCGAAGTCAGCGTCAGCATCCCTGCGCTGCTTCCTACGACGCGATCCCGCCCCTCCTCTGACGTCAGAGGAGGGGCGGGACCGTGGCGCAGGAAGCAGCAGGGATCGCTGACGCTGACTTCGCGACCCTGCTGCGGCTGTTCATAGGTGGTGCGGGGAGGCCAGGGGGGCGAGCGGTCCTTCGGGGGTGGCGGGGGACTGAACGGCAAGGCCGGGAACACCCCCTTAGGGCTGGTACCCGACGCTGACTTCGCGATCCTGCTGCGGCTGTTCATAGGTGGTGCGGGGAGGCCAGGGGGGCGAGCGGTCCTTCGGGGTGGGTCGGGGCATCAGGCCTTCAGGGTGGGGCGGGCGGGCAGGCAAGCAGGCTTTCAAGGGGGAGGGGGTGACAGGCAGGCAGGCAGGCCTTCAAGGGGGGACAGGCCTTCGGGGGGGGGTGCAGACATTCAAGGGGTGCAGGCCTTCAAGGGGGGCAGGCAGGCCTTCAGGGGGGTGCAGACCTTCGGGGGGGGGGTGTAGGCCTTTGGGGGGGTGCAGACCTTCAAGGGGGTGCAGGCCTTCAAGGGGGGAAAGGCAGGCAGGCCTTCAAGGGGGGGACAGGCCTACAAGGGGGGGGGACAGGCCTACAAGGGGGGGGACAGGCCTTCAAGGGGGGGTGCAGGCCTTCAAGGGGGGGTGCAGGCCTTCAAGGGGGGGGCAGGCCTTCAAGGGGGGAAAGGCAGGCAGGCCTTCAAGGGGGGGACAGGCCTACAAGGGGGGGGGGACAGGCCTACAAGGGGGGGGACAGGCCTACAAGGGGGGGGACAGGCCTTCAAGGGGGGGGGCAGGCCTTCAAGGGGGGTGCAGGCCTTCAAGGGGGAGACAGGCCTTCAAGGGGGGGAAAGGCAGGCAGGCAGGCCTTAAAGGGGGGACAGGCCTACAAGGGGGTGGGACAGGCCTTCAAGGGGGGGACAGGCCTTCGGGGGGGTGCAGACCTTCAAGGGAGTGCAGGCCTTCGGGGGGGGGGTGCAGTCCTTCAGGGGTGGGGTTTAGGCCTTCAGAGGGGGACAGACCTTCGGGTGGGAGGTAAAGTCCTTCGGGGGGTGCAGGTCTTCAGGGGTGGGGTGTAGCCCTTCGGAGGGGGGACAGACCTTCGGGGGAGGGGGGGTCCTGGTGTAAAAGTACACAGAGGGAGAGAAGGAAGGGGGGGTTCAAAGATACATGCATATGCCAGACTTTGGGGGTTAGAAATAATGGGTCTAAAAACAGAGGAGTGGGAGAGAGATGGTGCATAATGGGATTTAGGGAGGGAAGGAACAGAAAGGGAGAGAACTTGGAAACAGGGGATGGTGTGGAGGGGGGATAGAGATACTGGATAGGAGGATAGTTGGGAACAGAAAGGGAGAGATGGTGGATCCTGGGGTGGTGGGGAGTTGAGAAAAGGTGAATCTGTGGATGGAGACAAAAAAAAGGAAAGATGCCAGATCTCCGGGAGAGGGAAGGGAAACGGAAGGGGAGAACAGAGATGGCAGACGGATGGTTAGCACGGAGAAAGGAGACCCTGGCAAGCAAGACAACAAGAGCCTGGGACCAACAAGATTTGAATATTGATCAGAGAACAAAAGGTAGAAAAAATAATTTTATTTTCTGTTTTGTGATTACAATATGTTAGATTTGAAAAGTGTACATGAGACAGCTTGAAATGGGAACTTTTCTATTTTTGTGAATGGCAAGGCTGAGTTCAGTTAAAATATATGCTTTATAAGAAAATATAATAATGTGTTTTATAAAGTTTATAAGCATTGCTGGCATACTCGGTGAGGTGTTCCTAGTGTTGGTGGTGGTGGTAGCATGTCAGTGTGTTGAGAGGAAGAGGTAGTCTGGGAAATTCTGCTGAGCAAACTCTGGGCCCATTTCCACCCCCAGTTAGTCCACTCCACTCAACTGGTTCACACACTGAGTGGGTCTTTGGGTGTTATTTCTGGGTAGTTGTTTTAGAATCTCTTCCAGTGGTTTGTCAGTATCTCCTTCTGGTCCAAGGAAGGAAACTTTGTCAACCTTAGCATTGACCTTCAGAATATGTTTGTAACAGCGCTGCTTGTGTGGCATTAGGCTATGTAGTGATCGAAAGAAAAAAACAGACCTTTGCACATTTTTGCACTATATGGTGGGTGTATGAGGAGATTCATTTCCTGCACAGTTAAGTCCATTTTTTCTACTGAATAATAGTATAGGTACAATGAAAGTAAATAGCAAAAATGTTTGAGTAGATAATTAAGGAAATCTTTTTCATATTGCTTGCTTATGGACTGGGAAAAAAAGACTGTTCAAGCAAATGTCTCCAGAACTGCTTTAATGGAAAAATGTGATTTTTTTTTTTTTTAAGTACTTTGTGAAATTTATTGTTGTTGTGAAATTTATTGTTATACTTTGTTTAAACTTAAAAAGCGGTGTCATTAACAGTGAATCTAATCGAAAAATCGATTCAACAGGGTGAATCGGATCGAATGAAATATTTTTCTCTGAATCGGGCAGCACTATTGGCTACCATGAGAATGGGCTACTGGGCATGATGGACCATTGGTGTGACCCAGTTAGGCTATTCTTATGTTATGTTCTCATCTGTAGGGGCCTTTGTTTTCACTTCTTATTTTAATGTATTTTTTTCCTGGGAACTTATCAGTGTTTTTTTATAATGGGAACAAAAATGGAAGAGAATTAATGTGTGTGGAATGGGGGGGGGGTAACTAATTTCTTCAGCTAAATAATTCAATCCACTTCAAACAGACATAGGAGAACTCACGCACCATTCACACACCCTCCAACCAAAAACGTCAAAAGAAAAAAACTGTTCGACAACCTCCTAGCCATTCGAGCTGCAACACTTGACCCCCAACTCTACAACCTATTGACCTCGACCACAAACTACAAAACCTTAAAAAAAGAAATAAAAACCCTTCTATTAAAAAAACACATAAAACCAAACTAACATAATCAGAACTGTCCCAAGCATCACCTGCAACTACTCCATATGTACTTCTGATGTCATGACAATTCAGACATAATTTATGTTATGTTATGTTTGGAATAATGGTTACATAAATGAGGTTCAATAAAAGAAAATTTTCTGTGGGAGCATTTGTTGGAACTTCTGTTATCCTGATTTCTTCTATCTGTGGGCTTTCTTTAGCTAACCTACTTATCTGGGGCTTTCCACTTCTGCAGCTGCCCTTTTCACGGTCCACTTTGCGCTTGCACTCTCTGGGGAGGGGGGGTTGGGTCTGGGCTTGGTGGGGTAGGTGTGTCTGGTAGTTTTGTCTGGGTGGTGGCTGGGTGTTTCTTGGGTGCTTGTTGTGCGGATTGGTGTGTCTGGTGAGCGGTCTGGGTGTTGTTGCTTGTGGGGGTTTTTTTCATTATAAAATATGGCTGAGGGTCTAGTCCGGCTTATTATTCTTGTGGGTTCTGGGGTGGGATTTGTTTGCTTGCCCCAAGTTTTGGCCTTTTGTTGTGTATTGCTATGCCTCTCATTGGCAATTTTCTCTTGGGAGAGGCTTGTTCATGCTTGTTGTTGCTGTTACTCTCATTCTGTGTTCTTTTTGATAATGTATAAGTTTCTGTACAGACCATGGTTGCTTGTCTGGACCTTTTGCCATTCTCAATAAAAATACTTTGGAAAAAAAAAAAAAAAAAAAAAAGAAAATTTTCACTGCCTGTTTCTATTCTGACCATTTATTCCATTTCATGGTTATTGCAAAAAAAAAAAAAAAAAAAAATTTTACATGAGGGGGGGGGGGGGGTGTCAAAAAATGATGGGCCCCGGGTGCCACATACCCTAGGTACGCCACTGCTGGTATCCCCATGAAATTTCCCCCCCCTGATTTTCAACGGATGTCCCCTTGTGGACGAGGGTCCTTTTAGAAGGAAAATGTTGTCTTCCACCTCTATTCGACCAGTGATGTATTTAAACGTCTCTATCATATCTCCCCTCTCCCTACGTTCCTCGAGAGAGTATAGTCGGACATAAATCCTCATGCATGGGTAATGTCACGGACAAAAACTGGAAAGGAATGGGACTTGATATACCACATTTCTCTGGTTAAAATCAAAGCAGTTTACATATTATATATACAGGTACTTATTTTTTATCTGAGGGCAATGGAGTATTAAGTGTCTTGCCCAGAGTTACAAGGAGTTGCAGTGAGAATCAAACCGAGTTCCCCAGGTTCTCAGGCTGCTCCACTAGGCTACTCCTCCACTGGTATGGGAAGCACCCTTCCAGCAATGTTTCTAGAAATTTTTAAGCAGACCTACCACACATGCACACCTGCCCTTGTGGCACTGGATTTCCTTCAGTCCCTTGGGGAGGTAGGGAGATGCGAGGATTTGTGTCATCATGTCCTGGTAGAACAGCTCTTACAGGTAAGTAACTGAGTTTTCTCCAGGGACAAGCATGGTTGATAAACCCTCATTATGGTACTCCCTAGCTATATGCTGCTTTCAATAACAGAAAAACAATTCAACAACTGAAACCGCCAACTGGCAGACATAGACTTCTTTTTGGTGGCAACAAGCCCTATTTATTTATTGACTGAATTTGCCAATGAAGAAATTCACCTATTTTATCTTTTTTTTTCATTTCTTAAAAAACAGAAACAAGCCTAGAAATTAAAGACTCAGACCTAGGTGGAATGAAGCTGGATTCTAAACCCCAACAGATTCTGAAGAACTATCAGACAAAACCTACTGCTGTACTGGGTGTCAGTTCTTAGTTCAATTTTATATGATATACTGACTAACATTGATCTATCTAGGATGGTGGTATACTGCTCTAGGCAACAGACTTTTATGGAGTCTGACCTCAAGTACCAACAAAGCCATAGCTCTTGCATTGTAGACTAAGACTGACCCTCTAGAACTGGGCTTCTCAATCCAGTCCAAGGAGCACACCCAGCCAGCTGGGTTTTCAGCATCTCCACAATGAATATGCATGAAAAACTTGAATGCTCTGATTCCTTGGTCTAATGCATATTCATTGTAGATATCCTAAAAATTAAAGACCCAATATTCCACAGTGAAAACAATCCAAATGATAAAAGCAAAACACTGTGGATGATGATGTTCTAAAAGATGATTTATTTATCACTTCATCCAAAAGAATAAACACACATAAATACAAATATGATAGACCACATGTGTAGTCCTATCAGACCCTACACGGTCCGGGTTTCGGCGAACAGGCCTTTCTCAGAGGTCCAGTTGGATACAATGGTCTCAGAAAACAAATGTAGACTACAAACAGTAAGAATGTCTTTAAACGACTCTCTAAATGTCTGTAATGCGAACAGGGTGGTGCTATGTGATCCATGTGGGGACAAACAACGTGAGCAACAGGAACTACAACAGGGAAGTACTGAAGGACCAGTTCCAGATGCTAGGAAGGAAGCTGAAGACCAGAATGCAGAGGATAGCATTCTCGGAGATCCTGCCGGTACCCAGGGCCGACGAGAAGAGGCAGATGGAGCTGCAAGCAGTCAATACGTGGATGTGGCGGAGCTGCAAGCAGGGAACAGCAAGCTATTCAGGAAGGATGGATTCCACCTCAGCAGAGATGGAACAAGGCTACTTGCAAGATACATCAAGAGAGAAGTTTGATACTATACAGGAAGATAGAGGGGAAGACTTTCTCTCTCTCACAGCGTATCAACAAGGGATCTAAGAGGAAAAAGAACAAAGAATCAGCGTGGCTCACTGTAGCAGTGAAGGAAGCGGTCAGAGACAAGAAAACTTCGTTTAAGGAATGGAAAAGGTCAAAAACGGACGAAAACTGGAATAAGCACAAACAACATCAACGCAGGTGCCATAAGGCGTAAAAGGGACCAAAAGAAACTACAAGGAAAAAATAGCCAAGGAGGTGAAAAACTTCAAGCCGTTCTTTCAATATATCAAGGGAAAATGACCCACGAAGGAAGCGGTGGGACCGTTGGATGACCATGGAATAAAGGGAGTGCTAAAGGAGGACAAAGCCATCGCCGACAAACTGAACACATTTTTTGCATCTGTATTTACCGAAGAGGATACCGAAGAGGCTCCAGTTTTTTACCACTCTCTGGGTGAAGAAAACGAAGGTGCTGGAAATGAAGACGGAAACTTAGTAACATAGTAACATAGTAGATGACGGCAGATAAAGACCTGAATGGTCCATCCAGTCTGCCCAACCTGATACAATTTCAAATTTTTTTTAATTTTTTTTATTTTTTCTTCTTAGCTATTTCTGGGCAAGAATCCAAAGCTTTACCCGGTACTGTGCTTGGGTTCCAACTGCCGAAATCTCTGTTAAGACTTACTCCAGCCCATCTACACCCTCCCAGCCATTGAAGCCCTCCCCTGCCCATCCTCCACCAAACGGCCATACACAGACACAGACCGTGCAAGTCTGCCCAATAACTGGCCTAGTTCAATATTTAATATTATTTTCTGATTCTAAATCTTCTGTGTTCATCCCACGCTTCTTTGAACTCAGTCACAGTTTTACTCCCCACCACCTCTCTCGGGAACGCATACCAGGCATCCACTACCCTCTCCATAAAGTAGAATTTCCTAACATTGCCCCTGAATCTACCACCCCTCAACCTCAAATTATATCCTCTGGTTTTACCATTTTC
The DNA here is from genome assembly GCF_902459505.1 of Geotrypetes seraphini. Lineage (NCBI taxonomy): Eukaryota > Metazoa > Chordata > Amphibia > Gymnophiona > Dermophiidae > Geotrypetes > Geotrypetes seraphini. Next base: position 310,145,632 of record NC_047086.1, on the reverse strand, counting down.
CTTTCTCTGGAAAAGATTTTGTTCTATGTTAATACCCTTCAAGTATTTGAACGTCTGAATCATATCTCCCCTGTCTCTCCTTTCCTCTAGGGTATACATATTCAGGGCTTCCAGTCTCTCCTCATACGTCTTCTGGCGCAAGCCTCCTATCATTTTCGTCGCTCTCCTCTGGACCGCCTCAAGTCTTCTTACGTCTTTCACCAGATACGGTCTCCAAAACTGAACACAATACTCCAAGTGGGGCCTCACCAATGACCTGTACAGGGGCATCAACACCTTCTTCCTTCTACTGACTACGCCTCTCTTTATACAGCCCAGCATCCTTCTGGCAGCAGCCACTGCCTTGTCACACTGTTTTTTCGCCTTTAGATCTTCGGACACTATAACCCCAAGGTCCCTCTCCCCGTCCGTGCATATCAGCTTCTCTCCTCCCAGCATATACGGTTCCTTCCTATTATTAATCCCCAAATGCATTACTCTGCATTTCTTTGCATTGAATTTTAGTTGCCAGGCATTAGACCATCCTTTTTCATATTTTCCACTCCCTCTTCGGTGTCTACTCTGTTACAAATCTTGGTATCATCTGCAAAAAAGCACACTTTTCCTTCTAACCCTTCAGCAATGTCACTCACAAACATATTGAACAGGATTGGCCCCAGCACCGAACCCTGAGGAACTCCACTAGTCACCTTTCCTTCCTTCTAGCGACTTCCATTAACCACCACCCTCTGGCGTCTGTCCGACAGCAAGTTTCTGACCCAGTTTACCACTTTGGGTCCTAACTTCAGCCCTTCAAGTTTGTTCAACAGCCTCCTATGAGGAACTGTATCAAAGGCTTTGCTGAAACTGAAAGGGTTGACGGTCAGTCTAAAAGAGGTATGCAGGTAGATTAATAGGCTTAAGAGCGATAAATCCCCGGGACCGGATGAAATCCATCCGAGGGTCATCAAGGAACTGAAAGGGACTATAGCTGAACTGCTTCAACTAATAGCCAATCTATCGATCAAATCGGGAAAGATTCCGGAAGACTGGAAGGTGGCGAATGTTACACCGATCTTCAAAAAAGGTTTGAGGGGAGATCCGGGAAACTACAAACCAGTGAGTCTGACCTCGGTGCCAGGAAAGATGGTAGAGGCGCTGATAAAGGACCGCATCATTGATCACTTTGACCAACATGATCTGATAAGGACCAGCCAGCATGGCTTCAGCAAAGGCAGATCCTGTTTGACGAACTTGCTGCACTTCATCGAGGGAGTAAACAGGCAGATAGACAAGGGTGACCTGGTCGACATTGTATATCTGGATATTCAGAAGGCATTTGACAAGGTTCCACATGAACGACTACTTCGGAAAATTGCGAGCCATGGAATCAAGGGTGAAATACTCACGTGGATTAAAAACTGGCTGGAGGATAGGAAACAGAGAGTGGGGGTAAATGGACAATACTCGAACTGGAAGACCGTCACCAGTGGGGTGCCACAGGGCTCGCTGCTTGGACCTGTGCTCTTCAACATCTTTATAAACGATCTGGACATTGGTACAACGAGTGAGGTGATTAAATTTGCGGACGATACAAAGTTATTCAGAGTAGTGAAGACACAGGGGGAGTGTGAAGATCTGCAACATGACATAATTAAGCTCGAGAAATGGTCAGCAACATGGCAAATGAGGTTCAACGTGGATAAGTGTAAAGTGATGCATGTAGGTCACAAAAATCTCATGCACAAATACAGGATGTCCGGGACGGTACTTGGAGAGACCTCCCAGGAAAGAGACTTGGGAGTTCTGATCGACAAGTTGATGAAGCCATCCGCGCAATGTGTGGCGGCGGCAGTGGTGAAAAGGGCAAACAGAATGCTAGGAATGATAAAGAAGGGGATCACGAACAGATCAGAAAAGGTACCGGGCCATGGTGCGCCCTCACCTGGAGTACTTCGTCCAGCACTGGTCGTCGTACTTGAAGAAGGACACGGTACTACTCGAAAGGGTCCAGAGAAGAGTGACTAAAATGGTTAAGGGGCTGGAGGAGTTGCTGTACAGTGAGAGATTGGAGAAACTGGACCTCTTCTCCCTTGAAAAGAGGAGACTGAAAAGGGATATGATAGAAACATTCAAAATACTGAAGGGAATAGACTTAGTAGATAAAGACAGGTTGTTCACCCTCTCCAAGGTAGGGAGAACGAGAGGGCACTCTCTAAAGTTAAAAGGGGATAGATTTCGTACAAACGTAAGGAAGTTCTTCTTCATCCAGAGAGTGGTAAAAAACTGGAACACTTTTCTGGAGTCTGTTATAGGGGAAAACACCCTCCAAGGATTCAAGACAAAGTTGGACAAGTTCCTGCTAAACCAGAACATACGCAGGTGAAGCTGGACTCATTTAGAGCACTGGTCTTAAAAAAGTGCCGCCGCGTGAGCGGACTACTGGGCACGATGGACCACTGGTCTGACCCAGCAGCGGCAATTCTTATGTTCTTAAGTTACCGTATTTTCACGCATATAACGCGTGCGTTATACACGATTTTACAAACCGTGCATAACCGTGCGCGTTATACGTGTGAGCGCGTTTTACAACTTTTTTTTTTCAATCCGATTGGCATCCCCCCTGCAAACTGGCATCCTCCTCCCCGCTCGCGTCACCCCCCCTCCCCCGCTATCCTACATCCCCCCCAGCACCGCAAAACATGTCTTACCCAATTGGGCACTGGCACCGGCACCAGCACCAATGCACAGGATGTGCCAGTGCCAGTGCCCGAAGATCCTCCCTCGTTGGTTTGGGTTGGTTTGGGCTGGGCTGGGCGGTGCGGTGCAGGAGAGATCCTCCTTCTTCCTGCACCGGGCTGGACTAGGCTTTGAGCATTTGCGCATGCTCAAAGCCTTCTGGTCTCGCTCTCTCCGAGATTATCTCGGATCGTATTGAAAAAAAAAGTTGTAAAACGCGGGTAAGCGAGTGGGGGGGAGGATGCCGGTTCGGAGTAGGCGGGAGGAGGTTTTAGCATGCGCGGTATACGCGTGTGCGCGCTATATTAAATTTTTTTTACATAGATTTGTGTTCCCCGTGCGCTATACCCATGTGCGCGTTTTACACAGGTGCGCATTATCTACGTGAAAATACGGTATTACACACTTCTCTTAACATTTTTCTTTTCAATGAGGCAAATGCATCTAGTAAATGGGCACAAGTATAGGGAAACCAAGCCATTGTGACATCACCGTTGAGGTTGGCTCTTAGGCATTGGTGAAATGAGGCATTATGACATCATAATACATCATAATTTGCAGGAATTCATGCAAAACCTACACCTTAAATGGAGAAACGTTGACCAGGACGATAGTTGAGCGAGACTTGGGAGTGATCATCAGTGCAGACATGAAGGTTGCAAATCAGGTGGAAAAAGCATCATCCAAGGCAAGACAAATGATGGGATGTATCAATAGAAGTTTCGTAAGCAGGAAACCTGAGGTCATATTGCCACTGTACAGAACCATGGTAAGACCTCACCTGGAGTACTGTGTGCAGTTCTGGAGGCCACATTACCGCAAAGATGTGCTTAGAGTCGAGTCGGTTCAGACGGATGGCCACTAGGAATATTTCGGGGCTCAAGGGTCTCTCGTATGAGGAGAGACTGAACAAACTGCAGCTCTACACTCTGGAGGAACGCAGGGAGAGGGGAGACATGATTGAAACGTTTAAATACATCACGGGTCGTGTCGAGGTAGAAGATGACAACTTTCTACTCAGGGGACCCTCGGCCACAAGAGGGCATCCGCTCAAACTCAGAGGAGGGAAATTTAGGGGTGACATTAGGAAGTATTTCTTCACGGAAAGAGTGGTAGGGCACTGGAATAAGCTTCCGGAGCAGGTGGCCAAGGCCAACAGCGTGCTTGACTTTAAGAATAAATGGGACATCTACGTGGGATCCCTACAGAGGGATCTCTACAGTGGGATCTCTACAGTGCTGCCTACGGGCTCCAGCAGCGTAGGCAGCACTTTAAACATGCTGCTTCACGGCCTTCTACTGCCGATTTCCTCTCCCGCGTCTGTCTCCGATGATGTCATCAAAGACACGACAGAGGAAATCGGCAGTAGAAGGGTGCGAAGCAGCGTGTTTATAGTGCTGTCTACGCCGCTGGAGCCGGGAGGTTTGTGGAGGGTCAACGGGCGGAGCGGGGCTGCTCTCCACCACTCAGTTGCTGCCACTGCCCCACAGGGCCGCGAGTGTGGGGCAGTTGTAGTCGCGCATGCACACTTCTTCAGGCCACGGACATACGGAACACGCAAGTGGAAGTGCGCATGCGCGGCTTAGGGTTTTATTATAGAGATGGCATCTTGGCGTACTTATGACATCAAAAAATTGTAACTGCTGCTGGTTTTTTTTCTGTATGAGATTAAGAATGAACAAATATTTAAACTTTACTTCTTTGCAACCACACACCTTTCCCCCTTACCTGCATGTACCAGCACAAATCCTAATCGCTTTCCTTTTTCAGCTTTATTTGCTTCAAATTCTTTGGCTGTCATCTTTGTGCCAGAAGTTTGAGATGATTTGGAAGGCAATGCTTCAGGTGAATTCATGCCCTTTTCCATGATCACACACCGAGATTACCATCTTCTGTCGCACAAGAGGGCATGCTACCAGTCAAATGCAAACCCCGTCGAGGGATATTCCTAAAGCGGAAGATAACAAATGTTATGGACCTTCTTTCTACCAGCACATTAGTTATAAATGTACTAGTTTACCATACAGACAAAGAAAGTAGATGGATTATTGTTACTATTCAGATAGTCTGTCTCTTATGCCTTAATTAACATTTACAGTATGCTCTAACACAGTGTTTTTCAATCTTTTTACACCTATAGACCGGCAGAAATAAAAGAATTATTCTGTGGACTGGCATCGGTCTGTGGACCAGCGGTTGAAGAACACTGGGCTAAGTCGTGGGCCAGATCCCGCCTATCTCTACTCAATCTCCACCCCAGACTCCGCCCCCATAACAGTACTAATTGTAACATTATTTTTTCCATTCATTTTTCACATATACACAATTTAATCTTTTTAACAACACATAATGGTTAACCACAAAATTAAACTACACAAACCACACTGACAGCAGATGTAAATTCCCAAAATTGAGATAATTCAATCACTAAATTCAAAAATAAAATCATTCCCCCCCTACCTTTGATGACTCCCTCCCTCCATGCTATGCCTTACCTTCTGGCCTGCTCCCACCTGGCTATTTTATGCCGCCCCCTATATTATCTTCAGGCCGACTCCCTCTTCCTCACTGATGCAGTACACAAAGCTGCAGGCAGCGGCTCCTTGCGCGTCCTGTGCCTCATCTAGAAGCCTTCCCTCTGACGTTGCAACATCATAGAGAAGGCTTCCGGTTCAGGCGCAGGACGCACCTAGGAGCTACTGCCTGTGGCTTTGTGCACTGAATCAATGAGGAAGAGGGAGCTGGCTTGAAGATAACGCCGCATTGATCACATCGTGGACCAGTGGTTGAAGAACACTGTTTTGGGCCTGATGCATGTGCTGGCCCTATGGACCGGCAGGAAATTTCTGTGGACTGGCACCGGTCCACGGACCGGTGGTTGAAGAACACTGGACTAGAGGACACAGGGTGCCAGGTACATATTTCAACAGAACCTCCTTTTAATGTATGGTGAGCCCTCCAAAACTCTCCCATCTGTCTACCACCCAAATAGACCTTATGGCTGCAGGTGTAGTCTTGCAAGGTGACAAGCATATGCTCTTCTGTAGTTCTTCAGAACCTCCTCTTTTTCCGCATTTCTATTTTTTCATACAATGCCTATTCTTATTTAATTCAATTTATATCCCATCCTCCCCAAGGAACCCAGAACGGGTTACATGATAACATGGTAACATACATAACAGTTTTCTTGCCCTACATGCCAGCAATACTCTTATATGTATTTTTGCCCTACATGCCAGCAAATACTCATATGTATTTTACAAACAATCTGCTATCAGTGATCCTATTGTAAAATACACAGAAAAGTCTGAATGTCTCAAAATGGACAGCCCTTTTCTGTCTTAAAAGTCCTAAGCAAAATAGAGATTTTAGACACATTTTGTCTTTTCCAAAAGGTTCAAAATCCTATAGCCAGGATGCCTAAAAATACTGATCTAACTCAGCAGATTACCTCTGTTTGAAGGAGCTTGATTAGCTCTCCATGTTATGGTATTTCCATTTAAAAAATCCAAATGATTATTTAAAGAAGTTTTACAATGCAAAGACCTGTTTCAGTTAAGGGACAAATTACATTTTGCAAGTTCTGTTAGATCTTGGGTTTACTGCTACTCATCTTTTACTAGTGCCCAGTGTTATCAGTGTTTGTGTGTAATTATTACAGCCTCTTTATCTACAGCAGGCTTTTCTACATCTTCAGACCAAATTGGATGCTTATTTATTTTCACTGGCATTTGATACCTCATACAGAGACGTGATGTTAGATTTTTTATAATATGATCTTGTATTTGAATTTGGGTTATTAATTTATTATTTTTTATTATTGCTTGTGTTCTGCTATGATCCCCCTACATACATGTGTTGAAGACGCAAAACGACTCAAATAAGATCATAAGATGTCATCTAAGATGTAATACCAGGAAATGTTTGCAGAAAGGGTAATTAAGCTTTTTGAGGAAGATAACAACCATAACAGATTTCAAGAAAACATGAACACAGAATTCCTAGTTGGGAAGAATTAAAGGAAACAGCAGAAACCATACAGGGCAAAGAGCCAGGAAATAACGTAGGCACCTTTGTAGAGACAACAAAGAAAAATGGGGAGACCCAATGATCCACAGTGAAAACAATCCACTGATGAAAACAAAAACTGTGGATACAGATTAGAGAATGACACGGTGACAAAATTCATCACCGTTCCCGTCCCCGTGGATAACCGCGGGAAATAATCCCATGTCATTTTCTAGTGTCTATTTCAACCTCAGTCCTTCTACACCAGCATTCTTCAAAGCAAAGCTTGCGGGTCAGTGGTTTTGCCAAATTGTACTCTGATTCTTCCCTCTCTCCTTAAAGAATGACATGAAAATGGTCTCCCGCGGTTATCCGCGGGGACGGGGACGGTGATGAATTTTGTCACCGTGTCATTCTCTAATACAGATGTTCTGGAGATAATTTATTAAACACTGACATATAAAACCATGAAAATTCAATTAAAAAGTACAGTGATAAAAATCCAACCGGACCCTACACAGTCCGTGTTTCGGCGAACACACCTTCCTTAGGGGTCCAATGGCTTGCAAACTCACATATAAAGAATTGGACTGAAAATAGTCTATTGTCTTTAAACATGTGAGCAAAGAACACTGCAGAAAAATGCTACTCCAGCTTGTCTGCGGTGTTTATTGCTCACGTGTTTAAAGACAATAGACTGTTTTCAGTCCAATTCTTTATATGTGAGTTTGCAAACCATTGGACCCCTGAGGAAGGCATGTTCGCCAAAACACGGAGCGTGTAGGGTCTGATTGGATTTTTATCACTGTACTTTTTAATTGAATTTTCATGGGTTTATATGTCAGTGTTTAATAAATTATCTCCAGAACATCTGTATCCACAGTTTTTGTTTTTACCTTTGTAGAGAAACCACAAATAAGTGGTGGTGGAAGAGAGCAGCTGCAGAGGGTATAAGCCCCTTGCGGGTACAGTAAGGAAATAAGTTGGGGGTGAAAGAAAAATTAGATATGAGCAAGAGAGAAATGCAAGTATACCACAAGCACTAAACTAGTCTGAGCTCTGTGCGCCATCATATTTTGTGTTATGCTAAATAATCATTTATATGCAGAAATTCCAAGGACCATGCATTTGACGGCTCTCATCCACCGAGCACCCCTCTTCACACGCATTCAGACACAGGCAAGACCTCTTCCGCGATCTATCCTCTTTCCCTCTCTTTTTCACGCTACTCTGTCCCTCTCCCTAGGCTCGAGCTCCCCGCCCCTTCCCCGTCATACCTCCAAGCTCATAGCTAAGGTCGCTCCAGAACGACCCCGTAGATTTCCTTCTCCGGCGCACACCCCTTCGGACGCAACTTCCCTCCCTCGCTCTGCCGGAAACAGGAAGTCGTATTGGAGGGGGCGGGATGTCGGCGAAATAAAGGCGTTGGGTGGCCGAAAAAAACCAGAAAAGAAATTTAGTGGGTTGGTTGGGATGAGTAAAGTTGGAAGGCAGGACGGGGGACTTTAAGAATAAGGGAGAAATGGGGGATCGGGGCTTTGGGAGAGATACCTTTGCGGACGAATGAGTTCAGTTGGTCTGGTTTGTTTTTCACCGCGTTAGAAGAAACCGATAGTTCAAGACAGGTTGGCTTCGATCTCTTGAATCCCTCCTTTGGCTTGTCTGGGAGTTACCCAGGTGCATTACAGTAGATAGATTGTGAGCCCACCGGGACAAATAGGGAAAAATGCTTGAGTACCTGAATAAATTCACGTAGTGTAAACCGTTCTGATCCGTATAGAAAACTGAATAAACAAAGAACGGACTTCTCCTTGGATCTCTAAAAGAGAGAGGTCTTGTCTTGTCCGGTACAGTAGTTTGGCACAGGGCTTGAGTGTGGCCAGTAAAGGGCTTCAGCAGTTCAGAAGTGCTTCCTAGACTTCTGAACTACACTTAAGTTTAAGCAAACATGTATTGACTTATTCCTGCACAGGACGTTCCCCCTCTTACTGCCTTGGAATATGTACTGTAAATACCAAACCTTTTCCTGTAGCTTTATTTTACTGTTGCGGTTTTGGAAAACGATTTTTTCTTTTTAACCACTTTAAATGTCTAACTTTCTAAAGCATTTTCTGCGTGTGAGCCTTATGTGGACACGAGTTTTATAAGAACATAAGAGTTGCCATACTGGGACAGACCAAAGGTCTATCAAGCCCAGCATCCTGTTTTCAATAGTGGACAATTCAGGTCACAAGTACCTGACCAGATCCCAAGAAGAAAGCCAGATTTTATGCTACTTATCCTAGGATAATCAGTGGCTTTCCCCAAACCATCTTAATAATGGCTTATGGACTTCTTTTTTTAGGAAATTATCCAAACTTTTCTTAAATCCTGCAAAGCTAACCACTTTCACTACATTCCAGAGTTTAATTAACCCTTTGAATGAAGAAATATTTTCTCTGGTTTGTGTTAAATCTACTACTTAGTACTTTCATCACATGCCCCCCAAGTCCTAGTATTTTTGGAAAGAGTAAACAAGCAATTCATATCTACTCCTTCTGGTGCGACAGATGCTCCATTCTTGAACCTGTGGGTAGTCAATCTTTTATGAGAATTCTCATAGGGAACTTCATTAGCATGCTTTTGCTCCATCTCCCATCCTTCTGAGCTGTTCTCCAATTCCTCACTTGTCTCTCTGCAAGTGAGATGGTAGGAGTTGGTCTTTTCTGCTCATGTCTATTTTCAATTAAATTCAGTTTTTGCTGACCAGTTGTGATGCTTTTCAATGCTGCAGAGGATCCCACTCTTGGGACAGCTCTGGTTGTGAGACAGCGCAGATTCTGAGATCAAGAGTGCTTCCAAGGGGCAGACTGCTAAAATTCACCCACTTGGACAGCCTGCACTAAAAGTTCAAAGGCTCAGTGATTGTTCCCTTGGGAGCAAGGCTCACCACAGGTTTTGCCTTAGTGGGTTTGAGTGCAGGCTGAGCGGCTCCGTGGTGGTTTTTCTAGGATCGGAGCCAACTAATTTCCTCTCACGTTTTGCAGTCCAGTGGGGGTTGAGGTCTTCAGCCAGTTCATTGGGCCCAAGAGGCAATCAAAAGACACAAGTAGTCTAGATTCTAGGCTAGTTGAGGCAGAGGTTCTCCCTGTAAGCTCTTTGCAGCTTCCACACTTGCAAGGAGGAAAAAGCCTCAGATCCCCGTCCCAACTCAGAGTTTGTCTTGCTTGAGGACTAGAAAGGGTAACAACCTTACTGGCTTCAAAAAACCTCCTTTCCTCCTGATTGTTCAAAGTCTTTATGTTTGTTCTCTAACTTAGCACAGTTCAATTATGAATGATAATCATCAATCTTGACTGCATCAGCTCTCCAACTATTGCTGGCCATCTTCTGAAATTAGGTTTGGCATCCTTAAATGCCTTCCGACGTTGGTCAGCCAGCGTTTCACTGAAAGCTGCGTCAGGGTGGTCGGACTCGTTTTTTGCTTATCGGCACCAGACTTTCGTGCTAGTTTTTGGACCGCAGTGTAGTTCCCCTGGGCTTTTTTTGGCATTAAAATTGCTGCTGCAGTAGTCATCTTGAATTTCCCAATTTGAAACACCTTGATTTTGCTTAAAAACAGGTGTGATGGACTCCTCAGGCCATGATAATTTGGATTCATGCCATATATGCGATGAATGCCCATCTGAGGATCATCTGTATCCGATGCATCGCAGGAGATGATGACTTAGCCTCCCCAAGTCCCTTGGGGGAGTCTTAGTACCACTTGGTGCAAGGGCCAAGGAAAAAGTCCCAAGTTTGAGCAAGAGAGATGCACAAGTGTGTCCTTGGTGAAGCGCAATTGTGCTACTGCTTCTGCAGCAGAACCCCAGAAAGGAGCTCATGAGCATCTGCAGGAGACATCTGGATGTCCTGGACAGGGTCCTGCCCTCTCCCCCCTCCCCAAATTCATTTTTTTTTTATATTTGAAGCTTACATGAGTAATAAGGGCTGCATGGAATCTCAGGGATCACAGCCATACGGGGAGGTCCAGTCTAAGGAGGACTGGAATGAAGAGGGCCCTATTTCAATGCCTTTATTTTCCCAGTCAAGATCCTCTGTAGCAGGAGATGCTGCGACATCTCTAGGGGATCTGGATCTGGTGGAAGCTCTTGATCTCAGGTTGTTTAAGACCTCAGTGCTTTTGGGAGTGATCACGGAATCCCGCCAGGAATTAAAGATAGAGACTGCAGTCCTATGCTACACAGTACTCACTTATGAGCATTACAAAAGCACAGACCACCTGTTTTCCCTCTCATCAAGACATTATAAAAATGCTCACAGAACATTGGTGAAGTCCCAGAGGAGCCCCTTTGAGTGTCCAAAGCCAGGGCAAGCCTCTATCTGATGGATACTGAATTTAACCAGCTCTTCGTTCCACCAAAAGTAGATTCCCTGGTGACACAGTTTCCCAAGCGTACCTCTCCAATGAATGCATGGTATTAAAGGATGCCCAGGATCACAGGCTGGATTTTGTTCATAAGAAGCTCTTTGAGGCCATGGTCTCTGGTTTGAAAGCAGCTGCTTTTTTGTCGCCCAGGCTTGCCATTCCGAGTTGTGCCAAGATCAGAAGGCAATTACCGGAATGAGTCACCAATTTTTAATGTTGAGTAGATTGTGTAGCTGATGCTCTGTATGACCTTTTCAGAGTCATAAGTAAAATGTATGCTTATTCTGTTTCCACCTGCAGGATTCTGCGGATCAGACAATTGGCAGGGGATGCCTTCTCCAAGGTGACCTTACCATTTAATAATAATAATAAACTTTATTTTTGTATACTGCTGTACCATGAGTTCTAGGCGGTTTACATCCAGAAAAGCTGGACAATCAGCAAATCATATAAACGCATCACATATACGTATCATAAATACAATATTAGAACAATTAAGATATACATTTATCAAACAGATAGGTTTTCAATGCTTTTCTAAAAGTATGATAAGATTGAGCTTGAGGAATTAGGGTACTCCACCAGGTATTCATTTTACTAGCCTGGAATGCTAAAGTTTGATCAAAAAAACTTGTGTAATGACAAGTTTTAGGTGATGGAAATGCAAACCAGTAAGATTTGCGTGTATTCACGTTTGTTCTATGAAATTCAAAATGAGAAACAAGCTGGAGCTATACCAAATAGTACTTTAATGCAAATAGAGCCAAATTTAAATAAAACTCTTGCGTCAAACGGCAACAAGTGAAGCTGTCTATAATAAGAGCTAACGTATTTTTTCAGACTGAAGATCAAACGAACCGCTGAGTTTTGTATTCTTAGAGCTCTTTTTACTAAGATGCGCTAGCGTTTTTAGCACATGCAGCAGATTAGTGCACGCTACACGGCTAGAACTAACGCCAACTCAATGCTGGCATTAGCGTCTAGCATGCACGGCATTGTAGCTTGTGCTATTCCGCGCGTTAAAGCCCTAACACAGCTTAGTTAAAGGAGCCCTTAATCTGTTAAGAATTTTTTAAATGAAATCCTAAATAAATTATATTACAATAATCCAGGACAGACAGGACTGAAGACTGAACCAATAGCCTAAACATCGCTAAATCGAAATATTTTTTAATCGTGTACAGTTTCCAAAGGACAGAAAAACATTTCTTTATCATTAGATCCGTCTCATCATCTAAGGTAAGATGACGATCTAACACAACACCTAATATTTTAATAGTATTAGATATCGGGAAATTATGTCCATTAAGTTGAAGTACAGTTTCATTGATATTATTTGGACAGGCTAAAAAGATTTTCATTTTTTCAGGATTAAGTTTAAAGTTAATGGTCCATTTCTCTACTTGTGCCAGAATTACTGAAATCTAATGTTTTATATCTGCCGTAAATGACATCATTGGAATAAGTATAGTAATATCGGCATAGATGCAAAATTTAACTTTCAGATTTTGTAATAAATTACCCAGCGCAACTAGGTAAATGTTAAACAAGGTTGGTGATAATGGAGAATCTTGTAGGACCCCACAAGGATTACTCCTAGAAAACAAATATTTACCAGCACTATATACCTGGTAAGACCTATTTTTTTAGAAAACCCTGAAACCATTTACTAACATTTCCCAAAATACCGATTGAGTCCAAACAGCCCAACAAAATCTCGTGATCTACCAGATCTAATGCAGAGCTTAAATCCAGCTGAAGTATTAATGCACTGGATCCCATACTGAACAACCCATGAAGATGGTCCATCAATGAAGCAATTACAGTTTCAGTACTGAATCCCAAATGAAATCCAGATTGTAAGACATGAAGAATATCAAATTTTTCCAAATATTTTACCAGTTCTGAGTTAACTAATCCTTTTAATAACTTTGTAAATAACGGGATACTAGCGACAGGTCTATAATTAGAATCACTAGTAATAGATTCTTTAGGGTTTTGGTTTTTTTAATCGGTGTTAATAGAATATGACCTATCTCCTTTTGAAACAAACCCTCTCAAAGAAAAAGTGATCCATTTAAAAAGATCTACTTTAAAGGTAAAAGAAGCATTCTTCAGGATATTAGGTGGACAATTATCCAATTGACAATTGGATTTTGTATATCTACTAAATAGTTCACACAAAAGTGTCCAATCAGGAATTAAATTGTTGCCAACTCATGTCAACCCTAACACCATCATCAAATCATAACATATTCATACAAGGATCATTGTCTATCACTTGATTAAAATTTGATCTCAAGTTAATGATTTTATTCTTTAAAAAAAACTCAGCAAGAACCTCAGAAAATGGTGAACTTTCAGTCTTTGAATGCTTTTTAGATTCTATATCAAACTAATTATTAACCAATTTAAATTGTTTTTGCTATTAAGGGACATTTACTCTTTGGAAAAGGCCTGGATGATCTTATGGCCAGTGTACAGGATCACAAGCTGAAGTTTTTACCGGACAGCAGACCTCAATCCACTAGGAGGTCAAATGCGGTGATTCTCGAGCCTCCAAACAATATTGATAGCTCTCAGGAGGGCTTTCGGGCTAGAGAATATTACAAAGCTTGAGACAGGGGAAGAGTGGTGCTGTGGTTAAAGCTACAACCTCAGCACCCTGAGGTTGTGGGTTCAAACCCACGCTGTTCCTTGTGACCCTGGGCAGTCACTTAATCCCCCATTGCCCCAGGTACAGATGAAAAAAAATGCTTGAGTACCTGAATAAAGTCATGTAAATTGTACTGAGCTCTCCTAGGAGAATGGTATAGAAAATTGGATAAATAAATAGGCATCCCCAATCTTTAGGATCGCATTCTACAATAGCTCCCAAGAAGCATTTATGAGGTCAAGCCATCAACCGAGCTTCAACGCATCAGAGGGAGGTTATCAGCCCATTGGGAAATATGAGCAGAGACACAACAGACTTTCATCCCTTCCCAAATCTCTTTCTGGAATCTCCGGCTGGTAACTGAACAAAGCGGTCAAAGTCCAAGCAACAGGACAAAAGGTCTGGAAGCCATAGAGCCCATACCAGAGGAAGACTCGGGTTCCAGGAGATTCTCAATATATTTTGTAGTGCCTAAGGGAGGCACAGAAGATTCTAGACCTCAGTGCAGTGAATGCAGCCATCAAGATACCCCATTTCTAGATGTAGACAGGGAGGTCATTGGTTGCATCAGTGGTGCCAGGGGAATTTCTCACCTCGCTGGATTTGACGGTGGCCTATCTGTACATTCCTAATTTTCCAGAGCACAAAAAGTTTTTGCTTTTCTATGTGCTAAAACAGCACTTCCATTTTGCAACCTTGCCCTTCAGGCTGAACACAGCACCACGGACCTTCACCAAAGCAATGGTGATTGATGCAGCACATCTATGCAGAACAGGCATACAAGTACACCCGTTTCTGGACGATTAGCTAATAGCCTAATCAGAAGGCAGAGTAGTGGTTCAAAGAGTGATTCAACTGTTGCAGACTGGACTGGGTGGTCAACCTTTGGAAAAGCCACCTGGAGCCGAAGCAAATCTTGGAGTATCTAGGAATCTGGTTCAACACAAGAGAAAACAAAGTGTTCTTCCAGGAAGGCCGCAGAGAGAAGCTTATACATCATATACTGGAGTTTCGGAGCAAGATTGTTCCAGAGCCTGGCATTATTTATAGGTGTTGGGATCAATGGTTGTGTCCACAGATGTAGTCCCCTGGGCAAGGACACACTTGAGTCCATTCCAGGATGTGCTCCTCTCCCAATGGTGCATACAGAGAGATGCACTCCAGCAACAGCTGACTTGAACAATGGAAGTTCGTCGCAGTCTAGTCTGGTGGTTGGAGCCTCAGTCTCTCACTAGAGTTCCTCTTTGCATCTCTGATTGGGTGATCCTGATGAAAGATGCCAGCTTATATGGCTGGGAAGGCACATTGCAAGAGGCATCCAGTTCAGGGACACTGTTCCCCTTCCCAGAGGAAGTGATTGATCAACCTCTTGGAGCTTCTAGCTTGGCGCCTCAGGCATTCGGGAGTATGCTGTGGTACAAAGCAGTTTGCGTTTTCTCGAACAACGTAACGGCAGTAGCCTATTCCAATCACCAGGGGGGCACCAAAAGTGCTGCTCTACATTGGAAGCCCAGATGTTGTTTTGATGGGTGGAGGCTCATGTATTGGCATTCTCGGTGACATGTGGCAGGAGTGGATAATGTGCAAGCGGATTTCATCAGCTGGAAGACCCTAGATCCCGGGCAATGGTCACTGTCTCAGGAAGCCTTCACCGTTATTGTGAATCAGCAGGGGTGCCCAACATTTGATCTGATGGCATTGGCAGCCAACAAGAAGTCAAAAACTGAACAATTTTTTTTAGGTATATCAGAAGCAGTAAACCTGTGAGGGGATCCCTGGGACTGTTGGCTGATCAAGTAGTAAAAGGGGTGTTCAGGGAGGATAAGGTCATAGCAGAAAGACTGAATGAATTCTTTGCTTCGGTCTTTACAGAAGAAGAGATCTAACTGAACTGGAAATTGTTTTCAAAAACGATGATGCGGAGGAACTGAAAGAAGTCTTGGTGAATCTGGAAGATGTGATAAGCCAAATTGACAAGTTAAAAGGTGATATATCACCTGGACCAGATGGTAAACATCCCATGGTACTAAAATAACTGAGACATGAAATTGCTAACCTGTCGCTAAAATTGTCTGTAGTACCTGAAGATTAGAGGATGGCCAATGTTGGCAGAGTTCAGTTGTGGATTAGGAATTGGTTATTGGATAGAAAACAGAGAGTAAGGTTAAATGGTAATTTTTCTCAATGAAGGAGAGTAAACAATGGAGTGTGGCCGGGATCTGTACTGGAACCGGTGCTATTTAACTTGTTTATAAATGATCTGGAAATTGAGACGAGCGAGGTGATTGAATTTGCAGATGACACTAAACTGCAGATTGTGAAAATTTCCAGGCAGTCCTTAGGAAATTGAAAGACTGGGCATCCAAGTGGCAGATGAAATTTAATGTGAACAAATGCAAAGTGATGCACATTGGGAAGAATAGCCCAAATCACAGTTACCAGATGCTAGGGTCCACCTTGGTGGTTAGCGCTCAAGAAAAGGATCTGGGTGTCATTCTAGACAATATGATGAAACCTTCTGCTCAATGTACGGTGGCGGCCAAAAAAACAAACGGTACTAGGAATTTAAAAAATAGATGGTTAAAAAGACTAACAATGTTATAATGCCCCTGTATCGCTCCACTGGAGTATTTAATTCAATTCTGGTCTTATCTCAAGAAAGATATAGCAGCACTAGAAAAGGTTCAAAGAAGAGCGACAAAGATGATAAAGGGGATAGAACTCTCATAAGAGGAAAGACTAAAGGTTAGGGCTCTTCAACTTGGTAAAGAGATGGCTGAGGGGGAGATATCCTGAGTGAAGTAGAACAGGTACAAAATCCTGAGTGGAGTAGAACAGGTACAAGTGGATCAATTTTTCACTCCGTCAAAAATTACAAAGACTAGGGGGACACTCGAAGTTCAGGGAAATGCTTTTAAAACTAATGGGATGAAATATTTCTTCACTCAAAATAGTTAAGCTTTGGAACGCATTGTCAGAGTTTATGGTAAGAGTGTATAGCGTAGCTGATTTTGAGAAGGGTTTGGACATTTTAATGGAAGAAAAGTCCGTAGTCTGTTATTGAGAAAACATGGGGCAAGCCACTGCTTGCCCTGAATCCGTAGCATGGAATGTTGTTACTCTTTGGGATTTGGCCAGGAACTAGTGACCTGGATTGGCCACCATGAGAATGGGCTACTGAGCTTAATGGACCATTGGTCTGACCCAGTAAGGTTATTCGTATGTTGGTTCTTCAGTCAAAAATACGAGCCAGGAAGCGAAGGCCTGGACACCCTAGTCAAAGGCAGGGCTGCTTTACACCTTCTGTCCATGGGCTCTGATAGGCAGATTTCTGTGCAGGATCCTGGCACACCAGGGGCCGGTGATTCTAGTAGCACGGCACTAGCACATAAAGGATATTCGGACAGAGCGGTCTCTACCTTTCTAAGATGTAGGAAGAAGGCAACTATAGCAGCAAATGTGAAAACTGGAAGTGCTTCCAAACTTGGTGTGCTCAGATGAGTGAGGACATGAGCTCAGCAGCAATCTCTGTGGTACTCGCCTTTCTGCAAGAAGATGGGAAAAAAAGCCTAGCAGTTGGCTCCCTGAAAGTTCATATCGCGAGGCCTTTGTATTTTGAGCCTAGGGTTAATAAGAGCACCTTAGCCACACATCCAGATGTGGCCAGGTTTTTGAAAGGTGCTTTGTACCTCCAGTGTGACAGCCCTTTCCGGCATGGAGTCTTACTCTGGTTCTATGGGCGCTGGCTGTAGCACTCTACGAACCTCTCTGATGGACCTTATCATCAAAGTGTTTTCGGTGGTGATTACCTCAGCTTGACTACAGGCTTTGTCGTGTAGAGATCCCTAGTTTTACGCACAGTCCCATTTTTCTTACTAAAAGTAGTTTCCAGCTTCCACATCAACCAAGAACTACCTACCAGCCTACCAGCCTTCACTACTTCAGGATCGAGAAAAAAGTGATCAGGTGTTAAAATAGTTAGATGTCACAGACTCTTACTGCAGTATCTAGAAGTTATGAATTAATTTCGATTTCAGATCATCTGTTTGTATTAGTGGGGACTGCCCATAAAGATCAACCAGCCTCAAAAGTGACCATTTCAAGATGGATTCGTATGGCCATTTCTTCAGCCTATATTAGAAGTGGAAATGTCCATTTATATCCGTGAAGGCGCACTCGGCTAGAAGCAAAATTTCCTCATGGGCTGAATCTTCAACCGTGTTCCAGAAGAAATCTGTAGAGCTTGCCACTTTGTCTTCTCTTAGTGCAGGTTGCTATCAAGTTGGTGACTTGTTTAGGGGTTTTTTCACTTTTTGGATTGCAAATGGTTAAATTTTGTTTATCTAGTTATATGCTTAATGATATGAGCAGCATAGACATGTTTCTCGGGGAATGTCCCAGTATCCATTCCTATTCTGTTTCCTCTCCAGGGCTGACCATCTGTCTTAGTACAAACTGAAGAATGGGAGGCAGAACAAAAGAATGCTAATGAAGTTCCCTATACGAATTCTCGCGAGAAGGGATTAACTACTCACAGGTTCAGGAATGGAGTGTCTGTCTACCAGAAAGAAGATTACCGAGGTAAGAACCTAATCTTTCCTTCCACTCCACTCAATATCATATCTTTCCTGAGCTATCTTTTCCAGGCTGAAGAGCCTTTGCTGTTTTAGCCTTTTCTCACAGGAAAGTTGTCCTATCCCTTGTCCCCCTTCTGTGTACCATTTCTAGTTTTTATTTCTATATCTTGTAAAAATGTGGTGACCGGAACTACACACAATATTTGAGGTGCAACCGCACCATAGAGTGATTCAAAGGCATGATAATTTTCATCTTTTTCCAATCCTTTTTATACAACTGTGTGGAAGTACCAGTATACGCACCTGTAAATATATTTGCAAACAGGAGCATGTGTATTTTTAAGAGGTTTACCTGTATTTGGGAATAGCAGAGGAAATGCCAAGATACATCCACAGAGGAAGTCTCATTGGACATACTGTGGGATGCTTTCAAAGCTACCATGAGGGGGCAAATAATCTCATATTCATATCAGGAAACAACTTATAAAACTGGCACCAACGCACAGGACATGCTGGTGCCGCATGTCCTGTGCGATGGTGCCGGGTGCCAGATGGGGGGTAAGTGATGTGTTTGGGTGGATGGATGGGATGTCGGATCGCGGCAGGGGGGGTTGCCAGATCGCAGGGGGAAGCGCTCGTACATTGAGGCAAGCTCGTTTTCCGAGGCGCCTATTTTGCAAATGTTTTGCTCGTCTTGCAAAACACTCGCAAACCGGTGCACTCGTAAACCGAGGTACCACTGTACTTACCAAATTTATTTGGCTGGGTAAGGCAGCTTAAATTGCTTTAGTATCTTTGCAAAAACCAATTGCGGAGGGTGGGGTAAATTTCTCAAATTTCTAAAGGTACCATCAAGTCTATATAATGTGCCAGGGTATGTATTGGATCCTCCCCGTGCTTATGGAAAATCTTCCAGATTGGCTATACCCATATATGTTAAGGACAATAGTATTTTATTTGATACTTGGAAAACATTGAAATTTATTAATAAATTAACAGATATTCCAATGGAGAAATCTACTTTTCAATCCTTATGGCTAAACTCCAAGATTCAAGTAGGCGGGTCTGGGATCTTCTGGAAGCATTAGATGCAAGCAGGTGTTCATACACTAGATAATGTTATATCTAATGGAAAATTGCTTGATTTTTCATAACTGCAACAATCATTCGGTATTTTAAAATCTCAAAATTATAGGTGGTTGCAGTTGAAGCATGCCATTCATAAGAACATAAGCAATGCCTCTGCTGGGTCAGACCTGAGGTCCATCGTGCCCAGCAGTCCGCTCATGCGGCGGCCAAACAGGTCCAAGACCTGTGCAGTAATCCTCTATCTATACCCCTCTATCCCCTTTTCCAGCAGGAAATTGTCCAATCCTTTCTTGAACCCCAGTACTGTACTCTGCCCTATTATGCTCTCTGGAAGCGCATTCCAGGTATCCACCACACGTTGGGTAAAGAAGAACTTGTAGCATTCGTTTTGAATCTGTCCCCTTTCAAATTTTCTGAATGCCTTTTTGTTCTTTTATTATTCGAAAGTTTGAAGAATCTGTCCCTCTCTATTCTCTCTATGCCCTTCATGATCTTATAAGTCTCTATCATATCCCCTCTAAGTCTCCTCTTCTCCAGGGAAAAGAGACCCAGTTTCTCCAATCTCTCAGCGTATGAAAGGTTTTCCATCCCCTTTATCAGACGCGTCGCTCTCCTCTGAACCCTCTCGAGTAACATCATGTCCTTAAGGTACAGTGACCAATATTGGACGCAGTACTCCAGATGCGGACGCACCATCGCCCGATACAATGGCAGGATAACTTCTTTCGTTCTGGTTGTAATACCCTTCTTGATTATGCCTAGCATTCTGTTTGCCTTCTTAGCGGTTGCTGCGCACTGTGCCGTCGGCTTCATTGTCATGTCCACCATTACCCCAAGTCCCTTTCTTGGGTACTCTCATTTACTAACATCCCTCCCATCGTATAGTTGTACCTCGGGTTTCTGTTTCCCACATGTAATACTTTACATTTCTCAACGTTGAACTTCATCTGCCCATTCCCCTAGTTTGTTCAAGTCCCTTTCAAAGTGGGTTCCCTGAGTGGCAGAATCTCAAAAATCATTATAGTTTGCAGGTCCTATGCTTCCAGACAGATTTGCTGGGGCATCAGGCCGGCTGGTGGCATAAATTAATTTCTGAATTTTTGTTTTAGAGACATTTGGAGCTTTGAGATAAAGCAATATATTTCTGCTCTCGATGGCCACGAATTTGGACTTGGAGGATGAAATGTACGGCGTGGGCATCTATGAGACAAACATGTTTTTTTCTGTTACATAGCTCATTTTGGACCCCTGTTAGGTTACACAAGTTAGACCATTCTAAATCTAATACATTGGGACACTGGATCATCTGTTTTTCCATTGTCCTTTGATACTCAACTTCTGGAAGTCAATATGGGGACAGATTAACCTCATATTAGAAATCAACAATCCCTTTGACATATGAGGCAATTATATGTGGAACATTGCTGCATGTCAAGCCTCCTATGGATCGCTACAAAGGCAGGCTTTTCCTAATTATGACAGGGATCGCTATGCAAATGTTAACCCGCAATTGGAGAAATTGCGACTGCCTCAACTTTCCGTTTTGGTGGGCCAGTTTATGTTTAGATTACGAAAAGATGAACACTAATATGTTGGAGCATAGTAAATTATTTAAATTGGTTTGGGGCCCGTTGACATCCTTTTTACTTCAACATAGTTGTCTTTGTTTAAATTTTTGGTTTATTTTTATACATATCCAGGATGGGGTGGGGGGATATCTTTCTGGTTTATTTCTTGATTAAATTGTTGGAGGGGAGGGATATTTTTTCTGCATTGTCATGTTGATTATTAATCTATGTATACTTTATGGTACTTTGTATTAGTTTTGAAAATGAATAAAGATTTATTTTTAAAAAACTGAGATTTCTGAGTCAGGTAGCTCTACTAATATTTACTACTGCTACTACTTAATTCTGTAGTGCTGCCAGACGTGCGTCCCGCTGTACATTAAACATGTAAGATAATTCCTGTTCAAGAGAATTTCTTAGAGAGAATGATAAAACAGGCATTGGTACTTTACAAGTGAGTAAGAATTAGGAGCCTCAAAAGAATGAGCTTTTAGCCTAGATTTGAATACTGCCAAAGACAGAACTTGACGTACTGACTCAGTCATTCTGTTCAGGTTTACGGTGCAGCAAAATTGAACCATAGAGCCTGTTTTAAAATACATGACAAAATGGGTGTTGTGTCGTGGGCTGCCCTGCTTTGTTGTGCCCTCCTTTGAGATACGTGTTCAGCAGTAGGGTCTTGCCAGGCTTAAAACTTTCTAAGTATGTTACCCCCAGTTGTTTGCAAGTACTTCTTCACTAAGGCACTTCCTGATATATAAAATCCTTACCTGCAGAAAATGCAGATGAATACTTAGGGCGCTTTTTACTAAGCTGCGTTAGCGTTTATAGCGCACACAGCATTTTAGCGTGTGCTAAACCCGTGCTATGCGGCTAGAACTAACGCTCAATGCTGATGTTAACAGCCCCTCTAGCCTGGAACGCTTTGCCGATCTATTTGAGAGAAGAAAGAATTTTAGATAAATTTAAGAGTAATCTTAAAGGATTTCTTTTTAAAAATGCTTTTAGTGATTAATTGATTTTATAATTTAGATTCTAACTTCTTCAATCATTTTAAAATCCCCTACCTTTCCCCATTGTTTTTATCCTTAAATGTTTCTATTATATTGAAATGTATTTCTACTCCTCATCTTACCTATTGTTTTCAAGTTTGTCTAGTTATGTTATGTATACTTCGGATATTTTCATGTGTTTTAAATTGTTATAAATATATATAATTTTGTAATTGTTGATGTACATCGCCTAGAACCTGGAATAGGCGATTAATCAAATTTTATAATAAACTTGAAACTTGAATAATAACAGTTTATATACCGCAGGACCGTTAAGTTCTACAAAGATTAAAAGATGCTACAAATTGGAGTAGAATTAACAAAGTTAAAAGCTAGGGATTAACAGCTCAAGAGATCAGTTATTGTGGAGTAAGATTCTCCAGGTCAGTTACCTAAATACTTCAGGAACAGATATGTCTTTAGGTGCTTCCGAAATTCCCCGTAAGTAGTAGGCATAAGCAATTGTTTCAGATCTTTACCTCATGATGCTGTCTGTGAGAAAATATGTTGATGATGTCTTTTAAATTTACATCCTTTAACCGGTGGAGAAACAAAATTCAAGTGTGAGCTTTTCTTATGTCTATTGGTTGAGAGAGAGAAAAGTTCTGTTATATATTTAAGGCTATTTGGCGCGTTAAGGCCCTAATGTGGCTTAGTAAAAAGAGCCCTTAGTATCTGTGACAATTAACAAGCAAAATACAATATGCATAGACTTTGCATCTAGGTGAAAAGTTTGAAAATTGACCACATTGATAGTGATAGGAGCTGCTTATCTGCTGCACTGGACTGGATTTAAGCCAACTTTAAGTAAGAATAAATATAAATGTGTGTCTAATAGCTGCTGGGAGGTAAATGAAAGAAAGAAATATATACATGGGTGAATGAGTATTGGTGGGTATGTCTGAGACATGGTGGGTGTAAATTTGATTTTATAGTGATTCCTGCTGTGTTCGTTAATGACTTTTTTTTCCAAGCTATGAGAAATCTCTTCCATTTTCACCACCCTATCTCCTTTTATAGCAGCTGCCAAAACCCAAATATTCCCTGCTGTTCAACTTCAAGACCAAAATGATTTTAGGTGAATCAAGCTGTTTGATTACTTTTCTGCATCAATAGAACCAACTGCTTGAATGGTGAGGTTGCATGGTAAATCTGTTTTCTAATTTTAAAATGAATGGAATAAATATGTGCATATTGGCAGCATTTTCACTGGAGGAACATCTTGTCCTTCTAGACGTGCATATCAATTGTGGAATAGCTAAAAAAAAAAGTTGAGAAAACAAACAGGAGAAACTGCCTTCACAACAGTGAGGGGCACGAACACAACGAAGGAGAGCAGATGGTGTTCAATCCTTTTATTTTAAAACAAGTGTTTTTGTTTTATTCCATGTGTTCTGTCCAATTCAAATACCCTATCGGTCTATTAAATTTGACTTTCACTAAGAAAAAAATATTTTTTAAAAATTTATACATGAAAAACTCCAAAGCACCTGATCATTTAATTAGTTATATTTGACAGTTTTGTTAAGGGCACATAAATAGTAAAATACATTTTGATATTGGGATCTAGCACGATAGAGAATAGATTTGAAATGGACTTATTAGTGAGGTCCCACCTCCATTCTGACAGCCTTAGTGCTGTCATGGAGAAGAAAGGTCACCTGAAAGGAGGTGGTAGGAAGTTTGACAGTGGACCCTTTGGAAAACTAAGATAAGTGGCAGTTCATGTGATGACAATTTTGAAGTGATCCCTTGATTTAAGGTAAAATAAAAAAGATGATTAAAACAAAGAAAAAAAGGTTAAACAAAATAAAAGCATAAAAGGTTATGAATAAAATGAAGAATTGGGTTAATGACCAATAAAGATGCAGGTGAATCATGTACTGAGAAGTCCATGTGAAAAAAGCCACTGCTGAGGTCTGGTTTAGTGTTTTAAACTAAGATTGTTGCTGCGATGTTTTGAGATTAGATTTAAAATTCCTGGGCTTTCTTCAGGGTATTCTGTGAGGCCTGCAGTTTGGTTATATATAGTGGGTCCAGACACTCGATTAGTTCCCAAAAAATCACTCTCCAATTTCACATTCAGTCATTTACCTTACATGCTCACGTTCATCAATTCTCCCAGCCCCCTACAAGTTTCAAGTTTAATAAAAATTTGTATATCGCCTATCGGTCTTCTAAGCAGTTTGTACTTAATAAAATAGGGTAACATACATTAAAACATACAGGACCTACTGGAATGATAGGATTAAGGTAAAGAATTACATTATAAAATAGGAAACAGCCATATTGGGTAAATATAAAAGGAAGGGCGATCCCAACTGATAATCAAAGCAGAAATGAAGATGTTTCATAAGGTAAGTGCATTAATGGTTGAATGCATCTATAAAAAGTAACGTTTTTAGTTTTCCTTTGAAATGATCTAGCATGGGTTTATCCCGTAGTTCCTGGGGTAATGAGTTCCAAAGAGATGGGGCTGTGACAGAGAAGTTTATTGTTCGTGTAGTGCTAATAATATGGAGAGATGGAACAATTAAAAGATTTTGTGATTGTAATCTCAGTGATCTAGCTGGGGTGTAGGGAATAAAAAAATTGTTTAAGAATTCTAGCTGGATGTTTCAGAGTGTTCTGAATGTTAAAATTATGATTTTATAGGTTATTCTGTGTGGAATGGGGAGCCAGTGAGCTTTTATCAGAAGAGGTGTGACATGGTCAAATTACACACACACACATGGCGGGTAGGGGCATATTGATGTAGCTTGGAGTTTATATAGGCTGGGGTGATGGCGTAGAACCTTTTATTACCAGTGCCTTTAATGTGCAGTGTTTGTTGATTGGTAGCCAGTGTTCTGTGCAGAGTGCTGGGGAGAAGGGGCCATGGTAGTTGAGGTTGTGTAGGAGACGGATCCCTGTGTTATGGACTCGCTGGAGGCGCTTGAGTTCTTTTTTGGCTACTCCATTAGTGGCGTTCTGGTGATCCTTAGAACGTGTGATATATCAACATTGCAACATTGTAAATAGCGTGATGGATTAATATTGCAACAGTGTATTTTCAGCACTATTGTGGTATTGGTTGAATATAGTACTGAATATTGGTGCCAATTATTACTTGAGACAAATTGGACTTGGACATCTTTTCTGAAAATTGCCCTCATTGTTTTAAAATAGTGTTTAAGATTGTATTGTACTATTAAAGTTTGAATGTTTATCTGCAATACACCTAGAAATAAATTGATGGAGTGGAATATAAATGAATGAATTAAATAAATAAATAAGAGGGGTTTTTTTTTACTCCAGGATAGCTTTTCCAGGATCATTACCATCTGTGGCAGAGGTAGAGGCAATGCCAACTTGCCACAAGTATTCTGCGATCTTTCCTTTCTCAACCATGGTGCTCAAGTATGTATTCTGCCAACTTCCTGAGGTGTAGTGCTGAGATGTGAGAGAAATCAGGAGAGGGTCTATGCAATAAAAATGGTGATTTCGCTGGGAGAGATGTGTAGCTGTGACTGCTTAGCTCACAGGTATCATGTAACACCCCTCCCCCTTCCACACACACCATATTGTGTTAAGTAATTTCTTGTGGGGGAGAGTGTGGCGCAGTGGTTAAAGCTGAATACAACAGGTAAAGGAACAAGGATAATACTTCAAATACCTTATAAACCTAAAGTGGTGCTCAGAAACCAAGTTGGAATGTAAGAACTCAAAACTGGGGAAGAACCCCTAGAGAGCTTCTTATGATATCTATCATTGCACCAGTAGATGGTATAAAGGTACTGTAAAATACTTGTGAAGAATGTTCATAACTATGATATGTCCATAAATTGAATGATCCAATATAACTTCAAGAAAAAATAGCTTAACAGCTTAATGAATAAACTTAGCTTGAATGTTCAACCCGCGATGGTTCAGCTGAAGTTATATTGGATCATTCAATTTATGGACATATCATAGTTATGAACATTCTTCACAAGTATTTTACAGTACCTTTATACCATCTACTGGTGCAATGATAGATATCATAAGAAGCTCTCTAGGGGTTCTTCCCCAGTTTTGAGTTCTTACATTCCAACTTGGTTTCTGAGCACCACTTTAGGTATATAAGGTATTTGAAGTATTATCCTTGTTCCTTTACCTGTTGTATTCAGTATTTTGGACTTTCAGGAACATTTTTTTGACCTAATTCCCCAGCTGTTTATATTGAGATGCAGTGGTTAAAGCTACAGCCTCAGTACCCTCAGGTTGTGGGTTCAAACACACGCTGCTCCTTGTGACCCTGGGTAAGCCACTTAATCCCCCCATTGCCCCAGGTACATTAGATAGATTGTGAACCCACTGGGACAGACAGGGACCAATGCTTGAGTACCTGAATAAATGCATGTAAACCGTTCTGAGCTCCCCTGGGAGAACGGTATAGAAAATTGAATAAAATAAAAAATATTATGAATATGTCATTTATAAATGTGCATAAGTAAATAAAAATTCAATTTGTTCCAAAGCTGGGTCCTAGATCCTTTGTCAAGCCTTACTTAAAACATTGTACAATCTAGGGTATATTTAAAGATTGTGATGAAAAAATTATTTCAAAATATGCAAAAGCATATTAATATCTCTTTAGGATGGCTCTGTAAACATACCAGTAGAGTCAGAAAAGTTATTCTTAAAAATCTGAAGTATTGCAGTGTATTCGTGTAAGTTATAAGATAAGAAAAACCCACTTTACTATCAGTTAAAACGGCAATTTTATTGTCTACCTTGCTAAAACAAATTATTTTAAGTAAGATAAGAACATAAGAATTGCCGCTGCTGGGTCAGACCAGTGGTCCATCGTGCCTAGCAGTCCGCTCACGTGGCGGCCTTTAGGTCAAAGACCAGTGCCCTATTTGAGTCTAGCCTTACCTGTGTATGTTCTGTTCCAGCAGGAACTTATCCAACCTTATAAGTACATAAGTAGTCGCCTCCGCCGGGGCAGACCAGAGGTCCATCCAGCCCAGCGGTCCGCCCACGCGGCGGCCCATCAGGCATATTGCCTGAGCAGCGGTCCCTGACTAATTTTATACCTACCTCTACACTTATCTCTAAACCTTCCACTGCTCTTATCTGTACCCCTCAATCCCTTTGTCCTCCAGGAACCTATCCAGGTCTTCCTTGAAACCCTGTACTGTGCTATTTCTTATCACGGCCTCCGGAAGGGTGTTCCATGTGTCCACCACCCTTTGTGTGTAAAAGAATTTTGTCTTGAATCCCTGAAGGGTGCTTTCCCCTAAAACAGTCTCTGGAAGAGCGTTCCAGATTTCTACCACTCTCTGGGTGAAGAAAAGCTTCCTTACATTTGTACAGAATCTTTTCCCTTCTAACTTTAGCGAGTGCCCTCTCTTTCTCTTCTAAGTCAATTCCCTTCAATATCTTGAATGTTTCGATCATGTCCCCTCTCAGTCTCTTCTTTTCAAGGGAGAAGAGGCCCAGTTTCTCTAGCCTCTCATTGTACAGCAACTCCCCCAGTCACTTGACCATTTTTGTCGCTCTTCTCTGGACCTTTTCGAGTAGTGCCATGTCCTTTATCGTGTACGGCGACCAGTGTTGGACGCAGATGTCAAAACGTAATGGTTAACATAATATTAACTTATGTTCTTGAACACCACTAGTTGCTTAAAAATATGCAGCATTGTATGAGGGGGTGCTGAAAAGTTCTCAGCCCAACCAACCAAGTTCCTAAATTCTGAGCATTATTTTGCCACTGTAGCTGAAAAGAGTGTAACCTTATTTTGCGAAGTGTCAATTTGCAGAAATTCTGTGTTTTGGCATTGTTTCAGATCATTGATTGAACCATATCTACGTCATTCTCTTCTTGGTTCGGCTGAGAACTTTTCAGCATCCCTTTGTACCATGCAGATGTTGCTGAAATGTAAAGAATGAACAATGCCAAATATTGCCTTGAATTGGAAAAATGTTAATGTTAGAAGACAGAGTTAATAAAAACCATGCCTGACTATTCATCTTTAGTTGTCTGATCTTTTTCTTGGCTATTAAACAAATCAAAACATCTTGTGATTTTCAACCTTTAATCATAGTTTTCTTAATCATAAATGCTAGACTTACAATTTCATGCATTTATCATGCATAATAATAATAAATATGGTAGCAAAGTGTTGGACAAGTCTCTCCTGTCTCTACAAACTTTGAAAAGAAATAAATTCATCTCAATTTTAAACATTTAAGGGGCAGCTGTTATAAAGCATGCACCTCATGCTAAAATTCCCATTCTAGATACAGAGTTGTTATTGTCTCTTGAAAAATAATAAAAGGGATTATCACGGCTGCCTTGCTTCCTCTGTAAATGAGGTAATAATCGTGCAAATTATTATTATATGATACAATGCTACCAGGTATATACAAATAAACAGTAATGAATCATGGGATGCTGACTCCTGGTATAAACAGAAAAGAAAGATTTATAAACTATAAAGAGTTTTACCTCTTGCAAAATTGTAATTTCTTTGATAAGACATTAACTATTTTTTTCTGAGGCCCTCCAAGTACCTACAGATCCAAAATATGGCCCTGCAAGGGGTTTGAGTTTGAGACCACTGGTATAGAACATATCCCAAAACCCCCCTCTGCCAAGTCTATTATAGCTAAACCTCATTCCCACTTCCTTCTCTTATAATGTGAGGTGCAGTTTTTTTCAGCTCCCCTCCATCCATACAGAAAGTCATTCTGATCACAGGATATAAAAAGGAAATATTGATGGTTTTTAATGAAACTATTAATACTAACATTGTTCTTATTGAAAGTGTAAAAACAGCACCTAACCCTTTTGAAATGCATAGTTTTTAATAAATCAAGATTAAGGAGTGGAGGAAACCTAACAAATACTAAATTTAAACCTCTCCACCAAAATACTCTAAATAACTACTGTGAACACTCTCTCAGATCATGGAATTTCAACAACAATGGCTCTACCACACACACATCACAGGCATAAAACACCTTCAGTGCTCCTTATGAAATATTATAACAACCTCATGCCTAACCTATATGCTTTGCAAACCCCCCAAATGTTTAAAATTTTATTTTAAATAAAACCCACATGGGAGGGGGGGTGTTGCAAAGCATACTGTATAGGTTAGGCACAAGGACCTGGCTGCGTAACTACATCAATGGAGCCAGGCTGATCTACGGCGCCTTTTGGAGAGTAATTAAAACTGTACTATTTGACAGATTTATCTCCTAACAGAAGCCACACTAAATTTATATTCTCCTTCTGTCTATTTTCTTGTGTAATATTTTGTAATATGCTGATTGTCCAGCTCTCTTCGGTGTGAACCGTCTAGAAGTCATCTAGATAATAATATTATTATTATATTTCATAAGGATCACTGAAGGTGTTTTATGCCTGTGATGTGTGTATGGTAGAGCCATTGTTGCTAGAATTCCATGATCTGAGGCTTTTTCCTTTTCTGCTATGAGAGAGTGTTCACAGTGGTTATTTAGAGCATGTTTCTCAACTCGGTCCTGGAGTACCCCTTTGCCAGTCAGGTTTTCAGGATATCCACAATGAATATGCATAAACTTGATTTGCATGCAGTGCCTCCATTCTATGCAACTTTCTTCATGCATATTCATTGTGGATATCCTGAAAACCTGACTGGCAAGGGGGTACTCCAGGACCGAGTTGAAAAACACTGAGTTAGAGTATTGTGGTGGAGAAGTTTAAATTTAGTTTTTAATAAAGAAATGTTGAGTAAAATCTCAAAGAAGGTTTTGCATATAGTACACACAGGAGGTAGACATGATCAGTAACCGTACATCGGTGTGTTAAGAATCTGACCCCAAACTCTTTTGTCATAGATCAGTGATTCCCAACCCTGTCCTGGAGGGCCCCCAGGCCAATTGGGTTTTCAGTCTAGCCCTAATAAATATGCATGAGAGAGATTTGCATATAATGGAAGTGACAGACATGCAAATCTACTCCATGCATATTCATTAGGGCTATCCTGAAAACCTGATTGGCCTGGTGGTCCTCCAGGACAGGGTTGAGAACCACTGGCATAGATGACTCCAGAAGGTATGCAATGCGTGTTTATTGGGTTGGAAAGTACAATGCAACATGGAGAACCAAATTAAATGGTTGTTGTCTTGCAGCATCAAATATATGCTGCCACCTCCCAAATTCTTCCTCCCTAGGTAAAGGGCTATTCTGCCTGCCTAATGATACTCTGCCCTTATTTGTGATGAGGGCATGCCTGCCTAGTATAAGGTACAAAATTTAAAAATTTTTTGTAGAACACAGGAAAAAAAACTACAGTTATGCTTTCTCTGTAGAAAGAAAAAAGAACTTTTATTTTATGAGTTTGTGTGAGGAAGAGAGACAATATAATCATGTCATGAGAAAATAACAATTAAATGTTGCTGGGTAGCATGGTTGTAACTGTAAAATAGAATTGTGGGAATCTGTGTGAAGGAAAATGTGGTTTTAAACTGACAGAACACACCCCTTCTCTCATCATGTTGTGTTTGTTGGTATAGAATGAGTCTAGACATGGGCGTCGGAATGGGGGAGGTCTCAGCGGCCATGGCCTCCACAAAAATTCTCGGTCGCTGTGGTCTGAGCCCTCCCTTCTTTTGGTGTTTGCTTAAATCTTCGGGCAGCCGCCGCGCATTGTCAAAAAGCAGGCCTGCCCCGGAACCCTTCATTCTACTTCCAGGGGCAGGCCTGCTCGTGGACACTGAAGATTTAAAACTAAAGCACCAGGAGGAGGTGGGTGAGGGACTCAGGAACTGTTTAGAGGTTGTACGCTAGGGCGGAGCTCCTGGGCCCCTCTAAACAAAGCAGCATTCCGCTGTCTATGTGTCTAGACATGTCTCACTGACCTTTCTCCTGCCAAAAAAGGTATAAAGGACAACACGTTAACATGAAAATCAGATATAAATGGCAGGAGTTTGTGTAAGAAAGATAGAAACATAATTTTCTCATTACAGGATTGTATTGAAATGTGACTGGGTACAGTCATATGCTCTTGGTCAACTGTTAAAAAAAAAAAAAAAAGTTTAAGAGGTGTGAAAATTAAGGGAACCTAATTGCACATGCTCCTATGAAGCTATAAAGGACAATTGTTTGGTGATGGATGCACCTTCCAGTGACATCACTAAAAGGGGCAGGGCTTAGGGAGGAGTTATGACTTCATTTCCAGTGACCTCATGAAAAGAGGTGAGGTGGGGCAGGAAGGGAGGGAGTATGGTATGGGTGGGGCTTGGGTTGATCCTCAATTCAGATTGGCTGATGCAACTGAAAGTGGGTGTGACCACCTGTCAAAAATATGCAGATTAGATCTGACCAAAGCTAGTGAACCTTACTACTCACATGCAAATTGGGTATTATATGTGTTTACTGAGTTGTGATGTTCTGACATTAATACAATAATTGCCAACAAGATGGTTTACAAAAATCATGGATGTGTAGTAAAAGGCAATATATAAAGTCTGTAATAACCATAAACAACAATAGAATGTACTGACCTAGAAAAATTTTAAATAAGCCCAAAAAATAAGAAGAGATGGGGAAATGGAGAGAACCTAGAAAATATGTAACAAATGGAAAAACATGAAACTTGCCTGCAGTTAGTGAGTCTAACCAGCTAATATAACACCAATCTGGCAAGTCACTACAAAGCAATCATTCCTTGACTTTTTAAAAATTACTTACCGGTAATCGACCTTTCCCACCAAACATTGACAGGGTGAGAATTCCACATGGTAAGTGGCAGAAAATTAAACATCTCTATCATATCTCCCTTCTCCCACCTTTCCTGTAAGGAATACATATTGAGAACTTTAAGTTTATGATGAAGGCCACCGACCAATTTTGTAGCCTTCCTCAGGACTATCCTATTTATTGAAGGTGCAGTCTACACTATATTCTAAATGACGTCGCACCAGGATCTTATACAGGAACATCATTACATCCTTTATCCTACTGGAAATTCCTCTCCCTATGCACCCAAACATCCTTCTGGCTTTCGCCGTCGCCTTTTCTACCTGTTTGCCCACCTTAAGATCAACACATATGATCACACTTAAGCCCCGCTCCTCTTTTGTGCACAAAAGTTTTTCACCCCTTAAACTGTACTATTTCCTTGTTTTTGTAGCCCAAATGCACTACTCAGCATTTATTAGCTGCCAAATTCTGGACCAAGCTTCATTAGGTCCTTCTATACCATCAGGGGTGTCTACCCTATAGCAGATTTTTGGTATCACACACAAAGAGACAAACCTTACCAGACAGTCCTTCGGCAATATCACTTACAAAAATGTTTTTGCTTTTTTTGTATGTTTTTTATTTTGAAATTTCAAATAATGTTTACAAAGAAATATAACAGGATATGGAAACATATCAGATCATTTTACATAATTATTATCATTACAAAATCAGAAATTCCATCTAGCCCTCATTAAAAGAAGAGGTGCACTATTTAATAACAGAAATCTATTTCAAAGGAAAATTAAAGAAAGAAAACATCTTCCTTCTATATAAGCATCTTTTTCAAATCAGGCTCCTGAATTTGAAAATAGCTATCTCAACCAACAAAATATATAATCCCTCATTATTTTTGATCAAGAAATTGTATCAACTGAGCCGGACCCCATAAAATATAATCTGTACTTTGAAAAGTCACCAAACACTTGCAAGGAAACTTCGGAAAAAAATGTGACACCCAGTTCTACAACTCGAGGTTTACAAAAATGTTTAAAAAAAAACAGGCCCAAGAACTGAACCTTGTGGCACACCACTGGTAACAACCCTTTCCTCAGAGTAATCTCTATTTACTACTACCCCCTTGTCACCTTCCACGTAACCAGTTCCTGAGTTCATCACATTGGGGCCCATACCAAGGACACTCAATTTATTTAATAGACACTAGTGTGGAACAGTGTCAAAAGCTGTGCTAAAATCTAAATACACCAACATAAGAACATAAGAATAGCCTTACTGGATCAGTCCAGTAGCCCATTCTCACAGTGGCCAATCCAGGTCCTTAGTACCTGGCCAAAACCCAAGGAGTAGCAACATTCCATGCTATCGATCCAGGGCAAGCAGTGGCTTCTCCCACGTCTGTCTCAATAACAGACTATGGACTTTTCTTCCAGGATCTTGTTCAAACCTTTCTTAGAACTAGTTAAGTTAATCATTCTTACCAAAACCTCTGGCAACCTGTTCCAGAGCTCAACTATTCTCTGTATGAAAAAATATTTCCTCCTATTGGTTTTAAAAGTATTTCCCTGTAACTTCATCGAGTGTCACCTAGTCTTTGCAATTTTTGATGGTTTAAAAAAATCAATCTATTTGTACTTGTAAGAATATTATAATGCCCCTTTATCGCTCCATGGTGCGACCTCATCTGGAGTATTGCGTTCAATTCTGGTCTCCTTATCTCAAGAAAGATATAGTGGTGCTAGAAAAGGTTCAAAGAAGAGCAACCAAGATGGTAAAAGGGATTGAACTCCTCTCATATGAGGAAAGACTAAAACAGTTAGGGCTCTTCAGCTTGGAAAAGAGACAGCTGAGGGGAGATATGATGGAAGTATACAAAATCCTGAGTGGAGTAGAATGGGTACAAGTGAATTGATTTTTCACTTCGTCAAAAATTACAAAGACTAGGGGGACACTCGATGAAGTTATAGGGAAATACTTTTAAAACCAATAGGAGGAAATTTTTTTCACTCAAAGAATAGTTAAGCTTTGGAAAGCGTTGCCAGAAGGTGTGGTATGAGCGGATAGCGTAGCTGGCTTTAAGAAAGGTTTGGACAAATTCCTGGAGGAAAAGCTCAAAGTCTGTTATTTAGCAAAACATGGTAGAAGCCACTGCTTACCCTGTACCCGGTAGCATGGAATATTGCTACTCCTTGGGTTTTGGCCAGGTATTAGTGACCTGGATTGGCCACCGTGAGAACGGGCTACTGGGCTTGATGGACCATTAGTCTGACCCAATAAGGAAGGGGTAGGGAACTCCGGTCCTCGAGAGCAGTATTTCAGTCGGGTTTTAAGGATTTCTCCAATGAATATGCATGAGATCTATTTGCATACACTGCTTTCAATGCATATTCATTGTGGAAATCCTGAAAACCCGACTGGAATATGGCTCTCGAGGACCAGAGTTCCCTACCCCTGCAGTAAGGCTATTCTTATGTTCCTATGGTTCTTTAAATGTACTAATCTGTTGTATCAGAAGTTTGAATGCATCCAAAATACTCATAATTTCTTTCTGTATGCCAAACTGGTAAATTTCTATTCCTCTTTTGAAGAGGTGTTGTGCCTACAGATGGATGAAAAACAATTATATAAAAGGGATCAATGTCCAACATTCCATATGCTGGGAATCATTTTTTTAAAAAAAGAAGAGAAGAGCAGAGATAGAGAGGAAAAAGAGGAACAGAGACCAGACCAGAGCAAGAAAAAAAAAAGACACATTGAGCCAGAAAATTGAGCCAGAGGCACCAAAGGTTGGAAACTCTTATTGCTTGATTGAAAATATTAATAACTCATCAGTGTAAAATATCCAGGGATCCAGTTCAAAGTCTCTGACCTGGAAGTGTCTCCCGCACAGAATTTACATGTTCATAACAGCTGGCTTTTGTTGGTCGATTTGACTTTTTCTCTGGTGCATGATTACTTTTCATATGTAGGACACACCCACCAACCCTGAGGCTTTTGTATTGGATCCAAAATATTCTGTGGTATGAAATCTTAACTCTGCTTTGAGGTATGTTTTCAGAATAGAATACTAGAATTTTCTGTGAGAACAACCACTCCCATAGGTAGTAAAACAGGTAGCACTAGCAGCCCTTAGTCCTGGAACACTGCCTGATACCATGAAAAAACCCTAGGTTCCTTTTATTAAGCTGCGGAAAGTGCTAGAGCATTTTTATCACACCACTGAGGCATCCTCCTGTAAAAACACAATGTGAGCCCACACAATTTTTCTCCCTTTGGTTAGTTGCCAGTTGCCAACCTGACTCAATTAAGCTTGAAATCCTGTGCAGCCACTCATGTTTAAGCCTGGCCCTCTCCACTTGAGAACTCAAAACAGTTAGGCCCTGGTCAAATGCGGGAACATTAATCTCTCATTTAAAAAAAAAAAAAAAAAGTTCTCTTGAAAATCTTCTCCTTTTAATTAACTATTTGCAACCTAGCTCTGCCTCAGATGCGAAACTTCCTAATTTTTGATCATGGCATCTCTTTTCTTTTTCTATCTTCAACCTTCAACTTTATTCTACATTTCCACTGTAATGTATCCTGTTTGCCTTCATCATTTTCCCTTTCTGGTTTACTTTTCTTAGTTACCTCTTTGCGTGTGACTTTTTCATTTTGAAATTGGTCCTGTAAGAAAGCCCAATTGGAAAACAGTAGAATTGGG
Organism: Geotrypetes seraphini; assembly: GCF_902459505.1. Classification (NCBI taxonomy): domain Eukaryota; kingdom Metazoa; phylum Chordata; class Amphibia; order Gymnophiona; family Dermophiidae; genus Geotrypetes; species Geotrypetes seraphini. The sequence continues at coordinate 310,110,141 of NC_047086.1, read as the reverse complement.
AAAAGGCAAAGAAAAGAAGGTGGCAGTTTTAAGGATGTTTAGCAGGAAAATGATTTTGCTGGGTTGGAAGTATAAACTTCTAGATGTCTCTGCTGTTCCCTGCTTACGAGTTTTCTGTATCTGTGGGGGGATGGGGAGGGGTGGGTGGGGGGTAGGATTTTCTTTGTCGGGGGGTGGGGGTATGATGGGTCCGGGGAGGACATAAGAGTCCAGTCCTCCGCGGGTGTTTGATGAAAATGCATACCATGGTTATTATTGCTGTTGTACTTACTGTTGCTTAATAAAATAGATTTAAACATAAATCATCCCAGTGACAACCAGCTGGTTTCAGCATATAGCGATACTTCAACTGGAAACAATTAATTACATTATGTAACACTAGCTTTATAGCCCGTTACATTAATGGGTGCTAGAATATGTGTGTCTGTCTTTATTTCTTTCTCTCTGTCTCCTTAGCCGCTTTCTGTATTTCTGTCTTTCTTTCTTTTGGCTGTCCACCACCACCCCTTCCGTGCTCCCCCTGTCCATTCTCCCTTCCTTTTACCTCCCCTGTGTCCACCACCACCCCTTCACTGCTCCCCTTTTCCAGCAGCAGCCCTTCTCCCTTTGTTTTACCTCCCCCTGTCCATCAGCACCTCTTCCTACTCCCCCTGTCCAGCAGTAGGCCTCCCTTCCTTTTTCCCCCCCTGTCCATCAGCACCTCTTCCTGCTCCCCCTGTCCAGCAGTAGGCCTCTCTTCCTTTTTCCCTCCCCCTGTCCATCAGCACCTCTTCCTGCTCCCCCTGTCCAGCAGTAGGCCCCCTCTTCCTGCTCCCCCTGTCCAGCAGTAGGCCTCCCTTCCTTTTTCCCCCCTGTCCATCAGCACCTCTTCCTGCTCCCCCTGTCCAGCAGTAGGCCTCTCTTCCTTTTTCCCTCCCCCTGTCCATCAGCACCTCTTCCTGCTCCCCCTGTCCAGCAGTAGGCCCCCCTCTTCCTGCTCTCCCTGTCCAGCAGTAGGCCTCCCTTCCTTTTTCCCCCCTGTCCATCAGCACCTCTTCCTGCTCCCCCTGTCCAGCAGTAGGCCTCCCTTCCTTTTTCCCCCCCTGTCCATCAGCACCTCTTCCTGCTCCCCCTGTCCAGCAGTAGGCCTCCCTTCCTTTTTCCCTCCCCCTGTCCATCAGCACCTCTTCCTGCTCCCCCTGTCCAGCAGTAGGCCCCCCTCTTCCTGCTCTCCCTGTCCAGCAGTAGGCCTCCCTTCCTTTCCCCCCCCCCTTCTCTTTCCCCCCAACACTCCAGCATCTCCCTTCTCTCTATCTCCCATTAACCAAGCATCTCCCTTCTGTCTCCTCCTGTCAGCCGTTGCCATGTGTCCAGCTTCGGCGCGTTGCTCAAAGGTAGAGCAGCGGGAGCAGCGCCACCAGCAGCAGCGCCGCCATCTCCGCTTCCGGACACTGCGGGAGCCCTTCTCAAGGGGGCGGGACAGGCTGCTGAGGAGCTTCGGGGGCTGCTGCTGTTAGCCCTCATAGAGACGTCTTCCGATATCAGATCGATTTTTACATGTTACCGCTGAGCTGGCGGCAGTGCCAGCGCCACTTTCCCTCTCAGCGGGCCGGACCAGAAAAGGAGGAGAGTTACAGTTGTGTGCAGTCTGTCTGATGTATGGCGACGTATAAGCGCGCATGCGCACTCTTGTGGCCACATCGCGACGGATCAGGGAACACGGCTTTAGAGTGCGCATGCGCGCTTACCATTTTATTATATATGATGATGATTAAATTAAATGGTTTAAAAAAACAAAACCAGATTGGAATTATACCAGAACAATACAGAGGTGATTTGTTATACGGATATGGGAAGGGATGATACTGTAAACCTTGGGAATGGAGAGAACAATTTCATAGTCAAGAGCAGCTGGGTCTACCTATATATATTGTCATAGGTGAATTTCTTCAAAAGGGTGATAAATCTTTTCCATATCCTGTAATGAATATTAATAGACAATGATGGGATAGATTTTCAGGTACACTTCTCCCTCCGTATTCGCTGTGATAGTTGGCAGTATTCGCATCAGAGATATGACACGCTTCTTTCTTATTTTGGTTAACTCTCTCTGGATTACAGTACATTTTGAATACCATCATTTGTGACTTCTAAGACTTCTGAGGCAGGCCTGTGGGCCGAAACATGTACATGTCAAGTCATTGAATTATTGAGTCATTGAATGTATCATTGTATCGTTGGAGGAATAAAGATCTTCATATCATCAGATGAATTGGAGGACACTTTTTTAGTGCACGTCATTCTGATTTGGACAATTCCATTCTGCTTTTCTTGTATTTGTATTTGTGGTTTTGTTTTTTCTTCTTGTGAAGCTCATGCATCAACATTTCCGAACCTGCAGTTGGACTGCTGTAGTTTTCATTGTTGGGTCATAGTGAGAGGAAGAACTTTGCATGTTTCGTTATGGCAGATGAGGAAGATGTGTTTGTGAGAGTACACCAGAGATGTGCGATTGAATTTTGTGTTAAACTTGGAAAGACCGCTAATGAAACTCTTGAAATATTAAGGCGCAGAAAGTTCTCATCAGATGATGAAATGAAAAATGCCACAGCTGCAGCGCTAAAAGTGAGGTCGCAAAACAGTTTACTGCACGCCTTTGAATCATTTTTGAAACATTGCAAAAGTGTATTGAATGTGAAGGATGCTACTTTGAGAAAGAAAAATGTTCAGATCCTGCGGAGTCATCGGATTCTGAATACAAAAAAGGTCTCATTTTTTTTCACTCAGCCCCCGTTGCTGCTTTCAGCTTGGATTATGGTCCTTCTACTTTTCATTTCTCTATTCAACCTGCCAGCTCTTTTGTAGGGTATTCCCCTCCATTCTACTAAAGTCAAAATGTTTGAAATCTGACACTTTCTTTGTGTTTCTACTTTCTACCCTTTGCTTTAGCTCTAGTATCAAACCATATCATGTAATAATCATTATTGCTTAATTGAGTGCCCACCCAGATGAAACACTTTCTCCATGTGTGAGCACTAAATCAAGTGTCGCCCCTTTCTTTGTGGGTTCCATCTCCATCTGTGCGAGCAAAACACTTTGGCAGGCATACATGATCACTGTGGCTATGATTCTGCAGATGGGACATTCCAAACCACATCGGGCAAGTTGAAGTCTCCTAGCAAGTCTCTATCCCAGGTTAAGGATATCTTCAATGAGAGTGTTGTCCATCTTCTTCAATTGTGAATGGCACCCATGTGGACATATGTTCTGTCTTCTAATAAAAACAAAAGAAACTAGCTGGAAATAGGCAAGATGCAGTACACATTTATCATAGGATTTTTTAGTTATACTGATATTTTTATGACATACACAGATGTTTAAATAAAGAACATATGTCTTTGCAATTAATTCACTATGAGGGTCATTTACTAACAGTTCATGTGTGTTAATGCTGTTAACATGCTTTATGTACTATAAAATCCACACCCATTCCCTGCCTCACAACACACTATAGAGTTAATGCATAAATTAACTTGCACTCTCATGCCAGAACACTAACAGTTACTGCACTCATGTGCTAAGAGTTCACATGGCTACATCATATGCTAGCTGCTTTAATAAAGATGCCTCTGGATGTTGTCAGCATATACTGTACTTTATACTGAACACTTAATCCTGATAAAAGTCAACAAACTGGAGTCAAATGTAAACACAAGAATCCCTGTAGCGCATCTGTCCTTAGGGATAACCAATCTGAATGATCCTTCCCAATATCTACTCATTGGCTTTAGGCCTGGAGATAGGATCAAAGCCATTGTAATGTAATAGCAGCTATTCTTAGACTTTATAACCCTACAATTAAAATCTCATTATCAAATGGCTGATATGTCTAACAAAATACCAGGAGAACTTTAATTCCAGACACAAATCTCTGTTGAATAGCTTCCACACTTAAAAACCAAAAGCATTTGAAATCTGCTAACAGAAGTCAAAGCAGAAGTCAAACTGATAAGGATCAAGTAGTACACTGCCCAACAAATTTTAACTTTTTTTCTGAGGCAAAAAGAAAATGAGGTTTACTTTATAGAATTTGACTTCCTGTGTTTGAAAATAGCCTCAGTTTTCTCCTATCAAGTATAGTTTTTGAGCAAATAGCAAATATTTATAGCATGAGCAGTCATAATATAATGCGTTGCACCAATTTAAGAGTTCCTATAAATATTATTTTCTAGAATCATTTTGCTGTTAAAGTGTGTTTATAAACGAGATTAGAAGCATCTCTAATTAATGTCCAACAATAGTCAGCCAGCATATTGATGAATTCCATCTGTCCTGATAGCGTTTCTCTATTGTAGCAATGTCATGGTGAAACCTTTCCCCGTGCTCATCACTAACACTACCAAGATTATCAGGGAAAATATCCAGATGCGAATGAAGAAAATGATTTTTTTAGTGACATCTTGCAAGTGAGATCACACAGAATGCTTTAAGCATCGTCGCTACCATTTGGACATAGTCTATTTCCTATTCTCCAGAAAATTGTTGAATACATTCTTCAATGCTATCCGTGCATTTTTCTCACGTCCATGCAAAACTTCATCAAAGTGCCTGTCTCTCAGCAATTCTCTTATTTGTGGCCCCACAAAAATGCCTTCCTTTAACTTCTGTAATTATTCTTCCAAAGATAGCAAACCGTCTACTACCTTGGTATACCCTCATGCATACATATTCATATAACGTTCTTAAGGATCCTCAGCGGCACCACTTAGGGCTCAATTCAATCTCATTGCCCTAAGCTTTACGTGTCAAATCTTCATCGGGTCCTATCTTAGCTTAATTGTATCATTTTTGTATGTCATTTTTTACTTTTGTTAAAGTTTTTGTATTGATTTAATTAATTCAATTTTTCAAAAAGCAATACTTAGCTCTTTAACTTGTGGTCTCTGGCCCAGGGATTGTCATACCGACATATTTCGCTATATATTAGCTTTATCAAGGAACTTCCCCATATATTCAATCGCCAGCAACCCGACCACTCTACCTATAGAGATCTATAGGTCGGGTTGCTGGCGATTGAATATATGGGGAAGTTCCTTGATAAAGCTAATATATAGCGAAATATGTCGGTATGACAATCCCTGGGCCAGAGACCACAAGTTAAAGAGCTAAGTATTGCTTTTTGAAAAATTGAATTAATTAAATCAATACAAAAACTTTAACAAAAGTAAAAAATGACATACAAAAATGATACAATTAAGCTAAGATAGGACCCGATGAAGATTTGACACGTAAAGCTTAGGGCAATGAGATTGAATTGAGCCCTAAGTGGTGCCGCTGAGGATCCTTAAGAACGTTATATGAATATGTATGCATGAGGGTATACCAAGGTAGTAGACGGTTTGCTATCTTTGGAAGAATAATTATTGATTTGAGTCCCTTGTGAAGAGTGTGTGTTGTGCTATTGCAAAGATTCCTTTAACTTCTGAGCACTTATGAAAGGAAATTCTATAAATAGCGAAATCCTTCACCTTCCTTGTTCATAGCCTTGACAAAGTTCTTCATAAATCTATATGTGATGAGGTGACAGTAGCACTTGTTTCGAATCGACAAGAGGATGGTGAATTACATTTTTTTCTTCCAGCAGGATCCAAATTATTATGAAGTGGCCAGCCGTTAATGATATAATGGGATCCTCTGTCTCGGCTATCCCACTCACAGATAAAACAGCAGTACTTTCTGTAGCCCAATTATAGACCAAGTAACAATGCAATGACCTTCAGATCAGCACAAATCTACCACTTGTACTCGCTGTACTTAATATGCTGTAAGAGGAGATGCAAATTTTCATAAGTTTCCTTCATGTGGACACTGTGACCAATAGGAATAGATGGATATACGTTTCTGTTCTGCAAAAGCACTGCCTTCAGACTTAGCTTTGATGCATCAATGAACAAGCACTATTCATTATTTTATTACTTATATACCACTTATATCCTAAGTGGTTCACATTCAGGTACTTTATCATTTTTCCCTATCTTTCCCAGTGGGCTCAAACTCTATCTAGTGTACCTGGGACAATGAGAGGATTAAGTGGCTTGTTCAGGGTAACAAGGAGCAGCGAGGGATTTGAACCCACAGACTCAGGGTGCTGAGGCTGTAGCTCTAACTCCTTCACCACATACTACCATTAGGGTAGTGGCTTTGACTAAACGCTTGGAATAATCCATTTACTTCATGACAAAATGTCAATGAGTCTGCCACAGAGAAATGTTCCATGAGGACCTTGTGACAATTTTGGAACATGGAGATGGTCTCAGGTGCCAAGAGATTTCACTGACAAAGCCTGGAGCTTAAGAGTTCGGCGTGTCTCTTAGATAAAGTAAGATCTCGAATGAAGTCATTTAATTCTGCCTGAGTTATTGAGGCTCATCTGAACTTGAAATCAAGAACTCAGGATAATTTTCGGATTCCAGTTCCCTAGAGTCATCAGCACTTGCTTCAGAGCCTTCTTCCAAATCCAAAGTATGGTTTTGAAATTGGAAAATTGTCATCATGAGGTATAAGTCGTATTGCAGATTCAAGATTAGGATATTGGCTTTTAGAAAATCATGTGGCATTATCATATGACACAGTTTTATTTGGCATGGAAATGAGGGCAAAGAAAAAAATTTCCTCTAATAATAAATTATTGCTCATTTGAACAGGGGTTGCCATTCAACAGATCACGTACAACTGGAAAAACTGGAATAGACTCAATTACTGTTTCTGGTGGAACTCTGTGTGCCACATATATAAAATGGAAAGGACATTAGCTATCCAAAAAGGAAATTATAGCAAATTTCAGGATGTGTGGAGGCCCTTGATAGATTATTGCAAAGATTAAAAATATTCTTCCCTGATTATAATATATAACATATGAGGGAGGGAGGGGGTAGGAAAATTTGATTATTAAAGAAATAGATCATTATATAAATAAAATAAGGGGGGAGGGTACAATATTTTAGGATGAAACGATCAAATGTAAGAATTCAAGTGTTTTTAAATGTTCAATTGTTAAACATCATTTACTGTACTTGATTTTAAGATATGAAATGAATAAAGATTTTTTTTTTTTTTTAAAAAGGATATTGAATTTGACTCTTTGGTTTTGAACAAAATCCAGACACTTTTGTTAAGCAGAAATAACAATCTGTGCAATGGTCCTTCTGTTCCCTCCAAACCATTAGAACAGCAAATAGCATCAATGGACAAACGCTTTTCATCCATGATCCAAGGTTGTTGGCACAAGATTTATAATACACGTGAGGCACCCAAACCTTATTTTGATCTCTAACTTTGCAGCCAAAATAGAGTTCATAGGTTTTCCTTATGAGTGGAGTCATATTTCTCTTCTGTATACTCCACACAGATGTAACAGAAGACGTTAGGGTGACTCGCACACTTTTTTGACATACTACCAAAACAACAACTTGATAAATAAGAAGCAAAACTCTGATATAAAATCAATGATTTAATCTCAACTGTACAGGACTGGCCGCAAACTGCCTGTTTTGAGGCTGCCTCCTGCTGACCGTCTGCGCTCGGTAAGGAAGGGAGAGGAGCAAGTGAGGGAGTTTGTGGCTCAGGACCACTGCATGCTTCTGCCACTTCGGGGCTTAAGGGAGGTGAGTTTTGTGGCTCAGGATCACTGCTGCACTGGTGCTTTGGGGCGAGGAGGGAGGTTTGTAGCTGCTTTGGGGCGGGAAGGAGGGTGGATTTGTGGCTCAGGATGTTGCTGCCGGTGCTTTGGAGGACTTTTTTTTTTTTTGTTTACACCAGTGATTTTTTTGCCGGTTGTGTAAGACTGAGACTTATATAATTTTATATAACTCTATGTAGCATCTATGATTCTATGTATAATTCTATGTAATGATATGCTGCTTGTAACTCACCTAGAACTCCAGTTTGCAAGGATTCGGCAGAATATACTAAGATTGCACATAACAAAATCCTTCCTTACTTTAATTCATAAAAACTATCACTTAAGTGTACCACTTTATCTTGGTTGCCATCTCATTCCATATGTTCCTTCCAGAACATTACGATCATCTCAAAATGAATTCCCTTTACATTCCTTCATTACGCCAAATATGTTTTGATTATATTTGTTCCAAAATTTTAAATGTTATTAGCTAACCCTTTGGAATTCTATACATCAACTTTATTTGACTACATCTTTCTCTTAGTTTTGTTCTTCCATTATAACATTCTTATTTCAAGATACTTATTTCTCTTAATCTGTTGACCTTCTGAAATGCCAGACCTGGCTGGAATTAACTGTCTGTTCAGCATGACTGGCAGCCTAATATGTTTTTTAATTTTTATAAACTGGCCTATATTTAATGGAGCTCCCTATTTCGGATTTTTTTTTTTTTTTTTTTTTTCCTTTCTTGCATCCTCTCTTTGATTTTATATTTTATTATGTATACCATCCTGAAACTATAATTTAAGGGCAATATATTAAGTTTTAATAGATATGAACCCTCTCTTGCCTATGTCCTAAGTTGAGATATTTAAGTCTGTTCCCTTATGCTTTATGGTAAAAATTACTAGGGGCATTTTGTGAGGAACAGCGAAAGAGGTCCAATATATGTGTAGTTAATAAAATACAAGGGTACAGGCATTGAATCTGTGTACAAATGTACACAAGCTTTGGACTAGGTATTCATTTGTGCATGTAAATTTGCACATTACTGGGGGTAGTTCCAACTGCCTTTTATATATAAAGCCACATAAATGTCTTTTGTCAAATTTGATTATTTTATGGGTTCTAAGTTATGCGAGTTTTTCTGATTCATTATTTGTGGATGATATACTCGTACAATTGTTGGCCAACTAATTTAGATTTAGATATTCAATGCTGGGCTGTGTCCAGACACCAGTGCTGGATATATAGGCATGATAAGGCATGTTCTACATGCCAGCATTTATGTGGGCTCTGATTGACATTTAGGTTCCCCAATTCCCCTGTTTTGATCCCTCCTCCCACTCTCAGACTTTCCTTGCACCTCCAGGATCCATTGGGATGCAACTCCCTGGTTTCTAGTGGGATGGTGCGAGAGCGATCTCCTTCTGCTCTAACCCAGTCTGGCTCTGAGTTCAAAATGACAATGCTGACTCCTAGGGCTAGGAATCAACCTAGATAAAGAAAAACTGATATTGTAAATTTCTGCTTGTAGAAGCTATTGAGTGGCAAAGGTCTACAGTCAATTTTTTTTCCAATTATGGAGCCTATACTATGAAATAGGATATCAGTTTCCAACTTTATTAAAATTTGGTATCCCGCTATACTGTTATAACCATCTAAGCAGTTTACAATCTAACAAAATTATACTTTTAGGGGAATAACAACCTTTGATTTTTCTGGACTAATTTTTAATATATGAATCACTAGCTAATCTGTTATGAATTGTAATTTGTCACTGACTTTGATAATTTCTTCAGTATTATAAGAATCAAAAGTATAAAGAATCTGATCATCATCAGCATAGACAAACATTGTAACACCTAATGTTTGTCCTAAAGTCAGGAGTGTTGATAAAAAAAAACCATTTGAAAAGAGGAGGAAAAAGTATAGAACCCTGTGGTACTCCTGCATCCACAATAAACGGGTCAGATGTAGAATTTGCAGGTGATACTATGGGCTCCTTTTACTAAGGTACGCTAGCATTTTTAGCGCATGCAGATTAGCACACGTGAACCCCGCGCTACACGGCTAGAACTAACACCAGCTCATTGTAGCGTGCGCTATTCCGCACGTTAATGCCCTAACGCAGCTTAATAAAAGGAGCCCTATATAAGATTTTTCTGTAAGATACAAGATAAACCATTGTAAAGCAATATCAGTAAGCCCTATCTGTTTGAGTCTATCCAGTAAAAGAATGATCAGTAGGATCAAAAGCTGATAAGTCTAAAGATAACACCAGTACATACTTAAACTGATCAAAAGCTTTATAGACATAGGTAGTTAATCCAAAGATGTTTCTGCACTGTGAAATGATCTGAATGCTGTTTGGCATGAATGTAAAACATTTGTTTTTGTAATATAATCCTGTAATTAATTGACCGTAAACAATAACCTATGCTATTTTAGAAATAAAAGATAAATTTGCAATAGGATGATAATTGTTTAAATCTAATAAAGGTAGTTTTATATCTTTTACTTTAGGTCTTAAATATTCTTGTTTCCAGTTCTTGGAAACAATTCCTAGAGTTCACCTTGTACAAATCATTGATTGAATGAAAGGTAAAAAAGTTGGAAGAAAACATTTCAAAAGTGTGTTAGGAATTGGATCAGATGGCAATGTTGTATTATGGAGACTAGTGATAATTCTTGAAAGATCCTGAGATGATGGCAGATTGAATGCTTTCATAGTACTACAAGGAACTGAAAATGGAAGAGAATTTTCTGAGTTTAAATCTGATAAACTATCTATCTGAATAGTATTCCTAACCTTTATTTTATTTAGTAATGCAAACAAATGTGCAGATATGCAGCATAATTAGTGTAGACTATGATTATCTTTGGTTTTGGAAGATGGTGAAAAAACATATTTCAGAAAGCTTTTGAAATATTTTATTTCTTTTAACGACAGGATAAAAATGTGTTATTTTTATCTGTATGTTATAGTGGTCTTTGGTGTTTAAATCGATTTGAATGTACACTAGAAGTGATAAATTTACTACTGGTAAATAAAATAAGATCGACACCTTTTCAAACATTTTACTAAGGTACGCTAGCATTTTTAGCACATGCACAAAATTACCACGCCCGGTATGCTTCTAGAATAACGCCAGCTCAATGCTGATGTTAAGGTCTAGTTCGCGGGGCAATTTAGCGTACGCTATTCTGCGGGTTAAGGCCCTGACGCATCTTAGTAAAAGGAGCCCTTAGTTAACCTCATATGAATTTTTCCTCGTAATCTCTAAGAAATATATTTTATTGCCCACAATTTATCCAAATTTTGCAGCCTGATAAAATGCATACTTTGAAAATCCTTTCACAAAAAAGAAAAAAAAAAAACCCCCAACCCAGTCTGGCAGTGGGATGCATGGCATTATTATGTGGAGGAGTGTGTGGTGCAGTGGTTGGATCTACAACCTCAGCACCCTGGGGTTGTGGGTTCAAACCCCGCGCTGCTCCTTATGACCCTGGGCAAGTCACTCAGTCCTCCATAGCCCCAGGTACGTTAGATAGATTGTGAGCCCACCGGGACAGAGAGGGAAAATGCTTGAGTACCTGATTGTAAAAACCGCTTAGATAACCTTGATAGGCGGTATATAAAATCCTAATAAACTTGAAACTTGAAAACAATTCTATTAAATAAAACATGAAAGAAATGATTAAATAAATCTATCCAAGAAGGGAAAACATCTCAGACTAAGCTTACAAATAGCATAAAGCTGTCCAACAAGCCAAAGTGTCAATCACTTGTAAATAAAAAAGAATTGAAATCCCTCATCAACAAGAGAATTCAAAAATATTTATAATTCATATACAATACACACAAAAAATGTGTATTCAGCTGTGACCAAAAATCAAGCAAAATCCATCCAAAGAACCTTTTTAGAATTTGGTGTATAAATCTGATTTAGGGAATGGCATGACTTAAAATGTTCACATTATTTGTAAAGCAAAAAACAAATTTCAAAAGCTTTATCAGACAACAAATATAAAAATGTGTTGTTTCATTTCTCTGACAGAATGGATACCAGAAATGAAAATAAACCCCCATTTGTCCACAATTCTAGGTAGATTACAGATTTACCAATCATGCCTTACATCTAATAATCATCATATTATAGAAACACACAGATTCAATCCAATACCATAAAAATACTGGGTATCACTCTAGATACACATCTAACCATGGCTGACCACACAAACTTACTGGTGAAAAAATGTTTTTACACGCTATGGAAGTTAAGGACCATTTAAAAATACTTTGACCCAACATCCTTCATGTTGCTGGTGCAATCGCTGATCCTATCCATCCTTGACTACTGCAAAATCATCTACCTGGGTATCCCACGAAAAACAGTAAAAAAAAAATTGAGATTAGTACAAAACACCGCTGTTCGCTTAATCTTCGGACTGAGGAAAAAAGACCACATTAGCCCCTACTACAAAAAAACTGCATTGGCTACCAATAGAAGCGCGAATACTATTCAAATTTGCATGTATCTGTTTCAAACAAGTCTGGGGACTAGCACCTTCCTATCTGCAAACTCACTTCATTCTGCACAACCCCACGTGAACAACCAGAAACAAAAATATTTTTGCATACCCAAAGATCTCAGGCTGCAGATACAAATCCTTCCTGGATAAAACCTTCAGCAAGTCTGGCTGAGAAACTGCATAAATGAACCCAAACTGACTTACAATGCATTCCGAAAATCAATTAAAACCGCCCTATTCGACAAATTCACTGACTAAAATAGACCACCCTCTCTCTCTATGATATTCCCCTCTGTAAACGCTATTACAATCTCTCAAGAAGCTCCAATTTTCATGTATTCTTTACCCATGGAACTTAAATTAGTATGTAACTTTTCTATTTTAGGCTTCTTGTTATTCGCTGACTGTACAGCCTTCTTTCAATGTGAATCGCCTAGAAGTCGCTTGACTATTGCGGTATAGAAAAATAAAGTTATTATTATTATTATTATTAAATTCAAATCCAAGGGTTCAATGGTCTTCAATCTAAAAATTCATTCTTGTTTAACCAGAACCAGTTTCATGTTCAGATTACCATCATGTAAATAAGATTTCATCTGCATGCTGCAAAAACATATCAAAGATGAAAAGGTGTGACTAGTTTTCAAACAAGTAATAAATGGGACAACTATCTTCTTAGTTTTAAGAGCAACAATATTCAAGTACAGCTGCATAATGCAAATCCATTTCAATGGCTTTGTAGCCATGCTAGGTCCATTCATTTAAGTATTGATCGCTCTACATATCATCAAATAAAGAATGGTCTTGTAGTAGTTTGTACAATTGCTCATCTTTTAAACTCAAAATATCATCCCAAGGTATGAAAGCCATTATAAAGCCTAGTTTTCTGTGTTTATACTAAGTAACTTTGGCTTTTTTTGTGTTTCATTGTGTTTTACAATGTTCCTTGTGCATTGTAGTGGATGTAATCCCTTGTCCTTGCTTGGTTTTATATTTATGGGAGCCCGAGACCCCTGTGTTGATGGGCGGAATGTAACACGGGGCCCTCGTGTCGCCCATCGGCTGGGGGGGGGGTGAAGTAGTGGAGGGAGGGGGTTGGAAGAAAGCAGAGAAGGATTGGACGAGGGACCTGTCAGGTTAAAGAATTTTTTTAAATGATTAGTGGAGGGGCGCGGGGGCAAGGTCTTAAAGTCGGGACCCTGGAGGACTCAGCTCCTTCTGAGGTCATCCAGGGTGGCTTTTCCCACCCGCCCGTTGTGGGGGCAGAGGTTGGTAGCTTGGGGGGGGGGGGAGGCAGATCTCCCGAGTTACTGGGTCATGGGGCTCATCAGGTGATGAGCGTTGGGATGGCAGGGAGCCGTGCCCGGTGGGTCAGGTGACCCAGAAAATGGGACATGCCACCCCTCTGACCCTTGCTGTGGTGGCAGGGTCGAGGGAATACATCTAATTCATTTGGTAGCTCGGGAGGAGCTATTTATATGATGTTAAGAATGTTAATGAAGTTGATATGTTTATGCTTATGGTTAATAAAGAGAGCTGCGGCTAATTTTACCAACTAGAAGACTGTAGTGTGGTTTTTGGTAAAGGGGGTCAGTTTATGATGAAAAGAGTTGAATCTGAGTATTTGTGCGGACAGCGGGGTCTATCCAGATCCCGCTGTTATTTTAAGCTACTACTGTACAGTCCTGTCCAATATGAGGAAGAACTTGGCACTTAAGGTGAACAAGATAATGTCACTGCCCCTCCAAGTTTCCTTTTCTATTTTTTCCTCTGCCTCTTCTTTTGCTATTTCTTTTGTCTAATTCATATTTGTTTAGTAATATAGGTGGTGTGAAACCAGAGTTCTGCAGGTAAAGCATTTCACATTAAGGTCCTGTTAAGAACTGCTCAAGTTCCATCTGCACCTATGCCCCTATACTGGCAATCACCCACCTACCAATCTGGTTCCTGTTTGCTTTTATGCAAATATCCTGCACCACTAACCATCCCCTGAAGGTTCTAAGGATTCTGTGATTTCACACAAAATAAAAAAAAAGATACCTACAAATAAAAGTACCAGGATCATCCAGCAAGTTCTATAGGTTACGGATCAGTCCCATACTCAGGAATAACCAATTAAGAGATCATTATCTTGCAGTATGCCAAACTTCATGGACATTTATATTATTTAGTAAATATGAAACTGTTTTCCTTTTTGGTACAATATGGAAATGAGCCCAGTAACACAATTTTTCTATGAACTTTTATCACAAATGTTTTTTTTGTGAAATCACATGCGAACTTAAGCTACATGTTAAAAAAAATAAATAAGCATCCAAAGCTAAAGTACTTTGAATAACTTTGTACCTGGTTATTCATTAGTATTGATTTTGTGGGGAAAAATGATCAAAAGGTGTTTTAAAATACTTGTTTACAATTTAAAAATTAAAACTTTGCACCCTTAATAGGCTAACAGCAAGTGTTATCCCATCTAATGCTTGCTAAAGCAATTTTAACACAGTGAATATAGAAAGGTATTGAGTCTTGGCAGTGATTTTTCAACATTTTGAAAGGCTGGGCTACATTGCTCTTCTTTTTGTGGTAATATTACCCGCTGACATAGAAAATAGAGGATACAATCTGTGTTACTAAGATTAATGACCTCAGACACAGGCATTTTGTCAAAACACAGCCTGTGTTGGGTCCCTCATTAAATCTGGCTGCAAACCCACTCTTGGAGGCCCACTGTGAATTGTTGTTTGGCTGAAAAAAATATGCCCATATTTTGTCTGTTGGTATCTTATTGCAACTGTTTCTGCCTGTCTGGTCAGATAGGGTTTTTCATAATTGCTTTATAAAACCATTCTGGATCTTGGCAATTAAATATATACTATAACTCAATGATGCAGAGAGAGTAAATTTGTCATTCCTTTGTATTTCAGAATTTATGTTTTAATAAAAATATTTACAATATAAAAACATTCTGAAATACTTCCTGGAAGTGTAACTCATAGTTGTTCAAATAAATGTTTTTACAAGATTGGCAATACGTTAACAAACATGGCATTCATTTAGCAAGCAATGAGGCTTACACCATAAAATTATTACAGATGCATACTTAGGCTTAATGTAATTCTGTAAGAGTAATCCTTATTTTATTATTGTACAACCTAAGGACAATTCATTTTGCTAAGAGCTCCTTTTACGAAGCCACGTTAGCGGCTTTAGTGCGTGCAACTTTTCATCACATGCTAACCCCTGCGCTAGCTGAAAAACTACTGCCTGCTCAAGAGGAGGCGGTAGCGGCTAACGTGGCCGACGGTTTAGCGCTCCCGCGCCTTTGTAAAAGGAGCCCTAAATGTGGGATACCATGGACCCCATTGCTACTCTTCAAAAAAGTCAGTGAATGCTACTTTGGCAAATTTGAATTGCAAGACAGTGAAGGTACACACTGAAACAGAATGCAAGAAACCTGGGACAGCCTGTGAAGACAGATGTTAGGTAATCTTTGCCATTTTCAGGAAACTTGGAGATAATAGAATTATACTAGTTCTTGATGCACCATGATGCACAGGATAAAAGGGCAGTAAATGGATATTACATATATGAAGACTGCCATGTGACAAGATGACCAGTACTAGCAGTGCAGCAGAGAAATGATTCTTGGAGCACATTAATGTGATTGACAAATATTACACAGCAAGAATAACTTATGTTTTTTAAAATTTCTATTATGGAAGGTCTGCTGTCTTGTTTTTGTTTGTTTAAGCACAGTGGGGCAATTTGATATTTCAAAAAAGAACAAATATGATTTTGTTGACAATTCTAGACAAATTTATTTACGCTGAAGATTATTTTACTTTAAAGGGAATCTAGTGATCGACAAAGTGGAGTCTTCATTCAAACAGCAAATTGAGCACTCCACAATAGCCAGCAGTATGAAGAAAATTCTTATTTATTTCAATCTGGGACTTACAGTAACATGGACCCGACACAGTACTGTGTTTCGGTGATCTTAAGCGCCTGCTTCAGGGGTTACTGTGATATGGGATCCACAGATCAAAACAACTCCCTTCTTTTGATGTACCTTTTTGCTGGTATAGCTATTTGATTTCTGTTTCTTAATGCATGTATATGCTGTATGTTCAATTAAAATTGAATAAATAAATTAGAAAACAACTCCCTTCTTAATGTGTGAATCTGAGCTGACAAAGCACAATGTAGAGTATGTCAGGAAACAACTGTGTCAGGTCCATGTTACTGTATGTCCCAGTTTGAAATAAATAAGAATTTTCTTCATACTGCTGGCTCTTGTAGAGTGCTCATTGTCCGTTTCCACTGTCGTCTTTGCTGTTTGGTACCTGTGGGTTTTCGTCCTGTTGGACTTTTGATTGCGTCTTTATTCAGACACCATTATCACCTGATTGAAGGTTAAAAAATATAGCTTCTTAGTACTCCAAGTCTGAGGATTTCATATTTAATAAGAAGATTTTTAATGGTGGTAATTTTTAGCAAGCAACATTTCATTCTACATTTGCTCCTCTGAAAGTGGTAATATGATTTTTGTTGTAGTATAGCAACCAGCAGGAACTCATGAATCGGTCAACATTCACAAGCCTGGCACCTTCTGAGTAGGCTTTCTAAAAGAATGGAAATTTATGCAAAATATTAGTGTCTGTGAACACTTGGGGCCAGATTCTGTTCTTGTGCACTCAAATTTAGGTGCCAGGAAAATTTTGCACTAAGTGATGTTCTATAAAAGGTACTCCAAACAAAGCCAGTGTAAGGATATCTGTCCAACACTACAGCTTTGAAGAAATGATACTAGGAGAATAAAGAATAAGCAAGACTGTTGCACTACAAAAATAGAAAAACAAAATTCTTCATTTAATTGACTTCTTGTTTTTCCATGCTTGAAATTGTTTAGTTTTACTTTTTATAGATTTTATCAGCAGTGACAAATCAGGATTTGTGGGCTTCTTGGTAGCATTTTCCTCCTGTTGTTGCTTTTCTATTTTCCTTTGCTTCTTCCCCACTGTCTCTGTGTGAGCCATGTACTCCTGAGCTCTTCTTCGAGTCTTCTCCTCTAAGATTTTCTCCATGGCTTTAGTTTTCCTGAAACTGGGATCTGAAGGATCCACACTGAACATGTGGGAAGTGTACATGGCCTGGAATCTTGCGTCAGCAACATCCATCTGTGCATGAAGAAATTAAATGAAATTAGGTTAGTGTCCACTAAACAGATGAAACTTTTACCTATCGAAAAAAAAAAATCTTCACCAGAGAATCACAGTATGACAGATCAAACTGGTTTTAAATCAGAAGTGATGGAAGAAATGACACATGAAACGTTAACTACTGTATGAAGATTGTATTTAATCTCTACTTCAAAAGGCTACATATGGACCTAGATAGTGGTTCTTCCTTTTTCCAATTATGTTTGTAATGTCCTATACATAGCTCACTCTCATTTTCTGTCTGAACATATTTAAGCATACCTGTGGTTTGTAAATCAGATTCTTTCAGCAACAGTATTAAATCCTGGCAAAAAAAAATCAGCATCCACAGCTGCTACATCAAACAGTGAGTAGAGTATGAAAATACTAGTCAACCAGCAAACCAAACAATCTGATACTTCAGCATTAAAAGTCAAACTATGGACCCAGATTCACAATAGGGCATTCAAAATGCTGCCACTCGGATTTTGTTCACTATGCTGGCTTCACAAATAAAGTATACTTCTATACATAAAAGGCAAACTTTTCTGTAGTTTTTCTGTCTTACAACATTCTTAAAGGAAGATTAGGTACTTACCTTGGTAATCTTTCTAGTAAATAGGCATATCACTCTTGAACTCTTGGATAGTCAATCCCTTTTCGCGAGCCTCATTAGCATTTTTTTCCTCCGCTTCCAATCACTCTGGGCTGTCCTGTACCTCCTCAGTTCATACCAAAACAGATGAAACAAAAGAGGGAGGGGTACTGGGATATTCCCTGAGAAACAAGTCTGTTTGAACATGAATAACTGAAACATATAAACGAGATGGAACAAACTAGCCACCTACCAGAGTGCAACCTGCACTAACAGTCTTAGGGGTTTTGAAGGATACCCCTATTCAGTTTAAATGAAAAATAAATCTCAGCAGAACAGACAAGCTTCTACCATTTCGTGTGTAAAGAGACAAACTGAGGAGGTACAGGACAGCCTGGTGCACTAACCACTATGCTGCTCCTCCACTCCACTGACTTCTCTAATGTTCTTCATGAAAAAAGCAGAACTGCAAGTCCATGCGAGGGTAAAACCAGACTGAATTAAACTGCCTTGAAAAAAATGATACCAGTTGGCAACCCTAGAGGATAAGATAGTGAACTTCAATACTGGGCAAGGATGGCAGACAAGGATAGAGTAAGAGGGAGAGTGGTAGAAACTGGGTCATAGTGATAGCAACAGCTGAGGTCTTTGCTTCATTGGTCAAGGAAGTCATTGGCATGCTGCTGACAGTGTGCTGAGAGGAAAGCAGCTAGGTACATGCTCCTGTCGGTGCTGTGTGAAAAGTGACACATCAAAGGCCCAGTTTACAAAACTTTCTTTTCCCAGACATGGAATGAGAAAACAGCCATAGTAAATCATACCCTAAAATTGTTGAAGTAGATCTCAGAAGGGATCCTTATCCCTCCTTCTACTCCAATTTCAATATGGAGAAAGGGTGTGGTAATACTAACATTCAAAGCTCTAACTTCAGAGGAACCAGCATATCTAGCCCAATATCTTACCTCTACACACCTACAAGAACCCTCAGATCTAGCAACCAGAGTCAACTGGTTATTCCTTCTTATCGTGACATTGAACACAAACACCTACAGCCAGCCATTTTTGATGTTCGTGCTTTCCAGTTATGGAACTCACTCCCCCTATCACTAATACAACACACTTTGCATGAATGCTTCAAATCTGAATTAAAAACCTTCCTGTTCTAAATTGATTCTACCCTATTCTCTATTCGCATGGGATTCAGACTAGGACACACAGCTGCGTGCATGCTCTTCTACCTTTTCTATCAGAAATTGTAGTTCTACCCCTCATCCTCACTTTTATGTTCACATCTCTCCCATGGAACCCTCTCCCAATATTAGATTGTAAGCTACTTAGGAGGTTTTATACTACATAGCAGTATATCAGATCATGAATAAATTTGGAAACCTGGTGGGGGATAGAGAGATGTCTCAGTTGTCAGCTCCTTAACTCTTTCAGCTGGCTCCTTAAGTAAAGTAGGGTTACAGGTTATATATTAACTATATACACATTCCATGTTCACAAGAAAGCACACCCAAACTTTTAAAGACAAATGGTAGGTTCATGGGGATTCAGCCCAATATATGTGGCTCACAATACCTCAATGAATATAAACTACAATGGTTTATCTTCGGTTTAATTAAATGAAACTAAGATAAGTGATCTATAATATTATTTCTTCAAGCTGCCTAAGCCTTTCAAAGGTTAACCCTACTGGGCATGAGTAGCAGTATATGACAACTTTATACTCCTTTTTTTCTCCACGTCTTCCTGTCTGCGTCTTACTCAAAGTTTCCACTCTCTTCCAATGAATAGGAAACTATTGTATGCAACCTATGCCGTGAAGAGTTGTTCTAAAATGGGTTTCAAGCAGCTCAGATAGAATATCCTGTTCATGATATTTCTACCTATTCACCATAAACTTAAATGATCCACTCTTTGGGATCAGCTGTGTATTGTAATAAGCAGTTCCTCTTCAGATCAAAAGAATGCAAATGTGTCTCTCTTCAAATAACCTTACACACAATGAACTTTATTGCTCCATAAACATTATTAGTGTCATATATGATAATATACAGTACATAAACTAATCAGACCCCAAGCCATGCATGGTTATTTTAATATTCCACAGCAATTAGGGGTGGAAAAAATGTAATGTGACTGGAAGAATGTTCAAGGGTATAAAAGATGCACTTCAACAAAAGTATAGTCAAGACTTTTGAGTGCAAAAATGCATTAGACACTTAAAAAGAAGCACACTTGCTGGCCTAATCATTAAATCTTATGTTAAATTATAGACCCTTCTGGAGTTTTGATGAGTGGATTATAAATAAACAATAACAAGACCTTACAATTACCAAAAAGCCCAAGTAATAATGGTCACCGCGGACCTGCCAGTGTTATAAAGCAATAGGAAGAGCTAATAATATGTTTAAGTACATCAGAAGATATTCCAAATGGAAAGCTGCACAAGAAAAAAGGATTGTGGGAATTCTGAAGAATCAACAGGATTCCTGTGGGTATGGAAGAAGTTCCACAGGATTCCCACAGGAGTATAGTCAAAATATCTAGTGGCATTAACATGAGGCTTAGAATGCACAGAGAGGCAATTGAAGCATCAGAATGAGGCTTGGGACATTCACTGGTTGAATAGTGAATACCAGTCAAAAAAACCACAGGAGGCTGTTGGGGTTGGGAGGAAACAGAAGGGCTGTGAGCAAATAAATACAGTATTATGGACTCCTGTGACTATGGGGGGAAATGGAATGGATCATAATGTGTGTGATTGGGTATTAGTCAGATTTCTTGGGAATGGGATGGGTGAAATTTCTGTTTCCGTGCAACTCTATAATTCCAAGCTCTTTTGTAAGCCCTCCCAAATGACTTCACTTAGCTGAATGGATGGCAGTAGTTCATGAAAAGCTACCAAACTGGTGCCCTGCCTGCCTGCACACCCTACTCAGAGACATAGGGAGGTGCCTTGCCTGCCTGCACACCCTACTCAGAGACATAGGGAACTCAGTATGCGTTCTTTAAGAAAGAAAAGGTGATACAATAAACGATTAAAATATTTAGCAAGATTCAGTGAAAGTAAAATATGGTATAGTATTCTCCATAGAAGCAGCATTTCATGAACAAGTTTATCATAAAATGAAGCTGGATGAAGACAGGATCATAAGAAATACTTCTCTACTAAAAGGGTGGTGAATGCCAGGAATGGTCTGACAGAAGATGTGGTAGTAAACAAATCGGTAACAAATTACAAGCATGTTTACAACAAATATAAAGAACAGCAGTATGGGTAAGAAAAGGAAATGATCAGAGACCACATCTGTGTGACTCAGTATTCAAAGATCATCCAGGCAAATTGGGTGGGCCATATGGTCCCTATCTGCCAACAACTACTATATATGATATATGTTACTATGGTTGCCCACAAGAGACTCAGTAGAACTAGAGAGCAGCTGTTTAAACAACTGGGAAAATGATTTTGCAGTATAATTTTTAATTGAAATAGTGTAGGTATTACTATTTACTATGTATTCTTTTGAAATATTGAGCGGTATATACCAAGGCAACAACTTTCTTTAAATGTATTTGACCAACTAAAGTTGTCTTTATCTATGCATACATAATGATTTTATGAAATACGAAGAAGAAAATTCTGGACACAAACATAATACTTTTTCACAAAAAGCGGTGAATGCCTTGGGTAGTGGATGCCTGATGAAGGTGGTGAAGCCAAAAGGGTGACAGAATTCAAAGAGGTGTGGGATAAACTCAGAGGGTCCCTGTATAGCAAGAGGATGGAATCAAAATAATAAAACATTCCACTAAATTCAAAAGTTACAACTTTCACAGTTCAAAAACCTAAAAGGGCACAGAGTGGGGTAATCTGCATGGAGAAAGCAGATGTAACCCTAGCCACTCTCCTGAGCAGCCTAAATGGGCCATCTTGGTCTTTATCTGCTGTCTAACTGTGCTTCAGTTTAGGACTTTAGTAATGTTTTGGGGAATAATGTATTGCCGAAATATAAAATTCTGGTAGTGTCCATCAGATTTGACATTTCAGTCAGCTGCAAACATCAGTTTCCTGGCATTACTTTTAAATTTACCTCTTTACAGCTTTATTTCATGACCTCTAGTCCTGGTTTTCATGTACAGTCAAACCTCGGTTTGCGAGTGTTTTGGAAGACGAGCAAAATCTTCTCGCAAATCTTGCCTCGCAAACCGAGCGTTGACTCAATATGAGAGCACCCCCCCTCCGAGAACTGGCATCACTTCTCACCCCACTTGTGAACGCCTCCCTCCCCCCGCGAACTGGAACCTCCCGCCCGAACAGCATTCAATCTTACCCCCATCTGGCACCAGCATGCAGCCCACAGGACGTGCGAGATCCAGAAGGCCTTGAGCATGCGCAGATGCTCAAGGCCCAGGCAAGAAGCAGGAACTTCTTTCACCGGCACACACACGTGAGGTGGGGGGGGAGGAGTGATGCCGGTTTTCGGGGGGGGGGAGCAGCGCCGCTGGCCTCGGGGGTGGGGGTAGGTGGGAACATATCAAGCGAGTTTTCCTTACTTCCTATGGGGAAACTTGCTTTGATATATGAGTAATTTGGTTTACGATCATGCTTCTGGAATAAATTATGCTCGTAAACCAAGGTTCCACTGTATTTAGAAAAGGTGTTTGTTTGTTAATACTTTTAACGTATTCAAATGTGTATCATATCTCACCTGCCCCTCCTTTCCTCTAGGGCAGGGGTTGGCAACCTTTTTACAGCAAAAAGCCAATTTATCTAAAATGTTTG
Source organism: Geotrypetes seraphini (assembly GCF_902459505.1). Taxonomy (NCBI): domain Eukaryota; kingdom Metazoa; phylum Chordata; class Amphibia; order Gymnophiona; family Dermophiidae; genus Geotrypetes; species Geotrypetes seraphini. Next base: position 310,087,366 of record NC_047086.1, on the reverse strand, counting down.
ACCCAAGATTTACAAAGAGCTGCAAAGTGTAGCTTCTCTCCCCCTCTAATCCCTCGGTCTCTGCACCTCTCAACCCCCCTCCCCCTTTCCTCCCAACCCATAGCCAAGATTCTCTCCCCGCTCCAGGCCCTGACCCTTTAATCTTCCTTCCAACTTCACGATTCCCCCCTTCCTGACCCAGGCATAACGAGTTACCTGGTGGACCAGTGAGAGTCTTTGTGGCAGAATCATGGCCCTCTCACTCCTGGCTCCTTGTGGCTGCTGCGACCTCTCGCAGTACTACAGGAAATGCAGCTAGCAGCTGCGAGATGTCACGGCAGCTATTTTAGAAGGCAGCCGCAAGGAATCAGGAGCAAGAGAGCCGTGCTCCTGTCACAAAGACCCTCGCTGGACCAACAGGTACCTCAGTAGGCCTGGGGGGGGAGGAGATCATGGGGTTGAAAGGGAGATTAAAGGGTCAGGGCCTGAAGAGCTGCAGCCACATGCAAGAGCTGCCGCATGTGGATCGCGAACCGAAGGTTGCAGACCCCTGCTCTAGGGCATACATAGTCAGGTCTTTTTTTTTTTTAAATCTTTATTCATTTTTAAACTTTAAACAAGTGATTTATAATACAATCATATACACTTTAATATCACTTTTTAATCACACAAATATTGAATCATAATATAATTCCTCCCTCCCTCCCTCCAATATAACATTATAGTTTCAGATAATTTGAAATTAAACACATCCTCCCCCCACCCTATACTTCAATAAATAAAAGGGGAAGAAATAAATTATTAAATATAATCAATCCTTACAATAATCTGTTAATGGCTCCCAAACAGCACTAAATTTTTTATAACGTCCCTGCTGAATGGATAATATCCTCTCCATTTTAAAAATATGACACAATGAATTCCACAAGAAATTATAATTTAATCTATCATAATTTTTCCAGTTTTTTGTAATTTGTTGAATAGCAACTCCTGTCATTATAAGTAAAAGTTTATTGTTTTTAGAGGATAGTTGACTCTTTTTCCTCATTGATGTACCAAATAATATCGTATCATATGAAAGCGCTACCGGATTCTCAAGTAAATTATTAATTTGACTCCAAATAGATTTCCAAAAATTATGTATTAGAGGACAAAAATACAATAAATGATCCAATGTACCAGCTTCAAGATGACAGTGCCAACATCTATTAGACTCAGAGCAATCTAATTTTTGTAAATGCACCGGGGTCCAGAATGCTCTATGTAACAGAAAATACCAAGTTTGTCTCATAGATGCAGACACTGTACATCTCATCCTCCAAGACCAAATTCATGGCCATTGAGATGCAGTAATTTGATGCTTAATCTCAATGCTCCAAATGTCCTGAAGACCAGTTTTTGTTTTTTTATTCATAAATCCAGATATTAATTTCTACCACTGTGCAGCCTGGTGTCCTAGGAAGTCTACCTGAAAACATAAGAAAGGCAAACTGTACTTATCACTAAGATTTTTCCATTCAGAGAACCCCACCCGAATGGCCTGCTTCAGTTGCATCCATCTAAAACTTTGTGATTTATTGAGGCCATATTTAGGTTGCAACTGTGAAAACTCAAGCAGTTTACCATTAGAAATAACATCTTCTAATACACGTATTCCTGCATCATCCAATGCTTCCAGATAACCTTAAATCCGCCAATTTGAATCTTGGAGTTCAGCCATATAGTTTGATTTGTTGATTTGTGAATTGGAATAAGTGATAAATTGCTCACATATCTTATTGTATTTGGTTACATAGTCAGGTCTTGACGTTTCTTCTCATATCTTCTGGCATAGACCTCACACTATTTTGGTCATTCTTCTTTGAACTGCTTCATGTCTTTTTTACATCTTTAGTTAGATAATACTTCCAAAATTGAACAAACAAGGCTTCACCAATGACTTTTATTAGGCACTAACACCTCCTTTCTGCTGGCTATGCCCCTCTCTATGCAGCCAAGCATCTTTCTGGTTCTGGCCACCAAATTGTCACATTGTTTTGCCACCTTAAGGTCTCTCTCTTGCTCCATAAATCCCTTTCAAGCCATAAGTAATATGAATTGTATGGATGAGAGGGGGCATACAAGACCAGTGGTCTCAAACTCAAATCCTTTGCAGGGCCACATTTTGGAGGGCCGCAGAAAAAATAGTTAATGACAATTTTGCATGAGGTAAAACTCTTTATAGTTTATAAATCTTTCCTTTAACTGTTAAAGGAAAAATTTATAAACTATGAGTTTTAACTCATGCAAAATTGTCATTTCTTTAATAAGACATTAACTATTTTTTTCTGCAACCCTCCAAGTACCCTATTTTTTTCTGCAGCCCTCACAGTTAAAGTTTAACATCTTTCCTTTCTCAGAACCGACACATTTCAATCACTATATTGAAAATAAAATCATTTTCCCTACCTTTGTTGTCAGGTGACTTTATGTTTCTGTGCTTTTACCTATGTTTCCAGGGCCTTCTTATCCATTGACTGTTTTTCTCTCCGTCTTCATATTCTTCCATCTTTGGCATTAACTTAACATTCAGTTTTTCAGCTTTCTTCTCAAAATCTACATTTCCATGTCTTATCTTCCCTTCCTATCTATCTCTCTTTCCCTCCCTATTTCCATGGTCTGGCATCTCTCTCCTTCCCCCCAGTGTAACATTTCTCTTTCCCTTCCTCCTTTCTGCCCTCTGCAGTTCATCTCCCTTCCCTTCCTGGTCCCCATCCCAGTCCAAACATTTCTCCCTCCTTTCCACCACTCCAACATTTTTTCTCTCTTCCTCCTGCATGCTTTTCCTCTGGTCCTCCTTCCCTCAACCATACAACATCTCTCTCTCTCCCTCCATAAATCCAACTTTTCACTCTCTGCCCTCTCCCCCTTCCCCAGTATTTCTCCTTCCCTCCTTTCTGTCCTCCCCATCCATTTCACCTTCTCTATGAGTCCAACACTTTCTGCCTCCTGCATACTTTCTCTCTGTCCTTGCCTCTTCCCTCAGTGGCATCCCTTCTTCCCACCCCCCCAATCCAACATGCTCTCTCCCCATGCACTATCTCACTCTCCCCTCCAATGTGTAGCACCTTTCCTTTCTCTCCCTTTCTGCCAGGTCCAGCAGCATCTGTTGTCCCTTTCTTTTACCTTCCCCCTGTCCAGCAGTACCTTCTCCCTTCCCTGCTCCCCTTGTCCAGCAGTACCCCTTCTTCCTCCCCGTCTTTCCAGCAGTACCTCTTCTCCCTTTCCTGCTCCCCTTGTCCAGCAGCACCCCTTCTCCTTTCCTTCCTCCCTCTCCTCCCCTGTTCAGCAATACCTGTATTTTGCAGCTGCGATCCGTACACGATCTCGCACACTGGGCAGGAAGAGAGGCTCCGCTGCCGGCATCAGCTGACTTGCAACTTCCTGTTCCCATCACATATGCCGGGACTCCTGCCTTCGCGCATCCGGCAGATATGCGAAGGCAGGAGTCCCGGCATACGCGACGGCTGCAGGAAGTTGCAAGTCAGCTGATGCCGGTGATGGAGCCTATCTTACTGAGTCAGTATGCTTGAAATCCAGAATGTTGATTTTGGTGTGTCTTGACTCCACCTGTAACCTTTATAGCAAACCATAATGTGTGATGATCACTGCTGCCCAAGTGGGCAACTGTTCTGACATTAGACACACTTTCTCCATTTGTGAATATCAGATCCAGTGTTGACCCTTCTCTGGTGGGTCTTTGATTGATGCAGTGTATATTGTAAAATGTGTCTCTGGTGTCTGGTTTTAGATCATCATAATAGTGTTTCTCTCTGAAATTGTTTCATTTAGTAGGTGGTTTTGTTCAATCTACATGCTTAGACCATCTATAATAATAATCCTCTAAGTGCGCATGTGCACTTAGGAGGATGTGGGGACCTGACATGTGCCGTGTCTGTCCGTGGCCAGCTTGAGGCGCATGCGCCAGTTTGGCGCATCGGGTGACACGGAGCGGCGCTGGTGGCGGCTGGCGGGCTCATGGCTCTGCTGCCACTGCCGCTCCTGTTCAAAGCAGCCTGCACGTCGCTGACTCCCCCCCTCCCGCACCAACCGCTGCCGCTCCTGTTCAAAGCGGCCTGCTGAGGTTCGCAGCCGGCTGTAGCAAACCTCGCAGGCCATTCTCCAGATCTGGTTCTCATTCACTAACCTATTCATCCCCGGCACCTATAAGCTAATATCAAAGCTAGCCTTACGAAGCAGCCCCCTGGACAACCGTCCACCATACCTTCTTTCAGCAGCTCCGCATCATATCATCAACTGGCTCATCAACCTGTTAAATAATTCCTTGAACCAAGGGCACCTACCCAAAGAAATGGGAAAAATAGCCTTAACCCCTATACCGAAAACAGCCCAAGCAGACCTCTCCATAGCATCTAATTACAGACTGATTGCTGGCATTCCGATCCTCACTAAAATCCTCGAGTCCCATGTCAGCAAGCAGTTAACCTCTTACATAGAGCAACACTCCTGTCTTCATACTCCTAATATGGCTTCCGAAAAAAGCACAGCACCGAGCTCCTCCTCATCACCCTAATCACTAAAATCAAACAGCTGCTAAGTTTGGGTCATCAGGCAATATGACTTCAATTTGATATCTCTGCAGCCTTCGACTCAGTGGACCACCAATATTCCTAACCAAACTCTCGGAAATCGGTATAACAGGAACTGTACTGAATTGGTTTGCTGATTTCCTACAAAATTGTGAATATGTAGTCAAAAGGCAAGAATCATACTCCAAACCTTGGAAGGCATTCTGTGGCATCCACAAGGCTTCCCATTATCCCCAATCCTATTCAATTTATTCATGAGCTCGCTGTGACACATCAAAATGGAAGACAAAACTGTACTATCTTATGCTGATGACATTCTCCTCCTCATTCCCATAACTAATAACCATCCTAATATTACCGAAAAAAATCTCAAACAATATAGATAAAATTCAAACCTGGGCAACGAACAACAAGCTGAACCTGTCCGCGCTCTTCAACCTCTCCCTTAGTATAGGCAGCGTCCCGTTGGACTGGAGGACGGCTAACGTCATTCCACTCCACAAGAAAGGCTCAAAGATGGAGACAGCAAACTACAGACCAGTGAGTCTAACATCGATAGTGAGCAAACTAATGGAAACTCTAATCAAACACCAATTAGATAAGATCCTGGATGAGGAGAATCTACGGGATCCCCGACAACATGGATTTACTAAGGGGAGATCCTGCCAATCCAACCTGATCAGCTTTTTTGACTGGGTAACGGGGAAGCTGGATATTGGGGAGTCCCTGGACATCGTGTACTTGGACTTTAGCAAAGCATTCGATAGCGTACCACACCGCAGGTTACTGAGCAAGATTAGTTCTATAGGATTAGGTGACACATTGACGAAATGGGTTGGGAGCTGGCTTGGAGGTAGGCTCCAAAGGGTGGTGGTGAACGGCACCCCCTCCGAAATGACGGAGGTGATTAGTGGAGTACCACAGGGCTCAGTCTTGGGCCCAATCCTATTCAACATCTTTATAAGAGACTTGGCAGAAGGGCTTCGAGGTAAAATAACATTATTCGCCGATGACGCCAAACTGAGTAATGTAGTGGGCAAATGCACAACAGACGAAGATTCAGTGCCCGACAACATGATGCACGACCTACTCCTACTGGAGCGATGGTCTAGGACATGGCAACTCAACTTCAATGCCAAAAAATGCAAAGTTATGCACCTGGGCAGCCAGAATCCATGCAAGTCTTATACCCTTAATGGCGAGATCCTAGCAAAAACGGTAGCAGAACGAGACTTGGGGGTAATCGTCAGTGAGGACATGAAGTCTGCCAATCAAGTGGAGCAGGCTTCGTCCAAGGCAAGACAAATCATGGGCTGCATACGAAGGGGTTTCGTCAGTCGTAAGGCGGAAGTCATTATGCCATTGTATAGATCCATGGTGAGGCCCCACCTGGAATACTGTGTGCAATTCTGGAGGCCGCATTATCGCAAGGATGTGCTGAGACTGGAGTCGGTGCAAAGAATGGCCACCCGGATGGTCTCGGGACTCAAGGATCTACCATACGAAAAACGGCTTGACAAATTACAGCTATACTCGCTCGAGGAGCGCAGAGAGAGGGGGGACATGATCGAGACGTTCAAGTATCTTATGGGCCGCATCGAGGCGGAGGAAGATATCTTCTTTTTCAAGGGTCCCACGACAACAAGAGGGCATCCGTTGAAAATCAGGGGCGGGAAACTACGAGGTGACACCAGGAAATTGTTTTTCACTTAAAGAGTGGTTGATCGCTGGAATAGTCTTCCACTACAGGTGATTGAGGCCAGCAGCGTGCCTGATTTTAAGGCCAAATGGGATCGGCACATGGGATCTATTCACAGGGCAAAGGTAGGGGAGGGACATTAAGGTGGGCAGACTAGATGGGCCGTGGGCCCTTATCTGCCGTCTATTTCTATGTTTCTATGTTTCTAACCTGAACGCCACTAAGACCAAAGCCATTAGTTTCCGCATTGCACAACAGAATGTCAAACCTAACCTCACTCTTCCATCAGGCATTACTCTCATAATGGAAAAAATCCACCAAGGTACTAGGCTGCATCTTAGATGACACTCTCACAATGGAACTACAAATATCTAACCTTTGGAAAAAGACCATCTACACCAGGGGTGCCCACACTTTTTGGGCTTGCGAGCTACTTTTAAAATGACCAAGTCAAAATGATCTACCAACAATAAAATTAAAAAAAACACAAAGCACACTGTACACTGAGAAAATGTTAATTATCATTCCTATTCCGGGTTTTTTTCAAAGAGGTCAAGGCAGATGACTCTATGCACTGTCACCTCAGTAACAACCATACAAAATTAGACAAATATACCCCCCTCCCTTTTTACTAAACCACAATAGCAATTTTTAGCGCAGGGAGCTGCGCTGAATGCCCTGCGCTTCTCTCGACACTCGTAGGCTCCCTGCGCAAAAAACCGCTATTGTGGTTTAGTAAAAGGGGGGCCATAGTGCAAAATATAGACAGCAGATATAAATTCAGACACATTTTGATCACTAAATTGAAAATAAAATCATTTTTCCTACCCTGTTTGGCGATTTCATGAGTCTCTGGTTGCACTTTTTTCTTCTGATTGTGCATCCAATCTTTCTTCCCTTCTTTCAGCCTTTATGCTTCCTCTCCTCCAGACCTCATTCCCTCCCCCAACTTTTTCTTCCTCTCCCTGCCCTTTCTTTCTCCCTGCCTCCCTTTCTTTTTTTTCTCTCTTCATGCCCCCTTTCTTTTTTTCTGTTTCCCTTCTTTCCTTTTGTCTCCCTGCCTGCCCCCTTTCTTTCTTTCTCCCTACCCTCCACCAAGCCACTGCTACCTCCATCAGGGTACAGGCCCCCAAGCCGCCGCCGCCATCGGGTAACAGGCCCCAAAGTCGCCACAGCACCAAGCTCTCTCTGCTTCCCTGCGGGCCGACCAGCATTCCTCTCCCCGACGTCAATTCTGCCGTCGGAGAGGAAGTTCCACCCAGCCAGGCAGCGAACTGGCCCGAACTTCCTCTCCGACGGCAGAATTGACGTCGGGGAGAGGAAGGCTGATCGGCCTGGTAGATCGCCAAGGCAAAGTGAGTCTGATCGACTCACTTTGCCCTGGCAATCTACCGGTAGATCGCGATCGACCTATTGGGCACCCCTGATCTACACTATGCGTGAACTGCGACTCACAAGATCATACTTCCACCCACACCACTTTGCTCTGATCGTTCAGATGATGGTCCTATCTCAACTGGACTATTGCAACTCTGCCTACCTTGGCATCCAACACCTCTCTCATCCAAAAACTACAACTCATCCAGAACACAGCAGTTAGACTAATCTACAAATTAAAGAAATTTGACTCAATCACAACCTTCATCAGGCAATTACATTGGCTCCCAATATTATCCTGAATAATTTTCAAATCGTTTTGTATCCTACACCAGATCCTACACAGAAGCTCAGCAGCCCCTCTCATCCAATTGTTCTCTAATGTTTGGTCAACATCAAAAAGAATCCTTAACAGAATCCAACTAAATCTACCATCCACAAAAAACCTCCACTATAAGCAAATTTTCCACTCTATGCTAACTTATCTGGGTGTAAAAACCTGGAAAGACCTACCAGAAGTTATCAGGACAGAGACAACTACACTACATTCAGAAAAAACCTGAAGACTCACCTCTTTGACAACTAACTGTCTTAGTTTCTGTATAACTCCCCCTACTTCTGGGTCCCCTCTCTTATTTCTCCATACCCCCTTCCTCCTTGATCTATCACCTTGAGCCTGTATAGGTATGTGTGATGCACAAATGGAAGGTTAGATTAGACTAAGATCAAGAAAAACTACCAAAACATCATTATGTCAGACAAATGTAGCATGTATGCCACTTAGCAAAGCAGTTACTGTTTCAGTACTAAAACCAGTATAAATCCAAATTGACATGGATGCGAAACCAGCGTATCTTCAAAAAATTGAGTGAGTTCATGGAAAATAATTTTCTCCAGAATTTTTGAGAGATAGATCAAGTTCAAAAATTGCTTTTCTCCATGATGAATCCCTCTTTTTGACATCTGTAAACAGAGGATACAATGAAAGGGATCATTGTCAGATTGCAGGCATTGCAGGCACAAAAAAATGGGTATCCAAAATGAGAGAAGTATCAAACTTTGCACAGGAACAAGCCAATCCAATAAAAGAGCAGAGAAGACCTGGTCTTTAAGCCAAACTAATCTTTAATAGCAACCATGCAAACGGTAACACCAGGACCATCGGTTAGAGAATCTGTGGTTAGGCTTTTAAACATTAGGACAGATGCGATTCTGTTTAGGAAGCCGGTACACGATGCTCAGCCACTTCGTAGGTGGCCACCGAGACTGGCGTACTATACAGAATGAGCCCCCTAAAGCAACTGCGACAAAAAAAGAAGTCTGAATGGCTCTATAGATAAGATTAGACTTAGGAGGTCCCACACAACAGTTGTCAGATGGGAACAAGCAAGCTTTCTGTGCTGGGCTTGGTTGGTCACATCACCCATAAGCGAGGTTTTAAGCTCTGCTTGTCTTTGGAGAATATTAATCATTTATGATGAACTCTCCTGCCTTAAAATGAAGAAAGAGCACTGATGATCAAAATTATTACCTGGAAGTCATCCTCCAACAACTCTTGCTTTTTCATCAGCTGCTTCTTCTTCTTCTTGCTTAGGTTTTGCTGCTCAACTATTTTCTCATAGTTGAAATGTCTTCGGCCATCTTCTTCATCATCCATCATAAGCAAAGCCATTTCAGCCTGCAAAAGCAGAAAAGCACGTGTTAATGGCACAAAATACAAAAAAATTCACTACTAGGAATAGTATTGTTTTGTAAGGGTCATGGAATGCATCAGTTTTTCTTTTGGTGAATTCTGAATTAATGTCTCTACAGTAAACGTATAGCTTCTTGCACTGTATTCTAAATGTGCAGGAACTTACAAGTGCAGTGATATCCAAACCTGGTCCTGGAGGCACCACAGCTAGTAAGTGGAAGCAGCGCAAACAAATCTCTCTCATGGATATTCATTGTGGATAACCTGAAAACGTGACTGTCTGGGTTGCATACAGGACCAGGTTTTAGAATCACTGTGTAAGTTAATGCATCTTCAATTATCTACTTTCATCCAGCTATTTGCCTCTGATAAAGCTGTCTGCATATGCCAAATGTGTGGTTGTGTGATTGAACTATACATATTTATATACTATAGTACACAACAGCTGTTATTTATATTTTAACATTGCATTCCTTTTTTTAAATGAAAACATGATATCTATCTGAATTAAGATAATGGCTCTAATTCCACACAATTGTTCTGTTTTACAAAACATATTAATGACTGACCTTGATCGGCAAGTTGAATAAGATCAATAAATCAGAAATACATATTTATATGGTCAAATTAAGGAAAAATGACATCTGTTGTATTAAAGATATCTACAACTTCCTATAAGCAGATAATGGAAGACTAAACTTGTATGCAGTGTATGGGACATAAAGAACACGTTAAGGAAAAAATCTGCTACAAACAGAAATCTAATTCAAGCTCTGACATTATGAGAACAAAAGAATAGCCTTACTGGGTCAGACCATTGGTCCATCTAGGCCAGTAACCTGCAGTGGCCAATACAGGTCACTAGTACCTGAAAAACTCAGAGTAGAAACATTCCATGCTACCTATCCAGGGCAGCAGTGGCTCCTCCCATGTCTGTCTCAGTAACAGACTATGGACTTTTCCTCCAGGAAATTGTCCAAACCTTTCTTAAAACCAGCTACGCCATCCGTTCTTACCACAATCTCTGGCAACTATTCTAACTAGCTTAACTATGCTAAGTGAAAAAATATTTCCTTCTATTGGTTTTTGAAAGTATTTCCCTGTAGCTTCTTTGAATGTCCCATAGTCTTTGTAATTTTTGATGGAGTGAAAAATTGATCCACTTGTACCCGGTTTTATTCCACTCAGGATTTTGTAGACTTCAATCATATCTCCCCTCAGCCATCTCTTTTCCAAGCTGAAGAGTCCTACGCTTTTTAGTCTTTCCTCATACGAGAGGAGCTCCACCCCCTTTATCATCTTGGTCATTCTTCTTTGAACCTTTTCTAGTGCTGCTATATCTTTCTTAAGATAAGGAGACCAGAATTGAACACAATACTCCAGGTGAGATTGCACCATGGAGTGATACAAAGGCATTATAACATTCTTAGTCTTGTTAACCATCCCTTTTTTTAATAATTCCTAGCATCTTGTTTGCTTTTTAGGCCGCCACCACACATTGAGCGGAAGATTTAATCGTATTGTCTACAATGACACTCAGATCTTTTTCTTGTGCACAAATTCCCCAAGGTGGACCCTAGCATCTGTGATTTGGGTTATTCTTCCTAATGTGCATCACTTTGTATTTATCCACATTAAATTTTATCTGCCACTTGGATGCCCAGTATTCCAATTTCCTGAAACACCATATTGAACTAAAGAGCAAGGAAGAAGGACGAGCTTGTATATCTGTGAGTATAACAGTTTTATCATATTCTCCTTTAAGCCCATTATTCTGATTCCATTATATTAATTTTTTCCCTAGATAGAGTGCCAAATACCCTGATGACGTGGTTATAGACCATGAAATGCTGGCCACTGTAGGGGGCTGTGTTATGTATTAAAAAACAAAAAACTTTTTTTTTTTTGGGGGGGGGGGAAGGGGGGAAGGTTAGATTGCAAAAACATATAGATTAGATATAAGGGTATCACAATATTTTATAAGGAGAACTGAAGGTTTTTTATGCCTGTGATGTGTGTGTGGTAGAGTCATTGTTGCTAGCACTCCATGATCTGAAACAAAAAAAGTAGAATCATAATTTCTGGATATCACAGGAATCATTAAACAATCAAAATGTATTGAAGTCCAATATTTAAGGCTTTTTTCCTTCTCTGCTATGAGAGAGTGATCACCGTGGTTATTTAGAGTATTTTGAAGGAGAGATTTAAATTTAGTGTTTGTATTAGGTTTCTTCCATTCCTTAATACTGATTTTGTTGTACTATCTTAATCTGCAATCTCTCAAAAAGTAAAGTCCTCCAACTCCTCATATATCACATGGATATAACCGTAGGTGTCTCTTTATAGTGACATTCTTGCCCAGCAGCTGTTGACAATACTGTGCCAAGGTCTGCAGCATCACTTTTGCTTGGTATTTGCCCTGATTAGACCCAATACCAATGTGTAACAGGTTCCTTATGGGTCCTGTCGTTTGCAACTCCTCAACCTGGGCAGGGTAGAAGAATGAGAGATGCCTGTTGGGTGGGGGGATTGGAAGGTGAGAAAAAGAAAAAAATTGTCAGGGATCAGAGGCTGGGGAGAAATATGAACTGTAACATAGGAAAGACAGGGATGTTGAAGTTCTATTGCTAGTTGATTCGCACTGCTTTTTCACAATGGTAATTGTACATTTGTCTATGTGTTACAATAAAAAACACTTTTAAAAACATACTTGTCTAATGTGCTGAGAAAGTATTGCAATTTCTTGAAAGTGTTTTTCTGTGTGTGTGTGTGTGTTTGGTTTTTTTTTTCAGGAATCTAGACAGAAGTCTCTGGGACCCTGGAAGAAATAATAAGGGAGGGGTGGGGGGAACGGGACCTGAGAAAAGGAACAGAGGAAGAGAAGTAATCTACTTGCTACAAGGCTTTGAGACAAGAAAACGAGCTTTGCTACTTATTTTTGATATTTTTCTTCTTTGTTTAGTACCCTGTATATGCTTCACTTTCTGGGGATATATTTGATAAAGGTGTTTTTATATAACAGTATCCCTCATTTGGATCTAGCTTTATAGCAAAGTTTTTGGAAGTTTTGTGGAGTTTTGTGAGTCAATCAACCAAGGCATTAGGGCATTTCACCTTACCTTATGTTTTCTTAGGCTTCCACAGCTGGCATCATGATTATAGCAAGTTTCTGGGTCTTGCCGCGTCTGTGTAGAAAGAACCTACTGAAACGTCGGTTCTTTCTACACAGACTCGGCAAGACCTGGAAACCTGCTATAATCACATTACATTATGTTTTTCTTCTCTATCTTTTGTGAATCCTCTGGGGCCAACTGCACACCACCAAGAGAACATCATTACATATGCTTTTAATGTACCTTATTGCATGAGCGTAATGAATCATGCACCGCAACAATACCACATATGTTCACCTTACAATCCTCAAAGTAGAAGTACTTTAGTTGGTAAGAAGAATGGACACAATTTAGCCATTAATATCCCGTTTTTAGAAACCATGACAATTGAAGACATATATTTTTATGGTTCAGATCTTTTACTCCAGCCCTTAACATTGGGAAATGTCTCAATCATTAGTAGTAAACCATGAAGGTAATATTAATAAATCTTTAGCTTTACCTTGTGTCTTTCTTGGTCAGCCTCTTCTTCTTCTGAGCTCAATATTCCCTTCTCTTCTTTTAGGTTCTTCTTTGATCTGTGTTTTAAATCTAGTACAAGCAAGCAGTCATAAAATTCAATCATAAAGGAGCTGGGCAAATTTACAAATGAACATTTAGGTTGTTAATAAAGTTTAAAAAAACAGCAGAAATATATATCATGTATGAAATAAAGATACATGATAATTGTTCATGACATCTAGATGTCTATTTTGCTATAGATATTTTCATGATTCTTACATTTGACACATGAATGTCTGTGTACTAAGTATACTATTAAACACCAGGAACAGTTTATCTGTATATAGGAAATTAAACAAGACACAGAGTAAGCTGGTGACTACAGGTGCTAACCAATGGCAAGTTCCTTTACAAATGTTAGATATCAACCAATGGCAAAAAAAAGACTCTATAACATAACAATGTGCTTTAACATTAATCTTGACCTTGAGATATTTAGTGAGCTGACTTATTTCCCTCGATGAAATTAAAACATGAATGTATTTTAATTGTCAGAAGCATCAGGGGGACATAAAAAACAGAAGCTGGGATCACTGGGTGCTCTAGTATTTGTAACATGAATCTAATTGAAACACGAATGGATCAAAAGTAATTGGTGGGAGGGTGAAAGATTATACCAATATATGCTCAGGAGTCAGACAATCTTCTTTTAAAATACTACCAAACTCTGCCAACTAATGAAGTTAGGATATTCAAATAGTGTAAAAAAATCAAATAGGAGTCAATTAGGGCCTTAGGCCCCTCCCAGTCCATCCCAGGATGCACTGGGAAGGGGAAGGCCCGCAATTTTGAAGAGGTAGACCTGCTGGCAGGAGAAAGTGGGTGTCCCTCCTGCTGAACTTCAATTTTAAGGTACAGGGGGGTGGGGGCTGGGAGTTACTGGCATGGGTGGGGCTTGACCCTGTGGCAGGAGGTAGTGATTTTTTTTTATTTTTTAAGTTCTAGGGTGTTGGGGTGGTGGTGTGGTGAGGTGAGGTCCTGGCATTGGGAGAAGGGGGGTCATTCACAGCATCAGGGGGTGTTTCATGTGCTTGGGCAATTGTTTTTTATTCTTTTTTTTTATATAAGTGCAGCTGTTAAGCTCATACAACAGATGCACATATGCTCATACAACACAAAGCTGAGCCTATTGGAAAAAAAAACAGCCTCTGCTTTCCCTGCTTGCTGGTTCAGCTGATCAGGGTAGGATAATCCCTGATCAGCTGAGCTGGAAGATAGGGAGATCAGGGGCTACTTTTTTTTTTGGGGGGGAGGCAGGCAGGAGGAGGAGCTGTGATAGCGATTGCTCTTCTGATCAAGGGCTAGGCACAGTTTCTCCCCTTTTTACTGGTGATATTCTGCACAAATAGCATGCATATATTTTGCATACTACTGTGCTGAGCATCACCAGTAAAAAAAAAAAAAAAAAGAAAGAAAATTGCTCCCACCATCGTGTTTGCTACTGTGGTGTCAGAGTTTTGTGGATCCTGCCCTCAGTGGTCTTTGTCATAAAACCAATGGGAACAGACTTAAATATCTGAACATGTATATTTTGGAAGAAAGGCAGGAGAGAGGAGATATGATATAGAGCAGTTTAAATACCTCCGTGGCATAAATGAAAATGTGCAAATTGCACAGAAGGAAAGCTCTGGAAGGAGAGACCACTGTATGAAGGTGCAAGGGGGAAGACTCAAAAGTAACCTGAAGAAATACTTCTTCACAAAGGAAATCGCGTACCAGCCGATACCGCACTCCTGAAGGGACACTGGACAACTGCTTTGAGATCTAGCAAGCGCTGAAGGGTCTGGCGAAAGGCTAGCGTCTCCCATGCCACCTGACATGGAGAGGCTAGATATGATCCGGCAGAGAGCGGGCAAAATTCAAGTACATAACCGTCCCGCACCACCACCAGGACCCACTGATCGTACGTGATCTCGGCCCACTTGGGAAACAAGTTGCGAAGCCGAGCACCCACGGGAACCAAAGGGGGCGCCGGCAAAGAGCCATCGCGCAGGACGGGCAGTAGGGGAACCGGGGTGAACTCCCAGCCCCCCGACGGGCCCCCTGAAAGGACTGCATGCGCTAAGCCAACCGACCCCGGGGAAAAACCGAAAGCCTGGAAAGAAGCAGTCCCATGCCCCAGGCGAAACTTGCAAAATTCCCGCAGACGCACCTGGGCAATGCCAACCCGAGACGCCGGGCGGGCACGGTCCTCAGGCAGACGGGGCACCTCAGAGTCCGTCAGAGTCTGAACCACCGGATCTAAGTCCTCTCCAAACAAAAACAACCCACGAAAGGGAAATTTTTGGGAAGTTCAGTTCTGGACGCGGCAACCGCCGACCAAGCGCGAAGCCACAAGGTACAGCGTGCGGCCACCAAAAGTCCCAGACTTAGCTGCACCAAGTCACAAAGAACAACCGAGAGGAACGAGGCAGTCATCTCAATCTTCACCACCTCCTGATCCACTAAGGACCAGTCATCAGACTCACGATCCAGGACACGCTCAGACCACCGAAACACGGTGCGAGCCACCAGCCCCACACAAATACCCCCAAGGCAAAGACATCAAAATTATACTTAGAAGTGTCTCTAACGTACGCTCCTCAGAGACCCTAAGAGCAGAACCGTCCATAACAGGCACGGTATGCCGCTTAGTAAGTGCCGAGACCACCGCGTCCCCCATTGGCAAAATTAAGGTAGCCCTATCCCCCTCCGGGATGGGATACCCATGAGCCAAGGTGCACACCAAACGAAACGGCGCCCGTAGGCCACTGCGCCAGCAAAAAATCCCGAAAATCCTGACGCACAGGAAAAGAGCGGGAAACAGGACAGACCCCCCTGAAGCAGAGGGGCCCCCATACGCGGGATCTCCGGTGGCGCAACTTCAAAAATGCAGCACCAAGGAGACCTGCTGCATCAGGTCTAAAAACTCATCCCTCTGAATAAAAAGCGCACCACGGACGCATCTGCTCTGGAAGACGGGAAACCCGCCGCCCCGCTGCCCCCGGGGGGGGGTCCCCTCCAGAGGATCCTGGAAGCCCGCCAAAGCGGCCAGGTCCTCAATCATGCCAACACGCTCCTCCGACCACCAATTTGCAATCCAAGGCCCCCCGCGGGCACTTAGATGAGGGAGGAGGAAGAGGGGACGCCAAACGAAAAGAGGGAGGCAAAGCCATAGAGGGCGCGGAGGGAAACCACCCCCGAAACCCCCCAGGTGCACGTGGGACCCCCAATTATCTGCACAAAGAAATTAAATTGGGGGCAAAAAACCCCTGGGGGTCCCCAGGGACTCCCTGCCCCAGCAGGGGTCCTTGCTGAAACCTGCCCCTGAGGTTGCAGACAAAATGGAGAGGCCAGACAGAGAAAATGGCGAAGTTCCCGCCAAAAATGCTCCCTCCATGGCCTGTAGCAGCTGAGAAGCCTGAACAGTCCCAGCCGCTAAAACAGGCAAGACGGCATCAGCTGTCAAAAAATCAGCTGAGAGGGAATCCCTCCGTGGGCGGTTGGAGAAGACCGGGCTTCCCCACTGCTCCCAGCCGACTCGCGAGGCACCATCGGCGGGGAGCTCTGGGCGCCTGCAGACGCTGCCGACGGAGCTCCACCACTTCACCGGCCCAAACTACTGAATTCAGTCCGGCCGCGAGTGCCTCGCGGCTGGACCTAATTGTGTCCCACTCCCCCGGAGAAGGGCACAATTGCTCCATACGCGACCTAGCTAGAAACAAAGTGCCGGTTAGATGAAAAAATACAGTAAAAACCATTAAACTGACAGGGAAGCAACCCTGCAGACCGGCACTACCTCAGGATTTTTTTTTTTTACAGAACAGACTCCACAGGATCTCGAAGCAATATGCCTTGCTTGATTTAGGGGGCAAGGCTTACTGCTGAGGCTCCTCTAAAAAAATGTGGGGAGGTGGAGGAAGTGGGGGGAGGGACCCTGCTCGAGACCCGCCGGGTTTGACACCCCCGAGGTCGGACGGACCCCCAAACAGGGCCCGCCCAAGCTCCGTCCGGCCAAAAACAGGGACTAGAAACCCCCTAATCAAATTCCAACAGCCCTACCAAGGGAGATGGGTACAGATCACTCAACACCTGCTGGAGACTGAAAGAAGACTGATGTAAATAGAGAAGGGAGTATATTATATACTGTCCCACAGTTTTGTTTTCAGTCTCCACCTGCTGGTCATGATTGGATATATACCCATTCGTAAAGATTAACCTCTACTGGTCTGGAGAGTGCTAAAGAATGTGCAAATTGCACAGAAGGAAAGCTCTGGAAGGAGAGAACACTGTATGAAGGTGCAAGGGGGAAGACTCAAAAGTAACCTGAAGAAATACTTCTTCACAGAAAGGGTTGTGAATTCATGGAACGCATCCTAGTGGAGGTGGTGGTGACAAAAACTGTATCTGAATTCAAGAAAGCTTGGGACAAGTATATTAGATCTCTAAGGGAGAGGAAGGGATTGTAGATGGCATAGATGGGCACACTGGTTAGGCCATATAGACTTTATCTACCTTCATGGTTCTAATTTTCAAGAGCAGGAGGCTAAATCACAAAATTGTTCTAAAACATTTAAATTGTAAAAGAATACCAATGCAATTTGACTAGCTAATCATATTACCTGGTTTTCCAAGTTCTTCAGAAAAGTAAGGATCATTAAAATTCACATCAGTTGGAAACTCGTCGCTGTCTTCACTTGGTCCTTCTTCTTGCTTAGCCTACGAGAGAAAATAGTGCAGTTCAATCAACCCATACTAATATAAATGGTTTACATTAGGGGCAGGCAAATTACGGCTCGCGAGCTAGGACCAATCTGTTGACACTCGGTTTGGCCTGTTGCCAAGTTGCTACAAATAAATTACAAGTGGACTGCAATGCTCTCTGCTCATTACATAAACCAAATACTGTAACCCATAGTTCACTTTAAGATCTTATCACAACTGCGGCAAAGCACAGTTACTTACCGTAACAGGTGTTATCCAGGGACAGCAGGCAGATATTCTTAACATATGGGTGACGTCACCGACGGAGCCCCGGTACGGACCTTTTTAACTAGAAAGTTCTAGTTGGCCGCACCGCGCATGCGCGAGTGCCTTCCCGCCCGACGGAGGAGTGCGTGGTCCCCAGTTAAGATAAGCCAGCTAAGAAGCCAACCCGGGGAGGAGGGTGGGACGTAAGAATATCTGCCTGCTGTCCTGGATAACACCTGTTACGGTAAGTAACTGTGCTTTATCCCAGGACAAGCAGGCAGCATATTCTTAACGTATGGGTGACCTCCAAGCTAACAGAGAGGGAGGAGGGATGGTTGGCCATTAGGAAAATAAATTTTGTAACACAGATTGGCCGAAGAGTCCATCCCGTCTGGAGAAGGCATCCAGACAGTAGTGAGTAGTGAACGTGTGAACTGAGGACCAAGTGGCAGCCTTGCAGATTTCCTCGATAGGTGTGGAGCGGAGGAAAGCCACAGAAGCAGCCATAGCTCTGACCCTGTGGGCCGTGACAGCACCTTCCAGTGAGAGACCGGCCCGAGCATAACAGAACGCAATGCAGGCAGCAAGCCAGTTGGAAAGCGTCCGTTTAGAGACAGGACGACCTAGACGGTTAGGATCGAAGGTCAGAAAGAGCTGAGGAGACGAGCGGTGAGCCCTGGTACGATCAAGGTAGTATGCAAGGGCACGCTTACAATCCAGCGAGTGTAACGCCTGTTCCCCAGGATGGGAATGGGGCTTAGGGAAGAAAACAGGCAATACAATGGACTGGTTGAGGTGGAAGTCTGAGACCACCTTAGGCAGAAATTTATGATGGGTACGCAGAACCACCTTGTCATGGTGAAAAACAGTGAAAGGTGGGTCGGCAACCAGTGCATGCAGCTCACTAACCCTCCTGGCAGAGGTGATGGCAATGAGGAAAAGTACCTTCCACGTAAGAAATTTGAGTGAAGTTGTGGCAAGAGGCTCAAATGGAGGTTTCATGAGGGCTGATAGAACAACATTCAGGTCCCAGACGACTGGAGGAGGCTTCAGAGGTGGTTTGACATTGAAGAGGCCTCTCATGAACCGGGAAACCAGGGGATGAGCCGTAAGAGGTTTTCTGAGGATAGGCTCATGAAACGCAGTGATGGCACTGAGGTGGACTCTGATTGAGGTCGACTTGAGGCCAGCGTCGGAGAGAGAGAGCAAATAGTCCAGTACAGTTTCCACCGCCAGTGAGGTGGGATTGTGATGATGAAGGAGACACCAAGAGGAGAACCGGGTCCACTTCTGATGGTAACATTGGAGGGTGGCCGGTTTCCTGGAAGCATCCAAAATACGACGGACAGGCTGAGACAGATTCTCTGGAGAGGTCAGCCCGAGAGAAACCAAGCTGTCAGGTGGAGCGAGGACAGATTGGGATGTAGTAGAGACTGATGCTGCTATGTAAGTAGAGTAGGAAACACAGGAAGAGGAATGGGCTCCCTGGAGTTGAGCTGAAGCAGGAGGGAGAACCAGTGTTGGCGAGGCCACCGAGGGGCGATGAGGATCATGGTGGCTCTGTCCCTGCGGAGTTTGAAGAGCGTCCGCAACATCAGAGGTAGGGGAGGAAAGGCATAGAGGAACCGATCCGTCCAGTCGAGCAGGAATGCATCCGGAGCCAGACGATGAGGAGAGAAGAGTCTGGAACAGAACTGGGGCAGCTGATGGTTGTGAGGAGCTGCAAAGAGGTCCACCTGAGGAGTGCCCCAGAGAGCAAAGATGGAGTGGAGTGTGGGAGGATCCAGGGTCCACTCGTGAGGTTGAAGGATGCGGCTGAGATTGTCGGCCAGGGAGTTCTGTTCACCCTGGATATAGACAGCCTTGAGGAAGAGACTGTGGGCCGTGGCCCAGGTCCAGATGCGGATGGCCTCCTGACAGAGGAGGGGAGATCCGGTGCCGCCTTGCTTGTTTATGTAGTACATGGCGACTTGGTTGTCTGTGCACAGGAGAAGAACCTGAGGGTAGAGAAGGTGCTGGAAGGCCTTGAGAGCATAGAACATGGCCCTGAGTTCGAGGAAGTTGATGTGATGTTGACGCTCCTGAGGGGTCCAGATTCCCTGGGTGCGAAGATCTCCCAGGTGAGCGCCCCATGCATAGGGGGAGGCATCTGTGGTTATGATCATGGAGTGAGAGGGTAGATGAAAGAGTAGACCCCTGGACAGATTGGAGGAGTTCAACCACCATTGAAGAGATTGCCGAAGAGACGATGTCACAGAGATGGGATGAGAAAGAGGATTGGTGGTCTGTGACCATTGGTTGGCTAGAGTCCACTGAGGTGTCCTGAGGTGGAGTCGCGCCAGAGGAAGTACATGGACCGTCGAGGCCATGTGGCCCAGGAGATCATCATCTGCCGAGCTGGAATGGAGTGATGAAGGAGCACCTGACGGCAGAGGTGGAGCAGAGTTCGATGGCGGTCGGAGGGGAGAAATGCCCTCATTAGAGTGGTGTCGAGAACTGCTCCAATGAACTGAAGTCGCTGTGTGGGAAGCAGATGCGACTTGGGGTAGTTGATCTCGAAACCCAAGAGATGGAGGAACGAGATGGTGTGATGAGTGGCTTGAAGTACAAGCGGAGACGTAGGTGCTTTCACCAGCCAATCGTCCAAGTAGGGGAACACCTGAAGGTCGTGAGACCTGAGGAAGGCCGCCACCACAATAAGGCACTTGGTGAACACTCTGGACGATGATGCGAGGCCAAAGGGTAGCACTTTGTACTGATAGTGATGGTGCTGTATCTGGAACCGTAGGTAGCGACGTGAAGACGGATGGATTGGAATGTGAGTGTAGGCCTCCTTGAGGTCTAGGGAGCATAACCAGTCGTGGTGGGAGAGAAGAGGGTAAAGCGTGGCTAGGGAGAGCATTCTGAACTTCTCTTTGACTAGACACTTGTTGAGGTCCCTGAGATCGAGGATGGGACGAAGGTCTCCTGTTTTTTTTTGGGGACCAGGAAGTAGCGGGAGTAGAATCCCTGACCCCTTTGGTCCGGAGGTACCTCTTCGATGGCATTGAGGAGAAGGAGGGATTGGACCTCCCTCAGGAGGAGGGTGGTTTGGGAGGAGTGAAAAGCAGACTCTACGGGAGGATGGTCTGGTGGAAGAGTCTGGAAGTTGAGAGAGTAGCCGTGGCGAATGATGTTGAGGACCCACTGGTCCGAAGTGATGACCTCCCAACGGCTGAGGAAAAGCTGAAGACGTCCTCCGATAGGTTGAGGGAGAGGCAGCGATGGTGGGAGAATGGCTATGCTCTGGAGAAAAGAGTCAAAAGGGCTGAGACGGCTTAGATGAAGGAGGAGGTTTGGCAGGTTGAGTCTGTGGGCGAGCCTGAGTCTGATGTTGGTGGCGAGGACGGCGAGACTGTTGTTGAGGCGGATTGAGAGGTCTGGCCGAGAACCTACGTTGGTAAGAAGACTGTTGTCTGTAGGGACGAGCAGGTGGAGTCTTCTTTTTAGGTTTGATCAGTGTCCCACCTGGTCTCATGTGCTGAGAGTTTCTGGGTTGTTGAGTCCAGGGACTCTCCGAAGAGTTCATCGCCCAGACAAGGTGCGTTAGCCAGGCGGTCCTGGTGGTTAATGTCTAGGTCAGAGACTCTCAGCCATGCCAAACGGCGCATGGCCACCGCCATGGCAGAGGCGCGAGAGGTCAGCTCAAATAAGTCGTAGATGGAGCGAACCATAAATTTCCTGAGTTGGAGGAGGCTGGAAATTTGTTGCTGGAACAGAGGGACCTTACGTTCAGAAAGATATTTCTGTAAGGAGGAGAGCTGTTGCACCAGATGCTTCATGTAGAAGGAGAAGTGGAAGGTGTAGTTGTTGGCTCTATTGGCTAGCATGGAATTTTGGAAAAGGCGCTTCTGCCAGGAGGGGTGGAGGCATATACACTGGAACCCTGAGATTTTTTCAAAGTAGATTCCACCAGGAGGGACTCGTGGGGCAATTGAGGTTTGTCAAACCCTGGGATTGGGATAACCCGGTACAAGCTATCCAATTTACGAGGGGCTCCGGGAACAGTGAGGGGAGTCTCCCAGTTCTTATAGAAAGTTTCCCGTAAGATGTCGTGGACGGGCAACTTTAGAAATTCCTTGGGAGGTTGCTCAAAGTCTAGGGCATCGAGGAAAGCCTGAGACTTCTTAGAGTCGGACTCTAAGGGGATGAAAAGAGCTGCTGACATTTCCCTAAGGAATTTAGAGAAAGAGGATTGCTCTGGTTTGGAGGCGGTGTCGGTCATGGAGGGTTCTTCGTTGGTTGACGAAGCGTCCTCTTCGGTACCGTGAGGGGAGTCTTCCCACAAGTCTGGGTCCCTATCGTCGGGGTGCGTACGTTTGGACATCGGCGTGAAGGGCTCGGCATGGCGGGTCTTTGAGAGAGATTTTCCTGAGCGCACCGAGGCGGTACCGGGTGAGGAAGACCGATGTCGTTCCTGGGACCGGACAGGGTCGGCAGTAGCACGGGTATGCACCGTAGGTGTTTCGGCCAAGAGGACTGGCATGGAGGTATTAGTCGGTACCGAGGGGGTCGACACCGAAGGGACAGTGCGAGGCTCGGACCGGTCCTGTACCGGAAGGTGCGGTGCCAGCAACGCCGGCAACAGTTGTTGGAGTTGTTGTTGCAGCTGCTCCTGTAACTGTGTTTGGAGTATGGCTGCGATGCGGTCATCCAGGGGAGGCACCGGTACCGCTTTTTTTCTTCTTCGGTACCATAGGTGCCGCTCTACGCTCCGGCGATGAGGAGGCCGATGATGAGGCACTCACCGAGATCGGAGCGGAGCGTTTGCAGGGCCGGTGCGGTGCCGGAATGGCTGGTGTCGCAACCGTGGCAGGAGGGCGCTCGAGGGAAGTGGAAGGCTTCTTAGCCGGCTTACCTGGGCCCAACGACCCCGAGGAAGGGTCCGGTGGTGTCGACGTCGTCGGTGCCGACTTTTGGGGTGCCGTCGACGTCGCGGCAGGTTCCATGGCAGATCCGGTACCAAACAAAATATTTTGCTGGATCTGCCTATTTTTCAAAGTGCGCTTTTTAAGCGTAGCACAGCGGGTGCAGCTGTCAGCCCGATGCTCTGGACCCAGGCACTGGAGGCACCAATTGTGCGGGTCTGTGAGAGAGATCGGGCGTGCACACCGCTGGCACTTCTTAAAACCCGGTTGAGGGGGCATGAAGGGAAACACGGCCTCCGCAAAATCAAAGCCGGAGGCCTGTATGGTGACAACAGGCCCCGCCGGGGCCGGCTCGAAAAAATAAAGAAAACTCGATGAGTTTTTTGTTTTTTTTTTTAAGGAAAAATAAAGTAATCCAAAGGGAAAAAAGGAAGAAATTCGGAAAAAATACGCGAGCGGGAAGGCAAACTAATGATTTCAACGGCCGTTGAAAAACATGAGACTTCTTTGCTCCGTGGAAACGAAGAAACTGGGGACCACGCACTCCTCCGTCGGGCGGGAAGGCACTCGCGCATGCGCGGTGCGGCCAACTAGAACTTTCTAGTTAAAAAGGTCCGTACCGGGGCTCCGTCGGTGACGTCACCCATACGTTAAGAATATGCTGCTTGCTTGTCCTGGGATAATCCTTGATATTTGACACGGAAAAACTAGCACATTGTTAAAAGAAAGCATTTCACCTTGAAGCGATGGGGAGTGGGGGAGAGCCAGCCATATCCTGTCTTCCTGATATAAAGCTGAAAATCTGCAGCTGGTGAGCAGCAAAGTAATTTATCCTTATATTTTGAATTTGAATCATCCAGATCTTCTATTTATCTATTCATAGATTCAAGTTATCTAGACTAAAACTTGGCCTCTAGGTCAAGAGTGAGCCAAACTCATTTGTTCCATGAATATCTGTACACCTTCAACTCCTCAGAATGGTCCCCCAACCCACTCACACTGTCCTCCGACCAACTCACATCTCCACCATAAAGTTTGCTCATCCTGCTTTACAACAATTAGTATTACTGTTTTTCGTAACAGCTACTGTAAAGGCATGAAAAAGCTCTCTAATTCACTATACAGCACTCGTTGTACTATTTAAGTTGTAAATTCATATTTGTGCAGCTGAGCAAATGTTCGCTTCAGACCAGTAGCCAAAACATTATACAGACATGCTTCTGCGTCTGCAAAAATGTACCAGGGATAACATTAAAAATGTTTAGTTCGCATAACAGAAGTAAATCTTTGTGTCAAAAGAATCCTATATTCTATGAATTTACAGTTAATGCAAAAATAATCTACACTTTTTCGTAATAAAAAAAGGGACCAAAAATGTGGAAAGTATACAAACTTCATTTTTATAAGCTTTACTAGTGCTATACAAAGCATAACTACCATAGTGCCATACTGTAATAAGAAGGAATATGCTTTCTTCTTCTTTAGCTCCCATTATAGGAAAACATGTTATAAATCATTCTCAGAATTTCAGAACCTACTGGTCAATATCAACAAGCAATCACACGTAAAGGAGATCTCAAACTATTTAAAAACTTAAAGTTAAGCCTTTTGTAACTTGGAAAGAAAACACCTTCAGTATAATTTAGAGCAGAGGTGCCCACACTTTTTGGGCTTACGAGCTACTTTTAAAATGACCAAGTCAAAATGATCTACCCACAATAAAAATTTAAAAAAACACAAAGAACACTGTACGCAGAGAAAATGTTAATCATCATTTATATTCCGTTTTTTTTTTCAAAGAGGTCTAGGCAGATGACTCTATGCATTATCATCTCAGTAACAACCATACAAAAATAGACAAATATACCCCCCTCTCTTTTTACTAAACCGCGATAGCAGTTTTTAACGCAGGGAGTTGCGCTGAATGCCCCATGCTGTTCTCGACGCTCATAGGCTCCCTGTGCTAAAAACTGCTATTGCGGTTTAGTAAAAGGGACCATAGTGCAAAATATAGACAGCAGATATAAATTCTCAAAACGGACATATTTTGATCACTAAATTGAAAATAAAATCATTTTTCCTACCTTTTGTTGTCTGGTGATTTCATGAGTCTCTGGTTGCACTGTCTTCTTCTGACTGTGCATCTAATATTTCTTCCCTATTTTCAGCCTCCTATATGCTTCCTCTCCTCCAGACCTCATTCTCTCCCCCAACTTTTTCTTCCTCTCTCCCTGCCCTTTCTTTCTCCCTGCCTCCCTTTCTTTTTTTTTCTCTTCATGCCTTCTTTCTTTTTTTCTTTCTGTTTTCCTTCTTTCCTTCTGTCTCTCTGCCTGCCCCCTTTCTTTCTTCCTACCCTCCCCCAAGCCACTGCCACCGCCCTCAGGGAACAGGCCCCCAAGCCACCGCCGACTGTAGAAGCGTCGGGCCCCCAGCATTCCTTTCCCCGACGTCAATTCTGCTATCGGAGAAGAAGTTCTGGGCCAGCCAGGCAGCGATTGGAGAAGAGAGGAAAAGATCTGGCAAGGGCCGGTAAAACTTGAGAGCAAAGCCATCCTGAATCACCTCTAGGACCCACTGATCCGTCATGATCTAGGCCCATCTCCAGTAAAATGCCCACAAATAGGCTCCTATTAGAACTGGGGGAAGGACTCGAACACAGTATTGGGCCAGGTGGGTGGAGATGGAGCTTATCCAACTCCTCCCCCAAAAGGAAGGAACCCCAAAAAGGAAATTTACTGAGCTTCTACTTAGAGGCCACATCCGCTGACCAACCACAAAGCCACTGGGTACAATGAGTGGCCACTCTGAGGGCCATAGACTTAGCAGATGCCCGCAACAAATCATACATGGCATCAGAAAAATAAGAAGCACCAAGCTCAATCTTAGCCACCTCCTGATCCACTAAAGACCAGTCAGCAGACTCCCGGTCAAAGACATGCTCGGATCACCGGAAACAAGCCCAGGCCGCCACACCGCCACAAATTTCCGCCTGGACAGCCAAGGAACCCACGTCAAAACTCTGTTTAAGGAGAGACTCCATCTTGTGGTCCTGGGAGTCTCTGAAGGCCGAGCCACCTTCCACTAGCACCGTATGCCTGTGAGCAATGGCTGATACCACAGCATCAACCACAGGAGACTTGAAGGATCTCTATCCACATCAGGAATGGGATAGAGACGAGCCATGGACTGCACCACGCAAAAAGGCGTGTCCAGAGTCTTCCACTGAACATACACCACAATAACCTGATGCATAGGAAAAGAATGGGAGGCCGACCAGATCCCCCAAAGCAGAGGGTCCACAACTTCTTCCTCAAAGCGCAAAACGAAAGACATCTGAAGAATAAGCTCCTGCAGCTCTTCCTACTGAAAAATGAACACGACCGAAATGTCCTTGTCAACCGGGGCTCAGAAACCCAACCATCCACATCATCCGCCCCCCCATCCCACCCCCAAAAGGATATTGGGGGTTATCCAAGAGGTCCAGGAGAAGCAACGTTAGCGAGGAAAAAAATCCTCATTCCATGAAACCTGCGGATGCTTGGATGGAGGCGGGGGGGGGGAGCTGGTCTGGGGCAGAGGCCAAAGGGAGAGACCCCCACCCAAAGAACCAGAGACCCCCCCCCTGAGGAAGAAGCAGGACCCCCAGCTGCCTGCAAGTAAATCTTTTACATAGCTAACACAAAATCAGGGGCAAAACCCTCTGGAGGCAAAAAAACACACACAGCCGGTGAAAAAGAAAACACCCATGACCTGTTCCTATTTTTCTAAAACAGGAGGGAGGTCACCTGAAGTCACAGGCAAAATGGTGGAGCTTCCTGCCAAAACTAATGAAAAGCCCACCAAAAAAAAATCTCCACCAATGTCTGCAGTGGCAGAGGCTAGAACAGGCCCAGCTGCTAAAGCAGAATTGCAGGCAGCATCAGCTGTAGAGGTAAAGGAATCCCCAGCACTCTTAGCAGTAAGGGAAACCTGATTTCCCTGACTGACAGCTAGGGAAAATCCTTTGTGGGCGGAAGGGGAAGCCCGTGACTCCCTACTGCCTACAGCCGACAAGAGGTACATGCACGAAGAGGAACCCTGCTTGCTGGCACCCAAAGCCAACGAGGATTCCTCCTCGCAACAGCCGGAGTACTTGGTGCAGATGCCAGCTGCATCAACCGCTTGGCGGGAGCACAATGAGTACTTTTTCACTTTCTTTAAAGTGCTCATTATGAACTTCTAGGAAGAAAAAACTAAGTGCCGGTTAGCAATAAAAATCAATTAAGCGCAATTAAAGGCTTCCTTTCAGACCAGCACTGCTTCAGGACAGGATTTTTTGTTTTTTTTTAAATAATAACTTTAACTAACAAAGGAGCATAGGCTCTCAAACCTGTAGTCTCTGCCCGACTGTGGCAAGGCGTACAGCTGAGGCACCTCTAATTAAAATTTGGGGAGGTGGGGGAAATGGGAGTATGGTACCCCCAAGGTCAGACAGACCCCCGAAAGGGTCCCCCAAGCTCAAACCAGACTGCAAAAAAGGGACAATAAAAAGGCCACTAAACAGGCCCTAACTAACAAGAGGAAAGACTGCATAGGTTTACCACCTCCACCTGCTGGAGACTGAGAACAGACTGATTGTAGATGAGACTGCACAGCCCACTTGTACTATTGCTAAAAGTCAATGTGTTCTCAGTTTCCACCTGCTGGCAGAGGAACGTAAACCCATCCATCTGTGCCGGTCTAGAGGGATGATAATGTTCTAACCTCAGAATGAAGCACACCAGTGGAGATGACATACACTCTTCTGTTAGCTGTAAAGGCAAGTATTGTGTGGCACATCATGAACTTTGCTGTAGTACCAGTGGCTAAGTAGCAGCACATCTACATGTAGCTGGTGGGGATCCCCCAAGCCCCACTAGCTGAAAACTCCCGAAAACTCTCCAACCACGTACCTTTTAGAGAGCCAATCTCTTCTGGCAGCGAGCAGTGTGACCAATACATGCTGCTCGTGCTGGCCCCATCTGATGTACTCCACCTATGTGGAACAGGCAGTTGCGTCACGATGAAAGGCTGTGGAACCAGTGCAAGCAG
Source organism: Geotrypetes seraphini (assembly GCF_902459505.1). Classification (NCBI taxonomy): domain Eukaryota; kingdom Metazoa; phylum Chordata; class Amphibia; order Gymnophiona; family Dermophiidae; genus Geotrypetes; species Geotrypetes seraphini. The sequence continues at coordinate 310,059,428 of NC_047086.1, read as the reverse complement.
TGTGTATCAGTCATGCTGCTCATTGCTGGTGAAGATCAGCTCTCTAAAAGGTATGTAGCAGTGGGCTTGAGACACCGGAATGTGTTTGGGGGGGGGGGGGGGAGCGGCTCACCTAGACGGGAGAGGGGTGGCTTGAGACATCGGAGTGCTAGGGGAATGAATCGCCCAGGCAGGAGAGGCGTGGCCTGAGCCACCAGAGTGCCAGGGGCAGAAGCTGGATCGCCCAGGTGGGAGAGGGAGAAATCTACCCACTTGACTTGGGACCAGGCTCTCCCAAAATTGGGTGTCTGGCTACGCCCCTGTTGTACTGCACTGAACTAGACATACTCGTATCCTGGAACTATTCACACGGGATAAATGAAATGAACAGAGTAGCTTTTTAAGATTAAAGGATTTATAGCATCTAATAATAAAGCATTTTTAATTGTTTCTTGATTATTACAAATTTTATATATAGCTTTTCATTACACATCAAAGCAGTTTATATTCCCAAAAGAAATTTAGAAAAATACAAATTAGAAGAAACAGAGACTAAAAGGAAATAGAGCAAAGTTACTGTCCTGTCCAATACTATATTAGGCACAGTCATCTCTGATGGATAACTTAAAAGGAAGGAAGAATGAAAACATGAAAAGAGCTACATAGATAAGACTGGCATGAAAATCTGCGGTTCATAGACAAAACCGCCAAAGACAAAGGCGCGCACCGACAACTGAGCACAAGATGGAAGTGCGCGCCGAAGAAAAAGAGTATTTTTAGGGGCTCCGACGGGGGTTTTTGTTGGGGAACCCCCCTTTACTTAATACAGATCGCGGCGGCATTGTGGGGGGTTTGGGGGGATGTAACTGCCCTCATTATACTGGAAACTTAACTGTCTCCCTGTTTTTTAGGGAAAAAGTGAAGTTTTCAGTAAAATGTGGGGGGTTGCAACCCCCCAAACCCCCCCACAACGCCACCAGAACGCAGCGCAATCTGTATAAAGTAAAGTGGGGGTGTTCCCCCCCCACACCCCCCGTCGAAGCCCTTTAAAACAGTCATTTTCTTCGGCGCGCACCTCCACGTTGCGCTCAGTTGTCTGTGCGCGTCTTTGTCCCGGCGCACTTTTGACCTGACACCAAATCTGCTGATTAAAAAGCAAGACCCTACAAAATTAAATTCTGTAGTTAGATAAAGCCAGCTCACACATTATAGAAAATGGGGCCCAGCAATTAGAAGAAAGCTGTCCTTCCAAGAAAGTTAGAAAGTATGCAGATCTAGCTGAATCTGCCTCTTTCAACTATCTGCCTTAAAAGAGTTACCAACCTGCTTCTAGCCCTGCCCAAATCAGCTGCCTACATTCAATAGATAGTAATGACATCAGGAAAGGTGGGATTAAGTTCAATAAACCATAATCACGAGGTGACAGATGTATTTTGGAGACAGCCCAGTGTTGCACTTCCAAAGCCATATGCTGTCATGTGTTTATGTTTATTAAAAATTCTTGCTATACTGCAATTACAAAATTGGTCAAAGCGATTTACACTAAAAAACAAGAAAAGAACTCCAAAATATATTTAAATGTAAAGAAAAACTATATTTAAATGAAAAGAAAAAATATTCTCACAAGTAAAACACGTTAAACAGCAGCCTTTAGGCCTACACAGAGCAGGACAGAAAATGGATAAAGACCCTGCAAAATTACCATATATACTTGAATATAACCTGAGGTAACCTTCCCCCCCCCAAAAAAAAAAGGAGGAAAAAGGTTGACAGAAATATAAATTGGAAGGGGGGTGTTAATATTCAAGTGCAGTGCCCTGCCCGATTTTGTTTCCAGCCCCCCCCCCCCCGGCTCTGCACCCATCCCCCTCCTTTCCTGCTAGGCTCTGCACCGTTTGCCCTCCCTCTCTGCTTTGCCAGGCTCTGCATTCAGCCCCCTCCCTTACTCCCTCGCCTGCCATGCCAATTTCTGCATTCAGTCCCCCACCCTCCCTACATCCATCTCCCTTCTTCCCTCTCTCCTCTGCTGGACTCTGTACCCAGCCCCCCTCCTTCCTGCTCTGATAGGTTCTGTACCCTGTCCACCCTCCCTCCCGCTGCCTTCCAGGCCTCCACTAGGTCTACCATAAGTCTTGGTGGTCCAGCACAGGAGGAAACTCTCGTTGCCTGCCTCAGCCAAATTTAACAATTTTTATCTCCCTTCCCTAGTTCAAAACTTGAATTGAGACTAAGTGAGAGCTGTGAGCCTTGGAAATAAGAAGTGTTTGTGTGTACAAGCATATGTGCAACAGACACCTTGATTCACGCCCTTGTTCCTCCAACAACAGGTTTCATGTTTCTTTTGGCCTGCTACCCAAAAGCATTGATGACATAAGAACATAAGAATAACCTTACTGGGTCAGACCAACGGTCCATCAAGCCCAGTTGCCTGTTCTCATGGTGGCCAATCCATTTTATTTATTCATTCATTCATTCATTTTTATAGCCCGTCCTCCCCAGGAGCCCAGAACAGGTTCCTAGTACCTGGCCAAAACCCAAGGAGTAGCAACATTCCATGCTATCGATCGTGGCTTGCCCTATGTCTTTCTCATTAACAGACAATGGACTTTTTCTCCAGGAAATTGTCCAAATCTTTCTTAAAACCAGCTACGCTATCTATTCTTACCACAACCTCTGGCAATGAGTGAAAAAATATTTCCTCCTATTGGTTTTAAAAGTATTTATTTCCCTGTAACTTTGAGACCTATGATGTACACATTGAGAGAAGTCATTCCTAAACTGTACAAGCTTTTATATGTGTCTGAATAAATCTAAAGCCTTTGCGAACACTTTGAAAACTCAGTCTGCTTAGTTCAGCTGAAAACTCTCTTCCCATTCCAGGGCTTGTATTATCTTTTAGGAATGACTATGAACTCTCAACATTCCAAGCAGCAATAAACAAAATGATCAAAGTTAGCATTCTGGGTAGAACAACAACACGTTTGTTCTTCTTTAATCAAGCATTTTTGTAGTGATATTTATTTTGGCTGTCAGAGCTATAGTAAATGTGTGTGAAGCTACTGAAAGCAACATTGTCTAGACTTTTCTTAGTTCTACAAGATGGACAGACTGTGGCCTCCTAGACAACAGTTCCATCTGCTTGAAAATAACAAACTTCTTTACTTGTGGATATGGAAAACCGTTGAGTGTTTTTTTTAAACTTCTTTATTCTTTTTTATTTCTTATATCAAGTGAAAAATTCATAATAAATACAATTATTTCATAACACTTGAATTACAAACAATTATTCTTATAATATAAAGTAAAGAAACCCCTTTTTATCAGAATTCTAGCTCTAATTACCTTTACCCTCCCTAACCCCCCTATATATTCTATCCATGTGCTAAGATATCTGATCATTAGAAAAATTAGAAAACTGTTGAGTGTTACACAAAGTACCCCTTGGTTACTGAAGAAATATTCAATGCTTCTAGTGACTTTCCTGTTCTGTTATTTGCTGCCCAACCTAAAGAAAAGGCTTTTTAATACTGCTTTTGGCAGAAGGATTGAAAAGTTAATATAAATTTAAGTAGCAAAAGGAAACCATTTTTAAGAACAATTCAAAATAAAATGATGTACTGGTATGATGGGCTATTTTACCACTGTTCTGCTCAAAAAGCAAATGTTTAAAAAAAAATGTACATGAGTTGACTCTGTTACCTTTTTTCTTTTGAGCTTTCTTTTCTCTTTCTTCTTTTGCAAAAATTGTTCCCAAGGTGTAAACTTGTCTTTTCCCTCTAATTTGTCTTTAACCATCTTTTCAGCACTTTCTTTGAGTCCTTAAACAAAAAAGAAGAAAAATCAAAGTTATTCATTCACTTGGTTTTCTTTAATAGTCCAGCAGTTTCCTCCCACTTCCCACTCCTACTTCCCTAAATCTCAAAAAGATCTTAAACAGATCCAAAGAAACCTTTTAGTCAACAGCTCTCTCCTCAAGCAAATATATGCAAATTATATATGCAGTTCACAGGTTGCTGTGAAAGCTCTTTAATGCTGAACCTCTACAGTCTCTCTCTTAGAACTAGGCTTACTGAGGGTTAGGCACTAGGCCAGCATTCCTCTCCTCAAGGGTCACCTGTGGAGTCTCATCTCTAAGTAAGTCCTCAGATGAAGACTGGTGAAGATTTATTGATTAACAAAGTTGCCTTATATAGTTACTTTTGTGCTGCAGGGCATTTCTTTCCCTTTTTTTCTATGATTTTGAGTGATACACTTGTAATTTCCAGTATTCTATGAGTTACTGTAAGATATATGCATAGTTACAGAACAGTGCATAGGCATTTATGTGTATATACTCTTGTATTCTGAATATTTACCCACATAACTGGTGCATAAATGTTAGAGCTTACGTTATAGAAGTACCCTCATAATGTATTAAAGGTGACTGTAAATAGTTTAAATTCAAAGCACTGACTTAATGGCAGCCAATGCAAAGCCAAAAGACATTTACTGTTTCTAAAGATAGCATGACAAATACAAAATAAAAGCTGAACTTATTCATTTTACTGGGCAGCACCAAGCTTCTCAATATTAACTTATAAAAGGCTCTCAATCTTTTCACTCTTTAAAAAGTAATGTAAGACAAATAATTTTAGAATAGACTATGCTCTCAAATATGTGCAACAGTAAATTTAAAATATTATGCAACTAACAGATACACTTTCTTCTTCCAATTGAGATTTTCTACACAGGAGTTGCTGAAATGGGTAACCACAGAAGCTCCTTTTGGAAAACCTCTAATCCTTGGATATGTATAAAAAGCAGATTGTGCTAATACCACAGAAAATGAAAAACATCCTTTAGTCATATCTTCACGTAGGTTCATACTGACGCTTAGTGGCTGATTATGGGATTGCTATAAGGAAATTCAAATTAGACCACCGTATCACCACAGGCATAAACCTTAAATAGCTAGCAAGCAAGTCTGATGTTACTTTTCCAGTTTAAGTTTTTTATTGATTTTTTTTCATTTAACAACAAGTGTCATAAATTTTCATACAATTATCTTAATAATACACTTGATATTTCTATAATGTATTTTATACATAACATTTCTTATCTTATATTTTTTATGATTTTATATATCATATAACTGTAATTATTTTTCTTATAAAGTTATACAACATATATATTGTAATGATTTTATCAATTATTTTTTAAATTATTAACCTTTTTCCCCTCCCTTTATTACATTGTTTTCATGTAAGAATACCATCTATTAATAATATTTTATTTATAATTTATAATAAAGAGTATAAATCCCCCTCCCATATCCCCTCCCTCCCTTTCTTCTTTAACTATTTTCTTATTATGGGAAAATGAAATTCAATTATTACAATATTTTGTTAATGGTCCCCAAATCTTTTTGAATTTATCCATATATCCTTTTTGTGTTGCAAATGTATGTTCCATTTTATATATATGGCAAACTGAGTTCCACCAAAAATTATAGTTCAATCTGTCACAATTTTTCCAATTGTGTGTAATTTGTTGTACTGCTATTCCAGTCATTATAAATAAAAGTTTGTTGTTATTTGATGAAATTTGACTTTGAGATCTCATTGCAGTACCAAATAGAATTGTATCGTATGTCAAGGCTACAGGATTTTCTAACATCCTATTGATTTGGGGCCAAATTGATTTCCAAAATGTTAATATGAATGGACAATAGAATAAAAGATGATCTAATGTCCCTGCTTCAAGATGACAATGCCAGTATCTATTAGACTTAGAGCTATCAATTCTATGTAAACGTGTAGGGGTCCATAAAGCTCTATGTAAAATAAAAAACCAAGTTTGTCTCATAGATGCTGACAGTGTACATCTTATCCTCCAAGACCAAAGTCGTGGCCATTGAGATGCATTGATCTGATGCTTAATCTCAATGCTCCAAATATCTCTAAGACCATTTTTTTTCTTTTTATATACAAATTTAGATATTAATTTATACCACCTTGCGGCCTGGTGACCCATGGAATCTATCTGAAAACATAAGAATTCTATATTATGATAATTATTAAGATTTTTCCATTCAGGGAACCCTACCTGAATGGCCTGCTTCAATTGCATCCATCTGAAATATTGTGATTTATTCAAACCGAATTTATTTTACAATTGTGAAAATTCAAGCAGTTTACCTTTATTTATTACATCTTCTAAAATCCGAATTCATCATCCAATGTTTCCAGATAATTTTAAAACCGTCAACTTTGATCTTTGGATTGAGCCATATTGTTTGAGTCGTTGATTTAGTTATTGGAATAGGAGTTAGATTACTTATATATCTTATAGTTTTCCAAGTATCAACCAATATTTTGTGATCCTTATATAACCTTGGCATTTGAATACTGATAACATGACTTAGACGTAAAGGAAACATTAATCTCCATTCTAACCAGAACCAATCTGGTATATGTTCAATGGGTTCTGGGAGGATCCAATACATACCCTGACGCATAATATAGGCTTGATGGTACCTATAAAAATTTGGAAAATTTACCCCTCCCTCCGCAATTGGTCTTTGTAATGATACTAGAGCAATTCTGGGGTTTTTTCCAAGCCAAATAAATTTTGTTAACATCTTATCCAGTTTTTTATAAAATGACCCCTGAAAAAAAATTGGTATCATACCCATTTGGTAACAAACTACTGGTAATATCATCATTTTTACAGTTTGTATTCTCCCCCACCAGGATATGCACAGAGGATTCCATTGCTCACACATTTCTGACACTTTTTGTAATATATTTTTTTCATTAATTTTCATTGTCTCATCTACAGTTTTTGTTATCCAAATTCCTAAGTATTTTATTCCTTCTTCTTTCCAAATAAAAGAAAATGAATCAAATAGACTTTTTGTACAATGTACATTGAGTGGAAGTACTTCTGATTTATTCCAGTTTATTTTATATCCTGAAAATTTTCCAAATTTTTCAATCAATTCAAGCAAATTTGGAATGGTTGTTTCCGGATTTCTCAAATAAAGTAAAATATCATCAGCATATGCTGATAATTTATATTCTCTATCTGAATGTGGAATACCCTGTATCTCCCTTGTTTGTTCTATAGCTAATAACAAGGGTTCTAAAACGATATCAAAAAGCAGTGGAGATAGTGGGCATCCTTGTCTAACTCCCCTTTGCAAAATAAATTTTTCTGAAATATTATTATTGATGTATAATCTAGCAACAGGGGAGTTATACAATGCTTTTATTATTTGTATAAAACCGGATCCTATACCAAACCATTCCATTGCCTGAAACATGAAGGTCCATTCCACTCTATCAAAAGCTTTTTCAGCGTCTAATGAAATAGAGAATGTTGGGTCATTAATGGATTTTGTCAAATATAACATGTGATGTGCCAATCTAGTATTATGAGATGAATGTCTTTGAGCAACAAAACCTGTCTGATGCATATCAATAATGAAAGGGAGAGCTTTAGCCAATCTTAATGCTAATGCCTTGGTCAAAATTTTTCCATCTACATTTATTAAAGAAATAGGTCTATAATTTGAAACCAAAGTGGGATCTTTATTTGGCTTAGGTAAAACTATAGTTATTGATTCAGCCATAGTACCTGTGATATAACCTTTATTTAGTTGTGTCTGATATAATTTTAATAAATAGGGCATTGTAATGTTTTGAAATGATTTATAAAACTCTACTGTATAACCATCTCCACCTGGAGCGGATCCAACCCTAAGGGACTGCAATGCTGTATCTAATTCTTTTAAGGATATTGGTTCTTCTAAACTTCGTTTTATATGTTCAGGAATTTTCGGTCCTTTTATTAACTTTAGAAATTCTAAACCATCTTTTTCCTTTTCTGAATAAGGCTCGGAAGAATACAATTTTTTATAGAATTTCAAAAATTGTTTCATTATGTGATCATTGTGAGATAACATTTCTCTATTCTCATTTTGAATTGCAATTATTTTTGTTTTCTTTTTTTTTTGCTTTGAGATAATTTGCTAGCATTCTTCCCGCTTTATTTGAATTTCCATAATACAGAGCTTGTTGTACAAATAAATCTTTTCTAATGATTTTTGAAGAAATTTCATTATATTTACCTTTAGTTTTTAACAATTCTTGTTGTGTCAAATAATCCCATTTTTCAATTAATTTTGATTCTAGAGACTTTATTAGTTTTTCTAATTCTGTAAATTGTTTTTTTTCTTTTTTTATTTGCATTGCTGAATAAGAAATAATTTGTCCTCTAATGTATGCTTTAAAAGTCTCTATGGAAATTTCTTCTATATCATTAATTTGAAAATATTCTGATGTTACTTTTGAATAGTGGAGAATCAAGTGGAATAAATAATAGATTTAACAGTATTACTCCACAGCCTAAAAAATGGCCACTGATTGTGTGTCAATCACGCAATGGCACCATTTACAGCATTGCAGCTTTTGTTAAAGGTAGGTGCCGGAAAAATAGGCCAGGATATTAAAGGATATTTCAGCACCTACTTTTGATGAGAATTGCGTCTATGGAGTAGCCTTACAGGCCCTATTGGGGCCTAGAAATACATTTTAGCCTTCACTTACCCTTTAGACCAGGGGTGTCAAAGTCCCTCCTCGAGTGCCACAATTCAGTCGGGTTTTCAGGATTTCCCCAATGAATATGCATGAGATCCATTAGCATACAATGAAAGCTGTGCATGCAAATAGATCTCATGCTGCTTATTCATTGCAGAAACCTGAAAACCCAACTGGATTGCGGCCCTCGAGGAGGGACTTTGAAACCCCTGCTTTAGACTCTTAAGCATCTTTAACACGTCAGGTAATGTATTTTACCTTTTGCAAGGTCTTATCGCTTGTGTTTTTTTCAGATTTTTTAATCTTTTTCGTGCAGAGCCCTGACTAAATGATTATGTACATCATGAAATGTTGGCCATCGTCGGCAAAGTAAAGTAGGGATTGTATCCCGCTACAACATAGTCTGCACTGGGACAGAGATTTTGAAGTGAGAAGACACGAAGGAGCAAGCACCACTCAGTGAAGCTTCACACTTCTAAGGGTAAGATAAGATAGCAGTTTCTAGTGTGGGGAGCCACACTGAATGCCCTGCGCTGCTCCCGACGCTCATAGGAACTCTATGAGCGTCGGGAGCAGTGCGGGCCATTCAGCCCATTTCTGCGCTAAAAACTGCTAGTACGGTTTTGTAGAAGAGGGGGTAAGTCTGTGATACACTGTATAGATATTTGCCAGTACAGTTTGAACTTTAAAAACATAATAAAAGAGTGAGCTGTTTAAAGGGGTTTTTCCAGTCAACGATAGAAGCATGGGGGGGGGGAAGGGGGCTAGCCTTCAAAGCTCTGGTGCAATAGTTTTGCCCTGTGGCTTCTGAAGCCTTTTCCCCTTTTCATATTACAAATAAGTTCAGTGATTATTCTTCTGGCAATAGGGGTCAGGTCATAGATGGTATATGCTCTCAGCGTACACATAACTGGAGTGAATAGGAGTTGTTGGTTCATACGAGTCAGTGTACAAGCATTTCTTTGCCTTTATGTTCGGATGCTTGCAAAAAAAACAAACAAACAACAAAACACATGGAGGGAGCTTCCCTAATAGACACTATCATGTGGCTGAAAAAAGCCTAAAAAATAATATTCTAGTTTGGAAATGTTGTTATTGAATAGGTTCAATGGCCCAGGAACCAGATTCAGGTTTGGTACCCAGGCTGGTTCCTGCAGTCAAAATTTTTAAAAGCAAGAACTCAGAGAATTTTGAATATGAGAGCCTAGGTAAAAAAGGAAACAGCATGATTTCAACTGTTACTACATTAATTGCTAAGTTATATAAACAAGAGAATCCACATCACTTTTGGAGACCATCATTTTCATAAAATGTCTGATAAAATCCATCACGAGAGAGCTTTCTAAAGAAATTAAATCATCATGGGACAGAAGGCAATGTCCTGTGTGAACTGAGAGCTGGTTCAAATGACAAAAAAACACAGAACAGTGCAGTGTCTCAAGATCTGTACTGAAACCAATACTTTTTAACATATTTAAAAACAATCTGGACATGGGATCCAGAAATGCAGCGGTTAAATTTGCTGGTGATGTAAAATTATTCAAAGTTGTTAAATCGTATGCGGATTGTGAGAAATTGCAGAACACTGTGAGACTGGAAGAAAGGGGATCCAAATGGCAGATGGAATTTAATGTGGACACCTGCAAAATGATAAATAGGGAAGATAAGTTCCATTTTGGAGTCACCAACCAGTAAAGATCTAGGAGTCATTTTGGACAATAAATTGAAACCTTCTACTCTGTGCAGCAGCAGCAAAAAAGCAAATTGTTAGGCGTTAATAGGAAAAAAATTCCCAGATTTTTGGGAGAGAGGGGTAGCCTTGATGTTTGCCTCAATGAATACTGAAGTAAATTAGTTAATAACTACCGTACATACTCAAATATAAGTCAATCTGAGTATAAGACAAGGTACCCTCCCCCCCCCAAAAAAAAAGAAGGAAAAAAGGTTAACTCGAATATGACGAGGGTGGGGTGTTTAATATTCATGTGCCCTGCCAGGATCTGTGCCCTGCCCCCCTCCTTCCCCTGCCAGGCTCTGTACTCAGCCCCCTCTCTGCCCGGCTCTCCAACCTGTCCCCCTTCCCTCCCTGGCTCGCCCCCTCCCTTCCTGCCAGGCTCTGCACCCAACCCCATTCCTGCCCTGTACCCTGTGCCCCCTCTCTCCCAAAGTCCTGCAGGCCTCCACCAGGCCTGCTGTATGACATGGTGGGCTGGAAAAGAAGGGGTCCTTCTCGTCTCCTGTCCCGGCAGACTCTGTCAATTTATTTTTACCTCCTCCCACGTACCTTTTTGAATTCCTAGTAATCCAGAAGTGTACTGGGCATGAGCGACCTTTCCTCGCTCCTTCCCGGCGCTGATTCTCTCACTGAATGGCTGTTGCGAGTTCTCACGGACCACCAGATATTCAAAAAGGTATGCAGGGAAGCGGGAGGGAGGTAAAAAAAACTGGCAGCCAGCTGGGACAGGAGATGAGAAGGATCCTGGCTAACCCCACCAGGCAATACAGCAGGCCCAGCAGAGGCCTGAATTAAGTCCAGGAGGGAAGGCGAGTGGGTGAAGACCTGAATATAAGCCAAGACCCCCCACCATGTTTGGCCCCAAAATCTGTTTATATTTGAGTATATATGGTATATTCAAAGACTAGTATTGCAATAAAGATTTAATGTGTACATGTACGGAAAAGGAATGGAATGGATTTAGGAATTTGTGCCCGATTCAGTGGAACGGTTTTCTTTATTGTGTTTTTTTCTTAAGTTGCTGTGAAAAATGTTAACGATGTAATAAAATTTGTGATGCAGTATATCTAGAATTTTCAGAAAGCTTTGAACAAAGTTCCTTATGAGAAGCTCCTGAGAAAATTAAAGAGTCATGGGATAGGAGGCAATGTTCAGTTGTGGATTAGGAATGGGTTCCTGGACAGAAAACAGAGGGTAGGGTTAAATAGTGGAGTGCCACAGGGATCTGTACTGGGACCAGTGCTATTTAACTTACTTATAAATGATCTGGAAACTGGAATGACGAGTGAGGTGATTAAATTTCCAGATGACACTAAACTGTTCAAAGTTGTTAAAAACGCATGCGGATTGTGAACAATTGCAGGCAGACCTTAGGAAATTGGAAGACTGGGTGTCCAAGTGGCAGATGAAATTTAATGTGGACAAATGCAAAGTGATGCACATTGGGAAGAAAAACCCAAATCACAGTTACCGAATGCTAAGGACCACCTTGGGGGTTGGCGCCCAAGAAAAGGATCAGGGTGTCATAGTAGACAATACGATGAAACCTTCCTCTCAATGTACGGCGGTAGCCAAAAAAGCAAACAAGATGCTAGGAATTATTAAAAAAGGGATGGTTAACAAGAATATTATAATGTTTCTGTATCGCTCCATGGTGTGATCTCACCTGAAGTATTGTGTTCAATTCTGGCCTCCTTATCGCAAGAAAGATATTGCGGCACTCGAAAAGATTCTTCAAAGAGCAACCAAGATGATAAAGGGGATGGAACTCCTCTAGAATGAGGAAAGACTAAAAGGTTAGGGCTCTTAAAAGAGAAAGCTGAGGAGGGATATGATTGAATTCCATAAAATCCTGCGTGGAGTAAAACAGGTACAAGTGGATCGATTTTTCACTCCGTCAAAAATTACAAAGATTAGGGGACACTCGAAGTTACAGGGAAATACTTTTGAAAGAAATAGGAGGAAATACTTTTTCACACAGAGAATAGTTAAGCTCTGGAACGTGTTGCCAGAGGTTGTGGTAAGAGCAGATAGCATAGCTGGTTTTAAGAAAGGTTTGGACAATTGCCAGGATGAAAAGTCCATATTCTGTTATTGAGAAAGACATGGGGGAAGCCACTGCTTGCCCTGGATCGGTAGTATGGAATGTTGTTACTCTTTGCGTTTTTGCCAGTAACTAGGCACCTGGATTGGCCACCGTGAGAACAGGCTACTGGGCTTGATGGATCATTGGTCTGACCCAGTAAGGCTATTCTTATATGCTCTACATTTTGTAGTTCTTCCACTTTGAATACAACATAAACACAGCCTGGTGCATTAAAACACTATCCCGTAATGAGTAGCATTAACTAAACATATCATCAATTTCCACTATTAATTGTCCCAGTCTCACATTGAAAAGAATCTTAGCTACTACACAAGATTTTTAAAAAACCACTTAAGGAGTCTAAGATTTGGAGCTTAGTTTTAATTTACCGACAGCATTCTCACAGCAAACTGTGAAACATAGAAACATAATGGCATATAAAGGCCAAATGGCCCATCTAGTCTGCCCATCCGCAGTAACCATTATCTCTTTCTCTCTCCGAGAGATCCCAAGTGCCTATCCCAGGCCCTTTTGAATTCAGACACAGTCTCTGTCTCCACTACCTCTTCTGGGAGACTGTTCCATGCATCTACCACCCTTTCTGTAAAAAAGTATTTCCTTAGATTACTCAGGAGCCTATCACCTCTTAACTTCATCCTATGCCCTCTCATTGCAGAGCTTCCTTTTAAATGAAAGAGACTCGACTCATGCGCATTTACATTACGTGGGTATTTACACATCTTTCTAGAACAATACTAATAATAACAATCTATAAATTAATCACTCCAAAAAATGTTATTAGCCAAGTGGTGGAACTACCCATTGAAAAACCATTTAAGTACAATGGAGAAAAAGCCTCAACTTAATTTTATATGCAGACAGCAACCCAATGAGTGTTTAAGCCGTTCTTAATCTGTATCATGGGCAAAAAACTCCACTAGTGGAGTTTTTTGAACATGATACAGATTAAGAACGGCTGAAAAACTCATTGGGTTGCCGTCTGCATATAAAATTGAGGTTTTTTTCTCCACTTTATTTAAATGGTTTTTCAATGGGTAGTTCCACCACTTGGCTAATAACATATTTTGGAGTGATTAATTTACACATCTCTATCATATCTCCCCTCTCCCGCCTTTCCTCCATAGTGTACAGATTGAGATCTTTAAGTCTGTCCCCATAAACTTTATGATGAAGACCACACCCCATTTTAGTAGCCTTCCTCTGGACCGACGCCAACCTTGTTATATCTTTTTGAAGGTGCGATCTCCAGAATTGTACACAATATTCTAAATGAGGTCTCATCAGAGTCATCAATACCTCCTTTTTCCTACTAGCCATACCTCTTCCAATGTACCCTGGCATCCTTCTAGTTTTCGCTGTCAGCTTTTCAACCTGTTTGGCTACCTTAAGATCATCACAATCACACCCAAGTCCCGCTCTTCTGTCGTGCGCATAAGTTCTTCACCCCTAAACTGTACCATTCCCTCGGGTTTTTGCAGCCCAAATGCATGACCTTGCATTTCTTAGCATTAAATTTTAGCTGCCAAATTTCAGACCATTCTTCAAGTTTCGCCAGGTCTTTCTTCATGTTATTCATCCCAACCTCAACAAGTGCTACCAAATATGATTGTTTTCAGTTTTCACCAAAAACTAAGTAACTGTACCTGGAACCCATTTGACCTCCATTTCCAAGTCATTTTCTTCATGTTTCTTTTCTTTTTCCTGGATACCTTTAATGAGTTCCTTATACTTGGCAATTTGTTCTTCATCATCCTTGTGAATTTTTTTGTTTTTTGTGCTATCTTCTGTCACAAGGATCGCACTATCACCTAAACAAGAAAAAACAAAAGGAGAAGACAATCAATACAAAATGGTCCAAAGGGTCCAGAGAAGAGCGACTAAAATGGTTAAGGGGTTGGAGGAGCTGCCCTACAGCGAAAGATTAGAGAAACTGGGCCTCCTCTCCCTCGAACAGCGGAGATTGAGAGGAGACATGATCGAAACATTCAAGGTACTGAAGGGGATAGACTTAGTAGATAAGGACAGGTTATTCACCCTCTCCAAGGTAGGGAGAATGAGAGGGCACTCTCTAAAGTTGAAAGGGGATCGATTCCGTACAAACGTAAGGAAGTTCTTCTTCACCCAGGGAGTGGTAGAAAGCTGGAATGCTCTTCCGGAGGCTATTATAGGGGAAAACACCCTCCAGGGATTCAAGACAAAGTTAGACAAGTTCCTGCTGAACAAGAATAGGCGCTGGTAGGGCTAGTCTCAGTTAGGGTGCTGGTCTTTGACCAGAGGGCCACCGTGTGAGCGGATTGCTGGGTATGATGGACCACTGGTTTAAACCAGCAGCGGCAATTCTTATGTTCTTATATATGTTCTTATAGATTTAGTACTGTAATGTAATAGTACTGTTATTATTGAAACATGGCATGTTATCCTACAGGGTTAAAACAAAGCAAGAAAAATCAGAACCCTGGTTCAACCCCTGCGGAGTTCCCCAGGGATCACCCCTATCACCCACACTATTCAATATATACATAGCCTCCCTCAGCTTCTACCTAGACAAACATTGCATAACCTCATATAGCTATGCAGATGACATCACTATTCTCCTCCCCTTCGACCACCCAGAACCCACCATGACAAGCACAATACACAGAACACTCGAAACAGTAGCAACATGGATGACAGAGCACAAATTAAAACTTAACCCTGACAAAACAAACTTCATCCTCCTAGAAAACAATAAAACTCCTACCTTAACAAATCTAGTAATAAACTCGATCTCATACCCTATTCAACCCACACTAAAACTTCTGGGAGTACTAATTGACAGAGGCTGTATCATGCAACCACAAATCAACAAAATAATAAAAGCATCATTCGTGACCATGAGAAATCTAAGACAAATCCGAAAATTCTTCGACAGGAAACAATTCCTACTTTTGGTACAATCCCTTATCCTTGGACTAATAGACTACTGCAACATACTATACCTCCCATGTACAGCGACCATGATAAAACAATTACAAACTATACAAAATACAGCCCCAAGACTCATCTACTCATTGAAAAAATATGACCACATCACAGAAGCATACCATGACTCTCACTGGCTCCCAATACAAGCAAGAGTACACTTCAAATTCTACTGCCTACTATTCAAAGCTATTAATGGAGAAAGTCCAACCTACTGAAATAACCGACTAACTCAATCCTCCTCATCCAGGCACAGGAGAACCCATTCACTTTTCACACACCCACCATCCAAAAATGTCAAACGAAAAAAACTATATGACAACCTAATAGCCACCAAAGCAGCTAAACTGGACAGACAAATCACCATTCTGTTGTCATCGACCACAGACTACAAAACCTTCAAGAAAGACACTAAAACCCTACTCTTCAAAAATACATAAAATCTATCTAATATGACCAGTTCCTACCTAAACCCCACCTACCCACTCTACACCCTTAATATACTCTAATATGCTTTTAACTACCCAACCAATGCTAAAATGCCTCTATTTACCCAACACTTACCACCTTAAGATCTCAACAACTCTTTGGTAATTCTTATGTAACTCTTATGACATCTCTTATGCTATTCCTGTAAACTTTTATTTAAACTTTTATGTAATCTCTGAAAACTTTTATGGAATCCGCCTTGAACCGCAAGATATTGGCGGAATAGAAATCACTAATGTATTGTAATGTTATCTGTATATTTTATTTAATTTTGTATTTTAAAAAAAGGATGTTGTAAATGTTCATGTTATTAAACAGGTATTTTTTAAAAGACATTTCAACAGAGCCAAATAAAACCCAAGCACCTAGAATCTACCCCATAAAGAGGAGACACTTCTGATGTTGGGGACCTGTCTCAGGCCACTGAGTAAGGGGACATGTCCTGGGCCAAGAACTCATTGTTGTTGCTGATGTTAGGGAGACTAGAAGAAACTATTGCCACTAACAATAGCACCAAGGCTGAGCTGCTGTGATATGGAGTTGGCTCTTCTTGGTAGGCCAAGTACAAGTGTGCTAGAAGGAAAAATGAGGAGGGTGTGCCTAGAGCAAATTAAAGAAGCACTGTGGAAAGTGTTCCCATAAGGAGAAGTAGGAAGAAGAGTGCAAAGAAAGAAAATATAAAACTAAAGATGAAAAAGTGAAAAATAAAAAATAAAGCTAAATTTTCAAAAATGAAATGGATCCCCCTTGATTTATAAAAAGAGGAAACCCTCATAGAATGAGAGTAGTGGTACAGAATGTATATCTAGATTCTATTGTGCCCTATTGCAGCAATTGGCTACACCTATAAAATACATAACAGTATAGGAACAAGCTCTAGAGTGTGTTTATGAACCAAACGCCTGGGAAAAGATATCTAAGAATTTATTTACGTTTTTATAACAAGTAATAAAGATATAAAATATTTCATTGGTATCTTACATCATCAGCTCACATGTATGGCAATGTCTCTGACCAGTACTGGTGAACATTTAAGGAAAGGAGTACTTTTTTCATATTTTGTGGACATGCTCCCAGGCCTAATTATAATGGGGCATGTTTTTTTTTGTACTGATTACAGATATCCTTGGATTTCCACTAATGAAGTCAATGGGCTGCAGCTTATTAAATATCAAGCCACCGGAGCTACTGGGGAAATTGGTTCTGGCAGCAGCATGGAAACAAACCATAATCCCCTCTCTCAGATAAGTAATTGCTGAAGTGGATTTTGTATATCACATGTCCAAATTTCATTAAAATATGGGACTATTTGAAAAAAGTGGAAGTGGATAAATAAATAACAATAAATAGAATGCTCCACTTATTTAAACTACAGGCACTACCTCCAACGGAAGAAAAAGCCTCAGGTATTATTACGGCAGAGCAAAAAATGCTCAAACCTCCTCCACCCACATCATCGGCAAAAAAATTCCAGAAGGAGTGTGCTGCTACTACTCTATTTATGCAGGACTGAAATCGTTGGCAGCCTATAAACTGTGAAGATGAAACAACATGTTAGCCAACGTTTCACAGCGTATAGCTGTTTCTTCAGGGCTTTGTTAAATGTCACTTCCCTACTTACGTTGCTTGGCTTGCTTTTCTGTTCTTACCAACGCTGTGAAACATTGGCTAACATGTTGTTTCATCTTCACAGTTTATAGGCTGCAAACGATTTCAGTCCTGCATAAATAGAGTAGTGGTAGCAGCACACTCCTTCTGGAAGTTTTTTGCTGATGATGTGGGTGGAGGAGGTTTGAGCATTTTTTGCTCTGCCGTAATAATACCTGAGGCTTTTTCTTCCGTTGGAGGTAGTGCCTGTAGTTTAAATAAGTGGAGCATTCTATTTATTGTTATTAAAATATGGGACCCATTTGTCAAATGTTAAGAGAATGGACAATCTTTTGAATAGCTATAATTTTTGACAATTGCTGCTCTACCCCTGTAGGTGGGAGGGGAAGTAAGGGGCAAAAAAAATTTTCATCACTATATGCTAACCTTGGGCATTGAACCGAAGAGTGATGGTATGACTTTTCATTTACTGTATGTTGGATGGTTGATTATTGTTTCTGCTTTTGTTATGTTTTGAAAATATTTAATAACTAAAAAAAACAACCACCTTATAACTTCTTTACATTTTTGTTGCAATCCGTCAGTTTTCTCCCGTGTTCTATACTTGAATCTATGTGCTATGCTTAGTTAGCAAGGAAAAGAAATCTCGAATGCCCTTTAAATTAATTCTGCTCAGCATGAATAAACTTTGCAATGTACCTAAAAGGAACTGTGTTCAAGAATCTTTAGGCAAGCATCTTGACACCTTCCCCGAGGTAAGCCAGCCAGAAATGATTCAAATAAAGCATTTTGTGTTTTCATCTTAGTGCCAAAAGAAGCTTTTTTTGTTAAACTGATTGCAAAAATCAAAATGACAAAAAAAAATCACAGATCTAAAGAAATCTTCACTTATGAATGAATGTTCACAGGACATCCTGGCATGATTGTGACTATATCAAAACTGACAGGCAATAAATATGTGAGCTCATGTTGAGCAGTTTCTTGTTTAATGAATGTTGTAAAATAAACCCTTTGTCTTTACAGGTCCGAGAGACTGATATGGGCGTTCCCCATTAGAGAATGACACGGTGACAAAATTCGTCACCGTTCCCGTCCTCATGGATAACCGCGGGAAATAATCCCATATCATTTTCTAGTGTCTATTTCAACTTAAGAACATAAGAAGTTGCCTTCGCTGAGGCAGACCATAGGTCCATCCTGCCCAGCGGTCTGCTCCCGCGGTGGCCCATCAGGCCCATTGCCTGAGCAATAGTCTATACCTATCTATACCCCTCAATCCCTTTTTCTTCTAGGAATCTATCCAAACCTTCTTTGAAACCATTTAATGTTTTCTTGTCTACAACAGCCTCTGGAAGCGCGTTCCATGTATCCACCACCCTCTGAGTGAAAAAGAACTTCCTAGCGTTTGTTCTAAACCTGTCCCCTTTCAATTTCTCCGAGTGCCCCCTTGTACTTGTGGTGCCCCTTAATTTGAAAAATCTGTCCCTGTCTACTTTTTCTATGCCCTTCAGGATCTTGAAGGTTTCTATCATGTCTCCTCTAAGTCTTCGCTTCTCCAGGGAGAAAAGTCCCAACTGCTTCAATCTTTCGGTGTATGGGAGATTTTCCATTCCCTTTATCAGTTTAGTTGCTCTTCTTTGTACTCCCTCAAGTACCGCCATGTCTTTCTTGAGATACGGTGACCAGTACTGGACACAGTACTCCAGATGCGGCCGTACCATTGCACGATACAGCGGCATGATGACTTCCTTTGTCCTGGTCGTAATACTCTTCTTAATGATACCCAACATTCTGTTTGCTTTCCTTGAGGCCGTGGCGCATTGCGCCGATGCCTTCAGTGTTGCGTCTACCATCACTCCCAGGTCTCTCTCCAGGTTACTGACCCCTAGTGGTGTTCCCCCCATTTTGTATGTGAACATCGGGTTCTTTTTTCCCACGTGCATGACCTTGCATTTCCCCACGTTGAAGCTCATCTGCCATTTTTCGGCCCACTTTTCCAGCTGCGTTAGATCCTTTTGGAGATCTTCGCAGTCTTCCCTGGTTTTAGCCCTGCTGTATAGTTTGGTGTCATCTGCAAATTTAATGACTTCACACTTGGTTCCCGCCTCTAGGTCGTTTATGTAGATATTGAACAGGAGCGGTCCCAGCACCGACCCCTGCGGAACTCCGCTCGTGACCCCCTTCCAGTCTGAGTAGTGGCCCTTTACGCCAACCCTCTGCTTCCTGTTTGCCAGCCAGTTTTTGATCCATCGGTGGATCTCCCCTTGTACCCCGTGGTTCCATATCTTTTTAAGCAGTCTCTCGTGTGGTACCTTGTCGAAGGCTTTTTGGAAGTCAAGGTAAATGATGTCTATAGATTCCCCCTTATCCACCTGGCTGTTCACCCCCTCAAAGAAGTACAATAAATTTGTGAGGCACGACCTACCCTTGCAGAAGCCATGTTGACTCGGTTTTAGCTGCCCATTTTTTTCGATGTGCTCACAGATGCTGTCTTTAATCAGTGCCTCCATCATCTTTCCCGGGCCTGTAGTTTCCCGGGTCTCCCCTTGCGCCCTTCTTGAAGATGGGCGTGACATTTGCTATTTTCCAATCCTCCGGGATCTCTCCGGTTTTTAAGGATAGGTTGCATATCTGTCGAAGTGGCTCCGCTATTTCATCTTTTAGTTCCTTGAGTACCCTTGGGTGAATGCCGTCCGGACCTGGCGATTTGTCGCTCTTTAGTCTGTCAATCTGCTTGAGTACATCCTCTTGGCTTACCTCTAAATCGACCAGCTTATCGTCTTGGTCTCCTATTGCGATCTCCTCGGGTTCCGGAATGTTGGTTATATTCTCCATCGTGAAGACTGACGTGAAGTCCTTCTACACAGCATTCTTCAAAGCAAAGCTTGCGGGTCAGTGATTGTGGCCATTCATACTCTGATTCTTGAAGAATGACATGAAGATGGTTTCCCGCGGTTATCCGCGGGGACAGGAACGGTGATGAATTTTGTCACCGTGTCATTCTCTATTCCCCATCACTTTTTTCCCCCATTACTAATGACTATTTGTTTTCTAGAGCTATAAAGTGAAGTCTTCCGCCCCACAGCAAATCATTTGATTCTGAATCCTTATTACAACTATATTATAGATACAGTGCACTTCAGGAGAATATCTCTTGATTCTCATTTATGAGTACTCCAAAATAAAAAACTAAAATAAGAATAATATTGTCACCAATCTAAAATATTACTTTTATTACTTACCATAGTGGGTCCCATTTTTCTGACTGCTCGAAGTACACAGAGCAGTAAAGTTCCTCTTTTTCTTCACTTCCTGGTGGCACACAAATTGCATCTAGTTTTTTGTGAGTCTTTGAATATATTTTCTTGAATGTTTTAGTTCCCTTTTAGAGTACAGTGACATACTATACTGTTAATCCATTATATGCTGTTGGTTTCTCGTAAAAAATTGTTTGTCTGTTTTAAGCAACATGCATTATTTTGTTTGCTTTTAGTAAAGTGTGTTATAAGCAAAGGGAAATAATAACCATGATTTTGCAAAGCCCTCCTAGAGCTCCACAATTCTTCCATAAATCAATAGACTTCTCTGCACATTTTTTTTTAATTTTTAGATTTTATCCTCTTCACTTTAATATGTTTCAATATAACCTATATGTTAATATGTTTTAATCTATAATGTTACCATTCTTTTACTTGGATCTGATTCTCTGCTATTAAAAGTTATGTTTTAACACAATATTTATGTTCTCTTTACATCATATGCCACTATAGCAACAATTTCCTTAGGTTGTCAAACATAACTCAGCCAATATATTAGAATTTAGCTTATTTGAATTGCAGCATATAAGTTTTAACTTTTATTTTCTTCTTTTGTAATCACTTTTTAATGCTGTACCTATTCTGTTAATAATGCTACTCAGTGTTCATTGTTGGAAATGAACTACATGATATGGTACAAATATTTCTCTCTTATTAATTATGGATCATTCCATAACGACATTTGCTATATCAGATGAAGTTGTTTGCTACATGTAAATCTACATTTACACCTTTTGGATGCAAGCTTTTTGTGGTGTTATAATTACAGACTTTCTAGTGTTGCAATTCTGCTATTAATAATTTATTTGCACAATTATGGACTGAGACTAGTTACTGAAGGTCCTATTCAAGGTACCCTTTGTCTAATACTTATTGAAGATTTCCATTCATATGGGATTTAGATGATGGATGAGTTCCCCCATATAGGAAAGACCATGCTACCAGAGAAGGAACTTGATAAGTGCTTGGGAATCCTAAACTTACCAGTAAAAACTTATTGACTGTTGCTACTAAGATAACAAGCTTATGATGACAGAATGACCTTTAACCTTGAACCTCTACAGCTTGCTCTGCGGGTGCGGACTATTGCAGTTTTGATAAAATTCTCTAAAGCAGTTTAGGTGCAATAATATAAGGAAGCATAGCCCCTGATGAAACAAAATGTGAAACGGTTAGGCAGCCGTCGGGCCTCAAAAGATAAGTGCTCCCCTTCTCTAAGCACCTTATGCACTTAAAGCACTTTTATATTTATTGAAAATTGATATTTAAATAAATTTGCACAGCACAAGTCACTTTACCAAAGACCAATGATGAATTTACCACCCCAGTAAGGGCACGAAAAAATAATTTGAGTAGTGCCTTGGGTATCCGAGGTCTGGTAATTTAAATACAACTTGATTTGAATTTGTTCTCTGTTTAATATGAATTTTTGTTTTGGACAAATTTGTGTTTTCTCCATTTATTGTTGCAAAAATATGACAGTAACAGGCCTATTGCAAGATTCATGTGCTTTGCCTGATTGCAACTTTTAGGGAAAAATTGTTATGCATTTTCATCCTGTTTTGATTCCTGTAACTGCACCCTAATTATTTCCCACTTCAACAGATTCTTTCCACCCCCTTTTTTGCTGCTAAGTTGAAGTGAAGTGCAGTGAAGGAAGAGTAACGATACCACCGCTGCTGTGATACGGCCTCATGACTTTAACCCAACTATCTTTTCTGATCCAGGGATGGAGGTTTCTGAATTGAGAAATGCAATGCAGAACATGATAGCGTAAGAGGATTTAATGTGTTTACCTGAACTTCCACCTTGACCTGCGAGCATGACCTGATAATATTTGGAGTCAACCAAGTCTGCACTGATCTCAGCTCTTTTGGAAAGGCATGGAAATAATCTAGCTTGCAATGAAGAGTTTGTTAAATTATCCCTCTAGGTGTGGTATACTCATGACAGGATGAAGCCATGAAAAAGTATATTCAAATGTACAATCGATGCAAGAATTTTCCGGATGATTTCTGGTCAATTATTTCTATGATTAATGCTATTTTTTTATTTCATATATTATTATCATAAGCAGGTATGATTTTGTTATGAGTCTTAATGAGGTAGGACACTATTAAGATTTGGATGGCAATGACAACTGTCTTCTTAATATTACTAAGCTTGATTCCTGATTAGAGATCCCGTCTACCCCCACTCCTTCTGGAACAACCATGACCTTCATCTATATCTTGGTTCTGTTTGGTGAAGCCTCCTTAGGCTTCAAGAGGGGAATGAGGGAAAATAAGGAAGAAGACCTTCATGAGCATCATCTAGAGTTTTAATGACTTTTGTGACCTATTCTTCAACTAACGCTCCGTAGTAGTAGTAAGTGAGGGGTGTGGTGGACAGATCTTGGGTTCCCACCCATGTTATCCATTTACTTTGCCCTTCTCCTACTCCCCTTTCAAACTTCAAATACCTTAACTGGAAATGGATCCCTAAGACCAGCCAGCTGAAGACTTTTGGAGTCTGCAACCCCTCCCCCCCAAAAAAAAAATTCATTTCTGGTTACACCAGAAGCACTTCTTAAATTTGTTTTGAATTGCATCCTGTAAGTTTGATAGTGTACTACTTTTAATTTTAGAGATATCTATTATATCTTCTCAGCCATCTCTTGTCCTAGTTGAAGACCACTAGCCTATTAAGCCTATTTTTATGCTTTCCTTACATCGGCTTCCCTTGTTAAACTCACTGTACCTGGAAGATAATGCAATTTATTTCCTGTAACATAGTTTTGAAAGATATCTAAACAAGATAGGAATGAACATTCTTATCTACCAGCTCCATATTGTGCCTCCTCTTCCTCCTCTTCGCTGGAAGAGGCCAAATAAGCCTGAAAATCCATGTCCAGAATTTCATGTTTTTTAAAGTTTTTGTTTAATGCAGTCATTCTGTCATGGTCTGTCTCATCCCAGGTGATGTCTACCTATAAATCAAAAGAAAAAGGAGGATATTATCAATTAGAACTGCAAATCAAATCTACATTGATGGAAACAGGCAACTACCCTTTCATAAGGGAGAAAAAAGCTGGTAATACGCTATCACCTAGCTCAGGGGTCTGCAACCTTTAAGACATAAAGAGCCACTTGGACCCGTTTTCGAAAAGAAAAAAAAACTTGGAGCCGCAAAACCATTATAAAACAAATCTAACACTGCATATATTGTTTCTTATCTTAATGCTATATACAGGATCACTAAATTGAAAATAAAATCATTTTTCCTACCTTTGCTATTTGGTGATTTCATGAGTCTCTGGTTGCACTTTCTTCTTCTGACTGTGCATCCAATCTTTCTTCCTTTCTTTCAGCCTCCTGTATGTTTCCTCTCCTCCAGACCTCATTCTCTCCCCCAACTTTTTCTTTCTGTCTCCCTGTTCCCCCTTCTTTCTGTCTCCGTGCCGTCCCCCAAGCCACTCGGTTTGCTGCCACTGCAATCGGGGAACAGCCCCCAAGCCACCGCCGTCCCAAGCTTTCCCTGCAGAAGTGTTGCGCTGACCAGCATTCCGCTCCCTGACGTCAATTCTGACGTAGGAGAGGAAGTTCCGGGCCAACAAGGCATTTCTCCTCATTCCATCCAGCCTGAGCCCCATCTCTCCTTGATCCAGCATTTCCCTTCTGTGTCTGTCAGAATTACCATTCCACCTATTTTCCAGCATCACCCTTCTTTGTGTCCATCTCACCTATATCCCTATCTCACCACTTTTTCAGAATCTTCATTTGTCTCTGTCCTTTTCTTTACGCCATGTTCACCATTTGCCCTTTCAATGTCTTTATCTCCCCCCACACACTTTTTCAGCATTACTTCTATGTCTCTATTTCACCTCCTCTTCATGTCCCCTCTGTATCTCTATCCTTATTCAGTAGGTCCTGCTTACCCTTTCTCTTCTTTGTGTCACTATCTCCATTTTCAGCTTTCCCCCCTTTTCCTTTGTTACTGCACCCTGTAGCTAGAATCTTTCCACCCTCCCTCCACTCCGGCCCAGCCCAGTATGAAATATTTCCTTTTGTTTCCCTCCCCTCTCTCTTCTCCTCCCTCCCCCACGAGTCCTGCATCTGGCCCTCTCCCTTCTACCTGCACCTGGCAACACCCCCCTGCTCCGCGGCTCTCTTCAGCAACTCGTCAGCAGCGGTGATCAAGACAAGCTGCCGACATCGAGGCCTTCCCTCTACGAGTCCCGCCTTTGTGGAAAAAGGAAGTTGAAACAAGCGGGACTCGCAGAGGGTAGGCCCCGACGTCAGAAGCTTGTGTCGATCGCTGCTGCTGAGTTGCCGAAGAGAGCCGCGGAGCAGGGGATGTGGCCGGAAGCAGGTAGAAGGGAGAGGGAGATAGGAAGGCTGTAGATTTCCGGAGCATGACACCGACCCCGGCCAGGATGATTTCTTTTTCAGGCACCTTACAAGTCCAGCGTCGCGGCGGGAAATAGCCATGCTGAGCAGTGAGCTCAGCACTACACAGATGAAAGCCTTGCTTGCTGATTGGTCCGGCGGCACGGCGGTGCGGGGCCGCCGGACCAATCAGCAAGCAAGGCTTTCATCTGTGTATGTGCTGAGCTCACTGCTCAGCATGGTTATTTCCCGCCGCGACGCCGGACTTGTAAGCTGCATGCCTGCGTGACACACTTCCGGAGCCGCAGCAAAGGTGGAAAAGAGCCGCATGCGGCTCTGGAGCCGCAGGTTGCAGACCCCCGACCTAGCTGGTGGATGAAAGAAAGTTGAGGGGAGGGGTGCTTACCTTATACAGAGAATACTGGGGATTGAACTTATTGAACCTGCCAGGGAACAGGGGGAGGGAGATCAAGTCTATGAAAAGGGGTTCCAAAAAACTGTTTGAGCCTATCAGAGAAAGCTGGGGGGCTATCAGACCTGAACATGCAAGAGCCTGGACTTCATGATAGGGAAATTCTACAGAAAAAAATGCAAATAAAGAATTTTATTGATTTTAAAATACAGTAGAATCCCAGTTAACAGGCACTCAATCAACTGGCAACAAAAATCCCTCCTTCCCCCGAGACCACTTTCACTGTTACCCTCCCTACCCCGAAGCCACCAGCGCTGCTACCCTCAATTTCAAGTTCCCCTCCCCGAGGCCACCGGTTCTGCTATCCTCTACTGCAACCCTCCCTCCTAATCCCCCCACCCCCAAGGTCACCGGCACTACTCTCCTCTCTTTATGTGCAAGATGATCAGCACTGCTGTCCACCTCCTCCCCCCAGTGACAGGCAATGTGCTTGCCATATGCATACTGGTGCTGAAAGAGCCTTCTGCCGATGTTCTACGCTGGGCCGTTGCAGGGCCTTGAGCATCTATGCAGATGTTCAAGGCCCCGCAGCAGCCCAGTGTAGAACATTGGCGGCAGGCTCTTTCAGCACCGGCAAAAGTATTGCAAGCACAGTACCTGTCGGGGAGGAGGAGGTGAACAACAACAATGATCATCTTGGGCACAAGGAGAGGACAGCGGCGCTGGTGGCCTCGGTGGGGGGGAGAGGGGGGATTTGGATTGGAGGGTAGAAGCGCTGGTGGCCTCAAGGAGGGAGGATTTGGATTGGAGGGTAGAAGCGCTGGTGGCCTCAAGAGAGGTTGAAGTAGAGGATAGCTGCACCGGTAACTCGAGGAGGAGGGATTTGGATTGGAGGGTAGCAGCGCTGGTGGCATCAGCGGGGAGTGGGGAGTTGTTGAGTGGAGGGTAGCAGCACTGGTGGCCTCAGGAGTGAATTTGGCGTGGAAGGACACCAGCAACAGTGGTTTTTAGGAGGGGCTTGAATATAAACAGAGATGCCCTTTTTAGGCCAAAAATCTAAGTTTATATTTGAGTACTGTATATAAGGTAGTTAGGCCTATTTTTAATAGTACCGTATTTTCACGCATATAACACGCGCGTTATACACGATTTTACAAACCGAGCATAACCATGCGCGTTATATGCGTGAGCGCGTTTTACAATTTTTTGTTTACATTGCTGGTTCCCCCCCTGACGTCCGATTCAGCCCTGAAAGCCTGATGCCCCACCCCAAAGGACCACTGGCCCCCCCACCCTGAAGGACCACTCGCACCCCCCCAACGTCCGATTCATCCCCCAGCCCCCCCCGCACCGTTTGCGGTGGAGAAGCAGCCTACCGTGGGTTCGCGATGCCAGTGAGACCTGCTGCTTCCTCTGCCGCGGTCCCGCCCCTTCGTTGACATCAGAGAAAGGGCGGGACCGCGGCAGAGGAAGCAGCGCAGGGCTCAGAGAAGGGGCGGGACCGCTGGCAGAGGAAGCAGCAGGGCTCACTGGCATCGCGAACCCACAGTAGGCTGCTTCTCCACCGCAAACAGTGCAGGGGGGGGGCTGGGGGATGAATCGGACGTCGGGGGGTGGTGCGAGCGGTCCTTCAGGGTGGGGGGGCCAGCGGTCTTTCGGGGTGGGGCATCAGGCTTTCAGGGTGAGGACAGGACTTCAAGGGGACACACGCAGACCTTTAAGGGGGGACAAGACTTCAAGGGGGGACAAGACTTCAAGGGGAGACAGGCAGACCTTTAAGGGGGGACAGGACTTCAAGGGGGGCAGAAGGAGGTTTTAATTCAATGAGCAGCATGCACGGTATACGCGTGTGCACGCTATATATTAATTTATTTACATAAATTTCTTTTTCCCGCGCGCTATACCCGTGTGCACGTTTTACACGGGTGCGCGTTATATGCATGAAAATACGGTAACTCTCAAACAACCAGAAACTATATTTATCCAGCATCTACCAATCCCCAGTTAATTGAGAGTCTACTGTACTGTGTTCAGAATTTTTTTTGTGCATAATTACCTCAAGAAAAAACGCTTAAGTTTAAAGATGAAAAATATCTTCTGTTTCAATACAAATTCAAAAAAAATCAAGCCTGACAGAAAGACCTTGTAAACATTTAAACTGATTGCTACATGGGATTCATTCTAGAATAGTTTTATATTCTGGACAAGACAGCAAGCATAGTTAGGGCTTTCTTTTAAAACAAGAAAAAGAAAAGCACACTTAGCTTTATGGAGGAGGATATTTGAAAATACAGCTCAACAAAGAATACCTTATTGGACTAACTATTCTTATTTACACTTATCCAAGAGAGTTAACAAAGCAATCAGAATTCTCTAAGGAAGATAGGCAAAATTGTTTGAAAACAGTGGCATGTTACAAATAAAGAATCATTATACATAATAGTGGCAGACAATTGTTGCATATTTTCAAGATTATAATTACTGGTTCTAATCCTTATTTTAGTTATTTTGCTATCAGTTCAAAAAGATTTGCATAAACTGTTTAAAATCAGAAAAATTATTCTAGTTAATTCAAAAAATTAACAGTTTATACAAAATATACAAAAGCAATACTTTTTCTTTTACCATCCACTAGGGTGTCATGTTTTTAAGCAATTCTGTGTTTGATGGCCTCTTTTACAAAGCTGTGCTAGCAGCTGCCATGCGGCAACAGCCCCGAAGCCCTTTAAATCTCTATGGGCTTCAGGGCCGTTAGTGCGGCTTTGTAAAAGAGGCCGTAAGTCTGTAAAAACTAAGGGCTTATTTTAAAAACACTTAGGGCTCCTTTTACTAAGCCGCGTTAGGGCTTTAACGCGTGGAATAGCGCATGCTACATTGAGCTGGCGTTAGTTCTAGAAGTGTAGCACGTGGTAATTTCCTGCGTGCGCTAAAAACGCTAGCGCACCTTAGTAAAAGGAGCCCCTAAACACACAAACTACCATAGCTTAATATTGTATCTAAATGCTTTGAAAATTAGCCCCCAAATGAAATTTGGCAAATGAACACAAAATTAAGGGGAATACCTTTGATGTTGCCATAGCTGCAGATGTGAAGTATTTTGGTTTATATACAGTGAGGTCCACATCAGTGGCTGTGTCCTTTGGTTCATCATCAAATGTAACATCATCTGGAATAAATCTAAGATTAAAAGGAAAGGATCAACCACACAAACACCAACATACACAATGGTGGCTCATAAGAATAAACAATTTTCTGACTTGCCTTCATTGGCTTTGGTCAACGTCATGTTGGACATGGCAAGGCAACTAAGTTCAGCGACATAGTATATACCACTATAATATTATGTTCTTATATTCACTGAATTGTCTAATTTCCTCTTAAAATAATGAAGATCATTTTCTAAACTACTGGTTTCTAAATAATGGTTTTGGAGTCAGTGGTATTCTTGAAAGAACTGCAAAGTGGGCCATGAGATTAAAAAATCTGCTGTTTGTTTTCAACCAAGAAAATGCAAAATATAAACCGCTACCAGTCTCTCTGTTATTTTGGAGCTTATCACTTTGACAAGGCTTCCATAGGTCTGGCCTACTTGGCATATAAAGGTGGTGTAGCATGAGGACAAAAAAGTCTGCTAGTTGAGCCAAAGAAATCTGAATGGAGAGGGAAGGGATTTCAGAGGAAATACGTTCTTTTGAGACTGCAGCCATCAAGAATACCAGCCTCCTGGCTTCTCAGGTTGGTAGAAGAGGGAAATGCTGCAGTGATCTTGTACTGGCACAAGGTCTAGAGGGATCAATGGTCCCTGCCGCTCAACCATTACTGCATTAATATGGGTATGCAAAGAAGAAATGACAGAAAAAAAAATCTAGAGAGCTCCTAGAATATCACTACAGATTAGTTCTGAAAGAGCTGGTAATCCAGTCAAGTTGGAAGTTGCTGTGAGGCAAACAACAAACAGCCAGACTCAGGAGCTGGGAAAATTTTTAAGTGCTATGAAATTAAAATTTCAACTTACAAGCCCATTTTTTGCATAGGGCATCTCAATGACTTCCAAAAGCATCTGTGTGTGCTAGGACTTGCTCTGCTTCAGCACAATAATATAATCAGCAACAATACTGATCAAAATTCTGGCTAATAAATAAAGTGTCTTCCAATAGAAATCAGAATTAAAATAAAATTGAAAACTATATCCCTCACCCCTGTAAAAACAAAAAGATTCATCAAGCACATGTTTTACCGTAGATCTACAAAGGAACAGCTACTTTCAAATTCCAGGCCATCACATTCTTCATAAATTTTACTGGCCGTCTCAGGACAGTCACACTCTGCCACTGCGTAAAAGTATTTCAGTCGATTGAATTGATATTCTCGCATCTTCTCCCTGTAAGTTCTACAAAAAAAAAGGGGGGGGGGGAATATAGACCTCAGTTATTTTTTTTTAAACCATTTATCCTTATTAAAAAGTTTTATATAGTACAAAACAGATAAAAAGAAAACAATCTGTTAACATGAATGACCTAGTAGAACCAGCTACTCAAAAGTTTAACCTCCCTCCCATCCACCCCCTCCACTAAATAATAATCTTACTGAGAATGTACTGCATTTAAACATTAAACCTAATAGAATCACAGACAGTGCAGTGTGAGTATACACTCATGGAGCCTAGAATAGGTCCTGAAGGTTCTCCAACCATCCACTTCAAGTGAAGAGCAGGGGGATCCATTGCCTCTCATAATTATCCTTAAGACCTTTTAATTGACAAGTGAGTTTGTGATAGCTGTACAGTCCTTGACGTATCGCCAACCCAATTACCAAGAGAAGGTTCCCCATTGATTTTTCCATTGTTTAGCATCTCCATTTTAGCCCCCCATAACACCAAAAGGTATACTACATTTTGTGCAGGTTGATTACTGAAGTTCCACTAGACCCAAGAGACAGTGACACAGATCATCTGTCCAGTCTTCTCAAGTCCATTGTTCATCTTGTCCCATACTCCTTCCCCTTTTACAAAACCATAGCACAGATTTTAGTGCCGGCCGCAGTGGTAACAGCTCATAGGAATTCTATGAGTGTCGGAGCTGTTACCACTGTGGCTGAAGCTAAAAACCGCGCTATGGTTTTTAAAAAAAAGGGGGGGGGAAATAAAAATTAAAAGTAAAATATAATGTTTAAGAATACATAAAAATTAATCAAAAAATTATATTAAAAAAATCTTTAAAATATATGAAAACATATATAAACTACTAAGGGGGAATTCTAAAACTGGCACCTAAACTTAAGTGCCAGTAGGCAACCTGCTGACACCTAAATTAATTGAAAAAAAGCCATTAGAAACAGCAAAAAAAAAAAAGGCAATGTTGAGGTGCCAGAATTTCGCCTATGAAGGCCGCCCAATGGCAAAGTAGAGGGGTATTCTGCCCACCACAGCCAGTTAAGCTGATCGCGGCAGGGGAACTTTCCCCGATCAGTTTAGGAAGCAGGACTCCCCGAAGCTGCGGTTTTTGGGAGTCCTGCTGGCTGAGTTGATCGGGGGGAAATTCCCCTCCCATAATCAGCTGATGGCAAATTGCAGGTTAATTTCAGGACTCCCTGGCAAAGATAGGCAGCTGAAATGTAGGCCAGGGTTTTCCAGCCTACACTTTCAGCTGCCTATCTTTGCATGAATCAGGTGCGATTCTAAAACCGGCGCAGTTGCATGATTGACATGCGCTTTTAAGGTGGCTGCCAACATGGGCGCCAGTTAAAGAATCCGGGGGTAAATGTATTAGTGTGAACACTGTGTTAGCATGCGCTAAGGATAGCCATAGGAATATAATGGGAATCTTTAGCGGTTAGCATATGCCGACGCGATTGCACTCATTAACATGCTTAGCACCCTTTGTTGAATCCTGTCTAAATGTAACCATAAAATTTAATAAAAATGTAAAAAAATTAAGGGCCCCATTTACAAACTCGCAGTACCTAGTCTTGGCATGGCAAATGCGACACAGCCCATAGGAATTAAATGAGCTGCATTCCATTTGCCATGTGGGAGTCGCTATCATGGCCCTAAATAAAAAGATCCAAAACAGTCAACGAGGAAATCAGCCTGTCCTCAGTTGCTACTAGTTATGCCAAATCAAAGTTTGGAAGTCACTTGTCCACATGCTATTTGTGAATCAGGCCAGATGCATATTGCCTGCGTTTCTCAAGCGAGTATTATCTCTGTGTACCTGCCTTTTGGACCTCAGATAGACAGCTGCATTCACTTCAGCAGGACTGCCAGCATACATGTTACATATGAGACTGATATCCACAGCAAGCCTTATCCAGAAACATTACCAACATTATTGCTGTTATGTCCAAGCACATCTGAGTTACTATGGAAGACAGATGCATACACATTTGGAGAATCGCACCCTTACGCAGTCATTGCGAAATATGGCCCATGTTGGCGACTGGTCCTTATCATTTATTAAGATAAGTTGATTGAATTTTAAAATTTTGGCATTATGATTATATTTTGAAAAGACAATGAGGAGGCAGGCAAGTCACAACACTGAGGCTGATTATTCGTGCGGGTTTTTTTTTTTTTTTTTTAAGAATTATGCTAGCTTTCATGTTTGATTATATCAATTGTTGCCTCTGTTTTTGATTGCTGTGTTGACTCTGTAATTTAGATTTATGTAGTGTCACTTCATGCATACTATACTCCTGGCAGAATTATGCACTACTGCACAATGCACAATTTCTGCAAAATTGCACAGTTGCGCAGAATTCCCTTTTCCTGTACAGAATCTCGAGCGTGTCAGCATCTTTGGGTCATGGCATTGGCAGAAATTCCCACATGCTGCCTGCAGCTAACCTGGAAGTCTCTGCAGCACAGACCAGGCTTCCAGGTTATCAGCAGGCAGCATGTGAGAGTCGCTGCTGATACCGTAACCCTAAGAAGCAAGTCTTAGAGTACATGGGAGGAGAGGAAGGAAAGTTGCTAATGCAGGGGGAGGAAAGGGGTGAGAGGAAGGAAAGTTGGTGGCACAAAGGAGGGGAGGGGAGGATGAGAGGAAGGAAAGTTGGTGGCACGAGGGGAGACTGAGGAAGGAAAGTTGGTGGCATAGGGGGGAAACATGCATGGTGAGGGGAGAGGAGGAAATTGTAAATAATGGAGGGGAGGAAAGGAGATATGGTGCATGGAGTGAGATAGAGAGATTTGACACAGGGCACAAGGAAGAGAGATAAATATTGGACTTGGGGGTGGATGAGAGGGAGGGAGAGATATACAGGAGATAGAGGAGGAGAAGGAGGGAGATGTTGGATCCAGAGTAGATGCTGGGCTATAAGGGTGGAGGAAGGCACTGAGAATGGTAGAACACTGAGGAGGAGAGAGGAGAGGGTGGCAAGTAAATGGATGAGAGGATAGATATAAGAAGATAGAAATATGGTAATGGAGGTACGTTGAAGATGAAAGGGAATGGAGGGTTGAAGAAAGAATGAGATGGGGGAATGGGAGAGTAGATAGAAATTTGATAGGTAGTTAAAAAATGTAAAAGAGGAGAAGTGTAAGAAAGAGGTAGAAAAGAACTAAAAAGGAACGATCAATATGTCTGTGGCAGGTGTAGTGAGGGAATAGGCAGGAGAGAGTAGAAAAGACAAATGGATAGCAGCCACTTGAAGGAGAATTAGCAGACAACAGGAAAGCAGAAAAAAGAAACTGGAACCAACATGATAGCAAAATAAAACATCCAAAGGTAGAAGAAAAACATTTTATTTTAAATATAATATGGATAATCATCAGCAAAAATATTGTTTAAATTTTGACAAATAAGCTTGCAAAATTAACTAATTTTGTGCAAAGAATTTTGAATTTTTTGCACAGAATTCTGCCAGAATTAATACTTTTATCTGCGATAAGCAGAGGCGCTCTCAGAGATGGGATTTGGACTGACTCATTTTGGATGAAAACTTCTTCAAAAATTCATGCGCACCAAACAGCAATAAACGTGTGCTTGTACATGTGATTTGGTAGTTTTCCAAGGTAAAGCTGGTATGACTCATGCACATACTTCCTGTACATATTAGGCAGCTTTTACATAATTATCCTCATGGAGCAAATGGTCCTATTGTTCAGGAAATTCCTTGTTTGATGTTCTTTACTATGGGCTCAATATTCAGCTGGCAGCACTCAAAATTCTGCTGACCACTGCTGGCTTTATGCCTGGAAAGTCAATTGTGGGCCATGTCTGGCACTGAATGTACAGGTTTCCAGAGCTGGTACTTAACCAGCAATGGAACACTGCATAAAAATACAACTGACTTTTATATAATCCCATTTATGCAGTTTCCTTGGCCGATTAAGAGCTGAATATTGGTACTTAACCGGCTAAGTGCCAACTGCACCCCTCAGAACGGACCCCAAAATAACCAATTTTGAATTAGGCACTAACTGGATATTTTCAGTGGTGCTAACCAATTAAGTGCCACTTTAAATGAATGGTTACCCCTGAATAGGTGCTTTAACAGGCCAGGAACTGTTTCTGGGTGGTTAAATTGTTTTGAATATCAATTCCTATGTGTTTAATTTATTGACCTGTCCTCTCTGTCCACTGCAGTATGTTGGTCCCTCTGGCACTGGTTGACTTTTGCTTGGAAAACTCTCCTCTGTTTATCCTACTATGAAAGCAGTATGTGGGGGGGGGGGGGGGGTTCTTGCTTTAAGGCCAGACTACATACTTTGGCTTTTCTGTGTCATCTTCTTTAAGACTGGTAAGTTCAACAGGACCACGAAGCTCCTCTTGCTTCAATCGATCTTTCCCAAACTCTGAAGGGTAAATCTATTGAAAAGAGTATTACAAAAAACCTCAACTCACTAAAACAAAGTAATATTGCATCATTGAAAGGAAAAAGGTACTACAGTTCAGATTATGAATGTTATTCAGAAGGGTTATGCTCAGCTACGCATGCTAAAACCACTATTGAAAACTTACGATTTTTGAACTGTAGTCCAATGTTTGGTTCTATCTAGACTAGAGTATTGTAATTTGCTATTTTTTGAATTGATCAAAATAAAGCTAAAAGCATTACAGGTTCTGATGAATTCAGCAGCCAGGCTGATTAGTGGTGTTACAAGAACATCTCATATAACCCCTACCTTGAAAAGCCTTCATTGGCTGCCAATCGAACAAAGAATTCACTATAAAGTGTTATCTTTAGTTCAACAGATTCTATATCAATCTGCATCCCACTGGTTTCAGTTCCTCTGCGATCAGAGGGGGGCATGAGATTAGTAGCACAAACAGCTGAGAATGTGAAGTATGTGGCTACGAAACTAAAAATGGTTTCTCTTGCGGGTATGTCTCTTTGGAACAAGCTGTCTGGTCATTTGTGATTATGTATTGATCATTACAGTTTTAGGAAACTACTAAAAAACTAAGCTGTTTGTTGATGCTTAATTTTAGAACTATTTCTGTACAAGTTATTTTCATTTCTTTCGGAACTTAGTTTTTGTTTTTTATAATATTGAGGTAGGATATATATCCCAGGTTGTATTTTGTTATTTGTTAAGATGTATGGGACCATTGCATTAGGGATTTCTATTCTACCATTACCTTGCGGTTCAAGGCAGATTACAAAAGGAGTTATCTGGCCATTTCCAGAGGAATTGAAGAGTAGAGCGGGTTGCTTCAGAGAATTGGGACGAGTCTTGCGGTGTTAGTTTGTCTTCAAGGATTTCTTGAATAGCATGGTTTTTATTTCTTTTCTAAACGATTTGTAGTCTGGGGTCGTTATCAGTAAATTGGAGAGTTGGTAGTCTAGTTTTGCTGCTTGTGTTGCTAGAAGGCCATCGTACAGTTTTTTTCATTTGACGTCTCTAATTGGGGGATACGTGAACAGTTTGTGGGTTCTCCTATGTCTGGTTGAGGTAGTTTGGATTAGGTGGTTGTTTAGGTAAGCTGGGCTGTCTCCGTTTATGGTTTTAAATAGTAGGCAGTAGAATTTGAATAGTACTCTTGCTTGTATTGGGAGCCAATGTGAGTCGAGGTATGCCGCTGTGATGTGGTCATGTTTCCTCAGTGAATAGATAAGTCTTAGCGCTGTGTTTTGAACTGTTTGTAATTGTTTTATCATGGTTGCGGAGTAGGGGACATAGAGTATGTTGCAGTAGTCTAGAAGACCTAGGAATGGGGACTGGACAAAGAGCTGGAATTATGTTCTGTCAAAGAATTTTCAAACTTGCCTTAAGCTTCTTATGACTGCGAATGATTTTTGTATTGTTTTGCTGATTTGTGGTTGCATGGTAAAGCATCTGTCTATCGTCATTCCTAGAAGTTTTAGAGTGGGTTGTATGGGGTGAAGGGATACTTTTCATGTGCCTTGCAGTATTCTTTCAACTGTGTTTGAAGTTGTAAAACCAGACCCTGTTTGTCTTTCTTTCTTTGAAGAGAGTACAAGGACATTTATGTTTGAAAAGATATGTTCTTAACTTGTTGTGAAGTGAATTCAATTGTTTTTATAAGCCGTATTTGCAAACAGCTTTAGATTAGGGGCTCTGCTGGTCAAGGCTTTTCTGACCTTTTGGACTCCAGTCTTGAGATAGAAAAAATGCTGATGTGTTTAAAGTTTCATGTGACCTGTGTCCATATATGGTTTGTGTTTACGTCACATGCTGACAACACTGATTCATTGAGAATGATATAAAAGATGTGAAGCTCACAATAAAATTGGACATGTTTTGGAGATCATTTCTTGCCTCTACAATATGTCCCCAAGTGCACCTGTCTTCCAAATGGCAGAGAAAGTATGGGGCAGGAATTGGGACCTAATCCTTTTCATGGGGTATGTGATTGAGTTTATTACTAGATTTGTTATGGTTGCGGTTTTATTATTTTCAAGGAGAATGAATTTTGTCTTGTCTGGGTTCAGTTTCAGTTTGTGATTTTTCATCCATGTTGCTACTGTTTCAAATGTCCTGTGTAATGTGTCTGTCATGGAGGAAGTTGGTTGGTCAAAAGGAAGGAGAATGGTAATGTCGTCTGCATAGCTATAGGAGGTTAAGCTTAATTTGTCCAGGAAGGTGCCGAGGGATGCAATATAGAGATTGAAGAGAGTTGGGGATAGTGGAGATCCTTGGAGTACGCCGCAGGGGTTGGACCATGGTTCTGATTTCTCTTTGTTCAACTTTACTCTGTAAGTTCTGGATTGTAGGAATCCTTGAAACCATATCTGTGATTCCTATTGTATGTAGTATTTGTAGTAGGCGATGAGAACTGACTGCAGCCAGTCACAGAGCTGTGCGGTACCAGGCAGGAAGCGTAAAGGTTGCGCTCCCGCATTGTGCAGTGCTCTGCAAGGAAAGAGACAGCCATGCTGGACCACTGCCACTTTAAAAAAGGTACCAAGGGGTGGGGGGAGAGAGGGGGCTTTGGGCTGCTTCTTCAGGCAGCAGACTGCTTCTTCGTGCCCTGAGCGGCTTTAGGGCTGCTTCTTCGGGCTGAGGGCAGCTTCGGGCTGCAGGCTTCCCAGCACCAGATGCACCTAGGTGCAGAGGAGGAAAAACCAAGAAAAAAAATTCTGAACCAAATTTTTCCTCCTCTATAGGTGGGTATGTGTTATGGTCAGGTGTGTCTTATAGACCAAAAAATATGGTATTTTGTTTGGGTTCACCCCCCTCCCCCTTCACTTTTACTATGGCTACTATCCAAAATGACCTAACAAGTAATACCCAGGAATAATTCCCTTCATGACTGAGTGCAGTGGGAGGAAAAGCCACCTCCAAAGAGCAAAAGAAGCCCAATCCTCAGAGGCACACCAATAAATGGATCCTGTCACTTCCTGTCTCAGAGTCAAATTCACCTATTGGGTTTTCTGAAATTTTTGTGCTGCACAGAATTAAAAAACAGCAATCCAATCAACTTAAAATGCCAGTACCCTGATGATGAAATCCCACATCAAGAGTTCTCTTTTTATAACCCTCCCTTATTTGCAGCTCTTACTGCTTTCATCTAGGCTTTATCCTGAGCCTGCCATGCACTGTACCACTGGTTGGCAAAGTGCTCATCTTCCCATTGAGAGGCTCAGGAGAAGCCCATCACATCTTTTTCTTTCATGAATCTGAAGCATTATACATTAAGTGCAGTTCTACAAGGCATAAATGGGGACAGCAGTAGAAAGCCAACTGCTGACTAATTTCCGAGACTGAAAAAGATACTTACCTGTAGCAGGTATTCTCCAAGGACAGCAGGCATATATTCTCCATGGATGTCGTCACCCACATGTGAGAATATTATGCCTGCTTGTCCTCAGAGAACATAAAAAGTAACTCTGCAGAGTGTCCATTTGAAAATGAGCCTGCAATCTCATAGGTACAAGTCCAGGTTCTTGCAAGTCTCTGAAAGCAGTTTAACTATTGACCTCTCTGAAATAAAGGCCAATAACCAAGCTGAAGATCTGTATCTATAAAATATAAAGGAAAGGAGAAAACACTTTTACAGTATTTTTCTATTTATATTTTGGAAGGAAGGAATGATTCTTACCTTTACAGAAAACACAACACCTTCTTTAGGTTTAAAGGAATTAAATAATGCCAGTAGGTCCGTGGCTTTCAATCTGTCCCAGTCCATATTGCAAACTGCCAGTCTGTGTGTAACCTGGGGGATAAAGGATCATATTGAAAATCATCCCCACCCAACCGCCTCCAAAATGAATAAAATTGTGTGGATGTTCCCTATAGCCTCAAATGAAACCATGTACAATTTTTCAGCTGGGTTTCTATTAGTTTGACACTTAGATGCTGTTGAATGTACGTCACTCTCAGATTACTGTGCTCTGTGTAACCCAAAACGGCAACTTTGTCCAGGTACTACAACCCAACAAAGCCTTCAAGAGAACTGAAATTTTGTGGATTAATACAACACTGGCACTAACTTCATGTGCAAAGTTTGAAATGCTTTATTTATTTCGATTTCTATCCCGTTCTCCCAAAAGCTCAGAACGGGTTATAAGTAGACATTCACAATCATTTGAAAACAGACTAGTCATGACAACAAATAGGTTACAGTAGACAATAACAGAGATTATTCTAGAGACCAGACTGGTCATAGCGAAGAGTACTAGGAGAAGAATATTGAGGAGGCAGTTTTTAATGGCCCGATTGGCGGAAGAGGAAGGTCTTTACTGCTCTGCAGAAAGTCATTAGTGAGTCTAGCGACCTGATCTGTGTGGGTAGTCGGTTCCATAGCTGAGGTAGGAAATGGCTGTAGGATCTTTTGTACGCTGTACTCATTCGGAGGGATCTCCCTGTGGGAATGCTGAGTCTTTGTTTTGCTTTGGAGCGGAAGGGGCAGTTAGGGGTGTATAGGCATAGCTTGGATGCTATGTAGGCTGGGTTTTTTTGGTAGAATCTCTTGTGTGTTTGATTAGTTTACCTTCCCTTTTATGAGCCAGCAAAATAGGCAAAAAATGTTATGAGAAATTTATTACCTAAGTACTTTGACTCCTCATTGCTCCTGACCTGTATTTCAATTCAAGTCATAAATGTACCAGCAGTCATGGCACATGACATGCACATAGGATTTGCATTCAGAGCCTTTGCAGCCAATTGGAAACAAAGGTATAATTACACAGAGAAATATTAGTGCTTTGTACAAATTTTGGCTGTTTAAATATCTCAACTGTACATTGTCCAATTTTTTTATATCACTTAAAACAGCATCTTTTTCCTACAAAAGTCATTCTGTTTCATGTTTGACCTGGCCTTGCTCCTGCCAGAAGTTAGGTCTCAAATGCATGCATTATTCACATGTGTATACATGCAATGGTTAAAAAGGGCATCTTTGACATCCTACTGTGTAATATGCAAATGAGCCAGAGGTGTGAAATTGCATGGTGCAGCTAAACTTGTTGGGCTTGCCATGCTAACTCAGGTTACAACACTTACTGCTTACACATACTTTTGTAAATAGCCCATCAAAATGGACAGTAAAGCTAATAATCCCCCTTCATTTATTTAACTTGTCAACCTGCAGCCCGGCCAATATGTTGCTTGGTGGATTGGAAATATCTCAGAAATCTCCTCAAAACACAATGATGCCTAAATTAACTTTCTGTATTCACAATTAAACAGTATCAGTGTGCCTAATGTTTAGACACCTGCAGTTACACCAACCATAGAGGTCATGTAAGTGCAGGCAGCTAAATGCAAAAGAGACGTGTATAATTCATAGTATTCTCTAATTTACATGTGTTAAGCGGGAACCCTATGTTCCATTTATGCTCCTCTTCTGCGTATGCCCCCTTTAAAAATGTGCACTATGTAGTTACACAGGATTTGCAGAATATTACTCAGACACTTGCTAGCACTTATGTGGGTAAGTGCACACATACTCACATTAAGGGCTAGTATTCCAAACATTTACATACACAAGGGGGTGTAAATGTGGGTGCCTATATATAGAACTGGTCACCTTATTTCAAAAATATATAGCAGAACAATAAAATGTACAGAAAGGAACATAAAAAATTATATACATGATGCATGAGGTTAAATAGGTTATGGCTTTTCAGCTTACAAAAGAGACAACTAAGAGGGTTTATAAAGTCATGGAACAGATTAATCCTTTCAAATAACACTTTCTGAATGTAACTAGTAGCAGATTTAAAACAAAATTAAAGCTTTTCACCCAACACCCAGTTAAGATGTAGAATTTGTTGCTGAAGGATGTTGTCAAGGCTAATATAACCGGGTTTAAAAATGGTTTCTAGAGGTTAACAGTTGCTAGCCAAGCAAATGTGAGGCCTACTATTACTTCTGGGTGTGAGCAATAGGGATTGGCTCTCCACATTTAGGCCTGCACATAGCTTTATGTGCCTACAATCTAGGTAGTTCTATAGCAGGCAATTTCTAGAATACA
This sequence comes from Geotrypetes seraphini, assembly GCF_902459505.1. Classification (NCBI taxonomy): domain Eukaryota; kingdom Metazoa; phylum Chordata; class Amphibia; order Gymnophiona; family Dermophiidae; genus Geotrypetes; species Geotrypetes seraphini. Next base: position 310,018,989 of record NC_047086.1, on the reverse strand, counting down.
TAGAAGAAGGAGAAAGATGTTGAGGTTCAGATCAGGAATGATTAAAATACTGAAACAGCCTCTGTGAGCAGATTACCTGGTCTCCCCGAGGAGTCATCTTATCCAACTCTCCCCAGGCATGCTCAAACTCTACCTCCTTCACAAAATCTTCCTCCACGTCCTCATCTTCAGAGCTTGTTTCCACATTTCCTCTCCCCCTTGCTAAGTCAGGCCCACTATCACTTTCATCTTCTTCCTCTTCTCCTAAATCGGAGTCTGCGTTCTCATCTGTTGCATCCTCCAGCTCTTCCTTATTATGACTGTCTTCTGCTTCTCCATTTCTGGATGAGTCCTCTGAACCAAAGCCTTTGTCTCCCTGTAAAGACTCTTCATCTGACTGGCTTTCATCATTGTCTTCATGAACACCAGCCTCAGTCTCACTCTCTAAACAATAAACAAACAAACAAAAAAAAAACATTTGCAAGCAAGAATAAATACCAGATTGACTTCAGCATATCATTTTAGAAAATCAAACTATGACACTAACAAAAAACCTCAACAATAAAGCCCAATTATTATCTTCCTGTTTAGAATTTATTGATTAAAACAGTGGTTCCCAAACTTTTTCTGTTCACGGTTCACTTAGGCCTGGATTCTGTATAGGACGCCCGGTTGAGGGGTGGGAGACTCAAGAGCAATGTAAGGAAATTCTTCTTTACCGAGAGGGTGGTGGATGCCTGGAATGCGATCCCGAGAGAGGTGGTGGAGAGGAAAACGGTGACGGAGTTAAAAAAAAAGCGTGGGATGAACACAGAGGTTCTAGAATCAGAAAATAATAGTAAATATTGAAGAACTAAGGCCAGTACTGGGCAGACTTGCATGGTCTGTGCCTGCATATGGCCGTTTGGGGGAGGATGGGCTGGGGAGGGCTTCAGTGGCTGGGAGGGTGTAGATGGACTGGAGTGAGCTTTGACAGAGACTTCAGTAGTTGGAACTTAAGAACAGTATCGGGCAGAGCTTTAGATTCTTGCCCAGAAATAGCTAAGGAGAAGAAGAATCAACCCCCCCCCCCCCAACAAATTTTTAGATTGAATCAGGTTGGGCAGACTACATTGGCCATTCGGGTCTTTATCTGCCATCATCTACTATGTTACTAGGTCCTATACAGAATTGGCCTACACTAACCCAGATTCTGTAACTGACGTCCATGTTACAGACGCCGGTTACAGAATCGGGTTAGAGTAGACGCGGACGCTATACTTATCGCTCCAAGGGATCTCCCTGCCGCGATAAGTATAACGGCCACCTGTCCTCCCCCCCCCCCCCCCACACACACACACGATCGCCAGCAGGAGGGTGCCCAACCCCTCCAGCTGGAAGGCCAATGAAGCCTTAGGCTTAGCGGGGATGGGCCAGTAAGGGGCGGGCCTACCTCATTTCGACAAGGCGGGCCTGTCTGCCGGATGGTAGCAAGACCCATCCGTCTGGCCAATGATTAGAGGTTAGAAGAGAGAGGTTGAGAGGTGATAAAATTTGCGGACGTTGAGAAGTTATTCAGAGTAGTGAAGATGCAGGGGGATTGCGAAGATCTGCAACGTGACATAATCAGGCTCAAGGAATGGGTATCGACATGGCAGATGAGGTTCAATGTGGACAAGTGTAAAGTGATGCATGTCGGTAACAAAAATCTCATGCACGAATACAGGATGTCTGGGGCGGTACTTGGAGAGACCTTCCAGGAAAGGGACTTGGGAGTTCTGATCGACAAGTCGATGAAGCTGTCCGCACAATGTGTGGCGGCGGCGGCGAAAAAGGCAAACAGAATGCTAGGAATGATAAAGAAGGGGATCACAAATAGATCGGAGAAGGTTATCATGGTGCGCCCTCACCTGGAGTACTGCATACAGCACTGGTCATCATATATGAAGAAGGACACAGTACTACTTGAAAGGGTCCAGAGAAGAGCAACTAAGATGGTTAAGGGGTTGGAGGAGCTGCCGTACAGTGAAAGATTAGAGAAACTGGGCCTCTTCTCCCTCGAACAGAGGAGATTGAGAGGGGACATGATCAAAACATTCAAGGTACTGAAGGGGATAGACTTAGAAGATAAGACAGGTTGTTCACCCTCTCCAAGGTAGGGAGAACGAGAGGATACTCTTTAAAGTTGAAAGGGGATAGATTCCATTCAAATGTAAGGAAGTTCTTCTTCACCCAGAGAGTGGTAGAAAACTGGAATGCTCTTCCGGAGTCTGTCATAGGGGAAAACACCCTCCAGGGATTCAAGACAAAATTAAACAAGTTCCTGCTGAACAAGGACGTACTGTGATAGGGCTAGTCTCAGTCAGGGCGCTGGTCTTTGATCAGAGGGCCGCCGCGTGAGCGGACTGCTGGTCATGATGGACCACTGGTCGGACCCAGAAGCAGAAATTCTTATGTTCTAGTGGGGGGGGGAGAGTTTAGGGGTGGGGGGGGTCTGTGGGGGGTTGTTAGCGCAAGGGGATACGGGGGGGAGCGTCCTCCAGCAGGAGAAGTTGGGCACCATCCTGCCCGCGATTGGTGGTGTCGGGAGGCACCCTCCTGCCAGTGATGGGGAGGGGACAGGCGACAGCTATACTTATCGCGGCAGGGAGATTCCTTCCCGTGATAAGTATAGCGACCAAGTCTACTTACAATGTAAGCATCTCTTGCTCTACTAGGGAGACGCATAGGGCTGTCTAGGTTCTCCTAAGGCCCTTAGGCGAGTTTAGGCGGTCTTATGGGCCTCCCTAGGCTCCCAGAGGCACCTTCAATATAGGTGGCCTGCCTGGGAAGCCTTTTTTAAAGAAACTGCATCCCGATTGGCTGATTAAACAGCTGTAGGATGCCTACAGCTGTCTAAAATCAGGACGCATTTTGCAGAATCCGGGCCTTAATGTTTCAAAATTTTTCCACGGCTCCCCAGGTCAAACGATAATTCTGTAATCTAATACATATCTGATAACTGTTAGCCTGAGATGATTAATTAAAAAAATTAAAACAACTTATCATAAGGTTATTACAATAATCTTGAAATATTTATTTGAAAAAATTCAACAATGAATATAAAAAACATAATAACAAAAAATATAGATAGAACTAGTGAGATGGATGTTCCTGTTACATAGCAACATAGTAGATGACGGCAGATAAAGACGTGAATGATCAATCCAGTCTGCCCAACTGATTCAATTTAAATTTTTTCTTCTTAGCTATTTCTGGGCAAGAATCCAAAGCTCTACCCGGTACTGCGCTTGGGTTCCAACTGCCGAAATCTCTATCATAACCTACTCCAGCCCATCTACACCTTCCCAGCCACTGAAGCCCTCTCCAGCCCATCCTTCCCCAAACGGCCATATACAGACCGTGCAAGTCTGCCCAGTACTGGCCTTAGTTCAATATTACAAATCTTTTCAAACCTCGGAGCCATATTTGATACAGCCAATCTAATTTCTTGTTCCACATTGATTTTCGCTTGGCATTTGCTTTTTATCACGTGAGAGCCGAAAACTCAACCTCACATAAATAGGATATCGCAAACAGAATTAAGATTCTCTATGCTCTACCACTTAACAGCAGATATTAATCTCTTACTGAACACCAAAATTCAGTAATATCCATGCTGCTAAATCGTATCTTGAGCATATTGCTGAGACTTAAGGAGAAATTCAACAAGCAGCATTAGGGCTTTAATTCATCTTAAGGGAATTACCCTCCCCTCCTCTTTTACTAAGCTGTGGTAGAGGTTTCTACCACAGCCCGGAGTACTAAATGCTCCAACACTCAAAATTCCTATGAACATTAGAGTAGCATCAGAGCAGCTTAGTAAAAGAGGGCCTTAATGCGGGCTAAATGCTAAGAAGTCCTTTATATACCAATGAGTTTCTTATCATTTAGAGCCTGATTCTGTATAGGACACCCAGTCTCAACAGCTGCCTAAGTGGCTTTTGAGAATCTCACATATGCGCCCTTTACAGAATTGCGTCTGTCCGTTAACTGGCGCCATATTACAGGTGCCATTTAGAGAATCACATTGCCACTAAGCTGACTGTGGCAAGGGAATCTCCCTGTCGTGATCAACTGAGCGGAAGTGGCAGGGAACCACCGACCCCTTCTCCCTCCCCAAAGTTGGCTGGCAGAAGGGATGCCCACTGCCCACTCCCTACTGTCGCCACCCCCCCAACATCCCCAGCTGGCAGGAGGAATGCACACTTCCTCCTGCCAGCAACCTCCCTCCCACCAACATCCCTATCAGGAATGATGCCCACTTTCTCCTGCTGGCATCCTCCCTCCGAACACATGACCCCCTGAACCCTCTTTATCAGCAAGGCTAGCTGGTAGGATGGCTACTCCTTCTGACCGTCAGGCCCACCTCTACAGAACGGTGGCCTTTCCCTTCCCGGTGCATCCTGGGATGCACTGGGGAAGGGCCTAAGGCCCCGATTGGCCCAGGAGGCCCATAGGAGGGGCCTTAGGCACCTGGGCCAACCGGAGTTTTAGGCCTCCTTCCCAGTGCACTAGAATTATCCACAATAGAGTTTACCAACCTGATTCTGTGTTCCTTTCCTTTAATTTACATTTTATCTTGGGAGAGATTATAGCTTGCTTGCTGTTTGATTCCAAAGTCTCATGTTTGCTCTTTCGGGGCACTCCTGATGTTTGTTTCTGTTTACTTAGCAATGATGGTTCTTGGTCATCCTTCACTTTTTTTGCCTGGTATGCTTTGGTAGAATTCTTTTGCCCTTCACCTTGTTCATAAGTAGACTCCAACAATCCTCTAGCATTCTCTCTCTGTTTAGCCTTTTTGCTTCTCTCTTTTGGTTGAACATTATCAAGCGATGCCTCAGAGTCCAATTTTCCTTTTGCTTTCACTATTTTCTTATTGCTCTTTAAGGTTATCTCTTTGATCTCAGCATCAGAGAGATCAGACTCCTCTGACTCTGATAGATCATAGAAGCGCTTCAGATCTTCAGTGGTGTTGTGATAGATGGGCCTGCCTCTTTTATCCACAGAATACTTTAGACTGAACTTTTTGTCATGGAACATAGCTCTGAATCGTTTATCAATCTTGATTTTGTTCTCTTTTTCTGGCATTTCCCAAAACCTAGGGTCCTTTGAAACCCGGCTGAACCGCTGGTCAGTGGCTAACTCTTGTTTGGATGCCATTTTAAGTCCTGTCAAACAACACATGAATAATATAAGGCAGAAGTTTATATAGCACTTGGGTTTGAAGCAATATAAAAAAGAAAGAAAAAGAAAATCAGACCTTCTGACATATTGTTTTTTAAACTTCACAATAGTATCTTGCAATTTCACTCTTCAAAAATTCCCAAAAAATTTTGTGTTACCTATTTTAACATGAGTTTCCTCCTGTTCCAGTGCACCTCTGATTTGACAGGATTCAATGTCTTTGTTGGGCTACAGTTTCATGCACATTTTCCCCTTATTATGATATCCCTTCCCACCAGCACAAGAGATCTTGACGAACAAGTGCACACTTGTGGTAAGGGCAACTTCACTGTATGCAATATGCATGTCTAAAGAGAACAGAAGTGACTGCACTCAACTATGCATGAACTGAAATGTTGTTCTGCACATATTACACTCAAAAATTTGTTCCACATAAAATTTTTGCAAAACTGATACTTATGCACAGAATAAAATTCTGGTACATGTGCACCAGAAAGTGCATTTTCATTTTTGTTTGGAGAGATACACAGTATTGTTACCTCCCATTCTGCCTTTTAAAGGACTGATCTGGCTGCAGGAAAAAGAGAAAAAGGAGGCCAACCACTGCTGACAGTAGCCCAGTATTGATTTCTAGGCATAATGTCTGTGCGCCAAGTTTGAATTTCCAGGGCCAGCTAAATCACATCTGGTTAAATGTGAACTTCAGCACTTATCGGACTATGGGCACAGCATAAAGATAGGACTGACTTTTCTGCGATTACTTTTCTGGTTAAGTGCAGAATACTGGCAGAATGTCCCCAAGATAGCCAGTTTTGATTTAATCGCTAACCAGCCATTTTCAGCAGTGCTAACCAGTTAAATGAGGCTCAAAACGACAGATGATTTAACTAGCCAGGAGCCATTTTTGGCAAGTTAAATTGTTTTGAATATCAACCCGAAGGCATTTAAATTTAAAAAACTTGTACTGAATCCTGTCAACCAATCCTTCTACATTGCACCAGACTGATAATTTTCTCATTGTGTGTTAGAATCCCCGTTTTCTTCTGTGTATTGCAGAGCAGCACCTAATGGCTTCATTTTAATATAGTGGATGCCCTTGTCCACCCTACAAGTTAACCGACAGTGAATCCTTTTCTCTTTCATGTGGCCAGTAAAATGTACAGAATGCACGTTAACAATGCACTTCTGCCCACAGTAGCTTTCTGCATCTACCTCTGAGGATGCTGCTTTCTCTTCACTGGGGGGGGGGGGGGGGAAAGAGAGAACACACCAGAATCTCAGGGCTCCTTTTACAAAGCCGAGCTAGGGCCTTAACGTGCGCACTAAATTGCCACACGTGCTAGCCGCTACCGTCTCCTTTTGAGCAGGCGGTAGATTTCTGGCTAGCACATGCTATAGCGCGCGCTAATCCGGTGCGTGCGTTAAAACCACTAGTGCGGCTTTGTAAAAGGAGCCTTCAGTTATTTTTTTAATAGCACCACCTACTGGATGGTCATTTTATACTAAAAAGATATATGAAACCAAAATTGTCCCACATTTATTTATATTTATTAATTGCCTTTTTCATGAAGAGATTCACCCAAAGCAGTTTAAAATATACTGAATTGTAATCAGGTACTCTTAAGTTTTTTCCCTACAGTATATCACTGCTTCTCGGTCTTGGAGTATCCCCTTGCCAGTCAGGTTTTCAGGATATTCACAATGAATATGCATAAACTTGATTTGCATACACTTCCTCCATTATATGCAAATTTCTTTCATGCATATTCATTGTGAATCTCCTGAAAACCTGACTGGCAAGGGGGAACTCCAGGACCGAGTTGAGAAACACCGCCCTATATGTCCTAGCAAGCTTACAATCTTTAGCAGGGGTCTCAAAGTCCCTCCTTGAGGGCCGCAATCCAGTCGGGTTTTCAGGATTCCCCAATGAGTATGCATGAGATCTATGTGAATGCACTGCTTTCCATGAATATTCACTGGGGAAATTCTGAAAACATTGGATTGCATCCCTCAAGGAGGGACTTTGAGATCCCTGATCTATAGTATCAAAGGAGTAGTTTTACTATGTTTGGAAACCATGGTCCATGCCTATTATCCAGAGGTGCAATGTTTTCCCTAGAAAGGAAAGCTGAGAAAAAGACAGAATCATTTCAAAAAAACAGTCTGACATCTCAGCCTCCAACCCTGTGCCCTTCATTACAGTGCCAGTAACATAAGTTAGGATAGAACAGGAAGAAGTCAATGGATGGAAGGATGGTGCAAAAAAAGAAAAGGATTGCAGAATGTATAGTTGCATAAAACTGTTTTTATCAATTTTAATGAAGCTTTATCTTTTTAACAACAAGCACAGTGGGAGGCTTAAAAAAATCGTGGTGCATTCATTCACTGGCTGTAATCTCTTCCATTTCCTGACTTCTTAACCCTGGAATGATTCTAAATTAGAAGGCATGACTAGTCAAACATGCACTTGCGCATTCCACAACAAACTTTTTACCAACTTTGTGGCTTTCTAGTGATCCAACAAAGCATCTGTCATTGTTCAGAGTAGTATGTTTGGATACAGCCTAAAAGGTTGTCTATCCTAGAAATGTGGCTTTCACCCTGGTTGAGCCCACCGGGACAGATAGGGAAAATGCTTGAGTACCTGACTGTACAAACCGCTTAGATAAACCTCGATAGGCGGTATATAAAAACCGAATAAACTGGAAGCAATATATATAAGGATAAGCCAGGGCGCATTACTTAGTAACTTGCCTTTAACACTAACGCTTGTTCAAAAACACAAATACAGTATTTCCTAAAGCTCCATGTTTTAACAGCGTCAGCATACTCTAAATGTATCTAATTCTAGTTAACATTATAACAATGCACAAATCCTAACTTTAAACCTGATACATTCGGCTCTATATAGCTCGCTTAAGATTAGAAAAGGAGAGATCTTTTCTTTTAACGATTTAGTGCATGTTACATGCTGCAAGTAACGTGTGTAAATCAGTGAAATATGCCGCAAGAGAACAGTTCGCTGCACGTTCTGCAGTGAAAAAGAAGCCTTAAACAGCTCGTGCTTGAAGCTTTCACCGAACTGCTACCACTTCCCTCACCTTCTTATTTCGCCACTGGGAAACACACACGACCGCCTAGTCTCCAGCAGAAACCCAACGCCAAAGCCTCCTCATCAACGTGCTTCCGGGTACCCACAACCCCATTCGTGCTCGACGGTGCTTCGCAAGGGTCAGACTACTTTGGTCGCCTGGAGCCTCCGGGTTCTGCGGGTAGAAGGCAGCTCAGTTGTGTGGACAGAAGTTCGTTCGTACGTAGCTCTCACGCCGGGCTCGCGCAATGAGCGTGGGCTCATCCTGCCTCCTGGCCCGTGCGCGGAGCGCTGTTAAGCGCCTGTGGTGGAGAACCGGGCTCGGGCTAGAAAGGGGACGTAGAAGCTCTTCCCCCGGGCCAGGGGGAGTCCTCAATGTCTTTGACCGGCTCATGAAAAGGAAACAGAAGAACTGGGCTTCAGCGCAGCCTCAGGCCGCGCACTATGATTACCTGCGGGAAGAAGTGAGTCAAGGCGCACGGCTGTGCTTCTGTCACTCAGACGCGCACTAGAGTGGCTTGGCTGGATAAAAGGATCTTGCAATAGCATAAAATACTACAATGCTATGGTTTTTCCCAGACCCGACTGCATTGTTTAATCTCAGCAAAATGAATACATTGTAGTAAAAAGTGCATCCAATACAACTGCGTTGGTTAAATGGATACCTACCAAGTTACCCAGTTCGAGGAGGGAGTCTTTTTGGTCAGGCCTGGTTTTAAATTTATATCCTAAAGCAGTTAGATATTTGTAGTCACCAATGCTATGTTGAGTGTCCATAATGTAGCAAAGATGGGGGCACTCAGACGTCTAGCAAGGGACTGAAAGCTCCCTCTTGGAACTGGGTATCTTGACAGTTCAGTATGTGAGGAGAAAAAATCACCTGAGTTGAGAACAAAAAAATATCTACTAGCACACAACAATACTACTCCCCCCCCCCCAAAAAAAAAAAGGGAACCCTAAAAAAATTTTTTTAATATAATGGACTATCAAAACTTTTACTACAAACAAAACTCAAAAAGTGTTGAAAAAGACCTGTCTACTAATAACAAAGCACAGACATACTATATACAAACCAATGGCAGAAAAAAGAGTAGCTTTATAGCAAGAAACCTAAAGTTGTGTTTTAATATTATATGCCTCTGCTTCAGTTAATGGATATTTTTCCTCTAATTAGCAAATAACATTGCTGTTTGTCCACAAAAATAGAAGGTTTTGCATGCAATATATCTGTTTTGATGTGCCCTGTTTATGTGGTGCATTATTAAATGTATTTTGAGATTAAAAGCAAAAATAAAAACCCAGAGAGCTATTTAGCAAATTGCATTAAGGACATCCAAACTGTGCCTAAGTTCTGTCCATAGAACGCAGGTCTATCTGAAGCCTAAACTATGCTCAAAAGTAGACCTGGTTTTCATTAGTCGACAATGTATGCATGAGATGGACGCCCTAGGTCGCTCAGCGTTATGCAATGAATTGTAGGACGCCCATATTGAAGCCTTGCCCAAATCACGCCCATTCCATACCCATGCTTATTCTGTTAGGTGTGAGTGTTTCCAATGGGGCGGCCATGAAATTGTGGATGCTCATAAAAAGTGACATCCACATCCTTTGGATGTCCATGTGCCACTTATTGCTCGTTAAGACCCTTAAATGGCTCATTAACCACTTAGTTTGGATCACTAAGTCCCGTTCAGCATTAGGTGGGATTTAGGCACCCTTTATAGAATTGGGGCCTTAGAGTAGAACTATCAACAATGTCCTGAAGGCTCACCTAGTCAGCCAAGCTTTCAAGATTTCCAACATTCATTCTGGTAATCCTGAAAATGAAGGAAACAGAGAAGTAAGGATAACGTATCAAAAAATCTTATACAATTCAAATTTTAAAAAATAACATAGAAACCCTTTTATGAAGCCGCATTAGGGTTTTTTATTACTTGTCGTGGGGGTAAAAGCTCTGATACTCATAGAATTCCTATGAGTTTTGGAGCTTTTACCATTGCGGCCTGCAATAAAAAAAACCCTAATGCGGTTTCATAAAAAGCAGGGGGGGGAGTTTTTTTTTTAATGTTAATTGTATAAGATTTTTTGATATGTTATCCTCACCAATAACTAATTACTTCCAACAGGAAGTATGCTGTACAAAGTGATTTCACTCAGCTACAAGTATAGTGGCACAGAGACTGGGCTCAACATGTCTATATTTCAGTGGTAATGTCTGTGTCAGGAGTCATGCAGTCTAATAATGTCACACAGATAATATATTTCCCCTTTACAAAACCGTAGCATGTTTTTTAGCGCCAGCTGCAGCGGTAACAGCTGCAAAGCTTGTAGGAATTCTTTGAGCGTCGGAGCTGTTACTGCCGCAGCGGATACTAAAAAATGCGCTATTTGTAGTAGGTCAGCTGTTGCACTGTCTATTGTATTTTGTAGTTTGGATTACTGCAAATAGAAGCTCTCGTTCTCTAATCATCTGTGAGGTGCCATTATTGGACTGCATGACTCCTTTTGCATGCGTCACTGCTGAAAACGGCCTTCTCAAGTCTGATACTTTGTGCTACTATACTTGTAGCTGAATTAAATCACTTTGTGTATGTCCTGTTGGAACTTACAAAATTTAAAAAAAGTAATTGCATAAGATTTTTTGACCTTCCCCCTTTTTTTGTTATTTATCATCACTACTCTTATTTCCCAAAAGATTCTGCTGCCGCCTTTTGTTTTGATTCCTAAAAACCTGACTGGCTAAGTGTGCCTTCAGGAGAAGGTTGAGAAGCACTGCCTTAGAGTAAGAATCTTACCAAAAGTGCAATTTAAATCTTTCACCTTATATATTTTTAAAGTAGAATCCCCTTGAAGGGTTCCATCACTGGACATCCGCAGCTGTATTTACTCATAGTCCTGTGTTTTTCATTCATGCTTGTCTTTGCTTTTTTTTAAATGTCCGAGCTTGTAATAGCTTCTGAATGTGTGCATGTTTCCAAAGGGACATATGAGCAGCATATGTAGTGAATCAGCACACCAATCACAGGCCTCTTATAGCAATCAGAACAAGAAAAAAGGAGCTAAATTTGCTTCACTTAGTTGAGAAATATTTGATGTTTGTTTTAATTTGTCAGTCATAGGGTTGACCCCCCAAAATGTGAAGAGATTCTGCTGAAAAATGGCTTATCAATCATACTCCTGTAGTTACCATTGTTACAGTAAGCTTTGCTTCCTTAGCTTGGCTTTTGACTGCCTTTGCAGCTTGCACACTTGTCAGAAAGTACCTTCAAATGTTTTGCCATTGAATTAAATGAGATGTGATTTTGTTGAAAATTATTAAGGAAACTTGTTTTACATTCCCTAGATCTTGCTCATTTTACCATTCTATAGGTTGGTGGCAGGATAGCTGATCGTATATTTGATGTGACAAGGTAAGTGTCTAAATAATGTGACTGAAAAGTTCTCAGCCCAACCAACAAAGTGGGGGCATTCTCCATCGAGGGCTATTCACTTAGTCCAGTGATTTTCCACTTTTTTTTTGTTCCGTCGGAAAAATATGGAACCAAAAAAGTAGAAAAGCGCTGGACTAAGTGTATAGCCCTCAATGGAGACTGCCCCCACTTTGTTGGTTGGGCTGAGAACTTTTCAGTAGTCCCTCGTAATTTATGGAGTAGTCCTAATGATGGTGTTATTATTCCCAACAAAGGGGTCCTTTTACTAATGTGCATTAGGCATTTACTGCCAGATTCAATGTAGGTTGCCCAAAATTTGACATGCATTATAGATCTGTGCCCAAATTAATTAGATGAGGCATTAACAATCAATTATTGATGTTAATTTGCACTAATGTGGGCTTACACACATATGCCCATGTGCTACTCTTATTGTGCACACCAACTGTCTCATGTGCAACTCAGTAGGGGATGTAGGCATGGGTAGATCAGGGGTGTTTCCAAAATTTGGGTACAGCATTATAAAATAGGGTCATGTATGTGTCCATCTGCCAATGATGGCAGATAAAGACCTGAACGGTCCATCCAGTCTGCCCACCAGTCACACCCATCAAAAATTAATGATTAAATTAACTTGTCTCTTCTTTGATGCTCCTGGAAAACCGACTGCAAAGTCTACCTGGCATTGAACTAGGCTCCAAATGCTGAAGTTGCCGTCCAAGCTCTCTCCAGCCTATTCAACCATCCCATCCACAGGATATCTTCCATACTGTGGCTGTAAAATATCCTATTTTCTTTTTTTTTCAGTTAATGGTCATGCACTATGGTGTTGGCATTAGCACATGTCCAATTTTTTTCTTTAAATTACCACAGAAGCACTTATGGCCTCCGATTTTGTAGGCGGGTAAGGGCTCCTGCATTATCTGTGCACTAGCTGGTTATGGCAGGAATCCACATTCTCCACTCCTGACACACCCACTATAAAAAAATAACAAAAAACTTATTATTGCACAGTTGGCTCCTTGCACATGCCAAAACAGATGTAGAATACTTTTTAACATGTCCAACGTTAGGTCCATTTTTTTACTGCTTTAGGCACACATCTAGCGCCCTAATGCAGCTTAGTAAAGGGCCTCCTTTATGGGCCTAATAGTTTGAAAAATCCACTTGACCAGACCAAGTGAATTTTCCAGCTGACAAGATGGTAGTTCAGTTTTTTTTTAAAATTTGGTGGCATCGTTGGTCCTCGTTGGAACTCAGAATGACACAAAAATGTCTGCAAAAAGATGGAAGCAGAAAAGAAAGGAGAGAAGGAGGGTGGGAGAAGAAGAGCATGAGGGGATATGGACTGGTAGAGCAAAGAGAGAGCCCGCACAGAACGTTTGAGAGAGAAAAGAAGGATATGGGGGTTGGGGAAAAAAAATTAGAGGCCTGAGTAGATGCAAAGAGAATGTATGATAATGCATTTCATCCCTAGTTGGTAAGTCCTGGAGGAATTTTTCAGCCCTGAATATCCAATTTTAATATTCATTATTTTATGGTATTATAAGCTAAAAATTAGGGCTCCTTTTACTAAGGTGTGCTAGGGCTTTAATGCGTGGAATAGAGCGCGCTACATTGCCGCATGCGCTAGACCTTAACGCTGGTGTTAGTTCTAGAAGTGTAGCGCGGTAATTTCCTGCGTGCGCTAAAAACACTAGCACACCTTAGTAAAAGGAGCCCTTAGTTTTAAGTACAGCTGCTTTCCTTATATTCTCTGGTCAGGTTGCACAATAATGTCTTCCTTTCCTAGTCCAAGTGGCTACCATCTGTCAAACTGCAATGCAAGACAGAGTCCGGCTTGGGTTAAGACTGCAACAAAGTGAAACTGCACAAATATATGTTTTAACATAGATAAGTAGATACTGTAATACTTTACAGTGGTGCTATAAACCTATTGTTTTAACATTGAATGACTCTTAACTCAACTGCGCTTATTCCAAATTACCTGATTACCAAGGGAGCTTAGAACGGTTTACATGAATTTATTCAGGTACTCAAGCATTTTTCCCTGTCTGTTTTGGCGGGCTCACAATCTATCTAAAGTACCTGGAGCAATGGGTGGATTAAGTGACCTGCCCAGGGTCTCAAGGAGCAGTGTGGTTTTGAATCCACAACCACTGCACTTTTGCTGTAGATTGCCTGCTACCCCATGCAATTAAATTAATTTTACATAAACATGTTTCTGCTTGTATTGCTAATGAAAATCATAGACTCATTTCAGACATTGCTGCTGTTTTCTATTATTTACAGATAAGAAATATTTGAAATGTCAATTGTATATCTAATTTAAAAAAATGTTTTGTTTCAAGGATATTTCCTCTTATGTTGGACATTGGCTGTGGTAGAGGGTATATATCTCAGTATTTAAATAAGGTATGTTTAATTCTGCATTTCTGAGGTCTTTGCCTACCATCAACAAAAATTTTTTTTGAGTATGTTCTTCCATGGCATTTGGATCTGTCATTTTGTACAGTGGCAAATGTACAGTAAATATGGCTATAAAAACAAATCATTAGTTGAAAAATTAAGCTCATTATTTTATATAATTCAGGGACACTTTTACTAAAGTTCTGTAAAAATTTGCAGAGTACATTAGTTGCAAAATTTTAATATGTGGTAACTGCAAATTATGTGTAGTAATTGTTGTTATTGCACAGAAACCCCCCCCCCCCCCCCCATTTATTTTATGTTAAGTGCATAGGAAGCAATGCAGTTACACTTAATGCCACCTATTAAACTGGCATTATGCAATCTGCATTATCCTCTGCAGTAATTTACTACTATTTATTATTTCTATAGCGCTGAAAGGTGTACGTACCCAAAGTTGGGTATTGCTACAATCCGTGCTAAGCACCAATTCTATATGTCCATTAGCGCTAAGCTATCTTTATAGAATAGCGCTTATAGTGTATTTCTGTGCCTAACTTTGAGCACGAGGACTTATGCCTGCCTGCTAAACACTGGTATAAATTCTCATGCCCAAAGTATTCTATTGCATAGTGCCTATGAATGCTCCTGACCCACCCATGGCCACAACCTCTTTTGAGTTGCATGCTATGAAATTTAGGCGCAGATGTCATGCAAATCCAAATTGGTGCCAATTAAGTGCCAATTAATTAAATAATAGCAGCATTCCATGCCACCGATCCAGGGCAAGCAGTGGCTTCTCCCGTGTCTGTCTCAACAGCAGTTTACGGACTTTTCTTCCAAACTTAAAAAAAAAAAAAACAGCTACCTTAACTGCTCTTACCGCATCCTTTGGCATTGTATTCCAGAGCTTAATTATTCTCTGAATGAAAAAATATTTCCTCCTATTGGTCATGCAAATCCAAATTGGTGCCAATTAAGTGCCAATTAATTTCAATAATTGTTGGCACTTAATTGACCAAGTAGTTTGCACATGCATCTGGGATCTCTACCCAACTTTGGGTGACATATACAATCTGGGGGTAACTGTTAACATGTCTATGTGATATGTTTGACTTACTCCTGTGTTAAGAAGGGAATTATATAACAGTGTACCCATGTTTAGGTGCCGTCTTGCCTAGAGGGCCACCTATGTGATGCCTAAAATCAATGGGTAAAGTATATATGCATAATTTAGGTTCAAGCACTTAGTGACAGAAGTCACAAACATTTAACACAGCTACAAGTAAGAGCATAAGAATAGCTTTAGTGGATCAGACCTGTGTTCCATCTAGCCCAGTATCCCATCTTCACGGAGGCCAATCCAAATCACAAGTACCTGGCAAAACCTCAAATAATAGCAGCATTCCATGCCACCGATCCAGGGCAAGCAGTGGCTTCTCCCGTGTCTGTCTCAACAGCAGTTTACGGACTTTTCTTCCAAACTTAAAAAAAAAAAACAGCTACCTTAACTGCTCTTACCGCATCCTTTGGCATTGCATTCCAGAGCTTAATTATTCTCTGAATGAAAAAATATTTCCTCCTATTGGTTTTAAAAGTATTACTCTAACATTGAGTGTCCCCTAGTCTTGTAAATCTTGATGCAGTAAAAAAACCGATTCACTTGTACCGGTTCTACACCACTCAGGATTTTGTAGACTTCGATTAAATATCCTCTCAAATATCCTTTTCCAAATTGAAGAGCCCTAACCTCTTTTCTCATAGGAGAGGAGTTCCATTCCCTTTATAATCTTGGTTGCTCTTCTTTGAACCTTTTCTAGTGCTGCCATATCTTTTTTGAGATAAGAAGACCAGAACTGAATGCAATACTCAAGATGAGGTCACACCATTGAGCGATACAGAGGCATTATAACATTCGTAGTCTTGTTTACCATCCCTTTTCTAATAATTCCTAGTATCTTGTTTGCTTTCTTGGCCACTGTTGCACATTGGGCAGAAGGTTTCAACGTATTGTCCACGATCTTTTTCTTGAGTCCCAAGGTGGACTCTAGTATCCGATAACTATGATTTGGGTTATTCTTCCCAATGCGCATCACTTTGCATTTGTCCACACTAAATTTCATCTGCCATTTGAGGGGCAATCTGCCAAATAAGAATCAATTGCCTTTATTTGGCAGATTGACTCTTAGCAAAAGTACCATGGGACTACTGGGGTCATGACAACAATTTTAAACCCAGTGCAAGAGATGGCCAAAGCAACTGGGGATTGATCCTGCCCTGAGACTCCAGAGACCAGCCCCTCTACTCCTCAGCTAGATTCTGGGAATCTTAAGGGGTGGGAGGGAGGGAGCTTGAAGGCAGTTTTTGGAGGGGGAGGAAGGAGCGGGAAGTCTATGGGTAGGAGTAGGGTCATACAGATATGTGTTGGGGAGGTGAATGGGAAGCATTGCAAAGGCAATCAGGTGAGTTATCTTTTTATCAATGTGGTTTGGGTACTTGAGTCAGCAGATAGAGCTGTGAAGTCTGCTGATGCATTTACCATGCAGTAAAGTGTTTGCCCTGTGTGCAAATCTTACCGCACAGAGTAAAGAGGCCCTTTAAAGAAATAATCAGCTCTGCAGGCAAAACCCCTTTTGTTCACATTTACTGTAGTAAAGAGAACATCGTACACATCTATGCAGAAAGTATATTTTCGTTTGTGTCACAACACAAGGCTTGTAGAGCAGGGAATGTAGATTCTTTGGGAAACCTTCTCTTGTCTGGCTGTGCTTTGTTTACATTGTTTTGCAGGTATGGTCTCCAGAAACAGTGTACTTCAGATGAAGTCAGATTGATGGTATCGACACCTTATTTTTCCTGAGCACCTCCAGCAGTCTTCTGACTCTCAATTCTCTCTTGTTGCATTGTTTTATAGCCTTGAGATATATGGTTGAAGGAATTAATAACTTAATTTGTTAATGCTTAATCGGAATCTAAGAACAAAGGCCTTGATTCTATATAAGTCGCTTAAAAAATTGGCACAAAATAGTGTGGCACTAAGGACAGTTCTTTAAAGGTTGTAGCACTGTATAGAATTATGCTTAGCACCGTTGACATAGTGTTGGGCATCGATAGGTGTCCTAAGTTTAGGTGCACTGTATTCATGCAAGGGTTTTCTTGGCCTAAATGCATGTGCCTAATTAAAAAACAGGCACCTAACTTGAAAATACATCCATGATCTGTCCCCTAACCACGTCTACTTTTAGGTAGGTGCTTTGGCCTAGGGCCCAGATTCACTAAAGATAGCAACTCAATCGTTGTTGGCCAATTCTCTGGCTGATTTTTAAACAGTGATTGATTCACTATCAAGTTTGCATGCAAATCATTTGCATGCAAACTCCCCGACTCAATTGCTTAGTGAGTGATTGAGTCAGTGCAGAGCCTTGACAATAGTGACAAGAGAAGCAGCTTCCTGTCATTGCTGTCAGGGTGTCTGTCGCCCGCCTGCCGAACTTATGGCAGGAGGGATGTCCACTCACTCCCCCCATAGAAATTCCCTCGAACCCCCTGCCCACCGAACTTATAGCAGGAGGAATGCCCACTTCTGCCGTTGGGCCCCCTCTTGCCATATTTTTCAGTGCAGGGGAGGGGGGGTTGGCAAGCGGGGGAGGAGGGCGCCATGGCACCGATGGCAGGAGAGACCAGTCATCCCTCCTGCCATATTTTTCAGCACGCTGGGGGGAACGTCGGGTGGCAGGAGGGAGTAGGCATCCCTCCTGCCATTTGTGGGTTGCCGGGGAGGGGAGGGGGGCAAGTTTGTCAGTGGGTACGGTTTTTTGACAGGTCTGCCTGGTTTTTATTCTTTTTTTTTATGGGGCAGATATTTTGCATATGTAATACACGCAAAATATCAAGTTTCAAGTTTATTAAGTATTTGATTAATTGCTTACTCAGATATCTAAGCAATGAACAAATCATTCAATTTACAGATAATACAGGGGTTATAAAAGACAGATGGATACTGAACAAAACATATTAAATTAACGACTAACAGAATAAACAGAAAAGGAAAACAAAGGGAAAGGCAGGGTAATGAAATACAATAATAATGATAGAAAGAAGGACGATTATGGCAAAAAACAATAGGAGGGAAACAAAAGAAGTAGCCTTATGAAAATAAGCAAAAATAGGTTGGGACTCCTAAATATCATAAGCGTCATTGAAAAGAAAGCTCTTAAGTTTACTTTTAAATTTATCTAAGTTCTTTTCTTCTCCAAGATAAATAGGGAGGGAGTTCCAAGTTTGAAGAGCTGTAACAGAGAAGATAAAGTGCCATGGAAAAAAATGAATAAAAAATACAGGCAGACCTGTCAAAAAACCAGCAGACTTTTTGCTAACACAGTTACCGACAGGTCGGGTTTTAGGATAGTAAAACCCAGTGCAAAATAGCCAAGCAAATGTTAGTGAATCAATCGCTTGGCTATTTTGCACAGGGTTTTACTCATTTGCATGGGTTAGGTCGGATCGGAAAATACGCGGTGGGCCGTTTAGTGAATCGGGTAGGTAGCAGCGATCGTCGCGAAATGATCGCTGACTTTAGTGAATCGGGGTTTAGGTATCTACTTTCTATAGAAACACATTTTTTGAATTAGGTTCTTGTTTTTCAATTAAGTCAAGTTAATGGCAATTGGGAGTTAAGTGTCAATAAAGCCTATTAACCAATTAAGTTAGGTGCACTGTAAAGAATTTTGGGAAAAAAAGCGTTGGTTTTAGCCTTCACATCCAGAGAGAATTTTAGTTTCCCTTGTAACTTTTTGTCTTTGTTTTTATTTACTTTATTTTTTCTTTGCCCCCAGGAAACTGTAGAACAGATTTTTCAAGTAGACTCTGCAGAAAATGCTTTGGTATGTTGCCCTCTTATTTTTTATGTTTTATGCATATGATGGAAATAGAAAAACAAAGCACAGCTAAATTTTAACTTGGTTTTCTCTGTCATGCCAATTTAGAAAAATACAGTTGAATCTGAAATTCCAACCTGCAATATTTTAGCTGATGAAGAATTCCTTCCTTTCAAAGAAGACACTTTTGATCTTGTTGTCAGCAGCTTAAGGTGTGTAATCATCTGCTGTGAATGAAGCTTTTAATATAAATTATAATTAATTAGGATGGACTGTCCAGTAGAGTCCATTCAGTCAGGCCCTAGATAGGTTTAGAGGGAAATTTTATATGATATTAACAGGAGATAATGGAACCCCTAAGAAACATATATAATTAGAGCATAACACAAAAGGTTTTTCCTGATGTTTTAACCTTAGCACACATAACAGTCTTTCCCATGCCAGATAAAGATTTGTTAGAACCTGAATCCAATATTGTGCTGAATTTTGAGGCAGAGCTTTTTGCAAAACTTCTGGCTAACAGTTTCATGCAAATTATGCCAGCCCTGATCTCCCAAAAGTCAGGTGGGATTTCTGCGAGGAAAGTACTCTGTAAAAAAAAAATGTAAGCAGATTATGTTAAAGATCAAGGAATGAATTACACAGAAGTTTTTGAGCAATGCTGTACAGTCGCAAGTTTGGTTAGCCGCCTTGCTCGTTCAGAATTCACTTGTATGTATTTTTGATTTTTAGACTTTATCTATACATACTCTGTATTTACCCTGATTCACTAAGGGCTCCTTTTACTAAGGTGCGCTAGCGTTTTTAGCGCATGCACAAAATTACTGCGCGGTACGCTTCTAGAATAACGCTAGCTCAATGCTGACATTAAGGTCTAGTGTACAGGGCAATTTAGCGTGCGCTATTCGCACATCAAGGCCCTAACGTACCTTAGTAAAAGGAGCCCTAAATATCTATATATGTCAGCTTGTACTCAATTTGATTTATTAATCATTAATGCATTCTTAACAAATTTAAATAAGGTCAAAATAAAATTACTATTATTGGTGAAATTCTGAGTACTCTAATTCTTGACAGGGACAAGAACTTTTAACCATTCGCAGCAAGTCAGGAAGGCCCTCCCTGCTAATTAGTTTTGAATTGGAGATGGCACTTGACCATGTAAACTAGGATTATGTGTTTTTGACATGACAGGCATGGTATTTCAGATGATATTTCAGAGATATCCAGGTGGGAATACTTTACAGGGATCCCAGAGCAATGATTTGGAACTTTTTAAAATATAGAGAGGAATTAAGCATGAAAGCCCTAATGTTTGTTTTGTCTTTGGACCCACTCATTAGGAGGTACAGTGTAACTTAAACCATCCAGGGGTTCAAAATTTGGGAGTGAGAATTCAAAACGGTGACATTTTTTCGACAATTTATTATTGAACCCAGAAAGTCCCTTCCAGCAGTAATGGAAATACTTAGAATACTCAGTATTTCTCTGTCTCCAATAGAGGGTAGCACTCAAACATTTTAGAGCTAAGAAGATAGTTTAGAGGAGAGCCTCCCCCCCATCATCATCTCCCCACTCCTCCTCTGATGGCTGCCTGTTCAGGATTTAAATGTAATCTCTATACCATTTGGACTCTAGATGGATGTTTCACAAATGAGGGGCAAAACCTGATTTCTCAGCCGTAATGCCAGTCAGAGGAGATGCTTAGGAAAGCACTCTGGTGGTTCAAGCCATTTCTGTCTGCTTTCTTTGAAAGAGCTATTGATTGAGCCATGATGTCTGTCAGTGACAGAAGCATCCTAGGAAACAGTTATGTTGGCAACCTACTTTAGTTTCTTGCTTTGCTTTCCTGAACTCTTTAACTTTTTTTTTAATTCTGTTTTTGCCAATATTAAGATTTAGCAAGTTCCAATACTTAAAACTTGAAAGTCAAATATAAATAACAGTCATTAAAAAAAAAAAGAAATATTGTTTTGAATGTTGTGCTTTACATGTTGTTCTTTGGTTAATTATCCTTGAATAAAAATGATTTAAACATAAATCACAATCATAACTGGAACATAGTAAACTATCAAAGAACTCCTTTTTATTTGTTTCCCACATCTTATACGATCTGATCTTAAGAAGCTCAGATAAACAATGGGCTTTGTAATGCATTCTAAACTTATACTAAGTTTTAGTAAAAGGGTGCCTCAGCCCGATAGCAATTATGTGGCAAAATTGCTCCCCTTTAATGTAACTATACATGCATTTTAAACCTTTGTAGATTAGCAAGGAGCTTCAAGTTCTTGGTGTCCTGATGAGTTCCATATGTGTCCAGACCTTTGAAATTATTTCCACCTAGCTGATGTACCTTTACAGCATCTCTTTCCCTTCCCTTTTCTTCTCTTCCCTGGTCTTCATTCTTCCTTCCTTCCTTCTTCCCTCACAATTTGTCAACTTTCTCCTTTCTCCCTCCCTCCCCTCAATCAGGTGCAACATTTCTCCTCCCTTTCTCTCTTTTCTCCTTCGAGCTGCCAGCAGCATCAGTTGAACATGCTACCTAATCTAATCTTCCATTTGTGAGTCCCACAAACCTATACAAGCTCAAGGCGACAGATCAAAGAGGAAGTGGGAAAGTATTAGGGGATGGGGGCATGGAGAAGCAAGAAGAGGAACCTAGACGTAGGGGGTGCTATACAGAAGCTGAAACAGTTAATTGTCAAAGAGGTAGGTCTTCAGTTTTTTTCTGAATGTGATGTAGTTTGTCTCTTTCCTGATTGCTTCTGGTAGGTCATTCCAGGTTTTTACACCCAGATAAGTTAGCATAGAGTAGAAAATTCGCTTGTAGTGGAGGTATTTTGTGGATGGCAGGTTTAGTTGGATTCTGTTAAGGATTCTTTTTGATGTCGACCAAACAGTAGAGAATAATTGGATGAGAGGGGCTGCTGAGTTTCTGTATAGAATCTGGTATAGGATACATGAAGTTTTGAAAGTTATTCGGGATGATAATGGGAGCCAGTGTAGTTGCCTGATGAAGGTTGTGATTGAGTCATATTTATTTAATTTGTAGATTAGTCTAACGGCTGTGTTCTGGATGAGCTGCAGTTTGTGGGTAAGAGTGGTGGTGATGCCAAGGTAGGCGGAGTTGCAATAGTCCAGTTGAGGTAAGACCATCATCTGAACGATCAGAGCAAAGTGATGTGGGTAGAAGTATGGTTTTGTGAGTTGCAGTTGACGCATAGTGTAGATGGTCTTTTTCCGAAGGTTAGAGATTTGAGGTTCCATTGTGAGAGTGTTGTCTAAGATGCAGCCTAGTACCTTGGTGGATTTTTTCATTGTGAGAGCGATGCCTGATGAAAGAGTAAGGTTAGATATGACATTCTGTTGTGTGGTGTGGAAACCAATGACTTTGGTCTTGGTGGCGTTCGGGTTCAATTTGTTGTTTGTTGCCCAGAGTTGGTGGTTCACTGAGTCGAAGGCTGCAGAGATATCAAATTGGAGTAATATTGCCTGATGACCCAAGCTTAGCAACTGTTTGATTTTAGTGATTAGAGTGATGATGAGGAGCTCTGTGCTGTGCTTTTTTCGGAAGCCGTATTGGGACGTATGAAGGCAGGAGTGTTGCTCTATGTATGAGGCTAGCTTCTTGTTGACAAGGGATTCAAGGATTTTAGTGAGGATCGGAATGCCAGCAATCGGTCTGTAGTTAGATGCTATGGAGAGGGGCTTGGGCTGTTTTTGCTATAGGGGTTAAGGCTATTTTACCCATTTCTTTGGGTAGGTGTCCTTGGTTCAGGGAACTATTTAGCAGGTTGGTGAGCCAGTTAAACCTTTGGCGGCCCTGGAAACTTTCCCTCTGCTTCAACGTCCTGTTCTGCAGAGGGAAAGCTTACATTACATTAGTGATTTCTATTCCGCCATTACCTTGCGGTTCAAGGCGGATTACATATGAATTGTCTAGAAATTAAGGTAATACATGTTGGGTATTTTGAACATTTTAGATTTGATAGGAGTAGACAGTGTGGTAGGTGGAGCATGGGAAGGAACTGGTCGTGTTAAATAGGTTTTATGTATTTTTTGAAGAGTAGAATTTTTGTTTCTTTTTTGAAGATTTTGTAGTCAGTGGTTGAAGACAGCAGATTGGTGATTTGTCTGTCTAGTTTTGCTGCTCTGGTGGCCATTAGGTTATCATATAGTTTTCTTCGTTTGACATTTTTGGTTGGCGGGTGTGTGAATAGTGAGTGGGTTCTTCTGTGTCTCGTTGAGGTGGCTTGGATTAGTCAGTTGTTCCAGTAGGTTGTCTGTTTCCATTAATAGCTTTGAATAGTAAGCAATAGAATTTGAAGTGCATTCTTGCTTGTATTGGGAGCCAGTGTGAGTAGTGGTATGCCTCTGTGATGTGGTCATATTTTTTCAATGAGTAGATGAGTCTTAGGGCTGTATTTTGTATTGTTTGTAGTTGCTTTATCATGGCCGCTGGGCAGGGGAGATATAATATTTTGCAGTAGTCTAGGGCCGTCTGTGGTAGCGTGTTCAACTGACACTGCCGACAGACTGAAGAAAGAGAGAGAAATGTACTGATTCCAGAGAGAGAGAAATGTTGTACCCGATTTGGGGGGGGGGAAAGAGAGGTAAAGAAGAAAGTTGCCAAATTCTGAGGGAAGGGAGGGAGGGAGGGAGGAAGGAAGACTAGGGAAGAGAAAGAGATGCTGTAAAGGTACATCAGCCAGGTGGAAATAATTTCAACGGTTTGAACACATATGGAGCTAATACTGCCAGCGGCCTGAAGATTGCAGGCGGCAACATGGGGAAGGGACCAGAGCACCCCAGCAGACTAAGGTAATCAGCGTTTAAAAATTTTACGTGTTAATTGCATTAACACGCTATATCTACAGCCTTAATTTTTTTTTCTCCGCTGTTCTGAGTGCCTTGCTAAATAACGGTCTATAAATTTAACAAATGAGATGAAGTAAATACCTGTTTTATATGAAAAGTAGTGTGGTTATGTTCATTTTGGGTATTAGCATACTGATGCTCATGTGACTAATTAAACCAGTAAGGAGTTATTTTCTGATCAGTTGAAAATAAAATGTGTTTGTGATAGAGGCTGGATGCAGTTTTATATGATTATATATTAAAACTACTGAGGATTATAGGCCCTTATAGTTCTTCACTTAAAAGAAAAAAAGCCTTGGGAATGAAATGTCACTGCAAGTTGTAGATTGTGCAGAATGTGTTGCTTGTATTCTTTTGATGTGTGACAGTTCTGTCAAAGTTTCTTGTATGATGAATACAATTTAATAAATGTTTAAAAAAACCAAAACATAAACCTGCACTGTGTCCTGACATTTTCACATTGATTTTTTTCAACCTAGTCAACAGCTGGAGGGAAAAATGAGAATGTAAAATGTTTTATATTCAACAATATCTATATATAACCTTATCCAACTAAAGTGCCAATCTAGACGTCACAGTTTTAAGATAGACACTACTGAGAAGTATATCTGTGATAATACTGTATTTCGTGTGTACCATTTTTGCTCATTTTAGCTACTATCCCATCTTTTTGTTTGACATCTTATTATTCTAGTTAATGTAGAAAAGACATACATTCATAATCTCTGACAAAACAAAAAGATACATTTTCTAACATAGCCCCCTTTTATTAAACCATGATAGCGGTTATTTGCGCAGGGAGCAACACTGAATGCTCCACACTGCTCCCAACGCTCATAGGAGCTCTATGAGCGTTGGGAGCAGCACGGAGCATTCAGAACGGCTCCCTGCGCTAATAACTGCTATTGCGGTTTAGTAAAAGGGGGGGGGGAATAGTGTTCTGAGACTTATCCCAGAGGATTCCAGACAGATAAACTCATTGGATCTGTAGCCTATAATATTACCAGGTGGGTGCTGTTGCTCTCCTCTCCCTGTACATTCAGCAGACATCCTTTTGCTGAAGTGTTACCTCAAAGTAATTATTAAGACCATCAGCACAGATCCTGTTGGGTCAGAAACCGCAGTAACTGCAGTGGTGAAAAGGGGGTAAAACACAGACCTCGCCGACAAGAAATTGGAAACCGCAGCTGTCATAAAAATGAAGGAAGCAGATTTTTGAGGATGTGCGGATGAGGCCCGCAAGGTCCATTAGGTTTGCGTTTTACCCCTTCCTGTGGATGGGCAATTTGGCCTTTATCTGCCATCATATTTCTACATATTCAGTGCATAGGCACCCTGCTTCCATGAAAGTGGGGCAGAACATTTAGCATGGTGGTTATTTTAGATGCCTATTTGTGATTTGGACATGCATAAACTGGCATTTAGACATTTATATTTCACAGATGTCTAAATCCCCTATTTTTAGAAAGCCAGGATATACACATCCAAATCTAGAATGTGTGCATATTGCAAGGTATGTAGTCTAGGCTTGTTTTGGATGGAACTAGAATGGAGTTAAAATATACATATGAATTCCCTATTTCAGAAGAGGAATCCACATTTATGTCCCCCGAGAACAACTTTGGGAATTACACCTGCTTTCGGGAATATTTAGGTTATATAAAAGTGCTTGTGTTGTAAAGCACTAATGGATGGAATAGAGGAGGTGTTTTTTGTCCTCACTCTACCACCCGAGCCAGTGATACTGGCAAATGATATCAGGTGCTGTGGCAGCTTGGTGAAATATAGACCTATATGTTTCTAAAATGGCAGCTAGACATATGATCAGAGAACAAACAATGAAGATGACTAATTGGTGTTCAGTTTCCTTTGTTTGAAATGACTCGACACAATCATGTTTCGACCCTAAAGGGCCTGCCTCAGGAGTCTAAAACATAGGGCTTGATTCACTAACCTTCCTGCTCCGTGGGCGATCCGATCTGCTCCTTGGCCAGCCAACTGATCCACAACTTGTCCTCATGCAAATGGGAGTGATTGGAGGCATGCCCCACACCGACGACACAGATCGCTGCAAAGTGATCCCAACGCATGCGCAGACCATCTTCTTTGCCTGTAGATGGTCTCACATGCGCTTGCTGTCCATTAACAAACTTTGTTTTTTTATTTTTTTACTTTTTTACTCAAGAGCCCGTGGTTTTAACCCACGGGTTTAAAGTGGGTTAAAACCATGGGCTCATGCTGCAGGGAAGGGCGGCAAAGGCAGGAGAGTCGGGGCGGCAGAGAGGCAGGCAGGACGGCAGGAAAGGACGTGAGCGACTGCTCCTCAGCAGTCACTTCTTCTTGATCAGCCAGCCCAGTCGGTGTTCCTGAATTTTGTTTAGTAAATTGAGGCCCTTCCTACTTTGCGTGCCATTTCTCTTCATTTGCATGCGCGGATAAGATCGGGTGCGGGAGGAAGGTTAGTGAATCGGGTCGGGGTCGCAAAGTGGTCGGGACATGATCGGTGGGCTTAGTGAATCTAGTAAACACTAAAAAAAATGATGAAGATGAAAAGCGAGGCAATTTGGAAACTCCCACAACGACTATGAACCTCACTGATTAGGGTTCAATTACAATGTGGCAAATAAGCCAAGGTCTGGAGGGGGCATAACCTTCAGTGCTATTCATTGGCTGTCAGGGAGGCTTTAGTGCCAGCTGTAATGATAGCAGTTTCCTCTTTTTTTGTGCCCAAGATCACCACCTATATCCTTGGCTTTGATTACCAGCCCTTGAAGATTGCTGATAGATCGGGTTTTCAGGATATCACTAATGAATACGCATGAAGGATATTTGCATATAGTTGATGTAATAAAGTAGTCCAGTTGAAGCATAAGGTGGATGATCTGAGGTTTGTGGTATTGCTTACTGTTCAGTTTGCTAATAGTGGCAGTATTTCTGAGATGCTGTTAAGAAAAGAACAAAAATTAATCCACTCTTGAGGGGACAGTTGAGCCTTTTGGGTTAAACAAAGAGGATTAGTGGTATTTGCTTTAATTAGGGGCAGGTGTAAGTGGATTATAAAGAGGGATAGGAAATGAGTTAGTAGAGAGAGAAATTGAGTTCGACCTTTGGTTGAGCTGGAGAAAAGTCCTGGTTTGGATTTCTCGTTCCTGTTTGCTACTAGTAAAAAGAATGTAATGAAGTGTCAGGTATGATTATATTTTTTTTTGAATGTAATATATAGAGGTTTATTTTGAGTCATTTTGAACATATTGTAAGGTTTGTGGGTTAGTGCAATATTGGTATTATGGGCTCCTTTTACTAAGCCGCGTTAGGGCTTTAATGTGTGGAATAGTGCATGGTACATTGTCACGTATGCTAGACCTTAACGCCAGCATTGAGCTGGCGTTAGTTCTAGAAGCGTAGTGCGCAGTAATTTCCTGCGTGCGCTAACAAAGCTAGCGCATCTTAGTAATGTAGGAGTGGTTCCTTCCTCACACCTAAGGCTGGCCTCACTCATGTCAAGAAAGCCTGAACCATCTTCTGCAGGAACCATCTTTGCTGCCTGATGCATTCTGGATGTGTTTACAAGAACTGTGTGTTTCCAGTCAAGGACATCTGCCTATTCATACATGCCCAGCTCCTGTGAACCTGGAGGAGTTATGAACTATGCTATGATCTGTATTTCTGTGCTTATCAACTTCCAAGGCCTCTGCACAAGAAAAGGCTATTCATTCTTGCTTTTCTGCTTGGATTGGTCCTGGAGGGTCATCTGACACGACCTAAAGAGAAAGGTCTAAGGAGAATTAGACTATATTTGGATGTGAGGGAGCTCGGATCTAAACTTAGGTTTTTCTGCGCACACACACCGCAACAATAAGAACTGATAAAGTTACCTTTTGTGACCTGCTCTCGGATGAGAGTGAAGATGCAGAACTGTCTTTTAAATAGATCTGGTTTCTATCGCAGAAGGAACTCTGGCAGACATATAGTACAGCTGCTCTAGTGACAAACGAACTTATCTGACCCAAAGAAGTTTTATCATCTGCTAAGCTGAGGAAAACTGAAGAATTCCATCTCCCGGATCTGCTGAGGCATAATCTAAAGGGTGAGAAAAGGAATTATCTCTTCTTTCAGCTGGGCTAGATAGAATTGTATTGGTTATGGATAGGAATGTTAAGTCCCCTTGCTGATAAGCTATAATAGATTGCTGCTATTATCAGGACTTAGTTTTATAAGGAATTATACCTAGTGTGTAAGAATTAGTCATATTTACTGATTTACTTAGTGATTACTTTGTAATAATGTGCTGAAATATGTATGTATTCAGATATATTGTGAACAATAATTAGTTATTATTTACTGCTGGCTTGTGAATTATATTTTTATATCGTTAATAAAATCTTTCATATGGCTTTGGTCTCTGTAGTCGTATAAGTTGGCAAAAATCCAAATCTGTGGGTGTAGTTATGGGAAATCCTAGAAATGAGATGTGCATGTGACTTGTTTATGTTGCACTAATTAGTTATACCCATAAATCTACCTACAGTAAAAGGAGCCCTCTGTATTGTAATGATTGAGTGATTGTGAAGAAATGGAGCCTGCTTCAGTCTTAAGCTCCTGATGTGCCTTAGGGTCTCCAATGATCAGGCTGGACTGATGTGACAAGAATAGAGGAGATATTATGAACAACTGATTGAAGAGCAAAGCAATTGAGAATTGGCACAGTGAAGAAGACTGCATATTTTAAATCAGCACTTTATTGATAGAAAGGCTCCCTGGTACCTACCTTTCCATAGAGAATTGAAACAGAAATGTCGCGCTCTGGAGCGCAAATGGAAAAAATCTAAATCTCCCTCAGATAGACGGACCTGGAGAGCTAATATTAAATTTTACAATTCAACATTAAAAAAAGCCAGGAAAAACTTCTTCGGAGATAAGATTTCGAGATCCAACAACCAGACCAGTGCGCTGTTCAACATCTGGCGCTCACTAACTACAAAAAAAAATGACCTATCTTTGCTCCCACCATCTCTATCAGCCGATGCCCTTGCAAATTTCTTTAACGAAAAGGTTACCACCCTAAGATGCTCCTTCCCCCCCACAGTCTCCTATAATTCCTTGACCTCTATTGATCTCAACCCTACCTCACCTGTATCCACTCCCATCCCTGCCGACAGATCCTGGACCTCCTTCGAGCTTGTCTCCGAACCACAAGTCTCCAAACTCTGCCTCAAATTAAAAACTTGTACCTGCTCGCTGGACCCTTTCCCCTCCTACTTATTCGAGAATATCCCTACACAGGCCATCGCTTCCCTCACTGAACTTATTAACTCTGCCCTAACATCGGGCCTTTTCTCCCCCGACATGGGACACATTTCATTGTCCCCTTTACTGAAAAAGGCCGACCTTGATCCCTCCATTCCATCAAATTACCGCCCTATAGCAAATATCCCTCTCCTAACCAAGCTATTAGAATCTATCATATCCACCCAACTCTCTTCCTACCTAGAAAGATTCTCTATCCTCCTACCCCACCAATTCGGCTTCAGACCCAACTTCAGCACCGAATCCCTCCTGGCCTCACTAATCTCTAAAGTGCAACAACTCCAATCGCGTAACAAATCTGCTGTTCTTCTTCAATTCGACCTCTCCGCAGCCTTCGATGTCGTTCACCACGACATCCTAATCTTCCAACTCTCCGAAATAGGCATAAGCTCCACTGTCCTAGACTGGTTCTCGAAATTCCTACGCTTCCGCTCCTACACCGTAAACACAAACGGTACCTCATCCCCCCCCTGGAAGCCGAAATGTGGAGTCCCGCAAGGCTCCCCCCTCTCCCCTATCCTTTTCAACATCTACATGTCCTCTCTGAAACTACTTCATCTATCCCCCCTAGAAACTCTCTACTCCTACGCTGACGACATCCTCATCCTCCTTGAGACCGACTCGAACCTCTCTAACCTCACTGAAAACATATCCTCATGTATCACGAACCTCCAATCCTGGGCCCAATCTGTACAAATGAAACTAAATGAGTCCAAAACAAAACTACTTTGGCTCGGCCCTATTTCAGACCATTTACCCTCCTCCATTCCACTACCTTCCGGCCCCACTCTCCAGCTCGAGTTTTCAAGCAAAGTCCTAGGCTTCATCCTAGACTCCTCCCTCTCCTTCAGTGATCACCTCAACTCCCTGGTAAAAAAATGCTTCTTTAGCCTCCATATGTTGAGGAAAGTAAGATCCTACTTTCACCATTCTCATTTCGCCATCCTCGTTCAATCCACCATCCTCTCCAGACTGGACTACTGCAACTCCCTCTATATATGCCTAACTAAGAAAAACCTCCACAGACTTCAACTAATTCAGAACGCCGCGGCCAAGCTTATTTTCACAAAGGGCAAGTTTGATCACGTCTCCCCTCTCCTCTCCAAGCTTCACTGGCTCCCAGTATACTCCAGAGTCCTCTACAAATGTGCCTGCTTATCCTTCAAGATTCTACATGGCATCCTACCCCCCGTTATCCCACTCCTTTGGAATTCCTCTAACCCACTCTCCTCTAGATCCTCCCAAAAACTGAAACTATCTTTCCCATCTACAAAAGGTATATCCCGCGCGGGAAAACTTGGAACATCCCTCCCTTTTAGAACCACAGAACTCTGGAACAACCTCCCATCCCCGCTCAGAAATGTTAGCCCCTTCCAATCCTTCCGTAAACATCTGAAAACTTGGCTCTTTTCAAAAATATAATCACCCCTCGTTCTCTAGTACCCTGTTCCCTCCCTATCTTCTTATTCCCTCTCCCATATCCATCTTTGTAGTTTCCTTTTCCTCCTAACCTCTGTAAACCGTGCCGAGCTCTGCGCTTGCGGAGATGATGCGGTATACAAACCTAAGGTTTAGTTTAGTTTAGTTTAATTTCATGAATTTTAAGTGATTAGGGTGACTGGGTGGGCTTCACGTTGGGGAGGTTGATTGTATGTATGTATTGTATAAAATGATAATATTGAAAAAATGTTTTTAAGATGTGATGGTGCAATATATTATTATAATAAATGATTAAATATTTATGAAATTATGAATGGTTTGTAGGCATAGCTCTCTTTGTGTTTAGTTTATGGATATTCATTAGGGATATTTTGAAAACCTGACCTGTTAGCAGTCCTCCTGTACTGGAAGTGAAGACCCAAAGGACCTATTCAGTGTATTTGGGCCCAAATAGCTCCACTGGATGGGAAATCCTTGCCATATCACACTGCACATGACCCTTCTGGCCAACCCATGCATTCTGTTAATACTCAAGGTGTAGTATGAGTGTTTTTCATGAATTGTATGATTAATTTCCTGCAATATTTACATGCATATGTTAGGAAATTATATTTAAAAATATGCTAACCACTCATCATCTTATTTATAGTTTACACTGGGTGAATGACCTACCTAAAGCATTTAGACAGGTAAGAAGTATTTCACCTCTTGGTGAAATGTAACCTCATTACAATATTTCCTTTTTATGTCTGCGTTATAAACTGACTTATGTGAACAGTTTATATGCAGCACTTCCTTGGTCACGGTAGACGTTCCTTGGAGTTTTTGTTGAACAAATAAGGTCAGTCAGTTTATAGCCTATTCAAAAGGGTATTCCAGAAGAAAAAATTGCTAATTACAGAAATTAAAATTAATGTTATGGATAATGTGATTTGAAACTTGAAATCAATAATAGTTTTTTCTTTAAAAAAAAAAAAATCTGTTTTTGAGCAGAGGTTAATTATAAGAGGTTTAAGGCTCTTTTAAAAACTCACGTCTTTAAAAAGCCTTCAATGTACAGCTTGCAATATGAAGTAGATTGCAGTGGCTCTTAGATTAGTTAGTGTAATGCTGTAGAAGGATTAATTTTGCTTTGGAATATGTGTGCTAGATCTGTACTTTTTATTTTTATGGAATTATTTTCTTTATCTGTAATAATGGATTTTATGTTATAAATAACTTTGGTCTGGAAAGGTAAGTGGTCCTATTAAATTTCTAAGTAAACATAATGGAAAGAACTACCATAGCCCATAATTATATTTATGGGGCATTGTACTGTATCAAAAACAAAAATGGAAAGATAGACCAATATGTAACGCAAAAACACAAGGAACCAACAAACAAACCCTGTGTGACTGATGATCTGGCTGAAGACAAATTTATTCACAATATAAGCAGTCCCAAAAGTAAGTTAGTTATAGTTCCAAATGAAATATGGTGTAGGCCAGAGGGGACCCTATGGTTAATTCCAAAGTGGACTCGATTAACAATGGGTTCCTTTTACTAAGGCACGCTAGCCATTTTAGCGTGCGCTAAACGCTAACGCATCCATAGGATATAATGGACATGGTAGTGCACTAGCACGTCTTAGTAAAAGGACCCCAATATGAGCAGTTCAAAAGACCAATATAGTATATTCCAAGAGGGACCGAATACACTTCCCCCTCCGCATTCGCGGTGATAGGGGAATAACAAGTCAGCGAATACAGAAAAACTGCGAATAACTTTTCGTATGTTGTTCGCGGTTTTCTATTACAAAATCCTGGTGAATATAATTAAACCGCGAATAACTGACCTGTTCCTTTGAAGAAAGATCAGCGATTTTCTCTGTACAATGCTGCTCCCAGCAATTTTCTCTGATGTAATTTTGGGGTGCGGAGCCTGCAAACGAAAAAACCGCGAATAAACCGAAATGGTGAAACCAGCAAATGTGGAGGTAGGACATATACAGTCTGAGTTTTCAGCAATTTTATGCCTTTCTCAGGGGTCATAAGAACTAAGAAGTTGCCTCCACTGGGTCAGACCAGAGGTCCATCGCGCCCCAGCGGTCCGCTCTGACCCGCGTGTGGCCCATCAGGCCATATGACCTGTGAAGTGCGTCCTTAGGAAAGATACAAAATATACATATCTAAAGTGCAAAATGTACAAGTACTAAATATGTAGCATGAACAAGAATCACGTGAAGTATAACTTGCATAAACAAGATGAGCTAAGAAAGTGAATGATGTGAGCAAGTAAAGCATGTATAAACAATGCTGGATAAGTGGCAGCAAAGAGAACAAATTGATGTGAGTGAGAATGCATAGAAGACAAATGCATAACTATGAAAAGGAACCTCAAAGGGTAACAGTACACTTCTCCCTCCATATCCGCAGTTTCCGTATCTGCAGATTCGCTTATTCACGATTTTTTGGCTGCTGACTCCGTCTCCAAAAATTACATCATCATTAAAGTTCTTTTCCTTTTACTGTACTGATAAAAAAAAGTTTATCGCTTACCATTCACTCTGAAAATCACTGCTTCCATGCTTTCTCCCACAAAATCGCTGCTTCCCAGTGTGCACTGAGAAAAACGCTGCTTCCCAGCATCCATAGAGAGAAAGGCTTCTTCCCAGCATGCATGGAGAAAATTGCTGGGAATCGCTGCTTGCCTGCTATTAGCCCTAAATTCTCTTTGAATCGTTGGGAATCGCTTCTTGCCTGTTCCAAGCCCTTAATTCTTTGAGAATCGCTGGGAATCGTTGGGAATTGCTGCTTGCCTGCCCCAAGCCCTGAAATTGCTGTTATTTCGTGGTTTCAATATTAAAAATGACCAGCATTATCTAAAAGCATGAATAACATATAAAAAGTCTATTTGCGTTTTTTTCCGTATTCGCGCCTATGGTCGCCCGCATCCCCCACGAATACGGAGGGAAAGTGTATACAGTGATGAGTGTAATAAAAGTAACATAATTGTTGAAAATATACTGAGAAGAAACCTCAAAAAAGGTACAGTATTCGGTGATATGAGTGTTAAAAGGGCAGCATAAAATGTCAATAACGTATAGATACAAACTTGCATTTTATATTATTTGGGTAGTTTTTTTTTTTAAAAAGATAAAGGGCCTCTTCTATCAAACTGCGCTAGCAGTTTTAGCGCAGAGTCGCGCTGAATGGCCCACGCTGCTCCCGAAGCTCATAGGAACTCTATGAGCATTGGGAGCAGCGCGGGCCATTCAGCATGGTTCATCGCACTACAAACTGCTAGCGCAGGTTTAATAGAAGAGGCCCTGTATGCTTTTTAAGTGTGTTTTATGTTTTTATCCTATCTTCTTTTTTGCTTGTTCTTTTTATCTTGGTTTTTCCTTGCACTTTGTGGGGGGGGGGGGGGGGGGGTGGTTAGTCTGGTTTTCAGTAGTATTTTTAGTTCTACTCTTATTTTTATTTTGTTTCACGTATTTGATTTTAGCACTTAGGTTTAATTGAGTTCAATATCCTTTCCGTTTACTATCTTGGTGTCAATTCAAGGTTTGACTTGTGAAATCATTGCTCTAATGGATACTATTGGAGTAGATGCATCACATCCCTATCTGCAGTGTGCCATATATTATTATTTTGTGCAGAAGTTCATTGTTATTTTGTGTTCATTTGGGACTCTATTGCGGCACATCGCTCTTGGCCCCTGTCTTTAGTTGTGGTTAATTTTTAAATAGTTTGTTTTCTAATTAGATAGTTCCAATTCTAATAGATGCTGGCACTGCCATCTTGAACCTGGGACATTGGATCATTTATTATATTATTGTCCCTTGATACTTCAATTTTGGAGATCCATTTGGGATCAGGTAAACAAAGTAATGGAAAATCCAGTGGCACTAACATATGACACTGTGCTATTTGGCACTTTGATGAGAGCTAAAAGCCAAATGTCATCTCATATTAATAAACTACAGCTTATTTTAAGGAATTGGAAAAACTGGGATAGATTGAACTATACCTTTTGGTGGGAGTCTCTGTGTCACGTTTTTAAAATGGAACGTATTATGGCTATACAACAGGGACATTACAAAAAGTTTCTGAAGATTTGGGAGCCATTGACAAAATTTTTGCAAAGAGTGATTGTTGATTTTTGCCCTTTGGCTCAATACACGTCCAGGATGGGTGGGTGGGAGGGTTGTAAAATATTTTTAATTCTTTAATTTGAGTGCAATTTTTTTATATGAGTATGGGGTGATATATCTATTTTCATAGATTACAATTTGATTGATTTTAAGTGCTTTTATAGTGTAATATGATTGTATACTATGTTGCACTTATGTATGGCTTAAAAATGAATAAAGATATTTTTTTTAAAATAGTTTGTTTTCTACAGTATGTTGACAGATATAATCTTTCCTTCTTTTTAAAAAAATTATTTTTAATGTGCAGAGTGCAACATATGCTTGCTTCATACAACTGAGTGTCACTTAGTAAATTTAAATCTTTAATGGCATTGTTTGGATCCATGTTGACGTAAGATGACATAAGCTTTTCGTAGTTGCAAAGAGTTGAGACTGTATCCACCATGTTTTCAAATTTGCTTTTGAAGCGCGATGGCATTAGTCGCTACCCTTGTAAGTGTCTTATTGTATTTCATCAACTCTTATAAATCGACTGGATATCACCTTGGTGCTTGTATTCATATAATTTATAGAGAAAACACCTCAGCCCCACCACTCCACCGCACAAACTTTAGTTTAAATCGCGGGAAGCAACGTGTGGTGCTTCATCATTGGCTGTCTTCACTATTTTACTGTGTGTATGTAATTCTTCTAACAATCTTTTTTAATTTTATCAATAAAACTTGATTATCAACCTTCATTTCTTGTTGGTAATTTCCATAATTAGATAATACTTATCTCAGCCTAACCAGGGGAGCCAGACCCGACATGTTTCGCACATATAACGTGCTTCTCAAGGGTCTCCCTGTAAAATATAGAGACGAAGCTATAACATACAATTGTGACCGACCCCCCTCCCTACATCATACTTAATACGTTTATACGAACAGTCTACCTATGAAATAGCTTACCGAGGTACGCCGCCGTCATCCGACTCCAAAAGTTTAAAGAGCAAAAGATACCTTCACCTGTTATTTAGTAACCACCCCCCTCGCAGCCTATTGGCTCCACTCGAGAAACAGATTATAACCAAAGAATTCCACTCAATCATATTGTTCAACCCCCGGGGTTCAACTGTATCCAACTTAAAAATAAATTTTTGCTCTTCCTCATTCAATCGTCTGTGGTCCCCCTCCCCCTCTCCATCTGTGGTTTTATACACAATCCGCCATCTTATTGTATTTCATGGCTTAATTTGTCATATTCACATTACATAAATTAACTGGAGTCACAGCAGGA
Source organism: Geotrypetes seraphini (assembly GCF_902459505.1). Lineage (NCBI taxonomy): Eukaryota > Metazoa > Chordata > Amphibia > Gymnophiona > Dermophiidae > Geotrypetes > Geotrypetes seraphini. Next base: position 309,982,959 of record NC_047086.1, on the reverse strand, counting down.
GCTCCTATAGATCTTCTGCCTGTGTAGCCATTCATTTTTTTCCCATGTGTTTGGTTTCAGACATATTATAGTTGCTTTTTGACTCTAATATGCTTTTTCACCCTGAAGCTTGGGTTTTTACCTTCAGTACACTATCACCATATGCTTCAATAGTATGTGTGATGGTCTTTTCTCCTTTTTGGTATGTGGCTTTTTAGCAAGCTAGTTCTCAGGTTTGTTTTTATAATACTTCTGAAAAATGTGCATTTTATTCTATGCTGGCTCACTTTTTTTTTTTTTTTTTTACCAATGGAGAATGTACACAGTAGGGGTTCTTTCTCTCAGACCATTTAAGTAAGCATGGTTTTGTATATAAGGGTGTATTTCATGGGTCTTTTCATTTTACTTATTAAATTGATCCTTTCCTATATTTTTTAATAGACTAGCTTTTGCTATTTTTTTTCTGAATTAATATACTTTTATTGGTGCCTTTGTGAAGGTATGTGTGCTCGATTATTGACATCTATGCTGCACGTTTAACCTTTATCACTACATACTATACATTTTGATGTTTCTTCTCAGTATTTAGTCACAATTATGTTGCTTTTTTACACTCATATCACTGTATATTGTACTCTTTGAGGTTCCTTTTCATGGTTTGTGTTTGATAATATAATTCACTATTGTTTGTTGTCCTCTCTGCATTCTCACGTCACTTGTTCCCTTTGCTGCCACTCACCCATTCATTCACTTTCTTAGCATCATTATGCTGCACTGTTCACCTTCATCTTGTTTATGCAAGTTTTATTTCATGTAATTCTTGTTCATGCTATATTTTTAGTACATATACATTTTGTATCTTTTATCTTTCCTGGGACCCCTACGGAAGGATATAATTGCTGAAACTTGGATCATGTTGGGACCCTCTTGGACTATACCATATTTTATTTTGAACTGCTCATATTGTCTGTTGGGTCCCTTTTGATATTTACCAAAGGGTCCCCTTTGGAATCCATTGTACTGTATTTCATTTGTGTCATGAAAACCTGCCTTATTGATTTTACATGAATAACAGGGACTAGAATTCATAGGATATGCAATTTCAAAGTACATTTAACAACAGAAATACTAAATCAGATGGAGCAATGGATGACTGAATTCAGACTAAAACTAAACTCAGAGAAAACAAAATTTTTCATAGCATCGCCATACCCGCTTGACACTAAAGCACCAATGTGCATTAATAACCTTAGTTATCCCATTCAAACCACTATGAAGATATTGGGAGTAACACTGGACCAGAACCTGACCATGAAAGACCAAGTAGACTCCTTGATCAGAAAAATCTTTCTCACCCTCTGGAAGCTTCGGTCCATCAGAGCTTACTTCGATGTCCCATCATTTTGAATTCTGGTACAATCCCTTATACTGAGTCAACTTGATTATTGTAGTATCGCCTACTTGGCACTCCCCCAGAAGTATATGCGGCAATTGCAACTAGTTCAAAATGCAGTGGTTAGACTGCTTTGTGGACTGAAGAAGTTTGATCACGTGACACCTTCCTATCAACTTTTACACTGGCTGCCGATGGAGGCACGTGTCAAATTCAAGTTTGGTTGTTTTTGCTTCAAGGTGCTTTATGGCTTAGCCCCTAAATATATAACAGACCTTTTCTCTTTCACAACCAACAGACACAAGCGAAGCTCACACCCGAACTTTGTTTCTCCACCAGCTAGAGGTTGTAAATTTAAAAGTCATCACCAACATCTTCTCGCACATCAAGCAGCATTATGGGGTAAAGACCTTGAACAATTGCTCGTGCCTACTACCTATGGGGAATTCAGGAAACGCCTAAAAACACATTTGTTCCTTAAATACTTGGGAAACCAACCTATACAATCATAGTCCTCAACAAATGATCGCTAGAACTATCAATCACTAAGTCTGTACTTTGTTTATTCCATTCAATCTTTAACATTTCTAATCATTGTAAACCGCATAAACTTCACGGTCCTGCGGTATATAAACTGTTGTTATTATTAACAAGTGCATATTTAAAATTCATAAATGTCTGTTGACTGATTTATTGTTTTACAGATTTACCATATCCTTAAGCCAGATGGAGTATTTATAGGTGCCATGTTGGGAGGCGAAACTCTTTATGAGCTTCGCTGCTCTTTACAACTAGCAGAACAGGAGCGAGAAGGAGGATTTTCACCACATGTATCTCCCTTCACTGCTGTCACCGATCTGGGAAATCTTCTGGGTAGAGCTGGATTTAATATGCTGACTGTGGTAATCCCAAAAATAATGATTTCAAACCATCTTTGTGTGTGCATATGTACAAAGATAGATAATATTGTTAATTTTACTTCTTAAGTATAAAATACCATCATAAACTGATGGAATCTGTGTTGAGGAAAATTTTCCTCAGAATAAATTTTATTTAGTTGAAATGTAATATCCTTATGCCATATACAGACTTTCTTCCCAATAGAGTGCTACACTTAACCTTAGATCTATTTACCATCATGTTTGATAAAGAAAGAAGAGGACTAAGGAATGTGGCAAACAAGAAAGATGAGAAAAGACAGATCAAGCTAGACACACACATTCCTATTCTTTTTGTGTTTTTGTCTTGGCAAAACAAACTATTATCTCCTACCTCACAAACATGAGAGAAGACGGAAGCCAATTAGCAGATTCAAGACGGAGCTTACTTTTCTTCAGTATTCTGTATTTTTCTTTTATCTACCTATGTATTTCTTTTATTTACATATATTTTCTTCTCTAATTTTTCACCATCCTGATTGTTCTTTTTCTTAAACCTCTCCCCATTTAGCAGATTACTCGGTTAATCTAAATTTCAATCAGTATTCAGCCAGTGACATTCAGCATTTTTTAAAACACTGACCATTGCTGGCTAAGTTAGACCCAGATATTCAATGCCAGGCCATGGGTGAGCAGTGGCATTGAATATCTGGGTCTGACTGGACTGCTGTTTGCTGCCCAAACTTATGCAGTTGCTGGCTGAATATGGGTAGTAAGTAGATCCATAATTTTCCCTACTTTATCATTCATGGTAGTCCAAGTGGAGTAGCACAAGAAGGAGCAGTCTGCTCCACTCATTCCTGACCCTATCAGCTCCATCTAAAAGGCTGCTTCATGAACTCTAGTGGAAGTCTGATGGTACTACTGCTAGAGGTTGTACATCCATGTGGCAGCCTAGTAGTGGTAGTACTGTACCATGAGGGAATCATTAGAATTCATGGTGGCACTTTCTAGATGGAGCCACTCGGGGGAAAGAACAAGTGGAAACTGCTCTTTCCTGTGTTATCCCACTTGGATCACTAGAGATGGGTGAATGGGGGGATTGGGAGGAAGTAGATCTCAGCGATGGAGTTTGGAAGAAGGGGCCAATCTTAGCAGGGGAGGGAGTTGGTTCAGAAAGGGGCTAATTTCACAGGGAAGGGAGATGGGCAGAATCCAGGGAGGTGTATACACATCTTTGGCTGCTAACTAGAAGCTAAACTGGTGCCGACTGATATCCATTGCCATCATAGCAGAGGAGAGTTGAGTCTTAAACTTAACTTGATAGAGTGTGATTTCCAGAAATCCTTTGAACCATGAGTAAACATTGTCGTGTAAACCTAAGGCATCCAAGTGTGCTATTATCTGTATGCTAACTTTTTGGGTCCTGATGTGTTTCGCCAAAGGCTGTTTCAAAAGACTCAATTAAAATCTTCAAAAATGCATATGGTCTCATTCAAATCTTCATAAAATTATTGAAAAGACCAGTTAGTGCCTCTCCTGCCCACTTATATCACTTTGAATGTTGACCAGATTGTATTTAACTATGTACACATCCTTGGTACGACTTTCCTTATTAATTCACAAGTTGTTTAAAATAAGGAGAGATTAATTTCCAATAAATTCACATGTAAATATTGGGGTCAATATGTAAAGTGTTTGAAATTGCCAGAAGCTCCTGACTGCTAAAATCACCTTTGCAGGACTATCAGCTGATATTCGGTGGCATTTAATCGTTTTGTCCTGCTGAATATCAGCACAGACGGCTAAACTGAAAGCCAGCTGTTTTGTGGGCAATTTGGGGGTGGAGTCAGCACTTAGGGCTCCTTTTACTAAGCTGCGTTAGGGCATTAACGCGCAGAATGGCACACGCTAGAATGCCACGCGCTAGGGTGTTAATTCTAGTCCTGTAGCGCGGGTTTAGCATGCGCTAAAATGCGTGCGCTAAAAACGCTATCGCAGCTTAGTAAAAGGAACCCTTAATGCAGTTAAATGCTGAGAATCTGCCCTTAACCACCTAAGATAAGCAGCCAAATTGGACTGCATAAATAACAGTCTAATATTTATGCAGTATTACTTAGATGGTTATGTGCTGAAAATCACACCTAGCCACATAAGAGAGAGCCGACTGTATAAGAGAGAGCCAAGCTTTGAATATCTGGGAATAAGCTACAGGTAGCTGAAAAAATGCTCACTTCTATCAGCTGAATATCTACTTGACTATGTATGCATGTTTAGTGTTGTAATAGTGAAGTTATGTCATTGATGATACAGTTTCATGTTTTTAGGATACAGATGAAATTCAGGTAAATTATCCAGGAATGTTTGAAGTTATGGAAGATTTGAAAGGCAAGTGCTCAGTGCTTCTCATAAATATCCAGATAGGATGTTGAAAATGTTACTGTAGTGCAGACATAATATATTCTCTCTCAAACTTAGAAAGGTATAGATTTTGGAATGCATAAAACTTCCAAAGACCACTTACGGTGTGTGTATATGTATTGATGTTTTGTATGTTTGTTCACTCCTAGTCTTTTCTCCTTCTTCCCTTACACTTCATTCCTCTCCCCTTTCCAACTTTATGCACCATTCACAATGTCCCCTTCATCCCCTATTAGCCTCATTTTCACCTACCCAGTTTCAGATTCCCTCTACACACCTGTCAACCTTAACTGGCCACCCAAGCAGCTCAGCTTTAAAAGAGTCTCCTTGCATGGAAATACATCCTGCAATCTTAGACATCTTCTGAGTCCCCCAGCTTATTGGAGAAATCAGCTACATGAGTTTGTGTTGGAGGCAAGATATGCTAGGGTCTCTCTTAAATTAATGAAGCACCTTTATAATGTCCAACTGGCTGAGTATATTAATGATGATGCTCTTAGTGATCTGTAACCTGTTATTAAAATCAGTATAGTACCTGAAGATTGGAGAGTGGCTATATAACACCAATATTTTTGTGCGGGCAAAATAGTGGAAACTATTATAAATAATAAAATTACAGAATACATACTGTAGATAATAATGGTTTAATGGGACAGTCAGCATAGGTTTAGGCAAGGGAGGTATTAGCTCACTAATTTTTTCATTTGAAGGCATGAATAAACATGTGGATAAAGGTTAGCTAATTGATGTAGTGTAACTAGATTTTCAGAAAACTTTTGAAAATGTTCCTTTTGAGAAACTCCTGAGAAAATTAAAAAGTCATGGCAATGTCCTTTTTTAGGATTAGGAATTAGTTATTGGACAGAAAACAGAGAGTAGGATTAAATGGATATTTTTTTCAACAGAAGAAGGTAAATGGTGGAGTGTCGTAGCTTTCTATATGGGGACCAGTGCTATTTAACATATTTATAAATTATCTGGGACTTGGAATGACAAGTGAGGTGATTAAATTTGCAGATGACACAAAACTATCAGAGTTGTTAAAACACATGTGAAAAATTACAGGACGACCTTAGGAAACTAGGCATCCAGATGACAGATGAAATTTAATGTGGACAAATATAAAGTGATGCACATTGAGAATAATAATGCAAATCATTGTTACCTGATGCTAGGGTCCATTTTAGGAGTCAGCACCCAAGAAAAAGATCTGGGTGTTATTGTAGCCACTACGCTTAAATCATCTGCCTAGTGTGGCTGTGGCAAAAAAATGCAAACAGGATGCTAGCAATTGTTAGGAAAGGGATAGTAAATAAGAACAAAAAGGAACTCCAATTGTTGAGTATCACTCTTTGCAATACAACAGAATGTCCAGGAGCCTCATCAGTTTGGGCTAGGATTCATCTAGTGGGCAGAGAAACAAGGATATCATGTAGTTTCAGATGATCAAACAGCTCCATAGCTGTTGATGAGAGGACTGTGTAGTTCTTCCAAGTCAGTCCCTGGAATTTTAGAGGGCATGAGATTTGTGAACAGAGGGACAAGAGCTAGCTTTAGGATGGAGGTGTACTCAACACACTTAGGGGCCATGGAGTTGAGTATGAAGGCAAAAGCATGACCAGTTGCTAGGTAACTGGGGAGAGCTTCTATAGCCCTGAATATCATAGGATCATCATCATGTTTTTGGGGTCTTAAGTACCATAGGATTGTCATTATCTTGTCTGGGCTAGACTGGATGGGTTTTCAGGAAAGTTAAGTCCTTGGAAAATGCCTCAATGTATTTCTGTGAGAGAGGGGGTTCGAACAGCTGCTGCATAGAAAAACTGACATGTTGAAATATTGCAGTTGGGCAACCGCTTCTTTCATAGTGCCCCGTCCCTCTTCTCTACTTGTCTGGTCACACACACAGAGCCTATACAGACAAATCTACACTCACATGGACACAGAAACAGTCAGAGACATATACACACACATACCTTTCTCCATACCCCCCATATAGAGATGCAGACTAGAATACACATACACATGCATTGACACAAAGGTACACAGATAAACACAGAATGTGTATGTCCAAGTTATTAGAAATAATTCTAGAAGGCATGCTCTCACGCTTTCTTTATCACACACTGTGCTAACACCACTTTCCATGCTAGGCTGTCTGAAATATGGCAATATTAGCAGTTATGGTTAAACTGTAAAATCTACCTGTAATAGTCTGAGCAGATTTTTGGCTAAGCTTTTGCACACACAGTCAGATATATACATGAAAGGTACAACAAAAACTATTAGTTCAGAAAGTTGAGCCCTGTTATTTCACAGGCTCAGGAAAAGAAAAATAGTCTCTTAGTTCAAAGGCAAAAGTCTTTAAATGGGTCTGTGTTTTACAGGGCCCAAGATACCGTTCATGGCCAGTGGCTGCCATACCCCAAACACAGGTGGCAACTACCTTTCTCAGTCAGGTAACCTGGCCTGCCCCTAGCCAGAATCCAGAACATGGTTCAGAAGTACTCAGCAAAAGTAGTTGGCTTACCTCAGCTACTCAGGAAGTCTAGTGGATGTAGTCAAGGCTTATATTTGGATCACTTTTTCCCTCTTCTCCCTTGGGGCCTCTCTCACCCAGTTCTGGCCCTGCCTCTTATACTTCCTGGCAGCTATTTCCTTAGCTCCTCCCCTTCTGTGGCACTTCTCCCTAGGGAGGAGCTACATATATTAAGGTAGCTCTAGATGGCTCTGAAACTGTGAGTAAGTATCCAGCAGGGAGAATAGTAGCAACCTTTAGACTACCTCATATATCCTCCCCCTCAGCTCAACCCTGCCTGGTTGAGCGCCTGCCATGTCAGGGTCCACCTCTCGAGAAAAAAAATCAGCATTAGCATGCGCTTGGTCGGCCCGATGTCGCACTTCAAAGCTGAAGGCAAAGAACCACCTCATGATGTGTACATTAAATTCCATGTGGCAAACCATTCACCGAAGAGGTTCATGGTCCATGACCAGCAGAAAGTGTCGCCCAGTAAATAATACTGGAAAGTTTCCAAAACCAATATGCGGCTAATAGAAGCCATCAGGTGTTCCTCTCCATTTACTTCTTGAGTCAGTATGGCCCTAAGCTCAACCTCTGAGGCTTCTGTTTGTACCACAAAGGGACAGTTAAAGTCTGGGTTGACCAGAGTTCGGAATGCTATGTACAATTCCAACTACCACTGAACTTTTTCCAGGACTTTCTTCTGTAGAAGGCGGGTCAGGGATTCAACCTTCTCAGCAATCTCTGAGATAAATCGCCTTTAGTATCCAAAGAGCCTCAGGAAGGTTTGCACTTGTTCCTTGGTTTGGAGTACAGGCCTCGGGGTAATGGCTTCCACCTTCTGAAACTGAGATTTCACTTGACCTCTCCCCACTGAATACCCCAGGAACTGGACCACCTGTTTTCCCAGGAAACATTTTTTTTTTTTTGATTGACCATCAACCTAGTGGTCCTTAAACTGTCCAGAACTGCTTCTATTTGAATGAGATGGGTCCTCCAGTCTTTATTATAAATGACATGTCATCTAAGTCGGCTTTGGCACAAGTACGATGGGAGGTAGAGTATTTTTTGTTTTTTTAAAAGTTTTGTACTGTTTTGGAGTATGCCTGGTAGTGGAGAGATTTATGTTGACATGAGAATGAGAATATTTTTATATGGTGATTCCATGGAGAGCGTCCTAATTGTGGTCTGAAGTTGGGGGTGGGTAGGGGGTTATGGTCTCAGAGCATGCTTTCATCTAGGAAGCAATTATATAACAAGGCACCCTCTTTATGCACCTCAGTGCTGCATGGAGAGTGTCTATTCTATAACAGTATCTAGGCATTCTGATTCTGTTATAGAATATTAGCATAAACCCACATTGGTATACCTAAATGTAGATAAGCCTAGTTATCAGATTTATGGCAGGTGTAAATTGCACCCCCCCCCCCAAGTGCAGCAGATATCATGCATAACTTATACAGTAGTATTCTATAAGTTGAGCATTTAAGTAGTAGCCTTGACCATACCTCTCCCATACTTTTCCCACAGGTACACCCCCTTGCAATTGTATATTATAGAATGTAAGCACATAGCACAGTAAATGCTTAGTTATAGAATTGCCTTTTTAACGCCTAATAACTGCCAAAATCCTTGACAGAAAGACATGTGTGCAGTGTGTCACATATGTGAGCATTGTCCATCAGCCATGTCTTGACTGAAAAAAGGTTGAGAACCTTTGTTTTAATGTGTGCCATTTCAGTCTAGTACACATTAATATTCAATTATGAAGGACACCCTTTTACAAAGCCACAGTAGCGATTCTCCCATAGCAAATGGCACCAAAGCCCATAGTCTAGGAATTGAATGTGCTTTGGTGCATTTGCCATGGGGGACTGAAAGGCATATACGCATCCCTAGTGTACATGTCTGAGAGATATCTGGTTAATCAAAGAACAATTTCCATAATTTGATCACTGGAAATGTCCAGTCAGCTCTTTTGTAATCCGCCTTGAACTGCAAGGTATAGGCAGAATAGAAATCCCTAATGTAATGTAATGTTAAAAAAAAAAAATGTGTAAATCTAGTTTTAAAGTCATAAAATTACTTTCAGGTATGGGAGAGAGTAACTGCTGTTGGAATAGAAAACCTTTACTACATAGAGACACAATGGTAGCTGCTGCAGCCATATATCAAGGTAAAATGCCTTTATAAACAGGCCATATTCAGCAGTAAATTATTGTTTTACTTTTGTAGCCTTCTTTCCCATTTATGGAATTGTCATCTTTTTAAATAGAAATTTATGGAAACGGTGATGGCTCGGTACCTGCAACATTTCAAATCTATTACATAATTGGCTGGAAACCCCATGATTCTCAGGTAACATTGATACCAGTATGCTGTGAATCAGCCTGCTTAGAGTTTTGGGGCTCCTTTTACAAAGGTGCGCTAGCGGTTTTAGCGCGCGCTAAAATGCTGCGTGTTAGCCGCTACCGCCTCCTTTTAAGCAGGCGGTAATTTTTCGGTTAGCGTGTGCTAATCTTGTGTGTGTGCTAAAAATGCTAGTGCACCTTAGTAAAAGGAGCCCTTTGCCATTTTGGGAGGATGTTTTGGCTCCTCTAATTGTTAGATGAATTTTTTTTTGTTTGTTTGAACAAACACAGTATCTCTATTTTTGGGGTTTTATTTTTTCTTTTAGGCAAAACCTGCTAAGAGAGGATCTGCAACAGTGTCCTTCGGAGATCTAGGCAAAGTGAATGAATTCGTGCCTGAAGCAAAAAGGAAAGGAAACACATAAAACTAATTTTTTATTTAATACAAATTAATACCAATCAGACTTGCTTATGTATTATTATATATATTGTATGTATTCTGTGGTTTTAAATATTTTGATACAATAAATTGTTCTTGAACAAAAAAAAAGCTAATGTTTGATGGTAATTTTTAAGAGAACTTATCTCCATAAGATAGAGGTGTCAAACTGCATTCCTGGAGGGTCACAAACCACATTGATGATCAGGATATACCTAATAAATAGTGTGGCAGGGAGTTGAGGTCAGCAATAGGCAGGCCTCAATCCTCATCACTGTACCCAGCCGCGCGGTTTAAATGATAATTGCACAATTTGAAAAATAAAACCCAAAACAGTAGGTTCAAAAATAAAACTTTTTTATTCAGTCCCAATTCCAGGGACATGCAAGCAAAACAAACACTGGATGTTATTATGTCACATCCTGCCAGTTCAAGTTCATAAAATCAGTCACAAAATAGAATTCACTTTATCGGTTTCAACTGTTGCAAAACACAGTTCATAATACAGCTTCACAAATATCATTTCTTTCCTGGAGTCTTTATAAGCAGTTCCAATAATTCTGGATTCTTTATGTAGTCTTTAAGCACACTTTAGCCAGTGGTTGGCACAAACAGTTCTTAGCACGCTTTTAACATAGTGCGGTTGAACTTGTGCTTTAATTAAGGAAAAAGGAGTTCCCTTCCACTACAGTAGTCTCTGGCTTGAAAGTGAAATGTTTGGCAAATGCCTTAGCTTTGCTTATCAGCAGTTTTAAAACAAAGTTCTTATTGACATTAAAATACTTTAGATTATGGACGCCTTCCCATTGCATTTGTTCAGTATCTGACAAGCATGTTAAAATCAAATTCCTCCTCTCTCGTACACACATCCCTATCTGGCTCATTAACACTCTCTCCAGTTACAGAAACAAGATCTCCTTTTCTCCTTCTTTAGGAATGGCTCCTGGTCTGACCTCTCTGGCAACCTGGGTGTGAGAAGTTTTGCAGCCAGCTGTCCAAGTTCAGCTCTCCTCAGGCTGGTAGCCTGAACTGTTGAGGACACAGGGCATTTGCTCCAGTGCTAAGATAGGAATCCCTCTCTGCTTGCAAGTGGAGCCTGTTTTGCTGTTAGCGGTTGATGCTCGTGCTGTCCCTCCTCTCTCTGGGTTCAAGGCTCTCATTTTACCTACAGCTGCAGATCTAGCTAGGGCACTGTTTGGCTAAGCCTTGATCAGCCTGCTTGCCTTTGCTAATGTTTTCCACGTGGTATTATCAGGTGAAGCTACTTCCACCCCCCCCCCCCCCCCCTATCTGTGCTTTCTACTTACCAGGGCTAGTGGGCTTTGGAATCACCTGATATTTCACAGGCTTCTCCCTTAAGGACAAATAAGTGTGCTTAATATGGTTAGTATTGCTACTGGGCTTTTCTGCAGTGACAGGGCTTGGCTTAAACTGTAGCTCAGGTATTTTACTATCTGTGGGCTTTTCCCTGTCCCAGTAGGCATGAGAGAGATATTTGTATCATTGCTTCCGTTGTATGCAAATATCAATATTTGTTAGGCATATCCTGACAATCAAAACTGGTTGCAGCTTTGCAGATTTGCACTTTGGCACCCTTGCCTATGATTTCAAATTGTGCTATAGACAGGTTGCACTTACTGTCTCTATATTGTTTCAGCCTCTTCTAATGCTGGTTTGAAAAGTTGATTGTCCTAATTATCATCATTGAATCATAAATGTCAAAATTTGACAAAGCTTATTTATTTATTTTTCAGATTTATATCCCGCTCCATCCAAAATTCTGGGCGTTATACAATACATGCCAATAAAATGTAATTATAAAGCATCCAAATAATTAGTTTATCTTGCTGATGCACTAAATTACTCCTAAAAGAGAAGTTCATAGGCTATTATTGAGATGGCTTGGAGAAATCTGCGCTTATTCCTAGGATAAGCAACTTAAAATCTGTTGTACTACTTGGGATTTAGCTAGGTACTTGGGACCTGAATTAGCAACTGTTGGAAACAGGATGATAAGCTTGATGGATCTTTGGTCTGTCCCAGTATGGCAATTCTTATGTTCTTTTAAGCCTACCACTAAACCAGACCATCATACCAATAAAAGAAACCAAACTACATTGATCACTAAACTACACTACCAAATGATAGTACAAATAGAATTCTCTTAAGCTCCTTCTTGAACCGAGAAAAATAAATAATTTTCCCAAAAAATGCTGGTAACTCATTCCAGAGCTTAGGACCCATTTCTTCAAACGTGGAGGGGCATAATCAAAAAAACCGTCTAAGTCCCTTTTTGGCCTAAGGCCTTAAACGTTGAAAGCAGAAGCAGGGAAAGTGTCCATAACCAAAACAAACGTCCTTGTTTTGATAATGGCCTGCCTCTACATTCAACTGTTTAAACGCCCAGACCCCCACTACGTCTACACTTGTACCCAAACGACGTCTACACTTATACCCCATAATGAACCAAAAAAACGCCTAAGCCCAAAACGTCCAACACAAGGGCTTTTAGGCGAAGGAGGAGCCAGTCCTTCACCTAAAAGCTGGAGTCTTTAACCGGTGTCTTGTCAAAAACAACACCGGTTACAGAATCAACCCCTTCCCCCCTGACATCAGGGCAGGAGGGAACCCAAGCCCTCCTGCCCCAGGCACCCGCGGCACCCCGCGACAACATCAGGGCAGGAGGGAGCCATCAGCTCAGTGACCCCTTTTTCAGCACTTAGACCTGTTTTGACTTTGTCTAAGTCAAAAAGGTATAAGTGCCGACTAGGCAACCTTCCTAGGGTTTTGGTTATACCTGCTGCATGCCTAGGTGTAGGTCGGCCCACCTCCCGCCCATCGCCCGCCCTTTCCCCTCCTCTAAACACGCCTCTTTTCTCTCTCTGTTTATAGGCAGGGGAAAGGCCTAAGATGGTTTTAGTTACGTCTAAAAACCAGCTTTAGTTATGGGTACTTGGACGATCAGGCTTTTTGATCGTCCAAGTAGCCATATAGGACACTTTTTTAGATTTTTTTTTTTGATTATGAACCCCATAGCTTTTCCATGTGCTTCTAGTCTAAATGAATTCAAAGAATGAACCTCAAGCAAACCCTAACTAGAAGAGCGCAATGGTCTGGCAGCTTGATAGTCATAAACTTGAAATGATAATGGGTGAGATCATTTGAGGTGCATTGAAAACCTCATAAACCACATAAAATCTTAAAATTTTATCCTCTCTTGTATCAGTAGGCAATGAAAGTATTTTTAGAATGGGTGTAATATGAGTGTCTAGACAATTCTAAAATAAATACAGCAACAAACTGTTACAATAAACAAGACACAAAAAAATTATACAGTGGTACCTAAGAATCCGAACTTAATCCGTTTCAGAACCCCCGTTCGAGTTCCAAGGTGCTTGGGGTCAACTTCCATGTTGGCATCAGGTGGTTCAGGTGTCTGCATTGTTGTGGTGTCTTTTGCGAACCAATGTTCCAAAGTGGTATGATGATGACCTTTTTGAACTTTTCTAAATGTTATCATTGAATAAGCTAACACACCTGTTAACAAGGGCTTTCTTAATGATTCTTAGGCAATGGAGGATATTGTAGTGATCCTTCCAGAACTCTCGGAGACTCAGTTCCGTTTGATCTTGCAGTCCCCACTAGCATTACAACACACCAACAGAGTAAGGAGGTCTTTCATTGGCTTATGGCCTGGTACAAACTTTTCTTCGTTTGAGATGTATGTTCGCCTGGGCATCTTTTTTCAAAAGAGGCCAGCTTTGTCACAATTGAACATTTGGTTCGAAACATAGCCCTCACTGATCACAAACTCCTTAAACTCCTTTACAAACTTTTCAGCTGCTTCCAAATTGGAACTGGCTGCCTCCCAATGCTTAACAATGCTATGGATCCCAGTCCTTTTCTTAAAGTTCTCGATCCACCCTCTACTGGCTTTAAACTTCTCCTTTTCATCAGTAGTATCAGGCAGGCCTTTCACTAGATCATCGTGAAGAACCTAGGCTTTCTCACAAATTATTTCTCAGAAATCGCATCACCAGCAAGTTGTCTTTCATTAATCCAAATACAGAGCAGTTTTTCCATCTCTTCCATACTTTTTGATCTCCTAGAGGTCAGTGTAGTAACCCCTTAGGCCACATCAGCTGCTTTGATAGCTTCTTTATTTTTCAAAATCGTACACATAGTCGTTTTAGGCATCCCAAACATAGTAGCGATATCAACCACACGTATACAGCTTTCATGCTCAGCCATAAGCTCTTTCCTAACTTCAATTGTAGCTCTAACAGCTTTCCTTTTGCTCTTATTTTCCACTGGACACATGGCTAATATAGATGGCCTGAGAGCTGTGTAAGAACAATGCGCTGTGGCATAGACAGCAAGATTGGGCCCCCCAACTGGCATAGACAGCAATATTAGGTCCCCCAATCGGCATAGACAGCAAGATCGGGCCCCCACCAGCATAGTCAGCAAGATCGGGCCCCCCAACTGGCATAGACAGCAAGATCGGGCCCCCCAACCAGCATAGACAGCAAGATTGGGCTCCGCCAACCGGCATAAACAGCAAGATTGGGTCCCCGCCAGCATAGGCAGCAAGATCGGCAAGTACAAGCGGTGCTCAGCCCAAAGCTTCCCTCTTGACGCGAACTGCCCAGGCGGAAACAGGAAGCTGCATCAGAGGGGAAGCTTTGAGCTGAGCAATGCTTGCAGTTCCCATACATTTCGGATTCCAAAGCAGCGTTCGGATTCCGGGGCAAAATTTAATTTTAAAAAATAGTTTGGATTCGAAGTTGTTTGAGTTCTGGGGCGTTTGGATTCTGAGGTACTACTATATTTTGTACCACCACCCTAAAATTAGAGGGATTTAAAATCTTTCAACCATCTAATAAGCCTAATTTTAGAGAAGACCAAAACTAACAACTTTAGCAACCTGATATTTCATAGTTAAGCTAGTATCAAAAATATATCCTAGATTCTGCAATTTATGAACAATTTCAAGTATCATGCCACCCATTATGAAAAATTACTGCTATTACTATTACAGTGCTCCCCCGAGATTTGCGGGGGTTCCGTTCCAGGAACCCCTGCTAATCTCGAAAAACTGCAAATACGTTTTTTCATGGGGGAGCCTGAAGCGGGCAGCGGGAGAGGGCAGCAGGAGAGCAGCCATAGCGCCGCGAGTGCAGGAAATCACTTGCAGTTCACTCCAACCGCCTCTTCCTGCACGAAGTCGGGCCTTATCTAATTAGGAGCTGCATATCAAAGCAGCTCCTGATTGGATAAGGCCCGACTTCGTGCAGGAAGAGGTGGTCGAAGCGAACCGCGAGTGATTTCCTGCAGTCGCGGTGCTCCGGCTGCTCTCTCCTGCCTCTCCCGCTGCCCTCTCCTTGTTGGCGGTTCGCGGTTGAAAAATACCACGAATGACCGGGACCGCAAACCACCAACTTCGAACAACTGGGGGAACACTTTCTATAGCCCTACCAGACATACGCAGTACTGTATAGAGTCATAAAGAAGATAGTTCCTGCTCGAAAGAGTTTACAATAAACAGGTAAGATAGACAAAGAAGATGTCATGGATACAGTTAAGGAAAAACATTAATGTGATGGCTGGGTTGGTGAACAGTGGGGAATAGGGTTATGGATTGAAGGCTATATCAAAAGGTGGGTTTTCAGTCTACTTTTAAACAAGGTAAGGGAAAGGGGCTTGGTGGACAAACTCAGGTAATTAATTCCAGTCATAGGGGGCAGATAGATGAAAGGAGCAAAGTCTGGAATTGGTAGTGGAGGAGACGGGTACAGCTAAGAGCAGCTTATCTGAGGAACATAGTTCAGTGGGAGGTGTATAAGGAGAGAGAAGAGAGGAGAGATATTGAGGGGCAGCAGAATGAACACACTTATAGGTCAGTACTGAGCTTGAACTGTATGGGAAGTCGGATAGGGAGCCAGTGAAGTGATTTAAGGAGAGGGGTGACATGAGGGTAGCGATGCTGAAGAATATTAGATGAAATATAATAAGACAATGGCAAAATCTTAGTTAGCATACCGAGTTTCAAATCATTACCCTTTAATCACTGATCAATCATTTTCAGGTCAAGATGTAAATTATTAAACATTACAGTAACAGAATTTTCAATTTTTACCAAAAACCGAGAATCTGTATATATTCAAAAGGAAATATCCAAACTTCTATTGAGAAGAGAAGACTGAAAGGGGACATGATCGAAACATTCAAGATATTGAAGGGAATTGACTTAGTAGAGAAAGAGAGACTGTTCACCCTCTCAGAGGTGAAGAGAACGAGAGGGCACTCGCTAAAGTTAGAAGGGAAAAGATTCCGTACAAATATAAGGATGTTCTTCTTCACCCAGAGAGTGGTAGAAATCTGGAATGCTCTTCCGGAGGCTGCTATAGGGGAAAGCACCCTTCAGGGATTCAAGACAAGGTTGGATAAGTTCCTACTGGAACAGAACATATGCAAGGCAGGCTAGGCTCAAATAGGGCACTGGTCTTTGACCTAATGGCCACCATGTGAGCGGATTGTTGGGCACGATGGACCACTGGTCTGACCCAGCAGTAGCAATTCTTATGTTCTTATTTATATAATAGAAGTAAAAAAGAAAAATTGAATGGTAATGCCAAAAGGGTGGAACCATGAGGTACTCCAGTTAAGCAATCAAAATCATATGATCTAACGACCTATGTTTATACAGAATTTTCTATTGTAGAAAAATGAAGTGAACCATCTTTACACACGAACTATAATACCAATTGATTGCAGGTGATTCAAAAGAATAGTATGGCTTATTATATCAAAAGCAGCTGAAATATCACAACAAAAATAATAATGGTCATTAGCAAATCTGACTCTAATATTATCCCCAAAAGATAAGTGTTTCTGTATTGTGCAAATTACAGAAACCATTCTGGTTTATATCAAGAAATCTCCCGAGCATCTAAAAATTCAACCAGTTTTTGTTTTTTTTAAATTAATCTTTATTCATTTTTAAAACTCACAATAAGTATAACATATAATACAGTTATTTATACTTTAACATCACTTAACATATCATCAAATTCTAACTCGCATCAAATATCCCCCCTCCCTTATACCTAACAGTTGTTCATAAGCAAAGGAAATCATAAAATATTCCCCCCCATCCCACCCTGGACATGTATGAACAAAAGGGAAAAAATTAATATTTATTTTATGCAGTAATTTCAATCTTTACAGTATCTTGTTAATGGCTCTCAAATAACCTGAAATTTCTTAAAATTTCCCTGCTGCATGACAATTATTCTTTCCATTTTGAATATGTGACACAAAGAATTCCACCAAAAGTTATAATTCAGCCTATCCCAATTTTTCCAATTATTCATAATTTGTTGTATGGCAACCCCTATCATAATGAGTAGAAGCTTATTGTTATTAGAGGATATTTGGCTTTTAGCCCTCATTTACATGCCAAACAATACGGTGTCATAGGATAATGCCACCGGATTATCTAACAAATTATTTAAAAATTATTATAAAAATTCAACCAGTTGATTATAGACCATAGGCAAAGATGAGATTGGTCTATAATTATCTATCTGATTCACATCTGGCAAGTGGTTTTTCAACAAAGGTGTTATAGTTGCCATTTTTAGTGAGTCTGGTAAAGAGCCTTCAATCAGCAATTTCTTAACTATATAGACAAACTTTTCTGCAACTAGATTCTTCATAGCTTTCAAAACCAAAGGAGGACAATGATCAAGCACACAGTAGGAATTTTTCACAGTCAAACACTTAAAGAACTTGCCGAGTAGAAATAGTTTGAAAACTATTCTATTGAGAGCCAGCTGTTAAGGCTAACATTTGTTCAAGTGGCAGTGCATCTTGTTAAAGTCTCTCGTATTGCTATGCAATTTTATCTGAAAAGCTTTTCGCAAAGTCCCGACTACCCAAAATCAAATCACATGACACATTAAAATTTCTAGGAGCCATAAGTCTAGAGACAACCTGAAAAAATTTCCTTTGATTGACTTGGAGCAG
Source organism: Geotrypetes seraphini (assembly GCF_902459505.1). Lineage (NCBI taxonomy): Eukaryota > Metazoa > Chordata > Amphibia > Gymnophiona > Dermophiidae > Geotrypetes > Geotrypetes seraphini. The sequence continues at coordinate 309,964,946 of NC_047086.1, read as the reverse complement.
ATTCAATAAAATGGTTTAATATAACTGAAGTTTTAAGTTGTAATACTCCAAAGTAATTCTGGATGGATACTTTCTCTGTGGTCACTCACATTCTAAACTCCCTTTTTTAAACTATGGAGCCTTATATATTCTTTTTGGATGGCATGATTTGAAAGGAGCAACTGTTTCAAGAGAGTTACAAAGAACAGAGTTCCATATATAAGCAACTTGGGAAATATCACAAGAATCAAAAGGCTTCAAATAAGAAATTAATTCTGACTTTAAATCAGAAATTTCATAATGTTTCCTAAGGGATAACATAACTTTATGTCGGGGCGCCATCAATTGGACAAGTTTGTACAGAAAAATATACTACTTGATGATCTGAACATGGTATTTCTGATATTTGGTGAATTTTAAGCCATTTATAAAAATCAATCCATGAAAACAAGATCTAACAAAATACACTTGTAGCAGATAACAGTTAGGTCCCTGTTTACTTCCAAAAAAGAATTTTTAAAAAAGTTAAAATATTGAATACCTTTGTGATGACCTCTTATTAGGTGGAATAAGGAAATTTCTTACTGCATATCATAGCATAAAATGAGATGAGGGATTCAAATGACAAAATTATGTGTATATTTGTTATTTCATTGCATTCAATTCAAGAACAGAAAACCAAGCTATTTACCTGTAACAGGTGTTCTCTGAGAACAAGCAAGATAGCAAGTTGTTCATTTTCACTTCCATCATGAATAAAGAATTTAAAAAAAAAAAAAAAAAAAAAGATAGCAAGTTGTTATAGTATGGGAATCCCTACCTATAGGCTGATTTCAATAGAAAATAGTATTAAGGTACGCAAAAGACAAATAGAAACATCTTTTGAGTGGCATGTACCCTTTTTATATTTTCTCTTTTAGTTCATTTATTTAGGAAGGCAGACTGGAATAGAAAAGGAATGGGCCAGGGGGAGGGGAAGGAGATATTCTTAATCCCCAACGAAATTCTGGAGGACTGAATGGTCAGACCTACTGTCATGTCAGAAGTTTATTCTAAATATTAACAGAATATAAATATATGAACAAAAGTCATTGTTGTAGCTCTACAGATTCTTCCATGAAGGGTGACCTCATATGAGGTACCGATATCATCATAACTGTGATGTGAGCTATGAAGTGATCCTCAAGATTCAAGTTTCTCTGAGCGTAAGTGTGAAGGAAATGCAGCACACTACCCAAATGGATAGTGTGTTTATTGGTGGCAGCCACAATCCTGTTAGGGCCAAAAAAATGGTTGGGTGGACGTTCTAATGGCTTTAGTCCCCTCTAAATAGAAGGCAATTTTAGTTAGCAAGAGGCTTAGGAAAAAATTGTTGGAAGGATGATAAAACTGGTTAGAATTTAATTTTATTATTTAAAAACTGAATATGAACATTATTTTTGCAGTATAATGCACTCAGTCATTTTTGCATACACACATTTTATATATATCTTGTTACAAACAATATTGTGAGCACAATGGTTATAAGCATCATTAATAAGAGATCCCACTGAAAGCCTAGTATTCTATCAACAAACAGCTGTTTCCATGCTCCGGTAAACTGTTGGGGGAAAAAAAGATATAGTCATATTATAAGCTAGTGATACAAAAAATATTTTATTATGCAAGTTGAAAAAGATACTCAAACATTTCCAAACAGAAATAACATTTTCATATATCTGTCTCAGTGTCAAACAAGGAAGCCAGGTAGCTAATATTAGAATTGTTTGCATATTAACCCTTTAAGCACAATGGTATACTTATCCATTCTCTAGTCTGCCTCACTTTCCTCACACTCTCATAAATTTAGCAAATGCGTTCCCAAAAATAAATCACAATGATGATTAATTACGCACTGAGCAAATCATTCTAAGCTTTTGATGAGAGAAGCCCAAAAAGGCTCACAGGTGAGAATCTTGCCCAGTCGCTTGTCCAAATCTATGACTTCATGCCTCTCTAAAGACACCAGATAAATTGGTAAATAATACTGAAGTATTGGGATTCCTAAATATTTTATGGACCTCTCTGCCCAAGTTAATGGAAAGCAACCTTTCCAATTAAGCTTAACATAACTCTGGCACTGTAGTGCCACCAATTTCTGCAATTATGAGTAAACCCTTATGTTCTTAAATAGCGAAATATTCCTCAACACAATGAAGAAGCTTTTAAAGTGAATATTGTGGATTTGTGGGAACTAACAATATGTCATCTACGAAAGCTGGTATTTTTACAGCTGTGATGCCAATGGACATTCCAGTGATATCAATATCTTTTTATAATAGAGCATAGGAAAGGTTCCAGATACAATAAAAATAATGGACATAAAAGACAGCCTTGACAGATTCCCTTCAATATTAGAAAGGGCTCTGTTTTTATACCATTAACTAATAAGGACATTCTCAGTGAGAAAAGACATGGGGGAAGCCACTGCTTGCGCTGGATCGGTAGCATGGAATGTTGCTACTCTTTTGGTTTTGGCCAGGTATTAATGACCTGGATTGGCCACCATGATAATGGGCTACTGGGCTTGATGGACCATTGGTCTGACCCAGTAAGGCTATTCTTATGTATATAAAGGTTTTACAGTTTGCAAAAACTATTCCTCGCTACCAGCACTGAAAAGGTACTGCCAGTCAACCTTATCAAAGGCTTTTTCAGCATCTAAGTTGTTAACAGCAGTAAAAATTTGGTGGTACTGGGTATACAACATTGCCAATAAAACCTGAACCTGATTCGGGCAAGCAGTTCTGCAAAATCTATTCAATGTCTGAGTACCAACTTTTACTTTAGCCCTTTTTTTTATGCCAGGCACATGTTTATATGGACAGTAGTTTTACAGGAGAAATGATCCTGACAGCTGGAGAGTCCCACTTGTGAGAATATCATGCCTGCTTGCCCTTGGAGAAAATGAAGTTACCTGTAGCAGGTATTCTCCAAGGTCAACAGACATATATTCTCATAACCCACCTTTCTCCTCTAGTTGGCTTCTTGACTTTTTTTTTTTAACTGTCCTGACAGTCCCGTACACCTACACATCGACGTCAAATAGGAAGGCACCTGCATGTACACGATGGGAGCACTGCCTCAAAGATTTAAAGACACAGTACACTTAGCAGTGTCTGCACCAGATTGCATTGAATGACACTTGTTTGTGAGTATATATATGCCTGATGTCCTTGGAGTACACTTGCTACAGATAAGTAGCTTTGTTATACTGCTACAACTAGCGGTTGTTGAAACCAGTGAAACAGAAATGAAGCTTAGGAGGTAAAGGAGGGGTGAGGTTGATGCTTGGAAGGGGAGGGGAGAAATGGTAGATATGAGGGTAAAGGGCCTTGAGTACCCCCTGGGCTGAATACACTGCTAAAGTACACTGAAATATCATATCACATACAAGCAAGGATGTCTGCTCTATGATATAAGATGGATTTTATATTTACATTTCTTGACTGAAAGGCAAAATAGAATTAGGCACACAACTGGGTGTCATCATCATAAGATGCTAGAACAGAACAGCTTTTCCCGAGTTTAGAAACTATTGCAAAATTCTCAGTATGCACAACTATTCCTGCATGTGGTAGACTTCTCAGTCTCCTAAGTTTTGTTTTTCTATTCTGACAGACAGATTGTATATATTTTTTCTCCTTCCTGTGGAACATAACACAGACCAAATCTGGGTTTCGACCATGGCCACAATATGACACAAAGATCTAGAACTTTGACAGGTGCCTCTTCTCTGTTTGAACTCAGATTACAACCAGGTTTAATGCAAGAACTGTGGAAGAATGTTTCTGCTAGTCTCAAAGGATTGCATCCATAACCAGAAATGAAGTTCATGCTTACACAGAAAGAGAAGCAAAGATGGCTTCCGTGCAGAGATTGGTCAATTGTGTACTCAAGTATATCCTCTTGTGCAGATGTTAACTCATCACCCCTGTACAGTGACGTCAGTCAGTGGTGAGGGGGCAATGCCATGGATTCTTTGACTATGTGTGAATTTAAATCAAAACTTCTTGGTCTGAAGCTCATAGCTATTCATTGTAGTTGTACAGATTTAAAAACAAACCAAATTCTAAGCCACACTAAAATAGTAGAAAAGCACCATCACATCAATGCAGATGATATCTAAGATACTATATCTAAGCATAAATGGACTTCCCTATGGCATATGACACTGAGGTCCCTCAATATCAGTGTAAAAGGTTTGAATGTCTTCCAGTATAGATGCATAGAAAAGTTGTAATTTGGAATCTACATTAGAGAATGACATGAGGATTGGGGCGTGGTAAACTCTGGCAAATCCGTGTTAACAGAAATTTAAAAAAAAATTGTGGTTGTAGAAGCAAAACTTACTCACAGGAAATGTAAAAAGCCTTGGTCTCATGATAAAAATTTAAAAAAACTGCTTCCTTCCTTTCACTCCCATCCTTGTCCTGCAGGCTCTGAAATGGCATCTCTGTGTCTCTTTCTCATCCCTCCTGATGTGGTGCCTCTACCTTACATTTTTGAGCTGTTCAACAGCAATTCCCTCTGCCTTCTGTTACAACTTACTGTTTTGCGAAGGTGGGATCTGGCAGAGGTAAGCCCCTTTAGCAGACCTGTGGGAGCCACTATTGGGCAGCTCAGTAATGTACATTTGAAACACCATGGCAGGAGGGAAAAGACTAAGTGCTGGATCTGCAGGGGTTGGGATGGAGGCTGGAGGGAAGGAATAGAACTGCTAGACCCACAGGGCTATGGAGATTGGAGGGAAGGGAGAGAGGTACTGGACATGCAAGAGGGGACCCTAGAGTAGGGGTAGGGAACTCCAGTCCTCGAGAGCCGTATTCCAGTTGGGTTTTCAGGATTTCCCCAATGAATATGCATGAGATCTATATGCATGCACTGCTTTCATTGTATGCTAATAGATCTCATGCATATTCATTGGGGAAATCTTGAAAACCTGACTGGAATACGGCTCTCGAGAACTGGAGTTCCCTACCCCTGCCCTAGAGGAAAGGAAGACAAGTTCTGGGCCGATGGGAGGGGGGTTGGAGGGAAAACATAGAGGTGTTGGATCTACAGAGGAGGGGAGGCTGGAGGAAAGGGAGAGAAGTGCTGGACCTGCAAGGGGAAGAGGGGAGGAAAAGGGAAAGCGATGCCGAATCAAGGGGATGAAGGAAGAGGGCGTCAAATACTGAACACCAGGGCTTAATTTGTAGGGGAACAGTATGGAAGACAGTTCAACAACTTATTTTCAGACTCCAGTGCAGCACGGGCATTCTGCTTTATCCTCTCCCTTCCAAATAACCTGCAGGGAAAGTGGCGAGACTGGAGCAGAACAGAGAACAGTCCCTACTTCCTAGTTCAGCCTTCTGTTGCTCCTGGTCCACCCCAGCCTCTCCCGGTTCCACAGTTCTACTTCCTTTTTATCTGCAAATTAAGCCCTGCTGAACACATAGAAGTTTTTTATTTGACACCCAGAACTTCTATCAATTTGTGAAACATCCTGTGTGTATTTTTGAGACAGTGATAATAAGTATATTAAAAGTATGCGCAGTAAAAAGTGAAACACACAGGGCCCCCACCCCCTCCTCTTTTACAAAGCCGCAGTAGCAGCTGCTGCTACAGTAACTGCCCTAAAGCCCATAGGGATTTAAATGGCTTCAGGACTTTTGCTGCTCAGCTTTGTTTAAGGGGGGGGGGAGAGCATTCCTTAGAACAGGGGTAGGGAACTCCGGTCCTCGAGAGCCGTATTCCAGTCGGGTTTTCAGGATTCCCCCAATGAATATGCATGAGATCTATGTGCATGCACTGCTTTCAATGCATATTCATTGGGGAAAACCTGACTGGAATACGGCTCTCGAGGACTGGAGTTCCCTACCCCTGCCTTAGAATAAAGCTTAGTGGGCACTAATCAAATATGCTAAGAACTTTACTTACATTGTAATGCAACATTTTTTGAAATAGATGAGCAGTTTCTAGTTTTATTAGTGCAAAAAACACAGGTACATATGCTTCTGGACTTGCTTCTGTAGCCAATTCATACAACCTTCTAGCCAAAGGAATGTTCTGAAAAATAAAATTGATGCTTTCTTAGAAATATTAGGCAACTTAAATGTTACTTTGCAGGATAAATAGGTCATTATTGAAGAAAAGATATAAATCATGTTATTTATTTGTTTTTCCACATAACAATTTGACTCTTATTTATATTGTCCAGTAAATGTTATGGCTATTTACTAAAGAGCAGTAACGTTTTAGTTACCACTTTAACTTTTGGGGGTGTATTCTTCTCTTTAATGTATTATCTCTAATGTTCTATCCACTCAATGTAAGATGTGACATTTTAAATAAGTCAACTGAAAGTCAATATATTTAACACACAAGAAATTTCTTTATTTGCTGATATCAATTAACCCAATATTGGCAGGGTAAATGTAACATCACGGAATTGTAGGGAGGTAAAATACCTTGATGAAATCAAGCTGTATGAAGGAGCAGGTTCAGAAGCCAACAAGTAGGGAAAGAATTCTAGACCTAGTTCTTAGTGGAGTGTTTGATTTGATGCAGCAGGTAATGGTGCTGGGGCCACTTAATAACAGTGATCAGATTTGATAAAGAAGGACATTTTCAATAGGAAATCTAAGCCCAACTTTGGACATTTCCCGCAAGACATCCAGAGTCGGAGGGGGAGAAACAGCCATTTTGAAAACCAGCAAAAACGTTAGATGTCCAAATTTTTTTTTTTTTTATCAACTATAGACCCTATGGGGGTAATAATAAAAAAAAAACCCGTCTAAAAAGTGTCCTAAATGGCTACTTGGACGATCAAAAAGCCTGATCGTCCAAATACCCATAACCAAAGCTGGTTTTTAGATGTATCTAAAAACAACTTAGGCCTTTCCCCTGCCTCTAAACGCACAGAGAGAAAAGAGGTGTGTTTAGAGGAGGGGAAAGGGCGGGAGGTGGGCCGACCTACACCTAGGCGTACAACAGGTATAACCAATACAGTTTAGTCGGCACTTAGATGAAATAAAACCAGGTCTAAGTAGCGAAAAATGGGCCGCTGAGCTGATGGCCGTTGGCGCCATCAGTTCAGCGGCCCGGCAACCTAACGGGTCGCGGCAGTTCAGGTAGAAGAGTGATGGCATCGCGTTAGGGGAGATGAGGCATCTCTCCTGCCGCGATGCATCACTCCCCCCCCCACACACACAACATCGTGGCAAGAGGGAGCTCAAGACCTCTTGCCCCAGCCAACCGCGGCACCCCCGACACGATCGGGGCAAGAGGGAGGTCAAGCCCTCTTGTCCCCCCGACTCCCTGACACGATCGGGGCAAGAGGGAGCCCAAGCCCTCTTGCCCCGCCAACTCCCCGACAATATCGGGGCAAGAGGGAGCCCAAGCCCTCTTGCCCCGCCAACTCCCCGACAATATCGGGCCAGGAGGGAGCCCAAGCCCTCCTGGCCCTAGCGACCCCCCCCCCCCTGCTAGTTGTTCAGGCCAGGAGGGAGCCCAAACCCTCCTGGCCCAGCCAATCCTGCCCCCCCGACAACATCGGGCCAGGAGGGAGCCCAAACCCTCCTGGCCACAGCGACCCCCTACCCCCACCCCACACTACATTACGGGCAGGAGGGATCCCAGGCCCTCCTGCCCTCGACGCAAACCCCCCTCCCCCCAATGACCGCCCCCCCAAGAACCTCCGACCGCCCCCCCCAGCCGACCCGCGACCCCCCTGGCCGACCCCCACGACATCCCCACTCCCCTTCCCCATACCTTTGCTTAGTTGGCCGGACAGACGGGAGCCAAACCCGCCTGTCCGGCAGGCAGCCAACGACGGAATGAGGCCGGATTGGCCCATCCGTCCCAAAGCCCCACCTACTGGTGGGGCCTAAGGCGCCTGGGCCAATCAGAATAGGCCCTGGAGCCTTAGGCCCCTCCTGGGGGCGGGGCCTGAGGCACATGGGCCCAACCCGACCATGTGCAAAAGGCTCCCTCCTGGCCCGAACAACTAGCAGGGGGGGGTCGCCAGGGCCAGGAGGGCTTGGGCTCCGTCCTGGCCCGATATTATCAGGGAGTTGGGGAGTCGGCGGGGCAAGAGGGCTTGGGCTCCCTTTTGCCCCAATCGTGTCGGGCAGTCGGGGGGGCAAGAGGGCTTGAGCTCCCTCTTGCCCCGATCGTGTCGGTGAGTCGGGGGGGGGGGCAAGGGGGCTTGAGCTCCCTCTTGCCCCGATCGTATCGGGGAGTTGGGGAGTCGGCAGAGCAAGAGGGCTTGAGCTCCCTCTTACCCCGATGTCGGGAGGGGGGGGCGCGGTTTGACATGGCAGGAGGGCTTGGGCACCCTCCTGCCTGGATCGTTGTGGGGGGAGGGGACTCTGTAGCCAGTGTTGTTTTTGACAGACACCGGTTACAGAATCCAGCTTTTAGGCGAAGGACTGGCTCCTCCTTCGCCTAAAAGCCCTTCTTTTGGACGTTTGTGGCCTAGGCGTGTTTTTGTTTCATTATGGCTAAAAAGTGTAGACGTGCTGTGGGGGTACTTGTAGACGTAGTGGAGATTGGGCGTTTAGGCAGAGGAAGGCCAAAATCAAAACATGGACGTTTGTTTTGGTTATGGACACTTTCCCTGCTTCTGGGTTGAACGTTTAGGGACTTAGGCCAAAAGGGGACTTAGACACTTTTTTTGATTATGCCCCTCCACATGTCCAACTTTAGGACATCTAACTTTGTTTGTTATTTTCTACTACAAAAACGTTCAAGTTCAAAATGTCCAAATCCAGATCATTTGGACAAGGGAGTGTGTCAGCACTGTAATGGACTGGCCTAATGAGACTGGATTATTGAGACAAAGCAAACTTGAATGTGGTGGGCCATTTTTGATGACGTCTCAATCCGATCTTGAATGTTTTGTGAGGTTCAGTACATCCAAAAATTGAGTAGGAAAAATGTCCATTTTGAAACCCCAAAACATCCATTTTTTTTTTTTTTTTTTTAAATGGACATTTCTAGATGTGCTTGTCTATAGTGCATCTATCTTTTAAGGCCATTTTTAAAAAACAAAACATCCAAATGAAAAACATACATAATAAGCCATTTGAACATAGGAGGGACCAGCATTTTTAGTACACTGACTACACAGACTTCCTAGCAGAGCAGTGGGGCATCCAAGGGGGAACTACAGTGAACTTCACATGAAGAGTCCCAGGTACACATCCCACCATAACCCCCATACATTGTATGGGGAACCCTCCAAAACTCACCCAAAACCAACTGTACCCAACTCTCTATCATCCCTATAGCCCTTATGCCTGTAGGTATCACCTATACAGTATATCAGTACAGTAGGGTTTGGTGAGCTCACACTTTCCACCACAAATGTAGTGGTTAGGGTGGGATATGGAACTAGGTCCTCTTCTTTGCAATCCACTGTGCTGACCACCAGGCTACTCCAGACATCTGCTTGCTGCTCTATTAGGACTGGCCATTACTTTTACTGTTGTCAAAACGACAGATATGTACTTTATTATGGATGAAACACGAGCTGCCTATCAAATTTTGGGTACTCTTTAAGCTGGAACTTCTTGTATTTCAAGCTTGTGCAGAGTCTATTCCAGCATGTTTATCACAGCATATTTTATTTATTTATTTATTTAGATTTTTATCCCGTCCTCCCAATAGCTCAGAACGGTTTACAAATGAACATACACAGTGCGGAGTAACTAGACATATAAGTAGTACAACAGGTTTAGTGGTTGGATTTATAGTTTTTAGAGAGAATTGAATACAGGGAGATTAAGCAGAGAGAGAGAAGGGGGAAATACCGTAGTTTAATTTACGGAAAGTTATAAGCATATAGATGCAAATTTTTAGTGGATAGAGTAAGAGAGGGTCATACTGGAATTTCGGGAAGGAGATAGGAGAGTGGAGGGTGGGGCTTAAGGGGGGGAGAGACAGAGGAGATCTTTAATTGAAGAGGAGGGTCTTTACCGATTTACGGAATGCTAATAATGAGTTCTGTTGTCTAAGTTGGGGGGGAAGTTGGTTCCAGAGGTGTGGAATGAAGTGGCTGTAGGATCGTTTGTGGGCAGTTTCTGTGAGCAGGGATCTTCCGGGGGGGACGCATAGGCGTGTCTCTGACTTTGAGCGGAGGGTGCGAGTGGGGTTGTAGATGGGAAGTTTGGATTTTATGTAGGAGGGGGTGGTGGAGTAGATTCTCTTGTGGGCAATTGTTAGGGCTTTGAAAGTACAGCGTTGGCTAATTGGGAGCCAGTGTTCAGCATGGAGTGCCGGGGAGATGGAATCGCGGTAGTTGAGGTTGTGTAGGAGGCGGATGGCTGCATTTTGGACCCGTTGGAGGCGTCTGATATTATTTTTGGTTAGTCCGTTAAATAGCGAGTTACAATAATCCATTCTGGAGAGGACATATGCGTATAGGAGTTGGGCGAGGTCTGGTTTGGAGATGTAGGGTTTGATTCTTTTCAGTTGGCGAAGGTAGTAGAAGGAGGTGGAGACTACTTGGGATATGTGGTTGGATAAGGATAGGTGTCCGTCTAGGGTTACTCCCAGGCTGCGAACTTGATCTGCTGCCGTTAGTCGAGTGGAATCCCATGTTAGTGTAGGTCGTAGGTATTTGGTGTTTTTGTTTCTGATCCATAGGAGTTCGGTTTTGGATGCGTTAAGTTGAAGCTTGTTGTTTGACATCCAAGTTTTCATGTCAGTGAGGCAGAGTTCGAGGTTAGCAATTTGGGATGGCCGATTTTCGCCTAAGGGGAGGAGCAGCTGGATGTCATCTGCATAAGAGTGGATTTTGATTTTATATTTTTGCGCTATATCGATGACGGGTTTGATGTAGAGATTGAATAGAAGGGGGGATAGAAGGGCGCCTTGAGGAACGCCATATTTGATAGGCTTAGGGTTAGATTTATGTGTCCCTAGTAGGACTGTTTGGGTCCTTTGGTGAAGGAAGGAGGTGATCCATTGGAGGGCTGTGTCTTTGATTCCGAGGTCGTGGAGCCTAGATGTGAGTAGGTGATGGTCAACTGTGTCGAAGGCAGCGCTAAGGTCAAGTAGGACTAGTAGGGCGTCGTTGCCTTTGTCCAGTATTGACCAGCTGTCGTCGATGAAATCAATGAGAACTGATTCTGTGCTGTGGCCCTTACGGAAGCCAGATTGGACTGGGGATAGGGCAGCTTGTTCTTCAATGAAAGGGTGTAGGCGGTGGAGTACAATTCGTTCAAGGAGTTTGGAGACAATTGGGAGGTTGGAGACTGGGCGATAGTTGCCAGGTTCATTAGGATCAAGGGAGGGTTTTTTGAGAGTGGGCTTGATAATGGCTGATTTCCAGCTGAGGGGGACAGTTCCAGTAGTTAGAGAGGTGTTAATGATGGGGAGGATGGATTCTGCCATGGCGTCTCCGGCAGCCAGCAGGAGGCTGGACGGGCAGGGGTCGAGGATGGTGTTGGAGGGTTTGAGTTCTCTCAGGGTTTCGAGGACCTCCGCATGAGTGGCTAGATGAAATTGGGAGAGAGAGGCGGAAGGGGGGGTATATGGAGTTGGTTGGAGCTGAGTAGGAGTGGGTTTGGTGTTGAGGTCGAGGTTAGCTCGGATGTTTTGTATTTTGGACTGGAAGAAGTCCGAGAGAGTTTCGCTATCGAGTTCTGTTTGGTTGATTTGATTATTCCTTTGGGCGTTGGTGAAGAGATGGTTGGTGAGGGTGAATAGTTGTTTTGATCTGGAAGGGGCTTGTTGTAGGAGACGAGAGTAGTAGGTCTTTTTTGCTTCTAGAATGGCAGCTTTGTATGTGGTGGATATGTTTTTCCAGTGGGTTTTGGTTTCAATGTTCGGATGTTTGGCCCAGATCCTTTCTGCTTTCCTCAGGGATCGTTTTATAGATCGGAGGTCATTAGTGTACCAGGGAGCAGGTGCTTTGTTGGTGATTGTTTGGGTTGTTTTTGTCTGGACCAGGTTATTATAGAGGGATTGGATGTTAGAGTGCCATGTGGCGGCTGCCAGGTCAATTGATAGGGGATGTTGGGTATAGGATTCGTTTAGGGTGCGAATACCTGCGGCCATATCTTGAGGGTTGACCGAGTTAGGAAGTTGACGTAGGGTGGGGGGGGGGGAATCTTTACGTGGGATTAGGGCAGTATCGAGTGGGAGTTCGAATTCAATGAGGTGGTGGTCTGACCATGGGACAGGTGTGGAGGTGTAGGTTTGCTGGGGTTTTGTCGTTGGGTCTCTGAGGGTGAAAAGCAAGTCTAAGATGTTGCCTGCTGAGTGAGTGGGGGTGGTTATAGTTTGGTGGAATCCTAGGTCGGAGAGGGAGGAGAGGAAGTTGTCAATTTGTGCTGAGGTGTTGGGGTAGTCTGGGAAATTGAAATCTCCTAGGATTGTCATGTGTTTGTGTGAGATGGTTAGTTCAGTGATGAATTCGAGGAGGGTTTCTAGGGTATCTGCTGGGGAGTTGGGGGTTCTGTAGAGGAGTATGAGGGCGGTTTTTTGTTTGTGGCCTAATGTGAACGCAATAGCTTCTAGGGAGGGAATGTTGATGGAGTTTATTAGTTTTGGTGTGGCGGAGGTTTTGATAATGGAAGTCACTCCACCTCCTTTTCCAGAGGTACGCGAGCAGGTTAGAGCCTGGTAGCCTGGGGGACATAGTTCGCCTAGCGTTATCCCCTCGTTGTCTTGGAGCCAGGTTTCGGTGATCATGAGGGCGTCCCAAGTCTTGTCGCAAATGAGGTCATGTAGGAGGAAGGATTTGTTGTTGACTGATCTTGCATTGATGAGTGCCAATTTGAGTGTGTTGTGAGAGGGGGTTTGTGGAGAGGGAAGAATGGGGATGAGGTTGGCAGGGTTTCTGGAACGGCTTTTTTTAGGTTGGGGGGAGATATCACCGTATCTGCCTTGGCCTGTAATAATGGGGATGGTAAATATACTATCATACACCCCTATGAGATCCTTTTGCTCCTCACAGCAGCATTTATTGCTGGTCCCATCTGTCCGCCAGGTTCCCACTGCAACCTCTAGGGATACCTTGTGACCAGTTGTATACCCGGCTCTCTGGAATCAGCTGCCAGAGGCCCTGCATGCTACCTCTTTATTGTTCACCTTTAAGCAGCTTCTCAAGACTTATTTTTTTCAGAAAGCATTTTTGGAATTCATAGTTACTTGATCTGCCGGGCCAACGGCTTGGGTTTTTTATTCTTCAACCAGGGGTCAGGGGAAGATGCAAGGGAGACTAGATATTTTGTACCTTTCTTTCCTTTTCTTGTCCTGTTTCTTGTATTTTATTGTTTGTAACCCACTTGAATGGACTTCGTGTTCTTGAGCGGTTAAGCAAATTATATAAGCCTGAACCTTTGAACCACCCATAGTCATAAATTCTTAGGCATAGTCATGTATCTGTAAGTAGGTTCCGGGTGAGATCCATGAAGACTATTGAACATGGTGCTAAGAAAGTGTGTACCTTCTGTGACACTTAAGACGAAGGCAAGGACCTTCCATAGGACTATGACACACTTTAATCTGATAATACTGAGTTTTCTGCCACTTCTGCAGACCTGCACTCAGCCCCTGACAATTAAAGCAGGATGTGTATTTGTGAAAGAAATGGGAAGCAAGCAGACAACAGAATCAAAATGATGGAAGGCTGTTTAGGTTGCACAGTGGTTGTTGGTTTCAGTTGCCTCTTCTCACTCTAACAAGGCCTTGTATAAAGCTACTGCTGGAATTGTGGTTGTCTGGAGAATGATATGAAAGACTTCCCAGAGTAGAGAGGTCCTTAATACTGAGAAGTGGTGGTTCAAATAGAGAAAGATGTAATCTCTGGGGCCCCCACAGTTAATGGAGATCAAAGACCTTTTTTAAAATATATTTTTATTTTTTTGGGCTATCCCCAAAACCCGACTGGCCTGGTGGTCCTCCAGGACAGGGTTGGAAATCACTGCTCTAGAGAGAGAGTAGAACAATAAGGCTCCCAAACTAGCTGAAAACTTCTTTTTTGTTTGTGTCTACACTCATTCATTCGTTCCATACCTCATAATGATGTTTTTCATATTCTCTGCTAAGTGACAGTAGGATCCATGGTCAATGTCCAGGTCAATAATATACACTAACAAGCCAACAAAAAGGCTATTCTCAAAGTTTTAGTTGTTTTAGAAAAAAAAAAAAAGGAGTACAGTAATCTTTAATAGTATCTACAGTCTCTTTAACTTTGTTACCAAAAGGTTTATGCCACCCATGCAGGGTGCGTAGCAGCAGCAGCTTGACGATCTTCTGATTAGAGGAGACCTCTGTACTAATATGGTAGTTCTTATGTACCCCATTAGAAGATGGTTTAGATACAGGCTTATGTACAGATCTGTGCATCTACATCCAAGAAGACTGCTTTATGATAAAATGCCTCTTTTGAAAGCTGCAACAGGGCAGGGAAATCCTGACATTGTAATTTGCAGTTAGACTTTTGATGTCATTGTGCTGAATAATGGACACTCTCATATGTATGATTTATGTGGTTTTGGGTTTTTTTTCATTTATGTATGCTTATTTATACTTAACTTTGATTTTAAAAAAAGATGGACGGAATCTAAGTTGAACAAATAAAATGAAATATTGGAATATGAGGAACTACTAAAATATGCAACATCCATTGATCTCCATACAGAAAATATCTTGTCTTCCATCTGAGTGAGCAGGACTCTGTTGCAGGAGCCCTTTCTCTACCTCATAGTGTTCAGGAAGACAATGAAGTTGGGCCTTCCCAGACCACATTGCCTGCAGCTAGCCTGGTTTTGCTCAGAAGCCAGGCAAGTGGTGGGTGTCTAAGTTCTGGATTTTTCTTTCATCTACAGGAATGGCCTAAAGGAAGACAGGGCAACATTAATATACAGAGGGCCGCATGAATGTCAGTACTATCCCTAATGGACTGCAACATTATATAATATTGAAACTGGACATGCACAAAACTCCATAGACCTTCTATAATAAATCAGTAAAAATTTAACTAAAAATGATGGAAACAAATTGCTATAGTGCCTATTCTGAAAATATTTGTGAAATACAGAATTTTAAATTGCCCAAACTCTAGTTAATAGCATGTTCTATGTATACTTCCTATGGTTTCACGAGCCAAATAAATTCAATGGCAGGATATAGGTACTCACCTTTGGCTTAAACCAGAGCTACTTCTACTAAATTCAAATAAAGATACAATCAGAAAATAGAGGAATAGGGAAAGATCTGTTTTCACATCCAGCACAGAAAAAAAAAAAAGAAAAGATGGACTGAGGAGGCCACTATGTAGAAGGGGCCACACATCTATAATTTTACAGTTGTTCTGAACAGGGAGAGCTGTTCTGTCCCACTGTTGTGCAATGACACCATACACTTGGGTATCTCATATCTTGCTTATCAATGGAAAAAGATATATTTCTATACTTCTGTTAATGCTTACTAGAAATATTTATCATGTCTCCTATAACTGTATAGCATGCAGATCAGGTTACCTCTTCTATTCCCAAGCCATGCTCATACATATATGCCAGATTGAATATGGCTTGAGCACTGTGGTGTTGTTCGCTTGCAAGGCGGTAATGATTTGCTGCTTTGGCATAATCTATCTTTGTTCCAGTTCCATAGAAGTAGTAATCTCCAATTTTAACTCTGGCAAATGCATTTCCTAGTGAAAATATTTTTTTAAAATTTAGATATATAACTTTTATTGTTTTTAAGAAGTGGTGGTAGTATTCTTATATGAATACATCTTTATCTATCACTAGACAATCATTAGACTACAAAATGGCATTTTACATACTACATTGCCTAGAATTCTATTTAGCAATAAATATCTGACAGCTAAACCAGACAAGGCATCTATGCTTTGCATTTATAAGGAAAAACACACTATATGAAGAGTCATTTTTAAAAGGTTCAGATTATATATGTGTACAATGGCAATTAGGGTGACTATTTGCGTGCTAGTAACAGTGCTTCTCAACTCGGTACTGGAGTACCCCCTTGCCAGTCAGGTTTTCAGGATATCCACAATGAATATGCATGAAAGACATTTGCATATAATGGAGGCAGTCTATGCAAATCAAGTTTATGCATATTCAATGTGGATATCCTGAAAACCTGAGTGGCAATGGGGTACTTCAGGATCGAGTTGAGAAACACTGTTCTGTAACCCGCAAGCATATCTGCTTGACATGCCCCTAACCTGCCCATGCCCCCTTGGAGTTATACATTTTAGAATTTGAGCTTATGACTTGTAGTATACCGACTAAAGCAGTGTTGTCTAACGTTGGTCCTTGAGGGACGTAATTCAGTCAGGTTTTCAGTATTTCCCCAATGACTTTGCATAAGATCTATTTGCATGCACTGCTCCCATTGTATGCAAAGAGACCTCATGCATATTTATTTGGGAAATCCTGAAAACCCAACCTTGTGAGGGCCAAGGTTGGAGCCCCCTGGACTAAAGGCAGTTATGCACAAAACTGCAATTACAGCCAATAATTTGTTGTTAAGGATAGATTCCATTATAGAGTAATAGCATGTGTACATGCAACTTATAGTATTCTATAAGCTAGGTGCATAAGTGGGAGCCAGTGGTGTACCAAGGGGGGTGGATGGGGTGGGTGGGTGGGGGGGGAGGTCCACCCCAGGTGCAAGGCCCAAGGGGGTGTTCAGCTGGCCACTTACCGGGCAATAGGCTGCCGCCAGGGAAAGACTGCCATTGTCATCAACAGAAAGAAGCTGGCGCCGAATTCTCCCTCCCTGCTGCTTCTCTTCCCCGAGCCGAGCAACTCTAGCTGTCCGACGTCAATTCTGATGTCGGAGAGGACGTTCTGGGCCAGCCAATCACTGCCTGGCTGGCCCGGAACATCCTCTCCGACGTTAGAATTGACGTCGGGCAGCCAGAGTTGGTCGGCCCGCAGGAAAAGAAGGAGGGCGAATTCGGGGCCGGCCTGTTTCCGATGGCCAGTGGCAGCCTTTCCCTGGCAGTGATGGCAGCATAGTGGTGGTAGCGGCGGTGGCATGGGGGAGGGAAGGGAGAAAGAAAGAAAGGGGGGAGGGAGCCAGGGAGCCAGAAAGAAAGCAAGGGGGGGGTACAGGGATCCAGAAAGAATGAAAGGGGGCAGGGTAAAAGAAAGAAAAAAATGGGGCATGGGGAAAGAGAGAGAAAGACAGACATAGAGAAAGAAAGGGGGCATGGAGAGAGAAAGAAAGAAGGGGGCAGGGTGAAAGAAAGAAATGGGGCACGGAGTGAGAGAGAAAGACAGACATACAGAAAGAAAGGGGGCATGGAGAGAGAAAGAAAGAAGGGGACAGGATGAAATAAAGAAAAAGTTGGGGGAGGGAATGAAGTCTGGAGGAGAGGAAGCATACAGGAGGCTGAAAGAAGGGAAGAAATATTGGATGCATAGTCAGAAGAATAAAGTGCAACCAGAGACTGATGAAATTACCAAACAAAGGTAGGAAAAATGATTTTATTTTCAATTTAGTGATCAAAATGTGTCCGTTTTGAGAATTTATATATGCTGTCTATATTTTGCACTATGGGCCCCTTTTACTAAACTGCAATAGCAGTTTTTAGCGCAGGGAGCGTCAAGAGCAGCGTAGGGCATTCAGCGCAGCTCCCTGCACTAAAAAACGCTATCGCGGTTTAATAAAAAAGGAGGGGGTATATTTGTCTATTTTTGTATAGTTGTTACTGAGGTGACATTGCATAAAGTCATCTGCCTTGACCTCTTTGAAAACTCGCGGAATATAAATGATAATTAACATTTTCTCTGCGTACAATGTGCTTTGTGCTTTTAAAATTTTATTGTTGGTAGAACATTTTGACTTGGCCACGGGAAGGGTAGCGGGAAGGGAGGGAGGGGAGCTGCTGAAAGACATCTAGTAATCCTTGCAGGCTTGACTGCAGGGAATTATTTTTGTAAAATCATGTTTTGTTATGTGACTGGCATTATTTAGACTTTAATTTCTATGAATGAATAGAATGAAAATGATATAAAATTACTTGCTTGTTTTTATGTGCGTGCGCTGAAGGAAAGTGGAGAGAGAGTGGGCTGAGGACGCTGAAGGGAAATGGGGAAGAGAGAGTGGGGAGAAGACGCTGATTTATAAATTGACAATTGTACAGAATATTATTTCTTTTTATACTTTAATATAATAAGTTCAATATAAAACAATTCAAGGCTTGTGTGGATGGAATCAGGTGGTTTGTGGGGATAAGGACCGAGCTTACGGGGATTAGTCCAATAAAATGGTATTTTCATATTTCTCATTATTTGTTTTATTTTTATTTGTTAATTTGTAAAGTGGTGATTGTTATGTATCAGTTTTTCAAATTTACATCTACTGTCTTTATATTTTGCACAGTATTAGAAGACTTGTATTACTGTTTTTGTGGTGTTGTGGTGTTGCATTGTATGCAGAGTCTGGTTTCTTGGCAGTTCAGTTTAACTTTTGTCTACATATTTTTATTTTTAGTTTGTGATTATTCCATATTGGGCAAAGGTGTATCTGTCTGTGTGTATGAAAGGGACATAGCTTTCTGATAGCATCAGCTGTACTGGATCAAATGACTGTGCAGGATCTGCTTTGTTTAGTTTTACAATGTATGTGTTGGTGTTCTAGTGCTCACTGCAGTGTTTAAGATGCTGCCTTTTCCTAGATACACTCTTGTTGTGCGATATGTAGATTGTTACTAAAAATCATATTTTTTATATAGATGAGGGGGGGTGTCAAAAAATGATGGGCCCCGGGTGTCACATATGCTAGGTACACCACTGGTGGGAGCAAAGCCCATTACCTGCCCGTGTGCATGTTTCTTTGCATTTTCATGCTGTACAATTTACGTACATCCTTGTAGCATTAGGCACCCCACTAGCATTAAAACAAAAAGATGGGAGTGGCTTAAGGAAGATGGCTGCGGGTGCTTGGAGCTAGACGCCACGGATGTTCCCGGACTGCTGTTACCTTTGTAATGGTGAAACGAAAGTCCAAACTTCGGGTTTTTCCCGACGAATCTTTGCCAGCAGCAACGGGCCCGATGGACGCCTTTCTTCAGCGAGGGACGCCAACACAGCCGGAGGCTTTCTCGGCTGGGAGAGACACGCTGGTGAAGCGTTACAGCTCTCCCTCGAGGCAACATCTCTAACCCCAGAAGAGCGGAGTCCTCCGAGTCGCCCAGGGGCGTTTGACCGATCGATGGAAGAACAAAGTCCTCCAAGTCGTTTGGGGGCGTTTGACCAGTCGACGGTGGAGGAAATGCCCAGGGGTGTTTGCTCTCCAGACATGCTGAGATCGGGAGTCGGCTCAGCAGGAGGAGGGGTGAAGCCAAATCAACCATCTGTGCATTCGGAGGAGTTGGAACAGAAACTGCCTCAGGATTTCCTGACACTGACTTCATCGCCTGTTGAAGTTCCAGGTACTTTTTCATCAGAGGTTCTGGGTGCTGAACTGATACCAATGCAGAGACCCAAGGTCTTTAATATGGAGACAATTTGGGAAGCAATATCTAATTTGCAAATCTCTTTGGGAACTCAAATGCAGCAACTTACCACACGCTACACTTCTGTTGTGTCTGAAAATTTGGAAATGAAAAATAGGATATCCAGCGTTGAAAATAAAGTGGATGGACATGAAACTAGAATAAAAACAGTGGAGTCCCAGGCTTCGGTCTGGGTAAGAGATAGTGGAAACCTTAATTTTAAAGTGGAAATGTTGGAAAATATGACTAGAAGAAGTAATCTTCGGATTATTAACTTTCCAAAATTACCACTTATCTCAGCGCAGGATACATTTAAAAAGTACTTGAAAGAAATTTTGAAAGTTCCCGAAACCTCCTATCCACCTCTCACTAAAATATATTATTTACCAACTAGAGTATCTGTTCAAAAACCAAACCAGCAGAATTTGTCTGCTGATAGTTTGGATTTGACAAATTTCCTGGAGAGGTCAGGTGAAGAGATACCGGCAACTGCTACGCTACTTATACAATTTGCTATAGATGCTGACAGGGAATGGATGCTTAAATTGTTTTTTAAGTTTAAAGATGTACCATTTATGACTAAATTAGTGAGAATGTATCCAGATGTGTCACGAATGACCCAAAAGAGAAGAAAACAATTTCTTATTTTGAGACCAAGGGTTCTGCAGTTAGGTGCGACGTTTGTACTCAGATTACTCTGTAAATGTGTAATGACCTATCAAGGGAATAGATTTATTTTCTTTGAACCTTAGCAGTTGATAAAATTTATTTCTGCTAAAGAGCAAACTTAAAACTCTTGAGAGAATTTCAGTTTCAACCTGCTCAAGTATAAGGATATTGGTCTTTGTTCTCTCCTGCTACCATCTTCTATTTTCTTTGTATTATTTGATAAAGATTTCAGCAATTGTAAAGCTTTCTCCCCCATTGATTGAGGTCTAATGATACAAACCAGTAAAAATTTATTTTGGGTCTAATGTTTTTGCCGTATGAGAAAGAAAAAATTTTGTTTTGTTCTTGTATTTCAATTGTATAAGTTCATTATTACCTATTGTCTCATTTTAATTTTTGAACTGAGTTGTATTATTTTCTTGTTTTGACTAATATTATGTCAATACTATAAAATGAAAATAAAGAATTAAAAAAAACAAAAAAACAAAAAGATGACCACCCCAGTATTCCACAATTGCTTGAGGATCCAAAACAAAACAAAAAGTAGAACTGATGTTCTGGATCAAATGAGTTTATTCCAAAATGCATAATGGCAGCAAAATGTTCAAAGTTGACAAACAATGAATTTAGTAGCTTTATATAGCAAAGGTCTACACATTTGGAATAGGTTGGTGCCACTGACTCTATTTATAGACTGGGCTTGGAGTTACACAGTAGAGAAATGCTGGACCTGCACGACCCATCCAGCCTACCGCACATTTTTAAATTAAATCCAGCGTAGATCATAAATGAAGGAGTTATATTCATTATATTCTATATATCCATTTGGAGTTTTGGAGTTATGGAGTTATATCCATTATATTCTATGGCCGCATTAGCATTTAGCGTGCACTAATTCGGCTAGCACGCCTTACTACCTGTACCAGAGCCGGTCTTGAACTCATTACCCTTTTTCTTTCCCACAAAATAAATGTGCAAAAAATATATGCTACAGTAAGTAGTCTATTTGAAAATTTGAAATACCAGACTTCTGTGGTTAACTTGATACCTTTATTTGCGTGAATAACCTTCATGAAACATATATCAGAGAACATCTGACTAACAGTTATGAATGGTTATGCACAAATTATGCTTATCTTGATAGTGTTACCTTGAGTTGCTGCTCGATTCCATAGAAGAAATGCCATTGGATACATTGCATCTTTCCTGAGAATTTTAGAACTTACTAGAAAAGAGACATAAAATTTGCATCTTTAAAAAATATCATTGTGATTTGCAACAGAATATTCAGTATTGTAAAGCATCTGAAATTATCTTACGAGATTCCATAATGTACGCCGCATTGCTCTGAGCTGTTTCGTATCCCATTTCTGCTAACAACATATACTGAACAAGAGATAAATCTATTTTGCCATCTTTGTATGCAAAGTATGCTGTTAAGAACTTCTCAGACCAACTTCCTAGTTCACAAACAGTTTTGTAAAGCTGCAAAGAGAAGGAGAGATAAATAAGAATGACCAATCTATATAAACATGACATTTAAATCAAAATTTTAACCATTAACTGTCTCTATGGGTATAGGGTCTCTATTGGGGGATTGTACATGATGGTTTGTTATTTGGATCCCTGGTTATTATTCTCTGCATTATTGGTCATTTCTGTTTGATATTCTTCTACCTGGTTCAATAAATATACAGTGATACCTTGGAATCCGAACTTAATCCGTTCCAGAACCCTGTTCGAGTTCCAAAACGTTCGCGTTCCAAGACCATTTTTCCCATCTATATATATAAAATCGGAGGTATGTATGTATGTATGTGTGTGTGTATGTGCCGCGATCACGCAAAAACGGCTTGACCGATTTGAACGAAACTTGGTATGCAGATCCCTCACTACCTGGGATGATATGTTCTGGGGGTCTCGCGGCCCACCTGCACACGTGGGCGGAGCTACAAACAGAAAATCAGATTTCACCCATTCATGTCAATGGAAAAAATGTAAAAAGCTGCCATTCTCACAGTAATTCAAAAACGGCTTGACCGATTTGAACAAAACTTGGTATGCAGATCCCTCACTACCTGGGGTGATATGTTCTGGGGGTCTCGCGGCCCACCTGCACACGTGGGCGGAGCTACAAACAGAAAATCAGATTTCACCCATTCATGTCAAAGGAAAAAATGTAAAAAGCTGCCATTCTCACAGTAATTCAAAAACGGCTTGACCGATTTGAACGAAACTTGGTATGCAGATCCCTCACTACCTGGGGTGATATGTTCTGGGGGTCTTGCGGCCCACCTGCACACGTGGGCGGAGCTACAAACAGAAAATCAGATTTCACCCATTCATGTCAATGGAAAATATGTAAAAAGCTGCCATTCTCACAGTAATTCAAAAACGGCTTGACCGATTTGAACGAAACTTGGTATGCAGATCCCTCACTACCTGGGGTGATATGTTCTGGGGGTCTCGCAGCCCACAACTCTATGTTGCTTGCTCAAGGGTGGGTTCACCCAATAATTTATATGTTCTTGCTCCAGGAGGTGAAATTAAAATTGTTCTTTATAATCACGTTTTGCGTTAGTTGTATTGTATTCATTTTGTCAAATATTTCACATTATAATTTGAATATTGTACTTTTTATTAAGCTGTAAAAAAATAATTTCATTCACCACTATAAAGTATCTTTATTTGAATCCATTTACAGTGTTATTGCTATAATTTAAATACCCTTGCAACGCCGGGGCATCAGCTAGTTGAAAATAGAAACTGGATTAATCAGTTTCTTGGTCCCACAAACCCAGATTTTCAAATAAGTTTAACAGTAAACACACAGTTTAAATAAGAACATAAGAACTGCCACTGCTGAGTCAGACCAGTGGTCCATCATGCCCAGCAGTCCGCTCACGCGGCGGCCCTCTGGTTTAAGACCAGCACCCTAACTGAGACTAGCCCTACCAGCGCACGTTCTTGTTCAGCAGAAACTTGTCTAACTTTGTCTTGAATCCTTGGAGGGTGTTTTCCCCTATAACAGCCTCTGCCAGCTTTCCACCACTCTCTGGGTGAAGAAGAACTTCCTTATGTTTGTATGGAATCTATGCCCCTTCAACTTCAGAGAGTGCCCTCTTGTTCTCCCTACCTTGCAGAGGGTGAACAACCTGTCCTTATCTACTAAGTCTATCGCCTTCAGTACCTTGAATGTTTTGATCATGTCCCCTCTCAATCTCCTCTGTTCGAGGGAGAAGAGGCCCAGTTTCTCTAATCTTTCGCTGTATGGCAGCTCCTCCAGCCCCTTAACCTTAAATTTTCAGGAGATCTCTATAGCAGCTACATAAATAGTATTTTGAGAGCAATCAGCTCTCTGATCTAATTTGAGAGATCTTATTGTAAATTCACTCACGTTTTAACCATCCCTCCCCTTCTTCCTATTTTCACTTTCAGTTCTTTCAATCAATGCCCCCTGCAGCAGATTCCCCACTTGGACTATCAAAAGCTTTGTATATCATGCCCAAAGCTCAATGCCACTTTCTCTCAGTACCGTAGGAAACCCCAAACGTGTTAAAAATTCATCTGCCTGAGGCACACAAAGGAACAAGGACGATCCGCAACAAGATGTGTAAAGCGAGCCGGGCTCCTTTCATGCCAAATGAGCACGGAATAGTCGCAGAAGCCGCCCCCGGAGGACCGACTAGTGCACGCAACTGGTGGTGAAGCACCGAGCGAGCCAGAAACCAGGTCTCCTCATTCCAGCTCCGCTTGTAACTCCTCCAGTGGCCGAGCCGGCACCACTGTGCCGCCCGGGACAGGGCGGGGTAGTCACGGCAGCAGCCCATTGCAACCCGGTGCGCCCCATCCCTCTCCCGCAGAGGGGAGGAAAGAGCACCGGCAGCTCATTCTCTACTCCTCCAACTCTCCAAAACTAACCAAAGAAAGAAAAAAAAAAAAAAAAAAGAAACCGCTTCCCGAAACGGTTATGAGAACCAAACAGAGCTCTTTGGTCCCAATCGGCAACATCGCGCGAGACAAGGGAGAGCAGGGCACATGCGTGTGCGGCTGCCACGGCCAGTAGCGACTCCTTGCGTACTCTCCCAGTATACACCGAGGTGCATGCGCCCAACCAGAGAAAAGAGGGTATAAGGGAAGGCGAGAGAAGGCTGACAAAGACCAGGTCATCCTATCTGCACCCAGGTTGAGGGAGATCCTGGCCTCGGCGAGGTATGGGGTGTTACTTTTTGATTGAACTCTCCTGATGGGCCAGCGGTCTGTCTCCTCCTCTGAAGATGTCACCATTAATGGGTAAGCACATGTTAAGGATCGGAAAGGATTTGCAGAGGGCTGGCTTCCAAAGCAGCGTTCGGATTCTGGGGCAAAAATGAAGAAAAAAAACGTTCGGATTCCAAGTCGTTCGAGTTCTGGGGCATTCGGATTCCGAGGTACCACTGTACTGGAAACAAACAAAAAATTTTTTTTTTAAGTTGCACCTACAAGTTTATAATGAATGTACCAATATCAGTAACGCAGTAATTTTCTGCAAGTAAAGAGTATGTTACATTTGTTATTTTAAAACTGCATATTTATGGATTGGACTAGAAGTATGTGGGCTAACAACAATATGGGGATAATTCTATAAAGGTGGGGCCTCCTTTTGAAGTGTCCTGATGCCACGTGATGATATTCTATTTTATAATGCACCTGGGCACACCTTGTATTTAGGTGCCATAGTTACACCAAGCATGGAACTTGTATAACTGCAGATGCTAAAATGTATCAAGGACTTGCGCAAGTTACTATATTCTATTAAGTTGCATGTGTAAGTGGCAGCCTTGCCCATAGCCCTCCCATGCTCCACTCATGTGAATGCCCACCTTGCATTTGTGCAATTTGCCACTAACACACACCCATACAGAATAGTTCTTAGGTCAGAAGTTCCCAGACTTTCTCAGGTCAAGGTGCCCTTTGGGGCAAATTCTATAAATGGCGTCCCGATTGTAGGTGGTGGTAGGTATCCTACCGCTGTCTAATCAGCCAATCAGGACACACGTTTTTAAAAACAATCATCCCGAGGCAGGCTGCCTACATTGTAGGCATCTTTATGAGCCTAGGGAGGTACGTAGGGCCATCTAAGCTTGCCCAAGGCTAGGCATGGGCGTGGTTTCGCCCGGAAGTGGCCTTAGGCAAGCTTAGGCGTGATAAGTGCCTGAAATGAAAGCCAGCAAAATGCTGGCCTACATTTCAAATAGACATAGCTACTGAACTGATCGAAGCAAGGGAATCTCCCTGCTGCGATCAGTTTAGCAGCCACGGCAGGGATGCCCAGTTCCTCCTGCTGGAACCCTGAAGCCCCCCTCCGATTTCCATGGCAGGAGGAGTGCCCAATTTCTCCTGCTGCCAGCCCCCAAAACATCCCCCATGGACATTCAGGTCAGCTGTGGGGGTTCCGGCAGAAGGGACTGGGCATCCCTCCTGCCGGTAGTCTTCGAGGGGGGGGGGAGAAATGGGTTCCTGCCATGGCCGCTAAACTGATCACGGCAGGGAGATTCCCTTGCTGTGATCAGTTCAGCGGCAACCCGATTCTCTAACTAGCGCCTGTGACATGGACGCCAGTTAGAGAATTGTTGTGTTAGCGGGCTTAGACTTCTGTCCATAAGGACAACCGCGATTCTATATAGGACGCCCATGTGTGATTCTCAACAGCCACTTAGGCAGGTTCTGAGAATGGGCATCCTATACAGAATCCGGCCCTTAGTGTCTAGCAAATTTTCCATGGTGTCCCTAGGCCACATTTTTTCCCTCAGCTCTTCTCTCCCACCGTCCACTGCCTACTGCTGCTGCAATGTTGAGCATAGAAGCCAGCTCTGTGGGTGCATGAGCACCCCCAATATTGGACACACTCCTTGATTATGTCCAGAAAGAGGTAATTTATATTGGGTTTAGCGCCCTCAATCATTTAGAAAAGCTGGCTCCTCTGGTGTTGAGCCCTACCTTTGCTAGTAGGATGCCCAAGCTCAGCCAGCTGAAGAGTTCTGTTGCCCAAGGGAAGTTGGTGTGCTTTAGCCACCAATGCTAGCACTCCCATACATGCCTCAGTTTATGAGCTGAGCATGAGAAGGAGTGCCAGCGTCGGCAGCTGAAGCATGCCACCAACTTTCTTTGCTCGGGCAGCATGAAGGGGGAGTTCAGGCAGAAGATGTTTTCAGTTAGGGGGTTGGGGTGAGTGGGCATTGACATCCCAGCCAGCTCTTTTGGAAGCGACCTTAAAATATCCTGGGGTTCCCATGTGAGTTTGATTTGGCACTTCAAGAATTTTAGGAAATTATTCGGGAACTATTGGCTTAGGTGTTTTGCTGCCAATTACCTGCAAAAGTCGATATTCTGAACATTTATGCCCTTAAATGTGGATTTTTTTAATAGGATTGCCCTTCACGTGATCCTTTTTGCAGATCCCATAGTATGAGCAGTACAAACATATTATACGTGTGTACCTGCACACATTAATATTTGTTTTAGAGCAGGTGAAAATTTGCATGAAATCATATTGTAGGAGCTTGTTTTATAAAGGCTCATGTTGCCTTTATGAAACAGAAGCAGTTTTTAAAAATTTTATAGCTGCCCATATTATCCCTCAGCTAGTTATAAAGTTACCATGGTATAATTACCTAGTACAAGCTAACAATAGTACTAGTTTCAAAAGACAACTATGCATTACCATGGAATATACAGTATTGGTAATCTCTTAAAATTATAGCTCTCGTAAATTTATCAGTGTCATCTCAGACTTTTTAAGGAATTTTATCTTTTTCCATGCTCTGAGAAACTAACGGACTCTGTTCCACCCATCTTGTCTGTACGTGGCCCATCGGCTATATGATAAGTTGTAGAAAAGCAGTAGAATCATACCTATATTCTTTGACTGTTTTGTAAGAATTATACTAGCAATGTATTCTATCTCTGCTATTTTAATTTCAGTGCTGTTAATAAGTATATTTTTGAAACTGTTTCATAGTAGTCCTATTATTAAGTTTCAGTTTGCTGATTTTTCGTTTACCTTTCATTGTAGACTCTCAGTTAACCAGAACCCATGGAAATTGATAGATGAGCATTACGGTACTATTAAAAATAGGCCTAACATAAGAACATAAGAAACGCCTTCGCCGGATCAGACCTAGGTCCATCTAGTCCAGCGATCCGCACACGTGGAGGCCCAGTTAGGTGCTCCTTATTGGAGACCCAGATTTCCCGTATCCTCCGATGTGATTTGCAAGAAGGTATGAATCCAACTTGCGCTTGAAACCCAGAACAGTAGTCTCTGCCACAACCTCCTCTGGGAGAGCATTCCAAGCACCCACCACTCGTTGTGTGAAACAGAACTTCCCGACATTTGTCTTGAACCTGCTGCCGCTCTGTTTCAGGCTATGACCTCTTGTCCGTGTCACATCTGAAAATGTCAGTAATGCTGTTTCCTGGTCAATTTTATCAAATCCTTTTAATATTTTAAAAGTCTCTAACAAATCTCCTCGCAGTCTTCTCTTTTCGAGGGTGAACAGTCCCATACCATAAACTGTTCCAAACTACTGGACATGTGGTAGGCAAAGTGTTGGTATATTCAGGTGTAGTGTGCCAAGTTTACACTTAAATTTCCACCAGAAATGGATTTTATTTTCATTGTTATTTAAAATATTACAGCATTTCTTTGATTTTTTTTTTTTTTGCTGATTGCTTGAGTTCTGGTTAACAGAGAGTCTACTGTATTTATATTCAGTCTATTTACTACTGTTATGCTGTTAATAAAATTGTAAGTTTTATATTAAATTGTACTTGCTGTACACTGCCTTGGATGAATCTCTTCATAAAGGCAGTTCATAAATCCCAATAAATAAATAAATAAATAGTACATGAGTTGAAAATGTGTTCCATATAAGGATGAACAATCAGAGCATGTATATACAAATACAGAGTGCAAGTTTCAAAGTCTTATCCTCAGAAAAAGCTTTTGAGCTCCTTTTACTAAGGTGTACTAACAGATTTAGAAATATAGAAACAGAGAAAAATTAAGGCAAATAAAGACCTTATAGCCTCTCTAGTCTGCCTAACCATATCATCTACTATCCCTTCCTCTCCCTGAGGGATCTAAAGTACTTTTCCCATGCTTTTTTGAATTTAGATGCATTTTTTGTCTCCACCTCCTCCCCTGGGAGGCGGTTTCATACATTCACCACCCTTTTCTTGAAAAAGTATTTTCTGAGATTACTTCTGAGTCTATCCCCTTTTATCTTCATCCTATGCCCGCATTTCCAGAATTTCCTTTCAACTGAAAGATACTCACCTCATGCACATTTATAATTCATAGGTATTTAAACATCTCTATTATATCTCCCCATCCTTTCTTTCCTCCAAAGTATACATATTGAAATATTTAAGCAAGTAAGATACTCCAATTAAGTTTTTCTTTCCCTCACTCAGTTCTTTTTCAGGACTTGTGTGCTAAATGATGACTATATTTATTTATTTTTAAATTTTCTTCACTGCTTAAAGCCTAAATGGTTTACAACATAAACTTTGCATTTGTCTACATTAAATTTCATCTGCCACTTGGATGCCCAGTCTTCCAATTTCATAAGGTCTGCCTGCAATGTTTCATAATCCGCATGCGTTTTACACAGTCATGTATACATATGTAATCATTAATAACATTTTTTCTACCTAATCTTCTCAACTCTTCTAATTGTTGCTAAAACTAGCACATAGCTAATAAAA
This sequence comes from Geotrypetes seraphini, assembly GCF_902459505.1. Classification (NCBI taxonomy): domain Eukaryota; kingdom Metazoa; phylum Chordata; class Amphibia; order Gymnophiona; family Dermophiidae; genus Geotrypetes; species Geotrypetes seraphini. The sequence goes on along the minus strand of NC_047086.1, from coordinate 309,936,034 downwards.
CTTAAATAAAACAGATTATCAAAATCTAAGACATTGTTACATAGTAAAAAGCTTTCACAAACAGATATGTTTTTAGTCTCAGATATCCCGGAAAAGCATTCCATTTCAGAGGACCCACCACAGAAACGGCTGCTGTTTGCATCTTTTTGTGGTGAGTTTCACCAAGCACCTCTATTGATAACCTCATGGCAGACTCTGACCTTAACGTTCGAGAAGGTATGTACAGTCCTCCCCCGAAATTCGTGGGGGTTCAATTTTTTAGCTGCAGTTGGCGTTACACCCATTGACTGTTTGGGTTCATGTGGCCGTGTATCTTTTATGTGATTAAGTGTAATTAGGACTGACCTTTATCCAGTCCCATTTGAATACTCAACTTAGGTAGTTAAGTTCTGAATATTGGCACCGCGTAAAATGCTGATTCCGACTACAGATTGCCCAAAAAACAGCCAGCTTTGAGTTTAGTGGTCAGTGGTGATATTCAGTGACATTAACCAGTTAAGTGCCACTGAATAGCAGCAGTTAGCCCTGCAGAAGCAATTTAACTGACCAGAAGCTATTATATATTGATCCCATGAAGTATGTCATAAAGTTACCCCTGCTTAGCAGCCTCCGCACACCACAGTCCTGATGTTGGATATCAATGAATTATAAAAAGGAGGGAATTCTTATTCATGATGTTCTTTTGTGCCCCCTGCCTTAATATGGGGCATAAAAGACTGCAGAACCCCCTCCCTCATAAAACCTTTCATCTTAATAATCTCAGGTCTGGCTCCACCACCATCTGTCCTAGGACCCCACTTCATCCAAAGATATTTAAGGGTTGATAGGGGCAAACACAATCCCATTTGCTCCTGCCTTGGTAGCTGCTGTGCTGTGTTCAAAATGCTGCCATCTGACCCATAACAATAGTCTGATGGTGATACCTATAGAGGTAAGAATGCTAAAGAAAGGCACTCATCCTTATTTGGCAGTCTGACCGCTAGCAGTGGTACCGGTACTTCCAGAGGGGTAACCATGGTAGTCTGTAGCAGCAAGAAAATTGACAAGAAAGTTAATGGCACCATATAGATGAAATTATTTAATATGACATGAGATTTTCAGGAAAAGATTGAAGGAAGTGGATACCTGTCCTCATAAATGCCTACTGTACACCATTTGGTCAAAGGATTTAATAAGTTCATTATCATCTCGGTGCTCTGGAAACTCCGCACTATAAAAAAATACTTTGACGACACCTCATTCCGCCTGCTAGTACAATCCTCCATTCTCAGCATACTGGACTATTTCAATATCATTTACTTGAACTCCACGAAGAAAACCATCAGGAGACTTAAAATGATCCAGAACACCGTTGTCCACCTCATATTCAGCCTGAATAAATGGGAACACGTCACCCCTTTTTACCACAAACTTCATTGGCTATCATTAGAATCCAGAGTCCTATTCAAGTTCGCCTGCTTCTGTTACAAAACAGTATTTGGTTTATCCCCAAGCTACATCAACCCACACTTCTACCTGAATCACAACAAGAACTCCCGCAGAATTCATCTTAATGCCCCTCCTCAATGAACCGAAACCTCCTCCTACCCCCCTCTATTACTACCCCAACCTATTCCCCCCATGACCTACTCTTTCCTACTCCTTCTAACCTCAACCACTTCGTTGCTTGCAACTTTGATCAATCGGTGTGAACCACTTGTAACTCTGATTAACAGATGTGAACTGCCTAGAACTCCCTGGGTATGGCGGTATACAAAAATAAAATTATTATTATTATCACAAATACTTCTCATTAGCAAATGCCTTAATGCTTCATATAGTATAAGTTGGAAATAGTTCAACAAACTAACATTTCAGCAAGCTTTGTTCACAGCAGTCTTTTTTGGAATTTCCTGAGGGAAATCCCACCCGCTAATACGATTCTTCCCCAGATGGAGGCACCAGGCACCAATCATTACAGGGCCCAATGGAGTCTGACCAAGGGAGAATCCAGTCATGTCAACCCTGGACCCAGGGTAGTTCACAAGGGGGGCATTACAACAATAACAAATTCACTCTCATGATCCAAATCCTCTCTTCCAGGTCACTTGTTCTTTTAGCTGTCTGTTCACTAAACAGCAAATTGCAAATTTTTTTTTAAAAAAAAAAAAAAAAGGGAAAAAAAATTAAAAGAAAAATTGTTAAGCACTGTAATAGTCAAAGGTCTATCAGTCTTTTTTGTGGCTGTGCTCCCCTGATTGAAGACAAATAAAAATATGTGATTTCCTCCAGAGGTGCAATCCTGTTTGGGGCCTCAACCCACAGTTTGAGAAACTCTGGTCTATTAGCACATAGACTTTAGCTTTTTCTGAAATACTGCCTGCATATGGAAAAGGAGAGCAAAGAATGAAAAACACAGAGGACTTTAATAGATGGCTCAGAGCCTGGTGTCATCAAGAAGGCTTCAGGTACATAGGAGGATGGGGAAATACATGGAAGGACAAGAAGCTATATTGCACTGATGGGCTACATATTACTACAGCAGGAAAAAGAAACCTTGCAGAGAAATTTAGACAATATTTTTCCAGGCATTTAAACTAGAAGGTGGGGGTGGTGTATGTACGAAGGACAATTATAGAGACCACCTCCGGCAAAAGAAAAGATGTGATAGTAGTAAAGGCTGCAACATAAGCAATATCAGCAACTCATTTCTTAGTATTGCAACGGAAAGTGAAACGACACAAAAATCCATACGAAAAAGGAGATTATTGCTGAAAAATAGCTGGAAAGCGATGACCACAAATGCTCGCAGTCTAAGCAACAAAGTTCATGATCTGCAAGCCCTGATATTAGAGGCAGATCTAGATATTGTTGCTATCACAGAGACATGGTTCAGTGAATCACATGGATGGGATGCAAACATACCGGGATATAATCTTTTTAGGAAGGACAGAGATGGTCATAAAGGTGGAGGAGTAGCTCTCTATGTAAAGATCAATATCCAAGCGACCGAAATGCAAGGGACCTGGGGAGAGGAAGAAGCGATATGGATTGCTCTGAAAAGAGAAGATGGAACTTCTATCTACGTGGGTGTAGTCTACAGACCTCCGACTCAATCGCAGCAAATTGATAAGGATCTGATTGTGGATATCCAAAAGTTTGGAAGGAAAGAGGAGGTTCTGCTGTTGGGAGATTTCAACCTGCCGGATGCGGACTGGAATGTTCTGTCTGCGGAATCGGAAAGAAGTAGGGAGATTGTGGATGCCTTTCAAGAGGCTCTGCTCAGACAAATGGTGACGGAACCCACAAGGGAAAAAGCGATATTGGATCTGGTCCTCACAAATGGAGAGAGTATCTCTAATGTTCGAGTGGGTGCTCACCTGGGTAGTAGCGATCATCAAACGGTTTGGTTTGATATAACGGCTAAAGTGGAGAGCGGCCGCACGATACTTAAAGTCCTAGATTTCAAACGTACGGACTTTAATGCAATGGGAAAGTACCTGAAGAAAGAGCTGTTAGGATGGGAGGACATAAGAGAAGTGGAAAGACAGTAGTCTAAGCTGAAAGGAGTGATAAAAATGGCTACGGACCTTTATGTGAAGAAAATCAATAAAAACAAAAGAAAAAGGAAGCCGATATGGTTCTCCAACCTAGTGGCTGAGAAAATAAAGGCGAAAGAGTTGGCGTTCATGAAATATAAAAAAACCCAAGAAGAGGAGAGCAGAAAAGACTACAGGGTGAAACTGAAAGAAGCCAAGAGAGAGATACGCTTGGCGAAGGCACAGGCGGAAGAACAAATGGCTAAAAATGTAAAAAAGGGAGATAAAAATTTTTTCAGATATATTAGTGAAAGGAGGAAGATAAAAAATGGAATTGCTAGGCTAAAAGATGCTGGGAACAAATATGTGGAGAGTGATGAGGAGAAAGCAAATGTGCTAAACAAATACTTCTGTTCTGTGTTCACAGAAGAAAATCCTGGAGAAGGACCGAGATTGTCCGGCAAAGTTACACGAGAAAATGGAGTAGATTCTGCGCCGTTCACGGAGGAGGGTGTTTATGAGCACCTTGAAAAACTGAAGGTGGACAAAGCGATGGGACCAGACGGGATCCATCCCAGGATACTAAGGGAACTCAGAGAGGTTCTGGCGAGTCCTATTAAAGACTTGTTCAACAAATCTCTGGAGACGGGAGTGATTCCTGGGGATTGGAGGAGAGCGGATGTGGTCCCTATTCATAAAAGTGGTCACAGGGATGAAGCAGGAAACTACAGGCCGGTGAGCCTCACTTCAGTTGTTGGAAAAATAATGGAAGTGTTGCTGAAAGAAAGGATAGTGTATTTCCTTGAATCTAATGGGTTACAGGATCCGAGGCAACATGGCTTTACAAAAGGTAAATCGTGCCAAACGAACCTGATTGAATTTTTTGATTGGGTGACCAGAGAGCTGGATCGAGGACATATGCTAGATGTAATTTATTTGGATTTCAGCAAAGCCTTTGATACAGTTCCTCATAGGAGGCTGTTGAACAAACTTGAAGGGCTGAAGTTAGGACCCAAAGTGGTGAACTGGGTCAGAAACTGGCTGTCGGACAGACGCCAGAGGGTGGTGGTTAATGGAAGTCGCTCGAAGGAAGGAAAGGTGACTAGTGGAGTCCCTCAGGGTTCGGTGCTGGGGCCAATCCTGTTCAATATGTATGTAAGTGACATTGCTGAAGGGTTAGAAGGAAAAGTGTGCCTTTTTGCAGATGATACCAAGATTTGTAACAGAGTAGACACCGAAGAGGGAGTGGAAAATATGAAAAAGGATCTGCAAAAGTTAGAGGAATGGTCTAATGCCTGGCAACTAAAATTCAATGCAAAGAAATGCAGAGTAATGCATTTGGGGATTAATAATAGGAAGGAACCGTATATGCTGGGAGGAGAGAAGCTGATATGCACGGACGGGGAGAGGGACCTTGGGGTGATAGTGTCCGAAGATCTAAAGGCGAAAAAACAGTGTGACAAGGCAGTGGCTGCTGCCAGAAGGATTCTGGGCTGTATAAAGAGAGGCGTAGTCAGTAGAAGAAAGAAGGTGTTGATGCCCCTGTACAGGTCATTGGTGAGGCCCCACTTGGAGTATTGTGTTCAGTTTTGGAGACCGTATCTGGCGAAAGACGTAAGAAGACTTGAGGCGGTCCAGAGGAGGGCGACGAAAATGATAGGAGGCTTGCACCAGAAGACATATGAGGAGAGACTGGAAGCCCTGAATATGTATACCCTAGAGGAAAGGAGAGACAGGGGAGATATGATTCAGACGTTCAAATACTTAAAGGGTATTAACGTAGAACAAAATCTTTTCCAGAGAAAGGAAAATGGTAAAACCAGAGGACATAATTTGAGGTTGAGGGGTGGTAGATTCAGGGGCAATGTTAGGAAATTCTACTTTACGTAGAGGGTGGTGGATGCCTGGAATGCGCTCCCGAGAGAGGTGGTGGAGAGTAAAACTGTGACTGAGTTCAAAGAAGCGTGGGATGAACACAGAAGATTTAGAATCAGAAAATAATATTAAAGATTGAACTAGGCCAGTTACTGGGCAGACTTGTACGGTCTGTGTCTGTGTATGGCCGTTTGGAGGAGGATGGGCAGGGGAGGGCTTCAATGGCTGGGAGGGTGTAGATGGGCTGGAGTAAGTCTTAACAGAGATTTCGGCAGTTGGAACCCAAGCACAGTACCGGGTAAAGCTTTGGATTCTCGCCCAGAAATAGCTAAGAAGAAAAAAAAAAAAAAAAAAAAAAATTTAAATTGAATCAGGTTGGGCAGACTGGATGGACCATTCGGGTCTTTATCTGCCGTCATCTACTATGTTACTATGTTACTATGTTAGGCCCTGATTCTCCAAAGTGCATCCCGATTTTAGGCAGCTGTAGGCGTCCTACAGCTGTCTAATCAGCCAATCGGGATGCACGTTTTTTAAAAAAAAATGCTCCCTAGGCAAGCCTGAAGGCGCCTCCGGGAGCCTAGGGAGACCCGCAAGATGCCTAAGCTCATCTAAGCGCCTTAGGCGGGCCTTAGGCTGAACCTAGGCGGCCCTACGCGTCTCCCTAGTAGAGGAGAAGCTTAAAATGTAGGCCAGCAAAATGCTGGCCTACATTGTAAGTAGACGCGGTCGCTATACTTATCGCGGCAAGGGATCTCTCTGCCGCTATAAGTATAGCACCCCCTCCCCGACACTACCGACCGCCCCCCGACATTACCGATCTCTCCCCCCTCCCCGACAATATCGATAGCTGGCAGGAGGGTGCCCAATCCCTCCTGCCTGAAGACGCACCCCCCTCCCCGGCGCTAACAACCCCCAAACCTCCACTCCACCAAACCTGTTCTTAGATGAGTCTTGCACGTCTTGAGCCGGCAGGCACGCCTCGTTGAAATGAAGCGGGCCCGCCCCTTCCAGGCCCATCCCGCCGAAGCCTAAGGCCTGATTGGCCCAGGCTCTAGAAGCCCATCCCCACTTAATCTAAGGCCTGATTGGCCAAACAGACCTTAGACTTAATTTAAGGCCTGATTGGCCAATCAGACCTTAGACTTAGTGGGGATGGGCGGACCTGCTATGCCTAAGGCCTGATTGGTCCAGGCTTCTAGAGCCTCTCCCGGGCATCCTATTCAGAATCAGGGCCTAGGTGTCTTGCGGGCCTCGCCTTCAATATAGGCGGCCTGCCTGGGGAGCATTTTTTTAAAAAAATGTGCATCCCAATTGGCTGATTAGACAGCTGTAGGACGCCTACAGCTGCCTAAAATCGGGACGCACTTTTAGAGAATCAGGCCCATACTGTCTAGAATGGCCATTGCCTCACTGACTCAGCCTTCATTGCCTATGACAGTTACCGTATTTTTCGTTCTATAAGACGCACCCATCCATAATATGTACCCCCCTGTAGAGGAGGAAAACCCAAGAAAAATAAATCTCCTCCTCTACAGGGGGATGCGTCTGGTGGTCTGGTGCTGGGAAGCCCAAAGCAGCCCACCCGCAGCCTGAAGCAGCCTGCTCGCAGCCGAAGGAGCCAGCCTGAAGCCCACAGCCCTCAGCCACCCTCAGCCGAAGGAGCCCTCCCGCAGCCTGCAGCCAATCACTGAGCGGTACAGGACCAGGCAGGAAGCGCAAAGGTCGCGCTCCTGCATCGCGCCGTTCTGCTACCATAGCCAGCCATCCAGCAGGAGAGCGCGCTGGACCACCGCAACTTTAAAAAGGTACTGGGGGGAGGTGTATTCACTCCGTTAGATGCACCCATTGTTCCAACCCCTTTTTAGGGGTGGAAAAAGTGCGTCTTATGGAGCAAAAAATATGGTAATTATATTCTACGCTTTTTCATCTTTGTTTTGTATTTCATGTATGTTACTTAACACTGAAAATGATAGTGCATTTTACAAAGCAAGTATCAGTTACTTATTAAGATTTGTTTACTGCCTTTTTGAAGAAAGCTGTCCAAGGTGCTTTATGAGGCCCACATTTCTCTATGAGTAACTTAAAAAATAATATTGTTAAACAGAAAAACTGTGATTATTGAAATACTATCACAATTTACATTATTTACCTCTACTGCAGTTTGGCATGATCTGAATACTGCAGTTCCAGTTGCATACATATTAGCCAAATTATAGAGTCCAAGAGGATGTCCACTTTGTGATGCCAAGAGAAAATATCGGAAGGCAGTTTTATAATCTTGCTTTACTCCAAACCCAACTGTAGGTCAAAATGTTATCTTACTTTTAGTGAAAAACAAACTCTGAAAAGAATAATGATTTTTAATTTAGAAAATGTGAACATTACTGTGCTTACAATAGTACATGACTCCAAGATGAAATTGTGCACTTGCCAAACCTCTCTCTGCTGCTTTCTGGAAATATATAAAAGCGTGGCCATAATTCTGAAAGACAGACATTATATCATGCACTAATCAGTCAGTTTTACTAGGTGGTATTTTGATCATTCTGATCAAGTAATCAATGTGTCAAAAAGGAAACAAAATAGCTAAGTAGAAAGAAGATAATCACTAAATAACTCAAACTGTTCCATTATAAAGCACATCTTAAAAAAGGAGGAATAAAAAAGAAAAACCAAAACAAAAGCAAAAACCAAAGTTCCAATGCCCTATGTATCCTATAAAACCTAATAATCTATTGTAGTTTTGTTTTAACACATCTTCTATTACATTATTGATTCATTACAATACTGTATACAGGGTTTTCATTATCCTATTGTGAATAGGTGTAATTGTTCTGATGTCATCAGCATTGGGAAATGAGCTGAGGAAACCCAATGAGCATGTTTTTTCCATCATGATATCAGTTTAAATTTTGAGTAATGAATTAAAATTACTTGACCATGCTTCAGTCACCATATATCCTCATTTAAATATGCTCAAGAATGGTTATACAGTCAAAATATATTACATTTTAAGGGGAAAGTACTGTACGTATAAAAGAAATAGAAATAATTTGATTTTAGTGGGAATCCAAGGGAGGGGAAATCTGTAGGACTCAGTAAAAAAAGACATTGCATTTGGGCTTTTTTTTGTTTTTGTTTTGAGGACTTGGATCACCATGGACTTAAAAGAGGTGTTCCAGGGATGGCCTTGCAATTTCAAAAGCAAAAAGAGGATTCACACAGATCAGGTTGCTAGACTCATTAATGACCTTCTGCAGAGCAGTAAAGACCTTCCTCTTCTACCAATTGGGCCATTAAAAACTGCCTCCTCAATATACTTCTCCTAGTACTCTTCGCTATGACCAGTCTGGTCTCTAGAATAAGCTCTGTTATTGTCTACTGTAACCTATTTGTTGTCATGACTAGTCTGTTTTCAAACGATTGTGAATGTCTACTTGTAACCTGTTCTGAGCTTCTGGGAGAACGGGATAGAAATCAAAATAAATAAATAAATAAGGATTCCTGTGGTTCTCTGCAAGAGGCCTTAGTCGCTATTCAGGCGTAGCAGCAACCACTCCTTGATCTGCTTATGGAGCATCTGAAGGCCACAAGAGTGAGGGGGTTAATGGAACCCCTACAAGGCTTGGATTTTGCCCCCTGCTGCAATAGGGCCACAAAAATTTGGGACCTTTTCATTAGGCAAGCTGGGAGAACATGATAATGGATGATTTTTTTAATAACTTTTGAAAGAGTGGCAGAGTCAATGAGGTGGCCCCAGAAACAATGAGAAATAACCTTAGCAGTATCCCTGACTGGGGAGGCATTGGCCACTTATAGAACTCTATACCTAGCTCATACCATGGACTATTAGATAGTTAAAGCTGACATCTACGATCTTCTGGGTCTAACCTGGGACGCTTATTGGAGAACCTTCTGTGCAGCCATTCTGGGCAAGCAGGAGAGGCCTTGTGCCTTGGACCTGAGATGAAAAGTTTTGGCTATGAAGTGATTAAAGCCTGAAGGAAAGTCCATTGTTCAGGTTGTAGACTGAGGAAGTAGTCCTGGAACAGTTTCTATATGCTGTCCCTCCAGAGGTGGTCAAGCAAGATTGTCATTCCATGGAGGAATCCACTCATGGAGCCAAGTTGTTTTATGAGGCTCAGCTTTCCTAGATGCAGATCAACCTAAGTCCCCTCAGGAGCTTTGTCATGGCCCTAAGGAGATGCCTAGGGCCGCTTAAGTAGCCTTGGGCGAGCTTAAGTGCCTGATGTGCCTCCCCCAACTGTGAGAAATGTCTACAGTGTAGGTGGCCTGCCTCATTTTGGGGGGGATTTTTTTTTTTTTTACATGCATCCTGATTGGCTGCTAGACAGCCTACCACTGCCTAAAATCAGGATGCCCATTTATAGACTCTGCCCCTCAGTGCTCTCGACCACCATGATTGAAACATCATTGAGACTCTATTTTATGTGTTTCTATTTGTAGCTTTTGTTTTTTCTTTTTTATGAAACATACATGTAAATGAATACATGGGCCTTCACCTCGTACCCCATACATAAAATTCAGGTGATAGGGCCTGGGTTTAGAGGGAAGATTCTAGCCATTGTATTGTCTAGATTTTCCTATGAATTAATATTAAGATGGGACTGGCCAGTTTTCTTCAGGTATATTTAAAAATCCAAGGGCACAGTGTATTCCCAATCTCAAAGTAAGGGGGAAGGAGACAGCCAAGGAAGCGAGGAGCCCTTGTCCCAGGTCTTCCCATTTCAGGCAGAGGTGGCTGGGAAAACTGGGAAGACAAAAAAGAGCAGGGTCCTAAGGAGAATATATCCTAGGCTTTAGGAGATTTACAGTTAAGAGAGAGGGAAATGCTGTGGGCTCCTAAGGAATTGGTAGACAAGTGTCCCTCATTTGAGAGGGAGCAAAAAGTGGACCCTGCCTTAAAGAGGGTTCATGAATAGGGCCTTAGGGCCAGTAATCAGGATTTTCCCAGGTTTAAGAACATAAGAATTGCCATACTGGGACAGTCCAAAGGTCCATCAAGTCCAGTATCCAACAGGTACCTGACAACATCCTAAGGAGTAAAACTGATTTTATTTGCTGCTTATCCTAGGAATAAGCAATGGATTTCCCCATGCCATCTAAATGATGGCTTATAGGACTTCTCTTTAAGGAAAATATCCAAATCTTTAAACCCTGCCATGCTGATTTCACCACATTCTCCAGCAACAAATTCCAGAGTTTAATTACATGTTGAGTAAAGAAATATTTTCTACGGTTTGTTTTAAATCTGTTACTTTGTAGCTTCATCGTATGCCACCTAGTCCTAGTAATTTTGGAAACAGTAAACAAGTGATTCACATCTACCCTTTCCACTCCACTCAATATTTTATACACCTCTATCATATCTCCCCTGAACTGTCTCTTCTCCAAGCTGAAGATCCCTAGCCTCATAGGGAAGTCATTCCATCCCTTTTATCATTTTCATTGCCCTTCTCTGTACCTGTTCTAATTCCGCTATATCTTTTTTGAGATATGGCATCATGACCCTATAGTTTGGGTTCTTCTTTCCCACATGCACGATTTTGCAATTGCTCACATTTAACACCATCTGACATTTTAATGCCCAGTCTCCCAATCTCAAAAGGTCCTTTTGCAATTTTTCACAATCCTTTTGCAATTTAACAACTTTGAACAGCTTTGTGTCATCAGCAAATTTAATTATCTCACTAGTTATTCCCGTCTCTAGATCATTTATAAATATGTTAAAAAGCAGTGGTCCCAGCAAAGGCCCCTGAAGAACCCCACTATGTATCCTTCTCCTTTGAGAATATTGACTATTTAAACCTAGGGCTCCTTTTACTAAGGTGTGCTAGCGTTTTTAGCGCACGCAGGATATTACCGCACCCTACGTGGCTAGAACTAACGCCAGCTCAATGCTGGCGTTAAGATCTACTGTGCATGGCAATTCAGCGCGTTAATGCCCTAACGCAGCTTAGTAAAAGGAGCCCCTTGTCTCTGTTTTCTGTCTTTCAACCAGTTCTTAATCCATAATAGGACATTACCTCCTATCCCATAACTTTCCAATTTCCTTAGAAGTCTTTCATGAGGTACTTGTCAAATGCCTTTTGAGAATCCAAATACATAATATCAGCTGGTTCATCTTTATTCACATGTTCATTCACCCCTTCAAATAAATGTAGTAGATCGGTGAAGCAAGATTTCCCTTGACTAAATCCATGTTGCTCATATACTGTATATGTTCTGACATTTTGTCCTTTATAGGCTAAAGACAAGGGATAATTTATTGGGAAGTCATGGATCTATTGTCTGGTGATTTCAGAAGCAACTAGTGATTCCATGAACTTTTAAGGACTTGGTTTTGAAGCTTGCTCATGATTACCCACTGGTGGGACATAAAGTCATATATATTAAGCCAGATATTAGCTAGGTTTTATTGTCCTGGAATCTTCAGGGTGGTCTAACAGTACTGCTTCTCTTGCCCCCGACGTCATAAAGTGTCTTGCTCTCATTTGGCCTGAGTGCCCCTTGTACCATCACCTGCTGTCAGGGAGCCAATATCTTGGCTAGCAATGGACATAATAAGGCCTCTTATTAAAACCCCCAGTGGGCTTACGTTCATCCTGGTCATTTTAGATCAGGCTACCCAGTTCCCATGGGCAATACGCTTATGGAATATATCAGCCCAGGTGATAGCAGGGGAGCTTATTAAGCTGTTTTGTGAAGTTGAGTTTCTGAGGGAGGTATTAACTGACCAGGGGTCCAATTTTATGTCTGCCAAATTGGGGCAACTCTGGGGAGCTATCAATATTAAGCACATTAAGCTTGCTGCCTATCATCCCCAGACTGTTTAATAGAGAGATTCAACAAGACCCTATAGGCCTTACTAAGGAGGGGGTTGAATGCTGACTTTATTGAAAGGGACTACCTATTACTTTTTGTCCTGTATGCATGTAGAGAAAGTGTCCAGTCTTGTCTGGGGGGGTTTCCCCCATGGCATACCTAGCATAAGCGATACCCAGGGTCCATCATTTTTTATACCCCTTCATCTATATGAAAAACATGATTTTTAGTAACAATCCACAAGTGTACCTAGGAAAAGGCAGCATCTTACATGCTGCAGTGAGCAGTAGATCATCAATACACCCATTGTAAAACTAAACAAGCCAGACTAGTACAGATTGATTCTGCACAGTCAGTGCTAACAGAGAACCATGTCTTTTGTACACACAGAAAACGCCTTTGCCCAATATAGAATATGTAATAACAAACTAACCCCCCACCCCCCTTTTACAAAACCCTAGCGTGGTTTTTAGCACTGGCCATGATGGTAACAGCTCCACCGCTATGCGCACTGGAGCTGTTACTGCTGCGACCAGAGCTAAAAACCGCACTACGATTTTGTAAAATATGAACCACCAAGAAACTGGACTCTGCATGCAATGCAACACCACAGAAACAGTGATGCATGTCCTCTAATATTGTGCAAAATATAAAGATAGCAGATGCAAATTTGAAAAAACAGAGAAATGGCAATCATCACTTTACAAATTAAAAAATAACCCCCCCACACCTTTTATGAAGCTGATTTGTTTTTTATTGCAGGACATGGTGGTAAAAACTCTGATGCTCATATGAATTCTATGAGCATTGGAGTTTTTATCACCTCAGCTGGTTTTGGCCTCATCAAGTTAATTGAAAAATGTATTAATCCAGTAAAATGGTATCTTATTTTCCATTTTTGTTTTATCTCCCTGGCTTCATAACCCCACCCCCTTTTAATGAAACCACGTTAGACTTTTTTATCGCCGGCCTTGACATTAAAAGCTCCAGCGCTCATAGAATTCCTATGAACGTCGAAGCTAAAATTGCTGCGGCTGGTGATAAAAAAGCCTAATGCAGCTTCATAAAAGGGGGCCAAAGGGGGAGAGGGGATAAAACAAAAATGAAAACCAAGATAATACCATTTTACTGGACTAATACTTTTTTCAATTAGCTTTCAGAGGCCAAAACCTCTTTTCTCAGTTCAGTGAAATATACTGCTGTTACGGTATCCTGTCCTGACCTGAGGAAGGGGTTTTTGGTCTCTGAATTAGTCAAAAATGTATTACAATTAGTCCAATAAAAGGATCACCTTATTTCCATTTTCTATTTATAAATATTTATCAACACAGCTACAATACTACTTTAAAACCAATAGGAGGAAATATTTTTTAACTGAGAGAATAGTTAAGCTCTGGAACGCATTGCCAGAGGTTGTGTAAGAGCAGATAGTGTAGCTGGTTTTAAGACAATTTCCTGGAGGAAAAGAACATAGTCTGTTATTGAGAAAGACATGGGGGAAGCCACTGCTTGTTCTGGATCAGTAGCATGGAATGCTGCTACTCCTTGGGTGTTGGCCAGGATAGTAGGGACCTGGATTGGTCACCGTGAGAACAGGCTACTGGTCTTGATGAACCACTGGTCTGACCCAGTAAGGCTATTCTTATGTTCTTATATAAAAAGAGCCCTAACTAATTTTCATGTCCAGGGACTTTATCACCTGCTATATTGAAAGAAGAGTTACCTCTGATGTAACTCCCACAGGCAGCTTGCTGATAGATGAAAAAACATCCTGCTGCACATTACAAGCTTCCAGATGTTCCACAGGCCATGACCCCTGCCCAATCAAAGCCATATTACTCTTTCCTGTATCTCCTTGAGTAGAGGACTCCTGCACATAGGGCCCTAACTCACCTCTTCTTCTCCTGCCTTAATTATGGTGGGAGGAACAAGAGAATCCACTCCTACCATGAGTACAGGAGAACTGATCACCTATGGCTGTGGGGAATCCTGTCAGGCAAGCTGTGTGAAACATTTTCCTCTAGGAGCTAAGGCTTTCTCAATGCTGATGCTCCAGCAAGGATGCCTCCATCTCTGAACTGCGACACCACACTGTACTGAAATAAAGAAGGTTGAATAAAGAGGGCATTACAGGAACCAGTGCCCTCACTTTTCCTCTGCTTTTCAGCATCACTAAATGCTTTGGAACAGAAAAGAACGCCAGAACAGGCATCGAGCAGCCAGCCTCACAATGTGCTCAATTAGCCATCTTGACATGCCTCTCCAATGGCAGGGTGTCAAATTTTGAGATTTCCCCAATTTTGAAACAGCTTCGTTGGCTGCCAGTCCATTTTTTTGGATCCAGTTTTAAGTTTTGTCAATTAGTCTTCAGATGATGTATGATAAGGTACTTTGGTACTTTGGAGGTTACATGTTTATTGTCCAGAAGCTGAAAAAGAGCCTGAGGTGCATTATGCCACCACGAGGGCTTCAGCTTTTCCTTTTGTAACCCCTAGTATATGGAACGATCTACGGTTGTGCCTATGTATGGGTAAGCTTTGTTTTAAGAAGCTGTAAAATACATATTTTTTTTGCCTAAGCCATTTTTTGAAAATTAAGATGCAGTATGTAGCAGGATGTTTTTGCCTATAGTGGCTTTTAATGTTTTATTATTGTATTTTGTGTTGTTGCTATGTTTTTATGACTATCCCCCTCTTATACAAAGCCGTGCGGTAACGGCCCAGAAACACATAGAGATTTAAAGAGCTTTGGGGCAGCAGCCGCTAGTGCGGCTTTGTAGAAGAGGG
The DNA here is from genome assembly GCF_902459505.1 of Geotrypetes seraphini. Taxonomy (NCBI): domain Eukaryota; kingdom Metazoa; phylum Chordata; class Amphibia; order Gymnophiona; family Dermophiidae; genus Geotrypetes; species Geotrypetes seraphini. The sequence continues at coordinate 309,921,006 of NC_047086.1, read as the reverse complement.
GGTATGTTATGTAAACCACTTAGGTTTTAAGCAGGTGATGAATTTGTAAAATAAACAAATAAATAAATAAATAGATAGACTTAGGGGTCCTTTTATCAAGCCGCGCTAGAGGGGTTAGCTCGTCGGACATTTCATCATGCCCTAACCCCCGCGGCCGGCTAAAAAACTAACGCCTGCTCAATGCAGGCGCTAGCGCAGCAGGCGGTTTAACACACGTTAAACCCCTACCGCAACTTGATAAAAGGACCCCTTAGCTTGTTAGCGGTGATATTCAGTCTGCTAAACCATGTCAGCAGACATACCTGGATATTCAATGGCAGGAGCTGTGCATGCCCTGGAATTAAATATCTGAGGTTAGCTTGGAAGTCACTTACTGCCATGGGCTGAATATTACTCCCTTTATGAATAAAATTTCTCATATTCACTATCTGGAGTTCTATAAGGATTTGGGTGGACCAAACCTTTAAAGAAGGGTTCCATCTGTAGTATCTGATCTAGTTTTGTAAATGTTATACATTGTGGGCTACCTAAAATAACATCAATGATTAGTGTGGCGCTAAGCACGATTCTATAAAAATTATGTGTACCTTATAGAATCATGTTTAGTGCCAGTATGCATCATAAGTTTTAGGTGCACTCATTTCTAGCCAAGGAAAACTTGGCTTAAATGCCTGCACCTAAATTGGGCACACATTGGCACATAGACTAAAAACTTATGCACAGCTCAAAACCATGCCTGTGATCTACCCCTAACCACATTCCCTTTTAGATATACACATTGGACATGATACATAGCACTTTGTGCTATGTGCCTACCATGTTGTGCAAATAACTTTCAATTAACTCCAATTAGCATCAATTATGAGGTGTTAATTGTCAATTATTAGTGCCAATTAGGACTATTATTAAGTTGTGTCCATACAAATGTACACCACTGTACAAGCACAATTTTTGGTATCATGTACAGAATTTGGAGTACTGATTCAAATTGAATTATATCTAATGGTCGGGTTAAATTTCCTGCTACAAGCATGACATTGTGCTGTTCCAGGCCTAACCTGAAAGTTAGCTTGAGGCTTTAGGCCTACCAAGAGACTTAGCTAAAGGCCTCTGGGAGATATTTTAAAATCTGACTCTCGGTGATTCGTGGTGCAAGTAGCCTGCGGGTCTCCTATCCTAATGAGGCACAGTTTATATATCTTAAGAACACAAAAGGAACTAGATAGCTTGATGTCCAGTCAGTAAATCCCAGTTAGTCCCCAGTCGGTTAATCCCTGTCACTTAATCCCCAGTCAGTTTGGCTTTGAGGAACACGCACACACACACATGCAGCTCTGTAACACATTTCTATTCTAAGCGCTATACATTTGTAATAAACCTATTTCTAGAAAATATACCTTTTTTTCCAAGCCAGACCAACTGTTTTATTTTGCTACAATTCCACTGAGTAGTAAACCCAGGACTACCCGTAAATTAAAGAATACAGCTGTTCGATTGATTTTTGATTTAAAAAAGAACGACCATATTAGTCCATATTATCTTTTACTTCATTGGCTGCCTTTGGAGGCAAGAGTATTATTCAAATTTTCCTGTATCTGCTTTAAACTGATATCAGGATTATCTCCATTTCCTCATTTTGTGTTGCATAGACCATCAAGAGAAACTAGAAACTTCTACTTATTTGCTTATCCAAAAATTAATGGGTGTAGATATAAGACCTTCTTAGATAGGGCCCTAGCATTTCAAGCTGGTAGGCAACAATCTTGGTTAGGTAAATGTATTCAACAAGCTATGTTATCCTATTGCTCTTTTTGGAAATTAATTAAGACCACTTTGTTCGATAAGTTTATTACTTAATGAGAGTTTTATTATTGAAAATGTATTTTACTAATATTCATAATTTTTACTGTATTATTGTATTTCGCTGATTGTCCAGCTCTTTTTAGTGTAAACCGCCTAGAACGTTTGGTTATGGTGGTATAAAAGAATAAAGTTATAATTATTATTATTATTATTATTAATAAAGAAAGATGAAAGATTACACTCACCACTGAGACTCCTTGTCCTTGAAGGTACATAACACCCACCCCACATAGTCCAATTGGATTACCCTAAAATAAATTAAGGATGTAGTTCAGATTTTTTTTTCCATATTACTCTTTGTATTAATAACCCTATAACTATAGATTCTCATGTGTTGTATTTGTTTAGCACACCTACGTTGCCAAAATGGAAACATATGACCCACCTCCGAACAGCCTATTAGTATAACATAAGGAGAATGATTGCACTACGAAGATGGACGTGAATGAAATGTTAAAATTATGTTCAATGGAAAACAGACACAGGAAGGGCCTGCCAACGTGAATGAGCAAAAATGCCAGCGCTACCGGGGGGAGAGTGTACAATACCCTTACGTTCTGTATAAATATGTCCTTCAAATAGTGCAAAACACTTGTTGTGGTGTAAAGCAATATACAGCCACTGAGCTGTACGGCAGAGCGTCTCGGGTGAAGCACAAACATAATAACAATTAAAAAGATGGTGAAAAAAGGTGGTAACAATTGTGCTGGACCCTGCCCTGGTCGACACTAACAAACACTATATAAAAACGCAGTGAGATATTTGAAATTATTTAAAAATGCCCAAGTTTGGCCGTGAAGGCACTTAGACCTAGATTCTGTAAAGTGCGCCTAACTTTAGGCGTGCTATAGACGTTCTTGTAGCACAATTGGCAGTCAGCATTATTTAGGCACTGTTTGGGCATCATATCGACGTCTCTAATGCACTAATTAACCCAAAGTATACCATCATTAAAAGGATAATAAAAACACAGTATACCATGTTTAAAAGGATATTTATAATACATTAGTTTCAGTAGGAGATGATCTGGGAACATCAGCATGGAAGGGGGGGGGGAAGCTTCACTCCTGTGCTACACAGAAACTTGTATAGCAATGGTATCATTAGCTCCTATAAGAAATGTAAAGCATAGGACTTTGAGCTCCATATAGGCTTCAAATAGACGTGGTTTAAGCTCCAGAAAGGCTTTAGCACAATATATGCTATTTAGGTCATGCAATCAGCTTTCTCTGGGCATCCCACAGACGTTATTTGAGAGAGTTTTTAGAAGCGATTCCTTGCTCTAAATAACACTCTCTTTATCATGAAACATTGCTACAATCGGCTCATTCTTTTAAGTAAACAGAAAGCCCATAACTTCAATTGGCCAAGCTTAAAAACAGAATAAAACATAGAACAGACCTGAATGTGGCTTCTAATTCATTGCAAATGGAGGTATGGAGCTGCACCATGATGACCTCATTATGACATCATCAAAGTGCACCTGCACAAGTAAAAGACAGGCCGGGAGTTGAACTCACAACCTCTGGAAGATCAGTATAGCGCTTTTACTCATAGTTTGGAATTCCTCAAACCCTAATACCACCAGAACCTCCCACAAATTAAAACTATCCTTCCCCTCGCTAAAAGGCATTTCCCACACAGGAAAGCTAGGGACCTCCCTCCACTTCAAAATCACTGAGCTCTGGAACAACCTTACCTCCCCTCTTCGGAACTTGAGCTCTCTCCAAGTTTTCCGCAAACATCTGAAAACCTGGCTTTTCTCAAAAATGTAAGTCTCCCTCCAACATAGGAATCAAGGAAACTCTTATATCTTGGCATCCCAAGTCCTCTAAATTTTCTTCACACTTCTATCTCTAACCATCTGTTGTAGTTCCTATTTCTTCTACTGTAAACCGCGCCGAGCTCTACGAACGTGGAGATGATGCGGTATACAAACCTAAGGATTAGATTAGATTAGATTAGTGATCTGCTAAGGAAAAATCTGCTTAGCTATCATCTCACAGTTAGCTGAGACAAAAGACTGGTAGCTCAATGGCTTAAAGCGCTGCTTTCATTGTCCCAAAAGCCAGAATCTCAAGTTGGGTTCAATAAATGTGACGTGGATTCAAATACTGCTGTTTTGTATAACATGCAAACTCAACTTTTGGAATAGATTGTTTCTAGTATTGCTAATGTTGTGCTGTTTGAGATGAAAATTAGATGTGATTGGTCTGTAGCTTGTAATTTTTATTAAAATGAGTATTTTGTCATCTGAAGGACATGAGGGAGTCAAACCCAGACCAGGCTCATACCCCAACCTTCATTCTAACCACTGTGCTACAGAATCAGCCATAAAATAATAGCAATTCTAAATGGATTATATTATGCTGTTTAGGCATCCTTTGGGCACTCAAAGAATGCAGACTTGGCTGCAGTTCAGCATATGTCAAGCTGTCAGGGTAGGAAACTGACTGAAAGAAGCCACCAAGTTAAGGCACCTGGTTCATCCTCTCCACCTCTCATCTAATCTTATGTTCTCAAATATTATGCTAGTTGCAGGCTGTGAAGCAGGAGACATGGCAGCTACCCTGTTTGCCACCCCCCACCTTCGCAGCCTGGGCCTCATGGAAAGACAAAGGCCAATGTGACTAAGGAGCTGAAGTGGTGCTTATTAAGGAAACACTAATGCCTGGCTGCTACTCAATGGAAATTAGCACAAGGTGAAAAATGGTTTAAGATTTTTATTGCACAGTCCAGGAAAGCAGCAACTGCAGTTCGATGAGATAGATGACAGATATGCAGAGTAAGGCACTTGTAGGTCCAAGTTGTTACTGTGGTAGAATTGGTAAGGTCCCAGAATCTGCTCCTGGTAGGAGAAGGCAGGCTGAAGAAAAAGGAAGATGGATTGAGACAAATTAAGAGTTGATTGGTGAGTTTTAAGATGTTTTTTTACAAAGATGCGCTAAATCCACACATGCACTAACTACTAATGTATGCATAGGATAAAATGCATGCGTTAACCTTTACCACACACTAATGGCGCCTAAACCGTGCCTAAATGGTGCCGTTTCAGCGTGCAGTAAAATTAATTTTACCATGTGCTGAAGCGGCACCGTTTAGGTGCCGTTAGCGTGTGGTAAAGGTTAACGCGTGCATGTTATCCTATGCACACGTTAGTAGTTAGCGCATGCATGGATTTAGCGCACCTTTGTAAAACTCACCAATTCACTGTTTTCTCAGAAAATCTTCTATAACTACACCATTCTGAAGGAAAAAAAAGTGTGAAACATGTTAGTATTGTGAAAATGTAGATAATTAATCACAAGGGCAAACAAAGGTTTCAGTACATCATTCTTACCTATTCTGTCTTAGTATTTGAGCTTTGTCCAGGTGCAACTCTTGTGCTGAACCTAGTTTGAACAGACCTGGGAACAGGAAATCAGGAGAAAAGGGGGAAAAGGTCAAGACATATATGGAAAAATAAAATGCAGCACAGCTAGAATGAACAGAAGCAAAAGAAACACAGTTCCTTTTTTTATAAGGATACTTAACAATTATGACTCTAAAAAGATTTACCTTTAGCTCTATGAGGAAAAGCACTGCTATATGTTCCACATATTCAAGTAACTTGCATATCCATTTTGCTGGCACCAAAGTTTCAAACAGCATGGGGTTTTTTTCAGCCAAGATTCCTGGAACCAATTATTATCATCACTAATTCTCAGACCTGATAATGACCCTGTGGAATGGAGAGAATTGTGGCAGATTTCAGGGGAGAAAAAGTTAATGAAGAATCACCAAAAGAAGTCCAAAAGATGAAATCAGTTCTGCCTCAGCTCTTATCTAATAAAGACACCTAAATAGCTAGCAATATATCATTCTCACCTAGATTTGTTCCTGGAAAGATGAAAAAGGTTAGACAAACATCAAAATTGCTAATTACTATAGCTGCTAATGGTTCTATGAACTGGAGAGTTGTGGCAGATATAGGAATGAAAAGGTTAAAAAAATAATCAAGAAAAGTAAAGTCTCAAAAATAAGCATTAATACAGAATACGTGTCCTAAAAGAGAAAACACTGCTCTGATGGACCTTCTTATACTAAGCATGCCTAAGTAGCGTCTGATGTCATAGGCACTGTTTGGACTTCCTACTAGAAAACGTTCAAATCTGATTGGGTGTGCTTTAAGTGTGGTTTGGGCAAACAAACCTGTCCTGACTTTTATTCAGTTCCTTCCCAAAGTTTTTACTAGAACCCATTTGTCATCTGCTTAGTCTGTAGAGGCACTGTTACCAAATTCTAAACAAAGTTCCCTCTATAGCTCTATGCCTTAAGGGGCTACTTTTATCTTCCATAAGTCATGGGTTCAAGTCTTGAGTGCGGTTAGCAAATATTTTATATTCATTTTTCTACCAGAAACCTTCAAACTCTTTGGCCATTCCTTTGCTTAAACATATTTGAGTTGATCTTTAAAATGATCTGTAGCAATTCTCAGATGTCTAAAGCAGCTTGTTCTCTCTTCCTAAATCCCCTATCCCCCACCCCAACATACACTTCTCAAGCATGAAACCACAAACAGCCAAGCTGAATATACCAACAGGAATGTCTCTAGGGTACATCTCAAAAACATGTACCTTCCTTCAATACCTGTCCAGGCCCTCTGAAGTTTTAGTAAACTCTTCTATCTGTTGCCCTGTGCAGATATTGCATAGAAAGAAATCCATTCCTACCACAATGGCTTGTAGCAGAGAGAAGATGAATGTATCTGATGCACTTGTGCCTGCAAACTGCAGAATGCTGATGAAAAACAGCAAAGTCCACCATTTATAAGAGCTGTTAGGATGCTGTTCAAATGAGTAAAGGTGAGGGTGGGATTTGAACCCAGGAGCTTCAGAAGATGGACAAGGTGCAACAAGGCGCATTAACCTGGTGAGCCATAAATGTCATCTTTCTGTCAGAGGAGATGTTTCCTCCCATGACAGCTTAGGATGTCCTAGCCACGGGAAGGAGAAAATAAGTTTGCCTGGAAAGGGAAATGCACTGCTAAAAACGGCAAAGTCCACCTTCTAGACCCTCTTATGACAGCTAATAGGAAGCTGTTAGGAAGTTGGGATTTCAACCAGGAAGTTTGAGATAGACAGAGTGCAACAAGGTGCACTAACCTGGTGAGCCAGAAATGCTTTCTTTGTGGTGATTGTGATATGATAGCTAATCAGATGATACATATGCAGTCAATTATTATATGAAAGGGCACTGAGATCCACCTAAGTAGAAGCTGATGAAGCTCTATGGGTTAAAGTCCTGTACTGATCATACAGAGGTTGTGAGTTCAACACCCAGCGCATCTTTTAATTGTGGCATACTACCTTGAAGGTGCAGCTTGATGATCTCACAATGAGGTCAGCTTTGTGAAGCTGAAGAGCTCCATTTTGCAATGAGGGAAAATGCATGTTAAGGTCTGTATCTGGTTTTTCTCTTTTTAAGTGCTGAGAAATGAAATAATGTGTGCAATAATATGTTTTTCATGTTCTTTCTTTGCTTTCAAGAAAGAGCTGATTGCAGCACTATTGAGAAAAAAAGGGTTCTTTTTAAGCAGGAAAGCCAAAGGTGGTGTAATGAGTAAATCATATTACTGTTTGAGCAGAAAAGTACTATGTTTTCCATGCAATATGTTTATATTGATGTACTCTATTGATATGGTGGCTTATTAAATCTATTAGGAGGGAAAAAGAAGAAAAAAAAACATATTCAAATTCACTATAGGAAATATCATTGCGAAAGCTGAAAGCACACCTAATCTGTGTCTATAGGAAGTCTCTGACTAAGAAAGCTGAAACTCCATTGAAATGAAGCAAAAACTACACTTAGGCCAGCAATGGAAATCACTCCAACCATGGAATAACCCGTCAGGGGTACCACAAAGCTCCCCTCTATCGCCTACATTATTCAACATTTACATAGCATCCTTAGGTCACCGACTACAAAAATTAAACTTAAAACACTACCTATACGCAGACGATATATCCATCCTAATCCCCTTAAATGACATCTCAACTGAAATTATAGACATCCTTTCACACACAATGAGAGAAATCGAAAAATGGACCACCAACTTCAAACTGAAACTAAATTCAGAGAAAACTAAAGTCTTCTTGGCAAGCCCCAACGACAAAATAACGAGAACATCATTAAAAATAAACAGCCACGAATATCCATAAAAACTCACGCACTTGATCATGGCTGACCACACAAACTTAACAGTGAAGAAATGCTTTTATACACTATGGAAGCTAAGGACTATTAAAAAATACTTTGACAGAACATCCTTCAGGTTACTGGTGCAATCGCTGTTCCTATCTACCCTAGACTACTGCAACATCGTCTACCTGGGTATCCCACAAAAAAACAATTAAAAAAAACCTGAGATTAGTACAAAATACTGCAGTTCACTTAATCTTCGGACTGAGAAAACAAGACCACATTAGCCAATATTACAAAAAACTGCACTGGCTACCAATGGAAGTGCGAATACAATTCAAATTTGCATGCATCTGCTTCAAACAAATCTGGGGCCTAGCATCTTCCTACCTGCAAACACACTTCACTCTACACAACCCCACACGAACAACCAGAAACAAAAACATCTTCGCCTATCCTAAAATTACTGGCTGCAAATACAAATCCTACCTTGACAGAACCTTCATGTTCCAAGCTAACAGACAACAGTCCTGGGTGGGAAACTACATAAATAAAACCAGATAGACCTACAACGCATTCCGAAAATCTATCAAAACCACTGTTTGACAAATTCATCACCTAAACAGACCAATCCGCGCTCACTACGCTTTTTCCCCCTACAAACCCGAAGCAATCTTCAGGCAATTCCTACTCTCTCACTTTCCCTCCCCCTTTCAACCCCTCTTACATTCCCTCCCCTATAACCCTTTTCTTCTGTAACTTTCCCCTCATGCATTTGTAATTCGCTGAATGTCCAGCCTTCTTTCGATGTGAACCGTCTAGAAGTCGTCTGACTATGGTGGTATAGAAAAATAAAGTTATTATTATTATTACTTTCAAAATTTCAAAATTCTGGCTGATGAATGGCAGATGAATAAATTAGGCTTAATTAAGGCATAAGTTAGGCTTAAATTAGTCTTACTTTCAAAATTTCTACTTTCTGGCTGATGAATGGCATATGAGCTTGCTCCGCCCCTGCACCTCTTCAGACACAGGGCTCTGCTTAAAGCCCACTGCAGGAGAAGAAAAATCAGCTGTCTTGTTTAAGATAGGCATAAGTTAGGCTTAAGATAGGCTTAATTTAGGCATAAGTTAGGCTTAAGTTAGGCATGTTGGCCCTGGGAGGGGCGTCCTATACAGAATTGGGCCTACAATAACCCCAATTCTGTAACCGGCGTCCATGTTACAGACGCCAGTTAGAGAATTGGGTAGAGTAGACACGGCTGCTACACTTATCGCGGCAAGGGATAAGTATAGCGGCTGCCTGTCCGATCACCAGCAGGAGAGTGCCGAACCCCACCTGCCAGAACAATCCCCCCAAACTCCCAATCACCGGCAGAAGGGTGCCCAACCCCTCCTAATGAAATGCCGCCACTGTCCCCCCAAAACTCTTGATCGCGGCAGGAGCCGGACCCCCCATGCTAACTACCCCCCTGATGACCACCCTAACCTCCCCCCCCCAACTAACCTCCTCCCCAACTAACCTCTAAATTGTTGGCCGGATGGATGGGTCTTGCTGCTGTCCAGCCGGCAGGCTCGCCTCGTCAAAATGATGCGGGCCCGCCCCTTCCCGGCCCATCCCTGCTAAGTCTACGGCCTGATTGGCCCAGGCTCTAGAAGCCTGACCAATCAGGCCTTAGGCATAGCGGGTCCGCCCATCCACTAATCCTAAGACCTGATTTTGAAGTAAAACTAACTTAAGCCTAACATGCCTAACTTATGCCTAAATTAAGCCTATCTTAAGCCTAACTTATGCCTATCTTAAACAAGACAGCTGATTTTTCTTCTCCTGCGGTGGGCTTTAAGCAGAGCCCAGAGTCTGATGAGGTGCAGGGGCAGAGCAAACTCACATGCCATTCATCAGCCAGAAAGTTGAAATTTTGAAAGTAAGACTAACTTAAGCCTAACAGCCCTGATTCTGCAAAGTGCATCCCGATTTTAGGCAGCTGTAGGCATCCTACAGCTGTCTAAAAAGCCAATCGGGATGCACGTTTAAAAAAAAATACTCCCCAGGCAGGCTGCCTATTTTGAAGGTGCCTCCGGGAGCCTAGGGAGGCCCGCAAGACACCTAACCTAGGCGGCCCTACGCGTCTCCCTAGTAGAGAAAGAGATGCTTAAAATGTAGGCCAGCAAAATGCTGGCCTACATTGTAAGTAGTTGCGGCCGCTATACTTATCGCGGCAAGGGACCTCCCTGCCGCAATAAGTATAGTGTCCGCGGCCGCCTGTCCGATCACCGGCAGGAGGGTGCCCAACCCCTCCTGCCGGAACGCCCCCCCGAAACTCCCGATCCCCGGCAGGAAGGTGCCCAACTCCTCCAGCCAAAACGCCCCCCCGCCCTCCCCCAAACTCTTGATCGCCGGCAGGAGGGTTCCCAGCCCCTCCTGCCGGAAAGCTGGTCCCCCTCCTGACCCCCCATGCTAACGACCCCCCTAACCTCCCCCCCAACTAACCTCCCCTCCAATTATGATTTGTTGGCCGGCTGGAAGGGTCTTGCTGCCGTCTAGCCGGCAGGCCTGCCTCGTTGAAATGAGGCGGGCCCGCTGTTTCCCGGCCCATTTTCGAAAAATACGTCCAATATTTTTTTTCTTTCGAAAATCGTCTAATTATACGTCCTGCTGATCTGATCGTCCAAGCCGCTAAATAGTCCATCTTTATACTACATTTCCGTCCAAGTCAAAAATGCCTAGAACAAGCCCTGTTGGATGTGGGAGGGGTCTGCAAAGTGATGGACTGAACACCCAGACATGGCACCTAAATAGTGGGGTACCCTACAGGGCACTGTTGTGAACTTCACAAAAAGGGTGCCATGTCTTCTCCTCACTACAGCTCCCTTATAGGTCACGATGAACCCCCCAAACCACCTCCAGAATCCCCTAGACCCACTTATCTACCACCCCAATAGCCCTCATGGCTGCAGGAGCCAATTATATGCCAGTAAAAAAAGGGTTTTGGGGGTGTATAGGGGAGTGCACATGTTTCATTATCAATGCAGTGATTACAGGGGCTTATGGGCATGGGTCCTCCTCTGCATGAGTCCCTAACCTACCCCCAAGATAACTTAAGCTACCTCTGTGCTGGACGACTAGGCTTTCCTATGCCAGGCAGAGGCTGAATTTTAAAGGTGTGACTAATATTTTTATGGGGATGGGGGGGTGGTCAGTGATCACTAGGGTAGTGTGTGGGGGTCTGTTTTATGTGTTTTCAGTGCTTATCTGGTGACTTAGGTGGGTTGTTGTGAGCTCTTTACTGCCCCACTTTGGTCATTTTGAAAACAAAGATGATCAATGGACTCTTATCAAGCTGCAGTAGCGAGTGCCACACGACAAATGTACCAAAGCCCATTCAATCCCCACCAGTCCTATTTGGTTTGATAAGAGAGGCACTAAAATTGGTAGAGACCTTAAATATGACTCAGCCCTGGTTTGTGCACTTGTGGGCTCAATGAGTGTTATGGACATTATCTTGACCACAAATATTTGATTCTGGCTCTAGTTATGTGGCCATAATTTTGTCTTTGTTGGGTTGAAGACAACAAAATGAAACTAAAATACAAAAAACTTATTTCTGAACCAATGACGACAGTAACAACTGCACAAGCATCATCCAGCAGTAGTTGTGGTAATGAAGATGATTTCTATTTTCAGAATGTTGATGGCAAAGACAGAAGTGATGTTGCTGCTGAACTGGACCTATTTCTAAATTACAATTCTTGTGAAGTAATCATTGTATCACAGTTTCCTCATCAAGGCAAAGTTTATGAAGTGTAACATGGGTATGCCTTCAAACACTCCTGTTGAAAGGCTTTTCAGCATTGTCAGACAAATTATGACTCTAAGAATATGCATTTCTACATGTTTGACTGTTATTCTGCAATTGCTCCTTCATTGTAATAGGAAATGTTTTAGTTAAAGTATTAGCAGGGATTATTCTTCAAAAACACTGTTTTGATACAAGGAAACTGTCATTGGACCTATTTATAAATGCACGCCATAAACTTGACCCCCTATGATCTACCATTCTGATTAAAGAAGATTTTGTTTCTTTGCTGGCATTGATATCAGAAGGCGGCTCTGCCTGGTGCTGCCATACCAAGTACTGCTGAAAATAGGTATTTGTTTTATTTCTACATTGCTTATATGTGAATTTAAATAAAAGAAAAGAAAAAATGATAGATCTCTTTTTAATTGTATTGGATCCCTTTATTTTAGGACTTGAGCATTTTGGCCCTGATTCTCTAAAAGTGCGTCCCGATTTTAGGCAGCTGTAGACGTCCTACAGCTGTCTAATCAGCCAATCGGGATGCACGTTTAAAAAAAAAAAATGCTCCCCAGGCAGGCCTGAAGGCGCCTCAGGGAGCCTAGGGAGACCCACAAGATGCCTAAGCTCGTCTAAGGGCCTTAGGCGGGCCTTAGGCTGAACCTAGGCGGCCCTACGCGTCTCCCTAGTAGATGAGAAGCTTAAAAATGTAGGCCATCAAAATGCTGGTCTACATTGTAAGTAGACGCGGCTGCTATACTTATCGCGGCAAGGGATCTATCTGCCGCTATAAGTATAGCGGGCCGTGGCCCCTGACCGATCACTGGCAGGAGGGTGCCCAAACCCTCCTGCCCGAAGACGCACCCCCCTCCCCGACACTACCGACTGCCCCCCCGACACTACCGATCCCCCCCCCGACAATATCGGTCGCTGGCAGGAGGGTGCCCAATCCCTCCTGCCCGAAGACGCACCCCCCCCGGCGCTAACAACCCCCACTCCACCAAACCTGTTCTTACAGATGGGTCTTGCACGTCGAGCAAGCAGGCACGCCTCGTCGAAATGAGGCGGGCCCGCCCCTTCCCGGCCCATCCCGCCGAAGCCTAAGGCCTGATTGGCCCAGGCTCTAGAAGCCTGGACCGATCAGGCCTTAGGCATAGCGGGTCCGCCCATCCCCACTTAATCTAAGGCCTGATTGGCCAATCAGACCTTAGACTTAGTAGGGATGGGCGGACCCGCTATTCCTAAGGCCTGATCGGTCCAGGCTTCTAGAGCCTGGGCCAATCAGGCCTTAGGCTTCGGCGGGATGGGCCGGGAAGGGGCGGGCCCGCCTCATTTCGACGAGACGTGCCTGCTTGCTCGACGTGCAAGACCCATCTGTAAGAACAGGTTTGGTGGAGTGGGGGTTGTTAGCGCCGGGGGGGGTGCGTCTTCAGGCAGGAGGGATTGGGCACCCTCCTGCCAGCGACCGATATTGTCGGGGGGGGGGCGATCGGTAGTGTCGGGGGGGCGGTCGGTAGTGTCGGGGAGGGGGGTGCGTCTTCGGGCAGGAGGGTTTGGGCACCCTCCTGCCAGTGATCGGTCAGGGGGCCACGGCCCGCTATACTTATAGCGGCAGAGAGATCCCTTGCCGCGATAAGTGTAGCGGGCCGTGTCTAATCTAACCCGATTCTCTAACCCGCGTCTGTAACATGGATGCCGGTTACAGAATCGGGGTTTAGTTTAGGCCGATTCTGAATAGGATGCCTCTCCCGGGCGTCCTATACAGAATCAGGGCCTAGGTGTCTTGCGGGCCTCGCCTTCAATATAGGCGGCCTGCCTGGGGAGCATTTTTTTAAAAAAAACGTGCATCCCGATTGGCTGATTAGACAGCTGTAGGACGCCTACAGCTGCCTAAAATCGGGACGCACTTTTAGAGAATCAGGGCCTTTCTGTTTAGATATTTTCTTTGATAATAGATTTCCAATTGCTACAAGTAACTTTATGTAATGTCAAAACAACAGTTTATATCCAGTATATATCCAGAATTAAAAAGTAACTAAGGTCTCTTTTTACTAAGCTGCAGTAGCGTTTTTAGTGCGCGCTGAAGATTAGCGCGCTAACCCCCACGCTACATGGAAAAACTAATGCCAGCTCTATGGAGGTGTTAGTGTCTAGTGCGCGCAGCGTAGTAAAAGAAGCCCTAAAAGTTACATAATATGTTCACAGTAACTTAACATATTATTTTTATTAAAAAGTAATTAGTAGCTGTACCATATTACTTTTTGTTTGAGGTAACTAGTAATTTTAATATATTAAAAAGTAACTTGCTCAACACTCAGCCCCCTTACTCATGCATTCTGATACCCTCAGAAATTTAGGGTCCTCTATATAGTCACCTGAACTCCTCCAGTATAACTGCACCCTCTGGCACTAACAAACCTCACCGCTGACATTCAGTATGTTGCTCCTCCTTCCCTACCTGGGGTTTCACAGGCTTAATTTGTACCTTCAGGGTGGCAGTACTCCCTCTCCGTTGCTGTCTAGGTCAGTGCCTTATTCAAAATGGCATTTGATCCCGTTAGTTGACTGTACCATTGTGCATGCCTTCCTGATATATGGGAGCACCTGTGCTATGTTAGGCACTACATGTAACATGGTACCTTTGAGGTAACCATCTGTCCTGTGCAGGAAAGTTCACAGTTCACTTTTATTTAATATTCCACAAATAAAATAATTTTCTAAGTGGTTTACAATCAATCATAAATTTGATTAAATTGAGGGGGGGGGGGAGATACAAAAGGAGTCAGAGTCGGAGAGAATTATTAATCTAAGAGGAAAGGATTTAAATTTAATTCAAGAAAAGGATACAAAAGTTGGGAAGGGAGTACTTAAAAGGCATTTACCACACAGTTTTTGCTTATAGTGTACAATAATTTTGGCATTAACCATAAGGAAAGTGCAATATTTAACAAAGCTTAGTAAAAGGAACCTTAAGTAAGCTATAGAGCAGGGGTGTCCAACCTGCAGCCTGAGGGCTGCATGCAGCCCCGTGAAGTATTTTTTGCGGCCCCGGTCGCAGGCCATGCAGTGTTTTCCTCTGCTGCCCCCGGGTGTTTATCGTCTTGCTGGCTCCCTTCTGTGTCTTACTGTAGCGTTTGCACATTTGTGCGGCCCCAGAAAAATTTTTTCAGCCAATGCGGCCCAGGGAAGCCAAAAGGTTGGACACCCCTGCTATAGAGGAATGAACCCAGCTCAATATAAAGTAGAAAATGGATCTTATTTAAAAGAAATAATGAAAAGTATTATCCAAATGTAACAGGAATATTTGCTATAAATAATGTTTTACAAATTAATCTTCTCCTATTTTACAATAATAATAATCTTTTAATTCTTACTCTTTCAGCTGCCATTGTGAAGTATCTAAAGGCAGCAGAATTATTCTGTGGCACAACAGTATTTCCTTTTAAATACATCTATATAACAGAAAAAAAGAGGAGATATTATTGTAGAGGACTGAAGCAAAACTATTCTTTGATTATTTTTATTTATATTATTTTAATATACTGTATATTTCCAACCAAGATATATAAGAAAATGAAAATAAATTTTCCTAAATATAAAAAAAGTATTACTTCTCATATAAAAGCATTAAGTCCAGATCATGAGGAAATTCTACTTGCATAACTAAATAAGATTTACCAAACAAAAGAAAAAGGAATGAGTTACCAAAGAACCAATGGAAATATATGAACCCTTCATACTAACCTCACCTGTGGAAACAAATTATAAGAACATAAAAATAGCCTTACTGGATCAGACCGATGGTGCATTTAATCCAGTATCCCATCTTCACGGAGGCCAATTCAAGTTGCAAGTACCTGACAAAAACCCAAATAGAAGCACTCCATGCTACCGATCCATGGCAAGCAGTGGCTTCTCCCATGTCTGTCTCAACAGTAGTTTATGGACTTTTCCTCCAGGAACTTGTCCAAACCTTTTTTAAAACCAGCTACATTAACCGCGCTTATCACATCCTCTGGCAATGCATTTCAGAGCTTAACTATTCTCCAAGTGAAAAAATATTTCCTCCTATTGGTCTCAATGAAGAATTAGATTGGTAGTCGTTAATTTAACACACTGAGGATTGGATATTATGGCCCTTTAAATGCTGACGTCGCTAACTTTGATTGGCTGTTCTGTGTCTTTAAATGTAGACGTCAGACGCCATCGCCATTTTGTATGAAACTTGAATGAAAGGAAATAGCAGGACGTAGTGAGTAATTTTCTTTTGTGTGGAACGTGGTCTTTGGAAATTTTTTTGGTACATTGTTTTAATTTTACATTTACATTTTACATTAGAGATTTTTATTCCGCCTGTGCCTTTCGGTTCTAAGCGGATTACAAAATTGGAAGAGAACTGGACATTTCCAGGAAGTTTACATATCAGGAATATAACAAGTTTACATATCAGGAATATAATATGTTTACATATCAGGTTTAAATCACAGGTAAGGATAGCAGTACATTCAAGTTAAGGAGATTATTACATAGCGCTGAGGAAGAAATATTGGTTACATATGGAGGTTGCTTACATGGCGTTGAGGGATGCTGTAGGAATGATGAATATGAAGGAGTAATTGTGTGTGTGTAGGCAGGAGGTTAGAGTGATGGTAGGTGTTTTTTAAATAGAAGCGTTTTGATTTCTTTTCGGAGAACTTTGATGTCTGATGTTTTGGTCAGCAGTTTGGAGACTGTTGGTCAATTTTCGCTGCCTGTGTCGCTAGAAGGTTATCGTAGAGTTTCTTTCATCTGGTACCATTGAAAGGGGGGTATGTGAATAGGCTTTGAGCTTTCCTTGTTCTGTGTGTGAGGTTGCGGTATAGGCGGTTGTTTAGGTAACTTGGTGCAGCTCTGTGGGTTACTTTGAATAGAAGACAGTAGAATTTGAAATGTGACCTTGCTTTTATTGGAAGCCAGTGAGAGTCTAAGTAAGCATTTGTGATGTGGTCGAATTTGCTAAGCGAGTAGATGAGTCTGAGGGCTGTGTTCTGAACGGTTTATAGTTGTTTTATCATGTAGTTTGGGCATGATAGGTAGAGGCTGTTGCAGTAGTCTAAAATACTAAGTACCAGGGATTGGACAATGATTCTGTATTGGTCTCTGTTGAAGAATTTTCTTATTTTTCTAAGGTTTCGCATGGTGTAGAAAGCTTTTTGGATGATTTTGTGAATTTGTGTCTGCATTGTACAGCGTCTGTCTAGTTGTATTCCTAGGATTTTGAGAGTGGTCTGTATAGGGTATTTGATTGCATTTATTTCCAGTTCTGTAACGGATTGTAGTTTTTCCTTCTCTAGTAATAGGAATTTTGTTTTATCCGCGTTTAGCTTCAGCTTATGGTTGGTCATCCAGTTTTCTACTGTTACCAGTGTTGTTTTCAGGCGTTCTGTGAAGCTGGGGTCTTGGATGTCGAAGGGAAGGAGGATGGTTATGTCGTCCGCATAACTGAATGAGGTTATATTTAGGGTATCTAGGGTTGTGCCTAAGGAAGCTATGAAGAGGTTGAATAGTATGGGCGATAGTGGTGATCCTTGTGGTACTCCGCAGGGGTTGGACCATGAGTCTAATATAAGCTCTTTTGACTTAACTCTGTATGTTCTTGTTTTAATGCAGATAAAAGGATATGCTGTATACAGAAAGCCAATAATTATCACCTGTTGATTCCTCAATTATTTGATCTTATATCAAGTTTTACTTCCAAAGGTGTTTCAACAATATTTCTCTTCAACCAATCTTATTTATATCAATTTAAGACCTTTATATGGACCTTCTGTTTGTAACTAGGCACCACACTGCCGGTTACTTTTTATTCTGCATCAGTCCAAATTTATTAAACAACTTTATTTTATTCTGTATTTTTTCATATATTTAATTAAAAAAAACAAAACGATGTATCTATCATTTTTGTATATAACTCAAGCCTAATAGTTTTCATATTCCTATTGGCGCTGTGATTAAAAGGAACCCGTCACTTATCTTTTTTTTTTTTTTTTTTTTTTTTATAATTCTTTATTCATTTTAAAACTTTCATCAAGTGTACAAAAATTGCAACACAATAACATAGATTTAACCACTTGTACATCTTATCATTATAACTTATAGTTGTAAATATAACCCTCCCTCTCCCATCCTGAAATCCTTTTAGTAATTTTTATTTTACATGTAATAGAAACCCTCCCCCCACCCCACCCTTATCTTATATATTAAATATAGAAATATTAGGAGAATGGCATCAATCATGACAAAAGGACGTTAATGGTTCCCAAATTTTAATGAAGTTTTTATAATTTCCATTTTGCACCGCTATTGATCTTTCCATTCTGTATATGTGGCAAACTGAATTCCACCAAAATTTAAAATTGAGCCTACTATGGTCTTTCCAGTTATTAGTAATATGTTGAATGGCTACTCCGGTCAAAATCAATAAAAGTTTGTTATTACACATTGATATCTGACTCTTTTTTCTCATAGACATACCAAAAAGTACAGTATCATAAGTTAATGCTACGTGATTTTCCAATAAACAATTTACTTGATCCCAGATTGAGTTCCAAAAGGCTAAGATATGGGGACAATAGAACAAAAGATGATCTAAAGTCCCTATATCCAGATTACAATGCCAGCATCTATTAGACAAAGAACTATTTAACTTTTGCAATCTAACTGGGGTCCAAAAAGCTCTATGTAACAAAAAAAACCAAGTTTGTTTCATAGACGCTGACATTGTACATCTCATTCTCCAAGACCAAATCTGTGGCAACCCGTCACTTATCTTAACAGTAGACATGCCAAACCATGCCTGTGTATATATTATTGTGCTACAAACCCCACTGCCTTTGGGAAGTGAAGTTGTGACCAAAGAAATAGAGAAAAGAATAGTAGATTACATCTACTTTAATAGCCACCTTCTGACTAGTTCCATCCTGTTTATATGTTTCTGAAGGTGCGGTCTCCAAAATTGTACACAGTACTCTAAATAATGTCTCTGTATGGTGAGACCTCATCACCTCTCGTCCTATGCCCTCAAGCATTCTTCTAGCCTCTGCCATCACTTTTTCTACCTGTTTGGCAATCTTAAGATCATTAGATATGATCACCCCCAAGTTCCACTCTTCTTCATGCAAAGTACTTGGCCTCCTCCTATACTCTACTGTTGCCTTGTAACTTTTTGTTTAGCCCAAATTCATGACCCTGCATTTATTAGCATTAAATCTTAGCTGCCAAAGTCTAGTTATCCACATCTTCCACAACTACCGTATAACATATTTTTCTATCCTCTGCAAAGAAGTAAACCTTATCTTACAATCCTTCTGCTAAATCATTTACAAAAATTTCAAAGAACCAGAACAAGGATTATCTTCAGAGTAAACCTCATTTATCACTACTTTTTGGCATCTCCCACTCAATCAGTTTCTAACCCAGTCACTTTAGAACCCATACAAAGGTGCTCAGTTTATTATCTAAGTCCCCCATGTGGTAGTATGCAAAAAGCTTTGATGAAATCTTTTTTTTTCCAATTCTTTATTCATTTAAAAAAAAAAAACTTACAATAAGTGTAACAGCATATATAACATATATGTTGATGAAATCTAAGAATATCACATCTAGCATTCTACTCAATTCAACTTGCTGGTCACTCAATCACAGAAATTAATAAGATTTGTCTGAAAAGACCTAACTCTAGTAAAACCATGCTGTCTTAGATAATGCAATCCATTGGATTTTGTTTTAGCAGAATTTCCATGGTGCAGTGAGACTTGGAAAACAGAAATATCAGCATTTACTCCCAAAGTGATTAAACTAACTGGCCTGTAGTTCCCAATCTCTTCTTTACTTCTGCTTCTGTGGTAGTTCTATGATGTTCTTAGCCACCTCTTATTACCAGAAAAAGGAGAAAAGAATGCAAGGAAAAATATTATACCTTTCCCAAAAGTGCCATAGCATTGGTACTTCCACTGTTGGCTGCTTTCATCAAATAGTAATATGCTTTCTAAAGAAAAAGAAACAAAATAATAATTTTTTGATGGGAAATAAATTTACCGTACTGATTTTCAACAGTATTTTTTTTATTTTATTTTATCTCTCTTACCTTTTAAATTTTATTGTTAACCAGCCAGATATCTGTTGATGGTCGGTATATTAAAAACTAATAAACTTGAAACTATGATAAACATCTGCCTTATCAGCACAACTTATGTTCTTTGATTTCTTTAGTTCTACTGTGGACATATTTTTTTTGCACACAAAGCGGACTTAAAACATAATTCTATATCTCACTGACAACCAGAAATGAAGAATATGATGTTTGTTTCCTGATATTTTCTTAGAGAGACAATGTAGTGTTTAATGTTATAAGGGCAATTCTATAAGTTGGCACCTAGAGCTATGTGTCATTTAGCATATCAAGGAGCAACTGAGATACTATGGGTTCGATATTCAAATTGATTTAACCAGTTGGCAATGGCCATTAACTGGTTAAAGTGCAAATAGCTGGCTATCCAGAGCCGGTCTGTGGCACCTTGAACAAATGTCCCTCCACCCCCACAATCTTGGTATGTCTCTCCTTCTCCTCCCACCCCCACTCTGTAATCCGGCTCCCCCTACCCTGTAATCCAGTATCTTCTCCTCTCTCTTAAGTCTCCCCCTCATGCTGTACCAGGTGAGGTACTGGTTTAGGGCACTGATGATAAAGGGTGCCAAAACTTCAGTCAATATAAATATCACCAAAGTGCAGAAGAAGCGATCCAAGATGGCTGCCGCCATCTGTTGCTGAAAAGACGCTGGAGGGTGTCTTCTTACCTTATTGCAATAATGCCGAAGAGAAGGGGTAGAAGCGTTGGTGGAGCCTCCCAGCGCTCGAGCCCCGCAGTCCTTACCGTCGATGACATTTTCCGACGTCTTCAAAGTGAGCCGAGTCGTTTGGGGAATCGCCCGATGGGAGCGCCGGCTGAGAGGAGTGCTTCGGCGGATACCCCCGGGCTGGACGTTACGCTAAGCCCCGACGTCAGGACGCCTCCCCTACAGCCGTTGCCGCTGGGAACTAGCTCTCCGAGGGAGGAGAGCATGTCTGAAGAGGCAGAGTTTTCCTCTCAAGAGGCCAGCGAAGCGGAGGGCTTGCTACAAGGAACAGCACAAGGGGATTTTCTCCTTGTAAGACAACCAGCGACCGGGACAACCATGTTTGAGGGTCAACAAGGCTCAAGGGAGGTAAAACACTCGGATGAACCAACTAATATTGCACAGGTACTTTTCTTTGCCCCTATTCGACCCCCTGAGGTTACATTGGAATCCTTATGGGATTTGGTCTCTAGTTTGGGTAATTCTCTCAGTCCTCAGATAAAGAATTTGGATAAAGAATTACAAGTTCAGAAAGAAGAAAATAAAATTGTTAAACAGGACATGGTACTTATAAAAACTGAGATTCAAGAAGAAAAGAAGGACTTAAAAATGTTAAAGAGCAACCAAGATTTGATTGTGAAAGATAACCTTAATATGAGAAGAAAATTGGAAGTACTTGAAAATAATAGTCGGTCTAATAATTTGCGTTTGATTAATTTTCCGAAGGTTGCATCAATTCCTCCAGGAGAAATGATAAAACGTTACTTTCTGGAAAATTTAAAAATTCCAGAGGGTTCATTTCCACCATTGTCAAGAGTGTATTATTTGCCTAACAAAAAAAATCAGGACTTTCAAAAAAAAGATGGTGCTGGCAGACCACAGGAAAATCCTTTGGATGTTACAGCTTTATTGGAACAATCTGATAGAGAGGTGGCTAGTTCAGCCACTCTCTTACTGACTGTAGCTTTGGCTCCGGACAGAGATTGGATTCTTAAACTTTTCTTCAAAAATAGATCCAGGGATTTCCTTGGCTTCCATATTCAAATTTATCCTGATGTTTCGAGAGAAACTCAGAAAAGAAGGAGGGAATTTTTATTGTTAAAACCTGGTGTGACCCAGATGGGGGGATTATTTTTTCTTAGATATCCTTGTAAGTGTGTAATTAGATATAATTCCCTTAAATATATTTTCTTTGAACCGTCTCATCTGACTGCTTTCCTCTCTATGAAGCGCCTAGAAAAAGGAGAAACATCTGTGTCTTAATCAATTAATTAAGCTCTCTTTCAGCATCAGATGACGTCTTTTGCTTAAATTTCTTATTGTACTATATTTACTCCTAATTCCTTAATCTTGGATCCATTGTTGAGGACTAGTGTATGATTAAGTTGGACTTATTACCTTTTATGTAATTTTGATGTAATTTTGATTTATTTTCAAGTTTGAGAATAATCAATGATATGTTTTCTTGATCGTACTTTTCTGTACAAGATTGTAATGCTTGTTAAAATTTTTTAAAATTCATAAATAAATAAATTTAAAAAAAAAAAACAAAGTGCAGAAGAATGTGTAATGGGATGTGGAAAATTGCTAGTGTTTAACCTCAGGGTCTTCAGGCCAGCTGGGTCATGAGACTCAAGCTGGCTGGACTCCTCATTCGTCCCGTTGGATTTTCTGTTTGTTATTAATGTCTAAATATTGTTTCTTTATTTCATGTTTCCTTTCCTCTTTGTTCTTAATTTTTATATTTGATTGGTAAGTTTAATTTCATATATAAATACATGCCTTATTCATCATATTAATAAACTGCTAAATACACTCCAATTTATAGATCGTGTACTTAGCTTGCTTAGCAGCAACACCTCTCCGCCCAGAGTAGCAATGTGGCAGGACCATGGGAAAGCCTCTGGTCCCCACAGACAGGCCCCAGGTGTTTAACTTTTACTGGTTACTGGGGGTTTTTTTTGGGGGGAGAGAGGGGTCATGCTAACGCCTCTAAAGAGCTTGCATATTTTTCATTTAGCACATGGTTAAAGCGCGCTAATCTTTAGCGCACGCTAAAAACGCTAGCGCACCTTAGTAAAAGGAGCCCATAGTGTATAGAAGTGGGAAGAGAGCGAGAAGGACATGCTGAATGACAGGGAGTAGAAAACAGAGTTAGTGAGAGACTGGGGAATAAGAGAAAGGGGAATGAGAGATATGATATGAGAGAAAAAAGATAGAAAGATGTAGGTAGACTGTAAAAAGAGGTACATTGAAGATGATATAGTAAGAATAAATGAAGAGGGAGAAAAATAAATTGAAGAATGCTGAGAGGAAACCCCCCCCCCCAATGTTAGAGATGGATGTAGCAGTGAGAGAGATAAAGACAGGAAGTGAGAGAAAAATGAGAAATAGACACAAAAACCTGACCTGAGAGTTGAGAAGACAGAGGAAAGCAGAAAGCAGTTCATTAAGAAGTAATATAAAATATAAACTTACATAAAAATCTTGTTCTAATCCCCTCCTTCCTACAAGGTGTAATTTTCCAAGAAATACCTAAGAGAGTAATTCAAAAGGTTTCCCTTATTTTTTAATACATATTATACTCTACTAACCTAATAAAATAATAAATCCTCTACTGGACTTTTAATCATTAAAATGATGAAAATATTTTATTACAATATTTTAGATCCAGTGTAGTATATTCTACATTCTGTTGTTCTCATATACCAATCCCCCCTTTACTAAACCATGGTAGAGGTTTCTACCGTGACCCAGAGCACTAAGGGGTCCTTTTATTAAGGCGCACTACTTGATTTAGTGCGCATTAAAGATTAGCACGTGCTAAATGCTAAGGTGCCCATTATAGTCTATGGGCACCTTAGCATTTAGCGCGCACTAATCATTAGCATGTGCTAAGTCGGTTAGCGCACCTTAATAAAAGGACCCCGAAATGCTTTGACACTCATAGAATTCCATAGTTATTTCTGTATAAGTTCAAGAAGCAGAAAATGTCTACCTTCACTGGTTGCACAAGGAAAGATGTTCTATATTAAACCCAAAGGCCCTGATTCTCCAAAAGTGCGTCCCGATTTTAGGCAGCTGTAGACGTCCTACAGCTGTCTAATCAGCCAATCGGGATGCACGTTTTTTAAAAAAAAATGCTCCCCAGGCAGGCCTGAAGGCGCCTCCGGGAGCCTAGGGAGACCCGCAAGATGCCTAAGCTCGCCTACAGGCCTTAGGCGAACTTAGGCGGCCCTACGCGTCTCCCTAGTAGAGGAAGAGACGCTTAAAATGTAGGCCAGCAAAATGCTGGTCTACATTGTAAGTAGACGCGGCCGCTATACTGATCGCGGCAAGAGATCTCCCTGCTGCAATAAAGTATAGTGGCCGCGGCCGCCTGTCCCATCACCGACAGGAGGATGCCCAACTCCTCCTGTTGGAACTCCGGAACCCCCTCCCCCCCAAACTCGTAATCGCCGACAGGAGGATGCCCAACTCTTCCTGTCGGAACCCCGGAACCCCCTCCCCCCCCAAACTCGTAATCGCCGACAGGAGGATGCCCAACTCCTCCTGCCGGAAAGCCCAATGACCCCCCGCCCCAACTAATCTCCCTCCCCCAACTAACCTTTCAATGTTGGTCAGCTGGACGGGTTTTGCTGCCGTCCAGCCGACGGGTCTGCCTCGTGGAAATGAGATGGCACGCCCCTTCCCGGCCCATCCCCGCTAAATCTAAGGCTTGATTGGCCCAGGCTGTAGAAGCCTGGACCAATCAGGCCTTAGGCATAGCGGGTCCTCCCATCCCCACTAATCCTAAGGCCTGATTGGCCAAGGTGCCTAGCCTGGGCCAATCAGGCCTTAGATTTAGCGGGGATGGGCTGGGAAGGGGCGTGCCGTCTCATTTCCACGAGGCAGACCCGTCGGCTGGACGGCAGCAAGACCCGTCCAGCTGACCAACATTGAAAGGTTAGTTGGGGGAGGGAGATTAGTTGGGGCGGGGGGTCGTTGGGCTTTCCGGCAGGAGGAGTTGGGCATCCTCCTGTCGGCGATTACGAGTTTGGGGGGAGGGGGCTCGGGGTTCCGACAGGAGGAGTTAGGCATTCTCCTGTCGGTGATGGGACAGGTGGCCGCAACAACCGCGGCCGCTATACATATTGCAGCAGGGAGATCCCTTGCTGCCATAAGTATAGCGGCCGCGTCTAATTTAACCCGATTCTCTACAGACGCCGGTTACAGAATCGGCGTTTAGTATAGGACGCCTCTCCCGGGTGGCCTGCCTGGGGAGCATTTTTTTTAAAAAAACGTGCATCCCAATTGGCTGATTAGACAGCTGTAGGACGTCTACAGCTGCCTAAAATCGGGACACACTTTTGGAGAATCAGGGCCAAAATGTCTACCTTCACTGGTTGCACAAGGAAAGATGTTCTATATTAAACCCAAAGTGTGGTAAACAGAAATAAATTGGCAGTGCACAGTAATGGAATTGCACCCTAAACAAAAACTTGAATAGGTGAGTACCACAAGAAGGTCATCCAGTATTCACACCCCATATTATGCAACTATTTAAAAATTAATAACACAATTTTAAATTGTACTCTTTGGGCCACAGGTAACTAACAGGGATGATTAACAATGTTGTCTTGATATGTCTATGTTATACGCGATAATCAGAGGGAAACAAGATTCTATGTATGTCATATAGAAACCGCATAGTTATATGCAGTATATAAATTTTTTTAATAAATAAATAATAGAGATGTCTCAACAAAGGAGTAACATAATCAAATCTCTTCTTGAGAATTACCATTGGTAGAAGACACAAGTGGTGCTTAGTTTAAGTATAAAAATTTAAATACTCATCTAGCCAAAGTGATAGAGAACTACAAAGGAAGAAAACTGGACAGACTGTATAAGGCAAATGGCCCTTGTTTGCCATCATCTGTCATATATTTTAACATTTACTACAGAACAATATTATCTTTCTCATGTTAATGACAATTATGTAAAACGAATTGCATAATAAAATTAAAATGCATATTTAATAAAACATTTTACACTACAGATTTTTAAAGTATGCATATTCTTAGATAATACCTGTGCATATCGGTCACCCTTTTCTGCAAGAAATCTGTAATATTGATATACATCCCAATCCAGAATTTCATGGTTTATACTGGAAATTTCTGGTCTCTCTGTAAGTTTTATTTTTTCAGCTGGAATGATTTCATAGCTGTCTAGTTCACCTACAACTATAGATCAAAATGGTTTCTTAAGCACAATAGTAAGATGACATGCAGTCTGAAAATGCAACTAAAAATAACTAAATCCTTCACTATGCAGTGGAACCATTTGTTAAAATGACATATGTTAGAAAAATATACCATGCAAATATAAATTATTTATTTTAGTATTTATAGACCACTTTATAGTCTAAGTCAGTGTCTCTCAAACTTTCTCAAGCCAGGGCCCACTAAAGGTAGTGGCCACGGCTCAAGGCACACACTAACAGGTAGGGTGATATTATAAAAAAAGAAACCACTGGCATAGTTTCTGCATTGACTCTGATAGTCTAGCAACCTTCTCCCTCCCCCCTGAACTGATGCTCCCCAAATTAATAAATTCCTGGTATCTAGCAACAATTCCTACCCATCCAACCCCCCTTCCCCACCCCCAATCACCCCATTGTACCTTGAAGAAGCAGGAGCAATGCCTACCTGCTTCTGGTCCTGGTGTTGCCATCATGGAAAATAGTGGTCCCGCCCAGAGCATTCTAGGATGCACTGATTGCCAAATAAGATAATTTTTCTTTTATTTGGACATCTCTATCCAAGCTACCATATAAGGGTAAAATTCCTTTATTTGGCAGACTGACCCCAGCTCTGTGTATCTCAGGATGTACTGCAGAGTTAGACACTGATGTTTTCCATGCTGGCACTACCGGAATTGGGCATCACTCCTGCCTTGTCAAGGTATGACAGGCGGAGGGGGAAGGGGATTTTTTTTAGCATTGGGGAGGAAGATCAGGTTGGGTCAAAGTGGGGTGAGGGAGGGGGCTACTAGAATTCTTGGGATTGATGTTAGTGCAGAAATGAGGGTTATCAGATTTTGAGAGGGGTGGGATCTGGGAGTTTGGGGCCCAGAGGAGGGAAGTTATCTATTTTTCTACCCTGATGTAGAAAGTGAACCAAACCTTCTGTGCTGCCTCGGACCTGGTAGTTAACTGCATGCTGCTGCCTTCAGTATCTCTCTGCATCAGATCCTCAATTTGGCATCATGTGAAGTCATGTGATCCACTTGCCTGACTCAATGAACCTGCTTATCTTCAGAGACACTGAATTACTACCATAATAATGGGAAAATCTGTGAAATGCTTACTTTTATTTGCCACATTCTTGTATTTAATAAGTGCAGCTTCACAATTGCGTGGTACATTCAGCCCTATCAAATGTCTGTACCCCTAATGAAAAAAGTCACACAGATATTTAATGGCTTTGTTTTTAAAAAAGTTTTAAAAAGGTACTATGATTCAAAGATATGTAATGTACAAACCAAAATCAGCTGTGATATCAGGTTTCCACCTAGTGCTCCAAATGTGTAATACACCAATGCCTGAAAAGATTAGTAGAGCATGCTTAATTATAGGAAGGATCATTGCCTGCTCAGCCTATTATAAAATAAATGAATTAAGTAGCCACTGTCTCTAACCAACATTTTTACCCACCTTAGCTGGATTATATTCCATACCTATTCCAGTTGCTGCCATAAATCCTAAGGCCTGTGTGAGGAAAAAGAAAGAAGAATGATCAAAATTCTTTTAGTGTATCTGTTAATTTACAAACATTTGTTTTTGTTAATTTGCAACTAATACTGGTAGCATATGATAAATCTTATTTGTTAAGAGCTAAGAACTATATGCTAAATTTAAAAACTACATTCAGATGACTGTTCATGGTTTGTTATTATCTTGTGAAAGAATATCTTTAATATGTTTTCTAGTTTCAATCATAAAACATCCGAACAAATTTGTTAATTCCCTATTTCTTTCTCTATATACATAGAGTGGCATAATAAAAAAAGTCTAAGTCTGTTTTGGGACTAGTTGCCCAAAGTCAGCAGCATCTAAAGTCCATTCTCGAAAAATATGTCCAAAATATTTTTTTTTCAGTTTGATCGTCAAGACCACCAAGTCGTCTATCTTTATACCCCATTCTCATCCAAAAAAAATCATCCAAGTCCAAAACACCTAGAACAAGACCTTTTGGATGTGGGAGGGGTCAGCAAAGTGATGGACTGGCCACCCAGACATGGCAACAGAGAAATGGGGCACTACTGTGAACTTCATAAAAAGGGTGCTACATAAACATCTCATAACGCCCTTGCAGGTTATGGTGAGCCCCCCAAACCCTACTATACTTACCTGTCTACCACCCCAATAGCCCTTATAGCTGCAGGCACCACCTATATGGCAGTACAATAGGGTTTGGAGATTTGTGGGGGTTTGGTGAGTGCACATTTTTCACCATGAATGCAGTGGTTAGAGTGGCTTATGGGCCTGTGTCCTCCTCTCTATGGTTCACTAGCTCATCCCCCCATACTACTTAAGTCACCTCTGTACAGCTCTACTAGGCTTTCCTATGCCAGCTGCTGTTGTTCTGGAGGCAAGTATGTTCGTATTTATTCCGATTTTTAGATCATCCAAGTACCGATGTAGGCGGGTTTTTAGATATATTTTCGTTTCGATTATGTACCTTATATTTAGTAAACTTTATTTTTTTAATACAACTTTATTTCACAGTCATTACTATTTTTATATAAGCAATAGTATCATGAAAATCAGCATTTATAAAAGAGGGAACTAAGATGATGTGATTTGCCTACAGCTGTATTCATTAAGAGCCAAGTGTTTAATTTTACCACAAATGAGGGTGTACAGAAAGTATCATATTAAAATGGCAGTCTGAACAAATACAATATTTGTATCTTGTAGTTAATGGGATAGAGGTCTACTAAAATAAAGTTGTTTACCTGTGACAGGTCAGTCATGCAAATGGGTGATGCCATTTAATGGCACTAATATGATATGCTTCTTTGAAATCTTGTAAACTTCTCTATTTCCATTCATTTTATTGTGCGTTTCTTCCCATTAGGTAGAAGCTAGGAACATTGTGTCCAATGACACATAATTGATTTAACAAAGACTTGACTCCTTCCCCCCACACATACTATGGGATTTTCTGTTTTATGGCTGCTGCATGGGAGCTAACCAGTCCAACAACAGCTTAAGAAGCCTGTTCAAAAATAGAAAAGGAAGGGTATTGTGTGGTAGTTTTCTCCATGGACAGGTAGTCACTCAAGTGGGACTCTTTAACTAAAAGTTGCCTTCTAACTAAAAAGGAGAAAACCAAACAAATTCCAGCTGATTATATCACATTTTAGAAACATGGTGGCATCTAATAGCCGAATGGCCCATCCAGTTTACCCATCTGCAGCATCCACTATCTTCTCTCCCTAAGAGATCCCATATGCCTGTCCCATGCTTTCTTGAATTCAGACACAGTCTTTGTCTCCACCTCCTCTACTGGGAGACTATTCCATGCATTTACCACCTTTTCTGTAAAAAAAAGTACTTCCTTAGATTACTCCCGAGCTTATCTCCTCTTCATCTTATGCCCTCTCATTCTGGAGCTTTCCTTGATTTGTAAAAACTCACCATCTATACATTAATGCCACGGAGATATTTAAACATCTCTATCATATGCCCTCTCTCCCGCCTTTCTTCCAGAATGTACGTATTGAGGTCTCTCTGTCCCCATACACTTTATGACAATTTTGTACCAGGGGCAATGGAGAGTTAAGTGACTTGTCTAAGGTCACAAGAAGCTGCTGATACTACTACTACTATCCATTCAGTCACGTCCAACCCTTAGATACTCTGTAGGCCAGTCTTCGTCATGTTTCCCTGTTTTCCACGGCTTCTTTCAATTGCTTGATGTTCATTTCCGTGTCATTCTTGATGGTATCCAATCAATGGGCTTTTGGTCTCCCCTGCTTCCTTTTACCTCTGACCATTCCAAGAGAGGCATGTTGGGACACCGAAGGTACAACAGGACCCCGTTCGTAAGTATGATCCTGACGTAAGTCCGATGTTCGTAAAACGGGGACTGTCTGTACCACCTTTCTGTGGATACAACCAAAGTGATTTACATATATTCACATACTTTTTCTTGTCCCTAGTAGGCTCATAATCTAAATTTTGTACCAGGGGCAATGGAAAGTTAAGTGACTTGCCTAAGGTAACAAGAAGTTGCTACTAATGCTACTCATTTGGTCCGGCACAAATGGCGTCAATGACCCTTGCTCAATTTCCATGATGGTATTTTTAAACAACATCCTCGCCTGGTTTACACTTCTGACCTTTGCCACAGACTCTTTTAGTTTCTTTTTTAACCATTTTCCTCATTTTGTCATAATTGCCCTTGCGAAAATTAAATGCCGCTACAGTAGATATCTATAGCGACATCACTCCAATTATCATCTTGACTTGATTCTTATGACTATCATCCAAGGATCTGGCAAACTATTTTTAGACAAGGTTCCTTCTTTGCAGAAATAATTTCTAATGTCATCCCTCAAGACATTTCCTGCTTCTCCCTTTCTCATACCTGAAATAGTTATTTTTATTTTTAATAATGTCTTTATTGAATCCAAAAGCCAGACATGCACAAGCCACAAACATGTACAACTAAAACATTGTAACAGCAGTACAATACATAAAACAAACATTGTAACAGCAGTACAATACATAAAACAAACAACTGATAAAACAAACACTGTACTTTCACTATCCATTTTGCAAAAGACACATCTATTAGATCCATCTCTGATCAATAACAGTTTATCCTATTGTGAGTTTCCCGATTCTTAAAAAAAGCAATAGTTCATCCAATCTTGAAAAAAATCCCCTTGGATCCCTCAGTTCCCAGCCTGTTTTTGATCTCTTCTTTATTTCACTGCTGGCTGAAAAGGTAGTTTTTCAACAGCTTTCTCAGCATATTGAAAATTCCAGTGTTTAACATCCAGATCAGACCACAAACGAATACCAGAAGGAAAACACTAGCAAAGTGGAATAGATGAACTAGACACTCAAAAGTTTATTAAAAACATTAAAAAAATCATAAAACTGAGTTCATAAAAACATAAACAGCTGGAAATGGTAACAAAGTTCCAAATATGTATTAGTCTGTATGAAAATCAATCGGTCATCTGTACATGAGAAATTCCACGATGTATATGGTATCAGAAAATAATGACCTATATCCAGCATATCAAATCAGCTGACAAGTGGTGTAACAATAAGATGGATACAATAGATGGATTGGACCCTACACGGTTTGTGTTTTGGCATATCAAAATGCCTTCATCAGGGGTCCTGTAAAAATATGTATCATGGACTAATAATCATGGGTGATAATGAATGTGTCATAGTGGTGAAAGTGAGTGTGTAAGAACGTAGAAAATGTGACACCATGGTGGGACAAAAGAAATCATATGTCTATTTATATGAAAGGAAAAAATGACAGTAATTGGTGCATAAAGGAATACCCATCCACAGTAACAATTACAAATAACCAAATGTGATTATAATGAAATCTGATTAATGGAATAGCAAAAAGTGACAATACATGATGTTTCGGAGAATGCAAATATAAAATAAATAAGTGAATTAAATGTAAAGAAAGATATTAGTATGGACATATCAACACTGAAATCAATCAGCTGATTCAAAAGACAAATGCATGAAACAAACAAAACAAAATAAAACAAACACATGAGATCAACCTATAGACAAATCGGAACTCCTTTTCATATATATATTTATATCACACACATGCTATACATTGTTTTGCCTGTAGGTTGACCTCATGTGTTTGTTTTATTTATTTATTGTCACTTTTTGCTATTTCATTAACTAGATTTCATTATAATCACATAAACAAACAATGAATATGCATGAGATACATTTGCATATACTGGATCTCCAATGTATGCAGATTTCTCTTATGTATATTCATTGTAAAGATCCTGAAAGTGACTGCGGGCTCCAGGATAGCTCTGGGAATCTCTAGGCTAGGAGGTGAAGCAATCATTTCCCTTAAGCACTGAGGAGGGACGAGCACCCCCAAGGCACCATAAGAAAAGTAAAACTGCACCAACAATGGAATGAAGATCCAAGGCACCAAGAAAGTTGCAAAGCAGGTAGAGGAAGAAAATTGGCATCTATACACAAAGAAACTGATTTGAAAAGGCGGCTACCAAAAGACTAGTAGAAAGATATACAAAAATCTCAAAGTATTGTACCCACACTTCATCATTATATTTAAGAATTACAAAATCACTGGTGTGATGTTAAAAAAAATGTCCTAAAGATTTAAACCAATGGCATGATTCATTGGGTTAGGTCTACTGCAGATCATTTGGTCATGGGTTACCAATGTTAGGAACAAGACAGCAATGAGAGAAAACAGAGAAAGGCACAGCAAAAGCTTCATGCCAGGAACTTTCCCAGATTTGTCAACATAAGGCAGCTTACAAACCTCCAATTATAAGCCAAAGCATATCCAGGTTTGTATGTTGTTCATTTAAAGAGAAAAGAATGGCCTTAAACTGTCATGTTTTGTAATTCATTTTCAATGAATGAACATCCCTACTATCTGGATGTATACGCCGACAGTGTATTGACTTTGGCATCTAGTCATCTCTGGCTGCACTCCAAGACAAAAGGTTTTGCCGTCTTTATACTACCTAAGTGGTCCTAGGGTAGAGATGAAAGGCTGAGCCCTGGCTTTTCTTATTACTGTACAATGCTTGGCAGGGCTGGCCCTACCATATTTCTCGCACACATGGCCCCAATATTTAGCTCCCACTTTCAGCTTATGAGTTAGGCAATTGAGGACTAAAATTGATCTCTGTATATTGTCATGCATCCCTCTTATTCTCCTCAGGCCACACTTGATGCATGCATACACATATCACCTGTCCTTCTTCTGTTATCCATGGAATTTCTAGGGGTCTATGAAAGAGGGAATGTATTTATGGTATTTGAAAAGACTGCATAGAGCACCATGGTTGTACTGTCACAGAACACCGACTACACTATCTCTCTGTAATCCTATATTGTGAGATCTAGCTGCCCCTCTTCCTGAAGCACAGACCAAAAAGGCAGAAAAAAGTCAAGGGTTCTGAGAGTGGATCACTGATAATCGACAACCTGAGAGAAATAACACAAGTGTGAATTATTAAAATTACTTAAATTTGTAAGTGAGAGGGGGTATCCTCAGCGTGAGAGGTCAGCGAAAGGAGAAATGGTGAACAAACCTCTGCCTGCACACCATCATAGGATACCTCCCGTGTGCTACCAAAAATAGTGAAAATACCTCAGTGAAAGCTCCACAGTGAGAACTAATAATCAAACAGGTTAAGTCAATCAACAGAACCACTCTGAGAACCCCCCAGCCAACTCCCCCAGTAACCCTACACTTAGATGAAAACGTGTATATCCAAAGGTCTTGTTGCCGAATACGGGGTAACACAATCATTCGGATACCCCTGGAGGCGAGTTCCTGAAGCAGCATCTGAAACTTTTAAAGGGTCAACAACCCACTAACAGACTTTAAAAACCTTAATTCAACAACTGATTACTGTAGCTCTTAATGTTTGTCCTAATACATGCTGTTAAAATGATTAAATCCGTTTAATTAGAAATTGATAATTGATGTTATCAAAGCAATCCTAATAAACATTGGAGCATAACTTGAAATGAATCAAAATGCTCCAAAATGCTTGTAACTACAGCAATCCAATTAAAAAAAATGTTTATAGGCATGTCAATTGACACTTACAGTTTGTGCTCTATGTGAGCCTTTGCTAGCCAAAGAAATATACAATTTTTTAGCTTTTGTTATGTTCTGAGGCATATGATCTCCAAACAGCAAAGCAGAAGCAATTGTTTCTGCAGCTCTGACATTTCCTATGTCAGCTGCTCTGGTAAGAAGTTGGTAGGCTCTGTTTCAAGACAATACAAAGGTGAGAATTAGTCATCTGATTTTAGTTCATCTACTACCTACAATATCCAAGTTAATAATTAAGCAGTCAGATACTGTAGTGTGTTGAAGATCTTGGCCAATGAGATTTCTTCATGGTGTGAGAGGCTACTTAACATTTTCCTACAAGTGACTTTTGTAAGTAAAACAAATACATCAAAGACATCAAGAGGCGGGTATTAACATATCAGCACTAGAAGCAACACAGTGTGCCAGGAAACAAAGTAATTCAAAAATAAGAGTTCCAAAGTTTATTTATAAAATATATTCAGACTTACCGTATGGATGGCAGCTTAACTTGGAAGCATCTGGAGTCAATTGTCATTTATACAATACAAGAACAGTATGACAAAAGTCTTCCAACAAAAGGGATAAACCAATTATGAAAGTCTCTGGCCTACATTTCAAATAGATGCGGCTGCTAAACTGATCATGGCAATGAAATCGCCCTATCGCAATCAGCCGAGCGGCTGTGGCAGAGAACCCCCGATCCCCACCATAAGTCGGCCAACAGGAGGGATGCCCACTCCTTCCCGTCGCCACACCGGAACCCCCCATCCTCTGTCTGCAGCAGGAGGGATGCTCACTCCTTCCAGCTGGAACCTCCAAAACAACATCCAGTCAGGAGGGATGCCCAATCCCTCCTGCTGCCACCCCCAAAACAAACCCCGGCAGGAGGGATGCCCACTCCCTCCTCGCGGCACCCCCCCCCCAACATCCCCAGCAGGAGGGATGCCCACTCCCTCCTGCCATCATCCTCCCTGAACACATGACCCCCAACAAACCCCTCCCCTCGAAACCCACCCGTTCCCCCTCCCCCCCCATATCAGCAAGGCCGGCTGGAGGGATGCGTACTTCCTCTAGCCATTACTACTTAAACGTGGCTACTGTGCTTAGGGGCATCTGGGACTTCAAACAATTCTTATCCTATTTAAGATTTCTCACAATCCTCTTTGAATAGTTTTGTGTCATCAGCAAATTTGATCACCTCATTCATTATATCGATTTCAAGATCATTTATTAATATGTTAAAACTCTGGCCTCCTTTTACAAAACTGCGATAGCAGTTTCTAGCTCTGGGCCACAGTGTTATAAAATACTAGGAATGTGCACCCAAATTGGATGCTGGGAATTGCACCTAGGTTTTATCGCATGCACCGGATTAGCACGCGCTAGCCGGAAATCTACCACCTGCTCAAAAGGAGGCGGTAGCGGCTAGCGCACGTGGCAATTTAGCACACGCCATTCTGTGCGTTAAGGCCCTAGCGCGGCTTTGTAAAAGGAGCCCATGGTCACAGAAATCAGCACTCAATGCTGTTCTGTAATGGATGCTTATCTTTGCGCATTCATTATAAAACAGCATTGGGTGCCTTTATTTCAGCGCTGATTTACGAATGCCATTTATTGAATCTAATCCAAAGTGTGTATATAGACTGGGGTTATTACTTGAAATCTACAATTATCTGCTTTTAATTGGAAGTAGAGGAATATAAGTTCTTGGATTGGATTATAAACATGCAGCTTGGAAACCTCAAACCTATGTGTGTGAACTAATTTTTGCAAAGCAAAGTGAAATCAGTGTCTCTCATCTGTGAAGCCTTGACACATGTGTTCCTCCTAAGGAAATTAACTTGAGACAGTGTCATCTCTCTACAAGTTACTAGGCTGAACCTCTTATCCCTTCCACAGAATAATTTTTGTTAAGACTGTTAGAATCAATCATAGAAGTGGCAAGGTTGCACTGAAATAGTTAGCCTTCATCCTACAAATGAGCCAGAAACTTGTATTTGTTTGGTATACCTAAGCCTTCCTAGCCACAACATGAGGGACTAGCTTAGGTACTTTGTCTTTTTGATTGTATGTTAAGAACATAAGTTAAAGCATCAAGTCTATCATCCAGTCTTGGCCACAAATACCTACAGATTCCAACAAATTTGACCTATTTCTAATAACTAATTTCCAGGGATATAAAATTATTATTTGTTCTTACAAAATTATATATTTTTAATTCTATTTATTTATTAACAACATTTCTATACCACCAATCACAAGATAATCATAACTATCATACTCCTCCCCCTTTTATCAAACTGCGCTAGAGGTTTTTAGCACGGGCCAGTGAGGTAAGTGCTCCAACGCTCAAAGGAATTCTATGAGCACTTGAGCATTTACCATGCCGGTTCGAGCTAAAAACCTCAAGCGCAGTTTGATAAAAGGAGCCCATAATAAAATATAAAATACCAAGTAAAAACTTCAATAAACTTTCTTTCATGCATGAATTAATTCAGGAAATTCTGGACAAATCTTTTCAAATTATGAAATTTTTTATTCTAATTTTAAACTTCATTTGCAAGCGTATACTCACCCTTTTTTTTCTCTTTCATTCCTGGAATGTTTCAGAATCGTAATGCCCAACTCAAAAAGGTGACGTCCTGGCTGCGTTCTATTTTTCTTAGGTTGCTGTTTAGCTACATTTGAAGAGAGATAGAGAAAGAGAGAATTTTGCTTAACATCAAACTGTTATTTCACAGGTAAAAATAATTATTCAGAGGTGAACAAATCCAAATCTGCCTACCACTGAATCTTTGGGGAAGTCACTTTACTTCTTCACATTGCAGTTTACTTAACAGTATTGCTTCTTCTTCCCTTTCCTATTAAGAAGCTTTTAAACCTGCTTCTTGTAATTATATTCCATTTGAAGCTAGACTGCAGCATACTATTTAAATCAGGGTGTCCAACCCGTGGCCCGGCAAGGTGACATGTGGACGATGTGGCGTTTTGCTCATTGCTGGGAGATCACAAAGCACTGAATCGCCCACGTTTCACAGGATTAGTATCGCGCTAGGGCTATTTTTTTCTGTAATTGGGCTATTTTGGGCATGTAACGGGGTTTGTTGATTTTTTTTTTCCATTGGTTTTGCTGCAGTACAATGGGCCAATCATAGATGACCTTAGGAACTCTGAGGTCATTTGTGATTGATCAATTGTGCTCCAGCTAAACCAATGAAAATTCAAGATCTCGTCGAGATCTGTCTGGCGGGAACAGCCATTCTGAGCAGTGAGCTGTGCATGCACGTAGTGAGAGCATGGCTTATGCTGCTGCTGATTGGTCTGAAGGTGGTCATGGGCAGGCTTAGAGTGGTAGAGATGCTGGAGGGAATGCTGCAGAGCCAGTAGGAGGTTGTCAGTGAAATCGGCATCGCTTCACAGAGAGACGGTAGAAAACGCTGGCTGGGGAATAATACGATAATAAATGCTGGCTCAGGGGGGATAGGAAAGAGTGTAAGAAATGTTGGCTGGAAGGGGACAGGGATGAGAGAGATGTTGGCTGGAAGGGGACAGGGATGACAGAGATGCTGGCTGGGGATGAGGGTACAGGGATGAGATGCTGAACGGGGGAGAGGGAGGTGTATACAGCTTGCTGGGGTGTACAGAAAGAGAGATGCTGGGCGGGGTGGGGGGGGGGTTAACATGAAATTGCCAATTGGCTTGCACCTCAGTTATGTATGTTATATCTGTTTTTAAAGGAGACATTACATTACATTACATTAGGGATTTCTATTCCGCCATTACCTTGCAGTTCAAGGCGGATTACAAAAGAATTATCCAAGATGTATTACAACAAGAACTTACTTTAAGACATTACTTTAAAAAAAAAAAAAAAATCTAAAACAATATTAAAGGAACACTGTGAAGAGGAACCCAAAAAAGCAGTAATACTTACCCTGACTAAGTAATCCTCCACGTGCGCCGCTGATAGCTGCTTCAGCATCCCCGCTCTGAAGAGGCTCACCGTAGCTGTACTAGAAGTGAATGGGAGGACCAAGCTTCCACTGTCAGTGGCGCACGTGGAGGATCGCTCATTCAGGGTATTACTGCTTTTCTGGGTTCGTCTCCACAGCGTTCCTTTAATGAAGGTTTATTAGATACGTGCATCTTCTATATTAGTGATTGCAAATTTGGGACCTGCTTGACCTATTTTTCTGCTCATCAGCTAGCGTTAGTATTTGTGTGGCCCCAGCCAAATTTTTTTTCTTCCAATGCAGCCCAGGGAAGCCAAAAGGTTGGACACTCCTGATTTTAAACTTGCCTGCTATACTATCTTTGATAGGCAGGAGTCAAGGGAGCAGGTAGTTGGTTGAAGATCTCTAAGGATTTTATCAGTTCTCCTCTGCTATTAGATTAAGAGAATCCCATATGTCTGTGTTGGGAGGGAGTGAGTTTGTGCTCTCTTGATCAGCTGGAGACTCGGTGGGACTACCTATAAATCCTGGCGAAGATTTTTAATTTTGTTGGCAAAGTGTGCAGCAAATATTGCTGTAGTTCAGTTTTGACTGGGTAGGCTGGTTCTAGTGTGGGGGTTGCAGTAGGCTGTTTACTATGCTGAAGAGGTGCTTAGTTAAAATGGCAGCCTGGTCAATGCATTGAGAGAAATATTGCATTAGAGTGTGATGCAGGAGCCTTCTATTTAGGAGGCACTAATACTCCCGTGTTAACTCTACATTCACCAGTTAGCATGTGATAATCTGAATATGTTAATATAGAAACATAGAAACATAGAAATAGACGGCAGATAAGGGCCACGGCCCTTCTAGTCTGCCCACCCCAATGACCCTCCCCTACCTTTCTCTGTGAATAGATCCCACGTGTCTATCCCATTTGGCCTTAAAATCAGGCACGCTGCTGGCCTCAATAACCTGAAGTGGAAGACTATTCCA
Source organism: Geotrypetes seraphini (assembly GCF_902459505.1). Classification (NCBI taxonomy): domain Eukaryota; kingdom Metazoa; phylum Chordata; class Amphibia; order Gymnophiona; family Dermophiidae; genus Geotrypetes; species Geotrypetes seraphini. The sequence goes on along the minus strand of NC_047086.1, from coordinate 309,882,495 downwards.
GCGATCAGCCACCCTTTCAGTGAAAAAGAATTTCCTGGTGTCCCCATGCAGTTTCCCGCCTCTGATTTTCCACAGATGCCCCCTTGTTGCTGCGGGACCCTTGAAAAAGAAGATATCTTCTTCCACCTCGATACAGTCCGTGAGATACTTGAATGTCTCGATCATGTCACCCCTCTCTCTGCGTTCCTCGAGTGAGTAAGCTGCAACTTATCCAGCCGTTCCTCGTACGGGAGATCCTTGAGTCCCGAGACCATCCGGGTGGCCATTCTCTGGACCGACTCCAGTCTCAGCACATCCTTACGGTAATGTGGTCTCCAGAATTGCACACAGTATTCCAGGTGGGGCCTCACCATGGATTTATACAATGGCATAATGACTTCAGGCTTACGGCTGACGAAACTCCTGCGTATGCAACCTATGATTTGCCTTGCCCATTTTCCACCATGATATGCTCCCTCCCAAAAATATTTTTAAAAACAGTTAATGCATGGCTAACATGCAGAAAGGGGGAATATTGTGGTAGCCCATTTAAGCACACGTTAAAGACCTAAAACGGTTTAGTAGAAGGGTCCATTATTTATTAGCTGTATTTGTTTGTATGGCACCAAGGCTTAGGGCATCACTTAAATGCCAAAATAAAAAGTCTATGGTGCTTTAGGTAAATATGTATAGGTGTCATGTAGGTAGGTGAGGTGTAGGGTTACTGATTGTTTAAATACAGTATGCCTAGTACTGAATAAAATTTATCCTTCTTGAGCAAACAGAGTACCTGTAATGGGCAAGTATAAAGGATTACTACAGGGAAGGTAGCATACCGGAAGATAAAGCATCAAATGAAAAGCAGACATTCACAAGATGTCAACATTAAATAGTACAAGAGTTGCCTCACTTCTACTTTTACTGACTAGGCTTTGTTGGCTCTTCAGAGCTGGAGTGAGGATTATGAACAAAGTTCAGTTTCTTTAAGGGCATTCCTCCCTAGCTCAGTGTCAGACAATAACAGCTAGCCAGCATTTTCTGGCTCAGAGTTTATAATATTGACTAAGGCTTTGATTGCATGAACTCTTTGCTGTTTAGGCCAAAGTATAAGGGTTAAATGAAAAGTAGTATCTCCAACTCCTTAACTCTGTTTAAGTGAAGATATTATAATGAATAAAAATAGTGTCTGAAACTTGTTCTTTTATTAAACATTTTTCTACATAGTTGCCAGCATTTGCCACCCATTTCTACCACCAATGGCCAAGATTTTGAATGCCATCACAAAAGAATTGCACATCTTGGGCCAGATTCTCCAAACAGCACCATAATCGCTTACATGAGTGGCACCGATCGTGTTTCAATCATGCAATGGAGAATCATGAGTTTCAAGTTTTATTTTAGTTTTATTTAGTTCTACTAAGCAAGATACAATATTAATAAAAAACATAAGCATATATTTAGACATACCATTTAAAATTTAAAATAATGGGTTACACAAATAGACTTACAGACTAATCAATACACAAAGTAAAAAGGGACAGAACTACAATTCAATGCTTTAAAGTACAGAGGAGAACTATAAATGGAAAGAACATTAGGGAGGGAAAAGTGGAAACCTGGAAGAAAACTAATATAAAATTTGAGCATAATTTAAAGATTAAAAGCATCTTTAAAAAAGGAAACTCTTTAAGTTACTTTTAAAACAACTCAAATCATTTTCCTCTCTTACATGCTGAGGCAAAGTGTTCCAAAGTTACGGAGCCATCACCGAAAACATATGTCGTCGAGACCCAATAACTTTCAAAGAGGGGACTACTATGAGCTTTTGATTAGTGGACCGGAGAGAACGCGACGTGCTATAAGGGATAAGTAATTTATTAATGAATTGAGGTTCATTAGTGGAAAGGGTTTTAAATACTAAGAGTAAAATTTTAAAAGTAATACGATGGTTAATTGGGAGCCAGTGAGATTTAATAAGAAAAGAAGTGACATGATCATTCTTTTTACCATTATGAATGAGTTTAACAGCAGTATTCTGGATTATCTGAAAGCGCTTCTTTTCTTTTTGCGTGATATTTATTAATAAAGAATTACAGTAATCGAGTTTAGCAATAATTAAAGAGTGAATTAATATATTTAGCGATTTTGGCTCCAGAAACTTAGAAATCGAGCGACTCATTCGCAGCCTGTAAAAGCAAGATTTGACTGTATTACTTATGTGTTCGTGATAGGAAAATTTATCATCGATGATGATTCCCAGTATTTTTAATGAAGTTACCAAATCCAATTGAATATTATCCAGGGTAAAAGGGGCTCTCAATCTTATTCCCTTTTTCCATGGAAAAAGTAAAGCTTTTGTTTTCTGTATGTTTAAAGCTAACATGTTGGAATTGAGCCACTGTTTAACCCTCTCAAGTTTTTTATTAATCGCGGGTATTTCCTCTTTATTTTCTGGATTTAGAGGGTATGAGAGCTGAATATCATCGGCATATGTAAAGGTGGTGAAGCCTATAGACTGACAGACTTAGTAGAGATGACAGAAAAATATTGAACAATAATGGAAAGGGAGGCAACGGAAACGTAGGCCAGGGTTTTAAAGGCCTACATTTCTGGCACCTACCTTTGATGAGAATCATGTCTACAGAGGCACCTAATGGTGCCTAAGGTCACTTTTGGCATTAACCACGCCTACAGTGGTCTTAGGTGCTGCAAGGTGCATCCATAGTCGGGACATCGGCACCTCTAGGTGCCTCACTTTTTTTTAATGGTGTTTTAATAGGTGCTGTCATTTACTGTGCCGATTGAACCAATTAAAACAATTAAGTTAGGCAGCATTAGGGTGCCTACTACTGTCTAACTTACGGAGCTGTTATTAGAATCAGGGCCCTCGTCTCTTCAACTAGTTGCTTACAGTCCCTTCTACCTCTTCATTCGAGACAAACAGATGCCCATGAAGGTATTCCTTCAATTTTGGAAAAAGATGGAAATTGCATGGCACTAAATCTTGGCTATATGGCAGATGCAGAAAGACTGTGAGACCCATCTTTGCAATTGCCTGTGTGCTGTTTCATGCTGTGGGAGGCCCAGCGTTGCCTTATTACAGCAAAATGTCCTTCTTGTGCTTCTGAACTCTTCTCAATTGTTCATTCAAAATTTTCAGGATTGCAATGTAATGCTCCGAGTGATCCTCCAATTTTAGCCTCCTAAAGTTAGGCATAATTCCTGGGCATAAGTGATATTCTATATGCATAAGTGTCAGAAGGCAGTGACATAAAAAGGGAAGGTGGTGCCAAGTATTTCTCTCCCCTGCAGAGATGGAGGTCCCTTAATTGTACTCTCCCTTCTACTCCCCCCCCGGGGTACTTTCTAAATCCTTCTATTCTTCACCAGGAGGGACTCCTACCTACTGTTCGCATCAGCTTGAGCCTTCACTCTACATAACTTCCTGGACCTGTGAACAGGAAGTTACATTACATTACATCAGAGATTTCTATTCTGCCATTGCCTTGCAGTTCACGGCGGATTACAAAAGAATTACAAAAAACATAATACAAGAAGAAGATATCTGGTAATTTCTAGAGGAGATAAAGAGTAGATGAGGTTGCTTTGGGGAATTGGGAGGGTATTGGGAAGTGGTATTGGGAAGTGGGAAGGAGCTAGTGGTTACATCAGATAAAAGGCTTGGGGCTGGCATAAGCAATGGGTAGGAGTCCTTGCTCATTGCTGGTGAAGAAAAGAATGATTATAAAGGTACCGGGAAAGGGGAGTGCAATTAAGAGATCCACTATTGCTGCTGGGGAGAGGTGCCAGGCATCTTCAGTTGGTGGGGCTTGGTGATTCTCACAAGCCACATTGCTGATCTGCTGTTGCTGGGTGACATCCCTGATAATACGGCACTCAGAGTGTTCCTCCTCTCCTGTCCCCTTTACTACACTACTGTCAACAGGGAGCCTAAGTGCTGTTCTGTAAGAGCTTATATAGCTGATATATTGGGACAGATTCTGTAATTGGGTGCCCATAAAGACAAATGCCTAAAGTTAGGCACCTATTTGATGTTAATCACACTTAGGTGTCCAATACATAATCATGCCTAGCTAAAACATAGGTGCCTATTAGGCACCTACAATATAAGCCAAGGTTTTAAAAACCTAAATTATAGGTGCCTAAGTACTTTAGAGCAGTGTTTTTCAACCGCTGTTCCGCGGCACACTAGTGTGCCGCGAGATGTTGCCTGGTGTGCCGCAGGGCCGCCATCAGGGCAGTACTACCAGTCCTGCATTCAGGGGCCCGGAGCTGACAGGGGGCCCGAGGCAGGGGCGCCAGTAGCTCGTCAAGGCAAAGTGAGTCGATCACCCAGGACTCACTTTGTCTTGGCGATCTAATCTATCAAGCCGATAAGTCTTCTTCTCCCCGACGTCAATTCTGCAGTCAGAGAGGAAGTTCAGGCCAGCCAATCGCTGCCTGGCTGGGCGGAACTTCCTCTCCGATTGCAGAATTGACGTCAGGGAGAGCATGCGTCGGCGTCGGCTTTGGGGCCTGTTATCCATTGGTGGGTCCTGTTCCCCGATGGCAGCGGCAGTGGCAGTGGCTTGGGGAACGGCAGGGAGAAAGAAAGAAAGGGGGCAGGCAGGGAAACAGAAGGAAAGAAGAGAAACAGAAAAAAAGAAAGAAAGGTAGGGAGAGAGGAAGAAAAAGTTGGGGGAGGGAATGAGGTGTGGAGGACAGAAAGCATACAGGCTGATAGAAGGGAAGAAAGATTGGATGCACAGTCAGAAGAAGAAAGTGCAACCAGAAATCACCAGACAAGGTAGGAAAAATGATTTTATTTTAAATTTAGCAAAGTGGAGGCAGTATTACCACAGTTTTCAAAGGAATTTGCACAAATAACTTAATAGTTAACTGGGTAAATTCCCAGAGATGAAAACTTCCCTTCACTTACTATGCACAGTTCTGAATTTATATCTGCTGTCTATATTTTACAATATGGTCACCTTTTACTAAACCACAATAGTGGTTTTTAGCGCAGGGAGCCTATGAGCGTCAAGAGCAGCGCTGGGCATTCAGCGCAGCTCCCTGCGCTAAAAACTGCTATTGTGGTTTAATAAAAAGGATGGAGGGTATATTTGTCTATTTTTGTATGCTATAAAAACCAAATACAGAGAGAGACTGAGAGCTGTTGATGAAGAGCTACGTGTGTGTCTTTCTTCGATTCCAGCCAGAATATCAGCTTTGTGTTCAGCCAAACAGGCCCAGGTTTCGCACTGAATAAAGTATTTTATAATTTTTCACTATTCTGTTTACTTAATATTTCATAATAAAGTAATTATAAAATACTTTCTTTGTGTTTATTTGATTCCTATTCAAGAGAATTACTTTATATATAGTCAATATAGGCACAGAGTTAAATTTTTTAACATTTTCTAATGGTGGTGTGCCTCGTGATTTTTTTTCATGAAACAAGTGTGCCTTTGCCCAAAAAAGGTTGAAAAACACTGCTTTAGAGCAGTGGTTCCCAACCCTGTCCTGGAGGAACACCAGGCCAATTGGGTTTTCAGGCTAGCCCTAATGAATATGCATGAAGCAAATTTGCATGCCTATCACTTCCATCATATGCAAATCTCTCTCATGCATATTCATTAGGGCTAGCCTGAAAACCCGATTGGCCTGGTGTTCCTCCAGGACAGGGTTGGGAATCACTGCTTTAGAGAATCACACCTAATGGTGCCTAAGTCCTTCTTCAACCCTAAACACACCTACTTTGGAGTTAGGCACCTATCTTATGTTGAATCATGCCTCACTGTATACATGCAAGAAGGTAAAGTTAACAAAAATAATAATTGAAACCTAAGAACATAAGAATTGCCATAGTGGGACAGACCAGTTTCCTATTTCCAACAGTGGCCAACCCAGGTTCCAATTACCTAGCTAGATCCCAATTAGTAAAACAGATTTTATGCATATGCAATGGATTTCCCCAAGCCATCTCAATAATGTATTATAGACTTCTCTTTTATGAAATTATCCAAACCTTTTTTAAACGCTGCTAAGTTAACTGATTTTATCACATTCTCCAGCAACAAATTCCATAGTTTAATTACATGTTATAAGTAGAAATATTTTCTCTGGTTTGTTTTAAATCTACTATTTAGTAGCTTCATCACATGCCCCCTAGACCTAGTATTTTTGGAAAGAGTAAACAAACGATTCACATCTACCTTTCTACTCCACTCAGTATTTTATAGACTTCTATCATATCACCCCTGAGCCATTTCTTCTCCAAGCTGAAGAGACCTAGCTTCTTTAGCCTTTTCTCATTTTCGTCACCCTTCTCTGTGACTTTTATAATTCTGCTATATCTTTTTTGAGATATGGCAACCAGAATTACACACAATATTTGAGGGGTGGCAGTATCATAGAACGATACAAGGGAGATACAAGGCCCTGATAATTCCCAAACATTCTCTTTGCTTTCTTAGTTGCTACCACACACTGAGCCATATCCTTAATGACAACACCTAGATCCTTTTCCTGGGCAGCAACTATTAACATGGAACCCTGCATCACGTAGCTATAGTTCGGGTTCCTCTTTCGCACATACATCACTTTGCACTTGCTCACATTAAACATCATTAGCTATTTTGATACCCAGACGCATAGTCTCCCAAGGTCCTCTTGCAATTTTTCACAATCCTCTAGAGATTTAGCAACTTTTAATAACCTTATGCCATCAGGAAATTTAATTCTCTCACTAGTTATTCCCATCTCTAGATCATTGATAAATATGTTAAAAAGTAGTGGTCTCAGCACAGACCCCTGGGGAACCCCACTATTTACCCCTCTCCATTGAGAATATTGACCATCTAAACCTACTCTGTTTTCTGTCTTTCAATCAGGTCTTAACCCATAATAGGACATTATCTCCTATCCCATGACTTTCTAATTTCCTCAGAAGTCTTTCATAATGTACTTTGCCAAATGCCTTTAGAAAATCCAAATACACAATATCAACTGGCTCACCTTTATCCACATGTTTATTCACCCCTTCAAAGGAATGCAGTAGATTGATGAGGCAAGATTTCCCATGTTGGCTTTCTCTCATTAATCCATGCTTATGTATATGTTCTCTCGCTAAAATGCTTCATCCAACCAGTGTAAATACTACCTTATAGCAGAGTAGGAAAGAGTCTCAGATATCGGTGAGCCAACAACAAAGGCTCTTCCCCACACATCATCAGCATAAAAAACCTTTAATGCTCTTTATAAACAGCTGTGACAACCCTGTGCTTTTATGCTTAGCATTTACAACCCCCAATATAACTTAATATATAACACAGGGGTTGTAAGTGCTAAGCATAAAAGCACAAGGTTGTCACAGCAGTTTATAAAAAGCATTAAAGGTTTTTTATGCTGGTGATGTGTGAGGTAGAGCTGCTGTTTTTTTCGCTCACCAATATCTGAGGCTTTTTCCATCTCTGCTATAAGGTAGTGTTCATACTGGCTGGATTAAGCATTTTAGTGGAGAGGTTTCAGTTATTGTTTGTTTAAAATTTCCTCCACTCCTTAACATTTAGTTTTTTGTTTCATGCAAGGGTGTATTTATATGAGTGGAGCAGGGGTAGGCCTCCCATTTACACATGAATAGGGTTATCAGATTTCCTCTTTAAAAAAAAAAAAAGAGGACACTTGGCCCTGCCCCATTCTGTCCCAGCCCCGCCACATTCCACCCCCAGCCCCATCCTCACACAAACATCATGCTTCCTTCCCTGACCTCCGGACCACATATAGAAGGTCTCCGCACATGCGTGGACATCGATGTGATGACATCACGCTCATGTGTGCATGCGTCTGATGTCATTATGTCAACATCCACACATGCGTAGAGGCCCTCCAGATGCGACCATGAGCTCGGGGCCTTCCAAAACCTGGACAAACTGCCTACAGATATCTTCTTACTTGGGGCCATGACACCAATAATGCTGCATGACATTCATTCCTAGCAGAATATCTGGCCTTAGTCACACAAGCAGATCACAGAAAAACCCTATGCAAATATAGGACGACAAACTAAAAGTCCTAATATATACAAATGAAACCCTAAGATGCCAGGCTCTGTGTGCAGTACAACACCAGAGAAATAGAAAGAAATACATTTCTTCCTGAACAGTGCAAAATATATTCAGCAGATGTAAATTCTGAAAGCTGACACATTTCAAATCACTAAATTGAAAATAAAATCACTTTTCCTACCTTTATTGTCTGGTAACATAGTTATGGCAGATAAAGACCTGAATGGTCAATCCAGTCTGCCCATTAGTTATTCTAATTAAAAATACATGATTAAATTAACTTATCTCTTCTTTGATATTTCTGGGCCGCAGACTAAAGTCCACCTGATTTGTCCTAGGTTCCAACTACTGAAGTTGCCATCTGAGCTCATTCCAGCCTATCCAACTATCCCATTGTTTGCAATATATCTACCGTAAAGTCTGGCTACTAAGGTTCTCATGTTCCAAGTTAGTGGAGTTCCCAATGATGCCCTCCTAGCTCATCCTACATCGAATCACCATATATGGGATACAAATCGTACAAGTCTGTTCAAACCGGCCTTAGTTCTTTAAGTTATACCATTTGTTTTTTAATTAGAGATCCCCTATGTTTATCCAATGCTTTTTTGAATTCCATCACCGTTTTCCTCTTCACCACCTCCCTCGGAGGGGGGGGGGGGGCATTCCAGGCATCCACCACCCTCTCCGTGAAAAAGAATTTCAGAACATTACTCCTAAGTCTTCCTCCCTGCAACCTCAAGTTAAGCCCTCTAGTTTTACTATTTTCCTTTCTCTGGAAAAGATTTTATTGGTACTGTAATTTTATTTTTCTATTCATCTTTTTCTGGTCTCTGGTTGCACTTCCTTCTGTCTGTGCTCTTAATTGTGTTTCCAGGGCCTTCATATCCAATTGCTGTTTTACTCTCCTTCTTCATTTTCTTTGGCATTAACTTTTAACATTCAACTTTCTTCCATTTTTCTGCTGCTTCTTCCTCAAATCTGCTTTTACATATCTTCCCTTCCTATCTATCCATGTGTACCATCTTCTCCCCTATTCCCATCTATCCATAAGCAGCATTTACGTCAAACTCATACAAACCGATGTCCTGCATCTCCCTTCCTGCGCCAATGCACCCCTTCTTCCACCCTTCCTGTCAAAACATGACCCTCCTCCTCCCTTCGGTGTTCCAACGCACCTCTAGTCATCTTTCCCTCCATTCAGTGTCCCAAATTCATACCTCTCGCGGGTGTTTACCTCCTCTGGCCGACTCTTCTCCCAGTCACACTTTGCAAAGCCACTGGTTCCTGCACATGGCTTGCAGCTGATCCTGAAGTGAGGGAAGGCTTCAGGGTCAGCCGCGAGCAGGAACCAGTGGTCGCAGCTTTGTGAAGTATGACTGGGAGGAGAGACATGGCCAGAGAAGGTAAACACTTGTGAGAGGCATGAATTTAGGATGCTGAATGGAGGGAAAGATGATGAGGGGCACGTTGGGACACCAAAATGAGGATGAAGGGGCAAGTTGGCACAGGAAGGGAGGAAGAAGGGGTGCATTAGAATACAGAAGGAAGGGAGGGAGCACAAATTTCAGACAAAGGAGGGAAGGAAGGAGGGAGGAAGCATGAACTTGGGACACAGAATGGAGGGAGAGAGGGGAGCAAGAACTTGTGACACAGGATGGAAGAATGGAGGGAGTGAGGGAAAGAGATGCTGAGGTGGGGGAATAGAAAGAGAGAATTGCTGGGCATGGGTGTCTGAGTGAGAGAGAGAGATGGTGCACATAGGGAAGTGAAGAATGAATTGTTGGGCATAGGGAGGGAAAGAAAAATATTGAACATGGTGGTGGAAGAGGCGTGAGGTATAGATGCATGGGAAAGAGAGCGAGAAATGTTGATGTGATGGTGGAGAGGGAACAGTGGGATAGATGAAGAGCGAAAGTGTAAACCTATCTTTTCTTTCTATTTAAACTACAGTACTTTATTTTGAGGACTGTTTCTTTAATGTTTAATGTTCTTTAATGCTTTTATAGACTATGTACTGTACAGGATTCGAGTTACATACAAATTCAGCTTAAGAACGGAACTCTTTCTTAACCCAGGGACTGCCTTTATATGGCCTTTCCTATTTTGAATGTATACGTATGACCTTTCCTATTTTACTTTGGAGTTTCTTTCTATTTGATGTCATTTTAATTTTTTAACTTTTATTGTAAACCGCTTTGACCTCTTTAAATAAATGTAGGACCTACCCATGCTGTTCCCATATGTACTCCCCCTTTGCAGTTAGACATTACTGTACTTAGGCACTATGGTGCAATAGCACCTAAGTGCATGTACGCGTATAACTATTTCACCCCCATTTTGACACGGAACTTCTGTTTTAGCGCATAAATTGCACACTGAATTGCCATCAATGTTTCAAGCTACCACAACCAAATTTTTAGGATAAATATATCTACTGCTTGTTAAATGTACAGTGCTGCATATGTCTTTCAAAGCTATAGAAATGATAAATAGTAGTAGTAGTAGTAGTAGTAATAGAGTACTATATAAAAGCTGGAAACCAGTATAACTTTTCTCCAAGTCATTTAGCCTACATTGCATTAGGTACAAACTTATCCCCCCCCCCCCCTTTTTAACTAAGCCACTGTAGAGGTTTTTACTACGACCCGGACTGCTAAATGCTCCAAAGCTCATAGAATTCCTATGAACGTCAGAGCATTGTTGGAGCATTTAGAGATCCAGGCTGTTGAAGAAATCTCTACTGCGGCTTAGTACAAGGGGCAGGGGTAATTTGTAAGCTCTCTGGGGACAGGAAAATGCCTACTGAACCTGAATGTAATTCACCTTGATCTACAACCAAAAAAAGGCGTAGGCTAAATCCAACATCCCTTCTTCCCCCTGCATCCCCATAATGATATACACTCCCCACCCTTGAAAATAATAGAAACAAGATTCAAAAAGAAAATAAAACTAGAGAATGACACGGTGACAAAATTCATCACCGTTCCCGTCCCTGCGGATAACCGCGGGAAATAAACCCATGTCATTTTCTAGTGTCTATTTCATCTTCTGTCCTTCTACACCAGCATTATTCATAAGAACATAAGAAATGGCTTCGCCGGATCAGACTCTAGGTCCATCCAGTCCGGTGACCCGCATCCGCAGAGGCCAAGCCAGGTGTTCCCTGCTGAGAACCTTGTTTACTCGTATCCCCCAATGTGATTTGCAAGAAAGTGTGCATCCAACTTGCCCTTGAATCCCAGAATGTTGGTCTCCATCACGACCTCCTCAGGGAGAGCGTTACAAGCGTCCACCACTCGTTGTGCGAAACAGAATTTCCTAATATTTGTCCTGGACCTGGTGCCCCTCAGTTTCAGTCCATGACCTCTTATCCGAGTCACATTTGACAATGTGAATAACGATGTTTCTTGCTCTATTTTGTCAAATCCTTTTAGTATTTTAAAAGTCTCTATCATGTCTCCTCGCAGTCTTCTCTTCTCGAGGGTGAACAATCCCATTTTTCAGAGGCGTTCTTTCTAGCTCAAATTCTCGATACCTTTAACTAGCTTCATGGCTCGCCTTTGCACCCTCTTCAGTAGGGTTATATCCTTCTTTAGGTAGGGAGACCAGTGTTGGACACAGTACTCCAAGTGTGGTCTGACCATTGCTCTGTAAAGCGGCATTATGATGTCCGCCGATCTACTCGTGATTCCCTTCTTTATCATACCCAATATCCTGTTTGCTTTCTTTGCTGCCGCTGCGCATTGAGCCGACGGCTTCAGGGTCCTATCAGTACCCCCAGGTCCCTTTTTTGATAGGTCTTGCCCAGTGTCACACCTAACATTTTATATTCATGTTCCTTGTTTTTCATACCCAGGTGCATCACTTTGCATTTTTCTATGTTAAAATTCATCTGCCACTTTTCTGCCCATTTCTCTAGCTGGTTCAAATCTCTCTGAAGTTCTTCTCTGTCCTTTTGTGACCCAACTACCCGACATAGTTTTGTGTCATCTGCAAACTTGATTAAATTACTTGTTGTTTCATCTTCTAGGTCGTTTATGAAGATATTGAACAAGATGGGCCCAAGAACCGATCCCTGGGGTACACTGCTCGTCACCTCTTCCCAGTCCGAGAATTTCCCATTTATGCCCAACCTCTGCAATCTGTTTTCCAACCATTTGCCTATCCATCTTAGTATATCTCCTTCTATTCCATGGCTTTGTAGTTTCTTCAGAAGCCTTGCGTGGGGAACCTTGTCGAACGCTTTCTGGAAGTCCAAGTATATTATATCCACCGGTTCACCGCTATCAATTTGTTTGTTCACCTCCTCAAAAAATTGAAGTAAATTAGTCAAACATGACTTCCCTTTCCTAAAGCCGTGTTGGCTAGCTCTCATCAGGTCGTGATTTTCCAGGTGTTGCTCTATGCTATCCTTTATTAGTGCTTCAACCATCTTCCCAGGAACCGACGTAAGACTCACAGGTCTATAGTTGCCCGGTTCTCCTCTCGATCCTTTTTTGAAGATTGGGATGACATTCGCTATCCTCCAGTCGTCTGGTATTTGCCCGGTTTTAATTGACAAGTTAGCTAGGGATTGTAATAGTTCTCCGATTTCTATCTTAAGCTCCTTTAGCACTCTTGGGTGAATTCCATCTGGTCCAGGGGATTTATCACTTCTTAATTTGTCGATCTGATAATATATCATGTTCAAATCCACATTTACTGTGGTGAGGCTATCCTCAATTTCTCCCTTGAATGCTCTCCCTGTTTCTGGCATTGATGCAGTGTCCTCCTTGGTAAAGACAGACGCAAAGAATGAGTTTAGCCTATCCACAATCTGTTTGTCTTCCTTGATGCACCCTTTTCTTCCTTGGTCGTCGAGAGGGCCCACTGCCTCCTTAGCTGGTTTTTTCCCTTTTATGTATCTAAAAAAGGGCTTGAAGTTTTTGGCTTCTTGTGCTATCTTTTCCTCATAGGCTTTTTTGGCGTCTCTTACCGCCTTGTGACACTTCTGGTCGACCTTGTGACTGTTCCAGGCCTCCGTTGTGTGTTCACGTTTCCATTTTTTAAAAGAGTTCCTCTTGTCCCTTACTGCATCCTTCACCTCTTTAGTTAGCCAAGCTGGTTCTCCTTTGTTTTTATTTCTCCTTCCTTTGGATATCTGTGGAATGTAGAGATTCTGCGCTTCGGTGATGGTATTTTTTAGTAGGGACCATGCTTGATTGACCGTTCTGATTTTGGCTGCCTTTTTCTTCAGCCGTTTTTTAACCATGACTCTCATGCTGTCGTATTTCCCTTTTCTGAAGTTAAAGGTTGTGGTTTGAGTCTTGTTACGTTTCTCCTTCCCGATGCCAATTTAAAAATTGATCATACTGTGATCGCTTGTCCCCAATGGAACAGTGACCTCTACATCTGTTGTCCTTCCAGTTATGCCATTTAGGACCAAAGCTTGCGGGTCAGTGGTTGTGGCTATTCATACTCTGATTCTTCCCTCTTTCCTTAAAGAATGACTTGAATATGGTTTCCCGCGGTTATCCGCGGGGACGGGAACGGTGATGAATTTTGTCACCGTGTCATTCTCTAAATAAAACCACAAAAACAGAAAATGTAAATGTTGTGAGCTCCCCTGGGAGAATGGTATAGAAAATTGAATGAATAAATTTGATTTTTCTTTTGAGAAATAATAAAGGATGTAGTACTGGAAGTGGCCACAAGGTGTCAGTATCCTATTATTATAATTGATGATTTCAAGTCTCAAGTTTATCTTTATTTGATATCATAAAATCATAAAACACACTGGGGTCAGACCAATGGCCCATCTAGCCCAATATCCTGTTTTCACAGTGACCAATCCAGGTTACAAGTACCTAGCAAAACCCAAATAGTAGCAACATTCCATGCTATCGACCCTGAGCAAAGCATTGGCTTCTCCAAATCTGTCTCGATAGCAGACTGGACTTTTCCTCTACGAACTTGTCCAAACCTTTTTTAAACCCAGCTACATTAACCGCCGTTACTGCATCCTCTGGCAATATGTCTTAAAATTTTTTCTCTGTAACTTCGAGTGTCCCCTAGTCTTTGTAATTTATGATGGAGTAAAAAACTTGATTTGCTTGTACCCATTCTACACCACTCAGGATTTTGTAGACTTCTCTCCTCAGCTGTCTCCTTTACAAACTAAAGAGCCCTAACCTTAGGGCTGCTTTTACAAAGCCGCGGTAGAGCCTTAACGTGCGGAATAGCACATGCTAAATTGCCGCATGCGCTAGCCGCTACCGCCTCCTTTTGAGCAGGCGGTAGATTTCTGGCTAGCATGCGCTAATCCAGTGTGTGCATTAAAACTGCTAGCGTGGCTTTGTAAAAGGAGCCCTTAGTCTTTCCTCACATAAGAGTAGCATTATCCTTTTTAGTATCTTGGTTGGTCTTCTTTTAGACTTTGTCATTCTATAGCGTAAACATTTATTACAATGTAAGTGGTTATTTATTGTTTTAGATACCTTATCTTACAATACACGAATAATGTTATGTTGCATATATAATGTTACATAGCATGTATGTTTCGATGTATAATTTTATGTAGCAATATGCTGTTTGTAACTCGCCTAGAACGTGGATTTGGCAGGATATAAGATTGATCCAAGTCGCAAAAATTGACTACAATATATTATTCTCCTAGCCAGAACCAACAACGGCGTGGAGAGTGCACCACCGGCTTAATCCTTAAATAAGGAAAAAAAAATTTTAAAGAAGAAAAAGGCAATAATCAGTACGGGCCTAATTCATCCCTCGCAATAACCAACAGCCCTGGGCAGGTATTCATGAAGTGACGAGCACTTAAACCGAAGTCTAAATGAATCCTGCCCCGTACATCATCGTACCTTTATATCTAAGCTGGTATGAATGAAGTGCTAACCCAAGTCCTGAGTGGAAACAGGGGGAGAAAATATAAATGTAACAGGAAGTTAAAGAAAAAGCCCTTCCGGAGGAACACACGAAAAAATATAAGGAGAAATTAGAAAAAATCAAAAATCAAAAAATAATAACAAAAAATCAATCAAAAAGATAACACACTCAATAAACGTCCATTAAAGAATCATTATCCATGAAAGAGTCCATGTCAATGTCCATATCCCAATGATGATAAGAAGTGAACAAAATCTTTGTCTAAGTGTCCAAAATAAATACAAATTGTGTCAAACAATAAACGTGAATGAAAAAGTAAGCGTAAATAAAACTCCGTGAGTAAGAAATTTAATACTCTAAAAATAAATATGACATCCAGCTGGAGCCACCCAACACAAAGGTCGTAAGTTCGTAATAGAACACACAATGCTGGGCTGGGAAAAACCCACCCCTTGTTGGTTAAGTGAATCAAACTACTTAGCTCTGACAGCTGGAGTTATCATTTCAAGTGCGAATACTTGTCCGCGCTGTATCTCCACACTCCGCGCTGTATTGCACATAACATAATATAACCTTGTCTAATTCCACTATATCTTTAATGAGATTGGCAACCAGAATTAGGCATAATACTCAAAGTGAGTTTGCGCCATGGAGCGATACAGAAGCATTATAATATTCTGTCTTATTTATTATCCCTTTTCTAATAATTCCTAGAATTATGTTTGCTTTTTTGGCTGCCAGGTTTCAGTGTATTGTCTATGATGACACCTAGATCTTTTCTTGAGTGCTGGCCCCTAAGATTGACCCCTAGCATCTGGTAACTATGATTTGGATTATTCTTCCTACTTTGCATTTGTCCACATTAAATTTTATCTGCTATTTGGATGCCCAGTATTCCAATTTCCTAAGATCTGCCTGCAAATTTTCACAGTCCACATGCGTTTTAACAATTTTGAACAGTTTAGTGTCATCTGCAAATTTCCAGATGATTTATAAATATGTTAAATAGCACCAGCCCCAGTACAGTTCCCTGTGGCACTCCATTATTTACTTTTCTCCATTGGGAAAAATGGCCATTTAAAACTACCTCCTATCCCATGACTCTTTAATTTTGTTAGGAACATCTCCTGAGGAACTTTATCAAAAGCTTTCTGGAAATCTAAATAAACTACAACTGGCTCTCTTTTATCCACATTTATTTATACCTTCAAAGAAATGCAGCAAATTTTTGAGGCAAGACCTCCATTGGCTGAACCCATGCTAACCCAAACATTAAACCATGCTTGCCTACGTGTTCTGTAATTTTATTGTTTATAATGGTCTCAATTATTTTACACAGCACTGATGTCAGGCTCACTAGTCTGAAATTTCCTGATCAACTCTGGAACCCTTTTAAAAAATTGGCATAACATTAGCCACCCTCCAATCTTCAGGTACTACAGACGATTTTAGGTTACAGATCACTAACAGCAGATCAGCAATATCTTGTTTTGAGTTATTTCAATAACCTGGAATATACATCAGTCAGTCGATTTGGCTCAGTACTTCTTCCAGGCTCATTGAAATTTCTTTCAATTCTTCCACATTGTCACTCTTGAAACAAATTTCCAGTTTAGGTAGATTTCTTAAATCTTCTTCTATAAAAACCAAAGTTAAGAATTCATTCAGTCTCTCTGCCAAGGCATTATCCTCCCTAAGTATCCCTTTTGCTCTTTGATGATCAAATGGTCCCCTAGATTCTTTGACTTGGAAGCCAAGGACAGGCCTCAACAATGGGACGAAAATGCACAATGAAGAAGTCATGAGGACAAGATGTCAAAAGATCAGCCAAGAGTTGTATGGTTCCAAAGACTTTATTGATGAATATGCCATAGATTCTCTCACAGACTTTCTGCTTTTGATATACAGTGGAGCCTTGGTTTACGAGCATAATTTGTTGCAGAAACATGACTGCAATCCAAAGCACTTGTATATTAGTGAATTTCCCCATAAGAAAAAATGGAAACTCAGACGATGCGTTCTATAACCTAAACACATTTATAGAAAAATGTTTAATACAAAATACTGTACTATGGGAGTATGTGGTGTAGGGGTGGGCAACTCCGATCCTTGAGAGCCAGAATCCAGTTGGGCTTTCAGGATTTCCCCAATGAATATGCATTGAAAGCAGTGCATGCAAATATATCTCATGTATGTTCATTGGGGAAATCCTGACTGGATTTTGGCCCTCGAGGACCGGAGTTGCCCACCCTTGGGTTAGAGTTACAGCCTCAGTACCCTGAGGCTGTACAGTGTTCTCCCCAGAAACTTTTTCCAGCTGGGTGGGGTGGGGCAGGGCGGGGAAATTTGGAGGTGGGGAAAATTAAATCTATACTATTTTTATTAGTTAATTATTATTCTTTTCCAATGCTCAATATGACTTCCTTTTTTAAGGTTTGACACTTGTGCCAGAATATTTACTAAATTTAAGAAGTATCCAATTCTAGAAGTGAATAATTAGATATTCACCCTCTTTCAAATGGTATAGAGGTTTAAAAAAGGGAAATGCGTTAATGAATCATTAGGTTCAATGTAGCCATTTATTTCTGCATGAATTTAAACAACTAAAAAAAAAAAAAAGATAAATATAGCTCATCCAGTCATACAAGAAATGGCTGTACAACACCTCTAATAATGTTTTGATCACTAGGTTACTTTCTGAGGTCTCACTGAGGATATGAAATAGATGCTATCCTCACTTTCAGACCTCTTCCACATAATTTATGGAGAGGTGTTACTGAGCCTTGAAGGACACCTGTGTGATTGATCTTTATCTGCTTCTTTTTTATTTTGCTATAGTGCAAAGTAAGAACTAGGGCAAAACAGTATAGGTAAAGATGCAGGTAATAATTAGCAATGCATTAAAAATATTTTATTTTTATTTGCTTATAATGTTATTTGAAAGCTGCTTGATGATAATACAACATTAATTTAATTCTTTATAATGTGTATGTCTGTGTGTTGGAGGAGACAACACCTACGTCAACAGTAAAGTTAGAACAGGGTCATTAAATCCAGTGGTGTACCTAGTATATATGACAGCCAGTGCTGATCATTTTTTAACAACCCCCTCCTCTATATAAAAAAAAGATATTTTTAGCAATAATCCATGAGTCACACAATAAGGGTGCATCTAGGAAAAGGCAGCATCTTAAACACTGCAGTGAGCACTAGAACACCAACACACGCATTGTAAAACTAAACAAACCAGATCCTACACAGTCAATTGATCCTGTAGTCGATGCTAACAGAAAGCCATGTTTTTTTTCATACACACAGAACACAGATACACCCTTGCCCAATATGGAATAATCACAAACTAAAAATAGAAATATGTAGACAAAAGTTAAACTGAACCAAGAAACCAGACTCTGCATACAATGCAACACCACAGAAACAGTGACATGTCCCCTAATACTGTGCAAAATATAAAGACAGTAGATGTAAATTTGAAAAATACTTCTACATAACAATCGCCACTTTACAAATTAACAAATAGAAATAAAACAAATAATGAAAAATATGAAAATACCATTTTATTGGATTAATCCATTTTTCAATTAGCTTTCAGAGGCCAAATCTTTCTTCAAGACAGTATAGTACACAGCTGTTATGGTATCCTGTCCTGACCTGAGGAAAGGGGTTTAGTCCCCCCCCCCAAATTGCCTTATTTCCATTTCCTATTGATAAATTTTAATCAATACAGTTACAATACTACTTGATTCTACGTAAAGCAACAAAAATATTTTTTTCTACCTTTTGTCGTTTCTGCTTTAGTCATCTTCTCTTCACTCTCTTCTTTCTATTCAGCATTTGTCTTCTCTTTGCCCCTTCCACCCAGCCTCTGCCCTCTCTCTACCCCATCTACTGTCCACCCTCTCTCTGCCCCTTGTATCCACTGTCCACCCTTTCTGCCTTTTCCATCCAGTGTCCGCCCTCTCTCTGTTCCATATGGTATCTTCCCTCTTTCTATGTCCCTTCAATAAACTCTATATCCTGTGCCCTTTCTCTCCTTTGTACATGATTTATTTCAGCTTCACCCCCTCTCCATTTTTTGTCTCCACCCCTCCCCTATACTCTGGCATCTCTCTCTTCTTTCCTTCCTTCCCACTCCACCCCATAGTCTGACATCTCTATCTCCTTCCCTTAGCTCCCCCCTCTCCAGTATTTGCCTCCTGTCTTTCCCCTTTGGTCTCTTTCTCTCCGTCTTTCTTCTGTGAGGAGATCATGTTGATCTTGAACCCTGAATAATTCTTCCACATTCTCCATATTACTGTACTATAGTCTGGTCCAGTAGACTGCTTTGGCACTATTACATGGGTAATAGTAAATTCATTATGCATCAGCTTTCCACACATAATGCCACAGGTCTCTATTTCTTGTGCTGTGTTTGCATATTCACATCGTCTTCCCAATCCTTCTGTCCTTGGAAGTATTGTCTTCTGGATTTTCCCATTCTTGTCAAGAGCCTGCTGTGAGGCACAGGATCATGCACACGACAGCAGAAAAGCTTTGCCTCGAGCCGTTTCTAGGCAAACTGGGACGCTTCTACTGCTCCTGGGCCTTCCTGCCTCAGTGAAGAAAAAAAGGAAACGTGTATTTTCACAGCTGGACTTCCCTCAACACCCTTTTCCCCTTCTTGCGTCGAGGTCTATTCTTGAGAAGAATGCGCGAGAGTGACGCTTCCAGCTGGTGGTTCTTGTTAGTGGGAGAAGCTGGCACGGTCTGAACCTCAACGAGCAGGAGAGCGGAGTGAGAGCCATATCGGACGTGGGCCACAGTGAGATCCGTTTTGGGCTTCATGTTGTGCAGGGCTGGACTAAGGCAAGTTGTAAGCTTCCTTCCCTCGCTGACCTATTTTTCATAGGTCAGCGACGAAGGGAAGCTTATAATTCGCTGCTTTTGCTTGCTTCGGGCCTTCCTCATTGCCGGGTCCTACCTTCACGGAAACAGAAAGTAGGCAGGACCCGGCAGCGAGGATAGCCCGAAGCAAGAGCAAGTTGTAAGCTGACCTGTCTCCTGTAGCGAACCCATGCTCCAGGGCTCTAAAGTGTTTGTGCCGACTTCCCTTCTCTTCCCCCCTTCCCCCTCCTCCGGGACGTGACTTCCGGTTTTGGAGAGAAGAGAAGGGAAGCCAGCACACACGTTAGAGCCCCAGAGCATGGGTTCAAGTCGCTTGCTGGCGTTAAAAACTTAAAAAAAAAAAAGTCAGGCTCCTGCGATTCAGGCTGTGCCGAGTCAACCCAGTAAATCTCCAAGCCGGTGAGAAGGTTTTTTAAAAAAATGTTGAGCAGCGGCGGCAGCAGCAGCAGCAGGATTGCGATCAAGATTACAGCCGGGCGGTCATCTAAATTAACTGGGCGGAGCGCCCGGCTAAAAGGCCCTAGGGAGAACACTGCTGTGGGTTCAGATCCCTCGCTGATCCTTGTGACCCTGGGCAAGTCACTTAATCCCCCAGGTATACTAGATAAGAGTTTGAGCCCACCGGGGCAAATAGGGAAATATGATAAAGTACATTACGTTACATTACATTAGTGACTTCTATTCCACCTTTACCTTGCAGTTCAAGGCGGATTACAAAAGAGCTAACTGGACATTTCCAGTGACATTATAATTGTTTTTTGGGGGTTTTTTTGGTTACAGAAGAGGTGAGATAGCTGGATATTTCCAGAAGAACTTGCAATTAGAAAGTAAGATGACTGGACAATTCTAGGTAATATTACAAATAAGGTTCCAAATAAGATTACAGTTAAGAATGCTGGACATTTTAAGGGAGTATTACATATTGGGGATCTGTATTCTTGGTTGATATTTTGAGGAGAAAGGGATTACCAGAGAGGAGAGGGAAGAGGGGGAGGGTTATAAAGTATCTGGATAAATTTTTTGAATAGTAGGGTTTTGATTTCTTTTCAAAATGTTTTGAGGTCGCCCGTTGCCATCAGCAGATTGGAGATGGGGTGGTCAAGTTTTGCTGCTTGCGTCACAAGAAGGTTGTCAAACATCTTCTTGCGCTGAGTGTCTTTGAGCGGAGGGTAGGCAAATGGGGTCAGGGTTCTTCTTTGTGTTGTGGTGAGGGACTGATTTAGGCGGTTGTTTAGGTAGGAGGGGGCAGAGCCATGTAAAGTGTTGAATAATAGACAGTGGAATTTGAATTGAATTAGTGCTTGTATTGGTAGCCAGTGAGAGTCTAGGAAGGCATAGTGATGTGATCATATTTTCTCAGAGAGTAGATCAGTCTGAGAGCAGTGTTTTGTATGGACTGTAGTTGTTTTAGCATGTTGGCAGGGCAAGGTAGATAGAGGGAGTTGCAATAGTCCAATAGACCTAAGACTAGAGATTGGACAATTAGCTTGAATTGCTCTGGGTCAAAGAATTTTCTTATTTTACGTAGATTTCTCATAATTAAAAAAGCTTTCTGGGTTGTCTTATTGATTTGGGCCTACATTGTGCAGCATCTGTCTATCGTTACTCCTAGGAGTTTGAGATCGGGCTGTATTGGGTATTTGGTGTCCTTAATTTCCAATTCTGTGATGGTGGGGGTTTTGGCCTTTTCGAGCAGAAGGATTTTTGTTTTATCTGAGTTTAGTTTCAGTTTGTGGTCTACCGTCTATTTTTCCACTGCGTCTAGTGTTTTTTCAAGTTTTACTATTGAAGTGAGTTCTGGTGGGTCAAAGGGGAGGAGTATGGTGATGTCATCTGCATAGCTGAAGGATGTAACATTTAAGTTGTCTAAAGTGGTTCCAAGGGAGGAGATAAAGAGGTTAAAGAGTGTAGGTGATAATGGCGATCCTTGTGGAACTCCGTAGTACCTGAGTGTAAACCACTTAGGATATAAGTGGTATATAAATAATAAAATAAATACTGTATAAAGTAAAAATACTTACAGTAAAACAAATTAACCTGCACTTTACTTTTGAAAAGAATTGTGGCTGGTATGACTTTAACAAGGAACCTATCCAATGACAGTTGCTTTTGCCTCCTTTTGAGAATTTTGCGGAAATGTGACCTTGCATTGTCTTTAAACAGATTCATCGCTCACACTGCTACAGCCTTATTTGGTTGGCACTTTTCTACAAAATTTTGCACATTTCCCACATTTTAAACATCTCCCTAATCTCATTTGAAGTGAGAGATTCCTCTGTCTTTTCTTGTCCTCCTCCTCAGACAAGATCTCCTCCATAACTTCTTGCTGTTGCGTGCGATGCAGATTCATCAGTTCATCGGTGGTCAGCTCCTGGCCATGTTCCTCCACCAGCTCTTGAATGTCGGCCTCATTCACCTCCAGTCCCATGGTCTTCTCCAAAGACACAATTTCATCGACAACTGGTGGCTCCACTTCATAAGCAACCCCTCCAAGTCATATCCAAGAATACAATCAGCCCAGTGTTTTCTCTAAGCAGAATTGAGTGTTTTCTTGGTGACCTCATCACAGACTTTATTGATGATCTTGAGGCAGTTAATGATGTGGAAATGATTTTTCCAAAACTCTCAGAGGGTAAGGTTTGTTCCATCAGTTACCTTGAAACATTGCTGAAATAGTGCTTTCGTGTAAAACTTTTTAAAATTCAAAATGACCTGCTGGTTCAAGTTGAATTTATTTAATATACCGCAAATATAAACCCAAAGGTAAATCTAAACGGTTTACAATAAAAGTTTAAAATAAGTAAATATAAAAATTAAATAGGGTAGGGAACAAAAAATAAAACAAAACATAAAATACAGTTAAACAATCAAACCAACAAAAAAATATGAGGAATGAAGCGAGTCGGTAGGTTGCAATAAAACTAAAAAGGTTTGGGGAAATGGAAGAAATGAACAATTTGGTAAGGGAAAAAACTAAAGTTTGTTCTGCTCACATTAGTTGAGATAAAGCCAAAGATGGAACTTTAGAGAAAGGTCCATGGGCTGGAGTAGTGGAGTCGTGTTAGGAGGAAGGAACGTGACGTGACTTTAATGAACTCAAATTCCTCCAGTAAGTCGTCCTCAAGGCCTGGAGGATGAGCAGGAGCATTATCCATTATCCAGATTCTTTTCTAAAAGGTATTTATTCACTGTAGGACCAAAGACCTTGTTGTTCCACTCAACGAACAAGATACAAGTGACCCAAGCCTTGCTGTTGGATCTCCACATAATGTTTAACTAGCTCTTCTGTACCTTGCATTTTTAGAAGGCTCGTGAATTCTTGGAATGATACACAAGCAGGGGCTCAACTTTGAAATCCCCATTGCATTAGCACATAATGAGCTTCTGGAACTCGGCAGCGAACGTCACAGCTGCCTTAGCATCTGAACTCGCAGCCTCTCCATGCCTCACAACACTATGGATGCCACTTCTCTTTTTAAAGTTATCAAACCATCCCCTGCTTGCCTTGAAGTCTTCTTCATTTTCTGTCGACGTACCTGGCAGTTTACTTACGAGGTTGACGTACAAGGCCTTTGCCTTCTCGTAGATAAGTTCTCAGTCACAATATCACCTGTGAGTTGCTTCTCGTTTATCCATATGAGAAGCAACTTTTTTACATCTTCCAGAACTCGTGGTCATTGCTTTGATACTCTTGTGACTCCTTTCGCTGCATTTAGGCTCCTTATTTTTCTTTCTTCTTTATTATTGTGCAAATTGTTGAGGTAGACTTGTTATAACATCTTGCGATATCAGCCACTCGCATACCTCATTAATGCTTCTTGATTTCCTTCTTAACTTCCACCATAATCATAACCTTCTTCTTCATAGGGGCCATTGTTACAGTATTATAGAACGGTCATTAAACTCGGATTAAGTACAATCCCGCGGCGTCAGAAAAAGAACCATCGGCTCAGTTGTGATGACATGACACGCGTATACATACTGTATTCGTATTGCAAGACCTCGCTCATTTATCAAACTAAAGTTTAATAAAAAGTTTTGCTCGTCTTGCAAAACACTCGCACACCAAGTTACTCACAATCCAAGGTTTTACTGTACCTTAAAACGTTGTTACTATGAGTTTTTGCCTCTTTGACAAGTTTCTCTTCATAGTCTTTTATTAGCTTTCTTTATCAATGTTGTGCATCTAACTTGCCAATACCTATGCTGCTTCTTACGTATTTTCTTCATTCAGATCCTTTTTCCATTCTTTGAGGGATGTTCTTTTGGCCTCTTTTACTTCACCTTTTAACCATGCTGGTTCTTATATGCTCGTCTTTCCACCTTTGTTAATATGCAGAATACATCTTGTCTGGGCTTTCAGGATGGTATTTTTAAATAGTCAATGCCTGATTTAAAGTTTTAACCTGGGTCTCATAATGGGTTGAAGCATTAAACATTTTACTTTTGCCTGACATCAATCCACACTGAGGTCTTCTCACTAAATTTATTAATATTATTTGATATCAAGTGTTTGCTAAGCAGTGACACTTTAGAACTTATATATTTTGGGTTTTGTTTATTTGATAGTGTAGAAATATAGCTCTTTATATAGAAGTACAGTGATATCACTAACTAGCAGAACTACTAACTAGCAGAACTGTCATTTGGAAAATATGAATGATATGAAGCAGGGGTGTCCAACCTTTTGGCTTCCCTGGGCCGCATTGGCCGAAGAAAATGTTTCTGGGTCCGCACAAATGTGCAAACGCTGCAGCAACACAGAGAAGGGAGCCGGCAAGATGGTAAACACCCGGGGGCAGCAGAGGAAATCACTGCATCGCTCTCGACTGGGGCCACACAAAATACTGCACAGGGCCGCAGATTGGACACCCCTGATATAAAGAATATTAGAAAAAAAAATCTAATTCTCATTATTGAAATACACTATTTAAAACATATGAAGGATTATATTAACAAGCAGATGCTTTTTTTAATCTTCAATATCTTTTAATGTTAAGAGATTACAATGTTCATTTAGAACAGGCTTGTCCAACCTTTTTCTATCAGGGGGCCACATTTTATATTTTGTAACATTTGGAGGGCCAAAATACACTGTTGTATTTTGCCATATGTTTCATCAAATAGAGCAAAATATAAGTGTGTCGTCCTCTCCCAGCCAGTCTCTCTCATCTAACCACAGCCTTCATGAAGTCGACTTGCTCTATCATCTAGCCCCACCAAGCTTTACCCAGTCTCTTTCCCCTCATATGGTTTCAGTTGCAGAACAAATAATGGGTTTCCTGCTTCAAGTCTGAGCTGTATGGTGCCATAAACTTGATCTCATCAGTTTGATTTCATGATTTCAAGACTCGTGAGACCAATCCCAATTTCTGGCACTGCTCAGCTCAAACCTACACAGCTCTATTAAGGCAGGGAAGCAGGAATCTTGCTATAAAGCACCACATGAATTACCAAGTTTCAGAGGGCCAGAAAAAAAGCACATGGAGGGCCAGGTTCTGGCCCCAGGGCCAAAGGTTTGACAAGCTTGATTTAGAACAGTGGTTCCCAACCCTGTTCTGGGGGACCCATAGCCAGTTGGGTTTTTAAGATATCCCTAATGAATATGCATGAGACAGATTTGCATACCTGTCACTTCCATTATATGCAAATCTCTCATGCATATTCATTAGGGATATCTTGGAAACCTGACTGGCTGGGGGTCCCCCCTTGACAGGGCTGGGAACCACTGATTTAGAATGATAATATTCTGACAATCTACAACGTTCATCCTTTAAACTTTCAGGATAGATGATACACGAATATAAGTTTCTCAGGAATTCATTGCAAGATATAAACAAGTAACAGCCAGAAATAAAAACAAACAAACAAACCCCTTTTGACAAAAAAGGGGTATTCTCTTAAAAAAGAAAGATTAGGTGCAAATGAACAATAGACTTCAAATTTGCCATTCTTAGGTTTAGGTCCTCTACGTTTGGTCCCTGACTGGTTTAAGAGGTTTCTTTGGATGTTATAAACAGTAACATGCTAAATTAGTCTCAACGAGGACAAAGGACAAGAAGAGCTTAAGTCACAGTGCCTACATACTTTTAGCAGTGGCACAGAGGAGAAGGAACAGGAAGAGGACCTTCATCCTGACAGCTCTCACAGTCCACAGTCACCACACATACAGCTCCCTCCACTCCCTGGTGATGGGAAACTACAGATGCTGTTGCCAAGCAACTCTGACTCTCTTAGCAACAGCCAGTCCTTCCTCACCTCTGGTTGGTGGGATGCCAATATGACCCTTCCACTTGGAACTAGGTCTGTGAGGCACCCGTTTTGTTTCTCTGAATGAAAACAATGAATAGAAACTATAAGCAAAATAAGAATTCAGATTAGTTAAGTTTAGAATCAAATAAAACATTTAGTAAAAAAGCTAAAAATAACATTAGAACATCTCTTGGATAAAAAATGCATTAAGTTTCTTTTATATGATTTTACTTTCCAACAGCAGCAGACAGATATAATAATCTTTTTCCATGCTCCATCTTCAATCCCCCACTCCCAAATTTCAATGATATCTGTCTCTGAGCTTTTTCTTAGGAGACAAGGACCTTGCTTGTTGCTAGGCAGGACTGTTTCACCTAGAGGGTTGCTTTCAAAGGTAATATTTCTGCTCCATGTCCGAATGAGTCCTTGATTGCTTTATCTAGGAGAGCTAGTGATGGATCCAACTGATGCACTGGTCAGGGATACATTGGTGGGCCTTTGTAACTAGCATGTAAAATGCCTGAAGGGTGGATCTTAAAAAAGTAGAGAGCCTGAAAAAGTGTGCTGTCTGCATCCTAAAGAAAAAAGGGATGGTTTGGCCCGAGACTACTAGGGTGTGAACTTCTAAGGAAGTTCCCACCCACACAGCATCCACTATCTCCTCCTCTCCCAAAAAGATCCCATGTCTGTCCCACACTTTCTTGGATTCTTTTTTTTTTTTTTTATGGACCTTCCTTCACAGAGCTTCTATGCTGGAGCTTTTCTTACCATCTCTTGACATCACTTCCTGGCCCCACGACCTGGACATGATTTCAGAGGGAGCCAGGCAGGCGCAAGCAGCAGGCTAGAGTAGTTGCTTGCACTGGCGAAGATTTTAAAGAGGTACGGGAGGGGGGGGGGGGCGGACAGTAGCATGGTGTGGGGGCAGAGGTGCTGGCACCCCCACCAAGACGGTGCAGTCTATCCCCCCTTACTAAGCCACTAACTTGATAGGCCTTCATGTTTCTCTGTTTCTATAGCTGATGGGTCAAAATGTAGATGGTGCATTTACTCTATAGTTATTACCCTCCCTCCAAAACTGATATTCCTTTTCATTCTCTTTCTCTTCCATCACCTTCTCTCATCCAGTACCCTTTTAACTGCTCCTGCCATAATCCTTCTCCACTATCTGTCTGTGTTCCTGGTTTGATTATTGTTGGTGGTGTGATTGTATTAAGCTTGAGCTGTCACTAACCGCTCCATAAGAAAGGCTTAGCAAGAATCAAACACCAGTTATGACCTAAGAAAGCTGACCTATGTCACTGATCTTCATTGTTATAGAAGACCATCAGTTTCATTTCTGTGCCTAGTATTTACTTTCTGTAGAGAAATGAAATACACAGCAGCCTTTAACCAACATAAGATATGCAAGAACATTTTAAAAATAACACTGCTGGGAAAGATTTGATAGATAAATATTTGTAGTTAATTATCATTGAGATAGCAAAAAAAAAAAAAAAAAAAAAGACAGAAAGAAAATTTAGCTCTGGGTAAACTGCTTCTTCTTTAAATACACTGACCACTATGATACTGTAGAAACAAGGTCTGACTGTATTTGATTCCTTTCAGAATGTAACAGATAATCCAAACCTCACAGAGAATGAATTAGTTGAGTCCACGGTGAGCATTCCCATTCTAACATATGAGTAGAAAGCAGACATAATAGTAAAGGAGAAAAATACAGGGTCAGTACAGTGCATGCAGAGATAGACGACCAATCAGAGACTGATAAAATACATGACAGAAAGATTACAGAAAATATTCCTCATTTTTTTGAGTGCCACTGGTTTTAGCAAGCATAACTTGATAAATTGCCTATGGAGCTCATTTTCAAAAAAGAAAAGATGTCCAAAAAGTGTCATAAGTGGGGAGATGGACGTTTTTCTCCTCAAACCCTTCCAACCTATCATCTAGACCAGTGTTTCTCAACTCGGTCCTGGAGTACCCCCTTGCCAATCGGGTTTTCAGGATATCCACAATGAATATACATGAAAGAAATTTGCATACAATGGAGATAGTGTATGAAAATCAAGTTTATGCATTCATTGTGGATATCCTGAAAACCTGACTGGCAAGGGGGTATTCCAGGACCGAGTTGAGAAACATTGGTCTAGACCAGTGGTTCCCAACCCTGTCCTGGAGGACCACCAGGCCAATCGGGTTTTCAGGATAGCCCTAATGAATATGCATGGAGCAGATCTGCATGTCTGTCACTTCCATTATATAATAATAATAATAATAATAATTTTCTTATATACCGCCATACCAAAAAAGTTCTAGGCGGTTCACAACATGGTGAGCTAATACATGGGATACAGATAAAATACAAATTAGAATAATGGACTTAAAAACAGATAAAGACAGAAAGCATTTACAATACAATGCAGAAAATACCGGCATGGCAGGGAAAGAAGTAATACATAGATCAGATAAAATACATCAAGTTGAATATAAGGAACTTGATTGAAAAAATAAAGCAGAATGCATTAAGATATCAGCCTATCAAAGAGTTGAGTCTTTTAACAATTTTCTAAAATCGAGATAGGAAGAGACCTCTAACATAATTTTCATAACATAGTTTTCTATCCCGTCAGAATGGGTTACAGCTTAAACACACAGAATCACTCTCTTCTTTTCTTCCTCAGTCCTCCTACTGGTTAGGGCTGCAGCCTCAGCACCCTGAGGTTGCGGGTTCAAGTCCAGCACTGCTCCTTAACACTCCAATGCCCCAGGGGACAAATAGGGAGAAATACTTGAGCGATGTAGAAATACTCAAATCTCTTCAATTCCTCCTCCGAATCTCCCTTCCCATGCACCTTGTCTTACCGCCGGTATCTCCCTTTTTTCTTCACACACTCCTGGCATGTTTTTTGTTCTCTTCCTCGCAGTTCCCTAGGCCTCCCTTTCTCTAGTGTGGCTCCAAATGGTAGATGGTGGATCTACTCGTTCTTCTGCACAAGCATTTTCTTTAACCTTGTGATGTGGCCATGCATGTAAACACTGTTCCCACACTTGTTTGGTTTTTTGCCCAGTTTCTCTCATGCATATTCATTACGGCTAGCCTGACAACCTAATTGGTCTGGTGGTCCTCCAGGACAGGGTTGGGAACCACTGGTCTAGACGGTTTTCTTTGCAGTTTGTCAATAGTTTGTCTAAATTTCAAGGGGGCGTGTTAGATGTATGGTGTGGGCAGAACTAGAGCGGGCTTATGACTTGGATGTTTTCCTACCATAATCAAACATTTTAAGAATACGTCCAGGGCACAGTTTGGACATTTGGGGCTAGACCTGTTTAATAATGGATAAGTGCCTAAAAGGTGCCCAAACCAACCAGATGGCCATGATCCCCCCACACTCTCCCAATGGTCACTGACCCCATCCCTCTCCCCAAAAATGTGAATAAAACAGTACATACCTGCTTGTATGTTACTGTAGTTTCAGATGGTATGGACAGTCCCTTTAGAGCAGCAAGCAGGTCTCTGGAGTAGCCTGGTAGTCAGCGCAGTGGACTCCAGAGAAGGGGACCCAGTCCCATATCCCACTCTAATTACTACAGTTGCTGTGGGACGTGCGAGACCACCAAAATGCACCCAAATCCTACTATACCTACATATAGACGAAACCTGCAGGCATAAGGGCTACTGAGGTGGTGTATAGTTGGGTCCTGTAGTTTTTGTATGGGTTTTGGAAGGCTTATTATACATTATCAGGGGGTTATAGTGAGGTGTATACATGGACATTTTTATATGAAGTTCACTGCAGTGCCCCATTATTCTGCTGTGGTGTCTATGTGGACAGTGTACTAAAAATTTCTGGCTCCTCTTACATCCCAATGGTTCATTTAATGTGTTTTTCTTTTGGACATTTTTTTTTTTTTTTTAAAAGATCAAAAAAAGATGTGAACATATCAAAAATGGCCATTTCTCTACCTGATTTTTGGATGTACTTCCAAAAATGTCTAAACTCAGATTTAGAAGTCATATCAAAAATAGCCCTCCACATACATATATCAAGAAATTACCTACAACCTCCACAAAGAAGCTCTCTCAGGCATAATATAAGTAAGAGAATACTGGAAGTAACCTTGAGGGATCATGCCGATAATATCTTGGCATAGGAATGAGGTTTGTTTCTATCATGTTATATGCAAAACTAATTCACTTGGAGAAACAAGCCCCACAGGAAGACCTAAAACCTTCTTCAGTGTAGCCACTGGAAATGGGTTACAGTAACCTACCCATTAAACTTTTTTTATCATGTAATATTTTAAAAGTAACTTTGAACAAGAATTCCTACTAAAAACGGGGTTTGATTACAATAAAAGTTGTAAACCTTATAAAGTTTGCATCAAGTAACATAACATAACAATCAACTTATACAGTATACCGCAGGACCCTGAAGTTCTATGCGGTTTACAAAAGATAGGATGTACAATTAAATTAAAATTAAATACCCAAATGATTAGAAAATAAGACTGTAAAGATCTATGTGGTTTACTAAGTTTGCAATATCCAAGTAAATTGAAGCATGTTAATCAAATTGTTTATTCATAACTAATCTAAGGGCTCCTTTTATCAAAATGCGCTACGGGGGTTAGCGCGTCGGACATTTCATCACGTGCTAACCCCCGTGGCACAACAAAAAACTAATGCCTCGTCAATGGTTGCGTTAGCGACTAGTGCGGCAGGCGGTTGAACACGCGGTATTCCGCGTGTAAACTGCCTACCGCAGCTTGATAAAAGGAGTCCTAAATCACTCAGATGGGGATTCTATAAATGGCACCATTGTCAGCAGTCGCTGACTGTCAATCATGCGACGGTGCCATTTATAGAAGCACACCTTCAGGAAAGGTAGGCGCCGGAAATGTAGGCCAGGATTTTCAAGGCCTACATTTCTGGTACCTACCTTTGATGTGAATCGTGCCTATGGAGGTGCTTTATGGTGCTTAATGCCACTTATAAATTATTCCACAAATTCACTCCTAAGTTCAACACACTTGGCACGTCATGTCTGAAGTTTCTGTAACTCTTCCAAAAAATACTATGAGGTCTGGTCACTGAAATACTGCTCCCTGAATCACTTGAAAATTGTCGCCCTTTCAAACTCTTTTTAAGGTTTGGAAACAAAAAATAGTCAGATGGTGCAAGATCTAGCAAGTACGGTGGATGGTCTATGCACCAAATCCCTAGCTGCGACAAAACATCCATCACTTTGCCAGGCTTGTGAGCAGGTGTATCATCTTGCAAAAAGAACTCCTTTCTGCAACTTTCCTCTTCATTTTTCTTTCAATGCTTGCTGTAATTACCACAGTAAGTTACAGTCGTATTTTGCATTAATTGTTTGGCCCCTTGGAAGATAGTCATTAGAGAATGACACGGTGACAAAATTCATCACCGTTCCCGTCCCCGCGGGAAACCATCTTCATGTCATTCTTTAAGGAGAGAGGGAAGAATCAGAGTATGAATGGCCACAATCACTGTCCCTCAAGCTTTGCTTTGAAGAATGCTGGTGTAGAAGGACTGAGGTTGAAATAGACACTAGAAAATGACATGGGATTATTTCCCGCGGTTATCCACAGGGATGGGAACGGGAACGGTGATGAATTTTGTCACTGTGTCATTCCCTAATAGTCATTACAATACTTTCCTGATCCCAAAAACACTTTGGCTAAGACCTTTCCTGTTGACTTTTGGGTCTTGAATTTCCTTGGCAAACTTAAATGCTGCCATTGCATGGACTGTTGTTTTGTCTCAGGATAATATTGGTGTAACCATGTTTCATTAACAGTAACTAATAGTTCCAAAAAGTTGGTTAAAAATGCTGCATAGAAACATAGAATATGATGGCAGAAAAGGGCCGACGGCCCAACAAGTCTGCCCAATCATGATCCCTTCCACCCTCGAGAACTATCCTCTATCATACCTCTGTAGCGACCCCACATGTTTGTCCCATCGTCTCTTGAAGTCGAGCGTGCTACTAGCCTCGACTACCTGACCATTTCTCATCAGCATTCACACATTTGGGCACCCACTTGGTTGACAGCTTCTGCATACTCAGCTGCTCGTGGATTATACACCCAACAGGTTCCCTAAGATATCTGTAGTGTCTCAGCAATTGTTTTAGATGATAATTCACTGATCTGCCAAAATCAAGTCATGGACACTGTCAACAATTTCAGGAGTTGACACTGTTTGAGGCCTCCCAGACCTTACTGCATCTTCAGTCTCAAAATCTCTACACTGAAAGTTTGCACACCACTTCTTCACTGTGGAGTATTTGCATCATACATTCATGGATTTCTTTTGGAGTTTTCTTCTGCAGGAATAGGAACTTCACGGAGGTTCAGAATTCCACACTTAAAAATTCCACTTTTTGTTGACATGGTTCAATTAATGATCTGAAACAAAGTAAAAAAAAAAAAAAAGCATAGCATTATGATTCTGCACACCATCAGAAGAAAGAGATTACTGGAGGAGGACACTATGTTTGGGAAGATGGAAGGAACCAAAGAGGGCGTCCTGCAATCAGATTTTGGACACATTGAAAACAACCATGGGTATCTAATCTAATCTTCCATTTGCGAGTCACACATACCTATGCAGGCTCAAGGCGAAAAATGACCCTAGACCTTTCTAGACTAGCACAAAACCGATTTCTTTTTAGATCCGTAATTCATCAAGTCGCTAGGACTCCAGCACCAGTCCACAGCACTTAACAACAATTCTGCAAATTGGCACTTTGCAGAATAAAATAACACTCAGAATTTAGGAAGTTGATTGGGTTGAGAACTTTCAGCACTCCCTCATATTAATAAAATGGATGAATAGTTTCGTAGCCCATATTTTTAATACATTTATGAGTGGTATGTTTGACCTATATCTATCCCCTGACAAAATTTCTGAATTCAGGCCGCACATACCATAAAATCTTGTGGAAGGAAGGTGGCCACAGATTTAAAAAAAAAAAAAAAAAAGTTCAGGGAGTATTACTAGATGGATTTTAAACGACAGTTATAATTTGCAAGTAGTTTGCTGCAAGATTCGAGCAGGCTATGTGGCAGCCAGAGCATGCAGAAAACCTTCTTTCTAAACTCTCAGTTCATTTCATCAATAGTACATACAAAATACGCAGCAACGAAAATACTCCACCTCGTGTTCCGTAGAAACACACCACCTTCACCTTCCCACGCCACGCCTCCCCGGTCCTCTTCCGCCTCAACAACCCTCAGTGGCAAGCGATAGGCTTAAGCCCGCCGTCCAATCAGCGAGGGAACGGCACCGCGGTGATGAAAAACACGCCCCTAGCCAATGAGACAAAGCGTTGTGCATGACAGTAGGCACCCTTGACCAATAGCGAGGTGTGCGTCTGAGCAGCGCGCTGGTGCAGGCTAGACCAGGAGGCGGGTCCTGCGGCGGGGGCGTTGGACTAGCGCGAGGCGTGACCCAGTTGACAGCCTGTGAGGTGGGAGTTTGTGGCTGTTTCTCTAGCTGTGGTTGGAAGTGTGTGTGGAAACCGTCTCTTCCGTTTGCTTTTTTTTTTTTTCTTTTGTTTGTTTTTGTTTTCTTTTAACTTTTATTTGGGGGATTTCTCCTGAGTTTACAAACATCATTTCCTGTGAGCCTGGGGAACTTGCAGGCAAAAGCCAACAACCACAGCAACATGTACCCCAGCAACAGGAAGAAAAAGCTATGGAGAGAAGAGAAAGGTACCTGTCATAACCGGCACCATCATTTTCCCTTTAAATAATGTTAGTGCTGTTAAGCTTGCTTCCTATCTTTCTAGGTCTTAGAATCTCCACGGTGTCTCATTGTATCTCATGTCCTGTCCCTGCGGCTGCACAGCATCTGTCTACGGAGATCCTGTTTTTCGCGTAGGTTTTACTTACCTACCTGACAAGTTGGCTATCATTTCTTCTTCCCACTAATGATGTTGGCTGTATTGTGGGCAAGACAATGCGGCAAGAAAATCATACGTTTGTAAAGATGAGCCTTGCGCTGGTGTTTACTTTGCAGATCTGTAATGTATTTTTGCGTGCATCTGCAGTGCTTTCCAACTAGGGAGAAATTGCAGTCAAATATAATGATTCTAGGAGACTCTCAGGCCGCGAACTTTGGCAGCTGCAGTTAAGGTACTTCTGGCATTCAGCGAAGTTAGAGAATTTTGTGGTATACTGCTTGGAGAAAGACAGTTTTATAAATCTGCGAAATTACCAGCTATTGTTTTTGCTAGCCTGAAGGATGTGCGGAAATCTAGTTTCCATTATTAAATCCAATTAAGAGGCCCATGTAATAAAACTTGTGCCAAAAAAGTTTTGAATAAACCTGCTGGTGAGGCAGACATAGGCAACAAAGAAAGACATGACCGTTTCTGCAGTTTATTTGGGTCATGGTGGTACAAAGGAGTTTTTGGGTGATGTTATGGGGTGGAATGTTCTGTAGACTCTGCTGAACATTGAGAACAAGAAAAAGCACACCAGGAGCAATCAAGTATGGGACAATCAAAAAATCTTTATTGATGGACCCAACACAGACCGTGTTTTGGCGTCAGATGGCGTGAATCAGTGGAGGAATGGTCTGGTGATTAGAGCTACTGCCTCAGCACCCTGAGGTTGTGGGTTCAAACTCCCCCTCCCACCCCCACCTGAGCATCTCAGTATTGGCAAGTTGCTTAAGCCTCCATTGCCCTAGATACCATAGCTAGATTGTGAGCACGCCGAGGCAGATAGGGAAATTACTTAGAATACCTGCTTACTATTCCATGTGTTGTAAACTGCTTTGATATGTGGCGGAAAGGCAGTATATTAAGTAAAGACAACTATAACCAACACTTAGGGCCCCTTTTACAAAGCCACAGTAGCGATGCTCTCCTGTTAAATGCACTGAAACCTATAGGAATTGAATGGGCTTTGGTGCATTTGCCACAGCTTTGTAAAAGGGGTCCTTAGATCCTGTCCAAAGCGTATTATAACAACTCAATGAATTAAGACCCTGATAACAGAAATCATCCAAAAAAGCCTTACAACTTGAACCAAAGGTGTTATGGCATTCCTTTCCTGGAAGGAAAGCTAATTGCACATGGTAGAAAAGGAAGTCCTGAACACAGTCCATGTTGGGTCTATCAGTAAAGATTTTTTTTTAGTGTCCCATGCTTGAAAGCCCCTAGTGCTTTTTTCTTGTTCTCTATACTGTTTGCATTGACCCTCTTTTTGTTGCTGTAAAGTGGACTCTGCTGTCTTTTTCAGGGGTTTAGAAGAGGGGGGGGCTTTTACTACAACTCTTGCAATCCCATCTTTCTAGCATCTATATTAAACAATGGGTAAATCCACAGTGTCTACAGTACTCTTGAAAGTTGAAGAAAAAAAAAGATAAGAGGCTAGAAACAAAACTAGAATTATGTTGCTTCAGACAGATTGGAAGGTATATGATGGATCCAGGCAATTTTAAATAAAGCAAATAATTCTCCCATCGAGTGGTAAAATGTTCCAAAAGCATGCAGTGGATTTTGGATCAGTAAACAGGTGAGTTATAATGACTTTATGCACAATTTACTCTAAGTATAGAAATATAGGCTAATTCTGTTTTCTTTTCCTTTTTGTTTGTGCAGGTGCCTCTTATTCAACAACAGAATGCTTCTTCACAAGTATAGCTCTGTATTTTAATTTACTCTCTTCATTATTTGTGTCTGCAGTAGTGCTATAGGCTGTCACTCATATATCTGAACTTCCTTATCACAGGCATAGGAGCCAGCTCTGTGGGTGCTTGAGCATTCCCAATATTGAGCAAACTCCTTAACATGTCCAAAAAGAAATAATTTCTATTGGGTTTACCAGCACCAATCTTTTTGAAAAGTTGGCTCCTATAATCACAGGTAAATCACATAAAGAGTTCTAACATTAGTTTTGACAGTCCTATATGTTCTGAATTAATTGTTGTCTTTTTGTTATACAGGTCCATCAATTTCCCCTCTATGGACAAATTAAGCACAATGCAATGTGTTTCCTAAACTTACCTGGAGCCTTGTAATTCAAACTTTAATGGGGCTCTGCTTTTCGCTGATATGCAGAACAGGTATAGTTGGGTAATAATGTGTACTGGTCTTTTAGCTGGTGGTCTCCAATAAATAGGTTCTGATAAGGTGGATTACGGCCGCAGTACAGACATTTTGTTCCTTTTCTGATCTTAAAGAACTTAGGGGCTCTTTTATTAAAGATCAGTGCCAGAGCCCAACCAAAGATAGGATTTTCAGTTTCTGCTGAAAATGAATCTGCATCCAAAATTGGCTGCTCGGTTTTGGAAGAAACCAAAGCCAAAACCAAAACTGAGTCTTCTTCTGCCCCCACTCCCTCCCCCTGGCAGCAGCCCCAGTCTCAGATATTTCCTGGAAGACAACAAGAAAGGCCCAGGAGGTGGCTGCCACCAGGTGTGAGGTTTTCAGGAGTAGGGCTTTTTTTGGTCAGGGGAGGTGGAGTCAGGGGAGAACAGGGCCTGCACACATAGTTTCATGTACAGCTGAAAATGCAAAAGCACTTTTTTTGTTGAAAACTAAATAAGGCCAAATACAGATTATGGGCCAGTTATGACACTGAAACCAAAATGTGGTTAGTCTCTAGTTAGGAAAACACAGGCGAGTAAAATCCACAAGATCAACACTCAGACACGATGGAGTGGATAAGTCCAAAAAAAGATTGGTGAACTCTAAATATTCCACAAAATCCTTTATTCCTTAATTCAACATACATCGACTCGACATGCGCATGTTTCGGCCCAAATGGCCTTCTTCAGGAGTCTCACAAGTCTGTGTATGAATCAAAAGAACATCCAAAAATCAATTGGGCATCACATGATCCACGTTACAAAACTACCACCTCTTGGGAACTGCATTTGGCGAAAAAGTTTGCAAGAGATGGCGGTTTTGTAATGTGGATCATGTGATGCCCAATTGATTTTTGGATGTTCTTTTGATTCATAAACAGACTTGTGAGACTCCTGTAGCAGGCCATTTGGGCTGAAACATGCGCATGTCAAGTTGATGTACATTGAATTAAGGAATAAAGGATTTTGTGGAATATTTAGAGTTCACCAGTCTTTTTTGGACTTATCCACTGCATCGTGTCTGGTCTCTAGTTAGCACATATTATCTATAATAGAGCCCATAGGAATAAAATGAGTCCTGGGGCAGATAACATGTTAACCCTTACCAAACGACCTCCTTAGAGATAAACTATATGCTTTTCACAGATTAATATTCTTGTAGTCAGGAGTATAATTTGCTCCGTGGTCAAGATGCCTATTATGAGACTGAGCTTGTCTCTTTTACTAATGTTATATTGCAGTGAATTTTATTTCTACATTGCTCACTAGCACTCTTTAACAAATACAATATATACATTTCCCTGTACTTCAAAATATTTTATTACTTACATAGTACTGATTCATATAGTGCTTCCAGTCTTGAGGCAAATCGGATTGCGCCGAGCAGTATCCAGATCCTTTATTCCTAATACTCAAAACAGTTACACTAAAATTTCTCTTGTGTATTACATAAAAATGATTTATTTTCTCATGGTCTGCACAGAGTATTTCTGTTTTAGTGGCTAATATTTCAAATAATTTTGAGTACTTTTGGGTTTGAGGTTTATTTGACTCTCTGGTACAGTTTTAAAATTATTTCTGTCTTTAACTCACTCTCTCTCAGCACAGTTCTTACAAATTTTCATTTGATTAATTCAAAATTTATATACCAGTGTATGCCAAATGGAATTAGATGCGATACAAATAACAAATGCCCAGATTCTATAAATGACATCCCAATTGTAGGCGGCCAACTGCTGCCTAACCAGCCAACTGGGACGCACGTTTTCTAAAAACAAACCTCCCGAGGAAAGCTCGCCTAAGGCTATGCGTGACTTGGCCGGAAGTAGCCTTAGACGGACCTAGGTGGACGTACAGAAGTAGATGCATACAATGTAGGCCAGCAAAATGCTCCCCTACATTGTAAGCAGACGTAGCCGCTGAGTGTATCGTGGCAAGGGATCTCCCTGTAATGAAACATTTAGCGGTCGCCTGTCCCCCCATACATCACTGGCAGGAGGGATGCCCAATCCCTCCAGCCGGAACCCCCCCAAACATCGCACGGCAGGAGGGATGCCCAGTCCCTTCTGCTTGGCACCCGCGAACCCTCCCCTGAACATCACATGGCAGGAGGGATGCCCAGCCTTCCTGCCAACACCCTCCACCCCCCAAAAAGTTCACCCCAAGTACCCCCCTAACCCCACCTAAACCTTTATTTAAAGAAGCCAAATACATTTCCATGTAGTAGGCTGACAAAGATCTTTGCTGTCACTGGTACATAGGGCTGTGGAGTCGGAGACAATTGTGGGTACCTGGAGTTGGAGTCGTGGATACCAGAAACTGAGGAGTCTGAGTCAAAGAATTTATCTACTGACTCCACAGCCCTA
This sequence comes from Geotrypetes seraphini, assembly GCF_902459505.1. Taxonomy (NCBI): domain Eukaryota; kingdom Metazoa; phylum Chordata; class Amphibia; order Gymnophiona; family Dermophiidae; genus Geotrypetes; species Geotrypetes seraphini. The sequence continues at coordinate 309,843,919 of NC_047086.1, read as the reverse complement.
TTGGTACAGTTAATGGGGTCAAAAGCCACTGTAGGTGTTTAGCAGCTAAGGACTAACTGCATGGTGAGGGCTATAATATACACACAAGTCAATTTATTTATTTATTTAAAAAATTTGTACACTGCCTAAGTGCTAAGCGGTTTCTACGCAGCAAACATTCATAAAATTAAATGACTTTCAACCATCTTGTCTACATACAACATATAGTATTTTCTGCAACCTAAATACAAGCAATAACAATCAGCTTGCATAATAAAGTTTCCAAGAATTGAAACATACAAAACTTAATGCAACCTCTACATATAGGCATCAAAGTACAACTGAGTTTTTAGAAATTTCTTGAACTTAGGACATAGACTTATGACATCTGAATGTTATAAATAGGGTTGTATCAAATATTAGTATTCGATTCAGCCCTGAAAAGTGATTTAAATTTGAATAAGAATAAGAATATTCTGGGATTCTACTGTGCTAAATCCTACTGAAATAAACATTTGATCTCTGATTTCATGTTGCTTATTTTTTTATTTGTTATGCTAAAGCTCAATGCCCATCATTCATATTTAGCTGAATAAAAAATATGCTATTTGGAACAGCTCTAGTTATAACAAATGCACATTAGTCAAAACGGTATATAGTTTATCTGTATGGTGGCTGAATATTTCCATTAATAATTGCTAATAATATTGCAGCTTTGCTCTAGACCATCCTAACTTTGCTTTTCCACTATATAGCTAGTGACAAAGTGGTTAGGCAGAATTTGAGCTCATCACTATCTAGATGTGGGCTGAAAATTGACAGGAAAGTTTATACACTTTGCCAGCTGTCAGTAAATGTGTAACTTCCTTTAAAAATTAGCTTATATAAGTGTGTTTTATTTATATAACAAAATGAGAGGACAGCTTTAGTGTGTAGGCTGTTTTGTGAATGTGATTCTGCAGATCTGCAGTACACGTCAGAACCTTCAGTTTGGTAACATACATATCTATAAAGTTCATAATTGTTTTCCCACTTATGTTACTGAAAAAAAAAAAAAGTAATTGATTTGTGATCTATTGTATACAGTGTCCAGAAAAAATGGAACTCCTTATGTAGTTTCAAAATACTTTACAATTGTTTAAACATTGAGGCCCCAATTCTATAAAGGGTGCCTAAGTCATGCCTAAAGTTAGGTGTGCTTTAGTCATCCAGTCTAAGTAGTTAATGAGCCAATTAAAGGTCTGAAGTGATAATTGGTACTTTGGTGTCTAAAGGATGTAGATGCCACTTTGTAGACACAGCCACAATTTCATGGATGGCTATGTTTAAAACTCACGCCTAATTTAATAGGTGTGGGCGTGGTTTGGGCAGTGACTCAATTTGGACATCCTTTGATTCATTTACATAACACTGAGTGACCTAGGGCGCCCATATGATGCCTATATTGTAGGCAAATGAAAACCAGGTCTACTTTTTAGCTTAGTTTGGGCTTCAAATAGATCCGAGTTCTCTTTGGACGTTCTTAATGCGATCTGCTAAATAGCTCTCTAGGATTTATTTTTGCTTTATTAAGCTCAAAATACATTTAATAAGGCACCACATAAACGGGGCACATCAAAACAGATATATTGCATGCAAAACCTTCTATTTGTGGACAAACAGCAATGCTATTTGCTAATTAGAGGAAAAGATCCATTAACTGAAGCACAGCAAATGAAAAACATAGCTTTAGTTTTCTTGCTAAAAAGCTATCCTTTTTTTCTGATTAAACAATGCTTCAATCAGCTCTTTCTTGAAAGCAATGAAAGCACATGACAAAAATATATAGATTGTATACACAACTTCATTCGCAAAAAGTTAAAAACAGATAACATGGCTTCTATTTCATTGCAAATGGAGGTTTGCAGCTGCACAATGGTGACCTCATTGTGACATCATCAAGGTGCACCTGCAAGGCAGAATGCCACAATTATAAGATGTGTTGGGGGAGTTGGTTGGGATTTAAACTTACGACCTCTGGAAGAGGATCACAGGGCTTTTACTTATTGAGCTATAGCAGCTTCCAGGCAGGTGTCTCTAAGCTATCATATCACAGGGCAGTCGGAGCTGCCTGGAAGCTGCTATAGCTCAATAAGTGCCTTGATGTGCCCTGTTTATATGGTGGTTTATTAAATGTATTTTGAGCTTAATAAAGCAAAAATCAAAACCCAGAGAACTATTTAGCAGATCGTATTAAGGACATCCAAACTGCGCCTAAGTTCCGTCCATAGAACTCAGGTCTATCTGGAGCCTAAACTGTGCTCAAAAGTAGACTCCCTTACAATGCCTATAAGACCTAGTTTTACAATTGCTATGCAGCTTGCTGGCTCATTCTGTAGCACACTGGTTAAACCTACAGCCTTCTACCCTAATGTTGCTGGTTCGAATCCCGTCACTTTGTCTGCTAGAAGAGAAATAAATAAAAGCATTAAACAGATCCAACTCCCAGTATTACAATTGTAATGAAAATCGCCATTCTAACAACATAATAATCAAATATTATAACATTAAGGACATTGTTTGAACGTCTAAATCTCACCTAAAACCTGATTCTCCAAAGGACGCCTAAACAGTGCTGAACTCCACTGAGTACGATTCTACAAAAGCCACCTAACGTAGGCACCTAATCGGCACCTAACTGTAAACGCATTTTGCAGAATCAGGGCCTGAGTATGATCTTTGAAAATATCTCCGTATAATGGGGCTTTTTTCTTATTTAATTCATAATTTGTATTCAGAGTGTCCTCACTCAGTGTTCCTTATACAAAGCTGTGGTAGAAGTTTCTACCACAGGCCGGTGAGGTAAATGCTTCAACGCTCATAGGAATTCTATGAGCGTCAGAGCATTTAACTCACTGGCTCACGATAGAAACCTATACCGCAGTTTTGTAAAAGCCAGTGTGAGCCTTTTGATGCCGCTGAGCTGTTGGCTCAATGAATTCTAGATTTTTGTTAATTAAGAGCTCAACTGCGCTAGTTTGATATGCTGGAGCTCCAGGATCCTGTTGAAATATAAAGAGCTCAGAAATATCTCAATTTTCAGGCAGAAGGTTCTGCTGAAGTAGGGGCCTGCTTAAGGTATTGTGTTGTTAGAGCAGGGGCTTTCATGCAGAATTTGTTTTATGTGTGATATAATTGACAAATGTGGGAATTTGCTTATTTGTGAGTTCATGGTAGTCTGTGTCTAGAGTGGCATCTTCTTTTGCTTTTACAGTGCTATATTATATACATGATTGATGATGTGCTAGAAATTTTTCATATCTACGTATTTTTAGGCTTCATTTTTTGGGTTTGTAGAATTCACACAATGGGGCTGCTATATTATGATTTGTTCCCTTGGACACTGAATAAGAAAATACAACTGAAGAGCCCTGTTTAGTATGGTATTCTTGTTTTAATATGGGGTATCTCCTTATTTTGAGCAATGTGTTCTTTCACAGGTTCTCATATGGTAATAAAGTAGATGACAGCAGATAAAGACCTGCATCTTCCATCCAGTCTGCCCAATATATACATGTTTAGTCTTGAGCGATCCTTGCCATTTTCATGGCAAAGACCATAGAAGCTGCTCGACACTAGCCTTATTTCCCAACTAATGGACTTGCTGCTTAAACTCAGCTAAATTGTTGGGATTTCATTCTCTTTCCATTTAGGAATATATTGTACTTATTTCATGTTTTCTTTAATTCCGTTATCATTTTTATCTGTACCACCTCTTGTGGGAGGGCATTCCAGGCATCCTCCAACTGTGTGAAAAAGTACTTCCTACATTTCTTCTAAGTTGACTTCCTGTAACCTCATTTCATAATCTCTAGTTCTACCACTTATCATTGTATGAAAAAGGTTTGTTTGCATATTAATATCTTTCAAGTATTTAAACGTCTGTATCATATCACTCCTATATTTTCTCTAGGGTATAAATATTCAGGTTCTTGAGTCTCTCTTTTATTTATTTATTAGATTTCAAAATTATATTACAAGCATAACATCTTGTACAGAAAGTGTGATCCAGGCATAAAATACAATTAATGTTAAATCAAAATCCCAAAAGTAAATATTTAACCGGAACACACTCAAGTCCTCAAAAATAACGTGAATCCAAGATTATGAAAAAGAGTAATTAATTAAGAACATAATCAATTATAAGTATACTAGTAATCTGCTGCTAAACAAAGAGCTAATTTACTAATTGGATGCAGTTGATATTGTTCCAACATTCTCAAGACGCTTTGAGGAGAGAAAACTTACTAACTGTATCAAATCTACAAAGACATATTTAATTGAACGATATCTAATAACAAACTTGCAAGGATATCTAAGAAAAAATGTACCCCCTTTCTTGAGTCTCTTTTGTTGCTTTCTTTGAACTGCTTCAAGTCTTTTTATGTCCTTAGCAAGGTACAGCCTCCAAAACTGAACACAATACTCCAAATGGGACATTACCAATAACTTGTACAGGGACATCAACACTTCCTTTCTTTTGCTGGTTATACCTCTTTGCATGGGCGTCAGAATGGGGGAAACCACAGTACCATGGCATCCCTAAAGGTCTCCCCACAACCTGCTACCACTGCTGCTGTTTCAGCAGCGGCAAAACAAAGATAAAGGCGTCAAGGGGCTTCTCTATTCATCGTCACAGCTGCTGGCTCTGCCCTGGAATTGAAAATGATGTCAGAATGAGGTGGGGCCTGTAGCCGCAAGGATGGATAGGGTTGGCCCTGCAATTCCTTTTATCTTTGTTTTGCCACTGCTGGAGAGAGGAGGAGAGACACACTGGATGGAAGGGGAAGGAGGGAGTCAGGTGCTGGATGGAAAGGGGGAAGAGATGGTTAGGTGTTACTGTTATACATTGTTAATAAGATTATATTGCATGTATATGAAGTATGAATGGCTACAACTACCACCTTGTCATATTATTTCACTGCCTTGATATTCTCAGACACATAAATACCCCAAAATCTCTCTCCTGAGTTGTGTTTATCAGTCTTTTTCCTCCAAACTCATACATCTCCCTTAGGCTCTGCAGCCCAAGTGCATCACTTTGTAGTTCTACACATTCAATTTTATCTGCCAAACCCTAGACCTTTTAATTGTTATAGATATCTTCTCATGTTCTGTACTCTCTCAGGGCTGTCCACTCTGTTAGTAATCTTCGTGTCATCTGTGAAAAGGCAAATCTTTCCCTCTAACTCTTCAGCAGTATTGCTTACAATAAAACAAAGGAAAAAAGGTGATACCTTTTTTATTGGACTAACTTAATACATTTTTTTATTAGCTTTCAAACGTAACCCCTCTTCAGATGAGAAATAAGCAAATGTTGACAAATATCAGATTATATAAGTGAAACATAAAAGAATTCCAATGGTAGTCTTACAGGAGCAGGTAAGATGAAAAAAAGGCAGAGCTGGGTGGGTGAGAGACAGGGAGAGATGGATGGAAGATAAGAGGGTGACATACAGTATAATTTTATGGTAATGCAATAGAAAACCCAAATCTTTATTAAGTCCTGTCTGGTGGGTGCCAAATATTTTATCATTTTGATTTCAAAAGTCTTACATTTCCTGAATTGTCTTAAATTTTTCTTTTGGTATTCTCACCATAAAATCATTGATGCAGTGATCTGATTTTGTGAAGTGCTAACCTACAGAGGTGACATCCTAGTTGGCATCGTAATGTTTAATATGTTGTTTGTGTAAATTGATTCTAGTCTTTAGCATCTGGTTTGTTTGTCTAATGCATTCAATGACTAAATGAATTGCTTAGGAGTTTCATTTTATCTTTATATCTTTTGATTGGTTTTCTCATTCCCCTTCCTATTGTTTTTGACCTTAATTGTCTTTCTTTTTATTAATCAGATTGTATTTCTTTCCTATTCTTTCCTTGTGTTTTATTATGTTTGTAAAGTTGATTTTTATTATGTTTCGTAGATTTAGTCTTGTTGTTAGTTATGTTTATTTCCCCTAACTTTGTAATTTTATCGATTTGTTCATCGCTTAGAATTTGGAATAGGCGATTAATCAAATTTTACAATAAACTTGAAACCCTTCTTCACACTTTTTGCATTGAATGATATATACCACATTTGAAGAAGAGCATGTGGAGGATCCTCTTGTGCTGAATGTTTTTCCCATGTAAGTAACTGGGATCCTGTGAAATGAGTTGGCACAGTTTACAGATTGGTATATTATTGCAGGGACGTGTACTGTTCTGTTCTTTCTGAGCTTCTGTTGGGAGTTTGCTTTTCGCCAGTTTTTGTTTCAGATTAGGTGGCTGTTGGAAGGGCAGCATAGGTGAGGAGCTGGGAATATTTCATCCTCCTAGAGTAGTGGCTGTGGATCTTTTTTTTCCCCCCCCCCCCTCAGTTTTTTCAAGCTCTGGATTGTATGTCACTACCAGGGGCACTCTCTCTGTGGGTTTTCTTTCTTTGTACTGCAATAGGTTTTCCCTGGGTATTTCAAGGGAAGTGACAATATTCTTGGAGATTATTTTGGGGTTGTATTGTTTTTGTTTGAAGGATTCACTCAGAATTTCGAGGTGTTTGTCTCTTGGATTAGAGCAGATACAATGTATTTTGTGGCTTGGCTGTGGATAATGGATTATTTTGTATGTGAGGGGTGGAAGCTGGAGTTGAGGAGGTAGTTGTATCTATCTGTAGGTTTCCTATGTATAGATGTTCGTTTATAGCCATTGTTGATGTGGTGTTAAGATTTTTTTGAGGATTAATCAATTTTGAATTTGATTGTAAGATGGCATGTATTGAAAGAACTGTAAAATTGTTTTAGTCTCTTCTCCCTCAGTCCAAATCATAAAAATGTCTTACTGAGACTGCCATTGGGATGCTTTTATGTTTCATTTATATATTCTGATTAGGGCTGCATATCGATTAAAATTTCTAATCGCAATTAACTGTGTGATTAAGGCAGGGCATACTCTCCCTTCTCCCCATATTAGGTATCATACCTTTGCTAGTAGGGATGTCAAAGTTGCCATTCCCAAAGCTTCCTCCTTCCTTGTGCAGCCTCAAGACCAAGGAGGTGCGGGGTACTCCCAGCTGCTGATTCCGGCACTTCCCGAGCAAGCTCAGTTCATGCTCAGTGAAAATGTTGGTTGCTGGAGGCCTATCGATGACTTTTCTACTCCTGAAGCAGTATGAGGAGGAAGGGAGCGACTTAGGAAGGAGAATTCTTAGGCAGACAGGGCTTCAGCTACCCTACCAGCAATAGAACACACTTCAGCTTTGGAGGGGGCCTGATCCCGGAGATAGAGGAGAAGCCCCAATATTGTCATTTCTCCCTCTGACTTTCCCCAACCCTCAGGTCTTACTCTTTTTTAATTCCCCTTCTCTTTCCCAGACCCAATTGTCAATCCTGATCTTCCCCCCCCCCTCACAAAACCCTTTACCTTTGCAAATCAATCTTTGGCCCTGCAGCCAGCAGCAGCCCTATTGAAAGACTGCCCGTGGTCTGCACCCAGTCCACCCCTTTCTTAAAACAAGAAGTTACATTAGAAGGAGTGGGCTGGGTCAGAGGGAAAGTTAGTCCAGTAAAAAGGTATCACTTTTCTTCCTTTATGTTCTGTTTTATTCTTATATACAGTATTACCTTTAAAAGTGGACTAGCACAGCTACCACACTATTTTACTCAAGTATATTAGAGCAGGGCTTAATTTGTAGACCAAGTTTCCATATTTAATAGATTCTTGTTATACCATCCATCACAGGTATCTAGACAGTTTACAGTTTAACTACAGTAAAAGTTAAGAGAAATATATATAAATTTAAAATTATTTGGGGGGAGATGATAGACGTGACATACCGAAACATATAGGGAGAGAGGGGAGGGGAGAAAGTTACAATAAAATAAAGAAGAGAAAAAGGAAGAGGAAGGGTAAATACAATTGAGGAAGGGAGTTTCAAGAATTTTTTGTCATAGGAGGTTAACATAGTAACATCATAACATAATGCATCTTGGAATAGGAAGCTTTTGAGTTTGGACTTGAATAAGCATGTTATTAAAAGGTATCACCTGCAGTAATGCAAATTTGTAATATTATCAACAAAATCTTGGACTAATCAGTGATGGTCTCAACATTTACCATACCATACTGTGTGTCTTATATACCCCAATTCTCTACAAAGAATCTATGTGGTTTACAATAAGAATTTAGGGCTCCTTTTACTAAGATGCGCTAGCGTTTTTAGCGTGCGCTAGCTGAAAAATTACCACCTGCTTAAAAGGAGGCAGTAGCGGCTAACATGCATAGCATTTTAGCGTGCGGTATTCCGCGCGTTAAGGCCCTAACGCACCTTTGTAAAAGGAGCCCTTAATCTAGTTTTTCAAGTTACATGTCTAAAGTAGATCTTGTAGTGGTTAAAGGGATGAGGTGTTTGCCTTGGGCAGCCAGTTGGCATAAAGGAATTTATTTATTTTAAATTTTTCTATACCATTTAAGAGTTAAAACAAATATAATAATTATGACAGACTAAAATCTAAAAATCAATAGGGGAGAACTACCGTATTTTTCCGCTCCATAAGATGCACCTGACCATAAGACGCAACCTAGATTTAGAGGATGAAAACAATAATAATAATAACTTTATTATTTTATACCGCCATAACCAAAAGTTCTAGGTGGTTTACACTAAAAAGAGCCGGGCAATCAGCGAAATACAATAATACAGTAAAAAAGGCAAATATTTGTAAAATAGAAATTCAATAATAAAACTCACTAAGTAATAAACTTATCGAACAAAGTGGTCTTAATTAATTTCTGAAAACTGCAATAGGATAACATAGCTTGCTGAATACATTTACCTAAATGCAAGAAAAAAACATTCTGAACCAAATTCTCCCTGCCAGGCTCTGCACCCTGTCCCCCCCTCCCTGCCAGGCTTTGTACCCTGCCCCCCCCCTCTGATGGTCTAATGCTAGGCAGGGACAGAGCACAGGGCAGGTAGAGACAGGGCACAGATGTCAAGGCAGATAACTTTTAAAAATATGCAATGTCCTATCAGTAACAACTATAGAAAAATAGACAAATATAGTGCAAAATATAGATAGCAGATATAAATTCTCAGAACTGACACATTTTGATCACTAAATTAAAAATAAAATCATTTTTCCTACCTTGGGTTGTCTGGTGATTTTTCTTTCTTTCTTTCCTTTCTCAGGCACAACAATTGTCCCTTCCTCCCTCCCTCCTATGTTCCCCAATGGCTGGCCCGGACCTTCTCTCCGACGTCAGAATTGATGTTGGGGGTAAGGCTTCTGGGCTGGAGGCGTGCAATCGCTGCATCTGCCTGGCCTTTCCATTCCTCTATTTATGGCGGCAGTGAGCGACCAGTAGCAGCGGGCAAGGGATGGGCGGCGGTCTAAATAAGGTAACAGGCATGTGGGGGGGGGGGGGGGGGGAGTTGGGTATTGGTTCCATAGGATGCACCCTTTTTTCCACCCACTTTTTTGGGGCAAAAATGTGCTTCTTATGGAGCGAAAAATACAGTATCTTTTCATTTCCAAAGAACTGTTAAGTCATAAGAATACGGTGACAAACAATTGGGTTTATAGCTGTTTCTTGAATTGAAACCAAACATTGTCTTGCAATGGCAAAAGGACGCAAATCTCTATTTTTACTGAAGCATTTGCTTCCATTTGCCATTGCAGGGCAGAGTAGCTGGGGTTGGGGCAGAGAAATGCTTACATTTCTAAATACATTTGGTCTGACACAGTAAAATAGTTTTTGAGATAAATGTAAAGATGTTCTGTATCTACAAATATCCAGCCTTCCCCCAATAACAGGTAAAACTTTTCTCCATGGAAGTAATTGTACAAAGATATTTTGAATCTCATGTCATATGTGCATCAGCAACATAATGTCTCCACTACCTTGATGTAACTTCTGGCTTTGCCAAACCAGAAGTTACATCAAAAAGGGACTTGGCAGAAGGAAGGCCCTGGAGTAAGTCTCTGATTCTTCTTCTCTGTGGCATGGATGTGGCTCCTTGAGGTAAAATAGCTGCAGGGCGAGAGGGGAGTTGAGAAGTGAAAAGGATTAGGTCCCAATTCCTGCCCCATTCTTTCTCTGCCATTTGGATGACAGGTGCACCCGGGGACATATTGTAGAGGCAAGAAATGATCTCCAAACATGTCCAAATTTTATTATGAGCTTCACATCTTTTATATCATTCATGAATCAGTGTTGTCAGCATGTGTCAGCATTTTTTTCTATCTGGAGACTGAAGTCCAAAAGGTCAGAAAAGCCTTGACCAGCAAAACCTCTTAACTAAATCTGTTTGCAAATACGGCTTATAAAAACAATTGAATTCACTTCACAACAAGTTAAGAACATCTCTGTTCAAACATAAATGTCCTTGTACTCTCTTCAAAGAAGGAAAGACAAACAGGGTCTGGCTTTACAGCTTTAAACAACATATGCCTAAGGAAAATTACCAAGGTTCATGATACGTGTCCCTTCAATCCCCTCTTACGTCATGAAAATGACGTCATAAATACACAGCATGAGCTGGGAGGGAGTGATACTCTGGATATGTCTCTCGAGGAGGGTTTTTTTTAGGAGCTGTAATACGAATAACACAGTACATGAGCAGTCAAGACAAGAGTGCAGATAATAATAGAGATTATAACAATAAAAAGGTCTTTTACCCAACCCTTCATTCAACTAAAGTGCTGATCCCAAGAATTAGATAAATCAGAGTTACATTTGAGCTCAGCAAAGAGGTCTGCTAATTTCTGAATGGCCATAGTAGGACCTATATTGTCAGAAAGAAAAGTACAACAGCTTAAAGTACTGGGAAGAATTTTTCAGCTAGAATCATAGCTAGGGCCATACGATTTTGAAAACCATCTGAGAAGTGGAGCCTAATTGATCAGTAATACCTTGCAAGGCGTCCCTAGAGTAGTTCACAAAGCGTTGCTGATTATAATAATTTTAATTAATCCAATCAACATTCTTATTAATAGTAATAAAGGGAATAAGGAACTCAAACCCAGCCTTAACCAGAGCTCGGGCCTTAAATTCATCTGGGACCCCTCTTGGGACCCCTATAGCATCTATGTATACATGTGATCAGATTTATATCGAGACAAATAAAAGGAAAAACCATGTGAATAGGAAGGATGCCTTTCAGAAAAATATGCAGGAGCATAGTAACCTTAACTAAAGTGCACTGGCCTATCCACTGGCTGGGTAGCTTAACAGGGAGCCAAAAGTCTCCATAGAGCCAGTAAATATCAAATCTGATGCAGCAACAATGGGGCATACCTATGAGCCAAGACAGAACAATAACCTGGGGGTAAATTACCTACAAAACTACCATGTGTCAGATTAGAAACATGACATGTGTAATTACCCTTATAGATGGTAACGGCAATATCAAGCTTTTGCTGTCCTGGCAGCAAAGGGTATTTAGAACACCACAGCGCACAAAGGGGATAGGTAAAATTAGAGGAGGTAGATAGATCCCGTATGAAAAACTGATGGGTCGGATAGCTAGACCCACCCTTAAACCACATGTCCATAATGTACATACCTTCATCAATAGGTCTAGGGTTGTCAATAGTAAGAGAAAGCTTAATAATTTGTGCAGGAACACTTTTCCTATAACAGTTTCCAACCTTATGAAAGGTCATACAAGTAAGCAGTGATTTACCATTTTGGTCCACTGTTTTTTCAGAGTATTTTCTGGTTTATAAGCCCAGTCAGTATCAATATTCCACCCTACCGCTCCCCAGAATGCACACTTATCCCCCCAACGTGAGTCAGTAACACATATATATACATATCTTTAGTTTTTTTAGGAATCTCTAAGGACCAATGGCACAGCCTTGGGATATCAATTGATGAACAGTCCACAATGTCATAATACTCAAAGGAGAAGGTGGCAACTTGCACACTGCTGGAATTATACCAAAGGGTAGCATACTGTCTGTCTTTCTGGATTCCAATTGAAGGACAGCTTTTGCGAGGGAGTAGTCCAGCTTAACATGTGTTCGCAAAGAAATGCCAGGGGTGCTGTTTACAGCAGGAGTGTCATTTACAGATGGGTATGGGCAGAAAGTGTCGTGGACCCAGAACTCATCATCCCTGTAGACCCAGTTAGAAATGATCCATACAGGGAGAAAAACTAGCAGCAGCGTTGCCAGTAAGAGAATGATAAAGTTGGTAGAATGCTGCAATGAGATCATCATGTTGTTCCACTGGAGGAGGTGAAATCTGCGCAGGGAAGACTTGCTTCTGGGGTTTTAGGTTAACCCTCTTCAAGCGACTTGCATGGATCCAAACAGGAAACTCTTCAGTGAGTGCAGCGGGCCTGGTCACAGCGATCACAGTAGTGGGAAGGCCAAAGGGGAAATCCGTCTGCTTCCGATCCTTGGAAAGCTTCTGGACAATCACCAGGCTGGAAAAAATGGGTAGGAATATGTGGAGAGAAAGGAGAAGTGCAAGACACTTTCTTTGAACAAGCCCTAATATTTCAATTAGCTTTTGGACATATTCCTCCTGTATCAAGGGAAAATCTACCCATGGGGCTAGGAAAGGTCATCCCGTGAGAATCTCAAAGGGAGAGCAGCCAGATGTCTGTGTATACAGAAAGAGATACTTGAAAAGAAATGCTTGAAAAGCATTCCAAATATCATTCAGCAGCTGTACTCCAATGTGATCCAAATAAGAGATAGAAAACAAGAGAAACCATGTTGCCTGTACTGAATGTAGCAACATGTAACAATACCAATTCATTTACTTGATATAGCTATGGCAAAAGAGAGACAATACTCAGTTACTTACGGTTCTTAATTGAACAATCCAAAAAGATATGTTTTTGCGTGCTGCATATAATTATTATGCACTTCAGAGAGACCATACTGATGTACTGAATGTATTTAGAAATGTATACTGAATGGATCATATGTAGGGAACACCACGAAATAAACGCTGTATAAAGTAAAGCTTTTTCTTAAACATATAACCCCTAACTAAACTATATTCAGAATATAAAAGCTATAAGTAAAAGAACATTGCGCAGTTAGACTAGTAAGAAGTGGAAAAAGAGCTCTAAAAATGGCCAATATTATGTATCCTGGGGTACCCACTAAACTAAAACAAGTAGACATGACAGACAAAACATAAAGTTTTAAGCGTTTCCTTAGTAGGCGCTTGTGAGGTACGTTGTCGAAGGCTTTCTGGAAGTCCAGGTATACTATGTCTATGGGGTCACCTTTGTCCAATTGTTCACTTATCCTCTCAAAAAAGTGCAGTAGGTTCGTTTGGCATGATCTTCCATTACAGAAACCATGCTGGCTTGCTCTCATCAGCTTATTTCTTTCTATATGCTGATTGATACTGTTCTTGATTAATGATTCGGCCATCTTCCCCGGAACTGAGGTTAAGCTGACCGGTCTATAATTCCCTGGGTCGCCTCTGGATCCTTTCTTGAAGATAGGTGTAACATTCACTATCCTCCAGTCTTCTGGGATTACCCCTGTTTTCAAGGATAGGTTGCAAATCTGCTGTAGTAACTCTGCTATTTCGTCTCTAAGCTCCTTTAGTATTCTCGGGTGGATTCCGTCTGGGACCGGAGATTTGTCAGTTTTTAGTCTATCTATCTGTTTGAGTACGTCTTCGAGGCTTACCTCCATGCACGATAATTTTTCCTCTTGATCCCCCTTGAAGAATTTTTCCGGTTCTGGCATGTTGGATGTGTCCTCTTTTGTGAAGACCGACGAGAAGAACGTATTTAATCTGTCCGCCACCTCCTTTTCCTTCACTATCACTCCCTTCCTGTCTCTATCATCCAGGGGTCCCACCTCCTCCCTCGCCTGTTGTTTTCCTTTCACGTATCAAAAGAATGGTTTAAAATTCCGTGCCTCCTTGGCAAGTCTCTCTTCATACTCTTTCTTTGCTGTTCGGACCACGCGGTGACATTCTTTTTGATGCTTCCTATGCTCTTTTCAATTTTCCTCGGTTTTATCCTTTTTCCACGTCCTGAAAGATTTTTTCTTGTCTCCTATCACCTTCTTAACTTCATTGGTTAACCATGCTGGGTCTTTTGCTCAATTCTTTCTGCATCCTTTTCTAAATCTGGGTATATACCGGTTTTGCGCTTCGTTTACCATGTCCTTAAATAAGGTCCAGGCTTGCTCCTCCGTCTGTGCCTTTCTGGAACTGTCCCTGAGTTTTCTCTTTACCATTTGTTTCATGGCATCATAGTTTCCTTTCCTGAAATTGAACATTGTTGCAATGGTTCTCCTCCCCTGTGGCATACCTATTTCCACTTTGAATTGGATCATGTTGTGATTGCTGTTTCCTAATGGTCCCACTACTTCCACTTCTTGAGCAAGTCCTTTCAGCCCGTTGAGGATTAAATCCAGAATAGTTGTCTCTCTCATTGGTTCCTTGACAAGCTGTTCCAAGTAGCAGTTCCTTACAGCCTCTAGGAACTCAGATTCCTTTGAATACTTTGAAACTCCATGGCTCCAGTCTATCCCAGGATAGTTGAAATCTCCCATAACTATGGTGTTTGCGTTTTTACATTCTCGCCTCAACTCGGCTCTCAGTTCTTCATCCTTTGCTTCTGTTTGTCCAGGTGGGTGGTAATATAGTCCCATCTTTATCTCGGTTCCCCTTTTTCCTGGTATTTTAACCCATATTGATTCCAGTTGGTCATTTGTTGTTGCTGCATCCACTCCGGTCGATTGAATGCTTTCCCTTACGTAGAGTGCTACTCCTCCTCCTTTCTGATGTGTCCTGTTTCTTCGGTAGAGCTTGTACCCAGGCAGTACTGTGTCCCATTTGTTTTCATCGTTCCACCATGTTTCCGTGATTGCTATGATGTCTAGGTTCTCATCTTTGGCCATGATTTCTAGTTCCCCCATTTTGTTCTTGCATTAGTGTACATGCAGTTTAAGTCTCGATATTTTTGTTTTCTTGTTATTTTCCCTTGCGATTCATTATTCTTTCCGTCCCCTTCTCCTGCAGACTTTTGTTTATTGTCTCTCCTGTCTTCCCCTTGTGGTACGTGGTACTTTTCCTCTTTATGTTCATTCCCTTCCTCTTGTTCCTTTTTGTCTTCCCCATGTAATAGACTCCTCCTATCCCACTCTATAACTGATGGCCTCCTGTTTTATCTAAACAAATTTGAATATTCACAGTAGTGTAGTTAAACTGTTTTTGCTTTTGTTAGTGTCATGTCTAAATTAGGGAGGAGTTGGTTTATTCCCTTTTTTAAAATTAAAGTCTACTAATAGCATCTGGATGAACTATGAAGCATCTGAAATAATGTTCCCTTTACAAATGACACTACAAAACTAATTTTCCTCTAAACCATGACAGTTGCAAATTATTAATGTGATGTGGAAGCTTTCAGTTCAGAATCCATGGCAGCTCACCCTTGGTGACAGGAGCAAACAAATTAATAAAGCCTTTCATTAGGCAAATCATTAAAGCTCACTGAAACATCATATCATAACAATTCACTTCCCAACATAATGTGTGTGATGTGAATTGAATTGAAATATAAAACACAATCACAAATATAATATGTATTAGTGTCACAGGTTTAGGTCAAAAGTGCTCACTCAAATTTGTTATTGTTTATATTCAATAGGTAGAGGTAAGTACCTTTACATAACCACTCAAAGTCCATAAGGTGGGGAGGTTTAGCAGAGCGCTGAAGATGTGTGCATTCCAAAATGGCAGACCAAGCCTGATCCTTTACAGATGAGTCAAAAATTGAACCCTTTCATCACAATAAAAAATATTTGAAAGCTAAGCCTGCCTTTCAAAGTAAGAACCTCATATAGACTGTCAGGCATGGGGTGGAGCTATTATTGATTGAACCATACATTCTGCTTTACAATAGAAATTCTAGTGCAGTAGGCGTGTTATTCTGAATGTATAGGTAATATCCCAGTGCACACAAGTAATGGCTTAGCGAAGGTGAGAGGCATCTGGGATAGTGGCGCTCCTCCCCTGCCCTTTTCTCTGCCCCTCCCACCTAAACACACTCCTGTCCCCTCCTGCTACGCATGTGCCACTTCCCTTCCCACATACCTCTATAATATTCCTGGCGCGAGCAGCAACCCCCAACCTGTCATGCCAGTGTCGACTCTTCCTCTATATCACTTTCTAGGCGTGGGTCCAGGAAATGACGTCAGACAAAGAGCCGACACTGGTGCGACAGCAGGTTGGGGGTTGCTGCTCACGCCAGGAACTTTACAGAAGTATGGGGGAAAGGAAGTGGCATGTGCAGCAGTGTGTGTGGGGGGGGGAGGGGAGGGGGGCAGAGAGGAGGGGGGCAGAGAGGAGGATGGGTGCCTGTGCCTTAACCAAGACGTTACTCGGGGTAGAACACCCCCTTACTATGCCACTGCATGTAAATCGTGCAGAAGGAATCCACTCCAGCTTTTGAATCACTTCTCCTTCACTAAAGGGCTCTCCAGTTTTTTCTTCTGCATATGAGCTGGAAGGAGTTTTTCTGATCTGTTCTGTTTATTTCTGTATTGTTTAGGTCTTAATCATGGTATTTTGACTGATTTTGGTGCTAAGATCTGCCCTAGTCAAGGGTCCATAGCAAAGGTGAGGAGCTGGGGCTCCTCCTGAACCCAGAGCCCTCCTGAGCCCGGAGCTCCTCCTGGAGCTTCTCCTGAGCACTAGTCAAGGGTCCATAGCATAGGTAAGGAGCTGGGCTCCTCCTGAGCCCAATGGAGGAGAAGCCCCAATATTGTCCTCCCTCCCTCCCTTTCTTCTGATTCAGTTCTCTCCCTCTGTCTTCGTGGAGGAGAAGCAGACAGAGATCTGCAACTGATGGGCCAGTCCTTCTATGGTACCTGTTGGCCAGCCTGCATAAACCTTTTGGAGCTCTAGGTCCATTCCCCTTGTAGCTTTGCTCGCCTACTGCGTCTCAGGGGCTTGAGTGCAGGCAGTCGGCCATCTATATGGGGCTCAGTGGGGTCTCGCAGGGTGTTGGCTAAATTTTGTTGCCCCCCTTTCATGTCCGTGGGTCCATGGGAGTTTGAGGCTCAGTCAGACACCAGTCAGACTGACTGCCCGAAGATTCAGCACTGGAAGAGCAGTCCAATTGAGGCAGTGATTTCTTCTCTTAGATCCAGCAACCTTTGGGGTTGAGGCAGGCTGCAGTACATTTCCAGCCCTTTCCCTTAGGTTTCTGCATCTCCAAAATCCTAAAATCACAGTTTTTAAATTTTGGTTAAAGCTTTTTGGAGCCAAAATGCTGCTGTGGTCGCAATCTTGGATTTCCCAATTTTTAAAAAAGTTCTGCAGAAGCTTCAAATCACCTCGTTTTGCCTCAAAACTGGCAGGGTGGACTCCTCAAGCTCCTTTACCCCTAGTTTATGCTAAGTTTGGGCTGGATGGGTACCTGAAAAGTGCCCTTGCACCACATTTTGTGTAACACTTGAAGGAGGGTGGGAGCAGTTGGCTTAGCCTCCCCTTTGCTCTCTAGTGCTGAGGAATAGTCAGGGGTAGGGGGGAGGGGATCTGTTGGTTGGGAGTAAATAACTTCCAGAGCCCCAGAATGGCGGACATCCTAAACGCAGTGATGCAGAGGCTGCAAAGCTCAAGAGACACAAGCTGGAGTCATTTAAAAGAGACTCCTTGCTGCTTAACATGGCATTTTCTCTGGAATTTGTCAATCTTATGTAGAGAGCCTTTCTGGATGGCCGAAATCCCCACGGAGTATCTGGCAGCGCGTGGCTATAGATGGTTTGAGCAGTTTTCAGGAGGAGTCTTATGTGATTCTTCCAGGAATCCAGACAGGTCCTAGGTGGAACCAGGCCTTCAGTTATCATTCTGCTACAATCTCCAGGAAAGCAAAGTGACACCAGGAACGGAGCAGTTCCTTTGAAGATAAGGGGATGGCTCTCGGACTATGCGGAGGCATGGGCGCAGATCTCATCAGACCATTGGTTACTAAATATAATTTAGAGCATTTACAAGCTCAAATTCGCCCAGCCCTAGATGATTGGTTTGTGGTCTCCCTGGTGGGGTGACCAGAGAAAGCAACCAAGGTTGTGGCTACAGTTCAGAAGCTGTTAGATATTCAGGCCATAGAGTCTGTGCTCCCAAAGATTCAGGCTCGGGTAGATATTCCATATACTTTTTCATGTCCAAGAAAGGCTCAGATGCTTGCAGATCCATTCTGGATGTTACAAACATAAATGCAGCACTGAAAGTTCTCTCCTTTCACATGGAGATAGTACAGTCAGTCATAGCAGCTGTAGCACCAGGGGAATTTCTGGTCTCTCTGTATTTGACAGCGGCCTACATATACGTTCCCTTATTTCTGGATCACAGAAAGTTCCTGAGATTTCATGTCCTGGAAAATCATTACCAGTTCTCGGCCCTTCCCTTTGGGCTGGCAAAAGCACCTCGCACGTTCACCAAGGTGATGGTGGTGGTAGTTGCCCATCTGCACGAGATGGATTTGCAGGTTCATCCATACCTGGACAACTGTTGATTAGAGCTTCATTACTCCCAGAAGGAGAACAAGCAGTGGCTCACTTGGTCCGGACGCTGCAGACCCTGGGTTGGATAGTGAATTTTGGAAAGAGCTAACTGATTCTGTCCCAATCCCTGGAATACCTGGGGGTCTTCTTTAACAAGACAGAGGGTTGTGTCTGTCTACCAGAGGCATACAGAGAGAAGCTTTGCTCTCAGATAACGAGCTTGCTGGCCAAACCAGCTCCATTCGCGTGGCAGTACCTCCAAGTGCTAGGCTCCATGGTTTTTTTAATGCATATGATGGATGGTTTGAAGTAGAGTTGATATGTTATGGCTCACTTCATTTGTGCTCTTGGAATTGATCTTTGATCCATCTGTGGCTTTTTTCCTTCATTTTTTAGAAGTTGTGGGCTAAGTATTCAGTTTTGACACAACTAGAGAGTATTGTTCTATGGTTTAGAGTTGTGCTATTCCTCCAGTCCTTTTTTATTTTAATTTTTTGACATGTGGGAGCACAAGGATGTCCATATTATAAAATGGTAACATACACATTCATGTGCAGAAATATAAACATCTCAGAACCATTTTAAAAACAAACATTCATTTTTCTTGAAGCTTCCACAATGCCCAGCATCTCTTGTCCGTTTTATTTTCAGTGGGCTCATCAACACTGGGGAATTAAGGGGTGACCTCTCTTAATTCCTCCAGTGGAACACTGCTGATTAGGAGCACTTTTTTGACACCTAAACATTCTGGGTTGCAGGTCTAAATGCCAATGTTGAGTTGTTTTGGTTTTTTTTAACATATATCCTTTCCCCTTCTAAAATGGGGAACAGAAGTTGAATTTGGACCTACCTTAGTCCATTCCAAAACAGGCCTAGACCATGCCCCCTTGTCAAATGAACATTCTTCAGTTTTAGCCATCCATATCTTGGCTTTGTAAAACTGGGAATTAGGCATCCATGCAACAAGGACATCTAGATACTAGTTTATGGACATCTAAAATTCAAACAATACTCCTAAAATTAACACTATATTGGTGTAAGATCTGAAGGAAGCCGTTCATGCAATGAAGCTCTCAAATGTCAGAGTGGAAACAGTTCTTGGTGGAAGAATGAGCCAAAATTTCTCAAGGACTATATGACAGACTTATCAACATTTACAGGAAACAGTTATTGTTGTTCGAGGAGGTGCAACTCACTGAATGAATTCACATACAGTACTTTTTCATGTAAAGATATTTATGTTGAACCCTTGTTGACTAATGATCAAAAATATATCCTCTTTGAGTTTATCATTTCTTCTTATCAGGTTTTAGGTTATAATCTAGTTGTATTTAGAGTATACTGTAACTTGTTCTAAAGTCAAGACTCTCCTAGGGGGCTCAAATAGGCATTTTCTCATGTACTTGGTTTTGTTCATTCCTCAAGCAATGAACCTAGGTTCTTTGAAAAGATGGCTCCTGATTTCTTTTTTGCCCTCTCTTTTTATTATCTTTGTAGAGCTATTATCACTGGTAGACATGGAAGCTGAAATTATCATCCTGATGTTTGCTGATGACATCCATCTATATGTCACTATAGGGGCAAGTTCAGTAGATGCACCAGACAGACTCAGTTGATGCCTGAGGTATATCAGGCTATGGATAGATGGATGTAGAATAAAACTCGGTGCCCAGAGTACAGAAATCCATGGGTGTAGAGGGGTAAATAAACAACATCTTGAACATCACTCAGGGATAAACAAGGACAAAGACATCTATGTGGCAGCATACTTTGGTCTTTTCATTTCTGATAGCAGTTCCATAATTTATGAAGCTATTAATTGGCCATTCTTTAACAAGATCAACTTTGACATTAAATATATACAACTTGTAAAATACTTCTTCTAATGGAGGCGTGGAAGGTCGTGTCCAAGCTGCTGCTAGCTCTAGGTTTGCTGCTATAAAAATATTAGATGCCAGTTTACCCCAAAAGGCTTAATATATAACACACAGTGTCCTGTAATATGTTGTACTGCCTTCAATACATTAGTCTAATATACATTATATGTGCTTTTGGCATGCTCGCCAGATGTACGTAGATCATGTCTTCCACCTCACCACATTTTCTCCAGTTAAGTCCATTTTCATGATTGAACATTTTCAGCAGTCTCTGAGGTGTGTAAAACTGAATGTACACCACTCCAATAACCTTTAGGCTTAAAGGTTTCTTATACATTCAGGTGCAGTAGATATATTTCTGTTCCTGGAGGACTCACATTTAAAAATACATTAACAAAAAGATTCAAATGGAATTTGAACCTGGGCCTCTTGGTTCTCAGTCTGCTGCACTAACCATTAGGTTACTCCTCAGATCTGCATGCTGCTCTTTTAAGAATGTCCATAGTACTGTCATAGAACCTGGTATCCCTTTGCTGGTTTCACATTCAGAGGGAGACAACAATCATTGGTGCTTTAGAGAGGTAACTTGTCTTAATCCCTTCACCTTTCTGTAACCTGGATGAACCAAGTACCAGGTCTAAATGACAAAGGCCATCCTTATTTACATAGACTGCCTTTCTCCTGAGATAGGAATTGGATGTCAGTATGTCTACCCATAACATGCCCAGAACATGTCATATGGACATACTGCAGTTTTAGATGTTTATATCTTGGCTTTATAACATTGTGATTTGGATGGCCATGCAAAATGGACATCTAAATGCCTGTTTTCTGATGTGTAAAACAAGAAGAGAGCTTCTAAAACAACCATGTTCTATAAAAGTAATCTGCAGATATAAAATTAAGTTTGTATCTAAGACAAAGCCAAGATAATTAACATATAGGCGAACTGAGATAGAATACTCGTTAACACTTATGCTTATACTGTAGGATGATTTTATCCAAGTTGCATATAGATTATAAAGGCCTCATTCAAATTCAATGAAAGTGCATTATCAATAAACCATGTCTGCAGTTTTCAAACTGTAGAATGTACACCAATATATACCTAAAATAGGGTTAAAAAGAAGAATATCATCAGTTTAAATCCTAAAATTACAATCCAGTTCTTGCAATAATTTATGTAGGCAAATTAACCCCCCTTTTACAAGGCCGTGCTAGTGGCTGCCATGTGGCAATGGCCCTGAAGCCCTTTAAATCCCTATGGGTTTCGGGGCAGTTACTGCAGCAGTCTATGCTAAATGGTTTCGTAAAAGAGGCCCTAAATGTATATTAAATAAAATGGCTGAAAGAACTGAGTCCTGAGGAATACTGTGTGCCAGGTTTGTCCAGTCCACAACATCTGTCCCTACCTGCACCTTCTCTCATTGATTGTTCACTTTGGGGGGAGGGGTAGTTATCAAACTGCATTAGGTCACCAACTTCTGCTATTTGCCCCTTAATCCGTGTTAAAGGGTTGTAGTGCTGGTTGTACTGTCCTAATGCAGCATTATCTAGGGAGTGGAGGTTTAGACTTCTGCAGTAGCCTGAGAACTAGGAGAACTGGTTTTGATTCCCATTGTAACTCCTTGTGACTCGAAGGAATAAACAAGCGGATGGACAAAGGGGACCCCTTAGACATCGTATACTTAGATTTCCAAAAAGCCTTTGACAAGGTACCCCATGAACGCCTACTTCGGAAACTGAAGAACCATGGGTTGGAAGGAGACGTACATAGATGGATCAGGAATTGGTTGGTGGGTAGGAAGCAGAGGGTTAGAGTGAAGGGCCACTACTCGGACTGGAGGAGGGTCACGAGTGGTGTTCCGCAGGGATTGGTGCTCAGACCGCTGCTATTCAATGTATTTATAAATGATCTAGAAACAGAGATGAAGTGCGAAATAATACAATTCGCAGACGACACCAAACTATTTAGTGGGGCTAGGACTAAAGAGGACTGCAAAGATTTACAAAGGGACCTGAACAAACTAGGAGAGTGGGCGACGAGATGGCACATGAAGTTTAATGTAGAGAAATGTAAAGTCTTGCACATAGGAAACAGAAACCCAAAGTACAGCTATACGATAGGAGGGTTGTTATTGGGTGAGAGTACCCAAGAAAGGGATTTGGGGGTAATGGTGGACATGACAATGAATCAGTTGGCACAGTGTGCAGCGGCCGCTAAGAAGGCGAATAGAATGCTAGGTATAATCAAGAAAGGTATTACAACCAGAACGAAAGAAGTTATCCTGCCGTTGTATCGGGTGATGGTGCGTCCGCATCTGGAGTACTGCGTCCAATTTTGGTCGCCATACCTTAAGAAGGACATGGCGATACTCAAGAGGGTTCAGAGGAGAGTGACACGTTTGATAAAAGGTATGGAAAACCTTTCATACACTGAAAGATTGGAGAAACTGGGAGAAGAGGAGAATTAGAGCGGATATGATTGAGACCTATAAGATCATGAAGGGCATAGAGAAAGTGGAGAGGGACAGATTCTTCAAACTTTCGAAAACTACAAGAACGAGAGGGCATTTGGAAAAGTTTAAAGGGGACAGATTCAAAACCAATGCTAGGAAGTTCTTCTTCACCCAGCGGGTGGTGGGCACCTGGAATGCGCTTCCAGAGGGCGTGATAGGACAGAGCACGGTATTGGGGTTCAAGAAGGGATTGGACAATTTTCTGATAGAAAAAGGGATATAGGGGTATAGATAAAGGATTGCTACACAGGTCCTGGACCTGTTGGGCCACCGCATGAGCGGACTGCTGGGCACGATGGACTTCTGGTCTGACCCTGCAGAGGCACTTCTTATGTTCTTATGAGGAAGTCACTTAACTATCCATTGCTCCAGGTACAAAATTAAATAGCTGTATGTAATATGTGAACTACTTTGACTGTATCCACAGAAAGGCAGTATATCAAATCCCGCCCCCTCATTGTAATGAGATGTAAATACAAATAAAGCAGCTCATTATTATGTAAATACTAAATGCCCTGGAGGATTGCTTCTGCCTGGACCACTAGGGACTAGGGAAGTTACAAAGATAAGGCTAGAGGGAGACGTATGTCTTCCTGCGGAGGAGGGCTTTATCATTAGGGTGCCCCTTCTGGTTGTAATGGATCTGGTTGGGGGGCAGCCTTGATTTGGGTGGGGGGTAGGGAGAGCAAAAGCAAGTTTCAGGTTGGGGGCATTCTGGCCACTATTAATTTGATTGGTTGCCAGCTCCTTTAACATGCAGCCCAAGAGCATTTGTGGTCCAATGCTCCCAGGCTAATGGAATGACATTGCTTGTGACATTGCTTGCAAGCAAGTATTATCCATTTAGTACAGGAGTAAGCAACCTGCTGTACTGTGATACTACAGATTAGTGACTCCTGTGGTAAATCCAAAGTGCAATAAAAGCCCACCTTTTATTGCATCTTGATGACTTCCCCTCTTATTGATTGGAATCAGGTAGGTACAATCCATCAGACCCAAGCTCCCTGAACCTTTTTGACAAAATTCTGTAATTTACTGTATCAGAAGCAGCAGATACATCAAAATATAGGAATAAATAAAAGTAGTCACTAAAAGAAGAAGAATCTCTGTGTATGTGCAAGTCTAAACCCATGTTGGTGATTATCCAAGACAGCATTGCTATCTATGAATTTTTGAAGTTGTAAATTGATTGACTGGTTGTTGAATCAACTTACCTAGAAGATGCAATTGAGAATGGTTTATAGTTATTAAAATCTAGATTTCTTTATTAGTGGTCTATCACTAGCGTGCTACTGTGTCACAGGAACATGATATTCAAGAAATGTTGTATTTTGTATATCACACAAAAAAGGGCCTGATAGCTTCTGCACAGTTTTAATTGATAAGACAGATGTAGAATTAAAAAAAAATAAAGTAGAATAATTAATTTTCCTAAGATTTCAGAAACTTGAGTGCTAGCAATCTTGCTTAAGTTGATTGCAGAAGATATTTATATCCTTCATCCCTTAACAGGGGCACTTTATCAACCTTGGCTAAGAAGTGTTTAGAAAAAACATGCACACTATAGTGTTGCATTGGACAGAGACAAATTCTTTATAAGGGCAGTTCCTCAGGATGTGATTTTTTTTCACATTTTATCTAGTTTAGGGGTACAGATTTTTTAGTCATTTATAATTACTATCCTCCTGTTTGCAGAATATGGGGCCAAAATAATGGGTTTGTTTATGGAACTTTTGCAGGAGCTGATGGATGAAAGCACTCTGGTGCTATATACTTCAGTTTTAAAGAATAGGAAATCTACCTAATTTTACTCAAATTTAAGAGTACTGAAACATCAAGGTTTTTATAAAAGAAAGTTAATTGAGAATATGTTGCCTAGCAAATTATTCTGTGCTCTTAATTGTTCTCGTAAACTTTTTCAGAATCTTTCTGCAATAGGGCAATCAGATATGTAGGGTTCAATGCTAACTGCTTCTGACTTCAGCCAAACTAAGATGGAAGCAATTCATACATTCTTTTCATAAGGGGTAAATAATACCCATCTAGTTCAAACACTGGAGATGGGATAGTGACAGAATTGAAGGAATTTTGTGTGATGATCACAAATGATATGGAGCACATGTCTTATTTTCAATGAAGCCTGGCTCTTGTTTGATCCCTTTTCTTTTCATAATTCTCCCCTTGTATGCCATTGCCAAGCATATTTATTGGTTAATGTTTTGTGACAATCAAATTTAGTCTTTTCCAGACTTAGTTGTTATGATGGGCTTTGAAACTACATGATGATGTTATTCTTGATGTGCAAAAGAAAATTAACCAATTATTCTCCATAGAGCGCCTGCTGAATATGACCTTGGAAGAAAGACGTAAAGAATATGTGAGGGA
Organism: Geotrypetes seraphini; assembly: GCF_902459505.1. Lineage (NCBI taxonomy): Eukaryota > Metazoa > Chordata > Amphibia > Gymnophiona > Dermophiidae > Geotrypetes > Geotrypetes seraphini. The sequence continues at coordinate 309,818,644 of NC_047086.1, read as the reverse complement.
TCATGTGCCATTGAAAGACATTCCATCATGGCTGGAAGATTTGAAGAATAAAAGCACCAGTGATGGTAATATAAACAGATTACTTTCTTTTCTCATGTTATGACTGGATGTTATGACCATTAGATGTAATCAAAGACATTTTTTTTTCAAACGTGTTGAAGAGTTTTACTTGCCATTTGTGAATAAAATAATATAGAAATACAAGTCAACAAATACATTGTAGATGATACCTTTTATTGGTCTAACAATATATTTGTGATTAGTCACACATATATTAAGAGCCTCTTGAAGTAAAGCTTTTTCATATTATGTGGTTCATTTTGGCTCTCTAATACTAATCCGCAATAGAGGTTTCTACCATGGCCTGCGGTGCTAAATGCTCCGACGCAAATAGGAATTCTTTGAGCATCAGAGCATTTAGTGCTCCAGGCCATGGTAGAAATTTCTACCATGGTTTAATAAAAAAAAAAAAAAAAGGGGGAAGTTAATTAGAGAATGAACATAAGCTCATATATTGTCCTATAGCCTTTTTGGGAAAGGCAGCATTAAAAAAACCCTGAAAAATATATTGCATATCATAAAGGCAACATGTGCACCTATTTGCCTCACTTTCATTAGAATCCTTTTCCATCTTATCTTTGAAGGAACAAGCAGTAACCTGGAATTTCTCATTAAAGGCAATGCGTGTGAATGATCTAACGCTCATAAAAAATACTCTACCTTGACTAAAAGTTAAAAAAGGGCCCTTTGATTTAATAGGCATTTCTTATAGCAAAGAAACATAGAAACATGATAGAAGATAAAGGCCAAATGGCCCGTCCAGTCTGCCCATCTACAGCATCCACTATCTCCTCTTCTCCGACGAGAGGAAATGCCACTCTGGATCTAATCCTAAATGGGTTAAAGGGACCTGCAAAGGAAGTGGAAATAGTAGGACCGTTGGGAAACAGCGATCATAATATGATCAAGTTCAAGGTCGAAGTAGGAATACCGAAAGGAAATAGAACCATTGTGAAAACTTTCAACTTCAAGAAAGGAAACTATGAAGCAATGAGGATAATGGTAAGGAAGAAACTTAGGAACACTTCCAAGAAATGGCAAACGGTAGAACATGCCTGGTCTTTTTTCAAGGACACAGTGAGCGAGGCGCAAAATCTGTATATCCCCAGATTCAGAAAGGGGTGCAAAAAGAGTCATACAAAAGACCCGGCATGGATAACTAAAATAGTGAAGGAAGCGATAGGCAATAAGAAATATTCATTCAGGAAATGGAAAAAGGACAAAACTGAGGACAACTGGAAAGAGCACAGGAAGTATCAAAAAGAATGTCACCGTGTGGTTCGAAAATCCAAAAGAGAGTATGAAGAGAGGCTAGCCAGGGAAGCTCGAAATTTCAAACCTTTCTTTAGATATGTTAGAGGGAAGCAGCCAGCCAGGGAAAAGGTGGGACCGCTGGACGATGGAGACAGGAAGGGAGTGGTGAAGGAAGAGAAAGAAGTAGTAGAAAGACTTAACATGTTCTTTTCGTCTGTGTTTACAAATGAAGACACATCCAACATACCGGAACCTGAGCAAATCTTCAAGGGAGATCAAGCAGAAAAATTAACATCCATGGAAGTGAGCCTGGAAGACGTACGCAGGCAGCTAGAAAAACTAAAAACTGACAAATCCCCGGGTCCGGACGGAATCCATCCAAGGGTTCTGAAGGAACTAAAGGAGGAGATAGCGGAACTACTGCAGCAAATTTGCAATCTATCCCTGAAAACAGGCGTGATCCCAGAGGACTGGAAGATAGCCAATGTTACGCCCATCTTTAAAAAGGGATCAAGAGGTGACCCGGGCAACTACAGACCGGTGAGTCTGACCTCAGTTCCAGGTAAAATGGTGGAAGCACTTATAAAAGACAACATTGATGAACATTTTGAAAGAAACAAACTTCTGACAACCAGTCAACATGGTTTCAGCAAGGGGAGATCGTGCCTAACTAACTTATTGCACTTCTTCGAAGGAATTAACAAACGGATGGACAGAGGTGACCCCATAGACATCATATATCTAGACTTCCAAAAAGCCTTTGACAAAGTACCCCACGAACGCCTACTTCGAAAACTGAAGAACCATGGGGTGGAAGGAGATGTACATAGATGGATCAGAAACTGGTTAGCGGGTAGGAAACAGAGGGTGGGAGTGAAGGGCCACTACTCGGACTGGAGGAGGGTCACGAGTGGTGTCCCGCAGGGCTCGGTGCTTGGGCCGTTGCTATTTAATATATTCATAAATGATCTAGAAACAGGGACGAAGTGTGAGATAATTAAATTTGCGGACGACACAAAACTATTTAGTGGAGCTCGGACTAAAGAGGACTGCGAAGAATTGCAAAGAGACTTGAACAAACTAGAGGAATGGGCGACGAGATGGCAGATGAAGTTCAACGTTGAGAAATGTAAAGTACTACATGTGGGTAGCAGAAACCCAAGGTGCAGCTATACGATGGGAGGGATATTATTGAAGGAGAGTACCCAAGAAAGGGACTTGGGGGTAATGGTGGACATGACAATGAAGCCGACGGCACAGTGCGCAGCGGCCGCTAAGAAGGCGAATAGAATGCTAGGCATAATCAAGAAGGGTATTACAACCAGAACAAAAGAAGTTATCCTGCCGTTGTATCGGGCGATGGTGCGTCCTCATCTGGAGTACTGCGTCCAATATTGGTCGCCGTACCTTAAGAAAGATATGGCGTTACTCGAGAGGGTTCAGAGAAGAGCGACACGTCTAATAAAAGGGATAGAAAACCTTTCATACGCTGAGAGATTAGAAAAACTGGGACTCTTTTCCCTGGAGAAGAGGAGACTTAGAGGGGATATGATAGAGACTTACAAGATCATGAAGGGCATAGAGAGAGTGGAGAGGGACAGATTCTTCAAACTTTCGAATAATAAAAGAACAAGAGGGCACTCGGAAAAGTTGAAAGGGGACAGATTCAGAACGAATGCTAGGAAGTTCTTCTTTACCCAACGTGTGGTGGACACCTGGAATGCGCTTCCAGAGGACGTAATAGGGCAGAGTACGGTACTGGGGTTCAAGAAAGGATTGGACAATTTCTTGTTGGAAAAGGGGATAGAGGGGTATAGATAGAGGATTACAGTTCAGGTCCTGGACCTGATGGGCCACCGCGTGTGCGGACTGCTGGGCACGATGGACCTCTGGTCTGACCCAGCGGAGGCACTGCTTATGTTCTTATGCTTATGTTCTTATGTTCTTAAGAGATCCTACCTGCCTTGTCCCATGCTTTCTTGAATTCAGACACAGTCTTCGTCTCCACCACCTCTACTAGGAGCCTATTCCATGCATTTACCACCTTTACTGTAAAAAAGCATTTTCTTAGATTACTTCTGAACCTGTCATCTCTTAACTTCATCCTGTACTCTCTCAATCCAGAGCAGGGATCTCAAAGTCCCTCCTTGAGGGCCGCAATCCAGTCGGGTTTTAAGGATTTCCCCAATGAATATGCATTGGAAGCAGTGCATGCACATAAATCTCATGCATATTCATTGTGGAAATCCTGAAAACCCGACTGGATTGCGGCCCTCAAGAAGGGACTTTGAGACCCCCGATCCAGAGCTTCCTTTCAAATGAAAGAGACTCACCTCATGTGCGTTTATGCCATGTAGGTATTTAACTGTCTCTATCATATCTTCCCTCTCCCACCTTTCCTCCAAAGTATACATATTGAGACCTTTAAGTCTGTCCTTATATGCCTTATGACAAAGACCACTGACCATTTTAATAGCCTTCCTCTAGACCAGGGGTAGGCAATTCTGGTCCTCGAGAGCCGGAGCCAAGTCCGGTTTTCAGGATATCCACAATGAATATGTACGAGATGGATTTGCATGCACTGCCTCCTTGAGATCCTTGATATTTATTGTGGATATCCTGAAAACCTGACCTGGCTCCGGCTCTCGAGGACCGGAATTGCCTACCCCTGCTCTAGACCATTTCCATCTTGTTTATATCTTTTTGAAGGTACAGTCTCCAGAATTTTACACATTATTATAAATGAGGTCTCACCAGAGTCTTATACAGGGGCATCAATACCTCCTTTTTTCTACCGGCTATATCTCTCCCTATGCACCTTAGCATCCTTCTTGCTTTTGCCATCACCTTTTTGTGCTCAAAGCCTGCGCTTGAACCGGAAACCTTCTCTCTGATGTCGCAACATCAGAGGGAATGCTTCCGGATGAGGCACAGGACACACAAGGAGCCACTGCCTGCAGTTTTGAGCACACTGCAGAAATGAGGAGGAGGTAGCCAGCCAGAAGATAAAACACCCAGGAGTGGCAATAAAAACGCCCATTACACCGCGGGCCGCATAAAACAGCCAGGCGGGCTGGATTCAGCCCGCAGGCCTTGTGTTTGACACCTGTGCTCTAGAAAGTCGATGTCACAGCTCATAATGTCAGAGCTAAGGCTCCATTGTATGCCCACTTGAGATCAGCCTTCATTGAGGAGATTTGCAGAGCTATGACATGGACTTCTGTGTATACATTCATATTCCACTACTGCCTAGTATAAGACTTCCAGCACGACAGTAGAAATGGCCAAATAGCCTTCCAGAATCTATTTTGAGTTTGGAATCCAACTTCATTCTCCCAAACAATAAAAATATGCCATTCTGGGACAGACTAAAGGTCACAATCCAGGTCACAAGTACATGGCAAAATCCCAAAGAATAGGAGAGAGTGTGGCGCAGTGGTTAAAGCTACAGCCTCGGCACCCTGAGGTTCAAACCCACGCTGCTCCTTGTGACCCTCGACAAATTACTTACGGTAATCCCCCTATTGCCCCGAGTATATTAGTAGATTCTGAGTTCCCTTGGGAGAACAATATAGAAAATTGAATGAATTAATAAATAAATAAAACAAATATGCTGCTTATCCCAAGATCAAGCAGTGGATTTACACAAGCTTTCTCAATAATGGCTTATTGGCTTTTGTTTTAGAAAATTATCCAAATGTTATTAAACCCTGCTAAGCTAACTGATTTCACCACATTCTCCGGCAACAAATTCCAGAGTTTAAATTACATGTTGAGTGACAAAATATTTTCTCCAGCTTGTTTTAAAATTTACTACTTAGTAACTTCATCACATGCCCCCTAGTCCTAAAATAATAAAATAGGCTGTTGTTACCCAAAATATTGGTGCCTGCCAGTTGCTGCACAACTCGTATTATTTTTCCTTTTTTTGTTGAAGGTAACCTATAGTTGGGGTTACCATATGTGAGGGTACATAGTCCATCTTGTCCTTAGAGAAAACAAATCTAGATATCTGTAGCAGGTATTCTTTGAGTGCAGCAGGACTTAAAGCCTTAACTAGAACTGTTACAGAACGGGACCTGGGAGTAATCATTAGTGAAGATATGAAGGCTGCCAATAAAGTAGAGAAAGCTTCATCCAAGGCTAGACAAATGCTGGTTTGCATCCGGAGAAGCTTCGTCAGCCGAAAGCCCGAAGTGGTAATGCCGCTTTACAGGTCCATGGTGAGACCAGATCTGGAATACTGAGTTCAATTTTGGAGGCCACATTATCAAAAGGATATGTTGAGAATGGAGTCGGTTCAGAGATTGGCCACTAGGATGGCTCAGGACTCAAGGATCTCCCATATGAAGAACGTCTAGGTAGGTTACAATTATACTATCTCGAGGAACGCAGAGAGAGGGGAAACATGATAGAGACATTCAAATATGTTACTAGCCGTATGGAGATGGAAGAAGACATCTTTTTCCTTACTGGACCTACGCCGACAAGAGAGCATCTGCTAAAAATCAGAGGTGGGAGATTTCATGGGGACATTAGAAAGCATTTCTTCATCGAAAGGGTGGTTGATTGTTGGAATGATCTTCCATTTCAGGTAGTAGAGGCCAACAACATGCTCGCTTTTATGAATAAATGGGATAAACATGTGGGCTCACTTCGAGGAAGTGCTTAGGGGGGGGGTTATCCAAGTGGGCAGACTTGTTGGGCTGTCAGTCCTTTTCTGCCGTCATACTCTATGTTTCTAACCCTCTTTCCTCCCCAAGGCGTTGTATTCCTTTAATTAGTGATCGCAGCATGTGGGAACAGCTATACATGCATGGTTAGATGGCCCAGACACTTATAGAAAAGTTGCTGGTGTTCTGTTTCCCATACCTGGCTCAGTCAGTGACATCACCCATACCTGAGGATTCAAGACCTGTTGTCCTTGGAGACTACCTGCTACCTGTAAAACTGTTGAAAATCCACAAACAGTTAATTTCTCTTTTCTCACAACACAATCCAAAACAATGTTTTATGCCTCTGGGCTTTTCACAGCTCCAAGCCCATTTCTTCCTTCTCAGATCTGGGCACCAACAAACCCTGCAATATCCCTTCCATTGTACCTCTTTTCAATACTGTTCTTTAATGTTTAGTTCTCCTTCTTGACCTTGTTTCCACTATAGGATCTTAGCCCCAAAGGGGACTGATACCTCGAGATCCCAAAGGGGACCCCCAGTCTGCTCAGTTTGCTCCATTGGTGTCTCAGGACTCCACTTTCCTAAACACTACTTTCATACTGGTACCCATATTGTTCTTATGCAGCCACTCTGGATCTAATCCTCAATGGGCTAAGAGGACCTGCAAAGGAAGTGGAAGTAGTGGGTCCATTGGGAAACAGCGATCACAATATGATCAAGTTCAAGGTTGAAATAGGAATATCGAAGGGAAAGAGAACCACAGCGACAACTTTTAACTTCAAGAAAGGAAACTATGAAGCGATAAGAGTAATGGTCAGGAAGAAACTTAGGAACAGCACTAAGAAATCGCAGACTGTAGAGCAAGCCTGGTCTTTATTCAAGGACACCGTGAGCGAGGCGCAAAATATGTATATCCCCAGATTTAGAAAAGGATGCAAAAAGAGCTGAACAAAAGACCCGGCATGGATAACTAAAGAAGTGAAGAAAGCGATAGGAGATAAGAATTCATTCCGGAAATGGAAAAAGGACAAAACCGAGGAGAACTGGAAAGAGCACAAGAAGCATCAAAAAGAATGTCACCTCGTGGTGAGAAGGGCAAAGAGAGAATATGAAGAGAGGCTAGCTAGGGAAGCATGAAATTTCAAACCGTTCTTCAGATATGTTAAAGGGAAGCAACCAGCAAGGGAGGAGGTAGGACCGCTGGATGACGGAGATAGGAAAGGAGGTGGTGAAGGAGGAAAAAGAAGTGGTGGATAGACTAAACATGTTCTTTTCGTCAGTATTTACAAAAGAGGACACATCCAATGTGCCGGAACCTGAAAAAATCTTCAAAGGAGATCAAGCAGAAAAATTAACATCCATGGAGGTAAGCCTTGAAGACGTACTCAAGCAGATAGATAGATTAAAAACTGACAAATCTCCGGGCCCGGATGGAATCCACCCTAGGGTATTGAAAGAACTAAAGGAGGAAATAGCGGAACTACTACAGCAGATTTGTAATCTATCCCTGAAAACAGGCATGATCCCGGAGGATTGGAGGATATCTAATGTTATGCCCATCTTTAAGAAAAGATCGAGAGGTGACCCAGGGAACTACAGACCGGTAAGTTTGATTTCAAATTTGGCTCTCAATACATAAAGCTTTGAAATCTACTGCTGTTGTACAATCTATATATTTTGCTGTACATAAAGCCCCTTATAAATTGAGTAAAATTAAAGTTAATGAATCCAATAAATGTTGGTCCTGTGGTAAAGAGACGGGCACCTTAGTCCATCTACTCTTCCAATGTGAACAATTACAATATTTTTGGAAACACGTTTCGGACTCCATTTGCTTGTTGATTAATGTATAAGAACAGCTAATGTGACAGGGATCTGGCTAGTCCTAATAAAGCCCAGGGAAAAGAGCAGGGAAGCATTAATAATGTGCCAGGGACTAAGGAGAAGAAATATCCTGTGTATAGGGAAAATCCTGAGCACAAGGTTAAGAGGGAGCCTGTCCCTTTAAAAGCTCACAGAGCTCAGGCTGGAACGGGAAGGACAGGGCTCTTTAAGGAATTAGCTAAAGCTGCTGTGAGGGGGTGTGGTTATGTGCCGGGTCTCCCTTTTTCTGAGGTTCCCTCGTCAGTGAGAGAGGAGAGACAGCTGGGACTGGAAGCTCAGGGGAAGCTGAGAAGGAACCCAGCTAAAGCAGCTAACTTTTGGCCAGCCTTGGAAAGTTCTCACCAGGATAGGGAAATGCAAAACCTTGAAACACAATCGGAGGTTTGTGACATGGACTGGTTAGAGAATAATGCTATGTCTTCTGGGGAAGAACACCCTATGGAATGGGAATAGGTTTTGGAAAGCCTGAATGTCCTTTTTCCTTGGTGAAAGGGTTTTTTTGTTTCTTCCTTTTTTGAGTTTTATGTTTTGTGAAGGATTTTGTATCCGGGTTTCAAGCTGGGCTGGAAGCTGCTGAATTTACTTTTGTGTTAGATGAGTGGAACAGTGGCCACACCTGTGGGAGTACAAGTCTCTCTGCTCCTAGTGAAAGGGAACTGCCACTCAAGTCTACCAGAAGCCTAATTAGTGCCTAGAACCAGGTAGCCTAACTATTGCCAAGGCAGGTACGGTTCTAGCACTGCTTGGGGAAATAACACCTAACATAAACTGTATTTTATGTTCTTAATTGGTGAACTTAAATTGGCCAGCACTGAAGGTGCAGTGATAAGAACTGGCACATAAGAGAAAGAAAGCAGAACAAGAGAAAATTGGAATGTTTTGGGTTTTTACTTTGAATGACAAATTTTGACCTTTTTTGTTTGAAACTTTCCTTGTGGATAAATAAAAGTAATATATTTGGACAAAACCCGGCCAGTGTGGTGTGCAGTTTATGGGAGGCACCAGGCCAGCTGTGGTCCACCCCAGTTACGCTCGCGCCAAGACTGGGATTCTGTGGAGCTACTAGGCCTCGCCAGGATCCCGGTCCCACAAGTGGTATCAGAGGGGATTATACTGCCTCCAGGTGGACACAGAAAATTTTTTTTTGTTTTGTTTTTGGCTTTCTTTTCTCTCCTGCTACTCTTCTGAGGAGCGATCAGTCTGTTGGGGCCTAACAACTATCGGCTAAGAGGATTTATGTTCCTGAGGAAACAACGCTTAGCGGAGTCGGTGGAGAATCCCAACGTGGGAACAACAGCAGTCTGCGGCGTGAATGAGCGAGAGTGCAGATCCAGGAGACGGAGGAACGACAGGATTGTGGTTTTGGGACGCCCTGAGATCCCAAAGGCGTAGACTCTTCAGTCCCTGAGGTAAGAGGTACCTAGGGGGGAAACTGAAGAGGATTCCTAAAGGGAAGTGGTCTCCCAGTTTAGCCAGGGAGGGAGAATCTCTGATTTATGGAGCCGCACTTGGTGTTTCCTGTCCTTTTGTTTATTTCAGGATGGATGTCAAGCAGTTGGCGGCGGTAATGGATGCCGGGAGACAACAATTGACTGAGGATCTGCGTGCGGTGATTCGTGCGAACCAGGAAATATGGAGAGCTACCCAGGAGACGGCACAACACCGTCATGAGGAACTGGTGAAAGTACTTTCAACACAGTTAAGAACTTCTAGTCTGGGACTTGCGGGTGGACAGACACCTATGGACGCAAGTATGCCAGGTGCTGGGGTTCAGAGTTTGGTGGGACCTCAACCTTTACAATTTCTAACGCTAAGTAAAATGGGTCCGCAGGATGCGGCTGATGACTTTCTCAATACTTTTGAGCGTGTTGCTATGGCGGCTGGATGGCCAGAGAGCCAGTGGGCCGTAAGATTAGCACCTTGTCTGGCAGGGAAAGCTTTGTCAGCATACCAAACTTTAAATCCTGAATATGTTACCAATTATAACCAAGTTAGGACCCACATTTTGGAAACTTTAGGTCTCACGAAAGAATATTACCGTCAGCAATTTCGGGGTTCCCATATGTTGGAAGGGGAGCGCCCTAAAACACTACTGCAGCGCCTGCAACGCATGGCGGAGAGGTGGCTACAGTCTTGTTTAACTGACGTTAAGGCATTATTTGCTGAGATCCTAAAGGAGCAATTTATTGAAGCACTACCAGAGATGGTTCGTGGCTGGGTCAAGAAGCTGGGAGGAGATGGGTTGGCACAAGTGGTGGAAGCAACAGAACACTTTATGGATGCCACGGCTTCCTACCCTGGTACAGAAAGTGGGGCTAAAACCTCAAAGGGTGCTTATATGGAGAATGAGATCAGACGAATAGCAGCTCCCGGTATAGTGCCTAAAACCTTGCCTAATAAGCGAGGGGGGCCTAAGAGGGAGGTGATATGCTATAGGTGTGGAAAAGTAGGACACTTACAAAGAGAGTGTAGAGTGCAGAAAGAATTTAGTTCCCAAACAACTTGGGGTACTGGGCGGAGGAATCAGTATCTCCTTAAAGTGACTCTGGAGGGACACCCGGTATGGGCTCTGTTAGATTCAGGAGCAGATCAGACCCTGATATCAAGCACATATTGGCAAAAGATACAGGGAAATAAAAATCCCTACCGAAGTCAGACACCGGCGACTATTATGTGTGTTCATGGGATTACGAAATCTTGCCCGCAGCATTGGCTCACAGTTGAATATGAAGGCAGAAGGCACTCTCTGCTAGTGGCGGTAATTAAAGATGCGCCTTTTACGCTACTGTTGGACAGAGACTGGCCTGATCTCTCTAGGGGACTTGGAATAGGGGGTAAAAAGATAGCAAGACCCCAGAGGAGGGAGAGATCTGACCCACAGGTAGTTATGGGGGTTAGAACAATCCACCAACGTTATAAACAGCAAGCACGGAACTCTCGAGGGATCCAAGATGGCGACTGAGAGCAGGACGCGCTGAGTTGCTCGTCCCAGAACAGTGTCGGTTTTGAATAATTCTAGCGGTACTTTGCTTACCGCGATGCCTAAGAGACGGGGCCGGAGTGCCGCTTCTGCCTCGCGGCGTCCTGGAGCCCCCGCTCTTAGTAATATCCAAGATCTTCTGCGGCGTATGCAGGAGGTCACTGCAACATCGGACGGCGGCCTGCTGAGGACACAGGGAGGCGAACCCACAGTGAACACTCCTGGGCCCGACACTACTCTAAGCCCCGATGTTAGGGCACCACCCCCGCAGCCTCAGATTACCAGCTCTCCTAGGGGTGGAGAAACCCCGGATTCTGAGGTTTTCTCCTCTCCAGAGGCAAGGAAGGATCTTCTGGAGAGCTTAGAGGCTGGGGCTCTCACTGCAAGGGTCCCCATGGAGATATCTGGGGCAGTAACATCTCAATATGAGGGGGAAGGACAGAAGACAAGCCCCGAAGGAAATCTTCAGAACGGTGAGCACTTCACATTCACACAAACTCCAATTGTATTGATTAAACCCGCTGAAGTGACTTTAGATTCCATTTGGGACTTAATGGCTGGTTTTGTTAAAAATATAATTCCTACTTTTCAACAAATCGAAGGGAAAATTAAGGAACATAATAAAGAATTGAAGGACTTAAGAAAAGAAATGAATACCTCTAACTCATCCATTCAGAAAATAGAAAAGGAAATTATAACATCGAAACAATTGCAAGAGACTTTAGTTAAAGATAATATTAACCTAAGGAAGAAGATTGAAATGCTTGAGAACAATTCACGTAGTAACAATTTAAGGTTAATTAATTTTCCAAGACTTGATCTGGTAACACCCAGAGATATGCTTAAGAGATATTTAGTGGAAACTTTGGAAATACCTGAAGATTCATTACCACCATTTTCACGGGTTTATTATTTGCCTGATAAAGAACAAAACCAACAACAAAAAGTAAAATCTCCAGACCGAGAACCCTTAAATATTTCACAAATCTTAGAGACATCTGAGAAGGACTTAACATCATCAGCCACTATGATTATTACTTTGGCTTTGCCAATTGATAAAACATGGTTGTTAAAACTTTACTTTAAAAATAGACAGAAAAGTTTCCTTGGTCACAAAATACAAATGTTTCCAGACTTGGCACGGGAGACGCAAAGGCGCCGCCGTGAATTTCTTCTTTTGAAACCTGGGGTTTTATCCTTGGGGGCGACTTTTTATTTGAGACATCCGTGTAAATGTATTGTGTGTTACCGTACTCTCAAATATGTGTTTTTTGAACCATCCCAATTGACAAACTTTGTGGCAATGTCTCGTCTGAATGCAACAACCTTTGAACCCTAAATTTGATTATTGATGACCTCATTTCAGTGCTATAGCTTTCAGTTTTTTATGTATTATTATTAATTTCTTCTATTTTTCGCCAATTTTCTCTGACTCTTGGATCCTAAGTTGAGGACTTGAGCATAAATAGTAAAATTTGTTAATTTGTGAATTATATTTACTGTATAATTGATATCTATTCTATTATTGCTTTCTGTACAAGTGTAATACTTGAAATTTAAATTGAAAATTCAATAAAAGATTTAAGCATAAACAGCAAGCACGAAGGGAGAGCAAACAGCCTGTTTTGCGGTATGCGCGTATGTCTGCCCAGGCTAGAGCACCTACACAAGCTTATGAGGGCGCAGCGGGATATGATTTGTATGCCGTTCAGAAGGAAGTGATTCCTCCTGGAGGTAGAAGCTTAGTACAAACCGATCTCCAAGTGTCACCTCCACCAGGGACGTATTTACGGGTTGCCCCACGATCGGGCTTAGTGCTCCGTCATGCGATCCATGTAGGGGCGGGAGTTATCGATCCTGATTATAGGGGTAATCTCTCAGTCCTGTTATTTAATTTTGGCACTGAACCCTTTTCTATACAGACGGGGGACAAGGTAGCTCAGTTAGTATGTGAGCGATTATGTAAACCCCGTTTGCAAGAATGGCCTCTTTTATCCCCAACACTTCGGGGTGAAAACGGATTTGGCTCTTCGGGTATGCAGGGAGGGGCACCCGAAGAAGTAAGGAAGGAGGTGGAAGGGGGTTCCTTGGGAGAGGTTGAAGCTAGGCAGCTAGGACCATTACAGGAACAAGTACGTGCCCTACAGAAAGAAATAGAACAATTTTCCCAGTGGAAGAAGGAGCGTGAGGCTGGGGAACAGGAAGAAGACAGGGATAGAGCCCAGGAGTATCCTTCTTCTGACCCAGGGAGTCAGCAGGCCTTAAGGTTACTTAAGGAGGGTACTGAGGAATGCCAGAGGAACTTTGTGCAATTACAGGAAGCATCTCAGGTCCTGCGAGAACAGGTTCAGGCCCTAAAAGAACAATTCAGAGAGAAATCAGGGGCCTGTCCCCAAGCAGAAATGTTAGCGCAACAGGTAGCGTCCTTACAAAAGGATACTGAGCGAAAGGGGGGGCAGGTGGCTGAAGTGTGCCAACGGTGGACCATGGAACAGGAGACTAGGGATCAACAAAATACCCGGCTGAGGGAAATCCAGGCTGTCCTAGAGAAAATCCAAACGGGAGTGGGGGCTCTAGCTCACAGGGTGGAGACGCTAGAGAAGATGAAAATAGGGGAATTAAAAGATTCTCTTGGGGCTCTGACAGAGAGGATTGAGGGGCTAGAACACCCAGAGGAGTTAGGAGAAGGGGGTTTTGCTGAAAGTTCGGAGTACCCTATTCTCAATTGGCCTGATGATTTTCAAACAGGGCCACCGATTTCCATGACCCATAGGAGTAGAAGAAAGAAGAAGGGTCTCACCGCAATATACTAGGCTCACGCGATGGTATTTAGCTCTACAAGGATACCGATTCCAGGTGGTTCACAGGCCAGGGAAGCTGCGTACCAATGTAGACACTCTGTCGCGTCTGTCGGAACTATCGTCACAGAATCCTTCTCTTACCCGGGGTAAGATTTTGAGGGTGGGGGAATGTGACAGGGATCTGGCTAGTCCTAATAAAGCCCAGGGAAAAGAGCAGGGAAGCATTAATAATGTGCCAGGGACTAAGGAGAAGAAATATCCTGTGTATAGGGAAAATCCTGAGCACAAGGTTAAGAGGGAGCCTGTCCTTTAAAAGCTCACAGAGCTCAGGCTGGAACGGGAAGGACAGGGCTCTTTAAGGAATTAGCTAAAGCTGCTGTGAGGGGGCGTGGTTATGTGCCGGGTCTCCCTTTTTCTGAGGTTCCCTCGTCAGTGAGAGAGGAGAGACAGCTGGGACTGGAAGCTCAGGGGAAGCTGAGAAGGAACCCAGCTAAAGCAGCTAACTTTTGGCCAGCCTTGGAAAGTTCTCACCAGGATAGGGAAATGCAAAACCTTGAAACACAATCGGAGGTTTGTGACATGGACTGGTTAGAGAATAATGCTATGTCTTCTGGGGAAGAACACCCTATGGAATGGGAATAGGTTTTGGAAAGCCTGAATGTCCTTTTTCCTTGGTGAAAGGGTTTTTTTGTTTCTTCCTTTTTTGAGTTTTATGTTTTGTGAAGGATTTTGTATCCGGGTTTCAAGCTGGGCTGGAAGCTGCTGAATTTACTTTTGTGTTAGATGAGTGGAACAGTGGCCACACCTGTGGGAGTACAAGTCTCTCTGCTCCTAGTGAAAGGGAACTGCCACTCAAGTCTACCAGAAGCCTAATTAGTGCCTAGAACCAGGTAGCCTAACTATTGCCAAGGCAGGTACGGTTCTAGCACTGCTTGGGGAAATAACACCTAACATAAACTGTATTTTATGTTCTTAATTGGTGAACTTAAATTGGCCAGCACTGAAGGTGCAGTGATAAGAACTGGCACATAAGAGAAAGAAAGCAGAACAAGAGAAAATTGGAATGTTTTGGGTTTTTACTTTGAATGACAAATTTTGACCTTTTTTGTTTGAAACTTTCCTTGTGGATAAATAAAAGTAATATATTTGGACAAAACCCGGCCAGTGTGGTGTGCAGTTTATGGGAGGCACCAGGCCAGCTGTGGTCCACCACAGTTACGCTCGCGCCAAGACTGGGATTCTGTGGAGCTACTAGGCCTCGCCAGGATCCCTGTCCCACACTAACCATAAATATTATGTTGGGAAGTTTTGGTCTAAACGTTTCAATTTCAGATGATTTAGCTAAATTATAGCGAATTTTGCTAAATGTGACAGTAAAAACAATTCTTACTCATTGGAAGGATTTTTCGAGGGTTGAATATATCATTTGGTGGAACTCAGTATGCCTTATTGCTAAGTTTGAAAGGGCTTTTGCCAAGAATAGGAGTAGTTTGCACAAATACCGTAGGATATGGAATCTTTTCCTAAAATATAGTGACATCAAAATGCTGTTAGTTTTACGTTGATTACCATTATTAATTATTGGTAGTTATATTACCTTCATCTGTGTGTTGATTATCTGTATTAATGGTTTTATTTCTCTATTTAATGTAACTATTATTGTATGGGACAATATTTGTTCCTATATAAGGTAATTTCATAATAAAACTTATTGAACTAAAAAAAAAAGGAAACTCAAGTATTTTTGTTGGCCAATATAACTAGATGTCTGATATGGAAATATCCTCAGCAAAAAGAGAGAGAGAGAAAGAAACCAACCATGACTATTCAGGAATTTGAAACCAAAATGAAATATTAGAAGATTATCCTTGACTTTCTTCTTTTACTTTCATTTCCTCTGTTTCAGCTGAAAGATGAAAACTAAACTAAACTAAACTAAACCTTGGGTTTGTATACCGCACCATCTCCATAGTTGTGGAGCTCGGCACGGTTTACAGGAATTGTAATGAGAAAGGAACTCCAAGGAAGGGCTAGATGAAGATTAGAGGGGAGAAGAATGTTAGAGGGCTAGGATGTCAGAAGAGGGAGGAGTGTTAGGTTTTGGAGAAGAGAAACAGGATTAGCTTGTCCTTTAGAAACAGAATCTGGTGAGCAACATGTAAACTGTACATGTAAACACATACCATATATTTTCAGTTTTATTAAGGTATAGTGTTAAAAAAAAAACAACCTCTTCCTTGTCTAACTGGAAGAACTTCTGCTTCTGTGCTGTACTTGTGCTGCCAATGTTATGATATGATAATAAGAAAGCAGAATCAGTTTACCAACTATGCTCTGTGAAAATAAGCATTCTTTTCTATTTCGCTATTTTGTAAAATAAAACACCACATATCATCCCCATCTTGTTTGGCATAGTGGTATCTTCACAACCGGCATTTAAACAAGGCACTGCTCACCTGGTTGAGCAGACTGAATGGACCGGAGGTTCTTTTTCTGCTGTCATTTACTGTGTTACTAAGCTCACTATTTTCAAGTGCAGACCAAAAATGTAACTAAAACAAAGTCTGTTCTCCCAGTCACACCCTCTCTCAGCCCAATTCTTCTCAACTTCTCCCCCCTCCAAATACCATATCAATCTCCTTTCCCCCCCCCTAAATATTTGCTGTCTGCGCACTATTTTTTGCTCCTTCAAATTAGCTTCCCCAGTTCTCTCCTTGCTTTCCCTGAGACTTGCTGATAGCACAATTTCTATAACTAGGGTTGCCAACTTTTTGACAAAGAAAAATCTGATTAGAATCCTGCAATTTACAGTAGATTGTCTTACTAGTAGGAAAAGATTTTCACATGACATATCAAACAACTATCAAAGTAATGTTTTCATGAAAGTTTTTTATGCCTATGATGGGGAGGAGGTAGGGTCTTATGACTCACCCGATACTGAGGCTTTTTCCCAAGTACAACTGTAAATCCCAAAATTAATCACAGTGATCATAGGTTTGCATTCATTCCCCTTCTGAAATGGAGAATACATTTGGATTGTTTGGTTTCATCCTAGTCCTGTCTAAGCCCGATTCCCTTGCCATATGTACGTGTTACAGATGTAAATTGGGTTTTCAGTGTTTATGTAATGAACAAATTTAATTATTTAAAACTAACCTCAGATAGCAATAAAACCATATACAACTCTACTTAATACTATTAATAATTATTTCTATAGTGCTACTAGATATATGCAGTGTTGTACTTTCACTGTCCCTAGTTGGGTCACAATCTGTTTTTGTACTTGGGACAATGGAGTGTTATGTGACTTGCCCAGGGTCAGAAGAAGCTGCATTGGGAATTGAACACAGTTCCCTAGGATCAGAGTCCGCTGCACTAACCATTAGGTTACGCCTCCACTCCACTCAATATGTAAAACAACAAAATCAATTTAAAACAAACCCAAACAAATTCACATATGAACAAACTACAACTTGTACTTCACATCTTTCATCATAAATACTTTCTATTGTAAATTATCAGACATTTACTCTGCATTCTTTAAATTATGAATAGGGTTTCTAAAATAAGGTCACAGTTTTGTGAAATCTTGCACGTACCCTACAGAAGTAATCTAATGATTAGTGTAGTGGCTTGAAAACCAAATGAGCCAGGTTCAATTCACACTGCAGCACCTTCTGACTCTGGACAAGTCATTTAACCCTCCACTACGCAGGTACAAAATAAGTACTGTATATAATTTGTAAACGGCTTTGATTGTGACCACAGAAAAGCGGTCTATCAAAGCCCATCCCTTTTCCCATATTTGCTGGAATTCACATATGTATGTTGAGAAATTGGCACTACCACCACAGCTAGTTACACATATAAAGCCTGCATGATGCTGCTGTTGGGTATATAGTTTGGGGTGGTGTCCTTATATCTATTTTTATAGAACATTCTGTATTGATTATAGCTGTTTGTAAAATATTCAGGAATTATGCATGTCCTGATCTGGACATCGTATGCAAAATGGGGCTTTAACTCATCCTACATATGGACTCAATTCCTTACATATGAGCTGCTCTCAGTAAACAGATTTGCAAGGAATTATTATGCTTCTTTTCTTACTACCCTATTTACCAAGTTGTGATTGTATCTGATAAAAATGAAATCTTTAATAAATTGAGCATAGTGCAGGTAATTTTATAAAGCATTTTCTGCATGTAAAACCTATTAAAATTGCATGTCCCAATAAGTGCATACAAGTAGTACACATGTTAACAATATTGCTCATATACATGCACTCGGTCTAGGCATTCATGTGGAAATATTGTAGGTGGAGCTGTGGTAGAATTGCAGTATATGCATGCATTTTATAAAGTCTGTATGTATCCATATAGCTGTGTTTCCCAAGCCTGTCCTAGGGAACCCCAGTCAACCAGGTTTTCAGGATATCCACTATGAATATGCCTCTTAGGTATGAAAATCCATTTCTTTGTTTTACCATTAAGATAGATATACTTTAAGGGCTCCTTTTACTAAGGTGCGCTAGCGTTTTTAGCGCATGCAGGATATTACTGCATGCTACACGGCTAGAACTAATGGCAGCTCAATGCTGGAATTAGCATCTAGTGCATGCGGCAATGTAACGCATGCTATTCCGCGCGTTAATGCCCTAATGCAGCTTCGTAAAAGGAGCCTTTCAATTATGTCTTTGATTTAGCATTTAGCATCACCATCTAGTGGTAGAAAGGCAATGTTGCTGACAAAACTGTGTTCCATTGACAGTCAAGACAATTGAAGGTTTCTGGTAACACTAGAAGACAATTTTCAAAGATATTTACCTGGTTTAAATGTCCTCATTGAAAATTGCTTTCCTTAGATGTGGTTAAAAATATAGGTTGATATTTTAGATCCACTTATGCAGTCAGTATCAGATGCTAAATTTGTAATCATTTTCTTAGAAACAATTTTGGATATGGGTTAGATTTACTGTTGCATGCTATCGCATTAGTGCTCACTAACACTCATTATGTATCACAGGTCCTGCTGTATGCAACAGGACCTAATAAACAATAACACGCCTTTCTTATGTTAGCATGTGCACTTTAGTAAATCTAGCCCTGTATGACCAATCTTTATTTTCCTAGTAGCTAGAGTTACCAACATGCATTACTATGTTAGCTTGCCTTATATACTGCAGATTCCATTTTATGCAATGGGATCTAGTTACTAATACATTCATTAATGGTATTAGTACATGGTAAAGTGGCAGTGTATGTTAGTTTTTCTAGCTGTGAATTTAGAGCAGACCAAAGCCAAAATGGTATGAATGACAATGATATGGCTTTTGTATTCAACTTTTAATACAGAATTGATCGGAATAAAGGATATATTGTTCCTATAAACTTAAACTTGCATTCCCATTTACTCAGCCTCATGCAAGTTTCTCAGATTTCGGGTGGGAAATCATTATTACCAATACCGGTTCTGCCCTTCGATCTTGCATCATCTCCCAGAGTTTTCACCAAGTGCCTGGTGGTGGTGGCAGCAGTCTTGATAACTCATGGTTTACAAGTCTTTCCCTATCTAGATGATTGGCTCATCAAAGATCCTTCATCTCAAGGTGCTACTGTAGCGACATAACAGACTATATTATTCCCCCAAATCTCAATTGCAGCCTTCTCAGACTCTTCAGTTTGTCGGAGCCCTCCTAGATGCTGTTCAACTCGGGGCGTTTCTTCCTCAACAACGTCAAGATGCTTTGATACAGCTTTGCCATCAAGTGACCCTCCTTCCTTCACTCTCAGCGAGACACATGATGGTCCTCCTAGGTCACATGGCCTCTACATTTCATGTGACTCCTTTTGCCAGACTTCACCCCTGGATCCCTCATTGGTCACTGGCTTCTCAGTGGTCGCAGGCTCTAGATCTGCTTTCCCAGCACATTACAGTAACATCTTCTCTAAGGCAATCTCAGTGGTGGATGTTCTCTTCCAATCTTTCCAGAAGTTTGCTGTTTCAAACACCTCCTCATCAGAAGGTTCTCACAACAGATTTGTCTACCTTCACATGGGGAGCTCACCTAGATGGTCTCTGTACTCAGGGTCACTGGTCTGCCACAGATCGTCGTCATCACATAAATCTGTTGGAACTCAGAGCGATTTTCAATACTCTCAGGCTTTTCAGCATCTTCTTCAAGATCAGGTCATACTCATTCGAACAGACAATCAAGTAGCTATGCACTATGTGAACAAGCAGGAAGGAACAAGATCTCTTCTCCTTTGCCAAGAAGCCCAAAAGATCTGGAATTGGGCAATTCTTCACAACTTTTTTCTGAAGGCTGTTTACATTCAAGGAGAGAAAAATTCTCTTGTGGACAAACTAAGCCGCATCCTCCAGCCTCATGAATGGACACTCAATTCATCAACTCTTCATCAAATTTTTTCTCAATGGAGGTCTGTTCAAGTAGACCTTTTTGCGTCTCCCCACAACAGCAAGTTGTCCCAGTTCTGTTCCAGACTCTACTCTCCTCATCGTCTGGAGGCAGATGCCTTTCTCCTGGATTGGACAAACAAGTTCCTCTATGTGTTCCCTCCATTTCCACTTATTCTCAAGACTAGTGTTTAAGCCCGTTACATTAACGAGTGCTAGAGTAGATGTCTGTCTATCTTTTTTTTTTCTTTTTCTCTCTCTCTCTGTGTACGCTGCCTGTCATTCTTTCTGTCTGTGTCTCTCCCTGGCCCCCTGTCTGTCTTTCTGTCTATGTCTCCCTGGCCCCCTGTCTGCCTATATTTCTCTGTTATGCCATGCCTGCCTGACTCTCTGTGACCCCTTTCCTATGTCCTTAGTGTCCCATCTTGTCTTTAGTGCTCTCAGTGCCTCCTTCCTATGTCCTTATTGCCCCCAGTGCCACCTTCCTATGTCCTTAGTGTCCCATCCTATGTCCTTAGTGACCTCAGTGCCTCCTTCCTATGTCCTTAGTGCCTCCTTCCTATGTCTTTAGTGTCCCTTCCTATGTCCTCAGTGCCCCCAGTGCCACCTTCCTATGTCCTTAGTGTCCCATCCTATGTCCTTAGTGCCTTCAGTGCCTCCTTCCTATGTCCTTAGTGCCCCTTCCTATGTCCTTAGTGCTCTCAGTGCCTCCTATGTCCTTAGTGCCCTTAGTGCCTCCTATGTCCTTAGTGCCCTCAGTGCCTCCTTCCTATACCCTTAGTGCCCTCAGTGCCTCCTATGTCCTTAGTGCCCCCAGTGCCACCTTCCTATGTCCTTAGTGCCTCCTATGTCTTTAGTGCCCTCAGTGCCCCCCACCCCCAAAGCCAGCCAGCCTGCCTGCCTCCCTCCCAACCCCCCTGTACAGTAGAACCTATCATTTTTCTAACCCTCCCTCCCATTCCCCTGTGCAGTAGAACCCTTGAAAGCAGCATGTTTCCATCTCCCCCCCCCGCCACTACCGCCGAAGTGCAGCCGACCTCACTTACCCTCCCATCCGACCCTCCCACCGCGAGGCGAACAGAAACCTCCTGGCTCGAGCAACGGCCGCAGCACTCTAAACAGGCTGCTTTGCGGCCTTCTACTGCCCGCGATTCCCTCTGCCACGTCACCGGCAGAGCAAATCATTGCAGTAGGCCGCGAAGCAGCGTGTTTAGAGTGCTGCGGCCGCTGCTAGTCAAGAGGTTTGTCGGGACCTTGGGAAGGGAAGGGGGGCGGCCAGATCGCGGTTGGAGGGTCGGATGGGAGGCTTAACGGGGGATCGGATGCGCCAGGGAGGGGGGTATGGGGGGGCGAAGACGACGACACTGGAAAGGCTCTGGACCCGAGCTGGGAGGAAGACCGGTGTTTGCTGAGGCTGCGGCTGCCTGGAGACTGCGTTCAGCTGCCCAGGAACCCCGTTGGCCTGCACTGGACACTCCAAAGAGGGGAGCAGAAGGAACGGCGGTGGCGACAGCGGTTTCTTTCACAGTGAGCGAGGGGGGGGAAGCTCTAGAGTGTTCCCTGCCGCTGCGTTCTAAAATAGAATCCGGCCACGGATCACACACCACAGCGGCAGGGAACACGAAACTCTAAGTGCGCATGCAGCGCTTAGAGTTTTATTATATAGGATATTTGTCAAACTCAAAAAGCAGTCTGCCACCATGATTCTGATAGCTCCTCGGTGGCTCAGACAACCATGGTTCTCCCTTCTACTTCAACTCAGCATCAGGAAGCCACTTCTTCTGCCAATTTTTCCATCTCTTCTTACACAGAGTCAAGGTTCTCTTCTTCATCCCAACCTGCAGTCTTTACATCTGACAGCTTGATATCTTTCTGGATTAATTCACCTGACCTTCAGTTTTCGCAACCTGTCAAGACAGTGTTATACTCAGAAGTGGACTCGGTTTTCTGCTTGGTGCGATCTTCCATCATCAAGAGCCACAATCCACCTCCTTATCTTCAATTCTGGATTATCTTTTCCATTTATCTGTCTGGCCTCAAGTCCACATCTATTAGAGTACATCTCAGTGCAATTACTGCTTTTCTCAAGCCATTAGATGGAAGACCTCTCTCTGCTCATCCTGTAGTTTCCAAATTTATAAAAGGACTTTTCAATGTCAAACCACCTCTTAAACCACCTCCAGTGGTTTGGGATCTTAATAGCTCAATTGATGAAGACCCCATTTGAACCAATGTCTACTGCTCATCTTAAATTCCTTACTTGGAAAGAGGTTTTCCTCATTTCTCTCACGGCTGCTCGCAGCCTTGGTAGTGGATCCACCATTTACATTATTCCATCATGATGAGGTGATACTCTGCACCCATCCAAAGTTTTTACCTAAAGTTGTTACTGAGTTTCATCTCAATCAATCAATTGTTCTTCCAGTGTTTTTCCCTAAGCCTCATTCTCATCCTGGAGAAACAGCTCTTCATACTCTGGTCTTCAAATGAGCATTGACCTACTGTTTGCAAAGGACTAAATTGCACAGATCTTCTCCACAACTTTTTATCTTCTTTGATCCGAACAAGTTGATCTTCACAGAGAGAGTGGTTGATCATTGGAACAAGCTTCCAGTGCAGGTGATCGAGTCAGACAGCGTGCCAGACTTTAAGAATAAATGGGATATCCATGTGGGATCCCTATGAGGGTTAAGATAAGGAAATTGGGTCATTAGGGCATAGACAGGGGGTGGGTAAGCAGAGTGGGCAGACTTGATGGGCTGTAGCCCTTTTCTGCCGTCATCTTCTATGTTTCTATGTTTCCAAAAGGACAATTTCCAACTGGTTGGCTGCTTGCATCTCATTTTGTTATGCTCAGGCTGGGCTGCAACTGGAGGGTCGAGTCACAGCCCACAAGGTTAGAGCTAAGGCAGCTTCAATAGCTTTTCTACGTTCTACTCCTATAGATGAAATTTGCAAAGCTGCAACTTGGTCCTCGGTTCATACCTTCACTTCTCATTATTTTCTGGAATCCTATTCCAGACGGGATGGCCATTTCGGCCAAGCAGTATTTCAAAATTTATTTTCCTAAACAAAGTCCAAATCTCCCACTATCCCATTATAGTTAGTTTGGAGGTCACGCACATGTGAGAATATGCTGCCTGCTTATCCTGGGATAAAGCACAGTTACCGCTGAGTTGAGTCGGTTCAGCGAATGGCCACCAGGATGGTCTCAGGTCTCAAGGATCTCCCGTATGAGGAACGACTGGGTAAGTTGCAGCTGTACTCACTCGAGGAACGCAGAGAGAGGGGAAACATGATCGAGACGTTCAGATATGTCACAGGCCAAATCGAGGTGGAATAGGATCTCTTTTTCCTTAAAGGACCCACAGCAACAAGAGGGCATCCGTTGAAAATCAGGGGTGGGAAATTTCATGGCGACACAAGAAAATATTTCTTCACCGAAAGGGTGGTTGACCGCTGGAATAATCTTCCACAACAGGAAATTGAGGCCAGCAGCGTGCCAGATTTTAAGAAAAGATGGGATTGGCATATGAGATCTCTTCATGGAGGTAGTTAGGGGGTGGGCCATTAGTGTGGGCAGACTAGATGGGCCGTCATGTTCTATGTTTCTATGTTTCTATTTTTCGCTCCATAAGACACTTTTTTTCCCACCCAAAAGTGGGTGGAAATCTCGGTGCATCTTATGGAGCGAAGATACAATTTTTGAAGCGCCCCACACTGTTTTAAAACACCCCCTTCCCTGCCGCTGCCCCCTCCTTTTAAAACATTTTAAGAAAAGATGGGATTGGCATATGAGATCTCTTCATGGAGGTAGTTAGGGGGTGGGCCATTAGTGTGGGCAGACTAGATGGGCCGTCATGTTCTATGTTTCTATGTTTCTATTTTTCGCTCCATAAGACACTTTTTTTCCCACCCAAAAGTGGGTGGAAATCTCGGTGCATCTTATGGAGCGAAGATACAATTTTTGAAGCGCCCCACACTGTTTTAAAACACCCCCTTCCCTGCCGCTGCCCCCTCCTTTTAAAACATGCTGCTGCCGCACATTTTAAAACACCCTCCCACCTGCTGCCGTATTACTTGGTGCCCAAACTACGGGCACCCACCCAGCCCTGTAGGAATCCCCCCCAGTACTTTTAAATCATCCCCCGTACCCCCAGTACTTTTAAAACACCACTTCCCCGCCGCTGCCCCTTTTAAAACACCCTCTCGCCTGCCACTGCTGTAGTACCTGGTGGTCCAGTGTGTTTCCTTCCCTCGCTAGCAGCGCACAGGTCAGGAGCGTGGAAGTCAGGAGCAAGCTTTCCGTGCTCCCGCCTGGCCCCGTGGCGCTATCTGAATGGATGCCATCAGTTCTCTACCTTCTACGCCTCCCTCCTGGCATCCCAGACCTTACCTAGTGGTCTAGCAGGCTTTCGGGGTAGGAGTTATCTTCCTACGCTCCTGCCCTGTGCAGATCACTCATAGCAAATGGCTGCGGGGAGTTCCTGTCATAGTCTTGAGAGACTATTGGAACTCACGGCAGCCATTTGCTATGAATGATCTGCACGGGGCAGGAGTGTAGGAAGATCGCTCCTGCCCCGAAAGCCCGCTAGACCACCAGGTAAGCTCTGGGATGCCGGGAGGGAGGCGGGAGAGAGGCGGGGATGGGTCAGAGCTGGCCCAAAAGTTATTCGTGAATATTCAGTATTCGCGGGACAGCTCTGTCCCTAACCCCCGCGAATACGGAGGGGTAAGTGTAACTGTGCTTTCTAGCTACCTGTTGTAAGTGCTGTTATTAATATTTGACTAACATTGAATCTTCTTTTTTCACAATGATAAAGAACTTGGAACTTGGATTTGTTTTAATGCAGGAGAAGAAACAGAAGACACTTCACTGGAGCATAAAAGTTTGTGTCAAAAGGTTTCTCTCTTTAGAGGCGACATCACTTTGCTTGAGATTGATGCCATCGTTAATGCAGGTATGGAGTTTTAACATTAGCATTTCACTTTACTATGTGATACTGCTATGGACTTAAGTATATTTATTGCACCAGCCCACACTATCGAGCTTGATAAAAGAGGCCCTGTGTGTTGATATGCCTCCTGAGTTGCATTGTACAAGAAAAATTCTAAATTGAGGTGCGTTTCTAAAATCTGTTAGAAAGCCAAATAAATACAGGACTTCACTGCAGAATATTTTACCTGGCCATGTACTTTGCCATTCAAGAATGTCATTGTTTGATGTGTTTATTTTTGTATGTACTAAATGCTCTAAACTAGGGCACCATATATTTTGTTTACATTGTGTTCTATTAAGAAGTCTAAGCTTTAAGGAAACCTTATTAAAATGAAAGTTCCTAGCAGTTAACTTGAAGTAATTTACAGCCGACTCTTTTGATAGATTCCCTCTTGAAATACCAAATATATTGAAATACCCCCCAAATATTTGCAGTTTTATTTTTCTGTTTATTTCCTGGCTGATGTAATATTTCCTTACAGAAAGAATTGTCTCTAGAATAATTGCCCTTGACCTTGTTAGATTTCCTCATCTTCAGCTTCGAATATTTCACTGAGATCAGTTATCTGGCAGTAGAGTCGTGCTTAATATCGCAAACATAGCTATTTATTTTTATTTTACATTAATTCTTTTAGGACAAGGTGCTAAAAGTGTGAATTAATTTTGCAAATGGGGCTTAAATGTGACAAAATGCAAAGAAATCTCTAAAACGCACAAAAACAGAGACACAAATCCACACAGTGAAAGTAGTAAAAGTTTTGCATTAAAATTTGAAGACATTTTATTTATTTATTTAATTATTTATATACCACATATATCCTAAGTGGTTTACATTCAGGTACTGTATCATATTTCCCTATCTGACCCGGTGGGCTCAAACTCTATCTAGTGTACCTGGGGCAATGAGGGGATTAAGTGACTTGCCCAGGGTCACAAGGAGCAGCGAGGGATTTGAACCCACCGCCTCAGGGTGCTGAGGCTGTAGCTCTAATCCCTGCACCACACACTCATTGAATGGTCTTCACAAAAAAGATAATTAGACCTCCATGAGAAACATAATGGTACCTTTTAAAACTGGGCTTGTCAGCTAATTTTCTTTTGAGAAAAGTCTTTGTAAAAATTTGTGCTGTGGTTACTGCAGCAAAGTTGATCTAGATAAAGATTTAAAATGTTTTCAACCTAGAAATAACCATTCTTGTGACATAAGGTTTATCTGAAAAATCATTAGTCCTTTGTAGTGTGATGTGATTTAAATTGCACTCTTTGGCAAATCCTAATTACTTTTTGATAAAATATTAATCTTGCTTTAGGGCTTCTTTTACAAAGCCGCTAGCCGCTACCGCCTCCTTTTGAGCAGGTGGTAGATTTTCGGCTAGTGCGCGCACCTTTGTAAAAGGAGCCCTTAGTGGTCCTATTAAGAATTCCCTATTATGTGGCCAGTTCTAAGTTTGCCTGCTATACTAGCAATAGTTCCAGAAAGAAGGAAATGAGAGAATGTGTACAACATTTAATAATAGATAAGTTAAGTCTACTTGGAGTTTGAGATTGAGGTTTTATATTGACAGACTTATGGTTGATTGAAGTAGATGATGTATAAAAAAAATATACCGTTTTTGACATGAGGAAATGAATTGTGCATTTGCTAAAATGATAGAAAAAAAGCACAAATTATTATTTTTGGTTCCCTTAGGCTTAGCTGTCTGATAGTATTAACTCTGCCTGTTCATGACTAGATTTGTGACACCAGTTGTTGTTAGGTGCCATCGACTCATGCTAGTACTAATTAAAAATATATTAGCATTGCAAAAGCAGAGCCATCCATAGTTTTCCTTTCATTTTTCATAACTGTACAGAGCAGCAGAATTACTGCTTAGAATTGTTACTGCATCTCTTGACCCTAAGGTAAATTTTGATATACTCAGTTAAATTTTTATTTTATGACACATTGCATCTTTGACATAACTAAAATTAAACTTTAGGGTGGAGGTGCTATTTTACATTTTTATGTTTTGAACAGAATATATTAAATTAAATTATTCTAGCAGCACCATCCCTTATAAACAGCTAGTTAACATGCAATCAGTTATTGAAGTTGCCATGAACTTAGCTAATAATGAACAGGTGGAGAAAGAATGGATTCCAATCCAAAACATAGCTGACAGCCAGCTTATCAGGCAATTTCACTGATCACTAATCCATTTAGTTTGGCAGTTTAATTTATCACCCAGTTAAAATTTTCTTTTCAAGCTTTTGGGGGTACAAATTAATTCGGAAACATGTCCAATAATGCTTGATTGAAGAGGCATGTATAAGCATTACAAATGAGTTTTAATAGAAAATCTCTAAAAGCATATGCAATATTTAAAACAGTATGTACTTTTGTTATTTTTCTTTTATGTTTTGCTAGTTTAAAATACTCTAAACCGGAAAGGGGGAGGGAGAAGAGGCAAGATGGAGCTTTGAAGGAGGTGGTGTGCGCAGGCTCTTCTCAGCCTGTGGTGACATGCGTTTCTTATAGTTGTGAAAAAAAGGAAAGGGTGACCTCTGGCTCTTCCTGCAGCAGAAGAGTCTTCCTTTACTGTGGGCCCAATGGACTTTCTTATTCTCTGTCAAAATCATGCTGGGGAGATAAGTCATTGGGGATTGTAGAGAGGGAGTTTTTACTGAGTTGGGGAGGGGGGGATCCCCTGTGGCCAGATGTCTAGTTCCTGCAGTTCATGAGTTTTAGTCAATTGTGGATGTCCTGAAGAAGTGCCTGTAGATAAGGAGTGCAGTCAAGGGCCCTGTGAAGGCTGAAGAGATGGAGCAGAGGTGTGGAGATAGCTGTATAAATACTCTGGAGATATTTGTACAGGTCTTCAGGTGTCTTGATTCTCTCAACTCAAGATTGTATGGGGCCCATACAATTTTCACTAGAAGAGATTTGGAAAACAATTGTGGGATTGGGTCAGTCCTTCACTATTCAGATTTTTAGTTTTTATAAACTTGAAGATCTAGAGACCTAAATCTTTCAACTGGTACCACAAATCTAGACATGAACAGGCAGAGTTAATACTATCAGATATCTGGAGGAGAATTAAGATGGCGACGGAGTGAGTCATGTTTCAGTCGCTCCTGCGTGTTACTGGCAATATTTACTATATTTTTCTCAACAAGATTACCTGCTCATGATGCTGAAGCACAGAGGTAAGCAGAGGAGTGATCTTCCTGCCTCCTCTTCTACTTCATTGACATGGCAAACAACGATAACATTTTTCGCTGTCCTGGTTGGATTGGGCGTTTCTGCTAACCCAGGTGGGCAGACCTCGGTCTTGGAAGGGGACGTTTCACTGAGTCCTTTGGGGCCTGTGGTTCTCCCACATCCCGGGATGATGTCGGAGATTCCCACAGCTTCTCAGGAAGTGTCAGAGCTTTTATCTCCGTCAACACTGCAGGTTTCACCCTTGACTCCAGATGGGAATTACAACTTGCTGACTTCCTTGAAGTCGGCTTTAGCGGCTGGAGGACCCGCAATTCGGAGTGTGGCAGAGATTGAGAATCTCATTCTACAATCTATGGAGGCAACTCCTGTGGTGGAGTCTCCTGTGATTTTTCTCCCTGTTCCCCTGGCTAGACTAGCGGTAATAGACATGAAAGCTATCTGGAGCACAGTGGAAAATTTGCACAAGGTATGCTCTCAGTTTATTTCCTCAGTACAAAATTCTAATACTCAATTTAAGAATTTTGAAGAGAAATTTCAACAACAATCCATTAGAATGGACAAAGTTGAGAAATCTGTGCAATTGAAAGATAAAAATTTACTTACTAGAAAAATTGAAAACCTGGAGAATGCAAATAGAAATTTAAATTTAAGACTTTTGAATTTTCCCGTCTCTAGATTTCAGTCTTCTAGGGACTTATTTCAATCATTTCTAATTTCTGTTCTGAAATACCCGGAAAATAATATGCCACCACTACAAAAGTTATATTACCTAAATGTGCCTAAAGAAGATAAAGAAAAAGTGGATGAACATCCAGAAGAACTTGATCTTACTGGAATGTTGGAGTTGTCTCAGGTAGAAAGTATGACTAGAGCCACTTTACTGGTTACTTTTGTTTTTCTTCAAGATAAGAAAGAAATTCTTCACCTTTTCTATAGGACTGATAATGTTGAATTTCATGGATTCAAAATTTCAATTTTTCCTGATGTATCGAAATGGACACAAGTCAGGCGCAAGAAATTCCTGGCTTTGCGACAGTCTGTTCTAAATCTAGGAGCGATCTTTCAGTTACGTTTTCCTTGTAAATGTTGTATTACATATCCAAGCTAATAGATATATTTTTATGAACCCTATCAGTTACAATTTTTTCTTGAAGGTAAAGCAATTACAAGAACTCCAGAGACTTCCATTGAAATTGCTAATCAGGCCATATAATTGAATACAACTGTGCTCTATAATTTGATTGAATTTAGAATTTCTTGAATCCAACTTCCCTTGGATGTGATTGATCTCATCTTCCTAATGTGGACTTTATTGTTATTAGTGTGTTATATTACGTTGATTATTTTTTTTAGTAGATTATTACATTTCTTTTCAAGTGATGTATTTTCAACTTGTAAAAAGAATATACACAAATAAATTAAAAAAAAAATACTATCAGACATCTAAGCCTAAGGGGACCAAAAATAAATGGATGGCAGTGCGGGAAGAGAAATTTAGACAAGACAAATTTGAAACAATAACTAATGTACAGAATGTTGTTATTAAGGATAATGTTTTTTTGCATACGAAGCTAGAGAACATTGAGAATATGGTTAGATTTAAGCATCTATGGCACTCATTTTTAAAACAGATGAACATCTCAAAATGGCCAAAAACCATCTACTGAAAATGTCCAAATTTTGATTTTCAGAAGGCAGAATCTGGATGTTTTCTACTGCTCTGTGTCCACATAGCAAGGGGACATGTGGAAGTGTGTTTTGGGTGAGACTAGGATGGGTCTAAAATTAGTACGTCTTTCAGCAATAATGGAATGGGAAGAAACATCTAAGGCAAAAAAGAAGGATGATTTTATCTAGACCTGTTTCAGTGACGTCCAGGGTTTGAATAGGTGTCCTGATTGAACAGCTGACCATTGGAGGGATGAAGGCATAACCCCTCCTTAATCTCCCAGTGCTCAGATGCCTCCCTCCTATCCCTCTAAGAAGTGAAAGTGACTATAGATACCAGGTTCAATAACAGCTTCAGGTATTATAGTCATTCCTAATAAAGCAGCCAGCAGATGTACAGAGTAATCTAGTGTCAGTGCAGTGAACTTTGAACTATGGGACCCAGGTATAACTCCCATTTTAACTCTTTTATTTCTGTACAAATATGTGAATCATCTTAGAACACCTATTGTACTGGAATTTATATGACAACTGCAAGTGTGATAGCTGTTGTAGTGGTGTACCTTTAGGTACAATAGTTCTTTTTGTTCCTGGAGGGCCTACAATATCATATACATGAATGAAGGTGGAATTTGTATCTGGGTCCCATTGTTTAAATTCCACTGCATTGATCACTAGGCTGTCCCTCTGCTCTGCAGGGATGTCCATGTGGCCATTTTTGTACAAACAAGACCAGACATGTTTTTGTGATTGCTTTTTTGGTGTTCATGATCTCTTGGGAGTTTTCAGTGCAAAAATGTCCTTCTAATGTATTTTAAAACAGGACATCCCAACATTTTCCCTGTTAGAAAATGGCTTGTGAAGCAGTGTTCCCTCTAAGCGGGCGGGTGTTGTGAGCAAACTTTTTTCACTGTGAGCTAAAAATATCGGGCGCCAGCAAGTTATGAGCCAAATAAATATGTTGTCAAAGTTGCTGATACATGAGGACGAGGTATTCAAAGGAATTTTAGGCCTACACGCTAAATTAAATAACGTTAAATAATATTTTTAAGAACACAAAACAACGCATTCATTCTTGAAAGTACAAAATTCTTTATTAAGATTGTTCTCTTCTGCCTTTTTCTGATTTCCAAAAATTGTAAACACTGTCTATGTTTACATTATTTCCTGTGGCTAAATAAAGTTTGATTCTAATTAGGCATTCCAAATGTTCTACTCTTAACTTATTACGAGTCTTTGTCTTTATAGCATTCATCAAGCTAAATCCTCTCTCACAATCGGCACTTGAAGCCTGAAAGGTGCCACACACGTCTAATAGAGCATTTAGTCCACTGAACTGTTTATGCTGCTGAGCAAAATTGTACATTTCCTGAAGCGTTTGTATAGCTCCTGCTTTTACTTTTTCAGCAATAATATATTTGAACTCCGAATATTCTGAAATAAGCTGCCTTTTGAAACAATGTTCATCATCTTTGTTCATTAACAGAAAATAACGGTTAGATAATCGTGAAAATTGTTCGTTTCCAAATGTAAATTCCTCTAAGTTGGACGGATTTGAGATACAGTCTTTGTCGAAAACACGCCAGTCCTCTAATTCATTGTCAGGAAATCTTTTGTCCATATGATCACAAGTTTGTGTAATAAATGTAAGAATATGATCTGTTTTAATTACAGAATTACAAGATGAAATGAGAGTTTCAACATTTTCATTGAAATGTGGTTTTTCTCCCAGATATTGAGATCTGAGTTTCCTTAATTTGGCTTTAGTGAACTGGAATGCATCCAAAGGTGCCAAACAACTCTTCTGAAGAAGCTTACACAGTGATCCAAGCTCCTCAAGAACATCGCAGAGAATAAATAGCGCAACTTTAAATTCCAGATTACTCAATTTAGTAAGGCAGTATTTGTGCA
Source organism: Geotrypetes seraphini (assembly GCF_902459505.1). Lineage (NCBI taxonomy): Eukaryota > Metazoa > Chordata > Amphibia > Gymnophiona > Dermophiidae > Geotrypetes > Geotrypetes seraphini. The sequence goes on along the minus strand of NC_047086.1, from coordinate 309,786,792 downwards.
CGGGATCATTGTCTTCTTCCACCTGTTCTTGACAATATTCTAACAGGATGTCATAATTTCTAACCACTGCACTTACAGCAAAGTGCCGAGACAGCCACCTAACATCATGTATAGCTTTAAATGAAATGACATCTGAGTCTGCAGCATTAGCAATATCCTCCAGTTTGGCTTTTCGTACGCTCGATCTACTGAAAATCGTATACACGGTGCGTATTAGAGTTTCGATCTCTTTCATGAATGGGATCGTTTTCCATGCATCGTCTATGCCTAGATCTTCGCGGTGAGCTACACAGTGTTGCTCTAGAAGATGAGGAACTGATTGACGTAACTTTGCAGCTACACCATTATGCTTCCCAAGCATGACTGATGCTCCATCGGACGTGAACATGACCATACGACTGAAATCTAAATCGTTCTCACTATAAAACTGCTTTATAGCATCAACTATAGCTGTGCTGTCACAAGCAGTTAGATGTTTGATGCCAGCAAAAACTGTCTCATGAATGTTGCTGCCACTTCTTCTAAATTTAATGTATATTATGAGCATTTTCGAAACAGAAATATCAGTACTTTCATCAATTATTAGGGTATGAAAAGGAGACCTCCGGATTTCTGTAAATGTTTCCCGTTTAACAATGGCATTTATGCAGTCAAGGAACTCGAAAGCATAGTTTTTGCTTCTCCAGCTATCAGGTATTTTTACGTATTTAGCCATGTGATTGTGAATTTCCTGGACGGATAGCATGGACGAATTCAACTTTACCGCTAGCAATATATTATCAATTAAAATGTTAACTCCCTCTGGACTTGATTTATATCTCTGTGCGTATTCGATTCTGTTGTTCCGACTATCGGGAGTTTCTTTCAAGAAATTCATTAGAAAACCTCGGCTTTGATTGTGAAGCTTTTGAACCGCTTCTAAATGAGAATTATGATTCAGATGACGCTTTAAATAATCAATTTTCCACTCAGACCAAGTCTTCCCTGTGCTCCATTCTCCGTTAACACCTGCTTTTCGGCATAGGGAGCAAATTAATGCGTTGTCCGTGTCGCTATATTCGAATATTTCTTTCATCGCCACTGTTTTCCGTCCACTCGCGTGCGGCAACGTGGTGTCAACCAAAAACTCGGTCAGCCATTCCTTCTTAAATTGGCTGCGCTTTTTCTTTGTGCTGCTACCAAACTCTTCATTCTCTTTACGCTTCGACATTTTCGAATGGATTTAAAAATTATTTGACTGAATCTATGGAAGATCGCAAAAGAAAGTTTATGCACACGCTTCAAACGATCGAAACTTGAAAAAAACTTGCTTCATGCATGTATAGATAAACAATGGCGCTCGTGCGGCCTCAGTTTTGTAGCGCATTACTAATTTACTAGTAGTAGTACCGTGTTTCCCCGATGATAAGGCAGGGCCATCAAATAAGACAGCCCCCCCTTTTTAGACAAAAATATAAAATAAGGCACCCCCGCAAATAAGCCACCCACCGATACCTGCGCTTACCCGAATCGAGTGGTACGGTGGGTGACTTCATGTGGTGCCTAGTGCAGGAAATCACTCGCGTCTGCTCTGACCGCCTCTTCCTGCACGAAGTCGGGCCTTATCCAATCAGGAGCTGCATGTCAAAGCAGCTCCTGATTGAATAAGACCCGGCTTCTTGCAAGAAGAGGCGGTCGGAGCGTACGCGAGTCCGGCTGCCTCTCCTTGTTGGCGAGCTGAGCGGACCGTCGGGATCGACCCCCCGCACCCCCTAGGTACGCCTCTGCAAGTCTTGCCTTGCCCGGATTTGCCGCTCTCTTCCGGTGTTACTCCCCCCCCCCACCCGACTCTCCTCTCGCCGCCCTGCCATCTGCCGTACGCCTCTTCCGATCGCCCCCCTCCCTGCTCGCACCCCCACCCCGACGTCCGATTCCTCCCCCAGCCTCCCCTTACCTTTGCGACGCGTTACATGGACTGCCAGCTCGCTGGGGCCAGCTGAGCCTGCCTGCAAGCACGTGTGTGCGCTGTGACGAGAAACTTGTGCGCTGCGATGTAATATTTTGTGCGCCAGCGCACGCCAGCGCAGCTTAGCGGGAACACTGCTTGTGAGATGGATTTTTTTTGGACAGTATGAGCAGAATGTCCCAATTGTAACTTAAGACGATCTTTCAAAAATACCCCTCCACATCTTATAAATTTTCCCAAAAATTCCATTTATTTTAGCTCTATTTAAGTGTTATCTTAAACACATTCTAATAGAGTGTTCCAGAACAGTCTATTAGACCTGTCTTTAGAACCATGCTTCTCAATCTTTTCATGGAGGCACACTTAGGCAGATAGGTTTTCAGGATTAGCACAAAAAATATGCATGAGGTAGATTTGCATGTATTGGAAACCCATTACAGTCAAACCTCGGTTTGCGAGTAACGCGGTTTTGCAAGACGAGCAAAACACTCTCGCAAATCTTGCCTGTCCTGTCCGTGGCCCCCGCCCAAACCCTTACTGCGATCGGGCACCGGCACACAGCACCAACCCACAGGATGTGCTGGTGCCCAATTGCGGTAATGGTTTGGGCAGGGGGACAATGCCGGTTCTCAGGGGTGAAGCCAGTTTCTGGGGGTGGGGTGGAAGTGCGCCAGTGGCCTCGGGGGTGGGGGGGAGGTCTTTTTGGGATGTGGAACAAATCGCCCACATTTCCATTAACTCCTATGGGGAAAATTGCTTTGATATATGAGCACTTTGGTTCCACTGTATATGCAAATATATCTGATATATATTTGTTGTGGTAATCCTGAAAACCCAACTGGCTAGGTGTGCCTTCAGAAGAAGGTTGAGATGCAATTCTCTAGAATATATAACCTCCCTCTTCAAAAAGCAAGAGACTGGTGTTACTTTTGCTAAACTTTCATATTTTAGAAGGTAACCTGGTTTTAACAACATTTTTGGAAACTCTGATAACACCTTTGTGGTGCTTTCTACCCTTATTTTGTCTTTGATTCTGAATCCCGTCAGGGGCTGATTGATTAATTTGTTTTTTAAAATTAATTAAAAATACCAAAGCAAAAAATATGAAGCAAAAATTGGCAAAGGAACAGAACAAACTTCTTCATAAAAGTGAAGGGGTCCATCAGGCTAAGGGGCAGTAATACAGCCAATATAAAGATGAAACCATCTCCCCAAGCTGTCATTCATCAGTCCCACTATATCCTTTGAAAATTATCATAGTCCACTGAACTCTACTAATACAAAAAAAGCAATGTCCACATCAAACCAATGTGAAATATCCCAAGTTCAAACCTATGATTAATTAAGCATAGTTCAAAACATAGGCACGTAAAAAACACAAAGAACAAGAAGTGTTACTGAGAATACATAGCACTGCCGCTGATTATTCTGTATTAATTTGAGAGTTCCCACATTTATCAGAGCTAAGTATCATTTCTTGCTCTTTGTGGCTTTCTCTCACTTATTTTTTGATCTGTGGTTAATGAATCCTAAGTATTGAACATGGGATCTTTCACAGTAGTTTAATATCGACATTGATTTTTTGAAATAGAGAGTTCAGTGCATTATAATAATTTTCAAAGGATATATTGGAAGTGATGATTGACAGCATGGACTGTGTTTCAACTTTAGATTAGTTATATTATTGCCCCTTAGTCTGATGGTTCTTTTTACTTTCATGAAAGAGGTTTTTTTTTCTGGTTCTAAGTTATTTTTTAAGCATCAAAATGAGCTATTTCTGAATTTCAAAGTGAAGGATTGCCTTGAAGTCAGCAAGGCTTCTCAAAAGAGGAGGAGACAGTGTCTGTTAATGAGACCCTAGGTTTTGCAACTGGGGGCTTCTTTTGTTTTGAAATTTTTGTGAAAATATCTTGTTATAGGGCTGTTTCATGTGTGTGTGTGTGGGTGCATTCCTGGTCAAATTCCTAGATGCCATTTAATTATTTTAAAGGAATGATTTGATTAGTCCTTTCCTTTTCTCAGAGAAAGAGAAAGGAAAATGGTAAAACTAGAGGGCATGAATTGAGGTTGCAGGGTGGCAGACTTAGAAGTTATGTTAGGAAATTCTTTTTCACGAAAAGGGTGGTGTATGCCCAGAATGCCCTCCTGAGGGAGATGGTGGAGATGAAAACGATGATGGAATATGCATGAGAGAGACTTTCATACAGTGCAGGTAGGGCACACAAATCTCATGCATATTCTTTGTGAGTACTCTGAAAACCTGACTAGTTGGATGTATTGAGAACCTCTGGATTAACCTAATGGAACAGATCATTTTTAGAATGTTGTAAATTCATTGTACTAGAATGATTAGATTAAAATTTTGAAGTTGTTGCCTCAAAAATGTAAAATAAAACTTACATTGGTTACTTATGCAGCAGAAAGTACAGTTTAAGATTCTTTCAATCATACAGCAAATTTTATATCACGTTTCTCCAATGGTACTAAAGGGTATTTTTGAAATCTATCAATCCAGAAAATGTTTGAGATCTGAAAATAGTATGAAACTTAGTTTGTTCTATTATGTTAAGATTGGGGGCAACAATACTGTCTGTAGCTGGCGCCAAGCTCTAGAATGCGCTGCCTGGTATTCTGAGATTCTGTGATGGGAGACTGAACTTTAAGAAAATGTTGAAAACGCAATTATTTGTCAATGCTTTCCTGTGCTAATGCTATTCTCTGTTAATGCCTTCCTGTCCTGTAAATTATTTTATGGGATTTTGTGTTTCCATCTTGTAGGATGAATTTAAAAGAAGATTTTAATAATGATACCGTTAGTTAATGTCTTTTTGTGTTTGTCTTGTTGAACCATGTTTAGCATTTCTTAAATATGTATGCATGTAATTTTGTAAACCGCATAGTTTTTATGCGGTATATAAATTTTTAAATAAATACTATAATATTTCATCCTTTCTGTTACTTGCAAAAAAACTGATTTTTTACTTGTTCAAATGCAAATTTATATGATAGTGTTGAAATAAATTAATATTCTCTTTAGATAGGGCTATATTCACATTTTGTAATCAGTAAGGCAGTGTATCTCAAACTGTGTGCCGAGGCACACTAGTGTGCCTCCTGAGATTCCAAGTGTGCCATGGCACACTGAGGAGGAAGAGAGGCGCCTGCCAGCTGACTTTCCTATGTTGTACAGTACAGAGCCAGTGCTGCTCGATTCGCCAAAGGCCTGTATGTTTCCCCCTTCTCTCTAGCGTCCTCCGGCTTCCCCCTTAGCCTCCCAGTCTCACCTTTAAAGCTAATTACAGCAGCCTGCAGAGGATCACCAGTAGGTAAAATGATTTTATTTTCAATATAGTGATTGAAATGTTATCAGTTTTGAGAATTTATATCTGCTGTGTATATTGGAAAAAATTGCAAATAGTAAAGGGGATGGGATCTGGAGTAGAGCTTGGGTGGGCCTAGGGAGGTCTGTGGTTGGGGTACTCAGTTGATATTTGTTAGACTTAGGGGGTACTTAGCTTGAAGTAGTTGAGAAACACTGCTGTAGGCAATCAGCTGGCGCCAGTGCCTCTCCTTCTCTCTGTCCTCTTCCCTGCTGGCATCCCCTACAGGCATCTCAGAGCCCATCTGGAGAGCCTCTGCACATGCGCGGACGTCAACCTGATGATGTCATGCATATGCGTTATGTCATCACGGCAAAGTCTGCGCACTTCTGGGTGCTCAAGCCGTGGTCACTACCTTTAGTGTGCCCCGGCTCGAAAAAGTTTGAAAGACACTCCAGTAAGGAATAGGCCAGCTTGCATGTTTTAGAGGAAATGAAGTGAAAGCAACTTCCCTTAGAAAACGTGGTTTGAGTTTAGGTGTTCTTATATAGCAGTTGATGAGTTCTCTATTGTGAATGAACATGGAAATTGGTGTCTTTGATAGTTCCAGTATGTCATGCAGTTTTTCAGATTAGCTATTACCTAAAGGAAGAATTAGTTAATATTCCTGATTTTGTCTGAGGCTTGTGTGTAGAAGAATGATGCATAATAGTGTATGTATTAGTGGTAGCATCAAATGAAAGAAAAAACATATTTGCTCAAATTGATGTCAAAAGTTAAATGTAAGAAATATTAGTGGTGCAAACTTGCAAATTCTGTTTACCTAGAATAGCAATTCATACATCATAATCCCACAAATTCCCCCTCTTTCCCCACTAACTTCCCGACTCCCCGAAATTACCTGATCTGATTTTGCTATTATTTCCTGGAAATGACCAGATATCTTCTTTGTACTCCACCTTCTATAACTCTTCTGTAACCCGCCTTGAACCGCAAGGTAATGGCGGAATAGAAATCTCTAATGTAATATAATGTTATTTTCTTATGTAAATGTTTACTATTAACAGTCAGTACGTAAAGGAAAAGTTCTTGACAATGATCAGTTTGCCTTTTCACCTTTCTTTCTGTATATCTTTACTGAGCAGAGATTTTCTGTGTAAAACACCCATTCCCCCTCTTTTTTTCTAATTAATTTTGTGCTTGAGAAAATTATTGGAGTGGGAGCCCAACAGGACAGTTAGGGAATAATGCTTGAATATCTGAATAATTTGTAATTTGCATAGAATTGTAGGATATGCGAAATATCACTTGAAAATTAAGTCCTTGATTTACCTATAGAGCAGGTACAGCATAAACTGTACTATAAATGTGCTTCTGACTTCATTTGGAGGGCCACCTTAAAGGTTGAGAGGGTAATTGGTCTTAATACCTGTTCACTCTTCACTGATACTGCCAATAAAAGTGGAAATTACGGCCAAACTTTTAATATTGTTGATTTAGTTTTGTAATCATCATAAAAATACCTTCTGTAACTCATGGGCCAAAGGGCCCTCCTCTCATGCATTCACTCCCTGTTCCAGTTCTCCCTGGGGTCCAGCATCTCTCTCTCTCCCTTCTGCAATTGTGGTCCTCCAATTTGCATTCTATTGACAGTAGCAATTAAGACAACTTGCCTTCCCTGATGAAACAGCAGAAGGAAGGTTCTTGGGATGGCCAGAGGCAGCATGTAATAATAGTTACTGATGACAGAACACAAGTTTGGAGGACTGTGAGGAGAGGGACCCACAGGTGGGAATGGTGGGGGACTGAGAGACCAGAGGGAGAAGTGAAGAGTGGGACAGAGATGCCTGGGGGTGGGAGAAAAGAGAGAGAAAGACCAGACCATGGGAAGAGATGGTGGACCTGATGAGGGAAATAGAAGGCACTGAGAGAACAGGTGGGGGAAGAGAGGGAGAACAGGCACTGAGAGAACAGGTGGGGGGAAGAGAGGGAGGGAGGGATTCTGGACCCAAAGTGAGAAGTGCAGGAGAAAGGGAAAGAGATGGGAGAAGTTAGACATGGAGGGGGATAAGGATAGAGAAAAGGTGTTCCTATCCAAAGTTCAGCGTTGGAGCTATGTGTCTCTATCCCTCCCCCTATGTTACCCTTTGTGCTCTATTTCATCTCTATCACTGTCCTTCTATTTTTCTATTCCCCCTATCCAACATCACCTCCTATATCCCTATATCCTGATTCAGCGTCTTTCCTCTATGTCCCTATCCCCAACTATCCAGCATTGTTCCTGTGTCCCTGTCCTCCTTAGAAACATAGAAACATAGAAAGATGATGGCAGAAAAGGGCTACAGCCCATCAAGTCTGCCCACTCTTCTGACCCACCCCATCAAGTCTGAGTGCTAATGACCCAGTTCCTTAGCTCGACCCCCGTAGGGATCACACGTGGATGTCCCATTTATTCTTAAAGTTGAGCACGCTGGTGGCCTTGACCACTTGCACTGGAAGTTTGTTCCAGTGATCTACTACCCTTTCTGTGAAGAAATACTTCCTGGTGTCACCATTAAATTTCCACCCGCTCAAACTCAGAGGAGGGAAATTTAATGGTGACACCAGGAAGTATGGTAAGGTTCTGAGTGCATTTTTGCTTAAGTATGTGCGTGGAGGGGCATAATCGAAAAGGACATCTAAGTCTGTTTGCGTCTAAGTCGCAAGTCGTCCAAAGTAAAAAACAGCCTAGGACACATTTTCAAAAAATACGTCCAAAATTTTTTTTTGTTTCGAAAATCGTCTAATTATACGTCCTGCCGATCTGATTGGCCAAGCCGCTAAATCGTCCATCTTTATACCACATTTCCATCCAACTTTTCGTCCAAGTCAAAAACGCCTAGAACAAGCCCTGTTGGACATGGGAGGGGTCTGCAAAGTGATTGTCTGAACACCCAGACATGACACCTAAATAGTGGGGTACCTTACAAGGCACTGCTGTGAACTTCACAAAAAGGGTGCCATGGCATCATCTCACTACAGCTACCTTAAAGGTCATGGTGAGTCTCCCAAACCACCTCCAGAATCCCCTAGACCCACTTATCTACCACCCTAATAGCCCTTATGGCTGCAGGAGCTACTTATATGCCAGTAAAAAAGGGTTTGGGGGGTGTATAGGGGAGTGCACATGTTTAAGTATCAATGCAGTGATTACAGGGGCTTATGGGCATGGGTCCTCCTCTCCATGAGTCCCTAACCCACTCTCAAGACGGCTTAAGACACCTCTGTGCTGGACGACTAGGCTTTCCTATGCCAGGCTGCCAGGTGATGATGGTTTGGAGGCTGAATTTTAAAGGTGTGATTCATATTTTTATGGAAGTGGGGGGGGGGGTCGGTGATTACTGGGGTAGTGTGTGGGGGTCTGTTTTACATGGTCTAAGTCACAACGTTCAAGTTCCGTCGATCCTGGGCTGTATAACTTTCGATTATACATGCTGTACGACTAAGTCTAAGCCGGCCCATGTCCCGTCCAACTCCTGTCCTCGACACTCCTCCCGAAACACCCCGTTTAGCTTTGGTCATTCAGCGGCACTATGAAGGCCTAAGTCGTTTAGAAATACGTCCAAAACACTTTTTTATTATCGGCACTTGGACGTATTTGGGAAATGTTTTTCCAAGTGCCAACTTAGGCCGGGTTTTGGACGTTTTTCTCTTTCGATTATAAGCCCCTTAGTGTTTTGCTCGTACTGAGCGACATAAAAACATTGATATAATTTTAGTTTGCAGCAAAAGAAAAGGGGAGATATGATAGAGACGTTTAAATACCTACGTAATATAAATGTGCATGAGTCGAGTCTCTTTCATTTGACAGGAAACTCTGCAATGAGAGGGCATAGGATGAAGTTAAGAGGTGATAGACTCCGGAGTAATCTGAAGAAATACTTTTTTTACAAAAAGGGTGGTAGATGCATAGAACAGTCTCCCAGAAGAGGCGGTGGAGACAGAGACTGTGTCTGTATTCAAGATGGCCTGGGATAGGCACGTGGGATCTCTCAGAGAGAGAAAGAGATAATGGTTACTGTGGATGGACAGACTAGATGGGCCATTTGGTCTTTATCTGCTGTCATGTTTCTACTAAGGAGGAAATTCCACAAATGGTACCTTAATTTAAGCACCCAGAGGTAGCGGAACTTCTGCAGCAAATTTGCAACTTATCCCTGAAAACAGGCGAGATCCCGGAAGATTGGAAGATAGCCAACGTTACGCCCATCTTTAAAAAGGGATCAAGAGGTGACCCGGGAAACTACAGGCTGGTGAGCCTGACTTCGGTTCCGGGGAAAATGGCAGAAGCACTGATAAAAGAAAACATCGATCAACATTTTGAAAAACACGAACTTCTGATAACCAGCCAGCATGGTTTCTGCAAGGGAAAATCGTGCCTAACGAACTTATTGCATTTCTTCGAAGGGATCAACAAACGGATGGACAAAGGAGACCCCATAGACATCATATATCTAGATTTCCAAAAAGCCTTTGACAAGGTGCCCCATGAATGTCTACTCCGGAAACTGAAGAACCATGGGGTGGAAGGAGACGTACATAGATGGATCAGAAACTGGTTGGAGGGTAGAAAACAAAGGGTAGGAGTGAAGGGTCACTACTCCGACTGGAGGAGGGTCACGAGTGGTGTCCCGCAGGGCTCGGTGCTCGGGCCGCTGCTATTTAATATCTTCATAAATGATGTAGAAACAGGGACGAAGTGCGAGATAATAAAATTTGCGGATAACACCAAACTATTTAATGGAGTTCGGACTACAGAGGACTGCGAAGAATTGCAAAGGGACTTGAACAAACTAGAAGAATGGGCGGCGAGATGGAAGATGAAGTTCAGCATTGAGAAATATAAAGTATTACATGTGGGGAGCAGAAACTCGAGGTACAACTATACAATGGGAGGGATATTATTGAATAAGAGTACCCAGGAAAGGGACTTGGGGGTAATGGTGGACATGACAATGAAGCCGTCGGCACAGTGTGCAGCGGCCGCTAAGAGAGCGAATAGAATGCTTTGTATAATCAAAAAGGGTATTACAGCCAGAACGAAAGAAGTTATCCTGCCATTGTATCGGGCGATGGTGCGCCCGCATTTGGAGTACTGCGTCCAATATTGGTCGCCGTACCTTAAGAAGGATATGGCGTTAGTCGAGAGGGTTCAGAGGAGAGCGACACGTCTGATAAAAGGTATGGAAAACCTGTCATATTCTGAGAGATTGGAGAAGCTGGGTCTCTTTTCCCTGGAGAAGAGGAGACTTAGAGGAGATATGATAGAGACTTATAGGATCATGAAGGGCATAGAGAGAGTAAAGAGGGACAGATTCTTCAAACTGTCTAATAATAAAAGAACAAGAGGGCACTCGGAAAAGTTGATAGGAGACAGATTCAAAACGAATACTAGGAAGTTCTTTTTTACCCAACGTGTGGTGGACACCTGGAATGCGCTTCCAGAGGACGTAATAGAGTAAAGTACGGTACTGGGGTTCAAGAAAGGATTGGACAAATTCCTACTGGAAAAGGGGATAGAGGGGTATAGATAGAAGATTACTGCACAGGTCCTGGACCTGTTGGGCCACCGCGTGAGCGGACTGCTGGGCACGATGGACCTCGGGTCTGACCCAGCAGCGGCATTTCTTATGTTCTCATGTTCCTACTGGCGCCTAACAGCTCTGTAGGTGTGGCTAATGCCAGAAGTGGCATTAGCCACACCTACAGTAGGTGCCTCCGGAGGCATGATTCACATCAAAGGTAGATGCTGGAAATGTAGACCTTGACAACCCTGGCTTACAGTTCCAGTGTCTATCTTTGTCGGAGGCGCAGTTCTCTAAGTAGCGCCATCACTTGATTGGCATCCGCTTTTAATTCGGCCGCCAACAATGATGCCATTTAGAGAATCCAGACCTAAGGGTCTCCATAGTAGCAAAGAGATCTTTAATGCAAGACTTGACACGGGCTTTGGTTTGCTATATGCGCCTGTGTCAGGGTCTGTTAAAATAATACAAACATCTATATCATAGGAGCCAACATTTCTTAATGATTGGGGGTGCTAAACCCAATGGAAATTACTCTTCCTGGGCAATGCCAATGAGTTTGCTCAATATTGGGGTACTCAAGCACCCACTGAACTGGCTCCTATGATATATGTAAATACATAAAGATAAATAAAAATCAAGTGACAAAATGTAAAATTCCTGAAAATAAATTAGGTGTACCAACATGCACATTTTTGACATGACAAATTGTATAAATTGCTAGTTCCATACCCCCCAAAAACATAAATTACAAAGTGAAATTTCCAAACAGGAAAACATACTAGTGATCAATATAATCAAACGCTTAAGGCTCATTTTACAAAGGTGTGCTAGCGTTTTTAGCGCACGCACCGGACTAGTGCGCGCTAGCCAAAAAACTATCGCCTACTCAAGAGGAGGCAGTAGCAGCTAGCGCGCACGGCATTTTAGCGTACGCTATTCCGCGCGTTAAGGCCCTAACGCACCTTTTTAAAAGGAGCCCTTAATCTTGGGTTCCAAAAACAGAAATAAGATCAAACACCTAATCTTGTGTGTTACCCAAAAAAAAAAATGTTTGTAACAGCATGCCAAAACAGTGAGGGAAACTAATTGATCAAGTGTTGAATTAGTGATGATTCACTTAATCAAGAGTCTGAAAATAAGCTGTTTAAAATTAAAGATTCCCTTCAGAGGAGAGGAGAAAGATTAAATGAATATTTAAGGAATTCTCACCAACTGAGGAATGAAAAATGTCCATCTAATGAAATGTCAATGATCTAAAAAAAATGAATAAAATATAAAATCTTATAGAAAGCCCAACAATTGGGCACATAGTAAACAGTGGCCTTTCCTTGTTACAAAAAAAGGTAAATTATATTCATTAACAAAGAGTCAAATCTTAGAATGCTTATACAAACTGGCACTGGATTCACCAGAGGTGGGTATTATCAGACAAATCTGATCAATGTCTTTGACTGGGTGGCCAGAGAATTGGATAGAAGATATGCGCTAGATGTGGTGTATTTAGATTTTAGCAAAGCCTTTGACAATGTTCCACACAGATGTCTCATAAATAAACTGAGCCCTCAGGATGGGTCCCAAACTGATAGGCTGGGTCAAGAACTGGTTGAGAGGAAGGCGACAGAGAGTAGTGATCAACGGAGATCGCTCTGAGGAAAGAGATGTTACCAGTGATGTGCCTCAAGGTTCTGTTCTTGGCCTGTTCTTTTTAACATTTTTATAAACGATATTGCTGAAGGGTTGTCGGGTAAGATTTGCCTCTTTGTGGATGATGCAAAAATCTGCATTAGGGTAGACAGATGGTGTGAATAACTTGAAGAAAGACCTGGTGAAGCTTGAATAATGGTCTGAAATTTGGCAGCTAAAATTTAATGCTAAGAAACGCAAGGTCATGCAAAAACCCGAGGGGTGAAAAACTTATGTGCACGACAGACGAGCGGGACTTGGGTGTGACTGTATGAAATGATCTTAAGGTGGCCAAACAGGTTCAAAAGATGATGGCGAAAGCTAGAAGGATGCTAGATTGCATAGGGAGAGGTATGACCAGTAGGAAAAAGGAAGTATTGATGCCCCTGTATAAGACTTTGGCGAGACCTCATTTAGAATATTGTGTACAATTCTGGAGGCCGCACCTTCAAAAAGATATAAAAAGGATGGAGTTGGTCCAGAGGAAGGCTAATAAAATGGTGCATGGTCTTCATCATGAGGCGTATGGAGACAGACTTAAAAATTTAAATCTGTATACTTTGGAGGAAAAATGAGAGAGGGGATATATAATATGGAGACATTCAAATACCTACGTAATGTAAATGCACATGAGTCGAGTCTCTTTTATTTGAAAGGAAACTCTGCAATGAGAGAGCATAGGATGAAGTTAAGAGGTGATAGGCTCTGAAGTAATCTAAGGATATATATTTTTTTACAGAAATGGTGGTAGATGCATGGAACAGTCTCCCGGAAGAGGTGGTGGAGACGGAGACTGTGTCTAAATTCAAGAGGGCCTGGGATAGGCATGTGGGATCTCTCTGAGAGAGAAAGAGATAATGGTTACTGCGGATGGGCAGACTAGATGGGCCATATGGCCTTTATCTGCCATCATGTTTCCATGTTTATATATAATAAAAATAAACATAGTATTTCTCTATATATAGTATAAATGACAGAGCACTTGTAAAAACTAACAGTCCATAATAAAAGAATGAAAAAAATTGTTAATCCACTTGATATAATATTAAATCGAATGTTACCTTAATGTCAAATTGTGCATATTTTTGGGACTACCTAGTACATATTAAAAAAGATGCATTCCGCTGTAAAAAAAAGCTTTTAACCAACCAAAATAATACAAAAGTACAATCCAAAACAATTCTGAAATAATAATAAAATAGGCTTAAGATGATATCACTAAAAAATGCTTCTTAGACATGTAGCTGCAGCAACTTAATTCCAAAGCGCACCAAACTGAAAATCAGTACACATATGCAGTGTCCTTTAAATACAAAAAAACTTTATGTAGGCATGATCAGTAGACATATCTGTTTTTTCTTAAGCAACTTAAGTGACAGCTTGGAAAAAATTATTCATGGCAAAGTTAAGCAGCATAAGCAGTGAGCCATAAATTATATCTAACATTCTTTTCTTTTGAATTCTCAAGTAATGAGGCAGAATAAAAGGAAGAGCGAACATTTTGAAATTCTCAAAGATGAAGGCAGCTCAAAATGTTAAACATTTCAATTGTGAAAAACAAAACCTTAAGGGTAAATGGTATCTTCATATAAATCTAGGAATGCTAGCCATAAAGGCTTGCCCTTATAACTTAATCCATGCCAGTACTAACTACTTAAACAGACAATATGTACAATGCAGAAGTTGTGAATGGGCATAAAAATGTAACAATCAAGATTTCTTCAGGGAACATAATAGTCTAGCACAGAGATGCCATTTAAACAATACCCAATGACTGAGAACAACAAAAAAACAGTGAGGTATTTCATTATTTAAGTTTTCTGTTGTGACAGTGTCAGGTTAAAAAAATCAGACGTTATTCCCACTGGAGTAGAAAACGATCCATATCTCCTCCACACGCAGGCATTCTACCTTTCTTAAATACAAAATTTTTTAGATCAGAAAAAGTGTGTCCTAATGCAAGATATTGCTGGACTAGTGGAGCCATAGTATTACCTCTTCTAATGTTGCTTTTATGCTGTATTAATCTGTTTTTGATTTTTCTCATTGTCTTTCCAATATACAATAATGAACCTGGTCAAATAATTATATATATGATCTTCTCTGTGTTACAATCAGAACGATGATGCAGTGGATATGACCTTCCAGTCCATGGATGTACAATTCTGTAATGGATAATAATGAGAGACATATGGAGTATGAACCACAAGACTGATGACCCAAAATCAACCTTGTGTGAACAATGGGCATCAGGAGGGCAGAGCGTGCAATAGTGAGCTGTTTGTCTTTAAAGCAGCAGCGGCCCTCCAAGATGTTCAAACATTTCCTCATTAACTTTTGAATATTCCCTGAAAGCTATGAAACTGCAAACAATCTCTTCTTAGGTTTATCAGTACATGAGGTCAATAATTCATCCCTGTCAGCTGCTTTTGCTCTTTCTAGTTCTTTGTTAATACAATTCGGGGGTAGCCTCTTTCCAAAAACCTCTTTGTCATAGGTATAATCTGGTTACTGAATTCAGAAAAATCACTACATCACCGGCACTTAAAACTGAACATGACCATGAATGAGCTACTTGCCATATACTTCCACCCTAAACCTACCTCTTCCCTCCCCCTACTCGCTACCATGGTAGATAACACTCTCATCCTCCCTGTCTCACCAGCTTGCAACCTTGGGGTCATCTTTGACTCGTCTCTCTCTTTCTCTGCACAACTCTGACTGAACACCAAAACCTGTCATTTCCTTCTCTATAATATCTCCAAGCTCAAGAAATGGGCATCGACATGGCAAATGAGGTTCAACGTGGATAAGTGTAAAGTGATGTATGTCAGTAACAAAAATCTCATGCACGAATACATGATGTCTGGGGTGGTACTTGGAGAGACCTCCCAGGAAAGAGACTTGGGAGTTCTGATCGATAAGTCGATGAAGACGTCCGCGCAATATGCGGCGGTGGCGAAAAGGGTGAACAGAATGCTAGGAATGATTAAGAAGGGGATCGTGAATAGATCGGAGAAGGTTATCATGCTGCTGTACCGGGCCATGGTGCGCCCTCACCTGGAGTACTGCGTCCAGCACTGGTCGCCATACATGAAGAAGGACAAGGTACTACTCAAAAGGGTCCAGAGAAGAGCGACTAAAATGTTTAAGGGGCTGGAAGAGTTGCTGTACAGTGAGAGATTGGAGAAACTGGGCCTCTTCTCCCTTGAAAAGAGGAGACTGAGAGGGGACATGATCGAAACATTCAAGATAATGAAGGGAATAGACTTAGTAGATAAAGACAGGTTGTTCACCCTCTCCAAGGTAGAGAGAACAAGAGGGCACTCTCTAAAGTTAAAAGGGGATAGATTCCGTACAAACTTAAGGAAGCTCTTCTTCACCCAGAGAGTGGTAGCAAACTGGAACACTCTTCTGGAGTCTGTTATAGGGGAAAAAGTTAGACAAGTTCCTGCTAAACTGGAACATACACAGGTGAGGATGGACTCATTTAGAGCACTGATCTTTGACCTGGGGGTCGCCGCATGAGCGGACTGCTGGGCACGATGGACCACTCGTCTGGCCCAGCAGCGGCAATTCTTATGTTCTTATGTTAAATCTGACCTTTCTTGTCTGAGAACACTATATCTACTCCATTATCACCTCTCTCCTAGACTACTGCAACTTGATTCTTACAGGTCTTCCACATAACCATCTCTCTCCTCTTCAATCCATTCAAAATTCTTCAGTCAAAGCCACCATGCCCATATCACCTCTCACCTCAAATCACTTCATTGGCTCCCTATCCATTTCTGCATACAATTCAAACTCCTCCTATTGACTCCTATTCACTCTGCAGCTCCTATATCTTTCTTATCTCTCCCTATACTCCTCCCTGTTAATCAGGCAAGTCTCACTTATCTATACCCTTCTCCTCTACTGCCAACTCCAGACCATGTTCTTTTTCCCTTGCTGCACCATATGCCTGGACAAGACTGCCAGAGTCAGTATGTCAAGCTCCATCCCTAGCAGTATTCAAATTCAGACTAAAAGTTCACCTTTTGAGGCTGCTTTTAACTACTAATCCTGACTAACTTGAAAAAGTACCCATGCCTGAAAAACTCCCTAACCACCTACTTGTTGTTTGTTGATTAGATTGTAAGTTCTACTGAGCAGGGACTGTCTCTTGAATATTTTGAATGTACAGCGGTGTGTATGTCTAGCAGCGCTATAGAAATGCTAAGTAGTAGTAATAGAATCTTAGTCTTAAGAATTGAGAGAAGGGAAATTTATTTTTCTTAGGTTTCTGGTCTGAAACTATTGAAATGTAAAAAATTGTTCTTTTCTGTTGGCTTTTTGTAAATTGTAGTATTAAATCCACAACGGGCTTTCCTAATAAGAATATCCAGAAACACAATCTGCTCACAATCATAATGCTTAGTGAATTTCAAATTTATGTCCAATGAGTTCAATTATGCATGAAATTCTTGAAATCTATCAATGTCTCCTTTCCAAAATACCAGAATGTTGTCTGTATGTCTTTACCAAAATCTTATTTCATTCTGAAATGGGTGTGTCAAGAAACTGGGATTCAAAATGTGCAACATACAAAATGGCAATGTCAGGGGTTATTGTCACCTCCATTATCCCTTTAATTTGTCTAAAAAATTGTCTTTGTAAGGAGAAGAGTTGGCATCTTCAAGTTATCTGTTCTATTGTTCAAAGTTTCAGTAAGAATTTCCAAAGCATGGTCTTGTGTTTATATTTGTGAAAAGTGCTTCAACATCAAAAGTTACCAAAAGGTCTCTGATGTCAGCATCAAATTCCTTCAGTATATATTATATTCTGAATCCCATGCATATGACTCGAGGCACAAAAGTTCTGAGGAAGACATCCACAAACAGTGACAGAGATTCTTAAAGGGATTCCAAGGGAAAGCAGGAGGGAGGCGGGGAAGGTCCGGAATACAGCTTTAATTTAAAAATAAAAAAATCACGAATAACTGAATCTGTGGATGCTGAAACTGCGGATTCGGAGGGAGAAGTGTAGCGCCCAGAATTTAGGAAGTTGGTTGTTTCAGCTGAGAACTTTTCATACTCTCTCGTATGTCCGTCTACCTTATATCAATTTTCTCTTTTGATGTTTCTACCAAGAAAATCATAAGGTCAAGATAATACTTAATCAGATTTGCACAGCATTTATCTAAAAAGGCCTTATTATCCCTAAAAAGTTGTGGCTAATTAAGAATTATCTTAGTATGTGTTGAATCCTACAATAATGAAGCAAAGTAGCATAAAGAAGTTCAAATGCTAGGATGTAGTCTGTCTTCTGGGTAGCTCAATACATTGTCCTGAGGGCCATCTCTCAGAAATACAAACCAGCAGCAAAAGAGGGGGAATCTAAAACATACTATACAAAAGAGCAAAAAGAAAAGCATCAAGGCCTCCAGAATTGGAATAACAAGCAGATCTTTATTGCAGGACCCAACACGGGCTGTGTTTTGGCATATGCACCTGTGTCAGGGGTCTGTTAAATTAATGCAAACATATATATACTAGTCTTTAAGCCCGTTACATTAACGGGTGCTAGAAAGCAGCCCCCTTTCCCTCTCCCCCTCCAGTTCCTCCCTAACTGTCTCTCCGTAGCCTCCCTTCTGTCTTCCCCCCTAAGCAAAATGATCTGCCTCCCAGCACACCCCTCCCCCAGAAGCAGCCCCCTTTCCCTCTACCCCTCCAATTCCTCCCTGACAGTGTCTCCGTGGTCCCCCTTCTGTCTCCCCTCCCAAGCAAAGCTGTCTGCCTCCCAGCACACCCCATCAGAGACATGGAAGAGCAAATCGGGGCAGTAGAGGCCGCGAAGCAGCGTGTTTACAGTGCTGCGTCCGCTGCTCGAGCCAAGAGGTTTGTCGACCGCGGGAAGGGAAGGGAAGGGGGTGGCGGCGGTGGCGGCGGCGGCAAGGGACTAAGGTAGCCGGCCAGACCGTGAGAAGAGAAAATCGGGTGGGAGGCTCAACGGGGATTGGGGGGAGGGGCGAAGACGACGACGAAGACTGAGCCCTTGCTTTTTCCCTAGCTCCCAGTGCCCTACCGGTCTGTACACCGCGATCTGGAGAGCAGGGAGTGCAATGGTTGCGGCTGGCAAGCAGTAAGGCTCGGGACTCGCGCATACGCACGTCTGCAAAGCCACGGACATACATCTCACGGAACAGGGATTTCAGATCACGCAGATCTGAGTGCGCATGTGCGTCTAGCGTTTTATTATATTAGATGAGTGGTTAGTTTGCTATAACATCATAGCGAATTAAAGAACATTTTATAGGATCTGATATGTCTGATTAGGTTTAAATGATCAAACACTGCCTCTTGAGGGAACATGAAATACAGCTGCATTGTTTTCATAGATGTAGGTTTAATGTTGGTAAGTGCTTGAAATAATTGAGTCACCCTCACCCATAATACAGAAATCAATTTTTAGATGCACATGAAGGCATTACTTGTCAATAAGAGCAGCCAGCAGCCCTTCCTCAGACTTCAGCCTCTCCATTATTGTGTCAAATTTATATGTCCTGAATGCACCACAAGTAAAACATCACTTGTTGACTTTCAATCTTACTCACTGGGATGGCGAATCTCACTGTATGAGATGGGTCACTTTTAACATTTCTGTCATCATCTATCCACGAAGAACTAGACGGAGAACACCAACTTATTTCACAAAATGGTATCAAATGTCTTTCAGTTAGTAATGACCAAACTGATAGCTTAGAAGTGAAAGACTGTAACCGTGTGCCTATTTGTTGTACCATGAAATCATTCTTTGGTTACTTAACTGTAGTATTTTCAGCTTATTATGCAGTGTTTGTTGTGCATTCATACAATAACATTTTTAGAAACAGAAACATGATAGCAGATAAAGGCCAAATGGCCCATCCAGTCTGCCCATCTGCAGTAACAATTATCTCTTCCTCTCTCTAAGAGATCCCACATGCCTATCCCAGGCTTTCTTGAAATCAGACACAGTCGCTGTCTCCACCACCTGTACCGGGAGACTGTTCCATGCATCTACCACCCTTTCTGTAAAAAAGTATTTCCTTAGATTACTCCAGAGCCTATCACCTCTTAACTTCATCCTATGTCCTCTCATTCCAGAGCTTACTTTCAAATGAAAGAGACTCGACTCGTGCAATTATGCCACTTAGGTATTTAAACATCTCTATCATATCTCCCCTCTCCCACCTTTCCTCCGAAGTATACAAATTGATATCTTTAAGTCTGTCCCCATACACCTTATGATGAAAACCACACACCATTTTAGTAGCCTTCCTCTGGACCGACTCCATCCTTTTTATATCTTTTTGAAGGTGTGATCTCCAGAATTGTACACAATATTCTAAATGAGGTCTCACCAGAGTCTTATACAGGGGCATCAATACCTCCATAGAAACTTTTATATTTCTTAGTATTTTCTTGTTGTCTTTCTTTATCTTGTTTTTATTACATTTAGTTTTATTTTAATTTCTTTAGATTTCTTTATAAATCTACTTTCACCTTTTCTGTGTTTCTTCTCCCTTGATTTCTATGTTTTTTCTTCTGTTACTCATTTTTTTGCTTATGTTATAGATTGTTTTTCTTTTATTTTCCCTTTTTTATGTTTCTTTTTCCTTCCTATACTTATCCCTTCTCCTTTTCCTACCTCCCTGCTCTCTCATTTACTTCTTGCTCTTCATCTCTTGATTCAATTACTCTTCCCCACTTCTCTATAATTCCCTCATCTTTTACCTCTTTCTTGCATTTCCTCCTCTCTCGCTCCACTTTTGTCCAATCTCATTCACTTCTCTTCCTCACCATTTTCTCAGTTATTCTTCTACTCCTCATATCTCTCTCTCTTCCCTCTTATTCACCTCCCTCTCATCTTACCTTTACCCATCCTTTCTGTATCTTCCCCTTTTCCAATCCTCCCTTCTTACCCCTCTTATTTTTCTTGTCAGCTTTCCTTCTTCCAAACCCACTCTTTCTCCTTTCTCTTGGCATGCTCTCTCCATTCCTCAGAGTCAGCACTCATTCACTTTCACCTTCCCTGGCACATTGTCTCTCCCTCCCCCACAGGCTCCAATATCTATCACTCTACTATCTCTCCTCCCCCAGTCCTTTTTGGAGAGAATAAACTAAATGAACGCAGATTAGTTATTCATTCTCTTTTCAGTGTATTCTATTAAACAGTTAAAAAATCAACTATCCCTCTTGTCCCCTGCCTTGTCTTTCTTCTCTCCCTTTTCTTTCCCTTTACCAGATCCATCATCATTCCCTCTCTCTATCCTCTGCTCCCTCCCACCATGCCCAGTGTCATCCCTTTCAAACCTTCCTTCCTGAAGGGGTAGTGACTACAGATTTAAAAACAGTAACGAGTTACTGTTTACCTGACCTGTATATTTTAGCAGTTTGTATTTTCAAATTTGCTGTGTTTCTTCATAAATATATGGTAATTCTGTTTCCAGATTAATGACACTGGGGTGCGCTGTGATTCCATGGATCTCATCTCTTTATGCAAGCTAACTGCAAGCGAGTCTCTGTCTGTCTTGTTTGCTGCCATGAATTTTTCAGCATGTTGATTCACTATGTCACCTGGGCAACTGACTGAGTTCCCATGTATTTTCTTTGTGTGCTACACCATGCTTCCCTGCTCTGTGCTGCACTCATGTGAATGACTAAGAATCTGAGGTTTGTTAGTGAAATACCCAAATGCCCCAGAAGTGTATCCATGTTGTCAAGCATTAGAATCCTGCCAGCTCATTCTTTATTTTGCAGAACAAGAAACTAGTATGAGATTGTCAGACTGATGGCTTTTAAGATTTGATATCAACAGCAGTTAATTAAACTTGCCACTCATTACAGACTCTATTTAGTAATGTTTACTAAGATTTATTCTAAGCTGTAAGGTGAATTTAGAGAGGAAAAAACCTTCCTCAACCTCTTGTCTCATTACTTATCCTTTTTTATTTGTTTATGAATTGTAAAACACTCCAACATCTTTTACCTCTTGCCACTGATAATTTAATAGTGGCTGGAGATTTTAATGCTGTTATGGATCCTCTATTCGATTCTAACCTAATTTTTAACTAAATGTAAATCGCATTGGATTTGTATTTTGCGATCAAATCAAATATTTTAAGTAAACTTGAAACTTGATAATTTAACAATCTGCTTGTCTGTCTATTGAATTCTATAACGGAGCATAGATCAAAGTTATTCACTCTGTTTCAGAGTTCTCTATTAAATATTTTTAAAATAAAATTAAGGTGATTCTTTTGTACATTTGTTTACTGTTAGGCATGATATAGGAAAAAGATTGATAATTATTAATAAAAATTGATATTGTACAGTTTGTGGTTAACTTTCATCTAGTGCAGTAAAAAATGCCAGTGATTGAGCATACAGATTAAGGGCTCCTTTTATCAAGCCGCGCTAACAGGTTAGCACACGTAATAGTGCACGCTAAACTGCCGGCCACGCTAGCTGCTACCGCCTCCTCTTGAGCAGGCGGTAGTTTTAGGCCAGTGCAGGGGTTAACGCATGATGAAAAGTCGCGCGTGTTAACCCCGCTAGCGTGGCTTGATAAAAGGAGCCCTAAGTTAAATGCTATGTTTCCAGAGATCGAGCCAGAGTTTCTGATTTCCACACCTGGAAAATCTAAAATAGCACCCCTCACCAGCATCTCATCTCTTCTTCCCTACCCATAGTCCTCTGGCCCCCATCACTACCAATCTGCCTCTATTGGCGCAGAAGGAATTCTGAAACAAATCTCACAATCTGTGGCCTCAAGAGACTTGCACTGGAGGTCTCTCCTGCAACATCCTGCTTAAAGAATGGAACCACGCATGCAGACAAGGCTGGTGCAATAGAGATTTTAGAGTAGTGTTTATTGCCCTGTTGTATTTACAACATTGGAAGGGGCCTTAGACAATTGAACCAATCAGGCCTTTGGCCTCTCCCCATGTATCACATGATGCACCTGGGAGGGGAAGGCCCATCATGTAGGACTGGCGGGCGTGACACAGGAGCCTCAGAACAGGCTTCCTGCTTCCAATTTATTAAAAAGGTACGGGGGAGGTTTGGGAGGGGGTGGACAGGTATCTGGTGGCAGGAGGGAGTGGGAGGGAACAGTGGCTCGGGGGTGCCTGGCACAGGGAGGGTGTCATAGCATGGGGGTGTTCTGTATGGTAGAAGAGAGTTTGCATTCCCCCTGCCTATTGTGGGGAAGGGGAGGAGATTGGTTTGGGGGAGTCAGTGGCGCAGAGAGGGATCAGAACTGGGTGGGGGCATGATGCAGGAGTATTTGGCCAGGCAGGAGGGAGTAGGCATCCCTCTTGCCATTTTCGCTGCCATGGAAGGGGTCGTTGGGGAGGGCCATCAGCGTGGGAGTGGCTTTTTTCTTTTTTTTATGGGGCAGTTTTTGTGTGTGTAACACATGCGCAACATCTGTGCCATTAATAAAAAAGAAGCCCTAACAGGAGTAACAGGAGACTGCTTCCCCTGTCACTGCTGTTAGGGCTCTGCACATGTGTCAATCGTTCACTGAGTAGTTGATCTGTCGGATTTGCATGCAAATTATTTGTACCTCCGCGTAAATCATTTGCATGCAAACTTGATAGCGCATTGATCGCTCCTTGAGAATCGGCCAATAGCAATCCAGTCAGTATCGTTAGTGCATCCAGGCCAAAGGGACTGGAACTGGAGAGGTGATGAGTGATAGGAAAGGAGCATGGGGGTTGGAAGGGCTGAGAGGCAGAGATAGATAAGTTGGGGAAGCAATAAACACAGAGGGAAAATGTCGTAGACCAGAAAGTGGGTAAAATAATTGAAATAAAAGACGGTGAAGAATAAGAAATAGGAATGGCATATAAAAAGCTGGTGAGTAAGTAAATAACTGAGACTGAGGATTGGGGGAGGGGAAGAAGGAATGGAATCCAGCTATAGGTATGTTAAAAAAAAAAGCAAGCAGATTACAGAGAAAAAAAATGAGACAGAAGGAGTAGAGTCAGAAATAGTTATAAGAGAAGAAGGGGAGAAGATGGACAATGAAAAGAGAAAAATAACAAGCGGATGCAGTAAAGAGACATCAGGACCAACTCAATGAATAAACAAAATGGTCACAAAGCAAGGGTATAAAAATTGATTTTTAATACTTGAGAAATTAGATTTCATCTTTGAAAATATGGATTTCATGTACTTTGTTCTTTACAGAAAGAAATGTGTGTGCTTTTTTTTAAGTTTTCCACTGCTCAGTCTGGTTTCTTGGGTTTTCAATTTTAATTTTTGTTTAGGTATTTGCTTCTAATCTGTATTCTTTCTCTCTCTTTCTCCATTTTATTTTATAAACTAGGTGACTATGTTTTCCTTTTGTAACTACATGAGAGGATTATTTCAACATGTAGACTCTTGACAATTAATTCTCTTTTTCCAGCTGAAGCTGTACTGGTATTCTAGAACAGGGGTTCTCAACCCAGTTCTCGGGACACACCTCACCAGTCAGGTTTTCAGGTTACAGTAAAGTCTTGGTTAACAGTGTCTCAGTTAACCGGGACTCTTACACTACCGGCAAAATAAAATCACCGGTGGAAAAAAAATGTCCCCCAAAGTACCAGCAGCAGTGTCCTGAGCCACAAATCCTTCCTCCTTCTCCCAAGCCCCGAAGAAGCTATGAACCCCCCCCCTTCCTCTCACCCTGAAGCACCAGCGTTGCAGTGGTCCTGAGCCACAAAGCTCTCCTCCCTCAAGTCTCTAAGTGGCAGAAACAGGTGGTGGTCCTGAGCTGAGAACTCCCTCTCTCTCTTCCTTCCCCAAAGCGCAGCAGGAGGCACAGGCTGCCTCTTGCTGACTGCTGCTCTTTGGGTAAGGAAGAGAGAGAGGGAGGGAGCGAGGGGGGTTCTCAGCTCAATACCACCACCTGTTTCTGCCACTTAGGGACTTAAGGGAGGAGGGCTTTGCATCCGGTATCCGCCAATCCCCGTGGGTGCTGGATAACTAAGATTCTACTGTACTTACAATGAATATACATGAGATAGATTTGTGGACATTATGGTTCATTCAAACTTATCTCATGCATATTCACTATGGGTATCCTGAAAATCTGACTGATGAGGTGTCCTGAGGACTAGGTTGAAAACCCCTGTTACGTTTGCAGTGCTGATTTTCATAAGTATGGTTAGTGCAGTTTGAATGGTTGCAAGGTTTTGTGTTATTTCTCAGTGTTTGGTGGTGGAGGAAATGTGTGTTGCTCTTATTGATGTGATATCAGGATTTGAACAGAATGTTTTTGTAATTCTGCTTCTGCTCTGTAGCTTCCCACAATGTTGTGAGACGTTTTATTGGTAGATATTGCAATGTTCCATTCGAATGAATAATTATACTCTATGACAGTGTCCCACAAAATTTCTGAAGCTGCGGCACACTAAACTCAGTGCCACAGCTGGAGGGCATTTGGAAATGTGAGGACGTTGCCACAATTACATCATGGGTATGCACACAGCCTGCTATTACTACTCAGGTTGGGGGAGGGTGCTGGAGGAGGAGAGGCGCCGGCTGACTGTCTACAGGACATGCTTCTCACCGCAAGAAGCACATCCTGTAAGCAGTCAGCTGACATTGGCGCCTCTCCTCGCTGGTGTCTTGCAGCACACTCAGAAACTCGCTGCAGCATACAGTTTGTGATACACTGCTCTATGTGGGCAATTCTATAGTGGGTGCAGTGGCATAGTGAGGGTAGGAGGTGCCTGGGGCAGTGGCGCCCCCCCTCGCACTCTTCTTCGCCCCCACACCGTGTGCTCCTCTTCTCTTCTCCCTTACCTGTTTAGCTCCCCAGCGTGAGCAGGATCTCTAACTTGCGGTCCACACCCACATCATCTCTCTCTCGAGAGCTTCCTAGTTGCGGTACCCGGAAGTAATGTCAGAAGGGAGCACCGAGGCCGGCACAAGCAGCGGGTTGGAGCTGCTGTTCGTCGGTGAAGAGCTATATATATATTCACAATGAAAATTTATAAGAGATCTCTACACAGTAGAGGCAAAACATGCAAATCTCCCCTCCCCCCCCCAATCTGAGTGGCTGGGTGTGCCTTGAGGATTAGGTTGAGAAGCACTGGTCTAGCTGCTAATGTTTACTAGAAGTCAACATGATGCAGAAGAAGAGTCATTTCTGTGTTTCATCTGGACTTCCATATGATGGTTATACTGAATTCCATAAATTCAATTCAACTTGTCTTTTGCATTGCCCATAAAACAGGGGTGTCAAACTCAAACACATAAGGGGCCGAAATCTAAAACATAGACTAATTCACGGGCTGAATTTTTTATTAAGAAACTTAGGGGGTCCTTTTATTAACCCTAACCGATTTAGCGGGCGTTAAAGATTAGCACATGCTAAATGCGTACCTTAATAAAAGGACCCCTTAGTCTTAGTAGAAGTATAGGGTTACAACCTTTCCAACCCCATGCCGGCTCTGTGATATAAACAAAATAAATAAAAAAGACTTTTCCTCTCTCTTTTAGGTCCTAGTTCATGCTTTCAGTCTGACACCAGCTTTGGCAGGATACACATTTCAAATCTGACATATTGTAATCACAAAACAGAAAATAAAATTTCTACCTTTTGTTGTCTGGACATTATTCAAATCATGTTGGTCCCAGGCTCTAGTTGTCTTCTGATAACTCATTTGCCAGGGTCTCCTGCCCATTTGTCGTTTTCTTCTTTCTCCATGCTAACCATCCATCTTCCATCTCTGAGGAATACTCAGCCTAGTACAGACATTTTTGTCTTATTTACTAATGGGAATATGAAGAAATACATTGGGCTGCTTTTTCAAGGTATACAGGGGTGGGGTGGGGGGATTTTTAAAAAGTATCTGGCAACCTTGATCTGAGCCCTGAGTCCAAAGGATCAGAGTCCAAGTCCCAAGGGGTTAAGCATGGTGTCTCTAATGTGCAAGCCACCCCAGAGGTGCTTCTGAGTGCTCTTTCCAAATTAAATTAGCAACTCAAAGCTCATTAGCCTTTTTGTTTTTGTTTGTTCCTGTTAGCCGTTCAGAATCAAATTAGCACTCCGTTCCCATTCTGCCTCTTCTTTCACCTTTTAACCCTCAAGGACGAGTGCTAATTAGCCCAGCCTGCGGTGGAGTAATTTTTTAATAGAGCGATAACATTGACAGTATGCGGTTGGTTTGTGAACTTTGCTGAGGCATGATGAGATGCTCACGCGCCACCTCGTGATCTGGAATGCACGGGAGAAACGGTGCCTTGTGATTGGATTACCCGCCCGCACCGTGTGGTTGTTCCTGCAGTAATCAGAGTAGGAAACAAGAAAAAAATACATTGTAGAATCTTCAAACTCAGGGCCGTGTCAAACTCAGGGCCGCGGGCCAAATCTAATTACTCTGCGTAGGCCTGAGTTTGACACCCCTGCCATAAAGTGTACTGCAAACAGCTGGTTTACTTAAATTAATTGATCATACCATATGTTCCAACTAGAACACTTAGATAACTACAGGATCACAGAATGAGTGTGCTCCATTTTTCTAGGGCATTTCAGGAAGCTACTTGAGAGAGAGCTTTCTTTTGGCTCATAAAGCATGGTTCAAACAGCTGGTTTACTTAAGTTAATTGATCATACCATATGTTCCAACTAGAACACTTAGATCAGTGTTTCTCAACTTCTTCAAGCCAAGTACCCCCTAAGACTAATAAATATCAACTGAGTACTCCAGACCTGCCCAGGCTCTGCCCCTGACCCCCACTCCCATAATAATAGTATTAATTGTAATGCAATTTCTTCCATCCATTTTTCATATACACACACTATAATCTTATTAATATATAATGGTAACCACAAAATAAAAAACCCCACAAAGCACACTATATGCAGAGAAAATGTTAATTATCATTTATATTAGGTTTTCTTTTCAAAGAGGTCAAGGCAGATGACTTTAAAATATGCATGTCACCTCAGGAACAACTATAGAAAAATAGACAAATATAGTGCAAAATATAGACAGCAGATATAAATTTTCAAAACTGTCACATTTTGATATTGAAAATAAAATCAGTTTTCCTACCTTTGTTATCTGGTGATTTCATGAGTCTCTGGTGCATCCGGTATTTCTTTCTTTCTGCCTCCTACACGCATCCTCTCCTCCAGATCTCATTCCCATCATCCAGCCAACATCTATCTCTGTCCCTCCAGGAGTCCAACTTTTCTTCCTCTCTCTTCCATCCCCATTGGCAACATGTCTCTCTCTCTCTCACTGTCCATTTTGAGAGATCCAGGCATCTCTCCCACCCCCTCTACTGCCACATCAAACATTTTTCTCTCTCTCATTCCCTGGATCATGTGCCACATTTTTCACCACTGCCCACTAGCCCCATGCCCATTTCTCCTTCTATCACCCCTCTCCAGCACAATGCCACATTTCTCCCTCCATCACTATGCCCAACATTCCTCCCCCCTTACATCCCCTTCAATCTGTCCCTCTGTTCGCTCTCCATCAGCATATCCAACATTTCTCCCTCTCATCTTTCGCTCCCCCATACATCTCTACCTCTCTCCTCTCTCTCTCTATGCCCAATTTTCCTCTTTCTTCCTTCTCACTCACACACTGATGCCCAACAATTCTCCCTTCTATTCCCTCCCTCCTATGTCCCAAGTTTGTGCCCAATTCCTCCCTCCCTTCTGTGTCCCATGTTCATGCCCCCTTACTCTCCCTGCATTCCAGCCTTTGTCCCAAAATTGTGTACCTCCAATGTTCCAACGTGCACCTTCCCACCCCTGTCCTTTCGCCCTTTGTCACAGAAAGATCATTTCCCCTTATTTGTTCGAGCTGCACTATCTCCTGCCTTCATCGGCTGTTGTTGTAGGGGCGTGCAGGCAGCGTTCACATGCTGGACGTGGCTGACCCACAAGCCTTCCCTCCAACGTCAGCTCTGATGTCGGAGAGATTTCCAGGTCAGCTATGTGCAGCGTGCAGCTGCCTGCACATCCCTGCAATGATAGCCGCTGAAGGAGCGAGTGCAGCTCAAATGAGGTAAATAGGAACCCTCACTTCAACCCTCCTCCCTCGCTGACCCGGAAGGCTTTCCTCTGACATCAGCTCTGACATTGGAGGGAAGCCCTGTGGGTCAGTTTCAGAGGGGATGCAGACAGGAAGGAGGGATTCCTGCCGCCAGCAGCAGCTTGGATGGGTGTGCAGAAAATATCCTCCATGGCAGTCAGGATGTGTACCACCAACAAGCAGCCTGCATACCCTAAGGGTACATGTACCAAGTGTTGAGAAACACTGACTTAGTTCACAGAATGAGTATGCTCCATTTTTCTAGGGCATTTTGGGAAGCTGCTCGAGAGAGAACTTTTCTTTGGCCTTTAAAGTGTACCGCAAACACTGATTTACTTAAGTTAATTGATCATAACATATGTTCCAATTAGAACATTTAGATCACTACAGGATCACAGAATGAGTATGCTCCATTTTTCTAGGGCATTTCAGGAAACTACTCGAGAGAAAGCTTTCTTTTGACAAGCTTCTTCCCTGCTGCGGCCGCTAAACTGATTGAGGCAGGGAGATTCCCTTGCCACGATCAGTTCAGTAGCTGTGTCTATTTAAAATGTAGGCCAGTATTTTGCTGGCCTACATTTCAGGCACCTATTGCGGCCCTTTGGAGATGCCTAGGGCTGCCTAAGCTCGCCTAAGGCCACTTGTGGGCGAAACCACACCCATGCCTAGCCTTGGGCGAGGTTAGGCAGCCCTACATGTCTCCCTAGGCATTCGCTTTTTGGCTTGCCGCAGGGGTTAGCGCGTGATGAAATGTCTGACGCGTTAACCCTGCTAGCGCACCTTGATAAAAGGAGCCCCTAGTTTCTTTAATCTTATTCATCATATCTGTACTTTTCATCATCTTGATCTCAGCCCTTTGCCTTTTTGTCTAATATCTTTCTTTTCTTAGGCTTACTCTTCCTTGGCATCTTTTTTCTCTTCTTTGTGAACTTGGCGCTTTCTTATTTTTTATTTTTGTTGTTTACTGATTGCTGCTTGAGGGAGGTTGGGCAGCTCAGTGCTGTCTAAAATAATGATAATAAACTGCAGCAGTTTTTCTTCAGATATAGCAGGAAATAGAGAAACTAGTATGAAAGCCATAGACTCTGAGATTATTGTTTTTATTTTCCAGCAGTACCAGCTCTAATATTTAATATAATGTTCTACATTACAGACTTATATTAAATAGGGCAAGGAGTTCAAATATGTGTTACCTAAGGAATTATTTATTTATTTCATTTTTCCATTCCGTTTTTCCCAAAAAGCTCAGAATGGGTTACAGGATAATATACAGACAGACAGTTTACAATTTGTCGTGGTAAACATACATAATATACAGTCAAACAAGTTATGATTTGTCATGCTTACATTAAATCAGTTTGTCCTAGTAAACCTACTGTAGTAGGCAAGTGATTAAGTGAAGAGGTAGATAAAATAGCATGTGACTTATTTATAATCAACTAGTCTTTAAGCCCGTTACATTAATTGGTGCTAGAATAGATGTGTCTGTCTGTCTTTCTTTCTTTCTGTCTCTCTCTCTCCTTGGCCGCTTTCTGTCTCTCTTCTTGGCTGCTTTCTGTCTGTATGTCTTTCTTTCATTCTGTCTCTCCCTCCTTGGCTGCTGACTGCCTGTCTTTTTTTCTTTGTCTCTCTCTTTGGCCACTGGCTGTCTGTCTGTCTCTCTGGCCCCATGTCTGCTGTCATTCTTTCTGTCTGTGTCTTTCCCTGGCCCCCTGTCTGTCTGGATTTCTTTCTTTGACTCTCTCTCTCCTTGGGCACTGTCTGTCTGTCTTTGTTTCTTTGACTCTCTCTCGCTCCTTGGCTGCTGTCTGTCTGTTATTTTTCTTTGTCTCTCTCTCCTTGGCCGCTGTCTGTCTATTGTTTTTTTTTCTTTCTCTCTCTCTCCTTGGCCGCTGTCTGTCTGTCTTTCTTTCTGTCTGTCTCTCTGGCCCCCTGTCTGTCATTGTTTCTTTCTCTCTCTCCTTGGACACTGTCTGTCTTTTTTTTTCTTTTTCTCTCTTTCTCTACTTAGCTGCTGTCTGTTTGTCTGTTTTTCTTTCTCTCTTTCTCTCCTTGGACGCTGGATGGCTGGCTGTCTTTCTTTCTGTCTGTCTGTCTCTCTGGCCCCCTGTCTATCTGTCATTCTTTCTCTCTCTCTCCTTGGCAGTTGTCTGTCTTTTTTTTTCTTTGTTTCTTTCTCCTTGGCCACTGGCTGTCTGTATGTCTTTTTTTCTTTCTCTCTTTCTCCTTGGCTGCTGCCTGTCTGTCTGTCTTTCTTTCTGTCTGTCTCTCTGGCCCCCTGTATGTCTGTCTTTCTCTCTGTCTCTCTCCCTGGCCCCCTGCCTGCCTGTATTTCTTTGTTGTGCCATGCCTGCCGGTCTCTCCATGGCACCCCTTCTGTCTCCCCCCCAGAGCAAAGCATGATTGCTGTCTGCCCCCCAGCACACCCCTCCCCTCCACTTCCCTGAGCAGTAGCAGAATTTTTACCAGTATGGGACACCTCGCAGCATCTGCACAAATTGCTCTATGCCCAGCTATCAGGAGACAAACCGCCCCCGCCGCTCAAATCGCTGCATGCGCCGCAAGCCGCCTCAAGCCGCCGTAAGCGCCGCAAATAAAATATGGCCACGGAGGCACACATCTCGGTGGCAGGGATCACGGCATTGTAAGTGCACATGCGCGCTTAGGGTTTTATTCTAGAGCAGGGGTGCCCAACACGTCGATCGCGATCGACAGGTCGCTCGCTCAGGCGACCCCAGTCGATCGCAGAGCGGGTTCCCTTCTTCCCTTCTCTTTTTTCCCCTCCTGACTGGCCTGCTCCTGAATTCTGCTGCTGCCTCCACTGCTCAACATAAAAAAAAAAAAAAAAACGGCTTGAAGAACTTATGCTCCGGGGGCTAACCGTGTGCTTGTACCGGCTTCCCTTCTCTTCCCTCTGAAACCGGAAGTTATGTCGGGGGGGGGGGGGGGGAGAGAAGGAAACCGGCACGCACATGTTAGAGCCCCGTTCGCAGGCTAAAGCGGGAGACCGGTCAGTGAAGCTTGCGATTTGCTCTTCTTGCTGCCAGGTCCTGCCTACTTTCTGTTTCCTCAAAGGCAGGACCCGGCAGCATTTCTCCCAATAGGTCGATCTTGGGCCGATCAGCCTTCCTCTCCCTGACGTCAATTCTGCCGTCGGAGAGGAAGTTCTGGCCAGCGGAACTTCCTCTCCGACGGCAAAATTGACGTCGGGGAGAGGAATGCTGGTGGGCCCGAAGCAAGGAGAGCTTGGCCGGCGGCGGGCGGCTTTGGGGGCCTGTTATTCGATGGCAGCGGCAGTGGCAGTGGCAGTGGCTTGGGGGAGGGCAGGCAGGGAGAAAGAGGGCAGGCAGGGAGACAGAAGGAAAGAAGAGAAACAGAAAAAAAGAAAGGGGGCATGAAGAGAGAAAGAAAGAGAGGGCAGGGAGAGAAGAAGAAAATGTTGGGGGGGGGGGAATGAGGTCAGGAGGAGAGGAAGCAAAAAAGAAGGGAAGAAAGATTGGATGCACTGTCAAAAGAAGAAAGTGCAACCAGAGACTCATGAAATCACTAGACAAGGTAGGAAAAATGATTTTATTTTAAATTTAGTGATCAAAATGTGTCTGAATTTATATCTGCTGTCTATATTTTACAATATGGTCCCCCTTTTACTAAACTGCAATAGAGGTTTTTAGCGCAGGGAGCCTATGAGCGTCGAGAGCAGCGCTGGGCATTCAGCGCAGCTCCCTGCGCTAAAAACTGCTATCGTGGTTTAGTAAAAAGGGAGGGGGTGGGTATTTGTCTATTTTTGTATGGTTGTTACTGAGGTGACAGTGCATAGAGTCATCTGCCTTGACCTCTTTGAAAAAACCCCGGAATAGGAATGATAATTAACAATTCTATGAGTACAGTGTGCGTTGTGTTTTTTTTTTTAATTTTATTGTTGGTAGATCATTTTGACTTGGTCATTTTAAAAGTAGGCTCGCAAGCCCAAAAAGTGTGGGCACCCCTGTTCTAGAGGATTACACTTCTTCTTTAGAGTTCATGGTATTCTCACTTAATATGAACAACATAATGCAATTTTGCTTTGTCTTCCAAGTTATGTTGATTGATACAGTCTGTGAAAATATAACTTTGTAATAACATTTTTAATTTTTGCTATACTGATTTGAATTCATTTGGAATAAATTCATCAATTGGCTTGAATAAAACAACTATTACTATTACTACTACTACTGATCATTTCTGTGGCGCTACTAGACATACACAGAACAATACATAAAAGAGACAGGTCCTATTCAAGCCAAACAGGACAAATAAGGGATCAGTGAGTTAAGTTGATTATGGGGATAATTAAAATAACATGAATATTGAACAGGTATATAAGGGGTTAAGATTTAAAATCAGCCTCAAAAAGGTTGGCGTTTAGCCTGGATTTGAATAAGGCCAGAAAATAGGCTATGGCCTTCTGACTCAGGAAGTCTATTCCAGGTGTATAGCATAGCAAGATGAAAGGAACAGAGTCTGGAATTGATGTTGGAGGAGAAGGGTACAGGCAAAGATGCCAAGTTACCCAGTTCTAGTCTGGAGATGGCTTGGGGAAATCCATTGCTTATTTCTAGGATAAGCAGCTTAAAATCTGTTTTTCTCCTTTGGATCTTGCCAGCTACTTGTGATCTGGGTTGGCCTCTGTTGGGAAAAAGGATACTGGGCTCGATGGACCTTTTGGTCAGATCCAGTATGGCAACTTTTGTCCAGTCCTGGTTTTGAAATAACATTTCACAACAATGTGGGATTTGTAGTGCCTAAACCTGCTCATTTAAATCAGTTCTGCAAGTCCCATAATGCATCAAGATGATCACAAATCTAGACTGTATCAAAATCCCATCCTGGACCTGGATAACTTTGCATCACTATACGGATAAAAGTGACTTGTGATGAACGGAGTTCTTGAGGAGAGATACTAAAGAGGTGCAGAATGAATGTGTGAAGTATGTCAGTAAGAGGAGTTTGAATTGTATATGGAAATGGATGGGGAAACATTGAAGTGAATTGAGGAGAGGGGTGATGTAAGTACGTCTACACCAAGGGACCTGTTTATTAAATTGTAACTATATTCAAAAAAAGAAGGAGGCAGAATCCACTAACAAATATATTACTATACACACCAAAAGTTAGAAACAATGTGACCACAATTTCCTTATTAATGAATTATACTTTACTTAAATAAATACTTAATATTGAATGCGAGGAAAAAAGACCTCAGTGGATGTGACGGACTGCAATGGACACGACTAAGCAGCACTGTTACCCCATATGAAGGTTCAATCATCGGTCAAAAAAACCCTGATAGTCAATACTTAATAATAAACTGCACATATATCTCTTCGGAGTATCTCCGTTTCACCAACATCTTTGCACTTTAGTAAACATGTCCCTCAACTAGTTTTCTTTTAAAACTTTATGGTTTCTTATTCTCTTTATTCTGTAATTTGACTTGTATGCTAGTTTAGCATAAATATAATTTACTTGTAGAAGACAAATATCCTTTGCAATATGTCTTTAGTGAACTGATTTTTGTTAGCTGGGAAAAAATTCTGGAATGGTGATTGATTAAAGTGTATTCATGTGGTGCTCTGTCATGTAAATCAAAACTCTTTTGGGATAAACCCTACTTGGAGAAGTCAGGCAAAGAAAATGCAAGCACATCAGGCATCTTGATAGCAATGTGTTTGTGTTTTATAATATATTCCAGCAGCAATTGTCTAATATTAATATTCATGTTGATCCCTATATCACTGATACTCTGGTTTATTTTGAAAAATCCCCTTGCCATGGTTACCATTCTTTGCTTGTTCTTCTTTTTTAGACTAGTATCTTTTGTCCATGTTTGACAGTTTTATATAGAGTCAAGGCTGCCGCTCTCTTGCCTACTCTACTGAGATTAATATCTTGAGGCTCCATTCATCATACTTTTAGTTCTGTCATTTTAGCTTTCTTTCCTGAGGTAGAGCTCTGAGTGAGAAGGGAAATGGACTTGTAATTATATCAGTTCTGCATGCAGAAGTGTTTGCTCATCTCCAGGGTTATATTTTTCTTAGTTTAATACAAACTTTTTTTTTTTTTTTTTCTGGAAACTTACTGCTAGGCAATCTTTTTTTGTGACTGAATTTGGCCATGCCCTATGGTTATGCATATTGGCAAACTGAGAAATCAAAACAGGGTATATATATATATATATATATAAAACAATTGTAAGGGTTCTTATTATAACAAACATTGAAATACTGATTTATAGAAAATATATATAACTGGGGTTCTTCATTTGTCTTCCTATGTAACTTAAGGCCAGTTGCAGAAGAAACTTTACAGTGGGGCTACAGCAATCTGTGGGTGCCTCTAAATTTTAGAATGCTTTTTTTCTTACAAAATAACGGCAGGTCAAATCTGTAGGTTTTACTGTGTCAACTAGGCAGTAATCACATATTTAGAATCTAATATAATAAAACCCTAAGCGTGCATGCACACTCCTACCTGCGTGATCTGTGATCCGTAGGTCCCTGCCTTCGCATGCGCAGTGAGGTCCGATGGTCTGAAGCCCTCCCCACCGCTGCTCCTCCTGCACCGGGGACAGGATCCCTGTCAGCGTCCCCCCCCAGCGCTGCTTTTAGCTCCTGCTGCATGGGGCCCACGCTGTTCAGTCTAGACAGCATGAGCCAGCCAATAGTACCGGCGAGAGATACAATCTGCAGAGAAAGGAGGAGGGACTGGCAGCCTCACGCAAGGTACGCACATACGGCGAGGGGACCCAGAAAGAGGAGGCCAGCATCAGCGACCCGACTACCGCCAGATCAGAGACCAGACCCTCCCCACCCCTCAGCGTAATTAAAAGGAGAAAAAGAATAAACATATATAAACAGTATTAATAGCAAATTAAAATTTCTGGGTAATGAGTGGCTAATTGTATAAACACTTAATAGGGCCTGGAGCTGTTCTTTATTGTCCCTGGTTACAGCATACAGGACTGTTTCCCCAGCTATCTGCTCGTTCAAGCACCACCCATCCCAAGCAGCAGCTTGCAGAGATCAGGAGGAGAAGGGAGTGACAGTATAGAGCAGATAACCACTTTGCTCTTTAATCCAGTTCCTTCCCTCTTTTCTTGTCATTTCCTAAGTACATTCTAGGAAGTTATGGGAGTAAGTCTATATCTAGGCACCTTGAGGGTAGGCAGTAGAAGCCTATTCTAAAATGGAACCCATTTGCGTAGTTTCCATTATTGAATACCAGCATAACCAAGTATCATTGTACCTAACATTTAGGCACTTGTATTTATGCTCTGTGTGTAAGTGGGAACCCTGCCTTTGTCTCACCTATGTTTGCCCATGTGTATGCCCCTCTTGCACGTATGCACTATGCAAAATAAGTTGTAGGTTTACAAAGTAGCACTTAGGTGGCATATATATTGCACATGCATGCCTAATGTGTTAGAAGAAAGGGGAAAGTGAGATATAAAGAGATAAGGTGTGAGGAGGGGAAAGGGCTAGGGAAGGAGAGAGAAGGTGGAAGGAAGAAATGGAAAAAGCAAGATGAAAGAGGGGGAGAAAGGGAAGATGGGGAGAGATGGGCAAGGGAGGAGGACTTCCTGTAAAGGATGAGGAGATCAATTGGAAGGGGTAGAAGTAGAAAGAGGGTAGTATGGAAGATAGAAACAAGGAGGGATTGAAGAAGACATAAAGAAAAGAGATGATGGATGAGGGAATTAAAGAGAGGTGGGCAGGAAAAATTAGGGAAGAGGGAAAGAGAAGAATGGAGCAGTAAAGATGGGATAAAGGGGAACTTAAGGAAAAATGAAAACAAATGATATGGAACTTATAAGTTCAAGGTGTTTTTTTAAAGTTAATATCCTGCTTAAGGGAAGGGCCTTCTAAAGTGGTTTACATCATAACAAAATTAAGATGACAATGGTGAAAAAACCTAGAGGAAAATCCTGGGAGAATAAAGTATTCAACAGAAAATGACTTAAAAATTCAGAGACCAGAGGAAACATGGGAACAGAAAAATAAACTAATAAGGAAAGGCTTGAGGAATTAACATAAATCTTTTTTAAAAAATAGAAAAACAGAAACAAATAAGACCCCCCTTCCTCAGCTACAAGTGATCAGGTGTAAAGGTTTAGGCTGGTGGTTGCAAGCTTGGGAGGAGGATCTGGAGCCCCAGAGAATGACAATGTGTGTGTTGGGGGTGGAGAAAGCTAATCAATGCCAGTATGAGAAACCAATGTGAGCTCCTACCCGAACAAGCACCTAACAAAGCCAGCAAACTACACCCATGCTTTCCTGGCATAATCACAATCTTCTTGGACAGCATATGTGGCATATGTTCTGAGAGAAATGTGCAGTGCTGGAAGAACAATGAATGACTTTTCTTCACTTGCAGACAACTACCCTGGCTCCCCCCTCTTGCCAGATTCAGAGAATTATGTAATTATGCATCAACTCATTAAATTATGTTCCAAATTCTACACTCAAATAATTGTGTAATTTCTTTGGGTGTACCCAAGGTTTGATGCAGAGAAAAAAAAAAGTTTATAGGTGGTTGTACATACCATAAGGTCCTGACAGAAAAAGTCCTGTTTATGATGAAGAGTAATGGTAGTTATGAAAGATCTCTCACTTATTTCTGAACTAGCAACATCCAAACACATGAATACTGTGAATGAGCTCTCTCCATTACTCTGAGAGCTGTCTTATCTTACTTATAGTATATAAGCACAGCTCTGGTCTTTTCTATAGGACTTGACTTCCCATTGTTGCTCATTAAGCAATTTAACCTGCTTTTCCAAAACAGGAACTTCATTGAAAGCTGCCACATATGCTTTTCTAAGGCAGAAACTCTATTTTTCATTCATAATCAAATAATTATAGAGAAACCTTTTCCATGAGTGAATGGAGAAATGTATTTATTGTTGAAGATGCTAAAAATTATAATAAACCTGAAAAGAATAATAAAGCAGTGGCTCTGAGTGGTTGAGGTAGAAAGTTGCATAGAGAATACATGAAATCTATACTCAACATGTGTTTTATGCTGCTTATATTGGAATGCTGGAATCAATTATCAAAATAAAAAAAAGTAAATATTAGAAGAAGCATGAAATGCTGTTTGGAAAGTTAGAAATATTTGAATACTTTTATCATCATTTTAAATGCAGAAGTTTTCATTATTTTATGGGAGAAGTTTTTGTACTCATGCAAAGAAATTGAAATAAACTCCAGTTTTAATAAATTCTTAATTATTTTTTGAGACAAGTATGCCTTGTCCCATTTATTTTGCTTCCCTAGAGGTTGGTATTAGCTCAGCGTTTTGTATTGTTCCGGTCTATTCCTGGTTGGTTCCCCCTAATACCATTTAGGGGTGGTGCTATCATTGTGAGCTAACATTGTGTAAATTTACCACTAACTTGTGCTGTTTTAGCACAGGTCCCGTTTTATGCATTGAGACCTATTTACTAATAGCTAGGGTTAACAGCAAAAGAACATATCTTAATGGTAGCTCACATTGATAAATTCCTCCCATAATATAAGATAGCAGCAGGAACCATCAGAAGATTTGGCTTTCAGAGCAGTATTTATTCTATTGGATGAATCCAATGAGAACATATTCTAATTATTAGATCAGTGATAGGTGGAAATTAACTTGTGAATATGGCAGAATAGGTTGGGGTCAAATCCAAATAGCACAGATCTGAGTTGCTGAAAAGCTGAAATGCTTGTTCCTCTTTTAATCCATCCCTGCTGTGAATATCATGATTCTAACCCCTGCACCTCAACTAGAAGCTGGAGAGTCATACTTAACTCCTCTCTTGCGGAACCATAGTACTCAACCATTGCCAGGAGTGTAGGATTTCAGTGGGCAAGTATTAAGAATAATCCTAGAGGCAGGGATCCAAGATGGCATAAAGGAGCTGATAGCAGTATGGTGAGCTCTGTGTTTAAAGTTACTATAGTTTCACAGGTAGAGCTGTAGATGCAGCATGATTAAACGCAAGGGGAAACTTTACTTTGCCATTTGAGACTGGATCATCCTCTGCCTTGGTGCAACAGAACGTAACTAGATTTGTGGTCTCTACTGGGGGTGCATTTAACTGGGAGCTAGAGTGTGGTGAAGGTGATTTGCGTGTTACAACTCAGCCCCATGCATCATATATACTCATGCCAGGCCTGAGAATGCTGAAATTGTTGTGGTGCTTTCTTCTGTGATGGCTGTCAAGAGTGGAAATCTTGTAGATGGAATCAATGAAACAGACTTGACAGAGAAACAGCTTACTGTTAATGAGTGTGTGGAATCTGCAGTAGAGAGAGATGGAGGTTCTGTGCTGGTAATCGCAAACAAAGAAACTACTCTAGGGAGTAGTTTAGTGTTATCATTCATTAGGGGTCAGAAGTGACTGGCAGAGTTTTGGAGTACCATAAGAGAACTTGAGGTCAGTTATGGCTTGTCTGGACAAAACTGTAATGCTCAATTGCTCTCTAGGAACAGGTCAAACAACATGGAAACTTGATAAAATTTTATGATAGGAGCATGGAAGCGCTAATTAAGCAAATGGGAAACCTTTGTCAAGGAACTGTTGTGAAAAATAATATTTTAATTCACTAGAGGCATCAATTAAGAATCTCCAGTTAAATTTACACTTGATAAATTTTCCCAAATCTCTCATGTCTGCAATAGATATACCCCCCTCCCCCCCCCACACACTTTCATTAATCCACGGTAGAGATTTCTACTGTGGCCTGGAGCGCTAAATGCTCCAATGCATTTAGCACTCTGGGCTGCGGTAGAAACCTCTACCATGGCTTAGTATAAGAAGCTAAATACCTTCAATTATTCAGTGTACCACATAATTACTCCCAATACTCATAGGCTGTTGCCAAATTGAAATATACACTAAATTAATAGACTGTGGAACTCAAGTGTCTGCTGGTGTCATATTTAGAACTAGTCTCAGTGACTAACCATATTGCAGACTATCATCGGTCCAATTGTCTATTTATTATATTTCTAAAAATATTTTTATTTTGCTTTTGATTTTATAAACTTTTTAATTTTTAATTTTAGAAATATACTTCTTGCATATAAATATTTTTCTTATATATAAATACATGAAGGGCTGGTATTGATGTGCATCCTTGAATCAGGTCTTGTCTATTAATTAACTTAAATGTAACTTCTTGACCATCTGTTCAGAGTTGTTATCACAATGGAGGAACTCCGTTTCACTCTACCTAACTTGGCTAGAGCTTCTTCAGGAAATTAAGATTTAACGATGGTAGTCACTGGTTTCCTTGTGGGTTTGGAGACTGTTCCTGTCTTGCTTTGAATTGGTGAATTCTGGTTTCCACAACAGCCAGAGATAATCTAGCTGTTGGTGTGTGTCCCTGCTGTTTGGAAATTGCAAAAGTACTTCAAGGAGATTTTTCATTCTTTAATATGGAGTTGCATGGGTTTCTGGAGATTGAACTAGCAATGCATTGCTGGGACTAAGCAACTTTGATGTTACCCATGTTACCCATTTTTGAGATGGGTCACAGTTAATTTTATCTACTAAGGTCCTATGGGGAAATTCGCTTTGATATATGAGTGTTTTGGATTAGAAGCATGCTTCTGGAACGAATTATGCTCGCAAACCAAGGATTTACTGTACTAATATATACAAACAAACCCTAAAATGCAAGACTCTGCATGCAGTACAACCCCAGAGAAAAAGAAACAAATGCATTTCTTCCTGAACAGACAGCAGATGAAAAATCAATCACTAAATTAAAAAATAAAATAATTCCCCCTACCATTGTAGTCTCCCTCCCTCCATGCTGTGCCTTGCCTTCTGGCCTGTTCCCCGGTGTTATCTTCAGGCCGGCTCCCTCTTCCTCATTGCTGCAGTGCACAAAGCCATGGGCAGCAGCACCTCACGTGTCCCGCACCTCATCTGGAAGCCTTCCCTCTGCCCACGGCTTTGTGCACTGCAGCACTGAGGAAGAGGGAGTCGGCCCGAAGACAACGCTGCATTGATCACACTGTGGATCGGCACCTGAAGAGCAGTGTCTAGGGCCTGATGCACGTGCCGTCCCTGTGGACCGGCAGGAAATTTCTGCGGACCGGCACCAGTTCACGGACCAGCGGTTGAAGAACACTGCTCTAGGCTAAGGTGTCTATGAAGGTATTTGCTTTCAATGAAATAATATATATCACAATCTTGTATTTAGATTATTAACAATGATAATAATAATATCTTTATTTTTGCTTCTTGTTATAATATATGAATTAGGTTGTAACAGCAAAAGGTGGATCTTAAATTTTTAGATTGCTCTGTAAATAAAAATATGCAGAACACAATAGAATATTCCATCTTTTTTTGCATAGTCTGGCGAATTTTTCTCAGCTGAAGATTTTTAGATCAAGTACCACACTACTGTGCATAGCATGTGTGATGGCAACAAATTGAATACTTTTCATCTGCATTCTGTAATGTCACAACTTTTGCAAGCTTAGCATTATGTTTGATAATATATAGATACAACAATTGACAGATGAGCATCATTATTTAGTGCCTTATAAGCGTTTTGAATTTTATATGCCATTGTATCAGCAACTAATACCACTTCATGAATACCAGACAGATATGATAAAACTTAAATGTTTGGTGGCTTGGTTGGCCTTTTCAAAAACTGAGTCATTTAGTTTTTTATAGGCTATTTTTCCAAAGTGATGTGGCCCAGAACAAAGTGTCAGTGGTTTTAAGAAGTGTGGACTGTGCGGCAAGATCACAAGTACAGCTGCTACTTGCACACAAGGCTTTTATGTGTTATTTGTGCCTTCAGGTGATGTTAAGAGGTCTTTGTGGCCATGAAGAGCAAAGCAAAAGACTGTGGTTCACCAAAGTTTGAGTCACCTTCACTGGCATCAGACCCAAAAGAAAAAGTAGCACTTACATGTGCAAGTGCCCTAAGTGCTATTCTGTAAGGCAGGGGTGTCAAAGTCTATCCTCGAGGGCCACAATACCAAGCAGCCTTATGGGGCAAAGACTTGGAAAAACTAATTACACACACAAACAATTATGGTGAATTTAGGAAACACCTAAAAACATACCTGTTCTCGAAATACCTAGGTAACGAATCAGAACAATAGCCCCCATCGCAATCCCTCCCCAAATTAGATCTTGTAAACTGTTAACCTCTAATCTCTAACTATGAATGTTCCTTACAATTTATGGAATTTTTCTAATTCATTGTAAACCGCATGGAACTTCACGGTCCTGCAATATATAAACTGTTGTTATTATTTTTATTGTTGCTACTATCAGATATTCACTGCTACACTCTGTAATTCGATGTCTGTGCAATTTATCTTCATTGTAAACCGCCTAGAAGTTGCAAGATTGTTGGCGGTATATAAGAATAAAGTTATTATTATTATTATTATTATTACAATCCATTCGAGTTTTCAGGATTTCCCCAATGAATATGCATGTACTTCTTTCATTGTATGCTTTCATTGTATGCTAATAGATCTCATGCATATTCATTAGGGAAATCCTGAAAACCTGACTGGATTGCGGCCCTCGACGAGGGACTTTGACACCCCTGCTCTAAGGGCTTGTGAAGTTCTATACCATGTAAATGCAAGGGGAGGCATACATATGAGCAGAGCATAGACAAGACATAGGCGTGCCTCCTATGTAAGTGCATAACTTAAAACATTCTATAAGTTACGTATGCCCTTGCCACATTTATGCACCTGCAGTTATACCAGGAGGTGTAACTAAGGGTGCCTAAAATGTAGAATTCCAATGCTAGGTTATACTAGTATTTTATAAAGGAATTCAAGAGTTTAGATGATATTATAGAACTAGCTCTCCCCCTGGCTTTGGAGTGCCTACAAAGATCTAACTAGTTCTTTGTGCATTAAGCACATAGGGCCAGATTCTGTAACTTGCTCCCAAGTCGGTGGCCATAATCTCCTATCAATAATTTGAGGGGGCTAGTTACAGAATCATGCCTATTCAGTCAAGATAGGTGGCTAAAATGTAGGCCTGGAAAACCCTGGCATAGATTTCAGCCACTTACCTTTACCACAAGACCGCAGCAGCCGATTGTGGCAGGAAAATTTCCCCCTCCCCATATCAGCTGAGTGACAGAGACTCCCCAAAGCCACAATCCTGTAAATGGTGCCCAAGTCGGATTGCCTGTCAATCATTTGAGTGTGCCAGTTACAGAATCATGCACTGGAGAGTCCCTACCGCTCAGCTGATTGGGGGGGGCGGGGAGATATTCCCCTGCTGCAGTCAGCGGAGTGGCCTCTGCAGGGAACCCCCAAACCCCACTGCAAGTCGTCCGGCAGGAGGGATGCCCACTCCCTTCTGCCGGAACCCCCGAAACACCCAATCCCTCCTGCCAGTACTCCCCACAACATCCCCAGCAGGAGGGATGCAAAATCTCTCCTGTGACCCCCTGCAATATCCCCGGTAGATGGGATGTCCACTCCCTCCTGCCAGTACCCCCCAAACACATGACCCCCTGTACTCCCCCTCCCCCAAAACCCACCTGGACCCCCCATACCTTTATCTGTAAGTCTGCCCAGAGAGATGCCTACTCCCGCTGGCCGTCAAACCTGCTTCTTCAGAATGGTGGGCCTTCCCCTTCCTGGTGCATCCTGGGATATACTGGGGAGGGGCCTAAGGGCCTGATTGGCCCTGGTTACTAAGGCCCCTCCCATAGGAGGGGCTTTAGGTACCTGGGCCAACTGAAGTCTCAGGCCTCCTTCCCAATGGATTCTGGGATGCACTGGGAGTGATCTAAGACACCAATTGGCCAGATCCCTAAGGCCCCTCCCTAAGGTATCACTCCTGCCAGAGGTTCCTTCAGGGGCTCCAGCAGGAGGGAGTGGGAATCCCTCCTGCCACGGACAGTGTGAGGGGGTTTGGGGATTGCAGTGGGAGTCAATATTCAACTCTCCTGCCGGCTGATATGGTGGGGTTTGGGGGGTTCCCTGCCACAGCCGCTCAGCAGATCGCAGCAGGGGAATTCCTCCCCCACATCAGCTGAGTGGCAGGGACTCCCCAAAACCACAATTCTGTAATTGGTGCCCTTGAATGATTGACAGGCTATCTGACTTGGGCACTGGTTATAGAATCGCGGCTTTGGGGAGTCTTTCCAACTCAACTGATGTGTGAAGGGGGAATTCTCCTGCCGCGATCGGCTGCTGGGGTCTAGTGGCAAAGATAGGCACCTGAAATGTAGGCCAGGGTTTTCCAGGCCTATATTTCATCCACCTATCATGGCAAGAATCGTGGCTGGGTAGCCGCTTTATCCTGCCTAACGCTACTTCTGGCATTGACCACGCCTACTTTGGTGTTCCATGGCCTAAAGCGCCTACCTAAGCCATGATTCCAACTGCCTTTTATTTAGGCGCTAGATTTACTAAATATAGTGACTCAATCGCTGTTGGCCAATTCTCTGGCCGATTCTCCAGCAGCGATTGATTCACTATCAAGTTTGCACAGAGGTGCAAATCATTTGCATACAAATCTGACCGAACAGCAGTGACAGGGAAAGCAGCCTCCTGTCACTGCTGTTAGGACTTCTGTGCCATGCCCCCCATGCCAGCACCCCAGAGCCACCGCCACCCCCAACCCAAAAAACCAAGAAAAAATAGCAGGAGGGATGCCCACATACCCCCTTCCTCCTGCCACCGGATGCCCCCTCCCTCTCCAGGCCCCCATACCTGGAAATTGGGAGCAGGAGGTACTGAAAATACCTCCTGCTCCTCCCATGCCGACACTGGGAGGGGCCTGAGACAATCAGGGATTTCTTTAGGAAGTAGCCTAAGGAATTCCTTGATTGGCTCAGATGCCTCAGGCCCTGCCCACGGGAGGGACCTGAGGCATCTGAGCCAATCAGGGCCTTGGGCCCCTCCCTGTGCATCACATGATACACTAGGGAGGGGCCTAAGGCCCAGTGTCGAGGAAGGAGTCTAAGGAAGTCCCTGATTAGCTCCTTCCTCGATGACACTGCAACAAATATGCATAGTTATCTCCTGGGGCATTGCACTGGGACAAATATGCATAGTCACCCCCTGCTAATCTCCATTCATTCTGAATTCAGGTCACCACATGCACTTCTTTCC
Source organism: Geotrypetes seraphini (assembly GCF_902459505.1). Classification (NCBI taxonomy): domain Eukaryota; kingdom Metazoa; phylum Chordata; class Amphibia; order Gymnophiona; family Dermophiidae; genus Geotrypetes; species Geotrypetes seraphini. The sequence goes on along the minus strand of NC_047086.1, from coordinate 309,742,053 downwards.
TTTATAATTAGGGTTGAGTCTGCCTTAGTGAAATACATTTTTGCAGCATTCTCATTTTATGTACATAATTATGCATTTCTTACCCTTGAAGGTATTATTTATGTATGTAAATAATAGTCAAAAATGTGGTATTTTAGCTATCAGTGCAGGTCATCAATTTACACGGCCCACAGCCTGTAGCATGGAAATAGTCCATTGCCTGGTTATCTATATTATAGTATAGGGGCTTGTAACTTTTGTTCTGTGACTTCTGCCCTCCTGTGTGTCTGAAGTATATTTCATAAAAGTAAGCCTTTCTTTTATCTCCTTAAAAAAACCCCAGTTTGTTCCAGCAAAATAATTCTTTATCTCCCCCAAACCCTTGAGGGACGGGGGAGGTTACTCATAAGTTCTAATATGTTGGTTCTTATTTAAGCCCCATTTCTGTCATGTCTTTTATCTAAACTGCAACCCTGTTATTACTGGCCTCTATAATCTGTCCCCAAGCAAGCTTAATTGTTTTCATGCTAAAAGTAAACAGTGTCAGAGATAGCAATTTCAACTTGGAATGATCAGAATTTTTAATTGACTTTGAAGTCAAAACTGCAGTAAACCAAATAGAGGGTGGGTATATAACAGGTCACATTGTATTATGTGGCATAAATCCTAAAAAAAAATAAATATATATATATATATATATATATGCCTGTTTTTTAAAAAGTGACTTCATGATGTGCATATGTACCTTTTTATAAAATACTATCCCAGAATGACCCCTGGTAGCATACAGGAGACAGCACACAAAATTACATCTGCTCTAGGACAGGTGAAACTATCTTATGTAACTTTGTTTTGGTATGTTTGTATTTTATAAATTAAACACATACCTCACAATTCTCCCCAAATGCTATCTCCTAGAAATGCTTGTCCATGGTCCGTGTAAAAATACATTATTGTCACTGCATGCCTTCCATGTAATTTGAAGAGCCATTTCCCTGTATAAATTGTATTTTCTGTGCAGGAAGTAGTTTGCAAAATTATCCCCTTTGTGACAAATTTGTTTGAAACCAAGCCTGACAAAAATTGAATTAATGGAGAACAATAAAATAGTTGGTGGTATTACTATAGAGCTGTATCTTGTAATATATATGCTTCCATGTTGTTGAAGACTACACAGCATTAAGCTATTGCAAGTTAAATGAAGTGTGGACAAACAAGTTTGGAATAAAGAGAAAATGATTGCTACATACTGTAGTTATGAAAGATTATTAATAAGCTGTGCTCAATTTAAAGTCTTGAGGTTTTCCCTTTTCTTTAATGATCCTTATCAACAGAGACATCATTGTGAATCTGAGGACCTTTTTGGGTGCTGCTGGTAACAGCATTTGGGTTTAATAACTTCTTAAATGCTGAGTTGACTGGTCTGTATGAATATTTTAGATACTTTCATTTATCTTATTTGGTTGTTCTTTTTCTTATATTTTATTTATACTTTTAATATTTCTATACTGCTATGATCGGAATATGCCAAGTGGTATATCAAGTTTTAATGAACATAAACATTATTAGAGAAATACCAAAAGTCTCCAAAATAATTAAAATGCATAAAATAAGAAGCAACAGTTGTAAAACCAAGTTTAAATTAAATATATAACTGTTTGGAATAATTTTTCTTGATCATCAATAGCAAATTGATACATATTTTTTCTATGTGAGATTATAATCTTTGGAACTATTGTAAGTTTTAGAGCTTATTATTAAAGAGATTTTTGATTACTTTGATTTTATTTCTAATGTGAACTGGTTGCCTAGTTACTTAAGTATTTTTGCTTTCATGTCACTCATGATGGATGCTGCTTAGATGCTTGATTCACTACATGCATACATTCACACACTTCCTCCCTCACATGTTCTCTCATATAAGGGCCCTATTACCAGGTATTGGTGAGCACTAAAGCATGCTTAATGCTGCTTAAAATCCATGGCCATAGAGTGTGCTCAGGTGCAATGCACTAATTTCAGACATGGCACATGCCAAAAACTTTTTATTTTATATTACTGGAGGCATGTTTGTGAAAAGAGTAGGGATACCCTGCACTAATTGGTTAGTAAGTGGGCATTGGCGCAAGATGACCAATTAGCACAGGATTACGGTAGTGTGGGAGCCCTTACCGCCTACAAAATAGCTCATGTACTAATGACCATGCTCAAATTACAAAATTAGCATGCCGTTAGTAATAGGAAAAACCAAACTGTGCCTATTTTAGAGCTATGCTAAAATGTGGCCTCAGTGTTTGGGAAACCACACACTAAAAATAGCAAAGCCCACTTTTTAGTGTGGCTTTGTAAAAGGGCCCCATAGATTTTTATGATGAAATATGGATTATTAATACCACCTCTCTCAATCCTTCATGGTTCTCCATTCCTAGCTTCTACCAATGTGCCACTACCTAGCAATCCTTCATCCAATGGTGTTTTTCCTTCCTCTCTCCCCAGTGACTCCATTCCCATCCCCTTAAGACCCCCAATTGTTCTTGAATAACAATGTTACTTGGATAACAGCAATGTTTAGTCCAATTACCTGGATAATCATCTAGATAACTTAGGATAACCTTTTTGCAGTCTTAGGTTATCTGGATACCACTTCTAGAGATGACCAGTTTCCTGGTAATTCTTGGCACTGCTCCCAGATTGGATAGTGTCAGGCAATCTATAGAGCATTTCAGTGACATCAACCATATAATGTTGCTGAAAATCCAAATATGGTCTCATTCAGTGGCACTTATTCAGATAGTAAGTAGCACTTGCTAAGTGCTACTGGATATCAGGCCATTAGGTTTAAGCAGTGGCGTACCTAGCATATGTGACACCCGGGGCCCATCATTTTTTGACATCCCCCCACATTTGTACAGAAAACATGATTTTTAGTAACAAGCCACATGTCACACATGAGTACCTAGGAAAAGTACAACATCAATACACCCATTGTAAAACTAAACAAGCCAGACTAGTACAGATCAATCCTGCATTCAAGCCTAACAAAAAAACCATGTCTTTCAAACACACAGAACACAGAAAACACCTTCGCCTAGTATGGAATATGTAATCACAAACTAACCCCTCCCTCTTTTACAAAACTGTAGTGTGGATTTTAGCCACAGTGGTAACAGCTCTGACGCTCATAGAATTCTGAGCATCAGAGCTGCTACCACCACGGCTGGCGCTAAAAAACGCTCCACAGTTTTGTAAAAGGAGGGATAAAATAGAAATACATAGACAAAGGTTAAATTGAACCAGTAAGAAGCTGGACTCTGCATACAATGCAACACCACAGAAACAGTGACACATGTCTCCTAAAGCAATAAATAAATAGAAAAATTTTTTCTACTTTTGTCTTCTGTGGTTTCTGCTTTCCTCATCTTCTTGTAACTCTCTTCCTTCCATCCACTGTCTGCTGTCTCTCTTCCCCTATATGGCATCTTCTCTCCTTCTATGCCCCTTCCAGAAACTGTATGCCTCCCTCTTCTATCTCTCCTTTCACCCCCTTTGGTCTGGTGGAAATAAGGCTGTGTCTTATGGATCAAATACCCCCCCCCCCCCAGTTACCTTATTTTAATTTTGGTGCCCTCCTAGGCTGGATTTGGCTGCCTCTCTAGCGGCAGAGCGGCGCACAAGGCTGCCTGCCTGGTTGGCTGATGTGGCTGCCTCCTCTTCCCTTCTGTAGCAGCAGAGTGGTACACAAGACTGCCTGCCTAATCCCGCGCCACTTCCGTTCTCATGGGAAGTGGCCTGGGACCAGGCAGGCAGCCTTGTGTGCCGCTCTGCCACTACAGAAGGGAAGAGGAGACAGCCGCATCAGCCGACCAGGCAGGCAGCCTTGTGCATCGCTCTGCCGCTGGAGAGGCAGCTGAAGACAGCGAGTCCTGCTTCCCACACGAGCAGCAGCTTCCACGCGGGCATGGTGGTGCAGCCCTGAAGAGAGCAAGCGGCTATGGCAAAAGCAGCAGCAGTGGCTGGTTCCGGCCTCCTGCTCTCCTCCCTCCTTTCCCCCATGGCAGCACTGGGCAGCACATCCGGGCCTCAGCTGCCTCCACCGCCGCTCCTCTGACTCCCTTCGTGTTCAGGCAGGACATGGAGGAATTGGCCCATCAAGCTGCGCCAGAGGAAATAAAGGTATGGGGGAGAGGTCAAAGGGGATATGGGGGGTGCCCTGCCTGCCTACCTGCCTCGGAGTGGAGGGTGGGGATGAAGAGTACAGGATGAAGGAAATAATAATCCCAGCATAAGAACCAGAGCAATCCCAGCATAAGAACCAGGGGAGGGAAATAGACAGAGCAAAGAAATGCTGAAGGAGGAGGGAGTATAGGGACATGGAATAATGCTGGAAAGGGGAGGAATAAAGATACAGAGATGTGATACTTAATGGAAGGGGAGGAAATGGTACACATGGATAGTGAAGAAGAGAAAAAATATTATGCACATTGGGGGCCCTGTCTGCCCGCTTGCTTGCTTGTTTCGGGGTAGGGGGCCCTGCCTGACACTAAGCCACTAGGCCTGCCTGCCCTGTCCCTGCCTACCACTAGACCACCAGAAGGGGGACAGGGTGCAGAGCCTGGCAGGGAGAATTTGTTTCAGAATGTTGTTTTTTTTTCTTGTTTTCCTCCTCTTAATCTAGGGTGCTTCTTATGGTCAGGTGTGTCTTATGGAGCGAAAAATACGGTAATTTAATTTTCAAAAGGGTGATTATGATAAAATGAGGAAATTGGTTAAAAAGAAGCTAAAAGGATCAGTTGCAAAGGTTAGGACTGTAAACTAGGCAAGGATGTTATTTAAAAATACCATTGTGAAAGCCCCAAACTAGATGTATTCCATGTATTAGCAAACATGGAAAGAAGAGGAAACGAGAGCCGTCATGGTTAAAAAGTGAAGTGAAAAAGGCTATTAGAGCAAAAAAAAACCCCAAATAAACTCTTTAAAGAATGGAAAAAGGATCCAAATGAAGAAAATAAGAAGAGACACAAACACTGGCAAGTTAGATGCAAAGCATTGATAAAGAAAGCTAAGAAAGAATGTGAAGAGAAACTTGCCAAAGAAGCAAAAACTCATAATAATTTTTTAAAGTATATCAAAAGCAGAAAACCAGTAAAGAAATCTATGGGACCGTTGGATGATCAAGGAGCAAAAGGGGCGCTCAGGGAGGATAAGGCCATAGCAGAAAGACTGAATGAATTCTTTGCTTCGATCTTTACAGAAGAAGATGTAAGCGATCTACCAGACACGGAAATGATTTTCAAGGGTGATGATGCAGAGGAACTGAAAGAAATCTCGGTGAATCAGGAAGATGTACTAAGTCAAATTGACAAGTTAAAAAGTGATAAATTACATCCCAGGGTACTAAAAGAACTCAAACATGAAATTGCTGTCCTGCTGTTGGTGATCTGTAACCTGTTGCTAAAATCATCTGTAGGATGAAGGGAGGATGATTGGAGAGTGGCCAATGTTACACTGATCTTTAAAAAGGATTACAGAGGAGATCTGGGAAATTACAGACAGGCAAGTCTGACTTCAGTGCCGGGCAAAATGGTGGAAACAATTATAAAAAAATAAAATTATAGAATATGTAGACAAACATGACAAACAGGATAAAGGTGAGTTGGTTGATGCAGTGTATCTAGATTTTAAGAACATAAGAACATAAGCAGTGCCTCCGCCGGGTCAGACCACAGGTCCATTCTGCCCAGCAGTCCGCTCCCGCGGCGGCCCAAACAGGTCATGACCTGTCTAAATCACCAGAAGGGGCCCCCATGCCAACTTGGTTTCCTATTGAGTCCTATCTTCCCATCAAAGTCCTAGCCCTCCGGTCTTGCACATGCACGACCTGGTTGGGATTCTATATTTATTTTCTGGTTAGTTTTCTCAGTATCCCACGATCCTTTTATCCTTCAGGAATCCGTCCAGTCTCTGTTTGAATCCCTGTACCGTACTCTGCCTAATCACTTCCTCCGGTAGCGCATTCCAAGTGTCCACGACCCTCTGGGTGAAAAAAAACTTTCTTGCATTCGTTTTGAACCTATCTCCCTTCAGTTTCTCCGAATGCCCCCTCGTACCTGTTGTCCCCTTCAGCCTGAAGAATCTGTCCCTATCCACCCTCTCTATGCCCCTCATGATCTTGAAGGTCTCTATCATATCACCCCTGAGCCTCCTTTTTCCAGAGAGAAGAGCCCCAGCCTATCCAACCTCTCAGCATATCGGCAGTGTTCCAGCCCTCTTACCAGTTTCGTTGCTCTCCTTTGGACTCTCTCAAGTACCGCCATGTCTTTCTTGAGGTACGGCGACCAATATTGAACGCAGTATTCCAGATGCGGACGCACCATCGCTCGATACAGTGACATGATGACTTCCCGCGTCCTAGTTGTTATGCCCCTCTTTATGATGCCCAGCATCCTGTTGGCTTTTTTTGAGGCCGCTGCGCACTGTGCAGATGGCTTCAGTGATGGATCCACCAGCACACCCAAGTCTCTCTCAAGATTGCTTTCTCCCAACAATGCCCCTCCCAATTTGTAGTTGAACAACGGGTTCTTTTTCCCTATATGCATGACCTTGCATTTTTCCACGTTAAAGCGCATTTGCCATTTGTTTGCCCAGTCTTCCAGCTTGTCTAGGTCCCTTTGCAGGTCCTCACACTCCTCCCTGGAGCTAACTCTGCCGCACAGTTTGGTATCGTCTGCAAATTTTATAACCTCGCACTTTGCTTCCTTTTCCAGGTCATTGATAAATATGTTGAAGAGTAACGGCCCCAGCACCGATCCCTGTGGCACACCGCTTGTGACTCCCCGCCAGTCAGAATATTGGCCCTTTACTCCGACCCTCTGCAGTCTACCCGACAACCAGTGCTCGATCCATCTGTGCACATCCCCTCCCACCCCGTGGTTCCACAGTTTCCTAAGCAGCCTTTCATGTGGCACCTTGTCGAAAGCCTTTTGAAAATCGAGGTAAATGATGTCTATGGGTTCCCCATTGTCCACCCGACTGCTTATTCCCTCAAAGAAGTACAGAAGGTTCGTTAAGCACGACCTTCCCTTACAGAATCCGTGCTGGCTTGTTCTCAGTAGGCCATTTCTCTCAATGTGCTCGCAAATGCCGTCCTTTATCATAGCTTCTACCATCTTCCCTATAATTGAAGTCAGACTCACCGGCCTGTAGTTCCCGGGGTCACCCCTCGATCCCTTCTTGAAGATAGGTGTGACATTCGCCAATTTCCAGTCCTCTGGTACCTCTCCAGTTTTCAAGGATAGGTTACAAACATGCTGGATTGTGCCCGCTATTTCTTGTCTTAGCTCCTTTAGAACCCTTGGGTGTATCCCGTCCGGACCTGGTGATTTTCCGCATTTTAACCTGTCTATCTGTTTGAGGACATCCTCATTACTTACCTCTATGTGCTCCAATTTTTCAGCCTGTTCCCCACTCATGAGCTCCTCTGAGTCCGGTATATTAGATGTGTCTTCTCTCGTGAAAACTGATAGCTGTTCCCTCCCAATCCAAAATATCCTCCCTGCCCAACAACCAAGAGACGTGAACCCTGCTGAAATTATATGGATGGTGAAGGGTTGGTCTTCTGGGGTATGATATATCACTGTCCCCTTCGGTATTCCATACTCCACCTTATCCAGTGCAAGCATGGGTTGAACTTGCAGAAGACCACCACTCTGAGTCCCTGCTAGGAGAGAGTTGCTCCTAATGTTTCTGGCATTGATGAAATGAGTTCAGGAATGGTAACAAAGTTGTCGCTTAATTCAGCTCCCCAGGTGGTGACCCTAGAGCAGGGCTGCCCAATTCTGGTCCTCGAGATCTACTGGTAGGCCAGGTTTTCAGGATATCCACAATGAATAAGCATGAGAAAGATTTGCCTGCACTGCCTTCTTGGTATGCAAATCTCTATTATGCATGTTCATTGTGGATATCCTGAAAACCTGGCCTGCCAGTAGATCTTGAGGACCGAAATTGGTCAGCCCTGCCCTAGAGAATATTTGGCAGACATTGCAAAGGTTTGACTGATCAGTGATAGTCAACACAAGAGATACTTAATCTTCCCAGTAAAGTGGGTTTGCTTTTGAATAACATAAAGATGATCAAACAAGATTGCTCAGGATAAGTACAGCAAGTACAAGCTGAGATTAAAGAACTAAAAGAGATAGCTACAATGTTAGTTAAAGATAATATTGTGATGCATTGTAAATTGGAGTAATTTGAAAATTTTCATAAGAGATTAAATTTATGTGTATTGAATTTTCCCCAAGTCCATTAGTTTAAATCCTGTTGATTTCTTTAAGAAACATTTGATTGAGATTCTTCATTATCCCTTTCAAGCTATGCTCCAATTTAACAAAATTTACTACATTCTATTGCCTCTAAACAAGCAACAGGACTAATGGAATGGAATTTAATACACCAAGAAGAGGAGACTTATGTAAAAGATTTATCAGCTGTTCTGAGAGAATCCTTTTCTGATATAAAGGAAAGAACAACCTTATTGGTGTAATTTGTTTTCAAACAAGACTTAAATGCAGTAATGAAAATGTAGTTCAGATATTCAAAGTCAGCTTTTTGTGGCCACTGTATCTGGATTTATCCAGATGTTACAAAAACAATACAATACAAATTATTGTATCCTGCAATTTTCAACAGGGAATCAATGTGGCTCACAGCAAGATGATTTTACATTCGTAAGTCAAGGTTAGAGATAAGATTTAACATTGATAGCTTGGTTTAGAGGGAACAGTAGATGAGATGGGGGGGGGGGGAAGTCCTCGGGCAGCATTTTGTAGCTACAAGGGGAAAAGGTATGTCTACCCAAGATCATAGAAAAGAGTTTTTGGCTATGAGAAATGAAGTAAAGACTTTGGGAGCGCCTTTTTAGCATACCCATGTAAATGTATGATCCAATATTTGGGGATTAAGTACATCTTTTTTGTACCAACTCAAGAGCCTTTCTTGACCTCAAGAAGATCTCAAGTGGTATTAATAACTAAGTGGAAATAAGATATTCTAAGTTTTGCTTTTCATAGTCCGCTTCTTTATTCCTTTTGGGTTTCTTATATGTTTTCTCCATAAGGTTTTTTTTTTTGGTAGCCTAAGAAAAAAATTTTGGGCTCAATTCTGAAATCAGCACTCCAAATTAGGTGATGATAGACATCCTACCGCTGCCTAACTTAATTGTGTTTAATTGATTTAATTGGCACATTAATTATCTGTGCTGATTAAAAGCCAATTATAAATCAATTTTTAAAAAATTCAGGCACCTTCAAAATGGCAGCCATTATTCTACCTACGGAGGTGTAGGTGTGGTTAATGCCAAAAGTGGCATTAGCCCCCTCTTTTATGAAACTGTGATAGCAGTTTCTAGTGCGGGGAGCTGCGCTTAATGGCCCATGTACTCCCGATGCTCATAGGAACTCCATGAGCATTGGGAGCAGTGCGGGCCATTCAGTGTGGCTCCCGGCACTAAAAACTGCCATCGTGGTTTTGTAAAAGGAGGCCTAGGCGTCATAAGGTGCCTTTATAGGCGTGATTCTCATGAAAGGTAGGTGCTGGAAATGTAGGCCTTGAAAACCCTGGTCTACATTTACGGTGCCTACCTTTCACATAGTTGCGATTCTGTAAAGAGCGCTGTTGTATGATTGACATGTGAATGGCAGCTGTTTTTAAGGCAGCTGCTGATAATGGCACTGTTTACAGAATCTAGGCCTTTATGTTGTAAATGCCTTTAATAATTGTTTCCTGTTTTGCTTTAACAAGTAGTTTACCTGTGATTTATTGCAAATTAATAAAATAAAGTGATAAAAAAGGCAAGTATTGTAATCTTAAAAACACATTTTTGTATTGACAAATTTAATCATTGTGCTATTAAAATACTAGAGTTTTTCATGCAAATGTGTCCATCAGTGATTGCATTTGCTTCTTTTTATTTAACATGCGCTTTCAAATATGGTACTTTCATCTTCATTGACCCTCCGTGGTACACATTGCTGAAATAATAGCACTGTTTCTGACTAGAAAATACCATTGCAAGTTATATGAATCCACTGCTTTATTTAGAAGGCCATTTAACAAATAAAGCAGTGTTTGAGTTATACCAGATGTACAAATGAGAGATTTGAGTGCACAAGCAAAATTTAAATAGAAGTGCTAATGAGATTCTGACAGGCAGAAAAACAAGTCTAAATTTTCATAATATTATATTATCTAGCTAGAAAAATATATTATTTAGGGCAATTTGTATGATTAGATTCCCTTAGCTTCTAAAACTAATATTTTTTCTTTCCTTGTTTCATTTTATTTAATGTACTTGGTATTATTTTGAATCAAAATAGACATTTTTTTCAGTATCTGCTCAAAGATGGAGTGCCAGTAATTTAATAAATACATTGCTCTTGTTTATTTAATCTAATCTAATCTAGTCTTCAATTTATATACTGGGTCATCTCCCAACAGAGCTCGACTCGGTTTACAAGTAATTAAAGACCAGCAAAAAAACAAACAAGAGCACAGGAGAAAAAATGTTATTCATTCTCCCCCCCTTTTACAAAACCGCAATAGTGGTTTTTAGCGCAAGCCGGCACACTGAATGCTCTGCGCTGCTTCCAACACTCATATTAACGTCAGGAGCAGTGCAGAGCATTCAGCATGCCGGCCTGTGCTAAAAAACGCTATCGTGGTTTTGTAAAATGGGGGGATATATTGTGTTATGCTGACATCTTTGTTTTCTGTTTTGTTGTTTCTGACTGCTGTAGTTTCACTCATCAGTTCTATCCAATGTATTAAGTTTGCTTAAAAAAATGAGAAAGTAATGTAATTTTTCGACTGAACCTGCTCCTCCTGCTCCTTTTCAACCTAGGAAACAAAAGCAGCAACCACGTCAGTAACCTAAACAACAGGCTGCTCAACAAAAGCCCACACACCCTTTTTGACGTGTTCCTCAGGAGCATAGCCACAGTTTCCATTCTCACATCTCTGCCTCAGCTAATTGGAGGGCGGCTTCAACATTTCATCAACCAGTAGGAGCTCGTTACTGCAGATATCTGGGTTCTAGACATCATTCATCAGGGGTATGTTCTCCACTTTCATACCCTACCTCCAGATCAACCTCCAAGAGAGTCTATTTCGGACCCTGTACAGTCTTCTCTTCTCATTCAGGAGCTTCAATCTCTCTTTCTTCTAAATGCAATCGAAGAAATTTCTCTATCAGCAGAATTAGAGATTCTACTCCTAATATTTTTTAATTCCAAAAAAGACGGGAAGTATACAACCCATTCTAAATCTCAGGATATCAACAAATTTCTAGTCAAAGAAAAATTACGGATGCTGTCCCTTGCCCTTCTATATCCACTTCTGGATAAGAACTACTGGCTATGCTCTCTGGATCTCAAAGAAGCCTACACGCATATACCAATTCATCAGGCTTCCCGCAAGTACCTTCATTTTCAAGTAAATGGATCTCATTACCAATACAAGGTTCTTCCTTTCGGCCTGGCTTCTTCTTCCAGAGTCTTCACGAAGTGCCTAATTGTTGTGGCTGCATCTCTCCGATCCCACAGTCTTCAAGTCTTTCCTTACCTGGATGACTGGTTGATCAAAGCTGTGTCATCTCAGGAGGTGGCTCTAGCAACATCTCAGACCATTTCCTTCCTACAAGCTTTGGGATTCAAAGTCAATTTCCCCAAATATCACCTCATTCCAACTCAACGTCTTCAGTTTATTGGGGCTATCCTCAATACTACTCTAATGAGGGTGTTTCTCCCTCCAGATCGCCTGAATACTCTTCTCATCCTCTGTCAACAGATGTTGAAGGTTCACATCATCTTTGCGAGGCACATGATGGTTCTCCTGGGTCACATGACTTCCACAGTTCATGTAACTCCACTAGCAAGGCTACATCTTTGCATTCCTAAGTGGGCCCTGGCTTTTCAGTGGTCTAAAGGGACAGATTGTCTCTCACAACATATTTCTGTGACATCATCTCTTCAGCAGTCGCTTCAATGGTGGATGACCTCCGATCACTCCAGAGGTCTTCTTTTTCACTTACCCCCTCACCAAAAGGTGATAATGACGGATACATCATCTTACGCGTGGGGGGTGCACCTGGACGGCCTTCAAACCCAAGGTCATTGGTCTGCCAGGGAGCGGAAATTTCACAACAATTTCCTCGAGCTCCGAGCGATATATTATACTCTCAAAGCTTTCCAACACCTTTTGAGTTCTCAAGTCCTCCTCTTTCGCACAGTCAAGTAGCAATGTACTACATAAACAAGCAAGGAGGCATGGGCTCTCTCCTCTTATGTCAGGAAGCTCAGAAAATCTGGCTTTGGGTAACGGTTCACAGCATTTTCTTAAGGGCTGTCTACATTCAAGAGGAGAAGAATTCCCTCGCAGACAACCTCAGCAGAATTCTTCAGCCTCAGGAATGGACTCAACTCTGCGACTCTCCATTCCATCTTCGCTCAATGGGGCACTCCTCAGGTGTACTTGTTTGCGACCCATCACAATCACAAGTTGCCCCAGTTTTGCTCTAGATTTTACTCTCCTCACCGTCTGGAAGCCGAAGCGTTTCTCCTGAATTGGATGGCCCTGTTTCTGTATGCATTCCCTCCAACTCCTCTCCTTTTAAGGACTCTGTTCAAACTCAAACGAGTCAGCCACCATGCTTCTCATTGCTTCCTGGTGGCCCAGGCAGCATTGGTTCTCCCTTCTACTTCAGCTCAGCACCAGGGAGCCAATTCCTGTACCAATCTTTTCTACTCTGCTTACTCAGAAACAAGGATTGCTTCTGTATCCCAATCTGTTCACAGTATTATTGACGCTTCCAAGAAGCCAGCCACATGACAATGTTATTAACAAAAGTGGACTAAGTTTTCTTCCTGGTGTCGTCTTCATCATCATGCTCCAACTTCCTTATCAGTGGAACTGGTCTTGGATTATCTGCTTCATCTGTCTGACTCTGGACTCAAATCCAGATATATTAGAGTCCATCTCAGTACTATTACAGCTTTTCACCTGCCAGTCGAGGATAAACCTCTTACTGCTCATCCCTTGGTCTCCAGGTTCATGAAAAGACTTTTCAATGTGAAACCACCTCTCAAACCTCCTCCAGTAGTCTGGGACCTTAATGTGGTTCTTTCCAGGTTGATGAAGTCTCCATTTGAACCAATGGCCACAGCACATCTCGTTTCTCACCTGGAAAGTTGTTTTTCTCATTTCACTCACCTCTGCCAGGAGGGTCAGTGAGTTGCAAGCGTTTGTGGCGGATCCACCCTTCACAGTGTTTCACCATGATAAAGTGGTTCTATGCACACACCCAAAATTTCTTCTGAAAGTAGTGACGAAGTTTCATCTTAATCAGTCGATTGTTCTTCCAGTTTTTTTCCCTAAGCCTCATTCTCATGCAGAAGAAACATCCCTTCACACTCTGGACTGTAAGCGTGCTTTGGCCTATTAAATTAACAAGACAAAGCTATATCGCACATCTCCTCAACTCTTCATCTCATTTGATACTAACAAGTTGGGGCATCCTGTTTCCAGGAGACCGATTTCCAACTGGGTAGCTGCCTCTTTATCATTCTGTTATGCTCAGACTGTACTGTACCTGCAGAGTCATGTCACAGCTCACAAAGTCCGAGCTATGGCAGCTTCGGTTGCTTTCCTCAGATCTACTCCTATTGAGGAAATCTATGAAGCTGCTACTTGGTCCTCAGTTCATACATTCATTTCACATTATTGTCTGGAGTCTTTCTCCAGACGGGATGGGCACTTCGGCCAGTCAGTATTACAAAATTTATTTTCTTGAAGGCCAACACTTCCAACTTCCCATTCTGGTTAGCTTGGAGGTCACCCATGTGTGAGAATATGCTGCCTGCTTGTCCTGGGATAAAGCACAGTTACTTACCGTAACAGGTGTTATCCAGGGACAGCAGGCAGATATTCTCACAACCCATCCACCTCCCCGGGTTGGCTTCTTAGCTGGCTTATCTTAATTGAGGGACCGTGCACCTAGGTCGGGCAGGAAGGCACTTGCATATGCGCAGTATGGGCTGATCGCAAACTTTCTAAACTTAAAGTTGCAATTCCCTTTTCAAGTGTCCGTATCGGGGCTCTGTCGGTGATGTCACCCATTTGTGAGAATATCTGCCTGCTGTACCTGGATAACACCTGTTACGGTAAGTAAATTTTGGCATATATATGCATATATGTTCTCATATGTGCATATATGTCATTATTCTAATCATTTACTCACATAATTTGTGCATAAATGTTAGCACCTACTCATAGAATAAAGCCCATACTGGGCAAGCCACCAAAAGTTATAATGCAAGCATTGTACTTTGCTCCTTGTCAAAATTCTAGCATACAGTGCCATCTGGAAGCCATTCTAACAACTTTTCTAGGATAACATCTCATAAGAAATAGCTGTAGCTGTGGCTTCTACCCCACTGTTATTAAAGGTTGTAATATAATCTGCATACAAACATATGTTTAGTGATAAACTGTCTATAGACAAATTCAGTTCCTTGCTAACTTTGACATTTCTTTGCATGATGGTAGCCATTGCTGTGTTGAAGAGCAATGAGGATAGAACATATCCCTGGCATACTCCCATGCATACTGGGTAGCCTTCTGATAGTTCTCCTTTGATGTATATTTTGTTGCTTGAACTCACAATGGTATCAATAACCATTGATTTTATAAATCCAAATAGATCTCGATGGGGATTCCCTAGCCAATTTATGTACAAGTTCTTAAAGATGAGTATTTGATAAGTTAAATCCTGTTATGAAGGATAAAAAGTATAGAAATATATAATTAATTTAATTTAATGGGGCCAATGACAATTATGGTTTATGAGACTGTAAGGCAGAAGTTTTGTAGCTAAACAGCAACACCGCTGAGGTCTTTTTAGATTTACCAGATCAGTGGTTAATGATATCATTGTGAGTTTAAGATATATTCTGAAAGTGCCTGATTTAGAGATACAGTATCTTGTTGCTTGGTAAGATAGATCAGTAGTCAAAAGGGCCTCCAAATGGCTCACACCAGAACCTAAAGACTCAGTCATCGAAACATTCCACAGATGCATCATAAGAGATGTCGAAACTAGTGCTGCACGATTCACGATTCAAATCAGTTCAAAACAAAACAGTCGGCTTCCCGATTCGCTGACCCTCCCCTCTTGCCCCCTAAAGTAGGAGCGGCAGCACTGCTCTTGCTGGCCGGCAGCTGCCGCACCTGCTTTAGAGGGCGAGGGGGAGGGTCAGTCGGGAAGTGCTGCTGTCGGCTTCCCTCCCCCCCGGCGTCCGGCTTCCACCCCCCTGGCCTCCCGCTTCCCCCCTCCCTGTCCTGCAAACAAGATCGCGGTGCTAGCTCCGAAAAAGTACAAAGATTGCTAGCACTGCGATCTTGTTTGCAGGCTGTTCCTGGAAGGTAAACAGTGCAGGGAGGCCAGGGGGGAAGCCGGACCCCAGTGGGAGGCCAGGGGGAACATGCAAGCCTTCCGGGAGGGGGAGTCCTTCGGGATGGGACAGGCAGGCAGGCCTTCAGGGTGACAGGCAGGCAGGCCTTCAAAGGGGGGGGGACAGGTCTTCAAGGAAGGGGGACAGGCAGGCCTTCAGGGGTGGGATAGGCCTTCAAGGGGGGATATGCCTTCAAGGGGGGGACAAGCCTTCAAGGGAAGAGGCAGGCCTTCAAAGGGGGGGACAGGTCTTCAAGGGGGGGACAGGCCTTTAGGAGGGACAGGCAGGTCTTCAGGGGTGGGATAAGCCTTCAAGGGGGGCAAGCCTTCAAGGGGGGGAGGCAGGCCTTCAAAGGGGGGACAGGTCTTCAAGGGGGGGAGGCAGGTCTTCAAAGGGGGGAACAGGTCTTCAAGGGGGAGACAGGCCATTAGGGGGGACAGGCAGGCCTTCAGGGGCGACAGGCAGGCCTTCAGGGGTGGGATGCAGACCTTTAAGGGGGGACAAGCCTTCAAGGGGGAAACAGGCCTTCATGGATGGTGGCACAGGCCTTTAAGGGTGGGGTGCAGGCCTTAAGGGGGGGGGGACAGACCTTCAAGGGGGGACAGACCTTCAGGGGAGGGGGGCCCTGGTATAGAAGTACACGAAGGGAGGGAAGGGGGGGTTCAAAGAGGTGTGCATATGCCGGACTTTGGGGAGGAAGAAATGGGTCTGAAAATAGAGGAGAGGGAGAGAGATGATGGACAATGGGATTTAGGGAGGGAAGGAACAGAAAGGGAGAGAAGTTGGATGCAAGGGATGGTGTGGAGGGGGGGATAGAGATACTGGATAGGAGGGTAGTTGGGAAAAGAAAGGGAGAGATGGTGGTCCCTGGGGTGGTGGGGAAGGAGGGAGAGATGCTGGATGAAAGGGTAGTTGAGAAAAGGTGGATCTGTGGAGGCTGACAAAAAAAAGGAAAGATGCCAGACCTCCAGGGGAGGGAAGGGAAACGGAAGGGGAGGACAGAGATAGAAGATGGATAGTTAGCAGGGAGAAAGAAGACAGGAGACCCTGGCAAGCAAGTTATCAGAAGATAACCAGAGCCTGAGACCAACAAAATTTGAATAATGACCAGACAACAAAAAGTAGAAAACTAATTTTATTTTCTGTTTTGTGATTACAATATGTCAGATTTGAAATGTGTATCCTGCCAGAGCTGGTGTTAGACCGCAAACGTGAGCTAGGATTTAACAGAGAGAGGAAAAGTCTTTTTTGTTTGTTTATTTTGTTTACACCACAGTGCCAGTGTGGTTAGGAGAAGGCAAAGGGGGTGAAGAGGCTGTAAAATAAACCCACCAGGATATTTGAAAAAAAAAAAAAAAAAAAAAAGCACACCCAATTGGGCAGAAAAATCGAATCGAATCAAAAAACCAATTCAATAGGCTGAATCGAATCAAATCAAATTTTTTTTTCCCTGAATTGGGAAGCACTAGTAGAAACCAGTGAACAAAAGAAGAAAAAACAGAGTTATTGTAACCTGACCAATGCCAAAAAGCAACTATCCAGTCATTATCAGAGAACTCACACATAGTTATCAAGCCAGCTGATAAAGGAAGAGGTATCGTCATCCTTAAATGGACAGATTATGTACAAGAAATCAGAAGACAACTGTCGGACAAGGAATATTACATTCCTTTAGACTCAGATCCTTCCCCTAAATTACAGGAGGAGATTAATGCCCTCATCAACATAGCTCACAGCGCAGGCTACCTAACTATAAAAGAAAAAGAGTTTCTCAGTGTTAAAAATCCTGTTACTCCCACCATCTATATTCTTCCAAAGATTCATAAATCATTGACTAATCCTCCAGTCAAACCGATAGTGTCAGCTAACGGTTCCATATTAGAACCACTTAGCATTTTCGTCGAGCATTTCTTACAACCCTATGTTCCACTTATCAATTCATATGTGAGAGACTCGATCAATATCCTGGACCAGTTCGATGGTCCTTAGTGTGCACCTTTGCGAAGTATACTGCTTATTTTATTGAGGTGAATGACAGGATTGTGGTTGCTTGAGAACAAAAGCGGTATGACAATGGAATCGTCTCCTATTAATGTAGTATTAGGGAAAGGGAGATAGGTGAGTGCTATGCAGCTCCACTTGTAAAAGAGAGATGCCAGGTGTAACAGGTAGTCTTATGAATATTAAGTGGCTGGAAGAGAATGAAGTATAAATGTTGACTTATAACTGCATATTTGAATGCTATATCGATACGTAATAAGGTTGATATCATTTATGCCTTATTTGAGGATAGGAAACTAGATGTACTTTGTGTGACAGAATCCTGGGCTCTTAAAACTGATCTAATCTAATCTAATCCTTAGGTTTGTATACCGCTGTTGATTTAATACAGCAATGTTATCCTGAGGGCTATGGATGGCATTGGGCACGTCATTTAAGGAAACGGGGGGGGGGGGGGGGGGGGGGGGGTAGTCTTTTATAAACTTTCTTTATTATTTAGGATGGTGGATGTTTGTTTGTGATGAGGGTGAGTGTTTGGTAGTGAAGAATGTGTGTATGGTTGTGTGATGTATATTCCACATGGAGTCTTGGCTGGTTCGTGTTCAGCTGACCTGTCACGTGATCTTTCTCCTGACAGGGCTAGACATGGTTATAAGCCCCACAACAGTGCTTTGAAAGTTGTGGTTGAAAGCAGCAGTTAGGATCTGCGTACTGTAAGTAGTTGAATGAGCTTTTGCTCTTTTTCAACTTTCAGCAGGTGAACAATTTCATTTCCCTTTTGGGTTTGTGTTTTGTGTTATAGGATAGCCTGGATTTGGCGTTAAGGCCCTGAAGCAGTGGTTACCGGCCATGAAACGATCGTTGGCCTGGCCTGTTTGTGTCTCCGACAGGGGCTCCGACAGGGGTTTTGTTGGGGAGCCCCCCCACTTTACTTAATACAGATCGCATCGGCGTTGTGGGTGGTTTGGGGGGTTGTAACCCCCCTCATTATACTGTAAACTTAACTTTTTCCCTGTTTTTAGGGAAAAAGTGAAATTTTCAGTAAAATGTGGGGGGTTACAACCAGTGTTCCCTCTAAGGTGAGCGCATGAGCGATCGCTCACTATTTTCAGTGGCGTCGCTCACTTGAGCGGAGGTGAGAGGAAGCGGCGGCGGTGGCGGTCTGCCCTGCTCGCCTAAGATGCAGGAGCGGCGGCTCCTTTCATGATCCCCGCAATCAGTGGCGTACTAAGTGGGGGGCGGTCCGCCCCTTGTTCTCATTGGTGTAACGCCGGCCCTGCAGCTCCGGACTTCCCCACACCTTCCCCCCCTTCGGATCGCTATTATTTTAAATGTTATAGCGGCGGTGCTGTATCCATCAGTGGAGACGTCTAACCTCGGCCTGCCCCGGAACTCTTACTGCAACAGTGACTTCCTGTTCCTGCCTAGACAGGCGGCTGCTGCAGTAAGAGTTCCGGGGCAGGCCGAGGTTAGACGTCTCCACTGATGGATACAGCCCTGCGGCTATAACATTTAAAATAATAGCGATCCGGGGTGGGGTGGGGGGAGAAGGTGCGGGGAAGTCCAGAGCTGCAGGGCCGGCGTTAGAGGGAGTAAGAGTTGATGGTGCCGCAGGGTCCCGCGGGGGGAGGGAGGAAGGAAGAAGAGGAACCGAAGCATGGCAATTTTGGGGGAGCAGGTGTGGGGAAGTCCAGAGCTGCAGGGGAGAGTGTTGCGGTACCCAGCTGGAGGGAGAAGGAAGATGAGGGAGGGAATGAAAGGAGATGCCAGGGCTTGGAGGGAAGGAGGAAGGTATGCCAAACTAAGGGAAAAGGAAGGGGGAGATGTGAGAGCATGGAGGGGAAGGGAAAGATGGAAGAAAAGGAAAGGAGAGAGATGCCAGAGAATCAGGGAAGGGAAGATACCAGACTATGGGGTGCAAAGGAAAGAAAGGAGAAGAGAGAGATGCCAGAGCATAGGGGATGGGGTGGTGACAGAGAGAAAAAAAATGGAGAGATGGCAGAGCTGGCTGGCTTTGGGGGTGGGCAAAATCTGGAAGGCAGTGGGGGGACATAAGGCAGTGGGGGGACATAAGTGGGGCACAAAGGACATGGGAAGGAGGCACTGGGGGCACTATGGACACGGGAAGGAGGCACTGGGGGCACTAAGGACATGGGAAGGAAGGAGGAGGAAATAGAAAGGGACAATTGTTGGGCCTGAGTGCAGAAAGAAAGAAAGGATACACAGTCAATTAATAGATGTCCCCTTTTGATGAAAAAAATAAATGGTCACGTTACCACTGACTTACTTTCTCTTCAGCAGAGTCAGCATCCGCGCTGAGGTGCAGGAAGGTCCCGCGATGACTCATCTGCTGGTTCTGCTCTGGAAGAAGTAAGTTACTTCGGAGGGGGTGGACCCGGCAGACGCAGTCATTGCTGGACTTTGCCGCAACTCCCTGCGTCTGCCGGGTCCACCCCTTCCAACGTAACTTACTTCTTCCAGAGCAGAGCCAGCAGACGAGTCATCGCGGGCCCTTCCAGCATGCGGCTGCTGAGTCCGCTCTAGAGCAAGTACGTCAGAGTGGGGTGGATTGGCAGCAGGCAGCTACAATCATCGCGGGACCTTGCTGCATGAAGGGAGAGAAAGGAGCAGGACTGCTGAAATGGAAGAGTGGTGGAGGGTAAGAAAGGGGGCAGGGTAGTATGGAAGGGTGGTGCTGATGGAATTGATGTACAGAGAAAGGGGAGAGACATAAGGGGGAAGGATATTGGAGGGAAAGAAAGGGAGAAGACGCTGATTGAAGAGGGGTGGATGGAGGGAGAAAGGGCAGACATTGGATGGTAGTGGGGAGCCTAAGCTGGATGGAAGTGCAGATGGGAGAGATAAGGGAGCAAATGCCAGAAGGAAATGGGAGGAGAGAAAGAGGGGAGCAGATGCTGGATGATAAGTGGACAGAGAGAGGAGAAGGTACTAGATGGAAGGGTTGGAGAAAGAGGGTACATGATGGAAGGAGGGTATAAATAAAAGGAGGACACATGATGGGGAGAAAAGGATTGAGTTAGGGAAACACTGGAGGGGTGAGGGAAAGAGGTGGCAAGCTTTAGGTAGACAGTAAAAAAGGACATTGATGAGAGGGTAGTAAGAACATAATCTAGACAGATGCAGAAAATAAATTGAAAGGGGAAATGAGGGAAAAAAGGGAAAGGGATTGCAGAGGAGAGGTGTGGGAGAGGGAAGGAGAGGAGAGAGATGCCAGACCAATGGGGGTGAAAGGAGAGATGGAAGGGGGAGGCATACAATTTCTGGAAGGGGCATAGAAGGAGAGAAGATGCCATATAGGGGAAGAGAGATGGCAGACAGTGGATGGAAGGAAGAGAGTTACAAGAAGATGAGGAAAGCAGAAACCACAGAAGACAAAGGTAGAAAAAAATTTTCTATTTATTTATTGCTTTAGGAGACATGTGTCACTGTTTCTGTGAAGCATTGTATGCAGAGTCCAGCTTCTTGATGGATCAATTTAACCTTTATCTATGTATTTTTATTCTATCCCCCCCTTTTACAAAACTGTAAAGCGTTTCTTAGCACCAGCCGTGGTGGTAGCAGCTCTGATGCTCAGAATTCTATGAGCATCAGAGCTGTTATCTCCGTAGCTAAAATCCACACTACAGTTTTGTAAAAGAGGGAGGGGTTAGTTTGTGATTACATATTCCATACTAGGCGAAGGTGTGTTCTGTGTTCTGTGTGTTCGAAAGACATAGTTTTCTGTTAGGATTGACGGTGTAGGATTGATCTGTGCTGGTCTGGCTTGTTTAGTTTTACAATGGGTGTATTGATGTACTGTTCACTGCAATATGTAAAATGCTGCCTTTTCCTAGGTACTCATGTGTGACGTGTGGCTTGTTACTAAAAATCATGTTTTTTGTACAGATGGGGGGGGGGGTGCCAAAAAATGATGGGCCCCGGGTGTTACATATGCTAGGTACGCCACTGCATTATGTAAAGATACCAGAAAGCTGGCGAAGCAAAAACTTTAAGTAAATTGTTATTCTTCTAAGTTTTGAGTATTTAACCCTCCCACAATCTCATGGGCACTCGTTTCAAGTTTCAAGTTTATTGAGATTTTGATTTAAACGCAATATCAAATATTTTCAATGTGTATAACAAAAATAAATTTTGGGAAATAAATAAAACCATTTGAACAATAAACATACAAACATATCCATAGATGATTAAAAATACATAAGGAGTACAAGGGTAAACCACATTTGTTTAAAAATGTGTCCTCCGTGCCTTCTCATAAATTTGTGGAATATGTAACTTGTCGCTCATGCATATTTTTTTTTGCACCTCATCAATCCTTAGAGGGAACATTGGTTACAACCCCCCAAGCCCCCCACAACGCCCCCACAACGTGGCGCAATCTGTATAAAGTAAAATTGGGGGGTTCCCCCCTACACACCCCCGTCGGAGCCCCTAAAACCAGTTATTTTCTTCGGCGTGCGCCTCCGCGCTACGCTCAGTTGTCGGCGCGTGCCTTTGTCTTCCGCGGTTTTAATCTGACACCGTTTGGCCATGAGAATAAATTTAATTTTTAACTGAAGGGAGAATTCTATATCAAGCTGCATAAGTACTTATATGGTTAAAATGCAAGGTTATGTTAGCTAGGAAAAGCGAGTAAAGAAACTCCTATATGTGCAGATCCTACCAGGCTTAAATGTACTGTCTATCATCAGGTATCTCATCAGGTTTCCCATGTATGCATCAGGTATCCCAGTAAACTGTTTCATTTTGGAACAACCCCAGCTTGGAATATGGGAGTGATCTTTTTATTTAATGCTGGAAAGTGCCAGAGATACCCTACAAATATAAGGACATTGAAATACTCTGGGGCTCATTTTCAAAAGAGAAAAACATCCTAAAAGTAGCATAAAGGGACAGATGAATGTTTTTCCCCAAACCATTCTTGTGTGATATTTTCAAAACATTTTCTAGAATGGATTTTTATGCTGTTCATCTGTAATTTGTCTGAATCTCAAGGGGGCATCTTGGCGGTATAGTGTGGATGGGATTAGGGTGGGCTTTTGACTTGGATGCTTTTCTTCTATTTCTCTTGGATGTTTTTCTGCCATAATCAGACATTTAAGAGTATGTAAATGGTCATTTTCTCTACACAGTATATGGGCACACTAATTTAGACATCATATCAAAAATGGCCCTCTCTTTGTCCTCTTTTCTGAGAAAGGGCCGAGGAGCATAAGTTGTCAGGTGCTCCCTGAGCTTCTCAAAAAGGATCCATGTCTAGTAAAGAGCTTGAGAAACAATACTAAAGAAGAAAATAGTGCAGCTTCTTTAGACACATAGAGGCAAATTCTATAAATGACATCCCGATTTTAGGTGGCAGTAGGTGTCCTACCACTGTCTAACCAGCCAATCGGGATGCATGTTTAAAAAACAAAACACCACAAGGCAGGCTGCCTACATTGTAGGTATCTTTGCAAGCCTAGGGAGGCATGTAGGACTGCCTAAGCTCGCCGAAGGCTAGACGTGGGTGTAGTTTTGTCCGGAAGTGGCTTTAGGCGAGCTTAGGAAGCCTTAGGCATCTCCCTAGGTTCACGACAGGCACATGAACCCCCCCCCCCCCCCCCAGATTATCAGCAGGAGGTATGCCTAGTCCCTCTTGCCAGATCCCCCCGAATGACCCCCTCCCCAAGCTCACCCGGTTTTTAGTTGGATGGCTGGAGGGATGCTTCCTCCCTCTGGCCGGCAGGCCCACCTTCACTGAATGGCAGACCTGCCTTTTCCGGTGCATTGTGGAATGCACTGGGGAGGGAATGTACCGGGGAGGGGCCTAAGGCCTTGATTGGCCAAGGCGCTTAACGTCCCTCCCATAGGAGGGGCTTTAGGCACCTGGACCAACTGGAATCTTAGGCCTGTAGTTGCAAGGAAAAAACACAATTTGAAGTGTCAGTATGCAAATGCTAGAAAAAAATAAAATAAGAGAGTTATAGTATATGGCACTGAATGATGAGATAGATATAATAGGCATCTTGGAGACCTGGTGGAAGGAGGACAATCAATGGGACACTGTGTTACCTGGGTACAAATTATATTGCAAGGATAGAGTAGATCAAATTGGAGGGGGGGTTGCACTTTATGTTAAAGAGGGAATTGAATCAAATAAAATAAACATTCTGCATGGCATAGATAGCAGTGTGGAATCCTTTAAGGATAGAAATTCCATGTGTGAAGGGAAGGAATATAAAGGTTGGGTTATACTACCGTCCCCCGGGACAAAATGAGCAGACAGATGAAGAAATGTTTTCTGAGATTAGGAAAGCTGGAGAAATGGGCAACACTATAATAATGGGTGATTTCAATTACCAAATTAATAGGGAAGGGTATGTAAAATCAACAAATAACAAAGCTCATACTCTATAAACAAATATATCTCTAGATCCCCCTACAATTCCTCTCAGTAATGCCAAATAATCACTCACAGATAGAGAAAATAAACCACCACAGTCATACACCACACACTAAATTCAAAGCAGAAACAGAGGGAAAAGGAGCACAAGAGAACCAAAAAAGAAAGTAGAGAAAAAGCCTCAGTTCAGCTTCATGGGCTTTCAAAAAACTCCACTGATTCTACCTCTTGCTCTTGTGGCCTTCCTCAGCCTTCATCCAGTTTCTCTTGTTAATGTAACTCACCCCCAGGCATCAGCCAGTTTCTTTTTCCTCACCTGGCTTTGGCTGAAGAAGAAACAGCAGGATTCCTGCTTTTTTCATCATAACTTGGCTCTCTGCAAGCTTGAGCCAAACGGTGCCATAAGTTCAGGTTGGTCTCATGGTTTCAAATCTTGCAAGACTTGAAAGCATGAGTTGAGCCTGAGTGTCTGACACCATAAAAACTCCTGCTTAGTCATGGTGGGGAAGTAGGAATCCCACTGTAAGTACCACAAATATTACCAAGCATCCAGGGTCAGAAAAAAAACCACTTGAAGGGCTGTAGGTTTGTCAAGTTTGCCTTGCAAGCTGTCTTTTACAATGTAAATGTTATCATAGCTATGTATAAAAGTATATAATTTAGGGTTGTTCTTGCTTTCAATGAAGTGTGAATTATTTGTCCTTTTCTGTGTGTATAGAAACAATACAAAATGCTACATTGTATTATCTTGCCCCTCATGTTGGAAATGCCCTCCCACCTTTTCTTTGACATGAGAGAAACCTTTTTTTACCTTGTCTAAAATCATTCTTCTTTTCTGAGGGCTTCAGTGATTCTTAGCTATGTTGCCTGGTCTTTGCGTTATGTGTGGTCCTGGCTTCTGTTGCCAAAGCCTTACTGCACTTTTGGCTTTTCTTTTTCTTTCTTTCCTTCCTATTCACTGTTTTTCTTATTTGTGATTTATAAGAGATTGCCAATCATTATGCTGTGCTTCGTTAGACTGAACAACAATATATCAAACTGGTGAATAAACTAAAATTAAATGAGAGTCTTTTATAGCATGAATCTAGTTTGTGCAAACTGCAAAATCTAAAAAAATATACTTCTCAGGTTGATAGAACACAAAATGTGCCGACAGCTGACAGCAAATACATTCATACATACACACCCACATAGCAAGATCATAAGTCAGTTAAGTTGTTCTCATACATACACACAGACCCGTAGTCAAAAAACAACAGTTTTAGAATTTTAGTTGTATTCACAGATTTGATTATGGATTCATGATTTATCCATCTGTCCTGCTTAATCAAGTGTGCTTGTTCCTTTGCATACATGCATGAACATTATCCTTATTTTATTTTGAGTTATTGCATTCATGCCTTTAAATGACTAGAAAGAACATAAGAATGGCATTACTGGGACACATCAATGGTCCATCTAGCCCAGTAGCCCATCCTCACAGTGACCAATCCAGGTCATCAGTACCTGACCAAAACCCAAAGAGTAGCAACATTTCATGCTACCAATCCAGGGCAAACAGTGGCTTCCCCCATGTCTGTCTCAATAACAGACTATGGATTTTTCCTCCAAGAAATTGTCCAAACCTTTCTTAAAACCAGCTATGCTATCCGCTCTTACCACAACCTCTGGCAATGCGTTCCAGAGCTTAACTATCCTCTGAGTGAAAAAACATTTGCAGCAGCTTCCACTAATATCTTTCTTCCTCACATCTGATATGATAGCTTAGGTATCTTCTCAGCTATGATCTTCTCAGGTATTTTCGCCTTCACATGGCTAAGATCACTAAGCTCTCATGGTAGGAACCCCCACAACCAAAAGGAAGCAGCTGTGGCTCATCAGGTAAAAACCCTGTGCTCATCTTTCATAGGTCATGGGTTCAAATCCCAGCACATATTTTAATTGTGGCATTCTACCTTGCAGGTGCACCTTGATGATCTCACAATGAGGTCAGCATTGTGCAGCTGCACACCTCCATTTGCAATGAAGTAGAAGCCATGCTAAGGTTTGCATCTATTTTTAAGCTTTTGCAAATGAAGTTATGTATACAATCTATATATTTTTTTCATGTGCTTTCTTTGCTTTCAAGAATGAGCTGATTGGAGCACTGTTTAGTCAGAAAAAAAGGGTAGCTTTTTAGCAAGAAACCTAAAGCTGTGTTTTTCATGTGCTATGCTTCAGTTAATGGATCTTTTCCTCTAATTAGCAAATAGCATTGCTGTTTGTCCACAAAAATAGAATGTTTTGCATGCAATATATCTGTTTTGATGTGCCCTGTTTATGCATTGCCTTATTAAATGCATTTTGAGCTTGATAAAGCAAAAAAAAACAAACACCCAACCCAGAGAGCTATTTAGTAGATCGCATTAAGGACATCCAAACTGTGCCTAAGTTCCGTCCATAGAACTCAGGTCTATCTGAAGCCCAAACTGTGCTTAAAAGTAGACTTCCTTTACAATGCCTATAGGACCTAGTTTTACAATTGCTATGCAACTTCTAGCTCACTGTGTAGCACACTGGTTAAACCTACAGCCTTCTACCCTAATGCTGCTGGTTCGAATCCCAGTCACTCTCTCTGATGGAAGAGAAATAAATAAAAGCATTAAACAGATCCAACTCCCAGTATCACATAATGAAAAACACCATAAAATCACCATTCTAATAACGTCATAATAATAAAATATTATAACTTTAAGGATATTGTTTGGACATCTAAACCTGCCTACCTCCCCCAGAGCCAGCCTGCCTGCCAACCTCCCCCAGAGCCAGCCTGCCTGTCTATCTCCCCTAGAGTCAGCCTGCCTACCTCCCCCCCAAAGCCAGCATGCCTGCCTCCCCCAAAGTCAGCCAGCCTGCCTGCCTGCCTCTCCCAAAGCCTGCCTGCCTGCCTCTCCCAAAGCCTGCCTGCCTGCCTCCCTCCCCCAAAGCCAGCATGCCTGCCTCCCCCAAAGTCAGCCAGCCTGCCTGCCTGCCTCCCTCCCCCAAAGCCTGCCTGACTATCTCCCCCAAAGTCAGCCAGCCTGCCTGCCTGCCTCCCCCAAAGCCAGCCAGCCAGCCTGCCTGCCTGCCTCCCCCAAAGCCAACCTGCTTCACCCAAAGCCTGCCTGCCTATCTCCCCCAAAGCCAGCCAACCAGCCTGCCTGCCTACCTACCTACCTCTCTGCCGCTCAAAAGACAGCCAGCTTGCCTGCCTACCTCCTCCCCCCTCATCGCGGAAAAAAAAGCCTACCTCCAGGCCGGATTTAAACTTCCTCCCGGTCCTCTGCCGCTGCTCATCTGCTTACCTCCCTGCCGCTAATCGCGTCCAGAAGCCTTCTTCCCGACGTCAATTCCGACGTCGGAGAGGACGTTCCGGGCCAGCCAATCGCTGCCTGACTGGCCCGAAACATCCTCTCCGACGTCGGAATTGACGTCGGGAAGAAGGCTTCTGGACGCGATTAGCGGCAGGGAGGTAAGCAGAGGAGCAGTGGCGGCGGACCTGGAGGGAGGCTTTTATTTTTGGTGTGGCAGGGAGGGACAGGAAGTGATTGCCTGTCCCGTTGTCCCTGCGCACAGCTTTAGGATGCTGTCCCTGAAAACAGGACATTTTGGCATCCCGTAGCTGTGTGTGGGGACAACGGGACAGGGGATCCGAAAACGGGACTGTCTAGTTCAAAACGGGACGTATGGTCGCCTTAGCCATGCTCCAGGAAGCCAAAATGTTCTTGACAACACCATCCGCACAGTCATACATTGATCCGGGCAGCTAATAGATCTGAGTTCTCCGCTTATTAACTTGAGTCCTGACAAAGAAAATGTAAAAATGGATTTGCCTCTGCTGAAGTTCTGAAATATAAAATACTGGCTAAATAGAGAGGTTGTGATCTGTCACTTCTAAAACAGATTAAATGTAAATTTATTTTTGTATAAACTTAAAATCTGTGTCCCAAGAAATTGTATAATATCTGTTTTTTGGACTGCCTAGTCTCTAAGCACTCCCATGTATGGTGCACAACTTGTAGCATTGTGTAAAGATACAAATTAGACACATGAGCAAACTAGACAAATTGGTGTATTAGGAAAAATCTCCAGTTTGCAAGCTTGTCTGCCTTGACCTTTGACAGGGAGGATTGATGAGAACACAACCTGCACACCTGGCTGCTTCACCTTTTCTTCCAAAGCCTTGAAGTCACTTTTGATATGTTCAGAAGGGTACCTAGCAATATCAATTTATTTATTTAATTATCATTTTATATATTTATTTATTTAATTCAATTTCTATCCTGCTCAGAATGGGTTACAATTGACATTCACAAAAAAATTACAAAACAAAGGCATTACTAGAAGAGAAAGATGAAGGAGGAAAAGAGAGAGAGGAAGGGAGGGGGGCATGGGAAATCAAGGAGTGATCTTATCTAGGTTGGCAGCTGGTTCCAGAGACGGGAGATGAAGTGGCTGTATGAGTGTTTATTCCATTAGGAGGGATCTTCCTGCAGGGATGTGCAGATGTTTTTCGGTTTCAGAGAGGAGTGAGCGGGCAGGAGTGTACTGTGGGAGTTTGGATATGATGTAGGCCAGGTGAGGTGAGGTGGAATCTCTTGTAGGCCATTACAAGGGCTTTGAATACATAGCACAGTCAGTGTTCCTCATGGAGAGCTGGGGTCATGGGATCATGGTGGTCGAGATCATGTAGGAGGCGGATTGCAGAGTTCTGGACTCGCTGGAGGCGCTTGAGTTTTTTGACGGTGATTCCATTGAAGATAGAGGTGCAGTACATAGGCATAGAGGAGTTGGGCAAGGTCAAATTTAGTGATATATGGTTTGATCCTTTTTAGCTAGCGCAGATAGTAGAAGGAAGTGGAGACCACTTGTGATGTGGGCTGAAAGAACAGGTGGCCATCCAATACCACCCCAAGACTGTGCACTTGGTCTTTTGCTATCAAGAGTGTAGAGTCCCAAGATAGTGTTGGGCAGGTGAAGTTGGTTTCCTTCTTTCTAATCCATAGTAGTTCAGTTTTGGCAGCATTCAACTGGAGTTTGTTGTCTGTCATTCAGCTCCCGGTCTCGTGGTTATAGTCCTGATAACCCCAACCGGACAAATATTACTGTTACTTAATACTCTGTTGTATAGCCTTGCTAGACCTGTACAGATTATAGCACCACTGTATTGAAACTACATTGTTTATCCTTTCTACATTGTTTAACCTACAGGATATTATACAGGAATCTACTAAACCGCTCTTCGACCCGCGAATCTAGTACCCCCCAATTACCGTCTTCCCCCCTGCACTAATCCTGACCTCCCTAGCAAAAACACAATTAAAAAAACCCAAAAAAAAACATCCTGAGTCATCTTGCCCCCTTTTTTGCCACCCTATAATCACCGCAGGAAACTCCCCAACTTCTCCAACCGCAGTTGGACGAGCCCTTCACAATGGCCAGGCCAAACACACACCAATGCGCAGCTCTACTTCTACTCCTCTTGCTCTCTTCCAGGCTCTGCAACGCAGACAACTCCAATGCATCCCCCATTCCCATCCACTTCACGCTGCACCGATCGATTAAACCCAGAACCCCTACATACACTCTCCACTCCACACAAGACCACCCTCACGCCTATTCGCCCAACAGCCCCCCTTACCACTACAAACCGACTAAGCCCCACCCAAAAAAAACAAGAAACTGGCGTACTCCCACTACTCCCCACCCAATCACACCAACCACCAGTCCCTACAGGGCTTTTACCTGAACATCAGATCAATGAGGAATAAATCCACACTAATCAAAGACTGGCTGACCGAAAATAACCCCGACTTTGTCCTTCTCACAGAAACCTGGTTGCTTTCAGACAAAGACATCATCATTAAAGATTGTCTACCACCATGATTTAAGATACTCTCCCTAGCCAGAACATGGGGAAGAGGAGGAAGACTAGCAATAATCTTCCAAGACCACCTCAATGCTTCCATTCTCAACACAACCTCTTCGCCCAATTCTGAAATTCTAACCATCGCCCTAGCATCAACATCTCTGCCCTCCTCACTAACCATCACTTTATTTTACATACCCCCCAAAAAATGGACCACGACCAAAGACGACTTTGCTGAATCACTACTTACCAATTCTCTAACAAGCCCATACAACCTACTGTGTGGGGACATCAACATACACCTCGAGCAAACTGACCAACCTGAAATCTCGGATTTCTGGTCATTGCTCTCCCAACTAGGCTTTGACAAACACCCCCCGATCAAAACCCACCAAAGAGGACATCAATTAGACCTGGTAACTCTATCCTCCAAGGAACAGGCCAATCCCACTTTTTATTGGAAACAAGGCAGCTGGTCTGACTCCCTTTGGTCCGACCACCGCCTATGTAGCTTCACCATTGGATGCCAACTCAAACCTCCTAAAAGCGGCAAAACAAGAATCATCAAAACCCACACTACCAGAGGAAAGATTGACCCAATGGAATTCTGGTCCCATTTCGAAATCAACACCAATCCAATAGAAGATACGGAACACATCGTGACCTCCTGGATACAAGATAGTACCAACATACTAAACAAGATTGCCCCCACAAAAACCCGCAGAATAAGAACCCCTAACCAAGAGGGCTGGTTCGATCCTGAACTGCTGCTATGCAAGAAGGATCTCAGAAAAGCCGAAAGATTATGGCAAAAATCCGGAACCTTAGAACACAGATTGGCCTGGAGACAAAAATTAAAACAGTACAAAACCATCATTAGTGAAAAAAGAAAAAATTTCTACTCCCACAAAATCGGTAATCCTAAAACCAATAGCAGTAACCTCTTCAGACTGGTCAACGATCTATACAACATAGAAACCTGCACAAACCTACACGAAGAATCCACCTTAACTGCCAACACCCTTGCCGACTTCTTCAATACCAAGATCCAAAAATTAAGAACAACACTACCCGCCAGCCCCAACCCCCTCGAGCTCTTCCCCATCCTCACAGACATGAATCTATCAAACCCAGATCCTGGAGCCAGAGTCGACCTTAGCTGGAAACAATTCGCATTAACCGATTGGCAAACCTTCAATACTTACTACAACAAGTATACTCACTCCTACTGCCATCTGGACACATGCCCACCAAATATCATGAAAACTGCCCCCCCCCCCCCATTTTAAAGCAAAAATGATGACATGGGTTAATTACCTACTATCCAAAGGAAACTTCCCGTCGGAGCAAGGTCATATAAGAACATAAGAACATAAGAACTGCCTTCTCCGGATCAGACCTTCGGTCCATCAAGTCCGGCGATCCGCACACGCGGAGGCCCTGCCAGGTGTACACCTGGCTTAATTTATAGTCCACCATATCCTTATATGCCTCTCTTAAGGAGATATGCATCTAGTTTGCTCTTGAAGCCTAGGACGGTCGATTCCGTCATAATCTCCTCTGGGAGGGCATTCCAGGTGTCAACCACTCTCTGAGTGAAGCAGAACTTCCTGACATTAGTCCTGAACCTGTCCCCCCTTAGCTTCATTACATGTCCTCTAGTCCGTGTCAAATTGGACAATGTAAATAATCTTCTCTGCTCTATTTTGTCGATTCCTTTCAGTATTTTGAAGGTCTCGATCATATCCCCACGCAGTCTCCTTTTCTCAAGGGAGAACAATCCTAGTGTTATAAGTCTGTCCTCGTATTCCAGTTTCTCCATACCCTTCACCAGTTTTGTTGCTCGTCTCTGCACCCTCTCCAGCAGTTTTATATCCTTCTTTAGGTAGGGAGACCAATGTTGGATGCAGTATTCCAAGTGTGGTCTGACCATTGCCCTATAAAGCGGCATTATAACTTTCTCCGATCTACTCGAGATTCCTTTCTTTATCATGCCCAACATTCTATTTGCCTTCTTTGCCGCTGCCGCGCATTGTGCCGACGGCTTCAGGGTCCTATCTATCAGTACACCCAGGTCCTTTTCTTGTTCACTCTTCCCCAGAGTTGCACCTGACATTGTATACTCGTATTCCTTATTTTTATTGCCTAAATGCATTACCTTGCATTTCTCCACATTGAACTTCATCTGCCATTTCTCCGCCCATGTTTCTAACCGACACAAGTCGCTCTGGAGTTTCTCTCTATCATCCTGCGATCTGATCGCCCGGCATAGTTTTGTATCGTCTGCAAACTTGATGATCTCACTGGATGTTCCTTCCTCCAGGTCATTGATATAAATATTAAAAAGGATCGGCCCAAGTACCGAGCCCTGGGGTACACCACTAGTCACTTTCTCCCAGTCGGAGAACTTCCCATTTATGCCCACTCTCTGCTTTCGGTTTTCCAGCCATTTGCCTATCCACCTTTGTATATCCCCCTCTATGCCATGGCTTTGTAGTTTCCTGAGAAGTCTTTCGTGTGGAACTTTGTCGAACGCTTTCTGGAAGTCCAAGTATATTATGTCCACCGGCTTCCCACTATCAATTTGCTCGTTCACGGTCTCAAAAAATTGGAGTAAATTCGTCAAACATGATTTCCCTTTCCTGAATCCATGTTGACTGGGTTTCATCAAGTCATGTGCGTCCAAGTGCCGGACTATGCTATCCTTGATCAGTGCTTCAACCATCTTGCCAGGGACAGACGTAAGACTCACAGGTCTATAGTTGCCCGGTTCCCCTCTCGATCCTTTTTTGAAAATTGGGGTGACGTTCGCTATCCTCCAGTCGTCCGGTATCTGTCCAGTTCTGATTGTCAGGTTTGCAAGTTTTTGCAATAACTCTCCGATTTCAACCTTCAATTCCTTTAAGACTCTCGGATGAATCCCATCCGGTCCAGGGGATTTGTCACTTTTAAGTTTGTCGATCTGATAGTATATCTGGTCTAAGTCCACTTCAACTGTGGTGAGGCTGTCTTCTATTTCTCCTGCAAACACTTTCTCCGCTTCAGGTATTGTTGAGGTGTCCTCCTTCGTAAAGACGGACGCAAAGAAGGAATTTAGTTTGTCTGCGATTTGTTTATCTTCCTTGATGTACCCTTTTCTTCCCTGGTCGTCCAAGGGTCCCACTGCCTCTTTTGCAGGTTTTTTCCCTTTCACGTATCTAAAGAAGGGCTTGAAGTTTTTGGCCTCCTGGGCTATTTTTTCCTCATATTCCTGTTTTGCATCCCTCACCGCCTTGTGACATTTCTTCTGATCATCTTTATGTTTGTTCCAGGCTTCGGTTGTCTTTATGCATTTCCATTTTTTGAAATGATATAATGATTGAAATGATATAATGATTACCCCAATTTTAAAAACCGAGAAAGAGCCACCTAACTCCCCATCTAATTATAGGCCGATCGCCAGCATCCCCCTATTTACCAAAATAGCGGAAGGGTTGGTAAAGGCGGAACTTTCCACATTCCTTGAAAAATTCAACATTCTATGTGACAACCAATCAGGATTTCGCGCGGACCACAGCACTGAAACCATCATAGAACCCTAAGATCAGACCAACAGCACTTATTAATGATTCCATCGTTAAAAATAATAAATACGCGCCGTCAGTATATTTTCTCAGTAACGGCTCCCCAAACTTGGAATTCTCTTCCCATCTATTTACGTGAAGAACTTAATCTAGACAAATTTAAAATCAAACTGAAAACTTTTTTATTTAACGATGCATTTGTTATCTGATTTATAGTTTTCTTTTTAACATCATCCAACTACATTTGTTTCTATTTCTCTTTTCTTCACATATTCAACTATTTTTATCCCATCCTTTCTGTGTTTTCCTTATTTGGTTCCCCACTTTGCTCAATTACATTGTAACTTCTTCCCCTACCTTCCTTTTGTTTCCAGTTTGTTCAGTTATCGTCTAGTCTTGTGAGTTTTTAATTATTTTAAAATTATTTTATTTTGTAACTTTATTAATGTGTAAATCGCCTTGAATATTGAAAAGGCGATTAAACAAATAAATAATAAACTTGAAACTTAAACTTGATAGCCTCCCTTCTCGACCACCTCCACACGCTCTTCAGTCAGGGCTCAAGTGCCCTGATCATACAACTCGACCTGAGCAGTGCTTTTGACCTGGTCGACCACACCATTCTCCTTGAATGCCTAGCTCACATTGGCATCTCAGACCAGGTCCTCAATTGGTTTCAGGGGTTCCTACAAAATAGATCATACAAGGTACTCAAGAATAACTCTTTCTCTTACTGCTGGGACAACACCTGTGGGGTCCCGCAGGGCTCCCCACTATCCCCCATCCTATTCAACATATACCTAGCCTCCCTAGGTAAACTCTTACACAACCTAAATCTCAAATTCTTCATTTATGCAGACGATATCACAATAGCCATCCCACTAACCAACTTTTCACAAAAACTACTCGACCACATCACAAACATTCTCAACCAGATAGAACTCTGGATGCTTTCATTCAGACTGAAATTAAACCCCGACAAATCAAAATTTTTCCTAGCCTCCCCCAAAGATAAAATCAAGGAAACCACAATTCAACTAAAAGGAATGACCTTCCCCCTCGATCCGACCATAAAAATTCTGGGAGTCACGCTGGACAAAAACCTATCCCTAAATAACCATACCGACCTCATCGTTAGGAAAAGCTTCTCGGTACTTTGGAAACTTCGCACCATAAAAAAATACTTCAATGACACTGCATTCCGCCTACTTGTACAATCCTCCATCCTCAGCATTCTCGACTACTGCAATATCATCTTCCTTAACGCCACAAAGAAAACTACCAGGAGACTAAAAATAATCCAAAATACCGCAGTGCGCCTCATCTTTGGCCTAAAGAAATGGGAACATGTCACCCCTTTCTATCACCAACTACACTGGCTACCATTTGAATCTAGAGTTCTTTTTAAATTCGCATGCTTCTGCTACAAATCGGTTAACGGCTCTTCTCCAAGTTACATAAATACCCACTTTAACCTTTATTGCAACAACAGGACATCACGCAGAATTCAACTGTTCGCCTTCCCTTCGCCAAAACACTGTCCTCTCAAAAGATTCCTCGATAGAACTTTCGCCTTCCAAGCAGCCAAGTTGAACCCATGGTTAGCCCAGATGATACTCGAGGCCCCCACTTACCTTGCCTTCAGAAAACTACTAAAAACTTACCTATTCAGCAAACACGACCCTTAATATTCCATTCACCCCACATAACACTTGCCCCACCCCTGCCCCCTTCCTCCTTCACCAGACCCTCCCTTCCCCACTCTCTACTTCCCTTATCTAGTTCGATCAAACCTGCAATTTCTGTTATATTGTTGTAAATCTTCCCCTCATTGCAGACAGTTGTAAATCGCTGTAATTTCACTGCTGACTGCTGTAAATCGTTGTAATTTATCGTAAATCTGCTTGTAATTTGCTGTAAATCTGCTTCTAATTTTGTTGTAAATCTGCTTGTCAATGCAGATCATTTGCTAATTGTTGTAAATCGCCTAGAACTCACTGGGTATGGCGGTATATAAGAATAAAGAATAATAATTCATGTTGGTAAGGTTGGTAAGTTGGGTGGTTCGGTCTTTACCTAGCGGGAGGAGAAGCTGTGACAACATGGATAAGTAACATCTTATCAAACTTTGTAGCAACATGGATACGTAATATCTTATTAAACTTTTAGGAAGTCAATTCAAACTTATCTCTTTGATAAATTTCTCTGACCCCATTTCTGCCTTGATATATTTTTTAAAACACTTCCAGATAAATTTGATTAATCTTAACATGTTAATGTAATTTTGAAAGTTTTTTGTAATATCACTGTCTGTATATAGTCTCTTCCTCTGTAAACCGCTCTGAACTGTTTGTGGTATTGCGGTATATAAAAACAAAGTTATTATTATTATTATTATTATTATTATAGTGATCATCTTGAATTTTGGCAGCAGGCAGGCAGCACATCTTCTGGGATACCATTTCTGGTCTGCAGATTGTGGCCACCGGGCCCTGGTTAGGTTGATAGCGCCCCTAGTGGTCCACAGGTTTACTGCACCGGGCATGCTGCTCAATAGGGAGACCAGCCCTACAGGCCAAGATTCAAGAAACAGAAACAAAAAGAATCAGGAAACCAGTCACACATTCATTGCTGTATTTTCAATCTTTGCAGTATTCTTATTCAGGATGGATTATTGCATAAGAGTTCAAAACAGAATGGTAAAAAAAAAAAAAATACAAAAACTTATAGCAAAAATCTTGGTCAGCAGTTCAGGATTTTCAAAAGTCACTGTGCCTTAGCAATCCAGCACAGCCTACAGAAACTAGGTCTTGCCTGGGCCTTGGCCTTACTCTGGCCTTCAAATCAGGCCTGCTCAGAATGGAGCACAAGTCCAGCTACCTTAGCACATTACCATTCACTGCATAGCTTTCTGAAATACAAAAACAAAAGAAAATGTTCAGGAATCCTTCAGCTCTGCTCCTGAGCTGAGGCAGGAGAATTGTCAAGTTTGACCTCACAGCTTACAAAGCATTCATATAATCCCGCCCAAGGACTAGACAAACTTCTCCTCAATAATTCTCAGTTCCATTGAATTTCTGCATTCAAACTTATAATAACACCAAGAAAACATTTGCAATCAAAACTGTGAGAGCTCCACATAAACTTAGATAGCACAAAAGGGTGCCT
Organism: Geotrypetes seraphini; assembly: GCF_902459505.1. NCBI lineage: Eukaryota > Metazoa > Chordata > Amphibia > Gymnophiona > Dermophiidae > Geotrypetes > Geotrypetes seraphini. Next base: position 309,705,552 of record NC_047086.1, on the reverse strand, counting down.
TGCCCCCCTCCTGCATGAAGCTACAGCAGTGCTGGAGGTTCATGCAGCAAAGAGAAAAATACCCCCCCCACACACACACACACAGTTTTAAAGTCAGTAGACCTTACAGGCAACACCTATTTCCATAGCTTCAGCTGGTGGAAATGCCTGCTCAAAACCTCCATCTGTTCCTCCTGAGGTAGGGCTTCACCTTCCAGTTTTGGATCTATTTCATGTACTTCCATGAGTTCCAGATTATTAGCTTGCCCTGAGCTGGCAAGCTGAGCAGTAGAGAGAGAGCCATCCCTTCTCCTTGTCCTCTCTGATTGTGGAACAAACACTGCTGGCTTTTCAGTATGAGAGCCATGTCCTACTCTCTGTGTGCCTGCACTGCTCTGAGGCTATCCTGGGTTCCCCCTGTGGATGTCTGGGAAAGTGCAAGGCTTTCTAACAGAACCTTATGTTGATAGGTTTGGAGCCAAACCTTCCAGTGCTAGGTTGAGTCTCCATTTCCTCTACCTCTGAGCTATCAGAGAAGAACTCATTTTCTGCAAGGTTCTCTTCAGTGTACTTGGGGAACCTAGGCTGCTGTACTTTCTGAACTTGGGAATAACATTTATGGCCTTAGTTCTGCCTTTCTTAGGGTTTTTAAATGGGAACATGTGAGGCACAGAATCTGATTGGTCACAAGATGGACGCCTCTGTACCCCTCAGAATGGAATCACCAATCCCCACTACCCTTTACTTCATTGTGGTCATGGATTGAGCAACTTTGGGGATTTTGAGCTTTGGTTCTACCTCTCCCTGGGATGCTCTCACTGCTCCACTTCCAGAACTGCATATCAGTTATTAAGTTCAAGAGCAGGTGGAGTCAAGTTATCAATCTTGCAGGGTTCCATAGCATGTTGAGAAGTCTAGCTGTCCTCTCTCAACATGGCCTTTTTTTCCCCACTGCTAGAAATCTTTGATGCTGTATAAAGGGAAATGTTATGTTCCTTTTTCTCCAGTGGTAGGAAAGAGGTGCAAAACAAAATTGTATGGCAAAAGAGATGGTGAGAGAAGAACCAAGATTTACATGGCAGTGAAGTTGCCACTCTTGACATAGAAATGAAAGATAGTTGCTGGACTAATAGTTTTCTGAGTTTCACTGTGAGTGATATGAATGCTGTGCTAGAGGGGAGGAGTGTATGTAGGTGAGACAGATATGGGAAAGTATGGAAGGGATGGTGGAGCTGGATTAAGAGAGGTTATTAATGGTGAGTTTAGTGTGTGAGAGATTTAGGGAGGGGTGATCACCTAGGTTTATTAGATGGGGGAAAGGCAAAGTGGTTGTGATATACTGGATGATAAAAGGGGAATTTACTCTAGTTGACCTCAATAAACATGATTTTTTTAAAAAAGGGGGAATTGAAGAAAGGTGGGTAAAAGGAAGGGACAGAGGGGTCAGGGAAGGATAGAAGCCTATGGAGGGATAATATCACAGACGGAATGAGTAAGTGGTGGTGATGGAAACAGCATATTAATGGGAGATGATAAAATAGCCATGGATGCCATTATGAAGAGCATATTGAAATGGGATATGGAAGCCAAATGTAAGGTAGGTGATATGCACAGACAGAATTTAATAATTTTTAAATTGGAAAGAGAATATTTTTCTGATATATAGTTTTGATATCTACAATTGGGTAAAGAATTTGTGTCATCCTTGACTGTTTTTGTTTTTTTTTACTCTTTATTAATTTTCCATTCAAAAACAGTGCATTAAAATATAAATATAACTAGTCTTTAAGCCCGTTACATTAACGGGTGCTAGAACATATGTGTGTGTGTCTGTGTTTATTTCTTTCTCTCTCTCCTTAGTCGCTTTTTTTCTTTCTGCCTATCTTTTTCCTTGGCTGTCCATCATCACCCCTTGCCTGCTCCCCCTGTCCATTTTCCCTTCCTTTTACCTCCCCTGTGTCCACCACCACCCCTTCACTGCTCTCCTTATGCAGCAGCAGCCCTTCTCCCTTTGTTTTACCTCCCCCCTGTCCAGCAGCACCTGTTTCCTTCTCCCCCTGTCCAACATTAGTCCTCCGTTCCTTTTTCTTCACCCCCCCTGTCCATCAGCATCTCTTTCGTTCTCCCCCTGTCCAACGGGTGTTAGAGTAGACTGTTTTTTTTTCCTTTCTCTCTCTGTGCTTGGATGCTGTCTGTCTGTCTGTCATTCTTTCTGTTTGTGTGTCTGCCTTGTGCCCTGCCTGCCTGTATTTCTCCATTGCGTCATGCCTGCCTATCTCTTGGTGTGTGCCCCCAGCACACCCTTCCCCCCAAAACAGCCCCGTTTTCCAATGCCCCTGCCCCCTTTTGTGCCATGCCTGCCTGCTCTGTGGCCCCCTTCTGTTTCCCCCCTATGATTGCTGCTGGCCCAGCAAACCCCTCACCTCAAAGCAGTCCCCTTTCCCTCTCCCCTTGTTGAGCCATGCCTGCCTGCTCTGTGATCCCCTGCCCATGATTGCTGTGTGCCCCCAGCACACCCCTACCCCCAAAGCAGCCCCTTTCCCTCTCCCCCTGTTTGCCTGCCATGCCTGCCTGCTCCCTGTGCATCAGCATTTCCCTCCCCTTCACCTGTTCCTTCGTAGCAGCATGCAGATAAAACGGCTCCCTTAGTTATTTGCTGGTTTTTTGTTTTTTTTTTAGTTTAAAGATGCCGACGCGGCTCCTCTCACGATCCCGCCTGCATCGGAAGCCTTCTCTGACACAGGCTGGGATCGTGAGAGGAGCCATGGCGGCAGCGTTAAACTTTAAAAAAAAATCGAACAAAGAACTAAGGTAGCCGTTTTCAAAGCCACCGCCGCGGCTTAAGGGACAGGATTGTACAGCTGGACTTGATCCTGGGCCCGCGTCTGCCCTCCTCCAACAGCCGGCTCCCTCGAAGCCCTCCTCCCCTCCCCCTTTCCCTTCCCGTGGTCCGTTTGGCTGCGGTCCGGCCTGTGGAGGCGATTGACTGGTGACGTACAACCCGTGCATGCGCACTAAAAAAAACGGGACAGCTCAGGGAACACGATTTTTTTAGTGCGCATGCGCGTCTACCATTTTATTATATTAGATTGACTTCAAGACAATGGATACATACAGTAAAAATCCTAAACATCTGGATAATTTATGCTCAATTTCCTGATGAAGCTTGTTTGCGAAACAGGGAGCCTAGTTGGAAATTGTGGCGATAGTGTGCAAGCAGTAAAGAATGAATAGCCGTTTTTGCTTTTTTGCTCATGCTCCACTGTGCCGATTTTTTCCTGCTTCTAGAGCCCAGTACTACGAAGACTACTATGAATTCTTTTCAGATAAGTGTGATATTATTTTGATATACTTAGATGACAGTTGTAATAAGAAATGTATTTTTTCACTTATCTTGGAGGTTTTTGACCGAGGATGTGTCTGCATATCTCATTGTCAGTATTTTGAGAGAGGTTTGTCTAAATGGGAAGTTGTTTTTGGCGCCCCTATTAGACACTGAGGTCTTTTCTCCAATTTTGTGTATGATTGTTGGTAGTGCTGGGTGGATGTTTGGATGTTTTTTGTTGGAGATATTATATTGACATTCTTTCTTGTGTTTAGGAAATTTATATGTATATATATACCAGACTTAACCCCAATCTTCTGTTTTTCATTTTATCGACCATTATAATAACTTGGTTATATATAGTATATATAGTATATATAGTAATTTCTTCCTTAATTTTTAAACATCCTGAATCACTTATCTTTATTTGGTCAAATTCATGTTTTGGTAGAACACTCATACAATTTTGTCTTGGGCCTCTTTTCTACCACTAGAGACCATAGTTCTTCCTGCCTTATCACCTCCTGGCTTAACTCCCTTAGCTTTAAAATAGGCTCCTATGCTCTCCGGCAGTGTAAATACTTTCCGTATCCCCTCAATTGTTACACTCACCTTCATAAGGTTAGGAACTTAAAGGTAAACATCTCTCTCCAGCAGCATTTTTTTAATTGGCAGGCATGCTGCTCTCCTCATTGCAGTAATCAGGAAAAATCACAACCTTCTACCTCTCAAACTCTATTTGGCCCATCTTTCTTGCTTTCCACAGAATCCACTCTTCTTTAGTAAATTTATGCATTTTAACTAGCTGTGGCCTGGGAAAGCTTTACCCTCTTGCTTCTGACTAGGGACCTGATTTGGTCTGTCCAGGTCCATTTTTGGATCACCCTCCCCAGGCCTAACAACTGTGTGAGCATTTTTTCCAAAATTGCAAGGTTTGTCACCTTTTTGCCTGTTCCAAGTCCATAAGCTGCATATTCAACCACCATGAGCAGTCCTCCAAGTCTACCTTTTTCTCCTATTTTACATGCACATGCTGATGCCGTTGAGTTAAGGCAAGTGCCATCCCAGATTTCCAGTTCTGCAGATCATAAATTCTATGTTCTGCCCAGAGATCTATGCATTCCAGCTTTGCCCTAACCTATTTATACCTGTTTTGACCTTCTAAATCTCTTGCATGAAGTCCACTCACATCTCTGGCAACTCCATCAACACATAGTTCCATTACTTTGCTTCCTACTGCAGTCTGCTTTGTACACCTACTGACTCCCAATCCTCAGGCTTCTTTGTATTGCTTGAGTTACTCGCATTTAGTCTTGGTGGCTCCTTTAAACATTGATGATCTATCTGTCTGCGGTGTCTTTCACTCTTCCAGATGGCATGGTAGGTTAAACACAAATCTAAATACTTCAGCAGGGTGAATGAAGCTTAAATTGGCATCAGAGTTCGGGGCATTCAATAGTCAGCTATACCAAAAGTATGACCACTATGATTAGTGCCCACCCAATCGATAACCAGTTTTAACATAAAATATAATCTTGTAATACATATCAGCTTAGAACAAGCAGATTGTAGACAGACAAGGACATACCTGTCCTACTATTTTTAGTAGATCAAATTAAACAGAAACGAAAACAACAAAATCTAGATGTTATCCTTCTAGCCCAAGTGCATCTTGGAGCAGGCATTAAAAGCTAAAACAGTGGTAGACTTCAAAAGGAAATGGAATAAGCACAGAAGATCCTTAGTTGTAAAAGGTGAAAAGACAGTGATGCACAACCTATAACGTGTTTAAACTGCCCTGCTTGATTATAGAATGTTTGTTACTGATTCTAGAATGAATGGAAAGATACAATTTTAGGGAATCTTTTACTAAAGAGTGTTAAAAAAATTGAGCTTAGTGTGTTTTAATGAGGGAATTTCCCCACACATTAAGCCCATTTTTAATTCTGCCATAAAATGTTGGTTTGGTTTTTTTTTTCTTTTTGCAAGTGCTGTGCTAATTTTCCATTAGCATGCAAAACCTGCAAAAAAATTAACAAGGGAACACTTCCACCTCCTACTTAGGAAATGTAGAATGCTCCCATGCTACATCCGTGTTCATAGTTGGTTTATGGAGGCACACCCATGGCACTTCCCCTTCCCAAATATATATTAACATGCACTTAATGCGTGGAAAATGCAAAATTATTGTAAAATGCTCTAACATGTTTTGCGGTAAGCACTTTCCCACATGCTAAGCACATATTAGGTCTTAATGCCCTTTAGTAGAAGGGCTTCTTAATTTGTAAATTAAAATCTGTTTTATCTTTATTCCTAATTAGTGTGATTTTTTTTTTTTATAATAGTCTTCATTTCCTCTTCCCCTACTTAGTCAAGACTGAACATGCACATGTGCTATCATAAGGAGCATTTTGGTCCCTTTCATAGAGAAATATACAGAGGTTGTCTCTTGTCTATGTAGAAAGCAGATGTTTACTCCAAAACATGTTAGTACATTAGTATTCAATGCTGAACTTTATGTGACAACACAAGTGCCATATTAAGATCACTCTCTTATTGTTACCTTTTTTTCTTCAGCCTTATTTCTGCTTCTTTAACTAGAAAATACTTTTCAATCAAACTTGAATAGTAATTTGATTCTGGCTGTAGAAATTGGCAAGGATGTAGGCTTTAATAACACAGCAGTCATAACTATTGAAGTGTGGTTTGCAATATCTTTAGTAAAGACAGATGCAAATTGTGTCGGAGTACCGTGATGTAAAAGAATTCAAGAGCTAACATGCTAAATTTATTATCTGCTTGGCAAGCCTCTTTTCTGTTCTGTGTTACTATATCAATTTGCTCTTAAGAGAAAAATGCACAGATGGTTGCCAGATTTTAACATTATACATTATTTTTCTATTACTTTAATGTATAAGTTAAAATGCAACATTGCTTTGAAGTATCATAGTATTGCCTGAAAGAATATTGCTGGATACTACTAGCTGCTTGGATTTTGATTGAAAACATGCATAGGAGTTACAGACAGTGATTACACCAGAAAGTATTCCTTTACAGTGTAGTCCTATTTAAATTCAGTTCATAGGTCACGCAATCAACTAAATACATTTGAGACCTAATAAGCATCATAATTTGACAATATCTTAGTATTATTTTACATATGAGATACTAAGGGCTACTTTTACAAAGGCGCGCTAGGGCCTTAATGCACAAATAGTGCGCACTCTAGTTGCTACTGCCTCCTCTTGAGGAGGTGGTAGTTTTTCGGCTACTGTGCGCTATAGCGCGTGCTAATCCAGTGCGTGCACTAAAAACGCTAGCGCACCTTCGTAAAAGGAGCCCTAAAATTCTACCTGCATTTTAATTGTATACAGTTTTTGTCATGCATTTATAAAACCAAAATACTCATGAGCTCTGTGGGAGAGTTTTCTTACTGGAGAAATAAATGTGTGAAAATGAACATCTGTGTTTATCTTCATTATCTTTTAAAGAACATATCTAAACTATAGTAATGCTATGCATTTTTCTAAACTGCCATAGTTCACTTGATAACACTGGATAAAAATACTGTAGGTATAGGACAACAATGTGGTGGACTAGCTAGCTTAGGTCTCTCTTTACCGTGCTTGAATTTGGTTGCTTGTTAATGAGATGTATGAATCTTTGAGAGAGAAACATTTTAGACTAAACTATAGACTAGATTTACTAATGGTGCTAACATGCATTAAGGGATGTATTTACTTTGCAAAAGCCAACTCTGCTTGAAAAATAACAGAGTTGGTGCTCAAGGGTACCAAGATTAGGAGTAGGTTATATCCCCTTCCTTGGCAAGTTTTGGACAAGCTCTTCGTGTTTCTTTTTTTTTTTTTTTTAATTCTTTATTCATTTTTAAAACTATGATTGTGCACAAGAGATGATGCATTTACATAAAATATTAACATTACAGCACAATAAACTTGATAGAAATAATGACAAGACTTATTTCCCCCACCCCTTTTCCCAATTCATAAAAATACCTATAAACAACTTATCTATACCTCTTAATCAGTGCCAAAAACATATCCCCTCCCCCCACCCTGGATGTATTTGATTTCCTCATTTATATAAATAAATCAATCCTTACAATATTTAGTTAATGGTTCCCAAACTTCCATAAATTTTTTATAATATCCCTTCTGAATGGCCATAAACTTTTCCATTTTAAAGACATAACATAGGGAGTCCGACCAGAATGAATAATTCAATCTGTCCCAATTTTTCCAATTCTTTAAGATAAGCTGCATGGCAACCCCCATCATTATAAAGAAAAGTTTGTTATTTTTTGCCAAAATTTGACTTTTTGCCCTCATAGATGTTCCAAATAAAATGGTATCATATGATAGTGCCACTGGATTTTCTAATAAATTATTAACTTGATCCCACATAGATCTCCAGAATTTTAGTCCCCACTTCCAGATGACAATGCCAGCATCTATTAGACTTGGAACTATCTACTCTATGTAAACGAACTGGGGCCCAAAAAACTCTATGTAACAAATAAAGCCATGTTTGTCTCATAGATGCAGACATTGTACATCTCATCCTCCAAGACCAAATTCGTGGCCATTGAGACTCGGTAATTTGATGCTTAATCTTTGTGTTTCTTAAGGCAGTGATTCCCAACCCTGTCCTGGAGGAATACCAGGCCAATCGGGTTTTCAGGCTAGCCCTAATGAATATGCATGAGAGAGATTTGCATATGATGGAAGTGATAGGCATGCAAATTTGCTTCATGCATATTCATTAGGGCTAGCCTGAAAACCCAATTGACCTGGTGTTCCTCCAGGACAGGATTGGGAACCACTGTCTTAAGGTGAACACCTTAATATCACCCAAAAGATATGCAGGCACAGAAAGAATAATCAAATCACCAAAAAATACCTTCCTTGTCATAAAGCTCTAAAATATATCTAAGATGTATTCCTGGTGTGGGTCATTTACTGTTGGTTTGTCTAAGGAGGAAAAGCCTCAGATCCCTGTATGCTTACAAGCGCAAAGCTGAAAAAAGCATACTAGAAAAGGAAGTAACTTCATAGGCTGAAAAACCTCCTGCCTATGAAGCCTATGAAGTTACTTCCCTTTCTAGTATGCTTTTTTCAGCTTTGCACTTGTAAGCATACAGGGATCGGAGGCTTTTCCTCCTTAGCTAAGGTTAATTTAATTTAACAAACCAACAGTAAATGACCCACACCAGGAATACATCTTAGATATATTTTAGAGCTTTATGACACAAGGAAAGTATTTTTTGGTGAACACCTTAATATCCATAGTCAAGAAAACTACCATTCGTATAGAGTGGCATTAGAATCTCATGGCAGGAGGTGAAGCAGCAGCTTAAGGAGGCCTTTGGTTCTTCTGTGTTAGAGGTCCAAGTGGCATATGGTTCTTCCAAGCGGCAGTATGTGTTGGCTTTGTGGCAAGAACCTTATTTTGAAGGATTCAGCAGCTCTCATTTTCTCCTAAAGTTGTAAACCTTGAGTCTAGCATGGCCGTTTTAACAGAAATAAATATAGAAAGAGCCGTAGACCCTCACTATATAAGCCAAAATGGGGAGAGTACTGGAAAGTTTATTATTTACAGTAAGATACAACAAAAGACAATGAACAAATAAAGAGACCTCAGTACTGGGGAACTGCATTACATCAAACCCCTGGCAGTATACACCCGGGCAGACAACTCATATGTAACTTAAAGGCTGTAACCTAAATGAATTCACCTCGTACTTCATAATGTCTCCTCTATGGTGGAAAAATAGTGCTAAATATTAAGTGAAAATAATAATGTGAAAAACTTTACAATGTACTCTTCTCATTTGGCAAATGCTATCTTCAATTTTCTTTCACTGTTCAAATCAATATCGATAAAAACTGTATAAATGAAAATCCAACTTATCTGAATCCAAAGGAAATTAGTCACTGCCTGACAGAGCTCCGTTTTTGCTATCTTCTTCAGGCGCAGGAACCCATTTATCCTTTTTGTACAATGGCAGGTTAAAGTCCAAGTTTTCACAGCGCTGAAAAGCCTGCCAAAAAAAGCGTGAGTGGAGAGTTTGAATATAGCTTTCTCTCTCCACTCCGCAGTAAAGTTAGCAAGAGCAATGGCAGCCGAAAAAATCAGACACGATTAAAAGCCCTGCAAAAGGCAACGCACTCCCTATGACGCAATGACAATGTTATCTGAAACTTTATTTGTTTGTTGGATTAAAAACAAACTGACAAGCAAAATTACTGAAATAAGCACAATAAAAAATTAATTGAAAACCAAAACAAAAGCATAGAATTGCGAGCAAAATTCTGTAACAGTGTTGCATTATGTAGATACAAAAGTATGTGGATATATAAAGATGAAAGAAATTCTTTTGGTAACATACAAGTCACCCCGAAAGGCATTTGTCTACATTTTCATTATGTCCATGTGGAGAGAAAGCTTTTAGATGGAAAATCTAATAGTTTTCCCGCATCAAAAGGTGTATGGTTTTATCTCCATTAAAGGTTGCAGGAATTTGTTCAATAACACACCATTGTACTTGAGAAAATGTATGATTATTGGTGACATTATGAGATGCCATCGATGCAGAATATTTCTTAGTGTTCAAACAACTACGGTGTTCAATCAGTCTCTTCCTAATGGATCTTGTAGTACAATCAATGTAAATTAATCCACAAGGGCAGGTGATTATATATATACTACAAAAGCAGATGAACATGAAGTGTTAGATCTCAGTTTGTATATATTGTCTGTAAAAGGGTGAATCCACGTATCGCCTGAATAAGAAGTATCACACACAGTACAGTGGCCACAGGAGCCATGACAGCCTACCCCATGGAGTCGGTCCAGAGGAAGGCTACTAAAATGGTATGTGGTCTTCATCATAAGGTGTATGGGACAGACTTAAAGATCTCAATCTATATACTTGGAGGAAAGGCGGGAGAGGGGGAGATATGATAGAGATGTTTAAATAACTATGTAATGTAAATGAGCATGAATCGAGTCTCTTTCATTTGAAAGGAAACTCTGCAATTAGAGGGCATAGGATGAAGTTAAGAGGTGATGGGCTCCGGAGTAATCTAAGGAAATACTTTTTTACAGAAAGGGTGGTAGATCCATGGAACAGTCTCCCAGAAGAGGTAGTGGAGACAAAGACTGTGTCTGAATTCAAAAGGGCCTGGGATAGGCACGTGGGATCTCTCAGAAAGAGATAGAGGGGTATAAAAAAAACAAACGTCTAAGTCCCCTTTTGGCCTAAGGCCTTAAACGTTGAAAGTAGAAGCAGGGAAAATGTCCATTATAAAAAAAAACGTCCAAAAGGAGGTTTTTTAAAAAATAATGGTCTGCCTCTACGTTCAGCTGTTTAAACGCCCATACCACCACTACGTCTAAACTTACACCATATAATCAACCTAAAAAAAGCCTAAGCCCCAAATGTCCAAAACAAGAGCTTTTAGGCGAATGAGGAGCCAGTCCTTCGCCTAAAACCTGGATTCTGTAACCGGTGTCTGTCAAAAAACAACACCGGTTACAGAATCCCCTCCCTACAACGATCCGGGCAGGAGGGAGCCCAAGCCCTCCTGCCCAGCAGCACCCCTGAACCCTGTGACACGATCAGGGCAAGAGGGAACCCAAGCTCTCCTGCCCTGGTGAACCGCGACCCCCCCCCCCCCACTGACATCAGGGCAAGAGGGAGCCCAAGCCCTCCTGCCCCGCGGCACCCCTGAACCCCCGGCTCAATCAGGGCAAGAGGGAGCCCAAGCCCTCCTGGCCTGGCGATCTCCAACCCCCCTCCTCCATACGATCCGGCCAGGAGGGATCCCAGACCCTCCTGCCCTAGACGCAACCCCCCCTGACCGCCCCTGAACCCCCGATCGTCCCCCCCCTGCTGACCCATGACCCCCCCTGTCGACGCCATGACCCCCCCACCCACACCCCCTTCACCGTACCTTAAAATTGTTGGTCGGACGGACGGGTGCCAAGCCTGTCCGTCCGACAGGCCAGCCATCTGGGGAATGGCTGGCCTTAGGGCCTGATTGGCCCAGGTGGCTCAAACCCCGCCCACAGGTGGGCCTAAGACAACTGGGCTAGTTCTGGTTGGCCCAGGCGCCTCAAGCCCCACCTGTGGGCGGGGTTTGAGCCATCTAGGCCAATCAGGCCCTAAGGCCAGCCATTCCCGAGATGGCTGGCCTGTCGGACGGATGGGCTTGGCACCCGTCCATCCGACCAACAATTTTAAGGTACAGGGAAGGTGGGTCGGCGGGGGGGGGCATGGATCAGCGGGGGGCCGATAGGGGGTTCAGGGGCGGTCGTGGGGGGTTGCATCAAGGGCAGGAGGGCCTGGGATCCCTCCTGCCTGTATTTTAGTGGGGGGGGTGGGGGTTAGAGGGTGTCGCTAAGCCAGGAGGGTTTGGGCTCCCTTCTGCCGGATCGTGTGGGGGGGGGGGGGGGGTTGGAGATCGGGCCAGAAGGGCTTGGGCTCCCTCCTGGCCCTATTGGACTCGGTGGGAGGTGGGGGTGGGGGGGTTGGGGATCGCGGGGCAAGAGGGTTGGGCTCCCTCTTGCCCCGATGTCAGTGGGGGGGGGGGGTGTCGCGGTTCACCAGGGCAGGAGGGCTTGGGCTCCCTCTTGCCCTGATTGTGTTGCGGGGTTCGGGGGTGCCATAGGGCAGTAGGGCTTGGGCTGCCTCTTGCCTCGATGTCAGCGGGGGAGGGGGGGATCACGGTTCGCAGGGCAGGAGGGCTTGGGCTCCCTCCTGGCCTGATAGTCTGTGTGTGTGTGGGGGGGGTGATGTATCACGGCAGGAGAGATTGGCCATCTCCTCTGCCGCAATGCGATCACTCCTCTGCCCGAACTGCCACAACCCACGGCAGGAGAGATTGGACATCTCTCCTGCCGCGGGTTGCAGCAGTTCAGGTAAGGGGTGATCGCATCGCGGTAGGGAGATGAGGCATCTCTCCTGCCACGATGGTTGCGGTGGGGGTGGGTGGGTAGGTTGCCAGTCCGCTGAACTGATCACGCCAGTCGCCATCAGCTCAGTGGCCCCTTTTTCAGCACTTATACCTTTTTGACTTGGTCTAAGTCAAAACGTATAAGTGCCGACTAGGCAACCTTTCTAAATCTTTGATTATATGTGTTGTATACCTAGGTGTAGGTCGACCCACCTTCCGCCCACCGTCCGCCCTTTCCCCTCCTCTAAAAATGCCTCTTTTCTCTCTGTGCATTTAGAGGCAGGGGAAAGGCCTAAGCTGGTTTTAGATACGTCTAAAACCAGCTTTGATTATGGGTACTTGAACGATCAGGCTTTTTGATTTTCCAAGTACCCATTTAGGCCACTTTTTAGACTTTTTTTTTATTATGAGCCCCATAATGGTTACTGCGAATGAGCAGACTGGATGTGGCCCTTATCTGCCGTCATGTTTTTATGTTTCTAATATTGGATTCTCATTTTGAAATCTGAAGTTACTAAATAATCTGATAAATTCTTTCCTCAAGTATAGGCTATGCAAGGTTGACATAACATAATTCTTTATTTATATACTGCGCAAATGCCTTTCGGTTCAAGGCGGTATACAAAAGAATATAAGGAGAAATTAATAACATTAAAATTGGTTAAACCATGTGGAAGTACAGCACACAGAATCTCCCTATCTGTCCCAGATAGGGATCACAATCTATGCTAAGGTGCCTGGAAAGTAATGATCAGAACTTTGTACAAAATTAAGATCAAATTGAGAAAGAGAAGAAAATGAGAGCAATAAGAGAGTTAGAATGTAGGAAGATTAAAAGAATGAGATAAAAATAAAATCTTCTCATTAACCAGTCAAATGAATCACATACGGGGTATTTGCTGTAAATGCCACCAGGTGCGGGTAGATAGTTTAGGCCTGGAATTATAACTGTATAGAGCCCATGTGTGATAACACTTCGCAGAAATCCGAAGCTCTTTGTAACTCTGTAAAGTAACATCGCGACAGAAGCTCTTGTAGCATAACACCTTTACAGAAGCTCTGGTAAACCTCTCTGAAGTGGCTCCCTGGGAATTGGTAGTGGTTTGGAAGCTCTCAGTAAACATAAACTAGTCCTGGGGAGGGGCACCCAGGTCCAATTTCATGTCATTTTGCTCGGGATTTGGGAAGTTATTTATTCCACCCTTTAAGGCCTGTGGGACAGCCATTCTGCCAGACCCTAAACATTCATCTGCCTGTGGGATGGCCATTCCTCGCTATCGTCCTGCAAAATGCATCTTTCGGTCTCGTTACCTTTTCGGACAAATCATGTCTCAACCTTTATTATCCAGATCATCTTACCTGGATGCGATCTTTAATATTTCTATTGCACTTTAAAGTTGAGTTTCACCTGCAATAATTTTCACCGGTTCTACTCAACATATCTAGTGCTAGATCTGAATATCTGTGGTTGACTTCTCTCTGTTGTTTGCCTGGATTGAGGTGTTGGGTACAGTGTTAGATCTGAATACTGACTTTTGCTTGCCTGGGATGAGGTCCTCGGTATGGCGTCTCAGGAGCCTCTTTGCCTGATCATAGAAAATCTAGGCCAACGGTAAGGGGTTGGTCCATCACACATGAGCTTATTCAAGGATAGTGGTTCGGGCATATACTGACCCAATTGGGGGTACGTTGATATATTTATAAGTACATGTCATCAAGGCCACATTGGGTAGCACGGGGCTGCAGCCATATGCCTGGTGGGGAACCCAAGATTAGCGAGGTTTCGCTATCCCAGGTCGTGGCAGGAGATCATAGTGGGGTCATAGGCACAGCATACAGCCAAGAGAGAACACATCTCTCTCCTCTCCCTTTTCTTTTCTGCTCTTCCTTCTCAATTTGTTTTCTACCTCTTGTCTATTTACTTTCCAGTCCTCAATTTCCCTTTCATTGTGTCTACCTACAACTTTCCACCTCTTTCCCTCACCCCTTCCAGTATCTCACTAAATCTATCCTCTTCCCCCAATCCAGCATGTGTTCTTTCTTTATCTCCTCCTTCCATCTAGTATGTGCTTGCTCTCTCCTCTCCACTTCCTTCCAGAGTCTACTCTCCTCTCTATCCTCTCCCATCCAGTCTCTGCTCTCCTTTCTCTCCTCCCCACTGCCTTCTAGCATCTGCTCCCTCTTTCTTCACTTTCAGCATCTGTTCCCTTCTCTCTCTCCCCTTCCAACCAGCATCTGCTTCTTTTTCTCTCCTTCCCACTTCCTTCTAGCTCCCTCTCTCTCCACTTTCAGCATCTGTTCCCCTCTCTACCCTCCCATCCAGCATCTGCTTCCCTTTCTCTCCTCCCCACTTCCTTCTAGCGTCTGCTCCCTCTCTCTTTCTCTACTTTCAGCATCTGTTCCCTTTTCTTCCTCTTCCTACCAGCATCTTCTCCCCTCCCCACTTCCATCCAGCGTCTGCTCCCTCTTTCTCCACTTCTCTTCAGAGTCTGCTCTCCTCTCTCTCCGTTTCAGTGTCTGTTACCCTTACCCCCCCTCTCCCTCCACTTCCCTTCAGCACCACTGAACTGCCACTGAACCTCTTCCCATCGTTGGGCCACCTTTCTCCCTTCCTCTCAACTTCGCAAGTGCTGCAGAGTTTTCTGTTTCTCCGTGTCTGGATGCAGCAACATTTTCACAAGTCCCGCGTGACTGCCCCAAAGCTTCTCCTCTGATGCAAGCCGCCCAGTTGGAAACAGGAAGTGTGTCAGTAGAGAAGCTTTGGGGCGGTCACGAGGGACTTGTGAGAATGTTGCCGCGTCCAGATACACAGAAACAGAAAACTCTGGAGCACCCACAAAGTTGAGGGGAAGGGAGGGAGATAGCAAGACAAGGGGAAGAGATGCCTTTTGACGGCAGTTCGCTCACAGCCCAGCTGTCAGACGGCCGTGGACTGCTAGTGGGCCACGGACTGGGGGTTTGGGACCCCTGCTCTAGAACTTTTAGAGTCTTTTTACATCCTTAGCCATATAACTGGCCTCCAAAACTAAACACAGTACTCCAAGTTGGGCCTCACCAATGACTTGTACAGGGGCATCAATACCTCTTTTTTCTACTGGTTACGCCTCGCTCTATACAACCTAGCATCCTTCTGGCTACAGGCACCACATTGTCACACTGTTTTGTCACCTGCAAATCCTGACACTGTCACCCAAAATTCGCTCTCCCTATCTGTGCATTTCAGCCTCTTTCCTTCTAGCAAATACAACTTCCTTAGTTTTCTGCTCCCCCAAGTGCATCACTCTGCACTTCTTTTCATTTAATTTTTAATTCCCAATCAGACCATTCTTCTAACTTTTGCAGATCCTTTTTTCATGTTTTCCACTCTTGCTGGGGTGTCCACTTTGCTACAAATCTTTGTGTCATCTGCAAAACATAGTAACTCTTGAATATAGCCAGATGCATCTTTTCAAAATTTTAATTTAACAAGCTGAGTTGCCCTTTTACTAAGCTGTAGCAAGCACTAATGTGTGTTTACCACAGTTTAAAATCCACTATTGTAGGGCATGCTCAAATATTCCATGGTAGTTTTGTGTTTGGTATGCACTACCCATGTACTAAAAAATAAAAATGATTTTTTAGCACTGGGGTATATTTGGGGCTGGAGAGTAAGCATGCTCAGTGTTAATCAGCAAGTTGCATTGCTATGCACTAACCAATTAGCATGTGGTTAGTGCGGGAACCCTTATTGTCTAATAAATAGGTGTTGATAGTGGGTCCTGTACTAATTGTCTGATGCTAATTGGGAAATTAGCATGTAGCCATTAATGGTGGGGAAATAGGAATGCAGCATTTTGTGGTACACCGTGAAAAGTGTGCAGGACATTGGCGTGCTGACAATTCCGCTTCATCAAATGCACTCACTGACAAGTGCGTGCATGAAAGGAGGGGAATTGTCGACAGATTTGTAAGTGTAGTGGGGGTTGCGGCAAAGATCGCATTCGCATTCGCATTGGCCCTCAACGAGAGCGTGAGTGTGTATGGGAGTTCCCCCATATACACCGTCTCAGAACGCAAACGGGAAGGATGAATGGAAATGGTGAAATGCTCGCGCACAAGTTGTAAGTTTAGTGGGGGATTGTGTTCCCCCCCCACACCCCTGAACAAGAGCACAAGTCACCCCCGCCTCAGAGCGCAAATGAGAAGGAATAGGAATGCTGAAGAAAGTAAGTTCCTATTTTCGCCAACAACATTTCACTGTCCTTGTCCAATCCATCATCCTCTCCAAACTAGACTACTGCAATGCCATCTACTTAAGCCTATCAAAAAAAAGTCTTCAAAGACTCCAGCTAATCAAGAATACTGCAGCCAAGTTGATCTTTGCAAAACACAAGTCTGACTTTGTCTCCCCACTCCTAGCCAAATTTCACTGGCTCCCAGTAATTTCCAGAATCCATTACAAATGCTCATGCCTGGCTTTTAAGATGATTCACGGCATCTTTCCTCCCTTAATCCCACTATCTTAACTCCTCGAGTCCTGACTCTACCAGACCCGCCCAAACGTATAAACTATCCTTCCCCTCTCTACACGGTATTCGCTATGCAGGCAAACTGGGAAAATCCCTTCTCTTCAGAATCACAGGTCTTTGGAACGACCTTACTACCCCGCTGCAGAACCTGGGCTCCCTCCAATTATTCCGCAAGCAACTGAAAACCTGGCTTTTCACCAAAATATAATTCTATCCCCCCTTACTCTTCTCTTATATATATAAATTCATGTAAACCTTTTTTTTCCTTCTCTTCCTATATTTTAAGTTCTTGTAAACCGTGCCGAGCTCCACATACGTGGAGATGATGCAGTATATAAACTTAAGGTTTAGTTTAGTTTAGGATGGCGCGCATTTGTTATGTGCACAAATGTCAGGGCGGAATTGTTAGCGCGCCAATGTTCTGTGCGCTTTTGTCAGGTCACCACATTTTACAGCACTAAAAGTGGCCTGAGCTGCAGGAAAACCCCATGCTAATGATACGGTAAACCACTTTTTAGCACAGCTTAGTAAATGGGCCCCTGAATTTGTTAATCCATTGAAGAGACAGAATAGTGGCATATTTTACTAGCTGTCTGTTTAAAAGGTACTTTTAGCTATGAGATGATGCATTATTAAATTTTCTACAACAATCCATGATTTGGTTTCTTCTTTTTCAGTTCAAATTTCTTTATTATATTTTGTAATTACTAGCACTTTTCTTCACAGTACATTAAATAACACAAAGGAATTCTGCATCATAGTAGCTCCTTTATTTTGATTTGGAATTTGAAGCAAAACATCCTTTAGTCCTATGGATTAATAAATACCTTTTAGCTCTGCTTCATTCAGTGTGCTTTTTGGGATTAAGAGTATTGAAAAAAATTCTCTGTGGCAATCTCATTTTGTGCCTAAGAAATAGTCCTTATTAAATAGTTGAATATCCATTTTCATCGGGATATTACTCAAAGCTCTTTTCTGCTTTGACTAAATAAATATATAAACAAAATGTACTTGAATATAAATTGCTTCTTTATCAACCAAATTCTCATTTGAAAATATAAATATATGAATTGTAAAGGTGATTTTCCATTCCTAGAAAAAAATAATACATCTATGTTGCGAGTGCTACATTTTTATTGCATCTATACGGGTTCACCGACCTCCTCAAGCAGGGATTTCGTGAAGTACTAGCTAGATTTTTCATACTCATCTAATGCCTGCATTTTTTTTTTTTTTTTTACTTTCACAGTTTTATCATAAAAGGAAAGTTTGCCATAGCTATGCTCTCTGCTTTTAAAAATCTCTTCTCATGAATACACTTTCCATATTTTTGTTATTTTGATGCATGCAGTATATTAGGGGTAATTTTATAACAGGGCACCTATATGAAAATTCCAAAAAAAGCACCTGTTTTACATATACAACATCAGCACTACTACAAATTTACACTTGCTCTGAAATTTACCTGTTTATTATATAAAATGCATACATTGGGGACAATTCAATAAATGGTGCCCAAAACTAGGCGTGCTGGAAGATCCACTAAGCTAGGATTTTGTAAAGGGTGCTCTGCATGGAATGGCCTTTATAGAATAGTAGTATAGTGTATGTAGAAAAAAATGTGCTCAGCACTATTCTGCAAACTTTGCCTAAAGTTAAGCAGGGTTTATAGAATAGATGTAGTAGAATAGATGTAGCTGGCCCATGACTAAAATTTAGGTGCAACCATTTATGCCAATTAAAACCTGATGTAAATCCCATGCCTAAATTGTGCATGGATTTAGTATATTCTTTAATAGTGCGTTTAATGTTTAGGAATACCCATGACCTACCCATGTCCTGCCTATGACCTCATCCCTTTTGATATCCGTGCATTAGAATTAATACCTGAGCACACTTAGAAAGCTGTGTGCATGAATTCTAATTAGTGCTGATAATTGTTGTTAGTGACCAGTTTTCGGTGCTGATTGGCTTGTTAAAAAATTAAGTTGCATGTGCAATTGGCCATGCATCAAAATTTTCACAAGCAAATTTAGTCACCATATATAGAATCCATGGATTTGTGCCTAACTTTAGGTGTAAATATTTATGCCTGCTAAAGGCTGGTGTAAATGCTTTCTTGTCCCCAGTTGCCATTTTTCCCATTCTAACCCTCCCCTCCCCCACCCCCACATCTACCTTAAATTTATCATAAAATTTGCCAGGCGGTGGTAGCGATTCACAGAGCTACCCTGCTGCTGGTCCTGGTGTCTTCTACCCACTGTGGCCCTCCTCAGAGGAAACAGGAAATTGTTAGGGTGGGCCACAGTGGAGAGAAGATGCTGGGAATGGCAGAAGGGTAACTCTATGAATCACTACGGCAGCCCAGCAACTTTTATGACAAATTGAAGGTAGATGTGGTTGGAGGGGGGGGGTGTGGAATGGGAAAAATGCCAATTGGGAGGGGAGTGGAGAAAGGTGGAAGCATTACTTGCCAGGAAGAGGAGCGGCAGAGAAAGCTGGCCAGCAGCAAGATGCTACTCCCTCAACAGTGCTGCCTGAGGCTGCCACCTCAGTTGACCTCATAGGGCCGCCCCTGCTGAAAGAGTCCACCTGTTTACCAGTATATGCATTCTGCACTGAGGTGTTCCTATGGGCATAGTTTGGTTGGGGCAGAGATGGAGTTATAATCCCCCAGATTCTACAAATGGTGCTTAAAATTAAGCACCCAGTTGCATTCCCAGTTATAAAATAGGTTCAGCTTTTTGTACAGTAGAATCTCAGCTATTCGGCACCCACGGGGATTGTGGATGCTAGATAACTGTTTCCCTGGTTGATTAAGATTGCTATGTTAGAAGAACACAGATCTCTATCTCCCTCTCCCTCCTGCCCCAAAGCAGCAGTCTTGAGCCACAAAGCTCTCCTCCCTCCCTCAAGCCCTGAAGCAGCAGAGGCAAGTGGCAGTCCTAAGCTGTGAATCCCCTTGTTCCTTCCCTCCCTCCCTCTCCCTTCCTTACCTGAAGCGCAGCCAGTCAGCAGGAAGCAGCCTTAAAACAGATTGCTCATGGCCGGCCCCAGCAGAGCCTTTCCTCTGACGCATTGATGCGGCTCAGGACCGCTGTTGCGCTGGTGCTTTGGAGTGGGAGGGCAGGAAGTTCCTGATTTAGCCAAGGCCAGATTAAAGGGTAGGCCAAGTAGGCATGGGTCTAGGGCCCGAAATGATCAGGGGGGCCCGCCACAGGAACTACCCTCCACAAAAAGGGCTGCAGGACAGAGACAGCAAACTACAGACCAGTGAGTCTCACGTCTATAGTGTGTAAACTCATGGAAACACTGATCAAACAGAATCTTGACACAATCCTAGACGAAGAAAAACTGCGTGATCCACACCAACACGGGTTCACCCAGGGTAGATCCTGCCAATCTAATCTGATTAGCTTTTTTGACTGGGTTACTAGACAACTGGACGCCGGAGAGTCACTGGACGTGGTATATTTGGACTTCAGTAAAGCATTTGATAGCGTCCCTCATCGAAGATTACTGAACAAGCTGAAATCGATAGGATTAGGAGACACTCTAACTACATGGGTTGGGGATTGGCTGAGCGGTAGACTTCAGAAGGTGGTGGTGAACGGTACCCCATCCGAAGCATCGGACGTGATCAGTGGAGTGCCGCAGGGCTCGGTCCTGGGCCCGATTCTATTTAACTTATTCATAAGAGATATGACGTAAGGACTTAGAGGAAGGGTATCACTGTTCGCTGACGACGCCAAACTTTGCAACATAGTAGGCAAAAGCTTATTACCTGATAATATGACACACGACCTACTGTTGCTGGAACAATGGTCAACTACTTGGCAGCTAGGCTTCAATGCTAAAAAATGCAAGATAATGCACCTGGGTAAGAGAAATCCGCTTAGAACTCATGTACTTATGTAAATGGTGAGACCTTGGTTAGGACCACGGCGGAACGCGACCTAGGGGTGATCATTAGTGAGGACATGAAGGTTGCCAATCAAGTCGAGAAGGCTTCCTCCAGGGCAAGACAAATGGTGGGGTGTATCCGCAGAGGTTTTGTCACCTGATAATATGACACACGACCTACTGTTGCTGGAACAATGGTCAACTACTTGGCAGCTAGGCTTCAATGCTAAAAAATGCAAGATAATGCACCTGGGTAAGAGAAACCCGCTTAGAACTTATGCACTAAATGGTGAGACCTTGGTTAGGACCACGGCGGAACGCGACCTAGGGGTGATCATTAGTGAGGACATGAAGGTTGCCAATCAAGTCGAGAAGGCTTCCTCCAGGGCAAGACAAATGATGGGGTGTATCCGCAGAGGTTTTGTCAGTAGGAGATCTGAAGTTATGATGCCGTTGTACAGAGCCATGGTGAGGCCTCACTTGGAGTACTGTGTTCAGTTTTGGAGACCACACTACCGAAAGGACGTGCTGAGGATCGAGTCGGTTCAGCGAACGGCCACTAGGATGGTCTTGGGGCTCAAGGATCTCACGTATGAAGAAAGATTTAAAAAATTGCGGCTGTACTCACTTGAGGAAAGAAGAGAACGGGGAGATATGATTGAAACGTATAAGTACATCACGGGACGCATCGAGTCAGAAGATGATATTTTCTGGCTCATGGGACCCTCGACCACCAGAGGGCATCCGTTGAAAATCAGGGGAGGGAAGTTTCATGGCGACTCCAGGAAGTACTTCTTCACCGAAAGAGTAGTGGATCATTGGAACAGACTCCCACTCCAGGTGATAAAGGCCAGCAGCGTGACGGATTTTAAGAGAAAATGGGATACTCACGTGGGATCTTTAAGGGAGTAAATTCAGGGGAGGGGATACTTGGAGTGGGCAGACTTGGTGGGCTATAGCCCTTTTCTGCTGCTTTTTTCTATGTTTCTATGTTTCTATTCTGCCGCTGCTGCTTTTCTTAACCAGCAGCAGCGGCAGCAAACCTTTAAATCAAGTGTCCAACCTGCAGCCCAGCTTGTACTCCCTGAAACACAGCCTTCTCCTTTCCTTTCTTCTGTGCCTCCCTCCGGCGCGTGCTTCGTTTCTGGCTGGCTCCCTTGCTGCCTGTTCAAACCCACGGGTGTCAGCTCCTCTTGTGATCTGCGGCTGCATCAGAAGTGTTCCCTCTGACATCGTGACGTCAGAGAGAAGGATTCCGACGCAGCCATGTATCACAAGAGGAGTCAATGCCTACGGCTTGAACAGGCAGCAAGGGAGCCGGACAGAAACGAAGCACGCGCCAGAGGGAGGTGCAGAAGAAATGCTAATGCTGCTGCACAGGAAGGGGGAAGGGGGAGAAATGCTGCTGCTGTGGCAGGATGGGGGAGAAATGCTGCTGAAGGTGGGAAGGGGAAGATATGCATGCTGTTGTATGGGGGCATGGGGGGAGGGGGGAGAATGCTGCTGCTTCGCAGGGAAGGGGGGGGGAGAAAAATGCTGCTGCTTCACCCAACTGGGGAGAGAGAGGGAAGGAGTGAGAAGGAAAAGGGAGAGGAATGAGAGATGCCAAGTCCATGGGAGGGAGAGAAAGAAGATATACCAGACCATAGATGGGGAGGGAGAGATACCAGGGCATGGGGGAGGGAAGGAGACAGATGCCAGACCAGGAGAAAGGAAAGAAGGAGAGGAAATGCCAGATAATGGAGGGGAGTTGGAAGGAGAGGAGAGAGATGCCAGACCATGGGGTGGAGTGGGAAGGAAGGAAAGGAGAAGAGAGAGATGCCACAGCATAGGGGAGGGGGTGGAGACAGAAAAATGGAGAGGGGGTGAAGCTGAAATGAATCATGTATAAAGGAGAGAAGTAACATACAAACATCAATGTCCAATATCTTTCTTTTCTTAATTTTTTAGATAGTTATCAGGGCTTCAGACATGCCATTTGGTCACCACACATTTTTCATGGCTGCCAAATATTTCTTAATGGCCATGGCTTCTTCATTAGCCCCTTTCTATTTATCTATTTTCCGTGTTTTATATGTTTTTATATATTTTTTTATATCTTTTAAAGTAGTAAACATTAATATCAATAACTTAATTTATGTTATTAAAAATTTATCTTAAATGTTTTCAATACTTGTTTTTTTCTCTTATCGTGTCAGGAAAGGGACCTGTCACATCGATGTGACAGGTCCCTTTTCCGACACGATAAGAGAAAAAACAAGACAAGATGATTAAAGCAGAAACAACAAAAGGTAGAAAAAAGATTTTTTGGTGCTTTAGTATAAAATAGTATTGAAGTTGTATTGATAAAACTTTTAAAACAAAAAATAAGGTAATATTTTTATTGGACTAATTTTAATACAATTTTTTTACTAACTTTTAGAGACCAAAACACCCTTTCTCAGGTCAGGACAGTATAATGTAACAGCAGTATACTATATTGACCTGAAGGAGGCTATGGCCTCTGAAAGTTAATTGAAAAATGGATTAGTCAAATAAAATGGTATATTCTTATTTTCAATTTTTGTGTTATTTCTATTTGTTAATTTGTAAAGTGGTGATTGTTTGTCAGTTTCTTCAAATTTACATCTGCTATATTTATATTTTTCAGAGTATTGGGCTATATGTCATTGTTTCTGTGGTGTTTCACTGTATGCAGTTTGGCTTCTTGGCGATTCAGTTTAACCTTTATCTATATATTTCTATTTTTAGTTTGTGATTACTTATTCCATACTGGGTGAGGGTGTATCTGTTTCTGTGTTTATGAAAGTCATGGTTTTCTGTTAGCGTTGACTAGCCTTGTTTGGCGAAATGCATCAAGCATGGTTCTTGGGAGCACCTTGAATAAACCTGATTTGAATCTCCTTATTTTCTGCCAATCTTCTTTTGTTTCATATTAGATTCTTTGGTGGACTGCTTGCCTTGTTGTTTTGTTACAAGTTAACATACATGGGTGGAACATACTAGAGGAGTTACAGATTTGGTTGTTTATCCATACATATGGGTTCCAGTTGGTTGACATAGAGTGAGGCAGTTGAGAGACTTATACATTATTTCGGTTAGTATTACTGCTTTACAATATATTTGAACACTTTTATATATGTATGGAAAGGATTCAGAGTTAAAGTCCTGGGTAAGTAGGTGGGAAAGGAAGGAAGGATTGTTCAGAGATGTGGGGTTGCATAGAAGAAAAACTGTGCACTGGTATGCTAATCTTTGTTTTGAATTTTAAAAAAGAAAGAAGAAATAAAGTAGAAATAAAGAAGTAAATAAGAAAACAGATAAATGGGGGCAGGGCATGGGTGGGGCGTGGGAGGGGCAGGGCCATGGGGACCCAGTGTACTTGTGTTGCTAGGGGCCCTCGAAGAATTAATCCTGTTCTGGATTCAGCTTCTTTGGAGTTGCTTGGGGGCTTGAGGGAGGGGAGGTGGGATTTGTGGCCTAGGATGCTGCTGCGCTGGTGCTTTAGGTCGGAAAGAAGGTGGGGTTCATGGCTCAGGACTGCCGTTGCTTCAAGTGCTGTGGACGAAAACCCGTCTGACATGGATGAAGAGCGTTTGTATAGTCAAGAAAGTTAGTTACCACCTTTCCAGTGATTTTAGAAACGAAAGGTAAGTTAGAAATTGGCCTGTAAATGGTGACTTCTGCAGGATCCAATTTAAGAGCTTTAAGCACAGGAGTAACTATAGCGTGTTACCAAGGAAGGGGAAACAGGGCCGGATTAATCAATAGGCCCAGTAGGCATGTGCCTAGGGCCCAAAACTGCGAGGGGGGCCCACTGAAAGAGGACAACTCACCTTGCTATTTTTTAAAATAGCAATGACCCCCCCAGCAATGGCAACGGGCTCCCCCTGCAAAAACGGCAACAGACCGCCCCCCCCACCCGCAGAAACAGCAACGACAATGCGGCTGGATGTGTTACTGGAAGATCCCGCGATGACTGCTTCTGCTGGTCCATCCCCCTCCGACGTCACTTACTTGCTCTGGAAGAAGTGACGTCGAAGGGGGATGGACCAGCAGAAGCAGTCATCGCGGGACTTTCCTGTAATAGATTCGGCCGCGTTGCTGTTGCTGAAGGGGGGGCCTATTGCTGTTGCTGCAAGGGGGGGCGTTGCCGCGGGGGGGGGGGGGTTGTTGCTGTTGCTACAGGGGTGTGTGCCCATTGCCGTTGCCGTGGGGGGGTAACCCGTTGTGGACAGAGCCGGCAGCTGCAATGTTTGGAGGGGGAGGGAGAAAGGATCATGGAAGGGTGGTGGAGGGAGAGAAAGGGGGCAGGGTGGTGTGGAAGGAGAGAATGGGCTGATGGAATTGGTGTGCAGGGGAAGGGGAGAGATATAAGGGGAAGGATACTAGATGGAATTGGGTTGAAGGGAAAGAAAGGGGACAGATGCTGATGGAATTGGGGTGCAAGGAAAGGGGAGAGAGACATAAGGCAGAAGGATCATGGATGGAATTGGGTTGGAGGGAGAGAAAGAGGGCAGATGCTGATGGAAGTGGGAGGAGGGAGAGGAGAGAATGAAATGCCCGACCATGGGAGTGTGGGAGAAGGAAGGAGGGGAGAGAGATGCCAGACCATTGGAGGAGGGAAGAGAAGATGATGGATGCCACACCAATTGGGGGTGGGGGGGAAGAAGAGAGGGAAGGGAGAGGCAGACAATTTTTGGAAGAGGCATAGAAGGACAGAAGATGAAAGGAAGAGAGTGACAAGAAGATGAGGAGAGCAGAAACCAGAGAAGACAAAGGTAGAAAAAAAATTTCTATTTATTTATTTTTTTGCTTTAGGGGACATGCATCGCTGGTTCTGTGGTGTTGCATTGTATGCAGAGTCCAGCTTCTTGGTGGTTTTATTTAACCTTTGTCTATGTATTTCTATTTTATCCCCCCTTTTACAAAACTGTAGAGCATTTTTTAGTGCTAACCGTGGCTAAAAACCATACTACAGTTTTGTGAAAGGGGGAAAGGTTAGTTTGTGGATTACATATTCCATACTAGGCAAAGGTGTTTTCTGTGTTCTGTTTGCATGAAAGACATGGTTTTTTTGTTAGCGTTGACTAGTCGTGTTTGGCGAAATGCCTCAGGCATGGTTCTTGGGAGCACCTTGAATTAACCTGATTTGAATCGGTTCATAGTCAGTCGCACGCGAGACACCAGCGCGCCAACAATCGAGCGCTGACAATTCAGCGCAAGACACCAGTGCGCCGCGGGAAAACTTAGTTTTAAAGAGCTCCGAAGCGGGGTGTGAGTGGGGACCCCCTCCCCGCTTTACTGCATAGTGTTCGCGCTGCTGTTGGAGGGGGGGAGGTTAGGGGGTTGGAACCCTCCATTATAGAGAAAATGGAACTTTTTCCGACTTTTTTTTCAGGAAAAGTTCCATTTTCTCTATAATGTGGGGGGTTACACCCTCCAAAGGCATCACGACCAGTATGCAGTAAAGCCCCACACCCCTGTCAGAGCTCTTTAAAACTAAGTTTTCTCGTGGCGTGCTTGTGTCTTGCGCCGAATTGTCAGTGCTCGATTGTCGGAGCTCTGGTTTCTGGGGCGCGATTGCCCCGTCACCTTTGAATCTCCTTATTTTTCTGCCAATCTTCTTTTGTTTCATGTTAGATTCTTTGGTGGACTGCTTGCCTTGTTGTTTCGTTGCAAGTTAACATACATGGAGTGGAACGTACTAGAGGAGTTACAGATTTGGTTGTTTATACATAGTAACATAGTAGATGACGGCAGATAAAGACCCGAATGGCCCATCCAGTCTGCCCAACCTGATTCAATTTAAATTTTTTCTTCTTAGTTATTTCTGGGCAAGAATCCAAAGCTCTACCTGGTACTGTGCTTGGGTTCCAACTGCCGAAATCTCCGTCAAAATCTACTGCAGCCCATCTACACCCTCCCAGCCATTGAAGCCCACTCCAGCCCATCCTCCCCCAACGGCCATATACAGACTGTGCAAGTCTGCCCAGTACTGGTCTTAGTTCAATATTTAATATTATTTTCTGATTCTAGATCCTCTGTGTTCATCCCAAGCTTCTTTGAACATATGGGTTACAGTTGGTTGATGTAGCGTGAGGCAGTTAAGAGGCATTGTAAACTTGGTTATTACTTTAGACTTATATTTTGGATAGTATTACTACTTTACAAATATTTGAACACTTTTATATATGCATGGAAAGGGTTCAGAGTTAAAGTCCTGGGTAAGTAGGTGGGAAGGGAAGGAAAGGGGATTTGTTCAGAGATGTTTGGGGGTTGCATAGAAGAAAAACTGTGCACTGGTATGCTAATCTTTGTTTGGTTTTGATTTTTTTTTTTTTAAAAAAGAAATACAAGTGGAAATAAAGATGTAAATAAGAAAGCAGATAAATGGGGGCGGGATAGGGGTGGGGCATGGGGGGGGCAGGTGCAGAGGCGGGGTGTACTTGGGTGCCTAGGGGCCCTCGAAGAATTAATCCTGCCCTGGGGGGAAATGTTGTGGAATTGAGACTATTAGAGACTATAGACACCAAGAGATCTGAAAGACAGTCTAAGAAGAATCTTTTTATAAGAAAAGATGGAATTGGGTCAGTTGGGGAAGAAGTAGATCGAAATGAAGTAACTATCTTCTTTAAGAATAAGATGTAGGGAAGATTAAAAGCTGAAAGTTCAGAAAGAGGAACCATAGAGGAAGAGGTACCAGGGGTAGAGCAAGTAATAGGTGCAGTAACTAGAAATTGCCTTAGCTGAGAAACCTTGTTTAAAAAGCCATGCGCAAAGTCTTCAGCACTAAGTCAGAGATTGAGATGAAGGGCTGCTAGCAGAAGATGTTCCAGAGAGAATAAAAAAGCCAGTATAGCTGAGAATGATTCAAATCCTGTTTCAAAATCCTATGTATATAATTTCATTTCACTTTCCTTATGGAGACTGAATTTCTGGGGAGAACACTGAAACCTATATTAAAGACTTAATATTTTGAAATAAATTTGACAAAACATTTGTACACAATTGGAAAAATTCCATATATGATGCCAAAAATTAGGCACTACTTCTGTGCTGAATTTTTGGAATGGAAAAAAGTATTCTAATGGATGCAAGCACCAAAATGGAGCAGAAACAGCAGATCTACACAAAAATAGCATATGTTTCTGCACAGATCTGCAAGTGGACATGCCCATGGGAGGGGCAAGGCTGGATCAAGAGCATTCCTTTAAAATGTGCAGTGTTATAGAATAGTATAGATCTTTGCCCAACTTACATGCCGACATTTAGACTTGCCCCCTCTTCTACGAAACTGTGATAACAGTTTTTAGCGCGGTGAGCCGTGCTGAATGGCCCGCGCTGCTCCTGACGCTCATAGAGTTCCTATGAGCTTTGGGAGCAGCGTGGGCCATTCAGCACAGTTCTCTGTGCTTCAAACTGTTAGAAGAGGGGGTTGGTTTCAATTGGTTTAACTTCTTGATCTTTTTTTTTAAATTCTTTATTCATTTTCAACATTTTCAATAAGTGCAATACAAATTAAATACATTTTATATTTAAGACATCACTTCAAGACATCTTTCAAGAAACAAATCAATCGATATCCCTCCCCTCACCCTATCCCATAACTCCTTGATCTAATGTTGAGTGTGGATTTTGGCACTATGTACTATTGTATAAAGGACACCGATCCCAGAACACCCATTATAGAATACTGTTCAGCACCAAATTCTGAGCACCATTTACTGAATCCAGCCCCACCACTTCTGTGAAACCTTTAATCATATACCTATGCCACTGACAACATTTCTGATAATGCTGCATAACTTTTTATTAGTTATAATACTAACATAAAAATACATTTTGCATGCTGCTCACTGTGAACATAAGAATAAACAAATCATTCCATTCAAACTCAAGTCAAGCCTTCACTTATTCCTGTCGAAGGCCTCTGAGATGACTGTAATTAGATTGCTAAACCCTGGATTCCAAGCTGTTTTCAAAATCACTTTCAAAACTCTATTCTATTATCGCACCTTGTAATTCTCTCCCAAGAGAAATTAAGTCTACTGGCCACTATTGCTATTAAAACTTGAAATGCACAGGGAAACACTTTGAACTGTTCTTCATCTTATGCTGCTCCATCAATATGAAATACTGCACAATAGTATAGCACAAGTATAAAAGTTAATTGCAATATATTTAAAATGAGAAAAATTTGAATATAAAATTGGTACATACACAAAATACTAGACTTCTTCAATTGCTTACATGAGTAAACAAATCTATAGAGCAATTTTCTATTTAACTTTTGGGTTTATTAATATAGTACACACACATATCTAAATGTAACTTTATATCAAAATAGGTATAATCAAATTCTGAAATATTAACAACCCAGTATGTATAATCTTCTATAACTCAAGAGTCTGTACTAACAAAATAAATTAACCTGAATCAAGTGTGGAAAGATGTGCAACACTCATGGAATTTTTCCAACCCCCATGTATGTGTGTTTCTGTGTATCTATGTTCTCTATGTGTTTCTCGTGACCCGGAGGGGTGAGGGAAGAGAGAGTTTAAATGGAGAAATATCTAAGGCATTCTGTTGGCTTCAAAAATATAAATAAAATGAAACCTAAGAGCTAGATAGGGTAGTTTGTAAACCGCTTAGGTCAGTAAAATGCAGGAGCAGAATATCAAATTTTAAATAAACATAAACACAGTGTCAGCTGCATAGGTGCCTTGGCTTCATTGCTGGATTCAAAACATAGTTCTGGCTGCATTCAGGCCATGGCTCCATCGTTGGATGTGGAGTATGGCTCCAGCTGCCTGCAGGCCCATGCTCCATCTCTGGATGTGAAGTGTGGCCTCGTTTACCAGGCTAGTATCACTTGGTGTTGGCACGGTTTCCTTTCTGCTCAATCACTGCATGTACAGTATGGCTTCGGCTGCCTGTCTGGCACTGTGCTATCTGTTTGGCACTGTGCATTTACAAAGCGCCTTCAGCTGCATGCCTGGCACTTCTCCATCGCTGGACATACCAAACGGCTTTGGCTGCCTGTCTAACACACTGATGTACAGAGTGGCCTGTCTGACATTGCTCCATATCTGTATGTACATAGCGGCTTCAGCTGCCTGTTTGACACTACTTCTTCTCTGAATGTTCATAACGATTTCAGCCGCTTGGCTGGCACTGCTCCATCTCTGGATGTTCAGAACAGTTTTGGCTGTATGCCCCAGAGTGAGCTAGTCTGCCGTACATGGGTCTTGCTTTAGCCATCTCTGTGGTGCACATCCTTTGCTTCTTAGTATGCATACTTCCTTCCTAAGCAGTCGAGTGCCTTTCATTGACATGACTCTTTAGGGCCTGTGCGTCGTCTTATCTAATGGCTGGCTATGCTTTCCTTTGCGCAGCTCCTTGGGGGCCTGCGCGTCTTCCAATAGCTGCCTGGGCTTTGAGTGCCATTTGTTCAGGTTCAGTTTCTTTGAGTGGGCAGTCATTTGGTTATTCTGGAAACAGGGATTCTTCTGTGGCCTTTCCAACTCTTCCTGGGAGGAGACTGGACCACTTGGCCTGGTATCTCTATCTATGTTCTGTTCAATGTCCTGTCCTACTGAGAACTGCTTTGCTACATCCCACTCGTCTCTGGATTCATCTGCTGCTGGTGACAAGGAAGGAAAAATTATGTTCTTACCTGATCATTTTTTTTCCTTTAGTCACAGCACATTAATTCAGGGTCCTGCCTTTGCTGTGTGTGTGTTTCTGTTTTTGCTTTTGCTCAATAGGGTTTGATCAGGTAGGCTGCCTGGATATGGATTTGACAACTCTGAGGAGGCTTTTCCTTTGATCCTGCTGCTTTGTTATGAGGAATACTGGCTGTCCAGTGAGCGTACTATCCTTTATGACAGAACTCAGCTTTAGTGCTCTATATCTCCCCCTGCTGGTGGATGGACATAACCGCTTATCTCTATCTGCTGTGACTAAAGGAAAGAAAATTATCAAGTAAGAACATAATTTTTCTTTCAGTATTCCTTTAGTGGCTGAAGACCCTGTAGAAAATTCATAGCATAGGTAGGGTCGACAGTACTCAAACTGATTTTGTATTCAATTCTATGTGTTTTATATTCCGCACACTTTCTGAAAGGATTTGTAGCGAATTAGTCAATAAAACTTCCAGCATCTGAGGATATACAATTCAGTCTACTATTTACCTTTTTATGTGAGTAGGTATGTTTTTAAGGCTTTTCTAAAAGTATGATGGCATCTCATTTCTCAAGGTACAGAATTCCAAATCTTAGCAACTTGGTAAGGAAAGGAATGATCATCAAAAGACTTTAAACAGATATTTCTCAAAGATAGAAAACCGATCTGTAAAGTTTATGAGAAGTGAGAATTATATCTATATATTAGAATAGCTAATAGTTTAGTAACTTCTTTCAAATTTTCACCATGAAAGGATTTATGGACTAAACAAGTTAGCTTAGATTTAGGGCTCCTTTTACAAAGCCGCACTAGCGGTTTTAGCGCACGCACTGGATTAGCGCACGCTAGCCGAAAATCTCAAAAGGAGGCAGTAGCGGCTAGCGCACGTGGAAATTTAGCACGCGCTATTCTGCGCATTAAGTCCCTAGCGCAGCTTTGTAAAAGGAGCCCCTAATCTGTCTAGTTATCGATAAATACAGCTTGGCCAAGCATGGGCTACCATGAAGTATCAGTTGAAACATTTTTTGAAGGTGCATTATGACATTACAATAAAGTAAAATAAAGCTGCGGAAGTAGCACAGATTGGGCTATGGCCCTAAAACTCTATGCAGTCAGGAAAGATCATATGGCTTGAAATGTTTCAGTTTGAAGAAAAATGTATTAGCTAAAGCAGGGGTAGGGAACTCCGGTCCTCGAGAGCCGTATTCCAGTCGGGTTTTCAGGATTTCCCCAATGAATATGCATTGAAAGCAGTGCATGCAAATAGATCTCATGCATATTCATTGGGGAAATCCTGAAAACCCGACTGGAATGTGCTCTCGAGGACCGGAGTTCCCTACCTCTGAGCTAAAGCATCAGTTTGCTTCTGAAAAGCCAACTTGGAATCTAGAAAAATAACTCCAAGAATTTTTGAGCTAATATCGATTTTCTCCTGAAGTAATAGTAGCTCTAGTTTTGGTATACCTTCATAATTGCCAAAACAAGAATTGTTTTTTGTTTATTCAAATTTAGAAAATTCTTGCTTGTACAATTATCTACTAAGGAGATATGCTGCTTTAAAGAATACTGTCAGACAGGCCTGTTTATAGTTTTCTATTCCTATAGGATCTGCCTCTAAGGATTTTGACGATGGTGTCAATTTTTATTACATTTTCAGGAAAGAAATCCTTTTGTAAAGATAAATTTGCAAATTCAGTATGCCAAGTTGCAGTTTCTACAGGGACTCTTGCTAGCAAATAGGAAGGGCATCACCAAGGAATCTAAGCAAGTTATAATAATAACCCAATACAGTAAATATAATAAAAGAACACACCTCAATCAGAAATTAAAATACTTCAAAAACATTTTTCAAAGCCTCATGGAAATTCCAATATTCGGGCAGAGTTTGATTCAGTATCAGAATATTATTCCAATTTTTACTGGATTGATGTACAAAAGAACTATGAAGAAGACTTTTACATCAAACATTTCTAACCGATGGAACATCTAAATTTAGTATGGAATAAAAAGGTGGACCACACAATCTGAAATTTTGGAAGCTGAATGAAAGGAGGGGCAAAAACTATGCAAGATTTTAAATATCTGACAGGCTACTTTAAATTCTACCCAGGCATGAATGTAACTAAACAAATAATGGGGTTGCCTGGTCAAACTACTGTCTAAAATCAATTTTGCAGCAGTGATCTGCAACAACTGTAATATATTACATAATTTTGTTGAAAGATCAATATATAAGGGGTTACAATAATCAAGTTATGTGTGGTAATGTGAGTGAGCAGCAGGCTTAGATTTCTCATAAAGTCAGCCATATAAGTGGTAGGACTAACCAAAGCACGCTCTTTATTATTAACTTGCACTAGGACAGTAGCATCAATATTTCTTTGTAAATAAACAGAACACAGTCCCACTAGGGCTGGCTCCAGTCACACCCCAAACACAGTTCAATATTTCTTCCCTAGTCAAACACAGTCCTACACGGACTCGTCTATTGCATAATACCATGCGGGCCTCGTGCTGTCCAATCAATTCATGCTTGACTCACATGAATTCAAAGCTCTCTATTGTTAATTTTATACAATGGGCTCTGTGGTAATGGCATTAGCATGCATTGCAGACAGAATTTGCCACACAGTTTTGACCAATACTGAAACTGGGTGACACAGCCCCCACCCTGACTAAAAGCTGGCTGCATACCCTCCACCCCCATCCCAGGCCTGTCTGACAGTAAGCTGGCTCTCTGCTCTCACCCCTATGCCAAAAGCTGCTGCTTCTGCTGACGCCCTTCCACCGCCCATAGACCCTCCCCAGGTCTACCTTAGAAATCCTGGTAGTCTATTAGATTTGTTGGGGAAGGGATGATCCCCACTCGCTCCTGCCTATGCTAGTTTCATAGTCAAAATGGCTGCAGGGGCTTCCTGCGACAGTTTTACAGCAACTATTTTGAGACTGGAATTGGCATGTGCAGGAGCAATCCCCAGTCACTCCTGCCTATGCCAGTTCCAGTATCAAAATTGCTGCCACCATCTCCTATGGCAGTCTCACAAGATTGCTGTGGAAGGCTGTGGCAGCCATTTTGACTGTGGAGACAAGAAAACCACTAGACCACCAGGGTTTCTTAAGGTAGACATAAGTGGGCCTATGGGTTGTGGGAGGGTGGTAGCTTTCAATGCAGAGCAGGGTCAGCTTTCTGTTGGTGGGGGCGGGGGCATAGGGGGTGGTAAGCCATTCAGTCTGCCTTTGGTTAAGGGCAGTAATTTCAGATTTTAGCCAAAAATGCACCACCTTTTTTGTCCTTTAGCAAAACATGGTCAAATCCAGATTTCAAACCA
Organism: Geotrypetes seraphini; assembly: GCF_902459505.1. Taxonomy (NCBI): domain Eukaryota; kingdom Metazoa; phylum Chordata; class Amphibia; order Gymnophiona; family Dermophiidae; genus Geotrypetes; species Geotrypetes seraphini. Next base: position 309,671,843 of record NC_047086.1, on the reverse strand, counting down.
GTTTCAATGTCAAAACCAAATTTTGTTCGGCCATTTTAAATAGCTCACACTGAAGGCAAATTCCTTTCCAGTTGATACTGTAACTTTCTATGCATGCTTGTAGCATATACTGTATATATATTGTATATTTTTTTTTTTACTGTGAGTTGACTGTACTCTAGGTTACTTTATTGTAGGGTAGTGCATAAAATAGGCCCTGTGGTAGATAAAGGGCATTAACAACCTAAGCACATGGTAACTGTTAGCAAATAGCCCCAGAGATAGTTAATAAATAGAAATATAGAACGGACGATAGGTTTAGTTATGATACTACTGAAATAATTTGAGGTTTATAGTAGACCACAGACTGAATGTATACCTGCCATGTAATATTTTTTAAAATATCTAAAACCATGTTTATACATAGTAACAGAAATATGTAAAACATATGAAAACAGCCTCCTGTGCTTTGTTGAAGTACTGTGTATAGTTTTGGACCCTCTACTTTGTGCTGGATGTGACGAAATGAAAAGATAATCTAGAGGAGAGCAACAAAATCATAATGTGATTTATGAGCAAAGATTGGAAGTACTGTAATTGAGTTAATTTAATCTGCAAAATAGAAGACTCGGAGGTGATTTAATAGAGGTATTCAAGTAGATCAGAGGTTCTAAAGAGGATGGCAATCAGTTTTTCATCTCTACAGGGGACATGGTATAATGCATTATAATTGCAGCATTGAAAAGTCAGGTTAAATATTAGAAAGAACTTTCTAACTCTAAATATAATTGGCATTAGGACAGGTTACCCAGGAAGTTTGGAGATCATCATTTTATTTTATTTTTATTTAAATTTGATTACATAACATAAAATCACATTTGTATACCACAAAACCTTGCAGTTCTATGCAGTTTAACAAACTAAGAAACCTGAAAAATCTCAGTGATTAACAAGTCAATTCTCTAGGAATTTTGTAAATAAACTTGATTTTAACAATTTTCTAAAATGCATATAAGATGAAGAAAGATAATAGTATGCAAAACTCTGTATCCCACCTAGCTGGTTGGTAAGACAGTAATCTTTGTAAAAATCTCTTATATGAACAACTATGAGCTGAAGGGAAAACAAACAATACAGTGGAACCTTGATGTGCGAGCATAATTCTTTCCAGAAGCATGCTCATAAACCAAAGTATTCATATATCAAAGCAACTTTCCCCATAAGAATGAATGGAAACGCGGGCGATTCATTCCACATCCCAAAAAGACCCCCCCCCCCCCGAGGCCACTAGCACGCTTATATCACATTCCACCACATCCCAAATAGTCCGCCCCCAGGCCACTGTTGTGCTTCCACCCCACCCCCAGGTTTCTCCGAGAATCTCATTAGAATCTCGGAGAGAGCGGGAGCCAGATGGCCTTGAGCATGTGCAGATACTCAAGGCACAGCAGAGATCACCGGCAGGCGGCAGGCTCCTTCAGCACCAGCAGGTCCTATGGGTTGGTGCTGCATGCCAGATCACAGTAAGGGTTTGGGTGGCCGATGCCAGTTCTCGGGGGTGGGGGCTCACAAATTGAGTCAATGCGAGATTTGCGAGATTGTTTTGCTCGTCTTGCAAAACACTCGCATACCATGTTACTTGCAAACTGAGGTTTGACTGTACAGTGCTTTGCTGCATGTAAAGCATGGTTTCTGCTCACAAGCAACAGTCAAGTACATACTGGTAAGTGGGTGACATTTGACAGTGCTGGGATAAAAAGATCTTTGACAACTCAGACCTAGTGTAAAGTTCTGAGCATGATTTTTCTGCTTTGTTGAAAAGATTCAAAACCAAAGCTAGGCCATTGTTAAAATTTGCGTGGGCTCAGACCATAATCAGGGTGTCTATAAGTCCTATAGATCAATGTTTCTCAACTTCTTCAAGCCATGTACCCCCTAAAGCCTAACAAATACCAAGTACCCCTGCCCAAGCTCCGCCCAGACCAGGGGTGTCAAAGTTCCTCCTCGAGGGCCACAATCCAGTCGGGTTTTCAGGATTTTCCCAATGAATATGCATGAGATCTATTTGCATGCACTGCTTTCATTGTATGCTAATAGATCTCATTGGGGAAATCCTGAAAATCCGACTGGATTGCGACCCTTGAGGAAGGACTTTGACACCCCTGGCCCAGACCCATCCAAGCTCCATACTTGATTCCACCCCATAATAATAGTGCTAATTGTAATGTAATTTCTTCCGCCCATTTTTTCATATACACACAATATAATCTTATTAATACACAATGGTAACCACAAAATAAAAAAACCCACAAAGCACACTGTACGCAGAGAAAATGTTAATTATCATTTATATTTGGTTTATTTCAAAGAGGTCAAGGCAGATGACTTTAAAATATGCAATGTCACCTCAGTAACAACTATAGAAAAATAGACAAATAGAGTTCAAAATATAGATAGCAGATATAAATTATCAAAACTGACACATTTTGATCACTAAATTGAAAATAAAATCATTTTTCCTACCTTTGCTGTCTGATGATTTTATGAGTCTTTGGTTGCACTTCAATCTGACTATGCATCCAATATTTCTTTCTCTCTGCCTCCTGCATGCTTCCTCTCCTCCAGTCCTCATTCCCTTCCCCAACCAATATCTCTCTTTCTCCCTCCATGAGTTCAACTTTTTACTCTCTGCCCTCTCCCCCTTCCCCTGAGTGTGACATTTCTTCTTCCCTCCTTTGTTCCCTCCCTATCCATCTCTCACTCTCTTTCCATGAGTCCAAAACTTTCTGCCTTCACGCTTCCTCTCCTTCAGACCTCATTCCCTTCCCCAACCAACATCTCTCTCTGTCTCTCCATGAGTCCAACTTTTCTTCCTCTCTCCTCCACCCCTATTGGCAACAAGTCTCCCTCTCTCTCTCACTTTCCATCTGTCTTGAGAGATCCAAGCATCTCTCCCACCCCTCTACTGCCACATTCAACATTTCTCCCTCTCTCATCCCTGAGATCATGTGCAGCATTTTATACCACTGCCCACCATGCCCATTTCTCCTTCTATCACCCCTCTCAAACACCATGCCTCATCTCTCCCTCCATCACTATGTCCAGCATTTCTCCCCCTAGCACCCCTTTCAGTCTGTCCCTCTGGTCCCTCTCCACCACCATAGCCAACATTTCTCCCTCTCATCCTATTCCCCATGCATTTCTACCTCACTTCTCTCTCTCTCTCTCTGTCTCTCTCCATGCCCAATTGTACTTTCTCCCTTTCCCGTGTGCACCATCTCTCACTCACACTCATGCCCAACAATTCTCCCTTTGTATTCCCTCCCCTCCATTTCCCAAGTTAGTGCCCTCTTCTTCTCTCCATTCTGTTTCCTATGTTCATGCCTCCTTTCTTTCTGTATTGAGTTCGTGCCCCTCCCCCTCACTACCTTCCAACCTTTGACCCAAAATTAAGTTGCACTGCCAGAAATCCCTGCCTGCCCCGCACACCCCCTCCCTCCCCCGAAGCTGACTCATCCACACCAGCCACCAGAAGCCTGCCTGACTGCCTGTCTGCCCGCTCACCGCACCCCCCCCCACCCCTGAAGCTGTCCCTGTTACGTTGTCGGAGCCTGACCATCCTCTTCCAGCAGCAACTCTGTGCAGGGTCGGTGCATGCAGCCATTCACATGCTGTATGTGGCTGGTCCACAATCCTTCCCTCTGACGTCAATTCTGATGTCAAAGAGAAGGTTGCAGGTCAGCTACGCAGTGTGTGAGTTGCTGCCTATGTCCCTGCGTGGAGTTGCTGCTGGAAGAGGATGAAACGAGTCCAGCTCTGACAAAGTAACAGGGACGGCTTCAGGGGCATGGGTTGGTGTGGCAGGCGTTCAGACAGGCAGGGAGGGATATGCGGCAGTGGCTTCAGAAGCCGGCAGGCGGGCAGGCAGGCAGGGATCCCCGGAAGTGGCTTCAGCAGCGGGTGGGTGGGCAGGGAAGGTATCCCCAGCAGCGGTGGCCATGCCACATACCCCCAACAAGCAGCCTGCGTACCTCCAAGGGTACGCGTACCGCGTGTTGAGAAACACTGCTGTAGATGAATATCTCTGTAAGCCTGGAAGAACCATCTGAACTAGCTCTGCAATCTCTGTGATGAAGAAACTCCTCTGCCCAGTATGAGAAGAGATTAATGTCTGCACAGAGATTGTCTGGCTTTGCATACTGTAGCAGATTCTCCTTGGTTGAGGTTTATTCCGCTCCTTACATACCAACTTTGAGTTCAGCCACAAAGAAGTATACAAATTGGTGCAAAACTCCTTTGAGGTTTCTAGGTCCAAAGTGCAGTCATCTGAATGCACACACAGGTCTGAGGTGAAGGCTTTCTTAAAGTTCCTTCCAAAGTTTGGAGAAGTGCAGACTCCTTAGTGCTGATGTCTCTCAAGGTGCTTTTCCTAAACATAGACCTGCACAACCATCTTCTGCGCTATTTCTTCAGATACAACAGTAGATTGTAAGTTCTCTTGGAACAGGGAAATGCTCAGCATACCTGAAAGTAAGTCATCAAGAGCTACTACTGGAAAAGGTGTGAGCTAAATTCAAATCTCAATAAATATGTGCCATCAAAGGGACAGGGCAGCAATGCTGACTAGTCTCTTCCCTTGTCAGGGCAGTCATCACACTACCCTCTGCTTTTAGATACACCTGTGGGAAAGGGTCAGCACAGATCTTGATCAGGCTTCTTCAATACAATATTCATTTTGCCTCAGTGGCACTTACCCAGTTATTCCATGAGAAGTAGTCAACTGTGCAACCTCAGATGGCATCAATTCTAATACTAGTAATAAAAGCCAGCTAAATTTTAGTTTTGGTTACGGTGTTGAAACCAGTCCCAAATCCTTTTTCTGCCCAGTTTCAGTTTTGGCCAAAAGGTATTTTAATTTTTGGCTATGTTTCAGTTTTGGCTGAAAATGTGTTTTCTGTGGAAGCTGAAAATTTGTACTTTGTCCCATTTGTCTCCCTCACTCTCCCCTTGACTTGGTTATGATTGATTCAAAAAAATGATCAAATAAGGAAATTATCCCATCTGCTGACAAATTGGCTGAATTTAAAAAAAATACAATTAGTGGCCTGCAATTAGTTTTTAATGTTCAAGTTAATGATTTTATAGATTTTTCAGGACAACCAGAGGGAGTTAGGACTGATATGATTTGGGAACAATTTGTTGTCCCAGATTGGGATTTTTTTCTGCAAATTATATTCAAATTATACAAAAAAATATTGTTGATTAGATATTTGCCCAAGAAATGTATTGAGGAATGCATTGTTTACTTTTAAAGCTAATCTTTATAAATGGATTATTTTCCAGTTGCAGAAAGGACAATTTGAGCAAAATTTAGGAAGAATAATAATTACACCTATTGTGAAAAATTCTAAGGAATCGTTAATGTGTGAAAATAATTATAGACCAGTAGCTAGTATTCCATTGTTCGAAAAAATAATGGAAGGTTTGGTGAATGCCGTTCAGGATATAGCGCAGAAACAGTAATAGCATCTCTAATAAATCAGCTCGATATTTTATTTAGCATTGGCACTAGTGCCCTAACTCTACAGTTGGACCTGAGCAGCGCTTTTGACTTAGGGCTCCTTATACGAAGGCACATTAGCGGGTTTAACACGTGTGACTTTTCATCACGCGCTAACCCCCGCTCTGGCTGAAATACTACTGCCTGCTCAAGAGGAGATGGTAATGGCTAGCGCGGCCGGCGGTTTAGCGTACGCTATTATGCACGTTAAACCGCTAGTTCTGCTTTGTAAAAGGAGCCCTTAGTGAATCATGATCTATTCTTATGCTGCTTGGACTCAATTGGGATTAGAGGCAACGTAAAAAATTGGTTTAGTGGGTTCCTGAAACATAGAACATATGGTTTTCTCTGAAGACAAATACTCTTTCTCCTGGAAGAATTCATGTGGAGTTCTGCAGGGTTCTCCTTTATCTCAAACATTATTTAATGTATATCTAGTTTCCTTGGCGTATCTACTTCAAAGTTTAAATGTCATGTTTTATCTATACACAGATGATGTTACTATCTTGTTCCCTTGTAAGGCTGTTTCAAATGAATTGATTACTCAAATCTCTAATGTTTTGGAAAAGGTAGAATTGTGGATGCTACAATTCAGCCTAGAGAAACGTGGTTCCATGTCGGAGTCCCGTTTAAACGCTCAAGCAAGGAAAAGCTAAGTTATTAACTAAATCACTCCATGAAAATATCTAATGTTTAAAAGGTTTACCTAGATGAAAGAGTAGGGGATAGACCAATGAGGAGGCTAGCTACGTTGGAAATTCTGTACTACAACAGATTTATTCTGTACAGAAGTAGCCGCTGAGGTCCTATCCCATAGTATATAAATAAAATGAAATGAACGAGATGAGAAATAGTTGTTGAAATGAAGATAAAATAGGTACCATGAAATATTGAGGTATATTAGAAGATGTATTCCTAATCTCCTTCATATATTAATAAATGAGGATATTTATATTGATGAATGAACTTATAAAGAATCTCATTTAAATTGGACTGTAAATTAAATTTGTCACTAAAATCTATATGATTCACAATTCAGATTAAAGCTTATTTCTGAAAAAAAACAAAGTTTTTTTTGGCTAGCCCTAATGATAAAATTCAGTAAACATCGATACTATATAAAATATTAAAAAGAATAACATTCTCAACCAATAAGGAGAAATTAAATGAAACCAATAATACTCTTACAGCCCAAAAATTGGCAGATCACTTCTCAGATAAAATTAAAACAATCAGAAAATCTTTTATACAAAATCAACAAGGTTCATCCGATCATGAGCAGCTTAAATCGGACTCTTTGACTTCCAAATGCTCTAAATTCAAACTTCCGAGTCAAAAAGATATTGAGATGACTTTTAAAACCATTAATATTAAAAGCTCAAAAGCAGATCTTATCCCTCCTTTTATTTTGAAGCAATACTTTCAGATTTTTGGACCATTTATTCATACTCTAATTACCGAAAGTTTGACCCAAAGTATAGTACCAAGAGAATGGAAAAAATCAATTGTACGCCCAATTATTAAAGATCATAATGCAAGTAATACAGATCCAAGTAATTACAGACCCATATCTAATATTCCCTTTCTGGCTAAACTAACGGAAAAGATCGTCTTCAACCAAATCTCTGACTTTGTAGAAAAGACTAATGTTCTCCATCCCAATCAAACGGGTTTTAGAGAACACCACAGTACTGAATTAGCATTAATAGGTTTGACCACATCCATTCATTATTTCCTTGACCACCATCAAACTACTTTATTAATCTCACTTGATCTTTCGGCTGCTTTTGACACAATTGATCATCAACTTCTCATAAACAGACTTCAATCTATCGGGATCACAGATCAAATACTTTCTTGGTTTATTTCCTATTTTACAGACCGCTCTTCCTCTGTTTTTTTCAAAGATTCTAACTCTAAATTCACATCAACTACTTTCGGTGTTCCCCAAGGGTCTATTCTCTCGCCATTATTATTCAATATCTTTCTATCACCATTAATTACATTGTGTCAATCTATAGGTTTCCATGTCTTCTCATATGCAGATGATATTCAGCTTCTACACCCTATAGACACCAACAACATATCTGCCATTCAGGAGATCAGTAAGAAACTCGACCAGGTCTACCAATGGCTAAACACAAATAAACTGGCTCTTAATATAAAAAAGACAAACCTAATGATCTTTCCATGGAAAGAAAACCCGACGTTAATTGCTCCTATTACTATAGATAATGTTCCACTACAGATAGTTAATAACGTAAAAATTCTAGGAGTAATTTTTGATTCTAAATTGAATTTCCACAATCATATTAGCTATATTGTTAAAACGTCTTTCTATAGATTACGACGGATTAGATCTATCTCAAAATTTCTTTGCTCAAAATCATTGAATATTCTCATCCATTCCTTAGTGATAGCCAAACTTGATTACTGTAATGCTCTCTTTAAAGGTATAACACTAACTGAACTTAAACGTTTACAAATTATCCAGAATGTCTCCATAAAACTCATAACTAAATCTAAAAAATTCGATCACGTTACCCCTCTGCTAAAAAACGCTCATTGGCTTCCTGTCATCCATCGAATATCGTATAAACTTTGTCTACTCACATTCAAGACATTACTATATAAGACACCTGCTTTCATTTATAAATTGCTAATACCGTACCAACCAACTAGAACATTAAGATCTATTGATCAAAATTTACTTACGGTTCCCTCATTAAAATTTATAAACACCAGACGACAATTTATATTTTCTGTAACAGCCCCACAAACCTGGAATGCTCTTCCAATTTTTTTACGTAATGAACAAGACTTGGTAAAATTTAAAATACAATTAAAAACATTTTTATTCAATGATGCTTTTAATACTTAATTTAATCATATTCAAATCAATAATTCCAATATTTTTGTACCAATCGTTTTAATGTTTTCCCTTTTGTGTTTCTCCTATGTATTTCTTTTATTTAACAAATGTATTTTATAAACCCCTCTTTCCCAATGTAATGTAGTTTATATTATTCATTGTAAGTATTTAAAGTCTGTATTGTATGTTTTCTTTTAATTATTTTTTATTATGTACATCGCTTTGAATTAGATAAAGCGATTAATCAAGAAAATAATAAACTTTGAAACTTTGAAGGGTCAAAGTTTTGAGATAGTGCCAAATTTGAAAATCCTGATAATAATTCTAGATCATAGTTTAACTTTTAAGAAGCAAACAGATTCATTAATTTAAAAAAAGCTATGCAATTTTGTGGAAATTGAGGACCATCAAGAAGTATTTTGATCTAGAGTCCTTTCGGTTGTTGGTCCAGTTTACAGTATTGTCCACTCTGGATTATTGTAATATTGTTTATTTGGGGCTACCCAAAAAGATTCTATTAAGACTACGATTAGTTCAGAATGCAGCAGTTCATTTAATTTTTGGTCTCAAGAAGCATGATCATGTTAGTCCTTTTTATGCTAGACTGCATTGGCAGCCTTTTGAGGCCAGAGTATTTTTTAAGTTTGGGTGTATTTGTTATAAGGCTCTTTTTGGTTTATTACCTTCCTATTTGGTATCTTATCTAAAATTGTTAACATCATTAAAATGTACCAGAAATTCAGGTATGTTCCTCTTCCCTACCCCAAGGGCCTGCCGTTACAAGACGTTTTTGGACAGGATATTGGAATATCAGGCAGGGAAGATGAACTCCTGGAGGAGTCCGCTGATTGTTCAAGCCTATTCTTATCTTACATTTAGAAAATTATTGAAAACTTACCTATTCGATAAACAAGATTGTTGAGACTTCAAGATTCTGTTCTTTTCAGGTTCTATATTTCAAATGTACTTTTTATTAGGTTTAGAATTTTAAATGTATTTTTATCTGATGATGTATTTAATGGATGTAGTAGTTATGATAGCTGTGTTTCTTGAAATTGTATTACTAACTGAAATGTTTAGTTTTACTGTTGTGAACCGCCTAGAACTGTTGGTGGGGCGGTATATAAGAAAATAAATTATTATTATTATTATTATGAAAGCTTCTGCGAGGAGAGGCAGACTAAAAACAGTTTCATTCAATCTGGGGGTGGGAGAGAGAAATTCTCCCTTCTCCCAGAAATCCTTGATAAGGGGCAGCTTCCACCTCCAGTGCTCCTGCTCGGCTATTCCTTTCTTCCCGATCTCTGTGCCTGTTGGCACTGCTGGTCTTTTCTTCTGCTGTTGCAGGTCCTAAGCCCTTCTGTCTCCTACACATACTTTTCCTGTTATCATGGACACTCATGCTGAGATGATGGGGGTCATAAGTCCTGTGGAAGCTCCACTCTCTCCTTTGAACAGGGTTTTTTTTTGTTAGAATTGAACTTTTACAGAGCTAAATGTGAGGCTACTGAGGGGCTGTGGCTGTCCTCTGGCTATAAGGCTCTGTGCTGAGCTTTTTACAAGTTGTAAAAGGTAGTGCTGATGTCCCTGTAGTTGGTCTTGGAAGACAACAGCAGCAGCACCACCGGCTGTGGATGGTGACTTTACAGCAGTGGCAGCACTCTGGTGCCTATCAGCATTTACCACCAGAGATCGTTGCATATAATACTTATTTCTAAATCCATAACTAAATGGTTAATCATTATGTGATGGTGAGAGACAGACACATTACCAGCAGCAGATCAAATATGTGCCATCAAAGGGACAGGGACATTACCAGCAGCAGATCAACAGATTAACCCCCTGAGGATTGAGAACTTAAATTCCTTCGCCCCCTCCCCTTAAATAATTACATTTTTTCTGTATACATTGATATATGGCCAAACTTTATTTGATTAAGTTGAGGAGAGGCCAGGGACATTTCAGGAGTGGAGTCAAAATTTACACAGATAGTGGCAATACTCAGTTACTATCCGAGTAACTTCATATCAGTTTAAGAGGACTGCATAAATAGCAGTCCTATCCATTCAAAAATAGACTTGCATATTCACTGGTCTTACTTAAATGGAAAGCTAGATGAAAATCCATTGAAAAATATCTAGATCTGAGGTAGATTAATTTTGATCAAATAAATTCACAAGTAATGTCTGCTTTTTTTTTTTTTTTTTATTGCCTTGTTATGATTAGTCATCATTGTCATTATTTCAATAGCTTAGTTCTCTTCCATTGTGGACTTGTAAATGTTTTAGGGAGCAGATATCATTTACTCTTTAAATTGTATTATTATTATTTTTTGTTATTTGCTATAGTGATTATAGAAAAATAAATATTTCTATAAACAGGACTTTATTTTGTTAAGATCTGTTAAAATTCAGGACTGAATAAATACATACATAAAAATATCCAGATCACTGATCTGAATATCTTTGAGTGATAACTACAGTTCTGAATGCTGGCCTATTTTTATTTCCAAAAGTGGCATAAAAATAAAAAAAAATTCTATAGTAAGTTTCCTGTAAGAATGTGTTGATTGCTGTAACTTGCCTAAAGCTAAATTCATTGTAATAAAAACTCTTGGACTGGAACATGGTGCCGTTTATGTGATTCGCCTCCTGAGTTGTTTTTGTAGTATATAAACCCAAGGCAAACAGCTGTCAATTTGAAAACCTCTGAAGAGCCCTGTTGCCAGGCATTGTTGAGCTCTGTTGCTTCAATTCTTTGAAGAACATGGCTGCTGGGTCCTAGCAACTAGCAGTGGAAGCTGGATTTTAAGCAGCTGAGAGCATTGGATTAGAACGGCTTACATCTTTTGACTTTGTACCGGATCATTGGATTGAAATCACTTTGATTAGCTGCTTTTTGAGGATTTTGTGTTTTTAAGGTCCATGAAATTGTGTGTTGAGTTTCTTGGCCTTTAGTTTTGGTCATCTTGTGGTAACCAATTTAAATGGCATTGAAATTATAAGACCTAGACTTTACCACATTTATTTATTCATTAAATTAGACTTTTCCTTGCTTACTCACCATGGCATTCCAGGGGTGGCATGGAATGCTGCTACTATTTGGATTTTTGCCAGATACTTGTGACTTGGATTGGCCTCTGTGAAGATGGGATACTGGGCTAGATGGACCATTGGTCTGTCCCAGTAAAGCTATTCTTATGTTCTTAGGTGTAGCTGCTTAAAACTACTGTAGTTAACTATACATGTATATACTGTATGTTTACTGTCTCTTTATCTCAATTTAATACTACTTTCCTCATCAGAATTCAGCTGCAAGTGCTTCAGTTGGGACAGAGAGGGAAGTTTTAATGTGCCTATTATATCAATAGTTTGACTTCTGTGGTAAGCAAATTAATGGAAATGATTTTAAAATAGAAAATGGTCACGTTTCTAGAATCCTGTGGATTACAGAACCGGAGGCAACATGGATTCACTAGAGATAGGTCTTGTCAGACAAACCTGATCAATTTCTTTAACTGGGTGACCGGAGAATTGGATAGAGGTTGTGCACTAGAAGTTGTGCACTAGATGTGGTGTATTTAGATTTTGCAAAGCCTTTGACAGTGTTCCACACAGACGTCTAATAAATAAATTGAGTGCCCTCAAGATGGGTCCCAAGAACTGGTTGAATGGAAGGCGACAGAGAGTAGTGATCAATGGAGATCGTTCTGAGGAAAGGGATGTTACCAGTGGTGTGCCTCAAAGTTCTGTTCTTGGGCTTGTTCTTTTTAACATTTTTATAAACACTATTGCTAAAGGGTTGTTGGCTAAGATTTGCCTCTTTGCGGATGATACCAAAATTTGCAATAGAGTAAACACGCCAGATGGTGTGAATAACATGAAGAAAGACCTGGCAAAGCTTGAAAAATGGTCTGAAATTTGGCAGCTAAAATTTAATGCTAAGAAATGCAAGATCATGCATTTGGGCTGCAAAAACCCGAGGGAATGGTACAGTTTAGGGGGTGAAGAACTTATATGCATGACAGAAGAGCGAGACTTGGGTGTGATTGTATGTGATGATCTTAAGGTGGCCAAACAGGTTGAAAAGGTGACGGCGAAAGCTAGAAGGATGCTATGTTGCAGTGATCTGGGGTGGTACTTAGTATCTAACTTTCAAATTGAAGTTTCTTAGCTGCAAATTTGATATATACTTCTCCCTCAATATTCACGGGGGTTAGGGACAGAGCCAGCCCGCGAATATTAAAAAAAAAGGGAATAATATTCGGGCTGGTTCTGACCCACCCCCTGCCTTCCCCCAGAATTCTGAACCTTATGTTAAGTCCTCTGAGACTCCCCGGAACCGTACCTGGTGGTCTAGTGGGCTTTCAGGGCAGGAGCGATCTTCCTACGCTCCTGCCCCGTGCAGATCACTCATAGGAAATGGCTTCTGTGAGCTCCCATCATAATCTCGAGAGACTACGGGAGCTCAGGGAAGCCATTTCCTATGAGTGATTTGCATGGGGCAGGAGTGTAGGAAGATCGCTCCTGCCCCAAAAGCCCGCTGGACCACCAGGTAAGGTTCCAGGGAGTCTCAGAGGGCTTAAAAATAGCCCCCCCCCCAAAAAAAAAAAAAACAACAAACGATTTAAAAAAAAAAATTGTGAATAACTGAATCTGTGGATACTGAAACCACGGATTCGGAGGGAGAAGTGTATATGTAATGTATCCTATGGTTTGGGTTTGAGCTTAACATAAATTAAAACACCAGGAGCATAACTCTTACTATGTTTATTGTGTGGTAGTTTTAACTAAAACTAATATCACCGATAGCCCCATTAGTTTGCTGCCTCTCAAGGGTCTGCCTGCCCAAGATCTGATACAAATATAGAAGATTCTTCTTTCTTGGGTCTTACAGCCTGACTCTTCAGAGGTCCAGATTAAGGAAAAAGGGATATGCTGATGCAGCTATTAAACCATTATCACTCTTCTAGAGGCTTGGAAGAGTGCTAAAGTATGCGGAATCTTTGAATTCAGATTCTTGAAGAGAAGGATGCAGCATTAATAGTCTTCTCTGGTCCATATTCTGGCATTCTTGCAAGAATGTTTTAAGAAGGATCTAAGTTTAAACTTCCTTAAAGTGTAAGTAGCTGCTCGTGCATGTGTTAGAGGTCATCAGATTTTTTTCCTAGCGACACATCTAGATATTACTTTCTTAAAAGCAGTTAGCGAGTTAAAGGCTCTTTGGTAACGAGTTTGTCAATGTTAGAATCTGAACCTAGTCATAAGGCTCTGCAGAAGTCTACCTTAAAGATATCACCCTTAAGATGGGCTTTCTCTTAATTATCACTTCAGCTAGAAGGGAATCTGAAATTCAAACCCTTTCCTGCAGAGACTCCTTTCTTCACGTCATGAAATCTGCCTTCCTTTCTTTTGAAAAAATCAGCCAATCTTTCTGACAAAAGGACTTTGAGTTGACTATGATTCCTTAAAATTGTTTGATGCTCAAACCTTTAAATCATCAATGACTTCGGACACTCTGACTATATCTTTGTACGTTTTTTTAGTCCCAAGAGAATGCAAGCTTCTAAAGCTATCAGGATTCCTTTGGCTCAGTTTATATTCATGCAGGAACACAGCCTCCTTTAAGAACATAAAAATAGCCTTACTGGGTCAGATCAATGGTCCATCAAGCCCAGTAACATGTTCTCACGGTGGCCAATCCAGGTTACTAGTACTTGGCCAAAACCCAAGGAGTAGCAATATTCCATACTACCAATCCAGGACTTCAAGGCTCACTCTACTAGGAAAACTGGTACATTTTTGATGGAATTGTAATTGTTAGTTATTTCTGCCATAAGGAAGCTTCCTTTGAGGGCTTGAGTTCTTTCAGAAGGACTGCTTTCAGAAGGATTGCTTTTTTTTACAACTGACATGTTCTGGACTGATTTGTGGGGTGCTAAGGAAGGACATCTTAATTCTTAATTGCTAATTTTATTTCCTTTAGTCTCAACAGATCAGTCCAGAAGTCTACCATTTTTGTTCTCTTGCTGTATGTTCGTTTCTAAGGAAGCATCCAAAATTTCTAGATTCACAGATGCAAGATTGGTTCATTGTTATAAAAAAAGGAACAAGAAAGAGAAATAAATGTTTTTTTCTGCATTGATGTTATTTTATATTTTATAAGTAAAAGAGGTAGGAGATGCTCATTCTTCTCTCTCTGAAGTTCCACTGCTTTGTATCAGAATATTGGCAGAGAACAGCTGAACAATAACCTTTATATTAAAACTTGGTCATTCTGTGTATCTCCACTTGCTGATAGATAGGCACAATTCAAAAGTTCCGGACTGATCTGTTAGGACGAAAGGAAAGAAAATTAGCAGGTAAGAACTAATTTATTCATATTGTTGTCTACCTAATAGCAGGCCCTTCCATTCTTTCCTTTGTCCTAAAGGCAACTGGTAGCTAGCAAATCTCAGATGTGGGAATTTCTTATCTTGCTTTTTTTTTTTTCCCTGAGAAACCCAATTTAAGGAGACACTCTCTAAGGACAGACATGTCACAAACATATCCTTCTGGGTAATGTATTTTCCACAAACTGAGGAGGTCTTGTACAAAAACACATAGGATAACAAAGTGAAGCTGGCCTAAGCTTTGGAAGCTTTTTACTGTGCAGGCTACATTGGATGATGTCTTCTAAATATGAGGACTTTAAATATCAGTAGAGAACATCTAATACAGGTAACTTATGATTGTAGGTTTCGGTGTCAGGTCAAAAGCGCGCTGGGACAACTGAGCACAGCGCGGAGGCGCGCACCGAAGAAAAAGACTGTTTTTAGGGGCTACAACTTTACTTAATACAGATCGCGCCACGTGGGGGCGTTGTGGGGGGTTTGGGGGGTTGTAACCCCCCACATTTTACTGAAAACTTAACTTTTTCCCTGTTTTTTGGGAAAAAGTTACGTTTTCACTAAATGTGGGGGGTTACAACCCCCCAAACCCCCAACAACGCCGCCGCGATATGTATTAAGTAAAGTGTGGGGGGGCTCCCCGTCGCAGCCCCTAAAAACAGTCTTTTTCTTCGGCGCGCACCTCCGTCTTGCGCTCAGTTGTCGGCGCGTGCCTTTGTCTTCCGCGTTACTGTCTATGAACTGTAGGTTTCTATCAGTATTATTTGAATATGAGCTGCTGTAGAAAACATACATTTGAAAAATCCCATTTTCTGCATAGAATTTGGCCTATATGGATTCAGTGTACTTCAACTTAATTTGTAAATGAATATTTAGGCTGTAAAAGTTGCTTTACACTTTTAAACCTTGGATAAACCTGTTGCATATTGTGCATTTTTTTTCTAGAATAGATATATTAAAGAAAATGCTTACTTTGTAAAAGTCTATAAAATAGACCTACAAACTTTCAAGTTATATTTGTCCCCAAAATATCAGTAAAACTGTTGAGTGAAATAAGCTAGAAAATATGGGCTTTGGGATCATATAAAAATATCTGGATTTGACTTGCAAGTCATAGACACAAAAAGAAATATGATTTTTGCATCCACTTTTTTTAACTCTTCAATCACATTATTGCAACATTAAAAACAGATTATACTCCAACTTTGGACATTTTGTGAAGCGCATCCAAAAATTGGGTAGGAAAAATGTCCATTTTCAAAACTGCAAAACGTCTATATTTTTTGAAAATTGTCATTTCTAGATATGTTTGCCCTTAGTGCGTCTATCTTTTTTGGCCATTTTCAAAAAACAAAATGTTTAAATGAAAAACACACAAAACAAGCCATTTGGATGTAGGAAGGGCCATAATTTTTAGTACACTGACCACAGAGACATCCCAGAAGATTAGTGGGGTTGCAAGGTGGCACCGCAGTGAACGTCACATAAAGTGTCCCAGGTACACATTGTACCTTAACCCCCTTTCATTGTATGGAGCCCTCCAAAACACCCCAGACTAACTGTACCTAACTGTCTACCACCCCTATTACCCTTATGCCTGTAGGTATCACCTATATGTCAGTACGTTAAAGTTTTGGTGGACTCACATTTTCCACCACAAGTGTAATGGCTAGGGTGGAACATGAGCCTGGGTCTCCTTCTCTACAGTTCACTGCATTGACCATGAGGCTATTCCAGAGACCTGCTTGCTTTTCTAATTGGACTGGCCATTACATCTCCTCCTGTCATAGAGACAGCTATGTAATGTTTTGTTCACATCTTTTGGGGATTGGAGGGGGTCAGTGACCCCTTTGGAAGCATTGGGGGTGGGGTTAGGGGGGGGGGAGTCAGCCTTCATATTTCCAGTGGTTATCTAGTCAGTTTGGGCAACATTTTAGCTTTTATTCGTTTGTAAAACAGGTCTAGCCCCAAACGTCTAAATGGTGCCCTGGACATTTTGTGAAATGTTTGATTATTGCTGCAAAACATCCGTCCTGCCCTAAACACACCTCTAACATGCCACCTTAATATTTAGATGCACTAGAGATGAACAGCCTAGAAAAACATCTAGAAAGTAGGGTTTGAAAATGATGATTTAGACATTTTGGCAATCCAAACATCCAAATGCCACTTTATGCCATTATTTGGACATCTCTGTGTTTTGAAAATGAGCCTCACAATGTCTAATAAGAGATATACAGTATGTAAAGAGGCAGAAATCCTTCTATGTCTAAATAGATTGTTACTAGATAGATAATTGTGTCAGTATTGCAACCTGTATTGCAGTTTAAGGTATAATATATTAAAGCTTTTTCTTTCATTTTCTGTTTATGGGGAAAGGCTTAGTAAATTGAATTCTAAGTGTTACCCTTTTTTTTTTTTTAATCTGAACAGCTTGAGCAAATTACTTAGTACAAAATATCAATGTTTATTGGAGGGAGGCCATTAGGATAGTTATTTTATTCACTTCTTAGACAAGAAGTTGAATCAGGCCAGATGTTGGTGTTCTGAACCCGAAAGTTTACATAAAGTCTCGAAGTACAATGGAAGAACTCTCAACAATAGGAGGAGCCAGTGAAATGGTCTCAGCCCAACCAAGAAGGGAATGATGTGGAGCCATGAAACTTACAAGTTATTCCATACTCTTCTTGACACTTTTTATTTCAATTATATGAACTGAAACAAAAAGAGCCAAAGACCATCAAATTTCAAATAGAGCTGGGGTTTTAGACCATCCACAGTTTTTCTCTAGGAGAAGTCTTGTAGAAGCTATGGAAGTATACACAAGTCAAAGTTCAGTATCTTAGTAGAGCCTTTTGTGAAATACATAGAGGCAAATGTTGGAGTGCACCAGTACTTGATGGCATGCAAGCGGAAGCAGCCATTTTACAAATGGACATGTGCACAAAAAGAGAAAATGCATCTCAGCATTTCCTGTGTGTAAGTGCCACTTTTCAGCTTCCAGGAGCAGCTGATCTGATTTTACAAACCTACATATCTAAATTCTATCGTCTAAGTAGTGGGATTGCAATTGTTTCTGCTTTCAAAAACCAATAAAAAATATCCCCCAGAGGATTAAGGAGAATTACTCCCTGGGCAAAGCCTGGGCAAAATGAGTACTTTAAAAAAAAATTCTATGCATGCCTCTGAACTAGTGCAAATCTCCAAGGGGACATTTATTTTTAAAATAGGTAAGTATTCCCTATGCAAGATGAAAAATACATGTGTGTATTCCACCCAAGAACACCTACTTGAAACCTCTGTGACCTGAATTTGCCATTTTTACATGTATGCAATCTGCACATGTAAATGCTATTTTACCCATGGAGATGCTTTTAGAATGGAGGTTTTAATATCAATAAAATTAATACGATCATGGTTTAATATTGAGGACAAGATTTTAATTTCTCAAATTTATTATGCTCAGGCCTCTCTGTATGGTATTTGTCTGTTGATATTCTGCATTGTTTTTTGTAGTGTATTTGCATAGAATTTCCCCATCGTAAAATCTGAAATTCCCTCCTCAAGCTCAAACCTTCCCAGTTCCCTCTCGCACACTAACTACAGTTTTCTCTCTGCAACTCTCATCAACATTTCTAATTCTGTCTGCTTCCAAAGTCTTCTCCCTCGTGCAGTGTCCCTGCCTCTCATTTTTCCTCTCCCCATGCACACTCCTTCACCTATTATTTCTTCTCCACTCCCTAGCTATCATTGCATCTCTTCCCCATGGTATCATGCATGTCCTGAAACTTCATACCCCTCCTTCCCCACACACATTAATGGCACACTCTCACTTTCTCTTCCCTCTGCCATTCCCAGGGTGCACAAATTTTGCCCCCCCCTCCACTCCCCATGACACATCACCTTACTCTGCCTTCCCCCTAATCCCTATGGCACGTTCACCTTGCTCTGCTCTCCCCAAATGCCCATGTTTCACTCATCTTACTCTGCCCCACCCATATCCCCCATAGCACACTGTCATTGTTCATCCTCATCCCCTTGGCACTCATTCAGCCACCAACTAATCTCTCTCCTCCTCGCTTACAGAGATCATATAAGAAGAGGAGGAGGAAAAGAATAGCTGTACATTGAGAGGCTTCTTCCTCCTGTGCTGGCCATACTTGGCCAAGTGGTTCACATGAGCAGCCAGGTGTGGGCTGGCACAGGAGGAGAAAATGGACTGATGTACAGTCATCCTCCTCTTTCTCATCTTCTTGCTCAGCAGAGCAGAGGAGAGAAGGAGAGATTGTAGAGAGTAGCTGATGCCAGTGCCTGTGCATAAATATACACAGCACTGCCCAAATTTTATTAATGGCTCTCAAAGCTAGTCACGCAGTTATAGAATAAGGCCAGATGTGTGCATAACATAATTAAATAATTGGCAATAAATACCAATAATTGATGTTAACCACTAATTGGTACTAATTATCCATTGCACAGATATCAGACATTCACCCCTATTCTGAAAACAATGTGCCTAACTTTTCTCATGCACAAATGCAAACGGGGCATTAACATGAGTGTTTTGACTATTCTTATATGCACTGTATAGAATAGTTGCATTAATGTGCCCAGCTGCTGCATTTATGTGCCACCATGTAAGTCTGCTATAGGTAATGGTGTAAGTCATTGCGGTTAAAGTTTGGTACATAACTACGGACCTATGCTAGTATTCTCTAACAGATTTGCCACACAACTCTATTATTATCTATCTAGCTTAGCATCCAGGTTTTTGGCACATAGAGAGGCATAATCAAAAAAAGTCTATGTCCCCTTTTGGCCTAAGTCAGTAGACACTGAAGTTGGCAGCAGGGAAATTGAGGTTTTTTTGAGAATGGCCTATCTGTATGTTCAGCAGTCTACTGGCCCAGACTGCCACTACATCTATCCCTACACCACATTCCCGACTAAAAAATCAGCCAGGTCCCAATGCCCAAACCCAGACCTTTTAGGCGAAGGAAGGGCCAGTCCTTCACCTAAAAGCTGGATTCTGTAAATGGCATCTGTCAAAAACAACACCGGTTACAGAATCCCACTCCGCAATGATCGTGGCAGGAGAGATGCCTAATCTCTCCTGATGTGATCACGATCCCTCCCGAACTGCAGCGAACCATGGCAGGAGAGATACCCAATCTCTCTTGCTGTCATCCCCCCCCAACAAACCCAATACCGGCAGAAGAGATGCTCAATCTCTCTTGCCAAGGCTTGGCGCACCCTCCCTCCCCCACGACTACCGGTTGGCCCAGTTGCCTAAGGCCCGCCATTCCGAGGATGGCGGGCCTGCCAAATGGATGGGGGACCCGTCCATCTGACCAACCTTAAGGTTAGTGTGGGGGTGTCCGGGGTGGTAGGGAGGGGATCTGGGATGGAGGGGGGGTTGTTTGTGTAGAGGTTTGTTTGGGGGGGTGTTCGCCTTCTGGCAGGAGGGCTTGGGCTCCCTCCTGCTGGCTCAAGGGGGTGTTCGGGGGGTAGGGTTCGCCTTCCAGCCAGAGGGCTTGGGCTACCTCCTGCCAGTTCGGGGGTTCACCTTCTGGCAGGAAGGTTTGGGCTCCCTCCTGCCGGTTCAGGGGTCGGGGTGCCGCCGTCTTTGGCAGGTGGGCTTGGGTTCCCTCCTGCTGGTATTTGGGGGGGTGGTTGGGGTGCCGACAGGAGGACTTGGGATCCCTCCTGCTGGTAGTCACAGGAGGGGGGGGGCGCGCCGCGCCTTCGGCAGGAGAGTTTGGGCATCTCTTCTGCCGATATTGGGTTTGTTGGGGGGGATGCTGGCTGGAGAGATTAGGCATCTCTCCTGCTGCGATCGTTGCAATGGAGGGTGGGCAGGTTTCTGGGGCTGCTGAGCTGATCGCAGCAGCCATGATCAGCTCAGCGGCCCCTATTTGGAATGTATACCTGTTTTGACTTAGTCTAAGTCAAAATATATAAGTTCAACTGGGCCATCTCTCTAGACTTTTGGTTATACTTGCAGTATGAGTAAGTCTAGGTCGCCCCACCTCCCCCCTTTTTCCCTCCTCTAAAAACACCTCTTTTCGCTCTAGGCATTCAGAGGCAGGGGAAAGGCCTAACCTGGTTTTAGATACGTCTAAAACCAGCTTTGATTATTGGTACTTGGAGAATCTGTCTTTTTGATCATCCAAGTACCGATTTAGGCCACTTTTTGAACGTTTTGAGTTTTTTTTATTATGAGCCCCATTGCTTTTAGAGGCCTGTATTGAATTTACCCTTAAATGTAGAATTTTGTGCATTTTGCAGAGGTAGGAAATTCTGTGTATAATTCTATGTTGTACAATTGCACAAAATTCCCCCAGGAGTAGAAAATGTACTTTGTAGTGCTGGCCGCAAGCATTGTGCTCCATCCAGTTTTGGTACTTTGCAAAGAGGGCATGGTCACCCAGTTTGCCAAATCACAAGGCCACAGCACTGAAAGGGGATGGAAGCATGACTGCTTTGCAGGAGAAAAGGCACCAGCATTCATTCCTTGCAGACCCACAGGCCCAAATATAGGCACAGGAAGCCACAATTCTGCATCATTCCCCATAGGCCAGGGGTGTCCAATGTCGGTCCTCGAGGGCCGCAGACCAGTCGGGTTTTCAAGATTTCCCCAATGAATATTCATGAGATCTATTTGCATGCACTGCTTTCATTGTATGCTAATAGATCTCATGCATATTTATTGGGGAAATCCTGAAAACCCGACTGGAATGCAGCCCTCGAGGACCGACATTGGACACCCCTGCCATAGGCCAATAGTTACTTAGTCCTGGTGATGCATCCAGAGGCATCCTATTCCTCCCACTGCCATATTGAAGAATGGCAGCACATGCCTATTGCTGTAATCACAATACACCTGCAGGTATCAAGTCTGCCAAATAAGGGAGAACTTCTCTATATGCTTCTTTTATTTAAGACTGACCATGCATCCTGATGTTGTGTGATGGGTCAGCCATCACCTTTTTCGGAGATAGTGGTGGGAGGAATAGGACACTGCTTGGTACATCCCCAAGACAAGTATTGGATGATGCAAAGAGGGGGCGGTGCAGCATCTCTGGTCAAGGTACTCCCTGTTCCAGGTGCTTTGGCCAAGAGTGCCTAGGCCATGGGTTCCTTGGATTAGATGACCTTGGGGAGCGAAGTCTTCATTTTGCTGCTCTTCTCAGTATGCGAGCCAGTCTTCATTCATTATTGAATACTCAAGGAGGATCAGCTCATACACTGACAGAAAAAAAACGGAAATAAACCTTCTGTAGTGGTTTGTGCAGCTTTTTTTTCTGTCAGTACACACTTTATTTAACACTAGTCCAAACTGCATGCCATTAGTTTACTGCAGTGAGATTAAAAGTTTTTTTTTCAGCATGGTACACTGAAGTTTAGCACCTTGATCTAATAGACAGCTCACTACATCGACCTTCCTATGTCTAGCAGAAAAAATGCTTATTAGAGCATAAGTTGGTAGATCTGAAGATAAAGGTGGCACTTCAGAAAATATGATGGTTTTTAAAATAACCAAATAAAACTTCTATAAGAACAGTATAAAATGTGTGCTTTTAAGCTAGAATTATATTCATTATATTAATGGAGTCCTGCAGCTTGATCCGTTTGGAAGTTGAATTGCTACTGGTAGTACTGAACATAATCTTTAATATTAACACAGTGGAAAAGCAGTTCACGTCTTGAATAAATATGCAATGTACTTGCCTGTTTAGCCTGCATTTTGTTATATTTGACTTGGAGCTATGCTGACTTAGAGATATCATAAGACGTTAGTAGCACAGTCTAGCAGTTGTTTTGTCAAACAGATGACAGTTATAACCGCAACAAGTTTATGATTGGGAAATTCTTTGATGATGTATGTACCTGTAAGTAAAAAGAAAATTGTTTTAGCTAGAAAACTAGCTTATACCTAGTGTACCTGAATGTAACTCACTTTGAGCTAGAACTGAAAAAGGTGTGAGCAAAGTCCAAATGAACATATCTGTCTACATACAAAATGCTTGGTAATGGGAATTAATTAGGTATTATTCATACAACAACTTGTTGGCGCTATTGTTTAATCTGATAAAGTGAATGGAGATATTATCAATTACCGTATATACGGTATGCTTGTTAGCTTAGAAGTGCTGTTAAAATATACAGTTCGGAACTAGTGAATCTGTTTTCTGATGGTTAGTTAATTACTAATCTTAGGTTTCTGTTCTTGCATTGGTTTTTGCTTCTTCTTGTATTAAATTTTCTAGTCTCATTTAAGCTATCATGTCCAAAGCCTTGGCATTCATTTAGGCAAGGCTTTTGTAGTACAGTATATGTAAGAGAGGAAGTACAATTGTTTTCTGTGCCCATCAGTGTTGTGGATTTTTGTACACTTTCCCAGCTGTCATTTAAAAAGATGCAGTACTACTAACATCTCATCATCTGTAGATATTGTTACAACATTTTTGAAAGTTTTAAACAATTTGTTGAATAGGTCTTGTAGGAGCTGAGCTAAGTTTATCAAATAAAAAGTGATTATAATTTCCCCATATTTTATAAATACCATGTTTGGAACTGACACATCTTGCAAATTGTATAAACCTCTTTTGTGCATGGAAAGTAGCCCACTGCTGCTTAAAATATAGGAGAGTAATTTTCATAGGAAAAGCAATGTTTACCTGTAGAAATGGGCTTGTTAGACTTGGAGTGGTATTTAAAGAGCACACAGATTTTTGGATTTTCCAAAAATATGCTCTTGTTTTATCTCGGAAAAAGTGCATGCCCTGAATTACCAGTAAAAATGTGTATGCGTGGTTTCTTTGAATAATTTGCCTGCTTTGGGTCAGAAAATTCTTCCAGAGTCAGCATCGTGAAAAGTATGCATACACTTTGGACTAGATTCTGCAAATGGTGCCAAAACTTGGGCACCGGAAAAAGAATACTGCTTTTCAATAGATGGTGCCCCAATTTGGGCAATGTGTATAAAACAGTGTTTAGTGCTAGGATCCTTTCCCAGTTTTGGGCTTGAGGATTTACACCAGTTGAAACCGGGTGTAATGCCTTGTGCCTAAATTAGGCAGAGATCTGCCATATTCTGTAACTGCATGAATTCTAGGGGCTCTTCATCCACCCATGCCCCTCCCTTGGCCAAGCCCCCTTTTTGGATCTGAATGGAAAATGTACATGTGCATTTTTATAGAATCCCAACTAGGAGGATGCACATGCAAATTTTAATGGTCAATTAGTGCCAATACTTGATTATTAGCACCCAATTATTTGTACGAATTGGTTTGTTATTCAATTAAATTGCATGTGCAAATGTGTGTGCACAATTTTGATTGCCATATATAGAATTTGGGGGTTTGTACTTGTGTAGGCAATTATAAAATGACTTCCTAAATTCCAGTTTCAGGTCAGCCTATATTTTACTGTTCTCATGCTTCACCCCATTTGGGTATTTTTCTGTGCTTTGCTTGCCTTTTGTTGATAATCTTGTAGCAATCCATGTATAATCTGATCATGAAAATGCCAGATCTACCATTACAGGACTGGGCTAGACAAAGGGCCAATTGAACTTTGCAGTCTGTAAATGGAATTGATTGTATATTTCTTGTTAGAAGAGTTACATCAAATTGGAAATTCACACCATGGAGTCCCTTATTTTCTTGTAGGAATGTTTGGAAGAGCAAATCACATCATATTCAATTTTTTTTTTCATTTTATTCAGCAAGAAGACGCTATTTTTTCATATTCAGCACTGTATGAAAAATTTGTCACTGATTTAAAAAAGCTGAATACATATAGCATTGAATCAAGGCACATACAAGACAGCCAAAGGGCGTACAATGCACTTTGGTTTTCATTTGGAAAAAAAAAATACTGTGGGATGATTATGGCAACAAAACAATGGTTTGTATTTGAACATGAAATAGCACACAATTAATAGCAAGCCAGAAGGAAACTATTACACTTAAATTCAAATCTTTTCTAGAAACTCTGGTAGTAATGAACAATATTTTTAATTCCCATTAAAACACATGTTCAAATTTGGCTGACTAAACTCTGATTTTCATATTTAACTAATATTTTCCAGTTAAGATTTCTGTTTCTTTTAGTATTTGCAACCTAATGCTGACTTTTTCAAAGCTGTGGTAGAGGTTTCTACCGCGGGCTGTAGAGGTGAATGCTCATAGAATTCCTATGAATGTCGGAGCATTTACCTTGCCGGCCTGCGGTAGAAAACTCATCGTGGCTTTGTAAAAGGAGCCTTAAATTTGCTAATAATAGAATCTTTTAGCTGTGTGTGGTTTCTTGGGATTTTTTTTTCATTGCAAATATGCATATTGTAGGGTTTGAATTTTGAGGAAGACAAAATAATTTTCTCTTTTTTTAAATAACTGGGAAAAAAAAAAGCTCTTGCTTAAGTTTGGTAAAATAGCTGTTTGAGGCTGTGTTAAAATGCGATTGTATTTTAGGTCAAAAACACCTAATATTCCCCCTCCTTAGAGGTTTCTACCGTGGCCTGGAGAGCTAAATGCTCCAACAGTCATAAAATTCTTATGAGCATCAGAGCAGCGTTGGAGCATTTAGTGCCCTGGGCCACGGTAGAAACCTGTACTGTGGCTTAGTAATAGAGGGCCATTTCTATTAACTACTTTACCTCAGTTAAGAATTTGTACGGAAAAACATATGTGGCAGTTAATGAAACACTTTCGTTGCTACAGTCAAATAACTAATATCACCCATTAATACACAAATTTTCTTTGTTCAAACAATTATGTTTTATAGAGTTAATAGATCCGACATTTTGCATTGAGTTTACCCAACTTTTGTTTTCAGTCAGCCAGTATTAAGTTTAATACCAAAGTGAAGAATGGCCTGTGCTTGTACTACAATTATCTCTAAAGAATGTAAAATCCTGATTGTTCAACACTTCAAAAAAATTATTTTCACAGTCAACAAGTTATTTTACTCAGTAGAACACAAAGCTAAATGGTCTGTAACTTCAATATTAGCAAGGAAAATACAGTACAAATTACTAAAAAATACTAAAATATAGAATTGTAGTCAGGTATTTCCACTACATTTAATTGCAGTTGTAACCTGAAATTTTGAAACTTTTAATAAAAAGTTCTTAAATATAAATTATATGGCAAATGTACAGTACATTGCTTTTCAGTCTTTATCCAGTGTTTTGCAGTAGAACAGTAACCTTATAATCACCATTTCTGTTTTAAAAATGTCTGAGTTCTTTTAGTATCATGAATGTGAGTTATCAGAATCTGGGATACCACTGTCTCTGTAGCTTCTGTTACTACTGCTCTCACTATGGTTGTTTTTATACAGATTCATCCCATTAGGTGGGAATATAGTATGTATTACAAATTCCTCCTTGGGCACTTGTTCATTATTAATTGGTATCATCTGAAAAGAAGTCTCCCTGATTTCTAAGATAGAATTGTCCTTCTTAGTTCCAGCTTCAGCATAATCATCTTTTCTCCTCCGGCCCTTGCTATATGCATAGTTCCTTGAAAACAGGGATCCATTCCTGTGAACGTACCAGGAAACTAAAGCAAGTAGAATAATGGCCACTAGAGCCACTGCACCTCCAATGACGGCAGCCAAAGGCAAATTAGAGTTTTTGTAGGGTTCTTTTTCTTGTTCTCTGTTTAGGGTTGTTGTAGGATTATACATTTTAAAGGGCAAGGTTTCAGTCTCTATGCACACAGGGGTTTCATCAGACAGGTAGATGTTACTGGTTTCCATGGGAACCATACATACACGATAAGGTGATTCAGGCTCAAGAGCTGTAAGTAAATATTCAGACCTATCACCTGTTACAATAGTTTCAGTTATAGATCCAAAGGCAGGGCTGTGGTCCATTTTGAGCCAACTCAGCCTTAATGCTGTCATGGGTAGTGCAACTTTCCAAGATATGAGAATAGTCTCAGTGGTAACAGATTTTATAGTGATTGTAATTATGTTCCGTACTGGGCTTGCGGTAGTTCTATAAATTTTATGGAGGTCAGGAGTCTTTATTTCTGTCTGTTTGGTCATAGAAGTTGGCCATTGTCTTTGAGGAGGATGTATTGTGTTGGACAAGGCTGTAATAATTTGAACAGTAGTTTTGATAGCATTATCTTTACAGTTGAATAGCTCTGTATTAAGATCCTTAATAGTCATCCCACGTACTTTTTCTGGTGCTTGACACATTAGCCCTCGTACATTCACTTTAGAGGGTAATAACTGTAGCCAATCACGCACCCATTTCATTTTGCAATCACAATACCAAGGGTTATTTCGAAGAAACAGTTGAGTCAAATTGTCCAAATCATCAAAGATACCCTGAGGTAAATTACTTATATTGTTATTAGACATATCTAATCGATACAGCTGTCTAAGTTCAGTGAAAGAATTTGGTGGTACATGATTCATGTGATTTTCTTGAAGGTAAAGCTTTCTTAGGTTTGTACCTGGCAAGCTAGCAGGTGGAGCTGTAAGAGAATTACGAACCAAAGAAAGTTCTGTCAGATTGACCAGATTTATAAAGACTTTATCTCCTAAGCCATAATTGTTTAAAAGATTTCCATCCAGAACAAGACGTTTCAGGTGTGTTAGATCTTGGAGGGACACCTCTGAAATTGTAGAGATACGATTATCATCCAAACGTAGTTCTTCTATTGTATTAGGCAAACCCCAGGGAATGGTACTAAGATGATTTCGAGACAGAAAAAGAAGCCTGAGGAAAACATTGTCTCGAAATGCTCCTTCTTCAATGCTAACTGCAGAAACAGAATTATCATCTAAATGTAATTCTTCCAGAGTAGGAATTTGAGAAAGTGAATCATAAGTGATGGTCCTGATGTTATTTTCCTGCAAATGCAATTCTTTGACATGCCTTGGCAGGTTGGTAGGAAATTCATCTAAACTGTTACGATATAAATAAATTCTCTCTACCTTGACCAAAGTTTTCAGGTCAGAAGGAATTCCAGCATTATTTATTTGATTGTTTTGAAGGTAGAGGGTTGTAGCATCCTCTGGAATTCCTGTAGGAATAGATGTCAAATCACGATCATTGCAATAAATGAAACCTCCATCACAACGGCATACTGAAGGGCAAGGTTTGGCACTGATAGAATGAGGTGCCATTTTAAGGAACAGTCCAATTTTGGTCCATATCAGAATGATGCTCCAGCTTACAGCAGTCATGCTCACTGTTGAATAGTTTTGAGTTTGGTTACTGTAGTAATCTAGAAGGAAAAACAGAAAAAAACTAGAATTTTAAGGTATTGAAAATGCTATTAAAAAAACATTTAAAAATGGAGAAAAATGTACACATGTTTACTTTTTTTCATTTTTTAACTTGTCTAAATGAAAAGGATGTATTTTTATTCTTTCTAAAAGAAAAAAATATTTTGGAGAATGAACATGAATTTGAGATCTGTTCTCCCTTCCCTCACCTTGTATCTATTCATTCCCATTTCCTTTCTCCCTCCTTCCTTCTGGTATAACTTAAATTCAAATGCATTTTTTAATTTTCCTTTTGTAATATTGTAGTTCTTTTCTGTTGTCTTTTCTAGCTGGTACATTGCCTTCTCCTGCGAGTCAGTTAAGGCAGTATAGCAAATACGAAGAATAAACATTAAGTTTGGGTATAAATGGACCTTTCCAGTGACTCAACAGTAGTGCTGCATGTTGCCATATGCTAGATCTGAGTCTATTCCCAGTCCAGCATCTACTTTCAGGGTGATAGAGGAAGCTATTACACTGAAACCAACAAGTTGTCTGCCTTTAAAGAATTGCCCTGAAATAATATCTAAATCATAAATTTTTAACTCATTATTTCATTTGTAAGTTTGTATCTAATTTCAAACTTTCTAAAAGATTTCTTTCATTCCTGAAACTTGAGAAATCAATTTTGCTTGAAGAAATGTTTTAATTCACTCTTATAGGAAATGTTAAAACTAAAATTAAAAATACAGCTTGGCTTCTCCCAAGGGCTTAAATGCACTGTCCCATTTTGGGGAATGGCTTTATGTTCTATGTACATTGTATACATCAAATATTGTTGTTTACAACTTGAGTAGTTAAAGTAGTAAAATAAAAAATGATGTCAAACACTAAAGGTGCTTCTATTCATGTCAAACCAGTTGGCTACTGAAGAACTTAATTACATATATAATTTAGTGTGGCAATTTCTCATCATTGTTTAAAGCTTCTCTAAATGGTAATATGCGAAGAGACTAGTTTGACAGTTTTGTGTTTTTTTTGCAGTGTAACATTGAAACTGAACCAACCAAATAAATTGTTTCAATAAAAATTCTACTCTGCAATGTCTTAATTAAAATTCCCTCCTTAAGTAATTGAGTCTTCAAAAGATGGCACCTAACATATTTCAGCTTTCATTTTAATTAGTGTAATACAAATTTATAATGCCAATTATAGATTCCAACTTTGACCTTCCTTGTTGAAGATCTGATTATAACTTGCACTTTATTCTCCCAAGCATGACAAGAAGAGATATCAGTTTCTGTCCTACCTGATTTAAAGATGTGAGTAAACTGTGTGCTTGCAGAAATCCAGTGAACATAAATATATGCTGTCCACTTCTGGAAGTCTAGGAATATGGTTTAGTCCTTCTTGTGGTTCCTTTTTCACAGTGTAGATGACAGCGATATACCTTCTGATTAATCCCACTACTTCTGATCAACATTCCAACAAAAGTCTACCATGAGTGCAGCAAATAGCTGAGATCAAAAGCTTCAATTGATTCTTGAGGCCATATTAGAATGTGCTTTCCTTATTTTGTAAATATTTCAAACCTAAATTGTGTATGCACCCTTTCATTCGGCTGAACTCTTTAAAAAAACTGCTGAGTCTGTAATTCTTATAATCTCCTCTCTTTAGTATAGTTTTAGATAATAACTTCAGTTCCACACCAGAGAAACCATGCATGATGTTAAAGGCTGGAGAACAAAGGCCTCTTCGGGATGCTCAAAAAAAGGGTTTGTGCAGTCTAAAATCAGTTAAGAGTAAAATGTGTACAGCAGTCACATCCTGATAAGTTCACACTTGCCATGAAGCATCACTGTTTCCGACTTTTACATCCCTTGCCCTTGCTCAGAATTTTAGAAGCAGAAAATATCCCTGCACATCCTAAGAGAAATGGACTTTTTGTCTTCCCTTTAAGAAAATGGATGTGGGTTATGTGCTTCACAGATATCTTCCTGTTTGGAATATCCTTTTTTCGCTTAACTCCCTGTAAAGCAAGAGCAATGTATTGGTACAAGCAAATACAATCAATTACATTACTTTTTTTTTTTTGCAAACTTTCAAAAGTGCTTCCAAATTAATTGCATCTTCAACAGTAATCTCAGTTTTTGAGACCTTAAACAAGTCAGAAATTGAAGTGTACAAACTGTACATTTGCTGGATTTCACTTAAAGTGTTCCAGTGCTTCAGTTCAAGTACAGTAGTAAATATAGTTAGCTTTTTCAACTAGCTAGGCAGAAATTCTGTTTCTAAGCAGTGACACATGAACATTTTGCATTGCGAATTGAAGTACAGCCACACTGACGATATGTGTGCAGTTACTCTTGATTCTCTGCATTAATATCCACTATTCAATAATAGTCACAAATGACAAGTAGAAATATACTGGCTTAATTAATGGGTTATGGATTTATTTTACAAGTATGTAAAATGTAAACTTGGTTTTACCATCATAGATAGGCAGTATACCAAGAATCTAGTAAATATAAACAAACATGGATTATGTATGGTTCTGTCACATTTTACTGTAGTTAAATTGTATGAGTTGCGTTAGGGCTTTTTATCACGGGCTACTGAGGTAAAAGCTCCAACGCTTACAGAAGTCCTATGAGTGTTGGAGCTTTTACTGCAGTGGCCAGCGATAAAAAAAAAAACCCTAACATAGCTTGATAAAAAGGGGCCTTAATAATTTTGGTTTGTGATATATTAGATAACTGCACATTATGAGTTATGGTCTGTCTCTCACTGAGTACAAAAGCCATTTTGTGTCATAAATATAAATAATATATTTAGTTCTTCACCTACCATCTATCTATGTTCTTTAAAGAAACAGTATGAGACAAACAACTAATTGGAAAGCATATTTGAGAGCCAGAGAAAATCCTAACTTATAGGAGAGGGTTTGGCAACTATAGTTATCAAGAGTGAAAACCCCAGTTGGATTTTCAAGATTTTCACAATAAATATGCATGCCCCAGATATAAAACTTAGATTGTGAGCCCACTAGGTTACAGAAAAAGTACCTGAATATAATATATGTTAATCACTTTGGTTGAACCACAGTTAGTATATCAAATCCATTACCCTTTAATGAGATCTATTTGTATAAAATGGAAGCAATACCTGCACTTCAATCTCATGCATATTAATTATGGGAATCTTGAAACCCTGATTAGGTTGTGGCCCTCAAGGACCATGATTAACCACCCCTAGTGTAGAATCACAGTACGCTCATCACTAAGCCATCAATTTGGATTATTCTCAATGAAAATGTCTTTTTTTTAAGAGATCTCCCATTATCCCTTCCATATAAGATCTCAAAGACTGTTGCTAAGCGTAAGTCCGAAAAAGAAATGTTTAACCCTTATTAAATAATGCAGTAGCTGTAATTTGCTACATTTTCAGTAATTGCATAGCATCCTGCAAGCAAAGCATCTGTTCTAGGATACAGTGTCCTAAAGCCATTGTATATTAATGCATATTTAACATCCTCCTCATATGAAATATGCACTGTATGTCAGTTTTGGTTATTTTATGTTACCACTAATTTTGTTTTCCTACATTAATTCACTGACATCAGATGCATTGCAGAAAGAGAAATCATGACAATATTTCACACTGGAAAGCAGAGTAATCAGTTGAAAATGGCTACTGTACAGATGAAGTGTTGGAGAAATGTGGTAAATAGCACAAATTTTGGGGTGGAGGCAGATTCTATATATAGCATTGAAAGCTGGCACCAGAAAGATCCACACTGGGCCCAGTGGCAGCGTGAGGGTGAAAGGTGCCCCGGGTGGGAGCGCCCCTCCCTGCCCTCATCTCTGCTCCCACCTGCCGCGTGCGCCCCTTCCCTCGTACCTCTAGTTGAAGTTGCTCACAGCGGTCAGCAACATGCTCCTCATGACCCTGTCGGCTCGCCCTCTGACGTCACTTCCTATGTGTGGTGCCCGGAAGTGACGCCAGCAGGAGAGCCAACAGGATCACAAAGAGCACGCTCTTGACTTCCGCGAACAACAGCTTCAACTAAAGGTATAAGGAAAGAGAGGCGGGGGGGGGGGGGGGGAGGAGAGGAAGAAGGGTACCTACGCCCCCACCAATATGGCACCCAGGGTTGACCACCCCCTCCACCCTTACTTTGCCACTGACCGGGCCTTTATTATTATTATTTTATTTTTATATATACCGCCTAACCAAAAAATGGTTCTAAGCGGTTTACAACAAATAAGCATAAGTCATACAGTGGAGAGTAATTTTAAAAGGAAAAACCAATTCAAAACAAAATACAATAAATAAGAATTGGTCCTACAGTAGAAAATATGATTTAAAAGAAAAATGCAATTGTATAAAGGGTGCCTTATCTTTATAGAATATGAGCATAGTGTGCAGGTTGGGCACTGGACTTGCACCTGTTTCTATCAGGCATAAGCTTAGTACCTAAAGTTAGGTACAAAGTGAGGCCTGAATCATCACTATTCTATAACTTGTGGCCAGGGGAGGGAGCATAGGAGGTCATGGGCATTTCCAAAGGTTAGACTCCATCTCCTTTTGGATTGTGCAGGGAAAATGTTAGGTGCCAAGTTGTAGACTAGCACACAGGGGAGATCCACACAAAACTTCAATCAAGCACCAATTCAGTGGCCGATTGATACCCATTTCCTCATTAAGTTGCACATGGATTTTGGATCCGTTTGCAAATTAAGGCACCCAACGTTGGGCGACTTACAGTATATAGAATTCAGGGGATCGCGGTTCACTTAAGAAGACACTTGAAAAACTCTTGCTCAATGTTAGAATGTTTAGTTTGATTACTTACATTGTACACTAGCCATATAGTGAGGACAATCACCAAGATATTCTTTTGTGCAAGTGAATTTATAATTGAGTACTTTGTGCTATGTTGCTTGCAGCACTGATGTAATGGGGTAGATATTTTGCAGATGGATAGGATCCATTGTAGAAAATACCAAAGAATGGGCAAAACAGCTGCAAAGTGAAGCATGTAGAAGTTTTCACTTTGGTTTCTAGTTTAGAGGCTAAAGTACATAATATTTAATCATGAGACAGAAATACAGGTACAAATAGAAGAAAACAGAAAATAGTATTTGTTTTGCCTTTTCAACATCTAAACTGTTTCCCCTTTCTTCCATTTGTTATGCAAACCCTCTTTCCTTGCCTGTCTTCTATCGGTGGCAGTGTAAGATTTTAAGTGAAAACTCATGAGGTTCTGTGAGGATTTCATTCTTTCTCCCTAAAATGCATGAAAAGACAAGGAGGAAAAAAAGAGGAAAAAAAAAAAAAGCTGACCTTTTTGAAAGGAAAAGACACTGTCAAAAATGTGGATTAGGCTTTTCTTTACATTCCCCTTTCTTACTGAAATCAAAAACTGTTTCCTTCAGGTCTCTCTGTGCTTATGTTTGATATCTTGCCCTTCCCTTTTATAATGGGAACTATAGATGGAAACAGGATTTTGCATATCAAAGGCCACAGTGGTCCTGTCCACATAAGAGCTGGGCTACCCTACACTTTTTATTCACACAGAAGCAGGAAACCCTGCACCATACTAAATCTTCCCTTCTCTAGAGCTGTCTCTGTTTATGCACCGACATCAAATCATGAAAGCTGAGCTTGCAGGATGAAAAGAAAACTGACCCCCACTGGTGTAGATGCTATGGACAAATTTCTGCATCATCAAATTGGGAGGCTTTATGGAGCCATGGTTTTGAATGGCGCTATTACAATATATGAACAAAACATAATGTGAGACTTAAAAGAAGGAGAGCAACAGAATACAAGAATCCTTACTAAGCTGTAATTTTGTTGCTGTAAAGTATAATCATTACTACTTTTGAAACAGTCTTTTAAACTCTTACTGTGGTACAGTTTAAGTGTTGGAAATTGAATGTTAGTATTTTTTTTTTTTATCCACCCTAAACTAAACACTCTTGCTGCTTGCTGTTTATGCAATTTCTTTAATATGTTGACATAACAAATATAAATACTGCTACAATCCTGACAAACACTGTTTTCATTTTTATTGTATGTTTACTAAGCTATTAGAGTAGCTAAGAGATGGTTAAATTTCCTCAAAGAGGAATCCAGATGTGTATAAAGCACAATTGCTGGATATCACTATTTACCTGAACAGGGTTTTTGATTGTTGCTGTAATACATTTCTGTCATTTTTAAGGTAAAAATTAGATATTAAAGTAGCATGATAATTTTATTTAGTAATGTAAAAAAAACATTAGTAATGTAAAACTACTTATTGATTTGGTATAATAAATTCAGTTACTCGATTTGCAATGGCTATCTTTAAGTATTATTTTAATAATGCTTGATTCTAAAATTAAAAACGTTAAGCTGTAGAAAAATACATTTTTATTAGATTTACTGCTTGGCATGGTCAACAGTAAGAGTTAAATCCTTTTTAAGCTCCAGCTAGTAGTTGCATTTTCCAGGATCATCAGGTTTCAGGAAGGTGCCCCATTCTTTTGTTTAATGCTAGGCATGCAAAAAGACCTCTAACTCTTTTTTTCTTGGAATTTGAAGGGTTCATTGAGAAACAAGTGTGCTTCTTAGCACAGGATATAACTTTCTATTTTTTTAATGTATAATTAGATTATGAAAAATAAAATTGAAAATGAGCCCAAACTAGAGTAATTTTAAGAATTGTATTTTCCTCAGCTTCCTGCTTTTAATTTCAAGGGTTTGTAATGAAGTACTATGATTCTGCTTCATTTACTTTTGCTTGCAAAGTTAATTCAAGCAACCTTAAGACAAAACTGCAAAACCTTTCAAAAAGCACATTAAGCTTCACCTTCCTGGAAATTGATAATTATTACATAAATGAGTTTTTATGTGCTCCGCTGGGTTTACAAACAAGGCAAAATCATTATAAAGTAAAGGATTATAGGCCTTATTTTAAAAAGTGACTTCTCGTTCTTTGGCTGTGTAAAAAAATCTTTTTTTGATCAAGGTCCTATATCTTTTCTCTAGGGGAATGAACATTAGTGAAAGGGATAAATAATGTTTTAAATTCTTATTACAGTGCTACAGTGCTAACTTGTTGCTACAATATATACAGTAAAGCCTAATTTGAATATTTTGGGCTAGATTCTATAAACAGTGCCTAAGTTGGTAGCTGCCTAAAAAAACAGCATTGTTCATGTGTCAGTCACGCTTAGGTGCCATTAAGAGAATTGAAGCTAAGAACGTCTAAGAAAAAACGTAAACATCTATAAAGTAGGCCAGAGTTTTACTGGCCTACTCTATAGACATCTCAGTTCAGTTGTGAGTCACACCTATGGACACCTAACTCTCGCTCCACCCATAAGCATGCCCACTTAGGCATTAGGCGATGTTAGGTGTTCTGCCTTAGATATTCACATTTTAGAGAATCAGATAGGTGCCCATTTACCAAGTCATGATAAAGGTTTCTACCTTGGTCCAGGGTGCTAAATACTCTGATACTTGAGCATTTTGCACCCTGGACTGCGGTAGAAACCTCTATTGCAACTTACTAAACAAGGGGGGAGGGGGGGTTAAGTTAATTACTTTCTTTCGATGCCTACTTTAGACATCCTTTATAGAATCTGGCCTTTTGTGTTTAACATGGTGATAAAACCTTAAAATAATGAATTTATTATTTTTTGTTGCCACCTGGCTGATTCTGAGTTGAAATTTTCATTTCAAAGTTGCCAACGTGACTTGCTCATGTCTAAAATGAAAGAACAGGAAACAAAAACTGGCATTGTCCTTTCAAGTGCAGCCAATGTTTTCCCACTTCTAGAATATAAACAGTGTAGTACCTGGTAAGAAAAGGAGGTTAGTAGGTTCCTGGCACTTCACCCAAGGCCATGAAAAGAGGTTACAAAGGCATGATATTCAGACTGGTCATGATATTAACACAGGTCTTTCTTTACGTTCGTTAAACTTGATACTTATCAGTTTCCTTTTAGTCTCTTTTTAACTGCAAAAAATGGTGAGAAACCAAGTTGTTAAAAAGAACATTTATGGTATGTAACCAAACCAATTTCTGTCTCCATTTCTCTTTATACTCCTTATGTAAGTCTTCTTTTATTTAGATCACTTTGTTTTAGTAACTGCTATGTGATGAGAAATGGAATGTTCAGTTACAGTTTTACAATGTTACGATTAAGAAGCTGCTTCACAGAGGTAAATGTTTTAAGCGTTATGGTGAAACAGTTGCTCTAGACCACAGGTGTCAAAGTCCCTCCTCGAGGGCCGCAATCCAGTCAGGTTTTCAGGATTTCCCCAATGAATATGCATGAGATCTATTTGCATGCACTGCTTTCATTGTATGCTAATAGATCTCATGCATATTCATTGGGGAAATCCTGAAAACCCGACTGGATTGCGGCCCTCGAGGAGGGACTTTGACACCCCTGCTCTAGACACTAATTCTTAAAGAATATCTTGACATCTTGCAGAAAGAACTATTTATTTTAAATACTCCCTTTTTTGGCTTTGCATTAATGGTAACTAGGAAGTCTATGGGCTCCTTTTACAAAGCCGCGCTAGGGCCTTAACGCGCAAAATAGCGTGCGTTAAATTGCCGCACGTGCTAGCCGCTAGCACCTCCTTTTGAGCAGATGGTAGATTTCCGGCTAGCACGTGCTAATCCGGTGCGTGTGATAAAACCACTAGTGCGGCTTTGTTAAAGGACCCCTATAAGTTAAAATATATTTTTAAGCTTAGAAAAAGATTTTTAGTGCCTTTTGTGTGTTTACTTGATAGTGATTCATTTCTCTTAAAAGGGGTGAAATTTAAAAAGATTGCTTTGGAATTCCCTATTTTCAGTCACTTGGTGGTGGTGAATGCTGTATAAAGTCTGATTTTGGAGCTGTAAGTCAGATCTTGGCTTTCCAGTCTGCTTTGCTTTAACTGCAACAAAGCCTCCTGTTGAGCACAACCATGGAGGCCACAGGGAAAAAAAAAAGAAAACCTTCCTCTCATGAAAGACTTTGTTGAATCTTGCCCATGTTTATTTCATTAGTCATGATGTTTATGCAGTCATTATCGCCAGCAATCTATTTCAAACAAAGTGGTTTAATTGTGCAAGATTGTTTAGATCTGTTGAGGATTTTATAAATCAAGTTAGAATCAATACTTGCTTAGATTTCTGAAATTTTAAACCTATTTAGGAACTGCCATCGTAATTATAATGTGCTTATACCGACCTTATTTGATGGATGCAGAAAATGTTTTCTGATTTTACCAAACCAAATATTAATATGATGTTTTATAGACTATGGGAGGGACATATATAGGGAAAATAATTAGTAAATAGGTTCCTTAGTCTAATATTAAGAACCTCTTATAGTAAATATATACAAAAGGTATGTATTTATAATGTACAGCCCCTAAATTTGGGTTGGAAAGTAGGCAAATTTAGTGTATATAATGGCATATTTTTTGTCAAGAATTATTTCAGATCAGTCATTAAAAAAAAACAAAAACCTTACACAGTTTTTCATGTTGTACACTTAAGCTGATAGTTTCATTTTTCATCCCAGTGAACAGAAATATTTGTCAGGGCTGCATGCCTCGAAGGCATAGATGCTAAATGTAATTGGAGTTTCTATCAGATTGGCCACTGAACTATAGAAAAGGGACCACAGGTAAAATTTATAGTCTGCTAGCAAAGCCTGACAGCAGTAAGATTATAACCACATTTATTTCACATTGTCTTATTTGACCACAGAAAATTATCTTAATCAGTACAGTAGAGAAGGGATTAATCACCAAGTGAAAAGAAAGAAAAAGGGAAAAAGGACTGTGACACAAAAAAAACCCCCGATTCCCCCCCACTTTTTATTAGCTTTTTAGGTGGGGTCTCTACATGTCACTAGTTATTTCTGAATCTGAACTGTTTGTCCGATGGTGAACTGACCACACTTGATTTAAAAGTGAAAAACAAAGCCACATTCTCTTTGTATTCAAACTAGATCTATAGACCATGAGATAAGCAATAATGAGTCCTTTATGTTAGTAGAGACATTGATACTATACTGTAGCTCTAATGCTGGTTAAACTTTATCTTAACATGCCAGACCCCCCCCCCTCCCCTCAGGTATTTTAAGAATAGTGTTTGGTCCATCAGGCCCAGAGTAGAAAATATACTGTTAAATAAATTAATATGGAATAATTATCATTGGTTTCTAAGAGCATGATTTTTATGTCGGGACTTTTGCCTTTTTTAGTTGTTAGTATAATAGGTTTAGAATAATACAAGCTAAATCTAAACGTATACTGCAGATTTGCATGGTTCAATCTTCTTTGTTAAATAAAGCACACCACCACTTTGGTTCTGGGCAGTTCTTTCAGGAAGACTGATTTGGTTAATTTAAGCCTTTCTTATGTCCTGACATTAAAGTGTGTTAGCAGCTGCAACCTTTGGGCAGACTTCAGTGAAAATACTTTAATCAAAGATTTTACTGCTGTCTGCAAAAACGGGGGGTTAGCAGACCCCTATTAGGGAGTAAACTGAAATGTGCTGTACTTGTATACCTGAAACTATTTGCTTTCAAAATTATTACAGTATAATTTGCATTACTGAATATAGTGTTTGAAGTAGAATTTTTGGTGTTTATGTGATTTTAAAAATTCCAAATTTGTATAAAAAATCAGTTGTATGTCACATGCACAGCAACAATACATCCCCCCTTCAAATTTTTAGTAAGAACTTTGGGTCTGTTGCATGTGGAATAGTTTTTCAGAGGTAAAATATATTTTGTACATTGTGGAAGCAAAGCTTAAATGTAAAAATTCATTCTCATTTGAAATCTTTCAGACCATTAACTGCTTTCAACTTTTAGCTATCTTTTTTTTTTTTTCTGATAAGGAAAACAACTGGATTTGGGGGTGAGGGTATTTTTTTTTTTTATTATCTTGAATCTAACAGTGGTGGGGGGTTTGCCACTGTGTGCAGGAGGCTTTGCTCTAAAGCTTAGCTTTGTTTGTCTCAGTAGATTTAGTCAAATTGCTAGGCTAGTCACATAGTACTTTTGTCCAAGGAATGAAATTTGGCATAACCCTGAGAAGTGGAGAAGGTTTGAAACTCCCTCTTTATATCAACCTGAATGGAAACAGTTGAAGCTCGTGGCATGTTGAAAAACCACAGACAGACTGCGAGCGAGTAGTACAGATTTTAAAACCTAGGTGTAGCTGTTTGTTTATTCTTTGCAAAGACTGCTAAATCTGCAGAAGCCATCCTGTAAGCTAGCCGTAAACTAGATCGGGGTTCTCTCTCTGTAGTGAATATTATGCTCATGTACTTCGGGATTATTGATTTCCTTTCAATGGGGAAAAAAACAAAAAATCTATTAAGCGATCATCTTATCATGTATGATACTTTTGGGAGATTAGGGGCACGATGTTAAGGTAGAATTTTTGTAGTAGTTAAAAATTCACGCACACGAGGATCTCACTTAATCCAGATTGCAATATTATATTCGAGCTCTTGCATAACAATGAAGGTTATCGTACCGTCTTCTAAACCATTTCTTGGCAGTCGTGCTTTTTAGCTGTGTCCTCGATTGCATAGTGCACTGCCGTCATTCAGAGTTATGCCGTGCAGACTGTTTTTAGCGTGTAGAGATCGTTGATTTTTGTGCATTTTTAAATCAAATATTATACTTACTTAACTTGAATTTTTTTTGAATTATTATGTGAGAGAAGACCCCCCCCCTCCCATTCCTTCCAAAATAAAACCAAACTCTTACCTGAAAGATGGGAAGAAGGAGAAGAAAAGAAAGTCCAAGTTTTAAGGCAGGGGCAGCAATAATTCCACTCTCGGTAATTCGAAGTAATGCAACGAACGGGAAAACAAGCAGAAGTCACTCTGATTTGAGCTTGTTCAGCGCTAGGTCACTCC
The DNA here is from genome assembly GCF_902459505.1 of Geotrypetes seraphini. Classification (NCBI taxonomy): domain Eukaryota; kingdom Metazoa; phylum Chordata; class Amphibia; order Gymnophiona; family Dermophiidae; genus Geotrypetes; species Geotrypetes seraphini. The sequence continues at coordinate 309,631,873 of NC_047086.1, read as the reverse complement.
TCCTACACTGAGAAGGAGGGAGAGAGGGACAGCATTCCAGATCTACAGAGAGCCCACCTCAAAGTCTGAAGTTAAAGCTTCACCTAACAGTGGCTGAGTGAGACACTGATGTCATTGATGGGTTGGACCTGCTTGGCTGCTGCTTTGTGAGGTAGCTGACTGCACTTTATAAACGCTAGAGGGAGCAGGAGAAGCCTAATAGAGCACCAGGCAGCTGAAGTCGGATTCCAACCTTGCTGGTTGTCTTTTTCTTTTTTAAGTATTCCTAATTCTTAATAATTACTTTGTATCTATCCAAGATTGTTAGAAGCTGGTCAGAAAGGAATAACGATATAGCTTATTTTCTGTAATAGTATGAAATAATATCTTAAATATATACAGTACTGTTTGCAAACTGATTTCTACATAAGAAGCTTTAATTAAGAACAATGTCGGGCAGAAATATTTATGAAAAGACAATTCATTTTTGAAAATCATATATGGAGAGAAGCATGCTATGAATGACAAGTCATGTGTTAATAATATATATTTTGTGTGTTTACTTCTGACAGTTTTGCACTCACTACAGTTTGGCAGATATGTGTAATCTGAGGCCTTTTGTTTTCAGAAAATGACAAGATATTTGTTTGCAAATGTTATTGGTTATTGGAATCATATGTTTTCAAAGGCTATATTGTGACCAAGAAAGTCATTTTTGCATAGAGTAAATATGATTTTTATATGCACGTGTGTTTTGGAAGTCCAGATAAGAGAACAGCGTGAAATGAAAATAAGTAAAGTAGAACTTACTGCAAAAGATCTGGTAGCAGAAGTAAATTTTAATTGTTCCTGAGTTGTGGGGGGTTTTGTTTGTTTAAAGATTTGAAAGTAATCTAGCTTCATGGCAAGGGAAATGTAGAAAGTGGGGGGAATGAGATAGGGGTGCAGGTTTTATATTGAAATTCTCTATAATCTTGTATAGAATCCAGACTTTACTCCTATAGAAAGGCCACTCATTTTGGTTTTGGTGCCAAACAGTTCCAAAACCATTTATGACACATTTTCAGTGTCATTGAAAATCGCCTTTGGAAAAGTTTTCAGTTTTGACCAAAACCCGCTGCTTGATTTTTAGCATTGGCCCAAATCCCCTTTTCCCTTGAACAGGAGTAGCCAGCCAGTCTCCCTCCCTCCCCACCCCAAACAGGATGGAGGAAGAGAGGGAGAGAACAGAACCCAGATTAGACTTCATGTAGGTCTGGTTTTGGTTTCAGCTGAAACCAAATAGTAAATTTCAGCTGTAGTTGTAATTATTTGAATGATGCTGTCGGTTATAAAAGTAGTTTAATGAATAGCTTATATTGGCTGGGGTGTTGTTTTTTTTATATATAGAAGACCTTGGGACTGTATTTGTATTATCTTTTATTGCTAATTTAAAGGAAGATGAGGGGTTGTGATGTGGTGGTGGTGGACATGATGGGGGCATTTCTGTAACAGGACACCTACAGTTAGATGGCTGGAGTGGTGCCTATTCTATAAAGGAATACAGTCCCTTACTTTCCTTTATAGAATACTAGCCTGGGTATTAATGCACCTAACATTTAGGCATATTAAGGATTATTTGAAGAATGGTTCTTAGGCAACATGTTGGTGGCAGAGGTGCAGCCAGAAATTTATTTTGGGGGGCACTGGAGATGAATTGGAGGTGCAGGAGGGAGTGGGCATCCCTCCTGCCCTGACACCTCTGTACCTTTCCGATGCCAGCCAACCAGAGGGATGCCTACTCCATCTGGCTGGCAAGCCCACCTCTCAGAGGAAGCTTCTCAGAACTCGCTGGTAAAATCCGGCGAGTTAATGTAGTGCCCATAGTGGGAGCAACTTTTAATTTATGAGTGATTCTCAGCATAATTGCATGCAAATTATATGCATGCCAATTGTGTGGAGAATCACTAGTAAAGAGCAGGAAGAACTATGCCTAGCAATTGCTCAGAAGAGCAATCAGAAGAGCAATCGCTAAGCACAGCTTCTCCCTCCTATCAAAGCTGCTGTCCCTGCCCCAATCAACTGGGCCGCAGGTCTCCCCATGTCCTGCCAGCTCAGCTGATTAACCAGCAGGAAGAACAGCAGAAAGAAGAGCCTGCCAACACCCCCCCCCTTGCCCGCCTTTGCCTGGACCCCCCCAACACACTGAACAAGATCAGCAGGAGGGATGCTTCCTCTGGCCAGCAGGCCAGCCTCTTCAAAATGGTGGGCCTTCCTCTTCCCCATGCATTCTGGGATGCACCGGGGAGGGACCTAAGTTGCTGATTAGCTCAGGTGCTTATAGCCCCTCTTATGAGCACCTGGACTAATCAGAGCTTTAGACCCCTCCCATAGGAAGGGCCTTAAGTGCCTGGGCTAATCAGCACCATAGGCCCCTCCCCAGTGCATCCCAGGATGCACCAGGAAGGGGAAGGCCTGCCGTTTTGAAGAGGTGGGCCTACCACCTGGAGGAATTAGGCATCCTTCCAGCTGGCATCGGAAAGGTACAGGGGGTGTCAGTGGGGCAGAGGACCCTGGCAGTGGGAGAGAGTGGGCAACCCTCCTTCCAGGGGTGTCAGGCTGGGAATCGCCGGTGGGAGGGAGTGGGCATCCCTCCTACTGTGTGTGGCGGGGGGGGGGGGGGCGGTTGGTGGGAATCATCAGTGATGGGAGGGAGTGGGCATCCCTCCTGCCATGAGGAGGTTGTTGGGGGGTGGGAATCATTAGTGGCAGGAGCTAGTGGACATCCCTCATGCCGGCAGGGGTTGTCGTGGGGGGGGGGGGGGTTGGTGGGAATCATCGGTGGCGGGAGAGAGTGGGCATCCTGCCATGAGTGTCTACCGACCTGCTGATAAAATGTGACTCTGGGATTCACAGTCACTTCATCTGTTTTAACTATAGGATGCAAAAGGGAGTGCAAGAGTAGTCCGAGCATAGTGTCAGACCAGAGTTAGAGAGTTGCCAATTAAAATCTACTCCCCATATTTATTGGAGCTTGGATAAGGGATGTGCAGAGATAAGATTGCTGCCATCATCTCCTGCTATTAGAGACCCTAGCTAAAAGTAAAGTGGCTATTTTAAGGACAGTGGGCTAGATTCACTAAGGGCACGGATTGGATCTGATCTGTGAGGGATCGGATCCGTGTCCAGGGGGCTGATTCATGAATTGCCCTCATGCAAATGAGGGCGATTGGAATCACGCACCAACTGCCTGCCTGGATCGCTCAATAGCGATCCCAGCGCATGCGCTGGACCTCCAGGCCCGGTAGAGAATATTTTTTTTATTCTTTTTTTTTTAAAGTTTTTGGAGCCCTTGGTTTTAACCTACTTAAGCCCGCGGGTTAAAACCATGGGCTTGCACTGCGGGGAAGGGTGGGAGAATCAGGGCAGGCGTTCGGGGCAGGCAGGAGATCCAGGGCAGCAGGAGAGTCAGGGCTGCAGGAGAAAAGACAGCTCCTTCCAGGATGCAGGTGATCGGGGCAGCGGGAGGTGTTTGGGGCAGGCAGGAGATCAGGAGGCATTCGGGGCAGCAAGAGATTGGGGCTGACAGGGCAGAGAGCAGGGTGGCAGGAAAGGGCTTGAGCAGCTGGTCCTCAGCAGTTGCTTGTTTGTGATTGGCCAGCCCAGTCAGTGTTGCAGGGTTTGGGTTTGGGTTAGTGAATCGCATCCCTGCCTACTTTGCATGTCATCCCCTCATTTGCATGCGCAGATTGGAGGATGGTCGGCAGAGAGGTAAGTGAATCGGGCCAGAGGGAAATCAGGTTGCAAAGGGGTCGCAAACCAATCGGTACACGATCAGTTTTCTTTGTGAATCTAGTTCAGTGTAAAGAGAAGAGAGGAGGAGAAGTTGCTGAGGGAGCCTAAGTTTAGCCTAGATTCACTAAAGATAGTGGAGTCAATCGCTGTTGGCCGCTTCCTGGCTGATTTTAAAACAGCGATTGATTCACTATCAAGTTTGCATGCAAATGATTTGCAAGGAGGTGCAAATCATTTGCATGCAAACTCCGACTCAAAAGCGATTGAGTCGGGGCAGAGCCTTGGCAGGAGTCACTGCTGTCAGGGCTCCTGCAGGCTTTTTAAATTTATTTATTTTTTTTTAAATTGGGCAGATATTTTCCATGCATCACACACGCAAAATAACTGCTCAATTTAAAAAAAAAATTAAAAATTAAAAAAGCCCCCAAATGACAAAGTGCCCCTTCCCTCCTCCCCAAACCCCCCCCCCCCCAAGATGTCCCCCCCCCACACACCACAAACATGGCCCCGCCAAAGAAAATGGCAGGAGGGATGGCAACTCCCTCCTGCCATTGCAAACCCGACACTGCTGGGCAATCCTCGACGCTGTCCACCCCCCCCCTCCCTGCATGTGTGCGCGTGAATGAATATGGCCATCACCTGGCCCGGCTCACCCCCCTCCCCATACCTTAAAAAAGTTGGGAGCAAGAGGGGTGCTCAGGGGTGGGGTGCATTGTCAGGTTAAAACCACGGGCTCGCAATGTTCTTTTTGCAGAATATATTAAAAAGGAAAAATTCCTTTTTTATATATTCTGCTTAAAATATTGCGAGCCCGTGGTTTTAAAGGGCAGGAGAGTCGGTAAGGAAGTGAAGCGACTGGCCCAATTGGTGTTCCTACTTCTGTTTAGTGAATCGCTGCCTTCCTACTTATGCATGCAATTTCCCCTCATTTGCATGGGCGGATCGGATTGGGTTGGAAATTGATTGGCCACAAGGTTAGTGAATCGGGTCGGGGAAAAATCGGGTCAGGGAACGATCGCAAACTGGTCAGGACATGATCGGTGCATTTAGTGAATCTGGCCCTTTGTCAAAACATCAGAAGGGGACTTCATGCCCCTCCTGAGCTGCAGCACTGGAAGGACCTCCCAGACAGTCTAATTCAATTCCGCTTTTTTCAACTCTGCCCTACAATATAAGGAGCTTAACTCTGTTCCTTAACAAGCTTAATGATATATTAACCTTTTGATATTTTTCATTCCCTTCTTTTCATTTTAAGCTTTTTTTCCTCTTCATTTTTCTGTTTGATTAGAGTAGATTTTTATCTGAAATAAAAGTAGTAGTTTCTTCATTATCTCCATTTGATTTCTTTGGTCTGTAAACTTGTATGATACTAAATCTGTGGTCTGTAATCTTTGGTCTGTAGTGGAAGAAATAAACATTTCTAGAAGGATAAGCCTGTTCTTATCCACATTAAAAATATGATCTGATTGACACTTGGTGTGCATTACTTCTACCTGCTCAAACATGGGAGCAGTTAGATCAGGAGAGGTACAGTATGTCTGGAATGGAAGTTTCATTTTTAAATCTTTGTATGTACATTTCTGCACAAAATTTCCTCCTGTTCTATGCAATTACATGATCATTTTATACCTATACTGTGCATAACACTGGGATTTGAAAGAGAGATGCTACGAAAGTCCTCCTTTCAAATTGAGGGGTTGATGCAGAAAGCCATACCATAGAGCCATGGCTGAGTACACAGATTCTTTTGTGAGCTCAAAACCATGGGCTAGATTCATTAAGGCCACAGATTGGATCGGATCCATGAGCAATCCGATCCGATCCATGGCCGGGGGGCTGATTCACGAAGCACCCTATTGCAAATGAGGGCAATTGGAATCACGCCCCCAACCGACCACACAGATCACTCTCTAGCGATCCCGACACATGCACAGACCATCTGAAGATGGTCTGCGCATGTGCTGGTCGTCCATGCCCGGCAGAGCTGGACACTTTTTTTTTTTTTTGCTTTTTAATACTTCGCGAGCCCGTGGTTTTAACCCACTTTAAACCTGCGGGTTAAAACCACGGGCTCGTACTGCGGGGAAGGGCAGAGGAGTCGGGGCAGCGAGAGGAGAGTCAGGACGAGAGCAGGGCGGCGAGTTGGAGCGGCAATACTGGAGCTAGAACCTAGAGACAATGGAACTGAAAGGGGAAACTGGGAGAAGCAGATTGCCACTGTGTGAAGACATTTAAGAGATTTGGGGCGAGAGCAGGGCAGCAAGTTGGGGCAGAGAGGAGAATCTAGGAAGACAGCAGGAGATGTATCTGAAAGCATGTGAGCGACTGGTCTCCAGCAGTCGCTTCTTTTGTTGATCGGCCAGCTCAGTTGGTGTTCCAAATTTGTTTAGTGAATCACTGCCTGCCTACATTTGCATGTGTTCTCCCTCATTTGCATGTGCGTATCAGATCGGAGGTTGCTCGGCACCAAGGTTAGTGAATCGGGTCAGAGAACAATTGGATCACAAAGTGGTCGGGACACGATCGGTGTCCTTAGTGAATCTAGCCCCATGTCATGCAGAAAGCTAGTTCTATGCAAATTTTATGCATGCTAAACTTACACACTAATCGGGGATGCATGCCAGACACAAGCACATACAAGTGCAACTTCTAGAATGGGTCCAAAGAAAACAAAAATGCCATTCTGCACATAAATGTTAGCCTCACAAAAATGTCTCACATGTGGCTCATGGTAGCTTTCTGTTTTTTACTTCTGAGCTGTTTATTGTTTATTAAAATGTTTGACATCGCACAGATGTTAAAAGGTCTAAGTAGCTTATAATAAAACAAAATCATATAAAAGAAAAGAACATGAATTAAAATAGGAACCCCCTTCCCCCCCAGTATTCAAGGTAGTATAGACATAACAAGGAGCAGTAACGTGCAACATCATGTGCGCTGGGCCCTAGCAGCATCGGGATTCACATGGCAGGGCAAAGAAGTGTTAAATCCCAGTTGAAAAAAAGTACTTAAGAATTTATGCCACCACCCCCTCCTACATAAAATCCAAGCTACCCATCTACATCCCCACCCGCACCCTCCACTCAGAAACGGAGATACGCCTATGCATTCCCCCCGGAAGGTCCCTCCTCTCAGAAACCGCCCGCAAACGCTCCTACAGCCACTTCATTCCCCAACTCTGGAACCAACTCCCCCCTCAACTCAGACTACAGAACTCACTAATGACATTCAGGAAAATGGTAAAGACCCTCCTCTTCAACTAAAGGTCACCCTCAGTCTACACCCCACCCCCTTAAGTCCCACTTCTACCCTTCTTTCTCCATTCTAATCTGCCTAAATTTCTGTATAGTCCACTCTCAGCTATATTCAAATAACTTGTATTTAAACTAAACTACTTATATTTAAACTACTGTTCCTAATTTGCTGTATAGTCCCTATATTTAAACGTTTGTTTTGATTATGCCCCTCCATGCTTTTAACAGAGGTTTAAGTTTTGAAAAAGCCACTTCTGAATGAAGAATCAGAGAGGCCATTCCCAAAGTGAAGGGGACAGTTAAAATTAGGCCGCAGAATGAGTGGATTCTTAGTATGCTATCTTGGAAGAAGGAAGGACCAATCTATGGGAATCCAATGAACATAAGGTACGTGATGGCTTATAAGGAATAATGACAGAGGCCAAAAAATATAGTACATTTAAGTGTAAGGCTTTAAATGTTAGACAAAGAATTTTAAACTGGCATCTATATTGAACAGGTAGCCAGTGTAATCTAATCAGAAGTGGGGTGACGTGATCGTGATGAATACACAATCTGCATGGGGACTGAAGTTCAACAGGGTTATCATTATTGCTCTCCCCATTAGCAAAGTGGAAGGCAACCTTGAGATAAGAATAGGATTGACCTAAATTGTTTCATAATTAACATACCTACATTCATATGCATTCTAAGGGTTTTTTTTTTTTTTAATCTCTAATTGGATAATTGACTGGTCAAAGGCACCTTTGAGGCAGAGACACATAGGGGTTGGGTTGCACCATATATTAATTCAAGTCCTGAGCAGGGAAACCCCAATCAGTTGATCGCAGGTAGCTAGCAGGAGAAGCCCCGATCAGCTGGGGCCCCAGAGCCGGCAGGGAAAGACCCAAATGAGCTAAGCCGGCAGCCACCACTCTCCCATCTGCCAGCTCTCAGCTAATCGCAGCTCTGGAGATGCCATCAGCTGGACAGAGGAAAACAGCGGCTGCAGGTAGGAGGATGGATGAGCTGTGTCTATCATTTGCTCTTCTGAGCAGGCACCAAGCACAGTTCTTCCCCTCTTTTTTTGTACATAGCCCTATAAAAGAAAATTACTCCCAACACAGTATTTTTTACCGTATTGTTGGAGCATTGTGTATCGATAAGGAAGGAAAAAGTATTTAAAATGAAACTTGCCCAAGTCAGGGTTGGGGGCAAAGCTGGGGCCTTCTCAAATAAAAAGGCGTTTTTCTGACCCTGCTCCACTCTGAATTTTCAAAGGGATAATCTGTTTATATAATAAAGACAAACAAACAGGATCCTCTAACAGCCACAACCAATGACCACTGCAAATGCCACCCTGGAGGACCCCGGAAGAAGCCAGATCCTCCAGAGTCCCAGCTTTAACTCCTCGCCCCTGCGTCTAACCATCTCCCTTCCACCAATCCGCACCAGCCCCTATGACAGGAAAAAACCCCTACCCAATCCCTAATGTTTCCCACCCTCTCCTAACTGCCTGTCTGATGGGCGACGAGCGGGCCTCTCAGCCCCGTGTTAAACTTTGCCCATCGAGGCAAGGCTCTCGGGCTACCCTTTTCAGTTTAAAATAAAATCATTGCTTTAGAGAGGAAAGGTTCACCTAGAATGATATATGCTTGGTATGAATTTGATAGTTGTTACTTTTTGTTCATGGTTTTGGGAAAGAGGTGAAAGGCATTAATCATATTTTTCTTATTTTAATTTTTTAAACTGGAAATGGCTGTTTTCTAGCATTGAACCCACCAATGAGCAAACATGTGTATCTCACTTTGCAAGACTGTATGTTGTTTAAATACTCTCTTGTGTTTGTAGAGTACATATAGAGAGGCATCCTAAGCTGTTTGCTTTTATCTTTCCTCTTTGTTTTCCCTAATGACCCTGGGGAACAGGTCTCGGCTCTACCCCTGATCTAATTATCTCCCTCTGTTTTTTTTTCCCAGTACTATTCAAAAAATCAACAATGCATCTTTATCAGATTGTATTCCATTGACAAAGGAACACATCTGTTATTTGACAAAAGAAAAGCAATGCAATATGAATATAGTTAACAAATAATTGTCTTGGCCTTGTAAGTGTCCATGTTTGTGAATTTAATAAATACACTGAATTCCGTGCGTTAAGGCCCTAACGCACCTTTGTAAAAGGTTAGTGTCTGACATATTCTTAAAATATTGCTCAGATAAAATTGTTTATCCTTTACATTTAGCTTTTAGATATGAAATTCCCGCAGGGTTGCTTGGGTAAGCAGGAAATTGACACTTTGGATTAAAGTTGTGGCCCGTTAAAAATTATTCATGCATCCTGATTTTTAGGCTTTTTTGCACTTTTTGTTTTGCCTACTCTAAAATCTAGTACATTTTAAAGTTTGATTTTAAAGTTTGTGCTATATAAAAGTTTTGTAGTACCAGTTTTCAACACTGTAGTTCATTCACATAACATCCGAAAAGACAGTATCATATACATCTTCAATCATTTTTTTATAACATTTTTTAGGTCTTCAGAAGTGCCAGTATTAGCCAATTGCTTTCAATGGCTAGAATACTTTTTCGGCACTGGCCTCCTCATTAGACCCGTTTATATTTTCTTTAAAGTGCTTTTTAAGTGCTTTAAGTGCTCCGTGTTTAAACCAAAAAGTTTTAATAGCAATATAAAAACTTTTAACTTATCTTTTTCGTTTTTGCTTTGTGGTTCATATTGGGAAGGGACCTGTCACTCCGACATGTTTCGCCCGAAGACTGTATCAAGAAAAGTCCACCCTATTATTTTCCTTCTGCACCATCCTGATCAATAGCTTCTTGTGAACCATATTTTTATATTTTATATTGCTCTTAAAACTTTTTGGTTTAACACGGAGCACTTAAAAAGCACTTTAAAGAAAATATAAACGGGTCTAATGAGGAGGCCAGTGCCGAAAAAGTATTCTAGCCATTGAAAACAATTGGCTAATACTGGCACTTCTGAAGACCTAAAAAATGTTATAAAAAAATGATTGAAGATGTATATGATACTGTCTTTTTGGATGTTATATAAAAGTTTTGATCACATGTTATTCCAGATTTTCAGTTTGCAGACAGAAAAGGGTTAGTTTTTATGTCAAATGTCTTTAATTAAAAGCAGGTTGATCTAAATTGGATCACATACTTTCAGTAAGTGGGCTTTGGCTAGAAGTGAAAAAGGATTACTAGGAAACTTGACTTCTCAACCTTAACAGATTTTCTGTTAGTTTAAGATGAGTGGTTTGAAGTTTCTATAGTACATTACTGAAGCAGTTTAGATTTTTACTAAATGTTGTTTGCAAGGACACCTGACTTTTTAAAGCTCTTTGCCAATTATCAGCTCATTAGAGGTGATCACACTGTCTCCCTCAAGGATTTATCCATTATTTAGTGCTATTCACGTTAGGTGACCAGAGAAAAACCTAAGGTCCCGAAGCCCATAGAGATTTAAAGGGCTTCGGGGCTGTTGCTACGCGGCTTTGTAAAAGAGGCCGTAAATGTTGCGTATTTTATAAAGCCAATGTAGGTACCTTTGTGCTTTTATAAAATAACCCTCCGTAGTGCACAAATACTCTTGCACATATGTATTTACACCTGCTTCGAGGAAGCTATAATTGTGTGTGTACTTGTATTTTATAAAATACATAATATAGTATATCACAATGCCACCTGGCCTCTACCCAAACTATGTCGCCAGACCCTATGGTTCTTGTTGGAAACTGTTTTTTGTTTTTGTGATACGGAACAAATGGAATAATGTGTTACTTTTTAAAATGTTAACAAGTAGGGAAATATTCAAAGCATGGTTCATATGGTTCTTCCATCTCCATTGTGTGGGTTAATGTAAGTCTTCATTTCCTATCGGTTGTTGGGTGTTACAGTGTGTGTGTGTGTGTGTGTATACAATTTATGGAGTGCTGGGGTAGTTGTAGGGAATATATATTTTTTTTTGGGGGGGGGAATCAAAGCACTTTGCAGTGTGCTGGGATAGTTGTATGGGACTAGTTTGGGGAGTTGGTTTTGGGTGTGAGGGCAGTTGACAATTGGTAGTTTTAGGTGTATTTTTTAGGGATGGTAGCAGGGTATGGGTTGGTGGGGCTGTTGTAGGAGGTTAGCGTTTGAGCTTAGGGACTGAAAAGTGACTGTTGTCGAACACCTTTTTCTAAGCAGAATATTTGTACCATCTCCCCATTTCCAGGGGAGGTGAGATGATAGATTCCAGTCTCCCTTCCAGCTTGCAATACTCTGTAGTATGGGCCATTGTCTCTGTTTTTACAGGATACATTTAAGGCTCGACTCTAATGTCACTTAAAAAATTGGCACAATTCTATAAAAGGCGCACTGTATAGAATTCTGCTTAGCATCATCTAAGCAGCCTTAGGCTTCACTAAGCATTGTAACCTTTAGGCACATTGGGCTAGATTCACAAAACAAACCAATCGTGTACTGATTGGTTTGCGACCCCTTTGCGACCAGATTTCCCTCCTGCACTATTCACTAACCTCTTCTGCGATCTGCTTCGAATCTGTGCATGCAAATGAGGAGAAACGCTTGCAAAGTGGACAGGGACGCGATTCACTAAAGAAAATTTCCAATCCAACTGGGCTGGCCGATCAACCCCAAAAGCGACTGCTGGGGACCATTTAAAGCTCCATTTAAAGCCCTGCTCTCTGCCGGCTCTGCTCTCTGCTGCCCCAAATCTCTCCTGCCTGCTGCCCCGATGTTCTTCCTCGGATCTCTCCCTGAATCGCCGCATCACTGCCCTGCTCTGCCCACATCTCTCCTGCCTGCTTGCCATGACTCTCTCTGCCTTCCCCGACTCTCCTGCTCTCTGCCGCCCTTCCCTGCAGTGCAAGCATTGCGGGCTGGTACTGTGGGGAATGGCAGCAGAAAGCAGGAGAGTCGGGGGAGCCAGAGAGTCAGGGCTGGCAGAGAGCAGGAGAGTCTACCTACCGGCCCGACACCTCTGCCCTGCCAGGCCCGACACCCCTCACCCCCGTACATACAAGTTGGGAGCAGGAGGGGTGCCCAGTCCCTTCTGCTCCATTGGCCTCCCTCCTGCCACAGGCCCCTCTGGCCCAACTACCGCACTCCCGAACAGAACCACGGGATGCACGACTGGCCCACCCCAGTCTGGGCCCTATCCACATGCCCTGCATACCTTACGAATGTTGGGAGCAGGAGGGGTGCCCGGTCCCTCCAGCTCCTTAGGCCCCCAGGATCCATCTTCAGGAAAAGGAGGGGTGCCCAGTCCCTCCTGCTCCTTAGGCCTCCATCCTCTTTGGGAGCAGGAGGAAGTGCAAAGGCCTCCTGCTCCTGCTGCTATCGGCCGCTAAGCAATAGTGGCCTTAGGCCATGCCCCAGCACATCATCTGATGCACGGGGAGGACCTTTTTGGCTGAGGTGCCTCGGGAGGGGCCTTAAACAGCTTGGGCCAATCAGAGCCTCAGGCCTCTCCCCGGTGCATCCCAAGATGCACCGAGAATTCCCTTAAACCATGCAGACAGCCGGCAGGAGCGGGTCCATATCCCCCCCGCTCTTCATCTTTTTTATTTTATTTTATTTAAATTTAATGCTCTTCATCTTTAAGGTAAGGGGGAGGGCATGGTGGGGGAGTGTAGGGGATGGCAGTAGAGTTCAGGGGGTGCGGGTGTGGGGATGGCGGGTGTGGGCATCTCTCCTGCTGGGGAGGGGGTTGGGCAGGTTATGTTTGAGTGCAGCGGGAGAGTGTGGGCATATCTCCAGCTGCAGGGGGGTCGTCGGGGGTCAGGAGGGTTAGGTTTGAGTGCAGCGGGAGAGAGTGGGCATCTCTCCCGCTGCAGGGGGAGGGCCTCGGCTCCGGTTAGGGTTTAATGTAGTGGGAAAGAGTGGGCATCTCTCTCCCTGCAGGGGACGGGGGCAGGATTACTAGCAGTCTTGACACTGACCGGCACCCCTGGACCACTCGGGTTTTTTTTTAGGTAAAAGCCGATGCCGCTTTTAGAAAATGGCTCGGCAATTTTTAAAAATCCAACAGAGCACTCACTTCAATATTGAAGAGCCCATTTGCATGTCAATGTTGAGACTGCTATAATCCTCGCTAAAGAGGGAGATAATCCCTTTTGATAATCCCTTGCTAAACTGCTTACAGGCTAAACTGCGACAGAGTTAAAGTTTTGAGAATCCGGCCCTGAATCTTCATTGGCAGAAAGTTACCATTCTTTCATTATTTGACCCTTTTTGTTAGCAGTCCATTTGATTTTCCAAGCCTGCATGATTGCAAGCATGAAGTCAGCTTTACTAGTTGTAAATTGTTTGTTTGTTTGAACTCTCATTGTTTTTGTTTGCTTCCCAGACTTACTGTCTGGCTCTACCTATTAAGCAGATAAGATAAAATCTATAAAGATTATTAATTGCGGGATATGTATTGGCCTGCTCACTCTCCCCCACCCCATCCACGCCAAAACTCCCCTCAATAACCACACCACTCACGTATATGGATAAATAGCCGCAGCTCTGTTTATTAACAAACCATTAATTTAACACTTACATAACAAAAAACAGTTTCCCGAGCTACACCTTAAACCAATACCAATAATATTCGGCCCCCGATTCTGCTATGCCAGCAAGGGTCTGGGGGGGTGGCATGTCCCAACATGCCCCTTTAACCAGAGTACCAGAACCCTGGCACGGCTCCCTGCCGGCCCCCCCACCCCCCCCCCCCCCGCTCATCACCTGATGAGCTGTACTATACCGTAGCTCGGGATAACCGCCTACCAAAACTCTGCTGCCTACTAAACCAGACAAATAAAGGGCGGGAGGGCGGGCAGGAAAAAGCCGCCTCGGAGGACCCAGGAAGACACCGGGTCCTCCGAGGTCCCGGCTTTATGACCTTCGACCCGATCCTTTCTCCTATCAGGAGGCAGCCCCGCGGCAGGAATTTCAAACCCGCCTATTGCTGAGCTGCCTCCTGCTCGTCTGTACCTCTCCCCCCCTCGCGCGGAGCGCTCGTCTCCATGGGAGGCTGTGCGGGCCCTCCATCCCCGCGTTACAGCCGCCCATCGAGACGAGACTTTCGGGCTCTCCTTTAACATTTGCCTGAAAATGGCTTGCTCATTATCAGATGCACTAAAACCTCAGATCATCTAATGATCGTCACTAAACTGATTTAGCGAACGATCAAATTTTCCAACCCGATATACAAAATGGCTCACCATGTGGTTTTCTGTGCAGTCATACATTCTCCGATTCTGGCATGCAAATGAGATCATTAATATTAAAACCAGCCATCCGATCAATGACCTACCATTCCATGCCAGAATCGGATTGGTACTACTGACCCCAAAAAATGACACGCATAATTTCTGGCCCATAAAAACAAATCCATGCTGTGCCAGGCCCCCTCCCCCCCCAACGACCCACCCTGAACCAAAATAGAGGCAGGAGGGATGCCCGTTCCCTCCTGCTGTTGCAACCCCCCCCCCCGAGCCAGCCAAAATTAGCAGGAGGGATGCTCACTCCCTCCTGCCACCAGGTGCCCTGCAGCCCCCCATGCCCCCAAACCACCCCATACCTATTCAAGAAGTTAACAGCAGGAGAGATGCCCAGCCCCTCCTGCTCGCAGGTCTGCCACTACAAAATGGGTGGCCTTCCCATTCCCGGTGCATCCTGGGATGCACCGGGGTCTAAGGCCAATCAGGTTCTTAGGCTCCTCAATCTGTATCCTGGGAAGGGGAGGAGTCTGTTCGACGTGGGGGCCCTGGCGGGGTTGAGTCAGTTCTGTGGTGGTAGTGGACCCTGGCGGGATGGAGGGGACCTAGCGGGGTGATGTCAGTTCAGTGGGGGTTCACAGCAGCAGGAGGGAAAGGGCATCCCTCATGCTGATGTTTATTGACTTTCCGGTAGGGAGCAGTTCAGCTGGTGTGGGGGATGGTTTGCGGTGGCAGGAGGAAGCAGGCATCTCTTCTGCCTCTTTTTGTTCCAGGGGTCATTGTGGGAGTGCACCATCATCGGAGTGGGGGGGGGGGGGGGGGCAACTTGCATTATATTTTTTTTTAATGGGGTAGATATTGTGCAAGTGTAACACACGCACAACATCTCTGCCATTAAAGAAAAAAAGTCCCATCAGCTGAGTGGCAGGGGGCTGCTTTGGGGATTCCCCTGCTGCTGAGCTATTCAGGCTTCCCCAAACTGGCTCTGCGCATGTGTTATAGTCGCTCTCACAGTGATTGATCGGACGGGATTATGGTGAACCTCTACGCAAATCATTTGCATGCAAACTTGTTGGAACATCAATCGCTGTTCCAGAATCAGCCCAAAAAATCGACCCACAGCGACCTGCATGGTCTTAGTGGCCGTGTTTTGTGCGTCTAGCCCTCAGATTTTTCTTTACTTTTTTTTTCAGATCAGTGTTATAACATTCTGGGGCCCATGTGGAAGGCCTCAGGGTAGAGCCTACACTCTACTGCAAAATTGACACTACAAAAATACCTTGGCTTTCTGTAAGAAGTGAGCATGCAAATTGCTAAATGTTACTTTTACTGTCATTGCCTAAGCTGTAATTGATTCAAGTACTCGTGAGAAGAGTGACAATGAAAAAACAACAACACAAGAAGGTGTGGGCAAACATGCTACAGAATATTGCATTGCCCCTCCCCCTAGTCCTAATACCCTGAGAAACTTTCCCCAAACTTGATACATCTTCCTACCTCTGCCTCCCTCACACAAAAAGGTATCCCTGGTGTCTAGTGGCACTCACCCCCTGATGTGACTAATTCCCACCTCCTGCCATGACCCCTTAAAAAAATCCCTTCTGTGGCATACCGACTCTGTATCATGTTGCCAGTTTGAAGATGATGGTACTGGAAGCAGGAGTGAGTGGGCATTGTTCATACCTCATTTTATGATGGAGACCTAGGCAAGGGGTCCCCCAGGGAAAGGTTCCTACTAGTAAAGTCAGGGGAGTGGGAAGGATTGGTGCCAGATGAATTCCTGTTTTCTATTTGGATTGTAGGAAGCAATTGGAGTAAAGAGCACCAAGGCCGATTCAGAATTGCTTGAAATTAAGGACTCGGAGTATTGATTCCTTAGAATATTTCTTTTTTTTTTCTTTTTTATATATATATTTACCTCCCTCCACCTTTTTACCTGTCAGCACGGGCCAGCACAGTAAATGCTCCGACGCCCATAGGAATTGAAAGGGTGTGGGAGCCTTTGCCGCACGGCTCTCAGCTGCTCAGCTTAGTAAAAGGGGGCCTTGGTTTGGTAAAACCCTTGATTAGATAAACATGGGTCCATATCATAATTGAGGACTGACATAGTATTTTTTTCTTTTATTGTTTTTGTATTATTTCTTTTTGTACATGTATATGGTTAAATCTCAATAAAGATAAAAAATCAGTGTGCCAATGTTGATTTGCCTCTGCATATAGGATGGCCTGATTTCGCTTATCCTGATTTGACGTCCTTCAGTGTTAACATGTCTCAAGAAATGCTCTTTTTTAAAAGTTTCTGTAGGAAATGATCTTTTGGAAAGCTCCTTCATCTTGGCCACTGTGATCATGACAGATGTTAGTTAATTGGTCTGGTGCAGTCTTGCTAAGCTTGAAAACCCTGGTGCATGTAAATGTGAACAGAGCATAAATAATGGAAAAATGAGTTAGTGGTTTTATGGGGAGCATTCCTAATGAAAGCGTTTTTTTTGCTACTATTCAAATATTTAAAAAACAAATTCTGATCAAAAGGGAAGAAAAAAACAGAATAGCAATTGAGCAATACAGTAGTTCCGATGATGTTGTAGATTAGAATACTGCTTTCTACCACAACAGTATTTGCCACCGAAGCCACCAACCTGCAGAGGAAAAGTCCAGATGTGCGTAAATCTCATTATATAACACAGCATTTTGACAATTAATGCACATTAAGGGCTCTTTTTACAAAGCCGCACTAGCGGTTTAACGCGCGTAATACCGTGCGCTAAACTGCTGGCTGCGCTAGCCGCTACCGCCTCCTCTTGAGCAGGCGGTAGTTTTTAGGCCAGCGCGGGGGTTAGCGCGTGATGAAAAGTCGCGCACATTAATCCCGCTAGCGTGGCTTCATAAAAGGAACCCTAAGAGGCAAAAATCCTACTAATGCAAATCAATACGATATTTCAGTAATGTAGATAGTCTGTTATTTGATAGCCAAATTGATTTTAATTTTATTGAAAAAATTCTCAATAGCTGTTCAACTTCTCTATGAAATAGTACATGGCTTTAAGGGTTGGAGGAAATAACTATACTGGTATACTGGTAGAACTATAATTGTAGAAATGTTCTGGAAGTATTTTGGGTAAAATTCATGTAGTATCATATAGTCATTTTGCAAATTAATTTGCCATCAGATATTATTGCAAGCAGGGCATATAATTTCAAGTTCAGTTGCATTAGTCCTAAAATTACCGTATTCTGTCCCTAAGCTTCTTCTCCCCAAGATTAGCATATTAGCAGAAATAAGAGACAGGAGGATGAGAAGAAAATGAAGCCATGTGACTATCAATTAAAGATAAGAGTTTTGTTAAATTAGATTTTTCTTCACTCAGGAGACTTTCCCCTTACTCCAGATGGCATGGGTGGGTGGCATCAGGAACTTTTGCTTGTTGGTTCTGAGGGCTGAAGGGGCATCTCAGTAGTGACAACTGAAGAGGCAGCTACCAATGTCTTTTTTTCTGGGATCAAGTTCCTCTCCTCCGTAGCATGCCTAATGGAACAGTAAACTTGGGCCGAAGTATACTCTGTTGCAAGGCACAGTATGAGAATTGATCTGTTTCATTTGCTCTTTTAAAATGTGTAAAATAGCACCCATTTGATTAATAGAAGGTCATTACCAGTGGCAAATCTCTGGTTTGGAGTTTCTCTTGACTAAGGCTGCCCGCCCCCCCCATGCTAGAGAGCTCATCATAACCATAGCTGGGTATGGGTTGGCAGGAATTCTGTGGACATCATGCCACCCACTTCTGGTTCCCTTCAATAATTTAGTGCAGACATACTTGCTCTATTCAAAAGGCCACAAAAAGTAGTTCCTAATGCTGCCTGCAAATGACCTGGAAGCCTTCCCCCTGATGCTGTGGCATAGCCTCCCCTTACTTTGAGTTCCAGTCACCTCACTGAGCAGCACTAGTCATTTGTTTCTTTAGCTGATGGGGACTCTACTGATACCATCTCTACTAGATCTCCTATGCTGGTCACCTTCCTTAGTGCCCCTTTTTTGCCAATGTAAATGCAGCAAAGTCCATTCAGTTCCTATGGGCTTCGTTGTATTTGCCACAACAGCATTGCTACCGCAGCTTTGTAAAAGGGGTTCTTAAGGAAATAGACAAGTCAATGGTATTGAGATCTATTTCAAGAAGTCTGTAATTTTTTTGTGGAACGACAATTCAGGTCTTTCCAAATGTTACATGTACTACCCAGTTTCAGAAGAGGGCTTTTTTTAAGCTCTTAAGACTCGTATTATAGCAATAGGAACTACATTTTTCTTTGCTTCCCTTATAAAGGTCTAGTTACATTTCAAGGCAAACAGTATATTTTCTTTGAATCTTTTCAACTGGAAATACTTTTACAAGAACATGACTCTTGAAATATAACTGTAGTTTATATTGAATAGAATGTTATTAGCTGTATTAGAGCCTGGGTTATTTGAGATTAATTTTTAGATTCCTTGCTTTTATTGTAAATGTTATTTTCTGTAAATTGAATCCCTTCTATTCCCATGATTTGGGCTAAAATATATCTCTTTTTCTTTGATATGATTGTTCTATAGATTGTTTCTGTTATTTTCCTTTATCCCAGGACAAGCAGGCAGCATATTCTCAAATGTGGGTGACGTCATCCACGGAGCCCCAATGTGTACAGCCTCACAAGCAGACTTACTTGTAAAGCTTTAGAAAGTTTGCGACTGCCGCACCGCACATGCGCGAGTGTCTTACTGCTTGAAGTAGGGCATGCGTCTCCTCAGTTCTCAGTTTTCTGCAAAGCCGAGAAGTCCTCGTTTCAATGCTCTGCGCCACTTAGTTCTACTTGTGCCTTTTTTCACTGCGGCTCGTGTTTTTTCTTAACAGGGTTTCTGTGTTTATTGCGCGTTTAATTTTCTAAAAAAATTTTGTGTGTTATTTTCTTTGGGTCACGGCGGAGCCTCTTACCCCATGGCCTCAGCCTGCGGGCTTCGATTTAGCTGTATATAATTGGAATTACAGAAACATGGTGGACAGAGGAAAATCAATGGGATGTGGCGCTGCCAGGGTACAAGCTCTACAGGAGGGACAGGACCCACAAGAAGGGGGGAGGCATAGCACTATATATAAAGGACTCTATCTACTCGGTCGGGATGGATATGGCAAAGAAGGCAGAGGGGCTGGAATCGCTATGGGTCAAATTGCCGGGAAACAAGGGTACAGACATAAAACTGGGGCTGTACTATCGCCCACCTGGTACGCCGGAGGAAATCGGACACGACTTGGAAGCTGAACTGAGACAAGAATGCAGGACTGGAAGTGTAACAGTGATGGGGGACTTCAACTACCCGGGGATTGACTGGAGTACGGGTCACTCCAACTGCACTAAGGAAACAGGATTTGTAGAAGCTGTGAGGGACTGCTTCATGGAGCAACTAGTCAAGGAACCAACACGAGAGAGTGCTACTCTTGACCTCATCTTAAACGGATTAGGGGGGCCTGCAAGAGGGGTAGAAGTGGGAGGACCACTAGGCAACAGTGACCACAACGCAATCCGATTCACATTAGAAAGGGGGACACCCACAGTAAAGAGGACCGCAACAACTGCGCTCAACTTCAGGAAAGGGAACTATGTTGCTATGAGGGAAATGGTGGGGAGGAAGCTCAAAAACGTCCTTAAGATGGAGACTGTAGGAAGCGCCTGGACCCTACTCAGGGACACCCTGCAGGAAGCACAAAGAATGTACATCCCAAGTTTCAGGAAAGGTGGAAAGAACAAGCGGTCAAAGGACCCGGTTTGGATCTCAACAGAAGTAAAGAGGGCAATAAACGACAAGAAAGTGTCCTTCCGGAGATGGAAAAAGGACCCAACGGAGGAAAATCACCAGGAGCACAGGAAATGCCAAAAGGAATGCCACCGAGAGGTTAGAAAAGCAAAAGGGAAATATGAAGAGGGGCTGGCCAGGGAGGCGAAAAACTTCAAGGCATTCTTCAGTTACGTAAAGGGGAAGCGACCAGCGAGAGAGGAGGTGGGGCCGTTGGACGATGGGGATAGGAAGGGAGTGATCAAGGAGGATAAAGAGGTAGCTGAGAGGTTGAACACGTTCTTCTCGTCGGTTTTCACGAGAGAAGACACATCTAATATACCAGACTCAGAGGAGCTCATGAGTGGGGAACAGGCTGAAAAATTAGAACACATAGAGGTAAGTAAGGAGGATGTCCTCAAGCAGATAGACAGGTTAAAATGCGGCAAATCGCCGGGCCCGGATGGGATCCACCCAAGGGTTCTGAAAGAACTAAGACAAGAAATAGCGGGCACAATCCAGCATGTTTGCAACCTATCCTTGAAAACTGGAGAGGTACCAGAGGACTGGAAATTGGCGAATGTCACACCTATCTTCAAGAAGGGATCGAGGGGTGACCCCGGAAACTACAGGCCGGTGAGCCTGACTTCAATTATAGGGAAGATGGTGGAAGCTATGATCAAGGATGGTATTTGCGAGCATATCGAGAGATATGGCCTACTGAGAACAAGCCAGCATGGATTCTGTAAGGGAAGGTCATGCTTAACGAACCTTCTGCACTTCTTTGAGGGAATAAGCAGTCGGGTGGACAATGGGGAACCTATAGACATCATTTACCTTGATTTTCAAAAGGCTTTCGACAAGGTGCCACATGAAAGGCTGCTCAGGAAACTGTGGAACCACGGGGTGGGAGGGGATGTGCACAGATGGATCGAGCACTGGTTGTCGGGTAGACTGCAGAGGGTCGGAGTAAAGGGACAATACTCTGACTGGCGGGGAGTCACGAGCGGTGTGCCACAGGGATCGGTGCTGGGGCCGTTACTCTTCAACATATTTATCAATGACCTGGAAAAAGAGGCAAAGTGCGAGGTTATAAAATTTGCAGACGATACCAAACTGTGCGGCAGAGTTAGGTCTAGGGAGGAGTGTGAGGACCTGCAAAGGGACCTGGACAATCTGGAAGACTGGGCAAACAAATGGCAAATGCGCTTTAACGTGGAAAAATGCAAGGTCATGCATATAGGTAAAAAGAACCCGCTGTTCAAATACAAATTGGGGGGGGGCATTATTGGGAGACAGCAGTCTTGAGAGAGACTTGGGTGTGCTGGTAGATGCATCACTGAAGCCATCTGCACAGTGCGCAGCAGCCTCGAAAAAAGCCAACAGAATGCTGGGCATCATAAAGAGGGGCATAACAACCAGGACGCGGGAAGTCATCATGCCATTGTATAGAGCTATGGTGCGTCCACATCTGGAATACTGCGTTCAATATTGGTCGCCGTACCTCAAGAAGGACATGGCGGTGCTTGAGAGAGTCCAAAGGAGAGCAACGAAACTGGTAAGAGGGCTGGAACACTGCCCATATGCCGAGAGGTTGGATAGGCTGGGGCTCTTCTCTCTGGAAAAAAGGAGGCTCAGGGGAGATATGATAGAGACCTTCAAGATCATGAGGGGCATAGAGAGGGTGGATAGGGACAGATTCTTCAGGCTGAAGGGGTCAACAGGCACGAGGGGGCATTCGGAGAAACTGAAGGGAGATAGGTTCAGAACAAATGCAAGGAAGTTTTTCTTCACCCAAAGGGTCGTGGACACTTGGAATGCGCTACCGGAGGAAGTGATCAGGCAGAGTACGGTACAGGGATTCAAACAAGGATTGGACGGATTCCTGAGGGATAGGGGGATCGTGGGATACTGAGAGAGGTGCTGGGATGTAACACAGGTATAGAAAGCAAACCAAGTAATAAGTATAGAAATCCGACCAGGTCATGCATGTGCAAGACCGGAGGGTTAGGACTTCGATGGGAAGATAAAACACAATGGGAAACCAAGGTGGCAAGGGGGCCCCTTCTGGTGTCTCAGACAGGCCGTGACCTGTTCGGGCCGCCGCGGGAGCGGACTGCTGGGCAGGATGGACCTGAGGTCTGACCCAGCGGAGGCACTGCTTATGTTCTTATGTTCTTATGTTACTGTTTTTCATTCTATGTCCTGGCCGGTCACAGGTTTCAAGAAGTGTAGCCGGTGCCAGCGCACGATCTCCCTCACTGACCCACACAAGTGGTGTGTACAGTGTTTAGGACCTCACCATCGTCCGGAGTCATGTGCCCACTGTGCTACGTTTCAAACTTGAGCCCTTAAACCTCTTCGAGTTCAGGTAGAAAAAATATTTGGTGGTATGGATAGGCCTTTACCTAAGGCCCTGACCCCAATTCCTGCCCCGACTTCAACCTCGACACCAGTGAAATCATCAGCTTGACCTCGACCTTAATCAAACCTTCCTCATTTGGGAAGTCCTCGTCTTCGGAGAAATCAGCTAAATCTTCTCCTGAGGAGCCGTTATCCTCACTATCTCCCTCAGGTAAGATAGCTAAGCCAACTCCTCCGGACATGCCACCTTTAGAACCGGTGGTTTTGAAGCTTCCTAAGAAACGAGTCTCTAAATTGAGACACCTTTCTTCTTTGAGGTCTTCTTCCTCGGAGACTATAGCCACATCAAATGTACCAGACTCACTGGTCTCGGTACCGGTTTTGCAGAATATGTTGGCAACTCTTCTGCATCAGGAGTTCGGTAACATGCTTGCCCAAATTATTCCTGCCTTGACTCTGCTTCCTGCAGTCCAGCCTGGGGGGTGTCAGGGTGCTTGGTGGTGGGAGGGAGTAGGCATCCTTCTCGCTTCTGGAGGGTGTTGCTTGGTGGCGGCAGGAGAGAGTTGGCATCCCTCCCACTGCAGGAGGGTTGGAGGCTGTTGCTTGGTGGCAGGAGAGAGTGGGCATTCCTCCTGCTGCTGGGGGGGGGGGAGGTGCTGGGGGGTGTTGCTTGGCGGTGGAAGGGAGTGGGCATCCCTCCCACTGCCATGGGGAGTGTTGCGTGGTGGCAGGAAGGAGTGGGCAATCTTCCCGCTGCCAGGAGGGGGGGGAGGGCTTGGCGGTGGCAAAATGTTTTGGCAGGTCTGAACTGTCAAGCCTCATTTTCATGTCAATGCCTGAGCCAATCAAAGCTCAGGCACTGTCTAGAAAGTAAGCTCAGACCTGCTGGAAAGGTTTGCTCACAAATATAGGCTAGGGGATCACCCAGCGATAATAGAGAATTGCTTGAAGTGCTCATTTAAGTAATGATCTTGTTGTAATACATTTGCATGGCAGAGTCGTAGACTGCTAAAAAGCTTGGAAAAGACTGTAGTAAGCCGTTTTGAGAATCTGCCACTAAAATATATGTATGCTAAACTGACTGGAGCATCTTAGTGACCGCATTAAATTCAATGTTAAGTTTTGAGAATCTAGGCCTATGTTTTATCCTTTGTTATTTATAACATTTGGAAGAACTAATGAAAAATTAGTTTGTATTCAAATATTGTATAGAAGTGCATCTATTATGTGCATTTCCAGCAAGAACTCAAACTTTACTAGTGAACATTCCCAGGAAGAACCATCAGTAAAAAAGGTTTTCTCATATCAATTTAATATCTCATCATTCCAGGTCTTTTTGGTTTTTTTAGGGATCTTTTGAAATGCTGTTGAAAGTAAAACAGTATTCAACAACTATTGTAAACATGTTTTGGAGAAAGTAGTCTCAATAATAATTTTTTCTTGCTTAAACATTTTTGTGATGTCTTTAGTAATAATGATTATACTGTTTTTCCTTTTTCAAGATTATTAAATCATTTCAGTGTAACAACTGGTTTGGCCATAAGAGAATTGTGGTTAATACTCTGTATTTGTTTGTTCATTGTATAGAGATATTTTTAAAAGATTGTTTGCATTGCTTATGGTTATTGGTATAAAAATTTAAATGTTCGAGAAGACAAATTCTTTTTATGTCAGAGTACTGCACTAGAAGATTCTGGACTATCAAATGATTTTTCTTTATTTTGTAATGCTAAATGTCCTAGAAATCCTCTCAAGAACCACTGATATTGAGAACTAGGCTTTTCTAATTTTTTGTCAATAAAGCTTTGGTTCAAGTGACCTGCTGACCTTAATTCTGAGGAAAGTGTCACATTTCTTCTTTACCCCTTTGTACTACCCAACAATGTGACTTGAAATACTGCAGAGCTTAAAGGTTTCTCCGCATTGTGAGGTCAAGCTTTGGTCACCATAGCTACAATTTTGAGCCATGGGTCAGAGGTCAAATAGATTAATGATGTCAGACACATTTTTAAGTAGCTCTAACAGTACTACACCATATGGATAGCAGCTGAGCATATTTGATGGAACAAAAGCAGCTTTAGATCTTGCTAATAGTAAAATGTTTGGAGGTGTTCAGTAAAAATGTTCTGTCAGTTTGGAACATTCAGTATTGAGCAGTGATGGGCACCAGCAGTGATCTATTGCAATGCCAAATGTCAGATTAATTAGCTCATGCAAGTAACATGCTCTTATGGTTATCCAATTTCCTTTTTATTGTCCTTTGCTCAGAGATGTAGCAGGCATACAAAAAGCAAAAAAAGAGTAATATCTGGATATCTATACATTATGGCCCAGATTCTTGAACCAAAGCTGATTTTCTAGGTGCCATTAAGCGCCCAGACCTCCGTTAAAAACACATCCGAATAGCGTTAACCAAGATTTGAGGCACATACCGGCGCCTAGAAAATTGGTACCAGTACTGCACCTACAAAGGCCCTTTGACCGCCAAACGCCTAAGTAGGTACGGCCAATGCCGAAAGTGGCATTAGGTGGCCTAAAGCACCTACCGTGTTTCCCCAAAAATAAGACAGTGTCTTATATTAATTTTGGGTCCAAAAATGCAT
This sequence comes from Geotrypetes seraphini, assembly GCF_902459505.1. Lineage (NCBI taxonomy): Eukaryota > Metazoa > Chordata > Amphibia > Gymnophiona > Dermophiidae > Geotrypetes > Geotrypetes seraphini. The sequence goes on along the minus strand of NC_047086.1, from coordinate 309,606,895 downwards.
TAGGCCTTATTTCCAGGAGATGTCTTATTTTTTCCTTGTACAACAATCATTTCTCCCTTCCTCTTCTCCATCCCAATTCTTCCTCTTTCTTTTCTCCTCCCCCCTATGTGCAGCATCTTTCCTCCCCTCTCACCAATCCCCTTGTGCAGCATCTTTCTATCCCTCCCTCCCATTCCCCTGTGCAGCAGAACCCCACCGACCCTCCCACCGTGAGATTAACATACCATATCTCTGAGGCCTCCTAAAGCAGCAAGGGTGGGGATTGTTGCAACGACGAGTCTGATTTTTTTCAGCAAATCAGGCAGCACTAGAGCCATGCAGATCTTAACTAGGGCTTATTTTTGGGGTAGGGCTTATATTAGGAACATCTTTAAAAATCAAGCTAGGGCTTATTTTTGGGATAGGGCTTATTTTTGGGGAAACAGGGTATGTAGGCTTGATTCACGTGAAGATAGATGATGGAAATGTAGGCCTGGAAAACTCTGGCCTACATTTCCAGTGCCTAGTTTTTGTATCGGCATGATTCTGAAACCAGCGCCAATGTGTGATTGACAGGCAATTGGCAGCCGCTTTTAAGACAACCGCCGATATTGGCGCCAGTTTAAGAATCCGGGCCTAAGGGTCCAATTTTATAACAGAGCACATATATGAGAAGTCCAAAAAGATACTTATTTGATATAAAGGTAGCATAGATACCTGTGTACCTCTATAAAATAGATTCCCAGAAGCAGCCACAGTAGCAGGCAAAAGTGGATGTACACATTTATGTCTGTTCCAAATTTAGTGTAAATATCTGCAAGTACTCTCTCTGTTTTATAAAATATACCCACACATATTTTATAAAGTATATATATACATCATAGCACCACTTCTACTCCACCCAAACTTTGCCCTTGGGAATGCCTATGACAGACCTTTTTTTTTTTTTTTTTTTGCATAAAACTGCTTCTGTAAGTATATTGGGCCCTTGAACAGTAATATACCTCTTCTGAGAAAAATGAACAGACAGGATTGATACAGATCTCAATAATATACCTCAGTCACACAGATAACCCCTCACCAGTGTTCCCTCTAAGCGGGCGGGTGTTGTGAGCAAACTTTTTTCACCGTGAGCCAAAAATATCGGGCGCCAGCAAGTTATGAGCCAACTCGCCCGATTCTCCTCTCGCCGCCCTGCCATCTGCCGTACGCCTCTTCCGATTGTGCGCTGTGACGAGAAACGTGTGCGCTGCGATGTAATATTTTGTGCGCCAGCGCAGCTTAGCGGGAACACTGGTTCAAATGGTTTTATTTATTTCCCCAAATTTATTTTTGTTATACGCATTGAAAATATTTGATATTGCGTTTAAATCAAAATCTCAATAAACTTGAAACGAGTGCCCGTGAGATTGTGGGAGGGTTAAATACTCAAAACTTAGAAGTTTTTGCTACGCCAGCTTTCTGGTATCTTTACATACAGTGGCGTACCTAGCATATGTAACATCCGGGGCCCATCATTTTTTGGCACCCCCCCCATCTGTAAGAAAAACATGATTTTTAGTAACAAACCACACGTCACACATGAGTACCTAGGAAAAGGCAGCATCTTACATATTGCAGTGAGCAGTACATCAATACACCCATTGTAAAACTAAACAAGCCAGACCAGCACAGATCAATCCTACACCGTCAATCCTAACAGAAAACACACAGAACACAGAAAACACCTTCGCCTAGTAAGGAATATGTAATCACAAACTAACCCCTCCCTCTTTTACAAAACTGTAGTGTGGATTTTAGCTACGGAGGTAACAGCTCTGATGCTCATAAAATTCTGAGCATCAGAGCTGCTACCACCAAGGCTGGTGCTAAAAACGCTTCACAGTTTTGTAAAAGGGGGGATAAAATAAAAATACATAGACAAAGGTTAAATTGAACCAGCAAGAAGCTGGACTCTGCATACAATGCTTCACAGAAACAGTGACACATGTCTCCTAAAGCAATAAATAAATAGAAATTTTTTTCTACCTTTGTCTTCTGTGGTTTCTCCTTTCCTCATCTTCTTGTAACTCTCTTCCTTCCATCCACTGTCTGCCGTCTCTCTTCCCCTATATGGCATCTTCTCTCCTTCTATGCCCCTTCCAGAAACTGTATGCCTCCCCCTTCCATCTCTCCTTTCACCCCATTGGTCTGGCATCTCTCTCCTCGCCTTCCCTCTCCCACACCTCTCCTCATAGTCTGGTATCTCCCCTTCCCTGATTCTCTGGCATCTCTCTCCTTTCCTTTTCTTCCATCTTTCGCTCCCCCTCCATGCTCTCACATCTCCCCCTTCCTTTTCCCTTAGACTGGCATACCTTCCTCCTACGCTCCAAGCCCTGGCATCTCCTTTAATTCCCTCCCTCATCTTCCTTCTCCCTCCAGCTGGGTACCGCAACACTCTTCCCTGCAGCTCTGCACTTCCCCACAATTGCCATGCTTCGGTTCCTCTTCTTCCTTCCTTCCTCCCCCCCCCCGCGGGACCCTGCGGCACCATCAACTCTTACTCCCTCTAATGTCGGCCCTGCAGCTCCAGACTTCCTCGCACCTTCTCCCCTCCCCCTTTGGATCGCTATTATTTTAAATGTTATAGCCGCGGAGCTGTATCCATCAGTGGAGATGTCTAACCTCGGCCTGCCCCGGAACTCTTACTGCAACAGTGACTTCCTGTTCCTGCCTAGACGGGCGGCTGCTGCAGTAAGAGTTCCGGGGCAGGCCGAGGTTAGACATCTCCACTGATGGATACAGCTCCGCGGCTATAACATTTAAAATAATAGCGATCCAAAGGGGGAGGGGAGAAGGTGCGAGGAAGTCTGGAGCTGCAGGGCCGACATTAGAGGGAGTAAGAGTTGATGGTGCCGCAGGGTCCCGCGGGGGGGGGGGGGGGGGAAGGAAGGAAGAAGAGGAACCGAAGCATGGCAATTGTGGGGAAGTGCAGAGCTGCAGGAGCTGTTATAGCCGCGGAGCTGTATCCATCAGTGGAGATGTCTAACCTCGGCCTGCCCCGGAACTCTTACTGCAGCAGCCGCCCGTCTAGGCAGGAACAGGAAGTTACTGTTGCAGTAAGAGTTCCGGGGCAGGCCGAGGTTAGACATCTCCACTGATGGATACAGCTCCGCGGCTATAACATTTAAAATAATAGCGATCCAAAGGGGGAGGGGAGAAGGTGCGAGGAAGTCTGGAGCTGCAGGGCCGACATTAGAGGGAGTAAGAGTTGATGGTGCCGCAGGGTCCCGCGGGGGGGGAGGAAGGAAGGAAGAAGAGGAACCGAAGCATGGCAATTGTGGGGAAGTGCAATCCCCCCAATGCGTCCCCTTACCTTACCTCCCCTTACCTTTGCGACGCGTGTGTGCGCTGTGAAGAGAAACTTGTGCGCTGCGATGTATTATTTTGTGCGCGAGCGCAGGCCAGCGCAGCTTAGCGGGAACACTGCACCCAAATATACTGTAGATCAAGAAACTGCAAGTTACAAATAGAAATTTAGTCATAAATTTAATTGAAATCCCAAGTAAGACAGATTCTGCATGCAGTGCAGCACTAAAGAAACAGAAATGCATTTCCCCTTGTATTATGTAAAATACAAAGGGGTCCTTTTTCAAAGCTGCAGCAGAAAATGACCTTCGCTTGCACTTTTGTAGGTTTCCCCCATGTGCTAAGGCTATTACTACTGCAGCCGGAAAATAGACAAGCAGCTCAGTTTTTCAACAGGTAAAAGGAGTGCAGTTCAAGATCAAACTACATAAACTTGCTTGCTTGCTTGCTTGCTTGCTTGTTGCTCACCCTATCATCAGGCTTTCTTTATGCTGGGTGGAGTCATTACCCTGTGTAAGTGCATAGCTTGCACAGTGAGTTGCACTGATCCTGAATATATGTGGATAGGCTTTCTATCCTTAACACTTTATGCCGTAGGAATGCTTATATGCTGTGTGGGGTGATTTCCCTTTTCCTTTATTCCTGACTCCCCCTACTCCAGGGATTTTTAGTTCTACAGTTAGATCACTTTGGCGTCCTTTTACTAAGCTGCGTTAAAAAGTGGCCTTAGCATGCTTTTACACGTGTTTTCCCCATACACTAAGGCCAATTTTAGCACAGCTGGAAAATAGCCAATTTTCAATTTTCCGACCTAATGGTCATGTGCTAATGTGCCATTAGTGTGCGGCCATAAACAAAAATTAGCACAATGCCAATGCACTAACTGATAAGTACAGAAGTACCTATTCTCCTCCCCCAGATATCTCTCTCTGCCAAAAAATGAAAATTATTTTTTTTAACATGTAGTGTGCATTCAGATTGCAAAATAACCATGGTTCGCCTCAGTATGTCCCATGTTAAGCCCTTTTAAACTGCAGTAAGCATGTACCAGTTCTTACTGCAGATTGGTAAAAGGATCCCTTTGTAAATTCCCTCCCTTTCCTATATAGCTGCTTAAAAATACATTTAATTATCAAATAAATTTCCTAGGGATATTAACATAATTTTAGAATAGGGAAATATAACAGAAAACAATATTTTGTGAAGAATATTATATGTAAAGCATGATCCACTTGGAAAATTTTGAGAACTATTTATAAAGGTTGTGGGCGTAGAAACATGATGGCAGATAAAGGCCAAATGACCCATACAGTCTGCCCACAACCAGTTGGGACCCATACTGAGGGTTCTCAGTTTATTTATTAGATACCTGTATGGAACACTGTCAAAGGCTTTGTTAAAAATCTAAATAGACCACATCTAGCACACTCCTTCTACCTAGTTCTCTGGCCACCCCGTCAAAGAAATTGATCAGATTTCTTTGACAAGACCTGCTTCTAGTGAATCCATGTTGCCTCGAGTCCTGTAATGCACTTGATTCCAGAAACATCACTATCCTCTATTTTAAAAGTGTTTCCATTAATTTACTTACCACAGAAATCAGACTTACTGGCCTGTAGTTCCCTACTTCTTCCTTATTTCCACTTTTGTGGATAGAGTTTACATCTGCCCTTCTCGAATCCTCCAGTACTACTCTAGACTAGAAAAGCATTGAAAAGGTCAGCCAGCGGAGCTGCCAGATCTTCCTAAGTTCCCTCAGTACCCTTGGATATACACCATCCTGTCTCATCATTTTATCCACCTTTAGTGTGGCAAGCTCCTCACAAACACAATCCTCTGAAAATTGATCAGAGTCTATCACACCTCCTATCCTATTTGCTTATGTTTTCTGCATTCCCGCCCCAATGAATATGCATGAGATCTATTTGCATGCACTGCTTTCAATGCATATTCATTGGGGAAATCCTGAAAACCTGATTGAATTCCGCCCTCAAGTACCGGAGTTACCCATGTCTGGTATAAGTGGTACATAAATACTAAAAATAAATAAATAAAATAAACATCTGGCATGTTAAAATCACCTATTAGTAGTACTTCCCCTTTTACAGCTATATTCTGAAAGCCTACTATTAAATCTCTGTCCACTTCTGTCCATGAAGGAGGCCTGTATATCACACCAATGTAAATACATTTTCCATTCCCTCTTTCCAGATTGACACACAATACAGTATCTCTTTCTTTCCCTGTAGATCCTGCAGTTGTATGGCTTGAATATGATCTTTAAATGCCAAGCACAGAGAACTTCATGGATAATTGGTTGTTCCAAACCAAATATAAACCAATGGAGAATAAATTGTCACAATAAAGATTTAATACACACTAGACTTCTTTACAAACTTGAAGTCACTCAAATCTTTTAAATGGTGGTGGAAAAACTTCAGCCACCCACAGTTAAGCCCCACTTCATCAGTGAATTCCCTAATTGTCAGCGTGGCTTGTGGGCAGTTGCTACAGAGAGCCTGATGAATAAGAAGAAACTATGGGCCTGATTCTTGAAACGTGCGGCATGATTGCAGGCGGTGGTTAGGTATCCTACTGTTGTCTGGCTGCCAATCAGTACAAATGTTTTTTTTAAAAATGTGTCTACTGATAGTGCACCAATAAAACATGATTTATACTAAAAATGTGTCTGAGGCAGGATGCCTACATTGCATGCCTCTGTGGCCCGTCTACAGAGATACATACCCATTCTTAAGCATGACCAATGCAGGGAGTGGGTGTGGTTTTGCCTGGAAGTGGCCTTGGGAGGGCTTAAGCATCATTACACATCTCTGTAGATGCAAGACAGAAGCCTTAAATGTAAGCCTGCAAAATGCTGGTCTACATTTAAGGTGTCTGGGCGTGTAGACACGATTTTGAATAGGACGCCAATGCATGATTGACATGCGATTGGCAGCTGCTTCTTAAGTGGCCAGCCGATATCAGTATCCTATACAGAATCAGGCCCTATATGCTAGTGCTGCCCGATTCAGGAAAAAAAAATTTGATTCAGTTTGATTCAGCCAATTTAATCGATTTTTCAATTTGATTCGATTTTCCTGCCCAACATCCTGGTGGGTTTATTTTATAGCCTCTTCACCCCTTTTATAGCCTCTTCACCCCCTTTGCCCTCTCCTACCCACACTGATGCTGTGGTGTAAACAAAATAAACAAACAAAAATGACTTTTCCTCTCTCTCTTAAATCCTAGCTCACATTCGCGGTCTAACACCACCTCTGGCAGGATACACATTTCAAATCTGACATATTGTAATCACAAAATAGAAAATAAAATTATTTTTTCTCCCTTTTGTTGTCTGGTCATTATTCAAATCATTTTGGTCACAGGCTCTGGTTGTCTTTTGCCAGGGTATCCTGCCCATTTGTCGTTTTCTTCTTTCTCCGTGCCTTGGTTGATTGATTGTAGCAATAATTTCAGAAATTTGAGAGCAGAGTGGGGTGGTTTAGAAAGCGTAGCACATGGAGTTGTGTAAAAATGAATCTTTCTGGATCTACTACACATCTGTTACCATTTGCATTCATTTTCTGCAGTCCTACCTCCCGTCTGTCATCTATGAACACAGAACAGAAATAATTGTTTAACAGTTCAGCCTTATCCTTATCGGTTTCTGCATATTTGTCCCCTTCACCCTTGAGCCTCACTATGCCATTTTGACACTTCTTCCTATCACTTACATATCTAAACAAGTTTTGTCCTCCAATTTTACCATATCGGCTATCTTGTCTTCCATTTGCATCTTTGCTTTTCTGACGGCATTTCCTGCTTCTTGTAGCTTTTCCACATATTTTTGTCTATCTTCCTCTTTCTGTGACATCTTGTAATTTATGAAGGCTAACCGTTTTTCTCTCACCTTATCAACTACTGCACTTCAGAACCAAAGTGGCCTTCTTTTCCTTTTACCTTTATGTACTTTCTTAACATGAAGGTTTGTCGCCTTCAGAATAGCTCCTTTCAGTTTCACCTACTGCTTTCCTGCTTCATTCAGCTGTTCCCATCCAGCTAACTCCTCCTTGAGGTATTTTCCCTTTCTTAACAAAGTTAGTTCTTTTGAAGTTTAGAACCATCAAATTTGAGTAAGTCCCCTCATCCCTCATTTTACTATTGAACCTCACCATTCTGTGATCACTAGATGCTAAATGATCACCCACCGTAACTTCAGAAACACTATCCCTGTTTGTAAACACCAGGGACTAGATTAAATAACCTCACAGATATGATCCATTAGCGATCCGATCCGTAAGGTTGCCGGCTGCCTGATTCATGACACAATCGCATGCAAATGGGGGCGTTCGGAATCACACCCCAACCGACCACATAGATCGCTGAACAACAATCCTGATGCATGCGCAGACCATCTTCTTTACCTGTAGATGGTCTGTGCATGCTTACAGATCATTTGAATTTTTAAAAACTTTTTTTCTTTGTGAGCTCATGGTTTTAACCCAATATAACCCGTGGGTTAAAACCACGGGCTCGCACTGTGGGGAAGGGCAGGAGAGTTGGGGGCAGAGAACAGGGTGTTGAGTCGGGGCAGAGAGCAGGGTGATAAGAGGCGAGTCGGGGCAGAGAGCAGGGTGGCAAGAGGCGAGTCGGGGCAGAGAGCAGGGTGGCAAGAGGCGAGTCGGGGCAGAGAGCAGGGTGGCAAGAGGAGAGTCAGAGCAGAGAGCTAGGCAGTGAGTTGGGGCAGAGAGCAAGGCGGCGAGGTCGGGGCAGATAGCTAGGCGACAAGAGGTGAGTCGGGGTGGAGAGCAGGGCGACAAGAGGTGAGTCGGGGCAGAGAGTAGGGCGGCAAGAGGCGAGTCAGGGTAGAGAGCAGGGTGGCAGAGAGCAAGGCAGTCGGAAAGGACCTGAGCGACTGGTCCTCAGCAGTCGCTTATTTTTGGATTGGCCAGGCCAGTCGATGTCCCTCATTTTTTTTTAGTGAATTGCTGCCTGCCTATATTTGCATACCGTTCCCTCTCATTTGCATGTGTGGATCGCATCAGACACGGATCGGGAGTAAGGTTAGTGAATTGGGTTGGGGTCGCTAAGTGATCACAAAGTGGTCGGGACACAATCGGCATCCTTAGTGAATCTAGCCCCAAGTCCTGAATAGATCTATCCAGAATAGGTCTATTCTAGTAGTGGTAATGTTGGTGGCCTGTTTTCAAGTTTCAAGTTTTATTTAAAATTTGTTGAGGTCTAAGAAAGGTGTAATTTATTTTTCATGTGATTATTATTATTATTATTATAATTTACTTCTGTATTTCCATAACAAGAGTTCTTGTAAATAATTTCAAAATCTTATAAATAAATAATAATAAAATTTGATATACCACTTTAAATAAATTATCAAAGTGGTGTACAGTGGTAAGACTATTAAAATCCGGGGAAGACATCATATAACAATACTTTACCGACTTACAAGATACAAATTGGATTAAGGGGGAAAAACAATTTATAATGGGAAAGAAAGGACGTAAAAGTTCAACACATTGGGAAGGGGATATGCTCATCTTTCTATATGCGATCTAGCATCTACTTGTCATATTCATCTTTAAAAAGGAAGGTCTTTAATTCATTCTTAAATTTGTCCAGTGAGATTTTGTGAATCAGGGCACCATATTAATTACAGAAATAGTAGTGCTTTTTCTTGACCTTTGATTGACACCTACCCACTAGTAATAAGTCATGCAATGAATTCATAGATGAAGTGGGGGCTTAAGAACAGATGTCTGAGGGTTTTTCACCACCATTTAAAAGATCTGAGTGTCTTTAAGTATGTAAGAAGTTGAGTGTGTATTAAATCTTTAGTGTGACAATTTATTCTCCCTAGGTTTAAATTTAATATGACCTTTAACAAATAACATCACTCCCCTTCCTTTTATTCCTACCCTGTTTTCTTCCTAGCCTGTTATAACTATATCCCAGTCATGGTTATCTGTGAACCACGTCTCCATGATCACCACTAAATCCAACTTAGCCTCTAGATCCAGAACCTTGTTAGGGCATACTTTAAGCATTAGTATATATATACTTTCCTGACATGCCCCTTTCCCCCATTTGTGCAGAGGTATTTAGTGATTCAGTTATCTGAGGGCTTATACTTATCTGGGGCTTTAATCACCCTGCCTCAATGATGCTAGTTTAAAGCCCTGTTCAATAGGTTAGCCAGTCTGCTGCTGAAGATACTTCATCCCTTCTTTGATAGATATACACCATCCCTGCTCAGCAGCCCTTGGAAAATCATGCCTTGGTCCAGGAAGCTGAAATGCTCTTGACGATACCATCTGTGCAGCCACACATTCATCTCCAGGACGTGAACTTCTTTCTCCCTTTACCTCGACAGAGAGGTTCGATAAAAATATTACCTGCACACCAGACTGCTTCACCTTTGCACTATTAATTACTTTTTATTTGTCTTTCATTTTTGTTCTTTAAGCTTGAGCAATTTACAAATATCTCTACATTTTGTATCAGTGTACCGAACATTGTGTTTTTTAAATTCAAACAGGCAAAAATTGTCTTCATGGGTTGTTTAGTACCAGTGGGATGTTTGCAGTGCATAACTTAATCTAGGAATGTCTTTGAGGGTCTGAAACTGGTATGATTTTCACAATATACCTCATGAATTCTGCATGAGATATATTTGACGGTAATTGAGGCAGTGCATGCAAATATATCTCATGTTTATTCATTAGCCATGCTGTGAAAACCATACCAACTTGAGACCCTCAAAGATTATAGTTTGATATCCCTGGATTAAATTATATACTACACTGCCAGCTTGCACTGTGTGTACTTTTAGGCATCATCTAATTTTTACATATGATGAAGATTTATACAATTTAATTCTTTATCTCTTTTAAAATGTATGATAGTTATTTTACGACATACTTTTATTTACTTAATTTAAAGATTTCTTACCTTTTTTATAACATAATTTAGCTTAGTTCATTGTTCATCTGTTTTCACCTTCATTCTTCCATCTTGTTCCTTCTTCAGGTGCTTCTCTGTTTATAAAAGTTGTATTTTTGAAATCTAGGACTTGGGGCTAGATTCACTAAGCTCACCGATCGTGTCTCGATCAGTTTGCGAGTGTTCCCCGACCCGATTCACTAACCTTCTGCCCGCTGCGATCCTATCCACACATGCAAATGAGGGGAAATGGCATGCAAAGTAGGAATACAACAATATACTAGAAAAACCAGTGGTTACCACATTGTCAAATCAAACTAGGAAGACATCGATTCACTAAACAGAAGAAGGAACACCGATTGGGCTTGCTGATCCAAAAAGAAGTGACTACTGAGGACCAGTCACTTACTGTCCTGCTGACTCTCCTGCTCTCTGCTGCCTTGTCCCTGCCGCATTACATCAAATGTAGCTTGCTAATATTTGTATTGTTTGCTCTCCAAGTTTAAGCACAAGAAGGCAAGCTCTGCCAACTCTCTTGCTCTCTGCCACCCTGAAATTTGTCCCTGCAATGCGAACCTGTGGTTTTAGCCCACGGGTTAAAAGCGTGTTCTGTTCCAATAATCTGACTAAAGCGTGTTCTGTTTCATTAAAGCTATACCCCTCTTGTTTTGACCTCGCTTGTACGGAGAGCAAACACATGCGCGGATCGTATCTACAGGCAAAGAAGATGGTCTGCGCATGCGTCTGGATCGCTCTGCAATGATCCGTGGGGGTCGCTGTGGGGCGTGCCTCCGATCACATTAATTTGCCCAGCAAGACACCCAGAAAGACTCAGCCACGGATCGCCCAACAAAGGTTGGTTTAGTGAATCTGCATAGAAACATAGAATATGACGGCAGAAAAGGGCCGACGGCCCAACAAGTCTGGCCACTCGGATAACCCACCCCACTAAGCACTTCATCAAAGTGAACCCACATGTTTATCCCATTTATTCTTAAAAGCAAGCATGTTGTTGGCCTCTACTAGCTGAAGTGGAAGATCATTCCAACGATCAACCACCCTTTTGGTGAAGAAATGCTTTCTAATGTCCCCATGAAACCTCCCACCCCTGATTTTTAGCAGATGCCCTCTTGTCGCCGTAGGTCCTGTAAGGAAAAAGATGTCTTCTTCCATCTCCATACGGTGAGTAACATATTTGAACTTCTCTATCATGTCTCCCCTCTCTCTGCGTTCCTCAAGAGAGTATAGCTGCAACCTACCTAGACATTCTTCATATGGGAGATCCTTGAGTCCTGAGGCCATCCTAGTGGCCAATCTCTGAACCGACTCCATTCTCAGCACATCCTTTTGATAATGTGGCCTCCAAAATTGAACATAGTATTCCAGATGTGGTCTCACCATGGACCTGTAAAGCGGCATTACCACTTCGGGCTTTCGGCTGACGAAGCTTCTCCGGATGCAACCCAGCATTTGTCTAGCCTTGGATGAAGTTTTCTCCACTTGATTGGCAGCCTTCATATCTTCACTAATGATTACTCCCAGGTCCGGTTCTGTAACAGTTCTAGTTAAGGTCTCACCGTTCAGAGTGTATGTTCTGCAAGGGTTTCGATTACCAAGGTGCATAACTTTACACTTCTTGGCATTAAAGCTCAGCTGCCAAATAGTAGACCATTTCTCCAGTAAAAGTAGGTCCTGTGTCATACTGTCGGGTAAGTTACCTCCGCCCACTACATTACATAATTTAGTGTCATCGGCAAATAATGCAATTTTACCCTGAAGTCCCTGAGGTAGATCCCTTACGAAGATATTAAATAGGATTGGACCCAGGACCGAGCCCTGTGGTACTCCACTGAACACCTCCGACGTTTCGGAGGGAGTGCCGTTTACCACCACCCTTTGAAGTCTGCCACTGAGCCAGTCTTTAACCCATATAGTTAATGTTTCTCCTAGTCCCAGCGAGGTCATCTTGTTCAGTAATCTACGGTGTGGGACACTATTAAAAGCCTTACTGAAGTCCAGATACACTACATCCAGGGACTTTCCCTTATCTAGTTTTTTTGTTACCCAGTCAAATAAGCTGATTAGATTGTATTGGCGGGACCTTCCCTTTGTAAATTCATGCTGGTGGGGATCCCTCAGCCTCTCATCGTCCAGAACCATATCTAATTTGTGTTTAATCAACGTTTCCATGAGTTTACACACTATTGATATAAGACTTACCGACCTGTAATTTGCAGTCTCTGACCTGCATCCCTTTTTGTGAAGCAGAGCGACATTAGCTGTTTTCCAGTCTAATGGAACTTTTCCCGTGCTCAGGGAAAGATTGAAGAGCGCGGTTAACGGTTCTGCCAGGACGTCTCTCAATTCCCTAAGCACTCTGGGGTGCAATTGATCTGGTCCCATGGCTTTGTTAACTTTGAGCCTTGATAATTCCTGGTAGATGCTGCTGGTAGTAAATTCAAAATTCCTGAATGGGTCTTCTGAGCTTTCCCTTGTTTGCAGCTGTGGACCGGATCCCAGTGCCTCACAAGTAAAGACTGAGAAGAAGTAATTGTTTAGTAGTTTGGCTTTATTGGAGTCCGATTCTGCATAGGTACCGTCGGGTTTCCTTAGGTGCACTATCCCATCTGTATTCTACTTTTGTCATTACCATACCTGAAAAAAGATTTATCCCCTTTTTTAATATTCATAGCTAACTTTTCTTCCATCTGGAGTTTGGCGTTTCTGACTGCTGTTTTGACAACTCTAGATTTCTCTAGATAGGCTTCTTTGATTTTTAGTCGTGATTGTTTGTAGGATACAAATGCTCTTCTCTTCTGTTTTACGAGTTCTGAGATCTCCGCAGAGAACCACTGGGGTTTGTTATTTCTCCATCATTTGCTCACGGCTTTTACAAAGAGATTGATTGCTTCCTGTAGGGTAGATTTCAGAGCTGACCACATTATCTCCACATTATCTGTTGTGTCCTGGTTTTGTAGCGCCTCATAGAAGAAATCTCCCATGCTCTTGAAGTTAGTGCCCTTAAAGTTAAGGACCTTTGTTGATGTGTTCGACCTAGTGGTTCCTTTCCTGAGATGAAACCACACCATGTTGTGGTCGCTGGAGGTCAATGCTTCACCTACTGAAACTTCTGTGACACTATCTCCATTGGTGAGTATCAGGTCCAGAATTGCCTGATCCCTAGTGGGCTCCAGTACCATTTGTTTGAGTCGTGCTCCCCTTATAGAGGTTAGTAGCCTTCTGCTGCTGCTGGTCGTAGCTGAAAGTTTGTTCCAGTTTACATCTGGCATGTTGAAGTCCCCTAACAGTACAGTGTCTCCACGCAGAGTGATGGTCTCAATGTCTTCGATTAATTCCTTGTCTATGTCATCCTGCTGTTTAGGAGGTCTGTATACAATGCCCAGATACAGGCATTTGCCACTTCCCCTGGCAAGGTTCACCCAGAGGGACTCCCCTGTATACTTGACACCTGTGATTCTAGTAACTTTGATTTCCTCCTTGATATATAGCGCTACCCCTCCTCCGTTTTTGCCTTCTCTGTCTCGGCGTAGTAAATTATATCCTGGTATAGCCACATCTCATCCATGGGAATCCGAGAACCAGGTTTCAGATATTGCCACCACATCTAGGTCGGCGCTCCTCATCTTGGTCTTAGATTTTTGTTACTCCTCTTTGCTGTTATCTCAGACTGTTCTGACTAATTATTACTGATGTTCAGTTAGATGCCTCAGGATAAGTATTGCTTCTTTCTTCATGGACTCTAATAGTATTTGTGTCAGGAGAACCCATTGAAGGGAGAACAGGATCACTCTCTTTCTAAGTAATTCAGTAAAGATACTCCAGTCAACATCTGGACAATTAAAATTTCCGATGAGTATTCCTTCCCCTTCATTTCCGTTTGATCATAGGTACCAGCTCCTTGGGTGTTGTGGGTGCTAGAGCTTCCCTAATATTTTTATAATTTACTTTATTAAATTTGGAGCTGAAATCTCTATGCTGCAGAGCAGCAAAGGAAAACAGGAAGGATGTGTTTCTGTATCCCAGTTACTGCTTCTGCCTCCCTCTGTTGCTGTTGTCTGCAATATCTGACCATTTTCTGTATGGGCAGTTAATTTGAAAAACATAACAGCAGTATTCAAAATGCATACGAGCATAACCAGCACAACACAAAGACCATTCCATGTCCAAAACAGTTATTTATGCCACCGCACTTCTCTTCTTTCCCTGGTCAGATATTTCTCTCTCTTCTCCCCCTCCTTCCCTTCCCCCTGGTCAGGTATCTCTCTCTCTCTCTCTTTTTCTCTCCTCCCCCCCCACCTGCCATGGTCAAGTCGGGTCTGTCTCCTTCCTTCCCCCCTCCCCTCCCATGGTCGGGTCTCTCTCTCTCTTCTTTCCCTCTCTTTAGTCTTTCATAACCTGCTGGCAGTTCTAGCAATTAGAGCACTGCTGGTAGGCTAGCTGGTTCCAGTCTCTCGTGGTCTTTTCTGTCCCTTTAGTTGATGTTACTTCCTTTTCCGGTGTAGCAGGGACTGAAAAGACTGTGAGAGAATGGAACAGCTGGCCTGCTGGCAGTTCTGTACTTTAATTCCTAGCAATGCCGATAGACTATGAAAGGTTGAAGGGAGAGAAGGAATGATGGAGAGTGGATATAGTGGACTGCGGCAGCGGCATTAGGTAGTGGGTAGCGGCAGCTGCAAGTGGAGGCAAGTTGCGGGTGATGGCATGGCTGCTCTTCTGGGAGTGCAGCGGAAGCAACAGCCGCTCTCCAGCGGGGTGGGCAGTGACAGCAAGGCAGTGGCAGCTCTCTGGGGTGGGGCAGTGGTACCAATGGCAGAGAAGCAACTCTAAGTCAACGTTCCTCCAACGTCACCTCCTGCCTGACTTCATTTCTGGTGGAGTACACCGGAAGTGATATCAGACAGATTAAGTATTCTGGGACTGTGAAAGGTAGGCCCGACTGCGGTAATCCTGTTAATTTTGGTTTTATGTTATTAAACAATTAATGTGTTAATTGTTCAGCCCTAATACATACATAACATATATATATAGAGAGAGATTGATTGTATGTATATATTTTATGTATTAGGATTTGTTTACCATATCTTTAAAGACATTCACTCAAGGCGCAGCAAGAATAAGATAAATATGTATATATATAACACCACATAGATATATAGGACACACGAGATACACATTATCCTTATTTTGAAATTGATAAGAACATAAGAACATAAGAAGTTGCCTCCACTGGGTCAGACCGAGGTCCATCTCGCCCAGCGGTCCGCTCCCGCGGCGGCCCATCAGGTCTGCGACCTGTGAAGTGGTTTCTGACCACTTCTATAACCTACCTCAAGTTCTATCTGTACCCCTCTATCCCTTTATCCTCCAGGAACCTATCCAAACCCTTCTTGAATCCCTGTACAGAGTTCTGGCCTATCACTTCCTCCGGAAGCGCGTTCCATGTGTCTACCACCCTCTGCGTAAAAAAGAATTTTCTAGCATTTGTTCTAAACCTGTCCCCTTTCAACTTCTCCGAGTGACCCCTAGTGCTTGTGGCTCCTCTCAGTTTGAAGAATCTGTCCTTATTTACTCTCTCTATGCCCTTCATAAATTCATTGTATCTGTATATGCTCCTTCTCTTCTCTTATACCAGTGATTTCCAAACCTTTCCTTTGGGAACCTCTGCCAGCCAGATTTGCAGAATATCCACAATGAATATGCATGAGATAGATTTGCATATAAAGGAGGTAGTGTATGCAAATTGAACTCATGAATATTCATTGTGGTTATCCTGAAATAAAACAGACTGGCTGGGGTTCCCAAAGGACAGGTTTGGGAATCACTGCCTTATTCTTACATTATGTATACAGATGTTTTAATTAATGTGTATTATGTTGACATTGTAAGTAGCATACCATGTCATGACATGTACTTTTATTTGAATAATTTTTACTGATGTAATTGTCTATTCCAAATGTCTGGCTTATTCTTGCAGTAGAATGTGTTGGGTGAATTTCTTCCAAAATGTGGTAAATAAATCCAAATAAATATACATAACATATACACACATAAACACAGATCCTTATATATAAGAGATGACAGTGATCTACACGCAATATGATTAATACAAATTCTCTTTATTCAGAGTTTGTTGCTCTTATGAGATATTGCTTATTAAAATGCACAATTGTTAAAATACTTATAATTTCTAAAAGATATATACAAACCTATAAAAATGATATATATAAATTTTCATTACATAGGGAATTATATTTGAGAAATTCTATAGAGGGTTATACTAATTACTACTTCATCCTTGGGAGAAAAATTAAATTTCATGCTTCTGTAGGCAAGTACTGTGACCCAGAATAGAGTGATATGGAAACTGTGAGTTAATAACCATATTTTGCTTATGCTTGCATTTATGACTAGCTCTCAGTGTTAAAAAAAAAAAATCTCTATAGTGATTGCGATTAATAGCCTTGCCACCCCCTAATAAAAGACAGTCATAATAGATTCAACTTTACTAGCAAAGATGTTGCTTTTGGTTGCAACCGACATTGTATTTTTGCATGAAAGACAACATTGTTTGGAATTTCCCTTTCTTTCTTTCTTCTTTTTTTTTTTTTAACCAAATCATTGTATTGTCTCTTCTTATGCTGAGTAGTTAGTTTAGAGAATTCTGAAAAGTGCTGACTTGTTAAGCAATGCATTGCTCTGTTGACCCATTATGCTGAGTTAAATAGCTAATCAATTTTTAACTGCATCTGTAAAAATTCAAAACATTTCAGTAACTGCCTTTCTTTTTTTATGGTTCCGGAATTACTCATGTGTAATTGCATAAGAAAGGAAAAAAATAAGTTTAAATAATCCATGCATGGTTTGATGTCACTACATGGCTTTATACATACATTTCTTTTTATTATTTCTTAACATGTAACATTCAGTTGTGAATTGTTTCTAAAATAAAACTGTATAAAGAAAGATATGTGTATACAACATAAGAGTTTACTAATTAACGCTTTAAATTTTAAACTTTAAAAGATAACATTGCCTGTAGTGCCGCAAGCCTCATTTCAGCATTGTGAGAAGCAGTAATAACCTACTAAAAGTATTTTAAAGTATTTTTTTCAAAACAATGGTGATACATGTTGTAATATTCACATATTTTTAATGAAATGTTTTGACTTGCTTTTTTTTTTTTAACTTTTCATGAGTTATACGAGGTACTACCCAAAAGTTCAGGGAATTCATTTGTAAAAAAAATAAAAAATTGCTTATCGAAACTCTTAGTTTCTACTGTCTCCTTCAAAGTAGTCCCCTTGAGAATGTATACAGCGATCCTAGTGTTTTTCCCATGAGTCCATGCATCTATGGAAGTCATCTTGGGTGAGTGAGGATCTCCTGCAATTCTGCCTGGATCTCTGCAATCATGTTAAAATGGCACCCTTTCAGTCATAATTTCATTTTGGGGAATAGGAAAAAATCACAGGGGGCAAGGTCAGATGAATAGGGAGGGTGTGTAATCACTGTAATGTTTCTGGAAGTCAAGAATTGTCGAACAACGAGTGATGTATGAGAGGGCGCGTTATCATGGTGGAGCAACCAATTTTTATTTTTCCACTTGTCTGGGCGTTTGCGCTGAATGCTGTCACATAACTGCTTCAAAACCTTACAGTATGACTATCCTACTATCTCACAAACATTCTGGATAGTTTGCCTACGATCTACAAGGATAGTCTCACAAACTTTTACTTTGGTTTCCGGTGTTGTACTTGTTGACATCTGTCAGGAACTGTCATCGTTGTGGACAGATGTTTGTCCATCCTTGAAGCGTTTGTACCCAAAAAAGGTTTTGCTTTGGCACATGACATTATCTCCAAAGGCTTCCTGGAGCATACGATGGGTTTCTGCAGCAATTTTTTAAAGTTTGAAACAAAATTTGATGCAGATGTAAAATCCATCATATCGAAATCTGCTGAGTCACTAAAACCCAACCTTACAAAATCGCACAGAACAAAACAATACGACCACTCAGCTGCATGCCTGTTGGCACACTGATTCACAAAGCATACTGCTAGATACCTCTAACGGCAGAAGGGCATACTATATCCAATTCACGCGAACTGTTCACTTTACCTAAACTTTTGGGTAGCACCTCATACACAACAACAACAAATCATTGCTTTTTACAGTTGCAGTTAGGGCCTCTCTACTAAGCTGTGTTAGGTAGCTACAGGCTTTACTGCACGTTATATATTAGCACAGCTCCGTGTTCATGTCTACTGTGATATTAAAGCAGCCAGAACAGTAAAAATCCAGTGGTAGTTGCCTAATGTGGGAGTGGGTGGGTATGACAGAGGTAGATCAGAGGACCATTCAGCTGTTGTCATGACTGCTGATAGCATGTCTGTACTTTACCATCATCTCAAGAAGAGATAGTAAGTACAGCTATGCTACTGGCAGTGCGGTAGCACAGCTGCTATCAAAAACCAGTTCCATGGCTACACTTCCCCCCTGCTTTAAAGTACTGTATGGACTAGCCCCCAAATACTTAACGGACCTTTTCTCCTTCTCCACCAGCAGACACAAGAGAAGCTCACATTCGAACTTCGTTTCCCCCCCCCAGTTAGAGGTTGTAAACTGGAAAAACACCATGAACACCTTCTCTCACACCAAGCAGCATTATGGGGTAAAGACCTAGAACAATTGCTCTCGCCCACTACTTACAAGGAATTCAGGAAGGGCCTAAAAACATACCTGTTCCTGTTGTATCTAGACAACTGACCCGTACATCTCCCTCTCCTCAATATCGGTTTTCTAGACCTTTTACCCTCTCTCGTTCACCTCTCTTATGTTCAGTCATTTTGTACCTTCTCTTAATCTTTTGTAAACCGCATAAAACTTCACGGTATTGCGGTATATAAACTGTTATTATTATTATTGGTGGATCCTTCTGCACATTGCATCATTATTTCCAACACCCTAAAACTTCCCCATTCTAATGTACACCCATCTGATCAAATCTGCTTCAAAGTTACATGCTCCATTCCTGATACCCCTCCAATTTAGAAACATAGAAGATGACGGCAGAAAAGGGCTACAGCCCATCAAGTCTGCCCACTCTGTTTACCCACCCCCTGTCTATGCCCTAATGACCCAATTTCCTTATCTTGACCCTCGTAGGGATCCCACATGGGTATCCCATTTATTCTTAAAGATCCCCCATCAGTCAGAACCCCATCCCTAATTTCCTCAATCTAATCCACCCCTGAAGTCTATACCCTACATCCCTGAGCATAACATCTCTCCAGAACCCCCACACTACCCTTACTCCCTGACACCCCTGGAACTTACCTGGGGATCATCAGTGGTGGGTCCATATGGTGGCTACTTCAAGGCAGGGCCAGCCCCACTTTAGATCCTGATGCAGTCCTGGACTGGTGTTGGGGGGAGGGGGATAATGCCACATTACATGCAGTGATGGATAGTTCAATGCCTATGCATAAACTGTATGCCCTATGTAGTAAATGTAGGGCATGCCACCTGCATGTACTGTACTGACTGTGCTTTCTTTATGTATTTATTGTTTTGTGATTAATGTACATTTTATAAATGTATTTATGATTATAATTAATTCATTGTTCATCATTATTTAATTGTATTCCTTAATATTGTTGCCTTTTAAATATGCTATGCAGGTTGAGGACCCCTGATACAGTCTTTGTCAGGCCTCTGTGAATGCCATTAATTATTTGTTGTTATTTTTGGACATAAGAAATCTTTAAATCAAATTTACTTCTGAATCTTCTGTCATCCCTCCCATTGGTCATTACTGCTTCTTTCTTGTTGTTGTTCTGTTTCCTGTGGTGAATTTTAGTCTTGTTTATTTGCCAGTTAATAAAGGATATCACAGGTCAGGCAGTAGCACATTTCACCACTAGTATAGCTTAAATATATATGTTAGCATCTCTGATCACAGTGATTTGGGTATAATAACCCTGGACCCTTTGTATAAAATGCCATTTTGTAAGCTTTTTTCAGCCCTGAATGACAACTATTGCCTGATATCAACTGGTGTTTCCTCCTTCCAGCCAGGACTAGAAACTTCATTGCTCGCAAGGTCTCACTCTTGTGGTATGCTGTATAATCTTTACCCTCTTCTACAAAGCCGTGCGGTAATTGCCCCGAAGCCCATAGAGATTTAAAGGGCTTCGGGGCTGTTGCCGCAAGACAGCCGCTAACGCGGCTTTGTAGAAGAGGGGGGTTAGTTTCTGGCATTTAGACTGTCTGCCTGGTTGATTTGTGCAAGATCAGTTTGTTCTTGTTGAACTCAATAAACCCTACCCCGAGATGGTCAGTACTAGTGCTGGACTGCTAATGATTGTTTGAAGTGACTCTGCCGACTGTGTCACATTTTGGAAAATCTCTTTTGTTCTGGGCAAGAAAAATGCAGGTTCTGATACTTCAGACACAAGGACCCCCATATTTCAGTGGTAAAAATAAAGACACACTAAGGAGATAATTCTATAACATAGGGGCTAACATTTATGCACTGCTTACATGTATAAATGTATATGTGTGCACATAAGAATAGCCTTACGTACTGAGTCAAACCAATGGTCCATCTAGCCCAGTATCTTGTCTTCACAGTGGCTAGTCCAGGTCACACGTACCTGGCAAAATCCCAAATAGTAGCAGCATTCCATGCTACCAATCCTGGGCAAGCAGTGGCTTCCCACATGTCTGTCTCAATAGCAGATTATGACTTTTCCTTCAGGAACTTGTTCAAAACTTTTTTTTAAAACCAGCTGTGTTAATCACTCTTACCACATCCCCTGGTAATACATTCCAGAGCTTAAACTATTCTCTGAGTGAAAAAATATTTCCTCCTATTGGTTTTAAAAATATTTCCCTGTAACTTCATTGAGTGTTACCTAGTCTTTGTAATTTTTGATGCAGTAAAAAAAAAAATCAGTCCACTTGTACCTGTTCTACACGGTGACGTGTCAAAAGTACGGCAGACAAAGCTGCGCCAACAAGCAAGCGCTGACAAAACCCACCAGACATATGCGCATCGCCAGTTCACCCTATTTAAAGCCTTATCTTTTATCCGCGGGGGTGGGGGGGGGTACAGTTAGAAGTGCTGTCACTCTTGTTGGGGGGGGGGGTGTGTGGAAACTCCAACTCCCCCCATACACTGAAAACTCTCAAACAAGGAAAAACGGGAGTTTTCAGTGTATTGGGGGGGTTCCCTCCAACCCCTCCCCCAATGGGAGTGCTGTTCCCACCCACACACCCCCTCAGAGCTTAAAAGATAAGGCTTTAAATAGGGTGAACTGGTGATGTGCATATGTCCGGTTTTGTCCGCTGCGCTTTTAACGGTGTACCATTCTACACCACTCAGGATTTTGTAGACTTCAATCATATCTCCCTTCAGACATCTCTTTTCCAAGCTGAAGAGCCCTTTTTAGTCTTTCCTTGTCCGAGAGGAGTTCCATCCCTTTTATTATCTTGGTTGCTCTTCTTTGAACCTTTTCTAGTTTCACAATATCTTTTTTGATATAAGGTGATCTGAACTGAACGTAATACTCAAAGTGAGGTCACCTCAATGAGCAATACAGAGACATAATAACATGTTTACCATCCCTTTTCTAATAATTCCTAGCATCTTGTTTGCTTTTTTGGCTGCCACCGCACATTGAGTGGACGGTTTCGGCGTATTGTCTACAGTGACACCTAAATTTTTATCGTGGGCGCTGACCCCCAAGGTGGATTATAGCATCTAGCAACTATAATTTGGGTTATTCTTTCTTTTTTTTTTTTAGTTCAAATATTTTTATTAAGTTTTATGAGGAAAGTAACAAAAGATAACAGAAAAGATACACTTTTTTTTTTTAACAGTATGTTCATGAGAATAACAGAACATGTGTGATGCTTCATCAATAAACATATGACTGCCAGTAGGTATATAGAAATAGGCATACAGTACCGTGAAACCTAAGTAACAATATAGATACTTCTACAGTTTAGTCATTGCGTCGGACTCAGAGCAATATCTAATTAAAGGAGACCAAACAATGTTGTATTTGCAAAGGGAAGTAGAGCGTTCAGCCAGTGCTTTTTCATATTTGCTGATCAGACATAGATTATTCCACCATGTATGATAATCAATTTTAGATAAGTCTTTCCAGCAACATAGCACATTTTGAATAGCTAGAGACATCATGATAGACAACAGTTTGCATTCAGATGAGACAAGAGAAGAGGAAATACCACATGAGTTCAAAATAATGAAATTAAAGGAAAGTGGCTCTCGAATATGCAATATTGAGCATATTATATTCCAAACCTTTTCCCAATACAAAGTCAGATGCTTGCATGAAAATAAGAGGTGTTTGAGAGTACCGGGTTGATCTAAACAAGACCAGCAGGCTGTAAAACTAGACGAATCTATTTTATTGGCTAACATGGGAGTCCATAGAGCTCTATGTAACATGAAATACATAGATTGTAACAGTGATGCTGATCTGAGGGACCTAAACATTTGTAGCCATACAGCAGACCAATCTATAGCATCTGACGGTAAGTTCAAGTCTACATTCCATTTGAGAGCTGTGTTTTTGGGAATACCGAAATAAGCTTTTTGTAGCCACTTGTACCAAAGTGAGGCTTTGTTATGCCAAGCAGAGAATTTGGTTAGTAATGATTCTATGCCTGGTCGGGAAGCGAGGGTAAGAGCATCCGGTATAATTTTCTTGATGCAATGTGTTAATTGCAACCATTGGAACTGTTGACTGTTGGGAAGACTCCATTTTCGGGATAGGTCTGGAAAGGACATCCATTGGTCTGCCTGAATCAGATCTTGGATCGTGTGTATGCCACATTGCTGCCATAGTCGCCAGGAGACAGATGAGCCTTGTATTTTGAATCTGGCGTTATTCCAAATAGGGATGAGTTTAGATTTATCCCAACTGACATCAAGATGGGAATCAACTTTTCTCAAAGCAGACATGTAGGAGGCAAGAATGGGATCCGCTTTGTCTATCTGGGATAACTGTGTTCCTGGCAACAACTTTATCCTTGACTCACCATACTTAAGGTTTTCCAGCAATTGCCATGATGATGGTACAAGTAGCTTTGGGACCATTGCCGGATCAGGAAGGCACAATGATAATGCAAGAAATCGGGGAAGTTGACACCCCCGCTTGAATGGTCTGCTTTGAGTTTAATCAGTGCTATTCGTGGTTGCTTTTTGTTCCATAAAAAATTGGAAAGGATGGATTCTATACTTTTATAAAAAGAGAGCGGGAGGAGAAAAGGAAGCATACTCAACACATAGTTAATTTTGGGCGATATCATCATTCGGATAGTTTCCATCCTACCCCACCATGACAAGTGAAGTGGGGACCATTTGTTTGTGGTGGATTTGGCGATATTAAGTAGATAATCTATGTTAAGCTGAATCGACTCATCCAACGTCGGGCCGAATAGTACACCGAGGTATTTCATTTTAGTGCTCGACCATGTGACTCCTAGTGATTTTACTTCATGTTCCATGTGTGGACAGTTGAGTGGCATTACTTCCGTTTTGCACGTGTTGAGTTTGTATCCGGAGTCCAATGAGTAATCGTTGATCATATGAAGAAGTGGGGGAAGTGAAGAAGGAGTTGTGTATAGAAGTACATCGTCAGCATATGCCGACGTTTTGATTTCCAATTCTCGGAGTTGAAAGCCAGCAATATCAGAAGATGTGCGGATGGCAATGAGGAGCGGTTCGAGAGCCAGATCAAAAAGCAAGGGTGACAAAGGACATCCCTGTCTGGTGCCCCTGGTTGGCTGGAATGGAGATGATAAGGATCCATTGATGAATGTCCTGGTTAAAGGGGAGGAATAAAGGATGCGGATTTTCTCAATAAATCTGTCAGAGATCCCAAACCAGTGTAAAACTGAAAATAAAAAGGGCCATTCTACTCGATCGAAGGCCTTCTCAGCGTCTAGCCCTACAGCTAGGAGATCCCGATTGCAGTGCTGAGCCTGAGTGATGATGTGAGAGAAGGTTCGAGTATTGTCAGCGGAGTTACGTCCTGAGATGAAGCCACATTGGTCAGGAGAAATTAATTTTGTTATCACTGATTGTAGACGATGGGCCAAGAGTTTTGCGTATATTTTCACGTCGACATTTATCAATGATAGAGGTCTGTAATTGGAAATATATCTGGGGTCTTTGTCTGGTTTGGGAAGGACGATTATGTGGGCTTCAGTGAAAGAACCAGAGACTTGACCTGTAGAAATGAGATGATCGATGTACTTCAGGTAAGGTGCAAGGAGAACATCTTGAAATTCATTGTAAAATTCAACAGTCAGGCCGTCCGGGCCGGGAGCCTTCCGAGGCGACATGGAATTGATGATCATGGCAATCTCTGAGGTTGTGATAGGAAGGTCTAGAGAGGTGTTATCTTCAGTTCCCAGTCTGGGATGTGGTAGTTTCTCCAAGAAGGTAGACGAGGAGCTGCGAGAAGTCAACTCAGAGGTATATAAGGTTTTATAGAAATCTTTGAAGGACTGAGAGATTTCAGCAGGATCGGTGATTGAGGTGCCATTGTCTATTATAATATTAGTGATATTGGACTTATCAGCACGTTTCTTTAAGTAAGTTGCCAGAAGGTGGCCACATTTGTTGTTTTCCGAAAAGTAGGTGGTGGATTTTTTGAATACGGCCTGGGAGGCTTGCTGACTAAGTAGAAACATAGAAACATAGAAATCGACGGCAGATAAGGGCCAAGGCCCATCCAGTCTGCCCACCCTAATGACCCTCCCCTGCCTTTACTTTGCGAATAGAATCCACGTGTCGATCCCATTTGGCCTTAAAATCAGGCACGCTGAGTTATAAAGGAATCGCAGTTTATTCAGTTGAAGTAGATTGTCTATGTTGGTTGGATCACGTTGATGCTTCGACTCAGCAGCACCAATTTCATTCTCGTATTGACACAATTGCTCTCTTCGTGATTTATGTAGATGAGCAGTGTATGATATTATGGTGCCTCTTATCGATGCCTTAAATGCATCCCAACAGTTAGGCCAAGAAGTTTGCTCCGGAGTGTTCAGTGTGAAGTATTCTCTAATAGCTACTCTGATGGCATCCTTGAAAATAGGATCTTGAAGCAAACTGGAGTTGAAGCGCCATTGTTTTTGTTGATAAGGCAACTGTGAGAGAGATAGCTTTATTGAAATTGAGGCTTGATCTGAGACCATGATTGGAGATATGGTGGATTCAGTAACCGAGGCACATAAGGAATTACTCAGTAGAAAAAAGTCTATTCGTGAGTAAGTGAGATGGGGGTTATAAAAAAAATGTGAATGCTTCTTCCGTATTATGCATGCATCTCCAGATATCAGCGAGGTGAAGAGTGTGAATGAGCTCTTGGAGAGCATACCATGATCTGGATTTCTTGTACTTGGATTGTGATTTTCTGTCTTTAGCAGGTTTGAGTATCATATTGTAATCACCTCCTATTATAAGTTGAGAATTAGAGTCAGAGAGTATGACAGAAGTCAGGGATTTAAAGAAGTCAGGGCAATCTGAATTGGGACCATAGAGGTTAAGTAGAGTGAAGGTTTGGCCCGAATATTGCAAAATTACCTTAACCTACCTACCATTAAGGTCCAAAGAGGAGGATGTTATCACCATACCAGGTTTTTTCCTAATCAGAGTGAGTACCCCACCTTTCTTGTCCAGTGCTGCAGAGAAGAAAGCAGGGAGAGCCCACGGCGGATGGATGTTGCTGGAGGCAGACTGATTTAGATGAGTTTCTTGTATCATTATGACATCAGGAACGCTTTGCTCAAGATGTGACAAAATTTTTTTAAGTTTAACATTATTGAGACCCTTTGCATTTAGTGATATGATGTTAAGAGTCATTTGTATAAGCGTGTTTGGAGGTCATAAATGTATACATAAAAGTAGTACAATGTAATGTTGAGTAAATTGAGTTCACAACCATGTACTGTATGAAAGATGGAGAAATATATGCCATGTGACAGAGTGACAGAAGAAGAGAAGCATATACAAACTTATGAACAATCAAGAAAAAATCTGGCAACAAAGCCTTTGGAAAACCTATGAGTGCAGCAGAGAGGCTAAAACAGCAGTAAGGAGAAAACAGAACCCCATAATAAACAAGATTAAATATGGACGTGGGCGCCCATAAAATTAGCCACCGTCATAACAAGTCTTAATGCAAGATTGATAAGCAGCTTACAGTCCATGTAGGTCAGGACCCTTGAGCCCAGACAGGTTGAGCAAGGTGAGGTTACCATGTGCAGAGTGGTATAACAACACAGGCTGCACCTTCAGACCTGGTGGATTGGAGTAGGTGACTGCAGTTCAATGTACGCTGCAAGCTCTTCTGGCGAGGTAAAATCCTTTGTCTGGTTGTGCAGAGTGACTCTCATACGTGCAGGATACATCATGCCGAATTTAGCTGATAGCTGTTTGAGCTGTGGCCTGTAGGATAGCAATTGCTTGCGTCGTAGTGCAGTGGATTTGTTTAGATCAGGAACAAACAGTAGTGTGGTACCCTCATGCTTCACAGGTGCACGCATTTTCGCACGCTGCATAATTTCAATCACATGTTGATAACGTAGTGATTTAAAAACTACAGGCCTGGGGAAGCGGTCGTTGGCGTTGCGAAATGAGGGAACTCGATGTGCCCTTTCAATTTCGAAGTCGCGAGTAAACTTGAGATCTAGTAGCTTGGGTATGAAGTCTTCTAGGTATGTGGTTAATTCGCGTTCATGTGGTCCTTCCGGTAAGCCCAAAATGCGAATATTACACCTACGTGAGCGATTCCCACTATCCTCCAGATCTTTTTCGAGGGCAGTGATTCTGGCTGTTTGTTTGCGCAGCTCAGACACTGATGTGGAGGTCGCGGCCATTTTTTCTTCAAGCGTGGTGACACGTGTTTGAAGAACGGAAAAATCGGCTGACAAATTAGTAAGTTTGTCATTAATTTCATCAGTATTAGTTTTAGTGTCTGTTATTAGTTCTTTCAGTACCTTCAATTCGGCTAGGATTTCTTTGGAGCTGTTTTCACCCTCCGCGGCAGGAAGCGGAACCTTCGAAGGTGATGGCGGGTCTGGCTTGTGCCTTTTCCCGATTTTTTTGTCAGCCATGTGAGCGGATTGAAAAAGCTCGAGCGATAGGGAGAGGCAGAGATGTTCCGTGCGTCGGCAGTACACAATTCGGCAATTTGTTTTGCGTTTCGGAGTCGCAGTGGCTACGATTCTGGGAGCAGGAGCAGGAGCTCTGTGATCAGGCTGCCATTTGTCGCGGGCTCAGCAGCGCCCCCCCTGGGTTATTCTTTCTAATGTGCATCACTTTGCTTTTATATTAGTCCCTACCCATTGCTAGTGGACAACTTCCACCATCCTCTCATCCTCTCCAACCCAAATCTACCAATTTAATTCCCTCTTATCTTCTCTTGAGGATTGCTATTGGTGGCTTTACAATGCTCCTAGTCTTTAAAATGAAGAACACTGCTTGGTGAGGATGATCTGAGAAATTATTCAAGTCACTTCCCTTTCTTGGGCTCAGGTAAACACTAAGCCATTTTTGTTCTAATTTCCCCAGTTTCTTTTCTGTTTAGTGGTGACCAACAAAAGCAAGTAGGATACTAAGAATTATTAAGAAAGGGATGGTAAATAAGACCATGAATATTATAATGCCTCTGTATCACTCTATGGTGCAACGTCACTTTGAGTATTGCATTCAATTCTGGTTGCCATATCTCAAAGAGTTATAGGAGAATTAGAAAAGGTTCAGAGAAAAGTGACCAAAATGATTAAGAGAATGGAACTCCTCTCATGTGAGGAAAGGCTAAAGAGAAAAGGGACAGCTGAGGGGAAAATACATATGATTGAGGTCTAAAAAAATCCTTAGTGATGTAGAATGGGTAAAAATGAATCGTTTTTTTACTCTTTCAAAGAGTACAAAGACTAGGGGATACTCAAAAAAGTTACATGGAAATGATTTTAAAACAAATAGGAGGAAATTTTTTCACTCAGTGAATAGTTAAGCTCTGGAATTCATCAGAGGATGTGGTAACAGTGTTTAGTTTATGTAGGTTTTAAACATTTTGGACAAGTTCCTGGAGGAAAAGTCCATAGTCTGCTGTTGAGATATATATAGGGAAGCCACTGCTTGCCCTAGGATCAGTTGCATAGAATATTACTACTACTA
Source organism: Geotrypetes seraphini (assembly GCF_902459505.1). Taxonomy (NCBI): domain Eukaryota; kingdom Metazoa; phylum Chordata; class Amphibia; order Gymnophiona; family Dermophiidae; genus Geotrypetes; species Geotrypetes seraphini. The sequence goes on along the minus strand of NC_047086.1, from coordinate 309,578,370 downwards.
TTTATCACTTGTATAGCGCTGAGAGGCATATGCAGCGCTGTACATTTTGACATTTAATAGACTGTTCCTGCTCAGAAGAGCTTACAATCTAACTTGGATAGACAGACATGACATATAGGGTTAAGGATTCAGAACCCAAAGTGAGAGGAGCTAGGAGTTGAAAGCACTCTTGAAGAGGTGGGCTTTTAACTTGTTGCTACTATTTGGGTTTCTGCCAGGCATTTGTGACCAGGATTGGCCACTTTTGGAAACAGGATACTGGACTAGTTGGACCATTGGTCTGACCCAGTATGGCTGTTCTTATATTCTTACTTTGCTGACAGCTTTTTCTCCCATAGCAGCTGATTTACATTCAGGTACACTAATAATATTTTAGTTCAACATAAAATTTTAGTTCTAGTTATTCAGTTAGAAAACATATAAGGGTAACAAACTCACAACAAATAATATCGGTTTTGGAAATGCTGTGAAACCTCCATCGATCAGTGACCTCACATGACAACCCAATTAGCTGTATATTGTATATATTTATTAGTAATCAATAATAGTCAGCTAACAAAGGATAAGTCTCAGCCAATTGAGTTAACAGAACATATACAGAATGCCAGCCTTCTGTATACCTGGTGTCTGTTCTAACTAATACACTAGTAAACTGATCTTTTATACATTTTTAACAACCTAAGACCACATTAATACATTCTACGTTCTTGATTTTTATTGGATATTCATAATTGTCATTTCATTATCACTTCATTAATTGGTCAACACATCTACTTTCTGAGTCATATTGAAGTGTGATGTCTTATTGTCAAATGGCTTTCCTAATTTCTCTGACATATGTGCTTTTAATATCAAGTTCACTAATTTCCAAGCTAGGCCCACCCTTATTCCTGAATTTATTTGAACAGTTATCAATTTCATATCCTTGTGGTTGATAGTATTTCTGGAGTTATAGTTATGTGTTAATTTCCTTCTGATGACAATTTCCTTTTCCACAAACTAAATGTTTGCCATTGTCAGCAGATGTTTGCTAGTTTCTGTGTGAAAGATGAGCTTCTCATGAAAACTGCTTATGTTAGCGGAGAGAGACATTAAGTGAGAAATATGATCTTCTTTTAAGATGCCTTTTTAGACTTAATGTATTATTACCATGTCTCTGTTAACCTGAGGATTCACAGGGGTTTGTCTTCACCTCCAGTTTCATGGAGGTCTTAGGATCTTCACCTGTACACCTGTACAGGTCTTTCCTCCATCTGTTCCCCTTAATTCTTCCTTATTTTGTGCAAAAGAGACACATTTCCAGGTACTTTAGTTAGATTGTGAGCCTTCGGGACAGTAAGGGAATTTTTTAAGTACCTTCTTACTTCTCATTTATAATCTTAATGTATATTTTCTTCAAACCGCTTAGAACCTAAAGGATATAGCGGTATATAAGAAATAAATTACATTACATTACATTACATTACATTACACAGTAATTCTAGTTTTTATTCAGTGCTCTTCAAAAAAATTTAGGGCACCTTTTACAAAGCTGTGGTAGAAATGCTGCTGTGGGTAAATGGACCAAAGTCCATTCAATTCCTATGAACTTAGGTGCATTTACCACAGTAGCATTGCTACAGCGGCTTTGTAAAAGGAGCATTTAGTTCTTATTCAGCTTTTCAGATCATGCATATACAATACTTGTGTAAAATTTTCATTCCTTTTAAGCAATTTTCTTTCAGAAAAATTATTATATATAGTTCTCATTCTAGTATTTGGGACAGTACATTTTCTATTCGGTTTTCGATTTGAAAAATAAACATTATTACTTCTATTTGTCATGAACTTAATGGAAAAAAGTTTTTGGTCTAATTGTTGTTAATAAAAAATATCCCTGAGGAACACAAGGAATTTCCTTGTCCTTGGAAGACTTACAATGTACCTGAGGCAATTGAGATTTAAGTGGCATGCCCAAGGAGTAGCAATAGGACATGAACCAAGCACCCCTGGATACCAAACCCAGTGTTCTAACCAGTAGGCTACTCCACTCATTTATGGAAAGTGAGATTTGCTGGGTGTTTCCTGGGACTGTTGAAGGCATATTTGAGACTCTTTGAATTAGAGCATGTACTTGGTATTATTTTATTGAGAGTTACTCCTCTGTTTGAACACCTCCTTAGTTCCTTATCTCAGAAACTGATGTCCTATATATTACAAAGTTATTCACTTTTTTCTGTGGTTATAGTAGTAGATGCTAAGTCATCTGGGGAAATTTTTGATTACTGCCATTATAAAAAGGATGTTTCAAAGTAATTCACTCCATTATCACTGTGAATAACACACTTTCAGCCATATTGAGACTGGGTATTCCCTGGGTATATTGAGTTGGGGGAGGAAAAGTACACATGTAAATGGCATTTTCAAATCTTGTAATTTTCAAGCAAAAATCTTAATAGGAAAACAGCTGGTTAAAATGATGTGGGTACTGTGAATCTGTAGCTAGTTCCAAAACAAAGCTACATGTAGATTTCCATTTTGAAAATAAGTACAAATTCCAAAGTTAAAAAGTATGTATGGTTTTGATCCAGATGATGGTTTGAAAATTGCTCAGAATATAAGACAGATGGTTGTAGAGTTGTTAAGGTATGTGCATACCTTCACAATGTATGCATTTATTTTTAGTCACAGTAAAAAAAAAAAAAAAAAGAGGATTCCAGTTGATGTTTTAGAAGTATAGTTGGAAGCAGCACGTGCACTTGTATATTTCCAAAAAGTAGGCACTTACTAGATATGCCATAAACACCCTTCCCCCCTCCCCCTAATATTCAGACCAGAGGAGATTGCCAATGATCTCCTGCAGTCTGCGTCAATATTGGAAATTCAATGCTGACGCAGTATCCAGTGACCAGCATTGAATTTCCAGTCTATTTTACACCAGCCAAGAAATAGCCAGCTAGGCCAATATTAAGTGGCTAGCTAGCTAAGTCTTAATGGCCAAAAATAGAGCATCGTTTTAGGTGGTCACAAGCCATCAGGCCAGATATTCAGCGAGAGATAGCCACCTATTTTTCGCTGACTATTGCTGGATAGCTTGCTAAATAGCGCTGAATATTGGGCCTACATACCATGTTTCCCCGAAAATAAGACAGTGTCTTATATTAATTTGGGGCCCAAAAAACGCACTAGGTCTTATTTTTGGAATATGCACATGATCATCTCTCCCTTCCTCTCCTTCATCTCAATTCTTCCTCTTTCCTTTCTCTCCCCCACATGTGCAGCATCTTTCCTCATCTCCCTCCCTCCCCCTGTGCAGCAGATATTTGCCCAGCTTCTATCCTTCCCTCCCTCCCATCCCTCATGCAGCATAGCTCTTGCCCAGCTTCTATCCTTCCCTCCCTCCCATCCCTTGTGCAGCAGAACCCTTGAGCACCCCCTGCCCCCACCGCGCAGCCGAACCCCTGCTGACCCTCAATCCTTCCCCGCTGACCGTGAGCGAGTCCTGCCTTCATCCAAAGTAGCATCCGGCTGGCAGCACTCTAAACAGGCTGCTTCTGATGTCATCAGTAACGCGGCAGAGTGAAATTCCTGACAGACAAGGCCAAAGCAGCCTGTTTAGAGTGCTGCCTGCCCAACGCTGCTTTGGATGAAGGTAGGGCTCGCTCGCGGTCAGCGGGGAGGGAAGGATGGCGGGTCAGCAGGGGTTCAGCTGCGCGATGAGGGTGGGGGTAGTGGTGGGGTTGAAGAGTTGCCAGCAAATGCCAGAACTAGGGCTTATTTTTGGGGTAGGGCTTTTATTAAGACTTATCCCCAAAATGATGCTAGGGCTTATTTTCAGTGTAGGTCTTATTTTTGGGGAAGCACAGTACTTCATTCTTCACATCACATGACATCACATCTATCTATCTATCTATCTATCTATCTATCTATCTACTATCATTCTAGCTACATAGAAAGATGACATTTAAACAGAAACAGCTGGGCAGTGGTGTACCAAGGGGGGGGGGCAGGAGGGGGGTGCATAGCCAGCCTTATCCGAAACCTCCTGCGCTGTTTCAAACGGCACTTCAGCGCAGCTGCCGTACTTAGAGCAGAGTCGGCAGCCGCACTGAAGTGAAGAAGGTCCCGCGATGACTAGGAAGAGGTAAGTGACGGGGGGGGGGGGGGAGGTGGTGGACCGGCAGCAGCAATCATTGCGGGATCTTGCTGCAACTAACTACGTCTGCTGGCACAGTCCCCTTCCACGTCACTTATCTCTTCCATCCGAGCAGAAGCAGTCATCGCGGGACATTTGGGATGCAGAAAGAAAGGAGGTCAGAGTGGTATGGAATCATGCTGAGGGGTAACAAAGGGGGGTCAGGGTGGTAGGGAATCATGCTGAAGGGTGACAAAGGGGGGTCAGGGTGGTATGGAATCATACTGAAGGGTGACAAAGGCGGGGTCAGGGTGGTATGGAATCATGCTGAAGGATGACAAAGGGAGGTGAATGCTCTACCACCACTATTCCACCATTGTGGAGGTGGGAGGGCCCTTGTCTGAGGCTTTTTCCTCCATTTAAAACTGACATCGTAACCTGCACCTTGATTTTCAACATACCATCAGACAATGTGTATTTGATTATTGTGAGACTTCTGTTTTAGGCCATTTTACAAATATCTGAAGAGGGACCGGGGAGCAGGGAAGAGGTGCTGCTGGCGGGGGGGGGGGGGGGGGGGGTAAGAGAGTTCTACTGCACAGAGGTATGGCAGGCAGGCAAGCTGGCTTCGGAGGGTGGGGGTGGGACAAAGTCTGGAAGGTAGTGAGGGGGAACAGGGAAGAGGTGCTGCTGGACCAGGGGAGCAGGGAAAAGTGCTGCTGGACCAGGGGAGCAGGGAAGAGGTGCTGCTGGACCGGGAGAGCAATGAAGAGGGACAGGGGGAGCAGGGAAGAGGTGCTGCTGGACAGGGGGAGCAGGGAAGAGGGACAGGGGGAGCACGGAAGATGTGCTGCTGCACAGGGAAGTGGGTTGGGGGAGGGAAATGTTGCTGCTGCTGCACAGGAAAATGGAGCGGGAGGGTATGCTTCTGCTGCTATTGCACAGGGAAGTGGAGTGGGGAGGAAAATGCTGCTGGTGAGAAAAGGGGGCTGGGACTGAAAGGGAAAAGATGGGAGAAGGGGGCTGGGGGGTAAAAATGGGTTTGGAGCTAGAGCTGGGGCTGAAAATAGGGGACATGTGAGGGAAGGAGGCTTTACTAGCACCCGTTAAAGTAATGGGCTTAAACACTAGTTATATATATAATTCAGAATATACAGTTCCAAATGGTATGCCAAATTAATTTACTGTGATTTGTAAGTTCATATTTAAAATCCATTGATGCTATGATTTAATATTTGTCATTTGGAAATGAGTCAGGCAGAGTGGATGTAATTTGTGTACAAAAAATGAAAATGTTCTTAAGAACAGAAAGTGATGCAGCTTTCATAATTTGATAACTTAGACTGATTCTGAACATTGGTTATTTCTGTCCTTTCCAGTGATCACAATGCAAAGACATTAAGGTTTCTTATTAATATGATAGTGGATTCTAATGTACATAATTTGCGGACATTTGTATGCACAGTTTTAAAGCTTTTATCTTGTGGTTTTCTGAATCTCCTTCTTTATTCAAGAGTCACATTAGAAATGCTCAGAAGTTCTACCATAGCTAAGTCACCAGTTTTCACGGTAATTATATGTATGGAATGTAGATAATTGAATGGAAGGAATACAAAAGGCTGCTTTGTGTAATCCCATCCCTTTGCTCTGATCAGGAGTGTCAAACATAAATAAAGGATTGTAGAGCCTATACTGAAGGATTTGTTGAAGTTCTACATTTGGTAACAAATTAGAGTGAAAACTTTTTCATTATAAATTGTCAATTCTGAGAACCAACTGAATTGTTCTCAGAACTGAATGAAAAGTCATCTTAGCAAGCAGTGAAGATGGTGTGTTTAGATCTAGGGTCAAAACAAAGCAACAGTCTTCCTCCCTTTCCTGATGAAAGCAGAATCAGAGTTACTATGTAATGCTAAATAAAAGAAGCAACCCCCTCCCAATCTCCCCCAACAAAAAATCCAATAATGTATTTATGTGGTGATGTGTTCATAACTGCACCTCCACATAAGGTTATATTGTGCCATTTTTTTCATTGGCACCCTCACTAGTGTTTGCCTGCTTTTTCATTCATATATACCTTTATTGAATGTGTAAAATGAACCATTACCTTAACTTCCATCATTTCTTCTAAATTAGCAACATAGTACTATTCTATTCACAAAGGGCCAGATTCTCAATGCAGCGTTTTGTTAGGTGGCGCTGTCTAACTTAATTGGTTTAATTGGAGTTAATTGTCACAATAATTGGTCATGCCACTAAAACCCAATTAAAATCTCGTTAAATAAAATCCCCCCACTATGCAGCCTACCTGACCGGTGCCTTGGTCTGTGGTTCCTACTGGTGCCTAACAGTGCCGAAAGCTGGTAGTGGGTGTATGTAGGGGCAGTGCCAGACTTCAACGTCACTAGGCGACGCTGGCTGTAATTCACAAGGGATCCTAGGTGCCAGAAATGTAGGCCTGTGAAACCCTAGCCTATATTTCCGGTGCCTAGCGTCCTTGCTAGGTGCCGGTATGCTTAATTCTATACACAGTGCCTGTCAGTGATTGACATACGGCAGGCAAGTGTCCATTTCCTAGGCACCTGCTATGGCATGCACTGTGTATAGAATCAGCTCCAAAATGTATTAACTTAATTCGCATTAATTTCAAATGTAGAGAGCCTGTAGGTCTAAGGAAGCAAGAAAGGCCAGATTCTATAAATGGTAGCAAAAATTCAGTGCTGATAAAAATTTGACGCTCGGTGGTATCAGGATGAGCACTTTTTATAGAATAGTTCTGAGCACAAAATATAGTGCTCAACTTTGAATTCCAAATTTGGCATTCAACTTTAGGTGCAAAGACTTATGCCAGCGGAAACCTGTTGTAAATGATGGCATGCAAATTGGGCACAGATCCCCACCATTCTGTAATACTGTGCGCATCTTTTGTGAATGCTCCTGACCCACCTATGTCCATCCATTTCAGGAGCTCATTGTTACAGGTGATAGTACGTAGCCAGATCAGTGTCCAAATCATAATTAATTACATTACATTAGTTTGCAAAGGTTTCTTACATTCTGTGCAGATTATATGCAGCAAGAAACCTGTTAGTCCCTGGGAGCTCACTTTGCATCTAAAATATATCTAATATTGTTCAGTTCTAAAATTATTCTCCCTTTATAAACTTGCCAAACTGAAAAGTCTTTAACAATTTCCTAAAATGCAGACAACTTCATATATCTCTAATACAGATCGGTAGAGAGTTCCAGAGACTGGGGAGCTTGATAGGCAAAACTAACTGAAAAGATAGATTTATATTTTACTTTAGAGGGATTTGGGAAATGCAATGCAGAAATATCTCTAAGACCTGTGTTACTCTTCTGAAAGTGAAGCAAATCTAATAGATATAAAAGGGCCTAATTTAATTATCATCATAAGTGGTGGACCTAGGTTATGTAATACCCGGGGCCGATCACTTTTTAACACCCCCATATAAAAAAATATTTTTAGTAATTTTATTTATTTTTATATCCCGACCTCCCCAGAGAGCTCAAAATGGGTTACAGTTCACTCACAGTGTTACAATATAACATTACATAGGGTTACATCCTCTCCAACCCCACGCTAGCACTGTGGTGTAAACAAAATAAACAAAAAGGACTTTTCTTCTCTCTCTTAGGTCCTAGCTCACGCTTGCTGTCTAACACCAGCTCTGGCAGGATACACATTTCAAATTGACATATTGTAATCACAAAATTGAAAATAAAATTATTTTTCTACCTTTTCTTGTCTGGTAATTTTATTATTCAAATCGGGTTGGACCCAGGCTCTGGTTTCTGGTTTGTTTTCTGTTAACTTGCTCACCAGGGTCTCCTGCCCATTTGACATTTTCTTCTTTCTCTGTGCTCACTATCCATCTTCAATCTCTGTACCTTCCCTTCCACTGCCATATCCAACATTTCTGTTTTTTTCCCACTGTCTACCATCTCTCTCTCACTTTCTCTCTCCCTGCCTTGTGCCCTGGATCAAACCTCTCTATTCCCTTCCATGCAGTATCTCTCCCTTCCTTCCCTCCATTATCATGTGCAACATTTCTTTCCCTATGCACCATCTCTCCCTGCCCTCCACTCTATGTCCAACATTTCTCCTCTCTTCTCCATGCATGTTTCCCTCACTTCCACCATATGCATGATCTCTCCCTATCACCCCTTTCTATCTCCTTTCCACTTCTTCAGCCCATGTCCAATAATTCTTTTTCCCCCCATGTGCAGCATCTTTCTATATCTCCCTGCCCCCCCCCCCCCCCTTTGCAGCACCTCCGGACCCGACTGACCACTCCCTGAAATGTTTTGGGGCCTGCTCCACCAGGGCTTCTCTCTCACGTCATCAGTGACGTCAGCAGTGACGAGACAGAGGGAAGGCACCGGCGGGCCATAAGAAGATGGTTCAGAGCATTCTCTCATTGTCGGCAGCCTTAACTTGCTGCTATGCTGGAATTGGGCCTTCCTCCTGCTTCTGCAAAGGCAGGACCAGGCAGAGAGGAGTGAAATTCCTGGATCATGATGTCGACCCTGGGAGCACCCCCTTATGATCTGCATCTTGGGTGGACTGTCCTCCCCCCTTGGTATAGTACTGATCATCATACATACTTTAAACTGAATATGAGCCTTTATTGGTAACCAATGGATTTCCTCCAAAACTGTTGACACTCTAACAAATTTATGTGCAGAATAGTTCAATTGAGGCGCTTTATTCTGAATTGTCTGGATTTTCTTAGTTAAATTCTTAGGGCAACCTCAATAAATGCTACTACTATAGTCTAAAGTTGAACACAATAAATTTTGGACCACTAATCATAAAACATTTATAAAAAGAACTTCAAAGCCTCCTTAACTTTCTTAACAAGATTAATTATTTCCTTTCCAGTTAATTAATTTATGTTTCTAAAGTCAAGAAGCCAGAAAGGAGAATTTCCTAAACTTTAATTTTGGTCTCAGAAACAAAATTTGGATAACTCACTTTCAAAATATTATCATTCCAGATGTTATCAGATTGACTCAGCAGCAAAATTTAATTTTATCCCAGAACAAGCAGGCAGCATATTCTCACATATGGGTGACGTCAACCACGAAGCCCGGATGCAGACAGCTTCACAAGCATACTTGCTTGAAGAACTTCCGCAAAGTTCGAAACTGCTGCACCAGTGCCTTCCCGCCCGAGGTAGGGTGCGTGTCTTCTCAGCGTCTCCTCAGTTCTAAGTTTTCCACGGACCTGAGAAACACTCGTTTCAAGGCTCTGCACGAGAGTTCGTTCTACTCGTGCCTTTTCTCACTGCGGCTCGTGTATTTTATTTACAGGGTTGCTATGTTATCTGAGACCAAAATGATTTGAATAATGACCAGACAATAAAAGATAGAAAAAAATAATTTTATTTTGGTTTGTAATTACAATGTGTCAGATTTAAAATGTGTATCCTGCCAGAGCTGGTATTAGACTGCGAACGTGAGCTAGGATTTAACAGAGAGAGGAAAAGTCTTTTTTGTTTGTTTATTTTGTTTACACCACAGCACCACAGCACCATTGTGGGTAGGAGAAAGCAAAGAGGGTGAAGAGGCTATAAAATAAACCCACCAGGATGCTTGAAAAAAAAACACTGAATTGGGCAGGAAAATCAAATCGAAAAATCGATTCAATAGGGTGAATTGAATCAAATTTTTTTTTCCTGAATCGGGCAGCACTATAGCAACGTGCACCTGAGTTAATCAAGAGGGAGGGGTGTATATTGAGAGATCCCTTTTCTGGCAGCAGAGCTCAGGCAGAGGGGGAGCAGCCGAGTGAGAGCTGAGAGCAGCTGGGATTTTTCAGATGGAGCAGGAGACGTCTGCATGGAGGAACTGCAGCCAGCTGAGAGTGAGGATTGTTTGCCTCACATGGACTGGGAATGCTTCTCAAACGTAGAGCAGCAGGCTGAGTCCATGGAGCTTTAGTGGAGCAGCCTGGAACTAGTCAGGTTTTTTTTTCTCTGAAGGTTTGTGAACCTGTTTCTTGCTGAGTTTTTTCCCCCTAGAGCAGTGTGAGCCCAGGGCTAAATGTTTTGCCTGTTGAGAGGGGCTGTTTAAAAGAGAGAGAGAGAGAGAGGACAGTTGCAGAAGTTTATGTTTGGTTTTTGGTACTGGGACAATTATTCTGTTTTGTTTTTCCTCTCTGAAAATCCTGGAAAAATTGGCTGGGGTTTTTTTTTTTTTGGTGCTTATAAGTGATAAGAAACCTTCCATAATCCTGATCCCTAGGTAGAGGGATAATACTTGGGCCAGTCCTGTCCTTGTGGATTATAAAAAGGTGGGATTTTTCCTTGTGTTTGGACATTATCCTGAAAGCTGTAAATCCTGACAAACTTGACTTTTTTTGTGGGTGAATGAAACTCAGAAAAATAAAGCCAGAGTTTTCATTAAAAATAATGAAACTGCCTGAAGTTTTCTTTTGTTGCTGAACGTTTGCTGTTACATCCCAGTCCAGCAGTGTGCATGGAAGGCACTGGAAGGGACAAACAGCATAGTCACACATTGAATTGCTCGGTCAGGTGAGGATACAGTGAGCCCAAAAGGAGTCAGTTGGGTGCCACACAGTATATCAAGTGAAATAAATCTGTAAATCTTCATTCACTTGTCTTTCTCATAATTTTTGAAAATCATCCTTTTTCCCTAAACAAATATTTTCTTTAGAGGAGCTCCTTGGGACACAAACCAAACAAAGTCTGTTTAAATGGTTCAGTTAGAGGCTGACCGTAACTGTCTGAAAGCTTTTGACTAAAACTGAAACTACAGCCAAAACTCATTAGCTGGTTTCAGCCAAAGCCAAAACTGGAACAACAATTTTGGCTATGTGAATGTGAACCAGTGAAGAACACAAAGGACTCCTTTTATCAAGCGGGGTTAGCGCGCACAACTTTTATCATGCGCTGGCTAAAAACTACCGCCTGCTCAAGAGGAGGCGGTAGCGGCTAGTGCGGCTGGCGGTTTAACGCGCGACATGATAAAAGGAGCCCAAAATTGTCAAATCTTGCAATCTGTATTCTTAATTTAATTTTAATTTAATTCTTATATACCGCTAATAACCGTGAGGTTTCTAAGCGGTTTACAAAAATGATGCATTACAAAGATACAATAGATAAAAATAAATAAGATAGGTACTTGGAAAATTTCCCTAACTGTCCCAAAGGCTCACAATCTAACTAAAGTATCTGAAGAAACAATTTATGAAAAATAAAGATAAAAATATAAAGACAGAGGTAGAGATAGAGATAAATATGAATATTCCAACAAGTAATATATAAGTAACTATTTTACATCTTACAATAGAAAATATTCTAACATCAGCAAATATCAGGATACAATTATGAATTCTTCTGCTGAACCCACAGTATTCAAGGCAGAATATAATAATTTCAATAATGAAAGATTTACTTCCAAGCAAAATAGCCTACACACATGTACCACAGCTAATAAAAACTGAAACTAAAAGCCATAGTGCTTTTACAGTGCTGATTTTGCACCACACTAGAGTGATAACTGATGTCATAAATCCACAGAGACACTATTTCCTAAGGAATTCATCATCCCCAATTTACAGACTTAAATTGCTGCTTAAATTTTGTATCAAAATAATTTATTTACAGTACTTTATTTCCTATCCCCCCCCCCCTTTTTACAAACCCGCAATAGTGGTTTTTAGCACAGACCGGCATGCTGAGTGCTCTGTGCTGCTCCCAACACTCATAGGAACTCTGAGCGTCGAGAGCAGCGCAGAGCATTCAGTGCGCAGGCCTGCGCTAAAAAATGCTATTGTGGTTTTGTAAAAGAGGGGGAGGGGTATATAAACTGTTGTGCAAGATCATAACTGTGGTCCAAAAAACTAAAAAGAAAAAAGAATACAGAGAGTATCCCCCTCTAGGACTTCCTTACAATCCATGGTGGTCTTATGATGTAAAAAAAACAAAAACAATCAGTCCAAAGGAAACAGCAGAGAGGCTGAGGTCTTTAAATGAACCATATATTAATGACAACCAATACAATCTATACAAGAATGAGAAACAATATCATCAGAGAAACTAAAGTTGAGGTCGCAGACATGGGAGAGGGAGCATGGTATTTTATAGAACATAACAGAGAGGCTATTAACAGAATTGCCTATTTTTAATCTCTCCTCCTTTGCACTGAACAAGGAAGAGATTAAAGTATCGCAGAAAAGATTAAATTTTGTGCCTACTACCAACTACAACTCTTTTCAGACACGAATAGATCTCCATTGATTTCAAGGTAAATTACAAATGAAAACATTTTTTTTCTGAGAAAGAATCGAACACTGATATTTCTGTTATCAAAAAGAAATCCAAATGGGTACCTCTGGGTCCTTCGAGACTTAGAAGCTATGGAAAAAAGTAAACATAAGCCATATTACAATCTCTAAAAACCAGAAAGTACAACAATTAGAACATTAAGACACAATGATCAAATTGTCATCAAATCTGTGGATAAGAGTGGTGGGATTGTGATCATGGGCCCTAACAAATATGTCGCAGAGATCATGAAAAAACTAGGAGACCTCAATTATTATGTTCGTTTATGTGAAGATCTCACCAAGTTGCAAAAAGAAATAAAAGAGGTGGTAATGTTTGCACACCAAGCTGGCTTCATCACTTTGAAAGAAAAATAAATTTTGATTGTTGAGACACCTGTTATCCCAACAATTTATGTTCTGCCAAAAATTCATAAATCAACACAAAATCCTCCTGGGCGACCAATAATTTCTGGAATCGGCTCAGTTCTGGAGCCTCTCTCTCAATTTGCTGATACTCTCTGAAAACCACATGTTTCATTTATCAAACCATATGTGTGAGATTCCACCCACATGACCAATCAGTTGGAGGAATTTGATGGAGATCTTGACAATACTATCCTTGTAACATTAGATATTGATTCACTCTATACCAGTGGTCTCAAACTCAAACCCTTTGCAGGGCCACATTTTGGATTTGTAGGTACTTGGAGAGCCGTAGAAAAAAAATAGTTAATGTCTTATTAAAGAAATGACAATTTTGCATGAGGTAAAACTCTTTATAGTTTATAAATCTATCCTTTTGGCTAAATCTTAATAATATTATAATTTATAGCTAAAGAAACATGTGATCAAGAAACTTTTATTTTACTTTTATGATTATGATAAACATACCGAGGGTCTCAAAATAGTACCTGGTGGACCGCATGTGGCCCCCGGGCCACGAGTTTGAGACCACTGCTCTATACTAATGTTTCACATCTCGAGGCCTGGCCATTATTGAAAAATTAGTAAGGAATAGGCCCTCAAACTTGAGCATTCACACTTATTTTATTACCAGTCTTGCTACCATTGCATTGACATAGAATTACTTCTGCTTCGAAAGACAATTTATAAAAGGCACTTTTGCTTAAGGAAAAATATTATTGAACAAGGTCCTTAAATTTCAAAGATTTCAATATGGTAAGGCTTTTGACAACCATATTTGACAACTTGTCAAACAAAGTTCTAATTATTTTCATTTCAATTAGTAATGATTCCAAACTACAATTATAGACTTAAAGTTATATCAGATCCCTGCTGCCTTGTCTGCTTTCATACTAATAACTCATTTGCATACTTTTTAAAAATAGTGACAGCTTCCTAATGTTATTACATTACGTTTTGTTACTATTATTTCTCCTCTTATTTCCATTTTTAATTCAGCCAATTTTCCACAAAAATATAATTGTCTGTAGTGCATTTTGTACCCCCAAAAAATCACTTGCTGAAGCCTGCTTCTCATAAATCAGTTTATAATTGAAGATGTCTGCTTAGAATATATTGTTATTAAAATAGGTGGAGGGGCATTTTTGAAAGAATGTCTAAATCAGAATTGGTGTATTAAAATATCCCAATGCTGTTTATGACGTTGTCTATGTAATATACACCAAATACCTTTAATTACTCAATGTACCACACAAATCCTCCTAATACACACAGGCTGCTGCTGAATAGAATAAAATATTGAATATATATAGACCGTGGAGCTCAAGTGTCTGCTGATGTTACGTTCAGAACTAGTCTCGGCAAATTACCATATCGCAGACTATCATTGATCCAATTTGTCTATTAATTCAATTTTAAAGCAATTAGGGGGTGCTCCTGGCCTTGAAGCCGTTGGCGTCCGGTTCCCCCCTCGACGTCCGAGGAGGGGCAGGACCGCGGTGGAGGAAGCAGCGCCGAAGCAGCGCAGGGATCGCTGGCATCACGATCTTGCTGCGGGCTGCTTCTCTACCATAGGTGGTGCGGGGAGGCCAGGGAGATGAGTGGTCCTTCAGGGTTGGGGGGCGAGCGGTCCTTCGGGGTGGGGCGGGGCATCAGGCCTTCAGGGTGAGGCGAGCAGGCAGTCCTACAAGGGGGACAGGCAGGCAGGCCTTCTAGGGGGGGACAGGCAAGCAGGCCTTAAAGGGGGGGACAGGCCTTCAAGGGGGGGGACAGGCAGGCAGGCCTTCAAGGGGGGAACAGGCCTTAAAGGGGGGGACAGGCAGGCAGGCCTTCAAGGGGGGGGGACAGGCCTTCAAGGGGGACAAATAGGCAGACCTTCAAGGGGGGACAGGCCTTCAAGGGGGGGACAGGCCTTCAAGGGGGACAGGCAGGCAGGCCTTCGGGAGGGGACAGGTCTTCGGGGGGGGTTCAGGCCTTCAAGAGGGGGGACAGGCCTTCAGGGGTGGGATGCAGACCTTTAAGAGGGGGCAGGCCTTCAGGGGAGGGGGGGCCCTGGTGTAGAAGTACACGGAGGGAAGGGGGGGCTCAAAGAGACGCGCATATGCTAGATTTTGGGTGGGAAGAAATAATGGGTCTGAAAATAGAGGAGAGGGAGAGAGATGATGGACCATGGTTTTTAGGGAGGGAAGTAACAGAAAGGGAGAGAAGTTGGACACAAGGGATGGTGTGGAGGGGGGATAGAGATACTGGATAGGAGGGTAGTTGGGAAAAGAAAGGGAGAGATGCTGGACCCTGGGGTGATGGGGAAAGAGGGAGAGATGATGGATGAAAGGGTAATTAATAAAAGATGGATCTGTGGAGGGAGACGAAAAAAGGAAAGATGCCAAACCTCCTGGGGAGGGAAGGGAAACGGGGAATACAGAGATGGCAGATGGATGGTTAGCATGCAGAAAGAAGGAAGAAGGAGACCCTGGCAAGCAAGTTATCAGAAGACAACCAGAGCCTTGGACCAACAAGATTTGAAAAATAACCAGACAATAAAAGGTAGAAAAACTAATTTTATTTTCTGTTTTGTGATTACAATATGCCAGATTTGAAATGTGTATCCTGCCAGAGCTGGTGTTAGACCGCAAACGTGAGCTAGGATTTAACAGAGAGAGGAAAAGTCCTTTTTGTTTCTTTATTTTATTTACACCACAGCGCCAGTGTGTTTAGGAGAAGCCAAAGGGGGGTGAAAAAGCTATAAAACAAACCCACCAGGATGTTTGAAAAAAAACCCAAAAACACCCAATTGGGCAGGAATTGAAAAACCAATTCAATAGGCTGAATCGAATCAAATTTTTTTCCTGAATTGGGCAGCACTAGTTTGCGCTACTGTCTTAGACTTTAGGACTTGGGATTGGGGAGAGATGGCATCCTCAGTACTTTATAATGCAAGTGAAACGAGGATTTGGTCAGACTTTTGAAGGGTCTGCAGAAGAAAAATATTGTATAGGCCGGGGACATGAGATAGCAGGAAACAGGAACTTTTCTTCCTTCTATTTTTGTGAATGGCAAGGCTGAGGATGTCAGAGAGTTCAATTAAAATATGTGCTTTATAAGAAAATATAATAATGTGTTTTATAAAGTTTATAAGCATTGCTGGCCTACCCGGTGAAGTGTTCCTAATGGTGGTGGTGGTGGCGGCAGTGTGTCAATGTGTTGAGAGGAAGAGGTGGTTTGGGAAATTCTGCTGAGCAAACTCCGGGCCCATTTCCACCCCCCAGTTAGTCCACTCCACTCAACTGGTTCACACTCTGAGTGGGTCTTTGGGTGTTGTGCCTGTGTAGTTGTTTTGGGATCTCTTCCAGTGGTTTGTCAGTATCTCCTTGTGGTCCAAGGAAGGAAACTTTGTTAACCTTAGCATTGACCTTCAGAATATGTTTGTAACAGCGCTGCTTGTATGGCATTAGGCTATGTAGTGATCGAAAGAAAAAAACAGACCTTTGCACATTTTTGCACTATATGGTGGGTGTATGAGGAGATTCACATTTCCTGCACAGCTAAGTCCTTGTGAAGTTACCTTGTTCTTTCTGTATTTGACATCTAGCAAGGTCTCTGTTTGGAAGGAAAGATCTAAGCTTAAAAATGAAGTGGCCAGAAGTTATGGTAAAAGCAGATAGCGTTGCTGGTTTTAAGAAAGGTTTGGACAAATTCCTGGAGGAAAAGTCCATAGTCTGTTATTAAGACATGGGGGATGTGTCTGCTTGCCCTGGATCGGTAGCATGGAATGTTGCTACTCTTTGGTTTTTGACCAGGTACTAGTGATCTGGATTGGTTACCATGAGAATGGGCTACTGGGCATAATGGACCATTGGTCTGACCCAGTTAGGCTATTCTTATGTTATGTTCTCATCTGTAGGGGCCTTTGTTTTCACTTCTTATTTTAATGTATTTTTTTTCTGGGAACTTATCAGTGTTTTTTATAATGGGAACAAAAATGGAAGAGAATTAATGTGTGTGGAATGGGGGGGGGTAACTAATTTCTTCAGCTAAATAATTCAATCCACCTCAACCAGACATAGGAGAACTCATGCACCATTCACACACCCTCCAATCAAAAACGTCAAAAAAAAATGTTCGACAACCTCCTAACCATTCGAGCTGCAACACTCGACCCCCAACTCTACAACCTATTGACCTCGACCACAGACTACATGTCTTCAAAAAAGAAATAAAAACCCTTCTATTCAAAAAACACATAAAACCGAACTAACACAATCAGAACTGTCCCAAGCATCACCTGCAACTACTCCATATGTACTTCTGATGTCATGACAATTCAGTCATAATTTATGTTATGTTTGTTATGTTAAGTTTGAAATAATGATTACATATATGAGGTTCAATAAAAGAAAATTTTCACTGCCTGTTTATATTCTGACCATTTATTCCGTTTCATGGTTATTACAAAAAATATTTTTTTACATGGGGGGGAGTCAAAAAATGATGGGCCCCGGGTGCCATATACCCTAGGTACGCCACTGCTCCTCTCGATCTAAGTCTTACTATGAACTTAATAACATTCTTTATTCCAACTTATCTAAAGTGACTACTGCTTATTGACTTTCTACAATTGTTGAAATTTTCTTTTTTGAACTTGACAATCTAAAAATATATTTAAAATTACTCAGCTGGGAAAGGCTTACCTTATTTTTTAGTGTTTTTACCGTCATTAACGCCGTTGAAGTCACAAACGGATCTGCCTTCTACGTTCTACTTTTTAAAGGCAGTTTACGTCATATCCTATCTTATTTCCGGTCATATTGCGGAAGTCATTATTTAAAGGTAAATTCTTAAATGGATTTAATTCAAAGTCAAACAAGTTGACGAGCCTCATTACTCAAACAAGGCTCATGATTATTGCATATATGTGTGTAAATTTTAAATTTCAAATCTCTGTTATCGTATAAGACTGCCCTCATTACAAAGACCCTTGTCCTTTTATTAGTATTCCCTCTTGTTTTTGATCTACTTAATCCTTTTTGTTCTTCCCGGATATTTGTTAGAAAAATACCTGCCAATTTATGGTAATGTTTAAACCATATTGTTGTATGCTGTGCAACCAATCTATCCACTTTTGTTCTTTTTGTAATAGTTTTTTACCCCTATCCCCCCCTCTTACTGATTCTGGAATCCTATCTATAATCATTCATTGTAGCTGTTCAAAAGTGTGATTATATTGTAAACAATGTGCCACTAAAGGCGCTTCTTTCCTCTGTAGAGGTTTTTATATTTGTAGTGACCATCATCGTTAAATCTCAATTTACCTGAAGAAGCTCTAGCCAAGTTTGGTAAAGCGAAACGGAGTTCCTCCGTCATAACAGTAACCAAGGATAGACGATGAGGAAGTTATGCTTAAGTTAAGTAATTGATAAAATTCACAACAGAAAAATATGATAAAATTACAAAGATAAAATCACAAAAATAAATTGCTTTAAAATTGAATTAATAGACCAATTAGATCAATGATAGTCTGCAATATGGTAATTTACCGAGACTAGTTCTGAAGGTAACACCAGCAGACACTTGAGCTCCACGGTCTATATATATTCAATACTTTATTCTATTCAGCAGCAGCCTGTGTGTATTAGGAGGATTTGTATGTAATATACACCATCAATCCACAACGGCATATAATGAATTTCAAAGTGCCTTTATTTCTAAGCAATCTTTTTTTCTTCCCGACGTCGGGATGCTGTGGAGCAAAACAAAAGGGGGGGACCTGTTCTTGAAAAAGGCCTTTGGGCGAAACTTGTTGAACCTTAAGGTTCTTCCCGAGGTTCAAGAAAAAGAATGAAGAAATAGCTAAAGCTAAGTACATAAGTTTTAAAGTTGTATAAGAAAAGGTTATTGATTTGCATAAAACATAGAGTATAGAGCACAAGCACTTTAAAAACTAAGGTCTGATGGTGAATAAAAGCCAGAAAGAGAAACAAGCCTTCAAACAATTTGGCTGGTGGTTGGCTGGAACTGAAGACCATAGAGGCATTTAGAAATGAATTATCTGAAGAACAAAAGATTGCTTAGAAATTAGGCACTTTGAAGTTCATTATATGCTGTTGTGGATTGATGGTGTAAATCAGAATTGGGACATCCTACTCATAACATCCCCTAAAAAGTCCATCTCACAGCCATTTTCAAACAGGAAAAATGTGATTTCCTCTTCAAAAATATGTGAGAAGAATGTTCTTGCACTGAAAACATCCAAATACTATAGCTATTTTCCAAAATGAAATGTTTAAAATGTGAATGAAAACAAGTACAAAAAATACCATAGAGACATCCCTGCGGAGCAGAGGGATCCTAGAAGTCAGTGCAATGGACTTTAAACAATGTGACCCAGGTACAAATTAGAGAATGACATTGGGACAAATTTTTCTTCATCCCCGCAGGAACTCAATTTTCCAGTCCCATCCCTGAGAGTTTGTCACTATCTTTGTCTCTGCCCCATTCCTATAAGCTCTGCCTTAATCACACAAGCCTTGAACACTTATAATTTTAAAGAGTTTGAGGCTTGTGCAGATGTGCACAGAGCTTGCAGGAATGGGGCAGGGACAGAAAAAGAACTCATTGGGACGGGAAAATGAGTTCCTGGGGGGATGGGGAAAAATTTGTTTCCATGTCATTCTCTAGTACAAATCTCCCCTTAATTCCTTAATATGTTATTGTGAATCCTCCAGGAACAGATAAAAACCTATTGTACATAAAGGTGCATCACTACAATAGCCATCATGCTTGTAGGTGTCTTATAAATTCAAGTACAGTAGGTATTATATGTTCCAGGAAGGCTTACATATTTGTACAAAAATAAAAGCATTAAAGTAGGAGTTACACCTGGGTCCCATCAAGTCCAGTGCACTGACCCCTTAACTTGCTTGCTGCTCTATTAGGCATGGCTATAATGCCTGAAGCTGTCATAGAGCCTGGTATTCACTGGTTACTTTCATTTCTTGGGGGGGGGGAGGATTTGGAGGGGTCAGTAACCATTGGGAGATGAAGGTGGGGCATCTTTTTGTATCCTGGAGATGATTGAAACAAGTCTAGATAAAAATATCTTCCTTTTTTGCTTTAGGCATTTCTTCCCATTATCACTGAAAGATGTCATAATTTTGGGCCTTCCCTAGCCCTGCCCAAAACAGGCCTTCTTGTTATTTGAATGAACTACAGTGCAAAACGTCCAATTCTGCCTTTCAAAAGTCATGATTTGAATGTTTTCATTAGATGGCAATTTTTTTTGTTCATTTGGAGATATACATCTGCTTGGAAAATTAGCATCTTAGTTTCTGAATACAAGTTGTTTACAGTTTTCTGCTCTATCAGTTCTCATATTCCATATTTCCATCTTCATCCTGCATATGGCTGACAGTTAAATAATATGGGGTTCATAATAAAAAAAAAAAAAGTCTAAAAAGTGTCCTAAATGGCTACTTGGACGATCAAAAAGCCTGATCGTCCAAGTACCCATAACAAAGCTGGTTTTTAGACGTATCTGAAAACAGCTTAGGCCTTTCCCCTGCCTCTAAACGCATAGAGCCAAAAGAGGCATTTTTAGAGGAGGGGAAAGGGCAGGCGGTGGGCGGGATGTGAGCTGACCTACACCTAGGCGTACAACAGGTATAGCCAAAACCATAGGCAGGTTGCCTAGTCGGCACTTATACATTTTTGACTTAGACGAAGTCAAACTAGGTCTAAGTGCCGAAAAAGGGGCCGCTGAGCTGTTCATGGCTGCTGCGATCAGCTCAGCGGCCCCAGCAACCTACCTACCCCTCCACCACAAGCATCGCGGCAGGAGAGATGCCTCAACTCCCCTACCGCGATGCCATCACTTTGCTACTCGAACTGCTGCGACCCACGGCAGGAGAGAGGCCCTATCTCTCCTGCCACGGGTTGCGGCAGTTCGGGTAGAGGAGTGATGGCATCGCGGTAGGGGAGATGAGGCATCTCTCCTGCCGTGATGCTTCACCCCCCCCCACACACACACAATATCAGGGCAAGAGCCCAAGCCCTCTTACCCCGGCGACCCCCCCTCCGACTCGACCTGGCCAGGAGGGAGCCCAAGCCCTCCTGGCCCCGGTGACCCCCCCTCCAGCTCGACCTGGCCAGGAGGGAGCCCAAGCCCTCCTGGCCCCGGCGACCCCCCCTCCGACTCGACCTGGCCAGGAGGGAGCCCAAGCCCTCCTGGCCCCGGCGACCCCCTACCCTCCACCCCCCACTACAATACGGGCAGGAAGGATCCTAGGCCCTCCTGCCCTCGACACAACCCCCCTTCCCCAACAACAACCCCCGATTGGCCCCCCCGCTGACCTGCAACCCCCCCCCGCTGACCCCACGACCCACCCACCCCCACCCCCCTTCCCCGTATCTGAAATCGTTGGCCGGACAGACGGGTGCCAAGCCCGCCTGTCTGGCAGGCCAGCCGGCTCCAAAATGGGGCCGGATTGGCCCAGGCGGCTGAAACCCCGCCCAAAGGTGGGGCCTGAGGCGCCTGGGCCAATCAGAATATGCCCGGGAGCCTTAGGCTCCTCCTGTGGGTGGGGCCTTAGGCACATGGGCCCAACCGGAAAAATTTGTCCCCATGTCATTCTCTATTGAGAACCACTGAGATACAATGAAGAATAATTTCAATGCAACCCTATAGCAATGTGTAGTTTATCATAATAGTGTGGCACAAAGTTTTGTTTTTGGTTTTTTTTATGAAGATATTAAAGACAGTATAGGGCTGTCATACTTAAGGCTACAGTACACTATTTAGCAACCCCAGCATTTGCTATTGTGAGCTAAGCTTTAGTATAAAAAAAAAGGAGATGAATCTTGCTAACTTAAAAATAATATCCAGGAAAGCTATTGTTGTGCAGTCACTAGATCTTGACTATAGTCATGTGTGTCCATTTTTGCACTGGTTCTTATTGGAAGACTCTGGAATTATATAATCACGTTCTTTAATGTTCATATCAGTAATTTGGACCATATGGGTAAGATTCATAATTACTTACCAGTAGCTGAAAGAGCTGTAGAAGATTAAATTTAATTCTATGTTTCATTTCCTGCTGTGCATTTTTAAGCATGGCATGGATGTTGAAAGAGGTTAATTATATACAAAATGATCATCTAATTCCATGCATTCCTTTAAAATAATTTCAAACTCGGTAATTATGCATTTCTTACATTTGTGTTTAGAGTTACCAGTCAGAAGCTTAATTTGATCTTACAAAGATTTTATTTAACTTCATCTTCAGAGAGTGCTTTCAAACACACAAACAACAGAATAAATGTTACAGATTTCTGGATTAGAATGATGACTGTTTAGGTGTATGAGCTGCGTGAGATAAAAAAAGATTAATTACCCATTTCTAGATTCAAAACATGTCTATATCCAATGTTAAATTAATATCATAAGATAAGAGTTGTGATTAGGACATTGGAGCTAGGACTAAATGGGCCCTAGGCAGAAAAATTGAGATGGGTTTCCTATAACATCAGCCTTTGCAAGGTAGGAGGAGGGAAAAGAGAGGAGAGGATGCATAATTCCCAAACCTGACATATTACAATTAATACATTCGGGGGGGGGGGGGGGGTGTTAAAAAAACATTTTTCTACCTTTGTTGTCTTAGCATTGCTTTGGTCATAGTGTCTCTCATCTGCTTTTCTATTTTTTCTTAACTCTCTCCAAGGTCTCCTGTCCTTTTGACATTTCTTCTCTATGTCCACCATTCATTTTTTGATATATCTCGGATCTATCCTCTCCAGTGTATCCCCTGTATGTTCCTGTCCCCATGCTCCTTCCAGAGCCCAGCATCTCTTTTGTGTCTTGGTCCTTCCTCATGACTTACTTGTTTCCTCTTTCTTCTCTTATTCCTGCACCTCCCTGACCTCCTACTCACCTTCTGTAGTCTGGAATCTCTCTTTCTCTTTGTCTGTTGGGTCTGTTGGGTCTACCTCACCCAGTTCAATCTCTGTCTCTCTCTTCCCTCTGTTCCATCCATAGTCTAGCATCTGCCACTTCTATTCCCCCTGCCCTTATGCTCTAGAGTTCTCTATCTCTCATTTCCCTTAGCTCCTTCACTCCCAGGTCTAGCATCACTAAACCTCTCTTCCCTTTCTCCTTTGCTCCAGGTCCCTCTTGCTCTCTCTCTCTCTGTTTCCTTTGCTGCTCTACCCCAGCAACAGGTCTAGTGTGTCTTTACCTCCAGGTTCAGCATATGCTCTTTTCTTCATCTACACTTTTTCCCATGACACTCTAATCTCCCACAGATTCCAATACCATCTCTATGCTGATGACTCACTAATCTACCTATCTTCTATGGCAATTCAGGCCTGAGTCTAGGCCTGCCTGTTTGACATTACTACATAGATGTCTCGCCGCTATCTAAAGCAAAATATGACCAAGACTGAACTTATCTTTCCTCCTAAACTTGCTTCTCCTCTCCCTACATTCTCTATTTTGGTGAATAACACTCTCAATTTCCCTATCTCATCGGCTTGCAACCTCGGAGTCATCTTCGATTCATCTCTGTCCTTCTATTCACATATCAAACAAACTGCCAAACTTGTTGCTTTTTTCTATACAACATCACTAAAATCTGGAGTTTCCTTTCTGAGCACGCTGCCAATACCATTAGCTAGGCCCTCATCACCTCTCGCCTGGATTACTGCAATGTGCTTCTTGCAGGTCTCCCACTAACCCAGTGGTCTCAAACTCAAATCCTTTGCAGAGCCACATTTTGGATTTGTAGGTACTTGGAGAGCCGCAGAAAAAATAGTTAATGTCTTATTAAAAAATGACAACTTTGCATGAAGTAAAACTCGTTATAGTTTCTAAATGTTTCCTTAATTGCTTCTGATAATTTCAGCTATACACAGCTGAAAGCGGTTCAACATGCAGAAAGTGAAGTTTAGATAGTTTTTCACTTTCTGCATGTTGCACTGCTTTCAGCTGTGCATAGCTGAAATTATCAGAAGCAATTAAGGAAAGATTTATAAACTATAAAGAGTTTTACCTCATGCAAAATTGTGATCTAGATTCTTAATTATCAACTGCTAGAGACAAGATTTGGGTGTAGTCCTCTAGGCTTTTCTGTAGAGGGGAGAATCAATATCCGACTTGTGCCTGGAAAACTTGTGCCTTAAGTGTCTGGTGGTTGCGTCCGCAATTGCTTTCAGCTCTCACCTCCTCCAGCACCAGATACAACGGCCATCTTACATCAAGCAGTCACGGCTGGGAGAGGTGCCGAATTTCGCTAGAGTTCACGAGATTACGTACACATGCACAAGTTGCACTGCCTCCAATGGTTACCTTATGTTCTGGAACGTTGCCGCCTCACTGCTGTAACCTCACACAAGCGCTTTCCTGCGTCTATATGCGATTGTGCTCTCCATTCCACCTCACAATCGCATACAGATGCAGGAAAACGCTTGCGTGAGGTTACAGCAGTGAGGCGGGCAACGTTCCAGAACAATGGTAACATACCGAAAGCCTCAAAATAGTACCTGGTGGGCTGCATGTGGCCCGTGGGCCACAAGTTTGAGACCATTGCACTAACCTATCTCTCTTCCTTTCAATCTATTCAGAATTCTGCTGCGTACCTCGTATTCTGCTAGTGTCATTATGCTTGTTACACCTCTCCTCAAGTTGCTTCATTGGCTCCCTGTTTACTTCTACATACTGTACAATTCAAATTCCTCTTACTGATCTATTCACTCTGTGGCTTTTCAATATATCTCCTTATGTCCTGCTCCTGGAACACTGATCTTCAGATAAGTCTTTCTTGTCTGTACCTTGCTCCTCTACTGCCAAATCCTGACTCCACCCCTGCTGCCTTGCTATGCCACATGCCTGGAGCAATCTGCCTGAATCAGTATGTCAGGCTCCATCTCTGGTAGTATTCAAATCCAGGCTCAAAGCCCACTTTTTTGAAGCTATATTTAGGTCCTTACCTTCCAATTTGTAATACACCACATCTATTTATCATTCTCTCTGTAGCCCCCTACCCTCTCTACCTCTTCATCCCTTTGTATTTCCCTTCACGAGCAGCATATATTTATTCACCCTTTGTCCTGTGTGTCTGTCAACATTAGATTGTAAGTTCTTTCGAGTAGGGACCGTCTCTTGTGTGTTTAATGTACAGTGCTGCATGCATCTGGAAGCGCTGTAGAAATAATAAATAGTAGTAGTAATATTCGTTGTAGGCAGCAGTGAAAGCTGCTCTCTGTCCAATGCCATGTGCTGCCTACAGGACGTGGCATCAAAGAAATGGAATACTGCAGAGAAAAAGCTTCACCGGAGAGAGAACAGCTTTCAGCGCTGCCTTTGCCATGACCCACTACAATGTTTGGAGGAACAGGGAGAGGAGGGTAGGCAGATGCTGGATGTGCAAGGGTGCACAGGGGGAAGAGGATAGTGGAAAAACAGCAGAACCTAGACACAGGAAGTGGAAAGGGGGAAGAGGAGAGAAAGGGGGTGCAATTGCGTGTGGCCTCTACCACCGGGCAGCCCTGAATATTTTGCCAAGCTTGCTCAACGGTAGTTACATCCCTGGATAGGGATTGTTTATCTTGTATTATTACTATAATAACTAAACTAGCATGAAGAGAACCCCGTTTGAGCATGAAGAGAACCCCGTTTGAATTTAGGGAGGAAAATGCTTGCAAACCAAAACAAAAAAATCTTCCTTAAGTATATTGGGATAGTGAATGAAAATGTAAGTATAAGTGAGTAAATATAAATATGCTGATGTTACTAATATGTGCTGCTGTTGTAGTGTGCTTTAACAATTGTAACATGCTGTATTTTAATGCAAATCCCATTTTATGGACTAGGATCTAATATCTAATAATGTGTATTAAGGGTATTTATGTGTACTGATGTGGTCCTGCACATTAGTAATTATAATTGACAGCACAAGGGCACCATATTATATGACAGGGTCCATAGCATGGGCCATCCTGGTGCAGCACTAGTGCTAACTGAGACAGCACAACAGGTTTGCAGTCCACATACCCCTACAGCTCCTGATACCACTCTGTAGTTCCCAATGCCCTCTGCAGCTTCTTTGCTATAGGTTGTTTTTGCCTTTTGTTACAATGTAAGGCTTTTATAATACCCAGTTCTTGTGCAGTCCTGCTCTATTCCTGGACTAGTAAGTTATTCTCTTATGGTCGCCAGATATCTTATAGGCAGCCTCAATTATACAATGCTTTCGGCCCCTCCCCTCTTACCTCAGGACTGCTCCTCAGGAATCCAGTTTATGACAAAGCAGCCAAAATGATGATAAAGGCAAAAGAGAGGAGTACAGGTATACTCCCTCACCAATAAGTCTAACCTGCTCATAACATGAAACCAGAACAATCATGAATAATTGAAACAGGTCATTAAAACATTAGGAACCCGAACAATAAAAAGTAGTGCTATAAGGAGACTCAGCCTGCACTGATGGAAAGGGGCGTTGGGACTAAGGACCCCCAAGGCAAAGTGCTAAACACATTGGGATGGAAAGGCTGGTCAATAAATCAGAAACCCAGCTTACCAGTACTTGTAAAGGCAGACAATCAACGAATTGGCAACTCACAGGTATTCCAAAAAACTATCTCAAATAAAAACACAACTTCGTGCTTCAGAAAGGAAGTGGTGTTCTTCTAACCTTTTTAACCTTCTAACCCTTTTAACCTTCAAAAATTTAAAGATACTTCTCTTTATTACAAAAGTGAAATTACCCAGGCAAAAAAATCTTATTACAATAATAAAATCCAAAAAGCTAAAAATACTGCTGTCCTCTTTAATATTCTAAAGTCAATTAATCCAGATTAAAAAAAACATATACCTAATCAAAAAGCAACATTAAAAGCACAGGAACTAGCCAACTACTTCTGCCAAAAGATAGCTAAAATAAGACAAAACTTCTCAAATAATACAACAATTTCACCTACATTGGATAACTCAATCACAAATATCTCTATTCCAACAGCCAAATGTACAAATTTCAGAATACCATCCATAAACGACATATAAAGACATCTTAAATCAATCAACCTAAAAGGCTCACCTTTAGAACCTTTGCCACCGTTCTATTTAAAGAAATTTTTTCCTTATTTCGGTGCTTTTATTCTTTCCCTTATCCAAAACAGTTTCTCCTCTGCTACTGTCCCCACCTCTTGGAAAATCTTCTATTGTCACACCAATAATAAAAAATTTCAAATCCAGTTACGACGATGCATCCAATTACCGCCCTATTTCCAATCTACCATTCTTAATGAAACTTTCTGAAAAACTAGTCTTTGAACAGCTCTCAGAATTCATCGAATCCTCGAACGCACTCCATCCCAACCAAACTGGTTTTCGAAAACATCACAGCACGGAATACTCAATGATCGGCCTCGTTACAAACATACACTACTTTCTTGATCACCACAAATCTGTAGCTCTCTTTTCCCTAGACCTATCTTCAGCTTTTGATACAATTGATCATGAACTCCTACTCAATCGTCTACAATCATTAGGCATAGAAGGCCAAATCCTAAAATGGTTAACATCTTTTTTATCAAACCGTATTTCGAGAGTTAAATTTAATGATGCCTATTCTGCTAACTTCTCTTCGTCATATGGTGTGCCACAAGGATCAATACTATCTCCTCTTCTATTTAACATTTTTCTATCCCCGCTTATTACCACCTCACAATCATTAGGTTTTACAGTCTTTTCATACGCTGATGACATTCAACTCATGCACCCTCTCAACCCAGAAAAAGCAGAAGAAATAAAAATTATCAATGAGAAATTAGAAATAATAAAAAACTGGCTAAAACAATAATAAACTAGCTCTAAATACTCAAAAAACAAAAACAATGCTTTTCACTTGGAAAGGAGACATAACTCCAAAAATACCATTCGTACTTGATAATACTCTTATAGAATCGGTTTCTCAACTGAAAATCCTTGGTGTAATAATCAATGTTGATCTTTCATTTCACAGTCACATTAGCGAAATAGTTAAATCATGCTTTTACAGATTACGGCTCATTCGTTCAATTTCTACCTTTTTAGATTCCAAATCAATCAATATCTTAGTTCATTCCCTAATTATTTCAAAATTAGATTACTGCAATTCCCTCTTAATCAATTTAACCCAGAAAGAAAAGAGACGACTCCAAATTATCCAAAACACATCAGTTAAACTAATTCACAAAGCAAAAAAATTTGACCACGTTACCCCTTTACTTATTAAATCGCACTGGCTCCCTATATCTCACCGAATCACTTTCAAAATTATATTTCTAGTATACAAAACATTAATCTTTAATGAACCCCAATTTATATAAAAAATGATTGTCCCATATAACTCTTCTCGCTCTCTAAGATCTTCTTCATCACAACTGCTTTCAGTCCCCTCATTGAGAATTATAGGCACAAGACGTAATGATATGTTCTCCGTGAAGGCCCCCACACTGTGGAACTCTCTTCCAAATTTTATTAAAAGTGAAAAAGACCTCGTTTCTTTTAAGAAAATTTTAAAAACATATTTATTTCAAGATGCATTTGATTCATGAAACATAACATCCTAGATTCTCTCAATATTTCTTTTTTTTTTTTTCTTTTTCTTCTTCTCGCCCCATTATTACCTAATGTGTTTTCCTTTTGATGTAAAATTTTAATAAATAACGAAATTGTAACTTTCCCCTTCCTTCCCACTATCTCCCGTTTGTCCAATTTGTTTTGTCTATTGTCTACCCTATTTAAACTAAATGTATTACCACATTCTGATGGTTTTTTAAATTGTACATCGCTTAGATATTGTTATAAGCGATTCATCAAATGAAAATTAAACTTGAAACTTGATTTTCAAGAAAAAAGATTACCAAAGGTAAGAACCTAATCTTTCATTCTTGTACAATCCCATTCTATACCTGGACTAGTGAAATGTAACAGAGCAGTCCCGTAGAGTCAGGGTGTGACTGAAAGCCAGCTGCCAAAATGGAGGAGCCAAAAGAAGCATCCTGCTTGGCGGCCACATCAGTCCTGTAGAACTTAGTGAAAGTATGCAAAGAGGACCAGGTAGCAGCCTTGCAAATCTCCTCCAAAGAGATCACTGATGACTCTTCCCAAGAAGAGGTGCTTGTGGTAGAATGGACCCTTACCGCAAGGGTGTGTGTGTGTGGGGGGGGGGGGGGGAGGGCTTCTTACCTGCTGCTATGTAAGCAGAGGAAATAGCCATACAGATCCATTTGGAAATGGTGGCTTTGGAAGCCGGCCTGGCCTTGCGGGCAGGACCAACTAGAACAAACAGATAGTCTGAGATATGAAACCAGTTTGTGATCTCTAGGTACTGCAACAGCATCCTGCACACATCCAGGGACCATAACACCCAGTCCTACTTTCTTGGAATAGAGGAAGTAAAAATGAGAAGCTGGACCACTTGGTTAATGTGGAAGGCTGAGACCACTTTCAGGAGAAAACACGGCCCAGAACCACTCTGGAATCAGTGATAAGCAAGAAGGGATCCTGGAAGGAAAGAGCTTGAAGCTCAGAAATCCTGTGGGCAGAGGTAATGGCCACCAGAAAGACAGTCTTGACTATGAGATCCATTAAGGAAGCTCATTCCAGAGGTTCATAAGGCGGGTGAGCCAAAGGTCGAAAGACAAGGTTGAGATTCCAAGATGAACAGGACAGCCAGAGAGAGGAGGCCGAAGCCTCTGAAAATGGATGATATCTGGATAAGGGGCCAAGGAGCCTCTCAGAGGTTTAGGGCCTAGGCAGGAGAGTCCGGCAATCTGGACCCAGAGAGAAGCCATGGCCAGGCCCTTTGCCAGGCCATCCTGAAGTTACTCCAGTATCCAGGGATCTGATGGATACTGGAATTGGGTGGGCAGTAATGCTCATGTCTGAATATTGAAAAAGGTGCTTCCCTGATGCAGCCACCCCTCTGGATGAAACATAACATTATGTCAGAAGTAATTGGAGGCGATTGAAGGATTGGAAATATAGTGGTGTGAAATTTCCAAATGCAACAGTAATAGAAGCAAGTGGAGGCTCACGTCTTCCAGAAGTGGATGTTATATTGGATAGATTTAATATGAAGAATTTATGAATCTTTTTGATGAAATGTGGAACTTTTTGATGATTTTCATATATAAAAGTTAATCTTTAATAAAAAATACTCTTTTGCTGCAGTCAAGTTATCCCTCCCTATGTTTTTTCCTTGAATGTTCCCTTTTCTTCTCGCAACATCTAAAATGTAACTTTTCCCCTTTTTATCATTATGTGTCTTAGTATGTCCGTGTATAAGTCGGTTTCTTATTTAGTACTGGATACTATTAATATGTCTTTTAAAAGGATTACGTTTGTTTTAAAATGTTCTAGTGTTTGTCTGCTTATGAGTTTTGATTTTAGTTTGTATATAATATTAGTATCTTGTTTTATAATGCTTATGTATCTTATTGTAAATCGCTTAGTAAATTATAGATAAGCGATTCATCAAATGAATAAATAAACATAAACAAAGAACCAACGACGATGTGACCTAAATCCAAATGGAGCTGTTTGGATCAGGTATGGTGAAGAAAATTGGATCTGGTGTGAAAATTGGATCAGGTGTGAAGAAAATTGAAAAACATAAGTATTAATCTGTACTATAAAATTTAAGGTACTGCCCATACTGTGCACATGCTGGCTCCTTCCTGCCTGACATCAGCTCGTCGGACCTTCAGTTCTTCATTTTCTGTGGAGCTGAGAAGCTGTGTCATCAGAGTTCTCAGCGCATCAAATATTTCCTTTTTGGTGCCTTCCCTTCATTTTTCTCATAGTTTTTTTTGTTTTTCTTCAGTTTATTGCTATTAGTCAAATTTCTTTTCACTTTTATTAAATTTTTGGTTTTGGGCCTTTGGGCCATTTGGAGCCTTTTCTCCTACCAGAAGCATTGAGTCTCCTTCGGATAAACTTTTACTTGAGTTCCCTAGGCCATTGAACCCTTCGATTTTACGACTGTCTTTCCTCTCCATGACCTAGGCGCCTAGTGACTTCAAGAGGTGTACTTATTGCAGCAGGACCATCTCAGCCACTGATCTGCACAACTGGTGTGTTCAGTGCCTTGGTCCTGAGCATCAAGGCATTACTTGTGTCCTTTGCTCTCACTTGCAGAAGAGTTTGCTGGAAGCCCACAAACTTTAGTTTGAGAAGTGTTTTGGGTACCGCATCAGCAGCATCAAGCATGGCTGGGGATTTGGAGCCAGATACCCAGCTTACGTCAACACCTGCACCGAGATCATCGTGCATTGGAGTAAATGCAGCGTAGGGAGTCAACTTCTTCCTCATTGGTGCCTTGTGTTTCAACTCAGGCCTCTTCCTCATCGATGCAGGTCAAGCATCAGTGTACAGATGACCTCTCACCTTCTCTTCAATTGGTGTCTCTGCATATGTGTACCTTGTCATTGAAGTCTTCTATGCCTCAACAACCTTTACCGCAGACTGATGCAACACCATTACCTCCATTGATACTGACTAACGATACAGGAGCAAGTCAGGGCCCACAGTTCTCATACCAGCCTCAGCCCATCTTAAGGATGTGTTAATGTGTTCCAGATCATGCTCTAGGACTCCAACTTGGCACCAAGCATCAACATCCCAAAGATGCTCAATGCATACATTGTCCTCAAGGGAGCGTAGTATACTTTCCACCATAAAGACGAGGTCTGGTCAAAATGTTCCAGGACTGATTTTATAAAAAACTGTCAACAATCTTGCAACTTATTCCATTGGGTCCCATTCAAAGTACTCCCCTTTCCTATGTATACACTTTTCCCAACGTCGTTTCTACTTCTAGAAACAGTCCTTATACACATCTTCAGGAATTGCTAAAAGTTACTTTGTCAAATTTTGCTTTATGTCTTCAATGGTGTTGAATTGCTTTCCTTTCAGCGTGGATTTAAGTTTAGGAAAAAAGAAGTCAGCAGGAGCCAAGTCAGGAGAGTAAGGTGGCTGGGGAAGAACTGTCATTGCACTTTTTGCACAAATTTTACAAATTTTGACAGTGGCATGAGCCAGCGCTTTATCATGATGTAAGAACTGTTTATCATTATGTAAGAACTGTTCCCTCCAAAATCTGAGCCATTTCCTCCTTATTCTCTCATGGAGTTGTTTCAATACTTTCAGGTAGTAATTTTGGTTGACAGTTTGTCCTTGTGACAGATAGTGTAAAAAATACTTGACAACATCACTTTAACATTCGACGTGACCACTTTTGAAGCATGAATACCATTCAAAACACCTTCCATGACTCATGATATGTTCCCCATAAGCCACTTTCAACAATTCATAAGTTTCTGTAGCAGTCTTATCTAAATTAAAACAGAACTTCACACTGTAGCGCTGCTCATTGAGGTCACACATGATGAAAAATAGCCGATCACAAAATAACAATTTCACAAGAATTGCTGTAATTCGGAGGCAAAAACAGATATCAACAAATGGAAAAAAGGTGGTTACTCGTGAAGTTTCAAGCTTCTTAACGCTGCCTAGCGCTTATCAAAATAAATTCCTGTTGGGCGAAATTCAAACTGTCCTGGAACTTTTTGAACAGATCTCGTATAGTGGTTAGAGTATCTTAAGGGCCTGGTGCCTCCTCTGTATGGCTCATTAGCTCATCCTCAAGGCTACTTAAGATACCTGTGTGGTGCTTTATTAACCTTTCCCATAACAGATGCTGCTGTTCTACAGACAGGTATGTAATGTATTATTCAGATTTTTGGGGCATGTGAGCCTACCAAAACTCACCAAAATCCTAATATACTGCCATATAAGTGCCAACCCCTCTGATGTCAGCCAAGTACTGATCTGGAGTCCCCCCCCTTAAAAGGGGAGGAGCCATTGGTGTGCATCAAAGACGAGCATTAAAGGTGCTTGCCTTAGCGAGAGTGCCTTTGCGAAGGGCCTTAAGAAGTGACAAGTCACTGCAAAAAAGAGCAGAGGGCAACCACAGCAGACACAGAGGACACACAAACAACAAGCAATCAAGAGGAGACTGAGAGGGGACATGATCGAAACATTCAAGATAATGAAG
Source organism: Geotrypetes seraphini (assembly GCF_902459505.1). Classification (NCBI taxonomy): domain Eukaryota; kingdom Metazoa; phylum Chordata; class Amphibia; order Gymnophiona; family Dermophiidae; genus Geotrypetes; species Geotrypetes seraphini. The sequence continues at coordinate 309,545,429 of NC_047086.1, read as the reverse complement.
GGAATAGACTTAGTAGATAAAGACAGGTTGTTCACCCTCTCCAAGGTAGAGAGAACGAGAGGGTACTCTCTAAAGTTAAAATGGGATAGATTCCGTACAAACATAAGGAAGTTCTTCTTCACCCAGAGAGTGGTGGAAAACTGGAACGCTCTTCCGGAGGCTGTTATAGGGGAAAACACCCTCCAGGGATTCAAGACAAAGTTAGACAAGTTCATGTTGAACCAGAACGAACGCAGGTAAGGCTAGACTCAGTTAGGGCACTGGTCTTTGACCTAAGGGCCACCGCGTGAGCGGACTGCTGGTCATGATGGACCACTGGTCTGACCCAGCAGTGGCAATTCTTATGGGGTGGTAGACAAGTAGGTATAGTAGGTTTTGAGGGAGTTTTGGAGGGATCACTATACTTTTTAAGAGGGTTATGGTGAGATGTATATCTGGTACCCTTTATGTGAAGTTAACAGCAGTGCCCTCTAAGGTGCCCCACTGCTCTATTGGGATGTCTATGTGACCAATCAATTACTTTGCTGGCCCCTCCCATGTCTAAATGGTCTAGATTTGGACATTTCTAACTTGGACTTTTCTGTGGTCAAAAATGGTGAATACAATTAGATGTCCTTGGAGCCAAGACATCTAAGTAAGGGATTAAAAAAAAAAAAAAATTGGACGACTCTTTAGAAAATGACTGTTTCTCTGCCTCTAGTTTTGGACATTTTTAGGGAAATGTCCAAAGTCGTACTTAGATATCCTTTTGAAAATAGCCCTCTGTATGTTTTGTTATAAAGACATAATTACCACGTTAAGTACAAAGCCATAGCTCACCAATGTGTGAAGGCCAAATAGGTACCTTTTTAAGCCTATTTTATATGATACATAAACACCTATGTGTTTTAAATAACCACAGCCAAAGTGGCAGAAATTGTGCTGATTGAAACTGTGAACATTTATGCTCATGCTCTGCCTAGAATCAGCTTCTAAACATCCCTAGACCCAGTTAACATAAAACTATGTGTGTTCTTGGCACCACACATAGTTTTACACATGACTAGGGTAAGTTTTTAAAGCCCTTTTATGCACATAAGGTCTTTGCACTCAGAAAAATCCATTATAAAATTTGCTCCTAAGCATATTCACAGTTAGTGTGGATGCACTTACTGCTTCCTATTTTGAAAATGTTAGTGCATCCACAGTAGTTCACTATAGACTTTATGTTGTTGATACAGATTTTCCTTCCTTTCCTCTGAACTTATTTTAAAATCCTGTCTAAACATGGCGAGTAATTGAATGAAATTGAACAAATTATACCCTAATCCATCTAAAACAAAAAGTACTCTGGATCAGTAGGCATGATCCTCCAGATGCAAATCTTTAATTGACTTTGGAGGAACCAGTTAATCCTTAAGCTGGAATGTTCAAAGGCATGGAGTCATAATTCATGTCAAATTGAGGATAGAGGTCCATGCTGCAGTGAAGAGAAGTGCATTTTCAAAATTACATGATATTAGACTGCCACACTCCTACTTGCTTTCTGATTTACGTGCAGTCATCTAGGCATTCTGTCACTCTTTAAATTATTGTCATTCATTGTACCATTGCCTACCACATTGATTAATTCACAGACTTCAGCAAATGAGAACATTACAGCACATGCTATAATTCATTCTGGGTTCAGAGATACAATTAGCCCAGTTCTATGTGACTTATGTACATTAACTCCCAGTTATTTAGCAGGTGAAATCTAAAATGCTGATTTTGATTTATAGGATTGTAAATGATTTTTTGCCTTCCTATTTGAGGCCTATATACAGAAATATAATCACAAAAGTATATAAAATGACTATAATTCCCCTAAAACTTTGCTTTTGTGATCTGGACATTGATATTTTGAAATTTACCTTTTTTGTAGAACATTCCAGTTTGATTCCAAGCTGAGTAAACTTAGGGGCCCTTTTATTAAGGTGCAAACATCCAGCAGATGCATTTTGCTATATATGTGGCCAATTTATCAAGACAAGGGGGAAAAGTACTCCATAGAAGCATCTACTAAGATGTGTGATGCCTACAAGGCATATTTCAGCATGCCTGTTGGGGATTAAGACAAACCATGGGCACCTCACTTCACATGAGAGCACATGCCAAAAAACTCTGGAAGGTAAGACAATTTTGTTTACTAGGATGGCAGAATTTTATGCTATAAAATTTCTTAGAATATTTAATTTTTAAAAAATATTTAAATTTGAAACTTGTCAATGTTATATGCAAATATATCATATATGAAATATGTTGTGAGAATCATGTACACATTAGTCATAGTGAAATTAATTTATTTTCATTACCAGAATTTCATTTTGTTCTTCTACAGGGAAAAAGAGAGCCATGAAATTTACTATCCCAAGAATTTTGCAGGAACCCACTGATCATGCCAGCAACTTCTACTTCTGCATGGTGGACCCTTCCAAACATCGAACTGGCAAGCATGCATCTGCAATCACATATCCAAACATTCCTTCATCCATCAACCTGGTGCCAAATTGCCTTGAGCTCCCCTTACCCACTCCTCCAGAGAGAGAGCAGTTGTCTTCAGAAGAGAGCAGCATTATGAGAATGATGGAGACATTGTAGAACCAGTTTACAATATCAGTTCATCTGATGAGAGAAACCCATACTATCCAAACCAAAAAGACCTCAATGACTTAATCAGAAGTTTTGGTCTCACCAAATCAAGTGAGCTTTTGACATCAAGGCTCAAGCAGTGGAACTTGTTAGATGAAAGTGTTCAAGTCACAAACCAAAGGAAGCGTCACCTAGCTTTTTTCACCTTTTTCATCCATCAAGATGGGCTCTGTTTCTGCCACAGTGTGACCAGTCTGTTTGAGGCAGTTGGAATCACCTGCAATCCGATTCTTAATTGACAGCTCTACCAGGAGCATCAAAGCTCTGCTACTCCATAATGGAAACAAGTATCGATCTCTTCCACTGGCTCACTCAGTGCACCTCAAAGCATCAAGACCTTACTAGGCACCTTGAATTATGATGAGTACGGTTGGGAGGACATCAGAGACTTCAAAATGGCGGCATTCCTAATGGGTTTCCAAATTGGTTTTACTAAGTTTCTTTGTAATCTCTGCCTTTGGGACAGCAGGGCCACAAAGGTGCACCACCCAAACTTCTCCTGAACATGCCTGCCCTAATGTCACTTATAAATATTCATCTAATTTTCTTGTACACAGTTTTAAGCATGATGTAATTTTATTTCAAATAATTTTTTATTGTAGTATAAAGGATACATAATACATACGGAATTGTCAATTGCAATACATATGTCAAAAACATAGTTTGAATAACAACTACAATTATGGTTGCAAAAAATATACAGACTATATCAAATGGGCAAAATTAGCATGATGTAATTTTCTAAAATTCATTTTGTGTGCATTAAACATTTTAAGTATGAAAATTGTTATAAAATTATCTCCTCTATATGGAAATGGCTTTCAAATTGTCCCCTATATAGTCATTTTATGGAACAAGTAAGATTTTATCCTACTGGCTGAGTTACATACAGTTACATACATAGCAGTATTGTAGAATCTATAAGTAAAAATGGTCTTTTTATAGAACCAACTAGTACTTGCCAAACAGCTATCATTATTTCAGTAATATAAGTAAGCCATTCATTTAATTTTCATTTAATAATTTATTGGGACAATGTAATCCTGTTTTGCTCAATTACTTTGCAAAGTATTATAATTTACTTTAATTCTGTTCTTTGGTAAACCTATAAGATTAACAGTAATTGCAGATCTTTCAAATGTAGTTTAGATTAAATAATGATATATTATTGACATTACTTCTACTGTAATATTATTGCCTTATGCGCCATCACTTTAAAGATGGATAACCTTCATTTAATTAATGTATTAACAAATGAGGCTTATGGTTGATTTACTCTATAAAGAACCTGAATATTTAAGTTTCCTGTTTAATTAGTTTAAATCCCTAATGTTCATGATCCTTAAATCCTATATCAGTTTTTTCTGAAGTAATTACCCTTGTATTAAAACTAACAAAAAGGAATGGCTGACAGCATGCAGGCTATTTCTTTTTCCAGCATCTTTTTTTTCTTTCTTTCTTTTTTAAGAATATTAAAAAAGTGATTGAGAAAATTTGATTTGGGGAAATATAATAAGCAACCAGGCAGCTTTCATCATAATCTAGTCAAAATTTAAATATACTCACAAGTGAAGTAGTAAAACATTTTTTGGCCAATTCTATTGGTGCTAAGATATAGGCACCACAGTGGGGCACACATAAGTCTGAATTCAGTAAATGGCGCCCAAATCTGGGCACCATAAAAAATCCCATACCCAAATTTAGGGTCCAGTACTTAACACCAGATGAAACTTGGTGTAAATGCCGGCATCCAGTTCTTGGCATTTGGGTATGGAATTAGTGCAATTTTATAAATCCACGTGCAGATTTTTGGAATGTACCTACTGTGTCCATTGCAACACCCTGTTTTAGTTGTGTGCTAGGGGATTTAAGCATGAGGAAGATGCATGCACAAAATCTAATGCCAATTAACATCAATAATTGATTGTTAGCATTAATTTATTTCTAGTCCATAGCTAATTAATTTACATGCATATCTTTGATCTGCATGCAAATTTCAACATTCAAATTTGGGTTTCATATATAGAATTTGGGGGTTACTGCCTATTCTATAATGGTGCACCTAAACATAGAATACTAGTGCAATGCTGCTGTGGCATGATGAAAGTTTGGCATGCCTACTTATATCATATTAAATGGCTGGTATAAGCTGCGCTTGTGTGTATCATTCAACATATGCAACTGATAGTTTTCTATAAGTGGCATGCATCACTTGGTGATACCGCCATGGCACGCCCATGCGCCATTCACATGTTCGCCAATAGCAATTCTGTTCTAATCAACTTACACATGCCAGTTACATAATAATGCCTAGCACTTATATGTGTAACTTTCAGTTACTGGTGACAATGATGTGCATAAGTGCTAAACTTCTGTAACATATGGAAAACTAAGATAAAAATGTTTTAATGCCTTTGCATTGTTCTGTGGTGCAGCCACACCTCAAATACTGTGTGCAATTCTGGTCGCCGTATCTCAATAAAGATATAGTGGATTTAGAAAAGATCAGAGAAGGGCAGCAAAAATGGTAAAAGGGATGGCCTCTTCAACATGGAGAAGAGACGGCTCAGGGGAGATATGATAAAGGTCTATAAAATACTGAGTGGAGTGGAATAGGTAGATGTGTGTCGCTTGTTTACTCTTTCCAAAAATATTAGGACTAGGGAGAATGCATTGAAGCTACTACGTATGTAGTAGATTTGAAACAAATAGGAGAAACTATTTCTTCACTTAAAGTGTAATTAAACTGTGGAATTCATTGCCAGATAATATAGTAAAAGCAGTTAGCTTAGTAGGGTTTAAAAAGGTTTGGATAACGTCCTTATGAAGAAGTTCATAAACCATTATTAAGATGGATGTGGGGAAATCCACTGCTTATTCCTAGGATAAGCAGCATAAAACATGCTTTACTTTTTGGGATCTTGCCAGGTACTTGTTACCTGGGTTGGCCACTGTTGATGGATGTTCGGTCTGTCCTAGTATGGAAACTCTTTTAAATTTAGGCTATAATCTAAATTTAGGCTAAATCTAAATTTAGGCTATAATCTAAATTTGAGTAGGGACCCATGTTTGGGGGATCTGAAAGTATTATTTGCCACTGTCTGGAGGAGATCAAAGAGGTACAACTGCTGCTGTTTGAGGAGGAGGGGTTCGGGAGGTGCAGCTGGTACTGTTTGAGGGATGGTGGTGGAGGGCCCTATAAGTGTCACTGCTACTGTCCAGGGGAAGGGTCCTGGACAGGAAGTGTGCCTCGGATTGCTCCTGTTTGCATGAAGATGGTTGGTGAATCGGTCAGCCTGCCTCGGATCGCCCACGGATTGGGTAAAATCAGTGGGCTTAGTGAATCTAGGCCTAAGAGTTTAGTTAACTTGTCAGTTTACCTTATTAAGCTTCAATGTGCTGTGATTGAATTACATTGTCAGCTATAAGCTTTCAGCTTTTGTTGATTCTGTTTGGAAGCTGTGTAGAAGACCAGACCAGAAAAAGCATAACCACAGACATAGTTACGTACTGTCTGTCTGTTCCCTTTCTATAACTGTAGGTTGGGATGCCTCCTTTCTTTTTTGCATAAGTGTTTCCAAAAATTTAAAGGAGTCAATTGGTTTTTTTCTGATACATAATTTAGAGAAATCAAGGGTTGTTCTTGTTTTCTTACATTAATTTTATGTAGCTTGTCAATCCATAGCATTATTGACCAAATTATGGAATTCAATAGAAAGGAAGGTATTTCTGACAGTTTTCAACATGCAGAAAGCATAATTAATGGTCAAAGTTAGCTAAAATCGTGGCAGAGAAAAAATATTTCATGGTAATTACATAAGAAACAATGGCAGTTATTGTATTACTCTTCTATGCTTCATCTTTCAAACAAAACATTTGATTCATAGCAGTTCATAATCCAAAAACAATACAATTAAAAATAGCATCATAATAATATAGAAATAAAATAAATTTAAAATATATCTCTCTTATACTATAAATATATGTCAATATATTAATACTTGGCAGTTTAAGACTATTACACTTGTTGGAGCTTGTTCAAATCAACAATTATCGCTCATATGTTTTTTTATAGATCCTAAAAACAACAAATCACCAAGCAATGAAAGAAGAGAAATAGGAGAAGAACAAAAATGTTTTATCTTGATATTCAAAAGGGTTTAACTGAGCAAGAAAGGCTCCTGCCCAGTTAAACCCCACTGAGTGACTTGACACATGATATTCAGTGGCATTTAACCAGTTAGTGCTACTGAATATTGCTGCTAACCAGCAATCTCCTAACCGGTTAGGTTAAGGGCAGAGCACCTACTTGGAGGTGAATTTCAGTCAACTCACTGACTAAGGGCTAGATTCACTAAGGACACCAATCGTTTCCCGACCACTTTGCAACCCCAACCCGATTCACTAACCTGTCTGCACCCAATCCGATCCGCGCATGTAAATGAGGGAAATGGCATGGAAATGTAGGAAGGCAGCGATTCACTAAACAATTTAAGGAACACTGACTGAGCTGACCGATCAAAAAAGAAGTGACTGCTGAAGACCAGTCACTCATGTCTTTTCCTGTTCTCTGCTGCCCTAAAATCCCTGCCCTGCAGCAAAAACCTTGCTCTCTGCCACCCTGTCTGTATCTCTGCCGTTCTGCTCTCTGCCCTGAAAGGAATCAGCACCCCAACTCTCCTGTTCTTGCCACCCCGACTCTCCTACTCTCTGCCGCCCTTCCCCGCAGTGCGAGCCTATGGTTTTAACCCGCGGGTTTAAAGCGGGGCTGAATTTGGGGAAGGGCGGCAGAGAGCAGGAGAGTCAGAGTGGCACGGGCTCACAAAAATCCTTCTGGCTATGCCATGTCTTTTCCTCCCCTTTCTTTGATATCTGTCTAGTGCTTCCCTTAAGTCTCCTTAGTGCGCCAAAATATACTGCAGCGGTGATCTCTGCCAGCACCCATCCCAGGATCAAAACTCGAAGGAGCATGGAACACACGCAGTGCATGCGCAGACCCTCTACAGGCAAAGAAGATGGTCTGCGCATGCGTCAGGATCGCTCTTCCCATGTGGTCTGTTGGGGCGTGACTCCGATCGCCCCCATTTGCATGAGGACGCGTCATGAATTGGGTGCCCAGCAACCTCACGGATCGTATCACAATCGTATCAGATCTGTGAGGTTAGTGAATCTAGCCCTAAGTAACCACATAAAATAAGGACATCAAAGAGGGTGTCAGCTTGAACTGAAAAGGTTTGCCGGATTATAAATAAAGCTGTTATTATTATTAACTTTATATGCTAAAGTCAACCGGTCCCCAGTCTAAATATTGGCTGGTGTCTGGTTGACTTCTAGTTGACCAGGACCTGGTTATTCAATACTGGGAGCCGTGAATGCCCCGCCAGTGACTATCCGGGGGGAGGGGTGGGGGGGCAGTTCAGCCCATGGTTATGAGTGACATAGATGCCATTTAAAGCTGCAGGCTGAATATTGGGCGATATGTCTCAAATTCTCCTTTCCACATCTTATCTAAAATGGACCTTCACATGATATCCTCACCTAGATGACCTCTTTATATCTAAAATCAGTTCTTTATATGTAAATAGCACTAATTGAAACAACACAAATGGCAAGAAATTTCAACAACTCCACATTTTAATGCAATAGTAGCCATTTCATTACAATGTAAAGCCATTGATTATCATTTGTTTTAACTTTCAGTATGGCTATACAAAATACCATTTTGCCTTTGTAGTTTCCTTATTTGTTCAGTATACTTTAGTGTTCTTGCATTAAATGGAAAATCTATGAAGTTAATACTTTGCTCTTTTGTTTTTTTTATCAGCAAACTCATCTCTACTTGGTGGTGGAGGAGGTAAGCATTTATGTAACTTTTTTTCTTTTGACATGAATGCGCCTACTTAAGGGAAGAATATTTAGTAAACATAAAAATTTTGTATAAAATGAAATTATTAAATCTTAAATGTGCTTTATATCAGAGTGCAATTTATCTAAAATTAATTGCAATTTTATAAATATATTGTTAATCTGAGTACAGTGACTTCTCACTTATATGTCCATTATGGTACTATATATTTTAAAAACATAAGAGTTCAGTTCATATTACCTTGTGATATTATTTTGAAGGTAATTTTATAAGGGAGCATGAATTTAAGTGCTAAAGTACCACCCATATTGGAGATATTTTAGTAATTTATGGGTGGATGTGTCAACATGTACACATAAATTACCTTTTATAAAACACTAACTAATGAAAATGCAAGTGCTTTGAAATGATGGTATGTACAATACTTTCCCAGTGGGCATTCACAGAGTAGAGTTTGGGTAGAGTGTAAGGGGAGCACATAAACATGTGCTAAAATTATAAAATCTGATCATTTACATTCATATTTGAAAAACATCGTTGCAGATTTGCACTTACTCTTGGAATCTGTAAATGTTTGTGCCTACTTCTTAGGCTGCAATTTGTCATAAAATATGCATAACATACAGCAGGCACCTCCTTTTAAAACTGCCCCCTTGAGGTGTGATCTTGTTTTATTTGATAGGAAAGTCAATCAATCAGATTTATTAAGTTTGGTAAACAACTTGAAGATGCATGATTTGTCGTTATTTCTGCTATTTCTTTGAAATAGTCTAACCATGAAGGACTTGATTCACATTATTTCTTTTGGCACATGCCCTTCTGCCCTTCTGTTGGCATAAGCCCTTATGGATTAAAAAAAGCATAAACTAGCCATTGGATTATAGCATACTAACCCTCCTTATGGAGGCAACATGAACTAAGAAAACACTTGATTTAGGGGCAAATTCTGTAAAGGACATCTGAAAGTTAGGCGTCGTGTATACGTCCTGTGGGGAAATGCTGAGCACAATTCTATAATGCATAGATATACTATAAAGAATTGAGCTGAGCATCGCTCAGTGAGTCTAGACACGTCTAAATAGTTAGACGTCCTTTACAGAATCACCTTTTAGTTGTCACATAGATGTCTTCATGATGTCTATAATGTTATTGCATTTTAGTGTTATGACATCATTAGAATGGCGATTTTATGCTGTTTTTCATTAAAATGGTAAACACTTAAGGAGGCTGGGGAGCTTTATGGAATACCACTCTGCATTTATTATTAAGCTGGTCTCTAGGGCTCCTTTTACAAAGGTGCGTTGGGCCCTTTACGCGCGGAATAGCACGCGCTAGCCGATACCGCCTCCTTTTAAGCAGGTGGTAATTTTTCAGCTAGCGCGCGTGCTATTCTTGTGTGCGTGCTAAAAACGCTAGTGCACCTTAGTAAAAGGAGCCCTAGATGTCTTTTAGAAACAAATATCTCATCAAACCTTCCCAGTTGGATGGATGCCATTGAACTCTTGAAAAAAAATGGTATACAATGAGATACTAGCACTACTATTATATTTTATTTATTTATCTTTTAATCCTTTTTAAAAATTTCTCCTCTGTTACAGCGAGCAGTAGGAGATTTGAACCAAGAACGTCAGGGTGCTAAGGCACCACTGCGCCACACACTCAGCCATTAAACCACATTTCAATTCTAAAACTAGTATAACTGGATAAGACTTCTCAGTATACAAAAAAGCAAAATATATATATATGGCTTATAAAGTAAGTAAAGTGTTCACATACACTCAGAATTGTGAAATTTGACCAAGAGCGTTAGCTCCTATGGCCAAACCCACCGCCCCATCACTGTGTATGACTTATTTTGAAAAAGAGCTTGAAATGAACATACTGTTCAAATGCTCAACTAATTTTCAATGGCAAAAGAGAGAAAGAAGTTCCCACTTAGCTTTCAACTGTGTCAGCAGGTCCCGACATGGACCATGTTTCAAAATTCTTTCTCAAGGGACCCAGGGGGTGATGTAAACTGCTAAAAATGCCAAGGAAATAAAAGTGGTTTGATATGGGCAAAACACCTTATAATCATATACATAACGTAACTTTACTTCACTGCTTCATTCATATGACGGCTTAATTCTAAAATGTAATGTATGTAAAACTAGGACTTTTGGGTTTTAGTTGGGCACAAGTTTAGTGGAAATGCCTTAGGCGTCCCTTAGGCATTCTGGAGGCATCCATATATAGGTGAACGGGGCTTTTATTTTTGGGCTAAAGAGGACTCCAAGTTGATATTAAGGTCAAAATATGTTTAATAATGCATTACTTAAGCAAAGCACATGAAAAAATATTTATATTGCATACTAAATTCTATTTTGGGAGTAAAGAGGATTCCTGTTTGATAATGATAGAAAAAGACGTTTAATAATGCATTACTCAAGCAAATTAAGTTGATATTGGACCATTTTCAGAAGGAAGGATTTATGAACAACTTGAAAAACTGAAAGTAGACAAAGTCATGGAGCTGGATGAGATCCATCCTAGAATCATAAGGGAGTTCAGAGAAGTTCTGGTGGGTCCTATTGAAAATTTGTTTAATAAATTCTTGGAGATAGGAGAGGTTCCATGGCATTGAAGAAGAGCAGATGTGGCCTATCTTCACAAAAGTGAAGGCAGAGGAGGAGTAGGAAACTATAGGTTGATAAGCCTTTCCTCAGTGGTTGGAAAGGTAATGGAGGCACTGCTCAAAGAAACTCTTAGAGTGAATTTCCTGGAATTCAATCACTTACAAGATCTGAGGCAACATGGTTTCACCAAAAGAAAGTTATGCCAAATGAATCTTATTGATTTCTTTGACTGGATGAACAGAAAATTGGATTTTGGACATGCACTAGATGTAGTCTATTTGGATTTCAGTAAGGCCTTTGACACAGTCCCTCATAGGAGGCTCATAAATAAATTAATCAGGCTAAAATTAGTATATAATGTAGTGGCCTGGATGGGAACTGGTTGACAGATGACAGAAGGTGGTGGTTAATGGAGTTTATTCAGAGAACAGAAATATAAGTAGTGGAGTGCCTCCAGGATTGGTACTGTAGCCAATTCTATTTAACATATTTGTAAGTGACATTGCTGAAAGGTTAGAAGGAAAAAAATATGTCTTTTTGTGGATGACACCAAGATTTGCAACAGAACAGACACCTCGAGGGAATTAACAACATGAGATGTGATCTACAAAAATTAGAAGAATGGTCAAATGTTTGGTGGCTAAAATTTAATTCGAAGAAGTGCAAAGTGATGCACCTTCGGTGTAGAAATCTGAAAAAAACCCAGTATGTGCTAGAGGGTGAGAAACTAAAAAGCACAAAATAGGAGAGAGGCCTTGGGGTGATATTGTCTAAAGATTTCAAGTAGAGAGCTGTAAGAATGGGGATTGCAGAAAATCAGTGAAACCTGCAGGATTCCCATGGATATAGAAGTTGACATGGGATTCCAATGGGGATGAAAGAAAATACCTCATGATTCCTGCAGGGATGGAAGAAGTTGCTATGTGCTTGGAATGCACTAAGAGACAATTGGAACACAGAAAGGCAGTTGGAGCACCAATCTGAAGCTTGAATAGACATTGTTTGAATGGTGAATATTCTCCCCCCAAAAAACTATGGAAGGCTTTATGAGTTGGGAGGAAACTGAGGGTTGTGATCAAATAAATAATAGTATTGACTCCTGTTGATATGGGTGGGAATGGAGGAGATTAATTGTGAGAATCAGTGGGGATGGAATGGATCTTAGTGGGTATGAGTGGGTATGAGTGGGGATGGTCAAGATTCCATTGGGGATGGGTGGAGAAGAATAAATTTTCGGTCCTTGTGCAACTCTCTAATCTCAAGGCTGCAAAATAATGTGACAAGGTGGTGGTTGTTGCCTGAAGAATGCTAGGCTGCATAGAGACATAACTTGTGACATGGAATAGCCACTATAGACAGGATACTGGGCTAGATGGAGCATTGATCTGACCTATTATGTTATGCCCTTATAGGCTCTTGTTTCTACTGGGGTTTTGTCTCCTAAAAGAAAAATTATCTGTCTCCTATATACTTCTGGATCACTCCTTGACCTGCTATACCAGCTAGGGCAGCACAGTATAAAGTCTGCAGAATTTCTGGGTCTGTATGTGTAATCAGAAGCCAGTGGGGCTCAATAACCAAAGAAAGTTTTGCAAATATGCAATAGAGTACTTACATAAATAGATAAATAGTTACTTCCCTTTGTTTAAAATATTAATCCAGTAGAACTTCCTTACTTCTGGAAGAAGCTGGAAAGTCAATTTGTTTTTTTTAATATATATCCTAGCTGATTTCCCAGCGTTGCCCAGGTATTTATTCTGGTCCTCTATTAGACAGGAAAAGGAACAAAAATTGGCCTCATGCTGCTGTGCTGTCTCTGAAGCTCTAGATGTAGCAGCTCTGTCGCGCAGCATCGCAAGTCTTGTATTCAACTCCTAGGGATTTTATTATGTAGGCTGGGTTTCATTTTTTAGCCTTTGATTGCACTTGGCCAATTGCCTTACGTTTCCTTGGAGGCATTGTTACAGCAATGACAGCCCAGCTCCTTGTGACATCATTCCCCAAGCTTCACACAATTGGTCAAAGTAGTTCCATCTATATAAAGCACACGTCACCCCCCTTCCCACCCCCACAATAATTTTCTCCAGATAGTAAGTGATATGTATACCAAGTTTAGTTGAAATCTGTCTATGCTTTTAGGAGTTATGCTGGAACATACATACATACACACACACATATATATATATACACATACACATATACATCTGATTTTATATTTATATTATATCTGTCTAGCAACTACAGTACTGGTGTTAGAGAACAGTAAATGCCTACTGGAGCTCCTTGTGTCCTTGTGATCCTGGGCAGGTCACTTAACTCTTCATTGCCCCAGGTACAAAACTTAGGGACTAGGAAGATGCCTCCATATAATACATATAAACTGATTTGGTTCTAATGTACAAAGGTAGTATATCAAATCCCATGACCTTTTACTGTTTATAGTAGAGGCTTTGGGAATCTATGCAGGCATCTATGCTGCAAGTCCTCAGATGACCTATATTGGTTTGTCACACTTCCTCTAGTATGGCCTGATCTGGCAGAGCTTATGACTGAGTATGTGAAATGCTGCTGATGTAGCTGAAGTCGGGGCTTATTTCTAATATTCCCTGCTGTGCTGCTGCTGTGGTAAATTGCTGACAGCTTCATCCATCCAATGGTGCTGGTTCTTAAAAGTAAAGAATATACAATTTTACTGGGAAGATGAAAGAAATAAGATAGGATATAGTAGGGGACAAGAGGGTTAACAGGAATGGACTTTGTGCTGCACCCTAAAACATTTAAACTGTCAAAACCTGTCGTTTGTGATGAGTGTTCTGCAAGTTCATGTATAAAATGAATTCTAATTCATTTAAAGTTCATCAGTTAATTGGTGTTTGATATTTAATTTGCCGTTTTGCTAAAGGGATGTCTATAGAATGAAGTAATTTTATAATAACCTGATGCAACAAAAATAGAGTGATTGATCTGGAAGTTTTTCCTTTGGATTTCTAGCTCAATCAGAAACAGGACTGAGATTCTGGTGCTAGAATTATTTATTATATCTCTTCCTGACTTATATTAGGCCTGTCATTGTAATAATTAAAGTCCTTAGCTAGGGTCATGCACTAGGATTCCTTCTGGAACCCTGACATCATGAGCTCTGACCTGGCCATTAGATCTCACTATTGTGCAATGACTGTTTTCTTCTCTTCAGAGGGCTATGAATGCTGCCAGTGAGTGGAAGGCCTGATCTGAAGACCTGCTGAGCCACTGGGCTAGCCTCAAATATTTGTATTTAATAGCATATTCATTCAATGAAAAATGCACCTAGAATCAGCGTTAATCATTTTTTCTTATTTTTTCATAAACTATCTAGTCATTTTGAATTTTTAGTACACTTTAAACTCTGATATAGCCTGTTTCCTTCTCTTCCTTCTCCAAATATTTAACTCGGTTGAAACCTGGGCTTGGATCTGGCACCATGAGCCTTTAAAGCACAGAACAAAGGTGGAATTGTCCCAATCAGAATGGTGCACAAAAAAGTGTCTTTCAACTCATCTGATAAATCCAAATGCCTTTATTCTTCCAAAAATCATAAAATGACTCTACGACTCGACATGTGCATGTTTCGGCCCAAACGGCCTGCCTCAGGAGTCTTATGAGTCTTGAACTGTATGAAAAGTGCACAATCTCACTAAATGCTGCTTTTGAATGAAGAAAAAAGATAGATGAAAAGATCCAGAGCCTGAAGAAACGTATCGCGTTTGGCAATGTGATATGTTTCTTCAGGCTCTGGATCTTTTTCATTTATCTTTTTTCTTCATTCAGAAGCAGCATTTAGTGAGATTGTGCACTTTTCATACAGTTCAAGACTCATAAGACTCCTGAGGCAGGCCGTTTGGGCCGAAACATGCGCATGTCGAGTCGTAGAGTCATTTTATGATTTTTGGAAGAATAAAGGCATTTGGATTTATCAGATGAGTTGAAAGACACTTTTTTGTGCACCATTCTGATTGAGACAATTCCACCTTTGTTCTGTGCTTTTGAGATGGTGGTTTTGCTTCCCCTGTTTTATCCTTGTACCATGAGCCTTTATTCACAACTAACTGTTGATTTTATTTTTACATCCTCTCTTAGATTACTTTAGTCTAGTTATCACAATGGCAGTTTTCTATAGTAATAATAATAATAATTTTATTTTTATATACCGCCTGACCAAAAATGGTTCTAGGTGGTATACAACAAATAAGCACAAGTGGAGAGTACAATTTAAAAGGAAAAAACAATTCAAAACAAAATACAATAAATAAGAATTGGTCCGACAGTAGAAAATTTGATTTAAAAGAAAAATGCAATTTAAAAGAATGGTTCTAAGCGAATTACAACAAATAAGAACCGACCATACAGTAAAAATACAATTTAAAAGAAGATACATTGCAAAACAGAAGCATAGAATTATTAAACGAAACACCCAGTTAGGATACAAATTTTTCAAACAGTTGGGTCTTCAATAGTTTTCTAAAATCAAGATAAGAAGAGGATCCTAGCATAATTTTACCAAACCAGTCATTCAGTTTGGCAGCTTGAAAAGAGAGAGTTCTCTCCAGAAATCTTTTGTAACAACATAATTTAGCGGAAGGAAATGTAAACAGACAAACTTTGCGTGTGACCTTATTTGGGTGATTCAAAGAAAAATGGGAAACAAGGTATCCAGGTGACAAACCAAAAATTGATTTGTAACAAATGCAAGCAAACTTAAATAAAACTCTGGCCTCAATCGGCAGCCAGTGGAGTTTCAAATAATATGGTGTAATATGCTCCCATTTTTTCAATCCAAAGATCAATCGAACTGCGGTGTTTTGGACCACTCTCAATTTTCTTAAAATTTTCTTAAAATCACCCAAATAAATAACATTACAATAATCAAGAACACTTAAAACAGATGACTGCACTAACAGATGGAATGAAGCTTCATCAAAGTATTTCTTAATAGTGCGAAGTTTCCAGAGCACAGCAAAGCATTTCTTCAATAATAGATCAGTATGATATTCTAAAGTGAGATGTTTATAGTCACTTCCAATATGTTTATAGACTGTTTTGTAGTAAAGTCAAGGCCATTCAAGTGAATCGATGTTTCTTTAATCTTGTCATTGGGGGTTGCAAGTAAAAATTAAATTTTTTCTGGTAGTGAAGGGGAAGGAGATTTATTAAGAAATGACTATGATTTTGCCCTGCTTCCTCCCCGTAACTATGGACTTCCATAGTCAATAGTTGAGCTAGGATTTAAACTTAGAATACAAGCATGGTAGTATACCATATTGGCACTGAGCCAGTAGGCCTGCCTTTTTATAGTCTATTTTTCTTTGAAATCTTTCACTTTAATTATTGCAATGCTTCTGCTGTGAGCCTATTTAATTATCAGCAACAATTGCAGTTCTCTAAGGGCTTGATAATCCCTAATGATGACTTAAAAACATTTCTGGCCAATTATTTTTCGCTGGGTTGGTTGAATACAAACAATCATACCTTATGGTTGAGGAGGCATCTGAAAGACTAAAAAACCTGGAAAAGTCACATAAATCCTTTTGCATGCTTTTGTGACTTATCTCTGCTTTTGACTGCATAATGCATTATTAGTTTTATTATAAGATCCTCATTATCTGTTATTTGGAAACTGTTCTTAAAGGAAGTAGTTTTAAGAGTATGCCTATTTTAAACCTATTATATAAAGTTAACATAAACACCCATGTACCTATAATAAAATATTGTATTTGCTAACTTCTAATGTAAGAGTAATGCCATAGTTTTGCTCCCTAGTACAATAACCAATAATGTGCAAATTATTTTCTGTTTGAGAACAGGTTTTTTCAGCAATGCTCTAGCATGGCAATGGGGGCTTCATTTGCTCCAGCTGTTGCCAATTTGTTCATGGCAGCATTTGCCAGCAGTTTGCTCAGAATGTAGGATGGTGGACCTGGTTCATTGACAACATCTTTTGTCTGTGGAAAGGCTCCTTGAAGAACCTTATGTCATCCTGCATTGCAATTTGACATGAAATATGCTTCCACTGGTATATCCTTTTTGGATGTTTTTGTGAAGGTTTGTGAAGGACACTTTATGATCACAATATTTGTGAAAGAGACTGACAGGAATTCCCTGTTAGTGTTCCGAAGTATGCACCCCTTTGCTATGAAAGCCAGCATTCCCTATGCCCAATTTTTTCGATATCTGGATTTGCAGTAATAATGAGTTTGAAAAGCAGGCGGTGGGCTTAGGTAGAAAGTTTGAGCAGCATGGCTACCCAGCAACTCTGGCCAAGCGTGCTTTATTCAATCCTAGGGAAAACTTATTGGAATATTGAGAACCCTGCCAACAGGATGATATATTGCCTTTTGTGTCTAGATTCTCCTGTAGGTCTACACAAATTTAGAGGGTAATTCATATGCACTTGACCATTCTGAGAGTTTACCTAGTGTTTGCAGAAACACGTGTTTTATTTGTCTTTAGACGCAACAATAATTTGTGTAATCTGTTAAGCCCCATCGTTTTGGGATCCGATTGTGAGATGGGACAATTATCAGCGAGTGGCCACACTAAATATGGATGGTGTTCCATGTGCCCTCTGATTGAAGAAACTCAGGAATTTGTGCAATATACTACTCATCAAATCTTTCCATTAAGCAGTAACACCTCATGTTTGACAATTGGGGTAATATACGTGATCCAGTGCCCTTGCTCTTATCTTTATGTTGGGCAAGCATCACATATGTTATAACTAGACTTATGAAGCACCATCCATGCCTTACTACTAAGAGGCTGGAAGAACCACTTGTAACATACTGTTTGGATATTCAACATAATTTTTCTTCCTTATGGTGTTTGGTCTTTGAACGTTGTCCACAGCCCATTCGATGAGGGGATTAGCAGTGGCAGAAGGAATAGCGATGGATTTTTCAGCTGCAATCAGTATACCCATTAGATTTGAACACCCGTATTGAGTGGGCAGTGTTTTTCTGGCTTTTACAGTGGATTGGTTGATTTTGAATGAGGGGTGGAGTCTGTCCGGTGGTTCATAAGCTTGCCGGCTGTGTTAGTTATCACTAGTGCTATTTCAGTGATGACTGTTTGTTAGCCCTGTTTGCAATAGAAGTGATGATCTGTACTAGACAAGACAGACCCCTGACACAGCCCTCAGTGAAACGGGGATTTCCCTGTCAGGTCTTTGAAGAGTGCACCGCTCCTGAGCCCTTATATGGATAACAGTACAATTTGAGCAATTTGATGAGCGCAGATGTAAGCACTGGCAATTTAGATGCAAAGCATTGATAAAGAAAGCTAAGCAAGAATATGAAGAACAACTTGCCAAAGAGACAAAAACTCATAGTAACAGTTTTTTAGGTACATCAAAAGCAGAAAATCTGAGGGAATCTGTGGGCCCGTTAGACGATCAAGGAATAAAAGGTATGCTCAGGGAGGATAAGGCCATAGCGGAGAGACTGAATGAATTCTTTGCTTCAGTCTTTACAGAAGATGTAAGGAATCTTCCTGAATTGGAAATGATGTTCAAGGGTCTTGAGGAGGAGGAATTGAAAAAATCATAGTAAAACTGTAAGACATACTAAACCAAATCAACAAATTAAAGAGTGATAAATAAATATATATATATATATATATATATAATTGACCAATGTCATGCATATCTATATACAGTACATGAAATAGTTTCTTCATATATTGGAAGCAGTGCATAAAGATATCTCTCTTGTATATTCATTGGGTTATCTAGAAAACCTAACTGATAGGTAGCCCTGGAATATCAAAAATCCCAACCCTGCTGTAGAATTTAGCAAAAATGGTTCTTTTAATGTTCTCATATTGCTATAAGGCTTCAAGACCAGAAGAATGGAAAAGTGATAGTTATTAAAAGGATTTTTCAAATAGTACCAACATGCACAGAACAAGTATTCTTATGTAAACGTTTCCTCTGATAAGTATAAATATTTCACAAGAGGAGATGTGGTTTGTATTTTAAGCTGCATCTGCCTATTTGTTTGGCTTATGTTGCACTGAGCTGAGGTTTGGAAACATTTGTATAATGGTTTGGAGCTTTTAAATAATGAACAATATTTATTGTCCAGCTGTTCCTAATTACTGTTCTTATCATGCTGAATTCTGCCAAAGTATGTGGGTTCATTCTGGCTTTTGCATATTCATCCATTGTTATTCATTTCTTAATAGAATACTATATGGTATAATAACTTTCTTGTAGGAATGACTTTTATATGCATATTTTTCAATATGTTTCCTTTTTAATATACTTTTATATTAAGAACAAAACAAAACACATATCTAGTCTGTATTGCTTAGAAATGTTTATGTTGAAACTGTTTTTATTGAAGGAAAATGGGGCAGTACACAAGAACAAATCAAAAGAATAGCACAAACAAAAACCATATACAACACGTAGAGCTTGAACTCTTATAGCTCCACTTTATGAAACAACTAGCCCCTTAGCAGTCCTTTAGTCTTTATACAACCGAACTGAAATCAATCCCCCTTAGACCCAATCTCTCTCACCCCCCCAGCGGAAGATGACTTGGAGCTATGAGAGAGAGAAAACATGAAAAAGATAACCGTTACATCAATGTAAATCATTAATAATCAAGATGTAAGCTCTAGGAGAGATAGACTGAAGATATGGGTCCCAGATCTGTAAGAAAAGGCGACCTACGAGCTTCCCAAACCTAAAAAAGCAGCAAACGATGATGTTTTTTCCTCCAATACCAAAAAGTCAGAGGAGCATTCTGCACCCAATACTGCATGATACATTTATGACCTACCATATAGGCTTTCTGAAATAAGCGTTTCCCCAGTCCAAAAACCCCACAGGAGGTCACCCCATCAAACAAAGCACCTACCGGTGAGCCTACCACCTGAATATCCCACAATGCAGTGGCGTACCAAGGGGGGGGGATGAGGGGGAGGGCGGTCCGCCCAGGGTGTACGCTCCAAAGGGGTGCACAGCCGGCTGGGCCCGGAAGCTCCCATGCTGCCTAAAACGGCACCTCAGTGCGGCTGCCGACTCTGCTCTGGAATAAATACGGCAGCCACGCTGAAGTGCACGAAGGTCCCACGATGACTACTTCAGCTGCCTCTGTTCCAGAAGAGGTAAGTGACGCCGGAGGGGGATGGACTGCGGCCACAGTCATCACGAGACCTTGCCGCAACTCCCTGCATCTGCCGGCCCAGCCCCCCTCTGACGTCACTTACGTCTTCCGGAGCAGAGGCAGCAGAAGTAGTCATCGCGGGACCTTTCTGATTTCGATGGAGAGAGAAAGGAGCATAGCAGGGTGGTGGAAGGAGAAAAAGGGGGGTCTGGGTAGTATGGAAGGGTGGTGAAGGGAGAGAAAGGGGGTCAGGGTGGTAAGGAAGGGTGTGGAGGGTGAGAAAGGGGGTCAGGGTGTTATGGAAGTATGGTGAAGGGAGAGATAGAGGATCAGGGTGGTATGGAAGGGTGGTGAAGGGAGAGAAAGGGGGTCAGGGTGGTAAGGAAGGGTTTGAAGTGTGAGAAAGGGGGTCAGGGTGGTATGGAAGGGTTGTGAAGGGTGAGAAAGGGGGCAGATGCTGATGGAAGTGGGGGGGGGGGTAGGGAGAGGAGAGAGTGAAATGCCAGACCATGGGGGTGTAGGAGAGATGGAAGGGGGAGACATAAAGTCTCTGGAAGGTGAATAGGAGAGAAGATGCCATATAGAAGGGGCAGACAGAGGGTAGACAGTGGATTAAAGGAAGAGAGTGACAAGAAGATGAGGAAAGCAGAAACCAGAGAAGACAAGGTAGAAAAAAATTATATTTATTTATTTTTTTTTTTGCTTTAGGGGAGATGCATTGCTGTTTCTGTGGCGTTGCATTGTATGCAGAGTCCAGCTTCTTGGTGCCTCAGTTTAATCTTTGTCTATGTATTTTTATTCTATCTCCCCATTTACAAAACTGTAGAGCATTTTTTAGCGTTGGCATCTGAGCTGTTACCACCATGGCTAAAAACCACACTACAGTTTTGTAAAAGGGGGAGGGGTTAGTTTGTGATTACATACTAGGCAAAGGTGTTTTCTGTGTTCTGTGTGTTCGAAAAGACATGGTTTTCTGTTAGGATTGACTGTGTAGGATTGATCTGTACTAGTCTGGCTTGTTTAGTTTTACAATGGGTTTATTGACGTATTGCTCACTGCAGTATGTAAGATGCTGCCTTTTCCTAGGTACTCATGTGTGACGTTTGGCTTGTTACTAAAAATCATGTTTTTCATACAGATGGGGGGGGGGGTTTCAAAACATGATGGGCCCCAGGTGCCACATATGCTAGGTACGCCACTGCCACAATGTACCCAAATAATGAAAAATAGAGGTCCAAAAAGATTGAATTGTGGGACAGTGCTATAGAGCATGCGAAAACGTGTTAGGTCCCTGGTCACATGTAATACAGGAAAGGGAAGTGACCAAGCCTGCACGAAAAGCCTGCACTTGTGTGAAGTATCCCCTATGTAGAACCCTATAAGTATACTCCCGCAACCCTGAACCCATAATGATATAAGGAAGTCTTACTATTGCCTGACTAAACTCAGTAATCTTTATGGGGATCCCCAAATCTGCACTCCATTTCTGTAGTAACCCAGTGTAGGAATGGAATGGGAGTAGATTCCACCACAATTTATGTAAAAAAGAAACCGAAAGAGAAAGCCCCTCTTCCCATTCAAATAAATTGTTCAGCCTATCACGGACTCCCTAAGAGAGATCCACCTGATATAAATGAGCCACATAATGTGCCAGCTGGAGGTAACCATAGAAATCTCCAGGCCCCACAGCCAACAGATGAGATAATCCAGGGAACCCTTGAATAACTCCAGTCCTATCCTGTGTAATAAAGCTAATGCCTTGCGTCCCCCAACTGCAAAAACCCCGGGTCATCAATCCCTGATCAAAGTCCCCATTACCTTGGATAAGTAACAAATCCATGACATTAGGGTTATAGGTCAAAAGTTTCAGCAACTGTCCCCAAACTAACTGGAGCGGCTCCAATACAGAATTACCATGAAACTGGAGGGGTAGGCGAGAACGGGGGACATGGAGCAAATAAAGTAGATGGTATAGATGAAACAATGCTTGTTCAAACTGCAAGGGGGGGGGGAGTTAAAAGCATTATCCTTGAAAACCCAATCCCTAATATGTTTAAGTAAATATGCCCAGCCATAAATACGAATATCAGAAAGTCCCATGCCTTGTCTGTTTCCCAGGCCCAATAAATTATCAAAAGGCATTTTCGGCTTCTTCCCCACCAAACCACAAAGGAAGTATTTGAAAAGTATAGAGCCACTTAGGAAATAATACCATATTGAAGAGAACGATGTGGCCATCCAACGACAAAGGCAAACCTGCCATTTGGTCACCTGCTGCATAGTGTAACCAAGCAAGGCTGGTATATTGACTTGATACAAAGATCTAGGATTCGAAGGCAGATGAATTCCCAGATATCGAAAATGCCCATCCATCCACCGCAAGGGAAAAGCGGACCCCACTGTCAGGATAACTCCGCATCAGTGGCTATCCATATTATCCATATTAAGTTTGAAGCCTAAAAAATTCCCATATTCAGTAACGCTCTCCAATTGGGTGGGTAAGGACAATTGCGGCCTAGTCAAATGAACCAGTAAGTCATTTGCAAAAGCAGCAATTTTAAAGGAATGTTTCCCAATATCCACTCATACTATTTCTGGGTTAGATAGAATATCCCTAATCAGTGGATCCAGAGTGAGAATAAAGAGTAATGGTGACAGGGCAAACCTGTTGCGTACCCCTAAAAATAGGAAAGTAATCAGACTGAACCCCATTAACACTCACCCTAGCCCATGTTTCCGAATCCAGGGTCTGAATTGCATCTTGAAAGAAACCATCAACATCATATTTATCTAAAATCACAAATAAGAGCTCCTACTGAACCCTGTCAAACGCATCCTCTGCATCAAAACTAATCAGCAGAAAAGGCTGTTTCTCGAGATGAACCCATTCCAATGATGACAATATTTTTGACCACCATTCTCCCTCTCACAAAACCCACCTGGGGAGCCGCTATCAAGTCAGGTAACAATCTGGCCAATCTATTAGCCAACATTTTAGCTAGCAACTTGGCCTCACAGCAAAGAAAGGAATAGGCTGGTAGGATTCCACCTTATTGGGATCGCGGCCAGGTTTCAGAAAGACCACAATTTGGGCCTGGCGGAGAACCAGGGGCAACATCTTCTCCTGGATCTAGAACATAAGAACATAAGCAGTGCCTCTGCTGGGTCAGACCAGAGGTCCATCATGTCCAGCAGTCCACTCACGCGGCGGCCCATCAGGTCCAGGACCTGCATATTAATCCTCTATCTATACCCTTCAATCCCCTTTTCCTTCAGGAAAACATCTAATCCTTTCTTGAAACCCAATACCGTACTCTTCTTACCACGCCCTCTTGAAGTACATTCCAGGTGTCCACCACCCTCTGAGTGAAGAAGAACTTCCTAGCATTGGTTCTGAATCTGTCTCCTCTTAATTTATCCGAATGCCCTCGTTCTTGTAGTCTTCGAAAGTTTGAAGAATCTGTCCCTCTCCACTTTCTCTATGCCTTTCATGATTTTGTAAGTCTCCATCATGTCCCCTCTAAGCCTCCGCTTTTCCAGGGAAAAACCCCCCAGTTTCTCCAATCTTTCAGCATATGAAAGGTTTTCCATACCTTTTATCAATCTCATCGCTCTTTTCTGAACTCTCTCGAGTATTGCCATATCCTTCTTAAAGTATGGCGACCAATATTGGACGCAGTACTCCAGATGCGGGTGTACCATCGCCCAATACAACGGCAGGATAACTTCTTTCGTTCTGGCTGTAAAACCTTTCTTGATAATACCTAGCATTCTGTTTGCCTTCTTAGAGGCCGCTGCGCACTGTGCCGGAGAAGTCCTGTTCAGAAAATAGCCTCTCATACTTGTCGGGTATGGCCAGGAAAGAGAGAAGCTGAGTGATTTAGCAACCGCTCAGCACCATAGTGTCACATGACTTAGAAATGTTTTTAAAAAATTGCAAGCTAAATATATTCTAAATCGTGGAACCAAACTTGTGAATAGCCTCTCATTTGTTGCTGTTTCCATATCTTCCCTGAGAATGGTTCTTCCTGCAGGTCCTAGGATCCAGGACAGTGGTCCTGCATTTTGTACCTTAGTCTCAGATCCACACGTCTTTCACAGTTTATACTACATCCAGGGTTCCACCAGTATTTCTCTCTAACGTGACTAGAAGGATTCTGAGCAAGTGGCTAGCAGGGAATGGATCAGGAGTCAATTTCTTGATATTTTTCACAATATAAGTGAGCCTGATAGGCTGGGAGGGGAGTTGTGGTCTGGGGGTAGCTGAAGTAGTGACAGTGTTCTTGGTGGAGAAGCAGTAATTTCAAGTCTAGACCAAGGGCCAGAGCCAGCCATCTAGCGCCCCAGCAATCCTTGCCTTTAGCTTGGGAAAGACAGTCCAGGTACAGGTGCGAAAGACAGTCCTGGTAGAGGCAGTCAAGACAAAGTTTTTCCCTGATGAGAACAAGTAGAGAGAGAACAGCAGCCCTAAAATGCCCTGGAAATTTATTAGTTCAAACTATTTATTGTATTTTGTAGGAATACAATAACAAACAGCAAAATGAAGAACAAAATGGGACATCCACCGTACTTTGTAGATCATCATACAGATATGAGGGCTCTTCAAAAAGTTTTCACACTTTCATATTGTTGCGGGAAATGATTGGGGTGGGAGACATGGTAAGATGCTGGGAAAAATGTAATGCAAAAGAGGGTGATTATGTGGAAAAGTGATGTAATTTGCTTTTGAGATATTTAATAAATAGTGTTTAAAAAATAAAAGTGCAGAAACCTTTTGAAGATCCCTCTTATATACATATAAACTGATTTGTTACAAAAACATATATTAAATAGATACCATCAGTAAATAGAATGAGAAATAAGGGGGACCATTCACTACTGAGTGGTGAACTTTTGGGTTTGGTTTCCTGCGGAAGGAAAATTTCACCGAAACGTAGTTCTGTTGAATCCTTCTGACTATGAGAGAAAAGTGTAATCAGATAAGTGGATCCATTTCATAATTTATATTTTTGAGCCTTGATGTGCTATATTTGTCTCTGTAATATTGTTGTGGATTGTGGACTGATTTGATTCATTTGGATTGTTTATCATATATGGAAAGCAAAGTTGATGGACTATCATATTTATAATTAATGACTGCATCCTTTATGACTCCGAAAACAGAAGATACTACCTTCACAAATGTGAAAGCAGAAAACAAACAACGAAGGTGACTAATAGATGTTCAGTTTCCTTTATTAGTTCTATTACAAGATCCTCATTATCTGTTTTTTGGAAACTGTTCTTAAAGGAAGTAGTTTTAAGAGTATGTCTATTTTAAATCTATTATATAAAGTCAACATAAACACCCATATACTTATAATAAAATAATGTATTTGCTAACTTCTAATGTAAAAGTAATGCCATGGTAATGAGAGCTAATGACGGTGTAACTAGTATGAATAGAAGCTTTTTAAAAGGCTCATAATTCTGCTATATTTTGTTTGAGATGAAGTAAGAATTGCACACAGTATTCAAGGTGTAGTTGCACCATGGAATGATCTAAAGCAAGGCTGTCCAACCTACGGCCCTGTGAAGTATTTTGTGCGGCCCCAGTCGAGGGTGATGCAGTGTTTTCCTCTGCTGCCCCCAAGTGTTTACCTTTTTGCCGGCTCCCTCCTCTGCTTTGCTGCAGCATTTGCGTGTTTGTGCGGCCCCAGAAACATTTTTTTCGGCCAATGCGGCCCAGGGAAGCCAAAAGGTTAGACACCCCTGATCTAAAGGCATTATAATATTTTCATTTTTGTTTTCCATTTCTTTCCTAATTAATTCCTAATATTTCATTTGCTTTCTTAGCCGCAGCTGCACAGTGAGCAGAGAGTTTCAACATATCATCAATCGTGACACCTAGGTATTTTTCCTGGGTGCATCACCTAGTGTGGAACCTTATATCATGTAGCTATTGTTTGAGTTCTTCTTTCCTACATGGATCACTTTGCACTTGCTCATATTAAATGTCATCTGCTATTGGATGCCCAATCTTCAAATGTCATAAGGTCCTCTTGCAATTTTTCCACAATTCAGTTGTTATGTAACAGCTTTCAATACCATTGTCATTGGCAAATTTAATTATCTCACTCATTCCCATCTCTAGATCATTTATAATTATGTTAAAAAAAACAGTAGCCACAATACACACCCCTAGGGATACCACATCTCCTTTTTCATTGAGAATAAACAAAAACACACAGTAAAAACTTTTTTAGCTATATTAAAAGCAAGAAGGCAGGAAGAGAATCAGTTGGACCGCCAGATGACTGAGGGATAAAAGGGACTCTCAGGGAAAACAAGGCCAAAGTAGAGATAATAAATTAATTCTTTGCCTCAGTCTTCATCGAGGAAGATGTGGGGGAGTTACTAGTGCCAGAATTGGTATTCAATTCTGATAAATCAGAGAAGCTCAAAAAATCTCTGCAATGCTGGAAGATATAATAGGTCATTTTGACAAATTGAACAGTAGCAAATCTCCTGGACCGGATGGTATACATCCCATAGTGCTGATAGAATTGAAAAATGAACTTGCAGAGCTATTGTTAGTAATTTGTAATTTTTCTTTAAAATCCAGCATAGTACTGGAAGACTGGAGGGTGGCTAGCGTGACACCAATTTTTAAAAACAACATAAGAATTGCCACTGCTGGGTCAGACCAGTGGTCCATCGTGCCCAGCAGTCCGCTCCCTCGGTGGCCCCTAGGTCAAAGACCAATGCCCTAACTGAAACCAGCCCTACGTTCCAGTTCAGCAGGAACTCGTCTAACTTTGTCTTGAATCCATGGAGGGTGTTTTCTCCTATAACAGCCTCCGGAAGAGCGTTCCATTTTTATACCACTCTCTGGGTGAAGAAGAACTTATAGAAATAATAGACTGACAAGTCTGACGTCTGTGCCAGGCAAAGTGGTAGAGACTATTATAAAAAACAAAATGACAGAACATATACATAAACATGGATTAATGAGAGAAAGCCAACATGGATTTATTCAAGGGAAATCTTGCCTCACCAAGCTACTTCATTTCTTTGAAAGGGTGAATGAATATGTGGATAATGGTGAACCGGTTGATATTGTGTATTTGGATTTTTAAAACGCATTTGACAAAGTACCTCATGAAAGACTTCTGAAAAAAATGAGAAAGCCATGGGATAGGTGGTAATGTCTTATTATGGTTGAATGACAGAAAACAGAGAGTAGGTTTAAATAGTTAACATTCCCAATGGAGAGGGGTAAATAGTGAGGTTTCCCAGGGTTCTGTGCTGGAACAACTGCTTTTTTAACATATTTATCAGTGATCTATAGATGGGAATAACTAGTGAGATAATTAAATTTGCTGATGACTCAAAGTTGTAAAATTACAAGAGGACTTTGTGAGACTGGGAGACGGCATCAAAATGGCAGATTACGTTTAATATGAGCAAGTGCAAAGTGATGCATGTAGGAAAGAGGAACCCAAACTATAGCTACGTGATGCAAGGTTCTATGTTAGAATCACTGCCCAGGAAAAATTTATAGGTATCACTGTTGAGGATATGTTAAAACCTTCAGCTTAATTTGTAGTGGCAGCTAAGAAAGTAAATAGAATGTTAGGAATTATCAGGAAAGGAATGGAAAACAAAGATGAAAAAGTTATAATGCCCTTGTATTGCTCTATGGTACGGCTGCTGCACCTCGAATACTGTGTACAATTCTGGTCACCGTATCTCAAAAAAGATATAGCGGAAGTAGAAAAGTACAGAGAAGGGCAACGAAAATTATAAAAGGGATGGAATGACTTCCCTATGAAGAAAGGTAATGCGGTAGGGCTCTTCAGCTTGGAGAAGAGATGGCTCAGGGGAGATTGATAGAGGTCTATAAAATATTGGGTGGAGTGGAAAGGGTAGATGTGAATTGCTTTTTTACTCTTTCCAAAAATACTAGGAATAAGGGGCATGCAATGAAGCTACTAAGAATTACATTTAAAACAAACCGGATAAAATATTTCTTCACTCAATGTGTAATTAAACTCTGGAATTCATTGCCAGAGAATGTGGTGAAATCAGTTAGCTTAGTGGGGTTTTAAAAAAGGTTTGGCTAAATTCCTAAAAGGGAAGTCCGTAGGCCATTATTGAGATGGTTTGGAGATATCCACTGCTTATTCTTAGGCTAAGCAGCATAAAATCTGTTTTATTACTTGGGATCTAGCTAGGTACTTGGGACCTGGGTTGGCCACTGTTGGAAACAGGATACCGGGCATGAATGACTTTCAGTCTGTCCCAGTATGGCAATTCTTATGTTATTATGTTATTTTTTTTTCTATCATTTAACCAGTTCTTAATCCACAATAGAACATTGCCTGTATCCCATGACTTTCTAATTTCATCAGGAGTCTTTCAAATGCCATTTGATAATCTACATACATAGTATCAACTGGCTCATCCTTATCCACATGTATATTCACCCCCTTCAAAGAAATGTAGTAGATTGGTAAGGCAGGCTTTTTCTTGATTAAATCCTTGTTGGCTTTGTGCCATCAATCCATGCCTATATATTTTGTTCTTTATAACAATGTCTACCATTTTGCCCATTACTGACGTCAGGCTCACTGATTTATAATTTCCCAGATCACCTCTGAAACCCTTTAAAAAATTGGCGTTACATTGGCCATCCTCCAGTCTTCTGCTACCATACTAGATTTTAAAGATAAATTACACATTGCTAACAATAGCACTGCAAGTTCACTTTTCAGTTCTATCAGTACTCTGGGATATACAATATACTATCTGGTCCAGCAATTTTAATTTATCAATTTGCCCCATTACATCTTCCAGTTTTGCAGAAATTTGTTTCAGTTTCTTTGACTCATCAGCACTGAATACCATTTCCGGCACTGGTATCTCCCCCATATATTCCTCTGTGAAGCCCAAAGCAGAGAATTGATTTAGTCCCTCTACTATGACCTTGTCTTCCCAGAGTGTCCCTTTTATTTCTTGGTCATCTAGCAGTCCAACTCATTCTTTTACTGGCTTCTTACTTCTAATATACCTAAAAAAGCTTTTATTATGTTTTTTGCCTCCAACATAATCTTCTATATAGTTTCTCTTTGCCTTCCTAATCAGCACTTTACCATTCTTCATGTTGGTTTTCTATTATTTTCATTTGGATCCTTTTTCTGAAGGATGTTCCTTTAGTTTTAATAACTTCCTTCACTTTGATTTTTAACAGTGCCAGCACGGGGACATAATTTGTTTTCATCCCAGTTCCTGCTGTTAACTGCAGGAAACCATCTCTGTGTTATTCTTTAAAGAAAGAAGGAAGAATCAGAGTATGAATGGGCACAGCCACAGACTCAAGTCTTGCACTGAAGAATGCTGAGGTTGAGATAGACACTAAAGAATGACATGAGATGGTTTCCCATGGTTATCTGCATGGATGGGGATAAATTCAGTCTCTGTGCCATTCTCTATGCTGTTGTTTAGCCTGCCTATATTTTTTAAAACATGGAATATATCTGGTCTGGGCTTCCAGAATAGTATTTTTGAACAACATCCATGCTTAATGTAAATTTTCGATCTTTGCACCTGCTCCTCTAAGTTTTTATTTTTTTTTACCATTCTCATTTTATCATAATCTCCTCTTTGAAAGTTAATGCTAATGCATTGGATTTCTTGTGTATTTACTCCAGATATTTTATCAAATCTGATCATGTTATGATATTGTTATCAAGTGGCCCTAGCACTATTACCTCCTGCATCAGATCATGTGCTCCACAGTGGCATAGCAGGGGTGAGCGACACCCGATGCGGTGGCACCCCTCTCCCACCCTCAACCCCGCTCCCCCTGCCACGCATGCACGCTCCTTCCCCATACCTTTTTATCTTTGGCACAAACTGACGCAAACTTGCTGCTTGCGTCAGCTTTGGGACTCTCTCTGATATCACTTCCTAGGCACAAGTCCCGGAAGTGACGTCAGAGAGAGTGCCAAAGCTGATGCAAGTAGCAAGTTCATGACTGCTCGTGCCGAAATTAAAAAGATATGGGGGAAGGGAAAGGTGTGCGCGCATGGCAGGGTGAGGAGTGGGAAGGGGGGGGGGGCGTAGAGCAGGAAGGGTGCCAGCGCCCCAAGGAAGACCATGCCTGGGGCAGACCGCCTATTCCCAGCACCCCCCTTACCACACCACTGGTGCTTCACTAAGGACTAGGTGTAGAATTGATCCCCCTGACACAATTGCACCTTAAAGAAGTCCTTGATTTCATCTAGGACCTTTCCTTCCCTAGCCTTTCCTAATATTACATTTATCCAGTCAATATTGTATTATATATGTTGTATTGAGCAGAATTATATTATTGGTATCATATTGGTATTAATTGGCACAAATGTGCAGTTATGCACGTAACTGCCCTTAGTGTGTATTCTACAAATTGAGCATGCAAACTTCATAGCGTGAACCTGCAGGGGATATGAAAGAGGAATGGGTGAGTCAGGGTGTGCTTATCACAAGAGCAGGTTATACATTAGAATACTCAGTTATGCGCCATTGAGCTAGCATAAATGCACCTAAAGTCAGGCATGTAATTCTGGATTTTGCAGGTATTCTTTAACAGCAATTATGTGCTTACCACTTAATTCTATAAAATGCACCAAAAATTGCATGCACAATTTTGGTCATATATTCAAATTGTATGTGCAGACTCATTGCCTAACAAACAAATTATTGCTGATAAATTGACATTTTAATAAGCAATTATTGGCATTAACTAGAATCAAGGGCTGCATGTGTAAATTTAGGCATAGGATCTGCACCTAAATTTTACCAAGTCAATTTTACCAAGTCAAATAGGGGGCATGGAAATGGGTGGGGAATAGACAGATCTAGTGCATTCCTTTAACCTATGAATATAATTACAGAATTAGGGCCTTCACATCTAAATTTTCATTGGTGCAAATGGCCACATTTAAATTTAGTCACATTTCACAGGCATAAGCGCTGTTTAATTAACCATGCCTAATTTTAATTGTGGCTTATAGAATAGCACTTTGTGGCACCAGATATAGAATTTAGCCTTTAGCGTGCATCATTCCAGCACCTAACTTTAGGCGACCTCTAAAGTATTATCCCCTTAGGTCTGGATTCTATAAGTGGCACCATCGTCATCCTCCTAAAAAAATGGCCACTAATTGTTTGTCAATCACACAACAGCACCGTTTATAAAATCATTGCTTCGTAAAAAGAAGGCACCAGAACTGTAGGCCAGGGCTTTAAGGCCTTCATTCCTTGCCCCTACCTCTCACATGATTTGAGGCTATGGAAGCACTTTACGACATCTATTGCCACATCTGTCATTAGCAACACCTACAGTGGTGTTAGGTGTTGTAAAGCACCTTCGTAACAGTGATGTAGGTGCCTTTATTTTAGATGCCAGGAGGCACCTACAATGCTTTTTAAATGCTATTATTCTTTTTTAAATAGCGTTTTCCGCTTAAGTTAGGCTCCAGTAGGGCGGCCTAATGGTGCCTAACTTAAGACACCATTTATAGAATATGGACCTTAGTGACTCCAGTTATAAAACAGTAAGAAGGCATTAAATAAAGTGGATCTCATGTGTTATCCAATGGTGTTAGCTTTGTGGAACAATATCTTAGGGTCAGTACTTTTTTTTTTTTTTAAAGCTGTGCCATAATTGAATTTGAAAAAGTGTGATTTTAAACCAATAAACTGAATATATCTAACTTATAGGTTGGAAATCATTCTTATTTCAGTAACTGATTACATTTTTGCAAAGTATCTTTTACTGCTTGTAGCACAGTATGATGAGTATGTCAACACTAGTGTCACGCCAGGTAAGAATCTTGAAGTCTGTTAAAAAAACATATCCTATCTCAAGTAGCATAAGTAGAAATGCTGTCTCATCTACCACTCTGTCTTGTATGCCAGCAGCTCAGGGAATAAGCAGATATTACAGGCTGCTGTTACTGCTCCATACAATATGTTTGTAACAATCATCCACACAAAGAGATTTTAGTTTTTATCTATCTCAATGCTGGGGCTATGTCTAGAAAGGCATAATCATTGTTATTCCGTACAGGCCCAGGCTGTTTAAAAGGAATTTCTTTGCAAAAACTATTATTTTCACTGGGCAACCCTTATATTTAGCCATGTGAATCTTCTTGCCTGAGGGCAAATTACAAAAACATAGTATTTATCTAGTAAACTGGCAAGAGAATTGTACTCCTCAGCTGCCTTGTGCATCCATCTTGTGAATGACAGCAGGAGTAATATTTGGTTTCAGTTTATCTCCTGTTGTAGCAGAAAAAGTAGAATAGGTGATATCACTGTTAGACACAAGATGAATGCACCAACAGCTGAAGCATGGGATTCTCATTATTGGTCCGGGTGAGGGGGAGGAGGGAGATTTTATAAGGGATTTGAGTGTATAAAAGAACATGTTGCATGCTTAAGTGAGTTTTTATATAATTACCCAAGGGTTATCACGCATACATATTAGCCTTGCAGACATATTTAAGACCCCACCTTTGAATTGCCCCAAATTCCACTGCACTAGCAACTAATAGTTGCTATGTGGTGACTTGTCTAGCCAAACATTATACTGTACGTAAAACTCAGGAAAGCTTTTGTTGGTTTAAAAAACATGTCACTTGCATTACTGCTTTTAAATATTGGTCCATATTTTTCCATTTGTCTGAATGCTAATAATAATAATAATAATAATAACTTTGTTCTTTTATACCCCCTTAACAAAAGTTCTAGGTGGTTTACACTAAAAAGAGCTGGACAATCAGCGAAATAGAATAATACAGTAAAAAAATACAAATATTTGTAAAATAGAATTTCAATAATAAAACTCACTAAGTAATAAACTTATCGAACAAAGTGGTCTTAATTAATTTCCGAAAACTGCTATAAGATAACATAGCTTGCTGAATACATTTACCTAACCAAGATTCTTGCCTTGAAATGCTAGGGTCCTATCTAAGAAGATCTTATATCTACACCCATTAATTTTTGGACAAGCAAATAAGTAGAAGTTTCTAGTTTCTCTTGATGGTCTATGCAACACAAAATGAGGAAAAAGGTAAACTGGAAACAATCCCGATATCAGCTTAAAGCAGATACAGGAAAATTTGAATAATACTCTTGCCTCCAAAGGCAGCCAATGAAGTAAACGATAATATGGACTAATATGGTCGTTCTTTTTTAAACCAAAAATCAATCGAACAGCTGTATTCTGAATTATCCTTAATTTCCTTAGAATTTAACTAATGCCTGCACCAATAGTCTGAACGAGAAAGGATCAAAATATTTTTTTATGGTTCATAATTTCCACAATGTAAAAAAGCATTTTTGTACCACTAAGGGCTTCTTTTACAAAGGTGCGTTAGGGCCTTAACGCGCCAGCCGCTACCGCCTCCTCTTAAGCAGGCGGTAGTTTTTCGGGTAGCACACGCTAATCAGGTGCATGCCCTAAAAATGCTAGCGCACCTTTGTAAAAGGAGCCCTAAGTTCGTGTGTTCTGCTAGTGTTAAATGTCGGTCTAGTGTGAATCCCAGAATTTGGATACTTAAGGTTTGCACTTGGGTGAGCAGTTCCATCTTGGTGTCATCAGATGATGCCACATCTACTTATTTACATAACTCAATCCAGCTTGTTGATAAGAAATATCTTATTATAAACACACTTTTGTTGTAAATGTATTTGAATTTGCCAGTTTGCCTGAAGGCTATTTGCCTCATCTTTCTTCCCAGCCACAAAATGAGTGAATTGACTCCCAT
The DNA here is from genome assembly GCF_902459505.1 of Geotrypetes seraphini. Taxonomy (NCBI): domain Eukaryota; kingdom Metazoa; phylum Chordata; class Amphibia; order Gymnophiona; family Dermophiidae; genus Geotrypetes; species Geotrypetes seraphini. The sequence goes on along the minus strand of NC_047086.1, from coordinate 309,511,333 downwards.
GTTTTCCATGTTATATGTGATGCTAAATTTAAAGCTTAAGGGATACTGGTATCATTATATGCTTTGTTATTTTAGTAATCCAACAATGGAAAGCATCTGTTTTTAATGCAAATTCATTGAGAGACAAGCTCTTAGAACTCGGTTTGGTTTGCATTGTGTTTTTTGATCTATGAGTGCTTCTCTGGCAGATGTACAATAACGCCTTGATTTTGATCAGTATAATTTTTTATTCCTGAATCTAAAGCACATTGTTGCTTACATTGCTGTTTCTTTTTAATGGTGTGTGCTGTTTAACACTTCTCAGAATATGTTATATAATACTAATAATATTGTTATACAGCATATAAGAGCCAAGAATGCACTCAAAATTGGCATGGTTAAGAGGTAAGTGCTTGCTAAAATTATTTTTGCTTTAGGATAGCTTCAAAAAGTGAATTCCCCTCATGTCATTAAAGAGATGAAAAGGGCCACTACATGTTTTTGTGTAGTGTGACCAAAGTTTTGCGCGCAAATCTGTGCACATTGCCAGTTTGCAGACTCAACTTAGTTAACAAGCTAATCAGTGTCGATAATTGCCCATTAATAATCAATTTTTGGCTTTAATTGTCACTAGCTAGAATTTGCACGCACAACTTTCTAAGCATATTCGATAAAGTGCGCATAAGTTCTAGTGCACGGATCTCAAAAGGGGGCATGGCCAGGGGAGGAACATGCACGGGTCATGTCCATTCCTAAAAGTTAGGTGAACTTTTATAGAATATGCCTGATCTGCGCACAAATTAGGCGCAGGCATTTAGATATGCTTTTCATAGGCATAAATGCCTGTGCCTAAATATTAATCGTGTGAATGGGCCTCAACGCGTGATTCTATAAACTGCACCCAGCTCTGGAGGCAGTTTATAGAATTGTGCTAAGCACTGACCTCTTTGGCACCAATTTTTTTAGGCAACATATATAGAATTTACACCTTAGTGTGTAGCTGCAAGAGGGTATTCACATGGATAGAGCAGAGGAGGGGCATGGGGGGTACCTAAAGTTATGGCAGATATAGATTTTAGGTGTGCCAATGCTGGGTAATACTAGCGTTCTGTGACAGAATCTAGATGCCCAGATTGCGATACTGAATGCGCTGTCATCACACAGCTTCAGAGTGCATAAAAGGGAATGCCCACTTATAGAATTGCTCCCTTCCCCCTGGGTTCTATATATTTGCTGATATTTGCAAGCAGAGCAAACATGCACATGCAAATTAATTGACAGGCAGTAAATTTGCAGTAAATTGATGTAACATTCAATTATTGCAGTTAATTGGCAGTAAATGGAATTTGCACATGCATCTTCCAGTGCTACTGGTATTACCAATTTACTTTCATTTAATATACCACAAATCATCACAACTAAGTGTTTCACAAAATAAAAGCCATACATTTTAATAAGGAAAATAAGGTAGGATAATAGATAAAGTGAGCCTAATCAACATAAGGGAAGGAAATATAAACAATAATCATTAAAATCTAAACTAGAAAATGAGGGAAGGGAGTGCTAACAGAAGATAAAGATTATGATAATGCATGCATGACTGTCAAGCGAGTCGCCCAATGCTGACTAGATTCAAAGTTGATTAACTTGAGAATAGGCCTGAGTGAAAACACTGAGCACTCAGATCTACTAGGTCCAGATTCTCAAAACAAAATCTGTCTTTAACGTACTCACTAAATAGGTTCCAACTGATTTAGCAAGCACATATTTTAGCGGCGGTTTATCAAAACAGCTTACTGAGGTCTTTTGTGAGCTTTCTAGAAGTCTCTGACACTGCTATGCAAATGGGCTCTTCAATATTTAAAAAGCACTCCGGTGGATTCTTAAAAATTACCAAGCCATTCTCCAAGAGCAAGTGTCGGCTTCTGGCGACAAAAATCAGCGATTGGTCCTGGGGTGCCGGTACAGTGGCAGCACTGTGAAAAACACATCTCTAATGTGTGTCTTGATATGCAATTAAAAAAAAAAAAATCCGACAACCAACACCCCTCAAACCTCCTCAGCAGTGGGAGAGATGTCCAATCTCTCCTGCCCAACCAACATACCCCTCAGCAGCGGGAGAGATACTCAATCTCTCCCGCCACTAAATGACACACCCCTTGGCAGCAGTAGAGATGCCAAATCTCTCCCACCGCCAACCAACACACACCCTATCTGCGGGAGAGATGCCCAATCTCTCCTGCCACCAAACGATACCCCAACCTCCCATTGACAGCAAGAAATATACCCATGCTGTCCTGCCACCATGGCACCCACCCCCCGGTGCCTCTGATGACCCCCACCGTTTTCCCCCCTTACCTTACTTTAGATGGCTGGCCAAGGAATGCCTACTCTCTCCGGCCAACTGGCCTGCCTCTTCAAAATGGCGGGCCTTCCCTTTTCTGGTACATCCTGGGATGCTCTGGGAGGGGCCTGAGGCTCTAATTGGCCCAGATGCATAAGGTTCATCACATAGGAGAGGCCTTAAACAACCTGGGCCTCTCAGAGCCTTAGGTCCCTTCCCGGTGAATCCGGGGAGGGATTTGAGGCACTGATTCACCCAGGTTGTTTAAGGCCCTCCTATTAGAGGGGCTTTATGCATCTGGGCCAATCAGAGCCCTAAGCCACTTCCCGGTGCATCTGGGGAGGGGCTTGAGGCTCTGATTGGCCCAGGTTGTGTAAGGCACATGCAAATTTAGCGAGTCTTTGCTACTCTCCACCAACCTCATTTGTATGTGCGTTTTTGGAAAATGATTCACTTTTTTAAATTCACTATCAGAATGGCTGCAATAACAGCTTGTTATTTTTTTACGCAGTTTTTTAAAGAATCTAGACCCTAGTATTTTTGAACAGGATCTGTTGATGTAGAGGCTTTTCTAAAATACAAGGAGAAATGGACATTTATGCCCTAGTTATATGTGATGAACATCCATTTTAGTCAAACATCTAAAATATCAGCAGGCCAAAATGGACAGATAAACATTCATGTTTCAAAATAGCAGCATAAACGTTTATATGACTGAGCATAAAGATTTATCTTAGCTATGTTTGAAAAGTCAATGTTTATTTCTCCCAGAACTCTCAAAAGAGTCCATTATCTCCTCCCAGTTTTGTATTGGGTTGGGGTGGGGGTGGGGGTGGAGAAGAATTGGGCATCTAGTACTGGAAAATTGAGGGATGACCTCCCCTAATCCCTCTAGGAGCACTGGGCTAATGCTGATGCTAGCACACCACACATGCTTTGTTGGCAGTTTACTAAACTGTAAAGTTTAGTAAATCTTGGGAAGGGGTAAAATGCGGATCTCGCCGATCTAAAACCGCACGACCTTAAAAATCTGAGGTCCGTGCCACTTGTAGTTAGTCTCTGGCTCCGACAGACCTCGATGACAATTTAGCGCTGACGGATAGGGAGGGAAAAGTATTACGATCCGTCAGCGCTAAAATGTCATCGAGGTCTGTCGGAGCCAGAGACTAGGGCTGGAGTGGCTCTAAAACGAATCCTTTAAACCGGTTTCCTGCAGCCCCAGTTAATTAAAAAATCTGAGGTCCGCGGCTCTGCTAGACCTCGATGACATTGTAGCGCTGACAGATCCTAATACTTTTCCCTCCCTATGCTGAGACGGATCCGTCAGCGCTAAATTGTCATCGAGGTCTGTCAGAGCCAGAAACTAACTACAAGCGGCACGGACCTCAGATGTTTAAGGACGTGCGGTTTTAGATCCGCGAGGTCCTTGAGGTCCGCGTTTTACCCCTTCCCGTAAATCCTGTTGCAAACTATGATGCTCGTGATTTTAATACACTTTTACTAAATAGTACTCTTGTTAAGGAGATAGTATATGTATATTATTTGATCAGGTGAGGCTATGTTTTATGCTACATATTTATTTTATATTGTAATTTTATGGAGAGGGGAATATCAAGTTTAGTAAACAATAAACAGACTTAAACATCCTGTTTTAATAGCTTCCTTCTTATTAATCCTGAACTAGAATTAGTAGTCGCCAGCATGTAATTAGTAGTTTGTGTCATGGTTTATTGGTGCTTCTTGCTATATAATCCCTCTTGAATAAGATTTGTGTGTGCCTACAGATACACACTGCAGCATTAAAATCAATAGCTTAATGTCATAATGGTAGGAGGCAATGTAATGAGCAGTGCCTTCTGATTGGATTCCATTATTTATGTCAGTTTGGTTTATCCTTCCTGTTCAAAATGTACTGCTTGAGCTATTGTCTTCTTGCATTAACTGATCAATAAAGAATTTAATAAACTGAACCTGCACTGTTTAAGCTACTTGATACTGAAACACTTCACTGTTGGTCTAAAGCTACATGTTATTATGTGCAGAGTAAACTTGACTGCCTTTGATGGTGGCCTCTTACAAGCGGTGCTGGAGCTTAGATGATAGGCTGATTTTTTGGCTCTCTGAGGTTCCGATTGTTTAGTACAGCTAATCTAGTGCAGCAATTATAAAGATCTGAATGTGCTGATAAGATGTACTATTGTGTTGAAAACAGCAGTGCTAGAGAACAGCAGCAGTCTCACTTTATTTTTGTTTAAGTCTTCAGACAGAGCTATAGAGAAAACATTCAAATAAACTAATTAAAACAATCGTCACTACCACAGTCCAAAAGTTTGCTATGAATTCTGGCACGCTCTTCCTAATAGGAAAAGATCATAGGAATGTTGGTAGTTAAAATGATATCGATCAATATTCAGAAGCACTTACCGTATTTTTCGCTCCATAAGATGCACTTATGTTTCCCCAAAAGTGGGTGGAAACGTCTGTGCGTCTTATGGAGTGACTATTACATCACAGACCATGATGTGCAATATTCTCCCTAGCATCTTTAAGCCGGGCACTCTGCCCGGCTAATTTAGGTGAGCGCCCGGCTGTCTGCCAGGGAAACTTATACCTTTTTTCGCCTTTTTAAATCCTGGTGGTCCAGCGGTATATCGGCAGGAGTGAGCTTTCTGCGCTCCTGCCCCACGTTGATTAACCTCGCTGGATGGCTGCCGCAGATCTTGCAAGAACTGACAGCAGCCATTAAGGGAGCGGTGCAGGTCCAGGCTGGAGTGCAAAAAGCTCACTCCTGCCTTGTGTGCCGCTGGCCATAAGATATGAAGCAGCTGTCCATCGAGGGAGGAGCTCAGTGCAGGGCAGGAGTGCAGAAAGCTTGTGCCTGCCGATACAGCGCTGAACCACCAGGATTTGAAAAGGTGAAAAAAGGTACTGGGGAGGGGGGGGGGGTAAAAAATTGTTAGTCGGCTGGGACGGATCCCTCCTGTACCAGCCTACCACTAGACCACCAGAGGGGCACAGAACCCAGGGCAGGGAGGTGGGACAAGGTACAGAAAACTAGAAGAGTGCTTGGACCTTAAAGTCTCTCCTCATTTGTTAATGATAGTGATGATGGTTCTTAATACCGCTGCTGACTTTACATGGTTGAAATATTATTCTGCTATATTTTTAAAAATATATTAGTACACCATTTGGTTCAGAATATTTTCTTTCTTGTTTTCCTCCTCTAAACCTAGGTGCATCTTATGGTTAGGTGCATCTTATAGTGTGAAAAATATGGTATGTGGTTAATTGTAACACTGAAGGCCAGACTCTGTAAACGGCATCAAAAAGATCAGATTCCAGAAAATACAAGCACAGTTTCTTGAATCATGTTGAATGTCACTCAATGCATTCTAGTGTGCCTATTTAACGTAGGCTTCACTAGGCACTCTTAATTCAGCTGCCTTAAAGCACCATTTACAGAATCAATTTATTCAATATCGATGCTTTTTAAATTATTGGCGCTCTTATCTCACTGGCATCTTATAACGTTAGTGCATATAGATGTCATAATGTCATCAGCACAGAGACATATTCTGCATGATGGCTGCAAGAAGGCAACCAAATTTCAGCTATGCTGACTCTAGATTGCTTTCCCACCTATTCCTTAGGAGGGAACACTTATTTTGTCCTCCCAGGCCGGAGAAGGATCTAACTCCAATACAGAAGGGTCTGGGAAGGACTGACAAAAATTTTTAACCTCCACATTAAGCCAGTAATATTCATTTCATAAAGACAATAAATTATTTTTCAAAGGCACTCAGAAGTGGTCTATGGAAGTCCTCACCAGGTAGGCGCCAACCACACATGAGCTACTCGCCTTCCTGGTCGCTGAGCAAGCCACCACCCAGCGTGTTCACAAGGCCATGCAGACCATCCTTGCAAACAACCTGGCCAGCTCATTGCCCAGGTTCACTCCCCTGGGGATCCAACAGCAAGCCTCCTCCAGCCAGGCCTCCACTAGCCAGGGCTCCACCCCTGGCAAATCCAGTATTCAGCAATGACACTGGGGGAAGGGACCCCATTAGAGCTTTCTATGGCCTCTGCCTCCCTCCCTAGGGTCATTGAGCTGCCATGGACCCTATGACTTTGCTAGACTTGCTCTGGATCTAGCCAAGACTGCCTCTACCTCATGGTGGTCTCATTGCAGATCCATGTTCCAGATAGCAACATGACCAGAAGATCAGTCCTCTTCAACTATGATGTCCATAGTGGGCAAGCTAACAGACAACAATCCTGGCTGGGAAACTACATAACCAAAACCAGACAGACCTACAACACATTCCGAAAATCAATCAAAACCACTCTGTTTGACAAATTCATCACCTAAACAGACCAATCTACGTTCACTATGCTTTTTCCCCCTACAATCCCGAAGCAATCTCTCATGCAATTTCCACCCCACTCACTTTCCCTCCCCTTACAACCCCTCTTACATTCCCTCCCCTTACAACCCTTTTTTCTTCTGTAACTTTCCCCTCATGCATTTGTAATTCGCTGAATGTCCAGCCTTCTTCGATGTGAACCGCCTAGAAGTCATCTGACTATGACGGTATAGAAAAATAAAGTTATTATTATTATTATTCCTAGTAATCACCCGCCAAGACAATCACTGGCTGCCTCCAATGCTCTCTGTAAAGCCCAGCCCACCCTCATACATCCACTTCAGGCACAGTACAGAAATTCATATGTGTCTGTCTCTATTTTCCAGTGCTCTGCTTCCATTGCCTTTCTATGCCTAGATCCTACCCATATATTCTACTGATAGTGACATTAGAAGCAATCATGGAAAGCTCACTTAGGCAGGGGGAGGATAGGATAGGCATAGATAGAGATTTTAAGCTCTAAAAAATGTCCAGACATGTTAGCCATCCTTCTGGCTTCTATTTGTTAGTGTGGAGGAGTAATGTTAATATTATGGAGTGAAAGCACAGTGGTTTATGGTTATAGCACAGTGGGCTGAGAACCAGTGGTACCAGATTTGATTCACACTGCTGCTCCTTGTGACCCTGGGTAAGTCAGTTAACCCTCCATTGCCGTAAGTATTAAACTTAAATTGTGAGCTCCCCATCTTCATTACAACCTGCTTTGTCAGCGGGTGATAGTTGGAACAAAACAATGGTGGGGGATTTTGAAAATCAAATCTATGTGCATTGTTTATTTCTCTGGACCTGTCTCTACCCCTGTTACAGGTCTTTTTTTTTGCTGCGGGTAGGTATGCTAGCCTAGGGAAAACTGGTGAAAGATATTCTCATAGGCAATCAACTATTTAGTTAACTGTTTATATCATCTTGGAAATCATCCTAAGGGAATATTATGTTATATTGCTTTCAAACAGTTATTGCAAAATTGCATAAAATTACTTTGCTTCATAATTTATAACCGTTTTGGGCAGTGGAGAGATTACCCAAGTGCTTGAAAACCTTTGTGCCAGTGATGTGTGTGATGATGTCACAAGTACAGCTGCTGACTGTGACATTCCTAAGTTATGACTGAAAATTGTATGAGGACCATTCTTGGGATGGGGGGGGATGAGGTGAATTAGAAGGGGAAAAATTGGGGTGACTGACCCAGGCCACATGTAGCTTTTACTGGCTGAAGGAAAGACTGGAGTGGCATTAAGCATGGAGAAACAGTCTAGAATCATCATTAAACACATAATGGCCCATGCGTAAGAAAGGGAGAGTGCTTACTGGGATTTGAAGAGAGAGAGTGTTTGATGAGGTCTTGAAAAGAGGGAATGGGGAAAGTTCAGCTGGGTTATGAAGGGTAGGGAAGTGGCAGGTGCTTCCTGAAATTTAAGGGGGAGAGCTGGGATCAGTGAGACTGTTTAATGGGCTCTTGAAGAAGAGTAGGAGGGAATGCTGGTTTGGATCCAGGGGAGGACCAATGTTAAGACAGCCTTTGGAGGAAGACCTTCAGTCTATATCTTTTGTATTTTGCTTGCTGGTTTTCCCTACTCTCTTTTGATAAACCAAATAAGAACATAAGCAGTGCCTCTGCTGGGTCAGACCAGAGATCCATCATGCCCAGCAGTCTGCTCACGCGGCGGCCCATCAGGTCCAGGACCTGTATAGTAATCCTCTGGAGTCATGTGATATCAAGATGCTGAGCAGATGTTGGTGAGGAGAGTTCCCGAACCCTCTCAGCATTTTGATATTCCCAGCACCAGAGCTTTGCCTCAGTATGGATGAATTGTACTCACCTTGCTCCCACTAACCTCAGACACTGTAATCCAGTTGTTTTGAGGGCTGGGGATGTCCAGATTGCCTTGGAGAATGTCACAGAGCAGGGGAGCACAGAATGGTAACTGATGGTCCTGTGGGTCCACAGTTCATCAGTTCAGTATGGGTGATTGAAATAGTCGCAGAACTGAAATTGGCACTAGGCACCAAACTGGAAGCAAAATTACAAATGATACATAGCTGACAAAGTAGATGCAGTGGACTGTTGTGTAGAATCGATGCACCCTGACCTTGCTTCCTACCAACAGCATTTGTCTAATGCAGAGGACCGCATTCAATAGCGATTGCGAACAAAGCTAGCGACATTGGAAGAAAAGATAGAAGATCTCAAAAATAGATTGCAACAAAGTATTCTTAGACTCATTGGACAACCAGAGTCAATAAAAGAGGGAGAATTGAGAAGATTCTTAGAAATGTGGATAACCCAGTCCTTGAATCAGCAATCATCAGCAGGCACTCTAAGAATAGAGAGGGCCCACAGGCTTAGCCCAGCGGGAGCTCTTTGAGTAAGGCCTAGAACTGTTATCTTCAAGGTGCTTAACTATGCCCATAAGCAAGAGTACAATGTCATCAAGAAAGCTTTAGGTACAAAGGAGGATGGGGAAATACAATATAGTCTCTTGTTTTTCCATGTAATAATGGACTGCATTTTACTATGGCAGGTAAAAGAATCCTTGCTGAGAAATTCAGACAATATGTTTCTAGGCATTTAAACTAGAAGGTGAGGGTGGCATATGTATGCAGGACACTTACAGTAATCATCTCCAGAAAAAGACAGAACGATAATAAAGATAGCAATGCAAATAATATTAGCAAAACAATTTTTAGCAAGGCAATAAGAAGTGAGACTAGACAAAAAAATAACATTGCCACTGAAAAGTAGCTGGAAAGCAATGACCACAAACACTCACAGACTAGGCAACAAATCATGATCTACAAGTCCTGATGTTAGAGGCAGACTTGGATATTGTTGCGATCAGAGACATGGTTCAGCGATTCCTGTGGATGGGATGCAAACATACCAGGCTATAATCTTTTTAGGAAAGACAGAAATGGTCAAAAAGTTGGAGGAGTAGCTCTGTATGTAAAGCCCAATATCCAAGTGACTGAAATGCAGGGAGCCTGGGGAAAGGAAGAAGTGATATGGTTAGCTGTGAAAAGAAAAGATTGAACTTCTATTTAAAGACTTCCGACTCAATCACAGCAATTAGATAAAGATCTTGTTGCAGATATCCATAAGCTGGGGAAGGAGCGGTGCTGTTGCTGGGTGATTTCAGCCTGCCGAATGTGGATTGGAAAGTTCTGTCTGCAGAATCAGAAAGAAGTAAGGAGATAGTGGATGCCCTTCAAGGGGCTCTGCTCAGAGAAATGGTGATGGAACCAACGGGGGAAAAAGCAGTACTGGATCTGGTACTCACAAATGGGGAAATTGTCTCTGTCTGAGTGGGTGTCCACCTGGGTGGTAGTGATCAAACAGTTTGGTTTGATATATCAGTTAAAGTGGAAGGCAGCCACACAAAACTCAAAGTCCTGGATTTCAAATGTGTGGACTGTAGCTTGGGAGAGTATCTGAAGAAAGAGCTAAAAGGATGGGAGTACATAAGGAAAAGGGGAAAAACAGTGGTCCAAGATGAAAGGAGCAATAAAAATGGCTACATACCTTTATGTGAAGAAAATAAACAAAAACAAGAGAAAAAGGAAACCAGTATGGTCCTCCAAACTAGTGGCAGAAAAAATAAAGGCAAAAGAGTTGGTGTTTGTGAAATATAAAAATAGTCAAGAAGATGAGAACAAAAAAAGGAATACTGGATGAAAATGAGAGAAGCCAAAAGAGAGATAACATCTGGCGAAAGCACAGGCCAAAGAGCACATGGCTAGAAATGGTGTGCTGCTGCTGTTTCCATCTTTGCTCTTACTGCACATATCTTGCAGTCTGGCTGTTCCCAGTAGAGACTCAAACATCTGGCAATGGCTGCATTTCTGAAACATTAATATTAACATAACTGTCTTTATTTAAATAGTTTTTCTTGTTTTAATGAAATATTAACCATGTTGTTTCTACTAAACCAAGCAATGTTGACTTAATTACCTCAAATCTTTATAGTATCAATTGACCCAAAGTATCGATGGTGTAAATTGCAGTGGATATTTAGGTTTTGCTGAATAACAGTATTGTAAGATTAGACAGTTGTATGGAATTTTGAGATATTCGACGTATAAAGTCATTTAAACTAAGAAAGAGGTGCAATTTTTGTTAGTCTCTCCTTTATGAGAGAAGTTTTTTAGAATACATTTACCTGGATACCAGGAATTTTGAGAATTCCTCATCCTATATTGGAGTAATTTTAACATGCAGAGAATGGATCTTATAAAGTTTTGCTACTAGATATTTGCTTGCATAGATGCATACCAACAGAAGTGTATGCACTTATATGCTTACCAAGTGTTGGCCTACATGGAGATGTAGTTGGGTGGGGCAAAGACAGAGTTGCAATATACACTAGTGGCCAAAACTGTGGAAGCACCTAGCATTTTAGGCATTATGCTTTTACAAAACATGACTTAACATCATAATTGTATTTCATGCATATATTTTTGACTAAGAACAGAAATTATGTAATCACTTAACAAGACCAGCATAATATTTGATACATTTCACAAAAATAATGCTGTTCATAAACTATCCAACCTAATAATGATAATTTATCCAATTATCCGATGACTTCATCAGTCTCACTAGTAGCGCATTTGATATCCCTTAGCCTTGATTACTGCCTCACATCTTCTTGGCATGCTGTCCGCAAGTCTTTGGAGATCAATAAGTGTTATGTGGAACCAGGAGGTGATTATTGCTGCTTTCAGCTCATGTTTTTTGGATGGTCGCTTTGCTGCTACTGCTGTCTTTATTCTGGCCCATTCTCAAGTGGGGTTGAGATCTGGGCTGTTTCCTGGCCAGTCCAGCAACTCAGCCTTGTTCTCTTTGAACCTTCTCTTGAACCAGGTGAGGCATTTCTTGACTGTGTGGCATGGGGCACCATCCTGTTGAAAAATGAATGGTCAACTGGCACCATAGATATCTCTGGCTGAGGGCAGAACATTGAGCTGAAGGACCTCTTTTATGTATCTGGCAGCATTTATCACTCCATCAAGCATCTGCAATCAATCCACAACATCTCTGGACATGCAGCTCCACACCATCACACTCAGAGGATGTTTCACGGTAGCAATAGTATACTCTGGCAAGCAGTCCTTGCCTGGTTGCTGATGAACATAGCAGATACCATCACTGCCAAATATGGAGATTCGGGTCTCATCGCTTCACAACACCTTTTTCCACTGGTCTGTGGTTCTGCTGGCATGCTCAGCCCAGTTCAAATGTTTACGATGCTGAACTGTGTGGAGGAATGGCTTTTTCCTGGGAATTCTCGCTTGCAGACCTGCTTTCATCAGTCTCCAGTGAACTGTTCGGCCTGACACCAACACCCCTGTTTCAACCAGTGATTTATTGATGTCAGCAGCAGTTAATTTTTGATTCTGTAGAGTCATTCTCACTCTCCTACCAGCCTTGAGTTTTTATGCTTCTTGTATCTTCAAAGCGCTTGCAGAGTTTCAGTACCCCAGCCAGTGACATGCCATGACCAATTTTGGCTCCAATCTCTTGGTAACTGTAGCCTTTTATTCTTAAGGTTATGGCTGTTGCTCTTTTTTTAGATGACCAGTCAAGTGTCTTCTGCAAAATTTAGCATACATCTGTAATTTTAATGTATTTAGACAATTAATATTCATTTAATTCAATTAAATCACAATTAATGAAAAATAGCAATTCAACACCCACAACTGTGACACCATCAAAGCATCAAAATGAAACATATAAACAACCTACTAGTACTATATGCACTCAAAATCTAAGCAATACATATCAAAAGAAACACAATCGATTGCTTACCTTTTTGATGTCAAATCACTATGGGCTCCTTTGACAATGGTGCGCTAGCTTTTTTAGTGCACGCACTTGATTAGCGCGTGCTATTCCGCGCGTTAAGGCCCTAACGCACCTTTGTCAAAGGAGCCCTAAAAGTCATTCCTAACCACTTAATAAACAAAATCACTACACAAATGTTACCAGTAATGTTTATAAATATCATATATTGCAGGATTAAATAGGTAACTGGATCAAAAAATAAAGTACTGGGGGAGATATGATTGAAGTCTATAAAATTCTGAGTGGTACAAGTGGATTGATTTTTTTTTTTTTACTCTTTCAAAAATTACAAATACTAGGGGACACTTGATGGAGTTACAGGGAAATACTTTTAAAACAAATAGGAGGAAATAAGTTTTCACTTGGAGAATAGTTAAGCTCTGGAACATGTTGCCAGAGGTTGTGGTAGGAGTGGTGAATGTAGCTGGTTTTAAGAAAGGTTTGGACAATTTCCTGGAGAAAAAGTTCATAGTCTGTTATTGAGACAGATATGCGGGAGGCCGCTGTGTACCCTAGATTGGTAGCATGGAATATTGCTACGATTTGGGTTTTTGCCAGGTACTAGTGACCTGGATTGGCCACCATGAAAACAGGCTACTGGGCTAGATGGACCATTGGTCTGCCCCAGTAAGGCTATTCTTATGTTCTTATGATCTCGAGAAACTCAAAGTGTTTCCACAATTTTGACCACAATAGTATTGATAACAGAAATGTCACTGCTAAGTGATTATTTGGTGCATTCTATGGAAAGAGAAAAGATCTTTATGTTTACTCTCGAAAAGAGAAGACTGAGAGGGGACTTGATAGAGACTTTTAAAATATTAAAAGGATTTGATAAAATAGACCAAGAAGCAGCATTACTAACATTTTCAGATGTGACACGGACAAGAGGTCATAGCCTGAAACTGAGTGGCAGCAGGTTCAGGACAAATGTCAGGAAGCTCTGTTTCACACAGCGCGTGGTGGATGCTTGGAATGCTCTCCCGGAGGAGGTTGTGGAGGAGACTACTGCACTGGGATTCAAGCGCAAGTTGGATGCACACCTTCTTGCATATCATATTGAAGGATACGGCAAATCCGGGTCATTAAAAAGGAGTACCTAAATGGGCCGCCGCGTGTGCGGATCACCGAACTGGATGGACCTCGGTCTGATCCGGTTAAGGCATTTCTTATGTTCTTATGTACCAGGTAATGTAGTTAGAGATTTAAAAAATGTGGCAGAAAGAACTGAAATATTTTCCATTGTACTGGGTGCCAAAGACTTCATTAAAAGAATTTCTAAGCAAAGCTTGATAAGTTGCCTATACCTATTACAGGAAGCACTTTATGCCACAGTGCAAATAGTACAGTGAGCATTAGCAGTTAATTTGATAGATCATAGACTGACATTACATTCTACATACCCTGTTGTGGTATGTACAAACTAACCCAAAGACTGATCCTAAGGAACCTGCACACTGTGACTGGGCATGGACCTAGCCTGGGAGGGTCAGGCCTATAACTGCCCAGCGTACAGACATCAACTAAGTGAATTTTAATTGGAGTTGGTAAAAACATGGTACTGTGAAAAGGGTGTAAAGTTCCAGTGTCACCAACAGTTAAAAGAAAACCACTGAATAGTCTCACAAGACAAAACCAACAAAAATATTTTATGCCCAACTGGGTTTTATAACAACTCTGCTTCAGTTCCTTTTAAAGCACCAAACAGGTTTAAGATCAGCACAAAAACAAAAACTTTTCTTTTGGCTTTTGCAGTCCCACTACCAGTTAGGCAGATCTTTAGTTTGGCTTTGTCAGGCTGAACCAAACTCCCATTTTCCCTTAGGATAGGCAAACCTTTATAGCTTATTGCAGTGCACGTCTTAAACTTTATCATTGAGTTTTTATTACAAGGCCAAACTCAATGGTTCTGGGATCATCCTCCTTCTAAGACCAGATAACATGATCCCTCCCCAAAAAAGGATCCCATTCAGGGTTTTAACTTTTCAAAGACTTCTGCAATGCTATTTTCTTACAGCAGGCTTGTCGCAATGCATAGACCTTTCTATTTTAAACAGGTTTTCTTTGCTATGCCAGACTACCACTGCTGTAAAACTACACACATTTCTTATACCTCTTCAAACAAACAAGAGCTTGAGTTTTTTTATTTCTTTCTTTCATGGGCAGCTTTAGCAAAAATGTCAGCAAACACAGTCACTATTTTGGCAGGACATTCATAATACCTGACCAAACTTCAAAACTTTAAGTTGCTACTTCCATCAACTCAGGTGAACCATGCCCTTGGAAAATGCCACAAAGTTTTACCTCTGGCAAACTTTTCCACATTTATTCAGTCAGTTTCCATCTAATAATCAAAAGGTGAGTATTCTAAATTGCCTTCAGTAAATTCAATGGACGACTCCTGACTCAATAACCCTTCAGAGTACTCTGTCAGGGTATCCTCCTGCATTTCAATATCAGCATTTTCAAACCAGTGGTGTATCTAGCATGTGTGACACCCAGGGCCCATCAATTTTTGCCCCACCCCATCTGTACGAAAAACATGATTTTTATTAACAAGCCACACGTCACATATGAGTACCTAGGAAAAGGCAGCATCTTACATACTGCAGTGAGCAGTACAACGAAGAGAAAGGGGAGACATGATTGAAACATTTAAGTATATCACGGGCCGTATCGAGTCAGAAGAGGATATCTTCTACCTCAAGGGATCCTCGACCACCAGGGGGCATCCGTTAAAAATCAGGGGAGGGAAGTTCCATAGCGACTACAGAAAATACTTCTTCACTGAAAGAGTAGTGGATCATTGGAACAAACTCCCACTGCAGGTGATTGAGGCCAAGAGCGTGTCAGATTTTAAGAGACAATGGGATGTTCACATGGGATCTCTAAGGGAGTAATATCAGAGGGGGGGAATTTGGAATGGGCAGACTTGGTGGGCTATAGCCCTTTTCTGCCGTCTTTTCTATGTTTCTATGTTTCTATGTTTCTAACATCAATACACCCATTGTAAAACTAAACAAGCCAGACTAGTACAGATCAATCCTACACCGTCAATCCTAACAGAAAACCATGTCTTTCGAACACACAGAACACAGAAAACACCTTCGCCTAGTATGGAATGTCATCACAAACTAACCCTTCCCTCTTTTACAAAACTGTAGTGTGGATTTTAGCCACGTTGGTAACAGCTCTGACGCTCATAGAATTCTGAGCATCAGAGCTGCTACCACCACGGCTGATGCTAAAAAACGCTCCACAGTTTTGTAAAAGGGGGGATAAAATAGAAATATATAGACAAAGGTTAAATTGAACCAGCAACAAGCTGGACTCTGCATACAATACACAGAAACAGTGACACAAGTCTCCTAAAGCAATAAATAAATAGAAAATTTTTGTTCTACCTTTGTCTTCTCTGGTTTCTGCTTTCCTCATCTTCTTGTTACTCTCTTCCTTCCATTCACTGTCTGCCATCTCTCTGCCCCTATATGGCATGTTCTCTCCTATGCCCCTTCCAGAAACTGTATGCCTCCCCCTTGCATCTCTCCTTTCATCCCCATTGGTCTGGTATCTGTTTCCTCTCCTTCCCCCCTGCTCTGGCATCTCTCTCTCCGCTCCCTTCCTCCTGTTGTTCCCTGGTCTTCCTTCTCAATTTATTTTCTGCCTTTGTCTAAATTCTTTTTTACTATTCAGTCCTCAATTTCCCTCTTTCATTGTGTCTACCTATAGCTTGCCACCTCTTTCCCTCACCCCTTCCAGTAACTAACTCTATCCTCTTCCCTCAATCCTGCATGTGCCCTTTTTTTCTTTCTCCTCCCCACTTCCTTCCAGCATCTGCTCCCCCTTTCCCTCACACTTCCATTCAGCAGCTGTCCCTCCTCTCCACCACACTTCCATTCAGTGTCTGTTTCCCTCTCTCTCTACCCCTTCCATCTACTGTTCACCCTCTATCTTGCCCCTTCCATTCACTGCCCTCTGTGCTCTTTCCATTCAGTGTCCACCCTCTCTCGCTCTCTTCCATATGGCATCTTCCCTCTTTCTATGCTTCTTCCATAAACTATCTATCCCGTGCCCCTTCTCTCCTTTGTACATGATTGATTTTAACTCTGTCACCTCTTCGTTTTTCTCTCTCTGTCACCACCCCCTCCCCTATGCTCTGGCATCTCTCTCTTCTCCTTTCTTTCCTTCCCATCCCACGGTCTGGCATCATCCCTTCCCTGATTCCCGGCATCTCTCTCCTTTCCTTTTCTTCCATCTCTCCCTCCTCCTCCATGCTCTAACATCTCCTCCTTCCTTTCCCCCTTCCTTTTCCCTTGGTCTGGCATACCTTCCTCCTTCCCTCCATGCCCTGGCATCTCTTCTTCCCTCCAAGCCCTGGCATCTCCTTTCATTTCCACCAGTTGGGTACAGTAACACTCTCCCCAATTCTCTCCCCCTCTGCTCCCTTTCCTCCTTCTGTCACCCAAGGCCTGGTGTCCTGAACTTCATCGGGCAGCAGCAGCATTCACAATTCACTGCTGTTGCCGGCTTCAGGCCTTCCTCTCTGTCGGGTCCTGTCTTCATGAAAACAGGAAGTAGGCAGGACCTGGTAGAGAGGAAGGCCTGAAGCCGGCAACAGCAGCGAATTGTAAACGCTGCTGCTGACCGAAGAAGGTAATAGCGCCAGGCCTTGGAGCACCGAGGCAGACTGCTTCTCCCCCCTCCCAGCCGAACCCCCGCTGACCCTCCTATCTCTCCTCCCCAAGTGAACCCTTCCGACCCTCCCAGCGAGATGACCGAGCAGCAAACCTCCCTCCAGTAGCGTCGGCAACCACAGCGCTAAACAGGCTGCTTTGTGGCTTTCTCCTGCCGGTGAAGCGTCACTGATGGCTGCGGTTGCCGACGCTACTGGAGGGAGGTTTGCTGCTCGGTCATCTTGCTGATCACCTTAAGTAAGGAGGGAGGGAGCGCGATAGGGACCGGGCCGGTTGTGCACCCCTCTAAGGCTGCACCCGGGGCGGATTGCACCTCCCGTCCCCCCCTTGGTACGCCACTGTTTCAAACACATACTCCTGTAACTGTCTGACCTAGTTTCTCTGTGGTGTTGTGGCTTAACCTAACTTCAGGCTTCACCTGTGTCTGTATCTCACTGCTGCCCTATGCTCCTCCCCTTTGCTTTCCTTTACTAAGATTGTGGAAGCTAGTAACAGGTGTGGGCTTTTCTGTAATCAGACTCCTACTGACTCCTACTGAGAGCTGTGTACCTGTCTAAACTAGTTCCCTGTTGGAAGCATGGTGTGTTCTGTTTAAAAGTGCTCCCTGCATATCTGTCCCTTGGCTTTAAGGTTCCTGCTGATGATGATTTTATCTCACTGGACCCTGGCCTAGGCAAAGATAAATTGGCAGCATGTTACTTGAGTACACTTTTCGTAGTGTTTTCTAGGGGTGTCCTTTTCTTCCCCCCCACCCCCCCAGCTCTAGGCTATAGTATAGGTTTGTATTTGTTGGAACCCTGGGTCAGCTCAGTTTAATTTACTACAGATTTCTCCGGACTTACCCTTGTGCTCTCAGGGGCTTCCTTGTGATAACACATATACATTTTTTTTAGAGGAGGTGTAAATTTGTATGTGAGAATTTGTTTGCTAAGTGGGATAGATGTGGAAACCTATGCTTTAAAGAGGCTTGTGTTAACTTTATAAAATAGATGTTTTTCTTTATCACATATCTTTCATACTCTGCATGTCAGATATCATTCACAGTTTCACATTTTATCACCACTACTATTCATAACTTACATGCATTCTTAATGTACCCCTCATTATTTATAGGACCCCTGAAGAAGACTTTTTGTCGAAACGCGGACCGTGTTGGGTCCTGTATCCCTAGCGGACTAGGTCCTTTAAGGCTGTTATGTGGATGATTTATTTTTATGTGGATGGAATTATTTTATGTGGATGATTTCAGCGTACCTTTGGAACTTTGACACTTTCAAATAAAGTCCATGTAGGAACATTGTCACTCCACAGAGGTTTTTTGGGTTTTTTTTTTTTTGGGGGGGGTTTGGTTTTTTCTTGGAACAGTGGCATAGGTACCATGAATTAACCCCCAAGTGGGTAAAAGTATACGTTATTTCAGAATGCACATATATTTCCCAAATTTTATTGAGATTCTCCTCAGAAAGGATTATTGTAGGGAGGCAACAAAGTGCATAGTGTTACATTTTCAAAAAAATATGTATTCCCCCCTCCCTCCCTGATATTTAACCAGAGACAGACTGTGTGTGTGGTTGGGGGGGGGGAAGGGGAAGGGTCCTCAGTGCTGGGTACTGTCCAGGCTTTAGCACTAAATATCTGGTTGTTGTTTTAAGCAAGCTATTGCATATTCAGACATAACTGGCCATGAGGTAGTGGATAAAGAAAGGCACCTATTTATATGGTCTTATTTATCTGCTAAACCTGGGATGTAAATGGACACTGTCCCAGAACACCCCTGATATAGCCAGCTTGAAATTCAGTGCTAATCGGTCATTTTCAGTGGCACTAACCAGTTAAGTGCCACTAAAATAATTGAATAGCTGCAAACAAGCAAGTTGACCAGTTAGCAGCAGTTAGCTGGTTAACTCACTTTGAATATCGGCTGGATTGATTTTACCAGAAGTATCCACAGAAAAAGCAAGTACAAATTCTAGCAGATAAGTTAACCAAGTGCCTATATATGTATGGTACCAGTAAATTCAGAGCAGTCACCTTTCCACAGATATTCAGTGCCGATAGCCAAATAAGTGGCAGCAATGAATAACAAGGTGGAATTCAGCCCGCAGAAGTTAACATTTAACAAAACACTGCTGACTGAATATTACTCCTTCCCAGAATTTTTTCCATTCTCTGTCATGCAGTCTAACCCTCATCATCACCCCACCACCCAGCGCTTATTCTGCTTTATGTTGAATTGGCTCGTCAAGTTTTCCTAATAATATACTTCCTTATCTTTTTTTCATTTTAATATCACCATAATATACTCCGTCTATAATATCCCACAGTCTCAGGACAAAAATATACCGCTGTGCAAAAGGAAACATTTCTTCAATGTTGCTTTTCTGCCTTTGAAATTGTTTTCATTCAGTGAACAAATAATAAAAGATCTGAATTAAGCAATATTAATGAAGCAGCTAGGCTTCTGCCAGGCAGTGGGTATTTCTAGGAGGGATGCAGAATCCCTGGCACAGCTTTTTTAAGACAAATGAGGGGTTTCTATTTTTAAGGGTAAAATTATTTGTCAAAAGAAATGTTGAAAAACCTTAACGAAAGGGGGTTCTTTTCCTAAAATGTGATTAACACTTAACTGTTAATTTAGCTAAAGTAACAATTACTGTGCAAGCTTAACATTTAATGGGTAACTGTAAAGAAGGTACAAACATTTACACAGCATATACACACATAAATGTCTTGAATATCAGATATATAAGCGTACGTGTGCACATATGTGTTTAAATGACACAAAATCTAACTAAGCACAATTCTGTAAATACATGAATATCTTTGATATTCAACCTTCTGATGACCACCCCAGACTATAGGACGTTCAGAAAAGAAATAAAAACCACACTTTTCAAGAAATTCCTGAAACAGCAATAACACCACGACATCTTAGTAACTCTAAAACTGACATTTGATCTACCCATTACTGCACTAATAATAACAAAAGAATCTCCACTATGACCACCTATTAACTCTTTTACAAACCACCTCACCCTCAACAACCCGCAAAATGTCCATAAGATCTAAAATTTACCTCTCTAGCTAATCATTGTAACTCTGTTCTTTTTAAATTAACCTTTTGTAATCCGCCTTGAACCGCAAGGTAATGGCGGAATAGAAATCCCTAATGTAATGTAATGTAATGTAATGATAGTAGCATATACTTTACAAATGGACATTCACATAGGTGGAGTCTGGGTGGGACTCATGGGTACACTGAGCACAATAAGTATTTACATCTCTCCCAGATTTAAGCACAGACATTTACAACAGCTCTTTGTTCCTGTGTCATTCTCTAATATCTGGAAACTATCCTTAAACAGGCTGTTCCATTCTAGACAGAACAGCATCTATAAAATGCTAGTATCAATATATAAAAACCTAACACATCTTAGTTAACTGGCAACTGAATTCAATGATTTAAAAAAACTGCAGAAGCTGCTTTTGGATTGAAATGGAGCACTGTTAAATGACATCATTTGTGTCTTGTCTGCCTTTGATGTAACAATAAGAGTCTTATCTGCTGTCATCTGCAATGTCCTTCCATCTTGTGCCTAGTTGCTCAAGAATCTTACTGCAACAGATTCAACCTCTGTTGCTGCATCAAGGAGTATTTCCAACACTTAATTGACACTTATTTTCCTGTGCTCTCATAGGCTTCCACAGCTAGTGTCACAAACTGGGCAGGTGGCACCTTGGCACTCCTTCATCCCACATACAATATCAACACACAACAGAACATCTAAGAAGAAGAGTGGATTTATTATGGCTGCAGCATTGTACTACTAACATATGTTAATCATAGTTTACAATATCTTGCAATGACATACATGAGTGCAACTTACAGTATAATGCAATTACATATGTGAATCCTTGTAAAGATTTGCTTTGAATCCTGTACTGTAACCTGCTGTAACAGCATGGTTAAGATCTTTCCATTAATCCCCAGAGCAAGGCACAGCTCCCTCCAAACAAAGGAAGCTTTAGAACAGGAACAGTTTTCTTACCTGCAGCACAAGGCACAATTCTCTCCCTGTGTCTCATCACATGTGCAGCCTTATTTCTTACAAAATCCAATGCTGAGAAGTGTACATCCAGCAACAGAGTGCATCTGCAGGCTGATTAGGGATTTCAGGATCTTAAGGAAAGGACCATGCAGAAGCACAATGGAGTAGGCTGCTCACTGTGTAGCAGGTAAGAAGGGAAAGGGTAGAAGCAAGAATAGGAGCAAAAATTTAGAGCAGTTGGAGATGCAAGCAAAAATGGAGATCTTGCAGTTGCCAACTCCCCATGCTCCTAGTTTTCAACTTCGACACCATCTCTTTGACTTCCCCTCATTCCTAACTGCAGCTACCCATGCCCCTCCAATATCCTCTGCTACCTCCCATTTTCTTATTCCTGTTTTAACCTGCTTAGACCTACCTATGACCCAGCTCCTTTCCTACCTGCCTCCCCCTCCCCCCTAAACCGTAGCCCCAGCTAAGTGCCAGGCCACCACCAGTTTGTGTTTCTGACTTTCCTATGCGGCAAGGTCAGTTTCTTACTTGTTGCAGTTTTCTGAGTCTCGCCGTGTCTGGGTAGGCAGAACATCTTTTCAGCTGCCATGCTGTGGCTTTCGTCAGTGTATGCTGTGAGGTCTGCAGTTTGTCTTTATATATAGTGGGTCCTCAAACCTGATCGACTGTGGCTTGAGGTGACTGAGGCAGGAAAGTCAATTGGTCACAAATTTAAATATTGGTAGAAGAGTCTGCCGGTTACAAATTTGAACATCTTTAAAATTCAAATTTATGACCAATGGACTTTCCTGCCTCAGTCACCTCAAGCCCCCAGCCAATCAGCTTTGATGACCCGCAGACCTCACAGCATTACCTGAAGAAAAGAAAGCCACAGCATGATGGCTGAAATACTGGTTCTACCTACCCAGATACGGTAAGACCCAGAAAACTGCAACAAGCACTTATTTACTTGTTCATCTACTACTTAGTCTTAGTTCTCTCATCCACCCACGTCTGAAAGACAATTCAGTTATCTTCCCAGAAGATGTAAAAATACATGCAACCAAATCTTTGAGAAGGCTGTACCAAAACCAGATCAAAATGGAAGGTTCTATTTGTAATTTATAAATAGCAGTTACCATATTTGTTGCTCCATTAGACACACTTTTTCCCCCCCAAAAAGTGGGTGGAAATAAGAGTGTCTTATGGAGTGAATACTCAAAGAAGCCCCCCTCCTCATTACCTTATTTTAATTCTGAAGCCCTCTCGCTGGACGTGGCGCCCTCCCTCCCTGAGAGTTGCGCACAAGGCTGGCTGCCTGGTCCCCACCGCTTCCCCCGAGAACTGACGGCTGATGCGGCTGCCTCTTCTGTTCTCTGCCTGATGACCTTTTTTCAGCCTTCTCTATAGATAAGAGACCTGCATTTTAAAAATGATTTAATAATGCTCTAGATTTTCTTATGTAGATCAGTTGTTGCTTTTGACACTACGATGCTGAAAATGTGTAAAGGGAAATGTTTATGACTAAGGAGTTGGTGTAAACATTTGACTTCATGCCCTTCTGTGTTGACATTAAGATTTGATTATGCCCAGTATGTTTGCTTTGCTTCAATGCCAGATGTGCTTATCATTCAGGGAAGTGGAATGCATGTCTGACAAGGGATAATGAGGGAAGGCTAAACTGACATGAGTTTGATAGTGTATTCCATGGGTCAGAGATGACTATCTTACAATGCTGTGGAAAAAAACATTCATTTGAACATGTTTTAGATACACTACTCCTTGGTGGTTATATTTTCTGAGATGGAATGAATTTCCAATATTGACAACCATAATAGCTTGTTATAAATACCATCATGCACAAAAATAAAAGTTACTGTTTATGCTATATTTTCTCAGACAGCATGTTTTGCCTTTGCTATTTAGAATTGCTTTTGAATGCATTCCTCTCATTATTTTTATTCTTTTTTTTTTACATTTATAGCTTCTTATTTTTTTTGCAGTTTTTCCACAGATAGATGGGAGGTGGGTGGGATTTGATATACCACCTTTTCTGTAGTTATAACCAAGGTGGTTTGCCTAAGTACAGGTACTTATATTATAGCTGGGACAACAGAAGGTTAAGTAACTTGCCCAGAGTCACAAGGAGCTGCAGTGGGAATCAAGTTCAGGTTCCCAGGCCCCTTCACTAACCATTAGGCCACTCATTCACAGGTATCATGTCCACCTCTAAGACTTTTTCTCTTTTGTTTATTTTGGAGCCTAGGCAATAAATCTTGAGCAAAAATACTCTAATATGCAGATTAATAGGGCATCTACTGCATTAGCTGTTCAATGCAGGAACTATCGCACATTAATAGCATAATGCTCTGTTGTTAGCACACACTGAAAGGATAATTCTGTAACATAGGTGCCCAAATTTGTTTATGCATATTAAGAATAGTGGTGTAGCCCTGGGTGAATATTATGCACTGGATGTAACGAGTAGTGCATATATTCCTCATGACTGCAAGTAAAGGGTGTAAAAGTTCGGAAATTTTGGAATTTGCAGTTTAAAATGATCAGTGATTTGCTGTGCTCTACAGTTGGAGGTGACAAAAGGGTAGGGTTACCAGATTTTGGGTCACAAAACCCTGGACACATGACCCCGCCCTGTTCTGCCCCAGCCCCACCCCCACAAAGCCTTCTCTCTTCTTCCCTAACATAGTAACAGGATGGCGGATAAAGGCCAAACAGCCCATCCCATCTGCCCATCCGCAGTAACCATTATCTCTTTCTCCGAGAGATCCCATGTGCCTATCCCAGGCCCTTTTGAATTCAGACACAGTCTCTGTCTCCACCATTTCTTCTGGGAGACTATTCATGCATCTACCACCCTTTCTATAAAAAAATATTTCCTTAGATTACTCTGGAGCCTATCACCTCTTAACTTCATCCTATGCCCTCTCATTGCAGAGATTCCTTTCAAATAAAAGAGACTCGACTCATGCGCATTTACATTACATAGATATTTAAATGTCTCTATCATATCTCCCCTCTCCCACCTTTCCTCCAATGTATACAGATTGAGATCTTTAAGTCTGTCCCCATATGCCTTATGATGATGACCACATACCATTTTAGTAGCCTTCCTCTGGACTGACTCCATTCTTTTTATATCTTTTTGAAGGTGCGGCCTCCAGAATTGTACATAATATTCTAAATGAGGTCTCACCAAAGTCTTATACAGGGGCATAAATACCTCCTTTTTCCTACTAGCCATGCCTCTCCCTGTGCAACCTAGCATTCTTCTAGCTTTCACCATCATGATTTCAACCTGTTTGGCCACCTTAAAATGATCACATACAATCAAAACCAAGTCTCGTTCTTCTGTCCTGCACATGAGTTCTTCACCCCCTAAACTGTACCATTCCCTTGGGTTTTTGCAGTCCAAATGCATGACCTTGCATTTCTTCGCATTAAATTTTACCTACCAAATTTCAGACCATTCTTCAAGCTTCGCCAGGTCTTTCTTCATGTTATTTACATCATCCAGCATGTCTTCTCTATTACAGGTTTTGGTATCATCTGCAAAGAGGCAAATCTTACCTGACAACCCTTCAGCAATATCGTTTGTAAAAATGTTAAAAAGAACAGGCCCAAGAACAGAACCTTGAGGCACACCACTGGTAACATCTCCTTCCTCAGAGCGATCTCCATTGATCACTAACCTCTCTCGTTTTCCACTCAGCCAGTTCTTGACCCAGCCCGTTACTTTGGGACCCATCCTGAGGGCACTCATTTTATTTATTAGATGTCTGTGTGGAACACTGACAATGGCTTTGCTAAAATCTAAAGAAACCACATCTAGTGCACATCCTCTATCCAATTCTCTGCTCACCCAGCCAAAGAAATTGATCATATTTGTCTGACAAGACCTACCTCTAGTGAATCCATGTTGCCTCCAGTCTTGTAATCCACAGGATTCCAGAAACTTGACCATTCTCTGTTTTAAAAGTGTTTCCATTAATTTGCTTACCACAGAAGTCAGACTTACCGGCCTGTGATTCCTTACTTCCACTTTTGTGAAGAGGGACCACATCCGCCCTTTTCCAGTCCTCCGGTACCACTCCTGTCTCTAGAGATTCGTTGAAAATGTCATTTGGCAGAGCTACCAGAACTTCACTAAGTTCCTTCAACACCCTAGGATGTACACCATCCGACCCCATCGCTTTGTCTACCTTTATTTTAGCTAGCTCTGAAAATTGATCAGGGTCTATTACTCCTCCATCCCTATTCACATTTGTCTTCTGTAGTCCCGCTCCTGGCGCTTCAACCGTGAACACAGAAATAGAAATATTTGTTAAGCAATTCGGCCCTTTCTTTATCAGCTTCTACATACAGTATTCCTCCCCTTCACCTTTGAGTGCCAATTTTGCACTTCTTCCTATCACTAATATATCTAAAAAAAAAGTCTTGTCTCCCCGTTTTACTGTGTCAGCTATTTTTTCTTGCATTTGCATTTTTGCTTTCCTGACTACATGACCAGCCTCTCTTAACTTTTCCAGATATTTTTGCCTGTCTTCCTCTTTCTGCGATCTTTTGTAGTTTATGAAAGCTAACCTCTTATTCCTTACCTTCTCAGCTACTACTTTTGAGATCCAAAGCGGCCTTCTATTCCTCTTACTTTTACTTACTTGCGTCACAAAAAGGTTTGTCGCCCTTACAATCGCTCCTTTCAGTTTTGCCCACAGCATTTCCACTTCTCCCAGACAGTCCCATCCAAACAATAATTATTTGACGTAAACCCCCATCCAAACAAAGTTAGTTTTTTTTAAGTCTAGAACCTTTGCTTTTGAATGAGCCCTCTGTTTACCCATCTTAATATTAAACCATACCATGCAGTGATCACTGGATGCCAGATGAACACCCACTGTAACATCAGAAACACTTTCCCCGTTTGTAAGCACTAATGACTCCAAACCATGTGGGTTCCATTACCAACTGCTGGAACAGTTCTCCTTGTAGAGTATCCATAATCTCCTTATTTCTAGAAGACCCCATAATAGGGATACCCTAATCAACATCCGACCTGTAAAAATTACAGTAATAAATGTGCAGTGCTTTCTATACATCATTATCTATGCTGCCTCCATTTGAAGTGGCAAATGTTGAGATCTGCACAGCACATAGTTGACCTCTTCTGGCAATACCCACGGCAGACGTGCACACGTTCCAGCTCCCATAACATATAGAGTGCTCACAATCAGAACCTACCAGATAACACTTGCAAAATGGAGACCAGGAGGGAGCGCAATTTCAAAGGGAAGGAAAGTGACCTCCTGACGCTCCTTTGACTCCAAAATGAGGTGTGCCTCTTTCTGGAGGGCAGGCAGCAAGGCTCCAAGCATCAGCAAGAAAGGTCTGGGAGGAAATCCAGAAGACCCTGGCAAGGAAATTACCTTTGGTAAACAGCTGTGGTCTAACTTTTGTTTGGAATGGGAGCCATACAAGTTTCATTGTTCCTACATTGTGACATCTCATCATTCCAATAACAGTACACTTGTGTGCTAACCATGGAAACTCAAATGAGCCCCTCCCTCAATTGCAAAAGATACCACGTCACATGCAGCAGTTTTCCTATCAGCAGACAGCAAAAACTGGTACAAGGTGATAAACCAGATATATCCACAGATACAACTATTTTCAAAAGATGAAACACATCAGTCCTGTCTCAGCTCTTCCCATGCCCCTCCCCAAACAAGCGGCAAAGAAAATGCATACTTTGGCATATTTTCTGATACTTCAGTCAGATGTGTTTACAGAGATCCTCTGCTGCACTCCCTGTTGTAGATCTGGGGAACACAGAAATTATGATTATAAGGTTCACCTTTATAAAATATAGGTACACTAGTGTTTAAGCCCGTTACATTAACGGGTGCTAGAATATATGTATTTCTGTCTTTCTTTCTGTCTGTGCTTCTCCCTTCCCCTGTCTCTTTCTTTCTTTCTATCTCTCTCCCTCCCACTGTCTGTCTTTCTTTCTGTCTGTCTCTCTCCCTCTGGCCCCCTATTTGTCTGTCTTTCTTTCTTTCTGTCTCTTTCCCTGTCCGCTGTCTTTCTATCTCTCTGTGGCCCCTTGCCTGCCTGCCTTTTTTGTCTTTCTCTATGGCCCCCTTCTTTATCCTCCCCAAAGCAATCCAAGATTGCTCCCTGGCCCCCCAGCACACCCCTCCCCCCAAAGCAAAGCACGTTTGCTCCCTGGCCCCCTTTGTCTTCCGCCCCCTCCCTGTGCAGCAGCATCATGTCCTCCAACTCCACTTCCTTGTGAAGCAACATTCCCTCCCCCTTTATTAAAGGTATAGACACACCCCTGTTCAGCCTCAGCTCTCTATTCCCTCTGGGCTGATTTTGTACATTTAGCGCCATGGGAGGTGATGGGGGCTATTGGAGGTGGAGCGGCATGCAGGGCTACTTTTGGGATCGGCCGTTTTTGCAGCGTCGGATCCTTTGCTGTGGTTGGCCGACTTAGGCCTGTGCGCGTCGTCGGCCTGGAGGAGCCAGTCAGGGCGGTGCTCTCATGCGCAGTGGGTGATCGGCCGTTTTTCTAGCGTGGGTTCTGGGGAAGGACGGCAGCAAACTTACAAGAAGGGAGGCTTTATCTTTCAGACGGCAAGAGCTGCCACGGCCGACAGGCTCTGCGCCGCCGCGCGCTTGCGCACTCCTACCTGCGGGTCCCTACAGCTCACAGAAAATGGGAGCACGCAGGTGGGAGTGCGCATGCATGCTTAGGGCTTTATTATATTAGATATCCCTTAATATCTCATCCCAAATAAAGTGCAGCCAGAACTCTTGGTAAAAAAAAAAAAATTCCATTAGGCTGCCTTCTTAAGTAAATTCTTAATAAAGGTGTAATTAATGTTGCTGACAATGTTAACTTGTCCAGCCAATTTCTGATGTGAACCTAAACATCTCATTATTTATAGCTGATTGTTTTGGGGCTGTAAATATTCACAGCTGCGGGCAATTTCAGAAACATCCACATGCTGTTTATCGCTATTTTCAGACCTCCTCAAGTGTTTTTTTATTTTTATTTTTTTAGTGCATTTATAAACTTGCAGCTTACCATTTTACATTCTCTTAGAGTTGTGCCATAGAGAACATTATAACGGCTCCTAAGCAACAGGTTTTGACACGAAACCATAACTTTACCTGAGAGGAAGGAATCTTTTTGATGTTACAGGAAAACACCTCAGTGCCTATCCAAAGGAAAAAACAAAACAGGGGTTGGGATCCGCCACAGGCTGAATTCTGCATTTCATAAGAGCAGAGAGATGTGAAGGACTTGAGCATAAATGAAGGGAACTCTACTGGAATGCTAAGATGAAGACTAGCGGCAGCTCCCAAGCTGGTAGTGAAATACTGAGCACCATAGAGCAGCAGGACCTCCGAACACTAGATGAGAATGCAGTGTGGGTAATTGGTGATCTGGACACATCTCAAGAGCTAAGGGCATCTAGAGCCCTGTCTTTTCCATTTATATATCATCTTGAGGCTGCAAGGTGCAGGTGTCATGTAAATAAAACCAGTTATATGCATTATGGTTATTGTATAGGAAGGGGCTAATGGTGTGAGGTGTCAACTAACAGAGGTGCCATTACCCAAGTGTGTTTCAGTCTCTGCCCTCACACTAACACCGATTGTGAAAGGAATTCCTCCTCTGGAAGACCAGGAGTATTACAACTTCCTGTAAACTTCATCCTATCACAAAATCACCTGCAATGATGCCAACTCATGGCCCTTGTTATCACTCATTCAGCTGGCATGCTCTGAACTGCTATACCTGTTGCACTAGTGATGTTTGGAGAGGTTGTGTCCAGGTAGGGATAGTTCTGTGCATGACATATGGATATATGGACTTATAAGATTGAGAATAGATGCATATGTTGTACATTAGTGGATAGAGTAGACCCAAACCCACAGGCCCCTTATGTTTTTACCAACAGCTGAAAGTCAGGACATAAATCCTGATGTGTGTGTGTGGGGTGGGAGGGGGGGGGGGGAGCTCAAACAACAAACTTTACAGGCAGAATATGTGCAGGCAAGTGTATCAGAGATTGTGGTAAACCCAGAGACATGAGAAATGGAAACCATTCAGCCACCCATGGTCAGTGTGGAGGAGTTTGATGACATCTAATTGCCTGTGATATTGCCTTTCATGGATAAGGAGGGGATGCACAAGCAGCAGCTGAGATTGGTAGTAGTTGAGCCTGACAGTGCCCATCAAGATGTCAGCAGGAACTGATGTCCTGTATCCATTATCTTCTTGCTCAGAATTGGGACATTACAGGGCAGAGAAAGCTGGTCATCTAAGTGTACATGCTGAGGGTCTCTAACCACCAGTTTCACAAATAAGAACATAAAACCTGAAAAATAGTTTCAAATCAGCTTCTCATATTCGCAAAGTTCTCTCATATCTAAATAACACACTTTTTTTTCGGGGAACAAAAGCCAACAGAAGCAGCAGTCTTGTGTATAAAACACAAGTTGAAAGAGTTTTTTTGCCGCTAATGCTTCTTCATAGGCGATGGTATAGTTTTATCCCCATTTTTTCATTTGTTTTTATCTAATTCTTACTTCAATTTAAATATCTTGTTTAATAAATTAGAATTAAACTTATCTCTGTGAGTATCGTGCAGTATGTTAACTGACTCCGATAAAGATTTGTTTATTGCAATCCGCTGCTGACATACATGTTTCATTTGCATAAACGGCAAACTGCTTCAGGGCACAGTATTATTTCTTAAACTTTAAACATGGCGGGTCTCAGTGTCTCATGTCTCTACAGAGAAAGTGTCTCTGCAGAAAAATCTGGCTGCAGAGAAAGCTTTCTCTACAGAGAAAGCTGGTGTGAGATGCTGAGACCTACCATTTTTAAAGTTTAAGAAATAATAATACCGCACCCTGAAGCCATTTGCTGTTTATGCAAATGAAACATGCATGTCGGCAGTGGATTGCAATAAACAAACCGTTTATCGGAGTCAGTTAACATACTGCACGATACTCACAGAGATAAGTTTAATTCTAATTTATTAAACAAGATATTTAAAGTCAGTGGGTGAATGTAACAAAAGGCAGTATGGTCCAGCTCATAACATCCACAGCAAAAGCAAGAAAAATAACTTAGCTGCTAATGGCCTCCAAATCCAGGCCAGGCAGTCCTTATACCCAACGGGGAACTCTCCGTTTTGCATCAAATAGCTGCGTCAGGGGTGTTCATATCATTGCTTCACATCCAGATATTCCAGTTCAGGTGTTCCACTTCATGTTCCACTGAGGGGGTGATTTATGTGATTCTTTGCCCCTGCTTGAAAATCTATGTTGGGCATACTTACCGTCAGTTGAAGACAAGACTTATTGAACAGAGATCATGTTTGAATACCCAGCGTTTGGAGGAACCATTGGTGATGCATTGTTTAGAAGCACATCATGATTTTGGAGCCCTGTGATGTATTGTGATTGAACATATTGCGCTCCCGGTTCGACGGGGGGATTGGAGATGGCTCCTGTGGCAAAAGGAGCAAAGATGGATCTATCAGCTACAATCAGTCCATCCTGAGGGTTTAAATGCCCGAATAGAATGGTCCGCCTTCTTTTGAGTTTGAGTGTTTTTTGATTGGTGGCTGCATGTGGAGGGGCGGAGCTTTTGGGCCTTTTTAGAGCTGGAGTGAAGAGTCTCTCTGCGCCAGATTTGATCGATGAAGTGGTGAGGATGTTTGAGGAGGTATGGTGGGTCTGGAATATCTGGATGTGAAGCAATGATATGAACACCCCTGACGCAGCGATTTGATGTGAAACGGAGGGTTCCCTGTTGGGTATAAGGACTGCCTGGCCTGGATTTGGAGGCCATTTGCAGCTAAGTTATTTTTCTTGCTTTTGCTATGGATGTTATGAGCTGGACTATACTGCCTTTTGTTACATTCACCCACTGACTTTCGTCTGTATTAGGCGTGCTGTTTGATAGCACCTGGCAGGCTACTTTAGTTGCCCTGTTTACTTGGACTATTTTTTAGCATTTACACATAAACAGCTTTTGTAGGAGTGGAGTTTTTTTGGCCAGATGAAGCTGAACTGAGGCCCTTTTCTCCACTTCTTTTCTTTTTCCTTTTTCCCTTTTTCTTTCGGTAGTGTGAATGTTGTTGGTTGTAAGCAAGGCCTTGTAGTGTTGCTGGGTGTGTGTATCGTTTGTCCATGTGGAGCTTGTTTTGAGTTAATAAGGGATATATTCGGGCCCTAATCCTTGAATATTTATTTCTAGTACATCATGTTCACCATGAAAATACATCACATCACACTTCATCTGAAGTATAAAGATGTCATTCCTAACATCAACCTTTAGGCCTAGATTCTGTAAAGTGCACCTAACTTTAGGCGTGGTTTAGATGTCCTCGTAGCGCAAGTGCCAATCAGCATCACTTAGGCACTACTTAGGCATCATATGGACATCTGTGCGTGCCCAGTGCATCTTAGACGCAGCTTCCTAAAATGTCATATAGACATCCCCATATAGCCATGCCCTCTAGATGCCGGATAGACATCGCTACGATGTTATATATAAAAAGGTGTTTTTTACTGATTTATTATCATTATTTCAGGACTGTAAGCTTTAAGATAATTAACCCAAAGTATACCATTATTAAAAGGATAATAAAAACACAGTATACCATGTTTAAAAGGATATTTATAATATCCTGTGACTCCTCATTGAGTTCACTATGACTTGTTGGCGTGCTACAGCACACAAATTCAGAACCTATACTTCATAGGTTGCCTTCTTAGTGACCCTGGGGTCACCAATATAAACATGATTTGAGGTTTTTCCAAGGTGAGATTTGTATTTATTAAATATTTTGATTGTTTATCTGCAGATATAATTAATCTCATTGGAGCCTATAATGTGTTTCTGCAGTCTAGTAAATATATCTGTTAGAATTTAATACATTTGGAAGTGTTTTAATTTTTGAAAAATAAGGATTCATTATCTTCAACAGCCAGAGGTTTATAGAATATTAAAATATGATTATCTTTGCCTTTTCCATGGAACAGGAAAAATGCCAAGAAATCTATACTGACACACTGACCTGAATATAGTAATGATTTCATGTCACTAGAAGAATATTGCATTGAATTAGTTAGACAATAATCAAATTTTAAATAATGTAGCCCATCTTTGCATATCAATATGCTAGAGTTAGAAGTAAACTGTAAAATGAAATTGGCTTTCTGGGATCTCAGATGATGACCGTTGATAGAAATCTACTGTCATTTTCACATTGTAATACTTGTCAGAAACTTTTTGAGGTGTAAAATATGCTCTACTTGACTTATAGAATGCACCATCTTTTTCCTTGATGTGTGCATAAGTACATTTGCCTAACCTATTACAAAAAAATAAAGATTCTATAGCACACAGCAACAGATGAATAGCAGAAAAAAGTATCAAGGTTCTCCGAGAGTTGGATAGTATGCCAGTTAATTTTTGAAAGACCCAGCATGGTCTGTTTTTCGGCCTATATGCTTGCATCACTGGCCAATCATTAAAATCCATACAGTAAATACATGCTATCTAGTGCACTGAAGACTAACTAATAAAGGTTGCATCACCTATGAAGCTTGCTGTGTTTTAGAAGTTTTGCCAGCGAGACAACCCTTTATTAGTAATACTTCAGTGCGCTGGATAGCATTTATTTACTGAGTAGATTTTAATGATTGACCCCTGATGCAGATGTATATGCTGAAACATAGACTGTGTTGGGTCTTTCAATAAAGAAATGGTATGTTATCCCTCTTTGGAGACCAATGATGCTTCTTTCTGTTATTCGGCAGAGCCTATTAAAATAGGTGTGGGGGGGGAGGGGGAACTGAGCATATTTTGAATTTGAAATATGAGTTCATTTCTCAATCTATTTCAATGTGGCATTATAAAATAGCATTAGGAAAGCAACCAAAATCAGGGCTAAAATGCAGCTATCTACACCTACCCCAACTCGGGATATGGTGTATATGTACAAAGCTGATGTATGTGTGCAGGTGAAGTTTTTTTTGGAACATACATTCATACTCTGCATCTTTTAGCCATGCTGTACACAA
Source organism: Geotrypetes seraphini (assembly GCF_902459505.1). Taxonomy (NCBI): domain Eukaryota; kingdom Metazoa; phylum Chordata; class Amphibia; order Gymnophiona; family Dermophiidae; genus Geotrypetes; species Geotrypetes seraphini. The sequence goes on along the minus strand of NC_047086.1, from coordinate 309,477,884 downwards.
ACTTCTTCCTGAGCACATGTACCTTCAAATAGATAAAAGCATGTGTTTTTTCAACATGCCCATGTAAATTGTTGGCCATGCCTATGAAACGCCCAAGGCCCCTCCCTTGTGAACCCCTTATCTTTATTATTGTGTGCTACTTTTCATGAATTAAAATTAGGGTCTTAGGGCTCCTTTTACAAAGGAATAGTGCCCGCTAAAATGCCGCACGCGCTAGCCGCTACCGTCTCCTTTTAAGCAGGCGGTAATTTTTCAGCTAGCGTGTGCTAATCTTGTGCGTGCGCTAAAAACGCTAGCGCATCTTAGTAAAAGGAGCCCTTAGTGTATGGGAAGTTTTCTTATGATTTCATTAATTTTGGACATAATTAGATTTTCCCCCATTATACAATATAAGTACAGATTCAGTGTGAATAGCTTTTGATACATAAGAACATAAGAATTGCCGCTGCTGGGTCAGACCAGTGGTCCATCGCGCCCAGCAGTCCGCTCACGTAACGGCCCCCAGGTCAAAGACCTGTACCTTAACCAAGACCCGCCCTACCTGCGTTCGTTCTGGTTCAGCAGGAACTTGTCCAACCTTGTCTTGAATCCCTGGAGGGTGTTTTCCCCGCCTTGCAAAAATTGGTATCTGTGATACAGAACTACACTGGTTCCAATCCTTTCTGAGCCAAAAATCCCAAAGAATACTACTCGGCACTAATCTATCCAAACCAAAACTAATCAAATATAGAATACCACAGGGGGCCCTATTACCCCTCTTTTTTTCAGTCTCTATGTCAAACAAGTACTTGACATAGCCCAAAAATACCAAATCAAATCCACTCCTTTGCTGACAACATTCAACTATACCTACCACTAGGAGCAAATCACGACACCCAGACCACAACTCTGCACAACTGCTTATCTGAAATTAAACATTGGATGACGTCGAACAAACTTCAGTTGAATGCCTCCAAAACTGAATTATTATGGATTAAGAAAGAAAAATGCTCCTATACCCGTCCTTTCCCAACTTGGAAATCAACTACCTTGATGGCAACAGACAAAGTACGGAGCCTAGGAATTACTCTCAACTCAAACCTATCACTCTCAAAACATATCTCAAGTATCTTCATCCTTCTACTACCTCCGCCAGCTCCGAAAGATAAGAAACTACTTCACGGAACAAGACTTCACCTAACTACTTTATGCCTTTGTTCTTACATGCAACACTTTATTCAATGGTCTTACAGCAAAAAATACCAAATGACTACAGTGAGTTCAAAATGCTGCAATAAGACTACTGAAAAATCTACAAGCCCATGACCCAGTCTCTCCAGTACTGATATCGGCCCATTGGCTGCCCATAACCAAACGCTGCATTTTCAAAGGCCTAATTTTGGCATATAAATCCCTCTACAACATGACACCCAAATACTTCTCAAACTTCCTTTCTACACCCTAAAGAGAACTTTATGCTCGCAAGATGAAATATGCTTATATACACCATCAAGACACTCCCTCTAATCCAGAGAGCCTGGGAATGATCCTATTCCCATTTCTTACCAAACCTCTGGAACAGCCTACCTCCTCATATCAGAGCCCTTAAAAAACTTCTTAACTTTAGAAAAGCTGTAAAAACCTACCTCCTAGTCACCCCCTCAACCCTTCACCAGCATCAGTAAGTAATCCTATCTGAAGATATATTGCAACACACTTTATATAAACCCTATATTGTAACACTATGAATATAAACTGTAACCCGTTCTGAACTCTTTGGGGAGGACGGGATATAAATCTAAATAAATAATATAATATATTTGTGTGTAAGTACAGATTCATTGTGAGTAGTATGACTAACCTCTTCTACGAAACTGCGTAGCAGTTTTTAGTGCGGTGAGCCGCGCAGAATGGCTTGTGCTGCTCCCAATGCTCATAGAGTTCCTATGAGCATCGGGAGCAGTGTGGGCCATTCAGCGTGGCTCTCTGTGCTACAAACTGCTAGCGCAGTTTAATAGAAGAGGGGGTAAAACTTTTAGCCAATTACATTATATGTACAAAAATTATTTTTTGTTTAAAATAAGCATATTACATACCCTAAAGTCATAATTTTTGTTCAAATCAACAAAAATGTTATAACAAGTTAGCAAGGTAAACATAATTAATTTCTATTTACAATTTTTCCTCAAATTATTATTACATGGCTTAGAAAGTTTTTATTTAAAAAAAACAACCATCTTTCATGGAGTATTGAACTCCAAGGCCTTGCATTTCGGACGCACAAAATATTTAATGTGAAAGACATTGTGAACATAATTAATTGGAGTAATCATTTCTGTTCCTTAGCTTGTTGATCCATTGCCCCTTGATGTTTAGATTTAATTCTAAGCACACAAAAGAGCAATTACTGCAGGGGAAAATCCAAAACTGCATGACATAGCAAATTGCTTTTTGGGATAAAGTCAGACAAAGCTTGCATCATCTGCCTTTAGTTCTTCTGACAGTGACCTTTAACACCGTTCTTATTGTTCAGTTTGTGGGTCACTGGAGAGCATCTTCAACGTATTTGTGATTTTGAGAGCAAGTGAATCTGTTTGCTAATTTGTCTTAATTGCTTGTCAGACCCCCCTAGTAGTTAACGTAGTATTGTGTAAGTGCAGCAGTTTAGAAAAAAAGGTGTCTATCAAATTGTTTTAATTGCTGAAATAATTATCCACGGTTTGAGAGTTCAAACTAAATAAAAGAATATTTACTACCTTTTCTTTCATTACTGCTGCATTTTATTAGTATTATCCTTAGGATAATTTTCAAAGGCAATTGTGTGGACGAAGTGATGGTTTTCAAACAGAAATGGCTTGTTGCAAAATTGCTCATCTGTCATGTGGGTAAATATGTAAATATATCCTCTGTAAGTTTACTTGCTGTTTAAAGATGTGTTCTTGAGGGCAGGAACCTGAGGGATTCACATTTACTGTACATGTATAATTCTAAAAATACAAGAGTCTCCTTAAAATTTTAGATGAAAAAAAAAAAAAAGAAAAGGCAATGTCCAACTGCAGCAAAGAATACAGGCAAAAATGAAGCTGTGGAAAAGTCAGTTGGTATAAAGGTATAAAAAGGTGATCTTTAATTGTTTATGTGTCCAGACTATTTCTTAACAATTGTCCACTAGCCACATAGTCACCTGAATCAGGGGCAATTAAATCTTTGCCAATAAATCAGACTACACATAAACATGGGTAGACTAGATGGGCCATTTGGCGTTTATCTGCCATCGTGTTTCTACTACTATTAAATATTTATATAGCGCTACCAGACGCACGCATCGCTGTAAAAAAAGTCATAAAGAGTAAGAAAGACAGTCCCTGCTCGAAAGAGCTTACAATATAAACAGGCAAGACAGGCAAACAGGATGACATAGAACGGTTAATCAGCGGGATGGGTTGGAGGGCAGAGGAGTAAAGGATTGAAAGCTATATCAAAAAGTTGGGTTTTCAATCTGCTTTTACACAAGGGAAGGGAAAGGGCTTTACGGACAAACTTGGGTAATTTATTCCAGGCATAGGGGGCAGCTAGATGAAAGGAATGAAGTCTGGAATTGGCAATGGAGGAGTAGGGTAATGCTAAGTGTGACTTATCTGAGGATCGGAGTTCTCTGGGAAGTGTATAAGGAGAGCGAATCGAGGTAAGATACTGAGGGGCAGCAGAATGAACACACTTGTAGGTCAGCAATAAAATCTTGACCTGTATGCAATGGCAGATAGGGAGCCAGTGAAGTGATTTAAGAAGTGGGGTGACATGAGCATAGCGAGGTTGGCAGAAGATGAGATGCGCAGCAGAGTTTTGCACAGATTGTAAGGGGGAGAGGCAACTCTGCGGGATATCAGTTAGGAGTAGATTGCGGTAATCTAAGTGTGAGGTTACGAGAGCTTGGACAAGGGTCCGAGTAGTGTGCTCAGAGAGGAAGGAGCGAATTTTGGCGATATTGAAGAGATAGAAGCGACAGGTCTTAGCAGTTTGTTGGATATACGTAGAAAATGAGAGGTCAGAATCGAAGACCACTCCAAGGTTGCGAGCAGAGGAGACTGGAACAATGACAGTATTATTTACAGAGATGGAGAAAGGAGGAGGAAGAGCAGAGTGTTTAGGAAGAAAGAGGAGCAGCTCAGTCTTGGACATATTTAGTTTCAGATGATGGCAGGACATCCATGCAGCAATGTCAGCCAAACAAGCAGAGTCTTTTTCTTGGACTTTAGGTAGAATTTCAGGTGTAGGAGATCAGGGCACCGAGGGAAGAGATGTAGAGAGAGAAGAGGTCCTAAGACAGAACCCTGGGGTACACCAACTGCTAGTGGGGTAGCAGCAGAAGAGGACCCACCAACACATACATTAAAGGTGCGTTGGGAAAGGTAGGTGGCAAACCAGGAGAGGACAGATTTGCGGAATCCAAATGAGGACAGCATATCAAGGAGTAAGCTGTGATTTACAGTATCAAAGACAGCAGACAGGTCAAGAAGGATAAGGATAGAGTAAAGGTCCTTAGACCTGGCCATGAACAAGTCACTGCAGACCTTAGTGAGGGCAGTCTCAGTGGAGTGTTGGGGTAAAAACCAGATTGTAGAGGATCGAGAATCTGTCGAGTTGAAAGGAAGTCCACCCTGCTTCTCCCCAATTCTCCCCTGTTCTGGATTTCTTCTCCATTCCCTTCCTTCTCTCTCCCCTCCCCCCCCCCCCGTAGCCCCCACATTCCTATTCAGTGGCAATGCCTTGTTAAACACCGCTGAGTATAAGTGGTTGGGCCACAGAACATGATTTCAGCAGGTAGATTTGATCTTTCTAGATAAATGAGTATAATTTATTTCCTAATGTAATATAACCCAGTGGTATATAACACAAATACAAAAATAATAGCAAAATACCACAATATCAAACAATACACAACAGTATTGTCAAGCCTTCATCTATCAAGGCATCCTATACGGCCTCAGAAATGGAGCCTACGCACGGTAATGCAGTCACAAACTGAGACAATCCGCGTAGTAGAAATACTCCTGCTCCAATCATTGGCCTTTAAAACTATTTTTTAAGTGCTATTTTTTAGTCGCTATTTTATACTATAAACCCTACACCACTCAATATTTAAGATGTGGTTTTAAATACGTAATGCTTATTCAAAAAATCTGCATCAAATACTGTGTGTAATATCAAAATTTGAAAAACTCGACCACAAAAACTTATCTTATTTGTTTAGTAGTCTTCACTGTCGGAGTCTTAATAGTAAAATCTCAATTCATGTCCGTTCGCCAATGCGGCCAGTGTTTCGCGGGAATTACATACATCCGCTGCATCAGGGCCACCTGGACATTACCACACACATCCTCACTACAAATAAATACAAAAATTAATATATTCACATTCAAAAACCCAAAAGAAAACGTTGTTTTTTTTAAAAATTTAAATAGTACAACACTCACATCAGTGCATTCGGTCACAGCTTTTCAAACAGTGCCAAATGCACTGATGTGAGTGTTGTACGGACATGAATTGAGATTTTACTATTAAGACTCCGACAGTGAAGACTACTAAACAAATAAGATAAGTTTTTGTGGTCGAGTTTTTCAAATTTTGATATTACACACAGTATTTGATGCAGATTTTTTGAATAAGCATTACGTATTTAAAACCACATCTTAAATATTAAGTGGTGTAGGGTTTATAGTATAAAATAGCGACTAAAAAATAGCACTTAAAAAATAGTTTTAAAGGCCAATGATTGGAGCAGGAGTATTTCTACTACGCGGATTGTCTCAGTTTGTGACTGCATTACCGTGCGTAGGCTCCATTTCTGAGGCCGTATAGGATGCCTTGATAGATGAAGGCTTGACAATACTGTTGTGTATTGTTTGATATTGTGGTATTTTGCTATTATTTTTGTATTTGTATAATTTATTTCCAACATAAAAATTATTACAAATACCATATATAGGCAGTCCCAAGGTTAAGAACAAGTTCCATTTTTAATACAGTTCTTAAGTTGAATTTGTATGTAACTCGGATCCTGTACAATACACAGTCTATTAAAACATTAAAGAAAGTCCTCAAAATAAAGTACTGTAGTTTAAATAGAAAGGAAAGATAGGTTTACACTTGCCTTTGTGCTTCATCCATACCACTGTTCCCTCTCCACCACCACATCCAACATTTCTCCCTCTCATCTCTTCCTTCCCCATGCATCTGTACCTCACCCTTTCCCTCCACCTTGACCAATATTTCTCTTTCCCTCCCTATCCCCACCAATTCACCTCTCTCTTCATTTCCCCTTGTGTGCCATCTCTCTTTCCCTCTCATTCAGACACCCTGCCCAACAAATCTCCCTTTCTATTCCTTCTTCCACCTCAGCATCTTTCCCTCACTCCCTCCATTCTTTCATCCTAGGTCCGTAGTTCATGCTCCCCTCCATTCTGTGTTCCAACTTCATGCTCCCTCCTTCCTTCCATCCTTTGTCTGAAGTTTGTACTCCCTCCTTCTGTGTCCCAACACAATCCTGCTTCTCCCTTCCTGTGCCAACATACCCCTCTTTCTCCTTTCTGTCCCAACGCGACCCTCCTCCTCCCTTCTGTATCCCAACACCTCCTCATCATCCTTCCTGCCCTGTGTTCTGCATCCCAAATTCATGTCTCCCTCCCTCCCACGGGTGTTAGCTCCTCTGGCCGGCTCCCTCCTCCCAGCTGCACTTCTCTTCACAAAGCCGCAGCCATGGTTCCTACACATGGCCCACGACTGACCCGGAAACCTTCCCTCTGTCTTCAGTGCAATAAGAGTTTAAATTAAACATTAAATTGAATTAGGATTATAGTCTACCTGTGAGGGGATAGGATGATCCAAAGGGCCACAGGAAGCTGGCCCCAACATAAAGAAGAGATTTTTCATAACAATTAGAGAAATAAGTAGAAACTTACATATTGCCTTTATATTCTGTGACTAGCTGGGTATCCTGTAATAAATTCACCCTTCCTATGCATTTTAGCAGCACATGTTCAAATTATCATGATTAATTGATTTATATGATTCGTAAACTAGAAATTGTCTTAAAAGTATAACTTTCTCGGGGAAATATGTTGTTAAGGAGTTGGCATCTGGTTGCATTTCACTCTGATGGTTTGGCTGTGTCTGTGAGATCATGTAAAACTTTAAACAAGATTTTTTGGGTTAATATTCCTAATCCCTGCATTATTAATCTCAAATTTATATAAATTAATTTGTTGTTTCCATGATTTTTATTATTATTATTAGAAGAGCAAAATTTGTGATATTTTCATTCTAATGTACAGCAATCTTGTGTTTGTAGACATATAGTTATACCATGGTGAATGCTTAGATTTAAGTGATAGTCTACATTTTAATGGCCAAACAGTGTCAATGGTCCGTAACATAGAAGAATTCCAATATCTTAATAAATCCTCAGGGTAAGTTTCATTATCGTTGATAGACAAGTTTACTGGAGACCAAAGCTTTGAAGAATCAATTTTGCCCCTAGATTAAATGAAATAATCTGAGATTTTAACATCTGCCTATAACAATATTTAAGTTAAATTCAGACAGCTAATGATCAGACCAAAGACCCAAACACTATTTATAAGATGAAACGATAGAACTTTGCCTCCATGCTTAAATACCCCTTTCTCATCCCCTCCCTTCCCATCCCAGCTGGCATCGCACTTACCGTTCAGTGCTGAAGAAACCTGCTGCCGCTGACTCCATATGCTTATCCGGTGCAGGGCCTTGAGTATCAACATATGCTCGAGGCCTGCTGGCTTTCACCTGCTCTGAGAATCTCGGGAGCTGGCAAGCCTTGAGTATGCACAGAATGATCAGATGCTCAAGGCCCTGCACCGAATCAGCATACAGTAGATCACAGTAGTAGCACCAATGGGTAAGTGCAGTGCCGTAAGGGGGAAAGAGAATAGCAGCCCCAGGAGGGGCATATATGGAGTTAGCAGCTCGGGGGGGGGGGGAGGGGGAGCATGTATTATGCATAGTGGTTCGGGGGGGGAAGGCATATATGCAGCAGGAGTAAAAATGACCTAATTACAGTACAGAAACTTTAAACAAGTTATCATAATCACAGACACAGGGTGGAAAGAGCTGAAACATATGTAGACAGCATGCTCACAAACTCATGGTAACCAGAGACTAACGGTCTTGTGCCTCACATGGCTAGGGATCATTCTCAAGTGATAACAGTTTTTGAGCAGCATCATATAACACATACCACGGATGGCGCCAGAGTTCAGCAGGTAGCAAGAGGATGACAGGACAGCAGTGCCTGTGTTTAGTAGGGAGCAGGAGGAGGATAGCCGTGCCGGTTATCAGGTGGTTGCTCGAATATAAACCAAGATCCACATTTTTGCACCATTTTTTTGGCCCCAAAATCTCAGTTTATATTATGGTATTTCCATGTGCAGAGTTAAAATCGATACAGTAGAAATTTTTACTACCTGAGCTTCTAGAATTTAGACTAACAAACAAAGTTGTCGGTGATAACTTTTTATTGGACAAACTCCATACATTTGTGACTAGCTGTAAAAGCTGCTAGATGGTCCTCTTACAAATCAATAGCTTTCAACAGAATGTGATCAGCTAGCCATGAGCTTGTCTATATATATATACAAACAGCCTTAGTACTAGCTAGAACTGTTTACAGTCAGTATAACTGCACTGTGTCTTCATTGATCTGACAAAGAGAACATAGCTCTTGAAATGTATTCTCAGAAGCACTTATCTGCTTCAATGAAGAGGCAAAGCCTATGAGGGGGTGCTGAAAAGTTCTCAGCCCAACCAACTTCCTAAATTCTGAGTGTTATTTTGCCACTGTAGCTGAAAAGAGTGTTATCTAATTTCGTTAAGTGTCAATTTGCAGAAACAACAATCTGTTTTGACATTGTTTCAGATCATTGATTGAACCATATCCAAATACCGTATTTTTCGCTCCATAAGACGCACTTTTTCCACCCCCAAAAAGGGGGTGAAAATAAGGGTGCGTCTTATGCAGCAAATACCACGCGCCCCCACCCCTGGTACCTTGATGTAATCCTGGCAGTCCAGCGCTGCATCAGCAGGCCACCCTGCTGGACGGCCGCCCAAGTCCCCATCTGCCAGGCAGGCGCGAGCCCCGAGCACGCCTGCCTGGTCCCGTGCCACTGCTGAATGGTGTCAGCTTGGCCCAGCGCTGCATCGGCAGGCTCTCTCATCTGCCGCGGAAGTGAAAGGCAGGTGCAAGCCCCAAGCGTGCCTGCCTGGTCCTGCGCCACCGCCCAAATGGTGCTGTTGGTTTGCACGGGAGCTGATAGTACCATTCGAGCAGCGGCGCGGGACCAGGCAGGCGCACTCGGGGCTCGTGTCTGCCTTTCACTTTCGCGGCAAATGGGAGAGCCTGCCGATGCAGTGCTGGGCCGAGCTGACACCATTTAGGCGGTGGCACGAGACCAGGCAAGCGCGCTCAGGGCTCGCGTCTGCCTCTCACTGCTGCGGCAGATAGGGACTTGGGCAGCTGTCCAGCAGGGGAGGCTGCCGATGCAGCGCTGGACCGCCAGGATTGCATCAAGGGGGGGGAGGGTCCTGCAGAAAGGTACCAGGGAAGGGGGCCCTCCTGCCAGAATTAAATTAATCAGGAGGCTTCCCAGCCCTGCAGAAAGATACCGGGGAAGGGGGCCCTCCTGCTGGAATTGCAGTAAATTAATCACTAATTTAAATTTACAACAAATGTACAGCTGAAGCAAGAGGCCTTGTGAATTGCTTTAAAAAAATTTAAAAAGAGGAAATAAAAATGTAAAGGTATTAGAGAGGTGCATTTTCCAAAGCTGAGCAGGAAACAGAAAGACTTCCCTGCCTGCCCTGCCACTAGGCACTGCCCTGTGCTGTGTCCCCACCTGCCCTGTGCCCTGTCCCGGCCTTCCACTAGACCACAAGAGGGGGGACAGAGTACAGAGCCTGGCAAGGAGTGTGGGGTTGGGTGCAGAGCCTGGCAGGGGAAATTTGGTTCAGAATGGGGTTTTTTTTTCTTGTTTTCTTCCTCTAAATCTAGGGTGCATTTTGTGGTCAGGTGCATCTTGTGGAGCGAAAAATATGGTAATTCTCTTCTTGGTTGGGATGAGAACTTTTCAGCACCCCCTCGTACTTCCTCTTGCTTATCCTTATTTCTACATTTTCAATTATACTAATAAAGTAGACTAATATTTTATTCTAAAATGCTTCACAAATAAAGTGCAGGTTCAGAAGTGTGACTCCATCATTTAATACCGTATTTTCGCGGATATAACGCGCACCATTGTAAAACGCGCACAGGGGTATAGCGCGCAGAAATCACGATGATATGTACAAAAACTTTTCTATACCGCGCTCAGGCATATAACGCGCATGCTGCCCGACTCTCCTCTGGCCCCCCCCGACTCTCCTTTCGCTCTCCCCGACTCTCCTCTGGCCACCCCGACTCTCCTTTCGCCCTCCCCGACTCTCATCTGGTTGCCCCGACTCACCCTGACTTTCGGTGCACTGCCCCGACTCTCCTCTGGTTGCCCCGACTCACCCTGACTTTCGGTGCACTGCCCCGACTCTCCTCTGGTTGCCCCGACTCACCGTTCACCCGCCCTGACTTTCGGTGCACTGCCCCGCCTCTCCGTGCCTGTCCCCCTTGAAGTCCTGTCCCCCCTTGAAGGTCTGCCTGTCCCCCCTTGAAGGTCTGCCTGTCCCCCCTTGAAGTCCTGTCCCCCTTGAAGGTCTGTGCCTAGTCCCCCTTGAAGATCTGCCTGTCCCCCCTTGAAGTCCTGTCCCCATCCTGAAAGCCTGATGCCCCCCCTCGACGTCCGATTCTTCTCCCCCCTCGGCAGGACCACTCGCACCCCCACCCGAAGGACCGCCGACTCCCCGACAATATTGGGCCAGGAGGGAGCCCAAATCCTCCCTGGCCACGGCGACCCCCTAACCCCACCCCGCACTACATTACGGGCAGGAGGGATCCCAGGCCCTCCTGCCCTCGACGCAAACCCCCCCTCCCCCCCAGCCGACCCGCGACCCCCCTGGCCGACCCCCACGACCCCCCCACCCCCCTTCCCCCGTACCTTTGGAAGTTGGCCGGACAGACAGGAGCCAAACCCGCCTGTCCGGCAGGCAGCCAACGAAGGAATGAGGCCGGATTGGCCCATCCGTCCTAAAGCTCCGCCTACTGGTGGGGCCTAAGGCGCGTGGGCCAATCAGAATAGGCCCTGGAGCCTTAGGTCCCACCTGGGGGCGCGGCCTGAGACACATGGTCGGGTTTGGCCCATGTGCCTCAGGCCGCGCCCCCAGGTGGGACCTAAGGCTCCAGGGCCTATTCTGATTGGCCCACGCGCCTTAGGCCCCACCAGTAGGTGGAGCTTTAGGACGGATGGGCCAATCCGGCCTCATTCCTTCGTTGGCTGCCTGCCGGACAGGCGGGTTTGGCTCCCGTCTGTCCGGCCAACTTCCAAAGGTACGGGGAAGGGGGGTGGGGGGGTCGTGGGGGTCGGCCAGGGGGGTCGCGGGTCGGCTGGGGGGGCGGTCGGAGGTTCATGGGGGGGGCGGTCGTTGGAGGGAGGGGGGTTTGCGTCGAGGGCAGGAGGGCCTGGGATCCCTCCTGCCCGTAATGTAGTGCGGGGTGGGGTTAGGGGGTCGCCGTGGCCAGGAGGGTTTGGGCTCCCTTCTGGCCCAACTACACAAAGTACGGGGAAGGCGGGTGGGGGTGTCGTGGGGGTCGGCCAGGGGGGTCGCGGGGTCGGCTGGGGGATGGGCGGAGGTTCTTGGGGGGGGGCGGTCGTTGGGGGGGAGGGGGTTTGCGTCGAGGGCAGGAGGGCCTGGGATCCCTCCTGCCCGTAATGTAGTGCGGGGTGGGGTTAGGGGGTCGCCGTGGCCAGGAGGGTTTGGGCTCCCTCCTGGCCCGATATTGTTGGGGAGTCGGCGGGCCCTTCGGGGTGAGGGTGCGAGTGGTCCTGCCGGGGGGGGGATGTATCGGACGTCGGGGGAGTCGGCCGGGCAAGAGGGCTTGGGCTCCCTCTTGCTCCGATCGTGGATGCGGGTGCGGGTGGGAGCGCGTGCGAGCGGTCGTTTCGGGGTGGGGGTGCGAGCGGTCCTGCTGGGGGGGTGAATCGGGCGTCGGGCGGGGTGGGAACTATGTTTAAAAACTTTTGTATACCGCGCTCAGGCATATAACGCGCGAGGGGTATGCGCGGTACGTAAAATCACGTATAACGCGCGCGTTATATCCGCGAAAATACGGTAAATAAACAAAAATTGAATGATATGATACATTTTTTTCATGACGTCAATATAAAGAAACCTAAGTGAAAAAGCCAATAAACAATTAAAACTAGACAAAGGAGGTCATTTTAGAATGGTCATATAGCATCTATACATGTAAATAGCAGCCATACATGAATTCCAGTTTTATTATACTACAGGACACAGATTTGGTGGTGGTATGTCTGGGCATGATTTGGCAGTTAAAAAAAGTATGCTGCTTATTTCAGAAATGCTTCAAGTTTTAGATATGCATAAAACTCGCAATTAGACATGTATTACCATCTAGATCCCAGTTTTACAAAGCCAGGATATACACGTTTAAAACTGAAACACCTGCATCTGGCATAGGGTGTAGTCTGGACTTGTTTTGGCTGGCAGTTTCTGTTCTAAAATACTAGCGGAACATAAGATGTGCTGATCTGAACATCGCAATGCTGATTTTTATGTCCCTTCTAAAACGGCAATGGATGGATCATGCCACTGAATCGGCCACCGATTCTTGGCAACACGCACAGTGAAGAATCTACGCTGTGATGTTTCACAGCAGAGTACAGGAGTGGTTTGACATTGCCTTTTCCTGTGCAGTATGTGACTCCACTATGTCACTGCTGCCAAATATAGGGCCCCTCAGCCTACAGTACCTGGTATTCCTAGGCAGTTCCCCATCCAGATACTAGCTAGGCCTGACCCTGCTTAGCTTCCTATAGTAAGAGTGGGCCTACTCAGGGCGGCCAGGCCATAGGCCTCAAAACAGCAATATACATATATTATTTTTATTTATAAATTTCAAAAATATTATCACAAGAATAATCTTGTTCAGGAAATACAGAAAGAAACTTGATATCAATCAAAAATCCTTAAAAAAAAAAAAGAAGAAGCATAAACTTAGGTGTCAGGTCAGAAGCGCGCTGGGACAAAGGCGCACCCAGACAATTTAGCGCAGCGCGGAGACGTGCGCCGTGAAAATTACTGTTTTTACGGCTCCATCGCGCCGCGTTGTGGGGGCATTGTGGGGGGTATGGGGGATTGTAACCCCCCACATTTTACTGAAAACTTCACTTTTTCCCTGTTTTTAGGGAAAAAGTTCAATTTACAGTAAAATGTGGAGGGTTACAACCCCCCAAATCCCCCACAACGCCGGCGCGATCTCTATTAAGTAAACTGGGGGGCTCCCCAACAAAACCCCGCGTCGGAGCCCCTAAAAACTGTAATTTTCTTTGACGCACGCCTCCATCTTGCGCTCAGTTGTCGGCGCGCGCCTTTGTCTTTCGCGGGGTTGTCTATGAACCGTAAACTTATCTATCTTCCTTAGACCACAGTAATAGAGGAGAGAAGACTGGAAAAGGTGAAGAGAACCTCCAATCAATAGGAAATACCGAACAACGAAAGTCCCACATCATTCATTAAACAGCCATTCAAAAACAGTTCCAGAAACCACTTTCTTCAAATCCAGAGGTTCTTAATTGTTCCGAAGAAAAAAATATATAACTCCTAGATATTTAACCATGCATTTGCATGGATATGCTTAGAAGAATGAGGTATCAAGATTCACAGTTTCAGATTTCATAGCAAGAAATAATTTTCTTCTTTCCTGCGTTTGTCTTGTAACATCCAGAAACATCCAAACTTTTTTCCCATAGAATAACACTTGGGAATTAGTATCTTGTTCAAAAACTAAAGACACAAGAAAGGTGCTCTTTCAGCCATTTCAGATAAGGATGTTTCAAGCAATTCTATAACATTCAGAGTCTCTTTCAAAGTCAAATTGAAATCATCTGCCACTGAGCTCATTCCTATGTTCTTTTTTGCTGGCAAATAATAAATTCAATTGACTGGAGGACTATTTTCAGGAGAAAATTTCAATCAGATATATTTTTTTTGTTTAAATCTATTTTATTCATTTTCACATCAAAGATCACAAAGAAGGCTTTGATACATGTAACTAAATACATTCAAGAAATTATTATCAAATCATAAATTCCAGTACAGTGATTATAGTCCACATTGAAGGAGAGTGAAACCATACACAATCAAGGGTAGTTGAATTAAAGAAAACTAAACTCGGTCATATTTGCATATGCCACAAATGTACAGGGTTCTTTGGTTAATTACATTAGGTCCTAAGTGGTTGAAATTACAGAGGGGTCAGGAGCCTTAATGGCAGCCTTGCCTTCCAAAAAAAATCCCTTCTCCACTTCAACCTCTGAAACCCCTGATCAAGCCTAAAGTGGTGGATATGGAGGCGTTGTGGGGAGCCATGGAGAGCCTTCACTAGGTATGCTCCCAATTTATTTCCTCAACTCAACAAACTGCAATTCAAATTAAAAATTGTGAAGATATATTTTTTAAAGATTTCCATGGGGGTTATGCCCAGAAACTTTGGAAAATTTCAGAAACGCAGATGTAATCTACGATTATAATTTTCAATTTGTTCCTTTCTATTTAATAAATTCTTATCTTTAACAATCCCAGATGTTAAATCCTGCAGTCTTAACATTCTCTTTAACAATTTTCAAGTCTTGTTTTGTGCTTTCTATTTTCCTCCCTAGATTATCCACTGTGCACACAAGTGTATCAATTTCCTGAGAAGACTTGGGGCTCTTTTTACAAAGGTGCTTTAGGGCCTTAACGCACGGAATAGCACGAGCTAAAATGCCGCGAGCACTAGCCGCTACCGCCTCCTCTTGAGCAGGCGGTAGTTTTTGGGATAGCGCGCGCTAATCTGGTGCATGCGCTAAAAACGCTAGCGCACCTTTGTAAAAGGAACCCTTGGTTACTGTATTGCAGTGTTTTTCAACCTTTTTTGGGCAAAGGCACACTTGTTTCATGAAAAAAATCACGAGGCACACCACCATTAGAAAATGTTAAAAAATTTAACTCTGTGCCTATATTGACTATATATAAAGTAATTCTCTTGAATAGAAATCAAATAAACACAAAGAAAGTATTTTATAATGCTGCCACCGCCAACAACACCGTTGGCGGCGGTGGCACTCAAGTGGCTAAAGAGCCGCAGTTTGCCGGCCTAGGGACAACACTGGAGGGTGGCCAGCTGTGCACCCCCTTGGGACGTAAACCCGGGGTGGGGCAGACCGCCCCCCCCCACCCTGGTATGCCACTATCTGTACCTCACTCCCTCCCTATGACCAAAAATTCTCCTTTCTTCTATTCCCCGTGTACACAACCATCTCTTTCCCTCCCTTCCTCTCTCCAAAGTCCATGCCTTCTGTGTCCAAACACTCATTCCCTCCCCCATCTCAGCATCTCTTTCCCTCCCTTCCTCTCTCCCAAGTCCATTTCTTCTGTGTCCAAAAACGCATTCCCTCCCCCACCTCAGCATCTCTTTCCCTCCCTTCCTCTCTCCCAAGTCCATTTCTTCTGTGTCCAAAAACGCATTCCCTCCCCCACCTCAGCATCTCTTTCCCTCCCTTCCTCTCTCCCAAGTCCATTTCTTCTGTGTCCAAAAACGCATTCCCCCCCCCACCTCAGCATCTCTTTCCCTCCCTTCCTCTCTCCCAAGTCCATGCCTTCTGTGTCCAAAAACCCATTCCCTCCCCCACCTCAGCATCTCTTTCCCTCCCTTCCTCTCTCCTAAGTTCATGCCTTGTGTCCAAAACGCACTTCCTCCCCCCTTTTGTGTTCCGTGTTTGCCTCCCAGCCCATCTTTGCAACTTTCTCAGCAAAACGAAGCTCAAGCCGCGAGGCTTGTCTTCTGCTTCCTGCCTGCCCTGCCGCACACAAATAGCCGAACGGAAGTATTCTCCGACGTCAGCGCTGACATCGGAGGGCAGGCTTTGCTTAAGCCCTCCCTCCGACGTCAGCGCTGACATCGGGGAACGCTTGTGATCGGCTATATGTTAGCTGCAGGGCAGGCAGGAACAGAAGACGAGCCTCGTGGCTCGAGATGTATTGAACTCCGCGGGTCCCCCGTCCAGCTCTCTCCTGTCCACGTGGGGCGGACCGCCCCTCTCCCTAGACTGGTGGTACTGCCCTGATGGCGGCCCTGACCGTACGGCACACCAGGCAACATCTCGCGGCACACTAGTGTGCCGTGGAACAGCGGTTGAAAAACACTGCTGTATTGTTTAACCTTGAGAGAGCCTCCCAAATGCTCTCTAAAGTCACCACCGATGGCTTCACCAATTGTAAAGACATCCCAGAAACCGCTGCCAGGGTTCTTTTTTCTCCTGCTTCTTTTGCAGCTACTTCCCCTCTGGACGGGGTTTCCCCAACGAGATCAATCTCGTGAGGTTCATCTAGCTCAGGGATCTCAAAGTCCCTCCTTGAGGGCCGCAATCCAGTCGGGTTTTCAGGATTTCCCCAATGAATATGCAATGAAAGCAGTGCATGCCCATAGATATCATGCATATTCATTGGGGAAATCCTGAAAACCCGACTGGATTGCGGCCCTCAAGGAGGGACTTTGAGACCCCTGATCTAGCTGCACAACAAGTGGAGCAGGACATAGTGGTGAAGTAGCTGATGGAGCGGATAAGGTGACATTTAAGTCCAAGTGCTCTGGGTCTCTCCCACCCAGGGGCAAAGCAGACAATCTTCCGGATTCCTCCGTGGGACTAGTAGTGACGGCGAACCTCAAAATTGACTGCTGTGCCGGAGAAGAGATTCTTGACGTTGAAGAAGAAAGCCGCACACCACCTTTTCTTTTAGTGTGCAGCATATTGAAGCAATAAGGGAATACACAGCAGAAACAAGTCAGGAAAGCCGACACAGAGTTGCTGCCACCTTGACTCCTCCTCCCAATATGCATATATTATAAAATTTTTCCCCATTGGCATTTTCACCTTCTCTGAGGGAGCAATTGTACTTACCTCAGTAGTATCCCAACACCAACTGCTAAATGAGAAATAAAATCAAGTTATTTCATGTGGCCCATTAATTGGCTTCTCTTGTATGTGTAGTCTTGTGAAATCTAGCAGTTTCTTGTGTAAATGGCAGCAAATGCAGTAGAGCTACCATGTTCATTTACCAGCAATTACCCATGTAAAGCTTTGCCTGATACTGATCTTTTTTTGGGATATGTAGGTTTGTGAAATTGTTGCTCTCATTGTATGTGCCAGTCAGTACACATGTACTCTAAATTAAGGGTTCTCCTTGGAGCTTGGCTCAAGGATATACAAATATATTTGATAAATATTCATTGTGGGCATTCTGTAAAGCAGACTTGTACTACAGATTTTATGGACTGTAATTGATAATTACTCTAAATGGTATATTAAAACTAAAGATGATTAATAAAATTGGACAACTCCTGCACTTTGTAGTGCCTCAATACTTAATGATTTTAATTAATTTACTTTATTATTGCAAGAAACTTAAAAAAACAAACATCTATTTAATAGTATTAGATTAAAGCTTGTACAACCCTTTTACAGAATAAGCTATTAGTAAATCTGATAGAGCTCCTTTGGCGATTTACATGCTTTTCTTGCATGGCACGATTTGTTAATTGCTTGAGGCATTAGATTGGATAAAGACTTCTTTACTGTAGTTTGCAAAGCATCTCCACCTTGGCCTTAAAAACTGTGCTTTATGAAGTGTACAGTGATTTACTCATTAGCTTTCTATTCAGCAAGAAATACAAGTATCCCTTTCAGCTTAATATTAAGCCAGAACAAGGCCCTATACATATTCAAATTAAATAGTGTTTAGTACAGTAAGAGATGAAGACTTGAAGAACCACTTTTTAAGGAACTGTCTTTTTATAAACAGCCAAAAATATGATAACTTTTAATTAATTGGAATTTTCCAAAACAGCTATTATATCTGTGTTTAAAAAGTGGTGTTGAGTTGACAGTTAGGAGCATGGCCCCTGAATCTGTAAAGGTCACCCAAATTTGGGTGTCCAAAAATAGTTAATGGGCTCCAGTGGTTTAATTAGTGAAGCTAATAACAAGACTTAATTGGTACTAATTATGATTTACATGCAGATCTGCCTGCGTGCTATTCTGTAACAATGAGCATCTTAAATGGATTAGCTGCAACTCACAAGGTCGAGTGGCCATGGAAGAGGCATGGTGGTTCATGAGTAATCACAAAAAATGCTCAGTGTTACACAATAGCAGAGATCCACACTCAATTTGCGCATTAGGATTTATACCAGGTTTCAGCTGGCATACATCCTCACGCCCAATGTTGAGCACCAAATTTGGCACACTTTATAGAATATCATTGAGTACTGAATTTTATCGGCACCAAATTTATGGCACCATTTATAGAATCTGACCCATGGTGTGAAAAAAAGCAAAGGAATATAAGACCTGGCCAAAGGCATAGCTACTATTGAACAAGCTTGAATATTGTCCAGGTCTTTCTGCTTGGTGCCTTCCTCTAATGCAGTGCATTGCAAACTTTTTAAGCTGATTTCAGTGGTGCGGTTGGAGGGTACCTAGAAATGCACAGATGTCCTCCATCCATGGTCCTGAGCCTACTATTACTGCCAGTGGGGGGGGGAAGGAGTTGATGCAGAAGGAGAGGTGAGGAGAGGCGCTGGCTGACTGACTACAGGATGTGCCTTTTGCTGCGAGAGACACATCCTGTAAGCAGTCAGCCAGCACTGCTACTCGTTGCTGGCATCTCGGGGCACACCTGGAATCTGCGGGGGCACACAGTTTGCAATATACTGCTCCAATGCATTAGATTTCTTCTCTCCAACACCATGGATGCAGCATCTCTTCCCCCCTTCTGCTGTTTCAGCATCTTTCTCTCTCTCTACCCTTGCCCCCATAGTCCTACAAACTTACAGTGGGTTACTAGCACTGAATCCTTTCTAAACAAGCTGCTTCAGGCTGGCTCCATGAGGGCCTCCCCTCTGTTACATCCCACCTTCTCTGATGCAACTTCTGTAGGTAGGATGCAACAGAAGGAAAGCTTCAGTAGAGTTGGCTTAAAGTTGATTCTTTTGATCAGTGCCTCTGCTGGTGATCGGCCATAGGTGTGGATTACTGTAAGGGTGGGGGGGGGGGAGGTGTCAGACCCATTGGGGGATGGAGAAATGCAGGACCTCTGGGGGATTGAAAGGTAGAGGTAGGAAGACTGGACCTGAGGAGAAGAGATGCTGGACCTGGGTGGGATGAAGTGGATGGAAGAGAGAAAGAGAATGGAGCAAGGGGAAGGAGGGAAAGATGCTGGCCTGGGAGGCATGGCAAATAGAGAAGAAAGACGAGAAAAGCTGCATGTAGGGAGGGAAAGGAATACGGAGGAGTGATGGTGGGCACAGGGGAAGGGATGGGAATACAGAAGAGATGCTGGACAGGATGGATAGGGGCACAGAGGAAAGATGGATAATTAAACATAGAAAATAAAAAATGTCAAAAAATACAGGAGACCCCCAGAATGAGAGTTAGACCCCCCCTCCCCGAGAAAAGCAGACAACAAAGGTAGAAAAAATATTTTTTTCTGGATTTAAATCAATTGGAATATGTCAGCTTTGGGAAATAGGCACCTCTACTATCTTGTATTTCAGTTTTTATTTCTCTAGTGTTGCTGTACTTGGAGAGTCAGACTTCTTGAGGTTTCCAGTTCAGGGTTTTTTTTTGCCTTCATACATCTATTATTGATCTGTGGTCCCTTGTGTCATAGTTATTGAGGGTCTGCCTGTGTTTTCCAAGTATGACAAAGTTACAATATTCTGCTAGCATATAGTTTCTATATATAAGTCTAGAATGTGTTTGGATTTTGTTAATGGAGCTTAGAAGAGGGTCCCCTTCCTCCTGGACCCACTATGTTGAGTGAAATGGTGTAATAAGGACCCATCTTAACTTTTCCTCATGGAACCCATTCAGTTTTAGCTACATCACTGGACCTAGCCAATCATTTTTCTCGCATCCAGTCATTTTAATATGAATTATCTGTTCACATAAAAACAAATCTTGAAAAAAAAAACTGGTGTTGCTTTTGCAGGGTGAGAGGGATGAGTGTGTCTTTTACTTTTGTTATTCTGTAACATGTGGGTATTGGACTAGAGCTCTACAATAGTTCCTCTTTGATGTTGCAAAAGTGCATGGCCCAAAACTGGGAGAAGGCCCAGGTTCTTTTTGCCTTCCATACTTTGGAATCCTAGGCAGTTGCCTCTGTTGCTGGTGCCTGCATCTGGGCCTGAGGTAAACTTGGGGGTTTGAGCCCTTCCCCTTCCCTTCTCAGAGCAAGTGAATGAAAGTAGGGGTAGATGCAGAAAGATACTGCAAGCCTAACTGTATGGTTACCGCAGGATTTACATTCACTTTACTAATTGAATGATGCGGAAAGGGATTCAGCATGGATTTTAACACACGCAGTAAACTATACCAGTGTTCTTAAACCACCGGTCCATGGACCAGTGTCGGTCCACAGAAATTTCCTGCCAGTCCACAGGGCCAGCACGTGCATCAGGCCCATAACAATGTTCTTCAACCGCCGGTCCACGGTGCAATCGGTGCGGCTTTATCTTCGAGCCAGCTTCCTCTTTCTCACTGATTCATTGCACAAAGCCATGGGCATCCTACGCCTGAACCGGAAGCCTTCTCTCTGACGTTGCAACATCAGAGGGAAGGTTTTCAGATGAGGCACGGGACGTGCAAGGTGCAATTAGTACTATTATGGGGGCGGAGTCTGGGGTGGAGATTGGGTAGAGAAGGGGGGGGTCTGGCCCACGACTTAGCCCTGTGTTCTTCAAACGCTGGTCCACGGACCGATGCCGGTCCACAGAATAATTCTTTTATTTCTGCCAGTCCATAGGTGTAAAAAGGTTGAAAAACACTGAACTATACCACACATTGCATTAAAATGTATGGTAATTAGATCATTAAGGTCTCCTTTTACAAAGGTGCGCTATGGCCTTAACGCGCAGAATAGCGCGCGCTAAAATGCTGTGCATGCTAGCCGCTACCGCCTCCTCTTGAGCAGGTGGTAGTTTTTCAGCTAGTGCGCGCTAATCCGGTGCGTGCGCTAAAAACGCTAGCGCACCTTTGTAAAAGGAGCCCTAAGTATTATGCTGTGATACACAGAAAGAATTAGTGGCTTATAACCAACACCCAAAGTAAGAAATTTTTCACCAGGTCCAGGGCAGCATAGAAGGGTTGGTTAAGAGGATTTCGGATCCTTTTGTGATTTAAGTGCTTTACTTTTCTTTATCTGCCTCCAGAACAAATATTTGCAATTTTTAAACACAGACAGGAGTAACAGAAATGTGTAGATGTCTGAACAAAAATGAAGGTGCCACCATACATCCACAACTACTGTTCTGCCCATAAATAGTTTCACAAAAATTTGATGTACAAGAAATTTTTGGGAGGCTTAATTATGTGCATAGCAACAGATGCAGATGTATGCCAGCACTTTTCATTTTTTTTCGGCCATGTGCACAAGAAGCTGTGCATGCATCTGGTAGGGTTTTCTCGTTATCACGCAAGTTTTGTGCACATTAAATTTGCATGTCATTAGATTTTTGCATGGTGTGCTTTTAAGTGCAAGCCACATGATCACCTTTGTGGCTTTCATGCATCGGCCTCACAGTCTGTTCAGAGGATACAATAAAAGGGGCAGCTGGGAAGGGGTAAAACGCGGACCTCACAGACCTGACGGACCTCGCGGATCTAAACCCGTACGGCCTTAAAAATCTGAGGTCCGTGTCGGTCTGTGTCCGTGGCGCTTGTAGTTTCTGTCGCTGACAGACCTTGATGAGATTTTTGCACTGACGGATCCGTCTCAGCATAGGGAGGGAAAAGTGTTAGGATCCGTCAGCGCTAAAAATCTCTTCGAGGTCTGTCAGAGCCAGAGACTAGTGCTGGAGTGGCAGAGCAGAAGCCAAGAGAGCGGGGACATAGGTTTTGGACGTGCGTTATGGAAAAGAAGTCTCCAAACTCCAGCACAAGTCTCTGGCTCTGACAGACCTCAAAGAGATTTTTAGCGCTGACGGATCCTAACACTTTTCCCTCCCTATGCTGAGACGGATCCGTCAGTGCAAAAATCTCATCAAGGTCTGTCAGCGACAGAAACTACAAGCGCCACGGACACGGACCTCAGATTTTTAAGGCCGTACGGGTTTAGATCCGCGAGGTCGGTGAGGTCCGCGTTTTACCCCTTCCCGGGGCAGCTTTGGATTGGAAATGGGAAAGTATGATATTGATTATGTTTGAAATTTCAAAGTATACATTCACATATATATTTTGCATCTGCTTCAAAGCAAGAACAAAGTCTAAGGGCCCCCCAATTTAATTAACTTCCAGGCTATTTTAAAACTATCTCCTAATGTACATTGTATAAAAATTTGCAAATAATCTCTCTACACCCTTTTTATTATTAAAATGGTTTTCTAGTGAATTCAACCTTGAATAAACAGTTCTGAAAGCAAAACTATTCCATTTTTCTACAAACTAGGTAGACCACAGGATGTGGCTGCCCAAATTTGCTTTGCCAATGTGCCTTTCCAGTTCAGTTTTTGGTCTTTGTCAGCAGAAGTAAATGCACATTACTGCCAAACTATGATGTGGTCTCTTTTCTGTTGAGAAATGGATTGAGGCCACTGACTCAGTTCACATAGGTCACGCATTAATATAGTTAGTTAGTCCAATGAAATAACGTTTTATTTATGTATGGTCATGTGATCCTTCCTGTTGTTTATCATAAGAACATAAGAACATAAGCAATGCCTCTGCTGGGTCAGACCTGAGGTCCATCATGCCCAGCAGTCCGCTCACGCGGCGGCCCAACAGGTCCAGGACCTGTGCAGAAATCCTCTATTTATACCCATCTATCCTCTTTTCCAGCAGGAAACCGTCCAATCCTTTCTTAAATCCCAGTACCGTACTCTGCCCTATTACATTCTCTGGAAGCGCATTCCAGGTGTCCACCACACGTTGGGTAAAGAAGAACTTCCTAGCATTTGTTTTGAATCTGTCCCCTTTCAACTTTTCCAGATGCCCTCTTGTTCTTTTATTTTTTGAAAGTGTGAAGAATCTGTCCCTCTCTACTCTCTCTATGCCCTTCATGATCTTATAAGTCTCTATCATATCCCCTCTAAGTCTCCTCTTCTCCAGGGAAAAGAGACCCAGTTTCTCCAATCTCTCAGCATATGGAAGGTTTTCCATCCCTTTTATCAGACGTGTCGCTCTCCTCTGAACCCTCTCGAGTATCGCCATATCCTTCTTAAGGTATGGC
The DNA here is from genome assembly GCF_902459505.1 of Geotrypetes seraphini. NCBI lineage: Eukaryota > Metazoa > Chordata > Amphibia > Gymnophiona > Dermophiidae > Geotrypetes > Geotrypetes seraphini. The sequence continues at coordinate 309,454,439 of NC_047086.1, read as the reverse complement.
GACCAATATTGGACGCAGTATTCCAGATGCGGGCGCACCATCGCCCGATACAACGGCAGGATAACTTTTTTCGTCCTGGTTGTAATACCCTTCTTGATTATACCTAGCATTCTATTCGCTCTCTTAGCGGCCGCTGCGCACTGTGCCGTCGGCTTCATTGTCATGTCCACCATTACCCCTAAGTCCCTTTCCTGGGTACTCTCATTCAATAACATCCCTCCCATCGTATAGTTGTACCTCAGGTTTCTGCTTCCCACATGCAGTACTTTACATTTCTCAACGTTGAACTTCATCTGCCATCTCGTCGCCCATTCCCCTAGTTTATTCAGGTCCCTTTGCAATTTTTCGCAGTCCTCTTTAGTCCGAGCTCCACTGAATAGTTTGGTGTCGTCTGCAAATTTTATTATCTCACACGTCGTCCCTATTTCTAGATCATTTATGAATATATTAAATAGTTGTGGCCCGAGCACCGAGCCCTGCGGAACACCACTTGTGACCCTCTTCCAGTCCGAGTAGTGGCCCTTCACCCCTACCCTCTGTTTCCTACCCGCCAACCAGTTTCTGATCCATCTATGCACATCTCCGTCCACCCCATGGTTCTTCAGTTTCCGGAGTAGACGCTCGTGAGGCACCTTGTCAAAGGCTTTTTGGAAATCTAGGTATACGATGTCTATGGGGTCTCCTTTGTCCGTCCGTTTGTTGATTCCTTCGAAGAAGTGCAATAAGTTAGTTAAGCACGATCTCCCCCTGCAGAAACCATGTTGGCTTGGTATCAGAAGTTCATTTCTTTCCAAATGTTCATCGATGTTTTCTTTTATCAGCGCTTCTGCCATTTTCCCCGGAACCGAGGTCAGACTCACAGGTCTGTAGTTTCCCGGGTCACCTCTTGATCCCTTTTTGAAGATGGGCGTGACGTTGGCTATCTTCCAATCCTCTGGTATCACACCTGTTTTCAGGGATAGGTTGCAAACTTGCTGCAGTAGTTCTGCTATCTCCTCCTTTAATTCCTTCAGAACCCTTGGATGGATTCCATCTGGGCCCGGGGATTTGTCAGTTTTTAGTTTTTCTATCTGCCTGCGCACATCTTCAAGGCTCACTTCCATGGATGTTAATTTTTCTGCTTCATTTCCATTGAAGAATTGCTCAGGTTCCGGTAAGTTGGTTGTGTCTTCGTTCGTAAATACAGACGAAAAGAACATGTTAAGTCTTTCTGCGACTTCTTTCTCCTCCTTCACTACCCCCTTCCTGTCTCCATCATCCAGCGGTCCCACCTCCTCCCTAGCTGGCTGTTTCCCTTTAACATATCTGAAGAATGGTTTGAAATTTCGTGCCTCCCTGGCTAGCCTCTCTTCATACTCTCTTTTGGCTTTTCGAACCACTCGGTGACATTCTTTTTGATACTTCCTGTGCTCCATCCAGTTCCCCTCAGTTTTGTCCTTTTTCCATTTCCTGAATTAATTTTTCTTATTGCCTATCGCTTCCTTCACTATTTTAGTCAGCCATACCGGGTCTTTTGTTCGACTCTTTTTGCTCCCCTTTCTGAATCTGGGTATGTACAAATTTTGCGCCTCGCTCACCGTGTCCCTGAAAAAAAGCCAGGCATGTTCTACCGTTTGCCATTTCTTGGAAGTGTTCCTAAGTTTCTTCCTTACCATTTCCCTCATTGCTTCATAGTTTCCTTTCCTGAAGTTGAAAGTTGTTGCTATGGTTCTCTTTCCTTTCGGTATTCCTACTTCAACTTTGAACTTGATCCATGTAACCAAAACACTTCCAGCCAGTGTAATAGCATCACTTTGGGTAACTGATAAAAATCTATCAGATAAGAATTGGTATTGTCTAGTTCTGCTGCAAGAGCAGCGTATTATGCTATTCTGGTTACTTTCTAGAAGGTATTGTTTATAAAAGGAAAGAAAGTATTCTACTTTATTAATCACATAGCTTTTTCCAAACACTTCTAGACTGGTCTATACTGTTCATATATCTAGTATGTAATTTCAACAAACTTCCTAAAAGATTCAATGACAGACTAATGTCTCACCACATAAACATCTTCAAAGGAAGGTATGCTACAATTATTCGGGTCTGTGTCTCTACTATGGCTCATGCTGTTGATTTTAAGGATGTCTTTTATAAGATTTCAAGCAGAGCTATAAATGACATACCTCACAATGGTGAACCGATACTCATGAATAATTTCAGTGCTGCGTTTTCTGTGCTACATCCTCATGGAACTTAGTGCATGGGCAACATTTTATGGACAAAGCCAATTAAAATGTTTTACAACTTATGGCAAAAGGCAATGAACATAAAACAGTTACCCTTAGCAGGTGGTATTTAAGGACAGCAGCTATGGCTGTTGTCAGTAGGCAACTTGAGATCAGCTACCATAGAGGAGATTTGCAGGGCAGTGACATAGCTATCCATGCATACATATCAGACAGTCCTTCAAAATCTGTTTGGGATTTGGAATCCATGCCGACTTGGAAATATTAGGTGCAAGCAGTTGAGTGGCAGGGGACATTATGTGCAAGCAATTGAGCAGTGAGGTAGACAACTGTGTTAAAAGACTTATAATGATGAAAGTTAGCTCCTGAAGAAGCAATTTTGTGAAATGGACAGTTGTGTTGAGTGGGCCAAAGGAGGCTGAAATTGAGCTCCTATCATAAAGTCAAGTATCAATGGTTATGATTATTGAGCTGTGAGGAATTTTTATGTGCAGTAAAAATAAAAAATCAATTGAAAAGTTATAATTGGTGAATTGAAAGCCATAAGATTAATGGGAAAGAAGATTGAGAATATGATGCAATGATATATGATACGGCAAAGTAAAGCCTTGATATATCAGAAGATTATTGGACATTACTGAAGCCCCCCCTCCATGTTCTTCATTTATTTATAAACAGGTACAGTACGTGTGATGTGATTTAGAATTTAATTTGAATTCTTATTGAGTATTGAGTAGGTATAGTCTAGAAAATGTCACTGTTTGGAGTAGTGATGTAACACAGTCTTCCACTTGTTTTGCTGCTGGAACATGGTACTGGTGATTGTAAGCATCCCGAAGGGCAAGCAGACCAGTACAGTCCTCATATATGGGTGACATCATTGACTGAGCCCAGTATGAAAGAAGTACCACAACAACTTTTTCTAGAATCCTTTGGCTAGGCTCACCGTACGTGCCTATATCTGTGAGGAATGTTTATGTGCAGTGAACATGAAAAATCAATTGAAAATTCATAATTAATGAATGGAAAACTGTAACATCAATGGCAAGAAAGACAGAAGATATCATGCAATAATATGTATGGCAAAGTGAAGCCTTGATATATCCATTTATTGGACATTACTGACATCTACCCTGTTCTTCATTTTTTTATATATCGGTACAAGTGGTGTGATTTTGAATTTAATTTGAATTCTTATTGAGTATTGAATGGGTATCACTTGAAGAGAATTTAGACAGTTGAATGGATTTAGTGTTATTTTCTAGACTATATCGTTATCAGACAGAAGTACATTCATGATGTAAAGATCACCCATAGAATGAGAGGTACAGAATACTAATCTGATCACAGATCAGTCAGAAACCTGATTTTCTTCCACTGCAATGGAAGCAGCACATCATAGACAGAAATCTTCAAAGTAATTAAACATTGCTATGCTTAATGTTGAGGAAACCTAGAAAGCGTTACAACATAAATTGACTGTACAGCTTCTGGGCTCCAACTTGGCAGAAACAGACTTGATGTGGCATGAAGCAAATATTCAGTGTAATGTACTCTGCAGGTGTTGATGTTATTGGCTTCATTAAAAAGAAACACCAGGACTGGTTCTAGGCAAGATATGCATACTTCATAGTATGACACATCCTCACCTCTTCCCAAGTATAACCTGTTCTTCAAACACAACTTGATCAGAGCTTTTTTGGGGGGCCTCAGTACCACCACTCCACCGCTGTCAAAATTTCTTTAGCGGGAAGAATTACGTGAGACATCCTCACTGCCCCCTATTATTCATTTAAATATTTTCACTATTTGTAATACTTTAACTTTCTTTCATAAATATAAAGTGCAAAGTGCTTTATTATTTCATAACTTGTCTTTTTAGTTGCTTTTTATATTCAGACCCAGGAGAGACAGACCCTACACTTACCGTGGCCGATTTTATCATCCGACTCCTACTGAATTCTAAGAGCAAGATGGCGGTGTCCTCTTTCTCCTCCCCTCCAATCATCACAGCTAGTTTCCCCCACGCTTCATTGGACAGGAGCTAGCCAATCAGAGACGCCCATTCCACCTCACTGTTCAACCCCCTTGGCTCTACAGTATCAAGCTGATATATCCAGCATTTAAAGCCTTCTCTAGATTCCCACCCTCCCGCCCTTGTTCAAAACAATCAATGACACGCCACCTCAAGTCCTCTACCATATGTCCTTTAGCCATCCAGTGTTGTACCATGGGGGCTTGAAGGTTTTCATTCGTTAAGCGTGATTTGTGCTCATTAAGCCTCAATTTTACTGGGCTGCTTGTGCGACCTATATATACGTGCACAAGATCATATTCACCACATAACCTCTAGACCTTAGTATGACATTTTTCTTTGGGATGGTTCACTGAGACCCCTCTATACTTTTAGAGCACCACTGGCACCTATCACATTTAGAATGACTTCCCTCTACTTTTTTCCTATTCCCCCAAAACTTTTGAAAATTTAATTTTTGACCAATAGTGGCACCCCTACTATTTGCTACCATTTGAAATTGAGGGAGGGGTGATGGATTCTTAGTATATGCCATAAATTCTTCATAATCTCTACCAATTTAATGGTTGCCTGAGAGTATGGTAGGACACATGTAAGCCCTCCTACATTCACATCGCTGATCCCCTCTATAAGCAACAGATGTCTTTGCGCAAACCTAGCTCTCAAATAGGCCTGCTTAATAGATTTTGGGGGGTATCCCCTCACCTTAAATCTCTGCTCTAACGCCCGTGCCTGATGTTTAAAGTCATCCAAAGATGAACATACCCGGTGTACCCTTAAAAATTGGCTAGTGGGTGAATTAAATCGTAATTGGTAGGGGTGGAAGCTCCCAAAATGGAGCAAGGCATTACATGATACAGTCTTTCTGTACAGGGTAGTTGACAATCCCCCTTTACGTAAATTCACGCTGATATCTAAAAAAATCAATATGGGATTGGTGATATGTAATAGTAAAATGAATTTGCTTGTCCACCGAATCCAAATATTCAATAAACAATTCTGGATGTTCTCGTGACTCTTGCCACATGAAAAAAATATCATAAAGAAAATGGACCCAAAAAGGGACCCTTGCAAAATAGTCCGATCCATATACATACAGTTCTTCAAATTTTGCCATATACAGGGTAGCCACAGAGGGAGCCAAAATGGCCCCATGCCACCCCTGGATCTGATTTTTTTTTCTTTACATTAATAAGTTTTTCACATTGCAGAGCAGAAAAAAATTAAAATATTGGAGAGTTTCCCCATGCCCCGCTTTAATTACTCTTTCCTAGAGGTTATCTATTGCTTTGGAATGTACTGAGAGACTGAGGCACTACCCAGTGACACAAGGAGGTAGAGTTGAAGAAAAATGTAAATGATGCCTTCTGCAATCCTCACGAGTACAGGAAAGATTACCAAGGTAAGAGTCTATCTAATCTTCTCTTACTAATGCACACTTACTCCCAAATTCTATAAAAAGCACTAAAAATTGTACACACTATTTTGGTCACATACCCAAATTGTGTGTGCAATCTAACTGAATAACAAGCTAATTAGTGTCAAAAATTGACTTCTTAAGAATAAATTATTGGTGTAAATTAAAATCAGTTACATGTTGCATGCATAAATTTAGGTGTGAGTCAAAAAAAGGGTTCAGAAATGGGCAAGTCATAGACAGATCAGGGTTGTTACTTTCAGTTTTGTGTACAGTTATAGCATACAGGCATCCACACCTAAATTTAAGGTAAGCAAGGGGGGTGTCCGAGGTTAGGGGGACTGAGTAGTGGGGGGGGGGGCTGTTCGGGGGTGTGCGCCTCAGCAGGAGGGCCTGGGATCCTTCCTGCTGGTATTCGAAGGGGTGTCGGGGGTGCGTCTCGGCAGGAGAGATTGGGCATCTCTCTTGCCGGTATTCGCGGCAGTTCAGGGGGGATCGTGGGAAGGGGGTGGGCAGGTTGCCAGGGCGATCAGCTCAGTGGCCCCTATTCAGAACTTATACCTGTTTTGACTTGGTCTAAGTTTTGACTGGGCTGGTTATACTTGCTGCACGACCAAGTCTAGGTCGTCCCACCTCCCGCCCACCTCCTGCCTTTTCCCCTCCTCCAAAAATGCTTCTTTTCGCTCTAGATGTTCAGAGGCAGGGGAAAGGCCTAAGCTGGTTTTAGATACGTCTAAAACCAGCTTTGATTATCGGTACTTGGACAATCTGTCCTTTTGATCGTCCAAGTACCGATTTAGGCCACTTTTTGGATGTGGTTTTTTTTATATGAGCCCCCTAATGTTTACAGAATCACGCTTATTGCCACACTAGTCAGCACTGATTTATAGGCACCATATATAGAATTTGGGATAAGGGTTCCTGCATTAATTTTCACAGGTAACTTACACTAACATGAATATTAATGCATGATCTGAAAGTAAAATTGTTCAAAAAATGTTTTAAATTGTGCTATGTTGAATTTGCCTTTATCACATAGGAAAGTCCCATGTTAAGAAGTGCTTAAGCCCTGATTCTAATGCACTTTAGTTTAAGGTCCTCCAAACAGGGCCGCCATCAGGGCAGTACTACCAGTCCTGCATTCAGGGGCCCGGAGCTGACAGGGGGCCCGGGCTCCCCCAGGGTCCTAGGCAGTGTTCCCTCTAAGGTGAGCGCATGAGCGATCGCTCACTATTTTCAGTGGCGTCGCTCATACGCTTTCCCCTGTCGCTCACTCGAGAGTGGGAGGAGGTGAGAGGAAGCGGCGGCGGCGGCCTGTATTTTAAAGTTAAAAGATGCAGCAGCGGCTCCTCTCAAGATCCCCGACTGTATCGGACTTCCGACGCAGGTGGGGATTCGTGAGAGGAGCTGCTGCCACGTCTTCAGTGTCCTACCAAGGGGGTGGCGGTGGTCCGCCCCGGCTGTGCACCCGCCCTAAGGCTGCAGTTAGAGAGGAAGTTCGGGCCAGCCAATCGCTGCCTGGCTGGGCGGAACTTCCTCTCCGACGGCAGAATTGACATCGGGGGAATGCTGGTTGGCCCGGTGGGAAGCAGAGAGAGCTTGGGGCAGCCGCGGCGGTGGCTTTGGGGCCTGTTTCCCTTGATGGTGGCAGCAGTGGCTTTGTGGAGGGTAGGGAGAAAGAAAGGGGGAAGGCAGGGAGACAGAAGGGAAACAGAAAAAAAGAAAGGGGGCATCAAGAGAGAAAAAAGAAAGAAAGGGCAGGGAGAGAGGAAGAAAAAGTTAGGGGAGGGAATGAGGTTTGGAGGAGAGGAAGCATACAGGCTGAAAGAAGGGAAGAAAGATTGGATGTACAGTCAGAAGATGAAAGTGTAACCAGAGACTCATGAAATCACCAGACAAGGTAGGAAAAATGATTTTATTTTAAATTTAGTGATCAAAATGTGTCTGAATTTATATATGCTGTCTATATTTTGCACTATGGCCCCCTTTTACTAAACCACAATAGTGTTTTTTAGTGCAGGGAGCCTATGAGCGTCGAGAGCAGCGCTGGGCATTTAGTGCAGTTCCCTGCGCTAAAAACTGCTATTGTGGTTTAATAAAAAGGATGGGGGGTATATTTGTCTATTTTTGTATGGTTGTTACTGAGGTGACAATGCATAGAGTCATCTGCCTTGACCTCTTTGAAAAAACCCAGAATAGGAATGATAATTAACATTTTCTCAGTGTATAGTGTGCTTTATGTTTTTTAATTTTATTGTTGGTAGATCATTTTGACTTGGTCATTTTAAAGTAGCTCGCAAGCCCAAAAAGTTTGGGCACCTCTGAGCTAGAGCGTTGAAACTGTGTATTTCTATTTTATCCCCTCTTTTACAAAACTGTGGAGAGTTTTTTTTGCACCAGCCGTGGTGGTAGCAGCTCTGATGCTCAGAATTCTATGAGCGTCAGGGCTGTTACCACTGTGGCTAAAATCCACACTACAGTTTTGTAAAAGAGTGAGGGGTTAGTTTGTGATGACATATTCCATACTAGGCGAAGGTGTTTTCTGTGTTCTGTGTGTTCAAAAGACATGGTTTTCTGTTAGGATTGACGATGTAGGATTGATCTGTGCTGGTCTGGCTTGTTTAGTTTTACAATGGGTGTATTGATGTACTGCTCACTGCAATATGTAAGATGCTGCCTTTTCCTAGGTACTCATGTGTGACGTGTGGTTTGTTATTAAAATTCATGTTTTTCTTACAGATGGGGGGGGGGTGCCAAGAAATGATGGACCCCGGGTGTTACATATGCTAGGTACGCCACTGTATGTAAAGATACCAGAAAGCTGGCGTAGCAAAAACTTGAAGTAAATTGTTATTCTTCTAAGCTTTGAGTATTTAACCCTCCCATAATCTCATGGGCACTCGTTTCAGTTTATTGAGATTTTGATTTAAACACAATATCAAATATTTTCAATGCGTATAACAAAAATAAATTTGGGGAAATAAATAAAACCATTTGAACAATAAACATACAAACATATCCATAGATGATTAAAATTACATAAGGAGTACAAGGATAAACTACATTTGTTTAAAAATGCGTCCTCCGCACCTGCTCATAAATTTGTGGAGTATGTAACTTGTCGCTCATGCATATTTTTTTTTGCACACACCTCATCAATCCTTAGAAGGAACATTGGTCCTAGGCCACCATAGCACAAATTCCTGTATTATGCTTCTGCTGTGCACAACAATAAACAATAAACACGGCTGTCATACTTTTTTTTGTCCCCTGCCGATTTCCTGATAGCACCCCCCCCGGACAAAGGTGGGGGGGAAGGGGTGTGTGGGGGGCCCAATAAGATTGCTCAGTAAGGGGCCCAGAAATTTCTGATGGCGGCCCTGCCTCCAAATGTCTAGTGACTACAACTGGCCTTATAAGAATACCTTCTCTCTCATAGATAGTGTGCATGGTTAAATACAGGATATGATACAGAAACCATAGCTTAAGGGCCAGTAACTCCTAAAATTTTAAAAAAACATACCCAACAGCTGATGCCAAGTTCTTCCTAAGTAACATAAAAATAAATACTTGAAATTACAACTACAGTTTTCCAAAATCACAATAAAGTGATCTGTTTTTGTTTTATTTTGATTTTTTTTAGTGATGTGCATAAACAAAAAAAAAAATTCAAATTATTTTCAGAATGTTTTGATTTTTTTATGTGTTTGTCTTATTTCACAGATTTGGCTTAATGAAAATTTCTTAACCTGCATTATAGCTTTCTAATGATTGTAAACCAGTTGTATGCACATTAATTTATAGGTTAATGTGCATACCATATAATTTGTTTCTTGTTCATTATGGGGATAATCCTATAAAGATGGCACCAATATTTATGCAGCAAATACATGCATAAATGACTAGCATACTTGCAAATAAGTGTGTAAATGCCAAAATCCTAGCTGTGTACTCTACTTAAATACGCATATCTGTATCTCTTCAATAGCACATATTTTACAGGTGGATGTTCACAGTGGATGGAGCGTGGAGGGACTATGTTAAGAATACTATGTTAAGTCCTTATCTCCCAAATACTATGGGCTCCTTTTCCGAAGCCATGTTAGCGGCTTCATCGCACACACCTTTTTAGCGCGCGCTAGCTGAAAAACTACTGCCTGCTCAAGAGGAGGCGGTAGCGGCTAGCGCGGCTGGAAAATTAGCGCACTTTTATGCACGTTAAACCGCTAACGCGGCTTCGTAAAAGAAGCCCTGTGTTAAGTCCTTATCTCCCAAATACTATGGGCTCCTTTTCCGAAGCCACGTTAGCGGCTTCATCGCACACACCTTTTTAGCGCGCGCTAGCTGAAAAACTACTGCCTGCTCAAGAGGAGGCGGTAGTGGCTAGCGCGGCTGGAAAATTAGCGCGCTTTTATGCACGTTAAACCGCTAACGCGGCTTCGTAAAAGAAGCCCTGTGTTAAGTCCTTATCTCCCAAATCTAAATGCAAGTATTTATACCAGCTCTATGCCAGTCCCATTTAGGTTGGATAATAGGGACACTACTGTATAAAGCAGGGGTGTCCAATGTCGGTCCTCGAGGGCCGCAGTCCAGTCGGAGTTTCAGGATTTCCCCAATGAATATACACGAGGTCTATTTGCATGCACTGCTTTCATTGTATGCTAATAGATCTCATGCATATTCATTGGGGAAATCCTGAAAATCCGACTGGACTGCGGCCCTCGAGGACCGACATTGGACACCCCTGGTATAAAGAAAGATTTATATCTATGTCTTTAAAATAAATGCATTGTTGGCAGATAAAAATATGAATTTGTATTCATTTCCCAAACTGTTAAGATTTTGAAGTAAACTTTGCAAAAAGACTTTTATTCTCTCTCTCTTTATTTTGAATTTTCTGCTTCTTTCTGATGGGTTTTACACTTTTTTTGAAACCACATATACTTCCTTGCACCACTAGATGATCCCTAATTAGATGCTGTTTATATGCAGTGTGAATTAAGCATAAAATGGAGGCAAGAAAGAATTAGGAATATCATTAACAACTTCTGTGGTTCTGAAGTGTAACTGGTTTAATTAACAGCTTTGTGGTGGCAAAACAAATGCGCTCTGGGAGAGGCTGTGACTAACTGGGAAAAAGTTGAATGTATCCTGGAGGCAAAAGAGGTCTTGATATCTTGGGTGTATTACCGTACAGTTATTATACTTACTGTGAATGATATTTGAGGAATATGGTTAACTGGAAGCCTCTAAGGTTGCAATACAATTTTCCAAAATCAGAGCAAGTTAAAATCTTTTTGTTCATTTCTTTTTATTTTTCTAGCACGGTGACATTGGTTTTTGTTTTCAGCATACTGTGAAGTCAATAGTCAAAAGCATTTAAGGGGAAGTTATCAATGTGAGCTACTGTTAAGACATGTTATTGTACTGTTAACCCCAGTTATTAGTAACTGGGTCTTATTGAATAAAATGGATGTGTCTTAGGGGCTGACCAAAACTGCTCTTTTTCAGTTTCAGCCAAAATTGAAGTTGTGTGAAAGCTTTTGACTGAAACTAAAACTGCAGCTGAAACTCATTACCTGACTTCAGCCAAAGTTGAAACCGAAAAATTAAGTTTGTAAATGTAATTACGCCAGTGATGGCTGCTGGAGATTGTCAGAGTTTGCAGTCTTCATCCTTTTGCTAAACCCACAGGGCCTGATTCTGTTTAGGACACCTGATCTTAGCAGCCGCCTAAGCAGCTTTTGAGACTCGCACATGGGCATCCTATATAGAATTACATGTGTCCTAACAGACAGATGCCTAACTCTGCCTAACTCCTCTGATTCTCTAACCAGCGTCCATGTCACAGATGCCATTCAGTGAATTTTGTTGCCGCTGAGCTCATCGAGGGGATCAAGGGAATCTCCCTGCCGCGATCAGCTGAGCAGCAGTGGCAGGGAATCACCAAACCCCACCACACTGTCTGTGGCAGAAGAGATTCCATCTCTCTTCTGCTGCAAATTGCAAAATAATCCCCAGCAGGAGGGATGCCCAATCCCTCCTACCGGCACCACACCACAACATCCCCGGCAGGAAGGATGCCCACTCCTTCCTGCTGGCACACCCACCCAACAACCCTGGCAGGAGGGATGCCCACTCCTTCTTGCCGCAAAGTACAAAACAATCCCCGGCAGAAGAGATTGGGCATCCCTCCTTCTGAGGATTGTTTTGCGGTTTGTGGTAGGAAGGATTGAGTAGTCATGGGATAGGTGGCAAAGTTCAGTTGTGGATCAGGAATTGGTTATCGGATAGAAAACAGAGGGTAGGGTTAAATCATCATTTTTCTAAATGGAGGAGAGTAAACAGTAGAGTGCCGCAGGGATCTGTACTGGGATCGGTGCTATTTAACTTATTTATAAATGATCTGGAAATTGGATTGACAAATGATGTGATTAAATTTGAAGATGACACTAAACTGTTCAAAGTTGTTAAAACTCATGCGGATTGTGAAAGATTGCAGGCGGACCTTAGGAAATTGGAAGACTGGGCATCCAAGTGGCAGATGAAATTTAATGTGGACAAATGCAAAGTGATGCACATTGGGAAGAATAACCCGAATCATAGTTACCAGATGCTAGGGTCCACCTTGGGGGTTAGCACCCAAGAAAAGGATTTGGGTGTCATCGTAGACAATATAATGAAATCTACCGCCCAATGTGTGGCGGCGGCCAAAAAAGCAAACAGGATGCTAGGAATTATTAAAAAAGGGATGGTTAACAAGACTAAGAATGTTATAATGTCCCTATATTGCTCCATCGTGCGACCTCATCTGGAGTATTGCTTTCAATTCTGTTCTCCTTATCTCAAGAAAGATATAGTGGCACTGGAAAAGGTTCAAAGAAGAGCGACCAAGATGATAAAGGAGATGGAACTCCTCTCATATGAGGAAAGACTAAAAAGATTAGAGCCTTGGAAAAGAGATGACTCAGGAGAGATATGATTGAAGTCTACAAAATCCTGAGTGGAGTAGAACGAGTACAAGTGGATCAATTTTTCACTCCATCAAAAATTACAAAGACTAGGGGGACACTCGAAGTTACAGGGAAATACTTTTAAAACCAATAGGAGGAAATTTTTTTTCGTTCAGAGAATAGTTAAGCTTTGGAACGCATTACCAGAGGTTGTGATAAGAGTGCATAGTGTAGCTGGTTTTAAGAAAGGTTCGGACAATTTCCTGGAGGAAAAGTCCATAGTCTGTTATTCAGAAAGACATGGGGGAAGCCACTGCTTGCCTTGGATTGGTAGTGTGGAATGTTGCTACTCCTTGGGTTTTGGCCAGGTACTAGGGACCTGGATTGGCCACCGTGAAAACGAGCTACTGGGCTTGATGGACCATTGATCTGGCCCAGTAAGACTATTCGTATGTTCTTTTGCTTTTTCATTTTTCATTTTATTAACAAAGATTTCAATCAGAAGTTCAGAATATTAAAAAGTGAAAGCATAAACCCACCAAAAGTAATCGATATAAAGTAAAACCAATCCACAATGTGGTATTTCCATATACATTGAAATATAGATCTTAGTGCGTTACTCCTTCCCAATAAGTTTCTGTTGTATACAATTATAGCCCCTCTGACTTGAATCTCCTCTCTTTAACCTTCTCTTTTCCCCTACCCCCCTCTCTTGACCAACAAGTAAAACCTGAATCCTTGCTTTGTATAGTTTGTTCTCTAGAACAAAGCATCACGAGATTTTTCCTTTCCCCTCAAACTATTCCAGAGTAACAAACTTTATTGTAAAGTAGGTTCCTATCAATGAAACGCATCTACAGTTACCATATATACTTGAATATAAACCAAGCTTTTTAGGCCAAAAAATTGACCCAAAATGGGGGGTCTCAGTTTATATTTGAGTCCACCTTAAATCCGGGTGGTCCAGTGGTGTGGTGAGCCAAGCTGGGACGGGAGCGATCCCTCCTTTTCTGGAGGTGAGGTGTCAGGTCCTGTCCTGGCTGTCAGCTGGCTGTAGAATCACTGCTTGCCCCTTCCTTCCCTCCCTCCCTCCCTGCTGTAGAATCAAGGCAAATCCCCTCCCTCCCTACTGTATAATCACAATAGGCCCCTTCCCTCCCTCAAAAAAGCAGTGTATGACTCCCCTTAGGCCTACCTTAATCACTGGTGATCCTGTGGGGTGAGTCGGGGCAGAAACGATCCTCATACACTCCTGCCCATGCAGTCTCACTGAAAAAAATTGCTGCTGTGAATTCCCATGACAATTTGCGAGACTGCTTCAAGTCTTCACTGTCAAGGCCATATCCAAATCAATTTTTCAAATATTGGAGTTCCACTTTTTCATGTTCATCATTTGCAATTTTTAAAGAATGCTGTGGGTGGTATAACAAAGCAAAGAGTTTCAGAGAAAGGGAACTTTGGATTGATGAGTAAGAGGGTTCCTCAGTGGCATGGATTGGGATGGAAAACCTACATCATTTCCAGTAAAACCAATAATCCCTCTGGTCTAGATTTTGGAAAAATACAAGTTCATATAAGTTTGCTTGCAAAGTAAGGTGTTAATCTTTGTTGCAAGGATGACTTGGAGAAAATCTCCTGACTATTTGTGAGGATTAGCTTGAGTTACCAGAAGGAAGTGCTGTTTAAGTTTTCTTTCTGGACTCCTGATGTAGGCCTTAGGACTGAAACACAACTCGTGCTGAGTCACCACAATATAGAAGCAAAAAAGTTATTCCATTTGCGCACCATTTCTGTGAGTTGGTTCTATGTCTACTCTGCTGTTGGTTGCATGCATCTATCTGTTCCTGTGGGGTACTTGTTCTTTTGTTTGTTAGAGTAGAAAACCTCTACTGTATACTAGCCTCTTAAAACCATACTCTTTCTTTCTCTCCTGCCTAAGACTCCCCAAATCCTTTGGAGATATCCTCTAAGGGCATATCCTCTAAGGGAAAAGTGTGATAAGAGCATAAAACAGTGTATCGCAAACTGGGTGCCGTGGCACACTAGTGTGCCTCCTGAGATTTCAGGTGTGCCACGGTACCCTGGGGAGAAGGAGAGGCGCCAGCGCCGGCTGACTGCCCACAAGACATGCCTCTCGCGGCAAGAGGCACATCCTGTAGGCAATCAGCCAGTGCCAGTGCCTCTTCTTCTCTCCGGCCCTCTTCCCTGCTGGCACCCCCTCTCCCCCCCGCACTCACACACAAACTGGTGTGTCGGGGCCCGTCTGATGGGCCTTTGCGAACTTCCGGGTGGCTCAAGCTGCAGCCACTACCTTTAATGTGCCGCAGCTTGAGAACGTTTGCGGAACACTGGTATAAAGGGTAACAAAATGTTGTTGATATCATCCCTGGTTATGATGCCTTGAGTGGGCTTCAGTTTTGTGAAAAAAATGAATAGAGTTTGGCAAACGTTTGGCTAAAATGAGTGTTAGGTAAAATAACTGTTGTCATTCTTACCTTCTAAAGCTGCTTTCATATGAATCTGTTCCTTATCACATTGTTGTGATTTTCTGTAATCTGATAACAGCATATTTGCATGTAATCAGGATGGTATTATTTTTGATTTCCTGAGTTTTACTTAGGAATATGCAGAAGAGAACAATGAATAAATTATGAAACCTTTACAAATTGCAGGTTTTAGAAAGAGAGAGCTTGCATTTTCCATAAAATACCTACTGTATTTCCATTACCTTATAAATGTTTCATGTTTATATTGTGAGTCTACAAGTTCCTAGCATTAAAAATAATACCTCATTTACTGGGTCATTTACTAACTATATATGCTAATGCTGTTCATGCATTTTATTTGCCATAGGACCCATTGTGTTAAATGGGCCTTGTGGCTTAAAACACTTGTTAACAACGTTAGAAAGCATTGTTAATAAATGATTCTCTTGGTGATAGTCTAAAATGCAATCTAAGCTCAAGCTGTATTAAGCTTTTACAATAATATATTTCTGTTTTGTATAAATAAATAAATAATTGAGATTTATGTGATGCAGTGAATTAATACAACAAACTGAAGAGCCTTTATACATTATTACTGGTTTATTACTGCTAGAGGTTCTGTAAAGTCCAGATGGCTGTCACTTATACCAACAGCTGATCCGGAACTGAAGTGCCCCATGCTGTTTTCGGTTTTGTCTTTAGTGTTATCTTATTCCAGAGAGAAACAAAAAAGCTGATATATTACATGTGAAACTGATGCTGGGTGTAGATGTGATTGACAGCTGGTAGGGTTCCAGGAAGCTTTTAACTGCAGTATTCCAACCGTCTTAAAAATCAATTTGTAGCTTGTTTGCAAAATTATGACCAGGTAGAACCTGACAGCCATCAAGGGCCATCAGACTACTTTTTTTGCCAAAAGAAGTACCGGTATATCAGCATGAAGACACCTTTAATCTTACAGTTTAGAATCATATGTGTTTATGTTGAAGCACCAGCAGTAAACTTTTAAGCTGTGTTTTAGTGGCACACATGGCTTTTCCTCTTTGTGCATTAAAAACTGGGCTGTTTAATTTTGGAAGCATAAATCTTATGTATACAAAGTTTGAACTGGCTGAAAAAAAGGGCTCACTGTATAGCAAAAATATTTATCCCTTTATTCCATAGCATGGAACCTAAATGTAGATGCCCATTTCATGCACAAATTTATAGAATGCTAGCACATATGTGGGTAACTGTTATAGAGTTAGCATCCAGGCCTGGATTCTCTAACTGGCCGCCAATCACATGTCAATCATGCAACAGTGCCATTTAGAGAATCATGGGACACTGGTAATGTAGGCCAGGGTTTTCAAGGCCTACATTTCCAGTGCCTGCCTTTGACGTGAATTGTGTCTACATAGGTGCTTTATGGCGCCTAGTGCCACTTCTGGCATTATGTAAAACAATATATATTCTTCTTACTATAATACAAATCTTAACTCAATCATGCAAACAGAATGTCAATTCATCCAATATAGATTCATCAAGTGCAATTTCTTTTCAACCTTATTCTTGATTGTTGATATTTCTATTATTGAACTATGGGATCTTCAGAGAACCAGCTCGGTCATTCAACTCAAGCTGGCTGGACTCCTCATTGGTCCCAATGGTTTCTTATTTATTTACATTCAATTAATTACTTCTATCTAATATCTTCATTTCATTCTTCTTTATACTTCATGCTTTTTATGTTTATTCTTTTTTTGGGAGTTTTTTAACCTACTAAATACACCTAATGAATAGTAATAATAATAATAATAACTTTATTCTTCTATACCACCACAATCTTAGTGTACTTAACTTGCTTATCAGCGCCACCTATCCGACGGAGTTTCCATTTCAACCCTTTCCTCAGGGAGTAGGTGAGCCTTAGATCAAAATGCGGGTTAGCGCTCTCTGAAACATAATGCTGCTGGTATAATCTTAAGTGAGAGCTTTCAGATAAGACTATTTTATAATGACACATACAAGCGTATCTCGCTTTATTAAATAGGCATAGCATGGTAGTTATTTTAGAAGGCTGATTCACGATTTGTGCATGTTAATATCAGTATGTATGTATGTATATATTTATTTATTTATTTCTTCCATTTGTGCGTCACACATACCTATGCAATCTCTAGGCGACAGATACACATAGAAAACACAATTTTATAAAGCCAGAATTTACACACATAAATCTGCATTATGTTCTGTCATCCTCAAGAGCAGCTCAATGGCTGGTAATAGCATAGTTCCATCATGTTCTGATGATTAGAAGGTTTGACAGTAAGGCTTCTAGGCACCGGGGTGATCCAAATAACAGTATATAGGAATTGTTTATCCAGGAACCCAGCAGTGTTAACATGAGTTTCATCTATATCAGTGATAACCAAGAACAATCTTTAGAGTGGGACCAGTGTTGGTGACAACTGCAATCCATTAGTCTTTGGCCTAAGAAAGAACCAAATACAATTCAGGACTCTCCTTCTGGCTTACAACTGCAGGAGAGTTTCTAATATAGCAACTTACATTAATAAATGATTGCAAAATATCAGACATCTAGAGCAGGGGTTCTTAACCTGGGGGTCTGTGAACCCGTAGGGGGTCAATGGATGGGTTTAACATTTATATTCACTATGCAGCCTGGTACTGTTGATTTTTCTCACAGATAACGAGAGAGTATTGTAGATGTAGTAGAAGTAATAGTGGTAGATCTGTTTTGATTTGCACAAGAGGATTGTATTTCACAATTATGAGTGGCCATTACATTTTGCATAGAAAAGGAGTGTGTTTTTTATTTGTGTATTACAAAAATCCAAAAATTTCACTCCAAGACAAAAGCACCGCCCAAGCCAAGAAAGCTAGCTTATTACTTAAGCAAAAGAAAAGCCTCAGACAAACGGAGAAGTGTACCCACACTCTTCTACCCAAGCATCATAGGCAAAAAAGGTTAAGAATCACCGATCTAGAGTCTTTCCAAAAAGAATGGCTTTGGATAATTTCAAAGCACAGTTCCTTTCACGTGGTGCTTCAGAAAGTCTTGCATTATATATTGCCATCAAAGACAGTACACTTCTCCCTCCGTATTCATGGTTTCTACACTCGCGATTTCGAGTATTCACGTTTTTTTGTTTTGAGGGCTTTCCCCCGCCCCGGTCCCAAGCCCACAGCAATAAACTTACTTTTACCTGGCTTAGCTGTCAGACAGCACGCTGTTACTCTTGCCTGTGGCTTGCAGAAAGCTCCGATTGTCAAGTACCTCTTCTAATTGGCCAGCAGCTGTCCCTGGCACCACACCCATCATCGTGGTAACCCGCTTGATGGACAGGTTTCTCCTGTCACCTCTTTTTCAGTGTAGGGGGGGGGAAGAGGGAGGGAAACCCTCTTGCATCTTGATAGGGCACTCGTGCAGTCAGTCAATCTTTCCCCTCTCTCAATAGAATAAGCCTTTCATCCCTCCCTCTTCCTTCCTGTTGCAGAGTTAGTCCCGGAGTGCTGACATCATATTGGCTAGGGTGGCACGCCAATCGGTGTCATCATGCTCCGTCTTTGATTGACAACGTCCAAAGAGCCCGCGTTGGCTCCCCTGCCGGCTCCCAGAGTGCAGCGTGCGTGTGGTGAGGCAGGTTTCTCTTGGAACAGGGGTGAGGCACGCGCGACAAACAGCAAAACTTCCTCCCTCCCCCTGCCTCCCTTTCTTCCCCCCCCCTTCGGCAGAGCAAGGGGGAATTAGAAACAGTCCTCAGATTTTTAAACAGCTGCTGGCAGGCACCACCGAGAGGAGAAAAAGAGAACGCGTGGCACAGATCACTGAGGTGGGTAGTGAAGACTGCAAAGCTGAGCAGAGTCTGGGCAATTACATAGAAATAGTTATTCGCGATTTCTCCGTATTCGCGGGCCAGATCTGCCCCTAACCCTTGCGAATATGGAGGGAGAACTGTAGTACAATTTTTGCAGCAAAATTGGGCTTCACAGGAGAAAAAAAATAAGCCCTAGATTGGGTCACATCCTCTCTACAGGTCCTTCTTCCTTATAGCTTCCTTTTTCCCAAAGTCTTTCATATAGCAACTTTCTGCAGACTTTATTCAAGACTCTTGCCATTGAAAATGATAGGCCCAATATTTAGCTGGCGATGGCAATGTTTTTCTGTCCACCACTGGCGTTAAATCACTAAAAAGTTAACTTGTTATACCAATATTCAGTACTAACCAGTTAACTTTGCAGCAGTCAAAGATAGAACAGTTATTTATGCATTCCTATTTGACAACTACATTTAAGTCCTGAATATTGGAACCTAACCAGATAAGTCACATGGCATAGCTGGATATGCACTGGGTGTTAACCAGCAATATTCATTGGAGATAACCGTTTAGGCACTGATATACTATTTAATTGGTCAGCAGCTATGTCTGGCTTGTTAAATTGTTTAGAATATAGGCTACAGTTCTCCTCTGGGATCATAGTCAGGGGCAGTGAGACATCTCCCTCCCAAACTTTTAAATAAACTCAGCAAATGCCCAAACAAGCTGAAAGGACACCAAAGGCCTTACAGTAATAGTTTCAGAGCAGAAGTTTTAGGAAAGCAAATTGGATATATATTTTGTATGTTTTATTGTACCCTGCTTAGATAATAGATGGGTTACAAATGGTTAAATACATACATAAATAGTTTTCCATTTTGTTTGAGTTTGTTTCTTATGGTCCTGGCAACCAGTCCATAGACTCCAGTGGTGTGCTGGGAAATTTTTAACAATGGGCTCTTTCTCTGGGCATAGCCAGTCTTTCTGTTCAGAGCCAGAACAGAGCAGTGGGGAACAGTGACAGCCTATTTATTTGACTAGCGGGCTCAGTATCACTGCCATCAAAGATGAAGGGGAATTCAGAGATACCAAAGGTGGTCCATCTCAAAGTTGGAGATTTACCATCATTATGCTGGAAATTGAAGGACAATGAGTGAGGTTTTTCTTGCAGGCTTCAACTATTTCAGCAGTTGCACATTCCAAATTTGACATATTCTAATTGATAAATAGAAAATAAATATTTTTTTTCCTACTTTTGTTGTCTGGTCATTTTATTTTATTTTTTTTATTGTGTTGGTCCCAGTGTCTTGTTTCTGCTTTCCTCTTTATTCTCTTAACTGTTTTGCCAGAGTCTCCTTGTCCGTTTGGCACTAAGAACATAAGAATTGCCGCTGCTGGGTCCAGCCAGTGGTCCATCGTGCCCAGCAGTCCACTCACGTGGCGGCCCTTAGGTCAAAGACCAGTGCCCTAACTGAGACTAACTTTACCTGCGTACATTCTGATTCAGCAGGAACTTGTCTAATTTTGTCTTGAATCCCTTCCTTTCTCTTCATGTCCACCATTCATATTTTCTCTGAATCCCTATCTATCTGACTCAGCATCACCCCTGTCTTCCCGTCATGTCGAGCATCGCTTATCTCTGTGTTTCTATTTTTGCCCTTTCCAACATAACTCTTCTGTATCCCTATGCCCCCTGCCACATGCCATCATCTCTCTCTCTCCCCCTCCCTCTGCACCCCCCCCCCCCACCCAGGGGCCCAGAAAGTGTTCCTCTCTCTTCCCTCACTCCTGTTCTGTCTCCTCTTTGTAGGTCTAGCACCTCTCCCTTGTCCTTCTTTCCCTTCAGGTCCTGGCACCTCTCTCCTTTCTTGTTCCCCCCAACCTCAAGTCCAGCCCTTCTTCTCTCTCCATACCCCCTCTCTTCCTCACTTTCCTCATTGGATCTATTTCTTCCCTACCTGACCTTCCTATCTAATATCTTTCTCCCTCTTTGCCCCACCCCTGATATAGCACCTATCTGCCTCTCTTCCCCTCCTGATGCCATATCTCTCTTCCTCCTTGCTCTTAACCTACCCATGATGCAGCACCTCTCGTTCTACCCCTCCTGATATAGCATCTCTCCCTTCTTGTGCTCTCCCCCCCAGTGTAGTACCTCTCTCCCTCTTTGTCCTCTGCAAACTGGTACCTCTTTTCTTGATGCAATTAATCTTTTTTAATGCAGTGCCTGCACTGTCAGAAATAGCAGTCTGCTTCAGCCAATTCCTGGATCTTCCTTCAGCCATGTCCCACCCCTTTTTTTCTTTGAGGGCAGGACAGGCTGAAGGAAGGCCCCCAGGATTTGATGAAGCAGCCTGCCATTGCTGACAGTGCTAGCACTTCTTCGAGGGAGTAAACAGGCGGATAGACAAGAGCAACTCGGTTGACAGTGTATATCTGGATTTTCAGAAGGCATTCGACAAAGTTCCACATGAACAACTACTTTGGAAAATTGCATACCATGGAAATGAGGGTGAAATACTCACGTGGATTAAAAACTGGCTGGAGCATAGGAAACAGAGAGTGGGGGTAAATGGACAATTCTCAGACTGGAAGAGCGTCACCAGTGGGGTGCTGCAGGGCTCGGTGCTTGGTCCTGTGCTCTTCAACATCTTTATAAATGATCTGGACATTGGTACGACGAGTGAGGTGATTAAATTTGTGGACGATACGAAATTATACATAGTAGTGAAGACACAGGGGGATTGCAAAGATCTGCAACATGACATAATCAAGCTCGAGAAATTGGCATTGACATGGCAAATGAGATTCAACGTGGAAAAGTGTAAAGTGATGCATGTCGGGAACAAAAATCTCATGCACGAATACTAGATGTCTGGGGCAGTACTTGGAGAGACCTCCCAGGAAAGGGACTTGGGAGTTCTGATTGACAAGTCCATGCACAATACGCACCGGCGGCAAAAAGGGGAAAAGGAATGCTAGGAATGATCAAGAAGGTGATCACGAACAGATAAGAGAAGGTTATCATGTCACTGTACCGGGCCATGGTGCGCCCTCACCTGGAGTACTGTGTCCAGCACTGGTCACCGTACATGAAGAAGGACACGGTGCTACTCGAAAGGGTCCAGAGAAGAGCAACTAAAATGGTTAAGGGGATGGAGGAGTTGCCGTACAGTGAGAGATTGGAGAAGCTGGGCTTCTTCTCCCTTGAAAAAAGGAGACTGCGAGAGGACATGATCAAAACATTCAAAATACTGAAGGGAATAGACTTAGTAGAGAAAGACTGACTGTACACCCTCTCCAAGATAGGGAGAACGAGAGGACACTCTCTAAAGTTGAAAGGGGATAGATTCTGTACAAATGTAAGGAAATTCTTCTTCACCCAGCGAGTGGTAGAAAACTGGAACGCTCTTCTGGAGTCTGTTATAGAGGAAAACACCATCCAGGGTTTCAAGACAAATTTGGACAAGTTCATGCTAAACCTGTGAGACTGGACTCATTTGGAGCATTGGTCTTGACGTAGGGGCTGCTGCGTGAGTGGACTGCTGGGCAGGATGGACCACTGGTCTGACCCAGCAGCGGCAATTCTTATGTTCTTAAGAAGAGAGGTACCGTATTACAGGGATGGGAGGGTGATAAAGAGGGAAAGAGGTGCTGCACTCCAAGGGGTAGTTGGGAGAGATACCCAAACTATGAGTGTAATGTAATGTAATGTAATTTATTTCTTATATACCGCTACATCCGTTAGGTTCTAAGCGGTTTACAGAAAATATACATTAAGATTAGAAATAAGAAAGGTACTTGAAAAATTCCCTTACTGTCCCGAAGGCTCACAATCTAACTAAAGTACCTGGAGGGTAATAGAGAAGTGAAAAGTAGAGTTAGAGGAAAAATAAAATAAACATTTTAACAAGACAGCATTGATCTAAATACTTTGGAAGGTAGAAGAGAGGAGAGAAAGGAATAGAAGCAGAAGGGGGAGCCGTTGAACAGTAGAATTCTGGAGAAATTTAAATGATAGAAATAGAACAAAACAAAGACAAAAGGCAAAACAATAGATAAGATTAAAGATAAATCATAAGCTGGAAAGAAAAATAAAATAAAACTTTGTCTTCAATCCACGGTTTCAGCGTCAGTGATGAAGTGGAGCAAGTAAGTTTAGGAGGAGCGATTGATGTTTCCAGAAAGTTCCCCTCCCCCTTCTGCTGTGGCAAAAAAACCCAACAAACCTTTAATTTTCTGCATTGGTATTGCTCTGAGTACTTTTCTACCTTGAAGTACAGCTCTGATAGAGAATTCAGGTCCTTCCTGCTTCTCTGTCACAGTGTATATGACAAGAGGGCATAGATTGGGCAGGATTAGGGCAAAATCACAATCTAAATTTCAGAAGGGCAATGGACAAATATGACTAAATATATCAATATCATGATTTACAGTAGCTCCTGTACTTGTATAAATTTATTAAACAAAGATGCTCATTTTGGGTAGAACGTTACAGGGTGAATTAAGGAAAGTCTGCCTCTTAATCTTCTACTGTCCCCCCCCCCTTTCATATTGACAGTGCAGAAAGATTGCAACCTCTGTGCTTTAATTGGGAATCTTTAGAAATATAGGTTTGTAAAATCTTCACTGGCTCCCAGTACTTTCCAGAATTCATTTCAAATGCTCCTGCCTGGCTTTCAAGATCATTCACGGCATCCTTCCGCCCCTAATCCCTCTATCCTTCCTCGCCCCGACACCAACTACCACCAGATCTGCCCACAGACATAAACTATCCTTCCCCTCTCTACACAGCATCCTCCACGCAGGTAAACTGGGTAGATCCCTCCTCTCCAAAATCACTGGCCTCTGGAACGATCTCACTGTCCCGCTGCGGAACCTGGACTCCCTCCAACTATTCCGAAAACAACTGAAAACCTGGCTTTTCTCTAGCATATAATAATCTCTTCTCCTGATTACATCCCCTCTTTTTATGCTTTGTAAACTCTTTCTCTTCCCATATTTTTTAAACTCTGTAAACCGTGTCGAGCTCCACTTCAGTGGAGATGATGCGGTATATAAACCTAAGGCTTAGTTTAGTTTAGTTTAGTAAAATGGTGAACACGCATTTAAGTGCTCACACCTGCACATGTATGTTCTGGGATTTTATTTTACATGTGTAAGTGTCAGGACTTACGCATTTAAGTTACATTGCCTCTGAGGTTTTCTATATTCACAACTGTAAATTGGATATCTTGCTGCGTGTTAGGCAACACACATACGTGCATACCTGCAATTGTTTAGAAAAGGCTTTACGTTTTCTGAACTACTTCTGGACATCTGAAGTCCGATTTTTATGTTGTTTCTAAAATGGAGCTGCAGATATCCAGGTACCTGTTTAGAAGATTTCTCTCAACTCATACAATTTTAAAAGCTGTTTCTGTGCACAGAGCCATGCTTATGTTCAGAAATAGAGAATTATTATACGTCATAAAGTTGTTCTGGTACTGCCTTTACATTCTTAACATTCCCTGAGCTGGAGTTGAGGATGCGATTACTAGAAAATATGCAAGTAAATTAACCCTTGGAATATGTGTGTATCAAAAATCAAGTGTAAATGTAAGCACATAAAATCCCTGTGATAATTTTCAAAACAGAACTATTGGCATAATTTCATTTTCAAAATTCAACTACATCTGCAAATAACACCTGGTTATAAAACTACCCACACTGAGGGCAATTCTATAACTGGGCACCTCCATTTACATGAAGGTGCCCCGAGGACATACTTTGGAAACGTATTCCATATCGGCACCTGGACTCCCAGATTCTGTTATAAAATAATAAAGTAACCTGGTATCAGCCCACACTGCCACAGAGCTGGCAAAACTGTGGGCACCTAAATATGGCCAGGGATGCTTCTGACTAGAGAATGACAGGGGGAAAAAATTTATCACCATTCCCGCCCAGTCCCCATGAACTCGTCCCTGTCCCTGCCCCGTCTCTGTGAGCTCAGTCTCCGCGAGCTCAATCCCCGCCCCTGCCCCATCCCCATGAGCTCAGTCCCCGTCCCGCAAGCTTGGTCCCCGTTCCCGCCCTGCAAACTGTCAGATCCCATCTGCACAAGCTTCGAATATTTATGATTTTCTCCTGAACTTATTTTATTAAAGTATAAAAAGAGACAATATTCTATACAATTGTTATTTTATAAACACAAATAATACAGAGCAAGGATCAACAAAACCCCTGTCTCCTCTCCCTTTCACAAATATCCCTTCCACTATTGTGAAAACTGAACAAACTAAATTACTACAGAATGGTATATAGAAAAATCAAGTTAACAGAATACTTCAGTCACACATGGCAGGAATAGTGTTAGGGGAGTGCAACTAGGGCAACTGCAGAGAGAGAGCCCTAAGCCAGCTGGAAGGTAAAGAGCACAGCCTGGGCTTTGTGGTCCCCGGTTATGTCTGATACCAGCTCTAGCAGGATACATATTTCAGATCTGAAATATTCTAATTACAAAATATAAAATACATTTATTTTTCTCTACCTTTTGTTGTCTGGTAATTTTATTCTTCAAATCACATTGGTCTCAGACTTTGATTTTGGGTTCCTTCTGTTTTCATTGTGGCATGGCTTTCTCCTACAATATAAGAATAGCCTTAATGGGTCAGACCAATGGTCCATCAAGCCCAGTAGCCCGTTCTCACGGTGGCCAATCCAGGTCACTAGTACCTGGCCAAAACCCAAGGAGTAGCAATATTCCATGCTACTGATACAGGGCAAGCAGTGGCTTCCCCGTGTCTTTCTCAATAACAGGTAAAATAGGCGCAAGAGGAACTGGGAAGGAGATACCGAGTTTCACACGGGTGCAATTTTTTTACCACAGGAGCAAGACTTTTCACCGCTCCCATGGGGCGGTAAAAGCTCTTGTCCCCATTCCTGCATGGTGGTGAAAGATCTTGTCCTCATTCTTGCAGTAAACCAGTTGCAAATGTATCCATTCCTGTGGATTTACTACAGTGACCATGGTTTACCGCAGTAAATGGTCCCCATGTCATTCTCTACTTCTGACTTAAAGTATTCTTTAAGTTATACACATAAGTAGAATCCCCGCCCAGCTCTATAACAGTGTACAACCCTTTTCATTTACACACTATGTAAGCCAGGCACACTGTTACAAAATAACACTTAGGAGCCCTCCTGGCACTTATGTGGGTCAGTGTACACTTACGAACATACCGTATATACTCGAATATAGGATGAGATTTTTGGGCCAAAAGAAACCCCAAAATGGGGGTTTTGTCCTATATTCGGGTCATCACCCAGTGACCACCTGACACCCTTCTGAACTTGCTGCAGGCCTGCCGTTAGGCCAGGACAGGCGGGATCCCTCTCGTCTTCCGTCCCGGCCCTTACTAACTATCTTTTTACCCCTCCCCTCCCCCGCGTACCTTTTCCATTGTGATCCAGCGGTGTATCCCGTGCTGAGCCCCTCCTGCCGATGTCAGCTGTCAGAAGCCAGAGGTGCACCCGGGCCGGCACGCACAGGAGTGAGCTTTTGGAGCTCTCGCCTGGCCGTTGTTGGCTCTCTCAATGGCTGCCGTGAGGACTGTGAGTTCTGCGAGAACTGGCGGCAGCATTTCAGTGGATGGCGCAGGGCGGGAGCTCCAAAAGCTTACTCCTGTGCGTGCCAGCCCGGGTGTGCCACTGGCTTCTGACCGCTGACATCGGCAGGAGGGGTTCAGCGCGGGATACACTGCTGGAATACCAGGGAATAGGTGCTCGGGGGGGGGGGAGGGGAGAGGTAAAAAATAGTTAGTATGGGACGGCCTACCTCACGACTAGAGGGGGAAGTTTTCTATAGGGAAGCACCATCTTCTTTCGGGGACAGGAAGTAGACCATTCCAAACGAAGATAGTATATACATATATTTATGTTATTTTCTTAATTTTGGAGACTGCTGTATTTTAGAGAAAAAAAAATCTTGAACCCATCTTATTGGAAGCAAAGTAATTCTGTGAGTTAAAGAACTTAAACTTAACCAGGGTACAGGGAAGGAAGGTGTGATAGGGTGCAGTGCCTGGCAGGGAGGGGGGGCAGGATACAGAGCCTGGGAGGGAGTTAGGGGGGCTGGATTCAGAGCCTGGCAGCGAGTGAGGGGGGGCTGGGTTCAGATCCTTGCAGGTAAGTGGGCTGAATTCAGAGCATGGTAGGGCAGGGAGGGAAGGGGGCTAAGTGCAGAGCTTTGCAGAGTAGGGAGGGAAGGGGGCTGGGTACAGAACTTGGCAGGGAACATGGCAGGGGAGGGTGTGAGGGAGGGGACACGTGGTGCAGATCTTGGCAGGGCAGGGCACTTGAATATTAAGCCCCCATCTTATATTCAAGTCAACCATTTTTCTTCCTTTCTGGGGGGAAAATGGGGGTCTCGACTTATATTTGGATTGACTTATATTCGAGTATATACGGTAAGTGCTAGTATTTTATACATTTATTTGTGCAAAGAATGCTTAAATGTGGGTTCCTATACTGTAGAATTGCCCTTTTTGTGTTATTTCTATCATTTGTTCATATCTATGTAGAGAAGAGAACTGAAAATAGAAGGGAGGAAGGAAGAGAAAAGGGTCACAAATGGCACAAAGGAGAGAGAGAAAGGCAGAGGAATGATCCAAGATAAAAATAAATTACGTGATGACTTTCATCATTGGCTCTTGTGCATTAACCAGTAGTCCAATACTAGTGTCTAGTTTTTTTGCATTTAAATTTCTCCTTTAAAAGCTTACACTTGGAGTCGGATGACAGCAGTCACCTCGGGAGACCCTTGATAAAGCACAACGGCGTGAAACATGTCGGGTCAGGCTCCCAGATGTTGGCCGATGCAGAGATAAGTGCACATTATATATGATAAAATAATTGAAGAAAAATAGAAAACATAAATTTAAATGCAAAAAAAACTAGACACTAGTATTGGACTACTAGTTAATGCACAAGAGCCAATGAAGAAAGTCACCATGTAATTTCTTCCCGCGGTTCAAAATGACAACAGCGGTGGAGTGGTGGGACTGAGGCTTTTGCATTTAATCAATTACTACTTTAAGAGAAGATTTGGTATCTAGTCCTATTTCTTACCAAGATAAAAAGAAGCATAGGCAGAAAATGATTTAGGGTTACGGAGGGGATTAGGAATGACAAAGAGGGCACAAATGGAGAGGAATAAAGAGAGTATGATAAGGGACAGAAAAGACCCAGTGGATTGAGGGTGAATCATGGGTAAGATGGCTGGGTAGATGTGAGATACCAAAAATTAAATGCAGGGGGAAGGTCATAATGAAGGAATAAAACAATAATGAAGACTGAGAGGTAATAAAAAACAAAAAAAAAGATGATATGCAGAAGAATAAGAGGTATGAAGTGATGAGATAGAGGGATGGAAAAAACAGAGAAGAGAGAGGTAACATGTAAGGGAGAAGGGAGAATTGAAGAAAGTAGGAACCATTGGAGGGAAAAAACCCCCAGGGAAAGTAGTTTAAGATGCAGAAAGTAAAAATAGAGGTGAAAGAATAGTATGATATGAGGAAAAAACAAAAGGCAAAAATAGTCATTTACTAGCAGTGTGCTAATGCCGTTAACATGTTGTTTACTACATTCAGCATTGTTAGCAAATGACCTCCATGTGTTTTTAATTTTCATATATGAACTGTTTAATTGTACTTGTAATTTTTGACAGTGGTGATGTTCTCCTCTTGTTACCTCTGTGTCCTGTAAATCTACTTGGGATTGGACTGCTGTGCACCCCCACTCCTGTGTCCCTGAAATTCATAATCTAAAATTGTGTTACCTGGACATGACTATCAATTTTTTTTTCATGGCTTTTACTACCCAGTTGACAAGCAGCAATGGACAGTAAAATCACTTTCTTGTTTCCTCTCCTCTCTGACATCCCTAAGAATTCTGCTGATGTCTTCCTCCATTTCCCACTGCTATCCTTGCAGCCAAGGATCAGTCAAGGGCTGTGGCAAGCTCTCAGTTTGTGTCTCCTTCTCTCACTCCTAGACACAATTACATAGAGATTGAAAAGACAGGCAACATCTTCAGTGGGACTGCGAGCACATGGCAGTTCACATTCCTCACATAAAGGCACCTATATAACTGGCTAGTATAAATTAGTGAAGGCCTGGTGAAAGCTGGGGCAGAAAGCACACTGATGTTTGCCAAGAAAATGGGGCTTCAAATCCTGGAGTCACAGTAGGCAGCCAGGAGAGAGAAGCTGTGTCAGGCAGCATAGCAATATGATTTAAATATATATGTATACTAGTGTTTAAGCCCGTTACATTAACGGGTGCTAGAATATATGCCTGTCTGTCTTTCTTTATTTATGTCTCTCTCCCTGCTCCTGTCTCTTTCTTTCTTTCTTTCTGTCTCTCTCCCTCCTGCTATTTTTTTCTCTCTCTCCCTGGCACCCTTTGTCTGTCTGTCTGTCTGTCTGTCTGGTCCCCTGTCTGTCTTTATTGTTGTCTGTCTCTCTCCCTGGCCTCCTTTGTCTGTCTGTATTTCTTTCTGTCTCTCCTCCCCCCTCCCCCCCCCCCACTTTCCTTTGCAGAAGCAGCAGCGGTATTTCCCTTCCCCTCCAGGTCCCTGTGAAGTAGTAGTAGCATTTTCCCCCACCCCCCACTCCCTTCTCCCCCCTCCACTTCCCTTTACAGAAGCAGCAGTGGTATTTCCCTTTCCCTCCAGGTTCCTGTGAAGCAATTCCCTTCTCTTACCGTGAGCTGTCCTGCTCCGTTCGGCCACTCCCTTCTCTTAATGCGATCTGGCCTGCTCCGTTCGGCCCCTCCCCCTTCCCTTCCCGCGGGCTGGCCTGCTGCGGCCGAAGGTTTTTGTTTCAAGTTTTAAAAGTGCCGGCGACGGCTCCTCTCATGCTGCTGATCCTCCTGTAAAGAGCAGCCTGCGATGGTGGCCGGCTTTAGCGAACCTCGCAGGCCGCTCTCCAGCCTCGGTAGCATGTTCCCTCTGACGCACGGAATCGCGTCAGAGGGAACGTGCTACCGAGTTGGAGAGCGGCCTGCGAGGTTCGCTAAAGCCGGCCACCATTGCAGGCTGCTCTTTACAGGAGGATCAGCAGCAGTGGCGGCGGCGGCAGCGGCGAGTGAGGGCTGAGGTGTGTTCCCTGCCGAGGACACGGGCAGAGAGAGAGCTTGCCTGGCTTCCAGAGTGAGTGAGGGCGGGAGGAGGGGAGTGGCCAGAATGTTCCCTGCCGCTGGGTTGGCTGCCACGGATCACACACCACAGCGGCAGGGAACACGAAATCCTAAGTGCGAATGTGCGCTTAGGGTTTTATTATATAGGATATATTTGGGGGATATGAAATTCTGGGCAACAGGATTGTGATAATGACCAGATCCCACCCAGTGCTATAATACATCACTCTTGATGTTTGTTGTTGAATCGACTTGTATGGTTCATGTATTTTTATATCTTGTATGTATGTGTGTATTTACTTTATGGTGATGTGTATTGAGTGTAAATTGTACTGTTGTATTTTGTATGTAAATGTGTAACTCGCCCTGGATAAGGACAGGGAATAAATAAACAAACAAACTCTTTATTGGCCAGGCAGTTTCTGCCTACTTCTTTGGACTTTCAGCTTATTCCGGAGCAACTTGTATTCGGTTGTTGAATCATGAGGTTTCATTCACAATTAACCATGAGTTTACTAATTTTTTATCCCACCTCTTATCTATCCCTGCCACTATATTAAATAATACTTGGGAGGGGCACTGTACTGTAGGCTCCATCTGGAACCCAGTGCACATGAGTCTGACCACTAGGGTTCCTGTTGTGGGATAGTTGAGATTTTCTTTCCACCTGGGGGCTATGTATATAAAGCCTCTATAGCAGGGGTGCCCACACTTTTTTGACTCGCGAGATACTTTTTAAATGACCAAGTCAAAATGATCTACCAACAATAAAATAAAATAAAAAAAACAAAACCGCACACTGTACGCATAGAATTGTTAATTATCATTCCTATTCCGGGGGTTTTTCAAAGAGGTCAAAGCAGATGACAGATGACACTGTCACCTCAGTAACAACCATACAAAAATAGACAAATACCCACCCCCCTCCCTTTTTACTAAACCACAATAGCAGTTTTTAGCGCAGGGAGCTGCACTGAATGCCCAGCGCTGCTCTCGATGCTCATAGGCTCCCTGCGCTAAAAACCACTATTGCGGTTTAGTAAAAGGGGACCATATTGTAAAATATAGACAGCAGATATAAATTCAGACACATTTTGATCACTAAATTTAAAATAAAATCATTTTTCCTACCTTGTCTGGTGATTTCATGAGTCTCTGGTTGTACTTTCTTCTTCTGACTGTGCATCCAATCTTTCTTTCAGCCTGTATACTTCCTCTCCTCCACACCTCATTCCCTCCCTCAACTTTTTCTTCCTCTCTCCCTGACCTTTCTTTCTTTCTGTCTTCATGCCCCCTTTCTTTTTTTCTGTTTCTCTTCTTTCCTTCTGTCTCCCTGCCTGCCCCCTTTCTTTCTTTCTTTCTTTCTCCCTGCCCTTCCCCAAGCCACTGCCACTGCCATCGGGGAACAGGACCCAAACCGCCACCAATGGATAACAGGCCCCAAAGCCGACGCCGACCCCCATGCTCTCCCTGCTTCGGGCCAACCAGCATTCCTCTCCCCGACGTCAATTCTGCCGTCGGAGAGGAAGTTCCGCCCAGCCAGGCAGCGATTGGCTGGCCTGAACTTCATCTCCGACGGCAGAATTGACTTCGGGGAGAGGAAGACTGATCGGCCCGATAGATCGCCAAGGCAAAGTGAGTCCTGGGTGATCGACTCACTTTGCCTTGGCGAGCTACCCGTCGATCGCGATCGACCTATTGGGCACCCCTGCTCTATAGCATCATTAGCCAGAGCTGTCCTGAGGCCTAGGTGAGAAACTCAATTCAGATTTATCATTTTGCAGGACTTTTCTCTGCTTCTGAATCAACCAATATGTTGCTTTTCTTTAAATTTGTACTACTGTGTTTCCCCAAAAATAAGACAGTGTCTTATTTTCGGGGATATCTTATTTTTTTCATGTACGGTGATCATCTTTCCCTTCCTCTCCTCCACCCCAGTTCTTCCTATTTCCTTTCTCTCCCCCACATGTACAGCATCTTTCTTCCACTCTCACCCATCCCCTTGTGCAGTATCTTTCTATCCCTCCCATCCCTTGTGCAGCAGAGCCCTTGCAGCTTC
The DNA here is from genome assembly GCF_902459505.1 of Geotrypetes seraphini. NCBI lineage: Eukaryota > Metazoa > Chordata > Amphibia > Gymnophiona > Dermophiidae > Geotrypetes > Geotrypetes seraphini. The sequence continues at coordinate 309,422,266 of NC_047086.1, read as the reverse complement.
TATCCCTCCCTTCCTATCATCCCCCCGTGTCTGTGTAGCATATTTGTATTCCCCCCTCCCCCCTGTCAACCCATCTCTCCCATCTGAACTGCGGGACAGAAATAAATATCTTATAACAAACCGGCAGCATCGGCAGCAACCTAGACAGGCTGCTTCGCAGCCTTCTATCACCCGGCTGTTCCTCTTTTGCGTTGCTGATGACATCATCAGTGATGAGGCAGAGGAACAGCCGGGTGATAGAAGGCCACGAAGCAGCTTGTCTAGATTGCTGCCAGTTTGTTATAAGGTATTTATTTCTGTCTCACGGTTCAGATGGGAGGGAGAGATAGGTTGGGGGGAGTGCTGCTGCTGCCGGCGACTAGGGCATATTTTCGGAGGTAGGGCTTATATTAAGACCTACCCCGAAAATCATGCTAGGTCTTATTTTCAGGGAAACACGATACTTATGCTACTAAAATGATCCAACTTCCTCCTAAACATAGCTAATGAAATCCAAGGTCAGTCATCAGGTTCGTATCAGACTATATTCAAAAGCAGAGGCTATATTTGTTCAGTACTGTGTGCTGTTTCTAGAGCTTTTAGGTGTAAATTATCTAGCCAGATGTTTAATTACCAAGGGGAAGCAAGTTAAACACAAATTAACAGTCCTCATTTATCAAGTATTTAATTCTCAGCGGTAGGCCTTATAAGTAAGTTATTTTGTTCTATATAGCCTATTTATAAGATTTCTGTTGAAAAGAAGTTTGAACTGGGATTTGTTAAATGTAGAATGTACCCAAAGAGTAACTAATTAAAAGTTGTAAGTAATATAGATTTGCTGCAATTATTTCTTTGATTGCCACCTCTTTCATTAGCACATAAGGTTCCTCGCTCTTTAGTATACCCTCATTATTTCTAGCAGTAGAATAAGTAATGTACTTCTGAAGTATACAAATCATTTTTAGATGTTTAAAATTAAAACTTGAGATGAGTAAAATGTTTGCCGGAATAAATCGGGAATGAGCAAGTGCTGAGGCTCATTTGTAGTGCTACATTTTGTGACATAGAAAACTTGCCCCAAAGTGACAAGCTGGATAAGTGTCAAGAGACAAAGGGTAGTCGTAAATGCTTGGAGGATAAGGATGTTGTTAGTGGAGTGCTGTAGGGATCCATCCTTAGGCTGGCTCTATTTAACATCTTTGTGAGGATATTGAGGAAGGCCTGTCTGGCAAAGTTTGTCTTTTTGCAGATGATACCAAGCTCTGTAATGGGGTAGACTCTGCAGAGAGTGTGAATAACATGAGGCAGGATCTGGCAAAGCTTGAAGAATGGTCTGGTAATTGGCAACTAAGATTTAATGCTGAAAAATGCATGATCATACACTTGGGCTGCAAAAATCCAGGATAATAGTATATAGGAAGCAAAGTACTTCTATGTGTGGAAAAAGAGCAGGACTTGGGGATGATTGTTTCTGATGATCTCAGGATGGCAAAACAGGTTGAAAAAGCAATGGTCAAAGCCAGGAGGATGCTTGGGTGCATAAGGAGAGCAATGGCCAGTAGGAAAAGGGAGGTGATAGTGCAATTGTATAAGTCTCTGGTGAAGCCACATTTGTGGAGTCTCCAATATCGACTTGTATGGTTCATGTATTTTTATATCTTGTATGTATGTGTGTATTTACTTTATGGTGATGTGTATTGAGTGTAAATTGTACTGTTGCATTTCCATACAAGTCGATATTGGAGACTCTACTTTCAGAAAGATATAAATAGAATGGAGTCAGTCCAGAGGGCTGCCTCAAAATTGGTTAGTGTTCTTTGTCATAAATCATATGGGGACAGACTTAAAGAGCTTAATATGTATTCTCTAGAGCAGGGGTGCCCACACTTTTTTAACTCATGAGCTACTTTAAAATGACCAAGTCAAAATGATCTACCAACAATAAAATTTTAAAAAAACACAACGCACACTATATGCATAGAATTGTAAATTATCATTCTTATTCCGGGATTTTTCAAAGAGGTCAAAGCAGATGACTCTATGCACTGTCACCTCAGTAACAACCATACAAAAATAGACAAATACCCCCCCTCCCTTTTTACTAAACCAAAATAGCAGTTTTTAGCGCAGGGAGCTGTGCTGAATGCCCAGCACTGCTCTCGACGCTCATAGGCTCCGTGCGCTAAAAACCACTATTGCGGTTTAGTAAAAGGGGACCATATTGTAAAATATAGACAGCAGATATAAATTCAGACACATTTTTATCACTAAATTTAAAATAAAATCATTTTTCCTACCTTGTCTGGTGATTTCATGAGTCTCTTGTTGCACTTTCTTCTTCTGACTGTGCATCCAATCTTTCTTTCAGCCTGTATGCTTCCTCTCCTCCACACCTCATTACCTCCCCCAACTTTTTCTTCCTCTCTCCCTGACCTTTCTTTCTTTCTCTCTTCATGCCCCCTTTCTTTTTTTTCTGTTTCTCTTCTTTCCTTCTGTCTCCCTGCCTGCCCCCTTCCTTTCTTTCTCCCTTCCCTTCCCCAAGCCACTGCCACTGCTGCTGCCATCGGGGAACAGGAGCCAAAATGCCACCAATGGATAACAGGCCCCCAAAGCCGACACCGACGACGCCCCATGCTCTCCCTGCTTCGGGCCGATCAGCATTCCTCTCCCCGACATCAATTCTGCCATCGGAGAGGAAGTTCCGCCCAGCCAGGCAGCGATTGGCTGGCCTGAACTTCCTCTCCGACAGCAGAATTGACATCGGGGAGAGGAAGACTGATCGGCCCGATAGGTCGCCAAGGCAAAGTGAGTGCTGGGTGATCGACGCACTTTGCCTTGGCGAGCTACCGGTCGATTGCGATCGACCTATTGGGCACCCCTGCTCTAGAGGAAAGACGGGAGAGAGGGGATATGATAGAGATGTTTAAATATCTCCGTGGCGTTAATGAGCAGGAGGTGAGTCTTTTTCAAATGAAGGAAAACTCTGAAAGGAGATGGTGTAGGATGAAGTTAAGAGATGATAGGCTCTGGAGTAATGTAAGAAAATACTTCTTTATAGAAAGGGTGTTAGATACGTGGAATAGTTTCCTGATGGAGGTAGGGGAAATGAATTCAAGATAGCATGGGACAGGCATGTGGAATCTCTTAGGGAGAGGAGGAGGTAGCGGATGTTGTGGATGGGTAGACTGGATGAGTCATTCGGCCTTTATTTGCTGTCATGTTTCTATGTTTCTATCATCAGCATAACTATAATTTTTTTATGTCTAAATCTGCTAAATGTGCACTCAAGGAAGAAATAGATATTAAAAGAAGGGGAGATAAAGGCGAGCCTTGTGAAATGCCACATGGATTTCTCCATCTGTAAGAATAAATCCCCTCCAATTTTACTTGATAACTACGAGATGTCAAAAATCCTCTAAACCACTGAAGAACATTACCAGATAATCCAAATGAATCTAAACACAGTAGTAATAAATCATGGTTCACAAGATCATATGCACAACTAAGATCTAATTGTTTAGACTTCTACTTAATATCCCATACATGGGCAAAATCTCCTTTTCCAATACTTCCCCTATCCAAGTGTATAAATCAACAAGAAAGATGAAGCATTTCTCATTAGAGCAGAAGGGCAAATATCTGTAGGTGAATATGAATTTGCATATTTATAAAAAAAAGTTGCTTAAATAGCAACCAATCTGGTTCTTTAAACAAACTCCAGGTCATATTATCTCAAACACCTCACTCTAAAACAGTGGTCTCAAACTCACGGCCCACCAGGTACTACTATTTTGAGGCCCTCGGTATATTTATTATAATCACAAAAATAAAATAAAACAGTTTCTTGATCATATGGTTCTTTAGCTATAAATTACAATATTATTAAGACTTAGCCAAAAGGAAAGATTTATAAACTATAAAGAGTTTTACCTCATGCAGAATTGTCATTTCTTTAATAAGACATTAACTATTTTTCTGAGGCCCTCCAAGTACCTATAAATCCAAAATGTGGCCCTGCAAAGGGTTTGAGTTTGAGACCACTGCTCTAAAACATTCAATGAGTTTGAAGCACATTCAGTAGATTGAGTAAAAACACTTCTCAATTATCTCACTTTAGAACAAAATAAAATGCCAAAAAAATCTAAACAACTCTCTAGTATCAAGTACATTCTGTCTTATCAAGTTAGAATAATATAACCTACTCTTCTTTATTTTATATTTATATTCCTGCACCTTATCTCGCCACTGGTTTTTTTTTAACCTGTCTCCCTATGCTTTACGATGAAAACCACTGACCATTTTAATAGCCACTCTCTGGACTTATTCCATTCTATTTATATTTTTTTGAAGGTGCGGTGTCCAGAATTGTACACAGTATTCTAAATCAGGTCTCACCAGAGTCTTATGCAGACACATCAACACTTCCTTTTTTTCTAAATGCCATTCCTCTCCCTAGGCACCCAAGCATCCTTCTAGCTTTCACTGTCACCTTTTCTACCTATTTGGCCACCTTAAGATGATCACATACTATCTCACTTAAGTCCCACTTCTCTTCAGTGTACAAAAGTTCTTCACCCCCTAAATTGTACCAGTCCCTTGATGTTGCCCAATTTAGCATTAAATCATAGCTGTCAAATTATTAAATCATTCTTTAAGCTTTGCTAGGTCCTTCCTCATACTATCCTCAGCAATATTGCTTACAAAATTGTTAAAAAGAACTGGCCCAAGAACTGAACCTCGCAGCTCATAACTGGTAGCATCCCCCTCCTCAGAGTGAGCTCCAGCTATCACTACCCACTGTTATCTTACACTCAACCAGTCAGTCAGGTTAGGTCATACTCAGTTTGTTTATTAGTTATACATGTGGAAATGTGTCAAAAGCTTTGCTGAAATCTAAGTATACCTCAACAAGGCCTCGATGCAGTAAGTGTAATGTGACCATTTATTTTTTTCATCAAAATGGGACATCTATTAATATTCAGACCCGCCCCCAATCCTGCCCGAGCCCCGCTCCCAATTTCTTCCATTTATTTTTCATGTACACACAATATCTTATTAATTCATAATGGTAAACATTAAATTTTAAAACACCCACAAAGCACACTACGCAGAGAAAATGTTAATTATCATTTACGAGTTACGGATTTTTTTCAAAGATGTCAAGGCAGATGACTTTAAAATATGTAATGTCACCTCAGTAACTATAGAAAAATAGACAAATATAGTGCAAAATATAGACAGCAGATATAAATTCTCAAAATGGACACATTTTGATCACTAAATTTAAAATAAAATCATTTTTCCTACCTTTGTTGTCCGGTGATTTCATGAGTCTCTGGTTGCACTTCCTTCTGACTGTGCATCCAATCTTTCTTTCTTTCGCATCCAACATTTCTTTTACAATCCAGCCCCATCCCCTTTGGGTCCAGGTCTCTCTCTCTTTTCCCTCTTACCCTCTCCAGATCCAGTGTCAGTTCTCATTTGTTCCAGGTCTCCCTCTCTCTCCCTCCTCTGTTATGATCTTAAATCTCCCAGTTCTTCCCCAGGGTCTCTCCCTCTCTGTCTGAACTTCCCATAGTCCTGCATCTGCTTCCTGTCTTTACCCTGTGGTCCAGGCCTTTCTCTCTCTAGTCTTTCTAATCTGCTTACATCCCCCCCCTTTTCTCTGCCTCTTTCTCACCTTCCTCCCTCCCTCCTTCCCTCCCAGCAGATTTTAGCTTATCTCTCTCCTCCTTTTCTCCTCTCAGATATGGTATCTGTCTCCTTCCTCTTTTCCTTCTCCCAGGTCTGGAATCTGTCTCCTCCCCTTCCCCCCTGCCCAGGCATCTCTCTCTCCACTCCCTTCCTCCTGTTCTTCTTTCTCAATTTATTTTCTGCCTATGTCTAATTCTTTCTTACTATTCAATCCTCAATTTCCCTCTTTCATTGTATCTACCTATAGCTTGCTACCTCTTTCCCTCACCCTTTCCAGTATCTAACTCTATCCTCTTCCCTCAATCCAGTATGTGCCCTTTTTTCTTTCTCCTCCCCACTTCCTTCCAGCATCTGCTCCCCCTCTCCCCCACTTTCATTCAGTCTGCCCCCTCACCCACACACTTCCATCAGTGTCTGTCCCTCCTCTCCCCACACTTCCATTCCGCATCTGTCCCTCTTCTCCCCTACACTTTCATTCAGCGTCTATCCCTTCTCTATTCCACACTTCCATTCAGTGTCTGTCCCCCTTTCTCTACCCCTTCCATCTACTGTTCACCCTTTGTCTCGCCCCTGCCCTCTCTGCCCTTTCCATCCAGTGCCCGCCCTCTCTCTCTTCTATATGGTATCTTCCCTCTTTCTATGCTCCTTCTATAAACTGTCTCCTTTGTACATGATTCACTTCAGCTTCCCCCCTCTCCATTTATCTGCCTCCCTATGCTCTGGAATCTCTCTCTTCTCCTTTCCTTCCTTCCTTCTCACTCCACCCCATGGTCTGACGTCTCTATCTCCTTCCTTCCCCTCCCCCATGCCCTGACATCTCTCCCTCCCCCTCCATGGTCTGGTATCTCCTTTCCTTTCCCTCCCTCCCATGGATTTGGCATCTCTTGTTCCTCTCCCTTTTCCTTCTCTCTCCTTTTGTGTCCAGCATCTCCCACCTGCCTTCCTACTCGGCATGTTTTTTTTTTTCCTTCACCCTTCAGGTCCAACATCTTCCTGTGTTCCTTTTTTTCTTCCTTATCTGATTTAGCAGCTTTCTCCCCTTTCCTGAGCCAGCCAACCCACCATCTTCCAACTTCTCATTCAAGTACTTCCCCTCTTTACCAATAGGGAATCAGCTCTTAGCTTAATTTAGATGCAAGTGTTCTAGTGCTGCTGTGAGACTGGAGGCGATTCTTAGCTGCCATAAGCCCTTCCTTCGGCAGCGCCAGTAATGCTAAACTGCATGATAAAACCAAAGAAAGAAGCCGTGGGACTTTCCCACTTGCCTGCATCACTCGAAGTTCTGCCACTCTCAATCCCGCCCCTCAAAAACAGGAAGTCACTTCAGAGGGAGGCGGGATCAAGAGCGGCAGAACTTCGAGCGATGCAGGCAAGTGGGAAAGTCCCGTGGCTTCTCTCTTTGGTTATACCATCCAGTTTAGCATTACCAGCGCAACCGAAGGTAGGGCTGATGGCAGCTAAGTGAGCTGCCTGGATCGCAGGGCCCCCTTGCCATCCTCTAATGCCGGCCCTGAGAATAGGGAGGATGATTTCGGACCTGGCAGGCCCCCCCTGACCATTTCAGCACCGTAGGGAGGGAAGGAGGGAGGCAGGGTTTAGCGTGGGAGGGAAAGCGATCGCCGGTCCGTTGTCCCTGCGCACAGCTTCGGGACGCTGTCCCTGAAAACTGGACATTTTGGCATCCTGAAGCAGTGGGTCAGGACAACGGGATGGTCGGTCCCATAACAGGACTGTCCCATTGAAAACGGGACGTATGGTCACCTTAAGTAAGCGGTGCATTAGAATGCTGGGTTAAGCTTCAACATCCAATATTCCTATTAACGTGATATAATAATTTTTACTTCTGATGCAGTAAACTAATGGTATGGAAATTACCACAGTGTTAAAAAGTGTGCACTGTTAAAAAAGAAAAATAAATTAGACTGCTGCAGTAATATACAACCATTAGCTACATCACACTTAAACATCTCCCTTCCTATCCGAAAAAGCAAAAAGTGGACATGGCCAGGGGGATAATGATGTGACTAGAGTCACAGTAAAGTTAATAATTTATTGGTGACCCAGCATGGCCATGTTTTGGCAAGTGCCTGTGGCAGGGATCCTAGCATTAAAATATCATACATTAAATAAATAAATTTTTCCTGAGTTAGGTGCACATTAGCTAGGGTTACCAATTGTTTGTGCAAAAAAGAGGACATGTGGTCCTGACCCCAGACCTGCCCCATTCTTCCTCAACCCTACTCCCGCCTGAGCCTTTTCTCTTTCAGTGAGCTTAGGACCAAGTCTGGAGGGCCTCCAAGCATGCGTGGATGCAATATAATGATGTCACATACATGCACGCATACATGGACGCCCTCCAGACATGGCACCAAGTTCCTAAATCCCTACAAATTGCCAGGTTTTCAAAAAAATATTTGTACAGTCCTCTAAAAAGAGGACATGTCTGGGTAAATCAGGACATATTGCATCCCTAACATTAGCATCTAAGACAGCTTTGTCAAAAGGCCTTTTGAAGGTTATACATACAGTGGAACCTTGGTTTACGAGCATAATTCGTTCCTGAAGCATGCTCATAAATCAAGTTACTCGTATATCAAAGTGAGTTTCCCCATAGGAATGAATGGAAACTCGCTTTGATTTGTTCTACCACCCCCTCGCTCTAACCGGCATCGCACCCCCGAACTGGCATCACAACCCGCCCCCCCCGTGAACGCCCACCCCGCGAGAACCGCATCGCGCCCCCGTGCTGAAAGCGGCATCTGCCCGCCCTTCCTCTCAAACACGCTCCTTACCCCTTCTGCTGGTTGTGAGAGTGAAAGCAAGCTCCTGCCTCTTGCCTAGGCCAGGCCTTGAGCATCTGCGCATGCTCAAGGCCTGGCTCTCGAGAGAACGAGAGCCAGAAGGCCTTGAGCATGCGCAGATGCTCAAGGCTTGGCCCAGGCAAGAGGCGGGAGCTTGCTTTCACTCTCACAACCAGCAGAAGGGGTAAGGAGTGTGTTTGAGCGGAAGGAAGGGCGGATGCTGCTTTCTCACGGGGGGGAGGAGTTGCGATGCCGGTTCGGGGGGTGCGATGCCGGTTAGAGCGGGGGGGAGGTGCTCATATATTGGAACATGCTCGGTTTGCAAGGCAAAAGTTTGCTGAGTGTTTTGCTCGTCTTGCAAAACACTCGCAAACCGGGTTACTCGCAAACCGAGGTTCCACTGTATTTACATGAAGCATGTTTCTTTTTAATTCTTTCTAAGGTTTTTCTTATGTTTGATTTATGCTGTTATATATATATATATATATATATCCGCTATAATAAAACCCTAGGTGCGCATGAACGGTTGAAACTCCGTGCGGCCATGATCCCTGATCCGTGGCTCCGTGTCGTCGCATGCGCAGTACAGTAGAACTCTGCCTGCGGTGGTTTCCCAATTACCCTCCCTCGGTGACGCTGCAAGCATCACATTGCCGACCACATTGGTCCCTGCCCCACCCCCGAAAAAGCCAGACGAAGCATCTGTGCACGCGGGAGAGTAGCCGGAGGCAGTCAAAGGCCACGGCGCTATCCTGTTGGCTCCCAGACACAACCCATTCCTCCTGCGGCCCAGAACACCTACCCGACAACCCCTGACACCGAGCTGTACAAAAACACAGTGTGGGCAAACCAGGTCCCTGCGGCGCGGCAGAGGCCCCGCACCCGATGCACCGGTCAACTCCCCCGAAGTACAAATCCCACCAGCATCAGCCGGAAATAGGGAAGGTAAAAGGGGAAATGGGAGCCTGAATATGGATAGGTAAAATGAAGGGAGAAGGGCTTCTGCTGGACAAGGGAAGCAGGGAAAGGGTATTACTGGATAGGAGGGAGGTAAAAGGAAGGGAGAAGGGTTACTGCTGGACAGGGGGAGCAGGGAAGGGGTGCTGCTGGATAGGGGGGAGTGACAGAAAAGAGAATGAAAGAAAGAAAGACATGCCTAAGTCTACACATCTATTCTAGCACCCGTTAATGTAACTGGCTAAAAAACTAGTGTGTATATAATGCATGTGTGTGTTTATATTTAAGTGTGCAACTATATGTTTTAAAGCTGTTTGTAGTTATTTATAGGTATTTTTCTAATGAATGTTACAGTATTTTAATTATAGCACCTTGATGCTGCCACTTGCACTTACTGAAACACAGCCATAAATTAACCTGAGTGTGACTCCAATGACATCATTATCCCATCTCTGTTTGTTTTCTGCAAAACATTTTTCTTCCCCTGTTCTCATTCCTATCAGTACATGAACAGAAGTTGGTTCATTACTGACAGGAAGATCTAATTAAAAAAATCTGTTGTTAGACTCTCCATCCTTGCCCCTTGTTCCCTACCTCCACCCTACAAAAAATACATTGTGGCCCAATGGGCCATGGACCCTAAACTGCCTCCACCAGACACACTAGCACGCTCTTCAGGGCTCTCTGAAACTGCATTCTCCAAAAATGCCTAGGGGTCCAATAGACTTACCTGATTTCCTTCCCTGGAGATACTCCCCTCAATCAGAGAGCCTTGGGTCCAGTCCCCTCGACCTCTAAAGTTGGAATTTATTGGTGACCCAACATGGCCGTGTTTTGGCAAGTGCCTGTGTCAGGGATCCTAGCATTAAAATATCATACATTAAATAAATACATTTTTCTTGAGTTAGGTGCACATTACCAGTACCATCATCTTCTAAATTAGTGACCCCAGATCCCTAGCAGTGCATCAGGACATACCATTAGTAGTCAGTCTGCCAAATAAGAGAGTTTCTTATTTAGGAAACATTCATTGCCTTATAGGGCAAACTGATCCTAGCAATGTGTCCTGGGTGCATCTCTAGAGGTTAGGCACTGGTATTTTAGAGGATGGTGCTGCCTCTGTCAGGAATGAGTGGATATCATTTCAGCCTCTCAACTTTTAGAGGTGTGGGAGGGAATCAGGGATGGGTACATGGAAATTCAAGGCATCCTGGTCCTTTTTTTTTTTGGGGGGGGGGGAGAGAGTGGTGGTCATGGGCCAGTGGACCACTAGGGACATTTTTGGGGAAACCAGGGGCAGGGATTGATCCAAGGGCTTACTTGGGCCACCAAAGATCTTGGGTGATCTGATGTGAAGTGGTACACTTCATCTTTAGCCTTCATGTGCATAATTAATACCATTCAGGTTCTGTCTCATATCCTCTCTGACTCTTTTTTTCCTTACATATTTAGGTGTTCCAATGTCATTAGTAGCGGTATAGAAGCTCTCAATAAACAATAAAGTATGTATTAGATATGCATAGTTATTGATGTACCTAATGGAATATGTAAATTTATAATTATCATAAATAGAAGAGATCAATATTTTACTACCAGTTTCATCATAAGTCCATTGTGTAGAAACAAATTTTACTTATCTAAATTCCCACAGTCCATCAAGAAGCAGCACAGTATATAATAGTACCAATTTAAACAGTTTGATGAAAACAACAAAACTTGTTTCTCTGTTATTTATTCAAAATGGGTAACTATTCATATTTTATGATTATTCCTGGCATGTAAAGACCCAGTTTAACAAATATTTTCTCCCAGCAGACTATTAGCATAATATATTCCCCTGGGAAGAATCGTAGGCACCACAGAAGGATTATTATTATAATTTTTAATTAGCTTCATAGTTTTCTTTCTGTTCTAAAGGTCATGTTATATTGCTTCTGTAACTGCTTAATGATCTCTTATTCATATTTGGTTAATTGCAAATGTGTACAGCCTGTTTGATTCCCATATTTTTTAGCTGAAATAATAAAGTAATACAAACCAAAATATGCACAAAATTCAATAGCCAAAAAAAGAAAAATGCTGGACATAAGATTTGCCTCTTTGCAGAGGATACCAAAATCAGTAACAGAGTAGACACCCCTGATGGTTTGAATAACATGAGGAAGGACCTAGTGAAGCTTGAAGAATGGTCTGAAATTTGGCAGCTAAAATTTAATTTTAAGAAATGCATGGTCATGTATTTGGGCTGCAAAAATGTGAAGGAACAGTACAGTTTAGGGGGTGAAGAACTTTTGCCCACAAAAGAGGTAAAGTTAAGAGGTAATAGACCTAGGAGTAATCTAAGGTAGAGGTGGTGGAGACAAAGAGGGCCTGATCCTCTTTTGGATGCCTACATTGGTGGCCGCCAATAGCATGTTAAACATGCGTTGCCGTCCAAAAGAGAATCATGTCTACAGTTCTGTCAGACACCCAAAATGTAGGCCAGCATTTTGCAGGCCTACATTTAAGGCGTCTGTCTCGCATCTGAGTAGATGCGTAGTGAAGCTTAAGCCCACCCAAAGCCACTTTCGGGTGAAGCCATTCCCATGTTACACCTTGTGCGTGCTTAAGCATCGCTACATGTCTACATATAGCACTGCACATCTCTATAGATGTGCTCCGGAGGATTACAATGTAGGTGCCCTACCTCAGAGTGTTTATTTTTTTAATCGTGCGTCCCAATTGGCTGCCAGATGGCAGTAGGATGCCTACCACTGCCTGCCATCAGGACACATGTTTTCAAGAATTAGGCCCAGACTTTGTCTGAATTCAAGAAAGTGTGAGACAGTCACGTGGGATCTGTTAGAGAGAGGAGGAGATAGTGGTTGGTGTGGAAGGGCAAACTGGATGGGCTATTTGGCCTTTATCTGCCATCATGTTTCTCTGTTTCTTATGTTCATGTCCTGGCTCTGACCTTGCAGCCTAACTGAATCAGCCAGTTCATCTCGCAAACTTTCCGGCTGGCAGCACACTAAATCTAGTGCCCCAGCCAGAAGGTACCCGGAAGTGCAAGGACATCAACGCGATGATGTCATAAGCATGAGTGACATCATCGCATCAATGTCCACGCATACGTTGAGGCCCATCTGGCCTGCTTCGGTGGAGGGATCCAGGCGATGTGGGGAGAGGAGGAGAGATGCCGGCCAGGAGGAGAGCTGTCGGCGCTAGCTGACTTCCTACAGGACGTGCCTCTCACCGTGAGTGTGTTGCGGCACACCTGAAATCTTAGGAGGCACACTGGTGTGCTGCAGCACACAGTTTGCGATGCACTGCTTTATAGGTTGGACATTAAAGGCACTTGCTAGAAGACAGATTTAAGAAGAATCAGAGACAAGAAACAGAACTAAAACAGTTGCTGCCTTGTTTTAGTGGATAGGAATGAGGAATCTGTCCACCCCTACAAAATCCTAAAGGAAAGGAGCAGGAGGTCAGTTTTATGTTTCTGCCACAACACCAGGTGCCCTTTTCCATCCTTACAGGGCTGAAGAGTATATTAATGTACTATGTATTACCATCTTTTCTACTGAAGCACCTGCCAACATCTGGAGGTTGGGGAAATGCAAATGAATAATAAATAAGCACTGATATATGTTTAACATCTGCTAGTATGAACAGCAGATAATCTAAACTATATGCTTGAAAAGACCCTTACCAACCCAGTGAGTAGATGTAACCATCTAAGGGAATTAAAGTAGCCATTAATTGTATTTTCATCTGTGTCTGGAGAGAGGAGGAAAGAACTGTAAATAGTTACTTACTCATTGATCAGTGAAGATAGGTGTACTATGACTAAATCATCTAAATGACAGTAAAGTTTGATTCAGACAGAAAAAATTATGTGGAATAGATTGATGGTACTTGCAGCCGCCTCAAAGGGTAAATCCTGGTCCCAAACCAAAAAATTTGATATGTGCCCCTTTCACCCATCTTCCAGGGCTTACACCAGGCGCTACAAAGGTATCCAAATAAGGGATTTACAGAGGAAACCAGATAAAGAGAGGACCGCATTTTTAGAGGAGAGTATGGCATAGTGGTTAGAACTAAAGCCTCAGCACCCTATGCTCCTGGGTTCAAACCAGGAGACTATTCCACACAACTACCACCTTTTCTGCGATAAAGTATTCCCTTAGATTAATCCTGAGCTTATCACCTCTTAACTTTATCCTATGCCCTCTTGTTCCGGAGCTTCCTTTCGAATGAAAGAGACTCGTCTCATGCACATTTATGCCACATAGGTACTTAAACAACTCTATCATATCTCCTCTCTCTTGCCTTTCCTCCAAAGTATACATATTGAGTTCTTTTAAGTCTGTCCCCATACACCTTATGACAAAGACCACACACCATTTTGTATTGTTGCTCACTGACCTATAATTCCAATAAACAGATTTGAACTAAAAAATAAAAATAAAAATTTATATATCGCATACAACTATGCGGTTTCCATATCACATACATAGAATCTTGTTTCCCTCCGATTATCACATATAACATAGACATGTCTAAACAACATCATTAATCGTCCCTGTTATAAACAGGGATAGAGTGCAAATTCAATCAATTCAGAATTACAAGCAAGCTTTAAATCATACATTGCTGTCAGAAAAAATTATAAAAGGCGATTATCAACTGAAATATACCTTAGCATAAGAAGGCATTGGCAAATAATTGAGTTTTCAGCATTTTCTTAATCCTCCCCATACAAAACCGCAGGATACCAGGCAAGGCATTCCATAGTTCTACACCAGCCACAGATACCATTGATGCTCCGATCCTAGCATGCATAGTCGACATTCTACCCTCCAAACTTAATTTCATCCCAGTTACATCTCTAAGCTCTCTTCATGGTTTATAGATCTCAAAGAATTCTTGTAAGATCTTTGGGGAAGCATGATACAATGTCTGATGTATGATCGCAACAATCTTAAACTGCACTCTTTGTTGCATAGGTAACCAGTGTAGTTTCTTCAACACAGGAGTTATATGGATACTCCTAGGAACTCCTGTGATTAATCTTGCAGTTGATAAGCATTTGCAAAGTCCTCAACTTCTCTTTCACAACTCCTAAGTATAGTGAATTACAATAATCCACCCTACTCAGGATCAATGTCTGAACCACAATACGGAAATCATATGCTGGTATTATTGGCTTCAATCTATAAAGCATTTGAAGTTGCATGTATCCCACCCTGATTATTTTTAATATTTGGTTTTCCATTGTCAAACAACTATCTAAGCACACTCCCAAGATAGTCATCTCCTTTTTTACTGGCAGTTTTTTCCCCTATAAAAACCACATTTTCAAACTCAAAATTATCTCTTTCTTCTTTCACCACCATTACCGCCGTTTTGTTAACATTTAATTACAAATCATTGTTCACTCATCCAACTTCCAATCATTTCCATATACTTTTGCAAGCAAAGATCTACCTTATTTTTTTCTCCATAAGATGCACTTTTCCCACCCCCAAAAAGGGGATGGAAATAAGGATGCGTCTTATGGAGCGAATACCCCTCTGTACCTTTTAAAAAAATACGGATGTCCGCTGACTCCCGAACTCTCGCAGCAGCGTCAGAGGGGAGCGCTTTTTTAAATCCTGCCGTCTAGTGCAGAACGGCAGGAGCTTTCAGCACTCCTGCCCTTCCCTTAGCTGATTCCAAAACTCTCATGGCAGCGTCAGAGCAGAGCACGAAGCAGGCACGAGCTTTTCGCGTTCCTGCCTAGTCCCGCTCTGCCGCCAGTTCTCGCGGGACTGACAGCAGCCATTCACGGAGCGGAGAGGGACCATACAGGAATGCAGAAAGCTCGCGCCTGCCACATGCTTCACTCTGATGCTGTCACAAGAGTTTTGGAGTCAGCTGAGGAAAGGGCAGGAGCGTTCTGCACTGGATGGCAGGATTTAAAAAAGTTCTTCTGTCTGATTCTGCCGCGAGAGTTTGTGAGTCAGCTTGGAGGGAAGGGCAGGAGCACTGAAAGCTCCTGCCAAATAGCGCTGGACGGTAGAATTTTTTAAAATGTACCGGGGCCTGCCTGCCTGCTTGCTTGCTTGCCTCAGGGTGGGGGGCCCTGCCTGCCAGCCACGTTCCCTGCCTGCCCTGTCTCTGCCTGCCAACTACTAACCCTGTCTGCCTGCCATCTACTAGCCCTGCCTGCCAGCTACTAGGCCTACCTGCCCTGTGCCTTGTCCCTACCTGCCTGCCAGCCACTAGGCCTGCCTGCATTTTGCCCTGTCCTGGCCTACCACTAGACCACCAGAGAGGAGACAGGATACAGAGCCTGGCAGGGAGGGGGGACAGGGTTCAGAGTTTGGCAAGGAGTATGGGGTTGGGTACAGAGTCTAGCAGGGAGAATTTGGTTCAGAATGTTTTTTTTTTCTTGTTTTCCTCCTCTAAATTTAGGGTGCGTCTTATGGAGCGAAAAATACGGTATATTAAGGATGCCTTTAAAAAATTTATTTATGCACTTTTCAAACATTTCAAGTTTAATAATGATAATAACAGTTTATATACTGCAGGACCATGAAGTTCTATGCGGTTTACAATGATTAAAAGATGTTAAAGATTGAGTGGAATTAACAAAGTTCAGAGTTAGTGATTAACAGTTCTAAAGATCATTTGTTGAGGACTAAGATTGTATAGGTCAGTTACCTAAGTACTTCAGGAACAGATGTGTTTTTAGGCATTTCCTGAATTCCCTATAAGTAGTAGGTATGAGCAGTTGTTCCAGATCTTTACCCCATAATGCTGCTTGATGTGAGAAAAGATGTTGGTGATGACTTTTAAATTTACAACCTCTAACCGGTGGAGAAACAAAGTTCGGGTGTGAGCTTCACTTGTGTCTGTTGGTTGTAAAAGAGAAAAGGTCTGCTATATATTTAGGGGCTAAACCGTAAAGTATCTTGAAGCAAAAACAACCAAACTTGAATTTCACACGTGCCTCCATCGGCAGCCAGTGTAGAAGTCGATAGGAAGGTGTTACATGATCGAACTTCTTCAGTCCACAAAGTAGCCTAACCGCTACATTTTGTACCAGTTGCAATCGCCGCATATTCTTCTGGGAGAGTGCCAAGTAGGCAATGTTATAATAATCAAGTTGACTTAGTATAAGGGATTGTACCAGAATTCTAAATGATGAGACATCAAAATATGCTCTAATGGACCGAAGCTTCCAGAGGGTGAGAAAAATCTTTCTAATCAAGGAGTCCACCTGATTTTTCATGGTCAGGCTCTGGTCCAGTGTTACTCTCAATACCTTCATAGTGGGTTGAACAGGATAGCTAAGGTTATTGATGCACATTGATGCTTTAGTGTCAAGTGGGTGTGGCGATGCTATAAAAAATTTTGTTTTCTCTGAGTTTAGCTTTAGTCTGAATTCAGTCATCTATTGCTCCGATTTAGTACTTCTGTTGCTTTGGGGGTGACTTCTGAGATAGAGGTAGTGAATGGGATAATTATCGTGAAGTCATCTGCGTAGCTAAATAGTTTTATCCCCAGCTGGGACAATTGCACACCTAAAGAGGACATGTAAACATTGAAGAGCAAAGGGGATAATGGTGACCCCTGTTGCACGCCAGATGGATTGCTCCATGTATCAGAGAAATCGTAATTAAAACAGACTTGGTAGGTGCAGGATATAAAGAAACCTCAAAACCAGTTTAATACCTCTCCTCTGATTTACACTTGATAAAGAAAATAGATTACACTAGAAAAATACCAGTAGCAATTGATTAAGGCAATACAATAAACAGAAGTGTAACTCTATGTTTACCTCAATTTAAAGAAAAAATAAATAGATCAAGAGGAGACAAGATTACAGAAATCTTGGAGGAGAAGAAAACAGCATAATTTCAAAACTGGAAGTGTTTTTTTTTCTCTTTTCAGAACCATTTAGGAATCATTTTTCTATCGCGAGATTAACATCACCATCAGAGGGGGTGGATACAGCTATAGGAACCAGAGGTTGCTTTGCCATGGAAATTGAAGAAACCCCCCCCCCCCTTTCTCAATTGCATTTTTATGTCGTAATTGGTTTTAATGTCCTGTTTGTTAGATTTTTTTTATTTTTCCTATTTTTAATCTTTGTAAATCGCATTGGATTTGGATATTGTGATTATATCAAATATCTTAAATAAACTTGAAACAAACAGTTCCTCTCCCTCTCCTCAACTTTCTCTTTCTTCAGCCCTCTTATCTTTGTATCACAGCCCATGCCCTCAACTTATATTCACTTCAGCTCTGTTTTCCCTTTCACATTCCATATCTCTTCCCTTAACATCCTTTTCTCTCACAACCTATCAGTGCCTATTTCAACTCTTTCCTTTCCCTGCTTCTCTATCAATTCCTCATTCCTTTTGCAGTACCTCTTTCCTTCTCTATGGTAGACCAAAGACTGGAAGCCTGTCTGACCTACAATACTGTACTCCTCTGCTCCCTGCTACTGTAAAAACCCATTGCTCAGACATTCCGTAGCCAGCCAATAGCTGCAGAGGGAGGCAGTACCAGTAGCTTAGGAGACACAAACCTTCCATCTTGTTTTGCCTTGTGGTCTATTGGCTGGCTAAGGAGTGTCTGATCAATTGTGATCCTAAGCTACTGGTTCTGTCTCCTTTACAGCTTATTGGCTGAGTGAGGAATATTTGACCAATAGGCTGCAGAGGGAGGTGGGAGCAATAGCTTCAGAGCCACAGCCTTACTTCCTGTTTTTCGCTTGCAGCTCCACATTGGGAAGGGGAGTGTGTGGTGTAGTGGTTAAAGCTACAGTTTCAGCACCCTGTAGTTGTAGATTCAAACCCACGCTAATCTTTGTGACCCTGGGCAAGTCACTTAATCCCTCCATTGCCCCAGGTACATCCTGATCAAAGATTGGCTGAATGAAATAAACCCGGACTTTTTTCTTCTCACAGAAACCTGGCTAATATCAGATAACGACATCATTATCAAAGACTGTCTTCCCCCAGGCTTCAAGATTCTAACGCTAGCCAGAACCTGGGGAAGGGGAGGAGGACTAGCAATAATCTTCAAAGACCACCTAAATTGCACCGTTCTCAACTCCGAATCCTCGCCCAACTTAGCGATATTATCAATATCACTAACCTATAAACCCCTAGCAGCCTCTCTAACAACCATTCTGTTTTATGTCCCACCAAAAAAATGGAACCTAGCCAAGGAGGACTTCACAGAATTCTTAATAACCAACTCACTAGCAAGCCCATATAACTTACTATGTGGAGATATCAACATTCACCTAGAGCAAACAGACCAACCAGAAATATCTGATTTTTGGTTACTTACCTCTCAATTAGGCTACTTCATACCATCCCCAACCATAACCCATCAAAAAGGTCATCAGTTAGACCTGATGACTTTTTCCTCCAAAGAACCAACAATCCCCAAATTCTACTGGAAAGAAGATAACTGGTCAGATTCTCTATGGTCTGACCACAGACTATGTAACTTCACCATTAAATGCCAGCAAGCAATTAACAAAAACAATAAAACAAGAAATAATAAAACCCACACCTCCAGAGGTAGGATTGACCCGACAGATTTCTGGTCCCACTATGAGAATATCTCAAAACAGAATGCAGAAATAGTCCAATTCATGCCCACCTGGACTAAAGAGAGCACTAACATTCTAAACAAAGTTGCCCCCTTAAAAATCCACAGAATTAGATCCACAAATCTAAAGGGATGGTTTGATTCTGAACTACTACTGCTAAAGAGGGACCTAAGAAAGTCAGAAAGATTATGGATTAAATCCGGTACCCAGGAGCACAGAGATACTTGGAGATCAAAAGTAAAAATCTATAAAAACCTCACCAAAGATAAACGAAAAAATTTCTACGCCCAAAAAATTGGAAACGTAACAATCAACAGCAGAAACCTTTTCAATCTGGTCAACGACCTCTACAATCTTGAGACACTCATCGATACCCGGGAGGAATCCACATTATCAGCTAACACTCTAGCAGACTTCTTCAATTCCAAGATATAGAAATTAAGATCGTCACTAATTGCCCCTGCCAATCCCCACGAGCACTTCCCAATCCTACATGACACAAACATATATAATCCAGACCTAGGGTCCAGAACTGACTTAAGCTGGAACCACTTCACAACCATTGACTGGCAATCCTTTAACAAATACTACAACAAATATAATAACTCCTACTGCAGACTGGACACTTGCCCCCCAAATGTCATGAAAACTGCCCCAATCCACTTCAAAGCCAACATATTGACATGGATCAACTCCTTACTTTCCACAGGAAGTTTCCCAGCAGAGCAAGGCCACATCTTGATCACTCCAATTATAAAAAACTCAAAAGAACCCCCAAACCTCCCGTCTAACTATAGACCTATCGCCAGCATCCCGCTAGTCACCAAAATAACAGAAGTGGCGGTAAATGCAGAACTCACCACATATTTGGACAAATTCGACATCTTACACGGCAACCAATTGGGCTTTCGTTCTGGCCATAGCACCGAAACCACCATAGCCTCTCTACTCGATCACCTGCACTCACTCTTCAGCCAAGGTTCCAGCGCCCTGATCTTGCAACTTGACCTAAGCAGTGCCTTTGACCTAGTCGACCACACCATTCTCCTAGACTGCCTTACACACATCGGCATCTCCGGCCAGGTTCTCAACTGGTTCCACGGGTTCCTAAGAAACAGATCTTACAAGGTGATCAAAAACGACTCTCTCTCCCACATCTGGGACAATTCCTGTGGGGTTCCCCAGGGCTCACCCCTATCTCCCACCTTGTTCAACGTCTATCTCATCTCCCTAGGTAACCTCCTGCACAGCCTCAAGCTCAAATTCTTCATTTACGCAGATGACATCACTATAGTCATCCCACTAACCAGTCTCACTCTAGAGGTGCCTAACTCTCTATCACACATACTCAGGCAGATAGAACTCTGGATGCTATCTTATAGATTAAAACTAAACTCTGACAAAACTAAATTCTTCCTGGCCACCCCCAACGACAAAATCAAAGATACCTCAATTCAAGTGAATGGATCGGACTTCCCCCTAGAACAAACCCTAAAAATACTATGGGTCACCTTAGATAAACACCTGTCCCTTGAGAAACACACTGACCTTACCGTCAGGAAAAGCTTCTCGATGCTATGGAAACTCCGCATCATAAAAAAAATACTTTGACGATAACTCATTCCGCCTGCTAGTACAAACCTCCATTCTCAGCATCCTGGATTATTGCAACATCATCTATCTGGGCTCCATGAAAAAAACCACCAGGAGACTAAAACTGATTCAGAACACCGCCATCCGCCTTATATTTGGCTTAAACAAATGGGAACACATCACCCCTTTCTACCATAGACTCCACTGGCTGCCATTCGAATCCAGAGTACTCTTTAAGTTCGCATGCCTCTGCTACAAAACTGTATTTGGTCTATCCCCAAGCTACCTCACCCCTCACTTCAAGCTAAATCACAACTATAAACACTCTCGCAGAACTAATTTGTTCGCCTTCCCCCTCCTAAAATTATGCCAATTCAAAAGGTTCCTTGACAAAACCTTCTCCTTCCAGGCAGCCAAACTAAACTCATGGCTATCCCAAATTGTTCTTGATGCCCCTACCTACCTTGACTTCAGAAAAAAACTCAAAACCCACCTATTCCATGGACAGAACCCCTAACTCCCTCTCACTTCTCAACTCCCACCAACTCAGGAGAACCTTCTTCTTCCCCTCTTATTGTACCCACCAAACCAATTTAACTCAATGATCACACTTTCCTGTAAATACTACTGTACATTCTTGCATACTCCTGTCAACTACAATAACCTGTAACTCCAATGTTTCTCTATGTCTGTAATCTTAATTTAATTGCTGTGAACCGCCTAGAACTCTCTGGGTATGGCGGTATACAAAATAAAGTTATTATTAGATAGAGTGTGAGCCCACCAGGACAAACAGGGAAAAGTGCTTGATTACCTGAATAAACATTCATGTAAACTGTTCTGAAATCCTTGGGGAGAACAGTATAGAAAATTTAACAAGTAAAGATTTCAACTCTGATGACTGAACAATGCTGGAAAGAATATTGGGAGTAGGATTACCAGATTTTGCATCTGGAAAAAGAGGACGTGTAACCCCTCCCCATTCAGTGCCAAGGAGAGGATGGCACAGAAAAGGTTATGGTAAAATCTATATATTTAGGCCCTGATTCTGTATAGGACGCCCGGGACACTAACCCCGATTCTGTAATCGGTGTCCATGTTACAGACGCCTGTTAGAGAATCAGGTTAATGAGTAGAGGCGGCCGCTACACTTTTCACAGCAAGGGATAAGTATAGCGGCCGCCTGTCCGATCGCTAGCAGGAGGGTGCCCAACTCCTCCTGCTGGAACACACCCCCAAACTCGTATTCGCCGGCAGGAGTGTGCCCAACTCCTCCTGTCGGAATCCCCCCCAAACTCGTAATCGCCGGCAGGAGGGTGCAGGAGTTTGGGGGGGGGGGGTTCCAGCAGGAGGAGTTGGGCACCCTCCTGCCAACGATTACGAGTTTGGGGAGGTGGTGTTCCGGCAGGAGCGGTTCGGCACCCTCTTGCCAGTGATCAGACAGGCCGCGGTGGCCGCTATACTTATTGCGGCAGGGAGATCCCTTGCCGCGATAAGTATAGCAGCCGCATCTACTTACAATGTAGACCAGCATTTTGCTGGCCTACATTTTAAGCGTCTCTTCCTCTACTAGGGAGACGCGTAGGACCGCCTAGATTCACCTAAGGCCCTTAGGCGAGCTTAGGCATCTTGCGGGCCTCCCTAGGCTCCCGCGCCTTCAATATAGGCATTAAAAAAAAAAAAACGTGCATCCTGATTGGTTGATTAGACAGCTGTAGGACGTCTACAGCTGCCTAAAATTGGGATGGCAATTTGCAGAATCAGGGCCTTAGTGCGCAAATACAATGTCTAACGGCTCTTGGATTCAATGAGTTTTGGTTAACACACCAGTGTTTTGGTTGATTCTACTCTCAAAAGAATCAAGAAACTTAAGGGACATGCTTTGGTGTCAGCTAGGTATGAGAATAAGGCACTGGATCAGTTTCAGAATGCCATGTCTCTGCCTTATACAGTAGGCTATCAATGGATGGAAGCTTTTTCCTTAATTTTTAGATTTATTGAATTTTGATATTCCACTGAATCCAAACCGTGGACCTAAGTAGTTTACAATACTAATAAAAAAAAACTGTACGAAAGGAACTCCAAACAAAGATAGGAAAGCAACACATTCACACAATAAAAGAGGACTAAAACTAAAGATTAATGAAAACATATCAGAACAGATAAAACTTATCAAATTGTTAATCTTCTGATTGCCCCAGGGCATGTATTGGATTCAGAGAAAGGAGCAAACATGCATCATGAAAGAGTAAGATTAAAAGCTTGTTCCAAGAGTACAGTTTTTAGTAGAACCTTAACCTTTTGGAAACTTGTTTTCAAATGGCTATATGGTGGAAGATCATTCCATGATTTTGTGATTTTGGTGCTAGGTAAAAAAAGCAGTTTTTCTTGTGGTCTCATAGTGGGCTTAGCAAGGGGCTGGAAGTAAGTTTCAAGTTTTATTTAAAATTTGATTCAGTCACTTATCAGGACTTCTAAGTGTGCTGAAGAGTGGATGATACTGAACAGGTAACCAGTGTACACGCAAGAATAATGGTGCCAGTTTACCAAAGAGAAGGGCATGACAGAGAAAACGTATAGCAGTATTTTAAAGGGTCTGTAGATGTTTCAATTGGACATTTGCATAGATAATATTGTAGTAGTTGAGTTCTGAGATAATAAGTGCATGTATAAGGGTGTGCAGTGACTTGAAATTAAGAAAGCAAGGTAATGAGCGTAGTTGATGTAGGGAGTTGATGTAGGGAGCAGATGTTGGAGGAAATATGTTCCTGAAAATATAGATGATGGAGGAAATATGCTCCTGAAAAGACAGTTATGAATCAAAAATTATACCCAGATAATGAAAGGAGGAGACTGTACTGGTTGGTCAAATAAAAGTGGGACTATGGAAGGAGTGGGTAAAGATCCAGTAATCCAGCAAGCAATTGATTTATCTGGGTTAAGCACAAGGCGGTTATTGCCTAACTGTAGTGAGATAATGGAGAGGCAGGACTATAGGGGAGCCAGGTCTGGATGAGAAGGAAAGCAAGGGTAGACTAATATAATGTCATTGGCATAAATGAAAAATTTGATATTTTAGGTTTGATGAGAGTTGCTAGGGGGGTCTAATAAAAATATTAAACAATAGGGGAGAGAGTAGTGAACCTTGTGGGGCCCTGCAGATAAGACTGTGACTTTGTGAAAGTTTGAGATGATGAGAAACCAAATATGAACGTCCAGATAGAAATCATGAAAACCAATTTCTGCAAACCTTGCGAACAGTAAATGCTGGTCCACCAAGTCAAAAGCACTTGGCAAGACTAATGATACCAGCAAAGTGAAACAGTATGCATTTCATGTCCCTTTTGACTGTATTTTGCATTGGATGAAAAGCCTGGAGGGGAAAACTCCACTGCCCTTGAAAGTATTTATTTATTGCTGTGATATTTTTCTCATATATAATCATAGAAACATGATGGCAGATAAAGGCCAAATGTTCCATCTAGTCTGCCCATCCGCAGTAACCATTATCTCTTTCTCTCTCCGAGAGATCCCACGTGCCTATCCCAGGCCCTTTTGAATTCAGACATAGTCTCTGTCTCTACCACCTCTTCCGGGAGACTGTTCCATGTATCTACCATTCTTTCTGTAAAAAAGTATTTCCTTAGATTACTTCGGAGCCTATCATCTCTTAACTTCATCCCATGCCCTCTCATTGCAGTTTCCTCTTACATGAAAGAGACTTGACTCATGCACATTTACATTATTAGGTATTTAAATGTCTCTATCATATCTCCCCTCTCCCGCCTTTCCTCCAAAGTATACAGATTGAGATCTTTATGTCTCCTTGAAGACCAAACTTTTTATATCTTTTTGAAGGTGCGACCTCCAGAATTGTACACAATATTCTAAATGAGGTCTCACCAAAGTCTTATACAGGGGCATCAATACCTCCTTTTTCTTACTAGCCATACCTCTCCCTATGCAACCTAACATCCTTCTAGCTTTCATCGTCATCTTTTCAACCTGTTTGGCCACCTTAAGATCATCACATACTATCAGACCCAAGTCCCGCTCTTCTGTCGTACACATAAGCTCTTCACTCCCTAATCTGTACCGTTCCCTCGGCTTTTTGCAGCCCAAATGCATGACCTAGCATTTCTTAGCATTAAATTATAGCTGCCAAATTTCAGACCATTCTTCAAGCTTTGTCAGGTCTTTCTTCATGTTATTCATACCATCCGGCGTTTCTACTCTATTGCAGATTTTCGTATCATCCGCAAAGAGGCAAATCTTACCTGACACCCCTTCAGCAATATCGTTTATAAAAATGTTAAAAAGAACAGGCCCAAGAACAGAACCTTAAGGCACACCACTGGTAACATCCCTTTCCTCCATTGGTCACAACCCTTTGTCGCCTTCCACTCAACCAGCTCATGACCCAGCCCGTCACTTTGGGACCCATCCCAAGGGCACTCAGTTTATTTATTAGACGTCTGTGTGGAACACTGTCAAAGGCTTTGCTAAAATCTAAATACACCACATCTAGCACACATCCTCTATCCAATTCTCTGGGCATCCAGTCAAAGAAATGACAAGACCTACCTCATTTGCAACCAGTCCTGTAAACCATAGGAACTTGACCATTCTCTGTTTTAAAAGTATTTCCATTAATTTGCTTTCTATAGAAGTCAGACTTACCGGCCTGTAATTCCCTAGTTCTTCCTTACTTCCACTTTTGTGGAGATGGACCACATCTGCTCTTCGCCAGTCCTCCGGTACCACTGCTGACTATAGAGACTCGTTGAAAAGGTCAGTCAGCGGAGCTACCAGAACTTCCCTAAGTTCCTTCAGCACCCTAGGATGTACACCATCCGGCTTCATTGCATTGTCTATCTTTATTTTAGCTAGTTCCTAACGAACACAACCCTCTGAAAATCAATCAGGGTCTATTAGTCCTCCATCCCTATTCACGTTTGTCTTCTGCGGTCCCACTCCTGACGCTTCAGCCTTGAACACAGAACAGAAATATCTGTTAAGCAATTTAGCCTTTTCTTTATCAGCTTCTACATATTTCTCCCCTTCACCTTTGAGTCTCACAATTACTTCTTTTATAGAACAATGAACAGTACTGTAATGCAAATCTTTGCAATTTGCTGCAGATCTATGCCAGGTTAATAGACCATCTGTAGTGGTATTTTATTATGTTTTTATGCAAATGCGCAATACATTGAATCATTACGACTTACATATGCTATACAAGACTGGTTCTATAATGACAGACAGTAAAATGATTTTCTTTACAGATACCTGTGTGTATTAAAGTGATCAAAGCCCACACATTTTTAGCAGTATTTTAAGAAATGTGTAAGTGTTGCAGATCTACTAAATTTATCTAGCAGATGTGTGATGCTACATTTTGTGAAGTGTAAATGAAATATCACAGAGAAGTGTTATGATATAAAAAATCCCTTTCTTAGAGGTCAGTAATTAAGATTAATTAATATCTATGTTGCTAGGATAATTGTCTCCTGAAGGTATAAAGCACTGAAACACAAAAGTAAAAGCTTTTAATAAAGACAGCCAAAGCAAAAATCAGAGTATAGAATCAGAGAAATATGATGGCAGGTAAAGGCTATAAGGCCTATCAAGTCTGCCCATCCATACCATCTACTATCTCTTCTCTCTAAGACAGGGGTGTCAAACTCAAACACATAAGGGGCCGAAATCTAAAACATAGGCTAAGTCACGGGCCAAAGTTTTAATTAAGATACTTACCCCCTCTTTTATGAAACTGCTATTGCAGTTTCTAATGCAGAGGAACTCAATGAGCATCGGGAGCAGCACGGCTCCCCGTGCTAGAAACTGCTATTGCAGTTTTGTAAAAGAGGGGGTAATTCTTAGTAGAAGTATAGATCCTTCCTCATCCTGAGACACTATTCCTGCAATTCATCTGGTTATTTTCACCTCATAGATGTTACCATACTTAATCCCAACTTTATTCAAATAGTTATTCTGGGCATAGGCAGCGGAACACTTTTATGTTTGAGGGGGTCTGAAAGCTCTACCACAGACCCTGCCCCCATAATAATTGTAATACCATTTTTTCCATTCATTTTTCATATATACACACAATATAATCTTATTAACAACACATAATGGTTAACCACAAAATTAAACTACACAAAGTATACTGTATGCTTCTCAACATTCATTCCTACCAGAACACCTGGCCTTGGTCATACATGCAGAACACAGATAACTCCTATGCAAATACAGAACCACAAACTAAAAGTACTAATATATACAAATGAAACCCTAAGATGCAAGACTCTGCATGCAGTACAACCCCCAGAGAAATAGAAACAAATACATTTCTTCGTGAACAGTGCAAAATATAGACAGCAGATGTAAATTCTCAAAACTGACACAATTCAATCACTAAATTGAAAATAAAATCATTTCCCCTACCTTTGTTGTCTGGTGATTTTGTTTTTCAAACCATCTTTTCCCAGTCTCTTGCTGCACTTCCTTCTATCTGTGCTCTTAACGGTGTATCCAGGACCACCTTATTCATTTGCTGGTTTTCTCTCATTCACTTTCTGACATACATACATCTTTAGCATTAACGTTTGAATTTCAACTTTCTTCCATTTTTCTGCTTTTTTCTCAAAATCTATCTTCTTTTCCATGTCTTCCCTTCCCATCTATCCATGTGTACCATTTCCTCCCTCTTTCTTCTCTCCTAGTCCCATCTATCCACAAGAAGCATTTCTTCTTATCTCTTCCCTGTGTAACAACCCCAGCCCTAGAGCTAGGCTTGTCCCAGGTAGGAATCCCCAAACTACTAGACTGCAGCTAAAAAGAGCAGATCAGTGCAGTAGTTCTGTTAGCCCCAAAGTTGCTGAGCATAAAAAGTCTGACTTTGTGCAGGGACTCAGGTGGGAGGGGGAATGTCATAGGAACAGCCTCAAGGAACCTGAGATAGCCGGTAGGAAGGAACAGCCCAGAAGTCAGCCTAATGCTGGAATTGCTCAGCTGCTGAAACTAATTAGGGCTCATGAGAAAGCCCAGCAGAACCAGCAGTTTGCCCTTCCCCCAGCCAGGTCAGGGCGTGTCCTGTGCAGGTCTAAAATACCAGAATCCAGGAAGCTTAAATTAGTAGCTCCTGAGCCAAGGGAAGAAGAGGTCTTCAGAGCCAGTTCTCCTCCCTCTCACCTGGAGAATGAGATTGAGATGGAAGAACTAGAAACCTTCCCTGGAGCAAGCCAGTTATCCAGCCTTCCTTCTACAGAGGATATGGACACTTCTATGGAACCTGCTGAGGAATTTATGGACGAGAGTTAAATGTTTTTTTTTCTCTCTTGCCTGTTTGGAATTGCTGCTGACAATTGGTGAGCAATGCTGAGCTTGTTGCTGAAGCTCAGCGTTTTTGTTTTTGAAACTTTTTAGAACAGTTGTGTTTCTCTCTTTTTGCTACTGCTCGCAGGAGACTTGAAAACTAACTGGGGATAGTGTGGGGTGAGTCCCCGAAGATCTTTGGGTTGGGATTGTGGGGCCAGTTTTGATAATTGGTATTAATGTGGACTCAGCTGCACCCCTCCCCCACCTGCTTATAGAGCTGGTGTGGAAAGCCTGTTGCAGGCCAGGCGAGTCCAGTGTTCTGGACTGAAATAGAGGAACTCTTTGACAAGCTGAATTTAAAGACTGTGAAAGATTGATTCTCAACATTGCTATAGTTTTGTTTTGAACTGTGAATTTATTCATGAACCGGGTCTTTGCACTTACCTGTGGAAAGGCAGAGGCCTGCCTTTTGCAAGGCCTCCCGTTTTGGTTTTGTTAGCAAGCCTGTGTTGAGAAGCAGTAGCTGTTCTGGCAGCACTGCTAATTCAATGACACTGCCTTATTAAAGCTTGCTCTCATTCAGAACACTTGGTTTGTTTTTGGTGTTTTGGTGAATGTTCATTGCACTGTTATTAATGCCAGCAGGACCCTTCTACATTAAGAAGGCGCGCTCGGGACTATTATTTTGCACACCGCCCGGTAGCCATTCTGACAACCCGGTACCAGGGGTGTGACACCTGCCACACCCATTGCTTTGCACCATCTCCTTCCTCTGTATCCCCTTCCACTCCATGTATACCATCTCTCTTACCCTCCCACACCACATACCTATGTCCAAGAATTATCTTTTTCTCTTCCCTCACCACCTAGCAGCATCTCTCTTTCCCTCCCTTCCTAAACCCCAGCTCGTGCAACCTTCCCAACCCCCTCCCATCCCGCCCAGCATCTGTCCTTCTTGCTTTACCAACCCCCTCCCCCCGCAGCCCATGCAGCATATCCTTCTCTCATTCCCAACCCCAGCTCTCTCCTCTCAGCTGGGTCCTCTGGTATGACTTGTCCCCAGTTCCCGACTCTCCCACCTACCACCTCCCCACTGCTGAATTTAAAATCTTCGAGCAGCTGATACAAAGCCAGCCTCCCACCGTCAGCCTGCCCCAGAAGTGTTCTTTCTGTAGCACTTCCTCTTCCTACTTAGGCAGGACGGTGTAGAAAGAAAACTTCCAGGGCAGAACGACATCGGGAGGCTGGCTTCGTGTCGGCTGCTCAAAGATTTTAAATAGCCTCCTGTGCATTTATTCCATTGAGATATTTAAATGTCTCCATCACAATCTCCTTTCCCCTATCTTTCCTCCAGATTATCTATTGAGATCTATAAGTCGATCCCAAGGATAGGCAATTCTGGTCCTCAAGAGCCACAGGCAGGTCAAGTTTTCAGAATATCCATAATAAATATGCATAAGATAGATTTGCATCTCAAAGAGGCAATACATGCAAATCCATCATATTTATATTCATTGTGGATATCCTGAAAACCTAACCTGCCTGTGGCTCTCGAGCACCGGAATTGCCTACCCCTGGTCTATCCCCATCACTTTATGATGGAGACCACTGACCGTTTTAACAACCACTTTCTGGACCAACTCCATCCTGTTTATTTAATTTTCAGAGGTATTTTTTTATTGAATCGTAAACCGACAACACATGAACAAGCAATTCAAAGAAAATCACCGGAACATAACACTCTTGATAAATAGCAAGTAGCTTTACAAAAGTATGATCCCAAACATATATCCCCAAATGAGGCCTCACCAGAGACATATTCAGGGACACTATTGCCTTCTTTTTCCTGCTGGCCATTCCGCTCCCTAAGCAGCAAAGCATTTTTCTGGATTTGTGTCATCTTTTCTACCTGTTTGCCCCCTTAAGATAATCTGATATGACCACACCCTAGTCTCGCTTTTCTCATGTACAAATAAATATGTCATTTCCTGTACTATACTGCTCCCTTGAATTGCTTTTTTAGCATTGAATCTTAGTTACCAGTTTCTGGACCATTCTTCGCTAGATCCTTTCTCATGCTATCCAAATGATCACGGTGTCTATTCAATTACAGAGTTTGGTGTCATATGTGAAGAGGCAAACCTCACCAAACTGCTCTTCAGCAATATCATTGACAAAGATGTTAAAGAGAACTGGCCCAAGGATCAATTTCTGTAGCACACCACTGATAACATCTTTTCCCTCAGAGCGTCTTGGAGCGAACTCCATTATCACTACCAGTTTCTAACCCAGTCAGAGTGGAGGAGTAACCCAGTGGTTAGAGCTGATGTCTCAGCACTCTGAGGTTGTGGGTTTGATCCCAGTTCTGTGTGACCTTGGGCAAATCACTAAACCATCCATTGCCCCAGGTAATTAGATTGTGAGTTCACGAGGACAGATTGGGAAAATATTTAAGAGTACCTGATAAAAAAAATTGTACACCACTCTGAACTTCTCCAAGATAGGGCAGTATATCAAATACCAATAAACTTTAGGGTTGGGTCCATGTGCCTAAGGCCCCTCCCACAGGAGGGGCCTAAGGCTCCCGGGCCTATTCTGGTTGGCCCAGGCGCCTCAGGCCTCACCTGTGGGCAGGGTTTGAGCCACCTGGGCCAATCTGGCCCCATTCCTGCGCTGGCTGGCCTGCCGGACAGGCGGTCTTGGCACCCGTCTGGCCAGCCAATGATATCCAGGTACAGGGGGGTGGGGGGTCGTGGGGTCGGTGGGGGGGGTTGTGGATCGGCGGGGGGGGGGCGATCGGAGGTTCGGGGGGGCGATCTTGGGGGGGGGTTGAGTCGAGGGCAGGAGGGCCTGGGATCCCTCCTGCCCCTATTTTAGTGGGGATGGAGGGTAGGGGGGTCCGCCTGGGCAGGAAGGGTTGGGCTCCCTCCTGCCCGATCTTGTAGGGGGTGGGGGTCGAGTGGCCAAGAGGGCTTGGGCTCCCTTCTGGCTGGATCGGACTCGGCGGGGGGGTTGGGGATCGCGGGGCAGGAGGGCTTGGGCTCCCTCCTGCCCCGAACGTAATCAGGGGTTCGGGGGTGCCGCGGGGCAGGAGGGCTTGGCCTCCCTCCTGCCCTGATAGTGTCTTGAAGGTCGGGGGTGCCGTGGGGCAAGAGGGCTTGGGCTCCCTCTTGCCCCAATGTCGTCGGGGGGGGGGTGATGTATCGCAGCAGGAGAGATTGGCTATCACCCATGCCGCGATGCGATCACTCCTCTACACGAACTGCCAGAACCCTCGGCAGAAGAGATTGGGCATTTCTCCTGCCGCGGGTCACGGCAGTTCGGGTAGAGGGGTAATCGCATCGTGGTAGGGGAGATGAGGCATCTCTCCTGCCGCGATGGTTGCGATGGGGGGGGTTAGGTTGCAGTGCCGCTGAACTGATCGCGCCAGCCGCCATCAGCTCAGCGGCCCCTTTTTCGGCACTTATACCTGTTTTGACTAGGGTCTAAGTCAAAACGTATAAGTGCCGACTAGGCAACCTGTCAAATGTTTTGATTATACGTGTTGTATGCCTAGGTGTAGGCCGGCCCACTGCCCGCCCTTTCCCCGCCTCTAAAAACGCCTCTTATCTCTCTGTGCATTTAAAGGCAGGGGAAAAGCCCAAGCTGGTTTTAGATACGTCTAAAACTAGCTTTGATTATGGGTACTTGGACGATCAGGCTTTTTGATCGTCCAAGTAGCTATTTAGGCCACTAACTATGTGCCTATCTAAATTGAATAACAAGATCAATTTTTTTTTTATTATGAGCCCATAGCGTCTATTTTTTTAAAAGGCCACCTAAATTTTTAGAGGTGCCTATTTACAGAATCGCGCTTTCTTGATAGGCGCCTATGTTTCAATTAGTGCTGATTAAAAAGCTTAATTGATCTTGTTATTCAATTTAGATAGGCACATAGTTAGTTGTGCTCCTCCGAAATAGATGCCTAACTTTAGGCGCTGGTTAACAGAATTTGGGCCTTAGCTTATTTATCAGTAACTTATGTGGAACCATGTCAAAGGCTATGCAAAAATCTAAGTACAGCACTTCTAGCACTCTCCCTAAATCCAACAGTTTTGTCATCCAATTAAGGAGATTAATCAGATTTGTCTAACAAGACCTATCTCTACTGAAACTGTATTGCCTCAAATCCTGCAATTTATTTGATTAGAGAAACCTCACTATCCTCTGCTTTAGAAACATTTATATTAATTTGCTCACAACAGAGGTTAGATTAACTGGTCGATTGTTCCCAACCTCTTCCTTACTTCTGCTTTTGTGATGAGGAACCACATCTTCCTTTCTCCAATCCTCCAGGACTGCTTCAGACTCTAATGAAACATTGAAAAAGTTAGACAGCAGGAACTGTTGGTTTCATTTCTTTTTCTACTTTACTTTAGATAACTCATGGACACATTTATTTATTTATTCTTTCAGTTTTCTATACCAGTATTTCCCAACCCTGTCCTGGAGGACCACCAGGCCAGTCGGGTTTTCAGGATAGCCCTAATGAATATGCATGAGAGAGATCTGCATATAATGGAGGTGCCAGGCATGCAAACCTGCGCCATGCATATTCATTAGGGCTATCCTGAAAACCCGACTGGCCTGGTGGTCCTCCAGGACAGGGTTGGGATCCACTGTTCTATACCATTCTCCCAGGGGAGCTCAGAATGGTTTAAATGAATTTATTCAGGTACTCAAGCATTTTTCCCTGTCTGTACAGTCAAAACAAAGTTTACAAAGCATGGTAAAAATATGAAAAACATGGTATGGTGAGACATAGCATTGCGAGCATAGTTCAGCAAAGCATAGCACAGTAAACATAGAATTACAAAGTATGGTTAACATAGTGTGACTAGCAAAGATGATTAGGCAGGCAAGCATGCATGATGAAACACAGCATGGAAGACATGGAATGGCAAACATTAGCGCCTAATATAGCTTAGTAAAAGGACTTCTAAATAATCTACTCATGAAAGTATGCAGCTATTCATAATCAATCTACTAGTCTTTGCTTCTAGGGCTCTTAACCAGTCAGATCATCTGAGTGAAGAATTTCTTCTGTCATGCACAGCAACAAGGAGGAAAAGTACAACATTTGTTTCAGACTAATATACACAGTCACAAGTTATGAGATCACCCGCTCTATTTTTCAATATAACTAACTACATATAGTGTAGACAGTAGTGCTCAGAACCATTCAGATGGTATAAGAAGATCACAATGGGGTGAATCCCCCGAAAATAGTGTCTTCAATGTTCAATCATTGCACTTCAAAATTTGAATTGGTGAAAACTATAATTATTAGAAATGTGAAAGAATGCAAAAAAATTTCTAGATACTCATCTTGGTGAATCCGAATCTTCCAGGTTCTGACGCATTTCGCCAGACCAGGCTTCCTCAGAGAACCCACACGTAAAGGTTTTCAAATTTATGTGATCTGTTGTTCTTCCCTACAGCAACCTGGAAGATTCAGATTCACCAAGATGAGTACCTAGAAATTTTTTTGCATTCTTTCACATTTCTAATAATTAGAGTTTTCACCGATTCAAATTTTGAAGTGCAATGATTGAACATTGAAGAAACTATTTTCGGGGGATTAACCCCGTTGTGATCTTCTTATACCATCTGAATGGTTCTGAGCACTACTGTCTACACTATATGTAGTTAGTTATATTGAAAAATAGAGCGGGTGATCTCATAACTTGTATTTATTCTACGTATCACCCACATGGTTAGCATTATTATCCCAGATTTATAGTTTTTAGTATACACAGTCATCTGAGGATTAGTCAAGGTCTACTACACATAATTTCTTAGCATTTGTCTTCTCTGGTCCTACTGCTGACCTTTCATTTGTGGACATAAAATAGAAATATTTGTAAAGCAATTCTACTTTATCCTTATCAGCTTCTATGTATTGTTCCTCTTCATCCATGAGTCTCACAATAACACTTTTGTATTTCCTCTTATCACTAACATATCTAGCAAATGTCTTCTCCCCCAACTGTGCCTCAGCTATTTGTTCTCCCATTTTCATCTCTGCTTTCCTTACTACTTTACCAGCTTTCCTTAGCTTTTTCAGATATGTTGTCTGTCTAAACCATTCTGTGATGTCTTGTAATTTATGAAGGTTAACTTATTTTCCCTTAACCCTTGTAACTATTATGGAGAACAAAAGTGGTCACCTTTTCCTCTTACATTTATTTACTTTTTACAAAAATGTTTATTGCCCTTAAATATCTCCTTTCAGGTTTGCCCTCTGCTTTTCTACTTCTTCTGCTGAAAAAGGGTATAGAAGGGTATAGATAGAGGATTACTACACAGGTCCTGGCCCTGTTGGGCCGCCGCATGAGTGGGCTGCTGGGCAAGATGGACCCCAGGTCTGACCCAGCGGAGACATTGCTTATGTTCTTATGTTCCTAGCTGTTCCCATCCATGTAAAAACTCCTTGAAGTATTCCCCATCTTTACAAAGTTAGTTCTTTTAAAGTCTAGATCCTTCAATCTTGAATAATCCCTTTCCTCGTGTGTCTTAATTTTGAACCACACCGTTCAGTGTTTACTAGATGCCAATTGATCACTGTAAGATCAAAAATGCTCTGTGGGGGTTTGGCTGTGCAAGGGTGGTGCAAGAAAGATGCTGCATGGGGGAGGTGATGGGATGGGATTTGTGCAACGGTTATGCTGCACAAGGGATGGGATTTTGATTTGATGATGGGAGGGAGGGAGGAAAGGCACAAGGTGATGGGTGAGAAGGGAGGAAAGATGCTGCACATGGAGGGGGAGAAAGGAAAGAGGAAGAATTGGGGTGGAGGAGAGGAAGGGAGAAATAAATGTACATGAAAAAAAGAACACCTACACCAAAAATAAGATCTAGTGTGTTTTTTGGGCCCAAAATTAATATGTCAGTGTCTTATTTTCAGGGAAACACGGTAACTATGAAACTCTATTAGCAATCATCTGAGGTTAAAATTTCTGAATCCTAGAGGTATTAAATATAAAACAATACACTCTATATCTTTTCCATATTTGGCAGCAAAATGGTGGAGCTCTCTTCCAATACAATTAAGAACCATCCACTCTTATGACAGTTTCCGTAAAGGTTGAAGACTTATTTGTTTGCAAGATATCTCATTCACACTAACAGATGATTTTGTAAAGATATTTTTGTCTGTAAGAAATCTCTTTCTCACTTACTCTAACAAATGAACAGATTTACTATGTTTTTATGTTTTATTTTTAATGTTATATTTAAAGGTTTTGATTTGGCCAACATCTTATTAATTTGGAAATCACATTGAACTCCTGTTGGAGTATATTAGCATTGGTATATTAGCAATTCATCAATATTTATGTAATGTAAAAAAAAAAATAATAATAACAGTGATATTCATCTGCTATCCATAGAACTGTGCAATTTAAAATTGGCCAGCCATTATGTTGGGCTAAATTAAATTGTATGACTATATGGATAGTGGCTGAATATTGCCAGCTATTCATAAGCAGAATGTCCATGCTTTACCCTGATTCTGGAAGTGATGATAGGTACCCTACAACTGCCTAACTTAATTGTTTTAATTGCCTTTAAGCAATGTGGTAATTGACCATGTTGTTTAAAAGCAATTAAAAATGCATTAAAAAAAAAAAAAGATATGCGCCTGACTACACCTACATTTCCAGCACGGGAATCTTGTCTATGGAGGTGCCTACCAGTGCTTAAGGTCGACGGAGGTATTGTTAACACCAGAAATGACCATAGGTGCTTCCGTAGGTGCAATTCATGTCAAACATAGGCACTGGAAATGTAGGCCATCAAAACACTGGCCTACATTTCTGGTGCCTATGTTTGACCTGGCCACGATTCTATAACCGGCACCAGTGCTTGATTGACATGCGACTAGTGCCATTTTCGCAACTGGTGCCAGCCAATACTGGTGCTGGTTGCAGAATCTGGCCTTATCTGCATAGTGATGGGCAATGTGTAGGAATTTTCTGTGGTATCCAGAATTATATTTCAAAAAATTAATGGATAAGGTACTTATACAAATACTGATTACTACTATACACGAGTAGATAAGTGCTTTTAAATACTTGGCCCTTTGCATTTATATAAATTAAAACAATAGTTAATAATAATAATGTGCATCACATAGGTGAATTTTCCAAAGATGGAGCATTTCTGTAATTTAACTGGTTATATTAAGATTCTGCTCCAGGGCGAACAGAATGCTAGGAATGATTAAGAAGGGGATCACGAACAGATCGGAGAAGGTTATCATGCCGCTGTACTGGGCCATGGTGTGCCCTCACCTGGAGTACTGCGTCCAGCACTGGTCGCCATACATGAAGAAGGACACGGTACTACTCAAAAGGGTCCAGAGAAGAGCGACTAAAATGGTTAAGGGGCCAGAGGAGTTGCCATACAGTGAGAGATTGGAGAAACTGGGCCTCTTCTCCCTTGAAAAGAGAAGACTGAGAGGAGACATGATCAAAACATTCAAAATACTGAAGGGAATAGACTTAGTAGATAAAGACAGACTGTTCATACTCTCCAAGGTAGGGAGAACGAGGGGGCACTCTCTAAAGTTGAAAGGGGATAGATTCCGCTCAAATGTAAGGAAGTTCTTCTTCATCCAGAGAGTGGTAGAAAACTGGAACTCTCTTCTGGAGTCTGTTATAGGGGAAATCACCCTCCAGGGATTCAAGACAAAGTTGGACAAGTTCCTGCTAAACTGGAACGTACGCAGGTGAGGCTGGACTCATTTAGATCGCACTGGTCTTTGGCCTGGGGGCCGCCATGTGAGTGAAGAGCTGGGCACGATGAACCACTGGTGTGACCCAGCAGCGGCAATTCTTATGTTCTTAAATATAGCATCATTTTGTCTAATACAGTAGTTCTGGTTCATCAAGTGACCTAAAAAATAAATGCCGTTTAGGAGAAAAGATAAGATGTTCTTGAAGACTAGTGCAGAGCTCTTCCAGAATTGTTTTTGTATATCTACTCATTCCAGTTTTCCTTTTTGTCTTTGAACTTGAGGCTCTCTTTTAAGCTACAAAGAAAATTGCTTGGACTTGAAAAATAAAGAACAAGCCTACAAATTATAATATATTACTATACTGTCTCAAAATTTTGAGGTATAAGCCATGCAACCTAAAGTACTTTTATTTTCCATGAGTTTTCATCTAGTAGGGCCTTGATCTGTATAGACATTTATATATTTACTTGCTTACTAGTTCAGATATATGATAGATTAAGACCTAATCTATTCAAACACCATAATATTTAAAAGATGTGATTGGTCTGGAAGGAGACTTCTTTGGTATACTTGAAGCCTAGGTAAGAAGGAAGGTGACTAATACTAGGGCCATCATCTTTGCTGTTATACGAGTGGCAAAATGGATAATCTCAGAGACAAGAACAGTTGAAGTTAACCAACCAGTGTAAGGAGTGAGGCTATAAAGGAGGGTAAATGGGGGGTTGGGATGAGACCAGAACCTATAATTGATTCAAGCCTTGGCTCTTAGGAAAACATTTGTAAGAGCAGATGGTGTATTTTCATTACCAGATAATTTTTCTTTTGTTTTCTTGGCATTGTGGTACAGTCTACTATCATTTAGTTAGTCATATTTTGTTCAATTTGTTCTGCAGCTTAGTAATTAACATTGTGTTCTGTTCCTTCCCCACATATTTATGTTACTGTCTAGCACACCACCTGAAATCAGAGTAGATGGTCAAATCCTCCATCTGCTGCAGTGGTTCCATTGCTTGCTAGTCTATATATATAAAATCGGAGGTATGTATGTGTGTATGTGCCGCGATCACGCAAAAACGGCTTGACCGATTTGAACGAAACTTGGTATGCAGATCCCTCACTACCTGGGATGATATGTTCTGGGGGTCTCGCGGCCCACCTGCACACGTGGGCGGAGCTACAAACATAAAATCAGATTTCACCTATTCATGTCAATGGAAAAAATGTAAAAAGCTGCCATTCTCACAGTAATTCAAAAACGGCTTGACCGATTTGAACGAAACTTGGTATGCAGATCCCTCACTACCTGGGGTGATATGTTCTGGGGGACTCGAGGCCCACCTGCACACGTGGGCGGAGCTACAAACATAAAATCAGATTTCACCCATTCATGTCAATGGAAAAATGTAAAAAGCTGCCATTCTCACAGTAATTCAAAAACGGCTTGACCGATTTGAACGAAACTTGGTATGCAGATCCCTCACTACCTGGGGTGATATGTTCTGGGGGTCTCGCGGCCCACCTGCACACATGGGCGGAGCTACAAACATAAAATCAGATTTCACCCATTCATGTCAATGGAAAAAATGTAAAAAGCTGCCATTCTTACAGTAATTCAAAAACGGCTTGACCGATTTGAACGAAACTTTGTATGCAGATCCCTCACTACCTGGGGTGATATGTTCTGGGGGTCTCGCGGCCCACCTGCACATGTGGGTGGAGCTACAAACAGAAAATCAGATTTCACCCATTCATGTCAATGGAAAAAATGTAAAAAGCTGCCATTCTCACAGTAATTCAAAAACGGCTTGACCGATTTGAACGAAACTTGGTATGCAGATCCCTCACTACCTGGGGTGATATGTTCTGGGGGTCTTGCGGCCCACCTGCACACGTGGGCAGAGCTAGAAACATAAAATCAGATTTCACCCTTTCATGTCAATGGAAAAAATGTAAAAAGCTGCCATTCTCACAGTAATTCATAAACGGCTTGACCGATTTGAACGAAACTCGGTATGCAGATCCCTCACTACCTGGGGTGATATGTTCTGGGGGTCTCGCGGCCCACAACTCTATGTTGCTTGCTCAAGGGTGGGTTCACCCAAAAATTTATATGTTCTTGCTTCTGGAGGTGAAACTAAAAATGTTGTTTATAATCAAGTTTTGCGTTAGTTGTATTGTATTCATTTTGTCAAATATTTCACATTATAATTTGAATATTGTACTTTTTATTAAACTGTAAAAAAATAATTTCATTCACCACTATAAAGTATCTTTATTTGAATCCATTTACAGTGTTATTGCTATAATTAAATACCCGTGCAACGCCGGGGCATCAGCTAGTTAATTATAAAAACTAACTTCAGGTTTTGTGCAAAAAGGTGCTCATAAGAGGAGTAATTTTCTAAACCATTGCCCACATGGAAGCATTTTGACATGGGGAAAATTTATTTCTAAAATAGTGTGGCAGAACAGGCACATGTTTATATTTGTGTTATCATGATGATGCTTACTTATACACACAACATGTTTAGGCATTCCTGTGGGTATATTTTAGGCAGAGTGATTATGTACATACAAATTTTATAAAACACGTGTGTACACACATAGCCCAAATCGCGTGGAGAAAGGGAAGATTCTCAAGTGCCAAAAAATGCAGTAAGATACCAGGAAAATGTGGCAGAAAAATTCAGACATATTTCCCATCATTTTGGGTACCACAGGCTTGATTAAAAAAGAACTTGCAAGTTTTCCTGGATAAGTTGCCTATTAGGGACAAAATCAAAAAACTAAGATGTCCAAAAGACTGCTTTTATTGCCTTAATCACCAGGATACCCAAGTGCTGATTTTCAAAAGCGGTTTCCTGTTACAGAACTTGGATGTTTTCAGCTAGACCTGTTTTGGAAGAGTCTAAGTGACACAAAGGTACCCAATATGACTAGATGACTACTGGATACATTAAGGTGTAAGCCCCCCCCCCCCCCCCCACACACACACACTCCCCCATTCCTCACTAACCCCCTCCCTCTCCCCCCAAATCTGAATGAAACAGTGCATACCTGGTATGGGAAAGCTAATATATCAGAACACAGGTATCTTCATTAGCCTGGTGGATGACTAGTGAACCATAGAGAGGAAGACCTAGGCCCATAAGCCACTCTAACTACTACATTTATGTTGGAAAGTATGAGGCCACAAAATCCCTACTATACTACTATATAGGTGCTGCCTGCAGCCATAAAGGCTATTGAGATTGTAGACAGGTGGTTACAGTGGAGTTTGGAGGGCTCAGCATACATTATAAGGGGGTTCTGGTAAGATGTACATCTGGCACCCTTTATGTGCCATGACATTTCCTTTGAGGCCTAATTCTCCATATCTCGATTTTAGCAGTGTGTGTTGGACTAGGTCGAAGGCCACCGAGAGGTCCAGCAATCCCAGCAGCATGTCTTCTCCTTTAGTATGGTGTCCTGTACCTCTACTAGTATTGTTTCTGTGCTCAGATGTCTCCTGAACTCTGATTGGACCTGGTCTAGCTTTGATGAGTTTCCTAGAAAGTCTGATATTTGTTTGCAGACTAGTTTGTTTATTAGTTTAGATACCAATGGTTGGTTGGCTACCAGACTGTAGTTGGACAGATCTTCTAGGTCTTTTTCTTTGTGCTTCAGAATGGGCTTGATGACTGAGAGTTTCCATTTGAATGGGAGTTCTCTTGATTGTAATGGTTTATTGATAAGGTCTATGAGGTAGACGAGTCCCAGGCCTTCAAGCTCTCTCACTAGATGTATCGGATGTGTGTCAATGGATGGTGTGCCCGGTTTCACACTTCATAGTAGTTTCCTCATCTGTAATATTGTGATTGGTTCAAACTCTTCCATTGTGTCTCCTGTTTCCCTTGTATGCTTGTCTATTAATATATTATTATTTAGGTCGTTGTCTCTCTGTATCTTCTTTATTTTCTCTGTGAAGAAGTTGCTGAATTCTTTACTAGTTAGGGAGCATTTGGTGGTGATTTCTTTCTGGGTTTTCCCTAGCAAATCATATATTACTTGGTTTAGGGTTTTTGTGGAGTTTCTGACTTCGAGGATCTTTTTTGATAGGTAAAGAAAAGAAAGAATACCTATCTTTCTGATGTAAATTATTTTGATTCTAAGCCAAGTTTTTGTAGTTTCCTCATCCTTGTTAGATTTCCTCCATTTTCTTTTGAATTTCCTTTTCTCTCTTTTTAGCTTCATGTTTCTTCTGTTGGTGTGAATCCATCTTTTTTTTTTCTTTTGTTTTTTTTTTTTTTTATATTTTTAATGGGGCTTCCTCTTCTAGGCTTCAGTCCAGTGATTCATCTCAGAGTCTTAATCGTTCTCTAAGGTCTGTGGTCTTGGTTTCTATGTCTCTGAGGTATGTCTCCAGTCTGTTTTTAATTTGGTGCTGTCTACGAAGCCTCTCCTTATTCTCGATCTTGTTTATTGTTTCCTACTTTCTGGCTGTCTTATCCTGAAGTGTATTAGTTGATGGTCTGTCTATAACACTTTTATAGCTGTATCTTACTCCCTGCCAAACAGTATATCTAAAGTATGTCCTTTAGCGTTGGTTTTTTCCTTCACTGTTTGGTGTAGTCTAGTCCTCCCAGTTGATGGACTATCTGTTGAGCTTTTTGGCATGCTGGATCATCTACATGAAGGTTAAAGTCACCATATACCCAGAAAGAGGAGAATTTTAGATTGACTTCTGTGATGAGGTGCGCTATATTTTGCCAATCTTCTGTGTCTAGGTTGGGAATGACATGTTTGTGTTTCCTGCTCTAAGAAGTAAACATAGTAACATAGTAGATGATGGCAGATAAAGACCCGAATGGTCCATCCAGTCTGCCTAACTTGATTCAATTTAAATTTTTAAAATTTTTCCTTCTTAGCTATTTCTGGGCAAAAATCCAAAGCTCTACCCGATGCTGTGCTTGGGTTCCAACTGCTGAAATTTCCGTCAAAACCAACTCCAGCCCATCTACACCCTCCTAGCCATTGAAGCCCTCCCCAGCCCATCCTCTCTCAAATGGCCATATACAGACAGACACAAACTGTACAAATCTGCCCAGTACTGGCCTTAGTTCAATTTTTAATATTATTTTCTG
This sequence comes from Geotrypetes seraphini, assembly GCF_902459505.1. Classification (NCBI taxonomy): domain Eukaryota; kingdom Metazoa; phylum Chordata; class Amphibia; order Gymnophiona; family Dermophiidae; genus Geotrypetes; species Geotrypetes seraphini. Next base: position 309,380,419 of record NC_047086.1, on the reverse strand, counting down.
ATTCTAAATCCTCTGTGTTCATCCCACGCTTCTTTGAACTCAGTCACCGTTTTCCTCTCCACCACCTCTCTTGGGAGCGCATTCCAGGCATCCACCACCCTCTCCGTAAAGTAGAATTTCCTAACATTGCTCTTGAATCTACCACCCCTCAACCTCAAATTATGTCCTCTGATTTTACCATTTTCCTTTCTCTGGAAAAGATTTTGTTCTACATTAATACCCTTCAAGTATTTGAACGTCTGAATCATATCTCCCCTGTCCCTCCTTTCCTCTAGGGTATACATATTCAGGGCTTCCAGTCTCTCCTCATACGTCTTCTGGTGCAAGTCTCCTATCATTTTCGTTGCCCTCTTCTGGACCGCTTCAAGTCTTCTGATGTCCTTCACCAGATACGGTCTCCAAAACTGAACACAATACTCCAAGTGGGACCTCACCAACAACCTGTACAGGGGCATCAACACCTTCTTACTTCTACTGGCTACACCTCTCTTTATACAGCCTAGCATCCTTCTGGCAGCAGCCACCGCCTTGTCACACTGTTTTTTCACCTTTAGATCTTCAGATACTATCACCCCAAGGTCTCTCTCCCCGACCGTGCATATCAGTTTCTCAGCTCCCAACATATACTCTGCATTTCTTTGCATTGAATTTTAGTTGCCAGGCATTAGATCATTCCTCTAACTTTTGCAGATCCTTTTTCATATTTTCCACTTCTTCTTCCGTGTCTACTCTTTTACAAATCTTGGTATCATCCACAAAAAGGCAAACTTTTCCTTCTAACCCGTCAGCAATGTCACTCACAAACATATTGAACAGGATCAACCCCAGCACCGAACCCTGAGGGACTCCAATATTCACCTTTCCTTCCTCCTAGCGACTTCCATTAATCACCACCCTCTGGCGTGCATCTAAAGTTAGGCACCATTTGGATGTCCAAGATAGGTGTCCTTTGTAGAATCAAGCTCAGTGGCGCTCAGCACTATTTACATGTCTAAATTTTTAGGTGTCCTTTAGAGAATCAGGTTTTAGGTGAGAGTTAGACATCCAAGCAATGTCCTTAATGTAATATTTTATTATTATGACGTTATTAGAATGGCAAATTTATGGTGTTTTTTTATTATAATTATGATACTGTTTAATGCTTTTATTTATTTCTCTTCCATCAGAGAGAGTGATTGGGATTTGAATCAGCAACATTAGAGTAGAAGGATGTAGGTTTAACCAGTGTGCTACACAGTGAGCTAGCAAGTTGCATAGCAATTGTAAAACTAGGTCCTATAGGCATTGTAAAAGAGGTCTACTTTTCAGCATAGTTTGGGCTTCAGATAGACCTGAGTTCTAAGGATGGAATTTAGGCAGTTTAGACATCCTTAATGCAATCTGTAAAATAGCTATCTGGGATTTTATTTTTGCTTTATTAAGCTCAAAATGCATTTAATAAGGCACCACATAAACAGGGCACATCAAAACAGATATATTGCATGCAAAAACCTTCTAGTTTTGTGGACAAACAGCAATGCTATTTGCTAATTAGAGGAAAAGATCCATCAACTGAAGCACAGCACATGAAAAACATAGCTTTAGGTTTCTTGCTAAAAAGCTACCCTTTTTTCTGACTAAACAGTGCTCCAATCAGCTCATTCTTCAAAGCAAAGAAAGTACATGAAAAAATATATAGATTACATATATAACTTCATTTGCAAAAGCTTAAACACAGAAAAACACAGATTCAGACCTTAGCATGGCTTCTACTTTCTTGCAAGTGGAGGTGTGCAGCTGTACAATGCTGACCTCATTGTGAGATCATCAAGGTGCACCTGCAAGGTAGACTGCCATGATTAAAATATGTTCTGGGATTTGAACCCATTACCTCTGTAAGATGAGCACAGTGCTTTTATCTAGTGAGCCACAGCTGCTTCCTTTTGGTTGTGGGGGTTCCTACCATGAGAGCTTAGTGATCCTAGCCATGTGAAGGTGAATAATACCTGAGAAGATCATAGCTTAGCAGATCCTTAAGCTGACATATGAGATGTGAGGAAGAAAAATATTAGTGGAAGCTGCTGAAGCTCAAAGAGTAAAAGCTCTGTTCCCATATTCCAGAGGTCATAGGTTAAAATTCCAGCACATATTTTAATTGTGGCATTCTACTTTGCAGATGCACCTTGATGACCTCACAGTGAGGTCAGCATTGTGCAGCTGCATACCTCCATTTGCAATGAAATAGAAGCCATGCTAAGGTCTGTATTTGTTTTTAAGCTTTTGCAAATGAAGTTATGTATGCAATCTATATATTTTTTCATGTACTTTCTTTGCTTTCAAGAATGAGCTGATTGTAGCACTGTATAGTCAGAAAAAAGGGTAGCTTTTTAGCAAGAACCCTAAAGCTGTGTTTTTCATGTGCTGTGCTTCAGTTAATGGATGTTTTCCTCTAATTAGCAAATAACATTGCTGTTTGTCCACAAAATAGAAGGTTTTGCATGCAATATATCTATTTTGATGTGCCCTGTTTATGTGGTGCCTTATTAAATGCATTTTGAGCTTAATAAAGCAAAAATAAAAACCCAGACAGCTATTTAGCAGATCGCATTAAGGACATCCAAACTGTGCCTAAGTTCCATCTATAGAACTCAGATCTATTTGAAGCTTAAAAGTAGACCTGGTTTTCATTCGCCTACAATGTAGGCATGAGATGGACGCCCTAGGTCGCTCAGTGTTGTGTAAATGAATCAAAGGATGCCCATATTGAAACCATGTCCAAGCCTATTCCGTTAGATGTGTTTTTTCCCAGTGGGTGTCCATGAAATTGTGGAGGTGTCTTGTGACAAATCTAATGCAGTCTCAAGGTTTATCACAAAGAAATATAGGAAAACATAAACCCCGGTGCAGAAGGGCAGACCAGGTCAGAGCCCATGATAGTAATTTAGCTGACTACCCTATGAGCAGTGTGGATGAAACTAAGACAAAACAGGAAAGGGTTGCCTTACCTTAGGCACTGCCAAAGCAAAGTAAGAAATCTCTGCCCTACATTTGTCCAGGTCCTGTAAGACAGAAAGCAGAAAGACAGAGAAAAGTCCCAGGCTGAGGAAGGAAAGCCCTTCCCCCCACTGAATCCAAGGGGGTGTGATTTTTCCCTTCGCTTAAAGCAAGGCTCAGCAGTGAGCAGGACACAGGAAAACAGGAGGAGAGACAGGAAGTTCAGAACGGGACTGAGCTTACCCAAGATCAGGCAGGCAGCCCTGATTGGGAAATGGGAGAGGAGCAAGTTGAAAGAAACCTTCCTTCAGGATTCTTTTCCTCAGAGCCGGGTGAGAATATGATAGTGGAGGACAACAGTGCTGCAGCTGAGATTTGGCCAGAACAAATGGAAGTAGCTTGAAACAAACATGAGTCTATTGGAGGTTTTCCATGGCTGGATTTTTTTTCCCTCTGGTAAGCAGACTGTGTGGGCTACCAGAGAGGGTAATTTTGGACTGTAAAGTTTTCAACATTTTTTTCTTTGTTCTTTAAGCAAAGGGACAGGATCCTTCACTGTATAAAACAGTGATTAAATTGAGCCAAGCACTGTGCAGGAAACTCAGCCTGTTGGTTACTCTGACTCAATGTTCACAGAACTCCGTGTGAGGGCACCAGCTGTTAGCTGATTTTTTTTTTTTTTTTAATTTTATTTTTATAAGATTTACAATAATTATCCAAGAATCAACTCTTGTACAGAAATAATGGAAATAGACATTAACAATTTTAACCAGGAAAACACAAAGTTACATACAGAGTAACAACTATCCTTCTAAAATCCACAAGAACAGGATCCAAGAATAAAATAAAGCAGATTATTCTCTATCAGAAAAAAAATTTATATAGGAAAACAAGGCTAAATGAAATACTGGAAAAAGGACCTAAATACCAACTAAGATCTAATTATTACTCCCCTCAAGACGTTTAGAAGATATGAAAGTTGTCAGTTGTGTGGGTTCAAAAAACACATATTTAACAGAACCAACATTAGCTAAATATTTACATGGATACTTAAGGAAAAAAGTCCCACCAATTGAAGTGACTCCTGGTTTGAGGTTGCTGTCTACGTTTCTGAGTTTTACGAGAAACATCAGGAAATATTTGTATACGAAAACCCAGGAAATCTTTTTGTCTGTTTTTAAAACATAACTTCAAAATCCATATCTTATTAAAGCTACTGATGCCAATAAAGTAGAAGGTTGAGCTATGTCACTATCATATTTCTCCAAAATATCAGTAACATTTAATTTTTCTCCCGCTTGTTCTGGCTGTTGGAGTTTAGTCGGTAGGTAGTAAACTTGTATACATAGGGGAACTGATTCTTCTGCTATCCCCAATATTTACAAGAAGTATCTCTTTAACATTTCCCTAGGTGATAAAGTATATAGCTTCGGGAAGTTTATAAAGCGTAAGTTATTATTGCGGGAGTTGTTCTCTGATATCTCAGATTTTCTTCTCAGATACAAATTATCTCTGATTAATGTATCTTGAACATGACGGATATCTGTCAGATCTTTATCCAATTTATCAATTTGGGATTTAACAGAAGTCATTTCTTGTTTAAGTTCTCTTATTTCCTCCTTTTGTTCATTTACTTTAAGCTCCATTGCCTGTATTTGAGGAATTAAAGATTTTCCCAGGTTTACCATTAAATCCCAAAGGGAATCAAGTGTCACTTCAGGTGGCTTTTGTATGGTAAAGGATTATAAATGAGTAGCAGATATTTGCTCACCAGCAGATCCCACAGCTTGCTGATCTCCTGCTTGAGGTTGCTCAACTACCTTTGATGATTGTTGCTCAGGTTTCTTCAGACTCTCTTTTGGCAGGGGGGAGACCAAATCCACACTCACCATACTAGAACTTTCAGCCTCCTGGAACAGACTCTGCTTCTCTCGTCGCTTCTCAACCCCGAGGTGAGCTAGAACTCTGAGGCTGTGGAGGCGGAACTCTAAGGTCGGGGCTCAAAGTTGTATCCGGCCCATGGAGATCCATACCAGCTCTGCTTACTGCCGGCGGCTCCTGCGGGCGAGGCTCCGACATCAACGGGCCTCTCTGGAGGCGTTTCAGATACTCGTCAATAGTGGAGAATGAGGGAGCACTAGCGCGCCGCGAAGCCATAGCAGCACTCTCGCCTCTTCTCTTTGGCATTACAGGTAGTCCGTTCTATGCAAAATGCCAGAGCACAAGAGGAAATACTTTTTAATTGTAGGAGTCCCGGGACGTCTTTCCAGCTTCAATTAGCCGTGGCCATCTTGGATCTGTTAGCTGTTACTATAGCAGCCTGTTAATTGCATTTAGCCTGCATGCTTCTCAGAAACGTATTGAAAATCTCTGAGTGTAAAACTGCTATGTTTTTTCTGTTAAGCACCATCTCAGTTTTGGATTGAGTTCATCTTTGAGAACCAGTATTTGCTGTCTCCTGCCTAAATGCTACAAAGCTGTCTATGTGCCTTGCTAAAGAACTTGCTGCCCAAAAGTGTAAATTGTTCTGTCTCATTCTCATGGTTACCTGTGCCAGCAGCCCAGTAGTGCTGGTCTTTAATCACTACCATAAACTCCCATCCTACAGCTCAGGAATAGGGAGCTGCTTATTTCAGCTGCTACAAAACAGTGAAGCATTTAAACCAGGGGTCCCCAAAGTCCCTCCTTGAGGGCCGAATTCAGGATTTCCCCAACGGATTTTCAGGATTTCCCCAACGAATATGCATTGAAAGCAGTGCATGCACATAGATCTCATGCATATTCATTGGGGAAATCCTGAAAACCCGACTGGATTCGGCCCTCAAGGAGGGACTTTGGGGATCCCTGATTTAAACTATATGATTGTATTCTTTTTCCTGCATAAAGTATGCCTAACCTTAGACTCTGGTGAAGAGGACTGGATATAATTTGCCTACTAAAGTTCAGAGCTGGCAATAGAGGTAAAGTTTGTTTTGAGGAACATTTTTCTTTTGGTTATGATTTCATGCTTCCATTGAAACCTGTGATGGACTATGATTTTGAGGCCGGTGTCCAAATAAAGTATATATTTTTCATTAAGGCCATTCTGACTAAATGGTATTCTTTGCAAAGACCTTTGAAAGAGCAATTACAGGCTGTTGCCTAGGGGGTAAAAATCCTGAGAGGCTCCCCTAGTTCCAGGGGGACCACGCCAGATTGGAGCAACTACCTGACTGCCCGTTATGCTCTTTGGGGGAACAGGTGTGACAGTTTACAAAGTGACGTCTATGTGCCAATAATTGCTCGTTAAGACCCTTAAATGGCTCATTAACCACTTAGTTTGGAGGCCTAAGTCCCGCTCAGCATTACACGGGACTTAGACGCCCTTTATAGAATCAGGGCCAAAATATCTGATACATCTATTTTGGCCTAGTTTAATTCTTTTGTACATGAATTTCTTCTAAATGACTTTAAAATAATGGCATGGAGGCTTAAAAAATATTTGATACTCAAACTGCTAAAAATCTTGCGAGAAATGAAAATACTAATATATTTTCTAATGGTGTTAATTGTTGCAAGATAATACAAAGGGGTGAACACATTAAAGGATACAACACTTGCATATAATACATTTAACCAGGTGTGATAAACCAAAAAACAGAGAGAACACAAACTGAAAGATATTCCTAATACATATAATTCTAATAGGGCAGAGTGTAATGTAATGTAATGTAATTTATTTCTTATATACCGCTACATCCGTTAGGTTCTAAGCGGTTTAAATACTCTGGGGAGGTAACATTATACAAATAAGGATATATTAATGGGTGGTAATAAAAACTAAATGAAATGCTGGTAAAATCCAGCACATACAAGTAACAAGCATTTGCTGAGTAAGGAGAGGGGGCGTTCCTGAGACATTGAATACAATGCCCTTAGTCAAGTTAACATGAAATTAGAAGAGTCAGCAGATCACGAGTTCAAGTATATAGCAAGAGGGGCAAGCATGTGAAAGGAGGGGACAGTGCCCAAATATGGGGAACTGTAAATATGGTCAGGGGTCTAGAGAATAAGGGGAATGGGAGAAAGTAATTAGGGATGGAGAGACAGGAAATAAGTGTGAAAGGATTTGAGAGGTTGTGAACTGTACTGCTGTATCCAATGGGCAGACAGGCAGGAGGGGCTAACTAAATATTGTACTTACTATATATTCCATGAATGTACTATGCCAGGTGTGTCCATCTTGCCATTTGTTTATGGAGCGGGCACCCATTTTCGCCAAAAAGTAAATAAATTTCACCAGTCTTACTTTAACCAAAGTCTCAGAGTTTTCTCATCCTGTGGGCAGTGTTTCTCACAATCCTCAATGACATCATAATATGCTCTGAACTCTTTGAGATTTCAATTTCTTTTCTATTTAGAGAAAATTGATTTGCATTCTCCAACCTCCCAAGCAATTCTTTCAAAGCATCCCACCAGGAAATTAGCATCACCTCTCTACCCCTTGGCATCTCTAACTTAAAACTCCCCCCTCTAACACTTAACATATCCACTCCAAAAGAATCAAGTGGGGACATTAAAAGGTAGGCTTGGGGAGGGTGCCCTCGGTCCCCATTGCCGCAGTATTACCTTGGCAACGGTTCTCGTTCCCACAATACTACCATGGAACGGTCAACCATTGCTGCGGTAATACCGGGCAAAATGATTACCATTTCCCCATGGTAACAGTTACCATGCCACTCTTTAAGTCCAAAATAACTCTTTTGGTACCTGATCACTTTATCCTTTTTCAAGCAGTGGTCTTTTTATACTCTCTATTCTCATGTTTGGACTCCAATAGAAACAGCTTCAGTAAATGGAATATCACAAACACCACCACTGAATGTTTTCTGTGCGGTGCTGTATTTTCAGAACTTAGAACCATAAACAGGCTTTCATTTTTACTGTCTTCTTTCCTTTCTTGCTGGTGAATCATGGAAAGAGACTACCAGGTTGTTGCCTTTTTTACTATTAGCTCTTTTAGCAAGACATGCCTCCTCTTCCTCTCACTTTCAACCTCCAGAAAACTCTGACTAGAATGTTGTTTTTTTATTAACACACTGACCCATTCCTAGGTTGTACCATTTGTGGCCACTCATGGAAGGGAGTACCATAGCAAAATGGTTCAGTCAATTCTAAATTCTCTACTATTCATATATATGTCTTTGACTAGGAGGAACATAGACCATCAAATATCTAAAGGCACTTATACAGTGACATGATGCTTCTCAGTTATACTTTTGTTGATAGAAGTTTTGAAATCTGTTGAAAAAAATGAGAAACATCTAAGAAAGTCCTTATCTTATCCTCAGATGTTCTGCAAGCAATGTTTCCTCTAAGCAAGGGATGTCAAACTCAGGTATGCAGTCCACATTTGGCTCGCTGAGCAATTAAATTTGGCCTGCGAGAAAATACCTTGTTCCTTCCCTCCCTCCATCTCATTGTCCACCATCTCTCTCCCGGCTTCCTGGTCTCACCTTCAAAGCAGCCTGCAGAGGATCGCCGGTCAGCTATAGCGATCCTAGCAGACTACCGTAGCCTCCGCAGCATGTTCCCTCTGCTACGGGAATGTGCTGCGGAGGCCGACGGCAGCCTGCTAGGATCTCTACAGTCGACCGGTGATCCTCTGCAAGCTGCTTTGAAGGTGAGACTGGGAAGCTGGAAGACGATGGAAAGAAGGGGGAAAACATGAAGGCCTTCGAGGGGCCGGGCACTGGTGTAGAAGTACACGGAGTGTGGGAATGGGGTCCAAAGAGACATGCATATGCCGGAGTGAGGGTGGGGGAAGGGGAATAAATAATGGGTCTAAAACAGGAGAGGGAGAGAGATGGTGGACACAAGGGATGGTGGAAGGGATGGAGGAAGGGAAAGAACAGAAAGGGAGAGATAGTGGACACAAGGGATGGTGTGGAGGGGGAGATAGAGACACTGGATAGGAGGGTAGTTGGGAAGAGAAAGGGAGAGATGGTGGACCCTGAGGTGGTGGGTAAGGAGGGAGAGATGCTGGATTAAAGGGTAATTGAGAAAAGGAGAGATGGTGGATCTGGGGATAGTGGGGTCCATCGTTACAGCTCCGGGGATGGAGACAAAAAAAAGAAAGATGCCAGACCTCCGGGGGAGGGAAGGGGAGGACAGAGATGGAAGATGGATAGTTAACACAGAGAAAGAAGGAAATGACAAATGGTCAGGAGACCCTGGCAAGCGAGTTATTAGAAAACAACCAGAGCCTGGGACCAACATGATTTGACGTTTAAATACCTAGATAATGCAAATGTGCATGAGTCGATTCTCTTTCATTTGAAAGGAAACTCTGCAATGAGAGGGCTTAGGATGAAGTTAAGAGATGATAGGCTCCGGAGTAATCTAAGTAAATACTTTTTTACAGAAAGGGTGGTAGATGCATGGACCAGTCTCCCAGAAGAGGTGGTGGAGACAGAGACTGTGTCTGAATTCAAAAGGGCCTGGGATAGGCATGTGGGATCTCTCAGAGAGAGAAAGAGATAATGGTTACTGTGGATGGGCAGACTAGATGGGCCATTTGGCCTTTATCTGCCATCATGTTTCTATGAATAATGACCAGAAAACAAAAAGTAGAAAAAATAATTTTATTTATCTGTTTTGTGATTACAATATGTCAGATTTGAAATGTGTATCCTGACCAGAGCTGGTGTTAGACAGCAAGTGTGAACTAGGACCCAAAACGGAGAGGAAAAGTCTTTTTTATTTATTTTGTGTACATCATAGAGCCGGCGTGGGGTTGGAGAGGTTGTATCCCTATACTTCTACTAAGACTAAGGGGTCCTTTTATTAAGTTGCGGATTTAGCATACCTTAATAAAAGGACCCCCTAAGTATCTTAATAAAAAATTTGGCCCGCTACTTAGCCTGTGTTTTAGATTTCGGCTCCTTATGTGATTCAGTTTGAAACCCCTTGCTCTAAGCCACAGGTGTCAAAGTCGGTCCTCGAGGGCCGGAATCCAGTCGGGTTTTCAGGATTTCCCCAATGAATCTGCATGAGATCTATTTGCATGCACTGCTTTCAATGCATATTCATTGGGGAAATCCAGAAAACCCGACTGGATTCCGGCCCTCGAGGAGGGACTTTGACACCCCTGCTCTAAGCTGTTCAGGAGTCTAAGCATTGTTACCTTTGAGTGTGTTGCTAGAATCTTGTGGTTTCAGTTGCATGGTGCAGGCAGAATCTGCTTGCTACACGCAATCGAAACCAGAAGATTGCTGCCGTATGACTTGAGGTAACCTAAGAAGGTAGGTGGCATACTCCTGTGCAGCATAGAGGGAACAATCCCTTCAAGTACAATCAACATGCTCTTTTCTGGTCAGTCTAACACCATCAAATTCCCTGTTTGTAGTCCTGTTTGCTTGCTATTGTGTTATTATAAGATTGCCAACTGGTTGATTTAGTCCTGGGCTTACTCCAGTGCTTACTGGTACTTTTAGTTTTGCATTTCTTAGGGGCTACAATGGGAAAATCAGAACTATGTCCCTACATGCAATAGGGTAAACCCAGGACTGGATCACCCCTGTTCTATGAATCTGGATCTAGTTGGCAGCCTTATGTTATTATAAGGTATGAATTGGTTTCTCTTATAGTTTTAGGCTATAGAATGTACGATCTATGAAATGTTTACTAATGGGTGCAAAAATGTCCAGACTATCCCAAAATAATTACTTCAAAGGCATATTAAGATACTGCTAATCAAGCTCCCATGAAATTTACTTTAATGTTCTGTTTCACAGATGAGCAACAATTGATCTAAATTGGGTTTTTCTGCTTCCTTTATGATTAATCTAACCTGTTAGAAAAAAAATTATACACCGCCCTGAACTTTTCCTAGATAGGGCAGTACATCAAGTGCCAACTGACATAAACAATATCAATCCCCTATCAGTAAATCAGTCTATAAACTAAGATTAGAAAATGGGTTGAAAAGAGGTAACTAACATTTTGGGGCTGCTTATGGAATAAGGTTTACAGAAGCTTATCTATTTTAGTATATATAATCTATATTGTGCATACTTTGTTTGAATAAGTTAGGGTTATACTTAGTTAGTATCTTTCCTTGAATTGTGTTATTTCCTTTTATAAGACACTGTTATCTGGCTCTGTATCGTAAATACTTTGTAATTTACTGTGTAAACTGCCAAGAACTGATGGTGTGGCGGTATACAAAAATAAACTATTATTATTATTGTTCACATGTATGTGGAAATGACTAGAATACTAGAATTTATGCATGCATAGTTGGTCTCATAAAATTATCCCATTATCACATAAACATAAGTTATGTGCTTTCCTAGTGATTACATTTTTGTATGTACAGTATATACCTAGGCAATGTTGTAAGAATCCACCTGAACACATAAAATGTTGTTCTACACACTGAAAGCACTTATTAAAAACTTCCCCCTTAGCAAGACTCCAGTGGATACATTTAGGCACTCAGCCTAAGCAATCAGGTTTTAAAGGCTTTGATCTAGCTAGATCCATCTGAAAATTGACTTCCTTGTTAACATTTGGTTGTTGTAACTATGATAACAATAAAAGAGGAGGCAAATATTGAAGCAGGGGAGTGTAGAAAAAGTTAAATATTTGTTTTTATGATTTTAATTTTAGCCCTGTTCTCCACCTCTAAGCTCATTCATTCTTTCACATTAAAACATTCATTCATTTGAATATTTGCTCCAGATGATTTCTGCCTAAAGGTCTAAAGGATTTTCATAGCATTATAGTTATGAATAAGTCAACATTCAATTACATATCCCATGGAAACACCACTCAAACCTAATTATGATTCAGTCCTGATAGCAATATTAATAATAAAATGTACCCTATTTGGACTACTTGTAAACCAAGGGGATATGGGTTTTTAAAGTTTTGAATGCCATGTCTGTTTCATTAGTTCAGGAAAATTTTCACTTGAACACAATGTTTTAAATGGATACAGCGAAGAGATTATATAAATCATCTTAAAAATTAAATTGAAGGAGTTGAACAAAAGGTCAGTTGATCTTAAGATCTTGAAATCGATATTTGCTTCAGGTCACCTGACTGCAAAACTAACTAAATAAATATATATTCCTTCCCTTCCTAGGCTTGTTGCTTTCTATTCGTGGCTCCGTATGCTATGTTTATTAATGAAAACCACTGAAGATATTTAGACACCAGTATTCATAGAAACATAAAAAAACATGATGGCAGATAAAGGCCAAATGGCCCATCCAATCTGTCCATTTGCGGTAACCATTATCTCTCTCTCTGAGAGATCCCACGTGCCTATCCAAGGCTTTCTTGAATTCAGACACAGTCTCTGTCTCTACCACCTCTTCTGGGAGACTGTTCCATGCATCTACCACTCTTTTTGTAAAAAAGTATTTCCTTAGATTACTCCTGAGCCTATCACCTCTTAACTTTATCCTATGCCCTCTCATTCCAGAGGTTCCTTTCAAATGAAAGAGACTCGACTCATGCACATTTACATAATGTAGGTATTTAAATGTCTCTATCATATCTCCCCTCTCCTGCCTTTCCTCCAAAGTATACAGATTGAGATCTTTAAGTCTGTCCCCATACACCTTATGACAAAGACCACACACCATTTTAGTACATTCCTCTGGACCGACTCCATCCTTTTTAGATCTTTTTGAAGGTGTGGCATCCAGAATTGTACACAGTGGACATATGCTACTAACTTTGGAGCCCTTTTACTAAAGCTTAGTGCTTGCTAATGGAGATCAGCACTCGCTAAATGTTGCATGTCCTATTTTAGTGTTGGCTAAACTTTAGTAAAAGAGCCCTTTGAGAGTTAATCCCCTAAATTTGCCTCTGAAAATTTACTAGAACTGAGCACTAGATTCTCAAAAATCCACATTAAAAACTAATGGGCTGCTGTCATAGCCATAATTGTAGTGATTTAAACAAAGCAAATCATTCTCCAAACAATTCTCATTGAAATGAGGTTGGCAGAGAGTAGTGAAGATTCGCTAAATCTGCATATGCCCATCGCTGGTGATAGAGATGGGCACATGTGCAGAATAAACCCAAAAAACCAAAAACAAATTGTGATGCTGAAGTCAAAAAAACCCCCAACCAACCCTCCCCTCCGGACAGCGGGAGAGATACCCACTCTCTCCCACTGTCAAGCAACGACCTTCTGATACCCCACCCAGCAATGGAGAGATACCCACTTTCTCCTGCTGCCAAGTAATGTACTCCACGACACCACCTTGGCAGTAGGAGAGATGTCCACTTCCTCCTGCTATTACACAACCCCCTGTACCATACCACTGACAAACACCCTGCCCCCTCCCCCTTGCCTTACGATGGCTGGCTGAAGGGATGCCTATTCCCTCCAGTCAGCAGGCTCACCTCTTTAAAATGGCAGACCTTCTTCCCCTTCCTGGTGCATTCTGGGATGCACTGGGGAGGTGTCTGAGGCTCTGATTGGCTCAGGTTGTTTAAGGCCCCTTCTGTGGGAGTGGCCTTAGGCATCTGAGCCAATCAGAGGCTCTTCCCCAGTGCATCTGGGGAGGGGCCTAAGTCTCTAATTGGTCCAGATGCCTAAGCCCCTCCCATAGGAGGGGCCTTGGACAACCTGGGCCAGTCAGAGCCCCAGGGCTTTCTCCAGTACATCCCAGGATGCACGGGGAAGGGGAAAGCCCGCCATTTTGAAGAGGCAGGCCAGCTGGCTAGAGATCACAAGTAAGGTAAGGGGGAGGAGTGGGGGACATCATAGGCATGGGGGGTGTCAGGGGGTTGCGTGGTGGCGGGAGGGAGTGGGCATCTCTCCTGATGCTGGGGGGTGTTGGGAGTGCATCACTTGGCAGCAGAAGGGGGGGTCAGATGGGGGGCGGGAGGGTTTGGGAATCTCTCCTGCTGCTGGGGTGTGTCGGGAGCGTTGCTTGCAGCGGGAGTGGGCATCTCTCATGGTGCCGGAGGTTTGTCAGGGGGGCATTGCTTGATGACAGGTGGGAGGGGGCATCTCTCTCGATGCTGGGGGTCGGGGTCGGGTGAGGGAGTTGCTTGACAGCAGCGGTGGAAGGGATTGGGCATCTTTCCCACTGCAGGAGGGGTGTCAGGGGGAAGGGAAAGTTATTACTGTTGGATGATTGTGTGACACAGCAAGAGAGAGTGGGCATCTTTCCTTCCAATCTTCAATTTGTTTATTATTACTATTTTAATTTGTGTGTGGGGTTCTGAGCTGTCAAGCGTTACTTTCCTGTCAGTGTCAGGTACTGATCAGAAAATAAGGCAACAACAGCTCAAACCTGTTGGTAAATTTTGGCTGCAAATGTGGCACAATGAGGTTAGAGAATCATTTGGTAATTATAGAGAATCTCTCGGAGTGATCATTTTAATATTAATGACCTCATTGTACTACATTTGCATGGCAGTATCGGAGACTGCTAGAAAACTCAGAAAAGATCTCGATAAGCTGTTTTAATAATCTGCCACTAAAATGCAAGCTAAACCAGCTGGAACTGGTTTAGCGAGCACATTAAAGGCAGATTTTAATTTTGAGAATCTGCCCCTGGGTTCTAAATTTAAGTTCAAGCTTTAAGTAAACTCCTAAATTTTGGATTCTAAAACATGGGTAAGAAAAGGTAGAAAATTGGCACTGTTTTTGAGCGCTAAGCATGTATATTAGACTCATAAATATAGGGAAATGAATGGCAGATCCACTATAAAAAATGGCTGCCTCAAGTTCTTACATTGGTCTCCTGCATTCCCACGGTCTCGCAATACAAATGTGGGAACTTGAGGAAACCATTTTTTAGCGGATCTGTGTGGGACAGAAGTGTAGGAAGATTGCTCCTGCCCTGCTTCACTGCTTTAAATATAGGCTGTGGAGGGGTCTTGGAAACAGGAGGGAGTCAGGGTGGGGGCCCTAAAGTTTTTTGCAATTTTTTTAAATATTCGCAAGGGAGCTGTGACCCTAATCCCCGTGAATATGAAGGGAAACCTGTACTATATTTCACAAATTATATTATATATGCTTATCCTGTAAACTGTTCTGAGCTCTTTGGGGAAAACGGGATAGAAAACAAATTAAATATATAAATATTTTAGAATAGCTATTCTAGCAATTTGTTTCTATCATTTGTAGTTAAATAAGTAAAATTTTTTCATAGGTAGTCTGTGGAGCTCTATGCATTTCCAATTTGTTTCATAATTGCCAAGAAAATATGAGGGAAAATCAAAAATTAAAGGCAATTGTTAAATTACGTGATAACCGGAAAAGAGCTAGTGAAATACAATATATGTAGTCGTACATATACACCGTTTAGAAATTTGCTTGTTGGATAGTTTGTCCATGCACAGTGCAGTGCTCAGCATTTAGTCGTGTGGCAGCCAAGGGGTCAGAAACATGGATGCTCTATTGCAAGATTGCACTATCAAAGAAAAACGTGCAGTAGTATGTTTTCTTTGGGCAGAGGGAGTGAAACCTGTGGAAATACATAGCACCATGAATCAATGAAAAGTTTACAAGTGGGTAAAAAGGTTTAAAGTGGGAAGAACAGGTTTAAACAACAAAGGTCGTTCTGGTTGCCCATCAGCATCATGCACACAAGAGCACATTGACAAGGTGGATGCCTTGATTAGAGAAGACCAACGGATAATTGTGTCTCAGTTGGTAGCAAATTTGGATATCAGCTATGGCTCTGCATTTGCCATAATGCATGATGACTTGGGATACAGGAAAGTTTGCGTACGATGGGTTCTCAAACAGTTTACTGATCTGCCCAAGCAAAAGCGTGTGGAAGTTGTGACCCAGTTTCTGAGATGGTATGAAGATACAAATATTCTGGAGAGAATTATCACCGGCGACAAGACATGGGTACATCACTGCAACCTGGAAAGCAAAAAAACAAGTATGATGAAGTAAGAGAAGCGTTGCTCACCTGGCTTTGGGAGCAGCCGAAAAACTTCTCTGCAGAAATGCAGAAGCTAGTTGAATGATGTATCATCTTGCATGGGGACTATGTGGAAAAGTGATATGTTCAATTGCTCACATTTACTTCTATTAAAGCAGTTAAATGTATTTTGGCCTTACTTTTTGATTTATCCTCGTATGATAATTTATGTTGTTCTAGAAACTGAATATGATGGTCCATCTTTATTACATAACGTCTGAAGGCAGTTTTCAACAGTTTAATTGCAGTGTGGATACTTTTTACCTGCCCTGAAATTAGTCATGGCCAGGATGGTGGGTGAGGGATCTGCAGACAAAGCATGGGTTCAGTTTAAGTCTCATAATGATTTACAGTGTGAAATTGGGGCTTTTGAGAAAGTGCTTGTAGAATGGACCTGAAAAATCCTTTTTAAAGTTTAAAGATTTATGTTCTATATATAATTTTTAATAGCAAGCTATTTAATCTCAGCTTGTATTTGGAAAGTGCAAGTTTTAGCTATGATCTAAAAATCAAAATGTCATGCCTTTTCTTTTGAGAGGATATAAATCTCTTCATAATCCTGGTTTTAGTATAGCAAAGGTTGCTCAAATCTGAGCCAAGCTCCATAAACACAATCAGAAAATATCAGAGAATTACATGGAAATAGTATGCATAAGTTCAGTAGTACCACACAGAAAATATGTTGTTTTAAAAATAGCAGACCATCGTAAGATGCTACATTTTTAGCAGAAGAGGCTTCATGTGGTAAAGTGCAAAAAAACTCAGCATACACAAAATTGTAGCAAAAACAATTATTTTATAGTAAACTTTTATGACAGTAGTGCTGATTGAATATTTATGAGCAGTTTTGTGAACATATGTGAAAAAGGCATTGTAGTTATTTTTCAATCTGCTCAGCTATCCAAAATTTGGCATGGTAGCAGCAGCTTAAAGGGGCTGCTGACCCCAACATTTAATTCTCCTTCCAAGTTTTCAAGTTTATTTTAGATTTGATATACTGCCCATAGAGGCCATTATCTTGACTTCCTTTTGACTCAAGCTATCCTCGACCCTCTTTAATCGGGCTTCCACTCCTTTCACTCCACAAAAACCACCCTTTGTTAAAGTCTCCAATGGCCTGCTGCTGGCCAATTCCAAAGGACTCTACTCCATCTTCATCTTCCTTGATCTATCTGCTACGTTTGACACCGTAGATCACCGCCTACTAATTGAAACGCTGTCCTCACTTGGGTTTCAGGGCTCTGTTATTTCATGGTTTTCTTCCTATCTTTCCCATTGCACCTTTAGTGTAACCTGTGGAGGATCCTCCTCTGCTGTCAGTCTGTGTACCTCAGGGATCTGTCCTGGGACCTCTGCTTGTCTCCATCTACACTTCTCTCAATGCTCTAATTTCATCCCATGGTTTCCAGTACCACCTCTGTGCTGATGACTTGCAACTCTACCTCTCTACACCAGAAATTTCTATGGGAATTCAGGCCCAAATCTCAGCCTGCCTCTCTGACATTGCTACCTAGATATCTCACTGCCATCTAAAATTAAACATGGCCAAGACTGAACTCCTTATCTTTCCTCCTAAACCCACTTCTCCCCTTCCTCATTCTCTATAGCGGTGGATAACACCATCTTCCTCCCTGTCTTGTCAACTCGCAACCTTGGGGTCATCTTTGACTCGTCGCTCTCCTTCTCCTCTCATATCAAACAGACTGCCAAAACTTGTTGTTTCTTTCTCTATAATATTGCTAAAATCCATCCTTTCCTTTCTGAGCACACTGCAAAGACCCTCATCCATGCCCTTATCACCTTTTCTCTGGATTATTGTAATGTGCTTCTCACCGGTCTACTGTTAAGCCATATCTCTCTACTTCAATCTGTTCAGAATGTTTCTGCATGCTTCACATTCCACCAGGGTCATTATACCCACAATAAATCTCTCATGTAAACCACTTTGAATTGACTTCATAGTCATTAGTTAGCAGTATAAAAACTTTAAATAAACAATAAACTTCATTAGCTCCCAGTCTGACTCTGCATACGATTCAAACTCCTCTTACTGGCGTTCAAGTGTACTCACTCTGCAGCTTCTAAGTATCTCTCCTCTCTTGTTATTCCTTATACTTCCCTCTGAGAACTCCGCTCATCAGACAAGTCCCTCTTCTCTGTATCCTTCTCCTCTACTGCTAACTGCCATCTCCCTCCCTTCTACCTTGCTGCACTGTATGCTTGGAACAACCTGAATGGCTCGCTACATCAGGTTCCATCTCTGGTGGTATTAAAAGCCAGACTAAAAGTCCACTTATTTGAAGCTGTGTTTAAACTCTGACCCAACTAATATATCTGCCTGTAATTCCCTTAATAGTCCCTCTACCATCTTTTAGCCCCCCTCTGTGTGTCTGTCATAATTAGATTGTAAGTTCTTCTGAGCAGGGACTATCTGTTGCATGTACAATGTACAGTGCTGCGTGTGCCTTGTTGCGCTAATGAAATAATAAATTGTTATTGTTGTTCAGTACAAAAAGAAGTGCATGTCTGTTTTTTTATTTATCCATTGTTGTAATACTTGCTGAGTTAAATTTCTTGGGGTTCCCAGTTCAATTTCTATTTGTGATACCTTATTCTGTAATTGATAAAAGTCTGTCTGTGTTTTGTGTGTTAAGAAGTCATTTAATATCCATGGGAGGATGCAGAGAAGAGAGGAGATCAGGGGCCCCCTCCTTAATTTCTGCCCTGGGCCCCAGCATCTCTAAAACTTGCCTCTCGTTCTTTTGAGCTTAAGTAGGAAAGGTTTCGCTGGCACCTCATCTAAATGTGATCAGATTTTTGAAGAGGGTGCTCAGACTGTAGCCTTTGTTATGCCAGCCTTTTCTGACATGAAATCTTAACATTGTCTTGAAGGGACTTTGTAAGACACAGTAAGAGCCTATTCAAGAGCCATCCTTACTAGATCTCACAGTAAAGACAGTGTTTCTGGTGGCAATTGTCTCAGTGAAAAGGATCTCAGAATTGCAGAAACTCTTGTGCAGAGAACCATACCTCGGGATCACAGAGGCAGGAATTGTCCTACGTAAGGTACTTTCTACCGAAGGTTGTTTTGGCTTTTCAAATTAACCAAGAGCTCTATATGTGTTTATGTTTGTTGCACAGAGCAGGGTTGTTCATTAGTACACCTATGTTATTAGTTCATGCTAATTATTCTTTTTCATGAATTAACAGAGCAGAACAGAAATGTACTATTGTTTTGGGAAAGTTCCATGTGCTCCTCCTTCTGCTTTCTTCTGTTATTGTGGATATTGATTGCTTTGGTACAAACTGAAGAGGGCACTATACTCCACTTGTGAAGGAGGAGAAGCTGAAAGATGTGATTGACATCCTTCTGCAACAGTTCGTGACCAGAGGATATTCACCTAAAGTACAGACTCCTATGTGTATTAACAGAAAGAAGATTATCCAGGTAAGAGTCTAATCTTCTATTACTGTTGTACATGAATTCTGTTTAAGTGATCTGAAGTTTGGAGGATAACAAAATGTTCTGGTTAAGTATATAATCGTCAGTTCCAAAGCTGTTTTTTACTTTTCTGTTATAAACTCAATACAAGTATAAATTGAAAAAAGTTTGAATGAAGCATTGACATTATTTAAGATTATAAAACCCAGATAAAATATATTCTATATATTAGGAAAGGTGGAGAGAAGGCCAAATGACATCCAGTGTGGTTTAATGATGATGTGGAAGAGGCAATTAAAGCCAAAAGAGCACCTTTCAGAAAATTGAAAGCAAACTGTAATGGAGGAAATAGGGATGAGTTCAAGTACAGACAAGTTAAGATACAGAAAAGTAATAAAGCAGAAAAAAAAAAAAAAAAACACCCTTCCTGTAGTGGGAAGAACTAATGCTAAAATCTTTTTCAAATACATTAAAAGCAAAGAGCCTATGATAAAATAAGTTGGATGGTTGAATGGAAGATATAAGGGGTTAAAGGAATGCTCAGGGACAATTAAATGCTTCTCTTTGCCTCAGTCTTTAATTTACACTTGTTGATTTTATGTTATGTATGTTTTATATGGAAACCATTTAGATATAGACGGTATTTACATTTTAAAAATAAACACATGAATAAAACTTTGGTGGTGATAACTTATTTTGGGAAGATAACTTATTTTGTGGAGGTAAGATAAATGTGTTTCCAGAGCCACCTAATTAAAGCATAACACTTTTTAAAGCTTGAAACCGAGAATAGTGGCTCTGGGTGCAATATTTTTTTCTTAAATACCTCTGCAAATGCTTCATTATATATCATGGTAAACAATTTATATTTTGTGATTCTGTACATTTAGATATCCGTAAAGGTAATAAGAAATTGTAGATTTAGACTAGGAGTGTATGAAGTAATCCACTTTGAGTCTGAGAAATAATTTCTCTGTTTTTTTCCTTAATTTATTTCTGATTTAAAGATGGTAAATGTCTCTCCCATGATGTGGGCTTGTAGGTTTTTCAAATGAGATTAGACTGGATTTAATGTGATTTAATTTTGTGTTTTGGTTATAATGCTTATCTTATTTTTATGTGCAAAAATTATTGTAAAATATTTGTGTTAAATAATAAAAAAAAAATAGTTACACGTATAAATATGGGACCTACTCATGTTCTACTCATAGGTACACTTTGCAATTGTGCACTAGCTCCCAGATTCTATGTATGATGCCAAAATTTGCATGTGAATCAAAAATGCACACATAAATTAATCCGCTAACAAGCCATTAACTAGCAGTAAATTGATACCAATTAAATTTTACATGTTCATCTTCCTGTGTGCTATTCTATAACCCACGCTCCTAAATCTTCTAGCATGCACTCAAAAAAGGCATGGTAGGAACATTCTAAAAATTTACATGTGGAGTTATAGAATACCATCATTCCTGTGCCCAAATGCTAAGAGTTGGGCTCTGGCACTTATACCAGGTTTCAACTGGCATAAATACTGTCACTCAGATTTGGCCTAGACTCTAAGGGCCAGATTCTATAAATGGAGCTGAGCAGAGTCTATATTGTAGGTACTGCTCAGTGCGGTTGTCAATCAAAAAAATGGCACCATTTATAGAATCATGCCTTTCAGCACCTAATTGGACTTAGGCATCAGTAGGCATCCTAGACAAATGTGCCAATCTATTAGGCCATCTTTTCACTCACCTAATTTGGTGACACCTAAGTCAACCATGCCTATTTTTGGTCACTCCTCACCCAACTAGGCTATGACAAACACCCCCCCATCAAAACCCACCAAAGAGGTCATCAGTTAGACCTGGTGACTCTCTCATCTAAGGAACAGACCAACCTCACTTTCTACTGGAAACAAGGCAACTGGTCAGACTCACTTTGGTCTGACCACCGTCTATGTACCTTCACCATTGGATGCCAACATAAACCCCCCCAAAACAGCAAAACTAGAACTACCATATCCCACACTACCAGAGGAAAGATTGACCCAACGGAATTTTGGTCCCGTTTCGAAATCAACACCAATCCAACCGAAGAAACGGACCAGCTCATGAGCTCCTGGATCAAGGATAGTACCAACATACTAAACGAGATCGCCCCCATTAAAACCCGCAGAATAAGAACCTCAAACAAAGAGGGCTGGTTCGATTCAGAACTGCTGCTATTAAAGAAGGACCTCAAAAAAGCAGAAAGAGTATGGCAAAAATCTGGTACCCTAGAACATAGACTGGCCTGGAGACTAAAACAAAAAATTACAAAAACCTCACTAATGAAAAAAGAAAAAATTTCTACTCCTACAAAATCGGTAACATAAAAACCAACAGTAGTAACCTCTTCAAACTGGTTAATGACCTATACAACATTGAGACCTTCACAAACACACAAGAAGAATCCACTTTAACCGCCACCACCCTTGCAAACTTCTTCAACACCAAGATTCAAAAATTAAGATCAACATTACCTACCAGGCCCAACCCACTCGAGTTGTTCCCCATTCTCCTGGACCCGGACATATCTAACCCAGACACAGGAACTAGAACAGATCTAAGCTGGAAACAATTCGCAACAATCGACTGGCATACCTTTAATACCTACTACAACAAATACACACAATCCTTCTGCAAATTGGACACATGCCCACCAAACATCCTGAAAGCCGCCCCGCCCCACTTCAAAGCAAACATGATGACATGGGTTAATTCACTTTTATCCACAGGAAACTTCCCGTTAGAGCAAGGTCATATTACGATCACCCCAATTATAAAAAACGCGAAAGAACCACCAAACTCCCCTACTAACTATAGACCAATTGCAAGCATCCCCCTATTTACCAAAATAGCAGAAGGGATGGTAAAGGCGGAACTCGTTGCATATCTAGAAAAATTCAACATCCTAAGCGACAATCAATCAGGTTTCCGCGCAGATCACAGCACAGAAACCATCATAGCCTCCCTTCTTGACCACCTCCACACACTCTTTAGCCAGGGCTCAAGTGCCCTGATTATACAACTTGATCTGAGCAGTGCTTTTGACCTGGTCGACCACTCCATTCTCCTTGAATGCCTGGCCCACATCGGCATCTCCGACCAGGTCCTCAACTGGTTCCAGGGGTTCCTAAGAAATAGATCCTACACGGTGCTCAAGAACAACTCGTTCTCATATAGCTGGGACAATACCTGCGGGGTCCCTCAGGGCTCCCCACTGTCACCCACTCTGTTCAATATCTACCTGGCCTCTCTAGGGAAACCTCCTACACAACCTCAAACTCAAATCTTTCATCTATGCAGACGACATCACAATAGCCATCCCACTAACCAATTTCTCACATGAACTACTCAACTACATTACAAACATTCTCAACCAGATCGAACTCTGGATGCTATCTTTCAGACTGAAACTCAATCCCGACAAATCAAAATTCTTCCTAGCCACCCCCAAGGACAAAATCAAGGACACTACAATTCAACTAAAAGGACTAACTTTCCCCTTCGAATCCACCCTAAAGATACTGGGAGTCACTCTGGACAAAAATCTATCCTTAGAAAACCACACCGATCTCATGGTCAGGAAAAGCTTCTCCGTACTGTGGAAACTCCGCACCATAAAAAAATACTTCGACGACACCTCTTTTCGCCTACTTGTACAATCTTCCATCCTCAGCATCCTTGACTACTGGAACATCATTTACCTCAACGCCACAAAGAAAACCACCAGGAGACTAAAAATAATCCAAAATACCGCGATGCGTCTCATCTTCGGCCTAAAGAAATGGGAACACGTCACCCCCTTCTACCACCAACTTCACTGGCTGCCATTTGAATCTAGAGTCCTTTTTAAATTCGCATGCTTCTGCTACAAATCGGTAAATGGTTCAGCACCAAGTTACATCAATTCTCACTTTAGCCTCTACAACACAAACAAGAAATCCCATAGAATTCAGCTGTTCGCCTTCCCGTCGCTAAAACTTTGCCATCTTAAAAGATTCCTAGACAAAACCTTCGCCTTCCAAGCAGCTAAGCTCAACCCATGGCTTGCACAAATGATACTCGAGGCCCCCACTTACCTCGGCTTCAGAAAATCACTCAAAACCTACCTATTCGGCAAACAAGACCCCTAACGACCCCCCCCCCCGCTTACATTACTACTCGCCTCCCCGCCCTCCCCCCCGCTCTTCCCCTCCCCCTTAAATAGCTTCTCTCTTCCCTATCGTCCCACCGCCCATCATCCTCTGTCAAGTTTGGTTAACACTTGTTTATATCCGATAAACTATCTATATCTGATAAATTGTCTATCTGTTAAACTGTTGTAAATCTGCTTTAACATTTGTTTATACCTGATAAATTGTGTATATCTGATAAATTGTTTATATCTGATAAATTGTTGTAAATCTTCATGTCAACGCAGATACTACTGTAATTGATGTAAACCGCCTAGAACTCACCGGGTATGGCAGTATATAAGAATAAAATTATTATTATTATTATTCTCTGCCCATAACCATGCCTACTTTTAAACATAAGTATTGTTAGGCATTGCCAGGCATCTTAAGAGTTCAGCACTGAACTCTTAAATTAATTAATGTGGGTTTTTTTGATTGTCTGAAAAACTGTGTGATCAATTAACACAATGATTAAGCCAATTAAAAAATAAAAATTGAGTGCAGATCCCGAATTTAGGCATCGCTAGGCGACTGTAATTAGGGCGCCTAGTGGCATCTAATGTAGTTACCATTTATAGAATTCCTCAGTAAGTGCTGTTGTATAAATATACATTTTTAAATAAATAAATAAACTCGGAACACTCTTAGACTAGCTGTCTGTGCTGATTTTTTTCCAGCGCCCAAATTTGGGCACCATTTTTGAATCCAGTCCTAAGCATGCCAATATTATAGAATGCCTTATACTTGTAATTGCAACAATAACACACATTAATGCTATTATTCTATAACTTACATGTGCAGTTAACTCTTAAATTTAGGTAGTGATATCGAGAGGATAGTAAAAGCAGACAGCTGAGAAAGTGAAAATTGTTAGTTTGCCATAGTATCTTGATATGCTTACACTCGTTTTCTTAGATTTTGAATGGAATGTCCTTGTTTTGTAGCCTATTAACTAGAGCAGGGATCTCAAAGTCCCTCCTTGAGGGCCGCAATCCAGTCGGGTTTTCAAGATTTCCCCAATGAATATGCATTGAAAGCAGTGCATGCACACAGATCTCATGCATATTCATTGGGGAAATCCTGAAAACCCGACTGGATTGCGGCCCTCAAGGAGGGACTTTGAGACCCCTGAACTAGAGGAACCTGATGCTAATTGAAAATACATGAAATAATTTCAATGTACTTATATATCTAGAAAATTATGGGCTCCTTTTACAAAGGTGCGTTAGGACCTTAACGCGCGGAATAGCGTGCGCTAAAATCCGCATGCGCTAGCCACTACCGCCTCCTCTTGAGTAGGCGCGCGCTAATCCGGTGCGTGAGCTAAAAACGCTAGCACACCTTTGTAAAAGGAGCCCTATATGTTGGGAATTCTAGGGTGCCTATTGATTTGCATTAGATAAAAATCAGGCAAGTAACTCCAATCTTTCTGCTTCTGTTTTAAAGACTTAAATGCTGAAAAATTAAAAACGCTTAGAATAGAAACTGAAAAGCCAGGACTAACTTAGCCATGAATGTTTCAGAGATGGTCTTGATCCACAAGCAGCAGCAGCAGCAGCATCCTGAAGGAATGCAAATCTGCTTTATAGTTTTGTATCTGCTTTGTATGACTGCCCGGGGTGAAAACTAGTGCAGTGTAATTTAAGAAAATTTCCACCTCCTAGATATGAAACACTGAAACTTTGAATGGCTAGCACTGTGTAGTTTGCTGCTGCTGTCACTAAGTATAGTAACATAATAGATGACAGATAAAGACCAGCATGGTCTATTTAGTCTGCCAAGCAAGGTGGCTAGAGTTGTCCCTAGCCACCTTGCCACTCTGTGCAGAACATGCAGGCTACCTTTTCTATGCCTTTGTATAGGATTGTATCTATCAGTCCCTTTTTCATTCCTCAAACAATAAGAGGCACAATGAAGAGAGTAATTTAAGAGACAGTAAAATGTGCTAAAGAGAAGGCGGGGATGAAAGACTGCTGATATGAATCCATAAATAGATTCAGAGTGGATAGTAACTCAGGCAGGTTGATAATATTGCTTTTTAAATTACTGTAGGCATAGCTGAATATCATATAAGTAGAGTATTTAAATTGTCTAGTTGAGTTGATCTGTAATGGAATGACAGTAAGTTTCTGAACAACTTAATGATATACCATGAATGTAAAGAGAGAAATCACTTATAAGTGGAGTGGTTCAAAAGATTGTAAGTAGTGAATATATTTGCATAAATGCTTAATGTTTGGAAGAGTTATGCACTGATAAGTCGTTGAAATGTGATAGTATAATTCCTCTTTTATTTTAAATTATTCCTTGTGACAAACTATATTGACTTGCTATACATACATACAATACATTGTACATGCTCTTTGAAGTGGTACTGAATAAGGCAAAAATACTCCTTTTCTTTTGTTGTCTCATTTCCAATTTCTAAGTTCTATCTAAAATGGGGCTGACTTTGATAGGCAATCCCAGGGGTGTAGTTTAATGGCAGAGTAAGGGTGAAATTGCAATGTATGCGTGGTATTTTATAAAACAAATGAATGCATGCATAGAGTAGAAGTACATACTGTATTTACACCCGAGTAACTGTAAATTTATGTGAGTATTTGTATTCTGTTAAAGACAGTTTTAGGTGCCAATATTGTAAAGATATATGGGTGCCTATGCTACCTTTATAAAATATCAAGAAAACCTCCATCATACTTATAAACCTCCAAGATCCACTTGTTGGAATGGGCAGTATAATAAGTTTATCATAAACATACTTGAAGCTACTACAGGCACAGTCATCTCCATATGCTTCTGTATTATAATCATCAGCCCAAATTAACATAAGAGACTTTTAGCCTTGGCTGAATATAGAGAAAGCAGGACTGGATTTATGGTCAAGTGGGGGGATGGGTGGGTGGAATGTATGTAGGAGAAGAAAAATAGGAGTGAGGTGGAAGCGTAGATTGGATATGAGTGTGTGAAGAAGATGGATGATTGGGCTATTGGAGGAAAATGAAAACATAAATGGAGAAGAATGACTGGTGAGTGAGAAGGCAGGGGAAGGATGAAGAACTGAAGGGAGATTTTGGTGGGCATTGTGAGGTATTTTGGGAAATGGAAGGGGAGACGATGGATGCTGTTGGCTAGTTGGGTGGGAATAAAAGGAAAAGTGTGTGGCTTACCATGCAGGATGTCAGTGGCCCATTCCTTTTGTTAACAACGGTCTATGTCCTACCATTCCAGGTGTGGCTTACATAGAAACATAGAAATAGACGGCAGATAAGGGCCCACGGCCCATCTAGTCTGCCCACCTTAATGTCCCTCCCCTACCTTTGCCCTGTGAATAGATCCCATGTGCAGATCCCATTTGGCCTTAAAATCAGGCACGCTGCTGGCCTCAATCACCTGTAGTGGAAGACTATTCCAGCGATCAACCACTCTTTCAGTGAAAAAGAATTTCCTGGTGTCACCTCGTAGTTTCCCGCCCCTGATTTTCAACGGATGCCCTCTTGTTGTCGTGGGACCCTTGAAAAAGGTCCTTGAAAAAGGACCCTTCCTCCGCCTCGATGCGGCCTGTAAGATACTTGAACGTCTCGATCATGTCCCCCCTCTCTCTGCGCTCCTCGAGCGAGTATAGCTGTAATTTGTCAAGCCGTTTTTCGTATGGTAGATCCTTGAGTCCCGAGACCATCCAGGTGGCCATTCTTTGCACCGACTCCAGTCTCAGCATATCCTTGCGATAATGCGGCCTCCAGAATTGCACACAGTATTCCAGGTGGGGCCTCACCATGGATCTATACAATGGCATAATGACTTCCGCCTTACGACTGACGAAACCCCTTCGTATGCAGCCCATGATTTGTCTTGCCTTGGACGAAGCCTGCTCCACTTGATTGGCAGACTTCATGTCCTCACTGACGATTACCCCCAAGTCTCGTTCTGCTACCATTTTTGCTAGGATCTCGCCATTAAGGGTATAAGACTTGCATGGATTCTGGCTGCCCAGGTGCATAACTTTGCATTTTTTGGCATTGAAGTTGAGTTGCCATGTCCTAGACCATCGCTCCAGTAGGAGTAGGTCGTGCATCATGTTGTCGGGCACTGAATCTTCGTCTGTTGTGCATTTGCCCACTACATTACTCAGTTTGGCGTCATCGGCGAATAATGTTATTTTACCTCGAAGCCCTTCTGCCAAGTCTCTTATAAAGATGTTGAATAGGATTGGGCCCAAGACTGAGCCCTGTGGTACTCCACTAATCACCTCCGTCATTTCGGAGGGGGTGCCGTTCACCACCACCCTTTGGAGCCTGTGTGGCTTACCATTCCAGGTGTGGCTTACCAGGTGTCTTCATATGTCTTCAGCAGCGATATATAGAGTGGGTAATTCTTGTGGGGCAGCAAAAGCAAGCATTGGGCCCAGAGTAGGCTGTGATCGTACATGACGTTGTTGAGGCATGGGGCTTCTTCTACCTTTGGAAGCAGCAGTTCTTGCTGCCAGCAGGCTTGACCGGGAAGGAGGTGCATTGTGCAGCACAACCAAGCTGTAGTTGTAGAAGAATGGTGCCATGGAGAGTCAAGAGGAAGGCTTATCAGCTTATGGAAGCAGCTCAGCGATGTAGAGGGAGGTCAGATGGCCAAGGTGTAAAATGGGGCTCTAGTTGGCTCTCTTCAGGTTCTCGGGTTAATGCTCAAGGAAAAGGGGATCCATGAGGTATGAGAGCATGAGCTACAGGGTATGCTATGGGGCAGCAGATATCCGGGAGGAGATCCAGTGGGGCAAAAGGACATCCAGCAGTTGGAGAGACCTCTGGAAGTTGAGCTCGTGGGGCAGCAGGACATCATGAGGAGGGAGAGACCTCTGAGAGCAGTGCTGATGGATGTGAGTATGTTCAAAAAGGGTTGGATTTACTGAGTTTGGATGTGGGAAGCAGGGGTAGGGAGGCTGGGGCAGGTAAGAAGCAGGGGGGTGTAAAGTCTAAGAAAGATAAGCATATATATTTAGGTAGGAAGTTGCAAGCTAAAACTTTTTTACACAGGCTACAGCACATAGTGAAGAGGCTGGATAGAGAAAAGTGTAAGCAGCGGCCTGCAATTAGTGCTCTGTTTCCAGTATGGGAATCTTCTGAGTCTTAGGATTCTTCAGTCAATATTGGAGGCCTCAGCCTCTTTATCTTTTTTTATAAATCATTTTTATTGTGAAAACAGTGTACAAAATACAGAGAACAATGGTACAATCATGAACCAAAAACGATACCCAAGGCACCACATACAAGCAAAGTGAGCAAAGGGAACAGGAATTCTAATACAATGATACTGATACACTTATGAGGCAAAATGGAAGAGCGCAAATACATATGCCCATCAAATGAATACAGACATAGTGTCCTAAGTACAACACAGCATAAAAGAGCAAAAGAGCACTCTTCAAACTGTTAAAATTTTAATTTATGAAGAACCACAAAACTCCCAATCCCTTCCGTCTCCTCTTCTACATCCCAACATACCCTTAAGCTCCAGAGGTCAAAGACATATACTTCTTCCATAATAAACAATAAACTTTGGGGAATCTCTCTCACTGTGCTGGAATCTATCTTGCTCCCGCTGAGCCATTTGCAGCTTAAGCCTCGCCAGTGTTGTAAAAGAGGCGGGTTCTCCTCCCAACCAATGCTGCAATAAGATTTTCTTAGCCAGGATAAGTGCTAAATAAATAAAGTGTTTTTGATAGTCTCCCACTCCCTGGCTGGAGAGGTCCCCATCCAGACCCAAGAGTAGCATCTTGTAGGACCTTTCAAAGGAAAGCCCCAGCACTCTTTCCAAATCAGTGAGGACTTCCAACCAGTAAGTATGTAGCAATGGATGACTGAATTTCGACTGAAGCTTAATTCAGAAAAAACAAAATTTTTTGTAGCTTCGCCACACCCACTTGATACTAAAACATCATTGTGTATCAATAAACTTAGTTATCCGATTCAATCTACTATGAAGGTTTTAGGTGTTATACTGGACCAGGGTTTAACTATGAAGG
This sequence comes from Geotrypetes seraphini, assembly GCF_902459505.1. Taxonomy (NCBI): domain Eukaryota; kingdom Metazoa; phylum Chordata; class Amphibia; order Gymnophiona; family Dermophiidae; genus Geotrypetes; species Geotrypetes seraphini. Next base: position 309,350,831 of record NC_047086.1, on the reverse strand, counting down.
ACCAGGTGGACTCCCTGGTCAGAAAGGGTTTGAGCTGAATCACATGTAGATCCACTTTAGGAGTAATAGTAAAGGCGTTAACAAAACCAACTGAAAGCTCCTCTCTGGAAACCTCTTCCCCAACCAGCTAGGTCCAAGAGGAGACCTGTTGATCTAGGTACCGGTCCTGACGGTGTTCTTTATCTAGAGTATACTAAAGTGCTAGCTTATTATGTGGAGCAGGCATATGCATAAAGAGACTATCCAACAAGACAAAATGAACAGGGTTGCCAGAAGTACTCCTGAGAGAAGTGTAATAATATCAGAGCTGCAGGTATTGAAGAAAACAGCGATGGGGGAAGGGTTCACTTTTGCTGGGCTTGAGGGAAAGAGAAACCACTACCAGTTGCAGTGTTACACAGCTGCCCAATGTATCTGCATCCCCTCGCCACCTATCCAGAAAAAGCTGTCTTCCTGTCCTGCTGGGAAATCAGGATTAGCCTTCACCTCTAAAAGCATGGATGGGTCCACCACTCCCCCTATCTTGGATCTCCACCAATCCCAAGCCAGTTTTAAGGGTTACAGAAAAAAGGAAGGTTCCTACCCTGTGGGTCCCTAGAGTGCAGCATATTAAAAACTGAGTGGGGGTGGCCATAATCAGACCAAAAGTGATCCGGCTATATCGAAAGGACCCCGTATGTAGCTCATGTATCCACCGGAAAATTGCTGCTACATTATATAAGCATAGGTCAAGCAAATTAACCACTCCCTATCTCCGATCTCTCGTAAGCTTGGCATAGCTTATACAAACCTGTTTCACTCTCCAGATAAAAGAGCTTATCAGTCCTATTCTAGCAACCCAAAGTGGCATCATCTGCAGGGATAGAGCAATTTGGGGAGCAAAACTATTTTGATCAATGCCACCCTCCCTAGCAATGACAGAGGAAACTCCCACCATCTATTGCACAAGATTTTAAATGATCCAACTTATGTGCATTTGTCAGGTTGCCTTGAGCTGTCCCAAACTCACAAAGATCCTGATAAACTGCCTGAAGGAGATGGATTATTTTGGCACCTAAAATTTTGTAAAATTCAGAATCCAAGCCATCCAGACCAGGAGCTTTTGCAAGTTTAAGATGTCGAATAGCATGTAGTATTTTCTCAGCAGACACAGGGGCATTAAGGAAGTCTCTTTGATCCTGGGTAAGACATGGGAACCAAAGATCCCTAAAAAAAAACAACATTCCGTTGCTCCACGTTGCAATTACCCTTATCATAGAGAACCCTATAAAAACTCACAAAGGCAGCATGAATGCTACTCTCTCAGATAACTTTGTGTCCCGCTGGGTTATGGATGCGTGTTATGACTTGTTTCGCTTCTCTTTGTCTAACCAGACCCGCTAGCAACCTTCCTGCTTTGTTTCCCCCATACGTGAAGGTTATATTTATATACAGTACTTGAATATCTCAGGCTGCACGCTTGGTTAGCAAAGCATTAATCTGCTTCCGAATTTCTACATATTCTACCCTAGCAGCATCAGAGTCCCTCAATTGTTGATGTCCCCAAAGGGTGTGCAGCCGTTGAATGAGGAGCAAAAGTTCATGATCACTCTCCTTTCTAACTTGGGTGCTATATGCTAGGATAAAATTACAAACACCAAAGCTACTCTCATTAGTAACCCAACCCACGTACTCGAAGTCACAATACTCCCCACAGAAAATGAATCTTGTGCTGCAGACAGATCTTGGTCCCAATTCCCTAAGATACATTGGACCAAATTCAACAAACTCTACAATAAGTACAGCCATGCATCATGTGAACTCAACCACTGCCCGCCATATCTCCTGTCATCAGCGAGCACTAAGTTCCGTACCTTACTCCTACACTGGATACAAACCATGCTCACAGATGGCATTTTCCCGAATGACCTCAGCGAAATCATCATCACCCCAATCTTAAAAGACCCAAAAGGACCAACAGACCTCTCATCCAACTACAGACCACTAGCCTCAATACCTCTATATATCAAACTAACAGAAGGATTAGTAGCCAAATTCCTCACCAACTATCTCGAGGACCATAACTTACTCCACCCCACGCAATCTGGCTTCAGAACTAACTTCAGCACAGAGACACTACTAGGCTCCCTTATCAACACAGCAAGACAACACCTCAGCATTGGAAAAAAAATGCTGCTCATACAGTTGGACCTGACGGCGGCATTTGACCTGGTAGACCATAACGTCCTACTGCAAATCTTGGACTCAATAGGCATCTCAGATAAAGTATACTCATGGTTTGAAGGTTTCTTAAAATCCAGAACATACAAAATAAAATCAGACAAAGAAAAATCCAAACCTTGGTCCAACCCCTGCGGCGTTCCACAAGGGTCCCCACTGTCCCCTACTCTCTTCAACCTATATATGGCCTCTCTTGGCGTTTACCTAAGCAAACAAGGCTTATCTTCTTATAGCTATGCTGATGACATCACCATCCTCATTCCTTTCGACCAACCAATGCTCTTAATGTCAGACACACTACACAGAACTCTAGCTACAGTTACGACTTGGATGGAAGGCCACAAACTGAAACTCAACCCAGACAAAACTAAATTCATCCTCCTAGAAAATAACAAAATCCCAACCATAACCAACTTAGAAATCAACTCTATCAACTACCCTTTGCAAACCACCCTAAAACTTCTAGGTATGACTATTGACAAAGGCTGCACCATGCAACCACAAATTAACAAAACAATACAGAAATCTTTTGCAGTTATGAGAAACCTTAGACAAGTCCGAAAATTCTTCGAAAAAACACAATTTCAGCTCCTAGTACAATCTCTAATCCTAAGTATCCTAGATTATTGCAACATCTTCTACCTCCCCTGCCCTGCAATAATGATTAAACAACTACAGACAATTCAGAATACAGCTCTGAGACTCGTCTATTCATTGAAAAAACATGATCACATTACTGAGGCATTCATCAATTCTCATTGGCTTCCAATCCAGGAAAGAATACAATTTAAATTCTACTGTATACTATTTAAAACTATAAATGGAGACAGCCCAACCTACCTAAACGACCGCCTCATCCAAACCACCTCTACCAGGCATAGAAAAACACACACCCCATTCACTTACCCCCCAATCAAAGAAGTAAAACGGAAAAAACTATACAACGGACTACTGGCCACTCAGGCAGCGAAGATAGACAACCAAGGCTCCGACCTATTGACAACAACCCCAGACTACAAGATGTTCAGAAAGGAAATAAAAACTATACTCTTCAAGAAATCCCTTAATAAAGCTTAATACCATGATAAAGCTTAACTCCCCTCCCTAACCCCAGATCCTACTTTTCCCTCTCTTGGAAACCTTCTCTGATCTAACATTGTAACCCTTCTTCCATAACTCTTTTTGTAATCCGCTTTGAACCGAAAGGTAATGGCGGAATAGAAATCTGTAATGTAATGTAATGTAATCTTCCCCCTGATAACATTTCCTGGCCTTCCAATATATAGTGGATTAGGCGTCCCCAGGAGGGTTATCCAAGATATAATAATCCCATTTCTGCGGCAAAAAGGCCTTAAACTTAGGATCTAAATAAAGGGTGTGATTCATTCTCCACGCTGCCAGGTTGAGCCCCTTGAGCACACCCAATGGTTAGACAATATTCCATCCACAATTCCTGCTGCCCATGTGCTATAAAAAAGAGATTGGCAAGCAACAAGTAATCCAAGCGAGCATGAACTTTATGCACAACTGAGTAAAAAGTGAAATCATGTTCATCAGGGTGGAGAGTGCACCAAGAATCCAGCAGCCCCAAGTTATCTACAAGAAAATTAATTCCTTTGCCTTCCGTTCCCACTGGTCTAGATTTCGGGGGATTACAATCTACGGAGGGATCAGCTGTGATATTAAAATCTCCCCCCACTAAAAGTTGATATTCCCCAAAAGGAGCCAGGACAGAGAGCAAGTGGGAGAAGAATTTATGGGAGTAAATATTTGGTGCATAAACAGAGCAAATAGCACATTTGGCCCCCTTGAGTTCACCCATCCAGACCACAAATCTGCCTTCCGGATCTTGAATCAACTTGTATAGTAAACAATGAAGCTGTTTATGAAACAATAAAGCCACTCCCCTTTGCCTGCCATTAAATGAGGAGTAGACTATATTGCCAGCCTAGTCTCTATTCAATTTTAAATGTTCCCCATCTGTAAGGTGAGTCTCTTGTACTAGTAGTACATCCACTTTCTGCCACTTACAATAAGCAAGAATTTTGATTCGTTTTACTGGGGAGTGCACTCCATCCACATTCCACGTGGCCAGACACAAACTACAACTGCTACTAGTTATTTCTATAGTGCTACCAGACATACGCAGTGCTTTACAGAGTCACAAGAGTAAGAAACCTACTCATAAAAAAACAGAAAAAGGGAACATGTCAACGAAAAGAAACCAACAACACAGGTAGAGATGGTCTCCCAGCTAAGCTACCCCCACCAAAGCCTGTAACAAATAGCGCCCACAAAGAAGAAACAGTAAAATAGCTGCCAAAGCTAGCACCAAGGACTCTGGAGCCTACCCAAACCCATATGTAATCTACCAAGCTCACCTCCCTAACTCCTCCCAACCCACAAACAGTTCCATCTCCCCTCCCAACCTCCCTCTCTCATCGCCACAACACATGCATATTAGTAACCACACACAACAATCTCTCACACTCCCCACATAAATGTACCCCACAGACCTCAACTCTGAAACTCCCATACAACTACACTACCCCAGTACTCTGATAATCTGCCCCCTTCCCCAGCACAAAAGAACAAAAATGCACAATAATATCACAAAAGGACATCATAGCAGGAAAAACACAGCAAAGAAGCATACAATAATAAAATGCATGGGGATAAGAGTAGATCCATCGAGTGACCTAAGGATACTGTTTCACACAAAGGAAATGCCACAATAAAACTGCTGGCTTATGAGCAAAAAAAGAAGAAAAAATATTTTGAATAATCTACCACGCACACCAGGCCACTATATTATCTGAAAACTTACCAACTTGTGCACAGGGCCCACACAGAGTATAGCAGACTTGAGAAGATAAATGCCGCAGATCACAAGTTCATTTACTAATGGTTATCCAAAAATGATTTCACTGCGGCTGGTGAGTTGAGCAGAAAGGGTTTATTCTTTTTCAGTTGTTTTAGCAGCATATTTTCATCGACAAAGCACACAGTATACAGATCAGGCATTTCTGTTGCTTGTGTTTGGTAACCACCATCCTATGGTTACTTGAGGAAGACGTGTCAATCGAAACACAGACCGTGTTGGGTCCCATATTTTGTAAAAAGTGGTTCATTTGTACACAACAAACTGTTTGTTCATAATACATTTTGCCTGTATCTTGTACATTTGTCTGCAGTTTTTTCTTTGGTTTTGGTAAAAAGTCTTGAAACAGCAAGAGTTTCTGGGTATTGTACTCCAGTATCCTTTTTTAGCGGTGCTTAACCATGAGCTTTGTCTTCTCAGTATAGATAAAGATGCGGGCAATAATTAGCTGAGCCCTAGATGTTCCTTCTTTGAGGGCCCCCCCACATGATGCACCCACTCTGCTCGAAGGCATGCACCAAGTTCTAGGCCCAACTCATGCGGTAGCCAGGGCTCCATGAGGTCCAACAGTTCCTTGTTTCGAATAGTCTCCGGAACTCCAATTAGATGAATATTATTTATTTATTTATTTTTATTGCTATCTCGTTATCCCCAAAGAGCTCAGAATGGGTTACAGGTTAAACATACATAGTACTGTATATAGCTAATAGCTTACAATTTACACTAGATTTGTCTTAATTTCAGTACCAGTTTCCGATACAAGTTTTTTCCTAGCTAGACACATATTAAGGGTCTAATACTAATATATATAATATACAATTTACTGGTTACAATTTACCCTGGTTATTCTTACAGTGTAAGTTTTCCAGTACATGTTTTATCCTAATTGACACACAGACAGTTTACAGGTTGGATTTGCCATAATTACAGTATAATTCAAGATTTTACCTTATAAGCTTTCCTTACGTGACACATACCGGGTTCTGGTACCAATGTACATTTCTTTGTAGTCCATCAGTCTAGGGCATGGGGTTAGGAGAAGAGGTATATTTTTATTGCTTTCGTAAAGTTGAGGAGTCCTTCAAGGGATCTGATATGTAGGGACAGTTGATTCCAGTGGCTCGGTATATAGTGGGTGTAGGAACATTGTTTGGTGGTGTGTAGTTGCAGGGCATGACCAGGGGACGTTTTGAGGTGTATTTAAGCCTGGGAATGGAGAGACTAGTTTGGTATGTATGGAGGAAGCTTAGCCATTACATAGCCCAGTGCTATGTAATGCAAGGATTTGAATGCTAGAATCAGGCCCTTGAAGACACAGCGTTTAGTAATGGGCAGCCAGTGAGCTGACGCTTGAGCCTGGGAGACAGGGTCATGAGCACAGAGCTTTTTAGAAGCCTGATTGCCGCATTTTGAACACACTGAAGACGATGTACGTTCTTTGTTGTGAGACCGTTGAATAGCACATTGCAGCAATCAATGCGGGAGAGTACTAAGGTATAGAGTAGTTGGACGAAGTTGAACTCTGAAAAGTAGTTCCTTATTTTTCGGAGTTGTCGTGGGTAGTAATATGAGGAAGATACCACCTGGGAGTTATGGTCAGAAAGCGACAGGTTGCCGCCAAGGTGTATTCCTAGGCTGCACACTTGGTCTTTAGCAGTTATAGTAGTTGAGTCCTAGTACAGCGAGGACCGGGCATGGTTGCAGCGTTCTTTGCGTATCCAAAGGAGTTCTGTCTTGAAGGCGTTTAGTTGTAGCTTGTTGACAGACATCCAGTTTTTGATTTCCGAGAGACAGTTTAGGAGTTTTTCAATCTGGACGTCATGGGTTTCTCCTAGCGGTAGGTACATTTGGATATCATCTGCAAAGGAGTGAATCTGTATTTGATATTTGCGGGCTATGTCTAAGACAGATCTAACATAGATATTGAATAGTAAGGGAGATAGCAGAGCCCCCTGCGGAACACCATATTTGATAAGTTTTGGTTTCGATAACACATCATTGAGCAGAACACTATGAGATCTGTTATTCAGAAAAGAGGTGAACCATTGTAGCGCAATGTCTCGGATTCCAATTTCAGAGAGCCGTTTAATGAGGCGAGGATGGTCAGTAGTGTCGAATGCCACGCTGAAATCCAGAAACATCAGAAGGACATCATTTCTATTATCCATGAGTTTCCAGTCATTGTCGATGATGTCAAGAAGGACAGTTTCAGTACTGTGGAATTTCCTGAATCCAGATTGGAAGGCAGATAGGGCTTCTTGTTTGGCTATAAAGGATTGCAATTGGTTTAATACTGGTTTTTCCAGGATCTTGGAGACGAAGGGTAGGTTAGAGAGAGGTCTAATTTGCCGGGCACATTAGGGTTGAGCAAGGGTTTCTTCAGGATTGGTCTGATGACTGCTGACTTCTAGTTTGTGGGCACTATGCCTGTTTCTAGAGAGGTGATGATGAGAGGAAGGATGGAGTTTACAAAGGCATCTTTCACCGTCTCTAGGAGGTGAGGCGGACAGGGGTCCAGCTTGGAGCTGGAGAGGCAAATAACATCTAATTTCTTGGCGATATCATTGTGGGAGATAGTTTCTAAGTGAGTTAGATTCCTAGTTGTATTTTTCATCATTTTGTCTGAGTTGTGGAGGGATATCTGTGGCATGGTGGAGTCAAGGTGAGACTGTATTTTTTCTACTTTGTCAGTGAAGTAGTCTGAGAGCATTTCGCTGTTGAGTTCGATGTTAAAGCATTGGTTGTCTCCTTGTGATGTATCTGTTTTGTTAGTTTGAAAAGGTTTTTTGATCTATTTGGGGTCCTTAATTGTTCAGAGTAGTACTTCTTTTTAGCCTCTAGGGTGGCTTTTTTATATTCTACATGTAGTTCCTTCCATTTGGACCTGTTACTGCTCTGCTTGGATTTGTACCATTTCCTTTCTGCTCTCCTTAATTTTCTTTTCTTAGTTCGTAAGTCATCGATAAACCAAGGGTAGGAATATTTGTGGGGATAGTATTTGATCTCTTTGACTGAGGCAAGCCCTTTGTATAGGGTTTTTACTTCAGTGTACCAGTCCATGCTGCCTCTTCAACAGATTGGGAATTTGGTTTTGATGTTCCTACTAAGTTTGAGAGGCCTGTGGTGAAATCCTCTAAGTTAATGGCCTCGTTGTATATTATCTTGCTTCCTGGTTGACGGTTGATTTGTTTTGTAGGTGTGGTTGAATGTGATCAGGCCAGGGTACTGATTTGGTAGTACAGGCTGGGGTTTGTGTGGTATCTTTTTGAATAAAGTGTAGATCTAGGATGTGGCCTGCAGAGTGAGTTGGTGAGGGGACCATTTGCTTGAAGCCTAGGTATGATAGTGAAATGATGAAGTCTGCTGGAGATCCAGTCTCAATTGGGTAGCTTGCAAAGTTAGTCTCCAAGTATGATGACTTGGGTATATATGATGGTCAGTTTGCTAAGGATGGATAGCAGGTCATCTAAGACAGTCATTGGAGAGTGTGGTGCTCTATATATCAAGGCGAAGGTTAGATCTATATTGTGGCCCATCGAGAAGGTGAGGCAATCTAGTGTGTCTAGTGTGATGACATCTATCAGTCTTGGGTTGAAATTGGACTTAATGATGGCAGCTACACTTCTTGATGGTGCATGAGCAAGCTATTGCTTGGTACCCTGTTGGGAAAAGCATACCCAAGGTGGCTCCATCATTGTCTTTGAGCCAGGTTTCAGTAATTAGGAAGATGTCCCAGTTATTGTCTGTGAGGAAGTCATTTAATATAGTATCTTTGTTGTTTATAGACCTTGCATTTGCCAGTGCTATTTTCAGATTATTGGGTGCGGGTGAGGTGGTGGTGGTAGGGATAGACCTAAGGTATCAGGGTCTGTGTGGTAAGGATTTCCTGTGGGTAAGGTGACAGAGGTCACCATATCTATCTTGGCCTGTGATAACTGGAATGGGGGAGTACATGTTGGCAATGAGAGTAATTTGTATGAAATAGGAAAAAACAGATTGTGGCATTGGCATTATGAGGTAATGTAATTTTGAATGACTGTGGTGGCTAGGTTGCAGATGCAGCTTTTGTAGGATTTGATGGGGTAACAGGTAGAGTGTGTTGGAGATGATTGGTGGGAGGGTCTATATATATAATGTAAGCCTAGAGGTGAGTGGGTTGAGGGTCTGGGAGGTTTGTGGATGTGTTTTCATTGTTGGAGCAGGAGCAAAAGGGTTTGAGAAGAAAAAGGATGGTGATCAAAAAGAAGGGGGCAGAAGAAGAGGGGGAAAGTTTCTAGGACTAAGTTTGGTTACAGGAATTTAATATTTATGATTCTGTGTTAAGTTCGGTGAAGCCTGTTTTATTTCCTAGGCTTTGGAAACACATGGATTTGATATTGCGAGCATACCATACCTATGAGGGATGAGCTTAGTTAAATTACGATGAGCAATTTCATCATAGTTTGGCCAAGGATAAAGCGGACACGTGGGGTTTCCAAAACATGGACTAAGACTGTCTGAGATATATCCAGTGCACAAAGATGTGGAGTTGTTGTGAGTTGGTTTTGTGGAAGGTTTTGTAGTTCCTTTTGTTGGTCCTAGGTTGACACACAATTGTTCTAATTCCCCCTCCATGATGTTTCACTTTGATGTGGTTCATGAGAAGTTGAGTAAAAAATTAGAGTTGGGGAGAATTGCTGGCCCTTTTAATTTGCTGCCTTTGGATGGTCTGGTGCTTTCCCCTTTGGGTGTGATTCCAAAAAAGGAACAGTTCATTCATAACCTGTGGGTTTATGTGTTAATTCTTATATTGACCCGGCATAGTGCTTTGTTCAATATGCTTATTTTAACAGGCTTTCTGAGGTGAGTGGGGCCAGAAGCATTGTTAGTATATGCAGATATTGAATCTACTTTTCGTCTATTTCCATCTCACCCTCACTTTTTTCATTTATTAGGTTTTAAGCTTGAAGGCTAATATTATTTTGACAGATGTCTTCCTATGGGTTGCTCTATTTCCTGTGCTTATTTTGAAGCTTTTCCTTCTTTTGTTCATCGGGTTACTGAAGTGCAGGTGGGATTAAACTCAGTGATTCATTATTTATACATTTTTTTATTTGGGGGAAGGCTGAGTTCTGGGGAATGTGAACCTTTAGTGTGTGCATTTTTACAGGAGTGGCACAAGAGTTTGCATTTCATTAGCAGTGGATAAATCTGAAGGTCCATCTACTAGGCTGATTTTTCTAGATGTGGAGATTGATTAAGTAAAAATGGAGTCTCGTCTCGCAGCTGTCAGAGTGGAGGAGCTGTGAACCATTCTTGAGCAAGCGGTTGGGAGGAGGAAATTGACTAAGGAGATTCAGTCCCTGGTGGGTTATTTGAACTTTGCCTCTAGGGTGATACCCATGGGTTGTTTGGTTTTACATAAGAATTGCCGCTGCTGGGTCAGATCAGTGGTCCATTGTGCCCAGTAGTCTGCTCTCGTGACAGCCCTTAGGTCAAAGACCAGTGCCCTAACTTAGACCAGCCCTATCTGCATATGTTCCAGTTCAGCAAGAACTTGTCTAACTTTGTCTTGAATCCCTGGAGGGTGTTTTCACCTATAACAGCCTCCGGAAGAGCATTCTCCAGTTTTCCACCATTCTCTGAGTGAAGAAGAACTTCATAAGAACATAAGAATTTTCCACCACTTTTTGTAGAAGGGTAGCTCTGTTGATGAAATGGATGCATAAGCAGCATTATAAAGTTCACATTGTTAAGAAGGTAAAGGATGATCTAGAATTTTGGAGATAATTTTTGCTGGATTTTAATGGTGTTCAGGTTTGGCCACTTCTGCTAGTTTCTAGTGTGGATTTGCATTTGCTCACCAATGCTTCAGGTAGCTATAGGTTTGGAATTTTCTTTCAAGGGCTTTGGTGTGGATTGGTGACAACAGGAAGGTTGGTGTCGCAATGTTGCTTTTCTGGAATTGTTTCTAGTGTGGTGCAGTGTTTTGTAATAGAAGGGTATTGTTAAACTCTGATAATTGGAATGTGATTCAGGCAATAAATAATCAATCTGCTCATTGTCCATTATAGGTGAAATTGCTGTGGTTAGTAATATTGTTTTGCTTACAGCACAATTTGTTACCGAGGGCTAAGCATGTCACAGGTTTGGATAACGGAATTGTGGATTCTCTTTCTTGATTTCTTTTTTTTCGTTTGTCTGTTTAATAAATTTTATTAAAAGAATAGCAAAGTACAATATGCAAAAAGGCAAACATCAATACAGAAACATAACAGTACACACCAGAAACATAGCCTTTGGGGTCTCCAACCATGCTTAACATATACCGTCACTCTTCAGCATATGACTTAAAGACTCAAAACAACCCCATCTCTCCCTCAAAGAGAACCCCCTACTCCCCCTCCCCCCCACAACCCAAAAACAGACCCCCCCCTCCCTCATATAGAGGCCTGAGGCTAAGAGAGAGCAACTATAAGTCACCCCAAACAGGTAAGAGAGGATAGGGAAACTTCCAAGGTAAAGCCCTCAATCATCTTCTAGCAGTGGCAAACCTAGCATATGTGACACCCGGAGCCCATCATTTTTTGACACCTCCCCCCCAATCTATGTGAAAAACATGTGTTTAGTAACAATCCATATATCGTACAAGAAGGATTATACCTAATGTGACCATATGTCCTGTTTTGAACGGGACCATCACGTTTTTAGCTTGCCTGTCTCGTTGTCCCCACGCACAGCTTCGGGATGCCGAAATGTCCCATTTTCAGAAAGAGCATCCCGAAGCAGTGTCCAAGCCACTGCCACTTATTTCTCCATGCCACTGCCGCACTAACAGATCATCTTCGTGCAGTGACTTCACAAGCCATCTCTCCCCCATCCCCACCCGAAGTGGTGATGCATGTCCCCTGATATTGTGCAAAATATAAAGACAGCAGATGTAAATTTGAAAAAACAGATAAATAGAAACATAGGGCTCCTTTTACTAAGGTGTGTTAGCGGTTTTAGTGCGTGCTTAGCGCGCGCTACAATACCGCATGTGCTAAATGCTAACGCCTTCATAGAGCTTGCGTTAGTATTTTTCGTTTAGCGCATGGTTAGCCCATAGAAACATGATGCCAGATAAAGGCCAAATGGCCCATCTAGTCTACCCATCTGCAGTAACCATTATCTCTTCCTCTCTTTTAAGAGATCATCACTTTACAAATTAAATACCCCCCCCCCACACACACACCTTTTATGAAGCTGCGTGATGCTCAAAGAATTCCTATGTGCGTCGGAGCTAATAGCGTCGCAGCTGGTGATAAAAAAAGCCTAATACAGCTTCATAAAAGGGGCAAAAGAGAGGTGGGGGAAGAAACAAAAATGGAAAATAAGATAATACTGTACCATTTTATTGGACTAATACATTTTTCAATTAGCTTTCAGAGGCCAGAACCTCTTTTCTCAGGTCAGTATAGTATACTGCTGTTACAGTATCCTATCATGACCTGAGGAAGGGGGGTTTGGTCTCTGAAGTAGTCAAAAATATATTACAATTAGTCCAATAAAAGGATCACCTTAATTCCATTTTCTATTTATAAATATTTATCAACACAGCTATAATACTACTTTATCCTAAAGCAAAAAAATAAATATAATTTTTTTTTCTACCTTTGTCTTCTTTGGTTTCTGCTTTCCTCATCTTCTTGTCTCTCTCTTCCTTCCATCCATTTTCTGCCCTCTCTTCCCCTTCTATATGGCATCTTCTCTCCTTCTAAGTCCCTTCCAGAAACTGTATGCCTCCCCCTTCCATCTCTCCCTTCATCCCCATTGGTTTGGCATCCATCTTCTTCCCTTCCCTCCCCTCTTCCAATGGTCTGGCATCTCTCTCCTGTCCTTCCCTTCCCTCTCCCACAACCCCCATCATCTGGCATTTCACTCTCTCATCTCCCTTCCCTTTCTGTTTCTTCCCTCATCTTCCTTCTCAATTTATTTCCTGCATCTGTCTAGATTAAGGTCTTACTATCCTATCATCAATTCACTTTTGTGCGGGTTATGGGAGATCATGTGTGTCCATAAAGCATTTAGTGCACTTGCTAATTTCTCATGATCTCGTAATTTTACTGGGGCATTATAAGAGTTTGTTGTTTCCTATTTGAAGTGGTGCTATTTTCCATCCACTGTCTCTCTTCTCTCTGCGTCTTCCAATTGCTCTGTTACTGTGCCTCTCCCTTTTTCCCCCCTTCCAAATTGGTCTGGCCCATCTTCTTCCCTCTACTCCCCCCATAGTCTGGCATCTCTGTCTTCTTCCCTGCCAGCGTCTTATCCCCACTCTCTCTTCCCCATTTCCCTTCAGCGTCTTCTCCCCATTCTCTTCCCCTTTTCCCTTCAGGGTCTTCTCCCCACTCTCTCTTCTCCATTTCCTTTTAGCGTCCTTCTCCCCCTTTGTCTTCCCCATGTGTTTTCAGCATCCTTCTCCCCCCTCTGTCTTCCCCATGTCCTTTCAGCGTCCTTCTCCCCCGTCTTCCCCATGTCCTTTCAGCATCCTTCTCCCCCTCTGTCTTCACCATGTGCTTTCAGCATCCTTCTCCCCCCTCTGTCTTCCCTAAGTGCTTTCAGCGTCCTTCTCCCCCCTCTGTCTTCCCCATGTGCTCTCAGCGTCCTTCTCTCCCCTCTGTCTTCCCCATGTCCTTTCAGCATCCTCCCCCCTCTGTTTTACCCAATTCCCTTAAGCATCTTTTCCTCTCCACTCCACCTTTCCTCCCTCCCTGTCCCTTACCTTCGTGGTGCTTCCCCCGCCCGCCCGACCAACCGACAACAGGCCCGGTCCAACAAACCTCTCTGTCCTGTGGCCGTGAGTCTAAATTATCTTCTTACAGCAGCCGGAGCATTGTAGTTGCGTATGGCTGCCGTAAAGGTCATCTCTGATGCAACTTCCGGTTGCATCAGAGATGACCTTTACGGTAGCCACACGCAGCTTCAATGCTCTAGCTGCTGTAAGAAGGTAATTTAGACTCGCGGCCACAGGGCAGGGAGGTTTGTCGGACCGGGCCTGTTGTCAGTCGGTCGGGTGAGGGGGAAGCGTCACGAAGGTAAGGGGACCTGGCCGGCTGTGCACCCTCCCCCTTAAGACTGCACCCATGGCGGACCACCCCCCTCCTTGGTACGCCACTGTACATAATGGCTGTCTGGGTCAAGTTATTTAAAAGATGTTCTTAAAATCAGTTGTAAGGAGTTGTATTGTTGTTGTTATAAATTTAATAAATGAGCTATGGCCAAAATTTCCCTATTAAAGAATTTGGAGTATGAGTATTTAATCAAAAGATTGAATTTCCTGCATGAATGGTATTACGAGTGCCAAGGTTAGAGAAGCTCACTGTCATTGGCAGTGGGCTTTTAACCTTGTCTGAGTATAGAGAAGGCAGGACTGGATTTGTGGTGAGGTGGGGGTATGGGTGCGCGGGGTGTATGGAGGAGAGGAATAATAGGAGTGAGGTGAAATTGTGGATTGTGTGTGTGTGTGTGTGTGTGTGAAGAAGATGGATAAGTAGGCTAATAGAGAAAAATGAGGCAGTGGAATAAATGGAGGAGAGTGATTGATGGGTGAAAAGGTGGGGGAAGGGTTGAAGAACTGAAGGGCAGTTTTGGCGGGCATTGTGAGGTGTATGGGAAAAGGGAGAGGAAGTGATAGATACTGTTGGCTAGTTGGGAGGAAAAAAGTGTGTTGGTTGACTCATAGAAACATAGAAACATAGAAAGATGACGGCAGAAAAGGGCCACAGCCCATCAAGTCTGCCCACTCTATTGACCCACCCCATTGAGTGCTAGTGACCCAGTTCCTTAACTTGACCCTCGTAGGGATCCCACATGTATGTCCCATTTATTCTTAAAATCAAGCACGCTGGTGGCCTTGATCACCTGCACCGGAAGTTTGTTCCAGTGATCTACCACCCTTTCCGTGAAGAAATACTTCCTTGTGTCACCACTAAATTTCCCCCCTCTGAGTTTGAGGGGGTGCCCCCTTGTGACCGAGGGTCCCTTGGGAAAGAATATATCGTTTTCCATCTCGACGCGACCAGTGACGTACTTAAATGTCTCAATCATGTCGCCCCGTTCTCTGCGCTCCTCCAGGATATAGAGCTGCAGTTTGCCCAGTCTTTCTTCGTATGAGAGACCCTTGAGTCCGGCGACCATCCTGGTGGCCATCCGCTGGACCGATTCAGCTCGAAGCACATCTTTCCGGTAATGTGGCCTCCAGAATTGCACACAGTATTCCAGATGAGGTCTCACCATGGTTCTGTAGAGTGGCATTATGACTTCAGGTTTGCGGCTGACAAAGCTTCGATTGATACATCCCATCATTTGCCTTGCCTTAGATGAGGCCTTCTCTACTTGTTTAGCAGCTTTCATGTCTGCACTGATGATTACCCCCAAGTCCCGTTCCTCTGACGTCCTAGCTAGCGTTTCTCCATTCAAGGAGTATGTTCTGCATGGATTTCCGCTGCCGAGATGCATGACCTTACATTTATTAGCGTTGAAGCCCAGCTGCCATGTCGAGGACCAGTTTTCCAGCGTGATCAGATCCTGCGTCATATTGTCCTTGAGGTTGCTTTCACTTACTATGTTACACAGTTTGGCATCATCGGCAAACAGTGATACTTTACCCTGAAGCCCCCGGGTTAGGTCTCTTATGAATATGTTAAAAAGGGATGGTCCCAGGACTGAGCCCTGCGGCACTCCGCTAGTCACCTCCGAAGTCTCAGAGAGGGTGCCGTTGACCACCACCCTCTGAAGTCTTCCACTCAGCCAATCATTGACCCATGCAGTTAGTTTCTCACCCAACCCCATTGATTTCATCTTGTTTAATAGTCTACGGTGTGGGACACTGTCGAAAGCTTTACTGAAATCCAAGTATACTATGTCCAGAGCCTCTCCTGAGTCTAGTTTTCCTGTCACCCAATCAAAGAAGCTTATAAGATTAGATTGGCATGACCTGCCTCTTGTGAATCCATGTTGACAGGGTTCACAAGAGGCAGGTCATGCCAATCTAATCTTATAAGCTTCTTTGATTGGGTGACAGGAAAACTAGACTCAGGAGAGGCTCTGGACATAGTATACTTGGATTTCAGTAAAGCTTTCGACAGTGTCCCACACCGTAGACTATTAAACAAGATGAAATCAATGGGGTTGGGTGAGAAACTAACTGCATGGGTAAAGCTTTCGACAGACTCTTGCCCTCCCTGTCCCCTTTTCACGGAGGAAGAGAGGTGTCTGATGAAGTGAATGATTTGATGTGAAGAGTAGCATATTTGTGGTTGGATGGATTCTGCAGCAGTGTGATGAGGTTTTGGTTCATGTGGGTGGGGCTGAGGTGGAGATTACAGCTTGTGGGTAAGGGGGCATTAACCCAGGTGGCTAAATGGGCAAGGAATTTAGAAAGAGACAGTGCTGTTGGTTTGGGGTCTTGGCATCACCATAAGGCTCACTTTAATTAATTAGATATTTTATGTGACTGTGTTGAAAGTGATGTTGGGCTTTTGGGCTATGTTGTCACAGCATCCGGAAGTTTCACCCCCCCAAATTTCGCCCCAGGTACATTTTGCCCCTGGCATTTTCATCCCCACACATTTCGCTCCCGGGATCTTCTGCCCCCAACGTGCACTGCTGTACTGAATTGCAATATCATGATCATTACTGTCCCAGTATTGACTTAATCTCTTGGAACTACTGAGAGACAACAAGTTCATCAATGGTTTAAGGCAGCCTTGGCATGCTCCCAAGTCATCTTGCTGATTGAATCATTCTCTTCAATTAATCTTTTCTTGGTAGAAGCGCTCCAATATTGGCATGGGCCTTTAAAACAACTTCTGTAAGTATCTGCTGTGGAGTCTTCTGTGTTGTCCTTGCCCTAGCGGTTACTTCATTGATGAGTAGGGTTGGTTCACCTCTTGCTGCCTGTGCTGCATGGTTGGGATTGACAACATCACCATCGATTCCTCTGGTCCAAACATGCGCCTTGCAAGCTGATAGTTTTCAAACGCCCAGATGGCAAAGACGTCATCAACTGTTCGTTTAGAAAACAGGTAGATATGATTCTCATAGACAAGCTTCTTTTTTCCAAGTTTAGAGATAAATTAATTCATAGTTAGATGAAGCTAATTGCTGTAGATGTTGGATGATTTGTTGTGATACCGAACCTCTTTATATAGCATTTCAGGTAAATAAATACTTGCAAAATGAGAGGTTAATGCTGGTCAAGTGAGAAAAGATTACAATGGCATATTCAAATGAGCAAGCACTTTCAAATGGGAGGTTGATGCTGGGTCAAGTGAACAGCATCAACCTCCCATTTGAAAGTGAATGTTCATTTGAATATTCCAATGTAACCTGTGAACAAAGGTTTTTTATTTTTTCAGTGCTGGCTCATTTTGATTTGTGTGCTTCTCTTGTGCCATTTTACTTGATTGTTTTGTGTTTGCTATGCATTTTTTATTTTTACGATTTTTAAACTTGATTTTAGACTTTTTGATGAAAAGAAATTTCATTGTGGCCTTACTATGAATAGATAAAAAATATTACAAAATAGCAAAAGATTTGAAAAAAAGCAGTGTACCCATAAAAATTTACTTGAGTGGCATATTCAAATGACAAGGCTAATAAAAACGGTAATGATGATAATGCTTAATGATTATGATATTGCAATTTAGTACTACAGTGAATGTTGGGGGGTAAAAGATCCTGGGAGCAAAATGTATGAGGGTGAAAATTCTGATGCTGAAATGTACCTGGGGTAGAATGTGGAGAGTGAAATGTGGGAGGCTAAACTTCCTATAACCAGTCGTCACTGACTAGCCTTGAGGGAAGTACAAGGTAAAGTTATAATATGGCTGTCTGGGTCAAGTTATTCATTTGTAAGGAGTTGTACTGTTATAAATTTAATAAATGAGCTTCAGCCAAAATTTCTCCATTAAATAATTTGGTATATGATTATTTAATAAAAAGATTGAATTGCCTGCATGAATGGTAGTACAAGTGCCAAGATTAGAAATTTTTTTTCTTTTAATCTCCAAAAATTGATTTTTCAAATAATAGAGGTGATGCAAAATGTCACTGACATGATCATATTTAGAGCACCTGGTATGCCTTAGAGCAGGGGTGCCCACACTTTTTGGGCTTGCGAGCTACTTTTTAAATGACCAAGTCAAAATGATCTACCAACAATAAAATTAAAAAAAAACACAAAGCACACTGTATGCATAGAAAATGTTAATCATCATTCCTATTCCAGGGTTTTTCAAAGAGGTCAAAGCAGATGACTCTAAGCACTATCACCTCAGTAACAACCATACAAAAATAGACAAATATACCCCCTCCCTTTTTACTAAACCACGATAGCAGTTTTTAAGCGCTGGGAGCTGCGCTGAATGCCCAGCGCTGCTCTCGACACTCATAGGCTCCTTGTGCTAAAAACCGCTATTGCGGTTTAGTAAAAGGGGACCACAGTGTAAAATATAGACAGCAGATATAAATTCAGACACATTTTGATCACTAAATTTAAAATAAAATCATTTTCCCTACCTTGTCTGGTGATTTCATGAGTCTCTGGTTGCACTTTCTTCTTCTGACTGTGCATACAATCTTTCTTCCCTTCTTTTAGCCTGTATGCTTCTTTTCCTCCAGACCTCATTCCTTCCCCCCAACTTTTCCTTCCTCTTCCCTGCCCTTTCTTTCTCTCTGCCTCCCTTTCATTTTTTTCTGTTTTTCTTCTTTCCTTCTGTCTCCCTGCCTGCCCTTTTTCTTTCTTTCTCCCTGCCCTCCCCCAAGCCACTGCCACTGCCATTACCATCGGGGACCAGGACCCAAACGCCACCAATAACAGGCCCCAAGCTCTCCCTGCTTCGGCCAACCAGCATTCCTCTTGCCGACGTCAATTCTGCTGTCGGGAAGAGGAAGGCTGATCAGCCCAAGATCGTGATCAACCTATTGGGGGAAGTGCTGCCGGGTCCTGCCTTCGCGGAAACAGAAAGTAGGCAGGACCCGGCAGGAAGAAGAGCAAAAGCTTCACTAACCTGTCTCCCGCATTAGCCCGTAGCGAACGCTTGCTTCAGGGCTCTCAACATGTGCGTGCCGGCTTCCCTTCTCCCCCCGCCCCCCCCCGGACATAACTTCCGGTTTCGGAGGGAAGAGAAGAGAAGCACGTTAGAGCCCGGAGCATAAGTTCGCTACGGGCTGAAATCTGCAAGCCGGTTTTTGGGGTTTTTTTTTTTAATGTTCAGCAGCGGCAGATGACAGCTGGGCGGACCGCCCAGCTAAAAGGCCCTAGGGAGAACATTGGAGAGGAAGGCTGATTGGCCCGTAGATCAGGACGGCAACACGAGTGCGATCGACTCGAGTTGCCTTCCTGAGCTACTGGTCGATCGCGATCGACGCGTTGGGCACCCCTGCCTTAGAGTGTAATCTTATGATAAATTGTTAACAGCATAGTCTATATTCATTATTCTTCTCTGCCATTTTATTGAAATAAAAACCTTGGATGCTAATTTGGTCTGGTAATCTTACAACAGAAGCATGTGAGGGTGAAACTGCCTATAGTAGCTTCAAATATGAGGTTCCATTGAAATTAGGTTGAAGGATTTCTTGATATTTTCATTTTTATATTCTAATTTTTTTAAAATTTGTTTTTGTGTGCTTTTATAAAGCGGGGAATAAAATAGGTACTTTTTAAATTCACATAGGGGCTCATAATCGAAAGAGAAAAATATCCATAAACCGGCCTAAGTCGGCACTTGGACGAACATTTCTCAAAAACGTCCAAGCGCCGATAATAAAACCGGGTTTTGGACGTATTTAAAAACGACCTAGGCCTTCTTAGTGCCGCTCAACGTCAAAAGCTAAATGGGGCGTTCTGGGAGGCGTGTCGAGGGCGGGAGTTGAGCGGGACAAGGGCCAGCTTAGACTTAGTCGTACAGCATGTATAACCGAAAGTTTAACAGAGCCTAGATGGAACTTGGACGTTGTGACTTAGACCATGTAAAACATGTTCTAAGTTAACAAAACCCATCTAAACTCACAAGATAAGCACTGCAAACACATAACACAGACCCCCCACATACTACCCCAGTGATCACTAACCCCCCCACCCCCCATCCCCAAATTTTATTCACAGCTTTAAATTTCAGCCTCCAAACCATTATTACCTGGCCGCCTGGCTTAGGAAAGCCTAGTCATTCAGCCCAGAGGCAGCTTAAGTCATCTTGGGGGTGGGTTAGAGACCCATAGAGAAGAGGACCCATGCCCATAAGCCCCTGTAATCACTGCATTGATACTTAAACATGTGCACTCCCCTATACACCCCCAAAACCCTTTTTTACTGGCATATAAGTGGCTCCTTCAGCCATAAGGGCTATTGGGGTGGTAGATAAGTGGGTCTAGGGGATTCTGGAGGTGGTTTGGGGGCTCACCGTCACCTATAAGGCAGGTGTAGTGAGGAGAATCCATGGCATCCTTTTTGTGAAGTTCACAGCAGTGCCCTGTAAGATACCTCACTATTTAGGTGGCATGTCTGGGTGTGCAGTCCATCACTTTGCAGACCCCTGCCACGTCCAACAGGGCTTATTCTAGGCATTTTGGACTTAGATGGAAAGTTGAACGGAAATGTGGTATAAAGATGGATGATTTAGCGGCTTGGACGCTCGGATCGGCAGGACGTATAATTAGACGATTTTTTGAAAGTAAAAAAAAGTTGGACGTATCTTTTGAAAATGTGTCTTAGGTTCTTTATAACTTTGGACGACTTGTGAGATGGACGTAAACAGACTTAGACGTCCCTTTCGATTATGCCCCTCATAGGTTTTTATAAAACTATGATAATAAGCAAAGATGGACAAAATTACCCATACCAAAAGTCAGAGACACAAAACAAAATAGGATCAAACAGCACAGTATCAAGATGGTTACACACAAATTTATTGTAGACTCAAAACTCGATTGTAGATAAAAAGAAATGTAATCTATGCCTTCTTCAGGAGCACAATCTTCAAAACATCAAATCAAGCACAATGTGATATCTGTACACTGTTAAGATATGCTAAAAAAAAAGAATGTCTCAAATGTGCTTGATTTGATGTTTTGAAGACTGGACTCCTGAGGAAAGGATAGATTGTATTGCTATGTATCTACAATCAAGATTTGTGTCTACAATAAACGTGTGTGCTATCATCTTGATACTTTGGTGTGTGATTCCCCTTTTATAAAACTATTTTGCATGAGAGTAATTTTATCACTAAGTGCCTTAACTGTCAAGATACATAGCTGGATATATTGTGTCTACTTTATGAAGGCTTGAGTAATCCAAGATACCCTGCTATATGTGAATATAACAACTCTATCAAAAAATACATGTAGTTATTCACACCTCATGATTAAAAAGATCATTCAGTTCATCATGTGAAACTGAAATTTTTTAAAAAGTTTGTAATACCTTCAGAGGGGAGCAGGTACTATACTATGGACCCTTTTACTAAAGTGTTTTAGGCAGTTAGGACTAGATTCAGTAAATGGTGCTCCAAAAACACCACCAAAACAAATTCACATGGAGTGCTATTTTATAAATATTTTTCTGAGTTGGACACTGTTTATAGAATAAGCAGGTAGAGCTGATTTCTGCAACAAATTTTGGGTGCAAGGATTTACACTAGTTGGTTTAAATCCTGGCGCATAATTTAGGCATGGGTTCTGTGACAAACCCATGGCCAGCTTTGTCCCTGTAATGGATAAAAGCAGAGCATGGTCCCTGGTCAGGAGAGCTGATCAGGTTAAAAGTAAGGATATAGAAATGGCTGATTACCCCTCAGACAGTGAGGTAGAGCAGGAAGGGTATGAGCCTAAGAATATCCAGCAGAGTGTGCCATACCAGAAGGAATACATCAGGAAGCCTGTTAGGACTTTTACTGAGCAGTGGAGATCTAGTCCTGCAAGGGTTTCACATTTTCAGCCTAGGAGAAACCAGAGTTATTTTCCTAGGGATTTCCAGCCCAACTCCCCTGCTCCTAGGAGAGAGAGGTGGGGCTATGACACACGTAAAAGCAGAGCCCTAAATCACAGGACAGGGGAAGGCAGGGACGGAGGCACAGAGAACAGAGAAACAGAAAGGCACGAGCAGCAGAGCAAGCAGGAAGGTGAGGGGAGAGAGTCTCTCTCCTCAGCCCCACAGCAGTGAGACGTGGATATGGTGGAGGACTTTCCTAGCTTGAGCCCAGCTACTAAGAACCTGGCGAGAGCTGAGGCAATGGACACAACTGAATTGCTTCTAGATGCCAACTGTAACCCAGAGGGAATGGAGGTTAGTCCATTAGCTAAAGGGAATCAAGGAAACTGTCTCACCTAGCTGCGTTTTTGTGCTGGCTCTCTGTAACCAGAGACCAGGTGTCACTGATTAGGGAGAGAAGGAAAACCTCTAGTTGTGCTCTGAGACTGCCCGGAGATTTTGTTTGCTAAAGAAACTGTATCTCTTATCTTGTGAAGCCACTGTGATAAAGCCTCTGAAAAACTAACAGCTTATCTAAAGCCGTGCTGTGCTTATTGGGCTGAAAAGCTCAGCTGATGCTGATAAGCTCTATTGAATGGCAGAGCTCTGAATGGAGTCAGAGCTGGGAACTGAACACTTTACCCTGTAAGATTAACTGGGGAGCTTGTGTGACTATGTTTCCAAAGTTTGCTACTTTACTTGCCTGCTATGTTTATGCAGTTTTTGCTTTCATTATTTTGGAATTTATTTTCATGGCATTACTGTTTATTTGAACCCTGGTGAAGAGGACTATCTTTAAAGCAGAGAAAGCCCAGGGGAATGCAAGTGTTTGCCATACCTGGACTTTAGGCCATTCTAACAAATGTATGATCTATTTTTACTTCTTGCCTGACTTATGCATGTTCTAAGGGTGGCTGATGGTGTTCAGACCTCCTATCAAATAATGCCTAAGAATGAGAATTTGACCATACCTGGGTTGTGTCTCCCTTTATTGGCAAACGTATCTCAGTGTGGCCTGGGCAGACTAGGCAGGAGCCTAGGTCTGTTTTACCTGAAAGGCCTTCCTCTTTCCTGGGGAAGCCAAGCCGACAGGTCAGCATAAAACACGGCTAAACTGCCTGCCGGCCTGAGCAGGGGATAGTTGTGTGACAGTTCCCAGTATTCAGTAATACTGTGTGCATATTTACTGAACACCCTAACCTACTCATGCCCCTTCAATGGTCACGCCTCCTTTTGAGCTGTGCAATAAAATATTTGCATGTAGATCTTTATACAGTAGAATAGCATTTAGCAAGATGCACATGCAAATCCAAATTGTTGCCAATTAATGTCAATAATTGTTAGCAGCCAATTATTGTCACTAATTGGCTCATTAGACAATTTAGTTGCATGTGCATCTCAGGATAGTATTCAATTTGCTTGTGGAAATTTCCATGCCATTTACAGAATCTGTTGGCTCAACATGCAGTTTGGTGTATGGTAACCACTATCAGACAGGCATAATGCATTACTTTGACAGTTACTGCTTCAAACTGGGGCCATAATCTGGAAACTGCTAGCTGGATAAGGAAGGAAATTATCAACATGGGCTGCCATTAAGTCAGGTTATTTTACTTTTAAATAAGGGTATTAGTAACTAGGTCTCATTGAATAAAATGGGATCTGTGTTAAACTAGCATGAGTTAGTGGTAAAATAACATAGCTTAACAAGAGACCACATTGATAACTACCCCTCCACACACACACACACTAACCCCCCTTTTATTAAGGTGCGCTTACCGATTTAGCGCGCGCTAAATTAGTTTGTGCGCACTAAATTAGTTTGCGTGCACTAAATCGGTTAGCGCACCTTCGTAAAAGAGGGGGTAAATATTCATGGATAATTGTTTTGTGGATGAATGTCTGTTGTTACAAAATACCTGTGTAAACTCAAGATTCTTAATGATTTAGTTTTCTCATTATTTGGTACATGTGCCTATGAAAGTTGTTGCAAGCCTATAAAAAGTCAAACAATAGATGTTAAAAAATTGACCTTTATTTCATATGCATTTTAAAAAATGAATAAATGTGATAAATTGTGTGCAAATGCTGTGTCTCAGCAAGGCATACTCAATTGCCTTAGCCCAGGGGCAGTGTTGAACACTTAATGATGGCACATGAAATTTAAAGGAGGCATTTAGTTACTTGTCTTTGATCTGTGAACCGATAAGGAAACATAAATGCTATGAATAAATCAAGAGAGGTCCCAGCAGAAATGAAATATATCAGAGAACTATCAGAATGCTGCAGGCATTATTAGTCACAAATGCAAATGCAATTAGTCACCTTTTTAAATACTTGAAGTTTTAACTACTTAGAACAAATGAAATAATTGTAGAACACTGATTCTCTCTTCTTCCTAAACAGTCACACCCATCAATGGCCTCAACCTACAAGACATACTGTATGTCTTTTGGGGATTAAACAGTAAGCCATTTTTTACCATCAAGCCTAGAAGCGCATACAGACATTGCAGTGTAAAAAATGAGTTACTATTTAATCCAAAACAGACTTCTCAACTGAACCATCGCAGACCTTCGTAGAGAGCAGTTCTTCAAAAATTTCAAATCTTAACTAAAGAACCATCTTTGTGGTATGGCTTTTGCCTCCCGCTCCTAGGATGGACCCTCTCAGTGACCCTGAAGCAAAGAATTGGATTGTTTGTCTCTGCTGATTATTATCTATCCTATCTGGTTTTGTAGTTCCTTTCAAACTTTTAATTTTACCTTGTGATTTTTATGTACACTGCATCCTTCAGAGAAGGTGATATAACAAGTTTGTAATAAACATAAACATATGTCTTGTAGGTTGAAGCCATTGATGGGTATGACTGTTTTGGGCCAGTAGTTCCCAATCTGTCCTGAGGGAACTCCAGCCAGTCAGGTTTTCAGATCACCCATAATGAATATTCATGAGTTAGATTTACATAAACTGCCTCTATTGCATGCAAATGTAAATATAACTCATGAATATTTATTGCAGATGTCCGAAAACCTGACTGGCTGGAGTTCCCCCAGGACGGGTTTGAGAACCATTGGTTTAGGTATTTTGAACATAACATAGTTTAAGCTTGTATTTTTTTTTTCTCAAAACTAGGAGTTAGCCATAATTTATACCCATACCTGAATAATGACCTCCTTGTGATAATGGTCTATTTGTTGGTTATGGGGAGGCTGGACTATTGTAATTCACTTTAATTAGGCTTACTTAAGTAGAAGGTATGTATGTAGCAATGTGTACAAAATACATCTGCTTGGATTCTACTGAGCCTTAAGCTACACAATCTTAATTGCTCAGCATTTTGCAAATTGCACTGGCTGCCAGTAGAGAACAAGGTTAAATTTAAAGTCATAATGCTGACTTTCAAAATTATGCATACTTCAGGCACATAATATTTCATCCTATCTAATCACTAGTATATCTACTAAAGTCCCTTGAGCAAAGGCCAACTTAAGATCAAGAAGATCCTTGCTTTAGTAATGTCGGGGATACAGACTGCAAATCTCAAGTGCCTGTGGCTAAGTAACCAAGATTAGTTCTGGTAACTGGCCACGGGCACTTGAGATTTGCAGTCTGTATCCCCGACATTACTAAGCAAGGATCTTCTTGATCTTAAGTTGGCCTTTGCTCAAGGGACGTAATATTTCATGACAGACTTTTGTAGTATACTCTTGGTAGGACCATCTTTAAGATGGGTTGTCAAGCTTTTCCTTCCAAAAAAGTGATAAAGGTGCTAAGACTGTGAACCACAAACTTCCTCAAAGCACATAGCAAACTGTGATGTAATTCATAAATACAGTAGAACAATTATATAGGAGAGAGAAAAGGAGACCTCAGCGACCTTAATAAATACCTCAACCTTATCTTTCTGTTACAGGTCCCAGTATCTTTCCTTGGTCTCATTGAAAAACACTGTTTTCTTCAAAATAATTTTTCCCAAATACTTCTTTTAGTGCATTTTAAATTTCAGATTCACATCTAAACACATTCTTCACTAAAATATGTTACGAACATAAGAAGTTGCCTCTGCTGGGTCAGACCAGGGGTCCATCGCGCCCAGCAGTCCGTTCCCGCGGCGGCCCATCAGGTCCATGACCTGTAAGTGATCCTTTGTCTAAAACCCTTTAGTCCCTATTTTTCTTCTAACTATACTCTTCCATGATTCTATCTCTACCTCTATCTATATCCCTCCAACCCCGTATCCTTCAGGAACTTGTCCAATCCCTCTTTGAATCCCCTTGATGTACTCTGTCCTAACACACCCTCCGGAAGCGTATTCCAGATGTCCACCACCCTCTGAGTGAAGAAAAATTTCCTAGCATTGGTTCTAAACCTGTCCCCTTTCAATTTCTCCGAGTGCCCCCTTGTTCTTGTAGTTCCCAATAGGCTGTCCTTTTCTACCTTCTCTATGCCCTTCATGATCTTGTAAGTCTCTATCATGTCTCCTCTGAGTCTTCGCTTCTCCAGGGTGAAGAGCCCCAGCCTTTCTAGCCTTTTGCTCAAGCAGAGCAAAACTCCTTTGCCATACAGTGTATTTATAGCTCTGTCCTGAAATATAAAATATTTATATTAGAATACACAGTGATACAAAAATCACAGCTCACATTCCAAAGACACTCACTGTTCAATCACCTCCCTCACTGTAAACAAGATGGCACCTACTATATCAGATGCCCTCACACAGATATTTTCACTCTTATCATCCCCATTCATATATACCAGTTCTTTATCAATCACAAAATACCACAGATCTTCAAATGAACATTTAAATGTCTTGCAATGTTGAACTATGTGTAATGTTGGATTTATGTTCCAACATTCTTATTTTATCTTATATTTATTAAAAACATCAACAGATAGTACAGCATTACATCATCAGCAACATCTCATAGAAACATGGAAACATGAAGGCCAAATGGCCCATTTAGTCTGCCCATCCACAGTAACCATTACAGGCCAATCCATGGTGGTACCTGTTAGCCAGCCTGTACAAGTATTTTTGGAGCTTTGGGCCGTCCCCACATAAGAACATAACATAAGAACATAAGAAGTGCCTCTGCTGGGTCAGATCAGAGGTCCATCGTGCCCAGCAGTCTGCTCGCGTGGCGGCCCAACAGGTCCAGGACTTGTGTAGTAGTCCTCTATCTATATCCCTCTATCCCCTTTTCCTTCAGAAAACTGTCCAATTCCTTCTTGAACCCTAATACCGTACTCTGTTCTATCACGCCTTCTGGAAGCGCATTCCAGGTGTCCACCACCCGTTGGATGAAGAAAAACTTCCTAGCATTGGTTTTGAATCTGTCCCCTTCCAACTTTTCTGAATGCCCTCTCATTCTTGTGATTTTTGAAAGTTTGAAAATCTGTCCCTCTCTACTTTCTCTATGCCCTTCATGATCTTGTAAGTCTCTATCATGTCCCTTCTAATTCTCCTCTTCTCCAGGGAAGAGAGCCCCAGTTTCTCCAGTCTCTCAGTGTCGCTCTTCTTTGAACCCTCTCGAATACCGCCATATCCTTCTTAAGGTAGGGCGACCAATATTGGATGCAGTACTCCTGATGCGGACGCACCATCACCCAATACAACGGCAGGATAACTTCTTTCGTTCTGGTTGTAATACCCTTCTTAATTATACCTAGCATTCTATTCGCTCTCTTAGCGGCTGCTGCGCACTGTGCCGTCGGCTTCCTTATCTTGTCCACTATTACCCCCAAGTCCCTTTCCTGGGTACTCTTGCTCAATAACATCCCTCCCATTGTATAGCTGTACCTCGGGTTTCTGCTTCCTAAATGCAATACTTTACATTTCTCTACATTGAACTTCATCTGCCATCTCGTCGCCCACTCCCCTAGTTTGTTCAAGTCCCTTTGTAATTCCTCGCAGTCCTCTTTAGTCCAAGCACCACTAAATAGTTTGGTGTCATCTGCAAATTTTATTATTTCGCACTTCGTCCCTGTTTCTATATCATTTATAAATATATTGAGAAGCAGCGGACCAAGCACCGACCCCTGCGGAGCACCACTCGTGACCCTCCTCCAGTCCGAGTAGTGGCTCTTTACTCCTACCCTCTGCTTCCTACCCACCAACCAGTTTCTGATCCATCTATGTACGTCTCCTTTCACCCCATGGTTCTTCAGTTTCCGAAGTAGGCGTTCATGGGGTACCTTGTCAAAGGCTTTTTGGAAATCTAAATATACGATGTCTATGGGGTCCCCTTTGTCCATCTGTTTGTTAATTCCTTCGAAGAAGTGCAGTAAGTTCATTAGCACAATCTCCCCTTGCAGAAACCATGTTGGCTTGTGATTAGAAGTTTATTTCTTTCAAAATGCTCATCGATGCTGTCTTATCAGCTCTTCCGCCATTTTCCCTGGAACCGAGGTCAGACTTACTGATCTGTAGTTCCCCGGGTCACCTCTGGATCCCTTCTTAAAGATGGGCGTAACATTGGCTATCTTTCAATCCTCCGGGGTCACGCCTGTTTTCAGGAATAGATTGCAAACTTGTTGTAGTAGTTCTGCTATTTCCTCCTTTAGTTCTTTCAGAACCCTTGGGTGGATTCCGTCCAGGCCCGGTGATTTGTCAGTTTTTAATTTTTCTAACTGCCTGCTTACGTCTTCAAGGCTTACTTCCACATTTATTGCTTACCTACTGCCTTGCAGGGGTTCGAGGGCAGGCTGTGGGACACCCTTAGGAGGCTCAGAGGTATTTTGCAGGGTGCCGAGCTGCATTTTTAGCCTCCCTCCCTTCTGTATGTGCATCCGTCAGTGTGCAGGGTGGGGGTAGGGTCAGGCTCTGTGCCTGGCTGGCAGCCCGAAAATCAGTGTTGAAGAGGTATTCCTAGCTTGAGGCAGTGATTCTTCTCCTTTCCAGCTACTATAAAGAGCTGAGACAAGCTGCAGCACATGTTCAGCACAGGTCACAGAGAGTAAGGCTGTTACAGCCTATGAGGTGAATTGGAGGAGATCTGAATTTCAGATTTTTAGTTATGCAAGGTGGATGTTGCGGCACGTGAGGACTCTGCATTTGGTTCCTCCGTGTTGCAGGTTGGTTCTAGAGGTATGCACGGGAACAGGGATTGCGGGGATCCCCCACAGGTCTATGGGAGTCCTGCAGGGAACCCCCCCAGGCCTATGGGACTCTCGCAGGGATCCTCCCTAAGATTACAAGTCTCCTGAGGGAATCCTCCCCAGGCTCACGGGACTCCTGCTGGGATGGAATCGGGGTTCCTGAGGCCTGGAAAGAGAATTAGTAGAAGATAGATAAAAGCAGAAACTGGGACCAAGATGATGGAAAAACAAAATGTCCATCCAGCTACAGCAAGGGAGATGTTCATTTTGAGGGGGCTAAGCTCAAAGTGGGAGGCCCAGCCCCCTATCATGGTTATGCCACCAATTGCTGATTTTGTTTTGGGATTTTCAGTTCAGTTTTGGCACATTTTTCTTATGCAACCATTGTCCTAAAAAGTGCCTCTCTCAATTCTGCTTTAAATGATTTTGATGCTGTATTGTTTGATTCTTTACTCATTGTTGCATTAAAAACCATTTGTGGATCTTGGAAGGACCTTTCACAAGTTACCTATGCCAGATTTGTTTGCTCTACAGATATGAACTTTATAATTGCCAAGAAATCCAACTCTCTTATTTTTTTTAACAAGAAATGGTCGACCCTAAAGTCATATGACCTAATATCTATTCTAATTCTTTCTGTTGATGTATGCATCTCTTATTTCTGTTCACTGTTATTTGTTTATATTGTATTTTATTGTTGGTTTAAATAAACTAAGACTTAAAAAAAAATCAAAACTGTCAGAAGTAATTGCTGCTTGTTATGGACACAAGTAACTTTTATGGGGAGACGGGCAGGGACAGAGGAGATTCCTTGTGAGGTCAGGTGGGGATGGATGGGATTCCTCATGGGGACGGGCGAGGATGGAGGGAATTCTGGTGGGGACAGGCAGGGACGGAGGGGATTCTGGCAGGGATGGGTGGGGACGGACGGGATTTCTGTCCCCACACAACTCTCTAGCTGGTACTGTCAGTCCATCCTGGATTTCTTGGACTGCTTTTGTATGTCCCACTTATCTAGAATGACATACCTTTTGTGCTGGAAAAAGAGATTATGTCCTTACCTTGATAATATATTTTCCAGTAGATGGATGTGTCATTCTAGACTCATGCCTTGTCCTTCCTGCGCCTGCCTACTATTTCAGTCTGTTAATGCTTTTCCAAGTTGCATCTTGGATGCCAATCAGCCCTTTGGGCCTTGCAGAATTCTGTATAATATGTTTAACATCTCCAGGGTATTACCTGAGCTCCTTTGATGCTTCTATTGGCTATTGCTAGTTCATTTCATGTTATTGTTTTATGTTAAAGCAGAACAGTTGTATTGTATTGTTGGGGTGTCCCCTCTTTGTTCTTCACATATCCGACTGAAGCTCTAGTATGCTTGGGTACTAACTGCAGGTGGCAGTAGAACTCACAGTGAAGTAGGAGGAACACAGAAAAAAATCCAGAGCACCATTTATAGAATATCACTTAACACTTGTTTTTTTGGTGCTGAGTTTTTGGTGCCATATATAGAATTTATTCCTATCTGTGTAAATGTGTGCTCTGCCTATGTTCCAACCAGACTCTACCTGTGTGAACATTTACTTGCAAAGGCAGATTATTGTCATTTACAAATGTGAGTGTTTACATACGTATATAAAGGACTAGAATGCTATCATATATTCACATATAAGCTGCCTAACTTATACGAGGTTTCTTCAAAAAGTTTTCACACTTCAAAAAGTTTTCGTGGGAAATAGTTGGGGTGGGAGAAGTGGTAAGAGGGCATGTCATGTGATTAGGCAATTACAAAAAACAGAGTGATTATGTGGAAAATTGATGTAATTTGTTTTTGAGATATTTAATAGTGTTTCAAAAATAAAAGTATGGAAACTTTTTGAAGATCCCTTGTAGAATTACCTCCTTTCTGTTGAAATTTCCCAAGCCTACATTAGAAAAGGGCATATGCCACCTTCTATGCATCCATGGTATTATAAAAATTATCCCTAAATGCACTTTATTTGTTTCATGTTCTACCTACTTTATTCTCCAACTTTTAAAGCTAAATTCAGAAAGGTAAACCATTCTTCATTTACATATATGTGTAAGAGGTATATTTGCTTTTTTTTCTTCAGTTGATGGCTGTATACATAGAGCTGCTGGTGCCTGCCTATTTGCTGAATGTCGTACATTGATTGGCTGTGCAACTGGGCAAGCTAAAATCACCTGTGGGTATAACCTGCCAGCAAAGTGTGAGTAAACAGTGATATACAAGAACCAATTTTTGTCAGCACATAAATGTTTCATTTAAAGTTCCCTTTTTAGATCATGCACTTAGTGGCCAATAGTAAATTATCATGTATGATGAAATATCTGCTTCCATTATTATGAAAATTGATTTTTAATTTTTTTTTTCAGTAAATGTAATGTATTTGAAGGTTGCAAAACTAGCATAGTGAAGGTCTTCTAATTATTCGTAGAATATCATTGTAACACAGATAGCAACAGTAGAAATTAACTAGCATGTCTCATTTTGACACAGTAAAAATAACCTCTACAGATATAAGGAAAATTTTTTGAAATACTTCGCTTTTCTACTGTGACTTCCAGCCAGATTCTTCAATTATGACAAATTATGATGGCATCTTTTATAATTATGTGTATACCTGTCAATAGTTCTTTTTGGATGGTTTTTAAAAGGTACTGTCGTGGCTGGGTCAAACACCATGAGGAACAGCATGGATTCTAGATCTAGATTGTGTGTTTTCACCTACAACAGTTTCTTTTCTCTTCAAGTTGAACCCTCTAATACTTGTAGGCTGCCAGGATCTGGAGTAAAAGCTGGAGTTGTTCTCCTCATGGCAGATGGAAGGAGGAAGCAGGCATAGATCACTATGGTCAGACCCAGCAGGAAAGTCTTGCTGATCAAGAACAAGACCATATCAGCAGGCAATAGAGTGATTAAAATACAAGATAAGATCAGGAGTAGCAGAGCAGGTTTATATGCAGAAAATGGTCAAATACTGAAAATCAGCAGAAGTGCAAATGTAATTTATCCAAGCATGGGATAGCATGGAAGCTACAGGGTTTACATACAAGGGGCTGCTGAAAAGTTCTCAGCCCAACCAACAAAGTTGGGGGGGGGGGGGCAATCTTCATCGAGGGCTATAACCTTAGTCCAGTGATTTTCCACTTTTTTCATTCCATCAGAAAAATACAGAATGAAAAAAGTATATAGCCCTCGATGGAGACTGCCCCACCTGTGTTGGTTGGATTGAGAACTTTTCAGTGGCCACTCGTAGGTGTAGGGAGCAAATCAAAGACGATTCATCATGAAGAACCAATCTAGAGAGAATGCAACCTGCTTCATGAAGCTGTGGCTAGGAATAGTATTAAAAGTAAGGAAGTGTCCTCAATTTATTCTCGTTGTAAAAGGAGCATCCTGGGAGGGAGTAAGTGACAGATATTTTTTATTTATTTTACCTGTTTTCAGAAACTTGATATAACGCTTATGGCCACAGATGTGACATTTACATGGTTTACAGTACAAAAATATGTATAGGCAAGGTAGGGAGGAGAATGAGAGAAAGAAGCAGGAGGAGAAAACTGGAGAGGACTGGAAATCAACAGAAAGCCTCTTGGGAGAGATGTGTTGAAATCTAGTAAGGGAAGACTCAAGTGTGATGTGGGGAGGTACTGTGTTCCAGAGCTTTCATCTGAGATATCTGAAGGTGGTTTTCTTGGAAATGGTTAAACAGAGAGTGGAGGAAGACTGCTATTGGAAGAATGGTGGGAATGGCTATGGGTATAGGGGATAAGGAAACACAGAAACATGATGGCAGATAAAGGCCAAATGGCCCATCTAGTCTGATGTAAGCTGGGGCAGAAGGGAAGCAAACTGTGAAAAAAAGTAACTGGATTTTGAATTGAATATGAAAGGCGAGATGAAGCATTCAGACAATAACAGATGGGTGATATGTTTGATATTGTGGGCTCAGTGCACACGCTTAATAGCAGTGGACTGAGGCCCTGATGCTCAAAAGGTTTCCATGCCAGTAAGACTCGTTAAAGCAGCCTTACTGGCATGGAAAATCTCATCCTGATGTTCAAAAAGGTTCTCTGTGGCTGCTACTGATCCTCGTAGCAGCCACCAAAAACTCTATTAAGGAGTTCATTAGTATTCTAATAAGCTTTCCTTGTTATGCATGAAAGGGACACCACCTCCCATTTCCATGGAATATTTTAGCTGTTGTGTGTGTGTTGTGCACTCACACAACAGCTGCACTCTTCCCAAAACAAAATAAAACTATAGCTAAGCAGGCAGCCCCTGCTCTCCCTGCCGGCTCATCTTGATCGCCACTTTGGAGCCATGAACAGCTGAGCAATAGGTAACCTTACTTTCCTGTCAGTGAGATCTGATTAGCTCAGGTCATTCCAAGATTTGGGGGCTAAAAAAAGAATGCAACTTTTCTAGTTGATTCAAAATGCACTAGATGTGGACTTGGAAGAACCAAACGATTTGCATTGATGGACCTCAACTGATGTGAAGGAGTGTAGGGTATAAGAACCTAGAAAGATAAAGAGGGCGACCAGCATATAGGCCCTGATTCTGTATAGGACGCCCAGGAGAGGTATCCTATACAGAATCGGTCCTACACTAAACCCCGATTCTGTAACCGGCGTCCATGGTATAGATGCCAGTTAGAGAATCGGGTTAAATTAGAAGCGGCCGCTATACTTATGGCAGCAAGGGATCTCCCTGCTGCAATATGTATAGCGGTCGCGGCAGCCTGTCCCATCGCCAACAGGAGGATGCCCAAGCCTCCTGCCGGAACCCCCCTGGAGCCCCCCTCCCCCCCAAACTGGTATCGCCAGCAGGAGGATGCCCAATCCTCCTGCCGGAAAGCCCAACAACCCCCCCCCCAAAAAAAAAACTAACCTCCCTCCCCCAACTAACCTTTACATGTTGGTCGGCTGGATGGGTCTTGCTGCCATCCAGCCGATGGGCCCGCCTCGTGGAAATGAGACGGGCCCGCCCCCTTCCCGGCCCATCCCCGCTAAATCTAAGGCCTGATTGGCCCAGGCTCTAGAAGCCTGGACCAATCAGGCCTTAGGCATAGCGGGTCCGCCCATCGCCACTAATCCTAAGGCCTGATTGGCCCAGGTGCCTAAGCAATTTAAGGAGTTTGAAATGGATACTATTAATGAGAGATCTTTCTTTCAAAAAAAAGTTGTAATGCATGGAAAATTACCAAATGAAAAATAATTTGAAAATGTTGAACTTTCCTAGATTTTCAATAGTATCAGCTGTTGAAATGGTATGAGATTTTATTGATGTCGTTAGAAAGTTTACCACCAATCTTGAGGGCTCAATATCTCATTATTAAGAATAAACCTGGAAACTCTACTCTAGCTGAAAATATTGGAGCTATGGAATCTGACCAATTTTTTGGAAAATTCTCTGGAAGTTGTTGTGGAAAGAACAACTCTTATTGTGACATTCACTTTGGAATATGATAGAGATCTAGTTCTCCGGACTTATTTCAGACATATAAATGAGCAATTTCTTGGTTCAGGAATTCATCTATTTCCTGATATATTCCAAGTTTATTAAAATTTTGTTATACTGCTAAATCAAAACTTCTTAGCGGTTTACAGAGCATTGAAAAGGGATTTCATAATATAAACAACAAGACAAAAGACATAGGGCTCCTTTTACTAAGATGCGCTAGCGGTTTTAGGGCGCACTTAGCATGCGCTACAATACCGCATGTGCTAAACGCTAACGCCTCCATAGAGCTTGCATTAGTACTTTTCATTTAGCGTGTGGTTAGCATGTGCTAATTTTTAGTGCACGCTAACCACTACCTTAGGGCTCCTTTTACTAAGCTGCGCTAGCGGTTTTAGTGCACACTAAACGCTAATGCCTCCATTAGTATTTTTTGTGTAGCGCAGGGTTAGCACGGCTAAAATCGCTAGCGCAGCTTAGTAAAAGGAATCCTTAGTAAAAGGAGCCGATAAAATAAAACCAACAGATTCAAAACAGGACAAAATGGAAAAAAAAACTTATTACAAGTCTCACAAAGAAGGAAGAATTTCTTGACTTATCGGCCTAGAGTTCATGCGCTGGGTGCTACTTTTATTTTAAAATTTCTTGCAAAATGTTGTGTAGCATTTGTAGAAAAAAAATTCTTTTCTTTGAACCAAAGCAATTGTTAGATTTCATTGTGGCTACAGAAGGGAAGGAATAGTAATAAGATCTGTAACTCCTCCCAGAGATTAACATGAACTAGTTCTCAGTTAAACATCTCCAAGACCATCCCTTTTGAAGATATAAGTTTTCATTCAATAGTTTTCTATTTTTGGCCCCTAAAGATTGTGGACTAAATAATAATTTAGTTTTCTGTTTTGGTGGAGGCATTTAACCAAATATAATTTTCTTATAGCTTGATGAATCTGTATTCAAGTATATTATATGCTTGTTTTTAATCTGAAAAATCTATCAATAAATAAATAAAATGAGTTAATCCAGGATAGACAGAATTGCAAGTCTAAATTGGAACTAATAAAGGCATGGATAAGTGTATGGAAAGAGGTAAAATTAAGAAATGAATGAATTGGATGTAAGTGATATAATGCAAAAAAGTCCTTATTAGACAGTAGATGAAACACGTTCAGAAAAAGACAGTTAATCAATCATAACCCCTAGGTAGTGGAATGAAGGCATTGTTTGAATTGGATGGAGGAAGGAGAGAACCCGTAATCCAACATGCCACCATTTTTTCTGGGTTGAGGACAAGTTGGAAGATAGTCAACCAAGATTGTAAGGATATATCAAAAGAATATCATCAGTGTAGATAAAAAATTTAATTTTGAATCACTGGATAAGGGTGACTAACAGACTAATAAAAATATTGAAAAGGGAGGGGGAGAGTAGAATACTTTGAGGTACACCCCAAGAAAAACTATGAACTCTAGAGAGATTGGAATGATGGGAAACAACAGATGAGCATCCAGAGAGAAAGAAAGAGAACAATGCATGGACCGTGTCTAAAATACCAAATTTCTCACGGCTAGATAAGAGAAGACTGTGGTCCACTAGGTCAAAAGTGGCTGATAAATCTAAAACAAAAAGAAAAATAGGATTTGTGTCAATTGTGGCATGAAGATCACTCAGAAGAGTGGAAATGACAGTTTCAGTACTGTGCATTGGGTGAAATCCGTCTTGATTTGGATGCAGAATGAGTGATTGTTCAATGTGAGAGTTGAGTTGTTGCAGAACAAGTTTTACTAATAGTTTTGAAAGAATATTAAGGTTTGAAACAGGGTGATAATTAGTCGCCACAGCTGGATCTAAAGATGGCTTTTTTTAAAATTGGAGTAACAATAGCCTTTCTCCAAGTAGACCACCACCATTTTGAAGAGGTGGGCTTTGAGGTGGGAGGGAGTGGACATCCCTCCTGCCAATTTTCAACAGGGTCCTTGAGCTGGGGAGGAGTCTGACCTGACCCAGCCTACTAGACTAACAGGTTTTTTGGGGATATGGGGTTCAGTGGAAGGAGGTACTGGGGCTGTCTTTGGAAGGATCAGTGGGAGGGAGGAATTGTGGGGTCACTCTTGGAAGGGGTGGTGGTAGGGGCTTGGGTCGGTTTTTAGGAGATTACTAATTCGTGGCTTCACATGCACTGGAGCCAGCAGGGGAAGCCACAAATCAGTTGAGCTGGCAGCTGCAGCTCTTTCTTTTTAAATTAGTTTTTACCACATCATTTATCTCCAATTAAACCAATTTAATTGTTGATAGTTACAGTATGTAGGTTTTTTTCTAATCCTCCAAAGACATCAAATTGGTGGAATATAAATATATATGCATTATACATTAGATATATTGTGAGCCCACTGGGACAGAAAGGGACAAGTGACATTACCTGATTGTAAGCTGCTTAGACAATGGGTGTTATATAAATGGGTATTATATAAATAACTTAAATAAATAACTTTCAGATGGTAAAGATCTTTGTCACTATCAGCCTGAGTCAGTTTTGAATATAAAATTTCTGCAACTCAATGCCAGTCCTCTGAATCAACTAGGCTCCAATAATGGATTCTAACTATCGTATTCTAGAATTTTCTTTACTTACTAGATTGTACCACGGTATATTGTTTTCTAATTGGAGGGGGGTATACTACACCATCAAGTAATCTAACTGGCAGTCTGAGATAAATCATGGAACTATAAATAATATGTATTTTATGTACTATAAGTACCACAGAGGCAATTGTTGAACAAGATGACTTTTACTTCACACCGATTTCTGAATTGTAAATGCATTTATATCCACAGACGTCAAAGTGATATATTGTATTTTCAGTTGCTATACAAAGGCTGATTGGCAATTGCTAAGAAAAGCATCTGTCATACTTTAGCTCTCAGTAAAAGCCAATGGAATGTCATTGTTAGTCCTGGGGTGTTTGGTTCTCTAGTGGAATTGTCAAAATGTTTCCATTATTTTACAATAGAAAAAAATATAACACATTTGATTCAACTTATCATTAGAATGTTTCACCAAATAAGAAAAAATATAAATTCCTTAGACAATGATAACATGATTGTATCAACATACTGTTTGTTATATTCTGGCAAAGCAGAAAATCTTTCTGATATTGGACCAAATTAGTTTTGCAAATTGCAGTATGTGTGTGGAAAGAGATAAAGAAAACACTTGCAAAGAGAGAGCGAGAGAGATAAAACTACCGAGCATTGGTTTGCTCTTCTAGCTTAGAAACAGCATGTTTGTCTCAAAATCAGAATCTTGATGATTGGAATTCCAAATATTCTTCATTAGCAATTGTTTTTGGAAACTATGTAAAAACGTAAAGCTTTGGTGTAAGTAAATAAAAAAACTTTCATTATGATCTGCAGCAGAGTTGGCTTATTGGAAGGATTAAAACATGAGTATTTGACATGAAAGTTTAAATGCAAAACCACACAGGGGCCTTTTGCTAAAGTTCAGTAAAATTTGAGCATAGCACATTTTAACAGTGGCGTACCAAGGGGGGGGGGGGGAGATCCGATCCGGGTGCACGCCCCAAGGGGGCACACAGCCTGACACCCTCCCTATTCTGCCACTGCTGCCTTTCCTTAACCAGCAGCAGCGGCAGTAAACAAGGGTGTCTGCGGGTGCTCACCGGCGTTGCTCAGCTTCTGGCCGGCTCCTCTGCTGAAAGCTGCAGGCACCCGCTCCTCGCGTGATCTGCGGCTGTGTCAGAAGCGTTCTCTCTGATCAGAGAGAAGGCATCTGACGCAGCCGCGGATTGGTGAGGTGTAGATGTCTGCGGCTTTCAGTAAGGGAACCGGCTAGACATGCTGGGCAGGGAAGGGTGGGCGGGTAGAAATGCTGCACAGGGAAGGGGGGAGGGTAGAAATGCTGCACAGGGAAGGGGGGAGGGTAGAAATATTGCCCAGGCAAGGGGATGGAGAGAAATGCTACAAAGGAAAGGGGGGAGACATGCTGCTGCTGCTGTACAGGGAAGGGGGAGGGTAGAAATACTGCACAGGGAAGGGGGGAGGGTAGAAATGCTGCAAAGGCAAGGGGGGAGACATGCTGTTGCTGCTGCATAGGGAAGGGGGGGAGAAATGCTGCACACTTAAGGGGGAGAGAAATGCTACTGCTGCACAGGCAAGGGGGGAAGAAATGTTGCACAGGCAAGGGAGGAAATGGTGCTGCTGCACAGGGAAGGGGGGATAAATGCTTCTGCTGCACAGGGAAGGGGGGAGAGAAATGCTGCTGCTGCAGCACCCAATTGGGGAGAGAGAAGGAAGGAGGGAGAAGGAAGACAATGGAGAGGAACCAGAGATGCCATGTCCATGGGAGGGAGGGAAAGGGAAAAAAGGAAAGGGAGATTCCAGACCATGGAGGGGGAGGAAAAGATGCCATGGCATGAGGGAAGGGAAGGAGATAGAGATACCTCACCATGGTGTGGAGTGGGAAGGAAGGAAGGAAAGGAGAAGAGAAAGAGAGAGATGCCAAAGCATAGGGGAGGGGGTGGAGATAGAAAAATGGAGAGGGGGTGAAGCTGAAATAAATCATGTGCAAAGGAGAGAAGGGATCCCAGATATACAGTTTATTGAAGGGACATAGAAAGAGGGAAGATGCCTATGGAAGAGAGAGAGGGTGGGCAGTAGATGGAAGGGGTAGAGAGAGAGGGCAGAAGCTAGGTGGAAGGGGCAAAGAGAGGGCAGATGTTGCAAGGAAGGGAGAGAGGACAAACGCTGTATAGAAAGAAGAGAGCTAGAGAAGATGATTACAGCACAAATGACAAAAGGTAGAAAGATTTTTTTTGTTGCTTTACTTAGAATCAAGTAGTATTGTAACTGTATTGTTAAAAGTTTATAAATAGGAAATGGAAATAAGGCAATTTTTTGGACTAAACCTCTTTCCTCAGGACAGGATACCATAACAGCAGTATACTGTACTGTTCTGAAGAAAGATTTGGCCTCTAAAGGTTAGTTGAAAAATGGATTAGTCCAATAAAATGGTATTTTCTTATTTCTCATTATTTGTTTTATTTTTATTTTTTAATTTGTAAAATGGTGATTGTTATGTATCAGTTTTTTCAAATTTACATCTACTGTCTTTATATTTTGCACAGTATTAGAGGACATGTGTCACTGTTTTTGTGGTGTTGTGGTGTTGCATTGTATGCAGAATCTGGTTTCTTGGCGGTTCAGTTTAACTTTTGTCTACAT
This sequence comes from Geotrypetes seraphini, assembly GCF_902459505.1. NCBI lineage: Eukaryota > Metazoa > Chordata > Amphibia > Gymnophiona > Dermophiidae > Geotrypetes > Geotrypetes seraphini. The sequence continues at coordinate 309,310,916 of NC_047086.1, read as the reverse complement.
ATTTCTATTTTTAGTTTGTGATTATTCCATATTGGGCAAGGGTGTATCTCTGTTCTGTGTGTATGAAAAGGACATAGTTTTCAGTTGGCATTGGCTACAGGATCAAGTGACTGTGCGGGATCTGGCTTGTTTAGTTTTACTATGTATGTGTTGGTGTTCTAGTGCTCACTGCAGTGTTTAAGATGCTGCCTTTTCCTAGGTACACTCTTGGGGGGGGGGGGGTCAAAAAATGATGGGACCCGGGTGTCACATATGCTAGGTACACCACTGCATTTTAATGTAGGACTTTCCCAGCGCTGATCACAGATTTAATGGGGCATTTGTTAGGGCTTTTTCTTTTTTTGCACGTTCAGCATTAATATTTCCATTAACACATGAGACCTGAAAAACTTAACATGGGCATATTTTACCACCTTATGTATAGGACAGTGGTCTCAAACTCAGACCGTTTATAGGGCCACAGAATTTGTAGGATTTGTAGGTACTTGGAAGGCCGCAGAAAAAATAGTTAATATCTTATTAAAGAAACTAGTGTTTAAGCCCGTTAGATTAACGGGTGCTAGATGACCGCCTCTCCTGTTTTTGAACCTGGGCAGAGGCAGAGCCGGGGCGGGAGGGAGTGACGGTGGGAGAGCAATTTCAAAGCCTCGGCAACGGCGGCTCCTTGACCAATCCGCGCTTACAACGGCCCCACACTCGCGGTCTGGCTGGCTCCCCCACCAAAGCCCTTCACAGCGGCAGCCCCTCCCGCATCCGTTCCCGCGTCCCAAGCCTCTCCGAAGGCTGGCTCCCACGAAAATGGTACCCCTCTGTCCAAAGCCGCGGCGGCAGCCTCCCTCAAGACACATTTCAAATCTGACATATTGTAATCACAAAACAGAAAATAAAATTATTTTTCTTACCTTTTGTTGTCTGGTCATTAGTCATACCATGTAGGGGTCCCAGGCTATGGTTTGGTTTTGATAACTCGCTTGCCAGGGCCCCTTCTTTCTTCTTCCCTCCCTCCATCCCTGCAGCTGAAGGCAGGCACCTCCCCCCAGTGGTCTGAGACAGGAAGGAGCAGTTAGGAGAAGGTCTGAGGGCAAAGAGGGGCTCAACAGCGCACTACCACCTTTCCTTCTCTCCCTCCATCAGGTGCAGTGAATCCACCAATGTTAAAAGGAGCCGCGTCGAAATCGGAGGCCTGCCACTGCTGTAGCACTTTCCCCTCTGCCTTGGTCCCACCCCTTCTCTGACATATGGGACCGCGGCAGAGGGAACGTGTTACAGTGGCAGCAGGGCTCCAATTTCAAAGCAGCTGCTTTTAACATAGGCGGAGCTGAACTGACCTGATGGAGGAAGGGAAGGAACGGTGGGGCAAATTTCGGCAATGGCAGGAATTGTTTGGCGGGCCAAGCACCGTGAAACTTTGTTTCTTTAGGCAGCCCCGGTTGTTTACTTGGATTCAATGTCAGCATTAGGGTTCGCCGGCCACCAGCCGTGAGAGCCGGGTGAGGAAGGCCGCTGCAGCCTCGCGGCTAGGTAGGGGGGACAACAATGGTGCTAATGCTCAAGCCCCCGCCGCAGCTCCTCTCTCGATCCTGGTGCGGTTCGAGAGAGGAGTCGTGGCGGCGGCTTGAGCATAAGCGCGATTGTTGTCCCCCTACCTAACCGCGAGGCTGCGGCGGCCTTCCTCACCCGGCTCTCATGGCTGGCGGCCAGAGAACCCTAATGCTGACATTGAATCCAAGTAAACAACCGGGACTGCGTAAAGAAACATGGTAATCACATTCTGTCCTGAAAGCCCCCGTCGCAGCTCCTCTCTCGATCCCGCTGCGGTTCAGCTTGAGCATAGTGCACAGTGAGAGCCAGGGGAGCACATGCGCAGTCGTGTTTCCGCGACGGGATCAGGGAACACGACTTTTGAGTGCGCATGCGCGGCCTAGCATTTTATTATATTAGATGACAATTTTGCATGAGGTAAAACTCTTTATAGTTTATCAATCTTTCCTTTAACTGTTAAAGGAAAGATTTATAAACTATAAAAAGTTTTACCTCATCAAAATTGTCATTTCTTTAATAAGACATCAACAGTTTTTTTCTGCGGCCTCCAAATACCCTATTTTTTCTGTCATCCATCTTTGGCATTAACTTAACATTTAATTTTTCTGCTTTCTTCTCAAAATCTACTTTTCCGTGTCTTCCCTTCCCTTCCTATCTCTCTCACCTTCTCTCCCTATTTCCACGGTCTGACATCGCTCTCCATCCTTTCTACCCTCCCTCCTGCCCTCCTTTCCCCTGGTCTGGCATCTGTCTCCTTCCCTTCCTCCCCCCCTCCCCATGCCCTGGCATTTATCCCTCCTCCTCTATGGTCTGGTATCTCCTTTCCTTCTTTCCTTTCTCTCCCTCGGACTTGGCATCTCTCGTTCCTCTCCTCTCCCTTCTCTTCCTTCTCCCTCCTTCCCTTTCACCAATTGGGTGCAGCAGTAGCAGCATTTCCCTCCCCCCTTCACCATGCAGCAGCATTTCTCTTTCTCTTCCCCCCTCCCCCCATGCAGCAACAGCATTTATTTTTTTCTTCCCCCTTCCCCCATGCAGCAGCAGCGTTTCTCTTCCTTCTCCCTCCTTCCCTGGACATGATGATTGAGAGTCGGCTCCCTTGCTGCGGTCTTTTTTCTGTTCAAAGCCGCGGGTGGCGGCTCCTCACGCGATGCATGCCTATGTCAGAAGCCTTCTCTCTGAAGTTTTGGCATCAGAGAGGCTTCCGACGCAGGCACGGATCACATGAGGAGCCGCCACCCGTGGCTTTGAATGGAAAAAAGACCACAGCAAGGGAGCTGACTCTCGATCTTCGCATCCAGAACGTGGGCCACAGAATAGTACCTGGGGAGCCACATGCGGCTTTTGGGCCGTAAGTTTGAGACCACTGGTATAGGAGGTACTGAATACTCTTTCATAAACCCTGCATTTTTTTGGTTAGCAAGCATTAATCATGATGTACTAGCCAGATAATGCAGGAATGCTGACTCTTCACCCATGACATTACCCCCTGGATTGGTAGCATGGAATGTTGCTATTATTTGGGTTGCTGCCAGGTACTGTAACCTGCATTGGCCACTGTTGGAAACAGGAGACTGGGCTAGATGGATCATTGATCTGACCCAGTTTGACTGTTCTTATGGTCATACACATCAAGCAGAAAATAACCTTTTTCTAAATATATATATATATATATATATATATATATATATATATACACACACACACATATATATATATATATCTAATATAATAAAATGGTAGGCCGCGCATGCGCACTAAAAAAAACGTGTTCCCTGATCCGTCGTGAAAACACGATTGCGCATGCGCGGGTTTTACGTCACCACTTGCTCGCGGCGGCTTTCAAATAAAAATAAAAAATTACACAGCTGCAGCGGCCTTCCTCACCCCCGCCTCTCACTGTCAATGGTACCGGCTCCTCTCTCGAACTGCACCAGGATCGAGAGAGGAGCTGCAGCGCAGGCTTTCAACTTAAAACAAACAAACAAAAAAAAACCCAACTGGAGATCGCCGCTCTCACCCAGCTCCCACTGTGCAAACCCCCCCCCCCAACTGGAGATCGCCGCTCTCAACCCCCCCCCCCCCCCAACTGGAGATCGCCGCTCTCACCCGCTCCCACTGTGCAAACCCCCCCCAACTGGAGATCGCCGCTCTCAACCCCCTCCCCCCAACTGGAGATCGCCGCTCTCACCCGCTCCCACTGTGCAAACCCCCCCCCAACTGGAGATCACCGCTCTCCCCCCACCCTTCCCCCCCAACTAGAGATTGCCGCTCCCACCCGCTCCCACTGTGCAACCCCCCCCCCAACTGGAAATCGCCGCTCTCACCAGCTCACACTGTGCAAACCCCCCCCCATGGGAGGATGCGCCGCAGCAAAGTGCTGCACATGTACTGGAGGGGGATAGACATATTGCTTCTGCACTGGTACAAACATCCCTCCAGCGTTGGCACTCGATGCACGTTAAACAGGCTGCTTCGGCCTTTCTCCTGCAGTTGAGTCCCTTTGCCGCTTCACTGATTACGTCATCAATGACGCAACAGAGAGCCTCAACGGCAGAAGAAAGCAGAAGCAGCCTGTTTAACGTGCAGCGACTGCAAACGCTGGAGGGAGGTTTGATATTAAAGTCATCTTGCTGGGAGGGTTGCAGAGTCAGCGGGGGTTGGGCTAGGAGGGGAGAGAAGCGTCTGCCTCGGGTGCTTCAGGCAGCAGCAGCGTTTACAATTCGCTGCTGTTGCTGGCCTCAGGCCTTCCTCTCTGGCCGGTCCTGCCTACTTCCTGTTTTCATGAAGACAGGACCGGCCAGAGAGAAAGACCTGAAGCCAGCAACAGCAATGAATTGTGAATGCTGCTGCTGCCCAATGAAATAGTTAAATGAGGAAAGGGAGCAGAGGGGTAGAGAATGGCTTGGAGGGAAAGAGGAAGGTATGCCAGACCAAGGCAAAAGGAAGGAGGAGATGGAGAGAGGCCATATGGGAGAGAAAGAGAGAGATAGAAAGAGAAGAGAGGGCAGTGAATGGAAGGGGCAACATAGAGGGTGAACAGTATTCTAGCACCCGTTAATGTAACGGGCTTAAAGACTAGTATATATATATATATATATATATATATATATATACATATAGATATATATATATATATATATATATATATATATATATATATATATATATATATATATATATATATATATATATATATATATATGAAACCTTCACAAACAACTGTGTTTTCAATAATTTCTTAAAATTTGATCGTGAGGCACAAAGATGCATCACTCTTCGAAGTCTTTCCGTAGTGCTGGTGCTGCACAAGAAAATGTAGTCATTCTAGTACTCTAATAATGCACTGCATGAGAAACATCAGTAGCAAGATGCATAGCAGATTTTCAGTACTGGAGTTATTTGCTCTATTTAGCTGCCCCTGTTACAATCTTTGCCACCACATTTTGAACAAGCTGCAATGCTCTGCACCTTGTAGCTAAAATCTCAAGGCTCAGGGCATGTAGTCCAATTTTGCTATAACCAACAATCAATGGCGTACCAAGAGGGAGGCGGGGAGGGGGGCGGTCCGCCCCGGGTGCACGACTTGAAGGGGTGCACTGTTGGCCTGGTTTTGAAGGCGACGATTGACACTTAGCTGTCTGGTTCTCACTGCCTCTAACGCCGGTCCTGCAGCTCCGGATTTCCCCCCCCCAGATCGCTATTATTTTAAATATTATGGCAGCCACGGCGCTGTATCCATCAGAGGAGACTTCTAACCTCGGCCTGCCCTGGAACTCTTTCTGCAACAGTGACTTCCTGTTCCCGCCTAGGTGGGCGGCTCCTGCAGGAAGAGTTCCAGGGCAGGCCGAGGTTAGAAGTCTCCTCTGACGGATACAGCGCCGTGACTGCCATAATATTTTAAATAATAGCGATCCGGGGGAGGGGAGAGCAGGTGTGGGGAAGTCCAGAGCTGCAGGGCTAGCGTTAGAGGGAGTAAAAGCTGATGGTGCCGCAGAGTCCGCGGGGGGAGGGAGGAAGGAAGAAGAGGTACCGAAGCATGGCAATTTTGGGGGAGCAGGTGTGGGGAAGTCCAGAGCTGCAGGGGAGAGTGTTGCTGTACCTAGCTGGAGGGAGAAGATGAGGGAGGGAATGAAAGGAGATGCCAGGGCTGGGGGGGAAGGAGGAAAGTATGCCAGCCTAATGGAAAAGGAAGGGGGAGATGTCAGAGCATAGAGGGAGAGGGAAAGATGGAAGAAAAGGAAAGGAGAGAGATGCCAGAGAATCAGGAAAGGGAAGATACCAGACTGTGGGGTGCAAAGGAAAGAAAGGATAAGAGAGAGATGCCAGAGCATAGGAGATGGGGTGGTGACAGTGAGAAAAAAATGGAGAAATGGCAGAGCTGAAATCAATCATGTACAAAGAAGAGAAGGGGCACAGGATAAATAGTTATGAAAGGAGCATAGAAAGAAGGAAGATGTATGGAAGAGAGAGAAGGCAGACATTGGATGGAAAGGGCAGAGAGGGCAGTGACTGGAAGGGGCGAGACAGAAGGTGAACAGTAGATGGAAGGGGTAGAGAGAGGGACAGACACTGAATGGAAGTGTGGGGGAGAGGGGGAGCAGATGCTGGAAGGAAGTAGGAAGGAGAAAGAAAAAAGGGCACATGCTGGATTGAGGGACGAGGATAGAGTTAGATACTGGAAGGGGTGAGGGAAAGAGGTGGCAAGCTATAGATAGACACAGTGAAAGAGGGAAATTGAGGACTGAATAATAAAAAAGAATTTAGACAGAGACAGAAAATAAATTGAGAAGGAAGACCAGGGAAGAACGGGAGGAATGGAATGGAGAGAGGGATGCAAGAGCAGGGGGCAAGGGGAGGAGACAGATACCAGACCTAGGAGGAGGAAAAGAGGAAGGAGATAGATACTGGATCTGAGGGGAAAAAAGGAAGAGATATGCTAAAATCTGTTGGGAGGGAGGAAGGAAAGAAGGAGAGAAAGAGGCAGAGAAAGGGGGAGTGATGTAAGCAGATTAGAAAGACTACAGAGAGAAAGGGGAAAGACAGGAGGAAGATGCAGGATTATGGGAGGTTCAGACAGAGAGGGAGGGAGAGAGAGGGAGACCTGGAACAACGATACAAAGGAGAACTGACACTGGATCTGGGGAGGGAAAAGAGAGAGAGACCTGGACCCAAAGGGGATGGGGCTGGATTGTGAAAGAAATGTTGGATGCAAAAGAAAGAAGGAAAGAAAGATTGGATGCACAGTCAGAAGAAGGAAGTGCAACCAAGAGACTCATGAAATCACCAGACAACAAAGGTAGGAAAAATGATTTTATTTTCAATTTAGTGATCAAAATGTGTGTTTTGAGAATTTATATCTGTTGTCTATATTTTGCACTATATGTGTCTTTTTTTCTATAGTTACTGAGGTGACATTGCATATTTTAAAGTAATCTGTTTGACATCTTTGAAAAAATCCCTGAAACTCGTATATGATAAGTAACATTTTCTTTGCGTACCGTGTGGTTTGCGGTTTTTTAATATATTTTATGTTTACCATTATGAATTAATAAGATATTGTTTGTACATGAAAATGAATGGAAGAAATTGGGGGTGGGCCTGGGGGGGTGGGGCTAGAGCAGAACTGAATATTAATAGATGTCCCGTTTTGATGAAAAAAATAAATGGTCACATTAGTCTTACCTTCCCGCTGCTGCTGCTAATCGCCGACAAGAAGTCTTCTTTCTGACGTCAATTCTGATATCGGAGAAGACGTTATGGCGAAGGTGTTTTCTGTGTTCTGTGTGTTCGAAAGACATGGTTTTTTGTTAAGATTGACTGCAGGATTGATCTGTATTAGTCTGGCTTGTTTAGTTTTACAATGGGTGTATTAATGTTGTACTGCTCATTGCAGTAAGCAAGATGCTGCCTTTTCCTAGGTACTCACTCATGTGTGACGTGTGGATTGTTACTAAAAATCATGTTTTCATACAGTTGGGGGGGTGTCAAAAAATGATGGGCCCCGGGTGTCACATATGCTAGGTACGCCACTGCCAACAATAATATCTCATCAACAGTTACAGTTTTAGGTCACTCCAACTCCTCTTTCCTCCCAATCAACATAACTTCCATTTTGCCCATGTTAAATAAAGTTTGTAGGCATTCATCCATTTTGTAATCTCATTTAGAATAATTGAAAAATGATTTTGTTATTCCACCCATTTACCTCCCACTAGAAAAAAAGGAACTGCACTCATATGTGCTGTATTCTAGTCTCAGCTCCTGGAACACAAGTCCCAGACTAACCAGATACAGGTTAAATATCAAAGTAGACAAGGCTGACCCCTGAGATCCTCAGCTACCACTCTTTGCATGAAATGTCCTTCCCTTTAAATAAGATGTAAACCATTGCAAGACTTTGTTCTGCAAACCACATAATTGTAATTTATCCAAAAGGATATCAGTAGCCACTGTATCAAAGGCAGTAGACATATCTAACATCACCAAACAAAATGTTTTCTTTCCATTCAATCTCCTCCTGAAACTATCACTTAATGATACAAGTAACATTTCTACCCCATTTGCCACCCTAAAACCATACTTATGTTTATCCAATATATTTCTTTCTTTTAAAAAATTCTGTAGCTGAGCCAATATTACTTTCTCAAACACTTTTGCTACTATTGGCCACTAATACGCTAGATATTGATTGGAGCAACCCTGTTGCAGGGTCATCTAGAAGCAGGGAGATCTTGAATTCTCTATAGAGAAAACTATCTAGCAGTTGACAATGGAACCCATGGGAGATAGAGCCATGCTGGACCTAGTGGTTACAAATGGGAAGTGTGTTTCTGATGTTATATTGGATGATCAGTTCGCTTCCAGTGATCACCGGATGGTGACAGACTCACAGGTCACACTCGAGCTTAGGCGTAGGCTGGGGCCGGATAACTCTGGTAGACCAGAGGATGGGCAACTATGAGGTTTTACTCACCCCACTCAGACTCTTCACTCTCCCTTCCAATGAAATGAAACCTCATTCCAAGGTATGAGTGAACCAAACTGGAACTTTATTGAAGTTGATTAAGGAACAGTCTTTATTTACACAGTGAAAGGCAGCTACTCTGTGAAAGGCAGACACTCTGGTTCCATCAATAGAATTCATCCCCTGTCACTTCCAGTTCCTGACAGATCCATTGCTTACAATTTCTTCAGTAAGGAAGGCAACTTTGGTTTCATCAGCAAATTTCCCCTTTACTTCCAGTTTCCTTTAGTTTAAACTATTTACAATGACTTGTCAATTCCCTCCCAAATCTCTCTGGGAGTCTCCCTTAGTCTAGGGCTTCGGTGGAAGAGAGGAACAACCAACTCTCTCCTTCTCTTTTGTTACCTCCCCATCCCTCCAGGGAAAAGGGACCTCCAGCTCCTCCCATAGGTCTCCTCTAGCCATAGTAAAATTCAGTGACCACCTGAAAAATCCTCCAACACTGCTTTTACAGCAGAGGCATTTTTCAGTGGGCTCACATATACAATCTCATAATAAACTTGTACTGCTTCTCCCAAAGGGATATGTTTTCAGTTAGATATCTGATGCCCTTTAGACTGGCTTGGAGCATGCCCTCACTTAATTCAGTCCTTACTTAGCCATTCCACATTGACGTTGCTATCCAGACAGATTTATAAGAAGGATATAGCATTATGTCATAGGCATTTTAAACTGTTCTAGTTGAGATTGTGTTGATTCTGATAGAAAGATAATTACATTTTTATTTCCTTGCACATACCAGTGCCATTAAAACACACTTTGCTTTTGTAAATGAACGGAAAGAAGCCTACAATTTGCTTTTACAATAGAAAGGTGCTTTGTATAATCTGTTATTACTAAGGATCAGAAAAGTGCAATATCATTTAAGTGAATTTATCATCTATGCAATTCAAAATTAAACGCTTCAAGTTGTTTTTTCTTACAAGGTTTATCTTTGCTAAAAAAAATCATTTTTAAAGTAAAAACCTAAGGGGTCCTTTTATCAAGCCACGCTAGTGCAGTTAGCACATCGGACATTTCATCACGCGCTAACCCCCGCGGCCAGCTAAAAACTAACGCCTGCTCAATGCAGGCGCTAGCGGTTAGCGCAGCAGGCAGTTTAACGTGCGGTATTACGCTCGTTAAACCCCCTACCGAGGCTTGATAAAAGGCCCCCTAAATTTTGTGCAGTGTATATAAGGGATGATTTTTTGTGAACCATGTAATGATTTCTTTGCATTATAGAACAGAATAATAATATACTTGGGACCAAATTTTCCAAACGGCGTTCCAAAGTTAGGCGGCAATAGGCATCCTACTGCTGTCTAACAAACCAATCGGGACACACTTTTTTTTTTTAATGCAGGTGCCATTCTTGGGCACCTGTCTCTTGCCTATGGAAGCACATAGGGATGCTTACAGACGCTTAAGACCGGCGTGAGCATGGTATGCACCAGAAGTGGCCTTAGATGTCCCTAGGCGCCTCCGTAGATGTGAAACTGGCACCTTAAATATAGGCCTTTAAAATGCTGGCCTACATTTAAGGTGTCTATGTTAAAAAAAGATGCAATTCTGGACATTATGCCTACTGATGGTTGATGCAAGACACTTCCAGAATTAGGCCCTTATTGAATAAATACTTTTTACCATTCCAAACTATTGTATTTTGAAAGCATAGAGGTTGTAATATTATGTAGCAGTTCTGAATCTGGATGTTCAGAATATTAACCCATATTATTTGAATGCTCACTCAAATATATGCATATGTGTGTGTAACTTGGGTTCCCTCTAATTGCTCAGTAACAACCTCAATGTAGAAGACATGCCCCTATACCTTCAACCCCTGGAGTTCTCTTATATGAAGAACACCAGGTCCTGGGATTTGTGTCAGAGAAAGCTGGATGTCTTAGACCCAGTGAGTTAATTTTCTAATCAGTCTTGTGATAAGCACCTTGGGTGAAGGCAATGTGGATCATTAAATGGATGCAGAAGATGATGAAGTGAGGTAAACTGGAGATATCCACATTGACAACATATCCCACTTCTCAGGGTTCAATAAAAGGATGGCTGATGGGCCTTCTCCATCATTTAAATCAACACTAAAGGTGTATTTCCAAATTATATTGGATAAGAGTGTCCCAATTAGGTCCTTATAATAGCCTCCTGGTTTAAATATTAAATATTTCTTCAAAATAAAGTAAAAAAACAACAACAGAGAGTCTTTTCTTTACTTATCTTTAATATGCAGTATCTCTAGCATGCCCCAACGGGACATGTTTCGCCACAAGGACTTTTTCAAGGGTTCATTAGGAGCACTATTTAAGTGTCATCACTAGGATTAGCCCTTGTCTTTCCCCTTTGGTCCAAGCCTCTCTTTCCCTCTGTCTTTCTTCTGCTTACAACCACCCCCCTTTCTCTGCTTCTCTCTCCTTCCTTCCTCCCTCCCTCCCTCCTTCCTATGTCCCCCTCACTGCCTTCCAGCCTTTGTCCCACCCACTCCACCGAAGCCAGCCTGCCTCCATCCCTGCCGCACTGAAGCCAGCCTGCCTGCCTCCCTACCGCACCGAAGCCTGGCCTACCCGCCACCAATTCTTCCTTACCCCCACCCCTCAGTCCACTGTCGCCTGCCGCCCGCTGCTGCAACAAATACAAGAAGGGAAGAGCCAGGCACGTTCAGTTGCGCCGGCCCACAAGCCTTCTCCCGATGTCAATTTTTACATTGGAGAGAAGGTCTGGGCCAGCCATTGGCTGTCCCGGACCTTCTCTCTGATGTCAGAATTGGTGTCAGGGGGAGGCTTGTGGGCCAGTGGCGTGCATTCGCTGCATGCGCTTGGCCCTTCATTCCCTTCATGCAGTTACGGTGGCGAGCGACGGCAGTGGGCAGCCCGTTTATCCCCTGACCTACATGATGGGCAATCTTTGGTGAGGCCATGGCTCCTGTGTTCCCTCTTTGTTCCGACGCCTAGGAAATGCAATCCTGGACTTAATTTTAAATGGCCTGCGAGGACCGGCACAAGATGTAGAAGTAGAAGGGACGCCGGGAAACAGTGATCACAATATGATCCGCTTCAATCTGGAGGCAGGGGAGAAGCATCGGTCCAAAACAGAAGCCGCGGCACTGAACTTCCGAAAAGGAAATTACGAAGGGATGAGACTCATGTTAAAACGCTAGAGCAAGCTTGGTCCCTTTTCAAGGACATGGTCACTGAGGTGCAAAATCTATATATACCGCGTATCAACAAGGGATCCAAGAGGAAAAAGAACAAAGAACCGGCGTGGCTCACTGTTGAGGTGAAGGAAGTGATCATAGGCAAGAAATCTTCGTTTAAGGAATGGAAAAGGTCAAAAACGGATGAAAACCGGAATAAACACAAACAACATCAACGCAGGTGCCATAAGGCGGTAAAAGGGGTCAAAGAGACTATGAGGAAAAAATAGCCAAGGAGGCAAAAAAACTTCAAACCGTTCTTTTGATATATCAAGGGGAAACGACCCGCAAAGGAAGCGGTGGGACTGTTGGATGATCATGAAATAAAGGGAGCACTAAAAGAGGACAAAGCAATCGCTGACAAACTGAACACATTTTTTGCGTCTGTATTTACCGAAGAACATTTACACAGTATACCGTAACCCATCAGGCTATATGCTGGAAATGAAGATGGAAAGCTGACAGGATTGACGGTCAGTCTAGAGGAAGTGTGTAGCCAGATTGAGAGGCTTAAGAGCGATAAATCACCAGGACCGGATGGCATCCATCCGAGGGTCCTCAAGGAACTGAAAGGGACCATAGCTGAACTGCTTCAACTAATAGCCAATCTGTCGATCAAATCGGGAAAGATTCCGGAAGACTGGAAGGTGGCAAATGTTACGCCGATCTTCAAGAAAGGTTCGAGGCGAGACCGGGAAATTACAGACCAGTGAGTCTGACCTAGGTATCTGGTAAGATGATAGAGATGCTGCTAAAGGGCCACATCATTGATCACCTTGACGAAAATGGGGCTGATGAGGACCAGTCAGCATCGTTTTAGCAAAGGCAGAACTTGACAAACAAAGGCGACCTGGTCGACATTGTATATCTGGATTTTCAGAAGGTGTTTGCCAAGGTTCCACATGAACAACTACTTCGGAAAATTGCAAGCCATGAAATCGAGGGTGAAATACTCATGTGGATTAAAAACTGGCTGGATCATAGGAAACAGAGAGTGGGGGTAAATGGACAATACTCAGACTGGAGGAGTGTCACCAGTGGGGTGCCGCAGGGCTCGGTGCTTGGACCCATTGCTCTTCAACATCTTTATAAATGATCTAGACATTGGTACGACGAGTGAGGTGATTAAATTTGCGGACGATACGAAGGTATTCAGAGTAGTGAAAATGCAGGTGGATTGCGAAGATCTGCAACGTGACATAATCAGGCTCGAGAAATTGGCATCAACATGGCAGATGAGTATAAAGTGATGCTTGTAGGTAACAAAAATCTCATTCACAAATACAGGATGTCCGGGGCGGTATTTGGAGAGACCTCCCAGGAACGAGACTTGGGAGTTCTGATCGACAAGTCGATGAAGCCATCCACACAATGTGCGGCAGTGGCAAAAAGGGCGAACAGAATGCTAGGAATGATAAAGGGGATCACGAACAGATTGAAGAAGGTTATCATGCCATTGTACCGGGCTATGGTGCACTCTCACCTCGAGTACTGCGTCCAGCACTGGTCGCCGTACATGAAGAAGGACACGGTACTACTCGAAAGGATCCAGAGAAGAGCAATTAAGATGGTTAAGGGACTGGAGGAGTTGCCGTACAGCGAAAGATTAGAGAAACTGGGCCTCTTCTCCCTTGAACAGAGGAGATTGAGAGGGGACATGATCAAAACATTCAAGGTACTGAAGGGAATAGATTTGGTAGATAAGGACAGGTTGTTTACCCTTTCGAGGGGAGAAAGAAAGGGCACTCTCTAAAATTAAATGGGGATAGATTCCGTATGAACGTAAGGAAGTTCTTTTTCACTCAGAGAGTGGTAGAAAACTGGAACGCTCTTCCGGAGTCTGTCATAGGGGAGAACATCCTCCAGGGATTCAAGACAAAGTTAGACAAGTTCGTGCTGAATCAGAACATATGCAGGTAGGGCTAGTCTCAGTTAGGGTGCTGGTCTTTAACCAGGGGGCCGCCGCGTGAGCGGACTGCTGGGCATGATGGACCACCGGTCTGACCCAGCAGCGGCAATTCTTATGTTCTTATGGATGAAAGTACCCTTAAGATATAATCCTGGATGAGAGCCACAGGTCTTTCAGAGATGGGAGGAGAGAAACCCAGTTTGTGTGGGACAGTGTTGTGATTTGGGTAGCGGAGAGGTTAACACTTGTAGTGAGCTAAGGCAGGCTTTTAGGCTTCTTCCTAAGGACCAGCCCCTATCTTCAAGTTAAACACTATCTGCAAACTTTCAGGGTTTTGAGAGGGAAAACATTTGAGCAGCTCTTCGGACCTACTTTGCACAAGGGGGGGGGGGGGTGATATCTCAAGTTTATAAATGTTTGGTTGGGAAGAGAGGAAAAAGAGCCAACTGATTCCTCAAACCGGACATCCAATTTTTTCATGATTCTCACATAATTCCCTCTTCACCTTGCTGTGATCAAAGTGTCAAAAGTGTCAAAGTGTCAAAGTGAGTGACGAGTCCTGCATCAATTCAGGCAGCAGTAGCAATCCCTGCTGTCTCTCTCAGTCCAGCATGGTGTCTTAAACTGGCAAGGGCTAGGTTGGTTATATTTTGACCTCTTTCTAGTACAACTATTTTATACTTGCAGGTATGTCCATCAGTATGTCGAACTTCTCCATAAATCTGTCTTTCTCCTCCAGTTTTGTTCTGCCCACAGAAACTTTGCCAGCTTGTTCCCAAATAAATTTCAACTTTGCTTTAATCTTAACATGACTGTTTATAACAGTACCACTGAATTATGGATTTGCTTTGCACTGCTGAGCATGTAATTGAACCGTTAGGTCATTGACCAGTTCATCAGTGCTGTAATTTTGTCTGTCTTGATCACTGATGTCTCTCAAATATAATCCATATCTAATGAGAGTCCAGATAGATAAATAACATATTGCATCAAATTTAAAGCTAGTTGTTGATTTTCCACATGAAATGATACCATTTTTTCCATTAGTGCTTTTTAAAATTATGACTCTCCAAAATTGACACTCTGCGCTAATTAAACATATCAACAGTGCCAGCTCAAGAGATTTAGAGACCCCAGCCCATGGCCCACCCCTTGGTCTATGCCTTGCACCCAGTCAGATCCCTCCTCTGATGTTACTGCCTTATCTTTGCAGGATGTGGCTTCGTAGATCAGCATTAGTGTCAAGCAGTAGCATCAGAGGAGAGAGGAAGGAAGTTCTGTACTTCCTTCTCTGACGTTGACACTGACCCTCCCCCATTGCAGCAGCTGGCCTATGAAGCCGCACCCTGCCAGGACCGGGCTGCAGCATCATGATAGCTTTACTTATGGGCCAGTGATGTCATGGCCCTGGGCATTTGGTGCTCTTTAATGCCAATGCCCTGTGCCAAAGCCTCACCTGGTCCATAAGTTAAGCCAGCCCTGCATATTGGTGCTTAATTCAGCATTAATTTTGAAATGATTTATGACCAATTTTCAAAGCTAGTTATGAAAATAATTTATGGGTCTTGTAGTCCCAATTGAAATTAAGCACTGTAATAGCTTTACAGAGTTTTAATGTGGTCTAATTGGTTCCAGTGACCTTAGTGACCGATGCTTACCCAAGCAGTAACAAATGAATGCATCAGGCATGTTGTAAAAGTGTTGCTCAAATGAATGTTGATGACTGTATCATCAACATTAAAACTTCATATATTTTACAAGGGTTTTATGTGAAACAATAAAAGTTTTACAGTTTGCTTTTCTTCTGAAAAAAAAAAAATGTTGGTAATTTTTTAGTAGCAGGGGATATCTATTGTTTTGTGTTAGAGCAAGCTGAAATATTTTCTATTCCTTCAGTGTTTCGTGTTGCTGGAAAGAGAATTGTTTTAGCTGCTTGCATTAAGAGTTTAGGTGTAAAAAAAGTGCTAGAATTTTTTTCTGCTACCTGACTATGGAACCTTTTTAATAAGTGTGTTAGATGCTAAAGCACACCTAATGCAGAGAAAAATGGCCTAACATGGGATACAGGAAAGCATTCCACATTAGCATGTACAAATGATGAAATTAAGTGCATGGTATAAATTTTAAAACTTTTTTTGGGGGGGAGGAGGGGGAGGATGCATGTCGAGGATAGATAATGGGCATAGATACACTAATCAGTTAGCACATTGATATTACTGCTACACTAACTGGTTAGCACATTCATAATGCAGGAGCCTTTAGTGTTAAGTACTCCCACAGTAATTTTTTTCAATGGTGCAGGGTCATATACCGGTATTCAACACATAGGGAAAAGCCCTTTATGATGGCCTCACTGCCAATGAGCTTAGCATGTAGGAAAGTACTAAATAAGGACACACTAAGCCCATTTCTTAGTGCAGCTTATTTAAAGAACCCCTGTATTAGCTTTATTTTGGTCTTAGATTTGGATTTCATGCCTAGCTGTGAAACAGTAGCTCTGAAATACCTATTTTATTCCTTCCAACCCAACAGCTGATACAGTGAAATTATAAGTAAGGGGTTATTAATGTTCATCTGTCTGTCTGTTTACCTGGGGGGAAAATAATTCTCTGAAGATTTTACAAAATGGGATTACATTTGGTATAAGGAAAAGCTGGTGAAAAGACACATCAAGTTAAAAAATGGACCAGATTACACCGGGGTTCCAGAGAAAGAAATAGCCCTAAAATGACACAGTGAAACCCTATGGGAGAGACATTTTCAGCTTCTGTAGCATAGAAATTTAGATAAAATGTAACCTAGTTAGTTAGGTGCCATCGAATTGTGTTCGAGTTCTAGCAACTTGATGAATTACAGATCTAAAAAGAAATTGGTTTTGTGCTAGTCCAGTAAAGTCCTCCAGTGTCATCCCCATGGTTGTTTTCAATGTGTCCAGCCATCTGATTGCAGGTTGCCCTCCATCTGGTTCCTTTGATCTTCTGACAGTGGGAGAGAGCCTAAGGGATATGGCCAATCAGAATCTTAGGCCACTCCCAACATTCCACAATGTACTGGAAGACAGGCTTAAGATTCTGATTGGCCCAGGCACCTAAGGCCCCACCCCGGTGGATTCCACAATGCACCAGGAAGGAGCTGGCCTGCCATTTAGTAGTTGGCTGGCCGGAGGAAGCATCTAGCCAGCCAACTACTAAAGGTGGTGGTGGTGGTGGATTCAGGTGGGCTGGGGAGGGGAGGTTGGGCTTGTTGAGATAGGTGGGGGGGGGGGGTTCCAGCTGGAGGACAAGGTCCCAATTATAGTTGTCAGTGTGTCCATCCACCTAGTTGTAGGTCGCCCTCTTCGCCTAGTTCCTTCAATCTTCCCAAACATGATGTCCTTCTCCAGTGATTTCTCTCTTTTAGCAATGTGAACAAAATAAGATAGTCATAACTTCATCATATGGGCTTCCAGTGACATTTCTGGTCTGATCTCTTCCAAAATCGATTTGTTAGTTCTCCTAGTGGTCTGTGACGTGCATAGAATCCTTCTCCAGCTAGCACCAGAGTTCAGTTAAGTCAATCCTCTTTCTGTAATGTACAGCTTTCATATCCATAATTGACCATTGAGAAAATGAGTGTATGGACCAGTCTGATCTTTATTTTAACTGTTATTTCCTTGCTTTTAAATACCTTATCAAGAGCCTTCATTGTGGAGCAACCAATTGCAATTCTGCAGAGTATTTCTTCCCTGCTAGTTGCTTCCTTGTTTACCAAAGAGCCCAAAAGATTAAAGGTGTTTACAACTTCTTTCTATCACCTTCAACCTCAAAATCTTCATAATTTTCCATTTTCATAATCTTTGTTTTATTTAAATTCAGTTCTAATCCCGTATCATGACTTTCGGCTTTAACTTTTCTCAATAGATACAGCATGTCTTCTTTACTACTAACAATGAGCGTGTTGTCATCTGCATGCTGCAAGTTGTTTATATGATGACCACCAACTTTAAAACCAACGCTCTCTTCCTCAAAATTTGCTTTTCTGAAAATAGCGCCACTGTAAATATTAAACGAATAGGATGACAAAATGTATCCATGCCTCATGCCACATTTTATTGGGAACCAATCGGTGTTACCGTATTCGGTTTTCATTGCAGTTGCTTGATTTTCATAGAGGCTCTTTATCAGCTGAATTATATGTTTTGGTATTCCCATTTGCACTAGAATTTTCCATAGTTTATGGTGATCCACATAGTTAAAAGTTTTACTATAATAAATAAAACAAAAATATGCAGGCTTTTGATATTCTTCACTCTTCTCCAATATCCATCTGACATTACTAATAATGTCTCTACGTCCTTGATCTTTTCTGAAACCAATCTGAACTTCAGGTAGTTCTTGTTCAACGTATGATTGTGACCTTTGTTGCATTATTTTAAGCAATATATTACTTGAGTGTGGAAGTAGCACAATCGTCCTATAGTTGTTACAATCTTTTGCATCACTTTTCTTCAATATAGGTATAAAAAGTGATCTTCTCCAATCAGCTGGCCAAATTTTTCCTTCCAAATCTATTGACACAGTTGAGTGAAAGCCAAGATATCACTTTCTGAGCCTTTAATTAATTCAATTGGAATACCGTTGATGCCAGGTGACATTTGATAAAGCTTCAATGCTACTTTAACCTCTTCTTTTAAAATATCTGGCTCTTCTTCAGCGTCGGTATCCATTTCAATTTCCCCAGTATATCCCCCATTACTTTCTTTGTATAAATTTTCTGTATATTCTCTGTATCTCTTTTTAATGCTTTCTGGATCGTTCAATATCATTCCATTGGCTTCTTTAATCATTCCCAATTGAGAAATGTTATATTCATGTTATATACAGATACTAATTTTGTATCTGGGGCATTGGAGGGTTAAGTGTCTTGCCCAGAGCCACTATTTGCTGCAGTGGGAATTGAAATTAGTTCCTCAGGTTTTCAGGTTACCACTAACCATTTGGCTACTCAACCATTCTGGCTACTCCTTCATTCTAAGCCTCCTCTCTGGAAATGTAAAAAATGAGGATTAAAGGGTTTTTAAAATATTAAATTATAAATTTAAATACAAAATGTAAGTTGGATAGAGAAGATAAAAAAGCAATTAGCAGTTTTTGATAAAAGAACGCAATGGTTAGTCTCATGGAGCAGTCTTCCCTACACTTGTGGATAGCTACGTGTATGTATATATTAAGGAACATTATGGCAAGCTGAACTGATTCTCATGATCAGTTTGGACTTACATTCTTGTGGATGAGACTTATTGTAGGCTAGTCTTGTCATTTTAACTTGAAATGGATTAAAAAAAGAGTAGAGCTGATGGAGATAGTGGCATTTCAGTGCTAAACTTTTTTCTTTCATCTTGAAAGAATGTTGTTCCTAACCTTGATTTTTATAATGCATTTATAAAAGAAATTATGGCAGGTTTAAACATCAAGTTATTAGTGATTAATTCCATGCAAGCATGTGATAAAGTAATTATTGAGGATAAGCTAGTAGGAATCCCTGATGTGAATAACAAAACAATATGAATTGCAGGAACTGACAGTCTGTGAAGGGATAACTATCCTCTGATTTAAGGCTTCTGTTGTGCTAATTTGGAGACTAATTAATAAAAAGTAAAGCCTCTAGAATGTCATTGCACAACATATTTGTAGAGTTGTTTAATTAGTTTTTTTCTAAGTTTCAGTCCTGAAAGATAATATGGATTTTCTGATTTTTTATTTTTTATTTTTACCATAAGTAGAAAAATTAACAGAACTTATGGGGAACAATGCAATAAGCTTGCATTCAAGCCCTGTGCTGATGACATAGAGGGGCATACTGGCAATCAAAACAAATGTCTAATCCCGTTTGGGGCCTAGGGTGCTAGTAGCCCAAAGTTGGCAGCGTTCAAAGTCCATTCTTGAAAAACGCATCCTTTTTTTTTTTTTTTTTTTTTGGGGGGGGGAATCGTCTACTTCTACGTCCAGCAGTTTGATCATCCAGACCACTAGTATGTCTATCTTTATCCTACATTCTAGTCCAAAAAATCATCCAAGTCCCAAATGCCTAAAACAAGACCTTTTGGACGTGGGAGTGGCCAGCAAAGTGTTGGACTGACCACCCAGACATGGCAACAGAGTAGTGGGGGCATCTTAGCGGACACTACTGTGAACTTCACAAAAAGGGGGCCTGGGTCCTCCTCTCTATGGTTCACTAGCCCACCCCCCCCCAGACTACTTAAGCCACCTCTGTGCAGTTCTAGTAGGCTTTCCTATGCCAGGTGCTAATAATAATAATAATAATTTATTTCTTATATACCGCTATATCGTGAAGTTCGAAGCGGTTTACAATAAAGATACATTTGACAGTACATGGGATAAAAACGGTTTACAATAAAGATACGTTTAGTCAGTACATGGGATGCAAGTGGTTTACATTAAAGATTCATTTTGTCGGTACATGGGATACAAGTGGGTTACAGTAAAGGTATATTTTGTCAGTACATAGGATGCAAGTGGGTTACAATACAAGTGGTTTACTATCAAGGTGCATTTTGTCAGTGTATGGGATACAGGTGGGTTACAATAAAGATACATTTAGTCAGTACATGGGTTACAATAAAGATACGTTTTGTCAGTACATGGGGTGCAGGTGGGTTACAATAAAGATACATTATGTCAGTACATGAGATTCAAGGTGGAAAGTATAATTAGTTTCGGGCCTTGGAATTAGGGGGCGAGGCGGAAGGGTCATGGCGAGGAAGAGTTGGGTATGGGAATTTAGAATTTGTTAAACAGTCGAGTTTTCAGGGATTTTCTAATGTCTGCGTTTGTTCCGGAAGCAGGTATGTACGTTTTTATTCCGATTTTTATGGCAATTGGGGGGGGGAGTCAGTGATCACTGGGGAGTGTGTGGGGGGTCTGTATTTTGTGTTTGCAGTGGCTATCTGGTCACTTTGAATACCTTCTGGGCACTATCTGTTTTTAGATCGCCTAAGTTATGACGTATAAGTTCCATCCAGGCAGCCTTGTCAAACTTTTGATTATACCTGCGGGACGACTGAGTCTAGGTTGGCCCACATCCTGCCCTAACTACTCCTTCAAAACCACTCCTTTCAGCTCTGGGCGCACAGCGAGATTCAGAGGCCTAAAAAGTCTTTGGATATGTCTAAAAACCTGTTTTGATTATCGGCGCTTGGACAAACTGTATTTTAGGTCATCCAAGTGCCGATTTGGGCGGATTTTGAGACATATTTCTGTTTCGATTATGAGCCCCATAGCACACAGCTTCCTATAGTAAGCATAACACCAAAGTTTTCCTTCCTGATGCACACTGGACATATGCACACGCGTTTCAGCATAAGAACATAAGAATTGTCATACTGGGACAGACCGAAGGACCATCAAGTAGGACCTTGGGGCTGATCAGACGGGCCCCAAGGCTCCTCCAACTCTTCCTCCTCATCCCACTCCAGGGGTGGCATGTCTGCCCAGGGGGTCCTCCTCTATCGCTGTACCCTCGAGTGGCACATCACAGCCCCTTGATCTACCTTCACTTTCTGGGGTAACTCCCCTACCTCCTGATTCTCCTGGGCTACCTCCTATGCAACCTTCTCTTGTTCCTGGGCCACCTCCTGCTCCTCCTGGCCCTCATCTACTGCCTGCTGACATTAGCCTGTGTGTGGTAAAGACATAAAGTTAAGGTGACTACATCATATATGGGTTGCATAGTAGTTTTACTGACAGTCAGGAGGCAGGGAATGCCACAGATATGTGGCTTTTTTCTGGCACCAGGGAGTCAAGTCTGAGAGGTATCTCCAATGAAATGATATAGCATTAGAACCCTGAAATGTAGCCTGGCAACGTGTGATAGAGTAATGCATGAATGAGAACATTGTGTGTGGACAGGGCTGTGGGAGCATGCATGTTGGAAATCATATATTAGTGCTGCCTAATTCGCCAATTTGACTTGATTTAATTGTCCGCGAAAATCAGACTCACCAATTCAGCAACCAAGGAGTTATTGGTGTCGTTTAAACAAATGTTCTATGGTATTAGTGGAAGAGACTGTGAACATGCAATGATGGTCTCTATACACAGCTACTCCGTGAATTTTCACTGGGTTACAGTTGTGGGTCTCAGCGTTATTATCTGTTATATAGAAGTTATTATCTGTATATTTATATATTATGGTATTATAAGGTGATCAATGAAAGTACAAAATAAACCCACCAGGACATAAAAAAAATAAACACCTGATTGGGCAGGAAAACTGAATCAAAAAATCAATCAATAGATCAAATTGAATCAAAAAATATTTCCCTGAATCAGGCAGCACTATCATATATATTTTGATGCTGCCTGAAGTCCACCAGGGAAGCTTTTGCTACTACCTGAACATTGCCCCAACTGTGGAACCCCCTCTTCCCTCCAAAGATTGCATGGTTGTTGTTTGATGGTAGGGGATTGTGACATTTGGGTGCCTTTCTCTGAGTGGGAGTCATGCTAACTGTTGGCCGAGTGGTGTTTGGGTTGTCAATGTAGAAAAGAATCTTTGGAGGTGCATAGGGAGGAGGAGGAGAAGCACATATGGATATAGGTGGGGTATTGAGATAGAAAGAGAGAGTGGTTTTAGGGGAGTCCCTGTACTAAGAATATGTACTGGGCTGCTGATTTTAGAATTTCAGGTGTATCTTACAAGGCAGCATCCCAACCTGTAGAGCTGACTGTTGTATGTGCAATGAGTGTGCTTTGGTGGTGTGAAGGGTTATTGGTTAGAGGGGCCAGGTATATTTTGAAAGCCCACTGTCATTGTACTGTGCTTCATCCCTTTTCCTTCTGTCAGCTGATGTGTGGCATAGTGGTTTGGGCTGAGGAGTTACAGTTTCAAGGTTTGGGGGTTCAATTCTCGCTGTTGGTGTTTGTAGTGACTGTGTTTATTCCCCCCTCCCCCCCAGCTGCAGCAATGAACAATATATGAGTGTGTGGGAGAATATATCCCTCCCCCAATCCTCATGAGCGGTGGGCACATTACATCTAGGATATGATGGGGGACAAGGGAGGTTATGGGGTTACTATATGGGGGAAACTTACGTTGAGCCCTGAGGGCCATCTCATTCGGTGGATAAGGGTTGGGTTTTCCTGCACCTGCCTATACCGGTGCCTCAAGTAATAATAATAATAATAATAATTTTATTTTTTATATACCGCCATACCCAGCGAGTTCTAGGCGGTTTACATCAATTCAAAAGGATCTACGTTATCTAGCAGATTTACAAACAAATAAAATAAAACAGTTCGGTAACAAGTAAAAACTGAAATTGACCGAGGATGGGGGAGGATTGTTGAAGACTTGGAAGAGAGGAGCAGAAAAAAAGGGGGGGTGAATGTTGGGGGGGGAGAGGAAAAAGTGAGCGGGTAGGGCCATTAGAGGTCTTGTTTGCTGAAAAGGTAAGTTTTGAGAGATTTAAGTAAGTAAGTACTCAAGATCCCTTTGGATTCTGGAGTGCCTGCAAGACACAAGTTGGTGGAGAATGGGGGTCAGGCCAACTTGGCTTCACATACATGATAATTACTTGCGACATGTGCAATGCCCCACACATGGCCTTAGACAAATAGCAACAGGCTGCTTGCAGGGAGGGTTGGGGGAGCTAGAGTAGGCTGACATCATTAGGACCCTCATATTAGGAGGCCAGAGGTGTTAAATGGAAGTGACAGCTGCTGAGGCCCTAAGGAGCACATGCTGTCTGTGTCTAGGACTTAATGGAGGCCACTGGCTGATACTCAACTCTGGAGGGTACTCTGGATGAATCACCAGGCCCTCAGGGAGTCAGTGTGTGTGTGTGTGGGAGGCTCCTATCATGGAACTTAAAGAGGTACCTCCTGTAACAGAGGTACAGCTCCACCAGGGCCTCCTTCTGCCATGGGGAGTAATTAGGCTCTCTTCTTTCCCCCATCACACACTCTTTTACTCACAAACTCTCACTGCCACACTCTCTCGCTCATACATTCTCTCTCACTCTTTGTCTCTCTGTCTCTCTCACACTGACACTCTCTGTCTCTCTCTATTTTGTTGCTATCTAAACACCTCTCCTCTCTCCTACCACAACTCCTTACAACACTCACAAAGAATTCTCATTCCATGTGCAGGACTATATATACACCTGGAGGATGTCGGGAAAATCCATTTACTACTGTGGTAACAATACATCATCAGGGATGTGTTAAAAGTCACTTCTACTTTAGACATCCTGTCTGTTGTATAATCCAAGCTCTGGATGTCTATCTTGGATGTTTCAGAGGCTGAATGGGTTTTGTGCTGTGATTTTCCAGAGGTTTAACCACTTCAGTTTTGAAACATCTTGGGTGTCCTGCACATCTTTTTTGTTATCATGCCTAACTTTTGAACATCTAACTCTGGATGTCCTGAACCGGACTTAGATGTCTTATTGAAAACGGCCCTTCATGTTTAGTAAACGTGTCTCTTAGTACTTTCTGTTTCACAATTGGAAAAGTAATACACACCTTTACAAATTGTCCATTTTATTAGCAGACTGGGGTATATTTACTGGGTCTTACTGCGCTAAATAAAAATAAACTAATCAGAAACATCTATAAGCAGAGACTGCCTTAGTTATTTACAGCTTCAAAATCACATTTGAAGATAATTAAAATCTTCTATTGAACCACGCTACCCTTTTAATTGTTTTTGTTGTGTGCCCTGTCTCTCTATATTGACTATTTTGTAAGTTGCAAGAAGCAGAAGTTGTCCGTTAACTTTGTAATGTTTTGCATATACCTTCTATGTGCTATACAAATCAATGATGATCATATTTTAGTTTATTTAACTCCCTGTGCCAGCCAAAGTCCAAGGGTCACAGGTATTCCCATTGTAACCTTATTCTTTACCTTTTTTTTTTTTTTTTTTTTAATCACTTAATACTCATCTAAACTAAAACAATGGGGAAAATATCACCATTCTATAACGTACAATCAGGGACTCTAAATTTATTATTATTATTAGAGATGGACTATCATTTGAAACAAATGCTGTTCATTGATAAGAGTGCATGCTATTTACATACTGGGTCAGATTCAATAAATGGCGCTGAAAAATTGGTGCTATAAAAATCAGTGCTTTTCTATAAAAGTCGCTCCAGGCTGAGTGCTTTTTATAGAATAGCATGTAGCAGGACTTACCCCCTGCTGCCCAATTTGGGAACACATCCCCAGTATTCTATAACTCTGAGCACAGATTCCTGGAACGCCCATGACTCTCCCATGGCCATGTCCCCTTTTGGGTCTCACCCTGGAATTTAGGCGCCCAGAGTTACAAAATAGTGCACAGATAGTTCCGCATGCAAATCCTAATTGGTGCCAATTAACATCAACATAGATTGTTAGTGTGGCGCTGTGGTTAGAGCTACAACCTCAGCAGGTTGTGGTTTCAAACCCCACGCTGTGCTCCCTGTGACCCTGGGCAAGTCGCTTAATCCTCCACTGCCTCAGGTACGTACATCTTAAATAATAAAATGCTAGCCGCGCGTGCGCACTTGCCTCGCGTGTTCCCTAATCCCTTTTCTGTCGGGATGTGGCAAGACAAGTGCGCATGCGCGTCCTTCCCTGCTCTCCACCTCACAATACAGACCGCACCACGCCGCCCCTTCACAACGGCTGCCACAAGTATCGCCGCCGAGCGCACCCGAGGGCAGAGGCAGCCCACGCGCGCGGTGGATGGAGCGCAAGGATGGTCGCCCGACCGCAAACTGTAAATTGAAGCTCCTGCCGCGGCTCTGCCCCCGAGGACAGCATCCCTTCATTGACTGCCGGTGACCTGTTCAGCTACTCTCTAGAAACCTTCCTGCGGACCCGACTCCAGCAGCACTGTACACACGCTGCTTCGGGGCCTTCTACTGCCCTGATTTACTCTGGCACAGAAGCAGAGCAAATCAAGTTTTCTTATTATTATTGCTATTAGTTGGTTTGCTGACCAATTAAATTGTGTGCGCATCTCAAGATCACACCCTGATTTTGGCAAGTAAATTTGGGTGCCCTTTATAAAATCTAGAGGACAGTGTGCATTTTTCTTAAAGAAATAGGCACTATAGGCCTAATTCTGGAAATGGCACCTGCTGCAGTAGGCGCCTATCGCATGCCAATCATCGGTAGGCGCCGAATCTAGAATCGGTGTCTATTTTTCAGACAGACACCTTAAATGTAGGCCAGCATTTTACAGGCCTACATTTAAGGCATCTAACTCGTGCCTTTTGAAGCTCCTAAGCACGCCTATGGACGCCAAAGGCCACTTCCAGCTTAAGCCATGTCTATGCTGACCTTTGGCGTCCATAGGCGCGCCTAGACACCTCTGTAGGTACAAGTCAGACACCTACATTGTAGGCATCTGCTGCACCAATTTTTTTTTTTTTTTTAAGTGCATCCCGATTGGTCTGTTAGACAGTGGTAGAATGCCATTTCCAGAATCAGGCCCTATGGGCTCAATTCTGTATAGGTTGCTTAAAGTTAGATACCAAAATACTGTGTGCTAAGCTAGTATTCTATAATAGTAAAGTTGCATGCCAAATCTGTTATAAAATACTAACATAAGTCTGCAGTTACATGACAATCTTGGGGTGCAACTTCTTATGTCATGGCTATGGCTGGCATAAATTTTGACATCTAAATGAGGGAAATAGGCAAACAAATGCAACTGTTCTAAAAAGTGCTTTCAGGAATAGTCAAAATGTCCCTGACATGCCCCATGCCCCTCCCATGTTGACACCTCTTGTGCATTTGCATGCGAGGAGTTAAATGCGCTGTTTATATAATAAGGGCCTAAGTCTAATATGCACATAACAGCAAATTAATACCAATTATTGGTATTTACGCATATCACCAATTTACTGACAGCTAGTTATTCTATAACTGCATGCCCAGTTGAACATTTAATTCTGGGTGCCATTTATAGAATTTGGGGGTATATGCACATAACATAACTTGTTATTTCTATCCCACAAAACTTTGCCATTCAATGCGGGCAACAGAGAAAAACTATACCTCCACAGTGAACTACAAATTAATACATACAGTAGGATTAAACAACGGTATAAACATCCCAAAATTTCTTAAACAAATATGTTTTCAACAATTTCCTGAAATGTAAATAGGAAGTAGAGGTTCATAGAAAAGGTGTATACATGTGTATATGTGTGCTCTTATCAGGAAAGGGTGTACACAGCCCCCTAATTATAAATAGTATACCAAATGTTTGGTGCCCAAATGAAAGTTAAGCAGCAAAAGTGTGTGTGTGTGGGTGTGGGGGGGGGGGGGGTGTTGAAACTGTACATAGCCACAGTGCTACAACTTGGCATCTAAGTGTTCTAGTGTGTAACTGCAAAGAGAGCATACACATTGGAGGACCATGGATGGGTCATGGACATTCCAACAATTTAAGTATGCACTTTATTGAATTCTGTCTGATGAGTGCTTAACTGCTGCATTTAAGCATATCTGTTTACAGTGAGTGTAAGTGGTAGTGCCTAATTGTTGACTTATGCTAGTATTTTATAATGCATTAGGCACAAAAATGTGCTGTTATATATTACTAGGGTTACCGTACGTCTGTGAAAACCTGGATATGTCCTCTTTTTAGAGGACTGTCCGGGCGCCTGGAAGGATTTCCAAAACCAGGCAGTTTGTCCGGGTTTTGGAAATCATGAGCTCAGAGGCCGTGTCTGGAAGCCTGTGTGCGTGTGGGGCCATCACCGTGATGATGTCATACACATGCATTCATGTGTATGATGTCATTGCATCGACGTTCGCGCATGCATGAAGGCTTCTAAATACGGCCTTCGAGCTCGGGGAGGAATGGGGTGGAGCCAGAGGCAGAATGGGGCAGGACTGGGGGCAGAATGGGGTGGGGCCAGACACCCTCTTTTTTCAAAGAGGAAATCTGACAACCCTATATATCAGTGGTCTCAAACTCAGGGCCACATTTTGGATTTGTAGGTACTTGGAGGGCCGCAGAAAAAATAGTTAATGTCTTATTAAAGAAACGACAATTTTGTATGAGGTAAAACTCTTTATAGTTCATAAATCTTTCCTTTTGGCTAAGTCTTAATAATAATATTGTAATTTATAGCTAAAGAGACATATGATGAAGATACTGTTTTATTTTACTTTTGTGATTATGATAAACATACCGAGGGCCTCAAAATAGTACCTGGCGGGCCGCATGTTTGAGACCACTGCTATATATTATTAGATTGGCATCTAGAGATTGGGCACCAAGCTTTTAGTGCCCTTATGTGTATATAACACACACTCTTTAAGAAAAGTGCAAATGTGAGGTAATGAGTAGCATAGTGGCAGGTATTCTTAAAAACATTCCCTCACTGATGTGGCAGTTAAGCTATCTTCCAGTAGGTGGCACTAACTTGAGGAATCAGAGACAGGAAGCAAAGCCAACATAAGCAAAGGAATGGTAAGCAGTTTGGTCAAAGGAGTGGGGCTCAAAAGGGAGCAGAAAGTAAAAGCCCTCTGGGAGAACAGAACAGGGAGACCCCAAATGTAGAGGTTTCCAAGAGAGAGACCTTGAAGCAAGATGTCTCCAGGGGTGAGCCTGAGGCAGAGGCTCTGGGAAGAGGGAGGTTGCCTGGGAGTTTTTGGTTTCCTTTGCTTGTGTATGTAAGTCACAAGAAGTCAGCTAAGGTAGACCAGGCTTTTACTTTGGTTATACAAGATGCCTGTTTAGGAAGTCTAGTCAGAGTCATACCTGTATTTGTGCAACCCTTCAAGTAGTGGTATATATTGTGCAAAATTCAATTTTTATTTATTTCTTCCATTTGTGCGTCGCACATACCTATACAAGCTCTAGGCGACATTACAGAGGAAGGGGTTAGAAGAGGGTAGGGAGGACTACGGAGGGCAGGAAGGAGTGGAGAGGAGAGAAGTATGTGGAATATTTCATAGAAATTCCTAACTTTACAGATAGGAGCACCATCTATGCAAATGATATCTAAATGAATTAAAGGAATATGTAAAAAGGAATAGAAGGGAGGAACCATTAAACATTCCTTCCTTGAAGATTATTAATACCAGACGGCAGTTTATCTTTTCGGTAACCGCTCCACAGACTTGGAACGCTCTTCCAATTTATTTAAGAATGGAGCAGGATTTAGGAAAATTTAAAAGTAATTTAAAAACATTTCTTTTTAACGATGCTTTTAATATTTAATTCAATAATTTTAAGGCCAGTGATTTTATTATTCTATGTTTTAGCATTATATGTTTCCCTATTGTGCTTTTCTTTTGTTTTGCTTTTCTTTAATCAATTGTATTTCAAAACCCTATCTTACCTTATGTAATGAGAACATGTATTAATTAATTACCCGATGTTATTATTTAAGCTTGTATTGTTTGTCTCTCATTGAATGTATTTTAAAATGTTCATCGCTTAGAATTTGATTAAGCGATTAATCAAGAGAAATAATAAACTTGAAACTTGAGAATTCAGGGAAATTCAATTAATAAAATTTGCCTCTTAACTTTAAAAGACCTTCTTCTTTATTTACTGTGTCTATAAAGTAACAAGGTTCATCATTGTTGAATAAAGTGGTGTTTATTTCACCTTGTAATCTGGTTTGAATGTGTTTATGAAGGCCTTTCTCCCACACATTACCACAGCATACTATAGGCAAATAGTGTGTTTTATTAACAACATTCATGTTGAAACAAAAAATGTTCTGACTGCTCATTCTTTATTATTATGTTTTCATATGTGCATATCACAACCAGTGTTGACTGGTTATAGATCCATTAATTTGGGCCCTGCCCAAGGAACTGGAACTAGTAGTGTTATCGATAAAAAATGTATGCTATTGTGAGTCTAATAGTTGCAAAATTAATGGAGTTATGACTTCTAAATTTAAAATTTCCAAGTATTTTGAGAGTCCAATTAATATTGCTCTAAGAGCTCCAGTCACAGTTGGTGCTACTATCTACTTTATGCTACAGTCTTTCTACTTAAATGTATAAATCTCGGTGTTTTGTTATTTTTTTTACAGTTTTTCATCAATTCTATTGTCACTAGGGGCTCCTTTTACGAAGGTGCGCTAGCATTTTTAGCGCACGCACTGGATTAGCGTGCACTAGCCGAAAAACTACCGCCTGCTCAAGAGGAGGCGGTAGTGGCTAGCGCACATGGCATTTTAGCATGCGCTATTCCGCACATTAAGGCCCTAACGCACCTTCGTAAAAGAAGCCCTAGGTATTGCCACATCTATGACAAAATAATTTTTATTAGTATCGGAGCAGGTAAAACACAGATACCAAGATTCAGCCCAATAAGCAATGCTCCAATAACAGTGAAGCATAAAACATTCCTCCCTACCCCCCACAGGACTGGGTCCCGACAGCAAACACATAAAACATCAACACAAATAAGTAAAGCAAAAGTAAAATCAACAATTCAATATACGACTGCGAGCCACTGGAGTCATGGTGTTCCAAAAATGCTCCCATACAGCTGTAAAACGCTCCCCCCTCAATGTGGAAAGATCAGGCACAACTCTACACTCCCAAGCCAACAGGAGAATCATCTAAGAACGCCACATGGGGAGATTTGGAGCTTCAGTGTCCAACCATTTAAGGAAAATACATTTTAAAGCACACATGATGGACCAACGAAGAAAGGCACTCAAGCCCATTACCACATCTATAAACCACACATTTTTCTTTATTATGACCGAGATATCAGGAGTGTTGCACTTCAAGTGCCTGTTGTGTTTTAAAGTCCCAACAAATCTTGACACTCTCATTTTCTATAACCTTTGCAATGGTATGAGCCCAGCAGGTTTTTTTAAACTACATTTGCAGAGATTCTAGTGGAGTAATTTAGCCATTTGATCATGGTGTCAAAACATTCAAGGTACTGAAGGGGATAGACTTAGTAGATAAAGACAGGTTGTTCACCCTCTCCAAGGTAGGGAAAACGAGAGGGCACTCTCTAAAGTTGAAAGGGGATAGATTCCGTAGAAACGTAAGGAAGTTCTTCTTCACCCAGAGAGTGGTAGAAAGCTGGAACGCTCTTCCAGAGGCTGTTATAGGGGAAAACACCCTCCAAGGATTCAAGACAAAGTTAGACAAGTTTCTGTTGAACAAGAACGTGCGCTGGTAGGGCTAGTCTCAGTTAGGGTGCTGGTCTTAGACCAGAGGGCCGCCGCGTGAGCGGACTGCTGGGCATGATGGACCACTGGTCTGACTCAGCAGTGGCAGTTCTTATGTTCAGTTTACGCTATTTGTTTGAAGCATTGATTAGATGGTCTGCAGTTTCATTGTTGGCGTAGCATAATTGGCATTTGAAATTGTTTCAATCTTTTCTAACATTGTGCTTATTCTTGGACTGCTAAGATCATTCCTTCAGTTTCTCTTTTTTAAACTAAACTAAACTAAACTAAACCTTGGGTTTATATACCGCACCATCTCCACGAATGCGGAGCTCGGCACGGTTTACAGGAAGAAAGATGAGAGAGGAACTACAGTGGAGAGATTAAAGAGTTAGGTGTAAAGGGGGAAGGTGAGAGGCCTAAGAGGGGGGAAGTGTTACAGTTTTGAGAATAGCCAGGTTTTTAGGTGTTTTTTTTTTTTTTTTGTAAATAATTTTTATTCTTTTTTAAATTCTTACATCAAGTGAAATACATGTATTACATTCAATTATGAAGAAACACTTGAAATTATCAATAAATGTTCTTACATTGTAAATTAAAGAAACCCTTTATCAAAATTTTATATCATATTATTATTACAATATTTTTCCCTTCCCTACCCCCTCTATTTGTTCTATACATGTGTTATGATATCTGATCAGTAGAATAATTTGTCAATGGTCCCCATATTTTATTAAATTTTTTAATATAACCTTGTTGTAATGCCATTACTTTTTCCATTTTATATATATGACAAATTGAATTCCAACAGAAAGTGTAATTTAATTTAGTGTAATCTTTCCAATTCTGAGTAATTTGCTGAATGGCGACCCCTGTTAGAATTAATAAAAGTTTATTATTGTTAGCTGATATCGGACTCTGTGTTCTCATTGTTATTCCAAATAATATTGTATCATATGATAGTCCAACATGATTTTCTAATAATTTATTAATTTGGGGCCAATTTGGGGTTTTTAGGTGTTTGCGGAAGAGTTGGAGTGCTCTACTTTTCAGCCATTGTCATGATAGGTGTCTGTCTCATTTTCCAATCAGTACCTTCAATGTATTGGCTATGCAGTGGTTTGTCTATCCAGCTGTTGAACTTGAATTCAAATTCTTGCTTTTTGTATTTTATTTTCAATTCTGATGTTTTCACCAAGCTTTCTTTGCAAATTTCAGCTAACATTGGCTCATTGCCTTTAGTATTACAGTCATTCAGGCCACGCTTTTCTTTTTCCACAGTTTGCTTCATTTGTAACATGATTCTGCTTTCTTTATATATATTAGGGCTGCAGGAGGATTACAAATTTTAATTCTGATTAATCATGTTGTGTGGTAGAAACTAATCATGATATCATGATTGATTGCTATTAATATGTAGTATTTTAAAAGAAAATACAACACGTACTGTAATTCCTGAAATCAAGAATAAACCAGCACTGACTTCCAAAACAAGGATCCTATTGCTGCTTCTAATGTAAGAGCCAACTTTTTAAAATAACTGAGGGGATGGGGGTTAACTTAATATAAATGGAATTGTCTATTTCTGGGAATACTGAAGGGAGACTGCTCAGTCCCTCTGAATCCACAGAGCTGGCACCTATGGCTTCTGATGACATATTTTGACAGAGATAAGTACCTTCTTTTTCCCCCCCCCCACATTTTTTTGTTACATTTTTATTATGCTTCACTATCTAATTCAAACTTTTCTCTGGCACTGGTGAAACATTTCTACATAAAAAAGGTTCTGGGCAAAACTCAGATCCTGTGACTTTCAAGTGTTCAGCCATGAAAAATCCTATTGGAATTTTGGAATGATTTGTAGTTTTTCATGCCCACACTTGTAAAAAAACTAATCTTCTTTGCCAGACCTTCTATTTTCCCACCTGGAAAACTATTTTAAATAAAAACAGAGACATAAATTTGCAACTGCAAAGCGTGTCCATAAAATTCTTCTTTAGCATCAGCAAATGTGAATTTTCAGAGAGGGTCTGATCATGGTGGGCAACAAAGGTACTAACTTGTTTGGGTACATTCCTGCTGGTCAGAAACTGCTTATCACAGTCAGAATCCATTTCTGATGTGGACTAAAGGAGTTGCGTGCTTCCCTTTCCCTCCCTCAACCCTACACCACGATGCTTTCTTCAGCTTCTACGGTCCAGAGTACAGTCCAGGGATTCAAACAGGGATTGGACGGATTCCTGAGGGATAAAGGGATCATGGGATACTGAAGGAGGAGCTGGGATGTAACACAAGTATAGAAAGTTAACCAGGTAATGAGTAAAAACCAACCAGGTCGTGCATGTGAAAGACCGGAGGGCTAGGGCTTCGATAGGAAGGCAGGACTTAAATGGGAAGCCAAGGTGGCAAGGGAGCCCCTTCTGATGATTCTGACAGGTCGTGACCTGTTTGGGCCGCCGCGGGAGCGGACTGCTGGGCAGGATGGACCTGTGGTCTGACCCGGCGGAGGCACTGCTTATGTTCTTATGTTCTTACTCTGCTGCACTCCCCTTTCCTTCCCCCAACCAAGGCACTTTCTTCAACTTTCTTGCCATTGCTGCCTGTCAGTGAAGCATACAGGCCTGCTCCGGGGCCCTCCCTCAGCCGTGGCCCACTTTTTATAAACAGGAAGTTGCATCAGCATTGTGGGATATAGCTGAGAGAAGGCCTGTATGCATTGCGTTGGTAAGGTAAGAGTGGAAGAAAGCACCATGGTGGGGGTTGAGGGAGGGAAAGGGGAGCACGGCAAAGAAAGAGTTGAAGAAAACACCGTGGTGGGCGTTGGGGGAGGGAAAGAGTGCACTGCAGATGCCGGTCCAGCATTTTTCAATGCAATTAAAGTGTTAAATATTTTAACATGTGTTAAAATGTTAGCATGTTAGTTGCGTTAAATACGCAGCCCTAGTTTAGGTGTTATCTATCAGTTTCACTTTGTAGGCATAGTGCATGATTTATTGTCATCAAATTAATAGTTTTTCAGTGAAGTTTATCTAAATCAGCTTGAGGAACATTTTCAAATCAATGTCCTGCTCATAGCATCCAACAAAAACAGCCATAATTAAACAGGAAAAGCATCTAACATCCATTAGTGCACACAATGCTTTGTTAAAAGGGTCTCTATATAAGGCTTCCTCCTTAAGCCTTCTACAAATTGACAAAGATTATTGGCTCTGTATTTAATTAGAAGCATCATATAGATTTGAACAATAGCTGACATAACATGTGTAAGTGCTAACATACAAACTTATATGTGTAAGTTGCCAAGTTTTCCCTGTTGTGTTTTTCCACATATACATTTTTGTAAAGTACATGTGCTGGCAAACACATATGAACAGATTAAAAGGAAGTAGGGGAGGACTCACAAAAAGTAGAAAAGGAAACTTTAGAGTCAGAGAATGAAAAATACAAGTTTATTGTTATAGAAAACCAATTACAAAATAGGCCAACAAATCTACAAGAAACAAATTCTCCAAAACAATAGGATTTCAGAAGAAGGACTCGATATGGTGCCATATTTTGTGCAACTGCCTTCATCAGGAATCACAACGAGCTGAAATAGTTCTAAACACAAGTGTCTTTTGTTAGGGCTTAAACGCCTCTTAAAACAAAATTATTGGTATAAGATAGAAACATGACAGCAAATAAAGGCCAAATGACCCTTCCAGTCTGTCCATCGTGGGATTCTCTATCTCCTCTCCCTAAGAGATCTCACGTGTCTCTCCCATGCTTTCTTGAATTCAGACACAGTCTTTGTCTCCATCACCTCTACCAGGAGGCTATGCTATACATCTACCACCACCCTTTCTGTAAAAAAAAGTATTTCCTTAGATTACTCCTGAGCCTATTTCATTTTAACTTCATCCTATGCCCACTCACTCTGGAGTTTCCTTTCAATTGTAAGACATTCGCCTCATGTATATGCATGCCACATAGGTATTTAAAACTCTCTATCATATCTCCTCTCTCACTTTTAGTGAATCCATGTTACCTCGAGTCCACTGGATTCTAGAAACTTCACTATTCTCTGTTTTCAAAGCATTTCCATGATTTACTTACCATAGATGTCAGTCTTATGTGCCTGCAGTTCTCTACTTCTTCTTTATTTTTGTGGAGAGGGACCTCATCTGCCCTTCTCCAGTCCTTGAAAGAGATTTAGGGACTCGTTTCCAAAGTGTTTAAGTGCTTCGAAAATGAGCCCCTTTGTACATCAGCAAATCCCTTTCTAAAATACTTATCACTGGAATTGAGTATGTCCTGACCTCAACGTCTCAGTTTTGATTTCTAGCTTCCTAGTTTGCTGATACCCCGTGGGACAAAAGGTTGGTCGAATCAGGCACATACTTTGAATACATTTAAAAGTATCTATATAATTGCATTCCCCCCCCCCCCCCCACACACACACAAACTTTTGAACCCTGCCCTTGAAAATGCCTCTTCCACCAGAAGGTAAAGTCTAATGTATTCAAACTATAATTTTACCCAAACACACAGCTTATTGTACAGTAATAGTTTTGAAAATTACCCTTCCTGATGCCAACATATCCAAATGTATAAATAACTTACAATGACTCTTGTATTGTGGTTTTTTGATCTAATGCTACAGACCATGCATGAGGGCTATGTATAAAGCATGGTGCAAATCATGGTGTTAGAATGACCACAAAGAAGGCTTATGGCAGGTGTCATAAAGTTATCATGTGCCATCTAATAATCTATAAAATAATAGTTCTCTGGCAGTGAAATTCTGACTGAATCGGACTATCTTGGGTGTCCTTACCTGAATAGCCTCCATTGTCACTAACTATGATTATAGACAAAAATGAAATCGGACATTACCATGTCTACCAGAATGATAGTCAGGTAAGAGTCCCAGTAGGGGGTTCCATGCATTGTACCCAATTTTTATGTCAGTCTGTTTGGTTCTCAGGAGGTGAAGAAAGGCCTTTCACTGTCTCAGCATGGCATGACATCAGATGTCAGGGAGCAGCACAGGGATTTGATTTTACGAGTGAATGATCAGATGGAATAGTGCTAGCATGCTAAATGCAGATTGAATTAAGTAACCTCAGTTCAGATATATACAGCTGAGATCCAGGAGCTGGTAAACTGGCGACAGGGGAGCAGAATAAAACTTGGAGACAGCTTGAAAATTAACACCTGAATAATATCAAAGGAGACAAGGCTGAAAAAGAGGGCTAGAGCAGTCTTCAGGGGTACAGCAAAGACATGAACCTACAGTAATACTATTAAGAAAAAAAGATGCTCAAAAAAGCTGAATAATAATAAATGTAATAAGTAGGAAAAAAGGAAAAAGACAGTAAATGCAGACAAAAAAAAGAAGAAAACATTTAGGTCTACATAGGATTTGCTGATCCGGAAACAAAAGGATATTATACTGGTTTTAAAAGAGGCACTGCAACCACATTTACTCCCAAATTTGGCTAGGTTTAAATGTTTGCTGAGGACTAATAGCATTAATATAGTGCGCTTGACATCTAATAAAAAAAACATTCCCAAAAAGTTATACATGAATCTATCATTTTCTGTTTTATAGCATTTTAATGTGCTAGTTATACTATAAAAGCGGTATATCAAATGCAATAAAACATAAACATCTAGGCAGCGCCAGACATGTAAGAAAGACCATATCACTCCTTTAATATGCACAGGACATTGGCTACCAGTTTCTTTCCATATCCATTTTGAAATGTTGTGCCTTACCTTTAAAGCCTACCAGTGAGGAACTCCTGCTTATCTGTCTTCTGTGGAGGTTCCATTATACTCACAGACTGCCTTTGTGGGGAAAAAAATAATCAGTTCTTCTTCCATTTTGCTGGAAGGCAATCGGAGAGCGAGGGAAGGGCTTTTTCCCCCTCGAGAGAAACAATTGCTAGAAATCGCTGCACTTTTCTGTTAAGGACTTCTAAGACAATGATCTCTCCCCTGCAAAATAAACTGTTTTAAGTCTGTGTAGGAAGCCAAGACTAGAGTTGGCTGTGCTCTGAGCTAGTAGATTTTGCCACCTGCCTAACTCCTCTTCAAAGCATCAACAGTTGAACCTTATGGTTGTTTAATACTTATGCTCACCCAGAAAGAGATTTTAACTTAAAAGTTTTTCAGCTCTCCCTTATACTTATCAGTGCAGACTGCAAAGCATAAGGAGTGTAGATGGACACATTGCACTGTCCTGAGAAGATAAAGTCTGAATCTGATAGATTTGATTTGGCTTCATTATGTCCTCATTGCACCAACTTGATTTCCTTTCTCTGGTAATTAACCCCCTCTTTTACGAATGCATAGCACGGGTTTTAAAACTCCTATGAGCATCGGTGCAGTTACCGCTTCTGCCAGCGCAAAAACCCATGCTATACGTTCATAAAAGAGGGGGTAAATTATTGAGTTTGTATATAGTTTGAGTAATGCCTGCAGTAAAGGCTTGCTGTTTCTTTTTTTCTTTTAATAAAGTAGTCAAATTGCCGTTTTTCACTTATACTGAGATCTGATGAGTGTCAGTCCTCCCCTCAGCACACTGCAGGAAAAAACTGGGACTTAGGTCTAGAAATTTGAACACTGTCTGACCTTTTACAGTCAAGAAACCCCCTTCTTTCACCCTGTCTTTCATCTAGGCTAGTGAGCTGGAAGGTGACTTTGGCTGAGAAATAGTTTTGTACTAAAATATGAGAGCCCAAGATTAGGCAGAAGGCCAACCATAGAACTTTAAATGGATAGAGGGCCATAATCAAAAGATACGTCTAAGTCCGTTTTGGGCCTAAGTTGCTAGTCGCCCAAAGTCAGCAGTGTCTAAAATCCAAAAATCATCTAATTATACGTCCAGCCGTTTGATCGGCCAGACCGCTAAGTGATCTATCTTTATACCCCATTCTCATCCAAAAAATCATCCAAGTCAAAAATGCCTAGGACAAGACCTTTTGGACATGGAAGGGGCCAGCAAAGTGATGGACTGGACACCCAGACATGGCAACATATGTGTGGGCGAACTTCACAAAAAGGGTGCCATGTAAACATCTCACCACAACTCCCTTATAGGTCATGGTGAGCCCCCCAGAATACCCCCAAACCCTTCTAGATCCACCTGTCTACAACCCCAAGAGCCCTTATGGCTGTACGTGGCATCTATATGGCAGTACAGCAGGGTTTGGGGGGTTTTGGAGGTACACATGTTTCACCATGAATGGAGTGGTTAGAGTAGCTCATGGGCCTGGGTCCTCCCCTCTACGGGTCACTAGCCCACCCCTCAGACTATTTAAGCTACTTCTGTGCTTCTCTACTAGGCTTTCCTATGCCAGCTGTTAATGTTCTGGAGGCAGATATGTAAATTTTATATTCTGTTTTTTTATGGAGGGGGGTCAGTGATCACTGGGGGAGTGTGTGGGGGTCTATACTTTGTGTCTACAGTGGTTATCTGCTCACTTTGGAGACCTTCTGGGCACTTAGACCTGGTTTTACATGGCCTAAGTCACAGCGCACAATTTATGTCTAGGCAGTCTTGTTACACTTTCGGTTATTAGGCCGGCCCGTGTCCCACCCTGATCCCGCCCTCACCACTCCTCCTAAAATGCCCCTTTTAGCTCTGGGCGTACAGCAGCACTGAAGGGGCCTAAGTCATTTTGAGATACGTCTAAAACTCGGTTCAATTATTGGCACTTGGACGACTTGTTCTACAGATCGTCCAAGTGCTGATTTAGGCGGGTTTTTAGATGTATTCCCATTTTGATTATGAGCTCCATAGCTTATATGTTTAAAGGTGTTCCTGCTGTTTGGCCACTGCCTTTTCTAAGGCCCTGATTCTGCATATGTTGCCTAAAAAACTGGTGCTGACTAGTGCGGTGCTAAGCACAATTGTAAATCTAAAATATGTTTAAAAAAACTTTGTAT
Source organism: Geotrypetes seraphini (assembly GCF_902459505.1). Classification (NCBI taxonomy): domain Eukaryota; kingdom Metazoa; phylum Chordata; class Amphibia; order Gymnophiona; family Dermophiidae; genus Geotrypetes; species Geotrypetes seraphini. The sequence continues at coordinate 309,272,158 of NC_047086.1, read as the reverse complement.
TGTATATCTTGTTAAAAATCTCAATAAAATATTTAAATGGTAAGCAAAATTTTATAAAAGTTAGGTGCACTTTTTAGAATCGTGCTTAGCGTTACCTAAGTGATCTTAGGCGTCACTAGGCATCCTAACTTTTAGGTGCACTGTATTTGTGCCAGGATTTCTTGGCCTAAATGTGTGAGCCTACATTAGGTGCACAATGGCACATAAGTCGAAAACAAGCCAACCATCTGCCCCAGCCATGTCCACTTTAAACTATATGCTTTGGACTGGGCACCTACTTTTTTTTTTTATCATTTATTTATATTTTCCAACAATAAGTACAAGAAAATTAAACTTCTTGCTAAAGAAATACAGCAAAATAAGGTTACATAGTAATCATTGAAATAATGAAAAGTAGAATAATTGAATATCCTTCCTTAGATCTCAACTAAATAAGGGGGGGAGTTAAAGCCAGAATATTGAGAAGTAAATTTTAAACAACAAGGCAAAATATAGAAGTAAGGCTATAACGCAAGTTTTCTTTCTTACGAGAACTGGTGGCGGCCATTCAGAGAGCAGTGCGAGGCCGAGCAGGAAGCAGGAAGAGCTCGGCCCTGTAAGGTACATTGCTGGCCGCCAAAAAGGAATGGGGACGGAAAGGCTCAGCATGGGGCAGGGCGTGGAAAAATCGCTCCTGCCCCGTACACTGCTGGACCACCAGGGATTAAAAATGGCAGGTAAACGTGTGCCAAGGGGTTAAAAAAAAGTTAGATGGCCGGAACGGGAGACAGGAGGCATTCCTCCTGTCCCAGCCTACTGTATCATCCGGGTGGGGGGGTTGGGTTGATGACCCGAATATAGGCCGAGACCCCCATTTTTGGCCCATTTTTTGGGCCCAAAAATCTCTATTTGAATTTATATGGTGGTACTTGTCTCAAAGACAGAAACTGTTTCCTTCTTTTTTGGATAATCTTTGTTACGTCTAAGTATGCCCATATTCTCTTTCCATAAAATACATTTTTAGAAGATTTAAAGTATAATTTCATAAATGAGTCCAAATCTTGTTGAAAAACAAAGGATATCAATAGTGTTGTTCTCAATGTTGACTCAGAAGTGGATTCCTCTAGGATAGCAGATATATTTTTAAAGTCAATCTGTGAGGACTGTATATTTTTCCGCTTCCATAATCTCCTGGCACCTTTTTGCGGAAAGTGGTAGGTAGTGAATTTTATTTAATGGGGTATAGATTCCGAAGAATACTTCAATACTTTTAACAAATATTTTTTGAACATTTCATAAGGGGAAATCCCTGGAGGCTTAGGAAAGTTTAAAATCCTTACATTCAGCCGACGGTTGTAATTTTCAGTATTTTCAATTTTCTGACGTAGCAACTCGCTATCCTTTATCACAAGTGTTCTATATGTTTGCAGTGATTGGACCTCAGTTTGTATTTTCATAATTGAATTTTTGTTTCAATGTTCATTCAAAAGTTTTAGTTATATTATCCAATTTGGCTCAAAGAGCCTTACCTCTTCTGCTGTCTTTGTCGTAGCGATATCCAATTTCTGGAGAGTCTTTTTTTTTTTAATAAATCTTTATTAATTTTCAATCTTTGACAACACATTACAAATAATATAACATAAAAAGATTATATAAAATGCACCATTCTCACACAAATATTAAAGAAAACAATCATTTTCCCCACCCTTCTCCCAATTATTTATATACCAAATCATATTATGTATTACAACATTATAATTAAATAATTTTTAATCTTCAAATAAAAATCCCTCCCTTCCCCCACCCTGGATGTGCAAGGAAATCTAAAAAAGAAAAGATACATTACCATTTTTGTATGTTAACAAATTCAGTCAGTGGGCTCCATACTTTATTAAATACGTTACTAAAACCCGAACATTCCGCATGCATTCTTTCATATTTATATGTATTACATACACTTGCCCACCAAAATGTGTAATTAAGTCTGTCATGACATTTCCAGTTTATCGTGATCATTTGGATGGCTAAAGATTGCTGCTAAAGTATCCTCCCTGACAAGGGACAACTCCCCAAAGCTGGTCTGCATCGGCAGAAGCTCATCTGCCATGGAACCTTCCTCCAAGGTTAGATTAGGTGCTCTTTTGGCTCCTCTTCCTTCCTTCCTTCCGGGTCAGCCACATCAGCCAGACAGGGAGGCAGGACAACCGGTGCAGGCGAAAGCGAGATCTCCTGCTCCTGTGAGAGCGAGCCTTCTCCACTCGGTCTCGCAGCGGGGGTCAATTCACCGATACTAGAGCAAACTGCTGGTAGGTAATGCTCTAAAGTTCACACCGATTAAACCCATTAATTAAGTTAGGAGCCTGCATTGGCTAGATGCGCTGATGTATGCATCTAACTTTATGTGGATTTTATAGAATATATATAGAATGTTTATATTACCTATTCACAGTATTTAAATTGATTTCTCTTCATTTTATTGCAGTAGACCAATTGAAATTTATATGAAGCACCAAGAAACAGGTCATGATTGGGTTTTTTTTTCCATAGAAAGATGTTTATATGAGGAAATAAAACCAATGCTTTGCTCTTGTAGTCTTTATTGAATGCTGTCTAATTGCATTGAAAAACACAGCTTGAACTTTCATAAGTAATTTACAGGTCGGTCAATCCTTTAGAGGTTCATTTAGGGATTTATAATCGGCTCTTAGTAGAAAATGCCAGAATATGTTGATTGTGATTATAGGAGCCTGTTACAAACCTACACACTAACACTCATTAAGACTAATATGTTGTCACACATTAATGCATATTAGAGCCTAGACACTATAATGTATTAAAGTTTTGCAGTTAACCTGCAGGAACACTATTGTGTGTTAATGACATAGCTGCGAATGTGGAATACCATTAATTATACCTCTGGAGTTGTAATTAGCTGTTCAACATAAGCAATTAATGTGCATTAATGGCATCCATGTTAAGTGCAAGGTGTATTCCACCTATTTCTTGCCTTCTAATAATAATTTCTGCACAAGGTGTTAATTTGCACTAGCTGTTACCGCAGCATATTAACTTTTTTTTTTAAAGCTCTGTATGAGGGGCATAGCCAAGGGAAGGCCTGAGCTCCTTCACATTTGCCTCAGGCCCACCCAGATACTGGACACACTGTTATCTAGCTGACGGAGATCACCAAACCCCTATAACTGAAGAAATTGGAAGCCTCCCCAATCAGCTAAAACACAGCTATTAGCATCTAAAAAGGCTATCTTTAGCCTTCTCTCTTGCCTTGCAGGCCCATGGATACTTAGTATATGGGGGCCTGCAAGCAGATATTTATTTATTTAAGTATTTATATACCATTTATAGCCTTTGTGGCTCATAATCAAAAGAAAAAAAACGTTCAAAAAGTGGCCTAAATCGGTACTTGGGCGATCAAAAAGACAGATCGTCCAAGTACCGATAATCAAAGCTGGTTTTAGACATATCTAAAACCAGCTTATCCCTTTACTTTGCCTCTAATGCCTAGAGCAAAAAGAGGCATTTTTAGAGGAGGGGAAAGGGCGGGAGGTGGGCAGGAAGTGGGCCGACCCAGACTTAGACTTGCACCAAAAGTTTAACAAGGCTACCCAGTCAGAATTATACGTTTTGACTTAGACCAAATCAAAGCAGGTATAAGTTCCAAATAGGAGTCGCTGAGCTGATTGTGGCTGCCGCGATCAGCTCAGCAGCCCCGGTAATCTGCCCACCCCTCACCACAATGATCACGGCAGGAGAGATGCCTAATCTCTCCTGCCGGCACCCCAACCCTACTGACAATACCAGCAGGAGGGAGCCCAAACCCTCCTGCCGAGGAGCAAGCCCCCGAACCCCCCCCACAATACCGGCAGGAAGGCGATCTCCCCCCCCCCCCCGTGAAATATAGGCAGAGGAATCCTAGGCCCTCCTGCTCATAGTGCACCCCCACCATGACCCCCTGTGAACCCCCTGAACTCCTGATCGCTCCCCAAAATGGCCCCCTAACCCTGACAACGTCCAACACCTCTCCCAACCCCTGACACTCCCCAGCACTCCCCCCTCAACTTACTTTAAGTTGGCTGGCTGGATGGGTTCCGAGCCCGGCTGGCCAGCAGGCCTGCCATCCTCTGAATGGTGAGCTTAGGGCTGATTGGGCCAAGCGTCTAAAGCCCCACCCACAGGAGGGGCCTTAGGCGCCTGGGCCAACCGGAATTGGCCCAGTTTCTTTGGGCCCCTCCTGTATGTGGGGCCTTAGGCACATGGGCTGGGTTGGCCCCATGTGCCTAAGGCCCTTCCTATGGGCGGGGCCTTAGGCGCCTGGCCTAATCATGCCCTAGGCCCATCATATGGAGGATGGCAGGCCTGCCGGTCAGATGGGCTTGGGACCCGTCCATCCGTCCAACTTAAGGTAAGTTGAGGGGGGTGTTGGGGGTTGGGAGTGTCAGTCAGGGTTAGGGGGCCATTTGGAGGTTTGGGGGACAATCAGGGGTTCAGGGGGTGATCAGGGGGGTCGTGGGGGGTACACCATGGGCAGGAGGACCTGGGATCCCTCCTGCTGGTATTGTCAGGAGCGTTGGGGTGCCGGCAGAAGAGATTGGGCATCTTTCCTGCCATGGTTCGCGACAGTTCGGGGGTGTGTGGATGGCGATTGCGGCAGGAGAGATTAGGCATCTCTCCTGCCGCGATCGTTGCGGTGGTGGGGGATTCTGTAACCAGTGTTGTTTTTGACAGACGCCAGTTACAGAATCCAATTTTTAGGTGAAAGACAGGCCCCTCCTTCGCCTAAAAATTCTTGTTTTGGGCGTTTGGGCAATTTTTTATTTGATAATATGTTCTAAGGTTAGACATAGTGGTGGTCTTGGCTTTTAAACTGCTGAACGTAGAGGTACGCCATTCTCAAACAAACCCTCATTTTGGATGGGTTTATTTGAGAATGGACATTTTCCCTGCTGCCACCTTCAGTGTTTAGAGACTTAGATTTTTTTTTTTAAATTATGCCTCTCCACGTGGTTTACATTCAGGTACTCAAGTATTTCTCCCTAGATAGACACATTTTCTACCTAGTGGCTGTATTAGCCTTGAATGGGCACATACCTGACATAAAAATCCCTTTTGGGAACTACAAACTTCCCCTTAAATCTGAGGTCAGAAACCATGGGGTGCAGCTGAACTCAACAGTTATGCTGATCCCCTAAATCCAAGCAACTTTTCGGAGCTGCCTGTCATTTGTAGATCTATGTTGTTTTTCTATGTACAACAAGAAGGCAAGTCTTGTCACAGTAGTTCATACCATGGTAACAGTAAATTTGGATTATTGTAATATACTCTATGTTGGTGAGAATGCAAAGGGATTGCTTCACTTCCAATAGATTCAGAATGCTGCAGCATGATTGATAGGTTATAAGCAATGTATATGTATCACACCATTTCTGCAAAATCTTCACTGGATTCCAGTAAAATACGAGGCTTAATTTTAAATTTTTTCTTTCTCTCTCTGATCTTCAAGGCCCTTAAATGAAATGGGCCAGAGTACTTGAAGAACAGGATCTCCTTCTGTGCAGTTCCAAGTTCACTAAGGTCCTCTCAAAGAGAATCCCTAACCATAACATACAAGCCTGTCAAATAATTTTCACCAGAGTAGCCCCAGTAATCTGAAACACCCTTCCAGAAAGGCTTCATCTAATATAAGACTAGCTAATCACACACACAAGAACGGTGCAGGGCTTGCTTACCGTACATGAATCTTTCCTGATTCAATGTGCAATTTTCCTTAGGTTAGCCATCCTATTTAACTCTTTTTATTCTTTCTTGTCTATTCCACCTCTCTTTACCCTCTATGCCAGTGGTCCCCAACCTGGAGGACCACCAGGTCAATCGGGTTTTCAGGCTAGCTCTAATTTATATGCATGAGAGAGATTTGCAGATAATGGAAGTGAGTGGCATGCGGATCTGCTTCCTGCATATTCATTAGGGCTATCCTGAAAACCCGATTGGCCTGGTGGTTCTCCAAAACAGGGTTGAGGACCACTGCTCTATGCTATCTTTTAAGCTTGTGTGTTGTAGTGACATTGTAAGAAGCATACTATGTCATAATGTATATTACTCTTTGTAATTGTTTATGTCTGGGTTATACTTGCTGTATATCAGCTTGGATGAATTTGTTTATGTTATTTGTGGTCTTATATCCTGCCAAATCTACTTTCAAAAAGGTAAATAAATAAAACATAATCATCTGTTCTCTGCAGTAAGACAAGGAGGAGATAGATAGGTCAGTAGATCATGGTTTGAATATTGTAGTTAAGATCTTCCTTAATGAATAGATGGTTCTGGCCTGGTTCAAAGAAGAACGTGGGACCATTTTTCAGCACATTAGTGGCACATGTGTTGACGCTTAATTTGTATATTATATTGAGGCTAACATCACCTCCTATTATCCATTCTGAATTGAATTGATGGGTATAGAGGGTACCATAAGGATTTTGTGTAACTCCAGTGTGACTCTGCCTGGTAGTAGAACGTGAGCATTTGGATAAAAAGTGGAAGTTCATGGGCCATAGGCTTCAAGTTAAGATAGTGCCAAGTGACTTTTGATATAGAGAATGCACCTCTGTTGTCCACGATCTATCTGTAAAAGTAGGTAGATATGACTTGATGCTGTCATCCATAGCTTCTATCAGGTAGCGAACTGCTCTCTCTTCTCCCCATTGTCATTACAAGTTCTGCATAGATTTTAAGCTTATAGACGAAGTCATTTATGTCAAACAAACTGTACAATTATAACCTTGCTAGTAACTTGTTTCTTTGGTCATCCATTATGACATACAACTCCACTGACCTCTCAGGTTGCTCTTTGTGAAACACTTTGGCTAGGCATATCTTAGCATAGAAATCGCAGCTCTTGACACACACTGCTGCACATTTGTGGGTAACTTCAGGTGTCAGGGTCTTTTCTTCATCATTCTTGACTCAGTTTAGAAAATGATGTTAATCCCTTTACCAGCTAGGTATAGGGATTAATATATTGATTGCTGCCACACTGCACTTGATGTTGCTGTAGTCTTTTAGTAAAATGATTTGGCAAAAAATATTTGCTACAGATTCTATACTTTTTTGAGTAATTATTTTAATTTGCCATGGGTTTCTCTATAAACCCATGCATTTTCTCAAAGGGTAAAGTTTCTTCTGTAAGGGGCACTGTTGGTTTGGATCCTTCATTCTATTTGTGCACAAGACATTTGTGCTACATCTATAGATATAGGTTTCCTTATGTTACTTTGCTTCTTAGCTTGTCTTTTACTTTCAAAGTAGCTGGCCTTGTGTTGGACAAATCAAATAAATTAAGATCATTTTTCCAGTTGGCCAGAATTTGAATAAATCTTGAAGGATATGAAGGGAGAGAGAGGCTCCTATGATAGTCTTTTTTGTACATTGTGCCAAAGGAAATCCATAGATCCTACGACAACTTGTCTTTGGTTTTATGTTATGAGGTGTGTCTAAGCAGCAGAAACCTGAGAGTTGTAGTCGCCCAGTTCTTGCAGCTTGCGATTGTCTTTGGTTGTTATTTTTGGAAAGTTTTCAATTCTTTCAAACAGCACATTTTCAATCACTTCTGTGCTACCATATTACTATTTGAGCCTTCTTCACATTTCAGTTAGTTCCTCAGAGGGCTTTTTCATACATAAAGATTGTAGTTTATTTGATGCATTCTGTAGATCCACTCCTTAGCCATCTCAACATCAAATTGATTTTGTCCTTTAGAATAAGGTTCAGATCTGCAATGGCATTCTTTAAATCAGCTTTCCATGCTCTCTTGTTCTCAGGATGATAATCAAACATGGTGAGCCCTGTATTTATGAGATCTCAGTTAATCATGTACTTGGCTATCTTTAATCTATCTGGTGCATCAGTCTGAATAGCAGGAGGCATTTTCAGGTTGCTATTGTAGGGCATATTGCATCACTCATTGTCCACTCTGCCATCTTTGAACACTGACGTGGTTAGGATGCTCAGATGTATTTGGTTTGAGCAAGGGTTGTACGACTAATATCCTTGTTGATATCAGCTTTGTAGATCTGTCTTGTACCCCATCCTTGTAGAACACTGCAATGTGAGGCTAAGGTGAAGTGTCTTCCTTGGTGTTTTTACCTGCAGTGTTTGCCAGCTGTGTATCTGTAGTATTTTAATGTCCATGATGGTGTATGTATTAGGCCAACCTCTCTCAGGCCTGGCAGTTATCGGTGAAGAGGGACGACTGTCCTCAGTATCTGTGGACTTTCTGGGTCAGATTGCTTATGTATTGGCACACTCTGCCTAGGACATAGCTTTTAGTGTGCTGAGCAGGATCTTCTGAGGCAGTTGGATACACCAGATCTCCCTGCTTTCCTGCCCTTCAGCTGCTACAGGGGTCTTGGCTTTGGTTTTAGTAGCTTCTTGTGGCAGCATTTTGAGAACAACATTCATTTCAGCCTTTTTGCATTCAGTGATGACAGTTATAGCAGCATTAGGAGCACAGTTGTATCAGCTGCTTTCTGTGTTTCTATATTTTAATTCTCTCTAATTCTGGGTTAGCTTCTTATTTGCTATAAGAGGAACATGACTTTGCTGCTTCTTCAGCATGGACTCCAGAAGCAGCACTTGTTTATGAGCAGTTTGGATACACTGACATTAGTGACCTTGAAGATCTTGATGTATGCTCAGAACAGCTGGAATGTTGGGATATAAAGAGGAATTCTATGACCTACGCTCCCATATTTATGCATACATTGTATTCATGAATGCTTAGAGGGGCATAATAAAAAAATGTCTAAGTCCTCTTTTGGCCTAAGGCCTTAAACGCTGAAAGTAGCAGCAGGGAAAATGTCCATTCTCAAAAAAAACCATCCAAAATGAGGGTTTTTTTTGAGAATGACCTATCTCTACGTTCAGCAGTTTAAACGCCCAGACCACCACTACGTCTAACCTTAAAACACAATATCAACCAAAAACTAGCCTAAGTCCCAAACGCCCAAAATAAGACCTTTTAGGCGAAGGAGGGGCCAGTTCTTCGCCTAAAAGCTGGATTCTGTAACCGGCATCTGTCAAAAACAACACCGCCCTACCCACGAACTGCTACAACCCGTAGCAGGAGAGATGCCCAATCTCTCCTGCCGCAGTTTGTGGCAGTTTGGAGGGAGGGGGGATTGCAATCACATGGCAGGGGAGATGCCCAGTCTCTCCTGCCGCGATCACAAACCACATCCCACCCCTGAACCAATACCGGCAGAAGGGATCCCAATCCCTCCTGCCGAGGCATGAGCCCCGCAACTCCCCCCACCCCCCCTTAAAATACAGGCAGGAGAGACCCCAGGCCCTCCTGCCCATGGCAACCCCCACCCCCCTAAAATATGGGCAGAAGGGATCCCAGGCCCTCCTGCCCACTGCAACCTCCCCCACCCCCCTTAAAATATGGGCAGGAGGGATCCCAGGCCCTCCTGCCCATGGTGCTCCCCCCCAGCAAATTTCCCCAACCCCCGATTGGCCCTGTGACTCCCCGACCGCCCCTCTCATCCCCGACACCCCCCCACCCTTCACTTACAGTCAGTTGGACGGACGGACGGGTCCCAAGCCCATCTGCCCAGCAGACTCGCCATCCTGAGAATGGTAGGCCTTAGGGCCTGATTGGGCCAGGCTCCTAAGGCCCCACCCATTTTCTTTGGCTCTGCCTCCTTTCCCAGTGGACTATGCTGTAGCCTCTCAGTTTTTCCCTTTTGCAAGCATGTTTAGAATGTATCTGATCTGCTCTGAATTTGTTGTTTTATTTTTCAGAGTCTGGTTCAATACCAGAAATGAGGAGTCTTTTCAGGCACCTATTGCCTTAGTCCTGCCATATCTCCACGATGGCCTTGAGGACTTAGGGAGATGGAGCAAGATAGCTGATGGCAGTTCTGCTTGAATTGTGTCCATGTTTGCCTTTGTGAATTTGGTCTTTTTATCTGTTTCTTTTTTCAATGAGGAAGAGGAAAGGGCATTACAAGCCTTCTGTTTCTCGGCCTCCTCAGTCCAGCCCAATAGACGGCTTTGTACTATGTGGCTCAGCCTCGATTAGGTCACGGATGCAAATGCCACTGGGAGACTCACTGGTGCAGGGAGGATTGGCATCTCCCCAGGCCTTGAAGGTCACTTTTAGCTTGGAAGAATGCAGGTACCCTCTTGCCCGATGGCACTTCTGCAAGGAGAAGAGTGAGTGGGTTTGACAGCACTTTGGGCTAATGACTAATCTTGTCCCAACAAAGTGAAATTATATCTGGTGTTGTAGATGAAACCACTGTTACCATACTAGAAAAATTGAGGCCAGGTGGAAGTCACCTGTCTTCCATTTAGATGAGACTCCAAGGGAGCTCCTTAATAAAAACAAGAGAAAAAGGAAGCCGATATGGTTCTCCAACCTAGTGGCTGAGAAAATAAAGGCGAAAGAGTTGGCGTTCATGAAATATAAAAAAACCCAAGAAGAGGAGAGCAGAAAGGACTACAGGGTGAAACTGAAAGAAGCCAAGAGAGAGATACGTTTGGCGAAGGCACAGGCGGAAGAACAAATGGCTAAAAATGTAAAACAGGGAGATAAAAATTTTTTCAGATATATTAGTGAAAGGAGGAAGATAAAAAATGGAATTGCTAGGCTAAAAGATGCTGGGAACAAATATGTGGAGAGTGATGAGGAGAAAGCAAATGTGCTAAACAAATACTTCTGTTCTGTGTTCACAGAAGAAAATCCTGGAGAAGGACCGAGATTGTCTGGCAAAGTTACACGAGAAAATGGAGTAGATTCTGCGCCGTTCACGGAGGAGGGTGTTTATGAGCAACTTGAAAAACTAAAGGTGGACAAAGCGATGGGACCAGACGGGATCCATCCCAGGATACTAAGGGAGCTCAGAGAGGTTCTCGTGAGTCCTATTAAAGACTTGTTAAACAAATCTCTGGAGACGGGAGTGATTCCTGGGGATTGGAGGAGAGCGGATGTGGTCCCTATTCATAAAAGTGGTCACAGGGATGAAGCAGGAAACTACAGGCCGGTGAGCCTCACTTCAGTTGTTGGAAAAATAATGGAAGTGTTGCTGAAAGAAAGGATAGTGTATTTCCTTGAATCTAATGGGTTACAGGATCCGAGGCAACATGGCTTTACAAAAGGTAAATCGTGCCAAACGAACCTGATTGAATTTTTTGATTGGGTGACCAGAGAGCTGGATCGAGGACATATGCTAGATGTAATTTACTTGGATTTCAGCAAAGCCTTTCATACAGTTCCTCATAGGAGGCTGTTGAACAAACTTGAAGGGCTGAAGTTAGGACCCAAAGTGGTGAATTGGGTCAGAAACTGGCTGTCGGACAGACGCCAGAGGATGGTGATTAATGGAAGTTGCTCGAAGGAAGGAAAGGTGACTAGTGGAGTCCCTCAGGGTTCGGTGCTGGGGCCAATCCTGTTCAATATGTATGTAAGTGACATTGCTGAAGGGTTAGAATGAAAAGTGTGCCTTTTTGCAGATGATACCAAGATTTGTAACAGAGTAGACACCGAAGAGGGAGTGGAAAATATGAAAAAGGATCTGCAAAAGTTAGAGGAATGGTCTAATGCCTGCCAACTAAAATTCAATGCAAAGAAATGCAGAGTAATGCATTTGGGGATTAATAATAGGAAGGAACCGTATATGCTGGGAGGAGAGAAGCTGATATGCACGGACGGGGAGAGGGACCTTGGGCTGATAGTGTCCGAAGATCTAAAGGCGAAAAAACAGTGTGACAAGGCAGTGGCTGCTGCCAGAAGGATTCTGGGCTGTATAAAGAGAGGCGTAGTCAGTAGAAGGAAGAAGGTGTTGATGCCCCTGTACAGGTCATTGGTGAGGCCCCACTTGGAGTATTGTGTTCAGTTTTGGAGACCGTATCTGGCGAAAGACGTAAGAAGACTTGAGGCGGTCCAGAGGAGAGCGACGAAAATGATAGGAGGCTTGTGCCAGAAGACGTATGAGGAGAGACTGGAAGCCCTGAATATGTATACCCTAGAGGAAAGGAGAGACAGGGGAGATATGATTCAGACGTTCAAATACTTAAAGGGTATTAACGTAGAACAAAATCTTTTCCAGAGAAAGGAAAATGGTAAAACCAGAGGACATAATTTGAGGTTGAGGGGTGGTAGATTCAGGGGCAATGTTAGGAAATTCTACTTTACGGAGAGGGTGGTGGATGCCTGGAATGCGCTCCCGAGAGAGGTGGTGGAGAGTAAAACTGTGACTGAGTTCAAAGAAGTGTGGGATGAACACAGAAGATTTAGAATCAGAAAATAATATTAAAGATTGAACTAGGCCAGTTACTGGACAGACTTGTACGGTCTGCGTCTATGTATGGCCGTTTGGAGGAGGATGGGCAGGGGAGGGCTTCAATGGCTGGGAGGGTGTAGATGGGCTGGAGTAAGTCTTAACAGAGATTTCGGCAGTTGGAACCCTAGCACAGTACCGGGTAAAGCTTTGGATTCTCACCCAGAAATAGCTAAGAAGAAAAAAAAAAAAAATTTAAATTGAATCAGGTTGGGCAGACTGGGTGGACCATTCGGGTCTTTATCTGCCGTCATCTACTATGTTACTATGTAATACATCACAAGTATTCTATTTATAAATACAATGGCTACCTATTGAAAATATGAAATGCTCTTTGTTGGAACAGTTTCAAAGTTCTCAGTTACAGAAGTTTTCAGAAACTGTCACTATTGTAACTTTTAAATTGATTGAATATGAAAAGAAATTTGAGGATATAGAATTAAGATAGTCTAAGAATAATTGAAACTTGCTATTACAAAGTATAGTAATTTAATCCAAAGAAAATTGGAAGCGCTTGAAAATGCTTCATAAATGTTTTATAAGGTATCAGAATGTAAAATATATATTTTATTGCAATTGACTTTTTTTGAGTGGTAAAACCCCCATGATTTCACTTTCAGATGTTGCTAAAACAGTTTCTCCCTCAATCTAAAGAATTGTTTTAATGTCTGCTTTAATGTATAATTGATATGAAAGAGCCACGAAATCCATGATGTATTATAAATTTCAACTCTACAAGCATGCTAACAAAACTAGCTCCTTCTTGGCCAGACTTGTTCATAAGGAACAAGGCTCTCAAAGGGTATTATGCCTTCAAAAAAAAGGGGGAATTTGGTGCAGTCTGATTTGGCTATTACTCAGGCTTTTCACTCCTTTTTTGATGAGCTTTACGCTGCTCTGGAAGCGCATGTCTTGCCAGTAATCTATACTTCTCTAATATTGATTTTACTGTTCTCTCAGACGCTCAACGGGGAGTTCTTAATTCTTCTATTACTGAGGAAGAAGTTTCTGTCAACATTGGTTTGAGTGCTCTTGGTAAATCACCGGGTAGTGATGGCTTTTCAGCTGAATTTTATAAGATCCTCCAATTGGCTATAACTAGTTGCCTCTCTATGGTGTTTAATTACTTTTTGCCACAGGGAATGCTTCCAAACTCACTACAGGAAGCTCTAGTGGTGCTGCTTTTGAAGCCTAGGAAGGATCCTCTTTTGGTGGAATCGTATCAGCCTATCTCTTTGTTGGCCTTTGAGGCTAAGCTTTTTGCTAAGATCCTGGCAAATAGAATGGCTCGGGTGTTACCTCAGCTATTAATGGACCCGCAGGTAGACTTTGTTCGTGGTCAGTCAGTCTCTAAAAACCTTCAGTAATTTCTCTTGTCTCTGGAGCAGGTTCAGAGGGACTTTATGCCTTCTCTGCTCATAAGTTTTGATTTAGAGAAGGTTGTTGATAGGGTCAATTGGACCTTTATGTTTGAGGTGCTCCAAGCTTATGGCTTCTCGGGCGATTTCTATCATTAATCTGGACACTTTATTGTCTTCCGCAAGCTTGAATCACAGTGAATGGCAGGACTCCTTTGCAGTTTTACCGGGTACTAGGCAGGGCTGCCCTTTATCCTCTCTTCTTTTTGTGCTTAACTTAGATCCTTTGATTAGGAATATCTTTTTTAATCCTGAGATTGTGGGGGTGGTTCGTGATTCTGAGACCTTTAAGGGCTCCTTATACAAAGGCGTGCTAGCAGTTTTAGCACGCGCTAGCCGCAACCACCTGCTTTTAAGCAGGTGATAATTTTTCAACTAGCGCGCGCTAATCTTGTGCGTGCGCTAAAAATGCTAGCACATCTTAGTAAAAGGAGCCCTAAGTTATCTGCCTGTGCAGATGATCTGCTGGTGCTCATCACTCGCCCTAGTCAATCTTTGCCGGCTTTGTTGGAAATTCTTGTATTTTCATTCTTGCAGTGTCGATATTTCTGTATTATTCTGTCTTCTGATGTTACAATTTGAAATTGATGCAAGACATTAGATGTTCTTTGTATTAGCTATATTCCTAAATTTGTCATGGGTGATTATATTTGTTTTTTGCATCAATAAAAATTGTTTAAATTTATTTAAATTTTTTATTGGATGGAGCCACAAAACATTACAAGTATTGCAACAAATAGCAATGCATCAGCTCAAGTGGCTAGCACAACATGACTCAAACTTTAAACATCCCATGCAGCACCCTGAGGGATGCACTTTTTTTTTTTTTTTTTAATACTTTTTATTATAATAGTATTTATGTTTCCCTTAAAATTATCTCTCAAGATGAAGATCTGCTCTTCTAGTTGTGGACTTTAATAATGGCGAGCCGAATAATAATATTCCAGCCAGTATTCAAAGCAATTTAAGTAGGCAAGAGCCTCTTCTGCCCGCTTAAATCGCATACTGCGTTCTAAGTGGGCATATTCGACAACAGTGAACTGTATAGTGGCATTGCATATATCCATAGACTGCCCAACAAAAAAGTGGATGGGTTGGGGGTATCACTGGGTCGACGTTAGGGAGGAGCTGGGGGTTATTGCAGGTGCTGGTAAATAGCAGGTGCAGGTGCTAGCACCCACATAACTAAGTGAGTGAATTTAGGACAGCTTAACAGCTGTCCTAACTTCAGCTGCTTAGCTATGCGAGCCTTGACACTGAATATCATCTGGGACCCACATAACTATTTTTGTCCTTAAAAGTCCTTCTGTTCTTCCTGGCCTCTGAAATTTCCCTCTCCCTCCTACTTCCTCCCCAGTCCGTGAGCATCAAAACACCTCCTCTCCCAACAAACAAGCCCCTCTATCCTATAACCCCCCACCTGAGGTCTAAGTAGGACCCCTGGGCCTACCTGTCTCCCTTGTGGTCCAAATGGGGTTGTTTAGTGCTGGAGACCACTCCTGTTGGAATACTCTGTTTTTCTTAGGAATACTATACCTCAGGTTACTCCCTTGAGGAAAGTGATAGTAGTATACCTTGAGGAATTTGTACCACCCCTGAGGCAGCCCTGATGGGCAAAACATGGCCATGTTGGACATCTTTTTATGGTCTGTTCTATAATAAAGGATTTTATCAACAGGTCTGCTTGGAAATTGACTGCCATGATCTCTTGTGGCAACTCACCACTTAACATGAAGTGCTTTGACAGGTCATGGCAGCCATTTTCCAAGTGCAGCTGTAAGGGGCAGGAGCAAGGAGGCTTAACTCCTGCTCCCAACACCCCCACTAGGACCACCAGGGAGACAGGTAGGCCCTTGGGGGCCCATCTAGACCTTGGGGGTTGGGGGGTTCATTTGAGGAAGGAGAGGTGCTTTGATGCTCATGGGCCACAGGATTTAACAACTTTGGATGCTGGAAAGGGGATTGAGAGGGCTTTTAAGGACAAAAATGTTTGTGGGTACCGCCAAAATTCAACTGGGACCACTTAGGCTCTGGTGCCTGAACATAGCCCAGAACATTATATTGGGGGCTAATGTAAATGACAACTCTAAATACTGATCGTCGCTGGCTGAATATCACGGGGATTATATTTTCTTCTGTTTAATTACTTGTTAGTTGATATATTTTGATACGTGTGTTTGCTTTCCATTTCTGCTTTATTATGTAGTACTTGTAATGTAATTTTGAAATTTGCATAAATAATTTTTTTTTTTTTAATGAGCCATTGCTAAAGTTGTCTGAGAAGCAGTCACCTTCTTGCAAGAGGAAGGGGAGGGAGTGCTCAAGCCTTTTGAAGTGCATCTCATGTGCAAGCAGACAGATATTGTCATGTAACTGTTCTCCCCACAATTTTGAGAAAAGTCATTTTTCAGTACTTTCAGTACTTTGCTTTGAAGCCTTTTGTCCATTCTGAATGTACTGCTTTTTCTAAGTTTTTCAACTAGCTTGATCTGGCAGTCTTGCTGAAGGAACATCTCTCAGTATTTGTAATCTTAAAAATGGGCCTCTCCTTTGAGAAAGTGTTCTTTATAGTTTTTCTAAACTATATGCTTTTACTTTCTTATTGCATTACTTTCCTCCTCTATACTCAAATATAAACCTAGATTTTTGGGCCAAAAAAAAGGCCCAAAAATGGGGATCTAGGTTTATATTCAAGTGTTACAACTACTACTACTACTACTACTTTTCATTTCTATAGAACGTAGTGCTGTACATTAAACATGTAAGAGAAAATCACTGCTCGAAAGAGTTTACAATCTAGTTGAAATAGACACACAGGACAAATAAGGGTTAGGGAATTTCTCAAAGAGGGAATGATAAAACAGATATGGACCCATTATAGATCTCTCCCTGGGCCTACCTTAAGCCCTGCTGGTCAAGTGGTGAACCAGGGCAAGAGCAATCCTCCTATGCTTCAACCCCATGCAGCCTCACTACTCAAAATGGCTGACGTGAGTTCCCACAGTAACCTCATGAGACTGCTGCAAGTTCAGTTTATATTTGAGTCAACCTTTTGGGGGGGAAAAAGGTTACCTAGGCTTATATTCGAGTACATATACATTTATTTATTTATTTAATTAAGAATTTTCTGTACTGCTCATTCTGATGTACAAGTCTGGGCCATGTACAGACTAAACATAATTGCAGAAAAGAACGCCACAATTAGATAGGAAAGATAATACAAGAATAATTAAAAAAAACTTCAGGTTCCTATTTATAAATCAGTAAGGGGGTCTTTTACTAAGGCGTGCTATCAGATTTAGCACATATGAAATGCTAACCATGTCCATTTTTAGCACATCCAGAATATTTAGCGCACGCTAAATCGGCTAGCGCACCTTAGTAAAAGACCCCTTAAGTGTTAGATGCTATATGCAAGCTAGTATATCCTTGAAAGCTAGAGTGGAAATAAAAAAGTTTTTAATGCACACATTTTTTTAATATGACAATTCAGAGCAAAATGGAACTGAAAGATGGTTGCATAAAAGACAAGAAAGAAAAAAGTACAGCAACATATGGATTCATAATGTACAGCCAGTGGACTTGGTAATACCAATTGGTGGCTGTTTAAAAGGCAGAGAAGACAAGTAGGTGCATGTGAAA
Organism: Geotrypetes seraphini; assembly: GCF_902459505.1. Classification (NCBI taxonomy): domain Eukaryota; kingdom Metazoa; phylum Chordata; class Amphibia; order Gymnophiona; family Dermophiidae; genus Geotrypetes; species Geotrypetes seraphini. The sequence goes on along the minus strand of NC_047086.1, from coordinate 309,254,763 downwards.
TAATTAAACTGGACAAGTAAGATGGAGTTCCATCGCATAAAGCTATGAAAGTTATGGTTAAGACTTTAAAGCAGGTAACAGTATTCCACAAGCAATCAGTGAAGTTGCTGAAGCAACAGTGTAACATTAATATTGTTCTCACAACATGTATTCCATTCATTACAAGAATTCGCTAGACCAGCCCAAAATCCAGGTAGACTCATATTTCTTGACTTCCAACTGTTTATTACCAATAAGTAAACCAGCAACTACTTTATAGTAGTTGAAACAGGATTTCTGAATGAATGGGTTTTAAAAGGTGGTGAGAGAGGGATGTTGAGTGACTGGATAGGTGGATACTGAGTTTCAGGGTAAAAAGATGCATTTCCAAGGGTGGACAGAGAGAGAGAGAAAGGCTGTGGATTACTTAAACTTAAGCCCAAAATGGAGGATTCATATCTTTAGGGAGGATTTGAAAAATATCTATAAGATTAGGGGGCTGTAGATTGACCAATAGGATCAGATTATTCATCTTGGGCTGAAGCCTGAACTTGGCAGGTTTCCCAGCGTCTGGAGAAAATGCATCATATGCAACATTTGACCCGTGAGTTTATAGATTACAAGTTGTAGTAGGAAATGTCTACTAGCTTTGGTTTATATGTTGCATCTACAAATACAAAACAAATGTAAGCATGCACCCATGAAGGAAGGGATGGAGGTGTTGAACAATATTTTCTCTCTGAGCTCAATCCAGAAGAACGCTCTTGCCCACTTGATTTTCACACTAGCTATAATGAATATACATGAAATATACTTCATGTAATGTAATGTAATGTAATTTATTTCTTATATACCGCTACATCCGTTAGGTTCTAAGCGGTTTACAGAAAATATACATTAAGATTAGAAATAAGAAAGGTACTTGAAAAATTCCCTTACTGTCCCGAAGGCTCACAATCTAACTAAAGTACCTGGAGGGTAATAGAGAAGTGAAAAGTAGAGTTAGAGGAAAAATAAATATAAAATTCATATAAAATAAACTTTTTTTAGCCCTACTGCACGAAAATATTGTGCCTTCATATTCATTATTCAATTTTTGAGGCAGGATATTTAATCATGCTGCTTTGGCAATGATTATTGTGATAAAATTAAATTCCTACTGGGTCACAGATTGGGAAAGTAAGCCATTAACCCTGCATTTTGTGCAATTTTTCAATCTCAACCAAAAGACAAAAAATAAATTTTCCTCAGTTCGTAGCCCAGACTATACACTTCAATCTTAGATGACAAAGTGATTCTTTATGGATAGTTTGAAACCAATAGGCATAAGCATGTTTTGACATTTTTTTAGTCATTCATGTTTACAAAAATGTGTATTAGAACGCTATAGCATGCACAAATTGACTTTACACACATCCTTCATTGGTTAATGTGCATTAAATCAATTTTTCTTGATTATTTTGGAAGATACACTAATGAACCAAAAGTGTGCTAATGAATGCTCATTCCATTAAATTAAACTGGCTTGGGTACATCCAAGATCTGTGTTGAGAACCATTTTTCTACATACTCTGCAGCTTTTTAGGGTAGATACAAGTTTTGTTGTTATTTGAATTAGATGAAATAATAATTTAGAGACCCTTTTACTAAGCCGTAGTCAACACTAATGTGTGCTCACCGCAGGTTGAAAAGGCACTACCGTGAGATGCATTCGGGCATCCCACAGTGGTTCCAGAATTGGTGCATTTTATTTTTTAATATGTGGTGGTAAGGGCTCACGTGATAATTGGGGAGTTAACATGTGGCCATTTTTTTTTCCCCACAAAACAGTTTATTAAATGATAAAGACCAAACAGATCAAGTACAATAACAATTTTCCAGCTACAGAATATAGGAACAAAACAACAACAGCAGCAAACCACCCAACAGGCAGAGTTCGGTAGGATCCAGGCTGTGTTCTTAAACCCAGACTTGGCCATGTCCCACCCAACAAGAAAAGCCACCCCATCCCTCCCCCCCTACCACCCCCCAACCCCCTCCCATTAACCCACTGGTAACTCAGGCACCACTGGCTTCCGCAACCGGTTAAGAACTTGGCTTTTAATCAGAGGGGAAAGAGTGTCCAAATAAGGCGCCCAAATGGACAAAAAAAGCTTACTCCGAGTACGAGAAAACTGAGCTGACAGGGACTCCCAGACCATGAGCAGATGGAATTTATTGCGCCAATACCAAAAGGTGGGTGGGGAGTCCAACATGTGGCCATTAATGGAAAACAGAAACTGTGGCAATTTTCCTGCCACGCTAGAAGTGACCTCAGCATGTGGGAAACCTGTGTGCTAAAAATTGCGTAAGCCATTTTCTAGAACTGTTTAGTAAAAGGCCCCTAAATAATTATTACTATAAATATTTATATTCCACTAATTTAGGCAATGTCTTTTCTCTAGACAGTACAGCTAAACATAAAATCATAAGCATAAAATCAAAGTATAGAAGTAAATCTACATTTTACTATTGCAGTTTAATAAGATTTTTATACCTAGGAGCAGAAATAATTTAAGTACTACGTTTTATAGACATTAGAATATACCGTAGCCCAATCTCTAAAGTTACAGATTATCTTTTTTGATGTTCATGAAGCATGCCATAGGACTCACGGGAGGCTGTTGTTAATTCATGCAATACAATAAATTAGATCATATTAGTTTTCACTTTATTAAGAGTGAAAGAAGTGATTTGTCAGATGTAGCATTAAAGAATTTGAGGCTGTTAATGTGATAATACCAGAACATTCTCAAAGAAAAGATACCCTGTGCATTCTTCTATAACTATCACGGTGAATATTAAAATTGTCAACCTTATTTAGAGCTGACTTTTTTTTTTAACCAACTAAAAAAAAGTAGCATAAAGTGGCAGTGCATTTTAATATCACCAATAACAATAATGTAGCCTTGCAGTTTGGCATTCTATACACAAGCTGTTGTAATCCATGAGCTACAGTTAACTGAGACAGGAATTTGTTATGAAGGAAGAAATTTATCTTTCTTGAAAATGCTATCATGGCAAATATGCTAGATTCTGGGGCTTTTTCAGTAACCGGAGCCTTAGGCCCCTCCCACTGCATCCCAAGTGGGCTTCCCTCCTGCCGATCTGTCATTGGCAGGTATGGGGGTGTCCAACAATGTTGGGGGTATATTGTGGGGGGTCCAGGGATGTTGGGGGGGACAGCAATGTGGGGGGATGTCTGGGGATGTCGGGGCCTCTGCAGCTCAGCTGATCCTGGAAGGGGGAATCCCAATCAGCTGAGCCTACAGGAATTTCCAAAACTCAGCTGATGAGGATTCTTCTACCAGACAAGGTGTTGGGTACATCTATAAAACTTGCTTTTGTGCATTTTCATGCGGAAGTTTTTATTTTTGAAAATGGCCCCAAAAGATAGATGTCTTAAGGACCAAAACTTATACATAGGTCATTTTCAAAAATAAAAGGTAGATGCCTAGCACTTTTGAAAATGGAAATTTTTTCGGTTGGGTTTGTGAATGTCTTGCTCAAAATGTCCAACATCAGACTTAGATGTCCTTTTGAAAATGCCCCTCTTAGTACTCATCTTAGGAAGGTGCTCGGGGCTTCGCCATGAATTAATGTTTTGCTATACACTGAGAAATGAAATATTAATACTGAATTCAGACCGATGAGGCAGGCTATAATTATCTCAAAACTTAAGTTGAAATAGTTTGAAGTGTTGCCATTGAGTTCTTTTCTGAAAAAAATATAACTGACTGAAGAGATATATTTAAGATGAATTATAATGAGAAAAGGATGTTGAAGAATGAAGGTGAAGCATATTGAAAATCTAATTGACACCCACTGGTCAGTAATTTCATGGCTCACATGGGAAGATATTTGGCGGCTCTCCTTCAGTTCATTAGAAGCCAAAGTGGCCCTAGCTTAAAAATGAATGAAGGCCACTGCTCTAGGGCATCCCTTCATAAGTTTAAGTTTAAGTTTATTAGGATTTTATATATCGCCTATCAAGGTTTTCTAAGCGGTTTTACAATCAGGTACTCAAGCATTTTCCCTGTCTGTCCCGGTGGGCTCACAATCTATCTAACGTACCTGGGGCTATGGAGGATTAAGTGACTTGCCCAGGGTCACAAGGAGCAGCGCAGGGTTTGAACCCACAACCCCAGGGTGCTGAGGCTATAGCTTCAACCACCGCGCCACACACTCCTCCTCATCCAACCACCGCGCCACACTCCTCATCCAATTACCCTTCACTCCCCCACTTCTCAGGCACCCTGTCAACCAGAAAGTTGGCTCTATTTACCTTACCATTGCTGTCTGCTTTCACTATCAAAGAAGAAAGGCTCCATCTAACTTTCATACTCCACCACATTCATTAGGTTTAATTTGTGTGGTGCAGGAACATTTGGTGCAAGTTTCATAGACTCAAACCTTGCAAGACTTGTGCCAATGTTTCTGTACCAGTTTGCTTAAAACTAATAAGAGCCATGATGGATGCAAGTTAGATTTAGCTTTTCTTTGGAAGTGGCAGCCACATGCTGAAATTCTGGACAACAGGGTTCAATGTTTGGTGGATTTGGTGGATTTGTTAAGCCTTGCTTTAAGAGGCAAGCCTGATTATATGTTCATCTGTATATTGGAGACCCAGATCCCAATTCTTCCAATCATCAAATAAGGTTTCAATAGGAGCCCTACATTTCTAGCCTTTCCATAGAACAGAGAAAGCATTCTTTTCAGTGGCTTCATATCTTTTTTTTTTTTTTTTTTATAAGTGTAGTTGTAACTTGTACACCGGCAATGGAAAATGGTTATTTTAAAGAAATTAGAAAAAAAGTGAAGCTTGTCAAGATTGCAACTGCATCATCATCATCATCTTAACCAATGTCCAAGGTATATTACTTTTATTTTAAAAAATCTGCATATCCATGGTGATAATAAGACTGAGATATTTGAAAGAATTATGTGTCTTTTTTAAAGGTACTTGATTGACATTCTATTCTCTTCAATTTATCCAAGTTTAAACGGAGACCAGATAGGTGGCCAAATCCAGAATATCTTCTATCAAATAGGGAACTGACATTTGAGGATTCATTAGATACAGTAAAATGTCATCTGCATAGGTCACCACTTAAATTTTTTGATTTCCCATACTTTAACATTTTTGTTTATCTGAATGCTGCATGTCAAAAGCATCAAGGGCAGGATAAACACCAAAACACCATTAGCTCCTGTGGCCTGTCAGGTTTCATAGTAACATAGTACATGACAGTAGATAAAGACCACATAGTCCATCCAGTCTGCCCAACAGCATAAATTCATAGCATATGGCATGTTGCATTTGATAAAAAAAAAAAAAAGAAATCCCTATGTGAATATCTACAAAAACAAAATTCTCAGTGAATAATAGTGCTCCATCACATTAACACCAAATATGATTCACTGTTGCTGATGCTAATTGGTGTTAATGTGACGCCACACACTGCTTGAGATAGATTAATGGTCCTCTCTGTTTAAGGCCCCTATCTTGGACACCTATACAGTGCCAGAAGGACAATCCTAATGACAAAGCAGAAAACTTCCTGGAACCGCCATACATAATGTGGCTGTCCTAACCTACGTTGCTTATTCCTCGGCAAATTGCATTTCTATCTTTCATAGTAACTGGATAGTTTCTTTTGGCTTAAGAAACACATGGGTTTTATTATGATGGGTGATTCTAACCCATACCAGATATTGCAATGTGAGCTTGATTTTTGTGCCAATAATTTAGCGTGATCGGAGGAGAACTCTTGCTGTACCACCATGACTTTTGTCAAATAATGTTTCATAATTAGGATTTTCTTTTCCCTCTCTATGAAGCTTGGTGCCCATGTGGATGTAGGATCTCAGTTTTGTGTGCAAGGTTGAACATTTTCCTGGTGATTATCTGAGACAGATCACATTTTCCCTCTTAAAGTCTATTTGCTTGATCCACAGCATGCCAGCTATTGAACTGATATGTAATTCATTAAGTATCCATATTTTTCAAGGTGTCCCTCAGTTCTCACCCAACAATGCTTTTCTACAAGCCAGTTAATCTTAAGTTATTTTGGCACAGCCAGTTCTCCAAGTCCCCTAGTTTGTATGCTTGAGATCTCAGACTTGAGTGCCTGTCTCTCATATTCCACCTCAGACACCATACATAGCTTCTCTAGCACACCTCTCTAAAGCTTGCTGGTAGCTACAGCATTCCTCCAAATGGGTAATTTTATCACAGAGTGCCTATGTGAAATGTCCAAAAAGACATCCATTTTATGAAGGCACTATATTGCCTTTATAAAATAGACTCACAAAATGATGCCCATTAGCACACAAATGCTGTGACACAAATCGTACACCTACTCCAATGAAACTTTAACTTTGTGCATGTAATTTATAAGGACAAATCTATAGACTAGGCTCTAGCATTTACATGCCTCCTTTAAGGTATGATTGTACAGAAAGCTAGCACCTTTGAGCAGGAAGAGATTGGGTTAGGGGAGGAGGAGGCTCCTAACCTACCTGTGATGATGTGGCTGATGCAGAAATCTGTGCCAGGGGAACAGGGTTTAGGCTGGGGGTGGGTGGGGGGGCTGGACTCTCCTTAACTTTCTGCGCCATCTCAGACCTGGTGGTATATTTCTCGTAATGTGGTTGCCAGGTTGACATCAGTACATATATGAAAAATGTTTCTCCTTAACATACATTTTGATATGCTGCATGCTGATGTCTACTATACAATGTTTCGATAAATATCCAAGAAGCAATACTATAAAACGTAACATTAGCATTAAAATTATGTCCTTAAAATACAGTAGCTAATAACAACACTTCCATAATGAAGATCGTGCACGACTAATCTAAATTTCCCCTAAAAGCCTGAGTTAATAAAAATGTCTGTTTATGCTTCTGGAACATTATGAAGTCAGTGGTTTAGCGAATGTGATCTGGTACTTTATTCCATCCACCTGTACACCACAACAATAGCCCTTATGTCTGCAGGTGTCATCTTTATATAGGTACAGTAGGTTTTGAGTGGGTTTCGGAGGACTCACCATACAATATAAGCGGGTTATGTTGAGATGTGTACCTGGGACTTTTAGTGCCCCTCTGCTCTGCTAATATGTCTGTGTAGCTATCTGATGCCGTCATACAGTTTGGTATGTACTATTTCTTTCACATCTTTGGGTGGTGAGAGAGGGTCAGTGACTACCGGGGTGAGTAAGGGGGATCATACCTTAATCTGTACAGCAGTCATCTGATCAGTTTGGGCACCATTTTGCTCTTATTCATTTTTAAAGCAGGTCTAGCCCCAAAAATCTGAATGGTGCTCGGGATGTTTTGTTAAATGTTTGATTATCACTGCAAAACGTTCAAGTCCTGAGCCTGCCCAAAACATACTTTCAGCATGCCCCTTGGAATTTAGATGATCAGGAGATGACAGTCTAGGAAAACATCTAAAATATGGGTTTTGAAAATAGTGATTTGGACCTTTTAGCAAGAAAAACATCCAAATGACACTTTATGCCATTTTTTGGACATTTTTCTCTCTTGAAAATGAGCCCCATAGCCAATTAAAAATGTGCATCTTTTTCACCAGGTAAAGGTGACCCATGTGTCTCAGTGGTTAGCTAAAACAGTAAGACAATATGGGGCTCATAATCGAAAGTGAAAAACGTCCAAAAACCGGCCTAAGTCGGCACTTGGACGAACATTTCCCAAATACGTCCAAGTACCGATAATAAAAATGGGTTTTGGACGTATTTCTAATCGATCTAGGCCTTCATATTGCCGCTGAATGACCAAAGCTAAACTGGGCGTTTTGGGAGGAGTGTCGAGGGCGGGAGTTGGGCGGGACGTGGGCCGGCTTAGACTTAGTTGTACAGCATGTATAACTGAAAGTTATACAGCCCAGGATCGACGGAACTTGGATGTTGTAACTTAGACCATGTAAAACATGGTCTAAGTCACAAAAACCCACCTAAAGTCACCAGATAAGCATTGCAAACACATAAAACAGACCTCCACACACTACCCCAGTGATCACTGACCCCCCCCATAAAAATATTAATCACACCTTTAAAATTCAGCCTCCAGCCCATCATCACCTGGCCGCCTGGCATAGGAAAGCTTAGTTGTCCTGCACAGAGGTAGCTTAAGTCATCTTGGGAGGGGACCTATAGATAGGATGACCCATGCCCATAAGCCCCTGTAATCATTGCATTGATACTTAAACATGTGCACTCCCCTATACACACCCCCAAACCCTTTTTTACTGGCATATAAGTGGCTCCTGCAGACATAAGGGTAGTAGATAAGTGGGTCTAGGGGATTCTGGAGGTGGTTTGAGGGGCTCACCATGACCTATAAGGGAGCTGTAGTGAGAAGACATGGCACCCTTTTTGTGAAGTTCACAGCAGTGCCCTGTAACGTATCCCACTATTTAGGTACCATGTCTGGGTGTTCAGTCCATCATTTTGCAGACCCCTCCCATGTCCAACAGGGCTTGTTCTAGGTGTTTTTGACTTGGACAAAAAGTTGGCCGAAAATGTAGTATAAAGATGGATGATTAAGCGACTTGGACGATCAGATCAGCAGGACGTATAGTTAGGCGATTTTCGAAACAAAAAAAAATTTTGGACGTATTTTTTGAAAATGTGTCCTAGGTTTTTTTTTACTTTGGACAACTTGCAACTTAGACGATAACGGACTTAGACGTCCCTTTCGATTATGCCCCTCCACATGTTTACTTTCTAAATGCTGAATGCATTTCTTGCCTGTTTTATGGTTTATAAAGACAGTTTGCTTGTTCTGATATTGGTTCTTTAAAGTGACAATAAAAATGTATTCAAAAAATAATCACCTTATTTCCACATAAATAAACAACCTAATACTTTTATGGCCACTCAGTGACTCTAGATTTCTAAGTGAATGCTCAGACCCATAACCAAACTCTAATAAAAAATCACGGAGTCAGTTATAATAGAGCCCATCACAGCAAGTTCACTGTCTCTGCCACCTGCTAATAACATAGAAGGAAAAGATAGATAACTTATCTGAATGTAGGATGGCACTGTTATTGCTCTTTCACTGCTCCGGGTACATATTTAAAGTACTAACACATTGCAACTGCCATAAGCTGTTAAACCCCCCAACCCAGGTTTCACGATTGGCTTCCTCAGGAGAGGCACTTCAAAGGAAAAACAACAACATTCTAACCACCTTCTACTGTGACAACAGGGTCAGGGTGAACTAGAAACCCAAGACTGATAAATACATTCACACTAAATGTTTCAAAACCTTTCAAATATGGTTCTTTAATTACATGATTAATCATGATTAAAATATTTTTATTGCATGATTGCAATTAAACATTTTAATCAAAATGCCTAATACTTTTATTCTTTTATTGTTTGTTGCCTTTTATCAGATTTTATATGTTATTTTTCTAGCTGCCTAGAATTATTTAATTTGTGCAGATTATAAATATATAAAATAAAATAGGGAGTAGTCTAATGGTTAGTACATTGGGCTGAGAACTGGGGGAGCCAATTTTATTTCTCACTGCGGCTTTTTGTGACCCTGGACTAGACACTTGGGCCCAGATTCTATAAATGGTTCCAGAAGTTAAGCGCCTAGATTGGCACATCTAGTGGCTCTTTAAATTGACTTAATCAACGCTAATAATTGAAAGCGCCATTTAAAACCAATGAAAAAAAACATTTCAAAAAAATTAATTAGCTGGTAGGTATCCAACTCTATAGGCAAGTAGGGGCAGTTAGGGGCAGATTTGTGGCAGAGTTTGGGTATGGATTTACCTCAACACCAATAGGCTCCTACATTAGGCACACTCATTTAAGCCAAGAATATCCTGTCCTAAATGGCAGTGCACCTAAAAATTCAATGCCTACCAATGGCCTATAAATGACATCTAGCAGATGATTGATAACCATGCCAAATGGCACCTAGGAGTTTGACACCATTTAGAGAATCAGGGCCTTAAGCCTCCATTGCATTGGCTGCAAAAGTTTGATTGGGAGCACTCTAGAGACACAAAGATGGTGTATCAAGAATCTAATAAAATACATATTCTTTACTGACAGAATTACAAAGGTCTTCAGATGGTAGAGTCTAACTGATTGATTTGAACTATATGGTAATCATAAAGAAGAGACACACTCGGATAACAACTCATGAAAGGATTTAAACACCATCATTGCTACCTTCTTTCTCATACAAAATTCAGTTCAGAGCCAGTGAAGCTCAAGCAGAGATGGTCTGATGGTAGATACAGGAAGTCTCATCAACACAACCCTGCAAAAGTCAAAACAAGGAAAGAGGTTTGTTTAAAATATTGAAAATCAACCAGGTTCAGTCATCACAAAACTCTAAGGGCTGGATTTTCAAAACAGCGCTGTTATTGACATCTGCCTCCAAAAGCGGCACCAATCGCATGTCAATCACACAACATTGCTGTTTTGAGAATCATGGCTATGTGAAAGGTAAGCGCCGTAAATGTAGGCCAGGGTTTTAAAGGCCTACCTTTCACTTGAATTGCATCTAGGGAGGCCCTAATGGCAGCTAAGGCCACTTACACCATTAACTACACCTACAGTGGCCTTAAGCACTACAATGCACCTCCTTAGATGGGACAATGATACTATTTTTTTTAGGTGCTGCTAGGCCTTCCATTTTTTAAAAGTGTTTTACTTGATTTTTAATTGACGCAATTACTGTGCCAAGCGACCCGATTAAACCAATTAAGTTAGGAAGTGGTAGGGCGCCTAATTCCACCTAACTAAGGGCACCATTTGAGAATCCGAGCTTAATTGTATAAAAGACCATCCACACAATCTTCAATGCACTTGAGCATGCAATATGAGAACAAAAACACATTCAGATGTCAAAACTGGTTTTTAAATGGTACCAGATTGAGACAGACATGAACAAAATTAAAGGTTTTTGTAACTTTACACTAATCTTTTGAGTCACAATTTCTTGAAATTTTATTAGTAAGTTCTATAGCTAAGAAGTTTAGTACTATTATTGTGATTTTTTTTAAATTTAGGAGCCTGTTTTATAACTTGCGTTAGTTGTTAAGTCAGCAAATAACATGCGGGTGTGGTGTTAACAGCTAATGCTAAATGGGATGGAAAGTGTGAATAGGAGCAAATGTGTCTTAAGTTATAATAATGGATGAATGCACAGACTGGGAAGGCAACTGGGAGTGTGTGGCGCAGGGGTTAGAGCTACAGCCTCAGCACCCTGAGCCTGTGGGTTCAAATCCCTCGCCGCTCCTTGTGATCCTGGTCAAGTCACTAAATGCTAGATCCAGTAAGCTCACCAATCGTGTTTGCGATCGTGTACTGATCTGATTTTCCTTCGACCCGATTCGCTAACCTCTGTGCTAATCATCCTCTGATCCGATCAGTGCATGCAAATGAGGGGGAACGGCATTCACAGTAGGAAGGACGTGATTCACAAAACAATTTCAGGAACACCGACTGGGCTGCCCGATCAGAAAACAAGCGATTGCTGAGGACCAGTCGCTTGTGGAAAAACCCTGCTCTCTGCCCCGACTCCGTGGTTTTAACACGCATTGCAGCCCTGCTTTCAACCCGTGGGTTAAAACCACAGGCTCGCGAAAGTTTCCAGCTCTAAAAAAAAAAAAAAAAAAAAAGTTTCCAGCTCTTCCTATGCGGTGAGCATGCGCAGACCATCTACAGGCAAAGAAGATGGTCTGCGCATGCTCAAGGATCGCTCTCCAGCGATCCGTGCAGTCGGTGGGGGGCATGCCTCCGATTGCCCTCATTTTCATCGCCCCCATTTGAGAATCAGTTGGTCTGCCTTGGATCGGCCGCAGATTGGACGGGATCGGGCAGGTTAGTGAATCTAGGCCTTAATCCCCTCATTGCCCCAGGTACACTAGATAGAGTTTGATCCCACTGGGACAGATAGGGAAATATGATAAAGTACCTGAATGTAAACCACTTAAGATATAAGTGTTATATAAGTAATAAGATAAATAAAAACTAGTGGTTATATAAATTCACTGGGGTCTGCTTTAATCTTTCCATTCAGTTTGCTTGAGTAACTAATCACTTAGCCTTACAGTTTACACCACAGTAAGCAGGATGGTCCTTGATATATGCTGACATTGGATAAAATATCAAGCTGCCATTACTTGCACATTAGGTCAATTTTTTGTCCTACAGCTTGTCCTACAGATACAATACTGATGTGAATTAGATAGATTTAGAAACTATAAGAGAAACCTTAGCCATATTAACTAGGGTTTGTATTTGCAGTGGGAAAAGGTCATGCAGCAGCGAAGAGAATGTTATAGTTACATAATTAACAACTGATAACTGTGCAGAACTAATTTCAGGACTGTGACATATAAATAATGTTTCCTTTTGTTCATTTTAATACTTCAGAAATAATGCAAGAACATGCTGATAGATTTGCTAAAAAGAATATTAGAAACACATGCATGCATCCTAAATTCTGCTGGGATATGCATTGTCACATATTTGTTGCACTCCAAATGTTTATTAAAAAGAAAGCAATTGCCTTGAAGTTATAGCGCAAAATAACATCTTAATCTCTCTGTTTGCTCTTTTATGACCACAATCTTCAATCAACTGTTCTTCTGAATTTGGCCTATTTTCAAATGTTTCTGTTAGAGTAACAAATCACAGAGGTGATAAAATATTACAATACTATACAAACTAGGGCTTTTTAAAGATGCAAATCTGTAAATAGTGTTAGAAGAGAAACAAGAATATATGACATTTAAGATAAATAGAAAACAGTTATAAAACAATAAACTGGTGTATGGAGAAAGAAAAAAAAAATGTGCTACTGATAACATAATTGGCTACCAGCATTTGTATTTAAAGATAAATACATGGAAAATGATCATTTTTAATAAGGTCAGTGTAAGGGTAGAATAAAAAGTAATGCAATCATACTGCAAAGTAAATTGCAAATTGCAGTTTGATTGGCTACTATACATCATCGACTGAATGTTAGAGATATGCTTGATTATTTGACAATGTGATTTTTATCTAGGGAGAAGGGAAAGGGAGCCAAAGAAAATAAAGTTACAATCCAGAATTTTAGAGTGAGAAGAAAGACTAAAGACAGCTGGTGGAAAGATATTTGTTTAGTTTTTTTTAGATTTAGGGCTCCTTTTACTAAGGCGCACTAACTGATTTAACATGCGCTAAATCGGTTAGCGTGCCTTAGTAAAAGGGCCCCTAAATTTGAAACATAGAAAAATGACGGCAGAAAAGGGCCACGGCCCATCTAGTCTGCCCACACTAATGACCCACCCCCTAACTTCCTCCATGAAGAGATCCCACATGCTAATTCCATCTTTTCTTAAAATCTGGCACGCTGCTGGCCTCAATTACCTGTAGTGGAAGATTATTCCAGCGATCAACCACCCTTTCGGTGAAGAAATATTTTCTGCTGTCACCATGAAATTTCCCTCCCCTGATTTTCAACGGATGCCCTCTTGTTGCCGAGGGTCCTTTAAAAAAAAAAAAGAGATCTTCTTCCACTTCGATACGGCCCGTGACATATTTGAACGTCTCGATCATGTCTCCCCTCTCTCTGCGTTCCTCGAGTGAGTATAGCTGTAACTTACCCAGACGTTCCTCATAGGGGAGATCCTTGAGTCCTGAGACCATCCTGGTGGCCATTCGCTGAACCGACTCCACATCCAAGCTCAAGACAAGTTACTGTCAGCTACTGTATATAGTTGCCCCAAAGCACTATTCCCTCTACGCTAAGAAGGTGTCCTCCGTCTAAAGTCCTGTCAGTGGGGATGCTGTTTCACTATCACATTTTCAATAGGGAGACACATTCAAGCTCTGCTAGAATCCATGGAACCTGCCTCTCCCTAGCAACTGAAAATATAATATTGAAGCACCACCCCCCACTGGTAGAAATGCCATTTGGAGGACTCCTACTCAGCCTATAGGGACAGTATCAAGAGGCCTTACCATGTAAAGGCTAGGAGGAGATATTCTGATTGATTTAACCAGCCATGAGATGCTCCTGCCTGGTGAAATCACCTTGCTTGACTGTGCTGCTAGTATTCAGCTGCACTTTATCAGACAATGTGACCAATAGCATAGTTCCAGAATGTTCTGGGGGTGGAATAAGGACTCAACCTGGTTAGTGGCGATTTTCAGTTCATTAACCCCCCCCCCTTTTTACAAAATTGCAATAGCAGTTTTTAGCACAGGCTGGTGCACTGAATGCTCCGTGCTGCTTCCAACGCTCATAAAAACTCTATGAGCGTTGAGAGCAGTGCGGAGCATTCAGCATGCTGGCTTGTGCTAAAAACCACTATTATGGTTTTGTAAAAAAAAAAAAAAGGGGGGGGGGGGTAAATAAGTACCTGAATAAAGTTAAAACAACTTTATCTGTTTAGTTGTCTGGGCACCAGTTTGAATACTGACCAATAATTGCCTGGGCTCCACATGACCAGAGTAGCCAATGTTGGCTTGATGTGCTTAATATAAACAACCAATAATATATGATTTTTATTTTTATTTTATAACAGTAACAGCAAAATAGCAAATCAACAGTTTGGTATTCAAGAAGATCTTACAGCAGTATACTGAAATATGTCTGTCTCATTTCATGAAATAGTTATATGTACAACACTTTTGCTTTCTAGCAAACAGCATATATTCAAATAAATGGAGAAGGCAAATTTTATTTCTATAACTCCACATTGGGACTCTAGGGAAGTCAGGCACCCTGGGTCACCAGCTATGTTCCCTCTAAGCTGAACATATGGGCAATTGCTCATACATTCTAGGAGATTTTACATAGTCGCTCACAAAAATACTTGCAAATCTGGAAAGATGTTGGTTTTTAGAGCTTGTTGCTCACACAAAATAGTTTTTTTTAGAACTTGTCGCTCAAGTGAGAAAAAATTTGCACACACCTGGCCAATCCTAAGTTAAAAAGTGATAAATCACCTGGACTGGATGGCATACATCCCAGGGTACTAAAAGAACTCAAACATGAAATTGCTGACCTGCTGTTTGTGATCTGTAACCTGTTGTTAATTTTATCTATTGTACTTGAAGATTGGAGGGTGACCAGTGCTACACCAACTTCTAAAAAAGGTTCCAGGGAAGATTCGGGAAATTATAGACCGGTAAGCCTGACTTCAGTACCCGGCAAAATAGTGGAAATAATTATAAAAAATAAAATTGTGGAACAGGTAGACAAACATGATTGAATGAGAAAGAGTCAGCATGGGTTCAGCTGAGGGAGATTTTGCCTCATCAATTTGCTTGACTTCATTGAAGGTGTGAATAAACATGTGGATTAAGGTGAGCCAGTTGATGTAGTGTATCTAGATTTTTAGAATGCTTTTGACAAAATTCATTATGAAAGGCTCCTGAGAAAATTAAAGAGTCAAGGGATAAGTGGCACAGTTCAGTTGTGGATTAGGAATTGGTTATAGGATAGAAAACAGAGGGTAGGGTTAAAGGGTCAGTTTTTTCATTAGAAGAGAGTAACCTGTGGAGTGCCGCAGGGATCTGTACTGGGACTTATTTATAAATGATCTGGAAATTGGAACGATGAGTGAGGTGATTACATTTGCAGAAGACATTAAACTGTTCAAAGTTGTTAAAACACATGTGGATTGTGAAACATTGCAGGCAGATCTTAGGAAATTGGAAGACTGGGCATCCAAGTGGCAGATGAAATTTAATATGGATAAGTGCAAAGTGATATACATTGGGAAGAATAATCCAAATCACAATTGCCAGATGCTACAGTCCACCTTGGGGTTTAGCGCCCAAGAAAGGAATCTGAATGTCATTGTAGACAATACGATGAAACCTTCCGCCCAATATGCGGTGGCTGCCAAAAAAGCAAACAAGATGCTAGGAATTATTAAAAAAGGGATGGTTAACAAGACTATTTATGTTATAATGCCTCTGTATCACTCCATGGTATGACCTCACCTAGAGTATTGCATTAAAATTCTGATCTTATCTCAAGAAAGATATAGAGAAACTAGAAAAGGTTCAAAGAGGAGCAACCAAGATGATAAAAAGGATGGAACTCCTCTCATATGAGGAAAGACTAAAAAGGTTAGGGCTCTTCATCTAGAAGAAGAGATGGCTGAGGGGAGATATTATTATAAGAAAGAGAGAATCCAAAAGCTGGGTTTAAAAGCCAGTACCTGCTCTATCAGCCCTGGCGTCTTTGTTGCTAATCTAACGGAATGGAAACAACAAAACATCAGCAAGCAGCTGGAAAAATGGATGAAACTCAACATGGTGGAAGTGCACTATGTTTTGCCATTACAGCACTCACTACCTATGGGCAATGTCTGTATTAGATCAATTCAAATCCAATCCAAAAATATTTCTGTTCCAGGATGCTTTTGGATAATAACTGCCCTTGTAGGACAAACAATTATCTTCTGGTCTTTTCCCTCCCTATCGTTCTTCCCTTTTTATGTTCTATTTTTTGCAAATATTGTAGTTCTTGCCCATCTTATGTCTGGTGTAGGTCCGTAAGTCAAGCAATTTGTTGTACTAACATTCCCTAGTATTGTCCAGCTCTGTTAATTTTATAATTTGGGGTTTAATGTATCTTTTCTATGTATTATTAGCATTTGTACACCGCCTAGAAGACTGATAGGCAGTATAAGAAATTTTTAATAAAGTTGAAATCTACAAAATCCTGAGTGCAGTAGAATGGGTACAAGTGGATCGATTACAAAAATTACAAAGACTAGGGGGACACTCGATGAAGTTACAGGGAAATGCTTTTAAAACCAATAGGAGGAAATATTTTTTCACTCAGAGAATAGTTAAGCTCTGGAACACATTGCCAGAGGTTGTGGTAAGAGTGGATAGCATAGCTGGTTTTAAGAAAGGTTTGGACAATTTCCTGGAGGAAAAGTCCATAGTCTGTTATTGAGAAAGACATGGGGGAAGCCACTGCTTGCCCTGGATCAGTAGCATGGAGTGTTGCTACTCTTTGGATTTTGGCCACTGTGCGGACCATTGGTCTGGCCTAGTTAGGCTATTCTTATATTTTTATGAGTATTGATCACTTGGGCATTGAAATCTTCTGGTGTGTCCTCTAATTCAAGTTTGGGCTCCTTTTATTCTCTAATACTACTGCTATGGGAGAAATAAGTAGTAGTAGTAGTAGAGATTTTGTAGTTTTGAACTCACAAAATGATTGCAGTATTTTATGTATTCATAAGTGAGTACTAGTCATTTTTTTGGGTAGTGTTTTCCCCTTCTATTGTGCCATGCTGCCACGTGAAGAGACATTTTAACATTTTTCTTATTTTTTTGCCATCTGGGAGAAATAACCATATATTTTCAGTGAAAAGACCCTCAAAGTCTTTTTTACATGCTCTTTGTCAAATTTGTATGCATTAATGAGCTGCTTTGCATGATTTTGCATCACAAAAGCTCATTAATGCTAAATTTAAACAAACATTCATACAAAGTGTACTGTCTATATAAGATTACTACTGTGAAGTGCAATTTGTGGAATATGTTTGCATGAAGAATAACTAAAAATGCCTGAACTATGACACATGTGCACCCTTCCAGGCATTTTGCACTATTGTGCACATGAAGGGGTCCTTTTACTAAACTGTGGTAAATGCTTAACACATTGAAAAACTAATATCCTTTCGTCAATGTTTTTTTCAATGTTGTATTCAGTCTCAAATTACCTTTCTAGGGCGTCAGACATGCCATTTATTCGCCTCCATTCTGGCGACATAAAAGTATTTTTGGCTATGACTCTGGCTGTGGCCTCTTCATTCGCCCACTATAGTTACTGTGGCGAATGAAGAGGCCACAGCCAGAGTCATAGCCAAAAAGACTTTTATGTCGCCAGAATGGAGGCGAATAAATGGCATGTCTGACGCCCTAGAAAGGTAATTTGAGACTGAATACAACATTGAAAAAAACATTGACGAAAGGATATTAGTTGTACTACACTAGTCAATGTAAAGAACACTGGCTTACACGTATACTTGTAACACATTGAAAAGGCATACCATGGGATGTTAATTAGCTCATTAACCAATTACGTTGCAATCGTATCTCTGGATAATGCCCTAATTCGAGCACAGATATTTGGGTATAGAATCCAGGGCTTAATGCGGTGTAGTAATATGACTGCTTTGTAATTTAAAATATAGGATTCAAAGAAATAAGATATGTGTAGTGGGATTGCTGTTTTATGATTAGCAATTTGCGTTTCTTTTTTTGTTACTTTTCCATATTGCTTTTATACATACATTAAAGAGCTGTTAGTACAAGTGCTGTGAGATGTAGATAAAATATTCTTTGAGGCATAAGATGTATATTTAGAAATATATTTTCTTTCTTTACTACTATTAAACTTTTGTGCTTCCAGGGTTTTTTTATTTTATTGCTATTCTAGAAATTCTTATTAAAAACACTCAAAGCCCTGAAATGTATATAAAGGTAAAGTTTGTGCTGATCATACTGTTTCATTGAAATTAATCTTAGATATGAAAAGCAATACTAGTCAAAGGAAGCATCTGATATTAAGACTTGCATTTCTGCCCTGAGATTATGGCTCAAATGAGAAGAAAAGGAGCTGCACTTCTTTATAGTAAAGGGTCTAATTGTTGTGTAGGAGCTACTTGACATCTAGGAGAAGATAATGAATGTTTTCACACTTTAGTCTCAACTCTATAAACTGATTTAACACCAATTACCTTGCTCTTGCTCACAAAGTGACCTTTTGTTTTTATGCAGGTTTATATGTTTGTTTGGTTTTTAATTTGTGCATTAAAATTTGGGAAACAGAAACAGAAGCGCAGGGGTTATTTAGTGCATTTTATAATCCAAACAGGAAAACAAAAGGAAGGTTAATGATTTCTGGCGAAAAGTTTAAATCTGTAAAGAGAGATTTAAGGTTTCTTTTGTATGTATTGCTCACAACCTTAACAAAAAAACATGTTAAAAAAATTGAAATCTAAAATATAAGAGCAATTTATTTCTTGAAGACTTTATTAGCTTGCTTTTTACCTATTTAAACTTTATAAAAGGGACAATTTTGTATTGGTTGAGAAATGCAAGCGCAAATTATATGGAATAATCTTCCACTTGAAGGAAGATCTGAGATGAATTACCTTGAATCTTGTTTGAAACTCTTTATTTTCAACAAAGCAATAACCATACAACTCATGAAGCTGAACTCCATGTTTTCCTCCACTGCCAGCTCAAAACTGGAGGCATTTTCCCATTCAATTTTCTGGTCTCTCTCAAAGTTTTCTTCCAGGATTCTTTCCTCTGGCACAATACCTTCACTCATCTCCCAGTCTCTCAAGCATGGCTGGTTTCTGGCCAAATTAGCACTATTTCACCTAGCTCCTCCTCCCTCTTCTGAAACAGCTTGCTGGGGAAAAGGGCTGCGTCCCTCCCCCCATGATTACATCAGCTGGATCCTTAAAGATCCTTAAGGATCTTTATCTCCTGGACTCTGCTCTGTGGTTTCTTAAAGGGCCAGTATTAAAACTTCCTACTCTGGGCTGTTTCTTTCTTTCCTTCTGAACAGCCCAAGGTTTAAATCTGGGTTCAGGGGTAGAACTGGGCCAAAGATAAGTGTGGGACTTTGGGTTCTGTCTGTGTAGCGCAGGGTCTCTGTCACATAATACCCCTCTTAGAGAACTAACCCTGGTTAAACCTCCCTCTGTTCTTGGGTGTTCTGCAAGCCTCAATAAGGTGTCCACTTGGTGTGGAGTTTGCCAGGATGATTGACCACCCTAAATTTATAACACTGCAGGGCAAGGTGCCAGTGAGTTAAATGCCCATTATTGTTTTTCATGGAGTCCAGCCATTTTAAGGTCGCATGGTCCGTAGCTAGTATACTCGACCCACCAGGTAATGGCTGAGGCTCTCAATGGCCTACTTTATTTCCAATAGTATTGAAAAAAGAGGCTGGGGGTAATACCATGAAAATAGAACAAAAAACTCCCACAGAAATGTTTATAACACACTAGCTGCTAGAGCAGTGCTGCTTTCAAAGCAAAATGAAAGAACAAGCTTCAGTTATAGAGGTGGGGGTAATCCTCACCACCATCCATCCATCATAGGCAGAAAAATATTTCATTGCTATAAGTAGGCACCCTCTGCAAAATATATTTATGTTTAGTTTCAAAACAAGAGGAACAATGTGTTTCTAATCCGTAACAAAAAAGTAGCACATTAAATTATCTGTCACAAGCCAGCCTACAATCGTTTCGTAGCCTAGACGTTACTTCCTCATGACCATTCTCATGCAAATAGCCCCATAACAGCTCAATGTGCAAATCCTCTGTGTCCCACTTTATTTCTAGGCATTCCAGTTCCATGATTGCATAGTTATGCTCCGCATCATGTAGCTTCCTACTAAGGTAGAGTATGAAATGCTATAAATCCCTTTTTTCCCTGGGACAGAATAGCTCCCAAGCCTGTGCCAAATGCTTCTGTCTGCAAGATAAATAACTTACGAAAGTCAATCCCTGCCAGTATAGGAGCATAGCACAGGGCATTCTTGAAGTCTTATAAGGTCCACTTACTCGCAGGGTCCCATTGTAATTTCTCTGGGGTAGGTTTTGCGCAAAAGTTCTATCAAAGGGGCCCTTGAAGCAAAATTCTGAATAAACCTCATGTATTACGCTACGAGGCCTAGAAATCCCCTTAACTGTTTCTTAGTCTCTGGGGTAGGGAAGTCCCGGACACACTGCACTTCCCCATTTTCCACTATATACCCCAGATATTCTACTTCTCTTCATCCTACCATGCATTTTTTGGGTTAACAGTTAGATCCGCTTCTCTTAAGGCCTGTAAGATATTCTACAGTTGGATGACATGATCAGGCCAAGTCTGTGAAAAAATTACCAAATCATCCATATAGATGGCGGCATAATCCTGCTACCCAAGGAGCACCTCATTCATACCTCTGTATCATCCCCTTAAACATTTGATTAAAGTGCTCAACTAAGCTATTAAATCGTGGGTGATGGTCTGCAGGTGATGGACACTAGAGGTTTCTCAAAACCCTCTCATTTCTTTGAAGAAAAAATTGCTACCCTGGTCCATAAAGACCTCTTGGGGAAACCTTTGGGTACAAAAGAGGTTTGTGAGCTCCCTCACCACTGCAACTGGAGAAAAGCCTAGAGAAAACAGGTTCCAAAATTCACCACCACCAATATGTAGCAGGAGTCTTAACCAAAAGGCCTACAGTATCCACCCCATCTGATACATGGGCTGAACCGCAGCCGGGATGGATACAACGGGGCCACCTTAGGTACTCGTCTCAACAGTTTTTGCAAGATTGGACTTGAGGAACACATCTCTTCAATGTCCCTGTTTATCTCTGGCCAATAAACCTCTTTCCCACCTGGGTCTTCGTCAGCTCTGAGGCCTTATGCCCCACCATAGGATGGTCATGTGCAGTGTGCAAGACAATGTTTCAGAAGCCCCAGGTCACTACCAGTTGCCCTGCGTCCCCTGGTGTTTGATAGATGTGGTAAAGCAACCCTTCCTTCTCTTTCCACTGTACCCCCCCTTGGGTCTTGGCCCACCTGCTTCCATACCTCCTCCAGAGAGGGGTCCCTCTTTTGCTCATCCTGGAAAGTGGAGAACCATTCTACTACCTCACGGGGCAACCAAGGCATCCAGTGAGACTGCTAGACTTCTTGCAGGCTCCACCCTCATCTGTGCTCGCAAAAGACGAGGTCTCTTGTTACTCCCCCCTATTCTCAACCCCCTCTGCAAAGGTAAGGACAGTAGCAAGGGAGGGGTGGGGGGAGAAAATCATTGTTCTTACCCCGGGTTTCTTCAACCAG
Organism: Geotrypetes seraphini; assembly: GCF_902459505.1. Lineage (NCBI taxonomy): Eukaryota > Metazoa > Chordata > Amphibia > Gymnophiona > Dermophiidae > Geotrypetes > Geotrypetes seraphini. Next base: position 309,232,862 of record NC_047086.1, on the reverse strand, counting down.
CGCTTGGGACCTAGTGGACACTAGCCTCTCCTAGCCCCGACCAGTCCCTTCCTAGGATCAAATCATACGGTGCTCTAGGGTAGCACTGCTAATTTAATTTTATAGAACTTTCCCTGAGCTCGTAGTTGTGCTTCTCTTATTGGGTAATTAACAGTCACCCCATGGATGCATCGTATCTTACCCTTCCCACAACTGTGTGTTCCTTTACCTGCTCCATCCCTTCCTCTCACCATTTTTGAGCTACCATGGATTGATTAGCCTCAGTATCCAGAGGGGCCTTCACTTGCCACCCTTCCAGACATACTAAGACCTCATAGGGCTTCACCCCAGCCTAGGGCATACCCGTTAGGACCACAATTTCAGGACCAACAGTCTGGGTGAAAGGACTTCCTGCCTTCCCTTCCCCTTGGGATCTCTTTGGGTCTCTGCTCTGGGCATGGATATCCATAAAGTTCTCTGTAATTTCTATGGCCTTTCCCAGGGTAACCCTATCAATATGTGCTGAAATGATCCGTGACGAGCTAGTATTCCATAAAAGACATTTTGAGAGAAATGAGCTTTACAGAATACTAGTCTAGTATGCATTTCACACCTAACTTTGGGTGTGAGCATTTATAACTGCCAAAGCTTGGTTTAAATGCTTGTGTGCAACTGATGGTAGGTACGCAAATGCATGTTATCTATAACATCATGCCTAATTTCTGGTAACGCCCGTGTCCCACTCATGCCCCTTCAAAGGCCAATCCTCCTTTGAAGCTGATACTATGAAATTAAGGCACACATGTTATAGAATAAGGCATGGAGCAGATCCACTCGTAACTCCTACTAGTAATCATTTCTATAATATTACTAGATGTACAGATTAGATTCAGGTAAATTCTCTGTCCCTAGTGAGTTTACTCCCAATTAAGTGTTTGTTAATGCCAATAATTGTTATCACCTAGTTAGCTAGTTTGTCACCTAGTTAGCTAGTTTGTGCAGAAAACTGGGATCTGTACCCAAAATTATGCACTCAACTTTGGGTGACCTATATAGAATTTGGGGGCTAATGTCATTGTAGATTACAATAGTCTGTGCTGGTGCCAGTACAGTCTTCTACAGCAGCCACAATACAGTCTGCTGAAGCCTATATTAACCTATATTATAATCAAGAAGGGTATTACTACCAGAACGAAAGAAGTTATCCTGCCGTTGTATCGGGTGATGGTGCATCCGCATCTGGAGTACTGCATCCAATATTGATTGCCGTACCTTAAGAAGGACATGGCGTTACTCGAGAGGGTTCAGAGGAGAGCAACACATCTGATAAAAGGGATGGAAAACCTTTCATACGCTGAGAGATTGGAGAAACTGGGTCTCTTTTCCCTGGAGAAGAGGAGACTTAGAGGGGATATGGTAGAGACTTACAAGATCATGAAGGGCATAGAGAGAGTAGAGAGGAACAGATTCTTCAAACTTTCGAATAATAAAACAACAAGATGGCATTTGGAAAAGTTGAAAGGGGACAGATTCAAAACGAATGCTAGGTAGTTCTTCTTTACCCAATGTGTGGTGGACACCTGGAATGCGCTTCCAGAAGGCGTAATAGGGCGGAGTACGGTACTGGGGTTCAAGAAAGGATTGGACAATTTCCTGCTGGAAAAGGGGATAGAGGGGTATAGATAGAGGATTACTGCACAAGTCCTGGACCTGTTGGGCCGCCGCATGAGCGGACTGCTGGGCACGATGGACCTCAGGTCTGATCCAGCGGAGGCATTGCTTATGTTCTTATGTTTCACTTTTGGACCTCATAAGGTGGAATCATGTAAGCATTCCCTATAGCCTTTGATGGAACCTTTAATAGCTGAACCTATCCATCCTATACTTTGTGAACAGAGGGTAAGATAGCAAGCTATGTGTAGGCAGTGCAGCTGCATAGGGCACAAGGGAGACAGGGGATTTAAAAATTAGTCATGTCCATTGCTTTCCCTGCTTGGTTGTGACTCAGTGGGTGGGATAGGAGCTCAAGGGGGTGGGTCACACGGGGTGCATTTCAAACTTGGGACAATCCTGAGATGAGTCACAATATTAAATCTGATTTTTATCTCTCTCAGAGCCCTGCAGGAAACTCTACACCAACTAGAAATATATATATATATCAAGATATTTTCTTTGCCATTGTTGGATAGTGGATGGCTAAGGCCATCCTCTTTGATAGACAATATTCAGGGAATTACTCAGCTTTTTTTATTTGCAGGTACATATGTTTACAATTACACAGAACTGTAAGTGCTTTATTGCACTATCTGCCTATGGGAAAAACAACCTTTGATAAATGTTACGAAAATAAATATTGCGTATGCCTGACTGTGGGCTGTGATTGCATTACATTCTGCTACAATTTGTGTTATTCAGCTGATATGTTTGCATTAGCCTGTAACAGCAGTATGCTTTGAAATGAAACTTGCCCAAAGACTTATTGGAAAATGTGTTGCATGTGAAAAACAGTAGACAGTAGACAGTTCAGAGTAGAATTTCTTATATCCTTGTGGACTAAAACATGACTTTAAAAAAAATAATATGGCTTTTAATGGGAGAAAAGACTCTGGAAATGTTTAATGATGTGGAGGAGTAGCCTCATGATTAGCACAGTGGCCTGAGAATCTGAAGAAATGGCTTCAATTCCTGCACTACTGACTCTATTCTATAAATTACATGTGCAACTTTGTGCGCTATACATAAAGTAGGTGCCCAGTTATATGGAATTAGGAGGCTACTGCTTTGCAGTTTCCCCGAGGATACCCCAGAAAATGATTGTGTTTTTATTAATGGCAAATTACAATTTTTAAATTTCACGGAACGAGTGGCTTATTGATCTGTTCCCTCACCCCAAAATTCTGGCCTCTGTCAGCTTCCTCCAGTGAAGCTCTATAGAACATGGCTATGTATCTTTTGTTAGTATTACTGCTAGTTAGAATATTTGTTTTTATCTGTCTATGTGACTATGCTATTTGTGTCAGAATTACTATGATGAACTCATGCAGTGTCTTGCCTACTACAAATCTTTGGATATAATAGGTATCTATGTCATATACCTGATAAGCCATTCAGATAAATTTTATTACTATTCTTTAGTCAACATCCTGTTATCTCATACTGAAGATGCTGATGTCATGGAAAATAATTTTATTAGATGTGAAAAGACTTAATCCTATTAAAAGGGAAAAATAATACTCTATCTCAATAATGCTATTTCTATAGATGTTATATTTCTTCAAGAAATCCATTTAAATTACAAAGAATCCATAAAGCTATCTAACAAATTATTTGAAATTAAAGTCTTTTCAGCAGCTTTGGAGAAAATGGAAAAAATATTTTATTTAAGAAGTCTTTATCAGCTAAACTTTGACTCAGCTATCTAATAATGAAAAGAGGTGAATGATATTAAAGTCAGAAATAGAAAATTAGATGTTGATTTTATATAGTATATATATACACTAAACAATATATATAGTATATATATTATCTATATATATAAAATCGGATGTATGTATGTATGTGCCGCGATCACGCAAAAACGGCTTGACCGATTTGAACGAAACTTGGTATGCAGATCCCTCACTACCCGGGATGATATGTTCTGGGGGTCTCGCGGCCCACCTGCACACATGGGCGGAGCTACAAACAGATAATCGGATTTCACCCATTCATGTCAATGGAAAAAATGTAAAGAGCTGCCAACGCAAAAATGGCTTGCCCGATTTGAACGAAACTTGGTATGCCGATCCCTCACTACCTGGGGTGATATGTTCTGGGGGTCTCACGGCCCACCTGCACATGTGGGCGGAGCTACAAACATAAAATCAGATTTCACCCATTCATGTCAATGGAAAAAATGTAAAAACTGCCTCCGCATAACCGGCTTGCCCGATTTGAACGAAACTTGGTATGCGGATCCCTCACTACCTGGGGTGATATGTTCTGGGGGTCTCACGGCCCACCTGCACATGTGGGTGGAGCTACAAACATAAAATCAGATTTCACCCATTCATGTCAATGGAAAAAATGTAAAACAGCTGCCAACGCAAAAACGGCTTGCCCGATTTGAACGAAACTTGGTATGCAGATCCCTCACTACCCGGGATGATATGTTCTGGGGGTCTCGCGGCCCACCTGCACACATGGGCGGAGCTACAAACAGATAATCAGATTTCACCCATTCATGTCAATGGAAAAAATGTAAAGAGCTGCCAACGCAAAAATGGCTTGCCCGATTTGAACGAAACTTGGTATGCCGATCCCTCACTACCTGGGGTGATATGTTCTGGGGGTCTCACGGCCCACCTGCACATGTGGGCGGAGCTACAAACATAAAATCAGATTTCACCCATTCATGTCAATGGAAAAAATGTAAAAACTGCCTCCGCATAACCGGCTTGCCCGATTTGAACGAAACTTGGTATGCGGATCCCTCACTACCTGGGGTGATATGTTCTGGGGGTCTCACGGCCCACCTGCACATGTGGGTGGAGCTACAAACATAAAATCAGATTTCACCCATTCATGTCAATGGAAAAAATGTAAAACAGCTGCCAACGCAAAAACGGCTTGCCCGATTTGAACGAAACTTGGTATGCAGATCCCTCACTACCTGGGGTGATATGTTCTGGGGGTATCGCGGCCAACCTGCACACGTGGGCGGAGCTAGAAACAAAATCAGATTTCACCCATTCATGTCAATGGAAAAAATGTAAAACCTGCCTCTGCAAAACCGGCTTGCCCGATTTGAACGAAACTTGGTATGCGGATCCCTCACTACCCGGGATGATATGTTCTGGGGGTCTCGCAGCCCAACTGCACACGTGGGCGGAGCTACAAACAGAACTTCAGATTTCACCCATTCAAGTCAATGGGAAAAATGTAAAAAGCTGTGGGATCGATTTGAACTAAACTTGGTATGCTGATCCCTCACTACCTGGGGTGATATGTTCTGGGGGTTTCGCGGCCCACCTGCACACATGGGCGGAGCTACAAACAGAAAATCAGATTTCACCCATTCATGTCAATGGAAAAAATGTAAAAATCTGCCATTCTCACAGTAATTCCAACTACCTGGGGTGATATGTTCTGGGGGGTCTCGCGGCCCACCTGCACACGTGGGCGGAGCTACAAACAGAACATCAGATTTCACCCATTCATGTCAATGGAAAAAAATGTAAAAAGCTGCCATTCTCACAGTAATTCAAAAACGGCTAGACCGATTTGAACGAAACTTGGTATGCTGATCCCTCACTACCTGGGGTGATATGTTCTGGGGGTATCGCGGCCAACCTGCACACGTGGGCGGAGCTACAAACAGAAAATCAGATTTCACCCATTCATGTCAATGGAAAAAATGTAAAACCTGCCTCCGCAAAACCGGCTTGCCCGATTTGAACGAAACTTGGTATGCGGATCCCTCACTACCCGGGATGATATGTTCTGGGGGTCTCGCGGCCCAACTGCACATGTGGGAGGATCTACAAACAGAACTTCAGATTTCACCCATTCAAGTCAATGGGAAAAATGTAAAAAGCTGTGGGACCGATTTGAACTAAACTTGGTATGCTGATCCCTCACTACCTGGGGTGATATGTTCTGGGGGTCTCGCGGCCCACCTGCACACATGGGCGGAGCTACAAACAGAAAATCAGATTTCACCCATTCATGTCAATGGAAAAAATGTAAAAATCTGCCATTCTCACAGTAATTCCAACTACCTGGGGTGATATGTTCTGGGGGTCTCGCGGCCCACCTGCACACGTGGGCGGAGCTACAAACAGAACATCAGATTTCACCCATTCATGTCAATGGAAAAAATGTAAAAAGCTGCCATTCTCACAGTAATTCAAAAACGGCTTGACCGATTTGAACGAAACTTGGTATGCTGATCCCTCACTACCTGGGGTGATATGTTCTGGGGGTCTCGCGGCCCACAACTCTATGTTGCTTGCTCAATGGTGGGTTCACCCAAGATTTTATATGTTCTTGCTCCTGGAGGTGAAACTAAAAATGTTGTTTATAATCAAGTTTTGCATTAGTTGTATTGTATTCATTTTGTCAAATATTTCACATTATAATTTGAATATATGTGTGTGTTTGTATGTATGTATGTTCCAGCATAACTCTTCAATGCATGGACATATTTCAACCAAACTTGACATACACATTACTTACTATCTGAGGACAAACACTGTGGGGGTGGGAAGGGGGGGGATATGTAAAAATGATTGAAAATGACAGATTTTAGTATCTACCCCATTGTGTTTTCGGGCTCACAGATGAATACTCAGCATAACTCTGAAACGCATGGAGAGATTTCAACCAAACTTTGTACACATAAGACTTACTATCTGGGAAAAAATATTGTGCAGGTGGGACGGGGTAAAATACTGTGGGGGTGGGAAGGGGGTGATATGTTAAAATTATCAAAAGCGACAGATATTTATGTCCAACCCATAGTTTTCGGGCTCGCATAGATAAATACCGACACTCCCGATGCCGTTTAAGTCTAAGTTCAGCCCCATAGAGAGGGACATTCCTTTGGGACATGTGGAGGGTAGGGGGTTGGGACATGGGGTGGGGCATATGGGACATGTGGGGGGGGGTAACGTGGGGGTGGGACATGTGGGACATAGGGGGGTGGGACATGTAGGGGGTTGGACATTTTGGGATAAATAAATATCCGGGCAACGCCGGGTAATCAGCTAGTATATTATATAATATATAGTATATATATAATATATATAGTAAATATATATTATATAATATATATGTATTTCTACTAGTGAATCTAGTAAAACTGGATTTCTTTATATATATATATATATATATATATATATCTCTTTATATATATATATATATATATATATTGTGAGACCGGGATCCTGGTGAGGCCTAGTAGCTCCACAGAATCCTAGTCTTGGCGCGAGCATAAAGGTAGTGGAACACAGCTTGCTTGGTGTCTCCCATAAATTGCACACCAAAATGGCCTGGTTTGTTCAAATATTACACTTTTATTGAACATCAATGAAAGTTCCAAACAAAAAGGTCAAAATCTGGCATCAATAAAAAACCCAAACATTCCAGTTTTCTCTGCTGCTTCTTTTCTCATACATGCAAGTTCCAATCCCAGCACCGGCTGTGCTTTCAGAGAAAAGTTCAAAACAATAATAACACAAAATACAGTTCATCTTATATGCCACCTCCAAGGTAAGATAGAACAGTTCATGCCTCTGGTAATAGTTTAGGATATAAGGCTTTTACCAGTATTAGCTCTAAAGCTGGTTTGGAGTAACCTGGAACAGCAGCTTCCCCTAATAGCAGGAGCAGAGAGGCCGGTTCTCCTACAGGTGTTGCCACTCTTTCCAATCATCTAAGCTCAAGGTAAATTCTGCAGCTTCCAGCACAGGTTCAAAACAGTGTATAAAAATACTTTCAAAACACAAAACTCCACAAAGAAAAAAAAAACCCTTCACAAAGGAAAAGAAAATTCAGGCTTCCCAAACCTACTCCCATTCCATGGGGTGCTCTTCCCCCTGAGGCATAACATTGTTCTCCAGCCAGTCCATATCACAAACCTCAGACTGTACTTCAGGATTTTCCATTTCCCAATCCTTGTGAGAACCTTCCTGTGCTGGCCATAAGTTAGCTGCTCTAGCTGACTTCCTTCTCAGCTTTTCCTCAGCTTCCAGTCCCAGCTGCCTCTCCTCTCCTTCTGACGAGGGAAGCTCAGAAAAAGGGAGACTCGGCCAGCAACCACGCCCCCTAACAGCAGAGTCAGCTAAACTCTTAAAGAGCCCTGTCCTTCTAGTTCCTGCCTGAGCTCTGTGAACTTTTAAAAGGGCAGGCTCACTCTTGACATTGTGCACAGGATTTCCACTATACCCAGGATGTTTCTTCCACTTAGTCACTGGAACTTTAGTGATACTTACAGGAGCTTTTCCCTTGGCTTTATTAGGCCTAGCCAGATCCCTGTCACAATATATCTCTTTATATATATATATATATATATATATATATATATATATATCCCTAAAGGGATGCACCTACAAAAGATTCCTTAATAGAACTCTCTCATTCCAAGCTGGTAGATGGACAGATTGCCTGACCACCCTCATCTCATCTGCCCCATCTTACTCATACTTCAGGAAATCTCTCAAATCTTACCTCTATGATAAATTTCTCGAACCCCTCCCCTCCAAACCCTCCCACCTCTCCTCCCCCGATCTCTCTCGTACCGTTTCTTTCACTGTATAAATATCGCTGCTGTAGATGTACAGACTCCTGCACTGTAATTCTGCTTTGCTTTCCGCAGTATTAACACCTATGCTAAATATGTACAGTCCCTGCATTGTAATTTGCTCTCAACTGCATAGTACATTCCCTTACATTGTATCTTCGCTGTATATGTACAGTCTCTTACATTGTAAACCGCTCTGAACTGTTTGTGGTATTGCGGTATACAAAAATAAAGTTATTATTATTATTATTATATAATATATATATATATATATATTTCTACTAGTGAATCTCCAGATTTCTTTATATATATATATAATATAATATATATATATATATATATATAAAATATAATATTATATATATATATATATATTTCTACTTGTGAATCTCCAGATTTCTTTAGAACTTTTGCTAATGTAATTACAAAATAAGGGTATTTTCCATTACATTGGCACTCACACTGCATCAAAACAATCAAAGAAATACCTATATCAATAAACACAGAGCACATAAATGCAGAAAAATTGGCTACATCTCTTTTATTAAATTATTTCACTCAAACACAACATCAGTCACGGTTAATCTCTTAACCCATTTCTATCCTGGTGGCCTGATCCTCTTATCTTAAGTCTAGTTGGTAATAACCTAGCCCAAACACCCAGCATTATTTTCTACAAAGCACAACCAGTACTTAATGTAAATTAAAGTGAGCCTTGCGGTAACACCAAGACCTCACCTCGGCTCAGTTCAGTATCACCCCTGAGGCTATTAACTTCTCACACAGAAACTGCACTGAATTAACTCTCCTCCTTTTCCCAACAATATTGGCCATCTGGATTCAGGTCTCCTATACTTGCATAGTTGTGACACCTACCACCCCTGAGAACCCCAACCCCCCCTCCACCCATATCAAACCACTCCTCTACCCACAAACACTCGATATTACCCATTCATATCCCACCCCGGTACAATTCACTTCCAAGGGCAGTCGAGGAGGGTATCAACCTAACCTTCTTTCACTCTCTCCCCAAATCCTACAAACCATGTCCTGAAATCCCTACTGCCTCACACACAACCTTTTCCACCAATCCCCACACAACAAAAAACACTCAGCTAGCCAAAATCAACTACTAATATCCATCTTCAGTCCTTCCTTCTCTCACCAACCACAACTCATCCTTACTACCTCTCCATCAATCCCTTTGCTGCTCTACAACTCTTTACCTTTTCCATACACACTGCCATTCCCCACTATTTCATGCGTTTACTTCCAGCCATTTCTGCCTTCCCATTTCCAACCTCCCTCCCCCCCATCCAAAATTTATCAGCTATTGCTGCCTACATGTTGGCCAAAGTTATCAGCCCACTGCTAAGTACAGTATTCCTTTCTGCATCACAGTTGTGAAGTTAATTCACAGTGACAATAAATTTGCACATGTTATCCCATTGTTTATAGAGGAACACTGTCTACCCATTACATTCTAAAATGCAGATGTGATCCCTTTCCACAAAAGCAGAAGTATGGAGGAGCGGAATAGGTTGGTAGTCTGACTTCTGAGGTAAATAGATTAACAGAAACACTTCTAAAACAGAGAATGGTGAGGTTTGTGGAATCCAGAGATAGGTCAGACAAATCTGATTACTTTCTTTGACTGGGTGACCAGAGTTAGATTGATAAACTTAGATTTTAGAACAGCCTTTGATATATTTCCACATAGACAACTTATAAATGAACTGCGTTCTCTTAGTATGGGCCCTAAAATAACTGACTGGGTTAGGAACTTGTTGAATGGAAGGCCATAAAAATTAGTGGTAAATGGAGCTCAATCTGTGGAAAGAGATGTTTCTAGTAGTGTGCTAGTTCTGTTTAACAGTTTTGTAAGCAACATTGCCAAAGGACTATCTGTCACCCCTGATGCAGGGTCATGGATTTGGACTGCAAAAACCCGAGGGGGATAAGGGGGTGAAGTACTTTTGGGCATGAAAGAGGATCAGGACTTGGATGTAATCATATGTGATGATCATACGTTGCCAAACGAAGTCTTCAGCAAAAGCTAGAAGAATGCTTGTGTGCATAGGTGGAGGATAAACTTCTATAAGTCTCTGGTGCCACCTCATTTTGAATGATGTATACAGTTCTGGAGACTGCACCTTCAAAAAGATATGAAAAGGGTGGAGTTGGCCAGAGGGCAGCTACTAAAATGTTTGGTAGGCCTCATCATAAAGCGTATGCTTTCAGATTTACAGATCTCAGTTTGTATACTTTGGAAAAAGAGCCGGAAAGAAAAAATTCAGTATGATAGAGATGTTTAAATATCTCCATGGCATTAATGCATGTGAGGTGAGTTTCTTTCAACTGAAAAGAAGCGTTAGAATGAAAGGGCATAGGATGAAGGTAAAAGGGGAAAGACTCAGGAGCAATGTGAGGAAATACTTCTTCATGAGAAAGGTGGTAGGTTTTTGGAATGACCTCCTAAAGTGGAGGTGGTGGAGAAAAAGACTATCTGAATTCAAGAAAGCTTGGGAGAAGGATCTCTAAGGAAGAGGAAGGGCTAGTAGATGGCATGTATAGACAGACTAGATAGGCCATATGCCCCTGGATTCTATAAATGGAATGCAAATTTCCATATGCAAAATTGCACTCTGTGCTGATATAAGCATGCAACTAATTGGCTATTAACAATATTGGTGTTAATTGGCAACATTTTAGATTTGTGAGCTCATCTTACTTAAAGATTCACTGCAAATCTTATAGCATGCATCTCAGAAGGGGACATAGCCATGGGAGGGGTATGGGCAGGTCAGGGTCATTCACTATAGATGCACACAATATTATTGAATATTGGGGATCCATATCTAACTGACATGCCAGGATTTTCACCAGTTGGTAAAATCCTCACGCCCAAAGTTTGATACAGAAATCGACTCTTAAGTGCTATTCTATAAATGGCACACAACTCAGAACACTGTTCATAGAATAGTGCTTTGCTCAGATTTTTTCAGTGCTGTTGACTGTCATGTACTGAATCTAGTCCATGGTCTTTATCTTTTATTATTTTTTTATGTTTCTTTCTGTATTTCTCTTGCGAAATCTTGATACTGTATAGAGTATACTCGAATATAAACCTATCTGAATATAAACCAAGGTAAGGTTTTTCCCCCAAATAAAGGGTAAAAAAAAGGTTGATTCAAATATAAACTGAACTTGCATCAGTTTTGTAAGGCTACTGTAGGAGTGAGTGGCTTAGTGGTTAGAGCTGCTGCCTCAGTTTGAGATTGTGATTTCAATCCCAGTCTGCTCTTTGTGACTCTGGGCAAGTCACTAAGGCCAGGATTCTTGAACTGTTGACAATATCGGAGGCTGCCTTAAAAACTATACCGATCATGTGTCAATCACACATTGACAAAGGTTTCGGAATCAAATTGGCGTGAAAGATAGGCACCAGAAATGTCCAGGCCAGAGTTTTCCAAGCCTATATTTCTGGCACCTATCTTTGCATGAATCGCAGCTATACAGGTGCTTTAGGCTACCTTACACCACTTCCAGTGTTGGCCATGCCTACTTTGGCATTTGGAAGCTTAACACACCTAGGTAGATGTGATTCCAGCGCTGATAAATGCCTCAAATATTGGTTAAAAACACACCAGTTCGAGAATCTGGGCCTTAATCACTCCATTGCTCCAGGACCACAGTTAGATTATGCGCCTGTAGGGACAGATAGGGAAAAACTTAAAGAGTATCTGATTACTATTCAATGTATTGTAACCGCTTTGGGTGATTCTCTTCATGAAAGGCGGTACATAAACATAGCAACCACTATGGGAACTTATGTCAGCCATTTTGAATAATGAGACTTCATGGGGCAGGAACATAAAATGATTGCATTGCCCTAGCTCACCGTTGGACCTGCAGGACTCAAGATAGGCCCGAGAAGAGACCTGCACTGGGTCTGAGAGGAGGAAGACTCAGCTATAAACTGAGACTCCCATTTTTGGCAGAAGGGATGCCCAGTCCCTCCTGCCAGAAATCCCCCACCCCGAGACATCCCACCAAGCCCACCCAGACCTCACAAGTGCCTTTTTTAGTTGGCCGGCCGGAGGGTTGCTTACTCCCTCTGGACAGCAGGCCTGCCTCCACTAAATGGTGGGCCCTCCCCTTCCCCTTACTGGTGTATTCTGGGATGCACTAGGAGTGGCCTAAGATTTCTATTGGTCATATTCCTTAGGTCACCCCCCATAGGAGAGATTTGTATTGTTTTTCCTCAGATGTCATCAAGCATCAGGGAAAAAAAATATATATATATATATATATATATATGAGGGCTGCATATTTAGCAGTGATTAACATGCTAAATATTTAATGTGTGTGAAAAAATTGAATTATGATTAATGTGATTACCTGCATTGTGTAATGCCCCGCTGCTTCTCCATTCTGAAAGTGGTGAAAGTGTCAGTTCCGGCATGTGAATACTGCTGCTGGCTCTGTCCGACCCAGAAACAGAAAGTTACATCAGAACTTGATGTAACTTCCTGTCTGCAGGATCAGGCAGAGCCAGCGATAGCACCCATATTCTGATGCTAAAAGTGTAGTCATTTTCAGACCCAGAGAAGCAGTGTGTCTAGCAGTGAGTTGCCTTGATCATGCACCATCTAACAGAAAATCCATGGAGGCAACAGTGTCAGTTCTTGCTTCTTCTTTTTTTGTGGAGGCTATTTCAAGTAAAAGTAGCATGCAGTTTGAATTCTTTCTGGCTCATAATCATCTGAAGTAGAGAAACAGCTAAGTTGGCAGATTGGAGGGCAGGCAGAGGTGACGACAAAATGTGGTCGGGTGTTGGGAAAGGAATGGGTGTGCTGAAAAGCTGAGGCTGCTGCTTAAAACTTTAGAAGATTTGGTTTTGTGGTAATTGTCTACTAGAGCTGGTATGTATTGATTTTAATGTAGTGCTCCTAGCTATTAATTTTATTTTATTAGAGAGCTCTGAGGTTGGAAGACCAGAGGAAATGGGAAAGACTTTGAGGAGGAAAAAGTAAGCAAGATACACACGTTCAAGCAAGTTTCCAAGTTTATTTAAAGTGTGATAAAATCGCTTTTAAAGATTTCAAAACGATGTACAATAAAAATAGGGGAGACAAACAATTGTTGGGGAAAACACTTACTTATTTCAAATGAAAGGAAAGTAAGGGAGGAACTACAATCAATATAGGAAAGAGAACGGAAAAGGGATAGAACATAGGGTGTAGCATGAAATGATTTTATAATTCTATGATCTTAAAATATGTAGCCTGAAATGATTTTATAATTCCGCTTGGAATTAAAATATGTAGCAGGATGTATTTGGTTTTGTTGGAGGTAAATTATGTAAGTTTGCTGGAATTATTACCTGACCCAAGACAGGATGTGATTTAAATTATGGATTTATAGTAAAGTGAACTTATATTTGAATTTAAGTTAAAGTATACTAATTTACCATCAGAAAAATGTTAAATGCACCCATTAATGGAGTACAAAAAGGAAGACAGACTTTCAGATAAGGAAAAGAACGGCCAGGGTGGATCCCAGAGCTAAACAGAACTCTACAATCAGTGGAACAGGATGAAGGTCAGAAGCTCTTCACACCAAATTCATCTTTGGACTACTCCAATCTGCAAGAACAATAGAAGCTCATCATACCATTTTAAGCCACTCAAAGAAGATTCAATCAGATGATCTCAACTGCCTATCCTCCATTTTAAACCACTCAGACATAGATTCACACCACATCCAGCAAGGACAGTAACAATACTCTTATATTGGGACACCATTTTAAGCCATTGTAATTCAATCATGACACCACCTAGGAACAGAGAAAAAGGCTGGACTACTACACATCAAGGGTCCACATAAGCACATAAGCAATGCCTCTGCTGGGTCAGACCTGAGGTCCATCGTGCCCAGCAGTCCGCTCACGCAGCGGCCCAACAGGTCCAGAACCTGCGTAATAATCCTCTATCTATACCCCTCTATCCCCTTTTCCAACAGGAAATTGTCCAATCCTTTCTTAAACCCCAGTACCGTACTCTGCCCTATTACATCCTCTGGAAGCGCATTCCAGGTGTCCACCACCCGCTGAGTAAAGAAAAACTTCCTAGCATTTGTTTTGAATCTATCCCCTTCTAATTTTTCCGAATGCCCTCTTGTTCTTTTATGTTTTGAAAGTTTGAAGAATCTGTCTCTCTCCACTTTCTCTATGCCCTTCATGATCTTGTAGGTCTCTATCATGTCTCCTCTGAGTCTCCGCTTTTCCAGGGAGAAGAGCTCCAGCTTCTCCAATCTTTCAGTGTATGAAAGGTTTTCCATGCCCTTAATCATTCGTGTCGCTCTCCTCTGGACCCTTTCAAGTATTGCCATATCCTTCTTAAGGTGCGGTGACCAATACTGAACACAGTACTCCAGGTGCGGGCGTACCATTGCCCGATACAATGGCAGGATGACTTCTTTTGTTCTGGTCGTAATACCATTTTTAATAATACCCAACATTCTGTTCGCCTTCTTCGCGGCTGCTGCGCATTGCACCGTTGACTTCATTGTTGTATCCACCAGTACACCCAAATCTCTTTCAAGGTTACTTCCCTCTAATACTAATCCCCCCATTTGGTAGCTGAACATCGGGTTCTTTCTCCCTATATGCATGACCTTGCATTTCTCTACATTGAATTTCATCTGCCATTTATTCGCCCACTCCTCCAGTTTGCTTAGGTCCCTTTGTAGGTCCTCACACTCTTCCGTAGTTCTGACCCTTCTACAGAGTTTAGTGTCATCCGCAAATTTTATAACTTCACATTTCGTCCCCGTTTCCAGGTCATTAATAAATACATTGAACAGCAGCGGTCCAAGTACAGACCCCTGCGGAACTCCACTCGTGACTTTCCTCCAGCCCGAGTAGTGACCCTTCACTCCAACCCTCTGTCTCCTGCCTGCCAACCAGTGTTTGACCCATCTGTGTACGTCCCCTTCCACCCCGTGGTTCCACAGCTTCCTAAGTAACCGCTCATGGGGTACCTTGTCAAAGGCCTTTTGGAAGTCAAGGTAGATGATGTCTACAGGTTCCCCTTTGTCCAAATGGCTGTTTACCCTCTCGAAGAAGTGCAGTAAGTTTGTTTGGCACGATCTTCCCTTGCAGAAGCCATGTTGGCTCGCTTTCATCAGCCCATTTTTTTCGATGTGCTCACAGATGCTGTCCTTTATCAGTGCTTCTACCTCTTGCCTGGAACCGATGTCAAACTTACCGGCCTATAGTTTCCCGGGTCTCCTCTTGACCCCTTTTTAAAGATAGGTGTAACATTTGCTATCTTCCAGTCCTCCGGTATCTCTCCAGTTTTCAAGGATAGGTTGCAAACTCGTTGGAGTATTTCCGCTATCTCATTTCTTAGTTCTTTTAGTACCCTAGGGTGGATTCCGTCTGGGCCTGGTGATTTGTCGCTTTTCAATCTATCTATCTGTTGGAGGACATCCTCATGGCTCACCTCTATTGCCGACAGTTTTTCTTCTTGATCACCATGGAAGATCACGTCGGGTTCCGGTACATTGGATGTGTCCTCGCTTGTGAAGACTGACGAGAAGAATTTGTTTAACCTGTCAGCTACCTCTTTTTGCTCCTTTATCACTCCCTTTTTATCTCCATCATCCAACGGTCCTACTTCCTCCCTCGCCGGTTTCTTCCCCTTAACATATCTGAAGAATGATTTGAAGTTTTTTGCCTCCCTGGCCAGTCTCTCTTTGTATTCTCTTTTCGCTCTCCTAACCACTTGGTGACATTCTCTTTGGCCTTTCCTGTGTTCATCCCAGTTTTCCCCAGTCTGGTCCTTTTTCCATTTCTGGAATGATTTTTTTTTGTCTTCTATCGCTTTCTTTACCTTATTGTTTATCCATGCGGGGTCTTTTGTTCGGTTTTTTTTGCACCCTTTTCTAAATATGGGGATGTACATATGTTGTGCTTCTTGCACTGTGCCCTTGAATAGAGACCAGGCTTGCTCTACAGTTTCTGTTTTCCTTGAGCTGTTTCTAAGTTTTTTTCTTACCATTGCTCTCATAGCATCATAGTTCCCTTTCTTGAAGTTGAGCGTTGTCACTGTGGTTCTTTTTCCTTTTGTTGTACTTACTCCTCATTTGTACTGGATCATGTTGTGATCACTGTTTCCTAGTGGCCCTACTACTTCCACTTCTTTTGCAGGTCCCCCTAATCCGTTGAGGATTAGGTCAAGAGTGGCATCTCCTCTTGTTGGTTCCTTGACAAGCTGATCCATAAAGCAGTCCCTCACAGCCTCTAAGAATTGTGTTTCCCTCGCACAGTTTGAGTTTCCAATACTCCAGTTTATCCCGGGGTAGTTGAAATCTCCCATTACTGTCACATTTCTGTTGTTGCCTTCCCGCCTCAATTCTGTCGTCAGATCTTTGTCGTTTGCTTCCGTTTGTCCAGGTGGACGATAGTATAGACCCAATCTTATGTCAAGGCCACCTTTTCCTGGTAATTTGACCCATAATGACTCCAGTCCTTCCGCCTTTGGTCCAGATACCTAAGATTCTATTTTTAGAACAGGTCTCAACCTTATAAATATGGAGTGGAATCCTTTCTAACAGGGGATGCGCTCTCTCCCTCTGGAACCAGCCTGGATCAAGCTGCAATAACTTTTTTTTTTTTTTTTGCTGGATCACCAAGGCTTGACACTCTTTTCTCCTGGGGATGGTCATGTGCTTTCTGCAAACCTGTGCCGGGCCCTACCCTGCAGCCTTCTAAGGACTTTTTCTACCAGCATTAGCGAGTAACTTTAATCATCTAACCTGAGCGAAATTTTGTCGAGTGTATTCTATTATTTTTGCTTAAAGGACCTATCTATAACTGCTCTACCTGCTTGATTTTAATGCTTTTAATATTTTGAGTCTTGGTTCTTGAATAAATATTCACATATATATATTTAATTGTTATTACAGAGCAAAGTTTTAGGGTTCATTTTACTAAGCTGCGATAGCGTTTTTAGCGCGCACAGAATTTTATTGCATGCTAAACCCACACTACGCAGCTAGAACTAACGCCAGCTCAATGCTGGTGTTAGGGTCTAGTGCGCACGGCAATTCAGTGCGTGATAAGCACGCTATCACAGCTTAGTAAAAGGAGCCCTTAATCAAGCAAGCTAACTTTCCCAAAATTAATAGTTCTTTATAATATATATATCTCTAAGCCAGAGAGGGATATATATTATTGGTGGAGTTCCCTTCATTTAATAATAATTTTTGTAACAAGGGGAGTTACAACTTGGTGCCTTGCCTGCGTTGAATGTTTGCTTTTCTTGATCTCTTTTTATTTTTCTTCTTTTGATTATGAGATAGTGTACTGATTTTGTAATAGCATCTGCTGTGCAGTGCTTTGACACTTATTTTTCTAGGTAGACATGGGATGTTTATAGGAATGCCTTAAAACAGGATGTATCAGTCACTATTCCATCTTTCTTTAATGTGACTATTAATTGTCATAATTTGCCAAACTATAGGAAGGGATGAGGCTTTATGAAGCAATTTATTTCTATGCAAACTCTAGCACAGGAATCCTGCCTGACACAAGTGTGAAACTAATACTCCAAAAATTAACTGCTAAGTGGTCCTGTGCTGTCTTTTTGTGGGATGGTAAAAATTACCTTTGCATTTTCTCCATCTACCTTTCTCTTCCATCAGAGAGCAAGAGCTCTATGTGTGGTTCTACAGTATAACCTTGGGATAGAAGGTTGAACCTTGAGTTAGAACCTTGGGAGTTCCCTTCCAGGTTGCTACGGTAATTACTTTCCTGGACCATGCAGGAGGTTTGGGTTTTTCTAACATCGTCAGTAATTTTATTTATTGTTTTTGGAAAGGATAATTTCCGGTTTGAATGGTAGAGAGTTGTTTTTCCAGAGACAGGCTGAGAGTTTTTCTCCTGTTTCTTTGAGTTTCCAGCTCAATCAGAAGCAGGGCTAGGATCTGGATCCATGAGAATTCATTCACAGGTGCTTAGGGATTATTTTCATATTTTTTTCTCTCCTAACTTACCCAAATTGCATCATCGTAGCAGGGGTAGTTGAAATATTGGAACCCATTGTGGGCTGTTTTGGGAGGATGAGCTAAAAAAAAAATCAAATAAAATATCTGGTCCTACTCCCAAGCTCTCTAATTGCAGATGCTGCATTAGTTAAAATATTGGTAGGGCTATGACACCAGAGGTCCACCTTACTCTGCTGTCTGTGCATTGTAATATCAGGGATCATTAGATGCCGTGGACTCACAGACCTTGTTCCTAAATGTCACATTGCACATTGAGTATAATGACTCCTGCCAGGGACTGAGTGCTGCTTCTTCTTTGCCACCTAAGGGAACAGAAGACCTGAACTGGGACTTGAACCCAGGTTTTTGTGGCATCTCCTAAGGTATGATCTCCTCAGGTATCATATCATATGTCAGGAAGAGACACCTGAACGGAAGCTGCTGCGGCTCAGTGGGTGAAAGCCCTGTTCTCATCTTCCATAGGTCATGGGTTCAAATCCCAACCAGCTCTCCCAGCACATATTCCTATTTTATTAGTGGCATTCTACTTTCCAGGTGCACCTTGATTATCTCACAGTGAGGTCACCATTGTGCAGCTGGAGTTATCCATTTGCTCTGAACTAGAAACCATGGCGAGATCTGTATCTCTTCTTTCTGTTTTTAACATTTTAGAAATGAAGTTATATTTTCATGAGCGTTGCTTGCTTAATGCAGCTCTTTCAAGACTTTGCACATTGCAGCACTCTTTACTCAGAAAAAGAGAAGCATTTTAAGTAAGCGATATAAAAATATATTTTTCATGAGCTGTGTTTGTTAATGGATCTTTTCCTATGATTAGCAAATACTATTGCTGTTTGGCCACAAAAATAGAAGATTTTGCAAGCAATATATCTGTATTCATGTGTCCTGTTTATGTGGCGCATTATTAAATATATTTTTTAGCTTAATAAAGCAAAAATAAAAGCCCCATAAACCTATTTAGCAGAACGCATTAGAGACATCCAAAGCCTGCCTAAGTCCCGTCCACCTAACTCATGTCTATCAACTGCCCAAGTCACGTTCAAAAGTAGACCTGCTTTTCAATTGCCTAAAATGTAGGCATTAGGTAGACACACCCGGGTGCTCAGAAATATGCTAATCGCACTAGAGACATCCACATCAAAGCCTCTCCCATGCCAAGCCCACACCTACTTTATAGGCACAGATTTTCCAAATGGGTGTCCACAAAATTGTGGACGTCTATTTGTAGAATCACATCCAGCATTTGGGCGCCTAAGTTTCAATTAATGCATGTTAAAGTCATTAATTGGCCTTAGCCACTTTATTTGGATGCCTAAAGTTAGGCATCCTTTACAGAATCTACCCCTAGATGTCTGTCAAAGGCTTTGCTAAAAACTAAATACACAACATCTAGTGCACTCTCTAACCAATTTTCTGGTTACCCAATCAAAGAAATTGATCAGATTTGTGTGACAAGACCTACCTCTAGTGAATCCATGTTGCCTCTGGTCCTGTAATCCATCGGATTCCAGAAACTTCACCGTTCTTTGTTTTAAAAGCATTTCCATTAAATTGCTTACCACAGAAATCAGACTTACTGGCCTGTAATTCCATACTTCCTTACTTCCACTTTGTCTACCTTTAATTTAGCTAGCTTCTCACAAAAACAACACTCTGAAAATCGATTAGGGTCTACCACTCTTCCATCCCTATTCACATTTGTCTTCTGCGATCTCGCTCCTGGATCTTCAACCGTGAACACAGAACAGAAATATTTAAGCAATTCAGCCTTTTCTTTATCAGCTTCTACATATTCACCCCCTTCACTTTTGAGTCTCACAATGCCACTTTTGCACTTCTTCCTATCACTGATATATCTAAAAAGTCTTGTCTCCCCCATTTTACTGTGTCAGCTATTTTTTCTTCCATTTGTTTCTTTGCTTTTCTAACTACACGACCAGCCTATCTTAACTTTTCCAGATATTTTTGCCTGTCTTCCACTTTCTTCGATATTTTGTAGTTTATGAAAGCTAACCTCTTATTCCTTACTTTCTCAGTTACTACTTTTGAGAACCAAAGCGTCCTTCTTTTTCCTCTTACTTGCCTCTCACAAGGTTTGTTGCCCTTACAATAACTCCTTTCAGTTTTGCCCTCTGCATTTCTACTCCTTCCAGATGTTCCAATCTAGACAATACCTTGACACAATCCCCATCCAAACAAAGTTAGTTTTTTTAAAAAGTCTAGAATCTTTACTTTTAAATGCGCCCTCTCTGTACCCGTCTTAGTATTAAACTGTACCATACATTGATCACTAGATGCCAAATGATCACCCACTGTAATATCAGAAACACTTTTCCCATTTCTAAACAGTAAGTCCAGTATGACCCCATTCCACGAGAGTTCCATTAACAGCTACTAGAACAGTTCTCCTGGTAGAGAATCCAGGATCTCTCTACTTCTAGAAGACCCGAAATAGGGATACCTCAATCAACATCTGGCATGTTAAAATCACCTATTAATAAAACTTCCCCTTTTTTAGATATATTCTGAATGTCTACTATTAAATCTCTGTCCACTTCTTCCGTCTGTGAAGGAGGCCTCTATATCACACCAATGTAAATATATTTACCATTCCTTCTTTCAAAATTGATCCATGGTGCCTCTTCCTTGCCCTGCAGATCCTGTAGTTGTGTGGCTTTAATATGATCATCTACTATAATAAAACCCTTGGCGTACCTCCGTGCCTCCACATGTGCAGTAGAATATAACCGCCCATCAGGGAAGCATCTCAGTGCATGGCGTCAGGGAAGCAGGCTTAAATTTGTGGCAGTGGCTAGAGGGTCAGGGAGAGAGAAAAAAAGAAAGACAGCGTCGGGGAAGCAGGCTTAAATCGGCGGCGGTAGCTAGAGGGGCAGGGAGAGAGAAAGAAAGACAGACATAAAGACAGGGGGCAGGGAGACAGACAGACAGAGGGCAGGGAGAGAGACAGAAAGAAAGAAAGACAAACAAGGGGCCAGGGAGAGAGACAGAAAGAAAGACAGACAAAAGGACAGGGAGAGAGACAGAAAGAAAGAAAGAAAGAAAGATAGACAGACAGGGGGCCAGGGAGAGAGATAGAAAGACAGACAGACAGGGGGTCAGGGAGAGAGACAGAAGGAAAGAAAGACAGACAGGTAGGGGGCAGGCAGAGAGACAGAAAGAAAGACGGGGAGAGAGACAAAAAGAAAGAAAGACAGAAAGAAATGGAGCTGGGAGGGAGAAAGAAAGAAAGACAGACAGACAGGGGGAGAGAGACAGAAAGAAAGACAGATGGGAAGAGAGATAGAAAGAAAGACAGAAAGAAAGAAAGAAAGGAGGCAGGGAGAGAGAAAGAAAGAAAGACAGACAGGGGGAGAGAGACAGAAAGAAAGGGGGCAGGGAGAGAGAAATAAAGACAGAAAGAAATGCCTTGGTGCCCGATTGTGCTAAAAGTCTACACATCTATTCTAGCATCCATTAATTTAACGGGCTTAAACACTGGTTAACATATAATGCTACTCCCCCCCTCCTTTTCTTCCTACCCATTCTTTTCTGAACAGATTATGTATTATTTTATCCCAATGCCCATTAATGTTTGGTACCACATGCTACATAAGATGCAAAACACTTCATAATTATGTAAATTATTGAAAACCAAACTTTGCAAACTGTAATATTCTAGGAAAGAATAATACTAGCTCAATGCTGGTATTACTTTTCCTGCATGGGAACATTGGGCCAGGGCTATCCACATTTGCTGATAACATCTTTTCATTCTGTACTCATGCTACTGATAGTTTTGTACTGCTGATCATTTTCACAGTAAATTTAGGATGTATATTTTTTAACAGTCTCATTTGTGTTTTGTACCCCTGAGGCAGCTAATAATCATGTTGGGGAAAACGTAGACAATGCTAGGTACTTGTTTTTAATAAAGAATTGTCCTTGGTTGTATCTGGGTTCTGCTTTCTCACTGACTTTTCTTCCTGGATCTTGTTTAAATCTTTTAAAAACTCTGCTACTCTAACAGCTTTTATCACATTCTTTGGCAATGAATTGCAGAATTTAAATAAGTTTTGAGTGAATAAATATTATCTCCAATTGATTTATATATACTGTACAGCTTAGTAATTTTAGTACTTGTACTTCTGGAAAGAGTAAACAAACAATTCACGTCTATCTGTTCCACCTCACTCATGATTTTATAGATCTCTATCATATCTCCCGAGCCTTCTTTTCTTCAAACCTCTTTAGACTTTTCTCATAGGGGACTCATTTCATCCCCTGTATCATTTTGGTTGCCCTTCTTTGTACCTTTTCTAATTTAGCTAAATCTTTATAAAGCTACTACTTATAAATGTAAGATTTCCTCTACTCTTTTAGGTTAACTGTGGATGAATTCCTTCATATCTCTGTACATTTGTGCAGTAAATTGTGCTTCCAAACTTTAATGATCTGTTTAAGAATTATATTAATAAATAATCAGCCCAAAATGCTGACAACATGGCAATTGTGTGCATTGCAGCAGAACTCTTATTATATGAACTGCTGTTGTGCCACAGTGCACTAATTTTGTATTTGATAGTTTAACTTTTGATTATGGTTTTCTTATTAGGTACATAGACATTTTATGTACTAAGTTTCATTCATTAAACAAATGTTTGTTTAATTGTGTTTTAGTTTAATACTTCCACAAAGGAACATATATATATAGTAGTGATATTTATGAACCTGATTCTATATATGATGCCTAAAAATTCAGCACCAACTAAAATGGCCCTTAGCACAATTTTACAAGTTGTACGTACCTTTTATAGAATCACCCTAAGCATCAGCGCATCATATAAATTTTAGGTGCACACAATTAGATCACCTAAAACCAGGCCTAAATGCCTACACCTAAGTTGTACATAGAACAGGCATATTCTTTAACAATGCACTTAACTTTTAGGAATGCCTACGATCCATCCCTAACCATGCCCCCTTTTCATAGTCGTACACTGCAACTGGTGTATACTTTTTATAGAATTGTGCTTTCCAAGGGCTAGATTCACTAAGCAAACCGATCGTGTACAGATCGGTTTGCGACCCCTTAGTGACCAGATTTCCCTCCGGCCCAATTCACAAAACTCTCCAGTGATCCGTGCATGCAAATTAGGGGAAACGGCATGCAAAGTAGTCAGGGTCACGATTCACTAAACAGAAGAAGGAAGACCGATTGGGCTTGCCGATCAGAAGTGAAGCGACTGCTGAGGACCAGTTGCTTCACTTCTTACCATCTCTCCTGCCCTTTAAAACCATGGGCTGGCAATGCGCTTTTGCAGAATACTTTGTAATTGCCAGCCCGTGGTTTAAACCCCCCCCCCCCCCCCGCACCGATGCCTGCCCCCCCCCCCTCGTGCCGAAGAACAAAAGGCTGGAGGGATACCAACTCCCTCTTGCCATTTGAAAGCTATCCTGGCCAGGACCGGCCCGGCCCACCTCCCTCCCTATAACTTGTAAAATCGTCGTGAGCAGACGGGGTGCTCAGCCCCTCCTGCTCAAGGCCGGCTGGCTGGGCCCGGCCCACCCCTTCCCCATACCAAATCATTGGGAGCAGGGGGGGTGCTCAGCCCCTCCTGCTCCAGGCCTCCTCTGAGGCCAGCTAGTTGGCTGGGCCCGGCCCACCCCCCACTTAAAATTATGGCAGGAGGGTTCCCACTCCCTCAAGCCATCAGTCCAACCCACCCAAAAACTAACGGCAGGAGGAATGGCAACTTCCTCCAGCCACTCCCCCCCCCTCCCCTGGACACCCTCTTCCCATTCCCGGTCCTCTACCCATCCCCCTCCCCGTACCTTTCACAGAGCAGGAGGAATGCTTAACCCCTCCTGCTCCAATGTCTCCTGTGATGAGTCTGAGGCCTTAGGCCCCGCCCGGGGCAGATATTAAAAAAAAACGGCAGAAGCCCTGACAGCAGTGACAGGAGGTTGTTTCTCCTGTCACTACTGTCAGGGTTTTAGCGATCTGTGCAGTTGGCTGGGGGCGTGCCAACGATCGTCTCCATTGGCATGCAGGCCTTTAGTGAATTCGTCGGCCTACATGCAAACAGAAACAATTCGGACATGGATTGGAGGTTAGTGAATCTAGCCCCAAGTTCTGCTTGTAATTTTAAATAGTGGCAATTAGCATCAATTATGAGGTGTTAATCGCTAATTATGTTTGCGCAAATCAGCTGTGCACACCAATTTGCATGTACAACTTAAGGTGCCAAAATACAGAACCTGTGGGTAAATGGCTAACATTTAAAGTGCATTTTGGGATTTCTTTAGTGCCTAACAAAGATAATTGAAGAAGCTTAGTTATTTTAGTTGTTATGTACGTCAACTATCTTTAGTCTTTATTGCATTCATAATTGCAGACTTTAATAAAGTGTCTGAATCTTGAGTAATTTAGGTGAGCTGAATAAAACAAAAGAAAATCATTGTTAAAACTATATATAGAGTAGATAGTCAACAGGTGTTAAAGCAGACAGCTGGGATCCAGCACAATGCCAGCTGTGGAAATCTTGAGAGAACATTGGATCCAGTAGTCGCCAAATGTTTTTCTTTTTATAACAAAGGTTACAGGGAGTTCATTGCCAAAGATATATATGTCAGCCTATTGTTTTCAAAAGTTCATTGCCAATTGATTTACTTGAGTTAATTTGCCAGTCTGGAAATGGTGTACAGGCTCGCATGGCATGTGGATTTGTAAAGGATGATTTTATAACAACACAACAGGAGAAACCTCCTTCAGAAAGGGGAATCAAAAGTAAAATAGTGAAAGTGGTGCTGAAATACTTTAATTTCTTCAAATAAAGGACTCAACATGACTGTGTTTCAGCCCAATAGCCTGCATCAGGAGTCTTGACAGTGATGTTAGAGCAAATGGTCCAACTGCTATAAATTTTGCTTTGTCATTGAAATGTACCAAATTTATGCCTCAATTGTTACCTATACCTAGGAGTTACTATGTTTTCATTCTAACTGATGCTACTATCTCCTTCAGGCTTCACAGATAAAATCTGTCCTGCTTTTTCATGAACTTTTTTCATTGACTTTCTATTTATTGAAGATTGGAGATTTAATGGTGTTTTGATATGGATTTTGACATGAACTCATATGAATTTTTGAATTCTTGGAATTGACAAATTTAATAATTTTTGATATCACCTATTTATTTACATATTTATGAATTTGATTGTTTCCACACAGTTTTTGGAGACTTTTGTTACTGATTTTTGTGGGGGTTTTTAATACATTTTCCTTTTTTCCACACTGGATGCACGTTTGCACTTTATATTACTTATTAAATGCTTTTATAAACATAAAGGTATTATGATGTACAGGGCAGGGTCTGGTGCTAGTCACCTATAAATACCTGCCTGGGGCTTTTGGTTACTCGTAGGGACTGAAACCCCTTTATTTAATGATTAAATTTGCAGTGCGACCGCCATTCTAGTGTTGGTTTCAAAAAGGAAAATTACACCAATTTTTTTGGATTTAAGATTTTGCATTATTGGTATTTATAGTTTTTTGGTTTTTTGAAGCCTAATTGTAGGTGTCTTTTATAGATCAGGCCCTTAGTGCACACTGAATTCATTAGCACATCTTCGTAAAAGGAGCTCTTAATAATTAAGTTAGAAATGCAAATGGCACTATTCTATAACTTATACATTCAAATTTATGTACAAGGATAAAGTAATGGGATTTGATAAACTTCCTTTCTGTGGGGCAATCAAAGTGATTTACATTTATTATATGCAAATATTTTGTGCACTAGTTGGAAATTTGGGCGCTCAGCTTTATATAATCTGGTCCGTAGTATGCAAAGATACACATGCAAGTTATAGAATATTATCAGCTACACATGTAACTTAATTTCTAAATTAGTTGCTAATTATTATTAACCAATAATTAGCTGTAATTGGGGTTACTTAGTTCTATTTGGCACTGGCTTGCAGTAGCAAATGCAATTGCCCTCTCTTGGTATTCTACAAAGGGGGCGTGGAGGAGCATGGGTAGATCAGGGGTGCTCCCGGCACTTATACACGTAGATTATAGAATATTATCAGTTATGTGCCTAATTGACAGCAGTAAGGTGCAAATATTTACAGTACCCATTGAGCCTAAAATTAGACACATAACTATGGAGTTAAGCTAGTATTCTATAATGGTAACTACACAAAATTGCTAAAATAGACTTTGCACTTAGCATACAACATCATTAAAGCACACAATTACAGAGCATATTCATAAGCATGGATTAATGATACAAAGCCAATATGGATTTAGTCAAGGGAAATCTTGCCCCACCAATCTACTACGTTTCCTAGAAGGGGTGATTAAACATGTGGATAAAATCTGGTTGATATTTTGTATCAGGATTTTAAAAAGGCATCTGACGAAACCTCTGGGAAAATCCACGGAATGGATTGGTTTAAGAAACGGTTAAAAGATAGAAAATAGAGAGTAGGGTTAAATGATCAGTATTTTGAATGGAGAAAGGTAAATAGTGGGGTTCTCGAGGGGTCTGTACTAGGATCGCTGGGTTTTTTTAAACATATTTGTCAATGATCTAGAGATGGGAATAACTAGTGAGATAATTAAATTTGCTAATGATACAAAGTTGACAAAATTTGTTAAATCTCAAGATGATTGTGAAAAATTGCAAGGTGTCCTTGCAAGACTGGGAAACTACATAGAAACATAGAAGATGACGGCAGAAAAGGGCTACAGCCCATCAAGTCTGCCCACTCTGCTTGCCCACCCCCTGTCTATGCCCTAATGACCCAATTTCCTTATCTTGACCCTCGTAGGGATCCCACATGGGTATCCCATTTATTCATAAAGTCTGGCACGCTGTCTGCCTCGATCACCTGCACTGGAAACTTGTTCCAATGATCAACCACTCTCTCTGTGAAGAAATACTTTCTGGTGTTGCCATGAAATTTTCCACCCCTGAGTTTGAGCGGGTGCCCTCTTGTGGCCGAGGGTCCCTTGAGAAAGAAAATATCATCTTCCACTTCGACACGTCCCGTGAGGTACTTAAATGTTTCGATCATGTCTCCCCTCTCCCTACGTTCCTCGAGAGTGTAGAGCTGCAATTTGTTCAGTCTCTCTTCGTACGAGAGACCCTTGAGCCCCGAGATCATCCTGGTGTCTGTCCGCTGAACCAATTCAATTCTGCGCACATCTTTACTGTAATGTGGCCTCCAGAATTGCACACAGTACTCCAGATGAGGTCTCACCATGGCCCTGTACAATGGCATTATGACTTCAGGCTTTCAGCTGACGTCATAATGCATCAAAATGTCAGATGATGTTTAATGTGAGCAAGTGCAATGTGACGAATGTGGAAAAGAGGAACCCGAACTACAGACAGTCCCCGGTTTAAGAATAAGTTATGTTTTTAAAGCTGTTCTTAAGTCGGATTTATATGTAACTCAGAACTTGAAGATTTTAAGAGTCTTGCTGCTAGTGCTTACCTCTGCTCCCAGCTGGCAAAAGGGCCAACTATCCCTACCAGTACTCCTTCTAAGGTAGTGCAGTGTACCTCCTGAGATTTCAGGAGTGCCGCGATACACTGGGGAGGAGGAGAGGCGCCAACACCAGCTGACTGCCTACAGGACGTACCTCTCGTGACGAGAGGCATGTCCTGTAGGCAATCAGTGGGCGCCAGCACCTATCTTTCTCTCTTCCCGTCTGGCACCCCGCACTGGCGTCTCAGGGCCTGCCTGGAGGCCCTTCACACACACACGCGGACATCAACATTACATTACATTAGTGACTTTTATTCTACCTGTACAAAAGAAGATAACTGGACATTTCCAGGAAAATTACATATTAGGGTGCTGTTTACATGGTTGAGACTTTG
Organism: Geotrypetes seraphini; assembly: GCF_902459505.1. Classification (NCBI taxonomy): domain Eukaryota; kingdom Metazoa; phylum Chordata; class Amphibia; order Gymnophiona; family Dermophiidae; genus Geotrypetes; species Geotrypetes seraphini. The sequence goes on along the minus strand of NC_047086.1, from coordinate 309,204,636 downwards.
AAGGGAAATTTACAAGGGTGGGATAGACATGGTGATGGGTTATGATTTCTTGATAAATTTTTTGAATAACAGGGTTTTGATTTCTTTTCGAAATGATTTGAAGTCGGTTGTTGTTGTCAGCATGTTAGAGATGGGGTGATCAAGTTTCGCTGCTTGCGTTGCTAGTAGGTTGTCATACATCTTCTTGCGCTGTGTACCTTTGAATGGGGGGTGGGTAAATGGGGTCTGAGTTCTCCCTTGGTTGTTTTGTTCCAGTTTAAGCGATTGTTTAGATATGTGGGGGCAGTGCCATTCATTACTTTGAATAATAGGCAGTAGAATTTGTATAGTATTCGCGCTTGTATAGGTAGCCAGTGTGAGTCTAGGTTTACAGTGGTGATGTGGTCATATTTGCATAGTGAATAGATCAGTCTGAGGGCTGTGTTTTGTACTGTCTGTAATTGTTTTATCAAATTTGCGGGGCATGGCAGGTAGAGGATGTTGCAGTAGTCCAATAGTCCTAGGACTAGGGATTGGACTATGAGCCTATATTGCTCTTTGTTGAAGAATTTTCTTATTTTTCGCAGGTTGCACATGACTATAAAGGCTTTCTGGATGGTCTTGTTGATTTGAACTTGCATGGTGCAGCATCTGTCTATCATCACTCCGAGGAGTTTTAGGGCAGACTGTATTGGGTATTTGGTGGCGTTTATTTCTAATTCTGTTATGGATGGGGTTTTGTCCTTTAAAAGCAGTAGAAATTTTGTTTTGTCTGAGTTCAGCTTTAATTTGTGGTCTATCATCCATTTTTCCCATGCTTCTAGTGATGATGTCACGCATGTGCATGATGTCATCAAGGTGATATCTGCGCATTCCAGGTGCCTCAAGCCACGGCCACTACTTTAGTGTGCTGCGGCTTGAGAAAGTTTGCTGGGCACTGCTCTAAGGTACAACATGCACAACCACACACTGTGCTTAATGTGTTCATTTATCATTCCTGAATCTGCTACAGGAGAAGTGTAGGAGTCTATGCCAGTGGAAATACTGCTCACTGAAATCAAATGAAACCGCAACCGCATTCTTAAATACGAGTCGTACTTAAAATCGGGTGTCTGTAACTTGGGGACTGCCTGTATAGCTATGTGATGCAGGGTTCCACCTTAGGAGTCACCACCCAGAATCATTGAGGATACATTGAAACCCTCAGCTCAGTGTGCAGAGACAGCTATGAAAGCAAATAGAATGTTAGGATTTATCAGGAAGTAATGGAAAACAAAGATGAGAATGTTATGATGCCTTTCTATTGCTCCTTGGCTTGACTGCACCTTGAATACTGTGTGCATTTCTGATCACTGCATCTGAAAAAACATTTAGCTGTATTAGAAAAGGTACAGAGAAAGGTGAAAAAATGATAAAAGAAGATAGGATGACTTCCTTATAAGGAAAGGCTAAAGCACTAGGGCTCTTCACCCTGGAGAAGAGTTATTATAGAGGTCTGTAAAATACTGAGTGACGTGGAATAGGTAGATGTGAATCGCTTGTTTACTCTTTCCAAATATCCTAGGACTAGGGTACATGCAATGAAACTACTAAGTAGTAGATGTAAAACAAACCAGAGAAAATATTTCTTCACTCAATATGTATTTGAACACTGGAATTCATTGCCAGAGAATATGGTGAAAGCAATTATCTTTGCGGCAGTTTCCATTAAAACATATTAAAAACAGGTACATTACAGAAAAATCATAACATAAACAAACTGTAGTCATGTAATAAATTAAAAATCAATATCAACAATTAGCTTAGCAGGGTTTAAAAAAAGGTTTGAATAATTTCCTACAAGAAAAAGCCATTAAGCCATTATTAAGATGGATTTGGGGAAATTCACTACTTATTCCTAGGATAAGCAGCATAAAATCTGTTTTACTCATTGGGATCTTGCTAGATACTTGTGACCTGGGTTGGCCACTGTTATGACAGGATATTGTCAACTCATATGTTTTTATCATCCTGGTGCTTAACTATAGGTGTCCTGTAGAGAATTACCCTACCCCTATAGGGTCCCACCTAAAATGACAGCACCAAAAAGAACAGTGCTTAGTTTGATTGTATAAAGCACCTTTGAAATTAGGCATAGTTTATAGAATCATGCATAATGCCCGTCTGCATGACTAACATTTAGGCACATGTGTTTGTTGTTGTTGTTAGGTACCATCGACTTTTATTTAAGTCCTAGTGACTTGATGAATTATGGATCTAAAAAGAAATCAGTTTTGTGCTAGTCTGGTAAGGTCCTCCAGCAACATCCCCAGGGTTGTTCTCAAAGTGTCCCTCCATCTGATTGCAGGTCGCCCTCTTTGCCTGGTTCCTTCGATTTCCCCAAACATGATGTCCTTCTCCAGTGATCTCCATCTTCCGATGCTGTAACCAAAATAAGACAGTCGTAACTTTATTATTTGGGCTTTGAGTGACATATCCAGTTTGATTTCTTCCAGAATCGATTTGTTAGTTCTTCTGGTGGTCCATGACTTACCTAAAATCCTTTTCCAGCACCAAAGCTCAAATGCATTTAGATCAATGAAAATGAGGCCTAATATTTGCAGCTAAGTTGTACATGGATCAGGGACATTCTGTAACAGTGCGCCTAACTTTTAGGAATACCCATGGCCCTCCCATGCTCCTCTCCTGGCCATATCCCCTTTTGGGATCTGTGCACTAGAATTTATTTGTATCACTTTATAGAATACTAGTCTTTAAGCCCGTTACATTAATGGGTGCTAGAATATATGTATGTCTGTCTTTCTTTCTGCCTCACTCCCTGCCCTTGTGTCTTTGTTCTTTTCTTTCTGTCTCCCTCCCTCCTATTATTTGTCTTTCTTTCTATTTGTCTCTCTTCCTGCCCCCTATGCAGCATTTATCTCCCCTTGTCCATTTTCCTGTACAGTAGCCATATCAGCATTCCCTCCCCCTCCATTTCCCTGTGCATTAGCATTTCCCCCTCCCTACTTCCCTGTACAGCAGCTGCAGCAGCATTTCTTCCCCTGTCCATTTTCCTGTGCAGCAGTTGGAGACCGGTCTCTCCTCTTCCGCTTCTCCAACCCCCTGCCAGTCCAGCGCGTCTCTCCCCGTCTCATCCCTGTGCGCGCACGCTCGCTCTCAGGCCTCCCCACCCCACCATCGTAATATCAAACTCATACCTGAGTCCGGCCACCACCACCACTTCCGCAGCTAGCTCGCGCTTCGATACCCCGTCCCCTCTGACGCCTCGCTGGAAACAGGAAGTGCTGGCGGGGGGGGGGGAGGAAACAACGTTCAGAGGAAGGAGGCTGCGGGGCCTGTCGCGGACGGTCTCAAAGGCTGAGTTGCGCATGCGCTTAGCTGTGTAATTTTTTTTTTTTTGTAGTTGAAAGCCACCGCCGCAATTAGGGTTCGCCGGCCGCACCGTGAGAGCCGTTGAAAGCCGCCGCCGCAGCTCCTCTCTCGATCCTGGTGCAGTTTGAGAGAGGAGCCGTGGCGGCAGCTTGAGCATAAGCAGAACCATGCACAGTGAGAGCCGGGGGCGCGCATGCGCACTCGTGTTTCCACGACGGATCAGGGAACACGACTTTTGAGTGCGCATGCGCGGCCTAGCATTTTTTTATATTAGATACTTAGAAAGTTGTGTGCATAAATCCTGTTTAATGCCAGTTATTACCTTTTAATTGCCAATTATCAGTGCACACATTTAAGTGCAATTTATGGAATCTGGCTCTCAATGTCTTCCTGAGATAGGATAAAACATGCAATGTTGTTCAACTCCTTGCAACAAGGCATGTATTATAGCTTCTACGTTTGCATGGTGCTAATAAAGTTCACACTTTTATTTGACTCACGTGTAGACGTGTTTAGAGGCAAAGCTTAGAGTCACAGTTTACATATGCTATTTATAAAATGCATGTTACATACAATACTTTACATGTGAATATTTATGCCTGCTCCTGCAGCATCCATCCAGGCATGGTTTCTGCCACTTTAACATAAAGGCATCTATATCTGAATATCTGGCTAACATAAAGTGGCTGCCTGAAAAGCAGACTGTAAAGTATCAAATCCAAAGTTACACAGGACTCTACATTATCTGAATATAACTTGTCTTGAACTACTACCCTAGAAGAAAAGAGGGACAGGGGAGATATGATTCAGACGTTCAAATACTTGAAAGGTATTAATGTAGAACAAAATCTTTTCCAGAGACATAATTTGAGGTTGAGGAGTGGTAGATTCAAGAGCAATGTAAGGAAATTCTACTTTATGGAGAGGGTGGTGGATGCCTGGAATGTGCTCCCGAGAGAGGTGGTGGAGAGGAAAATGGTGACGGAGTTCAAAGAAGCATGGGATGAATACAGAGGATCTAGAATCAGAAAATAATAGTAAATATTGAAGAACTAAGGCCAGTACTGGGCAAACTTGCACGGGTCTGTGTCTGTATATGGCCTTTTGGTTGAGAATGGGCAGGGGAGGGCTTCAATGGCTGGGAGAGTGTGGATGGGCTGGAGTGAGCTTTGACGGAGACTTCAGCAGTTGGAACCCAAGCACAGTACCGGATTCTTGCCCAGAAATAGCTAAGAAGAAATTTTTTTTAAAAATTTAAATTGAATCAGATTGAGCAGACTGGATGGACCATTCAGGTCTTTATCTGCTGTCATCTACTATGTTACTATTGTCACAACCCCAGCCTTAAGGCTAAGCTTGTGCCAGATAAATCTCCTCAAAACCCAGGCCTTACCCTTAAAAGGGCTGATCAGTGTGACAGGTTCTGCTCAGACAGACAAGTAGGTTCTGAGTTCAGATTGAACCAGCATGATCCAGAACCCTGGGGAGGAGAGGAATATTGGGAGAACAGCCAGGAGCAACAGGAGGTGCCTTGCAAAAAGGGACAGCCTAGGAGGCAGGCTCCTAGCTCAGAGAATTCACAGCTGTTGAGCCTAATTAAGGCTCAAAAGAAAACTCAGCAGAAACAGCAGGTTGCCCTTCCCCCTCACAGGTTAGGGCGTGGCCAGCTCAGTGCTTTAGAGGCTGAGCTGAGAAAGACCAAATCAGTCTATCCTGGGTCAGCCCAGGAAGGAGGCTCGAGGGACTGGGCTCCTGAATTCCAACAGAACCAGGACATTGAAATGCTGGATGCAACCACTGTCCCTGAGGCAAGCCAGACAGCCAACACAGAGGCCATAGAACTTATGGATACTTCCATGGAACCTGAAGAAATCCACATGGATGAGAGCTAAGTGGAATTTCCTGACTGTTTGTGTGCTTTGAATTTTTGGTTTCTCTTTTGGGCTGGCTGGAAGCACAAGTCCAGTGCCATGTGAGCAGTGCTAGGCTCACGGCTGGATTTGGGGCCTTATTTTTGGGGCATTGAAGGAAGTGTGTTTTTGCATTTTTTACTGTTACCTGTTTCTGTTTGGATGGGACTTGGTTGCTAAACGTATGTAAGGGGTAGTAGTGGGGAGAATCCACTGAAGATCCTCGGGTTGGGTTTGTGGGGCCAATGTTGGCAAGCTTAAATATAGTGGATTCAGCTACTCCCCTCCCCCACCAGCTGCTTGTTAAGTTGGCTGGGGCAGGCCTGTTACAAGCCAGGCCTAGGCAACATGGTCTAAAAGTGTTTAAGAAGCATAGTGCATGACCAGTATAAAGACTGGGTATTTCTTGTAGCCTTATTTTGCCCTTTTTACTGTGGGACTGATAGGGCAGTGCTACAATATAACCATTTGGACACTTACCTGCAAGAAAGGTGTGGGCTATGTTTTGGAAGCCCGGATTTTCTGTTCATGTTTTGAATTCAAAGCCTAAACTGTAGCAGCTTGCTACTTAGGAAATAAAGTTGGACTCAAGTTTGATAAAAAAAACTTTATTGTTCCTGACATTTTTTCTTTATTATACTTATAAGAACCAGCAGGACCTTCAACATCCTTTGAAGGCACGTCAAGATCGGTCGTTGCTGAACCCTGGTCGGTGGCCTGTTGCAAAGCCCGGCACCGGCAGGCTCACACTATGTTACTACTCAAAAGGCATGACTTTAATCTAAATCGGGGGTGTCCAACATTTTGGCTGAAAAAATTTTTTCTGGGGCTGCACAAACGCGCAAATGCTGCAGCAAGACAGAGGAGGGAGCCGGCAAAATGGTAAATACCCAGGGGCAGCAGAAGAAAACACTGCAACGTCCTCGACCGGGGCCACACAAAATACTTTACGGGGCCGCATGCGGCCCTCGGGCCACAGGTTGTACACCCCTGATCTAAATCATTAAATATAAATAATAAAAATCAGAAATAAAACAAGAATTAAAAAGGAGGATTGTTATATATCATATTTACAGAATACTCTTATTCCCTCTCATCGACTATAGACTTGAAAATCAAATATTAAGCCTTCTATTAAAATACTGTATATCTTTCCAAAGTCTCATCAAGTAGTAGATTTCCAAATAAAAAGAGCATTTTGTATTTAAATTTCCTTAATTGATCCATGTAGCTTTAGGTAGTTTTATAACAATAATGGATTTTTACCAGCTTCTTTTGGTTTACTTGACCTGTAATTTTCTTTTTTTTTTTTGTATCAATAAATGTTTATTAATTTTTACAAAGAAAACGTAAACATATCAACTATGGGCCTGTTTTACAAAGCCGTGCTACCGGCTGCTGCGCAATAATGGCCCCGAAGCCCATAGAGATTTAAAGGGCTTTGGGGCTGATGCCACGCGGCAACCGCTAACGCGGCTTTGTAAAACAGGCTGTATGTCTTCAATAACATATAACATTATCCCTTGGCCCTTTAAATAACAATGTTCGGTCGCCAAACAAGTCATCCCACTCCCTCCTCTGGACCACTTCCACCCCCCCCCCCCCACAATCCTGATCTCATCCCCATCTCCCATCACACGCCATCTGCTACTCAACAAAACATACAGTTCATAAGTATCTTCCTCTGCTGGTCATCTGTTGTTCCTTCAGACAATTAGCCATCATCCTAGGCAAGTCCTTCTTCCAGATCTCCTCCAGAACCTCCAAATTCCTCTTTACCCCCTCTAAAACCCAAACCAGCATACAACAATCAGGTTATATTTCATTCAGGATAAGTCTAAGGCTCCATCCGGGGTATAGTAGGACTTCCATTGGTCAGTTAAGACTTCCATGGCCTGCAGGGTTCCCAGCCTGTGTTTCTAGTTTTGTCAATTAGGACCTTCCCTCTTTTCCAGTGGGCTGCAATCTCACATCTAGCAGCTGATAATCAGTTTTCTTTGATTATTAGTATTTGTTTTGTTTGTGATGTTTCTCTCTCCTCATAAGAACATAAGAAATGGCTTCGCCGGATCAGACTCTAGGTCATCCAGTCCGGCGACCCGCACCCGCGGAGGCCAAGCCAGGTGTTCCCTGCTGAGAAACCTTGTTTACTCGTATCCCCCAATGTAATTTGCAAGAAGGTGTGCATCCAACTTGCTCTTGAATCCCAGAATGCTGGTCTCCATCACGACCTCCTCAGGGAGAGCGTTCCAAGCGTCCACCACTCGTTGTGCGAAACAGAACTTCCTAATATTTGTCCTGGGCCTGGTGCCCCTCAGTTTCAGTCCATGACCTCTTGTCCGAGTCACATTTGACAATGTGAATAACGATGTTTCTTGCTCTATTTTGTCAAATCCTTTTAGTATTTTAAAAGTCTCTATCATGTCTCCTCGCAGTCTTCTCTTCTCGAGGGTGAACAATCCCAGTTTTCCGAGGCGTTCTTTGTAGCTCAAATTCTCGATACCTTTAACTAGCTTTGTGGTTCGCCTTTTCACCCTCTCCAGTAGGGTTATATCCTTCTTTAGGTAGGGAGACCAGTGTTGAACACAGTACTCCAAATGTGGTCTGACCATTGCTCTGTAAAGCGGCATTATGATGTCCGCCAATCTACTTGTGATTCCCTTCTTTATCATGCCCAACATCCTATTTGCTTTTTTTGCTGCCGCTCCGCATTGACCCGACGGCTTCAGGGTCCTGTCTATCAGTACCCCCAGGTCCCTTTCTTGTTCGGTCTTGCCCAGTGTCACACCTAACATTTTATATTCATGTTCCTAGTTTTTCTTACCCAGGTGCATCACTTTGCATTTTTCTATGTTAAACTTCATCTGACACTTTTCTGCCCATTTCTCTAGCTGGTTCAAATCTCTCTGAAGTCCTTCTCTGTCCTTTTGTGTCCCAACTACCCGACATAGTTTTGTGTCATCCGCAAACTTGATTAAATTACTTGTTGTTTCATCTTCTAGGTCGTTTATGAAGATATTGAACAAGATGGGCCCAAGAACCGATCCCTGGGGTACACCACTCGTTACCTCTTCCCAGTCCGAGAACTTCCTATTTATGCCCACCCTCTGCAATCTGTTTTCTAACCATTTGCCTATCCATCTTAGTATATCTCCTTCTATTCCATGGCTTTGTAGTTTCTTCAGAAGCCTTGCGTGGGGAACCTTATCTAACGCTTTCTGGAAGTCCAAGTATATTATATCCACCGGTTCACCGCTATCAATTTGTTTGTTCACCTCCTCAAAAAATTGAAGTAAATTAGTCAAACATGACTTCCCTTTCCTAAAGCCGTGTTGGCTAGCTCTCATCAGGTCGAGATTTTCCAGGTGTTGCTCTATGCTATCCTCTATTAGTGCTTCAATCATCTTCCCAGGAACCAACGTAAGACTCACAGGTCTATAGTTGCCCGGTTCTCCTCTCGATTCCTTTTTGAAGTAGACTACCGTATTTTCACGCATATAACGCGCGCGTTATACACGGTTTTTACAAACCGTGCATAAACTTGCGCGTTATACGCGTGAGCGCGTTGTACAAAATTTTTTTTACATAGTTCCCCCCCAACGTCCGATACACCCCCCCCCGCAGGACCGCTCACACCCCCACCCCGAAGGACCGCTCGCACGCACCCGCACCCCCACCCTGAAGGACCGCTCGCACTCCCACAGCCTCCCAACCCCCCCCCATCATGTAGAAGCTCCTACCGGTGTCCTGCTGCTTCCTCTTGGCGGTCCCGGCCCTTCTGTGAGCCCTGCGCTGCTTCTTCTGGCGGTCCCGCCCTTTCTCTGACGTCAAGCCCTCTTGCCCCGCCGACTCCCCGACACGATCGGGGCAAGAGGGAGCTCAAGCCCTCTTGCCCCAGCCAACCGTGGCACCCCCGACATGATCGGGGCAAGAGGGAGCTCAAGACCTCTTGCCCCTCTGACTCCCCGACACGATCGGGGCAAAAGGGAGCCCAAGCCCTCTTGCCCCGCCGGCTCCCCAACTTCCCGACAATATCGGGCCAGGAGGGAGCCCAAGCCCTCCTGGCTCTGGCGACCCCCCCACCCGCTAGTTGTTCGGGCCAGGAGGGAGCCCAAGCCCTCCTGGCTCTGGCGACCCCCCCCCCGCTAGTTGTTCGGGCCAGGAGGGAGCCCAAGTCCTCCTGGCCCTGGCGACCCCCCCCTGCTAGTTGTTCGGGCCAGGAGGGAGCCCAAACCCTCCTAGCCACGGCGACCCCCTACCCCCACCCCGCACTACATTACGGGCAGGAGGGATCCCAGGTCCTCCTGCCCTCGATGCAAACTCCCCTCCCCACAACGACCACCCCCCCAAGAACCTCCGACCGCCCCCCAGCCGACCCGCGACCCCCCTGGCCGACCCTCACGATACCCCCACCCCCCTTCCCCGGAACTTTGTGTAGTTGGCCGGACCGACGGGAGCCAAACCCGCCTGTCCGGCAGGCAGCCAACGATGGAATGAGGCCGGATTGGCCCATCCGTCCCAAAGCTCCGCCTACTGGTGGGGCCTAAGGCGCCTGGGCCAATAAGAATAGGCCCGGGAGCCTTAGGTCCCTCCTGGGGGCGGGGCCTGAGGCACATGGGCCCAACCCGACCATGTGCCCAAGACCCCGCCCCCAGGAGGGACCTAAGGCTCCCGGGCCTATTCTGATTGGCCCAGGTGCTTTAGGACCCACCAGTAGGCGGAGCTTTAGGACGGATGGGCCAATATGGTCTCATTCCGTCGTTGGCTGCCTGCCGGACAGGCGGGTTTGGCTCCCATCTGTCCGGCCAACTACACAAAGGTACGGGGAAGGGGGGTGGGGGTATCGTGGGTGTCGGCCAGGGGGGTCGCGGGTCGGCTGGGGGGGGCGGTCGGAGGTTCTTGGGTGGGTGGTCGTTGTGGGGAGGGGGGTTTGCGTCGAGGGCAGGAGGGCCTGGGATCCCTCCTGCCTGTAATGTAGTGCGGGGTGGGGGTAGGGGGTCGCCGTGGCCAGGAGGGTTTGGGCTCCCTCCTGGCTCGAACAACTAGCAGGGGGGGGGATCGCCAGGGCAAGGAGGACTTGGGCTCCCTCCTGGCCCGAACAACTAGCGGGGGGGAGGGTCGCCATAGCCAGGAGGGCTTGGGCTCCCTCCTGGCCCGATATTGTCGGGGAGTTGGGGAGTCGGCGGGGCAAGAGGGCTTGGGCTCCCTTTTGCCCCGATCGTGTCGGGGAGCCGGGGGGGGGGGCAAGAGGGCTTGAGCTCCCTCTTGCCCCGATCGTGTCGGGGGTACCGCGATTGGCTGGGGCAAGAGGGCTTGAACTCCCTCTTGCCCCGATCATGTCGAGGAGTCGGGGAGTCGGCGGGGCAAGAGGGCTTGACGTCAGAGAAAGGGCGGGACCGCCCGAAGAAGCAGCGCAGGGGCAGGGCTCACAGAAGGGCCGGGACCGCCAAGAGGAAGCAGCAGGACACAGGTAGGAGCTTCTACATGATGGGGGGGGGCGGGAGGCTGTGGGGGTGGGAGCGGTCCTTCAGGGTGGGGGTGCGGGTAGGAATGTGTGCGAGCGGTCCTTCGGGGTGGGGGTGCGGGTGCGTGCAAGCGGTCCTTCGGGGTGGGGGTGCGAGCGATCCACGGGGGGGGGGTGAATCGGACATCGGGGGGGGCATCAGGCTTTCAGGGTGGGGACAGGACTTCAAGGGGGAGAGGAGAGTCGGGGCGGGCGAAAGGAGAGTCGGGGCAGCCAGAGGAGAGTCGGGGCGGGCAAAAGGAGAGTCGGGGTGGCCAGAGGAGAGTCGGGGCGGGCGAAAGGAGAGTTGGGCGGCGACGGGAGAGTCGGGCAGCATGCGCGGTATACAAAATTTTTTTTACATATATTTCGGTTTCCCGCGCGCTATACCCGTGTGCGCGTTTTACACAGGTGCGCGTTATCTACGTGAAAATACGGTAAAGGCTTTGCTTTTTAATTTGGTAATCAGGACAATTGTGTGATAAATATTATTGATTTCTATTGTTGTTGTCTTATGGTGATGCAGATTGGTGTGTTGTCTTGTGGTGGTACAAACTGCTAAACCGTATTTAATAGAAAATTAGGATCCGTGTCATCACAAGCAGAGAAACATTTTCTGCATTGGAAATGAAAAGTGGACTTGGTAGTCTGTCTTTTTACATAACATTGAAAAAAGTGTCCCCAGAATTGCAATTTAAAATCTTCTAGGAGGTATGTTATCTATATATAATATGTATACTCCAGATGGTGAAAATATTCTCTGTCACTGACGCTTTCATGCCCTTATATTATTACATTTATCAGAATAAATGAATCTATGTGATACACTTATCATACAGCTCTTCTTAATAAATTAATACAGGAAGAGTATATGATAAGGGAGTAGATAGATGAATGCACCCATGTTTAACCTCTGAATATCAATGCTGATTAGAATGGAAATATTGCTTTGAAGTGCAGGAGCAGACTTTATCATCACAGACTGCAGAACTACAGGAATTGATTCATAGATTTGCTTGACTGAAGAATTATCTTCATATGCTGTGAATCCGAAAGTAAAATGTTTCAGCTGTTCTATTTCTGTTGATCCTTAAAGTAAAATTTTATCTCGGTTAAGTCTTGTTAACAGATAAGTAGATCTCTAACCTAAGATTTCTGCAGTTCTACAGTTTATTATTAATAGTCCCAAGACTAAACAGATAACGTATGAAAATGTTTCTCTGAGGACAAGCTGTTTAGAACAATCTTGCATGTGTGGGTGATGTCATTTTGACAGAGCCAGTACAGAAATGCTTCTCAGTGTTTTTATGCAACTTTTTGGAAGGTTGCACCATGCATGCACATCAAGTTTCAAGTTTTTATTAAAATTTGATTCCAACACTTATCAAAGCTTCTAAATGAGTTATAGGTAGGATAGAAAAGGGATTAAAATTAATAACACCAATAAAAATACAAATAAAAATGAGCATTTGAAAACAGCATGTAAAGCAAATTGCATAACTTAACATGAGACGAGTCAAATATAACTGACGTGAAACGAAAGGTAAGTAGGGAAGAAATACAATTGATATAGAAAAGAATAACAATTAAGGGAAGTACAGGAGGTATGGAGAAGCTGAAAGTTGTTTCTTTTGGAAGTTGAAGGGTGGAAAAAATGTGGATTTTTAAAAAAAACTTTTTTAATGTTCAAAACTTCAATAGTGCACTACAACAAATGCAACGAATAATTATACAATAAAAGCACATTCAACTTACACATGTTCACAATCAACCATTTTTCCCCCACCCACCCATTCACCCAATAATTATTCAATAAAACACCGCAATATATTACCGCAAAAACTTTACCCCATTCAAAATACTGATATCTTCCCACCCACCCCAAGTATAAATATTTTAAATCAACTTATAATAGAAATAACCCTCCCCCCTCCCACTCTTCCCTGGATATTTACCACAATAACACAAACTGATTCACATTCAATAATCAATTATAATGTCAATGGGCCCCATATCAATTTAAATATATTACCATTTCCCAAATTCTCAGTATGGAATTAAGTTTTGAACGCATCTTTAAATAAGTGACTCTTCCTGCCTGATGCCGTGGCACGGGACCTAGACAACCACTTTTTTTTCCAGAGTTAATTGATCACATTATCCTAGTACTTCCCCTCAATTTATACCAAAATTATTTTCAGAGTCTATTTTGCTTTATTTTTTGTCTTCACTCTGTTTAAGTCCTAATAATGTTGTGCAAGGTTCTCATTTTTCCTGTTAGACTTCTTAGTTAGTATTTTGGCTATTCAAAGTTTTCTTTGATTTCTGTAGCTCTCTTTGGCTTCATTCAGCTGCTGGGTAAATGCTTCACCATCAAGTCATTTGATTTCATTGTGGCTATTTTTCTGGATACATCCTAGAAAAAGAGCTCCCAGTGGTTTTAAAAAGCATTCCAGATTTAACAGGACCACATCCATCATGGATATCTATAATTGGTGTCTGCAATGCCCGGGCTCAATCATGATTCTTCTTCTTGTCTCCTGTGTTCACAGGCGTGAAGGAGGAGAATCTGTGGTTGAAAGAAGCAGTACAAATGTAATAAGTCCGATCCATTGACATCAGCATCACTAACACAGGTCTCCATGGCTCCCTGAGCTGCATCAAACACTGGGGACACATCAGTATCAAGAGTTCAATTATCCTTAATGTCAGATGGAAGTCTTTAGTGTTTCTCTCTATACTTTACTGTGAGTACTTGAACCAAATCCCGTACAGTATTTAATCAACAACTCATTTAAAACAGAGCCTTTCTCATTGCATGCAGATAAACCTTTTGTTTCTATATGGAAAATGGCTTGTGGATAAGGTGGTCCAAATTGATAGGAAAGACCCTATTTTTAAATGAGTTCCTGATTTTGGTTTTTCTTACATGTCTACAAGGAAATAAAAAGGTATGTGAGCATCTGTAAAAGTTTCAGAAGTGTCTGTTTAATACTAAATGAGGAATGACTAACGTGACCATTTATTTTTTTCAACAAAAGGGGACATCTATTATTGTCAGTCCCGCCCCCAATCCCACCCTAGCCCCGCCCTAAACCTGGCCTAGCCCCGCCCCCAATCCCGCCCCCAATTTCTTCCATTCATTTTTCATGTACACATAATATCTTCATATTAATTCATAATGGTAACCTTAAAATTAAAAAAAAACTACAAAGCATACTATACGCAGAGAAAATGTTAATTATCATTTATATTTGGGGGTTTCAAAGATGTCAAGGCAAATGACTTTAAACTATGCAATCTCACCTCAGTAACTATAGAAAAATAGACAAATATAGTGCAAAATAAAGACAGCAGATACAAATTCTCAAAACTGACATGTTTTGATCACTAAATTGAAAATAAAATAATTTTTCCTACCTTTGCTGTCTGGTGATTTTATGAGTCTCTGGTTGTGTTTCCTTCTGACTGTGTATCCTTTCTTTCATTTCTTTCTGCACTCAGGCACAACAATTGTCCCTGGCCCGGAACTTCCTCTCCGACATCAAAATTGACGTCGGGAAGAAGGCAAGAAGCAGCGGCGGCGGCCCAGGGTTTGAATCGGCGCGGCAGGGAGGGAAAGTGATCGCCTATCCTGGTGTCCCTGCGCACAGCTTTGGGACGCTGTCCTTGAAAACGGGATATTTTGGTGTCCCGAAGCAGTGGGTCGGGACAACCGGACGCTCGGTCCAAAAACAGGAATGTCCCGTTGAAAACGGGACGTATGGTCACCTTATTAATGACTCATATACTGACAGGAGAGTAGAACGAGTCAATCAAGTCTTGGGCACCCTTAAGCCAAGGATCTCTTGCTCAGAGACTGTGAACCACGACACCTATGACCTAGGCACCCCAAGCTGGATAGCCTAGACCGGGGCATTCATAACAGGGATAGCCTTGATCAGAGATCTCCAGAAGGTGTGACACCCCTATGGATTATTAATACTTTATTGTAATGTCTTCTTCCATTGTCATCTTGAAACATGGCAGTAATTGACTCCAAGCAGTATATTGGAATGTATAGAAGGGGTTAACCTTTAAGGGTCAGGCCGTGGAGACAGAAGCAAGCGATCATTGCGCCTGTTTCCTGACTCAAATGTGAGTGTGTCAAGGGGGAAGGGGGAGTTGATTATCACAGGCCACCAAGGAATGTTTCTGAGCAGAGGGAAGTGGAAAGAGGGGTTGCTTTGTGGCAGATTTAGCTTACCAGTTTCTTCTTTTTTTTTTTTTCCAGAGGGGCATGCTTTGGTGCCCACTGGGGCTTCCACCATTATCTGAGGTCAAGTGCTGCACTTCATTTAGTTCACCCTTTAGCTCCCATGCTAGAATCTTTACTACAGTTGAAATTTTTATAAAATGATGCCAACATTTCAGCATATTATTAAATCCCATATTGTTAAATCCCTTATTATATCAAGTAGCAATATTAGTTGGGAAAGTCCTGAGAAATCTGCTGCACTTAAGGGAGTACATCCTATAACAACAGTCCCCGAATGCACAATGTGGTCCTTGTTTGCACAAAACTAATATGGAATGAAGAGGTAGTTTAATGATTAAAGCAGTGGACTGAGAACCAGGAAATAATATACCTTTTTAAAACCCTGCTGATGCTCTTTGTGTCCTTGAGCAAACTGCTTAGGGGAGAAATTATCAAGATGTCATAAAAGATGAACTTTTAACACACCTTGATTTACCAAGGGAGTCACCAACCTGCTGTATCTCAGTACTGCAGCTTGATAACCCCCCTGGTAAATGAATAATGCTACTTGCAAACTACCTCACAAGCAGTGTGCTTAAAGGGTCATTGAGAACTTTCAAGCTCCTCCTCCTGATCCTCACCTGACTCCTTAGCACATCCCAATCCCTTTGATTATCATCCATACCCCTGAAGGTTCCACTCTCAAATGTACCTATTTCTATCCTGGTGGATGGGTGGAAGGGACAGGAGCATTGCCCAGTTGCTTCTGCCTTCATCTTTTCTATCCTTCAACATGGCCCCAGTGATCCCCGCCTAACTGTAGTCTCATAAGAGTATCTCTAGGTGCCATTTTTTTCTTATAAGGGGCAGAAATAAGGTATGACTTGGGGAGATACTAAATTGTAAGGTTCCAAGTTAACTGACTTACTTGACTCTAGTGGTTGCAGTTCATACATAGGTGGTAGAAGCATATTGTCACAAACACTCCTCAGAGCGGAGCTGAACAGTGACAAACCTATGCTCTGGCGTGTCCCCTACTACCAGGGGTATCCTCAGGTTTTTTAGTTGGCCCTAGGAAACTGCCTAGGCCTGGGAGAGAAAGGGTAAGTACTGGCTTCAAAATACCAAAACTTAGTCAGAATTCTTCAAAATCAATAATAGTTTTTATTCTGACCTCAGTGGTCAAAAGGTATAGCATATAGGCAAATACCCACAGCTTCTTACAAAAATCAGTTTCAAAGAAAAATAAAGGTTCAAAAGAAAACACATACAGTTTGTCTTGCCTGAGACCATCCACTCTGGCTCAGCATTGAAATCATACTTGCATTCCAAAAACAAAACTTTCTTTCTGCAGCAGTTGTTTAAAGGCATGAAAAAGATAATCACAGCATTTGCATATAGTCAGGTTATATCCCATAGCAGCAGACAGTTTATATACTTTCTGAGGCAGCAAACAACAGGTCAGCTTCCCATATGGCTCACTAGTGCAATAGCTACCTCTTGGAAGGCAGCACAGCTGAGAGAAATCCTGTGATTGCACTCCCAGCAAAGGCACACACAGTAAGGTTTTCAGCCTACAAAACATTCACCAACTCCACATAAAAGTAGAAGGCTACCAACCCTCAGGTAAGTAAACTTCTCAGCCCAAAATAATGTTTAACCCAAAACAAGAAGCAAAAACATAAAGCATTTCTTGTTAAAGAAAAAAATACGGGCTGCATCCCAGCTACTCACTGTTTTTAGTTAATGTCCATAAGCTCTGCCTGGCTCTCTGAGATAGGGCCAGCTTTCTGAATTTCCATTCTCTCTATAAACTCTGGAATCTGGAAGTGAGAAGTGGGGAGACTTTCTTCCACTTCTTGCATTGGCCAATCTGGAACCTCAGAGTCTGCGTCCTCCTTCCAAGGCTCCTGCCTTGCTCTGTGCTGCTGGAGTGTTTCCGCCTCGTCACTCTCTCTTCCCCCTACTGCTTCTTCAGCCTGCCTTTAACCGGCTCAAAGCCACTCCCCTTCAGCCTGTAGAGGGGGATAGGCTTTGGTTCTACTGCAGGCTTTCCCTGTCTGCTTTGCCTTGGTTTCCTAGGCACAGCTACCTTGTCTTTAGCTGCCCTAGTAGATGTATTGACAGGGTGCCAATGCTGTGAGTCTGCCTGCCACTGATCTAGATCACCACTGGTGTCATAATATGGACAAGGGAGGTCAGCCTCAATTTGGTCACTAGTACTGATCTGGTCAGTTCTTCTGCACAGGATCCTTTTAGTAGTTTTAGGTGCAAAACTAGCACGGGTGTTTGGTTTGTCACAATATGCAACGAAGCATCACTGTTTCACTCTGAGCCTCCTTAACCATCCAGATCATGTCCTCCTGGCTCCACCCCTCCCGTGTCACTTTCCTCTTTGGCGGGACTATGGCTTTTAAGGTGACTGACACTGAGAGAGGCAGTATCCTAAAGATTCCCTCACAAGGGGCTATTTGTTCTAAGGCAGCTTGATAACTCTTTCCCTTCCCCCCCTCTCCCGCACCCATGTTAAACTCTATTCCCTCATGTATAGATTTAGATTGTAAAACCTCTAGGTCCAGAGAAATTCTTACTGTATCAAAGTAATTCACCTTGAGCTACTACTAAAAAAGGCATGAGGTAAATGTTTGAGATACTGTGACCCTGGAAGGAGGCAGTGTGTGTTTTAAAGTTAGCAGCACAGAAATCTCTTCTGTTCTTAGACATCATGCAGTATGCAGTAGAATATAATGATCAGGTGAAACTGACTAATACAGGAGCCATTTTACTAAGATGCATTAAACACTAATGCACACCTAATGCAGCTTAAAATGGCACAGTGGGGGACATGCTCAGGAATCATGTGGTAAATGTCAACATGCTAAAAAATATATTTTTTGAGGGAAATGTCCCAGGGGCAAGAGTGGGTGTTCCTGTGCTAACTAATTAATACATGTACAGTACATTATAGCATGCTAATTGGTTTGCGCTTGGATAGCATGCTATCACCTACAAACTGGTTCATAGACAACGGCACGAAAGACAAAAGCACGTGCCGACAATTGAGCGCAGCGTGGAGGTGCGCGCTGCACAAAATTACAGTTTTTAGGGGCTCCGACGGGGGTTTTTGTTGGGGAACCCCCCCAATTTACTTAATAGACATCGCGCCGGCGTTATGGTGGGTTTGGAGGGTTGTAACCCTCCACATTTTACTGTAAACTGAACTTTTTCCCTAAAAACAGGGAAAAAGTTAAGTTTTCAGTAAAATGTGGGGGGTTACAACCCCCCACAACACCCCCACAATGCGGCGCAATGTCTATTAAGTAAAGTGGGGGGTTCCCCCCCACGCCCCCCCCGTCGGAGCCCTAAAAACAGTAATTTAGAGCGGTGTGCGCCTCTGCGCTGCGCTCAATTGTCTGGGCATGCCTTTGTCGCGGCGCGCTTTTGACCTGACACCCTACAAACTGGGTGGTAGTAAATGCTCATGTGGTATTTTCTAAAACTGGCTGCATGCTAATAGGCAATATTAATGCAGGACCATTAATAAAAACTTGGAAAATCAGCCATTTTACAGGTACAGTAAAAGTGGCCTTATCATGCAGGAAAGACTCATTTAAGGACACACTAAGGCCACCTTTTCCACAGCTTAGTAAAACGACCCCATAATTTGTAGGTGTTATATTATGTCAAAACCATGTCATTCTGTAATTTCACAGTGTCCTTTTCTGGTCTGACAAGGAACCATTTGCAGGTTAGCAAAATACCCTTTTAACAAATTTATTTTTCCCCTCCAAGATCTCAGCATGCATTTTCTTCTAATAATTAGTCCAGAAATAGGATGTTTGAAGTAGTGGATGAAGAATGCACAGATTCACAAAGGGGTGAATTCATCAAAATCAGAAGCGGATTAGAGTAGAAGCTTGTGAGTTTATTACAGCTTGCAGAAGTTTCCGGCAATCAGACTGGGATGATGCAGACCTACAGTATTTATTGGAATTAAGAGAAAGCTCTAGCTATTCTGTGGAAGAGATATGTCTGGATTTGGTTAGACTGAAACCCTTATTCACTGTAGCAATTTCATCTTCTGTTTCTTCATGCACTTTCCTCCTTTATCTCATTAAACACAAATTCTTATAATTATTCAAGAACTATTTTTGAAAAGAAATAGTCAAGATGATAATATTTTTTGCTGATATTAAACTAACATTTCCTCAATGGGGCATCTTATTCCCTTAATACTATAGAATAAGATTCTAATTGTATTCATTACATTTGGCTGAAACTCCAAAGAATAGCCTCTGAGGATTAAAACTGTTTGAGTATGAAAAATCATTTGGCAATCTGCCAAGGCACTCTTGTGATAAAGGAAGGTTTTCCTGTCAAACAAGAGAACCACACAGATAAACACATTTTTCAAGTGCAGCTATCTTTGTTCTGGAGAATGATTACCTCAGAGCATCTGCATTTAAAGATATTTATATTATCTGTGATTTAATCCTAAAATAGTTTTTCAGTTCTTGCTTATCATAACATTATAGATGTAACACATTTGGTAGATTGATATTTGTGTTTTAAATTGGTAAATAAACACTTTAATGAGACCTACTCAATTCAAATAATATTGCCAGA
This sequence comes from Geotrypetes seraphini, assembly GCF_902459505.1. Lineage (NCBI taxonomy): Eukaryota > Metazoa > Chordata > Amphibia > Gymnophiona > Dermophiidae > Geotrypetes > Geotrypetes seraphini. Next base: position 309,185,009 of record NC_047086.1, on the reverse strand, counting down.
TGTTATTGATTATGGATTGGAAGGCCTAGCATTCATCCAGTATGACTTTATGAAGAATATAGTACTATTTGATCAGAAATTAATTTGTAGCAATGAAAGAGGTATCAAACATATTTATTGTACTTAGTTAGTTTCAGTCAAAATTTGTCCTTAACCATATTTTATTGTAGTCTCCACATTTGGCAGAGTCTTTTGTAAAATAAAGGGATACATGAGCGTGTCCAAATCTGGATCTCTGAAATCTAAGCTCAAAAACCTATGTAAAATGGGCCTCCCTGTATTCTCTCTTGATAGGAAAGAAGATGTGACAAGCAATGTGAGTGTAGACGTTGCACTTTTAAAAGAAACTGTGGTTTCTTTGTCAGTATGTATGTTTACAGTAGATTGGTGCTCCGACAAAGGATAACTCCTCCCTGCCACCAATTTTTTGTTGCATTTGTTACTTAGAGTGCTATATACTGTATGTGATTATATTTGTATATATTATTTATTGAGGTTATAGTTAGGTTTTAGTATCACAAATTTCAAATTGTATTATAAGATTTTAAGGCATATATAGTCTTAAGGAATTTAGGGGCCTTCTACTAAAGGGCATTAATCCATAATACATGCTTACCCCAAATTCTACAAAATGGCACTCAAAACTGCTTGTGCAATTTAATTGAATAATGGACCACTAGCAATCAATTATTGTCACTAATTAGCAATAATTTGCATTTCACATCTTCACGGTAGTCTGTAAAGATGTGTGTGTAAAGTTTTAACTGTGGTTCAAAATGACATGGGAGGGGCATTGGTGGGTCAGGGGTTTGTTCCTACAATTCACGTGCCATGTAACAGAATACAGCAGATCTGTGCCTAATTTCGGCGCAAGGATTTACACCCCAGGTTTCATTTGGTATAAATCCTCGCATCCAAAATTGGGCACAGATCCCGGCACTAAGTACTACTCTATAAATGGTGCCCAATTCAGAGCATTATTTATAGAATAGCACATAATGCTCACTTTTTTGGCGCCCAAATTTGGACTCTTGATTTTATGAAACTTTACATTGGCTGGAAGACATTCAGCTCATAATCAAAAAAATGCAGACGTCCAAAAAAGCATCCTAAATCAACACTTGGACATCCCAATCACCAGGATGTCCAAGTGCCAATGATCAAAACCGTCTTTCTAGACGTGTAGCGAGGTGTTACAGCCTCTGTACTTTCAGAGCATGAGATGGGCGTGGTGGAGGCATGTTATGGGCGGGCTTTGGGAGGTCTCAAGGGTGGGTTAGCCATGGATGTCTTGCAGCGATAATCAAACATGTTCAAGGCATCCTGGATGGAACTTATACGTTTGAAACTAGACCTGTTTTAGAAGAGTCCAAGTGCCACAAAGGTGCTCAAACTGACCAAATGACCACTGAATGCAGCAAGGTAAGATACCCCCTCACACCCACAAAGTTTAGAATACAAACATACATAGCTGTCTTCAGAACATCAGCACCTGGTATGGGAAAGCCTAGTAGAGCTGCACTCAGGTGTCTTAAGTAGCCTGGTGGGCAGGCTAATGAACCATAGAGAGAAGTAGCAAGTCCCATAAGCCACTCACTCTAGCCACTACATTTATGGTAGAAAATGTGAGCCCACCAAAACCCTATTCTACTGCCATATAGGTGCTACCTGCAGTCATAAGGGTTGCAGACAGGTAGGTATAGTGGGTTTTTTTTGGGGGGGTCTCACAATAACCTAAAAGGAGTACTGGTGAGATGTTTATCCGGCATCCTTTATGTGAAGTTCACAGCAGTGCCCTCTAAGGTGTCCCACTGCTCTGTTGCCATGTCTGCTTAGCCAATTCATTACAGGATTGGCCCTTCCCACGTCCAAATGGGCGTTTGGCATTTGGACGAAATTTTGATCGAAAATGTGGTATTAAAATAGACATCCTGGCTTGCACGTCCAGATAGGGGATTTAAAAAAAAAAAGATTTCTAGACGTATGGTGGTTTGCCTTTCAAAAATAGGCATTTTCTTACTGCCAACTTTGGACGTCTAGCACCATATGTCCAAATTGGATTTAGACTTATGCTTTGAAAATGCCCCTCTAGTGTCAGTCCCCTACTCCTTTGCTTCTTTGTTGGTTTGATGTGGGGGCAATCTTTTTTACCTGCTGAGGTTTTTTGCCCAGATTTCTACACCATTTACTGAATTTAGCCCTTGGTACAGGAGCTATTCATTTAACTGTAATTTCTGTACGCTCCTGCTGTGTTTGTAGATGTATCTACCTGATTGTCAATTCTGATTATGATGACTCCTCCTGAATGTTATTTGTTGACTGTTTTATTCAATGTTTTTCAAATATCAATAAAAATATTGAACTTAAAAGAAAGGCTACTGCAAATCGTGTTAAAGCAGTTTGCGGTGTTATGCTTGTTTGTGTGCATTAACTATTTTTTTTAAAAAATATTTTTTAAGATAGGGCATGTCATGGACAAAGTGTGGGCATTCCTGTATTATCCAGCTAGTGCATTCATGTTATCATGTGCTAACTGGATAATGCAGGGTTAAAGTGGAAGCCTTAGCACCAACTAAGTAGGAAGTGGTAAGGGCTCCCACATTAGTAGTTTGGTAGGTGTGGCCTGCATTTATCTTCCTATTAGCAGGCCACACCTACCAAAGTCCCACATTAGAACACACAAAGCCCAGATTTCATTGCACGTTAGTAGAAAGATCCCTTATTGTTTTAGCAATGCATTTTTTTCTACCCTGCCCTCAGCACCACCACCACTATAAAGGCAAGTTATCAAGTTGAAATAATAAACCAAAAGTTCATTTATTGTTTTCTTAACTATCAAATTCTGCATTGTGTTTAACCATGTCTTCAGTGTAAAGATAGATTTACGTATGATATATATTCTTAGTTCTGGAAGACATTTTCCTATTTAAAGATTGGAATCTAAAACAGAAAACTGATCTGAATATATGTAGCAGAAAAGGTGATGTATCCCACAAGTGCTTTTCACAGTTACAACGTTAATCAGGTAAAGTTCAGTGTCTCAGAATAGGGAAGCTATCTTGTATCTGAGCAAAAGCACATTAGTAGCTGTCCAACTTACACAAAGAGAGATCTTTTTCATACTGTGTTTACCACTTAATACACTTCAGGCTTATCCACATCGGATGGCACACTCAGGGAAAGTAAAGTTCTTCCTTTTATTTCTTGATATTGTAATACTACTAACAAATATGTTTACATCTACATCCTTGCTGTCTAGAATCCTACAAATATTCTAGCTATACTGTTTTAGTTTAGATTACAAACTAGGCCTTGGTATTTAATTTTAGGTCTACTGGAGGCAATAATCAAACAGCACATTGGTCCAGATTTCAGTGGTTCTTTTTACCCATATGGTTTGCACCAATAAAGAAATCCCCTGGAAAATTACAGACATTTGCATCTTTTTTTTTTGAGGGGGGGGGGGGGTGGTTACTTATTCTGTCCACAATACCATACACAATTTTTAAAAAGCCAAGACTATGGGCCTGTTTTGCAAAGCCGCACAGCAACAGCCCCAAAGCTCTTAAAATTTCTATGGGCTTCGGGGCCGTTACCGCGCATAAGCCGCTAGCACGGCTTTGTAAAGCAGGCCCATAGTCTTAGCTTTTTTAAAATTGTGTATGGTATTGTGGACAGAATAAGTACCCCCACCCAAAAAAAAAAAAAAAAAAAAAAAGATGCAAATGTCTGTGGATAATTTTCCAGGGGATTTCTTTCTATGTGCGATGATGACTTTCTGGCCAATCCTGCCCATCTCCAGACTATGTGAGTATAAATAACTTCAGGTTCTGTAGAAGAATGCATGGGAATTTATCAACATAAAGAGTGGACAGTTTTCAAAGAGCCTATTTCTGTAAAAAAAAAAAAAAAAAAAATTGGCTTTAAATATTTCCTTCTTTCTAACTTTTAAGCAAACCAGAAACAACTTTGCAGTAGTGCAGGTTTACTGTATCCTGAAATAAAGTATTTTTGATAAACAGTGATTTTAGAAAATGTTTAACATGAAATTTGTCTTTTAGTATACTTGCTATTTGAAATGCAAATTGACTCCCCCTTTTACAAAACTATTACCCAAGGATTTTTTTTTTTTAAGGATACTCAATTTAAATGGCATCCCATGTTTCCTGCACGTAAAAATAGTTTTACAAATCATTTTATAAAATATCCTGTAGAAATACCATTGTTTTATAAAAGCTTCATGGATCTGAAGGAGTCTTTATGGTTAAAAGGAAATTTTACAAAACTATACATGTTGCATTTTTTATAGTGGCTCTGGGAATATGATAAGAATCCATCAAGACCTTGTAGACAGACTGGCTGTAACATTACATGTATTAGATATCAGAGTGAGGCACTAAGAAACTTGTCCATGTAATTGCAAAGACTGCACTCCTAGGGTTACCTATAGTTTAGAATCTCAGATGAGACCCTGTTTGTTGAACTATAGAGAACAAGAAGCCATTATCTGAAAGGGTCAAAGGGTTAATGGAAGAAATATTCTCTCCTTGCCATTATCTTACTACATTCTGGAAGAAGCTGAAGAAAGATAACCAATTTTTTTTCCTATTCATGTTGACACTTTCTACAAAGGTGACCTCATTTCTTCCTAGCTAAATAAAAGAGCAAAATGCAAATGTGAAATGTGCTAACCCGGACTGCCAGCGAAAATGTGCCCTCCAGAATGATCACTTCTACTGGAACAAATAGTAAAATTTTAGTATGAGTAAAAGTTTGCACTAATCCTGCATTGGCAGTTCTTAGATAAATGATTCATAGTAAAATCAAACTTGTATTTTGACCCTTCCTTATAAGTTGTAGCAGCAAATTATCCTTTGTTTAACTGATCTAGTACCAATGAATGAAGCAGAGATACCTAGACTTAGGTATCAGATACAGTCAAACCTCGGTTTGCGAGTAACCAACCCCCCGATAACCGGCATCGCTTCCCCCCCGCTCGCAAAGGCCCCCTCGCTCCAACCGGCCCCCCCCGCCAGTACAACGAGATTCGGCGAGAGGGAGAATAGAAGTCCTTGAGCATGCACAGATGCATGCTCAAGGCAGGCAGAAGCCGGAGGTGCCGGGACAAAGGCGCACTTTGTCTATGGAACCGAAGCCGGAAGATCTTTTAGGCACACGAGCTGTGCCTGCGTGCCGGTGCCGGTGCTGGTGCTAGACGGGGAGGTGGGTAAATTTAAGTTGTACTGGCGGGGGGGCCGGTTCGCGCAGTGGCGGGGGTGCCGGTTGGAGCAAGGGGGCCTTTGCGAGCGGGGGGAAAGCGATGCCGGTTATCGGGGGGGGGAGGGGGGGAACGTATCAAAGCGAGTTTCCATTATTTCCTATGGGGAAACTCGCTTTGATAAACGAGCATTTTGGATTACGAGCATGCTCCTGGAACGGATTATGCTCGTAATCCAAGGTACCACTGTAATTTAAAGAATGCATAGGATGGTTTTTCTTTTAATGAGGTAGCCCTAGTGCCCCCTTAAGGGGGAATTTATCAATGGAAACTAAAGCGATTTAGCGTGGGATAAAAGCTAAGATGCCCATGAAAATGCTTGCAGCAAAGAACATTAAAGTGCTTTGCAATAAGTAAAGTATTTATGTATGCTAAGCACACTGTATTTACTTTCTGGGAAGAGGTGTGTCAGGAGTGGAGAATGGGCTTGGCCATGTTATCCAGCTCATGCACTAACTGGTTTTCATGCCTATAACGCAGGAGCCCTTATTGTTGTTGTTAGGTGCCATCGACGTGTGCTTGAGTCCTAGCAACTTGACGAATTGCGGATCTAAAAAGAAATTAGTTTTGTGTTAGTCCGGAAAGCTCCTCCAGCATCATCCCCCATGGTTGTTTTTAACGTGTCCAGCCATCTGAGTGCAGGTCGTCCTCTTTGCTTGGTTCTTTCGATCTTCTCTCTTCTGATGGTATGACCAAAAGTGACAGTCGTAACTTCACCATTTGGGCTTCGAGTGCCATATCCGGATGATCTCTTCTAGAATCGATTTGTTAGTTCTTCTGGCAGTCCATGGCATGCCTAAAATCCTACTCTAGCACCAAAGCTCTTCTTTCTGTCTTTCTTTCTGCCCTTAGTGCCTCCTAAATAGGCCTGAAAAAGAAATACAGTGGAACTTTGGTTTACGAGCATAATTCGTTCCAGAAGCATGCTCGTAAACCAAATTGCTCGTATATCAAAGCGAGTTTCCCTATAGAAAGTAAGGGAAACTTGCTTGATTCATCCCCCCCCCCCCCCCCGAGGCCAGCAGCACTGCTCTATCCCCCCCGAGAACCAGCATTGCTCCCCCTGCTCAAGAAGACCCCCCCCCCCCCCCCGCTTGATCCGGAATCTCCCCCACCACGATCCGGCATCCCCCACGTGATTCGGCACCCCCCCCGCCTCGATCCGGCACACCCCCCCCACCCCCCTCCGCTGCGATCCGGCACCCTCCACCCACCCGAACACTTCGCTTACCCTCCATCTGGCACCCGGCACCGGCACCAACGCACAGGACATGCCGGTGCCCGAAGATCTGCAGACTTTTTGCTGGGCCTTGAGCATCTGCGCATGCTTAAGGCCTTTGAGTTCCCGGTCTCCCCGAGATTCTCGAAGGCCTTGAGCATGCGCAGATGCTCAAGGCCCAGCGAAAAGGACTGCAGATCTTCGGGCACCGGCACCGGCATGTCCTGTCCGTTGGTGCTGGTGCCGGGTGCCATATGGAGGGTAAGCGAAGTGTTCGGGTGGGTGGGGGGTGCCAGATCACGGCGTAGAGGGGTACCAGATCGCGTAGGGGGGGGGTGCCGGATCATAGGGGGGTGCCGGATCCCAGGGGGATGCGCTCGTACATCGAGGCAATTTCGGTTTGCGAGCCAATTTTGCGAATGTTTTGCTCGTCTTGCAAAACCAGTGCACTCGTAAACCAAGGTACCACTGTACTGGAAATTGCTTGATTTCTTAGGCATGCTAGAAAAGGGCTTACTGCACAGGAAAGTCTTGCATTAGCACATGCTAGGCCCATTTGCTAGTGCATTTTAGTAGGTTAGTGTATTTGTTTGATGCAAATATTTCCCGTAGGTGATGCCCCAAAAGGTAGATATAGAAAACAATTATAGTGCTTTCCTCAGTTCCCGTGTAAGTGTGTGCTGAAGTTTGGTTTGCATAAATATTTAATTTTTGGCCCCTCTCATTTATCCTGCATCTTTAGCAGCCAAATGATTGTCTGTTGAGATTCAAAGTCAATTTCTGTTGCAGATGTCAATAGATCCCATGCATAATGTATATTTTCTGGCTTATTTCTTCTTTATATTTTGCCTCATTACCTTTTACAGATGAGAATAGCTTCTTTTTCTTCACTCTTGTGATCCTCATTCTTTTGTTCTGGAGGTCTTACCTTTGAATTGTATCGTATTGTATTTTATATTATTGATCTGATTTCATTTTTTTCTCCATTTCCCTACAAGGTTTGCTTGGATTGTTGCATTAAATAAGCATAAATAGAAACAAAGCAATTATAGAGGACCTGTCTGAATTTCATGCATCCGTTTCATGTGAGATGGATATCAAATTTGTTATGCTGCTTCTCATAGCAAAGGCCATCCGTATCTGCACTTACCGCATGCTCAAAAAACTGTCTGTTTCAGATTTTATTGCTAATTACATTGTAATAAGCATACAATTCTAAATCCAAATAACTAATTTGCTGCAATGAACAACATGCATGACAAATCTGCAGTCAAGTTCCTGAATGTCTTCCCAGCTCACCATGTAACTGGGTTGCGTTTCTTACGTCTGACTACAGTGTTTTGGCTTTGACTGTGTCAGCAAACATTAATAAATCTGATCTTCTGCTCCTAACATATTAGCAGATTTATCACTGAAAATATCTGGTTAAAGTTAGTTGGCTAGGCTTATCTGATTAACTGTAGGATTACTATTTGTTAACCCAGGTTAATTTGGGTAATTTGACCAGGATAAATCTTAATTATGCCTCCAGCGTGTCTTTGTACCCTCCCGTATATAAATAGAAACATTTTGTCTGGTCAGCAGGTTAGATGAATAAAATTTATGTAGTATGGAGAGATTTAAAAAAGATAAGGTTTGGGTAAATCCTGAAGTCAGACAAATCTGTTCAGTGTTGATTCAAATAATAGTTTTGGGTGCCAATGTGATCCTTGATTCCCCCCCCCCCCCAAATTCTCCTTTCTGCACACTATAGTGCCTACTAGTTTGGAATCAGGCTTTGTCCCAGATCAATTGAAATTTTCTATAGTTCACCCCCATCTTATAGACTCACCAAGTTTCAGGTTTATTAGGTAGAGCAGAAATTAAGGAGGGGACCTCCAATTCCTCTTCTTCCTGCCTTTTCCCTGATTTCCATACCCACCACATACCCTCTCATCCAGCATCCCTCCTGTTTCCTTTCCCGTCCCCCACCATATGCCCTTTCATCCAGTGTTTAAAAATCAGCTGCTCCAGGGGGACCACAATAGGCTGGGATGTCCTTCCCTTCTCCCTCCTCTGTTTTGAAGCCCTCCCTCACCTTTTAAAATGCAAAGGGGTCACTGGTGCAGCAGCGATTCCCTAGCACGGATTCCTTGGCATTCTTCCCCTGCTACGGTCCCCCCCCCTCTCCCCATGCACCAACTTCCTGTTTTGGCTTGGGTGGACTGAAGCAGGGGAATGGCCCTGAAGAATCTGCAAGCAGCGCTAGAGAATTGCTGCAATGATGGTGACTCCTTTGCATTTTAAAAGGCGAGGGAAACTTCAGAATGGGCTGGGGAGAAGGGAAGGACATCCCGGCCCACAGGGGCCCCCTATCGAGGAATCATCTGAATGGTTTACAAAGTTCCATTCTAAGCATAAGAAATTATATAGAGGTGAGGTAGAGTAGGGTGAAAAGAGAGAAGGCCAGATATATGCTGAAAAATGGAGTGGCATTTATTAATAGGAAAGACGCAGCAAAGCAGAGAAAAAAATGACAGTTGCATATCACATTCCTAAGTTTGTTGTAAACTATCAAAATACCTGTCATTAGCTATGTGAAATAGCTCAGAAGAATTACGCTAAGTAAATGTTTCATTGAAGAAGAAGGTCTTTAGACCAGCTTTAAATTTCTCAAGGTAAGTTTCCAGATGTAAGTGAAGAGGCATGCATTCCATAAGCTGGGGCCAATAACAGTGATGATGGAGGGCCAAGTGGTGTCATGTCTAATGTGTCTGAAGTTGGGAATCACCAGCCAATTTTACTGGGAGGATTTAAGAGCACATGTTGGAGAATAGGGGGTTAACAGCTATAAATATTAGAGTGGAAAACCTGAACAATGGATCTTGAACACATATAGTGCCATTTTAGATAGGTCATTGGAGTAGGAACTGAGGTGTACGTCAAGCTTGCTGATTTCTTAGGAATGGTCATAATATTTGGAGTTGTTATAACGCCTGGTATCTACTGTCACTGTCACATCTTTGATGGGGGAGTGGGTTAGTGACTACTGGAGGATTAATGGGGAGGTCATATCTTAATCTTTGCCGTGGTAGGCTGGTTAGGGTTCTTTTTTGAGACTCAGGGAAGGATTCTCAAAACTTACCGTGCCTGTAATGATGGTCGCTAGCCCTTTCCATAGATCAAACGTGGTTGTTAAAACTTTTCTTTAAAAATAGGCATAAAAATTTTTTAGGTCTTAAAGTTCAAATGTTTCCTGATTTGACATGAGAGACGCAGAAGCGGTGTTGAGAGTTTTTGTTAATGAAACCCGGGATAACATCTTTAGGTGCCACTTTTTATTTGCGGCACCCTTGTAAATGTATTGTTTTATATCAAGCAGTTAAATATGTCTTTTATGAACCAAGCCAGTTGACAACCTTTTTTTCTCTCTACCCCATTTGGAAAAACTAAACTAAACTAAACCTTAAGTTTGTATACCGCATCATCTCCACAGAAGTAGAGCTCAGCATGGTTTACAGGAATTGATATAAAAAGGAACTCCAAAGAAAAGTAGAAGAACTTGGTACAGAGAAGTTTAGAGAGACTTAGTATTTCGAAGAGGGAAAAAGAACAACCTTAGCCCGGTTTTGATAGTTTATACGTCGCAACTCAAATGCTTTAGCCAGTCTTGATTCTAAAGTAAGATATTTCTTGTTTTCTCTCGCTAGATTATAACATATTGGATCCTAATTTGAGGACTTGAGCTTAATTAGTCTAAATTTATTTTGTTTACTTGCTATTGTTATAATCTTGTAACATTTATATGACCAATTTTGCTTTCTGTACAAATTATGCTTGGTAATTAAGATTGAAATGAATAAACATAATAATTAAAAAAAAAAAAAAAAGATGGTCGCTAAACCGGCTCCAGCTGACTTAGCATGGCAGTATTTTACCGGCCGATTATCAGAATGGCTCACCATGGTCTTTGAGCTTCCCAACTCTGCCATGCAAATGTATTATAGTGAGGTCATAAATATTAAAGTGGTAGTAAAATGGGCTCATCAATATTTAAAGGAGCACTCCAGGTGATTCTCTATCATCACCAGGTGACTCCCCAAGCACAGCGCCGGCATTTGACAATCAAAAATTACTGGCTGATTCAGGGGTTCCAGTACTGTACAAAGTGTTTCTCGGGCATGTGTTTTTGGCTGTGGCTCATCATAATTTTTTTTTTTTTTTTTAAATACACTATTCACTAAGAGGTACATAATCGAAAGGAAAGTCTAAGTCCATTTTCATCTAAGTTGCAAGTCGTCCAAAGTAAAAAAACAGCTTAGGACACATTTTCAAAAAATACGTCCAAATTTTTTTTTCTTCGAAAATCGTCTAATTATACGTCCTGCCAATCTGATCGTCCAAGTCGCTAAATCATCTATCTTTATATCACATTTTCATCCAACTTTTCGTCCAAGTCAAAAACGCCTAGAACAAGCCCTGTTGGACATGGGAGGGGGTCTGCAAAGTGATGGACTGAACACCCAGACATGGCACCTAAAGAGTGGGGTACCTTACATGGCACTGCTGTGAACAAAAAGGGTGCCATGTCTTCTCCTCACTACAACTCCCTTATAGGTCATGGTGAGCCCCCCAAACCACCTCCAGAATCCCCTAGACCCATTTATCTACCATCCTAATAGCCCTTATGGCTGCAGGAGCCACTTAAATACCACTAAAAAAGGGTTTTGGGGGTGTATAGGGGAGTGCACATGTTTAAGTATCAATGCAGTGATTACAGGGGGCTTATGGGCATGGGTCCTCCTCTCCATAAGTCCCTAACCCACCCCCAAAACGGCTTAAGCCGCCTTTGTGCTGGACGACTAGGCTTTCCTATGCTAGGCTGCCAGGTGATGATGGCCTTGTGGCTGAATTTTAAAGGTGTGATTATGATTTTTATTGGGATTGTGGGGGTTGGTGATCACTGGGGTACTGTGTGGGGGTCTGTTTTAAGTGTTTGCAGTACTTATCTGGTGACTTTAGGTGGGTTTTTGTGACTTAAACCATGTTTTAAACGGTCTAAGTCACAACATCCAAGTTCTGTCGATCCTGGGCTGTATAACTTTCGATTATACATGTTGTACGATTAATTCTAAGCCGGCCCACATCCCGCCCAACTCCCGCCCTCGACACTCCTCCTGAAACGCCCCGTTTAGCTTTGGTCGTTCAGCGGCACTATGAAGGCCTAGGTCGTTTAGAAATACGTCCAAAACCCGTTTTTATTATCGGCACTTGGATGTATTTGGACAATGTTTGTCCAAGTGCCGACTTAGACTGGTTTTTGGATGTTTTTCTCTTTCAATTATGAGCCCCTTAGTAATTTTCAGGGGGAAAAAGATCTCAAAAAGCACGCTTTTTGAGCGCATGTATTAAAGGCGTATCTTATGTGCACTTGTTGAAAGCCGATACTTGCACCTCCCCTCCCTTCCCTTTCCCTTCATCCATGCCTTTGATTGACACAATGATGGGTAATAAATTGGGCTCCAATAAGGCAAATGCATTATATGTGTGTCTATGGCGTAACGTTTCCCGGCATATGCGCATATGTACACCTATTTTGCACATGTGTCAATCATTGTAAATAGTTCACAAACCATTGAGCCTCTATCCCATCTCTATACTATAACTGATCTTCCTTCATATTATAAATGGTGTACGTTTTTCTTTACATTCATGGCACTCAATAGCCCATACAAAATTTCATTTGAGACAAAGTGGTGACTGCAGCAGAAAATAAGTGAAGCTGCATTCTTTGTAGGCTGTAATTGAGGTTATGGCATGGCATATTGCCTTTAGCTGAATTCTATTACTGAAATACTGAAACCGTGGTTTTGAAGCCTGCTTCAGTATAAGCAAAATGAATTAATTATTAGAGATGCAGCACCAAAGCTAAAGTGAGGAGTTTTATAAAAGTAATGTTAATGGAAAAACACTTCGGCAGTGGCATGTATGGTAATATATTATCCAGGCAATATTAGCTTTCTGTTTCAATACGTTTTTTGTTTGTTTTTGTTTTAATTTGCGTGAGCTTGTAATGCATTATTACCTTTACCTCACTGCTGATTAGGTTGAAAAATATTTCACCATATATCTTTGTTTTCATCAAGTTCTAATTTGATTTAACAGCTATTTCCTGTGGATAGTAAATAATGGTGTTCTGCTTAGCAGGAAAAATATTAGCAACACTTAACTTCCTGTAGTATAATCAGTAAGCATGTTTTCTTTGAGGACACACAAGATTTAACAGCCATACAGTGTTACATATCCGCTGGTGCCAATACAGATGGCTTCCAAGTGTTCTGGAAAAGCCTTTCCAGGCTTTTCTGGGCATGAGTGACATTTTCTGCATTCATTCCACCTTATGGTACACTCTGAATCTGTTTTCTATATGGCAGCAGATGGATGCTTTTCTTTGTATAGTACAGTATCTCTCAAACTTTTGTAGCTCCGGCACACTAAACGGAGCAAAATGTTTTTCGCGGCACATTATAACTGAAATTATAAAACTGCAAAACCAACAAAAAATTTAAATTGAGAGTTATTTATTGAAAGTTCTTTAAGCTATATATAGGTAATTACAACAATGGTGAAACCAAAGTAGATAAAATAGAATTGCTAATCAGTGCGATTGATGTGTTTGTTTTAGAGTGCAAATTAACTCAAAATGCGGCTCGATAGTCGACAAACAAACACACACACATTTCATCATTCACCATCTGTAGTCATTCTCTCTTTTTTTAATTTAATTTCTGTCAGAGCTGAAAATCTAAGTTTGCAAAGATAAGAAGATCCAAACAGTAATAAAGCCTTGATTGCTTTGTTGCTCAAGTTAGGATAACTACTGCATAAAAAATAAAAATAAAACTAATTTTACTAATTGCCATTAGTTTTCAAGGATCAGTCATGTCAAAGAATGATGCTTGTTTTGGGTGGTTGTATCCTTCCACACATAGATGCTTATAACATTGACAAACTTTTGCATATGCGATGTACGACATGTTATCTATTCTGGTGTATACGGTGACTGGGTATAAGCAGAGCAGGTGCCAAGCCTAGGGTTTAGCCACATGTAAATATGACCAAGCAGTTAGCCCTAGAGGCTAGGGGAGCATAATTGGTATGCACAAGGAAAACAGTCCTATTCACTTCTGCTTTGGTATAATGCAGTGTTTTTATTGCAAACTATCAATCAATATGTTTGTAGGGAATAAACAATACAACAGTTATATTTTCACTGTAAAACTACTTATCTTCACTTAAGTGTTTATGTTTATTAAATATTTGATATACTGCTCCTGCATTTTACTGACCTAAGCGGTTTACAATGTAACAACAATTCAATATAGAAAGGAACTCCATTGAATATATTCTGATAGGAAAGATAAAAGAGATAGAGACAATATATGTACAATCCAACAAGTATTCAGTGAGAATAAACACAAGGATTACCTTAAAAAAAAGATTAAATATTAAGTAATTAAGTCAGACATTAAGTCCTGCTATTAGAAGTCTGCATAGATGACAAGCCAAAGGAGAGAAAGAGATCGAAGAAGAGGATTCAGCAGTCAGCCATCCTCGACAAGGTTGTTCCCCCAGTTGCTTTATACTTTCGCAGTAGTAGTTTCCTTGCTTGAACAGCTGACAGCCACAACAAAATCGTCCCATCGCTGGAATGAAGCACACATGAAGCTGCATCTCTATCACCAACCGGGCAACTGCCACCACCAACCTCGCAGGCCCTTGCCAGCAAATCGGACACCCCCGCAGGCCATCTCCTCCGATGCTAAGCGTTGCTCCATCTCGGCTGCACCTCACGTTCAATCTTCTGCTGAAATCTCTGCAGGCCATCTCCTCCTCCACTGATGTGAAGCGTCTCTCCTCTCTTGGTGGGCTGTGACCATGATTTCCACCTCAGCGCCGTCGATCACCGGTATGTTGGATGTCCCATCAAGCCACCTCCCCCGACGCCAAGTGCCGCTCTCCTCTTGGCTCCCCACCGGCCCCCTATCCAGTCATAGCGCAGCTGTCAGGCATGGCACAATCCCGCTGTTGGCACAAGGAATCAGCCATACAGCAGGTAGGAGGCCCCTTGACCATTTGATTGGAACCAACGGTCAAATCGGAGAGTTCAGTGATTTAAATTCAGTGATGAAAGAACAAGAATGGAGGCCCCAGATCAAAGCAAAAAAGTCAAAATAACCCAATAAAACTGAAGATCAGATAAAAACTAAATAAAATATACACAAAATAGAAGAAAACCAAAAATAAAAAGTGGGGTGAGGGAGACAGCATAGCTGATGACCTAACTGGCCGCCATCTTGTTGCTTTTAGCTTTAGTTTCTTTAACTGGTCCTTATTTCTCTAGCTTCTAGTCTCTGCTCCTTTTGGATACTTGCTCCCAATGATTCAGCCAGAAGTGGAAGAAACCCAAAAGAATTAGCTTCTCCCAAAAATAAAGCTTTATCAAGCCAGCACCTATATTCACCTGGGCAGGAATTGCACAGTCCCAAAATCTCCTGCCCTTCCTCTGCTCTAGAAGCAGGCCTCAATTTCCACAGTCTTTTAACATTTAGGCTGCGGCCTAAACACAGGTCCTCACTCATAGGCATTCAATACTTAGATAAATGGTGCAGTCAGCATTCAAGAAATTCTACCATCCTTTCACTAGCAAGAAAATATGTTGCACTTATTTTTGGCTTTAAAATGAATAAAGATATTTTTAAAAAAAACCAAACCTAAATTTGAGCCTTACTGCATAGCTCAAAGGAGCTGGTTCTGGCTCCCAGAATAATTCTGATGTTCCTGTACCCACCCAAGAACCCTTCAGGTTATATATTAATATCTTTCACTGCGTTTCATCAGAATTCACATCTGAACTTTTCTTGGTCACCTCATTCAATTTCCTCACAGCTCTCTTAAGAGGGTTCAGCTACCTCATAAGCTGCTTTTGTAAAGAGAACCTTTACCTTCAGGAGGTACTGCCAGGCAGCTTTTGGTTTCACTTTGAATCAAACTCTCCACCTTTTAGCTGTTCCACAGCTACAGTCTTTTCGTTCAGTCCTGGGTTTGACCTGCAGCTTTAACTGCAATGCAGCATATCAATTAAACAGCCTTTTCAAACAGCATTTCAGTCCAGCATACTCCCAAGTCTTTGGCCTCCTAAATTTCCATGGAGTCACACCCTACCACATTGTTAGAGCACTCCATAAACTCAGTCTCTGAATCTATTTCTATTTCATTTAGTTCAAGATTACTCTCATTCCCATACAAGCACGAATCCAATTCAAATTCTACTGCCTGATATTCAAAGCATTACACGGCTCTTCCCCCTCCTATCTAAACAACCGCTTAAACCAAATCTCCACCTCAAGACACAGAAGAACCTCGAACCCTTTCGCCTTCCCCCCACTCAAAGGCACACAACGCAAGAAAATGTTTGACAACCTTCTAGCAACACAAGCAGCAAAAATCAACCATTCCATCTCCAATCTTATGACAATATCAGACAACTTCAAAACATTCAGAAAAAAAATCAAAACCCTGCTTTTCAAAAAATTCATCCAAATATCTTAACCCCTCCTCTTTTACCTCCAGAAGATTCACCTACCTTCAGATAACCTTCCCCCAAATTACCCACCTTAACACTTTCCAATTAAACAAATACCATAAATAGATTGTAACCTACCCTCTCTAACTGCATTTCATATGTATTTTTCATACAGTTCTTCACTGTCAGTTTAATTTCCATCCTATAAGTTCACATAGAATTTTTCTTTTTTCAACCATCTTTATTTTCTCTTCTTTATTAATTTCCAGGTACTTTAGTTAGATTGTGAGCCTTCGGGACAGTAAGGGAATTTTTTAAGTACCTTCTTACTTCTCATTTATAATCTTAATGTATATTTTCTTCAAACCGCTTAGAACCTAACGGATGTAGCGGTATATAAGAAATAAATTACATTACATTACATTACATTACTGTTTCTGAGAGGCTGCTTTCCTTGGCAATTTCTGTTAGGAACTGCTGACCTGGTTGTAATACTTCCTCCTCTCTGGCTTGTAGTGCTGGGATAGTAAAGACCAGCCTCAGATGTCTGCCTGCCTCTGATTGGTGCAGTGCTGGGAGGTGTGTTTACCTGACTTTTTAGGGTTTTCTGCCTAAAATTTGTATTCCCTTTTGGAGCTAGTCTAGTTTAACCTCTCCTTTCTGTCTCACACTTGGTGACTTAACTTTTCCTGCCTGCTGTGCCTCGTTAGAAATATATAAATAGGAGGTGTCAGTTTCTGGTTTACCTTTTGACAGATGCCTAGGCTTTGCTATGGGTGATGTACAGCTAGCATTTGGCGTTTTTGAGTGCAACTCAGAATTCACAGGAGCTTCCCTGTGACAATACTTATGAAGGAATTTTTTTTAAAAATAAAGTGAAATGGTGTAATAATGGCCATGTTAGTCCACTCTTCAAGATAATATGTAGAAATAAAACAAAAACATAAAGGGAAAAAATTAACATATTTTTAATTGGACTAATTTAATGTAGTTTATGATCAGCTTTTGAAGATAAACCCTTCTTCCTCAGTTTGAAGAAGCAAAAGAAAGTTTTCTGTTTGGTTTTCTCCTGTCATCTTTTTATTTTCACTTTGCCCAGTTAAGTGGCCTTAATCTTTTCAGCAAACTTTAAGTTTCTGCTATTCTCGATGCAGGTATTTTTTTTCTTGTTGCCGCATACCTGCTAAGGCCTCTGTTGTCAATTTTTCATTGAAAATATTTTATTCCTGGACAAGAAGAGGCATATTCTCACCTATGGGCGACGTCATCCACGAAGCCCTGGTACGGACAGCTGCAAAAGTTCGCGACTGACCACAGGGAAGGACGTTGATGCTGGATGAACTTCTATGGTCTATGTATATGGCAAGATGGATTGGGGGAGGGGGCTGGAGTTAACTGTTGCGGCAATTCCAGCCATGGGGCAGTGTGGGCAAGTGTAGCCAATGCTGGACAGACTTCTACGGTCTCCGTCCCATAGGCAGCAAAAAGGATCAAGAGCAATTATACTTATTTTATACCACATTCAAATCATCTGAGTACAGGTCTTACCTATCTCGGGGGAGGGGGCATCTTCTACTGAAACTTAGCAAGGAAAATGAGTAATTACTGGTTTGTTGCTTTGAGAATGAACGTGACTACAGGGCAGACTGGATGCACCACACAAGTCTTTATCTGCCGCCATTTACTATGTTACGACTAGGTTTCTACTGCAGTCTGGAGTGCTAAATACGCTGATGCTCATAGAATTTTGTGCTCAATATGTAAATAAATGGTTTCTAAGGTACTCAGTAAAAGTCTTATGTCACCTTAATAAATGTTTTCAATAATTTTATAGTCTGTTTAATAGACCTCAGAACCACCACTCCTCCGTCCCACCGAAGTGTAATCATGGGAGATGCAAGTGGTGCCCTCCTCACCGGTCTATTTAATTTAAATTTTATATCATTCCTCCAGTTCTTATGCTTAAATTTACTTATCTTAGTAATGGCGAACTATCAGTTCTCACGGTAGACTGGCGGTAAGACCCGACATGTTTCACAATTGTTTCTTCAGGGGTCTGTCAAATGCCGCCGCCATCCAACTCTAATCTTTGTTTACTGAGTACCTTAGAAACCATTTATTTACATATTGAGCATTGATTGGTCTAAGGTAATATTCAAGCCAGTTTCAGTTGGAACAGACATAGAATTTTGTGAGCATCGGAGCAGCTTCAGAGCATGTAGTGCCCTGGGCCGCGGTAGAAACCTCTACCACGGCTTAGTAAAAGGGGGTGTAAACTGCGTATACTAAAGTGGGATAAAGTTTTGCACTTACCACACATTAGATTCAAAAATGAATGCACAGTAAGTGTAAAATGTATGTACTAACAGTTGAGGCCTTTCCCAGCATGCCCCCATATAATTCCCAAAGCTGTTTACAACCAATAAATATATTCACAGTGCAGATGTACTTACTGCTTCCAGTTTAGGAGATGGTACTAACTTCAACAGTGTCAGCATATGGTAAAGTACCATCCACACTCATGCCCCACACATACCCCATCCTTTTCCTGCTGTAAAACAGTCCGTTCAGTTAGCGTATGAATTGTGTTCTCCCGAGCTTAGTTTATTCAGGTACGCAAGCATTTGCCCTGTCTCTTCTGATGGGCCTCACAATCTTTCTAATCCACCTGGGTCAATGGGGGGATTAAGTGACTTGCCCAGGGTCAGAAGGAGCAGCATGGGTTTGAACCCACAACCTCAGGGTTGTCAGGCTCTATGTTTAACCACCGTGCCACATTCACCCCTCTTGTTAGGATGGTTAATGGTAACAGGCTTTCCACTCACATTATTCAGTCTTGTGATACCTTACTCAACTCCTTTCCTTTTCCCAATAGATCTAATTGAATATGAAAGCAGGTTTATGTGCCCTTCAGCAACTTAGAGCTACAATGAACTGTTTTTACTTCAACACTCTAGGCATACTTTTTTATGCTTTCATCAACTCATGCTACGATTTTATTGCACTATTGTCTATGCTGGTATAATTAAATCAAATCTAAAATGATTGCAAAGGTTGCAAAGCACAGCTGCCTGTATTCTCTGTCATTGAGACCATGTGACTGTTATTGAAACAATGTCATTGGCTCCAAATTGCACATAGAATATACTTCAAAGTATTTATTCTAACACCTAAAGCTCTCCAAGAGGGCAAACCTTGACTATTTGACTTCACTGACTATGCTGTACCTGCCATCCCAGTGCCTTCTTTCTCTAAATGATCATTGTCTTGTGCTTTCCTCCCTATCAAGAGCTAAGTGGGAATCATCCTGCCGTAGTGCTTTTTATTTCCTTTCGCCCTTTGCTGGAATTCTCTTCCACTCTCTTTGATTTGAATGTTCCTATGCTGATTTTTAGACAGGTTTCAAAACTTGCTTTCATCAAAAAAACCTTTAATAGCCCATGAAGCCTAAACTAAAACTAAACTAAACCTTAAGTTTGTATACCACATCATCTCCATAAAGATAGAGCTCGGCACGGTTTACAGGTAATTCAATAAATGAGGGAAGGACATAATAAGAAATTAGAGGTTATGAAGAGGATATGAGGCCTTGTTGACTAAACTAGCCACAGCACAGTACGTACAATGATTCGCAAGACTCTACACGAACTTGTGTAACTGTTCTTGAATGTTTTTAATTCTTTTCTATTTTTTAAAATTGGAGTTCTTTTCTTCACTTTGCTTGTTTTTAGCTTATTTCTGTAAACTGCTTTGATTTGTTCCTCAATAACAGAGGTATAGCAAAAAGATTAAATGAGGACCTTGTGAAACTGGGCATCAAAATGTTTGTTTATTGAGAACTTGTATACTGCCACTAATGATTGGGGAGTCAATTCATGAGCTTCTATAAAGGTGTTAAGCTTCATGAGCTTCTGTAGAGATGTTACAATACATGGGCTACATAATGAAATACACGGAGCTTTGTGGTGGTGTTACAATACAGAGTTATTAATATCGGCATGATCATGCCATAATCAATCATCCTACTTATGTTACTGGCACATTGATCATCCTACTTATATGCACGGATGACGTTTATTGGGAGCAAGTGCAAAATGATGCATGTGGGAAAGAGGAACCCAACCTATAGCTACGTGATGCAGGGTTCCACATTAGGAGTCACTGCCCAGGAAAATGACTTGAGGATACATTGAAACCCTCAGCTCAATGTGCAGCGGCTGCTAAGAAATCAAATAGAATGTTATGAATTATTAGGAAAGGCATAGAAAATAAAGATGAAAATGTTACAATGCCCTTTTATTGCTCTATGGTAAGAACATACCTTGAATATACAGTTCTGGATACCATATCTCCAAAAAGACAAAGAAGGGTGACCAAAATGATAAAAGGGATGGGACGATTTCCCTATGAGGAAAGTCTAAAGTGGCTAGGGCTCTTCAGCTTGGAGAAGAGACAGCTCAGGGGTGATGTGATAGAGGTCTATAAAATAGTGAGTGGAGTGGAAAGGGTAGATGTGAATTGCTTGTTTATTCTTTCCAAAAATACTAGGACTAAGGGGCATGTGATGAAGCTACTAAGTAGTAGATTTTAAACAAATGAGAGAAAATATTTCTTCACACAGTGTGTAATTAAACTCTGGAATTTTTTGCTGGAGTGTGGTGAAATCAGTTAGCTTAGCAGGGTTTTAAAAAGATTTGGATAATTTCCTAAAAAAGAAGTCCTTAGGCCATTATTGAGATGACTTGGGAAAATCCACTGCTTATTCCTAGGATTAGCTTGGGTTCTACAGTAGCTTGGTTCTTTGGACCTGGGTTGGCCACTGTTGAAAAAAGGATACTGGTCTTGATGGACCTTTGGTCTGTCCCAATATGACAATTCTTATGTTCTTATGATGATCACTGTGTTCTCAAAACAATAGGTTATTATTGGTTCTTTTTATTGCTCATGTGTGGGTTACATACACCACACTGTCCTTTATATGGGCACCATTCCTTTGGAACAATATCCCCAAATGCTTCTGGTTGGAGGGCTCATATTCTAATTTTAAATTCAGTCTCCAGAATGATTTTGTTATTGCTTATGGTTTTCACAAAGGAGGTTCCTTTAACTGCCAGCTGAATCAACAGGTCTAGCCTCCCTGTGTTATCAAGATCATAAGCCATCTTTTGAATTTTTCTTTCTTCCTTCTTGTTTATCTCCCACTTCCTTTTTGCTTTGCCTGCTTATGTTATGTTATGCATATTCTGCTTTGGTTCTGCCTTTCCTTCCTGATTATATTTTCTTTTCTCTGTGACATTGTCTATCAGTCTTTTGATTTCCACTGATGTAAGCAGGCAGTATAAAAAGTACCAAATAAGCATAAATATCTAAAAATAACTATTTCCTAGCAGCAGTCATCCTAGAAAGCAAGGATTTCAATTAACCAGTCTAATTTTCTGTCAGCTTACTTTGATGGCAGCTATTCTTGAAGTTTTGTCTAACTTGTTTAAAAACAATATAAATAAATGGTTCCATCTGAAACTTATTTGTTAAAATAAATTGTTAGTAGAATATATTACTCTCCAGCACTTGAACAGATTACGGAAATTGCTGATTAATTTTTTCAAGGCAAAAAAGTGGGCATAATTAAGTTACCATCTTGATTTGGTGGGATAAAATTAGATTACAAAATCTATTTGAACTAAACTCAGTTACTAGACATGAAATTATTTCTTTCCATTTTCCTTGTAGAGTTCATCTACAGTTGTGTACTTTACATGAGCAATACATAATATTCCCAACAGAAAAACTACATTAGATTTCAATATCTAATATAATAAAACGCTAGGCCGCGCATGCGCACTTCCTAAGTGTGCGCCGGTTTTCCGTGAGCTGTAGTGACACATAGGAAGTGCGCATGCGCGGCTTACGCTGTGTCCTGCTCCCTGTTGAAAGACGCAGCGTCTCTCTTACAATAACTTTGCCATCGCCGCCTCTCCGCTCTCTCTCTTCCTCGCGCACCACTGCCTCTCCACTCTCTCTCTTCCTTCCCCCCCCCGAGACGGATGTCGACCACGGCGGCCCGAGTCGGATGTCGGCCGCGGCAGCCCGAGTCAGATGTCGGCCGCAGCGGCTGCTGGTGGCTGCAGGCCGCGGCAGCCAACCCCAAAAAAAAATAACATAAGAAGGGCATGCAGTTCAGGAGGAAAATATTGCACAGGGAAGTGGGGTGGGAGGGAAATGCTGCAACACACGGAAATGGAGGACAGAAAAGGGGTTGATGGACAGGGGAAGAGGTGAGGGGGGGCAGTAAAATAAAGACAGGCCTACTGCTGGACAGGGGGAGCAGGAAGGAGGTGATGATGGACAGGGGGAGGTAAAACAAAGGGAGAAGGGCTTCTGCTGGATAAGGTGAGCTGTGACACAGGGGAGGTAAAAGGAAGGGAGAATGGACAGGGGGAGCAGGCAAGGGGTGGTAGTGGACAGCCAAGGGAGAAAAAAAAGACAGAAACCCGGAAAGCATTTTAACATAAGTAGGGCATAGAGTTCAGGAGGAAGATATGGGGGGGGGGAGGAAAATAATGCACAGGGAAGTGGGGTGGGAGGGAAATGCTGCAACACACAGAAATGGAGGGGCAGAAAAGGGGTTGATGGACAGGGGAAGAGATGCTGATGAACAGGGAGGGGGGCAGAAAAATGAAGACAGGCTTACTGCTGGACAGGGGGAGCAGGAAGGAGGTGATGATGGACAGGGGGAGGTAAAACAAAGGGAGAAGGGCTTCTGTTGGATAAGGTAAGCAGTGATGGGGTGGTGGAGGACACAGGGGAGGTAAAAGGAAGGGAGAATGGACAGGGGGAGCAGGCAAGGGGTGGTAGTGGACAGCCAAGGAAAAAAAAAAAAGACAGACAGAAATACAGAAAGCGACTAAGGAGAGAGAAAAAAAAAATAAAGACAGACACACACATATATATTCTAGCACCCGTTAATGTAACGGGCTATAAGACTAGTTAAAATAAATAAGTAGCTATAAAAATTTTTTGAAACAAAGCTGTATTATGGAGACATTTATTTTCCAAAATTTCCTATCAAAAGTAGAAGATAAACATCTCATCCTATTGCTTTTAGCAGGGATATCATTTTATATGGTGACAATGTAAACCTGTTTGTATGTACATGTCTCTTCTGTAGCATCCTATATATAAATCAGTATGTGGTGTAGTGCTTAGAGCTACAGCCTTAGCACAATGAGGTTATAGATTGAACTCCCACACTGCTCTTTGTGACCCTGGGCAAATGTGAGCCCACCGGCACAGAGAGGGAAAAATGCTTGAGTACCTGAATGTAAACCACTTAGGCTATAAGTGGTATATAAGTGCTAAAATAAATAAATACAGTGGTACCTTGTTTTACGAGCATAATTCGTTCCAGAAGCATGCTCTTAAACCAAAACACTCGTATATCAAAGCAACTTTTCCCATAAGAGTTAGTGTAAACTTGAACAATTCGTTCCACATCCCCAAAAACTTAATTACCATTAGAGACGCCTCCACCGCTGCCTCTGCCATCCACACGGCTCCTCCAATTCTCCTCCTCTGCTGCTGTTCGCTGCCTCTCACTGCGAGTGGTGCTCACTAAGCAAATGCTGCCACCGCCGCCACAGAGCCCGACTGGACACTGTTGGCTCTGCCGCTCCCGGACGCTGCACCCCCCCCCCCCCCAGATGCCACTACCCCTTCTGCTTGGACTGTCAAGTGCTGGCTCACTCCTGCCGGACGCACCCCGACTCCCATGCTCCACCCTAGGCCACCGGCGCTGTTATCGCCTCTTCCCCCCCCTCCCCGACTGGTCCTGTCCTTACCCCTGCACCGCCGATGATAAAAGTGCCTGCTGCCGGTCTGCTGCTGAGCCTTGAGCATCTGCGCATGCTTAGGCCTTCTGATCTCACCCTCTCCGAGAATCTCTCATGAAAGAAATCTCAGTGAATCTGGAAGATGTACTTAGCCAAATCGACAAGCTTAAAAGTAATAAATCACCTGGACCGGATGATATACATTCCAGGGTACTAAAAGAACTCAATCATGAAATTGCTGACCTGCTGTTAGTGATCTGTAACCTGTCACTAAAATTGTCTCTAGTACCTGCAGAATGGAGGGTGGCCAATGTTACACCGATTTTTAAAAAGGCTTCCAGGGGAGATATGGGAAATTACAAACTGGTAAGCCTGACTTCAGTGCCAGGCAAAATGGTGGAAACAATTATAAAAAAGAAAATTGTGGAACACATAGACAAACATGATTTAATGAGGCAGAGTCAACATGGGTTTAGCCCAGGGACAACTTGCCTCACCAATTTGCTTGACGTCTTTGAAGGTGTGAATAAACATGTAGATAAAGGTGAGCAGGCTGATTAAGTTTAACTAGATTTTCAGAAAGCTTTTGATAAAGTTCCTTATGAGAAGCTCCTGAGAAAATTAAAGTCATGGGATAGGTGGCAAAGTTCAGTTGTGGATGAGGAATTGGTTATTGGATAGAAAACAGAGGGTAGAGCTAAATAGAAACATGATGACAGATAAAGGCCAAATGGCCCATCTAGTCTGCCCATCCACAGCAACCATTTTCTCAATTGATGAGAGTAACCAGTGGAGTGCTGCAGGGGTCTGTACTGGGACCGGTGCTATTTAACCTATTTATAAATGATCTGGAAATTGGAACAATGAGTGAGATGATTACATTTGCAGATGACACTAAACTGTTCAAAGTTGTTAAAACGCATGTGGATTGCAGGCAGACCTTATGAAATTAGAAGTCTGGGTATCCAAGTGGCAGATGAAATTTTAATGCAAAGTGATGCATATTGGGAAGAATAATCCAAATCACAGTTACCGGATGCTAAGGTCCACCTTAGGGGTTAGCGCCCAAGAAAAGGATCTGGGTGTCATTGTAGACAATACAATGAAACTTTCTGCCCAATATGTGGCAGCGGCCAAAATGGCTAACAGGATGCTAGGAATTATTTAAAAAATGGATGGTTAACAAGACTAAGAATGTTATAATGCCCCTGTATCACTCCATGGTGTGACCTCATTGTAGGGATGGAGATCTGATAAGTTCTGATCCAGGGCATCAGAACACAGGCAGGGTTAACATGCAGGCGGTTCTGAACGCAGGCCGGGTCGGCACACCGACCTAGGCCATGTGTGCGGATCGAGGCCTATGTGTGGATCCAGGCCTGGGTTTGGTTCTGAGGCCCTGTTTCTCATTTCCTCTCCCTCTCCCTCCTGCCACGTATACATTCTAAGCAAGGACAAAAGCTGAGGCATTCCCCCCTCCCTTGCCACATATTAACCTGACATACATTTACCCTTTTTCTCTTATCTTATTTAAGCATCCCTTATATGAGCAACTATCAGACTTTGCCTGAGCCAGGCTAATCAAGAGAGCTTAAGAAGCATGCATTATAACCTTTGGACTGTCACATGCCATAGTAAGATTTGATAAATTGGATGATAGGCTTAAACAATAGTCTTATACAAGGTACAGTATCAACCTTATCCCAAGGTGATGTTCTAAGTCACCCTCAATGCCTTGTAACAGAGGAGTAACAATAATTTTTCTCGGCCCTCAGAGATGCCACCAGGGGATCAAACGATCATATCCCCCGGCTTTACGCACCTAATCGTCATCGGGTCGGTGCAAAGTGTGAAACTGGTATGTCGTTTTTTTTCCTTTTGTTTTTTATATAATTAACTCTTATAATGATTTAAAACAATAAATATTACTAAAGAGTTTTGAAGTGAATACTTAGCTTAACCGGGATGGTAAATGGTGGTTGACAAGGGATAAACAAGCCAACATGTTTCACCCGTAGAGGGGGTTTCCTCAGGGCTACTATCCCTGCAACGAGAAACCTCGCTTTAGTAAGGGAAACGCTAAGTATTATATAAAATAACATTCACACCATAAATATAACTATATATTCATACCTTTTTGTGCTAGTTATACACGACGTGGCCACCCGATCTAAGTTCTCAAGATGGCTGCGGCGTGATGGAAAGCGTCTTTAAATTTCCCGGGACCCGGAAGTGAGGTGGGAAGGGGGAGGGCAAAAACACCCAACCACTACGTCACCCCAGCCCGGGGGGGACTGTCAACAAAGTGTAAATCAATGTTTTCTATCCTCCCATCATATTATATAGTAGGAAGAGTCTGTACTCCCAGAGAAAAATCACAAAAGGGATGACCATTCCAATTCAAGGTTTAAACCATGAGGAATAACAAGAGTTTAGACGATATATCCATCTTTGCTCCAGATAATTCAACTTAGCTTCCAAATCCCCCTCAAGGGATGGAGGGGGATTTGGAAGCTAAGTTGAATTATCTGGAGCAAAGATGGATATATCGTCTAAACTCTGTTATTCCTCATGGTTTAAACCTTGAATTGGAATGGTCATCCTTTTTGTGATTTTTCTCTGGGAGTACAGACTCTTCCTACTATATAATATGATGGGAGGATAGAAAACATTGATTTACACTTTGTTGACAGTCCTCCCCGGGCTGGGGTGACGTAGTGGTTGGGTGTTTTTGCCCTCCCCTTCCCACCTCACTTCCGGGTCCCGGGAAATTTAAAGACGCTTTCCATCACGCCGCAGCCATCTTGAGAACTTAGATCGGGTGGCCACGTCGTGTATAACTAGCACAAAAAGGTATGAATATATAGTTATATTTATGGTGTGAATGTTATTTTATATAATACTTAGCGTTTCCCTTACTAAAGCGAGGTTTCTCGTTGCAGGGATAGTAGCCCTGAGGAAACCCCCTCTACGGGTGAAACATGTTGGCTTGTTTATCCCTTGTCAACCACCATTTACCATCCCGGTTAAGCTAAGTATTCTCTTCAAAACTCTTTAGTAATATTTATTGTTTTAAATCATTATAAGAGTTAATTATATAAAAAACAAAAGGAAAAAAAACGACATACCAGTTTCACACTTTGCACCGACCCGATGACGATTAGGTGCGTAAAGCCGGGGGATATGATCGTTTGATCCCCTGGTGGCATCTCTGAGGGCCGAGAAAAATTATTGTTACTCCTCTGTTACAAGGCATTGAGGGTGACTTAGAACATCACCTTGGGATAAGATAGTAAGATTTGAGACATATCAGAAAGGTTCACATTGGGAATCACTTTATTATAACTGTTATTATGTATTCATATGTCACGTGAGATAGTAGCTTTGAAACACACATGATATATATAAACAATGGTTTAATCCTCACTGTAAATGCATTATGAAATTATAACCTTGTAGAGCATTAACTAAGTAATTAATGGAGATATGATTTTCAATAAAAAGAGGGAGAGACCATTCATTTGGAGCACCTCCTCTCGACTCTAAGCCTGAGTGTGTTTCCTTTGTGGCATTCCTACACCTCATCTGGAGTATTTAATTCTGATCTCTTTATCTCAAGAAAGATATAGCGGCACTAGAAAAGGTACAAAGAAAAGCGACTAAGATGATAAAGGGGAGGAAAGACTAAAAAGGTTAGAGCTCTTCAGTTTGAAAAAGGGGAGGCTGAGGGGAAATATGATTGACATCTACAAAATCCTGACTGGAGTAGAACAGGTACAAGTAGATCAATTTTTCACTCTGTCAAAATTACAAAGACTAGGAGACACTCGATGAAACTGCAGGGAAATACTTTTAAAACCAATAGTAGGAAATATTTTTTCACTCAGAGAATAGTTAAGCTCTGAAACCCATTGCCAGAAGTTGTGGTAAAAGCAGATAGCGTAGCTGGTTTTGAGAATGGTTTGGACAATTTACTAGAGGAAAAGTCCATAGTCTGTTATTCAGACAGACATGAGGGAAGCCACTGCTTGCCCTGGATCGGTAACTTGGAATGTTGCTACTCTTTGGGTTTTGGCCTGGTACTAGGGACCTGGATTGGCCACCATGAGAACGGGCTACTGGGCTTGATGGACCATTGGTCTGACCCAGTAAGGCTATTCTTATGTTCTTAATTTATTTATTATGCTCTCAAGTTTAGACATTTTGCATGGGACTGATTTGCATGCTGACACCAGTTGTAAAACTCAAGCTCCTGTTGTTTCATATTTTGATACTCATGGGAACTTTAAAATATTACATTTTCACACAGAAAAGGTTACAAATTCAGCAAGCAGCCTAAGTGAAGCATCACATTAATGAATGAAGTCACTGGTGTTAATACAAGGAAATTAAGAAGTCAACCCTGCTTATTTAGAAACATTAGGATAAAATGGAATCAAAGCTTAGAGTTAACAAAAATCAATGCGGTACAGGTAGTACACATCCATTACTTTGTTGTAGTGTCAAAAGAAAATGCATTGATCTTCATAACCATAACTACTAGTGAAGCAGGACTGAAATTATTTGATTTCATTGGATTTTGCTTTTACAACAATTATAATCATAAAAAATAGCTTTTATTTTTGTTATACTGCTTTTCTAATTATTTTCTCGTCATTTTGTCAATGTCTTTGCATTCATGTGTTACCTCAAAATGGCATTGCTATAAAGCACATTTAATACTTGCCAGAGAAAAGTGAGGAGATAGGATTTTTTTAAAAAAACTTTAGGGCCTGCTCTTTTTACTAAGGTGTGCTGCTAGCACGTGCGCTAACCCCGCGCTACGCGCCAATAACTAATGGCAGCTCAATGCTGGCGTTAGTGTCTAGCGTGCGCAGCAATGCAGCACGCGCTAAAACTGCTGGCGCAGCTTAGTAAAAGGAGCCCTAAGTTTTCTTTCTCTTTCCATAGCTCTTTTGCCAAAATACAGGTGTCCTGTATGAAATTGTACAGGTTACCACTAAGCCAGCCAGACTTTCCATAGTTTTTTTGTATATATACCTTTTTCAGTAGTAGTTCAAGGTTAGATATACTCAGGTACATCAGAAATTTCCTTGTCCTTAGAAAGCTTATAATCTATGTTTATACATAAGAACATAAGCTGTGCCTCTGCTGGGTCAGACCAGAGGTCCATCATGCCCAGCAGTCCGCTCACACGGCAGCCCATCAGGTCCAGGACCTGTATAGTAGCCCTCTATCGATACCCTTCTATTCCCTTTTCCTTCAGAAAATTGTCCAATCCCTTCTTGAACTCCAGTAACGTACCTTGTCCTATCACTCCCTCTGGAAGCGCGTTCCAGGTGTCCACCACCCGTTGGGTGAAGAAGAACTTCCTAGCATTGTTTCTGAATCTGTCCCCTTTTAATTTTTTCGGAATGCCCTCTCGTTCTTGTAGTTGTCGAAAGTTTGAAGAATCTGTCCCTCTCCACTTTCTCTATGCCCTTCGTGATCTTATAAGTCTCTATCATATCCCCTCTAAGTCTCCGCTTCTCCAGTGAAAAAAGCCCCAGTCTCTCTAATCTTTCAGCGTATGAAAGGTTTTCCATACCTTTTATCAAATGTGTCGCTCTCTTCTGAACCCTCTTGAGTATCGCCATATACCTGAGGCAATAGAGGGTTAAATGATTTACCCAAGGTGACAAGATTAATGACTTAGTTATCAGTCACTGTGAGGATGTAAGAAAGCGTAGCACGTTTTGTAACATACGCTTGACCACAAAGAAAATATACATATATTTGCATTTGTGAGTGAAAGTTTGTGTGCTACTTGAGCTGGTTTAAGGTACCTGTTTTAAAAAGGCATATATAGGGTGACTGTATAGGTCAAATAATTTTTATGCAGTAGAAAGATACTTTACATTGTTCTCAATGTCAAAAGAGGAAGTTTTTTGTTCTGTCACATATCAATTACAAAACATAACTGTTCCCTTCCCTCCCTTCTTCCCTCCGTCCAATTAACAATGTCACAGTAATTTGTGGGGTCATGACAATAAATTCCACTGAATGGCCTCTATTACGCATTTAATAGCTTACTTTGAGCCAGATGGGTAAGAGAGTTCAAAAGTGACTCCCAAATAGAAATAAAAGTCTGTCCAGTTACATAAGAAGTCAGTGAATCTATGATGCTCCAGAGAAACCAAGTTTATCGTTTGAGATCTCCACTGGATCAAAGTGAGAGCCTCTGTTACAGCCACGTCTGTAAAATTAAGTGCTTTCCAGTCATGATCACCTGCTTTAAGAAGCCTTTAAGTCCCTTCTGACATTTTGGAAAGAATATAAAGATGTCAAATAACCACCTGCATCCATTGAATCTGCCAAATGTGGCTAACATGATTTGCCCAGAAAGTGTATATACTTGGGCACTTCTTAAACACATGGCCCAGAGTTGCTCCCTCTTGAAGACATTTTAGACATTTTGATGTGGCACAAATTTTGAGTTTATAGGCCTTCACTGGTGCTATGTACATGCAGAAGTGAAATTTATACTATTGTTCCAATACAACAGTACTGTCAGTGGTCCAAGGACCATTGATGGGCCAGTCTATCATAAGGGTACTTCTTTAATTATTCCTGAAGATATTTATGGTGATATTTATTGGGATTTGTATATATGCATCTACACAAAATGCTTCTTTTAAATTTTCATGTAATTCCTTAGTCAATACCGAAATTGGTAGTGATGTTATAAAATGATGTAACTGTTAAGTATGCAAAATAGTGTACCTTCCATTTTTCAGTCATTACTTGAAATGTGTACTGCAAACCACTTTTTGCCCACTGTTGTATATTTGCTAACATATATCCTGGGGAGAAATCTCCATTACCTTGAATTGGGAGGAGGGACGAAGATGAGACTGAGCATCCCCTGAACATATTTACCAGACCCCATACCTTGCATAATAAGGGGTAAGTTTTTCCCATAAGTTTTGATTTTCCTTATAAGATACAACTGAAATGAAGTGGATGGCCCAATCCAATTTCCTGTGTTGGAATAGTGGGATATAGCACAAAACTACTACTACTACTATTTATTATCTAGTGCTACCAGACACATGAAAAGTTGTTCATTAAACACACAAGAGATGGTCCCTGCTTGAAAGAGCTTTGATGTGTCTTATATTGCATACTCCTGCAAAGGTCTTAATGCTTAATAACCCCAACCTGCCCTTGTCCCTGGGTGATGTAACATACTGGAAAGCGAATCGAGATCTTTGCCCTTTCCACAAAAAGTAATAACCCTAGTTAATTGAATATAATCCCCAGCAGAAATTAATAAAGGCAACATTTGAAATGGTTATAGCCAACATGGAAATATTACCATGTTATATAAAGCTACATAGGCTGGTAGATTTTCTAATGTTGATGTTAAAAGTGGGGTGATATTATGTTGGTGAAGGTGGTTGAGGTCCACTCCAAGATATGTTATTTTGGAATCTGCCCAGGTTAATGGAAACAATCTGGTCCATGTTGCTTTAATAGAAGGGTGTAATGGTAAGGCCACTGATTTGTTGAGTAAAAATCATGCACCTACCCTATCAGGTAAACTAAGATTGTGGCTTTTTCAGAGTTAATAGGATATTGTCAGCAGAAGCCAGAATCTTGACTGATGCTGACCCCATTGGAAGCCCAACCATATTCTCCTCTCAAGATAGTTCACAAAAAATAAGAGAGGGGAAATGGGACAAACCAGGCAGGTGCCTCTGCATATGTTTATGTTCAATTTATTAATATATAGGCTTTTGCATTTGTGTATAGATTGTGAATTGCTTGCAAGAAGCAGTCCTCTATTCCTATGTATTCTAAAGCCACAAATAGATAAGCTAATCAGCATGCCTAAGATCTTTTGAGATGTTGCTTGTGACATACTCAGCAGATTGGCATCCCTTGACAAAGCTCACCTGCCTCATCCCTATTATTTCTGGCAGGTATATTGACATTCAATCTGCCAGAATTCTTGAGAAAATCTTAATATCCACATTTAAGAGTGATATGGGGCGGTTTGTGATATTTTTTCTTGGTTTGGGGATCAAGGTGATAAAAGCTTCATTTGTTCTGGGTGGGAAGGAGCCCTGCTGTTGAAAAGTATGTCTCCTATTGGCCACATATCTGGGGAATTAGGAGGTTATAAAACTCTGAGCAGTAAATATTTTAGTGGCTCAAATTGCTTTTTGGATCTCTTTTGCTTGAATTGGCTTGTTCATTACCTGTTTTGCCTTTGGGGCCCAACCTGGGCATTCCTGAATCTTCATTGTAACCAAGTGAATCTGGTCCATCAACCTGAGGGGGAGCGAAATAGGTATTTTGAAAATATTTATAAAATATCTCCGCCACATCTGCTACCTTGTGCTTTGTTTCCCCCCGTTTATTGGTGAGTGTGGTAACAAATTGGGAACTTTGACCAGTCTTAATTATACGGGCTAGTAGCGTATCTGGCTTATTACCATAACGGTAAAATTTGTATTTAAGGTATGTTAACATTTTGACAGTGTGCTCATGGATAAGAGAATTTAGTGCTGTTTGTGTGGCTATCATAGCTTCCTTCAGTGGAACAGACTGTTTAGCCAATTTGTATTGTTTTTCTAAAGCCACTATGGGCTCCTTTTATCAAGCCGTGCTAGCAGTTTAACTTGCGTAATAGTGCACATTAAACCGCCGGCCACACTAGCCGCTACCGCCTCCTCTTGAGCAGGCGGTAGTTTTTAGCCAGCGCGGGGGTTAGCGCGTGATGAAAAGTCGCGCGCGTTAACCCCGCTAGCGCAGCTTGATAAAAGGAGCCCTATATCCTGTGATATTCGTTTTGCCTGAGTTGACACATAAGAAATGAAGTCTCCAAAACTCTCCAAATTAAGTCTTCCAAAAGAGGCGTCATCTATAAGTTGAGAATTAAGTTGAGAATTAAACTTTACAATATCTTCCTACTTCTCTCTGATGTAATTTTGAAACTGTTGATCTTCATGAAGATAAGAAGGGAATCTCCATCCTTTCTAATGGTGTTATTTTGAAAGCTCCCTCTATGTCAATCAAAATTAGTGAATGATTAGAAATTTTCATTGGGCCAATTTCAGCTGACACCACTCTAGAAAATAAACTTTGTGAGGTTAGTATATAATCTATTCTAGGAAATGTTCTATAGGCTTGTGATGAGTGAATATAGTCACATTTTGATGTAAAAGTCGCTACTGATCTACCAGTCACAGAGAGCTGCATAAAAATGTCAATCCGTTTCTGGTGCCCAGCCTACCAGTCTGGAGGGATGATGAATGGTCTAACTTTATATCTAATACTCGGTTAAAATCTCCTGCCAGTATTAATGGGAGATATTCCCCATCCAGTCCCATCTTCATTATTTTTTTGAAAAAAGCATGTTCATATGAGTTAGGCATGTATATCACCAACAAGTGAAATGTGACATCCTATAGTAATATGTAGCAGCCATATGTTTCTAATATGAGGCATTTAATGAACATTGGAAGGTTTTATGAATCAACATATATATACC
The DNA here is from genome assembly GCF_902459505.1 of Geotrypetes seraphini. Lineage (NCBI taxonomy): Eukaryota > Metazoa > Chordata > Amphibia > Gymnophiona > Dermophiidae > Geotrypetes > Geotrypetes seraphini. The sequence goes on along the minus strand of NC_047086.1, from coordinate 309,151,580 downwards.
TGCACATGTATGCATTGTAGAGAAGCAATATACATCCTCTACCCAGCCTGTTTTTAATTTCTTGTCTCCTGCAATCAAGCAGTATTTGCTTTGTGTTGTTTTAATTGAGTTAATATCTTAGCTACATAACAGGAGACGAGATACCACAGACGTTCCAAGAGATAATGTGGATATTATATGAACTCAGTTTCTAGGCTATCAAGGACAAATATCAGTGCCCTGCCTTCACCCAAGAGGAGCCACGATAGCCCAGTATTTCAAGAGACCTTATCAGCTGTTTAACATTAAAATAAACCACTTGGTGCATGTTCCCCATTCATAAACAAAAACATAGGTTTCCTGTGACATCAAACCAGTTATAATAACATTCAAACACCCCCCCCCCCCATCTTCAATTGTCGTTATCCCAAAGAGCATGGTTAGCCACGTTCCTCGTAAATAGCAAAGAAACATGCCAGATCATGTGTCGCATTTCACAACAGGTCTCCATCTTATCACCTTATGGCTGTGTAGCAGACAAAATGTTTCCCCCCTTACATTATAGTAACAAAACCCAGAAATGGGAGATGCAAAAACACTGAAGAAAACAGATCTCCCAAAGCCCACAGAAGTAATGGCTGTCACTGGCTTACACCCAAAAGGGTGTTAACTGTGAAACATCCCCGGGCTCTCTGTGGAATTTTTAGTGATAAATAACACACAAAAAAAAGTGCTGAAGGTGTAAAACTTAATCAAAAACACACTCTACAGATAAAATTGTCTCCACCCCTTATCCAAGGGGCCCGAACATAAAGTTCAAACGTCCAAATCCAACTGTGCAAAAGCCAACTGGAAGTACTTAGCTTCTCTGTGGATAACGCAGCCAGCAGATAACCAGTTCGTCCTATGGAACCCGGTTCGGGGGTGAACACCCCCTTCTTCAGGAACGGCTGAGCTGAGCTGTAGCCCCCAAATCGTCAGGCTACAACAGTTTAGCAGAGCAGAAAATGGCCAATTTTATAAACCGCCCAATCGGCCTTCTAGGCGGTGAACATTATGTTAAAAACATATATGGGGTAACTATACATCAGGAATCTCAAAGTCCCTCCTTGAGGGCCGCAATCCAGTCGGGTTTTCATGATTTCCCTAATGAATTTGTATTGAAAGCAGTGCATGCACATAGATCTCATGCATATTCATTGGGGAAATCCTGAAAATCCAACTGGATTGCGGCCCTCAAGGAGGGACTTTGAGACCCCTGCTATACATCCATTAAAACAATAATCATTATTTAAAACAATACCAAAACAAACAGGAACAAAAAAGTGAAGAAGGATAGAACTACAATTTATCAAGTAAGAAAGAGAACATATAGGGAAAGGACAAAAGGGAGGGTATCTAAAAGTAGAATAAAACTACGTAGCCCTAAAAAGGGCATTTAGATCTTGAAGGCATCAAGAAAAATAAATGTTTTTAATTTTGTTTTAAAATGGTGAAGATTTTATTTTTCAACGTAAGTGGACTGGAGTATTATTACAAAGAGATGGAGCGCTGACAGAAAAAATGGTAGACCTCATTGTGTTGATAAACTTCAGATATGGAACAGATAGCAGATTTTTGGAAGAAGATCTTAGAGTCTTAGAAGAACTATAGGGAATAAGAAGGTTATTGATAAATTCTGGTTGACTATTTTGTCTAGTTTTAAAGGTCAGTAAAATAATTTTGTATGTGATTCTATGTTCTACCGGCAACCAATGAGCTTTATAAAGGAGGGGAGTAACATGGTCTAACTTCTTTGCGTTAAATATGATCTTCACTGCAGTGTTCTGTATAATTTGGAGTCTTCTTATTTCTTTTTTAGTTATGGTTGGACTTACAAGCCCCCATTTAGATCGTTAATTCCAAAATGAATTGTTGTACCCCACTGATTTGGGAAATCAGCTTATCAAATCTAGTATCTAGGCCACAACTATTGCTATGGTAAGCTTGGCAATCTTCACTTCTAAGTGCGAGGTCTACACACCAGGTTGTTGATCTGCCATTTTGTCACCTCCTTGATTGCCTTGATCTTTGTCCTTTTTTGAGTTTTGCCAGTCATAACGTCAGGAGTTCTTTTAATATATCTGTCCATATACAATTTGCAAAACTTTTAAGGCATGTTGCACGTTGTTTCAATGGGAAAGATAGTAGATCATGATGGATTCAATGAAGAGCTGTGAGCAGCTCTAGGAAAACACACCCATTGCTGTTCACAGCATCACATGACCTCCAATAAGCATCCTTTTATAAAATGACCCACTGTTTTTGCTACCTTGGATTTGTGTGGCGTGAAACATATTCATATCCAAAAGAACCTTAGAGCCTGCAGGTGGCTGTCAGCAATTTTCTCATTGGCTTTCTGTCAATTAACAGGTTAACTGTTAGTATTCAGTCTTAACTGGTTATGTTAAACTAGCCAAAGATAGCACCGCTATTTATGCTGTCCTATTTGGCCATCTAACTTGACTGATTAAGAGCTGAATATTGGCATAATTTGTATGAATCTTGATCTGCATATTGAAAAGTTATCTTTATAATGTGTTTAGAAAATATAAATATCTATGAGTTTAAATTGAAATTTAAGTCACTTTTCTACCGTCGAGATTCAGAACAAATAATAAAGGTTTTGAGTTAATACTAACCATTTATTTTGTAGTATAGTTCTCCAAATAGAGACATGACCTTATTTTGTCTACATTACATACGAGTGTACTGATTCTTTACTGTGTATTCAGTTTCTGCTTAGGTTTCTCTGTCCTCCATGAAGTTTCTACTTGATCAGTCAGAATGCAGTGAAACCTCTCATTAGGCCAGCACGGTTCATTACAGCTCTAAAGTGGCATCACTGAAAATTGAATCAGCCATGCTATGTATTTCAAGCTACTGTGATTGGTAATCTAGCATTGCAAAAAATGTTATGCTTGAAATACTGTAGAAAACAGATATTTTAAAGTAAAATATTCAGCATAGATTTGTAACTAGATTATAGCTGGATAATGAGTTGAGTTTTGAATAGTACGATATATAGATCAATTTAGGGCTCCTTATACGAAGCCGCGTTAGCACGCGTGACTTTTAGTCACACGCTAACCCCCGCGCTAGCCGAAAAACTACCGCCTGCTCAAGAGGAGGCGGTAGCAGGTAGCGCGTCCGGCAGTTTAGCGCACGCTATTACGTGCGTTAAACCGCTAACACGCCTTCGTAAAAGGAGCTCTTAGTTTTCTATCGATATTTTGAAAAAAATATAACTTTAGGTAAAAAAGATTATTTAATTAGCACTGTCAATGTTTACAGCTGTGTGTTTTCATTAAGCTTTTGAGTCAGTGAATGCATAGGATCTGTCAAATCTGTAATCAAAATAAAACTTTGAGGACCCACACAGTAAAGAACATTTTATCTCTCTTTTCTTGCCATTGGATGTCTCTAAGATTTATATTTGCCAACAAAAGCATGGTAAATGTGAGGCACTAATCATTGCCTCCAGGAGAATAATAATAATGCAAAATATAAAATTTAAAGCAAAAGAAAGTTTTCTGACCTAATGTTATTCTTGTTACCCGTAACATTATTTGAACATAGAACTGTTCTGCTTTTTCCAGTATGTACCATTTGATTCTTATTGTACTCTAGGAACAATAATTTCATTAATGACCTATGTCAACATATAGGACTGGATTCAGTAAATGGTACCCAAAGTGAGGCACCAAAAAGATCTGCGCTGAATACTAGCTTAGTGCAGAGCTCTCAACCTACACTGGGTTAGGGTTGCCAGATTTTCCAATCAGAACATCCAAACCCCTAGACCTTCCCCCCGGTTCTGCCTATCCCCGCCCTGTAATGCCCTAACCCCGACCCCCAATCCTGCCCTAGCCCTGCCCCCGCTGCCTGCTCTTGTCGGGCAAGGAGGAAGTCTGCGCACGCACGGACTTCTTTCCTGCCCAACACGATTTGAGGAGGCTTTTCAAAACCCGGACAAAGTGCCAGGTTTTGAAAAGCCATCCGGACCCCTGGACATGTCCTCAAAATGAGGACATGTCCAGGGAAATCCGGACTTCTGGTAACCCTACATTGCTGAAACCTGGCATTAATCTGGTGCCCAGTTTAGACATGGAAATAACATTCTGTAACATTATTTTACACATTGACTGTGTAAAATGATCTGAAAAAAGTCTGAAAATCAAGAACCCGAGCAAACTAAAAAGTAACTGAAAATATTTGCCATGTACACATTCCCAAATTTACAGACAACATATACAGTTATATCTCAGAGCTTTCAAACTAGCATATGCCTGCTTAGTAGACATTATTGATAGTGAAAGTTGTTTGAATATAAAAATTCCCAAAAAGAAAACAAAGCCAAATATTTTAAATTTAGGGCCTACATAGCCTAACATAAACATTTTCAGCTCAGCTCAAGTTAAATAATGAGTTGCAGATATCTCAGGGGTTCTACCTGGCGGAGGGGGGGGGGAGCAGATACAATCTCTGGCCATTCCTTTATCAACACCTCCCACTTAAAAATGGCAGCATTCATGCCCCTAACAGTAACTGTGGGCTACTAGACCCCGTTAGAGCCCAGCGACGGTTGGTATATGTCAGGTTGTATGGTGGTGGCGGGGAGTGATTGAAGGAATTCAGATTTTTAAAGAAAGGGATGTAGGTTTTAGCTGAATCTTGCAAGTTGGAAAGTGGGGGTTTGGATTTAGGTAGTTCATAATTTTTAGAAAGTGATGGGGGTTGGGTGAGATGGAGAAAATCTGAATGGACCTCTCATTTTTGAAAATGGATGAGGGGAGAGGGCAGTATTTTTCAACATTCATCTGCCCTTTAAGATTGTGGGCCAAAGTTGGAGACTTTTAGCTTTGTTTTGCTGTGGCCAAGGCAAACAAGATTCCAGGCTGCAGCACTGTAAAATATTTATTTATTTATTTATTCATTGGGATTTATTAACTGCCTTTATGAAAAGATTCACCCAAGGCGGGCAGATTTATTTTGGAATTCACTCACCTGGGTACTGGGATACTGAGTTACTGAATCCTGCAGTAAACTTTCTTCTTTTAGAAAGCTGTGGTAAAGGTTTCTGCTATGGGTCAGGAAGGTAAATGCTCCAATGCTTCTAGAATTCCTTTGAGCATCTGAACATTTTCCTCGCTGGCCCACAGTAGAAACTTCTACCTAGGCTTTGTAAAAGGAGCTCTCAATATATAAATGCCCTGTTTTACTATTTTTTAGCTGAAATATTTTATTGAAGATTTAGGATTGCACAACAATGCCGCAGGTGCCTGGGGCAAGAGGGCTTGGGCTCCCTCTTGCCCCGATGTTGTATTTGGGGGGGGAGTGATTCATCGTGGCAGTAGAGATGCCTCATCTCCCCTACCGCGATGCCATCACTCCTCTACCCGAACTGCTGCGGGTTGCGGCAGTTCGGGTAGAAGTGTGATGGCATCGCGGTAGGGGAGATGAGGCATCTCTCCTGCCGCAATGGTTAGGTTGCCGAGCCGCTGAACTGATGGCGCCAACGGCCATCAGCTCAGCGGCCCGTTTGTCAGCACTTAGACCTGGTTTTATTTCGTCTAAGTGATAAAGGTCTAAGTGCCGACTAAACTGTATTGGTTATACCTGTTGTACGGCTAGGTGTAGGATGGCCCACCTCCCGCCCACTGCCCGCCCTTTCCCCTCCTCTAAACACACCTCTTTTCTCTCTGTACGTTTAGAGGCAGGGGAAAGGCATAAGTTGGTTTTAGATACGTCTAAAAACCAGCTTTGGTTATGGGTACTTGGACGATCAGGCTTTTTGATCGTCCAAGTAGCCACTTAGGACACTTTTTAGACGTTTTTTTTTTTTTATTATGAACCCCTTTGCATCTGGATGTTTTCATTTTCAGAAATGGCCGAAAAAGATGGATGTCTTGCGGTTTCAAAACTGGAAAGGAAACTTACAATGGAATAGCAATTTACAACAATATTTAGGAAAGAACAATATAAAAGTGAATACATAATAGTACGATGAATTTTATTATGTTCCTCAGTTTATACATTTTACCTATTTGTTGAATAGTAGGTCAAAACCTAAAGGATAATCACTTGTATGGTTACTACTTATACATATAGTATAATTAAATAACGCTCACACTTCTACTTCAAATCTAAGACCTCATATAGGTAAACACAATCAGTGAGACAATCCAAAAAATGCATACAAAAAGAGCATAACAATAGTAAAATTATCAAATTAGGTCCTCCGTTTATTGTACTTCACTTAACAATGTAATGACAGCCTTCCCCCAAGAGGAAGTTCCGGGCCAGCCAATCGCTGCCTTGCTGGCCCAGAACTTCTTCTCCAACGTCAGAATTGATGTCGGGGAGAAGGCTTCTGGGACGTCCATTGTGCAGTCGCTGCACTCGCCTGGCCTGGCCCTGTTGCGGCGGGGAAGCAGGGAGAGAGCCCAGGCTCCGCGATCGCCTGTCCCGTTGTCCCCACACACAGCTTCGGGACGCTCTCTCTGAAAATGGGACAATTTGGCATCCTGAAGCTGTGCATGGGGACAATGGGACAGTCTCACTCAAAACGGGATGTATGGTCACATTATGTATATGGTACTGCATACATTTAGTAGTGCTATAGAAATGATAAGTAGTATAAATAGCTCTTAAAATTGCCCCTGCTACACTGGAATCATATATAATATTTTCACCAATCTTTAAGTATTTTGCCCCTTAATAACTGAATGTTTTTTTTACATAATTGTTTCTGGTTTTCATTTCTAGTGATTAAGATGCAAATCTTCAGTTTTGGTTATTGAGCATGCTGTCAATTCTATGTCATTTAGTATCATTAAATCAGTCCAATTAAATGAAAGACTTCTGGTTGAATGTTTGCAGTGATAAACTGATGACATTTTAAGCAACAAAGCCAGAAATCCTCTATGCAAAACTGAAGAAATGTGTCATGATAGGTAAGAAATTGCTTTCTTGATGTACACAACAAAATAAGACTTGAAAAGGATCTACCGATTCTATTCCAAGGGAAAGTCATAATGGCCGAAATATAATCACAGAGAAAGTAGTGCTACAGTCTATAATAGAAATGATGCTGATTGATGCATGAGTGAGCTAGCCTATTAGATATTAAGACACCAAATTTACTCTTGCTTTTGCATTTCTGCTTAAAGGTCAGAAAAAGGCCAGCATTTGCATTTAAATGGAGATATTTTACTGGAAATGGTGATTGCTGACCTATGGCTTTGCCTCGAGTGGCGTTTTGAGTCAGTAAGAATTAGAGAGCATAGAAAATAGACAAACATGGCCGTACATGAAAGCATGGAAATCTTTAAAACAGGCTTTGGTCCGCAGGTCATTAGCAGCCTTCCTAAAATGTAACAGTATTCGTACATCATACTTTGCAGTGTGTTAATAGTACACAATACAAATATGATACAGTTTAGAGAAAAAGAACAGTAGTAGATGACTTTCAGCATAGGTTAAGGTTAATAATTGTACAGTGGTACCTTGGATTACGAGCATAATCCATTCCAGGAGCATGCTCGTAATCCAAAATGCTCGTTTATCAAAGCGAGTTTCCCCATAGGAAATAATGGAAACTTGCTTTGATAGGTTCCCCCCCCCCACCTTCCCCCCCCGAAAACCGGCATTGCTCCCCCCGAAGGCCACCCCCTCGCGAACCGGCACCCTCCCCCCCACGATCCGCACCCCACCGCCGCCATCGGGCACCCCCCGCCGCGACCTGAGGTCCCCCCAACCCACCCGAACCCTCTTCTTACTTTGCTGTAGCCTCCGCAGCGGCACCGGCACCGGCATGTCCTGTGCATGGTGCCGGTGCCTGAAGATCTGCTTCCTATGCTGGGCCTTGAGAGTTCACGTTCAACGTGAGAGTTCACGTTCGACGTGAACTCTCAGGCCTTGAGCATGAGCACATGCTCAAGGCCCAGCACAGGAAGCAGATCTTCAGGCACTGGCACCACGCACAGGACATGCTGGTGCCAATGCCGCTGCGGAGGCTACAGCAAAGTAAGAACAGGGTTCGGGTGGGTTGGGGGGACCTCAGGTCACGGCGGGGGGGGGGGTTCCCGATGGCGGCGGGGGGGTGCGGATTGCGGGGGGGGGGGAGGGTGCCGTTTCACGGAGGGGCGCTCGCATATCGAAGCGCGCTCGGTTTCCGAGGTGCCAATTTTGCAAATGGTTTGCTCGTCTTGCAAAACACTCGCAAACCGGTGCACTCGTAAACCGAGGTACCACTGTAATCACTTTTAGAATGAAGGGAGGTGATCATCTGAGATCAGAAGGAAGTGGTTAGGAAGAGCTAGAAATATCTATGAGTTTTCAGTATCCAGATCAGCAGTCTTGAGGATTTTGATTTATGGGTACTGCATCACTTCAGATGGTATGAGGCTTAAGAAGTAAGTTATCAACATGGACTATCATAAAGGTGTGTGATTGTACCACTAACTTATGCTGTTTTAGCACAGGCCTAATTCTATGCGTTGAGATTACTGCATATACTCGAATATAAACCGTGATTTTGGGCCCAAAAAAATTGGCCCAAAAATGGGGGTCCCAGTTTATATTCGAGTCATCCCCCAGTGACCACCCGAAACCCTCCCAGACTTCCTGCAGGTATGCCTTAGGCCAGGACAGGAGGGATCCCTCCCGTCTCCTGCCCCGGCTGACACTAATAATTACCACTCTCCCTCCTTCTCTCCCTCGTGTACCTGTTCCCTGGTGGTCCAGGGTGTATGCGCTGAAATCCTCCTTTGTAAAGGTAGTAGCCAGCGGTGCACCTGGGCTGGCACACAGGAGCGAGCTTTTGTACTCCCGGCCGGCCCTGCACCGCTCCTTGATAGGCTACTGTGAGAACCACAAATCCCGCAAGAACTTGCGGCAGCCTATCAAGGAGCGGTGTAGGGCCGGCTAGGAGCATGAAAAGCTTGCTCCTGCTTGCTGGCCCGGGTGCGCCGCTGGCTACTACCTTTACAAAGGAGGATACACGCTGGACCACCAGGGAACAGGTACACGAAGGAGGGAAGGAGGGAGGGTGGTAATTATTAGTGTTGGCCGGGGCAGGAGATGGGAGGGATCCCTCCTGTCCTGGCCTACCACTAGGTGGTTTAAGTTAAGGGGAATGGTTACCTTAATCTGCTGGCTGGGTTAGAGGGCAGAGGGGAGTATGGGACAAGTTTCTGCTGAACCAGAACGTACGCAGGTAGGGCTAGTCTCAGTTAGGGTGCTGGTCTTTGACCAAGGGCCGCCACATGAGTGGACTGCTGGGCACGATGGACCACTGATCTGACCCAACAGCGGCAAGTCTTATGTTCTTAAGCCATTGTGATATCACTGATGAGGTTGGCTCTTTTTATGGGGAAGAGGATATAGGGAAGGAAGGTGGGATAGTGTTCAAAGCCTGGCAGGATGGGGGGCTTGGTTCACAGCCTGGTAGGGAATGGGACTGAGTGCAGGACAGGGAGGAATGGGGGCTGAATGCAGAACCTGGCAGGGCAGGATTCTTGAATATTAAGCCACCCGACTTATATTCGAGTCAACCATTTTTCCTCCTTTTGTTGGGGAAAATGGGGGTCTCGACTTATATTCGAGTATATATGGAGTATTTGGAACCAAAAGCAAACTCTCAACTTAATTATCTGGGGTAATTTTCAAATTGAAAGTCTGCAAGTTCATTCGCTTTAGAAATCCAGTACAGTTCACACAGTGAAAAGCACAGATGTACTTTTGATAAATATGGGCCATAATAAAATTATCCCTCAAGTGTCCCATTAATATGTTTGCTGTGTCTTTTTCCTGTCAGATTACTATAACACAGAGGACCCTGTTGAAAAAGTGGCTGAGCAGGAAAGTTAAATGTTCAATTGTAGTTAACTGGATCCAGATATTCAGCCTTTATCCATGTGGCTTAAATAGGAAGTCTATAACTACAGTGTCTGGATAATATTGTCTGATTTAGGGCAATTTTTCACAGAGTTGCCTGTGTGTCTGAGTAGCACTGATCATTAATGTTAACCAGTTAAAGCATGCCCTGGGAATGCCCCCAAAGCAGTTTTGTCCAGATAATATTTGCATGACTTATGATTTGCAAAAAATAAAGCTACTTAATGAAGATTTTCTTAGCTAACTTTCAAATTTAGCTGAACAAACCTTTTGAATCTCAGCCTCACAGGGCCTGCTCAGATTTATGCTATTACTTAATAGGCAGTTGAAGAATTATTGGTATATAATTTACAAATCTGCCAGAGCGAGCTGAAATCCTGCCAGGGTAAAAACTCACAGTTAGCTGCTGTTGTACCCTTTACAATATGTAACATATGAGTGGGCTCATATGTATGCTTTAACATGTTAATGAGCTCATTTGCATTTTAGTGTAGAAAATACATATTAATACCATTGTAATAAAAAATGGTATTCACTGAGGGTGACGGGACTAAAGTGTGCCTGACAATCGCACGCGGACAAATGAGCAGAGATAAATGCGCGCAGGACATCCGCATGCCGGATTAATAGTTCGATTTAAAGCGCTCCAAGGGTGTGTGTGGGGAGGAACCTTCCCATTTTACTTACAAGTGTTGACGCTGCCTTTGGGTGTGTTTAAAGGAGTAAATTTATTGGTACATAGTAAACGACTCAACACGAATCATGTTTCGGCCACAAAAGCCTGCCTCAGGAGTCTAATCTGAAGTACCAATTAGAGCCACTAGTGTTCCTGATACAGCAGATAGTCGTGCAAATAAAATTGAAACTATCGATCGTAAGAAGAAAAACTTTTCCTGTTGCACGGAAGCTGAAGTCATAGCCCGCTCCCAATTCAAGCGGGCTCTAAAACCCCACTCCCCAGTGGCACATTATGAAGTTTTCATCATTCAATCCCTACGTTGACCCCCCCACCCGCCCTCTTAAGTCCTTCGGACTTATCTTAAGCAGTTCTTGGGAGTATGGGCATATGGGGAATCTCAGTTGCTCTAACCCCTGCCAGTGATGGGTTAAAAATGGTATCTGTGATTCCCAGTGTTTAGGCTGCCGTATAAAAAGGGGTCTATAGGGGGAGTGTGGGGAGGGTCTTTTGTCAGGGAGTCCAGGAGGCCAGCAAATGTGGGAAGAGAGCTTGAATGGTGAATATCTTCACAAATATGGTTAGACAACTTATGGATCTGCCTTTTCTTACCTAGGACTCTACCTATGGAGCTCCTTCCCCTTACAGATCTTCACAGAATCATCATAAACAAATTCAAGTCCTTGGAAAAAAACATAGTTATTTCACTCAGCCTTTGGTTAACTTGAACTCATTTTATCTTCACAGGCCATGCCTCCTTTCTTTCCCCCCACTCTTATACTCTTGCTAATTCATAATTGTAAATTTCTATTTTTTTTTTCTTCTTTGATATTTTTAATATTGTAAACCACATAGTGCCATATATTACATTATAGTGGTATGTCAAGTCTGCTGAGATAAATAAATAAATATGTCTTCACAGGGGTTGGGGGAGGGATCTTTGCTGAGAGAAGGGGGAGAACCCAGGACTGGGCTTAACATATTCTGCTAGCCTCTTTAAGAAAGTCTCCCTGGGAGTATCAGGCCATGCATTAATAACCCATTTGCTCCCAGAAAGCCAAATAATGTAGGAAGTTGCATTATTTCTTTATCGGGGTAGTCACTAACTTCTAGTACTATATTACCTCAGATTATTGACTCCCATGGTCCATGATACTAAACTGTGGTAAAGTGCCATATTTTATCACAGGTTAGGAACATACTTCTTTAATATCATATTTAAAAATTGTCCTTCCTCTGCAGTGCAGGCAAAAGTATGCTCACAGTTATGCCATATTTTAGGTGGTTTGATTAGCTAAGATTTTTTATGAGCTGACAGTTTCTTCCGGCTTCTTTCTACTTCTAGCTCAGTGAGAACCAGACCTTGGATTTAGCATAGAGAGCTGCACAGGGATGGAAGTAATTGCTGTGGGATTCCCACAGAAGTGTAGTCAAATTCTCTGGTACTGCCAGAATGAGGCTTGAAATGCATTGAGAGAGGTAATTGGAGTGGCAGAATTTATTTAGTCAAATTTCTAGCCCGTCCTCCCAGAAGAGCCCAGAACGGGTTACAAGTTTATATACACAGTAGAAGGTTTAGCGACAAGATTACAACTTCATACACAGCAGATAAACAGAACAACTAATCAAAAGGATGAAGAGCAGTAGTAGAAATTCCTATGTACATATTTTGGGTACTGGGCCCAGTAACATGGCAAACGATGGGCAACAAGGATGCAAATTCACATATAAGTTCCTATGAGCATCGGGAGCAGCGCGGGCCATCCAGCACGGCTCATCGCGCTACAAACTGCTAGCGCAGTTTGATAGAAGAGGCCCTAAGTCTCGAGGCGCACACATGGTGCAAAAACAAGTAAGATGTACCCAAACCATAAATGCCAAAATCTGTCCTATACTTTATATGTATTGTGATTCTAGCTTCTTTACATATAGGGCCCATCGGTTGCCATGCTACTGTGCTCGGCTCCTAAATCTTGTATTCTCCTCTCCATACAGTTCATAAGAATTATCCCTCTGCTGCTGTTCTTCCCTTTAATCTGCTGTTCTGAATATCTTATGTTCCTATGAGCGTCAGGAACAGCTCGGGCCATTCAGCACGGCTGTCTGCGATAAAAGCTGGTAGTGTAGTTTGAAAGAAGAGGCCCTTAGTTCTGCCTGTAAGTCAAGTGGAGGGCACATTTAGTGTGGCAAAATAATTTTGCTGAGGTAGAAATAGAGGTTAGAATAAGACTTGGAATGCCAGAAGAGGCATCCAGAACACCAGACTGGAAACAGAGGACTGTGAGTGAGTAATAAATAGCATTGATGAGATTAATTGCAGAGATTGCTGATGCTGGAATGGAACTTAGCAGGTATGTGACCACCTCTAGGAAAAGATGATTAAAGTAGCAAATCTAAAATGCTGAGGATGGTAGATTTTTCATGTCATAGGTTCATAGGCAGTTTGAACTTCTATAACTTTATTTTCTCCCATAAAAGGATGGGGTTTGGATGTTGTGTTGTGGATTAGGAATTGGTTATTGGACAGAAAACAGAAGGCAGGGTTAAATGACCATTTTCCTTCATGAAGGAGGGTCAATAGTGGAGTGTTGCAGGGATCTGTACTAGGACTGGTGCTATTTAACATATTTATAAATGATCTGGAAATTGGAATGAGAAGTGAGGTGATTAAATTTGCAGATGACATTAAACTGTTCAAAGTTGTTAAAATGCATGCAAGTCTATGAAAAATTGTAAGAAGCTCTTAGGAAATTGGAAGAATGGACATCCAAATGGCAGATGAAATTTAATATGGACAAATGCATTGTGATGCACATTGGGAAGAGTAATCCAAATCATAGTTACCAAATGCTTGGGTCTACCTTAGGGGTCAGCACCCCAGAAATAAGATATAGGTATCATTGTAGACAATACACTGAAACCTTCCACCCAATGTGCTGTGGCGGCCAAAAAATAAACAGAATGCCACAGATTATTTGAAAAAGAATAGTTAATAAGACTAAGAATATTATAATACCTCTGTATCACTCCATGGTGCGACCTTGAGTATTGCATTCAATTCTGGTTGTCGTATCTCAGACAAGATATACAGTGGTGCCTCACACAACGAACTTAATTGGTTCCAGGAGCAAGTTTGTTATGCGAAACGTTCGTTATGTGAAACGCGTTTTCCCATAAGAATACATGTAAAACAAAATAATTCGTTCTGCAGCATAAAATATGCTAAGATGACATAAAAAAGATAAATTTTTTGTTATTATTTTTATTTAGATACATCTAAAAACACACATTTTTTAAATTTAAAGACAGACTAAGTAGAGTCTACCAAATCTTGCACATCTTCATCCATTTTCTGCTTTTTGGCCGATGGTTTCATGAAAAACCTGTCCAAAGTCGTTTGTTTTTCTCTTTTCTCCAACATCTGCCGGAAATAATGGACAAGAGTATCGGAGTAAAGATCGTTGATCCTATTTGCTTCAGCTGAATCCGGATAGTGGGCATTGGTAAACTCCTGAACTGCTTTCCATTTGACCAGGATGTTCTTGATGTCAGCACTTGGGATTGGTTGATTGTTTGATTGTTGCTCCTCGTCATCAGATGACGCTTCCCTTTGAGCATTGTCCTGTTGCTGGACCAGAAGTGCTTGGAGCTCTTCAGTTGTCAGCTCTTCTTCGTGTTCCTCAATAAGCTCCTCTACATCCTCTTCCTCTACCTCTAATTCCAACCTTTGGGCCACTGTGATGATGTCCTTCACCACTTCTGTGTCATCAACTACTGCTTCTTCCTGGGTCCACGAAGGCACAAGCATCTTCCAAGCAGAAATTAGGGTCCTTTGTGACACTTCTTCCCAGGCCTTCTTTATAAGTCGTATTGCCATAAGGACATCAAATTTCTCCTTCCAAAACTTTCGGACAGTCATATTGTCTCCACCAAACTCGCATTCTTCAAACACCTTATTAAAGAGGGCTCTAGTGTAGAGTTTTTTAAAGTTCGCAATAACTTGCTGATCCATTGGCTGAATAATGGATGTGGTGTTTGGTGGCAAATACTGCACCTTGATAAAAGGATAATTTTCCTGCAATATTTCCTCTAGGTCTTTTGGGTGAGCAGGGGCATTGTCAAGTATCAGAAGGGCTTTGAGCGGCAGTTCTTTTTCCAGCAAGAATTTCTTCACGGCAGGAGCAAAGATTTCCAGAATCCATTCGTTGAAGATAACTTGGGTCACCCAGGCTTTTTGATTGGACTTCCAATGGACGGGCAGTTTGGACTTAATAACGTTATTTTTCTTGAAAATTCTTGGATTTTCAGAGTGATAAACCAATAGAGGTTTGATCTTGAGGTCTCCGCTAGCATTAGATGAAAACATAAGGGTAAGTCTGTCCTTCATGGCTTTGTATCCTGGCAATTTCTTCTCCTCTTTTGTAATGAAGGTTCTGCTCGGCATTCTTTTCCAGAAAAGACCCGTTTCATCGGCATTGAACACTTGTTGTGGGCAGTATCCTTCATCCTTAATACATTTTTGAAAGTTAATAGAGAACTTTTCTGCTTCTTTCTTGTCAGCACTGCCAGCCTCACCATGCATAGTAACGCTGTGGATTCCACACCTTTTCTTAAATCTAAAAAACCACCCCCTGCTGGCTTTGAATTCTTCTTCATTAGCTTGATTGCTGCTACTTCCAGGGACGTTTTTCTTTAGATCCTCATAAATTCTCTTGGCTTTGTGACAGATAATATCTTGGGTTGTTACGTCACCTTTCACCTGCCTGTCCTTAATCCAAATTGCTAATAGCCTCTCCATTTCCTCGTGGATTGAAGACCTATGTTTTTCATGAAATAGTTTTGATACTCCTTTGGCTACTTTGGCTGATTTGATTGCATCCTTATTTGTCAAAATGGTGCAAATGGTGGTCTTGCTGAGGCCAAACTCTTTGACGAGGTGACACTGTTTTACCCCACATTCACTCCTTCTAATTATTTCCCGTTTAATTTCAACAGAAATCACCTTCCTGCTTTTTTTAGAAGCCATGCTTACTGTTTAAACAATACTGTAATTTTTCTGTGAGAGAGGGCAGAGTCTCAGCGGCAAAAACTGGGACTTAAATCACCTTCCTGCTTTTTTTAGAAGCCATGCTTTAACTGTTCGGTTTTTTTTTTTTTTCCTAGCATCGGGGAAGCGGCGAGAGTAGCTCCGCCCCCCCCCCCCCCCAACGCATCAACAGTAGGCGCCGGGCCCCTCCAGTCCGCCACTGCACAGGGAGCCAGGCGGAGAGAGGGCAGTTAAGTGTGGTGCCTGCGCGAAAGGATGCAGCTCGGGCGACTTCGGCGACTTCGTTGTGGGGAGCACGAGGGCAGTTAAGTGTGGTGCCTGCGCGAAAGGATGCAGCTCGGGCGACTTCGGCGACTTCGTTGTGGGGAGCACGAGGGCAGTTAAGTGTGGTGCCTGCGCGAAAGGATGCAGCTCGGGCGACTTCGGCGACTTCGTTGTGTGAAACGAAGTTCGTTGTGGGGAGCACGACATTAAGTTCGTTGTGCGCAGCGTTCGCTGTGCGAGGCGTCCGTTATGCGAGGCACCACTGTAGTGTAATTATTAAAGGTTCAAAGAAGAGCAACCAAGATGATAAAGACTACATGAGGACAGGGCTCTTCAGCTTGTAAAAGAGATAGCTGAGAGGAGATATGATTGAAGTCTACAAAATCCTGAGTGGTAGAATGGGTACAAGTGAATTGATTTTTTTACGCCATCAAAAATTACAAAGACTAGAAGGACACTCAATGAAGTTACAGGGAAATTACTTTTAAAACCAATAGGAAGAAATATTTTTTGCATTCAAAGAATAGTTAAGCTCTGGAACCTGTTGCCAGTGGATGTGGCAAAGGTGGTTAATATTTTAAAAAGGTTTCAACAAGTTCCTGGAGGAAAAGTCCATAATCTTCTATTGAGACAGACATGGTGGAAGCCACTGCTTGCCCTGGGATCAATTAAGAATGGAAGGCTTCGAAATAATAAAGTCTTTATAGAAGGGTAAATCATATACAGTACATCAAAGGGCGGTTACAGTTCAAACCTCCCTAATCCTCCTCCTATTTCTATATGGTTCTAACAGAAAGTTTCCCAGGCCCTCAGCGGTGCCACCATAGGTTCAATAAACTTTCATAACCTATGGATTTATGCCCCTAATCGTCATCGGGTACCTGGTTTTGTAGAGATCTAATATTTTATCTATATTTATGTTTTTTTTATATTTTTCAATAAGTTAAATAGTTTAAATGCTTTAAATAGCAAAAGTGCTTAAATAATAAATGCTATGCACTTAGCTTGGGCGGTTAGCCTAGAGGGACAGAGTCGCCAACATGTTTCACCCTGTTAAGGTTTCCTCAGGGCAATATCCCTGCAATAGAAAACCAACTTTAATGATCAAAGACTTGCAAAACATGCCTATAGATTATACTGATATCATTCTCTTACCTCATAACTATAACCTCAACACGATGCGGCCACCCGTATTGCCCTGGGATCAATAGCATGGAATGTTGCTGCTATTTGGGTTTTTGTCAGTTATTTGTGACCTGGATTGGCCACTATGGAAACAGGACACTGGGCTAAATGGACCATTGGTCTGACCAAATATGGCTATTGTTATGGCCATATTGGGAGTGGGGAGATTTGATAGAGATATTTAAATACCCATGGATAAATGAGCATGAGGTGAGTCTCTTTCAGTTGAAAGAACACTCTGGAATGGGTATGCATAGGATGAAAGTGAAAGGGGATGGATTCAGAAGTAATTTCAGAAAATTATTATTATTATTTTTTTTTTTTTTACAGAAAGGGCAGTGAATGCTTGGAATGACCTCCCGGTGGAGATGGTAGAGATGAAAAGTGTATATGAATTCAAGACAGCTTGAGAAAGACATGGGGGAAGCAACTGCTTGCCCTGGATTACTTGTTGGGTTTTTTTGGCCAGGTAATGGTGACCTGAATTGGCCACCATGAGGACGGGCTACTGGGCTTGATGGACCATTGGTCTGACTCAGTAATGGCTATTCTTATGTTCTTATGGGACAAGTACATTGGATCTCTAAGGTTAGGTAGGCTAGATAGTCAATTTGATCTTTATCTGCCTTCATTTTTCTGTTTCTATGATTGTCACATTACAAATTGTTTGTTGGAACAGAATTCATTACGACCTCATTTTTTGTTTCTGGTGACTTTAGACACCTTTTCCCAGTGATGGTCACATATGTTCATGATTGTAAAGTTTGGTGCATTATTGAAAATTTTTCCCCAAGTATCTAGTACAGTAAACTTTTATTTCTATTCTTTTCAGACTTGATGTCATTAAGAATAGAGTTGGACCCCAATTGCTAATGATATTTGAAAATAAACCTCTTTTTTGTTTCTTTATTCAGTTTTCAAATATGTCACAAGAACTGCAAAGAAATATGCAAGAAAACAATAAGAACCCCACAACCATATATACATTATTGCATCCTAGTCTACTTCAAGGAAGATAAGATAGTTCTAAAAAAACTAGCAAATTAACCAATTAGCCAAATAAAATCATGCCTGGAAAATAAACCTCTTGAAATGTAGCATAAGAACATAAGAACTGCCATCTCCGGATCAGACCTTCGGTCCATCAAGTCCGGCGATCCGCACACGCGGAGGCCCCGCCAGGTGTACACCTGGCGTAATTTATAGTCCACCATATCTTTATATGCCTCTCTTAAGGAGATATGCATCTAGTTTGCTCTTGAAGCCTAGGACGGTCGATTCCGCAATAATCTCCTCTGGGAGGGCATTCCAGGTGTCAACCACTCTCTGAGTGAAGCAGAACTTCCTGACATTAGTCCTGAACCTGTCCCCCCTTAGCTTCATTCCATGTCCTCTAGTCCGTGTCAAATTGGACAGTGTAAATAATCTTCTCTGCTCTATTTTGTCGATTCCTTTCAGTATTTTGAAGGTCTCGATCATATCCCCACGCATTCTCCTTTTCTCAAGGGAGAACAATCCTAGTGTTATAAGTCTATCCTCATATTCCAGTCTCTCCATACCCTTCACCAGTTTTGTTGCTCGTCTCTGCACCCTCTCCAGTAGTTTTATATCCTTCTTTAGGTAGGGAGACCAATGTTGGACGCAGTATTCCAAGTGTGGTCTGACCATTGCCCTATAAAGCGGCATTATAACTTTCTCCGATCTACTCGAGATTCCTTTCTTTATCATGCCCAACATTCTATTTGCCTTCTTTGCCGCTGCCGCGCATTGTGCCGACGGCTTCAGGGTCCTATCTATCAGTACACCCAGGTCCTTTCTTGTTCACTCTTCCCCAGAGTTGCACCTGACATTGTATACTCGTATTCCTTATTTTTATTGCCTAAATGCATTACCTTGCATTTCTCCACATTGAACTTCATCTGCCATTTCTCCGCCCATGTTTCTAACCGACACAAGTCGCTCTGGAGTTTCTCTCTATCCTCCTGCGATCTGATTGCCCGGCATAG
The DNA here is from genome assembly GCF_902459505.1 of Geotrypetes seraphini. Taxonomy (NCBI): domain Eukaryota; kingdom Metazoa; phylum Chordata; class Amphibia; order Gymnophiona; family Dermophiidae; genus Geotrypetes; species Geotrypetes seraphini. The sequence goes on along the minus strand of NC_047086.1, from coordinate 309,132,484 downwards.
TTTTGTATCGTCTGCAAACTTGATGATCTCACTGGATATTCCTTCCTCCAGGTCATTGATATAAATATTAAAAAGGATCGGCCCAAGTACCGAGCCCTGGGGTACACCACTAGTCACTTTCTCCCAGTCGGAGAACTTCCCATTTATGCCCACTCTCTGCTTTCGGTTTTCCAGCCATTTGCCTATCCATCTTTGTATATCTCCCTCTATGCCATGGTTTTGTAGTTTCCTGAGAAGTCTTTCGTGTGGAACTTTGTCGAACGCTTTCTGGAAGTCCAAGTATATTATGTCCACAGGCTTCCCACTATCAATTTGCTCGTTTACGGTCTCAAAAAATTGGAGTAAATTCGTCAAACATGATTTCCCTTTCCTGAATCCATGTTGACTGGGTTTCATCAAGTCGTGTGCGTCCAAGTGCCGGACTATGCTATCCTTGATCAGTGCTTCAACCATCTTACCGGGAACCGACGTAAGACTCACAGGCCTATAGTTGCCCGGTTCCCCTCTCGATCCTTTTTTGAAAATTGGCGTGACGTTCGCTATCCTCCAGTCGTCCGGTATCTGTCCAGTTCTGATTGTCAGGTTTGCAAGTTTGTGCAATAACTCTCCGATTTCAACCTTCAATTCCTTTAAGACTCTCGGGTGAATTCCATCCGGTCCAGGGGATTTGTCACTTTTAAGTTTGTCGATCTGATAGTATATCTGGTCTAAGTCCACTTCAACTGTGGTGAGGCTGTCCTCTATTTCTCCTGGAAACACTTTCTCCGCTTCAGGTATTGTTGAGGTGTCTTCCTTCGTAAAGACAGACGCAAAGAAGGAATTTAGTTTGTCTGCGATTTGTTTATCTTCCTTGATGTACCCTTTTCTTCCCTGGTCGTCCAGGGGTCCCACTGCCTCTTTTGCAGGTTTTTTCCCTTTCACGTATCTAAAGAAGGGCTTGAAGTTTTTGGCCTCCTGGGCTATTTTTTCCTCATAATCCTGTTTGGCATCCCTCACCGCCTTGTGACATTTCTTCTGATCATCTTTATGTTTGTTCCAGGCTTCGGTTGTCTTTATGCATTTCCATTTTTTGAAAGAGTCCTTCTTTTCTTTTATGGCTTCCTTCACCTGTATGGTAAGCCATGCCGGTTCTCTTTTGCTCTTTGTTCTCCGATCTTTGGAAATCCTCGGAATGTAGAGATCTTGTGCTTCTGTGATAGTATTTTTCAGTAGGGACCATGCCTGATCTACCGTTTCAAGTTTGTCCACCATCTTCTCTAGTCGTTTTTCTACCATGGCCCTCATGCAATCGTATTTACCCTTTTTAAAGTTTAAGGTGGTGGTTAAGGTTTTGGCATGTTTCCCTTTCCCGATGTCAAGTTTAAAGTTGATTACATTGTGATCACTCGTTCCCAGTGGAACCACGACTTCCACTTCTGTTATCGGTCCCGTTAGGCCATTTAGGACCAAGTCCAAGGTGGCGTTGCCTCTTGTCGGCTCTTTTACCATTTGTTCCAGGAAGCAATCCCCTAGCACCTCCAGGAACTTGGCCTCCTTGCCGCAGTTGGAGGTTGCTAGTTTCCAGTCTATCCCTGGGAAATTGAAGTCTCCCAATATAATTACATTGCCCGTCTTGCATTCTTGTTTGATTTCCTCCATCATTTCTGAGTCAGTTTCCTCCGCCTGTCCTGGGGGACGATAGTAAAGGCCAATTTTCTTATCTGCACCATATTGACCAGGAATTTTGATCCAGAGTGACTCAAGCTTCTCTTTCATTTCTGTTGTAACCATTTCAACAGAATCTATTCCCTCCTTAACATATAGAGCAATACCTCCACCTTTCTGCCCTACTCGATCTCTTCTATACAGTTTGTATCCCTGTAGTACTGTGTCCCATTTGTTTTCTTCATTCCACCATGTTTCTGTTATGCCAATGATATCCAATATGTCATGTCTTGCTATTGTCTCTAGTTCCCCCATTTTGTTACCTAGACTTCTAGCATTCGTATACATACATCTAAATTCCCTTTGTGTTACCTTTTTGGACCTTCTACTCTTGGCCGTCCCTATAGTTTCAAATACGGTATCCTTTACTGCTCCTGTGTTATCACCCTTGTTTGCTGTGTGGTCGTCCTCTCCTATGTCTGAGTTGTCCCTTCCTGCTTTTTCTCCCTTATTGGCTGTGGGGTCGTCTTCTCTTGTGTAGGAGTAGTAGTCCTTGGCTTCTTCGTCGGGGCATCCTGCTATCCGTGCCATCGACCGGTGGTCGACTGTCGGCTTTCCCCTATCTTTCAGTTTAAAGCCTTCTCGATTGCCTTCTTCATGTTGCCTGCCAAAACTCGTGCTCCTTCTTTGTTGAGGTGTAGTCCGTCCCTTCTGTAGTACTTGCTTTTTCCCCAGAACGCCGTCCAGTTGCGCACGAAGTCGAAGCCTTCTTCTTCGCACCATCGTCTCATCCAGGCGTTGATTACTTGCAATTCCCCTTGTCTCTTTCCATCCGCTCTTGGTACTGGGAGGATCTCAGAGAAGGCCACCCTCACCTCCCTGATCTTCAGTTGTCTTCCGAGTGAGCGGAGCTGGCCCTTCAGCTCTTCCCTGTCATACTTCCGCCCGCTCACATCATTTGTTCCCACGTGGATAAGCACAGCGGTGTCCTCTCCCTCTGCGCCATCTATGATCCTGGAGATCCTGTTGGTCACATCCTTCACTCTTGCTCCAGGCAGACAGGTGACGACTCTGTCCTCTCTTCCTCCTGCGGTGTGGCTGTCCACATGTCGTATAATGGAGTCGCCTACGATGATCCCCATCTTCTTTATTCGGGAGTTCCTTGGGGGGCGTAGGTCCACGTCCTTGGAGTAGGGCCAGTCTTCTTCCTCCAATGATACTCTTGAAATTGTTTCCTGTTCTTTGGGTGGGGGGGTGTCTTCCTGTGCTCTCACTATTCCTCCTGGTGTGCGGTTGTCTCCTACCTCGTCTTCGGTTTCTTCTGTGTTTGCATGGGTGTCTTCTCTCCTCACATGGGTTTCTTGAGTACAGTTTTCCAGCCCTGGGATCTCTACGTGGTGCTGATGAGCTTCCTCTATGAACATTTCTAGTTCCTTGACCTCGTCGTATGGGCTGTACTCCACTAGAATCTTCTCCTGTGCTCGGATTCTGTCTTCGAGTTCCATCACTGTTCCTTCCAATAGTCTTACCTGACATTTCAAGCTATCCATCTCCATGCATCGATTGCAAATGTATGCCTGGATCCCCGAAGGGAGGTAGTCATACATATTGCAGCCGATACAGAAGACCGGAAAGCTCACCTTCTGACTTCCTTGGGCTTCCATTTCTTGCTTCCCTCGTGTGTGCTTGTGTTCCTTGCCTGCTGCTTCCTTATGTTGCTTGCCTTGCTGTGTCTTTTGTGTGTGCTGTCTCCGCTCTACCTCACCTTGATTGTATGTGTGGGTTTGTTCCCTTTGCGTCTGTCTCTTCCTTACCTTCTGTGTTTGTCGCTTCTTTACCGTTCAGTCCTCCTCGGTGTTCTTGATAGTAGATACTTGATAGTAGATACTTGATAGTAGATACTCGTCCCTTGCAAGGCCCTTCGCAAAGGCGCTCTCGCTAAGGCGAGCGCCTTTACCGCTCGCCTTCGCCGCGCGCCGAACGGCTGGGCGCCGTTGGCTCCGCCCCCTTTCAAGGGGGAGTTCGGGCTCTGACCTCGCTGACTCTTGGGGGTGGGCGGAGCTAACTCTCGCCGCTGCCCTTGCTGTAGATTGCTTTTATCCACTGCCTTTTGCCTCCTGTCTCTCTCCTGAGGTCTTCCTACCTCCTCTCTGCCTTCTGCCTGCTTTTCAGCCGGTGTTCAGGTCAGCGTGTGCTGGGCGCCGTTGGCTCCGCCCCCTTTCAAGGGGGAGTTCGGGCTCTGACCTCGCTGACTCTTGGGGGTGGGCGGAGCTAACTCTCGCCGCTGCCCTTGCTGTAGATTGCTTTTATCCCCTGCCTTTTGCCTCCTGTCTCTCTCCTGAGGTCTTCCTACCTCCTCTCTGCCTTCTGCCTGCTTTTCAGCCGGTGTTCAGGTCAGCGTGTGCTGGGCGCCGTTGGCTCCGCCCCCTTTCAAGGGGGAGTTCGGGCTCTGACCTCGCTGACTCTTGGGGGTGGGCGGAGCTAACTCTCGCCGCTGCCCTTGCTGTAGATTGCTTTTATCCCCTGCCTTTTGCCTCCTGTCTCTCTCCTGAGGTCTTCCTACCTCCTCTCTGCCTTCTGCCTGCTTTTCAGCCTTCTAGCACTGCATTATTTTCCAAATGATAAAATGTGAAACTTTCCGGTCAGTTTCCATCTTCACATACTCATTTTAGACTGGATGCAGGTTTATAAAATTGTCTCTTATACGAAAACCATGAAGAATAGTTGTCCCTGTGCACACTGAAATGCTGATTCACAACATCAGCTCTGTCTTAGCTCTTGATCAGGGATGAATCAGCTCCCCCAGCGTTTCATTTCATACAGTGCTAAAATTAAATGAATGCATTATAGATATTAAGTTGTATGATAATCCACACCTCCTTGGGTTGTACTGTATCACACTGAAGATGCCTCAGCCTCTTTATTACAATTGGAGAGGCAAAATGAACTCAGATGAATAAATGCCAATTAGAACACTATTCTGTCGTCATTCAAAGTGTGAACCCTTTATATCTGTGTTCATTAAATAGGCATTGTGATCAGAAAAATGTGAAAAAAAGCTAATGATTTTATTCACATAAATGATTACGTTGAAACATTTCAAATAAGTGCTTCCATTTCTTCTTAGCTGTTTCTTTGTACAGGGATTTTCAATGTTGGCAGTCATCTGAATCCATTGGAGGACTGAAGTATCTTACACTGAGAAAATTAAGTGCATGCTCTTTCATCTACCTTCTTATCACACAAGACATGTTGCAGGTGGATCAACAATCTAATATTTAAAGACATTAGAATATTTTTGAATATACATATTGATACAGAACTGTCACTGGAGTAAGTGGCATCCCAGAGCATTGGAGGTAGGGGAATTCCACCTTTTATGTAATTTCCCTTGTAAGGTGGGTCTAGACAACTGCCTAGACTGTGTCCAGGCTAGGTGGACAACAGGGGTGCACACTATTATTTGTTGAGACAAAGGCAGGACTAGGATTGTTTCCTAAGAGACCAAGCAAGCTCTGCATAAGACTTCATACAGTCATACAATGATGGAGACCACCCCTGTTCTTTTGCTGTAAGCTAGAACCATTATTGTCTTTCAATTGGTGAGGGTACAATTGTGAATTTCTCAAAATACATGGCCAACTATTTACAGTAGCTTTCTCTTCTCCTCCAACCAAGCACATAAATTACAAACAGCTTCTTCTTATTCTCCTTGTTACTCAAAACTACAAACCAGTTTGGTGAGGGCTTAGAATGTCTTGGCACAATTCACTTGCTGATATGCTTAAGCAGATATTAACTGTAATTACAAGTCAATTAGGTATTGATCACTTACAGGCTCCTTGATATCTACTGTAGATGATAGACACTGTGGACCTGATTCTGTATAGGACACCCGGTCTCAGCAGCCGCCTAAGTGGATTTTGAGAATTGCACACGGGCGTCCTATACAGAATCGTGTCTGTCCAACTCCGCCTAACCACCCCGATTCTCTAACCAGCGTCCGTATCACAGGCGCTTTTTAGAGAATCGCGTTGCCGCTGAGCTGATCACAGCAAGGGAATCTCCCTGCTGTGATCAGCTGAGCAGCAGGGAACCCCTGAACCCCACTGCCAGTCGACCAGCAGGAGGGATGCCCACTTCCTCCTGCCGCCACTCCTAAACCTCCCCACACTGTCTGGGGCAGGAGGTATACCCATTCCCTCCTGCCGCAAACCCCAAAACAATCCCCCCAACCTGTCTTTTGCACTCCAATTCTATTTTTGCCTACACCTCCCTGCAAGGAAAACTTAAAAAAGTTTACGTGACAAAACTACTATCCTATCAAGCAGCTCATCTTAATTGGAAACTCCTCCCTATTTTAGGGTCTTCTTCGTTATACATGTATTTCAGGCGAGGACTGAAAACCTATTTGTTCAATAAATTCCTATTAGAGCATTAAACCCTGTGCCCTTTTTGAGTGTCTCACATACTCCTCAAGATGATGGAAAAAGCTCTATGTACAGACTCATTCAACTCTTACTACCTGCCCCTCCCTCGCCTCTCGTGCCACCTTCTTTTGGGTCTCTGTATCTATTTGCACCGGCATTCTAAAGCTGTTCACCTACTTAAGTTCTTCTCGTATTACCATACCATAATTGTATATGACTCTGATCTTGTCATGATCCTATGTTATTTGTACTTGTATCCTGACCTCTCATATATGGTCTTCTACTTAATTCCTGTTAACCGCATCGAACATCACAGTGTATTGTTGTACACATATATAATTTTATGTTATGTTATACAGTATAGGTATTGTATCTTAGGATAGAGGATAAAACAATGTCCAGTATTAGCATTGAGAGTTTTGTAGAACTTCTGAGTCATTGGTTTTTAATTTGAACACTGCTTCAATGGCTTTTATTAGCTGATAGGCAGAGTATAAGAAATTTTCATAAATAAATATATAAGATTCCCTAAAATCCGTTAGATTGTTGAATATAAAACAGCCTGAGCCAAGACATCTTTCTCATTAAGTTATAACAATGCCTAATTGAGCTAGTGATATGTTCCTCAAAAACCTGTTTTGGAATATTTGAATTAATTGCATTACATTTAATAAACATACTCCGGTCAATATGCAGCCTGCAGCAGTCAGCTTTCACCATGGGCTGAATTAGGCTTTATGCAGGTGCCGGCACAGAATATTCAGGCTCTATGCTGATCTCTGTCCAATTCCCTCTTGGAACTCCCTAAGAATAGCTTCTGCTCCTGAATCCTCCCCTCCCCCCTTCCCCCCAACACCTTTGGCATCCTTCTCTTGAGCCTACCTGTTTTCTGGTGGTCTAAGGGGGTCGTTGGTGCAGGAGCAAGCTCCAGTTACTCCTGCCCTTGTTGGCTCTGGCCTTAAAATGATGGTAATGACCTCTAGCAATAGTCTTGTCGTACTGCTAGCAGGGTCTTGATTGGGGTTTGCTCCTGCTCCAAGTCACCCCTACTAGACCACCAGTGAGCGAGGAGACCTTATAGTTTGATGAGTGTGAGGTGGGGGCTTCAGGACCAAGGGTTGCTCTTAAGTAGGTTGGCGAAGGGGGTGAGCTTCTGGGAAGGTTGTGGAGGGGAACAGTTGTTTTTTTTTTGGGGGGGGGTTGGGGAGGGGAATTGGGAGGGTAAATACTGATGGAGGAACATCTGGAGGTGATTTTCAAGATCAGGCCGCTATTTAGAAGTTATCCAAGCATGGGCTAATGTTCAGTGCTGGTGCCTGCCTATCTATTTGGCAAAGAGAGGAGTGTTTTTAAATACGATCCTTTCTACCTGTTTTGTCATCTGGGCACTAGCTTTAAATATCGCTGATGCCTGGATAAGTGACGGCTCCACCCAGATTCTGCTCATTGACCGCCCCGGCATTACCCAGAGGACAATAAGTGGTGATAATTCAGTGACACTACCGGGTTAAGTGCCACTATCAGCGGATTGCCAAGCACAAGCAATTTAACCAGTCAGGAGGCTCTCCTTGGTTTTCTCACTTTGAACTTTGATCCCACTGTATCCAAAGATGGAAATGCATATGGTAGTTCCTGGAAGAGAACTTTTAAGTCATTTTTTCTTAGATTGTGTTATACTGATAAATGGATCATAATGCACCTTCTTTTTGTGAAGCAATAAAACAGATTCCCCAAAACTAAGTCACTGTAGTCAGTGGTTTTTTAAAATGCCAATTGTTGCAGTGAAAAAGAATCTGGATGTTCAGTGCTGATATCCAGAGAGTAACCAGTGTAGAATGTGTAGAGCGGTTATCAGTGGAATTATTCAGATACCAGCAATAATCAATCCTCGATTCAGGTATGCCATTCAGTAACTCAGCCTTTTTGCTGCCCTAGGTTATTCAAATAGCTTATCTGGATAGATAGCAGACTGAATATCGCTGCCATCTACTCACATTCCACTCCGGCATTTCGTGTATAGTACTGCAGCGGTCACTAATGATTTTCAGTGGATTAGACTTGGCCAGCAGCACTTATCCAGACAGCAGGCACTGCTCTCCAGATAAATGCTTTAAAATGGGAATGCATGTATATTGCAGTTAATTTCCACAGCAGCTTTTGCACCTGCTTTGAAGCCAGAACAAGGTTTATAAAAATGCTACTTCCTCGTGTATTATTCTTGAATTGCAATTTTTTTAAAAATGTGTAGCTCATCTTGTTAATTGTATACTATGATTGTTTAATTATTACAGCCTTTCTTTTAGAAGCATTCCCATATATAAATGGCAGCATTTAAATGTCAGGTCCAGATATTTAAATACCATTTCAGAACAGGAGCCATTTTACATAGGAATCCACATCTGCATTAAGAAATATAAACATTGATATTCATACCTGCTTTGAGGCACATCTAACTGCCTGATATATGAGCAGCTATAAATACTAATTTATTGGGATTTATTAACCGTCTATTCATGAAGAGATTCACCCAAAGCGGTTTACAATACATTGAATAGTAATCAGGTACTCTTAGGTATTTTCCCTATCTGTCTCATCAAGCTCATAATCTTATTGTGGTACCTGGGGCAATAGAGGGTTAAGTGAGTTTCCCAGAGTCACAAGGAACAGCCTGGGATCTAACTCGCAACCTCAGGGTGCTGAGGCAGCAGCTCTAAACACTAGGTCACACTCCCCTGAATGGCTCTGTAATGCCAGCTCCCCCCCCAATAAAGCCCCCACTCTGATGCTAGCTCTGCCCACTTTAGAAGCTCCTCTCCCAAGCAACTCCCCGACATCACACATCACAACACCCCAGCCAGGAAACCCCCTAGAAGAACCCCCTCAAGAAGGAACGTCATTATGGACCCAACCACCACAAGCAGACCCCTAGATGGGGAAGCCCCAACATGGTTAAGGACACACTCACTGAGGTGTACCGCATATCAACAAGGGATCAAAGAAGAAAAAGAACAAAGAACTGTCGTGGCTCACTGTAATGGTGAAGGAAGCGATCAGAGACAAGAAGACTTCGTTTAAGGAATGGAAAAGGTCAAAAACGGATGAAAACTGGAAAAAGCAAAAACAATATCAACGCAGGTGCCATAAGGCGGTAAAAGGGGCAAAAAGAGATTACAAGGAGAAAATAGCCAAGGAGGCAAAAATCTTCAAGCCGTTCTTTTGATATATTAAGGAAAAACGACCCGTGAAGGAAGCAGTGGGACTGTTGGATGACCAAGGAATAAAGGGAGCGCTAAAGGAGGACAAAGCAATTGCCGACAAACTGAACACATTTTTTGCATCTGTATTTACCGAAGAGTATATACACTGCATACCTGAACCCATCAGGCTATATGCTGGAAGCGAAAACAGGAAACTGATAGGGTTAATGGTCAGTCTAGAAGAGGTATGCAGGCAGATTGATAGGCTTAGGAGTGATAATTCCCCGGGACCAAATGGTATCCATCCGAGGGTCATCAAGGAACTGAAAGGGACTATAGCTGAACTGCTTCAGCTAATAGCCAATCTGTCAATCAAATCGGGAAAGATTCCAGAGGACTGGAAGGTGGCAAATGTTACGCCGATCTTCAAAAAAGGTTCGAGGGGAGACCCCGGAAATTACAGAATTCTACATAATATTCTAAAGTCTCCAGAATTCTACACAATATTCTAAATGAGGTCTCACCAGAATGTTATACAGGGACATCATTACCTCTTTTTCCTACTGGCCATTCTTCTCCCTATGACCCCAAGCATACTTCTAGCTTTCACCATCGCCTTTTTAACCTGTTTGGCTACCTTAAATTCATCACATACTATCCCACCCAAGTCCTGCTCTTCTTTCGTGCACAAAAGTTCCTCAGCCCCCTAAACTGTACCATTCCCTTGGGTTTTTGCAGCCCAAATGCATGACCTTGCATTTCTTAGCATGAAATCTTAGCTGCCAAATTTCAGACTATTCCTCAAGCTTCAGTAGGTCCTTCCTCATGTTTTTCACACTATCAGGGGGTGTCCACTCTATTGCAGATTTTTGTATCAACCATAAGCCCTTCAGCAATATCACTTAGAAAAATATTAAAAAGAACAGGCCCAAGAACCAAACCTTGAGGCGCACCACTGATAACATCCCTATCCTCAGAGCAATATCCATTGACTATTACCCTCTGTCGCCTTCCACTCAACCAGTTCCTGACCTAGTCCATCACTTTGGGGCCCAGACCCAGGGCACTCAGTTTATTTATTAGATGCCTGTGTGGGACTCTGAAAGACACTACTAAAATCTAAATACACCACATCTAGCACTCTCTCTCTCTAACTAATTCTCTGGTCACCGAGAGGAAATACTTCCATTTGTTGAGCTCTTTCCCACACATGGGGTACTGTAGCACAGAGGAGGGGTTATGTGGAGGGTTGAGTGATAGTGGGAGGGAGTGGTGGCTCCTCGAAGGAAGACAGGTGCACCAAATGGGGACTTTTAGCTGGGTGTTTATGTTTGACTAGGGACTCATAAGTGGGGTATGTGTGGTAGCAGGAGGGGTTGCTTGGAGGCCGGTGCCACAAGGAGTTTGTTTGTGGAGGAGGGCTTCTAAAGGGAAAGAGCCGCCATTGACTTTGGGCCATATATTGGAGGGTCTGCCAATGCTGGTATCAGGGCACTTTAAAGAAAAAGTTGTAGGAAACTTCTCACATATCTGTGTGTGCTGGGCTGGGGGGTTATACATTGTATTTTTCTAAAATCACTAATCCTTCTATTCTTGGAGGGACTTTAACATGCAACTGAGCACCTGTTTTACAAGAGATTCTATATTTTGCAGTCTCCTGTAAAATGACGTGGGAATTCTCCCCATCCTGACTTGGACAAATGTATTGCCCTCTCCACATTCCATAAAAAAATCTACTGTTGTATGTTTTATGTATTTATGTTCTGTGGGATGTAACAGCATATAAATCTTAATAAATGAAATAAAATAAGTTCAGACAATTATACATGGAGTTTGCAAAACTGTCATGTCCATCTTTAAGTGATGGCATTTATAGGTGGAAGCTGCTGACTGATGCTCTTTATTTTTCTAAAATCAATGCTTCCACTGTACCTGCTGTCAAATGCACATGTATTGTCCTGCATCCTTATATGCATTTTACAAATGACTGTGTTTGGTAGAGCCTTAGATGTGACTGTCTCAACCTGGATGCCCCCATTTCGCATGTTCAGTCTCTATGCAAAAGGGTTTCACCTGTATTTAATTAGTATGTCATGTCTTCTGGTACTGGCTGAAAATATCAAATAAGATGGAGGAAAATTGTCTCGGGTCATAAAGGCATTTGCAGTATGCTGAGAAGCTAACATGATACATTGAAGTGTGTCCATTGTCCCTTTTGACCGTTAAGGGGTTGCGAGATGAAAGAGATAAAACAGCAGTGTGGAGGTGCCTGTTACAAACCGAGTCATATCATATCAACAGAGTGGCATGTATTGAATTCCCTAGGTACCTGAAGTCTCCAGATGATGTGCAGCCACTTTGGCAATTGAACTGCGGACAAGGGGAATCAAATGTGCACGCCAGCTTTAAACAGCTTTTTTCACGTGTCTTGTCAGTAACAGAAGCCATATGCTACAGGTCAAAAGTAAAACGTTGGTGAAATTAAAGAATCCATCACTCCCTCCTGATGACCAATGTAACCTTAGCCATATCATTATCTTTGCCTTTGTGGCACCGTATTGCTAGAGCAATATTTATTTATTTTTTCAGGAAAGGAATTAAACTGAAATGAAGAACATTTTTAATGTGTTACAAGATACAAATATCTGCATGCAATGCAATACTTGCATCTCTGCCTCTATACCCAACTCTAAATCATTACTGTCTCTTTCTCTCGTTATTTAAATCGAATATAAATAGCTGCTTGTAATAGCCTGGCTTGTGGCTGGCTGCAGGGCTACTCACAGATTGCAGGTTGGAAGTCAAAATACTGTTATTTATGTCCATAAAAGAAGCATTATTCAGCCCTGTTTCCTCTTAGGATTGGTACTTCCAATTAATAGTTTCTCAAACACAGCCTCAATTCCAGTAGCCTGGCTTGGCTTGGCTGAATTTTTCAATATGTAATAACTAAGCTAGGGCTACTTCTCTTCCCTGGAACACTCTCAACCAAGCCAAAGCTCCTTAGGAGGAGCCTTGATCTGAGCTCCTCCTGGGGGACCTCTCTGATTCACTCTGCTCCAGGGCATTTAACCACCTCCTGGCCTGAACCCCATCTCTCTGACTCAACCTCTGACATGGCCAGTTTGTGCCACCTGCCATAAGATGGCTATACTGCAACCTCAGCGAGATAATGTTCTCAGAGATGCCTGCTGCTATCCCACTCCCTCCTTCACACTACCTCTTACTTATAAAGGACAGAAATATAGAAATTTCTAGACCAATTAGGAAGGGAAAGCTTGTACACTAAGAGGGTCATTTTATAAATCCCATTTGTAGTGTATCCTGCCCAAGTGGCTGGATGTGGAGTCTTCTACTTTCTCGCTTTGGAGGACTCAGATGATTTATTTACTGACTTTGGAATGCAGAGATGTTGCTGATTTGTCCTCTGTGAAGGGGTCTCATTTCCAAGCAGCTTGGGAGACTTTCTGGAATACACTGACTCCATTGGCATGCAGTTGCATATTTAATTGTTAATTTTGATTTCTTTGTATTGTTCTTTATGCCTTCGTGTTTCCTTGTCAGCCTATTCTTACTGTTATTTATTAAGAATGGGGACTCCCGGGAAAGGGGGGGAGGGGAGGAGGGAAGGGAGTTTGGATTTCTTGTGGATTGTCATTTGTTATATTTGATAACTCTGAGCTTTGTCTTTTCATTTGTACCTGTTTTACCTTTATTTCTTTTGGCTCAATAAAAATCATTTGAACATGACTCCCATTTGTATTTTGAACATGCATAAACCAGCATTTAGATATTGTATATATCATATACTGTATATATCATATACAGCATTTAGACATTGTATATACCATATTTTGTATACTAAAATATAAGCTAAACTAAACTAAACCTTAGGTTTGTATACCGCATCCTCTCCACAATCGTAGAGCTCGGCACGGTTTACAGGAGTTGGGAGAGAAAGAAACTCCAATGAAGGTTAAAGGATAAAGTAAGAAGAATATTTGGAGGGCTTAGTATACCAGAGAAGGAGTAAGTATTACATTTTTGAGAATAGCCAGGTTTTCAATCAGCTCATTCTTCAAAGCAAAGAAAGCCCGTAACTTCTTTTAGCAAAGCTTAAAAACAGAATAAAACACAGAACAGACCTGAATGTGGCTTCTAGTTCATTGCAAAGGGAGGTGTGCAGCTGCACAATGCTGACCTCATTGTGAGATCATCAAGGTACACCTGCAAGGTACAATGCCACAAGTAAAAGACGGGCTGGGAGTTGAACTCACAACCTCTGCAAGATCAGCACAGAGCTTTTATTCATTCAGCTACATCACCTTCCATTGCAGTTTCTCTGACTCCCGTGTCATATCATAGCTTAGGGATCTGCTAAGGTATCATCTGCTTAGCTATCATATCACAGTTAGCTGAGACAAAAGACTGTTAGCTCAATGGCTTAAACACTGGTTTCATTGTCCCAAAAGCCAGAATCCCAAGTATGCTTGAATAAATGTGACATTTAATCAAATAGTGCTGTTTTTATCGATTGCAAACTCCACTTTTGGAATTCATTGCTAATGTTGTGCTGTTTGAGCGTCAGGAGCAGCACGGGCCATTCAGCATGGCTTCCCATACAAGAAACTGCTATCACAGTTCCGTAAAAGGAGGCCAAAGAGTTGACTATTCTGAAAAGTTCTTTACTATTTAAAGTAGGAGAATTAATTTTTTGAGTAATACGTGTAATGCTTTTCTTTGATCATTCTTTTAAATTCTTTGACCTTAAGTCGCCAAATAAGTCTGTCCTCATCTTTCCCTGATTTACACAATATTCTTTCCAATTTATGTAATTCTCACTTTAAAACCATTAAATCAGTATCATATACCACAGGGATTGGAAAAGGACCTGTTTCTATGCAATCATGAAGGATACGAGAGGGGCGAGAAGGTTTTTCAAACCTGATGACTCTGTTCCATGTAAAGTGGGTTGGAATTGATTCAAATGCTAAAGCTCTCGAACTCCAACTTCTCGTACCTAGCAAGTAGAGAACGAAAAAGGCTAACAACATTTCTGTAAGATCAGCCATGTTAGCCCGAACAGATGGCTGCACGTTGGAGCTGAAGCCCTTTAAAGGGCTGAGGAGGTGGCTCTGAAGCAGAAAAAGGCTGGGCTTGCCGCTGAAGAAAATTCAATTTTAGAGCTGCTCCTTTTTCTAGATGCAGTGAAAGGGGTGACTGGTCTCCCTTTCTCTCACTGTGCTTGGCGCACAAGCAGCGTGCTGAGCCATGCAGCACTCTGAAACAAGGCCCTTTAAAGGGCTGAAAGGCAGATGGCTGGCTCAGGGAAGAAGGGGTGGGACTTCCTGCCAAAGAAATTCAAAATGATGTTCTAGGTGCAGTGAGAGGGATGGCCAGTCTCACTGTGCATGGAAATTATTGGTTATTGGATGTTTGAAAAAAACACATTCCCTCTCCTTATAGAAGATAGTAATTGAAACCACCCATTATTATGGTGGTGTCCAATTTGCCAGCTTTCCTAATCTCTGTAAACATTTCTTCATCTGTTCATTCTGTCTGCGGGGAAGGTAGTATAGCCCTACATTTATATCCCTTCCATTCACACATTATTTAACTACAGACTTATACAATGGATGAAGAAGAAAATAATTCCTAGAGGGAACATAGTATGAGCTTAGGAATATCCAGCAGAGAAAAAGGAGGCTTATTATCCCACAAGAGAATTTAAAGTAGAATTAACAAGCAATTGAAGTTTATCTTTGATTGTAATTTTTGTGTTCTTTATTTCATACTCCAGAGAAATGATTTTTTTTTTTTTCAGTGTTCAGTAGAGCAGCACAATGCACCAAAAGAAGCATGATACTGAATTTTTTAAATGTTTGTAATGCAGATGAGGCATACTTCAAAAACTGGTTGATTATCATTTCTCATACAATGTCAGCCCCCACTTTTTTCTTCATTATGTCTCTCAGTAGATTACATAGCTTGCTTTAAATTTTGTAGTGTGTGATTTTTGCAGTAAAATTACTTTAAGGATCTGAATATTTTCAGATTGTTATTTTTAAAATAAAATTATGTTGGAAGTAATGAGTACTCTATCACCTCTGAGATCTTTTTTTCTTTATGAAAAACTTAATATGCTGCTCCTCTATATTTGAAATCTAGCCCATCTGAGCATGATCTGTAGAAAGTGCATGAGCTCCTGAGGTCTCAATGTTATTCTGAAGAAACACATATTACAGAGATTTATCATAAATTAATTTTGATAATTTCTCTGAGAGATTCAGACAAAGGATCAGTGTACTAGCTATATTAATGGCTTATTTTATTTCCAACGAAATGTGCATTAGACATCCAGGCTCCTAACAAGTGTTAAACCCAGTGTTTTGAGGCAGATAATGTAAGGCATTTCTACACTCTGAAAAATAAAGCCCCTGCAATCAAACCCAATAACTTTATTAAAACAGAAGTCTGAAAATACTGAATCCCTGTGTCACAACTCGGGGTCTCTGATGAGCGCAGCAGACCACCTGGGTTGTGACAAAATACTGGCCTGGCGTGTCCCCTCTAGCTTGAGGTACCCTTCAGGCCTGGCAATGTAAGGATTTCCCTTTCCAGCAAAAAGAAGGAAACTTCCACCAAAGGTTCAAGTTCTTAGAAAAATTTATTATTCTTGGCCACTGGTCAGACTTTGGGCCTGTTTTACAAAGCTAGCAGCTGCTGCATGGCAACAGCCCCAAAGCCCTTTAAATCTCTATGGGCTTCGGGGCCGTTACCGCGCTGCAGCCGCTAGTGCGGCTTTGTAAAACAGGCCCTTTGTGTTTAGGTTCAAAGCACCCTGTTTCACACACAACAATTCCACAAGCACAAAATTTCAGCAGTAACCAAAAATACAGCTTTTCCTCCAGCAACTTGCCAACAGCCACCTCAGCTGTTGCAATTAGTTAACCTTCCAACACTGGATACAGAGGTACAGTCTAACAATACTTTCAGGCAGGTTCGTAGGGTAGCTAGTAGCAATGCATAATTTTATCAAGGTATCTTGCCCCTTTATACAGGCTGAGCTGGTTCTTTGCATTCAGGCAGCTTTTCACCCAAAGAGTTCTTAAATATCAGCTTCTCAATCTTATAGTCCAGCAACTTGTAGTCATACCAAGAACAGTTCTGAGGCACAAGCTGTTCCAGTATTCAGAACTGCTTCTAGGCACAGCTGCTGCACTGCTGCTAATTAGCTGCCTCTGTTCAAACATACCTCAATGCCAAAACCTCAGCAAAACAAAAATAGGAAAAATCAAACGTTTTCTCTGAGCTAGTTTTAAAAGGAAAGAAAAAACACTAGCTCAGAAATGTTACCGTTCATAAGTAGGTTTGCTCTTGCCTATACAAGCCACTTTTTTCCAGGCAAAAATGCACAAAGCAAAAACACAGTTGAAAGTAATGTCCTCCTCAGAGAGTTAATGGCCCAATTCAGCACATTCACATTTACAGCAGTTAATTTCTATCAATTCCATACTAGGTTCTGGTACACTCTCTGCTGCTTCAAAATCCATAACTTCCAAGTTATTCACCTGTTCCAGTCCTCCAGCCTGGCTGGGAAAAATCAAATATCCTCTTTCCGTCTCCTGCTCCTTCTGCTGGGCACCTCCCAGCTCCTTCCTGACTCCCTCACCGGCTTCCATTTAGGGAGTTCCAAACCATGCCCCCTCTGCCTGGCTGAGGTGGGGAGGTGAATCAATTCTCTAGAGAACTGCCACTCTGCCAGAGGTCAGATTTCCCTGTTCCTTTCTTAAAGGAACAGCAAGCATTTCAAGTAAAAGTCTCCTGCCAGGATTTCAAGGCTTTATACAAGAGTGTAAACTTTCCTGCAGAACTTTCCCTGTTTCATACTGGCTATTCCAGAGATAGTCATTGCCTGCCGGTTCCTGGGCACTGGTCAGCTCTTCTGCACTGGGGCTATCTAACCTTTACATTTTTAAAACCACTTCTGGCAGCGGGTTTGTTATATCTGTTAGATACCTCTCCCTCACCCCTATGCCAAGACCCAAGGAGGAGCATTTTCAATATGATGTCCAAATCCAAGTTTTGGGCGTTTTGTGGAAGATGCAAAAAAAATTTCAGTAGCGAAACTTAGCCATTTTTGAACAGTAAAACATCTTTCTTTTTGTTTCAAAAATGGTCATTTAAAAAAACGTGTCCAAAAGAAAAACACACAAAACAAGCCATTGGGATGTAGGAGGCTGGCATTTTTAGTGGACTGGCCACACAGACATCCCAGGAGAGCAATGGGGCACCATAGGGGGCACAGCAGTGAACATCACATAAAAAGGCTCAGATACATGTCTCACCATATAGTGTATAGTGAGCCCTTCCAAAATCCATCGAAAACCTACTGAACCCAACTGTACACCACACCTATAGCCCTTATGCCTGCAAGTGTCACCTATATTTATTTATTTAAGTATTTATATACCACTTATTACCTAAGTGGCTTACTTTCAGGTACTCAAGCATTTTCCCTATCTGTCCCAGTGGGCTCACATTCTACCTAATGTACCTGGGGCAATGGGGGATTAAGTGACTTGCCCAGAGTCACAAAGAGCAGCATGGGATTTGAACCCACATCCTCAGGGTGATGAGGCTGTAGCTCTAACCACTGTGCCACACACTCTATATTTATTTATTTATTTGTTCATTTTTATAGCCCGTCCTCCCCAGGAGCCCAGAATGGGTTACAATAAAATAAAAATAAAATTAGGTACTTGGAACTTCCCTAACTGTCCCGAAGGCTCACAATCTAGCTAAAGTACCTAAGAAAACAATTATTAAAAAGTAAAGATATTACAGCGGAAGGGGTTAGAAGAGGGTAGAGAGGACTATGGAGGGCAGGAAGGAGTGGAGAGGAGAGAAGTATGTAGAATATTTAATGGAAATTTCTAACTTTACAGATAGGAGCACCATCTATGTAAATGATATGTAAATGAATTAAAGTAATATGTCAAAAGTAACCGTTAAACAATAGAATTCAGTTAATAAAATGAAAAGAATAGGGGTAAAAACAATGGAATAAAATTTATAATAATTCATAAACTGGAAGAAAAAATTGAAAACCAAAATCAAATAAGTCTGGCAGAAGTCCAATTTCCTGAAGCAGCTCTGTTGCCTCAGAATATTTTAAATAATCCCAATGGCAGAAGTCCAGACGGGACATATATCCAGCTGCTGCAGCCCTGACTCATCGCTTCCAGACAGAAGATGCACAGAGATAGAACAATCCAGCGCCGGGCCGCACTGCTCTCGGTGGGCAGCGGATGCTCATGGGCAGCTCCAGAAGAATACAGCACTCTACCTCCATCGGACAACCGGGAGGAGGAGTCCACAGCATGGTCCCACTCCACGGATCCGGAGACACCACCAGCTCCTCCCCAATGAGAATGCAAACGCCGCCCCATCCAAGGCAACCACCAGCAGCGATCAACCATGCCTCCACTTGTTCCGCCTCCTACAACGATCTCCCCGCAGCGATCTCCAGTCACCACACACAGGTAGGAAGAGCCTCTGCTGAAAATGAACTGTTCCAGGCCATTATGTTAGTAGACAGTTATGCTGTGATTCTATAACTGACAAACTCCTCCTATCCAAGATGTTTTCTGACTCGCCCGAGTGAAATTTAAAAGAAAGAAGTACAGAATCCTGTAAAACTATGAATAATGTAGATGAAAGGAACAAAATAAAGTAGAAACCAACAAAATAAAACTAAATAGTTTTCAAATTTCAAGTTTATTAAAAAAATCTTTAGACTGCTTATTCGAGTTTCTAAGCGGTTGACAGTGTAAAATTACATAAAAACGAGTTATAAAATAATAAAACACGAAAATGGGAGATAAAGACTAACGTCCTAACATACAGACCGCTTTGATAAAAAACATACAAAATGAAACAATAGGATAGTGGGAGAGAACTACAATTGATATAGGAAAGGAGAAACATTAAATAGAACTAAAAACTTAAAAAATATAAGAGAGAGACACTGAAGCCCAGGTCTTACTCAAGCAACATTCTAGACTTGGTCGGACTCCTCAAGTTTAAACTAGTGAAGTCACCTGATCACTGCTTGAGAAAAAGCAAAGACTATAATGCAACAATACATCCAACATCCATCACTATCTTAAGAGCCGGGCTCCTCAATCCAATACGCGGGACATACCCAGACAGTCGGGTTTTCAGGATATCCACAATGAATATACAAGAGATCTGCATGAAAGGGAGATACAGTGGGATCTGAGTGGATTTTAGAAGGCTCACATATTCCACCATAAGTATAGTACTTAGAGTGAGGTATGGGCCTGAGCCCTCACCTCTATGGTCACTACCGACCACCAGGCTTCTCCAGAGACTTGCTTGCTGCTCTTCTAGGACTGGCCATAGTATCTGAAACTATCATGCAGGCAGATATATACTGTTTCATTCACATCTTTGGGGGTGGGGGCAGGGACCACTGGGGAAGTGTGTGTGTATTTGTGGGGGGGGGGTCATGTATTCATCCCTCCATTGGTCATCTAGTCAGTTTGAGCACCTTTATGGCACTTATTTGTTGTTATAACAGGTCTAGCCCCAAACATCCAAATTGTGTCCTGGACGTTTTCTAAAATGTTTGAATATTGCAGAATAATGTGCAAATTTTAAGTCCGCCTTAGTCCTGCCCAAACATGCCCCTTGAGATTTAGATGCACTGCAGACAACCAGCTTAGAAATCTGGCTACAACGTGGGTTTTTAAAAATAGTGAATTGGAACGGTTTTGACAAGAAAAATGTTCATCTGCCCTTTTTATGCCACTTTGTGTTTAGAAAATGAGCCCCATTATCTGATCCTTCAGGCTAGAAAAAGTTAAAAGGTATAGGACAGCGTGGGCTTCATCATATAAAATGATGCTGGCTACTACCATATATGTATCTACGAAGAGCATCATATAAAATAAAAAATTAGATAAATTAAAAAATCTGTAAAGGGATTCCAAGATGGCCGCGCATCTGAACTCCTCCACTCAGAATTTTTTCTTCTTTCTACTGACAGCTATTGTGGCCTACCTTCTCCGATGCCGAAAAGGAGAGGCAGGAGTGCCGCTAGCACCTTGCGGCGCTCCAATGTGCTGACCTTTGGCAATATTGATGAGTTGTTGCGGCGGATGCAGGGAGCTGAAGTTGTGACGCTGGAAGCTAGCTCACTGAGGGTGCCTGGACATGGTGAAACCTGAGTTGTTTCTCCTGGGCCAGATACCATGCTCAGCCCCAACGTGAGAGCCCCACCCCCGCAACCACGAGTTACCAGCACTCCAGGGGAAGAGGAAACCCCGGAGATGGGGGAGGAACTTTCCCCTGAGGTGAGAAGCTTACCATCGGAGAGCTTGGAGACGGAGCCCCTGGTTCAGGGTGCCTCTGCAGGAGAAACTGGGGTAGATTCAGCAACAGGAGGTGAAGATAATCTGTTGGAGCAAAGACAAGAATCTGCTTCTTCAGAGAGTGAGCATTTCTGCACTCAGCAAAAGCTTTTAATTTTGGATAAGCCAGCACAAGTGACTCTGGAGTCTTTATGGGACTTAATTACAAATTTTACAAAGACTATTAGTCCCAATTTCCAATATGTTGAAGCTAAATTGATTCAACATACTAATGAGCTTAAGGCTTTAAAAGAGGATATGACTGTTTCAAAATCCTCAGTTCAAAAGCTTGACCAGTACTTGTCATCAGTTAAACAATTACAACAGTTCCTAGTTAAGGACAATGTGAAGCTAGAAACACTTGAGAATAATGCATGGAATAATAATTTGAGACTAATTAATTTTCCAAGATTAACAATGGTAACTCCTAGGGAAATGCTTAGGAGATACCTGGTGGAAATTCTGCAAGTTCCAGAGAAAACTTTGCCACCTTTTTTCAAGTGTATTATCTGTCTAATAAAGAAGGGAATCAATTATAGACAAAAATGATTGATCAAGCATCATTAAATGAATCAGAAATTTTGGAAACGTCAGATAGAGACATTGCTATACCATCTACGATGATATTAACATTAGCTCTTTCAATTGATAAAATGTGGTTATTGAGGCTTTTCTTTAAAAACAAACAGAAAGAGTTTCTTGGATGTAAAATTCAAATATTTCCTGATCTTTCAAGAGAAACTCAAAAGCGTCGTAGAGAATTTCTTCTGTTGAGACCAGGGGTAATTTCACTGGGGGCAACATTTTATTTGAGACATTCTTGTAAGTGTATTATTTGTCACCGCTCAGTTAAATATGTTTTCTTTGAACCCCAACAATTAAGTGCTTTTTTGGCAATGTCCCGACTAGATGAAGGAAAATCAAGTGCTCAATAGTTAATGAAGCCACTCCTACCTCAGCATTATCTGTAGTTCATCTTACTATATTGTTGTATTTTTTTTCTTTATTTTTTTGCCTATGTGTAATCTTGGAGTCGTAGGTTGAGGACTTGAGCGAGTTAGTCAAAAACATTTTTCCTGCTTTTCTTTTCTTATTGTAAACTGTGTTAAGTAAGGTGTAATATGATTTACACTTTATGAAGCTGTATTCAGACTAACTCACTTTCTGTACAAGTGTTTTACTTGGTATGTAATAATGAAAAGTTATAAATAAATACATTTTTTTAAAAAATCTGTAAGGGATATTTTGTATACAGTATACCATATTTTCCCATGTATAGGCCGCAGCTTATACATGGATTTTACTAACATGAGTACTGGGTGCAGCTTCCTTATATGGAGCGGCCTATCTAAAGACATCCCCAATGTAAATCATCTCCCCCTTGTTAAATCATCCCCCTTAAATACCACCCTCACTGGACGGCTGCTGGCTGCTTCCTCCAATGTTGCGGCCAGTGGTGCAGGGCAGGAGCGATCTATTCGGCATCCAGTCTGGCTCTGTGCCGCTTCCTGAGTGGCTGCCGTCAGTTCTTGTGAGCCCCAGGAGTCCCACAAGAACTGACAGCAGCCATTCAGGAAGCAGCGCAGGGCCAGGCTGGATGTCAAAAAGATCGTTCTTGCCCTGCACTGCTGGCCGCAACATTGGAGGAGGCAGCCAGCAGTGTCCAGCAAGGGTGCTATTTACCGACGAGGAAAGTATTTGAAGGGGATTTTAAAAGTACAGGGGGACTTCAGTAACGTTGTGGCTTATCTAATTTAGCGGCTTATCTATGAGTTTTAAAGGCATTTTCTGCGGCCTATACATGGGAAAATACAGTACTAATGATATGTGTCCTGGATCTGTGCTTTTATGCAATTTAAACTCGATAATAAAGCTTTGAGTTCAAACCAAGAAACTAGATGATTACTTCAATAAAACATACTGAAAAAGAGAAAGCAATCTTCTGGTTTGCCTCTTTTGGAAAAAAAAAATAGAAAGGTTGCATGCAATTACCACAGAGGACTTGGTGATAAATGTGTAAAAATGCATCTTCTGAAGAATGACTTGAGATCTTAGTGCAAAAGGTGAACTCTTACCAGAATCAATATTTAAACAAGTGTCTGTGTAGTCTTACAAGCTCTTATAGAGCTACTTCTTTTTATTAGTTCTTTAAACAGTATTACAATCTACAAATGCCAGTTTTCTGTAGAACCAATACAGCAACTAGAATTGCAAAAGGTGGGGTAGACAACAGCAAAATTTGGTACTTCACTGAGAAGCAATTTGTGCAAGTGATTTGAGTGTTACTAATCCTGGTAACCACTAGTTCTGGACATGCTTGGGAGAACTGTGTCCTGGAAACAACATGAGTCTAGAGCTAGTACTTTTCCACAGATGAGCTACTAAGCCCAACTCTATAGGAGGGAATGAGTGGGTAAGTGGTACTCTATGGCAGTGTTTTTCAACACGGTCCTGGAGTACCGCCTTGCCAGTCAGGTTTTCAGGATATCCACAATGAATATATATAAACTTGATTTACATTCACTGTTTCCAATACATGCAAATTTATTTCATGCATATTCATTGTGGATATCCTGACACTGGCAAGGGAGGGGGGGAGGACTCCAGGACCAAGTTGAGAAACACTGCTTTATGGGGCTTATTTTCAAAAAAAGATAAACATCCAAAAAGGGGCAGATGGATGTTTTTCTCACCAAAACTTTCCAATTCACTATTTTTGAAACTTATTTTCCATATAGATATCTATGCTGTTCATCTGCAGCTTGTCTAAATCTCAAAAGGGTATGTTAGGGGTGTGGTGTGAGTGGTACTAGGGCAATCTTATGACTTGGATGTTTTTCTGCCATAATCAAACATTTTAGAAAAGACCCAGGGCACAGTTTGGACATTTGAAGCTAGACCTGTGTTAACAATAAATAAGTGCCAAAATGTTGCCCAAACTGACCAGATGATCACTGCAGGAATGAAGGCATGACCCCTCCACCCCACACACCCAATCCCCCAGTGATCACTGACTCCATCCCAGCCCCCAAAGATATGAATGAAACAGTACATACTTACATGTATGATAGCTTCAGATGTTATAGTCAGTCCTAGTAGAGCAACAAGCAAGTTCATGGAGCAGCATAGTGAGCAGTGTAGTCAACCATAGAGATGGCGACTCGGACCCATATTGCATTCTAACTTACTACACTTATAGTGAAATATGTGAGCCTTCCACAACCCGCCTAAATCCTACTGTACTACATATAGGTAACACCTGCAGACATAAGGGCTATTGGGGTAGTAAACAGTTGGGTTCAGTAGGTCTTGGATGGGTTTTGGAGGGCTCACCATACACTATAAGGGGATAATGATGAGATGTGGACTAGAGAATGACACAGTGGCTGTTACCCGCAGATAGCCGCGGATAACCCGCCAAAACGGTGGGAAAAAGAAAGTGCTCACTGTGGGTATGGGGACAAGGCCATCCACTGCCCCGTGGAGCGGTGAATGGCCTTGTCTCTGCAGTTAAGGGAGGAAATATGCGCAGTCACTGATCGCATGCAGTCCCCTCCCTCCTGCCTTCCTACCTACCGATTACCACCACATCTATCACCCTCCCTCCTTTCCTCTTACCTTCGTGGTGCATTTTAATTTAATTTGTTCAAGCAGCTGGAGCCTGAAGTCGCGTGCATCTGCGGAAACTTCTCCTCTGACACAACTTCCGGTTGCTTCAGAGGAGAAGCTTCTGCAGACACACGCGACTTTAGGCTTCGGCTGCTTGAACAAATTAAATTAAAACGCGCCATGAAGGTAAGAGAGAGGGAGATGCTTGAACCGTGCGAGGGATGCTGAAGGGGGGAAAGGAACGGATGCTGAAGGGGGGAAAGGAACAGATGCTGAAGGGGGGGGTGGAGAGGGGTGGAAAGGAACAGATGCTGGAGGAGGGTGGAAAGGAACAGACGCTGAAGGGAAATGGGGAAAAGAGAGAGAGAGAGAGGGGAGAAGACTCTGAAGGAAATTGGGAACAGAGAGTGGGGAGAAGACACTGAAGGGAAATAGGGAGTAGAGAGGGATGGGGAACAGAGGGGGTGGAAAGGAACAGACGCTGGAGGGGGTGGAAAGGAACAGATGCTGAAGGGAAATAGGGAAGAGAAAGATGGGAGAAGACGCTGAAGGGAAATGGGTAAGAGAGAGAGGAGAAGATGTTGAAGGGAAATGGGGAACAGAGAGTGGAGACAAGGTGCTGAAGGGAAATAGGGAACAGAGAGTGGGGAGAAGACGCTGAAGAGAAATGGGGAAGAGATGCTGAAGGGAAATGGAGAAGAAAGAGAGGGGAGAAGACACTGAAGGAAAATGAGGAACAGAAAGTGGGGAGAAGACGCTAGAAGGGATTAAGACGGAGATGCCAGACTATGGGTGGAGCGAAGGGAAGAAGATGGGTGGCAAACCAATGTGGGGGGGGGAGGGAGAGATGGAAGAGAGAGGCACAGTAACAGAGCAAATGGAAGAAGCAGAGAGAAGGCAGACAGTGGATGGAAGGAATTGAATAAGGAGAATATGAGGAAAGCAGAAACCAGACAACAAAGATAGAAAAAAAAATTATATTTTTTTTCTTTTTTTTGCTTTAGGATAAAGCAGTATATTAGTTGTGTTGATAAAAATTTATAAACAAAGCCCTGCCAGCTGAATATCTCTTTCTCTAGTTCAGTAGCCAGAACTTTGATTTATAAAATGACAATTGTACAGAATATTATTTCTTTTTATACTTTAAGAAAATAAGTTCAGAATAAAACTATTCAAGGGTTGTGTAGATGAGATCAGATGGTTTGTGGGGATGGGGACTGAGCTCGCGGGGATGGGACGAGATAGGGCCCAAGCTCTCGGGGATAGGGATGGGGACGAGCTTACGAGGATGGGTCAGAAACAGGGAAAAAATTTTTTCCTGTGTCATTCTCTAATGTGGACCTTCGATTCATGAAACCATGTCATCCAAACTAACTGGCCTTTCCGATCCAAAAAGTTTTGACTGCTGAGGACCAGTTGCTTTACATCCTCGCCAGCTATTCCTGCCTAGCAACTGCCGTGTGCATGTTAAGAACCCCATAAAATATATATATCTACCCCGCAAAAAAATCCGAAATATATCTAAACTTTAAATATATGTAAACTTTCATGTACATAAGTGTTAGAAATCTTTTTTTTTATTTTTTGGGAATACGCATAGCGATTTGTAATGCACATGGTGAGAAAATCATGGATTAACCACGTGCTCTCCTTGTGCATTGTACATTTTATATATCAATGCCAAATTAAAAAAAAAATCAAAAATAACTTTTAAGGGCCAGCTATCCCTCCATAAAGGAAATTCTAATTTTTGCCCTTTCCTACTTTCATCAATGGTTCTGTCACACCCCAGATAGCATTCTCAGGTGACACAAAGTGACACCCCTCCAGTTCATCTGAGTGCTGCAGAATTGCTTTCTTTGAAGCACACCTGCAGAACAGCTTGTTTGCCAACAGGGGTGTTCCCAAGATTGATTAGCTCTAATGGATTTGGACCCAAATTAGATCACCTATTCTGCAGTTCAACACATTACAGCCTATGCCACATTTTTTGCTTTGGAAGAAAAGCATTAAAGCAAGAAGAAACCCTCTAGTATATAATGTACATATTTTTTTCATAATGTAACAATATGTAGTAAAAAAAAAGAAAATAAGAGACCAAGAAGGAAATAAAAATGAAGAAGCCATAGAGGCAAGAAACAGACATGCTTGCTGAAGTTTTGAGGATTCTAGTTAGTGTTAAAAGTTTAAATGCAGTCTTTCATTTCACTGATATCATTCTTCAGTAAATAGCTGGGGCTATTTTCATAATACTGTACGAGGGTAAATAAAAAAGTAAAGGCAAAATACATTGAACAGCTTTTTAATAGACGTAACTGTAAGCAATTGAACATATCACTTTTCTACATAGTCCCCATACAAGGTGACACATTTGTTGTATCTTTCATAGTAACATACATAGTAGATGACGGCAGATAAAGACCCGAATGGTCCATCCAGTCTGCCCAACCTGATTCAATTTAAATTATTATTATTTTTTTTTTTCTTCTTAGCTATTTCTGGGCGAGAATCCAAAGCTTTACCCGGTACTGTGCTTGGGTTCCAACTGCCGAAATCTCTGTTAAGACTTACTCCAGCCCATCTACACCCTCCCAGCCATTGAAGTCCTCCCCTGCCCATCCTCCTCCAAACGGCCATGCACAGACACAGACCATACAAGTCTGCCCAGTAACTGGCCTAGTTCAATCTTTAATATTATTTTCTGATTCTAAATCTTCTGTGTTCATCCCACGCTTCTTTGAACTCAGTCACAGTTTTACTCTCCACCACCTCTCTTGGGAGCGCATTCCAGGCATCCACCACCCTCTCCGTAAAGTAGAATTTCCTAACATTGCCCCTGAATCTACCACCCCTCAACCTCAAATTAAGTCCTCTGGTTTTACCATTTTCCTTTCTCTGGAAAAGATTTTGTTCTACGTTAATACCCTTTAAGTATTTGAACGTCTGAATCATATCTCCCCTGTCTCTCCTTTCCTCTAGGGTATACATATTCAGGGCTTCCAGTCTCTCTTCATACGTCTTCTGGCGCAAGCCTCCTATCATTTTCGTCGCCCTCCTCTGGACCGCCTCAAGTCTTCTTACGTCTTTCGCCAGATACGGTCTCCAAAACTGAACACAATACTCCAAGTGGGGCCTCACCAATGACATGTACAGGGGCATCAACACCTTCTTCCTTCTACTGACTACGCCTCTCTTTATACAGCCCAGAATCCTTCTGGCAGCAGCCACTGCCTTGTCACACTGTTTTTTCGCCTTTAGATCTTCGGACACTATCACCCCAAGGTCCCTCTCCCCGTCCGTGCATATCAGCTTCTCTCCTCCCAGCATATACGGTTCCTTCCTATTATTAATCCCTAAATGCATTACTCTGCATTTCTTTGCATTGAATTTCAACTAGCTTCTGCATTCCGTGCAGAGAAGTTTTGGGGCTGCTCCCAAAGCTAGATGAGCATCACTTCCTCTTCTTCAGGGGTGTCCAACCTGCAACCCCATGAAGTATTTTGTGCGGCCCTGGTTGAGGGCGATGCAGTGTTTTCTTCTGCTGCCCCCTGGTGTTTACTGTCTTGCCGGCTCCCTCCTCTGTCTTGCTGCAGCGTTTGCGCAACCCCAGAAAATTTTTGGGGGCCAATGTGGCCCAGGGAAGCCAAAAGGTTGGACACCCCTGCTTTACTTCATCAAACTTTGTCTTTTGCTCTCCGGGTTGCAATGATGCACCCATGTCTCGTCACTGGTGACTGTTCTTTCCAGAATATTCAGATCTTCTTCACACTGTCTAAGGAACTGGGTCACAACCTCTAGACACTGTTGCTTGTGCAGATCAGTAAGCTGTTTGGGAACCCATTGTGCACAGACTTTCCTGTATCCCAAGTCATCAGGCATTATGGCAAATGCAGATCCATAGCTGATATCCAAATTTACAGCCAATTGAGACACTATTATCCGTTGTTTTTCTCTAATCAAGGCATCCGCCCTGTCAATGTGCTCTTATGCGTGCGACCAGAACAACCTTCGTCAGTTACACCTGTTCTTCGTACTTTAAACCTTTTTACCTACTCATAAACCTTTCATTGATTCAGGGTGCTATGTCCATACTGAGTCAATATCTGACAGTGAATTTCCACAGGCTTCACTCCCTCTACTCAAAGAAAACGCACATTATTATCCCAGGACAAGCAGGCAGCATATTCTTAACACATGGGTGACGTCACCGACGGAGCCCTCGGTACGGACCTTTTTAACTAGAAGTTTCTAGTTGGCCGCACCGCGCGTGCGCGAGTGCCTTCCCGCCCGACGGAGGAGTGCGTGGTCCCCAGTTTCTTCGTTTCCGCGGAGCGAAGAAGACGCGTGTATTTTTTCAACGGCCGTTGAAATCACTTTTTGCCTTCCCGCTCGCGCTTTTGTTCTAAATTTTTCTCCCTCTACCTTCGGGTTTCCTTTTTATTTGAATTGCAAAAAAAAAAAAAAAAAAAACTTTGATTTTTTCCTGTTCTTTCGTTTTTGCCCCGGCGGGGCCTGTTGCCATTATACAGGCCTCGGACTTCGATTTTGCGGAGGCTATCTTCCCCTTCATGCCCCCGCAGGTCGGTTTTAAGAAGTGCCAGCGGTGTGCACGCCCGATCTCCGTATCTGACCCACACAATTGGTGTTTGCAGTGCCTGGGTCCGGAGCATCGGGCGGACTCCTGCACCCGCTGTGCCACTTTGCAAAAACGAACTCTTAAAAACCGAAGAATCCAGCAAACCCTTCTCTTCGGCACCGAGTCGGCGATGGATTCCTCACCTTCAACGGCGGTACCGCAAAAATCGGCACCGTCAAGCTCGACACCGACCGACCCCGCATCGGCGCCACTGGCGCCAGGTAAGCCGGCTAAGAAGCCTTCCTCTTCCCTCGAGCGCCCTCCTGCTACGGTGGCGACACCGTCCCTACCGGCATCGCACCGGTCCCGTAAACGCTCCGCCCCGATATCGGTGAGTGCCTCGTCATCGGCCTCCTCATCGCCGGGGCGTGGAGCGGCATCCAAGGAACCGAAGAAAAAGAAAGCGGTTCCGATGCCACCCCTAGATGACCGTATCTCGGCCATTCTACAAACTCAGCTTCAGGAGCAGTTGAAGAAACAACTTGAACAACTGCTACCCTCTATCCTGGCACCGCTCCTTCCGGTACCAGACCGACCCGAGCCCCGCACCGAGCCCCCGGTGTCCACTCCTTCGGTACCGGTAAACACCTCGATGCCGATCCTTTCGGCCCAACAACTTCATGATGATCCAGTGGTTCATTCTCAACCCACAGTGGATCCTCCTCGGCACCAGGCGGTACGGCACTCTTCTCGGGACCGAGAACGACGCCGATCGTCCTCCCCTGGTACCGTTTCGGTGCGCTCTGGTAAATCTTTGTCCAAGACTCGCCACACCGCACCCTCCACCCCGGTGTCCCGACATGCACCAGAGGTCAGGGATCCTGATTTATGGGAGGAGACTCCTCTCGGTACCGAGGAGGATCCCTCCTCATCTGATGAGGAACCATCGGCACCTGATGCCACCTCTAAACCTGAACAGTCCTCTTTTTCTAAATTTCTGAGGGAAATGTCTGCTGCTCTGTCCCTTCCCCTGGAATCTGACTCCAAAAAGTCCCAAGCCTTTTTAGAAGCCTTAGACTTCGAGCAACCTCCTAAGGAGTTCCTCAAGCTTCCCGTGCATGACATCCTACGGGAGACATTCTACAAAAACTTGGAAAATCCCCTCACGGTACCGGGAGCTCCTCGTAAACTGGACAACCTTTACCGAGTCATCCCTATTCCTGGATTCGACAAATCTCAATTGCCCCATGAGTCCCTTCTGGTGGAATCCACCTTAAAAAAGACTCAGGGCTCCAGTGTCTATGCCTCTACCCCTCCTGGCAGAGAAGGTAAGACCATGGACAAGTTTGGCAAGAGGCTTTACCAAAATGCCATGCTTGCCAACAGGGCAAACAACTATTCCTTCCATTTTTCCTTCTATCTCAAACACTTGGTCCAACAGCTGTCTGCCCTCCAGAAGTACCTACCTGAGCGCAAGGTCCCGCTATTCCAACAGCACATCTCTGGCCTTCTCCAAATGCGCAAGTATATGGTCCGCTCGATATACGACTCCTTCGAGCTCACCTCTCGGGCCTCTGCCATGGCTGTAGCCATGCGTCGCTTGGCCTGGCTCAGAGTCTCCGACCTGGACATCAACCACCAGGACCGTCTGGCCAACGCCCCCTGTCTCGGGGATGAGCTTTTTGGAGAGTCACTGGATTCCACCACCCAGAAACTCTCTGCCCATGAGACCAGGTGGGACACCCTGATCAAGCCGAAAAAGAAGGCACCGCCTACCCGACCTTATCGGCCACAAACATCTTATCAACGGAGGTTCTCAGCCAGACCACTCAATCCGCCTCCCCAGCAATCTAGGCGGCCCCGTCAACAGCAACATCACGCTCAGGCTCGATCTCAGGCCTCTCAACCCTCTAAGCCTCCTCAGCCTACTAAACAAACTCAGCCCTTTTGACTCTTCTCTCCAGGGCATAGCCAGTCATCCACCCTTGCTACCTCTTCCACAACCCATCGGAGGTCGTCTCACCATTTTCTCCAGCCGTTGGGAAATCATTACATCGGACCAGTGGGTCCTCAACATCATCCGCCACGGCTACTCTCTCAACTTCCAGACTCTACCTCCGGACAACCTTCCCGTAGAGTCTGCTTCAAACTCATCTCAAACCCCCCTCCTCCTGAGGGAGGTTCAATCCCTCCTCCTTCTCAATGCCATCGAAGAAGTACCTCCAGATCAAAGGGGGCAGGGATTCTACTCCCGCTACTTCCTGGTACCCAAAAAGACGGGAGACCTCCGTCCCATTCTCGATCTCAGGGACCTCAACAAATGTCTGGTCAAGGAGAAGTTCAGAATGCTCTCCCTTGCCACGCTCTACCCTCTTCTTTCTCAACACGACTGGCTATGTTCCCTGGACCTCAAAGAGGCCTACACTCACATCTCCATCAATCAGAATTCTCGCCGCTACCTGCGGTTCCAGGTACTGCACCATCACTATCAGTACAAGGTGCTACCGTTCGGCCTCGCTTCCTCACCCAGGGTCTTCACCAAGTGCCTTATAGTGGTAGCGGCCTTCCTCAGGTCTCACAACCTCCAGGTGTTCCCCTATTTGGACGATTGGTTGGTGAAAGCACCTACGTCTCAACTTGTGCTACAGGCTACTCATCACACCATCTCTCTCCTCCACCTCCTAGGGTTCGAGATCAACTACCCCAAGTCGCATCTGCTTCCCACCCAGCGACTTCAATTCATTGGAGCAGTTCTGGACACCACACTAATGAGGGCTTTTCTCCCCTCCGATCGTCAGCGGACCCTACTCCACCTCTGTCGTCAGGTGCTCATGCATCCCTCCATTCCTGCCCGACAGATGATGGTCCTCCTGGGTCACATGGCCTCGACGGTGCATGTCCTTCCTCTGGCACGTCTCCACCTTCGCACACCTCAGTGGACTCTCGCCAACCAGTGGTCACAGACTACGGATCTTCTTTCTCATCCCATCTCTGTGACATCATCTCTTCAGCAATCTCTCCAATGGTGGTTGAACTCCTCAAATCTTTCCAGGGGTCTGCTCTTTCATCTGCCCCCCCACTCTATGATCATCACCACAGATGCGTCCCCCTACGCGTGGGGAGCTCACCTAGGAGATCTACGCACCCAGGGACTTTGGACCCCACAAGAGCGTCGTCATCACATCAATTTCCTGGAACTCAGAGCCATGTTCTATGCCCTCAAGGCTTTCCAACATCTTCTCTGCCCTCAAGTCCTCCTCCTGTGCACGGACAATCAAGTCGCCATGTACTACATAAACAAGCAAGGCGGCACCGGATCTCGCCCCCTTTGTTTGGAGGCTCTGCGCATCTGGACCTGGGCCACGGACCGCAATCTTTTTCTCAGGGCGGTCTATATCCAGGGCGAACAGAACTCTCTGGCCGACAATCTCAGTCGCATCCTTCAACCCCACGAGTGGACGTTGGACCCTCCGACTCTGCTCTCCATCTTTGCTCGATGGGGCACTCCTCAGGTGGACCTCTTTGCAGCACCTCACAATCATCAGCTGCCCCAATTCTGCTCCAGACTCTTCTCTCCTCACCGTCTGGCCCCGGATGCATTCCTGCTCGATTGGAGGGATCGGTTCCTGTATGCCTTCCCTCCACTTCCTCTGATGTTGCGGACCTTGTCCAAACTCCGCAAAGACCACGCCACCATGATTCTTATCGCACCTCGGTGGCCTCGCCAACACTGGTTCTCACTCCTGCTCCAGCTCAGCTCCAGGGAACCCTTTCTACTTCCTGTGTTTCCTACTCTACTTACGCAACAGCATCAGTCTCTGCTACATCCCAATCTGTCTTCGCTCCACCTGACAGCTTGGTTTCTCTCGGGCTGACCTCTCCAGAGAATCTATCTCAACCGGTCCGCCTCATTTTGGACGCTTCCAGGAAACCGGCCACTCTCCAATGTTACCATCAGAAGTGGACCAGATTTTCCTCCTGGTGTCTCCGGCATCATCAAGAACCCACCTCCTTAGCGGTGGAAACTGTCTTGGAATATTTGCTCTCACTGTCCAACGCTGGCCTCAAAACTACCTCCATCAGAGTCCACCTCAGTGCCATCACTGCGTTTCATGAGCCTATTCTCGGAAAACCCCTCACGGCTCATCCTCTGGTTTCCAGATTCATGAGAGGACTCTTCAACATCAAACCGCCTCTCAAGCCTCCTCCTGTCGTCTGGGACCTGAATGTGGTTCTCTCAGCTCTCATGAAACCTCCGTTTGAGCCTCTTGCCACAACTTCTCTCAGGCTTCTTACCTGGAAGGTGCTTTTCCTAATTGCCATCACCTCTGCCAGGAGGGTCAGCGAACTGCATGCACTGGTTGCCGACCCACCTTTCACTGTTTTTCACCATGACAAGGTTGTTCTGCGTACCCACCCTAAATTCCTCCCCAAGGTGGTCTCAGCTTTTCACCTCAACCAGTCCATTGTGCTGCCCGTCTTCTTCCCTAAGCCTCACTCGCATCCTGGGGAACAGGCGTTGCACACGCTGGATTGTAAGCGTGCCCTTGCTTACTATCTTGATCGTACCAGAGCTCACCGAACAGCCCCTCAGCTCTTTTTGTCTTTCGACCCCAACCGTTTGGGTCGTCCTGTCTCCCAACGGACACTTTCAAATTGGCTTGCTGCCTGTATTGCTTTCTGCTACGCTCGGGCCGGTCTCTCACTGGAAGGAACTGTCACGGCCCACAGAGTCCGAGCTATGGCTGCTTCTGTGGCTTTCCTCCGCTCCACGCCCATCGAGGAAATCTGCAAGGCGGCCACTTGGTCCTCAGTTCACACGTTCACTACTCACTACTGTCTGGATGCGTTCTCCAGACGAGATGGACACTTCGGCCAATCTGTGTTACAAAATTTATTTTCCTAATGGCCAACCATCCCACCTCCCTCTTTGTTAGCTTGGAGGTCACCCATGTGTTAAGAATATGCTGCCTGCTTGTCCTGGGATAAAGCACAGTTACTTACCGTAACAGGTGTTATCCAGGGACAGCAGGCAGATATTCTTACGTCCCACCCACCTCCCCGGGTTGGCTTCTTAGCTGGCTTATCCTAACTGGGGACCACGCACTCCTCCGTCGGGCGGGAAGGCACTCGCGCACGCGCGGTGCGGCCAACTAGAAACTTCTAGTTAAAAAGGTCCGTACCGAGGGCTCCGTCGGTGACGTCACCCATGTGTTAAGAATATCTGCCTGCTGTCCCTGGATAACACCTGTTACGGTAAGTAACTGTGCTTTCTTTGATGGTGCAATCTTGCAATGGAGCATCCGTGTTTCTGACCTCGTGACTGCCACACAACTAAATGCTGAGCACTGCACTGTGAATGTATGAACTATCCAACAGGTACATATGTTACATTTCACTAGCTCTATTCTGGTAATTGCTTATTTTATCAATTGCCTTTAATTTCTGATTCACCCTCGTACATACTTCGTTTGGTCAATGAGATGAATTACAGGTTTTAAATGAGACACTATCAAACCTTGTAAAAATTAGAGTGACACTCAGACATCAAGCAGAAGAATGGAACATTTGTGACCCTCTCTGGGAAAAGATGACTAAAGTAGTTCTGTTTCTGGTGACTTTATCATGTTTTCTTAGAGACAGTCACATTTAGTTCCATCCCTTTTGCAGAGGATTTTCTGAGGTCTCTTCATTATAGGTTCACTTTAATATATATTTCTGACATATAGAAACAAGTGCGCATTCTAGTGTTGGGGAGGGGGACAGATTAAAATACAATGAAAAAATAAGCTGTACATTAATCCTATTTGTTTAGAAGTATGAGACAGTTCTACATTCTGTTCATTTAAGTGCCTTATTTTTTTTCATTGCAGAATATGTCACTTCATTATCTTGGTTGCCCAAACATAACTGCAGGTTCTTTGTACAAAACTGCAGTAGAATGTGGCCTTATGCAGGTTTTTCCTGCGCACTTAGGCCATTTTTACTACAGCTGGAAAATGGCCATTTCTATTTTCCAAATTAATGGGCACATGCTAATGATGTCATTAATGCCATTATTACAAATTAGTGCATTACTGACACCTATTTTGTACGTTTTAAAAATTCAATTGCTAATCTTGTGCTGATTTGCACATGGCAATGTAGCTGTGCTTTTAGTGCAGAAATGCCGACCCTATGCTACCAGTCACATCATATCTTTGGTAAAATAATATTTATGCTTGCAGTTTGCCTGTACAGATTGCTAAATTACTGTGGGACTCCTTGGAGCATCCCACGGTAAGCTCTTTTCAGCTGCAGTAAGCATGTGCTAGTACTTACCAAAGCTTTGTAAAAGGAGCCCTGCATGTATTATATGAATGTTATTTTTATAATCAGCTGATAGTAGCAAGTGTGTTTGGGGGATTTTTTTTAAATATTTTTAGGATTAACAGGTACTGGATTCTGTTATCTAAATAAAGCAATAGAACATCCTTCCACCAGTCACCCCTCATAAAAACCACTGATGACATTTATGAGTCCTCAATGGTAGCTCCTTGCTGGTATTAGAATTTAGAGCAAAGCAAACTGGGCAAATAGTTTCACATCTTGCCTGACCCTGCCTGGGTGGTCCTGTAGTCCAGGCAATCTCCATATCTCACTTGGAATCCTTTAATATGGGCTATTTTCTGAGAACAAACTATGTTCTTCATCTGGAAAGGTTTAAGTTAAATGCATGGGAAAGGATAGTACAGTACATTATGAGGGTAATTCTATGGAGAACTCTAGCACAAATGGGAATGCCCAAACACATAACTCAACTGATAAAGAGCCTCTATGAAAATCAAGAAACTGCAATGAGAACAGAATATGGTCATACTGATTGATTTCCAATAAACGTGAGATCAGACAAGAGTGCATCTTGTAACCTTACCTGTTCAATGTTTACAGCAAAGCCATTTTCAGAAAAGCAAATTTGGAAGACGAGGGTGTTGGCTTCAAAGTTGGTGGCTGAAATTTAAACAACTTTTGCTATGCAGATGATACACCACTCATCAGCAGTAGCAAAGAAGACATGCTGTATCTACTGAGAAAAGTCAAAGCCAAAAGTCACAACATGGGATTGGAGCTGAACATAAACAAGATGAATATCATGAACACGGAAAATGAAGATTTTGAACTTGAAGGCGATAGAATAGAAGTTGTAAAGGATTTCAGTTTCCTGGGCTCTTTCATAAATAAAGAAGCAACTAGCATGGAAGAAATACTCCGCAGAATAGATTTCGGTCACTCTTCAA
Organism: Geotrypetes seraphini; assembly: GCF_902459505.1. Lineage (NCBI taxonomy): Eukaryota > Metazoa > Chordata > Amphibia > Gymnophiona > Dermophiidae > Geotrypetes > Geotrypetes seraphini. Next base: position 309,096,313 of record NC_047086.1, on the reverse strand, counting down.
TGAAATCTCTTGACAAAGTATTCAAAGGCAAGGAAATAACACTCCAAACGAAGCGCAAACTTGTCCACACACTCATTTTCTCAGTGGTCAATTACGGTTGTGAAAGTTGGATACTGCAGAAACAAGACAGAAAGAAAATTGATTCATTTGAGCTTTGGTGCTGGGGAAGGATTTTATGCGTGCTGTGGACTGCCAGAAGAATTAACAAATGGATTCTGGAAGAGATAAATCCGGCTATGTCACTCAAAGGCCAAATGATGAAGTTACAACTGTCTTATTTTAGTCACACTGTCAGAAGAGAAACATCACTAGAGAAGGACATTACTGTATTTTTCGCTCCATAAGATGCAGCTCACCATAAGACGCACCCCAGATTTAGAGAAGGAAAACAAGGAAAAAACCCATTGTGAACCAAATTGTATACTAATATATACCCAACACCTTTAAATTCCATCCCAGACCCTGGCACCTTTAAATTCTGTACCAGATCCCCCCAATCAATCATCACTTTTACATACCCCCCCAATACCTTTAAATTCCGTCCCAGATCCCCCAATCAATCATGGACATGTTGAAAACAATCATGGGGATGATGCTGAAGAACCTTACTGGACTAGCACATAACTGATCTCTTTTTATATCTGTAATTCATCAAGACGCTAGGATTTGAACATGAGTCAGAAAATGGAAAATGCAGCCATTTTACAGCTGCACTAAAAGTGCACAGGAAACATAGAATGCCTTAGATCAGTGGTTCCCAACCCTGTCCTGGAGGAACCCCAGGCCAAAAGGGTTTTCAGGCTAGCCCTAATGAATATGCATGAAGCAAATTTGCATGCCTATCACTTCCATCATATGCAAATCTCTCTCATGCATATTCATTAGGGCTAGCCTGAAAACCCGATTGGCCTGGTGTTCCTCCAGGACAGGGTTGGGAATCACTGCCTTAGATCAGTGCCCTCTTAGACCTCAGCAGTGCAGCCAGCATGAATACAGCCGGCATATCAGCACCAGAATCGTCATCGGTCTTTGTAATAAATATGTGTTTTAAATTTAATATCTTAGACTAAATTAAAATAGAAAAGTATTATTAGAGTTAAGTTATACTCATCTTAGTCTATGTGGAAGGGTGGTCAATCTGACATAGAACTATGTTTCGCCTGCAATAGGCTTTATCAAGGATATCCGCCTTTAGTTTAGCAGACACATATTCTCCGCGACTGTATACAATTGTTGCCTTAGGAGAAAATATTACTAAATTTGTAGCCTGGTGCTGCTTGTAGTGTACAGGAAACCATGCACTAATAAAAGTGTAGGCCATTTTGTAGCACAACTTAGTAAAAAGGCCTCATAGAATTTAAAAAAAAATGTATAGAGATCTGCACACTCTCCTGTTAGATCTGCTTTTATGGAACACCTTTGCTTTTTTCATCCCAACTTAAGAACCTTGGAGATCTTTTAGACTTCAGATTTCAAATTGAAGGTCATATTATTGCTGTTTTTAAAGCTGTGGTTTTTTTTCCAGTTTTGTTGATTACATTAACATTTGATCGTTTTTAATAAATCTATATTTGGAACTATAATCATAATTTTATTTCTCTCTGAATGGTTTGTAGTCTTTTTCCCACTCTTCATATGAAAAGATTAACAAAATTGTAGTTGGTACAAGCTGTAACCTGTTTGCTTACTGATATAGTGATCCATGACCATAATAATTATGTTAGCTCCCTATGGATTATCATGTTCAATTTTAAATACTTACCGGTATGCTAACTTTTACACTTGTGAATAGGCTAGATCAGGGGTGGGCAACTCTGGTCCTCGAGGGCCGGAATCCAGTCGGGTTTTCAGGATTTCCCCAATGAATATGCATTGAAAGCAGTGCATGCAAATAGATATCATGCATATTCATTGGGGAAATCCTGAAAACCCGACTGGATTTCAGCCCTTGAGGATCGGAGTTGCCCACCCCTGGGCTAGATCAGGGGTGTCAAAGTCCCTCCTTGAGGGTCGCAATCCTGTCGGGTTTTTAGGATTCCCCCAATGAATATACATGAGATTTATTTGCATGCCCTGCTTTTGTTGTATGCTAATAGATCTTATGCATATTCAATGGGGAAATCCTGAAAACCTGACTGGATTGCAGTCCTCAAGGAGGGACTTTGACACCCCTAGGCTAGATCCATCTTATTTGAAATCTCTGATACAGCTGTATTAACTATGCTTTCATTTTCTGAAACCAGGAAACATGGCTTTTTTTTCAACTGTGCCAAAACTCAGTAGTGATTACTGCATGGCAAGTGCAATGAATACTTACTCAATTTCCATTGGGTTTGTCACATTTGCTGTACCATGAATCAGTGCTGCGGCTTTGTAAAAGGGGCTCTATCTTTCTAAAACGATATAAACCAATTGAAAGAATATGCTTTCAGAAAGTCAGTCAGGGACTGGCTGTTTGAACATAAATTTTCATCCTGAAGGGTTTTTGTGGGTTGGGTATTATTTATTTTTTCTGTATTTCATTGATGTGACTATTCTCTGTTTTTCTGAAATGTATTAGATATAGAGTATTTTGGTTGGGGTTTTTTTTTTTTTATTTGGACTGGTTTCTTATTTATTTTTCAAGCTAAACTTATTATTTCTAAATTTTTTTATTTTTATATTTTATATTCTTTTATTCATCATTGAAGAACTGTATTGGTAATATTATTTTTACAAGTTGCTCAGAGATTGAAGACAAATGATCATATAAATAAACAGTTGATTGAAAAGGAGAGTCTGTGCTGTCCATTAATATATATATAGCTTCTGTTCTTGTAGTCCACAAGCCTTGCAGTGAAGGCCACTTTATTCAGGTAAATCACAATCGCCCTCATTAAAAGATCTATTTACTGAAATGTGGTGAGATTTTGTAATTACCATATATTAGTTGCCAAAATTAACATGCATTAACTGTAAAACCTATACACCTTCCCATCCAGTTAATTCAAAGTGGAGAATGACACATGCACAAATTTGGCCCTGTCCCCGCAGGAACTCAATTTGCCCATCCCATCCCCATGAGTTTTGTCGCTGTCCCTGTTACTGTCTTGTTCCTGTAAGCTCTGCCTTAACTGCACAATCCTCGAACACTTATGATATTAAGTGCAGATGAGGATGGAGCTTGCAGGAATGGGGCACGGACAGGTAAAGAACTCACGGGGACAGGACGGGAAACTGAGTCCCCGTTGGGACGGTGAAAAATTTGTCCCCGTGTCATTCTCTAATTCAAAGGATGCATTGTCAAGCTAGTGTGCGTCAGTGCATCTAATTCCATGTTAACTGCATTTAGCGTTATTTGTGCAAATGACCTTAACTGCATCTTATCTGCCTTGCTAAGATTTATGACCTAATTCTATATAGCTCGTATAGCACTCAAAATTGCTAGCAGAAATTTGGGCATGTGTCCAATTTCTGTACACAGTTTAATTGAATAACAAGCAAATTTGTGCTGATAATTGGGCGTTGATAATCCATTATTAATAGTAATTGGCATTAATTAAAATTTATGTGCACACTTTTAGGTGCCAGGATCCCAGCATAAATTATATGTGCTGATACTAAGAGAGGGTGCAGCCATGGGAGAGGCATGGGCAAATCAGGGGCATTCTTAGAATTTATGTGCAGTTTTATAGAATAAGGGAGATCTGCACGTAACTAAAGTATAAGAATTTGTATCAGGATTTACGGTACTTGGTATAAATCCTCACACTGAAAATTGTGCATGGATCCCAGCACCAAATGTTATTCTATGAGTATTCATGGTGTCCAATTTGAGTGTCGTTTATAGAATAGTGCTTAGTGTGAAATTTTATTGGTGCCCTAAATAGAATTTTGCCCTTAACGTGTGTTAACTTGTTTTACATTATTAATAAAGTGAATTTGGTGCTCATTCTCCATCTATTCTCGATTAACTAATTAATGTGGAAATTAGGACATACTATCAAGCTGGTATGCTGTCAATATATCTAATTCCCACATTAACAGCTTAGTAAAACTTAGGGCTCCTTTTACTAAGATGCGCTAGGGCTTTAAAGCACGGAATAGCGTGCGCTACATTGCCACGCGCGCTAGACCTTAACGCCAGCATTGAGCTGGCGTTAGTTCTAGAAGCGTAGCACACGGTAATTTCCTGCGTGCGCTAAAAACGCCAGCGCACCTTAGTAAAAGGAACCCTTAGTAAATAGGCCCTTAAATATTTGGAAGAAGGATTATTTCATGTTACAAATAAGCTGATGAAGAATTTATGATGAAATATCTTTTTATAATCCTGTTTATAGCTAGATTTCATAAATTATTATGAGTTTTTTAATCTATTCAGGGACTGTTAATGAAGCCTGTGCCCTTGTAGTTGTCCAAACCTATTGATTTACAAAGAAAGACAACTAACTTAATTGTCATATTAGGTTCCCCATGGCCTCTAAAGCAAAATAAAAGGCTGAGAGTACTCATTTGAGTTTCATATCATGGTTTTGATGGTCAGAAAGGATTTCATAAATTTACAGCCTCTGTTATCTACGTTCTGCTTCTTGATAGCATTAAATGGGTTGACTGCAGTGTTACGTATTACTGTGCTCTACTTGAGATGCTTGGAATATTACTTTGAGAATTGGAAAGGCTCTGGGGTGCTAAAAATGATTATGAGATTTTTTCTTGCTTGACAGGATGAGCAGGTCTACATGAAGTATAAGGCAGTTATGTGAATTGACTGTGGACAGGCTTCAATCATAGAATCATGTTGTGTTTTACTCATTTTTGAGACATTATTTGTGCAAAATTGCATTTTAAGGCAGTAGTTACAGTTTTATCTAATTTCAAAGATTACTTTGAAATTATTTCTTCCTTTTTTTCAATTAGTTCACAAAAGCTTGTCTTGCAGCAAGTATTATTATTTATGATTCTAAACAGTTTGGTATTAATAAGGTTCATAGTCAGTCACGCGCGAGACACCAGCGTGCCGACAATCGAGCGCTGACAATTCGGCACAAGAAAGAAGCGCGCTGCGGGAAAACTTAGTTTTAAAGAACTCTGTTGTGGGGTGTGAGTGGGGAACCCCCCCCCACACACACTTTACTGTATAGTGTTTGCGCTGCTGTTGGGGGGTGGTTTGGGGGCTTGGAACCCTCCATTATAGAGAAAACGGCAGCGTGAACACTATGCAGTAAAGTGGGGGGTTCCCCCCCACACCCCCTGTCGGAGCTCTTTAAAACTGTTTTCCCGCGGCGCACTTTTTTCTTGCGCAGAATTGTTAGCGCTTGATTGTCTGGCGCTTGATTATCCCGTCAACACTAATAATGCTGCATCTATCAAATATACACAGATTCCATAGGACTAATATGTTTAGTTGTCTCCAGTGATTTTTTTTGTCTGAAATGCTGTAATGAAAAGATCTTGGGTATTTCAGAAAATAGTCTCAAACTTGCCCAACAGATATGTATACACTGGTTGTTTCGTTTCAATTTAATTTAATTTTTGTTTTAATGTGCAGTATTTTAAAATAGAATGAAGCAAAACCAAAAAATGTAATTGCTGATTTTTTGTTTCACTTTGAAATGACAGGAAACTATCTTCTTTGATGTGATTATTTTTTCATATTGTTTCAAAATTAATGCTTACCATATTAATTTCTAGAAGGGTGCATTTTTATGAGTATTAAAACTAATCACTAGCAGTTCCAAAAAGCTTAATTGTAGGCCAGATTGAGAAAATACTGTAAGAATACTGGCAGAAGTATATAACTACAAATAACAGAATTGTGAATACCCTAAACCAGTGTTTCTCAACACATGGTATGCGTACCCTTTCTCCAGTGGGATGCCCCCCCCCCCTCTGCTGAAGAGCCTTGAAGTCCATGCGCTCGGGAAGATCCTGTCGGCTCCACCCACTTTGACACATTTGCGGCAGAGGGGTGGTACCAACTGGGTGACAGACTCAAAGGCTCTGCGTCAGTTAAGCTAGTGTCAGTACTGAGCCTTCTATAGACTCAGGACTCCTTTACAGGCAGCGGGAGGTGGCAGAAGAAGCAGGGCTCTTCATTGCTGGAGTTAGCTTGATGTTGCCCAGACTGTGGGGCCATTCTGGATGACCCAGAAGACTTCACAAACCAAGCTAACACCAAGCTAACTCCAGCGATGAAGAGCCCTCCATCTTCTGCTACCCTCCCACTGCCTATCATGGAGTCTGAAGTCTATACAAGGCCCGTCATTGATGCTAGCTTAACTGACGCAGAGTCTTCGAGTCTATCACTCATGAGGCCCTGTTTGGTACCACCCCTCTGATGCAAATGTGTCAAATTGGGTGGAGCTGACAGGATCTTCCTGAGTGTGTGTACATGAAGGCTCTTCGTTGAAGTTTGTGCCAGTGCCAGGACCTGTGTGGAATCCAAATTCTGGATCAGGCTGTGGTAGGATGGCAGAAGGATGAAGGTTAGAGGAGGAGAAATGCTTGACTTACGGGGGGGGGGGGGGGAGAGTGGAGAGGGCATGATGTTGGACTGAGGGATGTGGGGAAATGGAGAAAGTTGATAAGGCTGGTTGGATGGATGGATGGGAGTGGAGAAATTCTGGACATGGATGGAGGAGAGGGAAGGGGAACTAAAGAGAAAGGGAGTATATGCACATGGATGAAGATGAAAAGAAAAGAGAGGAAGGTGGTGCACATGGATAAAGTGGAATGGAAGGAAATAGAGAGAGGAGATGCACATGGCTGAAAGTGAAAAGGAAGAGGGGAAAAGATGCATTTGGATCGAGGTAGGGAGGGGCATGATCTTGGGACACAGAAGGGAGGAAGGAAATAGAAAGGGAGAATTGTTGGGCATGAGTGTCTGAGTGAGAGGGAAATAGATGGTGCGCCTGGGGAAAGGAAGAAAGAGGAAAATTATTGCGCATAGAGAGAGAAGAGTGAGGTAAAGATGCATGGGGAAGAAAAGTATGAGAGGGAGAAATGTTGGATATGGTCGTGGAGAGGGAACAGTGGAACAGGTTGAAAGGAATGCAAGGGGGAGAAATGTTGGACATAGTGGTGAAGGGAATGGAGGGAGAGATGTGGCATGTACTGGAGAGGGGTAATAGAAGGAGAAAGTTGGGCATGGGGCTGGTGGGCAGTGGTGAAAGATGCTGCACATGATCCGGGGAATGAGAGAGGGAGAAATGTTGGATGTGATAGTAGAGGGGATGAGAAAGATGCATCATGGATCTCTCTCTCTCTCTCTCTCTCTCTTCACTCCCTTTGTAGCAAGGGAGGGAATGAGAGAAAGACCGATGGACAGTGAGAGAGAGAGAGGGAGACATGTTGCCAATGGGGGTGGAGGAGAGAGGAAGAAAAGTTGAACTGATTGAGGGACAAAAAGAGATGTTGGTTGGGGAAGGGAATGAGGTCCAGAGGAGAGGAAGCATGCAGGAGGCAGAAAGAAAGAAATGTTGGATGCACAGTCAGAAGGAAATGAAACAAGAGACTAATATCACCAGAGACTAAAATCACCAGACAACAAAGGTAGGGCAAATGATTTTATTTTCAATTTAGTGATCAAATGCGTCAGTTTTGAAAGTTTATATCTGCTGTCTATATTTTGCACTATATTTGCCTTTTTTTGTTGTTGTAGCTGTTCCTGAGGTGACATTGTTATATGTTAAAGTCATCTCCCTTGACCTCTTTGGAACAAAACAAATATAAATGATAATTAACATTTTCTCTGCATACATTGTGATTTCTGTTTTTTAATTTTGTGGTTACCATTATGTATTGTTAATAAGATTATATTGTGTGTATATGAAAAATGAATGGAAGGAATTGCATTACAATTAGTACTATTATGGGGGTGGGTCTGGGGCGGAGCTTGGGCGGGGGTACTCGGTTGATATTTGTTAGACATAGGGGGTACTTGGTTTGAAGAAGTTGAGAAACACTGCCCTAAACTACTCCAAAGTTCATTCCCTTAGAAGCTCATTTTAGTAGGTTTGCATGGCACCTCCATGTGTAAATGGTCCAGTACACCTAAGGGCTCCTTTTACTAAGCTTAGTAAAAGGAGCCCTAAGAGACCATGTATACATATGAGTCCACAGGACACAAATTTTTTAAAGGAGAACATTCTGGAGAATGATTGGGTGAGCCTGAAAAGTATTTGTGGTATAATAGATGTGTCATTGTGGACAAGTACGTAGTTGGTCCAAATCCACATGTTTTCTAGAAGGTATCAAACACAGTTTTCAACTCCTCCTCCTCCTTCAGTGGGGTGTGCTGCCCCTTCAGTTTTTCCTTCTATACGCTTGCGGTACAGTGTGAGTGATCTGCCCAGATTAAAACTTTTTTCTTTTCTCTCCAAAATTTGGAGGCTTTCAGTGCTCCAGAGTTCCCAATATTTCTGGAGTAACTCTGCCTGGGAGAAGAAACATACTTGGAGTTTGCAGCTGGCAGGCCAATCCCTCTATGGTAGCTGTTAGCCAGCCTGCTTAATATTTTAGGAGCTCAGGGACCATGCCCATTGAAGCTAGCTTGCCTCCTGGTTTTTTCAAGAGCTTGAGCGCAAGCTGAATTGGCACTTGTAGTGGTCCTTGCGGGAGCTTTCAGGGTGCCAGCTGGGTGTCACTTCCTATGAGCATCAGAGCAGCATCGAAGCATTTAGCATTCCTGGCCGTGGTAGAAACCTCTACCGTAGCTTAGTAAAAGGGGGTTTATAAGATAGCACCTACTTTTCCAATTAAACCAGAAGCATTGTTATAAAATTACCCTCTAAATGACTAGAAATTAGAAATTGAAATGTGTGGCATAAAACTGAACTGGAAACTAAGGAGCCAACTTTTGCATGCAGTACAGTGCCAGAGAAACAGAAATATATGTAAACCTGTACTATGCAAAATACAAATGGGTTGATGTTCAACCCACAGTGGCCAGTGGTTTTTATGCTACTGGCAGCTATAGGCAAAATTGAGCCCAGATATTTAATGTCAGGCCATATCTGAGCATCAGCATTGAATTTCTTGTTGGTTGCCAACCCAGCACCCCCATAGCTAAGCAGACAAAAATAGAACTATCACCAGTATTCATACAAATACCGGCTCCTCCCTTTAACTGCCCAATATTAATCAGGCAGTTCTGTAGCAGTCAGAACTGATATTCAGTGGCCCTGCTCGGTTAAGTGCCACTAAATATCCATAGTTTAAGCGAGCAGAAGCTTATACTGCCTGCTTAAACCACAAAGTGTTAACCCCTGAAATATTTGAGATTCAGATTCAGAAACCAAAAGTAAACTGTATTTTTCTACCTATATTATCTGGAATCCAAATAGCTTAACTTCTGTAGCCTGTGCCTCCCACATTTTGCTGTCTGTAGTATCCACTTCTAAATTCTCCTCTAGACTTGGTTGGTGTTACACATGCTGGACCTAGGATTAGGGTTACCAGACATCTGGGAAAATTCGGACATGTCCTCTCAGCAGTTGTCTGGGTTTTGGAAAGCTCTGGCCGTATGTGGAGAGCCTCTGAGCATGCACGGTTGACACCACAGGCATCCGCACATGCTCAGAGGGCCCCCGAACATGGAATAATGAGCCAAAGCAATGGGGTGGGGCTTGGAGCAGAATGAGACAGGCCGAAGGCAGATTGGGGCATGGCTGGGGACATAGTGTGGTTGAGCCAGGTGTCTATGATTTTGCCAAGAAAAATATGGTAACTCTACTTAGGTTGCAAGTGATCCCCAACTGTTTGCCATCAATTTTTTGGTAGGCTTGGTGCTCCTTTTGGCATTAGGACCTAAGCAAGTGCCCTGTTTGCAGCCCCTTAACACTAACCCTGCTTTTGAGAATGCACAGATCTGCAATGGGGAAACAGGATAGCTGGGCCTTTGAACACTGGCTGAAGCAGTGGTGTAGCCATGGACCCACCCAGCTTCAATTTAGGCCCACCCAGCAGCAGTGTGCTTTGTTAGTGTAGCTGGCGGGGATCCACAAGCTCCACAAGCTAAAGAATCCTCTCAGGAGCCTCCCTGAAATGCCTAAACCTCAGGGCAGTCAATCAGTCATGAACTAAGCATGCATGGACAACTCTAACTGTCGGTGGCAGAAGCATGCTGCCAACTGCCCTAAGGCTTAGACAGCTCAGTGAGGCTCTGGAAAGGACTCTATAGCTGGTGGGGCTTGGGGATCCTAGTCAGACAAGGTATTACCATATTTTTCGCTCTTTAAGACTTACTTTTTTTCCCACCCAAAAGTGGGTGAAAATGTCCATGTGTCTTATGTAGGGAAGGTACTTTTTTTAAACGCCCCACCTCGACGTACCATTTTAAATGTCCGTGCCCCATATGGCTTTCCCTAGCGTCGGTGAGCACCTGAAGCCTCTTCTCACTCACCCATGGTGTCCAGATTCAGCGTCCTGCCCTCACGACGGGTGGGGCCTTACCGCCAAGCTGCTTCCTGACCCAGCGAGAGAGGTCGTATTCCACGCTGTGACCCCCGCTGACCTAATTATGGCAGCCTGCACAGCGAACTTAGCAGGTTGCCATTGGCTTATGAAGCATGTTGCCTCTGCCGCGGTCCCGCCCCTGATGTCAGAGGAGGGGCGGGACCGTGGCAGAGGTAACATGCTTCGGAGGCCAATGGCAGCCTGCTCAGTTCATTGTGCAGGCTGCCATAATTAGGTCAGCGGCAGTCACAGCGTGGAAGATGACCTCTCTCCCTGGGTCTGGAAGCAGCTTGGAGATAAGGCCCCACCCATTGCACTTCTAGTGATCAGAGGGCAGTAAAAGTGCCTCACTTTAGAGAACACAGGAAAATAAAGCAGGAAGAGGGAGTAAGAATGCCTCATTTAGAGATCACAGGGAAGGAGAGAGCAGGAGGAGAGCAAGAGTGCATCCCACTAGATATGACAGGGAAGGAGAGAGCAGGAGCAGGAGGATAGCAAACCAGCAGGACACTGGATCTGGAAACCGGAGGGGGAGGGGGAGGGGGAGGTGGCTTCTAAAGGACCTTGAGGAGGGGCAGGAAAACAGACTTGAAGACAAGGCAGATGCTGGACTAGAGAGGGTAGAGAGAGAGGCAACACTCAAAATGTTAGCGGAAGGATGATAGAGAGAGGGAGAAACCTGAAACAAAAGGGAGGCAGAAAAGAGGGGGGCAGATATTGGACTTGGGGGTGTATAGAAGGAATAGAGAGAGAAAGAGAATGCAGACAGGTGGAACGATTCTGGACAAGGTAGAGAGGAAGGAAGGAGAGAGAGAGAGAAGCAGAGAAAGACCTGGAAGAAAGGAGAACATGGACCCACCCAGCTTCAATTTAGGCCCACCCAGCAGCAGTGTGCTTTGTTAGTGTAGCTGGCGGGGATCCATAAGCTCTACAAGCTAAAGAGTCCTCTCAGGAGCCTCCCTGAAATGCCTAAACCTCAGGGCAGTCAATCAGTCATGAACTAAGCATGCTGGACATGCTGGATGGAACATGCTGGAAATGCTGGACATGGGGATGGGATTGGGGGTTATAAGCAGAAGAAAGACAGAGAGAGATAGAGACCTGGACCCAAAGGGCATGGGGCTGGATTGTGAAAGAAAGAAAGAAGTCCAACCAGAAACTAATTAAATCACCAGACAACAAAGGTAGGAAAAATGATTTTATTTTCAATTTAGTGATCGAAATGTGTCAGTTTTGAGAATTTATATCTGCTGTGTGTATATGAAAAATGAAAGGAAAAAATTGCATTACAATTAGTAGGGGAGGGAGGACAGGGTGCAGAGCCTTACAAGGAGTGTGGGATTGGGTGCAGTGCCTGACAGGGAGTGAGGGGTCTGGGTGCAGAGCCTGGTATATGTTAATACACAATTTGGTTCAGAATGGGTTTTTTCTTGTTTTCCTACTCTAAATCTAGGGTGCGTCTTATGATCAGGTGCGTCTTATGGAGCAAAAAATACGGTAATTCATACTGTATGTGAGAATGGAGGGGGACCGTGAGTAGAGAGGAAATGTGTGGGCCCAGTCCATCCGTCCACCCCGAGGCCCACTCAGAAATAGAGGTCTGGCTGTGCTCCAGGGCTGAAGGCATTGCTTCTCTGTGTATATTGCAGTGTGCAGGGTCTAGGCTCTTTCATTAATACCTAGGGACTGTAGGTTAATTTTAGCAAGCAACAGAAAAAGTGCCTCTACTCTGTATCAGATGTACGCATGAAAAGAAAACATGAAAATCCTCCCTCTTTTTTAAGCATTATTTGGTTCACATCAAAGCTTAATAAAGCTTTTGTAGGCTTAGGCATCTTTTTGTGTTATGATAGATATTTACTTCCTAATATAAGTCATTTGGAAATAATTCAACCTTTAATACATGTGGCATTATAGACACACATTATTGACTCTGCTAACACATTACTTTGCTTAATATATTTTGTAAAAACTCAGAAGACTTGATAGTGGCAATGGTTCAACTTTTAATACATGTCACATTACAGACACACGTTATTGACTTTGGTAACACATTACGTTGCTTAATATATTTTGTTAAAAACTCAGAAGACCTGATAGTAGATAATTTGGTTAATGGAGCATTGTAGGCATTCAAGTAATTTGCATAATTGTGGCAGACTGATAAGGCTGCCTGTTTGGTGTTCAGAATATAAATGGTTGATCAGAGAAAAAAGAAAAATGAAGGGAAAAATCAGTGCAGAAAGATGAAATCTGGTGCCAGTATAAAGGTCTATTTGCTAAACAGTTTTAAGGTTGTGCAGTTGTCGCCTGTTAACAGATAAGGTACGTTACGTGCAAAACCTCTATAATAATTATAGAAACTGTACTGTTCGTGTATGGCAGCCATTATATTTATGGTGAGCACACACAGAGTGCTATTAACCGCGTCTCTGAAGATTGTAGGGCCTCTTTTACAAAGCCATGGTAGCAATGCATCTGCAGTAAATGCACTGAAGCCCATTCAGTTCCTATGGGCTTTGGTGAATTTACCATGGTTTTACAATGTTCCCTCATCTGAACAAAAAAAAAATTATGTGAGCAAAGGACTGAGTTGATGTGAGCAAACATTTTCCATTACATTACACCAGAGAAAGAGAAAGCAATGCATGCCCACTTATGCTGTGCAAAATATGAAGATAGACATAAATTGCTAAAAACTGACATATTCCAACCACTACATTACAAATCAACAAATGCAAATAAAACAAAAAAAATGGATAATTTATATCATTTTATTGGATTAAATATATTTTTCAATTAGTTTTCAGAAGCCAAAACCTCCTTACTCAGATTAGGACTGTATACTGCTATTATGGTATCCTGTCCTGACCTGAAGAAGAAGGTTCTGTCTCTATAGTTAGTCCAAAAGGTATTAAAATTAATCCAATAAGATAGCACCTTATTTCCATTTTCTATTTTTACTTATTAACATTTTTTAACATGGCTACCATACTACTTTATCTTAAACTAAAAATAAAATTCTTTTTTTCTACCTTTGTTGTCTGGCTATTTACTTTTTTCAGTTCTATTGGTGGTTTTTGCTTTCTTCATCTTACCTGGATTTCCTGCCCATATGTCAGTTTTTTCTCTTCCTTTACCTTTCAGCTTTCTTCAAATTTCTGCCTCTGTCCAGATTTAATTTTTTTTCTTACTATCCAATCCTCAATTTCCCTTTTATTTTATGTCTACCCAGTGGTGTACCAAAGGGGGGGGAGGTCATGGTTCAGGAACTTCACAGCTCTGCCAGTGCCCGACGCCAGTAGAGCAGCGAGTTAAGGCTGCTGACAATGAGAAAATACCCTAAACAGGCTTCTTATGGCCCACTGGGGCCTTCCCTCTGCCACATCATTGATGATGTCACTGATGATGCAGCATAGAGAAGCCACAAAAAAATCTCACAGTGGAATGGGGTGGGGATGGGGGGTTGGTCGGGTACAGAGAAGCTGCACAAGGGGCTGGGAGAGAGGGATGAAAAGATGCTGCACAGGATGATAGGAGGGAGGGATAGAAAGCTGATGCACATAGGGAGGGGGATAGGAGAGAGGAAGAATTGGACATAGGCTAGAGAAGAGGAAGGGAGATGTAACAAAGAGGTAGAAAGGGGTGAGAAGAAGAAATCCTGCATATGGTGGAGGAGAGGCAAACATGCATGAGAAGAGAGAAATGTTGGACATAGGGTGGAGGGCAGGGATAGATGGTGCATGGGGAGAAAGAAAGGAATGTTGCACATGATAATAGAGAGGAAGAAGGGAGAGATGCTACATGGAGGAGAATAAAGAGGTTTGACCCAGGGCACAAGGCAGGGAGAGAGAAAGCAAGAGATGGTAGACAGTGGGAAAGAAACAGAATGTTGGATATGGCAGTGGAAGGGAAGGTACAGAGATGGAAGATGGATGGTAAGCACAGAGTAAGAAGAAAACGTCAAATGGGCAGGAGATTCTGGCGAGCGAGTTAACAGAAGACAAACAGAAAAAAAGAGCCGGGGACCAACATGATTTGAATAATAAAATGACCAGACAACAAAAGGTAGAAAAAAATAATTTTATGTTCTATTTTGTGATTACAATATGTCAGATTTGAAATGTGTATCCTGCCAGAGCCGGTGTTAGACAGCAAGCATGAGCTAGGACCTAAAAGAGAGAGGAAGTATCTTTTTTTGTTTATTTTGTTTACACCACAGTGCAGGTGTGGGGTTGGGGAGGTTGTAACCCTATATAACGTTATATTGTAACACTATGAATGTTAAACTATAACCCGTTCTGAGCTCTTGGGAGAGGATGGGATATAAAAATAAATAAATAAAATGACTAAAAATATTTTTTTATATGGGAGGGGGTGCATCGAGGGCAGAAGGGCCTGGGATCTCTCCTGCCCGTATCTTAGTGGGGGTGGAGGGTAGGGAGTTTCGGTGGGGCAGGAGGGCTTGGGCTCCTGCCTGATCCGATCGGGGATGGGGGGGAGTGGATTGTGGAAGGAGAGATTGGCTATCTCTTCTGCCGCGATAGCAATCCCAAGTGCCGCGTTTGGCAGCACTTGGTTGTATCGCTATCGTGGCAGGGGAGATGAGCCATGGTTGCGGTGGGGGATGGACAAGTTGCAGGGGCCGCTGAGCTCATCGCGTCAGCCGTGATCAGCTCAGTGGTCCCTTTTTCAGCACTTATACCTGTTTTGACTTGGTCTAAGTCAAAACGTAAAAGTGCCGACTAGGCAACCTGCCTAAACTTTTGGTTATACCTGCTGTACGCCTATGTCGGCCCACCTCCCGCCCTTTTCCCCCCTCTAAAAACACCTCTTTTTGCTCTATGCAGGGGAAAGGCCTAAGCTGGTTTTAGATACGTCTAAAAACAGCTTTTGTTATGGGTGCTTGGACGATCAGGTTTTTGATCATCTAAGTACCCATTTAGGCCACTTTTTAGACTCTTTTTTTTCTTTGATTATGAGCCCCATTGTGCACGGTGCGGTGGAGTTTGCAGAAACTCTTTCTTAAAAGAAGACTGAAGAGCTCCCTCAGCTAGTAGTCAAAGAGCAGGAGTACAGAAAGAAGCTATGATGCTTTTGATATGGTGTCTAGAGCATCCACCATGGGTTTGGGTTGTACAGACTTGCCTGGCTACATCCTTCAGACCTCGAACTTGTGATTCAGGAGAAGTTGGTGGACATTCTGTGCTGGGGAGAAAACATTTTTGGTGACAAGGTAGAAGAGGCAGTGGACCTGATCAAAAAAACATTCTGAGCGCAACAGAGGTCTTACTACTGTCAAAGATGTAGATACCCTCTTGTCTGCATAAGCTTCCAAAATGAATTAGGGATCTTACTCCCATCCCAAAGTCTCAACTGGTACTCCAGTCAAAACAGTGGGGCAAGTCAGAGAAAGCATCTGACACTAGGTAGAGAAACACCAGCACCATGTACTGCCATCTGGCCTTGCATCAGCACCCATGTTTTTTTACCAAATACCTAGTAGTAGTTGCAGCCATTGGCAATAACATTTCAAAATGATTGGGATGGGGTGGAGGGTGGGCAAACACAATATAAATTACCCCTCCCTGGAAACAGTGAAGTTGCTGGCTCAATATTAGAGGTGCTCAGCACCCACTAGCACCCACAGAGCTGGCTCCTATGGATGCAGCATCTCTACACAGACTGGAAGTGCATGCTTTTTCCTATTTTAGTGATTGGCTTGTCAAGAGCACCTCAGAGGAAAGCACAAAAGAAACAATATGCAGAACCATTCAGGTGCTGGAGGTACTAGAGTTTGCTATAAATTACCTCAAGCCCTGTGTCAGTCCTTCCTAGCAATTAGAGTTCATCGGAGCTCTGCTAGACATGACTCAAGTGAGCACTTTTCTCCTGCTTCAGAGGCTAGAGACTCTCACCTTAGTGGTTCAGGAAGTGTATCAGAGTCAACAGGTGTCAGCTCAGCAGATCTCAAGACTGATAGGAGACATGGCTTCCACCATCCATGTCATTCTCGTGGCATTCCTCAATTTGAGGCAAGTTCAGTGGACCCAGTCTTCCCAATGGACTAAAGCTACAGAGAATCTTTAGGATGTAATCACTGTCACAACTCTGAGGGAATCTCTGTATTGTTAGCTAATTCACAGAAATTTGGACAAGGAACTGTGGGTGAGTATGAGTGCATGGGTTGAATGACTCAGGCTTATGGGTATGTCCCACTCAGTCACCCCTCCTGCATATTCATCTCCTCCTCTATACTCACCAATCTACCCACATCCATCTATTACTCATATTCCCAGGCATATGCCTTGGTTATGCCTCTTTTAATCATGCCCTTTCCATCAAGGTTATCTCTCCCTCTACACTCACTACCCCAGCTAGGGTCATGCCTCCATTAATCACATCCCTCCCTCAGATTCAGATTCCCTTCCACATTCAGTTCCACTTCTGCTTCTCTCACTCATAGAGCAGATGCGCTGAAATGATCTCACCGACTGAACACCATACACTCTGACACAAAAGCTACTTCTCCAGCAAAAATGCACCAGTGTTCTGCACTGCAATGAGGAGGCCAGTGGTCGGTGCTCTGAAGGAAGACAGAATAGTCCAGATGGGCAGTAGCATTGGTTCTCTAAGGAGAAAGAAACTAGTATTCAACTAGCGACCTTCAAGGAGGGACTAGATGGAGGCAGGCTGAGAAATCTGGAGGGATTGTAGTACAGTGCCTGTGTTCATATGGAGATAGGCAGAGAAGTTCTGTGAAATAGCAGCAAGGCAGTTAAAAAGCCCGGGAAATGTCCGCGATGGTGGGGGCTTCAGTGACATAGGCCCAAATGCATATGCAGAAGCAGTGCTAAAGGTGAAAGTGTCAGGCAAAAAAGCAATTATGGAGTTTAAAATGACCCGTTTGTCTAGAATGACATATCTATCTACTGGAAAAGATATCATTAAGGTAAGAACATAATCTCTTTTTCTATTCCTCTCCTGCCTCCTCCTCCCTGCCTTTCCCTTGTGCCCTATGGAATGCCCACTCCATTTTCAACAAGCTTGTCTTCATCCACGACCTATTCATCTCTCGATCGTTCCACCTGCTTATACTAACAGAAACTTGGATATGCCCTGATGACTCTGCTTCAGCTGCTGCTCTGTATCATAGAGGCTACCATTTCTCCCACTTGCCTCGCCTGGTTGATCAAGGAAGAGGCATTGGGTTTCTATTTTCACTCTCTTGCAGATTTCAACCCCTTCTCCCACCACAATCTCAACTCTCTTCCCTCCTTTGAAGTCCATTCCAAATGTCTATTAACTTCCCTACCTCTCCAAGTAGCGGTCATCTACTTCCTCCCCCCGCTTCCCACTCTTCCGTCCTCATCGACTATGACTCCTGGCTCTCTTCCTTCCTCAAGCCCTCATCCTTGGCGACTTCAACTTCTGACAACCCCTCCAATTCCTACGCATCCAGGTTCCTTGCTCTAAAATCCTCATTCAATCTCCAGCTGTGCTCCATCTCCCCTACACACCTGGACCTAATCCTTTCCTCCAACTTCTGCAATACCACCCTTCCCGTCTCTGACCATCATCTGTTAAAATTCACAGTTCATCACCCCACCCCCCAGACCTGGCCAATCACCACCAAATACGTTCAGGAACTTTCAGGCTATTGACCCTAGAGCTCTCTCCACCGCTGTCTCATCCCTCTTCTCAACTACTATATCACACACAACTGTCAAGAAGTCATCCTCTCCTATAATACCAGTCTAGTAATATTCAAAATATCATAGACCTTTTCATACCAAAATGTTTAAGAGTTAAAATAATGCATGTTTAAGCTTAGTAAGATATTTTGTTTCTCTCTCTGCTTGTTTAATACAGAAGAGTAATATGATAGCAGAATATGACCTTGCAAATGCTGAGTACAATGGAAATGTACACAAGTTTTGGAATGAGAATGAGATTCTTTTCTAATGAATATGTCTTTTAAGCAGTCCTTCTGTCTTCAGAAACATTATTGATTCAGTCTAACATCTCTAACACCCTTACAATAGGCAAGTCAAATACTGTTCATTAGATTCAGCATTTTAAAGAGACGTTTTAGACTGACTGATGTCTGACAACTGTAGAAATTGCCTTTCTGGTTGTTTTATTCTTTAATGAAGTGTGGTACGATGATTGTTTAGAGAAATCAAAAATGTTTTCATGTTATCAGTGAGCTCTGAAAAATTAGGTTTGTGACTTTTATTTTAGATTTTGAGGATAATTACTTTTGTACAGCTGTCACTGATTTTGTTCTTTTGAAATTCAAAATTCACTTGCCTATCACATTTCCATACGCGCTAATGCACTGATCACTTTTTGCCACTGGTACAAAATCAAGATATACCCTCACTGAATTTGATAATACTATGACCAAATAACTTGTCTGTTTAAGAATAATCAAGCATAGTAACTTGTATGAGAAACTTGTAAACTATTCTCTCATAAGCGTAGAAGGAGGAAACGATGCAGAGAATTAAAAAATGTGGGGTAATTTATAAAATCAGACTGAGTGTCAAAAAATAAATCTAAGAAAGGTGACAAAATATAGACAAATACTTTATAGAAGACTCCGCATATTTGAGGTTTTTATACAGTATAATACTTGTTGTGCTGGCAGAAGATGTACTTGTATGTAGCTAGCACATAAAGTGACAGTGATTTAATAAAGCATACCACCCATATAATTTGATTTTTATGAACCACTGGCTCAGAGATTTCAATTTATGTGAACCTAGATGGTCCAGGCCATTTCTCTGAGCTCCCAGCCTTTCCTGTGTTTATGCACTGTTTTACTTGTACTCATCTTGGGTTCCTTCCCCCCTCCTCCCCTCCCCCCCATACACAGAAACAAAAATCCCCTTGCTTTGACCAAAGAACATAGCAAAAGATCTTTATTTGCTTTGCAAGAAGACAGTTGGCCAGACCACTATTCCCATGTATCAGCTCATGTAGGCCAGGCCTTTGAAAGAAACTGATAGATGAAGAGTGGACTAACATTCTGGTATTGACAGTAGTGGTTGAGTTAATTCATAGGAAAAATAAAAAAATATTCAGGTTCAACAAGGCCTTTAGATTGGTTTGTATTGGATATGCCACTTTTGTGGATAATGATGTAAATATTGCTTGGGAGATGTTACTAATGAGGTAATGTTATATCGTTGTTGAAAATTATATAACTAGTATGCTAGAAGCTTGTCTCTCCTAATTAAGTATAATAAAAGAGTCCTTTAATACACAGAGAAGCAAGGGGCACACACTGGGATTTTACAAGAAATCCACATGACAAATGTGAAGCTTGAAAACTTGGGGATTGAGTGGGTTGGACAGGTGGTCTTCACTTAATTTAACAGCAAGAGCAAGTGTATCTTAATTGGAATGGATATGCCATACCAGATAGCAAAATATGTTTGGAACCTTAATGCAGGTATCTATTTTTGGATTGTACACTATGCACAATTAGACTTACACTAGAGAAAATATTGCACCCTACACAAACTAGAGACATTTTTATGGAGGCCTTTCGGAAGGTCGACTCATGGTGACCCTTTGGATAGTTGCCCAGAATTGTGTTTGGTCTTCAGTCAGGCGGCTAATTGTAGATAGAGTAGCATCCTTAGCTGGTACTATATCGACCCATCACATTGCTGGTCTTCTTTTGTGTTGACCTTCAACCTTGCCAAGCATATCTTTCTCTAAAGGTCTTTCTCTTTGCATTATGTCTATGAAGTATAAAAGTCAAAATCTTGTCATTTGAGCTTCCAAGAAAATCTTAGATTTGATCTTTTTCAATACTAATTGATTGCTCTTCAGGCAGTCCTTACTATTATATTACATTACTTTAAGGGCACCTTTTACTAAGCTGCAATAGTGTTTTTAGCACGCGCAGAATTTTAGCGTGCGCTAAACCCGCACTACGCGGCTAGAATTAACACCAGCCCAATGCTGGCGTTAGCATCTAGCGCATGCTAAAACCGCTATCACAGCTTAGTAAAAGGAGCCCTAAGTATATATATATAGCAAATACCTCAAAACATGGTTTATTGTGGTTAACATATAGAGTAAAAGAATTGAAACAATCATCCAGAATTGCAATATCAAAAAATACAAATTATTATAAACAATTACATCAAAGCTAGGAATTAATTTTCCTCACATATTTATAGAATAAATGAATTTTAAAGTTTTTTTCAAAACATTTTATAATTAGACATGGATATGATTTGAGGTGATAAATTTTTCCAAAGTTTAGCAAAAGTGAACAATCTTGCACATTTCCTCCCTCTAAGACAGATTTGGCTTCCCTGGGCCGCATTGGCCAAAAAAAATGTTTCTGGGGCCGCATAAATGTGCAAACGCTGCAGCAAGACAGAGGAGGGAGCCAGCAAGATGGTAAACGCCCGGGGGCAGCAGAGGAAAACACCGCATCGCCCTCGACCGGGGCTGCACAAAATATTTCACGGGGCCGCATGTGGCCCTTGGGCCGCAGGTTGGACACCCCTGCTCTAAGATTATGCAGTATTGTACTCCAGCACCATAATATAAAGGTTTTTTTTTTTTTTCTTCATACATAACATGCTTACATGTGAGGGACTGAAATGTATATTTTAATCTATCAGTGGTAAGACAGGATCTTCTGCTGCTGGTAAGGCTCATAATGGGCTAGGAATTTTTAGTCCCTCCATTGAGTAGATATGTGGACATTGAGGTTTCCTCAAGTATAGGACACTTCCAGTTCACCAGCTGGATTGTTGGTTCCACATTGCCTTGATTATGAATCTGACATTTGGGCAGAGTAGATGGACCATGCATGTCTTTATCTGCTGTCATTTACTATGTTAATATGTTACTACAAACTCATCTCTGGGTGGCAAAGATGTTGATAGGCCCAGTAGCAGGCATAGTCAAGGGCTGAAATGATTGATTTGACTGCTTGCCTTCTCTTTTCCCCTTCACAACAGGGACAGTTAGGAGAGGCAACTGCTAGTGTCTGTCCATGGTGGACATTTTGGTTCTCCCCTTCTGGGGATTATCTAGATTCATTTCTTTTTGATCAATTTGGATTCTGGAAATGGGTTAATGTGTGTGGTATTCTTCTGGACTATTTTCTGACCATAATCTTATTTGCTTCCATCTCAACATGGGAGACATTTATCTGGGTAATTCCAGTTGGAGACTTCACTTAAAGCTTACTTTCATTAAGGAGGAGTCTTTTAGAGCAGTAGTCAAGGAGTCCCTCAGAGATTATCATACCTTAAAAGACTTGTAATCCGTAGGTCAGGTGGGAGGCTCTTAAGGACATGTCAAGTGGCTCTGTTATTCACATGCTATTGATGTTAAGAAGGAGAGGATGTTGGCTCAGCAGGTTCTCATCGGCCAAATTTAAACAAAAAGAAAGACGAAAGATAATGCGCATACACCTGAATAAATAAAAGATACAGGTACACTTTTATCATTCCTATTCTTGTACTAGTCATTTCACTCTGAACTACTATAATGCACTTTATAATGGCCTAGACTTAGTTTTATTAAATATCTTCAGCTCATTCAAGCTACTGCTGTTAATCTCATTTACAATGCTCACAATTATGATCATGTCTCTCTTCTGCTAATGAAAGAACATTGGCTCCCTGTCACACAGCTGCCTTAAAATCAGAGTCTTGTTATTGGTACATCATGTACTATATGCTTATATACCTTCCCATGCCCTCCATTCCTCTTGAGCCTCTTTATTGGCCCTGTCTCTTCCCTCTTATGTCTGTAAAGAGATCTCCAGGAAGTCTAGTTTTGCATACCCAGGGACTTAACTGTGAAATTCTTGTATGCCTTAGATCCACTTTGAAACATCCCATACCAAATTTAAAAAAGCAGTTAAAACCTGACTTTTCAAACTCACCTTTGGCTGTTGCACAATTTGTTATTCCCTTTCCTTTTTTATCCCCCAGCCCCTTTCCTTTCTTCAGTCCCTCTATGAGTTCAAGTTCTTCTCACGTTTTTTTAAACACGTATATAAAAGAATTACAGTGCTACTGTTTTCATATCTATGCACCCAAGCATTGGCTCCTTATCATTAAATTATCAACACCACCATCTGTGTGGCTAAGACTCCTGAAGAAGGTAAACAGTACTCCCCTAAAATCCGTGTGGGTTCCATTCCAGGAACCCCCGCAAATCTTGAAAAACCGCGAATACGGTTTTCGTTTGGGAGACTGTAGAGGGCAGCGGGAGAGGCAGGAGAGAGCAGCCGGAGCACCGGTGAGTGAAGGAAATCACTCGCTGTATGCTCCGACCGCCTCTTCCTGCACTAAAGTTGGGCCTTACCAATCAGGAGCAGCTTTGACATGCAGCTCCTGATTGGTAAGGCCTGACTTTAGTGCAGGAAGAGGCGGTCGGAGCATACAACGCGTGATTTCCTTCACTTCCAGCTGCTCTCTCCTGCCTCTCCAGCTGTCCTCTTCTGGTCAGCGGTCGCGGTTGGAAAATACCGTGAATGACTGGGACTGCGAACCACCGACCGTGAATGTCCAGGGGAACACTATAGTTCTCTATGCTGAAACACTTGCAGCATAGAGCCATTCACTGCAAAACTGTACCTCTTTTTTCCATCAATAAAGATTTTATTTGAAAACATCCTGATTGACCCACTTGTTTCTGCTATGATCTACTTCATTCATGGGACTACTGTCCTGACATGAGGAAGAATTTGGTCTCTGAAAGTTAATACTATTATTTAACGAACCGCAGTTTCTATCTAGAATGATCACTCCATATCATTTATCTCGATCTCTTCGATCATCATCTCAAGACTTACTATCGGTTCCATCCCTAAAAATTGTGGGAACAAGGAGAAATGAAATGTTCTCTGTTATAGCTCCTCAAACCTGGAATGCTTTGCCACTCTATATCAGACAAGAAAAAGACCTTATCTCTTTTAAAAAACTTCTAAAAACATTTTTATTTAACGATGCTTTTAATAATTAAACGACCAAAATAATGTTGTTTTTTTTCTTTTTTTTTCCACAAATTCCTCCCCCCTCCTTGTGTTTTTTCCCTTTTATGTTTTTTCTGGCATAGAATATTGTAACTTTTTCCCTTTTTCCCTTTTATATCATGTTTGTCACTAAGTCACACGTATAAAGAATCTCTCTTAGCACTTTGACTTTTTACTTGTGTCTTAATAACATTTGTTGTCTAACATATTGTTTTAAAATTGTTATAAAATTTGCTTGTTTCCCTATATTTTGTTTTAATATTGTTCATCGCTTAGAATGTTTTAAATAGGCGATTTATCAAATAAACTTGAACTTCAACTAATCAAAAATGTATAAAAATTAGTCCAATAAAAGAATCACTATTTCTATTTCCAAACATTTATCAACACAGCTACAATACTACTTTATCCTAAAGCAAAAAAAATATCATTATTTCTACCTTTGTCATGTGGTTTCTGCTTTCCTCATCTTCTTGTCATTCTCTTCCTTCCATCCACTGTCTGCCCCTTCCAGAAAATGTCTGCCTCCCTCTGCCATCTCTCCTCCTGCACCCCCCCCCCCCCCCCGGGTCTGGCATCCATCATCTTCCCTCTGTTCCCCTCATGGTCTGGCATCTCTCTCCTTCCATCTCTCCTTCCCTCCCCCCCTGTGGGGTTAATTTTAGTCAATAATTGACTGTTAACTCCATTTAATGGCCAATTATTGGATTATGTTACATGCACGACTACCTTATTCTCTGACTTGCACTCACAAATTTGCACACTTGTCAGAAATTTGAGTGCACAAGTTTATAGAATTAGGGAGACAGCATTCTAACAATTACCATGCTGATATGACAGCACAGGCTAATGTGCACTACAAGTTAGGCACTAAATAGGTACCTCAGTTTAGGCACTCAGATGGATATACTGTAACCCCCCTCCCCGATATTCAGACCATGGGAGATTGTCAGTGATCTCCCATGATCCACTTTGATACCGTAAATTCAAAATGCTCACTGCAACCAGCTTGATATTTACCTTTTTAAGCGCCAGTTAATGCACATCTCAGGTACAGCTGGAGCTTTTGAAATGAGGGCTCTGGAGTACTAGTATTTACACACTTGACTGTACACTGATCTACAAATGGGCCAGAAGAGCATCTAAATGCTAATCTGTAATGGCACATGCAACAGTTATAGGCCCAGAGTCTGTATAGTGCAACCAAATCTGAGTGCGCAAATCTGTGCATATTGCTGATTTGCACATGCAACATAATTGTTTAACAAACAAATCACTGCTGATAATTGCCAGTTGTAATAAGTGGCCCAAATTAGAATTTACACGCACAGCTTTCTAAGCATATTCTATAAAGCAGTGTGTGTAAATTCTAGTGCCCAGATTGCAAAAGGGAGTGTGGTCAAGAGAGGAGCATGGGTGGGTCATGCTGTCACAGAATGCGCCCGATAAGTGCACAACTTAGCTGCAGGCTTATAGGCCTGGTTTTCATTGGCATAAATGCCTGCCCGTAAATGTTAGTCATATGTATAGGTACTACATATGATTCTATAAATTGCGCCTTCTTCCACTGAAGGTTTATAGAAATGCATTCCTGTTTAAGGACGCTTTCAATTGCTAATTGATTCTGCCTTCCGCCAAGATTTTAATCTTCTCCTATTTATGTCTCCTTTTGACTTCTCTCTTTCCTATTGAATATTGTATTTATTTCTCTTACCCTCCCCCTTATATGTATCAGTTTGTCCTGTGTCTTGTGATTTCCTTTTATTATATATTTTTAATCTCATATTTATGTATGCTGCTTAGATATTTTTATAAGTGGTATATTAAATTTCAATAAACTTGAAACTAGTGCCAACCTTTTCAGTGCTGATTGTGGGGCGACACATGGAGAATTTGGGCCGCTATGTATAAAAAGCAAGATGGGTGTAAACAAGAGCAGAGCATGGGCATGGCTCCCAGTTACGTGCATAGCTTACAGGATACTACTGTAAGTTAGGTGTGTCCCTTCTGCATTCTTTTTTTAATTATTATTATGTTTATTAATTTCAATCTTAATTACCAAGCATAACTTGTACAGAAAGCAAAATTGGTCATATAAATTTTCCAAGATTATCACAATAGCAAGTAAACAAAATAAATTTAGACTAATTAAGCTCAAGTCCTCAAATTAGGATCTAATATGTTATGATCTAGCGAGAGAAAACAAGAAATATCTTACTTTAGAATCAAGACTGGCTAAGGTATTTGAGTTGCGACGTATAAACTATCAAAACAGGGCTAAGGTTGTTCTTTTCCAAACGGGATAGAGACAAAAAGGTTGTCAACTGGCTTGGTTCATAAAAGACATATTTAACTGCTTGATATAAAACAATACATTTACAAGGGTGCCACAAATAGAAAGTGGCACCTAAAGATGTTACCCCGGGTTTCATTAACAAAAACTCTCGACGCCGCTTCTGCGTCTCTCGTTTCAAAATCAGGAAACATTTGAACTTTAAGACCTAAAAAAATCTTTAGGCCTATTTTTAAAGAAAAGTTTTAACAACCACGTTTGATCTATGGAAAGGGCTACTGATATAAGCAAAGTAGATGGCACTGCTGCTGCCTCTTTATCAGATACTTCCAAAATTTCAGATAAATTTAACAATTCCTGATTTGGTGAGGATTTATGAGCTTGATACTTTCATGGAAGATAATATACCGAGGAAAATAGAGGCAACACTTCTTCTGAGATATCTAAGATTTCTAGTAAATATCTTTTAAACATTTCCCTAAGAGTTACAGATGTAAGCCTAGGGAAGTTAATCAGTCTCAGATTGTTGTAACGAGAATTATTTTCAAACATTTCCACTTTTCTTCTAAGATTAACTTTGGGCTCCTTTTATCAAGCCGCACTAGCGGGGTTGACGTGCATGACTTTTCATCACTTGTTAACCCCCGCACTGGCTAAAAACTACTGCCTGCTCAAGAGGAGGCGGTAGTGGCTAGCGCGGCCGGCAGTTTAGCGCGCAGTATTACGCGTGTTAAACCACTAGCAAGGCTTGATAAAAGGAGCCCGTTGTCTTTTATCAAGGCCTCATGCAATTGTTTAAAAGTTACTATATCTTGGCCACCCTTCTGCATTCTGATGCCAATAGTTATACCAGTTCTATGACTGGTTTAACTGTGAGCCTGTAAATTATAGGCATGCTGATACTAGGTTACACTAGTATTCTATAACAGAACCCAAGTTCTGTTTAGAATAGGCTCCAAAACAACAAAAATATTGTAGAACAAAAGATTGGATGTACCAGTTTGTAGTTTAATAAACATCCAAATAACTTAAAAACTATCCACAAAGGGTGTACAGGGGTGTCCAACCTGTGGCCCGAGGGCTGCATGCGGCCCCGTGAAGTATTTTGTGCGGCCCCAGTCGAGGGCGATGCAATGTTTTCCTCTGATGCCCCCGGGCGTTTACCGTCTTGCCAGCTCCCTCATCTGTCTTGCTGCAGCGTTTGCGCGTTTGTGCGACCCCAGAAAAAGGTTTTGGGGCCAATGCAGCCCAGGGAAGCCAAAAGGATGGACACTCCTGGTGTACACAGTCACAAAAGACCCACAGGATAAAAACCAAATAATGTATAAAATAAAAATGACTACTTGGATTTTTTTGTGACTTTTGTGTTTATATATTTAAGACAGTCTAGGGCCCTATAAGACCCCTGAGGAAGGCATTTTTATGTTGCTGAAACACAGCCGGTGTTGGGACATTTTTAATTTATACATTATTTGGTTTTTATCCTTGTGACTATATGCACCTTTTGTGAATTGTTTTTAAGATTATTGTTTTAAACTACAAACTGGTACATCCGATCGTCTGTACCACAATCTTTTTGTTGTTTTGCTGCTTCATTTCCTTTGTGGAACCTTTTGGAGCTATTTGGATTTTGTTGTTTAGAATAGGCGCCTACTGCACATCCTCAGGGGACCTAAATGGAGGTGACTAGTTGTAGCGTTTACCCCATAGCAGCTGCTGCTGTTTGGATATATGATTTTGAATATTGGGACCATACTTGCTATCTGAAGTACAAGATCTATAACTGGAAACTCTTGTTTTGTAGAAAAAAAAAAAAGCATGTGGGCATCTTGTAGCAAAAATCATAGAGTACAAAGCTCTTTGTGGATCATCCAGTTTACAGTATCTGTGCTGCTGACTAATAGAATAAGTTACAGTCTGTTTAGTGTCTGATGTTGCTTTTCCCAAGGGCTGTAGGTATTGATTTCTTTGCTCTATTGCATGCAGCCAAGTTGAAGAGCTAGAATGCAAGATGACAGGTGAACTGATAGAAGTCAGGGTGGCCTTTTCTAGCTCTATATAGTAACAATTCATTGGAGCAATATAGTAGGTAGTCCGGATATATATTGTTTCTGCTTGTATAGAACACATGCTAATTACTGGGAAGAGGGGAATTGGAAAATATAGATTGCAGCTGATATCACCCCAGTGAGAGTTGTTATGAAAATAAGTGCACAGAGTGAGATAGTAAAAAAACAAATGAAAGAAGTAAAAAGAGCAACCTCATTTAAAATACCTCTTGGTGGGAAAACATAAACTGTGCCATGTGACATCTTTTTGCATTCTGAGAGTGACTCTAGAGGACAGAGAGAAAGAGAAGAGAGGATGAGATTGATGGCTGGGTACAGCCAGGGAGGGAGAGGGTTAAGACTGGTGGATAAAAATAGAGAGAGAAGGAACAAGAGAAGTGAAGTGAATTCAGATGGATAGCTAGGGACAAGGAAGAAAGGAAGGAGAAAGGGAGCTTAAGAGGGATGTGCATGGACAGAAGGACAGAGAAGGGAGAGAGATGAGATAAAACAGTTGGATATGGGATTGAGTGGGGTGGGGGGGGGGACACTTTGCAGAGACAAAAGGACTCAACAAGCTCTTCTGGTGAATTTCACTGGCCGCTATTTAGAAACAGAATATTATGCTTCCCAACCATAGCTGGCTATTGAATATTACAGTGTAGTTTAAGAAAGCTCCAAAGCATTTTACTAGAAATGAAACACTCGTACAAAAGTTCATTAAATAAATCATATAGATTTGTCAGTTCCATGATACATCAGGCCTATATGTTATGTTTGATTTTATTGTCTTTGCTTGGGAATTAATCTTTTGATTTAATCATAGCAAAGAAATCTTAATTTTAATTTAAGTAATTTTGGAAGAATATGCAAAGATATACAGTTTATCTAAACTCTTTAGAAGTTTATAATTTTCCTCATAAACTGGGACAGAAGGAAAAATGCTTGAAGTACCTGAATAAATTCATGTAAACCATTCTGAGCTCCCTTGGAGAACAGTATAGAAAATTTAATAAATAAACTTTATGTTATTTATAAATGTGTCTTGATTATATAGCATAAAAGTTGCCCTACTGCCAGCTAGTGGAATTCAGTTTCTGCAAGTCCTGTACAGCCTGTTTTTTCAGTACATCATGGCGCTCATTTTTCAAAAAAAGAAAAATGTCCAAAAAGTAGCATAAAGGGGCAAATGGACATTTATCTCATCAAATCTTCCAATTTGCTATTTTTGATATGTATTTTAAGACAGATTTCCATAGTGCTTGTCTGCAGTGCATCTGAATCTGAAAGGGGCATGTTGGTGGCATGGTTTGAGCGGGGCGGAATTATGATTTGGACATTTTCCCTCAATAATCAAACATTTTAGAAAAGGTCCATTGCACAGTGTCAAAAGGTCCCAAACTAAGCAGGGATGAAGGCATGATCACCCCCACACTCCTCTAGTGATCACTGACCCCCTCTCACCTCCCAAAGATGTGAGTGAAACAGTACAAATATGCCTGTACTGTTTATGATAGCTTCAGATGTTATGGCCAGTTTTAGTAGATCAGCAAGCAGGTTCCTGGAGTAGCCTAGTAGCCTATAAGAATAGCCTTCCTGGGTCAGACCAATGGTTCGTTTAGCCCAGTATCCTGTTTCTAACAGTGGCCAATCCAAGTTTTTTTTTTTTTTTTACAAGTTTATTAAGATTTTATATACCGCCTATCAAGGTTATATAAGCGGTTTTTACAATCAGGTACTCAATCATTTTCCCTATCTGTCCAGGTGGGCTCCCAATCTATCTAACGTACCTGGGGCTATGGAGGACTAAGTGACTTGCCCAGGGTCACAAGGAGCAGCGCGGGGTTTGAACCCACAACCCCAGGATGCTGAGGCTGTAGATCCAACCACTGCACCACACACTCCTCCAGGTCACAAGTACCTGGCAGAAACCCAAATAGCAACAATATTCCATGCTGTCAGTCCCAGGGTAAGCAGCAGCTTCCCCTGGGTTTATATTAATATCAGACATAGTTACTACTGTGCATTCATTTTCTGTGTGGATCATTTGGACAATCACAGCAATTAAAAAAAATATGCTTCTGTCATCAAAGATGGCACCAGCAGCTATAAATAAATTTGTCCCTCAAGTTTATACCAATCTCAGCAAGGCAAGAACTATAATGGAAGTATAATAGGAAACAAAAATAAAAATACTGGTTGAATGTTATCTTGGTATATCTATTAGGGTTCATGATAACAAAACAATAGCAGAGAACCTTCAGGGAAAGATAGCATTCCCGGTGTGTCAATAGACCATGGTGACTTTGTACATGAACCCAATAGAGCAAAATATAAGCCACAAAAATTTATGAAAGAGGACTAAAAATTATACCAAATCTCAAATAGATATTTGATACCAATATTCAAATGAATGATTTGTAGTTTTAAGTTACAAAACATTCATTTGAACACTGCAGAGAAATCATCAAACCTGAAAAAGAGATAATACAATCAAAGGAAAAGGTGATAAATTTAAGATCTCTGATTGGAGAAATTAAAATAACTGAGGGATGATTCTGGAAAGAGCATGAAAAGAATTGCCATAACAACCAAGGCACCAAAACAATCAAGAGGTTCTAGAGGAAAGATAGCAATACAATTAAAGAGGACTACCAGAAAGGTGCCAGACCAGTCTGATATATTTATATGCAGCCTATACCCCACTTTAACTACAACACTTATGGTGAAATATATGAGCCTTCTAAAACCCACCCAAATCCCACTGTACCTATTTATAGGTGACATCTGCAGGCATAAGGGCTATTGGTGTGTTGTACAGTTGAGTCCAATAGGTTTTAGATGGGTTTTCTGTTTCAAAAAAGGTCATGTTTACATGTTCATCTCCGAGAATCTCAGCGAGAGGGAGAATTAGAAGGCCTTGATCATGCGCAAATGCATGCTCAAGGTCCGGCAGAGGCAGGAAGTTCTTCAAGTGGCACCGGCACGTCCTGTGGGTTGCGTACTGGTGCCAGACGGGGGATAAGTTTCAAGTTGTTCGGGCGGGGGATGCCGATTCGTGGGGGGGGGGATGCTGGTTTGAGCGGGGGGGCCTTTGCAAGTGGGGTGGAGCGATGCCGGTTCTCGGGGGGGGGGGGGTGCCCACAAATGGAGTCAACACTCGGTTTGCAAGACAAGTTTTGCGAGAATGTTTTGCTCGTCTTGCAAAACACTCACAAACCAGGTTACTTGCAAACCAAGGTTTGACTGTATACTCGAATATAAATCTATCTGAGTATAAACCAAGATAATAACCCCCCAGCCCCCCCCAAAAAGGGGAGGGAAACTGTTATCTTGAATATAAACTTGGAGGGTTTATATTCTGTATGGCCCTATTCTTCTGTATCTCGGTTCTCCCCTCCTCCCAGACCAACAACACTCCTCTTCCCTCACTTCTTCCCCCTCCCCTGACACCAGCACAGCAGCCAGCATTCTCCACCTCCAACCCCCTCGCAGCAAGCAACATTTCTTACTAAAACCCTCCGACTCCAATGCCACCGCCACAGCAATCAACATTTCCCCCCTCTTCTAATCATCCAATAATCAGCTCTTCACTTACTGGAATTTGCTTCCCAAGCACACGCTGAATAAGTTATGTGCTGACTGGATCGGAGCAGGGCCTTGTACATCTATGCATGCTCAAAGGATTGACAGCTCTCACCCTCTCTGAGAGTCTCAGAGAAGGCAGAAGCCAACAGACCGAAAAGTATGTGCAAAAGCTCAAGGTCCCACTCTGATTCAGTCAGCACATAACTTTTTCAGCATGTGCTGAGGAAGAAAATGCTGGTAAGTGAAGAGCTGATTATAGGATGATTGGGGGGGGGGGGTGGAGAATATTGGTTGCGGTAGCATTGGAGTCGGGGGTTTTTGTAAATAAATATTGGTTGCTACTAGAGGGAGTTGCAGGTAGGAAATGTTGGCTGCTGTGTTGATGTCAGCATCAAAGGACCCCAGCAAACGCCAGTAAGTGAAGAGCTGATTATCGGATGATCAGGGAAGGGGGGATGTTGGGTATGTGGGGGTGTGGTGGTGGCATCAGAGTTGGGAGGGTTGGAAAGAAATGTTGGTTGCTGAGGAGGTTGGAGATGGAAAATAGTGGCAGCTGTGACATTGGTGTCAGAGTTGGGGGGGGGTTGCAAAGAAATGTTGGTTGTTATGAGGGGGTTGGAGGCAATGGTGATGAGCACTAGTATAGGAGAATAGGGTGGGGTTGAAGAACAATGCCAGTCATTGAGTGGCATGGAGAGATGAGAGGCTCGAATATAAACCAAGACCCCTATTTTTGGCCATTTCTTATACTTTTTTCCTCACTCTTTCCAGACCTTTCCAAATTGTTATTTGTTTAAACCTCTTTGCTATGGTAGACAAAAAAGTAATATTTCAGATGAAATTAAATAAATACTAATGGGCCAACATTTAAACTCACTATTCATTGTTTTATTTAAACGGCTGTAGTGATTAAGGGCTCCTTTTATCAAGCCGCGCTAGCGGGGTTAACGCACGCGACTTTTCATCAACGAATAACCACCAAGATGGTCTCGGGACTCAAGAACCTCCCATATGAGGAAAGACTGAATAAACTACAGCTATACTCGCTCGAGGAACGTAGAGAGAGGGGGGACATGATTGAGACGTTTAAATATATCACGGGCCGCATCGAGGTGGAAGACGATATCTTGTTTCTTAAAGGACCTTCGACCACAAGAGGACATCCTTTGAAAATCAAATGCGGGCAATTTCATGGCGACACCAGGAAGTATTTCTTCACCGAAAGGGTGATCGATCATTGGAATGACTTTCCACTGCAGGTGATTAGCAGCGTGCTCGATTTTAAAAAGAAATGGGATATGCATGTGGGATCTCTAGTTGTATAGAAACCTGTTCTTTGACTTTCGGCTATAATCGCCATCTTTGTGGGTCCTGTGAAAATATGTGTATGTAAATTGCCATTAAATACAAATATGTGAAAGATTCAGATGAAAGGTGAATGGATGGTAATTAGAGAATGACACGGTGACAAAATTCATCACCGTTCCCGTCCCCGTGGATAACCACGGGAAACCATCTTCATGTCATTCTTTAAGGAGAGAGGGAAGAATCAGAGTATGAATGGCCACGACCATTGACCCGCAAGCTTTGCTTTGAAGAATGCTGGTGTAGAAGGACTGAGGTTGAAATAGACACTAAAAAATGACATGGGATTATTTCCCGCGGTTATCCGCGGGGACGGGAACGGTGATGAATTTTCTCACCGTGTCATTCTCTAATGGTAATGCCTTATTTATGAAAAAAGTAAGGATGACATGCGATGAATGAATGAATTTATTTATTTAAACAATTTATATCCTGCTTATCCTACAATTCTAGACGGGTAACAAAAACATACATATTCTCTAAACACACAGCATCATAAAACATACAATAATAGAATACCTGACACTAGACTCAACCCTAAAATTATACTACAATTATACAAATTATATAAATTATACAAAAATAATACTAAACTACTTAAAATCAAGTGATTGCAGTAAAACAGAGCGAAAAGCAGATTAAGGGGCAAAATATTTGTTTGAATAAAACAGTTTTCGCCAATTTCCTAAACTGCAGCAAGCCCAATACTTGTCTCACCTCATAGGGCAACAAATTCTAATATTTTGGGCCTTGTGCCATCAGCATAGTATTGCGCTAGCTAGAAAGCCTCACCACGGACAAAAATGAAATGGCCAAACACAACCTATCTGCTGACCATAAAGCTTGTGTAGGTTGATAAAACTGCAACAAGGAAGATAATGCAGGCAGCCCATCACATTTCAACAACTTGAAAATCAAACAAAGAATCTTAAACTTGACGAGTGAACTGATGGGCAACCAATGCATATCTCGTAAAATCGAGGTCACATGCTCAAACTTTGAAGTCCACATGATAGATGGTGAATAGTAACGTCTTATGATGTGCAGAATTGAAAAAGATGAATAAACAGGTGAAATCAAGTGTTGCTTGTGACATAGGAATAAAGTATTTTTTTGCTACCAAAATTATAAACTGAATCCCCAAAAGAAGCAAGTGTAAATGTGAAGCTGATCGCATGATCACCGAGAATGAAAGTGGATACATATCGGATAGTGAAGATCACTACCTTTTTTAGATTATAAATAAATCCAAATAATAACAGCATAAATGTTGACCAAAAACCCAATAAAAGGCAAGTGTAAATTGAAAAGTGGTTGCATCATCACATGAAGAAACAATAAAAACTAATGCATACCAGATATGGCCCAGAACTAAATATCACAGTCTAATTTAGCCACTGAGTGCCACCTGCCAGACATTGACTTATATGTTTATTGAGCACCTACTTTTATATTTATTCTCATTGAAATTTTGTAAGCGTTGCCCAGGGCCCATAACATGCCTTTTTACATTCCTGAGTCATTTATAAACTTAGCCCTGTACAGCTGCTAAAAAAACCTGAAACTGTTCTTGCAGAAATATGTAAATGCTATAGTACTTTTTCCCTGTGGCTTTTGCAACAGTTCTGAAATGGAAAGCAGTTGCACCAATTGTAATGAGTTTCCCTCATACATAAGAAGTTGCCTCCACTGGGTCAGACCAGAGGTCCATCGCGCCCAGCGGTCTGCTCCCGCGGCGGCCCATCAGGTCTATGACCTGTGAAGTGGTTCCTGACCATTTCTATAACCTACCTCTGCTTCTATCTATACCCCTCAATCCCCTTATCCGTATCCATACATACCCCTGTATTCTATAAAGATCGTTCTCTTTTTATCTTTTTTTTTCACACATTCTCGTTCCCTCGTTCTCTTTTTATCTTTTTTGTCACACGTTCTCGTTCCCTCGTTCTCTTTTTATCTTTTTTTTCACACGTTCACGTTCCCTCGTTCTCTTTTTTATGTTTTTTCACACGTTCTCGTTCCCTCGTTCTCTTTTTTGTTTTTTTTCACACGTTCTCGTTCCCTCGTTCTCTTTTTATGTTTTTTTCACACGTTCTCGTTCCCTCGTTCTCTTATTTTATGTTTTTTTTACACGTTCTCGTTCCCTCGTTCTCTTTTTTTATGTTTTTTTCACACGTTCTCGTTCCCTCGTTCTCTTTTTTTATGTTTTTTTTCACACGTTCTCGTTCCCTCGTTCTCTTTTTTTATGTTTTTTTTCACACTTTCTCGTTCCCTCGTTCTCTTTTTATCTTTTTTTTCACACTTTCTCGTTCCCTTGTTCTCTTTTTATCTTTTTTTTTCACAAGTTCTCATTCCCTCGTTCTCTTTTTTTATGTTTTTGGATGCAATCCTGAGATGCATGTGCAACACAACATAATTACTTAATGAGCCAATTAACACCATTTATTAAACTAACAAAACTAAACTAAAACTTAGGGCCTCTTCTATCAAACTGCGCTAACGTTTTTTAGCGCAGAGAGCTGTGCTGAATGGCCCGTGCTGCTCCCGGCGCTCATAAGGAATTCTATGAGTGTCAGGAGCAGTGCAGGCCATTCAGCGCGGCTCTCTGCGCTAAAAAACGCTTGCGCAGTTTGATAGAAGAGGCCTAGTTTTATAGACCGGGTCATCAACCAAATGGAGCTCAACTCGGTTAACAGAAAATGATAACATAATAGAAAGGAACAAGGATTTATGTGTATTTCTGCCTGCACGCTGTTCTATTATATACTGTGCTATTCTTAGTCCTAGGCTGCTCATAAAATTACATTCATAAGACATAAATTCTAAACAAATTATGCAATTAAAACAATATAAAATCCATTCCAATTAAAATCAACTTATGTATAACCATAGCCAAATAAAGCTAAAGCAATAAGCCTGTTGAAAAAAATATGCCCTAAGCAGCTTCGTGAACTGTAAATAGATTTTAATTTGTCATCAGGAAGCCTATTCCATAACATTGCTCCTGCAACATCAAAATTTTGTGATCTGATATCTTCTGGTTTAAATTGTTTAAGTGTTAGAATGTTCAACAATATTTCATCAATTGGCCTTAAAGTCCTTGGGGGGACAGTAAATTCTGAAGGCAGTAGCCAAAGGAAGAGGCACATCACCACGAACAACCCTGTACATCAATGTTAGTATTTTAAGCTGTACACCCTCCCCCTCCATACACACACACACACACACACACATACTTTATGGGAATCCAACGCAGTTTCTTCAGTTCTAGAGTTATACGAGGAATGTTCAATAATTTATCTACCTGAGTATGAAAGAAAGTAGCAAGCGTTTTGAAATAAGTGACATGTTTTGTGACATGTCGCAATGTTAGTCATGCACAGTTGGAGCTCAGTGCAAGTCTAACATTCCAAGAGACAGGATGTCAGGAGAGTCTGCGTGCAATCAAGTAAGACACTGCTGGATTTGGGGCACTGTTCAGTGATAACATTTCTCACAAAAGAAGGGAAAAAACCCAAGGAGATCCATGAATGCATGACTGCAGGTTGTGGTGAGTCTGCCCCATCATCCTACAAAGTAAAATTTTGGAGCAAGCAATTTACGTGGGGTAGAGAGTCCATTGAAGGTGACCCTCACACTGGACAGCCTGGGTACAGAAAAATGTATGTTGAATGCTGTTCTATAAATGACACTCTCAGTTGGGCATCATTTGTAAAATACATTACATTAGAGACTTCTATTCCGCCTGTACCTTGCAGTTCTAAGCATGCAGCACTAGAACCCACGCCCAATTTTGGGCATGAGGATTTATATAAACTGAATCCTGGGATAAATCCTCAAGTATAAATTAGATACAGATTCTCCCTGACCTGGCCACACCTTCTTTTCAGCAGGGCTCTAAAAGATTTGCGCATGCATCTTTGCAGAATAGCCTATAGCAAGACGCATGTGCAGATCCAAATTGTAGCCAATCAGTGCCAATACTTGATTGTTAGTACACAATTATTGGAACTAATTAGCTCATTACTCAATTAAATTGCACACACAAAATGAGCGTGCCCATTTTTGAATGCCTTATATGTGCATACTAGAAACAGAATACACTTATAACAACATTCATAAAAAAAAAAAAAAAAAACCCAAGAAAAAGACAAAAAGTTTCTAGCTGCCCACCTCTAGTGCAGACCATAACATAACATAAGTTTTTATTTATATACCACACAAATGCCTCTTGGTTCAAGGTGGTGAACAATAAAATTACATCAAGGAAAAAATTGTTAGCATTGAAGACAGGCTGAATCATACCATGGCGTGTAGATATTCCCAGTTTGTCCCAGACAGGATCACAATCTATGCTTAGTGGATTAACAGTAAATGGTAGGAGAACAGAAGACTAAAACAAGAGAAGAGAAAAATGGAATAGGAAAGAAAGCAGTGCAATCAAAATTAAAATAAAACTCAATAGTTCAGTTCGGCTCAGTTCAGTGAAAGGCAATTGGGGGTAGGATGACACAGGCGAAAAGCACACCGAGTCCACCCAGCACAGCAAGTAGGCCGAAGGGATAAGGAAGGCCCCAGACATTCCCTAGTCAGACCACCATCAGCAGAAAGAGGAGTCGAGCCAATGACAAAGTCCGGTGTTGCCGACAGTCATCTGCTTCCATCAAGGCCGATCCTCCAGAATGCAACTCCACAGCAATCTCCTGACATCAGATGATCCAGCATTAGAACAGGCCAGGACCCAATGACAAGGCCAACAGCACAGATGAGCGGAGATCTCCTGCCACCGCCTCAATTTCTCACATAATAATAATAATTTTATTTCTTGTATACTGCCCTGCCAGTGGGTCTAGACAGTTCACAACAGTGTAATTAAAAGACATTTCTGTTAATAAATACAATCGCATACACACTTCTAAGAACAAATTTATACATCATGGTTAAAATACAATTTCAAATATACAGTTGTTAATATCTCAATTAAATACAACCTAGATAAAGGAAAAGGATACAAGCATAACCTAATAAAAAATACCTATAAAAACTATAATAAAAATCAACATTCTTGTTTATCAAATAAATCAGTTTTTAATAATTTCCTAAATATAGGGTAAGAATGAGCCTGAGCAATTAGCGGGCTTATCCAGGAATTCATTTTCCACGCCTGATATTCTAGAGTCCTGTCAAAGAATGTTTTATAGCGACATGCCTTTAGGATAGGGAAGATAAACATACCCAAATTTCTGGTATGTTTTTTTTTAATTAAACAGTTTCAGATATGATACCAAATAAGAGGGTAATAGTCCAAAAAGAGTCTTGTAGCAAACACACCCAAATTAAAAAAACACTCTGGCCCCAAACGGCAGTCAATGTAGTCTAACATAATAAGGACTTACATGATATATTTTAAGACCAAAACTTAAACGAACCGCAGTATTCTGAACCAATCAAAGTCTTAATAAAATCTTTTTCAGTAATTCTAGATAAACTATATTACAATAATCTTTAGTGGGCAATACGATAAACTGAACCAGTAACCGAAAGGATTCCATGTCAAAATACTTCTTAATAGTCCTTAATTTCCACAATAATGCATATCTTTTTTTGATTAAAAGGTCTGTGTGCTTCCTGAAAGTTAGACTGTGATACAGAGTTATACCCCAAATCTTCAAATTTGACGCTATCTCAAAATTTTGACCATTGAATTGAATTGTTGATTCCTGAATTTTATCATTCGGACTAGCTAAAAAGATCTTCGTTTTTTTCAGAATTAAGTTTTAACCTTAACTGCATCATCTACGATTCTACCTTTCCCAAAACAATGCCCTAATGCTCCTCAATAGCTGTTCTAGGTGTTTATGTTTACTTTCTATGTATCAGCCCAGAAGGGACATTTCTATATCTTCTCATTTTCATGCCTTGGGCTACCTTCTGATTATTGGTCAGCAGTATGGACTGTCCTTTCGCTCCCTCTTAGGCATTCGTTTTCTTCACTTCTGCTAGTTATAACCTGTAATCTGTTCTGAGCTCTTTGGGGGAAACGGCATAGAAAATAACATATTTCTATGGCACACAAACAGTCCCTGCTTGATAATGCTTGCAATCTATTCAAACAGACAATCAGGACAAATCAGGGTCAGAGTTTCATTTATTAAGTGAGCGTGGCTATTGAATAGTCAAATGGATTTAAATGCAGCCTTAAAATCCAGTGGACCACCACACTTAAACATTCTACAGCTGGGCTTCATTTTGTTTTTCTTCCTTTTAAGAAAAGCATTTAAAAAGTTGTTGCTGCTTTTGTTTTTAATTACAGTTCATTTGTTGCACGTAAGTGGCCACTTTTAGTTTTGACATAAGTATCTTATTGTCTTTGATTGCTAGGCCTCAGACATTCTAACTTACCACGTATTTGCTGTAACAACATGTCAAACAGTGCCAGAGGGGATAGAGCTAAAAGAAGCCTGATCTCTGTTGAAGTAGGGTCAGGCTCCGCTGACCTTTTCTGTGCTTTATCTCCTTCCAGATCATTATTTACCGCTGCTAACAGCAGAATTCATGCCTTTGTAGCATAGTGGATTTGAGTTCAGGCTCATTTTATTATCCCTGAGTTTCATTTTGGAAAGGATTATTTTTCTCTTTTTACAAAGTCATGTTTTCAGTCAACCAGCTATAACTTTTGAAGTTATCAGGTGTTTGTATTTGAACATCTGGCTCATAATACAGCTGTGCAAGTCAAGAATTAACCAGTTTATCTGCATTGTCACTAAAACACACACAAGCAAACTCATGAAAGAGGGAACATCACTTTACCCCTACCCCCCAAAAACTATTAAAAAAAATATGATACAGTTTATCAATTCTTGAAAAGGGCAGGATTAAGGTAAAGGCAAATTAGTCATGTTCCTAGGGCTCACATGTATAGCAGGAGTCCTCTCAGATGTGCTAATTCAGTGGCTCCCAAGACAACATTTTCTTAGTTAACCAGCTGCTAGAACAAAGAAGATATTGGAGAGCGTTCAGAGGCTGGTTTATTTTTCGTATCCCTTGTGTAATTGTGCACCAGTTGGCAGGAACAGTTAGTGTGAAGCGTTTCTTACCTGCTGCCTTAGCCTTTGCTGTTTTTCCTCTGTAGTAAGAACTTGCCAGGCACTACTTATGGGAGTTTTAAAACATATTTATATTATGATAGGAGGCCTGATGTTCTTATTTCCCTAGGACACGCCAAAGGGTTACTCATGGCTTGCTCTTGAAGTCTTCCTTGTCATTGTCTTCTCTTTCTCTGCTTCAGTTGATACTTTGGTAGGACTTTACTAGTATAGTGAAACCTTGGTTTACGAGCATAATTTATTCCAGAAGCATACTCGTAAAACAAATTGCTCATATATCAAAGCGAGTTTGCCCATAGGAAGTTACATTACATTACATTGATGTTTTCTATCCTGCCAATACCTTTCAGTTCTAGGCGGTTTACAACAAGAAATTAGCCTGGTCATTCCCGGGGAGATTACAAGGTTGATAGCTATAGTATGCGTCGGGATCTGGGAAAGATTGAGATTCTCGGGGAGAGCAGGAGCCAGAAGGCCTTGAGCATGCGCAGATGCTCAAGGCCCAGCCCAGGCAAGAGGCAGGATCTTCAGGCACTGGCACTGGCATGCAACACCAACTCATAGGACGTGCCGATGCCATATCGGGTAAGGGCTTGTGTTTGGACGGGCAATGCCGGTTCGCGGGGGGGGGGGTGTGGCGATGCTGGTTTTCGGGGGTATGGGCGTTCACGGGTGGAGGGGGCGATGCCGGTTCTTCGGGGGGCGCTCACACATCAAGTCAATGCTCAGTTTACGAGGCACGATTTGCTCGAGTGTTTTGCTCGTCTTGCAAAACACTCGCAAACTGAGGTTTGACTGTATTTTATTTATTTATTTATTAGGATTTATTAGGATACATTTTTGGATAAATTCACCCAAGGTAATGTATAGTAAGAATAAGTTGAATACAGGCAATTCACAATTACAGCAATACAAATATTCAAAAACAGCATATAGTATGGCACAGTATGCTATTTAAATTGTCAACACAATATGCAATGCTATATTTGAATAGACAGGTGGACCACAGAGCAGTGGCATAGCGAGGGAGGTTGGCACCTGGGGCGGTGGCTCCCAACATCGCTGTGTACCCCCCCCTGACTCTTCCCCACTGTTTGAGTGCCCCTTCCCCACATACCTCTTGAAATGTTCAATGGTTCGAGCATGTTTCCACCTGCTGTTTATGTCAGCCTTGGCTCCCTTCTGACATCACGTCCTGGTCCTGCAACCAGGACGTGACATCAGAAGGGAACTGAGGCCAGCACAAGTAGCAAGTGGAAGATGCTGCTTTCGCCAGTAAACATTTAAAGAGTTACACAGGGGAGTGGAGAAGAAGAGAGGCATTGGCGCTCACTGCGAATATGGCGCCTGGAGTGAGCTGCCCCTCTTAACTATGCCACCGTCACAAAGACAGTAACGGGGTAGAAAGTAAAGGGACTAATGTAAAAGTTGCATATGCAGTTAAAAAAATTCAAAAATTTAATCTCAGGATGGAAGTGGATAAGCAAGTCCTGCTACAGTATATGCAGTCAGTATTATTTAATTGCTTCTTCCATTAAAGCCTCTGGAGAAGAGCCAAGCTTCTGAGTGAAGCCTTTTAGGAAGTGTATTCAGATCAGTGGCAAAGTAAGGAAGGTGGGGGGGGGGGGGTCTGCCCCGGGCGCCATCTTGGTGGGGACGCTGGCTCCTCTCCTCTGCTCCGTCCCCCTGCTGCATATGCACCTTCCCTTCCCTCCCTGGTACCTGCTTCGGGCCAGATGCACAAAGCTCTAACACCATGGTACAAAATACCATGGTGGGAGCGACTTTTTGTTTACCAGCAATGCTCAGCACAATAGCATGCAGATTATACAAGGGAGGAGGAGCTGTGCTTGCTCCTCCTCCTGCCTGCTCTGTCAAAAAAAAAGAAAATTAGCCCTTGATCTCCCTGCCTGACACAAGATGCATAGTAATGAATACATTTGTAACAACAACTTGACAACATCATAGTAATGCAGTTCATATAATAAGTAGTACTAAAAAGCATCTAGTGTAAATTAAAATTAAATTAATGAAAAATAAATAAGTTGAGCAAGCCCAAAACCGGGACCACCTGACACCCCCTACTCCCACCAAGCCTACAAAAACCCTAGACACCAAGTTCCCCAGCTTCTGATTTCCCAACCCCTCCTACCACTCCAAAATCCTGGTGGTCTAGTGGGCTGGGGGCTTAGGATAGACACCTCCAGCCCAAGGAGCTCCCATCCCTGGCACCGCTCCCCAAATCAGGCAGGAGGGATGCCCACACCCTCTTTAAAATGGAAGCCCTTCCCTCTCGCGGTGCATGCTGGGATGCACTGTGAAAGGCCTAAGGCTAAAATTGGCTTAGGTTGGTGGGGGGAGGGGATTAAGTATAGCAGCCGCATCTAAAGTAACCCGGTTCTGTAACCAGCATCTGTAACATGGAAGTCGGTTACAAAATCGGGTTTAATTTGGGTGGGTGTCAAGTTGTTTTTTAAAAATTGTGTAAATATCATAAAAATACATTACAAAAAATACTTCTCATCCAGTTTATAATATTTGTTCCATCTTTAAGAAGGCTAGCTTACTTATCATCTTTCATGGGGAATATATCAAAGGTTTCATTAAAATTTAGATTGTGACCAGCCAGGTATTCTCCCTGCCAAGGTCCCAGTCAGGGCAGGGGAAAAGTAAAAATGAAATCCCGGGGAGGAATCAGGAAGGTACAGGTAGTTCCTGAGACTGACAACATCTCCTTTGACCACCAGAGGGAGCCTGAATTGTCTGAGGAAGGATTAGGTGAGCTATACCCTAGTCACCACCGGGGGAGCCCAAGAGGCCCCTGGAACACTGCTGACTCACCTAGAGTAGGGCGTTGCCCCAGAGTACTTAAACCAGCAGTGGAGAACAGACAAGGAGGCCAGCTAGGGAGAAGGTTTAAACCTTTTTTCCCTAGGGAGTCCCCTGGGCCAAGCAGGAGCAACAAACCTATTCCCATGGAGCTGTTAGAAGCTGGGCAAGCTGAGGAGCTGCTGATTCCAGAGGAGGAACAACCCATGGAGTGTGAAGAAAGTCTTACAGAGTGTGCTCCTGGCTTTCCTGAGGCCATGCAGGTGGACTGGGCCTCAAGCTGAAAAAAGTGAGTTTTGGTTTTTCACTTGACTGTTTGGACTATTTTGTTTTTTGTAAGCTAGGAGTGTGAATTGTTGGGAGAGGTTTTGCTAACACCCAGGGAGGGAATTTTGAAAGCCTGTCTTGAGGCCTTTCTTTGCAAAACCTGTTACACTCTCCTTTCCTG
Organism: Geotrypetes seraphini; assembly: GCF_902459505.1. Classification (NCBI taxonomy): domain Eukaryota; kingdom Metazoa; phylum Chordata; class Amphibia; order Gymnophiona; family Dermophiidae; genus Geotrypetes; species Geotrypetes seraphini. The sequence continues at coordinate 309,053,178 of NC_047086.1, read as the reverse complement.
GCAGTGGACTGAATCTGTCAGAGGCTTGCATGGAACTTTGGGCACTGAGGTTTGAGGAACAAGTGCCATGAACTTTATTTTTGTTTGGGAAACTACTTGCTTGGGAGCAGGCAGTGCTAGCTCTGAGGGGAGCTGAAACCTCAGGTGCAGCTGGGACTAAAATTAATGCTCAGAGAAAGTTTGGACTTTATTTTGTGCTGTTTATGTTTCTTATTCCTTTTGGCATTTTTGCTTTACTGCTGTTTGGGAGTTCTGACAATTTTTCAGCTGCATTAATGAACTATTTACCTTTATGAAGGAAGGAATAAAATTGAATGATTTCCCTATGAACTACATTTGTTGTAGCTTTGATTTGTGGTTCCTGTCTAGAGTCCAGTCCTGCAGAGTGACTCCATTTTGGGTCACACGCTGGTGTGCTATTTTGATGTAACCACTGGGAGTGCTGTAGAGCCCTGGACTGGGCTACAGTGATGGCTACAAGATAGATCAAATATACTTTGCTATACAAAAGTCTGGAACCACTTGTGAATTTTGCATGCTTTCGGCTTTCTGACCTTTTATTTTAATTTTTTTTTGACCCAATAGATTTTTCTGTGTACCATATTATAAGGGATACATTTTGCTATTAGATTCAGCTTTTTATTGTAGCTTGGCCTTAAATTTCTGAGTTTGTTTGTTAAAGTTGCCATATTAATCATTTTTCTGGATAAATCAAGTAGTGTACTTCAGTGGCCAAAAAAGTACATACAAGTGACATCTATCCTTCATATTAATGTAGGTGGCCTTGAAAAAGGCAGTTTTGTGTGTCAGTGATGGCTCAGTATTTGGTGGATGCTAGCAAGAAGAGGCACTGGAGACGTCACGACCAGCAAGGGAACACAAAACTTTTATTGAAAAAGAGTCATTAAAAATATAAAACAAGCAAATTCCCAACTAGGACCCAGTTTCGACGACTATATCGCCTTCTTCAGGGGACAATATTTATTGTGTCGGCATCTCTATTTTGCGTTGTCCCTAGCCTGTATGGGATCCTCAAACTGCATTCTAACTACCTGATGTTACCCCAGCTGTCTTGCAGTTTAAACTTTTGGGGGACAGCAGATCCCAGGAATCTGCAATATCAACATATTTTAAATTACAGGATGACTGGAGCAGCAGTGAGTAGCGAAAGGTGGTTCAAGGTCCTTATAGGTTAGGACAGGTCATTTACTGCCATAATTGTAGTAGGAGAATGTTTGTTGTTGAAATACAAAATGCTCCCAGCCCACTGTCTCCTCATTGGTAGTAGTGAAGTGGGCAGGGAAGAGAAGTACCAGTGAGCAACTCTAACTTGTTACAGACCTAATAATAGCCATTATGGATAGGTATGGAGGTTGCAGAGTGGATCTTGCCTTACCAATCTGCTACATGTTTGTTTTATAAGAGGTTAATAAACATGTAGATAAGGGTAAGTCAACTGATATCTTGTATATCTAGATTTTGAAAAGGCATTTGAGAAAATTCTTCAGGAGAGATTTGTGACCACTGCATATTTTCTGTATCTTCCAGGGGCAAATTTGGTAACACAAAAGGGAAGCCTTTTCTGATAGTCCTTCCACAGTATCACTTATGAAAACATTGGCAGGAGCCAGATCAAAGATAGGTCCCTGCATCACACCACTGGCTACAGGCCTTTCGTTGAAGTGAACTCTGTTTACCTTTACCCTTTCTTGTCTCTCACTCAACATGTTTCTATCTTCGTCAGTCACTTTAAAGTCCATTTCTAGGGTGTTTTGTTTATTTATTTTTAAAAATTATATTCCGCTTATAACCTAAGCGATTTACAATTTGATAATGCATCAACACAAATAAAATTAAAACACTTTACAAACAGATCATCTATACAGAATCAACAGAAGCAAAGGGCTACCAATCAAAAAAAAAAATGCTTTAACAAATAGATGAGTTTTCAAAGATCTTTTAAAACACTTCAAATCTTGGCATAACCTTAACACACCATTTAGGTCATTCCATAATGGAGGATCTGCTACTGAGATTGCTGCCATCCAGGATTTTTAAAAAAAATACATCTCATGTACATTCTCAAGAGTTAACCTCATTTCAGATTCTGATCACAAAGAGCGAGATGTTAGGGATTTCCTTAAAACTTGCATCAAGTACTAAGGTACCTTTCTGTACAGTATATTTCCTGATGTACAATCGTCAAAAGTTTGTATTCAGTATGAAACATAACAGGTAGCCAATGCAGCTATTTTAACACTGGGATATATGTCGATATTGAGATACCCCAGTGATCATCCTCGCTGCTGTGTTATGCACTACCTGTAATGCCTATATTTTAGATTTAGCCATACCCAAAAACAAAGCATTAAAAAAATCAAATTTTGTAATAATAAGACTCTGGGCTCCTTTTACTAGGGTGCACTAGCGTTTTTAGCGCATGCAGCAGATTAGCACGTGCTAACCCTGTGATACGCAGCTAGAACTAACGCCAGCTCAATGCTGGCGTTGGCGTCTAGCGCGCGGGGCATTGCAGCGCGCACTATTCCGCGCGTTAATGCCCTAACACAGCTTAGTAAAAGTAGCCTTCTGCGTCACTGTCTGAAAATCTACTACCGATAACATTGGACATATCCTAGATAGTATTCGCATCCACATAAGTGTTCCTTTTACAACGTGTAAAATGTGCTCTTGCAGTGTGCGTTGACTATCCAAATAAAATTCTAATAGCCTCATAGATGAAAAAAACCAGACATTTTTACATCTTGTACTTTTATCTCCTTCAGTCATTATCACCAATGAACATCGCCTCTGTTTTTTTTGTAAATTCAGCATCAATCTATTTTCTTTCATCCAATTACCAGTCTTTTCCATACAATTAGTCATTTTTGACACCACATACTCAATTCCCGTTTCAGCTGAAAAAAAGAAACATATATCATCTGCATACATCCAAAACTTCCAACACTTGCCTAGGTGAATTTTTTTATTTGTTCATGCGAATGCATAAGTTCAATTATTTTAAATTTGTAGATATACTTTAGATTGTTTAGCAGACAAGCTAAAATATTACATAGGGCCATAGTGCACTTTCTTATTTCGGTGCGGGTATTCATTTGTTAAAAGAAGATGATTATCTGAAGCTGGTACGATTAAATGTGACGACTTTGTAAAATGCTAATTAATTCCAAACTCAAAAGTGTATACCTGCTGAGTATAAAGCTGCTTGCTTGCATTCATCATTTGAGTGACAGCTGTACAGCTGTTTCTAGCCAGTTTTTTTAAGTTATAAAAGTATCTTGATAATGACTGCAGCGAGAGTAGAAATGAGTTGCTGATGTGAGTATGAAGAATTGAATTTCGGTTGAGCTTTTATAGCTGCATCAGTTAATTGCTGCAGTTGCTCCAATTTCCTCGGTTTTTGCACTATTATGTGAAAAGCAAAGGAGAATTTCCAGGTTATTTTCAGGATTTACTAAAGGCTCCTCTTACGAAGGCGCGTTAGCAGGTTTAACGCGCGTGACTTTTCATCACGCACTAACAACCCCGCACTAGCCGGTAAAACTACCGCCTGCTCAAGAGGAGGCGGTAGCAGCTAGCGCGGCCAGCGGTTTAGCGCACGCTATTACGCGCGTTAAACAGTTAACGTGCCTTCGTAAAAGGAGCCCTAAATTGTTGTAGGGGGTTATATGCACCTATACAAGACAGTGATAGTGAGGGAAGAGGTTGAAACTATGGACTTAATATTGGTGGCACGGGCAAACCTTCAGTTTCACAATCCATAAGTTCGGCGAAACGTCTCAACTGCCCTCCCGGGTCACTCGGTTCCGTCGGCCTGGCATCATGTATAACAAAGAGAGCTTATGTCTTCTTTGGTGTTCTTGACACAAATGGACAAGAGAAGGGTCAACAATTTCTGGTTTAAGATCCCGCAAACTGCAGCGATGATCCAAACTACCAGTATTTGAAGCAGTAAGCATCATCAACGACACCTCTGAAAGAGCAACTGCCTAAATGCAGCAATATAATTCAAGTCGCACAAAGAATGAGGGGTAGAAGCAGCTCCTCCTCCGCCTTGTTGCTCAGCACAGAAAGACCTATCCAACTTGCTCCAAAGCCACACTGATGAATACTGACTGAATGTAGGCCTACTGTTCAGCATTCACACATGACAAACATTTTGTATTTACTGTGTAATAATGACATTAATTACCAGTCATCGTTGAATGTTGAACAATGTATAATAAATCAGGCCAAGCCTATTTTCAGCTGTAACATAGTATGCATTATTTAACTTTTTTCTAGGTGCATTTGCTCCCAATTTAGGTTTAGATGGAAAATTGATATCAATTCTGACTTGAATATTATGTATTAAATTAAAAATCATTGAGCAACCACTAAATGTTCACCAAAAGACTTATAATGTGGCACAATTAACAGTGGACAGACATAGAACAACAATAGACTTGTGGAGATCATGTCCCTTGAACTTGATTTTTTGGGACCACCATAATGTGGTGATATCAACTAGTGTTGTTTTGGTACTTTGTTGATCTTTGAATCTTTACTGATTCGGGGTGACTTTGTCCAGAAAGTCTAGTAGTTGTATGTGTGTGTGTATGTACAAGTTTTTCCACTATCTTTGCGATGTATTGAAGATTGGCTATAGGTAAAAAATTAGTACAGATTGAAGGCGAGACTGAAGGGTCCTTGATTGTAGATCATGTAGTTGCAGATTTTCATACAGTAGGAAAATAGTCATCAGTGGTAATCATTTACATAAGAAAAGGGCTTAGTGTTAGAATAGATCTTTTAAAAGGGCTTAGAATAGATCTTCTAATAAGGCTAGAAGGAATGGGATCCAGTGGAGCTGTGGTGAGTTTCATTGATCTGATTAAGGAAGAAAGAGCAGTAGGGAATGAGAAAGTGATGAGGGTGCTGCATGAAAGAACAGGGAATGGGGAGTGTTTTAGCAGGGCTACACAAGGGGGAGGATGTTAGAAGCATCTTGAGCAGATCAGTTAGTTCGTTCTCAAAGTATCTGGCGAGATATTAGGAAGAGGGAAGTGTGGGGTCATCAATATGTGACTTATAGAAACATGATGGTAGATAAAGGCCAAATGGCCCATCCAGTCTGCCCATTCGCAGTAACTATTATTTATTCCTTTCTCTAAGAGATCCCACTTGACTATCCCAGACTTTCTTGAAATTGGACACTGAAGTTTTCCATGTATGTAGAAAACAGGCACATCATAATCTGAGGAAGGAATTGTTATTAGGAGAGTACTCTTTTTTTAAATTCTCATAGCTTTTCATTCAGACACAGCTAGCAAAGATGCCAGTTAATGCAAAATCATGCTGGTAATGTATTTTTTGTTAAGGATGAAATAAAAATCACAAAGTTTTATATTTTTGTTTTATGGTTTGTACGACCAAGTTTGGAATGCAGCAATTTTTTTTTTGTTTTGCATGTAAAAGCTGAGAAAAATAAAGTTAATAAAATGACAAACCTCCTTTAAGAAAAAAACACCTGAACACTATTTACCTGAATTAGATTTGCACCAGTGACTTAGAGCTGAAAGGGTGTCTAACCTTATTTTGCTCTGATATATGCTTACCTTAGCTGGAGCCATGAAACTTGGCCATCACATCTATAATCATTTATTCTGCATCACAGCCCATTGTAATAATGCTTATGGCTAATGTGGATGGCTATTTTCAAGGCATGAAGCTCTTATATGTGAAGTTAGTACTCTTGATAATAATAAGATTTAATTATAGGGTTTTTTTTTCAGAATATATTCTCTCTTTGAGCAACACTAAGAACTCTATGAATCATAAGTGTACAGGTTAGAAAGAAAGTGACACCATGAGACAGGGAACCTGGCTGTCAATATTTGTCATTCATTGAAAGGGGCCTGTAAGTAATTGAAGACTTAGTAACTGGTAAAGCAAGTCTTGAAACTAGGGACCCGTTTTACAGAGCCACGGTAGTGATTCCCAGTGCGGCAAATGCAATGAAGCCCTTAGAAATTGAATGGGCTTCATTGCATTTGCCATGTGGGAATCACTGTTGCAGCTTTGTAAAAGGAGCCCTAAGCATTCTATTGCCCTGAGCCTTGCCAGATACAATCTGGAACTGAACCTTTAGGTGACATTCTATTGCCCTAGCACCTTCAGCTTTCAATTTTTTGTTTAAATGCTAATTTGTGAATTAGTCGACTCCACCTAAGTGCACATCGGTTAAGCGCATGCTTCAGTTATCCGTAGCCTACCACCATGGTCCCATTTTTTTTTTTACATTAAAGTCAGTGGACGTAAATTCCGGATAATTGCAATTCTGATAAGCACACAATCTGCTTATGTTCACTGATGTTATAGGTCCCACCTCTATGCGTTCATGTTATGTTCACTCCAGTTAAAAGCAATCACGTTCTCACATTGATGAGCCACCTGTTTCGGATCAGCAGTCTAGGCCTGGCCAGGTGTTCAAACTTTCAAAACTATACCATGGCGTCTCATGGAGAAAATACTTTGTCTTTGGCTGGTCAAAAGTCATTGTCTTTGGCTGAACGTGTCGATGTCTTAAAGAGACGACCAACGGGAGAGTCAGGTCTCCATTGCAAAACATTACAGCGTTCATCCTAGCCAGATTTCTAGGATTCACAAAAAAAATCAAACCATTTTGAAAGACTAGCAAAACAATAGCAATCCTACCAGGAAACGGAAAAGAATTGAGAAGGCTGGAGATGATGAACTGGCATTGCTGCAATAGTTTGCTGAAGCTAGAAGTCATCAACTGCCAATCAGTGGGCCTCTGCTGATGGAGAAATCAGCACAGCTATCCGAAGAACTGGGCGTAGAAGACTTCAAAGCAACAAACGGATGGCTAGAGAGGTGGAAAGTTTGTAACGGCATAAAATTTAAGAAGCAACATGGCGAAAAACAAGACGCTGATGAATTTTATACATAAAGATGGGTCATGGAAGTGTTGCCATCAGTCATTGGTGGATATGAACCATGCAACGTTTTCAATGCCAATGAGATGGACTTGTATTGGCGTGCCATTTCTGATGGAACATTGGCTTTCAAACGCAGCAAAACTGTTGACTTCAAGGTGCCAAAGGAACGAATGGCATTGCTGCATTGTTATCTGGAGATAAATGGATGTCATAACTATGGACAGTTTTACAGCATCAGTAGTCCAAAGGATAAATAGTGGAGTTCAAGCTCCCAATACAAGTAGATTGAGAGATTCAAAGTTATTCACTATACCATATAACCTTTCTTTAAAGTGTTCTAAAAAAATTAGGCATAGCCCCTGATGAAACCGAGTGTGAAATGGTTGGGCAGCTGTTGGGCACAAAAGATAAGTGCCTTCCTTTCTTTAGCACCTTATGCACTAAATGCACTTTATATTTATTGAATTAAATTGAAATAAAAAATATAAAAAATATTTACAGCACATGTCACTTTACCAAGACCAATGATGAATCCACCACCCCAGTAAGAGCATGACAATCAATTTAAGTAGTGCCTTGGGTATTTGAGGTCTGGTAATTTAATATAACTTGATATGAATTTGTTCTCTGATTCATACTAAAAAAATTAGTGCCAATTCACCTGAGTGAAGTAATATTACATAGAGGTTTGTTGTGTATAAAGATTTGGATAAAGTTTTTTTGAGAACCCTTTAATGAGAGGTTATGAAGTATAGTAAATAGTGGGGTTCCCCAGGGGACTGTGCTGGGACTGCTGCTTTTTAACATATTTATCAATGATCTAGAGATGGGAATAACTAGTAAGGTAATTAAATTTTCTGATGACGCAAAGGTGTTTAAAGGTGTTAAATCACCAGAGGATTGTGAAAAATTGCAAGAGGACCTTATGAGACTGGAAGACTGAGCTTCAAAATGGCAGATGACATTTGATGTGAGCAAATGCAAAGTGATGGATGTGGGAAAGAGGAACCCTAGCAATAGCTATGTGATGCTGGATTCAGTGTTTTGAGTCACTGCCCAGAAAAAGGATCTAGGTGTCATTTTTTTTTTTTTTTTTTTTTTTAATATCTTTATTAGCAATTTGCAAAGGGAACATACAACCAGAGGGGAAAGAGCAGAGAAAAGCTGAACAGCCAGGGAAATCAACAAGTGAAACCCTCAGCTCAATGTGCGACAACTGCTAAGTAAGCAAATAGAATGTTATGAATTATTAGGAAAGGAATGGAAAACAAAGATGAAAATGTTATAATGCCCTTGTATCACTGTGGTATGGCTGCACCTCGAATATTATGTGCATTTCTGGTTGCCATATCTAAAAAAAAAAAAGATGTAGCATAATTACAAAGAAGGGTGACAAAAATGATAAAAGAGATGGGCCGACCTCCCTATGAGGAGAGGCTAAAGTGGCTAGAGCTCTTCAGCATAGAGAAGAGACGGCTCAGGAATAATATGATAAGAATTCTATAAAATAATGTGTGGAAAGGGTAGATGTGAATCGTTGGTTCACTCTTTCCAAAAATACTAGGACTAGGGGACATGCGATGAAGCTATTAAGTAGTAGATTTAAACTGGTTAGTGCAGGAATGCCCATTCTCTATTCCTGACACATCCCCTAAAAATATATTTTTTTAAATAGCTTGCAGTTAGCACACACACATCCCCAAATTAACGCTTTAGCACTTAAGGGAGCGTAGTAAAATTGCTCATTATTTGGCTATAAAATCCAAGGTAGGTTTAGATTAGGTGAAGAAAGTTAAGCAACTAGCACTGGTTTTCATTGCTGCATAATTTGTCCTTAACAAAAGAAAAACGAGTAGCGACGACTTTGTTGAAGGCAGATTATTATAGAAACTTGCCCTCCGTAGTTAGTAAAATATTTGTCTCAGTGCCAAATTGTCTTGCCAAAACAGCTATTTTCTGTTTCTACAGATGGAATTTATCCTCTGTCATTTTGTGCACCAGTGTTTTTCAGAGCTTTCTTCTGAAAGAGCAGGTCTTGTGTTATGAAATTATCCCAGCAAATGTATGCAATTACATTTACACCTGTTCTTTAATATACACACATTTGCTGGGTTCATTTACACACATTTGTCTGAAATTTTGAAAGTATGCATATAAATTGTAAATGCTCTCTAACCCGTCCCAGGGATATTTCTGCACAGTCCAGGTCAACAGGCATGCACAATTAAAAAACTATTTCTGTGGTTAAAATACTGCCCTATTCTAGTCTGTTATGCAGTAGACTAATAAAAGCATGACACCGTTTCAGATAGTTCAAACATTTTTAACTGTCTTCCTCCTTTTGATGTTGTTAATCTCTTTTCTGTGTCTAGGTATTTTTCTTAATTGTTTTCATTTTTAAAGCTTATGATCGATTGGGTTGCTTTGGTCTAGGTCAGGGGTGTCCAACCTTTTGGCTTCCTTGGGCCGCATTGGCCGAAAAAAAATGTTTCTGTGGCCGCGCAAACCTCTGCAGCAAAACAGAGGAGGGAGCCGGCAAGATGGTAAACACCCGGGGGCAGCAGAGGAAAACACTGCATCACCCTCGACCGGGGCCGCACAAAATTCTTCACGGGGCCGCAGGTTGGACACCCCTGATCTAGGTATTTACCTATTATAACAGTGAGAACAGCAAAGACAGATTTTGATTGAGAAAGAAACTCAAGAATGAAGTACAGACCAATCAAACCCCTCCCCCCCAAAAAATAAAAATCTGTGTGTCTATGTCAGGGGTGTCAAAGTCCCTCATCGAGGGCCACAATCTAGTCGGGTTTTCAGGATTTCCCCAATGAATATGCATGAAATCTATTAGCATACCATGAAAGCAGTGCATGCAAATAGATCTCATGCATTTTCATTGGGGAAATCCTGAAAACCCGACTGGATTGCGGCCCTGGAGGAGGGATTTTGACACCCCTGGTCTATGTAAAGCTAGTGTGACAGGGACCCTGTGCAGCATAGCCATGACCCTGAGTCAGGTACCAGTCAAGTCTCCAGTCTTACCCCTGAGTACAATGGGAAGCTGAGGGTGCTCCAGAAGAGAAGGGCAAAACAACCTAGAACCTGGAGTTTTAATCCTGCCTCTTTAAGAAACAGCAGCTTAGAACCCAGGCTGGAGAGTAAAGGTCCCTTTAAGAATCTGCCTGCAAGTCCCAGGGCAAGAAGAGACAAAGCCCATTTCCCATGGAAGCTTCATAGGTGAAGGGAGAAGCTGGGGGAACGTGAGCCCCGTGTTCTTAGCCATCCGAGCTGGGAGAAGGACCTGCACTATGATAGTGACTGGGAAATGGCAGAGAAGTTAATACCTGAGGAAGGAAGCAATCTGGAAGATTCTGCACTGGATTGGGAGAATTCCTCTTGCCAAAACTTTAATGCTGGAGAGGCCATGGACTTGTGCTACAGCCAATGCCCAGGTTAGAAATCATGTTTTCCCACTATTGAGAAATTTACATTGGCTTCCTGTCCATTTTAGAATCCAATTTACTGTAAATGTGCTTGCATGATATTCAACATCGTATATGGACTATTCATGCTCATAGTCCCTTTAACATGGAATTCTCTTCGATTGTCTGTCTCAAGAAATTCTCAGAAGTATAACCTTTCCTGTCCTTCGTTGAAAGGAATGAAGTCTGTTAGTATTATTTCCAGGTCTTTCTCATATATGTTTACAATGGTTTAGAATGATATCCCTTGCTATATTAGAACTCTTTTCTCTCTTCAAATCTTTTGTAAATCGATTAAAATGATGCAATTTCAACAGTTTTTGGGTTAAGGAGTGGGTTTTTTTTGTATTTTTTAATTGTCTTTATTAGCAACTGCAAAGGGACATATAACCAGGATCAAAGTAAGGAGTGTTAACAGTTTTTTCTCCTTTTATTCATTCTTATGTTTAATTTTGTCAACTGATTCCCTGCATATTGAACTTGTTTGTATGGCATAGTATATAAATTTAAGGGTTAGATTAGATTATTGTGTTTTTGTGTGGTTTTGCCATGGGGAATGATATTGTGCTAAGTGGTTTATTTTTTTTTTCCTGAAGCTACCTGGACATGGCACAGAGGACTAAGGGCTCCTTTTATGAAGGTGCGCTAAGCGTTTTAGTGCACGCACTGGATTAGTGCGCGCTAGCCGAAAATCTACCGCCTGCTCAAAAGGAGGCGGTAGCGGCTAGCGCGTGCGGCAATTTAGCGTGCACTATTCCCAGGGCAGGATTAACCTATAGGCCAAGTAGGCACGTGCCTAGGGCCTGAAATGGTCAGGGGGGCCCGATGAAGGAGGGCATCCACATTGTTTTTTCCAAACGGTGATGGGCCCCTCCAGCATCGATCAGCAACGCAGCCCCCCTACCCCCCCTTTGACGGAAAGTAAGACAAGCAAGCAACGCGGGTAAGAAAGGCAACGGGAACTGTAATTGTGCAAGCGGTGCTGCTTGCCCAAAGCTTCCCTCTGACGCAGCTTCTTGTTTCCGCCTGGGCGCATGGTGGGGCGGGACAGGGGGCCCATTGTACTTATGTGCCTAGGGGCCCTCGACGAATTAATCCTGCCCTGGCTATTCCACGTATTAAGCCCTAACGCGGCTTTGTAAAAGGAGCCCAAAGAATTGAACTGTTGAAGTAACAGCGTGGCTGCTTGGTCAGTAATCCAGCAGTGCATTTTTGTTTGCCAAGTTTGGCTTTGAAACATTACTCACAGACAGTAAAAGACACTGGTTAATCTGTTCCATTCAAGTCTGGAGGATTATAAGGGGGCAGCTTGATTGTTTTGCACAAATGTAGCAATACAATTGGGAGGGAGGTGACCATCTGTGGGAATAGCTGTCCCTATTCCAGGCTGCCTGGTGATTAAGGTTTGTTATCAGGACAGCACAAGCCAAAGCCTAATGACCAATGTGAAAAGGAAAAGAAGAAAAGTTTGGGAGGGTTTTTTTTCCTTGTGCTAATTGAGCCCTTTTTGGTTGGGGGGGGGGGGGGGGGCTAGGACTGATCAGTGGAACTCATTTTGTTATGGATTATTCCCCCCCTCCCCCTCCATTTTGCTTTGACCAGCTGACTTAATTGAAGATTGAACGCTGAGAAAGTATTATCCTGACATTTGGAGATATTATATCTGATGTTTTTCACCGACTGTGAATCTACTAACAATAAATGCTCAGGGTTTCTGTACCAGTGTTCATGGGAGACACTAGGGGCTCCTTTTACAAAGCCACGCTAGCGGTTTAACGCGTGTAATAGCGTGCGCTAAACCTCCGGCCTCACTAGCCGCTACCACCTCCTCTTGAGCAGGCGGAAGTTTTTCAGCCAGCACGGGGGTTAGCGCGTGATGAAAAGTCACATGCGTTAATCCCGCTAGCGCGGCTTTGTAAAAAGAGCCCTAGGCGGGTTTTTTGGTGATTATGAGCTCCTTTTACAAAGCCGCGCTAGCAGGTTTAATGCCCGTGACTTTTCATCACGCGCTAATCCCCGCACTGGCCGATTTTTCTGCCTGCTCAAGAGGAGGCGGTAGTGGCTAGTGTGGCCGGCGGTGTAGCGCGTGCTATTACACGCGTTAAACCACTAGCGTGGCTTAGTAAAAGGAGCCCTATGATTTTGCCTTGGCCACATACCTTTACTTCGCTTCACTGCCTTGGCTGGGTGTCACGTGACCTGCTGAGCGTCCTTGCCACAATAGATATTGATTTATTTGAATTTATGTACTGCCTTTTTGAAGGAATTCACTAAAGATGTTGTACATATATATATATATGTATGTAAGATAGTTCTAGAATATTTTGCATGATTATAAATTTCTGGCTTGTAAAACAAACTCTGTAAATAATATAATTGGCTGTGGAAACTAAGCTTAAAACATATGTTTTGTATTGAACCTTCATCTAAACTCATCTTCTGATTGTCTTCAACCACATCTAAAGTGCATTTGTACTGCAGCCTATGGCTATGTATAAATTGTTGCAAGGTGCTCTGAGTAAAGGCACCAAATAAATACAAAGATAAATAAACTCTCAGTAAGAGTTTGGCTAATCCTCTTTTATGATGGATACATAAAATCAAATATTACAAAACAGGCCACTAGTATAGTTAACAGATATTCCCCCTGTTTACCTCTTGCAGATGAAAGCCTCCAGATTTGAGTCCATCCGTTCAACTTTACTTGGCAAACAGGAACATTTAGGACCTCATTTAAGTTCCAAATCCAAACAGGAGAGAATATATGCTCAGAAAAATATGGTCATAAATACAGACACATCAATTGCATAGGATATATGAAAATTCACAGGAATCATACTTCTAAACATCCTTCCATCCTACCCACCCAACCCATATCCTCATTGCAGAGAATGAATCGCATACCAGCATCCATACCACATCCATTCAGCATACACTCATGCAGTTTTATTGGAGAAACTGGGCCTCTTCTCCCTTGAAAAGAGGAGACTGAGAGGGGACTAAACTTAGTAGATAAAGACAGACTGTTCACTCTTTCCAAGGTAGGGAGAACGAGGGGGCACTCTCTAAAGTTGAAAGGGGATAAATTCTGTACAAATATAAGGAAATTATTCTTCAACCAGAGAGTGGTGGAAAACTGGAATGCTCTTCCAGAATCTTTTATAGGGGATAACACCCTCCAGGGTTTCAAGACAAAGTTGGACAAGTTCCTGCTAAACTGAAATGTACGCAGGTGAGGCTGGACACATTTAGAGCACTGGTCTTTGACCTGAGGGCCGCTACGTGAGCGGACTGCTGGGCAAGATGGACCACTGGTCTGACCCAGCAACAGCAATTCTTATGTTCTTATCCACATATTCTTCTATGGGCAACCATATCCTGTGAAATTTGGCCTTCTTGCCTCTCTTTTCCATAATTGCAGCCTCATATTTCCCAGTCAAACATACAGAGTTCCACCCAAACTGAAAATAATAGTAAGGGGTCCTTTTACTAAGCTGGGTAAGCCCTACTGTGTAGTTACCGCAACTTAAAATGCAATACCATGGAGCATGCTCAGGCATCCTACAGTAGTTTTGGCATGTGTGCGTTGTACCCATAAACCAAACGCATGTTATTTTTTAGTGCTGGGAATTTATTTGGGGGTGGACAGCGGGTATGGCTATGCTAATCAGAAAGTGTGTGGACATTGCTGTGTGCTGATTAACTCAGGATTAATAAGCAAAAGAAGAAAACTGCGGAACTGATGTTCATGATGCCGAAATTTATTGAGTTAATGCATAGATGTAAACTTGAAAAGTACGGACCCAATATGGACCATGTTTCAACTTATCATCTTCTTCAGGGGTCCAAACGTATTGGGTTAAAATCAACAAATGTGGATAAGGGCAAAATATACTGGAGAAATGTTTGAGGAGTCATCCTAAGTTAGACCTGTTTTTAATCATGTCCAGGGTAAAAAAAAGTGCTCTGTTTGAGCAGCTGACCACTGGAGGGATTAAGGCCTCGATTCACTAAAGTCAGAGATCGTCACTAACCCTATTTAATGTGTATTTGGCACCAGCGTATAAATTACTGAAATCCTTTGGAGTTTCATGCTCCGTTTATATTGACAGTATTCAAGTGGTATTGTCTTTGCCTGAAGATGTCCCTGAGGTTCTCATATGATTGCAGGAATTATTTGATGTGATATAATTTTAGATGTTTGAAAACCATTTGACGTTGAATGTTGAGTAAATTGAAACCAATGCTTTCACAGGCAGATTTCTACAAGGTTCTGCAGAGCCTAATTTTGAGTGGAATTGATTATTGTAGTACGATTTATTCAGGGCTGCCTGCTTCATTAATATGATCTTTACAGATAATACAAAATTCTGCTGTGCATTTTGATCTTTGGACTTGACAAATATGGACATATTACTCCTTATTACAGGAAGTTGCAATGGTTAACTATTGCTGAGAGAGTTCAATTTAAATTGTTTGTATGAGCAATCGTGTCAATATTTGAAGGATTGTATTCAGTGGTATATACCAAGGATGTCTCTTTGCTTTGAAACCTCATGTCAGTTGATTCCAATAATTCGGGAGGCACAACTTGAATGTACTCTGTGGTAGGCTCCATGATTTGGAATAAGTTGCCAACAGGACTTAGATGTCAATCAAATTTGAGTCAATTTAAACAAAGCGACATCTGTTTATTAAGAACATATGATGTAAGGGATTTATAATCTCAACTCTCCATTGTTATTCTTTTTGGTTTGTTAGTTTAATTTTATGTATGCATTTTTTTGTATACCGCTTTGTAATAAAGTGGTGTATACATTTTTAATAAATGAAAATGAAATTTTCAAACAAAATCTGGATATTTTTCTTGTTTGAAATTGGCTGCGAGGTAAGGTTTTCTTGGACATTATAAGCAGGATGTCCCAATTCTGACTTAGACAATTTTTTTAAAATGCCCCTCAAAGGGTCATTGTGCCAGATGTCAATGATGCTGCAATGAAACTGGAGAGAAGGAGAGAAATGCTGGGTTAATTGAGAGAAAAGAAAACAGAAGATCCACCTTGGGGGCCCTTTTACTAAAATATGTTGAAAAATGGGCTTAACATGCTTTAACTGGGGATTTTCTTGCATACCAAGCCTACTTTGGTCTTTTTTCTTTTTGCAGGCCCTGTGCTAATTTTTCCAGTAGTGTGTGAGACCACCCAAAAATTAATGTGGGAACACTTAACACCTATAGGAGGCAGTGAGGCGTGGATTCTGTAGAAAAATGGCACCAGCCATGTGTCAATCACATGTAGGCACTGTTAACAGAATCATGGCTACCAGCACCTAAGAAAAAACGTAGGGCTCCTTTTACGAAGCCGCATTAGAGGCTTTAGCGCGCAAGACTTTTCATCACGTGCTCACCCCCCGCGCTAGCCAAAAAACTACTGCCTGCTCAAGAGGAGGCGGTAGCGGCTAGCGCGGCCAGTGGTTTAGCGGGCGCTATTACGCACGTTAAACCGCTAGCGCGGCTTTGTAAAAGGAGCCCTTAGACGCCGGTAATGTAGGCTTAGACGCCGGTAATGTAGACCCACATTTCTGGCGCCTGAGGTTTTTGCAGAATCACACATAGTAGCACCTAAGGCCATTTCCGCCCCTAAACCTTAGGCCCCACTAGACGCTATGCTGTAGGCGTGACTCCAGCGCCTCCCTTTTTTAAAAATGCATTTTTAATTGGTTTTAAATGGTGCACTCAATTACTGTGCCAGTGAATGCAATTAAGTTAGGCGCCAGTAGACGCGATCTAAGCGCCTACTTGCGCCTAACTTATGGCACCATTTACAGACTATGGCCCTATGTGCTCCCACGTTGACTCTGCACTAATTGAAACAGGCTAGCTGGTTAACAAAGATAAGCCCATTCCATGCCCCGTTCCAAAAGATATTTGAAAACATGCGTTAACATTAGCGCTTAGAAAATGCAAAATTACCACAAAATACTTTTAACACTTTAGGGCTCCTATTACGAAGCCGTGTTAGCGGTTTAACGTGCGTAATAGCGCGCGCTAATGTGCCGGCCGCGCTAGCCGTTACTGCCTCTTGAGCAGGTGGTAGTTTTTCGGCTAGCGCAGGGGTTAGCGCGTGATAAAAAGTCACGTGCGATAAAGCCGCCAACGCGACTTCGTAAAAGGAGCCCTTAGTAAAAGGGCCCCTTAGTGAATTAAACTAAACTAAACTAAACCTTAAGTTTATATACCGCATCATCTCCACGGATGTTGTGGAGCTCGGCACAGTTTACAAGAACTTAAAATATAGGAAGAGAAGGAAAAAAAAGGTTTACATGAACTTATATATAGAAGAGAAGAGTAAGGGGGGATAGAATTACATTTTAGTGAAAAGGCAGGTTTTCTGTTGCTTGCGGAATAATTGGAGGGAGCCCAGGTTCCGCAGCGGGGTAGTAAGGTCGTTCCAAAGACCTGTGATTCTGAAGAGAAGGGATTTTCCCAGTTTGCCTGCTTAGCGAATACCGTGTAGAGAGGGGAAGGATAGTTTATACCTTTAAGCTCTTTGTTCCTATTTTCACTGACAAAGAATGACAGACGTGAGATAGACTGTAGCTCACTGAACTTTTTGGCGTTTCTGGGAAAGTTAAAAAAAAAAAAAAAAATCATCTGTATTGTAGCTGTTGGTGGTCTTGCTGCTAGCTACTCGGCCTTGGCTGATCAGAAGGTTGTTGAAGTTTATAATCCTTTTAGAATGCTGTAGGTTTACGTTACTGACTAAAGAGTGAAAGATGCCAAATGGACATATATAAATTCAACCAAAGTGGCAGGTTGTGTAAGGTTGTTTGGACTGCACATTTTATTTCTGTTAATTTTCTAAAAGTGGATTTTGCTCTTTAAAAGCCTTTCATAAATAAAATAAAATAAAAAATATAGCAATGGTGTTAAAAACCATTTTGAGAAAAAAAAAAACTCTCTTATTTCCCTATGGTATTGTTTGGCATCTTTTTATTTTGTACTACCGGCATGGTGGTTGATCACTGGTTTATATCTCCTCATTCTCAATGCACTGTTAAACCTAGACCACATTGTTGGCTGAATAGAGACCCCCTCGTGCTTAATTTAATATTATGCCATTTGACAAAATTGCCTTTTTAGCTATTTGGCAGATCCTGTTCCTGCAGAATCATTTAAAGCTATTGGCACTGTCAGAAATTTTACAGTCATGGGAATATCTGTAATCTTATCTATTACCAGCTACAAGAAATATCAAATGTGAAACTAGTTTGATTATATGAATCTGAGATTTCCTTGTCTATATTAAGTCCCTCACATGATGGTATGATGGTGTTTGCAAGGGCAATTTCTCAGTAAAAAAAATCTGCTGTGCATATGATTAAAAAACAAAACAAAAAAACTCCCCCCCTAAAGAAAAAAAAAGTCATTTACTTGTTGCAGTGTACTTTGTTCATTTATTTGAGGTCAAAGCATTAAAGTGCATTTGCAGTTACAAAAAAATATGTAAAAAAAACCAAGCAAACCCCAGCCGGATAGTGCAAATAACCATATTTGTAAACTGTAGGGCCCTTTTACAAAGGTGTGCTAGCGTTTTTAACGCACGCGCCGGATTAGCACACGCTATAGCGCGTGCTAGCCAAAAATCTACTGCCTGCTGAAAAGGAGGCGGTAGCAGCTAGCGCACGTGGCAATTTAGCGCGTGCTATTCCTCGCATTAAGGCCCTAGCGCGCGTTTGTAAAAGGAACCCCTAATGTGTGCTAAATACCTGTGGGTTGCATGACACTTAATACACCTTGTTATTTGTACATGCCAAATGTTAAAGACACCCATTATATTCCTAATTCTGGGTCAGGGTTTCGTACATAGCAGAGCAGCTACCTCGCTGCGATCTATTGAAAGTCATCCCTTGAGCCAAGCTTTTGTCTCCCTCCCTCCCTCTGCGCCCCCACGGTGGAGGAAAGGGAATGGTGAGGGCACACCGCCTTCCCCTCCTTTCCCCTCTCTTAAGGTCCAAAGAACCAGATGACCCGAGGGAGGGAGGGATTCACGTAGACACCTAAACAGTCCCCTCCAGCCCCTGCCGCCGGCGCCACCGCCGGATGGGGACCAGATGGCCGCCACCAGGAACCAGATGGCTTATTCTCCCTGATTCCCCCCCCCCCACACACACACCCCTACGCATAGGCAGGGACCAGATGGCCAAAGCCGGGACCGGCCCCGATCCCTTGCGACAAGAGACAAAGGAGCCATGCACGTCTTCTTCCTGGAGAGCTCATGCTATGGGCGACAGTTTTAGCGTTTAGCACGCTCTAATGCAGTTAACACTTGTAGATGAATTCTGCCTTAAATTCATTAGTGCACCTTAGCAAGAGGACCCCTTTAGCTTTGGCATTTACACTTTTTTAAAACATATTTTGCATTCAATTCCAAACTTCAGGTAATTTGAAAGTAATGCAAACAGGCTCACTGACAATTTTCCTAGCTTCACATTTGGTGTGGAAAAGTAAGCAAGCTAGGAATTTCTTATTAAAGTTAATTATACTTCAAGGAGATGAAATAAAGTTTGTTTGTTAAAATAGCTTGTCCACAATTTTGCCGAAGATACAGCGCAAACAATTTTCCATGACCCACTATGTATCTTTCAGGCCACTGCCTCTAAGGTTCTTATGCGGTACAGAGTGGGACAAAGCCCCAGATGTGGATTAGACAGGGTCCAGACAGGGCTGGCCTTAACATTTGCAGGGCCTTGTGCAGTCCTTCCCCTTTTCTTGCACAGTTTGGCATCTCTCCCTCTTTCTCAATTTTCTGTCTACCTTAAAATTTGTCTCTGTCTTTACATTTCACTGGCAGCAACAGCTGTTGACATATGCCAACGGTCTCAAACTCAAGCCCTTTGCAGGGCCACATTTTGGATATGCAGGTACTTGGAGGGCCCCATAAAAAATAGTTAATGTCTTATTAAAGAAATGACAACTTTGCATGAGGTAAAATTTAGTTGTAATATAGTTTATAAATCTTCCCTTAATTGCGTCTGATAATTTCAGTTATACAGAGCTGAAAGTAGTGCAACATGCAGAAAGTGAAAAACTATCAAAGTGTCAACTGCACGAGACAAGATTTTGGACCAACTATTTTGAGGCCCTCGGTATTATAAAGAATGATTCTTTATGGAAAACTTGTGCCTTAAGTGTCCGGCATTCGCGTAACCGCCTTCAGCTCTCACCTTCTCCAGCACCGGACACACGCACAAGCTGCACTGGCTCCAATGGTTACCTTACGTTCTGGAACGTTGCCCTCCTCACTGCTGTAACCTCACGCAAGCGCATTCCTGCGTCTGTACGCAATTGTGAGGTGGAGTACAGACGCAGGAAAGCACTTGCGTGAGGTTACAGCAGTGAGGAGGGCAACGTTCCAGAACGCGACCGCTGGACACGACCGCCGGACACTTAAGACACAGATTTTCCATAAAGAATCATTCTTTATAATACCGAGGGCTTTAAAATATTACCTGGCGGGCCGCATGTGGCCCCCGGGCCGTGGGTTTGAGACCACTGACATATGCTGTCTGCAGCCTGCTCTGGTGCCTTTCCTGTGACCTTTCTGACACCTTGAAAACCAGAATTTGCATCAGAGGGAACAGAATGGGTCAGAGGGAAGCAGGGCCAGTTTTAGACATTGTGGGCCCAGGGCAGAAATTAAGAAGGGAGGCCCCCTCTCCTCCCCCTTGTGATCTTCCCACCATTACTGCCATACATAATACAACTTTAGTTTAATTTTTTATGGTGGTAGTAGTATGTGTGTGTATGTCGGGGGGGGGGGGAGGGGGAACACCTATGTCAACAATAAAGGTACAATAGGGTCATTGAACAAAGCAAGGAAAGACCCTTCTACCGTGTCTCTGAAAAATGTAGTAACTTATTCCAATGAAAGCTATCACCTTATTTTCCATTTTTTATTTATATTTAATTTATAATATATTATTTGTAATATGTCAGTTTTTAAAATTTATACTTGCTATTTTTATATTTTCCAAAGTACAAGTGGAACAAAGTCACAGTTTCTCTTTCTGTGGTGTTGCATTTTGTGCAGTGTCTGGCTTCTTAAGGGCTCCATTTAATTTTTGACTACATATATTGTATTTTTATCTATTAACCTTTAGAGCAGAATAGCAAAGCTATGACCCTACTTTATCCTTGTCTGGTCATTTAAATTTTTTTAATCGTATTGATTCCAGTCTCAATTTCTGCCTTCCTCTGTCTTCTCTTAACTCTGTCTTGCCAGGGTTCCTGTCCATTTGTCATTCTCTCTTCTCCTGTCTTCTTCACTTCCTCCATTACATCTATCTCCAACACTGATCTTTTCCTTTCAGTTTCTTCCATTTATTTTCTTCCTCTCTGTATAGATTTCATTACTACAACACAATCCTTAAATTTTCCTGCTTTTACTACATCTACCTAAAACTTTTCCATCTGTTCCCTCACCCTAGACATCCCCTTCCTCTTCCTCATATTTCTCAGAATTTCACTAACTCTGTTCTCCTAGTCCATCCAATGTCTCCTTCTCTTGCTCTCCCTTCCAACCAGAGTCTCCCACTTCCCTCCAGTTTCCCCTCTCCTCTTCCATTCAGTGTTGCCCCTGTCTCCTTTCCCCCGTTTCATCCAGAATCTCCTCTCTCCCCCTCCCCCTTCACTACAGCCATCTAGGATCTCCTCTGTCTCTCCTTCTCTTACACCCCTATAATCCAATATCTTCTCTATTTCTTTACCTATTTACAATGCCATTTTGTCTCTCATCCTCAGCATTACTCTGTCTGTCTTTCTTCCCCCTACATTCAGCATCAACTGTCTCTTTCCAAATACTCCTGTCCTGCTCTTTTTTCCTTCTCCCCCCCCCCCCATCATGACTCTGGCATGTGGCATCTCCTACAGGGCCCACCCAAATTGGCTGGTATTTGGAGTAAGCTCAATGCATATGCATGTGACTGATTTTCATCTCATGCATATTCATTAACTCTCTCCTGAGTCAGCTACTCCCCTTTCAAGTGTCTTTGGAGTCTGGGTTCCAGCCGCCTCCCATCTCTGCCCCAATAGTTCTACTGGTAGAGGAAGGAAGCTGTCGCTACTGGAGCGATATCCCACTGCCAGCCCTGAAGCTCGAGCAGTGCTCAGAAAGCCACCAGCAGTAAGGAGCTCCCTATGGTCCCATCCCACTTCCCCTCACCCCATTGTCAAATTATTTTTTGTCTTCTTCCTGAGCCCCACAGCTACAAGGGGCCCTCGACAGCCTGGAGAGGTGAAGTTAGTTTACCTCCCTTCGACTCATTTGTTGCCCTCTCTCCCGCCGCTGCCGCAGCCTGTAAACAAATTTAACATGTCGTTGCCATCTTCCCTCCTCCTTCCTCCCCTCATGATGTAACCTCCCATTTCATTGATGGAGAAGGGAAGCCAGCAGCAGCACGTGCAGTGATAGTGCCTAGCAGCATGTGTTAAATTTGTTTACAAGCTGCGGCAGCGGCAGAAGAGAGGACAGCAAGCAAGTGAGTCGAAGGAAGGGAAGCTTCCCCCTCCCTAACCCCAGCCCTGTAGGGAAGGCTCCAGAGCAGGCTGCAGGCTTGTATGCCCATTGCTGCCACTGCCAGTAACATCTAAAGACACCGAGACAGATTTTAAGGTAAATGGGGGATTGAAAGAGAGGAGAAGATGATGAACTGTGTGTGGGCGGGGGAGTCATGTCTCTGGTCAGAAAATAACATCAGCACTATCTAAGAAAAAGGTGATGAGGATGTCCTCTCTTGCCCCTCTTTACGCTTATAGGGGGACCCAAAGGAGAACAGGGCAGCTTTCTGTGCAGCTGTTCCATGGAGCCTCTGTTTAAGGCCAGCCCTGGGTTCAGACATAGATCATGAAACATATAGGAATCAGAATCAGCACTCTATAGATAGGAGTCATGATCTGAAACGTGCAGGTAGTAAGAAGTGGAGCTTGCGATAGAGACACAAGCCTGGAACTTGCAGGAGGAGAAATGGAGTTGGGCCTGGGCTATAGGACTTCAACTGGAATCGGCACACAAACGACAAAGCTTCTTTAGAATTAGAAATAAAAACACACTAAATGTAGCTGGTGCACAGGAGTCATGCTGTATTACAAATAAAAATTAAAGGTGACAACAATCAGGAAGTAGGAAAACTGTGATACAATAATTAGTCACTAGGTGACATGAAGGGGCATTTTCAAAACATATGTCTAAGTCCAATTTGGACGTATGGTGCTAGACGTCCAAAGTCAGTAGTAAGAAAATGCATATTTTCGAAAGACAAACCACCATACAATACATCTAGAAATAGGGTTGTTGGTTTTTTTTTAAAAAATCCTCTATCCGGATGTCCAGGCCTTTATTGAACTGGCCACTCAGCCATGGCAACAGAGTAGTGGGGCACCTTAGAGGACACTGCTGTGAACTTCACATAAAGGGTGCCAGATAAACATCTCACCAGGACTCCCATATAGGTTATGGTGGGCCCCCCAAAACCCACCTGTCTACAACCCCAATAGCCCTTATTGCTGCAGGTAGCAACTATGTGGCAGTAGAGTAGGGTTTTGAGGATTTTTGGTGGGCCCTCATTTTCTACCATAAATGTAGTGGTTAGAGTGGATTATGGGACATGCTACTCCTCTCTATGGTTCACTAGCCCGCCCACCAGGCTACTTAGCACACTTGTATGCATCTCTACTAGGCTTTCCTTTACCAGGTGTTGATGTTCTGGAGATAGATATGTACTTTTGTATTTGTGATCTTTGAGGGGGTCTGTGAACACTGGGAGAGTGTTGGGTGTCTTACCTTAATGCATTCAGAGGTCATCTGGTCAGTTTGGGCTCCTTTGTGGTACTTAGACAATTCTAAAACAGGTCTAGTTCCAAACGTATAAGTTCTGTCCAGGAAGTCTTGCAAAATGTTTGATTATCGCTGCAAGATGTCCATGTCTAACCTGCCCTTGAGATCACCCAAAGCCCGCCCATAACACATCTCCACCACGCCCATCTCATGCTCTGAACGTACAGAGGCTGGAACATCTCATTAGACGTACAGAAAGATGATTTTGATTATCGCCACTTGGTCGTTTGGCAATTAGGACATCCAAGTGCCAATTTAGGATGTTTTTTTGGGCTCCATTGTATAAATTAACATTTGTGCACAACTATACACAACTTCCTATTGTAAATGTCTTACAGATTGAGTCACTGAAAGGTAGTTTTGAATGCTAGCCACTGTGCGTGAAGTCAGGGTTTTTCCTTCTGTCCATGTAGCCGCTGATCCCTTTCTGGTATCAGTGAGCTTTTATCTAAGGCAGGTATACTTGTTGCCATACTTATGACAGGTAAGCCTATTACCTTGGGAATCTCCTTGTTGCTGTTTCCTGTAGCTACTCTGCTTAGGGATGCATGGTTCTTCCATGGAGCTGTGTGTGTGCTGTCCTTGTGGCGATAGAGAGCTCTTTCAATGTCCACTAGATATGAGCATGGTACAACCTTTCACACCCAGGTACCTAAAAGCCAACTGTTCACTATCAGTACCAGACTGTTGATTGTTGTATTGTTGTCTGCTGAGTATGTCACTAAGGGCTAGAATAGATTCACTAAACTTTGCGATCATTCCCTGACCCCAACCCGATTCACTAAACAGCTTCCCGATTAATCTCCGATCCGATCTGATCCACCCATGCAAATGAGGGGAAATGGCATACAAAAGTAGGAAGCCATCGATTCACTAAGCAGAAGAAGGAACACCGATTGGGTTTGCCGATCTGAAAAGAAGGACCAGTCACTTACTATCCTTGCCGAATCTCCTGCCCTGAAATATCAGTATCAAGGTTATAACCCTATATAAAACAACCATCAACATTAAAAATAAAACTGTAAATTATCTTTGCGTAAGAATTCCTTTTTTATATATTCTGTAAAAAGCGCATTACGAGCCTGTGGTTTTAAACTGCGGTTTATTTGTTTTTTCACCTGTTAGAAATTTTAATAATCAGAAAAAGAAAAGAAAATCATGAAGGATTCCTATGATCTGAACTAAAATTTCCACATACTAGATGTAGGATGAGTGCAAAAGATCCGATGTCATCTCCAATTCCCAAATCTGCCCTAAAGATGAATTTCCTCACATTGGTCATCTGAAAACAGTTGTATTGACAAAGGTTCATGTGGGCACATGTGATCCGGCAGTCTATGCTCATTTTATATCTGGAGGGATGGAAAGATTCCGAGCCGATAGTGTTTCAAAAGTGGCAGAGAAAATCCATGCTAACTGAATTTGGCGTCGTGCCTTATAGAATAGCATGCATCCAGATGCGCTTGCAGATTTTAATGAGTGCCTATTATCATCAATAATTGGACATTAACACTCAAATATTAATGTTTTAGAGCTCATTTTCCAGTTCATTTGTGTGTGCATCTCAGAAATGTACCCAAAGTAGGGCACACCATATATAGAATCTGGGGGTAATTGTTAAATTATGTGTACAAGTTCATAGAATAAGGGGGGTTAGGGGGGAATTTTACTTTATTTTATTCCTATGAGCCCTGCTGCTAATCTTTAGTGGAAAAACCCCCTTAGACATTGAAGGGAGAGATAGGAAGTGGAACCCTATATTTAAACGCCGAGAAGGCTTTTGATATGGTTGAGTGGCAGCATTTATTTTGTGTGTTTGGAGTTGGACTGAACTTTTTTTTTTTTTTTGATAAAAGTTCTTTACAGAGAGAGTTACCCATCAGGGGTATTTTCTCTCCTTTCTACTCTTTGATGTAGTAATTAAGCTATTAGGTGTGGCCATTAGGAACTGTAAAACAATTCAAGGTCTAGTATTCAAGGAAGAAGTGCATAATATCTCGCTATGTGTAGATGATATCCTAATTTTCTCGCACACCTTATCTGCTTCACTACCAAATCTTCTTAGTTCACGGAGGCATTTGGATGGAAAAGGCAGACTATTTGAGTAATTTCATGAAATTAGCTTTGATACCATGTGGTTTAGATGTTAAAAGTTCAGAACTTATTGCCACATTTGATTTTCAAATGGTCACAAATTTCCATTATTTAGAAGTGGTGGTCACAAGGAATCTATGACACTATTTCCACAGAACTACAGTATTTAGTAAAATATTGGATCAAATTCTGTCATATTTAGTGCTGAGATTTTAAACCTTACCCATCCAACTGCCTAGTAGTATTTTTTTAAAGTTGTAGACAAATTATTTTCACATTTTATATTTCAAGGAAAGAGGGTCAAACGTAATATAATGTTAATCTAGAGAGGTGACTCCTTATACTGGAGTTATAAGTATATGGATGACTGGGTGGGAGATTTAGAATTGCAGGAGAACAATATCCTTTGGGGTAACATTTGGACTTATATTTTTTAAATGCTCTAGTTCCCTTACTATGGTAAGTACAAACATCCAATATGATTGTTGAAGAGGTTTCCAGATTTAATTTGATTATCTCTTGTGGCAAGGGCGGGGTGGGGTAAGCAGACCACCCCAGGTGTACGCCCTAGGGGGATACACAGCCGGCTGGATCCGGCCTGCCTGCCTTACTCTTCAACATCCATAATACAAACAGACAATAAAAAAGCATTTCATATTCATCATCTATTGTGCCAAAGTAGTTTATTCCTTATACCTGTTCAAATAAGAGGTTCCAGGCCCTTCTTAAAAAGTTCTATATTTGATAAAAGTTCTTAAATTCCTCCCCATTGCATTCGACAACTTTGGACCAGAGACATAAAAATTGAGTTTGGTTGTTCTTCTAATCTCCTATTGTTAACAGTAAAATAATACATGATGTGTCCGAAATTCCTACTGGAAATACTTTATTTTCCAATTGCATTCACTTGCTGATGCTGTTTTACTATTTTGACTATGATATAATGTGAAATCAGAGTTATTTAGGATAGATGAAATCAGATTTGTTAACTGTTCATTGAGGGAAAATTTTGTAGAGGGTTAAATGAGGGGAGTAAAGAGAGAGAGAAGATAGAGATCAAATAGTGTTTAGATCAGGGGTGGGCAACTCCAGTCCTCGAGGTCTGGAATCCAGTTGGGTTTTCAGGATTCCCCCAATGAATATGCATTGAAAGCAGTGCATGCAAATAGATCTCATGCATGTTCGTTGGGGAAATCCTGAAAACCCGACTGGATTCAGGCCCTCGAGGACTGGAGTTTCCCACCCCTGGTTTAGATAATGGGGTCTTTTTACTAAGGCGTGCTAGCTGATTTAGCGCGCGCTAAATATTATCGTGTGCTAAATGCTAATGCGTCCATTATATTCTATGGACGCGTTAACATTTCGCGTGTGCTAAATCGGCTAGCGCGCCTTAGTAAAAGAGGGGGAATATCTCTGGTTGGGGGTTGGAAACATGGATTGGGGAGACAGATAACCGATGTTTGTGAACTGTTGACCATATAAAATGGATGTGATTGACAAAGGTGTAAGCTGGAGCTTCCAGGCATAGCGGATTTCAATGACTGTTTTATTCCTGATTTTCTTTTTTGTTCTCTATTAAAAATAAAAACATTGGCAACCTAAAACAACAAAACAGTACCTAGGTGCTTCATTATAAAATTTCACCTAATTATTTTGATGAACTAACCCCTCTCTTTTACAAAGGTGCGCTATGCTTTTTAGCGCGCGCTCAATATTATTGTGCGCGAAACCCGCGCTAAACGCTAACGCGTGCATGTTGTTCTATGGAAGCATTAGCAGTTAGCGCAGGTGTTGATTCAACACGCACTAAATCTGCGCTAAAATCCTTAGCGCGCCTTTGTAAAAGAGGCCCTAACAGCAGTTACATTGGTGGTACAAGGTATAAAAACATTTTAAACAATAAAAGAAGAAAATCATTAAACAGTTGCTGCATTGGTCTTTTGAACTTCCTGTGGAATTTATTCATTTCTAAATATAGACAAGTAAGAATAAGAATTCATAGAAACGTATATGTATTTACACTGAACATATAATGAAAATGTATTACTGTGTAGTACAGCATGCTCGCTTCCTTGTCCTTCCTGGTAAGTTTGTTCATAGTCTGCTTTCATTAAAATTTCCTTCCTTAATTTATTCTCCCAGTGGTGGTTTATAAACAATTCTGCTACTAGGAAATTAAAACAAAATGAAAACAGATTATTTTAATTTAAATGAAGCTTTGAAATAACTCTTTAGGGTAACTATTTCTCTGTTCTTCCCTTAAGACTGTCAGAAACAACCCCATCTATTTCCATCATACAACACCTTAATTGAAGAGAAATAACCAAGATTTAACATTTAAAATAAGCTATTCAGTTTTATTTTCCACAGTAGATTATACTATAATGAGGGGTCTGCTACAAAAATGCCTTAACCCTGATCTTCCATTTCTACCGTAAATGCTTGTTAGAAAGAACCATAGAAAAAACAAAAACAGATAAAGATCATTTGGCCTGTCCAGTCTGCCTGTCCATGCCATCTACTATCCTTTACTCTCCTTATTGCACTCATTGAAAATATTGAAAATGAATAAAGAAATTATAAAAGAGATCTTACATCATTGTCCATGTTGAAAACCCATTTTTTCATTCAGGCCTTTGGTGATAAAATTGAAGGGGCATGAAGGATTCATTAGTTGTATTGGCAAGATATCCTCATATTTTAGCAGTTGGTTTGTATCTCTTCTTGGTATGTTTGTGCTAGGACTTTTCTGTCTTTTTACTGGAGTTCCTTTCTATTAATTATTGGTCTTCTATTAGTATACAGTAAACTACCTTAATCTGGTAACAGATATTATCAAAAGTGTGCATTACATAGAAACATAGAAACATAGAAATTGACGGCAGAAAAGGGCTATAGCCCATCGAGTCTGCCCATACCAATGACCCACTCCCTGATTCTTACTCTCCTAGAGATCCCACATGAATATCCCATTTTCTCTTGAACTCTAACACGCTGCTGGCCTCAATCACCCTCTGAGGCAGCTCGTTCCAATGATCTACCACCCTTTCAGTGAAGAAGTACTTCCTCGCATCACCCTGAAATTTCCCTCCCCTGATTTTCAGCGAGTGTCCTCTGGTTACTGAGGGCCCTGTAAGACTGAAGATATCATCTTTCACCTCTATACGCCCAGTAATATACTTAAAGGTCTCAATCATGTCCCCTCTCTTTCTTCGCTCCTCCAGTGAGTACATCCGGAGTTTTTTTAACCTTTCTTCATACGTGAGTTCCCTGAGCCCCAACCAACCATTGATTAAGAGATCTAGGTGCACCCTTATAAACCTGCCATTAAGAACATAAGAACATAAGAACTGCTGGGTCATAGGTCCATCGTGCCCAGCAGTCCGCTCACGCGGTGGCCCATCAGGTCCAGGCCCTGTATAGTAATCCTCTATCTATACCCTTCTATCCCCTTTTCCTTCAGGAAATCATCCAGTCCCTTCTTGAACCCCAATACCGTACTCTGTCCTATCACACCCTCTGGAAGCGCATTCCAGGTGTCCACCACCCTTTGGGTGAAGAAGAACTTCCTAGCATTGGTTCTGAATCTGTCCCCTCTTAATTTTTCCGAATGCCCTCTCGTTCTTGTAGTTTTCAGAAGTTTGAAGAATCTGTCCCTCTCCACTTTCTCTATGCCCCTCTGACTGCTTCTATTCCATCCACCGCATGTACTACCTGCTACTACATGTTACCTGTATAGCTGCATTTACAATCTTGCTGCTACTTATTTTTAACCTACCACCGCATGTTACTTGTTACCACAACCTGTCACCACTTGTTACAAGTATAACCGCATGTATAACTAGCTACTGCATAATCAGCCTCCCACTGCATATATATCCTGTGCTACTCTCCTACTGTTATTGCATGTCACCACACGTCTAGTTCTGCCTCCTCTTACTTAGCCTACTCTGCCCATCACTACTACCTCTTATACAGTCTAGCCCCCCTCAGTCTGCATCCTACTAGCAGCACTAACCTCTCCCACCTCCTGCCTGACAAGCTTTGCCCATACCCTCTCTCACTATCTCTTCTCGTTCCCACCATGAAGCCACCCTCAGGGCTCCTCCTACTTCTCTGCTCTTTCACCAATACTTCCCACTGCCAAAAATCTCTCCCCCCCCAACCTCCCCGACTCCGCAATCCCAAACAACACCTGCCCAGGCCTCAGAATCCCCACACTAGTACACACTAGATCCCACCACTTCAAAAAACACAGAGGAAGAAATCACACCTCCTTAAAGCCTGTCCCTCCAGCCAACCTACCCAACCTCACCTCTGACTCTTTCACCCCTGTCCCCATACTCTACTGTAATGCCAGATCAGTCCGCAACAAGACCCAAATAATAAAAGAGCTACTCAGTGACTCCGATCCGGGTTTCGTGTGCATCACAGAATCTTGGATTGAAAAAGATGATTCTTTCACACAAAACAAACTCTGCCTCCCTGGCTACCATGGCCTCTTCTCACCCTGAACCAACCGGAAAGGAGGAGGCCTGGCTCTACTTTACAAATCATTCTTCAATGTTCAGCTCCTTGAAACGGGCAGCCACACCTCACTAGAATTCATACTAGCTTCAGTTAACGACGAACTCCACCCCCACCCACTAGGCATCCTGCTTCTTTACCGCCCTCCTATCCCCTGGAATAAATCCTCAGAACTTGTCCTAGAGACTATAACAAGAGCCTTCCTAAAATTCCAGAGACTACTGATCATAGGAGATATTAACCTCCACCTTGACGATAACTCCAGCAAAGACACAACTGAATTCAAAGACTTCCTCACTTCCCTAGCCTTCACCACTCCTTCGCCCACACCTACCCATGATAAAGGACATGCACTAGACCTCATCAGCTTCCTCGACCTGACTGAGCACAAAACTTCTACCGAAGAGGCCCGCTGGGACCATGTCCCATGGTCCGACCACCTTCTAGGCCTCCCTATCTTTATGTCTCACCTAGGTACTCCACCCCGGCCCACACAATCTATCACCTACCGCAAAAAAATCACGAGTGAACTGTTCTGGTCCCAATTTCTTAATCAACTCCCCCCTTCTCCTAAACATGCAGACCCAGAGTCCAATTGGCATATTTGGGTTACCCTTTCTGGGACTACCTACCTCGCTCTGGCCCCTTTAGCCACAAAATCTACCTCCTACTCCCACAAAGCTCCCTGGTACCTTCCATACCACAGGGAATTAAAACAGAAATGTCGAGCCCTGGAATGGAAATGGAAAAAATCGAAATCCCCCTCAGACAGACAATCCTGGCGAGACAACATCAAGTACTATAACACAGTACTAAAAAAAGCAAGAAAGAATTTCTATGGAGATAAAATCACCAGATCAAAAAATCAAAATAGTACTCTGTTCAACATCTGGCGAAACTTAACCTCAAAAAACGACTCCACCTTTCTCCTCTCCCCTCCATTCGCAAACGACTTAGCCAAATTTTTCAAAGAAAAGATTTCCACCATAAGGAGTTCTTTCCCCCCAGTAGTCTCTTACAACTCTCTTCCTCCCAATGACTCAAACCCTATCCCAGTGGATAGATCCTGGACGACATTTGAACTCATATCTGAACCCCTGATCTCTAAACTATGTCTCAGACTGAAATCCTGCAAATGTATCTTAGATCCTTTCCCTTCCCACCTATATGAAAACATTCCTGCACAGGCCATCTCCTCCCTTACGAGACTTATCAACTCTGCTCTACAATCCGGCCTGTTTTCCACAAAAATGGGTCACATTGCCTTGTCACCTATCCTGAAAAAAGCTGATCTCGACCCCTCCCTACCATCAAACTACCATCCCATAGCAAATATCCCTCTACTTACCAAACTCCTAGAAACCATAGTTGCTACTCAGCTCTCTTCCTATCTCGAGAGATTCTCCATTCTTCACCCCTACCAACACGACTTCAGACCCAGCTACATCACCGAATCCCTCCTAGTCTCCCTAATTTCAAAAGTACAACAACTACATTCACGAAACAAATTTGCTGTCCTATTACAATTCGATCTTTCTGCTGCTTTTGATGTCGTCCACCACGACATACTACTTTACCAACTTTCCGAGATTGGAATTGACTTCACCGTCCTAATGTGGTTCTCAAACTTCCTACGCTCCCGCTCCTACACCGTCAACACAAATGGCACCATGTCCACTCCTTGGACTCCATCTTGCGGTGTCCCTCAGGGATCACCCCTTTCCCCTATTCTCTTTAACATCTACATGTCCTCCCTGGAACTCCTTCAACTATCCCCCCTTGAAACAATCTACACTTACGCAGATGACATCCTTGTCCTCCTTGAGACTGACCAGAACCTCACCAACCTCCACGAAAACATTACAGCTTGCATAAGGAGACTCCGTGCCTGGTCCCTCTCAGTGCAGATGAAACTAAACGAATCAAAAACAAAATTACTCTGGCTCGGCCCAAAATTCGAACACCTGCCCACCCTTTTCGTACTACCCACAGGCGATACACTACAACTCGAATTCTCATCCAAGGTCCTTGGCATCATCATCGATTCCTCTCTCACCCTCAATGACCACCTCAATTCCTTGGTAAAATCATGCTTTTTCAGCCTCCACATGCTGAGGAAAGTTAGATCCTACTTCAGCCAACAACACTTTTCCATCCTTGTCCAATCCATCATCCTCTCCAAACTAGATTACTGCAACGCCATCTACTTAAATCTATCAAAAAAGTCTTCTAAGACTCCAACTAATCCAGAATACTGCAGCCAAACTGATCTTCTCAAAACGCAAATCTGACCATGCCTCCCCACTCCTTGCCAAACTTCACTGGCTCCCAATAATCTCCAGAATCCATTTCAAATGTTCCTGCTTGGCTTTTAAGATCATTCACGGCATCCTCCCCCCTCTTATCCCGCTATCCTTCAACTCCTCCAGTCCCGACTCCTCCAGAACTGCCCAAAGGTATAAACTAGCCTTCCCCTCTCTACGCGGCATCCACTATGCAGGCAAACTGGGAAAATCACTTCTCTCCAAAATCACAGGTCTTTGGAATGACCTCACCATCTCGTTGCGGAACCTGGACTCCCTTCAATTATTCCGCAAACAACTGAAAACCTGGCTTTTCATCAAATTGTAACTCTATCCTTCCCCCCTTTTTCTCCTCCCTTCCTCACATAAGTTCATGTAATCCTCTTTCTTCTTCTCCATCTACTATTTTAAGTTCTTGTAAACCGTGTCGAGCTCCATACTCATGGAGATGATGCGGTATATAAACTTAAGGTTTAGATTAGATTAGATCTTGTAAGTCTATCATGTCCCCTCTAAGCCTCCACTTTTCCAGGGAAAAGAGCCCCAGTTTCGCTAATCTTTCAGCATATGAAAGGTTTTCCATACCTTTTATCAATCGCGTCGCTTTTTTCTGAACCCTCTCGAGTAACGCCATATCCTTCTTAAGGTATGGTGACCAATATTGGATGCAGTACTCCAGATGCGGGTGCACCATCGCCCGATACAACGGCAGGATAACTTATTTTGTTCTAGTTGTAATACCTTTCTTGATAATACCTAGCATTCTATTCGCGTTCTTAGAGGCCGCTGCGCACTGTGCCGACGGTTTCATTGTCTTGTCCACTATTACCCCCGAGTCCTTCTCTAGGGTATTTTCACCCATTACCAGTCCTCCCATCGTATAGCTGTACTTCGGGTTTCTGTTTCCTATGTGCAAGACTTTACATTTCTCTACATTAAACTTCATCTGCCATCTCATTGCCCGCTCTTCTAGTTTATTCAGGTCCCTTTGTAAGTCTTCACAATCCTCTTTTGTCGCCTCTATAATAAAACCCTAAGCATGCATGCGCACTTACAACGCCATGTTCCCTGACAGTGTGATGTGTGCCTCTATGCCGAATTCGATTTCAGATGCATGGGACGGCTTGCGGCGCGTGCAGCGATTTGAGCGGCGGTTGCAGTTTAACCTCTGCGCTACTGCTGCCAGGATGCCTCTTCTCACCCCCGGACCAGCAAATGCAGCAGCCGCGGGGCATTTGCTAAGCCGGCCCACTTCAATAATGTGAGGTGCGCCGGCCTAGCAAAAGCCCTGAGGCTGCCCAGGCTAGCAGATGCTGGACAGGGGGAGCAGGGAAAGGAGAAGGGGTACTACTGGACAGGAGATCAGGTAAGAGGTGCTGCTGAACAGGGGGGAGGTAAAAGGAAGAAAGAAGGCCTACTGCTGGACAGGGGGAGCAGGGAAGAGGTGCTGCTGTACAGGGGGGAGGTAAAACGAAGGAAGAAGGGCTGCTGCTGAACAGGGGGAGCAGGCAAGGGATGCTGCTGGACAGGGGGGAGGTAAAAGGAAGGGAGAAGGGCTACTGCTGGACAGGGGGAGCAGGGAAGGGGTTCTGCTGGAGAGGGGGGGAGGTAAAACGAAGGAAGAAGGGCTGCTGCTGGATAGGGGGAGCAGGGAAGGGGTGCTGCTGGACAGGATGGAGGTAAAAGGAAGGGAGAAGGGCTACTGCTGGACAGGGGGAGCAGGCAAGGGGTGGATGGTGGTGGACAGCTGAGGAAAGAGAGACAGAAAGAAAGACAGACACCACATCTATTCTAGCACCCGTTTATGTAACGGGCTTAAAGACTAGTATACATATAAACATCTATGACGATCCATGCTCTAATCAGATTTCTTATATTAATGCTGTTTTCTGTATCATTTTCTTCAGTGCTATCTCTCAATTAACTTATTTTTGTTACTTCACCAACCAACGCCATCAGAAGCGGCACTGTTTTGTGTATTAGACACAAGATGATAAAGAGTATATTTAGCCGCATATGCTTCCTCATTGGCTATGGAGGTTAGTTTCTTTTTTTCTAATCTTTTAAATATAGAAGCTTTCCTAGATTAAACTTGTACTTATCTTATCAGTATAATAAACTTTTAATGCTGTCCGCTGCCAACATGCATGTTTCGTTTACCAATACAGCAAACTGCGTTAGAGCGCAGCATCTATTAGAAGATTGAAAACTTATATTACACTTATGAATCATTACTCAACCCATAATTTATCATAATAACCTGTAATTCCCATAGAAAAGATCATTTACTCACTTGTTAGTTTTCAGAATTTAACATAGCAGGCCTTAATATTTACCGGTAACTTTCTCTTCGTGAATCAAAGGGCCCACCCATTCCATTTCATAAATGACTTGGAGCATACTGACTGGTTGGCTCAACAGCAATCTTCTCTTATCAGAGAAAAACATCTTTATGTCAATAATTGCCAGTCCAGCTCGGTATTTAAACCTCTAGGCTCTAAAGATTGAAGCTCAAAAATCCATCTTTGCTCCTTGTTAGAAGGAAGGGGTAAATTTTAAAATGGGGCCTGTGTCTATTACTCATATTAAAAGTCATGCTTTAGATTTTGTGGCATGCATATCCAGTACAGAAGTGAATCCTTTAGTCGATCAAATATGTTGGGAACAGGTTGCATGGTCAGATCATTATGTGTTAGATTTTTTTCCAGGAGCTCCTAAATTTGTGAAGAACATAAATCAGCCAAAAAGGAAATTACTGGGTAGAGGTAAAATAGATGGAGATCAATTTTTGGAAAATTTGAAGGAAGATGATGATATGATTAATAATAATATAATGATTGATGTCTGGAATAGATCAATTGAAAATGTGTTAAATAAGGTTGTGCCACTTAGGGAAATGAGAATTAAAAGAAAAAATTCACCATGGTTTAGTGAAGAATTAGTAGAACTTAAAAGTAGTTACAAAAGATTAGAAAGAAAATGGTAGAAATTAAAGGATGATAAGTCATATTTGGAATGAAAATTTAAATTTAAAATATATAAAACTAAAAGGGATGAGGTGAATAAAAGCTTACTATGATAATAGAATTAATATGTCAAATTATGAAATTAAAACCATATTTCACATTTTTACAGAGCTGACCAATAGCAAAAAAATCTATACCTTCAAACGGGAGTTTTGGAAGATTTGTTTTGGGATATGTTTTCCAGAGTTTCAGAAACAGTTTTAAAGGTTTTGTTTTGATTATCAAGCAAATTGTGTGTTTAAGACATTTGTCTTGCAGTTTTACTGCCATCAATTCCATCTGAGATTTTATATAGGTTGACCAACTTTCCTTCCCTTTTACTAAGCCATGTGGCCCGAAGTGCTAAATGCTCTGGTGCTCTAACTCTGGTCTTGCATTTCTAAATGCTTGTTAGAAAGAACCATAGAAAAACAAAGACAGATAAGGATCATTTGGCCTGTTTTTTCTACTAATAGTTTTCAAAAAATAGTTAAGGCAATAATTTTCCCCAGTTAGATTACTGTAATTCATTGTACTGTGGTATTACACTGAAGTTGAAATATAGGTTACAATTGCTTCAGGACACAGGCGTGGGTCTAATGTTCAGAGCTAAGAAATATTATCTGGTGACTCCATTTTTAAATCAATTGCATTGGTTGGCAGTTGAGACGAGAATAAATTTTAGGTGGTTACATTGATAAATAAAATGTTATATGGTATGAGACCATATAACATATTTATCCTTTCCAGTAAGTAGGATTGCTTCTCGTTTCCAGCATTCTTTGAAACTCAGTTATTCAATAAGTGAATATATTTTTTTGAAGTCTTTGAGTAAATCTTTTGAATATGTAGAAATCAAACTTTGGAATGATCTTCCCACTGAATAAGTTTCTTTATGTTATATCTTTCAAAAATTTTTACAACTCATTATATTATTGTAAAATTGCTGAGAATTTTAATGTATTACTATATTTTTAAAATATTGTTATCCATCTAGATGCATCATTTTTAAATATTGTTATCTGCCTGGAATCTGATTGGAGATTAGAGTAGGCTATAAATGTTATATAGAATAGAATAAGAGAAAAACAGATTTTATGTTATTTGACCTAGAAATAAGCTGTGGATGTTCCCAAATCCTTCTTAATAATGGCTTATAGACTTTTCTTTTATGAGGTTATCCAGATCTTTTTTATATCCTGTCAAACATAGGCCTCATTTTACGAAACTGCGATAGCATTTTCTAGCGCAGGGAGCGGCGCTGAATGGCCCGCGTTGCTCCCGATGCTCATTGAGTTCCTATGAGCGTCAGGAGCAGCGCAGGCCATTCAGCGTGGTTCCCTGTACTAGAAACTGCTATCGCACTTTCGTAAAAGAGGGGGTAACTTTTTTTTCACCACATTCACAGCAACAGATTCCAGAGTTAAATTACACATTGAATGAAAAACTATTTTCTCTGGTTTATAGGATTATTCATTTGTTACAAATGCTTTAGTATACAGTATAGAGTCCTAAGTTAGGAAAACACCAACTAGATTATACTTTTACCGTATTTTCGCGGATATAACGCGCGCGTTATACGTGATTTTACGTACCGCGCATACCCCTCGCGCGTTATATGCCTGAGCGCGGTATACAAAAGTTTTTAAACATAGTTCCCACCCCGCCCGACGCCCGATTCACCCCCCCAGCAGGACCGCTCGCACCCCCACCCCGAACGACCGCTCGCACGCGCTCCCACCCGCACCCGCATCCACGATCGGAGCAAGAGGGAGCCCAAGCCCTCTTGCCCGGCCGACTCCCCGACGTCCGATACATCCCCCCCCGGCAGGACCACTCGCACCCTCACCCCGAAGGACCGCCGACTCCCCAACAATATCGGGCCAGGAGGGAGCCCAAACCCTCCTGGCCACGGCGACCCCCTAACCCCACCCCGCACTACATTACGGGCAGGAGGGATCCCAGGCCCTCCTGCCCTCGACGCAAACCCCCCTCCCTCCAACGACCGCCCCCCCCCAAGAACCTCCGACCGCCCCCCCAGCCGACCCGCGACCCCCCTGGCCGACCCCCACGACCCCCCCACCCCCCTTCCCTGTACCTTTGGAAGTTGGCCGGACAGACGGGAGCCAAACCCGCCTGTCCGGCAGGCAGCCAACGAAGGAATGAGGCCGGATTGGCCCATCCGTCCTAAAGCTCCGCCTACTGGTGGGGCCTAAGGCGCATGGGCCAATCAGAATAGGCCCTGGAGCCTTAGGTCCCACCTGGGGGCGCGGCCTGAGGCACATGGGCCAAACCCGACCATGTGTCTCAGGCCGCGCCCCCAGGTGGGACCTAAGGCTCCAGGGCCTATTCTGATTGGCCCATGCGCCTTAGGCCCCACCAGTAGGCGGAGCTTTAGGACGGATGGGCCAATCCGGCCTCATTCCTTCGTTGGCTGCCTGCCGGACAGGCGGGTTTGGCTCCAGTCTGTCCGGCCAACTTCCAAAGGTACGGGGAAGGGGGGTGGGGGGGTCGTGGGGGGCGGCCAGGGGGGTCGCGGGTCGGCTGGGGGGGAGGGGGGTTTGCGTCGAGGGCAGGAGGGCCTGGGATCCCTCCTGCCCGTAATGTAGTGCGGGGTGGGGTTAGGGGGTCGCCGTGGCCAGGAGGGTTTGGGCTCCCTTCTGGCCCAACTACACAAAGGTACGGGGAAGGCGGGTGGGAGTGTCGTGGGGGTCGGCCAGGGGGGTCGCGGGTCGGCTGGGGGACGGGCGGAGGTTCTTGGGGGGGGGCGGTCGTTGGGGGGGGGGGGGTTGCGTCGAGGGCAGGAGGGCCTGGGATCCCTCCTGCCCGTAATGTAGTGCGGGGTGGGGTTAGGGGGTCGCCGTGGCCAGGAGGGTTTGGGCTCCCTCCTGGCCCGATATTGTTGGGGAGTCGGCGGTCCTTCGGGGTGAGGGTGCGAGTGGTCCTGCCGGGGGGGGGGGAATGTATCGGACGTCGGGGGGGGCATCAGGCTTTCAGGATGGGGACAGACCTTCAAGGGGGGACAGGACTTCAAGGGAGGACAGTGCACGGAAAGTCAGGGGGGGTGAACGGAGAGTCGGGACAGCGCACGGAAAGTCAGGGCGGGCGAAAGGAGAGTCGGGCAGCATGCGCGTTATATGCCTGAGCGCGGTATAGAAAAGTTTTTGTACATATCATCGTGATTTCTGCGCGCTATACCCCTGTGCGCGTTTTACAATGGTGCGCGTTATATCCGCGAAAATACGGTATATCTTTTAGCATTGTCTGTCGTAAAGCATAAGATTCAACCTGTTTATATCTAAATTATGCATTTTGGACCTGATTCTGTAAACAGCACCTAAATCAGTAGGTGCCTAGAAAAATTATCCTTACTGCATGTCAATCAAATTTAGGTGCTGTTTGTAGAATCACGCCTAGTGGTGCCTAATTGAACTTAAGTGCCAGTACAGTCATAAGAACATAAGAATTGCCGCTATTGGGTCAGACCAGTGGTCCATCGTGCCCAGTCCGCTCACGTGGTGGCCCTTGATCAAAGACAAGCACCCTCACTGAGACTAGCCCTACCTACGTACGTTCTGGTTCAGTAGGAACTTGTCTAACTTTGTCTTGAATCCCCTACGACAGACTCCAGAAGAGCGTTCCAGTTTTCTACCACTCTCTGAGTGAAGAAGAACTTTCTTACATTCGTACGGAATCTATCCCCTTTCAATTTTAGAGAGCGCCCTCTCATTCTCCCTACCTTGGAGAGGGTGAACAACCTGTCCTTATCTACTAAGTCTATTCCCTTCATTACCTTGAATGTTTCGATCATGTCCCCTCTCAATCTCCTCTGTTCGAGGGAGAAAAGGCCGAGTTTCTCTAATCTTTCACTATACGGCAACTCCTCCAACCCCTTAACCATCTTAGTCACTCTTCTCTTGACCCTTTCAAGTAGAACCTTGTCCTTCTTCATGTACTCCAGGTGAGGGCATGATAAACCTTCTCCGATCTGTTTGTGATCCCCTTCTTTATCATTCCTAGCATTCTGTTCGCCCTTTTCTCCGCCACTGCACATTGCGTGGATAACTTCATCGACTTGTCGATCATAACTCCCAAGTCTCCCAATCAGGCGCCTAGAGCCTGGGCCAATCAGGCCTTAGGCTTAGTGGGGATGGGTAGACCCGCTATGCCTAAGGCCTGATTGGTCCAGGCTTCTAGAGCCTGGGCCAATCAGGCCTTAGGCTTCGCGGAATGGGCCAGGAAGGGGCGGGCACGCCTCATTTCGACGAGGCAGGCCTGCCGGCTGGATGGGCAAAACCCATCCGTCCAACAATTAAAGGTTAGTTTGGTGGGGGGGAGGTTTGGGGGCTGTTAGCGCGGAGGGGGGCGTCTTCCGGTAGGAGGGATTGGGCACCCTCCTGCTGGTGATCGGTAGTGTCGGTGGGGGGCATCTTCCGGGGCATCTTCCAGCAGGAGGGTTTGGGCACCCTCCTGCCGGCGATCGGTAGTGTCGGGGGGAGTGGGGGCATCTTCCGGCAGGAGGGATTGGGCACCCTCCTGCTGGCAATCGCACAGGCGGCCACTATACTTATCACGGCAGGGAGATCCCTTGCCGCGATAAGTGTAGCGGCCGCGTCTACTCTAACCTGATTCTGTAACCGGCGTCTGTAACATGGACGCCGGTTACAGAATAGGGGTTTAGTGTAAGCCCGATTCTGTATAGGACGCCTCTCCTGGGCCGTTCTATACAGAATCCGGGCCTCAGAGTCTTTGAGCCTCCTACATGAAGAACATAGTAAAAAAAACATAGTAAATGATGGCAAATAAAGACCTGAATGGTCCATACAGTCTGCCCATTAGTTATATCTATTAAAAATACATGATTAAATTAACTAGTCTCTTCTTTGATATTTCTGGGTCATAGACTGTAAAGTCCACCTGGTATTATCCTAGGTTCCAAATGCTGAATTTGCCGTCCAAGCTCACTCCAGCCTATCCAACTGTCCTGTTTGCAGGATATCTGCCATAAAGTCTGTCCAGTAACATCCTCGTGTTCCAAATTACTGGAGTTCCCATTGATGCCCTCCCCAGCCTTTCTATTCTATGGAATACTCACTTGGAATAGGTGCAAACTGTTTTGCAGCTTTTATAATTCTTTCCCTGGTGCTTATAGACAGTTTTAACAGTGATTGAGTAGTTCATATGCTTCATTTTCTGTACATCAGCTCAAGCAAGGAAGTGCTAGTAGGAAGCTGTGCATCAATTTGACATGCTCTCAGTGGAGAATTGCTTACCCATGCTTGATCTGAGCTGGTTTCACCTTCCAAAGTAAACCAGCAAGGGTCAAATGTTGTCAGGATGGATCGAAAACCGCTCCCAGCTGATGGAAATGCTTTGGAAAGTGAGCTGAGGGAAGGCTGAAATCCAATCTGTTCCCAGTGGGAAAAGAGTAGTCGTCACTCAAAATTTCAGCATGAATGAATTATCCCTACAACTGGACTGTTCGTTCTATTTCACACAGCCAAGGACAATAAGGGAGACAGACTCCTTCTTAAGGTGTTTCACCAATAGGGATTCTTCACAAAGGAGTAATAACAGAAAGGCAATTGCCGCATCTTCATTAGAAACTTTTGTTTTATTTATTTGGACAGCAGGTCTAGACTCACACTATATGGCACAAATTACTGTAACTGATCTGCAAGCCTATTAGGTCAAACAAAATGTAATGTTTGTACTCGGGTTCACAAAGAGATAAGAAAAATCTCCTGTGTTATCATGACATGCACATGTTTGTTTCAAGTTAATGAATGACTTCATAGATGTCATTTGATGACAAGTGTAGTACACATTTCTCTCGGGGTCAATATCCCAGTCTATTTATTTGAGAGCTGACCTTCAGCGGTAGTAAACAACTTACTGTTAGATAGCTGCTTAATTAAAGACCCACCATATTGTATTTTCCCAAACATTTGTGACCTCTGTTTAGAATAATTAAGATGAGCTTATCCCCTTGCTTAAAGAAGAAGTGGCCACAAACGGGCCGAGGGTGTACATGCAGAGAAGAAGGTGGGAGGGAGGGGGATCAAGAAGTAGGGAGGAGTTAGCTGGGGTACAGCAGAGTAGGAAGGGATAGGCCAATCAGGAGTAGGAGGCATGGGGAGGCCTGAATTGACAGCTCTGGAAGCAGGAGCGGCAGTCCGATGTTGGCCAGGCTGAAGCATCGAGGCTTCCCCCCCTCCCCGACTCGTCACAGTTATAGGTGCAGCAGGTGGGTATGCGGGCATCACAAGGGGGTCAGAGACACAGTATCTGCTACATTGTTGGTAGCAAAAAGAAAGCAATAACAAACAGCATTTTGAAGCAAGTCTGTGAACAGCAAAAGAGGCATGTCTCCTTGCATGGTGGGGAGGCCATGGGACATGTACGTCAGCAAATGAACCCCATCCATAAATGGGAGAGGGGGGAAGTGGGGGAAAGTTTGAAAGGCTCCCCGGACATGCTGTGGAACCAGACGTTGAGTTAACTGTTACAAGAGAATGTTCAGCTATATTGAGTTTTCGAAGAGTGTGAAAAATGCTCTTTATGATTGTTTGGAATGTTGGTATTTACTGTTTTAATGCTTGCAAGTTTTGATGTACGGCATCTTGGCTTCGGCCACTAATAAATCCACTTTTGTCGAAGAACAGCAGTGGGGGTGTTATTTCATTGCGAAGGTATGAAAGGATAAGCAGGGAGTGCTGAGTGCCCGATTTGACGGAGATACAAGTGTGCGGTTCTCATAATTACATTGTTGTGGCATTGCACAAAATAGATAAGGACTGGACTGAAATGAAGTGTTTTTCAATGTACTGTAGTTTTATCTATGCTGTATCCAATAAGTAGGTGCTACTGAAGCTGGGATGAAATTGTGTTATAATTTTTAGATCATTTCTATTAAGGAAAGTATTATCCTTTTATCAGAAAAGGAATCTTTATTGATAGAAACCATCTACTAGTTTTTTTCGTCTTGCAAAAAGCTATGGAGGTCATATTAGAAGACTTACCGTAAACAGCATCTTCCGATTGCAAGCACACATAAATGACTCTTTTAGAATTCCTCAGTTTATATGTGCAGAGGGCATGTTTGGACAGTCTAAAATATGATGTATATTTCTCGTTTTACAGAATACCTGAATACTGCCATGTTAGATTTCGTATCTCCTCTGAGGCATACAAACATTCAGTAAAATGTTTGCTATCGCTAGGATCTGAAATGAATGAATGGGGGCAAATGCTGCTTAGCTGACTGCTACTTTGTACAATGGCCAATATTCAGAGTGATTTAAGCAGGTGGGAGAGGCTCCAGTCTGCTTAAATTGCTTTAAGCCATCCAGCTACAGATATTCAGTGGCACAAAACCGGGCACTGCAGCTAGATATCATAACTGACTGCGCATGTTTAAAGAGGGCAAGTCAGGGGTGGTACAAGGGGTGGCACTAGGGAAGAGCCAGCAATAATCAGTACTGGGACTCACATCAAGTTTCAAGTTTCAAGTTTATTTATTCTTGATGAATCGCCTATATAAATTGCTAGGCGATGTACAATGAAATAACATGTATTAATAAGTGAAACAAGTACAATGTTAATAGTGACATAAAAAACAAATTTGTTGGTAGATAAAATATAACAAACTTTACAAACTAATTGTAAACCTAATTTAAAATAATGTGTGGGTAAAACATACATGACATGTGTGGTTAAGTAGGGGAGTAGTTACAGTTTTTGATAGAAGAGAAGAAAAAACATGTCTAACCTGGCCAAGACAGAACGGCCCAAAAGCTGTCCTAACTTAGATGTGCTAACTATACTGCCCGGAACTGAATACCAGGACCCACTTAACTTTTAAAAAGTTGTTTGAGCCCCTTTTGATCACCCTTAAATAGCTCCCCCTCCCTTTCACCCCTTTCACCTCTTGGAATGACCACATGAACTCCTGCCCCTCTCCATCTTGGTAACCTTGCCCCCTCCTTGGCCTTCCTGATCTTTTTGGTGGTCCAGTAGAGGGTGAAGGGAGCATGGACGAAGCCCACTCACTCCTGCTCCTTGAGGCTGCTGTCATAAAATGGCTCCTGTAACCTCTCATGGCAGCCTTGCAGTATCATACGTACTATATAAATAGTACCTAAAATGAGACATCATTCTATAGAATTGCCACCTAAATGTACTACAAGATTGCACCTACTTTTATATGTAAGTGTTCCCAGGGCAAAGAAAATAAGAACATAACTGTTAGCATACTGGGCCAAACCAAAGGTTCATCAAGCCCAGTGTTCTCTTTCCAACGGTGGCCAATCCTTATCTCAGGTAACTGGAAAGATCCCAAAAGAGTAAAACATATTTTATACTGCTTATCCTAGAAACAAGCAGTGAATTTTCCAAGTCCATCTTAATAATGGCTTATGGATGTATCTTTTAGGAAATTATTCAAATCTTTTTTTTTACACCCTGCT
Organism: Geotrypetes seraphini; assembly: GCF_902459505.1. NCBI lineage: Eukaryota > Metazoa > Chordata > Amphibia > Gymnophiona > Dermophiidae > Geotrypetes > Geotrypetes seraphini. The sequence goes on along the minus strand of NC_047086.1, from coordinate 309,009,444 downwards.
AAGCTAATTCCTTTTACTACAGTCTCTGGCAACAAATTTGAGTTTAATTATATGATGAGTGAGGAAATATTTTATCCAGTTTATTTTAAATGTACTACTCAGTAGCTTTATTGCATGCTCCTTAGTCTTTTTGAAAGAGTCAGCCAGTGATTCACATCTACTCATTCCACTCCACTCAGTATTTTATAGACCTCTATCATTTCTTCCCTCATCTTTCTCCCTAGCCTCTTTAGCCTTTTCTCATAGAGAAATCACCTCATCCCATTTATCATTTTGGTCACCCTTCTCTGTACCTTTTCTAATTCCACTTGATCTTTTTTGAGATGACTTGACTGGAATTGCACACAGTATTCGAGATGTATGGGCAAAGCTGAGGCTGAGCTGTGCATATTTTAAAAAACACACACGTGGAAGCATAAAAGGAAGTTCTACAAAGGGGTGTTTACATTTACGCTGACATTATGCAGGTAAATATACAGAAGTCTTACACTGATGAGCACATGTGCACTAGACTGTACATATAAATGTCAGTATTCCACTTAAGTCAGGGGTGTCAAAGTCCCTCCTCGAGGGCCGCAATCCAGTTCAGTTTTCAGGATTTCCCCAATGAATATGAATGAGATCTATTAGCATACAATGAAAACAGTGCATGCAAATAGATCTCATGCATATTCATTGAGGAAATCCTGAAAACCCAACTGGATTGTAGCCCTCAAGGAGGGACTTTGACACCCCTGACCTAAGTACTATTCTGTAATGGTGCTCCTAAGTGGCATAGAGGTCCTTTTACTAAGGTGCATTAACGGATTTAGCATGCACTAAATGCTGTACAGTCCACTGTAGACCTATGGACTGCATGGCACTTAACACATACTAATTCAGTAACACACACTAAGAACATAAGAATAGCCTTACTGGGTCAAACCAATGGTCCATCAAACCCAGTAGCCCATTCTCACGGTGGCCAATCCAGGTCACTAGTACCTGGCTAAAATCCAAGGAGTAGCAACATTCCATGCTACTAATCCAGGGCAAACAGTGGCTTCCCCATGTCTTTCTCAATAACAGACCATGGGCTTTTCCTCCAGGAACTTGTCCAAACCTTTCTTAAAACCAGCTAAGCTGTCCGCTGTTACCACAACCTCTGGCAACGCGTTCCAGAGCTTAACTATTCTCTGAGTGGAAAAAAAAATTCCTCCTATTGGTTTTAAAAGTATTTCCTTGTAACTTCATCGAGTATCCCCTAGTCTTTGTAATTTTTGACGGAGCAAAAAATCAATCCACTTGTACCCCTTCTACTCCACTCAGGATTTTGCAGACTTCAATCGTCTCCCCTCAGCCATCTCTTTTCCAAGATGAAAGAGCCCTAACCGTTTTAGTCTTTCTTCATACGAGAGGAGTTCCATCCCCTTCCTCATCTTGGTAGCACATCTTAGTAAAAGGATCCCATAGTGGGTTAATGCAAGGGAAGCTAAACAAGGGTGGAGCATGGATGGGACATAGGCGGAGCTCTCATTCGCTTGTGTGACTTATACAATACTGTAAGTTATGTGCATCCCTGCTGCATTTAGGTGCCTGCAGTTATGCCACTTCTATGGCAGGTGTAACTACAGGTGTGTAATAAATGTTAGGCCTATCAAATTACACTAATGAAACTTTAACGCCCAGGTGCTGGAGACACCCATTTAATAAATCTGCCCCCATAGATATATGCATACTTTTGCATCTTTTTCAGAGCATGTGTAAATGTCTATGAGAGCATTTATCTTTTTTGGGGTGCTCATTGTGCAAGCCTGTTTTAAAAAGGCACATGGGTGCCTCTATCATCTTTATAAATTATTTTTTATTCTTTTCATATAGGCACCCTGCTATGAAATTAGCTCTCAAAAGCATGCTTGTACACTTTGCAAACTAAGGGGCCCTTTTCCTAAGTTGTGGTAAAAAGTGGCCTTAGTGCATGCTTATGTGTGTCCTTCCCACACACTTAGGCCATTTATCCTGCTAGGGTAAAATGGCCGATTTTTCTATTTTCAACATTATTGGCCACGCACTAATTTGCCCATTAGTTCATGAGCATTTAGCTACATATTATGTAGGTAGTAAGGGCTCACGTGCTAACCACGCATAATCGGTTTGCACTAACCGATTAATACAGAACACACCTATTTTCCTCCCCTTGACCCGCTTCCAGCACTAAAAAATAAGCAGTTAGCACATGGGGACTGTGCACATATGCAAAAATTACTGCACAGCGCTTCATTACGCCCTATGGTAAATACATTGTTGTTGCATTAGGAAAGCCTCCTCTAAATCGCATCGAGCAGGAGGAAATCCATGCATGCGTGGATGCCCATGTGATGTCGTGTGGGATCCGTGCATGCATAGATTTCATCCTGCTCAATGAGAGCATGCATTGGGAGTGGGGTTAGGGTAGGATTCGGGTGGAACTGGAGCATAACGGGGTGGGTCTAGGTTCCGCATTTTACTATAGTAAAATCTGGCAACCCTAGTAAAAGGGCCCCTAAAACATAACCACAAATAAATTATGTAAATAAGCCATCATGAGCTCTTTAGCACCTTGTCTTCCTAGACATTTACCACTAAATTTTGAAGGCCATTTGGCCTTGATGTATTTAGCACCAGTTTAAGAAAGCACACTAAGGGCTCCTTTTACGAAGCAGCGTTAGCGGTTTAACGCGCGTAATAATGGCACTAATTTGCCGGCCGCCCTAGCCACTACCGCCTCCTCTTGAGAGTAGTTTTTCGGCTAACCCTCGCGCTAAAAATTTGCGTGCGATAAAGCCGCTAACACGGCTTCGTAAAAGGAGCCCTAAGATTTAACCCAGGCATCTGGTCTCTGATCCACTGATGGCTTTAGCTTATAGGGCCAGCACTTTCTCTCATCTCCAGTTTTATCCATTCAGGGCTAAATTGCAGCTCCTTGCCATGTGGTAGAAACATAGAAAATTATGGCAGAAAAGGGCCACAGCCCATCAAGTCTGCCCACCCTAATGACCCACCCTCATAGCTTCACTCCATTAGAGATCCCACATGCGTATCCCATTTTTTCTTAAAATCTGGCATGCTGCTGGCCTTAATCACCTGCAGTGGAAGTTCATTCCAATGATCGACCACCCTTTCGGTGAAGAAGTACTTCCTGGTGTCACCATTAAATTTCCCGCCCCTGATTTTCAGTGGATGCCCTCTTGTGTCTGAGGGTCCTTTAAGAAAGAAGATATCATCTTCCACCTCGATACGGCCCGTGATATATTTAAACGTCTCAATCATGTCCCCCCTCTCTCTATGTTCCTCGAGTGAGTATAGGTGCAATTTATTCAGTCTTTCCTCATATGGGAGATTCTTGAGCCCCGAGACCATCCTGGTGGCCATTCGTTGAACCGACTTTATTCTCAGTACATCTTTTTGATAATGTGGCCTCCAGAATTGTACACAATATTCCAGATGAGGTCTCACCATGGATCTGTACAAAGGCATTATGACTTCGGGCTTCCGGCTGACGAAACTTCTACGGATACAACCCATCATTTGTCTAGCCTTGGATGAAGCTTTTTCCACTTGATTGGCAGTTTTCATGTCTTCACTAATGATCACTCCTAAATCACGTTTTGCTTTAGTCCTAGCTAAGGTCTCACCATTTAGAGTGTAAGTTCTGCACAGATTTCTGCTGCCAAGGTGCACGACCTTATATTTTTTAGCATTGAAGCCTAGCTGCCAAGTCGAGGACCAATGTTCCAATAAGAGTAGGTCCTGCGTCATACTATCTGGCAAAGTGCTGTTACCTACTATGTTGCATAGTTTGGCGTCATCGGCGAATAATGTTATTTTACCTTGAAGCCCCTGAGTTAGGTCTCTTATGAATATGTTGAAAAGGATCGGACCCAAGACCGAGTCCTGCGGCACTCCACTGGTCACCTCCGACATATTGGAGAGAATACCGTTAACCACTACCCTCTGAAGTCTACCGCTTAGCCAGTCATTGACCCATGCAGTTAATGTTTCTCCTAATCCCATCGATGTCATCTTGCTCAACAACCTGCGGTGTGGGACGCTATCAAAAGCTTTACTGAAGTCCAAGCATGAACCAAAAGAATCATCCACAGAATTTTGTCTTCCTAAGCACAGTCCTTGTATATCTGAGCAGAAATCCAGGCCTGCTCCTAATCCCTCTCCTATTCATCCACTAGAGCATAAGAGAAGGCCCAACAGTCCCTAACTGTCTACCACACCTTCTCCCCTGATCTTTAGCTAAAGAGTTCCACTAGAGTCTCAATATTACTGTTTTCACTCAATTTTGTTTGCTTTTGGAACTCCTTCTTTCTAAGTGGAATGTTAAAAATCCTTGAGATTGATTTCAATCGATACCAACATTTTTATATGTACTGTTTGTTGACATTTTTAAGCCAGAATGTTGTCGATCTGATATTTTGTTCTGGTCTTTTCCTAAGAGTGGAAAAACTTTATTAAGCTGCTCTGGGATTTAGCTGCTCAGACTGTGATTTCTGCAGATGTTTTAAATTACTGTCAAAGCTTTATTATCAATGATAATAAACTAATGCAGTATGCCGACTTCAGGGTTGACTGTTGCAATACATAATTAGTCAGTGTAATAAGATACATTTGAGGGGCTGTGTGCAATTAAATGTAAGTAAATTTAAGATAAATGCCTTTGTTACTCATTTTATAAAATGTGTGGGTGGAATAGAGGATAGATAATGAAGTAATGTTTTATAATAGAACTGCCACCCTGTTTTTATGTTTTTGTCACAGAGCAACTAGTATTATTGCAGTTTTCATTTTAAAAGGTATCTGATTTGAATAGGGTAAGTAAAAACAGTATAGTAAGATTGATGGTAATGGAACTGAAAGCTTATGGGCGCCAACAAAAATTTTCTTTGTAGCGTTCATGGTTTAAAAGCTGCATAATCACTTTTGTTTTCTCTTACAAAATGCTGACAGAATACCTGATTTTTCTTTCCTATGAGCCTGATAAGCAAAGGTAACTTTAAAAAAAGAATGGTTCCAATTTTCCACAGTTTATGGAATCTTTAAATAATCCATAATGGAATTTAAAACACATTCAGATTATATGTATTTAAATACCAGAGGCATAGCTATGGGCGGGCCCTACTCGCCTAGTCTCTCTCACGACACAAGGATGTGGTGATGCCAGGGCTAGGCTGCAGTGTTGGTCCCGCTCACAGTGGCACCACACTTTGCAGCCCAGCACTATGCCTCTGATGATGGGTGAGTTGCTGCCTACCACAGACTCAGTTCCAGAGGTAGGGGCAGAAAGGGTTAAATGATGCAATTGCACTTCTCAAGGCCTGGCTCAGACACACCCAAAATCACATGGCTGGCTATGCCTCTACTACTATTACTACTACTACTTATCATTTCTGTAACACTACTAGGCATATGCAGTGCTTTACATCAAACATGGAATAGACAGTCCCTGCTCAAAAGAGCTTATAATCTAGTTATGAAAGCCAAACTGGATCAAAAGTTGCATCTACACACAGTGATCAGATTGGGAATTACAAAGGGAATGCAAGAGAGTTGGGTGCTAGCAGATGGATTGGAGTTAGGAATTGAAAGTAGCTTCAAAGAAGTAGGCTTTGAGTATGGATTTGAATACTGCCAGAGACGGAGTTTGATGTACCAAGTCAGACAGTTTGTTCTAGGTATATGGTGCAGTAAAGTAGAAGGGGCGGAGTCTGGAGTTTTCCAAAGAAGAGAGTGGCACAGATAAAAGAGGCTTACCTGATGAGTGGAGTTCCTCGGGAGGAGTATAGGGAGAGATGAAAAATGAGAGATACTGAGGAGCTGCAGAGTGAATACACTTGTAGATCAGTAAGAGGAGTTTGAACTGTATGCGGAAATGGATAGGGAGCCAATGAAGTGACTTGAGGAGAGGGGTATTATGTGCATAGCAACACTAGCGGCATATGAGACGTGCTGCTGAGTTCTGGACAGATTGGTTTAGCAGAAAGCCAGTGAGAAGCAGGTTGCAGTAGTCTAGATGAGAGGTGATGAGGGTATGGATGGTTGAGGGTCTTAGATGTGCCCTCACAAAGGAAGGGTCAGATTCTAGCAGTGTTGTAGAGAAAGAAGTGACAGGTTTTGTCTGTTGAATTTGAGCAGAGAAGGAGAGAGATGAGTTAAAAATCACCATGAGGTTGCGAGCCGATGGGAGAGGGGTGATGATGATGTTGTCTATAGCAGTGTTTTTCAACCTTTTTTGGGCAAAGGCACACTTGTTTCATGAAAAAAATCACGAGGCACACCACCATTAGAAAATGTTAAAAAATTTAACTCTCTGCCTATATTGACTATATATAAAGTAATTATCTTGAATAGGAATCAAATAAACACAAAGAAAGTATTTTATAATTACTTTATTACGAAATAAAAATTATAAAAATTATAAAATACTTTATTCAGTGCGAAACCTGGGCCTGTTTGGCTGAACACAAAGCTGATATTCTGGCTGGAATCGAAGAAAGACACACACGTAGCTCTTCGTCAACAGCTCTCAGTCTCTCTCTGTATTTGGTTTTTATAGCATACAAAAATAGACAAATATACCCTCCATCCTTTTTATTAAACCACAATAGCAGTTTTTAGCGCAGGGAGCTTCGCTGAATGCCCAGCGCTGCTCTTGACGCTCATAGGCTCCCTGCGCTAAAAACCACTATTGCGGTTTAGTAAAAGGTGACCATATTGTAAAATATAGACAGCAGATATAAATTCAGAACTGTGCATAGTAAGTGAAGGGAAGTTTTCATCTCTGGGAATTTACCCAGTTAACTATTAAGTTATTTGGGCAAATTCCTTTGAAAACTGTGGTAATACTGCCTCCACTTTGCTAAATTTAAAATAAAATCCTTTTTCCTACCTTGTCTGGTGATTTCTGGTTGCACTTTCTTCTTCTGACTGTGCATCCAATCTTTCTTCCCTTCTATCAGCCTGTATGCTTTCTCTCCTCCACACCTCATTCCCTCCCCCAACTTTTTCTTCCTCTCTCCCTGACCTTTCTTTCTTTTTTTCTGTTTCTCTTCTTTCCTTCTGTTTCCCTGCCTGCCCCCTTTCTTTCTTTCTCCCTGCCGTTCCCCAAGCCACTGCCACTGCCGCTGCCATCGGGGAACAGGACCCACCAATGGATAACAGGCCCCAAAGCCGACGCCGACGCATGCTCTCCCTGACGTCAATTCTACAATCGGAGAGGAAGTTCCGCCCAGTCAGGCAGCGATTGGCTGGCCCGAACTTCCTCTCCGACTGCAAAATTGACGTCGGGGAGAAGAAGACTTATCGGCTCAATAGATTAGATCGCCAAGACAAAGTGAGTCCTGGGTGATCGACTCACTTTGCCTTGGCGAGCTACTGGCGCCCCTGCCTCGGGCCCCCTGTCAGCTCCGGGCCCGGCGGCCCTGCGGCACACCAGGCAACATCTCGCGGCACACTAGTGTGCCGCGGAACAGCGGTTGAAAAACACTGGTCTATAGAAATAGAGAATGGGGGCAGAGGAGAGGTGGGCTTAAAAGGAAAGATGAGCTGTAGGGTTATCCAGAATCATCTAAAGTTGGGAAAAACAGTGCAAATTGAAGTTTTTCCATGAATTTGATTGTTCTTGATCAGAAAACAATTTTTAAAACTTTTTTTTAAAGCCCATTCTCGGATTGCTCAAAGCCACTGATTATATAAAGCTCTGTTTTTCTTAAAATTTGCTTGCTTAATGGAGCAAATTTCTTGGTATTATAGCTGTGGAGGGGCACAATAAAAAAAATATCTAAGTCCCCTTTTGGCCTAAGCCCCTAAATGCTGAAAGTAGCAGCAGGGAAAATGTCCATTCTCAAAAAAAACATCCAAAATTAGATGTTTTTTTGAGAATGGCCTACCTCCACAATCAGCAGTTTAATCGCCCAGACCACCACAACGTCTAAAATTAAAACACATTCCCAACCAAAAAATCACCCAAGTCCCAAACACTCAAACCCAAACCTTTTAGGCGAAGGAGGGGGTCAGTCCTTTGCCTAAAAGCTGGATTCTGTAACCGGCGTCTATCAAAAACAACACCAGTTACAGAATCCCACACACACACACACATACACAATAATCACAACAGGAGAGATGCCTAATCTCTTCTGCTGAGATAGCGATTCCCCCCCTGAACTGCCGCAAACCTTTTCAGGAGAGATGTTCAATCTCTTCTTCCAGCATCTCCCCCAAAAACCCAATACCGGCAGGAGAGATGCACAATCTCTCCTGCCGAGGCGCATCCTCAACACCCCCACCCCCCGCTACCAGCAGGAGGGATCCCAAGCCCTCCTGCCGAGGTGAATCCCATCCCTGAACACCCCCCGATCCCCCTGACCACACTGGCAGACCAAGCTCTCCTACTGAAAGGTGAATCCCCACCCCCCTCAAATACAGGCAGGAGGGATCCAATAAGAATCTGAGCTGGCCACAAACACGTTAAAAAAAAAAAAAACAGAGCTCGTGGTAAAACTTGAGTATCTAGAAAAGCTGTGTCACAGCAGATGGCTGATAGGCACAAGTTTTGGAGGGATTGGATATTGGCCTTAATGAGGTGACATAAAAATGTAATCTAATTTTAGTTTGCCAGAACATCAAACAGGTTTAAAAAAAAGTGTTGCAGATTCTATTGTATGTTGAGGTGGTTGTCTTTATTGCAGACATGGGTAATCAGGTTTAAATTATGAGATACTGCCAGATAAGGGATCTATACTGCCAGATAAGGGATCTTTGAATACAGTTGATATGTTTCCATGGGTTTGTATGTGGGTTAGTGTTAACTGTTTGAAATAAAGTAATTGTGTGTAAACTAGATAACATGTCACCTGTGTTACATAAGTCTATATTTACATGCTCCAGCATATTCCTTTCCTCCACTAATCTTTTGTCCAGTAGTTTCCTTACCCTTCACATAAGAACATAAGAATTGCCGCTGCTGGGTCAGACCAGTGGTCCATCGTGCCCAGCAGTCCGCTCACGTGACGGCCCTTTGGTCAAAGACCAGTGCTCTAAATGATTCCAGCCTCACCTGCATACATTCCGGTTTAGCAGGAACTTGTCCAACTTTGTCTTGAATCCTTGGAGGGTGTTTTCCCCTATAACAGACTGCGGAAAAGCGTTCCAGTTTTCTACCACTCTCTGGGTGAAGAAGAACTTCCTTACGTTTGTACGGAATCTCTCCCCTTTTAACTTTAGAGAATGCCCCCTCGTTCTCTCTACCTTGGAGAGGGTGAACAACCTGTCTTTATCTACTAAGTCTATTCCCTTCCAATTACACTATGCAGCCAAAGAGCTCTCAAAAGCTTGAGGAACCTGAGGTTCATGAAGAATATATTGACCTTATAGTTCCCAATCTCATGAGATAGTAAAATCAACAATCTCTCTGAAGGTTGGGGAAAGTTATGTGTGTGATAGAGAGGAGCAGATGGGGGATGCAGGTAAGTTGGAAAAGTGGTAAAGAAAGAAGCTGACTGGATACAGGCCTCTATAGAGGTGTACACATTATCTACTGACACTCTTTTAATCCACTTTAATCCAGTTGACTAGTTGTCCTATATATCTTTACTGAAGTCTGCATTGTTTAATTTTCTCTGTCACTTTAGTCTTCAACATTTGATACCTTTTATTAAATTTAGATATTATGATATGCATTGTCTGCAATAATTTTACTGATCTTTCTCTGCATGTGGCCAGACATTTAAGGACTCAGGCCCTGCCCTAGCCCCACCCACTTTAGCCTTCCCAAAGTGTTGAACCAGTAGCTTATTGAAAAGAGTGACTTACCTAATGAGCAGAGTTCCAAAAGAGGAATGTAGGGAGAAATAACAAAGGAGAGCTAATGAAAAACTGCATTTGTTGAGAGTAAAAGAAGCTTGAACTGTATGCAGGAATGGATAGGGAGCCAGATGGCTTGAAAAGAGGGTTTATGTGAGAGAAGATACATCGGGTAGCTCAGTTATGAATAGATTGAAGTGGTGAAAGACAGTTAATTGGGAGACCTGTGAGGAGCAGTAAATTCAGCAGGAGAAAATGAGATAAGAGTTTTATGTCAAGAAACATTTTAAGCATTTTCCTCTTACCAAGCTGAGAAACATTGGAATTTTTACCACTTACTCTAAGAACTGAATCTATATACTAAATTTAGAAAATTGCTTAAAACTCATCTCTTTAGAGCTTATCTTAAAAGTTTGAATGAAAAAATTGTACTTGCTATTTTAGTAGTTATGGTGTTTTGATATTTTTGTGATCGATTTGTGATTTTATTTCAACTTTTTGTGACTTTGGGATATGTTCTCCCTCTTTAGTATTATGATCTATACTAAGCCTATTTGACAGTTTAGTGGAATATAAGTTTCTACGGTATATTGGATTTTAAACTAAGGAGGTGAAGAGATAATATGTTGTAAAAGGTTGAAGTGGATTTTGATGGTATATAGTGAAAGAAATGTTAGCAGTGTGTGGCTAACAATATGTGTAGCCAGAGGAAGAAGAGTAGCAAATGATTTCAAGGCTACAGGTTCAGGAGACTGGGAGGATAGCAGTGTTGTTCTCAGAAATAGGAAAAGGGGTGGCTTAAGGGGACAGGAAACTTTGTCTTTCCTATGTTAAGTTTCAGATAATGGTGGGACAAACAGGCTGAGATTTGAGCCTGGATACCTGATGTAGGAAGGTAAATCTGAAGGTTAGCATAAAGATAGCACAGAAACCATGGGAGGAGATATGAGCATCAAAGAAACAAATACAGTAAAATCATGACAGAATTCTGAAGTACAGTGATTGATAGTGGGGTTGCAGTATAGGAGGCACCACCAGAGTATAAGGGTATGGGAGAGATAATATAAAGGAGTGAAATCTAATGAGTATGAAGGAGTAGGTGGTGATCATCAATGTTGAACTTAGCAGATAGATGAAGAGGGATGACACTTGAGTAAAGACCTTTGGATTTGGTCAGGAATAGGACAGCAAAAACTTTGTCAAGAACTGTTTCTGCTTGACCCACCCCCTTCCAACTTCATCGATTCCCCAGCAGATAAATGAGTTTCCTGTATCATATATATATATATATCCGCATCTCGCTGCTTTAAAAATTGAATGTTTTTTTTCCTCTTAACAGGATGATTGAGGCCATTGATATTTAAAGAAAACATTTTAAAATTCATTGCAAAATTTCAAAGAAGAGAGCCCATAATAGTATACCAAAAATCCTTATATCCTTAAATCCAGTTATAATGAATGAAATGCATTTTAAAAATATATATATATAAACACATTGCAATGGTAATGAAAAACCAAGAACTCTGCATGAGCAAAACATGCCGAGATGCCACTGTAGTTTTTTTCCCCCCTCGGCGTGTTTTGCTCAGGATATTACACATGCGAGGTTCTTGGTTCATCATGTTCACCTTGCTTAGTTTGCTTGTCATTTTTCCCTGCTTCTGCTGCTCTTTATGCTTGCACTCCTTTTGCTTTCAAGTTTTTCCTTTTTTCCCCTTTTTCCTCTCTTTGCTTTTATTCCTTCCCCCGTCAATTTACCCCCTCCCCTCTTTCACTTTCTCCCCTTTTTTATGGTTCCTTTCCCCTCTCATCTTTTCCCTTTCCTTCTCTTCCTTCCCTCTCTTTTCCTCCTTCCCCCTTCCCCCTCTTTTTGCCTTTCCTCCCCTCCCTTCCTTGGTTTGTTTGTAGCTTTCAATTTTTGTACTTTTCACTATCTCTTTCCCCTGACTGTGTTCATGTTGATATGCCCCTTTTATTCATTACCATTGTAATGTGTTTATATACAGGTATATTTTAATGCATTTCATTCATTATAACTGTAGTGTGTTACCATTATATATATATGCATATTCTTTATATTATATTTTTATAATGTTTAGATTTCACATTTTCCATGTTCATACATTGATATTTTTATTATCTTTTTGATGGGTATGTAATATTATTGATGTTTTATTACATTATTGATGTTTTTAATTACATTTTATTTGTATTATTATTTTCTTCTTTTGTGCATTGTATTATTGTACCTTCTTAGGACACTTGAAGAAGGCTACAATTTCTGAAATACGGCCCGTATTGGGTCTAGGCTCCAGTGATCATTGGTGTAGTTTTTATTTGAAATGAAGCATTTGAACTGTTAAACTCCTGTGTCCTGGAACTGGCTCCACGTTGTGTGCTGTATGTACTCAGTGCTCATCAGTAGCCACATTATTATAATTATATATTAATAAGTTGTTTGCATCTCATTGTATCAAGGAGCGGCGCAGGGCTGTCTGTGAGCACAAAAAGCTTGCTCCTGAGTGCCGGCCTGTATGCGCCGCTGGCTACTACCTTTATAATCTAAAGGATTTCAGCGCGGGATACACGCTGGACCACCAGGGAAGAAGTATTCGAGGGAGGAAGGAAGGTGGTAATTATTAGTGTCAGCCAGAGCAGGAGATGGGAGCGATCTCTCCTGTCCCAGCCTAAGACAGGCCTGCAGGAAGTCCAGGCGGGTTTTGGGTGGTCACTGGGGGATGACCCAACTATAAACCGGGACTCCCATTTTTGGGCCAGTTTTTTGACCCCAAAATCCCGGTTTATATTCAAGTATATACGGTAATATAAAGTAGAATTTCAGCATCTGTAATTATATTGTGTTATCTTTGGTTTAATTATGGTTAACTTATTTAGGCCAACTTTTATGAAGCTGCGCTAGAGGTTTTTAGGACAGATTGGCACGGTAAATGCTCCGACGCTCATATAATTCCTATGAGCAAAATACACCACCTTTTGGGAGCAGCATTACAAGTTGATTTTTCGTTTGTATGTTTCTCCTAAGAGGGCTTATTTATCATGTTTCCGGGAGACTTCTGCCTGTCTTCGCTGTCAGGCTCCAGAGGCGGGCTTGGAACACATGTTCTGGTCTTGCCCTGCTGTTCAAGACTTTTGGACTGCTATTTTTGTCTTTGTGGAGGGCATTTGGCATATTACCATTCGCCGCTCCCCTTTGCTCTTATTTGGAACTGTTCCACATTATTTCCCTCGTGCTAAAGGAATTGCAGCTTTCCTCAAGTGGTCAGTCCTGGTTGCTCTGAAATGTATATTGTTGAAATGGCTTGAGGCTGATGCTCCAGACTATTCACTATGGAGATGTCGGATGATCACTCTCCTGATGTGGGAACGGAGGGATGTGAAAGATCTCTCTTCTCTCCCAGGCCTTTTTGGACTACCCTGACTCCTCTGGCTCGCAGTCGAGTGCTTAACTGTTGAACCTTTGTTTAGTGACACATTTTGTTCCAAATGGTACCCCTGTTTTCTTTGGTGTTTCATTGGTTCTGCATGTTTGGATGGAGGACCCGGGTGGGAGGGAGGGGAGTTGTCTGGGTTGGTTTGGGGGGTTTCTGGTCTGTGGGGTTTGGTTCGCCTTACTAAAATGTTGAGTTGTCTTGTTCTTTGTAACAATGCTTTTTTGCAGTTTTTGTTCGCTCAATAAAATATATTTAACATAATTCCTATGAGCGTAGGAGCACTTACCTCACCGGCCCACACTAAAAACCTCTTGATAAAAGAGGGAGTTATTTCATTGTTTGTAGTAGTATGTAATAAGTAGAATTTCTAGGAATCTAGGAAAATACAATAAAACCACTAAATATTGGATCGAAATATCAAATATTTATAGAATATCCACATTTTCAGTAGTCTAAATATCATATTAGCTATTATAATTTCAACCGTTAATTTGTTCCACAAACATATGATGACCTATAGCTAATAATTTTCTCAAACGTTTAGGAAAACACAATCTGTTTTGCCTGCAGAGCTGGTAGCTTTATCACCCTTATTCAGTGATCACAGATTAGACATATACATAGGGGCTAAGCCCCCAATAATTTTGAAACCTAAGCAGAAGAGCTTAAATTCTACTCTAGTCCTTAAAGGACTATAACCAAACCAAACCAGGAAGGGTGTTAAGGTGGGCCCCTTTATACCTTTATGTAACATCTACTGCACTGAATACTAGGCCCCTCTGCCTAGCTGGGATATCTGTGTAGCCAGTTTACTAGGAATGGTTTCACACAGGCATCCTTATAGCTTCTTTGGTGCATTTTTCTCTATGATATATATTTTTTTTTAATGGTACCTCAAGAAATATGTACTAAGCACAAAAACGTCTAGAAAATTGTGATATTCAAAATTTTAAAAAAATATGTTTTTCTGGTTCTAAAATTGCTATGTTAATGAGAATCTTAGGTGTTTTCAGAAAAATGTCTACATTTAGACTTGGACATCATATCAAAAATGCCCTTCTAGGTATTTTACTTTAGACAAGCTGAATATCACAGCTATATGAATAATATATGGTTCAGCCCTATAATATATTGATAGTGCAAGGCGGGTTAGAGTGATTTTTCAGCCAGCAACTAGAAGATTTATGTTTACTAGCATCCACTAAATACATAAATCCTTTTGTTTGTTGACTGAAATGTTTCTTCTTTAGTTTTTCCTTCATACCAAATTTGGTTCCACCCCATTATATTTTCAGTGAATTTATTTGCCACAAGCCATGTACAGTATATATCATTTCTTTATAACATCTACTGGGCTAAAAAGACTGAAAATGGTTAATTTGATTCCATGGGCTATAGTTAACAAAAAGACTAGCTACAATCTTCTGAATTAATTACATAACCTTCAGCAGGTTGGAGGAGTAGGTTTAGTAATTCCTGCTGAATTTCCAAAATGAGATGGTTTTACTTATACAATCAAAAAAACAGGGAGGAATGGAGGGAAGTATAGTACAAAGATTCAAAAATATCATTCCAAAACAAAAGCACCACACAAGCCAAGAAAGCTAGCTTATTACTTAAGCGAAAGCAAAGCCTCAGACAAACAGAGAGGTGTACCCACACTCTTCCACCAAAGCATCATAGGCAAAAAACTTTCGCACAAGTTTAAAGTTAGCAGGTGGGAGCAAAAACTAGCCGAGAATGATTAATGGTAAAAAACACTGAACACAAACAGGCCAGGCCGACAATCGTTTCATGGCCGGTAACCACTGCTTGAGGGCCTTAGCGCCAGATCCAGGCTATCCTATAACACAAAACACAAACCTAAAAGGGAAATGAAATTGCTCACCTGCTGAAAGTTGAAAAAGAGCAGAAGCTCATTCAATTACTTGCAGTACGCAGATCCTAACTGCTGCTTTCAACCACAACTTCCAAAGCACTGTTGTGGAGCTTATAACCATGTCCAGCCCTGTTAGGAGAAAAATCACATGACAGGTCAGCTGAACACGAACCAGCCAATCCGGGCAGACCATGTCAGCTCATTCACAAAACAGAATGATTGAAGTCATTTGAGCTAGAGACAGCTGATACACAAAAGTGAGCATACTAGAGAAATACTGCAGACAAGATAAAACTAAAATGATGACATGATTAAATGTAGAAATGCTGACAAGATTCAGTAAAAATAGAACCAATCGATGCTTGTATTTAATCCATGGGGCTGCACAGCCTGGAGCTGAAAAATCCAAAATTGCTCCCTGCGCTGGAGTTGAAGTCTTCTATTGCTGCTCCTAGGATGAATAGGAATCTGATCAAGTACCAAACAGTGTAGTTGAAAAAAATCATGCTTGTGAGTATCACAATGTTGAACCATCGGAGCTGAGGCTAGTCCTCTCATTAGAGCACTTCTGTGTTCATTTAGGCGTAGTCTCAGAGGAAGTGAAGTTTGTCCCACATAAATAAGTCTGCAGGAGCAAGCAATACAGTAGATCACATGATCAGATTCACAAGAGGTATGAACCTTAAGTTGGCAGCGTTTCCCATCACTAGGATTAACAAACTCACTGCAGCTAAGCATGATATCACAATTGCCACATCTCCCACAGGGACCATGTGACCCCATCACTCCTGAGTGGTTTACTGCAGAGATCTCAGACCTCATCAAGGAGAAGAAAAAAGCATTCATCTCTTACAAAAAATCAGGGAAGCAGGACTCTAGAGCAGACTACCTGACCAAATCAAAAGCCGTCAAAACAGCAGTCAGAGAGGCTAAATTCCACATGGAAGTCTCTGGCAAAGAACATCCAGAAGGGAGATAAATCCTTCTTCAGGTATATCAGTGACAGAAGAAAAAACTCAGGCGGGATTGTAAGTCTTAGGAATCCAGACGGAGACTATGTGGATAAGGATTTGGAAAAAGCCCAACTATTAAATGAATACTTCTGCTCAGTCTTCACCCGAGAAGCGCCGGGGCTTGGCCCTCAGCTACAGACAAGGGTTGGCTCAGTTGACCCTTTTAGTAACTTTGAGTTTACGCCCAGCAGTGTCTACGGTGAGCTGTCAAAGCTCAAGGTTAACAAAGCAATGGGGCCGGACAACCTGCAACCCAGGGTGCTTAGGGAACTGAGTGATGTCTTGGCGGAGCCACTGTCCGCACTCTTCAACCTCTCCCTTAGTACAGGCAGCGTCCCGTTGGACTGGAGGACGGCTAACGTCATTCCACTCCACAAGAAAGGCTCAAAGATGGAGACAGAAAACTACAGACCAGTGAGTCTAACATCGATAGTGAGCAAACTAATGGAAACTCTAATCAAACACCAATTGGATAAAATCCTGGATGAAAAGAATCTACGGGATCCCCGACAACATGGATTTACTAAGGGGAGATCATGCCAATCCAACCTGATCAGCTTCTTTGATTGGGTGACGGAGAAGCTGGATATTGGGGAGTCCCTAGATATCGTGTACCTGGACTTTAGCAAAGCATTCGATAGCGTACCACACCGCAGGTTGCTGGGCAAGATGAGTTCTATAGGATTAGGTGACACATTGACGCAATGGGTTGGGAACTGGCTTGGAGGTAGACTTCAAAGGGTGGTGGTGAATGGCACCCCCTCCGAAATGACGGAGGTGATCAGTGGAGTGCCACAGGGCTCAGTCTTGGGCCCAATCCTATTCAACATCTTTATAAGGGACTTGGCAGAAGGGCTTCGAGGTAAAATAACATTATTCGCCGATGACGCCAAACTAAGTAATGTAGTGGGCAAATGCACAACAGACGAAGATTCAATGCCCGACAACATGATGCACGACCTACTCCTGCTGGAGCGCTGGTCTAGGACATGGCAACTCAACTTCAATGCCAAAAAATGCAAAATTATGCACCTGGGCAGCCAAAATCCATGCAAGTCTTATACCCTTAATGGCGAGATCCTAGCAAAAACGGTAGCAGAACGAGACTTGGGGGTAATAGTCAGTGAGGACATGAAGTCTGCCAATCAAGTGGAGCAGGCTTCATCCAAGGCAAGACAAATAATGGGTTGCATACGAAGGGGTTTCGTCAGCCGTAAGGAGGAAGTCATTATGCCATTGTATAGATCCATGGTGAGGCCCCACCTGGAATACTGTGTGCAATTTTGGAGGCCACATTATCGCAAGGATGTGCTGAGACTGGAGTCGGTGCAGAAAATGGCCACCAGGATGGTCTCGGGACTCAAGGATCTTCCATATGAAGAATGGCTTGACAAATTACAGCTATACTCGCTCGAGGAGCGCAGAGAGAGGGGAGACATGATCGAGACGTTCAAGTATCTTATGGGCCGCATCGAGGCGGAGGAAGATATCTTCTTTTTCAAGGGTCCCACGACAACAAGAGGGCATCCGTGGAAAATCAGGGGCGGGAAACTGTGAGGTGACACCAGGAAATTCTTTTTCACTGAAAGAGTGGTTGATCGCTGGAACAGTCTTCCACTACAGGTGATTGAGGCCAGCAGCGTGCCTGATTTTAAGGCCAAATGGGATAGACACGTGGGATCTATTCACAGAGAAAGGTAGGGGAGGGTCATTAGGGTGGGCAGACTAGATGGGCCGTGGCCCTTTTCTGCCATCTATTTCTATGTTTCTATGTTTCTTATGTTGGAATGAGGAACCGCCGGACTGAGAATTTGTTTCAAGTTCTGAGTTCTCTTGTAAGCAAACCTGAGTGCGTACTGAGAGAAGGCAGGTAACATTCTCACCAAAGACCAATGCTTCTGAATGCTTCTTCTTATTTGATGCACCTTGGTAGTATAACTGAGTACACGCGTGATGGTATTGTGCTCAACCTTGTGGGTGGAATCCAAAAGCAGATAATCCTAATTGGCATACAATACTCGTTTATATGTTTTACGTATGACTGATTTGGGATATCCCCTGTCCAAAAAGCATTTAGACAGTATCTTAGACTGTACAATGAATTCATCCCGTGAGGAACAGATTCTCCTGTACAGGAGGAACTGAGAAAAATGCAAACTCTGTTTAAGATGAGGGGGTGAAAACTTTCATAATGTAATGTGGTGTTTCTGTCAGTTGGCTTGCAATGAACAGATGTAAAAATAATATTTTGATCCCTCATAATTTCCACATCTAAAAATGTGATGTGTGTGGTACTGCATTGTACAGAGAATTTTATCTTGGGGTGGCAGTCAAAGAAACATGGTCGCCCATCCAAAAGAAAAATATATCCTCAATGTACCACATCCATTTCAAAACTAAATGAAACTGAGGGAACTGATGAAGCCAATGATCTTCAAAGTCTGACATAAAAAGATTCGCTACGGATGGAGCCATAGTGGCCCCCATGGCAACACCAGAAGTTTGTTTATAATATTGTCCATCATACATGAAAAAGTTTTCACACATGGCAAGTCTGGCTAAGTCAACCAGAAAATCAGCAAACCTGCTAACTTTAAACTTGTGTGAAAGTTTTTTGCCTATGATGCTTTGGTGGAAGTGTGTGGATACACCTCTCCGTTTGTCTGAGGTTTTTCTTTCACTTAAGTAATAAGCTAGCTTTCTTGGCTTGTGTGGTGCTTTTGTTTTGGAGTGATATTTTTGAATCTTTGTATGGTTTTACTTATACCACTGGACAACACATTAAAATTATAAGAATTAGAGAAATAGAAACCTGCAGGTCAATGTTTAGTTGACCTGGTAAGTGTTGTTTGTTTGGGGTTTTTTTAACTTATACCAGAGATAGGCAATTCCGGTCCTCGAGAGCCGGAGCCAGGTCAGGTTTTCAGGATATCCACAATAAACATGCATGAGATAGATTTGCATATCAATGAGGCAGTGCATGCAAATCCATCTCATACATTTTCATTGTGGATATCCTGAAAACCTGACCTGGCGCTGGCTCTCGAGGACCGGAATTGCCTACCCCTGACTTATACAGATATTAAGGAGGGGATTTATCTAATGAAAGGACGATAAGTGCATTAGCGCATGCTATTGCATGCGCTAATGCACTGTGCAACTGCGATAGTGCATGCTAACTGGTAAAGATGCCCATTATATTCTGTGGATGTCTTTAATGGTTGGCACATGCTTATTGCCCTTTGATGAATCCCCCTCTAAATACCACTATCTGGATAGAGCTGAAGAGTAGCTAGATAGTGCTTCATGTATTTGCCCTACCTCCAACAAAATTTTGTGGTTCTTCCTTCCTTTTGTTCTTTTAAGTCATGTCTGTCCAATTATACTACCTTACTTTTCAGTCTGTAAGCTGCCCAGACAGCTTGTCTAATGAGTGGATAGAAAGTACTAATGGATTATAAAAAACATGTCCTAGCAGCAGCCCGAGTTTCCAGCAATGTACTCCATTGGGACAAACATTACAAATTGGCAGTACGCATTTACATAGCGCCCAACAGAGCGCGCTATATGGGACTTTCCCATACAGGGGCTTGTCTTAAATGTGGTCATGTGCCTGCTACCCTTGGACACGTGTTTTGGCTCTACCCAGCTGTTTTGTCTTTTTGGAGCAGTTTACTTACCTGTGTGTCTTCCCTTTGGACCTGTGGAGTGAAGTTGGATCCTTTGATATTGTTTGACTTATTTTCGCTGCAAGCACCTGTTCCTTGTGGATATCGTCCCTTCTTGCAGCGGGCCATTTTACTGGGGAAGAAAGTTATTTTACTTAATTGGCTTTCCAAGAATCCTCCCTGCCTCTCTCAGTGGTGGGTGCAGATTGTAACTTTACTTAAGATGGAACGATTGCAATTTCAGGATATTGACTCTTCTCAGGGTTGTCAATTTAAGTGCACTTGGCGTGCTTTTTTGAGCAACCTTGACCCCTAGAGTGCGAAGTTGTCTCTTGAATAGGTAGATGGATACACTTATGGTTACAGGTAGTTTTCTGTTGGGAGTGGTTGGGGGGGGATTTATGAAAATTTTGAGCATGTTCTTTCTTCAGTTGTTGCCTGATTGATATGCTTGTTCGATATTGTTGTATTGCAGTTTGTACTTTTGTTTGCTTGTTGCTCAATAAACATGATTGAAACATAAATAATGTTGAAACTTAATAATGTGTGTAATGCTGGAACTTATCTTGATATTGACAATATTCAGTCTGATATCCAGAAAACTCTGGACAGCCTTTTTGCCAATGCCTGGATGGGTTCCAGGACTTTTATGGCTCTGCCCTGCCACTTGCCCCTTCATTCTGTAATAGGTTGCTAAATGTAGATGTCTGATGCATACTTAAATTTATAGAATACTATTTATAGAATATTCACATAAATAGCGGTAGTGCAATCAACCATTATCATGTAACCATGCACTAAAATGGCTTAGGGTTCCTTTTATTAAGGTGCACTAGCAGGTTTAGGACATCCTAACAATTATTGTGTAATAAATGCTAAGAAGCCACTTTATATCTTCTTAGCATTTAGCACACATTAATTCATAAGCACATGCTAAATCCATTAGCACACCTTAGTAAAAAGCTCCCTTAATGTGGAGTTTTGGAATTTGAGTTCTATGATAAAAACAATGGGTTAATGTACTCTGCCACTATGAGCTTTTGGGGACAAGAGCAAGGTTTGGCATTACTACAAACCATATAACTAGGAACAAGACTTCTCAATATATGAATCAAATATTAAGGCTTGAATATAAATGTAGAAAATATAATGCAATTTTTCACATACACTCAGATTTGTGTAATCCGACCAAGAGCCATAGCTCCTATAGTCGAACCCACCATTCCATCACTGTGTATGACTTTAATGTGAAAGATAGTAAGTGAGGCTACATGCTCTACTGATTAATAACTTCGTTCTCAATGGCAATAAGAGGAGAAAACAACCCCTCCACTTAACTTTAAGGTGAATTAACAGGTCCCGACATGGGCCATGTTTCGAGGGTCATAGAAACATAGAAACATAGAAGATGACGGCAGATAAAGGCCATAGCCCATCAGGTCTGCCCACTCTACTGACCCACCCCCAACTCTACTATCCTAGGGATCCCACTCCTGGTGACAGGTTCCCTTGGCTTAACCCTCTAAGGGATCACACTTGGGCATCCCATTTGCTCTTAAATTCTTGCACGCTGTTTGCCTCGATCACCTGCACCGGGAGCTCGTTCCAAGGATCAACCACTCTCTCGGTGAAGAAATATTTCCTGGTGTCGCCATGAAATTTCCCGCCCCTGAGTTTGAGCGGATGCCCTCTTGTGGCTGAGGGTCGGTAATATACTTAAACGTCTCGAGTATGTCTCCTCTCTCCCTACGTTCCTCAAGTGAGTACAGCCGCAAATTTTTCAGCCTTTCCTCGTACGAGAAATATTAGACTTCAAATGCCAGAGAGATGGGTGCTGTGTGAATCGGACGACAACTTGTGTTCATAAGTTGAAACAATCTCTTCTAATTGTTCATTACTATGGCGGCAAACAGATGCCGGTTTAAATGTCAGTTTGCCGCCATAGTAATGAACAATTAGAAGAGATCGTTTCAACTTATGAACACAAGTTGTCGTCCGATTCACACAGCACCCATCTCTCTGGCATTTGAAGTCTAATATTTCTCCTTTGGGTTCCTTGAAACAGACCCTCGAAACATGGCCCATGTCGGGACCTGTTAATTCACCTTAAAGTTAAGTGGAGAGGTTGTTTTCTCCTCTTATTGCCATTGAGAACGAAGTTATTAATCAGTAGAGCATGTAGCCTCACTTACTATCTTTCACATTAAAGTCATACACAGTGATGGAATGGTGGGTTCGACTATAGGAGCTATGGCTCTTGGTCGGATTACACAAATCTGAGTGTATGTGAAAAATTGCATTATATTTTCTACATTTATATTCAAGCCTTAATATTTGATTCATATATTGAGAAGTCTTATTCCTAGTTATATTTTTGTCATTGACTTTGACCTCTCACTTCTGTATATTTTTGAGAGCATTTTCCTCACTCCCTATAATTTTTGACTTAGTCATTACTACAAACCATGTCACGGTGAGTTTCTACTATTTATTAAGTGCAGTTGGTTCAATGCCAACTAACTGGTAATTTATGTTTAAATCTTTTTATTGAGAAATATAACAATGTCAGTGCAAATACATCACTAGAGCAAATCAGTTACATAAGCCAAAAAGGGCATTATCTTACAACGAACATTAAACTGTAGAAACCTGTTTAAGAAAGCAAGTAAGAAATCTACCATTTGTCTAATAGAAAACAACCCTTTACAGTATATCTGATAAAAATGTATTCTAAAACTCTCCCAAAAAGTTTCATTGACTCCCCCCCTTCTGAAAATTGAATCAACCATTAGGTGGTGTAATACAGGTCCCCTCCTGCCCTGCAGAGTCTATTGACCTAAATAGAATTTAGAGCAAGGCTTCAAGCTCTGACAACAACTGAATATATGGACAGGAAAAGTTTTTCCTTCCCATATGGACAACATCAGTGCATGGAATTCATTATACCATTCCAAAAAAGAAAGTGTTTTGGGCTGAATCCATACAACAAGTATTGTTTTCCCTCAAAATTTCCAGCCTTCCTGATCAACAGATGAGGACCACAGTGACTCATATTTGTCCAGAAGAAGACCTGCTGTTGAGAACTGGTAAATTAATGCTGAATTTTAATCTCATGTTTCTATTATTTATTATTCAATTTTTCTATACCGTTCTCCCAAGGGAGCTCAGAACGGTTTACGTGAATTTATTCAGGTACTTAAGCATAAGCATTTCCCCCTGTCTGTCCCAGTGGGCTCGCAATCTATATAATGTACCTGGGGCAATGGGGGGATTAAGTGACTTGCTGGTTATTTGTCACATGCAAGTTGTCTTGAGTCTTTATTTGAAATCTAGGCCCAGATTATGTCATGAGCGCCATTGTTGGAAGCTGCCTTAAAATGGCTGCCAATCATATGTCAATCACGTGACGGCATCAGATTCAGAATCACACCTCCGGAAAAGGTAGGCTCCAGAAATGTAGGCCAGGGTTTTCCTGACCTACATTTCCAGCGCCTACCTATGATGTGAATCACACCTTCGTAGGTGCTTTAGGCCTTCTAATGCTACTTCCAGCATTAGCTACGCCCACTGTGGTGTTAGGCTACCTAAAGCGCCTATGGAGACATGATTCTGGCGCCGATGTTTTAGGCAGCAATAGGTGCCTTAAAACTCAGTTAAAATATCATTTCAACAGCAGTTTTCACTGAGTTTGGGCGTCAACCAGCGCCATTTAGATAATCTGGACCTTATTGATTAGTTATGGTAGAGGAAAAGGGCGAAAGCCAATGTTAAGCTTTTGAATAACGAGCTATAAAACTTGTGAATATGCCCAATATTAAGATATTGCTTTACATTTCCGTAATATATTTATAAAATTGACCAGTTGATAGGGGTAAATTATACAATTGCTTTCTTCTATGAAACATATTTTTCTCCTGGTGGGTATAGGGTGTGACAAAAACATATGTCTAATAACTCAGGGGAAAATTGTGAAGTAGCAATTCTATAACATAAAACTAAACAATGACAGGAAACGTTCATATATATTGTTGATCAGAGAAAACTGGTTATAATTAGAAGAGACAGTGCAGAATAAAAAGTAACCAGTATTAAATATGCCCTGAATGCTGGGTGCAGTATAATTTCTTAAACAGACCATCAGAAGTTTAGACACTTGTGGGAAACTCTGTTGCTTTACTTAGAGCTGTCTGTAAATTGCTCACAGCTGTCCATGTGGTGCATACAGATTGCTAACGAAACGGGCAACATTTTGGTGGTACTCTTCAAGTACATAACACCAAATTATTTGATTTGGATTCTCTAGAGCTCCTACAGGCAGATGTGATAAAGAAGTGCAAATACATTTTTCTATGTATGAAAAAATTAATGATTTCATGTGGACCGTTTTACAAAGCAATTAGAGTTCCACGCACAGGTCCAAAAAGACAGACAGAGCTCCGGAGTCTCAATGCGTGGATGAGGCGATGGTGCAGGAAGGGAGGGTTTTAGATTTGTTAGGAACTAGGTAACATACTGGGGAAGAGAAAGCCTATTCCGCAAAGATAGGCTCCACCTTCAGGCTGGAACCAGGTTGCTGGCATCAACATTTAAAAAAGAGACAGGGCAGCTTTTAAACTTTAAACTAGAAACTGGAGGAAGGCTGAGAGTCGCTCATAAGAGCATGGTTCAAGACAAGGTATCTTCAAAAGATATAATTATAAGACAGAGCCCCAACCATTTCCTGTGAAAATATGAAAGTGCGGAAACTTTTTGAAGAACCTTCGTGTTTGTATATAATTCATGCTCAAAATGCTATACTCATCTACTATAATAAAATGCTAAGCGCGCATGCGCACTCTTAGCCCGTGTTTCCCTGATCCCTGATCTGTTGCGCTGTGCCGGCAAGAGTGTGCATGCGCGCTTACTACGTCACACATGGCAACTCGGCGTTTAAGAGCGATTGAATGTCTCACTCAGGAAAAGTGAAGGGCCCAACACGGCAGAACAGCAGCAGCCCCCGAAGCTCCTCACCAGTCCAATCCCTCTCCAACCTCTCCTTCCTCACCGACGCCAAAGAAGCTGCAGCTGGGGCAGTCAGGGCCTCCCCCGCTGCGCCCAACCTACCCAGGCCCTGCTCCCTCTCGCGGCGCTGGCGGTGGCTGCCGGGAGGAGGGCTCCGAGCTGCTGAAGACGGTCCCCAAAACACTGGCGGAGAGTCGGGGGCTGCCCTCGCACAGGGCTGGTGATCTGAACATGTTCCGGGTGGCGGCTGGAACCTTCACCGACGCCGAAGAAGTTGCAGCTGGGGCAGTCGGGGCCTCCCCCACCGCGCCCAACACGCCCAGGCCCCGTTCCTTCTCGCGCTCCAAGCACTCACTCCAGGTAGCTGAGAGGAATGGCTAGAGGGTGTTGTGCCGGTGCTGCAGGTGAAAGGGGGCTGCTTTTGTTGGAGAGGTGTGCTTGGGGGCAGACAGCTTTGCTCGGGGTGGGGGGGGAAGACAGAAGAGGGACACGGAAAAACAGTCAGGGAGAGGGAAAGAAGGTTGCTTTGGAGGGAGGGTTGTGCTGGGGGGCAGACAGCTTTGCTCGGGGGGGGGGAAGACAGGAGGAGGGCCACGGAAAAACAGTCAGGGAGAGGGAAAGCGGGTTGCTTTGGAGGGAGGGGTGTGCTGGGGGGCAGACAGCTTTGCTCAGGGGGGGAAGACAGAAGGGGGCCATGGAAAAATAGTCAGGGAGACAGAACGGGGCCACGGAAAAACAGACAGCATCCAAGGAGAGAGAAACAAATAAAAATAGACAGACAGACAGTGGCCAAGGGGAGAGAAAGAAAGACAGGCACACATCTATTCTAGCACCCGTTAATGTAACGAGCTTAAAGACTAGTAAATTTAGAACTTTACAGTGGCGTACTAACTCTAGCCAGTGCAAGTTGCCTCTCTCCATGTGTCGGTCTGCACTAGTTTTATCATATCGAAAGGTTCAGCATTTAAAGTTGTTGACAGAAATATAGGATCAGTATCTGTCTCTGCTAGGCAGCACCATGATCTCTCTTGTGGCTGGGTGGTCAGTTAGCTTGGAGAAAGCATTGATCAGTTTCAAAAGCAATGTCTTTATTTCCCAGTAATGGCTTTAGTTTGGCGTTTGCTTTGACATCT
Source organism: Geotrypetes seraphini (assembly GCF_902459505.1). NCBI lineage: Eukaryota > Metazoa > Chordata > Amphibia > Gymnophiona > Dermophiidae > Geotrypetes > Geotrypetes seraphini. Next base: position 308,983,470 of record NC_047086.1, on the reverse strand, counting down.
GGGAGCTAATTATCTTAGTGTCTGTTTAAATGAAGACTTCCATTAACAAATACAAGATCAAGCAAACTGCAACTTTGTAGGTCTGAGATTATAAACAAGACTTATACTACCTGTTCTGTCTGAAAAGAAACAGAATCAAGCACCAAGTTTATAAGAAGATGCACTGGAGAAGAGCTAAATCCAGCCACTTTGGTAGATGAGGCTGTTTCTCCACCAAATGACATAGTTCCTCAAAATAAACGATACAGTCTAAGTATTGACAGATCAGGGAATTTAAATTATTGTAGTTTGCTAGAAATTCGTAAAATATCCAAACCGAGCATGCTTGCATACATAGACATGACCTGGTCTTATATTTAACATGAGATGAGAATATGAAATGTTTATTTGTATTATATTGTACAGTCTTGAGATTGTAGTTGAATAGTAAAAATATATGTAATATAAACTGTTTTTCAAGAGCATGTCTACAGTAGAGAATGACACAGGGAAAAATTCTGTCACCGTCACTGCCCCGTCCCCGGACCACCATCCTCTTCACCGCCCCGTCCCCGTCTCTGCCGTTCCCTTCACCGCTTCGTCACTGTCCCCACTGTCCCTTTCACCGCCCCATCCCCGTCTTCAGCGTCTTCTCCTCTCCATCCCCCCACCTCCAGCACCCTTCACGCGGTCCAGCAGCTCCCTTCTGCTGGCCAGCCGTGCATTTCCCTCCCTCCCTATCCCTTACCTTCTCTTGTTGAAACTGGCAATTTCTATAAGGCTATGCGTTGTATTACAGCCGGAGCCTTGAAGTCGTGTCAGGTTGCCTGCTAAAAAAGTCTCCTCCGATGCAACAGAGGAGACTTTTCCAGCAGGCAACGCGACGCAGCTTCAAGGCTCCGGTTGTAATACAGCGCATAGCCTTATAGAAATCGCCAGTTTCAACAACAGAAGGTAAGGGGAAAGGAGGGAGGGAGATGCATGGCCGGCCGGCGGGAGAGAGGGGGCTGCCGGATCAAACGCGTGCTAACCATTCACCACTCCACGGGTCGGTGAATGGCCTTGTCCCCGATCTCATGGTGACCTTTTTTTTGGTCACCGTTTTGGCAGGTTACCCACGGCTAGCCGCGGGTAACAACCACCGTGTCATTCTCTAGTCTACAGTATATACTATTTATCGTTGAAAACATTTTTGTGTGACCACTTTCTTATTCTTTTTCAATATATAGATTACTGAAGTATTACAGCCTCTATTATGTGCCATGAGCTGGTCAATTTTGGTCAATTTTGCATCCATTTCCTATCCTTTGTTGCATATCTGTATTTCAGCATGAAGCCCCTGTGCACAGTTAACCCACTCTATTATCCCTTCTTGCCATGAATAAAAGCACTAGAGTGTGAAAAGAAAGGATGGTACATTTTAGAGTGGCTTTTTATGTAGACAAACAGCTATGGCTCTATTTCTAGTGCAATAGGCACATCATTCTTGAACATATGAGTAGTCCCCTGGTCGCGAGATCCTATGTGAAGATCTTCATTTATATTTTTCTGCTCTGCCTCCCTTCACTCTGGGCTGTCCTGCAAGTCCTCGTTTCTCTCGCTACACATGAAATGAAAGGAGCATGTCTCCTCTGCTCATGTTTATTTTTCTTTAATTTCAGGTTTTATTATCTGATTGTGAGGGTTTTTAGTGCTGCAGAAGCTCCTGGTTTCAGGACATCTCTGGCTCTGGAAGGACACAAACTCTAAGGGGCTCATAATCAAAATGGAAATACATCTAAAAACCGGCCTAAATCGTCACTTAGACGATCAGTGAGCCAAGTCGTCCAAGTGCCGATAATCGAACCGGGTTTTAATAATAATAATAACAGTTTATATACCGCAATACCGTTAAGTTCTATGCGGTTTACAGAAGATTAGTGGAGTACAAGTTGAGTTGACGTACAAGTTGAGTTAACTTAAGGGATGTGGGAACAATGGGGAGAAAGGGCAAGAGAGGGGAAGGAGGGAAGTGGGTCAGCTGTCTAGGTATTTCAGGAATAGGTGAGTTTTGAGGCGTTTCCTGAATACCTCATAAGTGGTGGGCAATAGGAGTTGTTCTAGGTCTTTACCCCATAGAGCAGCCTGATGTGAGAGAAGATGCTTGATGCGCACTCTGTTTTTTTTAGTTTGCATCCTTTAACCGGGGGAGAAACGAAGTGCGAGTGGGAGCTTCTCTTGTGTTTGTTGGCTGAGAAGGAGAATAGGTCAGTGATGTATTTAGGGGTTAGACCGTAGAAAACTTTAAAACAGAGGCAGGCGAACTTAAACTTTACACGAGCTTCCATCGGCAGCCAGTGTAGCTGTTTGAAGTATGGTGTCACGTGATCGAACTTCTTTAGACCGAAGATTAGTCTGACCGCAGTGTTTTGCATTAGTTGTAATCGTCGCATATTCTTTTGGGGGATTGCTAAGTAGGTGATGTTACAGTAGTCAAGTTGACTTAATACGAGGGATTGTACCAAGATTCTGAAGGCAGAGTTATCAAAGTATGCTTTAATGGATTTAAGTTTCCAGAGGGTGAAAAAACTCTTTTTGATTAGGGAATCCATCTGATCTTTCATGGTGAGGCATTGGTCCAGAGTTACACCCAGTATTTTAATGGTGGGCTGTATGGGGTAGTTATGTTTGTTGATGTCTAGTGGGGTTTTGGTGTCAAGAGGGCGCGGTGAAGCGACAAAGAATTTTGTCTTCTCAGTATTGAGCTTGAGTTTGAAGTCTGTCATCCAATGTTCCATCAAGTTTATGACGTATCTAAAAATGTCTTAGGCCTTCACAGTGCTGTAGTACGCCCAGAGCTAAAAGGGGCATTTTAGGAGGAGTGGTGAGGGCGGGATGTGAGCCGTCCTAGACTTATACTGCATGTATAACCAAAAGTTATACAATACTGCCTAGACGGAACTTGGACGTTGTGACTTAGGCCATCTAAAACCAGGACTAAGTCACAAGAAGATATCCAAAGTGACCAGATAACCACTGTAGGGGCAAAGTACAGACCCCTTAACACTCCCCCAGTGATCACTGACCCCCCCACCCAGCCATAAAAATCATAACAACAACTTTACATATCTGCCTCCAGAACATCAATACCTAGCAGCATGGCATAGGAAAGCCTAGTAGAGCTGCACAAAGGTGGCTTAAGTGGTCTGGGGGGTGGACTAGTGAACCATGGAGAGGAGGGCCCAGGCTCATAAGCCACTCTAACCATTGCATGCATGATGAAACATGTGCACCCCCCAAAAACCCCAAACCCTTATGTACTGCCATATAAGTGGCACCTGCAGCCATAAGGGCTATTGGGGTGGTGGACTAGATGGGTCTAGTCGGTTCTGGGGGGTATTTGGGGGGCTCACCATGACCTATAAGGTTGTTGTGGTGAGATGTGTATGTGGTACCCTTTTTGTAAAGTTCACAACATTGCCCTGTAAAGTACCCCACTAACCCCACTACTCTGGTGCAATGTTTGGGTGTTCAGTCCATCACTTTGCTGACCCCGCCTACGTCCAAAAGGTCTTTTTCTAGGCGTCTTTGACTTGGATGAATTTTTAGACGAAAATGGGGTATAAAAATGGACAATTTAGCAGTCTGGACGATCAGACGGCTGGATGTACAGTTAGATGATTTTTGGGAAAAAAAAAATGTTGGACGTAGTTTTTGAAAATGGACCTTTTCCCATGTCTTTGGGCGACTAGTGACTTAGGTCCAAAACGGACTTAGGGTAGAAGTCTTCAGCCAAGGGGCAGCCTGCTTGGCCAGCCTTCATTAACAGTCCAGGTGCTCAGGGACCGTTCCCCTGGGAGCAAGTCTCGCTCCAGATTTTGCCTGCAGAGGGCTTGAGTGCAGGCTGACAAGCTCTGTGGAAGTTTTTGCCGGGATTGGGGCTGACTATGTTTCAATCCAATCCAATCCTTGTTTTTATATATCGATTCATCCCTAACAAAAAGGGCTCGACTCGGTTAACAAGATTTCCTAAATTCAGCTAGAGAATGAGATGATTCTATTCCAAAATTATCTTGGAACAGAAGAATCAACCAGAGATTTTTGAAATAGATAAGTTTTTAACATTTTCTGAAAAGTTGTTAAATGAGAAAGTAAACTGATCTCCGAAGGAAGCTCATTCCACATTTTTGCAGATAGAAAAGTAAAAGATTTGAAACAATTTGTGCGTGCGGGGAGAGGGGAGATTGGCTTGGGGGAGTTGGTGGACTGGAGGAGAGATGGGGAGAAGATGGATGGGAAAAATGAATTTGGTGGAGGGGGAAGATGGATGGTGGAGGGGGGATCATGGAGAGGGGAGAGGGGAGATGGGGGGAGGGATAGAAGAAATAATGGATCTAAAAACAGGAGAGGGAGAGAGATAGTGGACAATGGGATTTAGGGAGGGAAGGAACAGAAAGGGAGAGAAGTTTGACAAAAGGGATGGTGTGGGGGGATAGAGATACTTGATAGGAGGGTAGTTAGAAAGAGAAAGGGAGAGCTGGTGGGGAAGGAGGGAGAGATGCTGCATGAAAGGGTAGTTGAGAAAAAGAGAGATGGTGGATCTGGGTATGGTGGGGTCTGTCGCTGCAGCTACGGGAATAGAGGCAGAGAAAAGAAAGATGCCAGACCTCCAGGGGAGGGAAGGGAAGGGAAATGGAAGGGGAGGACAGAAATGGAAGATGGATGGTTACCACGGAGAAAGAAGAAAACGACAAATGGGCAAGAGACCCTGGCATGCAAGTTATCAGAAGACCTCTGTTGCAGAGCCTGGGACTAACATGATTTGAAAAATGACCAGACGATAAAAGGTAAAAAAAATAATTTTATTTTCTGTTTTGTGATTACAATGTGTCAGTTTTGAAATTTGTATCTTGCCAGAGCTGGTGAATGTGAGCTAGGATTTAACAGAGAGAGGAAAAGTCTTTTTTGTTTGTTTATTTTGTTTACACCACAGCACCATTGTGGGTAGAGAGGGTGAAGAGGCTATAAAATAAACCCACCAGGATGTTTGAAAAAAACACCCAATTGGGCTGGAAAATCGAATCGAAAAATCAATTCAATAGGCGGAATCGAATCGAATCAAAATATTTTCTCCTGAATCGGGCAGCACTACTCCTGCCCCTTAGTTGTTTCTGTTTGGAAGTATTCTAGGCTCCTTGGAACACTGCTGCAATGGAAAGCTATTTATGGACTGTAAAGATAAAATTCATCTTTATTGTACTGTATGGACACCTTCCTTTGCTTTTGTAAATTCTCAGTATACCACTTTTTCTAAGCTAAGTAGCCTGAAGGATTTTTCTCATAATTTTTGAGTAGAAAAAACATGCTTTGGATGTTTCCTTTATGAATGTATCAGATATCTGGCTTCATTTAACTGGTGTAAATTCCCTGAAGGAAGTTTTATGGCTACCAAGTTATTAACATTTATATGTGTTATCAAGTATTCTAGTATCCAATATATTTCCTGTTCTTCTTTCTCTCATGGAAAGGGTTTACATCAGGTACTACAATATAAAATCCTTCTAGGATCTATTTTGTATTTTATCTTGACATGCTCTTATGAGGAAATAAAGCTATATATTAAAAAAAATTGCAAGGATGGGGAAAAAGTGCTTCTGACTTTTCGTGATAATGTGCTTAAAGTTTTGTGGGCTGCTAAAGCTGAATTGCTATTTGAGTGAACTATGAAGAGCCATTTTATGTTTCAGCTTGATGTTTTCTCATACTAAGTCCCATAAAAATGGGCTAAAAAGAGTTGAAGGATGTGTGGAAATGAAACAGTGAGTCAGTCTCCTTACCTTTCTCACTCCGCCCACAGTCCTATAAAGTTTGTGCTGGTTGCTTGCAGCATCTACAGCAGCATGATGGATTGCCTCGACCAATCCCTGGTCTTCCCCTGCCGCATTCTGCCCCTTCTGATGCAGTTTCCTGTGGGCAGGACGCAACATAGGGAAGACCTAGAGACTGGCCAAAGGCAGCCTATCATGCTGCTGCTGGTGCCGGCCACCAATCTAAACTTTACAGAACTGTGGGGGAGTGAGAAAGGTAAGGGAATACTGCTGGACCCACAGGGAGGAGTAAGAGAGAAGAGGAGAGACCAGATTGGGGTGTGTGTGGAAGGAAAGTCTTAGCCTGTAGACCAGGTAAGGGCAGAGGATGGGTATTTTGATGCCCTTATCATTGGCATCCTGGGCCAGAGCCTTACCTGGTCCAATGGGTAAGCCAGCCCTGGGTTGCCTAGGTTAATAGGAAAGAAGGGTGCCTCTTCTTTGCCTGTTGTTTAATGATATATAGAGGGACATTTTTGAAAGAATGTTCAAGTCAGAACTGGGGTGACCTGCTCAAATGTCCCCCCCAAAAATAAAAGTCCATCTTAAAGCCATTTTTGAATAGGAAAAACATTGGGATTTCTTGTTCAAAAACATATGAGGGGTTGATTCTTGCTTTGAAAATGTTCAAGTGAGCAGCCATTTTCCAAAATGAAATATGTAAAATATGAATGCCAAATCAGCATGCACAAAAACATTTAGCTGGAATCCATTGTATAAAAATGTCCAAACAGATGTCTCTGTAGAGCAGAGGGAGAGCCTAATGGTCAGTGCAGTAGACTTTAAACAAGATGACCCAGGTACAAATCCAACCTTAATTCCTTTATTTGTTATTGTGAGTCTTCCAGGAATATAAAAAAACTATTCCTGCCAATGTTCAGTTGGCAACGGTCAGCGTTTTTTAAAAAGCTGACTGTTGCCAGCTAGATTAGCCCAAGATATTAAGTGTTGGGTCATGTTCAGGCACTGGCATGGAATATTGGGAGGATAATTTGGCCAAATATTATTTGATGATATTTAAGACAAACAGAACAAAGAGATGTTTTAAAAACCTTCTTTAAAAATATCACTATCTGCTTCAAGTACCAAACTGTATCAAATAACCAAGAAAGACGCTTCTTTAGCAGCTTAAGGGACAGTCTTATGTTAGAACATAAGAACATAAGCAGTGCCTCTGATGGGTCAGACCAGAGGTCCATCATGCCCAGCAGTCTGCTCTCGTGGCGGCCCATCAGGTCCAAGACCTGTATAGTAATCCTCTATCTATACCCTTCTATCCCCTTTTCCTTCAGGAAATCATCCAGTCCCTTCTTGAACCCCAATACCGTACTCACACCCTCTGAAAGCGCATTCCAGGTGTCTACCACTCTTTGGGTGAAGAAGAACTTCCTAGCATTGGTTCTAAATCTGTCCCCTCTTAATTTTTCCGAATGCCCTCTCGTTCTTGTAGTTTTCAAAAGTTTGAAGAATCTGTCCCTCTCCACTTTCTCTGTGCCCTTCATGATCTTGTAGGTCTCTATCATGTCCCATCTAAGTCTCCGCTTCTCCAGGGAATAGAGCCCCAGTTTCTCCAATCCTTCAGCATATGAAAAGTTTTCCATACCTTTTATCAATCGTGTCGCTCTTTTCTGGACCCTCTCGAGTATCGCCATATCCTTCTTAAGGTACGGCGACCAATATTTTACGCAGTACTCCAGATGCGGGCGCACCATCGCCCGATACAACGGCATAGATCAGAAACCATAGATCAGATGAAATGAAAAAGTTCCTCTTATAAATGAATAGGGATCCTTTTACTAAGCTGCAGTAAGCAGCAAAAAAAGAACTTGCTTCAGGGCATGCTCAGGTGTCGTGCATAATTTTGGAATCAGCATAAGCTACCCACGGTTATAAATTGGATATGTTTTGTGCTAATCACTTAGTGCAGCTACTTTGCTGCACACTAGGGGATCCTTTATCGCACGCATCTTTTTAGCGCACGCTAACCCCCTCGCTAGCCGAAAAACTACCACCTGCTCAAGAGGAGGCGGTAGCGGCTAGCGCGGCCGGCAAATTAGCGCGCGTTAAACCGCTAATGCGGCTTCATAAAAGGAGCCCTAACTGATTCAGACTCTATAAATATCACTCTAATTGTGGACACCTAGCAATGCCTAACTAAAATTCACATGGAACCCAAATTGTTTCAATTAGCTTAAAAGACGTGGTAATTTACTGCACCATTGAAGTTAATTGATAAATTAAAGGAAAAAAAAAAACAATTAAGGGTACCATGCAGAAGTGAGAGCAGTGCCTAAGTGAAGGTGCCCTTCGACACTTAATGACACCTAGGTAGGTGTGATTAAGGGCAGAGAATAGATGTGGTTGACTTAAGCGTCACTAGGCATCTGAGTTAGGCGCCAGTAATTTAGGCCTGGTAAAACCTGGCCTAATTTGCCTACCTCTATGGCACCTAGTAATGGCTAAGTCTGCTTAGATGCCACTAGGCGTGATTCTATGAGCAGCGCCTAGTGGTTGACCACTGTGCAGAGCAGCACTTACAATCTAGGCGTGCTTAGGAACCGTTTATAGAATCCGGCCCTAACTGCCTACAAAATAAGTGGTAGTAGGGGCTCAGACTCTAATGACCATACACTAATGGAAAAATGAGTGCATAGCCATTAATACTATAAATAAAATAAGTGGTAATTTTACACTTGTGGGAAAAATTGGGCTTAGCACTTGGGAATGACCCATGTAAGGATACCCTAAGACCACTTTTTAACCACAATTTGGTAAAAGAGACCAAAAATATCTGTTCCCCTCAAATGTTAATGTTACTTCTCTAAAAGATTGTCATGTTGACAGCCCAAAAATATAAAAAAAAAAGAAAAGACGCAATTTCAATAGCTCAGCTCAAAAGGATTTCACTTTAAAATATAAACTTAATTGAATATGAAATGCTAAAACATGGTTATCAATTTGTTGTAATTACAGACTTCAAAAACCTCAGAATCAGCAGTATTTGGGATTCTTAAAATAGCAAAACCTGTTTGCCATTTTAAAGAGACATTCCTGCGGTTTTTCTGGTTGACAGTTGAATGCCCTAGTGGTCCTTAAATTAAAATCACAGCACTTGATTCCTTAAGAAGTATGCTAGTTAAAAATCAGTGTTTAAATTGATTTATATGTTTTAATATACTCATAAATATTTAAAAAATGAGACTATGGGCCTGTTTTACAAAGCCGTGCAGCAACATCCCCGAAGCCTTTAAATCTCTATGGGCTTCGGGGCTGTTACCGCGCAGCAGCTGCTAGCGCAGCTTTGTAAAACAGGCCCTATGTTATAAAATGTGTCACCGATTCCAACCTAGATTTTAACACGAGGACTCATCAAAACCAAAGCTGTACCAACTGCCATTCAAAAGTGTTTCTCTAAAACATTTATTGCTAAATATTCAACCCATGATGGTCATCAGTTTTAAAGCCATGGTCTTAATTTAATCCATATATTTAATGCTGAGCCCATATCCAAGCACTGGCATTGAATATCTGGTTTGGGGAGGAGAAGACATCTTGATTGGTAGGTTGAATGCTGTCAGCAATACTTAGAGATGATATATGGTTATAATCAAGACTCCCTTCATATTTGGCTGCCTCATGGTTGGCATGGTGGAGACTTGACAACCATGTTTAATTATGGCTGAAGCCTGCACAGAACAGCAGGCATGGCTCTAGCCACCTTGGACAGGCTCAATGGACTGTGAAGGTCTTTATCGTGTTAGTCTATGGCTTAGCCAGAGGTTATGCAGGTGCCAGGCAATATTCAGTGCTGGCACACAGATAGCTAAGCAGTCAAAGATAGGATGACCTTTTGTGCATTCTTAACTGCCCATTTACCTATGTGGGCACCAACACTGAATATGGCCAGTGCTTGTATAACTGTTGACTCCTTCCTGGCTTCACCAATGGACTGCTTTGGTACTTAAGACAACATACAGCAGAGATGACAAAGAACAGAGAGGTGTGACAACAAGTTGAAAATGCAAGAACTTTATTAGCTTAACTAACATGGCCTTGTTTCGGCACAGTGCCTGCATCAGGAGTCGTGGGCTATTTGAGAACAAATAACAGCACTCCCACATCAGAGCTTTTTGATAAGCTTTCTAATCAAATTCCAATATAGCTCCAAAAACCTGAGGGAGCAATACAGTTGTTTTTGTTTTTTTTTTTTTTTTTTTTTGGGGGGGGGCAAAGAACTTTTGTACACAAAAGAGGAGTAGGACTTAGGTGTGGTCATATGTAATGAGTGGCCAAACAGGTTGGAAAGGTGACAGTGAAAGTTAGAAGGATGCTTGGTTGCATAGGAAAAAGAATGACCAGTAGGGAAAAAAAGGTGAGATTCTAGCGAGACCTAATTTAGAATATTATGTACAATTCTGGAGACCGCATCTTTAAAAGTATAGAAACAAGATAGAGTTAATCCAAAAAGTGGCTACTAAAATGGTCAGTGGTCTTCATCATAAAGCATGTGAGGGAAGACTTATGTAAATATCTCAATATGTATACTTCAGAAGAAAGGCTGGAGAGGGGAGATATAATAGAGACATTTAAATACTTCTGTAACATAAATGCATATGAGATAAGTCTCTTTCAATTGAAAAAAAATTCTGGAATAAGAAGCATATGATTAACTCAGTAGTATGAGGAAATAGTATTCCATAGAAAGGGTGGTGTGTTCATGGAACAGCATCCCGGTGAAGAGAAATATGTCTAAATATGTCTAAAATCCCACACAAATCGACACTTGGATAACCTTAAAGACAGGTTTTAGATGTATCTAAAAACAGTTTAGGCCTTTTCAGTGCTGCTGTACGCCTAGAGCTGAAAGGGGTGTTTCAGGAGAAGTTGTGAGGGCAGGATTTGGGCGGGACGTGGGCTGACCTAGGCTTAGTCATACTGGAAGTATAACCAAAAGTTTAACGAGACTGCCTAGCCCTAGATCAGGGATCTCAAAGTCCCTCCTTGAGGGCTGTAATCCAGTCGGGTTTTCAGGATTTCCCCAATGAATATGCATGAGATCTATGTGCATGCACTGCTTTCAATGCATATTCATTGGGGAAATCCTGAAAACCCGACTGGATTGTGGCCTTCAAGGAGGGACTTTGAGATCCCTGCCCTAGATGGAACTTATACTTTGTGACTTAGGCATTCTAAAAATAGGTTTAAATACCCAGAAGGTATCCAAAGTGACCAGATAACCACTGCAGACAAAAAGTACAGACCCACACACACTTCCCCAGTGATCACTGATTCCTCCCCCCTCACACTGTCATAAAAATTGGAATAAAAACGTACATACCTGCCTCCAGAACATCAGCACCTGGCATAGGAATGCCTAGTAGAGCTACACTGAGGTGGCTTAAGTAGTCTGGGGGGTGGCTAGTGAACCATAGAGAGGAGGACCCAGGCCCATAAGCCACTCTAACCACTGCATTCATGAGGAACTAGGCATCCTTCCTGCTGGCTGACTTTACAGCTGGGGGGTTTCATGCTGTGGCCGTTCAGCTAATCACAGCAGGGAAATTCCCTTGCCACGATCAGCTCAGTGGCAATGCGATTCTCTAACTGGCGCCTGTTACATGGATGGCGGTTACAGAATCGGGGTGGTTAGGTGGGGTTAGGCATCTGTCCATCAGGACAGATGCGATTCTACATAGGGTGCCCGTATGTGATTCTCAAAATCCGATTAGGTGACTGCTGAGACCAGGTGTCCTATACAGAATCAGGCCCTATATTTATTTGTTGTCAAGGTAAAAGTCAGAATTTTACCATAGCTTAATTTACCAAGCTCAGACAGTCAACTTCTCAAGCAGCATTATTTTTCCATCTAGGACAGTTTCTTAAAGGGGCTTGTGTTTGTCATGATGAATTAATTGCCCTCTTCCTTCCCTTCCCTCCCCTTCAATCACATCACTGACCCCAAAACCAATTCCTCAAGGACCCCATCATGAACACTCCCTCCTCAGTATAGCCACCCACCACCTACCTTTCCCCCTACCTTTTAAATCCTTGGTGTCTAGTGGGTTCATGACTGCAGTAATCTTCACTCTCTCTTGCCCCTTCCAGCACTAGATTCACAAGACTACTGTTAAGGATCACTGGTGCCATTTAAATAAGTATTTAAAATAGTATGTGTTAATGCCCTTTAATACATATTAAGAGGCAAATAATGAACATTATGGCCATAACACAGCTTGATAACTAACCCCTTTAAATGGTCTGCTTGTCTCCCCATGTTAAAAGGTTTCTGCTGCCTGTGTGGAGTAACTTTAAAAGGGCAGGTATGCACCTACATGCCTTTGATTAAATTGGAATAAGGGTTACCATATTTAAGAACGGGAAAACCTGGATGTGTGGCCCCACCCCATTCCACCCCCAGTCCCGTCTCTTGTTTGCCAACTTCAAACTACATCTGGAGGGCCTCCAGCATGCGCGGATGCACGTGAGGTCATCCGTACATGCTTGTTGAAGGCCCTCCAGACACAGCTGGAGCTCAGGGCTTTCTAAAACCTGGAAAAATTACCAGGTTTTGCAAAGTCCATCAGGTAACCTGGACATGTCCGGGTTTTCTCAGACATCTGGTAACCATAGGCATAAGTTTTGTGCATATCTGCCATGCTTGTTAGTAAAAAGTACATTAATAAAAAAAAGATAAAATTGCCCTCATGGTTTTCATTTGAAATTTGACTACAGGGTCTAGAGGTAAAACATACTCATGGTTTTTAACATTTATGTGGGTGATGAAAAGTGTCTCCAATATGATTTAATTCAATGTTAAAGTTCTTTAATGGGCATGAGAAAATAGTTTTGTAAAGGAATTAGTTTAGTTGACATTTTTAAAGATTTGGTTGAAAGAATGTAAAAGCCTTTTTTATTCTAAATAATTAAAACAAATATGACTTCTTCTGCAGAGCCCCACAAAGTATTCTTACAAAGAAGCATTGTGATTTTTCTCTATATTAAATTGTCAGAAGTGCTAATTTAGTTAATTGCTGCTTCTGAAGTTCTGTTAAAGAAAAATTCTTATAGGTAAAAGCAGTAAGTAGAATTGAAATATTATCACTGAGCAAATGTGTAATTTTGATAAGTATAATTTGTATATTGGATTTAATTCCTCTTTAAAAAAATCACAAAAGGGTCTGTCTATTAAAATGCATTGTTTAGACGTAATGCCCTATAACACAGCAAAGCCAAAATGAATACTGGATCAGGTAGGGACATGCCCATTATTTTTTTAATGTGTGGCACCTGCTCCTGGTTACACTGTGGCCCGGATTCTATAAATAGCGCCGTTGTTGATGGCTGCCTTAAAAGTAGCTACCGATCGTGTGTCAATCATGCGATGGTGCAGTTTATGGAATTCTGCCTTTGGGAAAGGTAGGCGCCAGAAATGTAGGCCAGGTTATTCAAGGCCTACATTTCTGGTGCCTACAGAAGTGGTTTATGATGCCTAATGCCATTTCTGGCATTAGCCACGCTTTCAGTGGTATTAGGTATCATAAAGCGCCTCCATAGACGCGATTTCAGTGCCATTTTGGTAGGCACCAGTAGGAACCTTGAAATTTGTTTTAAGAGTGCTTTTAAATGACGTTTGGCACTTGGCGTAGGTCCTGGTACCATAGTAAATGACGGCAGATAAAGACCCCAGTGGTCCATCCAGTCTGCCCAACCATACCCTCTCTTTTAATTACTGATTTAATTGAAATTGTCCCTTTTCCTAGATATTTCTGGGCCAGAAACCCAGAGCTCTGCCTGGTTCTGTGCTTGGGTTCCATCTACTGAAGTCTCCGTCAAAGCTCACTCCAGCCCATCTAAACCATCCCAGCCATCGAATCCCTCCCCAGCCCTAACTCTACCGAATGGCCATATATGGGACACAGACCGCGCAAGTCTGCCAAGTACCAGTCTTAGTTCTTCAATACATACAGAATTAGAGATCCTCTGTGACGTTTGTAGAATATGTCCTTATGAATGTGTTCAGGGTGGTGAAATATCAAACAAAAAGAAACCAGAAAGAGTAATGGATATCATGAACGAACTGGTTCCAATAATAATCAAGTCTATAAAGTGTGACCCAAGTGGCTTGAAAAAAAATATGTAGAATATGAGCATGAGCATCTCCTATTGAGGAGATGATAAGTGGCCCTACATTCTCTTCCCTCCCAGCCCAACCCCCGCTGACTCGGCTCCCTTACCCTTTCCGATCCCCGCCTGCGTCGCGGAAGCGGGAAGACTGAACGCCGGCAATCGGGGTGGCGAGGACGCGGCTCAGGAGACTGGGAAGGTGTTGTCGTGTGGCGGCGCTCCACGAAGCCCTCCTCCTGGCAGCCGCCGCCAGCACCAGTTGGGGCGGCGAGGACGCAGGCAGGGAGAGAGCTTGCCTGCGCTTCCTCCAGCGGTTGGTGAGTGAGGGTGGGAGGAGGGGAGTGGCAGAGTGATCCCTGCCTCCGCGTTCTAAAATGGAACACGGCCACGGATCAGAAATCACAGCGGCAGGGATCACAAAGTTTCAAGGGCGCATGCGCGCTCTAGGGTTTTATTATATAAGATAAATTTAGGTGTATTTTTTTCACCAGCTAATTAGGGGTTATTTGAGGATGCAAAAATCCATGTTTGTCGGTATATTTGCACTGCAGGTACTATTTCTTGATACTTTGTCTGGTGAAATCAAATATGTATGTTTTTGTCTTTTAGAAGTCATCAGCACAGAAAAGGTACAAACACTGAGTAGACCCTCTCAATATAAGTGAGGTTAAATATTGTATTTGTAAGTGGCTGTTGCACATTTTTTAAATTAAAAAACCCCAAAAACAAACAGGGGCAGAGTTGAGAGTACACTGGGGTTGTGGAGGTTTTCTAGTGTTTTTCAAATCAACATATTTTAATTTTCTATGCTTCAGGGTGTTTTATCAGTTAAAACCCTAAATCGGAAGCTTAGCTATGCAGCACATCATTTGGCTTTTCTTCGGCATTGGCTTCTTAGTACTTTCCTATAAAGGTTGCAAGGGGAATTCTATAACATGGTATATACTGTACGGTGACGGGACAAAAGCACATGAGACATCAGCGCGCCGACATTGGAGCGCAGACAAATCGGCGCAAGACACCAGCGCGCCGCAGGAAAACTTACTTTTAAAGAGCTCCGACGCGGGGTATGAGTGGGGAACCCCCCACTTTACTTCATACTCTTCGTGCTGCCGTTTGTGTGGGGGTGGGGGGTGCAACCCCCCACATTATAGAGAAAACTGAACTTTTTCCTAAAAAATCAGAAAAAGTTCAGTTTTCTCTATAATGTGGGGGGTTGCACCCCCACACCACCCCCAACGGTAGTGCGAAGAGTATGAAGTAAACTGGGGGGGGTTCCCCACTAATACCCCATGACGGAGCTCTTTAAAAGTAAGTTTTCCTGTGGCACACTGGTGTCGTGCGCCAATTTGTTTGCGCTCCAATGTCGGCATGCTGATGCCTCGTGCGCAAATGACTATGAACCTGTGCAAGTTACGTGGCACCTTGTTTTATAAGGGAGTGTGCTACTGCTGTGGTATCCACAAGGGGGCATACTTATGGGAGTACCATTGGCATGCTTGCTACGTACACATGTACCTTATAGAATACTCTTAAGTTGAGCACACTTCATGATGCATTTAGATGCATCAACTTATGGCAGCTGTGGACATAGCATTAGTGGGCATGCCTAAATGGTACAGTGATGTCTTACACAATTATTCTATGACTAGTCTTTAAGCCCGTTACATTAATGGGTGCTAGAATAGATGTGTCTGTCTGTCTTTCTTTCTGTCTCTGTCTTCTTAGCCGCTGTCTGTCTGTCTGTCTTTCTTTCTGTCTCTGTCTTCTTAGCCGCTGTCTGTCTGTCTTTCTTTCTGTCTGTCTCTCTCCCTGGCCCCCTGCCTATCTCTCTCTGCCCCCCTCCTGAGCAAACCAAGATTGCTGCCTGCCCCCCAACACACCCCTCCCCCCAAAGTAGCCCCTTTTCCCTCACCCCCTCCACTTCTTTCTACCGCAAGCCGCCACACGCCACACACAGTCCATTCCATTCTTACCTTATACTGAAATGATTGCTTTTATTCCGTTCCCCAATTTTCCTGACTCGCACACACCACGCAAAACACACGCATTATGTGTGTAAAGTGCTATGCTCGGCTCTGATAAGCTTGCAGTAAGACCTTGCTTTGTCCCGACGGTGCTGTGCTTCTTCCTTCGCTCACTTACCTTTTTGACCTGATTATCCTTTAATTCTGTGAAGTAATAGGCCAGAAGCTGGGCAGCTATCATCCTGTCTGATTAAAAGAAGCTCCACTAGTCTTGCGCCGCCGGAGTTACAAAGGATTCGCCGGTCCCTGCTCGTGAGACACAGTAACATAGGAGAGGCAGCTGGATTGAATATGGCCACGGAGTCAGACACCACGGCGACAGGGAACACGAAGCTGTAAGTGTGCATGCGCGCTTAGGATTTTATTATAGAGGATGGGATCTTGTCACCAAGATGCTGTCATAGACTTGGCTCTCAAGGTACCTAGTTATAGAATTGCCCCCCATATTTGTGGCATAATCTTGAAATTGTTCAACGATGAACACTATCTTCAGTCTCAGCAAAATAACTCTGTAGTTCTTTTAAAGTAATCTTAGGCATCAAAGTGACTGTCCTCAACAGTTCCTCATGATTAATGTACAGCCTGATGAAGGCAGTGCTGAAATATATCTGTTTTTGAATGATAGATCTGACAGTGCTCCAAAGAATATGGAAACAGAACTGCCCCCCCCCTCAGGTCTCCTTGCATAAAATGGGGCCTGTGCTAAAACATAACATAGAAACATAGAAGATGACGGCAGATAAGGGCCATAGCCCATCAGGTCTGCCCACTCTACTGACCCACCCCCAAGTCTATTATCCTAGGGATCCTACTCCTGGTGACAGGTTCCCTTGGCTTAACCCTCTAAGGGATCCCACATGGGCATCCCATTTGCTCTTAAATTCTTGCACGCTGTTTGCCTCGATCACCTGCATTGGGAGCTCGTTCCAAGGATCAACCACTCTCTCGGTGAAGAAATATTTCCTGGTGTCGCCATGAAATTTCCCGCCCCTGAGTTTGAGCGGATGCCCTCTTGTGGCTGAGGGTCCTTTGAGAAAGAGAATCTCTTCTTCCATCTCGATACGGCCAGTAATATACTTAAATGTCTCGATCATGTCTCCTCTCTCCCTACGTTCCTCGAGTGAGTACAGCCGCAAATTTTTCATTCTTTCCTCGTACGATAGATCCTTGAGCCCCGAGACCATCCTGGTGGCCATCCGTTGTACCGACTCTACTCTTAGCACATCTTTTCGGTAGTGTGGCCTCCAGAATTGCACACAGTATTCCAAATGAGGCCTCACCATGGTTCTGTATAATGGCATTATGACTTCAGGCTTCCGGCTGACGAAACTCCTGCGGATGCAACCTAACAACTGTCTTGCCTTAGATGAAGCCTTCTCCACATGATCAGCAGTTTTCATGTCTGCGCTGATGACCACTCCCAAGTCTCGTTCTGTTGAAGTTCTAGCTAAGGTCTCACCATTCAAGGTGTAAGTTCTGCACGGATTTCTGCTGGCGAGGTGCATGATCTTGCATTTCTTAGCGTTGAAGCCCAGCTGCCAGGTCGAGGACCTAACATAGGCTAACATTAAGGGCTCCTTTTACAAAGGTGCGTTAGTGCCTTAATGCGCGGAATAGCGCGCGCTAAAATGCCACACGCACTAGCCGCTACCCCCTCCTCTTGAGCAGGCGGTAGTTTTTCAGCTGGCGCGCGCTAATCTGGTGCGTGCGCTAAAAACGCTAGCACACCTTTGTAAAAGGAGCCCTAAAACTGATTATTTTACCACAAGGCATGCTATTTTAGCACGTCCCATTTTATGCAATAAGACCCTGTGTGCAGGGCAGGATTAACCAATAGGCCAAGTAAGCACGTGCCTAGGGCCCGGAATGGTCAGGGGGGCCCAATGAAGGAGGGCATCAACATTGTTTTTTCCAAACGGCGATGGGCTCCTCCAGCATCGATTGGCAATGCGCCCCCCCCCCCCCCGATCAACGGAAAGTAAGACAAGCAAGCAACGCAGGTAAGAAAGGCAACAGGAACTGTAATTTTGCAAGAGGTGCTGCTTGCTCAAAGCTTCCCTCTGACGCAGCTTCCTGTTTCTGCCTGGGCGCATTGTGGGGTGGGGCAGGGGCGGGGCAGGGGGCCCAGTGTACTTAGGTGCCTAGGGGCCCTCGACTAATTAATCCTGCCCTGCCTGTGTGAAAATAGCTCAACTTGTAAAATAAACCCATCTTAATGGTAGCCCAAATTCATAACTTCACCCCTTTAGTGGTAAAATAGCATGTCCTAACGGTAGCCCGTATTACTATGCTCCTAAATTTAAAATTGAGAATCTGGGGTTGGACGAAGAGGTTGGAGATGCAGGTCTGGCTTGGTTTATTTATTTATTTTTATTTAATATATTTATTTAAGTATTTATATACCACTTATAGTCTAAGTCAGGGGTGTCAAAGTCCCTCCTCGAGGGCCGCAATCCAGTCGGGTTTTCAGGATTCCCCCAATGAATATGCATGAGATCTATTTGCATGCATTGCTTTCATTGTATGCTAATAGATCTCATGGATATTCATTGGGGAAATCCTGAAAACCCGACTGGATTGCGGCCCTCGAGGAGGGACTTTGACACCCCTGGTCTAAGTGGTTTAAATTCAGGTACGCAAGCATTTTTCCCTGTCCTGATGGGCTCACACTCTTATCTAATGTACCTGGGGCAATGGGGGGATTAAGTGACTTGCCCAGGGTCACAGGGAGCAGTGTGGGATTTGAACCCACAACCTCAGGGTGCTGAGGCTATAGCTCTAACCACTGCGCCACACCCAAAAAAGGTAGTCTTCTGGCCCTGACAGTATCTATGTTTTATTTTACGTATCCAAGCACTATATGCACAGCCTCTTCTGTCTGTTAGCAGTGATGTCATTCCTGAAAATTATGGTTGCAAAATTTTTACTAATGGAAACATTGCTTTCAAGGTGTCAAAAAACAGAATCCCTAGAGATAAGTGAATCTCCATATTGTGGCATGATTATTGTGCAGTAAAATACAACGCAGAGCATTGTAACAGTAATATATTTTCTGTTCCTGTTTAGTGCTGAGCTTTTTGGATCATTTTATACCGTGGCAGCTGTGAGACAGTTCTGACATTAATATTTTACAATGTAGAGTAAAACTTGAAAATAGCTATAAATTCTTCAGTTCATACTTATTTATTTTTGTGGCAGAAGCACAATATCTCCCAGAATCTAACATTTATGAGGCAATAATGAACAATTCTTGCCCAGCTGTTCAGTACCAATGACTTGTCTGATGGCATTCAGCAGAACATAGCAGTTTATATATCCACATGTCATCACTATGAAGACAACTTTGATAGAGGGTTAACACTGCAATATTAAACCAGTGAAATGGATTAGCCTTAATATTCTAAAAGGGGGGCCTCACTATACGAAGGTTCCAGTCCTCTTGAGCTTACAGATGGGAGAGGGGGGGGTAGTACCAATGGGTATTGGCAATAACGTACATTATTTGTTCCTTAATGCACATTGAATGGCTATAGCATGCATTAAATTACCGTAACACACATTAGTTTAAGTTACTGTAGGAAACTTAATAATGAGAGGCTAAGCATACCAATGCATATAAAATGCCTCATTATTATGTAAATTGATTAACACAGCATGCGGTGAACACTGCATGCTGTGTATTCCATGAAAAATAATGCTTGCTCAAAGCTGCATTGGGCTGCTAACCCTGCAAAGCCAGAGTTCATTTATGTTGGAAACTATTTGGAACACTTTATCTTGATATCTGTTTAAGATCAAAACTGATTGCTTAGATTCTTGCATATACCTTTGCGTGTTACCATGTATAGTACAGTTAATGCTAGTAAAGCTATCTGTCATTGAATACTGCCTATTCTCTGATCAGTTTTGAGGCATAAAGGGCTTTGTCACAATGCTTAGGAAGCAACTTTTGTTTTTGATACCAGCCATTCGTCCTTTAGCCAGCATAAGTCAGGTCCTAGAAACTGCAGTTCCACAAAATAGACTCCAGAAATTTGAAAGTGTATCATGCCGGCTTCCTGCAGGGCAGAAGGGGCTGCAAGGTGGATAGGGTGAGCCAGGGTTACAAAATAAACTTTCCCGATCATACAAAGATTACTGGGTAATATAAAATCTCCAAAAGAAATTACATTTTATTTGAAATTACGTTTTAAAACTAGATTTGAGTAGATCTGTTTTGTCTGTAACTGGTGAACAAATTGGCCTATCTGTGTATATATAGAGAGAATATAGGAACATTTAGGGCTCTTTTTACTAAGCTGTGGGAGCGTTTTTAGCGCACGCTAACCCCTGCGCTACGTGGAAAACACTAACACCAGCTCTATGGAGGCATTAACATCTAGCGCGCGGGGCATTGTAGCGTGCGCTAAAACTGATAGCAAAGCTTAGTAAAAGGAGCCCCTAAATGGCTAAATAGTCAGATATTATCCATATTTTATGGTCCAAATTAGGCGAGGTTGGAGGCTAGGGCAGGCTTGTTGACCAGCAGGCATAGTCACTGCACTATTGATATTTTTAGTGCTACTGCCTTTAAAGATAGTAGTACTGAATATATAAAGGGTCCCTTTCACTAAGCTGCATTAAGCAGCTAGCTAGTTTTACTGGATGGTAGATGTTGGTGCCCACAGCACTAATGGCTAGTGCACATTAAAACAATCAGCATGGTAGCTGCTTTAAGGGCTGTGTATGGGCATAATAGGGACAGAATGGAGGAGAGGCTACCAGTAACAACCAGCAACTGCAAGGAGAGCAGATTCCTCTCTCCATCCCCCATCTCTCTTGTAGCCTACCTCTAGGCCCTCTCCTGCTGTTTCTGACTGGCTGACTGTGGCCCCTCCCAAGCAAGCACTCAGATGACCTCACTAGCCTTGCTATCTATTTAATCTGAATCCTCCTAAGGGCACCTCACTATTATCACTACCTACCTCACTTGTATATTTCTATTTCCTTTCTCTGTTCCTCTCCTTATGGTTCCAATTCACTTTCTGCCTCTCATATTCATTCTCCCCAATCTTACTCCTTTTCCTTCTGCTCTCCACAACACATGTCCTCACTATCCTCCTTTTCCTATTCCCTCACCAGCCATCTTATCATCTACCTTATTCACTGCACTCAAGCATTCTCTCTATTCCATTCATTTATCTCCTTTCTCTTTGAGCCTCACCTGTCTTTGTCATTGCCGTCATTATTCCCCTTTACTTCGATGCACTCTCTTACTCCTGCTCATTGCTGGGGATGTCGGTCCCAACCCTGAACCTCTACAACATCTGTTTCCCCACATGGTGTAACAGCCCTAACCTTATACCTATTCCTCTCCTCCAGTCCTCCTCTCTCCCTTTCTCATGTGCCCTGTGGAATCCTCATTCTACCTCAAACAAACTGCCCTACATTAATTTATCTCCCAGTCCCTCCACCTGCTTGCTCTAACTGAAACATGGATTTGCCTTGACTCCACTGCAGCTGCTTCCCTCTCCCATGGTGGCTACCACTTCTCTCATACCTCATGCCCTACTGGTCGAGGTGGAGGTGTTGGACTTCTCTCTCCTTCTTGCAGATTCCAATCTCTTCTCCCATCTCAATCCCAC
Organism: Geotrypetes seraphini; assembly: GCF_902459505.1. Classification (NCBI taxonomy): domain Eukaryota; kingdom Metazoa; phylum Chordata; class Amphibia; order Gymnophiona; family Dermophiidae; genus Geotrypetes; species Geotrypetes seraphini. The sequence continues at coordinate 308,961,870 of NC_047086.1, read as the reverse complement.
GGCCTTTCTTCATTTGAAGTACACTCTGTCCACCTAGTCACACTTCTACCTCTTCGGATTTTTGTGGATAACTTTTGTTTATCAAGTTTATTAAGGAAACTTTTTGTTGTTTACCTGCAAGTACATCACTTTCTTTTCCAGAGAGTTGATATCAATATGTTAACATTTCTTAAGAAAGAACTGAATATTTCATGATGTGTCCTAATTTTTCACATGATTGTACTGTCTAAAGGATCTACCATCAGCACAGAACATTTATTTTACCCACCTCCCCATTTGTGTGGCTTTTTTTTCTTTTTTTCTTTTATGAAATAATATTTTCCCCCTTCCCCCTTTTGTTTCCTATCTTTGGGTTGTTGTATTTTTTTTTACGTTCCTTGTATTGATGTTTTTTAAATTCCCTGTTTTAACATATATGCTTTTAAAAAAATATATATTGTAAACCACCTACACGTAATGATAGGCGGGTATATTAAATAATAAACTTGAAACTTGATGTTTTCTTCTTTCTCCGTGCTCACCATCCATCTTCCATCTCTATACCTTCTCTTCCACTGCCATATCCAATATTTCTGTTTCTTTCCCACTGTCTTCCATCTCACTCCCTGCCTTGTGTCCTGGTCAAACTTCTCTATTCCCCTCCATGCAGCATCTCTCCTTTCCTCCCATTCATTATCATGTGCAACATTTCTTTCTCTCCCCATGCACTATCTCTCCCAGCCCTCCACCCTATGTCCAACATGTCTCCCTCTACCATATGCAGGATTTCTCCTTTCACCCCTTTCTATCTCGTTGTTGCATCTCTCCCTTCCTCTCCCCACCCCATGTCCAACAATTCTTCCTCTCTCCTCTCGCTCCCTTGTGCAGCAGCTTTATATCCCTCCTATCCCCCTGTGCAGCAGCATTCCATCCATTACTCCCATCACCTGTGCATCAGCTTTCCCTCCTTCTTATCCCCCTGTGCTGCAGCTTTCCCTTCCTCCTATTACTCTGTGCAGCACCTCCTGACCGACCCCCTACACTGTGAAATCTGACATACGGGCCTTCCAAAGCAGCAGCAGTGGTGGCAGTGGCCGGCAGGAAGAGGCAGTGCTCAGAACAGGCTGCTTCTGGCCTGCCCCTCCAGGACTTCCTTCTGCCACATCATCAGTGACATCATCAGTGACATGGCAGTGGGATGGCCCCGGCTGGGCAGGCCAGGAGCAGCTTGTTCTGAGCACTGCCTCTTCCCGCCAGCCACTGCCATGACTGCTTCTGCTTTAGGAGACCCGGAGGTGTCAGGACTCACTGAATCGGAGAGTCTGTTTTTTTTTAGAAAGTGAATTGATTCAAATCAATTCACCAGTGTGAATCGGTGAATCAATTTGAATTGGTGAAATGAGCAGCATTAGGGCCAGGACCTGTCTATCAAGGCAGCCATTGTACCATAAAGGGCACAATGGTGTCACAGGCCAGGGCATATTTCCAAAATCTCTGCCTGAACAAAGTACTACCATGACATTTTGATATGAAATCACAGTTGGTTCTGTTGGGATTTTTTTTTTTTTTTTGCAAAGGTGATATTCTTGCATGTATAGGCTTGCAGGCAGTAAATAATACAGCCCAACTTAATGTCCATTTTGAGGGACCATTTATAAAAGTACATGGCAAAGCAAGATGTGTCATAAGCTAAAAGCCTAATAAGCACAATAAGCTTAGCTGCATTGTAAAATGTCACATCTCTAGCTCATTTGCATGTTATACAATAGGGTGCCAAAGATGGCTCTATATAACATGGAGGGCCATTTTCAAAAAGGAAGTCTTAAGTCTGATTTGAACGTTTCCTGCTAAACATCCAAACTCGGAAGCACAGAAACTTCCATTTTTGAAAGACAAACTGCTAGATGTCCAAAACTTTTTTTTTTTTTTTTTTTTTAAATCACCTATTCTACTTGGACGTCTAAGCCGACAGGATGCCCAACCCTTGGGATGCCCATTTCCAACCAAAGAAACATCCAAGTTGAAAACATCAAAATCCAAACCATTTGGGCATGAGAGTAACCATCATTGTAATGGACTGGCCACACAAATGCCAACAGAGTAGTGGGACATCTTAGAGAGCACTGCTGTGAACTTCACATAAAGAGTGCCAGAAGTACATCTTACCATATATCCCTTATAATTTATGGTGAGCCCTCCAAAACTCCCCTAAAATCTACTAGATCCACCTGTCTACTACCCCAATAATCCTCATGGTTGCAAGTGGCATCTAAATGGCAGCAGAGTAGGATTTTGGTGGGCTCACACTTTGCACCTTAAATGTAGTGGTTAGAATGGCATATGGGCCTGGGTTTTCCTCTCTATTTTTTGCTAGCCCAGCCACCAGGTTCCTTAAGACACCTGTGTGATGCTCTACTAAGCTTTCCCATACCAAGTGCTGCTGTTCTAGGGACAGGTATTTTCTCATCATTCATTTAGATTTAGGGGAGGTGGGAGGGGATTAGTGAACAGTGAGGAAGTATGTGTGTGTGTGTGTGTGTGTGTGTGTGTGGAGGGGTCTTTCCCTAATTTATCCAGTGGTCATATGGTCGGTTTGGGTACTTTGTGGCACTTAGAGGTTTCTAAAACAGATCTAGCTCCAAACATCTAAGAACGTCTAGAATGTTTTGGGAAAGGTTTGATTATCGCTGTAAGATGTCCAAGTTAAGCACACACAAAGCTCACCCAAAATGCACCCATAACATGCCCCCAACGTGCCCCCTGGAGCTTTGGATGCACAGCAGATGAAACATCTTACCAGATGTCCAGAAAAACAGTTTCAATATCAGCATTTGGATGTCCCGGCAATTAGGATGTCCAAGTTCCGACTTATATGTTTTTTATGATGTTTTAGTTTTTTATTGTGAGCTCCATAGAGTATCTGTGCATTCAAATAACGTATGCCTTTGGGACCTTAATTCTGACCAAAGCAAGGACAGGTCCAAGATGAAACAGTGTGGCTTTTTCAGTAAAAAGATGGTCCTTCAAATGGCAAAAATAGAAAAAAAAATTAAAAGCTACGCAATACTGTAGAGATATTTGCACTCAAAAAATGGTGAAAATTTGTACAAAAAGTGACATCATATCATTATATCTTTGCTTCCAGTCAGATGCAAATCTTAGACATATGTCATGGGCCATGACTACCGGTCCAGTTATGGCCTGAATCAAAGTATAGGTTAGGAGTAATGAGGACTCAAAGTAGGGCTTAAATTTCTTATTCTAGTTTGCTGTTTCATAAAAAGGGAGGTAAGCTCACGTTAGGTTCCAAACTTTGCACAGGAACTTGGTACCAGGGTTGTACTAAACAAAAAATTCCAGTCCCCCAATAGGTTTTGTTGGGCTGCAGCACCTGGACAAAGTGGCTGTTTGGTGTTATTCAGAGCATGGCACTCTGAAGGTGACCTCAATTCAACTGCCTATAAGTCTCGAACCAATAGAGATCCAGCCAAAAGATTTTGCCTGATTTTGCTTGAGACCCTAGGCAATATCAACGTAAAATTTTGTTCAATTTGTAGGAGATTGAACATGGACCCCGGTCCACTTGATATGAAATGACCCAACAGTATATTGGAAGAAAAAGTTATGGATAGTTATGTTAATTTATACCGTCATTTGGACTGTTTTTTGAATTTGGTTTTGTCTGCAGTTGCTGTAAGTATAGGACATGCAGATAGGGCAGGACCTAGTCTTTGTCAATTCATTTTTTGTTTTATGAAGAGTTGTATAGCTCTCAACTGTTGGTAGAATTGAACATCATCTATATTTTTACCAACCAATACATAAAACAGTGCATGTTTTAAGATTTTTGCCAAAGTCACACTAATGGATTTAGCATGTGCTATTGAATTACTGTGTGTTAACTGCCATGCAACCCATAGGTATGCAGTCGGATTTTACATTACATTTCATTAGTATTTATGGATCGTTAATATGGTAATATTCAATTCATCAAGTCACTAGAACTCGAACACAAGTCGATGGCACCTAACAACAATAATATGCCCCAGAAGGAGTTCAATCCAATTTACAATTTAGAAGAGCCTGGCCATATCCAGGGAGTACATTATTTCATTAGGGCTCGTAACTTGGTTTGTGTTCGTGTAGACATATGATTATGGTATATGGTTTGGAGAGAAGATTGACTATTTCTGATGTTGTAGTCTTGATATTATGGGCTCTGGTATGGGTGTCTCTTTTCCCGTTTTGGGGAGCTTGGTCATCTATTGAGATAGGAGAGATGGTTTGTTTCATGTTTGGTCTCTGGTGGTCGTAGTCTGTTGTGTGGTGGTGGGGGGGAGAAGGGGGTGTTAAGGTATTTTCCAAATAGTTTTTTTAGGCCTTTACAAAAGTTTTGGTAGGGAGGGGGTGTTTCTTAATTGTGCTGGTAAAGGATTCCACCATTTTGCTGTTAGGTATGGGAAGATTGTAGAGTGAATAGTTTTGTATTAGATTCCTCTAGGATTTGGGCATCTTATTCTCATATGGTTGCTGAAGATTCTGTTTGTCTTTGGGTGGTATTTCGATTAAATTTAACACGTAGTCTAGTGTTTCACCAATTTTGTTATACCTTTGTAAAAGAACCCCTTAATCTTTAAATGTTATATACTCCATTTGACTTTGTTCTGATATGGCATTAGTGATTTACCTGCAGCACACAATAATCTTTCATATAATTGGGTTTTGAAAGAAAAATATAGAGCCAGCACTTTACATGGAGGCTATTTCATTTAATAGACTTTTTAGGCTTTCATATTTATAAAGGTTTATCATTTCCAAACATAAAATGAATATTGGAATGACAGGTTTGAATTCAACCCAGTTCCATAGGGCAATTAAGTCAATACCTAGAAATATATGTAACTTGATAGCAGTTCTCCTGTCTTTTTGTGAATCACACTAAAAAACAGATCTTTATCTCAGCCTTTTTTTAACTTTTCTAGCAGCTTCTCTTCTCTGTATCCCAATCAATGTTGTGCTCCAAAAATTAGAATTAAGATAGCAAAATAAAAACTCTGCAAGCATAGCATTTCAGGCTGTCCCTCAATCTGCATTGAGCAGAGATTGTCTTTTACATATTTTTATACAGTGCTGGGTACATCTAGTGTTATGCCCCTGGATTCTATAAATGATGTCAAAAGTTGTGCATTCCAATTTTTGCTGCATCCAATTTGCACATGCAATTTAATTGCAGAATGAGCCAATTAATGCCAGCAATTCAGTGCTAACAACTATTGATGATAATTGGTAAAAAAATTGGATTTGCATATCATGCTAACCTATATTCTACAAAGATGTGTGCATAGCTCTTTTAGCTTGTAATTGAAACGGGGGCATGACCATGGAAGGGGCATTGGCGGGTCAGGGGTGTTCACTAAAGACGCGCCCAGTATTATAGAATTTGGGGGATCCACATCTAATTTACATGCAAGGGTTTACACCAGGTTTCAGTAGATGTAAATCCTTGCACTTCAAATTGGGCACGGATTCCGTTGCTACGTGCTATTCTATAAATGGTGCTCAGTTCGTCGTGACATTTCTAGACTAGCACTCAGCATGCTTTCCTTTTTCCACCTGCTTGAGGTCAAACATACCATTTGGAAACCCAGAGCCTGATAGAAAAGGAACATCTGGGGATGGCTTCGGCTTCCTGCTAGATTACAAGGGCAGGGCAGGATTAACCACTAGGCCAAGTAGGCACGTGCCTAGGGCCCGAAATGGTCAGGAGGACCCGATGAAGGAGGGCATCAACATTGTTTTTTTCCAAAAGGCAATGGGCCCCTCCAGCATCTATCAGCAATGCGGGCTCCCCTCGATCGGCAACATGCCCCCCCCCCCGATAGGCAATACAGCCCCCCCATCGACGGAAAATAAGACAAGCAAGCAACGTGGATAAGAAAAGCAATGGGAATTATAATTGTGCAAGCGGTGCTGCTTGCCAAAGCTTCCCTCTGACGCAGCTTCCTGTTTCCGCCTGGGCGCATGGTGGGGTGGGGCGGGGCAGGGGGCCCAGTGTACTTGTTGTGTGCCTAGGGGCCCTCGATGAATTAATCGTGCTCTGCACAAGGGTGACCCTTGGTAAGTGACAAGGTTGGGATTCGGGGGCTTGGGGGCCTTGATGGGTTCAGCAGGCTTGGGGTCTCCAGAGATGCTCTTGAAGGTTCCAGGGGGTCTTAAATGGTAGAAGAGAGAGTCTTGTCTGGGGAAAGGGGATTACAAGATGAGGTGTTTTGAACATTGATTTAAAAAAAAAAAAAAAACAAAAACTGTTTCTCATAGCTTTGGCCAAGAGCAGGATAATCTTTTTTGCTGACCTATATGTTCAATTCCCCTCTCCATGAACTATGTAAAATGGAACGTACAATCATAGTTATATTTGAAGTGTTTCAGATGAAGAGTGAAGTGTACTTTCATTTTGTATGCCAGTGAAGTAACAAGATGAGTTGAATATCTGAGCTCACTCAACTGAAATATCTGTTGAATCTTTTTGGGGTCCTTATTCATCAATGCAATTTAGCCTGTGTACGTATTAAATCAGTCAACACTCATTTCCCAAAAATCCGTTATCTGATTCTGTGGCAAGGAATTTGCAAATCTTTGGAGCTAAGATCACAACTCTGACCTTTGCATCCCACCACTACTTTTTCCTTGTCATCCTCATGAAGTTCAAGAAAGTGATACCATTGCATTAACTGAGTAGACTCTTGGGAGCCTGCTGACACCAGTGTGGAAGCATCCATGACATTAACTGATTATTGGGTCCTGGCACAGTCTGCAGTCAATCAGCATCTTAAAGACAGATGACATTTCATGGCAGTGATATCTTTGTTCTTTGAGGAAGATTAATAACCACCACATACAGCTCAGATGTGATCTGAGCAGAATATAAAGTATTGTGTAACTGGTTGAGAAATAAAATAAAAGCAACAGTAAAGTATATTGTTCATTTTTGTGGATGAGAAGGTGTTTTTTTGTTTTTTTTTAGTAAAATAACATTTTTTTCTAGTAGTTAAACTGAAAGAAACACTTAGGGTCCTTTTACTAAAGTGCAGTAGTTTCTCCATTTACCACAAATGTAACATACGGTAAATGCAAAGCCTATGTGGTAACTGCAGGAAGCATGATGTGCATTTGCTTTGCAGTTATCACACAGGGGAGACATACATCACAGGGCCATTGGATTACGGGCAGGACGTGATATTGTGAGAACATCTGCGCTATCAGGCAAATTCATAACACAGATCATACACGAAGGCACATCCCCTCTTCTGCATTCCCTTCTCAATCCCTTCCCTGATTTCACCATATCCTCCTATCACATTCCCCACATCAATTAATGTCCCTAATTATATCCCAACATCAAACCATGCTCCATCACCACCACCACCACCATCCTCAACCACAAGAACCCTCCACTGGTCCCACTTCTACACCAAGACAACCCCAGTCCTTTCCCCAACATTAAAAGATCCATCTCTTCCAGGACACTATCTCTCTGTCCCTCTCCATGGACTCACCCAGAGGTGTAAGTGGTCCAGGGGTCCCAGGTGGCAGTAGTTGCCCTCTGCTGCCACCTAAGATGGCATTGTCATCCTCCATGCACTTTGTGAGTTCATATGCCTGACTCATAGCAGTGGGTTGTACACAGTCTGTGAAAAAATATATATAGACTGTATATAAAGCCTCTGTGACATGCTACATAAGCTTTTTAATGTGTGTTTTCTTTTTAAATAAAATTGTAGGGCAAGCTAATGAAAGTAGCCAGTAATCACCCCATTATGATTTAAGAGTATTTTTATTTTCTGCTAAAGGAGGCTGGTGACACAGTTTAATAATTATTCTACACAAGAGATACTTTTGTTTTTTTCTCCAGCACATGGATGATGGTGTTCTGTATGATTAACCTCACTCCATGTCAGCACCATCAAATCATATTGTTCAGTGCATCTGGTGCATGTCTGAAGGCTTTCATTTGTTTTGATATTGTCAAGGTTGCTACTTTGTTGTACTTTCTCACATTGTTCTATCAGTTTAGAAGTAATTTGCAAGTAGTAATTTCAAAAGAAAGATTTCAGAAGCCTGTGATTCTAGAAAACAAGAAAAAAATGTGTACCAGGCAGAAAAATGGTCCCTAAATGTAGCAAAGTGCTTTTTTTCTGTCAGTAATGGGCTGACATGTCTTAGGTTGACAGGAAGATAAAAGGAAAATGAAATGCTTAGTCTATCTGTATATCTTTAGAATGAGTTAGGATTCTGATTTTCACAAAAGCAGGAAATCAGTTTCAATAATGTATTGAACTATGAGGTAGTATGTTTATTTTTCTTTAAGAGGAATGTGCATAGTTATATTTATGGTTTTTTGGTTGGTTAAAAAAAAAGCAAGCTTTCATTAAAGTTATCAGAGAAAAGTTATCTGCAGTTTGGGGAGAAGATGAAGACATGGCTATTTTTAGAGAGGTGAGGGATTTGCTTTGGTGTCATTGATGGGACATGGTCCTGGAAGCTGGAGCATGTTTTTATGAGGGGAAGGGGAATTGGAAGTAGAAGAGAGGAAAGCTGTTGAAGTTTGGGTTTAAGAGTTTGACATCATTTTGGGTTTCCTAAAAAATCATGGATAGTGTGGGGTGTGGGAGAGAGACTGGGAGGGGCATTTTTAATAGTGTGTCTAAGTCCAACTTTGGATGTTTCCAGCAAGATGTCCAAACGTTGGGGCGTGAAAATGTCCATTTTCAAAACTACTAGACATCCGATTTTTTTTTTTAAACTTTATTTCGTTTTTAATGCCAACAAAAATGCAATACAATTTACATACAAATAATAATAATCAAATAATCCAATATATATATATATATTTTTTAAATGAAAATGACCTATGTATATGTCTTGGCCCTTAGATCATCTAATATTTTTGGCCATTTTCAAATCCAAAATATCCAAATCCAAAATGTCCAAATCAAGCTCAGGATTGGCCAAACAAACATGCCAACAGGGCTCTGAGGCATCATAGGGGGTGAATGTCACATAAAGGGTACCAGGTACATATTTCACCAGAACCCTCTTTTAGTGTATGGTGAGCTCTCCAAAACTTCCCCGTAACCTACTACACCCACCTACCACCTCAGTAGCCCTTATGGCTGCAAGTATCACCTACAAGGCAGTACAGTAGGTTTTGGATGGGTTTTAATGACCTCACATTTTCCACCATAAATGTAGTGGGTAGGATGGAATATGGACCTGGGTCTCCCTCTTTATGGTTTACACCACCCACCAGGCTACTCCAGACACTTTGCTTGTTGATCTTCTAGGATGTCCCAAAATATCTGCATCTGTGATAGAGGCTGGTATGTACTGTTTGTTTCACATCTTTGGGGGGTGGTAAGGGGTTAGTGATCACTGGGAGAGTGTAGGGGGGGGGGCATGCTTTCATCTTTTCAGTGATCATCTGGTCAGTTTTGGGTACCTTTGTGGCACTTAGACATTCTGAGCTAGACCTGTTTTAAAAGTGTCTAAATGGCATCCTGAACGTTTTGGAAAAAGGTTTTATCCCTACAAGACGTCCAGGTGCTGAGCCTGCCCAAATCCCACCCACAAAGGTATAGACCTGACACAGCACTGTGTTTCGGCATGTAATACTCCTGCCTCTGGGGTCAAACGTACACTAAGCAAAGATGTAATAAACAAAATCAACACTGCTCATAAAAAGGAAACTTTGTGGATCAATAGTTGTGTAAACACGTGTAAAACGCACAGGAAAAGATACCATCACCAACAAATTTTTTTCTCTTGGATGGAGTCTGGGCAGAGCTTTTGGGCACCCCAAACAAAAAGCATTCCGCTGCCTATGCCTTCAGGAATATGAAGCTGAACAGCTATAAACCTGTGCAGATGGATCAACAATGTACCCTTTTTACCTGTAGGAAAAGTAGGCGAGCTCAGCAACAGAGATAGAAGAGGAAGCAACATCATGCACAACTATACATTTTCTAAGAATTTAATTTGAGGGGGTATATTCTGATGCCCAGCTCTGTTTCTATTTATGCCTGATATTCAACAGCCCTTTCTATTTAAATGGGACCACTGAATGTGTGTTCTGAAATGTAAATAGAAGTTATCTACTTAGGGTTACCATATGTCTGCAGAAAAAGGAGGACGGATTGAAACATCTGGGTTTTACTTCCAATGGAAGTAAAACCTGGATGTCTCAATCCGGCCTCCTTTTTCTGGAGCCATATGGTAACCCTATATCTATTGAACTTAGAACCGCTACTAAACTGATACAGAAGGTCATTTTAAAATGGCTCATTTACAAGTGTAAATAGTAATTTTAGAAAGTTGCTATTTTCATGTTTAGATCTGCAGCATGCACGCTTTTCAGGGGCCTTGCTGTGGACTTAGTTTTGTCAGGCTAGAAAAGTGTAGGTGTATTGTATTTCTGATTTTATAAATAGAGATACATGCATACTTTAACTGATCTAGATTAGAGAATGACACGGGGACACATTTTTTTCCCCATCCCTGCAGAACTCAATTTCCCCGACACATCCCCGCAAGTTTTGTCACTGTCCATGTCCCTGCAAGCTCGGTTTTGGGCAGGAAATTCACCTAAATTGAGGTCTGCCATTCATTTGTGTAAGTTGGAGCTTGGAGAAGAGATGGCTCAGAGAAGAGCGTATCCAGATTGTATCCAGCGTATCCAGCGGGAGACAGCGTATCCAGATTGTTCCCGAAGAGAGGCAGCGTGGGAGCCCTGCTCCGCCCCTCTCCCTGACCGAAAGGGAACATTTAAAAGAGCACAGCAGCCAGCCGGGCCCCCTTTCAGGCCACCAGCGGGAGATAGCATATCCAGATTGTTCTCGAAGAGAGGCAGCGTGGGAGCCCTGCTCCGCCCCTCTCCCTGACCGAAAGGGAACATTTAAAAGAGCACAGCAGCCAGCCGGGCCCCCTTTCAGGCCACCAGCGGGAGACAGCGTATCCAGATTGTTCCCGAAGAGAGGCAGCGTGGGAGCCCTGCTCCGCCCCTCTCCCTGACCGAAAGGGAACATTTAAAAGAGCACAGCAGCCAGCCGGGCCCCCTTTCAGGCCACCAGCGGGAGACAGCGTATCCAGATTGTTCCCGAAGAGAGGCAGCGTGGGAGCCCTGCTCCGCCCCTCTCCCTGACCGAAAGGGAACATTTAAAAGAGCACAGCAGCCAGCCGGGCCCCCTTTCAGGCCACCAGCGGGAGACAGCCTATCCAGATTGTTCCCGAAGAGAGGCAGCGTGGGAGCCCTGCTCCACCCCTCTCCCTGACCGAAAGGGAACATTTAAAAGAGCACAGCAGCCAGCCGGGCCCCCTTTCAGGCCACCAGCGGGAGACAGCGTATCCAGATTGTTCCCGAAGAGAGGCAGCGTGGGAGCCCTGCTCCACCCCTCTCCCTGACCGAAAGGGAACATTTAAAAGAGCACAGCGCCAACGGCGCTCAGCCGTTCGGCGCACCGACGAAGGCGCGCGACAAAGGCACATGCGCCTTAGTGCGCGCCTTTGTGAAGCGCCTGCAGTGACGACAGTTGGATTCTGAAGCTAACAAAATAACAGGCTCCAATCAGCAGGAGCACACCAGCACTTTACGAGAGCGATGGAGGACCCAGGATCCCAAAGGTACTTTCCGGTATACTGCACAGAGTGCAATATGTACGACTACCTCCCCTTGGGAAGGCGGGAGTACATATGCAGTCGGTGTCAGGAACTGGAAAGCCTGAGGATGGAGGTTGGCAGATTGAGGGTCAGGGTCCAGGAACTGGAGGGACTGGAGGGACTGCGCACCACAGAGGAGACGAGCTGGTCAACCCAGAACACAGACGGAGCAGGCCCCATTGTGGACCAGGTGAGGGACCTCGAGAGATTCATCGAGGAGGCCTATAGGAAGGTGGAGGAACGGGCCCAGCAGCTGCACAGACGGATGTCGGCAGACGAGACCCAGAATCCACAAGGCGACACCGGGGAAGGACCTAGCGGAGGAACCACGCAAGAGGAGGAGACCGCGACTCACCGGGACCCCAAGGGAGAGACACCGCACTACACCAAGGACACGGACCTGAGGCAGAGGAGGTTGCTGAGGAAAGGAAAGTCTGCTATTGTGGTGGGAGACTCGATATTGAGAGAGGTAGACAGTCACGTAGCTGGAGGAAGGGAGGACCGGCTAGTGACTTGTCTCCCAGGGGCCAAGACATGAGACATCACTGATAGGATCGAGAGGATTCTGGACGGAACAGAGACAGAGGAGACTGCGGTAATAATCCACGTCGGAACAAATGATGTGAGCCGGAGGAACTTCAGCATGGCCACACTGACTGACCAGTTCAGGGTCCTGGGACGAAAGCTGAAACAGAGCACACAGAGGATAGCATTCTCGGAGATCCTGCCTGTACCGAGAGCAGATGCAAAGAGGCAGGCAGACCTCCAGGCTGTGAATGCATGGTTGAGGAGATGGTGCCAGGAGGAGGGCTACCACTTTGTGAGGAACTGGACGTCCTTCTGGGGAAAGAGCAAGCTCTACCGGTGGGATGGCCTGCACCTGAGCACAGCGGGAACTAGACTACTGGCAGCCAATGTGAGGATGGAGATCGAGAGGGCTTTAAACTGAGGAGAGGGGGAAAGCCGACAGCTGATCTGATGTTGACGCTTTGGACAACAGTATCCAGAACAGATGCTGAACGGGCTGACTGCAGGGAGGAAGCAGAGGGACCGGAGGATCTTATGATCAGACAGCGAGGGAAACATCAGGTAAAGGGAGCTTGCTGGGAGAAGACTAAGGGGCATGGAGACACAGGGGGACTGGGTGGCACGAGGGCGAAAGCTGAGGGCAATATAGAGATACCACAAGGCGAGGGGGATCAAACAGAGGCTCAAGGGATGATAGCCCAGGAGGGGGCCGGTAGGGCTAGAAAACCCAGAGGAAAAGCGGGGAAGTGGGGTGGCGGGAATGTGGGGAAGCTGAAAGCTAAGAGGGTAAAGGCTGAGGGCAAAGCAGAAGCACAGGGAACGGGAGAACTGCCCGAAATCCAAGGGCAGGCGGCCCAGGTAAATGCAGAGGTGGAGGAAAAACGACGGGACCTACGGGACCTGCGGTGCTTATACGCAAATGCAAGAAGCCTCATGGCCAAGAAGGGTGAACTAGAAGTCGTGGCCAAGGGGGAGGACCTAGATATAATTGGAATTGCAGAAACCTGGTGGACAGAGGAAAATCAATGGGATGTGGCGCTGCCAGGGTACAAGCTCTACAGGAGGGACAGGACCCACAAGAAGGGGGGAGGCATAGCACTATATATAAAGGACTCTATCCACTCGGTCGGGATGGATATGGCAACAAATGCAGAGGGGCTGGGATCGCTATGGGTCAAATTGCCGGGAAACAAGGGTGCAGGCATAAAACTGGGGCTGTACTATCGTCCACCTGGTACGCCAGAAGGAGTCGGACATGACTTGGAAGCGGAACTGAGACAGGAATGCAGGACTGGAAGTGTAACAGTGATGGGGGACTTCAACTACCCGGGAATAGACTGGAGTACGGGTCACTCCAACTGCACTAGGGAAACAGGATTTGTAGAAGCTGTGAGGGACTGCTTCATGGAGCAACTGGTCAAAGAACCGACGCGAGGGGGTGCTACTCTTGACCTCATCCTAAACGGATTAGGGGGGCCTGCAAGAGGGGTAGAAGTGGGAAGACCACTAGGCAACAGTGATCACAACGCGATCAGATTCACATTAGAAAGGGGGACACCCATAGTAAGGAGGACCGCAACAACTGCGCTCAACTTCAAGAAAGAGAACTATGTTGCTATGAGGGAAATGGTGGGGAGGAAGTTCAGAAACATCTCTAGGATGGAGACTGTGGGAAGCGCCTGGACCCTATTCAGGGACACCCTGCAGGAAGCACAAAGAATGTACGTCCCCAGTTTCAGGAAAGGCTGCAAGAACAAGCGATCAAAGGACCCGGTTTGGATGTCAACTGAAGTAAAGAGGGCAATAAATGACAAAAAAGTATCCTTCCGGAGATGGAAAAAGGACCCAACGGAGGAAAATCACCAGGCGCACAGGAAATGCCAAAAGGAATGCCACCGAGAGGTTAGAAAAGCGAAAGGGGAATACGAAGAGGGGCTGGCCAGGGAGGCGAAAAACTTCAAGGCATTCTTCAGTTACGTAAAGGGGAAGCGACCAGCGAGAGAGGAGGTGGGGCCGTTGGACGATGGGGATAGGAAGGGAGTGATTAAGGAGGATAAAAAGGTAGCTGAGAGGTTGAACACGTTCTTCTCGTCGGTTTTCACGAGCGAAGACACATCTAATATACCGGATTCATGGGAGCTCATGAGTGGGGAACAGGCCGAAAAATTGGAGCACATAGAGGTAAGTAAGGAGGATGTCCTCAAACAGATAGACAGGTTAAAATGCAGTAAATCACCGGGCCCGGACGGGATCCACCCAAGGGTTCTGAAGGAACTAAGACAAGAAATAGCGGGCACAATCCAGCATGTTTGCAACCTATCCTTGAAAACTGGTGAGGAACCAGAGGACTGGAAATTGGCGAATGTCACACCTATCTTCAAGAAGGGATCGAGGGGTGACCCCGGGAACTACAGGCCGATGAGCCTGACTTCAATTATAGGGAAGATGGTGGAAGTTATGATCAAGGACGGCATTTGCGAGCACATCGAGAGGAATGGCCTACTGAGAACAAGCCAGCACGGATTCTGTAAGGGAAGGTCATGCCTAACGAACCTTCTGTACTTCTTTGAGGGAATAAGCAGTCGGGTGGACAATGGGGAACCCATAGACATCATTTACCTCGATTTTCAAAAGGCTTTCGACAAGGTGCCACATGAAAGGCTGCTTAGGAATCTGTGGAACCACGGGGTGGGAGGGGATGTGCACAGATGGATCAAGCACTGGTTGTCGGGTAGACTGCAGAGGGTCGGAGTGAAGGGCCAATATTTTGACTGGCGGGGAGACACAAGCGGTGTGCCACAGGGATCGGTGCTGGTGCCGTTACTCTTCAACATATTTATCAATGACCTGGAAAAGGAGGCAAAGTACGAGGTTATAAAATTTGCAGACGATACCAAACTGTGCGGCAGAGTTAGGTCCAGGGAGGAGTGTGAGGACCTGCAAAGGGACCTGGACAAGCTGGAAGACTGGGCAAACAAATGGCAAATGCGCTTTAACGTGGAAAAATGCAAGGTCATGCATATAGGGAAAAAGAACCCGTTGTTCAACTACAAATTGGGGGGGGGCATTGTTGGGAGACAGCAGACTTGAGAGAGACTTGGGTGTGCTGGTGGATGCATCACTGAAGCCATCTGCACAGTGCGCAGCAGCCTCGAAAAAAGCCAACAGGATGCTGGGCATCATAAAGAGGGGCATAACAACCAGGACGCGGGAAGTCATCATGCCATTGTATCGAGCGATGGTGCGTCCACATCTGGAATACTGCGTTCAGTATTGGTCGCCGCACCTCAAGAAGGACATGGCGATACTTGAGAGAGTCCAAAGGAGAGCAACGAAACTGGTAAAAGGGCTGGAACACTGCCCATACGCCGAGAGGTTGAATAGGCTGGGGCTCTTCTCTCTGGAAAAAAGGAGGCTCAGGGGAGATATGATAGAGATCTTCAAGATCATGAGGGGCATAGAGAGGGTGGATAAGGACAGATTCTTCAGACTGAAGGGGACAACAAGTACGAGGGGGCATTCGGAGAAACTGAAGGGAGATAGGTTCAAAACAAATGCAAGGAAGTTTTTTTTCACCCAAAGGGTCGTGGACACTTGGAATGCGCTACCGGAGGAAGTGATCAGGCAGAGTACGGTACAGGGATTCAAACAGGGATTGGACGGTTCCTGAGGGATAAAGGGATCGTGGGATACTGAGGGAGGAGCTGGGATGTAACACAAGTATAGAAAGCTAACCAGGTAATAAGTATAGAAACCCAACCAGGTCGTGCATGTGCAAGACCAGAGGGTTAGGACTTGGATGGGAAGATAGGACTTCAATGAGAAACCAAGGTGGCAAGGGAGCCCCTTCTGGTGATTCAGACAGGTCGTGACCTGTTTGGGCCGCCGCGGGAGCAGACTGCCGGGCAGGATGGACCTATGGTCTGACCCGGCGGAGGCACTGCTTATGTTCTTATGTTCTTAAGATATGACAGAGGTTTATAAAATCCTTAGTGAAGTGGAACGGGTAGATGTGAATTGCTTGTTTATTCTTTTCAAAAATACTTAGACTAGTTTCTAAGTGGTAAATTTAAAACGAACCTGAGAAAATATTTCTTCATTGAAAGTATAATTAAACTTTGGAATTCAATCCCAGAGAATGTGGTGAAAACAGTTACCTTAGAAGATTTTTTAAAAAAAGGTTTGGATAATTTCCTAAAATAAAATTTTGTAAGCCATTATTAAGATGGACTTTGGAAAATTCACTGCTTATTTCTGGGATAAGCAGCTTAAAATCAGTTTTTCTCTTTTGGGATCTTGCCAGTTACTTGTGACTTGGAAAAAGGATACTGGGCTTGATGGACCTTTGGTCTATCCAGTATGAAAACTCATAAGTTCTTAAGTTTAGGAGTCTAATTTAGTTGCCATATTTTGAAAATCAACTAGTTAAGTGAAAATACAGTGTTGCATTTAACTGGCTATGGTGTAGCCATCTCTGCAAACCTGGAAACTGAATGCATGAGCCTGGACATGGCCTAGCAGCTGCCTTCACAAAATAGCTGCCATGACCACCAGAAGCATCCCTGCAGTGTTACAAAAGTACCATGAGGCATTGTGAAGATAGCTACTAGGGGCAGGAGTTAGTGGGCTTCCATCCTGTGCTTATCACCCACTGGACTACTAGGGATAGCAGGTAGACCTGAAGTAGGGGGACCTAGCCTGACTAGTAGATAGGGGGTGGAGAGGGCAGGTTTGTGAGAGGGGCCTATTGACCATATTGGAGGGGTGGGGATGCCTATATGGACCTTGTCAGTGGGTGAGAGTGGGGATCAGAGGTAAATCACAATTTTGTTTTCTTTTTCTTTATCATTTATTTATACATCAACAAAATTTTTTGAACAGGAAAACGAGACTTGTCACAATGTTAAATAAATTTAAACTTAAAGTAAATTTACCAAATTGAAACAATTTTGAGAATTAATTAATACTTAAGCTCAATAAGCATATTTGGAGAGAGACAATTCACATTATCAGAAGGAATGATATATTTAAAATATGTTTAAAAGGGGAAATTAAGGATGTAGGTCATCTTCCTTAAACATATGGACCATCATATAGAATCATGTGGAGCTTTGCATTATTATGCCCTTGCCTTCAAGCAAAAACTAACTGTGAGGGCTCATAAAAAAACATAGGTATTCTGATCTAGAAAGATCATACATTTACAGGGATATCTCAATTTAAATTTATCCCCTAATTCAGTAACATATTGTTTCATCTGTAGAAATCTTTTCCTCCTAGTCTGTGTCGATCTTGAAACATCTGGAAAAATAGATATTTTACAATCCAAGAAAAAGATTTCTTTCATCCTAAAAAGAAAGGCGAAGAAGTGCTTCCTTATCCTGTTGAAAAACAAATGTCACCAAAAGAGTCAAATACAAATTCACTCTTTCCTCAGAAGGTTCCAAAACACTAGAAAGATCCAAAGTACTTAAAGAAGTAACCTCAGTTGGAACAGGAGCTCCTGAGGGAAATGGGTTTTTAGCGGAAACCGGCAGAAAATATATTTTATGAAGGGGTGGAAGTCCATTTTCAGGGTATTTAAATACTTCCTTCAAAAACTTATAGAAAATATCCTTTGGAGACATTGTGAGAGTTTTAGGAAAATTAAAAAACCTTAAATTTAGCTGCTTAGCAAAGTTCTCAAAATTCTCCACTTTTCTTGATAACACCATTTTAGCTTGCACAATAGAATTGTAAGAGGACTGTATACCCTTTACAGATTGTCCCAAATTGTTAACTTTTTCCTTTTGGTTCATTAGTTCTTCAGATTTCATTATTTTAGAAGACTGGGTCTGGACTAGTGTAGAGATTCCCAGACATACCTTGTGCAGTGAATCCAAAGCAGTCCAAATCGATTCAAGGGTAATCTCAGCAAGCTGTATGAGGGGCTGAATAGATGGAAATTCCCCTCCCTCTGCTGAGACTCCTAGTGCCTTTGTACATAGAGACAGGTTGTTCACCCTCTCCAAGGTAGAGAGAACGAGAGGATACTCTTTCAAGTTAAAAGGGAATAGATTCCGTACAAACGTAAGGAAGTTCTTCACCCAGAGAGTGGTAAAAAACTGGAACGCTCTTCCGGAGGCTGTTATAGGGGAAAACACCCTCCAGGGATTCAAGACAAAGATAGACAAGTTCTTGCTAAACTGGAATGTACTCAGGTAGGGCTAGTCTCAGGGCACTGGTCTTTGATCTGGGGGCCACCGCAGGAGCGGACTGCTGGGCATGATGGACCAGTGGTCTGAACCAGCAGCAGCAATTCTTATGTTCTTATGTTCTTGTCCTGGTCGTGGAAACCTGGGAGACCAGCAAGCCCGATGGTGTTCCTCATCTTGTGTTGCCGCCAGCAAAGAAGGTTCAGGTCTCGTGGAGCTTAGTGAAATCTTTCTTCCCAATGCTGACGTTTCCTTTACAGTCAGCTCAGCAGGAGTGCCCCTGGGCGAAGATGACAGGAAGCTTGTAATCGCTCCCTGCCCCATCATGGCAGATTGAGGTTGTCGGGCCGAAGCAACCAGTTTGCCTCTTCTTTTTGGCATTACAATGTAACCCCGAGGAACAACAAAAGAGGTAATATTTTACTGGTGGGAGCACGACTCACAGCGTCCTTTCCCCTACAGCACCATCTTGTCTCTTTTTTTTTTTTAATGTGGGTTTTGATCAATATTCAGCCAGGGCCTGCATAATTGTCCTACTATCATCAGGGACCTGCATAAGCTCTGGCAGTAAGCCCCCAATATTTAGGTCTGGTGCCTGGACATTGCCCAACACTGAATAAAAACACTGATTGCTGCAGGCTGAATAAATAATTTCAACTTAAAGTATTTATTAAGGATGCCATTTCTGTTCAACTTCAATTTTTAATATATATATATATTTTTTTAAAGTTACCATGATATACACCATTTTTTGTTTTTTGGGGGGGTTTCTTCTGTGTGCTCCTGAAAGATTTTCATTTGAATTGAGTGCTGTTCACTTATCTGCTCAATTCCATGATTGAATTTATGGATCTGGTGGGCGTTCTTTTGGTTGCTTCTGCTTACTGTGGCTTAATGTAAAGAAAACAGCCATGCAACACCATCTGCCCGACACTTCAAGTGAGCCATAATTAATTTGAGTTTGTACATAGGATATATGCTTTGTTATTAGTGTCTTTGCTGTCACCTAGAGATGGATGAGGTGACTGTTCAGGAGAGGTCATCTCTGCAAGCTGCTGAGTACAAAGAAAAGGCTTCTTATTGTTTCTAAATCAGTAGTAGCATTTTACAACACTATTACTTTTTTTCCACCTGCAAAAGTCAGCCATTAGAAATAATCAGATCTACAGTTATAAAATATCCAGCAGTGTTCAGCTGTCTGCCTGACATTGGCGCTCAGTTCGGATATTCCATGCCAGGCTATATCCAGCGACCAGCCGCCGCAAGGGAAGGAGTTGGCCGGCGTGGGAGACCAACTCCGCCCCCAACAGCCCTTGCTGAGCCGTTTCTGCTGCCTCAAAACTTTGCACCTTCGGTGCCCAGCTCCTCTTCAGACCCAGCTGCCGCAAGGGAAGGAGTTGGCCGGCGTAGGAGACGAACTCCGCCCCCAACACCCATTCTGCTTTCGCCCGGTTTAAGTTTCTATATTAAATTCCATTGTGAACTGTACAGTTACTAGATTGCATTATTAAGGTTCCTATCCGATTAGCAGCTGTTAAGCTCCTCCGCTGGAATCTGTCCAGTTACTAGACTCTACTCACTGCTAAGGCTCTATCTTGATTAGCAAAAAAAAAAAAAAAAAAAGCCTATTCCCCCACCCCTATCTTACTAGATACCCTAATATCCTCCTGTTTCAAACTTTCTCTCAGAGATTAAATAGGTCCCCAGCTCCCCCTGAGCTGCCACCGCTAAGTCACCCCTCTGCTTGGAGATTTCATTTAAGCCAACCAAAGAAGCCCCGCCATGAAGCCACCTCTTTGGCTCCTTCTTCTCCTACTCTGCTCATCTCTCAACACCTCCCTCTGCCTGAAACCTCCCTCTCCCAACCTACTCGACTCCCCAAATGTTTACAATATTTGCCCTGGCCCCAGAATCCCCACCCTGACGCGCCCCAGAAATCACCCTACCCAAAAAAAACCCCGCAAAGTCAACCCTGCCTCTCTAAAGCCTGTCCCCCATGCTAACCTTCCCAACCATGCCTCTAACTCTCTCACCCCTGTCCCGACTCTTTACTGCAACGCCAGATCCGCATGCAACAAAACTCAAATTCTGAAGGACCTCCTCAAAGATTTTGACCCTGGATTCCTGTACATCACAGAATCATGGATTTCAAAAGACGACCTTTTCACACAAAATGAACTCTGCTCCCATGGCTACCAAGGCCTCTTCTCACCCAGAATCAACTGCAAAGAAGGTGGCCTGGCACTCCTCTACAAATCCTTCTTTGATGTCCAGCTCCTCGAAAGAGGCAGCCACGTTTCACTAGAATATATGCTAGCCTCAGTCAACGATGAATTCCGCCCTCACCCACTGGGCATCCTGTTACTATACCGTCCACCTATTCCTTGGTCCAAATCCTCCGACCTCATCTTCGAGACCATAACTAACGCCTTCCTCAAATTCCAAAGATTACTAATCATTGGAGACGTTAATCTCCATCTTGACAACACCACCAGCAAGGACACGACTGAATTCAATGACTTCCTCACCTCCCTAGGTTTCTCCCCCCCCCCCCCCAATCCGCTCCAACCCATGAAAAGGGACACACCCTAGACTTCATCAGGTTCCTTGACCTCACCGCTTATAAAACTTCTGCTGAAGACACTCGTTGGGAACACGTCCGCTGGTCTGACCATTTCCTAGGGGCCTTCTGCCTCCCCATCTTCATGTCTCATCTTGGATCCCCACCCCGCTTCCCTAATTCCATTACCTTCCGGAAAAAAATCTCGAGCGATCTGTTCTGGACCAAATTCCTCAACCATTTCCCCTCCACTCCCAAGCTTGCAGACTCTGAAAACAATTGGCACAACTGGATCGCCCTCTCCAAGTCTACCTACCACTCCCTTGCCCCTCAAACCACAAAATCCATTACCTACCTCCATAAGGCCCCTTGGTACCTTCCACTCCACAGAGACCTGAAACAGAAATGTCGAGCTTTAGAGCGCAAATGGAAAAAATCCAAATCCCCTTCTGATAGACAGGCCTGGAGAGTCAATATCAAGCTCTACAACTCAATATTAAAAAAAGCAAGGAAGAACTTCTATGGAGACAAGATCTCCAGATCCAACAACCAGAATAGCACACTGTTCAATATTTGGCGCTCCTTAACCACTAAAAATGACTCCACCCTGCTCCCCTCATCTCCTTCAGCCGAGGTCCTAGCAAAATTCTTCAATGATAAGGTCACTACCTTAAGATGCTCCTTCCCTCCCGCAGTCTCCTAAACTCTCTGGTGCCCTCTGAACCCAACCCTACCCTAGCTTCTTTTAACCCCATCCTGCCGACAGATCCTGGACCGCCTTCGAGCTCATATCTGATTTTCAGATCCTTAAACTCTGCCTCAAATTAAAATCTTGCAACTGCATCTTGGACCCATTCCCCTCCTACCTATTTGAGAAAATTCCCACACAGACCATCGCATCTCTTACCAAACTCATAAATTCTGCCCTACTATAGGGCCTATTCTCTACTGAAATGGGACACATCGCACTGACCCCAATACTGAAAAAAGCAGACCTAGACCCCTCCATACCATCCAGCTATCGTCCAATAGCAAATATCTCTCTCCTCACCAAGCTGCTTGAGTCTATCATATCTACCCAGCTCTCTTCCTATTTAGAAAGATTCTCTATTCTCCTACCTTACCAATATGGCTTCAGACCCAACTTCTGCACCGAATCCCTATTGGCCTCACTAATCTCTAAGGTTCAGCAACTGCATTCTCGTAACAAGTTCGCTGTTTTTCTACAATTCGACCTCTCTGCAGCTTTTGACATTGTCCACCACGACATTCTAATTTTCCAACTCTCCGAGATAGGCATTAGCTCCACAGTTCTAGACTGGTTCTCCAAATTCTTGCGCTCCCGCTCTTACACGGTTAACATGAGCGGCACCTCATCCTCCCCCTGGATCCCGACTTGTGATGTCCCGCAAGGCTCACCCCTCTCTCCAATCCTTTTTAACATTTACATGTCCTCCCTGAAACTCCTCCAACTATCCCCCCTTGAAACACTTTACACTTACGCTGATGACATCCTCGTCCTCCTTGAGACCGACTCGAACTTCACTAACCTCTCTACAAACATATCCTCATACATAACGAACCTCCAATCCTGGGCATTCACAGTACAAATGAAATTGAACGAGTCCAAAACAAAACTCCTTTGGCTCGGCCCAAAATTAGACCATTTACCTTCCTCCATCCCATTGTCCTCCGGCTCCTCACTACAGCTCGAGTTTTCAAGCAAAGTTCTGGGTGTCACCTTGGACTCTTCTCTATCCTTCAACGACCATCTCCATTCCTTGGTAAAAAAATGTTTCTTCAGCCTTCATATGCTAAGGAAAGTCAGACCCTACTTTCATCAAAAACACTTTGCAGTCCTAGTACAATCCATCATCCTTTCCAGTTTGGACTATTGCAATTCTTTCTACCTCAGCCTAACCAAGAAAAGCCTCCATAGACTTCAGCGGATTCAGAATGCCGTAGCTAAGCTTATTTTCTCAAAAAGAAAATTTGATCACGTCTCGCCACTCCTGTCTAAGCTTCATTGGCTGCCAGTAATCCCCAGGATCCACTTCAAATGTGCGTGCCTAGCCTTCAAGATCCTACATGGCATCCTTCCTGCCGTTATTCCTCTTTCCTGGAACTCCCCAACTCCTACCTCCTCCAGATCCTCCCAAACTCTTAAACTATCTTTCCCTTCCACAAAAGGTATTTCTCATGCAGGCAAACTAGGGTCATCCCTCCTCTTTAGAATCACTGAGCTCTGGAATAACCTTACCTCCCTGCTCCGAACCTCAAGCTCCCTCTAACTTTTCCATAAACACCTAAAAACCTGGCTATTCTCAAAACTGTAACACTTCCCCCCCTCTTAGGCCTCTCCCACCCATCCTCACCCTCTTACACCTAATCCTTAAACCCTCCACTGGAGTTCCTTTCTCATCCTAATTCCTGTAAACCGTGCTGAGCTCTGCGTCTACGGAGATGGTGTGGTATATAAACCTAAGGTTTAGTTTAGTTTAGTTTAGCATTGAATATCTGGGTTGTTTTTAACAGCTCTAACTTAACTGGCTAAGTCAGGGGTAGGCAATTCTAGTCCTTGAGAGCCGGAGCAGGTCAGGTTTTCAGGATATCCACAATAAATATGCATGAGATAGATATGCATCTCAAGGAGCCAGTGCATTCATTGTGGATATCCTGAAAACCTGACCTGGCTCTGGCTCTCGAAGACCGGAATTGCCTACCCCTAGGCTAAGTGAATATCCAGTGCTGGCTGGTTAAGTTAATAGCAGTCAAAGATAGGGCTATTAATGAAGTCTTATTTGGCTGCTAAACTTAGCCAGCCAGTGCTAAATGTTTGTGGCTAGTCGATTAAGTCATGCTACATAGTCGTTTAGTGGCTAACCACTAACTGAATTAATATTAATGGTTGTCCTGGGGGGGGGGGGGGGTTATATGAAAAGGTAGAATAATTTTCCTTTTGTATGGTTTGTATCATAATGAAAGTTAATATAATAGTCGATTGAGAACATAACTATTTTGAAAAACAAAAGGGATCCTTTATTATCTTGTAAATGATTGTAAAGCAGGTATCTTACTTTTATAGCATGACTGGGGTTGCTCCTGTAGTTGGTATAGCCCTAAGACTCCTATAATTAAGGCTCTAGTGGCTGGATCTAAGGAATGACTAATTATGAATATGAAGATAGTCATCATAAAATGTTTATCCTGCATAATTGCCTAAATTCCCATGTTACAAAGCTAGGATAACAGCAGCACTGCCTGGCTTGAATATTGGCGATTTAGGTGTGGGCCAAAGCCTCACTGGCTCGCTGGCTCTAAATATCGGGCCCAGTGTATCTGATTGATGCCTGTATAGAATTAGGGGGATGGTACTCACTTGCACATACAGTATGATTTGGAAAAGGGCTGGCCTGCTCTGAAAATAGTGTGCACTGTTTTGAAAGGTTGCGTTCTCAATGACTTTGCATCTGTGATGCCAAAATGACCAATTGAAAATGAACCTGCCCAGAAATGACACAATGAAAATGTTCTGGCTGCCCATCTCTACTGATAGTGTTATCTTTTTTTTTTCTTAATAGTGAAGTGGCGCTGAATGTCTGGACACAGTTAATCAGATAAATATAGCCATTACCTATGCCTCTCAGCATGTTGCCCTAGAACATAATGGACTACATATGTAACTAATAATGGATTAATCCTAGTAAAAAAATGAATATAGTACATCATTTTAATAGTGCTAGAATTTGGTTTCTACATGAAATCACTCAATGCTTAACAAATGCACCTAAGAACATAATGATTTTTGATGGAATGTAAATAGAGTTTAATAGCTTGCACATTTATGAGTAAAATGTTAGCATGTTGCCAACTGGGAAAAAAAAAAAAAACGATTGTCAGCAAAGGGTTAAGCTTAAATCTGAAAATGAAAATGACATTTGGCGTAAGTAGGTTCAGCTTAGTTAGATCACAGTATAACTCTCTTATGATGAATTTAGTGTAGTTTCCTCCTACGGTAATGTGGATGGAAGGGAAAGGGGAATGAAGGGTTTCAGACAAAAATCACTTACAGGTCATGGACCTGATGGGTCGCCGCGGGAGCGGGCTGCTGGGCGCGATGGACCTCTGGTCTGACCCAGCGGAGGCAACTTCTTATGTTCTTATGTGACATATGGCAAACCGAAAGGAAAGGAAAAAGTGGCCTAATAGAGCAGTGGACTGAGAACCAGGGAAGCCAGCGTTTCAATCTCCTTTTGACCTTGGGCAAGTCACTATCTCTCACTGCCTTAGGTACCTTTTTATAAGATGGCACTTCATTTTAAACTCTAACAGCACTTTTTTTTAAAATTTAAATCTTTATTTAGTATAAAAATCACTGCACAATCAAAGTTACATCAGGCAATAAAGAACACATTAAACAACCTTCCCCCCCCCCCATTGCTCCATTCTTAAGTGTCAATATTTTAACCCCCCTACTCCCATTTTTATGAAACTGCATTAGGCTTTTTTATCGCCAGCTGCGGCAGTATTAGCTCTGACGCTCAAAGAATTCCTATGAGCATCGGAGCTAATAGAAGCCTAACAGGGCTTCGTAAAATGGGGGGGAGGGTAGTCTTTTATGCACATAAATAGCTGCATATTCACTAATCACCTGTTATAAAATACCTACCACCTTGTTTACTTAACTCTAGATTCTATATAGGTCACCCAAAGTTAGACACCTAAATTTGGCCATGGATCCCAAATGCACACATAAATTGATTACCGTATTTTCACGCATATAACACGCGCGTTATGCACAATTTTACAAACCGAGTATAACCATACGCGTTATATGTGTGAGTGCATTATACAAATTTTTTTTTCAGTGCGATCCGGCATCCCCCCTGCGAACCGGCATCCTCCCCCCCCGCTCGCGTCACCCCCTCCCCCGTGATCCTACATCCCCCCCAGAACCGCAAAGACATCGGTCGCTTACCCTATTGGGCACCGGCACCAGCACCAATGCACAGGACGTGCCAGTGCCCGAAGATCCTCCCTCGTTGGGCTGGGCTGGGCTGGGCTGGGCGGTGCGAGGGAGATCCTCCCTCTTCCCTGTGCCGGGCTGGACTGGGCTTTGAGCATTTGCGCATGCTCAAAGCCTTCTGGTCTCGCTCTCTCCGAGATTCTTATCCCTGTGCCCAGTCCAGCCCGGCACAGGGAAGAGGGAGGATCTCCCTCACACAG
Source organism: Geotrypetes seraphini (assembly GCF_902459505.1). Lineage (NCBI taxonomy): Eukaryota > Metazoa > Chordata > Amphibia > Gymnophiona > Dermophiidae > Geotrypetes > Geotrypetes seraphini. Next base: position 308,935,671 of record NC_047086.1, on the reverse strand, counting down.
CCCAGCCCAACGAGGGAGGATCTTCGGGCACTGGCACTGGCACGTCCTGTGCATTGGTGCTGGTGCTGGTGCCCAATCGGGTAAGCGACCGATGTCTTTGCGGTGCTGGGGGGGATGTAGGATCACGGGGGAGGGGGGGGTGACGCGAGCGGGGGGGAGGGGAGGATGCCGGTTCGCAGGCCAGAAGAGGGAGTAAGCAGGAGTGGCGGGAGGAGGTTATAGCAGCATACACGGTATACGCGTGTGCATGCTATATAAAATTTTTTTTACACAAATGGTTTGGACTCGCGCGCTATACGCGTATGCGTGAAAATACGGTAGTCAGAATGGTAAAAAGTTTGAAGCTGTTTTGGGGGGCCTCCACTACACAATCAGTTTCAAATTTAGCTCAACTGAGAGTATGCAGTATTTTAGTTGGTACATCATAGGACTGTGAATCTATCTCTTAAATTTGTTTTGTTTTATTTTAAATTTTTTATCATCTTTCATTATTTCTATCTCTTTGATTTTTGTTCTTGGAAATGTATTATATGTTGTTATTATATATTTTTAGTTTATCAGGTACTTTAGCTAGATTGTGAGCCTTCAGGACAGATAGGGTAGTTTTTCTCAAGTACCTAGGGCTCCTTTTACGAAGGTACGCTAAACTTGTTTGCGCACTAGCCCAAAAATCTACCGCCTTTTCAAAAGGAGGCAGCAGCGGCTAGCGCGTGTGGCAATTTAGCGCATGCTAAACTAAACTAAACTAAACTAAACCTTAAGTTTATATACCGCATCATCTCCACGGAAGTAGAGCTCGGCACGGTTTACAAGAACTTAAAAATGAGAAAGGGTAGGAAAAGATTTACATAAGTTTATAGATCGAGTGGTAAAGTAAGGGAAAAAAGAAATTACATGTTAGAGAAGAGCCAGGTTTTTAGTTGCTTGCGGAATAAGTGGAGGGAGCTCAGGTTCCGCAGCGAGATAGTAAGGTCATTCCAGAGACCTGTGATTTTGAATAGAAGTGATTTTCCCAGTTTACCTGCGTGGAGAATACCATGTAGGGAGGGGAAGGGTAGTTTTAATTTATGGGCGGTCCTGGTGGAGTCAGGGCACGAGGAGTTGAAGGAAAGTGGGATTAGGGAAGGAAGGATGCCGTGAATAATCTTAAAAGCCAGGCAAGAGCATTTGAATTAGACTCTGGAAATCACTGGGAGCCAATGAAGATTGGCCAGGAGTGGGGAGACGTGGTCAGATTTACGTTTTGCAAAGATCAGCTTGGCTGCCGTGTTCTGAATAAGCTGGAGTCTTTGGAGGCTTTTTTTTTGTTAAGCATAGGTAAATGGCATTACAATAGTCAAGTTTGGAGAGGATGATGGATTGGACAAGGACGGTGAAATATTTTTGGCGGAAGCAAGGTCTTGCTTTCCTTAGCATGTGGAAGCTGAAAAAGCATGATTTTGTCAAGGAGTTGAGGTGGTCATTGAGAGAGAGAGAGGAATCGATAATGATGCCGAGGACCTTGCTTGAGAACTCAAGGTGTAAGGCAGCACCTGAGGGTAGTGCGAAGAGGGTGGGCAGGTGTTCTAACTTTAGGCCGAGCCAGAGTAATTTTGTTTTTGATTCATTTAGTTTCATCTGTACCGAGAGGGACCAGGAGTGGAGTCTCATTATGCAGGATGTTATGTTATCGTGGAGGTTGGTGAAGTTCTGGTCTGTTTCAAGAAGGACAAGGATATCATCGGCGTATGTGTAGATAGTTTCAAGGGGGGAAAGCTGGAAGAGCTTCAATGAGGACATATAGATATTAAAAAGGATAGGGGATAGGGGTGATCCCTTAGGGACACCGCAAGAAGGAGACCAAGGAGTGGACATGGTGCCATTAGAGTTGACAGTGTAGGAGCGAGAGCGAAGGAAGTTAGAGAACCAATTAAGAACAGTGGAATCAATTCCTATCTCGGAAAGTTGATAAAGTAGTATGTCGTGGTGGATGACATCAAAAGCAACAGAGAGGTCGAATTGTAACAGAACAGCGAATTTGTTTCGAGAATGTAATTGTTGCACCTTTGATATTAGGGAGACAAGGAGGGACTCAGTGCTGAAGCTGGATCTAAAGCCATGTTGATAGGGGGAGAGAATGGAGAATCTCTCTAGATAAGAAGATAGCTGGGTAGCGACTATGGACTCAAGCAGTTTGGTTAGGAGGGGGATATTTGCTATGGGGCGGTAGTTCGATGGTGAGGAAGGGTCGAGATCAGCTTTTTTCAAAAGAGGGGATAAGGCAATGTGTCCCATTTCTGTAGAGAACAGGCCAGATAGTAGGGCAGGGTTTACAAGATAGGTGAAGGAGGAGATGGCCTGCGCAGGAATGTTATCGTAAAGGTAGATTGGGAAAGGATCTAGGATACATTTGCAGGATTTCAATTTGAGACAAAGTTTAGAGATCTGGGATTCGGAGGCTATTTCGAAGGCAGTCCAGAATCTATCAGCTGGGATAGGGTTGGAGTCGTTGGGAGGTAGAGAATTGTAGGAGATAGTTGGGGGGAAAGAGCTTCTTATGGTAATGATCTTATCGTTGAAAAATTTTGCTAGGTCGTTAGCGGATGGTGGAGAGAGGGGGGAGGAGGAGTCATTTTTTGAGGTTAGATTACGCCAGATGTTGAACAGTGTACTAGTTTGGTTTTTTGATCTGGTGATTTTGTCACCATAGAAATTTTTTCTTGCTTTTGTCAGTACCGTGTTGTAGAACTTGATATTGTCTCTCCAGGATTGTCGGTCAGAAGGGGATTTCGATTTTTTCCATTTACGCTCCAGTGCTCGACATTTCTGCTTCAATTCCCTATGATATGGTAGATACCAGGGAGCTTTGCGGGAGTGGGAGATAGGTTTAATACAGAGAGGAGCGAGAGCGCGGTAAGTGGATTCAGAAAGGGTTACCCAGTTGTGCCAGTTGGAATCAGGGTCGCTATGGTCCGGAGAAGGAGGGAGTTGGTTGAGAAATTGGGACCAGAACTGTTCACTCGTGATTTTTTTGTGGTAGGTGATATAGTTTGTGGCTCGGGGAGGAGTGCCCAGATGGGACATGAAAATGGGAAGGCAGACGGAGCCAAGAAGATGATCAGACCAGGGGACATGTTCCCAACGCGCATCTTCAACAGAAGTTTTGTGTTCCGTCAGATCGAGGAAGCTGATGATATCTAGAGTATACCCCTTATCATGGGTAGGGGTGGGCGGAGGGGCAGTGAAACCGAGGGAGGTGAGGAAGTCATTGAAATCAGTTGCATCCTTGTTGGTGATATCATCTAGGTGGAGGTTAATATCGTCAATGATCAATAGTCTCTGGAATTTTAGGAAGGCCCTTGTTATGGTCTCTAGGATGAGTTCGGAGGATTTGTTCCAGGGGGTGGGTGGGCGGTAAAGTAGCAGGATGCCTAATGGGTAGGGATGGAGTTCGTCGTTGACTGAGGCTAGCAAGAATTCTAGTGATGTATGGCTGCCCTTTTCAAGGAGCTGGACATTGAAAAATGATTTGTAAAGCAGGGCCAGGCCTCCTCTCCTCCGATTGGTTCTGGGTGAGAAGAGTCCATAGTAGCCAGGGGGGCAGAGTTTGTTTTGTGTGAAAGAGTCATCTCTTTCGATCCATGTTTCTGTGATGCACAGGAAACCAGGGTCAAAATCTCCGAGTAAGTCTTTTAGAATTTGGGTTTTGTTTTGGGCTGATCTGGCATTACAGTAGAAAATTGGGACTGGGGTGAGAGAGTCTGAGGTATGGTTGGGTAGGTTGGCTGGTGAAACAGGTTTTAAGGAGGAGTGATTGACTCCACGGTGTTTTGTGAAAGGATGGGATCTGGTTCGTACTAGTATGGGAATTTTAAGGCCAGGGCAGGTGCTGTTGGAGTATGTGGAGTCGGGGAGGTGGGGGGGAGGGGTTTTAGGCAGTGAGAAGAGCTGGTGAGTGAGCATAGTAGGAGAAGGAGGAGCCAGAAAGGTGGTTTCATGATGGGAAATGAGGAGAAACCCACGAGTCAGGCAGGTGGGGGAAAGTTTGGTCAGGTGAGGACTGAGGGAAATAGGAGAAGGACGAAAACTATTCTGCGCGTTAAGGCACTAGTGTGGCTTTGTAAAAGGAGCCTGCTTAGGTCGAAAAATGAAGGAGTGGTAGATCAAATCTTAAATAAACATAAACATAATAGGGGTAGAAATTCAATCGGTAATGATGAGCATATTTTTAGCTGATGCTGGTGTTATCCAGGGATATTCAATGCTAGGTCATTGCACATAACCACCTAAGTGACAGCACATAAAGATAGGACTGAGTTTATATGGTCCAATTTGGCTGCTTAACATACACAGTTAAGGAGTCATTTTAATGTGATAAAAAAGAGGCCCTTACACAAGTCTAATGAGATTCTAATGAGATTCTCGGTTTCTCTGAGAATCTCATTAGAATCTGAGAGAGATCAGGAGCCAGAAGGCCTTGAGCATACACAGATGCTCAAGGCCCAGCAGAGATCAGCGGCAGGCAGCTTGCTGGTGCCCGATTGCGGTAAGGGTTTGGGTGGGAGTGGGTGGGGGGATGGGCGATGCCAGTTCTCAGGGTTGAGGTGGGTGAAGCCAGTTCCCGGGGAGGGGTGTAAGTGCACCAGTGGCCTCGGGGATGGGAGTGTCTTTTTGGGATGGGGTAGGGTAGAAACGCGCCAGTGGCCTCCGGGGGGGGGGGGGGGGGTAGGTTTGGGATGTAGAATGAATCGCCCGCGTTTCCATTCACTCATCTGGGGAAAGTTGCTTTGATATATGAGCACTTTGGTTTACGAGCATGCTTCTGGAGCAAATTATGCTCGCAAACCAAGGTTCCACTGTATATATATTTCTAGACGTATAGTGGTTTGCCTTTCAAAAATAGGCATTTTCTTACTGCCGACTTTGAACATCTAACGCTGTTTGTTCAAATCGGACTTAGATATATGTTTTGAAAATTCCCCTCCTAATCTATGAAACTGATTGAACGACAACCGTAATGATAAATTCATTAAAATAACTTGTGACATCTCAGGAAAAAAAAATAAAGAATGAATTGTAAAATTTCAAAAGCTACTTTTGCCTAGTAGAAATGAGTCACTTGTACTTATGGGAGATTCTTTGAAATACTCTGTAAGCATGCCATTGCTGGACATATTCTGAAGATGAGTTATCTTGTGTAGTTTGCTGATGCGATAACTGCAGCACTTAAAAAAATTGGTCATTTTGCTTTCCTCATTGTAAAATTCAATTTTGACAATGGCTGTTGTAATGAGATCCTTCTAAAGGGAAAAAGGACATCAGGTGCAGCATGATGAAGGCGTTTGATTGACTCATGCCTTCTTTATTGTCTGCTATTGTTTAGAATAAAATGTTGCATTTAAATGTATCTTGAAAAGCATTTTATGTACTACCTTTACAAATGTATAAACGCAAAAGGTTACGGTATATGGTTTAGCGGGCCCGGTGTTTGCTGCTAGGTGGGAAATCTGAGTTTGGATCCCATATATGAGTCTTCAAACATATAGGGCTAGCGTTTTCAGCGCATGCACCGGATTAGCGCGCACTATAGTGCGTGCTAGCTGACAAACTACCGCCTGCTGAAGAGGAGGCGGTAGCGGTTAGCGTGCGTTAAGGCTCTAACGCACCTTCTTCAAAGGAGCCCATAGGGATAGAGACAGCATTCATAGTCCCCTGGAAAGGGCACTTACGAATTGCAATATACTAATGAACATTTTTTGTCAACATATTTGGTCTGTTTGACTAGCAAATCATTGCCTCTTGCTGTCATTTCAATATACAGTATTAATGAAGGCATAAGTCATTATAGCCCCAATATTGACATTTTAAAATATTTGGGAGCCTTGGTTTAAATATTTGCACTGATTCCACTGTATATTTTCAAGGCGTTAAAGGGTCCAATATTTTTCTGTTAGAATCTGCTTCAGTTCTCTCCATGTTTTTGCTCTGTGATATTGTTTCAGGGCAAATTTTTAAGCTGGGGCCTAGAGGTATGGCACGCTTGGACACATCAAAGGCATCAATGATTGATAGACATTGTGAGTACTAGGCGCTATTTATAAATGTAGAAAACCCAGTAATTTTTTTTTTTTTAATTCTTTATTCATTTTCAAACGTACAATAAGTGTATCAATATGTTAAAACAAATAAAACATAAATATATCACTTAATAATCATCAAGAGTACACATAAAATGCTGTTAACCCCCACCCTTCCCATCCTATTATATAATCAAATGCATTGTACAATATATAATAATAAAATAATAGAATTATCCCCCCTCCCCCCTCACACTTGAACCTGGGAAAAAATGGGAATCATGGGAAAAAATGTCATCTAATCATTACAATAGTCGGGATTATGTGCAGATGGCAAGGGGGTATGATTTGGGTGGGGAAAGAGGAGGGCCACAATATAGGCATGCATTTTCCATTTCAGAAGTGGCAGGTACGTCTATGACAAAGATCAGCTGGGTACATCTAGGTTTCATACGACTGCTTGTTTTGGACAGCACTTTGAAGGAAGGTTTAAAGGAGGTTTGTTTATTATTAGATTCTTGATCCCTACCCGAGCAGCAGGTATAGATTCACCCCTCTCTTCTATTTCTCTGTCTTAAGTAGATTGTAAGCTTTTTCAAGCAGGGACTGTCTCTTGCTTGTATAATGGACAGTGCTGCATGTACCTGGTAGCGCTATAGAAATCATAAATGGTAGTACAGTAGTATGATTATGGTCTTTGTACTTAATTGGAAAGAGCTTAGATGTCTAGGTTTACCCCAGAAATTCAGTGCCAGTGACCAAGTATGGCCCCTCGTATTAAATTTCCGGGTTCCCCGCCGACCACGGGAGGTAGCCAGGCTGCCTCCCGTGGTCTCGGTATCGGCCCCAGACATATTAGTGCCGACACTTAGATGTGTGTGTTGCTTAGTTGTCTCCAATGATTTTTTTGCACATGTCATTCCTGCACATGTTTTAGTTAAGGCTCTAAACTGGTAGATCATTAAAAAAAAAATAATAATAATAAATAAATCTGGAATTTGCTATGTCTTGACCTGGACACGTCACTTCCAATTGGTATGTTCTTTTTTTTTTTTAGTTCTGCCTTCATACCATGCAGATTTACACCAACAACGCATAGAGTACTTCGACCAAGTGATCTATGATGACAGTATAAATGTACAATATCATCTTGAATGTTCTGTATTGGCAGCATTTCTGTGATCTGTGAGATTACTAAGTATTTCATTGACCTATAAAGGATTTCTCAGCCTGCAAAATGACTATATGAATCATTCATCTTTCTCTCTCTACTTGAAAAGGACATCTATATCTAAAGGGTTTTGGCTGCATTTTAAATTGCTGGCTGCAATATTTTTTATGCCTTCTTTTTTGGCTTTTTCTGTAAAAGGAATTAGGTTGTGAAAAGTAAGTAACTCTAAGGGCTCCTTTTACGAAGGGGCGCTAGCGTTTTTAGCGCACGCACAAGCTTAGCTGAAAAACTACCGCCTGCTTAAAAGGAGGCAGTAGCGGCTAGCGTGCGCATTAAACCCATTAGCGCATCTTTGTAAAAGGATCCCTAAAAGATGATGCAGCTCTGGAAGATAGTTTATGAAGATTTTGTTTTGTGGCTGAAATAAACACAGCATGCAGTTGTTCATAATGAGGGCTGTGTTTTAGCCCTCCTGCTTTGGTTGCGCAAAATATTCATGCAGCACTATTCAGGTTACTCTGCAGTGCATAGTAATGAGATGCCTGTGAAGGCAGGAGTTAATGGGACATGCTCTTGCCTGGCCCACTAAAGACCAGTGATTTTCAAAGGTAGGACTTGTTGAGGTGGAGAATATCAGGAAAGGTTCAGGAATTAGTAGGGTTCAAGACTTTGGTGTGGGGGAGGGTTACTTCTGGGTGGGATAGTCACCACTTGGGGGCACCCTTCAGGATGGTGGGATTTCTGTTTGTAGCCACATGAGGGAGTTTGCACTTGGGGAGCGAGAGGCACTTTGGGATCAGCTTTTTTAACATGTTGTTTCCTTTAAGACACAGCTCAGGAGTGTTTCCCAAATCAGTCCTGGAGTTCTTCCTTGCCAGTCAAGTTTTCAGAATATCCACAATGAATATGTGTGAAAAAAAGATTTCCATACAATGGAGGCAGAGTATGAAAATGAATCTCATGTATATTCATTGGATATCCTAAAAACTGGACTGGCAAGGGGATACTCCAGGACCAACTTGGGAAACACTGCTCTAGACCACTGTTCTTCAACTGCCGGTTCGCAGGAAATTTCTGCCGATCCGCACAGGGCTGGCAAGATTAAGGTCCTGTTTTCAGACCTCCTGTCCCGTTGTCCCCACACACAGCTTCGGGACAGCCTGCCTGCCTGTCTACCTCTCTCCCTCCCTTCCTGGCCAAAGCTAGCCTGCTTGCCTGCCTACCTCCTTCCCTCCCTGTCGTGCAAAAAAAAAAAAAAAAGCCTCCCTCCTTCCTTTCCCCTGCTCTTACCGCCTTGCTGCTGCTGCTAAAGCCGACAGGAAATCTTCTTTCTGACGTCAATTCTGACGTCGGAGAGGACGTTCTGGGCCAGCCAATCACTGCCTGACTGGCCCAGAACGTTCTCTCCGACGTCAGAATTGACTTCGGAAAGAAGACTTCCTGTTGGCTTTAGCAGCAGCAGCAGAGCGGTAAGAGCAGGGGAAAGGAAGGAGGGAGGCTTTTTTTTTTTTGCACAACAGGGAGGGAAGGAGGTAGGCAGGCAAGCAGGCTAGCTTTGGCCAGGAAGGGAGGGAGAGAGGTAGACAGGCAGGCAGGCTGGCTTCGGGGGTGGGGGTGGGACAAAGTGTGGAAGGCAGTGAGAGGGACATAGGAAGGAGGCACTGGGGGCACTAAAAAGGTAGGAAGGAGGCACTGGGGGCACTAAAGACATGGAAAGGAAGCACTGGGGGGCACTGAGGACATGGGAATGAGGCACTGGGGGCACTAAAGACATAGGAAGGGGCACTAAGGACTTGGGAAGGAGGCACTGGGGGCACTTAAGACAGGAAGGGGCACTAGGAACATGGGAAGGAGGCAATGGGGGCACTAGAGACATGGGAAGGAGGCACCAGGGGCACTAAGGACATAGGAAGGAAAGAGGGAGGGAATAGAAAGGGACAATTGTTGGGCCTGAGTGCAGAAAGAAAGAAATGAAAGAAAGGATACACAGACAGAAGGAAACGCAACCAGAGACTAATGAAATCACCAGACAGCAAAGGTAGGAAAATGATTTTATTTTCAATGGCGGCACCCTTAGTCCGGTGCAGTGTTAGAGCGAACAGGGGCGGGGCTAACATTGCGCACGCCGCCTTCCCTTCACCTCCAAAACAGGACGTAACTTTCTGTTTCGAAGAAGGGAAGCTGCCGTGCAGTGGCGTACCTAGGGTATGTGGCACCCGGGGCCCATCATTTTTTGACACCCCCCCCCCCTCATGTAAAATTTTTTTTTTTTTTTTTTTTTGCAATAACCATGAAATGGAATAAATGGTCAGAATAGAAACAGGCAGTGAAAATTTTCTTTTTTTTTTTTTTTTTTTTTCCAAAGTATTTTTATTGAGAATGGCAAAAGGTCCAGACAAGCAACCATGGTCTGTACAGAAACTTATACATTATCAAAAAGAACACAGAATGAGAGTAACAGCAACAACAAGCATGAACAAGCCTCTCCCAAGAGAAAATTGCCAATGAGAGGCATAGCAATACACAACAAAAGGCCAAAACTTGGGGCAAGCAAACAAATCCCACCCCAGAACCCACAAGAATAATAAGCCGGACTAGACCCTCAGCCATATTTTATAATGAAAAAAAACCCCCACAAGCAACAACACCCAGACCGCTCACCAGACACACCAATCCGCACAACAAGCACCCAAGAAACACCCAGCCACCACCCAGACAAAACTACCAGACACACCTACCCCACCAAGCCCAGACCCAACCCCCCCTCCCCAGAGAGTGCAAGCGCAAAGTGGACCGTGAAAAGGGCAGCTGCAGAAGTGGAAAGCCCCAGATAAGTAGGTTAGCTAAAGAAAGCCCACAGATAGAAGAAATCAGGATAACAGAAGTTCCAACAAATGCTCCCACAGAAAATTTTCTTTTATTGAACCTCATTTATGTAACCATTATTCCAAACATAACATAACATAAATTATGTCTGAATTGTCATGACATCAGAAGTACATATGGAGTAGTTGCAGGTGATGCTTGGGACAGTTCTGATTATGTTAGTTTGGTTTTATGTGTTTTTTTAATAGAAGGGTTTTTATTTCTTTTTTTAAGGTTTTGTAGTTTGTGGTCGAGGTCAATAGGTTGTAGAGTTGGGGGCCAAGTGTTGCAGCTCGAATGGCTAGGAGGTTGTCGAACAGTTTTTTTCTTTTGACGTTTTTGGTTGGAGGGTGTGTGAATGGTGCGTGAGTTCTCCTATGTCTGTTTGAAGTGGATTGAATTATTTAGCTGAAGAAATTAGTTACCCCCCCCCCATTCCACACACATTAATTCTCTTCCATTTTTGTTCCCATTATAAAAAAACACTGATAAGTTCCCAGGAAAAAAATACATTAAAATAAGAAGTGAAAACAAAGGCCCCTACAGATGAGAACATAACATAAGAATAGCCTAACTGGGTCACACCAATGGTCCATCATGCCCAGTAGCCCATTCTCATGGTAGCCAATAGTGCTGCCCGATTCAGAGAAAAATATTTCATTCGATCCGATTCACCCTGTTGAATCGATTTTTCGATTAGATTCACTGTTAATGACACCGCTTTTTAAGTTTAAACAAAGTATAACAATAAATTTCACAACAACAATAAATTTCACAAAGTACTTAAAAAAAAAAAAAATCACATTTTTCCATTAAAGCAGTTCTGGAGACATTTGCTTGAACAGTCTTTTTTCCCAGTCCATAAGCAAGCAATATGAAAAAGATTTCCTTAATTATCTACTCAAACATTTTTGCTATTTACTTTCATTGTACCTATACTATTATTCAGTAGAAAAAATGGACTTAACTGTGCAGGAAATGAATCTCCTCATACACCCACCATATAGTGCAAAAATGTGCAAAGGTCTGTTTTTTTCTTTCGATCACTACATAGCCTAATGCCACACAAGCAGCGCTGTTACAAACATATTCTGAAGGTCAATGCTAAGGTTGACAAAGTTTCCTTCCTTGGACCAGAAGGAGATACTGACAAACCACTGGAAGAGATTCTAAAACAACTACCCAGAAATAACACCCAAAGACCCACTCAGTGTGTGAACCAGTTGAGTGGAGTGGACTAACTGGGGGTGGAAATGGGCCCAGAGTTTGCTCAGCAGAATTTCCCAGACTACCTCTTCCTCTCAACACACTGACATGCTACCACCACCACCAACACTAGGAACACCTCACCGAGTATGCCAGCAATGCTTATAAACTTTATAAAACACATTATTATATTTTCTTATAAAGCATATATTTTAACTGAACTCAGCCTTGCCATTCACAAAAATAGAAAAGTTCCCATTTCAAGCTGTCTCATGTACACTTTTCAAATCTAACATATTGTAATCACAAAACAGAAAATAAAATTATTTTTTCTACCTTTTGTTCTCTGATCAATATTCAAATCTTGTTGGTCCCAGGCTCTTGTTGTCTTGCTTGCCAGGCTCTCCTTTCTCCGTGCTAACCATCCGTCTGCCATCTCTGTTCTCCCCTTCCGTTTCCCTTCCCTCTCCCGGAGATCTGGCATCTTTCCTTTTTTTTGTCTCCATCCACAGATTCACCTTTTCTCAACTCCCCACCACCCCAGGATCCACCATCTCTCCCTTTCTGTTCCCAACTATCCTCCTATCCAGTATCTCTATCCCCCCCTCCACACCATCCCCTGTTTCCAAGTTCTCTCCCTTTCTGTTCCATCCCTCCCTAAATCCCATTATGCACCATCTCTCTCCCACTCCTCTGTTTTTAGACCCATTATTTCTAACCCCCAAAGTCTGGCATATGCATGTATCTTTGAACCCCCCCCTTCCCTCTCTCCCTCTGTGTACTTTTACACCAGGACCCCCCTCCCCCGAAGGTCTGTCCCCCCTCCGAAGGGCTACACCCCACCCCTGAAGACCTGCACCCCCCGAAGGACTTTACCTCCCACCCGAAGGTCTGTCCCCCTCTGAAGGCCTAAACCCCACCCCTGAAGGACTGCACCCCCCCCCCCCGAAGGCCTGCACTCCCTTGAAGGTCTGCAACCCCCCGAAGGCCTGTCCCCCCCTTGAAGGCCTGTCCCACCCCCTTGTAGGCCTGTCCCCCCTTTAAGGCCTGCCTGCCTGCCTTTCCCCCCCTTGAAGGCCTGTCTCCCCCTTGAAGGCCTGCACCCCCCTTGAAGGCCTGCACCCCCCCTTGAAGGCCTGCACCCCCCCCTTGCAGGCCTGTCCCCCCCCCTTGTAGGCCTGTCCCCCCCCTTGAAGGCCTGCCTGCCTTTCCCCCCTTGAAGGCCTGCACCCCCTTGAAGGTCTGCACCCCCCCCCCGAAGGTCTGCACCCCCCTGAAGGCCTGCCTGCCCCCCTTGAAGGCCTGCCCCCCCCTTGAAGGCCTGCACCCCCCCCCCCCGAAGGCCTGTCCCCCCTTGAAGGCCTGCCTGCCTGCCTGTCACCCCCTCCCCCTTGAAAGCCTGCTTGCCTGCCCGCCCGCCCGCCCCACCCTGAAGGCCTGATGCCCCGACCCCCCCCGAAGGACCGCTCGCCCCCCCTGGCCTCCCCGCACCACCTATGAACAGCCGCAGCAGGATCGCGAAGTCAGCGTCGGGTACCAGCCCTAAGGGGGTGTTCCCGGCCTTGCCGTTCAGTCCCCCGCCACCCCCGAAGGACCGCTCGCCCCCCTGGCCTCCCCGCACCACCTATGAACAGCCGCAGCAGGATCGCGAAGTCAGCGTCAGCGATCCCTGCTGCTTCCTGCGCCGCGGTCCCGCCCCTCCTCTGACGTCAGAGGAGGGGCGGGATCGCGTCGTAGGAAGCAGCGCAGGGATGCTGACGCTGACTTCGCGATCCTGCTGCGGCTGTTCATAGGTGGTGCGGGGAGGCCAGGGGGGCGAGCGGTCCTTCGGGGGTGGCGGGGGACTGAACGGCAAGGCCGGGAACACCCCCTTAGGGCTGGTACCCGGGGCGGCCCCGCCCCCCCCGCCCCCCCCTAGGTACGCCACTGCTGCCGTGCGCAGTTAGAGCCCCGTGACTTGAGTTAAATTTCTTTGCATTGCAGGAGAAAGAGCAGAGAGGAAGTAGGAGGGAGAAGCTGACCTTCAGGCAGTTGGGGCCCCCCTGCCCTGTTTACTTCCCCCCTAATGCCGGCCCTGAGCCCCCCTGAATCCGGGCAGACTCTTAACACTGCGCACCGGCTTCCTTTCTCCTCCGAAACAGGAAGCTACATCATTCCTGTTCGGAGGAGAAGGCAAGCCTGCATGCGCAGTTTAGAGCCCCGCAGCCTGGGTTCAGTTTCTTACTGTGAGAGGGCAGTGATTGAAGCTGACCTTACCAGGCAGGCAGTCAGGGGAGGGATGAATGCTGATGCACCAAATGGTGGGGGGATGGGGTGAGAAATACTGATACAGTCGGAGGGATGCTGATGCACCCAATGGGGGGAGGGGGAGATAGAAATGCTTATGCACCAATGGAGGCAGGGTGGGGAGAGAAAAGCTGATGCACCCAATGTGGGTGGGGTGGTGGTTGAAATGATGATGCACCCAATTGGGGAGAGTGAAGGAAGGAGGGAGAAGGAAGACCTGGAAAAGGAGAGGACAAGAAAGAGAGATGGCAAGACCATGAGCGTGAGGGGAAGGAGATACCAGACCATGGAGGGAGAAGGAAGGGAAGGAGACAAATGCCAGACCAGAAGCAAGGAAGGAGGGAGGGAGAGAAAGGAAAGAGAGAAAATGGCAGATAAAGGAGGGGGAGGGAGAGATAGAAGGGAAGGAGAGCAGAAAGATGTGAGGGCATGGGGGCAGGGAAGGGAAACTAAGGAGACAGATGCCAGACCAGAGGGAAAGGAAGGAGAGGAGATGCCAGAGCATGAAGGGGGAGGGAGAGATAGAAGAGAAGAAAAGGAGATTGATGTCAGGCCATGGGGTTGAGTGAGAAGGAAGGAAAGGAGAAGAGAGAAATGCCAGAGCATAGGGGAAGAGGTGGAGACTGAAAAATGGAGAGGGGGTGAAGCTGAAATGAATCATGTACAAAGGACAGAAAGGGCACAGGACAGACAGTTTATTTAATGGACATAGAGGGAAGATGCCAGATGGAAGAGAGAGAGTGGGCGGACACTGGATGGAAAGGGCAGAGAGGACAGTGGATGGAAGAGGCGAGACAGGGTGAACAGTATATGGAAGGGGTAGAGAGTGGGACAGACACTGAATGTAAGTGTGGGGGAGGGGGGCAGACATTGAATGGAAGGTGGGTGAGGGGAACAGATAATGGAAGAAAGTGGGGAAGAGAAAGAAAAAAAGGGCACATGCTGGATTGGGGGTAGAGGATAGAATTAGATACTGGAAAGGGTGAGGGAAAGGTGGCAAGGTAGACACAATGAAAGAGGGAAATTGAGGATTGAATAGTAAGAAAGAATTTAGACAGAGGCAGAAAATAAATTGAGAAGGAAGACCAGGGAAGAACAGGAGGAAGGGAGTGGAGAGAGAGATGCCAGAGCAGTGGTGAAGGGGAGGAGACAAATATCAAACCTGCGAGGAGGAGGAAAGGAGGAAGGAGACAGATACCAAATCTGAGAGGAGGAAAGAGAGAGATGCTAAAATCTGCTAGGAGGGAGAGATGGAAGGGAAGAAGACAGAATCCACTATGGGGGGAGCAGAGAGAAGTAGATGGATGCCACACCAAGGGAGGAGGGAAAGATGGAAGGGAGAGGCAGACAGTTTCTGGAAGAGTCATAGAAAGAAAGCAGATGCCAAATGGAAGAGGCAGAGAGAGGGCAGACAGTGGATGGAAGGAAGAGAATGATGAGAAGATGAGGAAAGCATAAACCAGACAACAAAGGTAAAAAAAAATTCTATTTTATTTTTGCTGTAGGATAAAGTATTATTGTAGTTGCATTGATAATTGTTTATTAATAGAAAATGGAAATAAGGTGAACCTGTTTTATTGGACTAATTGTAATACTTTTTTTTTTTTTTTTTTTTTTTTTTTTTTACTAATTCAGAGACCATAAGTCCTTTCCTCAGGTCAGGACGGGATTCTGTAACAGCAGTATAGTTTACTAATCTGAAGAAAGAGGTTTTAACCTCTGAAAGCTAAGTAAGAAATGTATTAGTCCAATAAAATGATGGGCACTAAATTTTCTTCCCGTTATGCCCCATGCCTCGTACCCAAATGCAAAATATAAATTGGTGGGTTTCCCAAAGCTCTGCCAGCTGAAGATCTCTTCCTCTAGGAAGGAAGGGAAGTTTGTTCAGAGATGTTTGGAGGTTGCATAGAAGAAAAACTGTACACTGGCACTGGTATGGTAATCTTTGTTTTGAATTTTAAAATAAAAGAAATAAAGTGGAAATAAAGAAGTAAATACATGGGGCAGGACAGGGGGCGAGACATGGTGTGGTGGGGGTGGAGCACGGTGGGTAGGGGCGGGGCATGGTGTAGTGGGGCGGGGCAGGGGGGGTCCAGTGTACTTGTGTGCCTAAGGGCTCTCGAAAAATTAATCCTGCCCTGCCTGGCCCACCCTCCCAAACAAAGCAGCTTTCTGCTGCCTATAAGTGTGTTGATAGGTGGAGTTTAATTAAAAACAGGAGCCACCCAATGTAGGTGAGGTGTTAGAAATGTGGGACACAAATAAAAATTGTTTCTCAGTTCTTCTCACCACTAGGTACTCTTATGACTCATAACCCACAAGGACTTGGCAGGAAGCAGAGATTGTAGAGATTTTTTCCCCAAGTTGCATTATTAAAGGCTGTAGTTTGAGATGAATACTATTATCTTCTGAAATATTTGTTAGGAATATTTAAGACTGCTTAAGCCAGGGGTGCCCAAAATGTCGATCGTAATCGACCGGTAGATCGCGAAGGCAAAGTGAGTCGATCGCGGAGCCCATCCTGGGCTCTTTGATAGACTCACGTTGCCTTCACAATCTACCGGGTCAATCAGCCTTCCTCTCCCCAGTCGCTGCCTGGCTGGCCCGGAACTTCCTCTCCGACAGCAGAATTGACATTGGGGAGAAGAATGCTTGTCGGCCTGAGGCAGGGAGAGCTTGGGGCAGCGGTGGTTTTGGGGCCTGTTTCCTGATGGCTGTGGCTTGGGGGCCTGTTCCCCGATGGTGGCGGCAGTGGCTTGGGGGAGGGCATGGAAAAAGAAAGAAAGGGGGCAGGCAGGGAGACAGAAGGAAAGAAGGGAAACAGAAAGAAAGGGGCATGAAGAGAGGAAAAAAGAAAGGGAGGCAGGGAGAAAGAAAAGGCAGGGAGAGAGGAAGAAAAAGTTGGGGAAGGGAATGAGGTCTGGAGGAGAGGAAGCATACCAGCTGAAAGAAAGGAAGAAAGATTGGATGCACAGTCAGAAGAAGAAAGTGCAACCAGAGACTCATGAAATCACCAGACAACAAAGGTAGGAAAAATGATTTTATTTTCAATTTAGTGATCAAAATGTGTTCGTTTTGAGAAATTTATATCTGCTGTCTATATTTTGCACTATGGCCCGCAATAGCGGTTTTTAGCGCAGGGAACCTATGAGCGTTGAGAGCAGCGCAGGGCATTCAGCACAGCTCCCTGCGCTAAAATCTGCTATCGCGATTTAGTAAAAAGGGAGGGGGTATATTTGTCTATTTTTGTATGGTTGTTACTGAGGTGACAGTGCATAGAGTCATCTGCCTTGACCTCTTTGGGAAAAAAAAACCAGAATATAAATGATAATTAACATGTGTGCTGGTCATTTTAAAAGTAGCTCGCAAGCCCAAAAAATGTGAGCACCCCTGGCTTAAGCACTGCCTCCCCTCTCCCCCTCCACCCCATCAACTTCCCTTCTTTTAGTTTTTTTATAGGACATTTAAACAACTTAAGCAACTGCCAATAATAAGTAAAACCACTTTCCTTTATTTTTACCCACAAGGATTTGCCAGGGAGTGAAAAAAAAGCCTTTCTGCTGTTTCTAAACTTAGACTTAATTACAGGCTGATTAGTCTCATAATAAAAGTAATAACTTGTACTTAGGCAATATCTTGAATCTTTCGGAGAATGTTAAGAAAATAGAACTGAAAGGGATCTGAAGGAGACATCCAATGCATACCACCCCCTCCCTTTTCCCCAGCTCTACTTTTTCAAAACTGCACCTGATCTTTCCATGGTCTCAAAAGCACTTTGTAAAGCTAAATTACAGGGTAAATTAGAAAAAAAATTTAAAATTCAAAATCCGGAGCATTTGTATGCACTGTATGCATTGGTAGAGATGGCATAAGCTTAATGAATCTGTATATCTTTATATACATACTAGTCTTTAAGCCCGTTACATTAACGGGCGCTAGACCAGATGTCTGTCTATCTGGGTTTATTTCTTTGTCTCTCTCTCTCCTTGGACGCTGTCTGTCTGTCATTCATTCTGTCTGTGTCTCTCTCTGGCCCCCCTGCCTACCTGTATTTCTCTGTTGCACCATGCCTGCCTGTCTCTCCGTGGCCCCCTTCTGTCTCCCCCCCTCCCAGAGCAAAGCATAATTGTTTTCTGCCCCCCAGCACACCCCTTTCCCTCTCCCCCTATTGTGCCATGCCTGCGTGCTCCGTGGCCCTCTTCTGTTACCCCCCCAATGATTGCTGTCTGCCCCCAGCATACCCCTCCCCCCACAGCAGCCCCCTTTCCCTCTCCCCCTAGTCTTCTGTTATGCAATGCCTGCCTGCCCTGTGCCTGTTGTGCCATTCCTGCGTGCTCCGTGGCTCCCTTCTGTTCCCCCTGATGATTGTTGTCTGCCCCCTCCCCCTAAAGCAGCCCCCTTTCCCTCTCCCCTTGGTCCCCTGTTGTGCAATGCCTACCTGCCCCGTGCCTGTTGTGCCATGCCTGCATGCTTCATAGCCCCCCTCTGTTTCCCCCTGATGATTGCTGTCTGCCCCCCTCCCCCCAAAGCAGCCCCCTTTCCCTCTCCCCCTGGTCCCCTGTTGTGCAATGCCTGCCTGCCCCAAGGCCCCCTTCCGTTTCCACCCCCCATCCCATTCTTACCCTCCCTCCATTCCTCGAGCTGGAGTTGGGGCTGCATCGTTCACCTCTCAGTCCAGATCGTCGAGCAGGTTCTCCTGCTTCATGGCGGTGGGCGGGGCTGCAGGAAGACGTGTGAGTGTGGCTGCAGCTGCAACCCCGACTCCTTCTTCTGCACTATGTCGGGAAGGTGGAGAGCGGCCTTCAAGGTTCGCTATAGCGGCTGGCGAACCTCAGCAGGCCGCTTTGAAGAGGAGCGGCAGCGGGAGGGAGGAGTCGATGGTTTCTTCTGCACAGTCATGCGCAGGCGCCGTGAGGACTGGCCACAGAAGCACACCTCACACCACCAGGAATCACGATTTTTGAAAAGCGCATGCGCGCTTAGCCTTTTATTATTATTGATTTAGTAAAGATATCCATATACAGCAACCTGTGAATATGCAGCCCTAATTTTTACACATAAGTTTTGCACATTATTTTTTCACACAAGTTAGGCATGCTACTTCTTCAGTTTCACTAATATGGATGAGTCATATAGATAGTAGCTGAATCTTGTTTTTAGGGAGGCAATTTTATAAGGGGGCATCTATTTTGAGGTATTGCATATAAATGCCAGTATTTTAGTCATACAAGTGCATAAATGGCCTCTTATGAAATAAAAATTAGCAGACATTTAGAGAGTTATACAGGGACAGAAATTTAACCCATCTTCACCCATCCCCAATGGAATCTAACATATACCCACCCATAACTGCTAAGGTCCATTCCATCCCCACAATTAATCTCCTCCATCCCCACTCGTACCCAGAGCAGTCAATGTTATTATTTACATGCTTTCAGCCCTCTGTTTCCTCCCAACCCCAACAGCCTCCTGTGTTTTTATGGATGGTATTCACTATTCAAACAATGAGTGTTCCAAGCCCCAGTCTGGTGTTCCAGCTTTCTCTTAGGGCATTCCAAGCCTCATTCTGGAGTCACTAGAGATTTTGTCCAAACTTCTGTGGGAATTTCACAGAAACTTCCTCCATACCTGTGGGATTCCTGGAATCCCTATTCCTAGGCAGCTCTCTGAACCATGATACCGAGGTGTGTACTTTGCCAGTGGAAATGTGCTCAGGCTGAGCTGGGGCAGCAAGCACAAGTACATGTGTAAATTACAAAATATAATGTGCTCACATTCTGGTCAATATCTAGAGTGGGTATTTACACCAGCTCTAGGGCTGGTATAAGTGTTCACATCTTAAATTAAGGCATGTTTTTGGCCACTTGCCCCCTAGTATTTTATAAAGAAAAATAGGCACTTGAAATAGCTCTTTTAGTATGTACCCACAGACACCTTAAAGACATAGCTCTGTTAGTATACACCTTGTTATAAAATTACTCTCCACATATACAAACTTGGCCCCCATCTGCAGATTACCCTGAGCCCTTGTCATCATATATGAATAATCTTTCTCCACCTGTTGACTAGTATCACAAAAAAATGATCCATCTAACATGGCTGCAGATTTAGACAAAAGTACCCCAATGCTGTCTCCTAAGAATCATTAAATATCAACCAATGTATTTTTTATTGTTACTTTCTATCATTATTGTTCATATTCACTTCACCATGGTCATTGAATAGCTGGCAAATAGAGATGAGGTTCTGTAACAGGGTTTTCTATATCTTGGGAATCTATTGTTTTTCCTTCAGAAGCACATTCTGTTATTATTGGTATACTTACTACAAGTGTGCATCTAGTTTGAATTAACTTTGAGAATAAAGACACATTTTCCTATTGCATTTTAAGATAATATAATCCAAAGCGTGCTCAATATATTCTTGTGTTTACCAACCCATGGTGCCCATAGCACTGATATTATCTAATCTAATTGTATTTATGCAATATCGGGGACAGAGACAGTACCTCTATATTATATATAAACTGCTTTGGATGTATCATAGAAAGTCAGTAAATTAAATATATTACCCTTACCTTACTTATCTTTTCCATGGTTTTTGAACCAATGTTCAAAATAAAAGAACATGCACACTTTCATTCTGAAAATTGCTGAAACACTAACACCCTCTTCTACAAAGCTACGCTAGCGGCTGCCGCACGGTAACAGCCCCAAGTGGGAGGGAAAGAGGATTGCTGAAAAAAATGCTCAGAGGGAGAGAAGAGGAGAGCTTTCCTGGCCTACATTTCCAGTGTTTACCTATGATGTGAATTGCGCCTCCATAGGCATTTGAGGTCGCCTAATGCCACTGTGGGCATGGCTAACGCCAGAAATGGCATTAGGTGGCCTAAAGCGCCTACAGAGGTGCAATTCACATCATGAGTAGGCACCAAAAATGTAGGCCAGGAAAACTCTCCTAGCCTACATTTTTGTCAGAGGCACAATTCTGTACCCGGTGCCATCACGTGATTAACAAGCGATTGGCGGCCGCTTTTCAGGTGGCTGCTGACAACGGCTCCAGTTACGGAATCCAGGCCATACTAAATTTAGTCATATATGCATACCCAGCTATATTCAGCCACCATCCATCGGATAAATTTTGGACTGCCTTTTTGCCAATGCGATCTGTAAGATTTTTCAATGGCACTAGCCACTGAAAATTCATGGATAGAAGATTCATATATGTAGTGGGTTCATGTGCGCAATGGCCACTGCTAAACATATAAGTCTTTTTATATAATGGGCTATAGATGGCTAATACACAGTAACCAGGTTTAGGATATGTTAACCATTAGTAACAGACCACCTGAGCTATGACATCATTATTAAACATCCATACCTATAAAAGAATAAAGTAATCAGTAGTTATTGACA
This sequence comes from Geotrypetes seraphini, assembly GCF_902459505.1. NCBI lineage: Eukaryota > Metazoa > Chordata > Amphibia > Gymnophiona > Dermophiidae > Geotrypetes > Geotrypetes seraphini. The sequence goes on along the minus strand of NC_047086.1, from coordinate 308,914,672 downwards.
GGGGAAAAAAAAGCAGATTACTATTCAAAAGGTAGGAACATGTTAATCATAAATAGAAGCTCTATTTTATTACATGCTCATATACCGTATTTTTCGCTCCATAAGACCTGACCATAAGACATATCCTAGATTTAGAGGAGGAAACAAGAAAAAAAAAAAAATTGAACCAAATTTTCCCTGCCAGGCTCTGCACCCAATCCCACACTCCTTGCCAAGCTCTGCACCCTGTCCCCTCTGGTAGTCTAGTGGTAGGCCGGAACAGGAGCAATCCGTCCCAGCTGACTAACAATTATTTTCACCCCAGTACCTTTTTAAAACATCCCCCTGTACCCCCCCTAGTACTCTTAAATCATCGCCCCCAGTACTTTTAAATCATTCCCCAGTACTTTTAAGTTTAAATCTTTTTTATTAGAAATTTACAAATATAGAATACAAAGAATGCAAGAATATATTAAATCATCCAGCAGAGATTACAGGAAGTTCCCCAACCCCATCCCCCCACCCCCTCTCTTATGATCAAACAATTTGTATTGAGCAGAACAGTATACAAAATACACAACAGTTATAACAAGATCAGAAAAATGACAATCATAATATATCATCAAATATTCACGTTAGAACTACAATATCTCCCAGCCCCCCAAAAGCAACAAGAAACGCCCCCCCCCCCCCCATGTCAACAACACATCTATGTGGCATCAATGCTGGAACTAGCCAAGGCCCTGATTCCTGAGAGACCCCAACCCTTGGGGAAGCAAACAAGAGGCATTGAAACCCCTCTCTGCCCCTAATATAGCTCCATTATTGGGTAATAAGAGGTAACAAAAAGGCAGAACCAGAACAATTTGACCCCAGCAGATGACTCTGATGTGTGAGAAGGCGAGACAATGAGTGACTCTTTAACCAGCTCCAGGTAAAATACTGCGGGTCAGAGCTCATCCCAGAACAGGTTAACATTTTAACCCCAGGAAAACATGACACATCAACAATCTCCAGGTTACATTGCTTAGTTCACGGAAGCTGTGGACTTTAGGGAGAAATGACAGGAAGTACAATTATAGGGAGAATTCCCTTTACCAAAATTATGATAAAAAGAAAGATGCACAAGATTAATTTGGTGCTGATTAACGTGAGTCTCCCCCTAATATAGCCCCCTTGCACAAAGGGGGGAGGGGGGAAGGAACAGAGGTCCGTCTTCCACAGTGGCAGCCCTTTCATCTCCGGTCTGCTCTGGTCTCTTCCCCCCCCCCCCCCCTCCCGTACCATTTTAAATAGATGGCTGTTTTGTCCTATTTCTGCGGCACACATGTCAGGGGCACGGAGATCAGGCACGAGCTTTCCGTGCTCCCGCCTGGCCCCGTGCTGCTATCTGAATGGCTTCCGTGAGTTCTCATGAGTCCTGCGAGGACTCAGGGCAGCGTTTCAGATAACAGCGCGGGCCCAAGCAGGAGCGCAGAAAGTTTGCGCCTGACCTCCGTGCTCCTGACCTATGCGCCGCTAGCAAGGGAGGGATACATGCTTGACCACCAGGTACTATGATGATGGCGGAGGGCGGCGCCGGACCACCAGGTACTATGATGACAACGGCGGGTGGTGGCAGCGTGCTTTAAAAAAGGAGGGGAGACGGTGGGTGTTTTAAAACGGTGCGGGGGGAGATTAAAAATTTTATTTTCGCTCCATAAGACGCACCAAGGTTTCCACCCACTTTTAGGTAGAAAAAAAGTGCATCTTATGGAGCGAAAAATACGGTATCTTCTTTCTCAAATGATACCTTGTGATAGGATATGGTTGGTATTTCATGATCTTTAATCACCTGTCTCCTAGACTCCATCTCTGATACATTTTCCCCACCGTGCTCTGTTTTGCATCTCCCCGCTGAAATAAGAGATTTTAGTCCCCTGATGTTAAGCTGATAGCCCTAACTTGTGCTTTGTAGCTTGAATGCACAGTAAAACAATTGTGTCCCAGAAAATATAATTGAAGGATACATTTGGAGCTCTATTCGTCATGCAGACAATCAGCAATTTAATATTTCTCATTCAAAAAGAGTTTGTGTGTATATCTGTATGAGTGTAAGTAAAAGAGTTCATTGTCTGATTGCTCAAGAGCAAAAGTTCATTGTGGTTTGGAGGCAAGATTATTATCAAGGGCTCTGCCTCAGTAGCCTTCTTGTTTCTCTCTTCTTTGCATTTTCAGTTAGCAATCTTAGACTTGAGTGAGAAGTATTTTAGCAGGATACTTTGCTCCTCTGGCAGTACTTTCATTCAGTTCTTGTTCAGAAGATATTTCAGGGTTTTATCTGGGGAGTAGGTCTGCAGCATTTATTTTCAAGATTTGTAGCATTGGATGAGTAATCTAATGATTAGAGCAGCTGGCTGAGATCCAGGGAAGCCTGAGTTAAAATCTTGCCTCTCGCAATGATCCTCTGTAACCTTGGGCAATCCACTTCACACTCTAGTTGTCTCAGCTAGAACTTAGATTGAAGTTCTCTTGGGGCATGACCCTTTCCAATTATACCTGACTATATAGCTCTTCTTAAAATTGTATTTGGCAAAAGGGAGTAATTTAACCCAAATTCTCTCTTTCCTTAGCAGGAAGTTTGTAGGAATGTTTAGCATGGTGTCTGACATGTAGCAGAAACGTTGCCTTTCTCAGTGCCAAGTAAGATTTTTTGAACTGCTGAGCTCATTCCTGTATTGAAAACAGTATCCTGTATTATACGTAGTCACTGACAAATGTTGACAAATGACTTACAAATACACTAGAATTCTACAATGGCAATTATGCATGTGATTGCCGATATAGAATTTGCATTTAGTGCGCAGCATCCTGGCACCTAAATAAGTGACTTATAGAGAATTACCCCCTTAATGGCTAAATATTGCTGACTATCCACATTCTATCCTTGCTCCGCCCTGGCGCGATCTGGATGTTGCCGAAGTGATCTGTAAGATTTTTCAGCAGAACTATGAGGGCATTTCTATAACTGGGCACCTGGTGAGATGTGAGCCCTTTCCAATCTTTGCTGACGTGTACATCTACCTGCAAAATACATATTATAAAGGAATATAGGTACCTAATTTCCCTTTTAGAATGCTAGAATAACAGTAAAAATATGTGCCGATAAGTGCTGCAAGAGGATAGGGTGCCCAGCCACACTCTGTTATTATTTTCCATCTTTTGTAAACCAATGGGGTTAGGGCCACAGTATTGTCAAAGCTGTAAACCAATAGTATATTTGACTATTTGTCTGATGTTTTGGCATGTACATTATTAAAGCAGTTGAGTGAGTTTAGCATAAGATACCAATTGTTTGGCAGCAATGCAGATGGTTTTTGTCATGGATGCATCACTGAGAGGTTGCTGATTGCAGTCTAGGACAGATTGCTGCACTGCGTTGATAGGGGAAAGTTAATTCTGTTGGATCTGGCATCTGCTTTTCATTTCGTGGATCATAAGTCGCTGCCTCATTGATCTGAGGAGGTGGAATAGTGGGGAAGGCACTGTAATGGCTCAAATCTTTTGTTCAAAATCACACAGCTCAGTATATTAGGCTTCACATTAAAGATGCATAAAACAAACCAGCCAAACTGCGAGCACTCGGTCATAAAACTTCAAGTGACATGCTTCCTGCTCTTCTAAAGATCCCCCATATGTTTTGGTTGCATTGCAATGTGTAATGTTTATATGTTCTGGAGCAAAATGATGTCTCTAGCCTCCAATACCTTAAGCCAAGGGCTTAAGGCCAGCAATCTCTTCCTTTTATCCTTTGTAGGCTTAGTGAATCACCCATTATGTAGCCAGTGGTACCATTCCATTCCATTTGTTGTTTTGTTTTTACAGCTCTGGGAATCTCAATCATTTGAGGATACTTAAAGGAATCATAATCCAAAAAAAAAAAAAAAGTTCAAAAAGCGGCCTAAATTGGTACTTGGACGATCAAAAAGACAGATCGCCCAAGTACTGATAATCAAATCTGGTTTTAGACGTATCTAAAACTAGCTTAGGCCTTTACCCTGCCTCTGAACGCCTAGAGTGAAAAGAGGCATTTTTAGAGGAGGGAAAAGGGCAGGAGGTGGGTAGGAGGTGGGCCGACCTAGACTTAGTCATATTGTAAGTATAACCAAAAGTCTAGGGAGATGGTCCAGTCGGAACTTATATGTTTTGACTTAGACCAAGTCAAATCAGGTATAAGTTCCGAATAGGGGTCACTGAGCTGATTGCGGCTGTCACGATCAGCTCAGCAGCCCCGGCAACCTGCCCATTCCCTACTGCAACGATCACAGCAGGAGAGATGCCTAGTCTCTCCTGCCGCAATTGTGATTCCCCCCCCCCCCCCGAACTGCCACGAATCGCGGCAAGAGAAATGCACAATCTCTCCTGCCGGCAACCCCCCCTCAACAAACACATTACTGGCAGGAGAGATGCCCAATCAGCCCTAGGCCCGCCATTCCGTTCAGGTAAATTTAAGGGGGGTCTGGGGTGAAGGGGTGACCAGGATTAAGGGGGCCCAGGCAGTGGGAGGGGGCATTCAGGGGGTCATGGGGGGGTGCACCATGGGCAGGAGGATCTGGGATCCCTCCTGCCTGTATTTGAGGGGGGGTTCGCCTTCAGGCAGGAGGGCTTGGGCTCCCTCCTGCTGGTATTGGCAGGGTGTTGGGGGATGTCGGCAGGAGGTCTTGGGATCCCTACTGCCGTGATCGTGGCCATTTGAGGGGTGTCAGCAGGTGGGCTTGGGCTTCTTCCTGCCAGTATTGTTAGGGGTTTGAGGGGTGTCGGCAGGAGGGCTTGGGATCCCTCTTGCCGCTATCGTGGCCATGGAGGGGGGGGATTCTGTAACGTGTTGTTTTTGACAGACGATGGTTACAGAATCCAGCTTTTAGGTGAAGGACTGGCCCCTCCTTCGCCTAAAAGATCTTGTTTTGGACGTTTGGGACTTGGGTGATTTTTGGGTTGGGAATATGTTTTAATTTTAGACATTGTGGTGGTCTGGGCGATTAAACTGCTGAATGTAGAGGAAGGCCATTCTCAAAAAAAGCCCTCATTTTGGACGTTTTTTTTTGAGAATGGACTTTTTCCTTGCTGCTACTTTCAGCGTGTAGGGGCTTAGACCAAAAGGGGACTTAGACATTTTTTTTATTATGCCCCTCCACGGATATAATAACTAAAGGCCTAGATGATTTGTAGCTTTCAATAGGACATGCTAGTAGTACTCTTGGGAACACTCTATTTTGAAGGGGCATACAAGTTGTAAGTTCAGGATTTTTGGCAAAAATTTCTCCATAAATAAATCTTATCTGCATACTTACTGTCTTTTGGTATCTCCAAGATATGTATTTATTACTTTGTAGACCTTCTGACATCTTATCACCCCATCTTTCAAGTTGCTTATGGAATTTCCAGTGCCGCCATATGGGATTTAAAACTGTTGAATTTGCACATCTGCTCTAATCTTCTTTACTGCTGAAGTGGTTTTTGTTAGTAAAATCATTATGGGCTCCTTTTACAAAGTTGTGGTAGTGATTCCCATGCAGCAAATGCAACACAGCCCAATCAATTCCTATGGGTTGCATCACTTTTACCGCACCAGTACTCGCTACTGTGGCTGTGTAAAAGGGGCCTTATATTTTGGAGCTGTTTGGTAATTGATTTTTTAACTATTTGGGCCTTGCTCAGGAAAGGAAGATTTGGTTTCACACTGGAGGAGTACCCTAATAGTTAGTGCAGTGGTCTGAGAAACAGGAAAGCCAGGTTTGTTGCCCACTGCAACTCCTTATGGCTCTGAGCAAGTTACTTAAGCCTCGGCCAGTAGGAAAAAGGAAGTATTGATGCCCTCTGGTGAGACCTCATTTAGAATATTGAATACAATTCTGGAAACTGCACCTTCAAAAAATAAAAAAGGATGGAGTCGATCTAGAGGAAGGCTACTAAAATGGTGTGTGGTCTTTGCCATAAGGCATATGGGGACAGACTTAAAGATCTCAATATACTTACTTTGTAGGAAAGGTGGGAAAGGGGAGATATGATAGAGATGTTTAAATACCTACGTAAATGCACATATCGCGTCTCTTTCATCAGAAAGGAAGCTCTAGAATGAGAAGGCATAGGATGAAGTTGAGAGGTGGTAGGCTCAGGAGTAATCTAAGGAAATACATTTTTACAGAAAGGGTGCTGGATGCATGGAACGGTCTCCCGGAGGAGGTGGTGGAAACAGAGACTGTCTGAATTCAAGAAAGTGTGGGATAGGCATATGGGATCTCTTAGAGCAGGGGTAGGGAACTCCAGTCCTCGAGAGCCGTATTCCAGTCGGGTTTTCAGGATTTCCCCAATGAATATGCATGAGATCTATTTGCATGCACTGCTTTCAATGCATATTCATTGGGGAAATCCTGAAAACCCAACTGGACTAAGGCTCTCGAGGACCGGAGTTCCCTACCCCTGTCTTAGAGAGAGGAAGAGATAATGGCTACTGCAGAAGGGCAGACTAGATGGGCCATTTGGCCTTTATCTGAAATCATGTTTCTGTTTCATTGCTCGGGTACAAAATAAGTACCTGTATATAATATGTAAGTCGCTTTGATTGTAACCACAGAAAAGCGGTATATCAAATCCCATGCCCTTTGCCCCTTCCCTTTTTACTCTGGAACTTAATATGAAAACAACTTCAGTCTTGCCCTTCTTGGAGGTCCTTCTGTAAAGGGTGCTAAAATTATAAGGGCTGAGCTTGTATTTTATAATGGCATCTGAGTGCCCAGACTCTTAGAATATTAGCGTTAAGTCAGTAGTAATGTATCTAAAATGAGAAGTAACCATGTACACCTTCTCTATACCTGGCATAAACGCATGCACCTAAATGTTGGCGCTTACATGCACTATTTACAATATTCTATAACTGTGTGACCTGCCCCTGCTCCTCTCACATCAATGTCCTCTTTAGCATTATTTATATAATAGGGCCACAAGTCATTTATATGCTTTACAAATTAATGGAAATGAATGCTTGTAATGCCAATTACCAATTGTCAATTGAGTGCCAAATTAGCACCAATTAACTAATTAAGTCATACTGTACATATAACCAATGCGATTCTCTAACTGGGCACTCAATTGGAGGCATTTTGTGGAGCCATATTTTGGGCAGCAGTTTTAGAAAATTCCTACACCATGTTGCAATTATGTTAGTATTTGATATTGTTGTAGAACTCCTTGTTCACACAGCCATACTCCTGTAGTTCTCCAGCACCCCACATTGTTTGGAGGGGCTTGCCATATCAAAACTATGAGTCTACAGAAGGACATTACCAATCTAGGGAAATGAGTGAGTGGGATCTCCTTTGCCACACTCCTCTTCCGTATATGCTGGTATCAACCTATCTTGATTACTATGTCTATCTATGCTGATCCCTGTCTTATCTTATGAAAGCTTCAGGCTGTACACAATACCTTCATTAGACTCCTGGCTCATGCTTGCCATTACGCTCATGTGATACCCCCCTCTTGGCTCCCTATACCCTTTAGAATCCAGCACAAGATTCTAACATTATCATATAAAGTTCTGTATTTCAGGGGCTCTTCCTTCTTCTATTAATTATTACTAGAGCGCTACCAGACATAAGCAGCGCTATACAGAGTCATAAAGAAGAGAGTTCCTGCTCAAAAGAGCTTACAATCTAAACAGACCAACAGACAAGCAGGATGCCAGGATGGGGAATACAGTTAGGGGTTGGTTAATCAGCTGGCTAGGGTGGTGAGCTGCGGGCAGAGGGGAGCAGGGTTATTTGGCCTCCTTGATCACCTTGTACATTCCTTCTCAGCCCTTCTTTCTGCCCAAGAGCATCATCTTGTCCTCCCCTTTGTCTATCTTGTGTGACTTGAATCTGCAGGACAATCAACCTTTTTCTTTATCACACCCATGTGGTGGAATGCCTTACCTATCCCAGCATCCATTGAATTGTCTTACCAGAAGTTTAGAGCCCTGTTGGAAACTTCTCTTCATACAGGATTTCCAGGTTTTCTGGTGTGGTAGATATCTGGATTGACAGCTCCAGTCTCTTTATGTACCCCTGTTCTACTCCCTTCTTTTCTCCTTTCCTATTGGATAATATAGTTCCTTTCAAGTATTTCTCTATTCTAAACCCCCTACCCTTTTATGAAGCCACATTAGGCTTGTTCATCGCTGGTTGCAGTGGTTGCAATGCTCATAGAATTCCTACGAGTGTCGGATCTAATATCACCACAGCTGGCGATAAAAAAGCCTAATGTGGCTTTCAAAAAGGGGGCCTTAGTTTGTGAACTGCTCTGCTTGACCTACTGGAAGAAGGATGGTGTATTAAATACCTAATAAAGATAAGCATAAACATTAGAAGTCACTACCCAGAAAAATGATCTTGGTTTCATTGTAGACAACGCCTTGAAATCCTCATCTCAGTGTGTGCACAGCCATAAAAGCTAATAGAATGTTAGAAATTGTTCAGAGAATAAAACAGGATATTATAATTCCTCTTAATAGATCCAAGGTCCAAGCTCATCTGAAACATTATGTGCAATTCATGTCACTCCATTTCAAAAATTATATAGCAAAAGAGAAAAATTTCAGAAAAAGGCAACAGAAATAAAAAGGATGAAATTACTTCTGTATGAAGAAAGGCTGAACAGATTAGGAATCTTCAGCCTGGAGAAGAGAAAACTGAGGGGATATGACAGAGATTTTCAAATCACAAGTGGGGTGAAACACTTAGAGAATGACATGGTGACCCGTTCCAGCTGTAAACCGCAGTAAAACCGCAGGAATGGATAAATGTTTGTACTGTTTACCGCAAGTGTTTTTTTACTGCTCAAGTCTCAAGCCCTCCCTCAGGACAGGTATGTTCCGGACAGGGGGCTTCCCTTGTTTGCTTCTTCTTTATCTTTACTAGATGTGTGGAGGGCATTACATTTAGGGGATCGGGAATACACTCATACCTCTCGGGCCCATGCAACATAGTCCCGCATTGATTACTGGTTATTATATGATTCGCTGTTTTCCCAGGATTCCTTGGCGGAAATCGGGGGCTATGATGTCTCTGATCATGCTAAGATTTTGTTAAATTTAGATTTTCCAGGAGATGTTCGGAAGAGTTACCATTGGCAATTCCCTCTTTCTCTCTATTTTGATCCAGAGTTTGCTTCTTATTTGATTGCTAAGTGGCGGGATTACGCTACTCATAATGCAGGGCACGTGGGGGATCCCATTTTGTACTGGGAGGCAGCTAAGGCGGTTCTGAGAGGGGAGATCCTGGCTTTCTCTAGTAGGAAGAAGAAACAGAGGGATCGACAGTTACTGCATTTGGAGCGTCAGGTTAGGGAAGATCAACATCGCTATGGTCTTTGCCCCATGGGTATCAATAGGGCTTTACTGTTGGCGTCCCAGCAGGCCTTGCAAGAACTTATTTATGACCGTACCATATGAAAATTCTTGATGACTATATCTTTATTGATTCATTCTCTTTTCACTTTATCTTTGATTGTAGTTTGCAGTGTGGTTTTGGTGTTCTTTGCTTCTATTCTGGATTTGTCATCAATAAAATATTATTTGACATAAAATCACAACTATTCAAGGCTTGTGTGGATGGGATCAAACAGAGTTCGTGGGGATGGGGTGGGGACAGGGACAACTTTTTCCCCACATCATTCTCTAAAACAGATAACTAGAGCAGTGTTTATCAACCTTTTTACACCCTTGGACAGGCAGAAATAAAAGAATTATTTTGTGGACCGGCAAACTACTAGGACTAAAATTAAAAAACTCTGTTTCCACCCCATCCACGAGCTCAGTCCCCACAAATCATCTGATCCCATCCACACAAGCCTCAGTTATGATTTCATATTGAATGTATTTTATTAAAGTATAAAAAGAAACAATATTCTGTACAATTGTCATTTTATAAATACAAATAATACAGAGCAAGGATCAACAAAACCCCTGTCTCCCCTACCCTTCACATATATCCCCTCTACTATCAAGAAAATTGAACAAGCCAAATTATTACAGAATGCTACACAGAAATATCATGCTAACAGAATACTGCAGTCACACATGACAGGAATAGTTTTAGGGGAGTGCAACTAGGGCAACTGCCCCCTGGTCAGAGAGCGCCCTAAGCCAGCTGGAAACTAAAGAAGCACTGCCTGGGCTTTGCAGTCCCCAGTTATGTCTAACACCAGCTCTAGCAGGATATATATTTCAAATCTGATATATTCTAATCACAAAATAGAAATAAAATTATTTTTTCTACCTTTGGTCATCTCTGGTTTCTGCTTTCATCTTCTTTTCACACTCTTCCTTCCAGCGGCTGCCTTCTCTGTCTCTTCAATCCAGCATCTGCCCCTTCCATCCACTGTCTGTCCTCTCCCCCTTCCATATGGTATCTGTCTTCTTTCTATGCCCCTCTTCCTTTCCATCCAGCCTGTGCCCCTTCTCTCCTTTTCACATGATTCATTCCAGCTTTACTGCTCTCTTCATTTTTATCTCTCCTACACCAGATCTACCATCGTTGTACCTCTCTGCTTATTTTTCTGCTGACCCCTTCCCATCATCAATCTCTCTACTTTCTCATGCCCGTCTCTCCCCTTCCCCTCCTCTAATCTCCCTGCCAGCTGTTTCCTTCCTTTTTTTCCTTCTCCATTCCCTCCTCCTCCTCCTCCTGTCCAACAGTAACTCTCTTCCCTTCCTCCCCTCCCAGCAGTATCTCTCCTTCTCGTTCCCTCCAGGTCCTGTAGCAGCTGTCCCTTTTTCCCTTGCCCAGCAGCTTCCCAGACTCCTTTCCCTCCTCCCCTCCAAGCAGCATCTCTCCTTATCCTTCCCTCCAGGTCCTGTAGCAGCTGTCCTTTTTTTCCCCCTTGCCCAGCAGCTTCTCAGACTCCTTTCCCTCCTCCCCTCCCAGCAGCATCTCTCCTTCTCCCTCTCAAGGTCCAGTAGCAGCTGTCCCTTTTTCCCCCTTGCCCAGCAGCTTCCCAGACTCCTTTCCCTCCTCTCCTCCCAGCAGCATCTCTCCTTCTCCCTCTCCAGGTCCAGTAGCAGCTGTCCCTTTTTTCCCCTTGCCCAGCAGCTTCCCAGACTCCTTACCCTCCTCCCCTCCCAGCATCATCTCTCCTTCTCCCTCTCCAGGTCCAGTAGCAGCTGTCCCTTTTTTTTACCATCCCAGCAGCTTCCCAGCCTCTAACAGTGGCTTTCTCCCCTCCCAGCAACTCTCCTTACTTGCCAGTGCAGCGATTCAGGAAGGCAGCCTCGGGTCCTTTGTTGGGTCGCACCGCCTCTGAGGAAAGCGGAAGTTGCATCATCAGAGGCAGCCGCGACTCAGCAAAAGCCCCAAGGCTGCCTTTCTGAATTGCTGCACTCATAAGTAAGGAGAGCCGCTGGGAGGAGAGAAAGCACGCTGTCGGAGGCTCCCCATGACTATAGCTTATCGATCTTGCCGGTCCTGTGCGGACCAGCAGGAAATTGGAGATGTTGATCTCACCAGTCCTGTGCGGACCGGTAGGAATTTTCTGCGGATGGCACCGGTCTGCGGACCAGCTGTTGAAGAACAGTGAACTAGAGAACAATTTATGCTGGCAATAGTTATTGGTACCTTAAGAATGTACCATCCCTAGGGGAACCTCCAAGAAACTAACATAGCAAATTTAAAACAGATGAAATATTTTTCATTTAATAAAAATCAAACTGTGGAACTTATTACCAGTGGATGTGGTCAAGGTATTTAACATACCTGAGTTTTAAAAAGCTTAGGAAATATTCCTAGAGAAGTGCACAAACAATTACTGGTTAAGTAGACCAGTGTTTCTCAACACGTGGTATGCGTACCCTTGGGAGTATGCGGGCCACCTGTTGGATGTACGTGGCCGGCTACTACTGCCAGGGATCCCTGCTTGCCCCCCGCATAAGCGCCTACCTGGGATTCTTCCCTGCCTCCCTGTTTGCCCGCCTGCTGCACCACCACCCACCCCCAAAGCCAACCCTGCCACCTCGCTAGAGCTGGGCATGCTTCATTCCCACCCCCCCCCCTCAGCATCAACTCTGTGCAGGGATGGGCCACAGTGCATACATGCAGGCAGACAGGGAGGGATCCCCGGCAGCAGCTTCAGCGGGCAGGGCGAGGCAGGCAGAGATCCCTGGCAGGAGACAGGGAGGGGGCACAAACTAAACACAGAAGGAAGGGAAGGGGCATGAACATGGGGACACTAAATTGGGACATAGAAAGGAGGGAATAGAAAGGGAGAATTGATGAGCATGAGTGTGTGAGTGAGAGATGATGCACATAGGGAAGGAAAGAAAGAAAGGAAAGTTAGGCATAGAGAAAGAGGAGTGAGGGAGAGATGCATGAGGAATAGAAGGATGAGAGGGAGAAATGTTGGATATGGTGGTGGAGAGGGCAGACTGAAGGGGATGCAAGGGGGAGGAATGTTGGACATAGTGATGGAGAGAAACTACAGACTGGGAGTCTGACCTTGGTACCGGGAAAGATGGTAGAGGTGCTGATAAAGGACTGCATCATTGATCACCTTGACGGACACGATCTGATGAGGACCAGCCAGCACGGTTTCAATAAAGGCAGATCTTGCCTGACAAACTTGCTGCACTTCGAGGGAATAAACAGGTGGATAGACAAGGGCGACTCAGTTGACATATCTGGATTTTCAGAAGACATTCGACAAAGTTCCACATGAACGACTACTTCGGAAAATTGCATGCCATGGAATCGAGGGTGAAATACTCACGTGGATTAAAAACTGGCTGGAGCATAGGAAACAGAGAGTGTGGGTAAATGGACAATTCTCAGATTGGAAGAGCATCACCAGCAGGATGCTGCAGGCCTCGGTGCTTGGATCCATGCTCTTCAACATCTTTATAAACAATCTGAACATTGGTATGATGAGTGAGGTGATTAAATTTGTGGACGATACAAAGTTATACAGAGTAGTGAAGACACAGGAGGATTGTGAAGATCTGCAACGTGACATAATCAAGCTCGAGAAATGGGCATCGACATGGCAGATGAGGTTCAATGTGGATAAGTGCAAAGTGATGCATGTTGGGAACAAAAATCTCATGCATGAATACAGGGTGTCTGGGGCGGTACTTGGAGAGACCTCCCAGAAAAGGGACTTGGGAGTTCTGATTGACAAGTTGATGAAGCCATCTGCACAATGCACTGTGGCGGCGAAAAGGGCGAACAGAATGCTAGGAATGATCAAGAAGGGGATCACGAACAGATCAGAGAAGGTTATCATGCCGCTGTACCGGGCCATGGTGTGCCCTCACATGGAGTATTGCGTCCAGCACTGGTCGCCGTACATGAAGAAGGACACGGTACTACTCGAAAGGGTCCAGAGAAGAGCAACTAAAATGGTTAAGGGGATGGAGGAGTTGCCGTACAGTGAGAGATTGGAGAAGCTGGGCCTCTTCTCCCTTGAAAAGAGGAGACTGCGAGGGGACATGATCGAAACATTCAAAATACTGAAACAAATAGACTTAGTAGAGAAAGACAGACTGTTCACCCTTTCCAAGGTAGGGAGGACGAGAGGGCACTCTCTAAAGTTGAAAGGGGATAGATTCCGTACAAATGTAAGGAAATTCTTCTTCACCAAGAGAGTGGTAGAAAACTGGAACACTCTTCCGGAGTCTGTTATAGAGGAAAACACCCTCCAGGGTTTCAAGACAAAGTTGGACAAGTTCATGCTAAACTGGTGAGACTGGACTCTTTTGGAGCACTGGTCTTGACTTTTGGGCTGCCGCGTGAGCGGATTGGCTGGAGGATGGACCATTGGTCTGACCCAGCAGCGGCAGTTCTTATGGGAGAAATATGGCACTGTGCTGGAGAGGGGTGATAGAAGGAGAAATGGGCAGAAGTTAGATGGGGCTGGGGCTGGTGGGTATTGGTGAAAAATGCTGCACATGATCCGGGGGATGAGAGAGGGAGAAATGTTGGATATGGCAGTAAAGTGGGTGGGAGAGATGCCTGGATCTCTCAAGATAGATGGACAGTGAAAGAGAGAGAGATGCCAATAGGGGTGGAGGAGAGAGGAAGAAAAATCGGACTCGTGGAGGGACAGAGAGAGAGAGATGTTGTTTGGGGAAGGGAATGGTTGTCCGGAGGAGAGGAAGCTTGTAGGAGGCAGAAAGAAAGAAATATTAGATGCACAGTCAGAAGGAAATGCAACCAGAGACTCATGAAATCACCATACAACAAAGGTTGGAAAAATAATTTTATTCATATTTTCAATTTAATGATCAAAATGTGTCAGTTTTGTGAATTTATATCTGCTATCTATATTTTGCTCTATATTTGTCTATTTTTCTATAGTTGGTACTGATTGCATATTTTAAAGTCATCTGCCTTGACCTCTTTGAATCTCCTCCCCCCAGATATAAATGATAATTAATTAACATTTTCTATGAATACAGTATCTTTGTTTTCTTTTAATTTTGTGGTTACCATTAAGTATTAATAAGATTATATTGTGTGTACATGAAAAATGGATGGAAGAAATTGCGTTACAATTAGTACTATTATTATGGGGCGGGGTCAGGGGCGGAGCTTGGGTAGGGGTACTCAGTTGGTATTTGTTAGGCTTAGGAGGTACTTGGCTTGAAGAAGTTGAGAAACACTGAAGTAGACCTTGGAATAAATGGATCTTTAGGCTTGCTAAGTGCATCCAAGTGACCTGAACTGGCCACTTTGAGACAGGCTGCTGACCTGATGGACCTATAGTCTTACCAGTATGACATATTTTAGATTCTCATGTAAATACTCTCTCTTTAAATATTGGCAAAACTTATGTGAATACTTATGCAGAAGTTAGATGGCCTTAGAATGTAGCAAATTCTTAGTGAGATTTTGCCAGAGTAGTTTCTCTTTGAAAATTAACCTAAGGTACATAGGTACAGTTTAAAAAAAAACAAAACAAAAACAAACCCAAAATAATGTGCAATTGCCCAAATATTTCCGTGACTAGGGTTAGGTGGGAGAATTACATATGAAATTATTTCATATATAAATATAGTGTTCTCCCCTGACCGCATTATATTCCCACCTACTAAAACTTGGAAGCTATATTTAGCTGCTTTGCATGGGAAAATATTCAAACTTGGGATTCATCCACCTAAACAATTACTCTCTGCATTGCCAAGCCAAGGCATCTAAGCCTAGAATGGTTTGGAGTGAAATTAAAAATAAGCAGTACAGCCTGAAGGAATTCCTGGTGGCTTGGAATGAGCTGAGAATTCTACAAGTCCCTTGTGTTGCTACTGTTTTGCCAAACCTTTCCTATTTGTTGTGGAATACAACTGTGAGAACAACCTACAAACACAACATGAACGCTTGGCACTAATATCAATTTTTTCATTTATGATATTTATACAATATGGTCACATGTTTTGCACAGCACATCTGCAGCAGATTATAGTAGGAGTATGAAGTTACAATAGACTAGAAGATGTAATCCTGGGAAATGTTGCCTTCATGTTCTTGCCAGGGTAGAATAATTGTTTGAAAGCTAACATGCAAATCAAAACCATGATTCAGCAGTTCTTTTTGGATGCATAAGTGGAAATATAAAGTATTGCCAAAGAGCAGTCTCTAGCTTTTCCATTTGTTTATACATGAAGAAGCTTTTAGATTAATGTTGAATCCTCTGAAATGGGAACTGCAGAAGAAATCCATAGAAAGAATTTTACTTTGGTATGAGACAAGTCTCTGCAGTAGCTATAAAGAGTGAAACCATGCCTTACTTTAATAGTATGATTGACTTGCACGGTCAGTGGCAATGCAGAAGAGCACTATGGTCCAAAAGGTGTATTGTTGCATAGAAATTAACCTGTTATGGAAATAACTTGCAGCTCATTCATTTCTGTGTGATCGCTTTAAATAATGAATGCATCAGACTTTCAACCACAGGCCACATACTTTAGGGGTGGGTTTAGATTTTAAGAATTAACACTTTCCATCCATGACAGCAGTGCAGTATGTACAGTGCTATATGTCACTTAGAGCAAAGTCTAATTTCAGCTAATTAAGGAGATCGTGTACTAAAGTGTGAAAACAGTTTGCACAAATTGTCAGGGGCGTGTCCAGCATGCCCTATGGAATTCATACAAGGACACGTGGATTAGTGCACGTCAAACCTATTCACAAGTAGTGTGGCAGCACTTAACACCTCCTATGAAGGCATGCTAAGTGTGCAAATGAACATATGCATGCGTTAAGTACCATGTGCTCACTGAAGTATGCAGTCGATGCCCATTCTCCTCCTAGTCCCTGTCCCCTAACACAATATGCAGTTTACGTGTGAATTAGGATGCAGAAACCATCGTGCCACTGCGATAGCTATTAGCTTGCTTCGGTTAGAAGTTAACACGCCCTAATTTGCATGTTAACAGTTGTGTGCAACTGGTGGGACAGCCCTATCGGGGATGGATGACTGCTGGATCCTCTTTTTCTCCTTGGTCTGTTACATCTGCGGACTCCTAATATCAGGACCTAATGGCTGACTGGAATTTATTTATTTATTAATTAATTTAATTTTAATTAATTAATGTTTAACCTTTTTAATTTATAATTTAATAATTATTTTATTTTTGTTTTTAAGATAATCTTTGTTTCATCCTCACTGAATACTTGTTGGAATGTACATACCTTATCTCTATCTCAGGATTTCCCCAATGAATATGCATCAGATCTATTTGCATGTACTGCTTTCAATGCATATTCATTGAGGAAATCCTGAAAACCCGACTGGAATACGGCTCTCGAGGACCGGAGTTCCCTACCCCTGCTCTATCTCTATCTTTCCTATCTTCAATGGAGTTCCTTTCATTAATCAATTGTTACATCGTAAACCGCTTAGGTCAGTAAAATGCAGGAGCGGTATATCAAATCTTCAAATAAATAAACATAAAGCTCTTTAGTAAAAGGGCTCCTAAGTCTTGCATAAAAGTTTGTTAAAGTGTTTAGTCAAGGTATATGAAGTCTTATCATAACGAAGGAATAATATTTATTTGAATTGTTAGAAATCATATGGCTTTGTTGATATTTTCTTGAAAGATGATTCTAGAACTGGGTGTATGTAGCTACGCAGCTTGCATGCATAAGTGTTCATAAAAGTAGCATCTTGGGCTATATTCAATAAATGACGTTCAAAATTTAGGGTTCCTTTTAT
Source organism: Geotrypetes seraphini (assembly GCF_902459505.1). Lineage (NCBI taxonomy): Eukaryota > Metazoa > Chordata > Amphibia > Gymnophiona > Dermophiidae > Geotrypetes > Geotrypetes seraphini. The sequence goes on along the minus strand of NC_047086.1, from coordinate 308,897,476 downwards.
CAAAGTGCGGTAGGCGGTTAACGCGCGGAATACCGTGCGTTCAACTGCCTGCCGCGCTAGTCACTAATGCCTCCATTGACGAGGCATTAGTTTTTAGGCTTGCCGCGGGGGTTAGCGCATGATGAAATGTCCGACGTGCTAACCCCCGTAGCGCGCCTTGATAAAAGGAGCCCTTAGTTGTGGAAAAAATCACTACGGAGCAAAAAACAAAAGGAAAATCAGTATGGAACAGTATTCTATGACGAGTGTTCTGGGATTGATGCCATTTATAGAATAGCACATATGCCTATGCCCATCTATAGCCATGCCCCCTTTGCAGATCTGTGCTGAAACACTTAGGGGTCCTTTTACAAAGGCACGGTAGCGGTTTAATGCGTGGAATACCGTGTGTTAAACCGCCTGCCGCGCTAGTACCTAATGCCTCCATTGACGAGGCATTAGGATTTTAGGCTGCCGAAGGGGTTGGCGCGTGATGAAATATCCGACGCGCTAATCCCCGTAGCGTGCCTTGATAAAAGGAGCCCTTAGGCACTCTTCTATAAATGAGTGCATATGTTTTCATGTGGATCTGCCATTTTGGCACCTTACATTCATTAAAATGCTTTTCTGCACCAATAATTCAACACGGGTGTAATATCTAACATTCAACGCAATATATAGAATTCCCCTGTACTACACCCTATTCTTTAAGGTAGTGCATACTGTATGTGCTATAGCAGGCAGCTGTGAGGGGATATACACACGGATGGATCATGGGAAGGGCAAGTCTCCAACTTATACGCAGAGGTTAGCATAACTGGGTTTAAAAAAGGGTTCGACAAGTTCCTGGAGGAAAATTCCATAGTCTGCTATTAAGACAGCCATGAGGGAAGCTATTGCTTGTCCTGGGATCAGTAGCATGGAATGTTGTTATTATTTGGGTTTCTGCCAGGTACTTGTGATCTGGCTTGGCCACTGTTGGAAACAGGATACTGAGCGAGGGAGACTTGCCCTCCCCCATGAATGCATGAAAAATGAGCATGCACAGGGGGCAGGCCTCCCTCACACATGCTCAATTTCACTAAAATTAAGCATGTGCGCGAGAGGTTAGGGCAAGGAGAGCAGTGACTCAGGAAAACTAATATTACATTATATTAAAATACATTTCTAGACCGCAATATCTTCCAGATTGATGCGGTTTACATCATCAAAAGACTCTATCACAGTGAAATACGAGAAAAATATTATCTTCCTTACTTTCCTAAGAATTTTACAAAAAGAGATGTCTTTAATAGTTTTTGGAAATGCATATATGAAATCGAAGAAGCAAACAAAATATGCAGTTCCGTATTCCAACTAGCAGCCTGATATGCAATTGTTTGATGCAAAAATTTATTGAAAAGACATTCTCGTACTGGAGGGATCACAAACAATGAAGTTATCTTTAGTGGACGAACCGCTTTAAAAAATGTAAATTGTTCTAGTAAATAACCAGGTGCCTGACAATATACGGCTTTATAACAGTGCGTCTCAAATTTAAACCAAACCCTGGCCTCAAAAGGCAACCAACGGAGTTGTCTGTAGTATAAGATTAATTTGATCAGATTTTTTTCAAATCAAAAATCAGACGCACAGCCGCATTCTGGATTTTGTGCAATCTATGCAAATTTGACTGAAGACCTACCAAATGAACTGAATTACAGTAGTTCAGTATACTAAGTATCAGAGATTGGACCAGTATTCTAAATGCAATGGGACTAAAAAAAGACTTAATTGTACATAGCTTCCAAAGAGTGAAGAAATAGTTTTTAACCAAGGCATTTGTAAATGTTTTCATAGTTAAATTCTTATCCAGGTAAATATCCAAGATTTTAATTGGCTGTAAGAGGACTTCTGGCAGGATTTGGGAACCCCTGCCAGCCCAGGTATGTGGGATTGTGGCAGGGGTGATGAGTGGCAAATGTGACAAACCTGTCCATTTCTGGTTTGGGCCCAAAGATAGGGAGGAAATTCACTAAACTCCGTTGCAGGAGAGTTGATCAAGTTGAAACTCAGACTGCAGAATTAGCTGACTACTACTTAGACAGAGAAATTGCATCAGATGAGGAATGGCAGGAAAAGGACAGGCAGGAAAGCTTTACCCAGTTTAAACCTGGCCCTGACACTGTCAGGAGATTACTACCTTTCCAGCAGCCTGTCCCTTTGAGAGCCAGGACTAGAAAGAAACCTGTTTGTAGACAAACGGAGCAAGCTAGTGTGTGGGGAGCCCTTCCCCCACCCAGTCTCAGGGGGTGTGTCTCTCCACAGCTTAAAGCAAGGCAGTCCAGAGTAGGAAAAGGGGAGAGGCAAGCTGGAACTGAGGAGAGCCAGGAAGAGAGGGAGATTCTCTCTGACCAGCCAGAGGAGGCTGGTGAAATGGATTGGCATATGGCAGAGGCAGAGGAAATATTTTCTTCCTCTAGAATTTGTGAGCAGGGCCAAGGAGAAGCAGTGGACATTCAGGAGAATCTGGTAGGAACTGAAATTTTTCCTGTTAACATGGAAGTGCAGTGAAATATATGTGTTTTGTTCTCTGCCTGCAGACTCTGAGCTGTGGTTTTTTTTTTCTTTGAGGAGAGTTTAGTTTCCTCTCCTGGAATTCTGAACTTTGAATTTTGCCTTAAAATATTGTTTTTGATTCAAACAAACATTTGTATGTTTTCCTTGCTAGCAGCCAGGCTAGGCAATTACGTTCCTCTCTCACAGCTGTATGTAGTTGCTACAGCAACGTTTCAGAAGGAAACATACTTTGAATTTCTGCACTGAACCAGAACAGTGGCTCTGAATTAAACTTCTTTCCATGCTGGCCTGTTATAAGTTTTTCCCTTGTAGTGCCTTCTGTGTTTTTGAGCACTAGTGCTACTTATAAAGAAACAGCTTATGTAAAGAAAGGGTATGCTGAAGTAAAAGCCCTGTGATATTTTTGCATGCTTTGCTGGGAGGTTGGTTTTTTTTCCCCTTTTCATTATCTGGCCAAGGACTGGCAGTGTTCATTTTGAATTAACATCTGAGTGAATATTGCAAACCTAAAGTATATAACTATCTGCTCTGGTGAAGAGGACTGTGTTATAATCTACCATTAAAGTCCAGAAGAAGGGAACTGTATAAGCCATTTCTAACAAACTTGGACACTTTGATTTTGGGTTTTTTTTTTTTCCCTGTATGAGAAATATATGATTTCATGGAATGAGTGTTGTTTTGAAACTGCAAGGCTGAAGCCTGTATTATGGTTTACTTGCCCAGTGGCTGAAATAAAGCAATTGTTTTTGCCATTTCTGACTGACTACTTACTTGCATGACCCTGTTAGGCTATTAACTAGCCAGATAAAGTCCTGAAGGGTCCCTTAGTTGGAAGGTACACACCGGGCCAGAAGTTTTGTCATGATCCCGTGGGCTTGCTGCGCATATCAGGGACACGGGTGTGACACAGGCAGGCAGGGAAAAATTTTGTGCCCTTCTACTTTAGTCTTAGGCTTTCCCAGAGATCTGGCTATGCATTTGTTATTCAGCAAGCCTTAGCAGCGTGGTTGTTAAGAATATTTTTGAATAACATAATAGCAGATCTACTCTATGGGAGCTTCCAACGGAATCTTGGAACACTCTCAGCGCATCTCAGATTCTGGTTGGCCCAGGTGCTTAAGACCCCTCCTATGAGAGGGGCCTTCAGCGCCTGTGCCAATCAGGGCCTTAGGCCCCTTCCCGGTGCATCCCAGGATACACTGGCAAAGGCAAGCCTACCATTCAGTTGGAGATGGGCCTGCCGACCAGAAGGAGGAAGCATCTCTCCAGCTGGCCAACTTAAAAAGGATACTGTGGGGTCCGGGTGGGATGGGGGAGTCGGGGAGCATGCCCTTCGGAGGGGGGGTACCGGTAGAAGGGATTGGGCACTGGGCATCCCTCCTGCTGATGATCGTACGTGGGGTGGGGAGTTCCAGCAAGAGGGACTGGGAATCCTTCCTGTCGGTGGATGTCTTGGGGGGAGGGTGGCAGGAAGAACTGGACATCCCTCCTGCTGGTAGTCTTCATGAGGGGGACAGGTTCCCTGCCATGGCCGCTAAACCGATCGCAACAGGGTGTCCTATACAGAATCTGGCCCTTAGACCTGGTTTTACATCGTCTAAGTCACAACGTATAAGTTCCGTCCGGGCAGCCTCATAAAACTTTTGATTATCCCTGCAGAACAACTAAGTGTAGGTCGGCCCAAATCCTGCTCACATCCCACCCTCACCACTCCTTCAAAAATGCTTCTTTCAGCTCTGGGTGCACCGCGGGATTCAGAGGCCTATTTTTTATTTTTGTTTTGATTATGAGCCCCATAGGGTCTACTATATTATAGCCTGATGAAGTGAACCCGTGGAGAGTTCACTTCATCAGGCTGTTATACATTTGAATGATATTATGATTGGTATAAAGAGATGGATGCTTAACATAGGGAAGACAAATATGATGTTTCTATCTAGAAGTTCTCATCAGGATCTTTTAACCTCAGCTAGGTTATTAGATTCCTAAGTAAAATTTTCCTGTGAGATTCGATATCTGGGAGTGATTATTGACTTATAATTATTTTTTAAAAAGCACGTATCAGCGGTGATAAAGAAAACTTACTTTAAGCTTCAGCTAATGAATAATTTGAGCCACTATCTTTCTTGGAACAATTACAAGCATGTGCTCTAAACCAGTGTTCTTCAACCACCGGTCCATGAACCGGTGCCGGTCCACAGAAATTTCCTGCCAGTCCACAGGGCCAGCATGTGCATCAGACCCAAAACTATGTTCTTCAATTGCCGGTGTGTGGTGCGATCGATGCGTTGTTAATAAGATTATATTGTATGTATATATGAAAAAAATGAATGGAAAAAATAGTGTTACAATTAGGATTATGGGGGCAGGGTCTGGGGTGCAGATTGGGTAGAGATGGGCATGGTCTGGCCCACAACTTAGCCCAGTGTTCTTCAACCGCCGGTCTGCAGACCGATGCCGGTGCACAAAATAATTATTTTATTTCTGCCGGTCCATAGGTGTAAAAAGGTTGAAGAACACTGCTCTAAACAGTAGCAATGTCTAGTCTTGATTATTGTAACATCGTATTATTGGATAGTCCCTCTACCATATTACATGCATTGAGGTTGTGCAAAATTCAGTTATTTGAACACTGTTCAGGTTGACAAAAGATGAACATACATCTGACTACTATATTAAAGGCTCCTTTTACGAAGCCGCGTTAGCGGCTTTATCACACATGACTTTATCACGCGCTAACCCCCGCGCTAGCTGAAAAACTACCATCTGCTCAAGAGGAGGCGGTAGTGGCTAGCGCAGCCGGCAGTTTAGCGCGCGGTAAACCGCTAACGCGGCTTCATAAAAGGAGCCCTAAGTTTTATTGGCTTAAAATGGAATTTAGAATTATATATAAATTACTGCTGCTTATCTATTTAAGCTTACATAGGTTGACCCCTAAATATTTAGCTGAGAGTCTTTCATATTATATCGCGCTTCCCAAGTTATGTTCTGCTGGACACTGAGATCTATCTATACCAGGGATCTCAAAATCCCTCCTTGAGGGCCGCAATCCAGTCGGGTTTTCAGGATTTCCCCAATGAATATGCATTGAAAGCACTGCATGCACATAGATCTCATGCATATTCATTGGGGAAATCCTGAAAACCCGACTGGATTGCGGCCCTCAAGGAGGGACTTTGAGACCCCTGATTATACCATCCAGGAAAGAACTCAAATTACAAACCATGAGATCAGGTGTGTTTCCCTGCACAGGTCCTGCAGAATGGAACAGGCTTTTCACAATATATACAGCAGCAAAGGAATTTCAAAGTATTTAAAAGATTGTTCAAATGCCATCTGTTTTGCCAAATGAAGTATGGGGGATGAAGTTGTGACACTATTTTGTATGTCTGGGTTGTGGCTAAAGTTTTAAATAATTTTGCAGTCCTTTTACTAAGGCACGCTAGCTGTTTTAACACATGCTAAATGCTATCGTGTCCATAGGTGATAATGGATGCATTAGCATTTAGCACGCGCTAAAACGGCTAGCGCACCTTAGTAAAAAGACCCCTTTATGTAATATTCCAGTTTAGAAAATAGGACAAATAGGTTTTATGGTGATAATCTGGCAATGATATGATTACTTCTTGACTGCTGTGGTTTTCCAGATACTCGGTTCTGTCCTTGTAAAACTTTCTTGCTTTCTGTAATGATAGTAGAAGAAAGAGAAGGAACAGAAACCCCATGTAAAATTGAACAAAAGAAAAAAAAAAATGGGGAGTGGGATAGACCTCGTCAACCTTGGGACAAACAATCTTTATTCCAATTTGCACAGAAATAGTACATATAAAACCATATATAATAAATAGTCCTATAAGCAGAATGTCCTAATTGTAGAAGGATCCAGTAGATGACCCGACACACCCTTGAGGCAGGCCTCTATCTGGAGGCCGAAACACGGACCATATCAAGTCATCTACTCTACTGGATCCTTCTACAATAAGGACATTCTGCTTATAGGACTATTTATTATATATGGTTTTATATGCACTATTTCTGTGCAAATTGGAATAAAGATTGTTTTTCCCAAGGTTGATGAGGTCTATCCCACTCCCCACTTGTTTCTCTTTTTTTCTGTAATAACAGATAATTTCTATTTAGAGACTTTCTCAAGCCAACATTCCTCAGCAAACACGGAGCAGAATTTTCAAAAATACCCACTAAAATTTGCCTGCCTGAAAATAGGTGAACATGGTTACAATATTTTCTCTGGTAGGGGAAGGAGAATATCCATGAGGATTTCATTTTGAAAGCCACATGTGTACTTTCTCTTGGGTATGTTTGTACCTGATTCAAAGCAGGTTTATGTTCTGAGAGGCCCTATTCTCATAGTCGGTTACACTGTCAGATGGAAACCCCATATGGACTTGCCTGCAGAAATGCTTTTAGAAAATGAGACGGTAATTATTTCTGCAGGCAATCCCAAATGGGGTTTCCGTTTGAAATAGGCCTGATTTATAACAGGATGCCTAGGTGAGAAGTTCAAAAAAGCACTTCCCTTAAGCTTATTTTATAAAGGCAAGTTAAGCCATGCAATTCATTCTTTGGAAAGAACTCTGTGTTAACACTGTCAAACCCAAATGCTCCTCCACATTATTTTTTAACTGACCTCAGTCACACCATTCAGGATTGTGAGGTCAGTTTGCAACTGGAGAGGAAACATTGCTTGCCAGTTGGCAAAGTTTGTAGCTTTTACATCTATTGGTTTTATCACCCCTGATGTAGCCTGGGTACGGCATAACCTGGCCGTGTCGGGCATCAGCTTTTAATCCTTGGGACTTTGTATGTACAAAAGAAGACTTTTATTGTGATACAAAGGTCTACTTCTTCCTCCTCCTCTACTTTTGAAAATTAGGGCAAAGCCTGAGGGTAAAAAGCATATGAAAATGTTGTACCAATGTGGATAAGTAGAAAATTATCCTAGTATTATCTGAATTCCTTGTAAGATTGCACATAAGGCAAATTGATTTATACAAGCCTTTGACTGAAAGAGGCCATTTGTCTGAGATATTAATGTTTGTGTATGACTCATTTTTATAGTTTTTCTTGTTTGTTTTATGATATTTTTAAATATTTGATTGTTCTACTGCCCAGGACCAGTCTAAATAAATACATATGCACATACATTAGCATATTTCTAGCTTTTGAAAGTCAGTTTAATTTTGTTTACAGTAGAGATTAGTGATCTGCATACTGTATGTAACTGTTCTGAATGCTTGACAGATTCATTATGATGAGATAATGCAACAAGTAATAATAAATGACAAATAAATCACCTTATTCAAACCACGGCACTCACTGAGAAGAACTGTCAGATACTTTTGACAACTTTTTGAGGTAATATACAGTGATAATTAGCCATCATCACTTTTACTGTGTAGGACCTATCAGTCACTGTTAATTGCCATCTGTGACAGCACTTAGTTCCAGATAATGCTTTTGCTTACTGACATTGCAGGATAGGCAATATCTCTTGTACTGAGTGATAAGGACTGTCCAAGGACTACTTTTTTTCCAATATGCAAGCTTTTCTTTGATTTCCCCAAACTCATTGCAAATACATGCATATTATGTGCTTAAGAGACTGGAAATCATTCTGGACTCAGTCTACCCCTCTGATGTGTGTAGCCATCACTTGCAAAGAGCAAACTGTTATCCCTAAATGCAACTACAAATCTGGGTCTTTAGTGACTTTGGGGTCCTTTTACAAAGTGGCAGTAAAAAGTGGCCTTAGCCCACCTTTATGCGAGTCTTTCTCCATGCTAAGGCCATTTGTACCCTAGCTGAAAAATGACCAATTTTCCATTTTCTATAGGTGGTAAGGGCTCATATGCTAATCCTGTGCTAATCAGATAGCACAAGTCAATGTCCGGGGCGGTACTTGGAGAGACCTCCCAGGAAAGAGACTTGGGAGTTCTGATCGACAAGTCGATGAAGCCGTCCGCGCAATGTGCGGTGGCAGTGAAAAAGGCGAACAAAATGCTAGGAATGATTAAGAAGGGGATCACAAACAGATTGGAGAAGGTTATCATGTCGCTGTACCAGGCCAAGGTGCGCGCCCTCACCTGGAGTACTGCGTCCAGCATTGGTCGCCTTACAAGAAGAAGGACACGGTGATACTTGAAAGAGTCCAGAGAAGGGCGACTAAGATGGTTAAGGGCCTGGAGGAGTTGCCATATAGTGAAAGATTAGAGAAACTGGGCCTTTTCTCCCTTGAACAGAGGAGATTGAGAGGGGACATGATTGAAACAGTCAAGATACTGACGGGAATAGACTTAGTAGATAGGGACAGGTTGTTCACCCTCTCCAAGGTAGGGAGAATGAGAGGGCACTCTCTAAAATTGAAAGGGGATAGATTCCGTATGAACGTAAGGAAATTTTTCTTTATCCAGAGAGTGGTAGAGAACTGGAATGCTCTTCCAGAGTCTTTCATAGGGGGAAACACCCTCCAGGGATTCAAGATAAAGTTAGACAAGTTCCTGCTGAACAGGGACGTACGCAGGTGGGGCTAGTCTCAGTTAGGGCGCTGGTCTTTGACCTGAGGGCCGCCACGTGAGCAGACTGCTGGGCAAGATGGATCACTGGTCTGACCCAGCAGCGGCTGTTCTTATGTTATGTTCTTAATACCTACTGTCCACTCTCAGATATGCCTCCTTGTCAGAAAAATAGACACATATTTTTAAAGCACACAGTTTGTGGATGCGGGTTGCAGATTTAAGTTTCAAGTTTATTAAAGTTTTGATTTGAACGCAATATCAAGTAATTTCAATGTGTATAACAATAATAATTTGGGGGACAAATAAAAACCATTTAAAACAATAAACATACAATCTTATCAAGTTTCAAGTTTAATAGTTTTTTTTGATTAATCGCTTAATCATACTTCTAAGCGATGAACAGTTTAAAAATTATATTTGAAGGGAAACAATACAATAAAAAACAAAATTTAAATAATGACAAGGGATTAAAATTCAACTTAACATACTCATAACATTGGGTAAAGGGGGAATGAAATACAATTTAATAAAGTAAAGTAGAAACAATAAGGAAAAGATACAAAAGGTAAACAAGATAACAATATAAAATTATAAAAATAAATTTATTAGGACTATGGGATATTAAAATTAGTTTTCAAAGGCATCCTTGAAAAGAAATGTTTTAAATTACTTTTAAATTTTCCAAGTTCCTGTTCTTCCCTTAAAAATATTGGAAGGGCGTTCCAAGTCTGTGGTGCGGTAACCGAAAAATGAATTGCCGTCTTGTATTAATAACCTTCAACGAAGGAATAGTCAGTAAATTCTGTTCATTGGATCTCAAAACTCTATTTGGAGAGTATGGAATTAATAATTTATATATAAATGCTGGGGTTTTATTACAAAAAGATTTGAAAGTCAGTATACAAAGCTTATATGTAATTCGATGAATAACTGGAAGCCAGTGTGCATTTTTAAGAAGCAGTGTTACGTGGTCGAACTTTCTGGATTTAGTTATAAGCTTGATGGAAGCATTTTGAATAATTTGAAGATGCTTTATTTCATTCAACGTAATTCCCTTGAAGAGAGAGTTGCAATAATCAATTTTAGAAATCACCAAAGAGTGAATAAGAATCTTATCCACAATTATTTAAAGATACATAAGGAATACAAGGATAAACTACATTTCTTTAAAAACAAACAAACCCAAAAAGAAAAACATTTAGGGAAGAATAACATCAGGAGGGATATTTACTGTAAGATGTCTGAGTGTGTCCTACAGTAAATCCTTTTAAGCCGTGGTAAGCATGTCCTAAGGCTCCTTTTACAAAGGCGTGCTAAAATGCCGCACGCTAGCCGCTACCGCTTCCTTTTAAGAAGGCGGTAATTTTTCAGCTAGCGTGCGCTAAAAACGCTAGCGCACCTTAGTAAAAGGAGCTCCTAGTGTTTATCACAGCTTCGTAACAGGAGCTTTTTGAGAGGTGGTATTCATAAGGATATGGTAAGGTCAAGGGGAGAAAAGTAATACATGCAGATTACATTTTCCGATCTATATGTGTATTTTCAAGCAAAATTCTATCCGCACTAAAGCAGGTGCAAGGTGCACTTTGCAAAGTGGTATATACGTGCATTCACTTTGACAATTCATAAAAAACTTTCAGGCAAACAGTATGTGCTGCCTTTGTCTCTGTGCAAATAATTTGAAACCTACTCCTCCAGTTTGTAATCAGTGAAGAAAATATGATTTCACTTCAAGTGATCATGTTCTTTTACTTTTTTTCAGCTCCTGCTACTTAGTATTCCTATAATACTACTAGATGTCACAGCCTATACACAAAACATGTAAGAGACAGTTCCTTCGAGAGAGAGCTTACAGTCTAGAAACATAGAAACATAGAAAGATGACGGCAGAAAAGGGCTACAGCCCATCAAGTCTGCCCACTCTACTGACCCACCCCATTAAGTCTGAGTGCTGATGGGGGGGGGGCGCTAGAGAGCCCGAACAAGATGGAGGCTTAGGGCTAGAGCTCTCGTCCACGGCTCCGCTAATTTTACTCCCCTTGTGCACCACCGCATTTACTCGCGCTAATTCTTTTGGTAAACATGCCTGCCCCTAAACAGGGAAAAATTGAGGCTGCCTTTGCAGGCACGTCCGGCGCTAAACGGCAGAAACAGGACCCGCATCCCCTATCAAAGGCGATGCGCCTCGGCCATGTGTCGACCCAGAACTCACGGTGTCGGACCAGCTCCAACTCATTTCCAATATGTTATCCGAAAGCAAAGATGACATCAAAGATATCAAGCACGAAATGATATCGCTAACTGAAAAAATGTCTGCGATGGATTCCAAACTGGAAGCCTTGGAGCGCAAATGCCAAACTATTGATGAGCTCACAACAGATCAATTGATGGACCGGAAGGCCTTGCACGCCCTGGAGGAACAGCTGAATGATCTTGGTAACCACAGCCGACGGAACAACTTGCGAATTACCGGCTTACGTGAAGGGATTGAAGGTCTTAATGCCTGTAAATTTTTTTGAAGAATGGTTCCCCAAAGTGCTATCTCTACAGTTTGACCGGCCGCTTGAAATAGAGCGAGCCCACCGGGTTCCAGCCAAGACTCCTTCGGGTTCCCAGCGGGCACGTCCTGTGGTGATGAAGCTGTTGCGCTTCCCACACGTGGCCCAAATCTTAGAAAAAATGCGATCGCTTCGGAAACTCGACTGGCAGGGACAAACCGTGTATATATCTGCTGATTACACTAAAGCCACTGCGGAGAAGCGGCGCCAATTTCTGGCTATGCGCCCTCGCTTGCGTGCACTCGAGGCGCGCTTTGGCTTACTTTCACCTGCACGCTTTAAAATCACCTTCAACAACCGTACCAAAACCTACAATGACCCTGCAGACGTGGATCGGTTCCTGAAAGAACAGGAGGACCTGCAGCATATGGACACTTGACTGTGTATCAGGCTTTTTACATAGACCTTTTCACTTATATTTACTGTTATACTGTTTTAATGTATTACTGAAAGCACTTAATAGCTTAGCTCTTTTCAGAGCTATGGGTGGAGTATTTAACCATAATATTTCTGATTTCTACCATCGTACTTGCAGCGGGGCCGATGGAAGAGGGGCCTGGCCCTGAGCCTCCATGTTGTGCTGCCTCTTACCCTCCATAGGCCTTCGGGGCGCCTTTTTGGTGGGATAATTACAGGGCTATTGTCTTGTGGGCGGGAAGGGGGCGTTGAGATGCATGTGGGGTGGGCGGCGGGGTGTATGCAAGACTGTGAGAATGGGGTTTATTTCTGGTTTTTTTCCGTTCAGAGCAGAGCAGTTACTGACTGGTTGAATGCCATCAGGATAGCATGGGATGTGGACAAGCGACGCTCAGTTTATCTGTATACTACTCTTTATGGCTTTTTGTAATGTGTTATCTTTGAATATTAGAGGTTTAAACCATCCCATCAAAAGGAAGCGGGCACTTCTGTATTGTAAGCATCATTCTGCACATATAGTTTTTCTGCAAGAAACCAAGCTAAATTCGATTGAATCTGCTAAATTGAAACGGGATTGGGTCTCTCAATGTTTTTTCTCCCCTGCAGTGTCATCTAAGGGAGGGGTGGCCATCTTACTCTCTAAACAACTTAACTACACTATAGTGCATACTTCTCATGATTCTCAGGGGAGGTGGGTCACATTCACCCTTGACATAAACTCTCGTAGATATACTTTCTTTACGCTTTATGGCCCAAATATGCCTAATACTGATTTCTTTAAAGACTTAGCTAAAGAACTAACATCTATATCCACTGATTACTTTGTAATGGGTGGAGACTGGAATCTGGTCTTGGATGCCCACCTTGACCGAAGATCCCACTCCTCTTACCGTTCCCCTTCTACGCTTCCGCTATTGAAGCATATCATCCAGTCCTATGGACTGGCTGATGTCTGGCGTCTCTTTCACCCTAGGGATCTAGAATACACCTTCTGGTCTGCACCCCATGCTTCTGCCATGAGACTGGACTACTTTCTTCTGTCTCATTCCCTTTTACAAACTGTACGCTCATCCTCTATTCTTCCTTGCCCTCTATCTGACCATTCCGCTGTCTCAGTCTCCTTTAATCTGCCTGCACCATCCTCTCCTACACCTACCTGGTGTCTGAATATGGCCCTCCTGGAAAATAAAGATTTTCTCACACAGGTTGCGACCTGGACTGAAGAATATTTTGCACATAATGATACCCCGGAGATAGCCTTTCAAACTATATGGGACGCATATAAAGCATACTTGCGAGGTAGAATCATTGCGTACTCAGCCCACTTGAATAAAGAACGAAAACGGGCACTCATTACTTTGGAGAATCAAATTAAATCACTGGAGGTGGTGTATCATATTTCTCCCACTATGCCAGACTTGGCGCAGATTCGCAAGCTCAAATTCCAATACAACTCCATACTATCTGAGAGGGCAGGAGTCCTATTGTACATGAAGGGGCTATGTATTACGAGCATCGTAATAAAGCAGGAACGCTATTGGCCAATTATCTTAAGCACAAAAAGAGAGCTGGACATATTAAGGCCCTTAAACCTGCAGGCTCTCTCATTACAGATCCTAATGCCATAGCTGATCATTTTAAATCCTTCTATGAGCGCTTATATACATCAGGGATAGACCCCTCTAAAGAGGATTTTGATGAGTTCTTTCAAGGTTTGACCCCCCTACACTTCCGCCTCAACTAATTGAAAATCTGAATAAACCTCTTACAGTCTCAGAAATTGAAGTTGCTATAGCTGGGTTGAAGTCTGGCAAAGCTCCGGGAGGAGATGGCCTTCCCTTGGGCTTCTATAAAACCTTTCAGACGTCTCTTCTTCCCCATTTGTTCCGACTATATACTGATTTTTTGGGAAAAGGAACTAGTGCTGGAACTTTCGTTGAAGCGGATATTGTAGTTTTTCCCAAACCTGGACGTGATCCCCTACTTCCGAAAAACTATAGACCGATTTCCCTACTCAATTATGATTGTAAAATCTATGCAAAACTTCTTGCAGAACGACTAGCTAGGGCTCTCCCATTGTTCATTCATCCTACTCAATGTGGTTTTGTGAAGGACCGCCTGACGGCGGATAATTCGAGAGTATTTTGTCATGTATTGCAGGCAGCCCGCAATATTTCCACTCCAGCGTGTGTGATGTCATTAGATGCAGAAAAAGCCTTTGACTATGTGGAGTGGAAATATTTATTTTACACACTACGGTGGTATCAGTTGGGAGATGCTTTCATTGATATGGTACATCTTTTATATGCCAGTCCCAGGGCCAGATTGAATGTGGAGGGATATCTATCCCCATACTTCTCTCTATCTCAGGGAACGAGGCAGGGTTGCCCTCTGTCGCCGCTCCTATTTAATCTGGCCCTGGAACCCTTATTACGTAAACTTGATAATGAGCCTACAATTACAGGTATACGGGTAGGTTTGACCGAGGTGCGTCTTTCTGCTTTTGCAGATGATGTGCTTCTTTATGTTTCCAATCCTAGAGATACCCTCCCGGTGATTCTCAATCTTCTTTCTATTTTTGGTCGGCTATCCGGCTATACCATCAATTGGGACAAGACTGAGGTCCTACCCTTGAACATCTATTGTACACAAGCTATGGTTGCACCCTTCGGACTTACCTGGTGTTCCACTTCCATTAAATATTTGGGGATCCATTTTTGTACCACCTGGCAAGATACAGTGGCCCTTAATGTCAAATTATTACTTTCCAAACTACAAACATTATGTAATCAGTGGTCCCCACTCTATTTAACCTGGTGGGGCAGACTAGAAATCATCCGCATGATGTTGACTCCACAAATTCTCTACGTTCTCCAGATGTTGCCCCTGCCCCTCCCTCCTATGCTATTTAAGCAAATAGATCGAACTTTAACCACATTTTTATGGAAGGGGAAGCCCTCTCGAATTGCTTTATCTACTCTTAAGAAACCATGGAGCCAGGGTGGGGTCAATTTTCCTCACTATATACGTTATGCCACTGCAGCTTTATTGAGAGGGGCTAGTAAGTGGTTTTTACCCCAAACAAGTACTGCTATGCCTTATTGGGGTATATTGGAGGGTAATTTAGCACTACCCTATACTCTAGCAACTGCTTGCTATTCCCGGACTGTTCCCTGCTTTAAGGAATGGGAGGTGATGCACGCCACTCAACGGGCGATACTCAGTTTAGGTTATACTTTGCAGTACCCCCTCTTTATGACCATCCACTCATCTATATGGGGTAACCCAAACATTACCATAGGCTCTCGTATGGTGCATTGGCCTACATGGATAGACAGAGGAATATGGTTTATTCGAGATCTTTTGATAGATCATGCTTTCTTGACTTTTGCCCAACTGCAACTAAAATATAATATACCCTCCCATCAGGCCTAAAGATATCTTCAGCTATGCCATAGTCTTCATGCGGCCTATGGGTCCTCATTAGAAAAACTACAACGGAGTTCACTTTCTCTATCTGTCCTGTTGACTTCTTGGAGTACTAAACCTCATGTGATGTCTAAAATTTATGATGCTATACAAAACTCGGGTCCAGATGATTTTCTTCCTATTCAACGAATGTGGGCTCACGACCTTCAATGTGTACTATCTGAACAGCAATGGACTCAAGTTTGGTGCTTTTGCAACCGACCCCTACACTCAGCTTCATTGAGACAATCTTTGTTTTTTGTCCTTCATAAATCACTCTGGACTCCTATTAAACAACAACGTGTATCTCCATCCTCCTCCAATAGTTTTTGGTGGTGCGAGGCTCATCTTGGTACTTTTCAGCACATGCTATTTGACTGCTCCCTCGTCTCAACTTTTTGGTCAGAGATTGGAGACATAGTGAGCCAGATTCTCCCCACTCCAGCGTCCTTGTCCTACTGCCAGATCATACTGCGTTCAGTCATACTGGATCCTCCACTTTCTTGACAGCACTCTGCTCTTTTTGACATACTCATGGGTCTGGCGATCAAAACTGTGTTACTTCACTGGAAACAGAAATCTTCAGTGCCCACATCTCAGTGGTGGAACATGGTCCTCATGTGCTACAAATATGAACTTCGGTTGGCTGAATGCAGAGGGTCGCAAAAGACCTTCGGACTTATATGGTCTCCTTTGATGCATTACTGTAACTGTACATCTTGATTGCGTATATCCATATCTACCACTCACTGTTTCTCTTTGTATCCTCATGCATCTTCTTATTTTTCTTTTTTTATTGCGACTCTATGTGATACTCATTATCCCATGATTGTATGTAAAACATTATAGCTGCTCTGCTCTATTGTTTCTATTGTTTATGTTTTGGTGTTCTTTTCTCAATAAAACGTTTGACTTAAAAAAAAAAAAATTCTGAGTGCTGATGACTCAGTTCCTTAGCTCAACCCTCGTAGGATAAATAAGGCATTAGGGAGTTTATTATGGGGCCGATTAAAACAAAACAAAAACACATGAATGCTGAACAGGTGTATAGGGGTTAAGAGTTAAAAGCAGCCTCAGACAGTTCAGCTTTTAGTTTGGATTTGAATAAGGAAAGTGGCAGAACATAGTGTTTCAACTCGGGATCTATTCCAGGACTAATAGTGTCTTAAGTAAGGGGGTATGTGACAGGGAAGCTCCTGTCACGGTTAAAAAGACTGCTAGCCCAGTCAAAAGTACTGCCCTTAAACCTGCAATCCCTAAAATAAAGCCTGTACACCCTGCTAAAAGCACTAATTCAGTACAGCCAGAGAGACGGGAGAAAAGGCAGGTGATGTCACAGCCAGGAATTCAGGCAGAGAGGGCACAGAAAACAGAGCCTATCCCCTATTACTCCTTTCCCAGAGCTAGGGAGAAATGTGAAACCAACCCAGAAGGGGGGTGGAGTCAGCCATCGTGGTCTGCAGGCTCCTAAGCCTTAAGTAGCAAGACAAATTTTCCCCGTGCCTATCTTTGAGATGAATCACGCCTCCAGAGGCGCCTACCAGCGCCTAACTCAACTTCCGGCGTTAACCATGTTAGTGGTGTTGGACGCCTCTGAAGGTTCTATTTCAGCACCTTATGTTTAGGCGCAGGTAGGCACTTTAAATTTAACATTTATTGCTTTTTCAAATGGTGTTTGCTAATTAACTTAGGTGCCAGTTAGAGAATTTCCCTGTAAGGGCCAGATTCTATAAATGGTGGCTAACTGCACCTCCATTATAGGAGCCGCTTGGTGTCAATTAACCTCTAAGCACCTCTTATAGAATCCTGCCTAGTGGTGCATAGGCATGCTTTGGTGTCGTTAGGTATCCTAGAGGTAGGAGCTGGTATATTAGGCCAGGTTTTACTTGCCTAGCAACGCCTAAGTCAACCACATCTATTCTCTACCCCTAACCATGAGTACTATTCAGCTAGGTATCAGAGGGCACCTCCAATTAGGCATCACTAGGCATCCTAAAAGTTTGGCACCAAACTGTTACCTGGCTATTTTTATTTTTTTATATTTGATTAGCTGAAAAGTGGCATGGTCAATGACCATGGCAAATAAAAAAAAAATTGAGCATGGATTCCAAAGTTAGGCGTCTCTAGGCATTCTCGATTATAGAGCCTAGCAACGCCCAATAGAGACACCCTATACAGAATCTGGCCCTAAGTGCATTGGCGCTCATCACAACCAGATTACCCTGTGCTAATGAACAGTTTTACATGGGAACTGCAGAGGACATGCTGTGTTTGCCCCAGTAGTTACTTTAGCCCTTAGCTTATGTTAATTTTTTGCATTAAGGCACGGTAAGTTCAAGATCTAATGCACTCCTACTAAAAAGGCCCCTGAGGCAATGGAGGACTAAATGACTTGCCCAATACCCTGTTGAAACTCGCTGCCCAAAATGAAAACAATTATAACTTTCCTTGAGTTGGTTATGGGAAAATATTTCATAACAGAGGAAAGTAAGAATAAATCTATCTCCTTCAAATTAGATGTCAGCTGTTTTACTAAAAGTTCAGCAGATATGAACAACTGTATGCTTTAGAGATATTGTTAAGATGATGGCTATACTACCAACTGGAACCTTCAATGTGTTATATAACGAAAAAATTGTTCCAGGGAATATTAATCTCCAAAATTCATAAGGAGAACATAAGATACACGATCCTCAGAGGGTGAAATTACCCACAGGTTCAAGTGAGCAACTCTCACTAAACCACGATCTTCACTGGATCACACACGTATCTTCTTTTATCTTTTTTAGTTTTTTTTTTTTTTTTAACAATATATACTTTTTAATCAAATTTCTTTTTGTCCATAATTTAAATAGTTTAATAATCTACTTAGCTTGCTGGTTTATAAAGGGGAGCGCCTCCACCTTTATAAACTCCCCTTTATAAACCAGCAAGCTAAGTAGATTATTAAACTATTTAAATTATGGACAAAAAGAAATTTGATTAAAAAGTATATATTGTTAAAAAAAAAAAAAAAACTAAAAAAGATAAAAGAAGATACGTGTGTGATCCAGTGAAGATCGTGGTTTAGTGAGAGTTGCTCACTTGAACCTGTGGGTAATTTCACCCTCTGAGGATCGTGTATCTTATGTTCTCCTTATGAATTTTGGAGATTAATATTCCCTGGAACAATTTTTTCGTTATATAACACAATTAGAGATATTGTTAGTCATTGCATAGCAATGAAAATGAATTTTATCAAGTTATTTTCTACCAAAGAACAGAATTCATTCCATTACATAGAATTCTGACTGGTTGCTGAATTTCTAGACATGTAGTAATGCTACTTTTTGGCTGTCTGCCTCCTAAGAATGTCAAGGGTCACAGCATGATAATTGGGTATAAATATAGTCAGTGGAATGGACCCCAGCATAAGTCATGCAGAACCAATTTTTAGTTTGATGGGACTATTGTTCCATTTTTTTAATTGACGTGCTTGTGAGAAATAGTGACATACCCTTGATAATATGTTATGCTGTTTTTGCTGTAAGCGCATTGTGCTGGCTGATAATGCTGATATTCTGACATGAATGTAACTTAGTATGAGAATAATCTTTCAGTGGCTATTAAGGGTTCCTTTTACGAAGGCACGTTGGGGCCTTAACACGCGGAATAGAGCGTGCTAAAATGCCGCGTGCTAGCCACTTCCTCTTCAGCAGGTGGTAGTTTTTCGGCTGGCGCGCGCTAATCCGGTGTGTGCGCTAAAAACGCTAGCGCACCTTCGTAAAAGGAGCCCTAAGTGTGTTCATGTTATGCCAGTTATGGAGATTTAATAGACAGAGCAATTGTGTCTGATGCCAGCGAGGTAATCTAATTTCCATCTACATTACATCTGACAAAGTGGACTTTGGTGCTCACAAGCTTATACCTTAATAAACTTGCTAATTTATAAGATGCCACCTGCCTCTGTAATGTTTGTTATATTAGACTAGTGTCTCTCAAACTTTTTTAGGTCTGGCACATTATAAGTGTTTTTCACAGCACATTATAAGTGAAATTATAAAATTGCAAAACCCACAAAAAATTAAATATGAGTTATTTTTTTTAAATTCTTTAAGCTATGTATGGGTATTGTAACAACGGTGAAACTAGATAGAATAGAATTGCTAATCAATGCGATGCATGTGCTTGTTTTTGAGTACAAATTAACTCAAAATGTGGCTTGATAGTCAACAAGGAAATACGCATTTCATCATCCATCATCTGCAGTCGTTCTCTTTATTTTTCAATTTTAATTTCTGTCAGAGCTGAAAATCCAAGCTCACAAAGATAAGAAGATCCAAAAAGTAACAAAGTTTTGATTGCTTTGTTGCTCAAGTTACGATAACTACTGCAATAAAAATAAAATTACTTGCCATTAGTTTCCAAGAACTAATCATGTCAAAAAATGCTTGTCTGGGCGGTTGTATCCTTACACGCACAGATGCTCATAACATTGACAGACTCTTGCGTACACGATGCACATGTCATCTTTTCTAGTGTATACTGACAAGGCAAATTTTTAAAATTAAAGTAAAATTCTGGAATCTCTCGTGGCACACCCAGAATCTCTTCGGGGCACATCTCTGTGCCTTGGCACACAGTTTCAGAGACACTGTACTAGAGTCAGACAAACACAACCACCCCTTTTAAAGTTCTCTCATTTTCCCCTCATTATCCATACTGATTCTGAATGTTCATTAATAGAACTCTTTTGTTCTTTTATTCACGATTTAGCACAAGGAGGACAATTTTCAAATGATTTTCTTCAGGAAAACTAACCTGTTTGGAAACTGCCCTTCTAGTAGTGTCTAAAAAAAATTATGGGGTTCACAGTATATACTCTTATTCACATTAAAAAGGACTGTTCATAGAGCATGGTTAAATTGTGATAGAAAAGTATGTATGACAATAGAATAATCAACTCTTACTTGCTCGTTTTCCTAAGTTCAAGTTGCACTGAATTTCTTTTGAAAATATCCTATCAGATCCACTGATAAAAAATTTTCCTATCCAATTTACTGAAAATTATACTCTTTGTAGGTCAATTCAAGAAAGTGCACCGAAAGGCCCCAAAATCCCACCTACACAATGTGTCATTGCTTAGAACAGTCCCAATCAAAGGTCAAAAATACTCCACTATCCAGTGTCCAAAATTTTTTCTTTTATGTCTTAAAAGTCAATCTCATATCTTTTAAAAATGAATAATTACTTCTAAAGTAACTTTTAAAAGTAAGGAGATTGATTTAAATTGGGTGCTGAATCTCTGAGGGCTTTTTTTTTTCTTAGGTTTACCATATTTTAAAAAAGAAAACCCCAGACACATGATCCCGCCCAGTTCTGCCTCCGGCCATGCCCCCAGAAAGCCTCCTCTCTTTTCTATGAGCTCCGGCCATGACTGTAGGGTCTGGAGCATGCTCAGAGGTCTTCCAGATGCAGCTGGAGGCCTTCCAGATGGAACTTGTAGAAGCTTTCCAAAACCCAGACAAACACCGGGTTTTAGAAAGTCCATCCACAAGCCTAGACAGTTCTCCAAAAAGAGAACATGTCCGGGTTTTCCCGGATGACTGGTAACCCTATTTTTTCTCCACTAAATTTTTCCAGATATTATTTCCTGTTTAATTTGGACAAGTCTGGTATAGCATACTATTGGCAATTTTGCTATCTTTGGTGGATTTCCTGGAATATTAAGCACAATTTTTTCCATGTTGCTATTTACTTTTGCTCATACCACGACAGTAATGAACTTCACACCTCTGACAGGGTATGTGGAATATGACTTTTAAATTTATTGCTAATGTACGCCCTAGTACTTGCATTGTGTTAAAAAGGGTTTTCTTTGTTATTTGTATTCTTTGAAAGGATCTACAATTCTCCTCAAAACCAGTTCCTTTGCAGGTTCTCTCTCACAGGGTCACATTTCTAATTGGCTGATTTTCAGTGTTTGGATTGTGCATTCTCATGGGGGTGTAATAAATTCATACATGAAACCTTTAAATAACCATGCTCTCTGTTTCCTATTAAAATCCTTTAGATTCTTCTGTAAGCTCCCAAGGCGAATAGGTGATAGTGAAACCTGTAAACTGTTTCCTTGTTAGGTTTCTGCTTCCATCAATGCAGCTTGTGCTCCCCCCCCCCTCTCTTTTAAGGTATTTTGCTTGTGGGCAGTGCTTAATGTGTAGATTGAAAGTGTAACTGTCAGGTTAGGGGAGGGGAAGGTGGGAAGAGGGACCAACTTAGCAGAATCTTCTGCTGTCTTCTGCTCTACTCTAGGCTAACCTCCTCCTCGTCTCTGCCTGGAAGAGAGGGCTGGAGGTGATCACCCCTACTCCTCTGGAGTCTGAAAAGAAGTGCTGGAAATCTGCTCCGAGTTATTAACTCAGAAATTAAGCCCTGGCTATGTGTGATTCTCAGGACATGTCCCACATGCTTGTTGGAATCTAGTTTCCATTGTATTTATAGAAACTGCTTTTAAATGATCTACAGATCCTTCTCTGCCATAGCTGTTTCATCTGCCCACTTCCTTTAGTCATTCTGAAAACCTGGTTTCTCAACTGCTGTTCAACAGGTAACTGTACCTCAGTATGAGGGAGTTTATAAGACGCTACTCCTCCTCCTGCTGGATACTCTCTCATGATGCCGGAACCATCTTAATATAGGTAGCTCCTCCTTAGGGGAAGTGACAAAGGAAGGAGGAGCCAGGGAGGCAAAAACCAGGAAGTATAAGAGGCAGGACCAGAGCTAGGTTAGGGAGGCCCAGGGAAGAAGAAGGAAGAGGTAAGCCAACTTTTTCCTTTACTGAACTACCAGTGAGTCTCATTCTGAGGTCTGGCTGGGACCAGCACTTCTTACCTGTCTCAAGAAGGACTGTTACAAACTGTGTTTGGGGTATGGCCATCACAAACCCTAAGAAATACCAGGATTTTTGCTTCTTAAACAAAGAGACTGCTACTTATATACCTGTCCTTGTGAAGTAGCATATTCTTATTCACTCTTTGGTGATTTCTAAGATCGATTATTGTAATTCTCTCTTCAAGGGAATTGCGTTGAACGAAATAAAGCGTCTTCAAATCATTCAAAATGCTTCCATTAAGCTTATAACCAAATCCCGAAAGTTTGACCACATAACACCGCTTCTTAAAAATGCACACTGGCTTCCATCGAATTACATATAAGCTTTGTTTACTGACTTTCAAATCTCTTTGTAATAAAACCCCAGCATTTATATATAAATTATTAATTCCATACTCTCCAAATAGAGTTTTGAGATCTAATGAACAGAATTTATTGACTATTCCTTCGCTGAAGGTTATTAATACAAGACTGCAGTTTATTTTTTCGGTTACCGCACCACAGACTTGGAATGCCCTTCCAATGTTTTTAAGGGAAGAACAGGAACTTGGAAAATTTAAAAGTAATTTAAAAACATTTCTCTTCAAAGATGCCTTTGAAAATTAATTTTAATACTCCATAGCTCTAACTAATTTTATCTTATAATATTTTAATTGTTATTTTGTTTACCTTCTGTATCTTTCCCTTTTTGTTTCTACTTTACTATGTTGATTTGTATTTCACTTCCCTATTTACCCAATGTTATGAGTATGTTAAGTTAAATTTCAATCCCTTGTCATTATATAAATTTTGTTTTGTATTGTATTGTTTCCCATCAATATGTAATTTTAAACTGTTCATCGCTTAGAAGTATGATTAAGCGATTAATCAAAAAACCCATTAAACTTGAAACTTGAAGGATTTTCTTTCTTTTAACCAATAAAGAGTTTTTCTTTACTGCTTGTGTCTCGGTTTGGCTGTGTGGTCACAGGCCTGAACCTAAACCCTGCTCATGCTGTTACACTCGGGTATTTGAAATTAGACCCCATAGCCTGTGGTTGAGTTATATTCTTGTTGCAAATCGTCTCTGTTTTGCTTTGGGTGATGAAGGCCCTATCTACAAATTGATCTTGTGTTGTATCTTTTGGGTGTCATTTGAAATAACCATATATCTACATCTTTTCTGACCCACCCCAAACCTTTATTTTCAGCCATATATCGCTTCTAAACTCTTTATTGTACTCCATTCCCAGTAGCTCCTTCTTATGTTCTGTAGGCTTTGCTTAGGATATTATGATGTTTAAATAAGGCTCATCATATTTTAGGCATCACTTCCTCAGTTCCATTGGCCTGTATTTGAAATAATCACAGGGTAAAAATTTATGGTCCAATTTTTGGACTTTGCTTGGTTCATTTCTCACATTCATTTTAATGTTCTTAACTTTCAACATGAACTAATTGACTTAATGCACATTAATTTGTAAGTGAACATACAATAAATTGATTTAGCACTAATTTCCTAAGATGTGTTAATGAACCAAATGTGCAACAATAAAAGTACATCTTTAGCATATATTCTGAACAGAACAGACAAGTTAGCTTTGCTCTTTTATATTGTCAGCTTTTTTTGTCTGAGAAGTGACCTTTCTCGTTAGCTACTTTTTTTTCTCTATATTTCTCATGTTCTCATAGGAGCAGAGTAAATGTATTCATGCATTTGTTCTTCTGTGTCTATTTTGAGTTAACATATTTTATTGAGAAATTCAGTAACAGAAATTACAACCAAAATACTGTGGGACTCATTTTCAAAAAAAAAAAAGATCCCAAAAATGGCATAAAAGAGCAGATGGATGTTTTTTTCTCGCCAAACCCTTTCAATTTTTTATTTTTGAAGCCTATTTTCTAAATGGATAGCTATGCTGTTCATCTGCAATTCATCTAAATCTCAAGGGGGCATGTTAGAAATATGATATGAGTGGGGCTATGGCAGGCTTATGACTTATACGTTTTTCTGTATCAATTCGATTTTCCAAGTGTAACACACTAATAACTCCTAAAACTAGGCTAATGCTAGATCAAGTGGGTCTCTGCAGAACATTATTGTAGAGACTATGGGGCTCATAATAATAATAAAAACATCTAAAAAGTGGCCTAAATGGGCACTTGAACAATCAAAAAGCCTGATCGTCAAGTACCCATAATCAAACCAGCTTAGGCCTTTCCCCCTGCCTCTAAACGCATAGAGCCAAAAGAGGCATTTTTAGAGGAGGGGAAAGGGTGGGCAGTGGGTGGGAGGTGGACGAACCTAGACCTAGCATACAGCAGGTATAACCAAAACTTTAGGCAGGTTGCCTAGTCGGCACTTATACATTTTGACTTAGACCAAGTCAAAACAGGTATAAGGGCTGAAAAAGGGGCAGCTGAGCTGATCGCTGCAGCTCAGCAGCCCCAGCAACCTGCCTATCGCTGCAGGAGAGATGGCTCATCTCTCCTGTCGTGATGGTGATCGCCCACCCCCCTCTGAACCGTGGCACTTCGGGGTGAGCATTGCGGCAGGGCATTTTCCCTGTCGGTGATCCTCACCCCGAAGTGCTGTGGTTCAGAGGGGGGTGGGCGATCACCATCACAGCAGGAGAGATGAGCCATCTCTCCTGCAGTGATCAGCCCTCTCCCCGACAATGATCGGGCAGGAGGGAGCCCAAACCCTCCTGCCCAGGCGGCACCGCGACCCCCCCATCATGATCGGGCAGGAGGGAGCCCAAGCCCTCCTGCCCAGGGGAACCCCCCCACCCCCGCCCCCATTAAGATACAGGCAGGAGGGATCCCAGGCCCTCCTGCCCTCGATGCAAGGGCCCCGCCAAACCACGACCCCCCTCCTGGCCCCGATCGTCTCAGGCAGGTGGGGAATCGCGGTGCCACCGGGCAGGAGGGCTTGGACTCCTTCCTGCCCTGATCGTTGTAGTGGGGGGGGGGGGATTCTGTAACCAGTGCTCTTTTTGACAGACACCGGTTACAGAATCCAGCTTTTAGGCGAAGGACTGGCTCCTCCTTCACCTAAAAGCTCTTGTTTTGGCAGTTTGGGAGTTAGGCCTTTTTTAAGTTGATTATATGGTGTTAGTGTAGACGTAGTGGTGGTCTGGGCGTTTAAACAGCTGAACGTGGAGTCAGGCCATTATCAAAACAAATCTCCTTTTGGATATTTTTTTTTTTGATAATGGACATTTTCCCTGCTTCTACTTTCAATGTTTAAGGCCTTAGGCCAAAAGGGGACTTAGACGTGTTTTTTTTATTATGCCCCTCCACGGATCTCAAGTGCCCACGTTTTTCTGCCATAATCAAACATTTAAGAATACGTCAAGGCACAATTTGGATGTCTTGTGCTAGACCTGTTTTAACAATGAATAAGTACCATAAAGCTGCCCAAATTGGCATGACCTCCTTCTCACCACCCCCCATCCCACCTCCAAAGATGTAAATGAAACAGTCCATACTTACCTGTATGATAGATTCAGATGGTATGGCTAGTCCTAGTAGAGTAGGCCATTTTCTGTAGCTATACTAAGCAGAATCGGCACGAAGAAGTAAAAATGGGAGGCTGCGTCGGCTAATAAAACGGAGCTGCGGTTCATTAAATCAACAAAAAAAGACACAGATTCTTTTGAGATAAGTAATCTTTTTGATTGTTTCCATAAGATAAAGATAAAAACTCATTTGACTTTACTGTGTGAGACTTGCCGATTCAGTAGACCTTGAAGAATTTAGAAGGCTAACAGCGTAGAGTCAGTTACAGAATAGTTACAGAAAAGATAAAACGATGATTACCATTACTAGCACTGAAATTGTAGTGCTAGATAGCTGTTTTTATGATAATAAAATTGAAATGAAAAAATTAAAATAAGATAGATTTACAGGGTTTTTGCCTGTGACATGAGCAGGAGCCAGTGAATTTTTTTTACGATTATAATTCCAATTGGGTATACTGCTCCATATTCTGAGGCTTTTTCACCCTGGTAAAACAATAGTAAAATAATTAATCCTTACAAATTTCAGGGTTGAATACCAGTGAGGCTTATTTAGAAATGTAGTAATAGATACTTACTGACCACTTGGGTTAATTGTCTGGTTTTGTTTAAAATCAACAAATGTTCAAAATTATTTGTTTTAAGTATTTGGGGTTGGCCAAAAAAGATTCCCATTTAAGCAGCAATATTCAGCCTCTAAACATATTATATTTTTACATATTACCATGCAATTAGTAGTTATAAAATTAAATGGATACCTTATATAACTTTGTATGTGCATTTTCAGTGGCACCAGTTAAACAAGTAGTGCAACTGGAATTATTTTTAAGTTAAATATTTAAAAGATATCTATTTAAATGCATGCCTATGACTGGAAATTGACCTCAGTCATGAATAAAATAACAGTATTTACCACCTCCATCTTATGCCAATCCAGATTCCCAACCATCATTTTCTTATCTGATAAATAAATAACTTGCCTACCTTTAAACTAATTTGAAAGTCAAATTATGTCTATATTGGTTTCTGTTATTGGTGAATTGTGGTTTTTTGTGGCTTGTATTGGTGAATTCTACAATAGAGAATGACACGGTGACAAAATTCATCACCGTTCCCGTCCCTGCGGAAAACCGCGGGAAATAATCCCATGTCATTTTCTAGTGTCTATTTCAACCTCGGTCCTTCTACACCAGCATTCTTCAAAGCAAAGCTTGCGGGTCAGTGGTTGTGCCCAATTATACACTGATTCTTCCCTCTCTCCGTAGCCCTTTCAGGACCAAGGGACATATTTGTCCCATAACTTTAAAATCCTATAAATTTTGATTGGGATAGTCTACAGTTCTAAATTTGATATGTACGGATTCCATATGATACTGCCTTTATGTAAACAAACTGGTTCCGACATTCATTCATTAGCGTCGTTGCCAGATTGACGAGAAGATTCACTTGCCACACTGTCCATAAGCCAGAAGTTTGATTTTTTAAATAAAAATAATGATATTTCACAAAAAAAAAATCAATTTTTTGGCATCTGCAAGCCCTTTTTACCATAAAACCACAAAAATTGGCCTACGATCCTTATGGTCCTGAAAGGGTTAAACAATGACATGAAGATGGTTTCCCGCGGTTATCCGCGGGGACGGGGACGGTGATGAATTTTGTCACCGTGTCATTCTCTATTCCAGTGATTCCCAACCCTGTCCTGGAGGAACACCAGGCCAATTGGGTTTTCAGGCTAGCCCTAATGAATATGCATGAGAGAGATTTGCATATGATGGAAGTGATAGGCATGCAAATTAGCTTCATGCATATTCATTAGGGCTAGCCTGAAAACCCAATTGGCCTGGGGTTCCTCCAGGACAGGGTTGGGAACCACTGCTCTATTCTACAACATTATTTGAAACACAAAGCAGAAAGGAACCTGCTCCAAATAAAACGTGTTGAAAGAAAAAAAAAAATAATAGTAAGGGCATGTTGCTTTTACTAGGCTAATAAATATATACAATGAAAGCTTTGAGATTACTAAGACTCCAGACATTGCCTGAGGAATGGACTGTAATACCCTTGGCAAGATGCATCTTTAAACATTTATGAGACTAATAAAGGTATCATTTCTATCTAGAAACCTTATTTGTTTCTCTTTTAAAACAAGACAGCAACAAAATACCAAAACCAAATATATTGTAGACATTATGGCTTCCTGTTTGGTTTTACCTCACCTATATTATGCCTATATTGAAGGTGCGGACATTTATGCACGCACCCACAAATTGTTACTCCTCTAAGCGTGCATACACTACAACAATGAACTGGATTCTCTTGGTTGGCAGCACAGATTCACTTCACATTGCAGCTCCTCATGGCCCTGGGCAAGTCACTTAACCCTCCATTGGCCCAAGTACAAAAACGTAGATTGTGAGCCTGCTAGGGACAGGGAAAGTACTTACATATAATATGTAAATTGCTGTGGTTGTACTACATAAAGGTGGTATATCAAATACATTAATCTTTATCTTTACCAGGGGTGTAGCTATGGGTAGGGGTGGGGGTGGGCGGGCGGGCCCACCTGCCCTACACATCTAATCTCGGCTTATGCCCAACCAGTCTCTACCATGGCAGCACAGCAAGTATATGGGAGATAATGGCCTGACCCTCGCCCATGCAGCACAGGCCATGGAAGAACTTGCGGCAGCAGCTCAGGCTCTGCATCTGGGTCACGCTGCGGCGCGTCATGCCTCCATGCAGCCAAGCGATCTGCTTCCGTGGAGGGGGTGACTTGCTGCCTACCACAGTTCCAGCTCTGGAGGTGCAAGGCAGGCAGGGTTCGATGGGGCGTTTGGAGGGGGGGATATAAGGGTTGGGGAATGGGAAGGGAGAAAGAGAGAGCTCCACTTTGGGCTCAGGCCCATCCAAAATTGGCTGTCTGGCTATGCCACTGACCCTTAGGGCCCGATTCTAAAAATAGTGCCTGAAATTAGGTGGCAGTAGGCGTTCTACGGCCGACTAACTCAATTGGTTTTAATTGATGCACTAAATGGCTGCACCGATTCAAAAACAAAGCTCAACTGCGATATACCAGAAAAAATAGTATGTAAGCTATAGATTTGTTGTTATCATTGCTACAATATAGACCTAAGAATGATAACAACGAATCTATAGCTTACATACTACATTTTTCTGGTATATCGCAGTGATTGGGGAGAAAAATCAAAACCTTATGGCCTATGGTGCAAACTAAGCATAACTGTCAAAATTTGGATTGTAAGGCAGTGTTCTCACGGAACAGAAATTTTAAAGATCTATTATGTCCTGCAGATGTATGGTTGAAGAAGGAATGAGGGAGGGTTGGATTATTTTGATGTATTCACTGCACTGCTTGTCTAATTAGTGAAGGAGATCAAATCTGTATTACTGGAAGAAAACCCATTATGATGACATGTACAGTCAACTGTGAAACCATTGGGGTAGTATATGCAATACTCTGCCCTTGTGATTTATGCTACATAGAGCATACGGCATGGAGTCTAAAAACGAGATTATTTGAGCATCATTCAAACATTACACATAAAAGACAAGTGGATATACTCACACGACATTGTGCCGAAAAAAACCCATTCCTTTGAGGAGTTCAGGTGTTTTGTATTAGATCATATTCCTCTCACAGCACGTCGTGGTGATGTGAAGACGTTGTTGCATCAAAGTGAACAGAGATCCATTTTCTTTTTAAAAACCATTTGGCCTAATGGACTCAACCAGAAATTAGAATGGTGTGCTTTTTATTAGTTCTGAATTGCAGAATTAGATGTTTGAAGAAACATTTCAATGAATGAAATCTAACGGAAATGACGTCATGAAACCGGTAGTTTAAATCCAAGCGCCATTCTGAGCTTTATGTGAATGGAGCAGGAGAGAACGTGAATTTCCCTGACGCAGCCATTGATTGGCGAAACAAGAGCCTTGTTGGATGGTAACAACTAGTTCCTTATCTTCAGTCCAGCGTGAGAATTGCTATAGCAGGAAGATCAACTCGCTGGAAGGAACATGAAACGTTCTTGGTGAACATCTTTGAAGATAAGTGAACTGTGTCTCTTGTTCTTTTGCTTTGTTCCCTGTGCACAGTGGTGGTTTTTTTGCCATTTTGAAAAACTACATTTGAAAAATTTGTGGAGTTTTTTTTGCCTATGATACAGAACTGAACTGGCTAAAAAACTCATTGGATTGCTGTCTGTATTTTGTTGATAGTTGAGGCTTTATCTCCACTGAGTATAAATGGATTTTCATGGGGTATACCCACCACTTGGCTAATAACAACATTTTTGATTGTATGTTGAATTTAAACGTCTCTATCATATCTCCCCTCTCCCGCCTTTCCTCCAAAGTGTACAGATTGAGATCTTTAAGTCTGTCCCCATATGTCTTATGACGAAGACCATGCCTTTCTCTGGACTGACATAAATAAATACATTTTTTTAAAAAACTATAGTTTACAGCCATCAGCAAGTGAATTCTGCTGTTACAAACTACAGTGCTGGAGAAGACCTGTGAGAACTATTCAGACACAATAACCTACTGTGCTGTGACTGTAACCCAGTAAATAACAGCAGAAAATAACTAGCTTTGCACATGCAGTCTACCTAGAAAGGTGTGCAGGGTTGTATCTGTAACTCTATGTAGGTTACTCCTCCTTTGTCTGTAGGATTGTAACTGACACCTATTATATTTTACTCCCCTCTATGCCTCTTTTTTTATTTATGCTTTCCTTTAGTGGAAATGCTCTACATACCATCTTCATGCCATATAGGGAATCAATTCCATGTCTTTGCTTCTTCAGTTAAGTTAGATAAGGCTGTGTATCGAATTCCCTGAGGCTATAAACCTAAGAGCACAGTAATTCTTGCATCTCCAATATACTCTATGATAATGCCCAAGAGCACTTCAGAGAACTGCAGAAAAATTGCTGAAACAGATTTGCTTTAAGTTCACTGATCTCTGCCATTGCTATATTGAAGTCTGGGCCTAAAGTACCTTTATCCATATGGAATATTCTGAGGATTCTTACAGCTGCAAACTTAACTGCTTCCAGAAAGATCATTTTAGGCCAGTCCTGGGTTTTTAACAAACCTATCCTGAAGCATTATGAGAGCAAAAACACTGGTTTAAATAAGTAGAATCTGGGATTGCAAATTCCACACTTTATTGAGAATGAATATTGAAAGCCACGACTGACTTCAAATGTTCTTTCTGTTACTGGCAGCTATGGAGGTTTTATTTATTTTTTATCAGTCCCAAAGATAAGGCACTGGTGACCCCTTGTATTTTAAAAAATATATCATACTTTTCATGTCTAAACTATATCACGCTCTGCTTTATTGTACACTAACTGTGTTTAACAGTGATTTATTTGGTTTTCTTTCCTTAAATCCTATTCTTTAGGAATGAATATTTTATATTTTTCCTTGCATATTATATTTTATCCAGAGTTCAGAAATACAGTATTAAGATATGCTAGCTATATAACTAGGGTTACTAGAAGTCCGGATTTCCCCGGACATGTCTTCCTTTTGAGGACATGTTCGTGGGTCCAGATGTCACTTTGTCCGGGTTTTGAAAGCTTGAACAAATCACCGTCAGTCAGGAAGGCATCCGCGCATGTGCCCTCCTGCCTGACAAGAGCGGGGGGGGGGGGGATTGGGGCATATAGGTTTACCCATACCTAGATAATTAGCTAATCGGAGCCCACTCAAGACAGTTAGGTGAGCACAAAGTGCAGCAGACAGTGGATCTCCTGCAGGGACTCGGTTGAATAGTCAACTACAGACGACTCAGTATTTGGAATATCTTGGAGTCTGCTTCAACACAGTGAGAGGCTGTGTCTTCCTTCCCAAGCCACAAAAGCAGAAGCTCAGGAAGCAGATCTCAGAGATCTTAGCATTACCAATGCCTATGGCCTGGCATTACTTTCAGGTACTGAGCTTGATGGCGGCCACCCTGGAAGTTGTTCCCTGTGTGAGAACGAATATGCATCCACTCCAGGATTCTCTCCTCTCCAGGTGGTCCAAGTAATGGCATTCTCTACAAATGTAGCTCCCCTGGTCATGGGAACAGCTTAAGAAACAGCTTAAGTTGGTGGCTCCAGAGGGATGCCTTATCAAAGGGCATGCCCCTCAGAATCACCTCATAAGTGACACTCATGACTGATGCCAGCTTGAGCAGCCAGGGGGCCCACTGTTGTGGTCACCCACTCCAGGGCAAATGGACACCATCAGAAAGCAAGTGGTCCATAAATCATCTGGAACTGAAAGCCATTCATTTAGCATTTAAAGCATTGGAGGCTCTCCTGACAGTAAAGGTGGTCAGAGTATTCTCCCACAGTGCCACCATGATAGCTTATGTGAACAGACAGGGAGGTACAAGAAGTGCCTCATTGTGCCTGGAGGCACAGATGTTGTTCAAATAGGCAGAAACTCATTTACAGGTGCTCTCAGCAGCCACATGGCAGGAGTAGAGAAAGTTCAGGCTGACTTTTTAAGAATATTGGTGACACTTGATATTACAGCCTTATATACCAATATTCCGCAGGAAGCGGCTATAGTAATTTTTCAGCAACATTTACACCAAATGGTACTATCCTCCAAACGCACAGAATTTCTAGTTAACATTGCCCATATAGCATTGAATAAAAACTACTTTCAATTTGATCTTTCTTTCTTTTTACAAATCCGTGGTACTGCCGTGGGAGCTAAAATGGCACCAACAGTAGCATGCTTGTATGTGGCGGCATTTGAAGAACAATATTTGTACCCCTCAGGTTATTTTTCCAAATTACTTCTGTGGAAACAGTATATTGACAATGTGTTTACAGTCTGGCTGGGCACGGAAACTGAATTGTCTACTTTCCTGAAATGGATTAATCAAGGGGATACTAATTTGACATTTACAGCACAGTCAGACATACAGTCATTACCTTTTATGGACATTAAGATCTCTCTGAACGAAAGTAAATTTAATACTACCATCTTCAGAAAATCTACTGACCGGAATAACCTCTTAAGATTCGAAAGTTATCATCCCAGACACCTCCATAACAACATACCCACAGGGCAATTCCTGAGGTTGCGCCGGTTATGCTCATCCAGAAGTGAATTTATGTATCGAGCTGAAGAAATGAAGGAGCGCTTCAAGGAAAGAGGTTACCCGGATTCGATTATTAAGAAGGCGTATAAGAGAGCTCTTTGTTCCAACATAGAAGTTTTACTGGTCTCAAATCAACAGAATAGCGATAACGATTTAGTATGTGTTATTCCGTATTCCCGAAAACTCACGATCTCCAATAATGCACAAAAATTTCAAATGGAATAATTCATCAACACTTAGTTGCCACCACCGGTGTTATAACTTTTCACACCATGTTCCTCAGAATACCACACAAACTGATAGTGTGGTAGCCGTCCTCATGAGAACCTTATACGGTGTGATTTTTCCAATAGATAAACCAGCATGCATTTTTCCATGCAGTATTCCCAGCATGCATTTAAAATCAAGAAGATTATCAACGCACATTGGAATATCTTACAATATCATACTATTCTTGATAGTCCACCAAAATTTGCATATTTACAGGGTCGGAATTTGAAACAACATCTGACCAAAGCCCAATACTATTCTGAGTCCAATTAAAGTCAAAGATCTGCAGGGAAACACATTCCTTGTGCTACGTGCACAGTCTGTCAATACAGCACGACGTTGGATGATATTAATGTCCCTGAGTGGGTAAGAACATAAGAACATAAGAACATAAGCAATGCCTCTGCTGGGTCAGACCTGAGGTCCATCATGCCCAGCAGTCCGCTCACGCGGCGGCCCAACAGGTCCAGGACCTGTGCAGTAATCCTCTATTTATACCCCTCTATCCCCTTTTCCAGCAGGAAATTGTCCAATCCTTTCTTAAACCCCTGTACTGTACTCTGCCCTATTACTCCCTCTGGAAGCGCATTCCAGGTGTCCACCACTCGTTGGGTAAAGAAGAACTTCCTAGCATTCGTTTTAAATCTGTCCCCTTTCAACTTTTCCAAGTGTCCTCTTGTTCTTTTATTTTTCGAAAGTTTGAAGAATCTGTCCTTCTCTACTCTCTCTATGCCCTTCATGATCTTATAAGTCTCTATCATATCCCCTCTAAGTCTCCTCTTCTCCAGGGAAAAGAGACCCAGTTTCTCCAATCTCTCAGCGTATGAGAGGTTTTCCATCCCTTTTATCAAGCGTGTCGCTCTCCTCTGAACCCTCTCGAGTAACGCCATATCCTTCCTAAGGTACGGAGACCAATATTGGATGCAGTATTCCAGATGCGGGCGCACCATCGCCCGATACAATGGCAGGATAACTTCTTTTGTCCTTGTTGTAATACCCTTCTTGATTATGCCTAGCATTCTATTTGCTTTCTTAGCGGCTGTTGCGCACTGTGCCGTCGGCTTCATTGTCATGTCCACCATTACCCCCAAGTCCCTTTCTTGGTTGCTCTCATTCAATAATATCCCTCCCATCGTATAGTTGTACCTCGGGTTTCTGTTTCCAACATGCAATACTTTACATTTCTCAACGTTGAACTTCATCTGCCATCTCGCCGCCCATTCCCCCAATTTGTTCAAGTCCCTTTGCAATTCTTCGCATTCCTCTTTAGTCCCAGCTCCACTAAATAGTTTTGTATCGTCCGCAAATTTTATTATCTCACACTTTGTGCCTGTTTCTAGATCATTTATGAATATATTAAATAGCAGCGGCCCGAGCACTGAGCCCTGCGGAACACCACTCGTGACCCCCATCCAGTCCGAGTAGTGGCCCTTCACCCCTACCCTCTGTTTCCTACCCGCCAACCAGTACATACATAGAGACCGCTATCGCAGCTTAGTAAAAGGATCCCCAAATATATAATAGGAAAATGAATAAAAATCTTAAGTCTGGGTAAACTTATATGCATACAGACTTTGTGTGCGTAGCGTACCATATTTGCATATATAAAATCTACTTTAATAAAAGTCTTTCTGTGTGTGTAAAAGGGTAAACTACTACCACTTTATACTGCAGCTTAATAAAAGGGACCTAAATCCTTTACAGCTGAATTTGCATGGTGAGGTGTTTTTCCAAACAGAAACTTCAGAAATGTTTGCAAGGTTATGTGCTAATCAAGTCAAGCCTTTCAAATGCTTATAAATTTGTTACACAAAGAGAGATCTGCATTTATACATATGGGTACTCTATAAGCTGAATCTACTGTTTAAATAAGTGTGAAAGCAAACAACAAACCTGCATCATATATTCATATGATTGTGTCACAAAATTCCATTTTCTCCAGTGCTTTGCTCTGAAAGGGTAGATTTGTAATGTAACACCAATTTAGGCAGAGTTTGAGTGAAGGGGCTTTTTAACATTTATTTTATGTTTGTGTTTTTAAAAAGTTTTCAATGGAATAGGAAACAATTGTTTTTACAGAGCCATGAAAGCATTGGGTACAGCTGAAGAAAAGAGGATAATGTCAAAGCTTTTCACCCTCTTTCACTAATATTAAGAGGACAATAATCAAACTTGTCTATGTTGGTACAAACGCTGAATGGAATTTTTTTCCCCCCTTGGTGTTTGTACCAATAATCAAAGCAGAACCACATGGATAGTTTTGCTTTAATTGTTGCCCCTGGGGGGAAAAATACCTGACCAATTTAGGGAGGAATTCATAGAAAAAAAACTCCTAAAACTAGTCAATCCAGAGTGTCATAAAAGACCACACTCCACAAATAAAGGCCCATTTTAGAGTGAATGAAAAAATTGGAATTGATATGCCAAAATGTTTACTTCCTTCACTTAGGTAACCTAACAGTGGTGGAAAAAAAAAGAGAAACACACAGGGGAAAATGTACAGTATCTTGTTTTTAAGATACACTTCTCCCTCTGTATTCGCGGTTTCGATTATTCACGGTTTTTAGCTTGCTGGCTCCTCCCCCCAAATTACATCAACTTGCATAAAGAAATCACCGATTCCAAGCGTTTACAGAGAAAATCACCTATTCCCAGCACTTTCTTCACCATCTTTTGCCTCTCCTTCAGGAACAGGCCCGGTCTCCCACAGTAGGGGCCTAAGGCTCCCGGGCCTATTCTGATTGGCCCAGGCGCCTTAGGCCCCACCTGTGGGCGGGGCTTTGGAACGGCTGGGCCAATCTAGCCCCATTCTGGAGTTGGATACCTGCCGGATGGGCGGGTTTGGCATCTGTCTATCCAGCCAACTTGGAAAAGGTACGGGGAAGGGAGGTGGGGGTGGGGAGGTCGTGGGATCGTCTGGGGAGGGTCACAGGTCGGCGGGGGGGGGCGATTGGGGGTTCTGGGGGTGATCATTGGGGGGAGGGGGGTTGCGTCGAGGGCAGGAGGGCCTGGGATCCCTCCTGCCCGTATTATAGTGGGGGGTAGGGGTTCGCCGGGGCCAGGAGGGTTTGGGCTCCCTCCTGGCCCATTCCAGTAGCAGCGGGGGGGGTCGCTGCGGGCCAGGAGAGCCTGAGCTCTCTCCTGGCCCACTGGAGTCGGGGGTCGCCGCAGGCCAGGAGAGCTTGGGCTCTCTCCTGGCCTGATCGTACTCGGCGGGGAGGGGGGGCACGATCGCCGGGGATCATCGGGGGCTTGGGCTTGGGCTCCCTCTTGCCCCGATGTTGTCGGGGGAGGGGGGAGGTTGGCAGTTTGACATGGCAGGAGGGCTTGGGCACCCTTCTGCCTGGATCGTTGTGTGTGTGGGGGGATTCTGTAACCAGTGTTGTTTTTGACAGACACCGGTTACAGAATCCAGCTTTTAGGTGAAGGCCTGGCTCCTCCTTCGCCTAAAAGCCCTTCTGTTGGACGTTTGGGGCTTAGGCGTTTTTTTTGTTTCATTATGGCTAAAAAGTGTAGATGTCGTGTGGGTGTACTTTTAGACGTATTGGTGATTGGGCGTTTAGGCAGAGGAAGGCCATAATCAAAACAAGGACGTTTGGTTTGGTTATGGACACTTTCCCTGCTTCTGCTTTGAACGTTTAAGGACTTAGGCCAAAAAGGGACTTAGACTTTTTTTTTTATTATGCCCCTCTAAATGTTTTGAAAATGAGCCCCATAATCACTCAGACTTACTTCTACAAAACTGCTCAAAGTTCCTAGTAATCTTCAAAAAATTCAATTGTCTTCTTAATATTCAAATAAATAGCATTTCTTAATATACAAATTAGTAAGCAAAAATCATAGCTTTGTAATCGTGTCAGGGAGGGAATAGAAAAGCCGACACGACCGTGTTTCACCATTAGGGCTGTCTCAAGGCAAACTCCCTCCTTTTTTCCTTTCTACTGCATGTTAAAGGCTCAAACAACCTATTTAGGAATTACATGCCGATCTGACTATTGAGTTATTCTAACTTAAATTTGGATTTAATGTAATGTAATGTAATTTATTTTTTATATACCGCTAAACTCCGTTAGGATTCTAAGCGGTTTACAGAAAATAGACAATAGTGTGCATTAAAATTATAAGTAATATAGGTTTACAGAGAAATATACATTAAAGGATACAATAAAAATAAGATAAATAAATAAAGAATAGGTACTTAGAAATTCCCTTACTGTCCCGAAGGCTCACAATCTAACTGAAGTACCTGGAAAAATAACAATTAGTTGAGAAATAAAAGTAAGAAATAGAAATAGAAGAAAAAATAAGAAAATAAACATTCTAACAAGACTACATTGATCTAAGGACTTTGAAAGGTAGAAAAGAAGAGAGATAGGAATATGCAGGAATAATGCAGGGGTGTCCAACCTTTTGGCTTCCCTGGGCCGCATTGGCCAAAAAAAATGTTTCTGAGGGCCGCACAAAAATGCAAACGCTGCAGCAAGACAGAGGAGGGAGCCGGCAAGATGGTAAATACCCGGGGGCAGCAGAGGAAAACACTGCATTGCCCTCAACCGGGGCCGCACAAAATACTTCACGGGGCCGCATGCAGCCCTCGGGCCGCAGGTTGGACACCCCTGATTTAATGCAACTCAGAAGGGGATGTGGCCAGGAGTGGGGGTCAGGGGCATTCCCAAAATGTAGGCGCAGCACAGCATTATAGAATACAACCATTTATGTGCTCAACTTCCATTAGTTGTGCACCAAACAAAAGAACTCAACATTTACACCAGGTTCAAGCAGGAGTAAGTCCTCTCACCCAAAGATGAACACGGGAAGCCATGCTGGACAGTGTTCCATAGAGGTTGCTTAGCATTAAAAGCCTAAAAAGTGGCTGCTGACTGCATGTCAATAACACGATGGTGCCCTATGGAGAATCGCTCCTCTGTGAAAGATAGGTGCTGGAAACGTAGGCCAGTGTTTTCTAGGCCTAAATTTCTGGTGTCTATCCTTGTTGTGAATCGCACCTACATAGGCACTCAACGGCGTCTAATGCCATTTCCGGTGTTAGCCGTGCCCATAGTGACGTTAAGTGCCTACGCAGGCACGATTCCGACACCTTTTATATAGTATACCATTTTCGCCATTTTAAACGGTGTTTCTCGATTAACTTGGGCACCAGCTACTAGTGCCTAAGTTTCAGCGCTGATTATAGAACATCCCTCTAAAGGCTCATTTTACTAACGTGCACTAGCGTTTTTAGCGTGCGCTGCATTGCCGCGCCCACTAACCCTGCGTTATGCACCAAGAACTACCATATTTTCACGCATATAACGCGTGCATTATACACGATTTTACAAACCGTGCATAACCATGCGCGTTATACGTGTGAGCGCGTTGTACACATGTTTTTTTTCATTTGAATCCGGCATTCCCCCTGCGAACCGGCATCCTCCCCCCCCCCCCGCTTGCGTCACCCCCCTCCCCCGCGATCCTACATCCCCCCCCAGCACCGCAAAGACAACTCTTACCCGATTGGGCACCGGCACCGGCACCAGCACCAATGCACAGGATGTGCCAGTGCTAGTGCCCGAAGATCCTCCCTCGTTGGGTTGGGCTGGGCTGGGCTGGGTTGGGTGGTGCGAGAGAGATCCTCCTTCTTCCTGTGCTGGGCTGGATTAGGCTTTGAGCGGGGGGGGGGAGGATGCCGGTTCGCAGGGGGAATGCCGGATTCGAATGAAAAAAAAAATGCTCTCTCGGGTAAGCGAGCAGGGGGGAGGATGCCGGTTCGGAGTAGGCGGGAGGAGGTTTTAGCATGCGCGGTATACGCGTGTGCGCGCTATATTAAATTTATTTTACATAAATTTGTGTTCTCCGCACGCTATACCCGTGTGTGCGTTTTACACGGGTGCGCGGTATATGGGTGAAAATACGGTAATGCCAGCTCAGTGCTGGCGTTAGCGTCTAGCACACTTTCTAAAACCGCTAGCGCAGCTTAGTAAAAGGAACCCTAAGTGACTTTTATAGAACTGGCACAAATTTTAATGATGCCTAATTTTAGCTGCCATTTACTGCATTTGGCCCTGTGTAAGAATTGCCGCTGCTGAGTCAGACCAGTGACTCATCGTGCCCAGCAGTCCGCTCGATAACATTATCCCAAAATGGAAAAAAGAAGTATATAATGAACAAAACGAAAAATGCCATTAACATAGTAACATAGTAGATGACGGCAGATAAAGACCCGAATGGTCCATCCAGTCTGCCCAATCTGATTCAATTTAAATTATTTTTATTTTTTATTTTTTTTCTTCTTAGCTATTTCTGGGCGAGAATCCAAAGCTTTACCCGGTACTGTGCTTGGGTTCCAACTGCCGAAATCTCTGTTAAGACTTACTCCAGCCCATCTACACCCTCCCAGCCATTGAAGCCCTCCCCTGCCCATCCTCCACCAAACGGCCATACACAGACACAGACCGTACAAGTCTGCCCAGTAACTGGCCTAGTTCAATCTTTAATATTATTTTCTGATTCTAAATCTTCTGTGTTCATCCCACGCTTCTTTGAACTCAGTCACAGTTTTACTCTCTCGGGAAACTAAACAAAACCAAAATGTGTTTGTCCTGTTTGCCTGGAGTTCTGGAACTTTTTAGACAAAGGTTTCTGCAGTTTCCCTATATTTACGTCAACCATTGTCACATCTTTACAACTTCCACAGACTTGATACATTGGGATTATATTTAATAGACTTAGTAGATAAAGACAGACTGTTCACCCTCTCCAAGGTAGGGAGCACGAGAGGGCACTCTCTAAAGTTGAAAGGGGATAGATTCCGTACGAACATAAGGAAATTCTTCTTCACCCAGAGAGTGGTGGAAAACTGGAACGCTCTTCCGGAATCTGTTATAGGGGAAAACACCCTCCAGGGTTTCAAGACAAAGTTGGACAAGTTCCTGCTAAACTGGAACGCACGCAGGTGAGGCTGGACTCATTTAGAGCACTGATCTTTGACCTGAGGGCCGCCGCGTGAGCGGACTGCTGGACAGGATGGACCACTGGTCTGACCCAGCAGCGGTAATTCTTCTGTTCTTATGTAGCAGGCATGCCAGAGAGTTAACGCACTTATAAAGTTTTGTGAGTGAATGAGACAGCTAAAGCTACAGGGCTGCAAACAAACAAACCTAGCTGCAATGGGGTCCCTTTATTAAACAGAGGTAAGCGTTAGCAAATGCTTACCACGTGTTAAAAAGGCTTATCACGGGACATGCACTGGCATCCTGTGGTAAAAATGGCTCATTTGTGCATGCATGCCACATGTTAAAAGATATTTATACTTTTCTGGGAAGGTGGTATGTTAGGGGGTGGAGAGTGGATATGATGGCGCTATGCAGTCATAGCTTGTGAACTAGAAAAAACCTCCCAAACCCCAAGAAAGGAAAATGACTAGGGGAAAGAGACAAAAACCAACTGAACACTCAATCAACTGATGTTAAAAATTTAATAACTGCTTAAGCGGGAGAGCCCTCAATCACACAGCCGCCACTGGGAAAGCCCAGGGAAAAGCTGACGCAAATTACACCCAGAAGAGTGTTAACTGCGAAACATCCCCGGGCTCTCTCCGCATAATAAGTGAATAAATAAAGTGCAACAATAAAGTGCTATAAGTGTGAAAAAGTAATTAAACAAAAAACACACCGTTAAGTTAAGTTGAAATTTGTCTCTGTCCCCCAATCATGGGGCCAAAAAGGAAATGAGTGTCCAAATCTAACCAAGCTGAACACAAACTAGAAGAACGTAGCTTCTCCGTGTGAAGGTAGTCAGCAAGGATGGCTTCGTCCTACGGGACTCCGTTTCGGGGGTGCACACCCCCTTTTTCAGGAACTCGACTGCGCTGGGTCTCTCAGTTTCTCAGACACAGCTTGGAAAGCGAGGTAGAAAATGGCTTTTTCTAGTTTAGTGATTTTTCCACCTCCACTTCAACAGGGTTCATTTTTTGTTCTTTAAGGTCATAGCTTGTGAGGCATTGTTGCACACTAAGGGGGTCTTTTACTAAGGCATGTTAGCCGATAGAGCGCGCACTAAATATTAGTGCACGCTAAATGCTAACGCATCTATAGAATATAATGGGTGCATTAG
This sequence comes from Geotrypetes seraphini, assembly GCF_902459505.1. Lineage (NCBI taxonomy): Eukaryota > Metazoa > Chordata > Amphibia > Gymnophiona > Dermophiidae > Geotrypetes > Geotrypetes seraphini. The sequence goes on along the minus strand of NC_047086.1, from coordinate 308,856,076 downwards.
CATTTAGCGTGTGCTAAATCTGCTAGCGCGCTTTAGTAAAAGACCCCCTAATTAGCGCAGGGGCTCTTATCACCAGTAGGGACTCATATGGTATATTTATTTAATGGTTACGTGCTAACGGCAAAATTAGTGCATGGCCATTATTGAGATAAATGGAAAAATCAGCCTATTTTGAACTGCGGCAGAAGTGGCCTTGGTGCATGTGTTGCCACTGTTTAGTAAAAAGGCCCCTTTGAGATCTTTTGTGCAGTTCCTATGTATAAGTTAATTCAGGATTGATGGTTAGCTAAATAATGGCTTTTTTATTTTTTTCTAAAAAAAAAAAAAAGTGTCCAAAGCAAACAAGCTTTCTAAAATTTATCACTGAGTTTAGTAAATGCAATCTACTTTGTGTCAGAACAATTGATTTGATTTTCCTGCTCAATGTCAAACATTTCCTATTTCAGGAAAAAGGAAAAAAAAAAAAAAGGGAGAAAAAAGTTCTCCAGAAACACATCAAAGCCAATAAAGGAGAGGAGATGACCAAAGGGTAGAGAAATACGAGGGGGTGCTGAAAAGTTCTCAGCCCAACCAAGAAGAGAATGACGTAGATATGGTTCAATCAATGATCTGAAACAGTGTCAGAACATAGAATTTCATTTCTGCAAATTGGCACTTAATGAAATAAGATGACACTCTTTTCAGCTACAGAAGCAAAATAACGCTCAGAATTTGGTTGGGCTGAGAACTTTTCAGCACCCCCTCATAACCAGAGGAACAATATAATATAAAAAAATGTTAAAAAACCTTTATTCCAAGTTGACCCTACATGGTCATGTTTCGGCTAATGCCTGCATCAGGGATCCTACATATAGAGAATGACACGGGGACAAATTTTTCCCCGTCCCCACGGAAACTCATTTTCCCTTCCCGTCCCCGCGAGTTCTTTTCCTGTCCCTGCCCCATTCCTGCAAGCTCTGTCCTCATCAGCACAAGCCTCAAACACTTTAAAATCATAAGTAGCAACATTCAATAGCTCAGATTGTGATGTCATAATGCCTCATTCCACCAATACCTAAGCTCTGTCCTCATCAGCACAAGCCTCAAACACTTTAAAATCATAAGTAGCAACATTCTATAGCTCAGATTGTGATGTCATAATGCCTCATTCCACCAATACCTAAGCTCTGTCCTCATCTGCACAAGCCTCAAACACTTTAAAATCATAAGTGTTCGAGGCTTGTGCAGTTAAGGCAGAGCTTTCAGGAATGGGGCAGGGACAGCGACAAAACTCACGGGGACCGGGACAAGGAAAGTTCCTGCGGGAGCAGGGACAAATTTGTCCCCGTGTCATTCTCTACCTTCTTAGACATTGGGGATTCAATTCTATAAATGGTGCCCAAATTTGGGAACAAAAACAATGCGTGCTAAGTGCTACTTTATAAATCGACATTCAAAGTCGGGTCGTGTTTTTAGACTGGCAGTTAGCACCGGGATCCACATCCAAATTTGGGTGTGAGAATTTTCACCAGCTGAAACCCGGTATAAATCCCCATGCCTAAATTAGGCGCAGATCCTCTGAAGTCTCTAACACTGCACGCGGATTGTAGAAACGCCCCTGACCCGCCCATACCCTTTTCATAGCCACACCCCCTTTTCAAATCTGTATGGGAAAATTTATATGCTCATCTTTATAGAATAGCCTCGATAAAAATGTATGCATAAATTCCAACTATTGCCATTTGGCACCAATATTTATTTATAGTATTTATATATTACTTATAGCCTGAGTGGTTTACATTCAGGTACTCAAAGTATTTTTCCCTATCTGTCCTGGTAGGCTCACACTCTAATAATTGATAGTGACAAATTATCAGTGGTAATTGACTCATTAAGAAATTAAATTACTATATGTCAAATTAAGGAAAATTGAAATTATTAATAATTTCATATATATGCCTCCATAGGACCTCTGATGCCAGTCATTTCTGTACCCTTCGGTCTAATAGTTAGTGCAGTAGCCTGAGAGCCAGGAAAACCGGGTTTGATTCCCACTTCAGCTCCTTGTAACTCTGAGCAAGTCACTTAACCCTCTTTTGCCCCAGCTACAAAATAAGGGGCAAATTCTATAAGAAGCACCCAAAAGTTAGGCGCCAAAATAGGCACCGTGCAGCGTCATTCAAATAAAATTGGGCGCTGTTTAGTGAATCGCGTTGAGCGGCACTTATTTTGGAGGCCGCCCAATAAATAGGCCAGCTCTAGGCACAGCTAAAAGTTAGGCGGCCATGCGAGTGCTTAGGCACGCTTAAGAGCAGCGATTCTGTAACAAGGTGCCTAGCACGAAGCCACGCCCACATGCATAGCACCTATTTTTTTAAGGCCGCCTAAATTTTTAGAGGCGCCTTGTTACAGAATCGCTCTTTTTCGATAGGCGCCTAAGTTTCAATTATTGCTGATTAAAAAGCTTAATTGAGCTTGTTATTTAATTTAGATAGGCGCCTATCTAGTTGGGCGCCCCCAAAATAGGTGCCTAACATTAGGCGCCGGTTACAGAATTTGGGCCTAAGTGCCTGTATATAATATGTAAACCGCTTTGACTAATCACAGAAAGGCAGTGTATCAGATCCCATCCCCTTTCCGTTTTGGTGGAAGCATTTTGGCCCCTATTCTGTATAGGGCATGCTAAAGTTAGGCAGCAGTACGCACATTACTGCCGCCTAACTGACCAATGGCAGCGCATGTTTTTTGAAAAAAATATTAGACGTGCCATTCTTGTGCCTACAGAGGCGCATAATGATACTTATGGATGTGTAAGGCAGACGGAGGCGTGGTTTGCACCGGAAGTTGCCGAACACGTCCATATGGGTCACTATGCACCTCTTTAGGTGTGAGACCGGTGCCTTAAATGTAGGCCTTTAAAAATGCTGACCTACATTTAATATTACATTAAGGAATAGGCTAAATGGCAAGCAATCAATTGGAATCCAAGGAAATCTCTCTTGCCATTTACAACCAAGAATGCAAAGAACTGGACAATGATATTTAAACACTGGGGATATCTCAGAACGCTAGTCTGATGAATATCAGCGTAGAATTCACCCTGTGTATATCAAAGTTGTTTTTGTTACTCTTTATTATATATCAGCCGTTAGCTTTTATTGAAAACTTTATTTAAACTTTTTTATCTTTATCTGTTATATTTTATTCTTATTGGTTATATCCATTAAATCTTCTACAATATTTTTCATGTTCTTCAACTTGTCATGTTATTGAACTTCATCTTATTATTTTAGCTTATTCATTTAGGCATTCGAATCTCTAACATTCATAAATGGACTTAGCTTTTTTTTCTTTTAAAACTGTATGGTCGCACCGTTCCCCACCAACGCGTTTTGCATTCTTCTTCAGGACGGGGCTAGTGCTGCAACTAAATCAAAACAACAAACAAACTTCATCATAACAAGCTTACAAAGATAAACTTTTCCATTCCATAAGAAATTCAACCATACCAGCCTGTTGGCTTCCACCATTCCATTCATCCCGCGACCATTTTAGCATTCAAATATGGCCACGGTGTTCCTTGCATACTTCTTATACGCCTCCCCTGTGACGTCAATAAATCTAAACCAATCAGGAACATATACCCCACGTCATCATACTTCCTTAAGAACCCCCGAGACTCAATAGAGCTAAAAAAAACCCAAACAAACAAACAAAAAACCCTCTCAGGACCTTATCAAAATACTCTAAAAATCCTGACTCCATCATATCTGACAGCTCACCAAAACCACACTCATTCAGCTAAAACCATCCAATCACTCGTTTCATTTAAACCTCCTGGTTGCATACCATTCAACTCATACATCCATCTTAGTTCTTTCAGGTTTAAAATACGTTCATAGTTTAAATAAAATTTTCAATAAAAGCTAACGGCTAATATATAACAAAGAATAGCAAAAACAGCTTTTATATACACAGGGTGAATTCAGTGAGGAGTGCTGCTACGCTGATATTCATCAGACGGTGACGGGATAATCGCACGCCAGACGCCAGCATGCCGACAATCCAGCGCCGACAATTCGGCGCAAGACAGAAGCGCGCGGGGGAAAAAGTAATTTTTAAAGAGCTCCAACTGGGGGTTTGGGGTGGCAACCCCCCCCCCCACTTTATTGGTTAGTGTTCGCGCTGCCATTGCAGGGGGTGTGGGGGGGTGAAACCCCCACATTATAGAGAAAACGGAACTTTTCCTGAAAAAAATAAGAAAAAGTTCCGTTTTCGCTATAATGGAGGTTTCCAACCCCCCCGAACCCCCCTCCAACAGCAGCGCGAACACTAACCAATAAAGTGGGGTTTGTCACCCCAAACCCCCCGTCGAACCTCTTTAAAAATTACTTTTTCCCCCGCGTGCTTCTGTCTTGCGCTGAATTGTCGGCGCTGGATTGTCAGCGCGCTGGCATCTTGTGCGCCACTGTCTATGAACCTCATCAGACTAGCGTTCTGAGATATCCCCAGTGTTTAAATATCATGGTCCAGTTCTTTGCATTCTTGGTTGTATATGGCAAGAGAGATTTCCTTGGCCTACATTTAAGGCACCTGTACAAAACTATGGGCCTGATTCAACAAAACACACCAAGCAGTTGATTGACAACTGCACCGTTTCACGTCTACAATGCAGGCGCCCTAAGGTGCGGTTTGTAGAATCAGGATCTTCCTGTTTTGATATCATATTCAGACTCGACTTCTAATTTACATTTTATGTTAAATAGCCATGTGTTTTGCCGTTTAATCAAAGGAATGCCTTTTTTTTCCATTGTAAAGAGCTAGAATGTTAGTTTCTTAACCCACTAAATTTCTTCTTAGACTTGTGGAATGTCAAGCCATATTTTGCAGTAGTACATGGAGGTTATTTGAGTGATAGAGGAGCTGGCATAGCATGTGTCTTTATATTCTCTAGAGCCCAGTAGGTGCTTATTACGGCAGAGCAATAGTCTGAACAGCAGTGCTTAATTGTATGCTGTATTGTTCACACTGTTACTGGATTGAATCTTATGTTGCTTCAATATGGCAAAAGAAAGATTTATGCAAATTTCCATGCTGGCTCTCTTGGTATCCAAATACTTCCTCAGTTTAATTTGCTTTGGCTTTTTCACATTCAAGCATTTTTTTTCCCCATGAAAGTATCTGATTACCTGAAAGCAAAGCATAAGAAGAGAGGCTTCTTCTAAGAATGCCATTGCTATGACCCTCTTTTACTAAGCAGTGGTAGAGATTTCTACCACAGCCCCGAGGGTTAAATGCTTCAATGCTGCTCCGACGCTCATAGCAATTCTATGAGCGTCAGAGCATTTAGTGCTCTGGGCCGTGGTAGAAACCTCGATTGTGGCTTAGGGAAAAAAAAAAGGTGGGGGGGAGGTACGTTAGGTGGAATTTTATTGGGTTAACTTAACAGAACTACTGTTTTTTGTTTAAAATGAAAAAAAAAAATGCGGTTCTTACTATGATGTATTTTCTAATTCTACAGTGGTGTGATTAATGGGATGCTGCAGCTATCTGGTGTATTTTGAAGTGCTAAAATTTTCTCTTGTACCCTCTCTTGTTGCGGTGCTTTAACTTCCTGTCTCCGAAATCACTATTCTGTTCTGTTACTGATTTACCAAATACCCCCCTCCCCCCCACCTTGTACAAAAGCTTAGCACCAGCCGTGGTGGTAAGAGCTACAATGCTCACAGAATTCCTATGAGTGTCAGAGCTGTTACTACCGCGGCCGGTGCTACAAACTGCGCTATGCTTTTGTAAGAAAAGGGGAAGACAGTGCAATGTGGTCCTAATCTAGTCTAAATGTAAGTCTTTGATCTTTGGCTTATTATTATTATGAATTCTGTTTCAATGGATAATGGCATTACACTTTCCCTCTAACAAGAAATCCACTTTAAAATTGTACAGATTTGTTACCCCTATGAGCTTTTGAGCCAAAGAAGCCTTTTTAATAGAAATACTGAGAAGGATCAAATAAAAAAAATAGGTGACATGTGGAAATAAAACCCATATGGTGAGATTTAAGCTTCAGGAAAAACTAGTACAGAAACGCCAAAATCCGTGGTGCACTGCTTGGCACATAAAACCAGTTTTTGCATGCATGTGTACTAAAAATAGGCAGCTTATACGTAGGCCCCTTGATTTAGTACAAGTTCTGAAAGGAAAATAATTCAGCCTGTGGAAACCAAATTGTGAAAGTTTTGCTAGATTCTTAGTATAACACATTTATTTGTATAAAACTCCCAAGGCTCTTTTTGGTGAATGGGTTTTTTTTATAAGTGTTTTATTTTTTCTTTTCTTGGAATTTTCTTCCTCTGCTTAACTGTTAGGCAAATAGAAAGTGTTATCTATAATAATAAACCCTAGCTGCGCATGCGCACTTGAAACGCCGTGCCTCCGCATGCGCAGTAGAAGAACTGCCGAGCAGGGGGGAACCGCCGACCAGGGAAGCGTTTCAGCACAGTGGCAGCAGTCCTGATTCTGCCAACCCCCCCCCCCCCCCATTCCTTACCCAAAACAACAGTGAACTCTGTAAACAGGCTCTTCACGCAAGCCCTGGCAGGGTCTTTCCTCTGCCGCATCACTTTGGATGCAGTAGAGCAGGGGTGTCCAACCTTTTGGCTTCCCTGGGCTGCATTGGCCAAAAAAAAAATGTTTCTGGGGCCCAAATGCTGCAGCAAGACAGAGGAGGGAGCCGGCAAGACGGTAAACACCCAGGGGCAGCAGAGGAAAACACTGCATCGCTCTTGACTGGGGCCGCACAAAATACTTCACCGGGCCGCAGGTTGGACCCCCCTGCGGTAGAGGAAAGGCACTGTCGAGGCTGGCCGTGAACAGCCTGTTTATAGTGCTGCCAGTGCTAATTTGAATAAGGAAAGGGGGGTTGGCGGGTCAGGACTCCTGCTGCCGCTGCTACTGCTTTGGGGCACAGACGGAGGGAGATGGGGTTGGTAGTTCAGGACCACTGCTGCTGCCTTGGGTAAGTAATGGGGGTCCAGGAGGCCAGATCCACGTGGAAGGAGGGAGGAGATACCTATGGGAGCGGTGGACCAGGTGTGTGTGTGTGTGGAGGGTCCATCAGGGTGAAGGGCTGGGGAGGGGCAGCCTGCCCAAAGATTCAGTGCAGTGGCCAGGGAGAAGGTAGGTGGGGGAGGGGGGTTGGGTTTGAATTGGTGCAGGCTCTAGTGCTGGGGTGCGGTTGGGTGAAGAGGGTTAAAGTAATGGGGAGGGGGATAGTTGCAGTACCGTGGGGAGGGGCAGGGGAGAGACGAGAGATAAATTGGTCCTGGGGTGGGATTCAAGAGGAAGGGCAAAAAAGGAAGAGATAGAGATGTTTAAATATCTATGTGGCGTAAATGCACATGAGTTGAGTCTCTTTCATTTGAAAGGAAGAACTGGAATGAGAGGGCATAGGATGAAGTTAAGAGGTGATAGGTTCAGGAGTAATCTAAAGAAATACTTTTTTACAGAAAGGGTGGTAGATGCATGGAAAAGTCTCCTGGAAGAGATGGTGGAGACAGAGACTGTGTCTGAATTCAAGAAAACGTTGGATAGGCACATGGGATCTCTTAGAGAGAGGAAGAGATAATGGTTAGTGCGGATGGGCAGACCGGATGGGGTCATTTGGCCTTTATCTGCATTCATGTTTCTATGTTTCTATTATTGCTCATTAATGATGCTGCTTAAGCTAATTAAGAATTAAGTTAGGCACCTAGATTGGCTAGGCAAGCTGATCGAGGCACCTAACTTCAGAGGCCATTTATAGATTCTGGTCCAACATGTTTAAGGACTCATTAGATATTCAGTTAGTTAAGACAAATTCATAGCTCGATACTTTGATACGTAACACCTTTATAGAAGCTCATGTAAACCGCTCCAAGTTGACTCCCTAGTCATTAGTAGCAGTATAGAAGCTTTCAATAAACAATATTTCTAATCTCTTAAGTCTGTGACTATATTGTTAAATTTTCAATAATCATGCGCTTCTCTATGCAATTCTTTGAGCATTCAAAAAGAAATACAATTACTCTTACAAAGCAGGAGGAAACTGTAAAAAAAAGCTGTGGTAAACACTAACGTACGCTTGCCACAGCAAAAAATGGCTGCCATGGTTCACCAAGGCATTCCACAGTAATTCTGGGACGTTCGGATTCCGAGGTACCACTGTACTTCTGGCACTCTTTATGTGAAGTTCACAGCAGTGCCTTCTAAGCTGTCCCACTACTCTGATGGCATGTCTATGTGGCCAGTCTATGTGATCATTCCCGCATCCAAATGGTCTGAATTTGGACATTTTCATCTTGGACATTCCATTGGTCGAAAACGGGATATAAATTTAGGCATCCTAAGGGTTGGATATCCTGTCAGCCTAGATGGTCATGTAGCTGATTTTCAAAAAGAAAACAAGGGGGCAATGTATGGAAAGCAGAATATACTAATGCTTGACAGGGAGGATGGACAAGAATACCACCTGCGCACCTGACTGCTTCATCTTTTTTCTAAGAGCCACAAAGTCACTTTTGATATGTTCGCAAGGGTACATAGCAGTATCATTAGTAGATGAGCAGCGTCGGATAATAGTCATCAGACTTGATGAGTCTTGGCAATCTCTCCGTAACATCTTAGATTTTGGCACCAGGCAGACAGCATACCTCCTGGGACATCATGTCTGGTCTGCAGATGGATGCTTCTTACCCCTCAGAAGGGAATCACCAACCACCACTTCCTTATGCTTCCTAGTGGTCATGGATCTAGCAATTTTGGGGATTTAAAGCTTTGGGCCTTCTTCTCCTTGGGATGCTCTCATCTCCTCCACTTCCAGGGTAGCATACCGGTTCTGCAAGGGTGGGTGGAGTCACAGTATCAATCCTGCAGGGTTCCGTATCTGAGTCCAGCAGTCTTCCCTCAGCACAGCCTCTTCTTCACCATTGTTGGAAACCTTTGATGCCAAATGAACCCTTCCATTCTCACAGATGCTTATCAGTCTTGCCACCTCCTCCCTCAGTTCCTTTACTTCCTTCATGAAGGATTCAAGCTGGAGACAGCATGCTTCTGGAATGAATTATGCTCGTAAACCCAGGTTCCACTGTATATCTTTCTTCAGCTTTAATGCACAGTTTCCAAGTATTTGTAGTTTTTGGCTGAGTGAAAATAATAATAAAAAAATTGAGGCCCTGTTTTACTAAGGTGCATTAACCGATTAGCGCGCGTTACACGCTAACATGTGCATGTTAGTCTATGGATGCGTTAGCATTTAGCGCACGCTAATTTGATTGGCACGCACCAATCGGTTAGCGCACCTTAGTATAACAGGGGGTGAATGTGGCAAATGCCAAAGTCTGGACATTTTTACAGTTTATTCATTAGTATTTGTCTTTAAAAGTAGTTAATAAGGCCCCGATTCTATAAATGGTACCTAAAAAATAAGCACAGAGAAACGCGGTGCATAGAAGCTGTCAATCTTCAGGTAGGCAATGTTTATAGAATTCTGCCTAGCTGTGCTTAAATTGGACTTAGGTGCTGGTAAGCATCAAAATCTTAGGCACCCCATATTTATGCTTGGGTTTTCTTGGCTTAAATACCAAGGCTCTGATTCTGTATAGGACGCCCGGGAGAGGTGTCCTATACAGAATCGGGCCTACACTAAACCCCGATTCTGTAACCAGCGTCCACGGTACAGATGCCGGTTAGAGAATCGGGTTAGATTAGACACGGCCGCTACACTTATCGTGGCAAGGGATATGTATAGCGGCCGCCTGTCTGATCGCTGGCAGGAGGAAACCCAACTCCTCCTGCCGGAACCCCGGACCCCCCCCAAACTCATAATCGCTGGCAGGAGGATGCCCAACTCCTCCTGCCGGAAAGTCGGACCCCCTCCGGACCCCCCATGCTAACGCCATCCCCCCCCCAACTAAACTCCCTCCCCCAACTAACCTTTAAAAGTTGGTCGGCTGGACGGGTCTTGCTGCCGTCCAGTCGACAGGCCCGCTTCGTGGAAATGAGATGGGCCTGCCCCTTCCCGGCCCATCCCCGCTAAGTCTAAGGCCTGATTGGCCCAGGCTCTAGAAGCCTGGACCAATCAGGCCTTAGGCATAGCGGGCCCGCCCATCCCCACTAATCCTAAGGCCTGATTGCATAGGATGAACACAGAATCTCTAATCAGAAAATAATGGGTATATATTGAAGAACTGTAATGGGGTGTCCCATATATGGCCATTCAGTTGAGGATGGGCTGGAGAGGGCTTTGACAACTGGGATGGTTTAGATGGGCTGGAGTGGAACTTAAGCACAGTACTAGGCAAACAAAAGGTTGAAAAAATAATTTTATTTTCTGTTTTGTGATTACAATGTGTCAGATTTGAAATGTGTATCCTACCAGAACTGGTGTTAGATCGCGAACATGAGCTAGGATTTAACAGAGAGAGGAAAAGTCTTTTTTGTTTGTTTATTTTGTTTTCACCACAGTGCCAGTGTGGGTAGGAGAGGGCAAAGGGGGTGAAGAGGCTATAAAATAAACGCACCAGGATGTCTGAATAAAACACTCAATTGGGCAGGAAAATCAAATCAAAAAATCAATTCAATAGGATGAATCGAATTAATTTTTTTTTCCTCAATCGGGCAGCACTAATGAGCTCTGAGGACTTTCTTAGAGATCAGACTCCACAGGTGACCCTTGAGGTTAATTCCCTCCTGTTCACCCCAAGGCAAAACTTTTTCACTCTTCAGTCAACCAGGAAACAGGACATGTTTTTATGTTCTTATTGTTTTGGTAGGATTTTTCTGCTTTTTCTTTTTTCTTCCAGGTTTAAGTACTTCTGCAAATCACAGTAGGGCTGAGAAACATCATGTCACCAAAGCTACTGCTCAGGTTACAGCTTCTGTCTCTATGCAGACAGAAAATGTTACCCAGGCAGAGAGAGTGGTTCCATTTGCAAGCTGTCTCCAGCTTGAATCCTTCATGAAGGAAGTAAAGGAACTGAGGGAGGAGGTGGCAAGACTGATAAGCATCTGTGAGAATGAGAGATACATCAATGGAAGGGTTCATTTGGCATCAAAAGTTTCCAACAATGGTGAAGAAGAGGCTGTGCTGAGGGAAGACTGCTGGACTCAGATACGGAACCCTGCAGGATTGATACTGTGACTCCACCCACCCTTGCAGAACCGGTATGCTACCCTGGAAGTGGAGGAGATGAGAGCATCCCAAGGAGAAGAAGGCCCAAAGCTTTAAATCCCCAAAATTGCTAGATCCATGACCACTAGGAAGCATAAGGAAGTGGTGGTTGGTGATTCCCTTCTGAGGGGTAAGAAGCATCCATCTGCAGACCAGACATGATGTCCCAGGAGGTATGCTGTCTGCCTGGTGCCAAAATCTAAGATGTTACGGAGAGATTGCCAAGACTCATCAAGTCTGATGACTATTATCCGATGCTGCTCATCTACTAATGATACTGCTATGTACCCTTGCGAACATATCAAAAGTGACTTTGTGGCTCTTAGAAAAAAGATGAAGCAGTCAGGTGCGCAGGTGGTATATCAAAGCGAGTTTCCCCATAGGAACTAAGGAAACTCGCTTGATTTGTTCCTACCCACCCCCATCCCCCGAGTACAGCAGCACTGCTATACCCCCCCAAGAACCGGCATTGCTCCCCCCGCTCATGAAGGCCCCCTGTGTGTTCCGCCATCCCCCACGCTCGCGCCCCCTGCATGATCCACCATCCCCCTGCTCATAGTGCCCCCCCCCCCCGCGATCCGGCACCACCCGCTCATGTCGCACCTCCCGCGCCACGATCCAGTATGCCCCGGCACCCACCCACCCACCCGATCACATTCCTTACCCCCATTTGGCACCGGCACAGGCACCAGCACCAACGCACAGGACATGCTGGTGCCGGTGCCCGAAGATCTGCCTTCTTCTTTGTGCTGAGCCTTGAGCATCTGTGCATGCTCAAGGCCTTCAGGTTCCCGAGAATCTCGGAGAGAACGGGAACCCGAAGGCCTTGAGCATGCACAGATGCTCAAGGCCCAGCACGAAGAAGAAGGCAGATCTTCGGGCACCGGCACCAACATGTCCTGTGCGTTGGTGCCGGTGCCAAATGGAGGTAAGGAATATGATCGGGTGGGTGCCTGGGGTATGCCGGAGTGCAACGGTGGGGGGGAGGGGGGTGCGACGCGAGCAGGGGGTGCCGGATCCGGGGCAGGGGGGGAGGCGCTCGTAAATCGAAGCACGCTCAGTTTCCAAGGTGCCGATTTTGCCAATGTTTTGCTCGTCTTGCAAAACACTCGCAAACCAGTGCACTCGTAAACCGAGTTACCACTGTACTTAATTTTGTATCGTAGCATCAGCTACTTAGAAACTGATTGTTGACTTGCAGTTTGACCATGGCATGTCTGAATTTTATCCACGACTTTGTATTTTAACTGAGGAAATTATTTGTGCAGTTCTTTCAGATGGCAATAATATTAAACATTGCTGTGCTGTCCTGAAAAGTTTTGTATAGAAATGGGTGTGCATCTGTCAATTCTGGTTTTGTTATTTTACTAAAGATACAGATTACTTTCTAATTATGTGAATGCTAGGTAACACCACAGGGTAAATTAGCTGCCACAGTTCTAGTACTTTATGAGAAAATAGATTTCTAATACTGTAGCTTATTCTCATTAGCTATACACTGCCCAGGGCCAAAATAATTAGCATTTTTAATACTAGCATGTCCTAATTTAAATTTGAAAGCTAGTTAGTGTCTTAGGCATTGTACCAGAATCAAATATAGATCTTTTCTGTGTTATGTTGGGATTTTAGGACATTGCACAAATTCATTTTTGTGTAATCTGGGAATTATTTTCATTTGTGTTTAATTTTTACATTTTTTTTCCTAATTATAATGGAAAGATGATACCTAGATGGCTCAATTTCTTTAAACTTTCTATCTCTGTTGATTTCTCTTCATTTTAATATTGCAGTTATATTCACATCCGTAGTCTATGTGGATTCTCAACCTTTTCATACTTTTTTGAACAAGCAAAAGGGCACATAAGGTTTTTAATATCAATATGTTCTTCACTTCCCATCATGCTACAATGTGCAGTCATACAAGAAGAATACAGTCTCATAAAGGTTATTATAAGCAAAAAAAAAGAGATAAAAGACAAAGACAAAGGGGCAGAGCGAGAATATCCCACAAAATTAAATGGTAGTGTACAAATACACCTTGGTACAGCTTTGAGAAGTATAAAGTACGGTGCCTTTCAGCTAATAATCTGAAATTCCATTATCATTCAACCGTGAACTGAATTATCGGTGACGTACAACGTGGATTAGACTTGCTGCTTCTACCACCGTACATCCAAATGCTGACACTTAATTATGTTGTTCCATAGTAGATCAAGTTTTACAACAGCAACAAAAGATTAGAACGGTTTTATACTGAGGACATTCAAAGGATAAATAGCACTGTTCCATCGAAGAGAGCTGCAGTCAGCTGTATTGTTATATGGGGGGAAACCCGCAAGCACTACCAACATTTAGATTATTTTTTCTTTGTATATAACAACATTCCTAACAAATTGATTTTGTAAAGATGCTAATTTTTAGTACCAAAACTTGTTTTGCTTTCACATGCTAAATCAGTAAAGAAAACAAAATTATGTCATTGTACATGACAATGACACGGAAAGATTGCCTTCATTTGATGGTAAAAAGATTTATTGCAGTTTGCTTATTATTTATTTACCGTATATACACAAATATAAACCGACATAAATATAAGCCAAGGTAACTTTTTTTCCCCCAAAAAAAGGAGGAAAAAAGGTTGACTCAAATATAAACTGGGGGTAGGGGAGAGGGAGTTAATATTCAAGTGCCTTGCCTTGCCCTGCCAGGCTCTGCACCCTATTTCCCCTCCCTCGCTGCTCTGCCAGGCTCTGCATCCAGCCCCCTCACTCACTCATTCTCCTGCCCTGGCAGTCCCTGCACCCACCCCCTTCCCTCCCTGCCAGATTCTGTTCCCTGCCCCCCCCCCCCACACACTTCCCAATACCTTGCCCTCCCATAAGTCCTGGTGGTCCAGCAGTGGGCTGGGACAGGAGGGATCTCTTCCGCCTCCTGTCCCAGCTGATTCTAAGAATGCTTACCTCTCCCCCTCCTTTCCCCATGAACCTTTAGAATCCCTTGTGGTTCAGCAGTGAACGGCAGCAAGAGTGACCTTCCTTCACTCCTGCTCATGCAGAGCTGCTAGCTGATTAGCTGCCGCGAGTTCCCTTATGTCCTCCCATCCTATTAGCTCTTTCTTCAGATACTCCTCCATTTACTAAAGTTCACATGTTTGAAATCCAGGACTTTGAGTTTTGTGTGACCGTTCTCCACTGTAGTTGTTATATTAAACCAAACTGTTTGATGATCACTACTGCCCAGGTGGGCATCCACTTGGACATTAGAGACACTTTCCCCATTTGTGAGCACCAGATCCAGTATCACTTTTTTTTCTCTCATTGGTTCCATCACCATTTGTCTGAGCAGAGCCCCTTGAAGGGCATCCACTATCTCTCTATTCTTTCTGATTCTGTAGATGAAACTTTCCAATCTGCATCCAGCTGGTTGAAATCACCCAGCAACAGCACTTCTCAATTCTTCCCCAGCTTTTAGATATCTGCAACAAGATCTTTATCAAATTGCTGCGATTGAGTCAGAGGTCTGGAGACAACACCCACGTAGATAGAAGTTCTCTATTCTCTGCTCTGCTCTCTTTCACACACATCCCTCCTTCCTCAGAAATTCACAGAAGGACCAACATCTTAATTACACAAAACAAAGAAAGCAGCTCGTTGACACATCTCTAAACTAAACTAAAATAAACAAAACTAAATTTTGGACTTGTACCGAGTCATCCCTGAGAAACAAGGCTCGACTTGGTTAACAATAGTTGTAGTTGATAGAAAGAATTGACCTCATGGAAACTTATCTGCTAGAAAACGCTGAAACAGAGTAATTTTAAGAAATTTTCTTGTTCAAACATTTTGGATTTTATCAATAAGTACAAAAAGTACACAAATGGTAACAAGACAAGATATTGACAGGTTGTACAATCATCTTCATAAATCATTTGGATAACAATAAACTAAACAAGGTACAACTGGTCAAATCATGTCAAATTCAGAACACAAATCCAGTGCTTATCGTTGACTGAGAAGTGTATATATAGGTAGAGAGAAAGAGAGAGTTCCCAGTGAGTGCCACACGACATCGACCAGTCTGTTCAGACATGCAGAATATAACTGACATTAGGTAATATACAAGTAACATGACTGCAAGGTAAAAATGTCAGTGGTCTATGTTACAGTAGGACTGTATAGGTCCCCACACCTTGAGGAAACTCCTGGGAGGATTGTTTTTCTCATCTATGACACTTTCAAATTTGGTGGTGATACAGACTATATTCCACTGTACCATGTATTCTACTTTTGATAAGTCTTTCCAGCAGTGTAAAATGTTCTTAATGGCCAGATATATTAAGATATTAAGTAGGCGAGCATTGTGTTCTGAAAGGGTGTGTATAATAATCTTAATATGTAAGGTGTTGTGAATATTCAAGATGGAGGAGATAGTGTTCCAGACCTTGTCCCAGTATATGGCTAGATGACAACAATAATATATCATATGAAGTATCAAGCCTTCAGCGTTACCACAGGACCAGCATAAGATGAATCCTTTGAGAGTTTAGCAAGTTTCTTTGGGGTCCAATGAGTTCTATGTAGGAGAAAATAAATTGACTATGAAAAAGCTGCATGCAGCTCACTCTTATGAAGACTTTAGATCTCAACTGAAAACCTATCTATTTGCTAAATTCTTGACCAACTAACTTTCTCTATCCCATTTATTATGATTTTCATTAGTAACTTTTTGTAAACCGCGTTGAACTAATGGTTACGTGGTCAACAAGCACAATGTTATGTTATGTTATCGTATGGATTTAAACATCCTGGTCCAAATGTCATCCACCTCAATTTCTAATTCAGAATGCCAAGCGCACATAAGTTGTGATATGGAAGTAGAAGAAGTTTGCTTTAGTATTGAGTACCATTTAAAGGCTGTGCCTTTTTAAAAGTTTAATAGTTTGGAGTGTGAGAGAAGATCAGGGGTTGGCTTCAGTATGGTTGGATCTGGATAATGGCACAGAATAGAACAGGGGAGACAAAACCACAAAATGCAGAAGCACAAAGTTAGAGTGGAATTGTCCTAATCAGAATGGTGCACACCAAAAAAGTGTTCTTCAACTCATCTGATAAATTCAAATGCCTTTATTCTTCCAAACTCTCATAAATTCATCCAATGACTCTATGACCTGACATGCACATGTTTCGGCCTACTCAGCCTGCCTCAGGAGTTTTATGAGTCTTCAATGAGTATATCAAGCTGCCATATATTGTATGAGGATGCACCCTCTAGACACAACAGTTGCAGCACGGTTGGTCAGACATTCATTGTTTTAAGACTTCTGATCTTAGTTTAGTAATCATGGGAATTGTAGTCTGAGCTAATCACTGAAACAGCACAAGTGCCTAAACCAGGGGTGGGCAACTCTGGTCCTCGAGGGCCAGAATCCAGTTGGGTTTTCAGGATTTCTCCAATGAATGTGCATTGAAAGCAGTGCATGCAAATAGATCTCATGCATATTCATTGGGGAAATCCTGAAAACCCAACTGGATTCCGGCCCTCGAGGACTGGAGTTGCCCACCCCTGACCTAAACTAAGGAAGGTGAATGAAGAGCATTGTGGGAGTTGTGGTTTGGACTAATTGCTTGAGTGTTTGATGTTTTTTTTTTTTTTATTTAAATGAAGCATGTTTTTGTTTGAATCTGAAAATGTAAAAATGAAAGTGTAAAAATCAGTGGAGAAATCCTGATGTGCAATCTTGATTGACTGATGGTGGATTCTGACAACAGTAATGATAATAAGAACAATAAAACTGATGAACTCTGACCTGTCTCTACTCAAGTTTGTGGAAAACACAGTGACCTGTTAGTGAGAGTTCATGAGAATACATTGGCAGTAGCCACAGCACACACTGGTGCTTACTGCAGCTTTGTAACAGAATTCCTAAATAAAGGTGATGCACACATTTTCCAGCTTGCTTCCTATACTACTGTGAGCGATGCATAGAAGTGCCATATGTACCTTTAAAATCATGTCCGATCTTTTTGTGCTTGCCAGAAGTAATACTGTAAACTACAGTAGCACCTGTAATCTATGAAGCAAGGCTTGGGGCTTATCCATCCAACTCTTCTAGGGTCGAGCGCTCTAATTATATTGCTGTGAAAACCAAAATAGGCTAGATTTAAAGTAGACGTTATTGACTTATCAGTCTTAAAAGGAAAACTACACTTGTATAGGGGACTGTGTCATTGCAAAGCAAGACTGACTAAAATACATTTTAAAAAGCCAAGTGAAATCCCAAATCCCAAACTTCATTATCTTGATGGTGGACGCTTATTTTATTATTTATTTTTTTTAAATCATGCAACCAGAACCATGATGTATGGATTTTCTGTTCCTCTCCCCCCACCCCATTACTTCATAGAACTTTTGAAATGAAAGCAAATCTTAAATCCTTTGAGCTTTTATACTTCAGAGATTCAGAAGAAGGAAACAGGGTAAAATAAGTTTGCTAAACCTTCCACCATGGTAATCTATGCTGTAGTTTATGGTTCATTAGATTAAAATAAAACTGTAAAAAATTTGCATTCTGTTATAATTATTTAAGGGGCCCTTTTACTAAGCTGCGATTAACACTAATGTTTGGATACCACAGCTTAACATGGCATACCGTGGGGCACGCTGAGATGAGCGTCACCAGTGAGGTGCCATAAGGCTCGGTGCTTGGACCTGTGCTCTTCAACATCTTTATAAACGATCTGGACATAGGTACGACGAGTGATGTGATTAAATTTGCGGACGATACGAAGTTATTCAGAGTAGTGAAGACACAGGGGGATTGTGAAGATCTGCAACGTGACATAATCAGGCTCGAGGAATGGGCATCGACATGGCAGATGAGGTTCAACATGGATAAGTGTAAAGTGATGCATGTCGGTAACAAAAATCTCATGAATGAATACAGGATGTCCGGGGCGGTACTTGGAGAGACCTCCCAGGAAAGAGACTTGGGAGTTCTGATCTACAAGTCGAAGTCGTCCGCACAATGTGCTGCTGCGGCGAAAAGGACAAACAGAATGCTTGGAATGATAAAGAAGGTGATCACGAACAGATCAGAGAAGGTTATCATGCCACTGTACTGGGCAATGGTGCGCCCTCACCTGGAGTACTGTGTCCGGCACTGGTTGCCGTACATGAAGAAGGACACGGTACTACTCGAAAGGGTCCAGAGAAGAGTGACTAAGATGGTTAAGGGGCTGGAGGAGTTGCCATACAGCGAAAGATTAGAGAAACTGGGCCTCTTCTTCTTCGAGCAGAGGAGATTGAGAGGGGACATGATCGAAACATTCAAGGTACTGAAGGGAATAGACTTAGTAGATAAGGACAGGTTGTTCACCCTCTCCAAGGTAGGGAGAACGAGAGGACACTCTCTAAAACTGAAAGGGGATAGATTCAGTATGAACATAAGGAAGTTCTTCTTCACCCAGAGAGTGGTAGAAAACTGAAACGCTCTTCTGGAGTCTGTCATAGGGAAAAACACCCTCCAGGGATTCAAGACAAAGCTAGGCAAGTTCCTGCTGAACCAGAACGTACGCAGGTAGGGCTAGTCTCAGTTAGGGCACTGGTCTTTGACCAGAGGGCCGCATCATGAGCGGACTGCTGGGCACAATGGACCACTGGTTGATCCAACAGCGGCAATACTTATGTTCTTATGTCCCATGGTACATTTGACATCTGCACATACTACCTATGTGCTAAGGGAGCATATCTTGGCGTGGAGAGGAAGTATGTTTGTGCTAATCGGCGCAGCCAGTTTGCTGCATGCTAACTGATTAGTGCATGATTAGCGTGTGAGCCCTTATCACTTACAAAATAGATAACTATAAGGCCTCTTGCACTAGTCTTTTAATGGCCACACTCTAATGGCAAAATTGACGCTTAACCATTAATAGAAAAAATATAAAAATCTTACTGTAGTGGAGAAAAATGATCTTAGTACACAAGAAAAGCCCATTTAAGGGTACACTAAGGCCTCTTTTTACTGTTGCTTTGTAAAAGGGCTCCAAAAAGATTCATCCACAACCAGCCGGATTGTTTATGTGAAGAACTTGTTTTCCTTTCATTTTCTCTTTCCCTCTTCTATTATTGAAATTTTCTTTTAAATTATCTCCTGTTAGCCCAAAGACTTCTTCACAATTAAAGTAAACCCTGTTATATTACATTATGAATGAGCTGAGATTATGATTTTTTATACTCACATCTTGAGAACATGCAGTATAGTATATAAAATACCTTCCTACCCCTGACCTACTTCCATCCTTGTCTTCATCCTCTGTTCCTGCCTTTCTGTGAATCATCAGTGGCCACAGTAAAGTGAGCTGTAGAAAGAGTAATAGAAAACAGGTGTCTGAAGCAAACCAAAGGAAATTCACCAAATGATTCCACGGTGGGAAGAAGACAACCAAAAATAAGAGGGAACTGTGGAAACTGTGGAGGGATCTCAATAACCAGGTTTATTGTCCTGTGCTGGTGCTGGTGCCGGTGCCCAAAGATCTGCTTCCTGTGCTGGGCCTTGAGCATGTGTGCATGCTCAAGGCCTGAGAGTTCACATCGAACGTGAACTCTCACATCGAATGTGAACTCTCAGGCCTTGAGCATGCGCACATGCTCAAGGCCCAGCACAGGAAGCAAATCTTCCGGCACCGGAAGCAGATCTTCGGGCACCGGCACCAGCACAGGACATGCTGGTGCTGGTGCGGAGGCTACATCAAAGTAAGAAGAGGGTTCGGGTGGGTTGGGGGGACCTCAGGTCACGGTGGGGTGGTGCCCGGTGGTGGCGGGGGGTTGCCGGATCACGGGGGGGAGGGTGCCGGTTCGCGGGGGGGGGGGGTGCTCGCAAATCGAGGCGCGCTCAGTTTACGAGGCACCAAGTTTGCAAATGTTTTGCTCGTCTTGCAAAACACTCGCAAACCGGTGCACTCGTAAACTGAGATACCACTGTATATGCATTGTTTTTATTTGTGAAGACTTTTAACTCTGGACAATAAACCTGGTTATTGAGATCACCATTTCCACAGTTTCCTTTTGTTTTTAATAGAAAACAGGAATATTTACAGAGTGAAAGGTCTGCCCAATCTGATTCAGTTTAAACTTTTTTCTTCTTAGCTATTTCTGGGAAAGAATCCAAAGCTCTACCCGGTACTGTGCTTGGGCTCCAACTGCTGAAGTCTCCATCAAAACTCACTCCAGCCCATCCACTCCCTCCCAGCCACTGAAGCCCTCCCCAGCCCAGCCTCAACCAAAAGGCCATATACAGACACATACCATTCAAGTCTGCCCAGTACTGGCCTTAGTTCTTCAATATTTACTATTATTTTCTGATTCTAGATCCTCTGTGTTCATGCCATGCTTCTTTGAAGTCTGTCACCGTTTTCCTCTCCACCACCTCTCTCGGAAGCACATTCCTACTACTATTAGAGTTGTACTTTGTATGTCCCAGTGACACTATCTTCTCTCCTTCTGGGTTTTAGCTTGATGGCAGTAGCTAGAGAGGACAGAGAGCAGCTATTGGCACAGACGTTAGCAGGCCCAGCCCTATGTGAGTCTTCTTGCTTTGGTATCAGTGGGTCCAACGCATGGCCCCCAAAGTCTTCCATTGCAGCCCTCAAACAATTGGTTAAAATGCTCTTAAAATCCTGTAAATGCATTAATTTCAATGTCGCTGAATTGATATAGAGAAAGATTTTCAATATGATGTCTAAATTTGATTTTGGACGTTTTGGGAAAAATGTGCAGTAGAGAAAATGACCATATGCCTGCAGGTGTCACCTATATGTTGGTACATTAGGTTTTAGATGGGATTTGGAAGGCTCACTTTCTACCACAAGTGTACTAGTTACAGTGAGATTTGGGCCTGCAGTCCACTGCACCGCCTA
Organism: Geotrypetes seraphini; assembly: GCF_902459505.1. Taxonomy (NCBI): domain Eukaryota; kingdom Metazoa; phylum Chordata; class Amphibia; order Gymnophiona; family Dermophiidae; genus Geotrypetes; species Geotrypetes seraphini. Next base: position 308,834,977 of record NC_047086.1, on the reverse strand, counting down.
CTAGGCTACTTCAGAGACCTACTTGCTGCTCTAATAGGATTGACCATAACATCTGAAGCTGCTATATAGGCTGTTATGTACTGTTTCATTCACATCTTTAGGGGGTGGGAGGGGGGTCATTGACCACTGTGGGATTAAAGGGGGCTATGACTTCATACCTCCAGTGGTCATCTGATCACTTTGTTTACCTTCTTAGCACTTGTTATTGAAACAGGTCTAGACTCAAGTGTCCAAGTTTTGTCCTGGACATCTGCAATGTTCAATTATTGCAGAAAATCATCCAAATCATATCTACTGTTATCCTACAGAAAACCTGCCCCAATACACACCTTGAGATTTAGATGCACCGTAGACAAACGGCACAGAAAGCCATTTAAAAATGTGTTTCAAAAATGGCAATTTGGGCATTTTATCAAACAGATCATCCAAATGCCATTTTTGAACATTTTTCTCTTGTAACTTCAAACAACCTCTTAAGTGTGCTACTCAAGTGTCTCGTTTATGGAATTTGCTGCTGTTAACAATCCAAAATAAAGTGTTATAGAATCAAAATTAGTATTAATTTTTAATGTATAATTCCCAGTCTGAACAAGCAGGTCAAGGCAGTGTTAGCTTGGAATCTTATGGTAGCCCTGAGATCCTTTTTCGTATTCATTCTGCAGTCCTTTATGTGGAAAAAGGTTGGAGTCCACTGGCCTACATGACACGTGGGTGAAGAAGCAGACAGCTTTCTGGATATTAGGGATGTCTCTTATGAGCATGTCAAAAAACCGACTGTCCCTGCCAATTAGGGAACATATCAATCATGCATACAGAAAATGACCATGCAATCTCCTTTCTCCCTAACGTTTCCTACCTCTTCAGCTACTATAGGTCTTTCATGAGTCATAGTAAGACCAGTCTCACTTGAATCCCTTGTAGAGCTTCTCTGGACTGCTTTAGAAAGCTACCACATCCTTTGTGCAGATAAAAGTTCAACATTCTAAGTACATAGTCCATCCTAATCCCCTCCTTTACTAACGTGCAGTGCGGGTTTTAGCGACGGCAGCGGCGTTAACTGCTCCGACTCTCATAGGAATTCTATGAGCGTCGGAGCAGTTACTGCTGCTGCTGGCGCTAAAACCCGAGCTATGCGTTAGTAAAGGAGGGGGCAAGTACATCCATCCATTCATAGTATCAAATGAGTGAATCCAACATTTGGTTAGCATACATAATTTTTTCACGCTTCCTTGGAAAATATTCTGCTTTTAAAAAAAATGATAACATTATTTTCCATAATGATATTCAGCCTTTTTTTTATGACAACATTATTTTTTCATGATTATTTTCTTGTATTCCTCTTTAGTTTAGCTATGATTCACTATTTTCTCCCTCAGAATGAGTAATCTTCAGATAAGATTAAGTCAAGTACAGTGTGTCATTCCTTAGGGTGACATGGAAAAATACACTGAAAAGCGAGAGGGGTGAAGGGGTAAAACTGAGGTTAGTTAGAGCAACCTTACTCTAATACCTTTAAGTGATACAAGTTTGATGTTCATGCAGCGCTGAAAGCATATATAATTTATATAATGTCTGCTATGTTCCAAACATTCGGAAGGAGACTGCATACAGTACTTGAAATTAACACTGATAAAATCAGCATAAAATTCAATATGTTTATAGCATATAAACAGACTAGCATTCAATAAAGTTTTATTTTCTATTTATTCACTGCAGGCTTTGCTCTTTTGTACTTGAAAATAAGCTTGTTAAATGAACTAAAAGAGGCCTAAAACTGATGAAAGAAGGAACACATAATACAGTGTAATACAACAGATAAAATGCATATGGTAGGAGAGGAACCCGCTGTGACACCATTCAGAGGTTCATTTTACTCGCAGATTATTTCAGCATTTATTCTAGGATATAGAACAGCAAAGGCATGGCAAATTTGAAGCACAACCAGCAACAAATATGCATTATGATTTTATTTAGGAAAGTACCTAAGACAATGCTTCTCAGCCCTTTTTGGGAGACATACTGAACCAGACTAAATTTCAGGATTATCACTATAATATTTGCATTACTATGGATATGTGGTGTAATTTTTCCTGACCAGGAGCATCAGGTTGAAAAGCCACAGCCACTGTTCTCTCTAAGCTGAGTGGGAATCCTCTACCTACCTACAGTCCTGCTAGTGGGAGCTGCTGTTTCATTAGCATATTTTCTATAATGAAGGCCAGTCATATTCTGCAGAACTCCAGGGAACGTACCTGTCCCTAGTGACTAAAAGCACAGTACTGAAACAAACACAGACACACGCATACAGCAATGTAGTTGGAGGACTCTCGCTCAACTTAGAGGGACCAATGACCATGGCATACCATAAGACGCACTTTTTTTCCACCCCAAAGTGGGTGGAAATCTCGATACGTCTTATGAAGTGAATATGAAAAATTTGTATCCCCCGTACAACGGTAACTCCCCCCCCCCCACCGCCGCAGCACCTTTTTAAATACCAGCGCCGGACCACCTTTTTAAAACAATCCCCCGCCCGCCCCAGTCGGAAAGAGGCACAGGCCCAAGCGGGAGCGTGTAGAGCTTAGTCCTGACCGCTGCGCTCCTGACTCGTGCACCTGCTGCCCAGAAATAGAGCGGAGCCATCGAGGGAGGGAGAGAAGAATTAAAAAAGGTACAGTTATTTTTGTTTTTAAAGGTACAGTGGGGATGATTAAAAAGGTAGATATGATAGACAGCTGGGGCTGAGCCATGGACATTGAGGAGGAGTTGTGAGGAGGATCATCTTTGTTTATAGGTGGCTTTCTGTTTGTGGAAGGTGAAAGTACTGTTAGTGATTCATTAAAGGTTGATCCTGAACCACTTTTGATTTAACAGCTACCACCACCAGGCCAGAGGTAGATAGAATGTCTTGAGGTCTCCACACCACTTTTTCTCCCAGGGCTTATCCGTATTACTTCATGAAGACCAAGCCTGGATTTTGTGGCATGTGTGTGACACCTTTTATTGGACCCACATACAAAGTTGCCTAAGACAGTGCCATGCAGGACTTTTACAGACTTCTTCAATAACAGGTGTCACAACCTTCAAGGAATCCACTTTTCTCCAAGACCAATATGCCTGCACAGCATTAGCCTAAGAAGTCTGCTTCTTGGAGAATATCCTTAGTTAACCTTGTTCTCGTTCCATAATGTGATCTGCTTTTGTTTTCAAACAGTTAACTATCATAAGATTTTCATTTGAGATAAGCCAAGTGCTTTCAAGGAAGTCTTCTACCCTTTCAGCCTATTTTGGTCCCATTCAAAAGCTCTGCTTTCCTGGAGCCCCAGAGTTCAGCTGTATTAACAAGCCCCCCCTCCCCCATTGTTTTCCTCAGGAACCTCCATTTCCTCTTAATTTTCCAGCTTGTTTTGTGATGTCCAAATGCTTTTTTATGTTTTACTTTTTTCTATCTAAAAATAAACTTTGAAAAGAAAAAAAAAAAAAAAGTACAGGGGTATGATTAAAGGTACAAGGGGGATATGATTAAAAAGGTACTGGGGGGGGCACGTGGGGGATGGGGGATGATTTAAGGTACTGAGGGTATGTGGGGGGTATGAGACCTGCCTACCTGCTTGCCTGCCACTAGGCCTGCCTGCTCTGTGCCCTGTCCCTGCTCGCCCTGTACCTGTCCCGACCTACCACTAGACTACCAGAGGGGGGGGACAGGGTACAGAGCCTGGCAGGGAGGGGGGACAGCGTGCAGAGCCTGGTAAGGAGTGTGGGGTTGGGTGCAGAGCCTGGCAGAGAGAATTTGGTTATAATGGGGTTTTTTTCTTGTTTTCCTCCTCTAAATCTAGGGTGCGTCTTATGGTCAGGTGTGTCTTATGGAGCGAAAAATACGGTAATTCTCCCAGCTGCTTTATTAAGGGATCAACCAAAATCTAGACCATTCTTGAAGCTTCATTAACTTCCTCCTCATGTTATCCAGACCTTCTATGGTGTTTATTCTGTTTTAAATTTTGGTATCATCCCCATGGTTCTCCTCAGAACTATGGGTCCTCAAACATCAAGGACATCAACTGGAAAGAAAATAGCAAAAATCTCACCTAGATGAAGACAGGCTTAACTGTAAGAAACATATGGCAATATACCGCCATGCCTTAACAAGAGCCAAAAAGCAATATGTCTTTCTGAAAATATTGAACAAGCTGCAAATTCAACTAAGCATCTATTTAAAATAGTAAACAGCAAACTGCATCTCCCACAACAGAACCAGCCCTCCCAGTCACAACTAACTTGCAATGATTTTGCCAAATATTTGGCAACAAAATTAAAGGTCTCTATCAAAATCTGCAGATAGTCCCATCAAAGCTCCCAGCAGCTAATGAAGCAAACACTCCACTCACCCCCACACACCCACCCACCATGCACAGCCATCTGGGCCTCATTCAACTAGGTTACAAAGGAAGCTCTTGAAAAAAAACCCTGAAAGGCCTATGGCCTACAACCTTCCCTCTCCACCCCTGTCCAGCAAAGATAGTACAATAGTACAAGAAGCAAGCATAGACCTAATTGAAGGGACTATTAAAATCATTAACTCCTCGATTGTAGAAGGGTAGCTACCAACAACATTAAAGAATTGTGGTGTACCTTTTTACTGAAAAAGAGCTCCCTTGATGAGGACAAGCTCGAAAACTATTGACCAGTCTCTAACATTCCTTTCCTGGCAAAACTAATAAAGTGGACAGTCTGCATTCAACTCGACTGGCTAAAGGAAAATAATTTACTAGACCCTTATCTATAGGGCTTCAGACCTCGGCATGAAACAGACAGTTCTTGTGTCACTTTTTGATGATCTGTACAGAAACCATGACAGGGGATCTGCCTCAATACTATTGTTGCTGAGTTTCTCAGCATCCTTCGACATTGTGGATCATTATATCATGCTTACAAGACTGGCAGAAACAGGTATCTGTAGCAAAGTATATATATGTTTAAAATCATCAAAATTAATTAGGAAAATTAATATTTCCTACCTTTATCATCTGGCCATTTACTTTAATTGTGTTGAACCCAGTCTCTACTTTCTGCTTCCCTCCATCTTTTCTGCTTCCCTCCATCTTTGCCAAGATTTTCTGTCCATTTGTCCTTTTCTCTCTCCTTTTCCTTTCAGCTTTCTAAAATTTATTTTTCTGCTTCTCTTTACAGATTTGATTTAATTATTACAAGCCAGTCTTCAATTTCCCTTTTTTATTTTATTGTATCTACCTACATCTTTTCATCCCTTTCCCTTACCCCAACTCTAATTCACTTCCTCTTATTCCCTAATCTTTTACTAGTTTTACCCTGTGGCTAGCCCTCCTCTTCCATCTAACATCTGCCCTCTGGCTAGTCCAAGACTTTAATTGATAGGGTGATTGACTATATGCTCATTCCTTAAACACTGAACTGTGGAGTACCACAGGGGTCCATACTCTCTCACATCTTATTTAAAGCCTGGCTCTTCACCTAAGCCAGGGGTAGGCAATTCCGGTTCTTGAGAGTCGAAGCAAGGTCAGGTTTTCAGGATATCCACAATAAATATGCATGAGATAGATTTGCATCTCAAAGAGGCAGTGCATGCAAATCCATCTCATACATATTCATTGTGGATATCCTGAAAACCTGACCTGGCTCCAGCTCTCGAGGACTGGAATTGCCTACCCCTGACCTAAGCCTTTAATACATAGGGTGATTGACTATATCAGGGATCTCAAAGTCCCTCCTTGAGGGCTGCAATCCAGTCAGGTTTTCAGGATTTCCCCAATGAATATGCATGAGATCTATGTGCATGCACTGCTTTCAATGCATATTCATTGGGGAAATCCTGAAAACCCGACTGGATTGCGGCCCTCAAGGAGGGACTTTGAGACCCCTGGACTATATACTCATTCTTCACCAGGACCAGCTCACCACACATACTAACTAAATTAATTCCGTATATGTTATTTGATTGTATAAACAACTTGAAATATAGGGAATCTTAATGAAATACATGGATTGTGACACAGTTTATTGCACTATTTCAGTATGAATTTTTTGTCAGTATTTGCACTTGCATTTTAAGAACTCCAAGGACTTCAAGCACTTTAACTTAAACATTGTGGCGTTTTGAGAGCTTATTTATTCATTTTTATCACACTTATTATTTTTTATTTTTTCATTGCTCCTTTGCCCTTGGTGTGAATGTTTGCAAATGATCTAAAGTATATTTACAATATTTCGATTATATAAAACAGGACTATATGATGTATGAGGCAGCTCTTATTTAGACTTATATCTGGTGCTGGTCACTATGAGTTACTGCCTGAGCCCACAATCCCTCGTGTTAAATTTGAATTGCTCATACTGATGTCCATTATTCAAAGCATTTTTTATTCCAAACATTCCCCCCAAGAGAATAAGAGTATTAGCCAATTCCAATTTGGATTATAGATTGGATAGTATTGGCAGCAACAGTGTCCGAAGGGTTTCATTATTTGAGCTGTTTTTGGACCAACAGCTAGTCAGGTTTTCAAGATATCCTTAATGAATATGTATGAGGCAAATCTGCATGCCTGTCACCTCTGTTATATGCAAATCTGCCTCATGCATATTCATTAGGGATATCTTGAGAACTTGGACTGGCTGGGAATCCTGCAGGACAGGTTTAAGAATTACTGCTGTACAATGCATGAGTATCAACAAGAGCATCAGTATGCATGTATGCATATTAAGGTTGAGCCAAATCCATGTCCCACCTACGTTTCGCACCATAACAAACAGAAGTAAAAAGGCAAGAAAAACAGCAAAGGTGTCCTGTGGTGCTTCATTTCTTTATTACTTTGATTAAGACTCGACACGTACATATTTCAGCCACAATGGTCTGCTTCAGGAGTCTGAATCTTGATCTTATAAAAGAAATTAATGTCACCTATGTTATTGGCTTTTTTACTATTGTTCTTTGAATAAAATAAAAAAGTAAAAAATAAAAATAATAGTGTGTCTAGTCGAAGTATCAGTCGCTAGAGCTGCAAAAGTACTTAAACATTGCATAATTAAACGTCTTCCTATCGGTCCGGTTCCAGTTTGGTTAGTTATTTTACTAATATCAAGAACCAGTAAGTTTTCCATTGTTTGGTCATATGGAGGACACACCTTTTTGATGTTCTGGAGAAAGGTGAAGTTTGGAGACCAGACTGAACTAGGAAGGAGAGGAATGTTCTTGTGGTGTTATTTTAACTTAATTCTAACTGTCCCTTTAACAATTGTAAGCCAGAGTGGTGACACTAAGCATCAGTATGTGAATTAGCATAGTGACATTTGACCACAGAATGTTAACAAGAGCTGTTGTACAAGATGCATTAGCATACAAATAAGTTCATTAGTATACTTTGGAATATTAATGAATTCATTTGCAATTTAGTACAGAAATAAATTTTAAAAGAAACAGAGAAAATGGCAACAGATGAAAGCATTATGGTCTGGCTAGTCTGCCTATCTATACCATTTCTTAGATCTATAATCTGTTCTTCTCCCTGAAAGATCCTCTGTGTGAATCCCATGCTTCCTTGAATCCCATTATCTTCATTTCTATCCCCAGTAACAAAGAGGCCGGTGCCTTAGATCCAAATGAAAACAAGAGACCAGAACCACAAAATCCAAAACAAGATCCTGAATAAAAGATAAATAAAGGAACTTGTTTTTGCTTTGTAGTATTGTTCTCTTGTTGTCATCCACACCATCACCACCACCATTGGGATGCTGTACTATACATCCAATACCCTTTTTTTAAGGAAATATTTTAATAATTTACACCTGAGCTTATTCCCTTTCACACCTGTCCAATTAGTCCTCATTCTAGAGCTTCCTTTCCACAAAAGATGGTTATCTCCTGTGCATTTGTTTCTTAGAGATATTCTTTCCCCCTCCTCCATCTAACTTTCAAAGTATCAGTATATGCATTTAGATAAGTCTGTTTTCATATGCTGGATGATGAATATCAGTAACCATTTTAATAGCTGCCTCCTGGACCAACTTCTCTGGTTTGTGTCATTTTCAAGGTATGATCTGCTATCACTTTCTGTATCTGTTAGGCTAACTAAGGGCTCCCTATATCAAGCTGTGCTAGTGGTTTTTCGTGTGAGCCAACATGGTAAATGCTCTGACACTCATAGAATTCCTATGAGCATCGGAGTGCTTACCTCACTAGCTCATGCTAAAAACCTCTAGTGCAGTTTGATAAAAGGGGGGTAAGATCATCATATATAGGCACTCCTACAATATTATCCCTTATCTGTACCAGTTCTTTAATTATGTAGTCTAAACGCATTAGGAGTAGAAACAGAAGAACAAAACCTCTCTTTAAATAAGACACCAGCAACAGAAGAAACGGAGTGGATGGCAGACCAATGGAAACTTGGAAATAATCATCGGTCAGGCTTTATTGGACAATGCTGTGATAAAAGCATAAATGACTCAGCACGAGTCATGTTTCAACCAACAGGCCTGCATCAGGAGTCAAATGTTCTGACGTATCAGTACACAAAAGGTGAATGTATTAAAGCTCTTGTGATACAAATAACTCAAGTGTGAAGGAATCGCAAATATAAAAGCCTTTTGTGTACTGATACATCAGAACATTTGACTCCTGATGCAGGTCTATTGGTTGAAACATGACTCGTGCCGAGTCATTTATGCTTTTATCACAGCATTGTCCAATAAAGCCTGATTAGTGATTGTTTCCAAGTTTCTGTTGGTCCGCTGTCCACGCTGTTTCTTATGTTGCTGTTGTCTAAATATTAACCACAGCAATCAATACTGAAGCAAAACACTGGCCACCATAATTAAAATAAAATACTTTGGCACTAAATATCCAGTACGGAACTGTGGTGCTATCTGGTTAGATGTAATATTCAAGTTGCTAATCAAATAAAGTTATGGCAATCTTTTTTTTTCTGTCCTAACTTTATCCAGATAACCAGGGCAGGATTAATTTGTTGAGGGCCTCTAAGCACACAAGTACATTGGGCCCCCCTGCCCCGCCCCGCCGCACCAGGTGGAAACAGGAAGCTGCGTCAGAGGGAAGCTTTGGGCAAGCAGCACCGCTTGCACAGTTACAGTTCCCATTGCCTTTCTTACCCATGTTGCTTGCTTGTCTTACTTTCCGTCGATGGGGGGGGGAGGGGGCGCGTTGCCGATCGGGGGGAGGGCCCGCATTGCCGATCGATGCTGGAGGGGCCCATCGCCATTTGGAAAAAACAATGTTGATGCCCAGGCACGTGCCTGTTTAGTCTATTTGTTAATCCTGCTCTGCAGATAACCAGAGTGCCACTGAATATTTGTCTCACTGAATATTGGCCCTTTGCTGCCAAAATGTAGACCATTCTTCAAGCTCCTTTAGCTCCCTCCTCATATCATCTAGATCTTCCAGAGTATGTATCCTGTTGTAGATTTTGGCATCATCATCAAAAATGTAAATATGTCCTGACAATATTGCTTTCAAAAGTGTAAAAAAAAAAAAAAGACCCCACCACAGAAAATGTTTCCTTTCTTCAGAGTAGCTTCCATTGACCATTATCCTTTGTTACCTCCCATTCAACCGATTTCCAATCCTGTCATTCATTTTAGAGCTCAAACCAAGAGTACTCAATTTATTTATAGGTCATCTGTACAGAACTGTGTTAAAATCCTTGCTAAAATCCAAGTACATTATAACCTGTGCTCTCCCCAGATCCTTCTCTATTGATACCAAATCAAAGAAATTGATCAGAATTTTCTGCCCAGACTATCTGTAGTCAAACAGTGCTTCATTGGATCTGATGGATTCCAGAAACAGCACTATTCTATGTGTTACCAGTAGTTGCATTAATTTACTCCTCGCTGAGGTCAGACTAACTTACCTGTAATACCCAGCCTCCCTCCTTACTTCCACTTGTGTAAAAGAATCACATCTGCCTATCTCCATTCATGTGGTGGAGACCTCTCCCTGAATCTAAAGAAACAATGAAAGGTCAGGCAGAAGAACTGCCAGAACTTTCCTAAGTTTTCTCAATACCTTCAGTTGCAGGGCTGGTCCTACCATTAGGAAAGATTAGGCAGGTGACTAAGGCAACAGCTTCTGAAGAACAGGGGAAAAAAAAACCCAGTCACAGTCTAACAACATATCCTGACAGTCACAGCAACTCAAAGAACTAGCAATTCATTTATATGTAGGAAGGGTAGTCAATTCCTGCGACAATGTAACCTCCCTTTATATTGAATCTTTCCCTCTGATGCACTTTCTTTACTGAGTTGCAAATAATTCCCCATGCTGCTCCATGGGTCTCTTAACCTGTAAATCACCTTGAACCTGTTCTAGAAAAGTACGATTAAGAAATCCCGATTAGATTTTTTCATTTGTGTGTGTGTGATGTATGCACCAAAGTTTAATATTTAAAAACCTTCTGCCCAATATTCAAAGAGATTTAAACAGGCAGGAGATGGCCCACATTTTATGCAGGTATCAGCAGGATTCAGTGCCAGCACCTGCATAGCTAGCCAAGGGGGTTTAGGACAGCCTCATATTCCATTTCTATCCATTAGCTCAGTCAGTTTAAGCATATAGTTTGGAGCCTGATCATACAAAATTCAAAAGACTAAAATATATAATTTGAAAATGGCCCAAGCCAATGTAATTTAGCAAATAATGGTGTTTTTAGAGAACAGCAATCAATCAGACGTATTTTGAAGGGTCTACAACTTTATTTCTTACATTGTTTCTGTAATCCACATATATTATGGTAAATTAAACTAGCGGCGACAATATTAAAGATTGAATCACCAATCATAACTGAATATGTTCAAAACCACTTTGAATATGTCTCAATTTCTTTACCATCTCAAAAGCTTTATTAGTCACTACAGAGAAAGGTGTAAAAAAAAAAAAAAAATGACTTCACGCCGTTATAAGAATATAAGAGGTGCCATACTGGGACAGATTGATGGTCAATCAAGCCCAGCAACCTATTTCCAATAGTGGCTAATCCAGGTCAAAAGTACCTGGCAAAATTTCAAAAGACTAAAAAAAAAAAAAAAAAGAGTTTATGCTATTTATCCTTGAAATAAGTGGTGGAATTTACCAAGTCCTTCATAATAATGGTGTATGGACTTTGTACATGTAAGCACTTACACATGTAAGCAAAGAATTTTGCTACCTACACATGTAAGTGCCAGATTTCCATAAATGCTCATCCAAGAGGAACCTGTTAAGTAGATGAACTTCAAACCTCTGTTTCAAATTGGTTTGGAATACTAGAGAGAGATGCAGAATTCTCCCCTCAATCAGTCCTACACATCGGAGGTCCAAATGAGCAATTAGCTGATAGTTATGCGGTCTGGCAGGAAAATTAAAGTATATGTGTATTTCTAGTGCATAATTTTAAAGGTCCACCCTAACCATGGCCAGAACTCACCCGCTGAAAATCTGTTTGTGCTAGATTGTAAGACATCTGGGTACAGGAATCTACCAATTGAAACTGAATGTTACTCACGTTAAGCTACTAGTGAAAAGGAATGAGCTAAATACTGCTTGGTGGCTGCGAATCAGCAAATAAGCGCCAAGAATTTGCAAATTAGGTTGATGTTATGATCACTCCTCTACTTTCTTAAAGTGGCACACTGAGCATGTGTTTAGTGTTCATATCCATACAGATATCAGCTAAACCTGTCTAGTTGATATTAAATAACTCTCAAACTAATTTTGCATATCATTCTAAAGCTAAAATCTGGCACACCCCTAGCTTATCATGAACTTTCACTGTTGTTGAACAGCATTAATTCATCGACTAGTTTTCACAAATTGATGTCCTGCAAAGTAATACAAACTGGCCATTTTTCTCTACGAATTAAAATTCCATTTCTCATGAATCCCTTAATCGAGTGCAAGTCATTATGTGCTTTGTTGATTCTTAAGTGCAAAGATAATTGCAATGGGCAGCTTGGAAGTGGTTTGATTATTGCCTGTCGACTCTTGTGAATTCTAATAGGTCTAATTGCATAACATCAATTCATCATCTCAGCACCAGTTCTTTTTATTATTAGCTCTCTGAATTATAATATGCTTATAAAAAAAAGTGTTATAATATATCAGCATTGACATGTTACCTGTTGTAATGTTTACCCATTACCTAATTTTGTTGTTGAAATGAAAAGTTGGAATTTACCTATATAATAGTTCCACAAAATGACAGGCAGAGAACCTGGGGTTTCGTTCACATTTTAGATCTCCCACATTTACAGTAGCCAGGACCAGACACCATTCACAGTCTCAGGGGTGCAGGGAGTTCTAACCATTAAACAGGTATGTTAGATAGATTGGGAGCCCTCCGGGACAGATAGGGAAAATGCTTGAGTACCTGATTGTAAAAACCGCTTAGATAACCTTGATAAGCGGTATATCAAACCTTAATAAACTTGACTTGACTTGACTTCAAGGACACACTATAACAAATTACATACTTACATATCAAATCAAATTACATATAATATACACGTTGCATCAGCGATGATTATCATTTAAGGCCAAACTGGCCAAACCCGCATATACTTAAAAATATAAAATTCCATAAGACATACAAGATGCCTCAATAACAGACATCATTAAACCAAATGTTCAGGCGCTTATTTGCCCAGACCACTACTACGTCTATCTTTAAGCCCTATTCCTGAACAAAAATTCACCCAAGTCCCAAACACCCAAAACAAGACATTTTAGGTGTGAGAGGGACCAGTCCTATGCCTAAAGCCATGATTCTCTAACTGGCGTCAGTCATAAGTGCCAATTAGAGAATCGTGTATCAGCCCCCCCCCGCAACAACCATCCACTGTGACCCCCCCTTGCAATGATTGCAGCAGGAGGGATGCCCAGTCCCTTCTTCCCGCACCCGCCGTGCCCCCCCCCTACAATGATTGCAGCAGGAGGAATGCTCAGTCCCTCCTGCCAGAATCTGCCATGATCCCTCCCCAACGATCGCCGGCAGAAGAGATGTCCAGTCTCTCCTGCCGGACCCCCTCCCAAACCCCCAAATGTTTGCTGGCAGGAGAGATGCCTAATCTCTCCTGCTGACACTCCCCTCCCCCGTTTGTTCGCTGGCAGAAGGGATGCCCAGTCCCTCCTGTTAGACACCCCCACCCCCCAAAAGTAGCCCACCCAGACCTCCAAATCCAAACCCCCATCAGATCCCCCCAAGCCTACCCGGACTCCCCCCTAACTTTTTTTAGATGGCCAGCTGGACAGGTCCTTCACTGGAATGGCAGGCCCGCCCCTTCCCGGTGCATATTGGGATGCACCGGGGAGGGGCCTAAGGCCCTGATTGACCCAGGCACTTAAGGCCCCTTCTATAGACTTCTGGGCAACTGGAATCTTAGACCCATTTCCCAGTGCACTGGGAGTGGCCTAAGATTCCAATTGCCCAAATCCCCTAGGCTGCTCCTGCTGGCAATCATTGCGGGTGGCTCTGGGGGTGTCCAGCAGGAGGGACTGGGCTTCCCTCCTGCCAGTAGTCTTCGTGGATGGGGGGGGAGACAGGTTGCCTGGGTCACTAAATTGATCACTGCAGCCGTGATCAGCTCAGTGGCAACCCAATCAGAACTTATATTTGTTTTGACTTTGTCTAAGTCAAAACGTATAAGTTCCATACAGGCAACCTTGCCAAACTTTCGATTATCACTGCAGGATGACTAAGTTTGGTTGGCTCACCTCCTGCCCTTACCACCCTTCCAAAAATGCCCCTTTTCACTCTGGGCACACAGCGGCAGTCAAAAGGCCTAAGTTGCCTCTAGATACTTATAAAACCCGTTTTGATCAGGTCGGTTTCGTTCAGGGGCGGCAGGCGGTGTGGAACGTGCGTAAAGTTATGGCTGCTTTGGGACATAGTGTGACTTCTTCTATCCCGGCCCTCTTGATTAGTTTAGATGCCCGGAAAGCTTTTGATTGTGTCGATTGGGACTACTTGTTTTTGGCCTTGGGTAACTTTGGGCTGGGGGGTCTATTTCTGGACATGGTGCGGATTTTCTATGTTAATCCTTGTGTGGCGATGCTGGTCAATGGTGCTGTCTCTGCTGGGTTCCAGGTGGAGCGGGGCACCCGTCAGGGGTGTCTGCTCTCTCCTCTACTCTTTATTTTATCACTGGAGCCCTTGTTGTATCACATTCGGACGGACGGCTCTATTTTGGGCCTTCCGGTGGGACAGGATGAAGTGCGGTGCCTGGCTTTTGCAGATGACATTTTGTTGCTCTTGACTCAGCCCCGCCGTTCTTTTCAAAGGGTTTGCAATTAGTTCAGTGCCATGGGGTGGTTTCTGGTTTTGAATTGAACTTGGACAAGTCGGAGGCCTTGCCCTTTAGTGGGTATGCTTATGAGGATTGGACATCCCCTTTTCCATTACGAAAGGTGGTGCATAGACTTAAATATTTGGGGATCTATATTACTGGTGATCTCAAAAGGGCTTATGGGGAAAATTTCAAGGTATTGTTGCAAAAATCCCGGGATTTATTGGTTCTCTGGACCAATTTTCCTTTAACTTTGCGGGGGAGGATAGCATTGTTTAAAATGGTCCTGTTTCCGAAATGGATATATGTGATGCAAACTTTTCCTATGTATATTATGAATAAGGACATTGGTCTGTATCATAAAGTGTTACGTAAATTTCTTTGGAATAATAAGAAGCCCAGATTGACTTTAGCACAACTTTCCTTACCACTGGGGAGAGGCGGTTTGGCATTGCTGGACCTGCGGAAATACAATGTTGCCTGTCTCCTTCGTCACCTGGTCGACTGGATCAACAATACTACCTATTATACTCCTGTGTTCCTTGAACAGCAACTGATGGCGCCTACGCATTTGTTGTATTATCTTCATGCGAAACGACCCTATCGGATTTTTCCGACTCGTTCTCATCCTTTGTTGAAATCTATGCATCAATGTTGGCAATGGTTATGCAAGCGGATGCAGGTGCCTTTTACTTCTACAGTGTTTTTGCCCTTGTGGGGCAATCGGGACTTGGATCCAGATGACTCTAAAACTTATTTGAAGACTTGGTCGACTAATGGCCTTTGTTATGTGTGGGATGTGGTGACGGCACAGGGCCTTCCGGTTTCCTTCCCTGCTCTTCAGACTCGGGGTGTTGTACAGGCTCGGGATTGGCTTTCCTATGGGTAAGTCAGTCACTATCTGCACTCCCTGGACCGTTCTACTTTGCAGGAAGATAAGGCGGACCTGGTTTGGGAGACTTTGACCCTGTCCCGTTCGACCAGTATGAGTCTCTCCTTTCATCAGATCAGCTTGGGCAGTTTTTCGGCACCTTGGAATTATGATGCAGTGGCTGATGTTTGGAATCTGGACCTTGCCTCTACTGAGCAGATCACTGGTGAGGATTTGCGTCTCCTCATGCGACATCTTCCGAGACTGACTCGCTCGGTGGTGTTGCAGGAACAGCACTACTAATTCTTGTTGAGACTTTACATTTCCCCATATAAGGCCTTGGTGGCTGGTATTGCTACTCATGCTGAATGCCCTAAATGCCGTTCTGCCCCTGCTGGTTTGTTTCATATGTTTTGGTCCTGTGGCAGAATACAAACCTTCTGGTCTTTTGTTGGCCTTCATCTACAGACGATCTTAAAGAAACGACTTCCCCTTGGAGCGAAGGTTTTTCTTTTTTATCACTTTACCTCTTTGGGACTTTCTAGGGGTAATTCCCTGTTGCTGAAGAAGGCATTTTTGTTATCTCGTAAATGTATCCTCTTGTTATGGAGGCAGGCCGAGGTGCCTACCCTCACAATGTGGAAAAATGAACTGTTAAGTTTGCTGAAGTATGAATATTTGGATACTAAAAAGAGTGGCCCTGGTCAATGGAGGAAATTCCAAGCGGTTTGGGCTCCGGTCTGGGACAATTTGTCTCTGAATTTCTGACACTGGAGTGCATAGGGGTGAGGGGTGGGGTTGGGGGGGGGGCTTGGGGGGTGGGTTATTCTTGGCCTTTGCTGTGTATCTTTTGTCTCCTTGCAGAAACTACGGGGTAGACCCTCTAGTCTGGTGTTTTGATTTGTTCCTGGTTCTTTGTACTCAGATTGTGGTTTACTTCTTTGTATTCTTCTTTTCTTAATAAAAGAAAATTAAAAAAAAAAAAAAAAAACCCCGTTTTGATCGGCACTTGGACGACCTGTCTTTTTGATCGTCAAAATGCCGATTTAGGTGGGTTTTTAGATGTATTTTCATTTTGATTATGTACTTCATAGATATTACTATCAATTATTTAAGGCTCAAAACAAAAATAATTACTAAATGTATGAAAAAATATGTTTTGTAAGATTTTAGTTATTAGTAGGGAAACATCCAGACCATATGTACCAAAAACCAAAGCTGACAACACATAAACCAAAAATTGAAGCGGAGAAAAAATAAACCTCAATTGAGGAAGGTTGGGACTACACAAGTACCCAACCACTCACTCATCATCACGGGTTTATAAAAAAACTCCGTAAACATATATATGAGAATAATTGCTTCACTCGTTTTCATTCATACAGAATCTTATATAAGTCACTTTTTTTCTTCTTTTCCTCCAAAATTATTGTTGTGTATAAACGTCAGTATGTAATGATACCGGCCAGAATCCCAAACTTAACTGAAATAATCAGCAAGGGCTACAGCTTAATTGCATTAGTGTAAGAGTTCTTAACAATATGGAGCTCACAGTCACCAATAATATAGAAAAAATACACTCATCTGAAAAAGGCTTTTCACCAAAGGCTTCCAACTCCTATTCCCGACAGAAAAGACTTTCTGTTTCGCCCAACACAGGCTACTTCAGGGGAAAAAAGCCATCTTCTGTTGTCTCCATGCCTCTTACAATTTGTTGGTAGTGAAGCCGACTCCTCTCGAACAGGTACCTGTTCGAGAGGAGTCGGCTTCACTACCAACAAATTGTAAGAGGCATGGAGACAACAGAAGATGGCTTTTTTCCCCTGAAGTAGCCTGTGTTGGGCGAAACAGAAAGTCTTTTCTGTCGGGAATAGGAGTTGGAAGCCTTTGGTGAAAAGCCTTTTTCAGATGAGTGTATTTTTTCTATATTATTGGTGACTGTGAGCTCCATATTGTTAAGAACTCTTACACTAATGCAATTAAGCTGTAGCCCTTGCTGATTATTTCAGTTAAGTTTGGGATTCTGGCCGGTATCATTACATACTGACGTTTATACACAACAATAATTTTGGAGGAAAAGAAGAAAAAAAGTGACTTATATAAGATTCTGTATGAATGAAAACGAGTGAAGCAATTATTCTCATATATATGTTTACGGAGTTTTTTTATAAACCCGTGATGATGAGTGAGTGGTTGGGTACTTGTGTAGTCCCAACCTTCCTCAATTGAGGTTTATTTTTTCTCCGCTTCAATTTTTGGTTTATGTGTTGTCAGCTTTGGTTTTTGGTACATATGGTCTGGATGTTTCCCTACTAATAACTAAAATCTTCATAGATATTAAACAGATTGCACTTAAATTACATGATACTGTACTTTACACTATCATTTGCTTTGTCCACTCATGTTCTACTCAAACTTCATACACACTCATGGCCATTGGCAAAGTACACTCTATGAAATATGGCACATAGTTTTCTACTCATTAGTATTCTATAAGAGGTCATTTACATGTGAAAATAACTGAAATTCAGGCATTTATGTGTGTTTCTGCTACCTAAAACTAGGTCAGAAAAGAAAAAATCACTCTATAGACCTAATCAAAGAGTAAAGTTGATTAAATGATGTAACTCAGTTCACCAAAAACTTGCTCAGAATCAAGGAGGGGAAAACTGGGGCAAGCCCCAGAAAAACCACCTCACAGCCCAATCATCGCATGAAGGGTAAACAGTAACGTTATATCATTCCATGTATGCTTTATGTTTTGTGAAAAAAATGTTGACGTTTGAGCACTATAATGACTAGATTGTTTTTTTAGTCAAAGGAACTAAGCAAACTTAACTTGCAGCTTGCGGGTTAGGTCTATAGAGTGATTTTTTCTTTTCTGATACATGCACCTTTTCACTCTTGTTACATTGTGTGTAACTTGTCCCCCTATTTTTCATATTTGACCTAAAACTAGGTGGCTTCTTATAGAATTACCCCATAGTATTTGTTGAAAAGTGTTTTTAGGCATGTTTGTTCAAGCTATAGTGCCTATTGGAGAGGACACATCCATCTGTCTATCTCAGGGGTGTCAAACTCAATCACATAAGGGGCCGAAATCTAAAACACAGGCTAAGTTGCGGGCCAAATTTGTTATTAATATATATTATACTTAGTCTTGGTAAAAGTATAGATCCTTCCTCACCCTCAGACACCTGTGGCACGGTCATGAACTTGTGTGGCATGCCCTGCTCCAACCTAGCTTTTACACTGGGACTGGGTCCTTCTGCTTGCAAATGGGTACTGAGGCAGCGTGGTGAGGAGCTTGGAACGTCGCTGGTAATGGGGCAGCTCGTTCAGGTGCATGGAGCACCACTGGGACTGGAGCTGCATTGTCAGGCACTTAGATGTGGCACAGTCACCGTGGCCCCCAGGCCTTCTGTTTGACATGTGTGGTCTATCTCTTAGTCTATATGCATGGGTTTATTTCTGCTTGTATAAACAAACCTGTGTGTTCCAATAAGTCAGGCCCCGTCACCAAAAATGTGTAGAATAAATACTAATTTTCATAGTGATGCTCTCTTCAACGTGTCGGTGGGGACCCCCCAACACTTGCAGGTGGAATAAAACATAAAGGCTGCATTGACAATGAGGAAGAAAGCAATGCATGGCAGAGAAAAGAAGGAAAGCTCTGGGGGAGGTAAAGAGGATCAACGTGTACTTGAAGGGATCCCAAGCCCTGCGGGCAGAGGAAAGCAACAAGGCCCCAGCAGTGAAGAGAGACACATGCCAATGGGGACTCCATGCTCTGCTGGCAGAGAAAAAGAAGAAAAGCCATGTAGACAGCAAAGAGGATCTATATCTGCTGATGGACACCTCAAGTCCATCTGGCAGAGGAATGGAGCAAGGTCTCGGTGGTGGAGAAAAGGAGAGGCAAGTGCTGGTGGGGACCCATCCCCTGCCACCAGAAGAACTGAACAAGATCCTATTGTAGAAAAAAAATTGAATAGCATCTGCTGATGGGGACCCCAAAGAGGAGTAACACATGCTAGAGGGGACCCCAGGCTTACCACTGGAGGAAAGGAAGAACGAAGCAAGGCTCAGCCTATCTTTGCTGTGGCCTTGTTGATGCAGAAAGTTGTCGTGTTAATGACAAATGTTTGTATATCACCCATTTTTATAGTTTTATTATTGTAAAACCGCTTAGAAATCTGATAAGCGGGATAATAAATTTTAATAAAACTTGGAAATTTGGAGCTAGGAGGGTTGTTTGAAGGGGCAGAGCAAATGGAGGGGAAGGCTTAGAGTAGAAGGGTAAGGGGGTAGAGGAGAGAGAAAGAAAGAATGTGGGGTTGGTGGGAGGGGAGAGTGCAAGAGGGTGGCTAGATTATTGTAATAAAGAGAGTACCTGTATGTAAAAAAAAACAAACATACTCAAACACATCCTAACACCCCCAGCAGACCTACCCCACCCCCACATACATTCCACATATCCTTGACCCACTTACCCGCACCCACCTCATACCCCCACAACCAAACATTCACCCTCACACCACCACATATACCTACACACACACACATACAGTATATCCATACCCCAAGTAGCCCTACTTACACATTCACACCTGGGCATACTGGTTCTTCTCTATATGTCCACACATCATACACAGTCCCACAATACATATCCACGCATTCACTTCACCTTCCTACATATCCACATACATATGTATATACCCACACGCACTCCCTAACCCCCAATACTCCATGCACACATTCCCTTTCCAAATCCTTCTCCACACACATATATATATATATATATATTTTTTTTTTTTTAAATTTTTTATTTATTTATTCAGTTTTCTATACCATTTTCCCAGGGGAGCTCAGAACGGTTTACATTCATTTATTCAGGTACTCAAGCATTTTTCCCTGTCTGTCCTGGCGGGCTCACAATCTACCTAATGTACCTGGGGCAATGGGGGAATTAAGTGACTTGCCCAGGGTCACAAGGAGCAGTGTGGGTTTGAACCCACAACCCCAGGGTGCTGAGGCTGTAGCTTTAACCACTGCGCTACACACTCCCACACAAAATATATCCATTCACCCCCGCAAATGTACACCCCCATACCACACTCCTCTACCGCCATATGCCCCCTTACGCTCCACTCCTCATACAAACTCAAATTCACCATACCCCCATACCTCTACACTGCCACACTCCACTCACTGCATGCCTCACCTATCACCCATCCCCACACACCTAACCACACCACACATATGCACCGCATACCTTTCCCACCACAGCCCCTTCTTTCACCACACACATCTCTTCACAAATGCAACCCTTCACACACATCTACAAATCCTCCTTATCATTCATAGCATCAAACACCATGTACCCCCACATAACCAACCACAACCCAGCATGCAAACATATACTCCACCACACATATGCATGCACACAATAGTTCCCTCTAAGGACTAGTTTGATATGTAAGCAAACTCTTTCAGTTATATTACCCTGTGAGCACTATTTACTATTATGCAACATAGTAATTCATATATATGTAATGAGTTAGAATTTCATGCACTGTTTCCTGAGTGTAGATATATTTTAATCCTCTTGAAATTGTCAATTCAGTATCTCCTCGTAGTTTTAATTGCATTCATCAAGCTGAATCCCCTTTTGCAATCAGCACTGGAAGCTTGAAAAGTCTCAGCAATCACAATTGATAGCCTGCTCAATCAAACGTTCAGGTTACTTTGTTTCCCAGGGGCATGAGTTTATTGAACTGCAGCCCCTTTAGAAGTATTTCCAAATCACATAAAAATACACCCCTTTTAACACTGAAACCCTTACTCATGATCAAATACACACACACACTTTTCATGCTCTCTCTCTGCCCTTTAAATCACTCCCATTCACACACAGCCAATCCTCACTCTCAAACACTCAAAATATACCACATTTGCTTCAGCTAAACTCCCAAACCTGCAGTTTATCTAAGACTAAACCTGCAGGACAAAAGGCTCTACAGCAGAGGTGTCCAACCTTTTGGCTTCTCTGGGCTGCATTGGCCGAGAAAAATGTTTCTGGGGCCGCACAAATGCTGCAGCAAGACAGAGGAGGGAGCTGGCAAGACAGTAAACACCCGGGGACAGCAGAGGAAAACACTGCATCGCCCTTGACCAGGGCCGCACAAAATACTTCACGGGGCCACAGGTTGGACACCCTTGCTCTACAGCAAACAGCCTGGACACAGCTATCTCTAAATCAGAGCCCCATAACCCATACAAACTTAACCAATGTTGCAAAACCAATTGGATCATACTGAAGACCTAGCATTTTTTCTTTCTCAAATTGGCAAGTAAAATAAAAAGAATGCCACCATCAATCCTCTCTCCTGCTGTCCAGCTCTCTGTGTGCCACAGCAAACTGGCATGTGCTGCAACATGTGACTTTTATGTATGTTTGCACATGCATAGAGAAAGGAAACTGAGAATACCACACATACCATGTCCACTTACCACCCCCTCTTCCCTCACCACCATACACAAGTCCCTTCACCAAATATACCTCTTCTTTACCACATCCACATTCACTCCAAAACATGCACACCAGGGGTCCCCAAATTCCTCCTTGAGGGCCGAATCCAGTCGGGTTTTCAGGATTTCCCCATTGAATATGCATTGAAAGCAGTGCATGCACATAGATCTCATGCATATTCATTGGGGAAATCTTGAAAACCTGACTGGATTCGGCATCAAGGAGGGACTTTGGGGACCCCTGCCCCACACCATACCTCCTACACCCTACACTCACATCAGGGATTTCAAAGTCCCTCCTTGAGGGCCGCAATCCAGTCAGGTTTTCAGGATTTCCCCAATGAATATGCATTGAAAGCAGTGCAGGCACATAGATCTCATGCATATTCATTGGTGAAATTCTGAAAACCTGACTGGATTCCGGCCCTCAAGGAGGGACTTTGAGATCCCTGACTCACATGTATGTGCACACCCTCCTCCTCACACTCATGCCCCACACTCACACACACACAACATACACTTGCCCAAATACACTGTCCCCACACCCTCTCCCCACAAACCTCATTCATGCACACACTGAAAATAGGAACAAATGTAAAGCAAGTTTTGGAGACCACTTATATAAAATATTTATTGTTTTGACATCAACTGAAGCTGAGAGTCTGAAGGTAGTTTCACATACATGCTGCATACTCCTTTTAGTCAATAAAACAGAATTCAAAGTTTGGGTTTTAAACCAACAAATTTATTTTAATGTCACTTTAGGCAATTAACTGTGTCAATAACAAAAGAGGCAGCAACTTCAGAGAGGCAATGTTCAAACCAATATTTACAAAGTCTCTTTATCCTCTTCTCCACATTTTCTTTCCCCATTAAGGGCACAGTGGCAGTATAACTCCAAACATGACTATCACGTACAGCCTTTATGTTAGAGATGCAGAAAACTCAATTATTCTGAGGATTTAAAGCAGCGTTACAGGTGACCTGACCCTGGGTGGATGTGAGATGTTCCCTAGGAAGCTTATCAATGTAGATAATTCTTGTTTCTTCATCCTCTGGAGTTGTTCCAGAATCCTGTACAGGTTGGTACTGATGAGATAGATTTGCATGCAGTGCCTGGGCCGGGGTCCCCCTAGGACAGGTATGAGGACCACAGTTCTAGCTCAGTCAGAATCTGACTTGGAGCTACAATGGCAAAAAGCCTTCTTTTACAATGATGAGGAACCTGAGAATTGTCCTTATTCTTTCTCCATTCATTCCTCCAGCACATTGTCCAGCTATTTCCATGGCAGTCCTGTGACTGAGAGCATGCATCACAGGGTTTTTGTTTTTGTTTTTTTTAATGAAGCAGACACAGATGCAGTGTTGAGTCAGTTAGATGGTACTGTGGAAAAATAATTATGAATCCTTCTCTTTCAGGAGCTTAAACATTACCTCCAGAGCATGTCCAGGTCCTATCTGTATTAAAACAAATCACTGGTTTATTATTATTGTTTATATATATATTTGTGAAAATATTTCTACAATTTTTCAAATAAATGATCTAAACATGAAAACAAAAATCTAAAATTTTTTTGAATATGTGTATTATTATATATTATTTTATAAGTGTCCAGTGCCCAGTCTCCTTCATTGGAGCCACAGCAAGATCATTCACTGAGTTGAGTTGAGGACTGAGTTGAGGAGTTGCCATGAGAGTATTCACATACACTGACACGAGGTGGAGGAATCCTGCGGAGCCACAGTGTATAACCACCAAGGCTAGAGAATAAGGCTAGAGAATAAGATAAGTGTTATTTTAACATCATAAATAATAGAGGAGACAATGTAGTTCCAGCTCTGGTGATCAGAACAAGATCAACATTGATATATATATAGGTACCAGCTAAAGGGACTCATAAATGTTATGATGGTCCCAAAATGATCTCGCTGTTGCTCCAATGCAGTAGATTGGTCACTGAACACATAAAATAATATATAATAATACATATATTCAAAAATGTTTTAGATTTTTTTGTTTTAACGTTTATAATTTATTTGAAAAATGTCATAAATATTTTCACAAATGTATATAAACAATAAAAATAAACCAGTGATTAGTTTTAATAAGTATTATTCATATACTGGTATTGAATATTTTGAACTCCTGATAGTAATAAGCAGGTCCTATCTGTGCCAGAACAATGAGCTGGGTCTGAGAAATACACCTAAATAACTCACACAGTAGTACACAGGCCTAATGCTGAGATAATATGCCATTTATTACTATTAATGGAAAGTGAATTAGGATTCTACTGTTCTAGTCCTCACAAAAATACAGGAATAACAGTGATACATGTAAAATATAAATGTGGCATGAACAACTAAAGAGTGAACTTAGAGAAGTCTGGCAATAATAAGCTGTGCACAATTTTTTGTCCCCCCAAAATCATAAACATTTAAGAAATAAAATAAAGCACAGAAGAGATTAAGATAAAAATAGCTGCATGATAAACAGAACAATCTCACTAGTACCACTGCCTTGAAATAAAATGATAATATTTACTCTAATGCACTGCAGATGGGATCCAAGTTTGTTAACTTGTCAGATTTACTCCATTTGTGCCATTATAAAAGTGATAGTCATAAAACTTTAGTCCAAAAGCAGTATCATCTATATCAAACTAGATAAAAGAAAACCAAATAAGGTAATTATTTCACAACCACCTACAACTCCTTGTTAGATTTTCTGTGTAAAGGTTTATATTATCAACAGCACATTTGAAACAACTTTCAACATTGGATGAGAAATGCCCTTGAGCTTATAACATTGAACAATGTGTAAGAAGTTGTCCTTGATAAGATTCCATTTGTTGCTTTATTTATTGATCCTCATTAGCATTATATTGGTTGATATTCAAAGGTGCTCATGTGGTTGGCATCAGCGCGTTTTAAGTTTCCAGAGTAACTTGCTTAAGCCGCTGGAGCCTGCCTGTCTGTGCCCCATGCGTCTGTGGGCAGAAGCTTCTCTGACGCAACTTCCGGTTGCGTCAGAGGAGAAGCTTCTGCCCACAGACGCATGCCACTGCAGACAGGCTCCGGCGGCTTGAGCAAGTCACTCTGGAAACTAATGCGCCGCGAAGGTAAGGGGGAGGGAGGGAGATAGATTCGGCCAGTAGGTAGGAAGGAGGGAGGGAGCCGCGCACGATTGGTGAACATGCACATTCCCTCCCTTAACTGCGGGGACAAGGCCATTCACCGCTCCACGGGGTGGTGGATAGCCTTGTCCCGTACCTGCAGTGAGCACTTTTTTCCCTCCCCCTCCCACCATTTTGGCAGGTTACCCGCGGCTAGCCGTGGGTAACAGCCACCGTGTCGTTCTCTAGTCTAAACCTTTCTTTGTGATAGGTTCTCATAAGTGGAATATGCTATCCCCAGAACCTTAGAGAGGACTGCTTTCTTGACACTGCAAAAGAAATAAGATTGTCTTAGATTCTAGGGCAGGGGTGTCAAACTCAATCAGAGAAGGGGCCAAAATCTAAAATCCAGCCTAAATCGCGGGCCGAATGGTTTACTGAACAGTCATAAACTGACAATGTTAACCAGAAATGTGAATTTAAAATGAGTGGAACAATCTTTTCCTTAACAGTGCTGTTAACCAACTCACATGCTATCAAGCAAAACAGTAATATTGGTATCAAGCAAAACAGTAATATTGGAATGTACCTAAAATGTTCATTGTTTTGTTTTCTGGCTAGATGTCTGACACCGTTTTCCCCGTATCAATGAGTCAATGTTCGGTTTTATTTCTTGGGCTGTAGCAACCCGCAAAACAGCATGGAGGTTGTCATCGGTAATGCGTGATCTGTGCTTGTTTTTGTTCAGATTCATTATTGAAAACATCTGTTCACAAAGATAGGTGCTCCCGAACATGGATAGAATACGGGCAGCATGAAGTCGGAGCTCTGGCATTGAATCAGGGGGCAGTAGAGGGTAGAAGTCCTCAATTTCAACATCCTGAAACCTTGATTTCAGGCCACTGTCAGACTGAAGCTCGATTATCTCCATCTGAAGGTGATGGGGCACATTGTTGACATCAACTGTAAAAGGATTGGCAAAGATGTCAAAGCCTGAGTGCTGTGTTCTAAAGTCAGAGAAGCGCCGCTCAAATTCACTTAGTAAACGGCTAACTTTGGTAGCCAGCCGACTGCAAGGAAAAGTACCAGAAATAGTGGTTGAGATACTCAAACAAACGGGAAAGTGGGCAAGATTGTCCTGTTCCAGTTGGGACTTCCATAGTTGAAGTTTACGCTGGAATGCTGTGATCATGTCAGACATCTTCGTGATGACTTGTTTGCGTCTCTGCAGCTTCAGATTCAGTTGGGCGAGATGCTCGCATATGTCACACATCATAGCAAAATCACATAGCCAGGCAGGATCCATCAGTTCAAGCAAGGGCTTTCCTTTACTTTCCATGAAAAGAGCAATTTGTTCTCTGAGCTCAAAAAATCTTTTGAGGACTGCGCTCTTGCTCAGCCATCTTACTTCTTTGTGGTATGGCACGTCTCCATGCTCTGCACCCACCTCCTGTAAAAACTGCTGGAACTGGCGATGATTCAGGCCACGTGCCCTTATAAAGTTAATAGTTTTAATGACTGTTGTCATTATGTCATTCATGTCCAGAACTTTTCCACACATAGCCTCTTGGTGGATAATGCAATGATAAGTAATCAAGAGTGTGTGGCAGTGACTTTTTTGCATTCTTTCCTTCATTAGTCCAACCAAGCCTTTCTTTTCTCCGCACATTGAAGGTGCGCCATCGGTAGTTAGCCCCACCAACTTTTCCCAGGGTAATTTAAAATTATTTATAGATTTCTCCACAGCCTCAAATATATCTCTACCAGTCGTCGTTCCATGCATGGCAGCTACATCCAAAAGTTCCTCAGTGACAGAGAGGTCGGTCTTCGTAGCACGTATAAAGATGGACAGCTGCGCTGTATCAGTGTTGTCTGTGCTTTCATCGATAGCAAGTGAAAAAGCGAGATAACTGCATGCCTGTTCGGCCAGCTGTGATGATAGATTTCCTGAGAGTTCTTGAACTCTGTCTGCAATGGTGTTTCTTGACAAACTGACAGTTTGAAAACTCTGTATCTGGTCTGGGCATACTTTCTCACACACTTTTAGCATGCATTGCTTCAAAAAGGCACCCTCTGAAAAACACCTTGAAGTACGGGCAATTTCTTCAGCCACTATAAAGCTTGCTTTCACTGCAGCATCATTTTTCGCTGTAGCCTTTGTAAACATTTGCTGCTGTGATTGTAGTTTGCCTTTTAGTTCTTTAACAATTTTATGCTTTTCTTCCAAAGTATATTTGCCATACTTAACATTAAGTTTGGTGTCAAAATGACGACGTATATTGTACTCTTTCATCACCGATACTGTCTCATAACACAATATACACACTGGTTTGCCCTCACTAAGCACAAACATGTATTCATTTTCCCATTTGTCATTAAATTGTCTGCCTTCACCGTCAACTTTTCTTTTCCTGGACATTTTGGGATCAATATTGGCAGTAAAAGATGTAGTTTATTGGAAATCTGCGTTAGAATGAAAAAGTCAGTCAATAAATGCCTGGCTGGGTACAGATAGCAGATTCTGTTGCAATTTTTATGCCTACACTTTATGCTAGGAACTGGCAGCTTCTGCTGTGTATTTTTTTTACATAGTTCCCCACCCCCGACGTCCGATTCACCCCAAGCAGGACCGCTCGCATGCACCTGCACCCCCACCCCGAAGGACCGCCGACTCCCCGACTCCCAACACGATCGGGGCAAAAAGGAGCCCAAGCCCTCTTGCCCCGCCGATTCCCCAACTCCCCGACAATATCGGGCCAGGAGGGAGCCCAAGTCCTCCTGGCCCTGGCGACCCCCCCCCCCGCTAGTTGTTCGGGCCAGGAGGGAGCCCAAACCCTCCTGACCACGGCGACCCCCTACCCCCACCCCGCACTACATTACGGGCAGGAGGGATCCCAGGCCCTCCTGCCCTCGACGCAAACCCCCCTCCCCCCATCGACCGCCTCCCCCCCAAGAACCTCCGACCCCCCTGGCCAACCCCCAGAAAGGTACGGGGAAGGGGGGTGGGGGTGTCGTGGGGGTCGGCCAGGGGGGTTGTGGGTCGGCTGGGGGGGCGGTCGATGGGGGGAGATAGATAGCAAGTACGGCCAGCGAGATCACAAGCCTCCTATGTCACCGCGCGTCATTGTGATGGAACGCAGCGGCGTGCAGTGATGACAGCGCGGTGCGGGCCACATTGCGCGGATTTGGCCCGCGGGCCTTGTGTTTGACACATGTGTTCTAGGGTTTGGGTGTAGGAGGATTACAGTAGCATGGTCCCTGATTCTGGCCACCGGGGAGGGAGGTAATTTCATAAGGGATTTGGGTTCATACAGCAGTATTTATAAATTGCCTGAGGTTATACATACCTAAAAAGTAGACATACAGGCACTGAAAAAGTAATTTTTAAAGGTGGGGACGCTTCAAAGGTAAGCTGTGGAGGCAGGAGGAAAGCTGCTTGTTTGGAGACTCGCAAATAACCAAATTCATGAATTCCCAAACCATGAAATATGGAGGAAGACCTGTAGCTTCAACTAGGCGAATTGTGGATGTCTAAGGGGTCCTTCTACTAAGCTGTGCTAAAAAGTGGCCTTAGTGCGCTCTTACACGGGTCATTCCTGCATGCTAAGACCATTTTTAGCACAGACAGAAAATAGCCAATTTTCCATTTTCCAAATTAAAGACCCTGCGTTATTGTTACCATTAGCATGTGAGTCTGTACTGCTTCCTAATCAGTTAGCAACAAAACCAAAGGGAGAAGGGAGTTCCAACTTTGTCTGCAGTAAAAAAACCAACCAGGAACAAACAAACCAAAACTGCAGATATGTACAATGGTGTAGGCAAAATTTATTGTGACAACCAAATTATATCTAAAAACCTTTTTACCAAACAGGGAACCCAACACGGTCCGTGTTTCGGACAACCTTCATCAGGGGTCCATGGTAGAAAAGGGAAGAAAAATATGTCACAAAAAAATATATAGTAGAAAAAACGGATTATATAAATCGCCAAGGGTCACTGGATATTGTAAATTGTAAAATCTCGCATTAGTTTCCAGAGTGCCTACACCGTTGTACATATCTGCAGTTTTGGTTTGTTTGTACCTAATCAGTTAGCACATCTGCATGACATCACACCAACTGATTAGCACAGAAATGGCCATTCTCCTCTCCTGGACACGCCCCTTTTCTACTCCTAGACATGCCCCCCTCTTGGAAAAAGAAAAAACAAATTTTAATGAACAATTTGTTTTTGTTTTGTTTTTTGTAAATCTTTATTGACAATTTGTGTGCACAGATGGCAAAATTGCCAAGGGACATCTAAGCACGTGTTTCAGTAAGCTCTTCAAAGCTGTGGTCAGCGCATGCTAGTGGTTTTCCGCAGCTTAGTCAAAGGAGCCTTAAATGTAGGTGCTCCTTTATAGAATTACCCTCACAGCACCTACCATAGGCATTCCCAGGGACAGAGAATGAGCGGAATAGGGATGGGATTGACATTCATGTTTGTCTTCTTTCTGGTAAATGCACAATTGCATCTGTTATAGAGTAGGTGTAAATATAATAATAAACAACTTTATTTTTATATACCGCCCTACCATAAGTTCTGAGCGGTTAACATAAAAGAATACTGGACATTCAGTGATACATACAAATAATTAAAAAAAAACCCATCAATTTACATGAGAATGAATGTTATACATTCAGCAAAGCATACAGATAATTAAAGAATTCATTAAATTTCACTTTTTTCAAATAATTTAGTTTTTAGTATCTTCCTAAAAGAATAATAAGAATTGACTAAATGAATAAGAAAGCTCAACCAAGTGTTCATTTTCCCTGTTTGGAAAACAAACGTTTGTTCATGAAATCTCTTATATCGAACAGATTTTTAAAGATGGATACATATACATGTTATTATTTCGAGTATTCCTATTAGAACTATGTACTTTAAACCAAGAGGAGAGATATTCAGGGGCTAAGACAAATAATGTCTTAAAACAGATACATCCAAATTTAAACATAATTCTCACCTCAAACGGCAACCAATGTAGCTTTTGATAGAAAGTACTCACATGATCGAACTTTCTTAGACCAGAAATCAAATGAACAGCTGTATTTTGTATAGAATAGAATTTGTATTTTGAATAGAATGCTAAGTATAATTAAGAAGGGTATTACAACCAGGACGAAAGAAGTTATCCTGCCGTTGTATCGGGCGATGGTGCGCTCGCATCTGGAATACTGCGTCCAATATTGGTCGCCGTACCTCAAGAAGGATATGGCGTTACTCGAGAGGGTTCAGAGGAGAGCGACACGTCTGATAAAAGGGATGGAAAACCTTTCATATGCTGAGAGATTGGAGAAACTGGGTCTCTTTTCCCTGGAGAAGAGGAGACTTAGAGGGGATATGATAGAGACTTATAAGATCATGAGGGGCATAGAGAGAGTAGAGAGGAACAGATTCTTCAAACTTTCAAAAAATATAAGAACAAGAGGGCATTCGGAAAAACTGAAAGGGGACAGATTCAAAACAAATGCTAGGAAGTTCTTCTTTACCCAGCGTGTGGTGGACACCTGAAATGCGCTTCCAGAGGACGTAATAGGGCAGAGTACGGTATTGGGGTTTAAGAAAGGATTGGACAATTTCCTGCTGGAAAGGGGGATAGAAGGGTATAAATAGAGGTTCACTGCACAGGTCCTGGACCTGTTGGGCCGCCACGTGAACGGGCTGCTGGGCACGATGGACCTCAGGTCTGACCCAGCAGAGGCATTGCTTATGTTCTTATCTCTTATACACAATCTGTGGAAGTTTTATAAAGGAATTTAGGGGTATATGTTGCCTCTATAAAACAGGCAGTGGCGGTGTAAGAGGGGTATGGGGGGGGGGGGTGCGGTCCACCCCAGGCTTGGTCTTCCAAAGGGCATGGTACCCCATCTCCTCTGCCTCCCCGCTCATCTCCTTGCCGCACCTGCATGCCCCTTTGCCTTCTTCCATACCTTTTTTACTTCCCCGGCACAAGATGGCTGCCCGCAATGGCATCGGCGCTCTCTCTGACACCACTTCCGGGAGCCGCACCTAGGAAATGACGTCAAAGGGTGCTCACGCCAGAGAAGTTGAAATCGTATGGGAAGGGGGCGTGTGCGCAGAAAGGTGGAGGCGCCACTCTCCCTTACTACGCCACTGAAAACAGGCATTGTTTCCACTTATAAAAAATGCTCAGACCTAAAGTTAGGCATGTGAATGTGGATTTATGCTGGTATTCTATAGCGGAGGTTGCTTAGCACCTGTCATCCCAACACCAACTTTAGGCAATCTACAGAGAATTGCCCCCATCTGCCTTAGTGATAGTTGGCATGTAGTAAGTTACTGTGCACTAACTACAAGGCAAAGTCCCTATCTGTTCCTAGCCCATAACCTACCCATTCGCTGCTCCATTCCAGGATATGCAGTTAACATATGAATTAGCAATGCTGTGTGTCTTGCAAGTGTGATCTTTGTTAGTTGCCTGGTCTTACTGAACCTTAGCAAAAGGACCTCTTTATTTAAATTCATTATAAATGAGTTGTTATGATGCAAAGACGTGCTCAACAACTTATTAATAATGAATATAGTAAATACTAGGGATGTGAAAGCATGGGCTGTTTTTAAAAAAAATGATGAATATGTAGGGTTGCCAGATTTCCTGTTTTAAAAAAGAGGACACCTGGTCCCACTTCCCTCAACTACGCCTGTTCCAACCCCAGCCCTGCCCCGCCCTCACATGAACCTCCCTGAGATCGGGACTGCGTCCGGAGGGTTTCTGCGCATGCGCAGACGTCAATCCAATGATGTCCCGTGCACGTGTGCATATGTATGACATAATCGTGTCGATGTCCGCTCGTCCTGAGTTCTGGGACTTCCAAAACCCTGACAAACTGCCAGGTTTTAGAAATCCCTCCAGGTACCCGGACAGTCCTCTAAATAGAGGACATGTTCATTTTTTCATGGACATCTTGGAACCCTATGAATATGCTCCAGTGAGATATGTTGGTATGCTTTCCTGGGCTCACAGAGTAATTGTTTACATGCAATTCTGCTGCTAATCTCATTTACAGGGGTAGAAAAGCTGTATGTATACGAGACCATTAGCCCACAAGAAATCCTACTGGTTAGAACAGGGGTGTCCAACCTTTTGACTTCCCTGGGCCGCATTGGCCCAAAAAAATGTTTCTGGGGCCGCGCAAATGCTGCAGCAAGACAGAGGAGGGAGCCGGCAAGACAGTAAACACCCGGGGGCAGCAGAGGAGAACGCTGCATCACCCTCAACCGGGGCCGCACAAAATACTTCACGGGGCCGCAGGTTGGACACCTCTGGGTTAGAATATGGTTTCTTTGACAGGCATATGCAAGCTTTAAAATGTACTTCTTTTTGAGTTCCTGTGACAATGAAAGTGAATATTCAAGCTGAAGTAAAAAAACTAAATGAAAAACTTGTACCCATCATTCTTTTCACCTTCAAAACCTTTCTACATTAAAGCTTCTTGATGGATTCAATACCGTGAACTCTAAACTCTGACATTCATTTTCATTTTCCGCTGGTGAAACTGTAAATTGAAATAAAAGAGTTACACAGAGGGAAGAGAGTGGAGTGGATGTTCAAAGAAAACTTGCAGATAACCCCAGCAAGTATTTCTATAAGCTACGGTTTGGACTGACACCGAGAAAGGCACTTGACATGAGCCACACTATAATCCAATCATCCGTATCCTTAAAAAAATGAAGATAGAATGCGAGATGTCTCTTTCATGCACTAGGCCCACTTAATAGTTCAAAGAGCTGCCCAGTTATTTTTTATATCATTAAGCAGATAAGATAATGAAGTAGTACATGCTTCAGGGCACAAGAGATGCATGCTGTTTCAACTCCTTTTAAAGCTATTGTATGTATGATGATTACATTATAAAACAAAATCTTTAGGGATAGACAAAAATGGAACTAAAGCATGGCGAGAAGTGTTCTATCTACTGTATATATTATAACATTACGTCTGAGACTTTAAGCTAACTGATTGGAAAATGTGAAATGATTAATGTTTAGAAAAATGTTCTCTGCCAATAAAATGGTATACTGTTGAAATATTAATATGTGATATGTTTATCCTTTTACCTGATCATTTCAACATGTGTGTTGAGATCCAAAACAACTTTAAAAATCCCACCCAAGGCAGATTTTTTTTTTTTCCCTGTTCTTTTCTACCTAGGCTATGGACTGTCTGTGGAATTGATCAGTGTAGAGATCCTGCATTCCATTAAGGGATTCTCCACAGACATGGAACCCATGAGGGTAGAAGCAATCGTGGACATTGCTTAATGGTGGGCAGCATGCTTTAAATATCTAAGTTGGAGCATAGCCAAGGGTATGATCTGGTAAAACAATCGAGAAAGATAGAAGCCACACAAACTTTAAAGCCCTGGATTTAAAACTCTCCAACTTTAATAAAATGAAGGAATACTTTATGGAGGCCCTGGCAGGGTTGAAAACTACAGCAGAGACATATAGGAATATGTATTCAGAAACTCTTTTACTAAGCCGTGTTAAATGGCAAGCACAGGTTTTGTGAAGTTAAATGTTAGTGGACCCATGCTAACAGCGAATGTACCTTCTAACAGCCAGTGCAAAAAAAAAAAAAAAATCTGACCAGAGTAGAGTGGAAGGCTGGTTCTGATGGCCTGGTTCACCCCCTACACCCAATGGACACCCACTGACACCCCTCTGATCACCTCGATGGCTCAATACGCCACCCAATCTACCCCCCTCGTGGCCTAATCTCTCCAATGTGGAGATCCCTCACAAAGACCCCCTCACTGGTCAAATCCCACTTCTGTTCAAAAATCCTGGCCCTGATAAAAAAAAAAAAAAAAAAGCTAGCCGGCCCTTCTCCACTATCCTGCCCCCCTCAGGACATAGCTGAGGGTGTTTGTAGTAGTCCCTTTTGCTCCTGACTAAGACTGCGCCGAGAACCAAAATAGTGCCGATGATCCCTGGCTGTAGTTTTGCAGCACAGATCATTGGGAGGGGGAGACTGTGGGGTAGAGGCAGTTTTCATGGGGGGAGGGGACAGGGATTTTGCATGGAGTGGGATTCTTGGATGGGGATTGGATCGGACCAGTAGGAGACCTTGGGGGAAGGATATGGTCATTGGGGGAGGGGGGAACAGGGAGGGAAATCGGACAAAGGAGGATTTCTGTTTATTCATTTCTATATATTTTATATCTATGTTCATATAATTATTTAATTTCGTGTGGGACCCCCGCCACATTACACACACACTGGTAGATAGCACAAGTACTTCCATTCTATCTGCCACTGCATGCAAGGTGATGCCTGGGTGGTATCTTTCCTGTGCGGTAAATGCAGGGCATTTACTGCATAGTCTTTGTATTTATTATTTGCTAGTTTTGCACCTTATGTAATTGTAAATGCAAAAACTTACTGTACTTTATTACAGGACCCCTCAGTTTGATCATGTGCCTCTGAATGTTGGCATAGCTGGCTATGTTTCGGCCAGTCAAAAATAGACTGGAAATTCAATGCCGGTGGCCAGTATTGAATTTCTGGTATTGCTTCAGACCGCAGGATATTGCTGATGATCTCCAGTGGCCTGAATATGAGCCTATTTGTGTATGCTAAATTAGTTTAACATATGTTAAACTTATAAATCAGTGCATGTTAAGTCAGTTAGCATTTGGAGAAATTTGTGAAACAAAGACATCTAAAAATCAGGGGGGGGGAAAGGCTAAGGGCTCCTTTTACGAAGGTGCGCTAGCGTTTGTAGCGCATGCACTGGATTAGCGCTAGACAAAAAACTACCACCTGCTCAAGAGGAGGCAGTAGCGCCTAGCACGTGCGGCATTTTAGCGTGCGCTATTCTGTGTGTTAAGGCCCTAACGTGCCTTCGTAAAAGGAGCCCTAAAGGAACAGAAAAACCTGAAAATTTTGCCCTGTGGCTATCAAGAGCAACAAATAACTTATGTCAAGGAACTCATAAAAAAGGAGATGGCTTAGCAGTCGTCTATTCTAACTCAGTATATCTTATTTTGACACACTTGTGTTTTGAGAATTTGTTTTTTTAGATTAAAGGTTCCAGTTCTTTAACCCTGGTGCTTATCAGCCTCCCCCTTTTATATCTTCATCCCTTCACAGCCTTTATGATTTCTTATCACTTCTTTTACTGGACTTCCCTACATTGCTTATATTAGGGAGTTTTAATTAGCATCTCTTTAACTCAAGTCTTGTAGTCTTGAATTTTTAAAAATATTTTCTGAATTATTCTGGCCTGTCTTAAATTATGTCCATCCCAACTCATATTGCAGGACAAACGCTTGACCTTTCTAATACATCTTTTAGTAGCTCCCTTAAGGTAACCCAACCCAATCCCTTGGTCTGACCAGTCTCATCATTTTTCTCTGATTTCCCACTACTAACTACGGTATATAACTATAAGTCTTTCCTCAGCCTTTTAGAAATTTAGAAATAGTAAGGTTTAAAATTGTTTGTGCCTTGCTGTGTTTTTTTTCCTGATAATTTATCCATTCTACAATCCTCAACTCAAATGTCCACTGGAACTCTACTCTGAAATCCAACAGAGGCATGTTTTGCCCTCAGGGATTACGGCTTTGAAGACCCAGCTGTGCCACAATGAGCTTAGTCGAGGTATAAAGTATTGGCTAAAGAGCTTCTATAAAAAATGCTAAATGAGATCACTAGCGCACATTATTCCAGAAAGATACTTTTTAGGTTGGTCATTCAACTTTAACAATCTTCCCTCAAATTTCAAGTTTCAAGTTTATTAGGATTTTATATACCGCCTATCAAGGTTATCTAAGTGGTTTTTACAATCAGGTACTCAAGCATTTTCCCTATCTGTCCCGGTGGGCTCACAATCTATCTAACGTACTTGGGGCTACGGAGGATTGAGTGACTTGCCCAGGGTCACAAGGAGCAGCGCAGGGTTTGAACCCACAACCCCAGGGTGCTGAGGCTGTAGATCCAACCACTGTGCCATACACTCCTTGAGTTTAATGACTGATGATCTTGCCCCACCATTTCTATGTAAAATCTCTAATATTCTATGGCTTTGAGTAGGAAAAGTCGATCAATCACCTGAATATGTTCTTCATAGCATGTCCTTAGACATTCCCCCCTCTTTTTCTACTACCAGTTTCCCCTCCTCTAATCTTTCTACTAGTAGTCTTTCTGCTTTCAGGTTCCCTTCATTATTGGAGATTGAGAGCACAGTGCAAGCTCTGAATCCTACTACAGCCTTGATAGATCCTATAATTACCTGTCTCTTAAAGCAGTTTCTCGCACCTTTTCTTTGCTTCTTGCATGTCA
This sequence comes from Geotrypetes seraphini, assembly GCF_902459505.1. NCBI lineage: Eukaryota > Metazoa > Chordata > Amphibia > Gymnophiona > Dermophiidae > Geotrypetes > Geotrypetes seraphini. The sequence continues at coordinate 308,798,803 of NC_047086.1, read as the reverse complement.
TAGTTAGCGTTTTACATCTTCACCATCTTTCGCTTAAATACATTCTCTGAGACTCTCTTGTATGCCATGCATGTTTGACTTTGATTAAATTGTAAATGTTACAGAGGAGGAACTGTTTTATGTCTGTACAGCACTGCATATGCCTGGTATAACTTTAGAAATAAGTCGCAATAGCAAAGGAAGGGCATACTTAGGATCTTAGAAGGAAGTGCATGAGGCAAAATATGAGATAAGTTTGGAAGAGGCGAAAAATATAGTCATGATTGCAAAAGCATGAGTGGAAGAAAATAAAATCTCATTATGTGTAGAATGAGGTGACGATCACTGCTTTTCAAGAGAGGCAAGCCTTAGAGAAGTGAACTAAGTGGTCCTACCAGTAAGAAGAAATCTGAGCACACCTTCCTGCCCACTGCTGCCCTTTGCCCTGTTCCTTTCCCCTTTATTGCAAGTACATGTGCTCTGAAATCTATGCATATACGTTTAGCCATTGGGTGGAAGGCAATTTTCAGCTTAAGAAATTTACCCCAGCTGCTCCCTACTTTGTCTCCACTCTTTCAGAGGCTTCAAAGAAAAAAAAAGCAATATCATTTTCCGCCCCCTCCCCTTTAGCGAGTTTTTTAGCGCTGGCCACAGCAGTAACAGCTCTGACGCTCATAGAATGAGCTTTGGAGCTATTACCGCCATGGCTGGCGCTAAAAACTATGCTACGGTTTTGTAAAAGGGGGGGGTGGGGAGGGATATTACACTTAAATCATTCTAGATGTACTGTTTGAAAAATCTCACTCCTTTGTATGGTAAATCTCACTCTTTGGGCTGGTTCACCCTTGGCATCTCTGCTACTTGGATTTTAACTATATCTCAAAGTTCCTGACTCGAGATTTTAAGAGGGAATTCATAGCTCCCAAAAAGATTTTGATGTCAGGTCCGTGACCACTTGTGTTAGGGACCCACAGGAGCTCAGTTTTATTTGGATTCTTGCAAAGTATATTATTTTTAGCTCATTCTTGAACGGCCCTTAGGCAGTTGGCCATCAGGATAGATTTAGGGCTCCTTATACTAAGCTGCGTTAGCGTTTTTAGCACACGCTAAACCCATGCTACGCGGCTAGAACTAACGCCAGCTCAATGCTGGCGTTAAGGCCTAGCGCGCACGGCAATTTAGCACGCACTATTCTGCATGTTAAAGCCCTAACGCATCTTAGTGAAAGGAGTCCTTAGAATTGAGTCCGCTCAGCTAGTGGCTTGAGGTGGATGTTAAATGATAGGTGGCCGCATTGATCCTAGTATTGATCCTTATGGTACCCTGCAGGTCAGCCCATGGTGCAAAAATTTGAGGTACATGATAGTGGATAAGATAATGGCTTCCACAGAGCAGGAAAGAGGCCTAAAGATATTTATATCCAATGATTTCAAGTAGTGAACCAAGTTTTCCAAGTTTTATTTAAAATTTGATATACCGCTTAAAAAGTTGTCTAAGCGTTGTACAGTACAATAGTCTGATGTAGTTGAGATTCTCTTGATTCCTTTCTAGACTGTATTTCACCACAGAAAGATTGGGGAACTTCTTGCCAAGAGTTTCATAATTTTACTAATGCTTAACGTACAGTTTGGTATGCTAATCCAAATTATCTGGAAATGCCAGCAAAATTGTTATTTCTGCTACCAGTTTGATGGATTTCAATCCAGATATGTAATAAATAGAATTTAAAGACAAGGAAAAGAAAATAAGATGGTACCATTATATACAGTAGTGAAACATGAAAAGCATTCCAATGACAAGTCTCAAGAAATATATTTTGACTCTCACGAGACAGGACTTAACAAATCATAGAATTATGCTGCCTTGTCTGGAATACTGCGTCCAATATTGGTCTCCGTACCTTAGGAAGGATATGGCGTTACTCGAGAGGGTTCAGAGGAGAGCGACACGCTTGATAAAAGGGATGGAAAACCTCTCATACGCTGAGAGATTGGAGAAACTGGGTCTCTTTTCCCTGGAGAAGAGGAGACTTAGAGGGGATATGATAGAGACTTATAAGATCATGAAGGGCATAGAGAGAGTAGAGAAGGACAGATTCTTCAAACTTTCGAAAAATAAAAGAACAAGAGGACACTTGGAAAAGTTGAAAGGGGACAGATTTAAAACGAATGCTAGGAAGTTCTTCTTTACCCAACGAGTGGTGGACACCTGGAATGCGCTTCCAGAGGGAGTAATAGGGCAGAGTACAGTACAGGGGTTTAAGAAAGGATTGGACAATTTCCTGCTGGAAAAGGGGATAGAGGGGTATAAATAGAGGATTACTGCACAGGTCCTGGACCTGTTGGGCCGCCGCGTGAGCGGACTGCTGGGCATGATGGACCTCAGGTCTGACCCAGCAGAGGCATTGCTTATGTTCTTATGTTCTTATGTTCTGATTACCCATCTACCTTTCCCTATTTTCCCCTATTACTCCCCCCCCCCTTTCTCCCTGAAGACTGTCATTGGAATGTTTTTCATGTTTCACCACTGCATATAGCTTTTGAATTTGTCTTTTGCTCATAACTGACTTGAAAAAGAAGGCTGTGCCTTCCAAAGTTTATCAAAAATGTATTGTTAGTCCAATTAAAAAGTATCACCTTATGTTCCATTTGTTTTATTTCTATTTATTATCTTTGAGGTGAACTAACACAGCAACTATACCACTTTATCCAATCCATATCAGGAAAGAACGCTCTGAAACCTGAAATACGTCCACTTTTCTGGTCAGTTGTTTTGAAATTGAATCGACATCAGTTTATTCTGTTTTATTTACCACAACCCCCTCCCCCCCCAACACACACTTTTTAAAAAGCCACACCAGCGGCTGCCATACGGCAAAAGCCCTTTAAATCCATATGGGCTTTGGGGCAGTTACCACAGTGGCCCAAGCTACTGGGCTTTGCAAAAAAGGGGGAAAATCTTATAGCAAAACAAACACACTGACAAAAAAATACCTGTTCTTCTTGCAATGACAAATTTCTTTAAAGGATTTGTAGTTGCTCTTATGGAAAAATAATATATATGTTAATGGATGAGGAGCCATTTGATTTTTCTGGAAGGATGCAATACAATAAATGAAAACATCTAAACTGTAGAATTTATGACCCCCAGAATACCAGCCATTTTTGTAGAATGGCAATGTTTATGAGCTTATTCAGCATGCTTTCTTTATCTAACCAAATTGTTGTAAAGGTTCAGTGCATCCAAGTGATATCCTGAAAAGAGAGCTAGTAAAGTGAGTTGCATTTAGAAGCGCTGCAAAGATCTAATAATTTCTCTTCCTGTTGTTTGAATGAAACACTGTGTTCAACATGGCTAGACTTGAAGCATTTAAAGATAAAACCGTATGAAGATGATGAAAATCAGACACTTGCAAATTGTATTTCATTTTCTGACAAGAAAGACAAGCCGCAACTAGTCTAGAAAAGGGAATCCCATATCATGAGAAGGACCAAATAATAGTGAGCTTTGTGGATTTGAAACTAATAGAGTTTCTATAGACCACAGTAAAGCTAAAAAGTACAATAAAAACTGGTATACACTGCATCTTTAAAGGATCACTTTTATTTGCCTGGTGGCTTTCAATCCACTTTTAGGACACACCCAGCTAATTTGCTTGTCAGAATATCCACAATTAATATGCTTAAGATCGATCTGCATACAATGGAGGCAGTGCCTGTAAATCTGTCCGGTGCATGTCACTGTGGATATCCTGGAAATCAGATTGATGTGGTTTGTCCTCGACTGGGGTCGAGAACCACTACATTTGCCTTACTGCATCTCAGACAAATATAAACTGCATGGTTAGAACTGTATTGTAAAGGTCATGCTATAAAGGAAAAAGCAAATCAGGAATTAAGGGACATTTTTACTAAACTGTGCTAGGTGGTAATGCATGCCCAGCACAGCTAAAGCCTTCCTGTGTTTTGCTGACATCACATTATGTGTTCAGTATTTTTTTTTTTTTGGGGGGGGAATGGACAGAGAGTGGGCAAAGCTTAGTAAAAGGACCCCTAATTAACTCCTGTAAGAATGACACGGTGACAAAATTCATCACCATTCCCGTCCCCGCGGATAACCGCGGGAAACCATCTTCATGTCATTCTTTAAGGAGAGAGGGAAGAATCAGAGTATAATTGGGCACAACCACTGACCTGCAAGCTTTGCTTTGAAGAATGCTGGTGTAGAAGGACTGAGGTTGAAACAGACACTACAGAATGACAGTCTCTGGTATCCAGAGCAGATATTGTGATGTCATAATGCCTCATTCCACTAGTGCCTAAGAGCCAATCACATCAGTGATGTCACAATGGCTTCATTATCCTTGGCTCACATAAGAATCAGAGTATGAATGGCCACAACCACTGACCCACAAGCTTTGCTTTGAAGAATGCTGGTGTAGAAGGACCGAGGTTGAAATAGATACTAGAAAATGACATGGGATTATTTCCCGTGGTTATCCACGAGGATGGGAACGGTGATGAATTTTGTCACCATGTCATTCTCTATCCTGTATCTCTATCAGCTAATGTTGAATAAAGAAGGAGTCCTAGCTTGATGATTAGAGCAGTGGAATGACTATTATAGAAGTCTGATTCAAATCTCACTGCATCTCCTTGTGACCTTGGCTAAGTCACTTATGGGTCAATCTACTAAAAATGTGGTGAAATTTGGGCTTATCGCATTCTAACGGGCACTAAACCCAAATTTACCACAGCATTAATGTTGCGCACTTTGTGTGTGTGTATTTCCTGGATGTGTGCTAATGATACCTTAGCATGTAGAACCTGCAGAAAAAAAAAATGCAGAAACATTTAGGGCCTGATTCTATAAACAGTGCTTTGCTCCCTAAGCTGCTGATCCCAGTACATTCTAGGACAGTGGTCTCAAACTCGCGGCCCGGGAGCCACATGCGGCCCACCAGGTACTATTTTGTGGCCCACGGTCTGTACTAGTGCTGCCCACTCTTTGCAGCGTCCTCTAGCTTCCCCCCTGGCCTCCTGCTCTTACCTTCAGATAATTACCGCAGCCTGCAGAGAGGATTGCCGGTGCTGTAGCGATCCTTGCAGGCTGCCATCGTCCTCAGCAGCACTTTCCCTCTGCCGCGATCCTGCCCCTGACGTCAGAGGAGGGGCGGGACCGCAGCAGAGGGAACATGCTGCGGAGGCTGATGGCAGTTTGCAAGGAATGCTATAGCACCAGCGATCCTCTCTGCAGGCTGCGGTAATTAGCTGAAACTAAGACCGGGAAGCCAGGGGGAAGCTAGAGGATGCCGCAAAGAAGGAGGGGGGGGGAACATGCAGGCTTTTAGGGGAGAGGGGGAAGATTTATAAACTATAAAGAGTTTTACCTCATGCAAAATTGTCATTTCTTTAATAAGACATTAACTATTTTTTCTGCGGCCCTCCAAGTACTGACAAATCCAAAATGTGGCACTGCAAAGGGTTTGAGTTTGAGACCACTGTTCTAGGACATGTAGTTTCTGACTTTTCGTGCTTCAGTGACCCATGATGGCTGCTTGCTTGCCACAATGACAATAACTAACATCCTAATATAGTAGATGATGGCAGATAAGACCTGTGTGGTCCATCCAGTCTGCCCAACAGTCACATTCATTTCTGTGGCAACCAACAATCCAGGAAATACTCATTTTACTTGCTAAGTTCCACTATAAGATGGTTTTCCCCTGACCCCTGAGATAGACAAGACCTGTACTCAGACTATTTGACTGTGGTAAAATTTCTTTTAGTGTTTTCTTGCTCCTTATCCATATTGCCGCACACAGGCGGTAGAAGCCTACCCAGCATCAACCTCACAGCCCCACCCATGGAGTCACCATTCAATCTAACTCCAGCCAATCCTAATCCGTCTTGCCACATACTGGATCCAGACCATAGAAATCCTTCTGGCATTGGCTTCACTGCTGGGGCAGCCATTTAAGCACCGCTCTTGCACTTCTTGTTCATTGTAATGAAGTTGTACCTCTAGTTCCATTGAGTTTTGTGTTGTTACTATCCTCTCTTGATTCAGCGGTCCTTTGTGTCTATACCACATATTTTTGAATTCCGTCATTATCACTCATCCAGGGACGGCATTCGAGGCATCTACTACCTTCTCCATGAAAAAGTATTTCCTGGCGTTCCTCCTGAGTCTGCCACCTAGCAATCTCATCTTATGACCTTTAGCATTACCGTTTCTCTGTCTCTTGAAGAGATTTGTTTGTAGATTAATACCCTTTAATTATTTAAATGCCTGTATCATATCTCCTCTATCCCTTCTTTCTTCTAGGGCTGAATTTAAGTTCCTGGCTTCTAAGGGGAGTGACCTGATTCACCCAATCTCCTGTGGCCATCAGATGTCAAGTGTTTCAGAAATTTCCCCTTGTGTTTGTAAAGGGCAACTTTCCCCTCCCCCACCTAAATTCTCCTGAGTCAGGGAAAGTTCTTTTTGGGAGCTTGGGTTCTGCATAGCTTCTCTCTTTTCTATCCCTTCGCCCAACCTTGCTCCTAGAGGGAAAACACAAAACAAAACAAAAACTTGTTAAAAGAATTCCTCCCATACTGTACAGCAGGGCTGCCCAAGTCCGGTCCTCGAGATCTACTGGCAGGCTAGGTTTTTAGGATATCCACAATGAAATTGCCTGAGAGAGATTTGTCTGCACTGCCTTCTTGGTATGCAAATCTCTCTCTCATGCATATTCATTGTGGATATCCTGAAAACCTGGCCTGCCAGTATATTTCGAGGACCGAACTTGGGCAGTCCTGCTGTAAAGTACAGTAGTACCTTGGATTACGAGTATAATCCGTTCCAGGAGCATGCTCATAATCCAAAATGCTCATTTATCAAAGCGAGTTTCCCCATAGGAAATAATGGAAACTCACTTTGATGCGTTCCCCCCCCCCCCGAGAACTGGCATTGCTCCCCTCGAAGGCCCCCCCTGCGATCAGGCACCCCTCCTGCGATCCGGCACCCCCCCTGCCTCGAACCGGCACCCCCCCTGATTCGATTCGACCCCCCCGACACGATTGGGCACCCCCCCGACACGATCCGACTCCCCCCGACACGATTGGGCACCTCCCCGACACGATCCGACATCCCCCCGACACAATTGGGCACCACCCCGCCGCTTCTTACCCTCATCTGGGCACTAGAGTCTAGAAGATCGTACTCCTCGTCTGCTGGGCCTTGAGTATGCTCAGATGCTCAAGGCCCAGCAGAGGAGGGCCGATCTTCAAGAGTGCCCAGATGAGGGTAAGAAGCGGCGGGGGGGTGCCCAATTGTGTCAGGGGGGGGTGTCGGATCGTGTCGGGGGGGTGCCCAATCGTGTCAGGGGGGTCGGATCGTGGCGGGGGGGTGCCGGTTCGAGGCAGGGGGGGGTGCCGGATCGCAGGGGGTGTGTGCTCGTAAATCGAGCCATGCTCAGTTTCCAAGGCACCGATTTTGCAAATGTTTTGCTCGTCTTGCAAAACACTCGCAAACCGGTGCACTCGTAAACCGAGGTACCACTGTATAACCATCAGCTTTGTAAAATTGCTATTTGCATGCTATGACCATTTACACATGTAAACTGCTATGTATATGTGTAAAAGCCACACAACACTTCTAAAATGACCTCCTCAACATAATTATTTTTCTATATATTTTTCTTTGCCATGATAGTTGAGAATTGCAAACACAATTAAAATTATACATTGAAATACATGGTGACAGGATCAGTAAACCACAGAAAGTTGGAACTTCAATTTGAGCATTCTTTTTAGTTGAAACATTAGAAAATATATGCAATGTTTATTTATTAGCCTGAAAATTGCACATATACACACAGCGACGTAATTAATAAAATTAAGCTTCCAAGAAGGTGAAAATATTGAAATACACTTAGCAGATAAGGTGATATAAAACCCTGTGGTTAGAAGCATCCTTGTGCAAATCTGAAAACGTGGAAATCTTCCTTTTGGAAATAAATGCAAGTGATACACATTTAATAATCTATGTTAGCCAACAAATCCATAGGTGATATTTGTAGTTAACACATTTCACTGATACTTTATAAAGCCACATTGGCACAAACCAGTAAAAAATATATCAAAATGAAATATGAGAACGGTGAACACATTGGGCATAAACATTGACATCTAGGCTTAAAAGTCAGTTTTGAGATTTCAGTGGAGTTATATTCGGAATCCTAATCTGACACAGGAAGAGAGTAATTTTAAAAAGTCTTTATGTGCCTTTTTTATGGCAAGTACATCTGGCTTTATAAAATACTTGTGTTTATGTTTATTTTGAGTTTTACTGTGTTGCTATTCTAGGTAATAACCAAATGAAGGCAACTTACAATTAAAATACAAGAAAACAGAACTCGAACACAAACAGGAAAGAACCAGCCATTCCTAGACAGCAGACAGCAAAGAACTCTTGTGACGCCTTTGGTGCCACTTCATCCTATTACAGAAAGGGTGATAGATGCATGGAACAGTCTCCCAGAAGAGGTGCTGGAGACAGAGACTGTGTCTGAATTCAAAAGGGCCTGGGATAGGCACGGTGGGATCTCTCGGAGAGAGAAAGAGATAATGGTTACTGAGGATGGGCAAACTAGATGGGCCATTTGGCCTTTAACTGCCATCATGTTTCTATGTTTAAATGCAGCACTTGAAGTACAGTATTATCAAATGACAGAGTAAATAAATAAGTATTTAGGTTTGCTCTAAATTCTTTGTATGTCACTTCAGACTGCAGATGTAATGGTAAACTATTTCTAAGGTTAGGGGCTTAGAAAAAAGAATGCCCTTTTTTGTTCTTGAGTGTAAAAGATGAAGAGGAGCATAACACAGAGGATTTAGAATCATAAAATAATAGTAAACATTGAAGAAATAAGGCCAGTACTGGGCAGACTTGCACGGTCTTTGGCTGTATATGGCCGCTTAGTTGAGGATGGGCTGGGGAGGGCTTCAGGTTGGGCAGACTAGATGGACCATTCGGGTATCTGCCGTCATCTACTATGTTACTGTGTTATAAAGAATTGAAAAAGCTGATAAATAGTCCAGGGTCCCGTCAAGCAATGCTTTGAAAGGAAAGTATTTGCCAGGCAATGCTCAACACAACAGGCAAATCATATGCATGCAGCTTGTGTTGAGTATTATGGTGAAAGGGGGAGGAACTGTGCCTGGCACCTGCGCACAAGAGCTGAGCAGTAGGTGCAGCTCTTGTACACAGCCCCAGCTGGAGCTCCTGAGGTAAGCAGCAACAAGGGTAAATCTCCCCCCCAACCCCCCAAAAAAACAACAAACCTGCCAGTTATAGATAAAGCCTCTTTTGCTACAGTAAGTTTGGAAGTATTTTTTTTTTTAAGTTCCATAGTGATTTTAGACACGGCTGTTAGGTGCAGAACACAAGTACACAACACACACATAAGCAGAATTGAAAATTCAAGCAAACTTCTCCTACCAGAGAAGTCACTTGCAGGAAAAATTTGCATGGTAGATTTTGCCAGATTTTGTCCTCAAAAACAGATTTGCCAGATTTTGTCCTCAAAAACAGAGGATGCATGGCCCCGCCCTTTTCTGTCCCAGTCCCACCCCATTCTGTCCGCAGTCTCGTCCCACTCTGCTCATAATCCCGCCCTATTCCTCCATAGCCCTGCCCCATTCCACCCCCTAACCCTTGCCCCACATAAACCCTGTCTCTTTGGGGCTGCCTCTGGAAGGAACATGCGAGTATGTGAAGTGATGATATCATGTGCATGAGCACATACATATGACATCATTGTGTCACATCCACATGCCCTCCAGATATGGCCTGAGCTCAATGGTTTTCAAAACCTGGTAAAAGTGCCAGGTTTTGAAAATCTGTCTGGACGCCTGGACAGTCCTGTAAAAAGAAGACATGTCTAGGTAAATCCGGATGTCTTGTAACCCTAATAAAAGGTGGGTATTCCATTTTAATACTAATGAGCTCCTTGTAATGCATTTGCATAGGATTCTTGGTAGCTGCTATTGTGATCGATAAAAGCCCCCAAGAAACCTTGTGTGTGTTTGCTCTGAATAACTACATAAACAGGTTTCATACCCCTCAGCTCTTTCTTCCATCTCTGGAGGACGCCAAGGAAAACAAAACTACCAGACATAATTTGTAGTTTAAACATTCAAGGCCTTGGGAGTTCTTGACGCTCTACTAATTCAGTGTCTCTCATACTTTTTTAGTTTTGGCACACTAAATGGAGCAATTGTTTTTTGTGGCATATTTTAATTTAAATTATAAAATTATAAAACCAATAAAAAATTAAATTTGAGAGTCATTTATTGATGATGAGAGTACTTTAAGCATATGTATGAGCAATTGTAACAACAGTGAAACTAAAGTAGATAGAATTGATAATGCGATGGATGTGCTTGTTTTTGAAAGCAAATGAACTTAAAATGTGGTTCAATAGTTGACAAGCAAACACATTTCATCATCTACCATCTGCAGTCATTCTCTTTTTTTCAATTTAATTTCTGTCAGAGCTGAAAATCCAAGTTTGCAAAGATAAGAAGATCCAAACAGTAACAATCCCTTGATTGCTTTGCTGCTCAAGTTAGAATAACTACTGCATAAAAAAATAAAACAAAAATCACTTGCCATTTGGTCCTTGAAAACTATAACATCCAAAAATGATGCTTGTCTGGGCGGTTGTATCCTTACGCACACAGATGCTTATAACATTGACAGACTCTTGCGTACACGATGTACATGTCATCTATTCTCGTGTATACTTATGAAAGGAATTTTTTAAATTAAAGTAAAATTCTGGAATCTCTTCAGGGTACACCACTATGCCTTGGCACACAGTTTGAGATACATTGTACCAAATGGTAAAATACCAACCAAGAATCTCCCTGAATTACAAGTGACTGGCAATTTTATTGGGTTTATGGCATCATTTAAGGAAATAATTAAACATATGTAGTTGGTATATCTTCCAATTGAATTACAATTGCTTCATTAAGGTCCAATGATAAATTGCATACTCCAGCAATGCTCTTTTGGTTAGTTATGATCTCATTAGTAATGATCTCATTAGTAATTTTCCCTAGCAGTAATAATAACTTGGGACTCCTTTTACGAAGCCACGTTAGTGGTTTAATACGCGTAATAATGTGCGCTAATTTGTCAGCTGCGCTAGCCGCTACCACCTCCTCTTGAGCAGGCGGTAGTTTTTCAGCTAGCACGGGGGGTTAGCACACGCTAAAAAGGTGCGTGCGATAAAGCCGCTAACGCAGCTTGATAAAAGGAGCCCTTAGTTATCACATGCTAATGATTTTGCTCCTGTCAGCTTAGCTTAGGGCACAGTGACCTCTTTCCCTGTTCTGGAACAGGATGCAACTGGGTCAAACATCTAACCAAGCAATATTGTTTTTACTGTAACTCTAAACCATTTCTACATCCTTCAGCATCATCTTTTATTATCTACAGCAGGGGTCCCCAAAGTCCCTCCTTCAGGGCTGAATCCAGTCGGGTTTTCAGGATTTCCCCAATGAATATGCATTGAAAGCAGTGCATGCACATAGATCTCATGCATATTCATTGGGGAAATCCTGAAAACCCGACTGGATTCGGCCCTCAAGGAGGGACTTTGGGGACCCCTGATCTACAGTATATATTGGTATTTGCAGTTTTCCCAGGCAAGGTGTGACTCATACATATTGGGTTATGGCCCCCCTTATATCCTGCTTATTTCAATTATTGCCATCATGTGTATCAGAGGAAGGCTACAACTAGTCTTACTTGCACAGTAAGCTTTGAGCATTGGAGCCTGATATAGAGGAACAACATATATCTGATAACAAATATTTCTCTATCGAGAGAGGTTATATTTGATTCTTATCTTTTGACCAGCATTTTGTTTCAATTTCTAAGGGACATTTTGGGGAATTATGCCTTATTAGAGTAATAAAACCCTATGTAGATACATCTTTGCTATACAAGTTAGTGCACGCTATGATGCTTAGCAGACATGATTATATATACCATAGTACAGTATATAAAAGGCTTCAATTGATTTAGATTCTAGCTATTAGAATAATAACTGGTCCTAAACAGTTTGATAGGGTTTCTGCTCTTCTGCAGGAAGTTCATTGGCTTCCATGCCAATGAACCAATTTACCAGAGAAAATTTAAACTTCGGGTTCTCATATTTAACATACTTTCTTCAGGACGGCCTTTCTCATTTCTTAACCCCTTATTGTGCTTCTTGTACCTTAAGATAATTGAATCAAAATCAACTAGGTATACCACCTTTATCATGAGCTAGATTGGATTTGACCATAGCACAGCCTTTTTCTTTGCCACTCCTGCATTGTGGAATTTCTTTTCAAACCATCATTGATTGGAAATCTGATCTCTTTCAAGAAAGGATTGAAAACTTGTGTTCCTCCCCCCCCTTGCTCTTCCAATTTCTTAGTCTCCCTGGGTACATGATTAAAAAATGACTCCACTGTTGTATTTATTGTGGTGATATATATGTTATATTATCATTTTTTTTTCCATTACTGGCAAAGTAAAATTATTTTATAGTATTATTGTTAACTCCTTCTCTGTTTGTATATTTTGTGTAGTTAGATAGATATTCTAAAGCAGGGATCTCAAAGTCCCTCCTTGAGGGCCGCATTCCAGTTGGGTTTTCAGGATTTCCCCAATGAATATGCATTGAAAGCAGTGAATACACATAGATCTCATGCATATTCATTGGGGAAATCCTGAAAACCCGACTGGATTGCGGCCCTCAAGGAGGAACTTTGAGACCCCTGCAAGTCTAAAGGGCCCTTTCACTAAGAAGTGCTAATGAATTTAGTGTGCGCTAATCAATAGTACATGCTAAATGGAAGAAGCCAATAGATTAAATCCATTAGCACACCTTAATAAAAGGAGCCCTATGGGACTGAACCATTGTAGACCATTTTCATGAATCTGCTTCTCTAAAATGACGGCATAATAAAAACTGTAAACAAATAAACAAGGAGGATGATGTCACTAGTGGGTGGTATCATTTGATAGTGCCAACAGTGATCAACTTTCTTCTTTCATAGTTCCATTAAACCGAGAAGGGCTTTGCAAGGGTGAGCAGAATTTCCCATACTGCAGCCACCTCACTAATTCCCCTCAGTCTGTTTTTGTCCCTACTTCTAAATGTATAAATCTCTCTCCTTTTGCAATGTTATAATTAGCCTCACTGCCAATCTCTCTGAACATAATCTTTTTCCAGGCAAGTTCCATCCTGTAAAAGTAGGCTGCAGTGGGCAAACGGTCTTATTTGTGAGACTGCAAGATTGGAATGACTTTGTAAAAATATCTGTTTCTTAAATTGTGTGAACACAGAAAGAGCCCCTTTTACAAAGCCACGATAGTGATTCTTCCCTGGTAAATGCACCGTAGCCATTCAATTCCTATGGGTTTCAGTGCATTTACCGCAGCAGCATCGCTACCGCAGCTTTGTAAAAAGGGCCCTAAGCTCTTCTCTAAGTTTACTGAGACATTTTAGTAGTATACATCTCATTGAATTTAAGAATTGAGCATTTAGGGGTAGTGCATGCAGCAGGCTGGAGAAGTTGCTGGCGCCCGGGGAGGTCTGCCTCCCCCTGTACTACACCACTGAGGCTTGTGTAAATGCTGGTGCCTAAAATTGGATGTTGCACGAGTGATAGTATTCTGTAATTTATGCATACAACTACAAGACATGCTCCAACCCGTCCATGCGCACTATAACACTGAGTGCTCTATTTATAGAATACTGCCTAAGTGCAGTTGTAGATGAAACTACAAATTAGTGCTCAGCACCAATCAATACTACTTAAGGGCTATAATTGGTACTTAAGGGCAAATTCTATAAGAAGCGCTCAAAAGTTAGGTGTCTATATAGGCACTGTTCAGCGTGATTCAAGTAAAATTGGGTGCTGTTTAGTGAATCACGCTAAGCTGCACCTATTTGGGCACCTATTTTGGAGGCACCCATTAAATAGGCCCGCGCTAAGTATTTCAAAGGTAGACGCCTAGCTGAGCGCTTATGAGTATTAAATCTGTAAGAAGGCGCCTAACACATAGCTACGTCCACATCTAACATGTATAGCGCCTATTTTTTAAAGGCCGCCTACATTTTTAGAGGCGCCTTCTTACAGATTCACTTTTCCTTGATAGGCGCCTATGTTTTAAACAGTGCTTGATTATTTAGATAGACGCCTATCTTGATGGGCGCCTCCGAAATAGTTGCCTAACTTTAGGCGCAGGTTACAGAATTTGGGCCTTAATACTAATAAGCACTTAATTTAACAGTTAAGTTAGGCACTCAACTAGCACTACTCTAGAAATTGCATTCACAAATTTGCTTGCTCTTTAGAAAGTTGGGCTCCCAACTTTATAGAATCTGGGAGTTAGTGTAGGTTTTTAGCACACGGGAGCCATTAGTGCAGGCCCATGCTAATTTGGGCAGTGATTGGATAAGGACTACACATTACAGGTAGCATAGAACTAAGTTTAATTGCCAAAGACTGATGTCTTTGATACATTCCTTAAGTAAGCCTGGCAGCACCAACTCTAAATGAATGGGTACTGAAGCATCTTTCATCTAAATCTCTCTGCCAGGGTAAGTTTTTGACACCTTTGGAAACTGGCAGCGAGACAGCAATGTCCTGTCTTCATGTATATGTTAATGGGATGAGCCCAGATCAACCATGTGAGCAGATAGGCAGGTTGTAAATAGCCAAATTTGAAATGGGACAAGTAGAGTCACCCACCAGACAGTGTATGATCAATAGGATCCACTTTGCAAACTTGTTGCTCTTAGATCTATATAGAACTATTTGGGATTCAATGTCTGTTAAGTGGACATCATTAATGTGAAGACCAGAAGAGTAGGATCCAATCTAATCTAATTCTTAATCTTATATACTGAATCATCTCCTAAAAATAAGGGTTCGATTCAGTTTACATAATTAGATCACAAAGAAAGATCCATTAACATTCATTGGAGCTATAGCCTAAAAATCGATGAAACATAGTGGTTTTTAAGGTTTTGCGAAAGGATACTTCCCTGGAGTTACTAACTAATGTGCTGATCCACTGAGTGCCACAGAATCATAATATAAATGCGCATTTGAGAAGGCAATAGCTCCAATGCATGTATGAGTTGCAACAAAAGTGTGTAATTGGTCACCTTTTGGTCTACAATAGGATTGTCCCGTTTATGATCTCTATACCTCTAATTCGTGCATTTATATTTTTTTCTTCATAAAATCTGTATTATTTAATGATTCGCCATTCCATATAATTCAGGATTACTTACGGAAGATCTCCGTTTCGCACCCAGATATTAACAAGGGGCTTCATCAGGAAAGCATCAACAGCCACTCATAATGACCTTAGGCGCGGAGCTCCTAGAAAGATATTCTTCTGAGTAATTGACTTCCTCTCTGAGTGCCCAAAGCTTTAAAAAATATAAATGCACGAATTAGAGGTATAGAGATCATAAACGGGACCGATGATAGCTCACGATATCAGCCAGTGGCTTTGAAAATTACCTCAGGCCTCTGGCTGTGAGCACTTGAGACCCCTGTTAGTCTCTTATAATCCTACGACAGTGCATAGAGATTTGTGTGACAGCGCATTTACGCAAGTGGATAGTGTGATTCACAAAATTTAACTTAGTGGTGATGCAAGTATTTTATAACAGCATTTTGGTACCTAGATGCTATTATTGAATTGGCACTTCGTTCACATCTAACTGGAGTCATTGAGATGTAGAATTACCCCCCCCCCCCCCCATTCTGTAACAGATTGCCTAAAGTTAGGCAGCATTTGCACACGTAAGTTATAGAATAATAACAGTTACGTAGTCATTCACTCGACAATAGCCTATATATGTGGAGGGGCATAATCGAAAGGGACGTCTAAGTCGTGTACGTCCAGCTCACAAGTCATCCAAAGTAAAAAACAGCTTAAGACACATTTTCGAAAGATACGTCCAACTTTTTTTTCATTTCAAAAATCGTCTAATTATACATCCTGCCGATCTGATCATCCAAGACGATAAATCGTCCATCTTTATACCACATTTCCGTCCAACTTTTCATCCAAATCCAAAACGCCTAGAACAAGCCCTGTTGGACGTGGGAGGGGTCTGTAAAGTGATGGACTGCACACCAAGACATGCCATCTAAATAGTGGGGTACCTTACAGGACACTGCTGTGAACTTCACAAAAAGGGTGCCATGTCTTCTCCTCACTACAGCTCCCTTATAGGTCATGATGAGCCTCCCCAAACCACCTCCATAATCCCCTAGAAACACTTATCTACCACACCAATAGCCCTTATGGCTGCAGGAGCCACTTATATGCCACTACAAAAGGTTTTTGGGGGTGTATAGGGCAGTGCACATGTTTAAGTATCAATGCAGTGATTACAGGGGCTTATGGGCATGGGTCCTCCTTTCCATGAATCCCTAACCCACCCCAAGTCGACTTAAGCTGCCTCTGGGCTGGACGACTAGGCTTTCGTATGCCAGGCAGCCAGGTGATGATGGTCTGGAGGCTGAATTTTAAAGTTGTGATTAAAATTTTTATGGGGGTGGGGGGGGGTCGTTGATCACTGGAGTAGTATGTGGGGGTCTGTTTTATGTGTTTGCAGTGCTTATCTGGTGACTTTAGGTGGGTTTTTGTGACTTAGACCATGTTTTACATGGTCTAAGTCACAACGTCCAAATTCTGTCGATTGTGGGCTGTATAACTTTCGGTTATACATGCTGTATGACTAAGTCTAAGCTGGCCCAACTCCCGCCCACAACACGCCTCCCGAAATGCCCCGTTTAGCTTTGGTCGTTCAGCGGCACTATGAAGGCCTAGGTAATTTAGAAATACATCCAAAACCTGGTTTTATTATCGGCGCTTGGACGTTTTTGAGAAATGTTCGTCCAAGTGCCGACTTAGGCCAGTTTTTGGACGTTTTTCTCTTTCGATTATGAGCCCCTTAGCGTGCAACTGACTTAGAGCATAAATTCAAAGGGGCATACATAGAGGGAGGAGCACAGGCAGGCCATGAATATGTCTCCAACTTCTGGAAGTAACTTAAACAATAGGGCACATGCCATATTTAGGTGCATGCATTTAGGTCTGATATTGATATTTCGTGAGTAGGTGTACTTAAGTGTAGGTATGTAACTGCCGATTTAGGCTAGTATTCCATAATGGAAACTATGTATGTAATTACCATTATAGAATAGCCTTACAACCTGCATAAACTGGAAGCCCAGTTATAGAATTGCCCCTTAACCCCTAAAAATTGTGGCACACACCCAATTTGTAATTTGTGCATGTAATTTAATTGAGTGAACAACCAATTTGTGCCAATTGGGCGCTAACAATCAATTATCGGTGTCAATTTGTAACAGTTTGGATTTGCGCTTGCATCTTGCATCTTAACTGTTCTGTTAAGAGACATGTGCAAATCTTATAGCATATACCTGAAAAGGAGGCATGGCCATGGAAGGGGCATGGGTGGGGCCAGACGCGTTCACTAAAGAGGCATGCAGTATTACAGAATTTGGGGTATCCATGCCTAATTTATGCGCAAGGGTTTACACTAGGTTTCAATTGGTATAAATCCTCACAACCAGAAGATGGGCATGGATCTTATCAGTACGCACTATTCTATAATGGTGTCTAACTCAGAGCACCATTTATCGAATACCGCTTGGCACTCAAATTTGAGGGCCATTTTCTAAAGCTAGTCCTAAGTGTTTAACATATGTTAACACATTAATGAATGTGCTACCTCCTCCTGCCCCAGTAAGAAAATAGAACTGTACTCTTTGTCTTTCATTTATTTGAAAACTCAGTAGATTGGAGTTTCACAGAACAGTTTTACGCAATTCATTGCAACATGCACTATTTGTAAGTTATATTAATGTCTTTCATTTATTCTGTCCTAGAGTAATGCATTTCTCAATTTTCAGTTCTCGAAGAAATCATTATTTTTTGGGACTGGAATCATTTGTCAAGATAAGAAAATGGCAATAGTAGGAAAGTGAATACTTTTGCACTGATCCACTTAATAAAAGAGACAAGAAAAAGCGAGACTCAGCGACTCTACAGTTCTACTTGAGGTGGAACTTTTGCAATTCATTTTTTTCAAGACTTTGCAAAACTGTATTTGAACTTTTAAGGAAATGTGTATATAGCTTTCCTTTTTACCATGCAGTAACAAACATATTTTCAATCTTTATATCTTGTCTACATATATATATATATAAAATGTATGGCCATATTTCACCATACAGAATAGGAACAGGCTGTTTTGCCATGGCAGACTAAACATCAGTTAACAGCTACTACACATCCTGTACTTTATTATCTGGTATGATAAGAAAATATTTACTTAATGATCATTTCCTATTTTCAGTTAATTATAAATTTGAACAGTTAAGGAAAAAAAGGTTGAAACAGAAATGGTTGAGTTAGTTCAAAAAAAATGTAGCAGAATTAGAAAATGTTCAAAGACCAAAATGATAAAGGGGATGGAACTCCTTTCGTATATGGAAAGGCTATACACGTCTCCTTCCATATTCGCGGTTTCGGCACTTGATGTTTCACATATTCTCTATTTCTCGTCGGCTGACTCTGCCCCCCCCCCAAATACATCATGATTAAAGTTCCTTTCCTTTTCCTGTACTGTAAAAAAAAGTTTAACGTTTACCAACATGGAAGCCTCAGTTACCACAGTTAGGGGTCCTTTTACTAAGGCGCGCTAACCGATTTAGCACGCGCTAAATGCTAACACGTCAATAGAATATAATGGGTGCCTTAACATTTAGCGTGTGCTAAATCGGTTAGCACCTTAGTAAAAGGACCCCTTAGTTTGCGAGTTTGCTGGTACAAATAAGGAAAATATTTACGAGTACCTGATTACTATTCAATATATCGTAAACCATTTTGGGTGAATCTCTTCATGAAAAGGAGGTTAAGAAATCCCAATAAATTAATAATGTCCTACAGACTCAGGCCCTCTTTTGCTAAAGTGTGCTATGCTTTTTAGTGCACTCTAACCACACACTAAACGCTAACGTGTGCATGTTAGTCTATGGATGTGTTAGCATTTAGCGCACACGTAGATTTAGTGTGCGCTAAATGCGTGCTAAAATGTGTGGAGGGGCATAAATGAAAGGGACGTCTAAATCCGTTTACGTCCATCTCGCAAGTCGTCCAAAGTTAAAAAGAGCCTAAGACACATTTTCTAAAGATACGCACAAATTTTTTTAACTTTCGAAAATCGTCTAATTATATGTCCTGCCGATCTGATCGTCCAAGCCGCTAAATCGTCCATCTTTATACCACATTTCCGTCCAACTTTCTGTCAAGTCCAAAACACCTAGAACAAGCCCTGTTGGATGTGTGAGGGGGCTGCAAAGTGATGGATTGCACACCCAGACATGCCACCTAAATAGTGGGGTACCTTACAGGGCACTGCTGTGAACTTCACAAAAAGGGTGCCATGGCTTCTCCTCACTACAGCTCCCTTATAGGTCATGGTGAGCCCCCAAAACCACCTCCAGAATCCCCTAGCTCTTATGGCTGCAGGAGCCACTTATATACCAGTAAAAAAGGGTTTTGGGGGTGTATAGGGGAGTGCACATGTTTAAGTATCAATGCAGTGATTACAGGGGCTTATGGGCATGAGTCCTCCTCTCTATGAGTCTCTAACCCACCCACAAAACGACTTAAGTTGCCTCTTGGCTAGACAACTAGGCGTTCCTATGCCAGGTGGCCAGATGATGATGGTCTGGAGACTGAAATTTAAAGTTGTGAATAAAATTTTTATGGGGGTGGGGGGGAGGTTGGTGATCACTGGGGTAGTGTGTGGGGGTCTGTGTTATGTGTTTGCAGTGCTTATCTGGTGAGTTTAGGTGGGTTTTTGTGACTTAGACCATGTTTTACATGGTCTAAGTCACAACATCCAAGTTCCGTCTAGGCTCTGTTGTTAAACTTTCGTTATACATGCTGTACGACTAAGTCTAAGCTGGCCCACGTCCCGCCCAACTCCCGCTCTTGAAACGCCCCGTTTAACTTTGGACGTTGAGCGGCACTATGAAGGCCTAGGTCGTTTTTAAATACGTCCAAAACCCGTTTTTATTATCAGCGCTTGGACGTTTTTGAGAAATGTTCGTCCAAGTGCCGACTTAGGCCAGTTTTTGGATGTTTTTCTCTTTTGATTATGAGCCCCATAGCGCACCTTAGTAAAACAGGGGGTAAGTTTAGATCCCCTGCTTAAGAAGATTGTTATAGCAGTTACATTTTTTTTTCTTTTTAATTTTATTCTTTGTTCTCTGCTTTTCCTCATCTCTTAGGACTCCTTTTACTAAAGTGTGCTAATGATTAGCATGCTCTAAATCATTGTTCTTCAACCTTTTTACACCTATGGACTGGCGGAAATAAAATAATTATTTTGTGGACTGGCGGTTGAAGAACACTGGTGTAGTCTCAAATGCCACTACTAAACTACCATAGGAAACAAGAATGTATAACTTTTCCTATTAGGAGGCTACAAATAATTATAAAAAAAAGAAAAAGCAATTTTCCAAACACGCCACAAATGGCATAAAATTCAGCAGATTTTGAGTAAAATCCAAGTACTCATTGGTCACAAGAAAATTAAATGTTGTTTTGATCAGATGTTGATCATTTTGGGATTAGAAATAAAGTACAAGTTTTCCACTTTTTGGGAACTTTTTGCATTAGTCTTTCATTACTAAAATAGTAGTCCTTTTAAAGACTCACTGAATGCTTGACAAACCTTAAAAAGAATTGTCAAGAATGTTTTTTTAAGAAATAAAAGAACAGAGAGGACCCCCACCCCGAGTACTAAATACAATATATAACTTCAGGAGAACATCGTCCCGTGCTGTTTTCGTAACTGCCAATCAGTGCTGCCGCTGGACCGGTCTGTTCACACTGCTCTAAATGCTAAGAAACCCATTTTATTCCTATGGGCTTCCTAGCATTTAGCACATACTAAATCCATTAGCGTACCTTAATAAAAGGAGCCTTTGGGGAAAATTCTATAAACACCGCTTTAACTTAGGCGCCTAAGTTAAACACTATTTAAATAAAATTCAAAGTGCCTACCGATGCCTAAACAAATGCCGAAAGTGACATTAGGTGTCAGTAGGCGCCTCTGGAGATACAATTCATGTCAAAGGTAGGCACAGAAAATGTAGGCCTAGAAAACCTTGGCCTACATTTCCGCCACCTATTTTTGCCGTGATTTTCTAAACGGCACAGTCGCATGATTGATACATGATTGTCGACTGCGTTTAAGGCGGATGCCGACGATGGCACAATTTAGAATCTAGCAGTTACCCCCTCTTCTATGAAACCGCGCTAGCGTTTTTTAGCGCAGAGAGCCGTGCTGAATGGCCCACGCTGTTCCCGACACTCATAGGAACTCAATGAGCATCGGGAGCAGCTTGGGTCATTCTGCGCAGTTCTCTGCACTAAAAACCGTTAGCGCAGTTTCGTAGAAGAAGAGGTTAGTGTTTTCTTGTTTTAACAGATATAAGATTAAAGTGCCATTAAATAAACATTTATTTTCTTTCAGTTCTAAAAGCTACTCCATGTCTGGGTAGCTGGAACAATGAGAAAAAAAAGCTGAGAGCCTTAATAGTTTTTCACAATTCATAGTGCTTCGTCAAGTACTTTCTTATATATTTCAATCTCTCTCAGAGTTTTCTTTTTATCTCCTGCCTTTTCTATACATTTCTGTTCCCTTTAATTTCTCATTGTCCGTCTCCCATGCTAACTTAGTTTTTCCTTTTCTCTTTCCTGCTAACATTTGTCCATTCTTCTCTTCAACCATCTGAATTTTCTACTCTTCTGCCTGTGACCCCCCTGGATATTTTTTCTTCTCCCCTTCCCTTCTTCCATCCCTCATTGTATCTTCTGCAGCCACTGCTACTGATCTTAGTACCATCACAATAGCTAGTGCTGATCAGCCCTGATGTTGAGTCTCTCTACCTTTAGAAGGTCAGAACTGCAGTGATAAGGGTACTGGTACTTGTGTGTTAAATGGAAGTACGTATTATTGGAACAGCATGACTCTGATTTACCAGCCAAACTGAGTGCCCTGATGGCTCAGCTTCAGAAATATGTAAGGAGAGTGGCGGCAGCTGCAGAAGGGTTGATGGTGAGAATAGGAGTAAACACATAAAATAGGAAGAGAAAACAATTAGTGATAATTGTAAGGTTTAGGGGAAGAAAGTGGGGCAAGAATGACAGCATTAGGCAAAGTGCTATTGTCAGGAAGAAGTATAGGATGGGAATAACTAGGGGTGCACAGTCAAAAAAATGTCCAGCTTGTTTTTTCAAAGTTCTTTTCTAATTTTTGGTGGTGGTGGTTTTCAATGTATTTTATTCAAGTTAGACCTTTTTAATTTGTGCAAACTACATGCATGTTAAAATGTGGGTTTGAGTGGCTGAGGCATAGTTAACATGAACTCTGTTCGCAATTTTCGGGGCACACGATGCAGAAAAGGGTTTTATATAGAAGCTAACCCTATGCAAAATTGTGACTTAGACACCAGCACATGGCATATGAAAATCAGTCATAAAAAGGCTTTTAGCTATTCCTCTCCAATGCAGAGAACTGTGCAGAAGACTTTCAGGAGGTGTAGAAGGGTTAGCTTGCTCTTCAGCAGTAGTCTGACAGGATTTAATGCCCTATTTGCTCTTCTAATGCCGGCCCTACAGGATACACTGTGCAGGGTCAGGCGCTGCCAATTTTGAAGTTGGTGTCCTGAATCTATCAAAGATATGTGATGAGGTTATGGGGGTGGTGGCTAGGAGGGGTCATTGGGGGTCAGGGTCTACTAAAATACTAGGAAATCTTTTGGGGTGTTGGTGCGGATCAGAAGTTGTCTCTTGGGTCAGCAGGTGGGAGATACACTAGACTACCAATAATTTGTTATGGGTTGGTTTTTTTTTTGGGAGGGGGGTGTTCAGGGTCATCTCAGAGAAGTAGGGGGAGTCAGGGTTTCAGGGGGTTCCTTTATGGGGTCATGTGTGGAGGATAGGGAGATCAGAGATGTGGAGGGTCTTCTCTGGAGTCTGTAAATTGGGGGGATCAAGATATTCAGAGATTAGGAGAGTCCAATCAACTACCAGAGATTTTGTGGGAGCAGTGGAAATGATATAGAAGAAAGCAGCGGCTTTTATTTTAATCTGTTTCTGTCTGTTAGTGTGTGAGCCGATCAGTACCCAGACACTGACAGAAAGGACAAAAATTTGCTCTTCACCGTATTAAATTGCTACCTACTATCGTGGAATATGAGCTGTTAGTACGGATGGCGCACACTTTTTATTGTGACAGGTCATTGCATGCTATTTGCTTATTACACAGAAGAAGTAAAAATTGTTTGTCAGTTTGCAATAGAATGTTTGCTCTAAGCCGTCAGGGCGCGGATCTAAAGCAAATTTTATGTATCGGCCCCTAAGTAGGCTGTTTGCCATTAATTGTGCACTGAAAGGAAAATTCTGCATTAAAAGCCACAGTCCCTGAATCACTGCAAATGGTGTACTTTGTGATATATAACTGAATTAATTGCCTAATGTAGACACTAAGATGCAACCTGTCACTATCTTTGCCAGGTGCCCGCTTTTTCATTTTGGGAAGAAATTAAAATTAGTACTGGCTCCTATTATACAGCTTTAGTTTATTCACAGCTTGATTGGCAAGGGAAATTAGCCAGTCTGTACCAGCATGTCACTTCAGAAAACCACCTTTCCTGGTTCAAATGATTCTCATCTTGGTTTTTTTCAGATTTTGTAAGAAAGTAGAAAGAAAGAACAAGGCAATGCAGAAAGCTACAGATCTGTTAGCTTGACATGAGTAATAAGCAGGGTAGTAGAAATGCTACCGAAATAAAGATCAGTGCAGTACCTCTTATGCCTCTGATTTCATAAGGGAGAGCGGTTGCTTAACAAATAGATGAATTATTTGATAAGCTGACTAGAGTAGTAAATGGGGAAAGCTGGGGGTTGGGAAGGAGGCCAGAGGAAGTAGGGGGTTGCAATAGATATGACCTATCTGGATTTCAGTAGAGCTTCTGACCAGTGGTGTAGCTAGGATGAAATGGGCACTGGGCAGAAAAATTAAAACGAGCTCCTTATAACACCATCTCTCCCAAAGTAGTGAGAACTTAGGGGGGAAGGGAATACCTGGGGGGGGGGAGGGGAACCCCTTTAGAGCTGCATTAAAAAACCCTGTCTGTTATCTGCCCTCTCACTGCCCTATCTTCTTACTATATTTGACATATATCCTCTGTGTGTCCCTAATTTAGTCCAGCATCTCCTCTGTTTTCTTTGCCTATGCTCCCTCC
This sequence comes from Geotrypetes seraphini, assembly GCF_902459505.1. Lineage (NCBI taxonomy): Eukaryota > Metazoa > Chordata > Amphibia > Gymnophiona > Dermophiidae > Geotrypetes > Geotrypetes seraphini. The sequence goes on along the minus strand of NC_047086.1, from coordinate 308,774,390 downwards.
ATGACCAGCAGCTGTTCTGTGTCCCCATTCCTCCCCATATCCAGTTTCTCCTCCCTCCCTCTCTCTCTCTCTCTGTCTCTTTCCTTTCCACTTTATTCCTTACCCTGGGGTCCAGCATATTTCCCTCCCCCGCTTAGCAGGCCAGGTATTTTTCCATGCACCTTCCCCATGTGTCTGGCATCTCTTACTTCTCTCCTCCCCTGTGAGTCTGGTATCTTTACAGCAAGTAAGCCTCTGGAAGGCCCAACTTTTCTACTGCCATGTCCTGCTCACAGGACGTGACATCCATGGGCATAGTAAGGGGGCAAGGGGTATTCTGCCCCAAGTGCCAACTTGGTGGGGGCGATGGCACCTCTGCACCACCCCTCCCCCCATGCCATGCTCACACCCTCACTTTCCCCCCACCTCCCTTCCTCCCATCTCTTTAAATCGTCACCAGCGTAAGCAACTTTTACAATCTGCTGTTACACCGGCCTGGCTCCCCTCTGAAATCATTTCCGGGTGACAGGGCCAGGAAGTGACATCAGAGGGAAAGCTAATGCTGGTGCAAGCAGCAGGCTGGAGAAATTGCTCGCACTGGTGAAGATTTAAAGAAGTACAGGGGGAAGGGAGGGCATAAGTGGGGGGTGGGGAAGGAGCGGGGGGGCAGAGAGCATGGGGGGACACCACCACCCTGTGCGCCTTCTACTCTTGCTACACCACTGGTTACATCAGAGGAGATAGGTGGCCAATAGGGTAAAATAAAGGATCCTTACTAGTTCTGGCACAAACAATGTAGGTGGTGGGAACTTAAAGGTCAAAGACTTGGGGGACCGCTGCGGGAGCGGACTGCTGGGCAAGATGGACCCCTGGTCTGACCCGGCAAAGGCAATGCTTATATTCTTATGGATCCCATCACTTATATAGTTTGTGGAAACATTAGATAGGGAAGTATGCCAAACCCTCATGTAAACTTGGACAGCACCCAAACCTGAATCCCCTGCCCAAACCCCCTCCCCCCAAGGCTCAGGCCCCTCACCACTATTTCTACCCCAACCCTCCCATACCTTTCAGTTGAATGTCTGGCCAGAGGGATGCTCATACCCTCCAGCTGGCCGGCCTGCTACTCCAAAATGGCAGCCTTCCCCTTCCCAGTGCATTCTGGGATGTACCGGGACGGGGCCTAAAGCTCTGATTGGCTCAGATGCCTAAGGAACCTGGGCCTACCAGAGTCTTAGGCCACTCCCATTGCATCCCAGGATGCACTGAAAAGAGGCCTAAGAATGAAGTAGAGGTAGGCTTAAGTTTGGCTTAGCCACTCAGTGACTAAAAGCAGAACAGGAGAGATAAAAAAATAACCAGGTTTACTCTATTAATTTATGCATAATTTTAGAATGCTGTACAACACACTAAATTACATTTTGGGGCAGATTTTGAACTGGTGCTATGATTGCTTTATTTATCTAACTTCATCCAGATATTGAGCATTGCTATATATATATGTGTGCTCAATATCCTGATACTGTGGTTCCTGCACTAGCACTATCCATTTAGTAAAGGAATGCTGTTCAGTATGCCTAAATCAAATCTATAACTTAATGGGGATAGCAGCCGAATAGTGCTGCTTTCTTTTTGACTCATCCTTGTTCCACCCTCCTCCTCCTCGCACTTATATGGACTCCATTGGGCCATGCAGATTTGATAGTATATTTGGTCAGATACTTCACATTTAAGTTTTGAACATGTAGACAATGAAGGTGCACTACATCTGGTTGCCAGTGAGCATATAACTTCACTTGAATGTTGACCCGTTTCAGTTTTTTTCTGGTTTCTTTACCTTTCTTTTGCCACTATTTTTGTTATATGCTTTGAATGTGTTCTAATTTAATGGTAAGAAATGGGACTATATTTCAAAATTTTTTCCATAGAGTAATAGTTGATTAAATGCAAAAGCCTCAGTCCCACCACTCCATCGCTGTTAGGATTCTGAACCGCGGGAATAAATTACGTAGTGACTTTCATCATTGGCTCTTGTGCATTTACCAATAGTCCAATACTAATATCTCTAGTTTTTTATATATATTTAAATATTCATTTTCTATTTTTCTTCAGCTGTTTTATCATATATAATGTGCACTTATCTCTGCATTGGCCAACATCTGGGAGCCAGACCCGACATGTTTCGCGCCGTTGCGCTTTATCAAGGGTCTCCTTTTAAAGCTTACATTTGGAGTCGGATGAATGCAGCCACCTCGGGAGACCCTTGATAAAGCGCAACGGCGCGAAACATGTCGGGTCTGGCTCCCAGATGTTGGCCAATGCAGAGATAAGTGCACATTATATATGATAAAACAGCTGAAGAAAAATAGAAAATGAATATTTAAATATATATAAAAAACTAGAGATATTAGTATTGGACTATTGGTAAATGCACAAGAGCCAATGATGAAAGTCACCACGTAATTTCTTCGCGCGGTTCAGAATCCTAACAGTGGTGGAGTGGTGGGACTGAGGCTTTTGCATTTAATCAACTATTACTCTATGGAAAAAATTTTGGTATTTAGTCCCATTTCTTACCATTAAATCATAACAGTATATGGACGGATATTAAGGTTGGAATAATACAACTAACATAGCCATTATTCAAGTGCTGAATGTGTTCTAAGCATACATTTCATTAAAAAATGCATAATAATACAAAATAATGCAACTCTCTCTTATACTCTGTTTTACTTTAGATGTCATTCATACTGTGGGACCTATAGCAAGAGGCCATATTGATGAAACAACTAGAGATGATCTCGCAAGTTGTTACAAGTCTTCCTTGAAACTGGCAAAAGAAAATAATGTCCGATCGATCGTAAGTAGCAACACATATTGCTTGCTTTCTGATGAAAATGGCAAATTCAGTGATTTGCTGCGCTGATCTGTTGCTGTTTATGTTGTCAGTTGTTATTTGCATAGCTCTATCAGGTCATCATCCTTGACATCTGTTCATGTTTTTGGTCAATAATTATTACTTTCACCAACTTCCTTCTTCCTGCATCCCTACAACCTCATTCGCTGTAGTGTATTTTACTTTTCCGGTAAAGCAGATATAACCACTTAAATTTAGTGTTTTAATTTAGCAATAAAATGGAGTTTGATATCAAGATTGGAAGGATGATTTTTAACTCATGGTCCCTTTAAAGTTGATAGTTGTATTTTAAAGTCAAAATTGTGGATTTTACAATAGTTTTACAATAGTTGTGCAGTAGCAGAGGATAAGATTAATACTGTAATTGACTTTTTGTTGTATATTCCAGTATTTGTTATGGCAGAACGTATAGGACCAGTTTTAATGTCAATTAAGAGTGTAACAAGCTTACTGGTTTCGTATTCATTTATTTTCCTGCATTTTATTAAAAGTATCTAGGTATCATCGTAGACAATACGATGAAACCTTCTGCCCAATGTGCTGCAACAGCCAAAAAAGTAAACAAGATGCTAGGCATTATTTTAAAAAAGGGATGGTTAATAAGACTAAAGATATTATAATGCCTCTGTATCACTCCATGGTGCGACCTCAACTGGAGTATTGCGTTCATTTCTGGTCTCCTTATCTCAGAAAAGATAGTGGCACTAGATGATAAAGGGGATGGGACTCATATGGGGAAAGACTAAAAAGGTTAGGGCTCTTCAGCATGGAAAAGAGAAGGCTGAGGGGAGATATGATTGAAGTCTACAAAATCCTGAGTGGAGTAGAAGAGGTACAAGTGGATCGATTTTTCACTTCGTCAAAAATTACAAAGACTAGGGGACACTTGATGAAACTACAGGGAAATACAGTGGTACCTCGGTTTACGAGTGCACCGGTTTGCGAGTGTTTTGCAAGACGAGCAAAACATTTGCAAAATCGGTGCCTCGGAAACCGAGCATGGCTCGATTTACGAGCACCCCCCCGCAATCCGGCACCCACCCTGCCTCGAACCGGCACCCCCCCGCCACGATCCGACCCCCCCGACACGATTGGGCACCCCCCGCCACGATCCGACCCCCCTGACACGATTGGGCACCCCCCCGCCACGATCCGACCCCCCCCCCAACACAATTGGGCACACCCCCGCCGCTTCTTACCCTCATCTGGGCACTCTTGAAGATCGGCCTTCGTCTGCTGGGCCTTGAGCATCTGAGCATGCTCAAGGCCTGCGAGTTCACGTTCTGAACGTGAACGTGAACTCGCAGGCCTTGAGCATGCTCAGATGCTCAAGGCCCAGCAGACGAGTAGGCCGATCAAGAGTGCCCAGATGAGGGTAAGAAGCGGCGGGGGGAGTGTGCCCAATTGTGTCGGAGGGGGCGGGGGGTGCCCAATCGTGGCGGGGGGGGTCGGATCGTGGCAGGGGGGTGCCGGTTCGAGGCAGGGGGGGTGCCGGATCGCAGGGGGGGGGGGTGCTGGATCGCAGGGGGGACCTTCGAGGGGAGCAATGCCGGTTCTCGGGGGGGGAACGCATCAAAGCGAGTTTCCATTATTTCCTATGGGGAAACTCGCTTTGATAAACAAGCATTTTGGATTACGAGCATGCTCCTGGAATGGATTATGCTCGTAATCCAAGGTACCACTGTACTTTTAAAACCAATAGGGGGAAATATTTTTTCATTTAGAGAATAGTTAAGATCTGGAACGTTTTGCCAGAGGTTGTGGTAAAAGCGGATAGTGTAGCTGGTTTTAAGAAAGGTCTGGATAAATTCCTGGAGGAAAAGTCCATAGTCTGTTATTAAGACATGGGGGAAGTCTCTGTAGAAGGTGCTCAAAGACAAAGAGAAGCTAGAGGGGTCGAGGGTTTCAGACACTTGGGGTCTGACTAAAAGGTATCGTGAAGGGACAAGCCCCTAGAGCAAATCATGCTAAGTACCGGAAGACCTTTTAATGCTAGTGTGCTATTCAGAAGGTGGAGCCTTATACAGCTCCCTTATCCGTAATCCTGTCATTCTTTTAGAACAGTCTTGAAAAGGGCCTGGCAGTCAGTTCTCTCAAAGTACAGGTGGCGAATCTCTTGTATTTTCAAGCTCGAATGGAGAAAGGATCCTTAGCTTCCCATCCTGACATAACCAGATTCCTAAGGGAAGTGTTGTGGCTGCATCCTCCTATAAGACAACCATTTTCTAAGTGGAGTCTTAATCTTGTTCTACGAGCCCTCTGTAAGGCCCTGTATGAACCCTTACAGAACGTGTCACTGATGGATCTTACAGTCAAGATAGTTTTCCTAATGGCTATCGCCTTAGTGAGAAGTGTCTTGGAGCTTCAGGCTCTATCATGCAGGGAGCCTTTCCTTAGATTTAACGAGGTGGGTATGTATCTATGCACTAAGCTCTCTACCAAAAGTGGTCTTGGCCCTCCATGTAAATCAGCAAGTTCATCTTCTGGCGTTCCATGCCACAGGCATAAAGAAAAAGACTAAGTTTTGACTTTACTAGATGTGAAGAGAGCTCTCCATTATCTCTGCAGGTCATCTTTTTGTGTTAACTATAACATAATATAACATAAAAATATATTTCTATATCGCAAATACCTTACGGTTCTATGTGGTGTACACAAAATAGAAAACTGAACATTATCAACGAATTACATTTAAGTTACATTTAAATTACATTTATAATGCCATTTAATAGTATACAGATATTTAGAAAATAGATAAGATTTCAAAAGCTTTCTAAAATGCAAATAAGTCTTTAGACATTCTAACCAATGGTCCAAATTCAGCATCCCAATATGCAGCTTGATTAGATAGTTGCCAATTTATAAATCTTGTTTGAGTACAATCTTAGCAGACGAGGAAATTCTGCCTCAAAGGTATCCATTTACAGATGGATTAGAAAGGATATTTCATCTGCGTATATTGGCTGTAGTAAGCAATCGCCGATCTTTGAAAATGGGTTCACGGAAGTTTCGCCCCCCACATTTCGCCCCCAGCAATTCGCCCCTCACATTTCGCAACCGCACATTTCGCCCCCCGGATGTTTCGCCCCCACACATTTCGCCCCCACACATTTCGCCCCCCGGATGTTTCGCCCCCACACATTTCGCCCCCACACATTTCGCCCCCACATTTCGCCCCCCCCACATTTCGCCCCCACATTTCGCCCCCACACATTTCGCCCCCATCTCGGAGCGCAAATCCTTACCTCGGAGCGCAAATCAGTCCAGCTACTGTTGTGAGCGCGAGAGAAGCCAAGGGGGATCGAGGCTTCTGGAGAGATGCAATCAACTGCAGCATTAGACAGCTGTATTAGAGAAGGGTGGGATGTGTGTGCTGAACACGGCTACTTTCCCCTCCCCCCATACACGCCAGTGATTATCCAAGCAGGAGCACCTGGCCAAAGCGAGACAGCGTCCCGCGAGAGCTGTGCGCGAGCGAAGCCTAGGGGGGGTAGGTCAGTCCAGCTACTGTTGTGAGCGCGAGAGAAGCCAAGGGGGGGTAGGGAGTCAAAGTCTGGGGATGAAGGGGGATCGCGCACTTGGGCCAGAGCGAGACAGCGGAAAGGGAACATGAGCTGTGCGCGAGCGAAGCCAAGGGGGGGTAGGTCAGTCCAGCTACTGTTGTGAGCGCGAGAGAAGCCAAGGGGGGGTAGGGAGTCGAAGTCTGGGGATGAAGGGGGATCGGGGCTTGGGCCGAAAGGGAACATGAGCTGTGCGCGAGCGAAGCCAAGGGGGGGTAGGTCAGTCCAGCTACTGTTGTGAGCGCGAGAGAAGCCAAGGGGGGGTAGGGAGTCGAAGTTTGGGGATGAAGGGGGATCGGGGCTTGGGCCAGAGCTCCGTGCTATGTGTGTCATGCACACATGGAACGTTAAACATTGTGTGGCAAGCATGGCATGAGGGATTGTAGCAAGGCAGGAAACTAACTGCAACAACTCCAAATCTAGCCTCAAAACCTTTCTCTTTAAAGATCTATACCTAGGTTTAATTGCTCATGAGACTCAGGCAATGGCCACATATCAGACATTCCATTTCTCCCTCTTCTTTTCACCATGCCCCTTTCTTTTTATGCAATGTGTCCCAACCATTTTCCCCTTTTAGCGTGTTTTGTCTTTAATACCATGCAGTCTGTCTTTTTACTACCCCATTTTTACTTATATTTTAAATTTTGTACAATGTAAACCTCTTTGGTAATTAACGCAGTATATCAAAGCTAAATAAACTTGAAATTTGTATACATTTTGGCTTCTTTTATGCACCATGAAGAATATGCGCTCCCTGTGAAGAGTGCACACCATTTGCAGAGAGCATATATTGGGCATGACCTGGATTGGCCACTGTTGGAAACAAGAGGCTGGGCTAAAACAGGATTTTTCTGAATTTGAGAGGACCAAAATACATAATTAACTTTTTTTGCTTCATTTTATCATGTTAAAATGGTGATTTGTTTCAAAAATCGAAAATTTGGTGGAGATGTCTCCTTTATCCCCAGAGCGAAGTCATTGATTTCTGTGATGTTTATGATTTAATTTTTTTAATTTTTTACTGTGCTAAACAAAACAGTCAAATAACATTCAAATAACAAGTAAAATGAAATACAGTGATAAAGTGAACAAAAACTAACCTGTCAAATGAAATAACAGTCCAAACACAACACAGTCAAATAACAAGTAAAATGAAGTGATAAAGTGAACAAAAACTAACCTGTCAAATGAAATAACAGTCCAAACACAACACAGTCAAATAACAAGTAAAATGAAATACAGTGAACGTCAATCAAAATTCAAAATTGTATGCTATTCCTCTGAGATAGTCGATCAAATTTCGATTGTCCAAGTCCTCCACAATACGCCGAATTCTTGCAGAAATAGCCGCGTATTTCTTGTTTCGCGCATTGACAGGATTGCCTGCTATAATCTGCGTGATTTCAAAATTGTGAAGGCCTTGCTGTCTTTTCAAGCAGTTGATGAAGCGGTATATATTGGGGAAAAGTGAGCCGCAGGTTTCTTGAAAGCTGCGATGCCAGCCCTCGACGTCATTGTTCGTCCGATGTTGGCCTTTCAACGTTCGTTGATGAACATTCCAAAACACAACTGGAAACAATGGATTCTGGCGTCCTCTTCGGTTCATTCGACCAATGTAGGTGTCCTCGAAATAGTTGGCAATGGGTAGTGCTTCTTCTGGAAATTTGGGATCTTCCAGCAGCTCTTCAAATGATTGCACAACAATGGCCGGAGGCAGAAAAGCAAGAGCTGGTATCATGCGGATCCACTGGGCAAATTCGTGGTCATTTTGGTAGCGCACTTTCAATCCTTCATTCTGAACTCTTCGCCATATTGACTGCGACAAGTGGAAGAAGCAGCCTGTTTTCTCCATGTTAGGAAACTCGATTTCAAACGCTTGAATTGCAGCTTGTTCAAAATCGGTCATCAACTGCTGCGGTTGGAGACCTGGCTGCATATTCTTAAGCTGCTGCAGCATCTGTCGATAGGTTGTTCGGGTCTTGTTCGGCAACAGCGCGTACAATGCTGGAATGATGACACCACCGTGAACTGCATGAATCGTATAAAGCTGCTCGAACAAAGCTGGTGCAGTAGAAAACGTGCCATCAGCGAACCATTCACTGCTCTGTGCCAACGAGTGGAGATTATCCCTCGTTCCAAATATCAATATTCGGCTGGTTCCAGTCCCTGAATAAAAATAAAAATAATTTAGGCATAAATTTAGGCGGTGGATGGAGGAAACCCCTCAGTTGGGACGGGACATACATGGGCTTTTCAAAGTCCAAAAAAGGGTCAGAAATAGTCAGGGGTGCAGAAAAAACACCATTTTTCGACGAGCTCTATTCGCTGGCATCAAAAAATTCCGAAAGACAAAAAAAATATTTTTTCTTCATTTTATTACGTTAATGGAATGTTTCACAAATTCTACTAAAATTCTACCAAAAATTGTACCAAGTAATTTAGTAAAATTAAATGTGGAAGATTATATAGCAACAATAATTCAAGATAACGCTTAAAACGGCTTAGAAGACTCAGACATACTTGTTTGACCAATTCTAATAAATTAAGAAATTTTGGGCCATTTTATGTGCCACAAAGTGATATAAAATGCGAGCAAATAACGCCTACATGTACGAGTACATAATGCTAATAGCTTGAAAAGAAAAGTTTACCCGAGTCCCACAAAAGAAATTGCTGTTGGACGCCATTGATAATGATCTCCTGAAATTCTGGCGGGATGACGAGTTGATCAATGGTTTGAGGCAGCCGCGGCATACCCTCGACTTGTCTTGACGATCGAATTGATCTCTTTAGCGAATCTTTTCTAGGCAGAAGCGCTCCAACGTTTGCATGGCTGCCTGAAATGACCTCACTAAGAATCTGCTGTGGCGTCTCCTGTGTCGACCTTGCCCTGGAAGTAACTTCATTGATTAATCGAACTACTTCAGGCCTTGCTGCCTGTGCTGCATGATTATGTATATTTACGATTTTCACAACTTCGCCATCAATTCCTTCAGTCCAAACGCGTCCTTTACACCTTGACCGCTTTTCGCATACCCAAATAGCATGTCTGTCATCTGCTGTTCGTTTAGAGAATACATAAATATGATTTTCGTAAACTAGCTTCTTCTTGCCACGCTTTGAAAGAACTGATTCCATAACTAAATAAATCACTACACAGATCAGTTAATCAGGAAATCGAAAGGACTAAATGACCAAGAGGCAAGAACATGTCATATTTATAGAAGCTCTGGTGAATTTTGCAAAGTCATTGGCGCCAGATTGGCCGAATTTAGCACTGGCGACTATACATACATTTCGCCCACGCACCTTTCGCCCCTGAGCGTTTTCCCCTACTTCAGGCCTTGCTGCACTTATCAGCGCGCTCCAGCGGGATAAGCTCATGTTCTCTTTCGGCGGACCTGCGGCTCGTCGGAGGCGCGCGGCGTACGCTCGCGGGACGCTGTCTCGCTCTGGCCCAAGCCCCGATCCCCCTTCATCCCCAGGCTTCGACTCCCTACCCCCCCTTGGCTTCGCTCGCGCACAGCTCATGTTCCCTTTCGGCCCAAGCCCCGATCCCCCTTCATCCCTTTCCGCTGTCTCGCTCTGGCCTTGGGCCCGATCCCCCTTCATCCCCAGGCTTCGACTCCCTACCCCCCCTTGGCTTCGCTCGCGCACAGCTCATGTTCCCTTTCGGCCCAAGCCCCGATCCCCCTTCATCCCTTTCCGCTGTCTCGCTCTGGCCTTGGGCCCGATCCCCTTTCATCCCCAGACTTCGACTCCCTACCCCCCCTTGGCTTCGCTCGCGCACAGCTCATGTTCCCTTTCGGCCCAAGCCCCGATCCCCCTTCATCCCCAGGCTTCGACTCCCTACCCCCCCTTGGCTTCGCTCGCGCACAGCTCATGTTCCCTTTCGGCCCAAGCCCCGATCCCCCTTCATCCCTTTCCGCTGTCTCGCTCTGGCCTTGGGCCCGATCCCCCTTCATCCCCAGACTTCGACTCCCTACCCCCCCTTGGCTTCGCTCGCGCACAGCTCATGTTCCCTTTCGGCCCAAGCCCCGATCCCCCTTCATCCCTTTCCGCTGTCTCGCTCTGGCCTTGGGCCCGATCCCCCTTCATCCCCAGGCTTCGACTCCCTACCCCCCCTTGGCTTCGCTCGCGCACAGCTCATGTTCCCTTTCCGCTGTCTCGCTCTGGCCCAAGCCCCGATCCCCCTTCATCCCTTTCCGCTGTCTCGCTCTGGCCTTCGACTCCCTCCCCCCCTTGGCTTCGCTCGCGCACAGCTCTCGCGGGACGCTGTCTCGCTTTGGCCAAGCCTCGATCCCCCTTGGCTTCTCTCGCGCTCACAACTCCCTCCCCCCCTTGGCTTCGCTCGCGCACAGCTCTCGCGGGACGCTGTCTCGCTTTGGCCAAGCCTCGATCCCCCTTGGCTTCTCTCGCGCTCACAACAGTAGCTGGACTGATTTGCGCTCCGAGGTAAGGATTTGCGCTCCGAGACGGGGGCGAAATGTGTGGGCGAAATGTGTGGGGGCGAAATGTGTGGGGGCGAAACATCCGGGGGGCGAAATGTGTGGGGGCGAAATGTGTCTGGGGGCGAAATGTGGGGGGCAAAATGTGAGGGGCGAATTGCTGGGGGCGAAATGTGGGGGGCGAACCTTCCGGATCCCTTGAAAATGTATTCCACCACAGGCATGGCCTCTTTATGGGAAGAATCCCGGACAGTTGCACCTGAGGAGATTTGTAGGGTAGCTAAATGGTCTACCCTCAATATTTTTACAAAGTTTTACAGCATGGATGTGACAGCACAGCTAGACATAGCTTTGGGGTCCTCAGTGCTTGTAGCAGGCTCATTTGCCTCACCCTAGATCCAAAGGACTGCTTTGGTATGTTCCACTTGTCAAGACTCGCATCTCTTTTACACCGGAAGGAAAGATTATGATCTTACCTCGATAATCTTATTTCCAGCAGAAAGAAACCATGAGTCATGATGGCCTGCCCTATCAGATTGTTACTTAGCCTGCCCTCTGTTTCAGACATATAGGTGTGTCTCCAGATGTTGGTCTGTGAGCTACCAAGAGAATATGAAAATGCGTGGAGGGGCATAATTGAAAGGGATGTCTAAGTCCGTTTACGTCCATCTCGCAAAGTAAAAAACAACTTAAGACACATTTTCAAAAAATACGTCCAACTTTTTTTTTGTTTCAAAAATCATCTAATTATACGTCCTGCCGATCTGATCGTCCAAGCCGCTAAATCGTCCATCTTTATACAACATTTTCATCCAACTTTTCGTCCAAGTCCAAAACACCTAGAACAAGCTCTGTTGGACGTGGGATGGGTCTGCAAAGTGAAGGATTGCACACCCAGACATGCCACCTAAATAGTGGGGTACCTTACAGGGTACTGCTGTGAACTTCACTAAAAGGGTGCCATGTCTTTTCCTCACTACAGTTCTCTTATAGGTTACGGTGAGCCTCCCAAAACCATCTCCAGAATCCCCTAGACCCACTTATCTACCACCCCAATAGCCCTTATGGCTGCAGGAGCCACTTATATACCAGTAAAAAAGGATTGTGGGGGTATATAAGGGAGTGCACATGTTTAAGTATCAATGAAATGATTACAGGTGCTTATGGGCATGGGTCCTCCTCTCTTTGGGTCCCTAACCCACCCCAAAGATGACTTAAGTTGCCTCTGTGCTGGACGACTAGGCTTTCCTATGCCCGGCTGCCAGGTGATGATGGTCTAGAGGCTAAATTTTAAAGGTGTGATTAATATTTTTATGGGGGTGGGGGGGTCGGTGATCACTGGGGTAGTGTGTGGAGATCTGTTTTATGTGTTTGCAGTGCTTATCTGGTCACTTTAGGTGGGTTTTTGTGACATAGACCATGTTTTACATGATCTAAGTCATAACGCCCAAGTTCCGTCGATCGTGGGCTGTATAACTTTTGGTTATACATGCTGTATGACTAAATCTAAGCTGGCCCACATCCCGCCCAACTCCTGCCCTTGACACTCCTCCTGAAACGCCCAGTTTAGCTTTGGTCGTTCAGCGGCACTATGAAGGCCTAGGTTGTTTAGAAATATGTCCAAAACCCGTTTTTAGAATCGGCATTTGGACGATTTTGAGAAATGTTTGTCCAAGTGCCAACTTAGGCTGGTTTTTGGACGTATTTCTCTTTTGATTATGAGCCCCTTACTGTTCTTTGGTTCAACAAGTATGAAGAACTAGAAGTTAGCTCTATAGGCAAACCTTTAGGGGCAGTATAGAAGTTGCATAAATGTTAGTGCTGGTAGGTGGCTTGTTTGGGTCCACCCTGTTTAGGCTACATGTCTGATTGTTTGAGTAAATGTTATTGTTGCAGAGCAGAAAAGACCCAATTTGTCGGCGAGCTCCCTGTGCTCTCCTTGTTATTTCTTCTTCTTAGGGATTATTCATTGCTTTGGTATGAACTGAGGAGCTGAGGCACTGCCTAGTGACACAAGGAGGCAGAGTTAGAAAATGTAAATGATGCTTTCTGCAATCCTCGTGGATAGAGGGAAGAAATCCACTTGTCAAGACTCACATCTCTTTCTACTGGAAAGAAAGTTATTGAGTTATGAACCTAATCTTTCCTTACTCTATCGGAAACATTTCTTTCATAGATCTAAATCATTAATCGCAAAAATCTAAAAACATCGTTTTTCAAGAAGTCCCCTGCCAGAGGCTTAAAGAGACTCAGACTAATAATAATAAGATTTAGTGCTATTTTAGATGTCTTATCTTAGACTGCATGTGTATAGAATTCTATGTAGCATTATGCTTCTTGTAACCCGCCTAGAACTCTGATTTGTGAGGATTATGTGAGATTTAAGATAGAACATAACATAACAAATGTGAATGTCAGTTACTTTTCTCAGACCAGGGCAGGACTAACTCATTATTGTGCCCTAGGTAAACAAGTGAATTAGCCCCCCCCCCCCACTCATTGAAACAAAATATACTTTTAAATTTCCACAAATAGGGAAGCCTTATGCAAAATAGGTAAGGTGGGAAGTTCTGCTCGCTAAGTTATCCTTCCTTCTGTAAGACAGTGAACACAGGGTAGGGAATAGGGTTGCACTGAATATTTGTATTTGACTTGATTTGGCCCTGAATAGTGCCTCAAATACATTATTCAATAATTTAAATTCAAATATGAATAATCAAGGCTCAACTATGCTAAATCATACTGAAATAAACACTTGGGCCCTCTTTTACAAAGGCGCGCTAAGCGTTTTAGTGTGGATTTAGCGCACGCTAAATCAACATGTGCACTAATGCATCCATGGGATAACATGCATGCATAGGATAACATGCACGCATTAGCGTTTAGCACGTGTATAGTGTGTGCTAATATTTAGGGCATGCTAAAAAGCTTAGCGCACCTTTGTACAAGAAGGGATTGATCTCTGATTTCACGTTGCTTCTTTTATTATTTGTTATGCCAATTCTGCCATTACCCTGCGGTTTAAGGCGGATTACATAATAAGTTATCTGGACATTTCGTATTACATAAGAAGATATTGGGACATTTTCAGAGATATTACAGAGTGGAGCGGGTTGCTACTGGGAAATTAGATGATTCTTGCGGTGTTTGTCTTTAAGGATTTCTTGAAAAGCAGGGTTTTTATATCTTTTCTGAGAGTTTTGTAATCTGGGGTTGTGATCAGTAAACTGGGGAGTTGGTAGTCTAGTTTTGCTGCTTGTGTGGCTAGAAGGCCATCGTACAGTTTTTTTTTCGTTTGATGTCTATGATTGGAGGGTGTGTGAATGGTGTGTGGGTTCTCCTTTGTCTGATTTTGGTAGTTTGGATTAGGCGATTGTTCAAGTAGGTTGGGCTGTCTACATTTATGGTTTTAATTAGTAGACAGTAGAATTTGAATAGTATTCTTGCTTGTAGTGGGAGCCAGTGTGATTCAAGGTATGCCTCTGTGATGTGGTCGTGTTTCCTCAGTGAATAGATAAGTCTCAGAGCTGTGTTTGTAGTTGTTTTATCATGGTTGCGGGGCAGGGAGATAGAGGATGTTACAGTAGTCTAGAACAGTGTTCTTCAACCTTTTTACACCTATGGACCGGCGGAAATAAAATAATTATTTCGTGGACCGGCAAACTACTAAGACTGAAATTTTTTTTTAAAAACCATCGCCGCCCCGTCCCCGCAAGCTCGGTCCCAAAAACCATCTGATCCCATGCGCACAAGCCTCAAATAGTTATAATTTTATATTGAACATATTTTATTAAAGTATAAAAAGAAACAATATTCTATACAATTGTCATTTTATAAATACAAATAATGCAGGGCAAAATCAACAAAACCCCTGTCTCCCCTCCCCTTCACATATATCCTCTCTACTATCAAGAAAACTGAATAAGCCAAATTATTACAGAATGCTACACAAATATCAAGTAACAGAATATCACAGTCACACATGACAGGAATGGTGTTAGGGGAGTGGAACTAGGGCAACTGCCCCCTGGTCAGAGAGAGCCCTAAGCCAGCTGGAAGCTAAAGAAGCACTGCCTGGGCTTTGCACTCCCCAATTATGTCTAGCAAGATACATATTTCAAATCTGATATATTTGAATCACAAGATAGAAATAAAATTATTTTTTTCTACCTTTTGTCGTCTCTGATTTCTGCTTTCATTGCCTTTTCACTCTCTTCTAGCCAGTGTCTGCCCTAAGAACATAAGAATTGCCACTGCTGGGTCAGACCAGAGGTCCATCATGACCAGCAGTCCGCTCACGCGGCAGCCCTCTGGTCTAAAACCAGCACCCTAACGGAGACTAGCCCTACCAGCGCACGTTCTTGTTCAGCAGGAACTTGTCTAACTTTGTCTTGAATCCTTGGAGGGTGTTTTCCCCTATAACAGCCTCTGGAAGAGCGTTCCAGCTTTCTACCACAGAACTTCCTTACGTTTGTATGGAATCTATCCCCTTTCAACTTTAGAGAGTGCCCTCTCGTTCTCCCTGCCTTAGCTACTAAGTCTATTCCCTTCAGTACCTTGAATGTTTCTATCATGTCCCCTCTCAATCTCCTCTGCTCAAGGGAGAAGAGGCCCAGTTTCTCTAATCTTTCGCTGTATGGCAACTCCTCCAGCCCCTTAACCATTTTAGTTGCTCTTCTCTGGATCCTTTCGAGTAGTACCGTGTCCTTCTTCAAGTACCAGTGCTGGACGCAGTACTCCAGGTGAGGGCGTACCATGGCCCGGTATAGCAGCATGATAACCTTCTCTGTCTCTTCAGTCCAGCATCTGCCCCTTCCATTCACTGTCTGTCTTTCCCTGCCATCTCTCCTCCTGCCCCCCCACCCCCCAATTTGGTCTAGCATCCATCATCTTCCTTCTGTTCCCCTCATGGTCTGGCATCTCTATCCTTCCCTCCCCCCTGTGGTTTTTAGCATATCTCTCTTCTCATTTCCTCCACTCAGATCTGATCATTCTCTGCTCTCTCTTCCCTTTTCTTCTCTGGTCTTCCTTCTCTATTTTCTGCCTCCATCTAAATTAAATTCTTTCTTACTATTTAGTCCCGTTTCCCTCCTTTCACTGTGTCTACACACAGCTTGTCACCCCTTTCCCTCACCTCTCCATTATCTTACTATTTTCTTCCCCCTTTATTTATCTCCTCCTTCCATCCAGTATGTGTTCTTTCCCCACTTCCATTCAGCATCTGCTCTCCCCTCTCAACTGACATCCATCTGCCTTCTGCTCTCTCTCCCTTCTTCTCACTTCCATCATCTGTCCCCTTCTCTCTCTCTCTCATCTCCTCCATTCCATCATCTGCCCCTTCTCTCTCTCTCTCTCTCTCCTCCCCCCCAACTTCCATCATCTGCCCCCCTTCCCCTCACCTTTGTGGGTCACTTTCTTTCCCCTGAGGGTGGCTCATGTCACAGGGGAAGCTTTGGCCGAGCAGAACCGCTTGATTGACAGTGGAACTTACTTGATTGATGTCGATGCTGGGGCCCGTTGCCGTTTGAAGGAAAAAAAAAAAAAAGGTGGAAAAAAGGGACCTGTAAAGGCGAGAGGAAGGGAAACCTCCAGGACAGCTGCTCTTTGCCCTCCTTCAGCGGCCCAAGAGTTCAGACCAGCAGCGGCAGCTCTGTATGCTTTTAACTTCGGCACAGAGCTGCCCCTAATCAATAGTTTAGCGCGGTTTCATGAGGCAGCCTCGGGGCCTTTGATAGCCGGCCCGCTTCGATGATGCGATGTGGGCCGGCCTAGCAAAGGCCCCGAGGCTGCCTTATGAAACCGCGCTAAACTATTGATTAGGGGCAGCTCTGTGCCGAAGTTAAAAGCATACAGAGCTGCCGCTGCTGGTCTGGAGGTGCGGAGACAAGGCAGGAGGCAAACGCGGTGGAAGGCAGGAGTCCGGCTGAAAGGTCACTTGGACACACAAAGTCAGAGGCGTGAAGAAGTACAAGTTTTATTCACAGCATGCATGCTGGACCCCTGAGCTCCAAGCTGGCTCAGAAGTGCCGAAACCAGGAAGTTACAGAGATATTTATTCATTTTTCTGGCTATACAACTGAATTCTAGAAAAAGCTTTTCACGTGTTACTTTTCTTAACACTCATTGGTTCTAAGCTCACACTAGCAGGTCACTAGCAGGACACCTATCTAACTCTTACAGATAAATGTACAGAAGGGCAGGGTACATCATGGCTCAAACTCTTATCTATTCAGCTTACAATGTGGTAAGGTAGGGACATACATTTTAGGCAGATGCAGTCAATAGATTATACACTGTTTTCAGCTATGTAGGCCAGAGCAATATTTTAAACAACAGTTAACTATTTCATGACCCTACATTCCCCCCTTTCAGGCTGGCGTACCTAAGGAGCCAAGCCTGACAAAATAAAGTTAGGGGTCAGGAAAGTCGGGGTCCCCAGTGGGTAAGGGACGATACTGGGAGAGGGCCAATGCAGCAGTGGAACGTTTGACAACAGAGTCCATAGTTCAGTGGAGCAGCTTTATGGCTATGGGGACCACACAGGGCAGGCAGCAAAGGAGCAGAGAAGACAGGGCAGCAACCAGCAAGATGATCTTCAATGCTGAACCAGAGGGCAATCAGGAGCTGAAGGTACCAGAGATCCAGTCTGCAGTAAGGTCACGCCAGGTCTGGTCAGGAACATGAGCCAGTTTGGTGATACGATCCACATCGTTCTCAATCACTTTACTCAAGTTCAAGGCAGCAGTTGGAGAGGTTGAATTTATCACAGGCACAGCAGCTAGTAAATAGTCCAAAGCTAGACGATTCTGATAAATAGCAGTGCACATTTTAGCATTCGCTCTGCCAATGGTACTCAAAGCTCGGGAGGTCTCATTGGTTATCAGTTCAAGTACAGCTTATAGACAAATAATGCAGTTCAGCAAATAGATTGGGGTCCGATAGCCCCAGGTGTCATCCTTGGTCCATGTGGCAGGTCCATAAGCTGCAATGATCCGTTCTGCAGGCCAGTCATCACCCCATTCACCTATTTTAAGGGAATTGGTGGAAGTAGACCGCTTTTGGCGACCTCTGGTGTTGAATACAGGGGCTCCCAGGTGTTCACCATCGGCCAGCGGTAACAGGAAGAAGCTGGGACGGATCATGCAAAGCACACATGTACCAGTCTAGTTAGCAGGCAATCAAGAGTAGGCAAACAGATCACAGAGCCAGTATCAACTATCAGGAGCTGACCATCATTCATAGGAAGTTCCATTAAGCAGTGTCTGAAGGGCTGAAGACAGTGGGAAGCAACAATGGAGGTTCACAAGGCCCATCGTGAAGGTCGTGGACCTGACGTAAAAGTGAGGGTCTGTGAAGTCAGGTTTAACATGTCCAGCTGCATTGCCTCCCATAGCCACTGTTCTCCCATACCAGTCCCTCCTCATACAAAATAATTGCTAACATTAAGAGTCTGACCTATAGTTTCAGCAAACTATATAAACAGATTTCTAGTGATTACAGGATATTAGTATCTACTTTCATAATTTCATAAAACTGGGGAAACACCACAGAGTGATAGACAGGAGCACATGAGTGGGATACAATTCGGACATATACATCAGTACCTGAGTCTCACCTTTTACCATCAATATACAATGCCATGCAGTCTCTGGCCTTCTGGACTTGGACATTGGCATTCCAGTTATATGGGTCAGTGATAGTGAAAACCATGGGATTACAGTAGCCTGTAGTACACAAGGGGCCGGAGCTAGGACCTATAGTAAGGGAGGCAGACGGGGTATTCTTTCTCATAAAGGACAGGCTCCACCATTAGTGAAGGTTTCCTCATAGGGGCAGTTCTTAAAGGCATCAGGTTATACAGACCTATATACTTAGCACATTTGGTATAATAACGCTGTCAATCTAGGGAGCCACACAAAACTGACCTTGAGAAACATCAAATAGCACACATGTATCACAATACAAAGACACCGGGCGAGTGGGGTCTACAATAAGAGTCTAGTTGATAAGTGGACCCTCAACATTATAAATGCAGATTTCCGCCCACTTTTAAACTTCATCACCAGTTGGTTGGAAACAGAAAATACCCTCAAACGTTTGACACTTTCTGTACTTAACTCCTTCATGCAAACAAACATCAGGCAAAGGGCTAGGGGCACTTGTTAAGTACAAAATACAGAAGAAAGAAACATAAGTGAGGGCAACTCAAATATCATATATATATATATATATATATATATATACTAACATAGGAAACTCATTTTTCTTTCAGGCACAACTTAGAAAACTTCAAACAGTTATACACTTGCTAAAGGCAGTGGTGAACCACAGGCAGTCAATTAAACTCAAACACTTATAAAGAATTATATTCAGAACACCTGCTAAGTACAGTGGTAAATATTCAGAACTTTTGAGGTCTTAGAAAGCTTCAGCTGAAGATCCGTGTTGTAGTGGAACCAAGTTTCATGTCCGGACACCTTTGACAACTGTAAGAGAAGAAATTAGGACAGTAAAAGGACCTATCCACCTAGGTTTCAGGGGGTCTGACTTCCAAGTTTTAGCCATACTGTATTTCCAGGGAATTACCCATGGACTTGTGTAGCTATCGATAGTGGGGCCCTTTCCAGGACCCATTTGTGGAGCTCTTAAAGGGCTTTAGCTAAAGACTGGACCTGACTCTGGAAGATATCTGATTCCAGAGTAGCAAAGGAACCAGGATCTGGGTTCACAATGGGTGGTGGCCGGCCGGACATGAGCTCAAATGGGGCTTAGATGGGATGCATCTAATCTGAAAAAGAACAGAAGGCAGCAGGACAGGCCAGGACAGATTAGTTTCTTCAATTCATTTTGTGAGAAGGGTCTTAAGAGTTCTGTTTATTCTTTCGACCTGACCAGAGCTCTCAGGATAGTAAGCAGCATATAATTTCTATTCAATTTGGAGGGCCTGAGTAATTTGTTGGACAACATTGACAATGAAAGCAGGGCCATTGTCACTGCCTATAAAAACAGGGAGACCAAAGCACGGAATTATTCAGGAGGTGTTTGGTTACTTCCCTGGCGCGTTCAGTGCAAGTAAGGAAGGCTTTGACCCATCTAGTCAGGGTGTCTGTGAAGACTAGGAAGTGACTGAGGGAACGGAAATGGGCATGTGGGTAAAATCTACAGACAGAACCTGCATCGGATATATTCCAATAGGTTGGTATCCAAGAGGTGGCAGTCATCTGATTGGGAATTTTATTCTAGAACCGACAACACACTGTCGGACCATATTCCGGACTAGCTGATCAAGGTGATTGATAAAGAAATGTCTCTTGAGAGTCAATTTTCATAGCGGGTTCTCCAGAGTGTGCCAGATCATGGCATCTTTTGACAATCGTGAGGGCCAGGTGTTGAGGAATAACTATGAGGGTGCTGTGCTTGCGTTTGAAGTATCAGTGTGTGGGTCTGGATTGGCACTTGAATTGGTGCATTTTGTATCCACCCCCCTTTCAGGACAGACTGGCCCAAAATAATGCATGCCCAAGTCTGTTCCTGAGAAGCGTACTGGGGTGTAAGGGAATCCAGAAAAGGAATGATTGTATACAGAGGAGCCGAAAGAGGGGGCAGAGACTGGCAGCTCGGGCTGTGCGGTTGGCAAGGGCATTGCCACGAGAGACAAGGTCCATCACGCGTCTGTAAGCATGGCAGTGCATAACAGAAACACGTGAGGGTAGTTGTACGGCCTCAAGAAGGTCAAGAATGAGGGGAGCATGATGGATCAGGCGGCCGGAGGCTATAAAGAAACCTCGATGTTTCCAGATGGCCCTATGGGAATGCAAGTTAAGGAAAGCATATTTGGAGTCAGTATATATATATTGCAAGACTGAGAGGCAGAGTGGCGCAGGGCAAAAGTGAGAGCATAAAGCTCAGCTTCTTGGGCAGAAGGGCCAGAAGGCAGGGGCCTGAGTCAGAAGTTTTTGGAGGCAGCGAAAAGACCGCTCCTGAAGTTGGGTCCAGACAAAAGGGGCTGAGTCAGCGCCTTTGGTGGAATCATACAGAGGACGAGCAATAGTAGAGAAATCAGGGATCCAGATGGGACAGTATCCTGCAATACTGAGAAAGGTGCTCAGAGCCTTGCAGTTATCAGGGACAGGGAGACTACAGACAGCCTAGACCTCGGTGTAGGAAGGGACCTGGTACCCTTGGAGATTTGAAAGCCAAGGTAGGTGACACGAGGAAGGCATACTTGAAATCAATGTAAATATGGCCACAGGAAAATTTAAAAGGCAGACCCACTATCTGAAAGACTCAGATAAATAATAATAATAACAGTTTATATACCGCAATACCGTGAAGAGCTATGTGGTTTACAAAAGATTAGAGAAGTTACAAAATAATTGAACTTAAGATGTGCACTAACACATAAGAATTGTTCTCAATCCCTATTCTATATCAGGTTCCTACCCCAAAGAGCTGACTTATAAAATTAAGCTAAATGCAGTTCTGGATCCACCCACTAAGCAGGGTAGTCTGACACAAGCGCTCTCTAAAGCAGCAGTCCCTTCACTATCAGCTGACTGGCAAAAATATTTACTTCAATACAAAAGCATTCCTAAAAATTACATTGTTATACCTAAACTTACATTTTTTTTATATACAGAAATACAAAACAAAGATTGGAATATACAGTAAAACTTTGGATTGCAAATAACTTGGTTTGCAAGTGTTCTATAAGACAAGCAATGATTAAATTTTAACTTGCTATACCAGTAACGTCTTGCAATACACGTACATACAGTATAGAAGCATCACATTTTCACAACTGAGCCAATGGTTCCTCTCTATATGATGCAGTGACTGTTCCAAACGAGCAAGGGCTTACAATACAAGTATGTATATTTTTGTACACTAGTGCCCTGGAATACAAGCATACTTCTGGAACAAATTGTGCTCCCAAACCAAAGTTTTACTGTACTCACAAGTTTAAACATTGTTCATTTTTATTTTTTTTTTTACAATCAACATGGGTCTCAGTAGAGACTTACTCCCCCTTCCTACAGAATTTCACAAAGGAGAGAGAGTTGCTTAAAGATCAAAGAGATCAAATTACAGATGTAGTCCTTTTCAGAACTTTTAAATTTAGACAAATAACTACTAAATTTGGACAAAGAACTTCTTTTTAGCATGGAATATAAGTTCCAGAAATCATATTTTTCGTTTATATGCATTTCTGAATATGCATATACATTTTATAACATAGCCAAAAACTTCAAATGCAAAACCACTTATCTGTTTCAGGAGAAACCACATTGGAAGTGCTACACACTTCATGGCCCTTATCAGCACAAAAGGAAAAGTACTCTCCTCTCATGCTGTGAACAACTGACAGTTTAAACTTCACTAATACATTTGGACAGACAGAACTCATAAAAAAACCCGGGATACTGCAGGACTTGGGAATCAGATGAAGGGAAGAATTTGGCAAGGTCTGAAGCAAGGACGGTGAAGGATTTTCCAATTGGAATGCAAAATAGGCTGACTGGAAGAGGAACCGACAGCAAACGAATGCATAAAAACTTGACGGGTTATGTTTTCTTCCAGGGAGCCAGAGGGGGCCAGCCCACACCAAATATCGGCCATTCTAACTGGCACAGACAAATAAGGGTTGATTTGTTAAGTATAATCAAAGACAAATTCCTTTTTTAAAATTAGCTAACATATCAAGAGATCCCCACAGGTAGACAGACATCCCCCCATTGTGCAATGGAGGACAAAAACACTTCCCTGTATTCCTGGCCCCGCCCATCTCTGGACTAGGGAAACGCAGTACTAACAGGTCCACACTCGCTTCGTCCTCAAGGACGTCTCAAACACTCTCAAACACACAAAACACAACAGATTTCAGTTCAGTTACTCAACCAGAAAATAACAGTTCCTAGAATCCCTTTCCCACAACTTTTCAGCGACAGATCACGTGGCTTACTAGGCAGGAGACGAGAGACAGGATAGGGATGATCAATCCCCACTTACCAGATAGTGGCCACTCCAGGTACAGATACAGATACAGATTCTTGTACTTTAAACTGAGACTAGATAAGTCAGTTGAAGCGGTCCAACGTCCTGAGGTCTGCCAACCCCCCAAAAGGAAGGCAGCCGGCTAAGCAGACATATCAGCCGTAGGACCAGAAACAAGTGACCAATCGAGTAACCAGTGGTCAAGAGACCTTCAAGTCCCTGTTCGGAAGCCAAATGAAAGGTCACTTGGACACACAAAGTCAGAGGCGTGAAGAAGTACAAGTTTTATTCACAGCATGCATGCTGGACCCCTGAGCTCCAAGCTGGCTCAGAAGTGCCGAAACCAGGAAGTTACAGAGATATTTATTCATTTTTCTGGCTATACAACTGAATTCTAGAAAAAGCTTTTCACGTGTTACTTTTCTTAACACTCATTGGTTCTAAGCTCACACTAGCAGGTCACTAGCAGGACACCTATCTAACTCTTACAGATAAATGTACAGAAGGGCAGGGTACATCATGGCTCAAACTCTTATCTATTCAGCTTACAATGTGGTAAGGTAGGGACATACATTTTAGGCAGATGCAGTCAATAGATTATACACTGTTTTCAGCTATGTAGGCCAGAGCAATATTTTAAACAACAGTTAACTATTTCATGACCCTACACGGCGAAGGCAGGAGTCCCGGCACAGCGACTGCAACAGGAAGTTGCAAGTCAGCTGACGCCGGCCTTTCGTTGCGGCGGGGACCGAATCCTTCGCGGACCGGCAAGATTTTGTTTGCGGACCGGCACCGGTCCGCGGACCGGCGGTTGAAGAACTGTGGTCTAGAAGACCTAGGACTAGGGACTGGACAAAGAGAATGGTAATGTAGTCTGCATTGCTATAGGAGGTTAAGCCTAATTTGTCTAGGCAAGTGCTGAGGGATGCAATGTAGAGGTTGAAGAGTGTTGGGGATAAAAGTGATCCTTGGGGTATGCCGCAGGGGTTGGACCATGGTTCTGATTTTTCTATGTTTGTCTTTACTCTGTAAGTCCTGGTTTGTAGGAATCCTTTTGGTATTCATATTTGGCCAAATATTTTTTCATTACCTGTACTTATATTCGGATGAATAGTTAAAAATGTTTCCATTCTCACCCTACCCACATTTATCTTTCTGCTAACAGATGATTTACCAGGACAATGGTCTCCCTTGGAAGTAAATGAAATACACAGCTGAAAGAGTCCCTCTTTAATGTTTGGGCCCTAGGCATCTGCCTAGTAGGCTTGTGCCTTAATCCTGCCCTGGCTGAGATAAATAGTTCCTAGTGTCCTTGTATCCCATGGGTAGCCAGTTCAAAAGTATCTGGAACAAGAAATCCCAGTCAAGAAGCCATCCGTTTCCTAGCACCTAGCTCGTCTGTTCATGAAGCAACCTTATCAGCCTATGGTAATGGCAGATTTGAACTTCCTTAACCTGGAAAATCCTGTTCCTAGTAGTTGTGACCTCAGCCAGAAGGGTCATTGAATGTATTATTTATTTATTTAAAACATTTGTATTCCACTTTTAGCTAAAGCGGCTCACAATTCAACATTACTGGGACTAGTATCTTATAGTATCTGTAAATACTACAGTAAGCTGGCTCTGACTTCCATATCAATCAAATTATAATTCTTCCTAATTATTTTCAAAATCTCTTGTAGGGAGATGAGTAGGCATCACATGAGCTGAGTTGCAGGAAAAAACCAGCATGTAATATAAAGAAAGTGCAGCCTTAGATCTTTCTGAGTTGTAAAAGAACTGTCTGTACCAGCCCTGTGCAATGTTGTTACTCATTTGTGTGTGATTTATTCATTATAAATAACCAACCTAGCTTTCTTTGGAATAACTATAATGCAAACGTGTTTTCATGCAACAATTAAAAATATGTATAAAGAGCTGCTTTGATGATTTTGAATTGCAGCAGCTAATTTGTTAACCAATGTAACCCAAATTTAGGTGCATAGAGGGTACCTATGTGGCACCTATTATATAAAGCAGAGGTAGGGAACTCCGGTCCTCGAGAGCCGTATTCCAGTCGGGTTTTCAGGATGTCCCCAATGAATATGCATGAGATCTATGTGCATACACTGCTTTCAATGCATACTCATTGGGGAAATCCTGAAAACCCGACTGGAATATGGCTCTCGAGGACCGGAGTTCCCTACCCCTGATATAAAGGAAAGTAAATGCCTACTTTCCTTTATAAAATCAGAATGTAACAGGTAAAATATACAGCTTTAAGTTAAGCATGACCACTGAGGCCTGCCATAAAGCTAATGTAAATGCTGAAGTTATACACACATAGGGCCTCGATATTCAGCTGCTGGTGGTCAACGTTAAGCCTGGAAATCCAATGCCGGGCCATGTCCGGACACCGGCATTGAATTTCCAGGTTTGTAGAGCTGGCTAATGCTTAATTGCTTAAGTACACTATTCAGCACTTAACCATCTGTGTTTTATGTAGTCCTATTTATGCAGTAAGCACTGAATATCAACACTTAACTGGCCAAGTGCCAACTCTGCCCCAGTAACACTCCCAGAATAGCCAGTTTCCAATTTGGTGCTAGCTGGTTATTTTCAGTAGCACGAACCGTTTAAGCACTGCTGAAAATAGGTGATTAGTTCTGAACAGGTGATTTAATCATCCAGGAGCCGTTTCTGGCCAGTTAAATTGCATTGAATATTAACCCTAAAGTTATTTTGTAAGTTATATGCATAAGTGTAAATCCTGCTCAAACTCTGCCTAGGTGTATGCCCATCTGTCAAATATGCACTAGGTAAGATGTGTGCGTATTTTCAGAATAGCAGTTAGGTGGAATGTTGGTATTTATGTGCCTATATGTCATTATTCTTTCATGAATAAATTTGTCATGTAAACAGTGGCTCAAACGCAGCACCACACTGCCCTCTCCCCTCTCTCTTTCATGAGGTCCTGGGATCTGGCCTCCTGTCTCTGAACCCTTTCCCTCCTTAGTGTACCTTTCAGGCCTCCCTTCTGCCGTGTCCCACCAGGAAGCAGGAACTGAGGCCAGTGAGGGTGGGACATAGAAGAGGGAAGCTGGCAGGGCTGGTACAGGCAGTGAAAATGAATTGCTGAAGACGACGCTGGGGAGGGGCGGGATTCAGAGGCAGGAGGGCAGATGCTGGGACGCTGCGTAAGAGAGAGGGGAGAGATGTTTGATGCAGGATAGGTGGGGGAAACCCCCCGCCGTACATTTTTAGCATAGCTCCACAAAGGAAGGGAGATGGAAGGGCCCATCCAGGTTAACTGTGTAACCATCCAAAATACTTTTAAAACCAATAGGAGGAAATATTTTTTCATTCAGAGAATAGTTAAGCTCTGGAATGCATTGCCGGAATTTGTGGTAAGAGCGGATTTAGCTAGTTTTAAGAAGGGTTTGGACAATTTCCTGGAGGAAAAGTCCATAGTCTGTTATTGAGAGAGATGTGTGGGAAGCCACTGCTTGCCCTGGACCGGTAGCTTGGAATGTTGCTGCTTCATAGGTTTTGGCCAGGTACTAGGGACCTGGATCGGCCACTGTGGAAATGGGCTACTGGGCTTGATAGACCATTGGTTTGACCCAGTAAGGCTATTCTTATCTTCTTATACTGGGTCTGGCTAAGCATGTTAAATGTTAGTAGATGGCTTAAAATATGCATTTTTTTTTTTGCGGAAAGAGTGCTTGCATGGAAAACAGATTATTAAGAAGTGTAAAAATGTTATCATTTTGTACCGCTCACTTGTGAAATGACTTGGAAAATTGTCCAGCTTATATGTCATTGTCAGTGGAAGAACAACTGATGCTCTTTTCTAGTGAATTGAGAAATGTCATTCCTCTTAAAATAACAACATTTTAGTCTTGGACAACGATGGTGAAAGTATAGAATGAATAGAGGAAATAGGGTTATCTAAGCCCTAATAAACATGAATCCATTTTTGAATAGCTTTCTTATTAGAATTATATAGTAGACTCAATGTGTGAATCTTGAGGACGATTGTGAAGCAGCAAGAAGGCATCTTTCAAAGTAACACGAAGAAAGGGTAAACCTTTTGTGTTTTTTATTGATAGATCTTTAGATTTTGCTCCGTGGTCACAGAGCAGGCAGCAACACTGAAATAAAAGTAACATTCGAGTAAAAGATTTAAAGAACAATCTTTAATGAATGCAAATTCCTGAACTAAATGAAATGTGCCATTTAACAGCTTTTGAAACATTATACGTAGCCATCTTTCTGATTGCTTCGGGCGTCAAGTTACTCTTGAAAGAGACAGCCAGGCAATCCTTCTTTTCTTCTCGAAGTACACTTTTCTATTGTGAGCGTTGCCATAGCGATGGTTTTCCAACCTGAAAGTCATAAATGCAGCTGTACTTCACTGGTTTGGTTTCTGTCATGAGCTCACAACAATCAATAGGCTTGGTTTTGAAAAAAGAAATGCCATCATATTGCCAACCTTTTAACCTGTTTGCTTCTTTGATTCCTCATGTTATTCTTTTATCTAGCCTTTCATAACCTGTAACAAAGTTACTTGCCATATTAAATTAATAGTTTTAAGGGAAGAAACAAGATAAAGGCCTCATGAATCATTTATTTTTACTCATAATTTGCATTAAGCTTATTCTAGAAATGGTTCTGGTTGCTGACAAGCGTACCAAAATCTCTTTTGGGCTGCAGTAGTAAGCCATAGTGACCTGCTGATATTGCTGCTCTGTTTATAACATAAAACGAATCATTATGTTTGCAGCAAGCATGCCTTGCTGTGGTGTAACTGGTCCCTTGGTGGGTTCTGTGTGTGAGGCAATCCAAAGGGCTGATAGATATTGAAGAGGAGACCTCTCCTTACACCATTCTGCCTGAGCATCTCTTAGCGGTGTGAGAGTCCTCTGCCAGGGTTCCTGGTGGTGCTTCAGTACTGCATTGCTAATCACAAGGGACAGTGCAGTACTGAAGCAGGAGCACCGAGTCTCCTACAAGCATGGATGGGCAAAACTAATCCACTTGGAGAAAATGCCCCCTTCGTTTTGTACCGCATTTTTTGCTAGTTGAGGATTTTTCCTCTAAGAAAATGTACCAATGGCTACTATTTGGGATTCTGCCAGGACAGCCAGGGAAAAATGCTTGAGTACCTGAATATATTCATGTAAACCGTTCTGAGCTCTCCTGGGAGAACGGTATAGAAAATTGAATAAATAAATAAAATAAAAATACTTGAGGAGTGGCCTAGTGGTAGATTTGCTGCGTCTGACCCCAGACATTGTGGGATCAAATCTGAATACTCCGTCTCGTGACCCTGAGCAAAGTCACTTGATCTTCCATTGCCCCAGGTACAAAATAAGCGCCTGCATATTTGTAAACTGCTTTGAGTGTGGTTGTATAACTAGAAAAAGGCGGTGTACAAGTCCCTCCCTCCCTTGTGACCTGGATGGGGCACCATTGGAAGCAGAAAACAGGGATAGATGGGCCATTAGTCTGATCCAGTATGGTTATGTTTATATTCTTATGTTTTTAAGATACTGTGGATGGGGGAGAGAGCACATAAATATATTTCTTCTCCTTCCTCTTACTGAGCATAATTTTTCTTCAAACAGCAAGCACATTTTTCTAGCAAGAATCCTATGCACAAGATAATTTTCATTGTTTTATTTTTTATTATAACTAAGATTGGAATCAAGTTTTAATTTATTGTTTATATATTGCCTATCAATGGAGGTTGTCTAAGCATAGGGTTACGAGACGTCCGGATTTCCCCAGAAATGTCCTCCTTTTTGAGGACATGTCCATGGGTCCAGACGGCTTTTCAAAGCCCAGCACTTTGTCCAGGTTATGAAAAGCCTCCTCACAATCGCATCAGGCAAATCTGTGCATGGGCGGATGTCAGGCGATGAAGTCACACGTACCACCTGTGCATGTGCGGATTGCTCCTGCCCAACCAAAGCAGGCAGTGGGGGGTGGAGATGGGCGGGTGTAGGGTTTCCGGATTTTACATTCATAAAATCTGACAACCCTATCTAAGCAGCTTTTACATTCAGGTACTCAAGCATGTTTTCCCCATCTGTCTCAGCAGGCTCACAATTCACCTAGCATGCCTGGAGCAATTGAGGGTTAAGTGGCTTGTCCAAGGTCATGAAGAGCAGTGCTGGACTTGAACCCATAGCCTCAGGGTGCTGAGGCTATAACTCTAACCACTAGGCCACTCATCCCTTCACCTTCAAATAGCTATTTAGTAGGAGTGCACAGCCAGTAAATGTTTATTGAATGTTATTTCCCAAAATGTTCAGAGAATTTCTTTTTTTATTCTACCATGGAAAAAAGGGTTCCTTAGTAAACTGTGGTAGAGCTTTTTACTGTGGACTGGCAAGGTAAATGCTCCAACGCTCATTCAATTCCTATGAGCAATCGAGCATTTACCCTGCCAGCCCACGGTAAGATGTTCTACCGCAGTTTAGTAAAAGCCGGCGTGCACTATTGGGAAAGATTGTGCACTCTTCCTGAATAGTTTGTGCTCTTCTTGGATAGATTTTGCTTTTTCTGAATTAAGTTCTTTCTGAATAGTGTGCGTGTTCACAAAGAGCATGCACTATTTATGGCCACATAAAAAAACAAAATTGTGTGTGTGTGTATGGGTTATGCTCATTTTCATATGCCACTGAACTGTTTTAGCAGTCAGCTCTGGATAATACTGTTTGCTGACTGATCAATGTACTTATCTGTAGTATCTTCATTGCAGAACTTTAACATATGATTGCTTAATGGAGGTACATATCTGCACCTCAGTGTACAGCAATAAGGGCCTGATTCTATAAATGATACCTATATCGGTAGCTACCTACAGAAATTGCACTTACCGTATGCCATTCAAAGATAGGCGCTGTTTGTAGAATCACACCTAGTGGTACCTAACTCGAGTTAGACACTGAGGCCCTGATTCTGTATAGGACGCCCAGGAGAGGTGTCCTATACAGAATCGGTCCTACACTAAACCCCGATTCTGTAACCGGCGTCCATGGTACAGACGCCGGTTAGAGAATCGGGTTAAATTAGATGCGGCTGCTATACTTATGGCAGCAAGAGATCTCCCTGCTGCAATATGTTTAGCAGCCGCGGTCACGGCCGCCTGTCCCATCGCCGACAGGAGGATGCCCAATCCTCCTGCCAGAACCCCCCTGGAACCTCCCTCCCCCCCAAACTGGTAATCGCCGGCAGGAGGATGCCCAATCCTCCTGCCGGAAAGCCCGACGACCCGACCCCCCAAAAACTAACCTCCCTCCCCCAACTAACCTTTACATGTTGGTCGGCTGGACGGGTCTTGCTGCCGTCCAGCCGACGGGCCCGCTTCGTGGAAATGAGATGGGCCTGCCCCTTCCCAGCCCATCCCTGCTAAATCTAAGGCCTGATTGGCCCAGGCTCTAGAAGCCTGGACCAATCAGGTCTTAGGCATAGCGGGTCCACCCATCCCCACTAATCCTAAGGCCTGATTGGCCCAGGTGCCTAGCCTGGTGCCTAGCCTGGGCCAATCAGGTTTTAGGATTAGTGGGGATGGGCGGACCCACTATGCCTAAGGCCTGATTGGTCCAGGCTTCTAGAGCCTGGGCCAATCAGGCCTTAGATTTAGCGAGGATGGGCCGGGAAGGGACGGGCCCGTCTCATTTCAATGAGGCGGGCCCGTCGGCTGGACGGCAGCAAGACCCGTCCAGCCGACCAACATGTAAAGGTTAGTTGGGGGAGGGAGGTTAGTTTTTTTGGGGGGGGTCGTCGGGCTTTCCGGCAGGAGGATTGGGCATCCTCCTGCCCGCGATTACCAGTTTGGGGGGAGGGAGGTTCCAGGAGGGTTCCAGGGGGGTTCCGGCTGGAGGATTGGGCATCCTCCTGTCGGCGATGGGACAGGGGGCCGCGAACGCGGCCGCTATACTTATTGCAGCAGGGAGATCCCTTGCTGCCATAAGTATAGCGGCCGCGTCTACTTACAATGTAGACCAGCATTTTGCTGGCCTACATTTTAAGCGTCTCTTCATCTACTAGGGAGACGCGTAGGACCACCTAGGTTCGCCTAAGGCCCGCCTAAGGCCCTTAGGCGAGCTTAGGCGTCTTGCGGGTCTCCCTAGGCTCCCGGAGGCGCCTTCAATATAGGCGGCCTGCCTGGGGAGCATTTTTTTAAAAAACATGCATCCCGATTGGCTGATTAGACAGCTGTAGGACGCCTACAGCTGCCTAAAATCGGGACGCACTTTGGAGAATCAGGGCCTGATAGTTGTCTAAGCACTGGTATATTAGGCCAGGGTTTTCTCAGCCAAAATACCAGCACCTAACTTATTCCACACCTAAACTCCGCCCCTAACCTCACCTACTTTTTGGGTAGGTGCTTCGGTGCAGATGCCTACATGGCGACTACCCAGTTAGGCACCTACTGAAAAATTATTATTTTTTTATTGGTTTTTAATGGCGCTGTTCAATTAACAGTGGCAACTGAACCTTCAGTCTGACTCAGTATGGCAGTTCTTATGGTCTTATGGAGAAGAGACAGCTCAGGGGTGATATGACAGAGGTCTATAAAATACTGAGTGGAGTGGAAAGGGTAGATGTGAATCGCTTCTTCACTCTTTTCAAAAATACTAGGACTAGGGGGCATGCGATGAAGCTACTAAGTAGTAGATGTAAAACAAACCGGAGAAAATGTTTCTTCACACAATGTGTAATTAAACTCTGGAATTTGTTGCCGGAGAATGTGGTGAAATCAGTTAGCTTAGCGGGGTTTAAAAAAGGCTTAGATAATTTCCTAAAAGAGAAGTCCATAGGCCATTATTGAGATAGCTTGGGGAAATCCACTGCTTGTTCCTGGGATAAGCAGTATAAAATCTGTTTTACTACTTGAGATCTAGCTAGGCACTTGGGACCTGGGTTGGCCACTGTTGGAAACAGGATATTGGTCTTAATGGACCTTCGGTCTGACCCAGTATGGCAATTCTTATGTTCTAACCATTTAAAAAATTAAGTTAGACCCCTAGATTGGCTAGGTGTGCCAATCTAGGTGCTTAAGAGCAGCTACTTTTTTATAGAATCAGGCCTTAAATGCGTAATCAATTATTATGTTGAATCTGTGTTCCACTCCTATCAGCTTATTACATATCTGGAAGTGTTGTTTTTGTCAGCAGTGCATTATTATGAATTTCATGCTAATTACTTCAACTGACCTTTTCCAGGCTGTTGGTGCTGTTTTTGCCAGCAATTTTATACAACTGACTCAAAATTGATATATCAAGCATAGTCTGTTTGTTTTTTGTTTTTTTTACCTATGGGAAATATCCTTAACAAATTGCAATAGACCCTTTATTACCTCTTTCTTCAACCAAGCTTTTGTACAGGACTATAAAAAAAAATTATTTATGAAGTATTTATTTATTTTGCTAATGGTTGTGCTGTACCTGTCATTTTTAAGGGACTTGAATATATAGAACAGCATTTAACATGCTCAGGTGAATGCCCTGAAACCTGCTCTGGTACATATGTGTAAAATGTAAGCAAACTGATATTATGGTGCCTATGGAGTCTTTTTACAAAGGCGCGGTAGCGGTTTAACGCGTGGAATACCGTGCGTTAAACCACCTGCCGCGCTAGTACCTAACGCCTCCATTGACGAGGCGTTAGGATTTTAGGCTGCCGTGGGGGTTAGCGCATGATGAAATGTCTGACGCGCTAACCCCCGTAGCGTGCCTTGATAAAAGGAGCCCTATGTCTATGCTCTTAACAGATAGGCATTCATAGGGCTGAAAAATGGGCAAAGTGAAGGTGAGATGATAAAATACACGCATGTATACAATATAAGCTCCTTGTGCAGGTTTATCAGTTTGTTTAGGTTGGCTTTAGTTTGTTTACAGTAGTTGATTCAACTGTATATACCAGTGCTCAGTTTACAATCTGAAAAAGACAGAAAGGTGGTGGTGCCAGATTTATGTAAAGTGCATTATGCATTATGTGCTTTTTCTACTGCAGACCCACGATTGTGGAACAGTTTACCAGGGTCTGTCTATTTTAGAACATCTTTACAACAAATTAAAAAAAGTATTGAAGACTCATTTGCTTTTGCATGCTTTTCATTGCTCGTGAATCCTTTGAGCCACAAGTGTCTGAAATGTGGTGGACAATGTAGAGATTTTTGCATAATAGGATGTGTTTTTGTTTCCAATAGGATTCCTGTGCATGCAGTGTGATAGGTTGCCTCTGTGAGGATTTAGATAGATTGTCTTTAATGTTTGATTATGTGAATTTTGTTGTAAATAATAAATAAATAGAATACAATATCTATTGGAGGCATTGAGAAATGGAGCCAATGATGGAGAGCAAAGCAATGGGCCGATGGTGTACATCCGAGGGTGCTGAAGGAACTTAAGGAGGTTCTGGTGGCTCCGCTGACTGACCTTTTCAATACTTCTCTAGAGTCAGGACTGGAGAAGGGTGGATGTGGTCCCTCTCCACAAAAGTAGAAGGAGGAAGTAGGGAATTACAGGCTGGTAAATCTGATTTCTGTAGTAAGCAAATTAATGGAAACACTTTTAAAACAGAGAATGGTGAAGTTTCTGGAATCCGGTAGATTACAGGACTGGAGGCAATTTCTTTGACTGGGTGACCAGAGAACTAAATAGAGGAAGTGCACTAGATGTGGTGTATTTAAATTTTAGAAAAGCCTTTAGCAGTGTTCCACACAGGTGTCAAATAAACTTGAGTGCCCTCAGGATGGGCCCAAAGTGACGGACTGGGTCAGGAGCTGGTTGAGTAGAAGGCGACAGAGAGTAGTGATCAGTGCCGATCACTCTGAAGAAAGGGATGTTACCTGTGGTGTGCCTCAAGGTTATGTTCTTAGGCCTGTTCTTTTTAAGATTTTTATAAGCGATATTGTGGAATGGCTGTAGGGTAAGATTTGCATCTTTGAATATAATACCAAAATCTGCAATAGAGTAGACACCCTGGATGGTGTGAATAACATGAAGAAAGACCTAGCGAAACTTGAAGAATGGTCTGAAATTTGGCAGCTAAAATGTAATGCTAAGAAATGCAAAGAGATGCATTTGGGCTGCAAAAACACAAGGGAACGGTACAGTTTAGGGGGTGAAGAACTTATGTACAGGACAGAAGAGTGGAACTTAGGTGTGATTGTATGTGATGATCATAAGGTGGCCAAACAGGTTGAAAAGGTGATGGTGAAAGCTAGAAGGATGCTAAGGTGCTTATTGAGAGGTATGGCCAGTAGGAAAAAGGAGGTATTGATGCCCCTATATAAGACTTGGGGGAGACCTCAATTAAAATATTGTGTGCAATTCTGGAGACTGCACCTTCAAAAAGATATAAAAAGAATGGATTTGGTTCAGAGGAAGGCTACTAAAATGTCACGTGGGGACAGACTTAAAGATTTCAATCTGTATACTTTGGAGGAAAGGCAGAAGAGGGGAGTTATGATAGAGAAGGAATGAGAGGGCATATGATGAAGTTAAGAGGTGATAGGCTCAGGAGTAATCTAAGGAAATACTTTTTTACAGAAAGGGTGGTAGATGCATGGAAAAGTCTCCTGGTAGAGCTGGTGGAGACAGAGACTGTGTCTGGATTCAAGAAAGCCTGTGATAGGCATGTGGGATTTCTTAGAGAGAGGAAGAGATAATGATTATTGCAGATTGGCAGACTGGATGGGCCATTTGGCCTTTATCTGCCATCATGTTTCTATGATACTTTGGGTCTTTAATTGCTAAGCAGTAAAAAGATAGTATCTGTTATAGAGCTTTGAGACTCCATTAGTTTAATAATTACTAATTGAGTTTAGGAGTTGTCCTGTTCTATTGCAAAGGAGATATTACTATATTATAGCAAATAGATAACGACTTTTTCATAAAATACAGAAATATGTGCTGATTTCTATTAGTCCTTTGTACAGCAACTTCAGCAATTCTGAGGCATGCAACTACAATTGAGGTTAATATTTAAACAGATGTTATACTATGTCCCCCCTTTTATCAAGCTGCATTAGGGTTTTTTTTATCATCGGCCACTCCGGTAGAATTCCTATGAGTGTGGGAGCTTTTACCGCAGCAGCCAGTGATTAAAAAAAACAACCCTAACACAGCTTGATAAAAGGGTGCCTATGTTTGGGGAAAATTCTATCAATTAAGCTCAAAAACGGATGCCAGGAAAGATCTTTGCTAAGTGTGATTCTATAAAAAGCCTTTGCCCTTTATATAATCACACTTAGTTCCAATTTCTGTGCCAAACTTTGGGTGGTAGACTTATGTCTGCTGAAAACTTGTGTAAATGCTAGTACCCAAGGTGGGAGTGCTGACCTTGTATTCTATAAGCGCACATAAAATTTTTTGGGAATGCCACTGACATGCCCATGCCACTCCCATGCCCATGTTCCCTTTTCAGATATACACTAAGGGAGTTAAGTGCCCTTCCTTATAGAGTAACATGCAACCAGATGCCTGTGTAAATTTGAATGGGTGCCAATTAACCTCAAACTTCATAATTGGTTGTAAATACAGAAGGGGGGGACTTTTCTTCATATAGCCTTCGGGCGAAACATGTAGGAGTGACAGGTCCCTTCCCGATATGAGCAACAAAATAAAAAGATATGTTTTAGTTTTTATATGCAGTTATTTAAAAATTTTGATATAGCACATGAGCACTGAACACTTTAAAAAATTGATAAAAGGAAATAAAATTGACAAAATGAAATCACTGGTTCTAATGAGGAAGCCAGTGCCATATAAGCATGTTAGCCATTGAAAACATTTGGCTAATACTGGTACTTCTGAAGACCTTAAGAAAATGAAGATGAATGTAACATTAATTCTATGATACTGATTTATGGATATGGTATGAATTTTAATGTGAGATACTGTATATATGCATATTTACAGATTAGCACTTAGGCAGAATTCTGGCATTTACTTGCATGCATGAAAATTGGCTTCATGCATATTCACTGTGGGAATTCTGAAACTCAGCTGGTTAGGTGTATTTCCAGAACAGGGTTGATAAGTACTTAGCTAAGGAAATATTTATTTCAAAAAAGAGTAATGGATATGTTTGCATTCAGTAGATCAGCAATATAATCAAATCTGTTTCATGCATTTTCATTGGGGCAATGCTGAAAACATGAATGGCTAAGTGTGCCTCCAGGAGACAGTTGCAAAGCATATCATTGAAAGCACACTCCACCTGGAGCATTGTGTCATCCTAGTACAGTCTGGAGCAGCATCTCCTGAAGAAATTTGTAAGGCGGCAACTTGATCTTCTCTCCACATCTTCTCAGAGTTTTCCATGGTGAATGTAGCAGTCAAGATGGATACCAAGTTTGGATCCTCAGTAGTCTTAGCAGACACATCTGTCCCTCCCTAGACTCAGGAGACTACTTTGGTATGTCCCACAGGTTCAAGAATAGTGTGCCTATTGCATTAGAAGAGAAGATTAGGTACTATAATCTTCTTTCTAGTAAATAGGCACTTCATTCTTGAAGCCCTCCCTGTCAGATATACATTAACCTGCCTTTCTGTCTCAGACATGTCTGTATGACCAGATATCTTGGTTTTTTCCTCCATCCAGCCAGGTAAGGAATGGGGGAGACCCTTCTTTAAGAAGTGACAAGGGTATGCCTTTCTAAGTTTGACAACTGTCAGTGCAGGTTGCACTCAGGTAGGTGGCTTGTTTTTTCCACCTCATGTATGTTAAAAATGTTCTTGATTGTTTCATGTTAAATGTCATTTGAACAGAATAGTCTTGTTACCCGGGGAGGTTCACTATACCCCTCCTTCTTATGCCTTCTTTCCAGGGCTGTCCATCTGCTTTGATATGAACTGAAGGGATATAGCACAGTCCAGAATAGGGGGAGGCGGAGCAGAAGAAAATGTAAATGAGGCTTTCTATACAAGATGTTGCGATCAGAGGGACACAACCCATGTGTTCAAGAATGATGTGCCTGTTTACTAGAAAGAAGATTATCAAGGTTAATACCTAATCTTTCCTTATATCTGCAGCTATCATAGAGCCTGGTATGATTACTTTCACCTCTTATCCCTCCATTGATCATCTGGTCATTTTGAACACCTTTTTGGCACTTATTTGTTTTTAAAACAGGTCTAACCCAAAATGTCCTATTTTTTGCCCTGGGTGTTTTACAATGTTAATTTTCACAGAAAAATGTCCAAATTATAACCCACCCTAGTCCTACGCAAAACATATGCCTCTTGATATTTAGGTGAACTGCATTAAAAAAGTCTTAAAAATTAGTTTCAAAAATAGCAGTTTGGACATTTTTGTGGGAAAAAAAAGTAAATTGGCAGTTCTATGGTGTGTTTTGTATGTTTTTCTTTTTGAAAATGAGTCCCTGTCTGAAAAGTTGGTCCTTCAAGCAAATCCTATTCAGCACACCTCAGAGCGATTGTTGGTTTATACTGTAGATCTTAACTGTGAATGACATAATAGATGGAGCGGCATTCTTTAAAGCCTTAAAGATTAATGCCAAAACCATAAAATATACCCTTGAAAGAATCAGAAGTCCTTGTAAAGATGCTAAAATAGCTGTAATATGACCAGATTTACCAATGTGTTAATAAGTGAGCTGTAGAGTTCCATGCAAATTGTAGGTATTGGAACATATAAACTGCTAATCCAAGTAAAAGGGTATTAGAATAGTCACAGTGGATCTAAGAGGGCTGCATGAACCTGACGCCCAGAAGCTCTCTGTTGGGTTTTTCTTCTGGTTCCAGTTTTCTTATATATTTTGGGATACTTTTTCTTCTAATGCTGAAGTGACAAGGTAGGAGCGCCGCAAGAGCCTTGTGGTGCCCCGAGCCCGCTGCGTTTGATTTCCAGGATAACTTTTTGACGAGGCTCCAGAATGCAACGACATTGGAGGAACACCCGCTAGAGACATCAGCTATGAGTGGAGGCACCGAGGATCTCCCAGGGCTTGAGACCATGTTGAGCCCCGACTTTAGAGCTTCTCCTCCTCAGCCGCAGATCACCAGTTCTCAAAAGCGGGTTCAGGATATGCCGGGTTTAGATGTGTCTCCTGTCCCAGAGGCCCTTGTGGTAACATCAGTGAACCTGGATTCTCCTCGAGTAGAGGAAATTTCATCCAAAGAATCTGTGATTTTGCCAAATACTGAGCAGGAGCAAAATCTCATTGGAGGCAATCGGGAGGAGAGAGTCTTGTGAGCAGTTTAGAACTGTGCAAATGCAAAATTATTCCTTGATTAAACCCCCTGAAGTTACTTTTGATGCTTTATGGGATTTAGCGGCTAATTTGGGGAAAACTCTATGCCCTCAAATTTAGTGTCTGGAAGGAAGAATTAAAAAAACAAGAAGAATTAAAAGTTGAAATCTGACCTTTAAAACTTTGGTTAGATAAATATGATAAGGACTTAAGTGAGATACATCAAACTCAAGATACTATAATTAAAGATAATGTGAACTTGAGAAATATAGAGATATTGGAGAATAACACATCCCTCCTGCCTCATTTGTTTACAGAGAGAGGGAGGGAGGGGAGACTGGCGGCCACAATACTAATCGCGGCAGGGAGATCCCTTGCTGTGATTAAGTATAGCGGCCACGTCTATTTACAATGTAGGCCAGCATTTTGCTGGCCTACATTGTAAGCGTCTCCTGCTCTACTAGGGAGATGCGTAGGTACGCCTAGGTTTGCCTAAGGCTACCGCCTAGCCCTAGGCGGGCTTGAGGGCCTCCCAAAACTCCTGGAGGTGCCTTCAACATAGGGAGCCTGCCTGGGGAACATTTTATTTAAAAATGTGTATCCCGATTGGCTGAATAGACAGCTGCCTATAATCGGGATGCAGTTTATAGAATCCGGGCCAAAGAGTTCCTGGCTTTAAGATCCAGATATTCCCAGATGTTTCACAGGACACTCAAAAGTGAAGGTGTCAGTTTTTGCTTTTGGAACCAGGAGTTATACTTATAGGGGGATTTTTTTATTTGAGATATCCATGCAAATATATAGTGAGATATCAATTTTTGAAATATGTATTTTTGAACCTTCTTATCTAACTGCTTTCCTGTCCGTGAAATGCCTTAAGGGAGCATGAAGTTTGAGCTCTTAAAGAATTGAAAGTTTCTGGAACCAGGTGCAAGATGCTATAATTTTTTTCTAGTTAATCTAGTAGTACCTTTATAATTTCTGCTTTATGTAATCTTGGATCTTTTTTTAAAAAAAAAAACTTTATTAATTTTCAAATCAGTAAAAAATGCAGAACACTAGGGGGCTTATAATTGAAAGAGAAAAATGTCCAAAAAGCGGCCTAACTCGGCACATGGACGATCATAAACGAAAGATGTCCAAGTGCCGATAATCAAACCTGGTTTTGGACGTATTTCTAAACGACCTAGGCCTTCATAGTGCTGCTGAATGACCATAGCTAAACGGGACATTTCAGGAGGAGTGTCGAGGGTGGGATTTTGGGCGGAACATGGGCAGGCTTAGATTTAGTCGTACAGCATGTATAACCGGAAGATTTACAACAGAGCCTAGACGGAACTTGGACGTTGTGACTTAGACCATTTAAAAAATGGTCTAAGTCACAAAAACCCACCTAAAGTCACCAGATAAGCACTGCAAACACATAATATAGAACCCCACACACTACCCCAGTGATCACCGACCCCCCAACACCATAAAAATCGTAATCACACCTTTAAAATTCAGCCCCCAGACCATCATCACCTGGCAGCCTGGCATAGGAAAGCCTAGTTGTCCAGCACAGAGGCGGCTTAAGCCGTTTTGGGGGTGGGTTAGGGACTCATGGAGAGACGGACCCATGCCCATAAACCCCTGTAATCACTGCATTGATACTTAAACATGTGCACTCCTCTATACACTCCCAAAACCCTTTTTTATTGGCATATAAGTGGCTCCTGCAGCCATACGGGCTATTAGGGTGGTAAATAAGTGGGTCTAGGGGATTCTGCGGGTGGTTTGACCTATAAGGGAGCTGTAGTGAGGAGAAGACATGGCACCCTTTTTGTGAAGTTCACAGCAATGCCCTGTAAGGTACCCCACTATTTAGATGCCATGTCTGGGTGTTCAGTCAGTCCATCATTTTTCAGACCCCTCCCACGTCCAACAGGGTTTGTTCTAGGCATTTTTGATTTGGACAAACATTTGGACGAAAATGTGGTATAAAGATAGACGATTTAGCGGCTTGGATGATCAGATTAGCAGGATGATTTTCGTAACAAAAAAAATTTTGAACATATTTTTTAAAATATGTCCTAGGCTGTTTTTTTTTTACTTTGGAAGACTTGTGGCTTAGACGAAAACGGACTTAGACGTTCCTTTCAATTATGCCCCTCTATACATACATTAACCATTGCAGTAAGCACTTTTTATCAATCAATAAAAATTCATAAAGAATAACCCCCTCTACTATTACTTTTATATATATATATAAAGTGGTACCTTGGTTTAAGAGCATAATTCGTTCCAGAAGCATGCTCTTAAACCAAAACACTCGTATATCAAAGCAACTTTCCCCATAGAAGATAATGGAAACTTGAACAATTCGTTCCACCAACCCCCCCCCCCCCGAGGCTACCGGCGCTGCTCCATCACCCCCTCCCCCCGCTTTAACCGGCATCGCGCCCCCCTGAACCGGCATCGCAACCCTCCCCCCCCACGCGAGAACCGTAAAGCACCCCCGTGCTGAAAGCGGCATCCACCCGCCCTTCCTCCCAAGCACGGTCCTTACCCCTTCTGCTCGTTGTAAGGGTGAATGCGAGCTCCCGCCTCTTACCTGGGCTGGGCCTTGAGCATCTGCGCATGCTCAAGGCCTTCTGGTTCTCGTTCTCTTGGAGATCTCGCATTCACCCTTACAACGAGCAGAAGGGGTAAGGACCGTGCTTGGGAGGAAGGGCGGGTGGATGCCGCTTTCAGCACGGGGGTGCTTTGCGGTTCTCGTGGGGGGGGGGCGTTCACGGGGGGGGGGTTGCAATGCCAGTTCGGGGGGGTGCGATGCCGGTTAGAGCGGGGGGAGGTGCTCGTACACCCAGAACATGCTCGGTTTGCAAGGCAAAAGTTTGCTGAATGTTTTGCTCGTCTTGCAAAACACTCGCAAATCGGGTTACTCGCAAACCGAGGTTCCACTGTATATATATATATATATATATATATATATATATATATATATATATGTGTATATATATGTATATGTATATATATATGTATATGAACAAGGAATACAACAAAGAAATAACCCACCCAACCTCCCACCCTACCCTGGATGTGTGTAGAAATTTACAAAAAGTAAAGATAAGAGACAATTGTGATGAAGTGATAAAAGACGTCAATGGGCCCCAAACTAATTTAAATACATTACTATGCCCCAACATATCAGCATAATCTTGGATCTATTATTGTGGACTTGAGAGTGATTAGCCTATACATTTTCTTCATATTTTTTGTGCTTTTCTTGAAATATATGACTATCAAGATTTATGCTTGATAATGTAATTGAAACTTGATAAATAATTTTTTTTTTTTTAAAAAAAGAATATTCTTAATCAGAGAGAATTGAACTTTATAGAACAATATGAAAATTCTCAATAGATAACAAATCACATAAACTATAAAGTAATCATCATTTTAAAAAGTTTTCATGTTTCTTTTTTAAAATTCTTTATTAATTTTCAAGACTTATCAAAAAGTGCAAAGAAATAGGCATACAGATATAAATAACTGACATCACTTGTACTTGCACAAATATTAAAACAAAATACCCTCCCCCCTTCCTTACCCTCCCTCCCTATCTGGATACGTGTGGAAGATTAAAAAATTCCGAGAATTAAGGATCTTACCAATTAATCAATCTACAATTTAACAAATGTTTCCAACGGACCCCATATTTCTTTTAACTTTTTATTGTTTCCTACCTGTTCCGCGTTCATTCTCTCATACCTGTAATATAAGAACAATGGGCTCTTTTTACTAAAGTGCGCTAGTGTTTTTAGCGCATGCAGGATTTTAGCGTGCGCTAAACCCGCGCTACACGGCTAGAACTAACACCAGCTCAATGCTGGCGTTAGCGTCTAGCGCGTGCTATTACGCACATTAATGCCCTAATGCAGCTTAGTAAAAGGAGCCCAATGTTTCCCACCAAAAGGAAAGGTTTAACCTGTCATAATTCTTCCAGTTCTTAGTTATCATTTGCATAGCAACCCCATCATAATCAAAAGAAGTCTGCAAAAGTTTTCATATGTTTCAATCCAGATCACAAGTAGCTGGCAGAAACCCAAATAGTTGTAACATTTCATTCTACCAATAACAAACTATGGACATTTCCTCCAGAAACTTGTCTAAACCTTTTTTAAACCCAGCTAGACTAACTTCTGTTACCACATATTAAATATTGAACTAAGGCCAGTACTGGGCAGACGTGCACAGTCTGTGTCTGTGTATGGCTGTTTGGTGGGGGATGGGCAGGGGAGGGCTTCAGTGGCTGGGAGGGTATAGATGGGCTGGAGCAGGTTTTAACAGAGATTTTGGCAGTTGGAACCCAAGCACAGTACCGGGTAGAGCTTTGGATTCTTGCCCAGAAATAGCTAAGAAAAAAATTAAAATTGAATCAGGTTGGGCAGACTGGATGGACCATTCGGGTCTTTATCTGCTGTCATCTACTATGTTACTATGTCACATCTTTGGGAAAAAAATTCCAGAGCTTAACTATTCTGTCACTCCTAACTCATTACTGATGTCTCTTTTGTATGGTTGAAATGTATATATTAATCACCTCTATTTTCATTTGATATGTTATTTTTCCTTCTGTATTTCCATTTTTTTCAATAAAAATTTTATGAACTAAAATATATATATATATATATCCTCCTATTTGTTTTTAAAGTATTTCCATGCAATTTCATTGAGTGTCCCCTGGTCTTTCTTCTTTTTGAAAAAGTGAAAAATCAATTTATTTTTACCCATCCTGTACCACTCTGGAGTTTGTACATCTCAATCATATCTCCCCTCTACTATCTCTTTTCCAAGCTGAAGAGCCTCTATCATTTTTATGCTTTCCTCATACAAGAGGGATTCCATTTTGTTTATCATTTTAGTCATTCTTTTTTGAACCTTAAATAATTATCTGTTATTATGTTGGTGATCATCATTGAATAGAGACACAGGGAGTTAAAATAACTTGATCAGGCTCACGTAGGGAGTCAGTTGCATAAGAAACGGAGACGTGCACGCCAGCTTTTCTGTAGGCATATGCCAACATCAGTCTTCAAAACACATGAACACATTTCCTCCACTTAATAATTTACCATCCTGTAAATAATTGCTACTCAATTAAATGGGAGCCCATTTTAAAACAGATAAGTTGATGGTCTTTTAATTAAAATGTTCTCAGAAAGAATGAACTGTCTTGATGTGTTAAAGTGACATGTTTTAAGAAATGCAAATCTTTCATATAAAGAGCACTATACTCGTATTCATCAGTTATGG
Organism: Geotrypetes seraphini; assembly: GCF_902459505.1. Classification (NCBI taxonomy): domain Eukaryota; kingdom Metazoa; phylum Chordata; class Amphibia; order Gymnophiona; family Dermophiidae; genus Geotrypetes; species Geotrypetes seraphini. The sequence continues at coordinate 308,730,974 of NC_047086.1, read as the reverse complement.
TGCAATTAAATAAAATTAATCAAGAAATGCAATCTACAACATGTAATAGGTTCTGCATGGAGGTTAATAAAAGCATCTCAAGCTAAATTATACATAAGTATAAAATGTCTTCTGAAAATAATAAGATTCACTATCTTTTTTTTTTTTTTAATCATTCTGTACTTGTCAGAATGAATGCCAGAAAAATGTGTGCCAGTTTTCATTTGCTAGAAAGAGAGCAATTTGCGTCTCATACTGAAAACTTTAAGTGCACAATTCAATAATAAGGTAATAAAAGTTCATAAGTTGCTCATTTTGTTCCACTCAGACCAAGTGATAGGTATGTTGGGCTTTACTGTAGGGATACCTTATAAGATTTCAGTTTGCAGCCATATTAGAAAAAATACTGTATATCACTGTCACGAGGTAGCTCTCTAGTCTTTTTATTCTTTCCAACCCAATAGAAGTTAGGAAAAATTATATAAGAAGAGTTTAGAATGTCTGCAGTCTGCTGTAGGCAAAGCAATTTTCTGAAAATGGAATGGAATAAGATTAAATTTGGCACAAGGGGAAAAACAGTAAAAAGAAGTGAGTTTGACAATGGACAGAGGTTTCATAGAAATAAGCCCCACCAAAAACTGACCCAGTGCATTTATTTTTGAAGAGTTCCAGCTTCTGTAGCATAGAGACTTAGAATGAAATATAGTAGTTAAAAATAGGAGTAGAGCATCTGAAGAGAGGGGAATTCCCGACTCTTCTAAATCCCCAAAGTGCTCCCACAGCCCAAAGACTATCTACCTGCAACTTTTACACTGGCCTGCAAGCTGCCCAATTCCTCAAAACTGGCCTCCTACAACTGCTACATCAATCTGTATACTACTCCATATCCAAAAAAAATACCCCTTGCAACTACCACCCCTCCCAAACGGCCCCTTCTTCACTAAAACCACCCCTTTAATTCCCCCCCCATGTGTTTTTCCTCTCCAGATTTGATACCAACAAATAATTTTTATTTTGGCCTCTGTAACTCACTAATAAACCACAGAAGTGTATGTTACCGAAGTGCCTCCATTGATATTATACTGTCGATGTTGATTGGCTGTCACATATAGCCAACATATACACTTCTGGTCATGTTATATTTTTGAAAAGGCTCTGTGTTGGCAGGTCCTTTTCTAAAATACTATCAACTTTTGACACATCCCGTTGTGGATGCGTCGCTATGTTCTTTCTAAAATCTGCTTTTATGTGTCGATATGTTTTGGGAGGGGGGTTGTGAGATGCGCAGAGGATGCTGGAGATTAGGATTGCCAACTGTCTGGCTTTTTAAAGATGTCAGCAGAGTTTTATACTAATGTCCAGAAGGTAGAAGAATGGGTAATATTTCTGCACATTTTTCAGAGTTTCAAACCTTTATGTACAGTTGTCTAGTTCCACCCCCCTTCCATGTCTGAGTGAGCTTGCCCTGCCTGCTTCCATTGAAATACTTCTACAAAATTCCCCAGAACATTTTTTAAAAATCTGGTTTAGTTCAATATTTTTATCATTTTAATGAAAACCATAACATAAATTACACACCTCTCCCTCCCCCCCCCCACACCCAGTGAACAATTAACAAGAACCACCAGGATTCCATACAAATTATACATTCCTGATCTGGTAGAAAGCATCTAAAGGTGCCCAGAGGAAAACACCACATCTTAATAGCCACAGCTTCCTCTATTTCCCTACACAGAATTCCACCAAGCATTCATAAACAACTCATATTTTCCTTCCAGTCAGACAGTATACGAGAATAGCCACATCAATAAGCATATCAAACAACTTGGTGGTGGCCATAAAATTGCAGGAGTGTTTTGCTCTCAAACAACTTGGTGGTGGCCATAAAATTGCAGGAGTGTCTTGCTCATTTTAAAATCATGGATTCCATCCAAACAGGCTTTCAATGGTCATATAGGACCAGATTCAGTAAATGGCACCCAAACTTTAGGCACCATTATAATCAGCACTATTAACTTGTAAGATCGTGTGATACAGTTAACACCACATCAGGGGTGTAGTACGCACATAACATTATCTGCCATTCAATTAATTCAGCATAGTACTCAAAGCAAAATTAGCATACCAGTGTGTGGGAGCATTCTCAGCATGTTGATTATTTGGTCGCATGCCAACAGTGCAATTAAAATGTGGCCATAATCACCCAGTTAACATGGAGCAACATAGCGCTGCCTATTTAGAAGGCACTAAGGACCTAAACCTATAAATGGCATCCTGATTGTAGGTGGTGGTAGGCATCCTACCACTATCTAACCAGCCAATCGGGGCATATGTTTTATCCTAGGACAAGCAGGCAACATTTTCTCACATGTGGGTGACATCATCCACGGAGCCTCAATATGGAAAGCTTTAAAAGTGTATTGCCACTTTATGTTTTTAGAAACTTCGCAACTGCCTGCACCACACATGCCCAAGTGCCTTCCTGCCTAATATAGGCTCACAGTTTATCAGTTCTTCATTTTCTGTGGAGCGAAGTCATTTTTTTGACTGAACTCTGTTCAGTTTGTTTTGCCTTCCTGCTTCGCATCTTTTTTCTTTAAATTTTTTTGTCTACTTTTCTAGTACAGTCAAACCTCGGTTTGTGAGTAACGCGGTTTGTAAGTGTTTTGCAAGACGAGCAAAACACTCGACCAAACTTTAACATGCAAAATGAGCATTGACTCGATAAACGAGCGTGTCACTTCACAAACCAAGCTGCCACCACCCTACCCTGGGAACCGGATTCTCTCCCCCCACAGCCCATCTCCCACCGCAGCCTTCCCCCAAACCCTTACCTCCAGCGGAAACCCATGCCGGCACCACCCCCTTGCCCATGTCACAACCAGCTCCACCAGAAACAGGAAGTGTAGTCAAAAGGGGGTGGAGCATGGCCAAGAGAATGCTGAGATGCCGGCGGGAGCCAATTCATCTGACCATGACTGTTAAGGCAGGCTCAAAGGCGAACCATGGAGGAGAGAAAGAAAAAGGGAGGGATGGGGAAAGCGAAGAGAGATAATGGATGGGGAATAAGAAAAGGGAAAGATAGTCTGTGGGGATGGAAAGAGAGGTGAGTACATACGCTGGATCTAGTTGGAGAGGGGAGGATAGAAGAGGGAGAAATTCCAAAACAGGGAGTGGAAGAAATGGACCACAAGAAGACAAAGAGAGTCGGGGGATGGGGGGGTGGGAGGAGAGATGTATTTCACTAAAATTGAGTGGAACATAGGTCTGTTTTGGGGATGTGGAACAAATCATTTGAGTTTCCATTACTTCCTATGGGGAAACTCGCTTTGATATACAAGTGTTTTGGATTACGAGCATGCTTCTGGAACAAATTATGCTTGCAACCAAGGTACCACTGTGTTTCAATTTTTACTTTCTTCGATGTAAAAAAAAATCGAAAGAGTTAAATCTTTTTCTTTTCTTGTAGGCTTCGTCATTTGGGGTTTTTTTTCCCTCTGGCAAAATTGTGTTTAATTTTGCTGAAGCCATATTCCCATCTGTGTCAAAACCATTAATGGGCTCTAAAAAGTGCTGTCTAGGCCCTGAACACCGGGTGGAATCTTATGCCTGGTGTTCCACCCTTCAGAAGCACTATATCAAAGCCTGTTGGCTTCAGCAGGAGAAGTTGTTCGGACATCAAAAAAACTTTTCAACCATCGACATTGAAGACTCCTGCATCAACATTGGTATCGGGTGATCTTGCACCATCAGGGAAGCCAGCTAAGAAGCCACCAGCTTCCTAAACAACATCGCAATTCGCAACAGCATCGAATCCCTTGATGCAGACCAAGCAGCGACACCCATGTTCTCTACTATTGTGGCTCATCTCTCCTTTGAGGTGTGCATTCTCATCGAGGTCTACCTCTCTGAGACAAGCTGCTGCACTGATGGTACCACAGATAAACCAACGGTATCGGTGCTTTCATCTCAGGAAAAGCTTGATGAGTTCTTCCAGAGGGAGCTTGGAGATATTTTCAAACTCCATGCAACAGTGCTTACATCAACTTCTTCGGTTCCGGCCCAGTCTGAGCATACTGCCCCATGGTACCATAGTCAGCTATCCTTCGGAACATTGACATAGATCTTCGAGTCATCATCGATCCTCAACTTGCCGTTCTAGTCCCTGACTTTGATTATCCCATTACCGTTACAGTTCTCCATCAGTGCATCAATCCACTACTTCGAGACATAAACAATCTTCTTCTTCTACTCAACGTTCAAAGTCAAGGAAGTATTGATATTCATCACATACTTCAAAGCGCAAAAGAGCTTCTCAATAATCCTCCTCCTAATCTTCCTCAGATCAGTACTGAAGTCATTGAAAGCATTGATTCCCTCAATGCACAGCTTCTTCAAAGCTTCTCTATGATTCTGATTTACAGTCTGAATCAGAAGGTGACCTCTCTGGTTCAGCAACTGAGGCTTATGATAACCCTTCAGAACTGTCTCCTCAGAAAACTCTTCCAAAGACAAGATCTACAGAAAGACTGTGTTTTACTAAATATATTAGGCAGCTAGACAAAGACCTGCCTGTCAAACTGGAGGCTGACTCTGGCTTCAGTGCTGAATACTTGGAAGCCTTGGACTATGATTAGCCTCCCAAAGAGCTCCTCAAATTACCAAAGAGACTCATCATAAGAATTGGGAAACACTCTTGACTGTCACAATAACTCCAAAAAAGTTTGATTCTATTTATAGAATCACTACTTCTCTGGTGTTTGATAAAACACAACTTCAACATCAGTCATTACTTGTGGAATCAACCTTGAAAAAGTATTTTGCTTCAAGGGTCTATGCCTCAGCGCACCTATACCGAAATTTGGACGTCACCTTTACCAAAATTCTATGTTGGCAAACAGAGTCCTTAATTACAATTTCTACATGTCCTGTTATCTTAAACATATAGTATGAAAATTACCTTCCTTTGACAAATATATTCATGCACAACTTCTTCAGGAATTTCACATCTTTCGAACTCTCTCCCAAACCAGAAAGTATTTGGTGAGATCTGCTTGTGCTGCCTTTGAGTTGTCATCTACTGTAGAGTATCTTCTATGTCAGTGGCTATGAGAAGCCTAGCGTGGTTGAGGGTCTCGGATATGGACATCAACCTCCAAGTCAGATTATCTAATATTCCCTGTTTGGGATAAGAACCTCTTGGTGATTCCACTGAAGTGGCCACACAAAAGTTAACTCAACATGAAAAGAATTGAGAATCACAGCCATCTAAACCTCCCTCTTCATATCAGAGGCAATTTTCTGCCAAACCTTCTGTCTCCTGTCCATCTCAGCAGAAGAAGCAAAAGTAATAGCAGTCTCAAAAATCTCAACCAGCAGCTCCTCACAAACCTGCTCATTCTTTTTGATGTGCTCTTGGAGGGCATAACTCTGTTTCTCTCAGCCTCTTCCTCAGCCAATCGGAGGTTTGGTTCAAACTATACCATCCAGGCTGAATGCTGACAACAACCGACCTGTGGGTTCTCAAAGTCATTCAAGAGGGTTACTCTCTTCATTTCATTACTACACATCCAAATCATCCTCCAAAAGAGTCTTCTTTAAAACCTCAGCAGATGTCCTTTCTTCTTCGGGAGGTAGAATCTCTTCTCCATCTGAATGCTATAGAGATAGTATCTTCTGCTCAAATCAGGGCTTATACTCCCGGTATTTTCTCATCCCAAAGAAAACAGGAGGTCTACGTCCAATTTTAGACCTTAGGGACTTGAACAAATACTTGGTAAAAGAAAAGTTTTGAATGTTGTCCTTAGCGACTCTATATCCCCTCTTAGATCAAAACGATTGGCTATGCTTTCTAGATCTAAAAGGCGCTTAAACCCACATACCAATTCATCCTACCCACAGGAAATTTCAGAGATTTCAAGTATCCCATCAACACTTTCAGTACAAGACTCTGCCCTTTAGCCTGGTATCCTTGCTCAGAGTATTCATCAAATGCCTGGTAGTAGTGGCAGCAGCTTTAAGGGCTCAAGGACTCCAAGATTTTCCTTATCTCGATGATTGGCTAATAAAATATGTCTCTCCTCAAGGGGTGCTCTCAGCAACACAGTCAACAATCTTGTTTCTTCAACAGTTGGGGTTCTAAGTCAACTTTCTGAAATCTCAACTTCAACCCACTCAAACTCTACAATTCATAGGGGCCCTGCTCGATACCATTCAACCCAGGCATTCCTACCTCAGCAAAGACAAGACAATTTGATTCAACTTTGCAACCAGACTTATCACTTTCAGTCCATCTCAGCCAGGTGGATGATGATACTATTGGGTCACATTGCGTCCACAGTCCATGTTACTCCTTTTACAAGACTCCATCTCAGGACACCTCAGTGGTCAATCTCTGCAATAGTGGGTGAATTCCTCAAATCTTTCTAAAGGGCTGTTGTTTCAAAACCCTCCACATCAGAAAGTTTTGACCACAGACTCATCCAAATATGCTTGGGAGCTCATCTGGATGGTGTTCACACACAGGGTCACTTGTTTGCCCAAGAGCAGCAATGCCACATAAATCTCTTGGAGCTCAGGGCCATTCACAATGCTCTCAAAACTTTTCAGTACATAATATCCAATCAAGTCCTACTAATACGCACGGACAGTTAAGTGGCAATGTATTACATAAACAAACAAAAATAACATGTTCTCTCTTTCTTTGTCAAGAGGATGAGAAGATTTGGAACTGGGCTATTGCTCACAACATATGATACCTAAAGCCACTCCCATGCCACTTCCAAAGCCTCAGAAAATATTGTAGCAGAACTAGCACTTAGCAGGTCTTTGTTTAAATAATTTGAAAATGAAAGAAACCTTACTTCTTTTGTTTGATTTTCTGATTTTTCTGTTCACTTTTTCTCCATTATTATTTGTTGAGTGTGATTTCAAATAGTCTAATTTTTCCAGTACTCTAGACTGGAAAAATGTGATGTCAGGGTATGCTAGGGAGCTAAAATTCCTAGATATAATAAAGGACTGGTTCATAGAGTAGCTGGTTCAGGAATCAATGAGGGGAAGCAATTTTGGAACCAATCCTTAATGGAACACATGATGTGCAAGAGGTAATGGTACTGGCCACTTGGCAGCAGTGATCATAACATGATCAAGTTTGATTTATTAACTGGACTAAGGAAATTCACTATGTTAGCATACAGCTTTCAAAAAGGAGACTATCGCTGGCTGGCCTTTACTAAACTGCAGTAGAGGTTTCTACCGCGGGCCAGCGAGGTAAATGCTCTGATGCTCATAGAATTCCTATGAGCTTCAAAGCATTTACTTCGCTGGCCCACGGCAGAAACCTCTACTGCAGTTTAGTAAAAGGAGCCCTATGACAACATGAAAAAAATAATATTTAGGGGAGCAGTTGCAAAGGTCTAAATTTTACTTCAGGCTTCAATGTTGTTCAAATCTACCATTCTTGAAGCCCAGATGAGATATATTCCACAGAAATGACAGCTGGAAAGATTAAAAATTGAAGAGAACTTTACATTATTTAGATGTTTTGCCTCTCCAAAAGCTTGAGGTGGATTACAATAAAAACTATATGTAATACAAGAGAAAAAGAGAGAGGGAGGGAGGAAGGAGGCTAATAGAGCTAAAAGAATATCCTTCTGAAAATGAAAGGATAATAGGAAACAGTATAAGGAACAACTAGTCAAATACAAAGCAATGATAGAGCAGGTTAAAAAAAAGGGCTGGTAGAGGTTATGTTTTTTCCTATGAAGCAAGCTTCTTTTCAAAATCTCTCTTTGCCTTTCCTATCCTGTGATGCTGTTTCATACAAACCTAACTATTCAGTTCAATCCCCAAATGGCCCTGAGTTACATTTTTTTTTTCTTGCTAAGGAATCCCAATTTGCAGTATACTGGTTTTACTCAGATGTATGAGTTGTTACATGGCAGAAAATTAATAACCCTTCTGGAGCAATTTTGGAAAGATCATTAAAAAATCAGTAATAGCACAATGTCATGTAGAATTCCAGATGTTTTTTTAAAATTAGACATCTCATATTTTAATATTGATCTTGGGTTTTCATAAGGACATTTGTCTATCTGACTGGATCAGAATCATTAATTATTTAGACAGTAATCTCACATCTACAGTGCTAAAAGCACAGCTTTGGGCGTTTTCTCCATGTCAAAATCAAATGTAGTAGTAAGGAAGAGAGGCAGACCTTAAATTATGGCAGCTTCTTCTGCCTTCCCGGGCCCGACTGCCATTTTGAACCGCATAGTTCATCATATAGTCACAGGGTTTAAACAACATTGGGCTCTGGAAAACAATGGAGGACAGTTGTGGTCCAATATGCTGCTTCTCTCCTCCTTTGCTTGCTGTTCACTCAGTGTAGGAGGGAAGAATTGACTGAGGGAAGGGGGAGGAAACTGTAAATGTGTGGCAAGACTCAGCTCGATGCCAACATCAACAAAGGCCTTGAAGCTACAGCATTGGTGGGATGGTAAACCTAAACATTTAGGACCCAATATTCATTTCACAATACAGAGCTGCAAAGAAGTGAGGTTTGTGGAAATCCCATGGTAATCCCTTCCATTTCCATGGGACTCCCATGGGGATCCCCTCCAGGTCTGTGGGAAACCTACAAGGATGGATACAGGTCCTGTGAGGTTCCTGTTGTAATGCCAGCCATCCTACCTTTCCTTATGTCTTCTTTGTGCTGGAGCATTTTGCTGATCAGGGGTGGCACTGGGAGGTTGTACTTGCCAATCATCAGGTGCGTGTGCATGGTGACTGGCAGTTGGCAAGTGGGACTTCTAGCCCTCCTCCCTGATGCAGCACCATCTTCTGTAGCTCTTTCCTGCACCATTTTATTTTTTTCTTTTGGGGATTGGTCACTCTCCATGTGCACAGGCTCTAAGACTATGCAACAATTGATCCAACCCAACCCGACAAAAATAGCACTATGCGACCTTCATGCAAGTAAAATCCCCCTAGAGGGATCCCATTGGATTCAAAATTTGGCAGAGCCGGCCAGGTGGAGGATGCTGGAGATGGGCTGTCAGGTGCTAAAGAAAGGTGTTTTGGAGAAGTGGAGGGACCTTGAGGCTGCCATTTGCAGAGCAGGAGTACTTGGGGATTGCTCCTGCTCCCCCACTCTCCATTATCCAATGGGAGAGAAACTTCCCACAGATGTTGAGGGGGTGGGGGTGGAATCGTTTGCCCCTTTGGATGTTCTATGTCAGTGTTTCTCAACCTTTTCAAGCCAAGTATCTCCTAAGCCTAACAAATACCAACCTAGCACCCCCCACGCAAGCTCTGCCCCTGACTCCACCCCATAATAATAGTACTAATTGTAATGCAATTTCAACCATCCATTTTTCATATGAACACAATATAATCTTATTAATACTTAATGGTAACCACAAAATTATAAAAACACAAAGCACACTATATGCAGAGAAAATGTTAATTATCATTTATATTTGGGGGGTTTTCAAAGAGGTCAAGGCAGATGACTTTGAAATATGCAATGTTACCTCAGTAACAACTATAGAAAAATAGACAAATTGTATAGTGCAAAATATAGACAGCAGATATAAATTCTCAAAACTGACACATTTTGATCGCTAAATTGAAAATAAAATCATTTTTCTTACCTTTGTTGTCTGGTGATTTCATGAGTCTCTGGTTGCACTTCCTTCCTTCCTTTCTTTCTTCCTCTCCTCCAGACCTCATTCCATTCCCCAACCAAAATCTTTCTCTGTCCCTCCATGAGCCCAACTTTTCTTCCTCTCTCATTCCCCAGATCATTTTTTACCACTGACCACCAGCCCCATGCCCATTTTTCCTTCTATCACCCCTCTCCAACCCCATGCCACATCTCTGCTTCCATCACTATGCCCAACATTCCTCCCCCTTGCTTCTCCTTCAATCTATCCCTCTGTTCCCTCTCCACCACCATATCTAACATTTCTCCCTCTCTCTCTCTGCCCAATTTTCCTCTTCCTTTCCCCATGTGCACCATTTCTTTCCCTCTCACTCACATACTCAGGCCCATGGAAGAAAGTGTTTATGAACAACTTGAAAAACTGAAGGTGGACAAAGCTATGGGACTGGATGGGATCCATCCCAGTATATTGAGGGAGTTCCGGGAGGTTCCTGTGGGTCCTCTTAAAGATTTGTTCAATAAATCTTTAGAGATGGGAGAGGTTCCATGGAACTGGAGAAGAGCGGATGTGGTCCTTCTTCACAAAAGTGGTTGCAGAGATGAAGCAGGAAACTACAGGCCAGTAAGCCTCACTTCAGTTATTGGAAAAATAATGGAAACATTGCTGAAGGAAAGGATAGTGAAATTCTTAGACTCTAATGGATTACAAGATCCAAGGCAACATGGGTTTATTAAAGGTAAATCATGCCAAATGAATCTGATTGAATTCTTTGACTGGGTGACCCATATGTGGTGATTTAGTGTAGAATGGGTGGGGGAGAGCATTAATGGGAACTCCAGTAACTTGGAACATGAGGATGTTACTGGCCAGACTTTATGATAGATATCTTGCAAACAGGATGGTTAGATAGGCTGGAGTGAGCTTGGATGGCAACTTCAGCATTTGGAACCTAAGACAATACCAGGTGGGCTTTACAGTCTATGACCCAGAAATATCAAAGAAGACACAAGTTAATTTAATCATGTATTTGTAAAGGGTATAACTAATGGGCAGACAGGATGGACCGTTCTGGTCTTTATTTACTATCATTTACTATGTTACTATGATAAGAAGAGGAGCTACTAATGTATATTAAAGGAATAATATAGAATATTTACTATCTAATACACATTAAATAGCAAAATTGTGCATTATTTGTTTTACCATGGATTCAAAATAATTGAGATCCTAAAGCTTTATTTACAGCTAGTTGGGACTTTCCTCCATCTTTTCTTCCTAATTCAGAATCAGGTTTAGGAGGAATTTATCAATGTGGGCTACCATTAAGATAAGTTATTTTACCACAGAGTCCCATTTTATGCAGTTAGATCCTTTAATAAAATAGCACAACTTGTGGTATAATAACTTAACAGTAGCTTTTGTTAATAATCTCCCCTCCACTTTATTTGCAATATAGCATTTTTGTACACTGCGTAGAAGGCTTGATTGGGCGGTATAAGAAATTTTAAATAAACTTGAAACTTGAATACAGTCAGCTACCCAGAGTACCAATTTTTAAAGGCATCAAAAACCTGGATTGAAGAGGAGCTTGATCCTGTTCCTTTAGAGCAGGGATCTCAAAGTCCCTCCTTGAGGGCCGCAATCCAGTCAGGTTTTCAGGATTTCCCCAATGAATATGCACGAGATCTACGTGCATGCACTGCTTTCAATGCATATTCATTGGGGAAATCCTGAAAACCTGACTGGATTGCGGCCCTCAAGGAGAGACTTTGAGATCCCTGCTTTAGAGCTACACACTTTTATCACTTTGAAGAGGGACCACAATGACACTCTTCCTTCCACTCTTGAGTGCTCAGGGGTACGGGGTGTGGGGGGGTCTCTAATCCTGAATGATTGCCTAAATCTTAAATCCAACTTTGCCTTGTAACAGAATCAGTGATATTTGGACTAGTGATTTTAGAGAGCAGAGGCTGGGAACCTGGGGATTCAGAAGTAAGGACAGGACAGGGATTACTTAGCTTCTGGTTACCAGAGAGTAACAGCTGCCTCTGTAAGGCTCCATTGGCTTAGAAGAGGATTTGCACTTACTATATAAAATAAGAGTAGGGGAGACACATATGTGTTGGTGCATTTTCCCTTCCTGCTGCTACATTTGTTCCATCTTCATGGTTCCTGCTCTATATCTGGCCTGACATTTCTTATTTAGAGCTCCTTTTTTATGCCAGCCATGGTTGTAATGGGAACAACAGTTTTGAATAGGGGCCAAAACAAAGGCTGTTTTGTATTTCTATTCACCCCAGTACTGAGACCCTTCATCAGAAATAAACATTATGACTACAAACCCAAAGGAAAATCTGAGATCTATTTGTGCATCTCTCAGGCTTTCTGGGCCTAGGGTTTTTTTAGCTTTTTTTGGTAGATGTTTGACTTTGTTTGTGTTTGTATTTTCAGTAAAACTCAATAAAAACTACATCAAAACTGTCAGAAGTAGTTGCTTCTTTTATGGGACCTAGGAGATTACTTGTGGGGCTAGATGGGTGTGGAGAAGATTCCAGTAGGGATGGAGTACATTTCTGTCCCTGTGAAACTCTTTAGTTAATGGCTTGTAAGCCACTCACAGCTGCAGGCTGAATTAACCCCAGATCATCAGTGCTGAAACATGTCCTGCCTCTAGAATTAAATATCCAGATTAATGGATCAACCCAGAATTTAATGGGGCATCAGGTGGTATTGTTAGGACAGCATTTTTGAACATCACCACTGACCAGCTGAGTAGCAGTTCCATTCAAACTGCACCATAAGACTGGGCTGTTTATGATCTATATCGTGCAGTTGTTCTACTTCTGCATACAGTCAACAATTTAAATCATGAGCAGCTAGTATAACTTAAATCTCAAAAGTAAAGTGAAATACAACACTGGAAAGGCCCTGACAGGGCCACTGGATTCTGTCACCATTGCAATGTGTGTTTGGAGGTCTGTGGGAGGCAGAGGGACTAGATATGGAGGCCAGATCCGCAGAGAGGAGAGGAAGGGATAGATGCCAAACCGTAGGTGGCCCCTATTATTGGGCGATCCTGGGCTTTTTACTAGGCCAGCTCAATGGTAGCTACACCCCTGATCTACCCCCAGATTTTTATCTTCTTATTTTCATTTAATCCAGCCTTGTCCGTTTCATTATTTTTTAAAGGTAATCATTTAACCCAGGGGTCTCAAAGTCCCTCCTTGAGGGCCGCAATCCAGTCAGGTTTTCAGGATTTCCCCAATGAATATGCATTGATAGCAGTGCATGCACATAGATCTCATGCATATTCATTGGGGAAATCCTGAAAACCCGACTGGATTGCGGCCCTCAAGGAGGGACTTTGAGACCCCTGATAAGGATGGATTGAGACATTCGGGTTTTACTTCCTTTGAAAGCAATGGAAATAAAACCCAGATGTTTCAATTTGTCCTCCTTAATTCCATTGCTTTCATTAGAAGTAAAACCCGGATGTCTGAATCCGTCCTCCTTTTTCTGGAGCCAAATGGTAACCCTATCTGCATCCATATTATTCTTTTCTTCATGCCAATGTATTATTTACAGTGGCTTGCTCTGTGTGTCTTTAATGACTTGTAGTTCAAGATGTTCTTTGTTTGTTGAATGCATGACACAAATCCTTTTGACTTCTCTTAAAGATGAAAATTAGTTTGTCTTGGCTTCCACATTCTTAATTCTAATTTTGGTTTTCTATGATTCATTGCTTCCTTCTCTGTTAAAATCATTTTGTGTAGGATGGCCAAAAAATTGACACAGGCAGAGGTTTCTGCTTCTAGTGAGCGCTAAGGCTCTGTGCCTCAGTGCACAGTTTGTCTGTTGAATTAATGGAATGACTCTAGGGCAATCCTGCAGAGATTTGGTAGCAACCCAATGTTCTCACTGGGCTGTATTTCTCCATGAATTAGCGCTATGCAAAGATTTGTTCTGCTTTCAGAGTTCTACAACAAGGTTATGCTTATTTTAATTTTACCTAAGGAAGCATGCATTTTAGTGCTAGTTAATGACTGATAGCTATACTAAAAATATCCAAATCACCTCCAGCCACCAACAGTGATGATTATTTCATAGGATTATATTTTCAGTGTGAATTGGTTCAGGTCAGTATTCAAAATGCACTCAAACATAAGAACATAAGAATAGCCATACTGGGTCAGACCAATGGTCCATCTGGCCCTATATCCTGTTTCCATAGTGGTTAATCAGTGCTATAAATACCTGGCAGAAACCCAAATAGTTGCAACATTCCACACTACCAATCCTTGGGCAAGCAGTAGCTTCTGCCATTTCTGTATCAATAGCAGACTATGGACTTTTCTTCCAGGAAAGTGTCCAAACCTTTTTTAAACCCAGCTGTGCTAACTGTTAGTACCACACATCCTTTGACAACAGATTCCAGAGCTAAACTATTTGTTGAAATGAAAAATATTTCCTCCTAGTTATTTTAAAGATACTGTATTTCTATGTAACTTCATTGTGTGTCCCCTAATCTTTGTTGAAAGAGTAAAAAATTGATTCACTTTTCCTCATTCTATACCACTCAGGATTTTGTAGACCTCAATCATATCTTTCTTAAGCCGGGTTCCTGTATTGTGAAATATTTGCTGTCCACATTTGCTGTCATAGTTTTCAAGTGCTGTTTTCTCTGCTGGCTATGTTTTTTATGCTTGTTTTGATCCTGGTTGTATGTTCCCTTTGCAATTGCTAATAAAGACAATTAAAAAAAAAAAAGTCCTAACCTCTTTAGCCTTTACTCATACAAGAGGAATTCTATCCCCTTTATCATCTTGGCCTCTCTTCTTTGAATCTTTTCTAATGCTGCTATATCTTTTATGAGATACGGCAACCAGAACTGGATAACTTTTGCTGATTAATTTGATAAATGGCCAAAAGGGATCAATTTTAAAACATGGTCTGGTTTGTCATAGGATGGGGAGAGGTGTTCAAAGCTATCATTCATTGGTGAGAATCAGCCACTGAATGGCTACTTGTGCATTTAGATACAAAGTCATGGGGTAATTTCATAACGGATTTTTAGATGTAAACCACACTTTGTTTACATAAAAGGCCTCATAAAAATTTGCACATGGGTTATATATGTACAAGTGAAAAAAGCATGCATGTTTGTATGTGACACATCTGTAGACAAGGTTGGGGACCTAGTTTGGGTAGAGCTCAGGCAGCGACATAGCTAGGGAAAAAGCGGGAAAATAGTAAAATTAGCATTATTGTAGATGATGTTGGGGCTTGTGCCGACAAACATTTCAAGAGATACGCGGAGAGGAGGAGAGGCACCAGCACCGGTGTCCAGGGCAGTTCACCTCTATCCCCGTCCCATTACTATGCCACTAAGCACAGGCAGAATCAAGAATTGCGCATAAATTATGAAATATCATCTACATGTATTTTGGCTGTGTACATTTACATCATCTCCCTAGCCACTAGTGAATTTTGTGAGGCAATTTTATAAAGACATGCTGTAGATGCCTTTGTGTCTTTATGAAATAGCCTCAAAATGGTTGCCTACTTAACCTCCCACCCTAGGTGACCTGATGTAAAATTACCCTCATAAATAGGAGTTATGAATTTAAATAATCAGGTTTTCTATTCTGCCTTTACCTATTCAGTTCAAGGTCAGATTACATTACAAGAGGTTGGGTCTGTTACCCAGGAATTTACAATGGACAATTTGACAGACATTCAATAGAGTTGCTAGTACAGGTAGAGCAGTACAGTTACTAATACAGTTCGGTCACAGTTACAAATACATAGAGGGGCATAATCAAAGCATACGTCTAAGTCTGATTTGGGCTTATGGTGCTAGACGCCCAAAGGTAGCAGTAGGAAAATGCCCATCTTCGAAAAATACATCTAGAATTTTTTTTTTTTTAGTTCAATAATTTTTATTGAGTATTTTGAAAAATACAGGGAGCATTTCAAATACATAAAAACAAAATAAAACTTTGTGTATAAAGAATCTGCAAATATATATTTAACTGTAGAGGACCATAGCAGTAAGAAAAGCTCCAAGTATTGGAACTGCTTGTGAAGACTATATGAGAAAAAGATGAGGGAGAATAGAAATAGAAATTAAAAGAGAAAGGAAAGAAAGAAGAAAAGAGAAGAAAAGGAAGGGAAGACAGGAGTGTCTACGAAGCAGAGCGTACATAGGAATCCAGGAATGACCAGGGTGATTTTTTTGCTCTTCAAATTCATGGAGGTTCGGAGTGTAATTTTATTCTCATATGCATAGGATTCAAATCTATGATACATACACAGAGAGTTCCACCAAAAAGTATAGTCTAGTAGCGAAGATGATTTCCAATTTTTCAGAATGTGCATGAGAACAGTCACAAACATAGTATTGATGAGCTTAGGAGGACAGTTTGATTGTGTGAAACAGGGATGTTGAGAGCGAAGGATTATAATGTCCATAGAGATCTCTTCCGAGCAGTTAGTGATAGATTGTATGGTGTTCCAAATTTGAGTCCAAAAGGAGCGGACCAAAGTACAATGAAAAAACATATGATCAAGAGTTCCCTCCTCTTTCAAACAGTTCCAGCAAACAGAGTCTTGCTTTAAGTTGGCTTTCCACATGCGAAATGGGGTCCATACTGCATTTCACATAATAAAGAACATTGATTGTGAAACTCTAGAAGATAAAAGCGGGCGGTTTGTTGAAGACCAAAAGAGTTCCCAATCAATGTCAGAAAGCGGAGTGGTGAGTATAATATCCCAGTGTTTCATAGATTGAGGTGAAAAAGTGAAGGAATGATCTCTCAAAATATTATAGAAAAAAGATATAGCCTTGCCTTTTAATAGTCAATAAAGGCGGATAGTATTTTTGGAAGTCATGAAGTCAAAACGTATATGCACAGAAGACAGCACTCCAATGAGTGAGAGCCACTGTGAATAAACAGAAGAAGGCAGCAGTATGTGGAGCAAAGTATATCAAAAGGAACTGACGCAGTAAGAGTAGATAATTGATGGGCAAACCATATACCTGCCCGCTGCCACCGTTTCCATGAGAGGGATTTGCCATGGTTTTGGATTTTGGGATTATTCCAAAGAGACATGAGTGGGCTAACATTAACTGAGATCTCAGCTAATGTATCTAAAAGATGAAGAGCATGCTGCGTTGAACCCAACAAAGAGTACCTTCTCAAATGTCTGGGTACTGACACCGTTAGTAAGCAGGAGATGTGTAAAGGCGTGCATAAAAAGTACTCCATTTCAAACCAAGCAGGAGGATCTTGGGGATAGGAGTCAGTAACCCAGTAAGCTCCATATTTAGCTAGTGAAGCAATATAATAATGATAGAAATCCGGGAAGTTAAGACCACCGTTAATCTTGAGGCTTTCAGCTTGGCGAAAGCAATTCGAGGTTTTTTCTTGTTCCAAATGAATTCAGATAGCTTCCTATTTAGCCAATGAAAAAAAGACTTCCGGCATAGAAGAGGAAGCATAGAGAGAGTGTAATTAATTTGAGGTGCTAGGGTCATTTTGATGGATGCTATTCTACCCCACCAAGACAAAAAAAGTGGAGACCATCGAGATGTAGTATTTAGAACTAGATTTTTGACTTTAGATATATTAAGATCTTGAGCAAAAACCGGATCCTTATGTATTAAAATCCCCAAGTATTTCACAGCTTCATGTGACCATGAGAAGGGAAAATGAGCCAGATCTGATTGAAGAATGTTATCATTCAGAGGGAAGATCTCTGATTTCTCCCAATTGACAGAGTATCCGGATAGGAGAGAATATTGTTTGACAATATGTATAAGATGAGGAAGAGAGGGTTCCTAAGAAAAATTAAAACATCATCAGCATAGGCTGCTAATTTTAAGTCTTGATCAGAGGAGGGAATACCGTTAATTAAGGGGCTTTGTCTAATAGCAGAAAGAAGAGGCTCCAACACTAAATTAAATAGCAATGGTGAGAGAGGGCAGCCCTGTCGAGTGCCTCTTTGAAGGGAAAATTTATTGGATAAAGAGTTGTTAATCAGAATACGAGCTGTGGGTTGGTGATATAACGCTTATATCCAATTCGTGAAGAATGAGCCAAAATTATACCATTTCAGGACACGGAAAAGAAAAGGCCACTCCACCCGGTCAAAGGCTTTTTCAGCATCAATAGCTAGGCCTATTATAGGGTCTGACATTGTTTTAGCGTGAGCGTTAATATGGTGAAAGAGGCGCAGGTTATCTCCTATATATCTTTGTTTAATGAACCCTGTTTGATCTTTATGTATAAGAGATGGAATCACTTTGGTAAGTCTTAATGCAAGTAATTTTGCCATTATCTTGTAATCTAAGTTAAGGAGAGAGATAGGGCGGAAGTTTTTAACCAAGGTGGCGTCTCTGTCAGGTTTAGGAATTACTACAATGGTGGCTTCAGTGAAATTGAATTGTTTGTCCGGAGTGGAATGGAGGAAATCATAATATGTAAGGAGATGAGGGGCTAAGATGGTGCAAAATTGTTTTTTTAAAAAAAATCGTAAACCATCTGTTTATCCAGACTGCTAAGATGTCTATCTTTATACCACATTTTCAACCTAAATTTTGGCCAAGTCCTAAATGCCCAGAACAAGACTATTTGAACATGGGAGAGGTCAATCTTGTAATGGACTTGCCACCCAGTCATGGTAATAGAGCAGTGGGACACCTTACAGGTCACTACTGTGAATTTCATAAAAAGAGTGACAGATAAACATCTCACCAGGACTCCCCTATAGGTTATGGTGAGCCCCCCCAAACACCCCTAAAACCCACTATGCCTACCTCTCTACAACCCTAATAGCACTTATGGCTGCAGGTGGCACCTATATGGCAGTAGAGTAGGGTTTTGGTTGATGCAGATGTTCCACCATAAATGTAGTGGTTAGAGTGGCTTATGGGCCTGGGTCCCTTCTCTCTACAGTTCTCTAGCCCACCACCCAGGCTATTTAAGATACCTGTGTGCAGCTCTACTAGGCTTTCCTATACCAGGTGATGTTCTGGAGACAGGTATATACTTTTTTATTGTGATCTTTGTTTGGGGGTGGGGGGCTGAGATCAGTGAACACTGGGGGAGTGTGTATGGGTCTTTACTTTGTCTCTACAGTGGTTATCTGGTCACTTTGGATACCTTTTTGGTACTTATACCTGTTTTTACTCACAACATTTAAGTTTCGTCCAGGATGTCTAGTAAAACATTTGATTATCCCTGCAGGACAACAAAGTCTAGGTCAGCCCCCATCCCGCCCACATACTGCCTTAATCACTCCTCCAGATACGCCCCTTTCAGCTCTGGGTGCACAGCAGCTTTCAGAGGCATAAAAAGTCCCGTGGCACATCCAGAAAGTTGGTTTGATTATCGGCACTTGGACGACCTATCTTTTAGGTCGTCCAAGTGCCAACTTGGGCGGGTTTTTAGACATATTTAAGTTTTGATTATGAACCCCATAGTTACAAGTTCAAGGAGGTCATTGTTGGTTCATCATTATGACCCAGGAGTTGCTTTAGACACTTTAGAAATGGCCTTTTATAATTTCAGCTACTTCAGGGTTGGCTCCCTATCTTGGTATATGCGGTAGTGGCACCAGTCGGATTAACATCCTGAGCCTGGTACAGCAGATGAATAGGAAGAGTCAATTTCCTACCTGTCATCATCATGTCGACTGGTGTGGTGATGCCCTAATAGCCATCAGCTCTAGGGGACACTTCATAACCTAATCTCACCAATGTAGACACACTTTTTTTTTTTTTTTTTTGGAATGTTGACAATGGCTTTATTAGCTCTTTCAACTTGACCAGAGGACTGAGGGTGATGAACAATGTGATATCAGTTCTCTACCCCCTAATATTTTCCACACTTTTTGTAGGACTATTCCTATGAAATGTAGCCCCTGGTCTGAATGTATCCACATTAGCAAGCCCTATCTACTGAAGACATGATTGATCAGTAGAATGGCGGTTGTTTCTGTGGTACATTTGGGAGTGGGTAAACATTCCAAACGTTTAGCAAATGTATGAACTAGAGCAAGCTTACATTGATTTCCAGGACTACTGGGCCCACCCAATAAATCTGGATATTGGACCAAGGCATAGCAGTGCCCTTGATTCTTTAGGCTGCCTGGTAAGATGGTGGCAAAAGGTTAGTCGGCCCCTAGTTTAAGTAATTATGTCCTGATGTATTTGGAGCCAGTAGGCCACCTGTTTCAGGGTTTCATAGATAACCTGGCTACCTCAATGACCTGCACAAGGTTCATCATACAGCAAACCACACAAACAGAAGGTCAAAAACAGTTATAAACTTGTTCAGCGAAAGCATTAGCTCTTAACTCGTGGACCTCAGTAGTGCCATTCCATGCTATTAAACTTTAAGCATGCAAGACCCCTGATCGTCATTGGTCCCATGTAATTGTAATCATTTTTTTTATAAATAGTTTTAACTTTTAGTTTATAGTATATTTAGAAAGCATATAACTTATCTTTTAGCTACGCGGGTGGGGGTACGCACTCCGACGTAGACTACGTTTCGCCCTTTCGGGCTGTATCAAGGAATCCCCCTGCAGAACATTAAAAGTAATAATATATCGTTATAATGTCATTCTACTATAATATATTACACTTTAATAGTGCTAACATAGTTCTAAGTTACCTTAAATACTCCAGCTCATGCTCCCCGCGTCAGATTTACAAACAGGAAACATGGCCGCGGCGTTCACACTTTTAAATCTCCTAACTACTCCCAAAACGTGATGACATCGAACTTAACGTAAAAACGCCCCCCTGTTCTTATTTAGCCTCATATTAAGGTCGCCCATTCAATTTCAGCATTCAAACCAGTGGGAATTACTGAATTTAAAGAAAAAATCAATTTTTGTTCCCTATAGTTTAATTTACTCTTAGAGTCGCCACCCTCCCACCCAACATGAACCTGATCTATAACCCTCCATCTTAAATCCATAATATTGTGATTATTGTCCCTCCAGTGTTGTACAAGGGGTGCCTCAAGATTACCAGTATTTATGCGAGATTTGTGCTCGGTCAGGCGAACACTAATCTTCCGACTAGTCCTTCCAATATACAGAAGTTGACATGGACATTGTATCATATACACGACCATTGAGCTTTGACAGGAGGTGTTAGAAAAAGCATGATATATTTTATTCGTCCCTGGATGTCTCCAGGAAGGACCAGTAATGGCATATTCACACCATTGACAGTCATTACATGTTGAATGCTCAAAAATAGAAGATTCATCTCTTATTTTGATTTCAAACTTGTGCTGAGATAGAATCTCTCCTACAGTTCTCCCTCTCCTATAAGAGGCAATAGGGAGATTTTGAAACTGAGGATTAAGTTGTAATATTGGCCAGTGACGTTTCACGATCTCAAAGAAGGGAATACTCAAGGTAGTATAAGGAAGCACCATAATAATACGGTCTTCCTGAGTTTCAATCTGTTGATCATTATCCCTAAGTAAAAGGGCCCGTTGGGCAAATTTAGCTCTTAAATAAGCTTTACGAATAGCTTTTTTGGGATAACCCCTTTTGGAAAAACGTTCACCTAGAATCTTAGACTGCTTTTCAAATTCCTCCTGAAAAGAACATAGCTTTCGAATTCGCAAAAATTGACTGGTAGGAATATTAAATTTTAAGAAATATGGATGAAAACTCGTAAAGTGGAGAAAATGATTTTTATTAAAATTTAATATTCCTACCAGTCAATTTTTGCGAATTCGAAAGCTATGTTCTTTTCAGGAGGAATTTGAAAAGCAGTCTAAGATTCTAGGTGAACGTTTTTCCAAAAGGGGTTATCCCAAAAAAGCTATTCGTAAAGCTTATTTAAGAGCTAAATTTGCCCAACGGGCCCTTTTACTTAGGGATAATGATCAACAGATTGAAACTCAGGAAGACCGTATTATTATGGTGCTTCCTTATACTACCTTGAGTATTCCCTTCTTTGAGATCGTGAAACGTCACTGGCCAATATTACAACTTAATCCTCAGTTTCAAAATCTCCCTATTGCCTCTTATAGGAGAGGGAGAACTGTAGGAGAGATTCTATCTCAGCACAAGTTTGAAATCAAAATAAGAGATGAATCTTCTATTTTTGAGCATTCAACATGTAATGACTGTCAATGGTGTGAATATGCCATTACTGGTCCTTCCTGGAGACATCCAGGGACGAATAAAATATATCATGCTTTTTCTAACACCTCCTGTCAAAGCTCAATGGTCGTGTATATGATACAATGTCCATGTCAACTTCTGTATATTGGAAGGACTAGTCGGAAGATTAGTGTTCGCCTGACCGAGCACAAATCTCGCATAAATACTGGTAATCTTGAGGCACCCCTTGTACAACACTGGAGGGACAATAATCACAATATTATGGATTTAAGATGGAGGGTTATAGATCAGGTTCATGTTGGGTGGGAGGGTGGCGACTCTAAGAGTAAATTAAACTATAGGGAACAAAAATGGATTTTTTCTTTAAATTCAGTAATTCCCACTGGTTTGAATGCTGAAATTGAATGGGCGACCTTAATATGAGGCTAAATAAGAACAGGGGGGCGTTTTTACGTTAAGTTCGATGTCATCACGTTTTGGGAGTAGTTAGGAGATTTAAAAGTGTGAACGCCGCGGCCATGTTTCCTGTCTGTAAATCTGACGAGGGGAGCATGAGCTGGAGTATTTAAGGTAACTTAGAACTATGTTAGCACTATTAAAGTGTAATATATTATAGTAGAATGACATTATAACGATATATTATTACTTTTAATGTTCTGCAGGGGGATTCCTTGATACAGCCCGAAAGGGCGAAACGTAGTCTACGTCGGAGTGCGTACCCCCACCCGCGTAGCTAAAAGATAAGTTATATGCTTTCTAAATATACTATAAACTAAAAGTTAAAACTATTTATAAAAAAAATGATTACAATTACATGGGACCAATGACGATCAGGGGTCTTGCATGCTTAAAGTTTAATAGCATGGAATGGCACTACTGAGGTCCACGAGTTAAGAGCTAATGCTTTAGCTGAACAAGTTTATAACTGTTTTTGACCTTCTGTTTGTGTGGTTTGCTGTATTAAATTTTGGAAGGTTCTAAGAACACTATAGCCACAGCGACTTTGTTTGACAAAAGAATATGGCTCATAAAACTAGCTTTGAAGGTTACTCTGAAGAACAGTTCCAACAGATTCTACTTAGACCATGTCTGTTGGAAGATGGAGGAGAAATAGTGATGACTAGTTCCTGGGCTGATTTGGAGAATGTTTGGAAAAGGTTAATTCGTGCTGAATTGCACGAAAGTACACTTGTACAATATCTTCGTAAAAGTATGATCCCGAGGGGTCTTCGTATCTTAAAAGAACCCAAAACCTCTACTATGGACAAATTGTTCATGGATAAGTGGACTGGAATTCTTAATCGATGTAGTCGAGATTTGATGATCCTACTTATTGAAACCACTTCAAATGTGGAAAACGAGCTTCGTGAGCAGATTAAACACATAGAGAGTATGATTCTACAAGAACAACAAGCTGATGAAGAGCTAACATCAAAACGTAAAAATCTGGATGAGATGATTTCTAATTTTAAAGAGTCATTGAGAACTAATAAAATCAAAAAGTTCCAAAGAGATGAGCACGATTATAAATACGATAGGGTTTACTCTTGGATGAAGAAACCTATGGGAAATAAGAATAGAGGTATTTCGCGCCCAGCTGCTAATGTTGATAATGCTAGGAAGGTGGCTTTTGATGGATCCTCAGCCAGCTCAGAAGGCAGTAGTGGAGAAACAACTGGAGGATCTAGTATTCAGTCAAGTACTGATGATTACTCGACTTCGTCTATAAAAGCAAACGAGATATCCAAAGGGAGGGGGAAACCACCCCAGAAACCTCGGGACCAGACAGGTCCAAACCTACGATCGAAACAATTTCAGAGGCATTGATTATTAATCTTTCGTCTGTTTCTCTTTCGGACATTCAAACACAGGTGCTACAATTCGGATTGGGGTTTGTCCCTACAGTTGATTACAACCCTTTTAAAATGAGAATTGCCTTCTTTAGGTTCTTTAGAAAGCTTCAATTGAAGATATTTTTTGATGAACATCCTTATAATATTGATATGTCGATTCTGAAGAGACCGTCTAAATGGTGTCCGAGTGAAGCTCCTAAACCTTTTCTTCTTACGTTTAGGGATCTTGTATTGCAGGATCTCGAAATTTTGGAACAACAACATTACTCTCAAAAAAAGAAATATAATCTTACTAAGAATCTGGGGTTAGCGTTGAAAGAGCTCCAAGATAATACTAATATTATGATCATGAGAGCTGATAAGGGTGGAGCAATCACTATACAGGACAGAGAATCCTATGATGCTGAGGTCTGCCGACAACTAGCAGATGAGAAAGCCTATCAGAAGCTATCTGGGGATCCGACGGAAGTTTTGAAATTTGATATCGAACAACTTGTTAAAGAAGGTCTTCAGAATAAATTTATTACCCAGAAGGAATCTGTTTTTCTCACTGAGACTTGCCCAGTAACTCCCAAAATCTATATGCTTCCTAAAGTTCACAAAAGGCTCCAGTCCCCTCCAGGTCGCCCAATTGTTTCTACTAAATTTTCAGTGTTGGAGCCCCTGTCAAAATTTATTGACTATTTCTTGAGATCTGAAGTTTTGAACATCGCTTCATATATAAGAGATTCAGCCCATCTGTTACGGATCCTGGAAGAAATGAGGGATACTAGGAAGGTCACGTTTTTTGTGACCCTAGATGTTTCTTCCCTCTATACTTGTATTCCCCAGGATGCCGCTTTGGAAGTCATACAGGAGGTTCTTACAAGGAAAGACTTGGGCCGTTTTAATAAGGACTGGCTAATGAAACTTGCTCGCTTGGTGATAAACCAGAATTATTTCTGGTATAAAGGAGAATTCTACAATCAAATACAGGGTGTAGCAATGGGAGCGACTTTGGCACCCTCGGTGGCAAGTCTCTATGTTGAAAAATTTGAACAACAGCAAGTGTATCCTGCTCAAAACTTTAAACACGTCCTTCTGTGGAAAAGATATCTAGACGATATTCTGAATTTTTGGGACGGATCCGAATCCGAGTTGCAAATATTTTTGGGTTGGCTTAACTCCCTTAACCCTCATCTATCTTTTACTATGACCCATCATTGTGATAATATTCCATTTTTGGATATATTAATAAAGAGAGATATAAACCATCGACTATATACTACTTTATATAGGAAAGAAGTGGATAAAAATCATTTTCTCCACTTTACGAGTTTTCATCCATATTTCTTAAAATTTAATATTCCTACCAGTCAATTTTTGCGAATTCGAAAGCTATGTTCTTTTCAGGAGGAATTTGAAAAGCAGTCTAAGATTCTAGGTGAACGTTTTTCCAAAAGGGGTTATCCCAAAAAAGCTATTCGTAAAGCTTATTTAAGAGCTAAATTTGCCCAACGGGCCCTTTTACTTAGGGATAATGATCAACAGATTGAAACTCAGGAAGACCGTATTATTATGGTGCTTCCTTATACTACCTTGAGTATTCCCTTCTTTGAGATCGTGAAACGTCACTGGCCAATATTACAACTTAATCCTCAGTTTCAAAATCTCCCTATTGCCTCTTATAGGAGAGGGAGAACTGTAGGAGAGATTCTATCTCAGCACAAGTTTGAAATCAAAATAAGAGATGAATCTTCTATTTTTGAGCATTCAACATGTAATGACTGTCAATGGTGTGAATATGCCATTACTGGTCCTTCCTGGAGACATCCAGGGACGAATAAAATATATCATGCTTTTTCTAACACCTCCTGTCAAAGCTCAATGGTCGTGTATATGATACAATGTCCATGTCAACTTCTGTATATTGGAAGGACTAGTCGGAAGATTAGTGTTCGCCTGACCGAGCACAAATCTCGCATAAATACTGGTAATCTTGAGGCACCCCTTGTACAACACTGGAGGGACAATAATCACAATATTATGGATTTAAGATGGAGGGTTATAGATCAGGTTCATGTTGGGTGGGAGGGTGGCGACTCTAAGAGTAAATTAAACTATAGGGAACAAAAATTGATTTTTTCTTTAAATTCAGTAATTCCCACTGGTTTGAATGCTGAAATTGAATGGGCGACCTTAATATGAGGCTAAATAAGAACAGGGGGGCGTTTTTACGTTAAGTTCGATGTCATCACGTTTTGGGAGTAGTTAGGAGATTTAAAAGTGTGAACGCCGCGGCCATGTTTCCTGTCTGTAAATCTGACGCGGGGAGCATGAGCTGGAGTATTTAAGGTAACTTAGAACTATGTTAGCACTATTAAAGTGTAATATATTATAGTAGAATGACATTATAACGATATATTATTACTTTTAATGTTCTGCAGGGGGATTCCTTGATACAGCCCGAAAGGGCGAAACGTAGTCTACGTCGGAGTGCGTACCCCCACCCGCGTAGCTAAAAGATAAGTTATATGCTTTCTAAATATACTATAAACTAAAAGTTAAAACTATTTATAAAAAAAATGATTACAATTACATGGGACCAATGACGATCAGGGGTCTTGCATGCTTAAAGTTTAATAGCATGGAATGGCACTACTGAGGTCCACGAGTTAAGAGCTAATGCTTTAGCTGAACAAGTTTATAACTGTTTTTGACCTTCTGTTTGTGTGGTTTGCTGTATTAAATTTTGGAAGGTTCTAAGAACACTATAGCCACAGCGACTTTGTTTGACCAAGGTTCATCATAGGCATGTTGTAACATAAGTCTCCGATAGGTACAAGTCACAAACCATTGGCAAATACCATCACTACTCATTCATATCAGTAACCCTTATGAATCTGGAACATCCCTTTCGAGGAATATAATGCTCTCAACACTTCATCAATTTGTCAGTTGGCATTATTGAGTGGTTCACAGGGTCTACAATATAGGTGTAGAATTTCCCAATGGTGAGGTCCTCCTGTGCTGAAACCAAATCAAATAAGAATTCATCTGGTCACCACTATACCACTGAGTTAATAGGCACACAACTTGGTAGGCGCATATCACAAAGTGGTACACATCTAGGGCTAGATTCTATAAATGGTGCCTAACAGCACCTACATTGTAGGTACTTCTCGGTACAGTTATCAATCAACCACTAGGTGCCATTTATAGAATCACGCTTAGCGGTACGTAAGTAGGCACATTTCCATTAGGTCAGCTTTTCATGTGCCTACTTTTAGGATGTTTATCTTGGATGCCTAAAGACCTTAAGTCAACTGTTCAACATAAGCATCGTTAGGCATCCTTAGGCATGAAAGGGCATCTGCACCAAGATGTCCTAAGAGTTTGGCACCAAACTCTTAAATTGTTTAATGGTTTTGGGTTTGTTTTTTTTGATTGGCTGTAAACCTGCACAGTCAATTACCATGCCAATTAAGCCAATTTTTTTTAAAATTGGACACTGATCCCAAACTTAGGCATCACTTGGCAGTCGTGATTAGAATGACTAGCTGTTTATAGAGTCTGGCTCCTTGTTCAAAGCACAAAGTTAAAAGTGGGTGTGGTTAGGGGCAGATTTGGAGTGTGTGTTTGAGTTGTATGTTTTTAATTTAGGTATGGTTGTTCTTGGATGCAGAGTTAGCATGGAGAAGAGAACAAATAAAGATTATATAGCCTAGCGAGTCTGCTCATCCACACCAGCTACTAAGCTCTACATTTCCATCCTCTCCATTCAGATACATTCCTCATCAGCATCAATCAGCTGGGAAACATCCATGCAACCACCACCCTTTCCTTACAGAAATATTCTCTTAGATTAAAAATCCTAGCATGGCAACTCTCATGTTTTTATGGTGATGGCAGATAACAGTAAGCACATTGTTCTGCAAACAATTAAAGGTACACAGTAATGGTTTTGACAAATGCCATCTAAGCATATGCTAATACTTTTTATACCAGTATTCCTGAGAAGCCCAATCTATATGTTCAATAGTACGTAACAGAAGAATTCTAGTAAAAATATGTGGATTTAATTAAAAACTGCTTCGGTTTCATCAAACCCAGAAAGAGCTATCAGGTCTATGTTATTGAGTTTTGTGGACTATTGCTTGCCATTCATTTGTAATAAATGAATTATCTGAAGATGAAAATATTGAATACCTTAGTAAAACATAGGAGCCATAGGATAACGCTAGAGAGTTGTGGAATATATTTTGCATAATGAAGGACATTTTAAAAATAATGACATCATAATGCTAATAATATTTTAATGAATCATAAAACATATCAGGCTTTTATATATTTTAATTTGCGTCATACATTGTGACGATCTTAACCTCCCCCCCCCCCCCCCCCACACACACACAACCTCATAGCGAAGAGGAGAGTGTGGTACAGTGGTTAAAGCTACAGCCTCAGCACCCTGAGATTCTGGGTTCAAACCCATGCTTCTCCTTGTGACCCTGGGCAAGACACTTATCTCCCCATTGCCCCAGGTACTTTAGATAGATTGTGAGCCCACCGGGGCAGACAGAAAAAATTGCT
The DNA here is from genome assembly GCF_902459505.1 of Geotrypetes seraphini. Classification (NCBI taxonomy): domain Eukaryota; kingdom Metazoa; phylum Chordata; class Amphibia; order Gymnophiona; family Dermophiidae; genus Geotrypetes; species Geotrypetes seraphini. The sequence goes on along the minus strand of NC_047086.1, from coordinate 308,702,746 downwards.
TGAGTGCGTGAATAAATTCATGTAAAAACGTCCCGAGCTCCCTTGGGAGAACGGTATAGAAAACTGAATAAATAAATGAGAAGTAGTTTGTTAATTTATTTCATTGTCATGTATGCAACCTCCTCCTTTAAAGAAGTTGAGGGTTTTATTACATTTAAATGTTTAGCAACAGTAATGTACTTATGTATTACAGTATGTGTACCTGTGTAAACCGTATATGGTTTCAAAATCTCACAAGGATTTTCTATTGCAAAGCTTATTTTTAGCCAATCACATTTACCCATGATTCCTCTGTAAATGATTAAAAAATATAGAGCAATAATGGTTTTCAATAATAAAATTTAAGTTCCGTAGGGGTTATGGGTAACATATAATTACAAGGGAATAATTGATATCCAGATCTGAAACAGTCTTTTTGTCGTGTTTCAAAAATATAACTTCTGACAGGATGCCTAATTGGGTTCACACTGTTTTCATAGGAAAAATAGGCTGGTGGTATCAGTCCTAATGCAACTTTCTACCCACTGTCTCTCTTCTGTGGTTCAATATTTATGTTCCTATGCATTTATTGAATAACCATGAATTATTTCATACCATGTAATTAACATCATAGTAATGTGTCTAGAAAGATACTGCTGCCTTTTTCTATAATATATTTTATCTAAAACAGGGCCAGTCTGGTTTTCAAGATAGAAAGCATACAGAGGCAAGGCCAAGCAGAAGAATCTAAGGACTGATAACAGAACCTGCCACACCAATAAGAGTCATTTAAAAGTACATGTATTCTGAATTAAATCCTAATATGGCCACGCTTTACTCTCAGGCTGCATCAGGGGTTGCACATAAATAATTGAGATGACTTCTAACTGTAATCAAAAGGACATTGAAGTCAGAATAGAGAGAATTCAGTTCATAATATCCAAAAACAGACATCCATCTTACATGTATATTCTAACAGAAAATATATTAGGATTTCCTGTTCAAAAATCTGTGAGATGCGTATCCATGTGCTGAGGATGTCCAGCATGAACTAACATATTTAGAAGAATGGCCAAATTGCTGTCCCTGCAGAGCAGAGGGGCAGCCTAGTGGTTAGTGCATTAGACTTTAAACAAAGGGACCCAGGTTCAAATCCCACTTTAACCCTATTTTATAATTGTGAGCCCTGCAGGGAGAGAAAAATACCTAGTGTACACCATTTCAGTAGCCTTTAAGCTTGTAGGTGGCTTATATAGAAGGTATGGTATGTAGTTTTATGTTTCTGGAGGGTAAAGGGGATGGGACTTGATATATTTATTTATTTAATTTGTTTTCTATCCTGTTTTCCCCAAAGTGCTCAGAAAGGGTTACAAGTTGAACATATAGTCAACTCCACCTAAGTACACATTGGTTAAGTGCACGCTTTGGTTATCCACAGCCTATCACCATAGTCTAGTTTTTTTTACATTAAAGTCAATGGATGTAAACTCCGGATAATTGCAATTCTGATAAGCACACAATCCACTTATGTGCATTGATGTTATAGGTCCAACCTCTATTTGTTCACGTTACGTTCACTCCTGTTAAAAGCAATCATGTTCTCAAGTGGATGAGCCACATGTTTCGGATTAGCAGTCTAGGCCTGGCCAGGTGTTTGAACTTTCAGAAGTGCACCATGGCATGCAATCTTAGTCTTTGGGTGAACGTGTCGATGTCTTAAAGAGACTTGACTAACGGGAGAGTCAGGTCTCTATTGCAAACATTACAGTGTTCATGCTAGCCAGATTTCTCAGATTCACCAAAAAAAAAAAAAAGCAAGCCATATTGAAAAACTAGCAAAACAACAGCAATCCTACCAGGAAACGGAAAAGAATTGGGAAGGCTGGAGATGTTGAACAGGCATTGCTGCGATGGTTTGCTGAAGCTAGAAGTCGACAACTGCCAATCAGTATCTGTACTTTGTACATTCTCCGAATCTGGCATGACCCCTCCCCGCTGAACTGCCCCCCCCCCCCCTTTCCAGGAGCCCCTTCCCATTCTCCACTCTCTGTACTTAAAAAAAAATTAGTGGGCAGAAAGGACTTGATTGTATAAGTGGTGCCTAAGTTAGGTGCCATTAGGCGCCTAGATTGGAGTCACTTAGCCAAGTTCAAAATTAATTAATTGGCATGATAATTGACCATGCCATTGACGTTAATTTAAATAAATAAATAAATAATTTAAGAATTTCTAGAAGTTGCCTCCATTGTGTACGGCCTCAATTTAATTTGTTCTACCTAAAAAATCTTATTTATGAAAGCATTGACCAGTTAATATCTCTGTTGTCAATATATAGATATTGATATACAGATAGAAATATAATATGCCATTCACAGCTCTAGAGATTAAACACATCAAACCCAGTCTGATGCTGGTCAATGATCCATCGATGATTTCCAAATGAAGCAGTACAAGGTTACTGAAATTTATTTTCCCATGGGACAAGTGCTCTGAGAAACAAACTTGTCACTAAGAAAAGTAAAAGGGAAGAAATATGGAGCTATATGTTATTTTAACTCTGACTTTGATCAACTTCAGCAACATTACATTTCTAAAACTTAAAGTCAAAATCACTACATCAGTTTGATCATTGGTGCCAAAGTTGTTTTAAAATATGAATACAGTAGAGCAATTTTTATCCAAAGACCTCTCAATTGTAAATGTCTACTAGCTAGGAAATCCTTAATTAGGCTACCTTCTTCCCTTATCCAGAAAAAAAAACAAACTATGATCTGGAATTTGGTACCTAAATTTTCCTCTTTTCTTCTTTCACAAAGCCCATGACCTGATGCTTCCTATCTCTCCCCCCCCCCCAATCCCCATGGCAATCGGACCAGACCCCCTTAGCAGCACTTTTCAAACCTGTTCCTCCAGGAATGCACTGCGTTCTGATCGTTTGAGCTGAGAGACTGAACCATGTGGGAGTAAGTGATCCTGATGGAGTAGATTGAGAATTGCCTCATCTGTTTGGTCTACAAGATAAGGGAGAGAGCATGAAAGGTAAGGTTGACGAGGACCATCTGTTATCTGGAAAAAAAAGACCCAAAATAGCATTGGTTCCAATCATACCATGAAAAAGATGCTCTGCTCTAGTATAGAATATGTTTTAAATAGAATTGGAAGATCAAAAATAAGTCATAGAGCTTAAGATATACTCAATTCCAGTGAAATTTAAAAAGGCTTTGTCTATTCAGAGCCTTTTCTAAAATACTTGCTGGAGATCATGAATATTTTCCAGCCTCACTAAAAAGAGTTTCTCATCCTTTTGAGCATATAAAGAACTGTTTATTAATCTTACCAAAATTTTTGTGTTTCCCTCTCCTACTCAGACTAAAACTCAGGGGGAGAAAGGACTGATTCAGCCCTTTCCCATCAATGCTCACTTCTATTGATGGTTATCTATGGGATTTCTGATGTAACAGGACCAAATAAAAGTCAGTTGGCTAGAGAGAAGGAATTCAAGAGTTGTATTGTAGAGTTGTGCTGTAGAGGTCCACAAGACTCTTAGGCCCCGATGCTCAGTAACTTACTGTGGAAGTAAGACTGGTTGTAGCCAGTCTTACTTACAAGTTAGCTCAGCCTCAGATGCATAGAAGGGTTCTTGGAGGCTTTTACCAATCACGGTAAGTAGCAGCCACCAAGAATCCTATGGAGCTCATTAGTATTAAAATGAGCACTCTGTGTAATGCACAGCAAGGAACGCTCACCTTTCAGTAGTCAAAATTTTCCAACAGGTCTGGCACTGTCTGTAGGCTTGGGTAGGAGCATTCTGCTTCTAAATTAAGCATGTTTTGTGTTTGTGTGACCTGTGCCTAACAGCTGTGTCCTGGCCATAGGCATGGGACACCACACGGACATAAAACGCATACAACAGCTGTGTCCAAAATTGCATTGAAAAAAAAAAGACGTCTGAACTTCAGCCAAAGATTATTTGCTATGGCAGTAACTGAAAAGTTGTGTTCCCCCCCAGCTGCTGCTTGCTTCAGTTAGGGGTTCATAGACAGTGGCGCGCTGACAATCCAGCGCCGACAATTTGGCGCAAGACAAAAGCGCGCGGGGGAAAAAGTAATTTTTAAAGAGCTCCGACGGGGGGTTTGGGATGGCAACCCCCCCACTTTATTGGTTAGTTTTTGCGCTGCTGTTGGAGGAGGGTTCGGGGGGGTTGGAAACCTCCATTATAGCGAAAACGGAACTTTTCTGATTTTTTTCGGGAAAAGTTTTGTTTTCTCTATAACGTGGGGGGATTCACCCCCCACACCCCCCCCCAACGGCAGTGTGATCACTAACCAATAAAGTGGGGGGGTTGCCACCCCAAACCCCCAGTCGGAGCTCTTAAAAAATTATTTTTCCCCCACGCGCTTCCTTTCATTGTAGCTCCTTTTCAACCTAACCCTGTAAACCGTGCCGAGCTCTATGCTTGTGGAAATGGCGCGGTATACAAACCTAAGGTTTAGTTTAGTTTAGTCTTCCGCTGAATTGTCAGCGCTGGATTGTCGGCGTGCTGGCATCTGGCGCACGATTATCCTGTCACCCAGTTAGGAGTTATGGCAAAGTAGCCCTGCACTCTGCTGGGCCTGCACACAAGAGCTATGCCTACTAGTGCTGCCAGATTCAGCCTATTGAATTGAATTTTTGATTCGATTCGATTTTCCTGCCCAATTGGGTGTTTTGTTTTTTGTTTTTTTTCAACATCCTGGTGGGTTTATTTTATAGCCTCTTCACCCCCTTTGTCCTCTCCTACCCACACTGGTCCTGTGGTGTAAACAAAATAAACAAACAAAAAAGATTTTTCCTCTTTTTGTTAAATCCTAGCTCACGTTTGTGGTCTAACACCAACTCTGGCAGGATACACATTTCAAATCTAACATGTTGAAATCACAAAACAGAAAATAAAATGATTTTTTTCTACCTTTTGCTATCTGGTCATTATTCAAATCATGTTGGTGCCAGGTTTGGTTGTCTTCTGATGACTCGCTTGCTAAGGACTCCTTCTTTCTTCTTTCTCCGTGCTAACCATCCATCTTTCATCTGTGTCCTCCCCTTCCATTTCCCTTCCTTTCCCCTGGTCTGGCATCAGTCTCCTTCCTCCACCCCCCATGCCCTGACATCTCTCCCTCCATGGTCTAGTATCGCCTTGTTTTTCCCTTTCTCCCTCCCATGGTCTTGACATCTCTCTTTCTTCTCCTCTCCCTTCCTGGTCTTCCTTCTCCCTCCTTCCCTCTCTCTCTCCCCAATTGGGTGCAGCAGCAGCATTTCTCTTCCCACTTCTCCTCTCACTCTCCTCCTTCACTGCTCTTCCCCCTTCCCCCATCCACTCTCCTCCTCCACTGCTCTCCCCTGCAGCTTTCCCTCTTCCATTTTAAGTCCAGCAGCATTCTCCTCTGTTCCCAATTCAGCAGCACCTCTCCCTCTCACCTCCCTCCACCACTTAACTCCAACAGTAGCTCTCCCTCCCCTCCTCTCTACTTTCATTTCCCCCACCGACTTGCTGCAGCACCTCTCCTTTCCACCCCCAGGGCCAGCAGCACCTCTCCTCTCCAAATAGTAGGGCTTCTCTCCCTTCCCTTTCCCTACCCTCCGACTAGAAGCAGTACCTTACAAACTCACTTCCCAGGTCTAGCAGCACTACCCCCTCCTCTCCTCGCCTCCTATCAGCATACCTCCCTCTTATTTCCCAGGTCCATCGGCACCACTCCCCCCTCCCGATTAACAGGCTCTCATCGGCTCTCACCGACTTGGGGATTCCCCGGCCTGACTCGGCACAACATAAAGTTCTGTATTTGACTCCGGCCAAAGAAAGTAAAAAAGAAAAAAAAAAAAAACAGGCGATTTTTCAAACCCTCCCTGTAACACTAGCCTGAATTAGCAGCTGCACCGCTCTCTCCTTTCGTAGCTTTAGCAAGTCAATTCCCTTCTACAGCCTCAGAGCCTCTGCTAAGCCATCCTGCCTCCGAGGAAGAAGGAAGTTGCATCATCAGAGGCAGGACGGCCTAGCAGAGGCCCTAAGGCTGCAGAAGGGAATTGACTCGCTAAAGCTACGGAAGGAGAGAGCGGTGCAGCTGCTAATCCAGACTAGTGTTACGGGGAGGGTTTGAAAAATCGCCTTTTTTTTTTTTTTTTCTTTTTTACTTTCTTTGGCTGGAGTCAAACACAGAACTTCAGGCTGTGCCGAGTCAGACTGGGGAATCCCCAAGCCGGTGAGAGGAGTTTTAAAAAATGTTTTGAGTGGTGGCGTCGGCACAGCAAGATTCATGTCCGCGATAACAGCCGGATGCGGGGAGCAGGGTTGGGCCCTGAATTGGAAAGGCTAATTTTTAAAAAACACACATCGATTTGAATCGATTCACCTAAAGTGAATTGATTTGAATCAGAAATCGGGCAGCACTAGTACCTACCATTCAGCTCTTGTGCGCAGGTGTCAGGTACAGTTCCTCTCCCTTTCACCGTAGTACTCAGCACAAACAGCCTGCATATAATTTGCACATTGTTTGTATTGAGCAGCCTCAGAAAGTTAAAGTTGTTCCCAACTCGGTGTTTTCCACTAGGTTGCCGAAATTCTGTGCATCGGACTCACAGCTCTTGAGTCCCAGGGGTACCGGCCCTAAGACCTGGGCTTCTAAAAGAAAAGGATTTTTGCCTGCATCAAACTGAGCTCCTCTAAAAGCAGAATAGATTCCCTTCCTCCAACCTAAACCAGAAGGAATCACAAGGGACTTTCTTAGGCGCTCCTGATCTGAGCTGTGAAGGGAGAGAAATAGCATTTGGAGCCATTTAGCCTATTAGGGATTTCTGTCTGAAGCAGGGCTGTGCAAAAAGTGGTTTCAACCTATGTCCCACTGTGATTGTACTGTTAATACAACTTATCTCAAACAAAGCCTTAATACTAAAGTTCTCTAGGAGCCGTATATAATGAATCTAATATCTCCACCCTATTACTATGTACATCTACTGTATAAAGGTTTTGTTCACTTTTTTAACCTTTTCTTTCAGCTCCTTTGTGGTACCAGTGTTACAAGGCTGGTGTATCTATGTAGAAAGCTGATCTTAGTGTTGTGTGTCACTTTCTTTAATTAGCTGACCCTTTATAGTTATGCCACTACTTTTTTTGTTATTTTGTACATTGAAGTTAATGAGTATCTTATAGTAAAGTTGCTTGTTGCTGAATCCAGCGTAGAGTCTGGTATAATTTGGGATGCAAGGGGTTTGTCTACAGAACTCAGGAAGCTGCTATATATTTTGATACCAGTGATACATCTTTTAGGTGGTAAAGGTCCAAGAACCTTGATTCCATATATGGGAGAATGTATTCTTACAACTCTAAACTCCTTATACTTGAAGGTATACTGGGGTTTACCTCCTGTAGGGCATGATCAGTCACAGGGCTACTAATAAAGCCAAAAAAATCTCAGGAATGACATACAAAACACCTAATTTTACTAAAAAATTATGCTCTATTGGCTACACATGCAGTAGGAGCATAGCAAACATTTCAGAATCATATGCAAGGATAGATAGAAATGAGGCAATATAAATCATCAATAGCTTCTGATTAGGGCATAGGGCATAGGATGAAGATAAGAGTAATCTAAGGAAATACTTTTTTTTACAGAAAGGGTGAGAGATGCATGGAACAGTCTCCCAGAAGATGTGGTGGAGACAGAGACTCAAAGGGCCTGAGATAGGCACGTGGGATCTCTCGGAGAGAGAAAGAGATAATGGTTACTGTGGATGGGTAGACTAGATGGGCCATTTGGCCTTTACTTGCCTTCATGTTTCTATGTCATCAGATGTGCTTTCTGTATTTGATCACATTTAATCAACGGAACTATGTGCACATAAGAATTGCCGCTGCTGGGTCAGACCAGTGGTCCATCCTGCCTAGCAGTACGCTCACACGGCGGCCCTTAGGTCAAAAACCAGTGCTCTAAATGAATCCAGCCTCACCTGTGTATGTTCCAGTTTAGCAGGAACATGTCCAACTTTGTCTTGAATCCCTGGAGGGTGTGTTCTCCTATAACAAACTATGGAAGAGCGTTCCAGTTGTTTCCACTCTCTGGGTAAAGAAGAACTTCCTTATAATTATACAGAATCTATCCCCTTTCAGCTTTAGAGAGTACCCTCTCGTTCTCCCTAACTTGGAGAGGGTGAACAACCTGTCTTTTTCTACTAAGTCTATTCCCTTCATTATCTTGAATGTTTCGATCATGTCCGTTCTGTCTCCTCTTTTCAAGGGAGAAGAGGCCCAGTTTCTCTAATCTGTCACTGTACGGCAACTCCTCCAGCCCCTTAACCATTTTAGTCACTCTTTTCTGTACCCTTTCAAGAACCGTGCCCTTCTTCATGTATGGCGACCATTGCCGGACACAGTACTCCAGGTGAGGGCGCACCATGGCCCGGTACAATGGCATGATAATCCTCTCCAATCTGTTTGTGATCCTCTTCTTTATCATTCCTAGCATTCTGTTTGCCCTTTTCGCCACCACCGCGCATTGCGCGGACAGCTTCATCGACTTGTCAATCAGAACTCCCAAGTCTCTTTCCTGGGAGGTCTCTCCAAGTACTGCCCCGGACATCCTGTATTCGTGCATGAGATTTTTGTTACCAACATGCATCACTTTACACTTTCCATGTTGAACCTCATTTGCCATGTCGATGCCCATTTCTTGAGCTTGATTATATCACATTGCAGATCTTCACAATCCCTCTGTGTTTTCACTACTCTGAATAAATTCGTATTGTCTACAAATTTAATCACCTCGCTAGTCGTACCAATGTCCAGATCATTTATAAACCCACACATACATTAAAATATAAAATTCCATGTCATACAAGATGCCTCAATAACACATTAATAAACCAAATAAAACAAACCAGACCATCGAACACCTCCATGACCAGCACACAGCACTCAAGAGTCATCATTCCTTCACCCTCAACCAAACTCAGACCCTATATTTCATTTTATAGAACAGATGTTTTTTCAGCAATTTCCTAAAGTTCTGTACATTTTGCTGCTGGCGAATGTATCCTGGAAGATTGTTCCACTCCCAGAGGCCGATGCAGTGAAAGACACTGTTTCTGGAAGAGGAAAGCCTTAACTCCCGCACAGATTGTACGGACAGATCACAATGCTCAATTGACCGGAGCAGTCGAGCCGGCTCACACAGCAAGATGCTCTGGACCAGGTGTTTAGGGGCCAACTTCTGTAAGCACATAAAGATATTCACTAGTACCTTGTACCGGATCTTATCCTTTAGTTTCAGCCAATATAACCTTATAAAATATTCTGTTACATGCTCACGTCTATCCAATTTAAACAGAGAGCACACCACTGAATTTTGGGCTACCTGAAGCACCCCCAAGACTGATTCTGGTACTCCCAAGAACACCAGACTGTAATAGTCAAAAACGGACAAAAACATCGACTGTAATACCATCTTAAACAATGTGGTTACTAAATAAGGTCTCAATCCATTAACTAACTGAAGATGAAAACACACCTTCCAAAATACAGCAAGCACCTGCCCTCTCATAGTGAGTCCTGAATCCAAAAGCACACCAATATACTTTACCTCGCGCCTTATCAATACTCTCTCCCCCAGCAACTCAGCTGTCTCGGGAACATTAACACCTAGGGTTCTTGTAACATTCAACACCTGTGTCTTCCGAATACTTAACTTCAGCCTGTTATGGTCCATCCAGTGTTTTATCGCTACCACTACCGACTCTAAGCATGTTGAAACCCCATCAAAAGGGATGGCATCGGAAGTGTTTAACCTTCAGCCAGTTCATGTTAATCTGTGGGAGGAATTACTGATCTAATCACCACATTCTTTAGCCACAATAAAGTCCAATTGCTTTGGTTCAAAGAAAAGAACATTTTTACCACCAAATGAAACACAGCATTTTGCAGGAAATTTTTATATAAAAGTGGCACACCGAAATACTGAGTCTGCGATTTGTGAACTGCGAATTTGCGGTGAAACACTGTATATCTAAAAATGAATATCAACCCCCTCCCCTTTTTACTAAGCTGCGGTAGAGGTTTCTATCACGGCCCAGAGTGCTAAATGCTCTGACGCTGCTCTGATGTTCATAGAATTCTTAGAAAAACGGCACCTTCATCATGTCTACAGAGGTGCCTTAGAACGACTAAAGTCAAAGAAGGCATGGTTAACACTGGAAATTACCTTAGGCATTCTATGACACTTCTGTAGATAGAATTCTCATCATAGATAGGCATCAGAAATGTAGGCCCTTAAAACACTGGCCTACATTTTTAGTGTCTACCTTTTTTCAAAAGCCACAATTCTGTAAATGGCGCCTTTGTGTGATTGGCACATGATCGGCAGCCGCCAATAACAATACCATTTTCAGAATCCAGCCCTAAGTTCCTCTCAAGGGATATCCCTACCACACACTCTCCAAAGGAAATTGCACAAGCCTTCTCTGGAGTAGCCCCCATACTTTGAAATGCATTTCCAGCAAGGTTTTGCTTAATGGAAAACTATCTTAACTTCAGGAAGTATGTGAAAGCTTCTCTCTTCTCTCAAACCTTTAAAGGAAGCAGCTAACCAGATAGTTAACACACACAAGACTGTAGCAGGATCTGATTTCAGTTAGAGTAGGAGTGGATAAGCATTATCCTTCTCCTTTAAGCACAGACTTTTCCTTAAATCACACTTATTTCAAACTCCTGTTTGTAAGTTTATCTTTTTATATATTCCACCTCCACTTAACTGCTATCTATTAAGATGTTTATATATATACTGGGCCTGATAGTCAAAGGAGTTATGCTCATACATTGGCCTCTGAAAATTTACTAGGGATGAGTGCATACATTTTTACTCCAAATTTCACTAAACTCTTAAATTTAGGAGTATATAAAATGTGTGGTAATGGGATGGATTTAAGGTGGGGAAAAGAAGTTAGTGCTGGAAATCAGCGTGGGACTCCTATGCCCATAAATTAGGTAAATGAATGGCAGGCTTAAATTTATGTGCATATCTTTTGTGCTCCAAACTATGTTTTTCTGAAAATAGGGCCCTCATTTAAGAACCTATGGTAATTTAGGAGTGCAGCTTTGTTTGAATATTGGGCTTTAAGACAGGGGTAGGGAACTCCGGTCCTCCAGAGCCGTATTCCAGTCGGGTTTTCAGGATTTCCCCAATGAATATGCATGAGATCTATTTGCATGCACTGCTTTCAATGCATATTCATTGGGGAAATCCTGAAAGCTCGACTGGAATACAGCTCTCGAGGACTGGAGTTCCCTACCCCTGCTCTAAGAGTTGGCACTGTGCAGGTACATAGCATACTTTGCTATTAGGTGTGTAGTAATTTGAATATGTTTACTGATATAATTGTCTATAGTATATCTATGTTTGCCTTATTCTTGCTGTATACCACCATGGGTGAATTTTTACAAAAAGGTAGAAAATCCTAATAAATAAATTAACTAACTAAATATATAATATAAGTGGCCAAACTACTCTTAAGAGTCACACTGTCCAGGAATCCCAACTTTGATCTTTTACTACCATTATATTTTATATTATAAAATGCCTTCTCTGTAACATAACTCATACACCAACAGAACCATTGGCCCAAAGCCAGTTATGTGGGAGGGTTTGATAGCTGCCAACACATTATTTGGAACGCTCATTTTCAGCAGGCATATATTTCTCAACTCAGCTTTTCAGCATTCCTTCAACATTCTGAAATCTCACATCTGTGTCTTCTTATAGCTTTGATCAAGAAAGCAAGTATTCTATCTACACTGGAGCATTCTGGAATATACCAAGTTCACAAGGTGTCTGTGTAGGAAACTGTGAAATATTCTATGACAAAATGCAGGCAGAAGGGATTATTCTAGTGCTAAAATATTCTGGGCTGTATAAAGAGAGGCGTAGTCAGTAGAAGGAAGAAGGTGTTGATGCCCCTGTACAGGTCATTGGTGAGGCCCCACTTGGAGTATTGTGTTCAGTTTTGGAGACCGTATCTGGTGAAAGACGTAAGAAGACTTGAGGCGGTCCAGAGGAGGGCGACGAAAATGATAGGAGGCTTGCGCCAGAAGACGTATGAGGAGAGACTGGAAGCCCTGAATATGTATACCCTAGAGGAAAGGAGAGACAGGGGAGATATGATTCAGACGTTCAAATACTTAAAGGGTATTAACGTAGAACAAAATCTTTTCCAGAGAAAGGAAAATGGTAAAACCAGAGGACATAATTTGAGGTTGAGGGGTGGTAGATTCAGGGGCAATGTTAGGAAATTCTACTTTACGGAGAGGGTGGTGGATGCCTGGAATGCGCTCCCGAGAGAGGTGGTGGAGAGTAAAACTGTGACAGAGTTCAAAGAAGCGTGGGATGAACACAGAAGATTTAGAACCAGAAAATAATATTAAAGATTGAACTAGGCCAGTTACTGGGCAGACTTGTACGGTCTGTGTCTGTGTATGGCCGTTTGGAGGAGGATGGGCAGGGGAGGGCTTCAATGGCTGGGAGGGTGTAGATGGGCTGGAGTAAGTCTTAACAGAGATTTCGGCAGTTGGAACCCAAGCACAGTACCGGGTAAAGCTTTGGATTCTCGCCCAGAAATAGCTAAGAAGAAGAAAAAAAAAAAAAAATTAAATTGAATCAGGTTGGGCAGACTGGATGGACCATTCGGGTCTTTATCTGCCGTCATCTACTATGTTACTATTTCAAAAAGTTATTAGAAATGATGGTCTAAAATTAACTCCTCCTATGGAGTTTCATGCTGACAGACATGATGGAAGTCTTAAGGTCTTATCTCCTTCATTTCATATAGGGCAGGGATCTCAAAGTCCCTCCTTGAGGGCCGCAATCAAGTCGGGTTTTCAGGATTCCCCCAATGAATATGCATTGAAAGCAGTGCATGCACATAGATCTCATGTATATTCATTAGGGAAATCCTGAAAACCCGACTGGATTGCAACCCTCAAGGAGGGACTTTGAGACCTCTGATATAGGGCATATGCAGTTAGGTGCCCAGTAACAGAGTAGCACCAGTTATGCATTTGCAATTCCTGCCACCACATCTCCAAAAAGATTTAGAGGAATTAGTAAAGGTACATAAAAGGGCAACAAAAATGATAAAAGGGATGGGATGACTTCATTATGAGGAAAGGCTAAAGCGGCTAGGAGAAGAGATGGTTCAGGGGAATACGATAGAGGTCTATAAGATACTGAACATAATGGAATGGGTAGATGTGAATCTCTTCTTTACTCTTTCCAAAAATACCATATTTGCCGGCGTATAGGACGACTGGGCGTATAAGACGACCCCCCAACTTTCAGTTAAAAAATAGAGTTTTGTGTTATACTCGCCGTATAAGACGACCCCTTCTTCCGCACACCTTCTCTACCGCCCCGGGTGCAGCACAGCCGGCCAGGTTCCCTTACTTTTGTGGCACTTCCCCGACCGACCGACAACAGCCCCGGTCCGACAAACCTCCCTGCCCTTAACCGCGAATCTAAATTACCTTCTTACAGCTGCTGTAAGAAGGTATTTAGATTCGCGGCTACAGGGCAGGGAGGATTGTCGGACCCAGGCTGTTATCAGTCAGTCGGGGAAGTGCCACAAAAGTAAGGGAACCTGGCCGGCTGTGCTGCAACCGGGGCGGGGCGGCCGCCCCTCGAACCGCGAGGCTACTCTGCTTCTCCTTACCTGCCATGCCTGCAGCACAGAGCCGAACGGAAGTCTTCCCGACGTCAGCGCTGACGTCGGAGGGAGGGAGGGCTTTGTTTAAGCCCTCCCTCCCCTCCGACGTCAGCGCTGACGTCGGGAAGACTTCCGTTCGGCTCTGTGCTGCAAGTAGAGAAGGTAGGGAGAAGAAGAGCCGCGCGACTGAGTACATCCAGCCCCGCAAGTAAGGGCATGTAAACTGTACCCGGCGTATAAGACGACCCCCGACTTTGGGGATGATTTTAAGGTACTAAAAAGTCGTCTTATACGCCGGCAAATACGGTACTAGAACTAGAGGGCATGCGAAGGTGGAGGAGATTGTGGATGAAGGTGTTAGAAGATGAAGGAGATTATGGTCAGCTGAATCGAGGAATCAAGTGGGGACTTGGGGAATAAAAAGGTTGTTGATATATGATGGCACAGAAGATAGCCTGCCTTTGTAAACAAGTAGTACTATCTTAAATTTAATGTGTGCTAAGATGGGTAACTAGTGTTCTGCAAGTAGTAGTGGTGTAACATGGTCAAAATGGTGGGCCTTATAAAGAAGTATGATAGCACTAGATCAGCGGTTCCTAACCCTGTCCTGGAGGACCCCCCAGGCCAGTGAGAGAGATCTGCATATAATGGAGGTGACAGGCATGCAAATCTGCTCCACGCATATTCATTAGGGCTTTCCTGAAAACCCAACTGGCCTGGGGGTCCTCTAGGACAGGGTTGGGAACCACTGCACTAGATTGTTCTAATTATAGGCATTTGAGTGAGTAAACAGGGAGATCAGCATAGAGAGAGTTGCAGTAATCTAACCTTGATATGACTAGAACAATGAGGAGTGTGCCTTATGTACCTGGGACTTAATTGAGGAGCATTAATGTAAGTGCTCAAATATGGATTAGAACAGTTTAACTCACACTGTGTGCAAAGGCACACTAGTGTACCTCCTGCGATTTCAGGTATGCCACGGTACACTGGGGAGGAGGAGAGGTGGTGGCACCAGCTGACTGCCTACAGGATGTGCCTCTCGTCACGAGAGGCACATCCTGTAGGCAATCAGTGAACACAAGCACCTATCCTTCTCTCTGGCCCTCTTCCTGTCTGGCATCCCTCACTGGCATCTCAGTGCATGCCTGGAAGGCCTTCACACACACGCGGACATCGACATGATGATGTCATGCATGCGCGTGATGTCATCACAGCAATATCTGCACACTTCCAGGTGCCTCGAGCCAAGGCCAGTACCTGTAATGTGCCGTGGCTCATGAAAGTTTGCGGGACACTGGATTAGAACATAGTAGAGGAATAGATCAATCAAGTCTCAAAAGTTTATGGACACCATCATTTGGATTTCAGGACTATTCCTGCTTTCTAACTCCAGTCTCAAGGCAGATTATACAGTACATCCAGATAGAGCTGGTAGGTTTCTTTCTTAAGAGTTTACAATCTAAGGCCAAAATTTACTAACATTCTTGTAGGTTAGTAAATCTGGCTTGAGTTTGTACTTGAGGGAATGGAGGATGAAGTGACTTTGGCCATGGTCACAAGGAGCATTAACATTTGAACCAGGATTTGAGCTCTTGCCCCCTATTCTAACTCACAAATTTACCTATTGTCATGTTGGTCCAATAAAATATTTCAGAAGCTACAAGATAAGAAATTGCTTGTCACATCAAAAAATATGTATCTTTGAAAATCTGAAATGTATATCAAGATAAAGGAAGCATGTGTATGATTAGCATGGCTAACAAATTCATAGCTTTAAAAATGTGTAACAGGATCAGAAAAGGCAGCTAATGAGATAAACAGCCTGGATGACTGGTGTTCTTTTTATCTGCAGAGCTAAGGCTGCCAGATTTACAGTAACAGCCTGTTCCCTGTGAAGAGCACTGGTGAACTTAATTTTCTGGCAAAATTGTAAGGTTTAAAATCCCATTGGAGATTTATTCAATTAAAATCAAAACGCTGCATATTTTACTGTATTCATAACAACATTCAAGAACATTCAAATCACTAGTAACTATATTTGTCTGCACCCCTCCTCTCCCACAAATATTATACACAGCAGGCTGTCAGAACGTTATGTCATTGCAGTTGCAGACAAAACATTTTGGCCCTGCTTCAGAAACTATCCTGCTCATTCTATAATAGTTTGTCTAAAATTAGATGCCATTTATGCACCATTTTATAGAATACCAGTACATATGTGCTTATAGGACTAAATTCAGTAAATGGCGCCCAAATCTGGGTGCTGAAAAAAATGCACATTGAGTATTATTCTATAATCCAGCATATCTCAAATTGTGTGCCGCGGCACACTAGTGTCATAACAAGGTTCTGGGTGTGCCGTGAGATGCTGGCAAGGAGGAGAGGTGCAGGCGCCGTCTGATTGCTTACAGGACGTGTCTCTCGCAGTGAAAGGCACGTCCTGTAGTAAGTCAGCCTGCTCCGTTACTTCTCTTCCAGTGATGGTAGGCTCTGGGTTGTGGCTTCAGAGCCTCCGCACATGCGTAGATGTTGCTGTGATGACAACACACATGCATGTGATGACATCATGCATGCTTGTGATGTCATCGCATTGACGTCCACGCATTTCAGATGCCCTGGATCCACAGCTCTGAATTTAGTGTGCCGCAACTACAAAAAAGTTTGCAGGACACTGCTATAATCAGTGCACTGAGCTGGGTACTGTTTATAGAAAAGCATGTAGTGCCAGAATCCATGCCTACCTAAATGCTGGTGTAAATCCTTGTACCTAAATTAGATGTGGGTCCCTTGAATTCTAAACTAATGCACCCATCTGTAGTGAGCACTCTTGACCCATCCATTCCCCTCCCATGGCCACGCTCCCCTTTTCAGAAGAGTGCTAAAGGATTTGCCTGTGTTTCTTTATAGAATAGCACCTAGGAAGATATGCCCAAAAATTCAATTAATGCCAATAATTGATTGTTAGTGCCCTTTTTTGCCGACAGTAGGCTCATTACTCAATTAAACTGTGTGTGCAGATTGGGTATGCATCCAAATCTGCATGTACAGTTTTATAGAATTCCCCTGATAATGTGCAATTATGCATGCAAGAACTAGTTGCGTGCTCATCAATATTCTATAATGTGAACACACAGCTATCTTAGCTTGTAAATGGACTTGCCTCCCACTTATCCGCACAGTTTATAGAAGGCTGTAAGTTGCGTGCATAGATGTTACTTTTAAGTGCCTTCTTTTTGACGTGACATAAGTGAATGAGTCAATTCAGATGTATGCTCATATTCTATAACAGAATCTGGGCACCTAGGTGACATTAGAGAAATAGTGCTGAGTGTATAGCAACGAGGCACTGTGATCCAATAGGATTCAAACTAGAGTTCTGAGTGAGGTAGACATCCCAGTTGTAAGGGAGGAGCTATATCCTTCCTTTCTCAGAGAAGGTCAAAATAGGAGCCTAGGAGGGAGTGTAGCTGAGAAGTATATAGAGCTTAGCTCACTGAACGAGGGACTAAGGAGAACAGGTTTAGCGGGGCAGTATTTTACAGATCGATTATCAAAACGGCTCACTGTGGTCATTTCCGAGCTTCCTAGCAAGTCTCCAACTCTGCCATGTATAATAAGGTCAATAATATTAAAATAGTAGTAAAATGTGCTCATTAATATTAAAAGGAGCACTTTGAGCGATTCTGTATCATTGCTGGGTGATTTCCTAACCTCGTACCACATTTGTGGACAAAATTTCCCGTAAGTGTCTGAGCTGTGAAAAGCCGCTGCCAAGCTCCTCACTAATTGACTCCAAGAACCACACAGGCAAACTCAGGCAATATTTTATTTAAGCAGAGAATAAAAATGTAACAGCACAAAATGTATTTAGCAAAATATATTGTCTTAATTGGTATACATTGGAGGGATTGGTACAGGTAGATGCCAAGGCAAAAAATATCTAGCTGTAAGTAATCATCCCTAGTTAAACAAAGGCCTGCATCGATTTTTATAACCTTTTTCTTATAGTTACACCTTCCACTCTTATGCCAATCAAGACTTGTCTTGTCATATTGCAAATTTGCTCCTATCTACCATATCCTATTATTTCATGGTAACCAAACCAACCAGGATGGTTGGTTTGATTCGGAATTACTACAGGCAAAAAGAGACCTAAGAAGGTCAGAAAGACAATGGATTAAATCTGGTGCCCAAGAACACAGGGCTACATGGAGACTTAAACTAAAAAACTACAAAAACCTCACCAAGGACAAACGAAAAAACGTCTATGCCCACAAAATTGGAAATGTTACAAACAACAGCAGCAACCTTTTCAAACTGGTCAACGACCTCTACAACCTTGAAACTCTCACCGACACCTGCGTTAACGAATCCACCCTAACCGCTAACTCCCTTGCAGACTTCTTTAACACAAAGATTCAAAAATTAAGATCATCAATATCCACCCCAGCCAGCCCCCACGGGGACTTCCCTATCCTTCCAAACTCAGACAGGTCCAAACTAGACCCAGGATCCAGAACAGACCTAAGCTGGAATCAATTCACAAATATCGACTGGCCAACCTTCAACACATATTTTAACAAATATTCAAATTCCTTCTGCAGACTGGATACCTGCCCCCCAACATTATGAAAACTGCGCCAATACATTTTAAAGCCAATATGTTAGCATGGGTAAACCTATTACTAACCACTGGCAGTTTCCCAGCAGAACAAGGCCACATCTCAATAACTCCCATCATAAAAAACAAGAAAGAACCATCAAGCACCCCATCCAACTACAGACCTATCGCAAGTATCCCGCTCTTCACCAAAATAGCAGAAGGGGTGGTAAACACAGAACTTACCACATACCTAGAAAAATTTGACATCCTTAATGACAACCAATCAGGCTTTCGCTCCAATCACAGCACCGAAACAATCATAGCCTCCCTCCTAGACCACATACTCTTCAGCCTGGGATCCAGTGCCCTGATTTTACAACTGGACCTGAGCAGTGCTTTCGATCTAGTCGACCACGACATTCTCCTAGACTGCCTTGCCTACATTGGCATCTCCGGCCAGGCCCTTAACTGGTTCAACGGGTTCCTAAGGAACAGATCTTACAGAGTATTTAAAAATGATTCTCTCTCCTACTCCTGGGAAAACTCCTGCGGTGTGCCACAGGGCTCCCCCCTGTCCCCCACCCTGTTCAATATCTACCTCACCTCCCTAGGAAACCTCCTGCAAAGCCTCAAGCTAAAATTATTTATCCACGCAGACGACATTACCATAGTCATCCCTCTAACCAGTTTCACTCAAGAACTCCTTAACTCCCTCACAAGCATACTTAATCAGATAGAACTCTGGATGCTATCCTACAGACTAAAACTAAACCCAGAAAAAACAAAATTCTTCCTAGCAACCCCCAAAGACAAAATCAAGGACACTACAATCCAAGTAAAAGGATCCACATTCCCCCTCGAACAAACCTTAAAAGTACTGGGTATAACACTGGACAAACATCTAACCCTCGAGAAACACACTGATATCACAGTCAGGAAAAGTATCTCGATACTTTGGAAACTCCGCACCATAAAAAAATACTTCGATGACTCTTCATTCCGCCTTTTAGTACAATCCTCCATCCTCAGCATACTGGACTACTGAAACATCATCTACTTGAGCTCCACAAAGAAAACCCTCAGGAGATTAAGAATGATCCAGAACACCGCTGTCCGCCTCATATTTAACCTGAAAAAATGGGACCATATCACCCCTTTCTACCACAAAGTCCACTGGCTCCCACTAGAATCCAGAATCACATTCAAATTTGCATGTTTTTGCTACAAAACAATATTTGGTTTATCCCCAAGCTACATCACCCCTCACTTCACCCTTAACCACAACTATAAGAACTCCCGAAAAATTCAACTCTTCTCCTTCCCCTCCCTAAAACTATGCCACTCAAAAAAATTCCTCGACAAAGCCTACGCCTTTCAAGCTGCCAAACTAAACCCTTGGCTAGCCCAAATGGTCCTCAAGGCCTACAACTACCTCGACTTTAGAAAATTACTCAAAACTCACCTATTCAAAGACCAAGACCCTTAATGCCCCTTCAACCCTCCCCCTGCGCTGATCTACTCCCCTCCCCCATCTCCTCCTCTCCCCCCAACTTCTCTCCTTGCTGTTCGCAACTCTATGATTCAATTCGATATGTAACCATTTGTAACTACTCTCGCTTTGCTGTCTGCAACTCTATGTTCAATTTGATATGTAACCACTTGTAATCTCTGTCTAACTAATGTGAACCGCCTAGAACTCTTTGGGGTATGGCGGTATACAAAAATAAAGTTATTATTATTATTATTATCTATAACTGGCCAATCCTTACACATCCATAGTTTTTTCTGTAGTTCTGCCTTTTCCTTATTTGACAAATTAAAGTTGTTGTTTTTTGTGTTAATTGATGTCAGTTCGATCTTAGGTAAAGAGGTCAGTAAATTCATAAGCCTTGACACCTATATCTTTACATACAGGCTTGTTTTTCTGTACTTTTCTGTACCAGGAACCATATATCTTCTTGCTCACATGATCCAAGTTAAAATACATGACAGGCCTGTATTCTTCCAGCAAAGCCTTGGTGTCCAGCAGGGCCTCAACCTGCTACTTTAATAAATGAAACTTAAGCAGGTTGAAAAGGAAATGCAAGGCAGGTCTGCATATTGTCACTTCATGGGGGACAGAGGGCCCTCGGAGGACAGAGGCCCTTCCTCATCTATCATAGCCTTACTTTCCAGTCAGTGCCTGAGCGCTGATTGGCTTAGGCGCTGACAAGAAAGCAAGGTTTTTCAGCTCAACCCTTCCCAAAAATTTTTTAAAAGACCCCTGAATCAAAGAACAGCAGGAAGGATACCCACTCCCTCCCCCTGCCACCATTGGGGTCCCACAACAACCTCCCAGACTCCAGGCAAGAGGAATGCCCACTGTCGCCCACTCCCAGCAAGAGGGATGTCCACACACACCTGCTGCCACCGTTGACCCCCAACTGACAACCTGCTGACACCCCCGGCAGGAGGGATGCCCACTCCATGCCACTGTCACCCCCCCCCAAAAAACCCCGCTGACACCCCTGGCAAGAGGGATGCCCACTCCTTCCTGCCACTGCCATTGTCCCCTCCTCCCAACAAACTCCTGACACCACGGCAGGAATGATTCCCACTCCCTCCCAACAACAGGGTCCCCATCCCCCGCCAACCCCCTGTACCTTTAGTATGAAGGCCAACTGGAGGGATGCCTACTCTCTCCAGCTGGTAGGCCTGCCTCTTCAAAATGTCAGGCCTTCCCCTTCCCAGTGCATCCTAAGGCTCTGACTGGTCCAGGCATCTAAGGCTGGTGGACATGCTTAGATTGGTTGTACTGCAGTGTTTGTGTCTGAATATTACTTTGCTTGCTCGGCACATGCCAGGTTCTATTAACAAAATTGATGATGCTCTTTCCTGCATGCAGTGGGTCCATTTCTGAGCCTTGATACCCAACGCAGGTGGAAGATGGGGAGGAATGTTCGAAAGGATCTTGAAGAAGTCATTGGTGCCTATGGGGGAGTGGGACATGGTGAATTTTTTTCTATATGCTAAACAGGTCAATTAGTCATTGTCTGCAGTGATGCTGTCCTTAGCTAGTAGGGCATTCTTATCACATTTGTGTGGTTTTCGTGATCCTACAAAGTCTGGTTTGATACAAGGTGCTGAAGAGATTTGGAAAAGAGTGTGACATTCGAGTTCATCTGTTCCACTGACCTTTTTATTTATTTAGTCATTTATTTAACCTGTCTTCCCAAAGGAGCCCAGAATGGGTTACAGGAATACATTCATATTATGGAATACATTCATATTATGGGTGGGACAAATTTTAGTGAGACATAGACTTTACAGCATTCTACATGGACAAGGGTATAGATTACAGCAATTACAGTATAGATATAACATTTAGACTTACAAATACAGACTTAGTGAACATAGGGTGGTTTAAATTGCAGCATTTTCAATGTAGATATACTAGGAAGTGAAATAGCTTTTCTTTGCAGGTAGGTGCATCTTTGTTGTCAGAAAATGTGGTAGCAATTCAGGCTATATTTGCGGTGGCATGTGAATTTTAGCGAGATTCTGTTTGGTATATTAGGTGGTATCTTTGGGATTCCATCCGTCCGGGGTGTAGACGTGGGTCTTCAAGGAGCTGGGTTTGTAAAGAGGAAAGTTTTCACAGCTTTTCTGAAGTTCCAAAGACTGCCTAGTGATCTTATGGATGAGGGGATGACGTACCACATTCTGGGTATGTAATGAGAATATGAGCGTCTTCGGGCTTTCACATATGTGAGTGAGCAGCCTGGTGGCAGGACTAGCCATTTTTCTATTTGGGATCTCAGTGATCGTTTGGGGACGTAATTTTGATGCTATGTAGTTTGGTGTCATTTTGTGGAAAGTCTTGAAAGCTAGCACTAATGCTTTAAAGGCGCATCGTTTTTGGATAGGTAGCCAGTGCATGGATGTTAGTGCAGGGGTGACATGGTCGCGGAAGCACAAATTTTTTAGGAGTCGGATTGTGGCATTTTGCACACCTTGTAGACGGGAGAATGTTTTTGCTGGTAAGCCCACTAGTAGAGCGTTGCAGTAATCTAAGTGGGATAGTACTAATGCATATAGTAACTGGGCGAAATTGTTTTCTGATAAGTAAGCACGGATGCATTTTAGTTGGCAGAGGCAGTAGAAGGATGAAGATACTAAATTTGATACATGGTCTGAGAGCGACAGATTTGAGTCAAGAGTCACTCCTAGGCTGCAGACTTTGTCTTTGGCTGTAAGGGTGTCATTTCCCCATGAAAGAGATGGGTGGGGATATTCGCAGGAGTCTTTATGTATCCAGAGAAGTTCTGTTTTTGACACATTGAGCTGTAGTTTATTTGCAGTCATCCAGTTTTTTATTTCTTTTAGGCAGCAGTGCAGTTTTTCCATTTGTATATCTTGGTGTTGACCTAGGGCAATGGTAGGCAAACTCATTAGTCAAAAGTGCCAAAATCAGCAGTACAATGATTAAGATTATTTTTGAGAGCTTGCGCTACGATGGCTACATCAATCCGACTGACACCCCACTCGCCCGCACATAGTCGAAATCGATTCGTGGCAGTGCCTAGAGAATGACACGGGGAAAAAATTTGTCCCCATCCCCGTGAGCTCGGTCCCCATCCCCACAAACCATCTGATCCCATCCACACAAGCCTCAAATAGTTTTATACTGAACTTATTATATTAAAGTATAAAAAGAAACAATATTCTGTACAATTGTCAATTTATAAATCAGCATCTTCTCCCCACTCTCTCTTCCCTATTTCCCTTCAGCGTCCTCAGCCCACTCTCTCTCCATTTCCCTTCAGTGCATGCACATAAAAACAAGCAAGCAATTTTATATAATTTCTATTCTATTCATTCATATAAATTAAAGTCTAAATAATGCCAGTCACATAACAAAACATGATTTTACAAAAATAATTCCCTGCACAGTTAAGCTTGCAAGGATTACTAGATGTCTTTCAGCAGCTCCCCTCCCTCCCTCCCCCTTACCTTCGTGGCTAAGTCAAAATGATCTACCAACAATAAAATTTTAAAAAACACAAAGCACACTGTATGCAGAGAAAATGTTAATTATCATTTATTTTCCGTGGGTTTTCAAAGAGGTCAAGGCAGATGACTTTAAGCAATGTCACCTCAGTAACAACTTTACAAAAATAGACAAATATACCCCCTCCTTTTTTACTAAACCACAGGGAGCTGCGCTGAATGCCCTGCGCTGCTCTTGATGCTCATAGGCTCCCTGTGCTAAAAACTTTTATTGTGGTTTAGAAAAAGGGGGGCCATAGTGCAAAATATAGACAGCAGATATAAATTCTCAAAACGGACATATTTTGATCACTAAATTGATAATAAAATCATTTTTCCTACCTTTGGTGTCTGGTGATTTCATGAGTCTCTGGTTGCACTTTCTTCTGACTGTGCATCCAATATTTCTTCCCTTCTTTCAGCCTCCTGTATACGTCCTCTCCTCCAGACCTCATTCCCTCCCCCAACTTTTTCTTTCTTTCACCCTGCCCCCTTCTTTCTTTCTCTCTCCATGCCCCCTTTCTTTCTGTATGTCTGTATTTCTCTCTCTGTGCCCCATTTCTTTCTTTCTTTCTCCATGCCCCCTTTCTTTCTTTCTTTTTTTCTGCCCCCCCTTTCTTTTTTTCTCCCTCCCTCCCTGCACTAGTATAAACACACGTAAGCAACTATTTGTCTTTATAGAAAGTTGACTTAAAATAAAGCTCCTCTTTATAAAAGTTACCCTCAATATGACTGGGAAATGTGCATTCCTTGATTTTGTTTGTTTCCTGAACAAGTGCCTATAGACTGCTACTGCCGTCATCGGGGAACAGGCCGCCGCTGAGTTCTGACTGAGCTCTCCCTGCTTTGCCACTGAAGCGCAGGGCCGACCAACTCTTGCCACCCGACGTCAATTCTAACGTTAGAGAGGAAGTTCCGGACCAGCCAGGCAGCGATTGGCTGGCCCAGAACCTCCTCTCCGACGTCAGAATTGACGTTGGGTGGTGAGAGTTTTTTGGCCCTGCACTTCAGTAGGGAAGCAGGGAGAACTCGGCGGCAGTTTGTTCCCGGATGGCGGCATTGGTGGCCTATTCCCCAGCAGCGGTGATTGAGGGAGGGCAGGGAGGAAGGGAAGCAGGTTAGTCACGAACCATGAGCCGCAATCAGGTGGCTAAAGAGCTGCAGTTTTCTGACCACTGACCTAGGGGAAGGTAGAGCTGTGTGTCATCTGCGTATGAGTGTATTTTGATTTGGTGTTTTTCTGCGATGTCGAGTACTGGTTTGACGTATATGTTAAAGAGGAGTGGGAATAGTAGTGCACCCTGAGGCACTCCATAGTCGAGAAGTTTTGGCTCCGATAAGGAGGGTTCCAATAATACTTTCTGAGACCTTTCGTGTAAGAAGGAGGAGAACCATGCCAGTGCGACATCATGGATTCCAATGGAGTGCAGTCTGGATAGGAGGAGTGAGTGATCGATGGTATCGAAGGCGGTGCTCAGGTCTAATAGGACTAGCAGAGCATCTTTCCCCTCATCAAGGATTTTCCAACAGTCATCTATGATATCAAGAAGCACCGTTTCTGTGCTGTGGTGTTTCCTGAATCCTGATTGGAAGTTGGAGAGGGTGGTGTTTGTTTCCATGAAGTCTCGTAGTTGTGTGAGTACAATCTTTTCTAGTATTTTTGAGATGAATGGGAGATTTGAGACTGGCCTATAGCTGCTTGGATAGTCTGGGTCCATGGTGGTTTTTTTTAGAAGTGATTTTACTACAACAGATTTCTAGCTCTGTGGTATTATGCTATGCCAGATTGTAGGGTCTCGTTAATTAGAGGTAAGATGGAGTTCAGGAAGGATTTGCTGGTAGCTAGAAGTGTGATGGATGGGCAAGGGTCCAGGATTGATGTTGTGGGGTGTAGGGAGACTATTGTGCTTTTTAGGTTGTCAATGGAAACTAGTATGACGCTGTCTAGAGAGTCTATCTTGTGTAGGTTGTTATTTTGTATAGTATTTGGGATGCTTGGCAGAGCTTTGGCTTCTAAGTCTAAGGATTCTCGTATCTTTGATATCTTATCATGGAAGAAATTTGCGAGGGATTCACAGTCTAAATTTGATTGTTGGATGTGATGTGGTCTTTGGGAGGAGGTGAAAAGGTTTTTCGACAATGAGTAGATGGCCTTGATCAGTTGGGGATTGGATTTTAGGTTTGTGAAATATGCCTTTTTTGTTTCGAGTATTGCTAATTTATAATCTTTCAAGAGGCTTTTCCAGGTGGATTTGTCCTTGGTGTTGTGTGTTTTGCACCAGTTTTTTTCCGCTTTCCTGACTTTCCTTTTCCGTTCTCTCAGGCTTTCTGTGAACCAGGGTGATGAGAAAGATCTTATTTTGTTTTGACTTTTTTAACTCTTGCTAATTTCTCGTACAGTGACTTTACGCCAGCATGCACAACAATCTTTGCATTATATACTGTATGTGTCTCATCTTTTAAGGTGTCTTTGTTTTATTTGGTCTTTCTATTGGCTTTCTTTGCTGCATTGTGAGTGGGTGAATTGGTGGTTCCACATACAAACTCTGTGAGAGAGTCTAGACCAGGGGTGCCCACACTTTTTGGGCTTGCGAGCTACTTTTTAAATGACCAAGTCAAAATGATCTACCAACAATAAAATAAAATAAAAAAAACACAAAGCACACTGTACGCATAGAAAATGTTAATCATCATTCCTATTCCAGGGTTTTTCAAAGACGTCAAAGCAGATGACTCTATGCACTATCACCTCAGTAACAACCATACAAAAATAGACAAATATACCCCCCTCCCTTTTTACTAAACCACGATAGCAGTTTTTAGCGCAGGGAGCTGCGCTGAATGCCCAGCGCTGCTCTCGACACTCATAGGCTCCCTGCGCTAAAAACCTCTATTGCGGTTTAGTAAAAGGGGACCTTAGTGTAAAATATAGACAGCAGATATAAATTCAGACACATTTTGATCACTAAATTTAAAATAAAATCATTTTCCCTACCTTGTCTGGTGATTTCATGAGTCTCTGGTTGCACTTTCTTCTTCTGACTGTGCATACAATCTTTCTTCCCTTATTTTAGCCTGTATGCTTCCTCTCCTCCAGACCTCATTCCTTCCCCCAACTTTTCCTTCCTCTTCCCTGCCCTTTCTTTCTCTCTGCCTCCCTTTCATTTTTTTCTGTTTCTCTTCTTTCCTTCTGTCTCCCTGCCTGCTCTTTTTCTTTCTTTCTCCCTGCCCTCCCCCAAGCCACTGCCACTGCCATTACCATCGGGGACCAGGACACAAACGCCACCAATAACAGGCCCCAAGCTCTCCCTGCTTCGACCAACCAGCATTCCTGTCCCCGACGTCAATTCTGCCGTCGGGAAGAGGAAGGCTGATCAGCCCAAGATCGTGATCAACCTATTGGGGGAAATGCTG
This sequence comes from Geotrypetes seraphini, assembly GCF_902459505.1. NCBI lineage: Eukaryota > Metazoa > Chordata > Amphibia > Gymnophiona > Dermophiidae > Geotrypetes > Geotrypetes seraphini. The sequence continues at coordinate 308,675,997 of NC_047086.1, read as the reverse complement.
CCGGGTCCTGCCTTCGCGGAAACAGAAAGTAGGCAGGACCCGACAGGAAGAAGAACAAATGCTTCACTAACCTGTCTCCCGCATTAGCCCGTAGCGAACGCTTGCTTCAGGGCTCTCAACATGTGCGTGCCGGCTTCCCTTCTCCCCTCCCCCCCCCGGACATAACTTCCGGTTTCGGAGGGAAGAGAAGAGAAACGGCACGCACACGTTAGAGCCCGGAGCCATAAGTTCGCTACGGGCTGAAATCTCCAAGCCGGTTTTTGGGGTTTTTTTTAAATGTTCAGCAGCGGCAGATGACAGCTGGGTGGACCGCCCAGCTAAAAGGCCCTAGGGAGAACACTGGAGAGGAAGGCTGATCGGCCCATAGATCAGGACGGCAACACGAGTCTATCACAGAGCCCGGGATGGGCTCCGTGATCGACTCGCGTTGCCTTCCTGAGCTACTGGTCGATCGCGATCGACATGTTGGGCACCCCTGGTCTAGACTGTTATGGCTGATGTGGGTTTATACCTTAACAAATTAGTGTTTTGCATTTGTAGCTTCAAAACTTATCATTGAGGTTGGGGCTGCTGGATCAAGTTGCATGCTCTGCTAGGTCAAATCACTTGTCCTGTTCATTGTGTTTATGTTTATTGAGAGCTTCTATACTGCTACTAATGACTGGGGAGTCAATTCAAGGCAGTTTACATGAGCTTCAGTAGAGGTGTTATAATACAGAGATACAAAGAGCTTCTGTGAGGTGTTACAATATATGGACTCAATACAGAGTTACAAAGGACTTCTGTAGAGATATTAATAGACTTTAATACTGGCATATTTATGCCATAATCAATCATCCTACTTATATGCACACATTTATATCAGAATCAATACCGGCACATCAGTTATCCCATTTACTGTATATGCACACTTTTATACCAAGTTTACCATTTTCAGCTAAGTACACTATATTTGCACACATCTTAAGAAGGTTGGCTATTTCAACTAATTATAATCTATTTACATACATCCCAGAAAGTTCTAGCTTCCTCTCTCTGTCAACTTCATAATTTCAGTTTAAGTAGTCTGAGAAAAGGATAGTCTTTATCCCTTTATTGGATTTTCCAGTGCCCTTTTCTAGCTTTAATTCCTTCAGTAGAGCATTCCACCACACTGGAGCCATTACCGAGAACATTCCTGCCCTGGTGCTTTTGTATTTGATGTTTTTGAAGGAGGGTATTTGTAGTAGGGACTCTTGCCTCAAGTGCAGAGCACGTAGGTATGTATAGTTATATAGTCCTGTTGCTAGGTATTGCGGTTCTGAGAGGTGAACGGTTTTGTGTGTCAGCAATAAGATCTTGAATTTCACCCTGCTCTCAATTGGGAGCCAATGGGATTCTTTCAGTAGCGGAGTGGCACTCGTCTGTCTTGATTTTCCTAGCTAAAACCTTGCTGTGGCGTTTTGTACTGTTTGGATCTGTCTGATCGTGTATTTCGGTAAACCCAGCAAGGTTGCATTGCAGTAGTCAAATATTATGAGTACCAGAGATTACTATGTTGGATATTGCTTTGTGGGAGAGGTAGAGTTTCAGTTCTCTAACCCAGTAAAGTTTGCCATGGGCGTTTTTGATGATCTGTATTATCATGTCTAGGCTTGGGTCCCCCTTTATGTTTCCACCTTTGAAACATATCTCATATTAGCAGTCCCTACCATAACAAATATGGTCCACTACTCCCTTACCCTTTAGTGTGGTCCATACATAGCATCAATGATTAGGACTCCCTCCCAGAAACCCTGAATAATGTCTTTATAGCATTCCAATCTCTAGCTAACTAGAGGAACAGGAATTGTGTTTAAAAATAGATTAGGACTCTTGGCTCAAGTGCAGAGCACGTAGGTATGTATAGTTATATAGTCCTGTTGCTAGGTATTGCGGTTCTGAGAGGTGAACGGTTTTGTGTGTCAGCAATAAGATCTTGAATTTCACCCTGCTCTCAATTGGGAGCCAATGGGATTCTTTCAGTAGCGGAGTGGCACTCGTCTGTCTTGATTTTCCTAGCTAAAACCTTGCTGTGGCGTTTTGTACTGTTTGGATCTGTCTGATCGTGTATTTCGGTAAACCCAGCAAGGTTGCATTGCAGTAGTCAAATATTATGAGTACCAGAGATTACTATGTTGGATATTGCTTTTTGGGAGAGGTAGAGTTTCAGTTCTCTAACCCAGTAAAGTTTGCCATGGGCGTTTTTGATGATCTGTATTATCATGTCTAGGCTTGGGTCCCCCTTTATGTTTCCACCTTTGAAACATATCTCATATTAGCAGTCCCTACCTAACAAATATGGTCCACTACTCCCTTACCCTTTAGTGTGGTCCATACATAGCATCAATGATTAGGACTCCCTCCCAGAAACCCTGAATAATGTCTTTATAGCATTCCAATCTCTAGCTAACTAGAGGAACAGGAATTGTGTTTAAAAATAGAAATGGTTCTCTTAATTATCGGTACAGTGTGGTGCTATTGGGTCATTAGGCTAACTGATCATTACCAGGTTGATATTCAAAGTGATGAACAGGCCAGAAATGACTCCTGGCCAGTTAAGTTGCCTATTCAGGGCTAACTGGTCATTTTCAGTGGCACTTTACTAGTTAGCTCTGCTGAAAATTGCCATTTAGTGTCAACCTCAAAATAGGTTAAGTTGGGGGTATTCATAATGGCATAGAAACTAGCATGGCATAAACATTTGTATGCATGGACAGAGCATACCTTCAGACAATTAGGCATTTCCAACTATTTTTGAGTCATTTTACAGTTTGGGAACCCTTTTACAAAGCCACACTAAAACATGACCTGTGCTATTAGGTGTAACAGTGCTTTCCTAATGCAGATAAGCCTTTTATTTGTTAATCTTTGGAATTTCAGTAGATTTACTTGCATTGCACCAGAGCACTGATTTAATTTATAGGTGTTTTATTCCTATAAGTTTTACCCTGCTATACCTGTCACCTGTCTTTGTAGGGTGGAGGTTGGGATCTGAGACCTTGTCCTCCTCATTTTTCATTTTATCGTGTGCTCTGTTTCTCTGGGCCCCATTAGTAGTATTTGTAATACACGTATGTATCTGTTTTGTTTCTGATGACAAGTAGAAGTGTGTTTGGTTATTTGAGGCCACTTTATAGCATGGCTCTAACATGGACACAATTTGCTTTTTGCTATTAATGAACACATGCTAATTTTGAAATTAGTACATGGTCATTAGCACACGAATCTGTTTTTGAAGGTCATAAGGGCTCCTGTGCTAATCCTGCACTAATCGGTCAGCATGTGCCAATGTTCATATGCTAATCTCTACCCCCAAACATGACCCTGTGTCGATCTCAAAGCTACTTTGGGATGTCCCGTGCTAGTGCTTACTGCACTTTAATAAAAAGGATCCTTTTTTGTAGTTTGATATGTTGCATTGCACAGTCAAAATCTTGTGTTTTATTTATGCTTCACTAGGACTTTTCTCCCACTCTATCATTGGGGAAAAATCTTAATTTCTTAATACGTTCAACAAGACTGTTATAGCAGAAGTTTAATCTGAAAAATGCTACTCTGTAAAGCATTCATTTTAACAATTTAATTTCTTTACTTCACCATGTTTCTGAATAATAACTTCAGGTTATCATTAATAAATTAGTTGTCGTATGGTAATTTTGCATATTGCTCAGTTTCCTCTCTCTTGCTGTCACTGTGCCCAAATCTGCTACTTGTACAATACAATGAAAAGAATAACGCAGAAGAAGGAAAAGACATAGGCGTATTCTTTCTTTGCAGGCTTTATATTCCTTCAGGAATACAAAGATTTTATGTGGAGGTCAACGGAGTTAAGCATGATTCTGCTTTGATAGCCAAAGAAATGACTTAAACAACTGTAATAATATGAAGCAGATTAGCAGTCCAATATCAGTTTACATCCTTGAAATAGAAGGAGAGTTGAGTGATCTCATGGCATAAAATAGCCTTCTTGGAGGAGTCTATGATTCCAATTTGGGCTAGTTGTCTGTGAAATATGAGTTCCTCTTCTGGCTGTATTATGCCTGTTCTCAAGCTTTTGGGCTGCTCTGTAGATATAAACAAAATTAGAATGGACCATTTTACTAGACAGAGTAGCTGATCTCATTGCTGCATCATTAAAGGGCGCTTTTATTAAAAGGCACTAAGCCTTTAGTTTAAGGTTAGTGTGTGCGAACTGGCTACCACAGAAGCGTGTGAAAGCATTTTGCAGTATTTTACCTGTTTACAACTAATTTTGGAGAGGGTGTGTTATGGATGGAGAGCAAATATTTCCATGTTGTCCAGCTAGCACATTATGATCAGCATCTGCTAACTAGGTAATGAAGAGTTAACGTGGGAGCACCTAGTACCTAGGAGGCGTTAGGTGCTCCCATATTAACTCTATGCAGGTGTTGTGGATTCATGACAACATTAGTACATGATCGTCAATAAAATATATTTTTAAAAAATCTCATGCGTGCCATGTTATATCTGGGCTTAGCGTGTGGGAAAGTTTGTGTTAAAATACATTATGCCCAGATTTTACCACCCTACAGTACAAGTGCCTCTAAACTGAAAAACTCTTGAGGTGAAATACAAAATTTAGGTCCTCGTTTTATAAATATCCCCATGTGTAAACAGCAGCTTTTAAACCTGTAGATTATCTGTAAGTGCAAATAGCAAGTGTAGAAAGCTACTATTTAGAAAACTACATATGGTGATCCACACCTCATTTAGGGACTCTTTTACTAAATCCACAACAAAAATGTCCTTAACAAGGCCCTTCTTACACAGGCCTTTCCCATGTGCTAAGGCCATTTTTGCTGTAGCCAATAGCGTGCGGTCATTTAAAAAAAACAAACCACAACAACTTACCACATGAGCTCCTGCCACCACCTGGTAAGGGTCTATGTGTTAACTCTGTGCTAACCAATTAGCATGTGGTAATACCTCATGTGCTGATTAGCGCTGTCAAGCCTACTCTCCACCCCCTAACATATCCCCTTCAAAGAAAAAAATTATAATTTAGTGTGTAGTGTACATGAACAAATTGGCAAATATACTGTGGGATGCCAATGCACACCCCATGGTAAGCCTTTTTTAAAGTGTAGTGAGGGAGCGCTAGCACTTACTGCAGTTTAGTAAAAGGACCCCTTAGATAACAAAAGGTAGTGGTCAGGGCGTAAAGAGGGAGTGGTTTGAGCAAGCCAAAAATACTAACCTGTATTCTCCTTTTAACAAGGAGAGTACACATTGCTCTGAAAAAAAAATCTAGATATGTGCTGGAAGGGGTGGGTGTAAAGGCCAAGTCAACTCTCCCAACTGTCCTGTTCTGACATTATTTCCCTTCCCCTAATTACAGACATCTCTGAAGAGCAAAGAGGTAAAGAAGGATGGGACTTGTAATCTGCTTTTTTGTGTGGTTTGTACCATCAAAGTGGTCTACATATTTTATAGACTGGTACTTATTCTGTATTTGGAGCAATAAGGCGTTACATGATTTGCCCAGAATCACAAGGCGCTGCAGTGGGAATCAAACTCACTAACTCAGGGTACTGAGGATGCTGAGCTAACTACAGCCTCTCCTCTACTTTCAAAAAGATATAAACAGGATGGAGTCTGTCCAGAGGAAGGCAACTAAAATGGTTGATCATCCAGGAACAAACAAACCAAAACTGCAGATATGTACAACGATGTAGGCGAATTTTATTGTGACAAACAAACTATATATAAAACCTTTTTACCAAACAGGGGACCCAACACGGTCCGTGTTTTGGACAACCTTCATCAGGGGTCCTATTAGGTACAGATATAATATAAAAAACACAATATTAAAAATACAATAATATAAACAGTTGTAACAATAATAAAAGTAAAAAATAAAAAATAAAAAGTGACGAATAGTGAGAATAAGGCGTACAGGGACAGACTTAAAGATTTCAATATGTATACTTAGGAGGAAAGGCAAGAGAGGGGAGATTTCATAAGAGACATTTAAATCATTTATACCAACATGAGCAAAGATAGATATATTTTCAAAACACTTTATGGCCATAGGGTCTTAACCAGTGAATTGAGTGGTGTGCTTTCTACTGAATGGAATGACATCACTACCGGAATTGGTATTACCGTAAATTAATCGGGGTGTCTTGTGCCTTAGTACATGGTGAGACGAGGGAAGTAATAGCATTTTAAGAATCCCTTAAGCAGCCAGAGGCCTTGTTGGAGGGAGAAATCTGAATTTGTGGTTGGTTTTGAAAACTAATGTTGCTGCATCTACAGCTATTTTGCACCAATGAAGAGAGAGGAGCAGACTATGTAAACAGTGCTGCTGCGTTTTGTACTACGCGTTTCAGCTACATGAATATTTTTCTTCTAAATTCTAATTTAGATTTTAGTTCTCAGTAGAAGGTAAATATCCCTGTTGGATCTGTTCATTTTGTGGGTATGAGTTTTTTATGCCGATGAGAAATGTGACAGCTTAAAATCAATTATGATTGCTGTGTGAAAAGTTCAACTTGAGGCTTTTTCTCAACCCTTTCTGTTAAATGCGGATCTTAAGGGGCTCATAATAAAAATAAATAAATGTTCAAAAAGTGGCCTTAGTTGGTACTTGGATGATCAAAAAGACAGATCATCCAAGTACCGATGATCAAAGCTAGTTTTAGATGTATCTAAAACCAGCTTAGGCCTTTACCTTGCCTCTGAACGCCTAGAGCGAAAAGAGGCGTTTTTGGAGGAGGGGAAAGGGCGGAAGGTAGCTGGGAGGTGGACCAACCTAGACTTAGTCATACTGCAAGTTTAACGAGATTGCCCGCGATCAGCTCAGCAGCCCAGGCAAACTGTCCACCTCCCACAGCAATGATCGCAGCAAGAGAGATGCCTAATCTCTCCTGCCGACACCTCCCCCCTCTGAACTGCCACGATCGCGGCAGGAGAGATGCCCAATCTCTCCTACCGGCAACCCCCAAGCTGCCGCAAACCAGGAGAAGTGATCCCAAGCCCTCTTGCTGGCACCCGAACCCGAACCTGAATACTGGCAGGAGGGATCCCAAGCTCTCCTGCCGAAGACGCACCCCCCACCCCAAATACCGGCAGGAGGGATCCCGGTCGGCCAGCCAACTTTCAGGCTAGTGGGCGGGGAGTATCTGGAGTAGGGGGGTGTCTGGGATAGTGGGGGTGCATTTAGGGGTTAGGGGGGTCCGGGCAGTGGTTGGTGTTCCCACAGGAGGGATTGGGCTACCTCCTGCCGGTATTCAGGGGGGAGGGGGGGAACGCGCCTTCGGCAGGAGGGCTTGGGATCCCTCCTGCCGGTATTCGGGTTCGGGTGGGGGTGCTAGCAGGAGGGCTTGGGATCCCTCCTGCCAGTTTGCGGCAGTTTGGGGGGTGGCACAAGGAGAGATTGGGCATCTCTCCTGCCGCGATCGTGGCAGTTCAGGGGGGGGGGGATGGTGACAGTTACAGGATTCTGTAAAAATTATTTGTTTGTTTTTTGACAGTCACCGGTTACAGAATCCTGCTTTTAGGTGAAGGACTGGCCCCTCCTTCGTCTAAAAGGTCTGGTTTTGGCTGTTTGGGACTTGGGCAATTTTTTGGTTGGGAATGTGTTGTAGGGATAGATGTAGTGGCAGTCTGGGCGAGTAGATTGCCTAACATGGAGGTAAGCCATTCTTGAAAAACCCTTCATTTTGGACTTTTTTTGAGAATGGACATTTCCCTGCTGCCTACTTTCAGGGTTTACTGACTTAGGCCAAATGGGGGCTTAGACATTTTTTAAATTATTATTGTTATGGCCCTCCATGGGTATAAAACCTACCGCTGATGAGTAACAGTTTTTGAAATTATTTATTTTGTATTGTTACTGCATAATTGTTCTTGAGAGACATTTAAACACCATGAAGTAAGTTCTTTCAATTGAAAGAAAACTCCAAAGTGAGGTTAAGAGGTGATAGGCTATGTAGTAATCTAAGGAAATACTTTTTCACAGAAAGGGTGGTATGCTTTATGCATGGAATAGTCTCTCAGTAGAGATAGTGAAGTCAAAGACTACTTCTGAATTCAAGAAAGAATGGGACAAGCACATGGGAACGTAGGAAGAGGAGGAAATAGTGGATGCTGTGGATGGGCATACTAGATGGACCATGTGGCCTTTATCTACCGTCATGCCTTGTTTCTATGTTTCCAAACCCACTTACCCTGCCTAGTGTCTAATGAGGAGCTGAAGTGATGCCCAGCTGCTCTTGGTATACCATGCCTGAGTTCAAAATGGTGATCCTGACTCCTAGCAGTAATATCACAGTACTACTACTATGGGTCATAGGCATAACACCTATTAGAAGTACTATGAAATTACTGATAGGGGTCAAGGATGCACAGAAAGGCAGGAGTAAAGCCATCACTCCTGTTCCCAGTAGACATCAGGGTCAACGGGACCTCAGTACGGGCTGAGATAGAGGGTAGGTGAGTTTGTAATCTGAGGTATTCTGAACTAAAGAGTTCAAGTTTCAAGTTTATTATGGCTTGATATACTACTTTACCTTCCAAAGCGGTTTTTCAACATACATTTTCTAAAAATTATTAAAAGAATGATTTCAGGGAGTGTATTGAGGAAATATATGGAGATGTGGTCTCACCATCTCCCTAAATGATGCCCCTAGCAGTAGTCTTATGCTACTACCACTAGGGGTCATGGTTCCTTAAAACACTAAGAACAAGCCTTATGCTACCATCTCATATTTTGAACAGTTATGTTTAGCCAGATTTTATTGTGACCTTGTCTAGGCTGTGATCCAGCTATAGTTTTCTTTGTTCTTGTTTTTCAAACAGATACAGATACAGTCAAACACTATGCTGATGTAATGGGGGTCAAAGTGGAGTGTCCCTCCCCCTTTGATTTCATGAATAGGTATACTTCCAGATGATATCTGGAGGACATAGGGGTACATACAGTAGGTTGAAAATAATTATCCTGGAGTAAGCTATCTTTGCATGTCTCTCCTTGTCTTGCATGCTCCTTTTTTGTTTGACTGAAAGTGTACTAGAGGAGTGAGAGGTTATTTCAGAGGTGAAGAAGACATTTTACCCCTCAAGAAAATGCAGTGAAGGACCCAGAAGTTTAATTAAAGGGCCCATTACATCAGGATACAATAGAATATTGGAAGATAAAAGAAAAAAAAAAATCCCCTGAAGATTTTAAAACTCTTATTACAATATTTTCCCAATAATTAAACTACTGGTATTATTTTTTGTAGGTTGGCAGGATGTTAGCAGGATTGAAGGGTATGAAGCCAATGGGGTGGGGTTTTTGTGAATTCATGTACTGTTTATATGTGAATGTGCAGTTTGAATTAAAGGGAGGGGCAGGTGCAGAAACTGTGTTGAGATGCTTTGTGTATGATGCAGGGTCTGCCAAAGAACTTTTAGATGGGTGTCACAATGTACTGTGGAGAAAGCAGTCCTGTCTCTTTAAAAGTGTGGAGAAAAGGCTTGTGAAATTGGACATTTCTTTCACAACGGATGTGAACAAATTCTCAGCCTCAGCCTGGTTTCCAAGTTTTTGAGGAGAAGAAAAGAAAATAAATATTGCAGATTTGCTCCCACTGAATATAATGTGAGCTGTGTGCCAAAATACAGGCTCAGCCAGACTTGCTCGTGCCTTGGGAATGAGTGAATGTATTTGCAATGGAGGCCTTCAAGACATGAATAAAACATATGTTTAAGTATGTGAGTGAATAATCTCTTGTACACTGATTTGGGAGTGGAGCGGTGGGTATTAATGGAACGTCTTTGGTGACTCAGTCTCCTGTATGAAACCTGCTATTCTGTGGTTCTGTTCTATCAAAACAAAGGGGCTGCATCAATAGCTTGATTTATTTTACCTTCACATTAGGATGGAATGTCTACAACTTGTTTTTATCCTCTTCTGTTTGTACTTTCACCAGTACAATCTGTGTATCTCGGTTATGTTCAGAAAATGTCACACTCAGATGTAACCCTTTTGCAGTTTAGCAGGATTAAGGATAGGAAACAGCTGCATATACCATTCTTTCCCTGTGATGGTTTCAGTGTTAGATGTTTCCCAGGTTTTCAACCATTTATTTTTCTTTTGGCAAAGATAAAACTATTGGCAGCTAGGCTTCATCCTTTGGCAATTTTCAATTTAAAAATCAATCTATGAAACACAAAAGAGGCAGATAGATTACCTGTTGGCTGCTAAGCCACAGTCCTGTGAGGCTGTTGATCATCACTTATGCTGACTGCTTGCTGGCTGTAGTGCAGATGGAAGATGGAGCTGATAAATCATTTCTCACATCCACAGTAGAGCATAATTTGGTATCCTTAATGCTGCTGGAGAAATATTTCTACAGTAATTTACAATATCCGATGGTTAGAAGTATATACACTGTGAGGGGCATAATAAAAAAAAATGTCTAAGTCCCCTTTTGGCCTAAGGCCTTAAACGTTGAAAGTAGAAGCAGGGAAAATGTCCATTATAAAAAAAAACATCCAAAAGGAGGGTTTTTTGATAATGGCCTGCCTCTACGTTCAGCTGTTTAAACGCCCAGACCACCATTACGTCTAAACTTATACCATATAATCAACCTAAAAAAAACCTAAGCCCCATACGTCCAGAACAAGGGCTTTTAGGCGAAGGAGGAGCCAGTCCTTCACCTAAAAGCTGGATTCTGTAACCGGTGTCTGTCAAAAACAACACCGGTTACAGAATCCACCCTCCCCCCTACAACGATCCGGGCAGGAGGGAGCCCAAGCCCTCCTACCCTGATGAACCGCGACCCCCCCCCCCCCCCGCCGACATTGGTGCAAGAGGGATCCCAAGCCATCTTGCCCCATGATCACCAACCCCCCTCCCCCCCACCGATTCCGATGGGGCCAGGAGGGAGCCCAAGCCCTCCTGGCCCGGCGGCACCCTCCCCCCCCCGGCCCATGTGCCTAAGGCCCCACCCGCAAGAGGAGCCTAAGGCTCCTGGGCCTATTGTGGTTGGCCCAGGCACCTCAGGCCCCACCTGTGGGCAGGATTTGAGCCACCTGGGCCAATCCGGCCTCATTGCTGGGATGGCTGGCCTGCAGGACAGGCAGGCTTGGCACCCGTCCATCCGGCCAACGATTTCAACGATTTCAAGGTACGGGGGGTTGGATTGGGGGGATCGTGGGATCGGCGGGGGGGGGGGTCGCGGGTCAGCAGGGGGGCCTATCGGGGGTTTGGGGGGCGGTCATGGGGGGTTGCATCAAGGGCAGGAGGGCCTTGGATCCCTCCTGCCCGTATTGTAGTGGGGGGTGGGGTTTAGAGGGTGCCGCCGGGCCAGGAGGGCTTGGGTTCCCTCCTGGCCCCATCGGAATCGGCCGATGGGGGGGTGAGGGTGCCGCTGGGCAGGAGGGCTTGTGCTCCCTCTTGCCCGATTGTTGTAAGAGGGAGGGCTCATCGCTGCAAGAGAGATGGCTCATCTCTCCTGCCGCGATGATGATTGCCTACAGCCCTCCGAACAGGGGAGATGCCCTGCCCCGATGCTCACCCAGAAGTGCCGCGGTTCTGAGGGGTGTAGGCGATCATCATTGCAGCAGGAGAGATGAGCCATCTCTCCTGCAGCGATAGGCAGGTTGCTGGGGCCGCTGAGCTGCAGCGATCAGCTCAGCGGCCCCTTTTTCGGCACTTATACCTGTTTTGACTTGTTCTAAGTCAAAACGTATAAGTGCCGACTAGGCAACCTGTCAAAACATTTGGTTATACCTGTTGTACGCCTAAGTGTAGGTCGGCCCACCTCCCGCCCACCCCCTGCCTTTTCTCCACCTCTAAAAACGCCTCTTTTTGCTCTATGCATTTAGAGGCAGGGGAAAGACCTAAGCTGGTTTTAGATATGTCTAAAACCAGCTTTGATTACACTGCACAACAATTTTTTGGTTAAGTCTTGATTCCTGAAAAGTTTTTGGTGATTATGACAGGTACCAACTTGGTATGCTCAAATATGGTTTTGGTTTTACTGCATCACGTAAGAACTATGAGAAATAGACATTTTTATGTTTACTGACAATAAAATATATAGTCAAGTTTACGTTTCGCACAAGCGACTAAATGAAACAGAATTAAAAGTGTTTTGCTCCCGAGTTTCTTTTATATTCAGTGTCTGGTGCATCACGTTGTAGCATCCAACAATAGTCGGCAAGCATTGACGGATTCCAATTGCCCTGGTATCGTTTCTCCATCGTAGCTATGTCTTGATGAAACCTTTCACCGTGCTCGTCACTCACAGCACCGAGATTTGCGGGGAAGAAGTCCAAGTGTGAATGGAGGAAATTAATCTTGAGTGACATATTGCACTTCATTCTCTTGTATGCTTTGAGAAGTTTGTCTACCAGCTGAATGTAGTTTGGGGCTCTGTAATTGCCCAGAAAATTGTCAACAACGTCTTTCAAGGCTTTCCAGCCAATTTTTTCCGGCCCAACTAACAGATCTTCAAATCGCTTGTCACTCATAACATGTCTGATCTGGGGGCCAACAAAAATACCCTCTTTGATCTTGGCATCAGTTATTCTTGGGAACATCTGTCTTAAATAACGAAAACCTTCCCCTTCCTTGTTCATTGCTTTCACAAAATTCTTCATGAGTCCCAGTTTAATGTGAAGAGGAGGCAAAAATATCTTTGTCGGGTCAACAAGCGATTCATGTGCTACATTTTTCTGTCCTGGAACTAACTTTTTACGGAGTGGCCAGTTCTTTCTAGAATAGTGCGACTCTCTGTCTCGGCTGTCCCATTCGCAGATGAAACAGCAGTACTTTGTATAGCCAAGCTGCAGTCCTAGTAACAGAGCAACGACTTTGAGGTCTCCACAGATATTCCAGTTATACCTGGTATACTGGACATACTTTAGTAACATTTCCATATTCTCATATGTTTCTTTCATATGTGCTGCATAGCCAACAGGTACTGAAGGATAAACGTTGCCATTGTGCAACAGAACAGCTTTCAGGCTTAACATTGACGAATCAATGAAAAGACGCCACTCTTCCGGGTTGTGATCACAACCAAAGACCGAGAACAATCCTTCAATGTCACAACAGAAACAGAGACTGTCGACTTGTGCAAAAAATTTGGTTATATCATGATGCCGGTCTCGAAACACAGAAATTTTCGTACCTGGTGATAGCAAACACCATTCCTGCAGTCTCGAACCTAGCAGCTCAGCTTTTGCTTTTGACAGACCCAAATCTCTGACCAAATCGTTCAATTCGGACTGTGTTATCAGATGTGGATCGCCTGATGAGGATGGTTCAAAATTCGGGTCAATGTCACTGTTAGAACCCTGCACTGCAGTTTCTTCATCTGGTTCGTCTAAGGTCCAATCCTCTGGTGGTTTCGGAACTGGAAGACTGTCATCATGTGGCATGGGTCTCATTGCTGAAGGCAGATTAGGATATTCAATTGACTTCTTGTTTTTGGCAGAGAAACCAGACACATTAGTCAAACAGAAATAACAGTCCGTCACATGGTCTTTCTGTTCTCGCCATATCATCGGAACAGCAAATGGCATCGTCTTTCGAGTACCTCTGAGCCAGGCTCTCAGACTAACAGCACATGTCGCACAGCAAATGTGAGGCGCCCATTGCTTGTCTTGATCACCTATTTTGCAGCCAAAATACAGATGATAGGCTTTCTTTACAAGGGCAGTCATCGAACGTCTCTGAGGCGTAAGTGTATATTCCCCACAGATATAGCAGAATGTGTCGCGGCTGTTACGACACCGACGAGACATATTGCCCGACACCAAAACGTCTATAGCATCAAGCTTACTTACTGTTATATTGCTACAGCTACTATACTACTATACTTTACTATACTGATACTATATACACACACGGACTATCTATATTAACCAAATGAGCAGGATCGGTGTATGGAAGCCACCATTATAGCATGGTGAGACAGCGCAAGCTCGTTCAGACCTGCCCAGACATGCCCAGGATGTCATCTTCCATAAAACAGCTTCCAACCTGGCTAGATTTTATGCATGGACATACCCAGGCGGCACAAACCGTTGTTGATAAGACACTTATGGGAGAAAAAATTGTTTGCATCCAAATATAAGAAAAAATCACGACAAAATTGAAGATTTCTCTGAAATGGTACGTGATGGGTAATTTTTGATGTAATATTCATGATCAGCACCCAAAATTCTATAAGAAACACCCAGCAGTGTTCAGGAAGCAAAAACTTTGTTGTGCAGTGTTATGGGTACTTGGACGATCAGGCTTTTTGATCGTCCAAGTAGCCATTTAGGCCACTTTTTAGACGGGTTGTTTTTTTTTTATTATGAGCCCCTGTGCATCTTCAAACAAGAAGCAATATGTCTTTTTCTTCCAGCATAGGGTCAGGTTTGAAAAAGTTCACAGATGCATAGTCGGCTTTTTATTTAAACCAGACTTACATGAAATATGCAGATGTGCTTACAAATGTTAATTAACTGGCATATAAGTGTTAAGTTTGCTGAATTATTAAATTATCCCTGTCTTACATAAATACAGTAGCACCTCCTTAGTTGACCATCTCCCTATATTGACCACCTCCTTAAGTTGGCCTAATTTTCATAGACCGGACATGCACCACATGTACTCAATGGAAGACCGACCTCTATATACTGACCACCTCTGTAAGCTGTGACACAAAATATTAATTTACCCTATATAACTTGACCAGTTGAGTCCACTCTACACCAAGGGGTAGAAGGTGTGGGCTTTGCCCCTTAGTTGTATTATATTTTTATTTTTTTAGCATCAGTTCTTTTTTTCATGTTTTATTATTACCACATGTTGGATTAGGCCTAACGTCCTATTGTTTATCATGTGTTGCTGAAAATTTTTTCAATGTGAAGGACTGGTCTGAATTGTAGGAACATCTTACATTTACTGAAAACATTTACAGTTAATCGAGACATGATGGCCCAAAGGAAAGAACTCAAAGAGCAACATTGAAGGAAAAGATTGATCTTCTACATTATCTGGAAAGCAGCAGCCAATGAAAGACAGCAGAACATTTGGATGTTAGCAACATCCAGAAATGTAAACATGAGTACTTGGAGAGTTATGGTAAGGAAAGCGGAGACCTACAGTGGAAAAGGAGGAAAACTTCCCTCTATGAAGTCAGTGAAGCTACATTAAGCTGGTTCAAACACATGAGGGCAGTTAATGCCCAAATCTCTGGGCTGATGATCCATGAAGTTGCTAAAAAATTTACATAGGAAAGATTTTCCAAGCATCAAGTGGTTGGCTTGAGAAATTTAAACTGTGACACAAGATCTCCCAGAAAGTCTTGTGTGATGAATCCAATGAAGTTCCAGTAGAAGTTATAGAAGAGTTAATCAAAAAGCTCCCTGACTTCACCAGAGGCTTCAAAGATGATGACATCTTTGATGCTGACGAGTGCAGACTCTTTTTCAAGGTGATGCCTAACAGGAGCCTCATCATGAAGGGTGATAAATGTAAGAGCAGAAAACTTTTTAAAGAACGTTTAACAGTTTTGCTTTGCACTATCTCAACTGAATAGAAACTAAAGCCCTTGGTGATTGGTAAATTGGGAGAACCACACACATACTTTTTTTTATTATTTGAATTGTACCTTTCCCTCACAGTTTTGAATTTTGTTATATCTTTTCTATTTTAATAATTGTTTACTCAGGTACTTTAGCTAGATTGTGAGCCTTCGGAACAGATAGGGAAGTTCTAAGTACCTGTATTTTATTGTAAACCGCTTAGATCTGTAATATGCTTAAGCGATATAGCAAATGTTAATAAAACATAAACATAAAACATTCAAGAACCTGAAGCTCAAAGTCCTCCCCGTCACTTGGAGATCAAACAAATTTACACGGATGACTAGTGTCCTATTTGAGGAATGGGTAACGGGTATCGACTGAGGAAAAAGAAGAAATGGTCTATTCTACTGACAATAGACAACTGTCCTGGCTACCCACAAGTGAATCATCTCACAAATGTGACACTGAAATTTCTGCCTCCAAACACAACCTCAAAAATCCAACCTCTTGACCATGGAAGGCATCATCAAGCACTACTGAGCCCAGCTTGTAAAGTGGGTCATTACTAAAACACAAACTTGTGGTCTGCCTGTGGAGGCAACTTCATCTGCTGCATCAGTTAACACTCTGGATCAGTTCTGCTTAGAATAAAGTTCAGCCAAAAACAATACAGAAGTGTTTCAAGAAAGTTGGATTTGTCACAACCCAAAAGCAAGGTGTTTTGGCCCTTTCTGACAGTCTATCTCCCATGTCAGAATTTGAAGGAGTAGATTTTGAAGGTTTTGTTACAATGGATGATAAGGTGGCAACCTGTAATGAACCTGAAGCAATTTTTCAAGCGATATTGACCGAAGTACAGATCAGCGTAAAAGTACATGAAGCAGCTGATGAAGTGGAAGAAATAAGTGAGGATGACACAGAAATTGCAGACTCCAAAAGAAGAGGATGTTAGGCATCTGATAATGCAGCTGATGTCATTTGCTGTGGGAAAAATGCCCAGGTATGCTGAGTGGTGTAGCCAGCGTTGAGTGTGTTTTCTCCACTTACCTTTGTAATTAGAATAAGAAACAGACCACAATTGATTCTTTTTTCAGAAAGAATGAGAAAATAGTAAATGTATTGATTGTGTATGATACTGTATGTATGATTTTACTATGGACTCCTTTTACTAAGGTGAGCGAGCGTTTTTAGCGCACACAAGATATTACCGTATGCTACACCGCATGCTACACAGCTAGAACTAACACCAGCTCAATGCTGGCGTTAAGATTTAGTGCGCACGGCAATGTAGCACGCATTAATGCCCTAATGCAGCTTAGTAAAAGGAGCCCTATGTTTTGATTATGTATGATTTTGTATGATATTCTCTAATAAAACCTGTACAAGTAAAGTACATGTACGCATCAGTACAGTAGGCCTATTTCCTTATGTTGACCATCTCCGTATGTGGTCATTTTATAGAGGATCTACTGTATATCAAATTCTAAAGTACTTCTTTTCAGAGGACAATTTTCAAAGGCCAATTTCCTTGACCAAATAAATGGCTATCTCAAAATGGCACTTCCCTATCCAGCTGAAAATTAAGGGCTCTTTTTACAAAGCTGCATTAGCGGTTTAATGCGTGTAATAGCGTGCGCTAATTTGCCGGCCGCACTAGCCGCTACCCGCCTCCTCTTGAGCAGGCAGTAGTTTTTCGATTAGCGCGGGGGTTAGCGCGCACTAGAAATGTGCATGCGATAAAGCCGCGAATGCGGCTTCGTAAAAGGAGCCCTAAGGCTACGCTGCAAGAGTGCATTCAGCTGGATTAAAGAGAAGCTTAAGTGGGAATTTCAAACGTGTGCACACCATTTTAACCCTTCCTACTAGCAAATACTTTACATAAATACCTGTAGTATGCTTATTATATACCAATCAGGAACAAAAAACATGTGAACCATAAGGAATGATCCTATTAAGTGGAGGGAGAGAGGGAGTGGTCTAGTGGTTAAAGCCACTGCTGCAGCACTCTGAGGTTATGAGTTCAATTCCAGCCTGCTCCTTGTGACTCTGGGCAAGTCACCCAATCCCTCCATTGCTCCAGGTACCACAGTTAGATTGTGAGCCTGCCAGGACAGATAGGAAAAATACTTGAGTACCTGATTACTATTCAATATAGTCAAGCTGCTTTGGGTGAATCTCTTCATGAAAAGGTGGTTAATAAATCCACATTTAAAAAAAATATCAAAAGCCCTTTTTTTATGTAGATTGCCTAGGGAGAAAAAAAGAATGGCCACTATGACTTAACTGTCCCCCACTTTTATTAAACCTGCTCCATTAGGGGGAAGGCCAGAAAGAATGGATACAGTGCAAAATATTATTTTAATTTTTCTGGCACAATTTTCTGGTAGTGTATTTAGAGTGCATGATGTCCTAGGGGAGGCAGATGGTAGGGGTTCTTCCGTATTGTGTTTAATAGGTGTTGTTCCTCTTAAAATTTTTAACGTGACCTACCTACCTTAGCTCCACCCATCTTAGCCTCTTCAAATAGTTGAGTCACTGATCACCTATAAAAAGGGAAAGTACAAATTGCTGGTTTCTACCAAAATGCAGTTACAGTTAGTTTATTTGATATACTGCATTTCTTAACAATTGTAGTCAAATCAAGGTGGTTAACAAAGTTAAAAACAATGGATACAAGATTTAAAAAAAACAATAGATAAGGGAAAGACTGATACTGTAAACAAACTGGGACAAAAGGATATTCAGGGAAGGGATGAGTTACAATATAAGAACATAAGAAGCGCCATCTCCGGAATAGACCCTAGGTCCATCAAGTCCGGCGATCCGCACACGCGGAGGCCCCGCCAGGTGTAACCTGGCATAGTTTTGGTCCCCATATCGCTCCAAGCTTCTCGTAAAGAGAAGTGCATCTAGCCTACCCCTACCCATGTCACTTCATGCCACTCATAAGGAGATGTACATCTAACTTACGCTTAAATCCTAGAAGGGTGGATTCCGCAATTACCTCTTCTGGGAAAGCATTCCAGGTGTCCACCACTCGTTGCGTGAAGCAGAACTTCCTGATATTTGTCTTGAACTTGTCCCCCCCTAGCTTCAGCCCATGACCTCTTGTCCGTGCCACATTGGACATTGTAAATAACGTTTTTTCCTGCTCTATTTTGTCGATTCCTTTCAGTATTTTGAATGTCTCGATCATATCCCCTCGTAGTCTCCTTTTCTCAAGGGAGAACAACCCCAGTCTCTTAAGTCTTTCCTCGTAATCCAGGTTCTCCATACCTTTCACCAGCTTTGTTGCTCGTCTCTGCACCCTCTCTAGCAGTATGATATCCTTCTTTAGGTATGGAGGCCAATGCTGGACGCAGTATTCCAAGTGTGGTCTGACCATCGCTCTATAAAGCGGCATTATGACTTTCTCCGATCTACTCATGATTCCCTTCTTTATCATGCCTAGCATTCTATTCGTGTTTTCGCTGTCACCGCACATTGCACCGACGGCTTCAGTGTCCTATCGATTAATACTCCCAGGTCCTTTTCCTGTTCAGATTTTCCCAGAGTTGCACCTGACATACTATACTTGTGTTCCTTATTTTTTCTGCCTAAGTGCATCACTTTGCATTTTTCTACATTAAACTTCATCTGCCATTTATCTGCCCAATTCTCCAATCGGCTCAAGTCACTCTGGAGTTCTTCACTGTCCTTCTGCGATTTGATGGCCCGGCATAGCTTTGTGTCATCTGCAAACTTGATGATCTCACTGGATGTTCCATCCTCTAGGTCATTGATGAAGATATTAAATAAGATGGGCCCAAGTACCGAGCCCTGGGGCACACCGCTAGTCACATTTTCCCAGTCCGAGAACTTCCCATTTATGCCCACTCTCTGCCTTCTGTTCTCCAGCCATTTGCCTATCCATCTTAGTATATCTCCTTTTATTCCATGGCCCTGCAGTTTCCTGAGGAGTCTTACATGTGGAACTTTGTCGAACGCTTTCTGAAAATCCAAGTATATAATATCCACCGGTTCTCCATTATCAATTTGTCTGTTCACTGTCTCAAAAAATTGAAGTAGGTTCGTCAAGCATGACTTCCCTTTCCTGAATCCATGTTGGCTGGCTTTCATCAGGTCGTGTGTGTCTAGGTGCCGGGTTATGCTATCCTTGATCAGCGCCTCAACCATCTTCCCAGGGACCGACGTGAGACTCACAGGTCTATAGTTGCCCGGAAAGGGGAAATTAATGAAACAAAGGAAAAACACAAGAGGTTAAGGGGATAAAGTTTTTTTGTTTTGTTTATTCCGGGATAGGAAGCGTCTGTAAGGATTCACAGTCAAAAGCCTTTCTGAAATAATAAGCCTTCAGCTGTGACTTGAAGACTAAGAGATTTTTCTGATCTCAGATAAAGTGGTAATGAGTTCCAAAGGCTCGGGGCCATCACTGAGAAACTTGACTCACAGTTAGCATCCAGGAACATTTGTCAAAATGATGGTACAGTTAACAAATGCTGAGAAGAAGAACGAAGAACAAAGGAATCAGATGACTGTACAGAAACAAAGGAAGGCCAGATGATCGAATTTGAAATGTAAAAACATTTTATTTGAAAGGAAACCTATATGCTATTGGAAGCATATGTTCAATTTTAAATAGCGGAGTTATATGATCAAATATGGAGCGGCAATAAAGCAAGCGAAGAGCCATATTCTGGACAAGCTGAAGCTGTCGGAGTTGATACTGAGGAAGTCCTATTAACAGAGAATTACAGTAGTCCAATCAGGATATAATCATAGAATGTAAGAGAATTCTAACGGAATCCTAATTTAGTAGAGATCTTACAGAGCAAATTTGCCTCAATTTGAAAAAAGAGGAAGAAACAACACTAGAAATATGCTATTTATTCATAGTTAGCCAGTCATACGACCTTATCAAGTTTACCAGAAATCAGAGAATAATCTTGAGAACAGCTAATGTTAAGGGGTGCAACAATTGAATATCATTAGCATAGATGAAGAATGTAAATCCAAGAGATTGGAGCAGTAAAGTCAGGGGGGGCCAGAAAGATGTTAAAAAGTATAGGCCCTAGTACAGACCCCTGAGGGACATCTGACTGAAGTGAACGTGAAGCTGAAAGAGAACCTAAAGAAGAAAGAGAGTAGGTCCTATCTGTCAGATATGATATGAACCATTGTAGAGCCTTATCAGAGATATGTAGATGTTCCAGATGACGTAACCCATTAGATCCTGTAACCCATTAGATTCTAGAAATTTCATTATCCTTTCTTTCAGTAACGCTTCCATTATTTTTCCAATTACTGAAGTGAGGCTTACTGACCTGTAGTTTCCTGTTTCATCTCTGCGACCACTTTTGTGAAAATCCTCAGTCAACCACCTCTGTCTCTAGAAACTTGTTGAACAAATCTTTAATAGGACCCACCAGAACCTCTCTGAGCTCCCTCAATATCCTGGGATGGATCTCGTCCAGTCCCATTGTTTTGTCCACATTCAATTTTTCAAGTTGTTCATAAACACTTTCCTCCATGAATGGCACAGAATCTATTCCATTTTCATGTGGAACTTTACCAGACAATCGTGGTCCTTTTCCAGGATTTTCTTCCGTGAACACAGAACAGAAGTATTTATTTAGCATGTTTGTTTTTTCCTCATCACTCTTCACATATAGTTTCTTAGCATCTTTTAGTTCTGCAATTCCATTTTTCATCTTCCTCCTTTCACTAATATATCTGAAAAAAATTTTGGCTCCCTTTTTTACATTTATAGCCAGAAGGCCACGCGCAACTTAAGACAAGTCCGAAAATACTTCAACAACGAACAATTCAAACTCATAGTACAAGCGCTAATCTTAGGACTCCTGGACTACTGTAACACACTTTACCTGTCATGCCCCGCCAACATGCTAAAACAATTACAAACAGTCCAAAATGTAGCCCTAAGACTAATATACTCGCTAAAAAAATACAACTACATTACCTCAGCTTTCCAAGACTCACACTGCTCCCAGAACAAACACGCATACAATACAAATTCTACTGCACCCTATTCAAAGCCCTAAATGGAAATGGGCCAAGCTATAGAATAACCGCCTAATCTGGAAAAACACATCCAGATCAAGGAGAACTCAAGAACACTTTACCCACCCCCCAATCAAAGGCATGCAAAGCAAAAAAATATGACGGTCTACTAGACACCAGAGCAGCAAAAATAGACCACCACCTCTCAAATCTGCTGACCATGACGCCCAACTACAAAACATTCAGGAAAGAACTGAAAACCATACTATTCAAGAAATTTGTCAAATGATCTAACCAAACCATATCGATCATTCCCAGAGCCCGACGCATACTATAACTATCAATCTTGTAATCTCCCTGGGAATGCCCAGTCTAATTTCTTGTTGTAAACCGCCTAGAACTGAAAGGTATTGGTGGGATAGAAGACATCAGTGTAATGTAATGTAATTGCTCTTCTGCTTATGCTTTTGACAGACGGATCTCTCTCTTGGCTTCTTCAAGTTTCACCTGGTAGTCCTTTCTGTACTCTTCTTGGGTTCCTCTATATTTCAGGAAAGCCAACTCTTTTGTCTTTATTTTCTCTGCCACTAGTTTGGAGAACCATATCCCTGATGGTGTGAGTAAAATAAGACAGTTGTAACTTCCTCATTTGGGCTTCGAGTGACATAGCAGGTTTGACCTCTTCCAGAATCGATTTGTTAGTTCACTGCATATTAATAACAATATATATAAGTATACAATACAGGCTGACTTGTACTGTACTTCCCAAGTATAAGCAAATAGCTTTGATTTTAAATCAATAAGGTCATTCATATTATTATGCACATTTTACATTCTATGTGAAAACATCTGAGACCTCCCCTAACTTAGAACCCCACCAAAAAATGTTTCTACTGTTTACGTTTAATTCGCTCACTCTCAGAACTGTTAGATTCTACATCTCATTCACTCACTTGTCATCTCTTGCATTGACTATAGCAACGCCTTATATAAGGGAATTAACAAAAAAGAAATTTAAAGATTATAAATTATCCAAAATACTTCAATAAAAATTATCTCACATACACGAAAATTTGACCTTTTCACTTCCCTTTTGATCAATGCCCACTGGTTACCAGTAGAACACTGCATTGCATATAAAATAATGTTATTGACCTTCAAAACCAGAACTAGTGGCCAACCAGATTTCATTAACAGGATCTTGATTCCTTATTGTCCTCAATGATATCTTTGCTCGATCAATCAAAATTTGCTTTCAATTCCCTCTCTAAAGCATATCAATACAATGTGTTCTAATATTTTTTCTGTAGCAGCCCCAACACTTTGGAACTTAGCTCCTATTCACCTAAGAGAGGAGACATCTCTAAATACCTTTACGATCAGCCTAAAAACCTTCTTGTTCAAAGATGCCTTTGGTCTATAATTGTCCTTTTAAGGGCGTCGTAAATATTTCCTGATGCATCTTAATTCCTGTACAACTGCTCAACCCTCTGTCTTCCCCCTTACGTTCCTTCCTTCTACCTTCTTTTCTATATAAATTGTAGTTATTCCCCTTAGCCTATTGTTTCTGTTGCCTCATTGTATTTTTGTATTTTGTATAATTTGTTGGTTTTTTTTATTATGACATTGTCCATGTTTATTTTTACTATGTTTTTTATGCATGGATTTACCTTTGTATGGTTTTTACCTTTGTAAACTGCCTAGAAGTCTGATTAGGTGGTATAACAAATTTAATAAAACTTGAAACCAGCATAGAAGCAACTCCCCAATCCCAAATTCTACTTTCAAAAAGATTCCCTCCCTACCATTGTATAAATCTGAAGGACCAATTCACTTTAACAGCTCGCCCCCACCCACAATTCAAAAAGAGACCCCTTCTAAAATCTCCCAGCTGTTTAATATGATGAGTTGGTGTGACTGAGGGCAGTGGTGTAGTTAGGGGGGGCGGATCACCCTGTTTTCATCTTGGTGGGTACACCGGCACCTCTCCACCCCCTCCATGCCCAGGGCAGGATTAACCAATAGGCCAAGAAGGCATGTGCCTAGGGCCCGAAATGGTCAGCGGGGCCCGATGAAGGAGGGCATTAACATTGTTTTTTCCAAATGGCGATGGGCCCCTCCAGCATCGATCGGTAACGCGGCCCCCCCCCCCCCCCCATCGACTGAAAGTAAGACAAGCAAGCAACGCTGGTAAGAAAGGCAACGGGAACTATAATTGTGCAAGCGGTGCTGCTTGCCCAAAGCTTCCCTCTGACGCAGCTTCCTGTTTCCGCCTGGGCGCATGGTGGGGTGGGGCAGGGCAGGGGGCCCAGTGTACTTGTGTGCTTAGGGGCCCTTGACGAATTAATCCTGCCCATGCCACACTCACGTCCTCCGTTCCCCACCCCCGTACCTCTTTAAAATTTGGCCTGCTACTCGCACCAGCCTGGCTTCCTCTGAAATCACTTCCAGGTCACGGGGCCAGGAAGTGACATCAGAGGGAAAGCCAATGCCAGCATGAGCAGTAGGCTGAAGATGCTGCTCACGTTGGCAAAGATTTAAAGAGGTGTAGGGTGGGAAAAGAGGGCACAAGTGTGGGGTGTGGGTGGGTGTGGAGGAATGGGGGGAGAAGAGGAGGGCGCGAGTGGCTCTATCGCCCCAGGCATCTCCTACCCTCGCTATGCCACTGACTGAGGGGTTGCTTCTGTGCCAGGTTATGTTCTTAGGTACAGCTTCAGTCTCTTATTTCACAGCATAGTGGGTTTTTTTTTTTAACATTACTGGTAATACAGAAAACTCTGTTACTGAAAACATGTGGTAATGCATTTTGAACACTTGGTAAGTGCCACATTGTCATTTAGTTCAGGCATATGTAGTATCACACTTTATTCAATAGAGCCCTGTATAATGTATCCCCACTCCTATCCTTAATATTATCAACTTTTATTATTTGTATAGATGTGTCAGCACATGCCAAGCTGTGTTAACATAAGCCACATAATCTCAGAAGAGTTGACATTGCAAATATGTGCATGAAGAATTTAAAAAACCATGCCCGAACTGTGCAGATACGTAATATATTCAGACTGCCAAATTTTTCTACTTTGTTCTCTGAATAGCTGGCAGCAACACATGCTCTGATTTTTGGCAATTAGAGTGTATAGTGAAAAATGTTTTTGCAGGAAATTACTGAATACTTTATCCTATTGCCCTGGTGTTATTTTTACTGATAAAATACTTTTTCCTTTAATCCTAGAAAAATGAAACTCTTGTGCAAATGGACCATACAATGCCATTAATATGAACGTATTTTCAGCTTCTTATTTTTTTAGCAGTAGACAGAAAGGTAGCTCTCTGTTCAAAGATGGTTCTACTATGTTTAACTAATTCAGTATCATTCTGTTTTAAAATTATTAATTTTAAATAAGGCTCATGTGCTGGCCAAATAACCACAGAACTGGCACGGAGGAGATAGGAGTTCATTTATAGCCTGACTCATACTCATCTGCTCATTATGGGTTGGGATCTAGAAAGGAGAAGATCACCAGCTATTATGCATTATGGTCATTATGGGCTGGGTACTAGAAGAGATAAAACCACTGTTTCCTCTAAGCTGAGTGGGAGTCCTCCAACTGCATTGCTACCGGTGGGTAGGGTTACCAGATGTCTGGGAAAACCCAGACATGTCCTCTTTTTAGGGATTGCCAAAACCTGCAGTTTGTCCAGGTTTTGAAGTCCCAGACCTCAGGGCTACATCGGGAGGTCATCTTTGCATGCGTGGATGTCGACATGATGAAATCATATATATGTGCACATGCACGTGACACCATCGCATTGACGTGCGCATGCGCAGATGCGGTCCCGAGTGTGGGGGCAGGGTTGGGGCGAAACAGGGCAGAGCTGCAGGTGGAATGGGGTGGGGCAGGGTGGGAAGAAAACAAAGAAACACTGTGGAGTGACGATGTTCCTGAAATGGACTTTACTGAAAATGTCAAAGTTCCAAAAAATACAATTGGAAAATCCACACAAAAATAAAATAATCCACATAAAAACCATAAAGGACCTAGCCCTCTGAAAGCATAGGACCCAACATGAGCCGCGTTTCGACAAAATAGTCTTCTTCAGGGGTCCCTGAAAGTCCTATGATTTAGTTTGAAGCAGCGTTTTTTTCCTACGACTCTCTACACATCAGTTTTTCCACGTATCTACTACCATAGGACTTTCAGGGACCCCTGAAGAAGACTATTATATCGAAACGTGGCCCGTGTTGGACATGGTTTGATTTAGGCGTACTCATTTAGGCCCCAAAAACCCCTGGCCTAAATAGGAATGCACCTAAGATTTCAATCCCTACTTACGTGCCACTTGGTGCGATTCTATAAATGGCATCTAGCTGATAACTGACCGCGTGCAGAGGAGGAAGCAGCCGCCGGAGGAGTCGGGCAGAGGCAGGCAGACAGGAGAGTTAGCTGGGGTAGCGGCGAGAGAAAGCTCCGCCCACCCCCCCGCGTCAGAGGCAGAGTCAGCGCCCGGGCTCCCCCTTAAAGGAGTCGAGCCGAGCGCGACCTGCACTCTGACCGCGTGCAGAGGAGGAAGCAGCCGCCGGAGGAGTCGGGCAGAGGCAGGCAGACAGGAGAGTTAGCTGGGGTAGCGGCGAGAGAAAGCTTCGCCCACCCCCCCGCGTCAGAGGCAGAGTCAGCGCCCGGGCTCCCCCTTAAAGGAGTCGAGCCGAGCGCGACCTGCACTCTGACCGCGTGCAGAGGAGGAAGCAGCCGCCGGAGGAGTCGGGCAGAGGCAGGCAGACAGGAGAGTTAGCTGGGGTAGCGGCGAGAGAAAGCTCCGCCCACCCCCCCGCGTCAGAGGCAGAGTCAGCGCCCGGGCTCCCCCTTAAAGGAGTCGAGCCGAGCGCGACCTGCACTCTGACCGCGTGCAGAGGAGGAAGCAGCCGCCGGAGGAGTCGGGCAGAGGCAGGCAGACAGGAGAGTTAGCTGGGGTAGCGGCGAGAGAAAGCTCCGCCCACCCCCCCGCGTCAGAGGCAGAGTCAGCGCCCAGGCTCCCCCTTAAAAGGGGGCGAGCCAACGGCGCGCGGCCGTTCGGCGCGCGGCGAAGGCGAGCGGCAAAGGCGCTCGCCTTAGCGAGAGCGCCTTTGCGAAGGAGGCCTGTGAAGGAGCCCAGGCTGCCCAGCAGCAAATCTAAATCCAACTTCTAACTTCTAAATAACTTCTAACCTAAAAAAAAAATAAAAAAAAATAAATAAATAAAATAAAATTCTATTCTCCTCATATCACTCTTTCTCTCTCTCTACTTTTTCAGATAACTGCACGTCAGGCACCGCTCCCAAATCACCGAGGCTACAGGAATGGAGGCTACAGGAACCCAGGGGAGCTACCCAGTTTTCTGCATCGAGTGCCATATGTATGACTACCTCCCCTCCGGGAGGCAGGTATACATTTGCAATCGATGTCAGGAACTGGATAGCCTGAAGAAGGAGGTTGGGAGACTGCAGGTTCGAATACAAGAACTGGAGGGACTGTGCACCCTGGAAGAACAGTGCTGGACAACCGTGGACACCGCCAGAGAAAGCCACATCGCGGAACAAGTTAGGGAGCTCGAGAAATTCATTGAGGAGGCCTGCAAGAGGGTAGAGGCACAGGACCACCAACACACCAGGAGGGAACCGACAGTTGGACGACAGGAATCACCAGACACCATGGAACTAGGACCTGGCGGAGGACCTGGGCAGACAGAGGAGGAGGAGATCTATCAGAGCCAGGAGAAAGGACTGGCGAACTGTGCAGATGACGAAGACCTGAGACCAGGGGCGGAGACACAGCAGAGCCCAGAGGACGGACAAACGGACTACACATATGACACAGATCTGAGACCAGAGAGACAGTTGAAGAAGGGGAGATCGGCTATCGTGGTCGGGGACTCAATCCTGAGAGGAGTTGACAGTCACATAGCCGGAGGGAGAGAGGACAGACTGGTAACATGTCTCCCGGGGGCTAGAACAAAAGACATCATCAACAACATCGAGAGGATCTTGGAGGGAGCCGAGACGGAGGAGACAGCAGTAGTGATCCACATCGGAACCAACGACATCAGCAGGAGAAACTTCAACAGGACTACACTAACTGACCAGTTCAGGACCCTGGGGAGGAAACTGAGACTAAGGACAAGGAAGATAGCCTTCTCAGAGATCTTGCCAGTACCGAGAGCGGACACAAAGAGACAGAGTGAACTACAATCAATTAACTTTTGGCTGAGGAGATGGTGCGAGGAGGAGGGCTTCCACTTTGTTAGGAACTGGACTACCTTCTTGGGGAAAAACAAGCTCTACAGAAGAGATGGACTGCACCTTAGCACAGCTGGGACGAGGATGCTGGCACGCAACGTCCAGAACGTCATAGACTTGGCTTTAAACTGAGAAGAAGGGGAAAGCCGATAGTCGACCAGACCTCGACACATCGGACATCAGTACCTGACAAAGATACTGAACTGGGACATTGTAAAAGAGGACTCGGGTCTGAGGGTGTATGGATTGAAAAAGGACCTAAAGACGCATTGCAGGGAACAAGGGCACAAATGGACCAGGTAAGCGGCACCAAAACAGAACAACAGAAAACAGAGGGACAAAGTCATTATGAAAAAGAGCCCAAGACTGAGTGGGAATTAGGAGAGCAGGAGGCGCAGGGGAAGCAGGCAGGGTACGTCACACACACACAACAGGAGGAGGACGAAGCTCAGGGGCTGGCAAACCATGAGGGAAACTGCAGAAATACCAAAGCACAAGGGAAACAAAGAGAGAGGACAAAAAACTGGGTCTTAAACTGCCTATACACAAATGCTAGGAGCCTGAGGGCCAAAATGGGAGAACTGGAAATCACAGCCAGCAATAAGGACCTAGACATAATTGGAGTCACAGAAACGTGGTGGACTGAGGACAATCAAATGGGATGTGGCCATACCAGGATACAAACTATACAGGAGAGACAGGATACATAAAAAGGGTGGAGGAATAGCGCTGTACATAAAAGACTCCATACCATCAGCCAGGACGGAAACAACAGTACGGGCAGATGGCCTGGAATCACTATGGGTTAAGCTACAGGGAGGAGCAGGAGCAGACATTAAACTGGGTCTGTACTACCGCCCACCTGTACAACCGGAAGAAATCGACCAGGAGATGGAGGCTGAACTGAAACAGGTATGCAAAAGCGGAAATGTGGTGGTCATGGGGGACTTCAACCATCCTGGGATAGACTGGAGTATTGGGCACTCAAACTGCGCAAGAGAAACAAAATTCATAGAAGTCACGAGGGACTGTTTCATGGAGCAGCTGGTCACGGAACCAACACGGGGCGATGCCACTCTTGACCTAATCTTCAACGGACTAGGGGGGCCAGCAAAGGAGGTGGCGGTATTACCCCCACTAGGTAACAGCGATCACAACATGATCCAGTGCAAGCTTGAAATTGGATCAACAAAGGGGAAAAGAACCACAACGACGGCACTCAACTTCAAAAAAGGAAATTATGATGCCATGAGAAAAATGGTGGGAAAGAAGCTCAAAGGCAACATAGGGAAAACGGAATCCGTAGAAAAAGCCTGGACCTTACTCAAGGAGACTGTGCACGAAGCACAAAGCATATGCATCCCCAAGTTCAGAAAAGGGTGCAAAAAAAATAGAACAAAAAACCCAGTGTGGATAACAAGTGCAGTGAAGAAGGCGATAAGCGACAAGAAAGCATCGTTCAGAAAATGGAAAAAGGACCAAACAGAGGAGAACCAAAAAGGGCACAAAGAACGCCAGAAAGAATGTCACCGAGTGGTTAGAAAAGCAAAAAGAGAATACGAAGAGAGACTAGCAAAGGAAGCAACAAACTTCAAGTCGTTCTTCAGATACGTCAAGGGGAAGAAACCGGCGAGAGAAGAAGTGGGACCATTGGACGATGGAGACCGAAAGGGAGTTGTAAAAGAAGAGAAAGAGATAGCTGACAGGTTAAATGAGTTCTTCACGTCAGTCTTCACGATGGAGAATATAACCAACATTCCGGAACCCAAGGAGATCGTAATAGGAGACCAAGACGATAAGCTGGTCAACTTAGAGGTAAGCCAAGAGGATGTACTCAAGCAGATTGACAGACTAAAGAGCGACAAATCGCCGGGTCCGGATGGCATTCACCCAAGGGTACTCAAGGAACTAAAAGACGTAATAGCGGAGCCACTTCGACAAATATGCAACCTATCATTAAAAACCGGAGAGATCCCGGAGGATTGGAAAATAGCAAATGTCACGCCCATCTTCAAGAAGGGCGCAAGGGGGGACCCGGGAAACTACAGGCCGGTGAGCCTGACTTCAGTTCCGGGAAAGATGATGGAGGCACTGATTAAAGACGGCATCTGTGAGCACATCGAAAAAAATGGGCAGCTAAAACCAAGTCAACATGGCTTCTGTAAGGGTAGGTCATGCCTCACAAACTTATTGTACTTCTTTGAGGGAGTGAACAGCCAGGTGGATAAAGGGGAATCTATAGACATCATTTACCTTGACTTCCAAAAAGCCTTCGACAAGGTGCCACACGAGAGACTGCTTAAAAAGATATGGAACCACGGGGTACAAGGGGAGGTCCACCGATGGATCAAAAACTGGCTGGCAAACAGGAAACAGAGGGTTGGCGTAAAGGGTCACTACTCAGACTGGAAAGGGGTCACGAGCGGAGTTCCGCAGGGGTCGGTGCTGGGACCGCTCTTGTTCAATATCTACATAAATGACCTAGAGGCGGGAACAAAGTGTGAAGTCATTAAATTTGCAGATGACACCAAACTATACAGCAGGGCTCAAACCAAGGAAGACTGCGAGGAGCTCCAAAAAGATCTAACGCAGCTGGAAAAGTGGGCCGAAAAATGGCAGATGAGCTTCAACGTGGGAAAATGCAAGGTCATGCACGTGGGGAAAAAGAACCAGATGTTCACATACAAAATGGGGGGAACACCACTAGGGGTTAGTAACCTGGAGAGAGACCTGGGAGTGATGGTAGATGCAACACTGAAGGCATCGGCGCAATGCGCCACAGCCTCTAGGAAAGCAAACAGAATGCTGGGTATCATTAAGAGGGGTATTACGACCAGGACGAAGGAAGTTATCATGCCGCTGTATCGTGCAATGGTACGGCCGCATCTGGAGTACTGTGTCCAGTACTGGTCGCCGTACCTCAAGAAGGACATGGCGGTACTTGAGGGAGTACAAAGAAGAGCAACCAAACTGATAAAGGGAATGGAAAATCTCCCATATACCGACAGATTGAAGCAGTTGGGACTTTTCTCCCTGGAGAAGCGAAGACTTAGAGGAGACATGATAGAAACCTTCAAGATCCTGAAGGGCATAGAAAAAGTAGACAGAGACAGATTTTTCAAATTAAGGGGCACCACAAGTACAAGGGGGCATTGGGGGAAATTGAAAGGGGACAGGTTTAGAACAAACGCTAGGAAGTACTTTTTCACTCAGAGGGTGGTAGATACATGGAACGGGCTTCCAGAGGCTGTTGTGGACAAGAAAACACTAAATGGATTCAAAGAAGGTTTGGATAGATTCCTAGAAGAAAAAGGGATTGGGGGGTACAGATAGGTATAGACCATTGCTCAGGCAATGGACCTGATGGGCCGCCGCGGGAGCGGACCGCTGAGCAGGATGGACCTATGGTCTGCCTCAGCGGAGGCAACTTCTTATGTTCTTAATTGCCCTCAATGGTGCTTATGAATTAGGCACCGTTTATAGAATCAGGGCTTCTGTGTTTAAACAAATATGGTTACAATTTGTTCTGTTTGATAAGATGCCTGGTAATTAGCCCCCCACCTTTTTTTTCTAAGCCATGGTAGAGGTTTCTACTGTCACTCGAAGCACTAAATGCTCAGACACTGCTCCGATGCGCATAGGAATTCTATGAGCAATGGAGCAGTGTCAGATCATTTAGCGCTCCGGGCTGTGTTATAAACCTCTTTCGTGGCTTAATAAAAAAAAA
This sequence comes from Geotrypetes seraphini, assembly GCF_902459505.1. Classification (NCBI taxonomy): domain Eukaryota; kingdom Metazoa; phylum Chordata; class Amphibia; order Gymnophiona; family Dermophiidae; genus Geotrypetes; species Geotrypetes seraphini. Next base: position 308,644,414 of record NC_047086.1, on the reverse strand, counting down.
AAAAGGGGAGGGGATAAACTTGCAGTTTAATAATGCTATCATTCATGATTTCATATTATTTGTTCTGCTTCTGTTTGCATTACTCCTTTCCTACTCCAACCAGATATATTTAAAGTGTATTATTTCTTTTTCTTAGTTCTCATTTTAATCTTAACTTTAAATTCTGATCCTCTTTAAATTTTTGATTTGTTTTTCTTTCATTAATCTCATTTTTTTTTAAATCTTTTCTTTCCATGTAAGGATGCTGATTTTGATATGGTTAATGTTGGTTTATTTTACATCATAACAGAGTTTATTATTTTTGCGGTGGACTACTAAAGATGGACATTTCTGATGAAAACATCTTTGTTGGTTATCTTTTATTCAAATTACACACCATAAGCATGTAATATGGTCACCTATAGCACTATCACCAGGGTTCAGTTGCCCAAAAGGCAGGTCCAACAGATTCTGCAGGTATATAACTGGAGAGCTATTTTAGAGAGAGAGAGAGAGAATAAAATACACCATGTTAAGAACAGATGGTTGTCATGTTTTATATTATAAACACATAGGAGCTGAGATAATAAAGAGCCAGCTTGCTTGTGTTTCCATCATGAAGTTTCAGACACAGTTGCCTTTTATAGATTCAAGCTAGTTAAAAAACATCACTAACAGGGAAAGTAGAGAAAGGTCCAAAAGGGTTTCCTTGAATGAGCACCAGCTATATGGAGTCTAGGGCACCAAACATCTGTGCCAGTAAGTCATCTGATATCTAGAAAATCTTATTTTCCTGAGTTTACCCCAGGTATGTTAGTCACGTAGCAACATTAACTCAGGGGTGGCGGTTTTAGATAGTACAGAGAAAGAGTTTTAAATTCCAGGGCCCCTAAGTAATAATGTTTATCACATATGCCTAGGTCACCAGTACAGCAAGCGTGGAGTTGGAGCATCTGAGTTGGGGGTTGAAAAAATGCAAGGCAGATTACCTCCCCCCTTCCTTTTACAAAACCACACAACAAACGCTCTGATGCCCATTAAACTTGGGTTACCAGACATCCAGAATTCCCCGGACATGTCCTCCTTTTCGAGGACATGTCTGGGGGTTCGGACGGCATTTCAAAATCTGGCACTTTGTCCATGTTTTAAAAAGCTTCCTATAAAAATCAGGTTAGACGGGGGCATCAGCCCATGTGCATGTGCCATCATTGCATCACATCCACGCATGCGTGGATGCCATCTGGGGGCAGGGCCGGGGGAAGAACAGGGCGTGTCACAGTGGAATGGGACGGAACTGGGCGGGCCTGTGGGCGTGGACATGGGTCTGGAAAATCTGGTAACCCTACATTAAACCCTTATAGGCGTCAGAGCAATTACTGCAGCAGCAGCCACTACTGCGACTTTGTAAAAGGCACTTTAAGAGAAAAAGGTAAGAAGGCATAGGAAAACCTACTGCCCTGCTTGTTCCTTGGGGATCAAATCCTCTTCATTAGTAAGATAAGCAAACTTGTACAAAGACACAGATCAGCTTTTAACAAAGGGACATTGGCTGCTAAAGTAAAGGAAGCACATAGGCACTTCTAATTGGGCAAAATTAATTGGGCAAAATTAGGCACAGTCGGTTGTCTTGCCTAAAAGTTATTCCTATTTTTAAAAATTAGAATGCAGGAACAGTAGTTGTCATTTGATATGATTCAGCGCGTACCCACTGTATATAGCATTAATTAGGCACATAAGCAACAGAGGTAATACTAATCAGAGAAAACATTAAGCTCATCAACTACTAACAGGAAAATAGAGTTCAGATTCTATATAGGTTCCCTAAAGTTAGGTATGCAAATTTGTACATGCAGGGCAGTTGCGTGCACAAATTAATGAGTAAAGATGGTGAGTCATTGTACATAATGACATGTAGTTTATTTATTTCTTCTAAATGAACCCAAATCAAAATTGCAGCCTTACTGCTTAATCAGCGGTGCTTACACCCTCTGCACTCCGCAGCTGGAGAGTCACCAAAAGTGGGGCTGACTTATACTGCTTGTCCATGGAGAAAGCGAAGTTACTTACCTGTAACGGGAGTTCTCCGTGGACAGCAGGATAAGTCAGCCACACTGACCCTCCCTCCTCCCCTAAGGGGTGACGCTGCAATACGACTCAAGCTAGGGAAATCACTGGATTAGTGAGGGTCAGCACGGGTGTGTGTGGGGCTGCCTGTGCGTGCTCAGGTGGGGCACCCAGGGGCCTCGCCTGGGCTCTGGGGGAGCGGGTCCAAATTGGGAGCGTGGATGATGTCACCAAGGGTGTGGCTGACTTATCCTGCTGTCCACGGAGAACTCCCGTTACAGGTAAGTAACTTCGCTTTATACCGCTTTGAACTGATGTATCTTGCTGTAAACTTTTGTTTCTGTTGTAATCATCGCATACTCTCATTGCATGAATCTTGCTGTAAACCGCTTCGAACTTATGGTATAGCGGTATATAAGAAATAAAATTATTATTATTAATACACGTAGGTTTGCAAAATGGGGTAGCTTTATGTGGAAGTGGCCCAGGGCTGGATTAAGGCCAATAAATGCCTTAAGCACACTGCAACAATGGTGCCCCTCAGCCTTTCCATTGCTTAACTGACAAGATGTTAATGGGAGAATTCATCAAGCAGTGTTAAGGCTTTTAAATTGAGGTAAATGGCCCTTACCATGCCTTAAAGAACCCTAACGCTGCAAAGTAAAAATAGCACAGCAATATTTAAGTTGTTGTGTGTTACTCAGTAATGTGATGCAAAACATGCAAATGCATGTTATTACTATGCTAAGTGCCCAATGCAACTTGTGATGATATACCGCAAGTCGTATTATGGCCACAAAATTACAGTAAAATGACCCCAGGTCTTTGCTAGGGTTATTTTACCATCTGGGAGCATCAGGCCTAACAAAACTGTAGCCCAACGCTCCTAGGCTGCAGGCTGAATTCCCCACCCCTGACAGAACACTCCAATACAGCAACCCCCCTCCCCCCTCACACACACATACATACACACACAAAACCCTAAACCCTGTAGTATCCACGGGGGCCCAGGGGGTGGGGTTCAGGAGTTGGAAGTCATATTAGAAGCCAGGTATGGAAATGGTTATAGTGGGAAAAGTATGTTAGCACTCATTAAAAAGAGTGTAATTATGTTCTGATAATTAGATCCCAGTAGGCCAAGTTCAGGAATTATCTCAAGCAGAACTGAGAAGAGGATGGCATTTCTGCAAGAATCCAAATAGAAATAGAATCTTTAATGAGAACTGTGTAGCAGGAATGAAGCATCTTCTTTCTTATACCTGGGAAAATCCTATAATGACATGCAAATTCATTCATATGTTTCTGACCCTTAATTTGCTTTTGTCTAGAAATGTTGTACCATTAGTTTTCCATAATGTCTTGCACAAATAGTCCTGCCCAGTGAAATTTAATTGAGAAGTATAACATTTCAAATAAGTAGAAACTTTGCATTATTGAAGATTGCTTTATGTCTTAGTCTGTCTTGATTAGATTATTAATTCCACAAAGCAGGGGCTGTCTCTTATGTCTTTCTGCACAGTGCAGCAAATATTTTGCAACACATAATTTATGTATTTCAGATTTTATTTGCTACATCACCTTAAGTGCTCACAACACACTAAAAAGGGGTATTACATAACTACATATTTTAATAAGCCTTTATCTAATTACTAAATCAATTTCTTAATGAATCATAGTATTAATAGTTAATTTAAAAAAAAAAAAAAACAACACAAGATACTGGAAGTCTATTTTTAACACATGGTGAGATAGCTTGGCCACATGATGCTCCATTTTGTACAGGATGTGTAGCTAAGAGCTGGGACATTGAGTTGGGAGGTTCCCAACTCTGAGCATTTTACAAAAGACTGCTGAGCATTTATGAGCACATCCAGTGGCAACAGCCATTGGGCAAAACAACAATTTTTTTTAAAAAAGTGAATGGCTTCACTCTGGACTGTACATGTGGATGATCATAATATAAAAAAAGTCTAAGTCCCCTTTTGGCCTAAATCCCTAAACGCTGAAATTAGGCAGCAGGGAAATGTCCATTCTTAAAAAAAAAGTACAAAATGAGGTTGCAGGGTTTTTTTTTGTTTTTTTGTTTTAGAATGGCCTACCTCTACGTTCAGCAGTTTAATCACCCAGACCACCACTACGTCTAACCTTAAAACACATTCCCAATCCAAAAATCACCTAAGTCTCAAAAGCCCAAAAGAAGACCTTTTTGGCGAAGGAAGGGCCAGTACTTCACCTAAAAGCAGGATTCTGTAATGGGCGTCTGTCAAAAACATCAGTTACAGAATCCTGGGGATTGCGGCAGGAGAGATGCCTAATCTCTCCTTCCGTGATCACGATCCCCCCTGAACAGCCATGAACTGGCAGGAGAGATGCTGGCACCCCTGAACTGCCATGAACCAGCAGGAGGGGAATGTAAAGTCCTCCTGCTGTAGGTGGACTCCATTCCCCCCATGAACCCCCCAAACCTCAAAACGCCCCCCCCCCCCACTACCTGCTCCTGCTCCAATGACTCCAGTGATGCGTCTGAGACCTTAGGACTCGTCCCAATGCATCATGTGATGCACAAGGAAGGGCCTAAGGCCCTGAGTGGCTGAGGATCCTCAGGCTCCTCTCTTGGGAGGGGCTTGAGGTGCCTGAGCCAATCAGGGATTCCTTAGGGAGTAGCCTAAGGAAGTCCCTGATTGTCTTAGGCACCTCAGACCCCTCCCAAGGGAGGAGCTGGAGGCACCTCAACCCCCTCCCAAGGGAGGAGCTGGAGGTGCCTCAGCCAATCAGGGCCTTAGGCCACTCCCCATGTATCACATGATGCACTAGGCCTCAGACATTCACTGGAGTCATTGGAGCAGGAGGGATTGAGCACCCCTCCTGCTCCTTTACAGGTACAGAGAGGGGGGTGGGGAGGGGACCGGGATCTGGGAGTTGGCATCTGGTGGCAGGAGGGAGTCAGCATCTCTCCTGCTGTATGTTTGTTTTTTTGTGGGGAGAGTTGGCCCGATGGCAGGAGGGAGTGGGAATCCCTCCTGCCATAATTTGGAAGCAGCAGTGGCAGTGGCAGGGGCACTTTTTGTGGGGGTCCGGGGAGGGAGGGGGGAAGGGGCACTTATCAGGAGGTGGTGGAGGGCTTTTTAAATTGGGCTGATATTTTGCGCATGTAATACACACAGAATATCTGTCTGATTAAAAAATATGATTTAAAAAGCCAGCAGAAGCTCTGACAGCAGTGATAGGAGGCTGCTTCTCCTGTCACTACTGTCAGGGCTCTGCTCCGACTCAATCACTTTGAGTTGAGAGTTTGAATGTAAATGATTTGCACCTCCATGCAAATCATTTGCATGCAAAGAACATAGTGGATCAATCGCAGTTTTAAAATCGGCCAACAGCGAATGACTCCCTATCTTTAGTGAATCTGGGCCTTATTATTTAAAAAGCTTAATCGGTGCTAATAATTGGCAATTAACTTGTAATTGATGTTAATTGCACTTAATTGGATGGTGGGTGTCTAACATGGTAGGCACCTACCAATTTCAGGTAGGCATCTAATTCAAGGTGCCTACCAGAAAGTGCGTGTGGTTAGGGGTGGATTGAGGTCATGTTATACATGTAGGCACCTGTTTTGGACTTAGCTGCTGTATTTAGGCTAAGAAAACCATGGCATAAATATGGTGCGCATAGCAATACCTAAGATCACTTTTAGGCACCACTAGGTGCAATTCTATAAAGTAAGCCTAACTTTTTTAGAATCACGCCTCAATGCCACATTACTTGGCACCTATTTTTTATAGACTCGAGCTCTTATTGCCTCCTCTGTTAACTGTGCATATATCTGGTTAGCATGTACTAATCAGAATGCGATAGTCAGCGCAGGAATGCCCATCCCTATGCCGTGTCCCATCTACCAAAATATTTTTAGGAATAACAAAATAGCCTCTTTTACCAGACTAATACTACATTAAGGGCGTAATGGATAGTTAAGTGACTTAACCAAGATTACAAGGCACTGCGGTGGAATTTGAACCAGACTCCCCTGGGTTTCAGCCCACTGCTCTAACCATTCTGCAGTATGTTCCGGTCCAGTGGTTGATAGCCACATCGTTTTCTTTTGCTGCAGTTTTCCATTCTCTTATGTAGTAACTGTACTGAAGAGAGAGCTGGCAGCCATCATCCTGAAATGCCACGAGGCAGAAATATAATGCCAGTTCCTGGGAGCTATGATTTATGATGAAACTGTATCGGTGAGGCTTTTTCAGTTTTTGGTTCTCTTTCATGTTCAAGCTTACATTCACTGACTGTTAAGAAAAAAAAAATAAAGAAATATGCTTTTATAATATGAGTTGCATTTTGTCACTCTATTTTCGAGTTTTCTTCAGTTGTCAAAGTTTTATTTTCATATATAAATTGTGTGTTTGTATTTTAAATATACACATGAAAGAGTTTTAAGAGAGAACAATAGGTACAGAGCAGGAAAACACTGGATATAAAATTCAATATCACAGATAAGAGGTTTATATGAATTTTAGAGTTTTAAATTTGGTTAAAGAAGAAACCTGAGATGGAGTTTTCAGGAACAGTGGCCATTTAATATGATTTTGTGCTACTAAAGTAAAAGGAGATACATAATTGTTAATGATGAATATGTTGAGTGGAACCTGGTAAAAACTGATAAGTGCTGCCAGTAATTTATACCGTCATTTCATGTGGAAATTGGTACACTAGGGGGCCTTTTATTAAGGTATTCTGTGCTAACATGCATTTAACATGAGAAAAAGGCCTACTGCCAAACACAATAAAGCATTTTGTGGACTGCCTCTTATTGTGTGCTAATTGCACTGTTTATTTTTGAAATATTTTTGGGAAGGGTGTGTCATGGGCAAAGAATGGGCTTGGAAGCAATATTCAGCTAGTGCAGGGATCTCAAAGTCCCTCCTTGAGGGCCGCAATCCAGTCGGGTTTTCAGGATTTCCCCAATGAATATGCACTGAAAGTAGTGCATGCACATAGATCTCATGCATATTCATTGGGGAAATCCTGAAAACTCAACTGGATTGCGACCCTCAAGGAGGGACTTTGAGACCCCTGAGCTAGTGTGTTTGCATTAGTATGCACTAACTGGATAATGGGGACTTCACACAGGGCCACCTGACACCTTCTAAATAGAAGTTGGTAGGTGCTCTCAAGCTGTTGTTTTGCAAGTTCTGCATTCTCATGGAAAAATTAGCATGGGACCTGAAAAAAAAAATCCTTCAAATGTTGCTGTGGTAAATCTGGATACAGGACTCAATTCTATAAAAAGGTGCCTAAAATTAGCGCTAAGCACTTTTCTATAAACAGCACTCAGAGTTGGAAACCGTTTATAGAATAGCGTTTGGCACAAGGATCAATGGCTAATTTTGGGCACAAGGATTTGCATCAGGTAAAACCTGGTGTAAATTAGGTGCGGAGGTCCCTTATTCTATAAAACTGCATGCAAATTACAGGACCTCACCTGATCCACCAATGCCCCGCCCATGGCTGCGCCTCCTTTTTAGATTCATGTATTTTATGCATGCATCACAGTGCTTAAAAATTTGCATGCAAATTCAAATTAATTCCAGTTAGCACCAATAACTGCTAATTGGCTCATTTATCAATTAAATTGTACATGCAAATTGAGTACATGCCATATATAACAATAGGGTGTTAGTGTATTGGAAAGTCCTGCTTTTATTAGCACGTGCAAAGCCCAGATTTTGCTGTGGTTTATTAAAAAGGGCCTCTGTCTTATTTATTCTTTTATAGTCAAACAATTTTTATTGAGCAGAACACCAATACAAAATAGAAAAGTCACAAAACACATCTTCCTGTACGCTTATGTAGATAAGTACCGAACTCCTTCTCTCCCCTCCCCAAGAACAAAACCCCTTGATCTCCCCCTCCCCCCAAGGGTCCCAAGGTAGGCCAGAGAAAGAATCCATAAACAGCCAAAGAAAAATGCAAGAATACAGAAACAAGAGCATAGCATATTAGCCATTCAAAATTTGACTACATGCAACAGAAGTCATAATTTATTCTTTTACAATGCAGATAGGTACTTTGATGAGTGGTATGGGAGAGAATTGTTACTTTCATTTCACTGTCCTATAAAATCATTCTATAAAACTCACTGGTGCTTATTATAACCTTAACACTGAAAGATTCCTCCTCTTTCTTAGATTTTCTTTAATTTGTTGCTATAAAAAGTAGTGATAAGTAATTAGCAAACCAATGAGAACATTAATTTCCATATTATCAGGCTGCTCAGCTGCGCGCCCTTTTAGAATGGCAGACGCAGACGCCGAAACTGTGGGTGGAAATTGAGCAAGGGTTAAGTGAGGGGGTACCTTTGTTACATCGGCCATGGGTGCCTGGTAGGGCGGGTATCCTCGGTAGTGACTTCTTTGAGGGTATGGAATCAGACCAGAGCTTGTTTATTGGGGAGTAGGCGACATTCCTGGTATACTCCGTTGAGACACAACCCTGACTTTCCACCAGGAAGGGATGGGGGAGTGTTTGCAGACTGGGAGTCACGGGGCTTAGTTTGTGTGGGACAGTTGTGGGACCCGGTTCTGGGCTGTGTTAGACCCTTTACGGAACTCAGGGGCAAGTATGGGTTTGGGATAAGGGATTTGTTCCCCTACCTGCAGGTTCTCCATTATATCAGGGCCTCGGGTCTTCTGGGAGACTTGAGGGGTGGTAAGATGCCCTTTGAGCTGCTATTGGGTCCAGTGCTTCGGAAGGGAGCTCTCTCTGAGTATATAGGTACCTTAATTGTCGGGGGGCTCCCCTTCCCTACATGAGGGCGTGGGAAGATGATTGTGGTTCAGCTATTCCCTGGGACATTTGGGGTGACATATGGTCGAAGATCTCCTCGGCAGGTATAGCTGCTTTGCTAATCGAGAATGGTTACAAGGTCCTCTTTCGGTGGTACTATACCCCTCAGGTTGTGGCTCGTTGGCAGGGAGGTGCGAGTGACCTATATTGGAGGGGCTGTGGAGAAGTGGGTACATACTTTCATATGTGGTGGCAGTGTGGGCAGGTGTGTGGATTCTGGACTGAGGTTTTTGTTTGGGTGTCCCAGATCTTAGATGTCCAGATACCGGCTGATTGGCGACACGCCTTGTTGTTTTGGCATCAATTGGATTTGGCTTGGGGTGACTCTTTATTTTGTAAGTTGGCATTCATTGCTGCTAGATTGGCCATTGCCTCTCTGTGGAATCAGGCGCTCCCTCCCACGTGGGCCCTGGTGGAGCAACGCTTGCTAAATTGGCAGAACCTTTATCACTTAACGGCTTTGCGTCATGGTAAATTACATGGCTATGCTCATATTTGGCGTATTTTTCGGGCTTCTGTGGGGGTTTGTGTTAGGGGTGGCTAGGGGCTTTGGGTTTGTTTTAGAGTAGGACTGGATGGGCGATACTTGGGGGGATCCCATAACCATATTCCTTTTCACGTTTTGGTTTCTGTTTGGAGTAGATTGTTTCTCAACCTTATTGAGAGATGTTGGTATTGTGCTCTGTCCCTAGGGGGGTGGGTGGGGGGGTATGGGCTGTGATTTGGTGGGTATTTTTGATTGCTCTTATTAGTCTGTGGGAATTGCACATGTTTCTGTTGTTATTTTGAAGCGAGGTATTTTGCTCTATATATCTTTGTTCCTGCGTTTCCTGTGAAATTGTACTGTTTGGAGTGTATTTCAATAAAAGCTTTTCATTGAAAAAAGAACATTAATTTCCATATTTAGTGAAATTGGGTATACCTTAAATTATGGTAGAAAAAAATTGGTATTCTGATGCTAGGAACCAAAGTTGGCAGTCATTGGCTACCTATTTTATTAATATTCCATGACCCTCCTTTGTATATCTAATATAATAAAGCCCTAAGCGTACATGTGCACTCCCACCTGCGTGCTTCCGTTTTCCGTGAGCTGTAGGGACCCGCAGGTAGGAGTGCGCATGCGTGCGACGGCGTGGAGCCTGTCGGACGCGGCGGCTTTTGCAGTCTGAAGGATGTTAACTGGCCAGGGCGACGTCAGCGGGGGCCGGAATGGACTTTAATTCCTGATTCCCAGGCTTCTCCTCCTGCTCCAGCTGGGCCCAGGTAAAAAAAACCCAATTCCAGAGCTTGCATCGGGTCCGACAAGGGCTGCGGGTCCTGAAACCTTCCGATTCAAGCAGCGTCTGCAGCACTCTACACATACTGCTTCGGGGCCTTCAGCGTGTGTAGAGTGCTGCAGACGCTGCTGGAATCGTAAAGTTAGTCAAGACCGCGGGAAGGGAAGCGGGGTGGTGATGGTAAGGGACTAAGGGAGCTGGCCAGACCGCAGGAAGGGAAAGGGGGGGTAAGGGAAATGCTGCTGCTGTACAGGGAAGTGGTGTGGGGGGAAAGAAATGGAAGGGGAGGGAATCCTGCAGTGGCTGCTGCACAGGGATGCTGCTGCATAGGAGGCAGGGAGAGAGACAGATAGAAAGAAAAGAAGAAAGACACAGGGGCAGGGAGAGACACATGAAAGACAGACAGACAAAGGGGGCCAGGGAGAGAGACAGACGGTGGGAGGGAGAGAGAGACAGAAATAAAGACACACAGACATATATTCTAGCACCCGTTAATATAACGGGCTAAAATACTAGTTTTGATATATTTCTTAATGGTTTACGGTTGTATTTTATTTGGAAAATTAATAAAGATACTTTAACTATATATTAAAAAAAAGCAGAAAGAGAAGCAAATCACTGAGCTAGGAAAAGGGATGAGGACAGTGAAGGACAAATCGTATGTATAGCTGTAAGTAACATTCTCATGAGATTCAATTATTGTTCGTGACATTATCTTGTGATTTATAACAACAGCAACAAACATATCTCTGGCCCTGCTATTCAAAACCAAAGATTCAGTTAAGGGCAGCCACTGTCATTAAAAATCCTTCCTTGGCATTATATATATAGCGCCAGGATAGAGCATGGGTGTCCCAGAAATGATCCCAATAGTGGTAAAAAGGACGCCCTAAGCTTATCTGCTCTATTGAGCAGGGATTGTCTCTTACGTGTTCAATGTACAGCGCTGCATATGTGTAGCAGTGCTATAGAAATGATAAATAGTAGTACAGATACAGGATCCTTTATACAAAATGCTCGGGATCAGAGACATTTCATATTTTAAAATATTTTTGTTTTTGGAATAATGTGTCACCAGTGGCTGTAGCGATTCATATTTGTCACCTGCTGCAGCCCTGCGGACTTCTCTCTGCTACCTCCTGCCTTGCTGACATCACTTCCACTTTCCTTTCTGGCTGGATGCGACAAAAAGAAGCAGGGCAGTGGGGTAGTAAGGGTAGGAGGTGCCTGGGGCAGTGGCGCCCTCCCCCAGTGCCCCCTTGACCTCCCTGTTTCCCCTTTTCTTTCTGCACTCCCCGCTATGTCCCACTCCCCATTCCACATTTGTGCTCTCCCTCCCCCTTGTACCTCTTAATCTTCTCCAGCATGAGTGGAGTCTGCAAGCATGCTCCTTGCACCGGTGTTGGATTTTCCTCTGACATCACTTCCTGGCCCTGTGACCTGGAAGTGATTCAGAGGGGAACCAGGCTGGTATGAGCAACAGGCAGAAGTTGCTCACGCTAGCAAAGATAAAATGGAGATACAGGATGGGGGGGGAGGGATGGCACAAGGGTGGCATGGTGTGGCAGGGCAGTGAGGTGGCAATACCCTCACCGACTTAGTGACCGGGGTGGTCCGCACCCCTCTTACTATACCACTGGTGCGGGGCCACAGCAATGAATATGAATCATTGCAGCCACCGGCAATACCTCAGAGGTACATTAGTGTAAGGTAAGATGAAAAAAACTGAACTACTATCAGCGTAGAGTGAAGTCTTTAAAGTGTCTTTGGGACCAGGTTTCACTGTTGATGCTAAAATTAAGCTCTTTTTGTACAATTAGTAATGCAACACTGTTAGAAAAAAATTTTGGTTTATGGAGCTTCTCAGTTTTTAAATTTTCAGATAAAGGATCTCATAACTGTAGTAGTATCTGGATAGTTATCTAGATCACGTACTGTATTTTGTCAATTATATGGATGCCAGCTGTATACACCACTCTGCAGAAGCTACATTCAGTACCTCTCGTTATTTGGACAGCAATGCTGATTACATATAACTTATTTAACCAAATGACGAGTATGACGTTAAAATATTGGGATCATTTCTGGGACACCCATGCTCTGTCATAGTGCTATATATATAATGCCAAGAAGGATTTTTAATGACAGTGGCTGCCCTTAACTGAATCTATGGTTTTGAATAGCAGGGCCAGAGATATGTTTGTTGCTATTGTGATAATATTGACTGTGTTAATGTGGAAGTATTCCACTGTATGTGAAATAGTAAAATGTGGGCTATAAGTGGAATAAGCTAATTCTTGGAATTACAAATAGAAGCAGTATAGAAATACAGCTACTCAAAAGAAACATTACGAGATCAATTATGCTGCATCAACCAGTCCTACAACAGTACAGATTTGAACAAGTCAACCATTTCCTACCATAATTCATGTGGATCACATCAAAGAGTGTGTACATAAGGTTCAGTTTTAATTTTGCATTACATCCAGATAGGGGTCAGCTCTGCTTATATACAGCTTGCAGGGTTGCTTATTTTACTCTGTGTGCTGCAGTACAGCAAACTAAGAAAGAGTTTTGTGTACACAATTTGATGTGTTTCATTTGAATTATTGTGGATATGTCTGTGCAGGAATTGCTGGATAGATAGGAAAAAAGTGCCAGAGAATTATTTTTTAAGTAATGTGCCTTTAGTAGTAAAAGAAAGCAAATCAATTCTACAGACTGCATTGCTTCATATATTTTGAATGTGAGATTACAAAAAAAAGTAAATTATTCCACAAAGTTATGTAGGAACTTTTTGGGCTCCTTTTACTAAGCTGAGCTAGCGTTTTTAGCGCACGCTACATTGCCGCACGCGCTAACCCCGCGCTACGCATCCAAAACTAACGCCAGCTCAATGGAGGCGCTAGCATCTAGCGTGCGCTAAAACCGCTAGCGCAGCTTAGTAAAAGGAGCCTTTTAACTGCCTTTCAATTAAAGCAACGCAGGGTACAAATTCTCGAAAGAGGACAAGAGTGCCCAAAATGAGAAACATCAGGAAAGAAAAGGTAAACCCCCCCAAAACAAGCAACCCCCAAATACAACAAACTAAAAAACATGCACCACCAGTAGGAGAATGTTCTGTAGAATGTACAACCATAAGACAACATCAAGAGGTATAGCCCCTGGATTCAGTGGCCAAACCCGTAGCCCTCTGGTTGTTTAAGTTTCAAAAGCAAGTGAAATGGGGATGTCCCAGTTGCAGGATGGTCCATTGATATCTTCATACTCCAGGGCCCCCATAGAACTTTTATTTTTCCTGGTTTTCTTGCACACACAGAGATGCCAATTTACCCAGTTCCAGGCTAGAAATTTTTTGGCCAGACCTAGTTTTGAGTTACATACTGAAGTGCCTGATCTTGTCCATTGGAATTGGTGCTGCAAGTCCCATAATGCACCAGGATGGGATGTCAGAAATCTAGGATTGTCCCAAATTCTCCAGTCTGGGACTGGGTAATGTGACTTCTCTGCGCACACACCAGGTTCTCTCTGCAAGGAAGTGATTTTTCTTCCGGGCCCTGGTGAAGATTTTCCTTCAAACAATCCATCAGAGACAGATATGGGGTGCTGCAACTCATTTTACAGAAGACAAATGTAAATTAAACATGGGAGCAATCTTTCTGTCCTGTGGTTGTACAGTATTAAGCCTTATACTACTCTGTTTCTTCTTTTATTTGTGGCTGTAATCAGTAATTGTCAGTCTCTTTTGTCACTATTCCATTCTGCACAAAACTTCACAGTCCAGGGATCTTCTTCTCCTAAAAGGGGGTCTTTTCCCCACAATGCCTTCTCCTATAGTTTGGAACCTAGTTGGTTATTTCTTTCATTTCCTTTGACTTGTGGATCAAGCTCTAATCCATCTGTTGCTTCGACATACTGGAAGAGGGGTGGGTAAAACCTCTATCTTTCACATGCACATCACATAAGAATAACTAAAAACTTAAGGGAAGCTCTTTAAAGGAGTTTTCCCTATACTGCACTTTGTACAGAGAAGTACAGTTTATAGGTGTTACTGACTATCCCAGTTTTTCTCTTCAGAGATATGTATGCAATCAGCTCTTCTATTTTTTCCCCCATTCAGACCCTAAACTCTCTGCAAAGCTTGGTATTGACTTTGCCTCAATGCTTAAGGTTACTTTCCTGTACCAATCAGGTATCTAATACACCTGTCCTGCAAATCTAATCTAATCATAACTATACAGGCTCAAGGCGACTGTAAAGAGAGGTAAGAGGGAAGAGAGAGAGAGAGGAGGTGGATAGGTAAGATGGTGTACAGTCTTGGATAATGAGGGGCCATTAGCCTTGCAGAGGGCACTCCTTATCAGGGCTGATACAGGATGGCTCACTAATGAGGTGGCTAATGAGAAGAATCTCATTTTTGTGTCCTCTTTGTGAACAGCTCACACCCAAACTTCACACAGAGAGCAGTGCAGGTGTTCAGAATGTCCTTGAATGATGTCAGCTAAAACAGTGCTAAAGGAAGTCCAGTAGGATCTGTGATCGTATTGCTCAGAAAAGAGGGTTCATGATCTAGTCAGGCCTCAGACCTGCAAAAGGTGATACAGGGAACACAACTACGTTTTTCTTATTGGACATTAACTAGGTCCAAAAATAACACTACCTGCTTATATTTCTTCAAAGCGTTTCTTGCCCAAGCTTCATATTGTGATTTTTTTTCCTTGAGTTTTATTTATTATTAAAAAAAATGATGCCTTTAATACTGTTGTAGCCTGAAGTTAAATTGAATGATTTTATTACATGTTCTTCTTTTTTCACAAGTGTTGGTTTTAATATATTAGTGTTTTTGTTTGTTTTTTGTTAACTGCCTTGTTTGTCTATGGTTAAAAAGGTAGACTGTGAATACTTGAAAATAAATTCAATGTGAAGGCATTATATATATATAGATATAGATATAACCCATGAAAAAGGACACTCTCTAGATCTCATCAGCTTCCTCGATCTCACGGATTACAAAACCTCAACCGACGACGTCCGCTGGGATCACGTTCCCTGGTCCGACCACTTCCTAGGAACCTTCTGTCTCCCCATCTTCATGTCCCCCCTTGGAACCTCTCCGCAGTCCTCTAAGTCCATTACTTTCCGTAAGAAAATTTCAAATGACCAGTTCTGGTCCAAATTTCTTGACAATCTCCCATCCAAGCCTAAGCCATCAGATCCTGCAACCAACTGGCACACTTGGACCACTCTCTCAGAATCCACCTACCAATCTCTCGCCCCACTTTCCACCAAAACCATCTCCTACTCCCGTAAGGCCCCCTGGTTCCTCCCACAACACAGGGCGCTAAAACAAAAATGTCGATCCCTGGAACGCATCTGGAAAAAATCGAAATCCCCCACAGATAAACAAATCTGGAGAGTCAACATTAAATCTTACAACAATACACTCAAAAGAGCTAGGAAAGACTTCTATGGTGACAAGATCTCCAGATCGAAAAACCAGAACAGTATGCTGTTCCATATCTGGCGCTCCTTAACCCCCAACACCAACCCTTCTATTCTTCCCTCCTCTCCATCAGTGGATCAACTAGCAAACTTCTTCAACGGAAAGGTCACCGCCTTGAGAAGCTCCTTCCCTCCTGCAGTCTCCTACAATCCTCTGGTGGCCGCCTCCCCCGATCCTACTACAAAGGTCCCCACCCCCATCCCAGTCAATAGATCCTGGACCACCTTTGAGCAAGTATCCGATTCCCAGGTCCTCAAACTCTGTCTGAAACTGAAATCCTGCAATTGCACCTTGGACCCATTCCCATCCTATCTATTTGAGAAAATTCCCGCTCAGGCCATCTCCTCTCTCACTATACTCATAAATTCTGCCCTATTATCGGGCCTCTTCTCCCCTGAAATGGGACGCATTGCACTGACCCCCCTACTAAAGAAAGCTGACCTAGACCCCTCCGCCCCATCTAATTATCGCCCAATAGCAAACATTCCGCTCCTAACCAAACTGCTAGAGTCCATCGTCTCCTCCCAACTTTCAGCCTACCTGGAAAGATTCTCTATCCTCCTACCCTATCAATACGGCTTCAGACCCAACTTCAGTACCGAAACCCTCCTGGCCTCCCTTATCTCGAAGATCCAACAATTTCATTCTCATAAAAAATTTGCCGTTCTCCTTCAATTCGACCTCTCTGCTGCCTTTGATGTCGTCCACCATGACATTCTAATCTTCCTACTCTCCGAGATAGGCATCAGTTCTACAGTCCTCGACTGGTTTTCGAATTTCTTACGTTCTCGCTCTTACACCGTCACCAAACATGGTTCCTCCTCCTCCCCATGGAAACCGACCTGTGGAGTCCCACAAGGCTCCCCCCTATCTCCCATCCTCTTCAACATTTATATGTCCTCCCTGAACCTTCTCCACCTATCCCCCCTAGAAACACTCTACACCTACGCCGACGATATCCTGGTCCTCATCGAGACCGATGCAAACCTCACCAATCTCGTAGCTAACATTTCTTCTTGCATAACCAACCTTCAATCTTGGGCTCACACTGTACAAATGAAATTGAATGAGTCCAAAACCAAACTACTATGGCTCGGCCCCAAACTTGATCAATTACCCACCTCAATCCCACTGCCCACAGGTTCCTCTCTACAGCTGGAGTTCTCTAGCAAAGTTCTGGGCATCACCATAGATTCATCATTATCCTTCAATGACCACCTCAACTCCCTGATAAAAAAATGTTTTTGCAGCCTTCACATGCTGAGGAAAGCGAGGTCCTGCTTCCACCAAAAACACTTTGCTGTCCTCGTACAATCCATTATCCTTTCCAGATTGGACTATTGCAATTCCATTTACCTTAGCGTAACAAAGAAAAGCATTCACAGACTCCAACTAATACAGAACACCGCGGCTAAACTTATCTTCTCAAAAAGTAAGTTTGATCATGTCTCACCGCTCCTATCCAAACTCCACTGGCTTCCCGTTATTTCCAGGGTCCACTTTAAATGTGCCTGTCTAACCTTCAAGATCCTCCATGGTATCCTCCCTCCTTTTATCCCGCTATCCTGGAATTCCTCAAATCCAACCTCCACTAGATCCTCGCAAAAATTAAAACTATCCTACCCCTCCCTAAAAGGCATCTCCCTTGTTGGTAAACTTGGCTCTTCCCTCCCTTTTAGAATTGCTCAGCTCTGGAACAGTCTCCCTTCCCCTCTCCGCAATTTGAGTCCACTTCTACCATTCCGTAATCGTCTGAAGACCTGGCTCTTCTCCAAAACGTAACCCCGTCCCGTTCCTGGCATTCTTACACCTAAACCTCTCTCCTCTCTTACTTATATAATTCCATTGGATTTCCGTTCCTTCCCTAACCATGTAAACCGTGCCGAGCTCCATCAGTGGAGATGATGCGGTATATAAATCCAAGATTTAGTTTAGTTTAGTTTAGTTTAGATAGATAGAAATGCAATAGAAATGATTGATTGTATTAGTAGTAGATCTAGCTCATGCCAATTTATTGCTAGTTTCAGGTGCATTGCATTCAGGTGTAGACTGTATTGGGGTAGAGGAAGAGCCTAATGCTTTAAGCAGCAGGCTAGCAATCAGAGGACCCATCTTCAGACCTCAAAGCAGCTCCTTGTGAACTTTGGCATGCCTTGAAACGGTTAGGGGTGGTGCTGGCAACTTCATCCAAAACCATCATACTTCTGTGGCAGTCCAATAACTCATTCACAGCTTGCTGCTTGTGGGCAACATGTGTATGAGAGAGGGACTGCATTATCCAGGATGGGGAGAGGGAAGTTACCAAGCTGCATTAGGACAATAACCTGTGTTATTAGCCCCTTAGTAGGACTTAAAGGTCACTAACAAAGGTTGTTTTGACCTAGTACCCACAGGTTACATAGAAATGAGATTCAAATACTTGTAAAGGAGCTCATTACTATGTAAATACTGTACTGCAGCTTAAGGTGTGCACTAAATGCACACTTAGCCTGTAAAATATCCCTAGAAAAATCAATTCACAGCCTGTTCAGTATTCCTGAACTCTCTCTAGAAGGGACAGCACCTGTTAAAGGAAATGGCTCCCACCCTGAAGGAAGCCCCCCCAATTGAAGAAGGTGCCCACCATCCTCCAAGCTCCTTCACCCCCTCATGGTTCTCCTTACCTGTACCTGCAAAAATTTCTGGGGTTCTCGGGGCAGGCAGGAGGAATCTATAGCCACTCCTGCCCTTGCTGGCACCAGGATCCAAATGGCACCAGTGTCCTCAAGTGGTAGTCTTGTTTCCTTATAAGGAGGCCACTTGAGGCACATTTCCTTTAAGAGGTGCAGCCCCTTTTAGAGAAGACCTTGAAGCATTGTGCCATGACTTGGCAGCTTGATGCTCCAGGGCTAATAAACAGTATCTTCTTGTGACATGGCTCACAAGCAATATTTGCGCTTTACCACAGGTCAGCAGTGTAGGGTGTAGAAATATCATAGGCTGGTGACTCCTGTAACATATGAAGGTGTGGTAAAAGCTCTTCTTCTACTGCACCTTGATAACTTTCCCTTTAAATGGCTTTTGCAAATTGCCCTCCATGGGAATGATTTTGTAACAGGGTGCCAATATCAAATGTCTAAAAAGGAACTTATTTTATGACTATTTTCTAAAGGCAGCATAGATAACTATGGCTTTTAATAATAGGTTCATACAATAACCAATAGTGTACAAATGCTCTTGCACAAAGTAAGTGTAAATATGTGAAAGTCCTATATGTATACATCTATACACATTTTCTAAAATACATGCTTATATTGTAACTCTACCTAAGCAAAACCTAGAGGAATGCTTATGCACATATGTGAAAGCACAACAATCTGATGATATTGCACATGTGTATCTGCTCACAATTGTATGGGAGTAGGATAATTTATATTTGCAGTGTGAAAGGTAACATCTGACTTGTTCCTTCACCCCTGTTTTAATTGTCTGCTGTTGTCATACTTATGTATCATTACAATTTCTTTGTCAGAGAATGCAAAGCATACATTTGCCTAGTAAACAAGCAGCTTCTGAGCAGTTTGTTCTTGTTGTAAAAAAAAAAAAGCCACACTTCTCAGGGGCTATGCTATTTCTTTCTAGCCACTGAATCATAGTTCTGTTATGTCCCTTCTGGATTCCATATGCTAGGTGTTCAGTCCCTTCCCACAATCTTGGAGTTGCAGAAATCTAAACACTTTTCTGAGCACATGCTCCTTAGAGTGAGAGCTAGAGCCATCTGCAGTTTCAATTTCTGCAAGCAATCCATGAAGAACTCTTTTGGATTGGCTCTGCTTCTTTTTAGCTTAAAGTTCATCTTTTTTTGGTAGCTTCAGTGCCTTGAGACCCCTTTCCGGTAGTCCCCTATCAGAGGAAAGGATGCAGTCCCGTGAATCTGGACTGCTGCTTCAAGTAGAAACTTTGGTGAATCTGTGAAGCCAGCCTGCTGTGTGCCACCATTCTTGGACTTGAGGTCCAGTCCCCTGAAACTTTGCTTGCCCGCTGACCTTCTCAGAGGTTTAAGCACAGGCTGTATGTGTCCTGAGTGAAAATCTCCTGGGTTTCAGGCTGCAGGCTGCATTTTCCATCCCGGTTGCGTGAAGAGGATTCATGGGGGCAGAGGTTACAGTCAGTGTCCAGCCAACTGGCAGTACAAAGATGTTCAAATCTGGTCATTTTGGAGCTATTCTGAGGCAGAAAATCTTTTTCCTCCATTCAGCTGCTGTGTAAAAAAGCTGAAAGGCTGGCACTTCAGAGACTGTGAGTAAACCCCCATTATTTCCTATGGAAACTTTGGGGGTGGTTTGTAAAACATTTTAAAACTTATTTTTCTACTGTTTCTGAGGGCTTGGTTCAAGTACCCTACCTCCCCAGACTCCAAATTGCTATTTTTTTTCAGATTTTGTTTATTTTTGCTGTGTTTAGCATGAATTTGCTGGTGGTGGCCATCTTGGATTGTATCAATCTTTTTTTCAAAGTTTTATTTCTGCCTCAGAACCGCTTGATATGATTAAATATAAATTGTGATGGACTCCCCAGCCCCTAATCTGTTGAATGTGTACATTGATTGGCGCTGGATCAGCAACTGTGTACTGCGTGCCATAGTGTGCCAGGGGAGCGGGTGGGAGCTTCGGCCTTTGCCTCCTTTAGGTACTCCATTTATTTCTAGCCACTGAATCATAGTTAATATCGGCTCTGTAAGGTTTTCAGTTAGAAGAAGGATGTATGAGTCAGCTGTGTAGTGCTAGGTAAAATGAATGGATACCTTTAATAGATATTTTTAAGTGACTGCTTTTGGCTTCTGTTTTGGGACGTTTTCATTTGGGGATATCCTTTGTATGTTAGCTGCTGTTTTATTTTTCCTCCCCACAAATTCTGTTTATTGTCTTTCACTCTGCAGTCTGCAGTATATTTCTGTCTTTAGCAGAACAGACTTCAGAACTCTTCAGAGTTCTCAAATTGTTTCCAAACTGGTAAATTTACTCAGGGTGTCTGCCACTTTAGAACCACTTCTTGGGTAACAGAGGTTGCAAGTGGGCATCTTCCCTCCCTCACCATGTCTAAATGATTCTAATAGATGAAGTGCATCCCGTCAATCAGGTTACTTGTCAAGATTTGAAGAGGCTGAGCGGATGTAGTAGAAGGTTCCAGATGGGTGTTTAGTAGCCTTCTCTCTCTGCAGTTTGAATGAAGGATTCCACCCCCACCACACTGCAGTGGAGCTATATTAATTTCCTTCTGCCATAGAAAGAGTATACAACATACTACTGCCTCTTTTTATTAGCAAAGCAAATGTATTGTGTTTTGCTATGTACATTGATGTATGAATCGGTTAGCTGTATGAATCAGTTAGCCCTGTGAGGGCTACTTCCGTGTCCTTCACTGCTGTTTTGTTAGACACAATTTTGACCCTGCTTATCTTTGAATTTGAAGTGGAGTTTTTTGCCAGATGAAGATGAACTGAGGCTTTTTCTCCACATTTTTTGTTTTTTCTGTTTTTTGTGGCTGGATTTGAGTGAGCGAGTCTGTGTATGAATGCAGTAAATGTACCTTGTAGTGTCTCAGTAGGTTCCCCATCTGTTCTCAATAGGGCATATTTTGAGTGATATTGGATTATTTATGTCCTTTTCCTAGATTTATTTGGTTAGGCTTAATGCCCCAAGAGTGGGATCCTCTCCAATAATTTTTCCCTCAATGGATCAACTTGGAAAGATTCCCTCCCCTCATGATCCAAAAACAAAAATGGCTGCCTGTGGCTTGTATTTTAAAGTTCAAAACCAAAAATATCAGCATTTTCAATAAACTTGAGCAGACTTTACTTTTCCCTCCAGCTCCCTTATTAGCAATGGCTCTCAGCTTATGTTCATACCTTCAGAGCTGGGCAAAACAGAACATTCTATTTCCATATCATAGGTAATGTCATTATCCACCATTTCATTGCACAAACACAGAATCAACCTTATCAACCTCACAAACCTCTGCCTGAGTTTGTTGCCATGAGGTGGACTGTTGCTTTCTGGTTATCTGTGGCTGTAGTCTGCAGCTTATGCTTTGCTGTGTGGCTCTGGCTTGCTGGAACTCTTTGTGTATGAGAGTTACACTCTTTTCTTTACCTGCAATGAGCTGATTAGCTCTCACCGCAGGTGAGTGTGAGTAGCCTGCCCTCTGAGCCCTTCTAATCTGGCCTAAACCAGTCTCAGTTTGATTGGGAGTGGCTTGTATTCCAGTCCTGCTTTTCCCCTTCACTAGCCCTGTGGCTGCTGGGACATGTAGTTTCTCTGGTTGCTTTCTTACAACTGGTTTGGGAAAAGCTAAACCAATTCTGGATGCTTTAGGCATGGTTTGAGGTTTAATTATGGGAAAGCTTGGCTTTTGAATATTCCTAGGGGCTGCTTTGGGAGTTAAATTAGCAGGTTTAGGAATACTTTTAATATTTTTAACTTTACCTTCCTCTTTTGCCAAGGCTTCCTCACTAGGAACAGGGGCAGCCCTGTGACAAGACACAGTCTCTGTCTCCACCACCTCTTCTGGGAGACTTCCATGTATCTATAACCCTTTCTGTAAAAAAGTATTTCCTTAGATTACTCTGGAGCCTATCACCTCTTAACTCATTGCAGAGTTTCCTTTCAAATGAAAGAGACTCGACTCATGCGCATTTACATCACATAGGTATTTAAACATCTCTATCATATCTCCCCTCTCCTGCCTTTCCTCCAAAGTATACAGATTGAGATCTTTAAGTCTGTCCCCATATGCCTTATGATGAAGACCATATACCATTTTAGTAGTCTTCCTCTGGACCGACTCTATCCTTTTTATATCTTTTTGAAGATGCGACCTCCAGAATTGTACACAATTTTCTAAATGAGATCTCACCAAAGTCTTATACAGGGCCATCAATATCTCCTTTTTCCTAATGGCCATATCTCTCCCTATGCAACCTAGCATCCTTCTAGCTTTCACCGTCACCTTTTCAACCTGTTTGGCCACCTTAAGATCATCACATACAATCACACCCAAGTCCCACTCTTCTGTTGTGCTCATAATTCTTCACCCCCTAAACTGTACCGTTCCCTCGGGTTTTTGCAGCCCAAATGCATGACCTTGCATTTCTTAGCATTAAATTTTAGCTGCCAAATTTCAGACCATTCTTCACACTTTGTCAGGTCTTTCTTCATGTTTTTCACACCATCCGCCGTGTCTACTCTATTGCAAATTTTGGTATATCTGCTCAGTGTAAAACAGCCATGGGTTGGAGGATAATGATGTTTGATTTTTTTTTAGTATCCTGGAGAGGGGGCTGTTTAAGGCTATGCTACCATTGGTTGAATGTCAGCCAGTCTTTTTACACCCAGAAAGAATGTTTGATTTAACAACAGTGACTGCAATGCTAGAGAAATGAACTGGAAACTTGGCAAGGGTCATTACGTGTTGTAGATGTTGCTGTTTATTGTGGTGTTCACACAACTGTGGATCGAATGGCTAAAGATTGCTGTATTTAGACTAACTTTGGAATATGGGAAGGGGGGAGGGGAAGGTAAGGAATCAGCTGAGGAACCGTTGAAGCTGTGAAGTGATTTACATTTAAGAGAGTATGGATTTTTATTTTTTTTTTTTTGCTATATACTGAGAAACACTGCTTATTGGATTGATTTGCATTTCATCCTGAATAGAACAGTAAGAAATAAAGAATGAGAACAGCAACAGTGAGAATTTCTCTGGATTTGTTTGAAAATTGAGACCTTACCTGTGAATCATGATGTGTCAGTGTCTGGTACACATAACATGGCACACATAAAGAATAATTAATAAACAGTCATGATAAATGAATAATACAAGAGTGAACTGAGCATGATGTGTGTCTATTCATTTATTCATTAAAGGCCTTTTTGAATATACAGGCTTTGAATTGTCTCATAAAACTCTCGGGCTGAGTATTTGAGCATAATGAACTCAGTAAACATTCTTTACAATTTGGAACCTAGTACCATGAAAATCAAGGGAGCCAATGCAAAATTATAAGAACCAAAATTATATATTCAAATCCAGATTTATTTGTTATTAATCTAGCTTCTGAATTCACCTGAAATTAAGTTTGGCATTCTACGGAAGAGTGCACTGCAATCATCAAACTGAGGTGTGACATTGCTCTTGATTGGAGCAATGTAAATCCTTGGATGGAGTAATGATCCCAGCTTCCCAGAGGTCTAAGATCCTTCTGTGATGCTCCCCTCCCTTATCTCCTAAAGAGCAAAACTTATGAGTCTCCTGAAGTTTTCTGACTAGTCCCAGCTGTTTACAAGGACAGAGGCAATGTCAGCTTCTTGGTGAAATAAATGAGTACTGTCCTCTGACATCCTAAGGTCCTATTTCTTTACTCCTCTCCCCCAGAGTAGAACAGAATATAGCCTGCCTTCTTTTCCCTTAAGTCCAGCGGCGATTTCCTTCCTGCCTCTAGTTCCAGCATCTTACCTCCCCTTCCCCCTCAAAGCTTCTGATACCTGCTTTCAGGAAGGAAAGAACAGCTGCACTGTAATAGGGGGTTGTATGCCTGGATTTTTGGACTATCCTTTCTAGGGTTTTTTTCAGCAGCTGCTCTTACACCCAGACACTTCCTTATCACGGTCCTCAAAGCCCATGCTTTGCAAATATAATTTTTATGAATTTTACACTCGAGTTTTGATATTGTGGTAGACATTTTGGCCCCAATTCTATAAAAGTGTCCTAAAAAAGTAAACACCAAAATTTATGATGCATTGCAGCTGTCAATCTTCAGTTAGGCACCATTTATAGAATAGTATTTAGTGGTGCCAACATTGGACTTAAGTGCTGGTAGGCATCAAAATCTTAGGTGCTCCCTATTTATACCAGGCCAAAATGCTGGTGCCTAGGTCCATTTTAGGCACCCACACAGAAAACACAGCCAAAATCTGCCCACAATCCATCCTTGACCGCACCCACTTTCTGATAGGAAGTTTCAAGTTTATTTGTTGACTGCCATTGGCTAAATAGCATGGAGAAGCATATATCATAATGCAATGGTAACACTGTAATGCCCTCTAATAAATCCTGCTCTGAATTCAAATAAATCTATGAAAGAACTACTATGAGATAATTATTACCATTAAATCAAATTAGCCTATTATATATTTTTCATATTTGTTAATTATAAAAAATAGAAATAGCCTATTCCTGATTTAGACCCCCACAAAACATTCAGCACGCCAAAAATTCAAAGCATTCACAAGTGTGAGCATAGTCCATACCACATATTAGAGTCTCAATTTAATCAAAGGCAAACAGGAAAA
This sequence comes from Geotrypetes seraphini, assembly GCF_902459505.1. NCBI lineage: Eukaryota > Metazoa > Chordata > Amphibia > Gymnophiona > Dermophiidae > Geotrypetes > Geotrypetes seraphini. Next base: position 308,619,419 of record NC_047086.1, on the reverse strand, counting down.
AAACAAAGTCACTTATCTGCAGATGGTGTCCAAGTTGTCTTCTAAGCACCTATACAATGCCAGCCCATTCGGTCCCGCAGCCACTCCTACCCGACGATAAAATCGCTGTTTCACTAAGCTGCATCAGGGGAACAGTTTCAGCCTGCTGTGCCAGTGACCACAGAGTCTGCTCAAGTGTACAAACTGCACATATCTAAAACACGTGAAAAGCTAAGAGTTTTACTGGCCTACATTGTAAACGCCTAAGTTTTCAGAAATGCATCTAATGATGCCTAAGGTCATCTCCATCCCCTAACCACACCTACTGTAACCTTAGGCGCCATTAGATGCATCCTTAGATGCGATTATGATGCCTGCCTTCATTGGTATTGACAAGTGCATAATTTTGTAACAAGATTTTAATTGGTTTTTAACGGTGTGGTCAATTGCCATTCTGATTAAAACAATTAAGTTAGGCGGTGGTATGGAGAAGAATTCAAGATAGCCTGGGACATGCATGTGGGATCTCTTATGGAGAGGAGGAGATAGTGGATGCTGTGGAGGGGCAGACTGGAAGGGGTATTCGGCCTTTATCTGCTGTCTTGTTTCTATTTTATGGGCCTGCTTTGGGTGGGCATGCTAGACTTGGACATCTTGTGCGGATAATCAAACCTTTCCAAAGATGTCCTAGATGGAACTTAGACATTTTGGGCTAGACCTCTTTTGGAAGCTATGTGCCAAATAGGTACCCAAACTAACCAGATGACCACTGGAGGGATTAAGTAATGGCCCCCCCACACACACACACATTCCCCCTTAAGGTCTGAATAAACATTACATACCTGTCTCTGGAACAGCAGAGCATCACACAGGTGTCTCAAGTAGCCAGGTGGGCTTGTGAACCATAAAGAGGAGGAGCCAGACACATAAGGCACTCTAACCACAAATCTGTGGTGTTAAGGATGAACCTTCCAAACCCTACTATACTGCCATATAGGTGCCATCTGCAGTCATAAGGGCTGTTGTGATGGTAGGTGGATATAGCAGGTTTTGTGGGACTTTTAGAAGGCTCCCCATAAATTATAAGGGCTATATGGTTAGATTAAGGTGACCATACGTCGGTTATGAACGGGACAGTCCCGTTTTCAGACCCCCTGTCCCGTTGTCCCCACACAGCTTTGGGATGCCAAAATGTCCCATTTTTAGGGACAGCGTCCTGAAGCTGTGCACGGGGACAACACGACAGGCGATCGCTTCTTGTCCCTCCCTGCCGCGCGCAAAAAAAAAAGCCTCCCTCCTTCCTTTCCCCCGATCCGCCACCACTGCTGTCTTACCTCCCTACTACTGCTGCTGCTTCTAATCGCCGACAAGAAGTGTTCTTTCCGACGTCAATTCTGATGTCGGAGAGGATGTTCTGGGACAGCCAATCACTGCCTGGCTGGCCCGGAACGTCCTCTACGTCGGAAAGAAGACTTCTTGTCGGCGATTAGCAGTAACAGGGAGGTAAGACAGCAGCGGCGGCGGACCGGAGGAAAGGAAGGAGGGAGGATTTTATTATTTTGCACAGCAAGGAGGGAAGGAGGTAGGCAGGCATGCAGGCTGGCTTTGGTGTGGCAGGGAGGGAGGTAGACAGGCAGGCTGGCTTCAGGGGTGGGAGTGGGTCAAATTCTGGAAGGCAGTGAGAGGGACATAGGAATGAGGCACTGAGGACATAGGAAGGAGCACTAAGGACATAGGAAGGAGCACTAAGGATATAGGAAGGGGCACTAAGGACATAGGATGGAGGCAATGGGGGCACTAAGGACATAAGAAGGAGGCACTGAGAGCACTAAGGATATAGGATGGAGCACTGAGGGCATAGGAAGGAGGCACTGGGGGCACTAAGGTCATGGGAAGGAGGCACTGGGGGCACTAAGGCCATAGGAAGGAAGGAGGGAGGGAATAGAAAGGGACAATTGTTGGGCCTGAGTGCAGAAAGAAATAAATGAAAGAAAGAATACACAGTCAGAAGGAAACGCAACCAGAGACTCATAAAATCACCAGACAGCAAAGGTAAGAAAAATGATTTTATTTTCAATTTAGTGATCAAAATGTGTCAGTTTTGAGAATTTATATCTGCTGTCCCTATATTTTGTACTATATTTGTCTATTTTTCTATAGTTACTGAGGTGACAGTGCATATTTTAAAGTCATCTGCCTTGACATCTATGAACCCCCCCCCCCAAATATAAATGATAATTAACATTTTCTCTGCGTAAAGTGTGCTTTGTAGTTTTTAAAAATTTTATGGTTACCATTATGAATTAATAAGATATTATGTGTACATGAAAAATGAATGTAAGAAATTGGAGGCAGGATTGGGGTGGGGCTAGGGTGTGTTTGGGGAGGGACTGACAATTAATAATTTCCCCTTTTGATGAAAAAAAATTAATGGTCATGTTATGTTAGATGCATATTTGGCACCCTTTATGTGAAGTTCACAGCAGTGCCTTCTAAGGTGCCCCACTTCTCTGTTGGCATGCCTTTGGAGCCAGTCCATTAAAATGGTGGCCCCTCCAACTTCTAAATGGTGCTGATTTGAACTTTTCTAACTTGGATGTTGATGTGTGGCACAGTGGTTAAAGCTACAGCCTCAGCACCCTGAGGTTGTGGGTTCAAACCCACGCTGCTCCTTGTGACCCTGGGGAAGCCACTTATCCCTCCATTGTCCCAGGTACATTAGATAGATTGTTAGCCCGCCAGGACAGACAGGGAAGAATGTTTGAGTACCTGAATAAATTCATGTAAACCGTTCTGAGCTCCCCTGGGATAACAGTATAGAAATTTGAATAAATAAATAAATGTGGTTGATAATGACAAATAAAATTAGATGTCCTTGCGGCCAAGACAATTTTCAACAAAAAATTATTTGGCTATCCCATTTGAAAACAGAATTTGATCCACAATCTCAGCGGTATCGCCCAGAATGAACTATTTTAGTATTCATGGGAATTATGAACCTTCATTGGTCATAGAAAAAACTCATCATTTTTTTAGAAATGCTTATGAAATACAAAGAGGGCCATTTTCGACAGGACGTCTAAGTCCAAATTTGGAGCTTCCTGCAAGATATCACAAGTCGGAAGTGGAAAAATGTCCATCTACTGGCTTGCTAATTTTTCAGCCTGTTTTGTTTACAATGCATTCCCTTTTTCAATAGCGCATGCAATTTCATTAGTGCCTGCTAATTAAGAATTAGGGGTATTGAAACTGAAGAGAATACATGAAACAGAACATTTCTTAAAACAGAACCAAAAAAAAACAAAATTAGAAATGATATGAACAACAAAACAAAGCAAAGCCATTTCTCTATGGTTCAGATGATTCCCCGTGACATGTTTAGTGCAATTTTATACCCTCTCCAAAAGTTGGAACTTTTATATCTTTGCGGACATGCATCCTTTTTGTGCTTTTCCTTCCAATAGCACTGTTACTCTTTAACTGTCAATCAGTGAGAAAACTGAGAATAGTGCAGAATGCGGCTGTCCGTCTGATATTTGGGCTGAAGAAAAATGATCATGTCAGTCCTTATTATTGAATTCTGCACGAGCAATATTTAAGTCCTCTTGTATTTGCTTTAAGCTGGTTTAAGGATTGGCCCCTTCCTATCTTTTATCTCATTTCGTGCTATACAGCCATACAAGGATAACTAGGAATTGCAATTTATTTACCTATCCAAAGATCACTGGCTGTAGATACAGGTCTTTTTTGGATAGGTTGCTAGCATTTCAAGCAAGTAAACAACAGTCCTGGTTGGGTAATTATATTAGTGGGACCTTTCAATCTTACAGCACATTTCGAAAAGAGATTAAGGGCTCCTTTTGCAAAGGTGCATTAGGGCCTTAACACGCGGAATAGCGCGCGTGCTAGCCGCTACCGCTTCCTCTTGAGCAGGCGGTTGTTTTTCGGGTAGCGCGCGCTAATCCGGTGCATGCGCTAAAAACGCTAGCGCACCTTTGTTAAAGGAGCCCTAAGACTGTACTATTTGCTAAATTCATTTCTTAACTGAAGTTTTATTCACAACAAAAATCTTATACTGTCTATACTCTAGATAACTTGTACTTTTACTACTAATATTTTGTACTTCGTTGATTGTCCAGTTTCTCTTCTGTGTAAACTGCCTAGAAGTCGTTTGATTGTTGGCGGTATAGAAGAATAAAGTTGTTATGTTATGCACTCATCCACTGAAAGGTTAGACACCATCCTTTTTATTTGTAAGTTTTTATTTGCTCATTTTAATTATTGCAATTCACTACTGTCCAAGTGAATACAGAAATCAAGCCAAGAAATAAGGCAATAACTATATAGAGGAAAAATTAAGTATAACTGTAGCCCACAATAAGTAGAGGACAGGGTCACACAATATAAAATAAGGAAAAATAATTACAAAATTTTAACACAAACTGCAGCCAAAGGTGAGCCATCTTAACAACCACGACTTCCCCCACCCTTTACAAAGCTGTGCTAGCGGCTGCCGCCGCGGTAACTGCCCTGAAGCCCATAGGGATTTAAAAGGCTTTGGGGCTTTTGCTGCGTGGCAGCCACTAGTGCGGCTTTGTAAAAGAGGGGGAAAGTTAATCTCCAACTCTCTGAGGTGCAAAATCGTTGGAGAGCTAGGCTTCCTTGACAGAAAGAAAATTCTGAAGCTGGAATGGAATAGTTTAACTATTTGCGGGTTTTCCAGGTACTAGTGACCTGGATTGGCCACCGTGAAGACAACCTACTGGGATAGATAGACCATTGGTCTTACCCAGTAAGGCTATTCTTATATGCTTGGGATTAAAAAAAAACAACAACCCATAAAAGATTTACCTTGATACAAATGTGAATATATACAAGAAAATTTTAACATGTAACTATCACCAAGGGCCAGAAGTCGATCGAAGTACTAGAAATTCCTGGCACCTGTTCTGTGTAGCACGTGCCAAATCAGGAAAAATATGGTCTTATATGCCCCATAGGCAACCTTCTCATGCCACCTGTACAACTCTCATCCCTTGCCACAAACTATCATACGTCAGACACCATCATCCCTCTCTGGCACTTTTATCCCTCTATATAGACAGTACAGTAAAACCTTGGTTTACGAGCATAATTCATTCCAGAAGCATGCTTGTAATCCAAAGCACTCATATATCAAATTTCCCCATAAGAAATAATGGAAACTCAGACAATTTGTTCCACAACCCATTCTGCCGTTGGCTGCCTGCCAGACAGGCGGGTTTGGCATCCGTCTGTCCGGCCACCTGAAACAAGGTACGGGGAAGGGGGGTTGGGGTGGGGGGGTCGTGGGGTCGGCCGGGGGGTCGCGGGTCGTCTGGGGGGGGGCGATCAGGGGTTCTGGGGGGGCGGTCATTGGGGGGAGGGGGGGTTGCGTCGAGGGCAGGAGGGCCTGGGATCCCTCCTGCCCGTAATGTAGTGTGGGGTGGGGGTAGGGGGTCGCCGAGGCCAGGAGGGTTTGGGCTCCCTCCTGGCCCGAAAGAATAGCGGCGGGGGGGGGGGGGGTGTCACCAGGGCCAGGAGGGTTTGGGCTCCCTCCTGGCCCATTCAAGTAGCGGTGGGGGGGGGGGGGTCGTCGGGGCCCGGAGAGCTTGGGCTCTCTCCTGTCCCGATATATTGTGGGTGCTGCGGTTGGCCAGGGCAAGAGGGCTTGAGCTCCCTCTTGCCCCGATGTTGTCGGGGGGGGGGGGGGGGTCGCAGTTCGACATGGCAGGAGGGCTTGGGCACCCTCCTTCCTGGATCATTGTGTGTGTGTGTGTGTGGGGGGGGGGGGTTCTGTAACCGGTGTTGTTTTTGACAGATACCGGATACAGAATCCAGCTTTTAGGCGAAGGACTGGCTCCTCCTTCGCCTAAAAGACCTTCTGTTGGACGTTTGTGGCTTAGGCGTATTTTTGTTTCATTATGGCTGAAAAGTGTAGACGTGGTGTGGGTGTACTTTTAGACGTAGTGGTGATTGGATGTTTAGGCAGAGGAAGGCCATAATTAAAACAAGGATGTTTGGTTTCGTTATGGACACTTTCCCTGCTTCTGCGTTGAACGTTTAAGGACTTAGGCCAAAAGGGGACTTAGACGCTTTTTTTGATTATGCCCCTCCATGTACCCAAATTGCAAGACATTGCTTGTATATCAAGTTAAAATTTAATAAAATGTTTTGCTTGTCTTGAAAAACACTTGCAAACCAAGTTAATTGCAATCCAAGGTTTTATTGTATTTGAATTCCCATCAACCAAGGAATATAGAAATTTCTCTCTACCAAAAGTTTTTATTATACAAAATATTGAATGCTTGACTAGTTCCGTAATGCTATCATTGATAGGAGGATTGACGTCTGACATTTGTAAATGCAAATAGAAAAGTCTAAAAATCAAGAAAGGATAAAAATGATACCTTAACAAGCTGTTATGACCATGAAATGGTTTGACAATTCCACTAATATTTTTTTTTCCTTCCAAAAGTAAATTAAAAAGTAATGAATGCACACCTTCCATGATACACTGCAAATAATGACTTCACTGTGCACAGAGCTAGGGAAGATAGGTTTAAATGTCAAACGAAGAAGACACAGCTTTAGAGTGTGGCGATGCTAATTGTTTTGGTGTAATAATTGATATGAAAAAGGTTGAAATTTTGGAGCGGCGGGACTTTGAGCTGCCTGCCGAGATAAGAAATTGCAAGACTGTGTTTGGTGGAAGTCTCCCTATATGATGATTTTCTGCCAGTCTTGTAACAGTGCTATTCCTCTGCTGTGAAAATCATGCTACATAATGACAAGATCAGAAGGAATAAATGACTATCAATACCCTGGGGAACAAGAAGTGCTCCATCTAGAATAGAGCAATATATCACTTTTGATAAATGAAAATCAGAAATAAAATAAATGCGAGGGGAAAAAAAAATATCAGGACTGATAGCAGCAGTGGCAAGCGGCTTAATTTAAAGGCTGGTCTGGGGCTGTTGTGAAAATTTGCTTGCAGTGCTATAGAATAGCACCATTGGCGTGCTGAAATACCATGAGCTGGGCACCGGTATTTACACCAGGTTTCAACCGGTGTTAGTATCGGTGTTCAACTTTAGGCACAAGAATCTGTGCTAAGTGCTCTATAAAGGGTGCTCATCCCAGAGTGCCCTTTATAGCAGTGTCTCACAAACCTTTTCCGCCGCGGCACACTAAACTCGGGGCCACTTCTACAGGGCCTCTGAGCATGCAGAGATGTTGACCAGTGACATCAAATGCACGCATGTGACATCATCACACTGACGCCCACGCATGCTCAGGGGCCTTGTAAACGCAGCCCTGAGCTTGGGGATGGGGGGGGGGCCTTCCAAAATCTGGACAAACTGCTGGGTTTTGGAAATCCTTCCATCGCCGGGGTGTGTGTGTGTGTGACAGAGAGGAGGAGAGGTGTACCGGCAGTGACTCGTCCCATTTGTGGCACACCTGGAATCTGGCTGCAGCACACTATTGTGCCACAGCACACAATTTGCGATACGCTGATTTATAGACTAGTACTTAATACTAATATTTCCTAGCGCAGATTTTTGAGCATCATATATAAAATTATTCAATGTATAAAAGTTTGATGTTTTTGTTATGATTAACAAGAGAGGCAGTATAAACTGAAATTGAAATGAACTTTTGGTATAGGCATGCTCTGAGGTGAGAGTTTGGTGGAGTTTGGATGGAGTTGCAATGTATGCATTTAGGCCCGGATTCTATAAACTGCGAACTGATTGTAGGCAGCTGTAGGAGTCCTACAGCTGTCTAACCATTCAAACGGAATGTACGTTATTAAAAAAAATACTGCCCAGGCAGGAAGCCTATATTGAAGTCACCTCCAGGAGCCTAGGAAGGCCCACAAAACTGCCTAAGCTCACCTAAGGGTAGGCATAGCCTTAGGCGAACTTAGGAGGCCGTACGTGTCTCCCTAGGCCAATGGGAGATGCTTATAAAGTAAGTTGACGCAACCACTACACTTATCGCAGCAAGGGTTGTTATACTTATCCCTGCCGCGATAAGTATAACAACCGTGGCTGTGGCCACCAGTTCCCTCCCCCCAGAATGATCGCGACAGGAGGGAGCCCAACCACTCCTGCCCGAATACCGCCCACCCCCACGTACAATTGTGGCAGCAAGGAGCCTAACCTCTCCTGCTCGATCCCCCAAGGAATCCCCCCACCCCTCCCAAAGATCGCCAGTAGGAGGGTGCCCAATCCCTCCTGCTGGACCCTGCCAATGAACTCCCCTCCACAAGGATCGCTAGCAGGAGGGTGCACAATCCCTCCTTCTTGGCCCTCCCGATGAACCCCCCTACCCCACCCTGAAGATCGCCAGCAGGAGGGTGCCCAATCCCTCCTGCTGGACCCCTCCCCGGAACCCCCCCCGGGCTCACCTAGAAAGTTGGCTGGCCGGGTCTTCCCACCGTCCATCTGGCAGGCCCGCTTCCATCCAAATGAGGCGGGCCCGCCCCTGTCCAGCCTATCCCAAAGGAGCCTAGGGCCTGATTGGCCCAGGCGCCTAAGGCCCCTCCTATGGGTAGGGCCTTAGGTACATTGGCCATCACCCCGCTGATCTGCACATAACACTCTCGTGCCTAAATATATGCATGTATATTTTAATTAAACAAATTAGTGTCAATGATTGTTCATTAGCACTAATTATTGGTGTTAATTGGCTTGTTATTCAATTACATTGGACACATAAATTGGGTACACACTCAAATTTGTGTGCGCAATTTGTGGCACTACAGTATATATAGAATTCTGAGGATGATGTATTTCTGTACTAATTAGTGTATCTACATTACCACATGATAACTGATTAGTGCAGAATCAGCGTATGAGCCCTTACCGCCACAAGCTTATATTATTCATTGTATTCCATTGATTTGTGGGTGATATATAAAGATTTTGTAAACACTACTTTTGGTAATCAAATATAGTTTGTATTAATAAATCACACATGTTTATTTTTAAATTACAGGCTTTCCCTTGCATTTCTACTGGAATATATGGTGAGTAAAACCTTTTGTGCATATTAATTTTAGTAAACATAATGGCCCGTATGCTATAAATGGCACCATTATTGGCAGTCGCCTTAACCGTGGCCACTGATCTCGTGTTAATCACGTGATGGTATAATTTATAGAAACACACCTCCAAGATAGGTAGGCACTAGAAAAGTTGGCCAGGGTTTTCAAGGTCTATATTTCTTGTGCCTACCTTTGATATGAACTGCATCTACAAGCTGATCTAAGCCTTATATATAAGAGAAATGTCGACGCAACATGCAGCCACAGCTATTTGAGTGGTTAAGGAACAGAGAGTGGTATGACTAAAAAACGGTCAGCAAGTCTAATCATAAGCCATAATGTTGAATAATTATAGTTGTGAAGCATTTTGTTTATCACCATAAGTGAATGCCATCAATCGATATTGCAATAGGTGTTGACCGGACTAGAAATCTTAATATAGGAGCACATGGATTTATGATTTTCTGCAATAACGCTTTTCATATTTTGCTGTGGGGCATACTGTGTTCCACCACGTGTTATAATTCATCTGAGATAGATCCTTCCAACAATGTAGTATGTTTTTGAGGGCCAGAAAAAGAAGGCTGTTGAGCAATCTCGCATGATGGACAGGCAGGGATTGTCGGAGGCCATGCTGGCCCATTATAATAATGCGCGGATGTAGGAGTTCCTGTATGCCCAAGATAGAGGAGATGGTGTCCCAAACTTTACTCCAGTAAACAGAGAGGTATGGGCAATCATAAATCATGTGTATTAGTGTACCCTCCTGAGAGGAACATGACCAGCACTTAGGCGATAAATCAGTTCAGAGCTTAGAAACTTTCAATAGAGTCCAGTGTGTTTTATGTAATAGAAAGAACATAGACTGAAGCACACCAGCTGAGCGAGAAGAACTGAACATGTTGCTCCAGACATCCTGCCATTCCACATCTTCCAGAGAAAGGCCCAAGTCCTCGTGCCATGCAGCCATCATGGAAGTTAATGAGGGAGAATGAGCTTTTTGCATAACAGAATACCAACGTGAGGCGATCCCTTTTTTATTAATATGAATTAGAGATATTTGCGATAGTAAAGCTGGAGTATCTTTTAACTTCCCTATATCATGAAAAAGAGCAGACAAGCAGTGTCTCAGTTGCAACCATCTATAGTATTGATGTTGAGGAAGGCTATAGTGTGTCTGTAAATCAGCGAAGGGGATCCATTGAGAGTTCTTAATCAAGTTTTGAAGAGACCAGATACCATGCTTCTGCCACAATTTCCAATCGAGAGCTCTATAACACTAAGTTTTAGTTTAATATTTACTTTTCAGCTACCTACCAACTTCCCATCTCCCTTTCTCATGCTGTAGCTCTCCCATTTCCCATCTCACACATAAGAACATAAGCATTGCCGCTGATGGGTCAGACCAGTGGTCCATCGTGCCCAGCAGTCCACTCATGCAGCAGCCCTTAGGTCAAAGACCAGTGCCCTAACTGAGACTAGCCTTACCTGCATATGTTCTGGTTCAGCAGGAACTTTTCTAACTTTGTCTTGAATCCCTGGAGGGTGTTTTCCCCTATAACAGCCTCCGGAAGAGCATTCCAGTTTTCTACCACTCTCTGTGTGAATAAGAACTTCCTTACGTTTTTACGGAATCTATCCCCTTTTAACTTTAGAGAATTCCTTCTCGTTCTCTCTACCTTGGAGAGGGTGAACAACCTGTCTTTTTCTACTAAGTCTATTCCCTTCATTATCTTGAATGTTTCGATCATGTCCGTTCTCAGTCTCCTCTTTTCAAGAGAGAAGAGGCCCAATTTCTCTAATCTCTAGTCACTGTACGGCAACTCCTCCAGCCCCTTAACAATTTTAGTCGCTCTTCCCTGGACCCTTTCAAGTAGTACTGTGTCCTTCTTCATGCACGACGACCAGTGCTGGATGTAGTATTCCAGGTATGATAACCTTCTCTGATCTGTTCGTGATCCCCTTCTTAATCATTCCTAGCTGTTTGCCCTTTTTGCCGCTGATGCGCATTGCACGGACGGCTTCATTGACTTGTCGACCAGTACTCCCAAATCTCTTTCCTGGGGGGTCTCTCCAAGTACTGCACCAGACATCCTATATTCGTGTACAAGATTTTTGTTACCAACGTGCATCACCTTACACTTATCCACGTTAAACCTCATTTGTCATGTCATAGCCTATTTAACGAACATGTTTGTCATATTGTAGGTCTTCGCAATCCTCCTGCATCTTCACTACTCTGAATAACTTCATATTGTCTACTCATGATGCTTTTCCAGTCCAAGTATTGTCCATTTACCCCCACTCTCTGTTTCCTATACTCCAGCCAGTTTTTAATCCACGTGAGTATTTCACCCTTGATTCCATGGATCACAATTTTCAAAGTAGTCGTTCATGCGGAACCTTGTTGAACGCCTTCTGAAAATCCAGATATACAATGTCCACCGGGTCATCGTTGTCTATCTGCCTGTTTACTCTCTCGAAGAATTGCAAGTTCTATCCCTCCCATACTCTTCTATATTTAATCTACTTCTCATTATCACATTCTACCTCTGTACTCAATATCCTCCTCTCTACTCCTCATTACCACATTTCTACTTCTGCACTCTTCCTCCTCTTATTGATCTTCCCTTGATCATACTCACACGATTCCACAATATCCAGTATATCCCCTCCCTCCATTCTTGTAGCCCTCTCTCTCATTGCCTGACATCTCCTTGGCCTTTTTCCTCCACTATCTTCTTATTCCATCTATTGATCTTGTCCCTCCCCACCATGATCCATTATATCACCTCCTCTCTCTTCCCTCTCCCTCATGGTCCAACATTGCTTCTGCTCTCTTTCCTGCTGTTCTTTCCTCCTCTCACCCTATGATTCAGCCTCCTCCCTCATCCCTTGTCCAACATTTCCTCTTCTTTCTCTCCTTCCCTCCTATCTTCTGCTCCAACAGATTTCTTGTTCTTGACTGCCTTTCCATCCAGCATCTGCCCCCCTCCCCAGGCTTACCTACTCCCCTGGGTTCAACATCTCTGCCATTCTAGTCTCTCCCAGGGGTGTGGGCACTGGGGTAGGAGGGCTGGGGACCCAGGCCCCCTCATTCTTGGCTCAGGCTGTCCCAGTGGCAGTGCAAATATTATCTTGCATTTTCCCCACCCCTCAGACTATGCAGTCTAGGATCTCTCTCCTTTACCTCCTCCCCATGGTTCAAGATAATGAAGGGAATAGACTTAGTAGATAAAGACAGGTTGTTCACCCTCTCCAAGGTGGAGAGAACGAGAGGGCACTCTCTAAAGTTAAAAGGGGATAGATTCCGTACAAATGTAAGGAAGTTCTTCTTCACCCATAGAGTGGAGTGGTAGAAAACTGGAACACTCTTCCGGAGGCTGTTATAGGGGAAAACACCCTCCAGGGATTCAAGACAAAGTTAGACAAGTTCCTGCTAAATCAGAACGTACACAGGTAAGGCTAGTCTCAATTAGGGCACTGGTCTTTGACCTAAGGGCCGCTGTGTGAGCGGATTGCTGGGCACGATGGACCATTGGTCTGACCCAGCAGTGGCAATTCCTATGTTCTCCTCTTACTGAGCCGGAAGCTTTCTCTCTGCACGACGCTGGAATGTGCAGATACGGAAAGACATGCCAGACTGTGAGGAGGAGGGAAAAGAGAGAGACACTGAATTGTAGGAGGCAGGAGAAGAAAATAAATGCATGTCCACTTGCCAGGAAGAGGGTTGAGAAGGAATGTGTTGACCCCAGTGTTCCCGCTAAGCTGCGTTGGCCTGCGCTCGCGCACAAAATATTACATCGCAGCGCAAAGTTTCTCTTCACAGCGCACACACGCGTCGGTAAGGTAAGGGGACGCATTGGGGGGATTGCACTTCCCCACAATTGCCATGCTTCGGTTCCTCTTCTTCCTTCCTTCCTCCCCCCCCCCCCCCGCGGGACCCTGCGGCACCATCAACTCTTACTCCCTCTAATGTCGGCCCTGCAGCTCCAGACTTCCTCGCACCTTCTCCCCTCCCCCTTTGGATCGCTATTATTTTAAATGTTATAGCCGCGGAGCTGTATCCATCAGTGGAGATGTCTAACCTCGGCCTGCCCCGGAACTCTTACTGCAACAGTGACTTCCTGTTCCTGCCTAGACGGGCGTCTGCTGCAGTAAGAGTTCCGGGGCAGGCCGAGGTTAGACATCTCCACTGATGGATACAGCTCCGCGGCTATAACATTTAAAATAATAGCGATCCAAAGGGGGAGGGGAGAAGGTGCGAGGAAGTCTGGAGCTGCAGGGCCGACATTAGAGGGAGTAAGAGTTGATGGTGCCGCAGGGTCCCGCGGGGGGGGGGGGGGGGAGGAAGGAAGGAAGAAGAGGAACCGAAGCATGGCAATTGTGGGGAAGTGCAGAGCTGCAGGGAAGAGTGTTGCGGTACCCAGCTGGAGGGAGAAGGAAGATGAGGGAGGGAATTAAAGGAGATGCCAGGGCTTGGAGCATAGGAGGAAGGTATGCCAGTCTAAGGGAAAAGGAAGGGGGAGATGTGAGAGCATGGAGGGGGAGCGAAAGATGGAAGAAAAGGAAGGGAGAGAGATGCCAGAGAATCAGGGAAGGGGAGATACCAGACTATGAGGAGAGGTGTGGGAGAGGGAAGGCGAGGAGAGAGATGCCAGACCAATGGGGTGAAAGGAGAGATGGAAGGGGGAGGCATACAGTTTCTGGAAGGGGCATAGAAGGAGAGAAGATGCCATATAGGGGAAGAGAGACGGCAGACAGTGGATGGAAGGAAGAGAGTTACAAGAAGATGAGGAAAGGAGAAACCACAGAAGACAAAGGTAGAAAAAAATTTCTATTTATTTATTGCTTTAGGAGACATGTGTCACTGTTTCTGTGAAGCATTGTATGCAGAGTCCAGCTTCTTGCTGGTTCAATTTAACCTTTGTCTATGTATTTTTATTTTATCCCCCCTTTTACAAAACTGTGAAGCGTTTTTAGCACCAGCCTTGGTGGTAGCAGCTCTGATGCTCAGAATTTTATGAGCATCAGAGCTGTTACCTCCGTAGCTAAAATCCACACTACAGTTTTGTAAAAGAGGGAGGGGTTAGTTTGTGATTACATATTCCTTACTAGGCGAAGGTGTTTTCTGTGTTCTGTGTGTTCGAAAGACATGGTTTTCTGTTAGGATTGACGGTGTAGGATTGATCTGTGCTGGTCTGGCTTGTTTAGTTTTACAATGGGTGTATTGATGTACTGCTCACTGCAATATGTAAGATGCTGCCTTTTCCTAGGTACTCATGTGTGACGTGTGGTTTGTTACTAAAAATCATGTTTTTCTTACAGATGGGGGGGGGGGGCCAAAAAATGATGGGCCCCGGATGTTACATATGCTAGGTACGCCACTGTATGTAAAGATACCAGAAAGCTGGCGTAGCAAAAACTTCTAAGTTTTGAGTATTTAACCCTCCCACAATCTCACGGGCACTCGTTTCAAGTTTATTGAGATTTTGATTTAAACGCAATATCAAATATTTTCAATGCGTATAACAAAAATAAATTTGGGGAAATAAATAAAACCATTTGAACCAGTGTTCCCGCTAAGCTGCGCTGGCGTGCGCTGGCGCACAAAATATTACATCGCAGCGCACACGTTTCTCGTCACAGCGCACGATCGGAAGAGGCGTACGGCAGATGGCAGGGCGGCGAGAGGAGAATCGGGCGAGTTGGCTCATAACTTGCTGGCGCCCGATATTTTTGGCTCACGGTGAAAAAAGTTTGCTCACAACACCCGCCCGCTTAGAGGGAACACTGGTTGACCCCACACTCTACCTCTGTCCCCCTCCAAATTTGAGGGCTACATAAACTCTTGTAATCACTCCCTCCCATTGTCCACTCTCTCTCTCCCACCCTCCCATTTTATAATTTGTTTTTCTAGTCCCTCCCCTCCCCCCCCACCAACCTCTGGTCTGTGTTTTCCCATCTCTCTCATCCCTCTCCATCCCCACCACTCGGCAACTTAAAACAGCTCCAGGAGGCCTCATGGTCCTGACTTCTATTCCCCTTCTGTCCATCTCCCTCACTTCCCCTCACCATTCTGGTTTCTTTTCAACATCCAAATGTTCTTTTTCAGAGTGGCCCCGGTGCAGCAGCCATTTTCACAAGCTGCTGGCAACTGCCCAAAGCTTTCCCTCTGCCGTGATCTGTCCAGGCAGAAACAGGAAGTTAACATCAGAGGTGGGTGGATTGCAGCAGAGGGAAAGCTTCAGGGCAGCCGGTGGCATCTTGTGAGAATGGCTGCTGAGGACCCTCTAAAAAGGAACATTTGGGTGTTAAAAAATAGACCAGAAAGGTGTGTTGGGGAGGGGAGGAAACAATGGAAATGTACAGAAGGGGAATACATATCTGGAATGTGGGGCCCCCTGGAGCTCGGGCCCAAGACAGCTGCAGTGTTGAATGTCCCTTTTCTGCCTTTGCATAATCAATACTTTGACATTTTAAGCACACGGATGCCCATTTTGGCCTTTTGTGATGACTATACACTTAAAAAAAACCCATCTTAATAACTTTAATTTTAATAACAGTTTATAAAACAAATTCTGTGTAATATTCTTTATTTGTAACAATTTTAAATTAGCATTCAGAGAAACAACCTTGAATGAATCAGGAAAATGCCAGTACATACAAGGAAATATCATCAATAAACTTTTCCCCATCATATTTTGGAAACTAAGGAAGAAAATATAATCTAAGGAAATAAAAATGAAGAAACTGCAGAATTTTGACGACAGCTATGTAATCACAATTGATATTCTCTCACTAACAAGCTGTTTAGTATCACATAGAGATAACCCCACCATAAATTACAAAGCATCTGCACTTTATTTATTTATTGACAGTTGAACTTTTAGGCTGCATTCCACTTTTTCCCAAACAGGGATTCCTTTCATGTGATCGATTTGACAGTGCAAAAAAAATAGGTCTTCACAATCAAAAAGGCTCCTTTACTAAACTGTGCTTAGTTTTACACTTACTAAATGTTTAACACAAAAAATTAAAGCATGATAAAAGCAAAGCCTGTGCAGTAAATGCAGGGGATGTACCATGTCTTTTCCCTTCACTTAACACACAGTTCATGTCTGCCAACTACATTACAGGCATGGGCCCTTCACGCTATTGGCATTTACATGTGAAATGATGACCAAGAGTTCCTCTTCTACAGGACAGCTTCCTTTAGTGGTATTACCCAGAACACCCTCTGAGCCATCTTCTGACCCCTAATCTAAATTGCAACCAAGTAGCAATCCCTCTGAACAGACCATGAATCCCTTATTCATCTCCCCAAACCCCATTCCAATAATCTTACCTCCTTAGAGAAGCCCCATCACCTACCAAATTGGCCGCATCTCCATAAATCAACTATTTCTCCACCTCCTGACCCTCCCCTTGGGACTTACCTGGGGGTCGGCATTGATAAGGTAGTAGGTGCTAAGCAGCAATGGTCTCCCTCTCCTGCCAACCACGTTGGTTCCAGAATCCAAAATGGTGCCATTGACACTAGTGGTAGTCTTGTAGCTCTACTGCTAGGGGGCATCCTTTTGTATATAGATATACAGTACACTATACAGTATACACTATATAGTGTATATGAATATACACTATGGGGCTCATAATAAAAAAATGTTCAAAAAGTGGCCTAAATCGGTACTTGGATGATCAAAAAAACCAGATTGTCCAAATACCGATAATCAAAGCTGATTTTAGATGTATCTAATACCAGCTTAAGCTTTTACTCTGCCTCTGAACTCCTAGAGCGAAAAGAGGCATTTTTAAAGGATGGGAAACGACAGGAGGTGGGCCGACCTAGACTTAGTCGTACTGCAAGTATAACCAAAAGTCTAGGAGATTGCCCAGTCGGAACTTATACGTTTTGACTTAGACCAAGTCAAAACAGGTATAAGTTCTGAATAGGCAAGTTCTGAATAGGCAAGTTATCGCGGCTGCTGCAATCAGCTCAGCAGCTCCAGCAAACTGCCTACCCCCCACTGCAACAATCATGGCAGGAAAGATGCCTAATCTCTCCTGATGCGATCGCGATCCCCCCGAACTGGCAGGAGAGATACCCAATCTCTCCTGCTGAATGTGCACCCCCGTGACTACCAACAGGAGGGATCCTAAGCTCTCCTGCCGAAGACAGCACCACGACACCCCTCCATGAATACTGGCAGGAAGGGATCCCAAGCCCTCCTGCCAAAGACGACCCCCCCCCCCCCCTGCGACTACTGGCAGGAGGGATCCCAAGCCCTCCTGCCAAAGACAGCCCCCCCCACCACAAACCCCCCGAAACCTCAACCCCCAAACGCCCACCCCCACTAACCTGACCCCCCCACTACCTCAGAACCCCCATTAACCTATTCAGTTGGCCATATGGATGGGTCCCTGGTCCATCCATATGGCAGGCCCGCCATACGGAATGGCAGGCCTGCCCCTTCCCAGTGCATTGTGGGATGCACCAGGGAGGGGCCTAGGGCCTTATTGGCCCAGGTGCCTAAGGCCCACCCATAGGAGGGGCCTTAGCCACATGGGATGGGTTGGCCCATGTGCCTAAGGTCCTGCCTATAGGAGGGACCTCAGGCAACTGGGCCAATTCCAGTTGGTCCAGTTGCCTAAAGCCTCTCCTATGGGCTGGCCTTAGGCTCCTGGGCCAATCAAACCCTAGGCCCCTCTCTAGTGCATCCCACAATGCACAAGGAAGGGGAAGGCCTGCTATTTTGTGGGTGGTGGGCCTACCAGCCAGCCGAATCGGGCAACCGTCCGTACGGCCAACTGAAAAGGTTAGGGGGGGGGTGTCACAGGGCTGCCCCTGTTCCTAGAGAGGTAGCCTTGCCAGAAAAGGTAAATGGGGTTAAAACCCTTGAAAGTATTCCTAAGCCTGCTAAGGAGAGTCCCAAAGCAGCTCCTAGGCAGTGGGGTACCAAGGGGGGGGAGGTCAGCCCCGGGTGCGAGCCCTGAGGGGGTGCTCCGGCATCCATTCCCCCCCCCCCCCCCGACGTCTGGTTCTTCCTCTCTGGCCTCCCCGCACCATTAAGAGTACCGAAGCAGCCTGCAGCAAGATCGCAATGTCAGCGATCTTGCGCTGCTTCATGCTGTCCTCCACCACGGTCCCGCCCCCTCCACTGACGTCAGAGGAGGGGGGCGGGTCAGCGGCGGAGGACAGCACAAGCAGCTCAAGATCGCTGACATCGCGATCTTGGTGCAGGCTGCTTCTACTCTAAATGGTGTGGGGAGGCCAGAGGGGAAGAACCGGACGTCTTGATGGGGGGTGGGAGTGGGGGGGGCGGGCAGGCAGGCCTTCAGGGGGAGATGCAGGCCTTAAAGGGGGGGCAAGCCTTCATGGGGGGAGACAGGATTTTTTTGGGGGGACAGGCAGGCAGGCCTTCAAGGGGAGGACAGGCAGGCAGGCCTTTAAGGGAGGGACAGGGGGGTGGGACAGGCCTTCAAGGGAGGGACAGGCCTTCAAGGGGATGCAGGCCTTCGGGGGGGGTGCAGCCTTCTGGGGGGGTGCAGGCCTTCTGGGGGGGTGCAGCCTTCAGGGGGTGCAGGCCTTCAAGGAGGGTGCAGGCCTTAAAGGGGGGACATGCCTTCATGGGCGGAGACAGGCTTTCGGGGGGGACAGGCAGGCAGGCCTTCAAGGGGGGGACAGCAGGCAGGCCTTTAAGGGGGGGACAGGCCTACAAGGGGGTGGGACAGGCCTTCAAGGGGGTGCAGGCCTTCGGGAGGGTGCAGGCCTTCAAGGGGGGTGCAGGCCTTTGGGGGGGACCCTGGTGTAGAAGTGCACAGAGGGAAGGGGGTGTTCAAAGAGATGTGCATATGCCAGACTTTGGGGGGGGGGGAAGAAATAATGGGTCTGAAAATAGAGGAGAGGGAGAGAGATGATGGACCATGTGATTTAGGGAGGGAAGGAACAGAAAGGGAGAGAAATTGGACACAAGGGATGGTTTGGAGGAGGGATAGAGATACTGGATAGGAGGGTAATTGGGAAAAGAAAGGGAGAGATGGTGGGCCCTGGGGTGGTGGGGAAGGAGGGAGAGATGCCGGATGAAAGGGTAGTTAAGAAAAGGTGGATCTGTGGAGGGAGATGAAAAAAAGGAAAGATACCAGACTTCCTGGGGAGGGAAGGGAAATGGAAAGGGAGGACAGAGATGGCAGATGGATGGTTAGCATGAAGAAAGAAGGAGACCCTGGCAAGCAAGTTATCAGAAGACAACCAGAGCCTGGGACCAACAAGATTTGAAAAATAACCAGACAACAAAAGGTAGAAAAATTAATTTTATTTTCTGTTTTGTGATTACAATATGTCAGATTTGAAATGTGTATCCTGCCAGAGCTGGTGTTAGACCGCAAACGTGAGCTAGGATTTAACAGAGAGAGGAAAAGTCCTTTTTGTTTCTTTATTTTATTTACACCACAGCGCCAGTGTGGTTAGGAGAAGCCAAAGGGGGTGAAAAAGCTATAAAACCCACCAGGATTTTTGTAAAAAATCACCCAACTGGGCAGGAAAATCGAATCGAAAAACCAATTAAATAGGCTGAATCTAAATTTTTCTTCCTGAATCGGGCAGTTTGCGCTACTGTCTCAGACTTTAGGACCTGGGATTGGGGAGAGATGGCATCCTCAGTACTTTATAATGCAAGTGAAATGAGGATTTGGTCAGACTTTTGAATGGTCTGCAGAATAAAAATATTGTATAGGCCGGGGACATGAGACAGCAGGAAATGGGAACTTTTCTTCCTTCTATTTTTGTGAATGGAAAGGCTGAGGATGTCAGAGAGTTCAGTTAAAATATGTGCTTTCTAAAAAAAAATATAATAATGTGTTTTATAAAGTTTATAAGCATTGCTGGCCTACCCAGTGAGGTGTTCCTAGTGGTGGTGGTGGTGGTGGTGGCAGTGTGTCAATGTGTTGAGAGGAAGAGGTGGTCTGGGAAATTCCCCTGAGCAAACTCCGGGCCCATTTCCACCCCCCAGTTAGTCCACTCCACTCAACTGGTTCACACACTGAGTGGGTCTTTGGGTATTGTGCCTAGGTAGTTGTTTTGGGATCTCTTCCAGTGGTTTGTCAGTATCTCCTTCTGGTCCAAGGAAGGAAACTTTGTTAACCTTAGCATTGACCTTTTGTAACAGTGCTGCTTGTGTGGCATTAGGCTATCTAGTGATCAAAAGAAAAAAAACAGACCTTTGCACATTTTTGCACTATAGGTGGGTGTATGAGGAGATTCACATTTCCTGCAAAGCTAAGTCCATGTGAAGTTCCCTTATGTTGTATTTGACATCTAGCAAGGTCTCTGTTTGGAAGGAAAGATCTAAGCTTAAAAATGAAGTGGCCAGAAGTTATGGTAAAAGCAGATAGCTTAGCTGGTTTTAAGAAAGATTTGGACAAATTCCTGGAGGAAAAGTCCATAGTCTGTTATTAAGACATGGGGAAGTGTCTGCTTGCCCTGGATCAGTAGCATGGAATGTTGCTACTCTTTGGGTTTTGACCAGGTACTAGTGACCTGGATTGGCTACCATGAGAATGGGCTACTGGGCATGATGGACCATTGGTCTGACCCAGTTAGGCTATTCTTATGTTATGTTCTCATCTGTAGGGGCCTTTGGTTTCACTTCTTATTTTAAAGTATTTTTTTTCTGGGAACTTATCAGTGTTTTTTATAATAGGAACAAAAATGGAAGAGAATTAATGTGTGTGAAATGGGGGGGGGGTAAACTAATTTCTTCAGCTAAATAATTAAATCCACCTCAACCAGACATAGGAGAACTCACACACCCTCCAACCAAAAACGTCAAAAGAAAAAAACTGTTCGACAACCTCCTAACACTCGACCCCCAACTCTACAACCTATTGACCTCGACCACAGACTACAAAACCTTCAAAAAAGAAATAAAAACCCTTCTATTCAAAAAACACATAAAACCGAACTAACACAATCAGAACTGTCCCAAGCATCACCTGCAACTACTCCATACGTACTTCTGATGTCATGGCAATTCAGACATAATTTATGTTATGTTATGTTATGTTTGGAATAATGGTTACATATATGAGGTTCAATAAAAGAATATTTTCACTCCCTGTTTCTATTCTGACCATTTATACCGTTTCATGGTTATTACAAAAAATATTTTTTACATGGAGGGTGGGTTGGGGGGGGGGGGTGATAAAATGATGGGCCCCGGGTGCCACATACCCTAGGTACGCCACTGCTCCTAGGAATACTTACAAGCCAAGCCTTCCAGCCATGAAACCTCCTAAAGCCCTGCCTAAAGCAGGCAGATCTGGTTTAGCTTTACCTAATGACAAACGCAAATCAAACTTGTAGTATACTTGACTATAATAATCCAAGTGGAGTATTTGATAATTAAACCCTCAGAATCCTGCACTGCTCAATAACTTATTGAGACAGCTAACGGCAGGTACATAGTTTTCTTTCATAGGGTTTTCATATATTTTTGTTTCTGCAGTGAGTGATCTTTATGTTTTACACTCTAACCAATGTGCAATAGAAACATTAATAAATAACTAGCGACACTTATCTTTTTTGCTTTCTTTTTTTCGAGTCGCTTAGTTTTTTGCAAGAACGCCCAGCTAGTTAGCCAAAGGCCCGACGGGACCTGTTTTGCCTAGTCAAGTGTACTACAAGTTCGATTTGCGTTTGTCATTATATTGGTGGAACTGGATACCATTTTCATTGAAGTACTTAGCTTTACCTAAGCCAGTTATAAGAAAACCAGTGGAAAGACTACATCTCTCAGCAGGCATAGAGCCAAGGAAAGGAAAGAGCAGGGCTGGAATACAAACCACTGCCATTCAGGCTTAAATTGGTTTGGAGAATTGGAGAAGCTCTCTGAGAGCAGGCTATCCTAACACACCTGCAGGGAGGACTAATCAGCTTCCTGAAGTGAAAGAAAAGGAAGCAGTTTTCTCAAAGGAGGAGAGCCAGCTCCAGAAGCAGTTTGAGGGCCAGCCTCAAAGCACACACTTGCTCCAGACCCAGCAAGCCAGAGCCAGCCATAGATTGCAAGCCCAGAGAATCAGGAAGCCACAGTCTACTTCCTAGCTACCAGCCCAAGCAGTGGTTGGTGAGATAGAAGCCACAGAGAACGGTGAGTCTGTGTTTGGGCAAGGCACTGAGATGACTGTTGAGGACCTTGCTTATAATATGGAGATAGAGGAAACAGAGTTGCCCATTATAGAAGGAATGGAAATAAGCTAATCTTTTCCTGTTAAAGAGAGCTGGGTTAAGATTTGGACTGTGTACTAGATTGAGAAGGCTGAATTTTTGTTTGAAGAAAACTTTACAGTTGGAACAAATTTGGTTGTTGTTTTTTTTCTCTTTTGAGCTAGTGGGCTTGGAACTGACAATTGTTTGTATTTTGAAGGCTGCAATGATATACCAGGTGATACAAACCTGAAGAAGCCTGTTTGAAAGTTTGTTTTGATTTTTGATCAATAAAGTATACCAGGAAATTGCACCTCTGTCATTAGACCTTTTTTTTTTTATTATTCCAATACCAAGCTACCAAGTGGAGTGCTGCAGGGCTCGGTCTTGGGCCCAATGCTATTTAATATCTTTGTTGGGGATCTGACTCAGGGACTTCGAGGCAAAATTACACTATTTGCCGACAACTCTAAACTATGCAGCGTTGTGGGCAGGGCCTCAAAACATGACAGTGCAACCAGGCCCAACACTATGGAGCAAGACCTGCTTGTTTTGGAAAAATGGTCCAGTACTTGGCAACTAAACTTTTATGCCAAAAAATGTAAAGTAATGCACCTTGGGAGCGGAAATCCATGCAAAACATACACTTTGAACGGTGAAAACTTAACAAGAACTACTGCAGAAAGGGACTTGGGAGTTCTCATCCGGGAAGATATGAAAGCTGCTAATCAGGTGGAGAAAGCTTCAGCGAAGGCCAGACAAATGCTGGGTTGCATCAGAAGGAGCTTTATCAGCCGAAAGCCGGAAGTCATACTACCGTTATACAGATCCATGGTGAGACCTCACCTGGAGTACTGTGTCCAGTTTTGGAGGCCACATTATCAAAAGGATGTGAAGAGAATGGAGTCGATACAGAGAATGGCCACTAGGATGGTCTCAGGACTTAAAGACATCCCATATGAAGAACGCCTGATCAAAACTGCGCTTATATTCTCTTGAAGAGCGCAGAGAAAGGGAGGACATGATAGAAACATTTAAATACATCATGGGCCACATCAAAGTGGAGGAGGAAATCTTTTTTCTAAAGCGTCCCACAGCGACAAGAGGGCATCCACTAAAACTTAAGTGGGGAAGATTTCATGGTGACAACAGGAAATACTTCTTCACCGAACGGGTGATTGATCGATGGAATGATCTTGCCCGCCAGGTCGAAGAGGCCAGTAGCGTGCTCGACTTCAAGAGTCGATGGGACAAACAGGTGGGAGTACTACAGAGTTATGCTCAATCGATAGATACTCCAGGGAGGAAGGGTCCTTGAGTGGGCAGACTAGTTGGAGGGAGGGTTCTCAAGTGGGCAGACTTGTTGGGCCATTGGCCCTTTTCTGCCGTCATATTCTATGTTTCTTTGTAACCACTCGGCTGAGGTTTTATGTGCACTGGGTAAGGCCACTTGGTGAGCCAAGCTTGGCCGCACCCAGTCACAGGGGGCATTAAAGGGGTGTTTGGGGGGTTCGCTGGGGGTGGGGTATCGTCTTCAGCAGGAGGGCTTAGGATCCTTCCTGCCGGTATTCATGTGAGGGGGTAGGTATCGGGGTACTGTCTTTGGCAGGAGAGCTTGGGATCCCTCCTGCCAGTTGGGGTTTTGTCAGTGGGGGGGAGGGTATCACGATCGAGGCAGGAGAAATTAGGCATCTCTCCTGCCGCGATCATTTGGGGGGGGGGACAGTTACAGGATTCTATAACCGGCATTGTTTATTAACAGATGCCAGTGACAGAATCCTGCTTTTAGGCGAAGGACTGGCCCCTCCTTCATCTAAAAGGTCTGGGTTTGGGACTTGGGCGATTCTTTTGTCAGGAATGTGGTGTAGAGATATACTTATGACAGTCTGGGCGAGTAGATTGCTGAACGTGCAGGTAGGCCATTCTCAAAAAACCCATCAATTTGGATGGGTTGTTTTTTGAGAATGAACATAAGAACATAAGAAATGGCTTCGCCGGATCAGACCCTAGGTCCATCCAGTCCGGCGACCCGCACCCGCGGAGGCCAAGCCATGTGTTCCCTGTTGAGAAACCTTGTTTACTCGTATCCCTCAATGTGATTTGCGAGAAGGTGTGCATCCAAATTGCCCTTGAATCCAGGAATGGTGGTCTCCATCACGACCTCCTCCGGGAGTGCGTTCCAAGCGTCCACCACTCGTTGTGCGAAGCAGAATTTCCTGATATTTGTCCTGGGCCTGGTGCCCCTCAGCTTCAATCCATGACCTCTTGTCCGAGTCACATTGGACAATGTGAATAACGATGTTTTGTGCTCTATTTTGTCGAATCCTTTTAGTATTTTAAAAGTCTTTATCATGTCCCCTCGCAGTCTTCTCTTCTCGAGGGTGAGCAATCCCAGTTTTCCGAGGCGTTCTTTGTAGCTCAAGTTCTTGATACCTTTAACTAGCTTCGTGGCTCGTCTTTGCACCCTCTCCAGAATAGACATTTCCCTGCTGCTAACTTCAGCATCTACTGACTTAGGCGACTTAGATGTTTTTTTTTTTTTATTATGCCCCTCCACATACCTATATATGGATAAGTTCTGCTAATCGGGATATTCAGAGGAATAAAACAAAAAGGTAGGGATCCACTCCAGAACACAGACAACAGGATATGCAAAATACTTTATTTTCTTATAGATGCAAAATGTCCAACATGGCCTTTTTTAAAATTCTTCATCAGTGACCTATCAATTTCAATCATATGTTATAGCATGCCACCATTCTGTTATCTATTCTACCTCCCTCTTTCCCTCCTATCTCCTTACATTCCCTCTTATCCTGAATAAAATAAATCACCCTCCCTTTCTTTATTTTCTCGACTTTTAGTTACAGTTGGTCTTGTATAAATGCCTGCTTTCCTGTTGACATGTTGTAGTTCCTTTCCTTTCTTATGATTTTAGAAGTATAAACTGCTTTGATCTGAGAGTTAACAAAAGTGGTATAACCAATTTAAATAAACTATACTATACTAAACTGTAGCTGATCTCAGTGTACAGTACTCCCCCGATATTCGTGGGGGTTCCGTTCCAGGAATCCCCATGAATGCTGAAAAACCGCAAATACGTTTTTTAGCGGGGGAGATAAGAGAGGGCAGCTGGAGAGGCAGGAGAGGGCAGCCGGAGCGCCAGCGAGAAAAGGAAATCACTTGCGGTTTGCTCCGACTACCTTTTCCTGCACTAAAATCGGTCCTCAACAATCAAGAACTGCTTTGACACGCAGCTCCTGATTGGTGAGGCCTGACTTTAGTGCAGGAAGACGTGGTCAGAGCATACCACAAGTGATTTCCTTCACTTGCCGGCACTCCAGCTGTTCTCTCCTGCCGCTCCGGATACCCTCTCCTGCCATTTGCGGCCGTAAAATCCATGAATGACCGGGACCGTGAACAGCGAACCGCTAATGACCGGGGGAACACTGTACCAGTATAAATACTGAGCCCATTGATAAAAGCTCATTGAGATTTTTCTACACTTTATAAAATAGCTAACCTTACATCAAGGCTTCAGCAGTACTGCATTAACCCCCTCTTTTACAAAGCCACGCTAGCGTTTTTAGCGCCAGCCGCCGTGGTAACATCTCTGACACTCATAGAATTCTTATGAGCATCCAAGCTGTTACCGCGGCAGCCAACGCTAAAAAAGTTAGCATGGCTTTGTAAAGGTCAGGGGTAAGTTTATATTAAAACAAAACAAAATACTCCATTGAGATTGTCTGGAACCATGGCTATGGTATAAATTTGGTTTTCTGAAAGAACAAAATATTAAATAACTCCCTCTACTTTCTTCTAATCAGTACTTAACTGTATAGCGTTAAGAGCCTAGCAATTCTATTTCCTATTTCCTATTTCTTTTTTTTTAATTTTTTATTACTTCCATCATCTTTATGTGGGTTTAAAACCATATTATTGTTGTTTAGTTTATTGGAAGAGCCATAAGAAAGAGTGATATGGCTCATAAAGGCAATTTATAAGAAATTAACAAAATATATAAAAATTTAACTAAGAAAGATAACTTATTGAATGGCATGATAGTTAAAAGGATCTATGTGTATATAATAGAGGACATACAGTATAACCAATATATTTAGATTTTGGAAGCCATATAGACCTTTATTGTGCAGTTGAATAAATATGAATAATATGGAAAGAAATATTTTATGCTTGATGTTATGATATAAAAAGATCTTCATGTGAGGTATAATATATCATAATAGTATCTCAAAAAATAAATCAAAACTGAAGTGCTAGTCACCATCCGTTCTTGTCACTAGCCATCTCCCTGCATCTTTAAAACACATGTAGGATGAAGTGTCTATCTAATAGAGCTGGATTCAGTTTATTCCCGAGCTTGTTTCTGCTGTAGCATGGCACAGGTTTGAATGGTGTTCTGTGAGAAGACCAACAGTAATTGGCAATCCAATTCTTCATTTCCATTGCACAGCCATCCCTGACAAATTAATCACCATCAAATGTTGGCTGCAATAAGGGGTGACCTCTGCAGCACGAAAGAAAAATGAAGCCTCTAGCAGGCCTGACAGACTAATCTTTCAGCTTAACCCATTAGACTCAACAAGGGGACACTGCATTTTTCCTGTCACCTTTACCACACATAAACAAACTGCTCTCTGTTAGACCCAGGGCTTAGCTGATATGATAAAGGTTATTGAGTACCTGCCAAGTACCTTGTCAGTCAGTGTGTTAGACAGAAGATCACATGGATTAGTTCTTATGTGGAAGAGTCACTATGCTCTTGCTTACAAGATCACTGGACTTAAATTAAATTCTGGAGACTGATTGGCGTCTTATCACTAGGGACTAATTTTCACATCTTCATTAGTGGAATATTTGTTGTTAGGCTACTCCAGAGCAACTCTGTCACATTTACCATATACGCTAACAGTTTCTAGTTGAGACAGTATATTTTTTAATCCAGTCAGTGGTCAAAGTACTACTGAGATAATGTTTCTATAAAGAAGGATTTGCGTCCCCATTTCGTTTCTCACTCCTACTGTGAATTGTGGCTTTTGGTAACAAGAAGATGATTTTTATCAGCCTAAGTCATTTACTGTACCTTTAGCATGAGTCAGATAATGTAGGAGTTTCTTTATCTTAATGTAGTTTTCTTTTGCTTTTCATCCCAGTAAGAGCTCTCTTCTTACTGCTTCAGTTGCCATCAGCTATCATGTTCATCTCCAATATTTTCCTGTTTTTTTTGTTTTTGTTGTTGTTCTGCATTCTTCCCCGTGTAAAAAAAAGAGATTACTGCTGCATCTTCTTGTGACAAATCAGAATATAGCTGTAATGAAAGCTATTTGAAAATTTCTAAATTTAATCACCAAGGAGTTAATTTTGTGACTCTATGTACGAGTATAAAGTGTGCATATAGCTTTCTCTATGCAGGCTGTGCTAGGTATTCAGAGCAAAAATTCATGCCTTTATCCACTTTGAAAATTACCCCAGGAAAATAATACATTAACATTCAGACATACTATTCGAGGCACACATTTTTCTGGGCTAAAATAAGCACATTTATTTGAATTTTCAAAAGTATGTATTTAAGTGCAAACTCTAGTCTAAGTCCATCTTCAGTTATATCCTATCAACATGAGCAGGACAGATTAACACTATATACAGTATAGAGCCCTAGGCAAAATACATTTGAAGGCCCCTCTCATGCACTGTCCTCCTACATGGTTATGTCACATTATTATGACCACTTCTGATGTCAGGGACACACAGCAAATGAACGAATGCATGTGTCACACTCAGACTTCGTGGGGATGTCAGCAAGTTGCCAATATAACAACCATAGCTGTCATGGGGAAAAAAAGTGCAATTTATTAGACATTGAAAAAGGCAAGGTTAGCAGCGTTTCAGAAGTGGTAGAGTTTGTGAATTGTTCATGGGCTGCTGTGGTAAAAGTGTACCATGAGTGCACAAATGGAATTTTTTTTGATGACTCCATGTGGTAACAGTGGGGCATCACAAGCCATCGAAGCAAGAGGTGAACGTTGGCTGTGCAAGTTGGTGTGGCAAGTCAATACACAACCGTGGAGCGACTTGCCATCCAAATGAACCAGGGAGCTTCCAGATGTGTGTCCAAAATGACTGTGCAGCGAACTTTGCTCTGAATGGGGCTCCGGAGCAGACAGCTGGTGACTGCACCGATGCTCACAAGAGTTCATTGCAAAAAATGTCTGCAATTTGCACAGGAGTACTGATATTGAACTTGCACTGACTGGCAGCAGGTTGCCTTCTCCGATGTGCTGTATTGTTTTAATGGACGTTGGCATATCAGGCATGAAACCGTCAAGAACAAACACCCAGCAGTGTTTTGGTCTGGAGAATGTTTTCTTGGTATGGTCTGGATCCCTTGATACCCCTGGAAGGCACTCTCAACAGATATGGGTATCCTTACTATGCCAGTACACCCATATATAATGAAGGTCTTCCCAATGGCTGATGGGATCTTTCAACAGAACAATGTAACATGTCATACCCCCAGAATTGTTCACAAGTGTTTTGCAGAGCATGACCAAGACTTCTAGTTATTTCCTTGGCCTCCAAATTCCCCAGACCTTAACTTAATCAAGCATAAGTGGGAGCACCTTGATTGACATGCTCTATAACTGGATCCACTACCACGCACCCATCAGCAACTATTGGGCGCACTGTAGTCTACATGGCTCCAGATACCTCTAGCAACCATTCAGCATCTTATTGAATCACTCCCACAGCATCTGGCTGCTATCCATGCTGCCAAAGGAGGCTATTCTGGATATTAGCAGGTGGTCATAATAATGTGACTCGACCATGTAGAATCATATTCATCATTTCTTTGCTCTCCCCCCTCTTCCCCAGGATGTTTCTCATGACTTTCCCTTCACATTTCACCTCTCCAGAGATAATGTGGGAAACACTGCACAATCTAGATGTTGTTGCACTAGAAGACTAAGAATAAGCACAGGACTCACAAGTGACTAATTTGAGTGAGGTAGTCTAAGAGGGGTCACTGAAAAGTTCTTGGCCCAATCAACAAAGCTCGAGCAGTCTCCATTGAGGACTATAAATTTAGTCCAGCGATTTTCCACTTTTCCGTATTTTTCCTACAGAATGAAAAAACTAGAAAATCGCTAGATGATATGTATAGCCCTCAGTGGAGACTACCCCAACTTTGTTGGATGGATTGAGAACTTCAGTGGCCCCTCATAGTAATAAGTTTCCAAGTTTTTTTAATGTTTGATATTCCGTTTATCTAAAACATACCTAAACGTTTTACAATTATCAGAATATTGTTAAAATAAAATAAAAACTTCAAAGTAAAAAAATATATATGGAGAGGGGGTGGATGACAACAAAACAAATAGACTTACTGGAATAAAAAGGAAAAGTGGGAAATGGTAAGAGCTTAAATACAATGGAAAAAAATAAAATGTTAAAAAGGAGGGAAGAAACGATAAGGCATTAGGTTAGGGGTTGCTTCGAAAGAAGCGTTTTAATTCAGTACTGCCAATTACAAGGATGCTGTTAGGGCTCAGGGAGAATAGAATCAATCTGAAAAAGCGTCTTTGAAAAGAAATGTTTTTAAATTACATTTGAATTTTTCAAGAGATGTTCCTTGTCTGAGATCTGACGAAAGGTTGTTCCATAATATGGGAGCAATAACTGAGAAAATGGTTTTGTAAGTAGAATCAAGAAATAGTTCACAAATAGGAGGACCAGAGAACAGGTTTTGAGTAGTGGAACGCAGATTCCGGGAAGCGGAATACGGAATAAGTAGTTTATCGATGAATGCTGGTGAATTGGATTGCTTGGTTTTAAATGTTAGCAGAGTATTTTATAAGTAATGCGGTGAGGAATGGGTAACCAGTGAGCTTTGCGCAAGAGGGGAGTCACACTGTCAAATTTTTGTGTTTGCAGATAAGCTTGACTGCAGTGTTTTGTAATAGTTGGCAACCCCAGATTCCTGAGTCTTGAGCTGATAAGGCCCTGTGATGGAGTCTATAGGAAACTACTGCTTCCCCTAAATGAGTCACATTAAAAGGCAGGAATTAGAACAGGGAAGTGGTGGCTCAGCAGGAAAAGAACAAGGAAGGCGTGACCAAGGACACATACAAACCCACAGCTCAGATCAGGCAGGGAGACCCTAGGAAGAAAGAAGCTACTCTGCTGCTTCACAGTTGGGTAAGGTAGGCTAAACTTTAACTTATGCATTGTAAGAAAGATGTATTAGAGGTCAGGTTGGAGCCAGACCATTGTTTATACAACTTGCGGCAAGGCTGCATAAACTGTGACCTAGGGGGCTTTCAGCAACATACCCACATACGATTCTGAGTTTCTAGAGACTTTATTCCTCATTTATTGTGCCTGTGAGGTACAAGGGATGTTCAATAATTTATCTACATCAGTAGGAAAGAAAAGTTTCAACACATTTTTGTTTTATTTTTCAATATAGTCCCCTGATAGCTCCATACACTTTATCCACTTTATCTGCAATGACCTTATCCCCTTTAAAAACAGTTCTTATGTTTGACCTCAAAACCAGGACATCACAGCTTCCTTGATGCCTTCATTACTTGAAAACCGCTGTCCATGGAGAGATTTCTTCAAGAATCAGAAAAGGAAATAATTCGAGGGAGCCAGGTCAGGACTGAAGGGTGGATGGTTCAGCTGCTGAATCCCACATTCTCGGATGGCATGCACACCAGCGCATTGTCTTGAAGAAGTAGCATGCCTGCTGTGAGTTTTCTTTCTTTTCTCCTTGACTGACTCCCACAAAGTGATCATTGTACTGGTCTAACTCTCCCTGGTTATGGTTGTCTTGTGTGGCATGAACTCCAGAAACAAAAGTCCTTCATCATCCCAGAAAGCAGTTGCCATAACCTTGCCTGCATAAATTTCTGTCTTAAACATTTTTGGGGTGGGGTATGACATGTGCTTTCACTGCATTGACTCCATTTTAAAGCCTTAATTCATTTTAAATCCTGAACTTTCTTGCACATTTCTGTGGAAGTTGCTTCCACAGGCTGTCTGGTATGAGGGTCTTCAATGGACTCTCTACCCCATTTCAACTGCTTGCTCCAAAATTTTACTTTGTAGGATGATGGGGCAGACTCACCATAAACTGCAGTCATGCATTCATTGATCTCCTTTGGCTTTTTCTCTTTTGTGAGAAATTTTATCACTGAACAGTGTTCAAAATCTAGCAGTTTCTTACTTGATTCGCACAAGGACTCTCCTGACATCCTATCTCTTGGAATGTTAGACTTGCTTTTAGCCACAACTATACATGAGTAGCCCTTCTGCTAAACAGGCTATTTGAAATATGAATCACTGGTCATGTTTTGAAATGCTTTCAGGGGTTCCTCACAAACAGAAGATATAGAGCTCTAAAAGACAGAATCTACTCAGACTACTGAATCCCACTATGCATTATGCCACAAGGATCCCCCTATCTCATCCCTACTATATAGCATCTTCATGACCACCCTCAATTTAATTAAACTAAACTCTGGAGCATGGATATTCTCATTTGCAGATGACATCCTTCTTCTAATCCCTGTAGATCTGAATCCAATCAACCTCAAAACCAAGTTATCACTTGTTATAAATAAAGTACAGGGAAGAGCAACAAAATAGCACCTTAAATTAAATACTGAAGAAAATAAGGTACTATGATTTGGACAAAAGACACATCATATCCCTACTGCTACCACACTGACAAACAGAGTCAACCTTAACATAGAGAAATTTATCAGGGTCCTAGGAGTCACCATAGAAAACTCATTTGCATTCAAAAATCATGTCAACAACTTAGTCTGGAAGTCATATGCCACTATTCAAAAACTGAAAAAGATTAGACCCTATTTATTCATCCAACACTACAAACTCATCCAATCAATAATACTGTTAGTACTAGACTACAGTAATGCGCTTCTAATAGGATTATTGAAGAAGCAAATGAAAAGACTGCAACTAATACAGAACACAGCAGCAAAACTCATATTCTACAAATCAAGATTTGATCACATCACACCATTACTGATTGAACTACACTGGCTTCCTTTTGACAAACAAATCAAATTCAAGCCATCCTACGAGAGACCCCTGAAAGCTTTCCCAGAGACAAAGAATTGCACAGAAGACAGGACGAATAATGCAACACGAACTGACTGATTATCAAGTTTCAAGTTTCAAGTTTATTAAATATTTGATGGATCGCCTATTAAAATTGCTAGGCGATGTACATAATCCAGGTAAAGAAACAAAGAAACTAACATATTAACCAAAAATTACATAAAGTACATACTTGAGATGGGAGGAAAGGAATTAAAAAGTTACAATCTTGGGTTTGGTAAAAAAGGTAAAAACAAAAGGTAAGGGGTTTAAAATCCAAAGCACAATTTAAGAAGAGTCCCTAAAACAAATGAATTTCAAGTGCTAAAAGCGTCATTGAATAAGTAGGTTTTTTAAAGTTTTTTACATTTTACGATGTCATGTTCAATTCTAATATACTGAGGAAGCGCGTTCCACCATTGTGGTCCCATTACTGTGAACATGTCTGCTCTCCTAGTCCCTATAATTTTCAAGGAGGGTATGGAAAGTAGATTTTGATCAGATGATCGAAGTGAGCGTTGAGTTTTGTAAAGGATTAATGATCTAGAAATAAATTGTGGTTCATTAGTTGCTAAAGTTTTAAAAATGAGAAGCATTAATTTAAACGTTATTCTATGGCTGATTGGTAGCCAGTGAGCATCTTTTAGTAATGGGGAAACATGGTCGTATTTTTTCGCGTTATAAATTAATTTTATGGCCATTTTCTGTATTAAGTGCAGTCTTCTTTTTTCTTTCTGAGTAATATTAATAAATAGAGTATTGCAGTAATCAATTTTTGATATTATTAAAGAGTGAATAAGTATTTTTATTGAAGTAGAACTAAGAAATTTGGCGATTGAGCGAATTTGACGTAATTTAAAG
Source organism: Geotrypetes seraphini (assembly GCF_902459505.1). Classification (NCBI taxonomy): domain Eukaryota; kingdom Metazoa; phylum Chordata; class Amphibia; order Gymnophiona; family Dermophiidae; genus Geotrypetes; species Geotrypetes seraphini. Next base: position 308,586,159 of record NC_047086.1, on the reverse strand, counting down.
AAACAGTTTTTAACAATAAGTGAAATGTGTTCGTGGTAAATTAAGTTATCATCTAATACTACGCCTAGAATTTTGATCGAGGATACCAGATTAAGCGGGATGTTATTAAGGATGAACGGTTTTGAGAGTAGTATGTCTTTTTTCCAATTGAATAACATTGTTTTGGTCTTGTTGATATTTAGGGCCAATTTGTTTGAATTAAGCCAATTTTGGATTTGTTCCAATTTAAGGTTGATAGATGTAATTTCAATGTTATTTTCTGGGTCAAGAGGGTGAATGAGTTGAATGTTGTCTGCGTATGAAAATGGAATGAAGCCTATGGACTGACAGATTCTTATAGTTGTGAGAGAAAAATGTTAAACAGTAGAGGGGATAAAATAGATCCTTGAGGTATTCCAAATGATGTAGAATAAGAAGTAGATTCTTCATTATTAAATCTGACAAAAGAAGTACGGTTGTCTAGATAAGAAGTGAACCAGGCGAGAACTCTCTCGTTTATTCCTATTTCTTCAAGCCTTTTTAAGAGCAGATCATGATCGATGGTATCAAAGGCGGCAGAGATGTCTAAAGAGAATAGAATGACTGATTTGTGGTGGTCTAAGTAGTATTGAATATTTGAGGTTAAACCTATTAAAGAGTATTCTGTATTGTGAAATTTTCTAAATCCTGTTTGATTAGGATGTAGTACATTTGTATTTTCGATGAAATCAGAAAGTTGGTTAAAAATCAATTTTTCTGTCAGTTTCGCTATAAATGGTATGTTAGCAATCGGACGGTAGTTAGAAAGTTCATTAATACTAGTTTTGTGATTTTTGAGAATAGGAATAAAGAATAAGAGCCAACATAATAACACCTTTGGCTACCAAGTTACAAAACGTGGAATACACTACCAGCAGCGACCTGTACTGCCCACACATAAGCTCTGTTCCACAAATCCCTAAAAACATGACTCTTTCAAAAATCCTGACCAGGAGTATAACTCTACCCAAATTTGAACCACATACTTAGGAACATGATGATGTAAACATATCACCCACCACAACTCATATAGCATCAACCACTACTATCATCACACTGATCGAAGCTATGTTGATTGCATGTCACTAATGCTGCACAGACCACTACTGTTATTACATTACCAATTTTACTCTATCACTATTCAGACTGCCAAAATTGCACTAACTGCTGTGATATCAATGATTTGTTATTTTGACTATTTGTTGAAACCCACCCCGAACTCCACTTAGGAGGATTTTGCAGCACATAAGCCCACAAATAACATAATATAACATTTTTAGGTTTGCTCCTAGATTCTAAGAAAATTTGTTGAGGCCTTATTTAAGTGCATAATTTTCCTCCCCTAGCATAAACTCAACTCTAGGAGCAGCTCTTCTCAATGATCTCTATTTACAAAGCCAAGGTAGTGATTCCTGTGCAGCAAATACGATGAAGCCCATTCACTTCCTATGGGTTGTGTTACATTTACCATGCTGAAAATCGCTACTATGGTTTTGTAAAATGGGCCCTATCTTACTAAAAGTATATGCATTGCAGAGCATCCCAAAAACTTTTACATTGAGACAATTGACAAAACATTAATTGCTTTAAAAATTGTCCCCGTAATTGCAGTTTTCATTGCATGATACTGACAACTTGATTACATACAGATCAGAGACTGATTAATATGTTCAAAATGTTATGTTCAGTTGTTTCTAAAGGCCTTATGTATTGTCTTATTTTCTTTTTCTTTAACTTGTTTTCTTTTTGACAACTTCCACATTGAAACACTATTTAAAAAAAATAGATTTCATTGATATGCACACTGATATGCCATTGCTGAGCCCAAAGAAGCTCAGTGGGTTTCAATGGCAAGACGATATTGCATACTATTAGCATTTATATCATTTTTTTTAAAACTGAAACTGTGCAAAGAGTTTTAACTCACTTGAGGATGTTGATTTGTTGAGGATTTACTTGCCTCCTCCATTTCAACAAAAAGCACAAGCTACCTAGAATTTAATTCCCTATCCAAAACACCTTGGTCAGACCCACATACTCCTAGAATTCACCATATTCTTGAAAGAGATATCAATAACCAAACTAACCCATTGAGTAGCCTGTTATAATAGAAACAAAGCAGCCACTGAATCATACTGGAATGCAATAGATAACTCATTACTCTTCCTCCCCATCCCTGACCAAGACTTCCTGGAAAATGACCAATGAACAAATCCTAAACAAACTAGCCCCACTCAAATGGAGAAAAAGAATCCAAAGATCATCAGAGAAGTGATTCGACTCAGCACTTATGTCCCTAAAAATACCTTGCCAACAAGCTGAGCGCTACTAACGTAAACACCCCTCCCCAGAAAACAAGACTAAGCGGCGCCAGAAAATTCTAGAATATAAAGCACTACAGATGCAAAAGAAAGAATACTACTCTAAGCAGATCAACACAGAAGATAATCTTAAAATCAACAAACTGTTCTCAATATTAGATAACCTAACCAACACGAACAAGATCATAAATGGTGTTAACCCCTTTATTCAAACAGCGCCAAAACTATCTATTTTAAAACAAAGATTCCAGCAACCCCCCACCAATCCATCTAGACCAACTGCAACAAAACCGCCTATGGAAATGCCAGCAGATAGATCTTGGAGTGATTTTGATGAGATTAAATTCAAAGATACAAAACAGCTTCTTCTAAAATGCTCCAAAGCATACTGCAGCCTTGGTACCTGCCCACTTTACCTGATCAAAGCAGCCACCACAACAACCATAGGAAAAATAACCCAATGGCTCAACAGTCACCTAAAAACTGGCCTTTTCCCCAAATCAGGAAGAGGAATTATCTTAACACCCATTCCCAAGAAACCAAAACTGAGCCCCTCTGATGTGACCAACTATCGTCCAGCAGCTTCCACCCCACTATTTGTCAAAATAATGGAAAAATATATCATAGAACAATTCAAATGCAACTTACAATGCTTCAATATCCTCCACCCTTCACAATCAGGATTCATGAAAAATCAAAGCAGCACTATGTAGCACAGAGCTACTAAGCAAAGGTCACAGCATAATCATAATCCAATTTGACCTAAGCAGTGCATTTGACCTAGTAGACTTCAATCAAATGTCCGAGATCTTCAGTGATTTCAGATTTAGCGGTCCAGTCTTCTCCTGGTTCCAAAGCTTCCTAACCACTCGGCATTATGCTGTATGTAAGGATGGTATACGTTCTGACAGCTTGCACCCATCCAGCGGGATCCACCAAGGATCCCCACTTTTACCATCAATGTTCAACCTTCTAATGCAATCCTTGAAAGCCAACCTAGATCTTGCACGAATAAAACATTTCACCTATGCAGATGACATAACGATCATGCTACCTGTAATTGCTGCATTAGCTATGCCCAAATCATAGAAAACTGGACCTCAACCTAAATAAGAGCAAATCCAAATTCCTTTGACTAGGACTCTCAACCAACCCACACTACACTCCAAGGATTACAGTAGACAACACAGACTTTCCATTAGAACTACAATCCTGAATCTTAGAAGTAGGAATTGATAATCACCTATCCATGAAGAGCCATTTACAATGAATAATAAAACAATCTTTCCTTGTGATGAGAAAGCTAAGATCCATCAGAAAATGCTTTGAAATAGAGGTTTTCTGAATTTTTCTGCAATCCTTAATACTGTATGTTGGGCCCAGGTTTTCACTGTGATGGGAACAGCTTAACTAGACAGTCTTTACCACAGAATTTCACTGAAACCTCAGGTTTTGTACTGAAAAGGATGCCTCATGGCCATGCACTGCTGAACAAACTGAATTAGATTGGCACTTCCCTGAGAATCCCCTTTAGTTAACCCTTACTTCTATAACCTTAGTGCTATCAGCCAGACTCTAGTTCTTGAACAACTTTCTTAATAACTTGAATTAAAGAATAAACACTTACAATATACCGTATACACATTTTTGAGTTTTAGACATGTATATCCTGGCATTCTAAACTCAGGACATAGAAATGTACTGTATGCAATATATACATCTAAATGCTGGTTTATTCATGTCTGAAATATGAATTTCACTTCTAAAACAATCATCTTGACATATAGTAGTAAATTGCTAGCTATATGTACAGGAATAATTTGAATATCTAGATTAAACATTTCAAAATTTTTCTTTGAAGTTTTACTGTAAATTAACCTGAAGTATTTTCACAAAAATACTGAACTCAACAGGGTATTGATCATACCATAACTGCTATAACTCCAGTGTCAGGAATGACTCACACTTTTGCTGAGAATACATGGCCTAAATTATGCCAAATTTCCTCTAGCATTAGTCTCGCAGCATTACCACTAGAGGGATTTTGAGTGCTATTTTTAAACTGGGCACAGAGTAGACAGGAAAAATTTACTCCTCCCCCTCCCCCTATCAGCCATGAAGGAAATCCATAGTAGAAGCCATGGATAGGTGGGGTTGTGATAAATGCCAAATGCCAGATGGATTGGAGGGGAAGGGGCTTCATACAGAGGGGATGGGTATGAGGGAGGAGGGGTGGATAGGAGGGGGAGGGGTTTCATACAGGGGGATGGATGGGAGGGGGAGGGGCTTCATATAGGGGGATGGGTGGAAGGGAGGGTGGGGGAGGGGCTTCATACAGGGGGTTGGGACGTGGGAGTGTTCATATTGGAAGGGTTTGTTTGGGCATTTGATTGAGGAGTTTGGCACGTACCATCAGCAATAATAGCCCTTCACAATTTTATATATAAGAAGAATATTTATAAAATTAAAAGAAAAATTATAAAAGAAAATTTTTTTTTGAAATATAATAAACTAATATTTAAGCTCGTTACATTAATGGATGCTAGAATAGATGTGTGTCTGTCTTTCTTTCTCTTTCTCTCTGCTTGGCCGCTTTCTGTCTGTCTGTCTTTCTTTCTGTCTCTCTCTTTCCTCGGTTGTCCACCACCACCCCTTCCCTGCTCCCCCTGTCCAGTAGCAGCCCTTTTCCTTTCCTTTTACCTCTCCCGTGTCTAGCAGCACGTCTTCCCTGCTTCCTCTGTCCAGCAGTAGGCCTCCCTTCCTGCTATCTCCCCCCCGTCCAGTAGCACCTCTTACCTGCTCCCTTTGTCCAGCATTTGGCTTCCTGGTCATTCGTATCTACCCTCCTCTTAAAAAAAGCCTACTGAGGATCGTGGCCAGCTGTAGCGAACCTCGCAGGCACTATGCACCTCGAATAAAATTTTTTTAGAAATATAATAAATAGACAATTGGATCGATGATAGTCTGCAGCACGATCACTCACTGAGACTAGTTCTGAAGGTGATACCAGCAGACACTTGAGTTCCACAGTCTGCATATTCAGTATATTTTTCAATTTGGCAACAGACTATGAGTATTAGGAGTCATGAATCTACAACACTAAAACAATAAAAATTAGATTCTTTTTAGACCATTTCTTCATCGGTGCATTTGAGATCAATTGGACCCCTGAGGAAGGCGTGTTTGCCAAAACACAGACCGTGTAGGGTCCGGTTGGACTATTACATTTGCATTTTTATAGTTTTATTGTGTGAGTGTATAATAAATCATTCACAGAACATCAGCATCCACAGCTTTTTGTTTTTATCGTTGGATTGATTTTACTGTGGATTATTGGGTCTTCTTTTCTCTTTTGTTGGCCTAAAAAACACATGGGTTAGTGACTCATGCAGTAAATCGGTCTGCGGCAAAACTACAAATGTTACCACAACTTAGTAACTTACCCCTAAAAGTTTGGGATGGTTGCTTCTCTTTGAAAAATGAATCATTAGCACATGTAAAATGAAGGTTTATATACTAGAGCAGTTTAAATTGTAGCTAACAAGGCAATTTCCAGACGCAGGGTATGAGCTTTAGATGACACAACCGTAAGAGCTTTCAAATGATAGACTTTTATTGCCTCAGAGCATTCATTATTTTCTTATGCCTTTAATGGTCATTAAAATAGTTAAGTTCATGTCCGTAACAGATAATAAGTACTATAGCACTAATAGGTTTTAATAGTGCTTTTCATTATAGGTTGTTAACATATTAAAGAAATCTATTAGATGCTTTGAACTTTTTTCATCTAGTTAATACTGAGAGCTAATAAAGAAGCCCCAGTACTTTAAAGTTGTACATCTATAGATCATAATGTATTTCTCTCTTTTTTTAAAAAAATACAAACAAATAGTAGATTATCATATTTTATCATGGTAATTAATTTTAGCCAATATATTCGTACTATTTTGTTTCATACTCTTTTTATGTTCATCTTTTTCTGGAAAAATAGATGCTTTTCTTCTTACTGGGGAAAGAAATTGATGAGTTTCCCTATACCAACAAATATATTTTCCATAGGGGTGTGTGGCTGTTTCAAAAGACTTTTGGGTCAGTGTTCAGCCACCAATCTGGGTTTTATTGAGTGGAGGAATGGCCTAGTAGTTAGGACTGCATCCTCAGCACCCTGAGGTTGCAAGTTCAAGCCCAGCACAGCTCCTTGTGACCCTGGGCAAGTCACTTAACACTCCATTGACCCAGGGACGTTAGTCAGATTGTGAGCCCACAGGGACAGATAGGGAGAAATACTTGAGTACCCGAAATAAACGGCTATACGTCAGTGGTCTCAAACTCGCGGCCCACCAGGTACTATTTTGAGGCCCTTGGTCATATGTCTCTTTAGCTATAAATTACAATATTATTATTAAGACTTAGCCAAAAGAAAAGATTTATAAACTATAAAGAGTTTTACCTCATGCAAAATTGTCATTTCTTTAATAAGACATTAACTATTTTTTCTGAGGCCCTCCAAGAACCGACAAATCCAAAATGTGGCCCTACAAAGGGTTTGAGTTTGAGACCACTGCTATACGTGGTATATGAAAATAAATATAAAATAAAACAATACTGGCTACAGCTGTCAAGAAATATCTAGATACTCAGCACTGCTATCCAAATTAGGAATTTATCCAGATAGTGGCAATATTCAGTCTATCATCTAGATCAGTGATTCCCAACCCTGTCCTGGAGGAACACCAGGGCTAGCCTGAAAACCCAATTGGCCTGGTGTTCCTCCAGGACAGGGTTGGGAACCACTGATCTAGATAACTTATATAGATAACTTAGGAAGCTATTTTATCCACATGCCGCTGAGGCCATCTGTAAGAATTATGATCTGTTTGAGTATCTTTATACCTTGCTTGTTTCAATAATGTAATGTTTGTGTAAATGATGTTATATCTATTTGACGTTGGGCGGAATTTCACAGACCGTCAACTAATACATTTCCACAAATATAGTAAATACATTAATTTAAATATACAAATAAATAAACTTCATAAAAATATTAAACACTGAAACTTTCCTAAACAATATATATATAAAATATAAACAAAATAGACAAAAGAATGACATGAGCTATTGATGTTATGTACCATGCCAAAAGCATCTCGTAGTATGAAGTTTTATGGAATGCTGTGAATGGCAAATAATTTTCTCTCCCAGAATCTAGTCAACGAGGTATAAATAACTTTCTGGAGAGAAGTAACCTTTTCTTTATTTTCTATAGCACGGCAGTAAGCCTTGAACATTGTTAAAAAATTATCTTATTAGTTGTTCAGGGTTTTCAGCTCTTTACAAAAAGAAATGAGAATTTTTTCTATGTTCATTTTATGCCACTATAGTACAAGTATAGGGTAGATTTTAAATAGGACATAGAGAGAAGTCACATGTCCATGCCAATATTTTACTGATGCTGTCCCATAATGACCCCTTTTGACACTAACTCTCCCCTCCCGCTCCAAAAATATGTCTTCCCTCCAGTGGCAACCTCTAGCCCTGCCAGGTGTAACTCCTAATAGCCTCCCCTGGTGAACAAGAATGGTAATGTGAGTATAGGGGTACCACTGTTCAATGTCATTTGATTTGAAACAGTAATTTTAGATAGCTGCTCTCACATCTAAGTGGAAGGGGGAAAATTGTTTTTGTTCCTATAAGTTGCTTTCAAAAATTGTTGCTCTCTTATCAAATAGTTTTATATGGGGTCCATAAGGGGGCATTCCCAGGACTGGTGTCATGGTCCAGGAACTTCTTCCCTTTCTGCAATCTCTTAATCTCCTGAAAAGCTAGTCTGGTTTTTCTATTTACATGCTATGATTCAATTTTAAGACAAATATCCTTGAGATATCATTTTTTGTCTTGCCAAACTTGATGTTGAAACACTCAGTTCATTTGTGATACTTTTTCTGCATCACCAGATAGTTTTGTTCTCTTTATTCACTACTTTCTGGTTTCTTCTGAGATTCAAGGTGATTTCTTTGCTTTCTTTTTCTTCTGGAGTGTTTTTATAGCTTCATCACTAATTGCAGATTTAATGTCATTGCATAACTCTTCGGGCTCTCTATCTCCTTTATCAAGCAAGACAAACCTGTTTAGTTTTATCCAATAGTATGATGGAATATTTCAATGTCATATTTTGGGATGTTTCTAATGATCTTCTTCTTGAGAAGCTTCACCTTGATCTTGCATATCAAAAGCAAGTACCATAGATGATGATAATAATACATTACAATTACAATTTATGTCTCAGTACTCTGAGGTGTATACCATCCAGTTCGGGTGATTTGCTGCTCTGTAGATTGTCAATTTGGCTATTACATCTTCCAGGTTCACTGAGGTTAGTTCCAGTTCTTCCAAATCATCATCTTTAACTACCATTTCTGGCTACATCTTTCTCAGAAAAACTGAAACAAAAGATTATTTTAGTCTCACAGCTATGGCCTTGCCTTCTTGAGTGCCCCTTTTTTGTATTTCTTGATCCAGCTGACCCACTTGTAGGCTTCTTGCTTCTAAAAAAACCTAAAAATTGTATTAGTATGAGTTTTTACCTTGGCAAATTTCTTATCAAATTGTATTTTTGCCTTCTTATCAATCAATGCCTTACATCTGACTTGTTTATGCTTGTTTTCTTCATTGGAATCCTTTTTCCAAATTTAAACATATTCTTTTGGTTACAACAGCCTCTTTGACCTTATCTTTTTACCATACAGACTGTAACTTGGCCTTCCTTCTACCCTTTTAAATATATGGAATAAATCTGACTTCTAAGCGGTTATTTTTAAACAATGACTACACATAATTTAAGTCTTAACTTTAGCAGTTACTTCTTTTCTTTAACCTTTTCCCTTATTTCATCATAGTTGCCCTTTTGAAAGTTAAATGCTAATGCAATAGATTTCCTTCAAGTCTTCACTCTAGTTATGAGTCAAATTTGATGATTTTAAGACCATTATTGCCAAGTGGATCCAACAACATTCCCTCTTGCACTGGGCTGTATAATCCACTAAAGTCTAGATCTTAAAATACCTACCCTACCCCTTGTTGAATTCTGAATAGAAACATAGAAATATGGTGGCAGATAAAGTCCAAATGGCTCATCCATTATGCCCATCTGCAACATCCACTATCTCCTTCCTAAGAGATCCCATGTGCCTGTCTCACACTTTTTTTTTAAATTCATACAGTCTTTGTCTCTACCACCTCTACTGGCACACTATTCCATATTTCCTTAGGTTACTCCTGAGCCTCTTAACTTCTTCCCATGCCTTTTCACTCTGGAGTTTCCTTTCATTTGTAAGAGACTGGCCTCATGCGTATTTATGCCATGTTGGTATTTAATTGATGTATTAAAATGTTGTTTATGAAGTTGTCTATGTAATATACACCATCAATCCACGACGGCATATAATAAACTTCAAAGTGCCTAATTTCTAAGTGATCTTTTTTTCAGATAATATCTTTCTAAGTACCGTATTTTCACGCATATAACGCGCGCGTTATACGTGTTTTTACAAACCGTGCATACCCTTCGCATGGTATACGTGTGAGCGCGTTGTACAAAATTTTTTTTACATAGTTCCCCCCCCCCGACGTCCGATTCACCCCCCGCAGGACCGCTTGCACGCACCCGCACCCCCACCCCGAAGGACCGCCGACTCCCCGACACGATCAGGGCAAGAGGGAGCTCAAGCCCTCTTGCCCCCCCGACTCACCGACACGATCGGGGAAAAAAGGAGCCCAAGCCCTCTTGCCCCGCCGATTTCCCAACTCCCCGACAATATCGGGCCAGGAGGGAGCCCAAGTCCTTCTGGCCCTGGCGACCCCCCCCCCCCCCCACACCCCCGCTAGTTTTTCGGGCCAGGAGGGAGCCCAAATCCTCCTGGCCATGGCGACCCCCTAACCCTACCCCGCACTACATTACGGGCAGGAGGGATCCCAGACCCTCCTGCCCTCGACGCAAACCCCCCTCCCCCCAACGACCGCCCCCCCCCAAGAACTTCCGACCGCGACGCAGTATGACGCAGGACCTACTTCTATTGGAACATTGGTCCTCGACTTGGCAACTAAACTTCAATGCTAGAAAATGTAAGGTCATGCACCTCGGCAGCAGGAATCCATGCAAAACTTACACACTAAATGGTGAAACCTTAGTTAGGACCAAGGTGGAACATAATTTGGGGGTGATCATTAGCGAAGACATGAAGACTGCCAATCAAGTGGAGAAGGCTTCATCAAAGGCAAGACAAATGATAGGTTGCATCCGAAGAAGTTTTATCAGCCGGAAGCCCGAAGTTATAATGCCATTGTACAGATCCATGGTGAAGCCTCATCTGGAGTATTGTGTACAATTCTGGAGGCCACATTACCAAAAGGATGTGCTGAGAGTTGAGTCGGTTCAAAGAATGGCCACCAAAATGGTCTCGGGACTCAAAGACCTCCCGTATGAAGAAAGGCTGAATAAATTGCAGCTATATTCACTCGAAGAACGTAGAGAGAGAGGAGACATGATAGAGACGTTTAAATATATCACCGGCCGTATTGAGGTGGAGGATGATATCTTCTTTTTTAAAGGTCCCTCTGCCACAAGAGGCCATCCGCTGAAAATCAGGGGTGGGAAATTTCATGGCGACACCAGGAAGTTCTTCTTCACCGAAAGGGTGGTCGATCGTTGGAATGAACTTCCACCTCAGGTGATTCAGGCCAGCAGCGTGAAGGATTTTAAAAGGAAATGGGATACACATGTGGGATCTCTAGGGGGGTAAATTCAAGGGGGTAGGGTTGTTGGAGTGGGCAGACTTGATGGGCTGTGGCCCTTTTCTGCCGTCATCTTCTATGTTTCTATGACCCCCCTGGCCGACCCCCACGACCCCCCCCACCCCCCTTCCCCGTACCTTTCTGTAGTTGGCCGGACAGACGGGAACCAAACCCGCCTGTCCGGCAGGCAGCCAACGACGGAATGAGGCCGGATTGGCCCATCCATCCCAAAGCTCCGCCTATTGGTGGGGCCTAAGGTGCCTGGGCCAATCAGAATAGGCCCGGGCGCTTTAGGTCCCACCTGGGGGCGGGGCCTGAGGCACATGGGCCCAACCCAACCATGTGCCCAAGGCCCCGCCCCCAGGAGGGACCTAAGGCTCCCGGGCCTATTCTGATTGGCCCAGGCACCTTAGGCCCCACCAGTAGGCGGAGCTTTGGGACGGATGGGCCAATCCGGCCTCATTCCGTCATTGGCTGCCTGCCGGACAGGCGGGTTTGGCTCCCGTCTGTCCGGCCAACTACAGAAAGGTACGGGGAAGGGGGGTGGGGGTGTTGTGGGGGTCGGCCAGGGGGGTCGCGGGTTGGCTGGGGGGGCGGTCGGATGTTCTTGGGGGGGGGCGGTCGTTGGGGGGAGGGGGGTTTGCGTCGAGGGCAGGAGGGCCTGGGATCCCTCCTGCCCGTAATGTAGTGCGGGGTGGGGGTAGGGGGTCGCCGTGGCCAGGAGGATTTGGGCTCCCTCCTGGCCCGAACAACTAGGGGAGGTGTCGCCAGGGCCAGGAGGACTTGGGCTCCCTCCTGGCCCGAAATTGTCGGGGAGTTGGGGAGTCGGCGGGGCAAGAGGGCTTGGGCTCCCTTTTGCCCCGATCGTGTCGGGTAGTCGGGGGGGGGGGGCAAGAGGGCTTGAGCTCCCTCTTGCCCCGATCGTGTCGGGGGTGCCGCGGTTGGCTGGGGCAAGAGGACTTGAGCTCCCTCTTGCCCCGATCGTGTCGGGGAGTCGGCGGGGCAAGAGGGGAAGCAGCAGGACACCGGTAGGAGCTTCTACATGATGGGAGGGGTCGGGAGGCTGTGGGGGTGCGAGTGGTCCTTCAGGGTGGGGGTGCGTGCGAGCGGTCCTTCGGGGTGGGGGTGCGAGCGGTCCTGCAGGGGGGGGATGAATCGGACGTCGGGGGGGGGCATCAGGCTTTCAGGGTGGGGCAGGACTTCAAGGGGGAGAGGAGAGTCGGGGCGGGCGAAAGAAGAGTCGGGGTGGCCAGCGGAGAGTCGGGGCGGGCGACTGGAGAGTCGGGCAGCATGCGCGGTATACGGGTGTGTGCGGTATACAAAAATTTCTGTACATAAATTTGTGTTTTCCGCGCGCTATACCCGTGTGCGCGTTTTACATGGGTGCACGTTATCTACGTGAAAATACGGTACCTCTATGGTCTTCAGTTCCAGCCAACCACCAGCCAAATTATTTGAAGGCTTGTTTTTCTTTCTGGCTTTTATTCATCATCAGATCTTCGGGTTTTTTTTAAGTGCTTGTGCTCTATATTCTATGTTTTGTGCAAATCGATAAAACTTTTCTTATTCAACTTTAAAACTTTTGTACTTAGCTTTAGCTATTACTTCATTCTTTTTTTAAACCTCGGGAAGGACCTTAAGGTTCAACCAGTTTTGCCCAAAGGCTTTTTCAAGAACGGGTCCCCTGCAAATAAGAGGCAAGAGTTGGTAAATGCATCAGTTTCATTGTTCTAAAACTTTAAACTAATCCCTCAATATCTTAGCAGTTCTAGTTTTAGAAGTAAAATTACCCCTTTTGTTTTGCTCCACAGCATCCCGACGTGTGTTCTTCTATGTAAAGATGGCCGCATCAGTTTTTGGTTCTGTTTAAATCAGGTGACTCATTAACTACCTCACTGATGACATCAGTTCAGTGGGAGGAGCCTAAACTAGTGTCATCCATTCTATTTCTAAATTTAATCCTCCTGGATGCACTGTATTCAGAGTGTATATCCAGCGTTGTTGTTTGAAATTTAATCTGTTCTCAATGTAACCGCCCTCCCACCCTTCTTTTAAACAATCTATGACCTTCCATCTTAAATCATCTATGGTGTGAGCTTTCTCCATCCAGTGCTGGACTAGAGGTGCCTGGATGCCCTCTGTAGCTATGCGTGACGTATATATACGTGACGTATAGCTACAGAGAGCATCCAGGCACTGGATGGAAAAAGCTCCAGCACTGGATATACACTCTGAATACGGTGCATCCAGCGTTGCTCTCGCTGCACCCTGACCACATAACCTGTGGAAGAAACCTCTGCTGCAGATAAGTTTTGTGTTTTTTTTCTTTGCTTTGAGTTTTGGACAGACATATGCTATTTCTATTTCTATGCTCAACAATATATAGAATGGAGTTTTTCTAGACCGAGGATGTGTCTGCACCTTCAAAATTATTTTTGAAGCTGCCTTGTCCAGAGGATTAAAACTTTTAATATATCCATCGTGACACTGAGGTCTTTTCTCCATTTTTAATACTAAATCTGTGGCATTTCCTTCCCATTGTTATGTGGTACCTGAATGCATGATACAGTCGAATCTGTATGCAGCATATATATTACCCATCCCCATTCTGTTCCTTAAGGAACACTCCAATTAATATCATTTTTTTTAAACAAAGTGGCTCTAAAGATTTTAATCAGTGAATCCAATTAGCTTCTCTCTGCTGTAATTTCACTGTTACTTCCCCTTCTATGGGCCTGATTCACTAACCTGTCCGATCATGTCTGATCTGTGGCAGGCCGACCAATTCACGATGGGACAATATTCAAATGGGGGCAATCAGAGGAATGCCCCCACCGCATGGAGTGATCCCGATGCATGCGCAGACCATCTTCTTTGCCTGTAGATTGTCTGCGCATGTGTTTGCTGTCCGTGCTTTTTAATTTTTTTTACTTTACTTTTACTCGTGAGACTGTGGTTTTAACCTGCGGGTTAAAAGCTTTCACTGCCGGGAAAGGAAGCAGAGCAGGAGAGTATAGAGGCTGCAAAGGCAGGAGAATTGGGGCTGAGCAGGGCGGCAAAAAGATAGGAGAATCGGGGCAGAGCAGGACAGCAAAAAGGCAGGAGAATTGGGGCTGAGAGCAGGGTTTTTGCACAAGTGACTGGTCCTCAGCAGTCGCTTGTTTTTGGATCGGCTAGCCCAGTTGGTATACCTGAATTTTGTTAGTGAATCGTGTCCTTCCTACTTTGCATGCCGTTTTCCCTCATTTGCATGCACGGATCGGAATTGGATTGGCACAGAGGTTAGTGAATCAGGTCGGAGGAAAATCAGGTCGCACAGGGGTCACAAACCTATCGGTACACAATTGGTTTGCTTAGTGAATCTAGCCCTATGTGTTGGTTCAGTGGCAGTGGCAAAACACTTTAACCAAAATTTCTATACATGGCGCTGATAAAATTTTATGCTAAGTGCTAGTCTATAAACAATGTTCAGAGTCTGGTACTGTTTATAGAATAGTGTTAATAATCAAGCAAACCTTTTCATGATACAGGGGAGCAGTAGAACTAGAGACATGAATTGAATTTGCGGGGAAGGGGGGTGGTTGACGTAGGAAGAATATCAGGAAGTATTTTTTCATGGAGAGGGTGGTAGATACCTGAAATACCCTCCTCCAGAAGGTGATGGAGATGAATATGGTAATGGAATTCAAAAATGTGTAGGATAAGCTCAAAGGAATTCCATATAGAAAGAGAATGGAATCAAAACAAACTTAGATGCTTAGATAGCACTAAGGCCAATTCTGGGTAGACTGCTATGGTCTGTGCTCTGATTATGGTTCATCAAATCTGGATGGGCAAGAATAAGGCTTTGATAGCAACTCCAGTAGTTGTGGAAAAAGCTCAGTGTGGGCAAACTTCTACATCTGTGCTTCAAAAGGCAAAGACTGATCAAGATCAACTATGCATATGTAGTATCATATTATATCACATTATATCATATTTCTTTTCCTCTTAATTCAGCTGAAGCACACTTGTGGAACAATATGCAAACTTTTAGTTGCCTTGGGAAGGGCAATTTTCATGTAGGTTATAAACATAAGTAAAATTGTTTTTACATATGTAAATCACTTTGAAACGATCTCTTTATAGGAAAAAAAATTTGTGTAGCAGCAGTGATTAGATCATTTTAAACAGGTGCATGCATTTCAGTAATTACCGTTTTCAAAGAGGTCGTGGGACACAGAGAGAGTGGCGTGCTATCAGTTGAGAGTCTGGTGGCTGCAGATAATGGCTTGCACACACTTATGGTGTTCCTGGAGTTTTCTGCAGCCTTTGATGCCCATGGATAATGGTCTTCTATTGGCCAGGTTAAGGAAAGCTGGCATCCAGATAGTGGAAAACCAGTTGGTCATAATCATATTTGACAAATATGGTTCTTTTGAGATTCAAGTTAAACTTGCAAAACTCAAATGCAAACCTTGTAAATGACAAGAGTGTTCTACAATTGAATATACTCATAGCCGTATGATACACTGGAAATGATGGAGAATTATAGTAGGGCAAAGAATTTAGGATTTCATTATATATATATATATTTTTTTTTTTAAGCATTTCTAAACCACATATAGCCTACTTATAGCCTCAGTAGTTTACATTCAGGTACTCAAACAATTTTTTCCCTATCTGTCCTGGTGGGCTCATACTCTGTCTAATATACCTGGGGCAATGAGGGATTAAGTGACTTGCACATGGACACAAAGGACAGTGTAGGATTTGAACCTTCATCCTCAGAGTGTCAAGGCTGAGGACTTAACCACCACGCCACACAGTCCTTTAACTTGATTGTAATCATCTCATATTCTTCTTCAAAAAATATTTTAAACTAATTCTGGGCCTCGTTAATATACTATTAACAATGAAACAAGGAAGGATGAAATGGATCATGTCAAACCTCCTGATACTCTGGACTTTTTGAAGTTTCTTGAAGCATCTGCATTTGTAGTAGTTTTCTATTTAAGTGATATGTTAATGTTCCCATCAGTTAGCAGTACCTGCTCACAGTTAAAGTGGGAAAACAAAAAATATCACTCTAGATGATACTTATAGATGTGCTATATAGATGATATAATAGATGTGCAGAAAAGTTTTATATGCTCAGAATCATGGAGGTGGTAACTGGGGGAAAGATAGAAGATAAAGATAGAAGCTGTGTGAAATGCTCTCCGTGTTTTACGCGAGTCATGTGTTACCACTTTTGAATCTTTGACGCCCAACATATGAAAATTCTTTATATTTCCGTTGGTTCCCTGAGGCAGGAACGAAACGTGGCACGTCGGAACCTGCAAGCTAAAAGATAAGTTTGCTGAGTTCTTTTGAATGATATGACGTTTATCCTTTAAGAGCTTAAGCCTCTTTTTGGCATCTTATTCATAAAGTTACAATATAATCTGTTGCTCATTTTTTCATATGCGATGATTGGGCGGTGAGGCGGTAGGGTTGGGGGTTTCCCCCAGTTACCACCTCCATGATTCTGAGCATATAAAACTTTTTTGCACATCTATTATATCATCTGTACAGCACATTTATAATTATCATCTAGAGTGATATTTTTGTTTTAACACATACTTTTTATCACTCTTCTTTGTTGATTCTTCTAAGTTTACCCTTTTTTATATATTTGACACAGTTAAAGTGGGAGCACTTAGGAGTAAATTCTCTATTAGTACGTCTAAGTTAGGCGTGCTTTAGACGTCCAGAAACGGCAGGGCCAATTAACCGGTACTTAGGCGTACGGTAGACGTCCCGACAATCTAGCCGCGTAAAATAAACGCAGGTTTCTGAAACGTCATTAAGACGTTTCCAATGGACCCATGATAGACGTGGGTAAGGTTTTTTGGACGTCTCCAATGGACCCATGATAGACGTAGGTACGTTTTTTTTTTTTGTTTTTTTTTTTTTTTTAAATTATACTTTATTTATACTCTTTATTATCACACATTCAGCATTGTAAGTATAGGATGATGAAAAAGATAACTAAAACACAGTATACCATTTTCTAAACTATATATTAGTTAATCTAGCAGAGAACACTTCTGTGTTGTATCTTTTTCCTCTAGGATATCAGAATTGTACAGTTTACCATTAATACAAGGAAAAAAAATATGTTATGTTTCAAAGGAGAACTAGAAGATGAAATGTACCTAGTGGGTGTTGAACTTACATTATCAGTATGAAAGGTGGGAACCGGTAGATGTGTGCTACACAGAAAGCTGTACAGGAATGTCATACTCACCTCCTATTAGAAGTGGAAAGGATAGGACTTTGAACACCATATAGACTTTTTTTATAAACTTCGTTTAACTTCCACAAAGACTGGCAGGAAAGGCACCCTAAGTCATCCAATAAGCTTTCTCTCGATTTCACAGAGACATTATTTCAGAGAGGATAGTTTAGAAGTGATATCTTGCTCGAAAGAACACTCTCCTGGTCTTAAAACATTGCAACAATCAGCTCATTCTTCACAACAAGAAACAGAATCAAAACACAGATTAAACCTGAATGTGGCTTCCAGTTCACAGGAAGAGGAAATAGCAAGCAGCACAATGCTGATCTCATTGTGACATCATCAAGGTGCACCTGGAAGGTAGATATGCCACAAGTAAAAGACAAGCCGGGACTTGAACTCACAACCTACAGATGATCAATATAGTGCTTTTACTCACTAACCTACACTTGTGTCTCTGGTTCCCCTGTCAAAGCATACCTTAGTGATGCAATGATTACCCCTTGTCAAATCTTGTACCTAAAGCCATTTCTGGAGACTCCCATTCCCAAGTCCCCACCATAGCTCAGTGCTTAAAAGCACTGCCTGTATCTTCCAAAGGTCAGGAGTTCAAGTCCTGACTAAGGTTACCAAAGACATAATATTTTTTTTTTCCACCCACCCAAACATGCATAGCTAAGCATGTGAACCTCACTTCCCAATCTTCACTTATTTAATTTGTCATTGTGTTTGGTGGAGGTGGTTCATTCTGCTGTACTTTTTTGTATAACAGCGATATCGGCGTGGTTTAGGATGTAATTAACAGTGTTGATGTAGTGCGGAACTGCCACCGCAAGCACGCCCAAGCGGCACAAACACGTCATCGCGTTTTTTTGCGTTGTGACATCATAGAATCGGCTGTTCTTCATACGCAGTTATTTCCTCTAAAATGGCAGCTAGGAGACAGCCAAATTTCTCCACAGAGGACTCCAGGCTGCTGGCCAGGCTCTTTTTAGGGCATGAGCACCACTATTTTAGAGTGGCAGGCCATCGCAGGTCATACCTGCAGTTCAGGGACTCCTGGACCCGCCTGACCCGGCGGTTCAATCGTAGAGCCTCCTGTCCCAGGGAAGTAAGTATTCCAAGTCAGGCCCTCACAAATAATCATGTAAAATGTAATGATGGAAACCTGTCTCAATCAAATTGTTCATGTTTTTGTGGGTAAATTTTGATTCCTTTTAAAAACTACAATTGTGCATAATAAATCTTTTACATTGAATACTGAAATTAAAGCACATCCCAAAGGAGCAGTAGTAGGATTTCAAATGTCAAATTCAGCTCCTAGAAGGCATCTATTCCATTCACAACATGCACACAACTAATTTTTGGGTCACAAGCTTCGCATTTGTAATAGAAACATCTTGAAATCAACTTTGCCAAATTGCTGCTATGTCATTTCAAATACCTTCACCTTTCCTGGATCAATCTGCTGGTCTAGGGAGATAGTGGCATGACGTTTAAAGTGACAGCGTCAGTACCCTGACGTCAGGGGTTTCAAGCCACGCTGCTCCTTCTGACCAAACTATGTTATTGCCCCTGCTGTATGATTGTAAGCTCACCAGGACATGCTGTAATGTGGGGCAGTGCTGATAGGCTACAGCCTCAGCACCCTGGGGTTGTGAGTTCAATCCCACACTCCTCCTTGTGATGCTGGCCATGTCACCTCAAACCCCCCCCCCCCCCCACTGTCCCAGGTACAGTAGAGAGATAGCGATGCCTCCAGCACAGAAAGGGGAAAGAGCTGGAGTACGTGAATACATTCATGTAAAACATGTGGCAGAAGGGGGTAGAGGCAGGCAGCAAAGCGGATAGCGGCTCTTGGAGGGCAGCGTACTCCATTTTTATGTGCTTATAGAGGTCAATACTTAAGTAAACATGTTATGCCACAGTGCTAGATGGCACTCATCATATCCCTCCCTCTCTGTTCTTTCTCTCTCTCTCTATTATCTAGGTTGAGGATCTCAGGAAAAGGGGGCGGCTGCTGAGGCGCCAGGAGCGGGCCTTCCTTGAGGGGGTGAGGGAGGAATTGCGCGCTGAAGCCGGTGAGTAATGAGTCCAGCGTGTGTTTCTTTGTGATCAGCCTACCAGAATAAATAGATGAAAATGCTTGAGTAGCTGTCAACCATTCTTAATCATAAAATCTGCAGTAAAGCTGCTATTGTGATATCATGTCACAATGGCTTTATGGTGTTCTACTTGCCTCACTTACTTACGCTACATTTTGATGTTTACAGTGGAGTAGGTGCTTTGCATCCTGTTATTAGCATTTGAAGAAAATAACGTAGTAAATAATGTCATGTTCAAAAGTGTTGTGGACATATCTGACTGTATCCTATTTCTCTCTTGTCAAGCAGCACCGCAGGCACCCCCTCAGGAGGCCCCGCAGGTGATGGAGGGAGCCCCACCCTGGTCCTCAGCAGAGGAAGAGGAGATGGAGGAGGAGGAAGAGGAGGAGGAGGCCTGGCAGCCCTCAGGACCGCCCACACCACCACTGCCCCCTGGACCTCCACCACTGCCACCTGGACCTCCACCACTGCCCCCACCACTGCCCCCTGGACTGCCTGCCCCACCACTGCCCCCTGGACCCCCACCGCCTGCCCCACCACTACCTCCTGGACCACCACCACCATCCCCTGTTGGACCTTCCCCTTCCCCCACCCACAGCCCTTCCCCTCACTCTCCTGCCCTTCCTGTTCCCATCCCACCCCCTTTCCTTGCTGTTCCCCCCCAGGAGCAGCCCGACCAGCCTCAGGAGGGGGCAGCCAGGGAGATGGCGGCCTACTCTGCCATCTTGGAGGAGGTGCAGGTAATGAGAGGGTGTGTGGAGAGGATGGAACATGCCCTCTTGCGGCTGGTAGCCGAAAGAGGGCATGGTGCCAGCAGCCATACACCCTCTCATTGACTGCACCTCTTCCGCCCCCCTCGCCTGAGGTAGCTCAAGCTGCTCTTGGGGGGCACCTACCCTCTTTCCCTGTGTTATGTGTATGTAAATAGTTATTTAAAAAAAAGTTTTAAGTTTTTAAAAGTTTTAAAAAGTTTATATTTTAATAAAAAAGTTGGTTATAGTTTAAACTTTCCTGTGTGGTTTTAACCATGTAGCATCAGCAGTTTAGTGGACAGAGTCCAAGGTAGATAGGGGTTCAGGAGGGACTGCTGAATGGGCCCTTTTCAATATACAAGAAGGTGACATATAGAAAGTTTGACAATCTTTATTGGGGTCTGTCATTCATTCTATTACCTGCTAGCCACTCTGATGTCAAATCATTGCAGAATCTAGGAAAAAAGTAAGTGAATGCAAGGGTATATGCAACTATAGGTAGATAACGACATCTCAGCTATGATGTGCAAAATAAGGCAGTCCCTGTTCCAAAGTAAATGGCTACATAAGGAAGAAAATATAAGTCACTGTGGTAGATTTGTTGTTAAGGAATAGGGTTACTGCTACTAAGAGTTGGCTCCACACCAGGAGAATCCAAATGAGACATGTGGGTTTTTCTTCCTTTCACGGAAGGTGATGGAAGTAAAGGCCACATACCTCAATCTATCCTCCTGGTTCTTGAGCTGCACTATTTTGGTTAAGCAGGTGTGGAAACCACAAAGATGCTCACAGCTGCACTGCTCTCAGTAATACAAAACTCCATCTGACAATACTGCAGTTGCCTGTTTAAGACACCTGAAAACAGAAAAGAGGAGAAGCTGGTTTACACAAGGTTCACAAACAGGGGGTTCAACCCCCAAGGTCCATATCTATCCTCCCTTCCCTGAAGCAATGTGTTAACCTCATTTATGTTGAGCTGCTGTTTGTGTGCATATAACAGCAGGAATGCGTGCCATGGTGTTCTATGAGGCCAACATTATCAATTTACTATTGTTCCTGAAAGTCATCAAGGATACCTGTGTGAAGAGAACAATAGAAGTGTGAAACATTTATTTCACTCATCAGAAGAGTGACTCAAGTGAAGAATAGTAGAGTATCATTCTCACCTACAACTGTTTGGCTAGGTGCAAGCTGGTGTGCTGAGCTGATGAGCAGAGTTAACCTGAAATGAAGAATAGAGAAACTGTTAACAAAGATCTATGTCTCCAAAATGAAACACTGAAGTTGTGGCAGAACACACACCTAGAAGTAACAGAAGTGCTAACATACCTTTAGACTCCTTATTAAAAATGGCAGCCATTAGCCACTCATTAGGAGTTTTCCACCTGAACCATGTACACTGATTGGATGTCCACTGAATGGCAGTGTTTCCCCCCCCCAACACACCCAACCTGTTCTTATCAATGAGTTAGTACACAGAACCATTCCTCACCTGATTTTAACTTGCCTGTAATTTGATTCTACAAAGAATTAACTTTAGCTCTATGAGTAAACCCTCTCAGATGTATGAACACATCCATTTTACTTATATATCCATATTTCTACCAGCAAAATTTCTACCAGCATGGTCTTTATCAGTCTTCTCAGTCATTTTTGTCAGCCCTGTGGAATGAAGAGTAAGAGATATCAGAAATAAAATAACTATTATAAACAATAGCACACAATGAAAGCCCATAAAGAGAAGTCAGTTTTTGCTGGTTGGTTTCTTTAGTTCTATCATAAGGACACCTAAGTAGCTTACAAAATATCATTCTCACCTGGACTTACTATCTGAGCTACTTCTAGAAAAGATAAAACAACATATTAGAATGACATGTAGCTTGTTAATGGCTCTGTGGAATAGAGAGAAATGGGAGGCAGAGATAGGAAAAAAAAAAGTAAAAGACTAAGACAGAGTAAAGTCTCAAACATCTGCATAAGGAATAGAACAGAATAGAAAAGAAACACTGCTCACCTGGACCTTCTTATACCCATGCACGCCTAATTAACGTCTGACGTCAGTAGGACGGGAAAGGTTTCTCAATGCCTATTGGGCACCGTTCGGGTGCGGTTCCTTGGCCCGCTTCCTAACCACGCCTATCACACCTCATTGGCTATTCTATGGGGGTGTGTTTGAACGTGTTCTACAAGTAGCCTGAAAAGATATCTTCACCTTACAACATGGCTCCAAAACGGAAATCGAATTTCTTGCATGGAGAGTTGCAGATATGGAAAATGGAAGTGGGGCAGACCATGACATTTTGAAAGCAGGGAGAGTGGTGGGTGTAGGCATCTGTGTGTAACCTGGCCTGGCCCCTTCTTTTCCCTAACAATTGATTCCCCTCCACACTTAACACAAAATTTAAGTCCTCAACAATCCCTCACACCAACACCCAGAAAAATCCATAAACGAAAGAAATACAGATAATGGGGGTGGGGAGGAGTGTCAAAGGCAGAAGGGAGTATAAAGGAGAACAGGCAAGTTTCATAGCACAAAGTTTCATCATTGAGGAAACGGAACACCACAAACACCAACTCACATGAGGGGGTCTTACATAGGGAAAATGGCTGTGCCAAAGCTTTCTATATACTAAGCACGCCTAATTAGCGGCGGACGTCATAGGAACCATTAGGATTCAAATCTAATTGGATGTGCATTGGATGTGGTTTAGCAATATACAGCTGTAGTGACGTTGTAGTCAATTCCTTCACATCTCTAAGCTCTATGTTCTAAACAAAGTTACCTCTATAGCTCTATGCCTTAAGGCATTGCTTTTTTTTCATCTTCCATACATCAGGGGGTTCAAGTCTTGAGTAAGGTTAGCAAATAGGTTATATTCATTTCTCAGCCAGGACACCTGGTAACTCTTTAGCCTTGCCTTTACATTTCAATATTTTGCTTCAGCTTTTATTATGTGCAGCCCATTGTCTAATAGGTAATGCAACCTGTTCTCTCTCATGCTGAACACCCTCCCCCCACCAAAAACATCCCCCCCCCCTAACTGGATCATTCTTCAACACCTGTCCAAGCCCTCTGAAGTTTGATTTAACTCATAGCTGTTGCACAATGCCTATATTGCATTAAAAGAAACACATTCCTACTAGAATGGCTTGCAGTTAGGAGCAAATGAAAATATCTCATGCACCTGTGGCTGCAGAATGCTGAGGAGAAACAGCAAATTCCACCACTTCTGAGAACTGTTAAGATGCAAGGAAACAAAAGTGAACAACAAACAGCACTGCAATCGGCTCTCTTTTGAAAGCAAAGAAAAACCAGCACACATTATCAGCACTTAAAAAGAGAATAAACAGATACACACCTTAACAATCCAGCTTCCCTCATTGCAAAATGGAGGTGTTCAGTTGCACAAAACTGACCTCATTGTGACCTCATCAATCTGCATCTTCCAGTAATATGCCACAATTAAAAGACGTGGTGGGTGTTGAACCCACAACTTCTGGATGTTAGCAGCACAGGCTGGGCTCCTAACCGATAGAGCTACAGCTGCTTGACTGAACTGTCTGTGCTTCATTAGGTATCATATCAGGATGAACTCAAATAAGTTTAAGCAAAGGAATGCCTAAAGATTTGGAACGTTTTCAAGTAGAAAACAAATATGAAATATGTATTAAAGAATTGCAGCACAAATAACGCCTAAACGGAACAGATTATTTACAGTCCTATATGCATTAGTACAGTGCTTAGAATGAAGATTAGCGTGTGAGAAAAACGGAGCTCCACCTCACATGCATTCAAGCACACTTGGGAATATGGGTTTGGGGCTCAGTGAAAGCAGCCTACTATGACATTATAGCTAAACTCCTTTTCCCTTAGCACTTCACTAAGATATGATATGACAAGGGAACCAGAGGAATTGGAGCTGTGGGTCAGTGAGGAAAGGCACTCTCTACCAATTGTCCGGCCTTTGAGGGTTCAAATCCCAGCCTGTATTTTACTTGTGGCGTATCTGCCTTCCAGGTGCACTTTGATGATGCTTTCCACTTCTTATAGGAGTTGAATATAACATTTCTCCATTTAAACATGGCATACGTTGTTAGTTTTTATCGTGGTAAAGTATACATTTCTGAAATGGTGAAGAAATGGCAGAAAGCGGTATAAGCAAATCCAAACTGCTATAAGCACAAGAAAGCATTTGTAGCTCAACACGCTAATGCTCCTTTTCTGAGCTTTGCCATCTAAAACTCCCCAGTTCGACTCCCACCTTTGCTAATTTTAATAAGGTCCTAGTTTTTTGCTATTAGCTCTTATAACATTTCCCTTTGCAGGCAAACCTATTTTCAACTTACCATGGCTCGGACATCCTAAGCAGTGATGAGAGACACCTTTCCTCTGACAGCAAGATGACATTTGTGGATCGCCTGGTTAATGTGCTCTCATCACTGCTTAGGATGTCCGAGCCATGGTAAGTTGAAAATAGGTTTGCCTGCAAAGGGAAATGTTATAAGAGCTAATAGCAAAAAACTAGGACCTTATTAAAATTAGCAAAGGTGGGAGTCGAACTGGGGAGTTTTAGATGGCAAAGCTCAGAAAAGGAGCATTAGCGTGTTGAGCTACAAATGCTTTCTTGTGCTTATAGCAGTTTGGATTTGCTTATACCGCTTTCTGCCATTTCTTCACCATTTCAGAAATGTATACTTTACCACGATAAAAACTAACAACGTATGCCATGTTTAAATGGAGAAATGTTATATTCAACTCCTATAAGAAGTGGAAAGCATCATCAAAGTGCACCTGGAAGGCAGATACGCCACAAGTAAAATACAGGCTGGGATTTGAACCCTCAAAGGCCGGACAATTGGTAGAGAGTGCCTTTCCTCACTGACCCACAGCTCCAATTCCTCTGGTTCCCTTGTCATATCATATCTTAGTGAAGTGCTAAGGGAAAAGGAGTTTAGCTATAATGTCATAGTAGGCTGCTTTCACTGAGCCCCAAACCCATATTCCCAAGTGTGCTTGAATGCATGTGAGGTGGAGCTCCGTTTTTCTCACACGCTAATCTTCATTCTAAGCACTGTACTAATGCATATAGGACTGTAAATAATCTGTTCCGTTTAGGCGTTATTTGTGCTGCAATTCTTTAATACATATTTCATATTTGTTTTCTACTTGAAAACGTTCCAAATCTTTAGGCATTCCTTTGCTTAAACTTATTTGAGTTCATCCTGATATGATACCTAATGAAGCACGGACAGTTCAGTCAAGCAGCTGTAGCTCTATCGGTTAGGAGCCCAGCCTGTGCTGCTAACATCCAGAAGTTGTGGGTTCAACACCCACCACGTCTTTTAATTGTGGCATATTACTGGAAGATGCAGATTGATGAGGTCACAATGAGGTCAGTTTTGTGCAACTGAACACCTCCATTTTGCAATGAGGGAAGCTGGATTGTTAAGGTGTGTATCTGTTTATTCTCTTTTTAAGTGCTGATAATGTGTGCTGGTTTTTCTTTGCTTTCAAAAGAGAGCCGATTGCAGTGCTGTTTGTTGAGACAAAAAAGGGGGTTGTAAAAGCCATGTGAAAATTATATTATGGTTTGGGATGAAATGTGGTTTGTTATCCATGCAATATAATGTGTTCCATTGTTATGGTGTCATTATATTTATTCGGACAGAGAAAAGATGAAATATACCTATTGAAATTCACTATTGGAATTATTGATGAAAAACACAGCGGACGTCTGCCTCGCGTGTAACAAAGAGCCGCAATTACGATAGTTGAAACGGCATTGAAATCCAAGCTAGACCAGGGTTTCTTACGTCTACATAATTCACGAGATTTAGACGCACGCGTTCGCCCAAGTAGCGCCTATCTAGCGTCCCCACTTGGCACGCCCAACGGAACGCCCACGGAACGCCCACGTCCAGAGCTGCAGACGGGACTATGCTTTCAATAGACGTTAGTTCGTTATGTACTACCTAGGGACGTCTATGTGTCGTTAATTACCCAATTAACATCAATTAAGACCCTTAACTCCGTAATTATTCACTTGCAGCGGACGTCCAAAGCACGCCTAAGTTAAACGCAGTAATAGAGAATTTAGGCCTTACTGCCTCCTTTTTGAGGTGCTAAGTGCTCTGGCATTACCCAGTTACCCCTCCAACCAATTCTATAAATGGCACCCAAAGATAAGTATGCAATTGGGCACACGGTTATAGAATAGGGTCATTTACATGTATATAGGCTCAAGTGGTACTTAATTGGCAATAGCTCCAACAATTAGCCTTATCAAGTGTTAATTGGCGCTAATTAGGCATTACATGTTTAACTGATCCTCATCCCTATTCTATGAAGAGCATAACCTAATTTATCCCACCCTCCCCCGTTTACAATATTTCACAAGAGGTTTTTAGCACCGGCGGGCATGCTGATTGCTCTGCACTGCAGTGACGCTCATAGGAACTCTATGACCGTCAGAGAAACGCAGAACATTCTGTGCGCTGGCTGGCACTAAAAACCTCTTGCACAGTTTTGTGAAAGGAAGGGGGGGGGGGAAGAGTTATATAGCTTGCATCTCCTAAGAAGATGTGGCCATAATAGGGGCATGGTCAGGGGCATACCCAGCATGTAGGCATGGTTTTATAGGATACTTGCATTTATGCACTTAAATGCCAGTAAGTAGGCACAAACATGCATAACATTTGCCTGTTTCTGGGTCTAAACAGCATGTTAATCCCCCTGATTCTATGAATGGTACCCAAAGATAGGCATGTGATTGGGTGCCCAGTTACAGAACAGGCTCATAAGCACAGTCATACTGGGTAAGGGCAGTGGCCCATCTAGCCTAGTATCCTGTTTCCAACTGTGGCCAACCTAGGTCACAAGTACCTGGCAGAAACCCAAATAGTAGCAAGATTCCATGCTACCGATCCCAGGGCAAGCAGTGGTTTCTCCCAAATCTGCCTCAATAGCAGTCTATAGACATTTCCCTCCAGGAACTTGTTCAAACCTTTTTTAAACTCAGATGTACTAACCACTGATACCATATCCTCTGGCAATGAGTTCCAAAGCTTAACTATTCGTTGAGTGAAAAAAATATTTCCTTCTATTTGTTTTTAATATATTTTCATGTAACTTCATTTAGTGCCTCCTAATCTTTGTAATTATTGAAAGAGTGAAAAATCAATTCACTTTACCCAATCTTCTGCACTCAGGATTTTGTGGACTTCAACCATATTTCCTCAGTCATTTCTTTTCCAAACTGAAAAGCCCTACCTCTTTAGCCTTTCCTCAGATGAGAGGAGATCCTTCCCCTCTCTTGCCCTTTCTCCCCATTGTTCCCACATCCCTTAAGTTAACTCAACTTGTACGTCAACTCAACTTGTACTCCACTAATCTTCTGTAAACCGCATAGAACTTAATGGTATTGCGGTATATAAACTGTTATTATTATTATTATTTCCATTCCCTTATCATTTTGGTTATTTTTCTTTGAAACTCTTCTAATTCTGCTATATCCATTTTAAGATTTAGTGACCAGAGTTGAACTCATTACTCATGGTGGAATTCATTGCCAAAGAGTGTGGTAAAAAAAACAAACAGTTAGCTTACCAAGTTTATAAAAGGTTTCAATAATTTCATAAAAGGAAAGTCCACATTCCATTATTAAGATGGGCTTGGGAAAATCCATTGCTTATTCCTAGGATAAACAACATAGAATCTGATTTACTCTCTTAGATCTTGGTAGATACTTGTAACCTGGGTTGTCCACTGTTGGAAACAGAACACTAGGCTTGATGGACCTTCAGTCTATTGCAGTATAGCAACTGTTATGTTCTTATATAGGTCATACAATGACCACTACACACATAAACTAATTGACCCAAATGATGTTTAACTGGCAATAACTATAATTCCATGTTATCCTTACACTATTCCAGAACTTTTGGGCTAGTAATGTTCAATGACCAGCAGGTGATGATAGAGAACACAGAAGTGATCTGAAACATATAATCCTAGCCAAGAAGCTCAGCCCTTCAGTATTTTCTATCTTCAGCAGGTGGAAGGGTGAAGCTTCAACCCTGAGCTTGATTAGGCCACTTCTACTCCAGTTAGTCAACTGGCTTCCAGTTCAGTTAACTAGACCTCTATTTTCTCAGGTTGTTTCAGTACACTGCCTCCTGAAGCAGGGCCCTCTCCCCCCCCTGCCCGATTGGTCTCCTGCTTTAATCCAGGTCATTGTGCTGATCATTCCTAAGCAGTGAGGAGAGGGCAGATACCCAATCGTTCCAAAGAAAGAGGTGTAAGTCCACATAAGCATGCCTAACTTTTGGTTTGTAAATGTTATCATTCTATAACATGTGTGTATAATTGCTAGACATGCCCCTCCCATTGGTACCACCCCTAGTTGGTGCACATGATAGAATTTGTGCACATATGTTATAGAATACTAAGATCACGTCTAAGAAGATAGGTGCCTATCTCCCAATTATTTATTTATTTATTTTTAAGTTTGAGCTTGTTAAAGCTCATTATTGAAGCTAATTTACTAATGATGTTAGGCGTCTAACTAGGCACCTCTTATAGAATTTCCCTCATACTGGGATCTCTTTGAAAAGAGGGTGCACTGCTATTTTTTTTTTTTTTTTTAAGTAATTCTTTATTAATTTTCAAGTCAAGTTCAAAAGTGCGTTAGAATTTGCAAACAAGTATTATCATAAACAGCACTTACAATCGATCAAGAAAAATACAGGATACATTTTCCCCACTCCCTCCCTCCCACCCTCCTGGATGTGTTTGCAAATCAAATAGAAAAAAAAGGCACTATACAACTAATGTTAACAAAAATTCATTAATGGACCCCATTAATGGAGTTAACCCCATAATGGACCCCATTAATAGAGTTAACCCCATAATCTGGTATAATCTCTACTCACTCGATTCGATCACTTGTCCTCTTGCATCGGTTCTAGACTACCTTCTACACCTTTCCAACTCTGATCTCAAAACTACTTCAGTAAGAGTTCACCTCAGTGCTATTAGTGCTTTTCATACACCACTGGACCAGATTCATGGAAGGCCTTTATCATACCAAGCCACCACTCTCAACATCACTCAACCATCTCACTTGAAAAAAAATGGACTTCCTTGTAGCTATTACATCTGTACACCAAGTTAGTGAACTTCAAGCACTCATTTTAGATTCACCCTAAACAACTTTCTCATAATGGAGTTAACAAAATTCATTAATGGACCCCATGTTATTTTTTTAAATAGTTTATTATGACCCAATATATCTGAATTCATTTTTTCATAACTATAACATAAACATAAAGTTTCCCACCAAAAGGAAAAAGTAAGCCTGTCCCAGTTTTTCCAATTTTTGGTAACCATTTGCATGGCAATTCCTGACATAATGATTAGAAGCCTGCTTTTATACTTGTCTAATGGAGGTTTAGTTTTCAACAATGTCCCACAGATTACCACATCATAGGACAACGTAATCAACATTTGTTGGAAATGAAAAAAAAAAATCCAAACAAAAATGACACAAACATTTTCTGGGTGCCCACCCTTACTAATAATGTATAGTACGAGTGGATGAGCTCATGTTCTTCTCTGATGACAGAAAGTCCATGTTTGATGCATGGGGCTTGCGCCATGAGCATTGATCCCAAGTTGTAACCCTCTACATTGAATCTCACTGGGTACTTACTAGAGCAGTTCTGAATAGCATATTTTATTATTCGGCCAAATATAAATAAAGAAAAATATTATTTGGCCAAATACAAATAATGGACTTTCAATTATTAGCATAATAAATAATAAAATGGAGTATGCCACTGAGTCAGCTACCAACACCTGGCAACACACAGTGAGGAATCCACCCTGTGATGTTTCATGGCAGAGTACAGGAGTGGTTTGCTATTGCCTTCTCCTGTGTGTCTCCACTATGTTGCTGCTGTCCAACATAGGGTCCCACAGCTTACAGCATCTGGTATTCCCAGGTGGTCTCCCATCTAGGTACTAGCCAGGCCTGACCCTGCTTAGCTTCCAGCAGTAAGAGCGGGCCTACCTAGGGCAGCTAGGCTGTAGGCTCCCAAGTAATAAAATAATCAACATAAATCAGAGATCAAGTGTTTATTTCAGTAGGATTTAACACAGTAGAGCCCCAGATTATTTGTAATCAAATTGAAATCACTGTTTGGCCGAATACAAATAATATATTCTGGGCACTATTCAGGGCCAAATCGAATATGAATATTTAGTAATAATAATAATTATAATAACAGTTTATATACCGCAATACCGTTAAGTTCTATGCGGTTTACAGAAGATTAGTGGAGTACAAGTTGAGTTGACGTACAAGTTGAGTTAACTTAAGGGATGTGGGGAGAAAGGGCAAGAGAGGGGAAGGAGGGAAGTGGGTCAGCTGTCTAGGTATTTCAGGAATAGGTGAGTTTTGAGGCGTTTCTTGAATACCTCATAAGTGGTGGGCAATAGGAGTTGTTCTAGGTCTTTATCCCATAGAGCAGACCTAGTACAGACCATAGTACAGACCTAGTACCTACTAAGTGGCTTCAAAAATCAAAAGCGCTAAAGAAACCTGTCTACTTTTATCACTATCATTGTCACCGCCATCCTCCATAACATTCACTGTTTCATCAAAGATTGCTTTGCTATAGGAATTTCAGCATTATTTTAAGTAATACGTATATAGTGTAGAATTAGATAAATGACAATGCTAGTATTGCAGTAAAGTTTTATGCATGTGCCAGTTGTGCTGGTGGAAATTCTAAGGATGCAATCTAGCGTCAGTTACTCTTTGGAAGATACTAGGCCTTTCTTCGCAATTTCATTTCAACTGCTCAGCATTAGAAGTATATTTTATAGATTCAGCACTTGTCCGTGCCTTATGGCTAATGTTCCCTCTGCTTTTTGTGCCCCCCGCCCTTTTCAGTATTCTGCACAAGCAGCCACTGCAGTGGCCTGGGCCAGTGTCACTCTTATTACTTCACCTGTTTTATCTTTTGTGAAATTGAGCGTTTAGACGGAATTGTCTGAGCTGCTGCTCTGGCAATCCTTTAACCACGAGGCTCAAGCTCATTTCTCTCAAGTAATTTGATTCCCACATGCTTTTTAGAGATTGCTTTTCTGGTGAGAAAAAAGGAGGGAGGGCGTACACAAATTCTCAGGACTGACAAATGGCTCTTTTAAATATTAATATGACACAATATAAAAAATATTTCTAAACTCTTCAACAGTTTTAAGATTGTACCATAGATGGCAGCTGCCAGTCCTCCGTGACAAAGCTAAAACTATCACATAATTAACTAGCCAAGTATCTGTGCAGGATTCTTATCTTTATTCTATAAAGGCTATTTTACATGCAGAAAAGACCTTTCATAAAACTGCTCCCGTGAATCTGTTCATGGGACCGCCTTCATTTCTGATCAGAAAAAGGTGTTTAAAGGCAATTTATTATAATAAGGCGTAAGTACTGTAAGTCCTTCAGATTCTGGTACTGTGACAAAGGTTCCTGGCAGAGCACCAAAAGTCAATAAAACATCTCCCAAGTGGGAAGTTCATCAGCTTCTTTAAGTCCAGTTCATTCAAGGGACTGCTGCACTTTGTGAGGCTTTCACTAGCCAGCCTAGCCTCAGGTGTCTCTTCAAGACTGCCTCAATCTGTAGTTCCTAATCCAGTTAAACTTTTAAAGAAAAGTACAGTAAAGCTTGCCTAACTGGCAGCTCCATGTTGGCCAGAGTTTATTATAAGGAACTCCCTTAAAATAAAAAATATATTCTGCCTCTCTCCCTCCCTCCCATGGATGGATCTAGAATCTCCTCTTCTTTGGGAGCTCAAACTTTAGTCTATTGATCCAACCTGCCCCCCCCCTTCCCCTCCCACACACAGCAGAGTAAGCAAAACACATTTCATTTCAAAACAAAATCAAGTATAGTCCCAAACAATCATTTTCCCAAGTAAATTTTAACCAGGCACATTTTCTTTAAATCCTGTCCAGTTCCTCTACTGTTTTAAAATAAAACTCATACAACAGCACAACATAAGGGCTTCCAGTCAGCCTACAGTTCAAGATGTCTCTCTCTGTAGTTGAAGGTGTGCTTTCCAAGGTGTGCCATGTGGCTGAATCTCCCTACTTCTGCAGCTCAGTCTCATTAAAACATCCTCACAACGTTCCAGGTGAGATCAGGGATACTTGGAGGCTCTGGACTAGAAAGTGTACAGGATCCAGCTCTTAGGGACCCTGGCAGCCTCCCCAGGAAATCCCTATATTCCAGATACCTAGGGCCTGAACTCTCCCCTCCCCCACTCCTAGAACCCAACTGCTTACAAGGATTCTAAGGGAGAGTAGTAGGTAATCCTCAGAGTTATATTTTATAGAGAGTTCAAAGGGCTTCCCCCTAATCCTTCCGATTCAGACCTCCCACTCCTGGCTATTCAGCATGCCATCCTCCCTGGCACAGTGAAACATACAGCATTCTGGGACCTGGAGTTCTAGATCCTTCAAGCTACTGTGACCACCCTAGGTATCAGGATGTCACAGTACACACTCCCCCAGATTCCATATATGGTACCCAGAGTTGCAGGCTCAACTTTGAGCATGCTTCTGAGATCCGCATACAACTAAATTGGATAATGAACTCTGAACCATCAATAATTGGGTTCTAGCAACTAATTATTGATGATTATTGACACTCATTAAAATGTGCATGCACATCTGGATGTGTGCTATTCTATAAGGTACAACACCTAACTACCATGGCATATATATATATATATATATGCCATGGGAGTTAAGTATTGTACCTTATAGAATAATAGCACACATCCAGATGTGCATGCACATTTTAATGTGTCAATTATCATCAATAATTAGTTGCTAGAACCCAATAATTAAAAGGAGGCACGGCTATGGCCTGCCATGAGCGTTCTGAAAATTTACACACAGAATAATCCCTAACTGTGCCTAGCTTTGGTGCCAGCATTTACATTACAGCAGGTTGTAGCAGGCATAAGTCTGGAGCCAAAAAGTTAGGAGGGGGAACACTATTCTTCATAAAATGTATACCCTTTATAGAAAAATATGTAGTGCTGAATTTTTTCAGCACCTATGTTTTGGCACCATATATAGGAAAAATGCACACCTTGGGGCACTTTAGTAGAGCTTAGCATACACATAAGAGTGTGGTGCAGTGGTTAGAGCTACAGCCTCAGCACTCTGAAGTTGTGGGTTCAAACCCCACGCTGTTCCTTGTGACCCTGGGAAAGTCACTTAGTCCTCCACTACCCCAGGTACATTAGATAGTTTGTGAGTCCACCAGGACAGTTAGGGAAAATGCTTGAAATACCTGTATGTGAACCACTTTGAGTCAGTATATAAGTCTCAATCCCTTTCCCTAATTGAATTAGTACATCCTAAATGTTAAGAAGCCCAGCTTTTACCTATGGGCTTCTTAACATTTAGGGCTAGATTCACTAAGGACACCGATCATGTCCCGACCACTTTGCGACCCTTACCCGATTCACTAACCTTACTCCCGATCCGATCCACATATACAAATGAGGGGGAATGGCATGCAAATGTAGGAGGGCACTAACCAAAATCAGGAACATCGACTGGGCTGGCCGATCAACAAAGAAGTGACTGCTGGGGACCAATCACTCACGTTCTTTCTGACTGCCCTGCTCTCTGCCGCCCTGCTCTCTGCCCCTACTCTCCTCTGCTTGCCGACATGCTCTTTGCCCCGACTCTCTTGCTTGCCACCCTGCTCTCTGCCCTGACCTGATACAGCTCTTGCCGCCCCAAGTCCATGGTTTTAATATGCAGGTTAAAGGTGGGGCTAAACTACAGCGTGTTTTGTTAAGTTCCAGGGAACAAACAGGAGAAACTGCATTCACACCAGTAAACAGCAAACAAAACAACAAAGGTGACCAATTGGTGTTCAGTCTCTTTTATTATGATGGACTTGGCACGATCATGTTTTGGCCTTCAAGGGCCTGCCTCAGGAGTTTGGAAAGCATGGTGCATTCAGAAGAGCTCCTGGCCCTCTCTTGCTCCAAGAACACTCTGGGGAGCACTGCCATCACCTGAGTCTCCACAACAGCCTCCTTGCTGATTTCATAGACCGTGGCGTTCTTCACCAGAGTACCTTCTTGTTATGGGCTTTTCCTCGGCTGAGAAGGAATTTTTGTCTCAATTCCAGCAGTTCCCCTATTGAAGCAAGGGAGCTCACTGCTCTTGGTTGCAAAGGTGTTGTCCCTACTTCTCTCTCTGGTGGACTCTTCCAGCAGACCAGGCTCCAGATTCATAACTTGATCTACTGCATGTCAGATAAAAGAGTTGATTGGGCCTTAGTAAGTTGAAGCTAAGGTCTAGATGTATCCAAACTTCCTTCCAAGAAATTCAGGAATTTCTTTACAGTCTTGACCAATATAAGATACCTAAAATACACAAATCTTCTCACAGAAGTTCATCGGACTATCTTCAATCTTTAAACCATTAGGAAATACAGTAGTGGAAAGTTTGTGTTTCATTTACCACGACATTTGACTGTTAAGTTCCAGAACACACCACAGTGCAGCCCTGCTTTTAAATGTGTGGGTTAAAACCACGGGCTTGCGAAAATTGTCACAGAGAGCAAACTACTCAAAAGCTCCACTGCTTAACATAAGCACATCTCAGCAATCCAAGTTATAGAGATGCGTGTGCAGACCATCTACAGGCAAAGAAGATGGTCTGCGCATGCGTCGGGATGCTCTTCAGCGATCCATGTGGTTGGTTTGGGACGTGCCTCCGATTGCAATAATTTGCATGAGGACGCTTCGTGAATCAGCCCCCCGGCCACAGATTGGATCGGATCACTCACGGATTGGATCGGATCCATGGGCTTAGTGAATCTAGCCCTTACTGCATTAGGGCCCTTTTGTATGCTTAATGTTATTATGGGTTTGATTTTATTTATTTTTGTTCATGTTTTGTTTATGTGATTTATTTATATTGATTTAATCATCTAATATTTTTCTTGTTTGGTAATAATTATTCTCAATATATAATATTTATATTGTATTTTTATTTTCCATTCTAGCTCACAGGTGAAACATAGCTATGTTGATTTTTATCATCAGATTTCTAATTTATATTTTAAAATGGGGTGGGGGTGGGGGGGTTGGACTATTTTCATACTGGTGCTGTTTTTGCTTGATGGTTCTCCATTTTTCTCATGAGTTTTCTGACATAGCTGAACACCAAAAGCTTCTTATTGTGTATACAGCAAATGTCAATTTTTAAATGAGAAGAAAAAGGATCATAGAAACCTGCTCGGCAGTTTGAGGAAATGAAGTAGTCTGTAAACACACACCTCCTTTTACAAAACCGCAATAGCAGTTTGTAACGCAGGCTAGTACGCTGAATGCTCAGTGCTGCTCCTGACGCTCATAGAGTTCCGGCCTGTGCTAAAAAACCCCAAAAAAAACCCCCGCTATTGCGGTTTTGTAAAAAGGGGGTGTGGGGGAGGGGACAATAAGAAGCTTTTGGTGTTGAGCAGGTTGTGCACTGTGCTTCTATTAATTATTAGTGTTGTACACATTTTCTGACATAGCCCCAATTATGCTTTTTAGTTTTTAAGTATGAATGTATTTTCCACTGTTTTCATAACTGTCTTGATGGCCTTTAGTTATTTTGCTTTCTCTTTTTTTAGGTTTTCCGAATGAGCCAGCAGCTGACATAGCTCTTAGTATTGTCAAAGAGTGGTTAAAGAAGAACCCTGATGAGGTATGGCATTAAAAGCTCACTTACTGAAGTAAAGATTGTGAAACTTGATCTGAAGATGTCATCATGAAGAATGCTCTCTAAATATATGATCTTTCACTGATTCCAGGGTGTGCTTTAAAAGCCATTAAGTTAGGTCTGTATCACTGCTGGAACATGAAGTTAACCCCCACAGTACAAAGAAATCAAATCCTTTTTTTTTTTTTTTTTCTTTGAAAAATGTACTTCCGAAAAAAAGTTCAAACATTTTGTATTGGAAACCAAAGAGAGAATTCTATCAAACTTTCTGCAGAGTGACAATTTGAAAGAAACACTTTTATAAACCTATTGTTGAAATCTAAGGGCACGTTTAAGTGTGCAGGCAGAATCTATCTATAAAGGCATAAAAGGCTATGAGCTCCTTTTACAAAGCCGCGCTAGGGCCTTAACGCGTGGAACAGTGCGCGCTAAATTGCCCCGTGCGCTAGCTGCTACCACCTCCTTTTGAGCAGGCGGTAGATTTCCGGCTAGCGTGTGCTAATCCGGCGTGTGTGTTAAAACCGCTAGTGTGGCTTTGTAAGAGGAGCCCTATGAGAACCAGAACACATCCTTAGAGATTAATGTCAAGATATAGAATAACTTATTTTGGGTAAACCTAACCTCTTGGACACAGGCAAAGGAGGTTCTACCTTGGGTCTTTAATCTATTTATTAACTGCCATTCCCTTTATTTTATGGATTATATCTCTTTTATGCTTGACTTTACTCTCCTTTTTCTTATGCGCTAAAGGAAGATGTTATGATATATTGCCTTGATGGTTTTCTTTTTCTTGATCTTTGTATAACATGAAAATTGTATTTTGAAGAAATTTATCAACCACTTTTATAATAGCATTCACTTAAGGTAGTGTATAACAGATATAGCTTGATATAGGCAATTTGCATTGCAGTAATAGCATAACCATAATAAAATAAGCAAATACCAGGTAAACTTGAAAATAGTCAGATTAAATTATAATTATAGTACTGTGATACTATGATACAACACATTAATATCCCCTCTCCCTCCCCCATCCCCCAGTATTCAGCTCACTGCAATCAGTGTTTTGTTAAAGTGCTGATCAAAACATGGCAGTTGCTCCAGAATACTGCGGTTAGATTAATTTTTGGTCTAAAAAGATATGAAAGTGTTGTATTAGTGTAAAAGAGAAGAATCTTCATCGGTTATCGATTTGAGAGGTGAATTCAGTTTAAATCAGCTTGCATAGTTCATTGTATATTACAGACTGACTCTTCAGATAATCTGATTGTGCTTTTTTTTTCATTGCATTATTATTCTTCTACCAGATTATGTCGTACTTTATTACTGCACTTTTCACAGATTAGAGGACAGTTCAACTCTTCTTTTGCTTATGCTGCTATTAAAATTTGGAATAATCTACCTGTTCACATTAGGACTGATATTAATTACTTAAGGTTTCGTAAAACTTTGAAAACTTTTTTATATGATTTGTTGTACACCATCCGGCTACATCGCTTTGCTTACTTTACCTTTTGTTTATGAGCATTTTTCCATTTATTGTGGAAATGCATTCATAGCAATCGTATGAGGTTTTTTAGTCATTATAGGCTACTCAACGCAAGCTTTTGCATTCTTATAATAAGGCTCTTGAGGCAGGCCTTATTGGATGAAATAAGTGCATGTCGAGTCGTTGCATAGATTTCTATTATTGCTGAATAAATTGCACACCAACATTCCTGCTTATCTCCACTGTGGTTGGTTGGTTTGTTTCATAATGAAATATAACATGATATACTGTAAAGGCTAGCCAAAGGAACCCTAGAAGAAGAAGAGATAGGACATATATTAATACCTTAATCTCATCGTAGGCAAGCATTGCAGTTTGCTCACAGTCATTTGCTTGGGGGATGAGAAAAATCAAAAGCCCATAATGGCCTGTTTTACTGGCCAGGTACAATTGCACTGTCAATCATGCCTGATATGCCAGTTGAGTAGTTATACAAGGGTCCAACCTGCCCCTCTGGTGCTCATGCCATAGATTTAGTAGGACCACCAAAAATTCTGATTATGCAACCTGCTAATTAGAAGCCATAGCCCTATATAATATGAAAACAGCCACAGTTTTGAATGCCCTATGGGAAGTCTTTAATGAATAGAGGTACCCAAGGACATACTTACTAAGGGAAGCCTTTTGGATTATGTGTCATGAAACAAATATGCACCCTGGTAAAAATGATGACACTTTTTTTTTTTTTTAATCTTTATTGAGTTTCAAAACCAAAAAAAATACAATACAGCATCTATACAAATAACATTAATCATATATGCATTTATAATCAATCAAAATCCATACATCAATAAAATAAACCCCACCCAACCAACATTTCATAAGGGAATAGAACCATACAAAGAAATACCCCCTCCCGCCCTCCCTCCCCCCTGGGTGTGTGTGCAATATACCAACAGGAACAAAGGAAAAGACAACTACAATGAATCCATAAAAGATGTCTAAGGGCCGCAGATTAATTTAAATCTCTTAGTATGCCCCAGCATATCCGCATTCATTTTTTCAAATCTATAAATTAAACATA
The DNA here is from genome assembly GCF_902459505.1 of Geotrypetes seraphini. Taxonomy (NCBI): domain Eukaryota; kingdom Metazoa; phylum Chordata; class Amphibia; order Gymnophiona; family Dermophiidae; genus Geotrypetes; species Geotrypetes seraphini. The sequence continues at coordinate 308,547,532 of NC_047086.1, read as the reverse complement.
AATTTGCTCACCAAAATTTAAAATTAAGGCGATCCCAGTTCTTCCAGTTGTGCGTAACCATTTTGTATGTCTACCCCGGTTATGCTAAGGAAAAGCCGACCTCTATATCTGTCCAATGAGGGCTTCAGATGTAATATTGTCCCACATATGACTACCTCATATGTCAAAAGAATCGATGCCTCAAGTATAGCATTAATCTGTCCCCATATCGACTTCCAGAAATTGAGTATCAAAGGACAATAGAACAGCAGATGATCCAGTGTCCCTATGTGATGACACTTTTGAATTTGATATATCATCCCCCCCATCAGTGGCCACAGAGCAGATTTTATAGAACTTTGTTTTTGAGAACGGGAGGACAAAAAGTCTAATTCTTAAGGTATACACAACAAACCAAAAAGCAGATCAGTCCCAAAAGAAGTAATCCAATTTATTGGTATCCAGCACCGGATGTGGCCGAGTTAAGAAGGTTCACTACTGAAGTTAGAATTTTAATTTTGTTTACAGATTTGCTTCTCCTCAAAAACCCCATGCCTATTTTAATAATATTTTTATCTATTTCTATGATTTTGTGTTTCTACATCCATATTTTATGAACTTTTCTGAAACATTTCCTGTACACTCCCATGTTTATTGGGATTAGGAAGGAATCTCGCCTCTGTCAGTTTGTTTCTTTCTATCCAGGATCCAGTTAGAAACTCTGCAGAATAAAGCAGTTCAGTTATTGTGTCATGCAAAAAAGATTGATTCTGCTTATCCACTTCTGTTATGCCTTCATTAATTGCCTATTAAGTCCCAAACTTAGGTTTGCCTGAAGACGTTTTCCATAGATATGGAGGTGAAACCTAAGTAATTTTTGGCTCTTTCCCTTACTTTCATACTGCAAGGTCCATGTTCTTGTAATATGAATAGAATGCAATTTAAAAGCAAGTGGACTTTGCCAGCATTCACTATTTAGCAAACACTGTTCCAATATACAGTTAAGTGCAAATGTCCAAAGGTCACTGACACCAGCACACAGTGAAAGATAGTGTTTATAGAGCTGGCCTGATGGTTCACTGGTAGTGTCACGTTCTGCCCTTCAGGAGACACAGATATATGATTTTGACATTTAATAGCTGAGATGATATTTCCAAAATAGTTCATCAGTTCAATATGATACAATGTACTAGAGAAAGTAAAAAAAAATATGCCTTTTTCACCATTAGTCATGAAATAGCATTGTGTCAGATAATATTGCAAATATAAAGACCTTACAAATGATGTAACGATGATACTGGGCAAGTTACTTTGTAAAAATAATATATTTTAGTTACTAGTTAATTGTTTAATGAAACAAATATGTTAAGTTTCTTTGAAAGTAGTATGTTACTTTTAGCAACTTTTTAGTTCTTGAATATAAATAGTTGTTTTGACATTACATAAAATTAAATCTAGCAATTGGAAATTTGTACATTATCAGAGAAGGCATCTAAACAGAAAATGATGAAGTCATCAAATATAGGGATCCAGTACAATTAGAAAGATATTTAAATCAAATAAGGAAAAAAACATAATGAAAATAGATAGCTGAATAGTCAACATATCTTCTGTGTCAAGATTAATGATGAAGTCATCAATTTGAGTCTGCAAAATTTGATGATTTTTAGGAGATTAATGTATTACATTCAACTGTAAGCAGACCTGCCCCTTTCTGGTGCATTGTGGGATGCACCGGTGAGGGGCCTAAGGCCCTGCTCATAGGAGGGGCCTTAAGCACCTGGGCCAACCGGAATCTTAGGTTAGCCCGTGCCTAAGGCCCCGCCCATGTCAGTTAGAGAATCAGGTTCACTTTAGGTAGCCTTAGGCCCGATTCTATATAGGACGCCCATCGGCTTCTGAGACCAGGCGTCCTAAACAGAATCCGGGCCTTTGAGTCCATCTAAATGATAAAGTGTATAAATACATACGGGTCCTTTTATTAAGGTGCGTTAACCAATTTAGCGTGTGCTAAATGGTAAGGCCCCCATAGAATATAACTGATGCCTTAGCATTTAATGTGTACTAAATCGGTTAGTGCGCCTTAATAAAAGACCCCCTTAAAGTACAGTATTTTTAAGTATTTATACACTTTATAATTTAGATGGACTAAAAATATATAACAGTATACTTTATTTAAAAAAAAAAAAATAGAAATAAATTTAAACGGATCAGGGATGATCTGATGTAAAATCTCTCTTGCGGCAATGGAACTGTGATTGCTGCGGTGATACATCGCTGAGATCCAAGAATGCCTTAAAATAGAATATTGAGTATAGTATACGCTTGATTGTATGAACTGGACTATACTCTATTGAATAGTATAAAGATACTGCTGTTTGAAATTTTGTAAACTAGGTAGTATATAATCCTGTATACGCCTCTGTGCCTAGGTAGCCTTCTCTTTCCTGACTTTTCCTTGTTTTCCTCCTTGAATACTTTTCCACTACCTCTCACAACACTCTAGAATATTTTTACCTTAATATTGTATGTACCTAATAATTTTTTTGTTGTGCTTGACTATTTGTTCTTATCCATTCATTGTCCCATGACTATGATATTGATATTGATTGTTTGTTTTTCCTTTTTGTATTTTGATAAAATTTCTAATAAATTTTCATGGAAAAAAAACAGAAAAAAAAAGAAAGGTACCCTCCTAGTTATGAAGCTGCTAGTGCACTAAATGATTCCGAGAAAGGCCCAGTCCAAAAGCTTCTGTGGGAGGGGTGTTATTCAAGGTTATCCACAATAGGCAGAACCTCTGAACAGTGTTTTTCAACTTGAGATCTGATTATTTGATACAGTTGGCAAATAGCGGTCTACTGATCATTTTTCTAAGTCCTGAATTTGAGTGAGCTGCAAAGTATGTACGAGTTCCTTGCTGTATTCTTGCAAATCCACCACTTTGATAGATATCCATCTTACAGTGATGATTCGGTATGTGGCCACAGTATAGAAAGCTGTAAAACTGCCCAGAGACCACATTTGTGTCTTTCTGGATTTGTTGCTGATTGTCAGTCGTTGCTAGAAGTTTTAACAAGCTAGCGTGGTACATAAGGTAACTTGTTCAGTTGCTTGTAATGATTAAAACTGTGTAAATAAAGTCAAGAAAGAATGTATGGTGTTCCGTTGCTGTTCGACTACTGTATTAAGGCTTGCTGGAGAGGTGTTTTATGTAATTACGACACAGTTTTCGGAATGCAGCATTACTGTATAAGCCATAAATTTTCATCAAAATGCAAATCTGTGGCAGGCACTTAGTTTTGGTGATTCCATTTTCCATACCTTCTCACATTCACAGTAAGAACTTATAAAAATGGGTTACTCCAAGCTGTGAACTGAAAACAGAGGTCGTTAATTAATTCAATACAGGAAACACATTACAACTCGAAGTGGTCTTATGCGCTGGTGGTTTATTATTGAGGGGTTATCCTTGATAAAGCTATTCATAGCAAAACATGTCGGTATGACAATCTCTTTGCCAGAGACCACATGATAAAGCTAAGTAACAGCTTTTTAAACACTATTTAAGTCTAAAATAAATGAATTAAATTAATTTAAAATATGCAAAAGTAAAGAGTTTGATCACAAAACTAAACATTATAAATATGAGATAGGACCCGATGACGAGTTGACACATAAAGCTTGGAGCAATGAGATTGAATTGAGCTCCAAGTGGTGCCGCTGAGGATCCTGTAAAATTTGTGATAAAGTTCTAGTTCATAAGGGCATTTCTATGGTGGTTAAGTCCATACTACCATCCGAGTTAATATATTGATTGAACGACCCTTGTGGAGTGTGTAGATTGTGTTATTGCATAATTGCATTACTGTATAAGCCATAAATTTTCATCAAAATGCAAATCTGTGGCAAGCACTTAGTTTTGGTGACTCCATTTCCACCCCTTCTCACATTAACAGTAAGCACTTATAAAAATGGGTTACTCCAAGCTGTGAACTGAAAACAGAGGTCGTTAATTAATTCAATACAGGAAACGCATTACAACTCTAAACTATTATTTTCAAGATTTTTGAAATGAGAGTCTTTTGATCTTCTGACAAGTGACAGACCCCTTAATAAGCCATTTCAAAAAAACCCAATTTTAATAATATAGCAAACTCTGGCTACTTATCGTTTCGTTGCATCCTTTAAATTTCTAAATCAGAAATTGCTGTGCTCAGTTGTGCAGCTCACAGCTAAAATAAATCAACAAATAAGCACAAAATCGCTGAAAATGTTTTTGATTTAGATTCAAAGGTATTCCAAATCAAAGTCCTAATTAACGAAACGGTTTGAGAGGTTCAGGTTCCAGAATGCTTGGATACTCTAACAAACAAATTGTCTGTGAGTGGATCAGATTTGGTTTCCTATTGAATATTAATGCATGGCAAGGCTTTCCAGATGTTGAAATTGAACGATGACATGGAAACAATTTTGTAGCTTTAGCGAGAAATCTCATCCAGTCTGATCTCATTAAGGGGCCTGTTTATTAAAGTGTGGTAAATTTCTGCACTTACTGCCCTTGAACTGCAAAATGTAAACATCCAATAATTGCAAAAGTTGTCTGCTAGTTGTTGAGGGCATGCTGAGTATATTCCCTGCACTGACGACACAGAAAAAGCCCTTTGCTGCATATTATATTTATTCACAATTCACGCAGAGGCACTTACCACCTTCTCTTGAAGAGATGGTAAGTGCACCTACCCTAACTATACAAATGACAACGAGCATTCAATAAGGACCATGTGCTAACCATGTTGTTACTTAAGCATGCTTCACTTTATCACGTGTCAATTACGCATGCATCAAATGAGCAACTATGACATTGTAGGGTCCAATGGTTAAGGGCGCATCATTTAATCATGCGGCAATTTACACATATGACCTTTGTAAGTATCTTCAAAATAATCCAGCCGATCTGATAGCCCGAGATTCATTGGTTCAGCTTCGTCCTACGAAGGAGCGTACCGATTTTGATATGCGACACACGTCTTTGTTTTCTGTATAGGCCACAGTCAATCCATTCCTTTGCACATTTCTCCAAATAGATTGAGTCAAATGAAAAAAGGCAGCCTTGAATTTGAGCACCCTGGAATACTGCAATGTTGTTTATTTGCTTTTTCACAAGCACTGCAAGTAGTGCGGAATTCTGCAGTCAGATTACTGCATGGGTAGTCTTCTTTGAACATGTGATCCCTCTTTAGAAGAAATTGCATTGGCTTCCTGTGATGCAAAGAATTAAATTTAAATTTGTTCTTCTGGGATTGTATCAGGATTCATCTTTTTACCTGCGATACACATTGGGATGTGCCACCTACACCGTTGCAGTCTCTGCATGCTTGAACATCTGAAGTGCCTAATTATCAGGCAAACCGGAATGGCACATTTTCAATTACAGATTGGAATAAGCTGCTCTGGGCATTAAGACAGCAAAGGCATGCATCTTCTTTCAAACGGGTGTCGAAGCGCTACCTACTTGGTCAGGCCTACGACTTTTCTTGACTTTATTATTGCTTGAATGGATACTACAGCTTTAATAATGTTTTAATTATGCATGTTGTTTTGTTCTCTGCCTTGGAGAAAGACAGATAATAAATAAATAAAACATTGTCAATAGTGGCATTTGGGAATTCCTACTGAAAGGCTGCCTTTGTCACTGACTCAAAATTCTTTATGCAAGTTTCTGGCACAAGATTGTTTCAAAAGTTGTGAAGGCAATACATAGAACCAAAACATATAGGAGATAAGGTGCTGCTTTTTTATTGGACTAACAATGCATTTTTGATTAGCTTTCAAAGGTAGCCCTTCATCAGATCAGAAAAAAGCAAATGACAAAATATCAATATATATGTGAAACATGAAAGCATTCTAATGACAGTCTCACAGGAAGAGAGGTGGGGGGTAGTGAGTAAGGTAAGAAACAGAGAGGGCTGGGTGGTTGGGAGACAGAGAGATACGGATGGGTGATAAGGAAGTGACAAAGCAGTCTAAATTCATGGGGCTAGATTCACTAAGCAATCTGATCGTGTACCGATCAGTTTGCGAACCCGACCCGATTCACTAACCTCGTGGCTGTTCCGATTCTGATCCGTGCATGCAAATGAGGGTAAATGGCATGCAAAGTAGGAAGGATGCGATTCACTAAACTTTTCCAGGAACACCGACTAGGCTGGCCGATCCAAAAAGAAGCAACTGGTGGGGACCAGTCGCTCATGACCTTTCCTGCTCTCTGCCGACTTCTCCTGCCTTTCAGCCCTGACTTCTCCTGCCTTGCCGCCCGACTTCTTCTGCCTTGCCGCCCTGAATCTCCTCTCACCACCCTTCTCTGTGCTCTGACTCTCTTGCCCTTCCCCCTGCAGTGTGAGCCCGTGGTTTTAACCCGCGGGTTTAAAGTAGGTTAAAACCACAGGCTTGTGAAGTATTAAAAAAAGTTTTTTTGTTTTTTTTTAAAAACAGCTTTTGATGATCTGGGCTTGTCCTGTACCCAACTGATGACAAATGAAACAAAAGCCTGACACACCTGCTCCTGTGAGCTCAACAGTATTTAATACACATTTCCTCCTATAGCATGTGTAAGGATTTGCAAAAGAGGTGTGTGGTTTACCCCTTGATTGTCTATGGGAACCCTCCAAGGGGCTCCTCTCTCATCACTGTTTAATCTTTTTTTTTCCATGTTATCTTTTCAGGTGCCCCCCCAATGTGCAGTGCTGTGTGCATTTTGGAATAGCTGTCGCTACATATATTTTCTAAACTACCTATATTTTGCATGAAAAAAGTAGCTCCAGAAAAAGCAGACCCCATAACACGTATATTCTGATATCCAACAGAAAAAAAAGCAGCTAACAGCTCTGTACGCATGTGCAGACCATCTACAGACAAAGAAGATGGTCTGCGCATGCTTCAGGATCGCTCACAAGCGATCCGTGTGGTCGGTAGGGAACGTTCCTCCGATCGCCCCCATTTGCATGCTGGCATTTAGTGAATTCTTTGGCCTGTCTCCAATCGCCCACGGATCGGCCATGGATCGAAGGTTAGTCAATCTAACCCATGGTTTGTAATGCGAATGGAAATCAAGGTCTTTAAGTCCTGTCTGGTGGATGACAAAGTATGTTATCATTTTGATTCCAAAGGTCTTTTGTTCTTGGATTATCTTAAAATGTCCTTTTACTATAATAGCAAAATACCACTATAACAAACAATACACATCAGTATTGTCAAGCCTTCATCTATCAAGGCATCCTATACGGCCTCAGAAATGGAGCCTACACACAGCAATGCAGTCACAAACTGAGACAATCCGCGTAGTAGAAATACTCCTGCTCCAATCATTGGCCTTTAAAACTATTTTTTAGGTGCTATTTTTTAGTCGCTATTTTGTAATATAAACCCTACACCACTCAATATTTAAGATGTGGTTTTAAATACGTAATGCTTATTCAAAAAATCTGCATCAAATACTGTGTGTAATATCAAAATTTGAAAAACTCGACCACAAAAACTTATCTTATTTGTTTAGTAGTCTTCACTGTCGGAGTCTTAATAGTAAAATCTCAATTCATGTCCGTTCGCCAACGCGGCCAGCGTTTCGCGGGAATTGCATACATCCGCTGCATCAAGGCCACCTGGACATTACCACACACATCCTCACTACAAATAAATACAAACATTAATATATTCACATTCAAAAACCCAAAAGAAAACGTTGTTTTTTAAAAAATTTAAATAGTACAACACTCACATCAGTGCATTCGGCCACAGCTTTTCAAACAGTGCCAAAATGGCAGCAACAACTTTATATAGTCTAGTTACCGTCGCAACGTGCTGACATCTTTTACTATTCTCACCATAAAATCACTGATTTTGAAGACCCGCAGTTGGCAGTATGTAAACTGACATGTATCAGGCAAGAATGCATAAACACATGGGTAACATCTGTGCTACAAACAGTGCCATCTTATCATCTTGGTCACTCTTCTTTGAAACTTTTCCAGTGCCGCTATATCTTTCTTGAGATAAGGAGACCAAACATGAACACAATACTCCAGGTGAGGTCACACATGGAGCGATACAGGGACCTTATAACAGTCTTAGTCTTGTTAACCATCCCTTTTTAAATAATTCCTAGCATCCTGTTTGCTGTTTTGACCACCGCCACACATTGGGCAGAAGGTTTCATGGTATTGTCTACGATGACACCCAGATCCTTTTCTTGGACCCTAGCATCCGGTAACCGTAATTCAGGTTATTCTTCCCAATGTGCACATTGGCAGAGAGGATATTCAGAGGATATTTGCATAGTCTATGCATACTGTAGTTCTCTCTTCCTTTATCATCATTTCTGTCTTTAATTAATCTCTGCTTACAGTTTCCCTTTAGCGAATGTAGTATATGGTGTAATTAATTTCCAAAGGATTTTACTTCAATCTTTGTTAAAGGTGATGAGAGATTCAGGAATTCTGAAGCTTCAAAATGGCACTTGAGGTGACATGATACCAGTTGGATGTGTATCAGTCCCCAGGAGATATGTAGCTATAAGTAGTTTGTATGTTGTCTGTCTTTTGTGTAGCTCTAGGATCCTGAATAGATGAAATGAGGTCCTGAGTGTCCTTCTGGAAATATACAGGTATGCCCAATGTCTCCTCTTCTCCTTTGCCCAAGGAGTATTTATTTATTCAATTTTCTATACTGTTCTTCCAGGTGACCTCAGAACAGTTTACATGAATTTATTCAGGTACTCAATTTTTCCCTGTCTGTCCCAGCAGGCTCACAGTCTGTCTAATGTACGTGGGGCAATGGGGGGGGGGGGGGGGGGGAGGATTAAGTGACTTGCCCAGGGTCACAAGGAGCTCCTGATTGGTGAGGCCCGACTTTAGTACAGGAAGAGGCGGTCGGAGCATACCGCGAGTGATTTATTTCACTCGCCGGCGCTCTAGCTGCCCTCTCCTGCCTCTTCGGCTGCCCTCTCCTGCCCGGTCTTTCGCGGTCGGAAAATACCCCGAATGACCGGGACTGCGAATCGTGGACCGCGAATGACCGGGGGAGCACTGTATATCTGAAAAATGAATGGAAAAAATGGTGTCACAATTAGTACTATTATGGGGGCGGGGTCTGGGGTGGAGATTGGGCGGGGTTTGGCCCACGACTTAGCCTGGTTTTGGGATTTCGGCCCCATAATGTGATTGAGTTTGACACCCCTGCACTAGAGGTTACTGTAGGATCCCAATATTGCAGGACCCTAGGGTCTCTTATTTTCCTTTTGTTTTAATTCTCTTTCTGTCCTTGCTACAAACCAGCTGCTGGCAGGTTTCAAGTTTTCTCTCTGAAACACGAGATGCTAATGAAAGTAGGCTCATAGAAAAAAATAACATTTCCAAAAGGATAGATGTGTTAGTGTGTAGTAAGAAAAGCATCACAGTGATTGATGGCACCTTATAAATTATCAGATTTATTGAAGCATAAACATTCGAGGACAAGAGCCCACCTGAGGAAGCAGACTCTTGTCCTTGAAAGCTTGTACATCGATAAATGTATTGTTTGTAAGGTATTACCAGAATCTTTGATGTTTATGATATAGATGAGGACAACTTGTACTGAGTCTGCTGACAAAATTAGACAACTTGCCTCTGAAGAACCAGATTGCTCCAATGGAATAGAAAAGAGATTACTGAGAAGAAATAAATTGTTCTTACTAATTTGTGGGCAGCAAGACACATGAGACTTGATTTTGAGCTGAATTACTTGATTCTTGGAATGATTTATGAGCACTGGAAGTTACAGAATATTCTGACATTGAGCTGTATCTGTTTTGGAGGACTGTGAAACACTTATGATTATTTTTGCTTGGAACTGAAATCCCTGCCATGTTAGTTCTTTGAAGTAATTAAACGTGCCACTAACTGAAGTTTGTTTTGAATATCAGTAGTGAAAAATACAGGTTTATCTGTTGATATAATCACTACCTAACTTGGCTTTAGCACTATCACATCTGTGCTGTGTTAAGGATGACTTAAGGCAGTGTTCTTCAACCACCGGTTCGTGGACCGGTGCCGATCCACAGAAATTTCCTGTCGGTCCACAGGGCTGGCACGTGCATCAGGCCCAAAACAGTGTTCTTCATCCACCATTCCATGGTGCGCTAAGTGTAGCGTTACCTTTGAGCCGGCTCTCTCTTCCTCACTGATTCAGTGCACAAAGCCACGGGCAGCAGCTGCTACGTGTGTCCTGCACCTGAACCAGAAACCTTCTCTCTGATGTCGCAACGTCAGAGGGAAGGCTTCCAAATGAGTTGCGGGACTGGCAAGGAGCCGCTGCCCGCAGGTTTGTGCACTGCATCAGTGAGGAAGAGGGAACTGGCCTGAAGATAACACCGGGGGCGGCATAAAATGACCAGGCGGGAACAAGCCAGAAGGTAAGGCATAGCATAGAGGGAGGGAGGCAACAAAGGTAGGGGGGAATAATTTTATTTTTGAATTTAGTGATTGAATTATGTCAATTTTGAGAATTTACATCTGCTGTCAGTGTGCTTTATGTACTTTAATTTTGTGGTTAACCATTATGTGTTGTTAATAAGATTATATTGTGTGTATCTATGAAAAATGAATGGAAAAAATAGTGTTACAATTAGTACTATTATGGGGGGTGGGGTCTGGGGGTGGATATTGGGTAGAGATGGGCGGGGTCTGGCCCATAACTTAGAACAGTGTTCTTCAACCGCCGGTCCGCGGACCGATGCCGGTCCATAAAATAATTATTTTATTTCTACCGGTCCATAGGTGTAAAAAGGTTGAAGAACACTGACTTAAGGTGTCATATTAGGTACTGCAGCAATTTCCTGGTTTGTAGAGTGCTTGCAATCAAAGAGGCCAATATTGAAAAGATTTATGCTCCTAACTCCCTCCCGCCCTTTTATAAAACCACTGAAGCGGTTTTTAGCGCAGGCCAGCATGCTGAATGCTCTGGGCTGCTCCTGACGCTCATAGGAACTCTATGACTGTTGGGAAGAGCGCAGAGCATTTAGTGCACCAGCCGATGCTAAAAACCGCTTTCGCAGTTTTGTTAAAAGGGGGATTTGAGAGATATGCATCTAAATTAGCCTCTCTTAAATGTACTAGGGCTGAATGCTTGACTTTGTACTCAAAATTTCCCTGTATTCCTAAATTTAGGAGTGTAAAATTTGGGTGGCAGTATGGACAGATTTAAGATGGGGAAAGGAAGTTAGGAGCTTAGCACCAGGCTCATTCATTTAAACTCCTAATTCTAGTTACATGAAAATCAGGCCTAAATTTATAACCATAATAACTTTTAAACCTAAATTAAGGTGAATTTTCATCTGAAAACTTAGGAGTTGATGTTTAAAGTGATTTAAATGACCAGAAACAGCTCCTTGAGTGGAGGAGTGGCCTAGTGGTTAGATCAGCTGCCTCAGCACCCTGAGGTTGTGAGTTTGATTCCCACTTTAGCTCCTTGTGACCCTTGGCAAGTCATTTAATACTTCATTGCCTCATGTAAACCATTTTGATTGGATAAACCACATAGAAAAAGTGGTATATCAAGTCCCATCCCCCTTTATCATTTACCATTTTAAATCACTTGTCCGACGCAAACTGTAATATTCAGTGGCACTCAACTGGATAGTGATACTAAATATGCCCAGTTAGGACCAAAGACAACATGCACAAAGCTCCAACACCACAGTAAAAAAATGCCATGATGGGAGCACTTTTTTTTTTTTTTTTTTTACTGGCAATGATCAGCCTAATGGCATGCAAATTATATGCAAGTTACGTGTACAGAGAATTGCCGGTAAAAGGGGGAGGAATTATGCCAGGCGCTTGCTCAGAAAAACAAATGCTAGACACAGCTCCTCCCTCCTCTCAGGCTCGAGCTGCTCTCCTTGCCCCCAATCAACAGGACTCCCTGAAGCCTGGGGCTTCTCCTGCTACTCAGGTGTTTGGGATTTCCTCTGCCAGTTCAGCTGTGGATCAGTGGCTTTGGGGCATCCCCTGCTGCCTTAGCTGATTGGCAGGCAGGGAGAGCAACAAAAGTCCCCCCCCGAACCCCCTCAAATAAAAAAATAATACCCCGTCCTCTTCCTGCTGCCACCAATCTTCCCCCTCCCGCTCTCTCCAAAGCCTGGTGGTCTAGTGGGCTTGGCCAGCCTCCCCCTGACACCCGCCAACATCCCATGATACCTTAAATGGAAGAAGGGCAGAAGGGATGCCCACTTCCTCCTGCTTGTAGGCCCACCTCTTCAAAATGGTGGGCCTTCCTCTTCCCAGTGCATCCTCAGATACACTGGGAGAGGCTGTCAGGGCTTTAGACCTGTGCCCAGTGCATCCTAGAATATTAATGAGCTCCTTGTGATGCATTTGCATAGAGTTCTCAGTGGCCACTACAAGGACTGTTAGCAGCCATGGAGAACCCTTTTGTGCATCGGTAGGGGAGCTTTCCATTACAGTAAGAGTGCTTTAACAACTTTTCAAGTGCAATAGGTGAGACATTCTAGACAAGTGGGTAGTGTCCCCATGGCCGCGTGCCATATGCAGAAGGAATCCAGTACAGATTTTTCTCTGTGCCTCTTCTGTACTTCACTGAGCTCTTTAGCTTCACCTACAGTTTTTTTGTTTTTGCACATGTGCCAGCAGGAGTGTGTTTATTCTGCACTCTCGTTATTATTTTATTCAGTGTGTTTAGTCCTTTTATCGGGATTCTTGTGCTTGGAGCATTTCTTCAGCTTTGCCTGCATTGAGAATACACAGACCTCAGTCTGTAGCTGACAGGTCAATCCCAGTGGGTACCCGTTAGGCCAGCCTGCTTAGATTTTGTTAGAGCTCAAGATCGTCCTTGAAGTTTTTTCACCTACAGTTAAGCAGGGGTCAAGCATAGGCTGTTAGGTGCCCTTAGGAGGCTTGGGTGCTGGCTGCATCTTCTCACCTCCGCCCATCCCAGTGTGCATCCGTCGGTCCACAGGGGTGGAGGTGCAGTCAGGCATAGGATCTGACTGGCAGTCTGAAGATCAGCATTGCAGAGATATTCCCAGCATGAGGCAGTGATTCTCTGATCCAGCTACTGTAAGAGAGCTGAGGTAGGCTGCAACACAGTTCCACAAACAGGTCACAGTGAGTAACGGCTGTCACAGCCTGTGAGGTGAATTGGGAGAGATCTGAAAAATAGGGTTTTAAAGGTTTCTCGATGTCCCCCTGTGTTCTTTCACCTGAAAAATTGCGGTTTATTAACTTTAGTAAATGTGAAAAATATTGTGATTTTGGCACAAATTTCATAGTATGGCTATCTTGGATTTTTTTGGGGGGTCAATGTTCTGTCAGCGAGGCATGTCTACGAACTCCAGGCTCTTTCTTGCAGTGAACCATTCCTCCGGATCGCGAAGACAGGTATTTAATTTAAAGGAATGCCCCTGATCCACCCATGACCAGTCCATTTCTGTGCCCCCCCCCTTTTTTTTTTAACTAGCACATAAAATTTAGGCACTGAACCCATGCATAACCCTCAATTGATTCTAATTAATACCAATATTTCTTTTTAAAATAACAATTATCGGTGCCATTTAGGTTGTTATTTAATTAAATTGTATGTTCAATATGGCCATGTGAACAAAATTGCACATGCAATTGTTTGCATGTTTTAGGGAGTTAGGGCCAGATTCTATAAATGTCACCCTAGTTAGGCACCACTGTAATTGAGGCCACCTAGTGATGCCTAACTAAAATCCGCACCTAACCTAAGTGACTTCAGTTTGATTAAATGGTATAATTTTCTGCGCCATTGAAATTAATTGATTAATTCATTTAAAAAATACTACTTTTGTTGCATTGCAATAAGGGTCATGTTTCTTCCCTTTTCATTAGATTTCTTTACACATCCAGGGAGGGTGGGGGAGGGAAATATACTTTGAAGAGTTAAATTATTTAATTATAATATTGCAAGTACATTATATGCATTATTGTATTAGTAATTAAGTTGAAGATGGGAGAAAATGATTGTTTAATGCATCAATTATATAGTTAATAGTACATTTCATGTGGTATTCATGATTAATCAAATGTATTGCACTTTCAAAGTTTGAAAATCAATAAAGATTTAAAAAAATTAAATTAAATTAAAAGTTAGGCTCTGAATTCTGCATGGCACCTAGTGACACCTAAGTCAAGGTGCCTTCCGAAGCCTAACAACGCCTACCTGAAAAATAAATGTGTTTGGGGCAGAGGATAGGCGTGGCTGACTTAGGCATCGCTAAGTGTTTGAGTTAGGCATCAGTAAATTAGACCCAGTATAGCTTGGCCTTATATATAGACTCTTAGCTTTAGGGTACCTAAGCATACCTAGGTGCTGCTAGGCAAGATTCAATAAACGGCACCTAGCAGGTGTTTGACAATTTGTCCAAGCAGGGCCAGATCTTTAAATGGTGTCATAAGTTAGGCACCAATAGACACTCTGATCTTGCCTTCCGGCACCTAACTTAATTACTTTAATTGGCTTTAATCAGTGCAGTATTTTATTTCATTGTTAAAACCAATTAAAAGCTCATTTAAAAAAATAGGCACCGGCATTGTGCCTACAGCATGGTGGCTAGCAGCGCCTAAGTCAAAGTAGGCATGATTATGGACCTTAGGTGTACTAGGCACAATTCTTCTAAAAACGTAGATGCCGGTAAGGTAGGCCTTTAAAACCCTAGCCTACGTCACTGGTGCCTAAGATTTTCTTAGGCGCCAGTAGCCACTATTCTGTTAATGGTGCCTAAGCGTGATTGACACAAGGCTGGTGCCGTTTTTCTACCTGCGGTCCAATTTAGGCACCGCTTACAGAATCTGATCCTTAGTTCCTAAGCCAAAACTGACCATTTTGTGGACAGACTGGGGGTATGGATGGCACTTATGCGGTTAAATGCAATATTCAGCACTGAACTGCATAAGATAACTGCATAAATCAATTCTTTTTATGTGGTTTACCTTATGAGGTTAAGTGCTGAAAATCGCACTTAACCGCATAAGTGCCAATCATACCCCCAGACTACCAACAAAATAGCCAGTTTCGGCTTAGGCACTAAGGCTCGGATTTTAATCAGCTGCATATGCCCAGATGTTCATTGCCAGTGCCAGGTCATGATCCAGCATTGAATAAAGCTGGCAGTAGCCAATGAAATTATGACTGCCACTGTCTGAATATATACCCCTTAGGTTCTTAAGTTTGGCTGAAAGTAGGGCACTGAGACTAATTTAGCATCCTAAATTTTTTAATATTGAGCCCTAGACTTGTAGTTTAAGCAATGGAGGGTGAAGTTCCTTACAGAAGATCACCAAGAACAGCAGGAGGATATGAACCTGGTTCTCCACTTGCTGCTGTAATCATTAGGCTATTCCTCCATTTGAAGTTGCGGTAATATGGAGTAGCAGCCGTAGTAGATACATATGCAGTCTTCACTACAGCATGCAAAACAATTATTAGTTTATAAGCTGCCATAAAGTAAGTTGCAGAGACAGTTCAATCTGTAACATAGCGAGTTCAATTACTTCCAAGAACTAATAGGACAAGAGGGATTTCAACTTCAAGCAGAAAAAAGCAGTTTGTGTTCATAGTATTCTATGGAGCTTAGGGTCTAGTTGAGAAACATAAAGAAGACAAATAATTACCTAGTAATCATTTAACTCTTACATGTTTAGGAATGAATTTTAGAAGCTGTCACTGCTAGAATAGACTAGAATGTGAATGTCGCCAGAAAGGCTAAGGCAGATGTAATGTGTTTTGAGGTACACAGGCACCTTGCGACTCCTGTTTGTCCGAGAGTTTAGTAGTGGGTTCAGTTCCTGGCACAGGTCATGGATGGCTGCCTTGAGTTCTAGAAATTGAGGCTTGAGCTTGTATACTGTTTCATATGGCTGGGGGTCTCCTTTCTTATCTCTCTTCTCTTTGGGCCTCAGATAGCAGGGCCTGCACCCCCAGTCGTTAACTAGCTGCATGTGTGTATATTTTGATACTACTAATCCATGTGTACCACTACCAATGTGTTCTCTCCAGCCGATAACTCTCTACGATACACCACAACACAGCACTACAGATGCACTCCAGCAGCTCACAACACTACACCAATGGCATATAAGCAAGCACACTGTAGAACACCAGTAGAAATCATTCACAGATCACACAGGACACAGGGAAAGGGAGTTATAGTGGTTTGCTAGATTATGCAGAATACTTGGGAGGGCATGGATAGACACAGATTGACTGACAAAGCCAGTGGGGAGTTAGGAATGGGGGGAGGGGATTGGGTAGGGTTACCATATTTATCTCAGGATGTCCCGGGCATATTTTATTCACTGTGTAAACTGCTTTGATCTGCCAGATACCTCCCCAGATACCTCCCCAGATACATCTCAGGACCGCCTAAGCCACACCTCCTTCATGAATGTTCATTTGTTGGTATCCCAGGGAGATGGACATCCGTATTTCCACTTTTGCAAAATGGCACTTTGTATGTTCTACAGTATTGGATGTCTGTCTTTTAGAATACAGATGTCTGAATTGTGAATAAGGTTTTGAAAATAAGCGACATATTCTCGTAATCTCTTCATTTAACATGCATTAATTTGTGATCTGTGTAAGAAACAATCTTAGAAAATGTGCTAGCTGTACATAGAAACCTGATGGCAGATAAAGGCCAAATGGCCCATCCAGTTTGCCCATCTGCAGTAACCATTATTTCTTCCTCTCTCTAAGAGATCCCACGTGCCTATCCCAGACTTTCTTGAATTCAGACACAGTCTCTATCTCCGCCACCTCTTCTGGGGAGACTGTTCCACGCATCTACTACCCTTTCTGTGAAAAAAAGTATTTCCTTAGATTACTCCTGAGCCTATCACCTCTTACTTCATAGTAAAATAGTAAATGGGCAGATAAAGACCCGAATGGTCCATCCAGTCTGCCCAACCATACATGGTCCTTTTTCTTAGATATTTATGGGCCAGAAACCCAGAGCCCTACCTGGTAGTGTGCTCTATCTACTGGAGTCTCTGTCAAAGCTCTCTCCAGCCCATTTTAACCATCCCAGCCATCAAAGCCCTCCCCAGCCCGTCCTCAACTGAATATCCATATACGGAACACAGACCATGCAAGTCTGCCCAGTACTGGCCTTAGTTCCTTCAATATATACCCATTATTTTCTGATTAGAAATCCTCTGTGTTCATCCCATGCTTGTTTGAACTCTGTCACCGTTTTCTTCTCTACCTCCTCCCTTGGGAGTGCATTCCAACCACCCTCTCCGTAAAGAAGAATTTCCTAACATTAGTCTTGAGTCTACCATCCCTCAACCTCAAATTATGCCCTCTGGTTTACCATTTTCCTTTCTCTGGAAAAGATTTTGTTCTACATTAATACCTTTCAAGTATTTGCATGTCCGAATCATATTTATTTTATTTATTTATTTCAGTTTTATATCCCATCCTACCCAGGAGTCCTGTCCCTCTTTTCCTCTAGGATGTAAATATTCAGGGCCTCCAGTCTCTCCTCTTACGTCTTCTGGTGCAAACCTCCTACCATTTTTATCGCCTTTCTCTGGATCGCTTCAAGTCTTCTTATGTCCTTTGCCAGATACAGTCTCCAAAATTGAGCGCCATACTCCAAGTGGGGCCTCACCATCGACCTATACAGGGGCATCAACACATTCTTTCTTCTACTGGTCACGCTTGTCGCTATACAGCCTAGCATCCTTATGGCAACAGCCACCGCCTTGTCACACTGTTTCTATGCCTTTAGATCTTCAGACACTATTACTCCAAGGTCCCTCCCCCGATCCATGCATATCAGCCTTTCACCTCCCAGCACATTCGACTCCTTCCGATATCTAATCCCCAAATGCTTTACTCTGCACTTCTTTGCATTAAATATTAGTTACTAACTACACCTTGGGAACAATAATAATATATAATTGTGATTTATAATCAACAACTACATTGACATCACAATATTATAAATATTATATCAATTATTACATTAATTTATAAATAGTGCTCAGACCTACAACCTATAGTGCCATCATACCATCATAGCACTACTTATGTCTGTACCACCACGTAAATCTCTAACCACACTCTGTAAATAAAAACACAGTGTCTTATCTCTTATGGTGGTAAACTCGCAGTTGATGGTCACGAAATAGGTAGCTCTGTGTTATAAAGTGCTCGTGCAACTTGTTAAAAAGCTCCTGGAAGTTGAGAAACACAAGACTTGTGTTTCTCGGCTTCCAGGAGCTTTTTAACAAGTTGCACTTTTGGCAACATATATAGAATTTCCCCCTAATTGGCTGATGCCTCCTAAAAAGAGGTTGTAAGTGGTTCCACATTAACATCTTCCTAGTGGTTACATTAACATACAACCTGCAACAGAAAATAGAAGGAAATTTTTCAATAGGTGCTGCATTAAATCTGGGCTTAGCGTGTGGTACAATTTTCCATTGCAACGCATTAAGCCCAGATTGGAGTTTATTTTTTATTAAAAAGACCCCAAAATAAGCCAGTTAGCTAAGTAGATAATTAATATTCATAAGAAGTTGGTAGAAATCATGTTAACAGGGGCAAATTTGTGTTAACCCGCCAGAAACGTGGAAACACTATAAACTAATGGTATTGAGTAGGGTAGGCCTTGGAAGGAGACTTGATTAAGAACATAGGGGTATGCTGGATCAGCTGGGTGTTCCAGAGAGATGCTTTCTGTGTAAATATTTTTCTGTGCATCAGCTCCAAGGGGCAAATGCAATTATTTAACTATACCTCAAGGGTGTGGTCAGGTTTTATATTACCTGCAGATTAGTACAAAGTACCTGTGGATTAATACAAATTACATTACTCAGGGCAGTAACTATTAAAGTACAATAAAAGCTGGACTTTTACTGCACTTTATTTTATAGTGGGAGTTACTGATTTGCAGTAGCTCAATAACATGACTTAGGGTCTAGTTGAGAAACATGGGTTGGTGACTTCAATGAATGTATAAGTAACACTGCTTCTGATAAACTTTAGTGATACTGGTGACCCCTAGCAGTAGTCATACAGTACTACACCCCAGGGATTTGTAAAAGTAGACCTGAGGATAGGGGACTATAGGAAGGTGGACAGCTTTGGAGGAGAAGGTTCTTTGGAGGGTATATGATATGGGGGGATGTGTCTGCCAAGGGGCACGGGGGGAGCAGGGCAAACTAATGTCTTGCTATAATTTGTGTTACTTATTGTGATAATGTGCTAAATGTATTTTACTGTTAAAGAACTGCTTAGCATGAAATCCATGTGGCATACCCATTAATACCCCCAGGGGGCTACCATGTTTAATTTTAGCTTGATATTAATATTTTAATATCCATCTCTGTGCTGCATGCACATTTGTGTTAAGGTTAACATAGTGTTAAATATGCATAATAGTATTGACATACTCCAACGTATAGATTTATTCTTTTATTTATTTATTAATATTATTATTTTCTTCAGTTTTCTTTAATTATGGTAACTCTGATGTTCTTATGGTTGAATTTTAACTTCATTTAGGTTGGGTTATTATTTCAAAAATTTTCATGAACGATATTAAGGGCTTCTATCAAACTGCGAAAGCAGTATGTAGCACGGTGAGCCACGCTGAATAGCCTGTGCTGCTCCTGACACTCACAGAGTTCCTATGAGCGTCGGAAGCAGCGCAGGCCATTCAGTGCAGTTCTCTGTGCTGAAAACTGCTAGCACAGTTTGATAGAAGAGGCCCTAAGTTTCTTCATAAACTAGTGAGAATTTTCTCTATTGTTTTTAGAAATAGTTTCATGATATGTAGAAGGAAGAACTTGATATATGAGGATGTTTCTCCTTGAGACATCCAGCCAAGTATAAGGTAATTTATCAGGATCATTTTAATATATATATATTTTTTCATTCCTGACCAGCTCTCTATTTTATTTTGCTTCTGCTTCAAAAACATCGGAAGAATAGAAAATTAATTCATTGATTTCCTTGTTCGAGGCTTGCCATATTTTAATTTTTTTATTGGTTCCCTTTATTACTAGTTTTACATTGTTCAAAGAATTAACATAAGAACTACCATCTCCGGATCAGACCTTCGGTCCATCAAGTCTGGCGATCCGCACACGCAGAGGCCCAGCCAAGTGTAAACCTGGCATAATTTTAGTCACCCATATCCCTCTATGCCTCTCATAAGGAGATGTGCATCTAGTTTGCTTTTAAATCCTAGAACAGTGGATTCCGCAATAACCTGCTCTGGGAGAGCATTCCAGGTGTCCATCACTCGTTGCGTGAAGCAGAACTTCCTGATATTTGTCCTGGACTTGTCCCCCCTTAGCTTCAGTCCATGTCCTCTTGTCCGTGTCACATTGGACATTGTAAACAATTTTTTTTCCTGATCTATTTTGTCGATTCCTTTCAGTATTTTGAAAATCTCGATTATATCCCCTCGCAGTCTCCTTTTCTCAAGGGAGAACAATCCCAGTCTCTTAAGTCATTCCTCGTATTCCAAGTTCTCCATACCTTTTATTAGCTTTGTTGCTCGTCTCTGCACCCTCTCTAGGAGTTTTATAGCCTTCTTTAGGTTAGGAGACCAAAGTTAGACACAGTATTCCAAGTGTGGTCTGACCATTGCTCTATAGAGCAGCATTATAACTTTCTCCGATCTACTCGTGATTCCTTTCTTTATCATGCCTAACATTCTATTTGCTTTCATTGCCGCTGCCGCACATTGTGCTGACGGTTTCAGGGTCCCTTCTATCAGTACACCCAGGTCCTTTTCTTGTTCGCTCTTACCCAGAGTTGCACCTGACATTCTATACTCATGTTCCTTGCAAAGGATGCATTCCCATGGGTATATTTACTCACCATTTTTGTCCAGTGTGTCTTTCATAATTAGATTGTAAGTACTTTCGAGCAGGGACCGTCTCTTGCATCTTTAATTTATAACACTGTGTAGTAGTAGTTAGTAATTTATAGCAGTAGTAGTAGTTGGTCAGGGGAAATTGAGTGCATTATTATAGAATACCATGGATGTGTGTCCAACTTGCACACTGAAATTTTTGCTTGGCTTAAATTGGTGTAAATGCATGCACCCAAAGTTGCGTACAGAATTCAACCACCATTGCTCACCAATTTTTTATTTATTTATTTTTTTTTATAATATCCATGTTTGGGTACCATTTACTGAGTCTGTTTTTGGTACTCTAAAATCTCATATTATTTGCAATCTTTCAATTAAAGGTTTAGTTATGTTTTTCATTTCCTTTTTATTTTTTATTGTGTATTCGTTAACATTCATTGAGATCACCAGGATACCTTGAAATATTTAGGGGTCCTTTTACTAAAATGTGATACGTTTTGAGCTTAACATGTTTTAATATTCAGCAAGCCCAAAACTAATGCTACATGAAAAAGGGGTATTCACACTATTTTTTACTGCAGGGCCCCATTTACAAAGCTGTGGTAGTAATGCTACCGTGGTAAATGCACTGATGCCCATTCAATTCCTATGGGTTTAGGTGCATTTACCATGGCAGCATTGCTACCACAGCTTTGTAAAAGGAGCCTTAATGTGGGCCTATTTAGGATGTACTAAGTAGTAGTGCTGCCCAATTCACGATTCGAATCGATTCACCAATTCAAATTGATTCAATTTTTTTTTTAAATCGGCCTCCCGATTCGATGACTATGTCTTCCTAAAGCAGGAGCGGCAGCGCTGCCTCTTGCTGGCCATCCGCTGCTGCTCCTGCTTGAAGGGGGAGGGTCAGTTGGAAAGGCCTGCATATTCCCCCAGCTTCCCTGCTCTTACCATAAGCTAATACGGCAGCCTGCAGGATCGCTGGTGCTGTAGTGATCCTTGCAGCTGCCCATCGTCCTTAATAGCACGTTCTCTCTGCTACGGTCCCACCCCTACTCTGACGTCAGGGTTAAGATCACGGCAGAGGAAACGTGCCGCTGAGGATGATGGCAGCTGCAGGGATTGCTATAGCAATGGCGATCCTGCAGGCTGCCGTATTAGCTTAAGGTTAAAGCGGGGAAGCTGGGGGAACATGCAGACTTGTGGGGGGAGCAGGCCTTCGTGGAGGGGAGGTAGGCCTTTGTGGGGGGGGGGGGCAGTATAACAAATTTGCTATACTCATATGTTGAAGATTGAGAGATGCCTGCCAGACCTGTGCAGAGGGAGGAGGAGGAAGGGGTAAGAGAGAGTAAGAGAGGGGAGGGGGAGATACCAGATCTGGGGTGAATTGAAGGGAACAGAGAGATCAAACCAAAAAGAGGGGGTGGAAAGCAGAGGAAAGGTGTTGAACTAATGGAGAGAGGGAGAGAGAAATGCAAGACCACAAGGGGAAGGGTACAAGAGGGACAGATACTGCTCCAAAGTAGGTGGGCAGGGTGCAGGATAGCAGGAGAGATAGTATGAGAAAGCCTGTACCTGGGGAAGGGGATACAGGAGGTAAGGAAGAGAGAAAAAAGAAGCTGGATATGGGGAGAGACATGAAACAGAGATAAGATGCTAGGCATGGAGGGAGCATAGGAACAGGGACACAAGGGGGACACTACTGGAGAGGAGAATAGGGACAGGGAGACAGAAGAGAGATGCTGGATGAAAAGTTGAGAAAAGGATTGATGGTAGATCTGTGGATGGTGGAGTCCATTGCTGCAGCTGCGGGGGGATGGAGATGAAAAAAAGGAAAGATGCCAGACCAGTTGGCCAATAAGGGGTATTCAGTCAGAAAGACCTGCTGCTTTTACAGTAGAGAAGATTTAGAAGATGATGGCCAGTGATGGTAAATGATATTAACAAACAAAAAAGATCAACCAGAGGATTTATAGAGTGAAGACTGAAAACCAACATGAAATGTTAAGCAATAAGAAGGAAGTTACTTACTATGGGGGCAATGCCACAACATGGTGAGTCCTTTTAGGGGCCCCCAATAATGTGGAATGAGAGCCTGTTTTATATGGACACTAGGGCATACAAGTTTCCTTACTTGTGCACCTTTGGGCACCTAGTATTGGTGCACATTTAGATACTCCAATTAATACCTGCCTTTAGACCTGGTGTAAATGAGGTACCTAAATATAACAGGCATTAGAAACATAGGAACATGATGGCAGATAAAGGCCAAATGGCCCATCTAGTCTGCCAATCCGCAGTAACTATTATCTAAATTACTTTGCCATCACTGTTCTCTCTAAGTTGTGGGAGTCCTCCAGCTACACTCCTGCCAGTGGGAGGTGCTGTTTGACTATCACATTTTCAATAGTGAGGGTCAAGCAAGCTCTGCAGAGCTCCGGGGAACCTGCCTGTCCCTGGCCACTGAAAACACAATATTGAAGCACTATCTCCTAATGGCAGCAATGTAATGTAATGTAATGTAATTTATTTCTTATATACCGCTACATCCGTTAGGTTCTAAGCGGTTTGAAGAAAATATACATTAAGATTATAAATGAGAAGTAAGAAGGTACTTAAAAATTCCCTTACTGTCCCGAAGTTGGAGGACACCTGCTCACATTAGACAGAACAGTAGGTGCTACCTATGGCCTAACCATGCTCCACCCATATGAACCCTCCCTTAAAAATGAGAACTATGCCATCTGAGTGCCTATTTGCAGAATACCACTTAGGCACCCAAATGACATTTTCACAGGTAAGTGTACACTTAGAGGCCAAAATATCTAAATGCTGTATACATTTAGGTGCACAGTTGGCTTAATGTAAATGTAAGCAACTTTTTATAGATCATTTCTTTTTTCCAATGTAATTAGGATGATCTGCTTCTCAAAATTGTTTTCAAAAAACAACGTGATTTGCATAAGCACCATCAAAACATGAAAATATTTGCCCTTAAAGTAATTTCATTCTTCAAAAGACAGCACTATATTTATGGAAACTTAATTACATCAGAAAGAAGTGACTTGGAATTATTACAACCCTTTTAGTTTTTGACCTTGTTTTTGAACTTCTGTGAGGCCAGGATTCTCCAAAAAACCGCATTAAAAAGCAACGGTTTGCTAACGCAGCCGTTCTGCTAGTGAATTTTTAAAAAGCGAGTCATTCTCCAAAAAACACTAATGTAAATGAGGTTGGCGGACAGTAGCGAAGACTCGCTAAATTATCATGTGCCCATCGCTGGTGATAGAGATAGCCACATGCGCAGAAAAAAAATGCAAAAAGAAAAACACAACAGCAGGAGAGATGTTCAATCCTGAGGCTTAGTTTGCTCCAAGTTGTTTAAGGCTCCTCCCATAGGAGGGGCCTTAGGCCCCTTCCCAGTGTATCCAGGGAGGATACCTGAGGCTCTGATTGGCCCAGATTGTATAAGGCCCCTCCTATGGGAGGGGCCTTAAACAACTTGAGCCAATCAATGGCTCAGGCCCCTCCCCAGTGCATCCCATGGTTTATCGTTCATGATTTATTATATTTGATATTCTGCAGAGCATCCCATGGTTAAAATAGGAACTCCATTAAGAACAGGATATTCTGCCTTATTTGCAGAGAATCCCATGGTAAAATAGGATAAAGAAATAGGAACTCCATTAAAAATAGGATAAGGGAACTAGAACAGTCAGCATGGATTCAGCCAAGGGAAGACTTTACTCACCATCTTGCTTCTTTCTTTGAAGGTGTGAACAAACTTATGGATAAAGGTGAGCCGGTTGATATAATATATTTAAATTTTCAGAAAGCTTTCATCTAAGTTCCTAATAGGATTCGGTGCCATTGTCAAAATGGGGTATGCTTATAGTGTTTATGTGAGACTACTTAGTAGTGCTGCCCAATTCAAGGGAAAAAATTTTTGATTCAATTAGATTCAGCCTATTGAATCAATTTTCAATTCGATTTTCCTGCCCAATTGGGTGGGGTTTTTTTCAAACATCCTGATGGGTTTATTTTATAGCCTCTTCAACCCCTTTGCCCTCTCCTACCCACACTGTGGTGTAAACAAAATAAACAAACAAAAAATACTTTTTCTCTCTCTGTTAAATCCTAGCTCACGTTCGTGATCTAACACCAGTTCTAGAAGGATACACATTTCAAATCTAACATATTGTAATCACAAAACAGAAAATAAAATTATTTTTCCCACCTTTTGTTGTCTAGTCATTTTTCAAATCATGTTGGTCCCAGGCTCTGGTTGTCATCTGATCAGGCTCTCCTTCTTTCTTCTTTCTCCATGCTAAACATCCATTTTCCATCTCTGTCCTCTCCTTCTGTTTCCTGGGCATGCAGCAGATGATACCTCTGCCCCTAGATATACCCACTCAAGAAAGACTTAAAAAAAATATATATATATATTCATTTTAAAAGCCAACATCAAGTGCAACATATCAAGCAATGTACAAATAAACAGCACTTAATTCCATCAAATGATATAATAAAAACATATCCCTTCCCACCCACCCACTCTTTCATATAGTATAAAGACAATCAAGAATAATACAAATGATCAAGACCAACAAATTACAATCAAATAATAAATTAAAGGCATATCCCCTCCTCCCCCTGGATGTGTATAATCAAAGGGCTAAAACCAATAATCAATCTCTACAAAATTTTGTCAATGGGTCCCAAACCTTCTTGAATTTCTTATAATGTCCCAATTGTATTGCTCTCATACGTTCAAATTTATAAGTTTGGCACAAGGATTCCCACCAACAATTATAGTTTAACCTGTCCCAATTTTTCATTTAAAAAATTTGTATCACATGGTTAGCATGCGTACATCTGACACTTGCCACAGGATGCCAGGCACAAGGGCAACCTACAGAATTATTTAAGCCATCCAGTTAAATTGCGGTGCCACCTATGGTGCATTAAGAGGTATTTTTACCATAACTTAGTATACAATTAGTATGTGCTAATGGAATTTGTGTACATTAAATACTAAGAAGCCCATTTCATACCCATGGGCTTCTTGGCATTTAGTGCATGCTAATTCTGTTAGCTTGTATTAAGCTTTCATAAAAGTGCCCTATATTGAGTGAATTGTGAGCACCTCCATTTCCAAAACAATGATGATATGATGAACCATAATTTAATTGCAGAAGGCAAGTCAATTTCTGACTAGTAGATGTTAATAAAGGCAAATCTCTATAGCTTTGTCCTTATGGATCTGCCTTCATGTGAACTTGCAGTATGGGTCTTTCTCTAAGTTTAATGTGATTTTTTTTTCTCAGTATAATGTAGAAGTTTTAGAATGTTTTATTCTAATTTCATATCTTCCAAAACAATAAAAGCTTTTCATAAGTTTCAGTGATTTGGAGGCTGTTCTTCTTTAACAATGCTTGACAGAAGAGCGAGGAACTGCTTGTTAAAAAAATCAGAATAGCTTTCCTTTATTCACTTTGATAGGGCAAAAAAGAACAAAGCGCCAGCTTACAGCATTTATCATGAATATTAATTATGTTGCTATCTTTGACTTACAGGACTAGGAATTTATAAGGAAAGTAATAACCATTTTGGCTTGCTGAAAATTGAACATTATTAATACTAATGAACCAACAAATATCATTAGCTTACAGAACAGATATTTATAGGAAGGGCATATTTTATTTTAGGAGTTCATTTTTCATTATTTCTAAAGGCTCTCTAAAGAAAAGGAGAAACCTAGTGGTTAGGGCACTGTCAAACCCTGCCTTTCCTACCTGTGCTTCTTGTGACCTTATGCAAGACAGTTCACCCTCTATTACCTCAGATACACACATAAGGCCCCTTTCATAAAGCTGTGGTAATGATGCTGTTATGGTAAATGCACCAAAGCCCATTCAATTCACTGCATTTACTGCGGTAGCATCACTACCGCAACTTTGTTAAAGGGGCCCACAGAGACCTAGTTCCAGAAACATGCTAGGCTTTTGCATTCAGGAATATGGTAACATTAACTTCAAATATATGTTGTTCCAAACCTCTGAGGTAATGCTTAGAGGAAGCCAGCCACAACACTAATGTAGAGGACAAACCACCAGAGTGCTTTAATACCACACTAAATTGCTTCTCTTGGGCTAACCGGGTATATTTTGTGGTACTGAACCAGATATTGCTGTTGAATATATCGTGGCTATTTTTTTGTTGTTCAGGGGCAGAGTCGGCTCTTATTTAATTAATTTAACTGGATAAATTAATTTAACTGGATAAATTAATTTAACTGGATAAATAATAAAGCATAAAACACAGTGCTATCTTTATCCAGTTTGCCTAGTCCAGTTATGTTCTGATTATCGTACTTAAGCGGAAAATTGTTATCCAACTATGAATAACCAGATATTCACTGTCAGTGCCTAGACATGACCTCGCATTGAATAACCAAAGATACTGCCTTGAGAAATAAATGATCAATAAATAAAAATGCCTATTCTAATAATAGGTGCCTTTTACTAAAGCTTAACACATACCAACAGACATTAACGTGCGCTAAGTGCGCTAAGTCCCACAAATATAACATAGGAGAAACATCATTTAGCATGCATTAATTCTGTTATTGCACACTAAGCTTTAGTAAAAAACCCCATGGTATGTTGCATAGCAATAGCCAGCCTTAATGCACTTTTAGTAAATCTAGCTCTAACCCCCTGTTTTACTAAGGTGTGCTAACCGATTAGCGCACGCTAGTCGGTTAGCGCACCTTAGTATAACAGGGCCTAAGGGCTCCTTTTATCAAGCTGTGCTAGCGGGGTTAACGCGCGTGACTTTTAATCATGTGCTAACCCCCACACTGGCTAAAAACTACCGCCTGCTCAAGAGGAGGCAGTAGTGGCTAGTGCGGCCGGTGATTTAACGCGCGCTATTAGGCGCGTTAAAACCGCTAGCGCGGCTTGATAAAAGGAGCCCTAAGTTTCTACCTTAAACAATGGATTTACCTTGATAAAAGGAGCCCTAAGTTTCTACCTTAAACAATGGATTTACCTTGATAAAAGGAGCCCTAAGTTTCTACCTTAAACAATGGATTTACCCAAGTTTGTAAGGAACACCAGTGGGAAAAGTAGTAATTTTACCCAGGCCTGTCTGGTTCTCAGACTACTGCTCTAACCACTAGTTTACTCGATCCTTCCCCCCTTCTAATTCAGTGCTTCAAACCTTCACTGGGTTGCATTCTCTTTCCCTCCTATATACAATGGGCCCAATATTCAGAAAGGGTCTGAGTCTATAAATGGCACTTAGCAGCGCCTGTCTCCTAGGTGCCGTTCAGCATGGTTGTCAGTCAACCACTAGGCGTCGTTTATAGAATCGTGCCTACCAGTGCCTAACTCAACGTAGGTGCCAGTAGGCATTATATCGTTAGGCACTAGTATATTATGCCAAGGTTTTCCTGGCCTAATTTACCGGCACCTATCACTTTCCATGACAAACTCCACCCCTAACCATGTCTATTTTTTTATATAGGTGTTGTTAGGTGCCAGTAGGCACTATGCCAAATTCCACATGCAACTTAAATTAATGTTTTTTTTAAAAAAATTGTTTTAAATTGACTTTTAATGGTGTTTTCAATTAAAATACCAACAATTAAGTAAATTAAAAAATTTAGAATTGCATGTGGAATTTGACTAGGCGCTGTGAATCAATCCCAAAATGCTGAGCTTCTAGATGTATGGAACTAAGTTAGCCTTCTAAACTTGCGCCCTTTTTTCAGCCAATCATAAGAGCATAACATTTCAGCTGAAAATGCATCTTAAATTAGGAGGTTTAAAATTATGCTCGTAAACTTAGGCCTGTCTTTCTTATGCCTTGATTTATGAGCATAATACCCAAAAAATCAGTGCTAAGCTCTTAACTTCTTTTCTCCACTCTAAATCAACCCTTTTGCCACTCACTTTTGTGCTCCTAAATTTAAGGGTTCAGTGGAACTTTGAATACAAATGTATGCACTCAGCCCCTGTAAATTTTGAGAGAGGCCGATTTATGAGCAAAACTCTCAAAATTAAGAGCATAAATCCTTTGAATATCAGGCCCAGTGTTTCTTCCTGTGCCTCACACATCCCAAACTTTTCATTACCTATTATCACCTCTGCCTTCAATAAGGAGTTGGTACTGTTTGGCTCTATTAACTGTAAGCCATGAATCACTGGTGGTAAAAGATTGTAGCAAAGGTTGCAAGTTGGATGGAAGAAATGGTTTGACATAATACTATTGAGAGGGAAGTAATTGTAGCAGCATTGATTATAGTGCAGTTTGGTAGCCAGAAAATAGCATTAATAGACTGTAGCCCTGGTAGTGCAAGGGTTGTAGCCCTGGTAGTGCAAGGGTTGTTTGCCTTTTGTACACAACAATAGGCTATGGCTGTACCTGTTACCATGGCCATGAAACCTTGGTGGCCTATGTATAAATGTATTAAGTTTGCATTACATTATAGTAATTTAGTAAAAGTAAGAGTAAAAGAGGTTAATCTGTGGAGATAAGAGGAGTGTTAAGGTAGAGTGTGTATGAGGGAGATGATTGTTTATTTAGAAGTCATCCTCCTGTAGGAAATTTGGCGCATATCATTTTATGAGATCTGTGGTGCTAGAACATCTGCATGTTGATGGAGTGAAGTCTTTGATTCTTTAGATATCCTTGCTCCCCACAGGTGGCCTGATTGCAGTGTGTTTGAAATCAATCGCTCCCAAAAGTGATGGAAACTGAGTCAGCTAAAAAAAAAAAAAAATCATGGTTTGCTGTGCCTGCTGTTCATCCTCAAGGAAATCAATATATTGATTGGCTCACTTGAGAAAAGTGCTCCGAAACTGAGTAATGTACTGTTGAGAGCGGTAGCTGACTGGCTTCTACCTGCTGTGGCCCAGAGATGTTTGGAAGTGTTCATTGCTGAAGAAGGCGAGGGCTGTGGTGATCTGCAGGCAAACTGGCACGGGCTGTTCAGTTTAGGTGACAGGCTGGAGCTGATTATGTAATTGGTAGCATATATGGAGAATGTCAGTGGTCAGTTACGGATGTGAAAACTGGACACTACAGAAACAAGACAGAAAGAAGATTGATTCATTTGAGCTTTGGTGCTGGAGAAGGATTTGAGGCATGCCGTGGACCACCAGAAGAACTAACAAATGGATTCTGGAAAAGATCAAACTGGCTATGTCACTTGAAGCCCAAATAATGAAGTTATGACTGTCTTATTTTGGTTACACCATCAGAAGAGAGAGATCACTGGAGAAGGACATCATGTTTGGGAAGATTGAAGGAACCAGGAGAATAGGGCGACCTCCAATCAGATGGCTGGACACGTTGAGAACAACCATGGGGATAGCACTGGAGGACATTTCCGGACTAGCACAAAACTGATTTCTTTTTAGATCCACAATTCATCAAGTTGCTAGGACTCGGACACAGGTCAATGGCACCTAACAACAACAACATGGAAAATGGTTGTTTTGTTGAATCAAACCATGTATATGTGTTTCTCCTCAGGCAAATGGAAGAATTGGGACTTGGACTAGGCTCTCTGAATAGGGTACCTCCTTCTCCTTTGTTGCTTCTCCCTCTTCCAAGCCAGAGCACATGGGAGCCCCTTGTGTACCATACTCATTGAAGAAAGTCTATGTACCAGCAGTTCCAAGCCTATCAGCATCAAAGCCACAGAGAGAGACCACATCCAGAGGCCCATACTCAGACTTCATTGAGTTAGATTATTCATATAGGACCAAATTCTATATACTGTATGGTGCAAACAAACAACAACCAAACACTAAGCATTATTCTATAAACGGTGCTCTAATTTGGATACCATTTAAAGAAAACGCCTAGCACTGAGATCCATGCCTGTGATGATTAGAGTACAATATAAAGTGTTGATAATTCTACATCACACAAAAAATAATCCAACAAAAAACTGCAATAAACCAAGAACGAGCAAGGACAAAACAAAAACTGCAGATCATGTACAAGAAGTAGGCACTGTTTATTGCAACATTAGTAGTATAAATCCTTATTACCAACCAAGGGACCCGACACGGTCCGTGTTTCGGACAACTTGCCTTCCTCAGGGGTCCGTGCGACACACTTCTACACTCGATATTGGAGTCTAAGCGGCACTCGTTTATTCCATTTATTGCTGTTTGTTTCAATAACTTATTTACCACGGACCCCTGAGGAAGGCAAGTTGTCTGAAACACGGACCTTGTCGGGTCCCTTGGTTGGTAATAAGGATTTATACCACTAATGTTGCAATAAACAGTGCCTGCATCTTGTACATGATCTGCAGTTTTTGTTTTGTCCTTGATAATTCTACATCAAACATTTTACCATACCATTCCAATGTACTTTAAAGTGGGGGGAGTGGCCATCTATCAGCCTAGTCAGTCATTGAGATCAGAAAATGTTGCACTTTTGAAGATTAACGTTAGCCCAAGATATGCAGAAACTAGTGTGACTGTTCTTTGTTATGTAGGGGTTAAATTGTGAAACTCGTTGCTGAGCCAGTTGGGGATGTGTGCTGACAGAGTGGGATTTAAAAGACTGTTAAGACTGCTATTTGTAATAGCATTCTTTTGAGGCTTTGAAGGGACTTTGAGGTAGAAAACAATACCATCTAAGTGCAGACAGTATATAAATCTAATATAATAAAACCCTAAGCACGCATGCGCTGTTGAAACATCGTGATTCCTGGCGCCGTGAGGTGTGCTTATGTGGCAGTATTCTACTTGACACTTCACAGCGCCTGTGGTAGCTGGAGGCGCGTGCGGAGGCTGGAGGCGCATGAGTGTGCAGCTCTTTCAACGGTGGTTGGCTTCAGGTGCATGCGACTGTGTTTGGCGGTTTGTCGGACTGGCAGGAGTGGCGGTTGCGGTGGCGGTTTGACAACAGCGGCATTGCGCCTAGAGGACTGGCAGGAGAGTGGCGGTTGCGGTGGCCGTTTGACAACGGCGCCGCCAGCAGTTTGTCTCCTGTTAGTAGGGGCTGGAGAGCATCGGTTGTGGTGCTGCTTTGCTTAGAAGAAGGGCAGGAGGGTGTGCAGCGGCTGCAGTAAGATAAAACATAACCATGCTGATAAAAAAAAAAATACTACTGCTCAGGGAATTGGAGAGGGAGAGGGAAAGGGGGCTGCTTTGAAGGGAGGGGTGTGCTGGGTGGCAGACAGACAAAAGGGGGCCAGAAGAGACAGAGAAATACTGGCAGGGGGCCAAGGAGAGAGACAGGGGGCCAGGCAGAGAGACAGACAGAAATAAAGACAGAGAGACAAACAGAAAGAAAAACAGGGAGCCAGGCAGAGAGATAGGGGCCAGGCAGAGAGACAGACAGAAAGAAAGACAGGGGGCCAGGCAGAAAGACACTAAGGACATAGGAAGGAGGCACTGAGGCCACTGATGATATAGAAGGCACTGACGGCACTAAGGACATAGCAAGAAGGCACTGAGGGCACTAAGGACATAGGAAGGAGGCACTGAGGGCACTAAGGACATAGGATGGGACACTATGGACATAGGAAGGGGGGCCACAGAGAGGCAGGCAGGCATTGCACAACAGGCAGGCAGGGAGACAGAGAGAGAAAGAAAGACAGACAGACAGACAGGAGGCCAGGGAGAGACACAGCCAGTAATAATGACAGACAGACAGCGTCCAAGGAGAGAGGGACAAAGAAAAAAAAAACAGACCGACATCTACTCTAGCACCCGTTAATGTAATGGGCTTAAACACTAGTTTTAAAAAATAAATAAATAACTTTTAGGTGCTTGGATTTACACCAACTGAAACCTAGCATAAATCCCTATGCCTAAATTAAGAACGGGTCTTCCGTATTATGTAGCACTGCACACAACTCCCTGGAATGCCAATGCCCCTTTTTGAAAATGTGCACAAGAATTCACACATGCATCTTTAGAGAATAGTGCATAGCAAGATATGTACATAAATTCTAATTACTGCCAATTAGCACACTGAGTAACAAAGCATATAGTGCTAATAATTAGGCACTAATAATCAATTAATTTGTGGTGCACACAAATTGGGTGCACATCCATATTTGCATGCACAATTTTCTGCATCATATATAGAATTCAAGGGATAGGGTAGATTTATTTAGTTTAGTTTTTATACATATAGCCTAAGCAGTTTACATTCAGGTACTCAAGTATTTCTCCCTATCTATCCCAGTGGGTTCACAATCTGACTAATGTACCTAGAGCAGGGGTGTCAAAGTCCCTCCTCGAGAGCCGCAATCCAGCTGGGTTTTCAGGATTTCTCCAATGAATATGCATGAGATCTATTTGCATGCATTGCTTTTATTGTATGCTAAAAGATCTCATGCATATTCATTGGAGAAATCCTGAAAACCCGACTGGATTGCGGCCCTCGAGGAGGGACTTTGACACCCCTGACCTAGGGAATAGAGTGTAGAGTGACTTGCCCATGGTCACAAGGATCAGTGCTGGGCTTGAACCTACAACTCCAATGAATTATTTAAACCTAATGGCACTTTGCAGTCTATGGGGGGAGTCATAATCAAAACTTTGAAATGTCCAAAA
The DNA here is from genome assembly GCF_902459505.1 of Geotrypetes seraphini. Taxonomy (NCBI): domain Eukaryota; kingdom Metazoa; phylum Chordata; class Amphibia; order Gymnophiona; family Dermophiidae; genus Geotrypetes; species Geotrypetes seraphini. The sequence continues at coordinate 308,514,052 of NC_047086.1, read as the reverse complement.
CCCCACTTAAGTTGGCACTTGGACATCCTAATAGCAGGCACATCCAAGTGCTGATAATCAAAACCAACTTTCTAGATGTTCAGCAGCACTTCTAAGCCACTGTGCATCCAGAGCTCAAAGGGGTGTGTTGGGAGGTGTGTTGTGGGCGGGCTTAGACCTGGACGTCCTGAGGAAATAACCAAAACTTAGACACAGGGAGTTAGACCTATTATAGTTGTGTCTAAGTTCCCCAAATTTGCCCAAATTGACAAGAAGTCCACTGGAGGGTTTAAGGCATGACCCTCCCTTACTCCCCCAGTGGTCATGACCCCCTTCCACCACGCAAATAGGATATCCCCTGTCATCTCCCCACATCCCTCATCAAGCCTCCGTACCTTTGCATGACAAATTGGCAGGAGGGAAGCCCATTCTCTCCTTCCTATACGGCCTCGTGCTCAGAATGATGGGCCTTCCCCCTCCCAATGCATCTTGGGATGCAGTAGGAGAGGCCTAAGGCCTTGATTGGCTCAAAATCATGAAACTAAGAAATGCATGTTGAAACTCTATGCAATACTCAACTAATGGTTAGAAACATAGAAATAGATGGCAGATAAGGGCCACGGCCCATCTAGTCTGCCTACCTTAATGACCTTCCCCTACCTTTCTCTGTGAAGAGAACCCACGTGATGATCCCATTTTGTCTTAAAATCGGGCACGCTGCTGGCCTCAATCACCTGAAGTGGAAGACCATTCCAGCGATCTACCACTCTCTCGGTGAAAAAGTACTTTCTGGTGTCACTGTGCAGCTTCCCTCCCCTGATTTTCCATGGATGCCCTCTTGTAGCCGTGGGACCTTTGAAAAAGAAGATATCTTCTTCCACCTTGATACAGCCCATGAGATATTTGAACGTCTCAATCATGTCTCCCCTCTCTCTGCGTTCCTCAAGAGAGTATAGCCGCAACTTGTCCAGCCGTTCATCGTACGGGAAGTCCTTGAATCCTGAGACCATCCGGGTGGCAATTCGCTGGACCGACTCCAGTCTCAGCACATCTTTGCGGTAATGAGGCCTCCAGAATTGTACACAGTATTCCAGATGGGGGTCTCACCATGGATCTATACAATGGCATAATGACTTCAGGCTTATGATTGTCGAAACCCCTACGTATACACCCTATGATTTGTCTAGCCTTAGATGAAGTCTGCTCCACTTGATTGGCAGTCTTCATGTCTTCACTGATGATCACCCCTAAGTCCCGTTCTGATACAGTCCTTGCTAGGATCTCGCCATTAAGGGTGTAACTTTTGCATGGATTTTGGCTGCCAAGGTGCATGACTTTGCATTTTTTGGCATTGAAACCTAGTTGCCAGATCCTAGACCAGCGCTCCAATAGGAGTAGGTCGTGCGTCATATTGTCGGACATTGAGTTTTTGACCGTTGCACTCCTTTCTACTACATTGCATAGTTTGGCGTCATCTGCGAATAACGTTATTTTACCTCGAAGCCCTTCTGCCAAGTCTCTTATAAAGATATTGAACAGGATCGGGCCCAAGACCGAGCCCTGCGGCACTCCACTGATCACCTCCGTCATTTCAGAGGGGGTGCCGTTTACCACCACCCGCTGAAACCTGCCTCCAAGCCAGTTCTCAACCCATTTTGTCAAAGTGTCACCCAATCCTATAGAACTCATTTTGCAACTCTTCCTCTTTTCAAATTAGACTCATGTTACTTCTCTCATAAAGACACTTCATTGGCTTCCCATCCATTTCCAAATACAATTCAAACTCCTCTTACTGACCTACAAATATATTCACTCAACTGTCCCTCACTATCACTCTTTACTTATCTCCGCCTGTGTTCCCTCCTCCCCCGGGAACTCTGCTCAGCTGATAAGTCCCTCCTATCTATGCCTTTTTCCTCTTCTACCAACTCCAGACTCCATCCCTTCTATCTTGCTGCGCCATATGCTTGGAACAAACTGCCCAAATCCCTATGGCATGCTCAAGTCCAAGTTAAAAGCCCACCTCTTCGAGAGTGCTTTCAACTCCTAACTCCTCTCACCTTAGGTTCTGCATCCACAGCCCTATATGTCTTATCTGTCTGTCCAAGTTAGATTGTAAGCTCTTCTGAGCAGGGACTGTCTACTAAATGTCACAATGTACAGCGCTGCATATGCCTTTCAGTGTTATATAAGTGATAAGTAGTAGTAGTATGTTCCAGCATACAAATTCTAAAAGATCTAGTAAACATGCTAACAGAAAACTAGTTGCATGGACAACATATAACAAATTATAAATGTTGACCTACAACTTAAATGATGTAAAATATGATAGACTCTACTATCTTCTGCAGTGTATCTCAAACTGTGTGCCGAGGCACACTAGTGTGCCTCCTGAGATTCCAAGTGTGCCGCGGCACACTGAGGAGGAAGAGAGAGGTGCCTGCCAGCTGACTTCCCTATGCAGTACAGCGCCAGCGCTTCCCGATTCTCGGAAGGCCTGCATGCTTTCCCCTTCTCTCTAGCATCCTCCGGCTTTCCCCCGGCCTCCCGGTCTCACCTCTAAAGCTAATTACAGCAGCCTGCAGAGGATCGCTGGTAGGTAAAATGATTTTATTTTCAATATAGTGATTGAAATGTGTCAGTTTGAGAATTTATATCTGCTGTGTACAGTATATTGTTTGTATATGAAAAATGAATGGAAAAAAATGCATTACAATTAGTAAAGGGGATAGGATCTAGGGCAAAGCTTGGGTGGGCTAGGGAGGTCTGGGGTTGGGGTACTTAGTTGATATTTGTTAGACTTAGGGGGTACTTAGCTTGAAGTAGTTGAGAAACACTGCTGTAGGCAATCAGCTGGCGCCAGTGCCTCTCCTTCTCTTCGTCCTCTTCCCTGCTGGCATCCCCTACTGGCATCTCAGGGCCCATCTGGAGGGTCTCTGCACATGTGTGGACGTCAACGAGATGATGTCACTCATATGCGTGATGTCATCACAGCGATGTCCGCACAGTTCTGGGTGCCTCAAGCTGTGGCTACTACCTTTAGTGTGCCCCGGCTCGAGAAAGTTTGAGAGTCTCTGATCTACTGGGTTCTTAAGCTCCTTAACCTGTGAGGTCACAATACATGCACTGCAGGATAAACACTTGAAAAAACCCATTAGGTAATACTGGTCAATGTGGCTTATAATCCACCGATATTTTTGCCAGGCTCAAAATGTCTTTCAAGTTATTTTCATGAGAAAAAGCAATCCTCAGTTGGGTATCCTTAAATACTGGATGAGTTTTTACTATGCTCCAATATTTTTTTGATGATATTTCCCACTTTATTGGCCAAATAACAAATCTCTGTTGCAGTACCGGTCTCTTTCGTAAGCTTGTTTAACCACATTTTTTTTAGGATAACCTTTTGCTAAAAATGCAGTAGAACATACAAAGGGAAATATTCAGCTGGCAGGGTGAGTATTTTGCTGACTGTTGCCAGCTTTATTCCCAGATATTCGATCCCGGGCCATCTCTGGGTTTTGGCATTGAACATCCAGTTTATGAGGATAACAGACATATGTAGATTATGTAAGAAAGAACTGCAAAGAGTTACTCATCTTGTAGAAGACTGAGAAGTTCTAATGGCAGAAAATGTCATAGAAGGACTTAATAAGGTGGCAACCATCATTGTTTGGAAACATTGCAGTACCAGAAACACACTATTTCTTTGAAAGTAGAATGGGGAAAAAAACTATAGAAGAAATATATTAAACTACAGTGGTACCTTGTTTTACGAGCATAATTCGTTCCAGAAGCATGCTCGTAAACCAAAATACTCGTATATCAAAGCGAGTTTCCTCATAGGAAATAATGGAAACTCGTGTTGATACGTTCCCACCCCCTGAGGCCAGCGGCGCTGCTCTATCCCCCTCCCACGAGAACTGGCATTGCTCCCCCCGAAGGCCCCCCTATGATCTGGCACCCTCCCCCCGCGATCCGGCCCCCCCCCCCCCCGATTCGGCACCCCCCCGCCGTGATTCGACATCCCCCGCCACGATTCGGCACCCCCCCATGCCGCTTCTTACTGTCATCTGGGCCTGGGCACCGGCACCGGCATGTCCTGTGCGTTGGTGCCGGTGCCCGAGGAACCTCTTCTTGCTGGGCCTTGAGCATCTGTGCATGCTCAAGGCCTGCAAGTTCACAATCTAACTCACAGGCCTTGAGCATGCGCAGATGCTCAAGGCCCAGCAAGAAGAGGAGGCCGATCTTCGGGCACCGGCACCAACGCACCAGATATGCAGGTGCCGGTGCCCAGGCTCAGATGACAGTAAGAAACAGCGGGGGGGGGGGGTGCTGAATTGCGGTGGGGGGTGCCGGATCGAGGGGTGCGCCGCTTGCAAATCGAGGCACGCTCAATTTCCGAGGCGCCGATTTTGCAAATGTTTTGGTCGTCTTGCAAAACACTCGCAAACCGGTGCACTCGTAAACCGAGGTATCACTGTATACGGTATATTCTTTGTACTATAGCCAACTGGCTGTATAATCGTTTTTCACATGTGTTAGTAGATACTACAGAGATTTGTCCTACTACCACTGAATCAGTAGTGGAAAGCTCAGGTCCAAAGGGGCAGGTAGCCCCTCGTGCTAGCCTTTGAGCAGGTGCAACAGCTGATGCATACATTTCTTAAGTATTACATGCATAACTACTTTAAAATGGAAAGTGTACCCATACAGTATTGTTTTGAATTGCCCCACCCCCCAAAACACTGAGGTCTCTGTATCCTAGCCATTTACATGTGGAAAGTGCAGTTGTCTAGCATCATCATATACTCATATATTCAATTTATATTTGCAAATGTTGCTATTTTGGCATGTAGAAGTTTCCAAAATGACTTCCCTAATGTAGCTCATTTTCCCACTTTACTCAGTGGGACCTAGATACTGATAATGCACACAGATTCAGTTCCAAGCATTATTAACTAGCTGGTAGGTTAGGGGTGAGCAACCACAGTCCTCAAAGGCTGCAATCCAGTCAGGGTTTCAAGATTTCCACAAGGACTATACATGCAATTGATTTACAATGTGCTGCTCCCAGTGTATGAAAATCAGTTTCATGCATAGTCATTCTGGGAATCTTGAAAACCTGACTGGGTTGAGGCCCTTGAGGACTGTGGTTGGCCACCCCTGTGCTCGATTGTAAGCCCTCCAGAAACAGAAAAATACTGTACTCAAATGTAACGCACCTTAATTACTTCTAAAAAGGCATGAGATAAAACTCCAAGTCCATTTTGCTGATAAATATATTTTGTTCTCACACTTGTATTTGTCTTATGTTCTGTAATTGTATTTTATGTTAGATGTTTTCTGTTGATATATAGTTTTGCTGTGTTTATATGGATGCACTCCAGAAGAACAAACCATTCAGATTGGCAGATTAATAGTTTAGTAAATCATTTTTGATATACAAGCCCTGCAGACTGAATTTTCTACTAGAAGCCTGAGCCAGCTTTATTGAATTGTGACTACTACAAGTGTACTATGAAAAGCTGTGATTATATCCAGTAGTGGCATAAAAGGTCATTTACTAGATGATAAGAACATTGCCTCAAAGTGCTATTTTGCTCTTGACCCATATACAGTATATCTAGACATTCAATACTGCACACAAGTAAATGGACTATTAGTGAATTATAGTTTTCACCTAAAGTACTCTCTGCTGTTTTGAATGTTCCCTATGATTGTACAAATGATTCTTTACTCCCACATTATTAGTACACACTAAACATTTTAACACAACTAAGAATCCTGCTCTGCTTTTTCAGTATTCCATTTTTCTTCCCAGTGTTTCTAGTTTCCTTGGCCCTTCATCATATGAGCCAACTTTTAAAACTGATCGGGGGTGCTCAACTCGTAACACACAGCAAATGTCCCCTCACTCAGCAAAAAAAAAAAAACCCAAGAAATACAAAATACACGAATGGTAGTTTTGACCAGTTTATATCTAAATCTCAAGAACAGGGGCAGGGAAAGTGGACAAATCAAAAACTAGGGTCCTGCCTCTTTCTCCTTCCTCCGCGTGTCAGCATCATACTCTTTCGCTCCCTCCCTCCATTCAAGCCATCTGCACCAGTGTTTCTCAACTTCTTCAAGCCAAGTACCCCCTAAGCCTAGCAAATACCAACTGAGTAATAATAATAACAGCTTATATACCGCAATACCGTGAAGTTCTATGCGGTTTACAAAGATTAAGCAAAGGTACAAATTGATTGACTTTAAGAGGGGAGGAAGAAAGAAGGTTAATAGGACAGAAAATCCATTTTTGAGGAGAGAGTGATCAATAGAACAAGTTAATCGCTATAGAAGGGAGAGAGAAGAGAGGATCAGTTGTCTAGGTACTTTAGGAACAGGTGTGTTTTCAGACGTTTCCTAAATTCCTCATAAGTAGTGGGCGAAAGCAATTGTTCTAGGTCTTTACCCCATGATGCTTCTTGGTGCGAGAGAAGATGTTCATGGTGTTTTTTTTCAGTTTACAACCTCTCACTGGGGGGGAAACGAAGTTGGAATGTGAGCTTCTCTTGTGTCTGTTGGCTGAGAAGACGAAAAGGTCAGTTATATATTTAGGGGCAAGTCCGTGTAGTGCTTTGAAGCAGAAGCAGGCAAATTTAAACTTTACGCGCGCCTCCATTGGCAGCCAAGCTCTGCCACAGACCCGCCCAAACTCCGCCCCTGACCCCACCCACATTATAATAGTACTAATTGTAATGCAATTTCTTTCATCCATTTTTCATATGCACACAATATGATCTTAATATATAATGGTAACCAGAAAATTAAAAAACCCACAAAGTATACTGTACACAGATAAAATGTTAATTATTATTTATATTTGGGGAGTTTTCAAAGTGGTCAAGACAGATATGTGGTCAAGACAAAGTGGTCAAAGTGGACAAAGTGGTCAAGACTTTAAAATATGCAATGACACCTCAGTGACAAATATAGTGCAAAATATAGTGACAAATATAGACAGCAGATATAAATTCTCAAAACTGACACATTTTGATCACTAAATTGAAAATAAAATCATTTTTCTTAGCTTTGTTGTCTGGTGATTTCATGAGTCTCTGGTTGCACTTCATTCTGACTGTGCATCCAATATTTCTTTCTTTCTTTCAGTCTTTCTTTCTATCTCCCTACCCCCTTTCTTTCTTTCTCCCCCGCCGCTGCCGATTTCTCTAAGCCACCACCATCAATTTCTCCCTGCTTCCCTGATGCTGCCTAGCTGGCCCGGATTGATGTCGGGGGGAGAGGGGAAGGCTATCTCCCTGCCACGTCAGGGAAGCAGGGAGATAGCAGACGACCATCGTGGTCCAAAACAGAAGGCAAGGGGGGCCTCTTGAAGCCATGGGGCCCGGGGCATCTGCCTTCTTTGCTTCCCCCCTAATGCTGGCCCTGCTTTAGTTAACATGATAGATGCCCTGGCATAGCTAACTGCACCTCAATAGGTGTAGCTAATATCACTGCACTAAGGGCTCCTTTTACTAAGCTGCGTTAGGGCTTTAACGCGCAGAATAGCACACGCTAAATTGCCACCCTCGCTAGACCTTAACGCCAGCATTGAGCTGGTGTTAGTTCTAGCCGCGTAGCGTGGGTTTAGCGTGCAATAAAATGCTTCGTGCGCTAAAAACGCTAATGCAGCTTAGTAAAAGGAGCCCTAATTGCAGTGCAGCTAACTCATATTTAAAGGTGTTTCTCTCTGTTAATTCATAGGGGAAACTGCTTGGAACACCCTCAACAATTAACACAGCTTTTTAGTTAGTATACATTTGGATATTAATGCAAAGTAGTTGAAAATCTGACCACACTGAGTCCTTATCCCAATAATAATAATAGTATAGGACAGAAAAATCTATTATCGGAAGGTGTCCCAGTTAAATGAAATTAGAAGATAGAGGGAATTTGATGGGGGCTTGGTTTGATTTTGGTAATATGTTTTGAAGCCTCATTGGGGTTCATTTTTATAGATTCTGTGCTGATATTAAGACTATGGGCTCCTTTTACAAAGGTGCGCTAGCGTTTTTAGCGCACGCACCGGATTAGCGTGTGTTATAGCGTGTGCTACCCGAAAACTACCGCCTGCTCAAGAGGAGGCGGTAGCGGATTGCGTGTGCGGCAATTTAGCGCGCTATTCCATGCGTTAAGGCCCTAACGCTCCTATGTAAAAGGAGCCCTAAATTGCAGATACTGTTGCATATTAAAACCTTTGGCTACTTTAAATTGCTTTGTTCTGTATGCATTTAGAGGCAAATTATATGAGAGGTGCCTAAATAAATAGGCATTTAAAGTTAGGTGCCTAACTTAATAAATTGACTTCAATTATGAGCTTTAACAAGCTCATTGCTTAATTGGGTGGTAGGTGCTTATCTTCTTCAAAAGATAGCCTAACAACAAAGTAGTAATAGCGAACATCCAGTCAGCCCAATCTGTCTAAAACCAATACCCATTCAATTTTCCAATACAGTCAAAATCCTCAGTGTTATCATAGATGACAAATTACATTTTCAGCAACAAATCAGCTCAGTAATTAGGAAAACTTTCTTTAAGCTTAAAATGATTACCGTATTTTTCATTCTATAAGACGGACCCGACCATAAAACGCATCCCCCCTGTAGAGGAGGAAAAAACAAAGAAATAAAATTTGGTTCTGAATTTTTTTTTCTTGCTTTTTCCTCCTCTAAAGGGGGATGTGTCTGGTGCTGGGAAGCCCGAAGCAGCCCGCCCACAGCCCGAAGCAGCCTACAGTCCCTCCCCCCCCGATACCTTTTTAAACTGGCAGAGGTCCAGCGCGGTCTCCTGCTGGATGGCTGCCTTTCGTTGCAGAGCAGCACACAATGCAGGAGCACGACCTTTGCATTTCCTGCCTGGTCTCACGCTGCTCCGTGACTGGCAAAGGTCGCGCACCTGCATTGTGCGTTTCACTGCAACGAAAGGCAGCCATCCAGCAGGAGACCACGCTGGACCACCGCTAGTTTAAAAAGGTACCGGGGGTGGGGGCGAGGTGTATTCACTCCATAAGACGCACCCACTTTTCCACCCCCTTTTTGGTGGTGGAAAAAGTGCATCTTATGGAGCAAAAAATACAGTAGATCAGATACAAGCCTATTAGAACTATCATCTCTCAACATCTTATTTAACTCCCTGGTGATCTCACAACTTGACTATTGTAACTCTTTATATCAAGGCATAACCCAAAAAGAACGAAGGAGATTACAGATCATCTAAAACACTGCAATAATATTAATATATAAAGCTAAAACATTTGACCATGTTACGCCTCTAATGATAAAATCACACTGGCTACCAATCACACACAGAATCACTTATAAAATTCTACTGCTTACATTTAAAACTAAAATCACACCCACCCCATCTTTCATTGACAGACTTCTCATCCCATACTGCTTACCCAGAGTCCTTCACTCCAGTAATCAACATCTCTTAAATATCCCTTCATTACAACTTACATTCTATGACTCCATTAGGAAAAAAATATTCTCTTTCATAGCACCAACTCTCTGGAATTCATTACACTTGCATTTACGTGAAGAGACCCATACTGACAGATTTAAAACAAACTTAAAAACATTTTTATTTAAAGACGCCTATAATATGTAACTCCTACCCATGGAATAAAACAAATGAAGGAAGAGCATCCTCCCCTCCCCCTCATGTATTAACCTTTTAGGTACTTCTTTCCTATTATATTTTGTACTTCTCCCACCTTTCCTGTTCATTTCTAGGAGTCCTGTTAGTGCTCAGTCTAAATTATGTTCCCCCCTAATTTTTAGAAATTTTGTAATATGATTGATGTTAACCGCTTTGACAATTTTTTTTAGGCAGTATATCAAGTTATAATAAAACTTGGAAACCTGGATTTTTGAACCATTTTTTTTTTTTTTTTAAAGTCCATAAGAAAACCACTCAAATCAAGCCATTGGGATGTAGGAGCTACCAGCATTTTTAGTAGACTGGCCACACAGACATCCCAACAAAGCAGTGGGGCACCTTAGGAGACAGTGCAGTGAACTCCACATAAAAAGACCCAGGTATACATTTTATAGGGGTCCTTTTACAAAGGCGCGGTAGCGGTTTAACGCGTGGAATACCACACATTAAACCGACTGCCGCGCTAGTACCTAACGCCTCCATTGATGAGGCGTTAGTATTTTAGGCTGCCGCGGGGGTTAGCGTGTGATGAAATGTCTGCGTTAACCCCCGTAGCGCGCCTTGACAGAAGGAGCCCATAGTGTATGAGGAGTCCTCCAAAACCCAACCAAAATCTACTGGACCCAACTGTATATCACTCCGATAGTCCTTATGCCTGCAGGTGTCACCTAGATGTAGGTTCAGTAGTATATGGATGGGTTGTGGAAGGCTCACATAATCCACCATAAATGTAGTCATTACAGTGGGATATATGCCTGAGTTCCCCCATCTCAATGGTTGAATACACCACCCACTTAGCTCATCGAGGAACCTGCTTTCTGTTGCACTAGAACTGGCTATAACATTTGAAACTGTCATACAGGCAGGTACAGTATACAGTGGCGTACCTAGGGTATGTGGCATCCGGGGCCCATCATTTTTTGACACCCCCCACCCACCCTCCATGTAAAAAATATTTTTTGTAATAACCATGAAACGGTATAAATGGTCAGAATAGAAACAGGGAGTGAAAATATTATTTTATTGAACCTCATATATGTAACCATTATTCCAAACATAGCAACATAAATTATGTCTGAATTGTCATGACATCAGAAGTACGTATGGAGTAGTTGCAGGTGATGCTTGGGACAGTTCTGATTGTGTTAGTTTGGTTTTATGTGTTTTTTGAATAGAAGGGTTTTTATTTCTTTTTGAAGATTTTGTAGTCTGTGTTCGAGGTCAATAGGTTGTAGAGTTGGGGGTCGAGTGTTAGGAGGTTGTCGAACAGTTTTTTTCTTTTGACATTTTTGGTTGGAGGGTGTGTGAATGGTGTGCGAGTTCTCCTATGTCTGGTTGAGGTGGATTTAATTATTTAGCTGAAGAAATTAGTTACCCCCCCATTCCACACACATTAATTCTCTTCCATTTTTGTTCCCATTATAAAAAACACTGATAAGTTCCCAGAAAAAAAATACATTAAAATAAGAAGTGAAACCAAAGGCCCCTACAGATGAGAACATAACATAAGAATAGCCTAAATGGGTCAGACCAATGGTCCATCATGCCCAGTAGCCCATTCTCATGGTAGCCAATCCAGGTCACTAGTACCTGCTCAAAATCCAACGAGTAGCAAAATTCCATGCTACTGATCCAGGGCAAACAGACACTTCCCCATGTCTTAATAACAGACTATGGACTTTTCCTCCAGGAATTTGTCCAAATCTTTCTTAAAACCAGCTAAGCTATCTGCTTTTACCATAACTTCTGGCCACTTCATTTTTAAGCTGAGATCTTTCCTTCCAAACAGAGACCTTGCTAGATGTCAAATACAACACAAGGGAACTTCACAAGGACTTAGCTGTGCAGGAAATGTGAATCTCCTCATACACCCACCTATAGTGCAAAAATGTGCAAAGGTCTGTTTTTTTCGATCACTAGATAGCCTAATGCCACATAAGCAGCACTGTTACAAAAGGTCAATGCTAAGGTTAATAAAGTTTCCTTCCTTGGACCACAAGGAGATACTGACAAACCACTGGAAGAGATCCCAAAACAACTACCTAGGCACAATACCCAAAGACCCACTCAGTGTGTGAACCAGTTGAGTGGAGTGGACTAACTGGGGGTTGGAAATGGGCCCGGAGTTTGCTCAGGAGAATTTCCCAGACCACCTCTTCCTCTCAACACATTGACACACTGCCACCACCACCACTAGGAACACCTCATTGGGTAGGCCAGCAATGCTTATAAACTTTATAAAACACATTATTATATTTTCTTATAAAGCACATATTTTAACTGAACTCTCTGACATCCTCAGCCTTTCCATTTACAAAAATAGAAGGAAGAAAAGTTCCCATTTCCTGCTGTCTCATGTCCCCGGCCTATACAATATTTTTCTTCTACAGACCCTTCAAAAGTCTGACCAAATCCTCATTTCACTTGCATTATAAAGTACTGATGATGCCATCTCTCCCCAATCCCAGGTCCTAAAGTCTGAGGCAGTAGCACAAACTTCCCGATTCAGGAAGAAAAATTTCGATTCAGCCTATTTAATTGGTTTTTCGATTCGATTTTTCTGCCCAGTTAGGTGATTTTTTTTCAAAAATCCTGGTGGGTTTTATAGCTTTTTCACCCCCTTTGGTTTCTCCTAACCACACTGGCGCTGTGGTGTAAATAAAATAAAGAAACAAAAAGGACTTTTCCTCTCTCTGTTAAATCCTAGCTCACGTTTGCGGTCTAACACCAGCTCTGGCAGGATACACATTTCAAATCTGACATATTGTAATCACAAAACAGAAAATAAAATTAATTTTTCTATCTTTTGTTGTCTGGTTATTTTTCAAATCTTGTTGGTCCCAGGCTCTGGTTGTCTTCTGATAACTTGCTTGCCAGGGTCTCCTTCTTTCTTCATGCTAACCATCCAACTGCCATCTCTGTCCTCCCTTTCCATTTCCCTTCCCTCCCCAGGAAGTCTGGTATCTTTCCTTTTTTTTCATCTCCCTCCACAGATCCACCTTTTCTTAACTACCCTTTCATCCGGCATCTCTCCCTCCTTCCCCACCACCCCAGGGCCCACCATCTCTCCCTTTCTTTTCCCAATTACCAGTATCTCTATTTCCCAATCCAGTATCTCTATCCTCCTCCAAACCATCCCTTGTGTCCAATTTCTCTCCCTTTCTGTTCCTTCCCTCCCTAAATCCCATGATCCATCATCTCTCTCCCTCTCCTCTATTTTCAGACCCATTATTTCTTCCCCCCCAAAGTCTGGCATATGCACATCTCTTTGAACACCCCCTTCCCTCTGTGTACTTCTACACCAGGGTCCCCCCCAAAGGCCTGTCCCCCCTTGAAGGCCTGTCCCCCCCTTGAAGGCCTGTCCCACCCCCTTGTAGGCCTGCCCCCCCTTAAAGGCCTGCCTGCCTGTCCCCCCCTTGAAGGCCTGCCTGCCTGTCCCTCCCGAAAGCCTGTCTCCCCCCATGAAGGCATGTCCCCCCCCTTGAAGGCCTGCACCCCCTGAAGGCTGCACCCCCCCAGAAGGCCTGCACCCCCTGAAGGCTGCACCCCCCAGAAGGCCTGCACCCCCTTGAAGGCCTGTCCCCCCCTTGAAGGCCAGCCTGCCTGTCTCCCCCCCAAAAGCCTGTCTCCCCCCTTGAAGGCTTGTCCCCCCCCCTTTAAGGCCTGCATCTCCCCTTGAAGGCCTGCCTGCCCGCCCCACCCCGAAAGACCGCTCATTCTCCCCACCCCCCATCCAGACATCCGGTTCTTCCCCTCTGGCCGCCCCGCACCATTAAGAGTACTGAAGCAGCCTGCAGCAAGATCGCGATGTCAGCGAACTTGAGCTGCTTGTGCTGTCCTCCGCTGCAGACCCGCCCCCCTCCTCTGATGTCAGTGGAGGGGGCGGGACCGCGGCGGAGGACAGCATGAAGCAGCGCAAGATCGCTGACATCGCGATCTTGCTGCAGGCTGCTTCGGTACTCTTAATGGTGCGGGGAGGCCAGAGAGGAAGAACCAGCCGTCGGGGGAGGGGGAGGGGGGAACGGACGCCGGAGCACCCCTTCAGGGCTCGCACCCGGGTCGGACCGCCCCTTCCGCCCCCCCCTTGGTACGCCACTGACAGTATATACTGTTTCATTTATATCTTTAGGGTGGGAGGGGGGTCAGTGACCATTGGAGGAATGTGGGGGGTTATGCCTTTATCTCTCCAGTGGTCATCTGGTTAATAATTGCACCTTTTTGGCACTTATTAAAACAGGTCTAGCCCCAGACATCCAAATTGTGTCCTGGACATTTTATGAAATGTTTGTTTATTACAGAAAAAATTTTCATGCCATAAGCCCGCCCTAGTCCCACCTACACCATGCCTCTAACACACCCCCTTGAGATTTAGACGAACTGCACACAAACAGCATAGAAATTCACCTAGAAAGTAGGTTTTGAAAATAGCAAATTGGGATGTTTTGGCAAGAAAAATGTTTATCTGCCCCTTTATGCCACTTTTTTTAATGTCTTTTTTTTTTTTCGAAATCTTTATTAATTTTAAGAACCAACACAAAGTGCAACATATTATCAAACAGTTAACAAAATAGACAGCACACAGTTCCATCAATTGATATAATAAGTACATATCCCTCCCCCTCCCCCCCACCCACCCTTTCATACAGTTTAAAACAATCATGAGCAATACAAATGATCAAGGTAAACAAATTACAATTCAAAAATAAATTAAGTACATATCCCCCCACCCTTCCTGAATGTGTATAATCAACAGGAAAAACTAATAATCAATGTTTACAAAATTTTGTTAATGGGTCCCAAATTGCTTTGAATTTCTTACACTGTCCCAATTGTAGTGCACTCGTATGTTCAAATTTATAAGTTTGGCACAAAGATTCCCCATAGATAAGATAGATTAACAAGTAAAAAAAAATAAAGGAACTAATTTTAAAAAGGTTGCACATGAGATCAGAAGTATGGTTGAATATTATCTTAGCTGGGATTGGACTGGATAACAACGTTATATAATTAAGAACAATCAACAACGAGCATTGAAAGATTTGAAGACCCTGTGCAAGTTAAGGCTACTTTGTACATGCAAAAAAACAGTAAAAGGTATGAAATAAGTCTTTAATATGCACAGTACAGTGATTCAAATTGCTGTTAGCATAAGCATGCTAAAATTAGTATCTCTGTACAAATAGGAATATCATTTACAAATAAAACTTTAACATCTATAAGGCTATTAAACAGGTATGCTTAGCTTCCAAATTACCCTTAACTTGCTGTCAATGTCTTTTCAATCTCTAAAAGTCTTTTTCATTGTCATTTTCATTTTTAGGGCGTCAGACATTCCAACTATTCGCTTTTATTTTAGCGATATAGAACTGTTTTGGCTATGTCTGTAGCTGTAACTTCTTCATTCGCCCAATTTTTAAAAATTTCCAAATTAGCCAGTGCTGTTAAGAGTACTGTATACTATTTAACACCTATCTGTGAAGAGCTAATTATTTTCTAATGTGCATGAAACTGCAGACAAAAAAACATGAAAAGTAAGGTTGTGTTCAAATTTAAATATCCTCAAAGGTCTATGGATACAATTTGATTATATTTCTGTTTTCCAAAACAGCAAAGGACAAGAAAACCAAAGGACTCTAACTGGAAAACAGTGTCCAAGATCATTTTAATTATTAATAACAAACAAAAAAAATTTGGATCCATTTTAAAAAACCTGACATGGTTGTGCTTCTATGCATAATGTCCTGCATCAACGGTATGAACAGAGGCTTCAACGGTAAAGCTTAACACATACATATGATAGATAGAGCAAGCAGGCTAACATCCCACAAGACCAGTAATCCCATTGCTTAAATAATATTACTGATTGAAGGGAGAGAGCATAGCACTGTCCAAGAGTCAACTGAAGAGACTGCCATAGAAGAACTGTACTGTAAACATTTGCCCTTGGATTTCTATAAAAGTCACCAGAAGTTAGGCATGATCCTGTGATGCACATGCAAATTGATTAGTTAAGAAGCCATTAACAATCAATAATCAATAACTGGAAGCTCCACACTCAGGAGGGTATTTCTTTCTTCTACCAATGGGTGTGAGGCTAGCCATGCCATTGCTTTTCCCTTCCAGAGTCTGGTAGTCTATGATCAGCAGGGTGGAGTGGCAAGGTTTCTTTGACAGAAGATGCCACATGGCCCCCAATGTCAATTCCAATGTAAGAGGGCATTATATAGTATGTTAGACTGAATCTCATGTGACTCTGGTCCCTGAAACAAGGGTGGGTTGTTATTCCACCTTATTTTGCCAGTCCAAATTTAAAAGCCAGTAAGGATGGGGGAGACGAAACATGTTCCAGTCAGGTCCTGTCTCTTGTTATTGTTTAATGTGCCAGATTTTTCCTGCATTTCAACACACAAGACCTGTGAACTATGAGATCAATATTCAGCTATTTGACGTTGAACATTTTGCTCACTGCCAATGGTGTTATTCCCAGATATTTAAAGCCAGGACCTAGGCAGGCTCCATCATTAGAAATCCAGTTCTTTTTAAGCCGGCTAACATGTAGCTGCTTAAGTTGTATTCAGCACTTAATCAGTCACGGGTTACTGCATAAAACAGGGTGGACTTTTTTTGTGCTCCTGTTTATGCCGTAAACCTGGCCACTTAGGGGCAGATTCTATAAATGGTGCCTAAATTGGCCGGTGTCTAAAAAATGACACCAACTGAGTGTCAGTCACACTTAGGCGCTGTTTATAGAATTGCAACTAGCGGCGCTTAGGTAAAAACTTAGGCACCTGAAATGTAGGCGAAGGTTTTAAAGGCCTACATTTCAGGCACCTACATTTTTGCAGAATTGTGCTTAGCAGTGCTTAAGACATACTCTGCCCATAGAAATGCCCACTTAGGTGTTAGGCGCCACTAAGTACATTGCGATAGGTGCCTATCACCCAATTTTTTTTTTAAACCTATTATTGAGGCTGTTAAGGGTATTTTGCCAATTAAGTTGGGTACCTAGGGGGCGCTTAACTTAGGTGACCTTTATATAATCAGCCCTTTCATGGCTGGATGTGAGCACTTAAGTGGCCAAGAGCTGCCTCCACTCCCAAAACACCCCAGAACATAGTCAGCTTTGATTTAGGCGCTAACTGTGATATTCAGTGGCACTTAGCTGGTTAAGTGCCGTTGAATATTAGTGACTAGCCCCGACCATGCGATTTAACTGTTCAATGGCCAACTAAATCACCTTGAATATCAGGCCCTGCATGTTTTTAAACATTGGCCATCATAATTTTTTATTTGTCAAACTCAGTAAGTTTCATAAATGTTTCAAACTCCTGCATTTGAGTAAGTCAGTCCTTCAATTTATGCTTCTAAATAGAGGAACTTTGTGTGGAATGCCCAAATTTTAACGATATAACCACTGAACCAACAGACTGCAATATTAGTAGTTCCCTAAATAATCAAGCTATAGATCGTTATGATCTTGTAAGGATAGGTGAAAAGTTATTAAGGGAGTAATAAATATTGATGTTTGTGGCTATGCTTATCTAACTCATCAGATATACTTTCATCATCTGTATTAACTATGCAAATTAAAATTGGCTTAGAACTGTGCAACATTTATGATTTGCCATAAAGTCTATGTTATAGAAGGGTTTGTTTGAAGGTAGTTCACTTAGGATTCACTAAATTGATTTTATCTCTCCATGGTCATGACTGAACTTTAGTGGTTATTGATTGCAGCCTTTTCTAGATCTGCTATAGAATCTAAATCTTGTTTACTGAAACAGAGACACTTTGTATACAATTAAAAATGTGTTGTAAATCTATGTGTTTTCAAGGCGTTTCATGAACGCAGCCTTTGCACTGAGCAACCATATCCATATGTCTTTTAAAAAAAAACTTTTTTTGAAGTCCTTGCTGTAGCAGCGTAGTGAATATTTCTTCATGATTGCAATGTAAACAGGTAAATGACGGCAGGTAAAGACGGATTTGGGTTTCTTTCTTTGTAACTTGTTATATCTTTAAAGAAGTAGACATTGACAGAACACTTTAGCATCACACTCATCGCCAACCGAATACACAGAATGAAATATGAACACCACGCCATAAAATCTCAACAGAGTATAAGACAGCATATAGCATGGTTCTACAGTATAAAATGCCTCTGAAGTTATGCAGTTTATAGAATCAGGCTTAGCACCCATACACGTGGCTGAAATTTAGGTGCACCCATTTAGACCAATGAAAACCAGGCCTAAATACCTACACCTAAGTTGTGTGTTGATCGGGCATATTCTGTAACAGTGTGCCTAACTTTTAGGAATGCCTATGACCTACCCATTCTCATCCCCTGGCCTTGCTCCTTTTAGAGTTTCGCACAGTAGAACTTTTGCACATTACTTTAGAGAATGTGCTTAGAAAGTCGTGCATGCAAATTCTAATTAGTGTCAGTCATTACTAGTTAATTTGCCATTAGCGCTGATTAACTTGTTAAGCAATTAAGTTGTGCATTCAAAACCACAATGTGTAAGATTTGCATGTTCAACTTTGGTCGCTCTATGCAAAATCAGAATTGGAGAATTGGAGATGTGATGGTTTCAGCGGTAGGAGTACAACTCTGGAACTCTCTCCCTGGAGTTATGAGGCTATGTAAAGATTGAGCATGTTTTAGGAAACAATTGTTAAGGCATGTTTCAGGAAAGTATATGATATGGATTAATTTTATACTGCTGTAATTAGACATCACATTGCCCTTTTTGCGTAATGAAGAGATTTTGCAAGATTATGTAAGCATTTTTATCTCGATAATTCTATCTCGATAATTCTATCTTGATAATCCTGCCACGTAAAGGTTATTTTATTTGATGTATATGTAGTTTGTTGTTATATTATGCAGTAGCGTACCTAGGGGGTGGGCGGGGTGGCGGTCCACCCCGGGTGCACGCCCCAAGGGGGTGCACAGGAGAGAGCTGAGTATTCTCCCTAGGGCCTTTCAGCTGGGCGGTCCGCCCAGGTAATTTAGATGACCGCCCAGCTAAATTCTTCTGCCTCTGCTGCTGCTCAACATAAAAAAAAAAAAAAAAGCCGGCTTGAAGATTTCACCTTAGCCCATATCGAACTTATGTTCCGGGGCTCTAAAGTGTGTGTGCCGGCTTTCCTTCTCTTCCCTCCGAAACCGGAAGTTATGTCCGGGGGGGGGGGGGAGGGAAGAGAAGGGAAGCCGGCACGCACATGTTAGATCCCCGAAGCATAAATTTGCTATGGGCTAAGGCGGGAGACAGGTCAGTGAAGCTTTCCATTTGCTCTTCTTGCTGCCGGGTCCTGCCTACTTTCAGTTTCCACGAAGGCAGGACCCGGCAGCATTTCCCCCAATCGATTGTGATCTTGGGCCGATCAGCCTTCTTCTCCAACGGCAGAATTGACATTGGGGAGAGGAATGCTGGTCGGCCCGAAGTAGGGAGAGCTTGGGGGGGGGGGGGGGGCGGCGGCCAGCGGCTTTGGGGCCTGTTCCCCGATGGCAGTGACATTGGCAGTGGCTTGGGGGAGGCAAGGAGAAAGAAAGAAAGTAAGATGGCAGGAAGAGAAACAGAAAAAAAGAAAGGGGGCATGAAAAGAGAAAGAAAGAAAGGGCAGGAAGAGAGGAAGAAAAAGTTGGGGGAAGGGGAATGAGGTCAGGAGGAGAGGAAGCATACAGGCTGAAAGAAGGGAAAAAAGATTGGATGCACAGTCAGAAGAATAAAGTGCAACCAGAAACTCGTGAAATTACCAAAGGTAGGAAAAATGATTTTATTTTCAATTTAGTGATCAAAATGTGTCCGTTTTGAGAATTTATATATTTTGCACTATGGCCCCCTTTTACTAAACTGCAATAGCGTTTTTTAGCGCAGGGAGCCTATGAGCGTCGAGAGCAGCGTGGGGCATTCATCGCAGCTCCCTGCACTAAAATCCGCTATCGCGGTTTAGTAAAAAGGGAGGGGGAATATTTGTCTCTTTTTGTATAGTTGTTACTGAGGTGACATTGCAAAAAGTCATCTGCCTTGACCTCTTTGAAAACCCGCGGAATATAAATGATAATTAACATTTTCTCTGCGTACAGCATGCTTTGTATTTTTAAAATTTTATTGTTGGTAGATCATTTTGACTTGGCCACAAAGGTAAGGGGGAGGGAGGGAGGGGAGCTGCTGAAAGACATCTAGTAATCCTTGCAGGCTTGACTGTGCAGGGAATTATTTTGTAAAATCATGTTTTGTTATGTGACTGGCATTATTTAGACTTTAATTTCTATGAATGAATAGAATGAAATTGATATAAAATTACTTGCTTGTTTTTATGTGCGTGCGCTGAAGGAAAGTGGAGAGAAAGTGGGCTGAGGACGCAGAAGGGAAATGGGGAAGAGAGAGTGGGGAGAAGACGCTGATTTATAAATTGACAATTGTACAGAATATTGTTTCTTTTTATACTTTAATATAAACAATTCAAGACTTGTGTGGATGGAATCAGGTGGTTTGCGGGGATGGGGACCGAGCTTACAGGGATTAGTACAATAAAATGGTATTTTTTTATTTCCCATTATTTGTTTTATTTTTATTTGTTAATTCGTAAAGTGGTGATTGTTATGTATCAGTTTTTTCAAATTTACATCTACTGTCTTTATATTTTGCACTGTATTACAGGACATGTGTTACTGTTTTTGTGGTGTTGCATTGTATGCAGAGTCTGGTTTCTTGGCGGTTCAGTTTAACTTTTGTCTACATATTTCTATTTTTAGTTTGTGATTATTCCATATTGGGCCAGGGTGTATCTCTGTTCTGTGTGTATGAAAAGAACATAGTTTTCAGTTGGCATTGACTACAGGATCAATTGACTGTGCGAGATCTGGCTTGTTTAGTTTTACAATGTATGTATTGGTGTTCTAGTGCTCACTGCAGTGTTTAAGATGTTACCTTTTCCTAGGTACACTCTTGTTATGCAATATGTGGATTGTTACTAAAAATCATATTTTTCATATAGATGGGGGGGTGTCAAAAAATGATGGGCCCCGGGTGCCACATACCCTAGGTACGCCACTGATATTATATATGTTAATTTTGTACATAGCTTTGATTTAAAGCGGTTTATAAATTTTTTAAATAAATAATGATTATTAATATTGTGATTCTATTGGCCAGGAATTTGATTCTATTGGCTGAGAGGCAATGGAAAAAAATAAAGGCTGCAGATGACTATGGTAGTTGTAAGATTCAAGGGATAGAAGCAAGATGATGGCGGTGTGAGAGCAGCCAGAAGCTGGAGTTCATCTTACCTTGCTATTCCTCAGGCTGAGTATTTTGTTCACCAGAGATTTTCCTTTCCCTTTTGGGAATTACAATATGTCCCATACCAAATGCAAGGGGATTGTCCGGCTGGACCTTCCTACAGCTGGGCAGTTTCGATAGACAAGCTCACTGGCTCACTGGCTGTGGTTGCTTCGGTGGAGAGAGCCATCGGAGCATTAGGGCTGGAAAACATCTTTATCCCCCCCCCCCCCCCGAAGCTCAATTACCGCCTAATCCGGCTCATGGAGGTGCTGAGGGTAGCTATGCTGAGGACGAGGACCCAACATGTCCGACGCTAACCAGAGGGGAAGGCCCACGCAGCCCATGGAGCCGAGACAACATCGAGTGGAGGAGCGGAGTGGACCGACTCCTCGCAGGCAACTTTACATAACATTTGGAGAATGCTCCAAAAACTAGAAGCTGCAGCAACTCAATCAGCCGTTCAAAACTCTAAAGTTCTGAGTAAACTGGATGAACTTTCTTTTTCAGTACAGAATATTAAAACTGAAACGGACTCTAAATTTCACCAAATGAGTAAGGAAATATCTTCCTTACAAAATATATCAGCTACTGTGGCTAAAGATAGAGTTTTTTTTGCAAAGAAAAATTGAGCAATTGGAGAACCACAATAGTAGGTTAAATCTATGGGTACTTAATTTTCCTAAACTATTATTAATTACTCCTGTTGAATCGTTTAAAAAATACCTAATGGAAAATTTGCAATTTACCTCTGAAATGATTCCTCCAATAAATAGAATCTATTATTTGCCTAAGAATAGAGACAACTCACAAGATAACCAACAAGAAATAGAACAGCGAATTGACTTGAATAATTTAACTGAATTACTAGAAAATTCTAAAGAAGAAATTGAATATAGAGGAATTTTGGTGGTTTCATTGGTTTTTGAGCAGTACCTGAACTTAATTATGAAGGCTTTTTTTCGATCATCCCAAAGTTTCTTTATGGGACAAAAAATTAGGATATTCCTGGACGTTACAAAAGTAACTCAGGACAGTAGAAAATTATTTCTTGCTATGTGGGAAGAAGCAGTAAAATTGGGTGCAAATTTCTTGCTAAGTTATCCTTGTAAATGTCAGATAAACATGCTGGGACAAAATATGCTTTCTTTATGCCAGAACAGCTTTGAACTTTTTTGGATGCAAAAAAATTATTGCAGGTTTGATTAGAGCTGTAAAAGAAAGGGCCGTAATGAATCACGTTAAGCCTTTTCCTTAAATCTAATTTTATTATAAGAGCTCCCTATCTACTTTTTTGTTTCTCTCTAGGATAAAAGGGGTCTAAGGAAGAATTGAGTTAAATTGTCCATGTTTATATGACTTGTTGGGACCCTTTTTTATTATTTTTCTTCAATATTATTTGTGATTTATTAATTATTATACGCTAATAAGTCATATGTATTCTTCATGAATAATGGTCTATATTGCAGTATTACGAGGATTCTTGTAATTTAACGAGTATTTTTATAGAATGAGGAAAGGAATAAGTTTCATAAGAAGAAAATGCAAGAAGTACAACATAATCCTAAAGTTATTTCACACAGTGCAATACCTAGTGAATGGAAATGAGGAGCATGTTGAGGTTAAGGTAGATCCTAATGGGTATGCTGATTCAGGATTGAGATTGATAGAATGTTTATAGTGAATTCGGAGGATGATAGATTTTGGTAAAAAGATCAGAGTGGGGTTATGCTTAAATGGGTTGATTTTGAAATAGTAGATGAGGAGCAGTCTATGAGGGAGGGAAAACCCCTCCAAAAATGGGTCATAGAAGGTGGAGCAGGAAGTCAACCTCCTGAAGTTAACTAAGACTGCTAGAACATTTTCGTGTAATTGTGAACCCCTCTCTCTTCACTCTCCCACCCATCCTCTCCGCAAAGCACTCTAACTCATTCAGCAAACTTGAACCACAACATACATACTCCAAGCACACCACAGTCAGACATCAAGCACACTAGCTTGAGAGCAACAGGCAGTGCCAATAAGTTGAGATCCCATAGGGTAGATCTCCCTAAAGACAGAGTTAGGTCGAGGCTTTCCCTGTTGCAGTGAATTTGTTCACATCTCTGCTTTGTTCCTTTGCTGTACAAGTCATGTTGTTTCCTGACTAGTGTTTATTGTTTGTATTGACTGCTTTCTCAATAAAAATTATTTGCAAAAAAAAAAAAAAATAGTAGATGAGGAAAAAGTAAAGAGAGTGGTTAAAGGAACCAGATCAATTTGGGACCCTTGCTTGTCAGCACTGATAAAAACAATAATTGATGATATTAATACCATTAACTAGTGACCTCTTTTACAAAGTGGTAATGACCCCGAAGCCCATAGAGATTTAAAGGGCTTCGGGGCTGTTGCTGCATGGCAGCCGCTAGCGCGGCTTTGTAAAACAGGCCCTAAGATTGTTAAAAAGTCTCTGCAGCTGAGAATAGTGGCTAACTGTTGCAAGATTGCGACAATAAAGCCAGTTTTAAAGAGACCGAACATGGATCAAGAGAATATGGCTAATTATAGACCTATTTCAGTTATGTCAGTTATATTAAAAATGATTGAATACGAGGAGGAGCTTAATCAAGATGGCGACCTGAAACTCTTGGGCTGAATGCAGGACGCCGTTGAGCCCAGCTTTTTCCTTCACTTACCATACCTATGGTGAAGCGTAAATCCAAGACCTGGGTCCATTCTTTGGAACCCGGGCCACAGTCAGAATCTGGTCCGATGGACGCATTTGTCTAATGAAGACTCCAAGAGGAACCGGGAGGAAAGATATCGGCGCGAGGTGGGGGCATGTTGGAGAGCCCCGACACCTCTTTTGAGGCAACAACTCTCTCGCCGGAAGAGCGAAACATGCCGGTGCAGCCACTCCCCCGAACTGTGTTGCAGGACATGGGAAGCGAGGGGAGTTATGCAGCTCCCTCCGAGAGCTGTGAAGAGGATGAAGATGAAGATCTCACGGTCCGGAGAATCTCTGCTGCTTCAGTATCATCGTTCCTTCCCAGCGGAGTCCAGGAATTGGCAGGGGAACTACAAGAGTTACCTTTGATGAGTAAAACAACAGGTACTGTGTCCCTTAAAGACTTGAAAATTAACTTTTCAATAACTCCCTTGGTAAAGCCAACAGTAATTGACTTGAATTCTATTTGGGATGCGATTTCATCTTTACAAATTTCCCTGGGAACTCAAATTCTAACTTTATCCACACATTGTACAGGATATTATCTGAAACTGTGACTCTACAACAAAGAGTGGGCAAATTGGAGAAAAAAATCAATTGATCAAGTAAAGAAATTGGAAATTTTAGGAGCACAGAATCAGCTCCTTATAAAAGACAGTGAAAATATTAACTTTAAAATAGAAATTTTGGAAAATTTATCAAGGAGACAAAACCTGAGATTAATTAATTTTCCGAAATCAATGATTACAACAGCATTGGATATGTTAAGAGATATTTATCGGAGGTACTGAAAGTCCAACAAAACTGTTTTCCTCCTATTTCAAAAAATTACTACATTTCCTTGGGAAAGAAGAAACCTCCGGAGGTTCATCGGGAATTACCAATAGATGTTTTAGATTTAACAAATACATTAGAGAAGACAGAATCAGAACAGTTAACTTCTGCTACACTCTTTGTTCAATTAGCTTTAGATTCAGATAGGGAGTGGTTGTTAAAATTGTTTTTTTAAATATAAAGATGTTTTGTTTCTGAATCAGAAAATAAGAATGTACCCAGATGTCCCCAAGCAAGCACAAAAAAAGAGAAAACAATTTCTACTCTTGAGACCCCCAGGTATTAAAAATGGGTGCTACATTTGTACTAAGATTCCCATGCAAGTGTTTAGTTAATTACAAGGGAGCTAGATATATATTTTTTGATTCCACACAGTTTTCGAGATGTATTTTAGATAAAGAGGTGACAACTGCAAGTACTCTAATCAATATCCAGGAATATTGCTCATGAATTGCTTGGGTTCAATTCAGGTCGCCTGACTTTAGTTTCCTTTAAAACTATTATGGTGTAAATTAGTCTTCGATATTATTGATACGCCTTCCTCAAGGTTTGTGGACTAATTAACAGTTGAAGGACATTTGTTTAATTTTCTTGTTATACTAATTACTTTATGATATTGGTTATATCTTGGAAATTGTTTATTTTCATTATGACTTTATTGTTATTTAAAAAATGGAAATCTAATAAAGATAAAATTACAAAAAAAAAAAAAAAGATTGAATACATTGTATTTGAAAAACTGAATTTGTAGAGGCAAATAGTATCCTGGATGTACATCAGTTTGGGTTTAGGAAAGGCCATGGGGTGGAAACTTTATTACTGTCAATTTTTGATGTGCACTGGAGAGGTATGGATAAGGGGAAAACATTTTGCATGGTATTGCTTGACATTTCTTCAGCTTTCAATACAATTGATCCTTTGATTCTTTTGAGTAAATTGTAGGAGAGTAGAGTAGAGGAGTACAGTTTTAAAATGGTTACGAATATTTTTAACTGACTGAAGATTTGTAGTGAAGAATGGTGAGAGTTTGTCTGCGACATTTTCAGCAAAGAGGGCTGTGCCGCAGGACTCAGCACTCTCAGCTTTGCTGTTTAATGTGCATATTGCATCACTGGGAAAGGTTTTGATGGAAGTTCAATATCGTATCTATCGTATCTATGCAGACGATATTTGGTTTTTTGTTCCCTGTTGAATGAGGAATCAATTTTCTACAAAAAAAAAAATGGACAGAGTGCATTGATAGAATAAAGGAATGGATGGCTGAGAATGCTCTGAAATTTAATATTCAGAAAACAGAATTAATGTTCATTGGGCAGGATGAAGATTTATTGGGAGTCAAAGATGTTGAATTATGAGAAACAAAATTGATTAAATTATTGGGTGTCTGTCTAGATAGCCACCTATCCATGGAGAATCATATATTGTATGTGATTAAAGGAACATTTTTTCAAATGAGGGTATTATCATGAGTTAGATCGATGCTATCGATGCTGCACTTTCAGACTGTGGTCCAAAGTCTTGTAATCAATAAGCTTGACTTTTGTAATGCTCTATTATTGGATATTATCTAATTCTAATCTTCTATTTGTGCGTCATGCATACCTAGTTAGCTCAAGGCGACATCAAGAGAGGAAGGATCAGGAGAAGGGGGGAGGGGGAAGGCAGGAGAGGGGAAAGTAGAAGAAGGGAGAAGAAAGGAGCAAGGGCAAAAGTCTAAGGCCTGCAGGTAATACAGAATACAGCTGCTAGGTTGATTACTGGGGTGTCAAAATATGACCATATCACTCCTGTTCTAAAAAAAACTACTTTGGTTGCCTATTGAATCTCGAATCGAGTATAAAGTGTTGACTGTAATACAACCGAGTGCTTTATGATATGGCACCATGGTACCTGATTCAAATTTTGAGGAGATATACCCCAAACTGAAATTTATGATCAGAATCAACTATGAGATTAATTGAGGAAAAGACTCAGGAGGTACATGATTTAAAAAAAATCCAGTTTGGCTGCTGTATCGATAGCGGGCACAAGACTTTGGAACTTAATGAAAGGGACATTAAGATTATGTGGAGACTTCAAATCCTTTAAAAAATTGCTAAAGACCAGTTAATTTGTGAGAGCTTTTCTTACTTGATTGTTCTGAAACCAGTATAGAAAACAGGACACTGATATGTGATTTGGATATAAGATTATGGTTCTTAATAAGTGTTTTTACTTGATAATGTATCAGGTTTATTTAAAAATTTGATATACCGCCTTATCAAAATTCAAAGCAGTTTTACATAATATATAAAAACAAGGTATAATAAGAATGTACATTAAAAAAATTAAAGATGCTACAAATAATCAGACGCACTGACAAACATTAACTTACCGATACAGGATGGAAATGGGCAGAAATACAATTTATATAAAGAGAAAGAGAGGGGAAGAGGGAACAAAAGGAAGGGGAATAAAATATAAATAGTCTAGAATAATGTAAAATAAGCTAAAATGATTGTAAAATGGCAAGGAACAGATTTCCATTGCCATCCTTAGAAGGACTATTATACATCACTAGTTTTTTAGCCCGTTACATTAACGGGTGCTAGAATAGATGTATAGACTTAAGCATTTCTTTCTTTCTTTCTGTCTGTCTTTCTTTCTGTCTCTTTCCCTGGCCCCCTGTCTGTCTTTCTTTCTTTCTGTCTCTCTCCTCCTGTCTGTCTTTCTTTCTGTCTGTCTCTCTCCCTGGCCCCCTGTCTGTCTGTCTTCTCCCGGACAGCCACAGTGCCTGCCCACCTACCAGTCTCGCGCTCCCAGCCTGGGCTTCTGAGCGCCGTTGCCTCGCACTTCTTTTGTGCCTTGATAAATGCTACCTCTCTGCAGGCACTGATGCTGAAATTCTACTTTTTCTTGCACTATCATACCCACCCCTGGACAGCCACAGCGCCCGCCCACCTACCAGTCTTGCACTGCCCAGCCGGGGCTTCAGAGCGCCATCGCCCCAGCCAATCATCAGCCGCCTTGGTTTGGGCCACTCCACGGCGCTAGGCGGGCGCAGCCCATGCCGCTGTCACACCAACCCGCCGAGCTGTCTTTCCTTCTCTGCCGGCGGGGACCGCTGAGGGCCTGGGTGCGGCGGGGAAGGTGGATCATTGCCTTGAATCCCGGGCCTTTTCTCCTTCCCCTAAGTCCCGGCCCCTCACTCCGCGCCATCTAGTACATGCGCACTCATGCCGCCACATCCCGACAGATCAGGGATCAGGGAACATGCGGCGCGACGTGCGCATGCACAACTTACCGTTTTATTATTATAGATATGTTTCTTTTAAAAAGAAAAACCTTCAAGTTACTTTTAAGTTTGTCAAGCGATGTAATTTCTCTTATATAATTTCGATGCTGAATTCCAGATAGTAGGGGCTGTAACAGATAAAGTATGCTAGTGCACATAGTGTTAAATGTATCTTAAAGAGGGGATGGATAGCAAGTTTTGATAAATGTTTTCAGAGATTAGGAAAGCTAGCAGATTGGGCAACAGTATAATAATGGGTGAATTTCAACTACTCAAAACCCATACACATATGCCCTATAGGAAATTGAAGGAGCCCCCATCCCCCGACGCTGCCACGCCCCCTTGCAGACACTAACACAAATGCTGCTAGGGAAATAAAACTCTAAGGGGTCCTTTTATCAAGCTGTAGTAGGTGTTTAACACTCGTGTAATATACCGCGCGTTATAACCGCCTTGCCGCGCTAGCCGCTAACGCCTGCATTGAGCAGGCATTAGTTTTTTTAGTCGGCC
This sequence comes from Geotrypetes seraphini, assembly GCF_902459505.1. NCBI lineage: Eukaryota > Metazoa > Chordata > Amphibia > Gymnophiona > Dermophiidae > Geotrypetes > Geotrypetes seraphini. The sequence continues at coordinate 308,485,755 of NC_047086.1, read as the reverse complement.
GCGGGGGTTAGCGTGTGATGAAATGTCCGACGCGCTAACTCCGCTAGCGTGGCTTGATAAAAGGAGCCCTAAGAGGAGTGGAGAAAAAAGCCTCAGTTCAGACTTCATGGGTGCCTGTGGCTGCAGTGGGTTTGCTGAATACAGGGCTCCTTTTACTAACCCGTGTTAGGGCATTTAACGCACAGAATAGCGTACGCTAAATTTTCACGCGTGCTGGACCTTAATGCCAGCATTGGGCTGGCATTAGTTCTAGCTGCGTAGCATGGGTTTAGCGTGCGCTAATAATGCAGTGTGCGCTTAAAAACGCTAACACAGCTTAGTAAAAGGTGCCCAGTGTTTTTGGTGCTTTGGAGCCCTAGTTGTAAGACAACTGCAGCTAAGTGTGATGTTTTCTCCTTTTTACATATTTGCTATTGTTTTTCATCTAAGAAGTGAGTTCCCTCCGGGCTGCTATAGTGCTTCAAACTTTGTTCCAGCGGCACTGTGGATATGACTAGAACATCTGATTTGAATGAAGTGATACATGAGAAATGAAGGGGATTTTTTTACCCATGAAGCTGAACTGAGGATTTTCTCCACGTCTTCGAGTTTTCTTTCCCTAGCAGGGTTTGTGTTAGTGTCTGCAATGGGGAGTGGCAGTGTCGAGGTGGGGGGGGGGGGGGCGCCTTCATTTTCCATATAGGGCATAAGTGTATGGGTTTTGAGTGATTTATGTGCCCTCTCCTTAGGTTTATTGAGTGATTTCAACTACCCCAACATTGACTGGATAAATGTTACATCAGGGAGTGCTAGGGAGGTAAAATTCCTAAATATCATAAATGACTGCTTCTTGGAGCAACTGGTCCAGGAACTGACAAGAAGGGGGAGTTATTTTAGATGGTCCTTAGTGAAATGCAGGACATAGTACAAGAAGTAACTGCTTTGGATTGTTTTTCTATTGTGGGCCCTGATTTTATGCATTGTCAGGAATTTTGAGATTTTTGTGGAGATTTGTTGAAGTTTAGAAAATTACTGAAACACATTTCTTTGCTCAGGTATTTTATTGATGTGAGAAGGTTATATATATATTCTGTGGGATGGGACTCTCCCTTCCTAATTCCTGTTCTATTTTATCATTTTGTTATGATTAATATTATTGGAAACATGTTGTGTCATTTTATATTATTTATGTTTACTGTGAGCCGCTTTGGTATAAAATGGACTATAAATATTTTAAATAAAATAAATAAATAAAATAAATCATAACATGATCATATTTGAACTGATAACTGGAGTGACGTTGCTAAAAAAATTTACTGTAGTAGCATTTAGGGCTCCATTTACGAAGGTGCGCCAGCGTTTTTAATGCACGCACAAGATTAGCACACGCTATAGCGCGCGCTAGCTGAAAAACTACCACCTGCTTAAAAGGAGGCGGTGGCGGCTAACGCGCGCAGCATTTTAGCCGCTAGGGCACCTTTGTAAAAGAAGCCTGGCAACTACGATAAAATGAGGAAAACAGTTTAAAAGAAGCTAAAGGGGTCTGTGGCAAAGGTCAGAAGTGTAAAACAGGCATGGATGGATGGAAGCCTAAACTAGATGTATTCCACGTATTAAAAAAGTTGGAAAGAAGAGAAAATGAGAGCTGGTGTGGTTAAAAGGTGAAGTGAAAGAGGCTATTATAGCCAAATAAACATTCTTTAAAGCAGGGGTGTCCAACCTGCCGCCCGAGGGCCACATGCGGCCCCGTGAAGTATTTTGTGCGGCCCCGGCTGAGGGTGATGCAGTGTTTTCCTCTGCTGCCCCTGGGTGTTTACCATTTTGCTGGCTCCCTCCTTTGTCTTGCTGCAGCGTTTGCGCGGCCCCAGAAACATTTTTTTCGGCCAATGCGGCCCAGGGAAGCCAAAAGGTTGGACACTCCTGCTTTAAAGAATGGAAAAAAGGTTTCAGTGAAGAAAATAAGAAGAGAAATAAGCACTGGCAAGTTAGATGCAAAGCACTGATAAAGAAAGCTAACCAAGAATATGAAGAGAAAGTTGCAAAAGAAGCAAAAACTCAGAACAGTTTTTTTAGGTACATCAAAAGCAGAAAACCTGTGAGGGAATCTGTGGGACTGTTGGATGATCAAGGAATAAAATATGCGCTGAGGGAGGATAAGGCCATAGCAGAGAGACTGAATTAATTATTTAGTTCGTTCTTTAATAATAATAATAATAATTTTTTTTTTGTATACCGCTATACCAAAAGTTCAAAGTGGTTCACAACAGAAAAGATATATACAGTCAATGTATATAAAGTACATAATAACACAGTCGATAAAAAAGAATACATCAATTAAAAAGCAAGAAGTTAAAACAGTATCACAACTAAAATGTAAACATGTCAAACAGGTGTGTCTTTAGTGATTTTCTAAAATCAAGATAAGAAGTAGCCTCAAGTATAGGTTTTCCAAGCCATATATTCAGTTTAGCGGCCTGAAATGATAAAATTCTGTCAAGAAACTTCTTATATTAACATGACTTTAGAGAAGTGTAATTAAATAGATTTATTCTACGTGTACTCTTATTAGAATAGTTGAAAGAAAACTGAGAGGCAAGGTAATCTGGTAGCATCCCGAAAACTGCTTTGTAACAAATGCAAGAAAACTTAAAAAGGAAAAAGATGCAAAAATTCAGTATACTGATGTCGGTAGAATCCCTGTGGTTTCAGAAAATTCCTCGCATGTCGCACGACGATCTTGTTCAAGAGCATCAGCCACAAATTTCACACATTGTTCATCAATTGTTGATTTCGGCCTTCCTGGTCTTGCATCATAATCTATGCTCACACGACCACTCCGAAAATGAGTTGCCCACCGAGAAACTGTACTACAGTCCACTGTTAACTCACCACAAACTTCACGTAACGCACTGTGGATTTCTGTCGAGTTTTTGCCATGTAGAGTTTCAATTTTAATGTACGACCTCTGATCGTTAACAGACACAGTACCCGAGACACCTGCAGCCTCCATTTCCCACACTTGTCACAGCCACACTATGTATGCTACAGAGCTCCTAAGTAGAGAATGACACGGTGACAAAATTAATCACTGTCCCCGTCCCCGCGGATAACCGCGGGAAACCATCTTCATGTCATTCTTTAAGGAGAGAGGGAAGAATCAGAGTATGAATGGCCACAACCATTGACCCGCAAGCTTTGCTTTGAGGAATGCTGGTGTAGAAGGACCAAGGTTGAAATCGACATTAGAAAATGACATGGGATTATTTCCCGCGGTTATCCGCGGGGACGGGAACGGTGATGAATTTTGTCACCGTGTCATTCTCTACTCCTAAGCACACGTCCTGCTGCTTCAAGCACTGAAGTGAAAGTGAAACAAGGTTTACTGCTATTGCATCATCCACTCCCCAATGTTGCCAACCTGTGCATTATTTATGAAATGACCCTCATATTTACAGTATTTATTGAGATTTCTGTCTTACTTCAGCTAGAGGCATCTATCAAAATAAAGCTACAAAGCGATCATCTTAAAATATAAAAAATACAGATCAAATCTTTAAACTTGATAACATATAATTCTCATCCATATATGTTACCACAGTTTACATGAATTGCATGAGAGAACATTATAAACATGCTTTTTTTTCAGTAAAGGAAAATGATTTATAATGTTATGTTAAATTTGAGATATAAAGTATAAGTCAGAAATGGAACTGCTTCTGTAAGTGACATTTAAGACCATTTGCAAAATTACTACCAAGCGGTATTAAAGCTCATTTAAAAAACTTATACACATGAGTCACTGCACTGAATAATATTTTCCTTAAGTTTTCACATACTGGTATGTCTTTACATTTGTATGCTAAACATATTGTAATATTTTTCTTTGGAGCTGAGTATGTCTTCTTGATAGTGAAATTAAATATGCTTAAAATATGAAATGCGTAAGATTATTGGTTTCTGTTAAATTAAGGAGGCAATATTCAAAGCGATTTTCACTGATAAATGAATATTTACTTGTAGGGGAAAGCAACTTAGAAAATGTTCCTCTCCCTCCTTTCTCCTCCTCTAGTTTAGCTAATTCTATAAACTCTATACATTTACCTGCACAAATAAATGTGGTGAGAATGAGTTGGAGAGTCAATGTACACATGGAGATTTCATTTGAAAATGTCTGTACGTATTTTTTACTTATAGTGGACCATCAGGCATCTATGTGGTAGGCCCGGAGTGGCCTACAGGGTGGGAGGGGTGAAGGCAGGCATGTACGGTAGAGGCTTGGTCAGCCCTTTTGTACTTTGGGTGTGGGAGGGAATGGGAATTGGAGTGGCAGAGAGCACTGACCAGAATCCCTTATGAAGGTCCTGGATGATATTCAGCTGGGGGGGAGGGGGGTCACATAAATGTTTATCAGCTACATATCAGCTGAGTCCTGCATGAGATCCAGCAGCCAGCACAACTTTAATTAGGTCTGGATAGTCAATGCTGATGCCGGGCCATGGCCCAGCATTGAGGGCTAAATTCTATGTATCGTGCCCAAATAAATCGATGCTGACAAATGTGCTATTTTATAATCTGTGCTTAAAGTTAGACATGGTTTATAGAATAGTGCTTGCACCCAGGAAACATGATTAAACGTGGTGCAAATTTAGGTGTGGAGGTCCTAATTCTGCAATTATGAATGCAATTTTTTAAAAAATGTTCCCAATACACCCATTCCTCACTCCCTTTTTTTACTCATTTTTAAAATTTAGGCAGAATCCTAAACTTACATGCATAACCAGTAATTGATTGTAATTAACACCAATACATGTATTTGCCTGATACAATGTCAAATATTGGCACTAATTATCTTATTATTCAATTTAGATGCATGACTAAAACTGTGCACACAAACTTTTATGTTTTTTTTAGAATGCACAGTTGACTATCTAGTGCATAGCCATAATAGTCAGCATATAAAAACACGCTGACTGCCATGGGCTGTATATTGCCTGGAGCATTTCTATGAGAATTGCTATGTATAGATAAATGCCTGTTACATGTGGAAATATCACTGTTTACATCTGTGAATCACAAATTGGGCTTCTAAAATAGCCACCACAATATAGTTTCTTTTCCAAAATGAACTACAAAGTGCACACAGAAATGTTCTTTTACCAGAAAATAATGAAAATGCATGTGGCTGTTGAGAATCCTTGGATAAGCTGTTCTGATTTCAGTGGGCCTTGGGCATAATTTGTTCATTTTATTGCAAGCATGTCAGTGTGCATGCTCCTGGCCTTGAAGGAATTTGGAGCTCTTGAATTGTTTGCTCTAACCTGTGGGCTAATGCTGCTTATCTTGCACTACATAATCGTACTTACTTAGCTCCCATGGCACCAAAGGCACACAGTAGAAAATTCCTTCAACGTAACAAAGGCAAACCATGTACAAGACTCTAATTTCACCTTCCTTTATTAGAAACGCTCAGAAATCCTTGGGATCAGTGTCTGCCATAGTAAGAGAATATATTACTGTTAACATCTTACATTGTTTGAAATGTTCTTTTGTTAAACACCTTATATATTTTGCAAAACACAGCAAATATACTCAAAAGGCTTTGCCCACTGTGCTTGCTTATAAGCATGCATTCCTACAAGTAAAACATGCAATAGAAAGAAGAAATCAGTAACACAATATTACTCATGAGTAAACTAGAATTTTGTAGCAAAAATATTCAAAACTTCACAAGTCAAGTCCTAAAGTAGTTATCACATGGAGGGTAAATTTATAACAGGGTGTTGGCAGATGGCGAAACGGCTGCTTTATGTAACTTGATGTTGAGCGAGAGCAATAATGCCAAGTAACAGGCATTTGGAGATGCAGATCTCCCATTAGAGCCATAGAAAACACACATTGCTTCTGAGCAACAATGCCAAATAAAGGGTTAAGATGTCAAGGCACATAGGTGAATAGAAGCCTATTTAGGAAAGATAACTCATGCTTGTATAAATAGTTTACCCAGATGCTTCCACACAAAGTTTCACTCTCTTTGTGGCAGACAATACATATATACATGTATGTGCTGTCAGGAATCAGGGGCATGTGTGTGTTTTCTTGCATAGATATGTAAGTGACAAACCCTCCCCCGCTCTGCCAAGTATCTGTCCCCTGAAACACTTATGAGTATATTGCATGAAAGTATACCCTTGGGCACTATTAAAAGTTCCTAGGTAAGCATGTAAAAAACTGTTTCACATGTATGCCACTTATAAAAGTAGCCCCAGAGCCGACAAGTTTCAAAGCCATTTACATGTCTAAAAATGACTCTTCTTCAGTATGGCTAAAAGTATGTGTAGTATGCCAAATCACGAGTGCTTCTACACTCAGTCAAGAAAGGTGATGCCATGAGCATGCTTTGGAAAGGGTCAGAAAATATAGCAATGGAGGCAGTGCATGCAAATCTCTCTCATGAAAATTCATTATGGATAGCCGGAAAACCTGAGTGGCTGGAGTGCTCAGTTCCTTGGGCGCTCTTTTCTATGCAAAATCACCTGTAAAAGCCCATAGGCACATCACAAAAAGGGTAGTATCATAATTGCCCCACCCCACCCCGCCATCAGTTTTTTCATTTTTTATTTCCATTAAAAGTAATATTCTGTACTGTAGCATTTTGTTCATTTTTCAGACTGGAATTCTGCACTATTCTGAAATATGATTCACTTACTCTCCTGTAGCTGACTATCTTTCCCTAGCTACAAGCCAACCAATATGTCATAATTCATACCCAGAAATTGACTTTATTATTATTGGTAAATACATTTTCGGTACCCTTGAGAATGGTTTTATCGTCAGAGACTTTTCCTTCAGTTTCCTAATGTATTTTATAAAGTAGGAAATACTTCTGATCTCCTTTTGTTCTAAGATCTTTCAACTCAGAGCTGCCAAGGGAGAGCAGAATTATTACCATCTGCCAGTTTCCCAGATGCCTGTGCCGTTCTCAGTGTGATGCATGGAGCCATTAATACTTCACACCATTGATATTTTTACCAGCAAGCCTGCTCAGTAAAATATACATTCATAAGGGAATATTTTCTTGTCAGTTTCTAAACAATTTAATAGCATTTCTATGTGTCTCCTCTGCCATACGCTGGAATTTTCAAATAATATCAAAGCAACTTGGTGAAACTGTCTTTAGAGGTAATTACTTGGTTATTGGTTTGTTTCAATGATAATTATAGGACTGTGTTGCTCTTATGGCCTTTTTTTTTAAGTGTCTAGACTGACAGAAAATAATGAGACCGATATCCAGTGGAACCTCATCAGGTTAAAGTTTAACTAGATTTTCAGAGGCCTAGCTGGTTAAGTTGGCTCCCTTGAATATAATTGGTTAAAGTTAACCACTTATCTTAAACCTGTAATTTTCTGTAGTTCAGCTTAACTGCAGAAACATAGCAAAGCTGTGTAAAATCTGTAATGCAAATATTGTTCACCAAAATCACGATAAGAAAGTGCTTTATCTTTCTTAACTTGCTTGCGGTGAATAATAGACAATTTTCACTGGTCTGATCTATTTCTGCTGTTCTGGATCTTGCAGATTGTTTGCCTCTCTGTTTTCTTGGTTGAACTCAGCTGGCTATCTTTAGCTAGAAAATGCTGAATATCGGTGCTATCTGATTAAATTATAGCCATATTTCTGGTTCTTCCTATACTTAACCAATTAAGGAGTGTAGTTAACAGTTTCTGTGTAATGGTAGCAAAGTGAATGTATTTTCAGATTTACTTCCTGCTACCTAAGATATAAATAAAACCCCAGATTCTATAAATGACATCTCAAGTTAGATGCCTAGCTAATCTAAGCACCTAATTTAATTATTTAAGAAGCTTGATTGGCACCAATAATTGGCAATTAACATGTAATATAAGTTAATTGCACTTAATTGGTTCATAGGCACCTAGTTCGACAACCAGCACAGAGAGGGACAGAGCACACCAAATGCAATATAGCAAACAAAGCACAAAGAACCTCAATGAACAGGGACTTATCTTTATTGATTTTCCTATTTATGGACGCATTGAATCAATGATGCGTAAAATGAGATAAGGAGCTTTACGAAGACTAATCTGAAACAAGGAATGCAAAATCAGCTTTTAACCCTTTTGCCATTCTTGCCTTTACTATTGATATTGTAGTTCCACCTTTATCTATATTATTTTAATCATTAGTTTTTTATGTAAATCACATAGATGTTCTTCCATTGCGGTATATCAAGTGTTAAATAAACTTGGAACCCAACATTAGCCATGTTTCAGTACACAACATCTGCATCTGGAGTCAGCCAATGAGCAAAATGCAATGACCAAACCTTGGGGATCGGAATCAATCCTTAAGCCGGAGTGCAGAAAACCATCTCAGTGTCCTATAAAGTAACACAGGACATTGAGATTGCTTTCTGTGCTCTGACAGGCCCTGTTCATTGAGATCCTTTATGCTTGTTTAGCTATAAGGCACCTAGTCAAAGAAGCCTACTAGAAAGTAGGTGTGTTTAGGGAGCAGATCGTGGGCATGTTATACATGTATGCACCTGTTTTGGAATTAGGTGTTGGTATTTAGGCCAAGAAAACCCTGGCATTAATATGGTGCACCTAAGGTTAGGATGCCTATTGACCCTTAAGACCATTTTAGGTACCACTAGCTGTGATGCTGTAAAGAGCATCTAACTTTTATAGAATCACACCTAAGTGCCATACTATTTGGCGCCTAAGTTTTAGGCGCCTTTTATAGAATCTGGGCCAAAGGAGGTAATTCTCTACAGGTTACCTAAAGTTTTGTTCTGGGATGTTGCATGCATAATTACTGTTGCAGAATATTTGCATAAGTCTGCAATTACATGCCTAATAACATTAGGTGCAAGCATTAATGTCAGTTGAGCGGTTGGTATAAGTACACATGCCTGATAGACATGTAACTGATAGTATTCTTTAAGCACATCCCTGGTCCACTTATGCCCCTTCTAGTTCTATGCTACATATCTTTGCAGTTGCACATTTGGATTTTGCATGCACAATTTGTAGACTACTGACTAAGAGAAGGGTGACAAAAATGATAAAAGGGATGGGATGACTTCTTTATGAGTTTAGTTTGAGTATGTATGGAAGGCATATTATTGGATATGAGCAAGATAGGTCTTGTGCTCAAGATGCACTGCTTAATGTACCTACATTTAACTTAGGGGCCCTTTTACTAAGAGCAAAAAGTGGTATCAGCATACCCTTGCATAGGGCTTTTCCTCTGTACCGGATACAGTACTGTACAGTACCGGGTAGAGCTTTGGATTCTTTGGATTTGGATTCTTGCCCAGAAATAGCTAAGAAGAAACTTTTTTTAAAAAATGTAAATTGAATCAGGTTGTGCAGATTGGATGGACCATTCGGGTCTTTATCTGCCGTCATCTACTATGTTACTATGTGTGAAGGCCATTTTTAGCACAGCTGTAAATGGCCGATTTTCTATTTTTGTTTTAATGGCCATCTGCTACTCGTGCTATTAGTGCACAGCCATGAAAAAAATTACTGTATGAGAATGTATTGCCACCCTTTAAGTAGGTGGTAAGGGCTCACGTAATAATCCTGTGCTAACCAGTCACCATGCCGTAATGTAGCTGTGCTAACTGATTAGCACAAGAACATTTACTCTTTACCTCCCTGACATGCCCCTGCCAACAAAGAATGCTGTGGAATGGATGTTCTTGATGCAAATGTTTATTAAGCACTTCTAGAATACAGTGTCATCTACGTTGACATTGATGAGGACCTAACACGGTCCGTGTTTTGGCCTTCCTCTGTGGACACACAGTAGTTAAAAGCACAAATGTGGATGATAAAAATATCACTGAAAATGAACAATGTGTCAATGTTGAATAGTATCCACATTCCTTTTGGAGCATTGTTCATTTTCAGCTATATTTTTATCATCCACATATGTGCTTTTAACTATTGTGCACCAACTGTCCAGGACCCCTGAAGAAGGCATATCCAGCCGAAAAAGAGACTGTGTTGGGTCCGCATCAATGTCAATGTGGATGAGTTTGTATTCTACAAGTGCTTAATAAACATTTCCATCAAGAGCATTCATTCCAGAGTATTCTTTGTTTTTTGGGACCCTCCTTTTTACTGTGGTTTTTTGTTGCCTGACAAAAATGAACAATTTCTTAGTGCATGGATTAGCATGCACTAAAATGGCACTTACCACAGGGCACCTGAGTTAGGCACCACTTGGCAACTTGCCCATAATACACCCATAACCCACCCGATAGTTGCATGCTAAGCAATCTAGGTGCACTGTTTATGGAATAGTGCTTAGCACTTCTGTGAATAACTGCCAGTTGGCACCAATCATACGCATAAGTGATTATAAGCTCTTTCGAACAGGGACTGTTTTCTTATTCTTTGTGACTCTGTGCAGCGCTGCGTGCCTCTGGTAGTGCTATAGAAATAATAGTAGCAGTAGTAGTAAGTGGAGACAAAGGGCCTGATTCTAGAAATGGCGCCATACATTAGGCAGCTGTAGGTACTGTACCACCACCTAAATTAATTGTTTTAATTGGCATGGTAATTGGCTATGCCCATTAAAAAACACAATTAAAAACGGCACCAGTAGATGTCTAGGAAGGTAGGCGTTATAATCACATCTAAGGAGGTGCCTAATGGTGCCTTAGGTCAAAGTAGGCATGGTTAGGGGCAGAGATGACACTAGGTGCTGTTATATTTTGGAAGTACAGTGGTGCCTCGCATAACAGACGCCTCGCACAGCGAACGCTGCGCACAACGAACTTCAGGTCTTGCTTCCCACAACGAACTTCGTTTCACACAACGAAGTCGCCCGAGCTGCATCGCTTAACTGCCCTCTCTCCGCCTGGCTCCCTGTGCAGTGGCGCTACATATTTTAAACCCCCCTGCCGCCGCCGCTGCATATTTTTAAGCCTCTGCCGCCACCGCATATTTTTAAACCTCCCCCCGCCGCCACATATTTTTTTAAAAAAGCCACCACTGCTGCAACTTTAATCTCACCCGCTCACTCGAACTGGTGGTCTAGCAAATTTCCCAGCCAGAAGCGCAGACAGAGATCAAGAGCAAGCCTTCTGTGCTACTGCCTGGGCCTGCGCTGATCTCTGAATGGCTGCAGTCAGCTCTCGCGGGACTCACAAGAACTAACTGCAGCCATTCGGAGATCGGCATGGGCCCACACAGGCGTGCAGAGGAATTGCTCCTGATCTCTGCGCTTCTGGCCTGTACGCCACTGGCTGGGAAAGATGGGAGGAATTAAAAAAGGTACTGGGGACTGGTGATTATAATACACAGCAAGGATCAACAAAACCCCTGTCTCCCCTCCCCTTCACATATATCCCCTCTATATCATGCTAACAGCTCTAACAAGATAAATTTATCTTTTTTTATGCCATCTTAGCATATTTTATGCTACAGAACGAATTATTTTTTTTTAACATGTATTGTTATGGGAAAACGCGTTTCACATAACGAACTTTTCGCATAACAAACTTGCTCCTGGAACGAATTAAGTTCGTTGTGTGAGGCACCACTGTATATTTTGGAAGAATGTTTTGACTGATAGCTTTTTTCCATAGAGCAGTTTTTCCTGCTTGCTTTACTCCAGGACTACACCTGAATATCGAAGTGCTCAGATAAGTGACTTCTATTTTTGACAATTGTTGTTTGAAGAAAAGTTTAAAAAAATATATAAAACTATAAGAAAATATATAAAACTATTAGAAAATTAGAATAGAGGTTCACTTACTAATTGGGAGTTTTTCTGACCAAGGATGTGTCTGCTAGGATTAAATTCTGTTTAAAACTAGCCTGTCTATATGGGAAGCTTAAAGAGCCCCTATTAGACACTGAGGTCTTTTCTCCCTTTTTGTAAAGAAAGGTGACTTTTTTGTCCTGTATTTTGGAGGGTGCAATTTTTGTGATTTATTTTGGGCATCCTTTTCTTGATTTTTTGGATATTTTTAACTAGGTGCTGTTAGACATGATTCTCAAAAGAACTTTGAGAAACCAAAAAACACTGTGAAGTGACGATGTTCCCTAAAAGTCTTATGGTAGTAGATACATGTATGTAGAGAAAGTAGCACTTTCTTCATGATTCTCCATATACTTGTTACTCCACATATCTACTACCACAGGACTTTTAGGGACCCCTGAAGAAGACTATCTTGTCGAAACATGGACCGTGTTGGGTCCTACGCTTTCAGCAGACTATGTCTTTCAGGTTTTTTATGTGGATTATTTTATTTTTTTTATGTGGATTGCTCAAATATACTTTTGGAACTTTGAAATTTTCAATAGAGTCCATTTCAGGAACATCGTCACTCCACAGGGTTTTTTGGTTTCGCCTGGTTTTTCTTCTCTGTGGATTTTCTAGGCTCAATTTTTTTGTTTTGATTGTCTCAAAAGAACTTAGGCATCTGCAGTGTAGGCCAGTAAAACCTTGGCCTACATTGCAGTCCCCTACGTTTTGTGGTGGGCACCGTTAGCTACAATTCTTTAAGCAGCATCTAAGAGTGATGACACACAGCTGGTGCCGTGTTTGTAGGCAGCTGCTGATTTAGGTGCTGTTTACAGAATCTGGAACAAAAAGTGTATCTGAATTCAAGAAAGCATGGAACAAGTATGTTGGATCTCTAAGGGAGAGGAGGGGGATAGTAGGTGCCATGGTTAGGCAGGCTAGATAGACCATATGATCTTTATCTGTCTTCATTTTTCTATGTTTGTATAAGCACTACTACTACTAATCATTTCTATATTACTACTAGACGCAGCGCTGTACATCAAAACATAGAAGAGACAGTCCCTCTTCAAAACAGCTTACAATCTAGTCAGGACAGACAAACTGGATGAGAAGGTACATCAGTGCACAACGCTCAGATGGGGGAATTACAGAGGGAATGATAAAACAGATATCGGTGCTTAGAAGGTGGATTGGAGTTTGGAACTGAAAGCATCTTCAAAGAAGTGGGCTTTGAGTCTGAATTTGAATACTGCTAGAGATGGAACTTGATGTACCAAGGCAGGCAGTTTGTTTTAGGCATACGGTGCAGCACAGTAGAGTCTGGAGTTGGCCTTAGAGGGGAAGGATACAGGTAAGAGAGACTTATATGATGGAGTGGAGTGCCGGGGGGGGGGGAGGGGAGAGGGAGTGTGGGAAAAGATGAAAGAGGAGAGAGACTGAAGAGCTGTTGAGGAACCTAAGGTAAGCTTGGGGAAGCCTACAGGTGTATGAAAGGAGGGAAGTCAAATGTGAGGATCTGAGGGGGAAGACTTTTGTGGGTAGAGTCAGGAGAGGGTTAGCTCTTGGAGGAAGGAAGGGTATAATTGTTTTGGGGGTTGGGAGAAGGGCATGTGCTCTTGGGGTCTGGAGGGGATAGGCTCTTATTTGGGGAGAAAAGGGAAGGGAGAACAGAAAAATATTATGACCACTGCTTGTAAGTTATGCCTGTCCTGGAAAATAGTTTCTGCTGTCCCCCTTCATAGCTGACCAAAACTAGAACAATCTTTTGTGTACTAATTTAGCTGTAGGGGCACCAGCATGGAATATCACCAGTACCTGCATAATTCCCAGCTTTCTGCCCAACTCCAACCTCAGACCACTTCTTCACTGCCTGGATTCAACCTGGGCGAGTACAGCCAATATTCAGAGACATTGCCCGATTAAATGCTGTTCAATATCAGTGGCTAGCCAGCTCAGCAGGGTGTAATCAGGCAAAAGCCTCTCCTTCTCACTTAAACCCTTTTGAATACCAGGCCCTTCATTACTATGTAAATTGAATAACACAGCTTGCAGTACTATTCTTATGAAAAAAATGTATTTTAAAAGGCGGTATTACTTTCTCTGTCTGTGAGAACTTGGCTGCAAACTTGCAGTCTCAATGTTTCTGAGCTGCATCTTAAAGGGGAAGGGCAATCAAAGGTAAATCTTTCCCTTCTTCTTGATGGCAGCTTGACCATTAGCAGTAGTACTGTGAGACTACCACTAAGGCTTGATGGCACCATTTTGAACTTGACACCAGCAAGGGCAGGAACAACTGGGAATCATTCCTGCCCTGCACCTCTAGTCATCAGAGGTATAATGTAATCCCTGTGAGGTTAAAAATATTTTTCTGAGGCTGAGATGGATCTGGTTTCATGAGGACATTAATTGCTGTAGAATTGCAAGAGGCATATTAACACAGAAATACATGTGCTTGCTGGTTGCCCTGGTAACCAAGATAAATATTCTGGTGATTGTTGTTGCTTTTCTTTGTCATTTGGGTGAAATAGTTTCTGCTGGGCAGTTGTGTACTTTTGCTGTTCCAGAGGGAGAAGACTTTACTGGTAACTTTTATAAAAGGAAAAGTGTGTGACTGGAAAACAGTTTAATAATTGGAGCTTTGCGGGGTGTTTAGCTCCTAGTGAGTGTTTGAAGCCAAGGTGTTTAGTTTGTTTTCAAGCTGACCTTTAAATAGAGTGCTTGGCTGATTTTTAAAAAATAGTAATACTGTTGGGCAATAGCATTACTAAAGCAATATACGTTTGGAACTAATTGGCTTTTTATTTTTAAAAAAGAGGTCAAAGGTAGCTCAGTCTGAAACCAATTTGAGAAATTTTACTTTAAAAAGGAATGAGGATTTCTGAATGGAAACTTCAGGATCATTTTAGAAATACTAGTTACGTCAGTACTTGAAAGAAAACAGGATGGTATTTAAAAAGGATAACTGATGGTATCTAACCTGCATAATCCTGAGTTCTTTAGAACCCATGTTCATGAATGTGGGTGGGCTAGTTTAGGGCTCTTTAACTGTTTTTGGGGGGTTTGTTTGTTTGGGGGAGGGGTGGGGGGTTAGCTAGAAGAAAAGAAAACCATTTATTAAGAACCTGTTTGAATAAATATCTAGGGTTTTGCTTTATTGATTTGGTATAGATAGAGTAATAGATACATACCTGAGAGGGCTACAATCAAGAGTGCTGGTACCCTACAAAAGAATAGAAGATTCAAGAGAGTTACCTGCTTGCTTGAGTTGCTGAAAGGGTCAACTCCTGGACATCTGTAAGTAAAGATATTTAAGAAAAGAATCAAACTCTTAAATGTTACAAAACAATTTAAATTTTGTAACTACACAAATTTATATTTCTTAACAAGAAATACTGTAGCTTCTTCTTGTTAAGATTTGCATAGAAACTGGTCAGCAGCTGTGAGAGAAAACATAGCTCTTGTTACTTGGTTACACAGTAATAGTATTTGTTATCTAATCCTATCCTGGTTTAATGTATTTACTAAAATTTACTTATATTAAAATATTGTAATACATTTATCTGGTCTCTTGTTTAAATTTCCTCTGATCATCTACAGAGATGGTCTGACAAGGTTAGTTTATTTTATAAGTGACTTCTCTCAGATGTGACTATAAAGTGTGCTCCTATCACTGAGGGTTCACACTGAGAGCGCCCTATAACATCATATAATGTGACATGTTCTTTGACATATTACACTATAGTTGGTTTGCAAGTTGTGAGCCAAGTTAGGCACTTTGAGCTTCCCCCTCACAGACCTTGATGTGACTTGGTTGCCTTCCTTGTTTTTTCTATAAAGTGAACAGACAGACTTTGTTTAATACCATTTGGCCCAGTCTGAGAGAGAGGTCACATTATAAAAATTGACATCACTGAAAAGGATACATTTTTTAGAGTTCGTGGGGTGTGTGGGACTCTGTAAACACTGGTATAGAGTGATTCCTGAACAGTGCCCTATTTCCCTGTGAGTTTGAGTCTTCTAAAAGGAAGAATACTGGTATGAAGAGAGATTGGTCTACAGATGGAAACAAGGCCAAAGGATAGAAGAGGATGGTCAAAAATAGACAGGAGTACTCTAATGAGGGAAGAAAAAGAAACTTATAATAAGTTAGCTGAGTGGCTAGAGTGGAATCGAAAGGAGTACTGGCATCAGAACAGGGATCAGCAATATTCCCCAGAAAAATATGAAAATGGGAGAAGATATCTCTTCCAACAGAACCAGAGGGAGAGTAAACTAATCATTTGTTACTACTGTGGTCAACCAGGACATCTTTTCTGTTTTTGCAGAACTAGTTTGGAGGACCTAGAACAAAATAATATCCAAAAGTCTGTAAGATTTGAAAGTCCGGGGGGATTTATGTATAAGCCCTGAGAGTCTGTGGGAACTGAGCCTAAGTCCAGAAAGATGTGAATGAAGCCCGAGTCCTGAAAGGTGGTACCATGCCCAGAGAGATACATGTTAGAACTTGAAGACCAGTTGGAAAGAAAGTGACAAATGGAAGAATGGTACCAGGAAATACAGAGAGAAGCTGCATTAAGTGATATGCAACAGAGGAAGCAAAAAGAAGACGAGGAGTAAGAAGACCTTGGATAAAATGATGGCAAAAGTTGAGGAGGCAAGCAAGAAAAGCCAGCATATTGCTGCTAAGGAGGAAGGAGGAAACAAGTTGGTGAGGTGGTCAACGCCAGTGCATCCAGTTCTTTTCTCAGCATTGAAATGAATTTTCCTGCTGAGGTTACAGGTGCAGACAAAGAACAACTGGATAATTCAGTGGGTTGTAGTGGGATGAAAGCCCAGCAGCTTGAGACCATGCTTGAGAATCAAGTTCCAAGGGTGAGAAAGCACTGCTGGAGCAGTATAAAAGAATGGACAAGAGAGGAGAAGTAGAGATGCCACAACAAAATATTGAACTGTAGAGAACTGAATAATGCTCAGGGCCAATTATTGTTCAGGAGAATGATTCCTCCACTGAGTTCACTGCCAAAATAGTAGAGTTTGAACCTGAAAGAGGAATCTTGATGCAAGAGAGAATGGACACTTTGAAATACTGATCCTTCGCAGATGTGTCACATGGAGCAGATGTGAAAGAGTCTGTTCCCACCAAGGATTTGTCCGAGGAGGTGCTGGGACGAGATCCTGGAAAGGAGTTAGGCAGACATAAAAGTAAAAGTGGAAAAGGAATATTCTTCTCAAGAACAAGTACCACAAGATTCACCCATGGAAGGGGTATGGCAAGAGGTGCTAGTATTGTGCTTGGCAAGGGAAATTCCCGAGTTTGCGAACCCACTGAGAAAGGAACTGAGTTGGAATCAAGAATAAATGTGGAGATTAAACTCAATGACGTCAAGTATACAGCAGAAAACCATATTAATGGTTGAACTTCCAGGTTCTGGAAAGAGTTATTTGGCCCGGAAGCACAGCCTGGAGCTTCCAGAGAAAAGATACAATGTTCTGGGAACTGATATTATAATGGAGAAAATGCAGACAGAAGGGATAGCGACAGAGGAGATGGAACCTCAGCGTTGAGATATATTAATACAGGAAACCATCCATTACCTTATAAAGCTTTTATTTATTGCTGCAAGGAAAAAGAGGAACTTCATTCTAGATCAGTGCACTGTTTATAATTTTGCCCAATGCCAGAAGCTGCATCTTTTCAATGGATACTCTTGCAAGGCTTTAGTGTTAGTTTCAATGGAAAGGAAGGCTGGAACTGAAGAAGACAATCTCTGAGCTTTTATCAAGTGGTATTTCCCAGAAGCTCTTAAAGAATTATCCCTGGAAGAGAAGAAAAAAAACAAACAGTGTTACAGTTTCAGAAAGAGGAGGAAGCATCTGTGTGTCCATTGATCCTAAGAGGTACTCATCTCTGGGGGGAGGTCAGGTCCTGCTCAGGGATCAGAAATATCATGGAAAGAAACCCACTTATCTTAATATTATTAATAAAAAGTATTTAATTTGTTATTTATGTAATTGTAGAAAAATATAAGGCTGCGTTGGATCTGGTATCATGAGGACAATAATTGCTGTAGAATTGTGAGAGGCATATTAGCACAGAAATACATGTGCCTGCTGGTTGCCCTGGTAACCAGGATAAACATTCTGGTGATTGTTGTTGCCTTTCTTTGTCAGTTGGAAGGGAGAGTCTGTGGCAGACAGCTGATGCTGAAAACTGTTTTGATCTCTGTGGTATTTTGTTGGTAAAATTTTAAATTTGAGAGTTTGTTAACTATATAGAGCCCTCGGAATATATATGGCTCTTAGTGTATGGCTGTGATTAGAACTGCTATTTTGAATTTTTGCTGAGAGGGCTGGAAGTTTCTCAGCTCAGACTGTGTAGTGACCTCAGCTTGCTACAACTGTTACAGAACACTTTTTTCTTTGTTCAATAATTTTTATTTGTAATAAGAGAGCAGATACCATACATTTAAGGAACATACAGTGGTTGCGACCACAGCAGGATATTACAGATGTACGGTATCTAAAAGTAAACAGCATGAAACATAATGGCAACACAATTGACCATGAGAGGTATCTGAGAAAAATTATCTGAGTAAGTATCAGAAGTGCAGCATGGATGTACACCAGAGGATGAAAAGAGATATAGTAAATACAGAAGGAATACGTTACAAAATGTAATGTTTAATTGGGCGCAATACTGTATTTAATAAGGGGATTCCACATTTTCATGAATGATCGTAATGTGTTTGTTTTTTCAGCAGCACTCCATTCATATTTGGCGGTTATGCATACTGTGTTCCACCAGGTAATATATTCCACTGCAGATGTACTGTAAAATGATTTTAATCGCTAACATTATAAGTATGTAGAGTAATTCTTTCATAGCCTTCCTGTTTAAGGCCATAGTGACCCAAGATTATATTGAGCATATATTGAGTAGTGTGCAGATGGTGCCCCAAATTGATGCCAAAACTCTTGTATGTGGGCAAAGTAATAAAATGTGTGAGATAATGTGCCAATGTCATGATGACATGACCAGCATCTATTTGAGTTAGGGCTAATAAATTGAAGCTTAGATAATTTATAAGGAGTCCAGATGGCTTTATGTAAAATAAAAAACATGGATTGTATGATAGTAGACGATTTAAGTGATTTATGAATTGAAACCCAAACCTGCTCCCGTGTTTTCACTTGAATATCTTTCTTGAATTCAGTCTGCCATGTTGTTTCAGTTCCACTAGGGTGGATGAATGTTGAGTCCCGTAATAGTTTGTAGTATTGGGATACGGCTCCTTTCTGTGAGGCAATCAGTCTTACAAGGGCCAGTAAATCAGGGTCAGATGAGCACAGTGGCATGCTTTTCATGTTAGCCGTCAAGCAATGTTGAAATTGAACCCATCTGTAGAATTGACTAGGTGGTAATGATATGTTAACTGTATCTCTTGAAAAGAGAGTCATTTATTATCTTTCCATAAATGATTCATCATCCAAATGCCTGCTTCTTGCCATATTGGCCAGTTCAAAGGCTTTCTTTGCATTCAAACGTGGTGATTGTTCCAGATTGGTTCATGATAGGTATGTAACCAAAGGTTCGGTATGCAGGATTCTATAGCTCTCACGGACGATCATCATATGATAATACTAGATTATTTTGGGGAGTGTTACAAACTATATCGGATTCTGAGCAACAACATATAGTGCTTGCCTTGGATGCAGAAAAGGCATTTGATTGTGTTGAATGACCCTTTTTATTTCAAACTTTGCAGTGGTTTGGGTTTTCTCAGAATGCAATCAAAATGATTAAAGTACTTTACTCCAACCCTACAACAAGAATATATATCAACAATAAAGTATCCTTACCTTTTTCACCCACAAGAGGTACAAGACAAGGCAGCCCTCTATCGCTTTTGTTGTTTAATGTAGCTTTAGAACCTCTACTACTCACCATTCAACAGCATGAATCTATCCAGGGAGTACAATTCGGTGCTAAATCTGTTAAATATTCAGCTTATGCGGATGTTATACTCATATACACGACTGTGGACTCTATCCATCAATCTTAGACACTATTCGAAGATATTCTAACATGTCTGGATACAAACTAAATCAGTCCAAAACAAAATCATCAGTCCAAAACTGAAATCATGCCTCTTAATTGCCTGGAAGTAGAGAAAAAGATTTTGCATCATAATTTCAAATGGGTGTCATCCAACTTGAAATAATTGGGAATACTTTTTAGGACCAACTATTGACAAAACACTGCAGCTAAATGAAGAAGCTGTAACTTAAATCAACCCAAGAAATGACCAAGAAAATGGTTCCCATTAAAACTTTCCTGGTGGGGCAGACTTGATACCATTAAGATGATGATCTGACCTAAATCAATTATATTCTTCAAATGCTACCTATTGACTTCAAGCCTACAGTCTTTCAAAAGCTCGATAAAATTCTCACTGCTTTCTTATGGAATGCCAAACCTCTCCAGATCACTTTAAAGAACATCGAGGCTGCAAACAAACAAGCTGGTGGTGTGAACTTTCCTAGTTTCTTGGAGTATTATACAGCACATATGTCAAACAAAATTTCTAGATGGCTAACGGACACTGGTATTAATGATTGCTACTCCTGACTGGATTTGTGCAACTTGACAAAATGGAATAACTACCTGTTCTCGTCTTTTCGTAAAGAACAAAATTTAATTACTTTTAAAGTAACTCCTTGAAGTTAATAAGAATTTATTTATTTATGTTCACCTTTAATCCAACCGTGGGTTTAAGTGAGAATTGAATGTGGAGTCAGATAAGTAGAGAAAGTAACAAGAACCAGCTCAGTAACCCCTCCCCCCCAATTTATGAAGCCTTGCTAGGCTTTTTATCGCTGACCGTGGTGGTAAAAGCTCTGATGCTCATAGAATTCCTGTGAATGTCAGAACTAATACTGCCAAGGCTGGTGATAAAGAAGTCTAACACGGTTTCATAAAAGGGGGCCTAAAGTCATTGCAGGCATGTTTTTTTCAGACAGAAAACTATT
This sequence comes from Geotrypetes seraphini, assembly GCF_902459505.1. NCBI lineage: Eukaryota > Metazoa > Chordata > Amphibia > Gymnophiona > Dermophiidae > Geotrypetes > Geotrypetes seraphini. The sequence goes on along the minus strand of NC_047086.1, from coordinate 308,464,958 downwards.
ACTGTTGGGGGATTCCATCATCAGAGGCATTAACCTTGGAACACTAGGGCGAGGAGACCAAAATAGTGAAATGTCTTCCAGGATCCTCAGCTACCAGGAGTTCCAGGCAAATACTGACTATAATTAAGGAAGAAACTAAGGATTTTAACACTGATGTTGTTATCCATCTGGGAACAAATGACCCTGGCCAACAACTCCACACTTGCAGCACAGAAAGCTTTTTGGGAGCTTGGTGAGGGCGTGAAACCTTTTGTAAAGACTTTAGCTTTTTCTGAAATACTGCCTGCATATGGAAAAGGAGAGCAAAGAGTGAAAAACACAGAGGACTTAATAGATGGCTCAGAGCCTGGTGTCATCAAGAAGGCTTCAGGTACATAGGAGGATGGGGAAATACATGGAAGGACAAGAAGCTATATTGCACTGATGGGCTACATAATACTACAGCAGGAAAAAGAAACCTTGCAGAGAAATTTAGACAATATTTTTCTAGGCATTTAAACTAGAAGGTGGGGGTGGTGTATGTACGAAGGACAATTATAGAGACCACCCCCGGCAAAAGAAAAGATGTGATAGTATGTAAAGGCTGCAACATAAGCAATATCAGCAACTCATTTCTTAGTATTGCAACGGAAAGTGAAACGACACAAAAATCCATACGAAAAAGGAGATTATCGCTGAAAAAATAGCTGGAAAGCGATGACCACAAATGCTCGCAGTCTAAGCAACAAAGTTCATGATCTGCAAGCCCTGATATTAGAGGCAGATCTAGATATTGTTGCTATCACAGAGACATGGTTCAGTGAATCACATGGATGGGATGCAAACATACCGGGATATAATCTTTTTAGGAAGGACAGAGATGGTCATAAAGGTGGAGGAGTAGCTCTCTATGTAAAGATCAATATCCAAGCGACCGAAATGCCAGGGACCTGGGGAGAGGAAGAAGCGATATGGATTGCTCTGAAAAGAGAAGATGGAACTTCTATCTACGTGGGTGTAGTCTACAGACCTCCGACTCAATCGCAGCAAATTGATAAGGATCTGATTGTGGATATCCAAAAGTTTGGAAGGAAAAAGGAGGTTCTGCTGTTGGGAGATTTCAACCTGCTGGATGCGGACTGGAATGTTCCGTCTGCGGAATCGGAAAGAAGTAGGGAGATTGTGGATGCCTTTCAAGAGGCTCTGCTCAGTACAAATGGTGACGGAACCCACAAGGGAAAAAGCGATATTGGATCTGGTCCTCACAAATGGAGAGAGTATCCTCTAATGTTCGAGTGGGTGCTCACCTGGTAGTAGCGATCATCAAACGGTTTGGTTTGATATAACGCTAAAGTGGAGAGCGGCCGCACGATACTTAAAGTCCTAGATTTCAAACGTACGGACTTTAATGCAATGGGAAAGTACCTGAAGAAAGAGCTGTTAGGATGGGAGGACATAAGAGAAGTGGAAAGACAGTGGTCTAAGCTGAAAGGAGAGATAAAAATGGCTACGGACCTTTATGTGAAGAAAATCAATAAAAACAAGAGAAAAAAGGAAACCGATATGGTTCTCCAACCTAGTGCTGAGAAAATAAAGGCGAAAGAGTTGGCGTTCATGAAATATAAAAAAACCCAAGAAGAGGAGAGCAGAAAGGACTACAGGTGTGAAACTGAAAGAAGCCAAGAGAGAGATACGTTTGGCGAAGGCACAGGCGGAAGAACAAATGACTAAAAATGTAAAAAAGGGAGATAAAAATTTTTTTCAGATATATTAGTGAAAGGAGGAAGATAAAAAAAATGGAATTGCTAGGCTAAAAGATGCTGGGAACAAATATGTGGAGAGTGATGAGGAGAAAGCAAATGTGCTAAACAAATACTTCTGTTCTGTGTTCACAGAAGAAAATCCTGGAGAAGGACCGAGATTGTCTGGCAAAGTTACACGAGAAAATGGAGTAGATACAGACATATAAAATCATGAAAGGCATAGAGAGGGTGGATAGGGACAGATTCTTCAGACTAGCGGGGACAACAAAAACAAGAGGTCACTCAGAAAAACTGAGAGGGGACAGATTCAAAACGAATGCAAGGAAGTTTTTCTTCACTCAGAGGGTGGTGGACACCTGGAACACGCTTCCAAAGGAGGTAATAGGACAGAGTACAATACTGGGTTTCAAAAAGGGACTGGATGACTTCCTGAAAGAGAAGGGGATTACAGGGTATAGATAGAAGGTTACACTACAGGACAAAAGCGAAAAGCATATGTGAGTTTTAGGGTAGGAGCACTATCAGGTCCTGGACCTGAGGGGCCACCGCGTGAGCGGACTGCCGGCACGATGGACCTCCGGTCTGACCCGACAGAGGCAAGTCTTATGTTCTTATGTTCTGTGCCGTTCACGGAGGAGGGTGTTTATGAGCAACTTGAAAAACTGAAGGTGGACAAAGCGATGGGACCAGACGGGATCCATCCCAGGATACTAAGGGAGCTCAGAGAGGTTCTGGCGAGTCCTATTAAAGACTTGTTCAACAAATCTCTGGAGACGGGAGTGATTCCTGGGGATTGGAGGAGAGCGGATGTGGTCCCTATTCATAAAAGTGGTCACAGGGATGAAGCAGGAAACTACAGGCCGGTGAGCCTCACTTCAGTTGTTGGAAAAATAATGGAAGTGTTGCTGAAAGAAAGGATAGTGTATTTCCTTGAATCTAATGGGTTACAGGATCCGAGGCAACATGGCTTTACAAAAGGTAAATCGTGCCAAACGAACCTGATTGAATTTTTTGATTGGGTGACCAGAGAGCTGGATCGAGGACATATGCTAGATGGAATTTACTTGGATTTCAGCAAAGCCTTTGATACAGTTCCTCATAGGAGGCTGTTGAACAAACTTGAAGGGCTGAAGTTAGGACCCAAAGTGGTGAACTGGGTCAGAAACTGGCTGTCGGACAGACGCCAGAGGGTGGTGGTTAATGGAAGTCGCTCGAAGGAAGGAAAGGTGACTAGTGGAGTCCCTCAGGATTCGGGTGCTGGGGCCAATCCTGTTCAATATGTATGTAAGTGACATTGCTGAAGGGTTAGAAGGAAAAGTGTGCCTTTTTGCAGATGATACCAAGATTTGTAACAGAGTAGACAACCGAAGAGGGAGTGGAAAATATGAAAAAGGATCTGCAAAAGTTAGAGGAATGGTCTAATGCCTGGCAACTAAAATTCAATGCAAAGAAATGCAGAGTAATGCATTTGGGGATTAATAATAGGAAGGAACCGTATATGCTGGGAGGAGAGAAGCTGATATGCACGGACGGGGAGAGGGACCTTGGGGTGATAGTATCCGAAGATCTAAAGGTGAAAAAAACAGTGTGACAAGGCAGTGGCTGCTGCCAGAAGGATTCTGGGCTGTATAAAGAGAGGCGTAGTCAGTAGAAGGAAGAAGGTGTTGATGCCCCTGTACAGGTCATTGGTGAGGCCCCACTTGGAGTATTGTGTTCAGTTTTGGAGACCGTATCTGGCGAAAGAACGTAAGAAGACTTGAGGCGGTCCAGAGGAGGGCGACGAAAATGATAGGAGCTTGCGCCAGAAGACGTATGAGGAGAGACGGAAGCCCTGAAATATTGTATACCCTAGAGGAAAGGAGAGACAGGGGAGATATGATTCAGACGTTCAAATACTTAAAGGGTATTAATGTAGAACAAAATCTTTTCCAGAGAAAGGAAAATGTAAAACCAGAGGACATAATTTGAGGTTGAGGGGTGGTAGATTCAGGGGCAATGTTAGGAAATTCTACTTACGGAGAGGGTGGTGGATGCCTGGAATGCGCTCCCGAGAGAGGTGGTGGAGAGTAAAACTGTGACTGAGTTCAAAGAAGCGTGGGATGAACACAGAAGATTTAGAATCAGAAAATAATATTAAATATTGAACTAGGCCAGTTACTGGGCAGACTTGTACGGTCTGTGTCTGTGTATGGCCGTTTGGTGGAGGATGGGCAGGGGAGGGCTTCAATGGCTGGGAGGGTGTAGATGGGCTGGAGTAAGTCTTAACAGAGATTTCGGCAGTTGGAACCCAAGCATAGTACCGGGTAAAGCTTTGGATTCTCGCCCAGAAATAGCTAAGAAGAAAAAAAATTAAAAAAAATTTAAATTGAATCAGGTTGGGCAGACTGGATGGACCATTCGGGTCTTTATCTGCCGTCATCTACTATGTTACTATGTTACTATGTTACAAAGAAGAAAATGTAAAAAAAAAAATGTCCCCTGACCTTTTGTCTCTTTACCCATCCTTTTCATTTATTTTGGAATTGTATTTAATCCAATATTTCCCCCTCCTTCCCAATAGTATTTTTACATCATAATTATTTTTAATGTCCTGTTTGCTGAAAATTTTTTTATTTTTAATTTTGTAAATCGCATTGGATTTGGATATTGCGATTATATCAAATATTTTAAATAACTTGAAACTTCTACTTTGATCTTATCTAGTGCCGTTTCTTTTAAAATAACACAGACCTAGACTACAAACAAATCAAAACTTCACCTGGTTTAGCTTTGCTTGCTTGTTATACATAATTTTTTAAAAAGTAAAACTCATAAATGTTGAGATGAACATATAATTTTCCATTATCGTGTTCCTTTTAAACCTTGCAAGACTTAAAACACAAATATTTCCTCTCCTAAAACTCCCAGATGTACTAGACCATTTATATTACTGTAACATTGAAAGGTGAAATATTATCAGGCATTCATGAATAGGTGATGACAAGAGATGTTGCTGTATCTCTTTAAAACAAATGATAGCAAAATAAATTAATATTCCTTCAGTTCACAAAGGCTGCATGACAACAGCATAAAAAAAAACCTGGACTAAGCAGAATGATGTTGCATAAGCTTTAAAAACACATTTACAGATACATGTGAAACTTTGGATATTTACTTTGGAGGTCATTTACTAACAGCACTTGTTAATAGTGGAGGGGTTAGATGAAAATGAAAGATTCACTTATCCAGGTCTTATGTGGATCCTGGCAGGTTTTCAGCTGGGACCTACATAAGATTTTGCAGCCAGCAGCATTCTTGTCACACCCATTTATGCTGGGGCCTGGACATTGCCTGACATTGAGGGCTCCTTTTATCAGGCTGCGCTAGCGGGGTTAACGCATGCCACTTTTCATCACGCGCTAACTCCTGCGCTGGCCTAAAAACTGCCGCCTGCTCAAGAGGAGGCGGTAGCGGCTAGCGCCGCTGACGGTTTAATGCGTGCTATTATGCTCGTTAAACTGCTAGCGCGGCTTGATGAAAGGAGCCCTGATTATCTGGGTCTAACTTAGCTGGCAATAGTTCGATTTTAAAAAAAACACACTGACTGCTACCAGCTGAATATTGACTAGGAATTATGCAAATCTATATCCACTGAGGGAGGACTGTCTTAAAGTGATGTATGCAGGAAAACATTTCTTCACATTTAATGATGTGGCTGAAAATTTACCTTTCTTAATGTGTATGCATTGTTCTACCGCACATAAACTTGTTAACCCCACTGAGAGGATGCTTTAGATCAGGGGTGTCAATGTCCCTCCTCGAGGGCCGTAATCCAGTCGGGTTTTCAGGATTTTCCCAATGAATATGCATTGAAAGCAGTGCATGCACATAGATCTCATGCATATTCATTGGGGAAATCCTGAAAACCCGACTGGATTCCGGCCCTCGAGGACCGACTTTGACACCTGTGCTTTAGATCATAGGAGGAAGATTCTATATGCATGGATGCTATTTTGCAGCTCTGGATAATATAGGTCCTCTAATAAAAATAAACAAATAAAAAAGGTGGAGGTTTTGGGCACCCCAGCTTTACTTTATATCCTTGCTGTAAGCAGTTTTGACAGTTGCCCCGTTTTAATTTAAAATAGAATTATTCACATCTCAGTGGATAAAATGAGATTTTCTGTCATATAATAGTGCAATGAAAAAATGTAATAAACTTGTAATACAATGAGGGGCATTTCAATATGATGTCCAAGTCCAATTGTAGATGTCTTGCTGAAAATTTCTGGAATTATCATCCTGAATATAGCCCATATCAAACTGGAAAAAGTCTATTTTTGTTTTAAAAAGTTCTAATTTCCAGATGTTTTTGTGCTCAGTATGCATTTCTTTAGAATAGACACAGACTTTATGCATATTCTTAAAAACTGGAAGTCGGCTTCTATGTTAGATTATACTTTCTGGTGGAACTCTCTTGGTCTTTATAGCAAATATGAACAATATGCATTAGAAAAAATATATTTCTCTTCTCATCATCTCTCACCCTGGAAGTTTCTTGATCAGTATGTATCAATTTTCTTAACTGACCATATATGATTTTGTTCACTTCCTTCTTACTATCCCTTATTATCCCTATTCTCTCTTTATTCAATCTTACACATATTCTTCCTCTGTTCTGCAGTAAGCAGAGAGATATACTTGTTGTTGGTTGTATTGTTGTTTCCCATGTTTTTGCATCTCTGCATGTATTCAATATCTAAGTATTGTATATGTTATTAAAAACTTTCAATAAAAATTTTGAACCGAGAAAAAAAGAAAATGAGCTCCAATAGCCTATTGGTTTTCCTACTATTTATTTATTTTATTTTTATAGAATTTGTAATAACATACAAGTAAAACACTTGTTACAGCAATACAGAAAATAAGTAAACTAGGTTACACAAAGAAAAAATCAGATGTCAAAATATTTTTTTTCCATTTCTTAGACCACAATTAAGCAAGGGGCGTCCATAAAACCATGGAGAGGATTCAAAAGAAGAAAAAAGAAAACCTTTATATAAGAAAGCTGACTATGCTAACCAAACCCATACATTCTATTTATTCCTGTTCTATTAAATACTAGAAAATCTTTTTAAGGTCTAGAAAGGCTCTCAGTTGTGAGAAGGTATACTTAATCCCCAGATATCAGATTAAACATTTACAGGGGTATGCTAATAAGTAGGAAGCCCCAATCTTTTTTACTTCTTCACGCATAGATAGAAATTCCTTTCTGCGATCCTGTGTAATTTTTGATATGTCCGGATATATCCAAATCCTTTGTCCAGCGAAAGTCAAATGAGAATTTCGGAAATAAAGTTTCATAACAGAATTCAAGTCCTGCTCAAATACAAAGGAAACTAGTGGATATACAGGAAGTCTGAAAACCCTGAAGAAATGGCTTAGTTCCGTGAAACGTTGGCCATATAGAAGACTCCTTTAGTTTTTTTAAACACAGTCATTAGAGAGTTGTTTAAGAATCCCAGTCCTCAAAAAGAATAACTTAGTGGCATTTAGTCACTCTCTACGGAAGTTTTTGGATAATGATGTGGGTGGAGGTGGTTTGAGCTTTAAGCTTTACCGATAAAAATCTGAGACTTTTCTTCCATATGAGCTGACTTTCAGCCTTAATTAAGTGGAGTTTTGTGCATTTTTCCTCGTATCCTGCAATTCTGTGTGAAACATCCACAGAGTAAAAATAACAAATTACAACATTAGCATACTAATTATGTTACATAAAACAACAAAGGAAAAGGAAGAAGAAAAAATGCACCAATGCATTTGCAGCTATATACAGTATTTACAATGTACAAGGGTTAAGTTTTCAAATAACCCACAAAACTGAGTTTTAACACATTTCTTTCAAATTTTCATTGAGAAGTGAGCCATGTTCTCACTCTCTCATGGAAATTAATGTGTACCGTATTTTCACGCATATAACGCGCGCGTTATACGTGTTTTTACAAACCGTGCATAACCTTGCGCGGTATACGCGTGAGCGCGGTATATCAAAATTTTTTTCATAGTTCCCACCCCGCCTGACGCCCGATTCATCATCCAGAAGGACCGCTTGCACCCCCACCGCTCGCACTCCCACCCGAAGAACCGCTCGCACCCCCACAGTCTCCCCCCCTCCCCCATGGAGAAGCTGTCTACCTTGTTTCCGGATGCCAGTGAGCCCAGCTGTTTCCTCTGCCGGCGGTCCCTGCCCTTTCTCTGAGCCCTGCTGCGCTGCTTCCTCTTCCGGCGGTCCCGCCCTTTCTCTGACATCAGAGAAAGGGCGGGACCGCCGGAAGAGGAAGCAGCGTAGCGCAGGGCTCAGAGAAGGGGCAGGACCGCCGGCAGAGGAAACAGCTGGGCTCACTGGCATCCGGAAACAAGGTAGACAGCTTCTTCATGGGGGGGAGCCTGTGGGGGTGCGAGCGGTCCATCGGGGTGGGAGTACGAGCGGTGGGGGTGCGAGCGGTCCTTCCGGATGATGAATCAGGCGTCGGGGGGGGGGCATCAGGCTTTCAGGATGGGGACAGGACTTCAAGGGGGGACAGGACTTCAAGGGGGGACAGGCAGACCTTCAAGGGGGGACAGGACTTCAAGGGGGGACAGGCAGACCTTCAAGGGGGGACAGGACTTCAAGGGGGGACAGGACTTCAAGGGGGGACAGGCAGGACTTCAAGGGGGGACAGGACTTCAAGGGGGGACAGGCAGACCTTCAAGGGGGGACAGGACATCAAGGGGGGACAGGACTTCAAGGGGGGACAGGCAGGACTTCAAGGGGGGACAGGACTTCAAGGGGGGACAGGCAGACCTTCAAGGGGGGACAGGACTTCAAGGGGGGACAGGACATCAAGGGGGGGACAGGACTTCAAGGGGGGACAGGCAGGACTTCAAGGGGGGACAGGACTTCAAGGGGGGGACAGGTAGGACTTCAAGGGGGGACAGGACTTCAAGGGGGGACAGGACTTCAAGGGGGGACAGGCAGACCTTCAAGGGGGGACAGGACTTCAAGGGGGAACAGGACTTCAAGGGGGGACAGGCAGACCGAATGGAGTGAAAAAGCTATAAAATAAACCCACCAGCATGTCAATGTGTTGAGAGGAAGAGATGTTTTGGGAAATTCTGCTGAGAAAACTCCGGGTCCATTTCCACCCCCCAGTTACCGTAGTCCACTCCACTGAACTGGTTCACACACTGAGTGGTGTTGTGCCTGCGTAGTTGTTTTGGGATCTCTTCTAGTGGTTTGTCAGTATCTCCTTGTGGTCCAAGGAAGGAAACTTTGTTAACCTTAGCATTGACCTTCAGAATATATTTGTGTGGCATTAGGCTATGTAGTGATCGAAAGAAAAAAACAGACCTTTGCACATTTTTGCACTATATGGTGGGTGTATGAGGAGATTCACATTTCCTGCACAGCTAAGTCCTTGTGAAGTTACCTTGTTCTTTCTGTATTTGACATCTAGCAAGGTCTCTGTTTGGAAGGAAAAGATTTAAGTTATGGTAAAAGCAGATAGCGTTGCTGGTTTTAAAAAAGGTTTGGACAAATTCCTGGAGGAAAAGTCCATAGTCTGTTATTAAGACATGGGGGAAGCGTCTGCTTGCCCTGGATCCGTAGCATGGAATGTTTGCTATTCTTTGGGTTTTGACCAGGTATTAGTGACCTAGATTGGCTACCATGAGAATGGGCTACTGGGCATGATTGACCATTGGACTGACCCAGTTAGGCTATTCTTATGTTATGTTCTCATCTGTAGGGGCCTTTGTTTTCACTTCTTATTTTAATGTATTTTTTTCTGGAAACTTATCAGTGTTTTTTATAATGGGAACAAAAATGGAAGAGAATTACCGTAATGTGTGTGGAATGGGGGGGGGGGGGGGGTTTAACTATCATAATTTCTTCAGCTAAATACCGGTAATTCAATCCACCTCAACCAGACATAGGAGAACTCACGCACCATTCACATACCCTCCAACCAAACACGTGAAAAGAAAAAAAACTGTTCATTCTTATAAACAACCGTATAACTTTTAATCTAGAGTTAGTGAGTATGAATTCAGCAACAAGAACAGAAATTACATGTTCATTCTTATAAACTATAACATTAACCAGTAGATCAAATGAAGTATCGAGGACAAAATAATCTAAATACAGTTACTGTAATTACGGTAAAGTTGTAAATAAACAAAGTTTACAGGTTTATTCAGACATCATCATCACAGTCATCTGAATCCTTGAATCCATCAAAATCCGAATTGTCATCATCGTCATTAAATAAAGTGAGCACGGCCTGCAGACGATCCTCGTTTATTTCCGAAGTAATATCGTCATCATCGTCATCATCATCGCTGATATCCATGTTGTTGCCTCCTTCCGCTGCACTGGTAGTACCCCTAGTGTCATTGGTTTCATAAACAATGCCCGCTTTTCTAAATCCGTTTTGAATGGTATCTGGTGTTATTTTGTCCCATGCTGAAGCCACCCACTTGCAGACTTCTGTGAAAGTTGCCCGCTTCAGCCGCCCCACGGGTGTGTTCTCGTGCATGCCGCTCTGCATCCACTCCTCCCACTCCTTTCTAATAAAAGTCTTGAATGGATGATTCACTGCGATGTCAAGTGGTTGCAGCTTACACGTCAGGTCTCCAGGTATCACAGCGATGTGGGCACGAGTAGAATTAATGTAGGCCTGAACATTTTTTTCTTTGTGGGCAGCCATGGCATCAAAAATTAACAAGGATTTTTTGCAAAGAATCCACCCTGTCTTGCCCTAAAGCATTTATCTACCCACAATCTCATTACGTCGCAGTCCATCCATCCCTTCTTGTTGCAGTGCACAACCACACTGGTGGGCAGCTTTTCACGGGGCATAGTGACCCTTTTGAAAATGAGCATGGGCTTTAACTTAACCCCGCTAGCTGAGCAACCAAGAACGACTGTAAAACACGTTCTTTCATGCCCAGTTGTGGTGATGGCAACAGATTTAGTACCTGTGGGGGCTATGGTTCTTGTCGCTGGAATGTCGAATGCCATTGGAATTTCATCCATGTTGATGATGTCCTTTGCAGTGATGCCAAGTTCAGATATTTCTTTGGCGACAAAGTCACGGAAATCAATCAATTTTTGCTGCCAGTCATCTGGAAGTCGCTGGCCAACAGTTTGTTTCTCATTCTAACTGATAGTCCGTTCCTTTTCATAAATTTTGAGATCCATGTGAAGCCAGCTTTGAAGTCGGGTATTCCTCTTCCATTGGCAAGTAGTTTTGCCTTCATCTGAATCGCAACAGTAGAGACTGATTGATTTTGCTCCCTTCTCGCCAGAATCCACTGCTTCAAGTCATCCTCCAGCTGAGGCCATTTTGGTTTGGCCCCACGATGTGCCCGTTTTCGCGGATTGCATTTCTCCAGTTCCTTCTTATCTTTTCTCCATTCACGCACCGATGTTTCTCCAACATCGAACTCTCTCGCTGCGGCCCGGTTGCCTATTTCCTCAGCTTTCGCAACGACTTGAAGCTTAAAGTCCGCTGTATATGACTTTCGTCTCATTCCTGCCATTATGGCGGTAAATTTAAATTTAATTGATAAACTCTACTACCGGGTAGATAAATGCAGAATACCAATCTGAAGAGATCAAATTAAAATGTGGACTCTACATGCAGCATATAGGCTTACCCAAAGGCTGAGATGCTGTTGTATAGTCAAAATAGTATTCACTGGGCAAATTACAAGGCCAGATAGAGGGGGGCCACAGCCACGTGGTGAAAAGCACACCGCCAGAAAAACCGCCTTGGTGACAGGTCAAAAGCGCGCCCCCACAACCCGGCGCAGAAAAATAAGCGGCAAGCATGCTCAGACCATTGCAAATGCTTACAGAGCTGGGAGCAGGGCAGGGCGGGCGAAAGGAGAGTCAGGGCAGCGCACGGAGAGTCGGGGCAGTGAACGGAAAGTCGGGGCAACCAGAGGAGAGTCGGGGCAGCGAACGGAGAGTCGGGGCAGCGAACGGAAAGTCAGGGCAGCCAGAGGAGAGTCGGGGCAGTGAACGGAAAGTCGGGGCGGGTGAACAGAGAATCGGGGCAACCAGAGGAGAGTCGGGGCAGCGAACGGAGAGTCGGGGCAGCGAACGGAAAGTCAGGGCAGCCAGAGGAGAGTCGGGGCAGCCAGAGGAGAGTCGGGGCAGCGAACGGAAAGTCGGGGCAGGTGAACGGAGAGTCGGGGCAGCCAGAGGAGAGTCAGGGCAGCCAGAGGAGAGTCGGGGCAGCAAACGGAGAGTCGGGGCAGCCAGAGGAGAGTCAGGGCAGCCAGAGGAGAGTCGGGGCAGCGAACGGAGAGTCGGGGCAGCCAGAGGAGAGTCAGGGCAGCCAGAGGAGAGTCGGGGCGGCATGCGCGGTATATAAAAATTTCTTTACATAAATTTGTGTTTTCCGCGCGTTATACCCGTGTGCGGGTTTACATGGGTGCGCGTTATCTACGTGAAAACACGGTATATGTCTGATAACAAATAATACCATAAATTATGAGCCCACTAAGGACAAAAAAGTACCTACATATACAAAGTAAGGTATACAGTGCTGTGTGCATCTAAAAAGGACTATAGAAATGATAAGTAGTAATAATAGTAGTAGTAGTGATAAGTGTCCACATATTTGCAATTTCTACTTAATGTATGTATAGTGGAAAAGGGGAGAACAAATTCCTGTGGTTGGAAGGATTTACCCTATTCACACCATGTGCACTTTTAGTCACATTTGAGGACTGGTATTTTTAGTGAATCTATTATACCCAGGTAAATGCCTTTAAAATTAACCTTTCAAAGTAATTATTCAGTTATCTTTTGATATATTGAGGTTAATGCTTTCCCTAGTAATTACCACTGTGTCAAACTTTGAAACTGCATAGCTTAATTGTGATACATTGACTCCCTTTTGACAGATTTATAGTGTAGGCTTCTTTAATCTTTTCATTCTTAGGAAGGGAAAGTACGGTACTAACTGCCATTAATAAGTATAATCCCTGATAACATTTTGTCCTATTTTGCATGCCTGCAAGATTTGATTTATATTGTGACATCTCCAGTGCCAGAACCCCTACAGCATTCCCAAGAAACAGATGCATCTCCTGCCAATTTTAAACTCTCTTCTTGATAAAGAGGGTTAACTTTTTTTTTTTTTTTTTTAATTAGCAATCACTTCTCTTTTTTATTCATTGGCTTAATGCACTTATCCTCAAAATCTGTATTGGTTCCCCAGGGCAGATGCACAGACAAATTAATTAGTTTATGAGCTGTTACAATCAATTATTGGCATTAACTGGGACTTACACACATCTGCCTACAGGATATTTTATATCGCTGCACCCCAAAGTATCTTGTATGTAATCCAAAGGGGGTGTGGCTAAGGGAGGAGCATGGGAAAGTCATGGGTATTCCCAAAATGTAGGCACAGGGTTATACTGTAGAATCTCTGGGTTAGGCACCCAACTTACTTTCAGCCTTAAGTGAAGTTTTGTGCATTTAAACATATCTTGCAATTCTATGTGGAGTACAATAAAACATCCACAGAGTAAATATAACAAATTACCACATTAGTATACTAATTATGTTGCATAAAACAATAAAGGAAAAGGAAGAAGAAAAAATGCACCAATGCATCTGCAGCTATATACAGTATTTACAATGTACAAGAGCTAAGTTTTCAAATACCAGGTTTCATTCGGCATACGTCTTTGTGCACAAAGTGGGTACCGGAATTAGTGCAGTGTCTTATTCTATAAAGGGCGCTTGGTGTGGAACACCCTTTATAGAATATGAGTTTAACATGGATCTTTCTGGTGCCTAAATTTGGGTTTTTATCTGAATGGAACTGATCCTTGGGCAGCATTTGGAAGCTATATAGCTGTGAGAAAAAGCCCAGATTTATTGGACCATACCAGATAAGTGGCCTCTAGTGCACCTTTAATTACCGTATTTTCGCGGATATAACGCGCACCCGGGTATAGCGCGCAGAAAACACACTTGTATGTACGGAAACTTTTGTATACAGCGCTCATGGGTATACCGCGCATGCTGCCCGACTCTCCTCTGGCCACCCCGACTCTCCTTTTGCCCTCCCCGACTCTCCTCTGGTTGCCCCGACTCACCGTTCACCCGCCCTGACTTTCGGTGCACTGCCCCGCCTCTCCGTGCGCTGTCCCGACTCTCCGTTCACCTGCCCTGACTTTCCGTGCACTGCCCCGCCTCTCCGTGCGCTGTCCCGACTCTCCGTTCACCTGCCCTGACTTTCCGTGCACTGCCCCGCCTGTCCCCCTTGAAGGTCTGCCTGTCCCCCTTGAAGTCCTGTCCCCCCTTGAAGGTCTGTCCCCATCCTGAAAGCCTGATGCCCCCCCTCGACGTCCGATTCTTCTCCCCCCTCGGCAGGACCACTCGCACCCCCGCCCCGAAGGACCGCCGACTCCCCGACAATATCGGGCAAGGAGGGAGCCCAAATCCTCCTGGCCATGGCGACCCCCTAACCCCACCCCGCACTACATTACGGGCAGGAGGGATCCCAGGCCCTCCTGCCCTCGACGCAAACCCCCCTCCCCCCCAACGACCGCCCTCCCAAGAACCTCCGACCGCCCCCCCAGCCGACCCGCGATCCCCCTGGCGACCCCCACGACCCCCCCACCCCCCTTCCCCGTACCTTTGGTAGTTGGCCGGACAGACGGGAGCCAAACCCACCTGTCCGGCAGGCAGCCAACGAAGGAATGAGGCCGGATTGGCCCATCCATCCTAAAGCTCCGCCTACTGGTGGGGCCTAAGGCGCGTGGGCCAATCTGAATAGGCCCTGGAGCCTTAGGTCCCACCTGGGGGCGTGGCCTGAGGCACATGGTCGGGTTGGGCCCATGTGCCTCAGGCCGCGCCCCCAGGTGGGACCTAAGGCTCCAGGGCCTATTCTGATTGGCCCACGCGCCTTAGGCCCCACCAGTAGGCGGAGCTTTAGGATGGATGGGCCAATCCGGCCTCATTCCTTCGTTGGCTGCCTGCCGGACAGGCGGGTTAGGCTCCCGTCTGTCCGGCCAACTACCAAAGGTATGGGGAAGGGGGGTGGGGGGGTCGTGGGGGTCGCCAGGGGGATCGCGGGTCGGCTGGGGGGGCGGTCGGAGGTTCTTGGGGGGGGGCGGTCGTTGGGGGGAGGGGGGTTTGCGTCGAGGGCAGGAGGGCCTAGGATCCCTCCTGCCCGTAATGTAGTGCGAGGTGGGGGTAGGGGGTCACCGTGGCCAGGAGGGTTTGGGCTCCCTCCTGGCCCGATATTGTCGGGGAGTCGGCGGTCCTTCGGGGTGGGGGTGCGAGCGGTGGGGGTGCGAGCGTCCTTCCGGATGATGAATCGGGCGTCGGGCGGGGTGTGAAATATGTAAAAAAAATTTTGTATACCGCGCTCAGGCATATAACGCACGAAGGGTATGCGCGGTACGTAAAAACGCGTATAACGCGCGCGTTATATCCGTGAAAATACGGTAACCCAGTTGTGAGTGTTTCAACTATGTTGCAAAGTTTGGTCAAACAGGTTGTTTTTTTTAATGCAATTGACTGATTTTATGACAGAATTATACTACTTATGTTTATGACTGTCACTTTATTCTGAGGCTTTTTTCTGCACCTGCTACCGTTGCAGATAGATTGTTATTCGCTCTCTCTCTGGTTTCAATCCTTTTCAACAGCAAAGTAGAGTTAGTATTGTTATTCTGTTGAAACCCTTATTGTTTGCAGTTTTGCATAAATTTGGATGCCATTTACTGAATCCAGCCCTTATTGTTTTCACAGATTAAAATTAATATCATTGCAAAAAATAAATCAATGATAATAATTATAGAATAGACAGATACTTTTGATACTAGAAACTCCTATGTTTGATAAAGAGCTATATTGAACTGACTAGTACTAAGGGCTCCTTTTACTAAGCTGCGATAGTGTTTTTAGCGCACGCTAAACCTGCGCTAGATGGCTAGAACTAACGCTAGCTCAATGCTAGCGTTAGCGTCTAGAGCGTGCGGCAATTTAGCGTGCGCTAAAATTGCTAGAACAGCTTAGTAAAAGGAGCCCTAAGTTCCACTCCCGGCCCCCAGACACACCCCTTCTACACAAAAAAAATAGCATGTGGTTTGTGTGTACAAATTCCGATCCTGGATTTACAAGTTTCCAGCTCAGGCATTCAAGGCAATAGAGTTACTGAAAAAATTAAGGTTCCCAAATCACAGTAGGTAATTCAGTGAAGTTCAATAGTTTTATTTCCACTTTTTAAATCCTTTGAGGAAGAATCATGCCTTTTTCTTTTCCTTACCTGCACGGTACATGGTCTTGTGCCACCGAGACTTGCGCAGATGTAAGAAACTGATAACTAGGTCATTGGTAATTTCACTACCAGCAGGGCCTCCCACGTTTCAGCGGAGATATCAGACTAACGATGTACCACCCATCTGTGCAGCAGCAGATGGGCAGTATTGAAGGTGGAGGATTGCGTTTGATGCGACAACGGCAACAACATCGAACTTATACTGCACAGATGAAAGGACCAGCAATCTACTTCTGTTTTCTGCCATGAAAACTTGTTGATGTTCATCAAGTTGCAAGGAATTGAACACGAGTCAATGGCACCTAACAACCTGCACCTAAACTAGGCTTCAGGAGTTACTTATAACTCTTTCAGCAGACAAAAAATGCCTATTGAAAGCAAACATGCGTGGAGCTTTAAAAAAAAAAAACCCAAAAAAACCCCCCGAAAGAAATAGGTGTTCTTTTAATCACTCAAAATTTTAGGCTCCGTTAGGCAAGGCATTTGCAGTGTTTGGCAAAAGTATTTGTTCAAAGCAGTGCAGAAATGGTTTAAACTTTACTCCTTTGTGGCAACAACAATCCTTCAGTTATTACAACAGTCTATTTACTTCCTTATTTTATAATCAATGGCTCTAGGACATGGTTTGAAAGGCAGTGTCCTCAGCTCAACTCCCTCTTATCAGGTTCTCTAGCTTACCCAATATCCACCCATAAGGCTGTAAGCTTCAGGAACAGCTCATCTAAACTTCCTAATGCTTCCCCAAAGCTGTAATTTATTTTGCACTCATTCTGTTTGTTCTTCAACATTCTGTTTTCATTCTTGAAGAAATTCCGTAGTTGTTCAACAGGCACGGCAGGATATCAGACCATTTCTCTCCCTGATAATCTTGCTAATGCACATATTTTTGTATTTTCAGAATATATGTATTGTTTGGTAAATAAATATACCTGCAGAAAAAGGAGGTGCAGGTGTTTGTGGGTACATTTTCCTTTGCCTGTTTTCAAAATGAAAATACGTGTACTGTCACTTTTAAAACTGGTGCCAAGTTTGTAGGTAAAAAGAACACCGAGATTTTGTAGCAATATAGGTAGAATACATATTGACCTTTTCCAGGTAAATTTTCAACTAGAAATGTGAAGGGGCATAATAAAAAAAATGTTTAAGTCCTCTTTTGGCCTAAGTCAGTAGACACTGAAGTTGGCAACAGGAAAATGTCCTTTCTCAAAAAATCGTCCAAATTGAGTTTTTTTTTGAGAATGGCCTAACTGCACATTCAGCAATCTACTGGCCCAGACTGCAACTATGTCTATCCCTATACCCGATTCCCTATACCCTACTCCTGATCAAAAAGTCATCCAAGTCCCAAGTGCCTAAACCCAGACCTTTTAGGCGAAGGAGGGGCCAGTCCATCGCCTAAAAGCTGGATTCTGTAACTGGCGTCTGTCAAAAACAACACCATTTAAGGTTGTAAAAGGGACCAAAAGAGACTATGAGAAAATATAGCCAAGGAGGTGAAGAACTTCAAGCCATTCTTTCAATATATTAAGGAGAAACGACCAGCGAAGGAAGCAGTGGGACCGTTGGATGACCATGGAATAAAGGTAGCGCTAAAGGAGGACAAAGCAATTGCCGACAAATTGAACACATTTTTTGCATCTGTATTTACTGAAGAAGATTTACACAGCATACCGGAACCCATCAGGCTATATGCTGTAAACGAAGACAGAAAGCTGACAGGATTGACGGTTAGTCTAGAGGAAATGTGTAGGAAGACTGATAGGCTTAAGAGTGATAAATCCCCGGGACTGGATGGCATCCATCCGAGGGTCATCAAGGAACTGAAAGGGACCATAGCTGAACTGCTTCAACTAATAGCCAATCTGTCAATCAAATCGGGAAAGATTCCGGAAGACTGGAAGGTGGCGAATGTTATGCCGATCTTCAAGAAAGGTTTGAGGGGAGATCCGGTGAGTCTGACCTCGGTACCAGAAAAGATGGTAGAGTCGCTGATAAAGGACCACATCATTGATCACCTTGACAGACACGGGCTGATGACCACCAGTCAGCACGATTTTAGGAAAGGCAGATCGTGTTGAACTTGCTGCACTTCTTTGAGGGAGTAAACAGACAGATAGACAAGGGCAACCCAGTCGACATTGTATATCTGGATTTTCAGAAGGTGTTTGACAAGGTTCCACATAAACGACTACTTCGGAAAATTGCGAGCCACCGAATCGAGGGTGAAATACTCACGTGGATTAAAAACTGGCTGGAGTATAGGAAACAGAGAGTGGGGGTAAATGGACAATACTCGGACTGGAAGAGCGTCACCAGTGGGGTGCTGCAGGGCTCGGTGCTTAGAAAAAGCTACTGCCCTTTAGCCGAAATCTACAAACATGAACCACTTAGAAAAAAAAGAAAAAAAGTGGAGCAAGAAGACCTCAGTTGTGCTTCATGGGTCTAAAAAAACTCCACTCATAGACTTTTCTTCACAGATATAATTAATTAGTTCTCTCTAACAGCATACAATCCGTTTGTTCATTCCGGTTCCTTTTAAGAAAATATTTGGTATTTATATCTGGGAATCCCCGTTTTGCTGACAAGGCTGTGTCAGGGGTTTGATTTTTATTTCAACGCACCCATTATATTCAGCACACTATTTCTTGAATCATTAGCACTAAGGGTCCAGAACACTGGGAATCCCCAATGAATATGCATTGAAAGCAGTGCATGCAAATAGATTTCATGCATATTCATTGGGGAAATCCTGACAACCCGACTGGAATACGACTCTCGAGGACCGGAGTTCCCTACCCCTGTCCTAGAGTCTACTGATTCCACCTCTTTGTTGTATACAAACCAATCAGTACATGCTATTACCTAGTGTGCCTGTCAGAGCAATGTCAATAAAATGCAAACCATTCCACGCGGTTGTTTAACCCATTCGGGCTTACTGTATCCAGTATGTATATCCTACATTGTTTCCGCTGGTGTAAAAACTGATGCCAATTTCCTCTCCTTATTGACAACATTTTTCCAATACCACACATTTTAATGTGTTGAACTCATGGCGAAATTGTCTGAAGTGAACATTACATTACATTAGTGACTTCTATTCCGCCAGTTCTAGGCAGATTATATGGTTGAGACTTTGAAGGGAAATTTACAAGAGTGGGGACAGACATGGAGATGTGTTATGATTTCTTGATAAATTTTTTGAATAACAGGGTTTTGATTTCTTTTCAAAATGATTTGAAGTCGGTCGTTGTCAGCATGTTGGAGATGGGGTGATCAAGTTTTGCTGCTTGCGTTACTAGTAGGTTGTCATACATCTTCTTGCGCTGTGTACCTTTGAATGGGGGGTGGGTAAATGGGGTCCATTCTGCCCATCGTAGGCAGGTTTTAAATGCCTTTAATGTCTGTCCAATTTAAATTAAGGGGCATAGGCATTGAATTCCATAGATAACCCTGCTGAATGTACATGTGGTGAAAGCTTTACGTTCATACTTATCATGAGTAACAGGATGCTCATAAATATGTATCTCTAACATCTGCTCCATTTCCTCACCAAAATTCCCAAAGTCGGGCGCCGGCATTTACACCAGATTTCAACTAGCATAAATTCTGGCACCCAACCTTTGGCACAGAAATGGGCTCTAAACACTATTCTATAGACAGCACTCAACCAAGAGCACCATTTATAGAATTGCACTGAATGCCAATTCTTTCCAATGCTGAAATCTTGCCACTATTTACAGAATGTCCTCCTTTATGTAAATTTATATGATTAAAAAATGTTATTAAAAAAAATATGTACTTTAAGATTGTAGAGAAAAGGAAAAGCATAATAAAGCTGTAGCCTGTGCAGACAAATAATACCTGAAGTGAATTTAAGATAAATATTAGAGGGTGATGTGAACACTCAGCAAGTCTGTGAAGAATTTGCTGACAACTGCACTGAAAAAATGCAGAAACAGGGGAAAGGATTTTGTTAGACTGAAGATAACAAGGGTTCAGTGAAATAATTGTTAACGGTCTTGGTGTTAGATTATCTTTTGTTTAAGTAAATTCTATTGAAGTGCTAGTGCTATTCACTGTCATTTTCATGTTTCATAATAAAAGAATTATTTGATATGAAGTGCATACGTTAGCATGAACAAACTTGAGTGTGGCTGCAGAAAAGTGCAAAAATATTTTATAAAATGTGCCATGAGATTGGCACAGTTGATCTCTATGCCAAAATATAGCTGTAATGGTGACAGTATGGGATCGATTCTACAAAGTGCACCTAAAAATTGGTGCGGCGCTAAGCACAATTCTATAAAAGTTAGGTGCACTTTATAAAATCATGCTTAATGCTGCCTAAGTGTGCTTAGGCAGTGTTAAGCATTCTAACATTTAGGTGCATCCAATCTGTGCCAGAGTTTTCTAAGCCTAATTTCCCATGCCTAAGTTAGGCAAATAATGGCGCCTAACTCAAAAACACTATATAATAATAATAATAACTTTATTCTTTTACTAGTGTTTAAGCCCATTACATTAACTGCTGCTAGAATAGATTGTGTAGACTTTTAGCACAATGGGGCACTGAAATGTTTGTCTGTCTCTCTTTCTTTCTGTTTCTCTCCATGCCCCCGTCTTTCTGTGTGTCTCTCTTTCTTTCTGTCTGTTTCTTTCCTTGGCCCCCTTTTTGTCTGTCTTTCTTTCTGTCTCTCTCCATGCCCCCGTCTTTCTGTGTGTCTGTCTGTCTTTCTTTCTTTCTGTCTCTCTCCATGCCCCCGTCTTTCTGTGTGTCTCTCTTTCTTTCTGTCTGTTTCTTTCCTTGGCCCCCTTTTTGTCTGTCTTTCTTTCTGTCTCTCTCCATGCCCCCGTCTTTCTGTGTGTCTGTCTTTCTTTCTTTCTGTCTTTCTCCATGTCCTCCTGTCTTTCTGTGTGTTTGTCTTTCTTTCTGTCTCTCTCCTTGCCCACTGTCTGTCTTTCTTTCTTTTTGTCTCTCTCCATGCCCTCCTGTCTTTCTGTTTGTCTTTATTTCTTTCTGTCTCTCTCCCTGCCTGCTGTCTGTCTGTGTTTCTTTCTTTCTGTCTTTCTCCAAGCCCCCTGTCTTTCTGTGTGTCTGTCTTTCTTTCTGTCTGTCTGTCTCTCTCCTTGGCCCCCTTTCTGTCTGTCTTTCTTTTGTTCTGTCTCTCTCCCTGCCCACTATTTGTCTTTCTTTCTTTCTCATGCCCCCCTGTCTTTCTATCTGTCTCTCTCCTTGGCCCCCTTTCTGTCTGTTTTTCTTTCTTTCTGTCTGTCTCTCTCTCCCTGCCCACTGTCTGTCTTTATTTTTTTTGTCTCTCTCTATGCCCCCCTGTCTTTCTGTGTGTCTGTTTTTCTTTCTTTCTGTCTGTCTCTCTCTTTGGCCCCCTTTCTGTCTATCTGTCTTTCTTTCTGTCTCTCTCAGGCAAGATGTCCGATTGCAGCTCTCCTCCCTTTTACCTCCGGCTTCTTCCTGTGTGTGTGCCTGGCAGTGGTGCCTTGACCCCTAGAAACCCGGACATTTGCTGTTTATCGAGGCGCAGGCTAGCTGAGGTGTGGGAGGGGGGAAGCCATTGCCACGTATGCGCATGAGGATGGAGGCTGATGGAGAAACTGCCACAGGCTCCTACTGTGCATGTGGTGGCACAGAGGCACAGATCATGGATCACGAAGCATGGACACACGGAGTTTCAGCTGCGCATGCGCACTAAGGGTTTTATTATAGTGGATACCGCCATTACCAGAAGTTCTAGGCAGTTTACACTGAGAAATTGGACAGTCAGCGAAGTACAATCACTTAATAAAAATACAAGTTACAATCTTAAAAAACTCCTGAGTTAGGTAATTAATTTATCAAACAGAGTAGATTTGACTAATTTTCGAAAAGAACAGTAAGATGTAGCTTGATGGATACATTCACCTAACCAAGATTGCAGTTTGCCTGCTTGAAACGCTAATATGCCCTTAACCACACCCTCTTTTAACAAAGCCCTAGGTGCCTAACTGATGTAGAATCAAATCTACTAAGTTAGGCGCCTAACTTTCAATTAACTCCGATTAGTGCCAACTAAGAGGTGTTGAGTGCCAAGTATCAGTGCTGATTTAGCCTGTTGCTCAAGTTAGGCACCTATATCGGCAAGGCCAGGGCTCAGGGACTGGAGCTTGATCCAAAATGGTGCTGTAGTGGAAAGACACGCTGAATGGTTGCGCAATAGAGGCACACTGGAAGGCCGTATTGGAAAACTGCAAGAGCAGAGCTTGGTATTTTGAATAATTTTGTTTGCCATACCTTATTTCCCTGTTGTGTGGTAAAGGAGAGGAAAAGTGCAGGAGTCTCTCCCAGTGGCACCTTCCACTCTGGGAATGAGAAAGCCAACTTTTGATTTTTTCCAAACTCCAGCAGGACCGGTGACCTCTTCCGCTTCAATTGCGCCCGGAGTATTTGCATCGGGCAGCAGTTTGGGGGTGTCTTCAAGCCCCATAGAACGAATGGCTCCCCGTGCCCAGGTGAAAACTCATCAGAAGTCCAGCGTTTGGCAGGGAAATCCGACTAGGATGTGATCCTCTGTGAAGGAGGGAGGGCTGTCATCTGAGGATTTGGAGTCTGCTCCAAAGGAAGAAGAACAACTGATGCAAGCTGCTTCCAAAACCTTAGGTCAGGAAACAGTGAGTAATCTAATGAAAGTTAAGACCTGAATAACTCTAGTTTCAGAAGAGCGGGAAAAGTCAAGACCAGCCATTGTGACCCTTGATTCACTGTGGGATGCCATTAATGGCATACATTCTTCTCTGTTAAAAGAAGTTAGACAAAATACTGTGGATTTGAAGAATATTTCCAAAGCAGTCTTGGTTCAAGCGCAGGTTGCTAATCAACCTTGTCAAGATCTGGGTGTCATCATAGACAATATAATGAAACCTTCTGTCCAATGTGCGGTGGCAGCCAGAAAAAGCAAACAGGATGCTAGGAATTATTAAAAAAGGATGGTTAACATGACTAAGAATGTTATATTTCCTCTGTATCGCTCCATGGTGTGACTTCATTTGGAGTATTGTGTTCAATTATGGTCTCCTTATCTCAAAAAGATGTAGTGGCACTAGAAAAGATTCAAAGAAGAGCGACCAAGATAATAAAAGGGGCTGGAACTCCTCTTGTATGAGGAAAGACTAAAAAGACTAGGGCTCTTCAGCTTGGAAAAGAGACAGCTGAGGGGAGATATGATTGAAGTCTAAAAATCCTGAGTGGAGTAGAACGGGAACAAGTGGATCGATTTTTCACTCTGTCAAAAATTACGAAGACTAGGGGACACTCAATAAAGTTACAGAGAAATACTTTTAAAACCAATAGGAGGAAATATTTATTTCACTCAGAGAATAGTTAAGCTCTGGAACACAATGCCAGAGGTTGTGGCAAGAGTGGATAGCGTAGCTAGTTTAAAAAAAAAAAAAAAAAAGGGATATGTTCCTGGAGGAAAAGTCCATAGTCTGTTATTGAGAAAGACAAAGGGGAAGCCACTGCTTACCCTGGATTGGTAGCATGGAATGTTGCTACTCCTTGGGAATTGGCCAGGTACTAGGGACCTGGATTGGCCACCATGAGAATGGGCTACTGGGCTTGATGGACCATTGGTCTGACCCAAGAAATTGATTCCTTAAGAGCTGGCTCCAGGCAGTGGAGACATGTGAATCCTCATGGTAAAAGACAGAAATTTTATTGCAAAATGCTTAGAGTACCTTGAATATCAATCGAGACAATTTAATTTAGGATTTCTGAATTTTCCAAAGTCTCCACTGGTGCCAGCTGTGGATATGTTTTAAGAAATTTCTGATGGAAGTTTTGAATATGATGTCAGAGGCACTTAAGAACATATAAGAACATAAGAAGCGCCATCTCCGGATCAGACCTTCGGTCCATCAAGTCCGGCGATCCGCACACGCGGAGGCCCTGCTAGGTATACACCTGGCTTATTTTATAGCCAACCATATCTTTATATGCCTCTCTCAAGGAGATATGCATCTAGTTTGCTTTTGAAGCCTAGGACTGTCGATTCCGCAATAATCTCCCCTGGGAGAGTATTCCAGATGTCAACCACTCTCTGTGTGAAGCAGAACTTCCTGATATTAGTCCTGAACTTGCCCCCCCTTAGCTTCATTTCATGTCCTCTTGTCCGTGTCAAATTGGACAATGTAAATAGTTTTTTCTGCTCTATTTTGTCGATTCCTTTCAGTATTTTGAAGGTTTCGATCATATCCCCACGCAGTCTCCTTTTCTCAAGGGAGAACAATCCCAGTGTTTTAAGTCGATCCTCATATTCCAGTTTCTCCATACCCTTCACTAGTTTAGTTGCTCGTCTCTGCACCCTCTCCAGCAGTTTTATATCCTTCTTTAAGTAGGGAGACCAATGTTGGACGCAGTATTCCAAGTGGGGTCTGACCATTGCCCTATAAAGCGGCATTATAACTTTCTCCGATCTACTCGAGATTCCTTTCTTTATCATGCCCAACATTCTATTTGCCTTATTTGCCGCTGCCGCGCATTGTGCCGACGGCTTCAGGGTCCTATCTATCAGTACACCCAGATCCCTTTCCTGTTCACTTTTTCCCAGAGTTGCACCTGACATTCTGTACTCGTATTCCTTATTTTTACTGCCTAAATGCATTACCTTGCATTTCTCCACGTTGAACTTCATCTGCCATTTCTCCGCCCATTTTTCTAACCGACACAAATCGCTCTGGAGTTCCTCACTGTCCTCCTGCGATCTGATTGCCCGGCAGAGTTTTGTGTCGTCTGCAAACTTGATGATCTCACTGGATGTTCCGTTTTCCAGGTCATTGATATAAATATTAAAAAGGATCGGCCCAAGTACTGAGCCTTGGGGTACACCACTAGTCACTTTCTCCCAGTCGGAGAACTTCCCATTTATGCCCACTCTCTGCTTCCTGTTTTCCAGCCATTTGCCTATCCATCTTTGTATATCTCCCTCTATGCCCACTTCCTCCTATTACACGTGTTCAGTACCTCCAGGAGGGAGTGGGCATCCTGGAAGCCTCTTTGTCGCATCTCACCCGGGCAGAAACAGGAAGTTCTGACAGAAGGCGGGACACGGCAGAGGAAATGCTTCTGGGTTAGTGGCAGGCAGCTGTAGAAATTGTTGCCGTTAACTTGTTGAAGCAAGAGAAGTGCGGGAGATATAGCGACTGTAGGAGATCAACACAGGAGGTAACGGCAACAGCAATGGTGGCTCTACGAACAAGTTGAATGCATATTTTATTCTGAGAAGAGCTTCAACCATGTGGTCAAAGAACCACATGTTGCTCATAAGCTGCAGGTTGCTGACCCCTTTGCTAGGGCATATAACCTCGGTTCTTATAGTTTAAAAGTTGCATGTGACTCATTCCCTCCAGTCTGTTTGAGACCTATCTGGAACTATACCTCAACTCAAGGTACAGCTTTTGATGCTACTGGTTAGTTCCAGATGTTCTAGACTTTTGGGGGATTCTTTGCAGACCCCTCTCTAAGGCAAAGTTCTCCATCTTAGATTAGAAAGCAAGAATTTCTTAGCCTTTGTCTCCTTTCCACCCTTAGAATGCACACTCTGCTTATAATAGTAAATTCAGCATTCATCTCTTCAGATAATCACTCCTTCAGACTGTCAATTGAACCATATCCAATCACAACTGATCCTGCCAGTACAGCACTCTTATTTCAATTACGTATCTACAATAAGTTGCCTAATTACATATTTGTCCTATATCTTGGAATTAAACTGAGTCTCCAATTTGGATGTTAAGCTAGTTAAGCTCACTGTTTAATAGTGGAATGAGAAGGGATTTTTGGATGTGGCTCATGATTTATTTATTTTATTTTTTTTTCCAGTTATAAGTATTTTGTCCCCAGAGGGTTTAAACTTTACAGTCTGAGTTTGTAGCTGAGGGATTGGAGGATTAAATGTCATGGCCGAGATCACAAGGAGTGGTGATGGGATTTGAACAAAGCTTTCCCTTTCAACGATCTTAGCCTGCTGCTCTAACCATTAGGCTACTTTCTGTTCCAGTAGAAGTGTCTGTTATGAGAACAGTGTATAAGGCAGTTCCCTCTGTATGTGTCACTCTGTACATGCCTTATTGGTGTATTAAAAAGGCTCATGTTCAGTCCAAGTCTACAGTAGATGCTTCAGATTGTGAATATCAAGACTGGGCAGCCCTTTTCTACCTAGATGGCCTATGCAAACTCAGGCTTTTGTGTAGTTTTACATGACTGCTTGTTTTCCCAAGGCATTTGAACCAAAATAGTTTAAATTAACACATTTCTTAGTTCTGGAACATCTGTCAGTGTAGGTGTTTTGTTTGTGTTGGCAAGTTTCTGTGTTTTCAATCTGTCGGTTGTGTTGATCTGAATGCAGTGTGGCAATCCAAATATTCATGGGAAAAAAAAGTATCCTATTTTTATTTTGCTTTTACTTGCTTTTCAGTTATGTTTGACAAGCATTAACTTATACAGAAATAGAAATCCAATTTATATATATATATATATATATATATATATATATAATCACAGATAGACCAACTATTGAAGATTGAAGTAGAAGTTACTGAAAAAACCCCAATTGGCCACTTCTTCAAAACTGCAGTAAAATGTGGCCTTAGCATGTGCTTATGTAGGTCATTCCTGCAGGCTATGGCCATTTTTACCACATGAATAAAATGGCTGTGTTTTCTATTTTTATGAATTAATGGCCATGTGCTAATTTTCCCATTAGTGCATGGCCATTAGTACATGATACCCTACCACCACCTATTATGTAGGCGGTAAGGGTTCATGCGCTAACCATGAACTAATCGGTTAGAATGCAGTGATGTAGCTGTGCTAACTGAATAGTGCAGCCCCCCGACCTGTCCCTAAAACTAAAAACTATTTTTTTAGCATGTGGAAGAAAGTAGCAAGCGTGTTGAAACAAGTCTGTGCATGTTCTGATGTGTCAAGGTTACTCATGCACTGCTGCGGCTCAGTGCAAGTCTAACATTCCAAGAGACAGGATGTCTGGAGAGTCCTTGTGCTAATCAAGTAAAAAACTACTAGATTTGGAGCACCATTCATTGATAAAATTTCTCACAAAAGAAGGGAGAGAGCCAAAATATATCCATGAATGCATGACTGCAGTTTATGGTGAGTCTGCCCCATCATCCTACAAGTACAATTTTGGAGCATGCAGTTGACATGGGGTCCACTGAAGATGACCCTCACACTGGACAGCCTATAGAAGCAATTTCCACAGAAATGTGCAAGAAAGTTGAGAATGTAGGGCTCCTTTTACTAAGGTGCATTAGCGTATTTAGTGCACGCTCAAGATTAGCACGCGCTAGTTGAAAAATTACCACCTGCTTAAAAGGAGGCGGTAGCGGCTAGCACACGTGGCATTTTAGTGTGCGCTAAAACCGCTAGGGCACCTTTATAAAAGAAGCCCTTAATTTTTTCAGACAAATTAAAGTTTCCCAAATAGCTGAAGAAATGGGCATCTCGGCAGGTGCAGTTTAGAAAATAATTCATGAAAAGTTGGGCATGTTCAATGTTAGTGCAAGAAGGGTTCCAAGAATGGTGATGCCATATCAGAAGGCCACGAGGCTCCAGTCAGGAGAACTTGGAAATGCTCCATGAAGACTAAGTGAATATTTTCATCATTTGGTGACTGGAGATGAGACTTGGCTCTATCACAAAGATCCTGAGACCAAAATGAAGTCAATGCAGTGGAAGCACAAGTTATTCCCCCACCTCTCAAAAGTTCAAGACTGAAAAATCTGAAGGCAAAGTTGTGGCAACTGTCTTATGCTTTTGAAGTTCAAGCCACACAAGACAACCATAACCGGGGAGAGTTGCGCCAATACAATCAAGAAGAAAAGGCAAGGAAAACTCACAGCAGACATGCTGCTTCTTCACAACAATGCACCAGTGCACATGTCATGACAATCACAGGCTGCCATCCAAGAATGTGGGTTTCAGGAGCAGATCCATCTACCCTACCTGTCTCCTTTGGATTATTTAGTGTTTCAAGTTTTGAAGAAATCTCTCCGTGGACAGTGGTTTTCAAGTGATAAAGATGTCAAGGCAACTGTGACATCCTGGTTAGAAGGTCAAGCAGAAGAACTATTTTCATAGGGGTTAAATTCATTGCAGGAAAAGTAGATGAAATGTATGGAGCTATCAGGGGACTAAAATGAAATATAAAACTCTTTTCTTTCCTATTGAGGTAGATAAATGATTGAACACCCCTTGACATGCAGATGCCTGAATATGCACCACAGCTTAGTAATAGGACACCAATGATCATTAACCCAGTCTCAGTCCTTAACCAAATGAGGTTTTCAGGATATTCACAACAAATGTGCTTGAACTGCCTTCATTGTATACAAATCTATCCAATGGATAGTCTTTTCGGATATCCTGTAAACCTGACTGGTTGCCTGTAGGAGACTAGTGACTCAAAACTCCACCCATCGTATCACAGCTAAGCAAAGGAAGCCAATGGATGGGCACAATTTTGACAGCCCAGTTTCCCTTGCACCCTGTGCAGACACTGGTTGACTGTGTCCCAAGGACTGGGTTGAAAACCACTGCCATAAAGTGATCACAAAGTGAATTACAAACAAAAGAATGAGAAGACCAAATACCTGAGAGAGAGATAAAATACAGGAATAAACCAACAGAAGTTATTAATTATATCCATTCTAGCCAAGTACAAATGCAAGCCTAGTTCCATGCCAGACAAGACTTTTCTGGTGAACAAAATGCCAAAAACATCTGAGATTTCATGAAGAAATGCAATTGGGAGAGTTCAAAGAACATTTTTCAGTTAATTTCACAATTAATATTAACAACAGTTTTACATATATTAGAACTTGTTAATGTGCATAAGTCAGATTTGCATGTATTAATTTGCAAGTTAATGTGCATTAAATTGGTGTTGCAAATAATGAATTGAATGCACATTATCAAAGTCAGATCCCTGTGCTGGTGCATAGCAAGAAACCTCTTCCAGTGCTCCTTTTGATTTACAGGGGTCTGAAATTAAATCTCAATTTTTTAAACCATATTCTGTAACTAGAATTCTTGATGACCTAAATAGGAGACTTAAGCAAAAGTGCTCCTTTGCAGGGGAAATTAGTTCATGAATTAGAACAGATTCTGTAACGCTCCACTATTAGAAAGCATGATAGTTTAATGCTAGTACTACTACTACTATTTACCATATATACTTGAATATAAGTTGATCCGAATATAAGTCAAGACCCCCATTTTTCCCCCAAAAAAGGAGGAAAAATGGTTGACTCGAATTTAAGATGAGGGCTTAATATTCAAGTGCCATGCCCTGCCAGGATCTGTACCCAGTGTCCTCTCCCTCACGCTCTTCCCTACCAGGCTCTGTACCCATCCCCTTCCCTCCCTGCCCTGCAAAGCTCTGCACTCAGCCCCCTTTCCTCCCTGCCCTACCAGGCTATACAGCCATTCCCCCTCCCTGCCAGGCTCTGCAGCCAGTCCCCCATACTACTTACCTGGCTCTGCACTGTATCCTGTCTTCCCCTTCCCTGCCAGGCTCTGTACTGCACCCTGTCCCCCCTTCTCTTCCACCGAGGATGGTACCAGATTGCTGATACAGATGGCAAGATGTGAAGCTGAAAAACCAAGTGGAGATGGCAGATTTGTGGTCATTGTTGTCAGATTAATTTAATTTAATTTAATTTAAGCCTTAAGTTTATATACCGCATCATCTCCACAAAAGTGGAGCTCGGCACGGTTTACAAATCTTTAATATAGGAGGAGAGAGGAGAAAGAATTACAAGAGCATTTGAAAAGAGGGGAAGAAACAAAGAGAAGAGATGTTAAAATGAATTGAATAAGAAATGGGTACTTTGAAATTCCCTAACTGTCCCGAAGGCTCACAATCTAACTAAAGAACCAAGGCAAGCAAAATTAGCAAATATTAGATAAGAAAATAAAGATAGCGGAAATGAGATACAAAACATCCTAACAAGAATACATAGAGCTCTCAATATTAAACTATTGAAGAACAAAATTAATTAAAAGAAAAACTAAGCAAAATAAATAAAAAGAAATAAAAATAGTATATAAATAGGACAAAAGTCAGGAAGGGCTTGATTTTATTTCCCTCAGTCATCAATGATTATCGACTCTGGAGCTATAGCTGTTTCCACTGGGCAAATGATAGACTGAGAGTGGAAGGGACACAGGTTATAGGAGCCAACTTTTCAAAATGATTGGGGGTGCTCAAGCTCCACCCCAGACCCTGCCCTATAATAATAGTAATAATAATTATAATGTCATTTTTCTATTCATTTTTCATATATGCACACAATATAATCTTATTAACAATACATAATAGTTAACCAAAAAATTAAACTACACAAATCACACTGTATGGCACTTCTCAATATTCTTCTACCAGAACACATGGCCTTGATCACACATGCAGAATACAGATAATCCCTATGCAAATACAGGACCACAAACTAAAAGCATTACTATACACAAACAAAACCCCAAGATAGAAACATAGAAACATGATGGCAGATGAAGGCCAAATGGCCCATCCGCAGTAACCATTATCTCTTTCTCTCTCTAAGAGATCCCACATGCCTATCCCATGCTTTCTTGAATTCAGACACAGTCTCTGTCTCCACAACTTCTTCTGGAGGCTGTTCCACGCATCTACCACCATTTCTGTAGAAAAGAATTTGCTTAGATTACTCCTGAGCCTATCACCTCTTAACGTCATCCTATGCCCTCTCATTCCAGAGCTTCCTTTCAAATGAAAGAGACTTGACTCATACGCATTTACATCAGATGCAGTACAACACATGAGAAATAGAACAAAATTAATTTCTTCCTGAACAGTGCAAAAATAGAGCCAACAGTTATAAATTCTCAAAACTGACACATTTAAATCACTAAATTGAAAATAAAATAATTATTCCTACCTTTGTGTTCTGGTTTCTGTGGTCAAGTGAGGTCCCACAAATGTTGGGGATTGGGGCCTAAGCTTGCTTGGACACCCACTCACAACATCCACTGCAGTTTCATGCACTTTTTTAAAATCCAAGCCACACCTTGTTAAGAATCTTTGACAATATTGAAAAGGTTTTCTGCCGTTATTTCACCTATTTCATAAAATCCAATAAAGTCTTCATGAACCTCTAAACTTTTACCAACCCAGCAAATGCAATTTTGCACCACTGCTAGTGCTGTCTCTCTCATCTTCATCCACATCTTCAGCAGTTACTTTGCTGGAGGTGCATTATGCTCCATTTCTTTTTCTGCTGTGATCAGAATTACCGTATTTTTCGCTCCATAAAATGCACCTGACCATAAGACGCACCTACCTCTAGAGGAGGAAAAACCAAGAAAACAATTCTCACCCTGTTCCCCCTCTGGTGGTCTAGTGGTAGGCCTGGACAAGGCACATCTTGTGGTGGGCATGTCTAATGGTAGGCAGCCCCAGGCGAGCCCGCCAGGCCCAGGCTAGCCAGCCAGCATCAAACCAGCCAGCCAGCACCAAACCAGCCTGCCAGCCCCAAACCAGCCTGCCAGCCACAAGCCAGCCTGCCAGCCACAAGCTAGCCAGTCCCAAGCTAGTCCGCCAGCCCCAAACCAGCCAACCAACCCAAAACAAGCCAGCCAGCCAGCCAGCTCCAAGCCAGCCAGTCAGTCATCTCCAGGCCAACCAGCCGGCCCCAGGCCAACCAGTCACAAACCAGCCAGCCAGCCCCAGGCCAGCCAGCCCCAGGCAAGCCCCCTGTACCTTTTAAAATTCTGACATTAGCTCCATCTGGCTTCACTCCCTCCCTGCCTGCCGCGCAGCCTTCCCTCTTCTGGGCTCCTCATTTCCCAGCCAGCGGCAAAACAAATCAGCAGCAAGGCCATCAGGAGCAAGCTTTAGACTCTCCCATTTGGCCCCGTGCTGCTTTCCGATTGGCTGCCATAAGTTCTCACAAGTCCCGCGAGAACCTACGGCAGCCATTCGGAAAGTAGTGCGGGACCAAGCGGGAGAGCGTAAAGCTTGCTCCTGATAGCCGCGCTGCTGATTTGTTTCACCTCTGGATGGGAAATGAGGAGCTGGCTGGATGCTGGACCACCAGGTAAAAAAGGAGGAACGGCGACAACAGACGGATGGACGGACCAGGGGGGAGGTTTAAAAAGAAAAGTGGTGTGGCGACAGCGGGCGGGTGGGTGGGTTTAAAAAGGAGGTACTACGGCAGTAGGCGGGTGGGTTTAAAAAGGTGGTGCGACGGGCAGGTTTTACAATGGTATAGGGGGAGGCTAACAAAATTTGTACCTTCGCTTCATAAGACGTACTGAGATTTCCACCCACTTTTGGGTGAAAAAAAAAGTGTCTTATAGAGTGAAAAATACGGTACAAATTTATCCATTTTAGAACTGTGACCCTACCCAGAATTGAATTCAATCCATACTTTAAGGCTGTGCTGCTGCAGTAGATATTTCTATAGCTGGAGGAAACAAAATGTAATGCCTTGAGTCTCTCCACTTCCTTCCCTACACAAGTGATACTGATTTTTTCTATGTCTTGATTCTTGTGTCTTTTAGTTCTTCGGTCTTTGCATCTCACTTGTGAGTCTTTTCACCCTTCAGTTTCCCAGCCCAAACCACCTTATCCAGAGCCGCCATCAGAAATTTCTGGGCCCCTTACTGAGCAATCCTATTGGGCCCCCCACGCACCCCTTCCCCCCCGACCCCCCCCCTTCTTCCATGGGCCGAATACACACATACTTTTCTCTGTCGCCGCACTTTTTGACCAAAAGATTTGTAAGCCTGCAACCACGTCAAGGTAGACTCTTTCAGCAGGGCCCTAACCTAACCTAAACTAAACTAATCTATACCTATCTATTCTAAACTAACATATGTCTAATACTGAACTAATAACAAACTAACAAACATCTGCATAATAAATAATAGTGCTAGTAGCTATAATTCACTTTTGAATGTAAAATCTCAGTTAAGGATTTCTTTTGACCTTTGTAGGCCAGAAGTAGATCACAATTGCACAATATTTTTTGTAACAAGTATTAAATGTGTTTTTATAAATACTGTAAGCTTAATAAATATATCAGAAAAAAACTACACATCTGAGTGCATATCTGAACATACACATCTGTATGATCCCATCCTCCTCAGTTTGCCTATAGCTGCATCATGCATGTTAAAAATGTACGATATGTGGGGGGGCGCTAGAGAGCCCAAACAAGATGGAGGCTTAGGGCTAGAGCTCTCGTCCACGGCTCCGATATTTATTACTCCCCAAGCGCACCAAGATACTTATTTGCGCTAATTTGTGCGGAACCATGCCTGCACCAAAGCAGGGAAAAATTGAGGCTGCCTTTGCAGGCACATCCGGCGCTAAAAGACAGAAACAGGACCCGCCATCTCCTATCAAGGGCGATGCGCCTCGGCCACGTGTCGACCCGGAACTCACGGTGTCGGACCAACTTCAATTTATTTCTAACTTACTCTCTGAAAGCAAAGACGACATCAAAGATATTAAACACGAAATAATATCTCTTACTGAAAAGATGTCCGCGATGGACTCCAAGCTAGAAGCCTTGGAACGTAAATGCCAGACTATCGATGAGCTTGCCACAAACCAATCGATGGATAGGAAGGCCCTGCGCGCCCTGGAAGCTCAACTGAATGATCTCGGCAACCACAGTCGACGGAACAACTTACGTATCACGGGCCTGCGTGAAGGGATCGAGGGTCTTAATGCATGTCAATTCTTTGAAGATTGGTTCCCCAAAGTGCTTTCCATGCAATTTGATAGACCGCTTGAAGTGGAGCGAGCCCACCGAGTTCCAGCAAAATCTCCTACGGGCTCTCAACGCGCACGTCCGGTTGTGATGAAGCTGCTGCGCTTCCCGCACGTTGCCCAAATCCTGGAAAAAATGCGATCGATCCGGAAGATAGAATGGCAGGGGCAAACTATATACATATCTGCCGACTACACCAAAGCTACAGCGGAGAAGCGCCGCCAATTCCTAGCCTTGCGCCCTCGTTTGCGTGCACTTGAGGCGCGCTTTGGCCTCCTTGCACCAGCGCGCTTTAAAATCACTTTTAACAACCGCACCAAAACCTACAATGACCCTGTAGACGTGGATCGATTCCTGAAAGAGCAGGAAGACATACAGCGTATGGACACCTGAATGCGAATCAGGCTTGATATTTAGTCTTTCTCACTAATGGTTCCTGTTATACTGTTTATATACGTTTTTACAAGCAATTACTAGTTGATTCTTCTAAAGATGATAGTGGAGTAATTTCCCATCATACTACTGATTCCTACCAGCATATCTGAAACGGGGCTGATGGGGGAGGGGCCGGGCCTTGAGCCTCCATATTGTGTTGCCTCTTACCCTCCATAGGCCTTCGGGGCGCCTTTTTGGCGGGATAATTACAAGGCTTCTGTCTTGTGGGTGGGAGGGGGTTGTTAGATTGCGTGTGGGGAGGGTGGCAGGGTGTATGCATGAGAGTGTGTATGGGGTTTATATTTGTTTTTCTTTTGGTCAGAGCAAAGCAGGTACTGTCCGGTTGAATGCTATCAGGTTAATGTGTGAAATAGACAAACAGTACTCAGCTCTTCAATGTGCCGTTATATATGGCTTTATGTAATGTGTTATCTTTGAATATAAGAGGCTTAAACCATCCCATCAAAAGAAAACAGACACTTCTGTATTGTAAGCATCATTCTGCACATATAGTCTTTCTGCAAGAAACCAAGCTTAATTTGATAGAGTCTGCTAAACTGAAGCGGGACTGGGTCTCTCAATGTTTTTTTTCCCCTGCAGTGTCATCTAAAGGAGGGGTAGCCATCTTACTCTCTAAACAACTAAATTACACTGTGCTACATACTTCACATGATTCTCAGGGAAGATGGGTCACGGTCACACTAGACATTAACTCTCGTAAATATACTCTCTTATCGATTTATGGCCCAAACACACCTAATTCGGACTTCTTCAGAGATTTAGCTAAAGAACTAACATCTATATCCACTGATTATTTTATATTGGGTGGAGACTGGAATCTGGTTCTTGATGCACATATAGACCGGAGATCCACTTCTTCATATCGAACCCCCTCTACTCTTCCGGTACTGCAGCATATGATCCAGACATATGGATTAGCTGATGTCTGGCGTCTATTCCATCCTAGGGATCTTGAGTACACTTTTTGGTCTGCGCCGCATGCCTCTGCCATGAGACTGGATTACTTTCTCCTATCTCATTCCTTGGTGCATGCTGTACGTACACCTTCTATTCTATCCTGTCCTCTGTCTGACCATTCTGCTATATCAGTATCCTTCACCCTCTCTGCACCTTCTTCTCCCACACCTACATGGCGTCTAAATACAGCACTCCTGGACAACACTGATTTTCTCACTCAGCTGACGAATTGGACTACTGAATTTTTTGAACACAATGATACCCCGGAAATAGCCTTTCAGACCATTTGGGATGCATATAAAGCGTACCTAAGAGGTAGAATCATAGCATTTTCAGCCCACCTGAACAAGGAACGGAAAAGGACTCTCACTACTCTAGAGAACCAAATTAAATCCTTGGAGGTGGTATATCATATTTCTCCCACAGTGCCGGGTTTAGCGCAAATTCGCAAGCTCAAATTCTAATATAATTCTATACTATCAGAAAAAGCTGGAGTTTTATTACTCCAAGAAGGGGCTATGTACTATGAACACCGTAATAAAGCAGGTAGGCTATTGGCCAATTATCTCAAACATAAGAAAAGAGCTGGCCATATAAAAGCCCTTAAACCTGCAGGATCCCTCATTACTGATCCTATTGCCATAACGGATCAATTCAAATCCTTCTATAAACAATTATATACATCTGGAATAGATCCCTCCAATGCAAATTTAGATGATTTTTTCCAGGGGATGACCCCGCCTGCACTCCCGCCTCAAATACTAGATAATCTAAATAAGCCTCTCACTGTGGGAGAAATCGAACTCGCTATAGCTGGGCTGAAATCTGGTAAAGCACCAGGAGGAGATGGCCTTCCCCTAGGCTTCTATAAAACGTTCCAATCGTTTCTTCTCCCCCATCTGCTTCGACTATACACGGATTTTCTAGGGAAGGGTACTAGTGCTGGCACCTTCGTTGAAGCAGATATAATTGTGTTTCCCAAACCTGGACGAGATCCCTTACTCCCGAAAAATTACAGACCTATTTTCCTACTCAATTATGATTGTAAAATTTATGCGAAACTTCTTGCAGAACGACTAGCCAAGGCTCTTCCTTTGCTCATTCATCCTACTCAATGTGGTTTCGTAAAGGGCCGCCTGACGGCGGACAACTCGAGAGTATTTTGTCATGTAATACAAGCAGCCCATAATATTTCCACTCCAGCTTGTGTGATGTCATTAGATGCTGAAAAGGCATTTGACTATGTGGAGTGGAAATATTTATTCTATACACTAAGGTGGTATCAGCTAGGGGATGCGTTTATCGATATGGTACATCTTTTATATACCAGTCCCAGGGCCAGATTGAATGTGGAGGGATATCTTTCCCCGTATTTCTCTCTATCGAGGGGCACCAGACAGGGATGTCCCCTATCGCCGCTCCTGTTTAATCTGGCCCTGGAACCCTTGCTCCGCAAACTGGATACTGATCCAGCGATTGCAGGAATACTAGTGGGCTTGACCGAGGTACGTCTTTCTGCATTTGCAGATGACGTGCTTTTGTACGTCTCCAATCCTAAAGATACCTTACCGATAATTCTCAATCTTATCTCTCATTTTGGTCGGCTGTCCGGCTATACCATCAATTGGGATAAAACCGAGGTGCTTCCCTTAAATGTACATTGCACACAAGATATGGTTGCTCCATACGGTCTTACATGGTGCTCCACTTCCATTAAATATTTGGGAATCCACTTTTGTAACACATGGCAAGACACTATAGACCTTAATGTCAAGATATTGATTACCAAACTACAAACGTTATGTAACCAGTGGTCCCCACTCTATTTAACCTGGTGGGGTAGGTTAGAAACCATCCGTATGATGGTGACCCCACAAATCCTATATGTTCTACAGATGCTACCCCTATCTTTACCTCCTCTATTGTTTAAACGCATAGACCAGACATTGACCACCTTTTTATGGCAGGGAAAGCCCCCTCGTATAGCTTTATCTACTCTTAAAAGACCGTGGTCCCAGGGTGGGGTTAACTTTCCTCACTATGCACGCTATGCCACTGCGGCTTTGTTGAGAGGGGCCAGTAAATGGTTTCTTCCCCATACACATATCAATATGCCTTACTGGGGGATATTGGAACGTAACTTGGCAGCACCATTTACTCTGTCGGTTGCTTACTTATCCATGACTGTTCCCTGCTTTAAGATATGGGAGGTGCTGCGAGCCACTCAGCGGGCGGTACTTCATTTGGGTTCTACTTTACAGTATTCTCTCTTTATGACCATTCACTCTCCCATCTGGGGTAATCCGAACATTGTTATAGGGTCCCGTATGGTGCATTGGTCTTCATGGATAAACAGTGGAATATGGTCTATACAAGATCTATTGACAGGTCCTGATTTTCTGTCTTTTACTCAGTTACAAATGAAATATAAGATACCCTCTAGTCAGGAATATAGATATTTTCAACTATGTCATAGTCTTCATGCTGCCTACGGGCCTGCACTGGAAAAATTGTTGAAAACATCATCCTCTCCATCTGCCCTGCTGACTTCATGGAGCAATAAGCCTCATGTATTGTCTAAAGTATATACTGTTATACAACTTTCGGGCACAGTTACTTTTCTTCCTATCCAACGAATGTGGGCTCATGATTTCCAATGTGAACTCTCTGAACAACAATGGACTCAAGTATGGTGTTACTGCAACCGACCCCTGCACTCAGCCTCTTTGAGACAATCTCTCTTCTTCGTTCTCCATAAATCCCTCTGGACTCCTATTAAACAACAACATGTGTCTCCATCCTCCTCCAACAGATGCTGGCGATGTACAACTCATCTTGGTACTTTCCAACACATGTTGTTTGATTGCTCTCTCGTCTCTACCTTTTGGTCCGAAGTTGGAGACATTGTGAGTCAGATTCTTCCCACACCAATTTCCTTGTCTTATTGGCACATCATACTGCGTTCAGCCGGTCTGGAACCCCCACTCTCTCGACAGCATTCAGCTCTCTTTGACATTCTTCTGGGTCTGGCAATTAAAACTGTGTTATTACACTGGAAGCAGAAACAGCCAGTATCCACTACACAGTGGTGGAATATGATTCTCATGTGCTACAAATATGAACTCCGATTGGCTGAGTGCAGGGGGTCGCAAAAGACCTTTCGACTTATTTGGTCTCCTGTGATGCAATATTGTGATTGTAAACCCTGATTGCATATTTCCATATTTCTAACCTGTTTTCTTTATCTAGAATCTTGACCATTTGGTTGCATCACTTTTGTTATTTATTGCGACTTCATATGACATGACTTAACCTGTGAATGTATCTGTAACAAACTGCTTTGCTCTGATGTTTTTTGGTATGTATTTATGTTATCTGCCTTCTGTATTTTCAGTTTTTGATGTACGGTTCTTTTCTTTTGTTAATAAAACATTTGACTTGAAAAAAAAAAAAATGTACGATATGTTAATATGTGCACCTTCCTTCCTTCCCATCCATCCTGTCCTTACACTTCCACAGCTGCATGTTAATGATGATGTATTTGTAATGATGATAAATAAGTGCATATGAGCACATCATTAACATGCAGCTATGGATGAATATAAAAAAGAAACAATATTCTGTACAATTGTCAATTTATAAATCAGCGTCTTCTCCCCACTCTCTCTTCCCCATTTCCCTTCAGCGTCCTCAGCCCACTCTCTCTCCACTTTCCTTCAGCGCACGCACATAAAAACAAGCAAGTAATTTATATCATTTTCATTCTATTCATTCATAGAAATTAAAGTCTAAATAATGCCAGTCACATAACAAAACATGATTTTACAAAATAATTCCCTGCACAGTCAAGCCTGCAAGGATTACTAGATGTCTTTCAGCAGTTTCCCTCTCTCCCCTCCCTCCCCCTTACCTTTGTGGCCAAGTCAAAATGATCTACCAACAATAAAATTTTAAAAACACAAAGCACGCTGTACGCAGAGAAAATGTTAATTATCATTTATATTCCGCGGGTTTTCAAAGAGGTCAAGGCAGATGACTTTATGCAATGTCACCTCAGTAACAACTATACAAAAATAGACAAATTTTCCCCTTCCCTTTTTACTAAAATGCGATAGCGGTTTTTAGCGCAGGGAGCTGCGCTGAATGCCCCACGCTGCTCTCAACGCTCATAGGCTCCCTGCGCTAAAAAACACTATTGCGGTTTAGTAAAAGGGGGCCATAGTGCAAAATATAGACAGCATATATAAATTCTTAAAGCAGACACATTTTGATCACTAAATTGAAAATAAAATCATTTTTCCTACCTTTGGTAATTTCATCAGTCTCTGGTTGCACTTTATTCTTCTGACTGTGCAATCAATATTTCTTCCCTTCTTTCAGCCTCCTGTATGCTTCCTCTCCTCCAGACCTCATTCCCTCCCCAAACTTTTTCTGTTTCACCCTGCCCATTCTTTCTTTTTCTCTCTCTCCATACCCCCTTTCTTTCTGTATGTCTGTTTTTCTCTCTCTCTCCGTGCCCCATTTTTCTTTGTTTCACCCTGCCCCCTTTCTTTCTTTCTGGCTTCCTGTCCCCCCCTTTCTTTCTTTCTCCCTGCCCTCTCCTATGCCACCACCATTGGGAAAATGCTGCCACCACCACTGGGGAATAGGCTGCCACTGCCGCCATCGGGAACAGGCCGGCGCCAAGTTCGCCCTGCTTTTCTTCCCCGCAGGGCCGACCAACTCTCGCCACCCGACGTCAATTCTAGCGTCGAAGAGGACGTTCTAGGCCAGCCAGGCAGTGATTGGCTGGCCCAGAACGTCCTCTCCGACGTCAGAATTGACGCGAGTGGCGAGAGTTGGTCGGCCCCACAGGGAAAATCAGGGAGAACTTGGCGCCGGCCTGTTCCCGATGGCGGCGGTGGCACTCAAGTGGCTAAAGAGCCGCAGTTTGCTGGCCTAAGGAGAACACTGGAGGGTGACCAGGTGTGCACCCCCTTGGGACGTAAACCCGGGGCGGGGCGGACCCCCTCCACCATCCCCCATCTTGGTATGCCACTATCTGTACCTCACTCCCTCCCTATGACCAAAAATTCTCCTTTCTTCTATTCCCCGTGTACACAACCATCTCTTTCCCTCCCTTCCTCTCTCCCAAGTCGATGCCTTCTGTGCCAAAAACCCATTCCCTCCCCCACCTCAGCATCTCTTTCCCTCCCTTCCTCTCTCCCGTCCTTGCCTTCTGTGTCCAAAAACCCATTCCCTCCCCCACCTCAGTATCTCTTTCCCTCCCTTCCTCTCTCCCAAGTCCATGCCTTCTGTGTCCAAAAACCCATTCCCTCCCCCACCTCAGCATCTTTCCCTCCCTTCCTCTCTCCCAAGTCTATGCCTTCTGTGTCCAAAAATCCATTCCCTCCCCCACCTCAGCATCTCTTTCCCTCCCTTCCTCTCTCCCAAGTCCATGCCTTCTGTGTCCAAAAACCCATTCCCTCCCCCACCTCAGCATCTCTTTCCCTCCCTTCCTCTCTCCCAAGTTCATGCCTTGTGTCCAAAAACCCATTCCCTCCCCCACCTCAGCATCTCTTTCCCTCCCTTCCTCTCTCCCAAGTTCATGCCTTGTGTCCAAAACGCACTCCCTCTCCCCTTTTGTGTTCCGCGTTTGCCTCCCAGCCCATCTTTGCAACTTTCTCAGCAAAACGGAGCTCGAGCCGCGAGGCTTGTCTTTTGTTTCCTGCCTGCCCTGCCGCGCACAAATAGCTGACCGGAAGTATGCTCCGACGTCAGTGCTGACGTCGGAGGGCAGGCTTTGCTTAAGCCCTCCCTCCGACGTCAGCGCTGACATCGGGGAACACTTCCGATTGGCTATATGTGAGGGCAGGGCAGGTAGGAATAGAAGACGAGCCTCGCGGCTCGAGATGTATTGAATTCCGCGGGTTCTCCGTCCAGCTCTCTCCTGTGCACCTGGGGCGTACCGCCCCACCCCTAGACTGTGGCCTAGGACCCTGGGGGAGCCCGGGCCCCCTGTCAGCTTTGGGCCCCTGAATGCAGGATTGGTAGTACTGCCCTGATGGTGGCCCTGACCTTATCCATCAACTTTCCTTACCCTCAGACCTCCACAGCCCTATTCAGACTATTCTCCATCCTTCAGCCCCCTTTTTATAACCATTTCAAAACCATGAGCTTGCTTTATCTTAAAGCCCATGCCATCCTATTTCTTAGCATGCAACCCACCCCCACTCATATCTCTCCCACAGTCCTCCCAACTCCCATACTCTAGCATGTTTCTCCTCTCCTTTCCTTCCTTCCTGATCTCACCCCACCCCACAATCTGGCATCTCGGTCTCCTTCCCCTCCATCTCTCCCTCCCTTTTTCCTCTTCCCCAATGGTTTGGCATATTTTTGCTCTCCTTTCCTCCCCCCAGGTCTGGTATCTCAATTTTCCCATCCATGTCTCCCACCCCACCCTATGAACTAGTATCTGCCTGCTTGCCTCCCTTTCTCCCCATGGCTGCATCTCTGTCACCTTTCCTTCCATATCTCCTCTCACCCCTCATGCACTGGCATCTCTCTCCTCTCAAACATCCCCTCTCCCCCATGGTCTGGAATCTCTCCTATCCTCTTGCTCCTCTTCCCTTTTCTTTTCTTCCGTGACCCTACCCCATGGTCTGGCATCCCTTTCTCCTTCCATCTCTCACACCCTTCTTCCTCCCCGATATGTGCTCTGGCATCTCTCTCCTCTGCTTCCCTTCCCTCCCTTCCCCATGGTCTGGCTTCTCTCTCCCCTCACATTCCTTCTCTCTCCCCTCCTTATGGTTTGGCCCCTCCTCTTCTCTGCTTCCCTTCCCTCCCTCATCCTTCCTTTTAATTCTCAGCCCCCACCCCATTGTCTGACATCTCTGTCACCTTCCCTTACTACTGCTACTACTGCTTATCACATATAGCGCTGAAAGGCATACGCAGTGCTGTACATTTTGACATTTATAGACGATCTCTGCATGGAAAAGCTTACAATCTAACTTGGACAGACAGACAGACATGACATCTCACTCCCTTCCTCTTGTGGTTTGGCCTCTCCTCTTCTCTGCTTTCCTTCCTCTCCCTTCCATCCCTCCCCTGTGGTCTGGCATCTCTCTTTCTCCTCTCCCTTCCCTGGTGGTTCTTCTTTCTTCCTTCCTTCCTCCCTCCCTCCTTTCCAATTTGGCAGTTTTCTCCTTTACCCCTCCCTCTCTCCCTCCAGTGGGGTGCAACATTTATTGTACTCTCTCCTTGCCACTTGTAAGCTTAGGGCCTCCAAGTTGGCTTCAACAGTGTTAATGAGCTGAACATGTTGCCTCCAGTGGCAAGGCACTAGAAGCTTTCCCTCTGGTTAAACTTCCTGACCCTGCAGAGGCAGGCCATTGCAGCAGAGAGAAAGCTTCTGGGCTTTTGAAAGTAGCATGTTTAGCTCATTAACACTGTTGGTGGCTTGAAGCTTGCAGGCTACAGCATGGACAGAACCAGACTCTGGACTGGAGCACCTGAGATGAGCTGCACTCAGGGTGGACTCCCCCGCTGTTATTGATCCTGGCTTGCCCGAGCAGAACTGAAAAGATAATGCATGTGTTGCACGGTGCGTATGCATGTGTCTGCAGTCACGTGATGTCCCAAAAATATTGGGGTTGCTCAGGCACCCACAGCACCCACAGAGCTGGTGCCTATGGCACAGGTAGCTGAGCTGCCAAAGGTGAAAATATAAGGCAGCAAAAGTCCTGAACTTGGGGGTTCTTTAGATCTGAGGATGGAGAGATTAGTTGGTGATACCTGTTGTTTTTGCTGTGTTTATATTTTGGTTGTTGTAATTGTAACTTGTCTTATGCTAGAATTTATAATGCCACAGATAAAGACCTGTAATATAGTGTACTGTATGATTCATAAGAACAAACAAAAAAAACTCATGCAGTAGAAATCCTCCAGATATTATCAACAAATTTATCAAAAGTACTTGGCACAAGTCAAAGCACAACCATAAACTGGATGGAAAAAAAAATATTTTAAATTAAAGGACCTCAGAGAAAAAGGAAAGTTTCTATAGTCCTTATTACTGCACAAACTGTTCTTTATATGTTCCCCATATCAGTTGGTCCTAAAGTCTGATCATTTTATTTTTTACAATGCAATTTAAAAAAAAATGTCTCTGTAACATCCAATGTACGTGTCTGGAAATCACAATGGGACTGCAGATTGTTCATCCATTGTTCCCAGCAGAATGTAAATAGTAGTCACTAGTATTCCCCAACAACTTACCCAGGAGAAAATATAATACAATATCACAGGCAAAATTTTGCTGTGAGAACAATAAGACAGGCAGGTTATTGGCAAATTATCTGAAAGCTAAGTACCCAATGCAAAAAAAATAAATAAATAAATAAAAAATCTGCCTTCAAATCAGATGATGAGAAGATTCCTTAGGAGCAGCAGGATAGTTTGAAACATTCCAGGATTATTTTAATATATATAAATCTGCTTTTACACCCTCCCCTTTTACAAAATTACAGTAGCGTTTTTTTAGCGCAGAGCATTTAGTGCACCACCCTGCGCTAAAAAATGCTATTGCAATTTTGTAAAAGGGGGGTTAGTTTTGAGCAAAGAAAGTTAAAACTTGTCTGCATTCCCTGTGCAAACCACCCATAGAAAATCCCATTTCGAGGTAAGATCCAAATCACAGAAAACTCTGGGAAGGGATAGTTTCTTAGCTGATTTTTAAAAAACATTTCCAAACTGTGCTATCCTATGTCCTGCATCAACTCTGTCAAACGTTGTTGGATTCTGGTAGGGTGGAAGGTAACATAAGAGTTGTTCTACTGCAGGGCTGCTCAGTTCCAGTCCTTGAGGTGCACAGGCAGGCCATGTTAGAAACATAGAAATATGACAACAGATAAAGGCCTAGTGGCCCTTCCAGTCAGCCCTTCCCCAGCATCCATTATCTTCTCTTATCCCTAAGAAAGACGTAAGAAGACTTGAGGCGGTCGAGAGGAGGGCGACGAAAATGATAGGAGGCTTGCGCCAGAAGACGTATGAGGAGAGACTGGAAGCCCTGAATATGTATACCCTAGAGGAAAGGAGAGACAGGGGAGATATGATTCAGACGTTCAAATACTTGAAGGGTATTAACGTAGAACAAAATCTTTTCCAGAAAAAGGAAAATGGTAAAACC
The DNA here is from genome assembly GCF_902459505.1 of Geotrypetes seraphini. Taxonomy (NCBI): domain Eukaryota; kingdom Metazoa; phylum Chordata; class Amphibia; order Gymnophiona; family Dermophiidae; genus Geotrypetes; species Geotrypetes seraphini. The sequence goes on along the minus strand of NC_047086.1, from coordinate 308,420,475 downwards.
AGAGGACATAATTTGAGGTTGAGGGGTGGTAGATTCAGGGGCAATGTTAGGAAATTCTACTTTATGGAGAGGGTAGAATGCGCTCCCGAGAGAGATGGTGGAGAGTAAAACTGTGACCGAGTTCAAAGAAGCGTGGGATGAACACAGAAGATTTAGAATCAGAAAATAATATTAAATATTGAACTAGGCCAGTTACTGGGCAGACTTGCACGGTCTGTGTCTGTGTATGGCCGTTTGGTAGAGGCTGGGCAGGCTGGGAGGGCTTCAATGGCTGGGAGGATGTAGATGGGCTGGAGTAAGTCTTAACAGTGATTTCGGCAGTTGGAACCCAAGCACAGTACCGGGTAAAGCTTTGGATTCTTGCCCAGAAATAGCTAAGAAGAAAAAATTTAAAAAAAAAAAAAAATTTAAATTGAATCAGGTTGGGCAGACTGGATGGACCATTCGGGTCTTTATTTGCCATCATCTACTACGTTACTATGTTAAATCCCACATGCCTGTCCCACGCTATCTTTAATTCAGATACAGTCTTTTGTCTCCACCAGGAGACCATTCCACGCATCTACGACCCTTTCTGTAAAGAAGTATTTTCTTACATTACTCCTTCCGGAATTTTCCTTCATCTGAAAAGGACTCACCTCATGTACATTAACGCCATGGAGATATTTAAACATCTCTATCGTATCCCCTCTCTCACATCTTTCCTCTAGAGCAGTGTTCTTCAACCACCGGACCAGTGCCAGTCCACAGAAATTTCCTGCCAGTCCACAGGGCCAGCATGTGCATCAGGCCCAAAACAGTGTGATCGATGTGGCGTTATCTTTGAGCCACCTCCCTCTTCCTCACTGATTCAGTGCACAAAGCCACGGGCAGTGGCTCCTACGCACGTCCTGCGCCTGAACCAGAAGCCTTCTCTCTGACGTTGTGTTGTTAATAAGATTATATTGTGTATCTGTGAAAAATGAATGGAAAAAATAGTGTTACAATTAGTACTATTATGGGGGCGGGGTCTGGGGTGGAGATTGGGTAGAGATGGGTGGGATCTGGCCCACAAAAAACCCAGTGTTCTTCAACCGCCAGTCCACAGACTGATGCCGGTCCACAGAATAATTCTTTTATTTCTGCCGGTCCATAGGTGTAAAAAGGTTGAAAAACACTGCTCTAGAGTATACTGTACATATTAAGTTCTGTAAGTCTGCCCCATACGATTTATGATAAAGGCCACTAACCAACTTTGTAGCAGCCCTCTGGACCGACTCCATTCTATTTATATATTTTTGAAGGTACGGTCTCCAAAATTGTACACAGTATTCCAAATGGGGCTTCACCAAAGACTTATACAGTGACATTATCATTTCCTTTTTCCTACTGGCCATTCCTTTCTTTATGCCACCCAAGCATCTTCCTGGCTTTGACCTTTGCCTTTTCTACCTGTTTTGCCACCTTGAGATCGTCAGACACAGTAACCCCCAAGTCCCACTCTTCTTCTGCACACAAAAGTTCTTCGCCTCCTATACTCCTATATATACTTTTCTCCTGGATTTTTGCAACCCAGGTGCATGACCCTACATTTTTTAACATTAAATCTTAGTTGCCAGTTACTTGACCATTCTTCAAGCTTCACCAGATCCACCTCATATTATCTTCCGAGGAGTCTACTCTATTACAAAGCTTGGTATCATCTGCAAAAAGGCAAACTTTGCCAAACAGTGTTTCCGCAATATCACTCACAAAGATGTTAAATAGAGCTGGCCCAAGGACAGATCCCTGCAACACTCCACTAACAACATCCTTTTCCTCTGAAAAAAACTCCATTTACCACAACTCTTTGTCTCCTTCCACTTAACCAGCTTTTAATCCAGTTTGTCACTTTAGGGTCCATACCACATACATGCAGTTTATCAATCTCCTATGTGGCACCGTGTCAAAAGCTTTGCTGAAGTTCAAATACACTATATTTAGCACCCCTTCCATATTCAACTGTTTGATCACCCAGTCAAATCAATCAGATTTGTCTGACAAGGCCTGCTTCTCATAAAACCATGTTGCCTCGGGTACTGCAGTCCGTTCAATTCTAGAAATCTCACTGACCACTGCTTAAGAAGTGTTTCCATTAGATTACTCACTACCAAGGTCAAACTTTAACCAGCATGTAATTCCCAACCTCCTCCTTACTTCTACTCTTGTGCAGAGGGACAACATTTGCCCTTCTCCAATCATCCAGTACCACACAAGTCTCTAAAGAAGTACTGAAAAGTTAATAATAATAATAATAATAACTTTATTTTTGTATACCGCAATACCACAAACAGTTCAGAGCGGTTTACAATGTAAGAGAGACTGTACATACACAGCGAAGATACAATGTTGAGCGCAGTTTACCATTCAGGGGACTGTACATATTCAGCATGGGTGTTTATACAGCGAAGAACAATGCAGATTTACAATGCAAGAAACTGTACATTTACAGCGGAGATATTTATTCATTGAAAATACAGTGCAAGTGACTTAAGAACAAGATATGATGCAAGAGACTGTATAATGCGGTTGAAGTGGATTACTATGCAAGGAGAGGTCGTAGAGTTTGGTTATTTGGAGGGGAGGGGTTCGAGAAATTTATCAAAGAGGTAAGATTTGAGAGATTTCCTGAAGGAAGAGTACGATGGGGCAGATGAGATGAGGGTGGTCAGGCAATCTGTCCATCTGCCAGCTTGGAATGAGAGAGTTCTATTAAGGAATCTTTTTTAGGTGCATCCCTTTGGGGATGGGTAAGTAAACAGATAGGCATTGCGCGTTCGATTGGTGCCTGGGAACGCAAAGTGGTGGTACAGATATATCGGGGATGAGCCAGATAAGGTTTTGAAGCAGAGGCAGGCGATTTTGAAGATGACTCTCGCTTCTATTGGGCTGATATGGTCTGACTTTTTAAGGCCATAGATTAGTCGGATGGCGGTGTTTTGAATGAGTCTCAGACGTTTGATGGTTTTCTTGTAGGAGCCCAAATATATGATATTACAGTAATCCAGGGTGCTTAGGATTAGGGATTGGACCAGCAGTCTGAAGGAGGGGAAGTCAAAGTAATGTTTGATGGTACGGAGTTTCCAGAGGGTGTAAAAGCATTTTTTGACCTGAGCATTGGTGTGGGCTTTGAAGGTCAGGCAGCAGTCCAGGATTTTGATGGTGGGATTGATAGGGTAAGTTAGACCGTTGAGTTGTAGGGTGGTGGTGGTTGTTAATTATGTGGTTGGGACTTGCAAGGAAGAGTTTAGTCTTTTCTGGATTTAGTTATAATTTGAACTGGGTGGTCCAGTGTTCGACCATGGTGAGTACTGAAGAGATGTGCTGTTCTGTTTCTTGTGACAGTAAGGAGATGGGGATGACAATTGTAATGTCATCTGCATAAATGTAGGATTTCAGCTTTCGGGCAGATAACATGTGTCCCAGTGAAGCCATGTAGATTTTGAATAGGGAAGGTGATAGGGGGGAGCCTTGTGGAACTCCACAGGGGTTTGACCAGGTATGGGAGTAGGTTCCCTCATTGTGGACTTGGTAGGTGCGGTTTTTTAGGAAGCCTGTGAACCAAGTTAGTACCTGTCCCGAAATGCCTATGGAATCGAGGCAACTAATGGAGCTGCCAGAACCTCTCTGAATTTCTCGAGTACCCTGGAATGTATCCCGTCAGGCCCCATTGCCTTGTCTATTTTTAATTTATCTAGCTCCTCACAAACACAGTCTTCTGAGAATCTTTCCGGATCTACTACTTCTGCGGCCCTACCCCAGTTCTTTCATCCATGAACACAGAACAGAAATAATAGTTAAGCAGTTCAGCCTTATCCTTATTGGTTTCTGCATATTTGTCCCCTTCACCCTTAAGCCTCACTATGTCATTTTGACTCTTCTTCCCATCACTTACATATCTAAAAACCTTTTGTCCCCCAGTTTTACCATACTGACTATCTTTTCTTCCATTTGCATCTTTGCTTTTCTCACATCTTTTCCTGTAGTTTTTCCACATATTTTTGTCTATCTTCCTCTTTCTGCAACTTTTTGTAATTTATGAAGGCTACCCTTTTTTCTCTCACCTTTTCAGCTACTGCATTTAAGAACCAAAGTAGCCATCTTTTTCTTGTACCTTTATAAACCTTCTTAATATAAAGGTTTATTGCCCTCAGAAAGCTCCTTTCAGTTTGATCACAGCTTTTCTACTTAGTTCAGCTGTTCCCATCCACAATGAATATGAATGAGAGAAATTTGATTACCAATGAGGGAGTGAATGCAAATCTTTTTATGCACATTCATTGTGGATATTCTGAAAACCTGACCTGCCTGTGGACCTTGAGGATTGGAATTAAGTAGCCCTGCCCTATGGGTCAGACTAAGGGTCCATCTAGCCCAGTATCCTGTTTCCAGCAGTTGCCAGTACAGATCAGAAGTACCTGGCAGAGTGAGTTAAATTTGCATGCATTGCCTCCTTTGTGTGCAAATCTGTCTCATGCATATTCATTGTAGATATTCTGAAAACCTGACTGGCCAGGTGTGTCTTAAAGACTGGGTTGAAAACAACTGCCTTCGATCAATATTTTTGGCTCAATTCCAATAGCACCACTGTTAAAAACCTCAGGTATTCTTTGAGATCCCTTTGATAGATGAGATATGTTTATGAGTGTGAGGGAGTCTGTAGGACACTACCACTTCCCCTTAAGGACACTCAGTGTCAGAGCCACCTTAAAACCCCATAATCTTACCCAAGAGGGAAGGAGGGGTGGAGGCTGGGCCAGAGCTATTGTAAGTTAAAGAGGTCCAGAGAGAAGAAGTGATGCCTCCACCCTTGAGCTGAGCAACTGTTACCCTTATATCCAGGTAAGCCAAGTTCAACTTGGAGCCCTGAAGAGTCTGTGTTTTGGAACTTTTGGGCTGCAAAACACTGTTATTGTTATCTTGCATTATCACTCCATTATCCTGGTGTTTGTATGGGTAGCACTCTGCTGGTACCCCTGATGTTTCGTTGTTTTTAAGTTTAGTTGTTTAAATTTTCTCAGTAAAATTGATTGAATTATTTGTGGATATTCAGTGGTGCTCTCTAGATATTTGTGGATATTAGGTGGTATTCTCTAGAGAGCGAGACATGCTAAGTACCTGTACAGATTTAGGTGTGCCGTTCCTATCCAGATAGCAACAATATGCAAACGGAGCTTTGGATTACTAATTGGATAAAGTTCAGTTCTTGGGCTGTTCTTTTCAACATTTTTGTAAGCAATATTGCTGAAGGGCTGTTAGGTAAGATTTGCCTCTTTGCAGATGATACCAAAATCTGCAATAGAGTAGACACCCCTAATGGTGTGAATAACCCTAGTGAAACTTGAAGAATGGTCTGAAATTTGGCAGCTAAGATTTAATGCTAAGACATGCAAGGCCATGTGTTTGGGCTGCAAAAACCCAAGAGAACATTACAGATTTGTGGGTGAAGAACTGTAGTACATAAAAGAGGAGCAGGTCTTGGGTGTGATAGTATGTGATGATCTTAAGGTGGCCAAACAGGTTTAAAATGTGATGACAAAAACTAGAAGGAAACTAGGGTGCATAGGGAGAAGTATGGCCAGTAGGAAAAAGGAGATATTGATGCCACTGTATAAGATTCTGGAGAAACTTCATTTTTTTAGTTCAAAGATTTTTATTGATTTTAACATATAGCAAAAATACAAATAATGTTAACAAGGCAAGATACAGACAAGTTATACAGAGAAGGAATCATAGAATGATAATTATCAATACAGTAAAACAGGCTGAACAATGCCTATCTAGCAGGAGAGTATCAGCACAACCCGCAGCCAACACCAGGTACAGTATCCAAAGCACAGAACGATGCCGGAGCTATACACCTATAGAGATGTAAGAGATGAGCCATAATGTGAAGTATGACATTCAGCTACTTTATTAGAGACTTCATTTTGAATATTGGGTACAGTTCTGGAGACCACACCTTCAAAAAGATATAAACAGGATGGAGTCAGTTCAGAGGAATGCTACTAAAATGGTTGGTAGTCTTCATCATAAGGTATATGGAAACAGCCTTAAAGATCTCAATATGTATACTTTGGAGGAAAGATGGGAGAGGGGAGATATGATAGAGTCATTTAAGTACTTACGTGGTATAAATGCACGAGTCGATCTCTTTCATTCATTTGAAAGGAATCTCCAGAATGAGAAGGCATAGAGTGAAGATAGATTACTCTTTAGAGGTGATAGACTTAGTAGTAACCTAAGGAAATACTTCTTACAGAAAGGGTGGTAGATGCGTGGAATAGTGTCCCAGTAGATATGGAGACAAAGACTGTGTCCGAATCAAATAAGTGTGGGACAGGCATGTGGGATCTCTTAGAGAGAGTAGTAGATAGTGGATGCTGTGGGCAGACTGGATAGGCCATTTGGTCTTTATATGCCGTCATGTTTCTAAGAACATAAGAATAGCCTTACTGGGTCAGACCAATGGTCCATGAAGCCCAGTAGCCTGTTCTCATGGTGGCTAATCCAGGTCACTAATACCTGGCCAAAACCCAAGGAGTAGCAATATTCCATGCTACTGATTCAGGGCAAGCAGTGGCTTTCTCAATAACAGTCTATGGACTTTTCCTCCAGGAACTTGTTCAAACCTTTCTTAAAACCAGCTATGCTATCCGCTCTTACCACATCCTCTGGCAACACGTTCCAGAGCTTAACTAATCTCTGAGTGAAAAAAATTTCCTCCAATTGGTTTTAAAAGTATGTCCCTGTAACTTCATCGCGTGTCCCCTAGTCTTTGTAATTTTTGACGGAGTGAAAAATTGATCCACTTGTACCCGTTCTACTCCACTCAGGATTTTGTAGACTTCAGTCATATCACCCCTCAGCCATCTCTTTTCCAAGCTGAAGAGCCCTAACCATTTTAGTCTTTCCTCATATGAGAGGAGTTCCATCCCCTTTATCATCTTGGTCGCTCTTCTTTGAAACTTTTCTAGCGCCACTATATCTTTCTAACCTAACTTTGTCTGGATTGTTATCTAGATAGTGCTCTGAATGTCTCTGCTTTCCAGATAACTATCAGCTCTGCCCAAGCGCTGTTCCAGAGATGGTCTGTAAGGTTATTCAGCACTGCTATCTGGACAGTGCTGCTGAGTGTATAGTACATAGCCAGGGACAGCTAAAGCATTATGGACCAAATCCTATAAATGGTGATGAAATATTGGTGATGAAAAGTTGAGTGCTAGGCGTTATTCTATAAATGATGTTCCAAGCTGGGTGTGTTTTATAGACTAGCGCTTAGCACCAGAATCCACATCTATCTTTTAGGCACAAGGATTTACACCAACTGTAACCTGGTGTAAATCCCTGCACCTAAATTAGGTGTGGATCAGCTGTGTTTTATAACAGTGCATGCAAATTCTTGGAATGTATATGACCTACCTTTGGCCACACCCCCTTTTCAGATCCAACACTAGAATGTACATGTGAATCTTTCTAGAATATTCCTAGTGAGATGCACACATAAATTCTAATTGTTGCCAGTCAGCACCAAAATTTGATAAGTGCTCAATTAATGCAATTGGTTTGTTATTCAATTAAATTGTGGAAAATGTGTATGTGCCAAAATTTCAGCATATATTTTTGAATACCATATATAGAATCCAGGGATTCCTGGATAATGGATGTCATTATCTGGATAAATGGCTTTGAATATTAGGCCCAATTTTATTAGCTTTTTCAGGAAGCACAAAAATATGGTTTATTGCATACAGAAAAACTAAGGGCTAGATGCACTAAAGTCAGTGATCGTTGCTAAACCTGCTTTCATAGCTTTAGTGACAATTGCTTATACCAACTCAATGCACAGAATGGCTCACCGCGTGTTTTTCCCCTCAATAGCCCATTTTTTGATCCAGTCATGCAAATTAGCTAAAACCCAATGCAAAGTAGCCAAGCGATTGATACACTAACATCGCTTGGCTATGCAAGAAAAAAAAACAGGGCTTTTAGCTATCGGAAAAAAATGACTGGTCTAACTGTCTTACTAATAGGTCTGCCTGGGTTTTTTTTCATTTTTTTTTTCAATGGAACAGTTATTTTGCATGTGTTACACATGCAAAATATATGTCCCATTAAAATAAAAAAGTCCCCCACCACCAATGACAGCTCTCCCCAACGACCCCCAATAAACGAGGCACCGGGAATTCCCCCCCCCCCACGTGAGACAATTGGCAGGAGGGATGCCCACTCCCTCCTGCCAACAGAACCCCCCCCCCTTCCTTCTCCCCTGCAAAAGGTAGGAGGGATGCCTACTCCCATCTGTCATCGGATGCTACTCTGAACCCCACCTCCGTACCTTTGCTAAACGTTGGGAGCATCTTAGCATTTATGTGCACTAATGGTTAGCACAAGTTTAATTGGTCAGTGTATCCTAGTATTGATATCAAGAGAGTGACAAAGTGACAGAAATGTTCACCGTCCCAGTGTCATTCTTTAAGGAGAAAGGGAAGAATCAGAATATGAATGGGCACAACCACTGAACCTCAAACCTTGATTTGAAGAATGCTGGTGTAGAAGGACTGAGGTTGAGATAGACACTAAAGAATGATTCAGGATGGCTTCCCCCAGTTATCCGTGGAGACGGGGATGGTGACAAATTCTGTCACTGTGTCATTCTCTATGTAATCTAAAATAAATCAGAATCCCAAGCAGTACCATCCTTTATTTCCAAATTCTAACATTCCAAAAAGTTCCTGTTCTCCAAAAAGTTAAATATTAGCGTACTTACTTAAAGAATCCTTCTTTGTAAGAATTCACAGGAAGCAAAGTATTCTTCCTTATGGATATTTCTGCTAATTCCAAGACTAATACTGGAGACTTGATTGATGTGTCTGAGGCTGGTAAATGTAGGCTGTGAGTTAGACTCCTGAAAAATCCATTACATGTGGGTAAGCATGCATAGGAAGAGAGGAAAATAATCAGGTACAAAAGGTAACTTGTTAAGAAAAGACACAGAAGTTGAACTGCAGAAATAATGAACTGTAACGTGAAAATTTATTCCCCAAGAATGTCAGCCCTTGGTGATTAGAATGAAATTTTCCTCAGATTATATACTGTAATTTGCAGTTCCCATTCATTATAACTTGAATATATGATATATTTAACAACTAAAATGAATTCTGGATTTTCTGCATGAAACCCATTGTTATAAAAGTTTGCTAGGAATCATTTCATATACATGATGTGTAATTTCAATGCCTATATTATTCATATACCCCCAAATTCTTTTTATAGCACCTTAAGTTGTGCGTGCAAATTGGTGCACACAACTGATTTGCATGCACAACTTAATTGATTAATTGGTCTAATAGGCACTGATAATTGGCGCTAATTGACACTAATTACAAATTATGTTTCAACGTGGAAAGTACAGTTCTATAAAAAGTATGCGCCAGATCTAGTGTGTGAAATTGAAAAGGGCTTGCTCAGGGAAGGGGCATGGGCAGATCATGGGTGTTCCTTAAAATTGTGATAACTTAGGCACAAGCATTCAGGCCTGGTTTTAGCAGGTTTAAACGAGCACATCTAAAAGTTATTTGAGCACTGGCACTTATTGCAATTCTATAAAAGGTGCTCACACCTTGTAGAATTGTATTGAGTGCCGTTCTAGTTGGAACTGATTCTTGGGGTGCTATATGTAGAATCAAACTCATAGAGCTGGATATTCAGCCTGTGACCTTCAGCATTGAATTTCCAGGTTAACCCAGTGTCCAGTTAACTCATCAGATAAAGTTAGAACAGCATTTTAGGACCCTAAACTTAGCCCACAGTTAACAGACTGAATATCACTGGACTTCAAAAACACATGGGATGAACATAGAGGATCTCTAATTAGAAAATGAATGGTATAAACAAACTAAGGCTGGTTCTAGGCAGTCTTGCCCAGTCTGTGTCCCGTATATGATGATTCGATTTAGGATGGGCTGGGGAGGGCTTTGATGGAAGCTCCATTAACAGGATATTTAGGATAGGCTGGAGTGAACTTTGACGGCAGCTCTGATAATGGGAATCTAAAGATGGTACTGGGCAGACTTCTACGGTCTATGGCCCAGAAATATTAATGACAATTTTTTAAAAAAAATTCTTTATTTAAACACTGCGCACTCGCATACAACAAAATGGAACATTACAGTGCACTACCCCGATGCACCACATGTTCTTTGGGGGTGGGAGTGAAGGGGGGGATGGGACTGGGATGGGAGGGGGTGGTCAGGATGGGCTTTGGGGAGGTCCTTCATTGGGGGGAGGGGTTGGCAACTATTGTACACTATATTAATACAATTTAATCATGACTGTATAATGTGTGTGACTACTGGGTAGACTGGATGGACCATTCAGGTCTTTATCTGCTGTCATTTATTCTGTTACTATGTTACTAAATCAAGTTTTAAGTTTGTTTAATTCTTGATATACTGCTCATCACAATGCATCTGGGTGGCCTAAACTCTGCCCCTTGACAGCCCTTAACCTTGCCAGTTAGGGCTGGATTCTATAAATGGTGCCTAGCGGTGCCTACATTGTAGGTGTTACTCAGAACAGTTGTCACCTGCTAGAATCCCGCCTAGTGACACCTAGACATGCTTAGGTATCCTAGAGGTAGGCACTGGTATATTTGGCCAGGTTTTGCTTGGCTTAATTTACCATTGCCTAATTCGAATGCCTAGCAATGTCTAAGTCAACTACACTTACAGACATCTTGGTTAGACTCGAAGTGGTATCTTTATACACCAGTATACCCAGGACCAAGCTTTAAGAGTAGTGGAGAGGACACTTGACAACAGATGTCATTCCCAGAGGGTTCCAACTTCTTTTTTTATGGCACTAGCATGCTTTGTTTTAGAAAAATTTAGTTTTGACAACTAATTTTTTCAATACCAGGGTGATACCATGGGTACAACTGTGGCACCCAGCATTACCAACTTGTTCATAACTCAATTTGAAGAAGAGAGCCCCTATTCAGATTTCAGATTTAACAAATGTCAGAATGTGGGTATGAATTATTGATGATATTTTATGCATCTGGATGTCCTCAATAATAGAGCTGCAAGCCTTCCTGGAGAGGCTGAACACTCTGAGTCCCCACCTGCAATTTACAGAAATGTTTGCTTTTGACTCAGTGGTTTTCTTAGACACTACGGTCTACAAGATGGGGACATGTCTGAACATCACGGTTTACCACAAGGCCACTGAAAGAAACAATCTTCTGCAATATAGCAGCTATCATCTGGCAAGATTAAGAACTTCTTTACCTATTGGTCAATATCTTCATATTCATAGGATTTGTACTTCATCTGGAGAATTTGAAAAGAAAGTCAAGATTTTGGAAAACAAATTTTTGGAGAGAGGTTATTCACAAGGCTTATTTACGGGCTCTGTTTGCCAACTGGGAACTGTTATTAACAATTGCCATACTAAGACAGAACAAAGGCCAATCAAGCCCAGTATCCTGTTTCCAACAGTGGTCCCAAGTACCTAGCTAGATCCCAAGTAATAAAAATGATTTTATGCTGCTTATCCTAAGAATAAGCAGTGAATTTCCCCAAGCCATCTCAATAATGGCCTATAGCAGGGCTGCCCAAATCCGGTCCTCGAGATCTGCTGGCAGGCCAGGTTTTCAAGATATCCACAATGAATATGCATGAGAAAGATTTGCCTGCACTGCCTTCTTGGTATGCAAATCTCTCTCATGCATATTCATTGTGGATATCCTGAAAACCTGGCCTGCCTGTAGATCTCGAGGACTGGACTTGGGCAGCCCTGGCCTATAGACTTCCCTTTTAGGAATTTATCCAAACCTTTTTTAAATCCCACTAATCTAACTGATTTCACCACATTCTCTGGCAACAAATTCCAGAGTTTAAGTACACATTGTATGAAGAAATATTTTCTTTAGTTTGTTCTAAATCTACTACTTAGTAGCTTCATTTTTGGAAAGAGTAAACAACTGATTTGCATCTACCCTTTCCACTCCACTCAGTATTTTATAGACCTCTCTCATATCACCCCGAGCCATCTCTTCTCCAAGCTGAAGAGCCCTAGCTGCTCTAGCCTTTCCTCATAAGGAAGTCGTCCCATCTCTTATTATTTCAGTTGCTCTTCCCTGTACCTTTTCTAATGCCGCTATATCTTTTTTGAGATACAGCAGCTAGAATTGCACAATTATTTGAGGTGCAGCCATACCACAGAGTGATACAAGGGCCTAACTAAAATCTGTACCTAACCTAAATTCAATTAGCTTAAATGGCATTGTAATTGACTGCACCGTTAAAGTTAATTGAATAATTGATATTAAACTTAAATGTTTGGCATGGAATTCCACATGGTGCCTAGCGACTTCTAAGTAGAGGTATCTTCTGCTGCCTACTTGAAAAGCAGAGATTGTTAGAGGCGAATAGGTATTGTTAGAAGCAATTAGGCGCCAGTAAATTAGGCCTGCTATAACCAGGCCTAATATACCAGCACCTACCTCTAGGATGCCTAGCGATGCCTAAGCACACTTAGGCACCACTAGGTGGGGTTCTATAAATGGCACCTAGTGGTTGATTGACAGCTGTTCTGCTAGGCGTCATTTATATAATCTTGCCCTAAGGGTGCCTAAATTAGCAGCTGCCTATAAAAAAAAAGTGTTGGCCGTGTGTCAATCATGCTTAGGCATCGTTTAAAAGAATTGTGGCTAATGGCGCCTACCACAAAACTTAGGAGTCTGCAATGTAGGCCAGGAATCCATGCTGGTTAGGGAATTGTGTTGCCACTGAGGTAATCGCGGCAGAACCTTACTGCACTTTAGTAAAGGGGCATCTCATAGTTCAACTTTACCACTAATAGCAACAAGTGAATGTTATCATTCAGACTGCTTTTGTAAATGTGCGGGTAGATTAGGTACAGGGGCAAAGGTAAATGAATATTATCAACTTGAATAGAATCAGATTTTGCAGACAGCCTGACGTAAACAGTCCCTTTCTGCTATGTGTCTGATGTAATCTAAATTGATCAAAACACCTAAAGAGAAAGATAAGGTTGGTGTCTCAGAAAATGCATGCTACAATTGCCTTGGGCTATAGCTAAATCCAAATTCTGTAAATAAAACAAAAGATGCTAATGTGTATCTGTAGACCTTATGTTGCACTCTTAGGTGCATGATATTTTTCTGCACAGTATGACATATACAATGACATATGGTAGATTCACATTTTACACCAGGCGTTCTGCTTTTACGAGTATGTCCCTATTTGTAAACCAGACATATATCATTAGGTTTTCTGTCCTCCTGAGAATTCAGTTCCAGTTATTTTCAGAAATTTCTTGTGAGATGACCTTAGGCTTAAGTTAATTTCAAACATTAGCTTCTGCTGACAAAAAAACAAGCTTTATTTATCCTACCTTCTGTCTTGAATGCAAAAAAAAAAAAAAAAAGACAAGTTTTTAGGTTTAATAGCGAGATGATTATTATATTAGTATTTTGCTATTTGTATGCATTTCCTTTCTGCTCTTTGCCTAGAACTATTTGTTTAAGCGAAATACAAGTGTTAAGTTAAATTATATTAAAGCCTTCTCTCTCCTCACCCCCTGTATGAGCAACATTCCAGCCGCTCTCCCCATCCAGTTCTGTGGATCAGCAATAGCCCCCTTCTCCTTCCAACCCATTGGATCAGCTTCCCTACTGTCCCAAGCCAGCAGCAGCAGCCCTTTCTCATACCCTTATATCAGTAGTCTCAAACTCGAGGCCCACCAGGTACTATTTTGAGCCCCTTGGTATGTTTTTTTATAATCACAAAAGTAAAATAAAACAGTTTCTTGATCATATGTCTCTTTAGCTATAAATTACAATATTATTATTAAGACTTAGCCAAAAGGAAAGATTTATAAACGATAGAGTTTTACCTTATGCAAAATTGTAATTTCTTTAATAAGACATTAACTATTTTTTCTGAGGCCCTCCAAGTACCTACAAATCCAAAATATGGTCCTGCAAAGGGTTTGAGTTTGAGACCACTACCTTATATGAATCAGTAGCCCCTTCCCTTCTTGGAGGCAGGAACCTGTTTTCTTAATTCCCATCACTCTCTACTGCTTTGCTGGCTCTGCCTCCAGCACTGTGGGAGGCTTTGAAACAGGAGATCAAGAAGTGTGTGTTCTCACATTAAAAAGCCTTTCTCGTACTGGCAACAGAACTGGCACAGCAGCAGAGTGGATAGCCCTCAACAACTTTGCCTGTGTTCTGAGATTACATGTAAAAGTCTTTGTATGACATTTGTAAAGGGAGTCAGTGTTCAGTGTGAAGAAGGGGTAGGACATGGTTGCAACATTCCGCATGGTGCAGGAGCCTTACAGCAGTAGATTGAACAAGATATAAGCATTTGACAGATGATAATGTAAGACCCGCATAGAGGGGTCCTTTTACTAAGGCACGCTAGCCATTTTAATGCGCACTAAACGCTAATGTGTCCATAGACTATAATGGATGCGTTAGCATTTAGCGCGCTAAAACAGCTAGCGCGCCTTGGTAAAACGACCTCAAAAAGAGTCACAATAATCTAGATGTGATATCACAAGGACAAGAAGGATGGTGTTTAGCAGGAGTGGCAAAAGCAAGAAATGGAGTGGAAGGATATGGTGCATAATGAAAAATGTTGAATGGATAATTGAGTCAATTTGTGTCTTGAATGAAAGCTTGGAGTGAAAGAATATACACAGAATTTTGATCAAGATTTGAAATGGAAGAGGGAGAATATTTAAAGTAGGGCAAAAAAGGGAGGGGTAATTAGATTAGAGAGCTAGATAGCTTTGCATTTAGAAGTGCAACCATTATGAGACACAAGTGAGACAAACATTGAGTGGAGAGACTGAGGCAGTGTAACTGAGAACACAATAAATATTTGGATGTCATCTGCATAACAGTAGGGAGTGCAACCTTGTTCTTGAATAATTGTGAGCAAAGGAGCTATGAAGACATTAAAAAGTGTGGGGAAAAGGATAGAACCTTAGGCCACTCCAGAAAAGACAGAAAAGGTGGGAGAGTAAGATTCCTGGTGAGTAAGCTAAATTGTACAGTTAGAGAGACAGTTGGAGAACCAGAAAGGCATAAGCTCTGAGATCCCCAGTAAGTGAACCTGCAAAGCAGGAATGAATGACTGATGAGGGCAAAGGCCAAGGAGAGGTCTAAGGAGACTAGAATAACTGATTGATGTTGTTCAAGTGAACAGCAGATATTTGTTGTGGAGAGCAAGAAGAAGGGAGTCTCTGCTATGCCCATGGTGAAAGCTGGTTTGGTAAAGGTGAAGGTTGAGCATGTTTTCAAGAAGTATCCAACTGGTGAAGAACAAGTTTCTTGAGGACCTTAGAGAAGAAAGGGAGGTTAGAGATAGGACAAAAGTTACAGGGTAAAAATTAAGCTTTCTTTATTATTATTATTATTTTTTTTTTTAGAAAAGATGTGTCCAGGGCATGCTTCCGGTTGGAGCGTACAGAGGCCTCTGAGAGAGTGAGGCAAATGAGTTGGAGAAGAAGGGGAGAGATCATAAAGGAGAATTGTTTGATCAAGAAAGCAGGCAAGGGATGCAGAGGGGAGGATGAGGGATTGAGTGATTGAGTGATTGAAGGGTGCAAGTGAGTGAAGTCAATGTAGGAAGTTGAAAGGCAGTCCGAGTGGACATGTGAATGACTGAGGGGGAAGAGGAAGTGGAGCTTGTTGGGGAGGCAGGCGAAGACAAGAGAGACTGAGGTAAGGATAGCATGTTAGTTTGCCAAGTATCAGTGAGCGACGAAAAGGGCAAGAGGGAAGGATCATAAGATGGAGAATAGTAAATGAAAGAGAAAATACCCAATATTAAACAGAGCACAAGGACAATTATTTGCAGTGGTGATCTGCCAACTGAGATAGACTTGCTTGGCTTGTTGGACTTCTGCACAGAACTTCCAATCGTGAGTTTGAAAACACAAGAGAGAATAGGGGAACGAGACATGTGCCATTGCCTTTCTGCATGATGGAGAGATGTTTTGAGATGCCAAAGGTACAGAAGAAACCAGGAGAATGAGGGTGGTAGTATGAGATGCAGGAGGAGAGTAGGACTACACACTCAAGAGCATGAGAGAGAACAGAATTAAGGGAATTGACCTGAACAATGAGGGAGGGATCAAAAGGAGGGAGGGAAGGTTGTGAGATTAGCAGCAATGGATGAAAATGCAGAAGTGGGAATGGGACAGAAAGGAAAGTGGGAGGGGAACAAGGGGAGGGAGGATAAACAGGAGAAGAGAATGAGCCATCAAGGGTAAGGGGAGAGAAGAGAGTGATATAAGAGTAATAGGATTAGAAGAAGAAAAAAATGAGATCTAATATGTTACCAACAGAGTAGGTGGGAAAGGTAACACTGAGTAAGCCCTAGACTAGAAGTAAGAGAAAGGAAGGCATCCAAAGTGGAGGAAGATGAGAGATTGAGGCAGCAGAGGAGAGAAGAGCGCAGAACATTCAGCTAAAATTTCCTTCCACAAGGCAGCTCTGATGACATTAGTGTTGAGGAATGGGCAATTTTTCAAAAGTTTCCGGTTATAGCTGAAACCCTAAAATCCCCTTTCAGTTCTTTTTTTATCAGGGCATTTGTGTTAGAATCAAAAATCAGAAGCTCGAACAATAAATACTGTATTGATACATTGTGGCTGCTAATACTGCTGTTTTTCAGAGGAAATATCTCTGTTCAGAATTTTTTTTGTATGTTTTCCTTATCTCTTGTTGTTTTCAGGTGGGAGAGTATATATTGCTCTTGATCATACTGAGAACTATAAATCCATTTCAGTCCATAAGTGTTATGGAGAAAGTTATTTTAAGGGTCAACATTTAGCTGGTGGCATTTAACTTAAAAAAAAAAAAAATACTGACTGCCGCCAGCTAAGTTAGATCCAGATATTCAATACCAGACCATGTTCAGGCACCAGAACGGAATATCTAGGCCAGCTGCAAAGCACAGACGTTATATAGGTATAACCAATATTCAGTGTTATACCTGCATAACTAACATGGCAAAGTGAGGACTGCTATTTAGGAGGTCTTACTTACTTGGTTAGCTATGCAGGCAGCAGCAGTAAAAATCACCTCTGCAACTGCCCTGGCTCTAGCCAGATAGTGCCATGGTGGGCAGAGGGATATTCAGCTGTTCTACCCAATTAAGTACCACCGAATATCCCCTCGAGAGGTGCTCAGCACAATTTAACTAAACAGGAGCCCCTTCTGCCCAGTTAAATCCTTTTGAACATTTTGTCTGCAGTTTATATGTTTTTGTAGTTATACTTCTGAGAATTTGGTTGATGCAGTTTGAAAAGTTAAGTTAATATGTTAGTGTCTGCATTAATGAGAACACCTACTTTTTATGCATGAATGCACCTGCGTTTAATTTTGTATGTTTTGCTTTGCCTATATGAGAAAGAAAATATAGAAACCAAATATGGAGTAAAGAAAAGAGACAATCCGAAAAATGAGTAACCCAACCTTTCCAAATTGTTACCAGTTGACATTATTTTTAGGAGGAAGGGGAGAGAAAGGGATAATATTACATAAAGAAAAGCAATTATAGACACTCCCAGCATGTAAAGTGGTATATTTAGCACTTAGGAAATTTATGTAACCAGAGTGTTTTTGACCAAAAAGGTTTCCTAAGAGGGAAAGTTTCATAAAAGTGAATTTGTGCTCTTGAGCCCACATTTGCTAAACCATGTTATGATTTTGCAGTAAAACATGTTATTTGCAAAAGTTAACTTGCAATAGCTGCCAAACCTCTGTGGTAATTGCTGGGGGAGGGGGCACTGTCGTAGCTGTGTCACTAACACAGGAAAATATTTTCTTCTTTTCATTAGCTCTGTGACTGAAAACCTACCGTAGGATGCAGTTAACTATAAAGGCCCAAAGTCCTTTATTTCCTCTTATAAGATATCCCTCCTTAAAACTCTCTATATAACCCTCCATCAAAGAGTATTTCACATAGTATCGGGCACATATCCAACATGACTGGCATAAAATCTTTGAGATTAGCAGTGCTGAAAATCTCAGGATTCCTGAGGCTCTGAAGCAAGTTACATAAAAACTGGTCTTGGAGTAGTTGCTGTAAGTGCTGTGCTGCTGGGATTGGACCTTAATGCAGCCCTTTTCAGTACTGTATATACTTGAATCCTCCCATGTTCCTGCCCCATGCAGAGCTACTAAAGGAAATGGTTGCTGCAAATTCCCATGGCAACCACATGAGTTCCTATGGTCTCCAAGGTTGCAGCAGGAACTTGTGTCAACCATTTCCTTTAGCAGCTTTGCACGGAGCAGGAGCATAGGAGGATCATTCTTGCCCCCGGTTCACCGCTGGACCACCAGGGCTCAAGGCAGGCCTGGAGAAGACCTGCAACTGGTCCAGCAAGGGGGGGGGGTGTAGGTGGTGCACATCTAGGGATGACTTGAATATAAACCAAGCCCCCCATTTGTGGGCCATATTTTTGCCCCAACATCTTGGTTTATATTTGAGAATATATGGTATATTTATGAGTTATTTTGCAGATATCATCAAAATCTGCAATAGGGTAGCCACCCTAGAGGGTATGGATAGCAAGAGAAAGGATTTAGCAAAACTTGAAAAATGGTCTAGAATTTGGCAGCTAAGATTTAATGCTAAAAAAAAAAAAAAAAATCCAGAGTCATGCATTTGGATGTAGAAACAATTGGAAGAGGTAGAATATAGAGGGTGAATTACATCTGTGCATGAAAGAATAGCTGAACTGTTTATAGTGCTGTGCCTGACAGACATTTTGAGGGGCAGAACCGGAGATGGGTTTACACTTAAGCTCATATATATAATTTTGAAAATTTAAAAAGTATTTACCTCCCCAAGATTATCTGTACAATCTTGTAGATGCAAATGTGTGCAAGTACTTTTCCTGAAGTAGTTTTCAAAGTGAAAATGCCTCCATACCTTCAAATTGAAATTTCTGCTAGATCTGTGGAATGAAAAAATATGTGTGCACTTTTCACAAATGTAATCTGTTCTAAATTCATCCTCTTTGTTTTCCTGTTTTCCTTTGTGTGAAAGAACGGGTGCAGAGTTACATGTCCACTATAGTTAATAGTGTTCTGTGACTGAAATAGCAATAGCATTAAATTGTGAACAAGGTAAGGTGTGGTTCAAAACTTTTCAATGCCTACCTTAATGGAAATATGTTTTCATCTACAGCTGAAATTGAATGTATACACTTCAGTTCTATTCTATTCTTCAGAACAAAATGATGTTTCAATACAGTTTTCTGACATTTTGACTTCCACTTATTTCTTTTGCTGATGCCATTAATATAGACTGACAAATTCCATAGCTTTCTCAAAACCTAGAAAAGTGACATTTAAAAAGTTCAGTTTTAGGGCACTAATATTGTGGACAGGACTAATTTTGGAATCTGACTTACCCACTTAATACAATTCTGCCTTTTTTTATTTTTTTATTTTTTTGCCATTGTAGGCAAGCTTCCTTCCCCTCCATATAAATCTTTTATTTATTTATTTGTTCATTTTTATATCCCTTCTTCCCCAGAAGCTCAGAACAGGTTACAATAAAATTAATAATAATGATTAAATTGAAATTAAAATTAGGTACTTGGGCATCCCTCCTACCGCAACCAGTGCCATAACCAGCTCAGCGTCAATGTGATTCTCTAATTAGCCTGTGACATGGGCGCCTGTAAGAGAATCGGGGTGGTTAGGCAGGATTAGGCATCTGGCCCTTAGGGCAGACGTGATTCTGTATAGGACACCGGTGTGCGATTCTCAGCTGCTTCATAGGCAGCTGCAGAAACCAGTGTCCTCTACAGAATTTCCCCTTTACTTGAAACTAATTATGATTCGGGCACTAATCTGGCTGAGTGCTAGTCTGTTACAGATCTGACAACATGTCGAGGAGAGTGAATTTATTCTAAAGGGGTCCATTGCCCTGATGCAGTGAGCAAAACATGGCTATTTCAGCAAGGGATCTCCTGTACAGTTCACAAAATAAGTTTTTGGTTTTTTCTGTTGTTGTTTTTTTTTAAAAAGAAGAGTTTTTGAGATAAATTTAAGAAGTATCTAAGCTATAACTGAAGTTTATTGCACAAGATTGGATGAATTATATGCATCCATTGATCTTGTAGTATGCTTTTTATTTTCTTCATAAACTCAATAAAGTTTTTGAACTTAAAAAAAAAAAAAGGATTGTTTGTGGATCGATGATGATGTTGATGGTTGGCTATAGGTTGTCATCATGAAACAGTTCATTGACAGCAGCCACTTCTGACTGGTCCTGAAGAATGCAGTCAAACCTCGGTTTACGAGTGCATTGGTTTGCCAGTGTTTTGCAAGACGAGCAAAACATTCGCAAAATCGGCACCTCGGAAACCGAGCTTGACTCGATTTATGAGCGCCCCTCCCCCCCTGCAATCCGGCATCCCCCCCGCGATCCGGCACCCTGCTCACGTTGCACCCCCCCTGCAATCCTACATCCCCCGCTGAGCACCCAAATAACATCCCTTACCCCGATTTGACACCGGAACCAGCACCAACGCACAGGACATGCTGGTGCCGGTAGCCGAAGTTTCTCCCTCTGGGCTGGGCTGGGCTGGACTGAGCATCGTAGATCCTTCCTCTTGGCTGGGCTGGGCTGGACTGGGCCTTGAACATTTGCACATGCTCAAGGCCTTCTGGTCTCGCTCTCTCTGAGATTCTCAGAGATCTCCGAGAATCTCGGAGAGAGCAAGACCAGAAGGCCTTGAGCATGCGCAAATGTTCAAGGCCCAGTCCAGCCCAGCCCAACCAAGAGCAAGGATCTCCGATGCTCAGTCCAGCCCAGCCCAGCCCTGAGGGAGGATCTTCGGCCACCGGCACCGGCATGTCCTGTGCGTTGGAGATGATGCAAAATCGGGGTAAGGGATGTTATTTGGGTGCTCGGCGGGGGATATAGGATCGTAGGGGAGGGGGGGGCGACGCGAGTGGGGGGCGGGGTGCAGGATCGCAGGGGGGATGCCGGATCGTGGGAACACATACACTAATGCTATTAATGCAGGTTGTTAATATGTAAATAGGGCTTATTGCATAAAATATGATGTAGTGGTGATGGTTGACCGCAAATTGTTATTCAAGCATTTGAACTTCTGCTCTTCCTGCCGGTGATCAAGTGGAATCTTTATTCAAAGATAAGTTTTTGGGTTTTTTTATTATCTTTGATATTTAGACAGTGTTTGAATGTTGTTTGATTGATGCAACTATGTATGGAGTTTTTCTGACCTAGGTTGCATTTCCTGCTTCAATATTTTTTGAAGACAGATTAGTCCTTGGGATATAAATATACCCCTGGTGACACTGAGGTCTTTTCTCCATCATACTTGTATACAGTATGTTCTCAATATAGAACTTGGTCCTACACTGGCATTATATGTTATTGAATGTTTTGTTGATTTATTATTTTGATTTTTGATTTCAACTTTTTTGGTTATCTTTTATAAAATAGGACCTGCAAAAAATAATAATGTATGCTTGCTCCTGTAGCTCTAAGTGAGCTGTCTTTACCTTCAATGAAACACAATTTTTAGCATTGTAAAGTATTAAAATTATCACAGTAACTAAAAGGGATGTCGCAATATGCTATTGAATAGCTGGCATAAACCACATTATTTTTCATTTGGTTGTTTAATAAAAAGAGGCACTTTACAAATCACATAATTGATTTCCAAATATTTGTCATTTTAAGGTACATGGAAAAAAGATCAATAGTGCTTTCACATTACCATTAAGAGAGGATGGGCACTGCAGATAAGACCAGATTTATTTTTGTAGTGCTGTGTGATATATAATTAGTATGAAATGTTCACTACATTATCATGAATTAAGAAGGGCTACAGAAAGTGCAGACCCCTATGCATATACCACAGTCAGACTTAAGGACTGAAAAGCATATACCTGAGAGATCAGTGTGTATGACAGAGACATCAAAATATCTCAAAGGTGTAAATAATGCACAAAGAATATTTTTCTTTTTTAGTTGGAAAGATGTTCTAGAACAAGAAGTCATGAGATAAGGCTCAGAAGGAGATATCTAGGAATACCTAATGAGCCACTTATTCAGAGAAAGTGTGGTAGATGCACAGAATACACGTGTGGGGAAAAGTTCCCCCGTCGTATTTTACATCAGCTCAGAGGCCTGCATAAGTGTTTGAAAAGTGCACATTTCAGCCAGGACTTTACATGAGGGATTAAGGAAACCATTCTCTGTAAATCCTGATGGGGATGTTGGGGTGTGCCAGCAGTGAGGGAGTGGGCATCTCTCCTGCCACAGACAGTGTGTGAGGGTTTGGGGATGTGGAGGAGGGGGCATCTCTCCTGCCAGCTGACTTACAGTAGGTTCGGGGGAGTTCCCTGCTGCCGCTGCTCAGTTGATCACGGCAGGAGGATTCCTTTGCCATGATCAGCTCAGTGGCAACGTGATTCTCTAAATGGCATCTGTGACATGGATGCTGGTTGGAGAATCGGGGTAGTTAGGTGGGGTTAGGCATCTGTCGGTTAGGACAGACGCGATTCTGTATAAGACGCTCGTGTGCGATTCTCAAAAGCCACTTAGGCGGCTGCTGAGACCAGGTGTCTTATACAGAATCTGACCCAAAAGGTTTATTTTACTTCTTCAAAAATTAGAAAAAAAAAGTCCCCAGGCTTTTAAAATTATTAATACCCTCGGTCTCTCAGCCTTGACCAAAATGAGTACTTTTATGACAGGTCTGCTTGCTTTAGAGAAGATGCAAAAGCTGACAGGGAAATCTAAATCGTGCATGTATTCCGATTGTGTAGAGGGAAATACATATAAGAACAAAAGTATTGCATCCTGGGACTGTCTGCCAAGTCTCTTCCCTGAAGAAGCCCTTTCTGGAAACGTCAATCGCTCCTCCTAAACTTACTTGCTCCACTTCATCACTGACGCTGAAACCGTGGATTGAAGACAAAGTTTTATTTTATTTTTCTTTCCAGCTTATGATTTATCTTTAATCTTATCTATTGTTTTACCTTTTGTCTTTGTTTTGTTCTATTTCTATCATTTAAATTTCTCCAGAATTCTACTGTTCAACGGCTCCCCCTTCTGCTTCTATTCCTTTCTCTCCTCTCTTCTACCTTCCAAAGTATTTAGATCAATGCTGTCTTGTTAAAATGTTTATTTTATTTTTATTTTTCCTCTAACTCTACTTTTCACTTCTCTATTACCCTCCAGGTACTTTAGTTAGATTGTGAGCCTTCGGGACAGTAAGGGAATTTTTCAAGTACCTTTCTTATTTCTAATCTTAATGTATATTTTCTGTAAACCGCTTAGAACCTAACGGATGTAGCGGTATATAAGAAATAAATTACATTACATTACATTACAGACTGAAGGTCCATCAAGCCCAGTGTCCTGTTTCCAACAGTGGTCAGCTCAGGTTTCAAGTTCCTAGCAAGATTCCAAGTAGTAAAACAGATTTTATGCGACTTATCCTAGGAATAAGCAGTGGATTTCTCCAAGCCATCTCAATAATTTATTTCTAAATTTATTTATTTTTAAAATTTCTAAACCACTTGAACCAAAGCAGTTTCCATATAAAACATTCATGATAGGTCATTGGACATACATTATATCAATTTTGTCAATTATATTCATAATCCAATAAAATAAATTCTACTAAAAAAATCTCTGATTTCACTAGTATACTCAGTTTTCTTACCCAGTCTAGGCCCTTTCCCCTGAATCCTGCTTGATCCTAGCAGACCTAACAAAAGGGCCTCCGGAGAAATTGTCAGTGTCTGACCCACTATCAGTGTATATATGTTCCAGCCCGCTTCCAAAAAGCCTGAACAGCCGGACAGAGCCAAAAGGCATGAAAAAATTGGCCTCCTCCAAGTTACACTTCAAACAATGTTGTGACTGCAGATAACCCATCATGTGCATCTGGGAAGGTGTGATATAGGCCTTGTGAAATACTCAAAAAAGCACATTAGGTTGCACATACTTTAAAACATTTGCATGAAATAATCAGAAGAAATGTAGTGATTATTCAGGCATAGAAGAAAATTATACTGTATTTTATTAAAATCAGTGTAGACTGTAATTTTCTTCATGGACCAAATGAATTTTTTACCAACATTAAACAGAAGATCATCCATGCAGCCAAGATCCTGGCTTATTGTCCACGGCCATGTGGAAATCATCTAAAGCTTTCTGTTGACATGTGAGTGAAAAAAGACAAACCACTTACATAAATCTGTTTAGAATATCACAGTGGATTCAAGGGACACACATTTAATTAGTCTGAAATGACAAGTGAAATGGGATTGAGTTTTTAGCATATTAACTGTTAAATTATTCTAGTGTCCTTTCATAATACAGGATTTTTAGATCAAATGTTTTGGTATCATTACTATATATATATTTTTGTTGTGAGTACAGGTTTTTCTTTTGCTTTGTAGCATGTTCAGAAGTATTTTAGTTTAAGATATTGCAGCTTGCTACAAGAAATTGTTTCTGCTTCTTGTAATGAGTTGTTTAAATGTGTACTGTAAAAGCAAATATGCTGCTTTTGCTTTTAGTATTTGGAGAGTCCAATTTAGTGGTGGGCTATTAACAATGGCAGAGCCACTAAATAGTTGAAAGTATTAGGGTGGTAGTGGCAGAGGGGGTGTGGGGGAGCAATAGGATGAGTTGGAAGTGAGAGAGGTAGGGTAGGTAAGATACTGTGGAAGGGCTCTGGTGTAGGTTGAGTTGGTGGTTTGCTGAGGAAGAATGGGTGTGGATTGGAGGATTCAGGCTGATATATGATTGTCTGGCTATTTGGGCGGGAAGCGGGCTCAGAATGTGAAGAGAATTTATTGTTGGGCGAGGTTTGGTGGAAGGAAGGGTGTCTGCTTTGTGTGGGAAGGCATGGGGTTCGGTTGGTGTGGTGGGTGGTATGGAGTCACATCTGCGGAAATAGGGGATCTTCCAAGACCATGCAGTCTGTTTAAGTTATATAATGGAGTTATGGGTGTGGATTACTTATATGCGAGACCGCTACAAGTAGTGGTAAGGCCGGGCGACACCACAGGTCTCTTTGGGGGAGGGGAGGGATTAATGAGTATGTTAACATGAATATAATGTTGGGAATATGGAAATCAATTAGGTCATCACTGACTAGCTGACAGTCCAGATTGTTAATAAGTGCCTGGCCTGGAAGACAGGTTAGGCTGATTTTGGGATTATTGCACTGTTATGATAATAAATTGTTAATAAAGTTGTGGCCAAATTGTTGTCCAAGAATTTTGTGTATATTTCATTTGTTGTGAGGATGTTTTATTATGGAAGATGAAGCGATGCGAGTGCCATTGCTAGAATATTTCTGCTTCAAACTCTCTTCTCTATCTCTAGGAAACCCACTGGCTGTTCTAGCACATTTTGTATGTACTTTTTAAATACCATTGCTGAAAGATGGAATTATATATGTAATCCCACCTCAGAGAGGGATTACAGGCAATCTAAGGGGGACTTTTTCAAAGTACGCTAAACACAACAAAAACTGGCTTAATGCAGAATGTGCTTAGGAGTACCACAGTAATTTGGGGATGTGTACGTGTTATCCACATGCTAAAAAAATATTTTTTTAGGCACTGGGGAGTGGTCTGGGGGTCAGAGAGTGGGCGTGTTCTGCATTAGTCGATTAGGTCAGTTATATTCCTGCACACAAACCAATTAGCCCATGCTTGGTGCGTGACCCCTTACTACGTACATCAGTGTCTCTTAAACATTTTTAGCTCTGGCACACTAAACGGAGCAAATGTTTTTTTACAGCACATTATAATTGAAATTATAAAATTGCAATATTTATTTAAAGTCATGTGTGGATAATTGTAACCATGGTGAAACTATAGTAGATAGAATAGAATTGCTAATCAATGCAATGGATATGCTTGTTTTTGAGTGCAAATTAATTCAAAATGCGGCTCGATAGTCAATAAACAAACACACATTTCATCATCCACCATCTGCAGTCATTCTCTTTTTTTTTTTTCAATTTAATTTGTCAGAGCCTTTGAAGATGTAACATTTGGCTAAAGGTAGCCAGTGAGCTGATGCTAGCGCTTGGGTTACTGAATCACGGGCGCGAAGGTTCTTCAGTGGTCTGATTGTTGCATTTTGTACACGTTGGAGACGCTTAATATTTTTGAAGTCAGTCCATTGAATAATGTGTTGCAGTAGTCCATGGCACACCCATTTATGCTCATATATTCCACCAAAAGTGTAGTAGGTAGAGTGGGAAATGGGCCTTAGTCCTCATTTCTATGGTTGACTACACCACCCACTAAGCTATTACATTACATTACATTACAGATTTCTTTTCCGCCTATACCTTGCAGTTTAAGGCGGATTACAAAAGATTTGACTGGACATTTTCCAGTGAAGATGCAATTTTTTTTTTTTTTTTTAGCTATTCCAGGAACCTGCTTTCTGCTCTTCTAGGACTGACAAAAATATCTTACATACAGGCAGATATGTACTGTTTCATTTTCATCTTTGGGGGGATGGAAGGGGGTCATTGACCATTGGGAGAGTATGGGGGGTCATGACTTCATCCTTCTGGTAGTCATCTGGTCACTTTGGGCACCTTTTTGCCACTTATTCGTTGTTAAAACAGGCCAAGCCTCAAACGTCTAAATTGTGCCCTGGACATATTCTAAAATAACTCCTAGGTCCTGACCTTTGGCACAATATAATAGAAATCCAGGTCCCTCATAAGCCCTTTAAAAAGAAGTTCCAGCCTTACAATAGTGGTTCATAGACTTCTTGCTTCTTCCTCAACTATAGCCTTAACCAGGGGTAGGCAATTCCGGTCCTCAAGAGCTGGAGCCAGGTCAGGTTTTCAGGATATCCACAACAAATATGCATGAGATAGATTTGCATCTCAAGGAGGCAGTGCATGCAAAGCCATCTCATACATATTTATGGTGGAGATCCTGAAAACCTGACCTGGCTCCGGCTCTCGAGGACCGGAATTTCCTACCCCTGGCCTACACTAAAAAAATAATTCTATTGCCATTTAGTGGATACGAACGATCCTCATTTGCTCCTGTTCTAGTGTGATCATCTTAAAATACATCTTCTGAACCCTAGGAATACATTGGAAAATACAGTTAGGAGAATCTACTGCCCAGAACAGGGGTCAATGGGGATTCTTCCTAATTCTGTTGTAAATCCTACACTACAAGCATCTTTAAAAACTCACTAGACTTGAGAGATAAAGGAGTTTTCTTTCCCCCCCCAAAAAAAAAAATGTTAGTGAAGCCATGTTTGCATGTCCATTTTGACACATTCTCCATATTGAGCTTCTTTGCATGCTCTGCAGCTTCTTAGTGCAGAATCTGCAAGGAAGTTCACACATAGCTGAATTCATGATTAGTTTACTATTGTGAAGCCCATTTTGAAATGTGATTTCACAAAAGTGAGATTAGTATGGAACACAGTAAGAGTTACTTATTTTGTCAGTTTTGCATTTTTCCTGCTACTTTCCACACCAGTTCCCCTCTTTTAAAGTCACTTTTCACTTTAGTATAGCAGCTTCTAGATGTGAAGGTGCATATTCACAGCCCAACCAACCAACTTCCTAATTTCTGAGCGTTATTTTGCCACTGAAGCTGAAAAGAGTGTTCTCTTATTTGGTTAAGTGCCAATTTGCAGGAACAAAATTCTATGTTTTGACATGGTTTCAGATCATTGATTGAACCGTATCCACGCCATTCTCTTCTTGGTTGGGCTGAGAACTTTTCAGCACCCCCTCGTATGTGTGTGTCAGGATGCTAGAACTGCTTGAACTTTCCCTACAGAAACTGAGTTGCTAGTATAGGGGCCCTTTTACTAAGGCGCACTAACTGATTTAGCGCGCCCTAAATCGATCAGTTGCACACTAAATTGGTTAGCGCTCCTTAGTAAAAGGACCCCTTAGTTTGTAAACTATGCCATGCAATGTGCTGGCAGGCAGAGAGTTTAAACAGCTCTCAAATAATGGTGTGCAAAGTTTTGCACTACGTGATACTTTTTACTGTCTTCAGGGAGAAGAATTTTGGATTCATAAATCTATTATAGAAAATTTGAGTTTCTTCCAGGTGATAAGGGGCTTGAGTCATTCTTGTCTTATGAACTGTGATTAGATTGCATTAATCTGTTCAAACCTGCTATGAATATGATCAATGAGGAGTTGGGATGGGTAATTAAAGAGGAGGAAGTACTGCATCTGTTATTTAACCCTTTCCCTGAGATCAGCTTCCACCTCCACCTATCAGAGTTTTAAAAATACTAAGAATATGTATCTTGTTCCATAGTGTACAAATATGATAGGCCACTGTATTACGTGCAGAGACTTAACCTTGAGCAGCATGCACAAAAATCATCCTAGCCTTTGACTAAGGGAAAGATGAAAACATATTCGTTGTGAAAGGCTATATTTTTATTAGGCTACTAGTGTTTAAGCCCGTTACATTAATGGGTGCTACAATATATGTCTGTCTGTCTGTCTTTCTTTCTGTCTCTCCCCTGCCCCTATCTCTTTCTTCCTTTCTTTCTGTCTCTCTTCCTCCAGCTGTCTGTCTGTCTTTCTTTCTGTCTGTCTATCTCCCTGGCCCCCTTTGTCTGTGTTTCTGTCTCTCTCCCTGCCCCTGTCTCTCTCTTTCTTTCTGTCTTTCTCCCTCCTGCTGTCTATCTTTCTTTCTTTTTCTCTCTCTCCCTCCTGCTGTCTATTTATTTTCTTTCTGTCTGTCTATCTCCTAGGTCCCATTTGTCTGTCTGTCTTTCTGTTTCTTGCACTGCCCCTGTCTCTTTCTTCCTTTCTTTCTGTCTCTCTCCCTCCCACTGTTTCTTTCTTTCTGTCTCTCTCCCTCCCGCTGTCTGTCTGCCTTTCTGTCTGTCTCTCTCTCTGGCCCCCTTTGTCTTCTTTCTTTCTGTCTGTCTCTTTCTCTGGCCCCCTGTCTGTCTGTCTTTCTTTCTCTCTCTCTGGCCCCCTGTTTGTCTGTCTTTCTGTCTGTCTGCCTTTGCCCCCTTTGTCTGTCTGTCTTTCTTTCTGTCTGTCTCTCTTTCTTGCTTTCTGTCTGTCTCTCTCCCTGGCCCCCTGTCTGTTTTTCTTTCTGTCTCTATCCCTACCCACTGTCTTTCATTTTCGTGTACTGCCTGCCTGTCTTTCTGTCTCTCTCCGTGGCCCCCTGCCTGCCTGCCTTTCTTTGTCTTTCTCTGTGGCCCCTTCTGTCTCCCCCCCAAAGCAAACCAGGATTGCTCCCTGCCCCCCAGCACACCCCTCCCCCCAAAGCAAAGCAAGTTCGCTCTATGGCCCCCTTTTCCTCTCTCTTCCCCCACACTTCCCTGTGCAGAAGCAGCATTTCCCTCTCATCCTTCCCTGTGCAGCAGCATTTCCCTCCCCCCTATTTCCCTGTGTAGCAGCAGCATTCCCTCCCGCTCCATTTCCCTGTGCAGCAGCATTTCCCTCCCCCACCCCACTTCCCTGTGCAGCAGCATTTCTGTTTGTTTCTGGCCGGCTCCTTTACAGTCCCTTGCTGAAATTATTTTAGAGTTTAAAGCTGCCGCGGCAGCTCCTCTCACGATCTGCGCTTGCGTCGGAAGCCTTCTCTCTGACATGATGTCAGAGAGACTTCTGACACAGGTGCGGCTCATGAGAGGAGCCGTGGTGGCGGCTTTGAACTTAAAAATAACTTCGGCAAGGGACTGTAAGGGAGCCGGCCAGACCGCGGGCCGCAGAACTGTATCTGGGGCCCGCAAGTTTGAGACCGCTGTGTTAGACGGAGTGAGGGCGGGAGGGGAGGAGTTGCCTCTGTGGTCACCGCCTCCGTATGTGCAGAAGAAACCACTGCTGACTCCTTCTACTGCGCATGCGCAGCCACGGAGCTACAGATCACGCAGGTAGGAGTGCGCATGTGCGTTTAGGGTTTTATTATTAGTGATATCTTAATGACTATTTAGATTTGCCATTCTTCCTTATATATTCCCTATCAGTTTGTTTATATATTAAGTTCTTTTTGAGAAGTATTTTTTTTCTATCATATTTTGACCTCTGTTTTTACTATATGGCTCTGAAGGATTAGTGGTTTACAGATAAAACCAGGTTCTGATTATGATTTCAGAGGACCCGAGACAATGTTGGCTCTAAGCCCAAAGATAAATCAGTAATCACAGGAAGGAGATAATTGACTGACTTGGCACTGGTACAGAGAGTTGTAGAAATGCTCAGCCTTGAGTTTTGTGCCTAAGGTAATTTTGAGTAATCTTGTGTTTGCATCCAAATATTTAATGGCTTGTTATGTACAAATAAAGCTGTGACCTTTTTCTGAATAATTAATGCAGCATGGTGAGAATAAGAAACAGCCTAGTGAGGGCAGGAACACAGTTTGCATGTTACTTAAAAGAGAACTATTAGATGCTTGTCACTAAATATACCTATTTAATTTTAGCTACCCCCATAAGGCATATAAAGTACTTTCCAAATTTGTTACATTTCAATCAATCAAACCTTTGTGAAAAGAATGTCAACAGTGTTCTAGGCTGTAATTCAGTCAGTTATGTGAATACAGTAAATCAAAACCCTTAAGGGTGCTGCGGTAGGATGTTCTAAGTGGCTGAATCTCAACATTGACTTCCAACCCTTAATTCTATTTGGAAACATGCATTTGAGAAGAACATGGCTAAAATATACTGTATATCTTCAGGTAAATAAATGAGGAAGCTAGAATGCAAATCTTGAGACAAAAAGAGAAATTGTGCTGAAGAGGATTGTTGGGGATCTGATTCATAAAGTGAAAAAAAAAAAAAAGTCAGATTCTGAAACTGGGAGAAACTGATTTATACAAATGATTTTAGTTAAGAAAAAAGCTCTTCCTAGACTTGGTTACTGAATAACGTGACCATTTATTTTTTCCATCAAAACGGGACATCTATTAATTGTCAGTCCCACCCCCAATCCCGCCCTAGCCCTGCTCCAATCCTGCCCTAGCCCCACCCCCAATACCACCCCCAATTTCTTCCATTCATTTTTCATGTACACATAATATCTTATTAATTCATAATGGTAACCATATAATTTTTAAAAAACACAAAGCACACTATACGCAGAGAAAATGTTAATTATTATTTATATGTGGGGAGTTCAAAGATGTCAAGGCAGATGACTTTAAAATATGCAATGTCACTTCAGTAACTATAGAAAAATAGACAAATATAGTGCAAAATATAGACAGCAGATATAAATTCTCAAAACTGACACATTTTGATCACTAAATTGAAAATAAAATCATCTTTTCTACCTGCTGTCTGGTGATTTCATGAGTCTCTGGTTGTGTTTCCTTCTGACTGTGCATCCTTTCTTTCTGCACTCAGACCCAACAATTGTCTCTTTCTATTCCTTCCCTCCTTCCTTCCTATGTCCTTAGTGCCCCCAGTGCCTCCTTCCTATGTCCTTAGTGTCCCTTCCTATGTCCTTAGTGCCCCCAGTGCTTCCTTCCCAAGTCGACAGTGCCCTTCCCATGTCCACAATGCCCCTTCTCATGTCCACAGCGCCCCTTCCCATGTCCTTAGTGCCCCCAGTGCCTCTTTCTTATGTCCTTAGTGCCCCTTCCCATATCCTTAGTGCCCCTTCCCATATCCTTAGTGCCCCTTGTGCCTCATTCCTGTCCTTAGTACCCCTTCCTATATCCTTAGTGCCCCCAGTGCCTCCTTCCCATGTCCTTAGTGCCCCAGTGCTTCCTTTCCATGTCTTTAGTGCCCCTTCCTAAATCCTTAGTGCCCCCAGTGCCTCCTTCCTATGTCCTTAGTGCCACTTCCTATGTCCTTAGTGCCCCTTCCTATATCCTTAGTGTCCTCAGTGCCTCCTTTCTATGTCCCCCTCACTGCCTTCCAGCCTTTGTCCCACCCCCTCCCCCTAAGTCAGCCTGCCTCCATCCCTTCCTGCCATGCCAAAGCCTGCTTGCCTACCCCCTTCCCTCCCTCCAGTGCCCGATTCAATGCCCCCCCTCAGGTCCGCTTACTCTGCCTGCCAGCCTCCCTCCTTCCCTCCCTGCCGTGCCGATTCAAACCCCCCTGTCCGCCGCTGCTGCACCTTGTTCTTACCACCCAGAAGCCTTCTTCCCAAAGTCAATTCTGACGTTAGAGAGAAAATTCAGGGCAAGTCATTCGCTGCTTGGCCGGCCCGGAAGTTCCTCTCTGATGTCAGAATTGACATCGGGAAGAAGGCTTCTGGGCGGCAAGAAGCAGCGGCGGTGGACCGAGGGTTTGAATTGGCGTGACAGGGAGGTAGGGATGGAGGGGAAGTGATCATTGGTCCCATTTTCTCCGCGCACAGCTTCGGGAAGCTGTCCCTGAAAACAGGACATTTTGGTGTCCCGAAGCAGTGGGTCAGGACAACGGGATAGTCAGTCCAGTAATGGGACGGTCCCTTTGAAAACGGGATGTATGGTCACCTTACTACTGAAGCATATAGGGGCTGACTTTACAATTGTAGGCAGTGGTTGGCATCCTACTGCTGTCTCACAGCCAATTGGGATGCACGTTTTAAAAAAATGCAGGCTGGACATATGTCGTGTGCCTACAGAAAGGCATAGAGACGTTTACAGACACCCAAGGTGTGCTGTGAGTGTGGTCTTCATTGGACCTATCCTTGGGCATCCGCATAGGTGCGAGACAGACGTCTTAAATGTAGGCCTGTAAAATATTGACCTACATTTAAGGCATCTGTTAGTAAAAGTAGATGTGATTCTCTACAGCAATGGTTCCCAACCATGTACTGAAGGACCACCAACCAGTCATGTTTTCAGGATAGCCCTAATGAATATTCATGAAAGATATTTGCATGTAATGAAGATGATAGAAGTGCATATCAGCCCCAGGTATAGTCATTAGGGCTATTTCGAAAACCTGACTGGCTAGTGGTCCTCCAGGACAGGGTTGGGGACCACTGCTCTACATGATGCTGATGTGTGATTGATATGTAATCGGCATCCTTTAGAAAATAAGGCCCAAAAGACATAAGGACTGGGGCAATGGCGGGTTAAGTGACTTGCCCAGGATCACAAGCAGCAGCGCTGGGATCAAACATACAACCTCAGGGTGCTAAGGCAGCAGCTCTAACCACTAGACCACGCCTTCACTTAGGCTAAACACTAGAAGATCATGCATAGAAGGAAACATACTTCTTCCTTATCAAGAATACTCTCAGGAACAGAAAATGATTCTTCTTCTTTACTGATCTATCCAGGCTGTTACCTAGATCTCAGAAGGATCTCAAGCTGGAATTGTGCCCTGTGTGACATGCTCTCTAGTGCTCCAATCCTAACCCCAGCCCCGCTGACTGCCCCATGGCATCACAGGGGGAGACAATGGATGGGGAGCTAATTTGGCCAATGAAATTATTGCTGGACTCCATAAGAGCATTGCTGTGGCAACCTTGTGCTGGTTCAGTGCTTGTTGAGATTTTTTGAGGCTATGTTTATAATTGTGATTAATGATTGCCCCCCCCCCCCACAACCAGTAATATTTCTCTATAATTTTTTTACAGTAGTTTTATGCCAGCTGTTTTTGTTTTGCTAGTAAACTATTTTTGTAACCATGTCTCCCTTGTGCCCACATCATCTGCACAGCCCTCAGGATGGTCTTGTTAGATCTCTTAAGTACCTCTTTGAGGGGCAAACTACAATACTCCCCCAATATTCACAGGGGTTCCATTACAGGAATCCCCGTGAATATCCAAAAACCACAAATACGGTTTCTCACCTGGGGAGACAGGAGAGGACAGCTGGAGAGGCTGGAGAGGGCAGCTGGAGCGTTGGTGAGTGAAATAAATCACTTGCGGTATGCTCCGACCGCCTCTTCCTGTACTAAAGTCGGGCTACACCAATCAGGAGCTGCTTTGACATACAGCTCCTGATTGGTGTAGCCCAACTTTAGTACAAGAAGATGCAGTTGGAGAATACCACGAATGATTGAAACCGCGAACCGTGAATATGCAGGGGAACATTGTACAGCAAAATGGTTGTTTCCTCATCTCTATCTATATTCAATCCATGGAGAACACCAAAAAACACAGTAAGGGGTTCAAATGCCTCTGTGAAATACTTTGCTCAATAGATGGAATGTTAGAGATGTATTTTGTTTCTATTTTTGCTTGTCTGTTTTTGTTCAACTCAAAGCTTTTACTCTACTAGAAAGTAAATTATACAGTATAATAAACTGAATTTCCAATTTCGCTGTAACTAGTATATTTTAAAACTGTCAAGTTCATATATTTATACACTCAACCAAGCTTGTTTTATTTATCTTTATGACAGATCCTTGACAATTGCATTCAGTAAATCAATGAGGCAATATGAAGTTCTAAAAATGTATAATTTATATAGCCTGTAATGTATCCAATCTTTTGGCTAATTTCTTCAAAACTGCCTACTTTTGGATGTTTCCAAACCAATTGATGTTTATGAAATATAAATCTATCTCTTCTTATTAATTTGAAGAGTGAAGACGTGGCCTAGTGGTTAGAGCTGCTGTCTCAGCACCCTGAGGTTGTAGATTTGTTCCCAGTGCTACTGCTTGTGATTCCTGCCAAGTCACATAACTCTCCATTGCCCCAGGTACCATAGCTAGATTGCGAGCCCACCAGAATAGATAGGGAAAATACTTAAAGTACCTGATCACTATTCAATGTAAACCACTTAGGCTCCCTTTATAGAAGTGTAAATAAATATCATAATAAACAGTAATTACATTCAATATATAAAAAACTGGGAGGTAGACTAACCCCCTCTTTTACTAAGGTGCACTAACCAATTAGCGCGTGCTAATCGATTTAGCGCACGCTAAACGCGTCCATAGACTAACATGCATGCGTTAGCGTTTAGCACACGCTAAATCGATTAGCACACCTTAGTAAAAGAGGGCCTTAATGCAATACAAGATAAAAGGAGAAAAGGGCCTCAGTGTCACTCAGAATGAAATAAATCACACAAAACTGAGGACAAACAGACTTCAAATAGAAATTTGAAGCACAAAACACATCCTTGGTCCAGAAAGACTCCACTAAATGTATTTTTGATTACCTAAAATATTACTTCTCAAAACTTCATAAAGGCAATCTCACAAAAATCTTAGTTGTGTCATTAAATAAGAAGAAAAAGGTTACACTTATCTTCTTTATCTTCTGTGCTTGTAATTACTGTTTACTGTGGGGTTTTCTGAACATTCAATTTGTACTTTTTGCTTTTTTCATAAATAAATATTATACCATACTGAAAGATTTATATGTATTTTTAAATTTAATTAATAGGGGGAAATTAACAATATGGGCTACCATTAAAATATGTTATTTTACTGTTAATCCAAGTTATTAGGTCAACAATAGGACATGTGTTAGTTATTAAGGTACATCAAAAAGAGGTCTTTTACTGCACTTTCATTTACCATGGGTGTCACAAACCTATAGTATCTCTATATATAGGGTTACGAGATATCTAGATTTACCCGGATATGTCCTCTTTTTACATAGAAACATGATGGCAGATAAAGTCCAAATGGCCCATCTAGTCTGCCCATCCTCAGTAACCATTATCTCTTTATTTCTTTAAAAGATCTCACGTGCCTCTCCCAGGCCCTTTTGAATTCAGACACAGTCTCTGTCTGCGTGTCCAGATGGATTTTGAAATCCTGCCACTTTGTCCAGATGTTGAAATCTTAGGCGTACCCCATTTATGCCAGGGTTTCCTTGGCCTAAATAAGTGTGCCTAAGTCAAACCAGACCCAAAGTTCACTCAGAATCCACCCCTAACCACTCCTACTTTCTGGTAGGGTACTGAGTCAGGCAACTACCATCTAATTAATCTTTAATTATTTTTAATAGGTTTTTAATGGCACTTTAATGTTGTCGATTAAGTCTTCCCTCTAGGCTCCTAACTTCAGGTGCCGTTTATAGAATCTGGGACTTAGGGCTCCGTTTGCAAAGATGCGCTAGCATTTTTAGCACATGCACCGGATTAGCGCGTGCTATAGCATGGATTAGCGTGCGCTATTCCGCGCATTAAGGCCCTAATGCACCTTTGTAAAAGGAGCCCTTAGTGGAAAAATTAGTGCAGAATCTGCAAAAATAAAAGGCCCTATTTTAAGGATGCGCTAACAAATGGGCTTAGCGTGCAGGAAAATCCCAGGTTAAAAATACACTAAGCCCATTTCTTAGTGCAGTTTTCTAAAAGGGCTCCATAATTTCCTAAATAAAGGCAGATATTTCAAAATCTTGGAGAGGACACACAATTAGTGCCAATTTAAGAATAGTAAGTCCTGTACAGCTTCCTTGGTAGCTCATTGAAACAGCAAGTTTTGTAAAGCACCGCATGTTGGCTTCTTTTTGATGTGAAATGAACAAAATTATAGCAAATGAAAAGATGGTGGTTCTTTGCTCTTCAAACGAAGTGGATCAATCAGCAATTTCAACAGGCTAACTACTATGAAGGCATGTGGATAATCTTTGAACAAGAGAGAGCTTTGTTACAGAATTTGTAAGAATCCATTGTTTAGAAAGGTAACCGATGATGCATTAAGTGGTTAGACTTCATTTTTTTTTTTTGTTCATTATCTCAATGATTTACATAGAAAAGTGACAATCAAAGTATCGCATGCATCTGTTCAACAAGCTGCTCATGTCTTTACCCATTATTGTACAAACTGGAAGCAATTTAGTACACGCGCTAGATGATTAAAGGAGCAATTTGTGCCCAATTGTTTTTGGGTTTCTTCACCAGTTTTTATGGACAAGTGCACAATTATCATGTTTGCGACATACATTTTCAATTTTTCAAGGAAATCAGAACAAAGGATTTATTCTAATTTGTCAATATTTACATGTACTGTACTTATATCTAAGTCTTCTGCATCTTTTTTATTGGACTAACATAGAAAAAACATGTTTTAAAAAACATATGACCTGTTGTTCATTCAAATACTTGTTCAATTCACAGTCTTGTGTCAAAACTTTTCACCAACGATCTCTCTTGTTTTGAATATAGGTCTATAGTCACAAAATCACATTTAGTGTAAATTATTCAATTGTATGGACCTTCTGATTGTAACCAAGCACCTGTATTCTTCGTCAGTCCAATCTTTATTAAATATCATTTATTAGCTTTTGGCTTTAAACCTTATGAACTATTTATTTTTTTTATATATTATTTTTCTTTTTTTATAAAACATATCCATTGACTTTTGGTGCCTTAAGGTGCCTAATAGTTTTCATAATCCTATTAGTGCTATGACTGTAGGGAAACTGTCACTTATGTAGGAAAACCGTCACTTATCTTAACAGTGATCAGTTCCTCTTGCACCTCTCCCCCTTTTCTTCAGGGTCGAGGTAAACTACAATAGCAAGGAGACAAGTTATACACTTTTATATTAGATTATCACACCAACAGTGCCCCAACCAATTTTCTTTGCTAGAACATAAAAAAATGAATAATGAAGCGAAAGGCAACACATGCCCCTGCTTACCGTTTAAAAAACATATGGCCACAGAAAAATTTAATTTAATTTTAATTTAATTTAATTCTAATATACTGCTAATAACCGTGAGGTTTCTAAGCAGTTTACAAAAATGAATGCATTAAAATATACAATAAATAAAAATAAATAAGATAGGTACTTGGAAATTCCCTAACTGTCCCAAAGGCTCACAATCTAACTAAAGTACCTGAAGAGACAATTTAAGAAAAATAAAGATAAAATATAAAGACAGAGATAGAGATAGAGATAGAAATGAATATTCCACCAAATAATGAATAAATAAATTTAAAGATAGAATTAAAAATAAATAAGTAAAATAAATAAAAAATAGAGATAAAAAATAAGTATCAAGAGAAATAAAAAATATATATTTAAAGTATTCTCCCCTGCTGGATCGGGGGAGCGGTGTAACTGTGATCAGGTGTCCTGCTGGAGAGGGCTCCCGATACTGCTGCTGGTCTTCCAATTTGTTTCAACTTTGCCCTATATTGTAGATCTTGAAATATGTCAACTACAGGGGGTTTAAGGTGAAGCATGTATCTCATATGCAATGCAATACAATAAAGTATATTATATAATGCAATTTTCTACAAGGAATCTATGTGATTTATAATAACAATTGGATCAAGTTCTTAAAGTTACATATTTAGTCCAATCTTATGGTTGTTAGGGGGAAGAGATGAGAGGGTGGGAGGATAGCTATAGAGAGAAAAGATATGTTTTAAGTTTTTTTCTGTAAGTGTATGTAAGTGGTGGGCTGCCATAGGTATGTATGCTGGCAGTTTGCTCCAGATAAGAGGTCCTTGGTATTCAAAGGTAGCCTCAAACATCTTCTTCTGCCAAACTTGTTGTGGTGATGGGAAGGATAGTTTGAAGAAAGAGTGTTGAACTTTAATATCAGAGTTTAGTCCATCTGAGATTTCTCTATAGATAGCCTGCATGGTTTATAAAGCAATCTTGAATTGGATTTGCTCTTTCATCAGTAGCCAGTGCAGTTGTTGTAATAGCGGACTTGCCCTCTCGTACCGATTATTTCTGAAAATTAGTCTGGCGGCAGTATTTTGTAATAGTTGTAGTCTATTACTTTTTTTTTTTCTGTAATGCTACAGCATAATGAGTTACAATAGTCCAGGTATTAGGATCAATTGTGCTACTGTCCTGAAACTAGTCAAATATGGGAAAGGGGACCAGTTACAAACAATGTAACAGGAGTGATAAAATGCAAGTGTTGAACTGAAGGAAAATCACTCCGTGGACCTGTTCAAAGTATTATATGGATGATATAACAGAGTTCACAGGCTTGCTCAGAATCATGGAGGGGAAAACTGGGGCGAACCCCAGAGGAAAAACCACCTCACAGCCCAATCATCGCATGGACAAGTAAACCAGAGGTTATATCAATTCATATATGTTTTTACGTTGTGAAAAAACTACAGTTTACTATAGCTTATAGTCAAAGAACTTAGGCAAACTTAGCTTGCAGCTTGCGAGTTCCGACATGCATGTTTCGGTCCTGCCTCAGGGAACACACAGGAAAAATCTTAAGAGAAACACTCATGTGATGGGAGATTCCGACAGAGGACTGAAAGGCTATAGTAAACCGTAGTTTTTTCACAACGTAAAAACATATATGAATTGATATAACCTCTGGTTTACTTGTCCATGCGATGATTGGGCTGTGAGGTGGTTTTTCCTCTGGGGTTCGCCCCAGTTTTCCCCTCCATGATTCTGAGCAAGCCTGTGAACTCTGTTATATCATCCATATAATACTTTGAACAGGTCCACGGAGTGATTTTCCTTCAGTTCAACTGTCCTGAAACTGGCTTGGGTTAAGACTGGTCTTATTGTCCTCTGTTGTTTCATTTTAAAGAAGACATTTTTTCACTAGTGAGATGATGTGTGTATTTAACGTTAAGTTCGAGTCTAGTGTAACTTCCCGTACTTTGGAAAAATTTTCTATTTTAGTCTCTCGCTTGTGGACAGTTCTAGTTCTGTACTAGGTAGGGAGTTATAATCTCCAAACCATAATAGTCTTGTCTTTGATTTGTTTAATTTGATGAAGTTTCTCATTGTCCATGCACTTAGGTCATCGATAGTATTTTTCAAGTAATTTAGGATATTATCGAAGGATTCCTTGACTGCATAAAGAATAAAGATATCATCTGCGCAAGAGATGATGAAATCCTGGGTCGAGGGCAGATTATTTCCCAGAACTATAAAATAAATGTTAAACAGTGAAGGAGATAGTGGAGAGCCTTGTGGAGCACCACAGTCAGCTTTCCATTGCTGGGATTTCTTGACATATTTCCAAACTTCATATGTTTTATTTTCTAAGAATTGTGAAAACCATTGTAGTACCACACCCTGTACTCCCAAGTTCATTTAATTTGAGGATTAAGAGTGAGTGGTCCATTGTATCAAAAGCCACCGAAATGTCAAATTATAGTAGTATAGATTATTTGCCTTTGCTGATATTAGTTCAGGTAATAGGGATTCATTGCTGTGCCTTGGCCTGAAGCCATGTTGTGATCTGTGGAATCTATCTGCTTGGTCTATGAATTTAGCTAGTTGCATTGTTGTTGTTAAATGCCATCGACTCGTGCTCAAGTCCTAGTGACTTGATGAATTGCGGATCTAAAAATAAATCATTTTTGTGCTAGTCCGGAAAAGTCCTCCAGCATCATCCCAATGGTTGTTTTCAACATGTCCAGCCATCTGATTACAGGTCGCCCTCTTCGCCTGGTTCCTTCAATCTTCCCAAACATGATTTCCTTCTTCATTGATCTCTCTCTTCTAATGGTGTGACAAAAATGAGACAGTCATAACTTCATCATTTAAGCTTTGGGTGACATAGCCAGTTTGATCTTTTCCAGAATCGATTTGTTAGTTATTCTGGCGGTCCACGGTACACCTAAAATCCTTCTCCAACACCAAAGCACAAATGAATCAATCTTCTTTCTGTCTTATTTCCGTGGAGGGGCATAATCGAAAGGGACGTCTAAGTCACAAGTCTTCCAAAGTAAAAAACAGCCTAGGACACATTTTTGAAAAATACGTCCAAAATATTTTTTCGTTCGAAAATCGTCTAACTATACGTCCTGCCGATCTGATCGTCCAAGTCACTAAATCATCCATCTTTATACCACATTTTCGTCCAACTTTTTGCCTTAAGTCCAAAATGCCTAGAACAAGCCCTGTTGGATGTGGAAGGGGTCTGCAAAGTGATGGACTGAACACCCAGACATGCCACCTAAATAGTGGGGTACCTTACAGGGCACTGCTGTGAACTTCACAAAAAGGGTGCCATGTCTTCTCCTCACTACAGCTCCCTTATGGGTCATGGTGAGCCATCAAAACCACCTCCAGAATCCCCTAGACCCACTTATCTACCACCCTAATAGCCCTTATGGCTGCAGGAGCCACATATATGCCATGGTGTATAGTGAGTGCACATGTTTAAGTATCAATGCAGTGATTACAGGGGCTTATGGGCATGGGTCCCTAACCCACCCCCAAGACGGCTTAAGCCACCTCTGTGCTGGATGACTAGGCTTTCCTATGCCAGGCTGCCAGATGATGATGGTCTGGAGGCTGAATTTTAAAGGTGTGATTAATATTTTTATGGGGTTGGGGGGGTCGGTAATCACTGGGGTAGTGTGTGTGGGGGGGTCTGTTTTATGTGTTTTCAGTGCTTTAGGTGACTTTAGGTGGATTTTTGTGACTTAGACCATGTTTTAGATGGTCTAAGTCACAACGTCCAAATTCCGTCGATCGTCGGATGTATAACTTTCGGTTATACATGCTGTATGACTAAGTCTAAGCTGGCCCAACTCCCGCCCACAACACGCCTCCCGAAATGCCCTGTTTAGCTTTGGTCGTTCAGCGGCACTATGAAGGCCTAGGTAATTTAGAAATACGTCCAAAACCCATTTTTATTATCGGCACTTGGACGTATTTGGGAAATGTTTGTCCAAGTGCCAACTTAGGCTGGTTTTTGGACGTTTTTCTCTTTCGATTATGAGCCCCATAGTGTCCAGCTTTCGCATCCATAACTGATCACTGAGAAAATGAGTGCGTGGACAAGTCTGATCTTCATTTGGAGTGCTACCTCCTTGCCTTTGAATACTTTGCCGAGAGCCTTCATTGAAAAGTGACCAACTGCTATTCTGTGGAGTATTTCATCCCTGCTAGTTACCTCTTTGTTTACAAAACAGCCCAGGAGATTGAAATCCTTTACAACTTCTATTCTATCACCTTCAAGCTCAAAATCTTCATCTTTTTCTGGGTTCACGATCTTCGTCTTGATTATGTTCATACTTAACACAAAATTCTAGTAGCTCGGCAGGCCATGAAATCCCTGCTATTGGTCTGAAATTTTCTACTTTTGTCAGGTCGAAGTTCATGGCTTTAGGTGTGGGTGTCAACGCTATTTCTGATATTGTATTGGGATAGAGTCCATTATCTAAACATGCATTTACTAGGTTTGTCAACCACAGGAGAAAGTTAGAGGGTATATGAGTTAGTAGGCTAGCTAGGCATATATCCAAGTAGCATTGCTTTTTGGATATTCTCTTCAGCTAGCTCAAGATCTCTTTTGTGTTGACTGAGGTGAATTTTAGCCAGCATCTGTCAGCTGGAATCCCTTCATTCTTATTGCATTTGACAGGGTATATATCTGCGTTATCGTCTGGGCTGTGTGTGAATGATATCCTCACTGTTCTGTTTATTCTTGAAAGTATATGCCAGTTTATCTGTGTCTAGTTGTTGTGAGGCTGAATTCTCTGGTATATCTTTGTCAGAGATCATTGAGTTGTAGATGTTCAAGAAACATTTGAAGGAATTTTTAGATTGTGCAATAAGATTGTCATAGTATGATATTTTAGCTTCAGTTATTGCTAGTTTGTATTGCTTTATTTCCTCCAGTTAATGTAGTGCTCTAATTTTTGTTCTTTTACTCTCTAATGATGGCCTGGAATTTATTCCCTAAACCTCTGCACCAGAGGCCAGGACTCTAACTCCCTAAGCCAACTTCTCTCAATTTGTTAGCAATTATTTTTTATATCATAAGTGTGCTCAGTGCTCCAACTTAAAGGTCATATAGTAAAGACCAGTAGATTTGGGAACTATCACTGCATCTCTATATTCCCACAGTTATTCATACTTCATCACTAAAGCTGGATAAAATGGCATTGTCAACAACTCCACAATAAAAATCAATATACATTCTGATCCTGATAAGCGTTAAAACCCCCCCCCCCAAAAAAAAAAAAAACGACTTCTTATCTGAAACTTGTTTCAATGTCCAAGGAGGTTGCCTCATATGCTTCTGTGTCTTTGTAACTTTTAAAATGTTCTTTCTCTCAAATAAATCAAACTGTTGTGGAGATTCTTTAGACAATTGAATCTTGGATGGTAGAATTCAAATTGAAAATTAATACAGAAAAAAAAAATTCTTTTTTGCATCTCCAAATTTAAATGAAGCTGTTACATCTATTGCTTTAAATGATAAAGTCTACAGTATCCAGCCAACCATAAAGATACTTGGTGTAATTCTAGATCAAACTCTTACCTTGAAAAATCAGGTTGGTTCGAAAGGGTTTCTATACTCTATGGAAACTAAGAACTATTAGAGCATATTTTGATATTAATTCCTTTTGACTGTTAGTCCAATCATTGGTCCTTAGTCAGCTTGATTATTGTAAGATCTTCCATCTTGCTGGAGCTAAAAAAATCTTCAAAGACTGCGCATAATACAGAATGCAGCAGTTAGAT
The DNA here is from genome assembly GCF_902459505.1 of Geotrypetes seraphini. Lineage (NCBI taxonomy): Eukaryota > Metazoa > Chordata > Amphibia > Gymnophiona > Dermophiidae > Geotrypetes > Geotrypetes seraphini. The sequence continues at coordinate 308,377,087 of NC_047086.1, read as the reverse complement.
CATGTCACCAATTTCTATCAACTGCATTAGCTTCCAGTTGAAGCACGGATTAAATTTAAGTTCGGCTGTATTTGTTTTAAGGCATTAACAGGTCTAATCCCAGAGTATTTTATGGAGTCTTTCATCATTACAAATTCTAAACATTCTAGAAAATCTCACTCACTATTCTCGTTTCCTTCTGCAAAAGGATGCAAATATAAGAAATTTGTGAGTTTTTATTTTATGTTATGTTTATGTTATGTGTCGAAAAAAGTGTTGAAAAGAGTGTAGGTTCCTTTAAAAAAAAAAAAATCTTCATTCATTTTAAAGCCAAAAATAAGTGCAACATATTATACAGACATTTTACACTTTAACAGCACTTAAATTCTATCAAATTATATTTTATGACAAAAACATATATCATCCCCCCCCTTTCTACATATCCATCAATTGCACTCAAATAAAAGTATCTCCCCATCCACCCAGGACGTGTATGATCCAAGGGCAAAATCAACAATCACGTCTTACAGAATTTTGTCATTGGCTCCCAAATATCCATAAATTTCCTATAATGTCTTGGAGCTCAGCCAAAGGGACTGACACGTAGATTTATGAATCGGAATAGGTGTTAACTTATTAACAAATTTTAATGTCTGCTGGTCTCCACAATATATGTTCCAATTAATCCATGTGCAAAAAATATATAAAAATTGAGAAAAAAACTGATTCACTTGCAAATAAATTTTCAAAAAACTTCCCAAGATTCTTTTTCAAATTCCCCAACTCAGGCCATATTTCACTGAGACCACTTCTTCAAGGGGCATTTCATAGTAGCTGCAAATTGCATAAAACTCAATCAATTTTCATTCCCAAAACCTAAACTCTAAATCTAGGGTACATCTTAAGGTCAGGTGCATCTTGTAGGGCTCCTTTTAGAAAGCCTTGCTAGGGCCTTAAATGCGCAGAATAGCGCACGCTAAATTGCCGCATGCGCTAGCCGCTACCGCCTCCTTTTGAGCAGGCGGTAGATTTCCGGCTAGCGCACACTAATCTGGTGAGTGCGATAAAACTGCTAGCGCGGCTTTGTAAAAAGAGCCCATAGTGCAAAAAATATGGTATTCCCTCCTGAATTGTTCTGTACTTTAAGTAATACTGCAAATCTCAGTCAATTCACCCAGTGGTTCAAAACCTTCCAATGGCCTGTGAGAGGTGCTTCCATTATTCCAAGATGTGGGTTCTAATTTGACATTTTGTTTGTCCTATATAGTATAAACCACAAGGACAAATAATGCCGTAAACTACTCCCGAGGTTTTACAATCTGTGTGGCTTTGTAGTATAAAACTATGTTCACTATGCGGAATCTTCACTTGTGTCTGTAATGCAAGTGCACAAACTGTGCATTGGCCACACTTAAAATGTCCTGAATTTCTGTCTTGCTTATGTTTTGGAGCCACTAATATTTTACCCACATTCCTGTTCCTTGTATGAGCAAATTTTGGAAATGTCTATACTACAGGATGCACTCTTAGAACATGCCAATATTTTTAAATTATAGTTTGTATCTTATATGCTTTGGAGGAATAAAAAAAATATACAAACCAGAGGATTAGGTGTCTGTCTTGTAGTCACTTTGAAACCATTCTCTGTGTTTATATAAAGCCATCTTCCTCTCTGATGGAACCGGGATGTCAAGCCTTTGGCTTCATATTTGAAATCCATCACGGAGGAACATATCCACCTAACCCGCAAGAATAGTCCTATAGGGATATTGTCCCATAGGAACTTAGGATGAGAACTTGTGTAATGAAGTAGAGTATTCTGGTCAGTATTTTTTCAGTACACACTAGTTTGAAATCTCTCAAGTGCATCAAAGAAATTATATAGAACAGATACAGTTGTGTTCTACAACAAGTATAAAAGATACCAAAATAATATCCTTTGTTCATTTGATATCACTGTCGGAGTAGCCAAAGCTAAAAAGCATAAGTTAGAAAGTGAAATTTTAAACCCAGGTGCCTGGCTTGCCAGAACTTATTCATTTGTTACTGTTACTTACAGTAGTAGAATTTCTTAAATTATATTCACTGTCAAGTCAATATTCTGTAAGCCTAAGAGCATCGAGAAATATGTATACTGTAAATATTAGGGCTGCACGTTAATCACAGTTAACTCTGCAGTTAATGCATTAATCATTATTCACGATTTAAACTAAACTAAAGCTTAACTTTGTATACCGAGTCATCATTCTGAGAAGGCTCGACTCGGTTTACAGCAATTAAATAAACAGGGAATGATTTACAAATGATAAATAAAAGATAATAGCAAAATTTCAAAAGAATTAATTTGCAAAATGTTTGGCAAATAGAGTAATTTTTAAAGATTTATGGAAAAATTGAAATGAACTGGAACTCCTTAAAAAAAGGCGAGATCATTCCAGAGTTGAGAGAATTTAAAGACCAAAGATTGACTGAAGATCTTGACTCCTTTAATCCCTTTTTTAGAAGGAAGGGAGAGTTTAAATTGTTGGATACCTCTTGCAAAGGAGAATCGGTAAATGTTCCAAAAATAAAGGAATAAGAAGATTGAAGATACCATGTAGAATTTTAAAAGAAATTCAAGCGCATTTAAATTGAATTCTAAAATAAACCATTGATAAACATTGTAGCATCTCCTGTCTTCTCCAAACATCTCTTCTGCAATCTTCTCCTCCAAAAACCCTGTCCTTGCAGTGATTTAACATCTTTCCTCAGCCTCCCATGCCAGTTTACCTTAAGTATGGTCTTCTGTTGCTCCTCTGCAGCAGTAGCATTGCATATTTTTTACCTACAGCTTTCTTTCTGACTGGTCCTGTCCGTGCAGAAACAGAAAGTGAAGTCAGAGGAGGTGGGATTGGCCAAAGGGAAAGCTTCAGAGCAGGCTACAGGTAGCATATATGCAACACTGCCACTGCTGGAGACCATAGGAACATCACCTTTGAGGTATGGCAAATACCAAACCCTGGATATAGAGATGGGAATGGAGAATCTGTGGCCAAGGTAGTGATCTAATGGTGTGAGGAAGGAAGATTATATCAGCCCTTTATGGAAGAGAAAGGGGATAGGATTTGATATACTGCTTTTCTGTGACTACTTGGGGCAATAGAAAGATAATACCCCCTCCCCCATTTTACTAAGCCGCAGTAGAGGTTTATACCGTGGCCTGGAGTGCTAAATGCTATGATACTGCTCCAACGCTCATAGAATTCCTATGAGCATCAGAGCAGTGTTGGACCATTTAGTGCCCTGCTCGTGATAGAAACCTCTACCACAGTTTTCTAAAAGAGGTCCTAAGTGACTTACCCAGAGCCACAAGGAACTTCAGTGAGAAATAAATAAAATATCTTTACTTGTGCGATTAATCATGCTTTAAAAATATTTAATCATATGAGATAGCTTGAGGAAATCCACTGCTTATTCTTAGGATAAGCAGAATAGGATCTGTTTTATTATTTGGGATCTAGCTAGGTACTTGGGACCTAGATTGGCCACTGTTGGAAACAGGATACTGGGCTTGATGGACCTTTTGTCTATCCCAATATTGCAATTCTTATGTTCTTATGATTAATTGTGATTAAAAGTTTTAATCAAAATGCAGCTCTAATAAATATAGCTGTTGAAAAGATAACAAATATTCAAAATGGGTTATGAGATGGTTTATGAGATCTCCGAGAATCTGGAAGAGAGCAAGAACTAGAAGGCCTTGAGCATGCACAGATGCTCAAGGCAAAGCCCAAGCAAGAGGGAGGATCTTCGGGTGCCGACACCAGCATGTCCTGTGCGTTGGTGCTGGTGCCAGTGGCACCTCAGGGTAAGAGATTGTGTTTGGGTGGGTGAGTGGGGGATGCTAGATCCTGGCGGCAGGGGGGGGGGTGGCGTGAGCAGGGGGATTCCGAATCACGAGGGGGGGGGGGTGTGGAGCAGCGCCGGTGGCCTCGGGGGTGTGGGGTAAGGTGGAACAGCGCCAGTGGCTTCAGGGGTGGGGGTAAGGTAGAGTAGCACCGGTGGCCTCTGAGGGGGTGGGAAAGTATCAAGCGAGTTTCCCTTACTTCCTATGGGGAAACTCGCTTTGATATACGAGTAAATTGGTTTACGAGCATGCTTCTGGAACAAATAATGCTCATAAACCAAGGTTCCACTGTATATATACAGGCAGTCCCCGAGTTACAGACGCCTGACTTAAGTACGACTCAAGAACGTGGTCATAGTAATAAATTGAGCACACCTGGGAGCAAGGAGAGGCAGCCAGGAACTTTGAAACCAGGGAGCCTCAGGAAAAGCCTAGTCTTCCAGAGGAGAAGCCAAGCTCCAGTTCTTGCATAGAGGAGAAGCTTTCTACAGCAAGGTAGCAAAGCTGAGAGAAGCATAATCCCAAAGCAGGTCATGGCCAGGAGAAAAGGGCAATGGAAGTTGGTTCAGTTAGAAGCTGCTCAGGAGGATCCTTGGAAGTCTTTCTCAGATGAAGGAAGGGGCTCACTGATGATTCTATGGAAATTGAGGACAGTTTTCTGTCATGGCAGAAAGAGAAACCCCAATGGAATAGGACCCTGAGCCCCAGGAAGAACGCATAAGTAAGCAGTATAATGTTTTAAAACCTGAAAGAATGTGTAATATGAAAGAAGATAGTACTAAAGTTTGCTGTATGCAATGTGCTTTGGAATGAATGCAAGGACTTATTAGAGTATGTGGGCTGTGAACCTGATTTGCCCCCTAAGGCACATAGAAAGTGACTATTTTGTAAGAAGGGGGATGGGTTTAAGTGCAGTTTGGGGACTTGAATATGTTAGTGTCCTATAATAGAACAAAAGCCCTTGCATTTCCAGAAACCCATGTTAGTCAGGGGAAACACAGGTGGGACTAGAATCATCATAGCGTACGGGTGGTATGGTTTCCTACCCCACAACTCAGGGATAGAGGCAGGTCAGTGAGGGGGTTGGGGTTCATAGGAGGGTAACGAGAGCTTCCCAGTTGTGATATTTAAAGTGCTTAAGTTGGCTACAAAGCATAAGAGAAGAGAAATGCAGAGCAGGGGTGCCTTGGCTGGCCACCAAGATGGAGCAGGTGAGAAGCAGTGCTGTGTGAAAGTACAGATGTTTCATTAAAGCTTAAGGAAGGCTAATGAACTATTTTTGACTATTGAAACACTGACTGGTGTGTCCTGTGATTTTGTGCACCTGTGGAAAGATTTTTCTTTTGGTGGGTGGCATTTAAACCCATACAATGAACTATAAGTTTCCAGAATAAAAGTTTTATTTTGGACTTGGCTGGAAGACTCGGTTTTATTTTTACTAGTTGTCATTACCCTATGGCCTCTCTAAGGAATGATGGATTGTGCGCTAGTGGCAAAGGTTGGCTCTTTGCTCAGTTGGCATATATATACTGGCTCTTTGCTCAGTTGGTATATATACTGTCGAATGTTCAGACTTACTGTATATCCTGCCAGATCCTCTTTGTGGTGGTCTAGGCGGGCTATAAAAGTTGTATTCGTACATATAGATTTAATACATAGCTGACAGGCTTATTACATAAGCATTTAGATACATATCTGACAGATGTTAATATTATTTAATCACATGTATTAATCATTTTGAGGAAGGTTGTCTTACATGTTAGGTTCCTATGGTATTTTGTTGTAATTTCTGGTGTCCTTGCCCTGAGTGGGTTTTAGTCTGTTTTCAAGTAGGTATAAGTCTGTATGGCTATGGTTGCATTAGTTTTTCCAGTGGATAACAAGTTTATACCTCATATCTTTGATTATCTAACATAACATAAGAATTTATTTCTAGACCCCAAATACCGTAGAGTTCGATGCGGTTTACTAAAGACTAGCTACAATACAGAATTCAAATAGACAGATCAGTTAATCTTTAAGAGCTGAAAAACTTCAGGAACAAAAAAGTCTTAAGTTGTTTTCTATAATAAAGATAGGAATTTGATTTCGATAGTAGCCGCTTAAGCTCTTTATCTCATGGTGCCATCTGAAAAGACAAAGTTCTATCATGGTAATATATTTAAATTAGAATTTTACTTCATATCTTTGACTATCTAACATCCACATCTTATGTCATAGCAGGCTTCCAGCAAGGCCCAGGTGCTGTGGCAATGCTTGGTTTAACAGGCTGAAGATTCCAGCCATTGCTGTAAAAGGACTAGAAGAGAACTCTACTACATTTTTAAACGGTGTAGAAACTCATAACAGACAGGTCCCTCTTCCTTGTATCTTGGATAGTCAGGATGAATTGAAATGCATCAAAACATGTGGAGGGGCATATTCAAAAGAAACGTCTAAGTCGGTTTTGGGCCTAAGTCACAAGTCGCCCAAAATCGGACATGGGAAAAGGTCCATTTTCGAAAAATACGTCCAACGTATTTTTTTCCCCCCAAAATCATCTAACTGTACATCCAGCTGTCTGATCATCCAGACCGCTAAGTTGTTCATCTTTATACCCCATTTTTGTCCAAAAATTTATCCAAATCAAAAACACCTAGCAAAAGACCTTTTGTACACAGGAAGGGCCAGAAAAGTGATTGGACTGGATACCCAGACATGGCACCAGAGTAGTGAGGTACCTTACAGGCCACTACTGTGAACTTCACAAAAAGGGTGCCACATAAACATCTCACTACAACTCCCTTATAAGTTATGGTGAGCCCCCCAAAACACCCCAGGACCTACTAGACCCATCTATCTACCATCCCAATAGCACTTATGGCTACAGGAGCCACTTATATGGCAGTATAAAAGGGTTTTAGGGGCGCACATGTTTCACCATGAATGCAGTGATTAGAGTGGCTTATGGGCCTTGGTCCTCCTCTCCATGGTTCACCTCTGTGCAGCTCTACTAGGCTTTCCTATGTCAGGCTGCCAGGTGCTGATGTTCTGGAGGCAGATATCTAAAGTTGTTATTATGATTTTTATGGGGTGGGGTGAGGGTCAGTGATCACTGGGGCAGTATGTGGGGGTCTGTACTTTGTGTCTGCAGTGGTTATCTGGTCACTTTGGATACCTTCTGTGGACTTAGACCTGGTTTTAGATGGCCTAAGTCATAACGTCCAAGTTCCGTCTAGGCCAGGGGTGGGCAAACTTTTTGATTCATGGGCCATAATTGGTTCTTAAATTTGACAGAGGGGCTGGACCCGTTCCATCCCATCCACGTGAGTTTGGTCCCCTTCCCTGTCTCCACAAACCATCTGATCCCATCCACACAAGCCTCAAATAGTTTTATACTGAACTTATTTTATTAAAGTATAAAAAGAAACAATATTCTGTACAATTGACATTTTATAAATCAAAGTTCTGCCTGCTGAACTAGAGAAAGAGATGTTCAGCCAGCAGGACTTTGTTTATAAATGTTTATCAATACAACTAATATACTACTTTATCGTAAAGCAAAAAAAAAAAAAAAAAAGGAAAATAAATATAATTTTTTTTCTACCTTTGTTGTCTGGTTTCTGTTTTCCTCATCATCTCCTCATTCAATTCTTTCCATCCACTGTCTGCCTTCTCTCTGCCTCTTCCATATGTTCTGTTACTGTGCCTCTCCCTTCCATCTCTCCCCCTACCAACCCCATTGGTCTGGCACCCATCTTCTTCTGCCCGCTCTCTCCATAGTCTGGCATCTCTCTCTTCCCTATTTACCTGAAGCGTCCTCTACCCACTCTTGCTTCAGCAGCATTTTCTCCCCACTCTCTCTTCCCCAGTTCCCTTCAGCAGCGTCTTCTCCCCTCTCTCTCTTCAGCAGCGCCTTCTCCCCACTTTCTCTTCCCCAGTTCCCTTCAGCAGTGTGTTCTCCCCACTCTCTCTTCAGCAGCGTCTTCTCCCCACTCTTCTTCCCCAGTTCCCTTCAGTAGCGTCTTCTCCCCACTCTCTCTTCAGCAGCATCTTCTCCCCTCTCTCTCTTCCCCAGTTCCCTTCAGCAGCGTCTTCTCCCCACTCTCTCTTCCCCAGTTCCCTTTGGCATCTGTTCCTCTCCTCCACTCCACCCCTCCCCTCCAGCACCATTTGCACTTCCTGCCCCTGATAGCAGGACCTGGATACATCAGTCAGGTGGCCAGCTGAGGCAGCCAAGCCTCCAGCTGCCCTCCGGTTCAAGATGTTTTGTGCGAAAAAGGCGGGTGAGGTGGATCTTCAGGGAACCGTTCCTAGAGCAGCTCCCAGCACCCGCACGACTTGGTCTGCCATTGCACAACCCTTGCTCCATGCCCCTATCGTTTACGGTCACCGTGACTGTTAGGGATGTGGAGCGAGGGGAGTGGAGTGGCAGACCAAGTCGTGCGGGTGCTGGGAGCTGCAGTGGCTCTAAAGGTGATCCGTCTAAAACCCGGTTCGATTATCGGCACTTGGACGACTTGTGTTACTGATCGTCCAAGTGCCAATTTAGGCCGGTTTTTAGACGTATTTCTGTTTCGATTATGAGCCCCATACTGTATACTGTAGTATGGAACTGTACTTTTATGAGCCATTAATAACTACTTCTTCCTTGTGTATTTTATATGTAGATTAACTCTAACCCTCACTTCTTATAACAAAGAAAATGTTTCCCAGCAGGTAGTGAGGTATGTAAATTAAGTCAGCTCCCTTTTGGCTGGAACTAAGAAAAATGCAAATTAGTTCATTTCAACAATCAACTTTCCTCATAGGCATCTCAGACTAATTTGGGGTTTTCTCTTTTAACATCTAAAAGTCAAGACTGGCTCCGTTCTTTCAATGGCTTAAGCACAACCTTACATAGCATCCATCCTTGGATAGTACCATACACGCTTTCTTCAGCACATTACTGGAACATACTGATAACTATCCTCCACCCCCATAGCTGTTAAACAAAGCTCAGTCAAAACAGAAACTTCAAGGAACTTCCACCTTTTTCTGCAGACCCTACATGTCTGCACAACAGCCTTCAGTATTCTTCTCATAATTTATACTTCCCTGCCCTGGCTGCATTCTCCTTAACAAAACAGTACATTCAAAGGGTGCTTATTTCTTGTACTGCCTTCCAAGTCCCAGATCTTCCAGCTCTCAGCACAGGTCCTGATACCTCATAGGCTTCCTCTTGGTACTCTCATCTTGGCAGGATTTTTCTCCTAGGACTTCTTTGCCCATCCTTCTTCCAGTTCTGGGTTTGGGCTTCATTGCAACCCTCCCCTTGTCACTAAGCTAAGGGAAGTATAATCTTCAGGGAATTAAACTCTCCCTGCCTCATTCTCTGGGATTAACCATTCCATTTAACATTCATGGATATAAGATGATTCCTCTATAAGCTTTAGCAGCCTGCCCTTGGAGCTCTCCCTGGTTTCTCCTATTCCCCTTTCTTTAAAGGTAGCAGGGATCTCTTCTGAAAACTACCACTGCTACTCTAGGTGGTGGAGATGAAAACTGGATCTAAATTTGAAAAAGCCTTTGATAAGTACAAGGGATCTCTAAGGGAGAGGAATGGATAGTAGAAGACGCAGATAGGCAGACTGGATAGGTCATATGGTCTTTATCTGCCTTCATGTTTCAGTGTTTCTATTTATGGGCAAAGCGTGGTTTTTCTTGGCACTGCTTTCCAAATTCCACTAAAGATAATATCAGCACAGAACAATCATTGTGCCTGTAGAAAATGCTGGAAACTGATGAGCTGACGGCTGGTAATATAGCATTAAATGCTAAGCAACAAAAATTGTCCATAAATGTTTAAAAAAAACAACCCTACTGCTTTAAACCATAAAGAGCAGGTTCCGGTATGGTGTAGAAACAAGCAAAAAGTGGAGTCTCGGAGGTATTCCAGTCGTGGTAGTTCAGAGTACTGTGTCTATGAAAGGAGTCTGTTCTACATTCTTTGTTCTTTTGAGTAAAAGCTTTATTAAAATTACCCTTAATTGATGTGACCCATATCAGGTATGGTGTATACACCGGTATTCTAATCATTGGCATAGAAATATGATGGCAGATAAATGCCAAATGGCCCATCCAGTCTGCCCATCTGCAATAACCATTATTTCTTCCTCTCTCTAAGATCTCACATGCCTATCACAGGCTTTCTTGAATTCAGACACAGTCTCTGTCTCTACCACCTCTTCCTGGAGACTGTTCCATGCATCTGCCACCCTTTCTGTAAAAAAGTATTTCTTTAGATTACTCCAGAGCCTATCACCTCTCATTCCAGAGCTTCTTTTCAAATGAAAAAGACCCGATTCATGCGCATTTTTATTTATTTATTTAAAAAAAATTCTCACCTGCCTATTGCTAGGCAGTTTACAAAATACAGTTACAAAATGCAGGCACATACAATAATTTCTCAAAAACAACAGATACACCAATTTTTTCAAAGAGACAATTACCTGACATGGCCAACCACATATGTATTTAAATGTCTCTATCTTATCTACCCTCGCCCACCTTTCCTCCAAAGTATTTTGAGATCTTTAAGTCTATCCCCATATGCCAGTATTCTAATAATTTACGTATGTAAGAGGCACATAAACAAAGCTTTATATTTATTGTCTTTTCGGCTTTCATGTATAATTTTTTATTGTTGATAATATAGTCTACACTTAGTTAGTATAAGGGAGCCACGCAAGTTTAATTGAGTGGCAGATAACATTGGGCGAAGCAACCAGCCAGGAAGAATAGAAGAAAGTGAGGGCTGAGGTAGGGAGAGATAGAATTGGAGGAGGGATAGGGTGGGGAGGAGTTTGGAGGTAAAGGGAATAATTGATTGGCAGGATAGAAGAAATGAGGTGGAGTTAGGGAGACTAGGAAAGGGAAGGGCCAGGAGGGTTAAGGCTGAAGAGAATTTGGTGGGCAGAAAATAGGAGTTTCGTGAGAGCAGGGAGCAGAGTTTCCCTCCCGCCCTCCCTGCTGCTACTGTTTTAGGGTTCGGGTGGAGATGGGGGGTGGTGGGAAGGGAGGCTGTAAGGGGTCATGGCTTATTAGGTATTGTGGGGCATAGGTAAGAACATTTATATTGGAAGGGATGAAGTGGAGACTTTGATATGAGAAACATTTAATTATGGACTCGTGGGCGGCACCACCATGAGTTATGGTGGCTTGACGACACTGTAAGTCACCAAATGCTATAAAAGTAGTATGGTAGATACTGGAGCTAGTTTCATTAACAAATGGTTTCAGTGAGTATCCAAAAATTTTACAAAAATGTATTTTGATGCATAATTAAAAGTTTGTTCTCAATTATTAAAATTGGTTATGAATTTAATGTGGTTAAATAAAGCTGCAACCAATATTTATGCCAATAATCATAAAGTATTGTGGAGTTATTTGGTATGAATTGGGGATTAAGGTTATGGCTGATGTATGAGTCCCAATGTTGAGGACTTTGTTATGTTCAGTGATCTTCCTGAGGATAAAATGGTATAATATTATCTTGTTCGTAGGTTAAAGCTAAAAAAGCTGAAGCTGTATCTTCCTGGATACTGCTATGTATTTGCAGCTCTGTACTTCACATTCATGTAGTATTTCTGTCGTTAGGTGTTAATATCACTATCAGCTTTTCTCCTGAAAATCTGCATAGCCTCTTTGTTTACTCTATCTTGACAGTCTGTTTAGGTCAGTACTATCTTCCTGGTACATACAAGTGGAAACAAGATTGTCAGTAATAATGTTCAGCTCTTTTCTGTCTGGGTTAGAATGACATGATGATTTGTATGCCACTCTAAGAATTTGTAATAGAGGGGTTAGTTTCAAGTTTGTGATTATATAATAGATATCAAACACTGTTAGGCAGAGATACAGTGTAGTCCTGGTCTGTTAACAGCTCATGTTTACAGCATGAAAAGTAACATTAGATGTAGGTAAGCTAGCTTTTTAGCATTCGTATAGCAATGACAATGAATAAATAGTTTTTAATTTGTAAAATTTTTAGTAGTACAGTTGTTTGGAATCTGAGAAAGCCTATGCGTATGTTGACTTAAATTGATGAGCATAAATTTGCTAGGCACAAATTGCATTTCTGATGTAGCGAGCAAAGTGATTAAATTTGCGGACGATACAAAGTTATTCAGAGTGGTGAAGACGCAGAAGGATTGCGAAGACCTGCAACGTGACATAAAAATGCTTGAGAAATGGGCTGCCACATGGCAAATGAGGTTTAACGTAGATAAGTGTAAGGTGATGCATGTCGGTAACAAAAATCTTATTCACGAATACAGGATGTCTGGTGCGGTACTCGGAGAGACCCCCCCAGGAAAGAGACCTAGGAGTACTGGTCGACAAGTCGATGAAGCCGTCAGCCAATGCGTGGTGACGGCGGAGTAAAGGGTAATCAGAATGCTAGGAATGATTAAGAAGGGGATCACGAGCAGATCGAAGGTTATCATGCCACTGTACCGGGCTATGGTACGCCCTCACCTGGAATACTGCGTCCAGCACTGAAGAAGGATACGGTACTATTCGAAAGGGTCCAGAGAAGAGCGACTAAAATGGTTAAAGGGTTGGAGGAGCTGCCATACAGTGAGAGATTAGAGAAACTGGGCCTCTTCTCTCTTGAAAAGCGGAGACTGAGAAGAGGACATGATCGAAACATTCAAGAAGGGAATAGACTTAGTTGATAGTGTGGCGATGCCGGTGCCCGTGTATATGCTTGGCTCCGGTCAGCGCTCAGAACAGCCTGCGTCTTACGTGCTTCCAGAAAAGGCTGGAAGTCCTGCTGGTTCCTCAGTTCAATAAAGAAGCAAAAACAGGTCAAAACAATTAGTTTCAAGTGAAAATAAAGCCCCACTTTATTGTGGTTACCAATCTTAAACAGGGTTCAGTCCATTCTCTTCATAAACACAAGAAAACATGAAAAAGTAAAACTGAGTTGTAAAAACAAACAACTCACACCTTTCCTCCAGGTATCACAGGTAAGTATAAGAGTTCAGTCCTAATAGTTCTGCCTTTGGCAAACAGGCAGTAACAAGTTATAACACTTCTTTTAAGTAAAGACAGTGCTGTGCCCAAGCCTAGATAGAAGCAGGCTTGGTCCCAACCAACTTAACAGTAGTTGGTGGGGGAGGGGAGTAGCCGGATCCACTAATTTAACTCTGTGTGAAACAGAATGCCACAAATGGCCCCACAATCCCAACCAAGGATCTTATGTGGATTCTCCCCAAAACTACCACCCCAGGCACACAGTCAAAATTGAAGCTTTTCTTACTTTAAAAAAAAAAAACCATAAACCAAACAGTCCAGCAAAAATAAACCTAGAAAAAGGTTTCCAGTTTCAGGCACCTTGCAGTGAGCTCAGCACTGCTCACTTGCTTCCCACAGGTGCAAACAGGTTCCACTGAAAGAAGCCCAAAAGATTGCAAGCTTAAGCACAACAAAAACCCAGTAATGGTACTTAGCTTTCTTCCATGGAGTAAGCTTCGGTATTCATGACAGTTTCCATACAGTCCATGGGCTCTGGTTCAGCTAGCTGGTTGGCTTCAGAGACAGGGGCTGTATCCACCATCTCAACATCCTGAAAGTGGTGAGGTTCAGGAGAGCAGTCCTGTAAACCTCCTTCCTGGGCTGACCCAGGGCAGACTGACTGCTTCCTCCTCAGTGCAGCCTCAAGAGCATTGAGGCGACCACGCCCTGTTCTAAGAGGGGGCAGGGCAGCCTGCAGCTTCTGCTTAGTTCTCACAGGACCTCTAATCAAGTCCTGCAGCTGGGAGTTAGCTGAGTCAGAGGAATTGTTCTGAGGCTGATCTATGCTGTTCCACTCATAGTCCTCACCAACCCAGGGTTTTGTAAGCTGAGTTTTAAGAGGCAACTCAGAGCCTACCTTCCTATTGTGGTTTGCTCTGTCACACTGGTTGACCCTTTTTACAGCCAGGCTAGGTTTAGGCATAGCCTTTCCTGGCACAAGCCGAGCTTTAGGGCTAGGGTTGTGACAATAGAGACAGGTTGTTCATCCTCTGCAAGGTAGGGAGAACGAGAGGGCACTCTCTAAAGTCAAAAGGGGATAAATTCTGTACAAACGTAAGGAAGTTCTTCTTCACTCAGAGAGTGGTAGAAAACTGGAATGCTCTTCCAGAGGCTGTTATAGGAGAAAACACCCTCCAGGGATTCAAGATAAAGTTAGACAAGTTCCTGCTGAACCAGAAAGTACACAGGTAAAGCTAGATTCGGTTAAGGCACTTGTCTTTAAACCAAGGGCCGCCGCGTGTGCGGACTGTTGGGCACGATGGACCACTGGTCTGACCCAGCAGCGGTGATTCTTATGTTCTTATGTTCTTACAGTCACCAGTATATAAATTAAATAATAGGCTAAGCCAGATAGATTGTGTTTATATGATAACTTGTCTGTAAAAATATCTCTATTAAGAAGGAAAACTCATAGGCACACAGTCCACATACACAGGAAAATCATTATGACCTGAAATCTCTCCCTGATTAGGGAAGGGGAATATATGAGTAGAGAATATGGGGCAAATATTCAGTGGCATTTATCTGGGAAGGAGCAGCAACTGTCCAGACATGTTAGTCACTGGGGTCAGCAATTGAGTTTCAGTGGCGTTATCTGGATAACTGTCTGGGTACATTGAGACAGGCTTCCGGATCAGCTGCAGGCAGCATGTAGGAACCGCTTCCCACTGCTTTTTGAAGAAGCAAATGTGGGTGGATTATGAATAAGGAAGGAGGAGGCATTACTTGGATGTCTTGGAGCTCGCGGCAGGCATTCAGAGAGTAGCGTGGGGCCAAGCAGGAAGCAGGAAGAGCTCGGCTCTGTTGGGTGCACCGCTGGCCACCAAAAGGGAACAGGGAAGGAGAGGCTCAGCCCAGGGCAGGGCGCAGAAAGATCGCTCCTGCCCCGTACACCGCTGGACCACCAGAGATTAAAAATGGCAGATAAGTGTGCGCTGGGGGGGGGTGTTAAAAAAAGTTAGTCGGCCGGGACGGGAGACAGGAGGCATTCCACCTGTCTCGGCCTACCACTTGACCACCGCAGGTAGGAAGGTGAGCCAGGGTACATGGAGTGAGGGGGGCTGGGTATAGAGCCTGGCAAGGAGTGAGGGGGGTTAGGTACAGAGCCTGGTAGGGTAGGGAAGGGAGAGGGTTGGGTTCAGAGCCTGGCAGAGAGCGAGGGGGGCTGGGTGCAAAGCCTTGCAGGGGAGGGCGTGAGGGAGGGGACAATGGGTGAAGATCCTGGCAGGACATGGCACTTGAATATTAAGCCCTCGTCTTATATTCGAGTCAACCATTTTTTCCCTCCTTTTTGGGAGGAAAAATGGGGGTCTCGACTTATATTCGGATCAACTTATATTCGAGTATATACGGTAAAAGTACACTTTTAGCACTGTCCCTACCGGGCTCCGTGGATGATGTCGCCCACATATGAAAATATCTGCCTACTGTCCCTGGATAACACCTGTTAAGGTACGTAACTGTGCTTTTAAAAAAATACTTTCTCATTAATGACCAAAACAATTTTGTGCCATGATTTTTCTGTGTAGCATTTACAGTATAGTACACAGAAATTTAAAATCTGAAAATTTCAAACTGCTAAGATAAATAATGTCACTATGGACAATTTTTATTACTATTAGCTAGCACCAATAATCTTCTATAATCCATGCGGAACCTACTAATTTTCCATAGAAATGAAAAGATTATAACTTCCTTTTATCTCTGACAGGTATATACCTTGATGTGGCTTTAGAAAAGCTGCTTTCTTCTGAAAATGAAGGCCTGTCATATAGCAGGGGTTTTTATTGTATTTCTTTATGTAGAAAACATCTCTTTGGAAATCACTGAGGTCAAATAAACATTATAGGAGTAATTTGATATTTTCATAACACATAGCTGTCTCTCATCACGTTTTGATGAAATTTCCCCCCAAGTGATCTTTTGGTGTGCCATTTCTAATGGTTTACCCAGGTTTCTACTTGTGATTACATCTCGGAGCTCTGATTTATTGTTCTGTCGAGACTATTTTCACTGCTTCATTTCTTCCTTAGCAGTGGAGCAGGGCATTATTAGGTTTCTGTATTGCAGTTATTTCATTGTTCCTTATACAAATAGAAAGCAATAATGTTGGGAATAGTGTAGAACAGTGTGGAGTAGAATCCATTCTTGTTTTCTTCTTTTGAGTTAGTTTTATATCATCATTTGTGAATTATATGTCATAATTCATTTCTCCCATCAATTCTTCTTTATTGTTGTTTTTGTCATTCTCTGTAGTCAGAAAAATATACAGTATATAACACAAGGACCATGATTGCAGATTTCTAGGAGCTCTGTTGCTTGCCCTGGATATTGGCCATTGCTTACTGGGATAAGTGAGGTTAGAGAAGACATAGAAAACCAGATTCAGTAACTGATGCACAAAATTAGGCACTGCCAACATCTGCACTGAGCATCAGTGTAGCAGCACTAAGCAATCTTTATAGAATAGCAGTTAGTGGAAATTCCTATGCTCAATTTTGGAAGCAAAGACTTAACGCCTGCTCAAACCTAGTGTAAATTCTCATGCTCAACTGGGGGCAGCTGGGCACATAAATCTACGTATTCTATAACATTGTACCTAATTTGTGGGAATGCCCCTGACCTGCCAATGGCCATGCCCCGCTTTGAGCTGGTGCTATGAAATTTAGGCAAAAGTCTAATTGCATGGCTATATGTTTGCGGTAGCACTTTATAGCAATTTCCAAAATGATATTGGACAACCCACTTTCATTAACATTAAATATCACCGTTAATTAATTGGATCTTCAGAGTTATATGCAGTAAACTCTTATATCAACTTTAAAGAAACTGCAATCCCATTGTCATTGATCCACTTTCTCTTGTTTTCAATATTACTCATCACTTTTAGCATTCATTTTTACAAATTCATAGGAAAGTAAAGCACTTAACTCTTCAAAGAGAGAGAAGTGCTTTATTTTCCTTTGAATTTGTAAAAATGGATACTAAAAGTGATGAGTAATATTGAAAACAAGAGAAAGTGGATCAATGACAATGGGATTGCAGTTTCTTTAAAGTTGATATTAGAGTTTACTGCATATAACTCTGAAGATCCAACTAATTAACGGTGATATTTAATGTTAATGAAATTTAGGCATGCATATTATAGAATAGGGCATAGGACTGATGCACATGTAACTCCTAATTACTGCCAATTAAGTGCCAATTCATAAGAACATAAGAATTGCCATACTGGGACAGACTGAAGGTCCAACAAGCCCAGTATCCTGTTTCCAACAGTGGCCAATCCAGGTCCCATGTATCTAGCTAGATCCCAAGTAATAAAACAGATTTTATGCTGCTTATCCTAAGAACAAGCTGTGAATTTCCCCAAGCTATCTCAATAATGATCTATAGACTTCTCTTTTAGGAATTTATCCAAACCTTTTGTTAAACCCTGCTAAGCTAACTGATTTCAATACATTCTCCGGCAACAAATTCCAGAGTTTAATTACCCGTTATGTGAAGAAATATTTTTTTCCAGTTTGCTTTAAATCTACTACGTAGTAGCTTCATCGTATGCCTCCTAGTTTTTTTGGAAAGAGTAAATAAGTGATTTATATCTATATTCTACACCTCACTCAGAATTTTATAAACCTTTATCATATCACTCTGAGCTGTCTCTTCTCCAAGCTGAAGAGCCGAAGCTGCTTTAGCCTTTCCTCATAGGGAAGTCATTCCATCTCTCTTATCATTTTTGTTTCCTTTCCCTGTTCCTTTTCTAATTCCGCTATATCTTTTTTGAGATATAGCAACCAGAATTGCATACAGTATTAGAGTTGTGGTCATACCATAGAGTGATATAAGAGCATTACAACATTTTCATCTTTGTTTTCCATTCCTTTCCTGATAATTCCTACCATTCTGTTTGCTTTCTTAGCCACCGTTGTACATTGAGCTAAGGGTTTTAATGTATCCTCAACAATGACACCTAGATCCTTTTCCTGGGCAATGACTGCTATCATAAAACCTTGCATCACATAGCTATAGTTCAGGTTCCTCTTTCCCGCATGCATCACTTTGCACTTGCTTACATTAAATGTCATCTGCCATTTTGATGCCCAGTAGAGAATGACACGGGGAAAAAATCTGTCCCCGTCACTGCACCGTCCCCGGCCCACCATCCTCTGCACCGCCCCGTCACCGCCGTTCCCTTCACCGCCCCGTCACCATCACCACCATCCCTTTCACCGCCCCGTCACCGCCACTGCCATCCCATTCACCACCCCGTCACTGTCCCCGTCTAGCACCCATCTTCTTCCCTCCGCTCCCCCATAGTCTGGGATCTGTCTTCTTCCCTTCCAGCGTCTTCTCCCCACTCTGCCTTCCACATTTCCTTTCAGGGTCTGTTCCTCTCTACCCTCTTTCAATGTCTGTTCTATTCCTTTCCACCACCATCCTTCCCTCCCTCCTTTACCATCTGTTCCTTTCTACCACCCTTCTTTCATATCTTCTATCAGTCCCCCCACCATCACTAGCAGTCTCTCTTCTCCCTTACCATGAGCAAATAGAACTTCTGAAAATTGTATTGCTGAGGCATTATTTCTAGTACGCCTTTTTTTCCAGATGGATAATGACATCAATTTTATAATTCTTATTGCTGCTCTGATTTCATTCACAATTTGGTTTGTGTTTTGTACCTGAGGATTCCATGAGGCATTTAACCTTTTCCTGTCTCTTCTGTGATTTCAAGTTGATTCCTTCAATAATGGAGTCTCAAGGCAGTAGCAGTTTTCTATTTTGGGCTCTTTTGACATTGTTTAAGGGATTTCTTGTACATTTGGTGCTGGTCTTCTTTGATGAGGTCACTTCAGAATCTATTTCCAAGGAAGAGAAACTTTTTCCCTTTCACCCCCTCCTTCCTTGTGTGAGCCGGAACACGCGGTCCCCGCAAGCAAGTAATTTTATATCATTTTCATTCTATTCATTCATAGAAATTAAAGTCTAGATAATGCCAGTCACATAACAAAACATGATTTTACAAAAATAATTCCCTGCACAGTCAAGCCTGCAAGGATTACTAGATGTCTTTCAGCAGCTCCCCTCCCTCCCTCCCCCTTACCTTTGTGGCCAAGTCAAAATGATCTACCAACAATAAAATTTTAAAAACACAAAGCACGCTGTACGCAGAGAAAATGTTAATTATCATTTATATTCCGCGGGTTTTCAAAGAGGTCAAGGCAGATGACTTTATGCAATGTCACCTCAGTAACAACTATACAAAAATAGACAAATATTCCCCCTCCCTTTTTACTAAACTGCAATAGCGGTTTTTAGCGCAGGGAGCTGCTCTGAATGCCCCATGCTGCTCTCGACGCTCATAGGCTCCCTGCGCTAAAAACCGCTATTGCGTTTTAGTAAAAGGGGGGCCATAGTGCAAAATATAGACAGCAGATATAAATTCTCAAAACGGACACATTTTGATCACTAAGTTGAAAATAAAATCATTTTCCCTACCTTTTTGTCTGGTGATTTCATGAGTCTCTGGTCCTTCTTCTTTCTTCTCCTGCCCCCCCCTCTTTCTTTCTCTCTCCCCCTGGCACCCCTCTTTATTTCTGCCTTTCTTTCTCTCTCCCCCTGGCCCCCCTCTTTATTTTTTCCTTTCTTTCTCTCTCCCCCTAGCCCCCACAAAGCCATCATGCCAATTTCTCCACTTCCACGATTCTTTCCCTACCCTCACCCCCAAGCCAGCAGCTGATTTCTCCCTGCTCCTTCCCCAATGTCCTGATGTCCTGAACTTCATCGGGCAGCAGCAGCATTCACAATTCACTGCTGTTGCCTGCTTCAGGCCTTCCTCTCTGTCGGGTCCTGTCTTCATGAAAACAGGAAGTAGGCAGGACCCGGCAGAGAACAAGGCCTGAAGCTGGCAACAGCAGCGAATTGTAAACGCTGCTGCTGCCCAAAGAAGGTAATGGAGCACCGAGGCAGACCGCTTTCTCCCCCCTCCCAGCCGAACCCCCGCTGACCCTCCTATCTCCCCCCCCGTGAACCTTTCCGACCCTCCCAGCGAGAGCAGCAAACCTCCTTCGCGGCTTTCTCCTCCCTCTGCCGCGTCACTGATGACATCATCAGTGATGCGGCAGAGGGAGGAGAAAGCCGACGCTACTGGAGGGAGGTTTGCTGCTTTCGCTGGGAGGGTCGGAAAGTTCACTTGGGGGGGAGAGATAGGAGGGTCAGCGGGGGTTCGGCTGGGAGGGGGGAGAAGCGGTTTGCCTCGGTGCTC
The DNA here is from genome assembly GCF_902459505.1 of Geotrypetes seraphini. Taxonomy (NCBI): domain Eukaryota; kingdom Metazoa; phylum Chordata; class Amphibia; order Gymnophiona; family Dermophiidae; genus Geotrypetes; species Geotrypetes seraphini. The sequence goes on along the minus strand of NC_047086.1, from coordinate 308,356,922 downwards.
CAAGGCCTGGCGCCATTACCTTTTTCGCCCCTCCCGCCCCCCCTTGGTATGCTACTGTCACCGCAGTGAGGCATAAAGGATCGTGCCATCCCCGCAGCCCACACCCGCCCACCCGCACGCCGGCTCGATCGTTTAACCAGCTTCCTCTCTCCACCTCTCCTTAGTTTGCCGGTTTTCTTTTTCGGCGACCGGCACACTTTCAAAGAGCCACGCACGCGCGGCTGCTCAAAGTTCAATCTTCTGCTCTGCTGCAACTTCCTGTTTCCGGTTGGGTCAGAGCAGAAGATTGAATACTGAGCAGCCGCGCGTGCGCAGCTCTTTTGAAAGCGTTCCAGTCGCCGAAAAAGAAAGACGGCAAACTAAGGTGAGGTGGAGAGAGGAAGCTGGTTAAATGATCGAGCCGGCGTGCGGGTGGGCGGATGTGGGCTTCGGGGACTGCACGATCCTTTATGCCTCACTGCGGTGACAAGACCATTCACCGCTCCACGGGGCGGTGATGGACTTGTCCCCATCCCCGCAGAGGCTGCTAATTTTCATTCCCCGTTTTTGGTGGGTTACCCGCGGCTAAACGCAGTAGCCGCGGGTAAACCGCCACCGTGTCATTCTCTAATGCCCAGCCTCCCAATGTCCTTTTGCGATTTAACAACTTTGAACAACTTTGTGCCATCAACGAATGTAATTATCACACTAGTTATTCTCATCTCTAGATCAGTGATAAAAATGTTAAAAAGCAGCAGTCCCAGCACAGACCCCTGAGTAACCCCACTATTTACCCTTCTCCATTGAGAACATTGAACATTTAAACCTACTCTCTGTTTTCTGTCTTTCAACCAGTTCTTAATCCATAATAGGACATTATTTCCTGTCCCATGACTTTTTAATTTCCTCAGAAGTCTTTCATGAGGTACTTTGCCAAATGCCTTTTGAAAATCCAAATACACAATATCAACTGGTTCACTTTATCCACGTGTTCATTCACCCCTTCAAAGAAATGCAGTAGATTAATTAATTGACTAGTTTATGCACACATCTGGGATCCATACCCAAATTTGGATGACCTATATATAGGGTTACCAGATGTCCAGATTTCCCCGGACATGTCCGGGGGTCTGGACAGCTTTTCAAAACCTGGCACTTGTCTGGGTTTTGAAAAGCTTTGAAGAAATCAGTGTCGGGCAGGAGGACATCCGCACATGCGTGGATGTTCTCCTGCCTGACCAAAGCAGGCAACGGGGGTTGGGTCTGGGGTGGGGCTAGGGTGGGATTGGGGGAGGAGAGATGGAATTGGGTGGGTCTGGGGGCGTGACTAGAGGGGTCCAGATATTCTGATTGGAAAATTTGGCAACCCTACCTATATAGAATCTAGGAGAAAATGTATGTGTGGGGTGAGAGAGAGCATATTCCTCAGTGTTTTTAAATGAAGCCCTGTGCTTCTCTCTACCATGTGGAAAACCTGAGGTTGCATAGTTGTCTCTTCCTGCTCCTCTGAACCTTCAGTTTATTCAGATCCAGTTATATACTAAGGGGCTCATTTTCAAAGCACTTAGACACATCAAGTACTATAGGAATCTATATGTACTTTATATGTACTCTATATGTACTTTATATGTACTACTATATGTACTTTGTATGTACTCTATATGTACTCTAAGCGCTTTGAAAATGAGCTCTTAAGTCTGCCAACTGAGACATCCTTATTAATGTCTACAAGAATAATTGGGCAGACTGGATGGGCCAATTGGTCTTTATTTGCCACCTTATTTATTGCTGTGAAATCTTTATTTGTACTGTAAATATTGTGGGATATGCCATCTATTTTATATCCCCTTTCAATTCACCTGAGCCAGCAGTCGAGCTCCTGGAACCTTGCAGTTATGACTGCTAAGTCCAGCCATTTGGTAGTACCATTGTACAAGGATGAGGACCCACTGCCCTACATTTTGGGACTGTGAACATTGCCTTTACAACAACCCTAGCCTTGACCAATCTGTGGAGTGGAAAATCTGATCCGGTGATGAAATTCAGCTTCTTCACGTGGCAGTATGCGGCATTGCACTTGGTTCATGGGCCACAAATAACAAATTTTAAAGTTTATGTGTTTAGAAAAGAAAGATGAAAGAACAAACAATTTCTCGTGTAGCTTGTCCTTACTTTTGTACTATAATAGAGTGCAATGAAATGTGTTCCTGATTTGCAAGCAAGAAACAAAGCAATACTGAAAAGCCAAAGGACCATATTCAATAAGGTAGGTGGGGTTCCCCCCTCCCCCCATAAGCTCAATACAGGTAAATGTCTTTTCTGAATAAGACCCAAAGCAGCAGATTTAACAAAGAAACAGCAAACTCTTATTTGAATATTAAGTTTGGGATATTTAATAAAAACACTCTTGATAGAACATTAAGAGCCAATTCTTATCTCTGCAAATCCAGCCAACCTTGACTGTCATATTAGGCAGTTTTATTCTTCATTGCCTCTCCTTTGTTCATTCCCATGGGGGAATTATACCAGAATAAAGAGTATCTTGACTTTCAAACACTGATTTTATGGGTATTTTAGCTTGGGTAAATTAAGCAATCTTTTCTTTAACACTGCTTCATGCTTGTGTATGTATAGTCAAAGCAGAAAATAAATTGAAGTAATTATTTTTGGTTAGCTTTTGTAGCAGTTTTGCACAGTTTTCCTTCTTATCATTCAGCATATTTCTTCAATTGCATCATTATAAATGGATTATATTAGATTATACTGCAGTATATAATGGCAGTCCTATTTCAGGTTTCCCATGCAGAAGTTAAAATTTTATTTTGTAATATTTAAGCGATTAGGACACATAAAATAGGACAGACTGTACTGGGGAAGTTTCTTTTAAAAGAATCTTTTTAATTTATCCAGTGTAAAGAAATGACCTGATCTTCACATATACATAGAAATGGCAACCAGGGATATTGAACTTATCAAAAGATACATAAACATCATTTTCTAAGCACAAATAAATGTGAGTTAAACTGAAAGGAATGAATAATTCTTTAATATATTCTAGCTATTGGCTAGCTAGATTTTTACAAACCAAGATATGTGTAAATCGAGATAATGGAATACCATTAATACTTTGATTGTAGTCTATCCCAAGGCTCTATGAGCAGCTATCACAGTGGAGCAATGGCAGCAATATCCAAGAAAACATTTACATACAAAGTCCCATTTTGCATCTGGGAACTGTATAGGAAATGAAATGTCCAGATTGAGACATTCACATTTTTCTGGTATTTTACAAAAGGTTTATTTAAGAATTTATTACCTGCAGTTTCCTACAATTCTGCGCTGGGTACAATAAAAACAAATACAATAAAATCAGTATATACAATCAAACACAGTAGAATTAAACATTAAAACCAGTAACATTCAAGGAAATATTTTCTTGAATAAAATAGTCCTAAACTGTAACACATTAGAAGCTCTGCCTTTTGTAAAATACATATTCTGTACACTTCTCCCTCTGTATTCGCAGGGGTTAGGGGTAAAGCTGACCCACAAATACCAAAAGAAGTGAATATCTTTTTTCTATCATATTTGCGGTATTATGTTTAAACCGCTCGTGAATACAGTGAAATTGCGAATACTGCTGTCCGTCTCATTTATGGCCTCAAAAAGTTGGACCATATAAGCCCGTTCTACAGAAAACTTCACTGGTTGCCAATGGAGGCAAGGGTCATCTTCAAGTTCACCTGCCTTTACTTCAAAACCTTAACAGGTTCATCCCCAATTTACCTGTCACACCATTTTGTATTTCCAGGCACCACCCACACACATAATGCCCCTCTGTTTGCCTTCCCCTCCCTGAAGGGCTGTATCTATAAGAGATTCATTGACAGAACACTGTCATTCCAAGCTAGCAAATGGAATAAATGTCTAACCACCCTCATTTCGAATACACTCTCCTACCATTCCTTCAGGAAATCAATTAAAACCTTCCTTTTTGATAAATTTCTCTGACCCCTTCCTGCCTTGTTGCATCTCTGAAATACTTATTGTACCTCTGACATATTTCCGGTTATACCTAACCATTCTCGGCCCAATAATGTAAATGAAATATCTTCTATTGTAATTGACAATATCTTTCTGTAAAATCGCTGTCTTTGTACAGTGTCTTTCTCTGTAAACCGCTCTGAACTGCTTCTGGTATTGCGGTATACGAAATAAAGTTGTTATTATTATAATGCTTTTTTTTTAAAAAAATTCACAATTGTGTGCCCAACCACACTGAAGCATGTGCTGAAATTTTCTCTTTGCAAGCTGCCATTTGCCAGACCATGCTGAAGTGCTGAAATTTTCTCTCTGCATGCTGCCATTTAATCGACCACACTGAATTGCTGAAATTTTCTTTCTGCATGCTGCCGTTTATTAGTCTCAGATGTACACTTTCACCAGAAAGATACAAGAAATGTCATATAAGTGAACAGTGCTGCTGTAGTTTAAATAAAAGGAGTATCAAAAAAATGGAGGAAAAGCCTCAGACTGGAACCCTCCCACCACCACAATGGTGGTCCAAGGTGGTTGGGCGATCACCTCACTGGCAAAAAAAACCTCCATTTACTCTCCCACAATATAAAAACTTTAAGCAGAGCTGTTTGTGCAAAAATGATAGAAGAAACTTTCAACTTATCTTCAGTTGATCGGTACACCGACAGTGGCCAGTGTTTCACAAGTCTGCTGCCTCAGGGTGTAAAACGATCCGATCAAACTTTAAATGGGACGCCGAACCACGTCTCCTGCCGTTTATTAGGCCATGTTGAAGCAAGTGCTGAAAAAAAGCAAAAAACTTTTTCTCGGCACTCCAGGATGATATCATTCGAGGGTGGAGCCAGCAAGGTAAAACCTGCAAATAACCAAAGTCATTTTCTTGGTACTGCAGGATGACATCATTCGGGGGTGGAGCCAGCAAGGTAAAAACCACAAATAACTGAAGTCGCGAGTGCTGAACACGCAAATACAGAGGGAGAAGTGTAATGATGCCGGTAAATAGACAGAAGAAAAATTTCAATTTCCATATGTAAGAGGTAGCACTTGCATAGTAATATGGAGGGGCATTTTCAAAAGGACATCCAAGTCAGCCATTTTTGAATAGAAAAAAATATTGGAGTTTCCAAAATAACATCCAAACTATGAACACCAAAAAAAGAGGGACCAGGACATCTGTCTGGCAGCATTTGTACAAAAATGGTCACATAGATGCCCCTGCAGAGCAGTGGGACTTCCGAGTGGTCAATGCAATAGACTTTATCCAGGGTACCAAGGTTCATATTTTATTGCAACTCTGTTATTGTAAATGGTGAGTCCTCCAGAGATAGGGAAATACCTGCTGTATCTGACTGTATACCACCTCAATAGCCCTCAGGCTTTCAGTTGACTTTAATATTTAGGTATTTAGGTATATGTAACAGAAAGAAGAAAATAATAAATTTAAAGCATTTACAGGGGAGAGCAGAAGGGAAATACTGAGAGCTGCTCAGAGGCTGGACCCTTGCAAAGAGTCTGGGAGCTGAAGGAAGATCAAAAAGATAAAATACAGAGTTTGAGCAGAAAGATTGGGGAAACTGCACTTGATAGCAGCTGTCTTATTAAGAACTGTTATTGTGAGCAGGAGAGCAGAGAGATTAAGGCAGCACAAGTAATTAATGAGGAAATGGTATGTGACTCCAGAGTGAAAATTTGTATGTCAGTTCTAGAGTTTGTATGTATGTGGAAGAAGTGAATATTTTGAAATAATATTTCCTGTAAATGTTTGATTTCATGAGAAATGCTTCAAATTAAACCTGTTTATGGGCTGTTGTACTGAGAAGGCTCTTTAAGAGGATACAGCTGAGTTTGTGTGAGTTGTGGGTCAAGAACTTATCTGATACCTGCTGTTTGTCGTGATTTATTGAGATTTCTAAATTAAGTTTGGAGTTATATTTCAAAGGAAAATTGATAAGAACTTTTAAAGTGTGTTTCACAATTTAAACTGGATTTTTGTAACTGCTGTTACTAAAAAGAAGTGTTGGAAAATAGAGAATTTCAACTCAGATTGCCTAATATTACTGGTGTTTATAGCAAATGTTTTGTATGTAATTTAGTAATCAACTGTTATTCTGCTGGAGTATATTCTTGCAGTCTTTTCTGATTACTAATCTGCTGAGACCTTAACCAGTATATATAGTTGTGTGAAGCTTGGAGAATCTAAAACTATTTTTGAAAGCTAAATGTTCTTTTGAGAATTGAAGGTCTAAAGTCTTAAGAGTGACCTCTTGACTTAGAATTCTAAGAAGATCTGTAGTACAGTGCTGTTTTCAGTTAGTATTTCTGATATACTAGCAGGCACAGTGTGTGAGACTGTAAGGTAATTACTGAGGAGTTTATTTCTGAATCAAAAATACTTGGATATACAGATAAAGCTGTGGTTGCTCAGATATTGTTTGAATATACATGTTGAAACTCTGTGAGCTGATTTCATATCAGAAGCATTCTTTTGGTTTTCCTGGGAGGGTCACCTTAGGGATTAAAGAATTATCTATTCTTTTGTACATTTAGTTAGAAATACATAACAGCCTAAAAGACACTGACTTTAGCCTGCATTCATTCAGGAAGGTTAGGGTTTTGCTTCCTTTCATTTGTTTACAGATAGGATAGTAGCAAACATCCAGATCTTCAGAGGAGCTGCTGGTTCTAGACAGGTAGCAGGACAACAACTCAGCAGTACCCAATGCAAGAAAGTGGTGATACTGGTGAAACAAGTTTTTTGAATAGTTACTTGTGCACACATTTATATATTTTTTGTGTTTTATTGAACATCAGGACTGAGAAAAACATGTTGGCTTTAAAAGAGTCACCTAGTCAAATACTTGCCTGTGTTTCTAGAAATCCTGGAACAAAGTTGGTATTAAATTGGAAAGCAAGATGTGTGTTTGAAGTTTGAATGTTATTAACTATAATGGTGTAATCAATGTAAATTTGATCACACGTGAATGGTAAATTAGCATTGCTATTCATTTATATTTTAATTTAATTTACCTTCTTTAAACAACATCTGATAACATTTGTTGGAAATACTTATTTAGTTTTCTTTCACCCTCAATTGTTATTGTTTTTTTAAGTTACAACAAATAAATACAAATATTTAAATGTTTAACTTTTGTGTTAGTGTAAATTGAAGGATAAAACTATTGAAACATCTGTCTTTGATTATAACATCTAGGCCCTAATTCTATAAAGGGCACCTAAAGGGCGCCTAACGCTGAGCGGGACTTAGGCATCCAAACTAAATGGTTAATGAGCCATTAACCATTTAGCCACCAAAAGCCGACGCTGCTTTTTAAAAATGGCTCGGCATTTTTAAAGAATATACCAGAGGGCTCATTTCAATGTTGATGAGCCCATTTGCATGTCAGTGTCGAAGACTGCTAGAAACCTCAATAAAGAGGGAGATAATCCCTTTTGATGATCCGTTGCTAAACTGTGTAGATGCTAAACCGCTGGAAAACAGTTTAGTGATGGCATTAAAGTTTTGAGAATCTAGGCCTAAGTGCAAATTAAATAACAGGATTGATGATGGTAAACCCTGAGGAACACTAGATTAGAAAGGAACTGCAGCTGAACAAAGTCATTTAAACATAATTGCTGTAAGTGTTCTGAAAGGTATGATGTAAAGTATAAACCAAGAGAGAACCGAATCTCTGATATCAAAAGATGCAAGTTGCCCCAGCAAAATCTGATTGTCAACTGTGTCAAATGCTGATGAAATGTCCAGGTAGTGGTTATATTCAATATGCTATCTGGATAACTTAGGATGGCCTTATTTGCCTTTATCAGGATAATAACTGGAACCACCCATGTTCCACCCCAGTGCTATCAGAATAGTGGGGCAGTCAGTTTCTAAATAGTGCCACTGAAAATCATTGGATATACCCAGCCAGCAGCACTTAACTGCATACAGTGGCTTCTGTCTGGGTGCTTTTAAATATATGTTCCCATTCATGTTAGAATATGCAAAGCTGGAAACCAAAGTGTATACTGGGAGCCTGTCTCACATATGCTCAGCTTGCCTTGGTGGATTGGATTGGTTGTTTTTCAAGATAAGCTGTACTTTAGACAACTTTTATTTTGTAGTGGGTACCATCCATTTTCAGATTAGAATGACAGAGAAAGGTCATCAAGATTAGCAGCCACATTTGATTTTTTAACTAATTTTATATAATTAGCTTGATCTTCCACACGTAGGGTTACTATATGGTTTCAGAAAAAGGAGGATGGATTGAGACATCGGGGTCTTATGTCTATTGTTTTCAATGGAAGTACGAGGGTCATTTCATAAATAATGCACACTATTTTTTTTTAATTTACATGTTTTATTTTTTTTCAAGTATTTCTTTACAATCCTTCAATATAGTCTCCCTGTATTGCAATGACCAAGTCCCAACATCCAGGAAGCTTCATTATTCCATCCAAGACACCGTTTTAGTTCAGTTGCCGAATGGCTCGGGTCCAGAGGAAGAAAGCTCTTCCAGAGATGCAAAATGATGTCCACGCATAGGTTGTTTCAACTTTGGAAAAAGGTCGAAGTCTGATGGCCTCATGTCTGGACTCTAGGGAGCATGAGTTAATACCTCCCAGCCGTCTTTGTATAGTTTTTCAATTACATTCCCTATGTGCGGGTGAGCGTTGTTGTGAAGAATTGTGCATTTTTCTGCATATTTATTGCAAAGAATCACAATAATACACTGTTGTGACACTTCTTCCACTGCTGTGATAATGATGCCTTAATGATCATAAGCAAAAATCAACATTTGTTTGACTTTTGTATGAGCTCATCAAAATTTTTTTGGTCATGGGGAAGATGGAACTCTCCACTCGTCACTGAAAAATTACACAAATACAGCTGGGAGGTGTTACTTCATGCTCCCTACAGTCCAGACATGAGTCCACCAGACTTCGACCTTTTTCCAAAGTTGAAACAACCTATGGGAGACATCGGCAACTGAACAAAATGGTGTCTTGGATGGAATAATGAAGCTTCCTGGATGTTGGGACTCGGTCATTGCAAATCAGGGAGACTATATTGAAGGATTGTAAAGAAATACTTGGAAAAAAAAAATAAAACGTTAATTAAAAAAAAATAGTGTGCATTATTTATGAAATGACCCTTGTATATCCCAGATGTCTCATTCTGTCCTCCTTACTTCCATTGCTTTCAACTGAAGTAAAACACTCAGGTTCAGTGACGTGGAAAAAGGCTATATAGAAGTTATTTAGAACTCAATGAGCCCATATTGTTCAATTTCATTGGTATCTTACTTAATTATTTTCAGTAATTTACCAATAATAGACTCAGCAGCAGTTTCTTTGATAGCTGGTGATTCGATAGCTGCCAACTTTGAATTTCCATCATTACTATATATTTTTTCCCCGTTACTACAAACTGTGAGCCTTGCTCATTCAAAGAGTTAGTTTAAATCTGGAAACATTTCACTGCTTCCTTTTGATTTCTTGATAGCTCAACTGTTGAGGTCTCATTCGAAACTACTGTAGATGGATTATGCTGAATTGTTTGCAGCAGAGGTGATTTTCTACCAGGTCTTTGACCTGAAACCATTTTGAACTTGCTTTTTTTTTTTTTCTTCCTTTGCAGCTGGAAGGGAAGATGTAGATTGCTACAACCCTGGCCCTGACCTCAAACCTTTTTTTTTTTTAAATTGCAACTAGTAAGCAGATTTGGTGGAACTCAAGCAACAGCCTTCATCTTTCTCAAAGCTCACTACTGCCGTTTAATCTGAAGGGTTTTAAAATATATTTTTCTGTATGTTTGCTCAAATCTGGCTCTTAGGTTTTAAATTTGTCATAAAGAAGCTTTCTAACATAGTTAATCCAAATTCCAGCTGTTCTCAGTTAGCAGGGATAATTTAGTGAGGAAATGGGCTGATCCTATTACATATAGAAAAAGGGTTTGCATTACTACAAGGTATGCTGCTATGTGTTTCCATGATGAAGAAATTGCTTCATTTTATAGGTATTCTTTTTGGCTGTGTTAGTTTTATTTTAGACATGGATACATGAGTTTCATTGGTAGGAAAGTCCTGTAAGGAGAAATATGGTGTTTGATGTAGGCTTCAGACTTGGACATTCTTATATCTGTTCTTAGAAAGACTGACTTTATTTCTTCTCTAAGGCCTAGATTCTCAAAAAAAAAAAACACATTAAAAAAATGATGAACTGCAATTGCATTCGTTCTGGTAGTAATTTTTTAAAAAAGCGAATCATTCTCCCAAAAATGCTCAAGGAAATGAGGTTGGTGGAGAGTAGCGAAAACTCGCTAAATTTGCATGTGCTCATCGCAGGTGATAGTGATGGGCACATGCACAGAATAAATGTAAAAAGAAAACCAAAAACACAACAGCAAGAGTGATGTCCACTCTCTCCTGCTGCCAACCAACACCCCCTCCCCTTTGCAGTGGGAGAGATGCCCACTCTTTCTCACCGCCAAGTGAACCCCTTCAGCAGCAGAAGAGATAATAATAATAATAATTTTATTTTTATATACTGCCAAAGCTGTAATAGTTTAAGGTGGTTTACAATAAGAAGAGCTGGACAATCAGCGATGATAGGCACAATGTAAAGACACTGAATGCATGTAAGTAGGATACAGAGATAAGAGGAGCTGGAACAATCAATGAACAATCAGTGAAAATAGGCACACTGTAAAGAGGCCTATTCTCTCCCGCCACAAACAACACCCCCTTGCAGTGGGAGAGATGCCCACTCTCTCGCCACCAAGGAAACACCAGCAGCGGGAGAGATGCCTATTCTCTCCCACTGCCATGCAACCCCCCCATGCCTCTGACGACTGGCACCTTCTCCCTCTTACCTTGATTTAGATGGCTGACTGGAGAGGAGCCTGAGGCTGTGATTGGCCCAGGTTGTTTAAGGCCCTTCCTATGGGTGGGGCCTTAGGCATCCGGGCCAATCAGGTGCATCTGGGGAGGCACCTAATGCTGTGATTGGCCCAGACTCGTAAGGCCCCACCCAAAGGAAGGGCCTTAACCTGGGCCAATCAGAGCCTTAAGCCCCTCCCTGGTCAGTCATCTAAATCAAGGTAAGGAGGGGCTTTAAACAGCCTGGGCCAATCAGAACCTCAGGCCCCTCCCCCCTTGTAAAAAAAGGGGGGGTGTAAAAATAGAAATATGTATACAAAAACGGAACCATACAGAAACCAGGCTCTGCATACAATGCAACACCATAGAAACAGTACAAAAACACCACAGAAACATTACAAAATATAAAGATAGCAGATGTAAAGTTAAAAAAAAGAAAAAACAAATCACTTTACAAATTAACAAATAAAAATAAAACAAAAAAATGCATAGATAATACCATCTTATTAGACTAATACATTTTTTAATTAGATTTCGGAGGTCATAACCTCTTTCCTCAGGTTAGCAAAGTATACTGCTGTTGCAGTATCCTGTCCTGACCCTCTGAAAGATATTTAAAAAATATTAAAATTAGTCCAATAAAACGATTTCCTTATTTCCATTTTCTGTTTATAAACATTTATCCACAGCTACAATACTACTTTATCCTAAAGAAAAAATAAATAAAATTGATTTATTTTTTCTACCTTTGTCATCTGGTTGCTGCTTTCCTCATCATTCTCTTCCTTCCATCCATCCATCCATTGGCTGCCTCCCCCTTCCATCTCTCCTCCCACCTACCCCCATTGGTCTGGCATCTATCTTCTTCCCACTATTCTCCCCATGGTCTGGCATCTCTCTCCTTCCATCTCTCCTTCCCTCCTCCCTGTGGATGTTATCAGATCTCAGCAGAGGAAATGAGAAGAGAAAGATGCTATCTCTGTCTCCTTCCCCCTTCCCTCCATGCTTTGGCATCTCTCTCTCTCCTCTTTCTTCCCTTTTCTTTTCTTCCTGGTCTTCCTTCTCTATTTTCTGCCAACATATATATTAAATTCTTTCTTACTATCCAGTCCTCAGTTTACATCTTTTCATTGCATCTACCTACAGCTTGCCACCCTTTTCCTTTACCCCCCTCAGGTATATCACTAACTCCATCCTCTTCCCCCCATCCAGCATATTATCCTTTTCTTTATCCCCTTCCATCTAGTATGTGATCTTTCTCTCCACTTCCATTCAGCATCTGCTCCCCCCTCTCTCCCCTCCCAACTGACATCCTTCTGCCCTCTTCTCTCTCTCCCTTCACCCGGCTTCCATCATCTGCCCCCTTCTCTCGCTCTCTCTCCCCATCCCAATTCCATTGAGTTATCCTGCCCCATCACCTCCCCACCGCTGCTGCTGCTTTCCTACACATTCCTGATGCCACAAGATAAATTTCAAGTACTACTTACCGGTAATCTCTTCTCCTTGTTGGTCCATATCCCTCCCTTCCCCTCATCTTCACAGTTGCCTTTCCATTTCATAATCAATGTTTTCTTTTTCAGACGGGCCCTGGTGTTAACAACCAATCTCTTAAGTTGGTACAGCTATTTTAACTTGTTAGCACAGAATAAGATGACAGATGGGAGAAAGTAACATCATCTTACCCAGTGGATTCTTAATACTTAAACTCTACATCACAGAGTAAATCAGTGATACTCTCCCTTTGGCCAGGATTTAATTATAGCAATCCTTTATTTCAAGAATGAAGAAAAGTGGAGTGGTGGCACAGGTAGACTGATGGTGGTGAAGCACACAATGTGGATATGGAAAAGTTCTGTATCCTTTTGCCAGGGATGGGTTTACAGAAGGATGACCATATGGTGAAAGATGAGTGTATGTACATAGCAATATAAAGGTGTCTCTGTTAGCACAATCAGAGGGAAGAGATGAAGAACTGATTTTGAGATATCAAAACAAATTTTGCAGCTATGAAGATTGAAATTGCTGGTTAGTAGAACTGTAGACAGAAGTAGTTGATCATAGAAACAGGCTGGAGTATACAAAGGCAACCATAACAGAGCATGGAGGTGCACTGCGGTCTGTAAACATCAGTATAAAAGAATTGGAGAGGCTCAATATAGCACTCTGGTCAACATCGAGGACCTAGAGGATGAAACGGAGTGTTTTTTTAACTGACCATTGCAGTTCTTAAGGGTACATATTTCCCAGTAAGACATCCCTGAAAATTTGATTTAGAAGTATGGGAGACTGGAAAAAACTAAACTACTGCAGAAGCAGCAGTCAGATCTCAAGGAAAAGCATGAGGAAATGCCTTGCTGTGATCCTTGGGGAAGGGATAGTTACAAGGACTCCAGGAAGTAGGCATCTCCAGCTTTGAGAAATGAAGAAGTCCCAAAGAATAGTGGGAAATGTAGCCCCTACTGCCATTTTCCCTTAGGTAAGCTGGAGGAGCTGTAGGTAAGGAAAGCCAGCCACGGGATAATGTTGTGAACATTGAGAGTCAAATAGGGCTGGTGTTAGGGCAGATGAAACAGCTTACTAGGAGGATCCTTTTGAACGGGAGGCAATAGGATGTGGATATTTTGAGCCTCAGGGGAGGGGCATACACAGACTTGCTTGATGATACAGGCAAACACACTCTCTCCTAATACCTGAACTAAGGCAGGGAAATTTTCCTGAACCTTGCAGGGAATATAATAGGGGGTGGGGGTGGGGGTCACAGAGAAGCCTAAAATCAGAAGGAGGTGAGAAAGGAGGCAGGATGAATTGAGTGAAAGAACAAAATCAAGGAGATCCCTGTTTAGCCTGTCCCACCTAGGAGAGCCCATAGGCTGAAATTCCTAGGGCAAAATGGCCCCTAAAATTGGTGTCATAAGGCAAGAAGTGAAAACCTGCTCAGAAACGCCACAGATAGAATGCTATAAGCTGCCATCAGAAAGCATCTAGATTGATGGTACCGGGTAGAGCTTTGGATTCTTGCCCAGAAATAGCTAAGAAAATTTTTTTAAAAATTTAAATTGAATCAGGTTGGGCAGACTGGATGGACCATTCGGGTCTTTATCTGCTGTCATCTACTATGTTACTATAATGGAGATCAGCCAACAGAGTCAATTCTGAATGATTGCCTAAGCAAAAAGAAGTTTTATTCAGCTTTGTTTTGTGTTTCTTGGGCTGCAGATATTCCCCATTGGGAGAGGTGTATTCTGTAAGAAGAGAAAGGCAGGGGGATTATGCCAAAAGGAGCAGCTCAGGGCTGAATGAAAGGGCTGCTCTGTATTAATTAATCCAGCTGTGCATGCAGGCAGGTAATGTTAAAGAAAAAACCTGCAGTCCCGCCCCCCCTCCTTATTTTTCTTTTATTGGTGTTCCCTACAGAAATAGGGGAGCAGTAACCAGGGTTTGCCACAGTTTGTTCCTAAGAAGACCAAAGAGCATTAAAAATCTAGAGCAAAGATTTATCTGTGTACTGCACTGAGAGATTCTTGTGATTAGCATACCACTTCCAGAGGGCACAACAGCAGCAAAAGCATGAAAGAGTCATATAAATGGCAGTGGGTGACACAGAAAGGCTGCAGTCTATAAAGAAAGGATGAGAGGAGAGCTGATATGTAACGCTAGACTTTGTAATGGAAGTTTAAGAATAGCTAAGATGGCCATTGTACAGTAGTTAAAGAAAAGAGCTGACTCTGTATATTAACACACCTCAAGAGCAGAAACTGCTATGCAAAAATATTTGCTCAGAGAAATGTAACTCTAAAGAGGGAGAGGAAACCCCCTCTTGGACGAAAGAGTTTTATCTTCCAATCATTGCTTAATAAATGCAAAAGCAATTCCCACTCAAGGGTGCGAATAAGTAAAAAAACTGAACTGGATAAATCTCTTAATATTGCTGTATGCTTTCAAAAACTTTCAAAAACTTTCAAACGACTTCAATTCTTGCATTCAGGTTGACACTGGACACTTTACAGTCATGAGGTTGAAAAGTAAAGATACTTATCAGGGTCCCGACGCGGCCCCGTTTCAGTATCTGCTTCAGGAGACCCCGTCTGATCAAAGCTGAAAAGGGTAACAACCATAAGACAATTCCAAAAAAAAGTGTCTGAAATACAAGAACAATCTTGTTAAAATGCAATAGATATGGGCTGGAACACTCAAAAGCCACAAACCCATGCATATCTCATGAAAAACTTGTAGCTAGCCAAAAGGACAGGAGCACAATACAGTACATACCGTTCTTAAGATGAAACCTCTCTGTGCAACACAGAACGCCGGCACCCGCAGCCGTATTTAAACCGGCAAAAAAGGCGGGAAACCGGACGTGCAGAACGTGATGACATCACAAAAATACAAAAAAAGCAAAAAACTCCAAAAGTAAATCACGAGTGCCAGACATGATCAAAGGAAAGCTGCCCACTCGATCTCATTGTTGAGACCTTGTGGATGGAGAGTATTGAGATCATAGATCCATTTCTGTTCCTTTCTCCACAATGCACGGGCTATGTCCCCTCCCCTGACATTGTTGTAATGATCCAGAACTGTAAATCTCAAATCAGTTATGGCATGGTGTTTAACTTGCCAATGTTGTACAAGGGGGGCTTCTTGCACTGCGGTGCGTATACGGCTCATATGTTCACCAATCCGGTGTTTCAAACTGCGTGTAGTATTCCCCACATACACAAGTTGACACGGGCAACATATAGCGTAAATCACATGATGAGAATTACAGTTGGTGGCATGCTGAGTATACTTGCATCGGGAAGGCAATGACATTTGTTGAATGGTAACACTGAACTGACAATATATGCAATGGCCACATGGTGAATGCTGACCCCTAATGTAATCAGAAGTCGCTGTACTCAAAAATTGTGAATGAGTAAGTTGTTGTTTCAAATTGGGAGGTTTAGAAAAAGCAAATCTAGGGATTTCATGAAAAGCTGCATGATACTGTAAAATAGGCCAATGATGTTTGATGATTTTCTTTATTTGGAATGCATAAGTAGAATAAGGCAACACACATACCAACGGACTAGCATCAGATTTTTGTTGTGGCTGCAACAATAAAGATCTGTTGGCGTATAACCCACGTTTATAGGCTTTCTTGAGCACAGACGAAGGATAGCCTTTCACCAGAAATCTATGTTTTAATTCATCTGCCTTGTGCACATATTCCTCCACCGTGGAACACAATCTACGGAGACGTAAAAATTGTCCCGTGGGTATGTTGTTTCTTAAGTGTTTGGGATGAAAGCTGTCATATTGCAACAAATTATTTCTGTCTGTGGGTTTACGAAAAATTGAGGTATTAAACTGCCCATTGGTAAGTGTGATGAATATGTCCAAAAAAGCGACCTGATGAAAGTCCTTGGTCATGGTAAATTGTAAATTGGAGTCCCGGCTATTGAGCCATTCAAAAAAGCATATCAATTCCTCGGAAGTACCAATCCACACAGCCAGCACATCATCAATATATCTTTTCCAAAAGAGGAAACATCCCCAGTATTCAGAAGGATACAGGAACTTACTTTCAAACTGAGACACATAAAGACAAGCTATTGAAGGGGCCATTTTAGACCCCATAGCTGTACCTTTGATTTGTTGATAAAAATCCAAATCAAACTGAAAATAGTTCATGCTGAGAGCGATTCGGGCCAAATCAAGCAAAAACTGTACCCTAGTGACTGACAACCCTTGTGCTAATAACTCCACTCTGATAACCTCAAGCGCTTCTTTCTGAGGGATATTGGTATATAAGGCAGAGATATCAAAAGTTAGTAATATAGCATGAGTTGGAATGTTGTGAAAAGAAGACAAAAACTGAATCATACTGGTGGAATCCAAAACGTAAGACGGGGCCAATGGAACCCTATCTTTAAGGTGTAAATCAAGAAAAGCAGATAAAGGTTCTAACAGGGAACCTATTCCTGAAACTATTGGTCTCCCTGGAGGATTGAACAAAGATTTATGAATCTTAGGAATGAAATAAATCACTGGAATACGAGGATATTTACAATGCAAATACCTGAATTCTTTGTCAGTAATGACCCCAGCTTCCAAAGCCTGTAATAGCACATGAGAAATAACATCTTGAATAGACTGAGTAGGATCATTTTGTAATTGTGTATAATACGTGGAGTCACTTAACTGTCGTTGTGCCTCTCTAACACGCAGTTTGAAACACCGGATTGGTGAACATATGAGCCGTATACGCACCGCAGTGCAAGAAGCCCCCCTTGTACAACATTGGCAAGTTAAACACCATGCCATAACTGATTTGAGATTTACAGTTCTGGATCATTACAACAATGTCAGGGGAGGGGACATAGCCCGTGCATTGTGGAGAAAGGAACAGAAATGGATCTATGATCTCAATACTCTCCATCCACAAGGTCTCAACAATGAGATCGAGTGGGCAGCTTTCCTTTGATCATGTCTGGCACTCGTGATTTACTTTTGGAGTTTTTTGCTTTTTTTGTATTTTTGTGATGTCATCACGTTCTGCACGTCCGGTTTCCCGCCTTTTTTGCCGGTTTAAATACGGCTGCGGGTGCCGGCGTTCTGTGTTGCACAGAGAGGTTTCATCTTAAGAACGGTATGTACTGTATTGTGCTCCTGTCCTTTTGGCTAGCTACAAGTTTTTCATGAGATATGCATGGGTTTGTGGCTTTTGAGTGTTCCAGCCCATATCTATTGCATTTTAACAAGATTGTTCTTGTATTTCAGACACTTTTTTTGGAATTGTCTTATGGTTGTTACCCTTTTCAGCTTTGATCAGACGGGGTCTCCTGAAGCAGATACTGAAACGGGGCCGCGTCGGGACCCTGATAAGTATCTTTACTTTTCAACCTCATGACTGTAAAGTGTCCAGTGTCAACCTGAATGCAAGAATTGAAGTCGTTTGAAAGTTTTTGAAAGTTTTTGAAAGCATACAGCAATATTAAGAGATTTATCCAGTTCAGTTTTTTTTACTTATTCGCACCCTTGAGTGGGAATTGCTTTTGCATTTATTAAGCAATGATTGGAAGATAAAACTCTTTCGTCCAAGAGGGGGTTTCCTCTCCCTCTTTAGAGTTACATTTCTCTGAGCAAATATTTTTGCATAGCAGTTTCTGCTCTTGAGGTGTGTTAATATACAGAGTCAGCTCTTTTCTTTAGCTACATTTTTTCTGACTCCTTGGTTACTTTGTCCCTGCCATAGTGGAAACATTGTACAGTAGTGGCAGGCAAATGTTGAATTGTGTGTGGAGTAGCCTGCATACATCATTGGACTTTGGCTAGTAAGTGCCCGAGTGCTAGTAGGGGTATAAGAGTGAGTGGGGTTATTCTTCAGGAGTGTTGATGAAAACAGGGGATGGATGATATGCAAAGAAAGGCTGGGGTTAGGGACTGAAGGGGAAGAAAGTTATATAAATTTGATATTTCCGTGATGTGCTGAGTGAGATCTAGATGTCATTATAGATAATACGCTGAAATCTTTCACCCAGTATGTGACGGAAGCCAAAAAACTAAACAAGATGTTTGGAGTTATTAGGAAAGGGATGGTAAATAAAAGCGAGAATATTATAATTCCTCTATATTGCTCCAGGATGTGACCTCACCATGCCTATGACATTCAGTTCTGTTCCCTGTTCAATTCTGGTTGCCGTATCTTAAAAAAAAAAAATAAAAAAAGATAGCAGAATTAGGAAAGGTTCAAAAAAGAGCGACCACAATGATAGAAGTTGGAACTCCTCTCATATAAGGAAAGGCTAAAGAGGTTAGAGAACGTCATCTTTGAAAATATATGGCTGAACAGGGATATGATTGTGATCTACAAAATCCTGAGTGGTATAGAATAGGTAAAAGTGAATTGATTTTTTACTCTTTCAAAAATTACAAAGACTACAAGACACTTGATGAAGTTACATGGAAATACCTTTAAAACGAATAGGAGGAAATATTTTTTTCACTCAATTAATAATTAAGCTTTAGACCTCATTGCTAGAGAACATGGTAACAGTGGTTAGCTTAGCTGGGTTTAAAAAAGGTTTGGATAAGTTTCTGGAGTAAACATCCACACAGTCTGCTATTGAGACACACATGGGGGAAGCCAGTGTTTGCCCTGGGATTGGTAGCATGGAGTGTTACTACTATTTGGTTTTCTGCCAGGTACTTGTGGCCTGGATTGGCCAGTGTTGGAAATAGAATACTGGGCTAGGTGGATCATTGGCTTTTCTTATTCATATGGCTGCCTTCTGAAACAAAACATTCAAAATCCCTATTTTATCTTTTACCTGTGAAGAGTTACCAAAGAAGTGGCTCTATTAGAAACAAAGTCAGAGGATAATTCTAAGAATTTTGAGACATCCAAAGTGTCAGGAAGTTCGAGAACATTCTGTCTTCCTTCTGCAGTATCTCTTAGAACCAGGACAAGACTTCCCCCATGTCTGTCTTAATAGCAGACTAATGACCATTCCTCCAGGAACTTGTCCAAACCTTTCTTTAAAACCAGCTAAGTTAACCACTCTTACCACCTTCAGAGCTTAATTGTTCATAGAAACATAGAAACATAGAAAGATGACGGCAGAAAAGGGCTATAGCCCATCAAGTCTGCCCACTCCACTGTCCCACCCCATTAAGTCAGAGTGCTGCTCGACCCACGTAGAGATCCCACTGGATGTCCCATTTAGTCTTAAAGTCGAGCACGCTAGTGGCCTTGATCACCTGCACCGGTAGTTTGTTCCAGTGATCCACCACCCTTTCTGTAAAGAAATACTTCCTGGTGTCACCACCAAATCTCCCTCCTCTGAGTTTGAGCGGGTGCCCCCTTGTGACTGAAGGTCCCTTAGGAAAGAATATGTCGTTTTCCACCTCGACACGACCTGTGACGTACTTAAATGTCTCAATCATGTCACCCCTCTCCCTGCGCTCCTCTAGAGAGTAGAGCTGCAACTTGCCCAGTCTTTCCTCGTAAGAGAGACCTTTGAGTCCGGAGACCATCCTAGTGGCCATTCGCTGGACTGACTCAGTTCGAAGTACATCTTTACGGTAATGTGGCCTCCAGAATTGTACACAGTACTCCAGATGAGGTCTCACCATGGTTCTGTACAGTGGCATTATGACTTCAGGTTTACGGCTGACGAAGCTTCTATTGATACATCCCATCATCCGCCTTGCCTTGGATGAGGCCTTCTCTACTTGTTTGGCAGCCTTCATGTCTGCACTAATGATTACTCCCAAGTCCCGTTCTTCTGAGGTCGTAGCTAGTGTTTCTCCATTCAAGGTGTATGTTCTGCATGGATTTCTGCTGCCGAGATGCATCACTTTACACTTCTTTGCGTTGAAGCCCAGCTGCCATGTCGAGGACCAGTTTTCCAACTTGATCAGATCCTGCGCCATACCATCCGTGAGATCGCTTTCACCTACTATATTGCACAGTTTGGCGTCGTCGGCAAACAGTGCTACTTTTCCCTGAAGCCCTCGGGTCAAGTCCCTTATGAATATGTTAAAAAGGGATGGTCCCAGGACTGAGCCCTGCGGCACTCCGCTAGTCACCTCCGATGTCTTAGAGAGGGTGCCATTGACCACTACCCTCTGAAGTCTTCCACTCAGCCAATCATTGACCCATGCCGTTAGTTTCTCACCTAACCCCATCGATTTCATCTTGTTTAATAGTCTACGGTGTGGGACACTTTCAAACGCTTTACTGAAATCGAGTGACAAAAATATTTCCTTATATTGGTTTTAACTATAACTTTGAGTGTCCCCTAATCTTTGTAATTTTTGATGGATGGAGTAAAAAATTGATCCACTTGTATCCCTTCTATACCACTCTGGATTTTGTAAATTTCAATCCAATCTCCTGTTAGCCTTCTCTTTTCTAAGCTAAAGAGCCCTAACCTTTTTAGTCTTTCCTTATACGAGAGGAGTTCCATCCCCTTTATCATCTTGGTCGTTCTTCTTTGAACCTTTGCTAGCGCCACTATATCTTTCTTGAGATAAGGAGGCCAGAATTGAATGCAATACTCCAGATGAGATCGCACCATGGAGCGATACAGGGGCATTATAACATTCTTAGTCTTATTTACCATCTCTTTTCTAATAATTCCTAACTTTTGTTTTTTGGCCGCCACCGCACATCGGGCGGAAGGTTTCAGTGTACAATTACACACAGATCTTTATCTTGGGCACTGACCCCCAAGGTGGACCCTAGCATCTGGTAACTATGATTTGGGTTGTTATTCCCAATGTGCATCACTTTGCATTTGTCCACATTAAATTTCAACTGCCATTTGGACATCCAGTCCTCCAATTTCCTAAGGTCTGCCTGCAATATTTCACAGGCTGCATGTGTTTTAACAAGTTTGATCAGTTTAGTGTCATCTGCAAATTTAATCACCTCACTCATCGTCCCAATTTCCAGATAATTTATTAATAAGCTAAATAGATCAGTCCCAGAACAGATCCCTGCAGCACTCCGCTATTTAACCTACTCCATTGAGAAAAATGGCCATTTAACCCTACCCTCTTTTTTTCTGTCCACTAACCAATTTCTAATCCAGAACTGAACATTGCCTCCTATCCCATGACTTTATAATTTTCTCAAGAGTCTCTCATGAGGAACTTTATCAAAAGCTTTCGGAAAATCTAGATATACTACTTCAACTGGCTCAGCTTAATCCACCTTCAAAGAAGTCAAGCAAATTGGTGAGGCAAGACCTCCTTGGGCTGAACCCATGCTAACTCTCTCCCATTAAATCATGTTTGTCTATGTGTTCTACAATTTTATTTTTTATAATTGTTTCCACTATTTTGCCTGGCACTAAAGTCAGACTTATCAGTCTGTAATTTCCTGGATCTCCTCTGGAATCGCTTTAAAAAAATCAGTGTAACATTGGCCACCCTCAAATCTTCAGGTACCACAGAAGACAGGTTACAGATCACTAACAACAGATCAGCAATTTCATGTTTGAGTTCTTTCAGTACCCTGGGACAGGTTTAGAACAAATGCTAGGAAGTTCTTTTTTACTCAGAGGGTGGTGGACACATGGAACGCGCTCCCAGAGGCTGTGATTGGCCAGAGCACGCTACAGGGGTTCAAGGAGGGTCTAGATAGGTTCCTAAAAGAAAAGGGGATTGAGGGGTACAGATAGAAGTAGAGGTAGGTTACAAGAATAGTCAGAAACCACTTCACAGGTCATGGACCTGATGGGCCGCCGCGGGAGCGGACCGCTGGGCACGATGGACCTCTGGTCTGACCCAGTGGAGGCAACTTCTTATGTTCTTATATACCATCAAGTCCAGGCGATGTTCTCTCACACTCTATCTATATTTTATCTCTTGGTACTCCATCTATACCGAACGTGACAATTTATTTTTTTCATCAAAACGGGACATCTATTAATATTCAGTCCCGCCCCCAATCCCGCCCTAGCCCCACCCCCAATTTCTTTCATTCATTTTTCATGTACACACAATATCTTATTATTTCATAATGGTAACCATAAAATTTTTTAAAAAACCACAAAGCACCCTATACGCTGAGAAAATGTTAATTATTTATATGTGGGGGGTTTTCAACGATGTCACCTCAGTAACTATAGAAAAATAGACAAATATAGTGCAAAATATAGACAGAAGATATAAATTCTCAAAACTGACACATTTTTATCACTAAATTGAAAATAAAATCATTTTTCCTACCTTTGCTGTCTGGTGATTTCATGAGTCTCTGGTTGCGTTTCCCTCTGACTGTGCATCCTATCTTTCATTTCTTTCTGCACTCAGGCCCAACAATTGTCCCTTTCTATTCCCTCCCTCCTTCCTTCCTATGTCCTTAGTACCCCCAGTACCTTCCTATGTCCTTAGTGTCCCCAGCGCCTCCTTCCTATGTCCTTAGGGCCCCAAGTGCCTCCTTCCTATGTCCTTAGTGCCCCCAGTGCCTCCTTCCTATGTCCATAGTGCCCCCAGATCCAGTCTCAGTTCTCCTTTGTACCTTTGTTCCAGGTCTCTCTTTCTCTCTCTCCCTCCTCTGTTATGATCTTGCCTCTCTCTGCTCTTCCACAGGGGCTCTCCCCCTCTGTCTGCACCTCCCAAAGTCCTGCTTCTGCCTCCTGTCTTTCCCCTTTAGTCCAGGCCTTTATCTTTCTAGTCTTTCTTCTACTTACAACCCCCCCCCCTTCTCTGCCGTTTTCTCTCCTTACTTCATCCCTCCTTCATATGTTCCCTCACTGCTTCCAGCCTTTGTCCCATCCCCTCCCAAAAAGCCTGCCGGCCTACCTCCCCCAGAGCCAGCCTTCCTGCCTCCTCCAGAGCCAGCCTGCCTGTCTCCCCCAAAGTCAGCCAGTCTGCCTGCCTACCTCCCCCAGAGCCAGCCAGCCAGCCTACCTGCCTCCCCCAAAACCTGCCTACCTACCTCCCTCCCCCAGAACCAGCCAGCCAGCCTGCCTGCCTACCTCCTCCCCCCCTACTGCGGAAAACAAAAGCCTCCCTCCAGGCCCGATTTGGATCCACCGCCGCCGCTCCTCTGCTGCAAACTACTCGAACCCGGAAGCCTTTCCGACGTCAATTCTGACGTCAGAGAAAATGTTCTGGGCCAGCCAGAAGCTGTGTGTGGGGACAATGGGACAGGGGATCCGAAAACGGGACTGGTCACCTTATCTATACCCCTTCTCGGTTCTTCAGCCTTCCACCTTCAACTTTTCTCTGTGTCCTAATCTCATCTTTTATGCTACTTCTCAATCTCTGAGTCTCTATCACTTTATTCCATATGCTTCCAGTCCTCTTATGTTCTCCTCTCTTTCATACTTTTTCTCATTCTTCCACTTTCCCTTTCCTTCTATCTTTACCATGCTGCCTCATATCTCCCACACAATAATCATCCTGTCTTTAGTAGCAGATCTTCTCAGTAAGTATGACAGTAGTATTGATTTTATGATCACATGTTATCAGCTAGTGGCTAAGGAAGTAGCATTCCTGTAGTATTGATTGGAGATCACTGTACTGGCACTTTCTCAGTGACGCCTGGAAAGATACCTTCTAAGAGACCTCCAGGGGCCATAGAAACAGAACATATATTAATGGATGGGGCCACAATAGCAGCATTCTTTCTTTTTGATTATGGAGACTTCTCAGTTTACTGTGTCCCCTAGGTATGATCCATATACCTTCCAGTATGGAAGAATCTGCAGTACAACATGCCAAACTATTTTTCCTATTTCATTTCTAGGTGTTTGATTTTGAATGAAGCACCAGCAAATGTTCAAAATAGTTGAGATGTAAGAACATAAGAATAGCCTTACTGGGTCAGACCAATGGTCCATCAAGCCCAGTAGCCCGTTCTCACGGTGGCCAATCCAGGTCACTAGTACCTGGTCAATACCTAAGGAGTAGCAATATTCCTTGCAAGTTTTTAGTTATATTTAACATTTTCAAAATCATAACCAAGAAGGTCCTAGACTTCAATGTTTTCTTTGCTGAATATTTTAAAGAACCATGCAGTTTTTAATCTGCCTTTTGATATCCATGTAAAGTTACCGTGGATGATATCCAAACAGCTTGTGGTATTCAAGACAGTAATTTGTTTCTTCAGCTGCCTGTGAATTTAGACAAGTATAGAAAAGCTTTAGTCCTCTGATCTTGTTGCCTGGAATTTGAGGAAACCATTTGAAATAATAATAGTTTCAATTAGGTGAAACTGAATCTGTTGTAGCATCGTCCTGTCTTGTAGGTGTTCAGTCCATGTCAGGGTAGATTATAAGTAATTTTACAGAGAGCTGTCAAAGGTTGCCTGCCCGATATTAAGAATTTCATTGACCACAGATATAAACCAAATGTGATTGAAAGGAACAAAAAAATAAACTATAAAATTACATTTTCATTACATTTTAAGATGTGCCAAGGGTCCTCTGTTACACATTTTTATTTATATCACAGTGAAGTAAAATCATCAGTTTTCTTTCTTTAATAATCTACCCTAGGGTCTGCAGAATATATTAAATACAGAACTTTTATTGTGATAAAAATGTATGATTTCCCCTACAAGTTTACCATTCAGTGATCAACTTTCAAACAATGCACTCGTATATATAAAGTCTGCAGGTGCTTTTTATCTTCACACATCTGCTTTTGAAAATTAAAACCACAGATTTGTATGTGTTATTTGTGCAGGCACTTTTCTTATTTGGAAATATACAGATTATGAATGTAATAATATGCCTGGAACAATACATTCTGAGGAATGCCTTCTCTATGCATGTGTACATGTGTATTGGCTATTTGCACATCATTGTACATACATATGTGGTGGACAGTTTTCAAAAACTCTACTGTTATGAAACAACCTTTTTTGTATGCATGGAAATGCTTTTTAAAATTGCCATTCTCAAATCATAGTGGATTAGGAACTGAGACTTCCTGCATGTCTCTGTTGTGTACTTGTATATGGTTAGATTTAAAAAAAGGATTTAAACTATGCCATGTTGCATTTAATCTTTTCTGAGTTAGCTTGAGGTGTTTTAAAGTGTAGATTTTCACATCCATTGGGATTTAGAGATACACTTCTCCCTCCATATTCGCTATGATAGGGGATTAACAGACCCACGAATATAGAAAAACCGCAAATAACTTTTTCATATGTTATTCACTGTTTTCTATTAAAAATTATTGTGAATATGGTGAAACCGCAAATAAAATGATGGGAGGCCTGTTCCTGAAGGAGAGGCAAAACAGTGATGAAAGTGCTGGAAATCAGTGATTTTCTCTGTAAACGCTTAGAATCAGCAATTTCTCTATGCAAGCTGATGTAATTTGGGGGGAGGAGCCAGCAAGCTAAAAACCGTGAATAATCGGAACCGCGATTGCTAAAACCGTAAATACGGAGGGAGAAGTGTACTACCAATGTTGAATGTGATTTTAGAAGGGCTCAGCACCATTTACGCATGTAAAACACTGATTTATTTGTATACATCTTCTTACATACTCATACATAATATGCTAGAGGTGTGCATAGATTTAAAAGAGGCACATTGTTTTGAGTGTAGTTTAGGAGGTACTTGAAAGTATTCATGTTTTCTATATTTTGCAAAGGCATGCACTTATCTAGGGAAATTTTCACATCAGCATTCACACCTGCTTGAGTCATGCATAACTGTCAAAAGACTTTTCGACTTGGACTTTTCTAGGAGAGCTTGATGGGATAATTGTACTTAACCTTTCTGGGTTTAGAAACCACCTTAAAATGCTTCTCATCTCCTTAATTGGCTCCCTGGGCATCTGCAGTTTTGCAAAATCCAATCCTTACCTATATATAAGTAGCAAAATCAGCTTGTCAGTTGTTACTTATACAGGATATACAAGTGCTATTTCACAAAGCTTTGCAGTTTGCAAAACTGGTTTTACATATGGAAATGACCTTCTGTAACAGTGATTTTAAATCTTTTTTGAGTCACAAACACCTTTAAGAATCTGATGAAAGCTATGGACTCCCTTCCCCAGAAATATTCAGATAGACACAACTTTGCATACAATGAATATAATGCCCTTTATTGAGATTTGGATGCCTCATACATATATGACATACATAAAGTATTATTAAACTTTAAAGTAAACAAGCTAAAAAAAAACCCCACTCCTTTTTTATTGCAAAAAGTAGTGGCCACTCATTATAATTATGTAATACAATCCTCTTTTGCAAATTAAAACAGATATACTAGTACTACATCTACTCTCTCATTATCTGTAAGAAAAATCAACAGTACTGGGCTGTATAGTGAACATAAATGTTAATTTTTATCCGATCCTCACGGAACCCCTGAAACCCATCTATGGACCCCCTAGGGGTTCTCAGAATTCAGTTAAGAACCTCTGTTCTATAAAATGCATGGCTGTTTACACACATAAGTGTGCAATACGTAAGCCTTCCTGGGAAGATAATCAGAGAAGACAGGGCAAAGTTACACTGTTCATGCATATGTAAAGGGGGTATCCATCATTGGATTTGCACCCCTGGGCCTCCATAAAATATTTATTTTTTCCTGTTCCTCTCCATTAGTGGTTATCAGCACACCTACTCTTCTCTAAAGGAACAGGTCATCTGTGATATGAGGAGCATCCCTTCAAGGCCATGGCAGAGAAGTTCCTTGAAAAGATAACACACTGACTGAAGCGTTCTCGTTAACCAAACGTAGTGATCTCTTTAGTATAATCAGTTGATAAGATAATTAGATTTCCAGGTTCTGGGGCCAACCAACTCTCTCCAGAATGTTGTCAGGGTAAGAGGTTTTCCTGAGTCTGAGTTTAACCTGCTCCCTTTAGGTTCCACTCAACAGTCTCTCCTTTCTGGGATCCTTTTTCACACATGAACACTTCCAATTAGGAACAATCTTATTCACAGTAGCTCCTTTGTAGTCCAGCTCCATAATGGAGCTTCTCATCCTGGTCTTGCCGGATTGAAGGCCATTATGCTGCCTCAGTCTTCACTTAAACAGCAGGCAGAGGGGTAAGTAAAATCTCTGACCTGTCACATTTACTTTGTGCTGTACACTAATTAAGTCAAGGGAGTCTTTATCTGCATATAATGTGTACAGTTATAGAAATGATTAGCAGTAGCAGTACATGAGAAACCCTTCCCCCCAACTCCCCATAAAAACAGGTCCACACACTTAGACACACACTTAGACTCTGATAAGGAATCTAACTCATCACAGCTCTGCCTGCATGCTAAACTACCATCACTACTACAATACATGCTCACAGGAGGCTCTGGCTTATAAAGGGTCAGGCAATACCATAGAAGGGGGTTGCTGTAACCAGATGCTATGCGCTCTCTCTCTGCTCTAACTTGGTACGGTCCTGGGAGCAGAAACATACAGGACTAGTGAAGATCCTGCAAGGGTCCTTGCATAGTCTCGTACTTTATAAATATGCAGATACACATATAGACTGCACACAAACGAACATGTGGGTAGGCATGTGCTTTCTATTGGAGGTGCTTCTGGGAATCTAATTTATAAAGGTGCATAGGTGCTATTTTGCCTTTCAAAATAGGCACCTTTTCAGACTCCTCAGATAGGTGGTCTGTTATCAGATCAAGCCCTGTACTGTTTTTTGTATATTCGTTTTCTAAAAATATCTTCTGATATGCATCATGTCACATACATACAGTGTTTTCTAGTCATTCAGTGAGTCTTATATAAAATACTATCACAGTTTTACATGCATGAACCAAAATATTTGTTTTCTGACCTAATCATAATCATCCTATACAAATTTAGGCTAACTGTATTGTACTGTATTATAGCTTTCCAAAATTCTAGAAGGATTGATTTAATAGCGCATGCAATTTTCATATTCCCTGAAATGGGTGCCCATGGGCCTGCTAGCTGATTTTCAAAAGTACACCCTGCAATGATTCCTTTGAAAATCTCATGGTAATGCTGGTGCTGCTGGGATTATTATTTTTATTTTTTTTGCCCATACTATAAAGATATGGTACATAGGGAAATAATAAATTGGGATTTTAAATTGAAATCTCTGAGCTTATTGTACCACTCCTACTGGCACTCTTCCTCCAGCGTCACCCCTGTGTCATTGTTGGGAAAGTGTATGCACTATGGACAAGTACAGTTTTCAATCTCTCCCCACCCCCACCTCCCAATCGGTAAATGCAAATATCCTTTTGAAAATCAAGTTTCAAGTTTATTAGGATTTTATATACCGCCTATCAAGGTTATCTAAGCGGTTTTTACAATCAGGTACTCAAGCATTTTTCCCTCTCTGTCCCAGTGGGCTCACAATCTATCTAACGTACCTGGGGCTATGGAGGATTAAGTGACTTGCCCAGGGTCACAAGGAGCAGCGCGGGGTTTGAACCCACAACCCCAGGGTGCTGAGGCTGTAGATCCAACCACTGCGCCACACATTCCTCCAAAATTAAACTTATAGATTTTCTACTGCAGTATAAAGTTTTAGAATGGTACTATTCCATGATTCTGTCTAGAACATCACTTATTTGATAAGGATAATTTCTTTCTAGAAGTCAAAAACTAAAGGTAGAGTTTGAAATACCTGAAAAAAAAGCATATAGAGCAGTGTATCGCAAACTGTGTGCCGTGGCACACCAGTGTGCCTCCTGAGATTTCTGATGTGCCACGACACACTGGCGAGGAGGAGTCGTCCACACCGGCTGCCTGCCTACAGGACGTGCCTCTCATGGCGAGAGGCACGTCCTATAGGAAGTCACCTGGCATGGATGACTCTCCTGGCCGGCGTCTCTCCTTTTCGCCCTGTACCTCCCAGATCCCTGTAACGGCGGGGTCACGGCAAGACGGGCCTCCGCGCATGCTTAGACATCAATGCGATGACATCACGCATGTGCATGATGTCATCGCATCGACTTCCAGGTGCCTTCTGGCCAGGGCACTGCATTTAGTGTGCCGTCATCTGGAAACGTTTGTGGGACACTGATATAGAGAATGACTTTGAAGAATAAATCAGCACATTGTCCACCCATAACAGCTTCAGATCCTACATTATGGGTCTTAACGCACTCTCTGGATTAGCCCGCACTAGCCTGAAATCTATCACCTGCTCAAAAGAAGGCAGTAGCGGCTAGCGCTTGTGGCAATTTACTGTGCGCTATTCCGTGTGTTAAGGCCCTAGCGCAGCTTTGTAAAAGGAGCCCTATGTATTTGACTCACCTTGGTGAAACAGAATCAACCATTTTGTGTTAGTAAGCTTCTTTTTTTTTTTTCTATTAAAAGAAATATCTTCAGAAATAGTTATAAAGTATTTGATATGGTCATCCTAATTCTAGGGATGCAGTCAGTCTTTTTTTTTCTCATTATAGCTCCTGAGAGACTAGGCCAGGAGCTAATAATGATAGTTGTAATTTCTTTCTCATCATAGCTCAATTTGATTTCCTTCACTCCTAAATGAAAAAAATAAGCTGAGAGCAGCAAATGATATAATTGGGTTGCTAATTAAATGTCATACATTGGCTGTTTAGTAAAATTGGAGACTCACCAGTTGTGGGGAAAAATTCATAAACCAGCATTTGACAGTTTTGCTGTCACATCTAGATACATTCTAGATATATAGGACTTATTCAAGAAAGATGCCTTTTTTTCCACCTCTAGGCTCAGAGAAGTCCTTTTACTAAGCTTGCAGTAAGCACTAGCGCACACTTCCCGCTCCTTGAGATGGCTTAGCATGGGATGCACGCAGGCATCCTGCAGTAATTTCCTAATTTGTGCACGCTATCCGTGTATTAAAAATATATTTTTTATTTTTACATGGAGGAGATGTCTTGGTGACAGAGAGTGGGTGTATCTGTGATAATCAGTTACTGCAGCCACATTATCACTTGCAAACTTATTAGTACAGGATTTTTTTTATAATGGCTGCATGCAAATGTTTCTGCATTTAAGTTAAGTTATATTATTGAATTGTTTTGCACCCATTTGAAAAGACTTTTTTGCACTTTATGAACTAAATACCGGACGTTGAAAATTCTTTTTCACTGGCAACAAGATGGTGCAATGATAGACTCTGAAAAGCACAGTTAGGGGTTCATCCTCGTTTGTGATCTTTTTTGCCACCTTTGGTTCAGAGCACCACCATCACTTTAAGGGATTTCAAACTGTAGTGTCCCTTTTTTGTTTTGATGCGCATGCAAACGGCGATATTAGTGCATGAATTTAAAACAATTTACTAAAGTGCGCTGATATGCTAAAATTAGCATGTACAAAACAAATAATATATATTGTTGTGTGATCAGAAAAATTGTGCCAGTTCCTTAAAATGAGGCATCGTCGTATCATCCCATCATGCACACTATAATAAACCAAAATTGTCCATACTGATATAATACAGAATATTTGCACTTTTCTTATGCCGGTTTTTACAACGGCCCATGAGGTAAATTCTCCGATCTCATAGAATTCATTTGGGCATCAGAACATTTACCTTGCCGGCCCTTAGTATTTATATTTATACTTAGCTTGAGTACCTGATTATAAACCGTGTATAAAAAGCCCATTCCCTTCCCCTCTTTCCCATCTGTGGCCGTTAATCAAAATGATGAGTGCAGTGTCACAAAGTCATCCAGTGTTGTTCATACTTAAAGATAATCCTCAAGTCATGTATTTTTATAAAACACAAATTCAATTTCTGCAGCTAACTGGTGGAGTTGTGAGAGATTGAATTATTGTTCCTCCATTCCTTTTTGTTTTTTCTTATAAAACACAGCCATCCCTAACATTAGTGCATGGCAATTAATGCAAAAATTGGAAAATCTGTAATTTTACTTCTTAAGTAAAAAAAAAAAAAAAAAAAGGCCTTAGCATGCAGGGAAAACTCACATAAGGGCATGCTAAATCCACTTTATACTACAGTTTAGTAAAAGAACCTCAGAATAAGGAAAGGTATTTTTGAATAAAATCCAGTGGGGACATTCATTAAAGACTGGTGTCACTTGGATAATTTTATAACAGGAGGGAGGAAGGTCCATATGCACATACAGTACATATGTTGCATGTGTTTTATAAAGGTGACATAGTCACTTATTTATAAAATAGCCTACCAGAAAGCTCTCTCATAAATTAAACACCCAATCTAAGGCAGGAGTAATTTTGTATATGTATGTGCCAGTAAGAATCATAACCTGTTACTCTTCAACAAGTGTGGATTGTATTAAAGGGTGCAGCCAAAAATTCCAATTACAAACATCTTAGCTATTGACCAAATTCAAACATTTCCCTAATCTTAAAAATCTACTATCAAATATCAGCCTGGTAACACTTAACTCCTTTTAGGGTTACACAGCATATCTGGCCTCATTATTCTTCTCCCAATGGGCACCGTTAAAGCTGCCCCCTCTATTTTTCCAAATCTTTTCCTTGACCATTTGTCCATGTCTTTTCCCATCCCGTCTAAGGATGGACCTCATTAATGTCATTCATTTAACATGCCACTGTCATAAGGCTTCCTTGCCGTCCAAGCTGAAACATACACTTCTTTTACTAGTCTTATGCAATGCTATCCATTATAACTCTTCATTTCATCAGCAATGTGACTCTTCTTGCCAGATACTGTGTACATGCTCCAACTGCAGTACCTGCCCTAACTGTGCTACCCTGCTAAAGTTTTTATAGCTGTGACAATCCTGTTTTGGGAAGGGGAGGGAAAATGCTGCCATGCTGTCCTGGTTAGGCCAATCAACCAACTCACTTTGCTTGTTGTCCTTGCAACGTTCCTCACCCTGCCCCTTGTGCCTGCTTCCTATCCTCATTGGTTTTCTCTAATTCCTCCCTCCTTTCCCCTCCGCTCCCCCACCACCTGTCCCTTCTCCTCACCAAGGGCCTTGGCCCATTTGTGATTGACTCGCCTCACCCTCAAGTGGGTGGAGATCTTGTCCTTTGCTTATACTTGTATTTATAAAATACTTATATATACTTTGCCCCTGCTCTGCCTATTCTCTATCACTGGGAATACCTACACATATAGAAGATAATTTGATAAAGTCATTTCTCCACATAAGTGACTTCTTATAGAATATGATGTAAAAATATGTGTCATGATATAATGGTGTGTACTTTGTCAGTGTGTGTATACAGGGGCAGAGTTTGGGAGGAGTATGAGTGAAGTTCACAAGTACACCTGTCAATTATAAAACATGTTATTCTGCATCCATATTTAAAAATGATGGAGCCCTTTTACTATGCTGTGGTAAGCACTAACATGTGCATACTGTAGGTTAAAACCCACTACCAGGGCAAGCTTGGGCATCCCACAGTAGTTTTGCATTCAGCACCCATTACCAAAGTGCTTAAAAATAAATATGTTTAGCGTTGGGGCATGTTTGGGGGCAGAGCTTAAGCGTGACCAGCGCTAACCAGTTAGCAT
Source organism: Geotrypetes seraphini (assembly GCF_902459505.1). Classification (NCBI taxonomy): domain Eukaryota; kingdom Metazoa; phylum Chordata; class Amphibia; order Gymnophiona; family Dermophiidae; genus Geotrypetes; species Geotrypetes seraphini. Next base: position 308,324,106 of record NC_047086.1, on the reverse strand, counting down.
AGCTGCACTGCAGCGTTCTATCCAATTAGCACTGGAGCCTTTACCACCTGGGTATCAGTAAGGCTCTCACACTAATCATCATACACTAATTGGGAAATTATCGTGTGGCCATCACGTTAAAAGTGGCCTCAGTGCACGTAAAAGCCCTAAGCTACTTCTACTGCAGGCCACTTTTTAGCACAGCTTAGTAAAAGGGCTTCTGTATGTACAGCTATTTATACATGTGGTTGTTTATAGAATTCCTCCCCCCCCCTCCAGACTAGATGGAACATATAAACTCTTAGAGAGCAGGTGTGAATATGTGCAGAAGTACGGTATGTATATGCCACCTAAACTAAACTCCCCAGCTGAGAAACCTCACCAGTCTTCAGTACAAAACCTTTATGCATAGTTTTAATTGGCTCCTGGTTCACGCTGCTGGAACAGCATTGCCTTTTAGCACAGCTGACTGTAACCAGGTAACATTGCAACATGAACTTTGGCCCTTACCACTACGGTGGGCAGTGACGACGTACAGATATCATTATAAGGGCCGGTATTAGGGGGGAGCAAAGAGGGCAGTTGCCCTGGGCCCCAAGGCTCTAAGGGCCCCCATGAGCTGGCATATTCTCCCCCTTGAGGGACCTGCACCTTAGCGCAGTTGCCGGTCCATCCCCCCCACCCCTCTCCGACATACTTATTCTGGAGCAGAGTCGGCAGCTGCGCTGAAGTGCAGGAAGGTCCCGCGATGACTGTGTCTGCTGGCTCTGCTCCAGAAGTAAGTGATGTCAGATGGGGTGGACCGGCAACTGTAGTCATCACAGGACCTTGCCGCAACACCCTGTATCTGCTGGTCCACCCCCTCCGACGTCACTTACTTCTTCCTGAGCAGAGCTGGCAGCTGCAGTCATTGCGGGACCTTGCTGCACAGCATTGGTTTGGAGGGAGAGAGAAAGGAGCATGGAAGGGTGGTGGACCAGGCAGCTCACCTCTGTTTTCACCAAGCTTGCCCCTGCCTCGACCCTGCTTTCTGCGAGCTAGTCTGAGCATACTGTCGAGGCACAACAAGCAAAACTTGTTAGGTCTCGGCCTTTGTCCTCCAGTGACTCCTCACCTCATCCTTCTAGGTCCGGGTCTCTGGCTACTCAACCTGCTTGAGATGTGGAAGACAAGCCTTAATCGAGACCCCACTCGAAGCATTCCTCGTCATCGAGGCACCTGGCTACGAAGAAGGATAAAGAGTCTTCAATACCTCATTCTTCGAAGTCCATCGAGACTCCTTCAAAAACCAGGCATAGGTCTTGTACTCCGAAGCTTCGTACTTCTCTATCTCGAGGCTCATCCAGGTCCTGGACTCCTCTGTCGAGGCCTACTATGAGGGATCCTCGTTTGCCTGTTTCTACGAGGCATGAGTCGAGACATTCAGTTCTTCATACTCCTGGGACCTCTCCATCAAGGCATCTCAAGCATAAGCACTCTCTGACTCCACCTATATCACACAGCGGAGCTTCTTCTGTGACTCTTATGTTGGATACAGGCATCCCTTCCCAATACTTCTCCTTCTTATTCAGCAACACTTCAGTCTCGCTCCACTTCTCCTGAGGGCTCTTCATCTTCGAAATCCACATCTTTTTCAAGATTCATCTTTGACATGAGTAAGGCTCATCAAGTTGATCTTCAATCTGAGTCTAAGTATACTCCTGAATATTTGGCTGAGATGGAATTGCCACATCTGCCAAAGGACACCATGAGACTTCCCATGAATCCTGTTTTGAAGCAAACTTTTCTGAGAAATCTTGAGACTCCTTATTCAATTCCGGCTATTCCCACAAAAATGGAATCTTGTTACTGTACGGTTCCTTGGTGGTAGAATCATCTCTCAAAAAATCTAACCCCACCAAGGTTTATGCTGCAGTCCCTCTAGGCAGAGAAGGACGGTCGATGGATAAATTTGGAAGCCATCTGTATCAAAATTCCATGATGGCAAACAGGATTTTGAATTACAACTTCATGTTCACATCTTATCTGAAGTGCTGCATAAAGACCATGCCCTACATCTTCTCTGATTTACCTGAGCACCGGTTGCCTGAGTTTCAACAACTCCACCATACTCTATCACAAATACATCTCTTCATGCTTCAAGCGACTTATGATGCATTTGAAATGTCATCAGGAGTCACTGCTTTTTCTGTGGCAATGTGACGTCTAGCTTGGCTACGCATTATGGACATGGATCCTAACTTGCAAGATCGTCTAGCCAATATACCATGCCAAGGTAATGAGCTGTTTGACGACTCCATTGAGGCTGCCACCAAGCGTCTGTCAGAACATGAATAGTCCTTTGCCTCTTTGATTCAACCTAAAGCTAAGTCTCCAACTTCTAAGCCTTATATGCCACCTCCACATCATTATCCAGAGAAATCTACTCTGGCTTTCTCCAGGCCTCCACCTAGGAAACAACCACAGCAGCAGCGTCAGCAAAAACCCCAGACTCCTGCTGTAGCTAAGCCTGCACAGCCTTTTTGACAATCTAAATCTGAACATCTTTATCCATCAGTCTTCTCTCCTCCCCATAGGAGGTCGTCTCCATCACTTTTACCAGCAGTGGGAGCAGATTACATCAGACCTCTGTGATCTCATCATCATCAGAGAGGGTTACTCGCTTCAATTTCTTCAAATTCCACCAGATCTCCCTCAAAGAGAATTTCCTTCCAACATGTTGCAACTTCCCCTTCTTCTTCAGGAGGCTCAAGCTCTTCTTTGCCTCTGCGCTATTTAGAAGGTTCCCTTGACCCAATGGGACACAGGGTTTTACTCCCGTTATTTTCTGGTCCCAAAGAAGAGGGGGGATTTGCAACCTATCCTGGACCTTAGAGCTCTCAACAAATTTCTTGTCAAAGAGAAGTTTCGGATTCTCTCTTCCAACTCTGTATTCCCTGATGGATCCAGGAGATTGGTTATGCTCTCTAGATCTCAAAGAGGCTTATACTCATATTCAAATTAATCCAGCCTCTCGCAGCTTCCTAAGATTTCGTGGTTGGGAATCTTCATCTTCAGTACCGAGTCCTTCCTTTCGGCCTTGCCTCATCTCCCAGAGTCTTCACAAAATGCCTGGTGGTGGTGGCTGTAGCCCTGCGGACGCAGAGTCTTCAAGTCTTTCCATATCTGGACAACTGGCTCATCAAAGCCTCGACTCAACAGGAGGTTATTGTAGCGACCCAACGGACTATAGCGTTTCTCCAAAGTCTTGGGTTCGAAATCAATTTTCCAAAGTCCCAGTTATGTCCCTCCCAAACTCTACAGTTTATTGGAGCCATCCTAGACACTGTTCAACTCAGAGCATTCCTGCCTCAATCACGTCAATATGCTCTCATTCGCTTTTGTCAATGAGTGTCTTCCCTCACGTCAATCTCGGCAAGACACATAATGGTTCTTCCTGGTCACATGGCCTCTACAGTTCACGTGACTCCTTTTGCCAGACTTCACCTCAGAATTCCTAAGTGGACCCTGGCATCTCAATGGCAGCAAGCTTACGACCCACTCTCTCAACACATTATAGTGACTCCTTTGTTGAGACAGTCTCTCCACTGGTGGATGCTCTCTTCCAATCTTTCCAGAGGTTTACTATTTCACATGCCCCCTTATCAGAAAATTTTCACTACAGATTCCTCGGCTTGGAGGGCACACCTAGATGGTCTCCATACTCAAGGTCACTGGTTCATCGTAGATCGTCGATGTCATATCAATCTGTTGGAACTCAGAGCAATCTTCTATGCTCTCAAAGCTTTTCAGCATCTTCTCCATGACACGGTAGTTCTCATTTGAATGGACAATCAGGTCACTATGTATTATGTGAACAAGCAGGGAGGAACAGGATCTCTCCCTCTTTGCCAAGAAGCTCTGAAGCTTTGGAATTGGGCAATCCTTCACAACACCTTCCTGAGAACTGTCTACATCCAAGGGCAGCAAAACTGTCTGGCGGACAAATTGAGTCATCTTCTACAACCTCATGAATGGACACTCAATTCTTTGCCTCATTCTCATCCTGGGGAAACAGGTCTTCATACTCTGGACTGTAAACGTGCTTTGGCTTTCTACTTGCAATGCACTCAACCCCACAGAACTGCTCCTCAACTTTTTCTCTCCGATCCAATTAAGTTGGGGCATCCTGTTTCCAAGTGAACCATCTCCAACTGGATGGCTGCTTGCATCTCTTTCTGCTATGCTCAGACTGGTCTGCAGGGTCGCGTCACGGCCATAAAGTTAGAGCTATGGCGGCGTCTGTAGCTTTCCTCAGTTCAACTCCTGTTGAGGAAATCTGCAAGGCTGCCACTTGGTCCTCAGTTCACACATTCACCTCTCATTATTGCCTGGATACTTTCTCCAGATGGGATGGCCATTTTGACCAGGCAGTTTTACAACATTTATTCTCCTAAATTGCCAACACTCCCAACATTCTATTCTGGTTAGCTTGGAGGTCACCTACATGTTGAGAATATGCTGTCTGCTTGCAAGGCTGTTCGCTACGGGGCTCTGTGGATGACGTCACCCACATGTTGAGAAAATCTGCCTGCTGTTCCTGGATAACAACTGTTAAGGTAAGTAACTGTGCTTTCCAGGAAATTAGAAAAGTCCAAACTATCAGCAGGACTTAGTGGTTTTATCCTTCTAGGTAAATAAGATATTTTGGAGATAGGCGGATATGAGGCCTCTGGAACTTTCAGAATTTCATTCAAATCTCTTTTAAACATAACTATTGCAGTTATTGGAAATTGTTTAGGAAAATTGATAATCCGCAGATTGGACCTCCTAGTATAGTTTTCCATCATTTCCTGTAGAAGGTTTTTAAGCGCTGATATTCAGCTTACAACTTGTCTCCTTGGTACGGTAAGTAACTGTGCTTTTTGTACTTCAAGTAGAAATACATTTTTTCCCCAGCCTGTGTGATCAAAATCCTTAATCTTTCATAAATGATCAAATAGACCAACTAAAAATATCACTCTTTATATAAAATTGCATTGTTCAAAAAGAAGACTTTTGTTTCTAAATGATAATGTCTTGAGAAGTAAGCACTGCAGACTGAAAATGAATGACAGTTCTATTATAATGGATTTTGAATAAGCTCAAAACTGTAGACCTCTAGAGAAGAATGTGGGCACTTTCCTGACAGCAAAAGGCTATGACATGATATTCAAATTTTATGTCTTACTGAACAAGGCAAAACACTTATGTAAAGAAATATAGACTTTATTAGGTTATCATTAGAATAACAAAAACATTTTTATGTTCTCAATTCTAAATACTGAGCCCAATTTTTAAGCACTGGGGCTGTCATATAACTTTAAATAGATAAATCTGTTTAAAGTTGTGTGCATTTTCAGTAGCATAATGGGGCCAATTCTGTATATGTTGCCTAAAATCAGCACCGACTAGTGCAATGCTAAGCGATTCTATACAAGTTAGGAGCACTGTATAGAATCATGCTTAGTACTGCCTAAGCATGTTTGTTGCTTTCTCCTACGATTGATCAGATGGGATTATGGTGGATATCCACAAATCTCATTTGCATGCAAAGTTGTTTGAACATCGATCGTCGTTTTCAAATCAGACAATTTATCGACACTACAGCAACCTACAGGATTTTAACGGCAATTTTAGACCATCGGGGCCTGAGAGGATTGGGAGGTTGACCATTCTAGCTACAGAATTAGAGAAAGGGTATTCATTTTCCTCGCACCATGACTAAGGAATGACCTTCTGCTCAAACTACTTGCAGAATAATCCTTTTCTAAGTTCAAAGTTTTGCTTAAGACATACTTTTTAGGGTTTAACTGGGCATAATGCTCCGAACTGTTGCTTGCATGCATATGGCTTACCTAGAAAATCCCCCCTTTCTCTTTTTTTTATTTTTATTTTTTTAAGATATATAAACAGCATTACAAGAATTAACCTGCTCCACCAAATCAGAAAGTATAATAACAAAAAGAATTAGCTAACAAAAAGAGAGGTAGAGGGAATTAGCAAAGAATACTAAGGAGGCTGCCCCCTTTCTTTATTTGAATCCTAATTGTTGGTGTTTGCCTTTCCTTTATTGAATCGTTACTCTTTTCTTTACCTATTTTTACTTGAATTTATGTAAACCACACTGCCCTGTAAGTCAGACGATGCAGTATATCAAATATCAGAAATAAAAATGTGGAGGGGCATAATCGAAAAGGACGTCTAAGTCCGTTTACGTCCATCTCACAAGTCGTCCAAAGTTAAAAAGAGCCTAAGACACATTTTCGAAAGATACGTCCAACTTTTTTTTACTTTTGAAAATCGTCTATACGTCCTGCCGATCTGATTGTCCAAGCCGCTAAATCGTCCATCTTTATACCACATTTCCGTCCAACTTTCCGTCCAAGTCCAAAACGCCTAGAACAAGTCCTGTTGGATGTGGGAGGAGTCTGCAAAATGATGGACTGCACACCCAGACATGCCACCTAAATAGTGGGGTACCTTACAGGGCACTGCTATGAACTTCACAAAAAGGGTGCCATGTCTTCTCCTCCCTACAGCTCCCTTATAGGTTATGGTGAGCCCCCCAAACCACCTCCAGAATCCCCTAGACCCACTTATCTACCACCCCAATAGCCCTTATGGCTGCAGGAGCCACTTATATGCCAGTAAAAAAGGGTTTAGGGGGTGTATAGGGCAGTGCACATGTTTATGTATAAATGCAGTGATTACAGGAGCTTATGGGCATGGGTCCTCCTCTCTATGGGTCCCTAACCCACCCCCAAGATGACTTAAGCTGCCTCTGGGCTGGACAACTAGGCTTTCCTATGACAGGCGGACAGGTGATGATGGTTTGGAAGCTGAAATTTAAAGTTGTGAATAAAATTTTTATGGGGGTGGGGGGTTGGTGATCATTGGGGTAGTGTGTGGGGGTCTGTGTTATGTGTTTTATGTACTTATCTGGTGAGTCTAGGCTCTGTTGTTAAACTTTGGGTTATATATGCTGTACGACTAAGTCTAAGCCGGCCCACGTCCCGCCCAACTCCTGCCCTCGACATGCCTCCCGAAATGCCCCGTTTAGCTTTGGACGTTGAGCAGCACTATGAAGGCCTAGGTCATTTTTAAATACATCCAAAACCTAGTTTTATTATCGGCGCTTGGACATTTATGAGAAATGTTCGTCCAAGTGCTGACTTAGGCTGGTTTTTGGACATTTTTCTCTTTTGATTATGAGCCCCATACTGTACATATACTGCCCAATATTCATCACTATATAACCAGCCAAGAATGATTCCTGGCCGGTTAAATAGCGCTAAGTCAGCTAAACGTAAATATTCAGTTGGAGATAGCTGCTGAATATTCATGGTCAGTGGCTAGCCTGGTCACCAGGTATGTCACATGACATAGCTGGTTAGTGCCAATACTGATTACCTGGGGATGTGTATTCATTTGACATTGCAGAGGAAATGTCTGTAACATTGTTTGTTGTCACTTTCTGCTTGAAATTGCAGGGGAAAAACCCTGAAATTTATGTTTTTTTGTTATTAGTAGTGCACATGTACTGTTCAGGGCAAATTCTATTCTATTGATGTAGGCACCTAACTTAATTGAGTAATAGACTTAATCATTGCCAATAATTGGCACTTAATACCTCATTACTGGAATTAATTGACAGGTGCCTAACTTGGTAGGTGTGATTCTCTAAAAGTTAGATGCCTTGCCCAATGCGCCTACCTAAAAGTGGGCGTGTTTTGGATGTAGGCACCTATTTTTGACTCAACCATTTAGGCCAAGAAAATCCTGGCATAAATATGGTGCACCCAAAAGTTAGGATGCCTACGACACCTAAGGCTGCTTAGGCAGCACTAGGTGTACCTAATATTTATAGAATTGCGCTATTTGGTGCTGATTTTTTAGGTGACATATTTATAGAATTGGGGCCTTCGTGAATAGTGTATGCTGTTCTAAAAATATGCACTCTTTCAGCAAGTGGCACAATATTAATAACATTTCTATAATGACAAATTTGAAAAAAAAAAAGAATGAAAGTTCTTAAACGACACAAAGAAATGAAATGAAATAGAAATATTTGGGCTACATACTCATAGTTGAAAAGTCAGTAATGTATTATATAACTGGTATGAATGAAAAGGTCCCCATTGCTGAATACTTTGCTTTTTTAAATGTATTTATTGATAAAGTGAGTAGCTTCCCTTGAGCAGCAGCCTAATTCAGCTGATGTATTCTGAGATTTTATTTAGGATGAATTTCCAGAGCTTACACTGACAAATTTTGAAAATGTAATTAATGGTATCTCTCCAAATAATCATTTGTCAGACTCGTATCTCTTCTGGGCTTTGAAAGGAGTTGAAGAGATTTCTTCTTATGATTAAGTTAGTCCATTTTTGATGGATGGTGTTTACCCTCCTGCCCTGAAGAAAGCAGTAGTATACTCTGTTCTTAAAGAGCCTACTTTGGATCCTCAAGATGCAAATTATCACCTGATACAAATTTGCCGATGATAACTAACATTGTGTTTTTGGGAAGGTAATAGTTCTGAATCACTTATGGTACCAATTATTGATTGGCTTGACTGAGATGGCAGATGGATAGGGTGAAAGATGAAGTTGGAGCACTCTTACTGTTGGATATTAAAAAATGTGATTGCACAGTTTGGGGGGCAATTCTACAACAGGGTACCTTCATTAAGTACCCTGGTAATGAAGAGTGAAAGCGTATTCTGTATTGACACTTGAACTTCTAAGTGTCCATATAGAATACTAGTGTACATTTAGGTTCTGTAAATTGCCTGACTAAATGTGTGCCTCACCTTTGGCCTGCCCATGTTCCACTCGAGTGAATGCCTTTTTTACAAATACTGTACGTGCATTTGAGCACCTAGTACCTATTTGTAGAATATCACTTAGGTGCCCAAATGACATTTTCACGGGTATGTGTACATTTAGGCACCTAAATGGCAGTACTCTGTATATTTAACTGCATAGTTGGTACATAGATGTAAGCAAGAGAAGTTACCTAACCAATCACACAGTTTTATTGAAAGAAGCATGAATTTGGCCAAAGTTTTGGCTTGTAGCCTGCATCAGGGGTCATCCGGTTCGCACTATATACAAAAGTAGAATGCACATACATCAATTGTTGGTCATGCTTTAATTATTATTTAATTGGTACACCAAAACAGCCTCCTTCTCGCAAGGAAATCTGTTTTGATGTGCCAATATGCTCAAGCTATTTTATTAATGCAATTAGACTATTGAAATTTTCTATATAATTCAATCTCATTAAAATTACAGATGAGATTGCAGATTTTGCAAAATACTGCTGCTAGATTGATTTTTAAATTGGAAAAATTTGAAAGAATGACACTGCTTATATATAGACTTGGGGTCCTTTTACTAAGGTGCGCTAGCTTTTTTAGTGCGTGCTAAATGCTAATGTGTCCAATATATTCTATGGACACGTTAGCATTTAGCGTGTGCTAATATTTAGCGCAGGTGAAAATGGCTAGTGCACTTTAGTAAAAGAGGGGATTGGTTTTTAAACGTATTCATGGTGGGAATACCAAAGATTTAGAGCATTTACAAGCAGTCCCCGGGTTAAGAACGAAAATGCATTTTTAAAGCTGTTCTTAAGTCAGATTTGTATGTATCTCGAAACTTGTAGATTCTAAGAGTTTTGCTGCTTACCTCTGCTCCCAGCTGACAAAAGGGCCAACTGCCTCTACCAGTGTTCCTTCTAAGGTGCAGCATGCACAAATCACACACTGTTCTTAATGTGGTCATGCATCATTCCTGAACCTTCTATAGGAGAAGTATAGGAGTCTATGCCACTGGAAATACTGCTCAATTAAATCAAATGAAGCTACGACTATGTTCTTAAGTACGAGTCATACTTAAGTCAGGTGTCTGTAACTTGGGGACTGCCTGTACTTTTATTCTCTATTGGTCGATTGAATTCAAAACTGAGAAAAGAGATATGATTTAGATTTTCCTTCTATGAAGAATATTCAGCTGATATCCATTGGAGGATGAACCTATGCATACCAGATCACGGAAATCTGGAATGATATTCCCTTCCAGATTAGACAGTTACCAACCTATTTGCATTTTAGAAAGGCTTTAATAAACATTTTTGTTTTCCAGGATTAATCATTGACTATAAATGATTTTTGAGGAAGTTGTTTGTAATTTCCTCTTAATTTAGTTAATTATCATTCATCTTGTACATTAGAACATTTTAAAAATGCTTTATCTTTTGGACTAATTGCTGCATTTTAAATGATTTTTTAAGGAAAATTGGTCTGTAATTTCCTTCATTGAGAAGGTGTTTGTTTTTTAATTGTAATCTGCTTCAGATTCCTTGTGATAAAAATGGAATTTAAGGCTTACAGTAGTACAGAATAAAATAGATCAGCACTCTCTAAAATTCACACTGGAATAGTCAGAGCACCATCTCATGTGAATGCCCCTTGTACAAGTTATTCACTAGATAATTTGCATGTACACTTTATAGAATAAGGTCATAATTGAACATTAGTACAAATTAGTGCTAATTAAAGCCAATTACTGATAGCACCAATCAAGGGCCAAAAGTAATTAATTTATGTGCTTAATAGTACCATTCTATAAATATGTATGCAATTGCGTGTGCAACTATGCACAATATTTATAGAATTAGAGGGTATCTAGGTGAAGCAGTATGGGGATGGTTTACTTCATTTCATAGAGATAGGGGGCAAAAGTACATATGGAAGAAGATGAATCTTACTGGAGGGCTCTGATTTCTGCTATACTGCAAGGCTCTTTCCTGTTTGGTACCGTATATAAGCAAATATAAATCAAGATTTTTGGGCCCTAAAATGACTCAAAAATGGAGGCCTCAGTTTATATTTGAGGCTACATGGAACTGGCAGTTCCCCTGCTGTCAGCTCCTTCGACACGGAAATTTCCCCACTGTCAGCATGCCCCTACCCACTACCCCAAAGAGGCATAGCTCACCACCCTCCTGGACCCAGCAGTAGGATCTCCAGGCCTACCATGCTTCCCTGGTGGTCTAACAAGGCATTGGAGCAGGAGTGATTCTCACGCGCACCTGCCCTTGCTCTTTTGGCATTGAAAATGGCTGCCGAGACTTTCATCAGCAATCTCTCAAGGCTCAGTCTCTCAAGGCAGCCATTTTCAGTGCCAAGAGAGCACATGCAGGTGCAAGTGAGAAGTGCTCTTGCCCCAAAGCTCTGCTAGACCACCAGGGAAGCACAGTTGGCCTGAGGGTCCTACCACTGGGTCCGGGAGGGGATGGATTGTGTCTCTTCGGGATGGGGCGAAGAGGAATAGAGGGGCGTACTGACAGAAGGGAAATTGATGGGTTGGGGGGCTGACAGCAGGTGAACTGCTGGTATGGTGCATGCGGAGGAGGGACACCACTGGGAGGGAGAATGGGTGTTTAGGAATGCTTGGGAGGTGTAGGGGAGGAATGGTAGACTATAAACCCTCAGTTTATATTCGAGTTACCATTTTTCCTGTAAAAAGGAAGTAAAAATGGTATCTCAGTTATACTCTGGTTTATATTCATGTATATATGCTGCTTTAATATGTACCTTACTCCTTTCGCTTATGAGTTAAAATCTTAAGCCTAAGCGGAATAATTTATTTTAAAAAATTAATAAATAATAAGGAATGTAAATAATGGTTTTATGCAGATCCTGCCAGCCAAAGACCTCCTCCTTGCCAAAAGAATTTACATGTCGGGTGGCCGCTGACACTATCCTGGGGCTGCCACTGTTCCAAGCTGCAGGCCACTCCCTTCCTTGCATGTTCTCAGTTTTCATGCTCGCACAAAACTTAGCATACTCGCACAGAGGCTGGTGGCTGTGGCTCCAGGACAGTGCTGGCATCTGCCCAACATGTAAACTCTTTGGTGGGGAGGAGGTCTTTGTCTGATATGGCTCATCGATCCCTACCTGCTCAGGTATGTCATTTACCTTGGGGAGGGGCAGTGGCGCACCAAGGGGGGGGGCTGGTCCGCCCCGGGTGCACATGGACACGGTACTGAGGCACTGGGGGCACTAAGGACACAGGATGGAGGCACTGGGGGCACCATGGACACTGGACGGAGGCACTGGGGGCACCATAGACACAGGACGGAGGCACTGGGGCACTAAGGACATGGGAAGGAAGGAGGGAGGGAATAGAAAGTGACAATTGTTGGGCCTGAGTGCAGAAAGAAAGAAATGAAAGAAAGGATACACAGTCAATTAATAGATGTCACCTTTTGATGAAAAAAATAAATGGTCACCTTACCTCTGACTTACTTTCGCTGCAGCAGAGTCGGCAGCCGTGCTGAGGTGCAGGAAGGTCCTGCGCTGACTCGTCTGCCAGCTCTACTCTGGAAGAAGTAAGTTTCGTCGGAGGGGGTGGACCCGGCAGACGCAGTCATTGCGGGACTTTGCCACAACTCCCTGTGTCTGCCGGGTCCACCCCCTCTGACGTAACTTACTTCTTCTGGAGCAGAGTCAGCAGACGAGTCATTGCGGGCCCTTCCAGCATGCGGCTGCTGAGTCCGCTCTAGAGCAAGTACATCAGACTGGGGTGGATTGGCAGCAGGCAGCTACAATCATCGTGGGACCTTGCTGCATGAAGGGAGAGAAAGGAGCAGGACTGCTGGAATGGAAGAGTGGTGGAGGAAAAGAAAGGGGGCAGGGTGGTATGGAAGGGTGGTGCTGATAGAACTGATGTACAGAGAAAGGGGAGAGACATAAGGGGAAGGATATTGGATGGAGAGAAAGGGGGCAGATGCTGATTGAAGAGGGGTGGATGGTGAGAGAAAGGGCAGACATTGGATGGTAGTGGGGAGCCTATGCTGGATGGAAGTGCAGAAGGGAGAGATAAGGGAGCAAATGCAGGAAGGAAATGGGAGGAGAGAAAGAGGGGAGCAGATGCTGGATGGAAGTGGACAGAGAGAGGAGAAGGTACTAGATGGAAGGGTTGGAGAAAGAGGATACATGATGGAAGGAGGGGATAAATAAAAGGAGGGCACATGATAGAGAGAAAAGGATTGAGTTAGGGAAACACTGGAGGGGTGAGGGAAAGAGGTGGCAAGCTTTAGGTAGACAGTAAAAAAGGACATTGATGAGAGGGTAGTAAGAACGTAATCTAGACGGATGCAGAAAAGGAAAATGAGAGGAAAAAGGGAAAGGGATTGCAGAAGAGAGGTGTGGGAGAGGGAAGGAGAGGAGAGAGATGCCAGACCAATGGGGTGAATGGAGAGATGGAAGGGGGATGCATACAATTTCTGGAAGGGGCATAGAAGGAGAGAAGATGCCATATAGGGGAAGAGAGACGGCAGACAGTGGATGGAAGGAAGAGAGTTACAAGAAGATGAGGAAAGCAGAAACCAGAGAAGACAAAGGTAGGAAAAAATTTTGTATTTACTTATTGCTTTAGGAGACATGTGTCACTGTTTCTGTGGTGCACTGTGTGCAGAGTCCAGCTTCTTACTGGTTCAATTTAACCTTTGTCTATGGGCCAGCCAAGGAGTTGCAGGGTGAGCTGAGCCTGGCAAGCACGTGGCTACGTGCGGCTAGAGGAGAGCGCTAGCAGAGGGCAGAGCGGAGGAGACAGAGAGGCCGGTGCAGGGAGGAGAACGAACCGGTGAGAGGGCTCGCAGGGCGAGAGAGGAAGGAGCAGGCAGCGGAGGAGTGAGTGGAGGCAGAGCGGAGGAGGCAGTGAAGCGGAGAGAGGACAGAGAGGGCGGCGAGTAGAGCGGAGAAAGGAACTCCAAAGTAGCAGAGCAGACCGGGAGAGAGGCAGACGGTACACGGAGAGGGGAAGAGGCGAGAGTTAGCTCCGCCTACCCCCCGACATCACCAGACTAACTCCACCCATAAAAGGGGAGGAGCCAACGAAGGAATCCACAGCGCTGGGCCAGCCAAGGAGTTGCAGGGTGAGCTGAGCCTGGCAAGCACGTGGCTACGTGCGGCTAGAGGAGAGCGCTAGCAGAGGGCAGAGCGGAGGAGACAGAGAGGCCGGTGCAGGGAGGAGAACGAACCGGTGAGAGGGCTAGCAGGGCGAGAGAGGAAGGAGCAGGCAGCGGAGGAGTGAGTGGAGGCAGAGCGGAGGAGGCAGTGAAGCGGAGAGAGGACAGAGAGGGCGGCGAGTAGAGCGGAGAAAGGAACTCCAAAGTAGCAGAGCAGACCGGGAGAGAGGCAGACGGTACACGGAGAGGGGAAGAGGCGAGAGTTAGCTCCGCCTACCCCCCGACGTCACCAGACTAACTCCACCCATAAAAGGGGAGGAGCCAACGGCGCGCAGCCGTTCGGCGCGCGGCGAAGGCGAGCGGCAAAGGCGCTCGCCTTAGCGAGAGCGCCTTTGCGAAGGAGCCTTGCGAGGGAGCCAGAAACGTCAAGTAATTCACTTCCTTCTCTTCTTTTTTCCTTTTCTTCTTTTTTCCTTTTCTCTTTCTCTTTCCTCTTTTTCTCTTTTCTCTCTCTCTTACCCACAGCAGGAGCACACCAGCACTTCACAAGAGCGATGGAGGACCCAGGATCCCAGAGGTACTTTCCGGTATACTGCACAGAGTGCAATATGTACGACTACCTCCCTTTGGGAAGGCGGGAGTACATATGCAGTCGGTGTCAGGAACTGGAAAGCCTGAGGATGGAGGTCGGCAGATTGAGGGTCAGGGTCCAGGAACTAGAAGGACTGGAGGAACTGCGCACCACAGAGGAGACGAGCTGGTCTACCCAGAACACAGATGGAGCAGGCATCTTTGTGGACCAGGTGAGGGACCTCGAGAGATTCATTGAGGAGGCCTATAGGACGGTGGAGGAACGGGATCAGCAGCAGCACAGACGGATGTCGGTAGACGAGACCCAGGATCCACAAGGCGACACCGGGGAAGGACCTAGCGGAGGGACAACGCAAGAGGAGGAGACCGCGACTCACCAGGACCCCGAGGGAGAGACACCACACTACACCGAGGACACGGACCTGAGGCAGAGGAGGTTGCTGAGGAAAGGGAAGTCTGCTATTGTGGTGGGAGACTCGATCTTGAGAGAGGTAGACAGTCACGTGGCTGGAGGAAGGGAGGACCGGCTAGTGACTTGTCTCCCAGGGGCCAAGACACGAGACATCACTGACAGGATCGAGAGGATCCTGGACGGAGCAGAGACAGAGGAGACTGCGGTAATAATCCACGTCGGAACAAACGATGTGAGCCGGAGGCACTTCAGCATGGACGCACTGACTGACCAGTTCAGGGTCCTGGGACGAAAGCTGAAGCGGAGCACTCGGAGGATAGCATTCTCGGAGATCCTGCCTGTGCCGAGAGCAGATGCAAAGAGGCAGGCAGACCTCCAAGCTGTGAATGCATGGTTGAGGAGATGGTGCCAGGAGGAGGGCTTCCGCTTCGTGAGGAACTGGACGTCCTTCTGGGGAAAGAGCAAGCTCTACCGGCGGGACGGCCTGCACCTGAGCACAGCGGGAACCAGACTACTGGCAACCAATTTGAGGAAGGAGATCGAGAGGGCTTTAAACTGAGGAGAGGGGGAAAGCCGACAGCTGATCTGATGTTGACGCTTCGGACAACAGTATCCAGAACAGATGCTGAACGGGCTGACTGCAGGGAGGAAACAGAGGGACCGGAAGATCTCCAAATCAGACAGCGAGGGAAACATCAGGTAATGGGAGCTTGCTGGGAGAAGACTAAGGGGCTTGTGGACACAGGGGGACTGGGTGGCATAAGGGCGAAAGCCGAGGGTAATATAGAGGTACCACAAGGCGAGGGGGATCAAACAGAGGCGCAAGGGATGATAGCCCAGGAGGGGGCCGGTAGGACTAGAAATTCCAGAGGAAAAGCGGGGAAGTGGGGTGGCAGGAATGTGGGGAAGCTGAAAGCAAAGAAGGTAAAGGCTGAGGGCAAAGCAGAAACACAGAGAGCGGGAAAACTGCCAGAAATCCAAGGGCAAGTGGCCCAGGTAAATGCAGAGGTGGAAGAAAAACTACGGGACCTGCGATGCTTATACGCAAATGCAAGAAGCCTCACGGCCAAGATGGGTGAACTAGAAGTCGTGGCCAAGGGGGAGGACCTGGATATAATTGGAATTGTAGAAACCTGGTGGACAGAGGAAAATCAATGGGATGTAGCGCTGCCAGGGTACAAGCTCTATAGGAGGGACAGGACCCACAAAAAGGGGGGAGGCATAGCACTATATATAAAGGACTCTATTCACTCGGTCGGGATGGATATGGCAACGAAGGCAGAGGGGCTGGAATCGCTGTGGGTCAAATTACCGGGAAACAAGGGTGCGGGCATAAAACTGGGGCTGTACTATCGACCACCTGGTATGCCAGAGGGAGTCGGACACGACTTGGAAGCAGAATTGAGACAGGAGTGCAGGACTGGAAGTGTAACAGTGATGGGGGACTTCAACTACCCAGGGATTGATTGGAGTACGGGTCACTCCAACTGCACTAGGGAGACAGGATTTGTAGAAACTGTGAAGGACTGCTTCATGGAGCAACTAGTCAAAGAACCGACGCGAGGGGGTACTACTCTTGACCTCATCCTAAACGGATTAGGGGGGCCTGCAAGAGAGGTAGAAGTGGGAGCACCACTAGGCAACAGTGACCACAACACGATCAAATTCACATTAGAAAGAGGGACACCCATAGTTAGGAGGACCGCAACAACTGCGCTGAACTTCAAGAAAGGGAACTATGTTGCTATGAGGGAAATGGTGGGGAGGAAGCTCAAAAAAATCTCTAGGATGGAGACTGTGGGAAGCGCCTGGACCCTATTCAGGGACACCCTGCAGGAAGCACAGAGAATGTATGTCCCCAATTTCAGGAAAGGCTGCAAGAACAAACGATCAAAGGACCCGGTTTGGATGTCAATAGAAGTAAAGAGGGCGATAAAAGACAAAAAAGTATCTTTCCGGAGATGGAAAAAGGACCCAACAGAGGATAATCATCAGGCGCATAGGAAATGCCAAAAGGAATGCCACCGGGAGGTTAGACTAGCAAAGGGGAAGTACGAAGAGGGGCTGGCCAGGGAGGCGAAAAACTTCAAGGCATTCTTCAGTTACGTTAAGGGGAAACGACCAGCGAGAGAGGAGGTAGGGCCGTTGGACGATGGGGACAGGAAGGGAGTGATTAAGGAGGAAAAAGAGGTAGCTGAGAGGTTGAACACGTTCTTCTCGTCAGTCTTCACGAGCGAAGACACATCTAATATACCAGACTCAGAGGAGCTCATGAGTGGGGAACAGGCCGAAAAATTAGAGCACATAGAGGTAAGTAGGGAGGATGTCCTCAAACAGATAGACAGGTTAAAATGTGGCAAATCACCAGGCCCGGATGGGATCCACCCAAGGGTTCTAAAAGAACTAAGACAGGAAATAGCGGGCACAATCCAACATGTTTGCAACCTATCCTTGAAAACTGGTGAGGTACCAGAGGACTGGAAATTGGCAAATGTCACACCCATCTTCAAGAAGGGATCGAGGGGTGACCCCGGGAACTACAGGCCGGTGAGCCTGACTTCAATTATAGGGAAGATGGTGGAAGCTATGATCAAGGACGACATTTGCGAGCACATCGAGAGGAATGGCCTACTGAGAACAAGCCAGCATGGATTCTGTAAGGGAAGGTCGTGCCTAACGAACCTTCTGTACTTCTTTGAGGGAATAAGCAGTCGGGTGGACAATGGGGAGCCCATAGACATCATTTACCTCGACTTTCAAAAGGCTTTCGACAAGGTGCCACATGAAAGGCTGCTTAAGAAGCTGTGGAACCACGGGGTGGGAGGGGATGTGCACAGATGGATCAAGCACTGGTTGTCGGGTAGACTGCAGAGGGTTGGAGTAAAAGGTCAATATTCTGACTGGCGGGGAGTCACGAGCGGTGTGCCACAGGGATCGGTGCTAGGGCCTTTACTCTTTAACATATTCATCAATGACCTGGAAAAGGAGGCAAAATGTGAGGTTATAAAATTTGCAGACGATACCAAACTGTGCGGCAGAGTTAGGACCAGGGAGGAGTGTGAGGACATGCAAAGGGACCTGGACAAGCTGGAAGACTGGGCAAACAAATGGCAAATGCGCTTCAACGTGGACAAATGCAAGGTCATGCATATAGGGAAAAAGAACCCATTGTTCAACTACAAATTGGGGGGGGTATTGTTGGGAGACAGCAGACTCGAGAGAGACTTGGGTGTGCTGGTAGATGCATCACTGAAGCCATCTGCACAGTGCGCAGCAGCCTCTAAAAAAGCCAACAGGATGCTGGGAATCATAAAGAAGGGCATAGTATCCAGATCACGGGAAGTCATCATGCCATTGTATCGAGCGATGGTGCGTCCACATCTAGAATACTGCGTTCAATATTGGTCGCCGCACCTCAAGAAGGACATGGCGGTACTTGAGAGAGTCCAAAGGAGAGCAACGAAAATGGTAAGAGGGCTGGAACACTGCTCATACGCCGAGAGGCTGGATAGGCTGGGGCTCTTCTCTCTGGAGAAAAGGAGGCTCAGGGGAGATATGATAGAGACCTTCAAGATCATGAGGGGCATAGAGAGGGTGGATAGGGACAGATTCTTCAGACTGAAGGGGGCAACAAGTACGAGGGGGCATTCGGAGAAACTGAAGGGAGACAGGTTCAAAACAAATGCAAGGAAGTTCTTTTTCACCCAAAGGGTAGTGGACACTTGGAATGCGCTACCGGAAGAAGTGATCAGGCAGAGTACGGTACAAGGATTCAAAAAGGGATTGGATGGATTCCTGAGGGATAAAGGGATCGTGGGATACTGAGGGAGGAGCTGGGATGTAACACAAGTATAGGAAGTTACCCAGGTAATGAGTACAAACCAACCAGGTCGTGCATGTGCAAGACCGGAGGGCTAGGACTTCGATAGGAAGGCAGGACTTAAATGGGAAACCAAGGTGGCAAGGGAGCCCCTTCTGATGATTCAGACAGGTCTTGACCTGTTTGGGCCGCCGCGGGAGCGGACTGCTGGGCAGGATGGACCTGTGGTCTGACCCGGCAGAGGCACTGCTTATGTTCTTATGTTCTTATGTTCTTATTTCTATTTTATCCCCCCTTTTACAAAACTGTGGAGCGTTTTTTAGCGCCAGCCGTGGTGGTAGCAGCTCTGATGCTTCGAATTCTATGAGCGTCAGAGCTGTTACCACCATGGCTAAAATTCACACTACAGTTTTGTAAAAGGAGGAGGTGTTATTTTGTGATGACATATTCCATACTAGGCGAAAGTGTTTTCTGTGTTCTGTGTGTTCGAAAGACATGTTTTTTTGTTAGGATTGACTGCAGGATTGATCTGTACTAGTCTGGCTTGTTTAGTTTTACAATGGGTGTATTGATGTTGCAGTATGTAAGATGCTGCCTTTTCCTAGGTACTCATGTGTGATATGTGGCTTGTTACTAAAAATCATGTTTTTCGTACAGATGGGGGGAGGGGTGTCAAAAAATGATGGGCCCCGGTTGTCACATATGCTAGGTACGCCACGGGGTGGGGGGGGCGCTGGTGGGAGATGAGCAGAAATTAAATCTGGGTGATTGGTCTAACCCTTATATTATGAAGGCAAGTAAATAATTTGAATTTTAAGAAACTGTTCAAATCTTCTTGTTTGGCCAGTCATTTTGGCCCGTGCGGCTTCTGTCTTTCAGACATTATTTTCTTTAGTACAGTTTACGAGCTGATGTAATTTGTTATGTATGCCCTTGTGATGTCTGAATCATGATTTTGTATATGTAATTTTATTTTCCATTTAGTATGCTGTGAATATGAAATATAAATATGAAATGGAATATGAAATATGAATATGAAATATAAATAAATAAATGGAGATTATAAAAATGTGATTTACCCATGAGAATCCTAAGCCCACAGAAATTTCAAAGGGATGTAGTAAGGACATGGTTTGGCCTGTGTTTTGAGGATTGGGGGAATATCTACGCATCTCAAAAAAGGAATACACTTATATAAGGGCAAATATCCTCATTAGGTTTTACACAAGCACAGTGTCACAAAAAGATTTGTAAAACTGCTTATTTCATCTAGGGCTTTTCACAAAAAATTAAGAAAGTCATTCTTCTCAATCCACCTTTGTTTATTTCTGCCTCTGTAATGAAATCCAATTAAAGTTGCAGCCTCAGTACTTAATTGACAGGACTTACATGGGTGGATTTATAAATGGGGCAGCTATATATGGAAGCCAATTACATGTTGAAGTTACAAAATTGCCACATGAAAATGCTGACACTTGCAGGTAGAAGAACCTTTCCTAATATACTGCTGAACATAACTTGATCTGGACAATTCAATTCTAATGTCCACATTATATGTAAAATGGGACTTATAGGGGGGCATTTTCAAAAAGGATGTCTAAGTCTGATTTAGACGTTTCTCACAAGATGTCCAAAGTTGGAGGGAAAATACGTCCATTTTCAAAAGCCGAACTGCTAGATGTCCTCAAATATTTATACCCCATTTATGACTAAAGAAAGATCCAAATTGAAAATGTTAAAATCCAGACCATTTGCAGGTAAAGTTGTTCAAGTTTAGTTGCGTAATGCGTATTCAGTGGACTTTATCTGGATAAATATTGCATTGAACATACTCAAATAAAGTTATCTGAGTAACTTTCTGCTTATTCACTTAGGGCCAAATTCTCCAAATGGTGTCTGTTTTAACAACTTTGAACAGTTTAATGTCATCTGCAAATTTACTCACCTCACTCGTCATCCCAATTTCCAGATCATTTATAAATAAGTTAAACAGCACCAGTCCCAGTACAGATCCCTGCGGCACTTCACTGTTTACTCTCCTCCATTGAAAAAAATGGCCATTTAACCCTACCCTCTATTTTCTATTCGATAACCAATTCCTAATCCACAACTGAATTTTGCCACCTATCCCATGACTCTTTAATTTTCTCAGCAACCTCTCATGAGGAAGTTTGTCAAAAGCTTTCTGAAAATCTAGAAACACTACATCAGCTGGCTAACCTTTTTCCACATGTTTATTCACACATAAGATCATAAGAACATAAGAAGTGCCTCTGCTGGGTCAGACCAGAGGTCCATCGTGCCCAGCAGTCTGCTCGCGCGGCAGCCCAACAGGTCCAGGACCTGTGTAGTAGTCCTCTATCTATACCCCTCTATCCCCTTTTCCTTCAGAAAATTGTCCAAACCCTTCTTGAACCCTATTACTGTACTCTGTCCTATCATGCCATCTGTAAGCTCATTCCAGGTGTCCACCACCCGCTGGGTGAAGAAAAACTTCCTAGCATTGGTTTTGAATCTGTCCCCTTTCAGCTTTTCCGAATGCCCTCTCGTTCTTGTAGTTTTCGAAAGTTTGAAGAATCTGTCCCTCTCCACTTTCTCTATGCCCTTCATGGTCTTGTAAGTCTTTATCATATCCCCTCTAATCCTCCTCTTCTCCAGGGAAAAGAGCCCCAGTTTCTCCAGTCTCTCCGTGTATGAAAGGTTTTCCATACCTTTTATCAAAGGTGTGTGTGTGTGGGGGGGGGGGGCAGTGATAACTGTGGGTGTGTGTAGGGGTCTGTACTTTGTCCCTGCAGTGGTTATCTGGTCACTTTGGATATCTTCTTGTGACTTTGACCTGGTTTTAGATGGCCTAAGTCACAACGTCCAAGTTCCATCTAGGCAGTGTTGTTAAACTTTTGGTTATAAATCCAGTACGACTAAGTCTAGGAATATACTTGCATCTTTGTGATCCAAGTTGAATATTTATGCTGTTTCACATCATCCATAAATGTCTATGTACATTTAATAGGAACAACACAGAAAATCAGTTTGGAAGGGCAATATTAACTTTTGCTCTATGTGTTTTCCACATGACAGCAGTGTTGCCATAGCAAGCAGTTTTCAACCATCCATTAAATCTATTGGGGGAAATGTACGCTTTCTGGAGGCTCCTAAAAATGAAGGATAGTCCATTACTAAAGATGTATTTTGACACCTGCCTATCTTTCAGTCAGAATAAAACATCTGTTCAGATTGAAATTTTAAAAGTCTGTGGTAGCAGTGCATTCAACACTGAGCAAGTGTAGGTCTGTAAAGGACAGTGGGTTAAGAAAACAAGCAAGGTTATTTAATCATGCTCTCATTTCAAATGTCTATATACATGAAAATGCAAATACTTCCACCAAAACTACTGCTTATCATTTCTATAGTGTTACTAGACATACGCAGTGCTATACATCACAACATAGAAGAGACGGTCCCTGCTCAGAAGAGCTTACAATTTAGGGCTCCTTTTACGAAGCCGCATTAGCGGCTTTATCGCACGCAACTTTTTATCACGTGCAAACCCCCGCGCTAGCTGAAAAACTACACGCTAACGCAGCTTCGTAAAAGGAGCCCTTAGTCAATATAGAGAAACTTGGCAAGAAGGTGCATCTATACACAGTGCTCAGGTGGGGGAATTACAGAGGGAATGATGGCATGTATAGGCCCTTGCAGTGAACATCATACTTCAGCTTTGCTCCAAGTTCAGTTCCTGCTAAATATTTATTAAAGCTGCCAGAACTTGCAGAAGAACCCTTTTCCCTCTTGCTTTGAATTCTGTGCCTAAAGAGATTATCTTTTAGAATCGTGTGTCTTGGTTGAAACCTAAAATTAGGGATATTCTAAAAACCAGACAGGCTAGGGGGGTTCTGTGGGAATGGTTTCAGAAATACAGATTTTAGAAATATTGCAAAGCTTGACTTTATTATTATTTAGATTATTCTTCACCATGCGCTACTAAATCTGTGGTTATATAATTAGTGTTTCTAATTTTAGGTTTCAAACAATAAACACATATAACCCCCCCTCCCCCTCCCTGTGGGAAAAATTGAAACAGGTGATTATTGGATAGACCCTGGAAAACCCACATATCCATAAAGCCATAAGTATTCTTTCAGCCCTCCTTCTGCCTGGTTGTGTGAATTCCCTGGGTTTACAGCTCCTCAAATGCACAACTGTATATACAATTTACAAAGTGTCCAGTAATTTCATTTATTTGATTTTTTAGTCTGTCCTTCCAAAGGACAGATTACAGACCAAGAACTCAAACATTTTCCCTATTTGTCCTGGCAGGCTCACAGTCTGTTTAATGTACCTGGGACAGTGGAGGATTAAGGGAATTGCCCAGGATTACAAGGAATAGCACGGGGTTTGAACCCACAACCTCAGGGTGCCGAGGCTATAGTTTTAACCACTACACCAGTCTAGAGGTCTACATGGGAATGGGGATTGCGGGACTTCCGCAGGAATCCCTCCCACAGGTCTATGGGACTCCCGCGGGGATTCCCCCAGGCTCACGGGACTCCTGTGGGGATGGACCGGGATTCCCGAGGCCTAGAAAGAGAATTAGTAGAACATAGACAAAAGCAGAAACTGGGACCAAGATGATGGAAAAACAAAATGTCCCACCAGTTACAGCAAGAGAGATGTTCATTTTGAGGGGGGCTAAGCTCAAAGTGGGAGGACCAGCCCCCTCTCATGGTTATGTCACCAATTGTGTTTAGTACAAAATGAAGTACTTGCTGAGTTTGTTTTGGGGTTTCCAGTTCAGTTTTAACACATTTTTCTTATGCAACCATTGTCCTGAAAAGAGCCTCTCTCAATTCTGCTTTAAATGATTTTGATGCTGTATTGTTTGATTCTTTGCTCTTTGCTGCATATAAAACCATTTGTGGATCTTGGAAGGACAAGTTACCTATGCCAGATTTGTTTGCTCTACAGATATGAGCTTTATATTGCCAAAAAATCCAACTCTTTTATTTCTTTTAACAAGAAATGGTTGTCCCTACAGTCAAATGACCTAATGTCTATTCTAATTCTTTCCGGTGATGTATGCATCTCTTATTTCTGTTCACTGTTATTTGTTTATATTATATTTTATTGTTGGCTTAAATGAATTAAGACAAAAAAAAAATCAAAACTGTCAGAAATAATTGCTGCTTTTTATGGGGACAGGTAAATTTTATGGGGGGATGGGCAGGGTCCGGGACAGAGGAAATTCCTCGCGGGGTCGGACGGGGACAGAGGAGATTCCTCACGAGGACGAACAGGATACTGGTGGGGATGGGAGGGATTTCTGTCCCCGTGCAGCTCTACACCAGACCAATGTCACCTGTGCCATAAAAACATTGGTAAACATATTTTTAATACTCTCACAGAATCCATAATTTGCTGGAAGATCAACATCTAAATTATAGAATAGAAACCCTCCACATGAGCAAGTCTTGAAACTTTTCTCTTTTGGCTGAATCTGAATGTATTTTTATTCTTGGGAGTTATTTAGAGCTTGATATTCAATATGTTGTATCTGGGCAGTGAAGGAGAGAGAGGAGTCAAAGATGTATTATAGGGCAATAACATATGCTATATTATTGTTATGAAGTTTAATATTAGGTACTGTGAAATACTACTTTTTGCCCATTATACAGAACCTTAATCCCTAGTGGTATACCACAAGACTACCATAAGGGTTCACCTGCAACGTTTTGAACCTAGTGACAAAAGTGGCCGGGATGACTGGTGATGACTCCTGTCTCAGCCTAAAACAGTACTTCCCAATTCTGGTCCTGGAGACACCCCAGCCAGGCAGTGCATACAGATCTTTCTCATAAATATCTTGAAAACCTGACTGGCTGGGATGCCTCCAGGACCAGGTTTGAGAACTATTGCCCTAATATATCCCTGAGGATTTGCCAAGTGATTCCAAGTAGGACCCATTGGGGAGGTGAGTTTGGGAAAATGAGGGTGTTTGGGGAAATCAGAGTTGAGGAGCCATCAGTGGGGGTATGAGTTTAGGGGGTTTAGGAGGAGAATTAATAAAGGGGCAGATGTGGTGGAGGGATAAATAGTTTACCCTTTGCTCTTTAAAAAGGAGCCTGATTTTCACCTCACCGTAATAATTGTACCCTTTAACTTTTAAAATTAATTTGATTATATTCAAACATATAATCATTGACAAATATATAATTATTCAAATAAATTTTTCTCTTTTCCAGTTTAGATGTATGGATGGTTAACCCCTGATGAAGCCTTAAGGCAAAACATGGCATGTTTGTCTGTCATGGCAGTTTAGATTGTAAGCTCTTTCAAGCAGGGACTGTTTTCTTCTTCTGCATTGCATGCATCTGGTAGTGCTATATAAATAATTAATAGTAGTAATAGTGATTTTATTCTTTTTTTCTTGTAATCTTTTTATTGCAATTTAATAAATATATATTTTCAGTTTGAATTTGAATGTGGTTCTAAGCCCCCTCTTTTTTTATGGGGGGGGGTTAAAGTCCAGTCACTTCACCATTCACTGCACTTACACTAGTCCTTTTGATGGGGTAAATGCTCATGCCTAGACATGTGATGGAATGTATATATATTATATGTATTCTATAAGAAGAAGGCAAAGAGCTTAAGAACAAAAGATGTGGTGCACTGGGTCTACCAAAAGCCCATTAAACCCAGTATCTTCTTTTCAACAGTGGCCAAGCTAGTCCAGGTTACAAATGTCTGGCAAGACCCCAAGCAGTTGATCCATTTCTTATTGCTCAGACCCAGAGATAAGCAGTGGTTTTCCCAAGCCTTCGTGAATCCTAATAGTTTATTGACTTTTCATTAAGAAAATTGTCTAAACCCTTTTTAGACATAGTTATGCTAATGGTCTTAACCATATCTTCCAGTAACAAATTTCACAGCTTATTTATGCACTGAGTGAAAAAAAAAACAACACTTTCTCTGATTTGTTTTAAATTTACTCTTTGTTTCAAGGAGTGCCTCTTCATCTTATCACTATCGATCGGGTAACCAGCCATTCCCTACTTAACTGTTAAACCCCCATTTGTGATGTTGCATCTCCTCTCGTTCATTTCTTGTCCACACTTCTCTTCAGGATGGGATGCTCTGGAAAAGCAATTTTATATTCTGAAAGAGAGAGTTGGGGGTGTGGAGGTCGGGGGAGGACCCCAGCACTGCTTAGATGGATGATTGGTGCCCCCCAATTGTGGAATTCCTTGCCATTCTACTTGAGAGGAAAGAAACGTTGGTAGATTTAAGAGTCAGTTAAAAATGTTTTCTTTTTAAAGATGCATTTGACTGCTAGACATTGTAAAAACACCAAAATTAAAGCAAAATCCATCCTTTTTTAAAAACCAAAACAAAACAAAAATCCCTCTTCTTGTAATTTTCCTTGATTGTCTCATCTGCCTCCTGTTATTGTATTTCTATCCTATTTACCCTACTAGTCCCGTCTGTTTTGAAAGTCATGTATTTGTTATATGAACTTTTTGTTCCCCTGTTTATACTGTTATAAAATATTTTTTGAATTGTACATTGCCCTGAATATATGATAGCGCTATTAAACAAATTTTAAATAAACTAGAGTCCTGCATTTGTTTGGGGTACAGATTGGGGTATGAGGAGATTTGGGATTGTAAGCTCGAAAGAGTTTACAATCTAAACTACCACATGTCTAGGCATGAAAGCAATATATGTGAGAGGGAAGTCATTTTGTTTAAGGTGCATTCTTAATAAAGGGAAGGGGGGAAGGGTGGAATCCTATATGCTCACTAGCCCCTGTCACTTTGGCTGGTTAGACAGGGTTTTGGCAAGATTACATTTGCAGTAAAACAATAACGCCTGGTTTGACGAAGCTGTTAAACTTATATGGTCAATACTCAGCTGCTGCATTCAGTGTTTTTGGGTTTTTGGGTTTTGGGTTTTTGGGTTTTGACTTCAGCGGTCCAAAAATATCTGGATTTTCAGCCCCACTGTACAGATAATTTCACTTAGGGCTCCTTTTACTAAGGTACGCTAGCGTTTTTAGTGCACGCAGGAAATTACCGTGGGCTACACCATGCGCTACGCTTCGAGAACTAACGCCAGCTCAATGCTGGCGTTAAGGTCTAGCGTGCGTGGCAATGTAGTGCGCGCTATTCCACGTGTTAAAGCCCTAACGCGGCTTAGTAAAAGGAACACCTAATTTCACAATTTATACTGTATTCTGTTTCATTCAGATATGATTGTACATTGTGGATTGCAAAACAATCTAAATATACACCCCCAAATCATACATTATTTTGTCTTCCCCATCCTACGCTCCCCCCAAACTATATTCAACTTCATGAAGCTTAAAAGAAAATTATTCATATCTCTCCATAACATTTACTAAAAAGCGTTGGGCTCAATTTTCAAAAGCAGTTTAATGAGGCATGGGAGGCTCCTGATTTTAGATTATGATTATTATTATTAAATAAACCAAAGTGCGAGATACTTCAGCATTTTTTTGAATGTTGGGATGCAGCAATGCCAGATCCTAGTTGTAGAAAATGTTGGGACAGTCAACTTTGACTGCCTGTGAGGCCTGTACCACATCATGAGGAAATTTCCTGGTGACTGCAGCATAAGAATGTGCAGAGGAATGGGTTCTGCTTCAGGGATAAAAGGAGGGGAAGTTTTATGTTCTCCCTTTTTGACTGGTTGCCCCTTCAGTGCTATATACCGCTACCATAGCCTCTTATTAGTATGAGGAGGATAATTGTTAAAGGTGTTTACTTGGGTAAAAGTTACTTGCCTGTGAAAAAAAAACCCCAACAACTGAAATTTCCCACTACTTCCTCCATTGTGGTTCAATATTCCTGTGTTGGTCAGGCAAGGGGAAATACACATAGGGATTTCTTATTGAAAACACTGCATGCGCTTTCTTGTGGGCGTATATTCACCTTCTTAAGTGCAAATGTGCACATGGGACTAGGTTCTACATACAGCACCTAAAGAAATAGGCGATGAAACAAAAAACAACCCACTGATGGGCTGATTCTGTAAGTGGCGCCTGCTGCGGCAGATGCCAACAAAATGGGTGCCTGCCACGTATCAATCACTGACGGGTACCGCTTCCAGAATCATGGCTTGACAGGACCCTAGGCACTGAAAATGTAGGCCAGGGTTTCATAAGTCTACATTTCCAACGCCTAAGGTCCCATCAGAATCATAGCCAGTGGTGCATAGTGATGCTAAAGTCCGGTGCCACCCTACAACCATGCCCACTTCTGGGCTTCAGTGTCACTATGCACCACTAGCCACCAGGGTCCTAAGCACCGGTCTTGGAGGCCGCATAGCTGCACCTTTTTTTTTTTCTAATTACTTTTTAGTTGGGTTTAAACAATTACAGCATAGCTTAGCACCAATTAAAACAATTAATTTAGGCCGTGGTAGGATGCCTACCACAACCTAACTTTCGGCGTCCCAAGAATTCGGGCCTTTGTGCTATTCTCTAAATGACACTCAGTTATTCACAATTTTTAGAATAGCACTTACTGCTGGGAACTGCACCTAATTTTAGGCACAGCCATTTATACCAATAGAAATGTGCAAATCCCTAGCCCTATAACGTAACTTGAGGAATGCCTAAGGTGACCATACATTCCATTTTGAACGGGACTGTCCCGGTTTTAATTAGCTTGTCCTGTTGTCCCGAAGCACTTTTTCGGGACACCGAAATGTCCCATTTTTTAAAAACCCACTGAAGTGTTCTCCCTAACACAGGGGTGCCCAAAACGAATCAACCCACTTGTTTCCCTTTGACAACCTGAGGCAGCCTTTCTCAGCTTCCCCTCCCTCAGAGCACATCTCGGCCAGTGCCGGCAAAGCTTTCTCTCTTTCGGACTCCCGCGAGAGCCCTACAGTGCTAGTACCTGGCAAGTTTGAGCCCCACAGGCACTCATAGTTTTGTCCTCCTGTCTGCAACAACCTTCGCGAGATTAGGGCAAAGAAAGGGGGACCAGGGAGAGAGAAAGAAAGAAAGGAGGAGGGGCAGGGAGAGAGAAAGAAAGAAAGAAAGGGGCAGGTAGAAAGAAAGAAAGGGGACAGGGAAAAAGAAAGAAAGAAAGGATGCACAGTCAGAAGGAAGTGCAACCAGAAACTCACCACACAACAAAGGTAGGAAAAATGATTGTATTTTCAATTTAGTGATCAAAATGTGTCAGTTTTGAGAATTTATATCTGCTGTCTATATTTTCCACTATATTTGTCTATTTTTCTATAGTTACTGAGGTGACATTGCATATTTTAAAGTCATCTGCCTTGACATCTTTGAAACCCCCCAAATATAAATGATAATTAACATTTTCTCTGCGTATAGTGTGCTTTGTAGTTTTAAAAAATTTTATGGTTACCATTATGAATTAATAAGATATTATGGGCTCCTTTTACTAAGGTGCATTAGCGTTTTTAGAACACACAGGAGATTACCATGCACTACGCTTCTAGAATTAACGCAGCTCAATGCTCGCTATTCTGCGCGTTAAAGCCCTAGCGCACCTTAGTAAAAGGAGCCCTATGTGTACATGAAAAATGAATGGAAGAAATTGGGGCGGGATTGGGGGGTGGGAGTGACAATTAATTGATGTCCCGTTTTGATGAAAAATATAAATGGTCACGTTAGGAATGCTCCCAAGCTGCCCATGACCCTCCTATTTCCTTGCCCCCCCCCCCCCCCACCTTTTGGCCAACATGTAAAATTTTGGCAAGTTTCTACACCTAAATTTATACATGTAACTTTTAATTAAAACCAGTTAGCACCAATAATTTCTTATTAAAATCCCAGTTGTTGGCATTAATTGGCTCATTATTCAATTAAATTGCATATGCAAATTGGACACCTGCCCAAATTTGTGCACACAATTTTTAGCACTCTTTATAGAATTCAGGGGATGGGGCAGTTCTCTAAGAAGCCACCTAGTTTTAGGTAACAAAGTGGTATGTAAAGGGTGGTATTCTTGTCATTGATGTGTGTGAGTACTTGCATATAAATGACCTCTTATAAAATACTGATTTTAGCAGAATGCTTTGATGGCATGTACTGTGCTAGTGGGTATGCCCATGGATGGAGTTTAGGGTATGTACTTAAATTATAGAATACTATAATCTATAGGGCTGGTGTAAGTGGTCATGCCGAAATATACTTTTGTTCACTGCCACTAATGCTAGTAATTTGTAAAGCAAAATAGGTGTTTACTTTTCTTTATAGGATAGGCTTGGAATAGGTGCCTATAGAATTACCCTCTTTGATAAAAGTGCTCTATTCCTGTGAACAGCCATATTTTCAGAGCAAAATTACAAATAGGGTGGATGTCTGGCTTGCTTGGGGGAGTGGGATTGGGGCCAATGTCCTTTCTAGCAGCTTCCTGGGGTGGGGGGGCTATAGAAACAAAGAAACATGATGGCAGATGAAGGCTAAATGGCCCATCCAATCTGCCCATCCGCAGTAACCATTATCTCTTCCTCTCTCTAAGAGATCCCATTTGTCTATCCCAGGCTTTCTTGAAGTCAGACACAGTCATGTCTCCACTACCAGGGAGACTGTTCCATGCATCTACCACCCTTTCTGTAAAAATGTGTTTCCTCAGATTACTCCTGAGCCTATCGCCTCTTAACTTCAAATTTATACCCTCTCATTCCAGAGCTTCCTTTCAAGTAAAATACTCAACTCGTGTGCATTTACGCCATGTGGGTATTTAAACATCTCTATCATATCTCCCCTCTCCTGCCTTTCCACCAAAGTACAGTAATACCTTGGATTACAAGTATAATCCGTTCCAGAAGCATGCTCGTAATCCAAAATGCTCGTTTATTAAAGCGAGTTTCCCCATAGGAAATAATGGAAACTCGCTTTGATGCGTTCCCCCCCGAGAACCGGCATTGCTCCCCTCGAAGGCCCCCCCTGCGATCAGGCACCCCCCCCCTGCGATCCGGCACCCCCCCTGCCTCGAACCGGCACCCCCCCGCCACGATCCAACCCCCCGACACGATTGGGCACCCCCCGACACGATTCGACCCCCCCCGACACGATTGGGCACCCCCCGACATGATCCGACATCCCCCCGACACAATTGGGCACCCCCCTGCCGCTTCTTACCCTCATCTGGGCACTCTAGAAGATCGGACTCCTCGTCTGCTGGGCCTTGAGCATCTGAGCATGCTCAAGGCCTGCGAGTTCATGTTCACGTTCAGAACGTGAACTCGCAGGCCTTGAGCATGCTCAGATGCTCAAGGCCCAGCAAACGAGGGCCGATCTTCAAGAGTGCCCAGATGAGGGTAAGAAGCGGCAGGTGGGTACCCAATTGTGTCGGGGGGGGGTCGGATCGTGTCGGGGGGTCGGATCGTGGCGGGGGGGGGTGCTGGTTTGAGGCAGGGGGGGTGCCGGATCGCAGGGGAGGGTGCCGGATTGCGGGTGGGGGTGTTCGTAAATCGAGCCATGCTCGGTTTCCGAGGCACCGATTTTGCAAATGTTTTGCTCGTTTTGCAAAACACTCGCAAACCGGTGCACTCGTAAACCAAGGTACCACTGTATACAGATCGAGATCTTTAAGTCTGTCTCCATACGCCAGGCACCATCCTTTTTATATCTTTTTGAAGGTGCAGCCTCCAGAATTGTACACAATATTATAAATGAGGTCTCACCAGACTCTTATACAGGGGCATCAATACCTCCTTTTTCTTACTGGTCATACCTCTCCCTGTACACCCTAGCATCCTTCTAGCTATCGCCATCATCTTTTCAACCTGTTTGGCCACCTTAAGATCATCAAATACAATCACTCCCAAGTCCCTCTCTTCTGTTGTGCACAGAAGTTCTTCACCCCCTAAACTGTACCGTTTCTTCATGATTTTATAGCCCAAATTCATGACTTTGCATTTCTTAGCATTAAATTTTAGCTGCCAAATTTCAGACCATTCTTCAAGCTGCAGACAGCATTTAAAAAAGAGCAATCACCTGCCACGTCTTAAAATTGACATGAATGATTTTTATTCCATTTTATGCTAGTGAGAAAAAAGACATTCCAGGAGGCCATATGGCATTGATGTTTAATAAATAGAATAAGGAGCAAAGAAAATATTGATGGAAAAAAATGATTTGTTTGCTTTTACATATGCCACATACACAGTTTTTGCAAACTATGAATGCACTTCTATTTTTCATGAAGTCGGTATCTCAGATTGTTAATCAATTGGAAGTAGAAGTCCCAGACATTTTAAAGAAATTAAAAAAAAATGGAATTTCAGATAATGTTCTTTTAAACTATTGCTTGTACATGTTTTTAAAACTGTTCAACCTCCTGCTGCTGGCTTTGATATTTACTAAAATGTACCTAGCAATTGGCATTTAAACATGGTACCGTATGTGCTCAGCTGATACGCCACACTGAGAAGTATCAATTGTGAGCCCAGTGGGATATGGGATGGTTCAGTGAGCTCCTGTTGCATTGCATCTTGTTTAGTCTGGACTTGATTTAACGTCGGCACAGCTGTGCCTGCAACCCTGAGAGATATTGGCCTTGACCAACAGCAGTGCTAGTGTGTAAAAATCAGGAAACAGCTTCCTAGGATCAAAGCATGCCTTAAGCAAAGCGTTGACCTTTCTTTGATGGAGATAGGCTCTACCTACCTTGCAAACCTTGATAAAAGCACGCTGAGACTGAACAGAAACTGAAGAAAGCGGGATTTTTTTTTTTTATTATTATTGCTATTTATGCTGGAGTTTACCTTCAGACTACTGATAATTGACAGACATTGCATTCATTTTCAGTCTGCCTTTTGGGTAAATTAGTCTGCTACATGTCTACTTCCTGCATGAGCATCGGTTAGCATGCCAGGTGGCCTTTCTAAGTGCTAAAGTTCTTTCGTGAACTTTCATGTCTGAACATTGTTTACGAGTTGGAATTCAGCTGACATTTTTTCATGATAAAAGCTACTATATTTCTGAATTTCTTTTACAATGTACAACGTCAGAGTTTGGGTTTTTTTAAAGTTCTGCTGCTGGTAGGCAGTTTTGAGTGGAAAGAATGACATTATAATTGAAACTGTGAAGATTTGCTGTTTCGTTCATTTCAAAGCCTGAAAGACTCTAGTATTTGAAGTATATTATGTCAGAGAGAAGAGAGTACAACCAGGCTCAACTCAGAAACTATTCTGAGCTGTCTAGTAGGAACAGTGAATGTAGAATCCGAAGTGAGACATGCAGGAATTTCAGCAGTCAGTGTGCTCTTCTTATCAGCAATGCTTCCTTAATTTGTTTCACTTTTATTTCCAATTGGACTTGAGAATGAAAATGTAAAGCTAATATGTAATTCAAAAGAACCTGAAAGTTGTGTTATGTCAGTGAACCACCACTTATGGAAAGATTCTGTCTTCTGAGGTGCCCCCTTGGAAAATAATTACAATGAATTGGAATCAAGAAAAATGATTACAGTGTTTGTTTCTTCTTCTGTCTTTTCATGCCCTGATCACTAATGGAATACTTTTGAAGTAAAACCTATTAACAGGGAACATCAGGGACCACCTAGGACGTAAACAGGGAATACCTGGATTGGCCTCCGCGTGTGCGGGTCACTGGACTGGATGGACCAAAGGTCTGATTCGGTGGAGGCATTTTTATGTTCTTATGTAAATGTTCATGAGTTTAAAAAAAAAGAGGAATGAGGGGGAGTAAGACACCCCTCCAAACCATTTTTGTTATTACATGAGAGCCATTTTTTTAGGCTTAGATCCAAGATGACGTGTGTTTGAAATCTTTGTACTCTGCTTTACTTATTCTTCAGTGAGGAATACACAAGACTCCTCACTCTGGATTGCTGCCTACTGACCTTGGGGTCCTGTGGTGTCCTTTTTGCAACATTAAAAATGCCCCTCCACATATGCTTCGGGGCAGCTCCAACACCCCAGATACAAGATTTGCAAATAAAATCTGTATGCTTCTTTGTTGGGGGTGGGTGGTAATTGTGTTTGGGGATCTGGGTGGATGGGTAGGGTTGGGATGGCTGAGAGGTGGGTTTCCTACTCTTACTATATCAAAACAAAAAAAAATGTGTATTGTTGGATGTCAGTTCTCTTGACCTTGCTGTATTCTTTGTTATTTGTTGCTATTGCATTCACAATAAAAAAAAAAGATTTGAACATAAACTGAATGAAGCTTTAACCCATAGGCAAGCTGAGCTCCCAAATCAGAAAGGTAAAATTTAGACTAGAGTAAATGTAAACTTTGTGGGTTAAGGACATATCTGCATTATGATTTAAAGTGGAAAATTTGCAGAATGCTATCAGAAGTTCTAACTTTCATTTAACTTCCTAAATCTCCTGTTATGACTCCACGAGATATGTTCAAGAAATACATGGCAGAGATTTTGAAAGTTCTTCCAGAGTCTATGGGGCTCATAATCAAAAAATATAAATGTCCAGAAAGCATCGTAAATTGGCACATGGACATCCTAATCACCAGGATGGCCAAGTGTTGATGCCATTGTATCGAGCGATGGTACGTCCACATCTGGAATACTGCATTAAATATTGGTCGCCGTACCTCAAGAAGGACATGGCAGTACTTGAGAGAGTCCAAAGGAGAGCAACAAAACTGGTAAGAGGGCTGGAACGCTGCCCATACGCCGAGAGGTTGGATAGGCTGGGGCTCTTCTCTCTGGAAAAAAGGAGGTTCAGGGGAGATATGATAGAGACCTTCAAGATCATGAGGGGCATAGAGAGGGTGGATAGGGACAGATTCTTCAGGCTGAAGGAGACATACACGAAGCAACTAATCGCTACATAAAATCAGTAGATAAACGACAAAGAAACAACAAACCCCAATGGTTCACCGAAGAGATCTCACACCTCATTAAGGAGAAGAAAAAAGCATTTCTTTCCTACAAACGTACGCAGAGAAGAGAAACTAAAGTAGAATATAAGACCACATCTGCAGCGGTCAAAACAGCAGTTAGGGAGGCCAAACTTCGAGTGGAAGAAACTCTGGCAAAAAACATTAAAAAGGGGACAAATCCTTCTTTAGGTATATCAGTGATAGGAAAAGGAACACAGACGGTATAGTACGCCTTAGACAACCGGACGGAAACTACACGGTGGCGGATTCAGAAAAAGCAGAACTACTAAATGAATATTTCTGCTCAGTCTTCACCTGCGAAGCACCGGGACATGGACCACAGTTGATAATGAAACAAGACGTGGATGACCCGTTTCAGAATTTCGAGTTCACACCTGGGGACGTTTACAATGAACTGGCAAGGCTAAAGGTAAACAAGGCCATGGGACCGGACAATTTACACCCAAGAGTGCTCAGAGAATTGAGAGACGTTCTGGCGAAACCGTTGGCAGTGCTCTTCAATCTCTCACTAAGTACGGGGAAAGTTCCGTTGGACTGGAAAACAGCCAACGTCGTTCCTCTACATAAAAAGGGTTGCAAGGCTGAGGCTGCAAACTATAGACCGGTAAGCCTCACCTCAATAGTGTGTAAACTCATGGAAACACTAATTAAGTATAAATTAGATACGATCCTGAACGAGGGAAATCTCCGGGATCCCAGCCAACATGGATTCACCAAGGGTAGGTCATGCCAGTCAAACCTAATCAGCTTCTTTGACTGGGTAACAAGAAGACTGGACTCAGGAGAGTCCTTGGACGTCGTGTACCTGGACTTCAGCAAAGCGTTTGACAGCGTCCCACACTGCAGGCTGCTGAACAAGATGAAATCGATGGGATTAGGAGAGACTCTAACTGCATGGGTTAAAGATTGGCTTAGTGGCAGACTTCAGAGGGTGGTGGTTAATGGTACCCTCTCTAAAATGTCGGAGGTGACTAGCGGAGTGCCACAGGGTTCAGTCCTGGGCCCACTCCTCTTCAACATATTCATTGGGGATCTGACTCAAGGGTTTCAAGGCAAGGTAACCTTATTCGCTGATGACGCCAAACTATGCAATATAGTAAACGGCTATAATCTACAGGATGCTATGGAGCAAGACCTGCATACTTTAGAAAGTTGGTCCTTGATATGGCAGCTGGGCTTCAACGCCAAGAAATGTAAGGTCATGCATCTCGGTAACGGAAATCCTTGCAGAACTTACACCCTGAATGGAGAAACTTTAACCAGGACTACGGCAGAACGAGACTTAGGAGTAATCTTCAGTGCTGACATGAAAGCAGCCACTCAAGTGGAGAAGGCTTCATCTAAAGCACGGCAGATGATAGGTTGTATCAAGAGAAGCTTCGTCAACAGGAAACCTGAAGTCATGATGCCATTGTACAGAGCCATGGTGAGACCTCATCTGGAGTACTGTGTGCAATTCTGGAGGCCACATTACCATAAGGATGTGCTCAGAATTGAATCGGTTCAGCGGATGGCCACCAGGATGGTCTCGGGGCTAAAGGGTCTCCCGTACGAAGAAAGACTGAGCAAATTGCAGCTCTACACTCTCGAAGAGCGTAGGGAGAGGGGAGACATGATTGAGACATTTAAGTACATCACGGGACGGGTCGAGGTGGAAGATGATATCTTTCTTCTCAGGGGACCCTCGACCACAAGAGGACATCCGCTCAAACTCAGGGGAGGGAAGTTTCGTAGAGATGCCAGGAAGTACTTCTTCACGGAGAGAGTGATCGAGCATTGGAACAAGCTTCCAGTGCAGGTGGTCAAGGCACGCAGCATCCCAGACTTCAAGAACAGATGGGATACCCATGTGGGATCCCTACGAGGTCATGCCAAGGGATAGGGTCACTAGGACTTGAATGAGCGGGTCAGTAGAGTGACAGTATAATTACAATTATACTTTAAGGGGTCAGAAGACTTAAGAGGGTGGGTAAATAGTGTGGGCAGACTTGATGGGCTATATAGCCCTTATCTGCCGTCATCTTTCTATGTTTCTATGTTTCTTAAGTAACCTGGTGGGTGGGCTAGTGAATCATAGAAAGGAGGCCCTAGGCCCATAAGCCACTCTAGCCATTACATTTATGGTAGAACGTGTGAGCCCAACCAAACTCTACTATACTACCTTATAGGTGCCACCTACAGCCATAAGGGCTATTGGAATGGTACACAGGTGGGAATAGTAGGTTTGGGGGATTTTTTTTGGGGGGGCTCACAATAAATTATAAAGGGGTTATGGTGAGATATGCATCTCATGTAAAGTTCACATAAATGCCTTCTAAGGTGCCCCACAGCTCTATTGGGATGTCTATGTAAATTTCTGATTTTACTTATATCCCAACCCTATTGTTTTACCCTTCCCCCTCCAACTCTCTTCTCCTCTATCTAGGAAACAAAATATTGTAACTTTTTTTCCCTAATGTTCTTTCCCAATCCTATCCAGTTTTGTCCGTATTGTCAGATAAGAAAGCACTGTTTTTAACTTAAAATAACAATTATATTAATTTTCTTTTTTTAATGTTTTTTACCCCAATTGTATTTTCTTATGTAATTCGCTTAGAAATGTTAAGCGAACCATCAAATTTAAATAAACTTGAAACTTGAACTTGAAACTATGTGGCCAGTCCATTACTATGCTGACCACTTCTACATCCAAATGGTCTGGATTAGGACTTTTTTTTATAAGATGGACGTTTTTGTATTTGAAAATGGCTAAAAAAGTTAGACATCCTAAAGGCCAAAATGTCCAAAAAGCATAAAAAAATTAGATGTCTAGCAGTTTCGAAAATAGATGGTCTTGCAAGATACGTCCAAAGTCAGACATAGATGAACTATTGAATATGCCTCTCCACATCTCCTGTTATAATAGTTTATTATTTGCTCTCTAGGGAAAAGAAAAGAAGTAAAACCTTTTTGGGTCATAATGAAGGAATGAATAATCTTCCACATTAAACTTGTATAGAATGTCTCAGAAAAAGTCAGAAAAAATGGAAGGAATAAGCTTCAAATAGCTCTGACATAAAAATCGAATTCATCATCAGCATAAAAACCTTTCCACTTAATAGGGGAAATTATTTAATTAAGATAAAGTACTTAATAAAAAGATTCCTGCTTCTTTATCTATATAGGGAGGCATAATAATAAATAAAACGTCTAAGTCCCCTTTTGGCCTAAGGCCTTAAACGTTGAAAGTAGAAGCAGGGAAAATGTCCATTATAAAAAAAAAAGTCCAAAAGGAGGTTTTCTTTGATAATAGCCTGCCTCTACATTCAGCTGTTTAAACGTCCAGACCACCACTACGTCTAAACTTATACCATATAATGAACCTAAAAAAAGCCTAAGCCCCAAACGTCCAAAACAAGGGCTTTTAGGCGAAGGAGGAACCATTCCTTCGCCTAAAAGCTGGATTCTGTAACTAATGTCTGTCACCGGTTACAGAATCCACCCCCCCCCCGACATCAGGGCAAGAGGGAGTCCAAGCCCTCTTGCCCCATGATCCCCAAACCCTCCCCCGACGACATCGGGGCAAGAGGGAGCCCAAGCCCTCTTGCCCTGTGGCATCCCCGACCTCCCCGACACTATCAAGGCACGAGGGCTTGGGCACCCTCCTGGCTGAATCGGACTTGGCCGGGGGGGGGTTGGGTATTGCGGGGCAGGAGGGCTTGGGCTCCCTCCTGCCCCGATAGTGTTGGGGAGGTCAGGGGTGCCATGACTGCAGGAGACCGGAGAGGAAATCTTTTGAGTGTTACCATCTTGGTGGACTTTGACCTTGCTCAGGACTGCAGCGCTTCATTAACAACAGAAGCCTGAGCGTCGGGAATCGTTTCCCAGTGGGCACCCGCGGAGACAGACGGCCTGATGTCACGCGGGTCTTTCTCCTGTGGGTTAAAGGGACGCCGCGACTGCAGGAGACCAGAGAGGAAATCTTTTGAGTGTTACCATCTTGGTGGACTTTGACCTTGCTCAGGGCTGCAGCGCTTAATTAACAACAGAAGCCGGAGCGTCGGGAGTCGTTTCCCAGCGGGCACCCGCGGAGACAGATGGCGTGACGTCACGCGGGTCCTTCTCCTGTGGGTTAAAGGGACGCTGCGACTGCAGGAGACCGTAGAGGAAATCTTTTGAGTGTTACCATCTTGATGGACTTTGACCTTGCTCAGGCCTGCAGCGCTTCATTAACAACAGAATTTGAGCGTCGGGAGTCGTTTCCCAGGGGGCACCTGCGGAGACAGATGGCCTGATGTCACGCAGGTCCTTCTCCTGTGGGTTAAAGGGACGCCGTGACTGCGGTGCGCGGCCGCAGGGCTTGGCCAAAGGGGCGTGCCCTAAGGGGCATGTCTGCCCCTTGGGAGCCCCTTGGAGTCACTGGGAGAAACGGGAGAAACTGTATGTATCAAAAGTTTTAATAATATGGGGAAAAGAAAAGGTAAAGCAAAGGTATCCACGCCAATATTATTAGGTCCCATAGATCGGCATTTTATTTCATCTAGTGCCTTAGGCCACAGCCAGGGAGCGGATTCGCTATCAGGGGCATCTCTTAGCCCCCCAGGGAGAACTCCACCGAATATTCCTGATGGTCTGGAGTCCAAGCCTGGCTCCAGTAGTCAGTCGGATGGACTCCCTGAACAATTGGGGTCACCTTCATTAGTTTATGGGGTGATGCCCAAAGCCTTATCTTTTCAAGATGAGGCTTTGTTTGCCAGGGAATCCCAGACTGAATCTCAGGAAGTTACCTTAAAAGATCTTTGGCAAATTAATACTTGTATGGAGGGGTTATTAAAGTCTGTGGTGACACAGAATCTTAAATTTTCACAAGAGGTGATTGAAAAGTTTGTAAATGTTGATTCTAATTTAAAAATTATGGAAAAATCGATTAGAACAACAGAGTCTCAAGTGGTTACATTACAAGCAGTTTCTTCAACAGCTGTTAAGGACTTTCATATCACTCATATGCGATTTGAGAAAATGGAGAACTTATATAGAGCAAAAAACCTACGTCTAGTTAATTTCCCTAAAACTCACTTGCTATCTCCAGAAATATTGGTCAAGAAATATTTTAAAGAAGTTTTGGGGATGACAGACGTAGAAAATTTGCCTTTAACAAATTTGTACTATATTCCTCAGCGGAAAAAAGTTCCCACAGAATTGGGTATAGATCAGTTAGAACAAATTGATTTTGACTTAACTGGTTTCCTAGAAGACTCACAGGATATAATTCAAACTAGATCTACACTCCTTATAACTTGTACAAGAGAGATAGATAAATCCTTAATAATGAAAGCTTATTTTAAAATAAGCAAACGAAATATTGTGGTGATAATGTATTGATTTTTCCAGATGTGGCTCAAGCAACACAATTAAGAAGAAAATCCTTTATGGCTTTGAAATCTAGGGTGTTGGCTTTAGGAGCCACATTTTATTTGAAATTTCCCTGTAAATGCTTGATTAAATTTAAGGAGAATGATTATGTTTATTGGGACTCTACTCAGTTAGAACAATTTTTGCAACATCAAGAATCTAATTCCTCTGCCACCACATAATTAATATTAGGAGTTTTTGAAAATGATTGATCTATATGATCATGTTTATTTTTGAGATTTTGTTACGTTATATTGTTATTTCTTCTCTTACGTTATGAGGACTAGAGGAATTTTGTGATAACCTTTTGGTTATATAACTGTTTCTTTAATTTTGTATATGAATTATCCTTTCCTTATTATTATGTACAAGTAATAATGTTAAAATTTGAATAAATGAAAAAAAAAAAGAAGGCTTGGGCTCCCTCTTGCCCCGATGTCATCGGGGAGGGTTGGGGATCATGGGGCAAGAGGGCTTGGCCTCTCTCTTGCCCCAATTTTATCAGGGGGTGGTGATATATCACGGCAGGAGAGATTGGCTATCTCCCCTGCCGCGATGCGATCACTCCTCTACACGAACTGCCACAACCCGCGGCAGGAGAGATTGGGCATTTCTCCTGCCACAGGTCGCAGCAGTTCGGGTAGAGGGGTGATCGCATCACGGTAGGGGAGATGAGGCATCTCTCCTGCCACAATGGTTGTGGTAGGGGGGTGGGTAGGTTGCCGGGCCTCTCCGGATTGCGCCAGCCGCCATCAGCTCAGCGGCCCCATTTTCGAAACTTATACCTGTTTTGACTTGGTCTAAGTCAAAATGTATAAGTGCCGACTAGGCAACCTGTCAAATGTTTTGGTTATACCTGTTATGCGCCTAGGTGTAGGTCGGCCCACCTCCCGCCCTTTCCCCTCCTCTAAAAATGCCTCTTTTCTCTCTGTGCGTTTAGAGGCAGGGGAAAGACCTAAGCTGGTTTTAGATATGTCTAAAACCAGCTTTGATTATGGGTACTTGGACTATCAGGCTTTTTGATCGTCCAAGTAGCCATTTAGGCCTCTTTTTAGACTTTTCTTTTTTTTTTTTTTAGTTTGAGCCCCATAGAGTCCAAGTTTGATGGTGGCCAATGCTTTTCTTAGCTGCTTCATGGTTCTGTGGAAAAAAAAATCAGTGTGGACTAAAGAGAAAGGGAAATACAACTTTGAAACATGCATCTGAACAATCCAGTAACTCTCAAACCTGTCCTGGGGGACCTCCAGCCAGTTGGGTTTTCAAGATATCCTTAATGAATATGCTTGAGAAAGAGTTGCATATAATGGAGGTGGAAGGTGTGCAAATCTAAGCAAAGAGAAAATCTTGCCTTACTGTAGTGATCAAAAAAACAAAAAAGGCAAGAGAGATGTCCTAACAACCAAATGATATTGCTTTTAAAGAATAAATTTATATCATTTGGTTGTTAGGATATCTCTCTTGCTAGGCATGCAAATCTGGCATATGCATATTCATTAGATATATCCTGAAAACCCGACTGGCTGGGGGTCCCCAAAGATAGGTTTGAGAATCAATGAAAAATCAATTTTATGAAAAGTATACCTAAAATGTACAGGTGCATATTCCTCATGTGCTATACCTGTTGAATATTCACAATATGGCAATTGCCACAATATAGCTGGCATCAAGCTCTGGAATGCGCTGCCTGGTATTCTGCGATTCTGTTATGGGAGATTGAACTTTAAGAAAATGTTGAGAACACAATTATTTTTTAATGCCTTCCTGGGCTGATACTATTCTCTGTTCATTCTTTCCTGCCTGTAAATGATTTTATGGGATTTTGCGTTTTCATCTTCTAGAATGAATTTAAAAGAAGATTAGTTAATGTCTTCTTGTGTTTGTCTTGTTGAAACATGTTTATCATGTCTTAAATATGTACACATGTAATTTTGTAAACTGCATAGTTTTTATGTGGTATATAAATTTTTAAATAAATATTAAAATGTTGATGTCAAACCGACCAATCAGGAATGTAATTCTGGTGGGCTCACAATCTATCTAATGCACCTGGGGTAGTGGAGGATTAAATGACTTGCCCAGGGTCATAAGGAGCAGTGAGGGGTTTGAACCCACAACCTCAGGGTGCACTAACCACTATGCCACACGCTAATCTTGTAATGCAATCTCCTCCCCTTTGGGAAGGTACAATCCACTGAAGCACAAGACAATGCAATGAATCTAAAAGATGTTGTTTTTATATACAAAAGGGGGTATTTCAGATAATTTATACAATGCTCCCACTAAATTTTATACTATTCATATGGTGCCCCACTTTATCAACAAACTCACCCACATGAGAAATAAATTAGGAGGTTGAAGTATCATAGTATTCTCAGTAAAGGGACCTCTTACAGCATGGATGTTATTTCAAGTCCTCATCCTTTTTTTATAAACAATGCATTGCTAATGGGGTTCATAGTCATTCGCGCGTGAGACTTCAGTGCGCCGACATTGCAGCACCGACAGTTTGGCGCAAGACACTAGCGCGCCGCCTAAAAAAATGACTTTTAAAGAGTTCCGATACAGGGTGTGAGTGGGGAACCCCCCCCCCAGTTTATTTCATACTCTTCGCGTTGCCATTGGGGGGGGGGGGGGGGGGTGGAACCCTGCATTATAGAGTAATCTTAACTTTTTCCCGATTTTTTAGGAAAAAGTTAAGTTTTCTCTATAATGTGGGGGGTTGCACCCCAACGGCAGCGCAAACAGTCTGAAGTAAAGTGGGGGGTTTCCCCCCACACACCCCCTGTCAGAGCTCTTTAAAAGTCACTTTTTAGGCGGCGCGCTGGTGTATTGCGCCAAACTGTCAGCGCTGCAATGTCGGCACGCTGAAGTCTCACGCTTTTTTGTTTTCCCATCACTGCTAATGGCAGTGTCTCTTTCCAAGTAGTAATTGTTCTTCAATGTCCTATAAAGGTGAATACGTGGGAAACAATTGCAAATGCAAGCAGGGTCTCACTTCCGGCTCACCACAGGGACCCCTGAAGAAGACTTTTTGTCAAAACGCAGACCGTGTTGGGTCCTGTATCTCTAGCGGACTAGGTCCTTTAAGGCTTTTATGTGGATGATTTATTTTTATGTGGATGAAATTATTTTATGTGGATGATTTCAGTGTGCCTTTGGAACTTTGACACTTTCAAATAAAGTCCATTTAGGAACATCGTTACTCCAAAGAATTTTTTTTTGTTTTCTCTGGATTTTCTTCTTTGTGGATATTTTGGGGTCAATTCTTTTTGTTTTTTGGTCATATATTTTAGAACATGTGTTAAGACCTTTGGCTAGGATTCTGTAAATGGCGCCATTATCGATGGCCACCGATCATGGATACACGAAAGGTAGGCAGCAGACATGTAGGCCAGGGTTTAAAGGCCTACATTTCTGTCACCTACCTTTCATGAGAATCACACCTAGGGAGGCACTTTACAATGTCTAGCGCCACTTCCAGTGTTAACCATGCCTTTTGTGGTGTTGGGCATCTTAAGGTGCCTCTGTAGGCAGGATAATGGCAGCCTGTTTGGTGACACCCTTAGGTGCCTCCAATTTTTTAAAATTGTGTTTTGTTTTTAATCAATGTAGCCAATTAGGGGCAGATTTTATTAATGGGTGCCCTGATTGTAGGGAGCGATAGGTGTCCTATCATTGTCTAGCAGCCTACACTGTCATATTGTTCAAAACAAGCCAGGCATGGATGTTATTCAAAAATACCATCTGGGAAGTCCAGAACCAGATATATTCCATGTATTAAAAAGGAGAAAGGAAGGTTATATGACAGCTAGGTAACAAGTAAAGCGAATGAAGCTATTAGAGCTAAAAGAAAATCTTCAGAGAGTGGAAGAAACATCTAACTCAAGATAATAGGAAACAGCATAAGGAATGGTTAGTCAAATGCAAAGCTCTGATAAGGAAGGCAAAGAGAGACCCTGAAAAGAAGATTATAGTAAAGGGAAAAACACTTAGGGCTGGATTCACTAACCTGCCCGATTGGGTCCTGATCCCAGCAGGTCTGACTGTTTCAGCAAACTTAAACATGCAGATGAGGGCGATCGGAGGAACGCCCCCCCATCTGCCTGCACAGCTCGTGCATGCGCAGACCATAAGAGCAGCGATCTTTTTTTAAAAAAATCTTTTTTTACTTTTGACTTCAGGGAAACCCCGCCACCTCCACTGACCCCAACCTGCATGGCTCCTAAAAGCTGGTCCCGCTTTTGCCAGCTGCCGCCCTCACAAAAAGATAAATGGTACAATCCCTAATCCTAGGTCTAATAGACTACTGCAACATACTATATCTCCCATGCACAGCAACCATGATAAAACAACTACAAACAATACAAAACACAGCCCTAAAACTGATCTATTCACTGAAGAAATTCGACCCCATCACAGAGGCATACCACGACTCACATTGGCTCCCAATACAAGTGAGAATACACTTCAAATTTTACTGCCTACTATTTAAAGCAATAAACGGAGACAGCCCAGCCTATTGGAACAATCGACTAGTTCAAGCCACCTCAACCAGACATAGGAGAACCCACGCACCATTCACACACCCTCCAACCAAAAACATCAAAAGAAAAAAACTGTACGACAAC
This sequence comes from Geotrypetes seraphini, assembly GCF_902459505.1. Lineage (NCBI taxonomy): Eukaryota > Metazoa > Chordata > Amphibia > Gymnophiona > Dermophiidae > Geotrypetes > Geotrypetes seraphini. The sequence continues at coordinate 308,279,395 of NC_047086.1, read as the reverse complement.
CTCCTAGCCACTCGAGTTGCAACACTTGACCCACAACGTTACAACCTAGTGCCCATGACCACAGACTACAAAACCTTCAAGAAATAAAAAACCCTTCTATTCAAAAAACACATAAAACCGAACTAACACAATCAGGAATGTCCCAAGCATCACCTGCAACTACTACATATGTACCTCCAATATCATGACAACTCAGATGTAATCCTTAGCAACTCAAAGAAATGTACAAACTACTCCCTAAATACTTATAATCTCCGGACAATCCATTTGTAATCCGCCTTGAACCGTAAGGTAATGGCGGAATAGAAATCCCTAATGTAATGTAATGTAATCGCTAACGCGTGCATGTTAGTCTATGGATGCATTAGCTTTTAGCGCACCTTAGTAAAAGAGAGGGTAAATCAGATATAAATAAAGAATGTAAAAATAGAAAGTGCTCCCCCAACATCACTGGCTGGAACTGGAGGGAGCGCCTGGTAGAATGGAGCTGTCCTCCTCCAGTGCAAGTTAAAATCTTGAGCCCTTCTGGGTGCATCCAATCGACATTGCTTTGTTCGTGTCCGGGGGTGGAGTGACTCTCCCAAGTCTGCCCATCACCCTCTTCTCCCCGATGTCACTGGCTGGAACTGTAAGGAGCTCCTGATGGAATGGAGCTGCCCTCCTCCACTGTAAGTTCAAATCTCGAGCCCTCCCAGTGATGTCCAATCGGTGTCACTGTTTGTGCATCAGGGGGTGGAGTGACTCTCTCAAACCTCCTCCGCTGTAAGTTAAAATCTCGAAATACAAAGAAAGCCCATTCAATTCTTATTAATGAGACCTGGCATTCACCAACTGAGTGTGCTTTCTCTTTGAAATTTCCATTAAAGTATATTATTAAATTATACTTTTCCAGTATTCTCATTTCATTTCCTTCATTGGTAGCAGAAGGTTCATTAAGATGACCCTCCAACTGTCATTCTTAATTTAAAGTAATCATGATGGGGTAAAAGAGGGTTTGGCAGTGTTTGTATAATTTCATTGTGATTATATTATCTTAGATCCTTGAATTTTGTAGACTTCATGCAAGTAAGTTTGAATTATTTCTTAAAATCCACTTTTTTATTTATTTCTCCATTATCAACATATTTTTGTACAAGCAATTTTGCATGATTGATCATTTAAATAATTTGCAGAAAAACATATTTTTAATAGTCCCTTTACCGTACTCAAAATACTTGTTCAAGCTATGATTCTTCCTTATTGTAACAAGACCTGTCTTTTTATTTACTTCAAATTACAATTTTGATGCAGGTTTCAATAGTGCTAAATGGACATCATAACTCCTAGGAAATATTTTGGCCCCCTTTTATCAAGCTGTGTGGTGGGGTTTTTATCATCAGCTGCTGTGGTAAAAGCTCCAACGCTCACAAGAAGCTTTATGCAGTTAACAATAATAGAAAAAGCTGGACACACAGCGAAATACAATCATTAAACAACCACAAATTTTACAAATAGGTCTTTAGCAACTTTCTAAAATGCTGATAAGGGACAGAACTAGTGATCAGGCCTTTAAATTATTTATCCCAGGCTATAAATCATGGCACACAGGTTGGATGCAGATCTCCCAAATTTTATAACACTGGGCACATTTTAAGGGAGTGCCCATGACCCACCCATTCTCCTCCCATGGCCCCGCCCCTTTGCAGATCCACACGGAATTAATTAGGCCCTGTTCTGTAAATTGGTGCATAAGCGTGTTTTTGTGTGGATCTGCTAGTTCTGCCCCGTCCTGGTGCCTTGCATCTGTTAGAACGCTTTTTCATGCCAAACATTCAGCGTGGAAATAGCACCTAACCATTTGGTACCATATATAGAATTTCCCCCTATGCCACTTACATACATGCATTCTTATAGAACAACACATAGGTGTTTTATTGCTACAAAGGAAACATAAGCATATACTTACCTGCATTATGTACTACCAGCATTATGTACTCCATTATGTATTACCAGCTAGTAGTATGTATTTGGTTGTTGAATGGTAGGTTTAACTCTGCTATTTACATAGCCAAATCTATCGAGCTAAATTTTACTGGTTGGTGCTGAACATTATACTAACCCCCTATCTCTATATCTGGACATCCACATTTACATGCTCTAGTGCAGGGATCTCAAATTCCCTCCTTGAGGGCCGCAATCCAGTCGGTTTTTCAGGATTTCCCCAATGAATATGCATGAGATCTATGTGCATGCACCGCTTTCAATGCATATTCATTGGGGAAATCCTGAAAACCTGACTGGATTGCGGCCCTCAAGGAGGGACTTTGAGACCCTGCTCTAGTGGCATGTAAATGTGGATGTCCAGATATAGAGATAGGGGGTTAATGTAATGTTCAGCACCAACCAGTAAAATTTAGCTCGATAGATTTGGCTATGTAAATAGCAGAGTTAAACCTACCATTCAACAACCAAATACATACTACTAGCTGGATGATCAGCTGCAGAATTAGGCAAGTGTGATTGAATTGTTCCATGACAACTGGCTAAATGTACTTGGGCATTTTTCTACTCTGTTGGTTTTTGAAATTTGCTCCCCATGTTATAGGCTTTGCATAAATTAATTGGGGGAAAGAGAACAGTCATTTTTAAATATAGTGTTTGTATTCAGCTCTAAAAAGGCTAAAGACAAAAGCCTGTATTTTTCCTTTGGCATACCCTGACATAAAAAATATGCTCTTAATGTGTCTATATATTATTGTTTTCCCACTTAGGGGCCTTGGATCTAATTATTTTCGTATAGACACAAACTGGGAAAATCCCTCTAGAACATCAAGCTCTTAATTTGCATTGTTAATGTCATGATGAAGAAAGCACTCACACCTTCTGGATAATTACTATATGTCTATTAAAATGAATTAAGCATCTTTTAAAACAAACTTGTTTGCTCTATATTCATTCTGTTAATGTGCAGCATTTGCTTCATTATTTCTAGGAAAATGTCACCCCTGCTATGTTGGAGAAAATCAGTGATTAAATACCTTTATAGTAATTACCTCCAATAACATATGTTTTCTTTTTTTTCCCAACCTAACAGCACAAATTAAAATAACTGAATTAAAATATGTACAAGCAGAAGCAGTAGCTTGCCGGCAATCTGACCCACTAATTATTTATTGGCAGAAAGGTCAGGAAATTAAATGATGATTTCAAGCCAGAACATTGTGTTCACTTTCTTAGAAAACAGAGAGGCGATACTTGAAGAGAAAAATGAATTTGCATGTGTGTCAAGACCTGGAGAAGACAAAAGAAACCTTATTTAGACATATGTATTGTTTTACTAAATATATTCAACAGCTATTTTATCATACTTCAGAAATAGTATTTAGAATAGGCAGCAGGTCACTGAAAACTCATGTGGGTGGATGACAGTGTGTAATATTATTAATATGTTGAATACATCTGTGTACCGATGTGTAGGACTTCTTTTCCAGGTATCTTAGCAATAATAGTTTTATTTTATGGATACATTTTGGAATCTATCTACATTACTATTTTTGGATTTTGTAGAACAGTGTTTCTCAACTCGATCCTGGGGTACCCCCTTGCCAGTCACGTTTTCAGGATACCCACAACGAATATGCATGAAATAAATTTGCATATAATGGAGGCAGTGTTTGCAAATCAAGTTTATGCATATTCATTATGGATATCCTGAAAACCTGACTGGCAAGGGGGTACCCCAGGATCGAGTTGAGAAACACTGTTGTAGAATATGAAAACCATCTAAATTGGTATAAAGAAAGACATTTGCTGAAAGTAGAAATCTTCTGTCCCTAATGCTGTAGTAAAATGGGCTTGAAGAACTTGTCTGTATTACATCTTTTAACCTCTGGAGGTTAAAAGGATGTAATACAGATAATAGGAGTCACCATTTAAGCCTTTTAGTTCTTTCTTTCTTTTTTCTTCAAAAATTTTAGTCTCATGTATAAAAGCAGGGGTGCCCACACTTTTTGGGCTTGCGAGCTACTTTTAAAATGACCAAGTCAAAATGATCTACTAACAGAGAAAATGTTAATTATAATTTATATTTGGGAGTTATTTTCAAAGAGGTCAAGGCAGATGACTTTAAAATATGCAATGTCACCTTAGTAACAACTATACAAAAATAGACAAATAAACCCCTCCCCTTTTATTAAACCGTGATAGTGGTTTTTAGCACAGGGAGCTGTGCTGAATGCCACGCGCCGCTCCTGACGCTCATAGGCTCCCTGCACTAAAACCGCTATTGCAGTTTAGTAAAAGGGAGCCATAGTGCAAAATATAGACAGCAGTTATAAATTCTCAAAACGGACACATTTTGATCACTAAATTGAAAATAAAACGATTTTCATACCTTTGTTGTCTGGTGATTTCATGAGTCTCTGGTTGCACTTCCTTCTGACTGTGCATCCAATATTTCTTTCTTTCTTTCTCCTGCATGCTTCTTATCCTCCAGACCTCATTCCATTTCACAAACATCTCTCTCTGTCCCTCCATGAGTCCAACTTATTCTTCCTCTCTCCCTGCCCCCCCTTTCTTTCTTTCTCTCTCCCTGCCCCCCGAGCCACCACCACTAATTTCTCCCTGCTTTCCTGATGCTGCAAAGCCAGGTCCGCGCCGGGCCCACAAGCAAAAAAAAAAAAGACCATGGTTGGGAGGAGAAGGAGGGAACGAGAGAAGAGGAGATACCAGACCACAAGAAAGGAGGGAGGGAAGGAGAGAAATGTCGGACTACTGGAGAGAGAGGGAAGGAGAGAGAGATGCCAGACCAGGGAAAGGAAGGGGGAGAGAGAGGTAGCTGAGAGTGAGAAGAGAAGGACAGGGAGATGTGAGACCACAAGGATTCTTGCTTCTACTGGAGTGACAAATGTTATGGCTCTACAAAAGCTGTTTAACAGTAGACCACTTATCTGAAAAGGTCAGTTCACGGCTCCAACACAGTCTGTGTTTCGCTACGCTTCATCAGGAAGACAGAAGGATAAGCTTTTTATATTGATTTTATTTGCAGTGTGCAGTGCCTGAGTCCTTTGGTCTACACACTTAAGAACATAAGAAGTTGCCTCCGCTGAGCAAGACCATAGGTCCATCCTGCCCAGCGGTCCGCTCCCGCGGCGGCCCATCAGGCCCATCGCCTGAGAAGTGGTCTATATCTATCTATACCCTTCAATCCTTTTTTCTTCAAGGAATCTATCCAAACCTTCTTTGAAACCATTTAATGTTTTGCTGCCTACAACAGCCTCTGGGAGCGCGTTCCATGTATCCACCACCCTCTGAGTGAAAAAGAACTTCCTAGCGTTTGTTTTAAACCTGTCCCCTTTCAATTTCTCCGAGTGCCCCCTTGTACCCGAGTGCCCAACTTGATGTTGAAACAAGATGTATGTAGGGCAGAAAGTGAAAGAGAGAAAAACAACAAATGGATAAGGCAACCCTGGAAACAGTTAAGAACACAGACAAAAGGAAGTTCAATCAGAGTCTGGTAAAAGATGATTAGAGAAATAAAATCACCAGTCAACAAAAGTATGAAAAATGATTTTATTTTCAATTTAGTGATTGAAACATGGTGGTTTTGAGAATTTACATCTGCTGACTATATTTTGCACAGTTCAGGATGAAATGCATTTGTTTCTAATTCTCTGGTGTTTTACTGCATGCAGCGTCTGGCATCTTAGGGTTTCATTTGTGTATATTAGGACTTTTAGTTTGTGGTCCCGTATTTGTTTGTGTCTGCATGTGTGACCAAGGCCAGGTGTTCTGATAGGAATGAATGTTGAGAAGTGCCATATAGTGTGCTATATTGCCTGGTTGAAACTGGGGTTTGTTTTTACGTGGCTGAGACTTTCAATATCGTAGATATTTTAACAATAGCTTTACATAATTAGTGCCAAAGTTAAACAGCAAGACATATACTATCCATCACAGTCTGCATTATAAACTCATAACTCTAGCATTGACCAGAGGAGCTCATCATAGTTTACAGCCTTCTGTTGTAAAGCCCGTTTATCTAATTCATCAAAGGGTTTCTTCCATTACATGCCTACATGTGCAAAATCTGTGCTAACTCAAGACATATTAGGGTTGGATGTGATCCATGCTTCCACAAATAACAGACATTGCTGTTACTGTTTCATTATTTGAAGATGCAGGTTGAGTGTGATGGTATGTTTCTCTTTATGACCTTTTAAAAAATTAGAATTGTCTGGTTTATGTCAGACACACAAGTGTCATGTGAACATTAACCTGTTGTGGAAGGGATTTTATAAGAGGCTATACAGTTTTATAACACACCATATAAATAGTTCTTCAGTCTGTTTCTGATTTATTCTGGTATATATAAATAAAACTCTGGAAAGACCTGTTCGTCATACTAGCTAATATCTAAACTAACTGTTCTGATTTAGTGAATACTTCTGGTTGATATTTTTTTTTTCTTCCAAATGGCTTTTAGCTTGTGCTGTGTATCCAGCAGTGCAAACGCTGCTGCTTCTCTGTAAGATGGACAGAAAGCATGAGCTGAACTTTTCCATACACTTCATATTTTGATTGCAAGTGCACACTTGAAAAATCAGGTGTTAAATCACGTTGAATCTTTACAGAGTGTCTTCTATTATTTCAGTTGGAATTTTGCCCAGACATCTTCATCCCACTGGTCTTCTTTGATAGTACTAAGAAATGAACTAAGACTTTTTAGCAGTGATTTTTGAACAGTTTGTGGCTTTGAAAACTATGGGGATGATTTTAACATAGATATAAAACAACATGGACATTTTCCCTTTGAAAATAAGGAGAAATTAAATGCATTAAAAACATTCACATAGGGCTCCTTTTACAAAGGTGCGCTAGCCGTTTTAGCGTGCACTAAAATGCCGCGCACGCTAGCCACTACTGCCTCCTTTTAAGCAGGCGGTAAATCTTGGGCATGCGCTAAAAACGCTAGCACACCTTCGTAAAAGGAGCCCATAGCTTATTCATGGTCTTTTATGTAGGTAACTGGGAAATGGGATATAACCTGGATGCTTTTGAAAAATATACATTCAAAGAGAGATGTTGTATGTATGTACAAGAATTTGCAAAAGTTGAAAATTTATTTGCTGGATTTTCAGCACCTAGGCAACCAGAGTAATTCAAGTACCAAGCTGCTGAAAAGCCAACGAATAAATTTTCTAAACTTTTGCAAATTCTTGTACATACATCCAACATCTCCCTTTGAATGTGTCACGGTGGCCTGTTAACCTTCTGGTTTAGCACATACATATTATGAAAGGTCTGCTCAGAAAAGGGCAATATGTGCCCAATATGTAACTAAGTATGGAAGATCCAGTCCAGAAATAAAACCAACAAACCAGCATAAAAATATAAATAAATTGCATCAATTAGGTAATTAGGTATGAGTTTTTGAGCTTTTTATGAAAGTACAAATGAGTAACCTCCACAGTAGGATCTCCCGTATGAGGAACGACTGGGTAAGTTGCAGCTGTACTCACTCGAGGAACGCAGAGAGAGGGGAGACATGATCGAGACGTTCAAATATGTCACAGGCCGTATCGAGGTGGAAGAGGATCTCTTTTTCCTTAAAGGACCCACGGCAACAAGAGGGCATCTGTTGAAAATCAGGGGTGGGAAATTTCATGGCGACACCAGAAAATATTTCTTCACTTAGCACACGCTACAATATTGCACACGCTAAACGCCAATACCTCCTTAGAGCTTGCATTAATATTTTTTGTTTAGCGTGTGGTTAGTGAAAGGAGCCCCAAGTGTATAGCATCATAATTTAAGCTTTGATCTTTACAAAATACATTGATCTCATTCTAAAACTCCCTAGCGTGTACGAAAAAACCAGCTTACTCACCAGGACATTGAATAATTGTAAAAGGAGCCCTAGGTTTTAGTGCTTGCTAGTGAAGTGAAAGTCTGGAATAGTACTCGTACTTCTTGGGTATGGATTATTTTTTTGTTGTTGTTGTTAAAGCATTTGAACATATGGATTGCTTGTTGTAATGTTTGGGCTTAGTTGCAACCTACTGTGTACTATTGATTGTTTTTTAAGCTATATATTTTAAAATTTAATATAGATTGATATTTATTATTACAGTTTTTGTCTCAGTCCCTAACACAGCACCAGAGAGGGCAAAACATGGCCATGTCAGGCAATTGAGAATTGTCATTGTTTGTTGCGATAAAACAATTTATTTATATTGTTATGCTGGTTTGCAGATTTGCTTGCCTATCTGTTTTTGGGGGGAGTAAGTGTGGAATGACATATACATTTATATTTTGGTTTTTCAGTTATCTTTTTCTTTTTATTCATATGTGAATTGTCCTCCAAAAGACTGTTATGTTTAACAGCTGTGTGTGTTCTGATGTCATTTCATACGCCATTACACAGAGAGTGTGTTGCCTTTCGCGGGGCTCCAGGCATCTTTAAATGCCCCGGACGCCATTGCTGCTTACTGTCTTCAGCTCTAGTGTGATTGTGCCTACCTGTTACTTGCAGGATTCATTGCTTTCCGTCTTTATTGAGCGGATTGGCTGCTTTTTCGTCTCTCCAGCATTTCATCCCTACTCCTAACAAAGATTCCAAAATGAGGCTCTGTTGAGTGGAGACAGAGTGACAATGTGAACTCAATGGGACTCAGCTAAGTTAAACTATATCTTAGCAACATTGCCTTAACGATAGACAGTGATTTTTGTATTTTTTCCATTATTACACTTCTCCCTCCTTATCTGCGGGGGTTAAGTGCAGAGCCAGACTGTGAAGTGTGAAAAACCGCAAATAACTTTTCGGCCAGCTCTGACCCACCCCCGCCTCCCTCCTGTGTCCCCAGAACCTTACCTGGTGGACAGGAGCGATCTTCCTATGCTCCTGCCCAGTGCAGAGCCGTCACCAAAATGGCTGCCATGAGTTCCCGTTGTAGTCTCAAGCCTACAGCGGGAACTCACGGCAGCCATTTTGGTGACAGCTCTGCACGGGGCAGAAGCATAGGAAGATCGCTCCTGCCCTGCTTCACCACTAGACCATCAGGTAAGGTTCTGGGGAAGCTCAGACGGCTAAAAAATAGCCCAAAAAAAGAAATTGTTTAACCCCCCCCCCAAAAAAAAAAAAAAAACTGAGAATAACCGAATCTGCGGATACTGAAACCGTGGATTTGGAGGGAGAAGTGTATTTTGATTGTTTTTGAAGCCTTCCTTCTGGGAGGTTTAAAGTGCCTCTGTCTTTTTGCAGCGTTTTGTGTTTATTAGCACTTATATTTAATTTTGAAAAAATTATTTGGGGACATTGTGATGTACAGGGCAGTGTTTATTTAGACCTTACCGGTCTGGTGCTAGTCATCAATAAGCACTTGCCCAGGGCTAAAAATGAATCGAAGGGCCGACTGAGCTCGTACTGAGGTCCCTTTATTTTCATTATTAATATATTTTTCCTTATTAGATTGGATGCTGGTGTCTATTCTCATCAGGAGTTTAAAGCTCTCACCAATTCTTTATGGTTTAGTTCTTATTTTTATTGATGGATTTTGGGGTTTTTTTTGAAGCCTTTTACATAAATACAAACATAAAAAATTAGGGAACATCACAAAGCAAACTCTTACAATATTTCCCTTAAAATACACCCACTGTGCCATTGAAAAACCAGAGGCCTCAGAAAAACACTGTAACAAACAGCTGGGTTTTCAATAATTTTTTTAATCATAACCGATCAGAACATAACCGTAGCTGTCTCATCAGTGAGTTCCATAGTTTAATACCTGCAATACTAAAAGCAATCGCTCTGGTTTCAGCATATCTCCTCTTGCATTATCAGGTCTAATAACTTTTGATTTTCTGATCTCATGTCTCTGTTTGGCAGATAAGGTGCCACTACTCTATGAAAGTTCCATGGTATTTAATGATAAATAGTTTGATGGATTACAGAATTAGTGAGTAGTTGCTTTTTAAGTATACTCTGGACCTGCAACTGGTGGAGGTACGAACTGATAAAGGATGGAAAAAAAACCCATGCAGAGAGGAAGGATAAAACCCTGGCAGCCAGTCTGATGAGCAGCAGAGGCCGGTTAGCACACCTGCAGGATAAAAAGCAACTTCAGCAGCAATTTCCCTGGTATCATGCGGACCAGGTCCTTTTCTTTACTCTTCATTACTACAAATGAGCCCTACAATTTTCCTTAACTGAAACATAGTAATGACGAGCTGTGAGTATCTTTAGAAAGAACTTTCTGGTCTCAGTGCAATAAACTACTGTAATTATAACACACTCATTTAGCACATTGCTTATAGATATGAATATGCAATCCACAAAGTTATTGATATTCATAACTAGCAGAACATTAAGGACAATTTATGTTTTTAATTAACATGCGCATAAACACTTACCTAAAAATATCTAGATTATATAACTACACTGAGAGAATTTACATGTATATACAGTACTTTCCATCCTGGTTTATACTTACAAAAAAGATCTGAGAACTTCAGGCATTGAAGAAAACCAGGATCAGGGTAATTTCATAAACCGGCACCTAGAAGTATGCGCTGCTTGCGTGAATCATTGATGCCAGTAATTGGTAGAGACACATGTATATGCACTGTTCTATAAGATAGCGCATTATAGCGCCTAACTGCAAGGGAGCATTCATGTGGGTCAGGGGTCTCAGAGGCCGCAATCCAGTCGGGTTTTCAGGATTTCCCCAATGAATATGCATGAGATCTATGTGCATGCACTGCTTTCAATGCATATTCATTGGGGAAATCCTGAAAACCTGACTGGATTGCGGCCCTCAAGGAGGGACTTTGAGATCCCTGATGTGGGTGGAGCCAGGGTGAGCTAAAGACATGTTGCCAAATAATGCACACAACTTAGAATACTTTTATTTGTGTGCATTGTTTGGTGCACCTAGGTGCCCGCTTACACGATTCATTGCTTGGCATAAGTGATAGCACCTAACCTTTGGTGTGCCAAAACTGGTTTGTGTTAATATCTTATAATGACTTAGGTAGGCTTAAGTGTACTCCATTGTGGGGCTTACTTCTTGGTGCCAAATTATTGATAATGTATATTACTAGTATGATTTTACTATACATTTGACAATTTTTCAATACTAATATTTATTACTAGTTGTTTAGCCCGTTACATTAACGGGTGCTAGCAGCCCTTTTCCCTTATTTTTACCTCCTCCCTGTCCAGCAACACCTCCCCCCTTTCCCTGTTCCCCCCATATAGCAGTAGCCCTTCTCCTTTTATCTCCCCCTGTCCAGCAGCACCCCTCCCATTCCCTCCTCCCCCTGTCCAGCAGTAGCTCTTCTCCTTTATGTCCTGCTCCCCCCCCTGTCCAGCAGTAGCCCCAGGAAAAGAGTGAGGATCACAGGACCAAAGCTTTTATTCCAATCCTCTTGATGCCTGACATCCAAGTTGGGGAAATCCACTCTCCCCACCTCCTTGCTCCTGCTGCACTTCCTCCTCGGCTATACACACTTACATATAGCTCTCCGGCTCCTCATGCCCCTCCTCCACCTTCCGCTTCTTCGGCGGGGGCCAACGTTTTTTTTATTTTATTTTGTTTTCTTTTCGCGTGTTGGACCTAACAGCCCGAGCCTCCAGCAGTCTAACTCAGATGTTGAAAAAAACTTCGGCCCGTCCCCGTGCTCGGCCGCGGCGGGCTACAGCTGCCGCGGCCTGCAGCCGCCAACAGCCGCAGCAGCCGACATGCGTCTTGACCTTTTTTTTTTTTTTTTAGTTGAAAGACGCGGCGGTGGCTCCTCTCATGATCCCCACCTGCGTCGGAAGTCCGACGCAGGCAGGGATCATGAGAGGAGCCACCGCCGCGTCTTTCAAAGAACCGTAAACCGCGCATGTGCACTTCCTATGTGTCGCTACAGCTCACAGAAAACCAGCGCACACATAGGAAGTGCGCATGCGCGGCTTACCATTTTATTATATTAGATAGCAGAAACAGAAAGATATATGCTTTGAATATACTGTACATATTTGGGGGGGCTAAACACTGTTAGAGTGTGATACCATTTAAATGCTTTTTATAAGTATGATATCTAGTAAGAATTCCCTAAATTATTCTACTACATTGCAAATATATTGTTTCTCACAGAGCTCTGCTTTATGGCTAAGGATTGAAATTGAACTATTCATCAAGGGGAAACCTGAAAAATGTAGCTGTCCTACTTAGTGTTCATGTGACCTTTGCCAATTTATTTTATCTTTATGAGGGTAATTTTTATTCCACTTGTCTAGCTGCATAGTTGCTGATAGGTTTTGTCTGTGGACATTGCATCAGTTTTCAAAGTGGAAAATATTTGTACACTTTCAGAATTCACACTTGCCAAGTTTCCTGCACTGGATGGGAGCCTCCTGCTTTTGGGAATCAATTTCCTGCTCTCCCATGCAAGAACTGGACACTCCAACCCCATGCAATATATTGGTTCTATTTACTCTCCAGCAGCCACAGCAGACAGGTTCAAAAGTTGGAAGCCAGTGTGTCTTGCTACTAGTCTCATGAGGCACAGAAGAAAAGTAGCCAAGTTTTAACATCCTCATTCCCATGCCCTCTTTGTCGTTTGTCTTCCTACCTTAAAGCATCATGCCACCTAAAAGGCATGGGCCTAGCAGAGAGTGGAATTGGGGACTTGGTAAGGTTGAGCAGAAGCAAAGTAGGGGTGTGGCAAGGGCTGTGTGATGACGATCTCCCAATTCAGCGTTGCTTCTCTTTTGCAAATCTGAAAACTGTCTAAAGAGAGAGAATTTACAGAATCTGTACCTACTGCAATGGCCTTAAAAACTGCCGTAACCATGTCTCAGTAGATTGAATAGCACTTTGGTAATAATCCCCTCCTTTTATCAAGCTGCGCTAGAGGTTTTTAGTGCAGGTTGGCGAGGTAAGTGCTCCAAAGCTCACTTGAATTCTAGGAACATCAGAGCATTTACTGCGCCGGCTTGCACTAAAAGCCTCTAACACAGCTTGATAAAAGGGGCCCAATGTTTGCTTCAGAAAGGATTATGGTTTATATAGAAAACTGTTTAAGGAAAAGGTAATAGAGCATTTTTGTATTTGCAAAAGTTTGAAAGGTTTATCTAGAGACACAGAACCTACATACTTGTGGTTTAGCTAATTTTGTGTCTGTGTCTAAAATTGTTTTAAGCATATTTTGTTTTCTAAAGCCCTTGGTCTCTTTAAAGCACATAATTTTTTTTAACTCACTTCCACAATTCCACAATTGTTAATACTAGTATACCATGCTATTTAGGGAAAGCACACAAAGCCCTCATATGATATTTGTTAATTTCCATACTCAGATTTTCAGTCTCTTATTATCCCACTAACGCACCTTTTATTAAGGTGCGTTAGGGCCTTAACGCGCAGAATAGCGCCCGCTAGCCCTTAACACCAGTATTGAGCTGGCGTTATTCTAGAAGCGTACTGCACGGTTTAGCACGCGGTATTTTTGTGCGTGCGCTAAAAATGCTAGCGCACCTTAGTGTCTTGCCGAGAATCTCGGAGAGAGCAGGAACTCGAAGGCCTTGAGCATGCGAGTAAGCGAGTTTCCCTTACTTTCTATGGGGAAACTCACTTTGATATACAAGCAATTTGGTTTATGAGCATGCTTCTGGAACGAAGTATGCTCGTAAACCAAGGTTCCACTGTAATTGCATTTTCAGCATTTTCTTAAAATTTATCCTCCTAATACAGAATCGCTGAATACCAGGCAAGGCATTCCACAGTTCTACACCAGCCACAGAATCATTGATGCTCCAATCCAAACAAGCATAATTGATATTCTTCCCTCCAAACTTATTTTCATCCTATTTATAGATCTTTTCCCTAGAAAAGCGGAGACTTAGAGGGGACATGTTAGAGACTTATAAGATCATGAAGGGCATAGAGAAAGTGGAGAGGGACAAAAGAACATAAACAGTGCCTCTGCTGGGTCAGACTAGGGGTCCATCGTGCCCAGCAGTCTGTTCCCGCGACGGCCCCCCTGGTCCATGACCTGTAAGTGATCCTTTACCTAAATCGTTTATTCCCTATTCATTTAGTATCCTTTCAAAAACTACAAGAACGAGAGGGCATTCGGAAAAATTGAGAGGGGACAGATTCAGAACCAGGGCTAGGAAGTTCTTCTTCACCCAAAGGGTGGTGGACACCTGGAATGCGCTTCCAGAGGGTATGATAGGACAGAGTACGCTACTGGGTTTCAAGAAGAGATTGGATGATTTCCTGAAGGAAAAGGGGATAGAAGGGTATAGATAGAGGATTACTATACAGGTCATGGACCTGATGGGCTGCCGCGTGAGCGGACTGATGGGCATGATGAACCCCCTGGCCTGACCCAGCAGAGGCACTGCTTATGTTCTTATGTTCTAAGCTCTCTTCTCGGTTTATAATCTTTGGAGAAGCATGATACAATGTCTGATGGATAGGTTCTGATTCTTGTTTGTTTATATTGTATTTATTATTTTGTTAAATGCCAGTTCCCTAGATCTGGACATCAAAAGGTATATTTAAGATTATGGTACTTATAGTCAGAGGACCAGTGGAGAGGGGAGCCCTCCCCCCCCACCCCCCCCGAGATTGGAGAGTGGAGGATTTCAAGCCTATGTTTTGGGTGCGTTCAGAATTTAGCGCTCTAGGCAGATGCCTATGTTATCTGTACTTAATCCAACCCAGTGGATACCATCCCCTGTATTCTACATTTAGCTCATGGACTTGTGCACCAAAACTTCAGCACACTCTTGAGATCCGAGCGCAAATTAATTGGCTAACAAGCCAATTGACTTCAATAATTGGGTACTAACAAATTACTGAAGTTAATTGTCGTATGCTAAAATTTGTATGTGCTATTTTCTAAGGCATTGCACCTAACTCTTCTAGCATTAAACTCAAAAGGGGGTATGTCTATGGGCATGTCAGGGGCATTCTGAAAAGTTGCATATGTAGCTACAGATTACTGCTTCAGCATGCCTACTTGGGCACCAGCATATACACTAGGTTTCAGCAGGTATAAGTCTGACACCTAAAGTTTGGTGCTGGAATCGACGCTAAACCCCATTCTGTAAAGGGCACATACACCTCAAATATTTGTGCAATTCTGGTCGCTGTATTTCAAAAAAAGATATAGCGGAATTAGAAAAGGTACAGAGAAGGGCAAAAAGATAATAAAGGGGGTGGGATGACTTCCTTATGAGGAAAGGCTAAAGTGGTTAGGGCTTTTCAGCTTAGAGAAGAGATGGCTCAGGGGTGATATGATAGAGGTCTATAAAATACTTAGTGGCATTGAAAGGGTAGAAGTGAATCGCTTCTTTACTTTTTCAAAAGTACTAGGACCAGGGCAGGATTAATTCTTTGAGGACCCCTAGGCACACAAGTACACTGGGCCTCCCTAGCCCTGACCCGCCCAAGCCACGCCCCTTTCATTTACCTGTTTCTTGTTTACTTCTTTATTTCCACTTGTATTTCTTTTTTTCTTTTATTATAAAATTCAAAACAAACAACAAATATTACCATACCAGTGCCAGTGTACAGTTTTAGTTCTATGCAAACCCCAAACATCTCTGAACAAATCTCCCTTCCTTCCCTTCCCACCTACTTGCCAAGGACTTTAACTCTGAACCCTTTCCATGCATATATAAAAGTGTTCAAAAGTATTGTAAAGCAGCAATACTATCCGAAACATAAGTCTATATTAATAACCAAGTTTGCAACTCCTCTCAACTGCCTCATTCTATGTCGTCCAACTGTAACCCATATATATATATAAACAACCAAATCTGTAACTTCTCTAGTACGCTCCACTCCATGTATGTTAATTTGCAACAAAACAACAAGCCAAATGGTTAAAACCCCTAGAGATCTTCAGCGTCTTTACTACAGAGAAGGAAAGTGCACTGGAGCCGACATGAGGTAGAAACAGGAAAAAGAAAAGGGCAAAAGTTGGCACTGATCCAAGCCATACACCCCTATGATGTGGACTGCAAAACTCATAGCCCATCAAGGGAGAGCTGAGCCGCCAAGTTTGCGATCCCCGCTCAGGGAAAACATTGCGCCAGCAAGTACAAGCAGGAGTGCTCCAATGCAGAGGAAACATCGGTGTTGTGATCGCTGCACTAACATTCACTTGCCTAATAATCAGTTTCAATAAGTTGACCAGCTTATTAAAAATCACCTTTTAAATCCAAAGTGTTGCTGGGTTGTTTATTTTTTCCACCATCTGGACATACAGCCTGTTTTGACTACCCCTCTGGCTGTCATTCTGCCAGGAGTTCCCGCACTGATGTCTTCTCCTTTTCTGCCAGTCCATCCACACAGGACGAAAAGGCACATCATATTGGGCCAGACCTGGCAGATAAGGGATGAAGACATCAGCAGGGGATTCTCTGTAAACTGATAGCAGCTGTGGCAATCAAAAAAAGAGGAGGTCTGCTGTTAAGTATTCCAGGATCCATGGGATCCTGGAAAATTTTGCTTTTTCTTTTTTTTTTTTTTAATTAATTCTTTATTCATTTTCAAAAATACATTAAGTGTTAAATATATTCATTCATATTAACAATAAATACATCACTTACAAACAATCATTGATATATTTCATAAATTCTTATCCCTTCCCCTTTCCCGTCCCTCCCTCCCATATATTCCATTATCATATAAAACATATAATAATAAACTTCCCCCCTCCCTATACCTTAAGTTGATAAATATAAGGGAAACAAATTCAAATTAATCTTTACAATACTTTGTCAATGGTTTTCACACATCCTGAAACTTCTTAAAATATCCCCGTTGTAATGCAATAAACCTTTACATTTTATAGATATGGCATAAAGAATTCCACCAGAAGTTGTAATTTAATCTCCTCCAATCCTTCCAATTATATGTAATTTTCTGAATGGCAACACCAGTCATTATAAGTAGTAATTTATTATTATTCCCAGAAATCTGACTTTTTGCTCTCATTTCCATACCAAATATCACAGTATCATAGGATAATGCCACTGGGTTATCTAATAAATTATTAATTTGGTCCCAAATTGATATCCAAAAATTCATAAAACATGGGCAATGAAACAATAAATGATCTAAAGTTCCTACTTCTAGATGACAATGCGTCTGTATCAAAATGCCTAGCTACAGTAAAGATAATAGAATACTAGTAGATACATGGAAAACATTGCGATATATAAGTAATTTAACATCTATTCCAATTTTTAAATCTACAAAACAGTCTATATGGGTAAACTCCAAGATCCAAATTGTCGGAGAAAGGCTAGTCTGGAAGCATTGGATGGTAGCAGGAATACGAATATTGGATGATGTTATTTCTAATGGTACTATGCTTGAATTTTCACAATTGCAACATAAATTTGGTCTTAAAAACTCAGAAAATTTTAGATGGATGCAACTGAAGCATGCCATTCAGGTGGGGTTCCCTGATTGGAAAAACCTTAATAATCATTATAGTATGGAGTTTCTGTGTTTTCAGACAGACTTCTTGGGTCACCAGACCGCCCAGTGGTACAAAATGTTATGTGGATTTAATAAACAGAAATTAAAAACTGGTTTAAGAGATATTTGGAGCATTGAGCTTAAGCATGAAATTACTGCATCTCAATGGCCACGAATTTGGTCTTGGAGGATGAAATGTACGTTGTCAGCATCTATGAGACAAACTTGGTTTTTTCTGTTGCATAGAGCGTTGTGGACCCCTGTTAGGTTACAAAAATTAGATAGTTCTTTGTCTAAAATTTTGCTTTTTCACCAGGATACAATACTGTTTAAACGAGAATCCTAGTTTTACCTTGGTCCACAGAAATCTCTGAATAAACCAGCCTTCTCTATGTCTAGTATTGTGGTAAAGCAAACCAGAAGAGAATTCTGCACAACCCAAGTGAAGGCGAACAAATCACAGTGGAGATATAAATTGATGTTGGTGTGCAGTTTATTCAGTAGTCAAGGGCATTACTTGATGTCATATAACTGGCTTTGTTTTATCATATCAGAATGTGGAAAGAGTTGTAGAATAAGAGTAAAGATCTAATTAACTTGAAAAAAAACCTCGGAAGTAAGATACTCTTTTTCTTACCTGTTTAGCACAAATGGACAAGTACTGCTGGTCATTTCAAGAAAGACAAGAATTAAAGCAGCTTTTCTTCTCAGCAAGAGCCATAACTAATACAGGTTGCCCTGGAGAGACAGTGCTCTGAATAACAAACTATATGGCAACCAGAAACAAGAACTTTAGTTCCCTGCGAGGGGGGGGAGAACTTGTAAAACTATGATCAGGGAGCGTGGCAAGAGGATTGCCAGCATAATGTAAGCCTGAAGGAGAGGATACAAGAGAAAAATCCTATACAGTATACAGTATGCTCGTTTGTAATCAGTAGTGCAGGAACCATCTCCGAAAATCGAGGGCATCTAGAAACCTTTGTGCAGGGGTAAAATTTACCCATGTCCATTACACCTATATGGGCTATTAAGGATACAACTAAAATAATAATAATACAAAAAGAAAAGGCAAAACAAAAAAGGACAAGAATAGTTCCCTCTTTTTTAGTGCTGATCTTTATTGGCTGCTAATCAGATTTCATTTGTTCACTGGTAGCGGGAATGTGGGACACATATTTTACTGTTGTTTCTCCTGCTTATTCTTTTCTGCAAAGTCTGGTTTTCTCAGCCTTTTTTTAAACATTTATTGAAACATACTAATTATAGACACCAATAAAACGTTGCCATGAGAACATTACAATCCTGAAGCATGGACAATTGTGTATTACAGTAGCAACAACGAATACACTTACTTCTTTCGAGCAGAGTCGGCAGACAGTGAGGTGCAGGAAGATCCTGCGATGAGAGCGTCTGCTGTCTCCGCTCGAAATAAGTAAGTGAAGTCAATGCCGGGGAGGGGGATGTATCTTGCCATCGATGCTGGAGGGGGGGGGGAGGTCTCTGTTGCTGATGCCATTAAAAAATAAATTAAAAAAATTAAAAAACAGAGTCCTCTGTTTGCCCTCCTTCAGCGGGCCCCCCTGATGATTTCACACCCTAGGCATGTGCTTACTGGGCCTACCCTTTAATCTGGTCCTGATTAGTGGCCATGCTATGAAGCTGCTAAGTAAATAGTAGATTTAAAACAAACTAAAGAAAATATTTCTACATACAACACGTATTGAAACTCTGGAATTCATTACTAGAGAATGTCGTGAAATCAGTTAGCTTAGCGGGGTTTAAAAAGGTTTGGATAATTTCCTAAAAGAGAAGTCCATGTGCCATCATTGAGATGGCTTTGAGGAAATCCATTGCTTATTCCTAGGATAAGCAGCATAAAATCTTGATACATGGGTTGACTACTGCTGGAAAGAGTATTTTGAGCCTGATGGACCTAAAGTCTGTCCTAGTATGGCAATTCTTATGTTCTTAGAGTAGGTGTACATCCATGGGCATGTACATCTACTTTAGACAGTGTTAGGGATTCAGTTTGGGTGGAACATAAATAGAGCCATGAAGTCTGTATACACAGATCTACCATGCATACCTGTTCTCGAGCAGGAATAATGAAGCACTATCACACTGGATTTGCAGTATAATTTTACAAAGACATGTAATCGTCTTTATATCTTTATAAAATAGGACCAAATGGACACTTTCCTGCCCTATTTAAGTAGGTTTCCTCCTCCATATAAATACATGGCATGCTTGTGACCAGTGGTTGCAACTTCTGAGCTATAATTTGCGCTCCCTGTCCTATGAATTCTAGATGCTGCCTCCTCTTAAGTATCCTTCACCTTGACCAATCAACAAAACAGAAGCTAGGCATAAAATATTTTCAAATGTGAGACTTCTGTAATGCTATGCCAATTTTTAGAGAACTTTTATTGAGCACTGCTGATGGATGACCTTTCAAATTTTAAATTCTAATGTGTTCCACTATTAATGGATCATTAAAAGAATAATAAGTGCAGTAAGCTGTGTTGGTTCCCACTAACAATAAGATGGAAGTCTGAATTATGAAGGATGTTGAACTAATTGAGTGCAAAAATACTTGATCTGTCTCTGTGGGTAGCTAAATGCAAACCATTTTTGTTATTTAAATTATTTTGAAGCATTTTCTCTCATGTGTATAATTTGCCCCTTGTAGTGTGTTTTTGCTTTTGAAAGGGAAATTACATCAAGAATAGTTACAGATGTACCCTGAATTTATGTTAGCTAATACTTCATTGTTACAGATAAGGAAAATTTGATTCCAATTTATCTTGCACTTTGAACATTGCCTTCATAGATTTGCTACATTCTATAAGTGTTTTCATTCAAAGTTGATTTCTTTTTATTTGATGAACATAAATTAACTCTACTTGAAAGGGATGAATATTGTATGAAAAACAAAGGGCATTAATTTCATAGTGTCAGCATAGGTTCAGTGCATTTTAAACATTAGTTTAGCCTAGCTTTGTGTGTTGACGAATATATTGAAATAGTCAGCAAGTAAGTTGTGGGTCCTGCATTTTTGTTGGACTAACTTAATTCCATTGACCAAGCTCCTACTGACAGAAACAGGTAGAAACCCAAGGAGGCTATAAGATAGCAAAATTGACTTAATGCAAGGGCTTCCAACATTTTTCATTCTGAATATCTTCAAACTGGCTCTACCACTCCCTCTACCCACATCCCATTATATCATTACTAGTTTTATTCTCTCTCTCTTTCTCTGAGGCCATCTCTACCAATATACAGTATGAGGCTCATAATAATAATAAAAAAATCTAAAAAGTGGCCTAAGTCGGCACTTGGATGATCAAAAAGACAGATCGTCCAAGTACCGATAATCAAAACTGGTTTTAGACATATCTAAAACCAGCATAGGTCATTACCCTGCCTCTATACGCCTAGAACGAAAAAGGGCATTTTTGGAGGAGTGGATAGGTCGGGAGGTGGGCCAACCTAGACTTAGTCATTTGGCAGCCATAACCAAAAAGGTTTGACAGGTTGTCAGATAGAATTTATATGTTTTGACTTAGACCAGGTCAAAACGGGTATAAGTTCTGAATCGGTCCGCTGAGCTGATCGCGTTTGCCGTGATCAGCTCAGCAGCCCAGGCAATCCATCCCCCCACACCGGAAACAATCGCGGCAGGAGAGATGCCTAATCTCTCCTGCCACGATTCTGCCCCCTCCCCGGAAGGAGAGATGCCCAATCTCTCTTGCTGGATAACCCCCCCCCCTCCGCGTACCGATCATTGGCTGGAGGGAATCCAAGCCCTCCTGCTGGACAACCCCACCTGCACTGATCATCGGCTGGTAGGAGTCCAAGCCCTCCTGCCGGACAATTCCACCCGCACTGATCAACGGCAGGAGGGAGCTCTTTCCTGCCATCCGTGTTGAGCAGTCCTTTCTTATGTTTAAAACCTTGCTTAAAACAGTTTTTTCTCATGGCCTATGGACATAAGGAACTCTAGGTTATGGGATAATTGCCAGAAGGAACCACCTTCCCAGAGAGGCCCTTTCTTCTGGTGCACCTCATATTAGTGCTTGGTATATGTGACATGTTTAATTTTCTTTAAATTTTTAACTTATTTTTATTGAAGATTTCAACAATGAACAATGCAAAATAGCCAAAGATACCATAAATATATGATAGCCATACTAACCATAATAACCAATGTCCATCTGACCCAGTATCCTGTTTCTATAGTAGCCAATCCAGGTCACAAGTATCTGACAAAAACGCAAATAGTAGCGACGTTCTATGCTACCGACCCCAGGGCAAGCAGTGGCTTCCCCCATGTCAATCTCAATAGCAGACTATGGACTTTTCCTCCAGGAACACCTTTTTTTAAACCCACATATGCTAACCAGCAATGAGTTCCAGAGTTTAATTATTTGTTGTGTGAGAAATATTACCTATTTGTTATAAAGGTATTTCCATGTAACTTCACTGAGTGTTCCCTAGTTTTCGTAATTTGTGAAAAAGTGAAAAATTGATTTACTTGTACCCATTCTACTCCACACAGGATTTTGTAGAACTCAATCATATTTCCTCTCAGCTGTCTCTCCACAATATTACCAACTCAGCAGGAGCAAGGGTTTCTTCAATACACTTGCTCGCCATAATGACACAAGATATCAAGCACTCTATTCCCCAACCCCCCAAATTTCAGGGGCCAAGAGCCCAGTGAGCTTGGTCAATCTGGAAGTGCAGACTGTCTTCCTGCAAGAGCCATCAGGCTAATCTAGTGATAACCTTGGTTGAGTTGCCATACTTTACTGTGTCCAGTATGCCCCTCACCCTCCAGGTCTCATTGTGTACCCCCAGTTACCTCCTTGACAGTATCCATCCTTGTTTCGATACCCTTAATCTGCATCATTGGCCCACACGTCTCAGGCTGCTTCCCAGATCTGGTCCTTAACTGACCCGATCTCTGCTTTCATCTCCTACATCCAAGAATGCAAATTTGCTTTAGTCACCCCATCATAGCTGGATGGCCCTGAAGAAGTCACATCTGCTTCCTTAGCTTCTATAGAAGCATCAGTAGGTGCCCAAATCTTAGGCACTGGTATATTAGGCTGGTACCTAGCACAGATGCCTAATGATGTCTAAGTTATAGCATACCTATTCTCTACCCTTAACCATGCCTACTATGCAGGTAGGCACTTCAACTTAGTCGTCGGTTGGCATCACACTGAATTTCATGCAGAACTCAAATTCATTGTTGTGTTTTTGTATTAACTTTCAACGGCATGGTCAATTACCATGCCAATTAAGTTGATTTAACAATTTGAGATCCTAGCAGAACTCAGCTTGGCATCCCCGATCTAGAAGCCACTTATAGAATCAGTCAACTGTTAGGCACTGTTCCTAGAATCTCACCTAGCGGCACCTAGGCGTCCTAGAGGTAGGCACTGGTATATTAGGCCAGGTTTTACTGGGCCTAAGTTACCAGCACCTAATTCGGTTGCCTAGCAATGCTTACGTCAACCAAGCTTATTCTCCACTTTTCAGGTAGGTATTAGAAGTCATCGATAGATGCCTTGTGGAATTCCACGCCTTTTAATTAATTTTTTAAATTAATTATTCAATTAATTTTAATAATGCAGTCAATTACCATGCCATTTAAGCTAATTGAAGTCATTTAGCTTAGGTTTGGATTTTAGTTAGGCATCTCTAGGCAGCCTCAATTATGGTGTCTGCCTAGGGCATCATTTATAGAATCTGGCCCTAAGTTCTTCCAGGTTAATCAGGAATAGGTTTAGCGGGATGCACAACCTACAATAGAAAATAATGGGAACGTGTCCCAATAGGTGCCACATTAAAAGATGCAGCTACCACACAGTAAAATCCCATGTTAAGCCATGCTAATTTTACTGCAGTTTAGAAAAAGTGCCCCTTAGATTGGCCGTGTTCTGAAAATGAAACACTGTAGTTTCAGGTTTTTATAAAAATTGGCAGTCCACTTAATAAGTGCCAATTAAAGAGGAAGAAGAAACATTTCTTTCTTAATTATCCTGCTAGCAGATTTATTTACATTCTTCCATCCGTTAGTGTTGCTGATTGAACAGGACTGTCATAACAAAGAGTACTGCCCTCAAAATGCTGCTGCCCAGAGAAATGTCCTAAAGAATTTCAAAAATAATCTGTTTTACATATATGCAAGTTTAGAGCTGATCCATGCCATTTTTACTTCATTTATTTATTTATTAACCACCTTTATGAAGAGATTCACCCAAGGTGTTGCACAATAGGTATAATTCACCATAAAACTTACAATTTTGTTAACAGCATTGAAATTCAAATAAGAGAGATATAGTACAAAGTAAAAGGAAGACATAATACTTAACAGGCATCTAATAAGCACAAACAGAATCATTACATAATGCTGATATCATACTGTTATTTTTAAATCTTAAAGCATTCTGAAACTTTATCTATTATTTTCCCATTGACATCTCCATCCTCCACACCTTATCCTAGTAATGTGCATTCTGAAAGATTGTTATTCCATACTGCTGAGGCTGTTTGACTGGCTGGTTTCAGTCTAGATGTTATGAAAAGCACATAAAAATGTATTTTAGCAGTAAAAATAGGTGTGGAATTTTCTGTTATCTCAAAGGTCTGTAGGTGGCCATTTTTTTCCCATCTTATAAGAACATATGAACATAAGAACACAAGAAAATACAAAATAATGGCTAGTCGAATGAGATTGAGGCACCCTTTCTTAAACTAAGCACTTTCTTTCTCCAAAGATGCAGTTGTGAGAAAAGTTGTCAGTTGAGATGGCTCAAAGAAAACATATTTATGAGAATGGTAATTAACAACACATTTACATGGGTGTCGCAAGTAAAAAGTCGCCCCCAGAGATAAAACACCAGGTTTCCTTAACAGAAATTCTTTTCTCCTTCTCTGCGTTTCCTTGGCCAAATCTGGGAACATCTGAATTTTACAACCTAAAAACTCTTTTTGCTTATTTTTAAAGAAAAGTCTCAGCAACCAGTTTTTATCTGGTGCGAGAGCTACTGTCAATAATAAGGTTGCAGGGGTCACTAATTCTCTATCAGACATTTCCAATATATTGGATATATTCATTAAATCAGGTCCCGACTTCTGTTGTAATTGCTGTTGTTGTTGGTCTTGAGGCTTACTTGGAAGATAATAAACCTGCGTAAATGGTGGTAATGATTCATCAGAGAGTTCCAATATTTCCGTCATATAACGTTTCAACATTTCCCTTGGGGCTATCACAGAGACCCTAGGGAAATTTATCAATCTGAGATTATTGTTACGAGAAAAGTTTTCCATTGCTTCCATTTTCCTTCTTAAATTGGTATTATCTTTAATTAATACCTCAGTAATTTGTTGTGATACTTTAAGTTCTTGATGAATATTTTGTATTGAAATTTTTGAGTCCTCAAGTCCAGTCTTTAAATTTTTAATCTCAGTTCCATGATTTTCTAATTTCTTTTCTACTTCTTGTAATTGTGGATTAATAGATTTTGCCAAATTGGCTACCAGGTCCCACAGAGAGTCTAATGTAACCTCTCGGGGCTTCAAAATTTGCAATGGTTGTAATTTTAAGTTAATTAGCTCACCCTCTGGCAACATGTCTCCTCCTGCAATCTGTTGGATTTTCTGTTGGATTTTCTTATCCCCCACTGCTTCTCCCACAGTCTCCTCGTTAAGACTCCTCTGCTCCAGCAGGGAGTCCCGTGGCACAGTCCCCGTGTTCTCCTCCTTAGCCTCCGAGAGGAAGTGAACTCCAACCTCAGGAAGTTCCTCCTCTCGCGGGGAACTGGTCGACTGAGGGCGTGGGGGTGGTGCTCTCACTTCGGGGCTCAACGATGTCTCCAGCCCCATGGTGAACGCCACTGACGCGCCTCCGCCGTGTGTCTCCTGCGGGGAACTCCCCGAAGCTATTGGCGTGCCCTGCATTCTCCTCATCAAGTCCTCGATGTTCCCGAAGACGGCTGTTCTGGAGCGCTGCGAGGCTCCAGCAGCGCTACGTCCCCTCCTCTTCGGCATCGTGAAACAGGTAAAAATTTGAGTGGACAAATTATGTCAAGGAATAATAAGCTTGGATCTCATAAAATAACTGTTAAGTAAACTAAAACAATGATTATGTTTTGTATTTGAATTTGATTTCGATTTAGATATAGATTTTCAGTGTCCCTCCCCGACGAAGAAACCGAAACTCGAGTCGGGGGGACGAGAAATGAAGATCATCTATATAATCACCATTGGATTTTAAGTATCACTTTATTTGATTTGAACACAGTCGCCATTGAGATTTAACCAGCTCCAGTTTAACAGCAAATACCACTCCATTCAGATAAGTACTACCATAGCATCTGAATAAGTTTAAATCTACTAGGGAGGGCCGGGGACAGGTGATTGCAATGATGGTCCCCATGTTAAACTCAATGCAGTGACTACACTATTTATTGGGTTACAGGTCTGAGCACATCACCAAAAAATATTTAATATATAAGTAAGTAAAGATAAGAATATAAAGTTACAATATCTGTGAAACACAGTAGTATACTAATTTGAGTCATTCACAGAGTATCATCGCATAGTTCCCAATTATTGTTAAACCATTTTAAGGAGCCAGCTGCCATGGGCAGGAGCAAGTGGGCATTGTTCCTGCTCCTTAGAACCCCTACTGAACTACTAGGACATATCCAGATAGACCTTGGCAGGCCTATGGGAGTGGGAACATGGGGGGGGGGGGGGGTTGAGCCCAATCAGATCTCCTATTCCTGGGGAGGGGGGCTCAGAAGGGAGGGAAACAGATCAGAAGGGGGCTTCTTCTGAGAGGATTGGGAAAGAGGGAGGGGAATGAGAAAGGGGGCTTCATCTGTGTTTCTGGTGGGAGGATCTGAAGAGCATAGGGTATCTTTATGCAGGCCTCAGGGCAATATTCAGCTCGGCCCACATAAATGCCTTATATGGGTCTTGGCTGAATATCATCCAGGACCCGCATTAGCTCTGTCAGTTAGCATCTGGCCAATGTATTGCTGGTCCAGGTTTGAACATACTGGACCTAATTTAGCATGCACCAATCAAATAGGCTGGCCGCTGTAGGCTGAATATCAACACCCATGATATATATTTAAGGAAACATGGGAATGTGGAGTGTACACTTTCATAAACAAAGAAGTACTCATTTTATCTAAGGGGTCAATATTAAGAGCAATTCAACTGGCAGAAGCTTACCTATGCAAGGCTTTCCACCGAATTCAGAAGATTCTGAGCATTAGAGCTTTTACCGCAGCGGCCATCAATAAAACACCCTAATGCAGTTTGATAAAAGGGGGCCTTAATATCCTCTTTCAACTGCCTAAGCCAAAACCAGCTATTTAGTGGGTGGTCTAGGGGTGAAGTGGGGTAGAGTTAGCACTTAATTGCCAATATTCAGCCCTTAACCAATTAAGTTAGCCCGTCAAATATGTAGGTGTAAAGTCTATGGGTAATTTTTACCTGCAGACTGCATACATTTTCAAAGGGACAAATTTGCATTCACTCAAGAAAAGTATACATACAAATCTACTTTTGTGCATATATGAATTGGCAATCTAAAGGAATGCACTCTCTGCCGTAGCCCCACTCCCAGGAATGCCTACCTAATACGAGAGTTTGGCAATTTTCAAAGCCCCATTTCTGTGCACAAACTCCGATTTATACATGAAAATGCATTTAAAGATTGGCCTCTTACGGAGTAATTTTAGTTTATTTTGTTTTACTTTTCTCATGTATAAAACATGGTTTTACTCCTGTAATAGGGGTTTTATAAAATCCCCACATGGAGTACTTGTGTAAAATCATGTACTTCCACTTATTCCTGAGCTGGAGTGCTGTAAATGCCTTCAGCTTCAATCTAGCTGCGATTTCCTTGTATTTTATAGACACATAGGCATTTGTATCTTTCTAAAATAAGTGCCTTCTTATTCTCTTGACCTAAGAGAAAATGACATGCTATAAAATGACCCCCTCAAAAGTCTACAAAATTTTGTAAATCAAGAAACAAACATAAGGAGGACCTGGAAAATACATGACTTTTACAGCTATGCTATGCTCTTATTAAAATAAATGTTTAATATCCTTTGGTTTACTGTCCACTGTACTAACCACCAGGCTACCCGTCTGATATTAAATACTTAATATGTCGCAGTATTCAAATACAGCATTACCTTCTTTCACTGAACAAAACAAATTCTAACATTGTACTAGGTTGCAGCATTTATAAACAAAGCTGTTAGGGTCCATTTAGCATTGGTAAAAATATTGCTAGTGTTCCAGATACAAGTCCAAGATTTGAATTGTCTGGGTCAACTACTAAGTAATTAGTTCAATATTACTAGAACACATCTGCAGTCCCTATCTCTTAAAAAGAAAAAGAGAATATTGCAAACAAGTCATCAGCACAATAAAACAGATGCATAGAGTATACTGAACATATGGCAAACTGCTGTGCAGTAAACACCACACTTTATATATTTGTAAACATGTCATGTAGTATACATTATGCAGACATGCTCACTTTCTTCCCAGAAAAACATTAACAGTGACTTAATGAAAGGGCCAAGCCTCCTTCTCATTAGTATGGACAAAGGTTAGATATGCACACACTCTCTCCTTCTGTTTTCCATTTAACGAGACTAGTCTTCCCATATAATCTTTTAATACAGCTGAAAATCCTACAAAGAAATTGTAGTGGTCTTTGCTTGATATCTGCAGCTATGCTTTTCTGAATAGGAATTCACATACATGTCCTCGAAAACTATTAAAGTATGCCATAGTTTGACACTTCAACAATTATGACTCAACTCAAAAGTGCTGGCAGAACAGCTTTAAAATAGCAATTCCATGGCTGTCTCTCTTGCCAAAGTCATTGCCCATGGTCATTTAATTTAAAAGCAATTTTTAAATTCCTTAAAGCAGATTGTTTAAAAGAATAAAAGAGACTACAGGGAAAATTGTTGCTGCAGAGATCAGATCTGCAGGTGGTGCATGTCAAAATTCAGTGGAAATTTCTAAAGCTTTTCCAAACCCTCAGAAATAAAAAATATTCATAGCTTACAAAAATAAATGATGAACATGAACTTTGAAAGAGTCCACTATAATATGGGTTGTTTTCCAAAAACAAGTTACTGGTCGTGCAGTAAAGATAAAATGTGATAATTTTCCAAGTTTATTTTATTTGTCTGCACACCACTTAGATAATAATTGATTATTGATGGATCTAATAAACTTCAACAATAAATAATAATCATAAAGTTACATACATCAAAAATAGTTGCATTCAGAGGGTAATTTTCCAAAGGATATCTAAGTCAGAATGTCCATCTCACATGTATTTTCCAGCAGGATACAGCCTGTTCAAAAATAAATGACATGGATGTCCATGACCTGGAAGTCCATGACCTGGCAATGTTAAGCATGAACCAGGGAAAACAAGGGACCTGGACATCTGTAATACAGCATTCTTAGAAAATCCATGCAGAGTAAAGGGTCAGCCTACTGGTAAGTCCAGTGGACTGTAAATCAAGGGACCCAGGTTCAAATCACATTTTAACCATTTGTTTTTGTAATTGTGAGTCCTCCAGGAACAGAAAAAGGCGTACTGCACCTGAATAGGTACCACTTCAGTAGCCTTCAGGCTTGCAGGTGTCATATTTAGATGCGGTAGGTTTTGTTTCTGAAGGGCCACCCCTTCTTATCTAAGCTACTTGAATGTGCTGTTCACTGCCATTGTCCTGACCAGGGCTGGATTTTCCTATAGGCTAACTAGGCTTCAGCCTAGGGCCTTAAGATCAAGAGGGGCCTACATTCAAATTGTTAGCAAAATTAAAATTACACTATTCTAAAAACAGTGAACACTAAAACACTGAACCGAAAATAAGGAGAAATACTACGCTTCGGGATAGGAACCGGCTCCGGCCGCAACGGGACGCCGACTCGGTTTCTCCCTTTCTTTTTCTCGCCCTGGGAAGAGGATCGGGAAGGGAAAGACGTCAGTCCGGAAACAGCTGGGCAAAGCCCAGCCCCGCGGGGAGAGAGGCAAAATGTGGATCCGTCAGGACAGGGCGGCCCAGACTGGCATCGGGGGGTGGGTGGGGGTGGGGTGGGGGGTTTCAGTGGAAGGGGGATGGGAGGCAGGCAGGCTGGCATCAGAGGGGGAGTGGGGGGTTTTAATGGAAGGCAGGCAGGCAGGATGGCATGGGGGGTGTTCAATGGAAGGGGGATGGGAGGCAGACGCGCATCGGAGGAGGGGGTGAGGTGAGGAAGGATGTACTGGGGGCACTATGGACATAGGAAGGGCAATGTTGTGTGTTATGTTTGATTAGTTATTGTTACAAGTACTATATATGGTGCTGAGAATAAATGTCCAAATAAGTGTTCTCGACTTTTTTTTATTTATTATCCGTGTCACATTTTTTATAAAGGTTAGTACCAATAACAACATGTTTCATTTAACATATTGATATATATCACAGTAATGATGTATTTTATTATCTCTCATGTAATTTACAAACTTAAAAATGGGAGGTGAAAGGACCTAATAAGTGGAATAGCCTAGGGTCTCTTTTCATCTAAATCCGGCCCTGGTCCTGACTTTCATTCGTCTCGAGCTATCCTTGACTCGCTTCAATTGGGCTTTCACCTTCTTCATTCTATAGAAATTGCCCTTGCTAGAGTCTCCAATGGCCTGTTCTTGGCCAAATCCAAAGGCCTCTACTCTATTCTCATCCTCCTTGATCTATCTGTGACTTGTGACACTGTAGATCACCACCTACTCGTCGATATGCTGTCCTCACTTGGGTTTCATGGCTCTGTTATCTCACAGTTTTCTTCGTATCTTTCCCATCACACTTTTAGCATATGCTCTGGTGGATTCTCCTCCACCACCATCCCGCTATTAGTCAGTGTACCTCAGGGCTCTGTCCTGAGACCTCTTCTTTTCTCCATCTATACTTCTTTACTTGGTGCTCTAATCTCCTCCCATAGCTTTCAGTATCACCTCTATGCTGACAACTCACAGATCTACCTCTCTACATCTGAAATTTCTTCAAGAATCTAAGCCCAAGACTCAGCCTACCTGTCTGACCTTGCTACCTGGATGTCTCACTGCTATCTAAAATTAAAATGGCCAAGATTGGGTGCCTTAACTTTCCTCCTAAACCTACCTCTTCTCTTCCTTCATTCTGTATTTCTGTGGATAACGCTGTCATCCTTTCTGTCTCGTCAGCTTGCAACCTTGGGGTAATCTTTGGCTCATCTCTCCATCTCTTCACATATAGGACTGCCAAAACCTGTTGTTCTCCACAACATTGCTAAAATCTGACCTTTCCTTTATGATCCCTCTGTTAAGATACTCATCCACATTTTCTTCACCTTTCACCTAGACTACTGTAACTTGCTTCTCACAGGACTTCCACTAAACCATCTCTCTCCCCCTTCCATAAGTTCAGAATTCTGCTGCACACCTCATATTCCACCATTGTCATTATGTTCACATTACCCTTCTCCGCAAGTCACCCATTGGAGTCCTATCCATCTCCACATACCACATATACTCGAATATAAGTCGATCCGAATATAAGTCGAGAACCCATTTTCCCCAAAAAAGGAGGAAAAATGGTTGACTCGAATATAAGTTGGGGGGCTTAATATTCAAGTGCCATGTCCTGCCAGGATCTTCACCCAGTGTCCCCTCCGTCACGCCCTCCCCTGCAAGGTTCTGCACTCGGTCCCACTCCCTGCCAAGTTCAGCACCAAGCCCCCTTCCCTCCCTGCCCTTCACTCAGTCCCATTCCCTATCAGGCTGTGAACCAAGCCCCCTTCCCTGCCAGGCTCTGAATACTGTCCCCCGCTCTCTGCCAGGCTCTGAACACTGTCCCACCTTCCTTCCCTGTACCCTCTGCCCCCTAAAAAGAGCCAACCTCATCAGTGATTTTCCCGTAGTTCTCTCTGCCCTCTAACGCAGCCAGCAGATTAACCATTCCCCTTAAACCACCTAGTGGTAGGCTGGGACAGGAGGGATCCCTCCTGTCTCCTGCCCTGGCCGACGCTAACAATTACCACCCTCCCTCGCATACCTGTTTGTTCCCTGGTGGTCCAGCGTTTATCCCCCGCTGAAATCCTCCAGAAGATTGTAAAGGTAAGTAGCCAGTGGTGCACCCAGGCTGGCATGCAGCAGTGAGCTTTTCATGCTGCCGGCTGGCCCTACACCACTCCTTGATAGGCTGATGCAAGAACCGCAATTCCCGCGAGAACTTGTGGCAGCCTATCAAGGAGCAGTGCAGGGCCAGCTGACAGCGCAAAAAGCTCGCTGCTGCATGCTGGCCTCTTCTGGAGGATTTCAGCAGGGGAAACACTCTGGACCACCAGGGAACCAATAGGTACACGAGGGAGGGTGGTAATTGTTAGTGCCGGCCGGGGCAGGAGACGCGAGGGATCCCTCCTGTCCGGGCCTAAGTCAGGCCTGCAGGAAGTCCGGGAGGGTTTCGGGTGGTCACTGGGGGATGACTTGAATATAAACTGGGACTCCCATTTTTGGGCCAATTTTTTCGCCCAAAAATACTGGTTTATATTCGAGTATATATGGTACAGTTCAAACTCCTCTTATTGACCTACAAGTGTACTCACTCTGCAGCTCCTCAGTATCTTTCCTCTTTTATCTCTCCCTACACTCCTTCCCAGGATCTCCATTCATCGGGTAAATCTCTCTTATCTATACCTTTCTCCTCTACTGCCAACTCCTTACTCCGTCTCTTCCACTTTGCTGCACCGTATGCCTGGAACAAACTGCCTGACTCGATATGTCAGGCTCCATCCATCTCTGGCAATATTCAAATTCATGCTAAAAGCCCACTTTTTTAAAGCTGATTTTAAGTACTAACTCCCCACTCTCTTGTAAAGCACCCATATCTGTTTGTCATTCCCTCTATAGTCCCCTACCATATCTGCCTTATCATTCCTTCTGTATTTCTCTATCTGAGCAGTGTGTATAGATTCACCCTGTTTGTCTATCATAATTAGATTGTGCTCTCTTTTGAGAAGGGACTGTCTCTTGTGTGTCTAATATACAGTGCTACATACATCTGGAAGCACCATAGAAATAAGTTGTATTAGTAGCAGCCTCGCGGTTTTTTGTTTTTTTTAAATTTTTAGTTGGGTTTCAACCTTGGTTCCTTAGTTTCAGTCCATTGCACTAACCTATATGCTACTCCTCAGAACTGTTTCTTGCTTTAAGAGTGGTCATAATACCTGAAGTTATCATAGAGCCTGGTATTCTCTTCTGGTTTCACTTTCAATGAGGGAGGGGATAGCTGCTCAATCAGAGCACTTTTCTGTAACTTGGACATTCCTGAAACAGGTCTAAATAAGGACATTCTTTCTAGACATGGATGTTTCTTCCCCTTTGACGATTGCTGTTGTGTATTTAGATTTCAGACCCTACCTAGTCCCATGCAAAACACATCCAGAACATGTCCCCTTGCTATTGCAAGTTGCTACTGCAGTGTTGGTCATCCCTTTTCCAAATGGAAGTAATACTTTTTTAAATTAACCTTAAGGAGTGATAATATTTATTCACTAAGGCTCGGATTCTCTAAACAGCGCCATTGTTGGCGGCTGCCTTAAAAGTGGCCGCTGAATGCGTGTGAATCATGTGACATTACAGTTTAGAGAATTGTGCTTCTGGCAAAGGTGGGCACGAGAAATGTAGGCCAGAGTTGTGAATCGCGCCTCTGGAGGCACCTAGCAGCACCTAACACCACTTCTAATGTTAGCCATGCCTTCAGTGGCATTAAGCACCAGTAGACACATCTAGAGGCACGATTCTGGTGCCATTTGTTTAAGCACCGGTAGGAACCTTGAAATTTTATTTAAGCACCATTTGAAATGCCATTTTCCTCTTAACTTAGGCACCATTATGGCACCATTTATAGAATTTCCCCTAAGTATATCTGTAATTTATTAGAATATGTGTGAACATATGTGCATAGATGCCAAAAATCTATTTTTGCCTACTAGTTTAGTAAAGGTGGTAGAGAAAGCCTCAAACATAAGTGTTGCCTCCCTCTAGATCAGGGATCTCAAAGTCCTTCCTTGAGGGCCGCAATCCAGTCAGGTTTTCAGGATTTCCCCAATAAATATGCATTGAAAGCAGTGCATGCACATAGATCTCATGAATATTCATTGGGGAAATCCTGAAAACCCGACTGGATTGCGGCTCTCAAGGAGGGATTTTGAGACCACTTCTCTAGATCAACTTCATCCTGTTGATATCTTTTGAAAGTGTGGTTTACAGAATTGTACACAATATTCTAAAAGAGGTCTCATCAGAATTTTATACTGGTCCTACTTCTCCCTAAGGACTCAAGCATCTTTCTAGCTTTTGCTGTTGCCTTTTCAACCTGTTTGGCCATCTTAAGATCATCACATACTATCATACCCAAATCCCGCTCCTCTCTTATGCACAGAAGTTCTTCAGCCCCCCTAAACTGTACTGTTCCTTTGGCTTTTTGCAGCCTAAAAAGAACAGGCCCAAGAACAGAACCTTGAGGCACACCATTGATAACATCCCTTTCCTCAGAGCAATCTCCAATGACCACTACTCTGTCTGATTCAGTCCATTACTTTGGGGCCCATACCGAGGGCACTGAATTTATTTATTAGATGCCTGTGTAGAACATTGTCAAAAGCTTTGCTAAAATCTAAATACACCACATCTAGCACTCTCCCTCTATCCAATTCTCTGGTCACCCAGTGAAGAAATTAATCAGATTTGTCTGACAAGACCTGCCTCTAGTGAATCCATGTTGCCTCGGGTCCTGTAATCCACTGGATTCCATAAACATTACTATTCCTACAAAATATGTTGTTGCCCTTACAATAGCTCCTTTCAGTTTTGCCCACTGCTTTCCTTCTTCGAGATGTTTTCATCCAGACGGCAATTCTTTGACATAATGCCCCAGCTGAACAAAGTTAGTTTCTTTTAATGTTGAGAACCTTCACTTTTGAATAAGCTCTCTCTTCACATCTTAATATTAAACCACAGCATGCAGTAATCACCAGATGCCAAACGATCACCCACTATCCCTGTTTCCCCGTTTGTAAGCAGTAAGTCCAGTATGGCCTCAACCCATGTGGGTTCCATTACCAACTGTTGGAACAGTTCTTCTTGTAAAGAATACATCTCCCTTCTTCTAGGAGATCCTGCAATATTGATACCTCAATCAATATCTCAATATCTGGAATATTAAAATCTCCTTTTAGTAGTACTTCACTTTGTATAGCTATATTTTGAATGTCTTCTATTAAATCTCTGTCCACTTCTTCCATCTGTGAAGGAGGCCTGTATATCACACCAGTATAAATATATTTTCTACTAGCTTTATAGCCCGTTACATTAACGGGTGCTAGAATATATGTGTGTCTATCTTTATTTCTTTCTCTCTCTGTCTCCTTAGCTGCTTTTTCCTGTCCATTCTCCCTTATTTTTACCTCCCCTGTGTCCACCACCACCCCTTCACTGCTCCCCTTATCCAGCAGCAGCCCTTCTCCCTTTGTTTTACCTCCCCCCTGTCCATCAGCACCTCTATCTGCTCCCCCTGTCCAGCAGTAGGTCTCCCTTCATTTCCCCCCCTGTCCATCAGCACCTCTTCCTGCTCCCCATGTCCAGCAGTAGGCCTCCCTTCATTTCCCCCCACCGTGTCCATCAGCACCTATTCCTGCTCCCCCTGTCCAACAATAGGTCTCCATTCCTTTCCCCCCGTCCATCATCACCTCTTCCTGCTCCCTCTGTCCAGCAGTAGGCCTCCCTTCATTTCCCCCCCTGTCCATCAGCACCTCTTCCTGTTCCCCCTGTCAAGCAATAAGCCTCCCTTCCTTCCCCCCCATCCATCATCACCTCTTCCTGCTCCCTCTGTCCAGCAATAGACCTCCCTTCATTTCCACCCCCCTGTCCATCAGCACCCCTTCCTGCTCCCCCTGTCCACGGGAGTTAGTACAGGGCCGGTGTCTGCCATTCTCCCCAGAGTCCTTGCGCCCCCCCCTTCCCTTCCCACGGACCTGACTACCTACCCGGCGATTCAAGCAGCGTGTGCACCAGTCTTCACACGCTGCTTCGGGTCCTTCTACTGCCCTGATTTACTCTGGCACGTCCCTGATGACATCATCAGAGATGCGGCAGAGCAAATCAGGGAAGTAGAAGGGCCCGAAGCAGCGTGTGAAGACTGGTGCACACGCTGCTTGAATCGCCAAGGTAGTCGGGTCCGCGGGAAGGGGGGTGTGCGAAAAAGGACTCGGACTCCTGTGGTCTGTCGCGGAGAGTGGCCAGGCTCCATTTCAGCCGCAGGGAAGGCTCACTGCCCCAGATCCTTACCCGTCCGCAGCCCAGGCCAGGTCTCCCGCGCTTTCTCAGCAGCCCGGCTCGCTCGGTTGTTTTTTTTTTTTTGTTTACCTGGCCCCTCCGCTTCCTGCATTCGCTGCTCTCCGTCAGTGACGTAATAAGCGCGCATGCGCACTTGTCTTGCCACATCCCGACAGAAAAGGGATCAGGGAACACGCGAGGCAAGTGCGCATGCACGGCTAGCATTTTATTATTTAAGTTTCCCTCTTTCCAGTATGACCTACAGTGCCTCTTCTTTACCTTGTACAATTGTGTGGCTTTAATATGATCTTTAACATACAATGCCACTCCCCCTCCCTTTCTTCCTACCCTGTCTTTCCTGAACAGATTTTAGCTTGGTATAAATATACGTCATGGCTCACCATGAACCATGTCTCCATGATCATCACTAAATCCAACTTAACCTTTTCCATCAAAGCCTCTAGATCAAGAATCTTGTTTGCCATACTTTGAGCATTAGTATATACTGTTTTCTAGACATTGTCTCCTTTTCTCATTTGTGTAAAGGTGTTTAGTGATTCACTTTCCTGAGGGCTTATACTGATTTGGGAGCTTTGATTACACTCCCCGATGATTCTAGTTTAAAGCCCTCTTCAGTAGGTTAGCCAGTCTGCTGCTGAAGACATTTCTTCCCTTCTTTGATAGCTGCACACCATCCCTTATCAGCAGCCCTTGGAAAATCATCCCATAGTCCAGGAAGCCATAATGCTCTCGACAACACCATCCATGCAGCCACGCATTCATCTTCAGGATGCAAGCTTCTCAGCCCTGACCTTTATCCTCGACAGAGAGTCTCCATTGCCCCAGATGCAAAATAAGTACCAGTATATAATATGTAAACCGCTTTGACTGTAATCACATAAAAGTGGTATATCAAGTCCCATCCCCTGCTTTCCTTGCATAATTTGCAAGTACAAGCATCCCCCCCCCCCACCACCAAGTCACTTGTAACACATTTCCTTTCAGATATTTGCTTGCAGCCACACTGGTACAAAGTAGCCACAGGCCTGCATGCTCTGAGGGAAATATTTTTAAAAAATGTTTCCCCCTCCCCTTATAAGTCAAAGGATCACAGATTTTATAAAATCTGTTCATATCCTTGTCTCTATAATAAAATAGTTATAGAATGTTGTTAGTACCGTATGTGTTATGAATGGTACTGAAATAGCAACAGAGCACTTGCAACATAAGTAGTTATTATTGCTTCCCAGTTGTAGTCAAGTTGACGGAGGCATAAAAGATTGTCTGAGCTGGCAGAGGGAGCCCAAAGAGCTCTGACTGGAGTCCTGTTATCTAAGTATGAAAAATCTAAATTCACAAATGCAACCATAAGATTGATTATCATCTCTGTACATGTGAGTTCATGCACTATTTGAAGCTGTGGGCTGTTGGCTACAATCGCCTGATGAGCCCACTATGGAGAAGACAGGGAAGCAGCCTTATCCCCCTCTGAATGTACACGGCTTTTCATTTTAGAATTTTACCGAAGAGCTGTGAAGCAGTAGAGTGACAGGCAAAGATCAGAAGCCTGGGATGAAAGTCCAAGACAGAAAGAGCGAAGTAGAGAATCAATATTGTGAAAAACAATGTTTTATGTTCTTTTGCAGTATACCGGAAAAAGTCTTCAAAACAGGGCAAACTGAAAAACTTTGTCAATTTGGGGATTTTTTTTTTTGTCATTCTTCTACCCTTTTCCTTCACTGTAAACTTTCCTGAGCTGTTAACCATTTTCTTTCTTTAATAATAAGCAAGATGTCATGTGCAAGTGACATCCTCTGAGGCTGGACCAGAGTTTATAAAGCTGTAGCACTTTCTAGAATGCTGTACTAAGCATTTGCATATGAAGCTACCTCAATTTTCTTGTTTTATGGTAGAGTCCAACAGGTGCATATTGTTTGCATATATTTATATATATCTGTAACTTTTAAGTTTAAATATTTTTTTATTGAATAAAATAGAAAAATACAATCAATCTTATATGTTGAACACGTACATTTTTATTTTGAATGAAAACCTCCCCCTTCTCCTCTCTTCCTATATAAACAATAAAGATAGTTGAACCACTTATAAATAAATCATAAAGCTTGTCTAACGTAAGCAATCTGATTCTTGCTGTTGGGGGTCAAGTTCATTCAAAATGGTCCCCAAATTAAGCAAAACTGTTACCCCTGCATCAAATCCAAATCTCTTATGGAGAGTCTTCTCAAGAAACATAGAGGTGCATAATCGAAAGGGTCGTCTAAGTCCGTTTGCATCCAACTCGCAAGTCGTCCAAAGTAAAAAACAGCCTAGGACACATTTTCAAACAATACGTCCAAAATTTTTTTTGTTTCGAAAATCATCTAATTATACGTCCTGCCGATCTGATCGTCCAAGCCGCTAAATCGTCCATCTTTATACCACATTTTCATCCAACTTTCCGTCCAAGTCCAAAACACCTAGAACAAGCCCTGTTGGACGTGGGAGGGGTCTGCAAAGTGATGGACTGAACACCCAGACATACCACCTAAATAGTGGGGTACCTTACAGGGCACTGCTGTGAACTTCACTAAAAGGGTGCCATGTCTTCTCCTAACTACAGCTCCCTTATAGGTCATAGTGAGCCCCTCAAACCACCTCCAGAATCCCCTAGACCTACTTATCTACCAACCTAATAGCCCTTATGGCTGCAGGAGTCACTTATATGCCAGTAAAAAAGAGTTTTGGGGGTATATAGGGGAGTGCACATGTTTAAGTATCAATGCAGTGATTACAGGGGCTTATGGGCATGGGTCCTCCTCTCCATGTGTCCCTAACCTACCCCCAAGATGGCTTAAGCCGCCTCTGTGCTGGACGACTAGGCTTTCCTATGCCAGGCGGCCAGGTGATGATGGTCTGGAGGCTGAATTTTAAAGGTGTGATTAATATTTTTATGGGGGTGGGGGGAGGTCGGTGATCACTGGAGTAGTTTGTAGGGGTCTGTTTTATGTGTTTGCAGTGCTTATCTGGTGAGTTTAGGTGGGTATTTGTGACTTAGACCATGTTTTACATGGTCTAAGTCACAACGTCCAAGTTCCCTCGATCATGGGCTGTATAACTTTTGGTTATACATGCTGTACAAGTAAGTCTAAGCCAGCCCACGTCCCGTCCTCGACACTCCTTCCAAAACGCCCTGTTTAGCTTTGGTCGTTCAGCGGCACTATGTAGGCCTAGGTCGTTTAGAAATACATCCAAAACCCATTTTTATTATCGGACAAACATTTCCCAAAGACTGCCAAGTGCCGACTTAGGCCAGTTTTTGGACCTTTTTCCCTTTCAATTATGAGCCCCATATTGTATCATCAGGTATCACCAATGCACTAATGTGGGTGGGTCTGGTGATAGCCAGC
This sequence comes from Geotrypetes seraphini, assembly GCF_902459505.1. Lineage (NCBI taxonomy): Eukaryota > Metazoa > Chordata > Amphibia > Gymnophiona > Dermophiidae > Geotrypetes > Geotrypetes seraphini. The sequence goes on along the minus strand of NC_047086.1, from coordinate 308,240,105 downwards.
ACTGTAGAATGCACTTCCTATTCATTAGAATCGCACGATCCAGGAGTTTTCTACATTCTTTGGGTGTTGGTGTAAGAAAGGATACATTGAAAAATAACAATTGAGGTTGTAATCTCCATTGGCACGTCCATAAAGCAGAAATTTATGACTGAAGAGCCACCCAGAATGACTAAATAATCTGACATGTCCAAACTAAACGTCCAAATATTGCATGGGGCTAAGTGCACTTTCTAATGTATTTATGTTGTCTTTTGTATTATGTTTTTGGAAACTTAATAAAACATTTTTGAACTAAAAAAAAAAAAATACAATGATCAGTCTCACTTACTTTTGCCTTACATGCATTTACTGGGGATCTGTACATCTGTAGTAGGAATTTATAATTCATCTCACAGTCCATGGCTTTTAGAGATATCTTACTACAACGAAACATACATATATCTGTAGCTTTAAATAAAAGACCGATTCATGGTTTTGTAGCCATTATGTCATTTCTTTCTCCTTGAAATCCCTGGATCATATTTTCCATTGAGTTTTACAGTTTCCTTGATAAGTTTGCACAGCTGTGGCCTGCACAAACAGCATCAGTTGAAAACAGGATCAAACAGCATCAGTTGAAAACATGTAGCATTAATTTTTTAATGGGATTTCACTACGGTTACTTTTTGCCCAATATTAACAACAACAACAACAACAAAAAAAAGTCAAAAAGCCAGTGGTTTCAGAAAGTGCACTCAATGCAGTTGCATCATATCCAGTACTGATGCTTATGATGGGGGGTATGTCTTGTCTGGGGCTTAGGCACATTCTCACATATTCTTTATGTGGCACCCAGATTTGCATAATTGCTTAAGATCAATGACATTGATAATTGGGTGCTAGCAACCAATTAATGGTGTTAATTGGCATCCCTTAATGTTTGTGCACACATCTGGCAGTGCGCCTAAGTCCTATAGCATGTATCTCGAAAGGGGGCGTGGCCGTAGGAGAGGCATGGGTGGGTTAGAGGCATTCTGAAAATTCGTGCATGCAGTTATAGCATACTGGGCCAGTGTGCCCAACTTGGGCACCAGCATTGATACCAGGTTTCAGCTGACGTTGAAAGTTAAGCATGAGATCCATGCTTAAATGCTATTCTGTAAAGGATGCATGCCCTTTACAGAATAAAGCTTAGCGCCAATTTTTTTTCCAGCACCTAATTTTAAGCTTCATTTATAGAATCTGGCCTATTATCCCTAGCTGTAACACTTTTTAATTGATGATACATAGGAGTTTTTAGAAATGTGAAGCGCAGTCAGAGATGCTTTTTGTTTCCCCTATGACTGATTCAAGTCTATCTTCACTGACAACATCAAATTCTAAAGCATTAGCATCTAGGGAACATTGTACTATTTTGACATTAATCAGCAACAGACATCATGGAAATAAAACAGCATCTGTGAAAGTGAACTGTTTTACTTGATCAACATCAGATGATATGATGTGGTGCATTGAGTAACGAAGAACAGGCTGGCATACTTTCCTATTTGTATGTGATGCTGAGAGCAGGAAGACTTTTGATTTCAGCTATATATCCTCACAAGCATCCCCAGAGAGAATATCACTCAGTCTTCAAGGACCCAGGTCACAGCCTCTTATGAATAAGAAAGATATAAACTCCATTTCCTACTCTCCATGCATCACTAGCATGAACAGTACATATTCAAGGAGAAGCTGTTCTGGCATGGTTTATTGATTTTCTGGCTGATCAAATATTTGCAGTGATGTATGACCTGGATATGTTGTCCTCCATATGTTGTCCTATGTATTAGGGTGTGGGGTACACAAGGGTCAGCCGCATTACCTATTTTACATTACATTACATTACATTAGGGATTTTGTTTAACCTTTGTTAATCCATTGGTTGGATTAATCCAGAGGTTTGGAATAAGTCTTTATATGTAGACAGATCTGTTATTGTTGCGGAGGGTACAGAAATCTAATTTTGATTTATTGGGCTTACAAAATTGTTTGTTAGCATTACATTGAATGATCTTTAATGTGGATAATACAGTGTTTTTTGGATACATATTGGTCTGGATATTCCATATTATTTGGCTATTATATTAGGGCGGTCTTTACCAGTACTACAATATTTTAAATATGTAGGTGTATTGATTAATGAAATGTTATCATTCTGAGGTCATGTGGATGTATTGGTTCATTGTGGTTATATGATGATATGGGAATTATGGGTGGTTCATAATCTGATTCACCGCAAATCATTCATGACTCTTTTGCATGCTTTGGTTATGACACAACTCGATTACAAGAATGCAGTGTTAGCAAGTGATTCAAGTGGACCTACTTAAATTGAAGACACTGCAGATTACAGAGATTTGTTGGGGGGCATTCATAAATATGATCATGTCACCCCATTATATTTGTTACATCATTGGTTGCCAGTATACTACAGGGTGTGATTTAATATCTTACTTATTACACCATAAGGCATTTTATACAGGTATCCCTCAGACTCTATGGGACTTCTTGGTGCCCTTCGTCTACATGCCTGGTCAGAACTGGCATGCAGGCTGTTGTTTCTTGCTTTAAGTTAGAGCAGTTAAATGTTCCTGCTTGGAAGCTACATGAAAGGAAGTAATTAAAAAAAAAAAAAAATCTTCCGCCCATATTAAGGAATACTCTCTCACAGGATCTCGGGCGGGGGGGGGGGGGGGGGGGAGGGGAGCAATTGCTACCACTTTTTAAGAAACTGCTTAAAGCATATTTTTTTTCAACAGACTTTCTCTGTTCCATTCCTTGATGGTCAGCCTCATGACATTTAGATTAACACAAGGTTTTCTTTGCTTTGATTTTTAATGAGTGAGGCTGAATATGAGTTCTTTCTTATTTTTTTTTGATGGAGTTCTGTTATACTTTTTTATACCCCACATTTTTTTTTCAAAGCAGTGGTAGTGGTTGCCATGTGGCTAACACTCGGACACACATTAAATCCCTATGGACGTCAGAGTGATTACTGCAGCGGCAGCCACCATCGCGGCTTTGTAAAAGGAGCCCTTAGGCCCTGATTCTGTATAGGACGCCCATCCCGGGCGTCCTATACAAAATCGGAACAAAACCCGCCCAAAGTAAACCCGATTCTATAACTGACGTCCATGTTGCAGACACCGGTTACAGAATTGGGTTTTTGGCTCGGACTCTGTGTAGGACGCAGCCGCTATACTTTATCGTGGCAAGGAATTTCCCTGCCGCGATTAGTATAGCGGCCACAACTACGGCCACCAGTCTCCCCCAACCCCCCCGATGTTCGTGGCAGGAGGGTGCCCAACCCCTCCTGCCAGTCCCCCCCCAACAACCCCACCAAACAAAATGCCCTAACTGCCGTCCCTGAACCTCCCCAAAGATCGCCAGCAGGAGGGTGCCCAACCCCTCCTGCCGGACCTCCCCCAATGAAGCCCCCAGTCTGGAACCCCCCTCAAGCTTACTGCCAAGTTGGCCGGACGGGTCTTCGCACCGTCCGACCAGCAGGATCTGTCCAAATGAGATAGGCCTGCCCCTCACCTGCCCAACCCACAGGATCCTAGGGCCTGATTGGCATTACAAGAGGGCGTGGTTTGGGGTAGCGCTTGGGCAGGTCTGGGGCAAAGCTTGGTTGGGGGTATTCAGTTGATATTTCTTAGACTTAGGGGGCATTTAGCTTGAGGAAGCTGAGAAATACTGGTTTAGGAGGATCAGGTGTTCCTAGAATTCAGCTAGTGCTTTGTTGGGGGCAGATTATCTTTTGATGTCTCCTTCTATTTCATTGTGTTTTAATCTGTTTGGTTAAATTAATTTGATTTATATTTTGATACCTACTCTATCTTTTTCCCACGTTTTCTCCAGTACTGATTTCTATACTGGGTTGCCAGTTTTGCTGGTGTTTCTTTGTGGCTGCTTCTGTGTTTACATTTCCTAGTTTGGGAGTAGAATCAAGTCTGGAAGATCATTTTATGAGATTATTAAACAAAACAACATAGTAAAATGGTGCTACATCTGCTGGCTATTTTCAGAAAGCTGTCATTCTGTTACCATCTATTACAATTAATTTTAGGCAAATCCCTTCCAGATGGTTCTTTATTTCTCCCTTGTACTTTATGAAAAATGATGGCCAATCAGGCCCTAGGATCCTGTGGGTTGGGCAGGGGAGGGGCGGGCCTGCCTCATTTGGACAGAGGCGAGCCTGCTGGCCGGACGGTGCGAAGACCCGTCCGGCCAACTTGGCGGTAAGCTTGAGGGGGGTTCCAGGGTGGGGGCTTCATTGAGGGAGCAAAAAGAGACGTTTTTAGTAGAGGGGAAAGGGCGGGAGGTGGGCCGACTTAGACATAGTCGTACAGCAGGTATAACCAAAACCTAAAACAGGCTGCCTAGTCGACACTTATACATTTTGACTTAGACCAAGTCAAAATAGGTATATAAATGCTGAAAAAGGGGCCGCTGAGCTGATCGTGGCTGCCGCGATGAGCTCAGCGGCCCCGACAACCTGCCCACCCCCCACTGCAACCATCATGGCAGGAGAGATGGCTTATCTCTCCTGCTGTAATGGCGAACCGCAGCCTGTGGATGGGGCTTGAGATGCCTGGGCCAATCAGGCCCTAAGGCTCGCCATTCTGAGGATGGTGGGTCTGTCGGACGGGTTTGGGACCTGTCCTTCCAGCCAACTTTGTTCAGGTACAGATGGGGGTCAGGGGGGTCGCAAGGTGGAGGGGGGGTTGTGGGGTTTTGGGGGACCGAGCAGGGGTTGGGACAATCGTGTGTGTGTGTGGGGGGGTGCATCTTAGTGGGGGTGGGGGGTGGGGGATAGGGGGTTTCGGCAGGGCAGGAGGGGTTGGGCTCCCTCCTGTCCAATCCGTTTGGGGGGGGGCATGGATCAGAAGAGATTGGCTATCTCTCCTACCGCGATCGTAGCTGGGCGGGGGGGGGGGATTCTGTGACAGGTGTTCTTTTTGACAGACGCAAGTTACAGAATCCAGCTTTTAGGTGAAGGACTGGCCCCTGCTTCGCTTAAAAGCTCTTGTGTTGGGTGTTTGGGACTTAGGCTTTTTTGGGGGGGTTGTTTATATGTTGTTAGTGTAGACGTAGTAGTGGTCTGGGCGTTTAAACCACTGAACGTAGAGGAAGGCGATTATTTTTTTTTAAACTTCCTTTTGGACGTTTTTTTTTAGAATGAACATTTTCCCTGCTTCTACTTTCAGCATTTAGGGCCTAGGCCAAGAGGGGACTTAGACTTTTTTTTTATTATTATTATGCCCCTCCACTGCTTTATGTCATCATAGATAGATATAAAGGCTTTTGCTTGCAGGAATTTTCTTTAAATATTGACTAACCTTAAGAGCATTTAAGGTATTGTAGATGCTTTTGAATATCTGCCTTAGTGAACTAGCTAGCTACAAATATATTTCTTTTAATACAATCCTTGCAGAATTAGTTATTGAATGTTTGGAACTAGCGCTGCTATATATTGATATTGAAGAAAACGGCAAGAAAACTAATAGGAACAGTCCTCCAGGCAGTTCTGTGACATGTATTGGCCAGTATGCTTCAGCATTCTTTAATAAACTGAAAGGTTGTTAATAGCCCTGGTATGACAGAGTAGATTTTGTTGTCATGCTTTGTGCTTCCTGTAATGATCTTACTGGTACAGACCGCGGGCAGTTTAGGAGACTTGTTGACTTCACAAAGTCAAATTGATTAGGAAGTAGACAGAAGCTCCTTGCCCCTAAGCTGTGAATGCTCAGTATAATAGGCTAAGTTCATTCCAGAACATAGGATCTTAAGATTCTTTTAACTGGTCTGCTGTTTAGTATATGATCACATCTCAATGGGGGATGCAGGGGATGCAATCCCCCATCAGCTGCCTCTCGATTGTTGCTGCTGAGTAGTGTTGGACTACACACTTCTTATGAAACTATTGATTCCATTCCACAGTGTGTATGAAATGGGAGGGAGCCACATAAATGTATACACATGCAATACAGGTAAGCAGTGGTAAGGAACTGTGCAAAAGATGGAAAGTGACAAAGCAGAGGGGCACAATAGCAAAAAAGCAGGACCCTGCTGAGGGTGTGCAGGCAGCACGGCCACACAGAGTATTGTAAGCTGCTTTGCTTTAAGCAGCATATAATAGTAGATAAAAAATTATGAATGAGAGATATTTATATACAAAGAAGGCAATGCAATTTGGCTCCTGTACCCCTCCCAGACTAGCAGCCTCAGCAGCTTTTCCTTCTTCCTGCCCTCCAACCGCACGTATCCCTGCACAAAGCCACATGTAGGCTCCCAATATATTGCCGACCCAGAAGCCTTCCCTCCAATGTCAGAGCTGACATCAGAGGGAAGACTTCGGGGTCAGCTAAGTGCAGGAGCCGCTGCCCAAGGCCCTGCGAAGAAGCATGTGCAGTTGAAGGTATGAAGAAGAAGGCCCACCTGGACAGCTGTGAACAAAGCAATTGGGCATGTTGGGATAAGTAAGGGAGAGAGGGGACATGAAGGGGACATGAATATGGGCCAAAGGAAGGAAGGAGGGAGGGGAAGGAGCACATTGGGACATGGGAGGGGCATGAACTTGGGACAAAGGCTGAAAAGAAAGAGGGAAGGGGCACAAACTCAGGACACAAGGGAGGTAGGGAGCATTTTTAGTCACACAAGGGAGGGGGCATGAACTTGGACACAGAAGGGAGGGAGGAGGCACGAACATGAGACGTAGGAGGTAAGGAAAGAGATGCTGAGGCGGGGAAGGGAATAGAAAGGTATAATTGTATCTGAGTGATATGGAAAGAGATGGTGCACATGGAGAAAGGAAGAAGAGAATTTTTGGGTATGGGGAGGGAGAGGAGTGAGGTAGAGATGCATGGAGAAGAGAAGGATGAGGGTGAAACATTGGATTTAGTGGAGAGGGAACAGTAGGACAGATTGAAAGGGATCCAAAAGGGAGGAATGTTGGACATAGTGGTGGAGGGAATAGAGGGAGAGATCTGGCATGGTGCTGGAGAGGGGTGATAGAAGAGGAAATAGTGGGCAGGGGCAAAAGATGCTGTATATGGTTTTGGGGATGAGAGAGGGAGAAATGTTGGATGTGGCAGTAGAGAGGGTGGGAGAGATGCATACTGGTGGTACTGATGCATACTGGTGGTAGACTGAGAGAGAGAGGGAGATATGTTGCACATGGGGGTGGAGGAGAGTGGAAGAAATGCTGTGCAGGAGTAGGGAAGGATAAAAGGGGGGAAATGATCCAGGATAGAAGATATTGAAGATGTACAATGGGAGGGAGGGGAGAGAGAAATGGTAGACCATGGTAGGAGGAACCAATGGACAGCAACCGCTTGAAGTCAAAGAAGAATTTGCAGAAGACAGGAAAGCAGAAAAAAAAGAAACTTGAACCAAATTGATGGAAAAATAAATCTCCAGACAATCCTTCAGCTGCACATGCTTCTTCGCAGAGCTGTGGGCAGCGGCTCCTACACATAGCTGTCCCTGAAGCCTTCCCTCTGACGTCAGCTTTGGGAAATGTTGTGACCAGCCAAGGTCCTGGAGAAAGCCGGAAGAAAGGGTACTGAGATGCCCAGAAAGGGGATTGCCAGGGATAGCTACCAGTACCAAACTGACCCACTGGAGGATGACACTGTCCCAGAATGGGGGGAAGAGGAAGCCACGCACTTTCACCACCATGCACACAGCAGGGTTAGGGACAAGGGTTTTAAACCTCCTTCCAGGAATAGTCAGGAAGGCTGTTTACCTAATGTCCACCGAGGGAGCGGGAGAGAAGCCCCTTGGAGAGAAAGCTCAGCTAGAGCAGTGTGTGGCTCCCTTTTTGAAACACCAGTAGAGGCTAGCAAGCAAGAGGGCAGGTTAGGAAGCTCAGGCCCCTCTCTAAAGAGGAGTTTCCCAATGCCAGCAGGGGTAATACCTGTGACCCTATGAAAGTGGAAGAGACCGGATCCACTCCAGAGCTGTTGGAAGCAGAGGAAGAAATGCAACTGGAGTTGCAAGGAGAGCTGGTCCCTGAGGGTTTGGAAGTAACTCCCGAGCCAATGGAAGTAGGCTTGGCAACCCTTTTCAAGGACTGAACTGAAAGCTGTGAGGGTTTTTTTCTGTGTGCTATTTTTTTGAGCTGAGTGTTTGTTGTTGTCAGCCAGCTACAGTGACTGTTGGAACTGTGAGAGTTTTGGGTTCTGCACTGTTCTATTCCTCAGCACAGTTTATTTAAAGGTGGGAGTGTTTAGTGGGGAGAGGTTTGCTAAAAACCAGGAGGGATTTTTGAAAGCTGTTTAGTGCTTTATGGCAAGGCAAACCTGAGACACTCCCCTTTATCCCAGCAGTGCTACAAAATAAGCTGGAGGCTTGTGCTGAGACTGAGCATGTTTGGGACATTAAAGCAAGAGAACTGCATTTTGAGAAACCTGCTAAGTGCAGGCTTTTGGAAGCTTTATTGTAAGGAGCTCTAGTGAGAGCAGAGTCACAGAACTCAATACTGTCTTGGATGAGGAGAAAATCCTGAAAGCAACCAGGGTTTTCCTTTTGGACATTTTTGTTTTGTGTTTTGCAAATTGCAGTATTTAGTTTGAACTTTGCCATTCTGATAATTAAATTTTCCTTTGAAGAGCCAACAGTGGAGCTGTGTGCTTTGGTTTTGGTTTTGGTTTAAATTACTTATTAATACAGTGTCTGCAGGGTGACTCCCTACTGGGTCACACGCTGGTGCAAGTTTTGGCTGTAACCACTAGGGGGCAGTGAGGAGTCCCGTGGCTAGGCTCTACTGCCGGTTACAATGTATATAGCAGATGTCTTTGTATTGTGTTCAACAGAAAAGGAAATTAATTTCTGGTTTTATTTCTCCAGTGTTGAAGTACTTACTGACCCTTGCTGTGGCTTGTATGGATCCCCAAGTACCATCAGCTGAGGACCTCCTTCAAAGGCGACCAGAACTTCCTCCACCATACGTAGCAGTCACTGGCAGCATCCCTGAGCCACTGAGGTGCCAGCATCTGTGACTCAGGGATGCTGCTGCTGTTTGCCAAGCTTGGCAAAAGGGACCCCTGGGCCACTTTCAGAGGAAGTCCTCAGCTGACATAGCTTGAGGGTCCTTGTCAGCTGGAGTATTTAAGTATTGTTAATAAGATTATTTTGTGTGTATATGAAAAATGAATGGACAAATTTGCATTACAAGGGGGCGTAGTCTGGGGTAGAGCTTGGGCAGGTCTGGGGCAAAGCTTGGTTGGGGGTATTCAGTTGATATTTCTTAGACTTAGGGGGCATTTAGCTTGAGGAAGCTGAGAAATACTGGTTTAGGAGGATCAGGTGTTCCTAGAATTCAGCTAGTGCTTTGTTGGGGGCAGATTATCTTTTGATGTCTCCTTCTATTTCATTGTGTTTTAATCTGTTTGGTTAAATTAATTTGATTTATATTTTGATACCTACTCTATCTTTTTCCCACGTTTTCTCCAGTACTGATTTCTATACTGGGTTGCCAGTTTTGCTGGTGTTTCTTTGTGGCTGCTTCTGTGTTTACATTTCCTAGTTTGGGAGTAGAATCAAGTCTGGAAGATCATTTTATGAGATTATTAAACAAAACAACATAGTAAAATGGTGCTACATCTGCTGGCTATTTTCAGAAAGCTGTCATTCTGTTACCATCTATTACAATTAATTTTAGGCAAATCCCTTCCAGATGGTTCTTTATTTCTCCCTTGTACTTTATGAAAAATGATGGCATACAGGTGACACTTATGTCTTAGCAGACTTGTTAGAAATTGAATATCTTAATGGCGCATAGGCTAACCTTCAAAATATGCAAATCTAATGTGTATTCATTGTAGAATATCCTGAAAACCTGACTGGTTAGGTGTGCTTCTAGGACGGGCTTGAGAAATGCTAAATTGTTGAAGACAAATATGGTTTGTATTAGATATTCTTATTAACCTTTACTGCATTTCTAGAATTCATCAAGGCCTAACTCGGTATGGTACTGCAGTATATACATATCTGTCTCATGTATATTAATTTCCGGTATCCTGAAAACTTGACTGGCTGATGCTTCTCCAAGTTGGGTTTAAGAACTGTTGTTGCATGATTCAAAACAGGTTTGCAATTCATTGTGCATCACATTTAAGAACATAAGAATTGCCGCTGCTGGGTCAAACCAGTGGTCCATCACGCCCAGCAGTCTGCTCACGTGGCGGCCTTCAGGTCAAATAATAGTGCTCTAAATGAGTCCATCCTCACCTGCGTACATTCCAGTTTACCAGGAACTTGTCCAACTTTGTCTTGAATCCCTGGAGGGTGTTTTCCCCTATAACAGACTCCGGAAGAGCGTTCCAGTTTTCTGCATTCTCTTACGTTTGTACGGAATCTATTCCCTTTCAACTTTAGAGAATGCCCTCTCATTCTCCCTACCTTGGAGAGGGTGAACCACCTGGCCTTATCTACTAAATCTATTGCCTTCAGTATTTTGAATGTTTCAATCATGTCCCTCTCAGTCTCCTATTTTCAAGGGAAAAGAGGCCCAGTTTCTCCAATCTCTCACTGTACGGCAACTCCACCAGCCCCTTAACCATTTTAGTCACTCTTCTCTGGACCCTTTCGAGTAGTACCATGTCTTTCTTCATGTATGGTGACCAGTGCTGGATGCAGTACTCCAGGTGAGGGCACACCATGGCCAGGTACAGCGGCATGATAATCTTCTCTGATCTGTTCGTGATCCCCTTCTTTATCATTCCTAGCATTCTGTTCGCCCTTTTTGCTGCCGCCGCGCATTGCAAGGATGGCTTCATCAACTTGTCAATCAGAAATCCCAAGTCTCTTTCCTGGGAGGTCTTTCCAAGTACCGCCCCGGACATCCTGTATTCGTGCATGAGATTTTTGTTACCGACATGCATCACTTTACACTTATTCACATTGAACCGCATTTGCCATGTCAATGCCCATTTCTCAAGCTTGATTAGGGAGAAAGAATAAGAAGAAATCATAAAAATATGGAATATTACTACTATTAACTATCATTTCTCTAGCACTAGAATTACGTAGAACTGTACACAAGTAAGATATAGCCCCTGCTCAACAGACAAACAGGACAAGTAAGGGATTTGGGAGTTACATTTGTTATGGGATTTTTAATGTAGTCATGTAAATATTAAAGAGAAATGGGGATAATGGAGAACCCTGTAGGACTCCGCAAACTGGCATCCACAAAACAGAAGTTTTACCCTCAAAGTTTACTTCATAAGAGCAAGATGTTATAATCCTGTAAACCATTTTAAAACTTTTTGATCTAGGCCTATATCTTAAAGTAATTGAATCAAAATATCATAATTGACTACATCAAAACCACAGAAAGATCAAATTGTAATAAAATTGCATATTGATTTTGAGATAGTAGACTTTGGATCTTAGAAATTAGTGATACTAATAGAGTTTTGGTACAGTAAACGGATATAAAATGTTTCCATATAACTTGAAAGTTGTTTAGAAATAATAGTTTCTATCATCTTAGATGAAAATGGGAGGGGACAGTAGGATCTAAGTCAGCTCCTTTCAATAATGGAGTGAGAACTATATGTCCCATACACATAGAGAAATAACCATCTTTAGTGAATGTCCCTGACCCACCCATGCCCCCTCCGAAGGCCATGCCCTCTTTTCAGTTATACACTAAAAGATTCGTAGGCACATCTTTATAGAATAGCACCTAACAAGTGGGTCAATGGAAAATTCCTTGCTCTAACCTGATTTTCACTCATTTCTAACTTATAATGAATATTCAAATAATCTTTTGTTATCTCCTGAGATACTTTTGAGAAGGTATCTCAAGGAAATACTAGGGATCACAAACTCTGTTACCATGATGTTCTCTAACTTCTTTTATATACCTCAAAAGAAGAAATTTCCAGTAGAGGGGGGACCGGATCAATTGAGTATAGCAGATGTAGATTTAACAAAATTTCTTGAAGATTCTCAAGAATTGATCCCAACCCAGGCTACTTTGTTAATTACTTGTGTGAATGAAATAGATAAAACTTTAATTCTGAAGTTATATTTCCAAAATAGAGAGGCAAAATTCTATGGAGATAAAGTCCTAATGTTTCCTGATGTGGCAAAGGTTACTCAATATAGGAGGAAAGCTTTTTTGGCTTTACGCCCTAAAGTTCTTGAAATTGGTGCAATGTTTTTTCTTAAATTTCCCTGTAAATGTTTGTTGCATATTCAAGACAAAGATTATGTTTTTTGGGACCCATCTCAATTAGAAATATTTCTCAAGGGAAAGAAGTAGGACTAGTTAATAGCATTTCTCAGTGGGTTTTTTTTATAAGTATAGCGCCTTAGAAGGTATATAGGTTGTTGAAGGGGGGAAAGTTTACTCTTCTCCTATGCCTATTTTGATTTCCTTTTTTGATATGTATTTAAATTACAAGAGATGTCTTCCTTCAATTGTGGGCTAGATGGATATTTACCTTATGGTTAAAATTATTTTTGGATGGTGTATAATTTTCTGTGAAATCCATATCTTATTATGTTTAAATGGATGTAACATGTTGAAAATACTTAATAAACAAAAAAAAAAGAAAAAGAATAGCACTTAAGAGACATACTTGCAAATCCAAATTGTTACCAAATAATGCAAATAATTGATTATCTCCCTATTTTATAAACGTCGTTTCTTTTTATGGTTTATGGTGATTTTAAAATTTTTGTAAGCTGCTTTTATGATTTGCATATTTCAGGGTATCAGATACGTAATAAACATAAATGTTATTGGTGCTAATTGGCTCGTTTAATTGCACATACAAATTGTTAATCAGAGTCTTTGGGCACGCAACTTTGGGAACCATTTATAGAAACTGGGTAGGTAGTGCATAATGCCACAATGGTCAGAGCAGATAGTGCGGCTGAATATCATGTTAAATGCCAGTGTGATTTATCTGGGCAGGAGTCCCTCCTGCCCGGTAAATGTATTTATTTGTTTGGATTTAGATCACATTTTTTATAGTAGTCTGAAGATATTTGGGAAGTGTTTGCTGTAAATATACAACAAAAGATAACAGCTGACCCACAGTTAGTATAACACGAGCATTGTAGTCAACTACAACTCCTTCACCAAAGTATAATATTATATCATTTGCTGTTTTTTTTGAGGTTTTTTTTTTCAAATAAGAGCAATGTGTGAATCACAACTGTCATTATTAGCACACTGTCTTTGCTCTGACAGCAATTTGACATTATCTGCTAAATGAAACTATTAGCTCCATTTGGCTTAAAATGTCAATATAAAGTTTTGCTGAATCTATAATTAAATATATTTTATGCCTTTCACCAAACTGCAATTTTTCTAGCTAGGAACTCGATGAAGCAGAAACATTCCTTGTGACTATTAGCAGAACAAGCTAACTTTTAGTTCTAGAGCCACAGGGAAGTGTGCCTTAGTATAAGTTACACAATAATACAGTAAATGATGGCAAATAAAGACCTACATAGTCCATCAAGTCTGTCCAACAAGGTGGCTAGAGCTGCGCCTACATGGGCCCCAGTCCTACATATTTAAACACGTGGGGCAAGATTCTATATAGGATGCCCAGTCTCAGTAGCCACTTAAATGGCTTTAGAGAAACGCACATGGTCATCCTATATAGAATCGCGTCTGTCCTGATGGACAGATGCCTAACCCCTTATAGCCAAGCAGATTCTTTAACTGACATCCATGTCACAGGTGCAAGTTAGAGAATCACGTTGCCGCTGAGCTGATCGCCGCAAGGGAATCTCCTTGCAGCAATCAGTTTAGCAGCTGCAGCCAGGAACCTGTCCCTCCTGCTGCAAACCCCATAACAATCCGCAGCAGGAGGGATGCCCAGTCCCTCTGCCGAACCCCCCCCCCCCCCCCCCGAATGTCCTCGGCAGGAGGAGTACCCAATTCATCCTTCCGCCACCCCCTCAAGATCACCGGCAGGAGGGATACCCATTCCCTCCTGCCAGGACCCCCCCCCCACGAATATCAATGGCAGGAAGGATGTCCATTCCCTTCAGCCAGAACTCCCCCAGAAAAAAATACACTCATCCCTACACCCCCAAGCCCACCCAGACCTCTACCCCCCATGCCTCTTTCTTGCAGGCCAGCCAGAGGGATGCTTACTCCCTCCGGTCGGCATGTCCGTCTCCATAGAATGATGGGCCTTCCCCTTCCCGGTGCATCCTGGGATGCACCAGGGAGGGGCCTAAAGCACTGATTGGCCCCTTCCTGGGATGCACTGGGAGTGGCCTAAGACTCTGATTAACATAAGAATTGCCGCTGTTGGGTCAGACCAGTGGTCCATCGTGCCCAGCAGTCCGCTCATGTGTCAACCCTTTGGCCAAAGACCAGCGCACCAACTGAGACCAGCCCTACCTGCATACGGTCTGGTTCAGCAGGAACAGATTCCTTAGGCTACTCCAGCGCTGTTTGTAGAATCATGACTGTTTTTTTAACAAAGGCACCTTAAAAGTAGGCAAGCATTTTAAGGGCCTACATTTAAAGTGCTGGTCTCATGCCTACAGAGGCACATAGGAATGCCTATGGATGCCTAAGGCCACTTCTGGTGCAAACCACACCCCCGCCAGCCTTAGGTGTCTGTAGGTATCCCTATGCGCCTCCATAGGCGTGAGACTGGTGCCTTAGACTGGCACCTTCAATTTCTTTTTAGAAGTGTTCCCCCTGATTGGTTGGTTAGGCGATGGTAGGGCACCTACCACTGCCTAACTGCAGTGCATCATGTACCGAATGTTGATCTAAGGCACAGGTGTCGAAGTCGGTCCTCGAGGGCCACAATCCAGTCGGGTTTTCAGAATTTCCCCAATGAATATGCATTGAAAGCAGTGCATGCACATAGATCTCATGCATATTCATTGGGGAAATCTTGAAAACCCGACTGGATTGCGGCCCTCGAGGATCGACTTTGACACCCCTGATCTAAGGGATCACATGCTTAGCATGCACTAAATTGTTAGTAGACAACAATGTAGCTGTGCTAACCAATTAGCACAGAACATGCCCACTTTCCACCCCTTGACATTCTCCTTGCACCAAAAAATAAATTATTTAGCACATGGATAGCGCATGCATATGACAAAATTACCGTGGGATGCCTCAGCGTGTCCCACAGTATGCCATTGTTTGCTGCGGTAAACTTACCTTAGCTTTGTAAAAGGGCCCCTACGAAATCTGCATTATGCCACCTTATTCACAAATTTTTCAATTCCTACTAATTAGTGCATGCTTAGCATGTGAGCCTTTACTGCCTACATAGTGAGTAGCAATAAGGATTCATGCGCTAATATGTTTTAATGGCCATGGTTAATGGCAAAATTAATATAAAAAATAGGAATTTGGGCTGTTTTGCCCCAGCGGTAAAAATAGCCTTAGCACCTGAGAATAACCCACATAACTGAAGATGCTATCCTAAGAACCACATGCCAAAAAGGTCCAGACTCACACTTGGAACTTGGCAATACTTTCTATCTTTCCTCTACTATAGGAATGATAACTGACTTCACCTGTAGGCTGCTTGGAAAATTTATTTGGTTCCCTCTGTGTTGCAAGTCTCTCCTTTCCCTCTCAGACTCCAAGCTGAAGTACGGTGCACTAAAGCAAAGACATTTGTAGCCTGGACTGTAATATTTTGAGGCCCATTTTTCATCAAAGCACTTAGACACACACAAAGTACATGGTACTTTGTGTGTCTAAGTGCTTTGAAAATGGGCCTCCATATTTTCAAAAAGTACATCCAATATAAAAGAGCAAACAAAGATTACTGGAAACAACAAACTTGGCAAGAAACTGGAATCCCGAGGGATCAGAATGCAAGGCAAAAACCAAAACCAAATGCAGGGTCTCAAAGACCAAGATGGCTACACAGAAAAAAATGAACCAGCAAGAAACAAACCCAGAGGTGGAGCAGAAATCTCCAAGGCTGCCCTGGGCAGGTCCCTGCTAACATTACCAGAAATACCGTACAAGTCACTATTAGAAATAGGCTGTATAGAGACATTGAAAATTGTTGTCTCTTTTCCGCAACAACCTCCTCCCTCTGGAATGCAGTACCACCACATCTTTGCCGTGAAAACTCTCTTTCCAAATTTAAAACCAACTTCAAAACATTTCTGTTCAAAGATGCATACCAAAACTGCAGTTAAGAATCCTTTCTAACTTATTTTGAGGAACTGGAAAAACTGGGATCGGTTAAATTATATTTTCTGGTGGGAATCTCTATGCCACACTTTTTAAAATGGAACATATAATGGCCACAGGGACATTATAGGAAATTTATGGATGTATGGGAGCCATTGACAAAATTCTGTAAGGAGTGATTGTTGATTTTGCCCTTTGATCATACACGTCCAGGATGGGTGGGTGGGGAGATACTTTTAATTAGAGTGCAATTGTTGGATATTTAGGAAGGGGGGAGGGTATATGTATTTGTCATAAAATATAATTTGATAGAATTTATGTGCTGTTAAAGTGTAAAATGTCTGTATACTATGTTCCACTTATTTTTGCCTTTAAAATGAATAAAGATATATATATAAAAAAAAAAAAAAAGAATCCTTTCCAAGGAAAACAAAATAGGAGAACCGCTTTAAAGAAGCAACCTCCCTTTCCTCCTTTCTTATCTGCCCCCTCTTCTTTTCCTCTTCTTTTTATTTTTGATGTAATTAAAATCTCCCCCCTTTCCCACCCCCACTCCTCTTGCATCTAACATGTCCAAACTTTGTCCCTGTTCAGGCTATAAATTGCCTTATTTTATTTCAATTTTTTAATGTTTTATTCATTTTTAAGATTGGAAACCAGCCAGATACCTGTGATGGTCGGCATCCCAAATTATAATTAAACTTGAACTTGAATTTGAAACTTGAATGACACTGGTATAATAAAGTAAAAATACAGAGGAAATACAGAAAAGAAAAATGCAGTAAAAAGGAAGGAAAAAAAGCTTCAGAAAACTTTAGGATTACATATGCAGTTCAAGTGCTATTATATTTCAGTCATTTTTTTCTGCATTTTCTCTGTATTGTTATGTCATTATTGTGACATGCAATTATGGGCTAGTAATAGTAACATAGTAAATGACAGGAGATAAAGATCTGAATGGTCAATCCAGCTTATCCAATAGTTACTACTTCTTATCATTTATATAGTGCTGAAAGGCGTAAGCAGCACTGTACATTTTGACATTTATAGACTGTCCCTGCTGGTACGCTATCGAATGCTTTGCTAAAGTCCAGGTACACGATGTCCAGGGACTCCCCAATATCCAGCTTCCCCGTTACCCAGTCAAAGAAGCTGATCAGGTTGGATTGGATTTACTAAGGGGAGATCCTGCCAATCCAACCTGATCAGCTTCTTTGACTGGGTAACGGGGAAGCTGGATATTGGGGAGTCCCTGGACATCGTGTACCTGGACTTTAGCAAAGCATTCGATAGCGTACCACACCGCAGGTTACTGAGCAAGATAAGTTCTATAGGATTAGGTAACACATTGACGAAATGGGTTGGGAGCTGGCTTGGAGGTAGGCTCCAAAGGGTGGTGGTGAACGGCACCCCCTCCGAAATGATGGAGGTGATTAGTGGAGTACCACAGGGCTCAGTCTTGGGCCTAATCCTATTCAACATCTTTATAAGAGACTTGGCAGAAGGGCTTCGAGGTAAAATAACATTATTCGCCGATGACGCCAAACTGAGTAATGTAGTGGGCAAATGCACAACAGACGAAGATTCAGTGCCTGACAACATGATGCATGACCTACTCCTACTGGAGCGATGGTCTAGGACATGGCAACTCAACTTCAATGCCAAAAAATGCAAAGTTATGCACCTGGGCAGCCAGAATCCATGCAAGTCTTATACCCTTAATGGCGAGATCCTAGCAAAAACGGTAGCAGAACGAGACTTGGGGGTAATCGTCAGTGAGGACATGAAGTCTGCCAATCAAGTGGAGCAGGCTTCGTCCAAGGCAAGACAAATCATGGGCTGCATACGAAGGGGTTTCATCAGTCGTAAGGCGGAAGTCATTATGCCATTGTATAGATCCATGGTGAGGCCCCACCTGGAATACTGTGTGCAATTCTGGAGGCCGCATTATCGCAAGGATGTGCTGAGACTGGAGTCGGTGCAAAGAATGGCCACCCGGATGGTCTCGGGACTCAAGGATCTACCATACGAAAAACGGCTTGACAAATTACAGCTATACTCGCTCGAGGAGCGCAGAGAGAGGGGGGACATGATCGAGACGTTCAAGTATCTTACGGGCCGCATCGAGGCGGAGGAAGATATCTTCTTTTTCAAGGGTCCCACGACAACAAGAGGGCATCCGTTGAAAATCAGGGGCGGGAAACTACGAGGTGACACCAGGAAATTCTTTTTCACTGAAAGAGTGGTTGATCGCTGGAATAGTCTTCCACTACAGGTGATTGAGGCCAGCAGCGTGCCTGATTTTAAGGCCAAATGGGATCGGCACATAGGATCTCTTCACAGGGCAAAGTTAGGGGAGGGACATTAAGGTGGGCAGACTAGATGGGCCGTGGGCCCTTATCTGCCGTCTATTTCTATGTTTCTATGTTTCTAGAAGAGCTTACAATTTAATTTGGACAGGCAGGCATCAGTCCCTATTACCAAAAACTACACCGGTTGTTTTAAATCAATATTTGTTATATCTCCAGTCTGCTTGGCTTCCCATTTTCTCTTGGATGGTTCCAATAAGTCCACACTCAGAGTTCATTTATTTGCATATCCAACAGTAAAAGCCTGTTGTTTTAAGAGATTTCTTAACAGAACCCTTGCCTTTCAGGCAGGCAAAATGAATGATTGGCTTGGTAAAATTATTCCAGGTCTTTTATGTTGTTATTCTTTTAGAAAATCAGTAAAGGCGCAGTTATTTGATAATTTGTAACCTAGGTTTTTACTGTTTTAGCTTATTTGATATGTACTTCTTATGATTTGTATATCTCGCTGACTGTTGAATTTATCTTGCTGTAAACCGCCTTGAACTATCATGGTCTGGCGGTATATAATAATAATAATAATTTTATTCTTATATACTGCCAAAGCCATGAAAGTTTGAGGTGGTTTACAACAAGATGTGCTGGACAATCAGCGAAGAGTTTACACTATATTGTTATCAAATATAAGCCATGATGATTCGAGGCAGTTTACAACGTAAGGAGCTGAACAAACAGCGAAGTCACAATACAAAGTCATCGAATACAAGCTTACAGAAAGGAAGAAAAGGAAAGTTTATAAAAATTCTTAGGTTACAATTCGATTAAACAGATTTGTTTTAAAAATAAAGTTGTTATTATTACTATTATATAGGATTGGGGATGCAGAACCCAAGGTGTTAGGAGTTGAAAGCACTCTCAAAGAGCTGGGCTTTTAACTGGGCCTTGAATACTGACAGAGACGGAGCCCACCATATGGATTCGGGCAGCTTGTTCCAAGCATATGACACTGCAAGATAGAACAGATGGAGTCTGGAACTGACACAGATAGGAGAGATTTACTCTCTGAGTGGAGCTCACAGGGCGGTGTGGAGAACACAAGGGAGAGATAAGCAAAGAGAGATAGTGAGGGGCAGCTGAGTGAGTACATTTGTAGGTCAGTAAGAGGAGTTTGAATTATATTCGGAAACAAATGGGAAGCCAATGAAGTGGCTTTAGGAGAGGGGTAACGTGAGTATAGCGGCTCTTCCAGAATATGAGTCGTACAGATGAATTCTAGACGGATTGGAGGTGAGCAAGATGGCTAAGTGGAAGGCCTGAGAGTAGCGAGTTGCAGAAGTCTAAGCTTACACACTTTATAAGTTCATGATTAAGTTAAATTATCTTTTTCTTTGATATTTCTGGGCCGTTGATAATAAAGTCCACCCGGTACTGTTCTTAGGTTCTAGCTACTGGAGTTGCCATCGAAGCTCATTCCAGCCTATCCAAATCATCTCAACATTTGCGGGATAGAGACTGTAAACATCTGCCCAGCACCATCTTCATATTCCAAATTATTGGAGTTTATTTCTAGCCCTTCTCTGCTATAAAAGATATCATAATCTCTACTGTCATTTCAAGCAGCTACTTGGGATACTGATTTTCATCAATTATTCTTTACATCTACATCGTATCAAAATTTTAGGAAACTGTTAAAGACTTATTTATTTAGGAAATTTTTGAAAGATTGAAAATGTATTTCATTCTGTGTTGTAGCAGTATTTTCCTTTTCTTAAACCACATAGATCTTAAGGGTAATGTGGTATATAAATATGTTATGTGTGATTTTTGTTTCAAAAGAATGTACATCCCTACCTTATTAAAAATGATTTTTGTTAGCTTCTTCCATGGTGCCCCACATAGAATGGGATGATTCATCCCAGTTGTTTCATCGCAGCCTTGATGAAACAGCTGCATGCTCCTCCCTGGCTTTTTAGGCACCCCTCTGCAATGCTGTAAACATCAACCACGTGAAACCTTTCACAGGTCCAAGATTCGGACTCCAGGTATTCTTTAACTCTCTTTTTTTTTTTTGAGAAATAATCTTTTTATTAGGCAAGAGCAGAAGTAGCATTCTGCAATATCAACCCCCCAAACCCCCCATAACGCCAGCGCGATGTCTATTAAGTAAACTGGGGGGGTACCCCAACAAAAACCCCCGTCGGAGCCCCTAAAAACTGTAATTTAGAGCGGCGCGGCGGCGCGCGCTGCACTCAATTGTTGGCGCGTGCTTTTGTCTTTCATGCCGTTGTCTATGAACCCTCTGGTTGGTTAGAAGGCAAGCTTTGTATGTGCAACGAAGCAAGTTTAAAAGAGAGTTGATATTGCAGAATGCTACTTCTGCTCTTGCCTAATAAAAAGATTATTTCTCAAAAAAAAAAAAGAGAGTTAAAGAATACCTGGAGTCCGAATCTTGGACTTGTGAAAGGGGTTCATAGACAACGGCGCAAAAGACAAAAGCGTGCGCCAACAATTGAACGCAGTGCGCGCCGCCGCGCCGCTCTAAATTACAGTTTTTAGGGACTCCAATGGGGGTTTTGTTGGGGAACCCCCCCAGTTTACTTAATAGACATCGCGCTGGCGTTATGAGGGGTTTGGGGGGTTGTAACCCTCCACATTTTACTGTAAACTGAACTTTTTCCCTAAAAACAGGGAAAAAGTGAAGTTTTCAGTAAAATGTGGGGGGTTACAACCACCCACACCCCCTACGCCCCCCCATTGGAGCGCTAAAAACAGTAATTTAGAGTGGCGCGGCGGCGCGCGCTGCGCTCAATTGTCTGGGCGCGCCTTTGTCCCGGCGCGCTTTTGACCTGACACCAACCAGAGTCATGGAAGGCAATATATTCCTGAAAAAGTCCTGCCCTACCGAGAGGCTCCATCCAACGAGCCTTCGTGTCTGACTCAGAACTGCTAATGTTTATTTATTTATTTTTAATTCTTTATTTATGCATTTTAAACATTTGATAATAATAAAGTTAAAAAAAAGCAAATATACAAAGGTCATAGAAAAAATTCTAATAGTAAAGAATAAATATCCTTACATCTCATTATTTAAGGAAAAAAAGACAATCTCATCCTGAGTATTGTTAGTCCTGAATTAATGAAGGCAGAGTTGTTAAATCAGGCTGAAAAGTTTAAGGAAATAAGAAAAAGGAAAATAGACGCAGATTGACAAACCCTAAACAAAATTCTCCATATGGTTTAACTTGAAGACAATTCTCATAGCAGAGGAACTCTAAGATTTAGCTACCTGAAAAACTACCGCTTGCTCAAGAGGAGGCAGTAGCGGCTAGCGCGCGGGGTAATTTAGCGCATGGGATTCCGCACGTTAAAGCCCTAACGCACCTTTGTAAAAGGAGCCCTTAGTAGCTATGAATTTAGAAAGTTGCTGCAGAATCTTGGAGAGAGCGAGACCAAAAGGCTTTGAGCATGCACAAATGCTCAAAGCCCAGTCCAGCCCGGCACAGGGAAGAGGGAGGATCTCCCTCGCACCACCCAGCCCAGCCCAACGAGGGAGGATCTTCGGGCACTGGCACTGGCACGTCCTGTGCATTGATGCTGGTGCCGGTGCCCAATCGGGTAAGCGACCGATGTCTTTGCAGTGCTGGGGGGGATGTAGGATCGCGGGGGAGGGGGGGGGGTGACGCGAGCAGGGGGGAGGATGCCGGTTTGCAGGCCAGAAGAGAGAGTAAGCGGGAGTGGCGGGAGGAGGTTATAGCAGCATGCGCAGTATACGCGTGTGCGTGCTATATAAAACATTTTTTTACACAAATGGTTTGGACCCGCGCGCTATACGCGTATGCGTGTTATACACGTATGTGCGTTATATGCGTGAAAATACGGTAGTCTTTTTGAACAATACTTAACACCAGTCTCGTTAACTCAAGGACTCGTACAGAATGCAGACTCCCCTTTATATTCGTATTTATTTTGTTTGCTCATTCCTTATACCTCATGTTACATTTCATCTTCAACTCATCAGAATCTTTTAGTGATCTCATCATTTCAACAAATTCATTCCTCCATGTTCAGTGTTGGATACACATTCTGGAACAATTTACTCTATTACTTATGATTCGAAAAATCCTATCAGAAATTTAAAGTAGGACTCAATACTAGAGAAAGACACGGGGACAAATTTGTCCCCAACCTGCAGGAACTCAATTTCTCTGACCCGTCCCTGCGAGTTTTGTCACTGCCCCTGTCCCTGTCCCATTCCTGTAAGCTCTGCCTTAACTGCACAAGCAAACACTTATGATTTTAAAGTGTTTGAGGCTTCTTCAGATGAGGATAGAGCTTGCAGGCATGAGGTAGGAACAGGAAAAGAATTTGCCGGGATGGGAAAATGAGTTCACATGGGGACGGAGAAAAATTTGTCCCTGTGCCATTCTCTATTCAATACCTATTATTTGAAAAGACAATTTAATAATTGAGGAATTTATTATAAAATTCTAAGGGTTGCAGATCAGTCTAATATTTATTCTATCCTATTTTTATATAATGATGTCTTAAATATTTTATAATTGTAAGAATGTTAAACTACATAGATCACTTTGCAATATATCAAATAGGAAGAAATCTGAAACTTTAACTTAAAACTAATAAATAAAAATAATATTTTAAATAAATAAAATCATATCAAGGTTGAAAATGAAACAGATTTTAATCCTATGTTCTTAACTCCTTGGAATGATATTGTATAGGGTATACATGCTAGGTATCTTACTGTATTCTACATTATAAATATTTATAGCTAAGATACCATGGTAATGCAATTACATGATTTTATATTTTTGATATGTGCCTTGTGTAAAAATGACTATCAGATATTTCTAGAATGCAATCTTGTAGCAACATTTATTTAGATGTGATATTTGAGTAGACACAATCTCTCTTTATATTTGCCATTTGTCATTGGGATAGCAAATTATATTCATCCGAATGCATTCATTCTTGCAATATCGCTGAATACTGGATTATCCTAGCTGTGTCAGCTGCCCTGTGTCTGCTAACAGTGAAAAATGGAGGTCATCTCCCAGTATTCCAAACATGTATCTCTGTGCATCCTTCTCCAAGAGACAATGGATATTAAGCTGAAGAAGATTAATGGAGTTTATATTCTCTTGTTTATGTGTCACAACACTGAATACTGCTAATGGATATGTTGTGAAAAGAAAACCTTATTTAAACTATCATTTTGCATCATTGCTGATGAATTTAGTTCTAGGATTTAAACAAATATTTAGAAATATTTTATACCATACTAAAAGGAAACCCACTAAAAGTGTCAGGCCTTTATAACAATAACGGAGCCTTAATTCTTCCTGAAACAACTGACATTCTGAGGTAATAGTTTATCATTTATCTTCATTTTATTTTCACTGTCAGGTTATCTTCATGGGTATTGCTTTATTCTTTCCAACCTAGTGGAATGTTGGAAATAAATTGTCCACAAAAAAAGCAAAATAATATTTAAAATTTAAGGAAAGAAGACCAAATTTGGTATGGGACAAAACCATTGAATAGGAAAATTGAGTTCCAAATGAGCCATATCAGATTGGAGATTAGAGAAAGAAAATCCCTCCAATTTTCCCCACATGCAGACATCCATGCTCAACAATTCTCCCTTTGTGTTCCCTCACTCCCTATGACCCATGATCATGTTCCCCTCCCTACCTCTATTCTGTGTCCCAAGTTCATGGCCCCTCCCTTCCTTCTTTCCATCCTTAGTCCAAAGTTTGTGCTTTCCCTCCCTTCCTTCTGTGTCCCAACCCGCCTCCTCACTCTCATGTCCCAATGCGCCCCTCTTCATTCTTCCCTTCCTCTATTCTGGTTTCCAAGTTTGTACCTCCATTTCACAGGTTCTAGACTGCTCCCTCCTCCCAGCCGCACTTCTCTTCACAAAGCCGCAGCTGTGGTTCCTACACATGAGCCATGGCTGACCTGTAAATCTAGAGGGAAGGCTTCGGGTTCAACCACAGGCAGTGTGTAGAAGCCGCTGCTCACAGCTTTATGAAGAGAAGTGCGGCTGGGAGGAGGGAGCCGGCCAGAATCCGGGGACTGCCCGTAATGTAAATAAAATAAAAATTTCTGTGGAGTCCGATTCGGCACAGCCCATGGCCCAATACTGGTCTGTGGCCTGGTGGTTGGAGACCCCAGGTCTAATGTTTATGATGAGAGAAGTCAGTTTCATCTTCTGAAACATAGAAACCTCTTTAAAAATAATTCCATGAAGCATGCTCTGCATGCTTGCCCCACTAGATAACCCCACTGCTGCTAAACCTTTCACCCTGCTGGGCTTCCTTATAGTGTTCCATATATGCATTTCATGTTTTTGTTTTCTAAATTCTATTATAAAAATTAGTGACTCAATCATGGTGGTTACTATGGTTGGTGATACCTAGGGGCTGATGCAGAAAGCCTTATGGTAGTGCTGGCTCTAATGTGAAGCTGTTGCTTCAAAACTGCTGCAGCATGCCATAAGCAATAAGCATTCAAATTACTGCAACATTAAAATTGTGGCAGTAATGTGCAGCTCAATGCAAACATAAGAATTGCCATACTGGGACAGACTGAAGGTCCATCAAGCCCAGTAATCCTGTTTCCAACAGTGGCCAACCCAGGTCCCAAGTACCTAGCTGGATCTCAAGTATTAAAACTGATTTTGTGCTGCTTATCCTAGGAATAAGCAGTGGATTTCCCCAAGCCATCTCAATAATGGTCTATGGACTTCTCTTATAGGAAATTATCCAAGCCGGGGTTTTTTTTTTTTTTTTTTTTTTTTAGTTCAATCATCTTTATTAATATTTTAAAATACACATATCTGAGGCACGAATAGCAGTAATTTTAACATTGATGCTAACTGATTTCAATATGTTCTCTGACAACAAATTCCAGAGTTTAATTTCACATTGTGTGAAGAAATACTGTATTTTCTCCATTTTGTTTTAAATCTACTGCTTAGTAACTTCATCGTATGCCTCCTAGTCCTTGTGTTTTTGGAAAGAGTGAGCAAGCAATTCACATCTTCCCTATCTAATCCACTTGGAATTTTATAGATTTCTTAACCCCCCTTAGCCATCTCTTCTCCAAGCTGAATAGCCCTAGCTTCTTTAGCCTCTCCTCATAGGGAAGTCATCCCATAACCTTTTATCAGTTTTGTCGCCCTTCTCTGTATCTTTTCTAATTCTGCTATATCTTTTTTGAGATATGGTGACCAGAACTACACACAGTTTTCAAGTTGTGGCCGTACTATAGGGCGATACAAGGGCAGTATAACATTTTCATCTTTTTTTTCCATTCCTTTCCTGATAATTCCTAACATTCTATTTGCTTTCTTAGTTACTGCTGCACATTGAGCTGAGGGTTTCAATGTATCCTCAATGATAACAGCTAGATCCTTTTCCTGGGCAATGATTCCTAACATAGAACCCAGCATCACATAGCTATAGGTAGGGTTCTTCTTTCCCACATGCATCACTTTGCACTTGCTCACATTAAATGTCATCTGCCATTTTGACGTCCAGTCTTCCAGTCTCACAAGGTCCTCTTGCAATTTAACAGCTTTGAACAACTTTGTGTCATCAGCAAATTTAATTTATCTCACTAGTTATTCCCATCTCTAGATCATTGATAAATATGTTAAAAAACAGTGGTCCTAGTACAGATCCCTGCAGAACCCCACTATTTATCCACCACTAAATGCCTTGCTATATTACATTATCCATAATCCATTTATGGTTTCACTTTCACTCTAGATTGTCCATGCCGGATTTACTGCTGTGCAAGAAGAAAAGCCTCAGATCCCCGCACGCCAACAGAACAAATCTTGTGGTGGTGCTTGAAAGGGATGTTGCTTCAGAGGCTCAAAAACCCCTGTTCATTGCCTCAAACCCATTGAATGACTGTGAAATTATAGCTGTTCAAAAAAATCATTGAAACGGCTGACATTGCTTTGATTCAATATAAATCTTAACTTAACACATGAAAGTAAAAATTTCTGCGGGGAAAACCCCACTTATTTTGCTATTAAGTGTATCACCGGGCTAACGCTGCTGTGGTCTCTAGGTTTCGATGCTCCTTGCCAACGAGGCATGCCAACGTTTCGTTCTGGGGCTTGCATCAGGGCAGGAGAACCCTTATTGTAAACCATAAATGGATTATGAATAATGTAATATCGCAAGGGGTTTAGTGGTGGATAGCTAGATAAATCTTACCCTTCAGTATGGCTTGCATAGTGGGTTAACTGAACCCCACTATTTACCATCTCCATTGAGAATATTGAAATTTTAAACCTACTCTCTGTTTTCTGTCTTTCAACCAGTTCTTAATCCATAATAGGACATTACGGTAAACCCCCGCTTAATCATGTTTCAGAGCTCGCGCCCCCCCAGTCATTTGCGGCATTTTTGTCCACAAATTTGCCCCTCTTAATCGCGGTTTTTTTCTTCAATTTTCATGACAATAATTTATTTAGAACAATATACTGTACAGTAATTCTTATTTCTTACTATCATTACAGAAATTTACTGATACTGTACTTCTGATCGCTGCCTCGTTCTTCTTTATGTACCATATGGTCGTTGTTTCTTCATGGTGGCAAGGAAGGTTTTTCATGTCTGAATTGCAGCATCAATGCCATTTGTATTAACTTTGAGAGTCTGAACCATACTGTTTAGTAATCCCTTGCTTCAATCATCCCTTCAGCGCTAAATTTACATATACGAAATGTTTGGAAGCACAGTGGCCAATCAGGATGATTGAAAAGGTTTGACAGGAGGTTTGAAAGTAGTCAGTCAGAGCGTAGCTTTCTCGAGTGTTTCATGGACTGGTTAATGCCCTAAGATGCTACCAAAACGCTCTGCACCTTCAAAGGCCTATGGCAATGAATCAAAGTGCCAGAAGAAATGTTAGATACTCCAGGAGAAAGTTAAGCTGCTGGATATGCTCTGAGAACAAAAAAGTTATGCTTCAGTAGCACGCCATTATGGCATTAATGAAAGCACCATATGCTACATAGAAAAGAATGAGGCAGCGATCAGGAGTACCGTATCAATAAGTTTCTGTGATGTTGCTAGAAAGGTAATGACAGTAAGAAATAAGAATATAGTGAGCAGGGCATCAACATTGTTTTTTCCAAACGGCGATGGGCCCCTCCAGCATTGATCGGGAACGTGCCCCCCCATTCCCCCCGATAAGCAATGCGGGCCCCATCCCGATCGGCAACATGTTCCCCCCCATGAACGGAAAGTAAGACAAGCAAGCAGCGTGGGTAAGAAAGGCAACGGGAACTGTAATTGTGCAAGTGGTGCTGCTTGCCCAAAGCTTCCTTCTGATGCAGCTTCTTGTTTCCACCTGAGCGCATGGTGGGGCGGGGCGGGTGGCCCAGTGTACTTGTGTACCTAGGGGCCCTTGACGAATTAATCCTGCCCTGATCGTGAGGATGGAATCTGCCTTGGCATTGTGGATCACTGACTGCAGGAAAAACATCATCCCCTTGGACGGTATCATCATCTGTGCGAAAGCTTGGAAATTGTACTAGAGATTTGCAATGGATGCCATAGAACAGCAACCAGGATCATCTACAACACAGGAGCCTGAAGATATTCAAGCCAGCAAGGGATGGTTTGATCGTTTTCAAAAACGATTCAATATTAAAAGTATTTCTCTACATGGAGAGGCAGCATCTGCTAACAAAGAAGCCGCTGAAAAGTACCCCGAGACCTTCATGGACATCATAGAGGAGAAGGGCTATAAGCCCAAACAAGTTTTCAACATGGATGAGACAGGCTTGTTCTGGAAGAAGATGCCGTCCAGAACTTACATCATGATGGACGAAGCCAAAGCTCCAGGGTTTAAGGCTTAGAAGGACAGAGTGACGTTCATTTAAGATATAAGGACTGAAGGGGGCTTAGGTGTGGAGTTATGGGTGCAGGTGGGTGCCACTAGATACCAGAGAGGTTCCTTAAATTTAAGTCTGATCAGGGATAGGTGGTGTACTAGACACCAGGGACTTTTGAAAGTGTGTTGCGGGGGGGGAGGGGGAGAGAGAGGGGGACCACTAGACTACAAGGGCAAAACTTTTTGTAATATCAAAGGCAGTGAGTCAGGTCAGACTAGACTAGACTATCAGGGCAACTCTCTTTTAATATTTGGGGAAGAAAGGAATTACAGAAAGCAATCCGGGGCAGAGTGGTCAGGTTAGAGAGAAAGGAGGTGCCACTAGATAAACACTCCTCTCAACCAACTCTTCTATGCTCTCAGTCCTTGGTGAAATTTTTCTATGTGTAACACATGAGAAAAAACATTATTTTGCATGGCTGCAGAATCCATATTACCATGATAATTATTGTAATGCAAGTTAACACCCACACTGAAACCCTTTCTACATTGCTCAACCAGTAAAACCTATAGCTAAACCACATTAAACCTGGGGTAATGCTTTCTGCTTAGCCCCCCCCCCCTCCCTCAATTAAGGGCTCCTTTTACAAAGCCATCCTAGTGATTCCTGTACAGCAAATAACAAAGTGAAGCCCATTGGAATTGAATGAGCTTCGTCGCATTTGCCGCGTGGGAATCGATAGTGTGGCTTTGTAAAAGGAGCCCTAAATCATGTAGTTTGCTACTAGTTGCTATTGTAGTGCCTGCTAATAGAAGATAAACACATTTTATAATTTGTTGAGAAAATATTGATGGTTAAAGGTTTTGGCCCTCTTTTACTAAGCCACAGTAGAGGTTTCTACCGCAGCCCAGGGCACTAAATGCTCTGATGCTCAAAAGAATTCTTTGAGCGTCGGAGCATTTAGCGCTCTAGGCCAAGGTAGAAACCTCTACCATGGTTTAGTAAAAGGAGGGAGATTTAAATTGGTTCTTCAAAAAAGAAAATGGCATATTGGGGGGACAAAAATACTAATTTTCCCTGATGTGGCTCAAGCTTTATAGGTGAAATAGAAAGTTTTGTTTTCCTAAATTCGAGAATTAGAATATTGGCAAAGGAAGGATATTTTTTTAAAATTTAAAATTCCCATGTAAATGATTTCTTTGAATGGTAATTAATAGTTTTCTTTGAGCCTACACAGGGGGGAAGTTATTAATGTGGGTTACTGTTAAAATGGGTTATTATTAGTAACTAGCCCCCTCTTCTAAGAAACCTCGCTAGCGTTTTTTAACGTAGAGAGCCGCGCTGAATGGCCCGCACTGCTCCCGACGCTCATTGAGCATCAGGAGCAGTGCGGACCATTTTGCGTGGCTCTCTGCGCTAAAAAACGCTAGCGAGGTTTCGTAGAAGAGGGGTTAGGTCTCATTCCATAAAATGGGATATGTGTGAAAATAACATGAGTTAGTGGTAAAGTAATTATGCCCCTCAGTTAGAGAAATTATTTGCAGAATAATTTCTCTCTAATTTAAATTAGAAATTGACCTGGTGGAGGTTAGTGAAAGGGTCAGTTCAACTTTATCACCACAATAACACAAGGATTTTGTTTTGAATTTCTTTGATTCCTTCTTAGTTTTATTTATTTTGTACTGTCGTCGTCTTTCCTTGATGTGGGCTAATGCTCATGCTGACTTTATTGTTTCCTTTACTTTCTAGTTGGCTGTGTATTGATCAGTGTACAACTCTACTTTTGAAAATGTATTCTTTCAAAAGTTTGAAAAAAATCTGAGGTTTCAAAGTATTTGACACGGCATATTAATAGTCATGAAAAGAACTGTACATGAAGATCTGGAAACTCAAATCTATTATGTACTGGTTGCAGAGAGTGAACTTTGTGCTTCTGATGCAATTCAGGAGTCAAATAGTAATTTATTTATTTATGGGGATTTATTAACCACCTTTTTCATGAAGAGATTCTCCAAAGCAGTTTTCAATGCACTGAATAGTAATCAGGTACTCTTTTATTTTTAAAAAATAAATCTTTATTGATTTTTTAACTTTGACAGTGCAATACAATTAATTGAAGATAAACACTGTACTCTTAAGTATTTTCCCTATCTGTCACAGCAGACTTACAATCTAACTGTAGTACCTGGAGCAAAGGAATATTAAATGACTTGCCCAGAGTCATGGGGAGCAGACTGGAATCAAATACACAACCTAATAACCACCATGATTCAATATAACTATGGAACAAAATGTTATTTGATTTTTTTGGTCCTGGGTAATAAGTGCTCTTTCTTAATTGACTGTGCAAAAAACAGTATAGAAAATGGCTATAATTTCCCTCAAACTTTGCTTTTGTGACCAGGATTTTGACATTTTGAAATATGCCTTTTTTTGTAGAACATCCGAGATTGATTCTAACCTGAGTAAAACTTAGGGGCACCTTTACTAAAGCTTGGTAATTCAGATAGTAAGGCTTATCTTGGCTGTGGACAGAGATGGGTGCCTTGATGTATGATCAGTATGACTGGCAGGTCATCAGAGACTTCAAAATGGTGCCATTCCTAATGGGTCTCCAAGCCGATTTTACTAAGTTTCCTTGCTATCCCTGCCTTTTGGACAGCAGGGACACAAAGATGGGATTGGCCACAGCGGACCATTTTCTCTGTGGGAAGAAGCAACATCAAATGGGAACCACTGGTGGACCCCTGGAATATGCTGATGCCACTACTGCAGATCAAATTGGGCCTAATGAAATAATTTGTCAGAGCTCTAGATAAAGAATCGGCAGCCTTCAAATACCTTCAAGACATCTTCCCTAATCTATCTAAGGCAAAGGTCAAAGTTGGTGTCTTCATAAGACCACAGATAAAGAAGATCCTGGAGTGCACGGAATTTCCCAAGAAGCTAACTAGGAAGGAGAAAGCAGGTTTGAACGGCATTGTCGCAGTGGTTCAGGGCTTCCAGGGCAATCCAAGGCCGAAAGCTACATGGAGTAGGTTGAGAATCTGGTGAAGAATTTACAGTAAAATGAACTGTAGGATGACTCTCAAAGTCCATTCCTTAATGATCATCTTGAGACATTCAAGGAGAACATGGGTGCATACTCAGAAGAGCAAGGCGAGCACTTACACCAGGATTTATTGGACTTCGAACACTGCTTCCAAGGATACCTCCTGGAACTCTGGATGCACAGTGAGAGAAATATCTTGCTAGACGTCCAAGAAAAGGGTTTTGATTATCGGCATTTGGTTGTCCCGGTGATTAGGAATTCCAAGTGCTGACTTAGGTGGATTTTTGAACATTTTAGTTATTTGATTATGAGCCCCATAGCGTATTTGATTTATATATCTTGTACTTTTGAATTAATTTTATCATTTTTGTTTCATAGACTAAGTGAATGCATTTCTCCATCTCACACTAGGTAAAAGAAAAACTAGCATATACCTGTACACTGAATTTCAGCAACAACAGCCACCACATTAATTTAAATGCCGGTACAGGTTTAAATGTACCTGCCCTCTACCTGTTCTCTATGGTGGCCATTTTAGAAGCTCTTTTCATGTTTTAGACATGCATAACCTTGAATTTATCATAAACCAAAGAATGGCCAAACAGATTTATGTCACTACGACAATTCTAATATCATATATTTCTGTGCCTCCAGTTATCTCAACCAACTGTCCAGAGGCGAACTAAAATGTACTAGGTAAAGTTGTTTAATATTCCGAGAGGTGAAGTGAATAACGTTGAGGTCAATCTGAATATTGAAATATAATGTGGTTAACATAAATAGAGGGTATTGATGTTCCTTTTAACGTTTTGCAGGATCACCTTGAAAAAGCTATTTAGCGAAACATGTCGGTGAGACACCCTAGTGGCAAGACCACATCCTATAATCACGTATTTAAATATCAATTTAAGTATATTAAAAATTATAGATCCGGTGACGAGATAACACATAAAGCCCGAGGCAATGAAGTGTTGAGCCTCTGGTGGTGTTTTCTGAGGATCTGGATTCAAGTGTGTAAGATCTACGGGGAGTGCAGGACAGTTGGTTGAGATAACTGGAGGCATGGAAATATATAACCTTGAATTTAAACATATATTTTCCATACATGGCTAAATACTAATACAGTGGTGCCTCGCATAACGAACGCCTCGCACAGCAAACGCTGCGCACAACGAACTTCATGTCTTGCTTCCTACAACGAACTTCGTTTCACACAACGAAGTCGCCCGAGCTGCATCCTTCCGCGCAGGCACTGCGCTTAACTGCCCTCTCTCCGCCTGGCTCCCTGTGCAGTGGCGGACCGTTGGCTCGCAGGGGCCCGGCGCCTACTGCTGATGCGTTGGGGGGCGGAGCTACTCTCGCCGCTTCCCCGATGCTAGAAAAAAAAAAAAAATGAACAGTTAAGTCCCAGTTTTTGCCGCTGAGACTCTGCCCTCTCTCACTGTAAAATTATTGTTTATACAGTATATCATGGCTTCTAAAAAAAGCAGGAAGGTGATTTCTGTTGAAATTAAACGGGAAATAATTAGAAGGAGTGAATGTGGGGTAAAACAGTGTGACCTCGTCAAAGAGTTTGGCCTCAGCAAGACCACCATTTTCACCATTTTGACAAATAAGGATGCAATAAAATCAGCCAAAGTAGCCAAAGGAGTATCAAAACTATTTCATGAAAAACATAGGTCTTCAATCCACGAGGAAATGGAGAGGCTATTAGCAATTTGGATTAAGGACAGGCAGGTGAAAGGTGATGTGTTGTTTTAAAAAACAATTATGTTTTTAGATGTATCTAAATAAAAATAATAACAAAAAATTTATCTTTTTTTATGTCATCTTAGCATATTTTATGCTACAGAACGAATTATTTTTTTTAACATGTATTGTTATGGGAAAACGCGTTTCACATAACGAACTTTTCGCATAACAAACTTGCTCCTGGAACCAATTAAGTTCGTTGTGTGAGGCACCACTGTATTAGGAAAGCTGAGCTATAGAGGTTCAAAGCTTAAATATAGGCATTTGGAAAGGGAGTATATGGTCTGGGAATAAGACAGTTCAAAATGATACATTTACATTTCTCATTTCAGAAGGGGGCTGAAGATTATGTTTGCTGGCATGAATGTTGATCTTCACACTTGCTCTTGGGGATATCTAGATTTTAAAAAGTTGCTTGTTTTCTGCTGTACTTCTCGGAAGAGATTAGAAGTGGTTGCCCCCTCCCCTGCACACCTTAATCCCTTAGCGTTTTCTGTCCATCCCAAAAGTGATACTAGCAAAGGATATCACACTCTGTTTATGTTGCCTGTTTCATCCCATTGGTAATTTAGACATTAATGCTTGCAAAATGGATCATCCAATGTAACCAGTGCACGGGTGTCTATTTCTCATTGTATTTAGAACAGTCTCTACATTGGCAGATGCTGTTCTATGCTGTGGACATGCCACAACTTAGTCATCTCAATTTCAGTTTGCATCCACCTCCACATGAATATTGTCCTGAAAGACTAATTTTTTTCAGTTTAATATTTTTCCTAAAAAATACAAATTCTCTAGAATAAAACAGTCAGCAGCTCATTCCATCTATCTTAATAATCTTCCCGCCACTATAAATATAATGGCAGATGAAGGCCAAATGGTCCATCTAATCTGCCCATACGCAGCATCCACTTTCTCCTCCTCTCCCTAAGAGATCTCGCATGCCTGTCCCAAGCTTTCTTGGATTCAGACATAGTCTTTGTCTCCACCATTTCTTTCGGGAGACTAGTCCATGCACCTATCACCCTTTCTGTAAAAAATAATTTCCTTAGATTATTTCTGAGCCTATCACTTCTTAACCTCATTCTATGCCCTCTCACTCTCGAGCCGGGGCACACTAAAGGTAGTGGCCACGACTTGAGGCACCCAGAAGTGCACGGACGTCGCTGTGATGACATCACTCATACGCGTGACATCATCACGTTGATGTCTGTGCATGTGCAGAGACCCTCCAGATGGGCTCTGAGACGCCAGTAGGGGGTGCCAGCAGGGAAGAGGACGGAGAGAAGAAGAGGCATTGCCACCAGCTGATTGCCTACAGCAGTGTTTCTCAACTACTTCAAGCTAAGTACCCCCTTAGTCTAACAAATATCAAATGAGTACCCTGACCACAGACCTCCTTAGGCCCACCCAAGCTCTGCCCCAGATCCCATCCCCTTTACTAATTGTAATGCAATTTTTTTCCATTAATTTTTTTATATACACACAATATACACAGCAGATGTAAATTCTCAAAACTGATACATTTCAATCACTATATTGAAAATAAAATCATTTTACCTTCTGGCGATCCTCTGCAGGCTGCTGTAATTAGCTTTAAAGGTGAGGCCAGGGGGGAAGCTGGAGGACGCTAGAGAGAAGGGGAAAACATGCAGGCCTTCAGCAAATCAGGCAGCGCTGGCACCATACCACGTAGGGAAGTCAGCTGGCAGGCATCTCTCTTTCTCCTCAGAGTGCCATGGCACACTTGGAATCTCAGGAGGCACACTAGCATGCCACGGCACACAGTTTGAGATACAGTGATGTAGACCATCAACCATTTTACTTGCCTTCCTGTGGACCGACTCCATCCTGTTTATATCTCTTTGAAAGTTCAGTCCAGAATTGTACACAATATTCTAAATGAGGTCTAACCAGAGTGTTATACATGGGCATCAATACCTCCTTTTTCCTACTGGCCATTTCTCTCCCTTTACACTCAAGCATCTTTCTAGTTTTTGCTGTCAGCTTTTCAACCTGTTTGGCCACCTTAGGATCATCACATATTATCATACCCAAGGCTTGCTCCTCTTTTGTGCACAAAAGTTCTTCAACCCTTAAAATGTACCATTCCCTTGGGTTTCTGCATTTCTTATCATTAAATTTTAGCTGCCAAATTTCAGACCATTCCTCAAGCTTCACTAGGTCCTTCTTCATGTTTTCTATACCATCTGGGGTGTCTACTGTATTGCAGATTTTGGTATCATCTGCAAATAGGCAAATCTTACCAGCTAGCCCTTCAGCAATATCACTTTTAAAAATGTTAACAAGAACATGCTTACCACTTGCAATAACCCTTTTCTCAGAGCGATCTCCATTCACCACTCCCCTCTGTCACCTTCCACTCAACTAGTTCCTGACCCAGTCTGTCACTTTGGGGCACATACTGAGGGAACTCAGTTTATTTATTAGATGCCTGTGTGAAACACTGTCAAAGGCTTTGCTAAAATCTAAACACACCACATCTGGCGCTCTCCCTCTATCCAGATCTCTGGTCACCCAGCTAAATAAATTGATCAAATTTGTCTGACAAGACCTGCCTCTAGTGAATGCATGTTGCCTCGGGTCCTGTAATCCACTGGATTCCATAAACTGCAGTTTTCTGTTTTAAAAGTGTTTCCATGAATTTACTTAGCACAGAAGTCAGACGTACCAGACTGTAGTTCATTATTTCTTTCTTACTTCCACTTTTGTGGAGAGGGACCACATCTGACTTTCTCCAGTCTTCCGGTACCACTCCCAACTCTAGTGAAGCATTGAAAATGTCAGCCAGCAGAGCTGCCAGAACTTCCCTAAGTTCTCTCAGTACCCTTGGATGTACACCATCTAGCCCATCACCTTCTCCATCTTTAGTTTAACGAGCTCCTTACAAACACAATTTTCTGAAAATAGATCAAGGTCTACCACACCTCCAGCCCTATTTTCTTTTGTTTTTTTGCAGTTCTGCTCTCGGCGCTCCATCTGTGAACACAGAAATATTTGTTAAGCAATTCCAACCTTATCTTTATAAGCTTCTACATGCTAAAGGCAAATTATACCATATGTATACCATAAATATGAGATGTTGCTGACAAATTTTCATGTTGCTAAACATTATGGGGCTCATTAAAAAAAAAAAAAAGTTCAAAAAGTAGCCTAAATCGGTACTTGGATGATCAAAAAGACAGATTGTCCAAGTACCGATAATCAAAGCTGGTTTTAGATGTATCTAAAACCACTTAGGCCTTTACCATATATATAGGCTGTATATAGGCTCAAAGACTTCTTGGCACTTATAGTTGATGTTTTTTTTTTTTGTTCTCACCACAAGCCTGGAGGCACAGTAGCGGGAGGAAAAGGATGGCCAAGACGCTGTGATCTGAGGCCCCTCCCATCACTTCTCAGGACCAATGCAATAGGTGCAACTTTTGGTGCA
This sequence comes from Geotrypetes seraphini, assembly GCF_902459505.1. Classification (NCBI taxonomy): domain Eukaryota; kingdom Metazoa; phylum Chordata; class Amphibia; order Gymnophiona; family Dermophiidae; genus Geotrypetes; species Geotrypetes seraphini. Next base: position 308,203,475 of record NC_047086.1, on the reverse strand, counting down.
TGCCATGTTTACAGCACTTACTCAGTTGTGCCAGCCCTGATAGGGGTTAATATGGACATACTGATGCTGAAGGAATCCAAGTTATGCAACTGCATTTTGACTAAGAAAGTTCAGCGGGAAACCCATGAGGAACAGGTTGTTGTAATCCAAGTAGGAGATAAGAGAACAAAAAAAAACGTTTTGACAGTATGCTCAGAAAACAAGGGATAGAATTTATTGATGATGAAGAAATGATACGCTTTTGCTTTAAAAAAACCAGCCATAAATGGAGTGCTATTTTGTAGTTTATTTGAGACAAACTGCTGTGCTAGTCCAAATATTGCTGATTTCAACAGTATTATTGTCATTGCTTTTATAGATGGATCGCATCATCTTCTGTGTCTTTCTGGAAGTTGATTTCAAAATCTACAAGAAGAAAATGAATGAGTTGTTCGTTATAGGTAGGTGAATCAATTCTTTCTAAATATGAATAAAAACAATTTAAGATTTGTGGATAGCCTTTCCTCTCTTTGTTCTCCATTCATTGAGCCTTTCAACAAAACAAACCAAATGAAAAAAGAGAAAAACCTCCCTTGGGCTTGAACTGTGTTACTTCACACTCTGGTATGGAGATGTCTAAAGTCATTTTAGTTGTTCAACGAAGGTAGACACAGTCACCTAATTCTATAACCAGGTGTCCACATTGATGCACCATTGACATTTATTAGTAACATAACAAATTCACTTCTATACCGCAGTAACCTCTCAGTTCAATGCAGTTAACAACAATCAAGAAACTGTACAAGCACAGGGGCTCATAATCGAAAGAGAAAAACGTCAAAAAACTGGCATAAGTCGGCACTTGGATGATCATAAACGAAAGACGTCCAAGGGCCGATAATCGAAACGGGTTTTGGATGTATTTATAAACGATCTAGGCCTTCACAGTGCCACTGAACGACCAGAGCTAAACGGGGTGTTTCAGGAGGAGTGTCGAGGGCGGGAATTGGGCGGGATGTGGGCCGGCTTAGACTTAGTCGTACTGCATGTATAACTAAATGTTTTACAACACAGCATAGGCAAAACTTGGACGTTGTGACTTAGACCATGTAAAACATGGTCCAAGTCACAAAAAACAACCTAAAGTGACCAGATAAGCACTGCAAGCACATAGTACAGACCCCCACACACTACCCCAGTGATTACCGACCCCCACCCCCATAAAAATCTTAATCACAACTTTTAAATTCTGCCTCCAGAACATCATCACCTGGCAGCATGGCATAGGAAAGCCTAGTTACACTGTACAGAGGTGTCTTAAGTGGTCTTGGGGGTGGGTTAGGGACCCATGGAAAGGAGGACCCATGCCCATTAGCCACTGTAATGACTGCATTGATGGTGAAACATGTGCACTCCCCTTAAAAAAAAACCAAGCCCTTTTGTACTGCCCTATAAGTGGCTCCTGCAGCCATAAGGGCTATTGGGGTGGTAGATAGGTGGGTCTAGGAGATTCTGGAAGTTGTTTGGGGGGCTCACCATTACCTAAAAGGAAGCTGTAGTTGGATGATTACATGGCACCCTTTTTGTGAAGTTCACAGCAGTGCCTTGTAAGGTAGTCCACTGTTTAGGTGCCCTGTGTGGTGTCCTGTCCATCACTTTGCACACCCCTCCCACGTCCAAAAGGTCTGTTTCTAGGCGTTTTTAACTTGGACGAATATTTGGATGGAAATGTGGTATAAAGTTGGACGATTTAGCAGCTTGGATGATCAGATGGTTGGACGTATAGTTAGACAATTTTCGAAAAACAAAAATATTTTGGATGTAGTTTTCAAAAATGTGTCTTAAGCTGTGTCTGACTTTGGACGACTTGCGACTTAGGCGAAAACAGTCTTAGATGTTTCTTTTGATTATGCCCCTCACAGTGTATTATTATCACATTCAGAGAATTTAGCAAATAAGCAGGTCTTTTGAATTTTTCTAAAGGAAAGATAGAAGTTGGAGTTTATCAGGACAGAAAGGGGTTTATCCCATGATCCAGCTTGAAAAGATAAAATTCTATGGAATTGTAAATAATCTAAAATGCTGTGAAAAACATTTTATATCAGTAAATTTAAAATGATCAATAATATAATCAGGTATAAGGCCAAACACTGTCTTGTAACAGGTACAACCTAACTTGAATAATATTCTTGCCTCAACTGGGAGCCAAATGTAGCTTTCAATAGAATCAACTGAACAACCATGTTCTGAATGATATGCAACCTTTTGATATTCTTTTTACTGGAGGCTAGGTAAATGATGTTACAATAATCCAGGGAACTAAAAATCAATTATTATACCAGTAGTCCAAGTGAGGAAGGATCAAAATATGCCCTAATCGATCGCAATTTCCATAACATAAAATAAGTTTTCCTAACCAATGCATTAATTCGAGCATTAAGTGATAGATTTTGGTCTAAATAAATCCTTATCATTTTTATAACTGGCATAATAGAGTTTGTAATACTGTTCAACTTTATAGTGTTCTCTGTGATCTTATTGGAAGGTGTGGCCGGGAAAATTTTAGTTTTATCTGGGTTGAGTTTAAAGTCCGAGGAGTTCACTGTCTGGGCCTAGGGCCTAGGAGTTCACTGTCTGGATTATAGAAGAGATAAATTATAGAATATAAGAACATAAGAAGTTGCCTCCGCTGGGTCAGACCAGAGGTCCATCGCGCCCAGCAGCTCGCACCCACGGCGGCCCATCAGGTCCATGACCTGTCGGGTGTCCCTTGACTTAAGATAGGATCAGGAATACATTGTTATATCATTCACATAGCTATAGTGTATGATTTTAAAGGAAGCTAATTCTGTTCCTAAAGAAGCTAGATAAAGATTGAAGAATGTTGGAGAAAGAGGGGATCCCTGTGGCACGCCACATGTATTTTTTCCATTTAAATAAATAGTTTTCATCTTTATGAACCTTATAAGTACAACTCTCTAGGAAACCTTTAAACCAGCATCCAGACATCTCAGTAAGGTCACATAATCAACGAGATTAAACACACTACTATGATCAAACTGAAGAACTAAGGTGCTTTTACCTATGCTGAACAGTTGGTAAAGATGGTCTAACAGTGACTTTAGTACAGTCTCTGTGCTATGGAAAGAGCGAAATCCTCACATGGATGTAAAACTAAAAATCTGTCTAGATAATCTCAGCTCAACACTCACTAGTCCCTCCATTATTTTTATAAAGAAAGGAATAGCTGTAATTGGACGATAATTGCTAACAAGGACTAAAGACTCTTTTGAATTCTTGGTTATGGGTGAAATTAGAATATGGCCTAAATTTGCTGGAAATTAACCATTCTGCAGTAATATTGTAATCCAATCAAACACCTCTCTTCTGAATTTCAAAGGAACTGATTTTAAAATAACTGAGGGGCAATTATCTAAAGGACAATTTGATTTTACATATTTATTATATAATTTGTTGAATTATTCCCAATCTGGAGTTTTAAACTCGTTCCATATTAAGGGCTCCTTTTACGAAGGTGCACTAGCGTTTTTAGCCTTTTTTTGGCTATAGTGCACGCTAGCCGAAAAACTACCGCCTGCTTAAAAAGAGGCGGTAGGGGCTAACGTGCGTGGCATTTTAGCATGTGCTAAAACCGCTAGCGCACCTTTGTAAAAGGAGCCCTAAGTCTGCCTGACAAGCAGCTGCTGAAAAAAAAAAACATTATCTTGGAATCTGAAATGTCAGTACCAACAAAAGTTTGTCTCAGTTTTTGCAATTCTGAGCAAAAATATTGAGCCAATTCATCTGAGTTAGGTTCAGGAAATTGTGATGCTCATATCAAATATTGTATTAACCATCTTAAATAATTCTTTAGTATTAAGTACATTGGTACCAATTTTAGAAGACTAGTAACTGCATCTTTTCTCTTTGATTTTTCTTTTGTAATTCTGAATACTAGCTCTCCAGATTTCCCTATCCGTGGTCTTACCTGATTTATGCCATAATCTCTCTAGACATCTAGCTGATTGCTTCAATTCAAGAAATTAATAAGTGTACCAACTTTGATCCTTATGTTGTTGCTTTTTCCTAATAGTTTGTATAGGGGCTATGGTATCTAAAGAATTTATGCTAAAAATCTCCCAATGTGAGTGAAAATCTATATTTTTAGTGTCTTGGACCGAGAGGTTATAACATTTCCAAAATTCTAAAGGATCAATTTGCTTTCTTATTTTGATAGGCGTTTTGGAATTTTGGGTACTAAGACAATATGATTTCAGCCAGCTTAAATTTTTTTAAAAAGTGATCTGACCAGATTAGGGGATGGAATATCTTTTGAAGGGAAAGACACTAACGGCCTCTATTATGCTGCCGCGCGGCAACAGCCCCAAAGCCCTTTAAATCTCTATGGGCTTTGGGGCCGTTAGCACAGCGCAGCCGCTAGCGCAGCTTTGTAAAAGAGGCCGTAAATCTAAGTGATGGCCTTTTTGATGTGTTTTAGAAGGTGTTGAAAATGAATAGGTCAATGATGATAGAAAAACTTTCAAGTCTTTTATTGAAGTGTCTTTCTCATTATCTAATGGTTACTGCGATTGGGCAGACTGGATGGGCCACTTGGCTTTTATCTGGCATTATGTTTCTATGATATCTCCCAAAAGCAAACTATATGAGATGGAAGCAGAATTGCACATACCAAATTTGTAAAATACAATATGTTAAAATTAAAATGGTTTCTTAATACTACTGCTATTCCTCCTCTCCGTTTATTTTCTCTACAGTATGGGATAATTCTATATCCCTAGGGAACAAATCACCAATTATAGGATCCTCATCTGACAACAGCTATGTTCTGTTAAAAATAAACATGAAAGGTTTTTCTCCTCTATCCAATCCTGATCAGTTGAGCTTTATTTCTAACTGATCTTACGTTTAGATAAGAACAGGAAATCTTATAAAACTCAGATAAGGAACCTGATCTTGTGTATGCTAAGTTTTTCAGTTTTCATACTCTTTGCTAAAATGTCAATTGGTGATATGTACTTCAATGGAAATGGGCTTACATCAGTGCAGTCAATTAGGCCTAAATTCTCTATTACTGCGTTTAATTTAGGCGTGCTTTGGACGTCGGATATAATTGAATAATCACGGAGTTAAGGGTCTTAATTAATGTTAATTGGGTAATGAACGACACATAGACGTCCCTAGGTAGTACATAACGAACTAACGTCTATCGAAAGCATAGTCCCGTCTGCAGCTGTGGACGTGGGCGTTCCGTGGGCGTTCCATGGGCGTGCCACGTGGGGACGCTGGATAGGCGCTACCTGGGCGAACCTGTGCGTCTAAATCTCGTGAATTATGTAGACGTAAGAAACCCTGGTCTAACTTGGATTTCAATGCCGTTTCAACTATCGTAATTGCGGCTCTTTGTTACACGCGAGGCAGACGTCCACTGTGTTTTTTCATCAATAATTCCAATAGTGAATTTCAATAGGTAGTTTTCATATTTTCTCTGTCCTAATAAATATAATGACTCCATAACAATGGAACACATTATATTGCATGGATAACAAACCACATTTCAGCCCAAACCATAATATAATTTTCACATGGCTTTTACATCCCCCTTTTTTGTCTCAACAAACAGCAGTGCAATCGGCTCTCTTTTGAAAGCAAAGAAAAACCAGCACACATTATCAGCACTTAAAAAGAGAATAAACAGATACACACCTTAACATTCCAGCTTCCCTCATTGCAAAATGGAGGTGTTCAGTTGCACAAAACTGACCTCATTGTGACCTCATCAATCTGCATCTTCCAAAGTAATATGCCACAATTAAAAGATGTGGTGGGTGTTGAACCCACAACCTCTGGATGTTAGCAGCAAAGGCTGGGCTCCTAACCGATAGAGCTACAGCTGCTTGACTGAGCTGTCTGTGCTTCATTAGGTATCATATCAGGATGAACTCAAATAAGTTTAAGCAAAGGAATGCTTAAAGATTTGGAACGTTTTCAAGTAGAAAACAAATATGAAATATGTATTAAAGAATTGCAGCACAAAGAACGCCTAAACGGAACAGATTATTTACAGTCCTATATATGCATTAGTACAGTGCTTAAAATGAAGATTAGCGTGTGAGAAAAACGGAGCTCCACCTCACATGCATTCAAGCACACTTGGGAATATGGGTTTGGGGCTCAGTGAAAGCAGCGCTTTTAGCCATTGAGCTAACACTCTTTTGTCTCAGCCTACTATGACATTATAGCTAAACTCCTTTTCCCTTAGCACTTCACTAAGATATGATATGACAAGGGAGCCAGAGGCATTGTAGCTGTGGGTCAGTGAGGAAAGGCACTCTCTACCAAACTTCCGGGCTTTGAGGGTTCAAATCCCAGCCTGTATTTTACTTGTGGCGTATCTGCCTTCCAGGTGCACTTTGATGATGCTTTCCACTTCTTATAGGAGTTGAATATAACATTTCTCCATTTAAACATGGCATACTTTGTTAGTTTTTATCGTGGTAAAGTATACATTTCTGAAATGGTGAAGAAACAATAAGCGGTATAAGCAAATCCAAACTGCTGTAAGCACAAGAAAGCATGTGTAGCTCAACATGCTAATGCTCCTCTTCTGAGCTCTGACCTCTGAAACTCCCCGGTTCGACTCCCACCTTTGCTCATTTTAATAAGGTCCTAGTTTTTTCCTATTAGATCTTATAACATTTCCCTTTGCAGGCAAACCTATTTTCAACTTACCATGGCTCGGACATCCTACGCAGTGATGAGAGCACATTAACCAGGCGATCCACAAATGTCATCTTGCTGTCAGAGGAAAGGTTTCTCTCATCACTGCTTAGGATGTCCGAGCCATGGTAAGTTGAAAATAGGTTTGCCTGCAAAGGGAAATGTTATAAGATCTAATAGGAAAAAACTAGGACCTTATTAAAATGAGCAAAGGTGGGAGTCAAACCAGGGAGTTTTAGATGGCAAAGCTCAGAAAAGGAGCATTAGCGTGTTGAGCTACAAATGCTTTCTTGCGCTTATAGCAGTTTGGATTTGCTTATACCGCTTACTGACGTTGTATATTATTGTTTCTTCACCATTTCAGAAATGTATACTTTACCACGATCAAAACTAACAACGTATGCCATGTTTAAATGGAGAAATGTTATATTCAACTCCTATAAGAAGTGGAAACCATCATCAAAGTGCACCTGGAAGGCTGATACGCCACAAGTAAAATACAGGCTGGGATTTGAACCCTCAAAGGCCGCACGATTGGTAGAGAGTGCCTTTCCTCACTGACCCACACCTCCAATTCCTCTCATTCCCTTGTCATATCATATCTTAGTGAAGTGCTAAGGGAAAAGGAGTTTAGCTATAATGTCATAGTAGGCTGAGACAAAAGAGTGTTAGCTCAATGGCTAAAAGCGCTGCTTTCACTGAGCCCCAAACCCATATTCCCAAGTGTGCTTGAATGCATGTGAGGTGGAGCTCTGTTTTTCTTACACGCTAATCTTCATTCTGAGCACTGTACTAATGCATATAGGACTGTAAATAATCTGTTCCGTTTAGGCGTTATTTGTGCTGCAATTCTTTAATACATATTTCATATTTGTTTTCTATGAGTTAAATCAAACTTCAGAGGGCTTGGACAGGTGTTGAAGAATGATCCAGTTAGGGGGGGATGTTTTTGGTGGGGGGAGGGTGTTCAGCATGAGAGAGAACAGGTTGCATTAACTATTAGACAATGGGCTGCACATAATAAAAGCTGAAGCAAAATATTGATATGTAAAGGCAAGGCTAAAGAGTTACCAGGTGTCCTGGCTGAGAAATGAATATAACCTATTTGCTAACCTTACTCAAGACTTGAACCCCCTGATGTATGGACGATGAAAAAGCAATGCCTTAAGGCATAGAGCTATAGAGGTAACTTTGTTTAGAACATAGAGCTTAGAGATGTGAAGGAAATGACTACAACGTCACTACAGCTGTATATTGCAAAACCACATCCAATGCACATCCAATTAGATTTGAATCCTAACGGTTTCTATGACGTCCGCCGCTAATTAGGCGTGCTTAGTATATAGAAAGCTTTGGCACAGCCATTTTGCCTATGTAAGACCCCCTCATGTGAGTTGGTGTTTGTGGTGTTCTGTTTCCTCAATGATGAAACTTTGTGCTATGACTTGCTTGTTCTCCTTTATACTCCCTTCTGCCTTTGACACTCCTCCCCACCCCCATTATCTGTATTTCCTTAGTTTATGGATTTTTCTGGGTGTTGGTGTGAGGGATTGTTGGGGACTTAAATTTTGTGTTAAGTGTGGAGGGGAATAAATTGTTAGGGAAAAGAAGGGGCCAGGTCAGGTTACACACAGATGCCCACACCCACCACTCTCCCTGCTTTCATAATGTCATTGTCTGCCCCACCTCCATTTTCCATATCTGCAACTCTCCATGCAAGAAATTCGATTTTCGCTTTGAAGCCATGTTGCAAGGTGTAGCCATCTTTTCAGGCTACTTGTAGAACACGTTCAAACACACCCCCTGTACAACAACCAATGAGGTGTGATGGGCGTGGTTAGGAAGCGGGCTAAGGAACCGCACCCGAACGGCGCCCAATAGGCATAGAGAAAGTTTTCCTGCTATGATGACGTCACACGCTACATAGGCGTGCATGGGTATAAGAAGGTCCAGGTGAGCAGTGTTTCCTTTCTATTCTATCCTATTGCTTATGCAGATGTTTGAGACTTTACTCTGTCTTAGTCTTTTACATTTCTTTCCCTATCTCTGCCTCCCATTTCCCTCTATTCCACAGAGCCATTAATACTGGCCATTCTAATATGTTGTTTTATCTTTTCTAGAAGCAGCTCAGATAGTAAGTCCAGGTGAGAATGATATTTTGTAAGCTACTTTGAACTATCATAGAACTAAAGAAACCAACCAACAAAAACTGACTTCTCTTTATGGCCTTTCATTGTGTGCTATTGTTTATACTAGTTATTTTATTTCTGATATCTCCTACTCTCCATTCCACAGGGCTGATAAAAATGACTGAGAAGACTGATAAAGACCATGCTGGTATATATTTTGCTGGTACACAAATGGATATGTAAATAAAATGGATGTGTTCATACATCTGAGAGGGTTTACTCAGAGTTAAAGTTAATTCTTTGTAGAATCAAATTACAGGCAAATTAAAATCAGGTGAGGAATGGTTCTGTGTACTAACTCATTGATAAGAATAGGTCGGGTATGTTGGGGGGGGGAACACTGCCATTCAATGGATATCCAATCAACATGGTTCAGGTGGAAAACTCCTAATGAGTGGCTAATGGCTGCCATTTTTAATAAGGAGTCTAAAGGTATGTTAGCAGCTCTGTTACTTCTAGGTGTGTGTTCTGCCACAACTTCAGTGTTTAATTTAGGAGACATAGGTCTTTGTTAACAGTTTCTCTCTATTCTTCATTTCAGACCAGAGCAGCAGCTCAGCACACCAGTTTGCACCTAGCCAAACAGTTGTAGGTGAGAATATATATGGTAACCTTTATTTGCTTACTCTACTATTCTTCACTTGAGTCACTCTTCTGATGAGTGAAATAAATGTTTCACACTTCTATTGTTCTCTTCACACAGGTATCCTTGATGACTTTCAGGAACAATAGTAAATTGATATTGTTGGCCTCATAGAACACCATGGCACGCATTCCTGCTGTTATATGCACACAAACTTTTTGTTTTCAGTTAGTCTATTCCCTCACATGAGTTCTAAACAGTAGCAGTGGAGGATTACAGGTGATACTAACCCACACCATCAGCAAGTTAAGGTTATTGCCTTAACACCTATACCACGGTGACATCTAAGCAGCTCAACATATATGAGGTTAACACATTGCTTCAGGGAAGGGAGGACCTTTGGGGTTGAACCCCCCTGTTTGTGAACGTTGTGTAAACCAGCTTCTCCTCTTTTCAGTTTTCAGGTGTCTTACACAGGCAACTGCAGTATTGTCAGATGGAGTTTTTATAGTACTGAGAGCAGTGCAGCTGTGAGCATCTTTGTGGTTTCCACACCTGCTTTACCAAAATAGTGTAGCTCAAGAACCAGGAGGATAGATTGAGGGATCTGGCCTTTACTTCCATCACCTTCATTGAAAGGAAGAAAAACCCACATGTCTCATTTGGATTCTCCTGGTGTGGAGCCAACTCTTACTAGAAATAACCCTATTCCTTAACAACAAATCTACCACAGTGACTTATATTCTCTTCCTTATGTAGCCATTTACTTTGGAACAGGGACTGGCTTACTTTGCACATCATAGCTGAGATGTCGTCATCTACCTACAGTTGCATATACCCTTGCATTCACTTGGTTTTTTCCTAGATTCTGCAATGATTTGACATCAGAGTGGCTAGCAGGTAATAGAATGAATGACAGACCCCAATAAAGATTGTCAAACTTTCTATATGTCACCTTGTTGTTATAGTGAAAAGGGCCCATTCAGCAGTCCCTCCTGAACCCCTATCTACCTTGGACTCTGTCCACTAAGCTGATGATGCTACAAGGCTAAAACCACACAGGAAAGTTTAAAGTAAATATAAACCAATATTTTTATTAAATTATTAAAACTTTTAAAAACGTAAACTTTTTAAAAAAACTATTTACATATATAACATAACATATAACGCAGGGAAAAAGGGTGGGTGCCCCCCAAGAGCAGCTTGAGCTACCTCAGGCGAGGGGGGCGGAAGAGGTGCAGTCATTGAGAGGGTGTATGGCTGCTGGCACCATGCCCTCTTTCGGCTATCAGCCGCAAGAGGGCATGTTCCATCCTCTCCACACACCCTCTCAATACCTGCACCTCCTCCAAGATGGCAGAGTAGGCCGCCATCTCCCTGGCCACCCCCTCCTGAGGCTGGTCGGGCTGCTCCTGGGGGGGAACAGCAAGGAAAGGGGGTGGGATGGGAACAGGAAGGGCAGGAGAGTGAGGGGAAGGGCTATGGGTGGGGGAAGGGGAAGGTCCAACAGGGGATGGTGGTGGTGGTCCTGGAGGTAGTGGTGGGGCAGGCGGTGGGGGTCCAGGGGGCAGTGGTGGGGCAGGCAGTCCAGGGGGCAGTGGTGGGGGCAGTGGTGGAGGTCCAGGGGGCAGTGGTGGTGTGGGTGGTCCTGAGGGCTGCCAGGCCTCCTCCTCCTCCTCCATCTCCTCCTCCATCTCCGCCTCTATCTCCTCCTCTATCTCCTCCTCTTCCTCCTCCATCTCCTCTTCCTCCTCTGCCGAGGACCAGGGTGGGGCTCCCTCCATCACCTGCGGGGCCTCCTGAGGGGGTGCCTGCGCTGCTGCTTGACAAGAGAGAAATAGGATACAGTCAGATATGTCCACAACACTTTTGAACATGACATTATTTACTACGTTATTTTCTTCAAATGCTAATAACAGGATGCAAAGCACCTACTCCACTGTCAACATCAAAATGTAGCGTAAGTAAGTGAGGCAAGTAGAACACCATAAAGCCATTGTGACATGATATCACAATAGCAGCTTTACTGCAGATTTTATGATTAAGAATGGTTTACAGCTACTCAAGCATTTTCATTTATTTATTCTGGTAGGCTGATCACAAAGAAACACACGCTGGACTCATTACTCACCGGCTTCTGCACGCAATTCCTCCCTCACCCCCTCAAGGAAGGCCCGCTCCTGGCGCCTCAGCAGTCGCCCCCTTTTCCTGAGATCCTCAACCTGGATAATAGAGAGAGAGAAAGAACAGAGAGGGAGGGATATGATGAGTGCCATCTAGCACTATGGCATAACATGTTTACTTAAGTATTGACCTCTATAAGCACATAAAAATGGAGTACACTGCCCTCCAAGAGCCCCTATCCGCTTTGCTGTCTGCCTCCACCCCCTTCTGCCACATGTTTTACATGAATTTATTCACGTACTCCAGCATTTCCCCTTTCTGTGCTGGAGGCATCGCTATCTCTCTACTGTACCTGGGACAGTGGGGGGGGGGGGGGGGGGGGGGGGGGTGTGTGAGGTGATATGGACAGCATCACAAGGAGGAGGTGGGATTGAACTCACAACCCCAGGGTGCTGAGGCTGTAGCCTATCAGCACTGCCCCACATTACAGCATGTCCTGGTGAGCTTACAATCATGCAGCAGGGGCAATAAAATAGTTTGGTCAGAAGGAGCAGCGTGGCTTGAAACCCCTGACGTCAGGGTACTGACGCTGTCACTTTAAATGTCATGCCACTATCTCCCTAGACCAGCAGATTGATACAGGAGTGTTTAAGGTATTTGAAATGACATAGCAGCACTTTGGGAAAGTTGATGTCAAGATGTTTCGATTACAAATGTGAAGCTTGTGACCCAAAAATTAGTTGTGTGCATGTTGTGAATGGAATAGATGCCTTCTAGGAGCTGAATTTGTCATTTGAAATCCTACTACTGCTCCTTTGGGATGTGCTTTAATTTCAGTATTCAATGTAAAAGATTTATTATGCACAATTGTAGTTTTTAAAAGGAATCAAAATTTACCCACAAAAACATGAACAATTTGATTGAGACAGGTTTCCATCATTACATTTTACATGATTATTTGTGAGGGCCTGACTTGGAATACTTACTTCCCTGGGACAGGAGGCTCTACGATTGTAGCGCCGGGTCAGGCGGGTCCAGGAGTCCCTGAACTGCAGGTATGACCTGCGATGGCCTGCCACTCTGAAATAGTGGTGCTCATGCACTAAAAAGAGCCTGGCCAGCAGCCTGGAGTCTTCAGTGGTGAAGTTTGGCTGTCTCCTGGCAGCCATTTTAGGAGAAATAACTGCGTATGAAGAACGGGCGATTCTATGACGTCACAACGCATAAAAACGCGATGACGTGTTTGTGCCGCTTGGGCGTGCTTGCAGCAGCCGCTCCGCGCTACATCAACACTATAGATTACATCCTAAACCACGCCGATATAGCTGTTATACAAAAAAGTACAGCAGAACGCTTAGAAGCTTACCATGTAAACCTAATGAAACACAATGACAATTTGTAAATTAAATAAATGAAGATTGGGAAGTGAGGTTCACATATTTTAGCTTAGCTATGCATGGGTGGGTGGAAAAACAAAATCATATTCTGTCTTTGGTAACCTTAGTCAGGACTTGAACCCCTGACCTTTGGGGAAGATACAAGCAGTGCTTTTAAGCACTGAGCTATGTTGGGGACTTGGGAATGGGAGTCTCCAGAAATGGCTTTAGGTACAAGCTTTGACAAGGGGTAATCATTGCAAGTATCTACAGGTATATTTGATCTAAGAACACCCAATGAACGTCCAAAACGATTTCAAAATTCTAACGGCTTCTATAATGTCAGATGCTACTTTATGGTTAGGGTTAGGGCTACAGTTAAGTAGCTCGGTAGCTCAGTTAGTAAACAAGCTGTACCAGTTATCCATAGGTTATGAGTTCAACTCGCAGCTTGTCTTTTACTTGATTATAACATGAGGGGTTTATGCTGCAGGAGTGTGTTGTTGGGGTGTTGCAGGGGTGTCTAGGATGACACAGAATAGTCACTTGCATTTTCTACAATGCATTTGAATTTCTTAAGATGAAACCTTAGTGAGCCGGGGAGCAAGGTCACCGCAGCCTCACACCTCAGATGAAAAGGTTAATTTATGAGTGATCTGGGACAGTCTTCAGCGACTCGGAGCCCTCCTCCCGGCTGGCCAGAAGGAGGAAGCTTTGGCGGTGGTGATTTTGGTGGTGAGGGAGGGAGGGAGGGAGGGGGGGAGTCACCTGGCTGCTGCATCTGCACTCCTGCTGGCCACAGACCTACTGATCACAGAGCAGAGATCACAGAAGCACGCAGGTATGTGCGCATGCGTGGCTAGGGTTTATATATATACACGTATCACATCTAATTTTCATCACAAACACATTAGCGAGACTATACACAATACATTAAAAAGTTGAGCTTGGGTTTGATAAAATAAACAGCATAATTTTGACTCTGTATTACATTTATTGAACCATACTTAAGAATATGGGTGTTGCATCCGTGACAACAGTGCTTTACACCATTGAGCTACCAGTCTTTTGCCTCAACTGACTGTGATATGATAGCTAAGTAGAGTATACTTTAGCACATTACTAAGGTATGCTATGACAGAGGAATTAGAGACACAGGTGTAGGTCAGTGAGTAAAAGCACTATCTCGATCATCTGTAGGTTGTGAGTTCAAGTCCTGGCTTGTCTTTTACTTGTGGCATATCTACCTTCCAGGTGCACCTTGATGATGTCACAATGAGATCAGCATTGTGCTGCTTGCTATTTCCTCTTCCTGTGAACTGGAAGCCACATTCAGGTTGAATCTGTGTTGTGAAGAATGAGCTGATAGTAGGAATGTTTTAAGACCAGGAGAGTGTTCTTTGGAGCAAGATATCACTTCTAAACTATCCTCTCTGAAATAATGTCTCTGGCAAATCGAGAGAAAGCTTATTGGATGACTTAGGGTGCCTTTCCTGCCAGTCTTTGTGGAAGTTAAACGAAGTTTATAAAAAGTCTATATGGTGTTCAAAGTCCTATCCTTTCCACTTCTAATAGGAGGTGAGTATGACATTCCTGTATAGCTTTCTGTGTAGCACACATCTACTGGTTCCCACCTTCCATTACTGATAATGTAAGTTCAACACCCACTCGGTACGTTTCATTTTCTAGTTTTCCTTTGAAACATAACATATTTCTTTTCCTTGTATTAATGGTAAATTGTACAATTCTGATACAGTGTTTTAGTTATGTTTTTCATCATCCTATACTTATCAATGCTGAATGTGTGATAATAAAGAGTATATATAAAGTATAATTTTTAAAAAAAACAAATAACAAAAAACAAACCCGTACTCACGTCTATCACGGGTCCATTAGAGACGGTTCAGAAACCTGCGTCTATTTTGCGCACGTCTATTTTGAGGGACGTCTATTTTGCGCGACGAGGGACGTCTATTTTGCGCACGTCTATTTTGCGGGACGTCTATTTTGCGGGACGTCTATCTCACGCCTAAATATAGTTAATTGGTATTTACGTTTACCGGACGTCCAAAGCACGCCTAAGTTAAACGTACTAATAGAGAATTTAGGCCTTAATGTTCAATGTAAGGGAAAAGTTTTTAATTGTTTAGATAATCTCCTTACAGAGTAGTGTACTGGAATGGATTCTAAAGCTGATGTATTTGGTAACCAGCTTCTAAAGCACAATAGATAAAGGAGTAAGAAAGTTAAAAACTGCATTGTTAAAACTTTCTTTTTGATTATCTAATAAGATCCAAGTTAGTATAATTCAGTGAAATTAAAAACAATGGTTAATCACTAAGACTATTGGTATCAAATATCTATCAAGTGTCCCAGGGCTGCCTCTTAAATATAAGAGGGTGCATAAGAACATAAGAGTTGCCGCTGCTGGGTCAGACCAGTAGTCCATCATGTTTTCCCCTACGACAGCCTCCGGGAGAGCGTTCCAGTCTTCCACCACTCTCTGGGTGAAGAAGAACTTCCTTACGTTTGTACGAAATCTATCCCCTTTCAACTTTAAAGAGTGCCCTCTCTTTCTCCTTACCTTGGAGAGGGTGAACAACTTGTCCTTATCTACTAAGTCTATTCCTTTCAGTACCTTGAATGTTTCGATCATATCCCCTCTCAATCTCTTCTATTCTAGGGAGAAGAGGCCCAGATTCTCTAATCTTTCGCTGTACGGCAGCTCCTCCAACCTCATAACCATCTTAGTCGCCCTTCTCTGGACCCTCTCGAGTAGTACCGTGCCTTTCTTCATGTACGGCGACCAGTGCTGTATGCAGTACTCCAGGTGAGGACACACCATGGCCTGGTATAGCGGCATGATAACCTTCTCCGATCTGTTTGTGATCCCCTTCTTTATCATTCTTAGCATTCTGTTCACCCTTTTCACCGCCGCCGCACATTGTGCAGACGGCTTCATCGACTTCTCTATCAGAACTCCCAAGTCCCTTTCCTGGGAGATCTCTTCAAGTACCGCCCCGGACATCCTGTACTCGTGTTTGAGATTTTTTATACCAACATGCATCACTTTACCCTTATCCACATTGAACCTCATTTGCCATGTCGCTGCCCATTTCTCAATCTTGATTATGTCATTTTGTAGATCTTCGCAATCCCCCTGTGTCTTCACTACTCTGAATAACTTTGCATCGTCCGCAAATTTAATCATCTCACTTGTCGTATTAATATCCAGATCGTTTATAAAGATGTTGAAGAGCACGGGTCCAAGCACCGAGCCCTGCGGCACCCTGCTGGTGACACTCTTCCAGTCCGAGTATTGTCCATTTACTCCCACTCTCTGTTTCCTATGCTCCAGCCAGTTTTTAATCCACGTGAGTATTTCACCCTCAATTCCATGGCTTGCAATTTTCCGAAGTAGTCATTCATGCGGACCCTTGTCGAACACCTTCTGAAAATCCAGATATACAATGTCGACTGGGTCGTCCTTGTCTATCCGCCTGTTTACTCCCTCAAAGAAGTGCAGCAAGTTTGTCAGGCAAGATCTGCCTTTGCTGAAACCATGCTGGCTGGTCCTCATTAAACCGTGTTCGGCAAGGTGATCAATGATGCGGTCCTTTATCAGCGCCTCTACCATCTTTCCCGATACCAAGGTCAGATTCACCGGTCTGTAGTTTCCCGGATCTCCCCTCAAACCTTTTTTGAAGATCAGCGTAACATTCGCCACCTTCCAGTCTTCTGGGATATTTCCCAATTTGATCAACAGATTGGCTATTAGTTGAAGCAGTTTAGCTATAGTCCCTTTCAGTTGCTTGATGACCCTTGGATGGATGCCCTCGGATGTCCTGGGGATTTATCGCTCTTAAGCCTATCAATCTGCCTGCATACCTTTTCTAGACTGACCGTCAACCCTGTCAGTTTCCCTTCTTCGTTTCCTCCATATGGCCTAATGCAGCGATGGCTAACCTATGGCACGCGTGCCAACTGTGGCACGTGAAGGCCTTGCAGCTGGCACGCGCAGGGTCGCCATCAGGGCAGTACTACCAGGGGGTGCACAGGAGAGAGAGCTGAACGGGGACGATGGGGGATCCGCGGGGTTAAATATAACTCGAGCCGTGAGGCTCGTCTTCTACTCCGACTGCCCTGCGCTGAAGTCGGGGAAGATTTCCGATCGGCTATGTGTGCGCGGCGGGACAGGCATAGAAAACATAGAAACATAGAAACATAGAAATAGACGGCAGATAAGGGCCCACGGCCCATCCAGTCTGCCCACCTTAATGTCCCTCCCCTACCTTTGCCCTGTGAATAGATCCCATGTGCCGATCCCATTTTGCCTTAAAATCAGGCATGCTGCTGGCCTCAATCACCTGTAGTGGAAGACTATTCCAGCGATCAACCACTCTTTCAGTGAAAAAGAATTTCCTGGTGTCACCTCGTAGTTTCCCGCCCCTGATTTTCAACGGATGCCCTCTTGTTGTCGTGGGACCCTTGAAAAAGAAGATATCTTCCTCCGCCTCGATGCGGCCCGTAAGATACTTGAACGTCTCGATCATGTCTCCCCTCTCTCTGCGCTCCTCGAGCGAGTATAGCTGTAATTTGTCAAGCCGTTTTTCATATGGTAGATCCTTGAGTCCCGAGACCATCCGGGTGGCCATTCTTTGCACCGACTCCAGTCTCAGCACATCCTTGCGATAATGCGGCCTCCAGAATTGCACACAGTATTCCAGGTGGGGCCTCACCATGGATCTATACAATGGCATAATGACTTCCGCCTTACGACTGACGAAACCCCTTCGTATGCAGCCCATGATTTGTCTTGCCTTGGACGAAGCCTGCTCCACTTGATTGGCAGACTTCATGTCCTCACTGACGATTACCCCCAAGTCTCGTTCTGCTACCGTTTTTGCTAGGATCTCGCCATTAAGGGTATAAGACTTGCATGGATTCTGGCTGCCCAGGTGCATAACTTTGCATTTTTTGGCATTGAAGTTGAGTTGCCATGTCCTAGACCATCGCTCCAGTAGGAATAGGTCGTGCATCATGTTGTCGGGCACTGAATCTTCGTCTGTTGTGCATTTGCCCACTACATTACTCAGTTTGGCGTCATCGGCGAATAATGTTATTTTACCTCGAAGCCCTTCTGCCAAGTCTCTTATAAAGATGTTGAATAGGATTGGGCCCAAGACTGAGCCCTGTGGTACTCCACTAATCACCTCCGTCATTTCAGAGGGGGTGCCGTTCACCACCACCCTTTGGAGCCTACCTCCAAGCCAGCTCCCAACCCATTTCGTCAATGTGTTACCTAATCCTATAGAACTCATCTTGCTCAGTAACCTGCGGTGTGGTACGCTATCGAATGCTTTGCTAAAGTCCAGGTACACGATGTCCAGGGACTCCCCAATATCCAGCTTCCCCGTCACCCAGTCAAAGAAGCTGATCAGGTTGGATTGGCAGGATCTCCCCTTAGTAAATCCATGTTGTCGGGGATCCCGTAGATTCTCCTCATCCAGGATCTTATCTAATTGGTGTTTGATTAGAGTTTCCATTAGTTTGCTCACTATCGATGTTAGACTCACTGGTCTGTAGTTTGCTGTCTCCATCTTTGAGCCTTTCTTGTGGAGTGGAATGACATTAGCCGTCCTCCAGTCCAACGGGACGCTGCCTGTACTAAGGGAGAGGTTGAAGAGCGCGGACAGTGGCTCCGCCAAGACATCACTCAGCTCCCTAAGCACCCTGGGGTGCAGGTTGTCCGGCCCCATTGCTTTGTTAACCTTGAGCTTTGACAGCTCACCGTAGACACTGCTGGGCGTAAACTCAAAGTTACTAAACGGGTCAACTGAGCCAACCCTTGTCTGTAGCTGAGGGCCGAGCCCTGGTGCTTCTCGGGTGAAGACTGAGCAGAAGTATTCATTTAATAGTTGGGCTTTTTCCGAATCCTTTTCCACATAGTCTCCGTCTGGTTTCCTAAGACGTACAATCCCGCCTGAGTTTTTTCTTCTATCACCGATATACCTGAAGAAGGATTTATCTCCCTTCTGGATGTTCTTTGCTAGAGACTCCTCCATGAGGAATTTAGCCTCCCTGACTGCTGTTTTGACAGCTTTTGATTTGGCCAGGTAGTCTGCTCTAGAGTCCTGCTTCCCTGATTGTTTGTAAGAGATGAATGCTTTTTTCTTCTCCTTGATCAGGTCTGAGATCTCCGCAGTAAACCACTGTGGCTTATTGTTCCTTCGCTGTTTACTTACTGATTTTACATAGCGGTTTGTTGCTTCTTGTATGGTTGCTTTCAAAGTTGACCACATGTCTTCCACGTTATCGGTTTCTTCTTGGCTTTGTAGCGCCTGGTGAACGAAGTCTCCCATTTCTTTGAAATTTGTGTCCTTGAATTTGAGGACTTTGGTTAGTGTAGTAGATTTAGTGAAACCTTTCCTGATATTGAACCATACCATGTTGTGGTCACTGGAGGCCAATGTGTCGCCCACCGAGACCTCTGTGACACTTTCTCCATTGGTAAGTATCAGGTCCAGTATTGCCTGATCCCTTGTCGGTTCCAACACCAGTTGCCTGAGGCTTGCTCCTTTCATAGAGTTTAATAGCTTCCTGCTGCCGCCGGAAGCAGAGGTAAGTGTAACCCAATCCACATCAGGCATGTTGAAGTCACCTAGCAATACTGTGTCCCCACGCAAGGTGATATTTTCTATATCTTCGATTATTTCCATATCCAGGTCATCCTGTTGTCTTGGGGGTCTGTAAATTACGCCAAGATACAAGCATTTGTCCTTCCCTCTGGCCAAATTAACCCAAAGGGATTCCCCAGTATACTGGACATCTGAGATTCTCGTGACCTTAATGTCATCTTTAGTATATAATGCTACACCCCCTCCCATCCTACCCTCTCTGTCCCGGCGAAGCAAGTTGTAACCCGGTATGACCATGTCCCACCCGTGGGAGTCTGTGAGCCAGGTTTCGGATATCGCCACCACATCCAGGTCGGCATTCCTTATTTCTGTTTCCAATTCCAGGATTTTGTTTCCTAAACTGTGTGCGTTGACGTACATAGCCCTCCATGTTATATTTTTGTTATGTCTCAGTGGGGATATTCCTGTTTGAGCTATTTGAACACCTTTAGCATTGTTTGTGTTATTTGTGCTTTCCTGAGGCTCAGAACCACAATGTGTACTCCCCATATACCCAGAACTACAGTGTGTACTCCCCCTAGACCCGGAATTACAATGTGACCCATAAATATGATGTGACCCTACTCCCGACTCAAAAGTGTGTGCACTCACCCCTGACCCAGAATTTCGGTGTCTACTTTCCTCAGCCTCATAAATGTATTGGCATTTTAGTTCGCCTGGTATATTGTTTGTGCCTGTACCCTCCCCCGACTTACCTAGTTTAAAGCCCTGTGGAGTAGGCGGACTAGGCGGTGTCCAAGGACATTCTTCCCTCTTCTGGTTAGGTGTAGCCCGTCGTGTCCCTGTAGTCCTTGCAATGCTTCTCAATGGTGCAGAAACCCGAAGTTCATCTCCTTGCACCATCCTCGCAGCCAGTCGTTCGCCCTTTGTATTCGATCCTCTCTGGCTCTGCCCTTGCCCCTCACTGGGAGAATCGAGGAGAAGACTACCTGCGCATCCATCCTCCTCAGCTTCTCCCCCAGGGCCCTGAAGTCTTCAGGTATGCTGTCCGGGCTGCTCCTTGCGGTGTCGTTGGTTCCGACGTGGATTAGAACCATGGGGAAGTGGTCTCGGGGCTTGATGAGTCTGTCAATGCAAGCAGTGACATCCCGGATCCTGGCCCCTGGCAAACAGCAGACCTCTCTTGATTGTAGATCTGGTCTGCAGATTGGTCCCTCGGTGCCCCTCAGCAGCGAATCTCCGATGACCACCACTCTGCGCTTCTTAGGGGTGGGCTGTACTGTTGATACCGTCTGCTGAACAACTACTTGTAGCTCTTTCTCCGGACCTTCCTGTAGCAGCTGATATCTGTTCCTCAGGGCGATATGAGGTGTCGATGTTGAGCTGTCCTGTATGGGGGAAAAAGAGACAGAGTTAGGACCTCTGCGTTTTCTTGTGGAGGAAGTTACCAACTGCCAGGAGTCAGCGTCTCCAACCACTTCCTGCATTCAGGCAGGAAATAGAAGACAAGCCTACGCGGCTCGAGCTACATTTTGCTGAGAAAGTTGCTAAGATGGGCTGGGAGACAAACGGGGAACACAAAAGGGGGAGGGAGTGCGTTTTGGACACAAGGTATGAACTTGGGAGAAAGGAAGGGAGGGAAAGAGATGCTGAGGTGGGGGAGGGAATGGGTTTTTGGACACAGAAGGCATGGACTTGGGAGAGAGGAAGGGAGGGAAAGAGATGCTGAGGTGGGGGAGGGAATGTGTTTTTGGACACAGAAGGCAAGGACTTGGGAGAGAGGAAGGGAGGGAAAGAGATGGTTGTGTACACGGGGAATAGAAGAAAGGAGAATTTTTGGTCATAGGGAGGGAGTGAGGCATACCAAGGTGGGGGTGGGGGCGGTCTGCCCCGATTTTACGCCCCAAGGGGTGCACAGCTGGCCACCCTCCAGTGTTCTCCCTAGGTTGGCAAACTGCGTCTCTTTAGCCACTTGAGTGCCACTGCCGCCATTGGGAACAGGCCGGTGCCAAGTTCTCCCTGCTTTTCCCTGTGGGGCCGACCAACTCTCGCCACCCGCGTCAATTCTGATGTCGGAGAGGACGTTCTGGGCCAGCCAATCGCTGCCTGGCTGGCCCAGAACGTCCTCTCTGATGTTAGAATTGACGTCGAGTGGCGAGAGTTGGTTGGCCCCGTGGGGAAGAGAAGCAGGGCGAACTCGGCGCCGGCCTGTTCCTGATAGCGGCAGTGGCAGCCTATTCCCCAGTGGCGGTGGCAGCATTTTCCCAATGGTGGTGGCATAGGGGAGGGCAAGGAGAAAGAAAGAAAGGGGGAGACAGGGAGCCAAAAAAAAAAAAAGAAAGAGGGCTGGGTGAAACAAAGAAAAATGGGGCACGGAGAGAGAGAGAAAGACAGACATACAGAATGAAAGGGGGTATGGAGAGAGAGAAAAAGAAAGAAGGGGGCAGGGTGAAACAAAGAAAAAGTTTGGGGAGGGAATGAGGTCTGGAGGAGAGAAAGCATACAGGAGGCTGAAAAAAGGGAAGAAATATTGGATGCACAGTCAGAAGAATAAAGTGCAAACAGAGACTGATGAAATTACCAAAGGTAGGAAAATGATTTTATTTTCAATTTAGTGATCAAAATGTGTCCGTTTTGAGAATTTATATATGCTGTCTATATTTTGCACTATGGCCCCCTTTTACTAAACCGCAATAGCGTTTTTTAGCGCAGGGAGCCTATGAGCTTCAAGAGCAGCGTGGGGCATTCAGCGCAAGTCCCTGCGCTAAAAACTGCTATCGCGGTTTAATAAAAAGGGAGGGGGAATATTTGTCTATTTTTGTATAGTTGTTACTGAGGTGACATTGCATAAAGTCATCTGCCTTGACCTCTTTGAAAACCCGTGGAATATAAATGATAATTAACATTTTCTCTGCGTACAGCGTGCTTTGTGTTTTTAAAATTTTATTGTTGGTAGATCATTTTGACTTGGCCACAAAGGTAAGGGGGAGGGAGGGGAGCTGCTGAAAGAGTCTACCTTGACGTGGTTGCAGGCTTACAAATCTTTTGGTCAAAGAGTGCGGCGACAGAGAAAAGTATGTGTGTATTCGGCCCATGAATGAAATCATTAAAACATTATAAATTGCCAATAAATTGAAATGAAAACCAAAGGATTGTGAATCAAATTGATTCTCTGACAATACAAAGATTCCAACCTTTAAAAATGATGTTACATAGTTCAGGCAACTTTATAAAGAGTTTTTAGATACTAAAATCTTGTTATTAAGGTTTAATTGACGTGCTGGCACTTTGAGGAAATTCTTTGGTTTTGTGCGGCAGTTTGGGCACTCGGGCTCAAAAAGGTTAGCCATCACTGGCTTAATGGGTTCCAGTATGCTGTGTAGATCTTCTTTGGTAAATATAGATGCAAAAAATGTGTTCAGTTTGTCGGCGATTGCTTTGTCCTCCTTTAGCACTCCCTTTATGCCATGGTCATCCAATGGTCCCACCGCTTCCTTCGTGGGTCGTTTCCCCTTAATATATCGAAAGAACGGCTTGAAGTTTTTCGCCTCCTTGTCTATTTTTTCCTCGTAGTCTCTTTTACCCCCTTTTACCGCTTTATGGCACCTGAGTTGATGCTGTTTGTGCTTATTCCAGTTCTCGTCTGTTTTTGACCTTTTCCATTCCTTAAATGAAGTTTTCTTGTCTCTGATCACTTCCTTCACCTCAACAGTGAGCCACGCCGGTTCTTTGTTCTTTTTCCTCTTGGATCCTTTGTTGATACGCGGTATATATAGATTTTGCGCCTCGGTGACTGTGTCCTTAAAAAGAAACCATGCTTGCTCTAGCATTTTTACTGTGCTTATCCTCTTCTCAATCTTCTTCCCTACCATGAGTCTGGTTTATATGAGCAGATCAGAACCTTGATTTCATGGCTAAGTATTCACTTACATGTGTAAGTGCTAGAAGAGAGCCTAAGTACTATTCTTTAAGGGCACATGTAAGTAGTTTAGCATATAACTGGAAGCAGATGTTCATATGGGCAGAGCATGGGAAGGGCATGAATGAAGTTCCTGTTTAGATACCTAACTTATAGTCTAAGGCACATGTCAAAACACATGCAGACTCTGAAACATTGGAGGAAGACCTTAGGAAATTAGAAGACTGGGTATCCAAATGGCAGATGAAATGTTTGTGGATAAATGCAAAGTGATGCACTTCAGAAAGAATAATCCAAATCATAGTCATCTGTTGCTAGGGTCCACCTTAGGGGTCAGCACCCTAGAAAAAGATCTGGGTGTCATTGTAGACATCACACTGAAAGCTTTCACCCAGTATGTGATAGCAGCCATAGGAGCCAACTTTTCAAAATGATTGAGGGAGTTCAAAATCCCCTCCCCAGACCCCACCCAAACTCCGCCCCATAATAATAGTACTACAGTATAATCTCGTTATAATGGACTTCAAGGGACCTGGAAAAACGGTCATTATATCCAGAGTTGCATTTTTTAAAAAACTTTTTTTAGGTCAACTTGAAACAATGTTCAATCAATGAACAACAGTCACTGCACAACTATATCAGCAACATCAAGAACAAAATTCAACAAAACATTGGTATGGCATGATTACAAAACCAGAACACTAAAAGATGTTCTAAAGCAGTGTTCTTCAACCACCGGTCCGTGGACCGGTGCCGGTCCACAGAAATTTCCTGCCGGTCCACAGGGCCAGCACATGCATCAGGCCCAAAGCAGTGTTCTTCAACCGCCGATCCACGGTGCGATCGATGCGGCGTTATCTTCGTGCCAGCTCCCTCTTCCTCACTGATTCAGTACACAAAGCCATGGGCAGTGGCTCCTATGTGCGTCCTGCGCCTGAACCAGAAGCCTTCCCTCTGACGTTGCAATGTCAGAGGGAAGGCTTCCAGATGAGGCATGGGACGCGCAAGGAGCTGCTGCCCGCAGCTTTGTGCACTGCATCAGTGAGGAAGAGGAAGCCAGCCTGAAGATAATACCAGGGGCGTCATAAAATGGCAAGGCGGGAGCAGGCCAGAAGGTAAGGCATAGCATGGAGGGAGGGAGACAACAAAGGTAGGAGGAATGATTTTATTTTTGAATTTAGTGATTGACTTATGTCAATTTTGAGAATTTACATCTGCTGTCAGTGTGCTTTGTGTAATTTAATTTTGTGGTTAACCATTATGTGTTGTTAATAAGATTATATTGTTTATCTGAAAAATGAATGGAAAAAATAGTGTTACAATTAGTACTATTATGGGGGCGGGGTCTGGGATGGAGATTGGGTAGAGATGGGCGGGTCTGGCCCACGATTCAGCACAGTGTTCTTCAACCCCTGGTCCATGGACCGATGCCAGTCCACAGAATGATTCTTTTATTTCTGCCGGTCCATAGGTGTAAAAAGGTTGAAAAACACTGTTCTAAAGCATTATGTACTGGAAAGAAAAATACTCTGTCATTTTATTCTGGGCTGCATTTTGATACTATATCATCAGCCTGCATGTCCGTTATAGCCAAATAAAATTACAGCTCTCGGGACCAAAATAGTTATCCATTATATCTAAAAGTCCGTTATATGTGAGTCCGCTATATCCGATGATTTTCTGTATGGCACTCGGCTGGGACCAACGGACTTCGTCTACTATAGGTGAGGTTCCGTTATAAGCGAGTCTGTTATAATGAGATTATACTGCAATTGTAATGCCATTTTTTTCATTTATTTTTCATATATATACACACACACAATATAATCTTATTAACAATACATAATGATTAACCACAAAATTAAACTACACTGTATGCTTCTCAATATCTATTCCTATCAGAACACCTGGTCTTGGTCACACATGCAAAACACAGATAACCTCTATGCAAATACAGGGTCACAAACTAAAAGTGCTTTTAACTTCGGCACACAGCTGCCCCTAGGCAGTATTTTAGCGCGGTTTCATGAGACAGCCTCGGGGCCTTTGGTAGGCCGGCCCACATCGCATCATCAAAGTGGGCCGACCTACCAAAGGCCCCGAGGCTAACTCATGAAACCGCGCTAAAATACTGCTTAGGGGAAGCTGTGTGCCGAAGTTAAAAGCACACAGAGCTGCTGCTAGCCTAAATAGAGGGAACATTTTCTGGAGAGGGAAGGAGGGAAGGGAGAAGGGGTACTCCTGGACAAGGTAGGGGAAGAGGCTACTGCTGACAGGGGAGAAGGGAAAGGGAAGGGATGAGAATTACTGTTGGATAAGGGGAGGAGGAAAGGGAGAAGGGGTTCTCCTGGACAAGGGAGGAGAAGGGACTACTGCTGACAGGGGAGAAAGGGAAGGGACGAGAGTTACTGTTGGATAATAGGAGGAGAAAAGGGAGAAGGGGTACTCCTGGACAAGGGAGGAGAAGGGGCTACTTCTGACAGGGGAGAAGGGAAAGGGAAGGGACGAGAATTACTGTTGGATAAGGGGAGGAAGAAAGGGAGAAGGTACTGCTGGACAGGGGAGGAGGAACATTGGAAGGAAACAGCTGGCAGGGAGATTAGAGGAGGGGAAGGAGTCGGGATGGAATGGAGAGATCAGATGAGGGAAAGGGGAGAGACAGAGGAATGACAAGGTAGAGAGAGAATGATGCTGGGAAGGGGGGTCAGATGAAAAATAAGGAAAGAGGGACAAAGATGCTAGATCTGGTATAGGAGAGAGGGGCATAGAAAGAACGCAGATACCATATGGGAGGGGGAGGGGTGAGGGCAGACAGTGGATGGAAGAGGCAGATGCTGGATTGAAGAGACAGAGGGCAGACGCTGGATGGAAGAGAGTGAAAAGACGATGAAAGCAGAAACCAGAGACGACAAAAGGTAGAAAAATATAATTTTATTTCTATCTTGTGATTAGAATATATCAGATTTAAAATATGTATCCTGCTAGAGCTGATGTTAGACATAACTGGGGAGTGCAAAGCCCAGGCAGAGCGTCTTTAGCTTCCAGCTGGCTTAGGGCTCTCTCTGACCAGGAGGCAGTTGCCCTAGTTGCACTCCCCCTAACACCATTCCTGCCATGTGTGACTGCGGTATTCTGTTAGCATGATATTTGTGTAGCATTCTGTAATAATTTGGCTTATTCAGTTTTCTTGATAGTAGAGGGAATATATGTGAAGGGGAGGGGAGATGGGGGTTTTGTTGATCCTTGCCCTGTATTATTTATATTTATAAAATGACAATTGTACAGAATATTGTTTCTTTTTATACTTTAATAAAATATGTTCAATATAAAATCATAACTATTTGAGGCTTGTGCGGATGGGATCATATAGTTAATGGGACCGAGCTCGCGGGGACAGGGCGGCAATGGGGTTTTTTAAAATTTCAGTCTTATTAGTTTGCCGGTCCACGAAATAATTATTTTATTTCCGCTGGTATATACTATACTGGTATATACTATATCCTCCCAAAGAAGTAAATAGGGACTGCCCCTGATCAAGGAGCTGGCGCTACGGATTTACTGAATCTTACTGAAATACTTGAAACTTATGTTTCAGATACCCACAGAGCGAGCTACTTTACAAATTTCCTTTGTTTTTGAGCAAGATGCAAATTCTTTCCTACAAATATACTTTCGGAACTCTCAATTGCTATTTCTGGGGAAAAGAGTCTGGGTTTACCCAGATGTCACAAGGCAAACAAGAGCAGTGAAACTTTTTCCTGATGATGAGATCTGAAACTCTGACACTTGGTGTAACTTTTCTATTAGCCTACCCATGCAAATGTTTAGTAAAGTACCTTGGAGTCAAATATGTTTTTTATGTGCCTGAACACTTGCGAGCATTTCTTGACATGAAGAAGTTGGGTACTGTTAGTATTTAATGTTTAAGGAACACATACTATGTAACGGGAATCTCTGTTAAACCTTTTCTTTTTATCTTTTGATTTTTTATTGATATTAGTTTCTCTTCACTATTTCTTGGATCCTCCCCACTCATTTATAGTGATCTAAGAAAGTTTAACTTAATACCTTTGGACTTTCGATGCATTATAGGGTTGTTTCATCTGTTTTTCTTGAGCAAGGATATCTTGTGAATTATGTGAAAATTCAATAAAGAAATAATAATAAAAAAAACCCAAAAACCTGTTTGACAAGCAGCCAAACCAACCTACCCCAGCCCCACTTCCAAATCCCTTGGCTTGTGTTAGGAAGGGGTAGGTTTCAGAGGTAATTGGGGGGGGGGGAGGGAGACAGACATTCCTGTAGAGAATACTAGAATAACCAAGCATATTCGTGGTTATATGTTTGGTCTTGAGTATTCACTCCATTCATAGAGCTGGTGTAAATGCTCTCTCACCTAGATTAAGGAGATACTCACATAACTTATGGAATTCTGTAAGTTATGCTTCTTTGAGTCCTGCCCTTGTTCCACCAGGCTCTGTCTATATGGAATCCCATCTGTAAAATGCTTACTGTACTATCAACTCGTATGTATTTACAGAATATTGCATAACTGGAAAAGAATATTATAAAGCTATATATGTGGCATTTACTTGCAGAAATGTACTGTATATACAGTAGATGCATGCATGATGCCAGTGTTCTGGTCATTTATACATACATTTGCCGTGTAAATATTGGTACTTTCTTTATAGAATCATCCCATAGTGTGTGACGTACTGCGTGCTGTCTTGCTGGTGCAGTAATGTCCTATGCTAACACTTGCCATGCATTAGTTCATGGAGTAACTACTTACTGCAATTTACTAAAAGAGCCCCTTAGATATCCTAGTAATAATGTATTTCTATTTTGTATTTTATCATTTTACAAGTCAATCAAAATTTAATGGTTATGAAAGCGGTTCTCATTCTAAAATTGAATCCAACAGAGAAAGTGAAAAACACTTTTGCTTCATCTACAATAAAAAAATGATAGTTCAGTTTTGATGTTGCAATAGAGCAAAACAAAAACAAAGAATATGTCACACTGTTTCAGTTCCCTTATAAGTCCTTTTATAAATGCCTTATTTTCGAAGACTTTCTTTTTCAGCCAGAGCAAAAGGCCTCATAAAATCAAGTCATAAATGTTTATCTTACTTATGGTACCTACTATACGTACAGAGAGAAAAACGAGATGAGTCATGTTTTATAGAGCACACCAGGAAGAAGCAAAGAAGCAGAGATGGTCTAATTGGAAAACATTTTGTTAATGTACAGTGCTGGCCAAATTGTTATGGATTTTGGCAATTCTGAGAACTTTCTGACAGTTAAAATCAGTGTAAACTAAACTGCTGTTTAGCTGATTCTTACAACATGGAATGTCTGTGCTGGGAGCAGGTACGCTGTTCAGAATGACATTTGAGATGAAAGACTTCATTGCCTGTCCAAGCCAGCTCAATTTTATTTCAGCGCAGACAGCTGCAGCAAATTATTACCTATATACTGTAGGATGATTAATGCTATAGATTGAAACACCTCATTTATTAAATTTTCTAGTCATTATCAAGTGTTAATGTTGTATCATATTATTAGTTGAACATGGGAATCTAGTAATGGGTAAAAATTCTGGTATCACTTCAAAGAAGAAGAGTTAGATTTGTGTTCTTTTGAAGGAAATAACCTTAACACAGAAAGCAATGTCTTGGAAGCTGAACATCTCACCACAATTTGTGTCTGTCTGTCAAAAAAAAAGCTGACGAGGTGAAAATAGTCACCAAGAAGATCTGCCTGTTGTTGCAAGCCTTTGTCCAGTGCCAGGGATGACCGAATATTGGTCAACATGTGTCTGCAGAACAGGAAAGCAAATTTTCTGTGCTTACAGCAAGAGTGGAGAGAACATGCAGTGGCAGCAAGTACGAGAACTGTTTGTCGTCAACTTTTTCCCTTGGGAAAGCTGTTGCTCAAAGAAACCATGAAGACGAAAGGTTATCCTGGGTCAGTAAATATTAATCCTGGACTGCATAAGACTGGGCCAAAGTAATTTTATGAAAATAAATTGTAAACATTTTTTCACAGCTTCAGAACTACTTTTGAATAAATACATAATTTTAAAACTTTTATTATGCATTTCAGCTGCTCAAGTCATAATAAAATAATGTGTCATTGAAGTTGTACTGGTTGTCTTTTCAGATAACAGCACAATGCAAATCCTTGATGATTGTGTGCAACTGGTACATAGACTGGTATGCAGATTGGTACGTAGACGCTCTGAAGAGGAGTCCCACAAAAACTGTGTAATTTAGAGATTCAAACATCTACTTTCATCTACTTTCTGTGAAGGTGTGGGGAGCAATTAGCATTCATGGCCTAAGCTGTGTGCACATTGTTGAGGGGACCATGAGGCAGAATCAGATTCGGAAGGTTCTCAAAACATGGCTGCTTCCCCAAATAGAGGCTTGGTGTGGTGAAAACCTCGAAGATAAAGATCAACTTTGAACAAGACAAGGCCCACTGCTATAAAATTAAGAACTTCTGGGCCCGAAAACAAGTGAAACCTCCGGACTGCACAGGAAACAGTGCAGACATGAATCCTGTTGAGAACATCTGGGAGATCTTGAAGGGCAAGATATGTGACTGTACTGTCACAAACAAGCAGCAACTATTAGAGAGACTGATACAAGAATGATTCCACAACACGAACATCAAAAATTGAACAAGGAATATCCAAGTTCCAAGTTTATTAAAAATTTGATGGATCGCTTAATCAAACTTCAAAGCGATGATAGTTAAAATTCATACTACTTACAGTGGGACAAATATACACATACATGATATGCATAATGAGGAAAGAGGAAAAGAAATGCAATATTTTAAAGAACATAAGACAAAAAGGGAAAGGACAAATGGAAAAGTAACAAAAAGTAAAGTCTCACGACAGATCCTAAGAAATGAATCAAGACAAGAGTACTGTCTAGCAAGCATTCTTCCCTCGGATGAATAGGAGGAGAGTTCCATAGTTGTGGAGCTGTTACAGAGAAGATGTATTGGTGGCGTGTATTGATGACTGAAGGCATGCCAGATCAAATAAAGGCAATGATAAAAGCACATGGTGGATGGACAAAGTATTGATATTACACCGATTGATATCCAAATTTTACATAAAATATGAGAAATGTTCTTATAAGAGTTTCCTTTTTAATGGACTAAACATCATATTATATTACTGAATCACTAATATACCCTAGTAAAAGCTCAATGTGATTTCCAAATTAATAAGAGGCTGACCATTTCCAGGAATTACAATCTTACATTAAAGTCAAAACACTAAAATCTTACATTAAGATCAAAACATAAAAACTTAGAAAATCTGTTCATCTGTTACGTGTTTTGTTGTTACATTTTATATTGTTCTGTATTTTGCAATGAAATGTCTGAGTCATTTTCAATTTAAAAAAACTTATGTTATAAAATCCATAATTCTATAAATCCGTAAAATCCATTGCCCCAGATAAAATATGAGCCCACTGGGACAGACGGGGGAAAATGCCTGAACAAATTAATGTAAACGATTCTGAGCTCCCCTGGGAGAATGATATAGAAGCCTGAATAAATTAATAAAATAACTTGGCCAGCACTACAAGTGTTTCTCAAATTGACCTGTATCTGCACCTCCCCTCTTGGCTATCTCTGTTCCTTTACCTACTATATAGAGTAATATACTACACACATAATTTCATAACAAGGAATCATTAACTTCTTCAGGCAGCTGACGTGCTGCCTGCACAAACTGGGAGACAGAGAAAAGCCCCATCTGAAAGGCTGGCAGGGAGAGAACTGAGGTGCTGCCAACACACTTGGAGAAAGGTGTTGCCAACAAACTTGGAGAAAGAAAAAAGTCCTATATAAATGGCTGGCAAGATGAGAGCTGAAGTGCTGCCCATACAACTGTGAGGAAGAAAAAAGTCCCATCTGAAAGGCTGGCCCAGAGAGAGCTGAGGTGTCCCCTGCACAAGCTGGAGGATAGGGTTACTTGGAGCCAGTCTGCATGGGGAAAGTTAACAGAAGATCAGTCTCTTAGGATGTGGGTTAGCTACAAAAAAATTGGAGGGGGACCTGGAGGAAGGTCAGGGAACCTGGATTTGTTTGTCCTGGGATAAAAGGAGACAGGAATAAAAGTGAGTTCCCTAAACTGGAAGTAAGGACCAGAAAAACTGGGCAAACAGAAAAGGAATGTTTGTTAGTTAGTAGATGATTTATTTGATTCCTGAACCTGGGATGACATGCTTGTGTTTGGACAAAATAACTATGTGGACAGGCGACATACATGCCCCCCAATTCTTTTGTATATTCCTCAGTTCTTAATTCTTTCTCAGAGGAGATCAAAGAAATCTCTCACAAGAGTGTGGTTAAATAGACCAGTGATTCCCAACCCTGTCCTGGAGGAACACCAGGCCAATCGGGTTTTCAGGCTAGCCCTAATGAATATGCATGAGAGAGATTTGCATATGATGGAAGTGATAGGCATGCAAATTTGCTTCATGCATATTCATTAGGGCTAGCCTGAAAACCCAATTGGCCTGGTGTTCCTCCAGGACAGGGTTGGGAACCACTGAAATAGACAAAGCTTTGAGGAGTATTTGATTGCTTACTGAAGTTAGTAAGCTCACAGTCAAAGTCTCCTCGTATTACCAGTGACTGGTCATTTTATTGGGAATTGACATCATTAATTAATTAATTATTAAACACACATAGCTGGTACATCTTCCAATTACAATCAATTTACAAATTGCATACTTCAACAATATTCTATTGGTTCTATTGAAATCACATGGTTTCCTATTAATTTTAATTTGTTAGTACTTTTCCTTAGCAACAATGACTTAACTCATCACATGCTATTGGTTTCCCTCTGTCAGCAATAGAAGGAAGTGGACAACATGCTTACTGAGGTTATTCTGACCTTGCAGATATGTTCTCTTCTAATGTAAATATGTTTACCAGAAACTTTCTCATTTGCTAAACAATACGTTCCTGTAGGCTGCAAACACATGGTTATATTCACATGATTTCTCCTAACTCTTCATGTGACAAATATGTTAGTGTGACTTTTAGGCTTATTTTCAGGGCCCTGTTATGTTATGGCTCCATCTTGTTCCAGACATTAAACCAAATTATTTTGTCCTATTAAGGAAAATATGTACTCTGCGTGCTGTCTTTGCTGTGTCACAAGTTTCTAAATGATTTCTATTATTCAGCTACATCTTTCATATAATATTAGAGTCTTTTAAAGTTTTAACTAAAATTGTATCTAATACATATTAGTTATTGCCCCCCCTTTATTCTGCATAATACAATTATCACCATCACTCACAGTAGCATAGTAAGGGGAGAGCAGACCACCCTGGGTACTGTCTTGGTGAAGGCGCCGGCAACCCTCCTCCTCTTGTCCCCCCCCTTCCCACTCTTTCCCCCGCTATGTTTAAATATCCTGTAGAGAAAGGGCCAGATTCTGTAAAGGATGTCTAACAATGTGGATGTCCATCAACTTAGTCGTCCAAATAAAGCGGATAATAAGCCCAATTAACGGTTTTAACAAGCAATAATTGTAAGGTAGACGTCCAAACACTGAACACGATTCTACAAATAGACATCCACAATTTCGTAGATGCCCATCGGAAAAATCTGCATCTAGAAAATAGATGTGGGCATGATGTAGGTGTGATGTACGCATGGCTTTGATTTGGACATCCATTTAGAGAAATGCATGCCGCTCAGCGCCCAAACGCATCTACCTAACACTACTTTTGAGTGTGAGCTGGGCACTAGGTAGACGCTAGTTAGGTAGACATCACTTAGGCATGCCATAGGCATCTGCTTATAGGTGAACAGGGCTTTTCTTTGTAGCCATTTTCAAACCAGAAAAATGTCCAACATTTTGTTTCAAAAATGGTTATTTGCTAGATATTTTGAGTTCAGTCTGCCTGAAATTTAATGCTCTTTAGATGGCCAGGAATGGATCCTGACTGGCTAAAAATTGCTAAGCCGGCTAACTGCTAATATTCATCAGGAGATAGCCAGCTGTTTTATGTTGAATATCCTGATTACTGGCTTATGTCGCATGACATAGTCAGCATCAATAATCATTGGCTGACTAGCTTAAGTTTAGTGGCCAGATAGACCCACTTAAAAAGCAGGTCTATCAGTGTGTTATCTTTTAGGACTATTTTTTTGGGGGGGAAATCCAAGGAAAAATGCACAAAAACAAGTTATTAGGATGTATTTCTATGTGTGTGTGTGGGGGGGGGAGCAGAGATCAGAATTCTTAATAGACTGACCTCACAGATATCCCAGCAGAGCAGTGGAGCACCTCAAAGGGGCACTGCAGTGAACTTCACTTAAAAGGTCCTAGGTACTGTACATACCGTATATACTTGAATATAAACCAACCCAAAAATAAACTGAGGTAACCTTGATTTCCCCCAAAAAGGAGGAAAAAAGGTTGATTCGAATATAAACCGGGGGTTTAATATTCAAATGAAGTGCCTCGCCCTACCCTGCCATGTTCTGCACCCTGTTCCTCCTTCCTTGCTGCTCTTCCATTTCTGCATCCAGCCCCCTCACTCATTCCCTCCTCTGCCAGTCCCTGCATCCAGCCCTACTCCCTCCCTGCCAGGTTCTGTACCCTGTCCCCCCTCCCTCCTGAAGACTTGCAGGTCTCCACTGGGCCTGCCGTAAGACCTGGTGGTCCAGTGGTGGCCGGGCCGCCTCCTGTCCAAAGATTCTAAGAATTTCTACCTCTTTCCCACCTTCACCATATACCTTTAGTATCCAGTGGTGAATCACAGCAGCAGAAGCGACTTTCCTTCGCTCCTGCTTGTGCAGAGCCACTAACTGATTGGCTGCCGTGAATTCTCACGGGACCACGAGAACTCATGGCAGCCAATCAGCTAGTTTCTCTGCATGGGCAGGAGCGAAGGAAGGTCACTCCTGCTCGTGCAGAGCCACTAGCTGATTAGCTGCCGTGAACTCGCATTATTTTCCTTCCCAGGAGCACTGGGCATTAATACATGATTTGATGACTCCAGTTCTGAAAGAGGACAAGGCAAAGTGCCATTCAGCTCCCTCCTCCAACAGCAGAAAACACTCCCACCTTGACTCCAAGTTTATTTAAAATTTGATAAAAATCATTTTTTCAGACTTTCAAAGTGATGTGCATTTAAAAATGGGGGGACAAACAATTTGTTTGGGGAGACTCTGACTTACTTCAAATGAAAGGAAAAAATGGGGAGGAATAGAAAAGGAGAAAGGGAAAAACAAAAGGGAGTTACATTGATTGTTGCTTGCCTGCTTTTAATGTCAAATAAGCACTAAGATGGGTTATTCAAAAGCATCCCTAAATAGGTAACTTTTTAGTTTCCCTTTAAATTTGGCAAAGGATTTCTCTTCCCGTACCTGGGTCGGTAATAGTTCCCCTTAAAGAAGACCCCCTACCTCCTTCAAAATATCCCAAACTCTGAGCAAACATCTTCTTCCCCTACTAGACACCCCCATGCCTACCTTATTGGTTCCTATTCTTTACATTGCATTTTGGTGCAAGAACAATACTAATTGTTCCTACCTCTACAGGTGTTGGGTTCAAAATAGCATCTTTTGACTCCTAGTAGTTATGCTCCCTTATTTGGCAATTTGACCACTAGTGATAGTACCATGAGTTTATTAGTAGGAGTTTGAGTGATGTAATTATGAAACCAGTGCCTGATGAGGCAGGAACAATTGGGAATTGCTGCTGTAGTACACTGCTAGACACCAAACATTGATGAAGTAGGTATAGGGAGAATCTGTTGGGGGGGGGTTAATCTTCTTCCAAAGGAGTTGGGATGAGGTGCATTCTGTTGGATGGGTAAGGTAGTACCTTCTTCCAGTGGTGTTCATGGGTACCAGCCACTTTAAGAAGGCTCCTGGAATGATCAGTAGCTTGGTGCTTCCAGGTAGGAAAAATAACTAACACAGCTTGTGAAGTTCAGTGCGAGCTGGGTTATTTGATTTGCATAATAAGGTGTTTTTGTATGTGTTTGCATGCTTTGCATATAATCATTACGTAGTGAGCATTGCAGTAAACTAGTGGGTGGTATGGTAACATAATGGACATTTTTGTCATTTCACCTATGGTAAGTAAGTGTATTCTCTTAATGTCTGTTAGTAACTGTCCCACTCTCTTTTCTCAGTAATTCTTTCTACAGACAGAGAAGGGACCTGCATTTAAGGAGGCCTTTATTTTCCTTTGCTAATGCCTGTGCTAGCCCCCTGAGTAGCATATGTGATATGAGCCATCCATACCACAGAAATTCAGATTTTTGTTACCTCTCATCTAGAACTATAATAACTGTCTTCATGATAGCCTTCGCCTCTCTTCAATATTTATAATTTGTTTACAATACAGCTATAAAATAACATAGGGGCACCAAATCCTTTAACCATGTGACACCCCTTCTAAAGAATTCACACTGGCTGCTCATCTCATTCAGGATCACTTTTACAAAACTTACATTAACCCCTAAAACTTTCTATTCTGGGTTTTCTATCATCCTTGCAAATTTGCATATACCCTATACTCTACTCTTTTTAAAATTAGCCTGAAAGCCGACGGATACAAAGTGCCAATAGACCAGCTAGCTGCCCAGATAATTTAAACATTGCCTCATATAAGCCTTTGCATTATCTCTGTACTAAACACAGACTTGAAAATATTCAAATATTTGCATCTGAACTAGGCCTAAGATCCAAATTAAATCAGGACATTGAATGAGAGATGAGACACAAATTATTCAGAATGCATCTGATTTATCAAGGTAAATTGGCAGCCTGTCCTCGTTCAGTGGGTTTTCCAAATTATCCAAGTGCAGATGGAGTGTAGATTTAATTCATTGTCGCCTGTCAATCTTATGACCTCATTTACTAAGATTTTTCATCCATTCCAGTGGAAAACAGTTTATTAAATCAGGCCCTTAAATATTTAAAAGATCATCAAATTTAGTCAAAGAGCGTTTACTATAATATTATGCATTTAAATTCCTTGACCATTAAATTTGGGGAGGGAAGCAACTTTTCCTAGTTATCACCATGTGTGTATTTTTCATAAGAAATTGATATGAAAGTAAGAAAATGTGCACTTATTGGAAATTCAGTTTCCTGTTCATGGACACTGTTGATAGAAAGCAGCCAAATATTTTGGCAGTCCTTAGCTGGAGCTCCTGTAGCCAGTAGATCATAGCCTTTTATAGATAAGATGCATGCATAAATAAAGCAGTATTTGCATAATAGATCCCTAAATGTAAATAAGAAAAGTATATGCTGGGAAAATGTTTTTTTTCAAGGTATAAATTAGAGGAGGACTGAATTTTAACTTTAGAGTAGAAACAGAAAAGCAATAGTGTATTCTTGTAGCACCTATGAAAAAGAGGAGCTCTGTAAACCTAAGCAGGAATTGGAAGCAAGTAAAGCAGCTACAATTACCCCACATAAATATACTAATTTACCACCACTGCCCCGAAGAATAAAACAACCCAGGAATAAATGGATCACAGTAGGCTCAGATAGACTGTGGCATGTGACACAGAAACATCCATCTTCATAATTATTGCCCCTAAAGTATCCCTTGCTCCATTAAAGCATTGTGATGCTCAAGATAAAAGAACTGAGGAACCAGAACCAGTGAAAATAACTTGTGAAGTAAAGCTCAAACCAGGAAAGTATTACTGCTAGAGCAGTGGTCTCAAACTCAAACCCTTTGCAGGGCCATATTTTGGATTTGTAGGGACTTGGAGGGCCGCAGAAAAATTGTTAATGTCTTATTAAAGAAATGACAATTTTGTATGAGGTAGAACTCTTTATAGTTTATAAATCTTTCCTTTGAGCTGTCTTAATAATAATATTGTAATTTATAGCTAAAGAGACATATGATTAAGAAACTGTTTTATTTTACTTTTGTGATTATGATAAACATACCGAGGGCCTCAAAATAGGACCTGGCGGGCCACAAGTTTGAGACCACTGTGCTAGAGGATTCCTTCATCAGAGGGATTATCCTTGGAATACAAGACAAGGAACTCAAAATAGTGAAATTCATTCCAGGATCCTCAGTCACCAGGAATACCATACAAATACTGACTGTAATTCGGGAAGAAGAAAATAATTTGAACCTTGATGTTATTATCCACCTTAGAACAAATGACCTGGCCAACAATAACTGATTTGCAGCGCAGAAAGATTTTCGGGAGCTTAGGGAGTGGATAAAACCTTTTGTAAAGACTGTATTTTTTTCAGAAGTACTTCCTACTTATGGAAAGGGAGAGGAAAGAGTACAAAATACTGAGAACTTCAATAGGTGGCTCAAAGCCTGGTATCATTAAGATGGCTTTAGGTACATAGGAGAATGGGGCAATGCATGGAAAAACAAGAAGCTATATTATAATGATGGGCTGCACCTTACCATGGCAGGTAAAGAATCCTAACTGAGAAATTCAGGCAATATGTTTGTAGGCATTTAAAATAGAAGGTGGGGGTGGCATATGTATAGAGGTTACTTCCGGTGGCCACTCCCAGCAAAGACAAGATTTGATGATAATAAACAAAGCAATGAAAACAACAATATTAGCAATTCACTTCCTAGCGATGCAACAGGAAATGAACTGAAATTGAAAACTATACAAAAAATAAGATTGTTAAGGAATCTGTAAGTTGAATGTGCTTTTCTTGACTTGTTATATGTTTTTATACCTGTGTGTTGCACTGTTAATATTTGAAAATTAATAAAGATTTAAAAAAAAAAAATAGCAGTTGGAAAACAATGACCACAAATGCCTAATGTTAGAGGCAGACTTGGATATTGTTGCTATTACTGAGACATGGTTCAGTGATTCCCATGGATGGGATGCCAACATGCCGGGCTATAATCTCACCAGGAAGGACAGAGATGGTCGAAAAGGTGGAGGAGTAGCTCTGTATGTAAGCGACTGAAAGATCTGATTACGGATATACAAAAGTTGGAAAAGACAGGGGAGATGCTGTTGCTGGGTGATTTCAACCTGCCAGATACAGAATGAAAATTTCCATCTGCGGAATCGGAAAGAAGTAGAGAGATCGTGGATGCCTTTCAAGGGGCTTTGTTCAAACAAGTGGTAATGGAACCCATGAGGGAAAAAGTGATACTGGATCTCGTGCTCACAAATGGTGAAAGTGTCTCTAATGTCCGAGTGGGGGCTCACCTGGGAAGTAGCGATCATCATACAGTTTGGTTCGATATAGCAGTCAAAGAGGAGGATAGCCACACAAAACTCAAAGTACTGGATTTCAAATGTGCAGACTTTAGTAGCATGGGGGAGTACCGTATTTTCACGCAGATAACGCGCACCCGTGTAAAACGCGCACACGGGTATAGCGCGCAGAAACCACGATTTTATGTACAAAAACTTTTGTATACCGCGCTCACGGGTATACCGCGCATGCAGCCCGACTGTCCTTTCGCCCGCCCCGACTCTCCTCTGGCCACCCCGACTCTCCTTTCGCCCTCCCCGACTCTCCGTGCACTGCCCCGCCTCTCCGTGCGCTGTCCCGACTCTCCGTTCACCCGCCCTGACTTTCCGTGCACTGCCCCGACTCTCCGTGCGCTGTCCCGACTCTCCGATACATCCCCCCCGGCAGGACCACTCGCACCCCCACCCCGAAGGACCGCCGACTCCCCGACAATATCGGGCCAGAAGGGAGCCCAAACCCTCCTGGCCACGGCGACCCCCTACCCCCACCCTGCACTACATTACGGGCAGGAGGGATCCCAGGCCCTCCTGCCCTCGACGCAAACCCCCCTCCCTCCAACGACCGCCCCCCCCAAGAACCTCCGACCGCCCCCCCAGCCGACCCGCGACCCCCCTGGCCGACCCCCACGACACCCCCACCCCCCTTCCCCGTACCTTTGGTAGTTGGCCGGACAGACGGGAGCCAAACCCCCAACGACGGAATGAGGCCGGATTGGCCCATCCGTCCCAAAGCTCCGCCTACTGGTGGGGCCTAAGGTGCGTGGGCCAATCAGAATAGGCCCTGGAGCCTTAGGTCCCACCTGGGGGCGCGGCCTGAGGCACATGGTTGAGTTGGGCCCATGTGACTCAGGCCGCGCCCCCAGGTGGGACCTAAGGCTCCAGGGCCTATTCTGATTGGCCCACGCGCCTTAGGCCCCACCAGTAGGCAGAGCTTTGGGACGGATGGGCCAATCCGGCCTCATTCCGTCGTTGGCTGCCTGCCGGACAGGCGGGTTTGGCTCCCGTCTGTCCGGCCAACTACCAAAGGTACGGGGAAGGGGGGGGGGGGTGTCGTGGGGGTCGGCCAGGGGGGTCGCGGGTCGGCTGGGGGGGCGGTCGGAGGTTCTTGGGTGGGGCGGTCGTTGGAGGGAGGGGGGTTTGCGTCGAGGGCAGGAGGGCCTGGGATCCCTCCTGCCTATAATGTAGTGCGGGGTGGGGGTAGGGGGTCGCCGTGGCCAGGAGGGTTTGGGCTCCCTCCTGGCCCGATATTGTCGGGGAGTTGGGGAGTCGGCCGGGCAAGAGGGCTTGGGCTCCCTCTTGCTCCGATCGTGGATGCGGGTGCGGGTGGGAGCGCGTGCGAGCGGTCGTTCGTGGTGGGGGTGCGAGCGGTCCTGCTGGGGGGGTGAATCGGGCGTCGGGCGGGGTGGGAACTATGTAAAAAAATTTTTGTATACCGCGCTCACGCGTATAACGCGCAAGGGGTATGCGCGGTAGGTAAAAACGCGTATAACGCGCGCGTTATATGCGTGAAAATACGGTACTTGAAGAAAGAGCTAATTGGATGAGAAAACATTAGGGAAGTGGAAAAACAGTAGTCCAAGTTGAAAGGTGCAATAAAAAGAGCTACTGACCTTAATGTGAAGAAATTAAATAAAACTAAGAGAAAAAGGAAAACGATATTGTTCTCCAAAGTAGTGGTGGAAAAAATAAAGGCAAAAGAATTGGTGTTCGTGAAATATAAAAAAAACTCAGGAAGATGAGTACAGAAAGGAATATCAGATGAAACTGAAAGAAGTCAAGGCAAAAACACAAGCAGGAGAGCAAATGGCTATAAATATAAAAAATGAAAACAAAATTTTTTGCAGGTATATTAGTGAAAGGAGAAAGACAAAAAATGGAATTACGAGACTGAAAGAAGGTATGAACTGTTATGTGGAGAGTGATGAGGACAAAGCAAATATGCTAAACAAATACTTCTGTTCGGTAGTCACAGAAGAAAAACATGGCGATTGGAGAGCAAAGACACACCTGAGAATGGAGTGGATACCGCATTGTTCACGGAAGAAAGTGTTTATGAACAACTTGAAAAACTGAAGGTGGACAAAGCTATGGGTCTGGACGGGATCCATTCCAGGATATTGAGGGAGCTCTGAGGTTCTGGCAAGTCCTATTAAAGATTTGTTTAATAAATCTTTAGAGACAGGAGAGGTTCCATGGGACTGGAGAAAAGTGGATGTAGCCCCTTTTCACAAAAGTGATGAAGCGGGAAATTACAGGCCGGTAAGCCTCACTTTGGTAATCGAAAAAAATAATGGAAACGTTGCTGAAGGAAAGGATAGTGAAATTCTTAGAATCTAATGGATTACAAGATCCAAGGCAACATGGATTTACTAAAAGTAAATCGTGCCAAATGAATCTGATTGAATTCTTTGACTGGGTGACCAGAGAATTGGATCATGGACGTACACTAGATGTAATTTACTTAGATTTCTGCAAAGACTTTGACACGGTTCCTCATAGGAGGCTCTTAAACAGACTCCATGGGCTGAAGTTAGAGCCCAAAGTGGTAAACTGGATTAGAAGCTGGTTGACGGACAGACGCCAGAGGGTGGTGGTTAATAGAATTTGCTCAGAGGTGGGAAAGGTGATTAGTAGAGTGCCTCAGGGATCAGTGTTTGGACCGATTCTGTTTAATATGTTTGTGAGTGACATTGCTAAAGGGTTAGAAGGTAAGGTTAGCCTTTTTGCGGATGATACCAAGATTTGTAACAGAATGGACACCCTGGAGGGAATGGAAAATATGAAAAAGGATCTGCAAAAGTTAGAAGAATGGTCTAATGTATGGCAACTAAAATACAATGCGAAGAAGTGCAGAGTGATGCATGGGGAGGGGGGGTAGAAATATGAGGGAATCATATGTGCTGGGAGGTGAGAGGCTAATAAACACTGACAGAGAGAGGGACCTTGGGGTGATTATATATGAGGATCTAAACAATGTGATAAGGCAGTGGCTGTAGCCAGAAGGATGCTAGGCTGTATAGAAAGAGGAATAACCAGCAGAAGAAGGAAGGTGTTGATGCCCCTGTATAGGTCATTGGTGAGACCACACATGGAGAATTGTGTTCAGTTTTGGAGGCCATATCTGGCGAAAGATATGCAAAGACTTGAGGCAATCCAGCGGAAGGTAGTTAAAATGGTAAGGAGTTTGAACCAAAAGAAGTTTGAGAAGAGACTGGAAGACCTAAATATGTATACTCTGGAGGAGAGGAGGGACAGGGGAGATATGATGCAGATGTTTAAATACTAAAAAGGTGTTAATATAGAACCACATCTTTCCCAAAGAAGAGAAAATGGTAAAACTAGAGGGCATAATCTCAGGTTGCAGGGAGGAAGACTCAGGAGCAATGTTAGGAAATTCTTTTTCACGGAGAGGGTGGTAGATGCCTGGAATGCTCTCCTGAGGGAAGTGGTGGAGAGGAAAATGGTGATGGAATTCAAAAAAGCATGGGATAAACATAAAGGATCTCTAATTAGAAAACAAAGGGTGTAAATTAAAGAAGGATGTAAATTAAGGAACTAGGGCTGGTGTGGGACAGACTTGTGATGACCCTTGATGAAGATTGCCCTGGCTTTGTTGGTTGGGATGAGAACTTTTCAGCACCCCCTCATATTTATCTGTTAAATTTGCAACCCACTTAACTTCAGAAGTGGTCTAGCTGAGAGAAAGTTAACAAGAAGCATATGGCTTACCCATGTCTTTCTCAATAACAGACTATGGACTTTTCTCCAGGAAATTGCCCAAACCTTTCTTATGGATAGATGGGAATAGAGGAGACGAAAGAGGGAGCAGATGGTACACATGGATAGATGGAAAGGGAAGGTAAGACATGGAAGAGTAGATAGATTTTGAGAAGAAAGCAGAAAAATGGAAGAAAGTTGAATGTTAAAAATTAATGCCAAAGATGGTTGTAGGGCAGAAATTGAAGGAGAGAAACACAGCAAATGGATAAGAAGGCCCTGGAAATACAGTTAAGAGCAAAGACAGAAGGAAGTGCAACCAGA
Organism: Geotrypetes seraphini; assembly: GCF_902459505.1. Taxonomy (NCBI): domain Eukaryota; kingdom Metazoa; phylum Chordata; class Amphibia; order Gymnophiona; family Dermophiidae; genus Geotrypetes; species Geotrypetes seraphini. The sequence goes on along the minus strand of NC_047086.1, from coordinate 308,160,599 downwards.
GATTGGGAAATGATGATTAGAAAAATAAAATCACCAGAAAGCAAAGGAAGGAAATGTCTGCTATGAGCTCCCTAAATTCCCCATAAGTAGTAGGCATAAGCAGTTGTTCCATGTCTTTACCCCATAATGCTGTCTGATGTGCAAGAAGATGTTTATGGGGGTGTGGTCAGGGGCAGAGCTTGGGTGGGGTCTAGGGCAGAGTTTTTGCACCCCCCCCAAAAAAAAAAAATACAGCAACAACAAACAAAGCAACAAACAAACAAAATAGCATTGTGATTCCTATGGCCTGTGATTCTATGGTCTTTTAAAAATTGCCCTCCTAAGAGAATATTATATCATTGTATTTGAATAATTCTACAAAGTTACCATGCACAACAGTTCATACCACTCTTGGTAATAGAGGAGTTAGGTAACCATAACTTCATCAAGCACAGAAAAAAACAAACACCTGTGCCAGTGATGTAGGTGATGATGTCACAATTGCAGTTGCTGATTCTGACACTCTCAAAGAGCAAGGTGTGTCTGGTATCCAGGGAGAGTCACTTGATAGCTTATATCAATGAGGAATAGAAGGGAAAATGAATACACTTAGATATTCAGGGAGTGCTGGAAAAAAGGTGCCTTTCTTAAGAGGCAGAACTGGAGACAACACCTTCAGAGGTAAGAAACCAAAATATAACATACAGGGTCTATTTAACAAGATGTGGCTGGTTTATGCTATCTCACAAAAGATGATTTCCTATTATTTAGAAGAAATTGAGCAGCCCACCAGTGTCCTTTTCTCATATTCTTTCAGTCATTTAATGAGAAATAAAGGATCACAATAGTAAAGGAAATTATGGAAGAGGAACACTGGAAGACAGAATGATTTCCTTTAACAGGAAATTATCTGTGGGAGCAGAGCCAATCTTAGGCGAGAGAAACATGAGAGAGAGTGTTGGGGTGAAGATGGTGTCCTGCGATTATCCACCGGGATGGGAATAGTGATGAATTCTGTCACCATGTCATTCTCTATCACCAACACCATTCCATAAGTCTCTCACCATCCCACCACAATATCTAAAGCCCATCCTATCACAGCACCAGAAGGCTATCACCATTACTATTGCTACACCTTTATCTTATTATCTCTGCCACACTTGAAAAACTGCTTATCTGAACACTTTTGCCCTGATGAATTTCAGTTCTCTTATTGATCCTGAAGCTGTCATATTAAGGAAATTGGGGAAATGCTGAGCAGTGGTTAGGCACAATGGGGGAGGGGTGGATTGAGAAAGGGAGTTCAGACAAGGGTGAGAAAGATGAGAGGTAAGGGGGTCAAAAGATGAGGGAGAGAGAATGAGATGTGGGGCACTGGATTCACCTTCTTTGTCACAATAACTATCACCTTCTTTTCTTCTCCTTTCACTTTCCCGCCTACTTCTTTGTATCACCACCATCTTTTCCTACTTTCATCACCATCTCTCTTTCCTCTTTGCATACCCTCAAATTATAACCTTTCCTGCCCTCCCTCTGTCTTCTCGATGGTATCTTCCCCATCCCTCTTTCACTAATATTGTGTTGTTCTATCCCCCTCATCCACTCATTGGCATCATCATTTCCTCTCCCCCTTAAAGAGGAATCAGACAAGCAATGCTTCTTCTTTACTGCTGCCTCCTTTGCCAGATTTTTTTTTTTAATGAAGATGGAACTGCACAAGGCCATGTAGCCTTGCAAGATCTGCTGGCCCCATACAGTTTCAACTTCAGAGGGAAGTCTGCAGAAGAAGTAACAGCAGCAGCAACAGATAAGACATGCTATATACTTTCTCCTCCTGACAGCAAAAGGGGACAGTGCAGGGAATGGGGCGAAGAGACAGATTCTGTTTTGTTATTATTGTTTGTTTTTTTCTGTGGTCAGTGAAATTATTACAAGAGACTGGAGCTTTCTAGAAGACTGGACAAAGAGGAGAGAGGGAGAGAGGTTGAGCATAGTATGGACAGAAATAGAAAAAAATGGAAACTTGGCAGGGTAAGTAGAGATTTGAAGGTTGAGGATTGAGAGAAAGAGCAAGATACTGATAGGGATAAGGGGAAATTAAGAGAATTTGCAACCAATAGTCTCACCAAGTTTCCAAGTTTAATTAATTAATTTTTTTATTCAATTTTCTATATCGTTCTCACAGGAGAGCTCAGAACTGTTTACATGAGTTTATTCAGGTACTCAAGCATAAGAACATAAGAATTGCTGCTGCTGGATCAGCCCTTGCTGCTGCGGCGGCCCTTGGTCAAAGACCAGTGCACTAACTGAGACTAGCCTTACCTGCGTACATTCTAGTTCAGCAGGAACTTGTCTAACTTTGTCTTGAATCCCTGGAGGGTGTTTTCCCCTATGACAGACTCCAGAAGAGCATTCCAGTTTTCTTCCACTCTCTGAGTGAAGAAGAACTTCCTTATGTTCGTACGGAATCTATCCCCTTTCAGTTTTAGAGAGTGCCCTCTCATTCTCTCTACCTTGGAGAGGGTGAATAACCTTTTCCCTTTCTGTCCCGGTGGGTTCACAGTCTATCTAAAATACCTGGGGCAATGGGGGATTAAGTGACTTGCCCAGGGTCATAAGGAGCAGCATGGGTTTGAACCCACAACCCCTGGGTGCTGAGGTTGTAGCTTTAACCACTGCACCACACTCTCATCGAGTTACATCTGAGCGGTTTATTTAAATAAAAAATTAATAGGTGAAAAGAACTCATTGCTTTAGTAAGAATGAGGACAGAGATATATATAGGGTTAGAGAAGTACGGTATGTTCCAGGCTCTCCATCTGCACCTGCAGCCTAGTTCTGAGACCATCGTGGTAATGACTAGAAGAGAATGCATGTTCAAATTGGAAGTTCCTTCTATTGGTTTTGCATAACACCCTGCCTTCTCCTCCTCCCACGATAATACTGTGCTCTTGATACATGAAAGGTAGGTGACCCCCTGCTATAGTGCATAAGCTGTTTCGTTTTGCATTCTTTATTGAACCTTTAACGAACATCCAAATAACTTAGAAATATTACTTGTTTACATTCTTTATTCTCATCCTTTCTTATGTTGACAGATGATGTTAATGAAGACTTTTTGGAGACAAGTGAAAATTCAGGTATGACAAAATTAATTTATTATAAAACTGGTCAGAATACATATTTTTTAAAATGAATATAAATGACATTAACTAATTTGCACTTATCATTAATACTTATACTGCCATGAGTAAATATATTGCTATCCTTCCTTCGCTGATATATTTTCATGATGGGAGGTTTTACTGGTTGAACCACAATTTTAAGAAACCTCAGTTTATTTATAGTCATTAATATAAATCATTTTCAGAAATATTGTCATAAAATGTACCAGAAAATACTGCTCATTTATGTCATATGTTCTCAGCTTTCATATGAATCATATGCCTTGACTTTTTATTACCGAAAAACAACAACTACTGCTCAGAGAACCAACGCTGCGGGCAGTAGCATACATTATTTCTCCGAGGAGTAGTCAGCAGTATAAACTGGTTTTCAGTGGAGTGGTGTTTCATTTGATGATTGAAAAGGTTTTGTGAACTTGTACGTCTTACCTATCATAATTTAACTACAAGACTTTTGGGCCGAAACATGATCGTGTCGAGTCTATCACAATCAAAGAGACTGAGCACCAATTGGTCACCTTTGTTATTGTTTTTCGCTGTTTACTGGTGTGAAGGCAGTTTCTCCTATTTGTTTTACAAGCAATCCTTGACTTTCTATTAGTCATCCTGGCTGAGTCTATGCCTGCTGTTAATAAATAGGAACACCACATCTATCATGATAAGGGATCAGAAGGGCCAGCTCCAACCACAAGATGAACTAGGCATCCCTCTGTGATGGGGCAGCATCAACCTGCTGGTTAGTGTGTCTATGGAAGACATTGTGAACGGCAGGATCTTGAGCATCCACACATGCTAAATGCCTACTAGGTCCTACCTCTCCACAGTTCCTGTTTTGGAATGGTTAGGACTTGGTAGGCATAAAGTTTAAAAATAAAATATCTACAGTTTAAAATATCTACAATTTAAAATTATAAAATAAAACAATCTTTTTTTTTATTCAAATCTTTTTTTAGATTTTTAATATATAAAAAAATAAAAAACCTCTGAAAGCGGTAGTCAATGAGGTTTACTCAAATCCTTGGAAAGGTACCAGTGGGACACCACAGCGATCTGTTCAGGACTCAGTTCTCTTCAATGTTTTTGTAAGTGATTTTGGAGAGGTGTTGGAAGGAAAAGTGCCAGTTTGCAGATGTAATGAAGATTCTGCTATATTAGAGGGGATAAATAAAATGAAAAATGATTTTAAAAAATGAAAATATGGAAGCAGTGCTTTAATTCAAATAAATGCAACATTATACCTGTGAAATGTAGAAATCCAAAGGCCAGGTATCTTTTTTTTTCAGGTGAAGAAACAGTAGCCACCAAACAGGAAAGAAAGTCTTTAATAGCATCCTGGATAATAAATTGCCTTGAAATGTACATATAAATCCTGAATTGACTGAGTGCATCAAGGCCCTCTTTTACTAAGCAGCAGTAGAGGCTTCTACCGTGATCCGGGATGCTAAATGCTCTGACACCGCTCATAGGAATTCTGAGAGCATCACAGCATATAACACTTCAGACCATCGTACAAACTTCTGTTGCAGCTTAGTAAAAAGGGGGGGGGGGGGGGGAGGCAAGTTCCTTTTTATTTTATTTTTTCTTTATTCAGTAATTCGTTGATCAAATTCACAAAAATATTACTTGCAACTTTACAGCAGTAGAATAATATTGATGTTGCAACACATCAAAACCATTAAAAGTCTTCATATCGTGCTCACTTTTATAGGTGTCTCCTCTGTGGTATTCATCTTTTCATTTACCTACAAACCAAACTCAATATCCACTTGCATCTTCACATTCATTGTCTCCCACACATAACTGCCCATTTGCCTTGAGTACATCAAATTCACCATGAAAATGTGGCAAACCACACTTCATCTGATGTATGAAGATGTATACATTGTCATTCCTAAAGTCAGGATCCAACAGGCTGTCTTCCTCTTGCCACTTTTGTTTTGCATGGCATGCATATTCACTGAGTATCTTTTTTAACTCTATGGGCTATGAGTTCAACTTTAATCTTAAAGATGGCAATATCATAACGTACTGTTTGTAGGTGACCTCAAGGTCTACAATTCTAGTGACCAACAATTGGTGTAAAGTCCATATAGTGAAAAACTTCTCAGATGATATCAAGTGGCAGATTAAATTTAATGTGGACAAATGCAAAGTGATGCACATTGGGAAGAATAATCCAAATCACAGTTACTAGATGCTAGAGTCCACCTTGGGACCATATAAACAGATCTGGGTGTCATTGTAGACAATATGATGAAACCTTCCACCCAATATGCAGCGGTGGCCAAAAAAGCAAACAAGATGCTAGGAATTATTTAAAAAAAGGGATAGTTAACATGCCTCTATATCATTCCATGGTGTAATCTCACATGGAGTATTGTGTTCAATTCTGGTCTCCTTATCTCAAGAAAGATATAGCGGCATTAGAAAAGGTTCAAAGAAGAGCAACCAAGATGATAAAGGGGATGGAACTCCTCTCGTATGAGGAATGACAAAATAGGTTAGGGCTTGCTCTTCATCTTGGAAAAGAGATGGCTAAGGGGAGATATGATTGAAGTCTACAAAATCCTGAGTGGAATAAAACGGGTACAAGTAGATCGATTACAGAGACTAGAGGACACTTGATGAAGTTACAGGGAAATACTTTTTTTTTTTTTTTTTAAGTTCAAAGTTTTTTATTAAGTTTCCAAAAAACACAATACAAAGGAAAACACAAACAGAAAAATAATTGCAAAGTACATGGTCCAAGCACATAAAACATAAACGTTGAAGTCGTGCTTCTAGTATGCAGCTATGCAAAACTTGTAAAATAATACATGTTCGCTCAATATAAACCAATAGCAGGAAATTTTTTTCACTCAGAGAATAGTTAAGCACTGGAATGCATTGCTAGAGGTTGTGGTAAGAACGGATAGAGTAGCTGGTTTTATGAAAGGTTTGGACAATTTCCTGGAGGAAAAGTCCATAGTCTAACAAGCTGCTAAGACCTGTCGCTTCTATCTCTTCATTGTCACCAAAATTCACCCCTTCCTCTCTGAGCACACTACCCGGACCCTTGTCTACACTCTTGTAACCTCATGCTTAGATTACTGCAATCTACTTCTAACTGGTCTCCCGCAATGTTGCCTCTCCCCCCTTACAATCTGTGCAAAACTCTGCTGCATGAATCATCTTCTACCAACCTCACTACGCTCATGTCACCCCTCTCCTTAAGTCATTTCACTGGCTCCCTATCCACCATTGCATACAGTTTAAGCTCATATTGCTGACCTACAAGTGTGTTCATTCTGCTGCCCCTCAATATCTCTCCTCTCTCCTTATACATCTCCTAGAGAACTCTGCTCTTCAGATAAGCCACTCTAAGCTATACCCTTCTCCTCCACTGCCAGTTCCAGCCTTTGTTCCTTTCATCTAGCTGCCCCCTATGCCTGGAATAAATTACCTGAGTTTGTCCTCCAAGTCCCTTCCCTTGTTTAAAAGCAGACTGAAAACCCACCTTTTTAATATTGCTTTCAATCCTTAACCCTACTTCTCTGCCCACCATCCCAGCCAGAGGATTAACCATTTCCCTTAACAGTATCTATGACATTCTGTTTGGCTGTCTTGGCTGTTTAGATTGTAAGCTCTTTCAAACAAGGACTGTTTTCTTCTTTGTGACTCTATATAGCACTGCGTATATCTGGTAGCGCTATAGAAATAATTAATAATAGTAGTAGTAGAAAGACATTGGAAAAGCCACTGCTTGCCCTGGATCAGTAGCATAGAATGTTGCTACTCCTTGGGTTTTGGCAGGTACTGGTGACATGGATTGGCCACCGTGAGAACAGACTACTGGGCTTGATAGACCATTGGTCTGATCCAGTAAGGCTATTCTTATGTTCTTAAGATGAAATTAGGTTTAAACAAATGTTCTAAAGCAACCTTCCTTAGAGGAAAACTGAGCAAAACTGAAAACATCCTTCTTAACTGAATACTGTGAAGTAAAGGAAGGTATATATAAATATCTAGGTGTTAAGGAAAGAACAATAATCAAACATAAATCACTAAGAGACAAGATCAATAAAGAATATTACAGGAGACTAAAATTGATATTGAATATTGCATTAACCTCACAGAAAGATACAAGCCATTAATCAGCTGGCAACTCCTGCAGTCTTATATGGTTTTGGAATTGTAGACTGGCTTTTTAAAGATCTTGAAAAAATGGATGTACAAACAAGAAAGTTTCTTCATGTCCACAAAGTCATTTATTTATTAACTGCCTTTTCATGAAGCTATACACCCAAAGTGGTTTACAACTGAATAGTAATCAGTATTTTTCTGTCTGTCCCTGCAAGTTCACAATCAAACCGTGGTACTTGGGGCAATGGATGCTTAAGTCACTTGCCCAGAATCACAAGGGGCAGGATGGAATCAAACTTGTACCCTCAGGGTGCTGAGGCAGCAACTCTAACCACTAAGCCACTCCTCCAGGGTTTGTCAAGACTATACTTTCTCTGAATTAAAAGAGGAGTAGACCTCATAAAAATAGATTATATCTAATGAGCTGCTCCCTGAGGCCTCCAAGTTTGCTTAATAGCATCATTAGATCTAAATGTGCAATAGCTGTTAAAATATGAGAGTGTTGTTGATGTGTAAGTGATTGATTTAATTGTGAAGATTTTTCCTGTTTTGGTTCTAAGAAATATGAGAGGAAGCATTCAAAATAGATTTTGATAATTAATCTTAGACAAGTATTCTAGTGAATAGAAGGAATGAGTGAGAATCTACCAGTACCAATAGAAAAGGATGACAGAATTGGAGAAGGAAGAGAAAAACTATTTAAAGAAAAATGAGAAAAAAAAGTCAAATGCATAATAAGTACAGCAGGAAACATAAAATTTTACTCCAGGAACAATGGGCTCCTTTTACAAAGGTGCATTAGGGCCTTAATGTGCGGAATAGTGCGCGCTAAAATGCCGCACACACTAGCCGCTACCGCCTTCTTTTAAGCAGGCAGTATTTTTTAGGCTCATGTGCGCTATGGCGCGCACTAATCTTGTGCATGCGTTAAAAACGCTAGCGCACCTTAGGAAAAGGAGCCCTATGTGTTGATCAAAATCAAACACATGAACGTTTAAGGAGAAGTAAATAGAAACCTAAGGATGCACAATTTATAGTTGCAGCCCAGGGCAGCAGATTATGGACTATAAGGATAGAAGAAATTGGCACAAAAGCCATCTGTAAATTTTACAAAAAGAATTAAAATGGTTACTCATTGCTGGCTGTGGAGCTTTCATAGCAGAAAATTTCTATAATAAAAGGCACAACAAAACTTTGTAATACAATATCACTGTACCAGAAAAGCAGTGGGATCATGACCCTAAGAGCATTATGAAGTACTTATGATCACCTAGGACATTCCCATTCTTACGGATGAAAAGCTGTGCATAGTGGTAAAAAAGAACACCACAAGAATGGGATTCTATAAATGGCACCTAAATGCACCTATATTGTAGATGCCATTAGACACTGCCTATAGAATCCCACCTTATGATGCCTAGGCATCACTAGGCGTCCTAGAGCTAGGTGCCAATATATTAGGGCAGGTTTTATTAGCCTAGTGACGCCTAAGTCAACCACACCTAATTTTCAGGTAGGCACTGTTAGGCATCAGAGGTTGCCTCCAGTTAAGACATCACTAGGCATCCTAAGAGTTTGGCATCAAAATCTTAATTTGTTATTTTAAAAAAAAAAAAAAAAAAATTTTGATTGGCTGAAAACTGGAGTGGTCAGTTACCATGCCAATTAAAAAAAAAGGTTGAGTGTGGTTCTGAAGTTAGGCATTGCTAGATGTCCTCGATTAGGGCACCTAGCAGTACCTAATGTAGGCGTTCTATAAAGAATCTGGCCCAAAGTGATTACTCAGTGAATTGCGTAGAGAGGAGATCCTCAAGTAGCAAGAAATTTAGTCTTGAGACCAAGAAAATGTGGCAGAAAGTTACAGAAATATTTTCAGTCATTTTGGTGCCACAGGCTTGATTAAAAGGAATTGTCAGGCTCATATGGATAGGCTGTTTATACACATTGCTTCTTATGAACTCCAGAAGGTAGCTTTCCTTGGCACATACAAATATTATGTTGAGTGTTAACAGTAAATTGAAGAGACTGAGATCATACTTCACATACCCTGGCTTAGGATTGAGGTTAATTATTATCACAGTATGTATTAAATTACACCATTTTGAGACATTGCTTGCAATAGAAACCTGGATGGTCATCATCTGATGATCTCAAGGTAGCCAGTCATTGTGCCAAAGTGCTTGTGAAACCTAATAGGATACTTGGGTGCACTAGGAGAAGAATTACTCATAGAAAGAGGGAAGTAATATTACATCTTCACAGATCTTTTTTGAAGCCCTACCTCAATTATTGTGATCAGTTCTGAAGACCACTTCTGTTGAAGGACATTGATAACAGTGGAAGCAGTGTAAAGTACTATGAAAATGGTTCATGGACTGCATTACAAACCTTACATGGACTATAACATTGCTGTTCCAGAAAAACATTGGGATCGTTTGCTTTACAGAATTGTGGAGAATGAAGATGTTGTAATCACCTGTGGCACACTAAGGGCACCTTTTACTAAGCAGTGCTAGCGGTTTTAGCACGCGCTAGACACTAATGCCACCCGTGAGCTGGCGTTAGTTCTTGGCACATAGCGCAGGTTTAGCGCACGCTAAAAACACTAGCGCACCTTTGTAAAAGGAGCCCTAAATTAATTTCATTGTTTTGGGTAATTTATCCCACTACTTCATTTTCATCCTCTTATCCTCCACATTTATTCTACCTTGTGTTTTTTGGGTTTTTTTTTTTTTTTATAATAACATTAACATTATATTCACCATCACCTCTCCAGGAGGGAATTCCAAGAATCAACTACACTTTTCAAGATAAAATATTTCCTGACATTCTTCCTGAGTCTAATCCCTTGGAGCCTATTACCATATCATGATCACAATGTCTCAGTTCTTTTTGTAAATCCATTCATGTTATCCATCAACAGCTCTTTACCTGGGTGGAGCAAGGCATGACAGCCACAGCTACCAAATGGTCCTGTCTTAACCAGGGAGTCAATCGGTGCTTAGATCATTCTGTAATCAGAACATTAAGGCCCATATGCTCAAAACTCACCGTGCCTTTAACAATTGACACTAAATCAGTTTTAACCTGTTTAGCATCAAAGTATTTCACCTATTGATGCCTAAAATGGCTAATTGCCATATTTTCTGTAATTTATAGCAACCTGTGATAATCATATGTAAATAGATTACAAAAACCTCATCAATATTAAAATGAGCCCTCCAATCTATACCCAGATGATGCACAAAATAAAGCACCAGTTTTTAATGCTCCAAAATCTCCAACAGGTGCCGGTAGTGTAAAAAAAAAAACACCAAACAGCAGCATTTTTATTTTCATTGGGCACAAATGTGCGTGTGTTAAATTAAAAATAAAATTTAAAAAAGTTTTGCTGGGACCCCTCTCCCCCAATGATATCCCAACCCCCCCCCCCCCAACTTTAAAAAAATACAATAAAATTGGCAAGAGGGAAGCCCACTCCCTCCTGCCTCGACCACCTGGAACCCCCTGATCTCCCCCCCCACCTTCTAAGATCACCAAGAGGAATGCCCACTCCATCCTGCTGCCATGGGCCCATCGTTAACCCCTGACCCATTTACAAATAAGCAAAGACCCTTTATTAATTTGGAAATATTAATTGGGAAGAATACATACTTTGTAAACGGGTTTCTACCAAAGCTTTTAATGTAAATATAAAATATAAATACTCAGCAGATGAGGACTTCCTCTGCAGTTTGCCAGGGTTCCCTTTTGCCAAGCTTGGCAGGCAGCAGTAGCATCCCTGAGTCACAGATGCTGGCACCTCAGTGGCTCATGGATGCTGCCAGCAACTGCTGTGCTTGGTGGAGGGGAGTTCTGGCCATCTCTAGAGGAGGTCCTCTTCTGGCGGTGCTTGGGGATCCCCATTAGCCACAGCAAGGGTCAACAAGTTCTTCAACACTGTAGAAATAAAACCAGAAATGCATTTCCTTTTCTTTTGAACACAATACAAAATCATCTACTATATACATTTCCCAAAGCTAACATATTTTAGTCAATAAATTCCATTTTTTACCTTTGTTGCCTGGAGGGAAACTTATTTTTCCATCAAGTTGGTCCCAGTTTCTTTTTTCCCCTTTCCCATCTTCTGTAAATTCTTCTGTTCCTGTCCATGGTTCCTTCTACCATGATCCTGTCTTCTTCACTTTCTCTCCTACATCCAACTCTGACTTTAACCTTTTCCTTTCAGTTTTCCTCCATTTATTTTTTCTGAATCTCTATCTGCTTCTTTTTACAGCTTTCTAGCTCTCTCATCCTATTATTCTCCAGGTTTTTCCTAACTCTCCCCCGCCAACATCTTCTCTTTCCTCTCTCTTTTCACTCTTCTGACTAGTTTCCTCTTTTGCCCCCTCCATCCAGCATATTCTCGCCCCTCTTTCCTCCAGCATCTCATCTCTCTCTCTACCTCCATCCAAGATCTCTTCCCATCACCTCTTTGTAATATCCCACTGTGTCAGCATGCCCCCTATCTACCTATTACTCCAATATCCAGAATCTCTTTTTTCTTCTTACTGCATCCACCTGTGTACAGCATCTCCCACCTGTCTTCCTACTCGCTTCATGTCTGTTTTATTTCCTTCATCCTACAACCTCCATGTCCAGCAACTTCCTGTGTTCCTTTTTTTCTTCCTTATCTGATTTAGCAGCTCTTTTCTCCCCTTTCCTGAGCCAGTCAACCCACCATCTTCCCCCATCCCATTCCAGTACCTCCCCTCTTTTCCCCATCTTAATCCAGCAAATACTTTCTATCACCCTACTCCCTCCGTGATCACTATCTTCTATCATTAGCTGCCTTCGGCTGCGGTACCGCTAAAATGGATGGCAAAAATAGAGACAGAAGCCATGGGACCTTTCCTCTTGCCTGCATCACTATTCTCTATAAGCTTCGCCGGTCTCAATCCTGCCCCTCAAAAACAGGAAGTCACTTAAGAGGGGGGGGATCAAGATCAGCAGAGCCTATAGCGATGCAGGCAAGAGGAAATGTTCTGCGGCTTTTGTCTTTGTTTTTGCCATTTAGCGATACCGCAGCCGAAGGCAGGGTTGATGGCAACTAAGTGAGCTTCCTGGATCATGAGAACTGTTTGCCATTCCCTAACTCTGGCCCTGGCTCTCCCGATGTCAGAGCTGCATTTCTTTGCAGGGCAGCAGGCCCTGCACGCTGCACATTGCTGACGTGAAGCCTTCCCTCCGACGAAAGCATTGACGTTGGGGGAAGACTTCCAGGTCAGTTACGTGTGGTATGCTGGGAGCGCTGCACGCTGCAGGAGGGCAGGAAAAGAAGATGAGTCACTCGACTTGAGCTGCCTCCAACCCCGTGGGATCCCTGAGACTATGAGGGGGGTCCCCACAGGATCCCCGTGACCCAAGGGGGCATCCCGTGATACAAAGGGGGAACCTACGGGATCCCCACAGGTCCTGCGGGATTCTCATCGGCCCCATTCCCGTGCAGCTCTCTAACCCAGACTCCATTCTTGTATGAAAACTCTAGTGCTAGCAAATTTGAAAAATTCAAGCTCCCTGCCCCCAAAACACACAGAGGCTTGCCTGTACTCTTTAGCCTCCTGGATACAGATTATCCTATCTATAGTGGTCACGGAAATCTAATTGGGACAGGAACAATGCATAGTCACTTCTGCCAAGTCCCTATTTCAAACTGGCACTAGCCAGCCCTACAGTTGGTACTATTTTATTCTGCGAAGGTATGCTATTTTATTATACCACCCATGCTCATCTATGATGTGTTTTTGGTGTAGTCCCAGTGACTGAGAGAGCATCATGGGTATTAAGATGCTTCAGGTGGGTTGATCCCAAAACAACAGATTATAGGAGCCAAATAAGTAGAAAAGGCAACGATGAAAACTAGGGATGCATAGGGAGAGGAATGGCCAATAGAAAAAGAAGGTAATGATACCCCTATATAAGACTCTAGTGAGACCATATTTAGAATATTGTTTACAATTCTGGAGATCATACCTTCAAAAAGATAAACAGGATGGAGTCAGTCCACAGATCTCAATATGTACACTTTGAAGGAAAGTAGGGATGGCATAAATGCGCATGAGGCGGGTCTCTTTCAATTGAAAGAAAGCTTTAGAATGAAGGGGCATAGGATGAAGGTAAAAGGGGATAGACTAAGAAGTAACCTCAGAAAATACTTTTTCATGGAAAGTGTAGTGAAGTGGAATGGCCTCCCAATGGAGGTGGTAGAGACGAATAATGTATCTGAGCTCAAGAAAGCTTGGGATAAGATCATTGGATTTCTAAGAGAGAGGAAGGGATAGCAAATGGCATGGATAAGTAGACGAGACAGGCCATATGATCTTTATCTGCCTTCATTTTTCTCTGTTTCTATGTTGTCTTTTGGTAGATCATTGGGAGTGACTGGAACTACTGGATTTCTCTTCTAACTGGCTCTGGGTGCAGGGGCCGGATTCAGTATCCAAAGTTAGATGCCATTAAGATCCATGGTGATGGATGCATGGAATGTCCCCCTGGGGGAGGTGGTAGAAACATAAATAGTAGGAAAATTAAACAAAGTAAGGGTAAGCCCAGAAGGCGAAGAATCAAGAGCAGGAAAATTCAACTGGAGTCTATGATATTTCAGTAGGAGAGGAAATGGGCAGACTAAATAGATTGAGATCTGCCCTTATATTTTATGGTGATGGAACATTAGTAATTGCAGTAGCAATGACAATGGCAAAAAAGAAATTTCTGTAAAAATAATGCTTGCATTTCTTTTGCATTATTAGCTTTCCAAAAGTTATGTGTATAGTCTCCTTTCTTGTAAACTGTAATCACAAAAATTGCTCTGGGGTTAACATTATTATAATTTATAACCTATACATTAGGTCAAACATCATTATCTGGAAATAGAATCTGTAGCATTCAGTCTTTGCTTAAATAAAACTGCTGAAACACAAAGCAGGCTGCAATTTCTATCCAATGTTTTATTCAGAAAAGACAATTCAGTACAAAATAGTACTGGAAATGTGTGCATGCTTATTATGAAGACACCCATGTTTAAGAAAAAAAAAATCCAATAACATCCCTTTTGCTTGCAGAGGGATTAGAACAAAAGGCGCAGTCCCCTCCTCCCAAGAAAGGGAAGAAAACAGAAGACCTTAAGGATGCTACTGATGGTATGTATTTTAAATCAGTTTTCAATTCATGAAAAGTCTTTTCATTGAAGACTGTGTATTTACAATTTTAATCATTTAGCCCTTTTTCACTGTGCCTCTCCCTTCAGTTATGGAGGGAATTTTCTAGTACATATTTATTTTGATTAAAGGAAAACAGTTTAAATAGGGTCAAAGAGGCAGTGAAAACAGTCAAAAGAAGCACCACTTGAAATAGCACCTCCAGGAGGGCTAACCGTAAAGAAGCCAACAAATACCAGTATGGCAACAGGATAAAATTTATTAGCGCATCAACCCAATGCGGCTTGACATTTTGTGTAGCACTACTTGAAGATAGAAGATTCTCAATTAGCAAGTCCTATATAGTCAGCGGTGAGCTGTGTTTTTGTCCAATAAGGTCTATTACCCCGATGCAGGCAGATGCCGAAACATCGCCCCTTGGGTTGATGTACTAATAACTTTTATTTAGATTGCCATACTGGTGTATGTTGGCCTCTTTATGGCTGTCCTTCCTTGAATTGTCACTCCAGGTGGTATTTCTTTGGACAAATAAATTAAATAGACCATTCCCATGCCAATACATATATTGGTTGCTTTTATTATTAAATGAAAGATCTTATTTGCCTGTACCAATGATATAAGATGAAATAGGGTGATTAACAGTCAGTATTGTATCAATGTAAAGTATTATACAAGACCTTTTCAAATGTAATACACTATTAAAATTCTTGAAAGAAGCAATAAGAAAACAAGTAACTTAAAATGTCAACTCATCAGTTAAGACTGTCATTGGATGTAGTGTTTTCTTAAACAATTAATTGAGTTACCCAGCGTTGCTTGAACAATTCCAAGCTCTAAATGATGAGCATATTAGAAAATGGTAAAAGACAAATAAATATTGTCCAAAATGTATATTAGATCAGATTTTTATTGTAAAGTATTAGAATATACAAAACCCATGAGTTACTGTTATTTTTCTAGCTTTAGCCATGGCATTTAAGAAAACAAAATTGCATACATTCAACATCACCTCGTGGATGGAAGGCAACATTGAATATAATAATAATAACTTTATTTCTTCTATACCGCCATAATCTTACGACTTCTAGGCGGTTCACAGTGAAGAGAGCTGGACAGTCAGCAAATTACAGAATACAAATGGCGAGGATGATACAGTACAGTCAGTGAATTACAGATTACGATTAGTAAAATAAAATGCGATACAATACAGTTTGTACAGTACACGTATTTCTCAAGTTATCAGCACGGAGTTAATCGTTTAAAACTGGTAACTGATTAGGAGATAAATCTGTTGAATAGTGCTGTCTTAATTTCTTTCTGAAATGCGACGTAGGTCAGCCTAGCTCTGTTGATGTAGTTGCCTAGCCAGGTCTGCTGTTTGCTAGCTTGAAACTTCAAAGTTCTGTCCATAAAGGACCTGTATTTGTAATCAGTGATCCTTGGGTAGGCAAAAAGATTGGAGTTTCTGGTTGTC
The DNA here is from genome assembly GCF_902459505.1 of Geotrypetes seraphini. Classification (NCBI taxonomy): domain Eukaryota; kingdom Metazoa; phylum Chordata; class Amphibia; order Gymnophiona; family Dermophiidae; genus Geotrypetes; species Geotrypetes seraphini. The sequence continues at coordinate 308,144,643 of NC_047086.1, read as the reverse complement.
CTACTGGGAATGTGTAGTTCGAAATGTGGTAAGAGATAGGTAGGGGCAATTCACCACACCATTTTAAAGCATAGGCAAGAGAACTTGAACATTATTCGCACCTCCATTGGTAACCAGTGTAACAGTTTGTAGTAGGGGCTAACATGCTCGCTTTTCTTTAGTCCGAATATTAAGCGGATGGCCGTGTTCTGCACTATTCTTAATTTTTTTACAGTTTTTTTAGGTAAACCCACATAAATGATGTTGCAGTAGTCCAATGTGGAAAGGACCAATGACTGAACCAGAAGTCTAAAAGATAGAGGGTCGAAATATTTTTTAATGGTCTTCAATTTCCATAGTGCATAAAAGCACTTTTTTGCCACTAGGTTTGTGTGTTCGATCATGGTCAGGTGGGTGTCTAATGTGACTCCTAGTATTTTTATGGTTTTTGTTATTGGGTAATTGTGACCATTTAGGTGTAAAGATGTTCTGGTAATTTTATCCTTTGGGCTTGCCAGGAAAATTTTTGTCTTTTCTGTGTTTAATTTCAATTTAAAATTGATTGTCCACTGTTCGATTTTGGTCATGATATGGGTAATGTGTTCTAAAATTTCGTTGGTCATGTTATTCAGCGGAATTAAAATAGAGATATCATCAGCATATATGTAGTATTTTAGGTTTAACTTTTGTAATAGATGACCTAAAGATGAAATGTAGATATTAAATAAGGTGGGAGATAGTGGAGAGCCTTGGTGCACCCCCGATGGATTTTTACAAGATCTGGAGTATTTCCCATCGCAGACTACTTGATATGATCTTTTGATCAAAAAACCCTGAAACCAGTTCAGAAGTCTTCCCGAGAGCCCCAATGCGTCCAAGCAAAGTAGCATTATTTCATGATCCACTAGGTCAAAAGCACTGCTGAAATCTAGTTGTAAGATCAGAGCACTAGTACCTTTGCTAAAGAGACCGTAAAGGTGATTGAGTATTGAAGCTAACACTGTGCTGTATCCTTTTCTGAATCCTGATTGGTGTTCACTGAGGATGTTGAATTTGTCTAGGTAATTCACTAGTTCCATATTGACCAGTCCTTCCAGTAGTTTTGTGAATAAGGGGATACTTTCTATGGGCCTATAATTGGACTTCAGTGCGATAGAGTTTTTCTGGTCTTTAGGGATGGGTGTGATCAGGATGTGTCCCATTTCCTCATGATATGTTCCTCTTATGAGAGTGGTTGTTATCCAGTTAAATAAATCCCTTTTAAATTCAGGTACTGCCACTTTCATGATCTTAGATGGGCATTCATCTAGCAAGCAGTTTGATTTGGTGTATTTGTTAAACAAAGTGAGGATTGATGCCAATTAGGGAGCTCAAAATGATCCCAGAGCATGTCCACTCTGGGCACCCTTTCATGTGGTCTGAACTGGAATTCGAATTTGGGTGTGGGTGTAGTAGTGACTTTCAACTACTGTATTGCTATTCGGCCACAATCTCCCCGACTCTGTAACTTCGTGCCTAAATTTAAGTGCCATTTGCATGCTTAAATGTATAGAAAGCTAGCACTTACACGGGTAAGTGTACACTTGGACACTCCTTCTACAATGTTCCTATGCTAATTTTTGGTCAGGTTTCAAAACCTTTATCTAAAAGTCTTTAATAGCCCATAGAGTCTCTGTTGATTGGACTAGCCACAGCCCAGTACCTGCAACAATTCACAAGAGGCTACACTAATTTGTGTGGCTGTTCTTGAATGTTTTTAATTCTTTCCTGTGGGGTTTTTTTTGTTGTTGTTGTTTTGTTTTTTAATTAGAGTCCTTTTCTTCACTTTACTTGTTTTCAAGTTTCAAGTTTATTAAAATTCGATGAAACGCTAATCATAATTCTAAGCGTTTTATAATATAAAATATAAAAAGGGGAGGACAGTTAACATACTTATTATTGACTGGGACATATGACATACTTGAAAACAAGAGGAAAGTGGGAGAAATTCAAATTAAAAGAAAAGGAAACAATAAGGAAAAAACAGAAGGATGATGAAGAAAGCCTTGATAGAGAGATGATATAAAAGGGATCGATTCAGTTAGCAGCTAGGACGGACCCTGAGGTCATTTAGCATTCAATTTGTTCCTCAATAAGAGTGGTATAGCAAGCAAGAATAAACGATAATGTTAACTTGCACATGTATGCAATAGGTGAGAGTTCAGCATTAGTCTATAAATGATGTGCACCGATCTCTTAGCCTACTCTCTGCCCCTGACCTGTCTCCACACAAAATAAAATCTATTTTTTAGCATTTGTGATGTGCACGCCGATGCCAAAGTTGCCTTGGAGTGACTAGCATGCCCTAAGTAAAGCATTTTAAGCTGCAGTAAGCACGAGTTAGTAATTTAGTAACAGGACCTTTATGTCTCCAGAAATAGTGCATCTTGTCACTCCATTTATTTATAAGGAAGTATACCACTGCATAGTTTTATAGAAGACCCTTTCTTGTAAAGCAGACTGTCCACATGGAAAAAAAAAAAGTTATTTATTTTAAAACTTTATATTCCGCTTTAAATCAAAGCGGATTACAATAAAACATACACGTTCAAATGTAACACCATCCACGTGTTTCCAGTTTCCTTTTTTTTTGAGCCAGGAAATAACAGCGATTTTAGAGTTTTAGCTTTTTGTAGGTTCCAATGAAGGCATGCTCTGTCAGCAGTTCTGCACAGGTACCAGAAGGTTAATATACATGGGAGGCATTAACATGAAAATACTAAAAAAAAATTTACTATAAATCTCAGTTTTCATGAGCTAACCAGCAAATGGTAGCACTGCAGTTTGTTTATAACCAGGGCTGGCCCAGCTTTTAGGCAGGACTAGGCAAATGTCTAGAGCAGCAACTTGTTGGGTGTGATGGGTGCCAAAAGCCACTGTAGTCATAACAAAATAATAGGTCCTAACAACCAAACTGAAAGAAAGAACAAGCTCTCTTGACGGATACGGGGAGCACAGACAAAGTGGGCCGAGACCGTTACGATGTCGGGAAAGGGAGGGCGGGGGCTGAGGCAAGGAAGAGGTAAGGTAAGAAAGGGTTAGTGGAAGAGGAAGGGCGATCGAGGGATTGGCCAGGATAGAGAAAGGGGCAGGGGGATCCTATCAGCTAGGGGAAGGGGGGAATAGGAGGGCCAAAGGGTTGATTGCAGTGGGTGTGGAGGTAGGCAGTCCTTCGGCTGCGGCACACACGGGACGATTGAAAGAAACAACAGGAAGTATTTTTTCCAGTAAGGATGAGAGCAGTTTTTAAATAGCCCACTTCTCATGATTATTCTAGAAGTGGTGGAGCTAGAGTGTTTATGAAGTTGCGAGGGAGGACCTAAAATTTAACTGGGGAGTGGAGTGCCAAGCTGAAGGTTTGCCTAATACCATTACACTATCCTTGTTTGTAAAATGCACCTGCAGTTTCTTCTTCTGACCAGATATTATAGAAACCATTCCTGAGCCAATATTCACTGCCTCAGAACACAGTAAACTGCCAGTAGAAATGAGAATTTATCAATATGTTTCAAAATTTAACTGCATAAGCATCAGAGACACAGAGGCCAGTTAAAATGTTTTGCCTACAATAATTCTTTGTGTAAAGGGAATTTAATTGCTTTGAAGGGTCAAATCAGTAAATCAAATATGTCAGTTCATTTTTTTTTTTCTAACTCATGGGATATATGCTGGGTAACTTTTCAATACAAGTATGAGCCCTTAAAGTACCTATTATAGGTCTTAACATAATGCTCCATTGTTTCAGACTGGGCGTCCAAAAATTGCAGATGAATGCAAAGTGATGCACATTGGGAAGAATAATCCAAATCATAGTTACCAGATGCTAGGGTCCACCTTGGGGGTCAGCACTCAAGAAAAAGATCTGGATGTCATTGTGGACAATATGCTGAAAACTTCAGCCCAATGTGCGGGTGCGGGCAAGCAAGCAAACGATGCTAGGAATTATTAGAAAAGTGATGATAAACAAGGCTTAGAATGTTATAATGCCTTTATATCACTCAATGGTGTGACTTCACCTTGAGTATAGCGTTCAGTTCTGATCTCTTTATCTCAAAATAGATATAGTGGCACTAGAAAAGGTTCAAAGAAGAGCGACCAAGATGATAAAGGGAATGGAACTCCTCTTGTATGAGGAAAGAGGTTAGGGCTCTTCAGCTTGGAAAATAGACAGCTGAGGGAGATATGATCGAAGTCTACAAAATTCTGAGTGGTGTAGAATGGGTACAAGTGGATTGATTTTTTTTTTTTTTTTTTTACTGCATCAAGATTTACAAAGACTAGGGGACAGTCGATGAAGTTACAGAGTAATACTTTTAAAACCAATAAGAGGAAATATTTTTTTTTCACACTGAGACTAAGTTCTGGAATGCATTTCCAGTGGATGTGGTAAGAGTGGTTAATGTAACTGATTTTAAAAAAAGGTTTGGACAATTTCCTGGAAGAAAAGTCCATAAACTACTGTTAAGACAGACATGGGAGAAACCACTGCTTGCCTTGGATCGGAATGGAATACTGCCACTATTTGGGTTTTTTGTCAAGTACTTGTGACTTGGATTGGCCTCCGTGAAGACAGGATACTGGGCTAGATGGACCATTGGTCTGGTCCAGTAAGGCTATTCTTATGTTCTTATATTTTGAACAGAAATAACATTTGTAATTAAAAAAAAAAAAAAAATTTCTGATGCCTACATTTAGAAGATAAACCTAAAAGAGTTTGTTTGCCTCATATTTTCTATCTAAGTATTTAGTAACATTTCAAAATATATGTTATGTTGTTTATGACCCTACCCAGCTTAAACTGTTTCTTGATAGTATATTTCTACTATTACTAATCATTTCTATAGTGCTACTAGACATATGCAGCGCTATGCACATTTATATACATGTATTTTCTCTGTACCTAGCTGGCTCATAATCGTAAGATTTGGGTGCGGGGCAATAGAAGGTTTGCCTAAGGTCACAAGGAGCTGCAGTGGGAATTGAATCCAGTTCACCAGGATCAACACCCTCTATATTAACCATTAGGCTTCTCCTATATTTCCTATAGGCTTCCTACAAAGCTATTGTAAAGAGGGACTCTACTGTTTCTACTGTGGCCCAGAGAGCTAAAGGCTCTAACACTGCTCCAACTTAGTAAAAGGGGAGGGGGTTGTCTTATATAAGTGAGCTTGCAGAAGATATCTATACTTAGGATATTTCCTTTTTATTTTATTTCTTGATATTTAATCATAGAAACATAGAAACTTGACGGCAGATAAAGGCCAAATGGCCCATCCAGTCTGTCGGACATTACCTACTAAAATGTACATATTACATTTTCGCTCAGCAAATTGTATTTCTATACTATTGCCTCCTGAGGTCTCTGATCTCTGTATTTCCTCTGAATATCTACTTATTGTATTTCGCTGAATGTCCAGCACTCTTGATTGTAAACTGCCTAGAAGTCGCAAGATTGTGGCGGTATAGAAGAATAAAGTTATTATTATTATTATTATCCACAGTAACCATGATTGCTTTCTCTCTCTGAGAGATCCCACATGCCTAGCCCAGGCCCTCAGACACAGTCTCTGTTTCCAACACCTCTTCCGGGAGATTATTCCACGCATCTACCACCCTTTCCGTACAAAAGTATTTCCTCAGATTACTCCGGAGCTTATCACCTCTTAACTTCATCCTATGCCCTCTCATTGCAGAGTTTGGCGCAGTGGTTAAAGCTACAGCCTCAGCACCCTGAGGTTGTGGGTTCAAACCCACACTGCTCCTTGTGACCCTGGGCAAGTCACTTAATCCCCCCATTGCCCCAGGAACATTAGGTAGATTGTGAGCCCACCGGGACAGACAGGGAAAATGCTTGAATACCTGAATAAATTCATGTAAACTGTTCTGAGCTCCCTTGGGAGAATGGTATAGAAAACTGAATAAATTAAAAAAATATATATATTTATTTATAATTCTTTATTAATTTTTTAAATAAAGACAAAGTGCAATAAAATATACAAACCAATGGTACAATAAAACAGCACTTTTATCTAACAGAAATGATATAAGTATATTTTTCCCCTCCCCCTTCCCCACACCTGCCCTCCCTGAATGTGTGCGAATCTCCTTTTAGAAATCAACGGCTTATACTAGTGATTAGTTTTTACAAATGTCGCCAATGGTCCCCATGTCTCATTAAATTTTTTGTAATGTCCCAGCTGTTCCAAATTCATTTGCTCCTATAAACGTGGCACAGGGTTTCCCACCAGAAATTAAAATTCAGTCTATCCCAGTTTTTCCAATTTTTTGTAATTGACTGCATTGCTATTCCTGTCATAATAAGAAGTAATCTATTCTGGCTTGCACTAATTGGACTCTTAGGGCTCCTTTTATTAAGCCGCAGTAGTGGAGTTAACGCGCGTGACTTTTTATCACACGCTAACCCCCGCGCTGGCCTAAAAACTACCGCCTGCTCAAGAGGATGCGGTAGCGGCTAGCGGTTTAATATGCAGTATTACGCGCATTAAACTGCTAGCGTGCCTTTGTAAAAGGAGCCCTTAGTTTGTAATAAGATCCAGAATAAAACAATGTCGTATGACAATGGGATAGAAGTTTCCAATATCCTATTAATTTTCCCCCAGATAGACTTCCAGAAGTTGAGTATCAAGGGACAATAGAACAACAAGTGATCCAGTGTCCCTACTTCAAGATGACAGTGCCAGTATCTATTAGATTTTCAATTATCTAACTTTTGCAAATGAAATGGGGACCAAAAACTTCTATGTAACAAAAAGAACCAAGTTTATCTCATAGACGCTGAAGCTGTACATCTCATCCTCCAAATCCAAATCCATGGCCATTGAGTAGCAGAAATCTGTTGCTTTGTCTTAATGCTCCAAATATCTTTTAAGCTTGTTTTTGTTTTTTTGTTCAAATATTCAGATGCCAATTATTCCTCCTGCCACACCCCCCCGACTGGCATGGCCCTCACCCACCTCCCCCCTACCGGCACGGCCCCCAAAAGTTGGGAGCAGGAGGGGTGCTCAGTCCCTCCTGCTCCGTAGGCCTCCTATCCCATCCGCTGCCCGGCCCAGCCCACCCCCAGCCTGGTCCCCCAGTACCTCTATATGTTGGGAGCAGGAAGGGTGCTCAGTCCCTCCTGCTCCTCTGGATCCAGCAACGCATCTGCTGGGCCTTAGGCCCCACCCCGGTGCATCATGTGATGCACAGGGAGGAGCCTAAAGCCCTGATTGGCTCAGATGATAAATGCCCATATTGCCTATGGCATGCTCCCTGGAATGCCCCAACCATGCCTCCTGCAGTTTTCAACAATTTTCCTGCATACACATGGCTTCCAGCTCTGTAGCAAAATGGCACTTTGCATGTTTGTTGGCTGTTCTATCAGATATTACCCAATGCTATCAATTTTTCAAAATCTATGGATAGTGAAGTTTTTCTCTGACCATTTATGCAGCTCTGTTGATCCATTATGCTTCTGACACAAAAATCTTTCCCATTGTGTATAAAAGTTTTGTTATGTAAGAATGATAGACCATCCTATAAAGAAGGCATCAAGATTTATGCATTCCTGATGCCACATAAATGACAAGAATGCTATCATAGATTGATTGATTTACTGTGCTTGATATACCACTGTGGGTCAAAGAAACATCAATGCAGTTTACAACATTAAAAAAGAGGAAAGAATGAGAAGAGAGAATGCTAAGTGTGTGCATGTGTGCAGGGTGTTGAAGGAGAATGCCAAGTGTGTGCGTGTATGCGGGGTGTTGAAGGAGAAGGAGCCGGAAAAGTATAGTTGGCTGGAGGACCAAAGAGAAGAAATGGGTTTTGAGCAGCTTTTGAATGTGTGGCTGGAGTTCCAGAGCTGGGGATATAAACAACTGAATGCTTGTGTGCACAAATGCATATAAATATCAATATTCCTGTATGCACTATTCTCTAAAATAGAGCCTTAATACAGTGTTGCATACTTTGAGAGTGGGTGTTCACATGAGGGGAGCTTGGGGAGAGCATGGGCGGGGTGGTTACATGCTTAGATTATACACTTAAGCAAGTTCTTGTTCAATTTAAGCATTATCACTTACACTTACTATATGGCTAGTGTAAGTGATCACTAGGCACATATTTGATGTTTTATGTTGGTATTGTATAAATATGCAACACCCTTAATTCAAAATAACACACTGCTTAAGATGATAGAAGGGACTAAAGTACCATTGTCACATGTTACAAACTCATTGATGACTCATTATACTGGTCTCTGACAATGCTCAATGACTTATTAAACACCCAGAAGGAAGGAAAAAACCTTAGAACCCCTCCCACACCAACCTTAGTTGAAAAAAGAATGAGAATTCAACTAGGGTAAATCACCTTTCCAACTGGGTAATGTCAAAAAAGCCTTGTACAATGCAGAGAACAGTGATCAAAAACTGGACAAAAAGATAATTTCTACATTAATCCAGTAACAAGTAAGTAAATAGAGTACTTATCCCAGTGCAGAGTATATCTCACATCGATGATGGCCAGCATTTTGCTGGTGTCGGCTACCTCAGGTTGTACAAACTCCCATGTGTGTGCTCTGCTTTCCTCAGCACACACATGGGAGTTTGTACATCCTAAGATAGCTGACATTGGCGAAACGCTAATAGGGGTAACATAAGAACATAAGAACATAAGTAGTGCCTCTGCTGGGTCAGACCACAGGTCCATCACGCCCAGCAGTCCGCTCCCGCGGCGGCCCAACAGGTCATGACCTGTCTGAATCACCCCTTGGTTTCTCATCGAAGTCCTATCTTCCCATCAAATTCTTGACCCTTTGTCCCCGCACCCCTTTCAGTACCCTACGATCCCTTTGTCCCTCAGGAATCTGTCCAATCCCTGTTTGAATCCCTGTACTGTATTCTGCCTGATCACTTCCTCCGGGAGTGCATTCCATGTGTCCACGACCCTTTGGGTGAAGAAAAACTTCCTTGCATTTGTCTTGAACCTATCCCCCTTCAGTTTCTCCGAGTGCCCCCTCGTACCCGTTGTCCCTCTCAGTCTGAAGAACCTGTCCCTATCCACCCTCTCTATGCCTGTCAGGATTTTGAAGGTCTCTATCATATCTCCCCTGATCCTCCTCTTTTCCAGAGAGAAGAGACCCAGCTTATCCAGCCTCTCAGCGTATGGGCAGTTTTCCAGCCCTCTTACCAGCTTCGTTGCTCTTATTTGGACTCTCTCAAGTACCGCCATGTCCTTCTTGAGGTGCGGCGACCAATACTGAACGCAGTATTCCAGATGCGGGCGCACCATCGCCCGATATAGTGGCATGATGACTTCCCGCGTCCTGGTTGTGATACCCTTCTTTATGATGCCCAGCATCCTGTTGGCTTTTTTCGCCGCTGCTGCACACTGTGCGGATGGCTTCATTGATGCATTCACTAGCACACCCAAGTCTCTCTCAAGTCCGCTGTCTCCCAGCAGTGCCCCCCCCCATTTTGTAGTTGAACAACGGGTTCTTATTTCCTATATGCATGACCTTGCATTTCTCAACGTTAAAGCGCATTTGCCATTTGTTTGCCCAGTCTTCCAGCTTGTCCAGGTCCCTTTGCAGGTCCTCACACTCCTCCCTGGTCCTAACTCTTCCGCAGAGTTTGGTATCGTCCGCAAATTTTATAACCTCGCATTTTGCCTCCGTTTCCAGGTCATTGATAAATATGTTGAAGAGTAGCGGCCCTAGCACCGATCCCTGCGGCACACCGCTTGTGACTCCCCGCCAGTCTGAATATTGGCCCTTCACTCCGACCCTCTGCAGTCTACCTGACAGCCAGTGCTTGATCCATCTGTGTACATCCCTGCCCACCCCGTGGTTCCACAGCTTCTTAAGCAGCCTTTCATGTGGCACCTTATCAAAAGCCTTTTGAAAATCGAGTAGATCTAAGCTACTGAAGCTGCCATAGCTCTAACATTTTTGGGCTGTGACATGACTCTCCAGTTGCAGTCCAGCCTGAGCATAACAGAACAATATGCAGGAAGCCAACAAGTTGGAAATTGTTCTTTTGAAAATAGGATATCCCAACTTGTTAGGATCTTAGGAGATGAAAAATTGAGGAGATGATCTATTTGGCTTTGTTCTGCTGAAATAGTAGGCTAAAGCTCAAATGCAATCCAGAGTATAAAGAGCTACTTCTTCTGAGTGAGAATGAGGCTTTGGAAAAAATACTGGAAGCACAATCAATTGATTAAGATGAAATTCATTGACAATTTTTGGCAGAAACTTGGGATTTGTGCGAAGAACTACTTTATCATGGTGGAACACAGTGAAAGGGGATCTGCCACTAATGCTTGAAGTTCACTGACTCTTCTTGCAGAAGTGAGTGAAATGAGAAAAATAACTTTCTAGGTATGATAGTTGAGATTAGCCATAGACATTGATTCAAATGGAAATGTCATCAGTCTAGAAAGAACTACATTGAGGTCCCAAACTATTGGAGGAGGCTTGAGAGGTGGTTTGACACTGAAAGTTCTTTCATAAGTCTGTTGAGCGAAGGGTGAGCCGTTAGAGGTTTTCCCTCCATGGGTTGATGAAAAGCAGTAATAACACTGATATGGACTCTAATAGAGGTAGACTTGAGTCCTGAATCAGACAAATGAAGAAGGTAATCCAGAACCAGTGAAACTGAAATGGATTGTGGATCATAGTGATGAAGAAGACACTAAGAGGAATAATTAATCTATTTCTGCTGATAACATTGTTGAGTGGCTGGTTTCCTGGAGGCTTCTAGAATAAGTCTCACTGGCTGAGAGAGATGAAGTTCAGCTGCATTCAGCCAGATAGATACCAAGCTATCAGGTGTAGAGACTGAAGGCTGGGATGTAGAACTGCATCTTGACTCTGCATAAGAAGAAATGGAAATATTGTCAGAGGCATTGGCTTCCTGGCACTGAGCTGAATGAAGAACCAATGCTGCCTGGGCCACCGAGGAGCTATGAGAATCATGGTGGTGGCTTCCTGCTTGACTTTGACAAGGGTCTTTAGAATGAGAGGCGAAGGTGGAAATGCGTAGATAAACTTGCATGTCCAATCCAGCAGAAAAGCATCCGCCTTCAGGCGGTGAGATGAGTAAAGTCTGGAACAGAACTGGGGCAACTTGTTATAGGGAGATGCAAACAAGTACACTTGATGAGTGCCCCTTTGAGCAAAGATGGGATGGAGAGCTGCAGAGTTGTGTGTCCATTTGTGAGGTTGAAGAATTCTGCTGAGCCTGTCTGCTAAGCAATTGTGTTCCCCCTGAATGTAGACTGCTGTCAGGTAGATGTTTCGAGCAGTCTCCCAAAGCCAAATCTTTTGAGCTTCCTGGCAAAGAAGGAGAGATCCTGTGCTTCCTTGCTTGTTTATATAATACATCGCTACTTGATTGTCCGTGTGAAGCAAGAGGACTTGATTGATTAGGAGATGCTGGAAAGCTTTGAGAGTATAATAAATCCCTTTGAACTCCAGAAGATTGATATGAAAGTTCTTTTCCTTGGTGGGCCAATGACCTTGAGTCTGAAGACCATCCAGATGTGCCCCCCAGGCGTAAGTTGACACATCAGTGGTCAAAACTTTGTGATTAGGAGGGATGTGAAAAAGCAAACCTCTGGAGATATTGGCTGAAATCATCCACCACTGCAGTGACTGTCGAAAAGACAAGGTTATAGAAATGTGCTGTGAGAGAGGATCTGTTGCTTGGGACCACTATGAGGCTAAGAGTCCATTGAGGTATTCTGAGATAGAACCTTGCCAGAGGAGTCACGTGGACCGTAGATGCTATATGGCCCAGAAAAACCATCATTCGCCTGGCCAATATGGAGTCGAGCTGGTTCACTTGATGACAAAGCCGAATCAGAGCATCATGACGATCCTGGGGAAGGAATGCTCTCATTTGAGTAGTGTCGAGAAGAGCCCCAATGAACTGAAGCCTTTGAGAAGGATGAAGCTGTGACTTGGGGAAGTTGATCTCAAATCAATAAGGTCTGGAGAAACAAGATGGTGCGATTCATCACCAGAACAACATCTTTACAGGAAGGGTCTTTGATGAGCCAGTCATCTAGTTAGGGAAAGACCTGAAGACTCTGAGATCGCAGGGCCACTGCAACCACAACAAGGCACTTCGTGAAGACTTTGGGAGACGATGCCAGGCTGAATGGTAGGACCTTGTACTGAGAGTGGTGACAAGCCACTTGAAATCTGAGAAATTTTCAGAAAGCCAGGTGAATTAGGATATGAGTGTAGGCTTCCTTTAGATCCAGAGAGCATAGCCAATCGTTATGAGACAAGAGGGGATACAGAGTGGCTAGAGATAGCATTCAAAATTTTTCTCTGACCAGAAACTTATGAGATCTAAGATTGGTCACAGACCTCCCGTCTTCTTCGGCACTAGAAAATAGCGGGAGTAAAATCCTAGGTTTTTCTGATCTACAGGAACTTCTTCGATGGCATTGAGGAGAAAAAAGGATTGATCCTCCTGAAGAAGCAGAGAGGACTGCTGAGGGTTGAAAGCATACTCTCTTGGAGGATGATCTGGAGGAAGGGCAGTGAAATGTAGCGAGCACCCCTTGCAAATGTTCTGCAGCACCCAAAGATCAGGGGTGATGAGCTCCCAACAATGGATATAAAGTTGAAGGCACCCTCAGATTGTCTGTGGAAGAGGTTGAATCAAGGGGATTGAAACTATGTTCTCTAGAAACATGTCAAAAAAACTGAGTTGATTTGGCAGGAGCAGCAGGCTGGGATTTGGCCGGACGTTGTTGCTTTTGTTTTTTCTGCTGAGGCCACACTGGAGCAAAGGCTTTGGCTGAAAAACACCTCTGATAAGATGAAGCAGGCCTAAAAAGTCTCTATGATGAGGGTTTTTTCTTGGGTCTAACCAAGGTGTCCCATTGAGTCTCATGAGCCAAGAGTTTTTGGGTATCTGCCGAATCCCAAAAAATCTTTTCCCCCAAGCAAGGCACATTGGCTAGTCTTTCCTGTTGGTTTACATCCATGTCATGGAAGAGGCTCTAGACGTGAGTTCAAAGATATCATGGCCGAACGTAACAGATACTTCTTCAATTGCAGAACAGTGCTGACAAGATGTTGAAAACCCTTCAACCGGAAGTTGCGTCAGAGACAACCTTTCCTGCAGCCACATGCAACTTCAATGCTCTGGCTGCTCATAGGAAGGAAATTTAAAAATCTCCCGCCACGAATGTAAGGGGCAGGGAGGGAGAAAGGGAGGAAAGGTGGGGTGAGGATGATCAGACGCTGAAAGGAACTGAGGAAGGTGGGGAGGAACAGATGCTGAAGGGAACTGGGGAAGGTGGGGTGGAGAGGAACAGAACAGACACTGAAGGGAAATGGGGAAGAGAGAATGGGGAGACGGTGCTTAAGGGAAATGGGGAAGAGAGAGTAGGGATAAAACACTGGAAGGGTAGAAGACAGATGCCAGACTATGGGGCGAGCGGAGGGGAAAAGATGGGTGCCAAACCAATTGGGGGGGTGGAGGGAGAGATGGAAGGGAGAGGCACAGTAACAGAGCAAATGGAAGACGCAGAGAAGGCAGACAGTGGATGGAAGGAATTGAATGAGGAGAAGATGAGGAAAGCAGAAACCAGACAACAAAGGTAGAAAAAAAAATTATTTATTTTCTTTTTTTTTTTTTTTCCTTTAGGATAAAGTAGTATATTAGTTGTGTTGATAAAAATTTATAAACAAAGCCCTGCCAGCTGAACATCTCTTTCTCTAGTTCAGCAGCCAGAAATTTGATTTATAAGGAAGGAATAAGCTAAATATTACATTACTGGGGCTTATATGGATGCTGCGACGACAGCAGTCAGAGGGACACAGACAGTGGTCTCAGGTATGGTTGCGGAGATGGGGTGGTGACAGGGACAAATTTTTTCCCCATGTCATTCTCTAGAACCGACACATAAACTTTAGACGGAGTAGACTTTTTAAAAGTAGGCTCTACGATGAGGGATTCATGAGGGAGTTGAGGTTTATTAAATTCCGTGAGAGAAATTATCTTGTAGACAGACTCCAGTTTCCTAGGAGCCACTGGTACTGAGAGTGGTGATTCCAGATTCTTGTAAAAAGTCTCTCTTAAGATCCCATGCAAAGGAAGTTTGAGCATGTCCTTTGGAGGATGATCATAATCTAAGGTTTTGAGATACTCCTCACTGTACTTAGAATCAGCCTCCAATTTCACCAAAAGATCCTTTCCCATTTGTCGTATAAATCTAGTGAAAGACAGCTTTTCTGTGAGTGAAGTAGCTCTAGCAGGAGAATGTCTCAGAGACTTTGATGCAGGAGAATCATCAGCATCGGTAGTAGATGGAAATGGATCAGGGTTGGAGTCTGAAGTCTTCCTGCAAGTCAGTGTCCTGCAGTAGAGAAGAACAGTGCTTCGACTGGTGATGATCTGGTGTCGGGGTCTTAGAATGTTGTCTCTTTCGAGACACCTTCCCAGACTTGATGGAGCTTGTGTCAGAGTGCCTGGAAGAGGACATATGACGTTGAGCAGATGGGGACCGATGCTTGGAAGACCGATGCTTCAGTGCCAGAGTGGCAGGGCTAGATCGATGTGTCGAGTCCCTGTGACGCACCAATAGAGCATCAACAGTGCTGGTGGTCCTGGAATGTTAGGTTCCGTCCAGCCTGAGCCTGTGTCAGGAGCAGCAACTGAAATTGGCTCATTCTCACTCAGGAGAAGTAGCTTTTCATACTCTGGATTGCATGTGAGCTTTAGTCTACTATCTCAGCAGAACAAAGCTGAATAGATCAACTCTTCAACTTTTCGTCTCCTATGATCCTAAGAAGTTGGGGCATCCTATTTTCAAGAGAACAATTTCCAACTGGTTGGCTTCCTGCATATCATTCTGTTAAGCTCAGGCTGGACTGCAACTGGAGAGTCATGTCACAGCCCAAAAATGTAGCTTCAGTAGCTTAGATCTACTACTATTAGCGTTTTGCCAATGTACAAACTCCCATGTGTGTTCTGAGGAGAGCAGAGCACACACATGGGAGTTTGTACAACCTGAGGTAGCCAACACCGGCAAAATGCTGGCCATCATCGATGTGACATATACTCCGCATTGGGATAAGTACTCTATTTATTTACTTGTTACTGAATTAATATAGAAATGATCTTTTTGTCCAGTTTTTGATCACTGTTCTCTGCATTGCACAAGGCTTTTTTGACATTACCCAGTTGGAAAGGTGATTTACCTTAGTTGAATTCTCACACTTTTTTCAACTAAGGTTGGTGTGGGAAGGATTCTAAGGTTTTTTTCCTTCCTTCTGGGTGTTTAATAGGTCATTGAGCATTGCATTGTCAGAGACCAGTATAATAAGTTGTCAATGAGTTTGTAACATGTGACAATGGTGCTTTAGTCCCTTCTATCGTCTAAGGAGTGTGCTATTTTGAATTAACAGTGTTGTATATTTGGATTTTGATTTACATTATGAACTTGTGTTTATTGGTCTGGTATTGTATAAAGAAACTCATGCACAGATTAGGATACATGAAGGGTGCATTATAAGTGTCTTGTGGTCCACCAGTCTTTGTGTAAAGACAGATAACAAAGGAGAAGTGGACAGGGGTGATAGAAGTATGATTTTCTCTCCTCTTAACTGTGAAAGCTTGTATGCTGCTAAGATTATCTTTTTAAATTTTCTCATCATTATAACAGTTTTCTCATTAGATGTGCCACACAGTGTGTAATTTTCAGATTTTCACATATGTAGAAAAATTGCAGAGCATTTTGTGCTGTTTTAGTTAGTGAGTGAAACTGAATATCATTAAGAGGTTTCTGCTTTGCATGTGCTCATGAAGCAGAAAGAGTGAAATTACAAGATGCTACATCAGTCACATTATGATATTTCTATTCTACATCAATTGATTCAATACATCAATGCATGCTAATATTCCTTATTAAACATAAGGGTGGGGGTGTATTCAATTTTTATTAATTGTGGAACAGTTTGTGCCATGAAAAATTCATCAGCCATATTTATTCCAACACATATTCTTAGTATATTCTATTATCTGAATCTTTTTTTCAAGGACATGGTGAGCGAGGCGCAAAATCTTTACATCCCCAGATTCAGAAAGGGGAGCAAAAAGAGTCGAATAAAGGACCCGATATGGATGACTAAAATAGTGAAGGAAGCGATAAGTAATAAGAAAAATTCATTCAGGAGATGAAAAAAGGACAAAACTGAAGGAAACTGGATAGAGCAGAGGAAGTATCAAAAAGAATGTCACCGTGTGGTTCGAAAAGCTAAAAGAGAGTATGAAGAGAAGTTAGCCAGGGAGATTCGTAATTTCAAACCGTTCTTCAGATATGTTAAAGGGAAACAGCCAGCTAGGGAGGAGGTGGGACCGCTGAATGATGGAGTCAGGAAGGGAGTAGTGAAGGAGGAGAAAGAAGTCGCGGAAAGACTGAACATGTTCTTTTCGTCTGTATTTACAAACGAAGACACAACCAACATACCGGAACCTGAGCAATTCTTCAATGGAAATCAAGCAGAAAAATTAACATTCATGGAAGTGAGCCTTGAAGATGTGCGCAGGCAGATAGATAAACTAAAAATAGACAAATCTCCAGGTCCGGACGGAATCCATCCAAGGATTCTGAAGGAACTAAAGGAGGAGATAGCAGAACTACTGCAGCAAATATGCAATCTATCCCTGAAAACAGGCGTGATCCCGGAGGATTGGAAGACGGCCAACATCACGCCCATCTTTAAAAAGGGATCAAGAGGTGACCCGGAAAACTACAGACCACTGAGTCTGACCTCTGTTCCCGGAAAAATGGCGGAAGCACTGATAAAAGAAAACATCGATGATCACTTGGAAAGAAACAAACTTCTTATAACCAGCCAACATGGTTTCTGCAGGGGGAGATCGTGCCTAACCAACTTACTACACTTCTTCGAAGGAATTAACAAACAGATGGACAGAGGTGACCCCATAGACATCATATACCTTGATTTCCAAAAAGCCTTTGACAAGGTGCCCCATGAACGATTACTCCGGAAACTGAAGAACCATGGGGTGGACGGAGACGTACATAGATGGATCAGAAACTGGTTGGCAGGTAGGAAACAAAGGGTAGGGTTGAAGGGACACTACTCTGACTGGAGGAGGGTCACGAGTGGTGTTCCGCAGGGCTCGGTGCTCGGGCCGCTGTTATTTAATATATTCATAAATGATCTAGAAACAGGGACGAAGTGTGAGATAATAAAATTTGCAGATGACACCAAACTATTTAGGGAAGCTCGGACTAAAGAGGACTGTGAGGAATTGCAAAGGGACTTGAACAAACTAGGAGAATGGGCGAAAAAATGGCAAATGAAGTTCAACGTTGAGAAATGTAAAGTATTGCATGTGGGAAGCAGAAACCCGAGGTACAACTATACGATGGGAGGGATGTCATTGAATGAGAGTACCCAAGAGAGGGACTTGGGGGTAATGGTGGACAGGTCAATGAAGCCGACTGCACAGTGCGCAGCGGCCGCTAAGAGAGCGAATAGAATGCTAGGTATAATCAAGAAGGGTATTACAGCCAGGACGAAAGAAGTTATCCTGCCGCTGTATCGGGCGATGGTGCGCCCACACCTGGAATACTGTGTCCAGTTTTGGTCGCCATACCTTAAGAAGGATATGGCGTTACTCGAGAGAGTTCAGAGAAGAGCGACATGTCTGATAAAAGGGATGGAAAACCTTTCATACGCTGAGAGATTGGAGAAACTGGGTCTCTTTTCCCTGGAGAAGAGGAGACTTAGAGGGGATATGATAGAGACTTATAAGATCATGAGGGGCATAGAGAGAGTAGAGAGGGACAGATTCTTCAAACTTTCAAAAAATAAAAGAACAAGAGGCCATTCGGAAAAGTTGAAAGAGGACAGATTCAATACA
This sequence comes from Geotrypetes seraphini, assembly GCF_902459505.1. NCBI lineage: Eukaryota > Metazoa > Chordata > Amphibia > Gymnophiona > Dermophiidae > Geotrypetes > Geotrypetes seraphini. The sequence goes on along the minus strand of NC_047086.1, from coordinate 308,126,701 downwards.
AATGCCAGGAAGTTCTTCTTTACCCAACGTGTGGTGGACACTTGGAATGCGCTTCCAGAGGACGTTATAGGGCAGAATACAGTACTGGGATTTAAGAGAGGATTGGACATTTTTCTGCTGGAAAAGGGAATAGAAGGGTATAAATATAGGATTACTGCTCAGGTCCTGGACCTGTTGGGCCGCCGCGTGAGCGGACTGCTGGGCAAGATGGACCTCAGGTCTGACCCAGCAGAGGCATTGCTTATGTTCTTATGTTCTTATGTTTTCAAAAGCTCCTGGTACTGTTGGGTCAATTGCTGTGATGACCTATGCAAACTACTGTTTTAACATTAGATGGTAAGGGGTATCCTTCTGGCAGGGAGGCGAGAAGCCTCAAAATGCCAGCAGCAATCATAGAAACATAGAAACATAGAAAAAGACGGCAGAAAAGGGCTATGTGATCATGATAACAGTGCCTTTAACTTGGGGACTAATTTTTTAGACAACGCTGTTAAACAAATGCACCTGCTATAATGAATAATCAATAACTGCCCCTTAATGGCCAATTAAAACACTTAGGGCTCCTTTTACAAAGGTGCGCTAGCGTTTTTAGCGCACGCACATGATTAGCGCGCGCTAGCTGAAAAACTACCGCCTTCTTAAAAGGAGGCGGTAGAGGCTAGCACGCGGGGCATTTTAGCGCACGCTAAGTGCGCGCTATAACTGCTAGCACACCCTTTGTAAAAGGAGCCCTTAATGTAGGCATTGTTCGGGTGTCTACTGGTGCCTTCCAAACGGCACCATTTTGAAAATCTGGGCCAAAACGCCTTCTCAAACAAAAGATTAATGTATGGCAGTTGATGCTTAATCATTGGAACAAGTACAATTTTTTTTAGCAGTGTTGTCTAAATGTACCCGCTACAATGATTGAGCCCAAATTGGACATTAGCAGTGTGGTAATTGACAGTGCTGTTAAAAAAACAATTAAAAACTAATTAAGAAATTAGGCGCCTGAATCGCATCTACGCAGACGCTTACCAGTGCCAAATGTCAAATAGGCTTGGTTGAGTTCAACGCCACTAAGTATGATTCTACTTCGAAAATAGGTGCCGGAATTGTAGGCCTGTAAAATCCTGGCCTACATTTCCTCTATAGTGCATCTGGTTTTACCAATGTATAATTGCCTGCAACTGCATAGGATTTCGTAAACTCTAGGGGTTTGGAGAAGAGGTAACCGGTCTTTCACATGAGTGAGTGTGGATGCAAGTTTCTATGGTGAACTGTAGGCTGTTTTGATGTTATTCTTCTTTAGCAGTTTTTCTATACAATCTGTCATTCCTTGGACATAGGGGAGCACTACCTATTTTTGTTCTGTCGCAGCATTGTCGCTAATGGTTATTGATTTCATGGGTTGAATTGTCCAGAAGTTTTAGAGCTTGAGATATTATTTCCATTTATCCAATAATATTTATTCAATATTTATATGGTGCAGCAAACCTACATTGGCTTTCCATTGAACTTTCTTTCCCCTTCCCTCTTTGTAAATCTGTTACACCCACAATGAGGGCATGATCTGAAATACTGATGAGGTGAATGGTATCTGCCCTCCATTTCCTCAAGCTATTCTTTTCCGCAAAGAAGTAATGAAGTTGAGAGTAAGGTGTCTTCCCAAGTAGTGGGTCAGTAGAGTGGGCAGACCTGATGGGCTATGGCCCTTATCTGCCGTCATCTTCTATGTTTCTATGTTTCTATACTTTATTCTTTACTGCTGGGGTCAAACATCCTTCATACATACTGTAACTCTAAGGAGTAGGTAGGTTATTAACAATCTTTTGAGTATATTCCATTCTCTTATCTCTTCCTAACTTCATCATAAGCCCTAGTGACCAGCATCAAGAAAATCAGCCCTGGATATTTAGTGCTTTGGCTTGAACTTGGCCCACCTTTTACAAAGGTGCGCTAGCGTTTTTAGCGCATGCACCGGATTAGTGCGCGCTATAGCGCATGCTACCTGCTCAAGAGGAGGTGGTAGCAGCTAGCGCATGGGGCATTTTAGTGTGCGCTATTCTGCGCGTTATGACCCTAAATGTCTGGGGCTAATCTAGCCAATGATAATCAGTGTTTAAAAAAAAAAAATGCTGACCGTTGCTGGCTGAATACTGGTTGGTTTATTTTCTTATAAATTATTGCACAAAGAACACATATTAAGTTCCATTTTGGGAGGAATCAGAATGTCCAGAGGCTCTGTTGAAGGTGGAGCCTTTTAGAAAATATGTAGAAGGATGCATAGACAAAAATGTGCATAGCCAAGAAAACCTGCTTCACTTGGCAATTTCCATTGATAAACGCCAGCAAGGAAGGACAAGAAGCTATATTGCACTGATGGGCTACATATTACTACAGCAGGAAAAAGAAACCTTGCAGAGAAATTTAGACAATATTTTTCTAGGCATTTAAACTAGAAGGTGGGGGTGGTGTATGTACGAAGGACAATTATAGAGACCACCCCCGGCAAAAGAAAAGATGTGATAGTAGTAAAGGCTGCAACATAAGCAATATCAGCAACTCATTTCTTAGTATTGCAACGGAAAGTGAAACGACACAAAAATCCATACGAAAAAGGAGATTATCGCTGAAAAATAGCTGGAAAGCGATGACCACAAATGCTCGCAGTCTAAGCAATAAAGTTCATGATCTGCAAGCCCTGATATTAGAGGCAGATCTAGATATTGTTGCTATCACAGAGACATGGTTCAGTGAATCACATGGATGGGATGCAAACATACCGGGATATAATCTTTTTAGGAAGGACAGAGATGGTCATAAAGGTGGAGGAGTAGCTCTCTATGTAAAGATCAATATCCAAGCGACCGAAATGCAAGGGACCTGGGGAGAGGAAGAAGCGATATGGATTGCTCTGAAAAGAGAAGATGGAACTTCTATCTACGTGGGTGTAGTCTACAGACCTCCGACTCAATCGCAGCAAATTGATAAGGATCTGATTGTGGATATCCAAAAGTTTGGAAGGAAAGAGGAGGTTCTGCTGTTGGGAGATTTCAACCTGCCGGATGCGGACTGGAATGTTCCGTCTGCGGAATCGGAAAGAAGTAGGGAGATTGTGGATGCCTTTCAAGAGGCTCTGCTCAGACAAATGGTGACGGAACCCACAAGGGAAAAAGCGATATTGGATCTGGTCCTCACAAATGGAGAGAGTATCTCTAATGTTCGAGTGGGTGCTCACCTGGGTAGTAGCGATCATCAAACGATTTGGTTTGATATAACAGCTAAAGTGGAGAGCGGCCGCACGATACTTAAATTCCTAGATTTCAAACGTACGAACTTTAATGCAATGGGAAAGTACCTGAAGAAAGAGCTGTTAGGATGGGAGGACATAAGAGAAGTGGAAAGACAGTGGTCTAAGCTGAAAGGAGCGATAAAAATGGCTACGGACCTTTATGTGAAGAAAATCAATAAAAACAAGAGAAAAAGGAAGCCGATATGGTTCTCCAACCTAGTGGCTGAGAAAATAAAGGCGAAAGAGTTGGCATTCATGAAATATAAAAAAACCCAAAAAGAGGAGAGCAGAAAGGACTACAGGGTGAAACTGAAAGAAGCCAAGAGAGAGATACGTTTGGCGAAGGCACAGGCGGAAGAACAAATGGCTAAAAATGTAAAAAAGGGAGATAAAAATTTTTTCAGATATATTAGTGAAAGGAGGAAGATAAAAAATGGAATTGCTAGGCTAAAAGATGCTGGGAACAAATATGTAGAGAGTGATGAGGAGAAAGCATATGTGCTAAACAAATACTTCTGTTCTGTGTTCACAGAAGAAAATCCTGGAGAAGGACCGAGATTGTCTGGCAAAGTTACACGAGAAAATGGAGTAGATTCTGCGCCGTTCACGGAGGAGGGTGTTTATGAGCAACTTGAAAAACTGAAGGTGGACAAAGCGATGGGACCAGACGGGATCCATCCCAGGATACTAAGGAAGCTCAGAGAGGTTCTGGCGAGTCCTATTAAAGACTTGTTCAACAAATCTCTGGAGATGGGAGTGATTCCTGGGGATTGGAGGAGAGCGGATGTGGTCCCTATTCATAAAAGTGGTCACAGGGATGAAGCAGGAAACTACAGGCCGGTGAGCCTCACTTCAGTTGTTGGAAAAATAATGGAAGTGTTGCTGAAAGAAAGGATAGTGTATTTCCTTGAATCTAATGGGTTACAGGATCCGAGGCAACATGGCTTTACAAAAGGTAAATCGTGCCAAACGAACCTGATTGAATTTTTTGATTGGGTGACCAGAGAGCTGGATCGAGGACATATGCTAGATGTAATTTACTTGGATTTCAGCAAAGCCTTTGATACAGTTCCTCATAGGAGGCTGTTGAACAAACTTGAAGGGCTGAAGTTAGGACCCAAAGTGGTGAACTGGGTCAGAAACTGGCTGTCGGACAGACGCCAGAGGGTGGTGGTTAATGGAAGTCGCTCGAAGGAAGGAAAGGTGACTAGTGGAGTCCCTCAGGGTTCGGTGCTGGGGCCAATCCTGTTCAATATGTATGTAAGTGACATTGCTGAAGGGTTAGAAGGAAAAGTGTGCCTTTTTGCAGATGATACCAAGATTTGTAACAGAGTAGACACCGAAGAGGGAGTGGAGAATATGAAAAAGGATCTGCAAAAGTTAGAGGAATGGTCTAATGCCTGGCAACTAAAATTCAATGCAAAGAAATGCAGAGTAATGCATTTGGGGATTAATAATAGGAAGGAACCGTATATGCTGGGAGGAGAGAAGCTGATATGCACGGACGGGGAGAGGGACCTTGGGGTGATAGTGTCCGAAGATCTAAAGGCGAAAAAACAGTGTGACAAGGCAGTGGCTGCTGCCAGAAGGATTCTGGGCTGTATAAAGAGAGGCGTAGTCAGTAGAAGGAAGAAGGTGTTGATGCCCCTGTACAGGTCATTGGTGAGGCCCCACTTGGAGTATTGTGTTCAGTTTTGGAGACCGTATCTGGCGAAAGACGTAAGAAGACTTGAGGCGGTCCAGAGGAGGGCGACGAAAATGATAGGAGGCTTGCGCCAGAAGACGTATGAGGAGAGACTGGAAGCCCTGAATATGTATACCCTAGAGGAAAGGAGAGACAGGGGAGATATGATTCAGACGTTCAAATACTTAAAGGGTATTAACGTAGAACAAAATCTTTTCCAGAGAAAGGAAAATGGTAAAACCAGAGGACATAATTTGAGGTTGAGGGGTGGTAGATTCAGGGGCAATGTTAGGAAATTCTACTTTACGGAGAGGGTGGTGGATGCCTGGAATGCGCTCCCAAGAGAGGTGGTGGAGAGTAAAACTGTGACTGAGTTCAAAGAAGCGTGGGATGAACACAGAAGATTTAGAATCAGAAAATAATATTAAAGATTGAACTAGGCCAGTTACTGGGCAGACTTGTACGGTCTGCGTCTGTGTATGGCCGTTTGGAGGAGGATGGGCAGGGGAGGGCTTCAATGGCTGGGAGGTTGTAGATGGGCTGGAGTAAGTCTTAACAGAGATTTCGGCAGTTGGAACCCAAGCACAGTACCGGGTAAAGCTTTGGATTCTCGCCCAGAAATAGCTAAAAAGAAAAAAAGAAAAAAAAAAAAAATTTATATTGAATCAGGTTGGGCAGACTGGATGGACCATTCGGGTCTTTATCTGCCGTCATCTACCATAAGTATACATCTAGTACCCACATACTACAGAATTACATGTATAAATGGTACTGTGACAGGGTGAAGTTCCTGTCACAAACAAGCAGAGGGAGCCTGAGCAGTGGAGGGTGTGGAGTTAATTTGCATAAGAGCTGCAAATGCACCTGGGAGCTGTCCACTCACTCTGAGTGAAAAAGGGTGCTTAACGGATAGGTCCAGAGCAGAAAGCTGGGAAAATCAGAAACTCTTTCAGGAGCCAGGCAACCCTAGAGGGGATGAATGTTGGACTCGGACCTAACCTTTAGTAAGCCTGTTAGACCGGCTTGTCCAGTAGACCTTGGGAGTGACCATGAGGGGACCCCAGGGTTTATGACCGGCAGAGGGCCTGATGCTGGTGTGAGACACCAGTGGTTTAAGCGAGTCCTCATAGAGAGTGGCGGAGGAACTGGAAGAAGTCCTTAGGAAGATCCCTCAGAGAGAGAGAGTGGCTGTGGAAGGAGTCCTCAGTTTGTGCATCTGGGAGAAGATGACTGAGGGACTGGGAGAGTCATCAGTGCATGTGTCCAGCAAAAGATACCTGAATGTGGGTCTGGAAGAAGGAGTATCTGGAGTTCCCAGTAGAGCTTGGATTCCAGGGAGGGGCTCAGGCTTGATGACCGGTGGAGGAACCAGTAAAGAAGATTCCAGGACCTATGGGAACCAACGGTGGCCCCACAAGGACTCAGAACATTCAAGGTCCAAGGCTGATGGGGATTTGGTGAGGGACTGGTGGTGACTGGTAGTGACTGGTGGAGAGACTGGTAAAGGCACCAGAAGATGCCAGAGGAGCCCAGGGAAGCATTCTGATAGACCTGGGTGAGCACTGGCCAAAGGTCTGGTGAGCATCCAGTGGAGGGTCCTGTGGGGCTGGTGCTGACTGGTGGAGAGACTGGTAATGGCACTGGAAGATGCTGGAAGACTCGGAAGGCCAATGAAGGTTTGGAAAAGGGCCAGAAGACTGTGAAGTCCAAAGGGGAACTGGTGATGACCAGGAGGGTCTGGAGGAACCTGGTCAAGGGTTTAGAAAATGTGTGAATAAAGCATTGATATGGTGTTAATTGTTGTGTTTGTTTTAGCAGAGCTTGGGGGAGATGTGTGATGGGTGTTGACCGTTCGGCCTGGTCACATGATCACAGGTACAAATTAACCAGGGAAACAGCAAATGATTTTTTCTTCTTCTGTAAAGCCAGTAATAGTACACAGAGGAGTAAGGGCATACACTCTAAATTCCTTGTATTAAGCCCTGGCTGAAACAAAAATTATAAATGTTGTCCTCACTTTGAAATAGATGAAAAAGCTAGTCAAGAAATCAATTTGAATATACTGTATATGTTTCTCATTATAACATAGTAAATGCATTCATAGTATTTCAACCTGTCCCCTTAGAGCTGTGGAGTCTTGTCTATGCCATCTACATGCATAGACAGGAGCTTTCTGAAATCACTATTTGCATTTGTAGTCAATCTTCAGATAGAAATGCTGCTATTTATACAGACATGTAGATGCTTCCAAATGACCTCTTTGATATGATTATTATTGCTTATAGGTTGCTAAATCATTGTTTTCTGTACTTGAATCACTGAGGACAAAATTTTCATTTCATCTATAGAGCAGATTTTATTTGCCTATTGCACCATATTTTGGCAAATTTTGAGTTAACAACACTATATTTCTGAATCCCCAAAGTTTTAATTTCCTGTGTTTCTTACAATGCTATCATTGAAAGTTTAACATTTGCTCCAAATTACAAGTCAGAAGTTCATTTGAACTCATCTTCATTTATAGTCGCTTGATGATTGTCTGTAGGTGTTACATGTTGAACAAGAAGATGTGTGAACATTTCCTGATGCCTGGTTGGCTTCTTTGTTACATAAATTTGCACATAACAATGACAACATTTGTTATGTGAATTTCTGTGTAACAAGGGTAATTTTCAAAAGCCATGTACTGCATTTATATGTCTATATTTACTGGTGTATTTCATAAATATATTTAAAAAGCATCCTTTATAGCAGTGAATGATAATTTACATATATACCCTTAAATTGGCAGTCTAAAATTTGGCCTTCCTGAATGTGGCTTAATACTACATGCATTGAAAGCACATATTTTTAGCTACATTTAAGAGGCATTTTTATAAGAGGATGTGTGGTACAGGACTATTCTATAAGGAACATAGGTGCCTATGTTCCTTTATCCCTAAATTCTATAAAGTGTGCCTAAAGACTGGTGGTGCCTTCATCGGTGCATATAGCTGATGTAGACACCTAACTTAAGCCCCCTTTTATCAAGGGGAAAGGGGAAAGGATTGGGACTTGTATACCACCTTTTTGTAGTTTTACGACCACACTCAAAGCGGTTTACATACAAGTACTTCAAGCATTCTCCTTATCTGTCCTGGAGGGCTCACAATCTGTCTAATGTACCTGGGGCAGAGGAGGATTAAGTGACTTGCCCAGGTCACAGGATCCAACAGAGAATCTAGCAAGGGTTATATTGGAATGGCTTACAAAATATTACAAAAAGGGGGTTCTCACCTTAAAAGAATATCGATTTATATTTGTAAAATTTCCTAGGACTACATGGATCTATTTTATTCCAGAGATCCATAAGTCACTGGATAAGCTACCAGGATGGCCTATTGTTAACACTCAGCATTCAATATTAGAGCCATTATCCAAGTTTTTGGATTACAGTGGTGCCTCACACAACGAACTTATCGTTCCAGGAGCAAGTTTGTTATGCGAAAAGTTCGTTATGTGAAACGCGTTAAGCGCAGTGACTAACGACTGCCTGCAGTGCCTGCGCAGAAGGATGCAATACATCGGCAGCGATCGTGGAAGCTCGGGCGACTTCGTTGTGTGAAACGAAGTTCGTTGTATGAATCATGACATGAAGTTTGTTGTGTGCAGCGTTCGCTGTGCGAGGCGTTCTTTATGCGAGGCACCACTGTACTTTCTAAGTAATGAAGCCTTAAAGATAAGATCTTTTATTAAGGATTCTTCTCATTTTTGAGACAACTATTACAGCTTGATGTTGATATGTAAAATGTATGGATGCATCATTAAGCACCTTGACGAACACGATCTGATGAGAACCAGCCAGCATGGCTTCAGCAGAGGAAGATCTTGCTTGACGAACTTGCTGCACTTGTTCGAGGGAATAAACAGATGGATAGACAAGGGTGACCTGGTCGACATTGTATATCTGGATTTTCAGAAGGCTTTTGACAAGGGGATGTCCACCGATGGATCAAACACTGGCTGGCAGGCAGGAAACAGAGGGTTGGAGTAAAGGGCCATTACTCAGACTGGCAATGGGTCATGAGCGGAGTTCCACAGGGATCAGTGCTGGGACCGCTCCTGTTCAATATATTTATTAACGACCTGGAGGCGGGAACAAAATGTGAGGTTATTAAATTTGCGGATGACACCAAACTCTGCAGCAGGGTTAGAACCGTGGAAGACTGCGAAGACCTGCAAAGGGACCTAACGAGGCTGGAAGAGTGGGCAAAAAAGTGGCAAATGAGCTTTAACATAGAGAAATGCAAGGTGAGGGAGAAAGAACCCGATGTTCAGCTACAAAATGGGGGGGGATCATTGCTAGGGGTAAGCAACCTTGAAAGAGACCTGGGGGTGATGGTGGACACAACATTGAAAGCATCAGCACAGTGTGCGACAGCCTCAAAGAAAGTGAACAGAATGTTGGGTATCATTAAAAAGGGTATCACGACCAGGACGAAGGAAGTCATCATGCCGCTGTATCGTGCAATGGTGCGCCCTCATCTGGAGTACTGTGTCCAGTACTGGTCGCTGTGCCTCTAGAAGGGGACATGGCAGTACTTGAGGGAGTTCAGAGAAGAGCGACTAAACTGATAAAAGGTATGGAAAACTTTTCATACGCTGACAGGTTGGAAATGCTGGGGCTATTCTCCCTGGAAAAGCGGAGACTTAAAGGAGACATGATAGAAACCTTCAAAATCCTGAAGGGCATAGAGAAAGTAGACAGGGACAGATTCTTCAGACTGTGGGGAACCACAAGTACAAGGGGGCACTTGGAGATATTGAAAGGGGACAGGTTTAGAACAAACGCTAGGAAGTTCTTTTTTACCCAGAGGGTGGTGGACACATGGAACGCACTTCCGGAGGTTGTGATAGGCCAAAGCATGCTACAGGGGTTCAAGGAAGGTTTAGATAGATTCCTAAAAGATAAGGGGATTGAGGGGTACAGATAGAAGTAGAGGTAGGTTATAGGAATAGTCAGGGACCACTTCACAGGTCATAGGTCATGGGCCGCTGCTGGAGCGGACCACTGGGCGCGATGGACCTCTGGTCTGACCCAGTGGAGGCAACTTCTTATGTTCTTAGGTTCCGCATGAACAACTACTTCGAAAAATTGAGAGCCATGGAATCGATGGTGAAATACTCACATGTATTAAAAACTGGCTGGCGGATAGGAAACAGAGAATGGAAGTAAATGGACAATACTCGGATTGGAAAAGCGTCACCAGTGGAGTGCCGCAGGGTTTGCTGCTTGGACCTGTGTTCTTCAATATATTTATAAATGATCTGGAAATTGGTACGACGAGTGAGGCGATTATATTTGTGGATGATACAAAGTTATTCAGAGTAGTGAAGACGCAAGAGGATTGCAAACACCTCGAACGTGACATAAACACGCTCAAGAAATGGGCTGCGACATGGCAGATGAGGTTCAACGTGGATAAGTGTAAGGTGATGCATTTCAGTAACAAAAATCTTATACAAGAATAAAGGATGTCCGGGGAGGTACTTGGAGAGACCCTCCAGGAAAGAGACTTGGGAGTACTGATTGACAAGTCAATGAAGCCATCTGCGCAATGCGCAGCAGCGGCGAAAAGGGTGAACAGAATGCTAGGAATAATTAAGAAGGGGATCACGAACAGATCGGAGAAGGTTATCATGATGCTGTACCGGGCCATGGTACGCCCCCACCTGAAATACTGTGTCCAGCACTGGTTGCCGTACATGAAGAAGGACACTGTACTACTCAAGAGGGTCCAGAGAAGAGCGACTAAAATGGTTAAGGGACTAGAAGAGTTGCCATACAGTGAGAGATTAGAGAAAATGGGCCTTTTCTCCCTTGAAAAGAGGAGACTGAGAGAGGACATGATCGAAATATTCAAAATAATGAAGGGAATAGACTTAGTATATAAAGACAGGTTGTTCACCCTCTCCAAGGTAGGAAGAGCGAGAGGGCACTATCTAAAGTTAAAAGGGGATAGATTCCGTACAAACGTAAAGAAGTTCTTCACCCAGAGAGTGGTGGAAAAGTACATGCAAATATTTGAAAGTGTCATCCACATGCCTACTTTATCTCTCCAGACCTAAATGCAAACACCATTTTGAATCCTCCTTAACAATAAAGCTAAATTAGAAGGCAAATGGTATAAAGCAAATGAAGAAAAGGTTGGAAAACCCGAAAACTGACCTTGCCACATAGGAAAGTCAGAAACACAAACAGGTGGCAGCCTGGCACTTAACTGGAGATAGAGTAGGAAAGAAGGGGCTGGGTAGGTCTAAGAGGTTAAAACAGGAATAAAAAAATGGGAAGTAGCTAAGGGTGTTAGAGGGGGGAGGGGTAGATGCAGTTAGGAATGAGGGGAAGTCTAAGAGGCAGTGTCAAGAGTGGAGACTAGGAGCATGAAGAGGGGAGTGGGCAACAGCACAATCTCCAAAACCCGGACCCGACACAGTCCGTGTTTCAAAGAAACACTCCTTCCTCAGGGGTCCAAAAAAGTGTGTCAGGCACTGGGGAATCTTATGGATAACACCCACACTGCGAAAAAGCTCACCCAGCTTGATTTGTTTTTTTAGGACATTGTCACCAGTTGTCACCAGTTGTTATTATTAAGGTTTCCCACTTTTTGGGGGTTCCACACTTCCACACTTTTTTGGACCCCTGAGGAAGGAGTGTTTCTTTGAAACACGGACCGTGTCGGGTCCAGGTTCTCCAACCTTTTTGGATACAAACTGTTTTATGTTCATTTTTAATGTTTGTTCATTAAAGACTTGGGGCTCCTTTTACTAAGGTGCGCTAGCGTTTTTAGTGCACGCAGGATTTTAGCATGCGCGAAACCCGCGCTACGCTTCTAGAACTAACGCCAGCCCAATGCTGCCATTAAGGTCTAGCGCACGCGGCAATTCAGCACGCACTATTCCACGAGTTAAAGCTCTAATGCACCTTTGTAAAAGGAGCCCTTGGTGTCTTGTACATCATTCCTGCAGATTTTTCCTTTGTTCCTTAAACAGGTAAAACTTCCAAAACAACTTTGCTATTCCTCTATTGCCCTTGGCCATCTTCCAGCTCTCTTTATTTCTTTCACTAATCTAGACTGCCTGTGCTTCTCATGCTGCCAAGCCATTAACCTCCCTGCCTTATTTCTATGTTCCAAGAAATTCCTCTTAGTCAACCTTATCAAAAACTTATCCACCTCTACCTTCTCCAATATTGTGTCTGATTTCCAAACAGGCTATGATATTTTCTCTTCCCATCTATTTGCTTATGTTCCTGTTGACAGGCCGACAGTTCTGAATAAAGCTGAAGCAGCACACCCTCTTGTCTTTTGGGTGAGCCACAATTTGTATTAAAATTCTTCTCATATGCCGGCTACTCCCACCAAATGTATTATTGTTTTTCTTCTGTTATGTTACTAATCTTGACTCGACACATTGGTGGACTAAATAATTTTAAAGTTTCTTCTGATGGGGGTTCTCCCCACCTTAAGGTTCCTTAATTTCTTGTGAATCTGTATTCAAGTATGTCGATTATGCTTGTTTGGATTATGTAAAAAATTGATAAATAATTAATAATAGTAAAAAATCTTCTCATATATGCCTTTCCAGCCCCTCACAGGTTTCTCATGGAAATAAATCCTGTATGATTAATCATCCAAGGCTTTCTTTGAAACAAAGTGGCATTCATATGCTAGGACTTAGGGCACAGGTGTCGAAGTCGGTCCTCGAGGGCCGCAATCCAGTCGGGTTTTCAGAATTTCCCCAATGAATATGCATTGAAAGCAGTGCATGCACATAGATCTCATGCATATTCATTGGGGAAATCTTGAAAACCCGACTGGATTGTGGCCCTCGAGGATCGACTTTGACACCCCTGACTTAGGGGAACCATCACTTCTTCACATAGTCAAAGGCAGTGTCACTAAAACATAGACAATTCATAGCTGTCCTTGCTTTCAAAACCCAGCCTCCTGTACTGGCTTCCCTACTAGATAAGCAATTCTGGCATACTACAATATATGGCTTTAAGTTGCCTAATGCGGGAAACATGAGTCTGCTAAAATGAAGGGGGATTTCCTTGATAAAGCCTTGTCAGGCGAAACATAGCTCTATATCTGAGTACTAACCCCTTGACCGTGTAGATTAAAATGAGTATTGTTTCCTTTTTCTACTGAAACTACTATTTATAAAGATATTTAAAACATATTTATATTCTACTAAGAAAATGATTTAATTGGGACCAATGACAATCTGAGTGCTATTGTGCTTTATGGGGGAAAGTTTGATACCCATTGAGGTCTATGAATATAATTAGCTTGAGGCTTTGTATTCATGATCTATATGAATATAGCCTTGAGTGAAGATTTGGTTAAAATCTATAGCCTGAAGCTGTTTGATTATACAATATATGGGGCAGAAAGAAACAGAAGTACTTTTGCACCCCCGGTTTCCTTTGCCTCCACACATCCATCAATTCAAACTTATCCATGAATCCCATCAGTTGCTTTCCCTCCCTCTTTAAGCCTTTCTCTATCCAAATTCAAGATAGTACAGTAGGTTTTTGTTGGGTTTGAGGGGCCTCACACCTGCCACCACAAGTGTGCTATAGTAGAGTGGAATATCTGCCTGGGTCCCCTTCTCTGCAGTCCACTGAACTGACCACAAGGCTACTCCAGAGACCTGCGTGCTGCTGTACTAGGACTGGCCATAATATGTTCAGCTGGTATACAGGCAGGTATGTATTGTTTCATTTACATTTGGGGATGGGTAGGAGGGGTGTTAATGAACACTGGGGAAATTTGGGGAGGAGTCAAGATCCCATTCCTGGAGTAATCTGGTCAGTTTGGGCACCTTTTTTTGGCTCTTATTCGTTGTTAAAGAAGGTCTAGCCTTCAACATCCAAAAGCTCAGTTATGGCAGGGAAACATCCAAGTCACAAGCTTGCCCTTGTCCCGCCCAAACCACACTTCTAACATGTTCCCTTGAGATTTAGACGGAATGCGGATCAACAGCATAGAAATCCATCTAGAAAATAGGTTTTGAAATCAGCAAATTGGAAGAATTTGGCAAGAAAAAACGTTTATCTGCTCCTTTATGCTACTTTTTGGGACGTTTTTCTTGTTTTTTTTTTTTTAATGAGCCGCATAGTAGCATTATGGGCTGCTTTTACTAAGCTGCGATAGCATTTTTAGCGCGCGCTAGCTAAATTGCCATGCGTGCTAGACGCTAACACCACCATTGAGCTGGCATTAGTTCTAGCCACATAGCGTGGGTTTAGCGCGCATTTAAAACGCTATCGCAGCTTAGTAAAAGGAGCCCTATGTTTTTGATGTGAAGATGCGATGACGTCTAATTTACAGACTGGAAACGTTACGAAGTTGTGGGCTTTTCTACCTCAGAATGATGCTGAAACCCTCTATTAACTGAATGTAATCTATTGAAGGCTGTTCATGCTTTGGTAACAATGACGGTAGTCTTGATATATGTATTCTCTTTCAAGGGCTTGGTAAAATTGGATTGTATAGATTGCAACTGGTGTAAAACATAACAGTCAACCTTTTGACTCAAATTTAGGAAGGATGAGCACATTACGCCTGTCATGCACCAGTTGCATTGGGCTACTATGACCGCGCTTATAGCATTTAAGACTTTATGTTTGGTATATAAGGGGTCCTTTTACTAAGGCGTGCTAGCCGTTTTAGTGTGTGCTAAATATTGGCATGCGCTAAATGCTAACGCGTCCATAGACTATAATGGATGTGTTAGCATTTAGCGTGCGCTAATATTTAGCGCACGCTAAAACGGCTAGCGCGCCTTAGCAAAGGGACCACTAAGTCTTTTTTAAATGTATTCATTTTTATAAATTACATCAAGTGTAACAAAAAGTAACATCATTTTAACTTAAATATATCACTTGAAATTCTATAATTAATCATACTCAATATATTTTATCCCATTCCCTCCCAACTCTTCATTATATCATAACACATATATCATATGATAAAGACTTTCCTTTCATTCAAAGCACCTAGTGAAAATTCAAAAAATTACCCCCCTCCCCATTATTTCATTTGTACTAACCAGGGAAATGATATTTATTCATTGTAATAATTTGTTAATGGCCCCCACGCATCTTGAAATTTATTAAAATTTCCTTTCTGAAGAGCTAATGTTCTTTCCATTTTATAAATATGACACACTAACTCTTATCATTGGCGTCGGAGCCAGCTCTGGTTGCTGTGGTTGCTTGAGTGCCCTCAATATTGAACTAATTCCTTGACTGTGTCTAAAGAGAGGTAATTTCCATTGGGTTTAGCACCCCAATAATTTTAAAAAGTTGGTTCCTATGATCACTGGTATCTTCCAGTTTACCTTTCAAAGAAGTGAAAGAAATAGATGACTCAACGGACATTTCAGTCATAACAGAAATGTCATCTGCAGCTTTCAGCGCGTGATGAAATAAAATTGTCAACTACTGGAAGAGAGTGTTTTCTTACATTGGACCTTCCCTTTGGAATCTGTTGCCTGATGAGATTCATGGTGCAATTTCTTATCTTTGTTTTTGCAAGTTTTTGAAACATGGCTTTTTCAGCAGTGTTTTGTTTAAATATTGGTCTTTTGGAGGAACTTTATTATTTGGTTAGTTTTTAATGTTTTATATTTTACCCTTCCCCCCTTTTATGAAACTGCATTAAGGTTTTTTTTATCCCAGGCTGTGGGGGTAATTGCTTCGATGCTCATAGGAATTCTATGAGTATCGGAGCTTCAACCGCCGCAACTGGCGATAAAAAACCCCTAACATGGCTTCATAAAAGGGGGGTACTTTTTATGTTATATTGTATTTAATGTTTATTCATTGGTTGTAAACCAATTTATACTTTGGTAAAAGGCAGTATTTAAAATTAATAAATCAAATTAAATCTCTCCACTGTTTTGGATGGATAACTTTTGGTGTACAACAAATAGTATGTCCAAAATTATCCTTTCAACTGCTTCAGATTAAAAAAAAAAAGAGCATTTATGTAAACAGTGCAACTGCCAACTGTGTAAGTGCTTTTGAATATCAATCTCTCTGTGTTGTATTAAGATTGGATTTCCCAGACTTGTTTAGGACAGCCTAGCTTAAACATAGACCATTTTTACCCTAAAGGCTAATTTTTCCCTAAAATGCCCTGTGTATAGTTCAGATTGCTGGTAATAGGGTTTTTTTTTGATCCTGAACAATTGAAGAAGTTGTTACATCAAGAGAACAATTAGCTAGTAACCTGCTTTGATTGCTAGTTAGGAAATGTGTGATTTGTTCAGAATGGCTTACCATATTGTTCTTTCTCTGTTTGACCTTTTTTCCTTTGTTTTTCTTTTTTTTTTTATTCTGATGGGGAAATTCTCTCACCTCTCTTTTTGTTTTGGATGTTAATATCTGGTTGTTAAAGTTGATTATATGTTTCATTTTCTTTGGTTGAGCTCTCTTTTTAAAATATATTTTATTGCATTAACTCCCAGATGTATTTCCTGGCTTTAATGTTGTAATTAGCTAGTGAAAATTAAAAAAAAACAAAGATAAAACTAAAAACGAATCCCATTGCTACCTATTTTAATGTTCTTGTTCCCTCAAAATTGTGATTTGTGTAGTATTTCTATAATTCCCTGTTTTAGTATGCTGGGTGAGGCTAGTCTCCCTCTGATGTTCTACTGTAACTGTACCATCTCTGTGGACTTCTCCTGGGGTGCAGTTCTTGTTTATGATTCGCTGTTTGTATTTGCAATTTTGTATTCGCCCTTTTGGGTCACTGTTGTTCCTGTTATCTTGTTGAACCCTTTCTAATAAAAATGATTTACAAAATAAATAAATAAAATCCCAGTGCACCAGTTTTCAAAGGGAAATATCTGGATAAATGCCACAGTTATCTGGATATTTCCCTTATCCATGGCTATCTGGGGGAATTTAGCAGAGCACTTCAGCATTGGTGTGGTGCGTGGGCAAAGCTTAGGAGGTCCTCAAAGTTAATCAGTTAACAGCAATATTCAGATAGCTTATCAAATAACTATCTAGATAAAGTTAGGACAGTCACTTAGGCTCAGATTCACTAAAGATAGTGGCTCAATGGCTGTTGGCCGATTTTGAAACAGCGATTGATTCACTATCTTGTTTGCATGCAAATGATTTGCACGGAGGTGCTAATTATTTCCATGCAAATTCCCCAACTCAGTCGCTCAGTGATTGCTGATTTTAGTGAATCGGGTCCTTAATCCTCATTGCCCCAGGTAGATGAGATAGATTGTGAGCCCACCAGGACAGATAGGGAAAATGCTTGAGTACCTGAATGTAGGGAAAATGCTTGAGTACTTGACTGTAAACCACTTAGGATATAAGTGGTATAAAAATAAAATTGCTGGGCTAGCTTTATCTGGATAGCAATCTGAATATCACCCCTATCTAAATAGTGCTGGTGGTAATCATTGTACACAGATATTCAGCTTCACTTACTATCCAGATGGCTGTGTTAAATACCTGAATCTTATTTAAACGCCATGACCAACATTTAAAAAAACAACACCAACTGAGGAATTTAAAATTGACTTGAATCATTTTAACCAAGGTATGCTCAGTCTACCCAATATTCATTGTTTCCTGGCCAGCTAAATAGCAATAAGCTGGCTAACTGTCAATATTCAGTGGGAAATAGCTGGCTATCTCCCGTTGAACATTCTGGTCAGTCACACAACATAGCCAGACAACTCTAGGATTCATTAATTGACTAGCTAAGTCTAACAGCCTAAATAGTCCTGCCTAAATAGCAGATCTGTCTTTAGCCGGTCAGCCAGCTATGTCTACCATGGATGAATTTAGACCAGAAGTTCAATTCCAGTGGCCGGGTACAACCCCAGCACTGAATTTCCAGTTTTGCCTCCAACTGCGGGAGGCAGCCAGGCTGCTTCCCATAGTTTTAATATCAGCCTTTATATTGCCACACAATTTAAATTAAAAAAAAACAACACTATCCAGAGTATGTCCAAACAGATGTTCATAAGTTTACTTGACTTGATCTAGTGGCATTCCCAGAGGTGGTTAGGGCAGAGTCTGAAACTACACATAAACGCAAAGATCAGATATAAATATGTGGTATGCTTTTTGTGGGATATTTTTAAAAATGAAAGAATGCACATATTGGGACTGATTCAAAACAGGGCATGCAAAGTTAGGCACCATTATGAGCCATGCTATGATACCAAGAAAGCTACCTGAAACCTAAATCATCCTACTGAAACCGACTATCTACCAACGTATGGAAACAGACTACTTGCTATGTAATGTAATGTAACCTGATTTATCTTCCAATGTTATTAAGTCTTTACCCTCAATCTGTATTCTCCAATGTCATGTACCCTCCTGGAAATGTCCAGTTCTCTTCTTATGTAATCTGCTTTGAACCGCAAGGTACAAGCGGAATAAAAATCACTAATGTAATGTAATGTATTCTGTGAAAGAAGCTTTGTGCAGAATAATAATAATAGTTTATATACCGCAGGACCGTGAAGTTCTATGCGGTTTACAATGATTAAAAGATGTTACAGATTGAGTGGAATTAACAAAGTTCAGAGTTAGTGATTAACAGTTCTAAAGATCATTTGTTGAGGACTAAGAATGTCTTTTACAGAATAGCAGCTTGATGTGCTTTCTGTGCAGGGCAGGATTAACCAATAGGCCAAGTAGGCATGTGCCTAGGGCCCAAAATGGTCAGGGGGCCCAGTGAAGGAGGGCATCAACATTGTTTTTTCCAAACGGCGATGGGCCCCTCCAGCATTGATTGGCAACGTGGGCCCCCCCCGATCGGCAACGCGGTCCCCACCCCAATCGGCAACACGCCCCCCCCCCCATCGACGGAAAGTAAGACAAGCAAGCAACGCAGGTAAGAAAGACAACGTGAACTGTAATTGTGTAAGCGGTGATGCTTGTACAAAGCTTCCCTCTGATGCAGCTTCCTGTTTCCGCCTGGGTGCATGGTAAGGTGGGGCGGGGCAGGGGGCCCAGTGTACTTGGGTGCCTAGGGACCCTCGACGAATTAATCCTGCCTTGTTTCTGTGCCTAACTTTAGGTGTGAGCACTTATACCTGCTAATAGCTAGTGTAAATCTTCATGCCCAACTGTTGGCAGCTAGGTGTGCAAATCTAAGTATTATATAACATCACCTCTGACCTGCCCATGCCCCGCCCATGACCACACCCCTTTTGAGCTGCACGTTATAAAATTTAGGCACACATGTTATAGAATAGGGCATAAAGCAGATGTGTAATTCCTAATTAGTGCCAATTAAGTGCTAATTAAATCCAATACGAGTTGTTAGCATCTAATTAGTTTCCATGTGCATCTGCGATCTGTGCCCAAATTTGGGTGACCCATACTGGTATCCCACAAAAAGTATCCCACATATTTATATCTGGTCTGTGCATTTAAAAAATCTTGTTTTATTTCTACTTGCATATATATGTGTATTTTATGATGTTTATGTGCAGTTTCAAATTTGGATAACCTATACAGAATATGGGGATTATTCCTTCTAAAATTTGTGTAAATTATGTGTATGCCTGCCTCGTAAATTGGGAGTCCTATTATAATATGATACTTGGCGTACCTGATTCCTATTCATATTTTTATTCAATAATACTTTCTCATCCCCCTCCACCTTCCTGATAGTTTACTAATTGTAGGCTGATATAAGGTTTTGAGGACAGTGTAGTTGTTTGATGGCAAACTTTGTAGCATTATTTTATTTTAATTACCTTACAAAAATTATGGGAGAGCTAGAAGAGGTCAGCGGGATATCAGTTAATTGTCACTTGACTACGATAATTCCCAGACTACTGTACCATGCCAATCCATTACATGAGAGGTTTTAAAAGTAAACAATAGTACTGTACAGTACTTCATAGAACACATTTTGTTTTTCCTGACTGGCAGTCATTCTTCTGTAATCCCATTATAATTCTCCTACTATATCTTTATCCTTTGCACTTTTGCCTTTTCATACTGCATTCACAGCTTTTCAATTCTGCTGGCACAACTAGCATTTAATGTTTAATATTAAGAACTTTATACACTAATGCTTTTCTCCTAAACTAGGTCTGATTTAGTAAGGTCTTTTTTAAAAGCACAGAGGAGAGAAAAGCCTTAGCAAATTAAGCTGTAAGTCACCTGTTTTGCCGCAGAATGAGGGAAATTCTGTGAGGCTTAAGTTAGGATCTGCATGTATAATAAAAGGCAGAACTTCCCAAACTACGGGTTGCAACTCCAAAGAGGGCTTCAAAATACACATTTGAGCTCGTAACCTGGGCAATTGCTTCATAGCGTGTCATAGTTTTGTGCCGTCTGAGGATTGCGCAATTTCTACAGCCATGCAAATTGAGGTCATGGCTACAGTGCTAGCAGTTGCTTACCGCAAGTTAAAATGGATAACCGCAGGATGTACTTAGAGGCGGGTCAGGATGGAGAGTAGACATATTCTGTGCTAATCAGCACAGCTTCATTTCCATGCCTAACTCAGTCCACCCCCAAACTCCATCCCAAATCCACCCCCAATCATGCCTTCTTGCCAGTAGGCACCTACCAAGTTTTTAAAAATTGTTTTTTAATAGTGCATTCAATTATTAGCAACAATTATGCCAATTTTTTTTTTTTTAATTTAGATGCCTAGTTTGGCTAGGTGTTGCTGATCTAGGCACCTAGCTGTAGGCATCTTTTACAGAATCAGGGCCAGTGTGTCTCACTGGTGAATTTGGCTTTCTCACGGTGAAGGAGAAAAGTGATTGCCACATTTTATCTAGGCTAGGGCTGGACTGTCCCGAGCTGGATACGGCTCTGTGCAGCATGCCCCTTCGTACTTCTGCCCTACCCAACGCACTGCAATAAAACAGAGGAAGCAATGGATGAGGCATAATTTTAGTGTCCTTCTTTTCTTATGCCCTATGTGGCCTCACTGTCCACGTATAGATCATTGGGCCCCTTTAAAAAAAAAAAAAAAAATTATATTCTGCATATCCTATAATTCTATGCGGATTACAAATTATTCAGGTACCCAAGCATATTTCCCTAACTGTCCTGGTGGGCTCTCACTCTATCTAATGTACCTGGGACAATGGGGATTAAGTGACTTGCCCAGGGTCACAAGGAACAGTGTGGGATTTGAACCCACAGCCTCAGGATGCCGAGGCTGTAGCTCTAACTACTGCACCACACACTCCCTGACTCCCTAGACTAGTATACTAGAAAGCCACAACTAGTTGCTGCCCCAGACTGGGTTATATTTGGGTAATTATTAAGAAATCAAAGAAGTCTTATAAAACATGCTTATACATCAAAACTTAAAATAATTTATTAGCCGATATGCTTTTTGTTTGGTAAAATAAAATTAGCAAAAAAAAATAATAATAGTAATCATATATATCAACCTTGATAAGATAATGGCTTTTAAATGTGCTAAAGCCACTTCTTTCCTCCTGGAGAAGGTTAAGCATATTCTAACGGCTGTGCTAAGTGTCTTAGTGACTGATGACTCTATTTTGTCTGCCTCACGCTGCCAAGCAAGCTATCATTAGTTCAGCATTTGCCATTCTACCAGGAGAGAGAAAGACAGATGTTTCCATTTCTCTTTTGGGATGCCTGGAAACCATTTACCAGATTTTAGTAAATAAATCAAAAATGGCTTTAGCAACATTTACCCTGTTTGGGGTTTTATGTGGACAGCCTCCCAGTTACCATTATCTTGGAGAAGTTGATTTATGGACATAATAATTTCATCAGAAAGAGCTTGCATATTATCGAGAGAAGGGAGAGGTGATTGGAAAATGCCATTTAAGTTAGATATGTGTTGTATGTTTAATAAGTGGTCTCTACTGAGATATACTGTAGCTGGAGTTGCCTTTCCCCATGGAATAAAATATTAAAGGAACATGTGCCGTTAACATAGTAAGAGTGCTTTAAAACAGCAGCATATTTTCATTCCTACCTTGTCCTTGCTTACAGTGCATTAGAAGAACAAAAACAGTTATATAAATTGGTTAAATGACTTGCCAAAACATTTTTGTTCGATCTCCTTCTAAATTTGGCACTTAACATGCACTTATGCACACATAATAGGCCCAAAGGTACTAATGCCAGTGTTAAGACTTTAACCCCTCTCCCTTTTATAAAACTGTGCAAGAGGTTTTTAGCACCAGCCAGCGTGCTGGATGCTCTATACTGCTCCGATGCTCATAAGAGTTCCTATAGGTTATATAGGTATTAAACCCAGGTAAATATGCGCAGTTACAAAAACTATGTACGAAACCCCTTTATGAATTAGATTTTCTTCTTTAAGCATTTCTTTAATTAAGGGAAATTATTTTTGACCCTATTGAAAAAGCAATTCTTTTTTTTTTATTTCTAAAAATAATCCCCTTGTATTTTTCAGTTTCAAAATAACTTGAACAGTGTCATATTTTTCTGGGATGGAAAAGTGTTGAATATTTTCTTGCAAATGTTGTTCGTAAGCTACTGATCTGTGCAAGGCCAAATTAAAACTCAAATGCAACCCAATGTTCAGGTGCAAATTTTATTATGTAATTTTAAAAGAGTGGTTAAACTCTAGACTCCTACCAATTAATAGAACATGGACAAAGGACGAGGTTGGGAGGTGGTGTTTGACACCTGGAGGTTAGTATTTCAAAAGCTTTGAAAAGAAAAAAAAGACCATTTGGGCTTTTTGCAGAAAATGCACTAGCAAAGCATTCTGGTATGTTATACTGATGCAGACTGTCACACTTCAAGCTGTGAGTTCAAACATATAGTTTCTCTGTCTGAGAAGCGGTTGTACGCTCCTAATTGGTCATTCTGAACTTAAAGTCTGGCTGTTGCCAGGCGAGGGGATTTTTATAACTCCACCTCTGAATCAAACACAAATCATAATCCTTTCAAAGTGCTTTGTCCTCTTAGGTAACATTTGTGTGTGCCAGGTAAATTTGCATGATCCTGCTGTGATCAAGGGGTTTGTGGAATATAATATGGAAATGTAGGAAGTGATGGCAACTGGCATCTAAAGATGGCAAAGCTCATTTAGTCTGCCCAGTCTGGTGCTATACTACAAAGTCTACACAGGCTTTTCCTTCACATCTTCACAGCTAATCTGTGCTTATCCCTTGCCGCCTTATTTTCTTTTTAATTTTATTGTTTCGACCTGCACCACCCATCAAGTGAATAAATGTGGAGGTTAGAGGGGGGTGTGAGAAAAAAAATTGTGTTGTTATACATGAGAACTTGGTGACTGGATCATTTGTTTAGAAATATGACAAACTTGCTCAAGCTAGTAAATCAAGCTTTAACCAATTGTTTGATTGTACTCTCCCAGTAAATGTGACAAAATGAAATATGTTTTAAAGCTATTTATTTATTGTTTTAAAAATGTATATACCACCAGGAATCTCAGTGGTTCTAAAATATCACGCATGAAAACATAAAAATATACACAGATTGTTATACAATAACCCAATAAAAAACATCATACACATATCTAACAACATACAGTAGTAGACACCTGTAAAATATTTGCAATGGTCACAATGTTGACTAACCCTAAGCCAGGCTCTCTTTTATCTTCTTTCCTATTTCCTGCTCTCTGCCCTTCCTTCTCGCCTCTTTCTGGACCCCCCCTCCCTATTATTCTCTTTTGCTGCCCCTTCCATCCCCAATATTCTGTATTTCTCCCTCTTCAGTGTATTCTATCTCCCTCTTTGTGTCTTCCCCCTATCTCTATCTCCCCCTTCCTTCCAATCTATCCTATTATTTCCCTTTTCCTGCCTCAAGAATCTGTCTGTTCTCCTTCTTCCCCTCTACCTCCCCCTCCCTCAACACAGGTATAACTCTGCTCTCTTCTCCATCAGATATATCCTCTCTCTGACAATTCTCTCCCCTCTGGCTTCATCGGCACTATGGCACATCACTACCGTGTTTCCCCGAAAATAAGACCTACCATGAAAATAAGCCCAAGCATGATTTTTGGGGTGGGTCTTAATATAAGCCCTACCCCCGAAAATAAGCCCTATTTGTCGGCAGCAGCACTTCCCCCCGCCTCCGCCCCTGCCACACAGCTGAACCCCCACTAACTCTCCCATCTTTCCATCTCTCCCTCCCATCCGAAACCCGCTGACCCTCCGACCAGGAGACCTACTACCTCCCTCCACAGAGCAGCATCAGAAACATTAAACATGTCATCAGCAATGCGGTGCAAGGAAGGCCCCAACAGGAGAAGGTGCAAAGCAGCCTGTTTAGAGTGCTGCCGATGCTGCTTTGTGGAGGGAGGTATGTAGGTCTCACGGTTGGTGGGGTTCAGATGGGAGAGAGAGATGGAAGGATGGGATAGTCAGCAGAGGTTCAGCTGTGCTGCGGGGGAGGGGGGGGACTGCTCAAGGGTTCTGCTGCAGCTGCATGGAAGAGAGGGATATAAGCTGGGCAAGGGTTCTGCTGCATGAGGTATGTGAGGGAGGGGAGGGATAGGAAGATGCTGTGCATTGTGCAAGGATTCTGCTGCACAGGAAGATGGGAGGGATGGATAGAAAGATGCTGCAGAGGGAAGGCACAAGGGATGGGTGAGAGGGGAGGAAAGATGCTGCACATGTGGGGGAGAGAAAGGAAAGAGGAAGAATTGAGGTAGAGGAGAGGAAGGTAGAGATGATCATTGTACATGAAAAAAAATAAGACCTAGTGCGTTTTATGGGCCCAAAATTAATATAAGACACTGTCTTGTTTTCAGGGAAACACAGTACTTGCAGAGCAGCTCTTCAATTTCTGAGTACGTATTCTTCCAAGATGCTCTTTATGACTTTGAGAAATTTACTTTATCCTGAAGTACCAACCAACAACTAGGATTACTATCAGACATTGCCTTGGTAACCATTGCACTAATGTACTGTATTAGCACAAGCTAACACCATTGAAAAAATGTGGGCTAAATCACTCCAAAAATGATATATATAAATGTGATCTAATTTTATATCAGCTTGTTTCGGGAATATCAGACTGTCCTCTAATCAATACCAATAATAAAGGGGAGGAGTGGCCTAGAGGCTAGAGCTGCTGTCTCAGCACCCTGAAGTTGTGAGTTTGATCCCAGCTTGCTCCCTATGACTCTGGGCAAGTCACTTAACCCTCCATTGTCCCAGATACCACAGGTATCTTCCAATTTGCCAGGACAGATTGGGAAAGTACTTAAGAGTACCTGATTACTATTCAATGCATTGTAAACCACTTTGGGTGAATCCCAATAAATAAAAAAAACAATCTAGGTAGCCTCGATACAAAGCGATCCTCAGATTTCTTCTAAATCCACTACTAGTCAGTTTAAGATACAAAAGAAAATAATAAATCACTCACTACTTTGTACTTCAGTGTGATACAGGTCTCATTAAAATAGCGAAGGGACTGATTTGCTAAAGATTTTCTCCTGTTCGGTGGCTTTGGGAAAACAAAGTCAGTAAATCAGACCTTGTCTCCCACATTCTATAACTTGGAAACTACATTTACTGTAAAAGTCATTTGCATGCTTGAATTTATTGAATATTAGAACTTATGTGCTTGACATTGTAAGTGCTAGGCGAGAGCTCAGCACTGTTCTATAAACACTGCATGCAACTTGCTTAGGGGCCCTTTTACCGAACTGCAGTAGAAAGTGGCCTTAGCACATGCCAATGCGGGTCATTCCTTTGCGCTGTTATTTTTACAGGGGTAAAATGGCCGATTTTTCTATTTGCAGTATTAATGACCATGTGCTAATTTTCCCACTAGCACATGGTCTCTACCACCACCTATTTCAGGGGTCTCAAACTTGCGGCCCACCAGGTCCTATTTTGAGGTCCTCGGTATGTTTATCATAATCACAAAAGTAAAATAAAACTGTTTCTTGATCATATGTCTCCTTAGCTATAAATGACAATATTATTATTAAGACTTAGCCAAAAGGAAAGATTTATAAACTATAAAGAGTTTTACCTCATGCAAAATTGTCATTTCTTTAATAAGATATTAACTATTTTTTTCTGAGGCCCTCCAAGTACCTACAAATCCAAAATGTGGCCCTGCAAAAGGTTTGAGTTTGAGACCACTGACCTATTTTGTAGGTGGTAAGGGCTCAAGCACTAACTACGCGCTAATCGATTAGCATGCGGTAATGCGGCTATTCTAACCAATTAGCGTTGAGCATGCCCACTTTACTCCTGACCCACCTCCAGATCTAAAACATAAAATATAATTTTTCATATATGGGTAGCATGCACCAATCCAAAAATGACTACAAGAAGTATGAGCGCCCCCAAAGTTATGCTATTTTTTTGCTATTAGTGCTTACTGTAGCTTAGTAAAATGACCCCTTAGTGCAGAGGCATCCAACCCTGGCCCTCTCCAGGTTGGGCTTTCAGGATTTCCCCAATGAATATGCACAAGATCTATTTG
This sequence comes from Geotrypetes seraphini, assembly GCF_902459505.1. Taxonomy (NCBI): domain Eukaryota; kingdom Metazoa; phylum Chordata; class Amphibia; order Gymnophiona; family Dermophiidae; genus Geotrypetes; species Geotrypetes seraphini. The sequence continues at coordinate 308,100,253 of NC_047086.1, read as the reverse complement.
CATACAATGAAAGCAGTGCATGCAAATGGATTCGTTGGGGAAATCCTGAAAACCCGACTGGATTGCGGCCCTCGAGGACCGACGTTGGACTTCCCTGCCTTAGTGCAGAAACGCAAGGGGGCATTCACGGGGAAGGAACTTGGGTCGGGCCAACATTTACATAAGTAACAAAATACTGTTGCATGCTAAAGTGCCACATTGACATGGGTGAGTGGATGCACCTAAACAGCGGCATATTGATGCCAATTTACCCAGGTGCCATTATAGAATTAGTGCTCAGCGCACTACATCTAATCACATGTGCTGTTCAGTTATAGAATTGCCCCCTATTCCCCAAATTCTCTATATGGTGCCTAAAAAATTGACGTTTACCTGAACGGCGCTCAGCACACTTCTATAGCTCAGTGGTTAGAGCACTGGTCTAGTAAACCAGGGGTCGTGAGTTCAATTCTCATCAGAGCCTAGATTTGCTTTACCTTGTAAAAAGTGTCAGCTTCCTTTACTAAAGCAGGCACCCTATCCTTAGAGGGGAAAGTGCGGCGCAGTGGTTAAAGCTACAGTCTCAGCACCCTGAAGTTGTCAGTTCAAACCCACGCTGCTCCTTGTGACCCTAGACAAGTCACTTAATCCCCCCATTGCCCCAGGTATGTTAGATAGATTGTGAGCCCGCCGGGACAGAAAGGGAAAAATGCTTGAGTACCTGAATAAGTTCATGTAAAACCGTTCTGAGCTCCCCTGGGAGAACGGTATAGAAAAAAATTGAATTAAAAAAAAAAAAATAAAATAGAATCATGCTTAGCACCTGTCCACTTGACTAACATTTAGGTGCATCCATTTAGGTCCGTGAAAACCAGGCCTAAATAACTTAATTGTCTGCAGATCGGGCATCTTCTATAACAGTGTGCCTAACTTATGGGAACACCCATGATCTGCCCCTGTTCTTCTCCTGCCACACCCTCTTTTGAGATTCGCACACTAGAATTTACGCACACAACTTTATAGAATGTGGTTAGAGAGTTGTTTGGGTAACTTCTAATTAGTGTCAATTAATGCCAATTATTAGGTGTCAATTGCCAGTTAGTGGCGCCAATTAGCTTGTTCAACAATTAAGTTGCATGCGCAATTTGGGTCTTACTATACCGAATCTGGGCCAATATGCAGAACCTCAATAAGATACATTAACACCTTGAGAACCAGGATTTTCTATGTTATGGCACCTACAATTTGGAATTCGGGTCCCAGTCATTTAAGAGAAATTACGTTCCTTGATAAATTCAAAGCCATATTTCTTTACAAAGATGCTTTGGATCCTTTTAAGGACTCTTTAACAGAGTTTTTAAGGCAGTTTTTAAGCTTTCATTAGCCTAGTCACATTGGCCAATATGCCTGCTTCCCCTCCCTCTTGTTTTTTTTCTTTCCCGTTCTTTTTTATGTAAATATTGTAGTTCCGCCCCGTTACCTTTCGTACCAGTCAATCATTGTTTGTCTGTTGGTCTTTTTGTTCTTGTATTGAAAATTGTTTCATTGTCTTTTCTATTTTTACTTTGTAAAACCGCTTTGATATTTGATAAGGCAGTATATCAAATTTTTAATAAACCTGAAACCTATTAAAACCCTTTCTTCTCTGGGAACACATACCAAACTCCTTTGTAAGAGCCTGCATCCACCAAAGTACTTTATTTACTTGCATTTACACTTCTCACTCCGTATTCGCGGGGGATGTGGGCGGACCACGGCCACGAATATGAAAAAACTGCAAATAACTTTTTTATGTTATTCGCTGTTTTTTTGTAACAGCCAGCGTTTTTGCAATTGAAACCGTGAATAACTACCGTATTTTCACGCATATAACGCGCGCGTTATACGCGTTTTTACCTACCGCGCATACCCCTCGCGCGTTATATGCGTGAGCGCGGTATACAAAAGTTTTAAAACATAGTTCCCATCCCGCCCGACGCCCGATTCACCCCCCCCAGCAGGACCGCTCGCACCCCCACCCCGAACGACCGCTCGCACGCGCTCCCACCCGCACCCGCATCCACGATCGGAGCAAGAGGGAGCCCAAGCCCTCTTGCCCGGCCGCCTCCCCGACGTCCGATACATCCCCCCCCCCCCGGCAGGACCACTCGCACCCCCACCCCGAACGACCGCTCGCACGCGCTCCCACCCGCACCCGCATCCACGATCGGAGCAAGAGGGAGCCCAAGCCCTCTTGCCCGGCCGACTCCCCGACGTCCGATACATCCCCCCCCCCGGCAGGACCACTCGCACCCCCACCCCGAAGGACCGCCGACTTCCCGACAATATCGGGCCAGAAGGGAGCCCAAACCCTCCTGGCCACGGCGACCCCCTAACCCCACCCCGCACTACATTACGGGCAGGAGGGATCCCAGGCCCTCCTGCCCTCGACGCAAACCCCCCTCCCCCCCAACGACCGCCCCCCCCCAAGAACCTCCGACCGCCCCCCAGCCGACCCGCGATCCCCCTGGCGACCCCCACGACCCCCCCACCCCCCTTCCCCGTACCTTTGGTAGTTGGCCGGACAGACGGGAGCCAAACCCGCCTGTCCGGCAGGCAGCCAACGAAGGAATGAGGCCGGATTGGCCCATCCATCCTAAAGCTCCGCCTACTGGTGGGGCCTAAGGCGCGTGGGCCAATCAGAATAGGCCCTGGAGCCTTAGGTCCCACCTGGGGGCGCGGCCTGAGGCACATGGGCCCAACCCGACCATGTGCCTCAGGCCGCGCCCCCAGGTGGGACCTAAGGCTCCAGGGCCTATTCTGATTGGCCCACGCGCCTTAGGCCCCACCAGTAGGCGGAGCTTTAGGATGGATGGGCCAATCCGGCCTCATTCCTTCGTTGGCTGCCTGCCGGACAGGCGGGTTTGGCTCCCGTCTGTCCGGCCAACTACCAAAGGTACGGGGAAGGGGGGTGGGGGGGTCGTGGGGGTCGCCAGGGGGGTCGCGGGTCGGCTGGGGGAGCGGTCGGAGGTTCTTGGGGGGGGCGGTCGTTGGGGGGGAGGGGGGTTTGCGTCGAGGGCAGGAGGGCCTGGGATCCCTCCTGCCCGTAATGTAGTGCGGGGTGGGGTTAGGGGGTCGCCGTGGCCAGGAGGGTTTGGGCTCCCTTCTGGCCCAACTACCAAAGGTACGGGGAAGGGGGGTGGGGGGGTCGTGGGGGTCGCCAGGGGGGGGTCGCGGGTCGGCTGGGGGGGCGGTCGGAGGTTCTTGGGGGGGGGCAGTCATTGGGGGGAGGGGGGTTTGCGTCGAGTGCAGGAGGGCCTGGGATCCCTCCTGCCCGTAATGTAGTGCGGGGTGGGGTTAGGGGGTCGCCGTGGCCAGGAGGATTTGGGCTCCCTCCTGGCCCGATATTGTTGGGGAGTCGGCGGTCCTTCGGGGGGAGGGATGTATCGGACGTCGGGGGGGGGGCATCAGGCTTTCAGGATGGGGACAGACCTTCAAGGGGGGACAGTGCACGGAAGTCAGGGGGGGTGAACGGAGAGTCGGAAAGTCAGGGCGGGCGAAAGGAGCGTCGGGCAGCATGCGCGGTATACCCATGAGCGCGGTATACCAAAGTTTTTGTATATATCATCGTGATTTCTGTGCGCTATACCCGTGTGCGCGTTTTATACGGGTGCGCGTTATTTGCGTGAAAATACGGTAGAGCTGAAAGTACCTGGGAATGTGCCAGATACCGAGTATGTGAGCAGCTCTCTAACTCTCTCTCGATCTCGCTGGTTGAGCTGGCTGGGCTTCATGCAGGCTCTGCTTCCACTCCATGTCGCAACGAGAGGAGGCGGAGGCCTGCGTGAAGGATGCGTCTGTTTTCAAAGCGCTTGGCGCTTGCGTTTCCTGTGCTGTCTTCAGTTCTGTGCTGTGAGAGGCGAGAGCGGCTGGCGGAGGAGATGATGCGCTGTTTATGGGTAGGAAGTTTAATCATGATGTAATTTGGGGGGGCGGAGTCAGAAGATGAAAAATCGTGAATAAGCGAATCTGCGGATAAGGAAACCACGGATACGGAGGGAGAAGTGTATAACTTTTCTCTCAGAGGCCGAAGGCAAAATTAGATTACATACCAAGTTAAAAATAGTTCTGTTTCATAACATAGGAAAATTATATTACAATGATACAAAAATGGACAATTTAAATTAAAAACAAATCAAATCAATATGAATGCTTACAAACAGTTCCAGCATCTGATAATTGTGCAAAACGTACAAGAATGCAATATGCTATGCACTGCATCTGAATGGAAAGAAATACTTCTACTCCGGTTCCACCTACTGGTTTCTGCAAAGTACTACCAGAAAACAATTGTGTGTGTGTATATATATATATATATATATATATATATATATATATATATATATATACACAATATATATTGTATATATATATATATATATATATATATGTGTGTGTGTGTATATATATATATGTGTGTGTGTGTGTATATATATATACAATTGTATATATATATATATATATATATATGTATATATATATACAATTGTATATATATAGTATATATATATATATCTACAATTGTGTGTGTGTGTATATATATATATATATATATATATAAAGAAGAAGAAAATGAAAAGCCTCTTTAAATAACAATGTTTGACAGTAACACGCAGTGCTGTTTAGTTGTGTGTTCTCAAATGATTAGCTGCTTTCACAAAGAATGATTACTCACATTAAAGCCGTACAATACCTCTTACACTTTTGAAATATCTCTAATTTAGCTGTAGAAACATTCTAAAACAGTAGATCAGTGACAGAGGTTAAACATTGGATGGTGCATAAGAGCGAGCAAATCTTTAGTGGAATGAGGCAATGGAAATAAAAGGGACCTTTTACTAATCTGCATTAATCAGCTAAGGACAGGATTTATCTCATGGTAGTCTATCCTTGGGGGAACATTAGTGCCATTATGACACCCAGGGCTAGATGGGACAGGAGCAGTGACGGAAACAAGTTCTGCCCCATCTCATAACAGGTTCTTTTTACTAACATGTGCTAATGGATTTAGGGCTCCTTTTACGAAGGTGCGTTAGGGCCTTAACGCGCAGAATAGCGTGCGATAAAATGTCACGTGCGCTAGCCGCTACCGCCTCCTCTTGAGCAGGCGGTAGTTTTTGGGCTAGCGCGCATTAATGCACACGCTAATCCGGTGCGTGAGCTAAAAACGCTAGCGCACCTTCAGAAAGGAGCCCTTAGTATGCACGATCAATTAGCGTTCACTAAATGCTAAGAAGCCCATGGGAATCAAATGACTTTTTAGTATTTATCATGTGTTAAATCCATTAGTACATCTTAATAAAAGGAGCCCTAAATGACCAGGGATTACCTCCGGGTAAGTCCCAGTGATGGTTGGTGGGGGAGAGTCATGTTAGAGTAAGGAAGAGGGGCTTTGTACTGGGCAAGGGTTTGACAATAGGCTTCAAGGAAGGTGTCTCTGAAGGAATCAGATTTGGTGAGGGAGTGGGGGGAGAGGTTAGTTGGAGATAGTTTGAGGAACAGCAGTAGTGTTGGAGGGGAACGGATCAAGTGCAGGGCAGGAAGGCTTTGCTGGGGTATCATTGCATTCCTGGGCAGAAAGCATGGGCTAGACCTGCACTTTCTGACAAGGTATACAATGTGGTGCCCATGTGGTAAGGTGTCTGCCCTGTGTGCTAGATGCAAGGCAGATGCTGGACTTGTCCCCTGCATTAATCACACATGCTTTGCACTTACCACATGCCAGTTTTTGTGCCTACTGCATGGTAAGTGCAAACACTTGCTGTACTTTAATAAAAGGATTCCAAATTTGCCCAGGAATAAGTCCACTGTGGGTTCAGCCCAATCAACCAACTTCCTAAATTCAGAGCCATTATTTTGCCATTGTAGCTCCAAAGACTTATCTTATTTCATTCTGGAGTGCCAATTTGTAGAAACAAAATTCTATATTTTGACATTGTTTCAGATCATTGATTGAACCATATCCACATCATTCTGGTTAGGCTGAGAACTTTTCAGCACCCCTTCGTGTTAAGTTACACGATAACCGGAACTGAGCTAGCGAAATGCAAGCTATGTACTCGTACATTGCCTGTTGGATAGGTCGTCTATGCACAGTGCAGCACACTGCCTTTGGTCGTGTAGCAGTCACGAAGTTAGAAACATGGGCGCTCCAATGCAAAATTACACAATTGAAGAACAACATGCATTGTGCACTTTCTTTGGGCAGAGGCAGTGAAACCCGTGGAAAATTTACCATCAGATATTGACTCAGTATAGACATAGCACCATGAATCAATGAAAGGTTTTATGAGTTGGGAAAAACATTTAAAGGGGTAATAATAATAATAATAATAACAGTTTATATACCACAGGACCGTGAAGTTCTTTGCGGTTTACAATGATTAAAATGCTACAAATTGAGTAGAACTAACAAAGTTAGAAATTAGTGACTAGCAGTTCTAGAGATCAGTTGTTATGAGAAAGATTGTGCAGATCAGCTACCTAAGTACTTCAAGCTCATATCTAAAGCCAAGAAGTTTGATCACGTAACACCCCTCCTCAAGAAAGCACAGTGGCTTCCGGTTGCTCACCGGATAACATATAAAGTAACTATGTTTGCTCACATTCAAATCCCTTCTTTACAAAACTCCAGCTTTCATTTATAAGCTACTAATTTCATATACTTCCAATAGAACGTTGAGATCTATTGAACAGCATTTGCTGACGATTCCCTCTCTTAGAATTATTAATACTAGATGGCAATTGATTTTTTCTGTTACAGCCCCCCAAACTTGGAACTCACTTATTTACTTGAGGGAAGAACACAACTTGGAAAAATTCAAAAGTAAACTATAGATCTTTCTTTTTAAATACGCCTTTGAAAATTAGCCATTAGGCTTCCAACTAATTTTACTTTTTCTGCCTAATCTTAATGAAGTAATTTTTAACTTCCCTTTCCTTATGTATCTTCCTTGTATGACCCTTTAACTTTCAAATAATTTGTAGTTCTTATCCCTTCCCTCCCTTGTATTCTTAGTTCTGTTAAATTTGTCAATAATCCTGTTGGACTTTGTTTTTGTTATGCATTGTATTGTTCCCCATACTTTGTAAATTTTATTATTATGTACATCGCTTAAAATTATGATTAAGCGATTAATCAAATCTCTATTAAACTTGAAACTTGTGTCTCCTAAATTCCCCATAGTTATTGGCATGCATAAGTAACTGTTCTAGATCTTTACCCAATGATGCTGCTTGATAAGGGAAAAGATGTTGATGATGTCTTAAATTTGCAACCTCTAACTGGTGGAGAAACAAGCTTCAAGTGTGAGCTTCTCTTATGTCTGTTGGTTGATAAAGAGAAAAGGTCAGTTATATATGTAGGGGCTAGACCAAATAGTACCTTGAAGCAAAAACATCCAAACTTAAACTTCACACGTGCTTCCATCGGCAACCAGTGCAGTAGCCAGTAGGAAGGAGTTACTTAATTGGACTTCTTCAACCCCAAAATTAGCCTGACCGCTGCATTTTGCACCAGTTGTAATTGCTGCATATTCTTCTGGGAAATTGCCAGATGGGCGATATTACAGTAATCAAGTTGGCTTAGTATAAGGGATTGTACCAAAATTCTGAAGGATGAAGCATCAAAATATGCTTTAATGGACCGAAGCTTCCAGAAAGTTAAAAAAAAAAAACCCTTTCTAACCAAAGAGTCCACCTGGTCTTTCATGGTTAGGCCCTGGTCCAGTATTACCCCCAAGACCTTCATAGCAGATTGAATAGGGTAACTAAGTTTATTGATGCATAATGATGCTTTAGTGTCAAGTGGGTGTGGCGAGGCTATAAAGAATTTTGTTTTTTCTGAATTAAGCTTGGTTGTTCTGGTCACCCATCAACATTGCGTGCACAAGAGCACATTGACAGGGCAGATGCCTTGATTAGAGAAGACTGATGGATAATGGCATCTCAATTGGCTGCAAATTTGGATATCAGCTGTTGATCTGCATTTGCCTTAATACATAATGACTTGGGATACAGGAAAGTCTATGCATGATGGGTTCCCAAACAGATTACTGATCTGCACCAGCAACAGCATGTGGAGATTGTGACCCAGTTCCTGAGACAGTATGAAGAAGATCCTAGTATTCTGGAGAGAATTATCACTGGCAACGAGACATGGATGCATCACTGCAACCCGGACAGCAAAAGACAAAGCATGATGAAGTAAAGGAAGAGGTGCTCACCTGGCTTTGGAAGCATCCTAAAAGCTGCTTCTCTGCAGGAATGCAGAAACGTCTTGAACAATGCAAGAAATGTGTCATCTTGCATGGGGACGGTGTGGAAAAGTAATATGTTCAGTTGCTCAGTTACTTCTATAAAAGCCATTGAATGTATTTTGCTTTTGCTTTTTGATTTATCTTCATATATAGATAGGCAGATAAATATCATTCGTTATCTTTAAAAACTATGCACAAATCATCTTTGAATAATTCTAATGCTAATTGCATAAATGGCATGGGATAATCTGACCAGAATCAAATCTGGTTCAGGGGACAGAACTGTGGTCATTAGAGATCACTCTAAGGAAAGGGATCCAGTAGTGTGCCTCAAGGTTCTGTTCTTGGGCCTGTTCTTTTTAACATTTTTGTAAACAATATTGCTGTATAGTTGTCTGGTGAGATTTGCCTCTTTGCAGATGATACAAAAATCTCCATTAAAATAGACATCCCTGATGGTTTGGATAACATGAGGAAGGACCTAGTGAAGCTTGAGGAATGGTCTGAAATTTAGCATTTAAGATTTAATGCTAAGAAATGCAAGGTAATGCTTTTTATTTATTTATTTCATTTATTCATTCAATTTTATTTTTTTTAGCCCATCTTCCCCAAAGAGCCCAGATCAGGTTGCAAGTTTACTTATAAAAGCTAACAATACAATAGTTGGGGTAGTGATTTCAAATAAGCATAAGACATATAATACAATATTTTGGGCTGTAAAAACCCAAGGGTACAGTTCAGTTATGGTGGTGAAGAAATTTTGTTCACAAAAGAGGAACGAGACTTGGGTGTGATAGTATGTGATGATCTTAAGGTGGCCAAACAGGTTGAAAAGGCGACAGCGAAAGCTAGAAGAGTGCTTGGATGCATAGGGAGAGGAATGGCCAGTAAGAAAAAGGAGGAATTAATGTCCCTGAATAATACTCTGGTGAGATCTCATTTAGAATATTGTGTACAGTTCTGGAGATTGCACTTTCAGAAAGATATGAACAGGATGGAGTCGGTCCAGAGGAAGTTTACTAAAACGCTCAGTGGTCTTCATCATAAGGCATTTGTGGGCAGACTCAAAAATCTTAATATGTATATTTTGGAGTAAAGGCAGGAGGGGGGAGATAAGAGAGAGATGTGGCATAAATACTCATGAGGCGAGTCTTTTTGAAATGAAAGGATACTCCAGAATGAGAGGGCATGAGATGAAGTTAAGAGGTGATAAGTTCAGGAGTAATCTAAGGAAATACTCCATTACAGAAAGGATGTTAGATGCAATGAATAGCCTCACAGTAGAGGTGGTGGAGACAAAGACTGAATTCAAGAAAGTGTGGGACAGGCAAGTTTCAAGTTTCAAGTGGGATCTCTTAAGGAGAGGAGGAGTTAGTAGATGCTGCAGATGGGCAGACTGCATGGTCCATTTGGCCTTTATATGCCATCATGTTTCTATGTTTATAGGGGTGTCAGGTCAAAACCGCGGAAGACAAAGGTGCGCGCCGACAACTGAGCGCAGCACGGAGGCGCGCGCCGAAGAAAATAACTGTTTTTAGGGGCTCCGATGGGGGTGTGGGGGGGAACCCCCCCACTTTACTTTATACAGATTGTGCCGCGTTGTGGGGGCATTGTGGGTGGTTTGGGGGGTTGTAACCCCCCACATTTTACTAAAAACTTCACTTTTTCCCTAAAAACAGGGAAAGAGTTAAGTTTACAGTATAATAAGGGGGGTTACAACCCCCCAAACCACCCACAATGCCACCGCGATCTGTATTAAGTAAAGTAGGGGGCTCCCCAACAAAACCCCCGTCAGAGCCCCTAAAAACTGTTATTTTCTTCGGCGCGCACCTCCATCTTGCGCTCAGTTGTCGGCGTGCGCCTTTGTCTTCCGCGGTTTTGTCTATGAACCATTTCTAGGAGTTATATGGCTGCTAGAATGCTGCATTCCACATAAAAAATATATATATTTTGCCATCCAGCATATTTGTAGTGGTTCTTGATGCAGTATACTGTACTTTGTAATAGAGCATTTAATGGAGTCCTCTGTTTTGAGATAGATTGCTATACTTGGTTCACTCAGAATGGTAAAGAATACAGTGCTCTGTGTTTTTGCTCTGTATATAATCACTTTCTGATGTTGAAAAATAACTTGCTGTGCAGGTAGCCCTTTCCCTGCCCTCTGGTACAATGACTTCTTGTTTGCTAAATTCCTAACAGCAAGGAAGCCGCAGTGGTATCAAAACAACCACAGAGAGGAAAAAGAGATTGGAAAATGATGAACCATTAAATGAGAATAGTATGTTTAGAGTGTCATAAGATTTATTTTTCTAGGTTTGCATTTCTTAGACTAAGCTTTCAGCACTGTTTTGCAAACTGATGACCCTTTGTACTAACTGTTATTCTAATAAATACAATATTTTTTTTTAAAAACCATTAAGTAATTAGACTCCTGTCCCAGTTAAAATTTAGATCCTGTTAGAAAAAGACATAGGAGTTGATACTCATTGAGGTTTAACCAGCTAGAAATGGCTCCTGGCCAGGTAAATCACATATTCATCACTTAAACCAGTTAGTACTGCAAATATCACCACTAAACTAAAAGCCAGCTATTTTGAACGTGGCCCAGGGGTAGAGACGGTTTTTGTATAATTAAGTGCCAATGTTCAGCACTTAACCACCTAAGTTAAATGGCCATATTGGACAGCATACAAGCCAGTTCTATCTTTAAAGATGCATATGACAAGTAGACGCTAGATCGCATATAGAAGGAAGAACATATCCCCTTCCCAGTGTATTGATCTTTTACGTTCTTTCTTTCCTATTATAAATTGTACTCCCCCCAATCCAATTTTTATCTTGTAAGTCAGTAAAGTCTTGTTATCTAATGTCTTCCCTTGAATTTTAATAGTCTTAATATTGTACACCGCTTAGACAATTTATTTAAAGTGGTATATCAAATTTTAAATAAAACTTGAAAACTTGAATATTGTACTTAACCGTATAAGAGATAGCTGACTGCATAAATCCAGATACTCAATGCCGGTGCCTGGACATGACCTGGCATTGAATATCTGGGAATAATGGTACTGCCTTAATTCCTTGGAAAGATCCACATAAGGGTATGCTAAGGCCATTTATAGTATAGCTGGAAATGCAGATTTTTCCATTTTCTGAATTAATGGTCAATTGCTAATTTTGTTTTTAGCATGTTAGCTCTTTCCGCCACCCGTAACAGCTCACATGCTAATCACGCTTTAATCAATTATGCACTCAGGAATGGAAATGTGCTAACTGAGGAACACAGAAATGTCCACACTCCAACCCCAGATGTGCCCCCTTGGCAAAAAAAATAAAAAATAATTTATTTAACATGTGGTTTGCATGCATACATTGCAAAATTATCAAGGGATGCCTCAGCGCGTCCCACAGTAAGCCACTTTCAGCTATCAAGCAGGTAAAGTATGGATAGACGATCTGATTCGACAGACTGCATCTTATTGCACTTTTAGAAAATCAGTTAAGACCCATTTGTTCAAAAAATTTGTTACTTGATTGGACTATGTCATAGTTTTTATATTGTAAATGGAATATTGTACTGTGCCTTCTTGAATAATTTGTACTGTCACTGACATGTTCAGTCCTCTTACTTTGTGAACCACCAATAACTTTTTGGGTGTTGGCGATATAGAAAAATTAAGTTATTATTATTATCATTGAGAATGCACTACTGTAGGGCTGCCCAAGTCCAGTCCTCGAGATCTACTTGCAGGCCAGGTTTTCTGGATATCCACAATGAACATGCATGAGAGAGATTTGCATACCAAGAAGGCAGTGTAGGCAAATCTCTATCATGCATATTCATTGTGGATATCCTGAAAACCTGGCCTGCCAGTAGATCTCGAGGACCGGACTTGGGTAGCCCTGCATTACTGCTTACTGCAGCTTTGTAAAAGGACCCCATACATGTTGTCTCCTATATGAGAGTGGTGCCTTACTAAAAAGAGAGTTCCAGCCCTTGAGTTTACATAGAACTAAATATTCAGTTTACCGGATTTCTGGAGTTTTCCTTCCTTGATTGGAGTGAAGCTCAAAACAGAGACATCACTGCTGAAGTACAGATAGTAGGTAGTTCATCCACATGCAGTAGATTCCTGTAAACCAGGTCAAGAAAGCTCCCAGGAAGTTGCCAGACTGACTCAGCCCTTCCTAGCAATTACAGTTTATTTTCATTGGCTATTTATGTACTTTGGAGAATTCTGATGCAACAGAGAAAAGATTCCGTTGAGAACTGTGAGGGAACCATGGAGGATAATGAAAATGGCTCCTAGCCGGTTAAATAGTAAATTAGTGCCCAACTGCAGTTTATTTATTTTTGTACATTTCTGTTCCGCATTATCCAAAAGTCTAGGTGGATTACATCAAACATACACAGCATTAAATAAGACAACAAACAATAAACAGTCAGTGACAATTAACAAGTCAAAATTGACCAGTATGGTTAAAAAGAGGATACTCTCATGAAGATGCCATAGGCATGGAGGAAAAGAATAATTTTAAGCTTCTTAAAAGAACCAAAACTGGACAAGAGAGTAGAAGGCAAGGTGTTCCAAAGTTTAGCTTACTAATTCTCACTGAATATTCATGTTTAGTAGCTAACCGGCTAGGCCTGGATATTCAGCGCCTAACTGACTATTCTTAGCAACTAAAATAGACCACATAAATAGCAGGCCTATCTTTAGCTGCTAAATGCTTAACCAGTTTAGTTGCCGCTGCTAAAAATAAAACCTGATATTCAATGCCGATCACCGGAAACAGCCCAGCTTTGAATATCCAGGTTGAGCACTGGCATCAGGTACTGGCTGAATATCGATCCCATAGAATACTAGATCTTATGTGTATAAATGTATACTTATCTGCCAAATGTATACTTATCATGATTGAGACATTTAAATACATCTCCAGACGTATCGAGGTGGAAGAAGATATTTTTCTTCTCCAGGGACCCTCAGCCACAAGAGGGCATCCGCTTAAACTCAGGGGCGGGAAATTTCATGGGGACACCAGAAAGTATTTCTTCACCGAAAGAGTGGTTGATCATTGGAACAAGCTTCCAATACAGGTAATCGAGGCCAACAGCGTGCCAGATTTTAAGGGTAAATGGGATGCCCAGTGGGATCCTTAAGAGGGTGGAGTTAAGGATGGGTCATTAAGAGAGGGATCTCCAGGAGAGCAGACTCAGGGGGGTGGGTCTGTGAAGTGGGCAGACTTGATGGGCTATGGCCCTTATCTGCCGTCATTTTTCTATGTTTCTATGTTCTATGTTTCTAAAGTGCCAGAAGGCACTTAAGCACTATTCTTTAACAGCTTGCATAAGTGGCATGGCAGGTAAATGCAAGGGAAGCATATAAATGGGTGGAGCATGGGCACAACTTCCACTTGTGTAACACAGAGCAGCGGTCCCCAATCCTGTCCTGGTGGATCACCAGCCAATCAGGTTTTCGGAATAGCCCTAATGAATATATATGAGAGAGATTTGCATATACTGGAAGTGAAAGGCATGCGAATCTGCCCCAGGCTTATTCATTAGAGCTATCATGAAAACCTGACTGGCTGGTGGTCCTCCACGACAGGATTGGGGGACCACTGACTTATTAAATTCTGTCAGTTATGCATGTCTCTGCTGTATCTGTGCAGTCAATTATGCTCGGTCTGTGACTGGTATAAGCGGGGGCATATATTGGCCAGGTTCTCTAAATGGCGCTATAGTTTTTTAGGCGCTGGTAGACGCCCCAAGCTAAGTGAAAAATGCCATTTAAATTATGTTGTAAACCGATTTTCAAGGCGCCATAATCACCCTCCATAGGCACTTTATGGCATCTAATGCTGTAATTGGCATTAGGCGCCATAAAGTGCCTATGGAGGTGCAATTCACGTCAAAGGTAGGTGGTGGAAAGGTAGGCCTTGAAAACTCTGGCCTATATTTCCAGCGCCTACCATTATCAGAGACACAATTTTCTAAACAGCGCTATCACGTGATTGACACTTGATTGGTGGCCATTTTTAAGGTGGCCACCAACAACAGTGTCGTTTAGGGAATCCGGACCATTGTAAATATAAGGCATGGCAATGCTATGTTACACTAATATTCTAGAATGGAACCTGGCCTCGCAGATGGCATCATAGAGTAGGCTTTCGCCAGTAGCATTAGGGCGCCTAAATAGAGGTGCCCATTTATACAATTGCCCCCTTAGCACCTGAGCCTCAAGTGTTCCAGCAATCAGAGTTAACTATGACCACTTAATACTTAGAAACATAGAGACATTATGGCAGATAAAGGCCAAATGGTGCATCTAGTCTGCCCATCCGCAGTAACCATTATCTCTTTCTCTCTCTCAGAGATCCCACATGCCTATCCCAAGGCCCTTTTGAATTCAGACACAGTCTCTGTCTCCACCACCTCTTCTTGGAGACTGTTCCATGCATCTACCACCCTTTCTGTAAAAAACGTATTTCCTTAGATTACTCTGGAGCCTATCACTTCTTAACTTCAACCTATGCCCTCTAATTGCAGAGTTTCCTTTCAAATTAAAGAGGCTCGACTCATGCGCATTTACAATATGTAGGTATTTAAACGTCTCTATCATATCTCCCCTCTCCCGCCTTTCCTCCAAAGTATACAGATTGAGATCTTTAAGTCTGTTCCCATACGCCTTATGATGAAGACCACATACCATTTTAGTAGTCTTCCTCTGGTCCGACTCTATCCTTTTTATATTTTTTTGAAGGTGCGGCCTCCAGAATTGTACACAATATTCTAAATGAGGTCTCACCAAAGTCTTACAGGGGCATCAATACCTCCTTTTTCCTACTAGCCATATCTCTCCCTATGCAACCTAGCATCCTTCTAGCTTTTGCCGTCACCTTTTCAACCTGTTTGGCCACCTTAAGATCATCCCTACCTCAATAGAACTAAATCAAGAAAATATATCCATTCCAATTCAATATTTGTCTGTTTGTACCAAGGAGACTTCTCTGAAAATAGAATTGAGTCCATCCCCCAGCCTGAAGCCAGAGAAATCACACTGGGTCTTTTACAGAGAGAAGGGGAATGGTACAAATCTCACCAAGAACTGGGAGTAGCGAAGAACTTCATTTAGAGCCTTTCAGTCCCAGAAAAGACTCCTGTCCAATGCAGGACCCTATGAAGGTTGTTTCAGCATATAGTAGTCAGTAAGTTCATAGTTGAGAAGCTCTCACCTCAAGTAAGGTATTGATTAATATTAGAGCTCTCAAGGATGTGCCTATGAAAAATGAACATCTCCACTATAATTCACTGGGCCCCATCAGAACTATGTTCACACGCCAGCAGAATGTTGTACTCATGTTTCTGTTTTAATTCCCTCAGCCCTCTCCTACTAGCTGTAACAGCTGAGTATTTGGTCTTTACCAGTGCTGCAAAACTAGTGTGCTTCTACTATATATTAAAACTAATCATAATGCTTAATGTTAATGTATGTAACTGGTTGTCTATATTTTTGTAAATACTTTTCTATGTTACCTTATACAGTGAGGTTACTAAGGGCTCCTTTTACTAAGGTGCGCTAGCGTTTTTAGCCGCTAACCACACGCTAAATGAAAAATACTAACGCAAGCTCTATGGAGGCGTAAAAGGAGCCCCAAGTATATGTCAGTAAAGTTGTTTTTTTGTTGAATACAATCTGTTTGGTAAATTCTAGGGTGTAAAGGAGTTATTCACAGAGTTCAGGGAGCTACTGTCTCTTTTGATACCAGCCACTTAAGCAGGCACAAGTCCCAAAATCTTGATTCTAGGTACAGGAGAGCTTATCCCCATAAAACCAAACTGTCAAAGCTTGTTGCCTTATATAGTACATGGAAAATGTAATTTAATTGGGGTGTAGCCTCCAATGGAAGTTTCAAGACTTCAGTTGGATACTTTCTCAATACAGTAATTCCCTTAGGATCATAGAAGTAAGCTGTGGAAAATTTAGCACTCTAATATTACAGCATCTTAAGCTGTTTTCCAGACACTGCAATTTATGAAAGCACACAGTACAATCCTAAATTGGATTTTACATGAACCTTTTTTTTCACAGCATTTAATCCCACAAGCCCATCTATCTCTGACAGCTGGTTCTTAATCTCCCCAAAGGACCTCTCAAGTTGGTCAATATTTTTACTCACAGTTAAATCCAAGCTGTATATTGTTTGCTTCGTAACTTCCAGAGTAAACATCAGACCGTTTTTTCATCCTCACCAATGGTAGTTTCCAAGCTGCACTGAAAGGTTGGTTCATAAAAATCATCCATTATCAAATCCGAGGACTCCTCTTGAGCTTCTGAACTGCTGTTATTCCCAGTACCTTGCCACAGATAGGATGAGCCCATCAAAAGACTGGGTGAAAGAACCTTCCTTCTGCCCAAAAGTGGAGAGCTCTGGCTGGCCTTGAGACAAAATGGTCTCCTTCCTGCTTCCTTTCAGAAACTGGCAAGTTTGAAGTGGCAGGCTGAGGATAAGTGGATGGGCTTAGCAATACAGCTTCCTCAAGGTGGGATGGTCTTCCTTTTCCGCTAGTGCTAGTGAGGTTGCTCATAAAGATTCTAGTCCCACTGGTAGCAACAGCAAAATACACTTCCCCCCCTTTTTTTCTTAAAAAAAAATAAATCAAATTGTGCTAGAGGTAAGTACACAAACGCTCATTGGAATTATATGCGCTTCAGAGCATTTACCATACCAGCTCATGCTAAAAATAAGGCAGCTTGATAAAAGGGGCCTTTAAAATAATCAATTTTGGGAGACAATACTCTTTAGTTTACCCTTTCTTTTGCCCATAATCATGGCAACAAACAGGAAAAAAATAAGTCAGAGCTTCATGGTCCAGCATCAGCCATCTTGGATATTTATTGTTACTATATGTGTTACACAGGGTGTGTAATAACCGAAAAGCCTTTTCTGTTGGTAAAACAGTATTTTACATGTAGTAATATCTTTGATTATTATTCACCCTATAACTAGACCATGATCAAGATTAAATAGAGTTATAGTAAGATGGCTGAAATTAATTGCAATATTACTCAATAAAAGATATGCTGTAAATCACCCTGTTTTTTTTCTTAATAGGCAATCATGGTATGGAAGAAAAGCAAAATTCTGAAGAAATGGAGGGGATGAGTCAAGAAATAGGTTTGTGTGAAATTAATTAGAGCTTTCAATTATGTCTATACCTGGTACTGTAGCCTTATGTTTGTTTATTAACATATTTGATATCCTGCTATAGCAAAAGGTCATAACAGCTTACAAGGTAAAATCATAAATTATTAAGAAAGGAACTCCATAATGAAATAGAAAACAGGAAATGCACACAGCAAGGGTAGAAACTTTCCTATAAGAAAATTCTATATGCCATACAGCATCTACCACATTCTCCACAACCCTAACACCTCCCCTAGTACCACTATGGTTAGCACAGCAGCCTTAGAACCAACAGACTTGGGTTCAAGTCCCACAGCAGTGGCTGATTATTCTACATATCACCTAACTGCACTTTGATGGGTTTGGCTAAAGCAAGATTCTGAATCTACCAACTGACATTGGTTCAGGTTTTTCTCTTTTCTCTCTCTCTGTATTTCTGTGCTCCTAGTGGAGGTAGTGGAGACAAAAAAATATATCTGAATTCAAAGTAGCTTGGTATAAGTACATTGGATCTCTAAGGGAGAGGAAGGGATAGTAGATGGCATAGATAGGCGGACTAGATAGCCCATATGGTCTTTATTTGCCTTCATTTTTCTGTGTTTCTTAGTTAACCTTGTTATTCACTGAAAATATTTTGTATGTTTTATCAAGTTTATTGAGTTGGCCCCAGAGATCTAGAATGTGTTCATTATGGGTCAGATTCTCTTAACGATGCCTGCATATGTGGGTGCCTAGAAGTGTCAATCATGTGTTAGTTGTCGTTAACAGAATCATGCCTAGCGATGCTTAAACTCTGATTAGGCACCGCTAGGTGTCCCAATTTAGGCCAGGGTTTTCTTGACTTAAAAACACCCTTGATCCACCCATAACCACACCTACTTGGTGTTAGGTGACTAAGAACATAAGAATAATCTTATTGGGTCAATCCAATGGTCCATCTAGCCCAGTATCCCGTTTTCACGGAGGCCAATCCAAGGCACAAATACCTGGCAAAAACCCATATAGTAGCAGCATTCCATGCCACCAATCCAGCGCAAGAAGTGGCTGTTTTGCTACTTGGGATCTAGCTAGGTGCTTAGGACCTAGGTTGGCCACTGTTGGAAACAGGATACTTGGCTTGATGGACAATTGGTCTGTCCCAGTATGGCAATTCATATGTTTTCCTATGTCTGTCTCAACAGAAGACTATGGACTTTTCCTCCAGGAACTTGTTCAAACCTTTTTTAAAACCAGCTACATTAACCACTCTTACCACATCCTCTGGCAACAAGTTCCAGAGCTTAACCATTCTGAGTGAAAAAAATATTTCCTCCTATTGGTTTTAAAAATATTACTCTGTAACTTCATTGAATGTCCCCTAATCTTTGTAAATCTTGATGCAGTAAAAAAACATCAATCCATTCTAACCACTCAGGATTTTGTAAACTTCAATCATATCTCCCCTCAGCTGTCTCTCTTTCGAGCTGAAGAGCCCTAACCTCTGTAGTCTTTCCTCCTGTGAGAGGAGCTCCATCTCCTTTATCAACTTTTCTTTTTTTTTTTAATTTATAAATTTATTAATTGTTACAACATAACAAATTCAAGCAATATACAAAGCATAAAGAAAATACTTCAAATTAAAATATTGATATACAAGTCCACATTATTAAGGGCTGGCTAATCTTGTTGCCGACTTTATATTCAAAGAAATTAAAAAAATACAAAAACAACTAAACATCAGTAATCTAATAAGCTCAGCGGTCAGGCAAATAATAATCATTTCATTTCATCCCTTCTCAGCTTCTGCACTAATAACAGGCAATATGTCCAATTTAGGTTTATCTAAAAGAAAATTTTCTAAATGAATTGGATCTAAAAATATATATCTAGTGTTCTGATAGGTCACCAAGCATTTACAGGGGAATTTAAGAAAAAATGAAGCACCCACACCCAAGGTTCTACCCTTGAGTTTCAGAAATTGCTTCCTCCTGTATTGCGTTTGTCTAGAGACATGTGGATCCTTTATCAACTTTTCTATGAACCTTTTCTAGTGCAGATATATCTTTTTAGAGATGAGACCATAACTGAATGCAATACTCAAGGTGAGGTCACACCACTGAGTGATACAGAGAACATAAGAACATAAGAATTGCTGCTGCTGGGTCAGACCAGTGGTCCTTCGTGCCCAGCAGTTCGCTCACACAGCAGCCCTTAGGTCAAAGACCAGTGCCCTAACTGAAACTAGCCTTATCTGCGTACGTTCTGTTTCAGCAGGAATTTGTCTAACTTTGTCTTGAATCCCTGGAGGGTGTTTTCCCATATAACAGCCTCCAGAAGAGCGTTCCAGTTCTCTGGTGAAGAAGAACTTCCTTACGTTTGTACGGAATCTATCCCCTTTTAACTTTAGAGAGTGCCCTCTCGATCTCTCTACCTTGGAGAGGGTGAACAACCTGTCTTTATCTACTAAGGGCTCCTTTTGAACAGGCGGTAGATTTTGAGCAGGTGGTAGATTTTTGGCTAGCGCACACTATAGTGTGCGCTAATCCAGTGCATGCGGTAAAACCTGTAGCGCACCTTCGTTAAAGGAGCCCTAAATCTATTCCCTTCATTATCTTGAAAGAGGAGACTGAGAGGGGACATGATCGAAACATTGGACTGGTGGAAAGGAGGGAGAAATGTTGGGCTGGGAACATGGCCAGAAAGGAGGAAGAGAAGGAAGATGGACTGCAGGGGGCAGAAAGGAGGAAGGGAGAGAAAAATGTTACACTGAGGGGGGAGGAGAGATGACTAAAAGAAGGGAGAGATGCCACACCAGGGACTAGAAGGGAACGAGGGGAATCTGGTAGTGCAATATAAATAATAATAATAATAATAATAGTAATAGTAGAGAGAGATGCCAGATTATGGGAAGGTGAAGAGAGAGAGGCCAAACTGAGACAGGGGAAAGGAAGGAGAGAGATGTAGGACCACTGAGATGAGGGAGGGATGTCAGACCACGGAAACGGTGAGGGAACGAGAGAGAGAGAGGAAGGGAAGGTAAGACATGGAAAAGTAGATTTTGAGAAGAAAGCAGAATAGTTGAAAAATTGAATGTTAAGTTAATGCCAAAGATGGATGCAAGGTAGAAAGGGAAGAAGGAGAGAAAAACAGTCAATGGATAAGAAGGCACTGGAAACATAGTTAAAAGTACAGAAAAATAAAGTCACCAGACAACAAAGGTAGGGAAAATTATTTTATTTTCAATATAGTGATAGAAATGTGTCAGTTTTGAGAATTTATATCAGCTGTTTATATTTTGTGTATATGAATGGAAAAAATTGCGTTATAATTAGGAAAGGGGGCTTGAGAGGTCTGTGGTTGGGGTACTCAGTTGATATTTATTAGAGTTCGCTGCTGGCATGCCCTACTGGCATTTCAGGGCCTGTCTGGAGGGCCTCTGCACATACGTGGATGACGATGTGATGATGTCACACATGCGCATGATGTCATCACGGTGACGTCCGCGCACTTCCAGGTGCCTCGAGCCATGGCCACTGCTTTTATTGTGCCCCGGCTCGAGAAAGTTTGAGAGACACTTCTCTAAATATTCCATTTATGGTGGAAAGTCTGAGCCTACCAAAACTCATATACTATAGGTGATACCTGCAACCATAAGGGTTATTGGGGTGGTATACAGGTGAGTACAGTAGGTTTTGGGGGAGTTTTGGAGTGTTCACCTTATATTATAAGGGAGTTAAGGTGAGATGTATATCTGGCACCCTTTATGGGGCGTTCACAGCAGTGCCCTCTAAGGTGCCCCAGTGCTCTATTGGAATGTCTATGTGGCCAGTCCATTACAATGCTGGCCCATCCCATATCTAAATGGTCTGGATGTGGACGTTTTGAACTTGGAAGTTTTTGTGATCAAAAATGGTAAATTAAGTTAGGCGTCCTAAGGTTGTCCAATTCCAGAAGCAGTGAAAGTGTTCAAAGGAGTAACAGAGGACAGCCTTACCACAGTAGACGTGGACTTGGACCAGATATACCGCCAGATTGACAAACTCAAAAGCGACAAATCCCCTGGACCGTATGAAATTCATCCGAGAGTCTTGAAAGAGCTAAAAGTGGAAATCGGAGAACTATTCCAAAAACTTGCCAACCTGTCAATCAAAACAGGGCAGATACCAGACGACTGGAAGATAGCGAACGTCACGCCAATATTCAAAAAAGGATCAAGAGGAGTACCGGGCAACTATAGACCTGTGAGTCTCACGTCGGTCCCTGGGAAGATGGTTGAGGCGCTGATCAAGGATAGCATAACCCGGCACCTAGACACACACAACCTGATGAAAGCCAGTCAACATGGATTCAGGAAAGGGAAGTCATGCTTGATGAACCTACTTCAATTTTTTTGAGACAGTGAACAGACAAATTGATAATGGAGAACCAGTGGATATTATATACTTGGATTTTCAGAAAGCGTTCGACAAAGTTCCACATGTAAGACTCCTCAGGAAACTGCAGGGCCATGGAATAGAAGGAGATATACTAAGATGGGTAGGCAAATGGCTGGAGAACAGAAGGCAGAGAGTGGGCATAAATGGGAAGTTCTCGGACTGGGAAAATGTGACTAGCGGTGTGCCCCAGGGCTCGGTACTTGGGCCCATCTTATTTAATATCTTCATCAATGACGTAGAGGATGGAACATCCAGTGAGATCATCAAGTTTGCAGATGACACAAAGCTATGCCGGGCCATCAAATCGCAGAAGGACAGTGAAGAACTCCAGAGTGACTTGAGCCGATTGGAGAATTGGGCAGATAAATGGCAGATGAAGTTTAATGTGGAAAAATGCAAAGTGATGCACTTAGGCAGAAAAAATAAGGAACACAAGTATAGTATGTCAGGTGCAACTCTTGGAAAATCTGAACAGGAAAAGGACCTGGGAGTATTAATCGATAGGACACTGAAGCCGTTGGTGCAATGTGCGGCGGCAGCGAAGAACGCGAATAGAATGCTAGGCATGATAAAGAAGGGAATCACGAGTAGATCGGAGAAAGTCATAATGCCGCTTTATAGAGCGATGGTCAGACCACACTTGGAATACTGCGTCCATACCTAAAGAAGGATATCATACTGCTAGAGAGGGTGCAGAGACGAGCAACAAAGCTGGTGAAAGGTATGGAGAACCTGGATTACGAGGAAAGACTTAAGAGACTGGGGTTGTTCTCCCTTGAGAAAAGGAGACTACGAGGGGATATGATCGAGACATTCAAAATACTGAAAGGAATCGACAAAATAGAGCAGGAAAAAACGTTATTTACAATGTCCAATGTGGCACGGACAAGAGGTCATGGGCTGAAGCTAGGGGGGGACAAGTTCAAGACAAATATCAGGAAGTTCTGCTTCACGCAACGAGTGGTGGACACCTGGAATGCTCTCCCAGAAGAGGTAATTGCGGAATCCACCCTTCTAGGATTTAAGCGTAAGTTAGATGTACATCTCCTTATGAGTGGCATGAAGTGACATGGGTAGGGGTAGGCTAGATGCACTTCTCTTTACGAGAAGCTTGGAGCGATATGGGGACCAAAACTATGCCAGGGTACACCTGGCGGGGCCTCCGCGTGTGCGGATTGCCGGACTTGATGGACCTAGGGTCTGTTCCAGAGATGGCGCTTCTTATGTTCTTATGTCCAAATAGGCAATTTTTGGTTAAAAAAATTAGACATCTAGCGTTTTTCCCGGTTTTGAAAATGGCTGTTTCTCCATCTCCGACTTTGGACATTTTGTGAGAAATGTCCAACATCGTACTTAGATGTCCTATTGAAAATGCCCCTCTATGTACATTAGCTAATTATATATCCTGTGCATCTTTACAGTAATGACAAATATGTTTTTATCTGCATCATCCAAATTATATCTATTCTTATCTTGAGCATTTATCTCATGGCTTTCCTCAGGGTATCTTGCTGGACCATGCTGAGATGCAAGATGAAAAAACTAGCAGGAATTGTTAGATCTTTACCTGCTTAGGCTGAATAATTGCCATTCTATGGCAGTATGACTGTTCTTTTTCATTGATTGATTCTTTAAAGATTGTTTGGCCTTTCATACCTAATACTTTTTTCTTTCCTGTGTAGAATGGAGTTCTTTTCCAAGTTGATTTGAACTTACTCCCTGCCTTGTTATGTTTTCAGAAGTATAGTATAAAATAAACTCTAGTTTTGGTAATGGTCTATAACAGCATGCATTGATTTGTAAGCTGAGAACATACGTATATATTATGGGGCTCATAACTGAAATGGAAATACATCTAAAAACCCACCCAAGTCGGCACTTGGACAACCTAAAAGACAGATTGTTCAAGTGCCGATAATCAAAATGGCTTTGTAGATGTATCCAGGGACATTTTAGGCCTCTGAATGCCAATGTGCGCCCAGAGTGAAATGGGCGTTTTTGGAGGAGTGGTGTGGGCAGGATTTGGGTGGGATGTGGGCCAGCCTAGACTTAGTCATCGCACAGGGATAATCAAAAGTTTGACAAAGCTGCCTTGACGAAACATATACGTTGTGATTTTGGTGATCTAAAACCAGGTCTAAGTGCCCAGGAGGTATCCAAGGCAACCAGATAACCACTGCAGACCCAAAGTGCAGATCCTATATACTCCCCTAGTGATCACTGACCCTCACATTGCCATAAAAATTGGAATAAAAACATACATACCTGTCTCCAGAACATCAGCACTTGTTATAGGAAAGCCTAGTAAAGCTGCACAGAGATCTCTTAGGTAGCCTGAGGGGGTGGGCTAGTGAACCATAGAGAGGAGGACCCTATAAGCCACTCTAACCACTACATTCATGGTGGAAAATGTGATCCCACCAACCCCCCCAAACCTGCCTTATAGGTGCTACCTGCAGCCATAAGGGCTATTGGAGTTGTAGACAGGTGGGCATAATGTATTTTGAGGGGCTCAACATTACTTATATGGGAGTTCTGGTAAAATGCTTATCTGGCACCCTTTTTGTGAAGTTCACAGTAGTGTCCTGTAAGATGCCCCACTGCTCTGTTGCTATGTTTGGGTGGCCAGTCCCATCAGAGGTATCTGATCTATTGCAGAGTTTGGTATCATCCGCAGAGAGGCAAATCTTACAGACAGCTCTTCAGCAATATTGCTTGCAAAAATGTTAAAAATCGGTTATAGAACTGAACCTTGAGGCACATCATTGGTAATATCCCTTTCCTCAGAGCAATCTCCATTGACCACTACTCTCTGTCTCCTTCCACCCAACCAGTTCCTGACCCAGCCTATCACTTTAGGGCACCAAGGTCACTCAGTTTATTTTTTAGATGCCTGTGTGGAACCCTCTCATAGGCTTTGCTAAAATCTAAATACACCACATCTAGCACACTCCCTCTATTCAATTCTCTGGTCACCCAGTCAAAGAAATTGATCAGATTTATCTGACAAGACTTGCCTCTAGTGAATCCATGTTGCCTCGGATCCTGTAAACCACTGGATTCCAGAAACTTCACTGGGGAGTGTATGGTGTAGTGGTTAGAGCTATAGCCCCAGCACCCTGGGGTTGTGGGTTCAAATCCCGCATTACTCCTTGTGACCCTGGGCAAGTCACTTAATCTAAACAGAAGGAACTGTGGAAATCCGATGTTCTTGATGCTTCTTTTATTCAGTAAAATCCTTTAAAATACAATGTCCACATTTGACATTGGAGGACCCAATATGGGCCGTGTTTCGGAAAAACACTCCTTCCTCAGGGATCCAAGATATTATATATACAGCCTTTTGGAAATGTGGAATAACCTAAATAACTTGGTGAACAACCCAAAGCACACCCCTTTAAGATTTAGATGCCCTGGAGACAGAAAATCAGTTTCAAAATGCCCACTTGGACATTTTGATTAGTAAGATGTCCAAGTGCCAGTTTATACCATCTATTGGAGGTCCATCTTTTTTGAAAATGAACCCCACAGTTACTGCAACAATTCTATGTTAACTGGTGTGTGTTGGGGCGGAGGATCCCAGCAGGTTGCAAATACAACTCAAATCCTACTGAAGGGTATTAAATGAGATAGTGGAGAGAAATGGTCTCAGAAACCTGCTCTAAGTAAAACCAGGAAGATGATATGTGAGATTCTTAAGGAACAATCTCCAAATACAGATTCCCATTAGGGTCTCATTCAATGCAGGAAGAGAAAAAAGTATGAATATGAGTTAACTACATTAAGATAGCAGGATGCAAGTAGCTATGCCTATTGAATGGTGGTAAATATGCCATTTTGGCTTACTGTGTTAATAGTTATAGTGCAGTAATTACCTCTATAATAACTACAAGGTGCAGTCCACACCTATTCTCTCCCCATCCCCCATCCCTATCTACCTTAAGCAGCCAATACAGAAATTGTTATTAAATAAATTGCTAAGGCTTCATGCTAACTCTTAACATTCACTAACTACCCATTGACGGCAACATCTTAGCAAATTGACCCCAATGTGTTTTGTCTTACGTACGGCCAATAAGTACCACTATGCACAGGTGCATAAAAGTATGAGGTTTGTTGCATGAGAAGATTGCTATGAGCTGCAAGCAGTTTGCGCGAAATACCGACTAATTATATAGTGGAGTTCATGAGCTCAAACCTGCGGAAGGATTTTTGCAGTGCTATAAGCATGTGGACATTTGAAGTACCTTTTTGATTATCATTGAGAGACAAAGACACAATGAAGACAAGAAAGGATGTAGTTATATCTTTTGCTTACTTGTTTTGTATGTTCTCAGGTTTCAGAACAGTCTGTCAACAGGAATGAAAATTAATCATGTGCAGTTGTCAAAATGTACTGAAACGTGCAAACCGATGCAGTTTTGTGCAGCTAATCCTAATGGACAGATAATGTACTGTGGTACCTTCTGCAAGTAATCTTAGCAGCTAAGCATGTTTTAATTTGCAATTGTTTGATGACATTTGAGATAACCAATGGAAAACAAACATACCCAGCTGTAGTGTGCTAGACAAAGGGCTTTTGCCCAAGTCAGTCCTCAGCTGTGGAATTCTTTATCCATAGCCATTCAATTTGAAATAGCAGAATGTGGTTGAAAGCTGGTTATATACCCCTAGGGATGAAAAGCGTGGTTGGTTGGATTTAGTGTTTGAGAACAGAAAGATTTGAGGAGGAACTGGGCTCGGTATTTGAGAAACAGGTGCGTAGAATATTGATGTGACTGGTTAGATAGTAAGAAGAGTTGATTTGAATGGCAATGGGTGGGTTGGAAGGAATGTTATTATTTTGTTGTTCTGTTTTTTATTCATTTCTTTTTTTGTATCATGTCTTGCGTATTAAGAGGACTCCCATTAAGGCACAAGGAGGGTATAAAGTGGCACCAAAATGATCAAAAACACCCTGAAGTACTGGTGGAGTAGTGAAAGGAGCGCCAACATTGGCATAGGGCTGCCAAGGCACTGGGGGGCTAATGCCAAATGCTATCTCGAGCCAAATGGTGGGGTTAATGTGCAGGTTACTGATCAAGCAGTGCAGAAAAGGGCTGAGGACAGATGTTAACTTGCGAGGTAAACATAGCTGCATATCACATTATAATGAACTAGTCGTTAAGCCCGTTACATTAACGGGTGCTAGAATTTATGTCTGTCTGTATTTTTCTTTCTGTCTCTTTCCTCCCTCCATTTCCCTGTGTAGCGCTGTCTCTGCTTTCTTCCTCAGTCTGCACTCTCAAGCTGTAACATTACTGCTTAGCTTTTTCTCCCTGCAAGCAGCTCTGCTCTCTTTCTCATCCCCAGTCTCTTTGCTATTTTTCTCTTCTTGCAGGGGTCTCTGCTCTCCTTTCTCTATATGTTCCTGATTCCTGCAAACTTCTGTTTTCTCTGTATGCTCTTGATCCTGTGTTTCCCTGTAGGTGTCTTTTCCCTTTTTTTTTTTTTTTTATTCCTTCTTCATGTATGGTTGATTTATTAAAAGTTTTTTTATTTTTCCTATTTGTTGCATGACTGTCTCCTTGGCCGCTGTATGTTTCTAATTTTTTGCTTTGTGTGTTTGTTTGTGTTTTTTTGCTGATTGTCTACTTGGTCGCTGTCAGTCTGTCTGTCTCATTGGCTGCTGTATGTCTGTATGCCTTTTTTTCAGTCTAACTCCTTGGCCACTGTATGTCTGGAAGGTTTTTTTTTCCTGAATTTATCCTTGGGCATTGTAATTTTTATTTTTTTCTGTTTGTCTCCTTGGCTGTTTGTATTTTTTTGCTCTCTGTCTGTCTACTTGGACGCTGTATGTAAGTATGTCTGTCTCCTTGGCTGCTGTATGTCTGTTTGTCATTTTTTTTCCTGTGTCTCTCTCTCCTTGTCCTCTGTGTTTTGTTATTTTTTCAATCTGTCTCTTTAGCCCCCTGTCCTTCTGTGAGTGTCTGTGTCACTCTCTCTCCTTGTCCTCTGTGTTTTGTTATTTTTTCAATCTGTGTCTTTAGCCCCCTGTCCTTCTGTGACTGTCTGTGTGTCTCTCTCTACTTGTGCACTGTTGTTTGTTTGTTTTTTTCAATCTCTCTTTAGCTCCTGATCCCCTCTCACTGACCCTTGCGCGACTGCATGTAATTCCGGTTAGGTTTCCATGGCAACCCTGCTCGCGGGTCTGTGAGTGTAGGGCCGTTTTGTCGGGTCTGACGGCGCCGGGTTGGGAAGAGTCCTGGCTCCTTTTTTGGTTTGGGCCCGTGCAGAAGGGCTCAACAGCGCACCTTTCCTTCCCTCCCTCCATCAGGTGCAGTGCAGCTCCACCAATGTTAAAAGCAGCCGCGTCGAAATCGGAGCCCTGCCACTGCCTTAGCACTTTCCCCTCTGCCTTGGTCCCGCCCCTTCTCTGACATATGGGACCGCGGCAGAGAGAACTTGTTACGGTGGCGGCAGGGCTCCAATTTCAAAGCAGCTGCTTTTAACATAGGCGGAGCTGAACTGTACCTGATGGAGGAAGGGAAGGAACGGTGGGGCAAATTTGGTCAACGGCAGGAATTGTTTGGCGGACCAAGCACCGTGAAACCATGAGGAAGGCCGCCGCAGCCTCGCAGCTAGGTAGGGGGACAAC
This sequence comes from Geotrypetes seraphini, assembly GCF_902459505.1. Lineage (NCBI taxonomy): Eukaryota > Metazoa > Chordata > Amphibia > Gymnophiona > Dermophiidae > Geotrypetes > Geotrypetes seraphini. The sequence goes on along the minus strand of NC_047086.1, from coordinate 308,071,733 downwards.
AATGGCGCTTATGCTCAAGCCCCCGCCGCAGCTCCTCTCTCGATCCTGGTGCAGTTCGAGAGAGGATTCGTGGCGGCGGCTTGAGCATAAGCGCGATTGTTGTCCAAGTTGCCGAGTTTGGTGACGTAAACCCGCGCATGCGCACTAAAAAAACGCGACGGATCAGGGAACACGGTTTTTTTTAGTGCGCATGCGCGTCCTACCATTTTATTATATTAGATGGTAATGAGGCCATTACCTATGCCCCTAAAAATGTAAAGAATGACTTTTGATGTATGTATAATATGAGAAGGTTTTTGCCAGGGGCAGGACAGCAAAGAACATAAGAACATAAGAAATGCCTGCACCGGATCAGACCTGGGTCCATCTGGGTCCGCACACGCGGAGGCTCAGCCAGGCGTACCCCAGCGAATATCTTAGTCACTCGTATCTCTCAATGTGTCCTGCAAGAAGATGTGCATCCAATTTTTCCTTAAATCCTAGAATGGTGGTTTCCTCCACCACTTCTTCCGGGAGAGAGTTCCAGGCGTTCACCACTCGCTGTGCGAAGCAGAACTTTCTGACATTTGTCCTGGCCATGTCCCCTCTCAGCTTCAGTCCATGACCTCTTGTCCGAGTCACATTTGACAGTGTGAATAACGTTGTTACTTGCTCACCATCCTTTCCCCCTGCTGGTGAGTGAGCTTGCTCCATTTTATCGATTGTTTTTAGTATTTTAAAGGTCTCTATCAGATCCCCTCTCAGTCTTCTCTTCTCGAGGGTGAATAATCCCAGTTTTCTGAGGCGATCATTGTAGCTCAAGTTCTCCACTGTACTAGAAAAGTTTCATGAATGTTCTGTTAATTGTTTTAGGTAGGGTTTGGCATACTTTTGCTTGCAATTTAGATATCTCTTTGTATCAGCTTCTCATGGTTTGTGAATTGCCCCCAACTTCTTATTTGTGGGCTATTGGGATTTGAATATTTTGTGTAATACTAAGAAGGCAAGTTCTGTAAATTGCGCCAAGATTAGTGGGGAAACGAGAACATCTCATATTACCACTGTATTGAAAAGTCTTCACTGGTTGCCGATAGCTCAGAGGATTCAATTTAAAGTGGTATAGACTTAGTAGATAAAGACAGATTGTTCACCCTCTCCAAGGTAGGGAGAATGAGAGGGCACTCTCTAAAGCTGAAAGGGGATAGATTCTGTACAAACCTAAGGAAGTTCTTCACCCAGAGAGTGGTAGAAAACTGGAACGCTCTTCCGGAGTCTGTTATAGGGGGAAACACCCTCCAGGGATTCAAGACAAAGTTAGACAAGTTCCTGCTAAACTGGAACGTATGCAGGTGAGGCTGGACTCATTTAGAGTCTTTGACCTAAGGGCCACCACGTGAGTGGACTGCTGGGCAGGATGGACCACTGGTCTGACCCAGCAGTGGCAATTCTTATGTTCTTAGTGCATCAGACCATACATCGAACAGTACCATATTGGTTCCAGTGTCTCTGGGAAGTGTATCGACCAAGCAGAGCTGTGCAATCAGTGGACAGTATGAAAATGTTTGACTGCTGGGATGTTTCTGTGGAATAATCTATCTGGTGCAGTAAGTTTATATGTGGAACATTCTACCTATAAAAACTTGCTTAAAACTAAACCATTTATGAATGCCTACTTATGATATAGTATGTGAACTGTCCTTTTTGAAATTGTGCTATTTTCTTTTGTATTGTAGTTGATAAGTATTCTGAGTATATTACTGTTATGTTAAAAGATATATTTACGATGGCCTTACTGGATCTTTGTGTAACAGTTTGTTTATATTTTATGTTTTTATAAGTGTTATTTTGGAGACCGCTGAGATTAAGGGCTCCTTTTACTAAGCCACGTTAGGGCTTTAACGCACGGAATAGCGCGCTAAATTGCCACACGCACTAAACCTTAACACCAGCATTGAGCTGGCGTTAGTTCTAGCCATGTAGTGCGGGTTTAGTGCGCGCTAAAAACGTTAACGCAGCTTAGTAAAAGGAGCCCTAAAAGTATAAAAATTATTTTTTTTTTAAAAAGTACCTTCTCAATTGAGGGTGGTTAGTGCAAATTCTTTACTGGCTTTTGAGCACACTGCACCATTATAGAATATTAGTGTGAAGCCAGCATAAACGAAAGGTTGGGCTTGCCAATATATGTCATATCAATGTCTGATGTAAGTTAGTGATAGTATTCTGTAAGTTTGCTTTATTTATAATCTGCTTTTACCAAAGCGTAGTATAGCAAAACATGCACAATAAAATTGTGCACCTATGATATGCTCATGTCCATTCATGTGGATCAAAATGATAAAGGGAATGGACCGCCTTTTATATATAGAAAGGCCAAAGAAGTTTGGGCCCTTCAACTTGGAAAAGAGATGATTGAGGAGAGATATGATAGAAAAGTACAAAATCCTGAATCGTATAGAATGGGTAAAAGTGAATCAGTTTTCATAAACAAATTATTAAAATTTTAATAAGAAACATTATAACAAAATAGCAAGCTAATAAACACAATATTATGTAATAAAATACATAAGGAACAACACAAAAAAATTAGTCCTGAAGTGTCACAACAATGTAACAAATAATCCAATATAGTTATTCATTTAAATTAACTAAGCAATTTTTTTTTTCTCTTTCAAAAAGCACAAAGACTAAGGGCTCCTTTTACAAAAGTGCGTTGAGCTGGCGTTAGTTCAATGCGTTAGCTCTAGAAGCGTTGTGTGGGTTTAGCATGCGCTAAAATGCTGCGTGCGCTAAAAATGCTAGCGCACCTTAGTAAAAGGAGCCCTAAAAGACACTCAGTGACGTTACATGATAATACTTATAAAACAAATAGGAGGAAATATTTGTTTTCACTCAGCAAAGAGTTCAGCTCTGAAACTCATTGCCAGATGATGTGGTAACAGTAGTTAGTGTATCTGGCTTTAAAAAAGGTTTGGACAAGTTACTGGAGGAAAAGTCCATAGTCTGCTATAGAGCTAGACATGGGGAAAGCTACTGCTTGCCCTGGGATCAATAGCATGGAATATGGCTGCCAGGTTCTTGTGACCTGGTTTGGCCACAGTTGGAGACAGGATGCTGGACTGGCTGGACTGTTGGTCTGACCTAGTGTGGCTGTTCTTATGTTTTTCTGTGTACAATTACCCACAGTGGTGTAGTAAGGGAGAGGGGCAGTCCGCCCCGAGCGCTGTTTGGTGAGGGTGCAGCCACCACTTCCCTTTTTCCATACCTAGGAAGTGGCATCAGAGAAAGAGCCAAAACTGGCGTGACAGCAAGTTGGGGGGACTGCTGCTCATGCCAGGAACATTACAGAGGTAAGGGAGAAGGGAAGCAGCATGCGTGCGGCAAGAGGGGGCAGGGAAGGAGCGTGTGGCGGTGTGGGGGGTGGAGAAGAGAGCTGAGGAGGGGCGCCTCACACCCTCGCTATGCCACTGAGTATCCCCTTGTCTTTGCACTTGCATGCTGAGTACCTTATGCATGCTGATTGCAGAATAGCACCTAGCTTGTAACTTTCAAATATTGATACCAAGCGTGCATTATCAGTGCCTGTATGTAGCTGCTAACTTGTCGAATTGCCTCTGAAATGTTTATTTTCTAACCATGCTAGCAATTTTTCTGTACAAAGATTTTCTTTCTATAAATGGGGAAAAAGGTTTTTAGAATTAAAGGAAGACCAAAAAAAGTAGTTAAGATAGGGCAAACAGAAAAAAATACTAGCATTGCAGGAACCTGGGAGAACTAACAGCAGCTGCTAATGAGACCAGGGGAGGAATCTAACTGGAGTCATAAGGGATTTATACTCACATGTGATATATGGATGTGATATTTTAAGATTAGAGCAGGAAAATCCCTCAAGCTCCAAAAGTCATCTCCAGTGAACTACCATGCTTTCACCTTAAGTTGTCATTCACTGTAAGCCCACATCCAATCTCTTTTAAAACCTTACTTTGCTTGTCTAACATTTATAAACAATTCATATCACATATGCACTATGAGTGTTATGTATGAGATGGATAATAGAGACTGTAATGAATGAAAATCAAATAGGGAAAGCATGAAGAGCATATCTCTTGGAATTCTTTTCACCCTGCCCATGTTGCCTATATGTATGTATTTATCTGTTTTGTGTGTGTATGGGGATGTGTTTAAATGTGTGAATCTATAATTGGGAGAGTAAATGAGAGCAGTTTGAATAGTTCGCCTCCTTAATCACTGTGTTACAGTGAGTCAGTGTCAGGGCCGCCATCAGAAATTTCTGGGCCCCTTACTGAGCAATCCTATTGGGCCTCCCATGCACCCCTTCCCCCCGACCCCCCCTTCTTCCATGGGCCAAATACACACATACTTTTCTCTGTCGCCGCACTCTTTGACCAAAAGATTTGTAAGCCTGTAATCACGTCAAGGTAGACTCTTTCAGCAGGGCCCTAACCTAACCTAAACTAATCTATACCTATCTATTCTAAATTAACATATGTCTAATACTGAACTAATAACAAACTAACAAACATCTGCATAATAAATAACTAATAAATAATAGTGCTAGTAGCTATAATTCACTTTTGAATGTAAAATCTCAGTTAAGGATTTCTTTTGACCTTTGTAGGCCAGAAGTAGATCACAATTGCATTGGAGGTCTCTGTTACAGGATTAGCTGCTCTAATCGGATACCATCGAACAGAAAAAGAATTCTGATCGATATTGATCAAACGGATTAATAAAAATGTACAAAATTATTTACAATCGATTATTTAATTGATCAGAACTGATTGATCTGACAAAATAATTAATGTGTCTGTTAGCCCTTACATATCTGACCGAGCACATATCTGACCATACATATCTGACCGCATATCTGAACATACACATCTGAGCGCATATCTGAACATACAAATCTGACCGTATATGTGAGCGCATATCTAAACATACACATCTGAGCGCATATCTAAACATACACATCTGTATGATCCCATCCTCCTTAGCTTGCCTATAGCCTATAGCTTGCCTATAGCTGCATAATGCATGTTAAAAATGTTGATATGTACACCTTCCTTCCTTCCCATCCATCCTCCTCAGCCTGTCCTTACACATCCACAGCTGCATGTTAATGATGATGTATATGTTATGATGATAAATAAGTGCATATGAAGACATCATTAACATGCAGCTATGGATGAATATATAATGATGTTATGATTGTGCACTTCTTCCTTCCCATCCTCCTCAGCATGTCACATACAGCATGTTACATTACACAGACTTTGTCTTCCCCATGAGCTTTCAGCATCCTTCTCCCCCCCTCCTGTCTTCCCCATGTCCTTTTAGCGTCCTTCTCCACCCCTTTGTCTTCCCCATGTCCTTTCAGCGTCCTTCTCCACCCCTTTGTCTTCCCCATGTCCTTTCAGCGTCCTTCTCCACCCCTTTGTCTTCCCCAGTGCTTTCAGCGGCCTTCTTCCCCCTCAGTTTTACCCATTTCCCCTAAGCGTCTTTTCTTCTCCACTCCACTTTTCCTCCCTTTCTCCCTCCCTGCCCCTTACCTTTGTGGTACTTCCCCACCCGACCGTCAACAGAACAGGCCCGATCGGACAAACCTCCCTGCCCTGTAGCCGCAAATCTAAATTACCTTCTTACAGCAGCTGGAGTATTGAAGCTGCTGTAAGAAGGTAATTTAGATTCGCTACTACAGGGCAGAGAGGTTTGTCGGCCGGGCCTGTTGTCGGTCGGTCGGGGGAAGTGCCACAAGGCTAAGGGGACCTGACCGGCTGTGCACACTCCCCCCCATGGCTGCACCCAGGGCGGACCGCCCCCCCCCCTTCGGTACACGACTGCCTGTTCCCTACCTGCCCTGCCGCAAGCAGCCGATGTCAGCGCTGACGTCGGAGGAAGGGAGGGCTTTGCTTAAGCCCTCCCTACGACGTCAGCGCTGACATCGGGAAGACTTCCGGTCGGCTGTGTGCTGCAGCAGGGCAGGTAAGGAGAAGGAGAGGAGACTATGCTTGCGACCCTGGGGGAGCCCGGGCCCCCTGTCAGCTCCGGGCCCCTTAATGCAGGACTGGTAGTACTGCCCTGATGGCGGCCCTGGTCAGTGTATATATGCAAAACATTAACTTTAATTCTATAGCACATAACTTTCCCTAATTCATATTCTTCCTTTCTATGACTAAAGCAACCATCCAGTACTCCATCCCCACATCTTTCTCATTGGCCAGACCATACAGTATCTGCTGCTAATTACACTGGAAGCAAGCAGTCCAGGCTCACTTATACAGCAGGGAGGATTAGAGAACCATAGATAGAGATTTTAGACTCAGGAACTTGTTGTAATACATTTGTATGGCAGAGTCAGAGGCTGCTAGGAAGCTCAGAAAAGACCATGGTGAGCCGTTCTGATAATTGCACATTAAAAATCTGTCACGGTAAACTGGCTGGAGCCGGTTTAATAATAATAACAATAATAAATTTATTTTTATATACTGCCTGACCAGGAATGGTTCTAGGCAGTTCACAACAAGTAAAACTGAACATGCAGCGAAAAATACAATTTAAAAGTGGAAATGCATTAGATAATAAACATAGGAAATGCATAAAATTTTAAAAGACAACAGAATGCATTAAGATACAAATTTATCAAATAATTGTGTCTTCAATATTTTTCTGAAATCAAGATAGGAAGAAGTTTAATGACTATCGTTAAAGGCATGGTAAGTCTTGAGAATCCAACCCTTAGAAAGATGTCCAGAATATTAGCCAACTGTCTGCCTTCTATATATTAATGCTGAGTTCTGAAAAAGCCTGAAAGTTGACGATCTTAAACTTCTGAATTAAGATTGCCAGGACCCACCAAAATGTTTGGATCCAAAGTATACATAATTTTCCAGTGATTTAATCTGATCCTGCTCATAGCAACGTATATTCCAGTGCAAAAGATGAAACATTCCAGACATGAGGGCTGTATCTCAATGGCTGCGTGCCATATACAGAAGGAATCCATTCTGGATTTTTTCTGTGATTCTCCTGTACTTCACGGGGAGCTATATCACCACCTCCAGTTTTTCCCTTTTGCACATGTGCCTGAAGGAGTGTTTCTGTTCTGCTCTCCCCTCTTTTTTATTTTATTCGGTGCTATCGTCCCTTTTTTTGGGATTTCTTTATGCTCGGAGCGATGCTTAAGCTCTGCCTGCATTAAGAACACACAGGTTTCAATCTGCAGCTGACAGGCTGATCCCAGTGGGCCAAGCAGCATTGGTTTCTTTGGAGCTTGAGGCCGTCCCCATGTTTATCTTCCTACTGCCGAACTGAGGTTAGAGCGCAGGCTGTTAGGCATACCTAGGAGACTCAGTGGTGTCTCGCAGAATGTCGACTGCGTTTTTTCACCTCCACCCTTTCCTGAGTGTGTCCGTCAGTCCACGAGGGTGGAGGTACGGTCAGACCTGTGGCAGCCATAAGATCAATGTCGAAGAGGCATTCTCAGCATTAGGCAGTGATTTTCTGATTCCAACTACTGTAAGACAGCTGAGGGATGTTGCAGCACATTTCTAGCACAGGTCACAATGAGTAAGGCTGTCACAGCATGTGAGGCGGATCGGGGTGGGGGGGTCTGAATTTGGCAGTTTTTGAGGTTTCTGCATGTTCCCCTGTGTTCACCCATCTAAAAAAAAAAAATCCTAAAATTGCCATTTTTGGGTTTTTCTTTATCTGAAAATATCGTGATTTTGGCATGAATTTCTTGATGGCGGACATCTTGGATTTTTAGTGATCTTTTTTTCAAAAGCTCCGTGTACTTCCAGACCTGCAATTTTTTCCTCTTCAGATAGGGGGCAGACTTTCAGTGTTCCTGTAGGCCTGGTAATGCATTACATCCAACCAGTAGGTTCTGGACATTATTCAGTCAGGCTACAAGCTGGAATTTGTCCAGCCTCTGACGGATTGGTCTATGGACACTCCTGCAGGGTGCCCGGACAAAGCGGTCAGAGTGCAAGCCACTGTTCAAAGATTGCTGGATATTCAGTAGAGCTAGTGCTGCCCGACCTCTCAGGGTCAGGCAGATACTCCATACACTTTATCATACCAAAGAAAGGCTCCGACAATTGGAGGCCTATTCTGGATCTTACGCAAGTGAAAAAAGTTCTCAGGATTCCGCACTTTCATATGGAGGTAGTAGTGGCACTGGAAGAGTTTCTTACCTTTCTGGATCTCACATAGGCTTACTTGCACATCCTGATTTTTACAGCTCACAGCAAATTTCTGTTCTTTCATGTCTTAGAAAATCATTACCAATTCTAGGCTCTGCCATTCGGCCTAGCGACAGCTCCTCAGACCTTCACCAAGATGATTGTGGTTGTGGTTGTGGTGGCTCACTTGAGAAAAACAGGTTTGTAGATGCACCTGTACTTGGACGACTGGCTGATTAGAGCCCCCTCGTTAGCCGAGAGTCAGCGTACTGTGGATCAAGTGATCCAGATACTGGAGGACCTCGGGTAGATTGTGTATTACAGAAAGAGCAGTTTGTTACCCATGCGATCTCTGGAGCAGACTGCATCTATCTTCCAGAGGCATTCAGGCAAAAGCTACATGTTCAGATTTCTTCTCTTATGGACATGGCAACTCTATCAGCATCAGACTATCTTCAGGTCCTATAGTCAGTCCTAGAAGTACTGTTGTGGGTGAGGGTACACATGTGTCCTCTCTAGCATGTGTTGCTCTCCTGCTGGGCTCTGCACAAGGATACATTATAGACCTCTCTTTCTTGGACTCTGGAGGCCAGAGCCAGCATGAATTGGTGGTTCCTTCCACAGTCTCTTTCCATATTCATGCCACTGCAGATTGCTTTCTGGGTCATTGTAATGATAAATGCCAGCTTTCAGGGCTGGGGAGCCCATTGCAATTATCGTCCCAGTCAAGAGTGTTGAACCCATTCTCAAAATAAATGATTGATTAACCGATTGGAGCTGAGGGCCATTCATTTGGCTCCGGTGCAATGCAGAAGACTCTGGAGGGCCAAGTGGCCAGGGTCTTCTCTGACAATGCGACAGCGGTGGCCTATGCCAATCACCAAGGTACAAAGAGTGCATCTATGGCTTTGGAAGCCCACATACTCTTTCACTGGTTGGAGCATCACCTCCAGGCACTCTCAGCAGTGCATGTGGCAGGAGTTGATAGTGTTCAAGCAGACTTTCTCAGCAGACAGAATCTGGATCTAGGCGAGTGGGTGCTGTCCTTGGTGGAATTCCAAGCCATTGTATGGCACTGGGGTTGGCCTTACTTTGACCTCATGGCCACAGCACAAAACAGGAAAGCAGATCGCTTTTTCAGTAGAAGAGCAAAAGGCCAGGAAGCGAGGGTCTTGACACTCTAGTTCAGCCTTGGCCACAGGGAGTCCTTCTATATGTTTTTCCTTCCTGATCCATGATTAGCTGAGTCATTCAGCAAATCGCAGCCCATGAGGGCCAGGTCATACTGGTGGCTCTGGACTGGCCTTGCAGACTGTGGTACACAGATCTGATGCATCTGTGTCAGGGTCACAGCTTGCGGTTCCGCACTCATGCAGACATTCATACGCAAAGTCCAGCCTGCATGGAGGATCTGAATCACTCTATTCTTAAAGCAAGAGCTAGAGGGACAAGTGGAATTGAGGAAACAAATTGAGGCAAGAAAAGATGCGCCTAGGAAGAAGGAAGAAATGAACAAAACTCGGGGTCTGGCAGCTCAAAAATGAGATGACAAGAGGAACAAATCACAGGGACGAACAACAGAGAAAGGAGAAAACCAGGACCTAAATTGCTTGTACGCAAATGTAAGGAGCCTGAAGAACAAAATGGGAGAACTAGAAATCATGGCCATAAAAGAGGCCCTGGATGTCATCAGAATCACGGAAACATGGTGGAACGAGGAAAACAAATGGGACATAGTGCTACCAGGGTACAAACTCTATCGAAAAGACAGGACACAAAAGAAGGGTGGAGGAATAACACTATTTATAAAGGACACCATTCACTCGGCCAAAATGGATACAGCACCAGAGACGGACGGATTAGAATCATTATGGGTTAAATTACCAGGAAGAAATGGACCTAAAGTCAAATTGGGACTGTACTATTGTTCACCTGGACAAACAGAAGCAAAAGACAAAGAGCTGGAAGCGGAACTAAGGCGGGAATGCAAGTGTCATGGTAATGGGGGACTTTAACTACCCTGGGATAAACTGGAATATCGAAAACTCAAATAACGCAAGGGAAATGGAATTCCTAGAGGCTGTGCGGGACCGCTTCATGGAACAGCTCGTCACGGAACCAACGAGAGGAAATGCGACTCTAGACCTACTACTCAATGGGCTGGGGGGACCTGCAAAGGAGGTGGAAGTAATAGGACCACTAGGAAACAGCGATCACAACATGATCCAGTACAAACTAGAAGTAGGAACATCAAAAGGGAAGAGACCCACAGCAACAACGCTCAATTTCAAGAAGGGGAACTACGACGCTATGAGAGTAATGGTAAGAAAGAAACTCAGGAAAGGCTTGGGAAAAGCAAAGACCGTGGAGCAAGCTTGGTCCCTGTTCAAGGACACCATACAGGAAGCACAGAACTTGCACGTCCCCAGATTTAGAAAAGGGTGCAAAAAGAATCGAACAAAAGACCCGGTGTGGATAAGCAATGCAGTGAGGGCAGCGATACAGGACAAGAAACTATCGTTCCGGAAGTGGAAAAAGGACAAAACAGAGGAAAACAGGAAGGAGCACAGGGAACATCAAAAAGAATGTCACCAAGTGGTCAGGAAAGCAAAAAGAGAATACGAAGAGACACTGGCCAAGGAAACATGAAATTTCAAATCTTTCTTTAGATATATTAAAGGGAAGCAACCGGCGAGGGAAGCAGTGGGACTGTTAGATGATGGAGACATAAAAGGAGCGATAAGGAAAAGGAGGTGGCTGACAGATTAAACATGTTCTTCTCGTCAGTCTTCACAAGTGAGGACACATCCAATATACCGGAATCCGAAGAAATCTTTAATGGGGACCCAGAGGAAAGGCTTTCGACATTAGAAGTAAGCCTCAAAGATGTACTCCGGCAGATATACAGATTGTAGTATATACTTCTTTCCAGACATTGCCCCCTTTTCCCGTCCGTGGAGAGGTATTCAGTGATTTACTTACCTGGGGGCTTTGATCACCCTGCCCCATCACTTCTAGTTTAAAGCCCTCTTCAGTAGATTAGCCAGGCATAGACGCTTCTTCCCGTCTTTGATAGATGCACACCATCCCTACTCAGCAGCCCTTGGAAAATCATTCCATGGTGCAGGGAGTATGGACGAGAATACCATCTGCGTACCTGTGTGCTTCACCTTCTCTCCCAGAGCCACAAAGTTGCTTTTGATATGTTTACAGGGGTACCTGGCAGTATTGTTAATGCCAACCTGGATGAGCAGCATCGGATAATAGTCATCAGGCTTGATGAGTCTCAGCAAGCTCTCCGTAACATCTTGGATTTTGGCACCAAGCAGACAACATACCTCTCTTAACATCATGTCTGGTCTGCAGATGGATGCTTCTGTACCCCTCAGAAGGGAATCACTAACTACCACTGCCTTACATCTCCTAGTGGTCACAGATACAGCAATTTTGGGGATTTCAAGCTTCGGTTCTTCCTCTCCTTGGGATGCTCTCATCTCCTGCACTTCCAGGACAGCATACCGGTTCTTCAGTTCAAGGGTGGGGAGAGTCACAGTACCAATCTTGCAGTGTTCTGTAATCTGAGTTCATCTGTCTTCCCTCATCACAGCCTCTTCTTCCTCACTGCTGGAAATCTTTGATGCCTTATGAACCATTTCATCAATGTACCTCTCATTCTCATGGATGATTCTCAGTGTTGCCACCTCCTTTACTTCCTTCATGAGAGATTCAAGCTGAAGACAGCTTGCACATGGAACCACTCCCTCTGCCTGGGTAACATTTTATGTCTGCACAGACAGAGAAGTTGCAATCTGAGCAGCAGCTTTGCTGATAAGATGTTTCCCATCCATACTGTGGTGCAGAAGTACTGGAGGAATAAAGAAAGGGCAGAAAAATCATACCAAAGTAATGCCCTGTTCCTGGTTGGCTGAAGAGCTTATAAATCAAAAAGCTCTGCCTTAGGGTGAGCAAGAGGGAATTAAATTACCACCAGAGCCTTTTCTCAACAGCTATTTGTGCCCTAATCTGATATTATGCCCTGAAATGCAATTTAAAACACAAATCTAGGCTAAAACACTCTTTTGAATTAAACCCTAACAGAGACTCAAAAAGCTATACTATAGCCTAACTGATTTTGCTGAGCTAAAAAGAGAACTATAATACCTCCTGAATAACCTATTGAAACCCAAGTTTACCTTTTCTCTTCAACCTCTCTCTTAGAACCAGGCTTAATGAAGGTTAGATACTAGGCCAGCATTCCTCCCCTCAAGGGTCACCTGTGGAGTCTGATCTCTTAAGAAAGTCATCAGAGTGCAGGGTGATGGTGCAGCTGCTGAAGGATAGTTTTTGGGAGTAAGAGCAGTTTGTAGGTTGGCAGGAAAGTTTATGAGGGGGCATTTTTTAGGGTAGATGCAGATAGGGTGGTGAAACATTTGGTACAGGGGGGACAGGCTGCAGGATCAATTTGTGGGGTAGGGAAAGTTTGGTTGGTGCTAGGGGAATTTCCAGGGGAAAATAGTTTGAGAGGGTAGTCAGTTAGGGGAGTGAAGACCATTCACAAGTGCAGAAAGTACAGAATAGGGAGAGAGAGTTTGAAATGAGCAATTTCCTTACTGCTCTTTTTCACTTTAACTTAGTTTCTGTGCTGCAGAAGCTGGAACTGCTTCAACCATAGAAATGTTATTTTCTCTGGAATCTCCAGTCTAATCTGGCCCATTTTTGAACTCGATTTGTCTTTTTAACAACTTTTTCTCCATGCTGGGTTTAATTCCATACCATTAAATTTGGTGAGTTATTTTGCTTCTAGACAGATGGACAGGTAGACAGGGATTCTTGAACTCTTTTATATAATTCTTTCTATTGGCTTGGAAATAATACAAATGCCTTTTCTGCTTTAAAGCATAGGCTTTACAAAAAAGTGCCTTGTGGAGCATCTTGTTACAAAATACCACCTGCAAGTCTTCCTGGGGCACAGAAAAAGCAGATATATAAGTGAAATGTTTGCTTTGGACATTCTGCTTGTACAGAGACGCCAAGGGTGGCCCATCACAAAACTGGAGATTTATCACCACAATGCTGGAGATTGAAGGCCAGTGGGTGAGATTTCTAAAACTAGTTTTGGCAGATACACATTCCAAAAATTGGCATATTGCAATCAATAAATAGACAATAAAATTCTTTCTTTCTACTTTTGTTGTTGGGTCATTTGATTTTCTTACTATGGTGGTCCCAATCTCTGGTTGCTACTTTCCTCTTTCTTCTCTTAACTGCCTTGCCAGAGTCTCCTCGTCCATTTGCCATTTCTTTTCTCTCCAAGTCCACCATCCATCTTTTTCTCTGTGTCCTTATCTAACTGACCCACCCAGCATCACCCCTGTGTCATTGCCTCTATCTTCCCGTCATGTTGAGCATCTCCCGTCTCTGTGTCCCTATTCATGCCCTGTCCAACATAACTCTGCCCGCTCCCCCCCCCCCCCCAGGAGTCCAGCATGTATTCTTCTCTCTTCCCTTGCTTCTGTTCTATATTCCCTTTGCAGGTCCAACACCTCTCTCTCTTCCTTGTTTCCCTGTAGGTCCTAGCATTTCTTCTTCTCCCTTCTCCATCCTGGAAGCTCTTCCTCCCCCTGCCTCATCTTGGCAGCTGTCATTGCATCTCTTCCTCTTCCCTCACCACCATCCTAACTTATCTTCCTGGCAGCTGTCTTGGCATGTCATCCTCTCTCCCCATCCATCTTGGTATCTTTCTCTACTTTCTTCTCCCCCATATGCAGCATTTGCCCTTCTTCTTTTCTTTTAATCCATGTGCAGCATTTTCCTTCTCTCCCTTCCCATCAATTCATGTGCAGCTTCTTCTCTCTTACCTTTCCACCCTCCCCTCGCTCCTACGGGTCTGCAAATCTTATCTTCCCCTATCTCCCCCTTCCCCTAGGGGGTCTGACATTGTTGCCTTCTTACCTCCTTCTGACCCCCTCCCTGGGACCTATAAACCTTTGATGCTTACCGGCACTGCAGGAAGAGATTACAGCAAGCACCTTTCAGCCATCCTAAGGCTTTTTCATGTATTCTGCCCACACAACAGGAAGTTCAAAGTCTTTAGAAGTGACGGAGGTTCTTTTTGAATGGGATTGCTTCTTGAAACAGCGAACGGGCAAAACATGAATTCATGTCAGAGCAAAGAGCAGCTTTAAACATGAGATAAGTGCTTTATTTAAAACTTATGTTCCACTTCCCCAATGATGTAATTTAGAATTTTCTTTTTCTTAGAGGCTCCACAATCTTCCCAAAAACACCTCTAAAAATCTATCAGTTGTGCAGACAGCTATAATAGCTAGCCTTTTTTCTTTCTTTCTTTCTTCTTTTGAGCCTCAGCCCCACCTCTCCACCGCATCAATAAGCTTTCATAGTGGTGAGCTTTACGTGGTAATATCGTCACTGGCTCAGTATGAAACTTAAATTTTTTTTACTCTTTTATATACTGAACTATTATTATTACTCTATTCACTTTAAAGTGCTCAGTGAACCCGGCAGCACAACCGAACCAGATAAGTTACTTGATTATTTGGTTCTATATAAAGTTAGTCAATTTTATTCAATGCATTAAATTAGTGAAGATTAATTCATCGAGGGGTTTTCAGCCTATGAAGTGACGTCCTTTTCTAGCACCTCCACAAGATTTGCTCTGGTGGAGTGCTGGGAATCTGAGGCTTTTCCCCTTGACAGTCTATGACCAAAAGCACTTTTTTCATTAAATTTGTTTAGTGAATAATGTGAACTGGAAGAGGTATATTGTTGGAGCTGGCCATAAGTATCCCAGCAGTGCTTGCCAGGGCGGAGGAGTTAGAGGAGGTAAAGCAGCAGGAAGAGTCACAGCCAAAGCAGCAGTTCCTAGCAGGTGTTTCCAGGTGAAACAGCCACAGCCCAAGACATGCTGGACTCAGGTCAGAAAGGAGGACAAAGGGATTCAACAATCCAGGCAACTACTGTAACTGAAACAATGAATCAGGATGAACTAGGGGAAACTGAAATAGAAATGGAATCTGAAAATGAATTGATGGACTGTACTAGAAATGATATAATGAGTAATTCCATGGAAATTTAAGTGTGCTGAGGAATTGAAAGGTGCTGGACTAAAATATTGTTTGAGAAGAAGAATTTAGTAGCCATGTTGCACTACAATTAAGAAGCAGTTTAAATCCAGGATTAAGGAGGAAGGGCTGCAGCTGTAGAGACTGCTGGAAGTTTAAAAGGCTGGCGGGCAGTACCTCCTGAAGATAAACGTTTTTCTTTTTCCTTTTGAAAGCAGCTTATTAAAACTAGCTGGACCCCATCTGAAAGCTGTGGTGAAGAAGGATGATATTGCCAGAAGGTCCAGCTGAGTAATCTGATGTAAACCAATTAAAGATTCTAGTTTATAACCTGAAGGGTTCTTGGGTGGGTTCAGATACATCAGAATGATTCTGGGAGGCAGAACCCACTCCTTTGAGCAGTGCAGAGAAAGCTCAAAGGTTGCATTTATCAGGTTTATGTTTTGACAGTGAAAGTGTGTATGGAGGGCAGTTTTTTTCATTTATCTGGATTCTAAAAGCTTATGTGAGAAGGTCAGTGTTAGGACACAGCCTGTTCCAGGAGCAGAGGAAGACAGAAGGATAAAGGACTATGCATTTCTGAATTGGTTTTGTGAACTTGAATTTTGTTGGGCTAATCTTTTGTTTTCCTTTTTCCTTTTCTGAATGAACTGATGTAAGCAAGTGCCCACATTGAGTAAAGATTTTGAACCAGAAGCAGAAATGCTTCTTTTGTTTGCGAATGCTGAGGAAGGTTAGACATCTTTTTTATCACCGTCATTTTTCTATCTTAGTTCAATCAATTATATTATCACGTCTTGATTACTGTAACGCTATCTACATTGGCATTACAAAAATTTGTCTTCATAGATTACAATTAATTCAGAATTCTGCTGTGAAGCTGATCTTTGGAAAATGTAAATTTGACCATGTGACCCCTTTGCTTCAGAGTCTTCATTGGCTCACGGTTTATTTTAGAATTTAATTTAAATGCGCTTGTATTTCTTTTAAAATTCTACATGGTATCTTTAATCCACTTATTCCTTTATTTTGAAATGTTTATCGATTCTCCTTTGCAAGAGGTATCCAACAATTTAAACTCTAAAGGAGTCAAGATCTTCAGTCAATCTTTGGTCTTTAAATTCTCTCAACTCTGGAATGATCTCCCCTTTTTTTAAGGAGTTCCTGTTCATTTCAATTTTTCCATAAATCTTTAAAAACTACTCTATTTGCCAAACATTTTGAAAATTAATTATTTTGAAATTTTGCTATTATCTTCTATTTATCATTTGTAAATCATTCCCTGTTTATTTAATTGCTGTAAACTGTCAAGCCTTCTCAGAATGATGACTCGGTATACAAAGTTAAGCTTTAGCTTAGTTTAGGGACAGTAATTGGAATTACTCTGAAGAAAATAAGAAGTTCCATAGTGAGAAATAACTGTTGGATTTTTTTCTGAAAACATTTTGATAACAGTTATAATAAACATTGCTCATTAAGTTAAAGCAGAAGTGAATTGGACTCTTTTTTTTCTCTCTCTCTTTTCTGTGCATGCTTAATACACTCCACCAGCCTCTAAGACAAACCGCTCAGTCTTGTTTACCTGTAGCCAAACTCTAGGCTAGGCAGCTTCTCTGCCTACACCCTATGAGGTCATGCAATGTATTAAAATCCAGGAGAACAGTATAGTATAGGAGACAAAGTACTTCTGTGCATGGAAGAAGAGAGGAACTTGGGGGTGATTGTATCTGATGATCTCAGGGTGGCAAAACAGGTAGAAAAGTCAATGGTCAAAGCCGGGAAGATGCTTGGGTGCATAAGGAGAGAAATGGCCAGTAGGAAAAGGGCAGTGATAATGCTGTTGTTTAAGTCTTTGGTGAGGCCCCATTTGGAACATTGTGTGCTGTTTTAGAGACTGCACCTTCACAGATATAAATAGGATGGCATTGGTCCAGAGGACTGATTAGTGGTCTTTATCATAAATTGTATGGGGATAGATACCGTAATATGTATGTTAGGTGCCATTGATTCGTGTTAGAGTCCTAGCGACTTAATGATGATGTTATTAAGTTTTGGGGACAGAATTTCAGAAGTAGATTGCCAGGCCTTTTTTCTGCACAGTATAAATTCGATGCTGTCACCATTTTTGCATCAAACACGATCCTCTGCCTCCAACACTGCCCATCTCCTGCTGCTTAGATGGATGGAATATCGTTAGTCTGACATCTCCGCTGAAACCTGTCTGCCTTGGTACTTTGCTGAAACCTGTCTGTCTGCTGGTAGTGAAACTACCTACAGCATAGCTTTCAGCTTTACAAATGCATGCAAGCCCCAGTGGCATGACAAGCCCATGTACCATGACTGTATAACATTTAAATATCTCTTTGGCGTTAATGTACAGAAAGTGAGTCTTTTTCAAATGAATGTAAACTCCAGAATGAGATGAAGTTAAGTGGTGATAGGCTCAGGAGTAATGTAAGAAAACACTTCTTTACAGAAAGGGTGGTAGATGCGTGGAATACTCTCCCAATGGAAGTGGTGGAGATGAAGACTTTTATCAAGTCGCGCTAGTGGGATTAGCGCATCGAACATTTCATCATGTGCTAATCCCCGCGGCCGGCTAAAAAAACTAACACCTGCTCAATGCAGGCGTTAGTAGCTAGTACAGGCGGTTTACCACACATTAAACCCCTACCGCAGCTTGATAAAAGGACCCCTATATCTTAATTCAAGATAACACGGGACAGGGATGTGGAATCTCCTAGGGAGAAGAGGAGATAACAGATGTTGTGGATGGGCAGATGGATAGGCCATTCAACCTCTGCTTTCATGTTTCTGTGTTTCTATGTTCAGCACTGGAAGAATAATTCATCCCTAACAATTTTTCTATGGTGAAACACCATTTTACTTTACAGAAAATATGAAGATATTGTCCATAAATACTTACCTTCATCTTGTTAATGTATAAGTAAATGGAAAACATTAGACAATTATTTAGAAAAGTCCTCCTCATCCCCATAACAATTTATTGTTAAAATGTACTCTGCAATTGCTCATGAATATTAAGTTTATAAATTCAATTGTTTATTGCATGTTACAGTTAACAGTTATACATTAACCACCCTTTTGGATGGTAATCATTCTTTTGCTGGATGCTATGTTTTGAATATATCCATATCATATAAGTGTGTTAGCCTTTATAATACTTTCTTTTTGTAACATGAACATTTTTCACTAACAATTATTTTTTTAAAAAAACAACACTTTTCTACAAGTAAAACAGGCTATAAAGGCAGAACAGAACCACCATAAGGCACATGTTTTAGCGGCTGAATAAAAGGTATAGATTACTTGTATCATTGGCGCTGTTCCCAAAATGCTCCAAACTGTGCACCCTTTTCAGTTGTATATGTCCATATTTATACATGCTACTGCTCCATTATGGAACCAATTATATAAGTTTACTGAAGTTCATAATGCACACATTTCAGCCTGGATTCTCTAAACGGTGTCCAAGCTCAGTAAAAGATGTCATTTAACAGATGTTTTTAACTGAGTTTCAAGGCATCTGCCAGCACTAGAATTGCACTTCCATAGTTGCTTTAGGCTGCCTAATGCCACTCTGGACATGACTATCACTGGAAGTGGCATTAGACGGTCTAAAGCAGTGTTTTTCAACCTTTTTACACCTATGGACCGGCAGAAATAAAAGAATTATTCTGTGGACCGGCATCGGTCCGTGGACCGGTGGTTGAAGAACACTGGGCTAAGTCGTGGGCCAGACCCCGTCCATCTCTACCCAGCCTCCACCCCAGACCCCGCCCCCATAATAGTACTAATTGCACCTTGCACGTCCCGTGTCTCATCTGGAAGCCTTCCCTCTGATGTTGAAGGCTTCCGGTTCAGGTGCAGGACACCCGTAGGAGCCACTGCCCATGGCTTTGTGCACTGAATCAGTTAGGTAAAGGGAGCTGGCTGAAAGATAATGCCGCATCGAATGCACCATGGACCGGCGGTTGAAGAACATTGTTTTGGGCCTGATGCACGTGCTGGCCCTGTGGACCTGCAGGAAATTTCTGTGGACCGTACTGGTCCATGGACCGGTGGTTGAAGAACACTGGTCTAAAGCACCTATAGAGGCATGAATCACATCAAAGGCAGGCGTTAGAAATGTAGGCCTGGAAAATCCTGGCCTGTATTTCTAACGTCTATCTTTGCCGGAAGTGTAATTCTGTAACCAGCACCGTTACGTGGTTGACATGTGATTGGCAGCCACTTTTAAGAAAGCCACCAACGACGTGGATTAAATAATCTGGGCTTTCTTGCTCAATGTTCCTAAGTTAGAATAAATATTGTTATTATGCATAAAAACATAAGAATAGTCACACTGGGTTTCCACAGTGGCCAATCCAGGTCACAAGTATCTGGCAGAAACCCAAACAGTAACAACATTCCATGTTACTGATCCAGGAAAAGCAGTGACATCCCTCAGACTATGGACTTTTTCTCTAGCAACTTGTGCAAACCTAATTGCTATTACCACATCCTCTGGGAATGAGTTCCAGAGCTTAACTATTTCCTCCTGTTAGTTTTAAAGGTATTTCCACATAACTTCATTGAGTGTCTCCTAGTCTTCTTAATTTTTATCCCCGGTTTCTATAAATGGCACACAGATTTCCACATGCATAAGTGCGCACTATTGTGAGATGCGCCTGTAACTAAATTGAATAATGAGCCAATCAGTGCCAATAATTGACTACTTACAATTAATTATTGGTGTTAATTGGCAAATTTAGATTTGCGAGCACATGTTGCTACTCGCTCTTCTATAAAGATCTGCATGCAAATATTTTTAGCACATGGCTGTAGGAAGGGCATGGGAGGGTCAGGGGTGATTACTAAAGATGCACACAGTATTACAGAATACCGAGGATCTGTGCTGAAATTACACACCTGGATTAACACCAGGTTTCAGTTGGTGTAAACCCTCACACCTAAAGTTTGGCACGGAAATCGGATCTAAGTGCTAATCTATAAATGGCGTCCAACTTGGAGCACTGTTCATAGAATAGTGCTCGGTGCAGATTTTTGGGGTGCTGAATTGTGAGCACTATGTACTGAATCTAGACCTTGATAACTAAGGTTCCCTCTACTTTTGTTTGACAGTTGACGAAAAACCTGCTACAGTATCCAGCTTAACAGAAGAAACTGAATCAAGCAAGGATAAAGGTATGAGATGAAAGTTAGCTTTTCTTATACATTGTTAACAGTAAAAAAAAATAAATAAATAAAAATTGGAGAGTCTCAACACATGTAAGAATGTAATAGTTCTTGGATTAGAGTTCTGGGTAAAATTTTAAGAACCACTTGTCAGACTGTATGTTTCAATGAATCCCTAATTGGACAACCTCTACATGATACAAAATTAACCACAGTTATCTCAATTTTCAGGTAACTTTATTCTTTATTTGCATTGTATATTAGGATATATTATGATATTATTATATGCAGGAAAATGAAAATATTGAATGATATTTATGTTACCTGAATAGATAATAGTGTAATATGTGGAATATCTTTTGTTCTTTCATTTGTATGACATTGTTTTTGATTAAAAATCAATAAAGTATTAAAAAAAAAAAAAAAAAAGGATCTAAGGAAAAAGGAGTTACCTTCGAAAGCTAATCATAAACTATACTAACCCCCTCCTTTACAAAGCCGCATTAGCATTTTTAGGGCTGGCCGCTGCGGTAACAGCTCTGTTGCTCATAGAATTCCTATGAGTGTCCGAGCTGTTACCATCGCGGCTGGCGCTAAAAACGCTAGCACAGCTTTGTAAAGGAGGGGGTAAGTTAGTCCAATAAAAAAGGTATTTTTTTTTCTTTGTTTTTATTTTATTTCTACGTATTACCTTGAAGAGTGGACTAACTTAGTCACCACACCATTTCACACAAAAAAATTAAAAACTCCTTAAGGGTTAATATTCAGTGACACATATCTGGGTAAAAGGAATCTTTCTAGGTAAGTGCCTTTCACTGGAGCCAACCACTTATTTGCTACTCATAATTTTTATTTTTACTATCCGGATAATGTCAGGGTATTATGTGTATGTTCTGTGTTTTCCATATCCAGTCCACACCTCCCACTTTCTTTGTTGGACCTATTTAAGTTTAGAAAAAGATCTGGAAACTAGTTTATTCTTTGAGACATTTGATACTGTGGGGATCTTTGATCAAGCTGCACTAGCGGGGTTAGCGCGTCGAACATTTCATCACGCACTAACCCCCGTGGCCAGCTAAAAAACTAACACCTGTTCAATGCATGCGTTAGCGGCTAGCGCGGCAGGCGGTTTAACGCGTGGTATTATGCGCGTTAAACCCCTACCGCAGTTTGATAAAAGGACCCCTGTGAGTTGAATTATAAAAGGAAAAATAGATTTTGGTCATTTTGGGAAACTTACCTTGCAGCTCTTCCCGCCAGGCCTCATAGCTTCATACTCAATCATCTTAATTTGTCATCTGAATTGTACTTCCTTTATACTTGATCGGGGTTGAGTGAATGGGATGGGTGGGTGAGAGGTTTTATGGGAGATTATTAGTTTTGTATTTTGAAAGTTCTTTATGCAGGAGAAACGGGGATTTTTTTTTTGTACTTTAGAAAGAATGACTCAAGATCTGGATTGTTGCACTTTCACTGTGTTGTATTTCTGAGTCATTAATAATAAAAATTGTTGAAACATAAAATGCTTATGTTTTGACTACCTGCCTATTTAAATCACTTCTGACTGTCTAAATGGTGATATTCAGCAGAACTTTAATGGACACTTCCACTGACAATCTGGTTTGTGTTAGGGTGGTCCTTGGGCAGAGCATGAGAAGGGCCAGAACCTAACCAGTTAGTGGCCATATTCAGACTGCTAATTGATTGGGTAAGTGACTAAAAGTTAGGAAAGCACAAAGTCTGTCCTAGCTTTATCAGCAAAGCTAACAAGGCACAGTCTGAATATTGGCCAGTACCCATTTAGAATCTGGGTTATGGCACTTGTTCTACTGCCCATCCTCCCTCCTCAGTGATCTGATCCTTCCTTCTTTCACCTCAGAGACAGGACCCACATAAACTCTGGTTGCTTCCTTAAATTAATTTATCCCCAGATATTTAATGTCAGTGCATGGACATGGTTTGATATTGAATATCCAGAGCTAAATCTGCCGTAGCTGTCAGCATTTAAAAAATCAATGCTGCAGGCTGAATATCAGCTGGCCTACGTGTATTTGTGGAATATAGGGTTCCTTTAAATAAAGTTTAGCACATGCTAACAGACATTGGTGTGCAGAGGGTGACATGATAATCATTGCTGTGGTAATTAATAATCATTACTGCAGTAATTACCATGGTAACTGGGAAATTTAAAAGTATTTACCCATTGTCACTGAGGTAGCAATTGGCTGATCCACAGTAGTGCTACAAGAATGGGATCTGCTGCTATGGGAATACTGCGATAATGAGGACAAAGGCCGGCCCTCTCCATGCCCTACCATAATATACCTGGTGGTTTAGTGGCTTCTTCAGGGGTAGGAAAACCCCCACTCTTTCCTGCCACTGCCACTGATATAACCGCTGCTCCAAAGATTTTCAAGGTGGCTGGCGATACTTCATGCGGCAGCCTTGCAACACTTCTGCAAATCTCCCAAGGCTGCCGCATGAAGTTTCATCAGCCGTCTTGAAACATTTTCAGCGGTGGTGACTATATCAGCAGCAGGGGTAGAAAAGAGTAGGGTTCTTTCCTGTCCCCAGAGAAGCTACTAGACCACCAAGTCTACTAAGGTAGGGAGCAGGGAGGGATCATAGCACAGGGGTGAGGGAGGGAGGGGTTGTGATATGGGGAGGTGAGGGAAGGAGAGCTGGCAAAGCATGTTGGGAGGGAGAGATGCCAGCCAGTCAACCAGCCAGGAGATGGAGGGAATAATGCCAGCCTGTCTGCTAGCCAGGGGTTGGATTGAGGGATGCCAGAGCATGGAGGGAGGATTGCCAGCCAGCCTGCCTGACAACTAGAATGCGCATGGAGGGGGAGAAGTGCCAGAGCATGGAAGGGGAGAGGAGAGATATGCCAGGAGGGAAGGGAGGGAAGGGAAGGAGACAGAAATATTGGGAGAGGGGAAAAGGAAGGAAAGGAAAGAGGAGAGAAATGCCAGAGCAAGGGGGAGGGTTGGAGACAGAGGAGAGAGACAAATGAGAGGGGGCGAAGCTGAAGTGAATTATGTATAAAGGAGAGAAGTGGCACAGGCTAGTTGGAAGGGGAGAAGGTAGACACTTTATAGAAGATGCCATATAGAAAGGGGAGAGGGCAGACTTTGGATGAAAGGGGCAGAGAGAGAGCGGATAGTGTATAGAAGGCAGCAAGAGGGCTGGAAAGAAGAGAGTGAAGAGAAGATGAGGAAAGCAGAAACCAGAGATGTCAAAAGATAAAAAAATATTTTATGTTGTTGCCTTATAATAAAGTAGTATTGTAGCTGTTTTTACAGTAAACAGAAAATGGAAATAAGGTAATGTTTTTATTGGACTAATTTTAATACATTTTTACTGACTTTTGGAGACCAACATCCCATTCATCAGGCAAGGTCAGAATTCCATAAGAGCAGTATTCTGTACTGACCTGAGGAAGGAGGTATTGGCCTCTGAAAACTTATTGAAAAATGTATTAGTGCAATAAAATGGTATTATCTTATTTTCCATTTTTTGTTTTATTTCTATTTGTTAATTTGTAAAGTAGTGGTTGTTGTCAGTTTTTTCAAATTTACATTTGCTATCTTTATATGTTGCAATGTACTTGGGACGTGGTTTGGCCACTGTTAGAAACAGGATACTGGGCTTGATGGACTTTTGGCCTGTCCCAGTATGGCAGTTCTTATTTTCTTGTTTCACTGTTTCTGTTTCCGCGATGTTGCAATGTATGTAGAGTCTGACTTCTTGGCGGTTCAGTTTAACTTTTGTCTACGCATTTCTATTTTCACTTTGTAAAGACTTATCCAGTGCTTGGTGAGGGTCTGTCTGTGTGAAAGAGGCCAGTTATTCTGATAGCATTGAATATGTAGAATCAATCTGTACTAATCCAGTGTGTTTAGTAGCTTGGAAACAAGAGTATTTCTAAAATTTAATGCTAAACTTGAACAGTTATAGTGGACATTGATATATTCTTTTGTCAGTTTGAGCTGTTTGGTTTCTCACTAAAAAGGCAATAAGCCATGTGCTATAGGTTAATGTTAAGGATTGCTTCTATATGAAAGGTTCCTGGAAATAACTGAGAGAAAAGCACTAAGGCCTAGATTCAACAAAACCCACCAAAAGTTAGGTGGTGATAGCCACCCTACTGCCGCCTAACTTAATTAAACACTCATTAAAAAAAAATAGCTACCGCTACATGGCCTCCAAGACTGGTGTCTAGATCTTTGGTGGCCATGATTCAGGAAAGACCCTGAGCACCGGAAATGTAGGCATGTAAAACCGTGGCCTACATTTCCAGCACCTAGGTTCCTTGGAATCTATAATTCTAATTTTTGTTGGCTTTTACAAAGCTGCGGTAGAGGTTTAAACTGCGGACCAGCGGGGTAAATGCTCCAACACTCATAGGAATTCTATGAGCATCGAAGTATTTAGCTCGCTAGCCCGCAGTAGAAACCTCTACCGCAGCTTAAAAGCCATCAAAAATTAGAAACCTAAATACATTCCCATCTATTTAACTAACTACATTATTATCCAATTTAGCCAAAGGCTTCGCTTCCAAAAATTTCTCTACATGAATTATCAGAAAAGGAATGGCAAACAAAGATGAAAATGTTATAATACCCTTGTATCACTCTATGGTACGGCCACACCTCAAATACTGTGTGCAATTCTAGTTGCTGTATCTCAAAACAGATATAGCGGAATTAGAAAAAGTACAGAGAAGGGCAACAAAAATTGCAAAAGATTTGGGACGACTTCCCTATCAGGGGTGATATGATAGAGGTCTATAAAATATTGAGTGGAGTGGAAAGGGTAGATATGAATCACTTGTTCACTGTTTCCAAAAATAGGACTAGAGGGCATGCGATGAAGCTGCTAAGTGGAAGATTTAAAACAAACTGGAAAAAATATTTTTTCACACAATGTATAATTAAACTCTGGAATTCGTTGCCGGAGAATGTGGTGAAATCAGTTAGCTTAGCGGGGTTTAAAAAAGGTTTGGATAATTTCCTAAAAGAGGAGTCCATAGACCATTATTGCTTATTCCTAGGATAAGCAGCATAGAATCTGTTTTGCTACTTTGGATCTAGCTAGGTACTTGGGACCTGGGTTGGCCACTGTTGGAAACAGGATACTGGGCTTAATGGACCTTCGGTCTCTTCCAGTATGACAATCCTTATGTTCTTAATAGGATCCAAGAAAATATAAGAATTAGAGGCATAAGTAATTACCGGTAAGCATTTACAGGGAAACTTGAAGAAAAAAAAAAAAAAAAAAAAAAGATTGTTCCAACTTCTAAGACTATGAACTTTAACTGAAGAAAAACCTTCCTTCTCATTTGTGTAGATTTTAGTTGGCCACAACAGGGTAAATGGTTTTCATAATGATAATAATAATCTTTTAAAACCAAAATTTTCTGTTCCTCTGACTCAAAAAGAACTGAAAGTGTAGATCTTTTAGCAATTATATCCTGAGAAGACTCTATGAAATTTGTCGCATCTAGGCTATTAGGAGAATTAAGTAAATCCATTTCACCATCTCAATTTACCACTCTTGTACCCCTCAGCAAATAATAAATATTCCCAATTAGTACAAACTCAGGATTAATTTGCAATATATTTTTAAATACATTTTAAAGAATTCAAGAGAAGATAAATAATGCATAGCAGGAAGTCTTAAATTTTTAGCCCTAGACATATTCTCAATTGCTTCTAATTGAAGTTGTAGAGACAAACTATCGTTGGTAGCAGAAGCAATTGCTGACTGTAATGTAACAACTTGAAAGTCTATTTTATATAAATTCTGATCAGCATTAAGTATCCTGACTTCTCAAGATCCAATATCTTTGCAGAGGAGTCCTCGGTAAATGTAGAAAGTTGTTAACAGATTACTCTGTAAAGTCTTATCAATCCTCAAGTCAACTGACCACACATCTTTCAAAGATATTTCAGTAGAATCAGGAAAAAAAGCAGAGTTGGTCAATGTAACTTGAGGGTCGACAGTAATGACAGAGTATGAATCGCAGCAAGATAGACGGCTGAAATAAAGTCACGGAAAACCCAGTACTACATTTCAGCTGCTTATCTTGGCCACTAGACTGCAGCAACCAAGAGCGGCAGGGTGATTCCCCCCCAATCAGCTGAGCGGCAGGGAACCCCCAAACCCCATTGCAAGTCAGCCAGCAGCAGAGATTTCCACTCTTTCCTGCCTGTACTCCCCCCCCCAAATTTCCAGCCAGAGGGATGCCCAATCCCTCCTGCCGGCATCCCTCCCAAACACCCCCACCCCCAAAACCCACCTGCACCCTCCCCCATACCTTTTTGTAGAAGGCCAGTCAGAGGCATGTCCACACCCTCTGGCCGGAAGGATGCGCCGGGGAAGGGCCCACGGTCTTGATTGACTCAGGAGGGGCTTTAGGTACCTGGGGCAACCAGAGTCTTAGACCTTCTTCCCATTACATTCTGGGATGCACCGGAAATGTCCTAAAACTCAGATTGGCCAGATCCTTAAGGATGGCGACAAGAGGGATTGGGCATCCCTCCTGCCGAGGATGTTCTGCGGAGGTGCCGGCAGGAAAGACTGTCAGGAATACAAACCCAAAAAAGATTTCTTAACCCCAATTTAATCTCCCTTCAACAGCCTTTCAAACAGACTCATACCATTTCAGTTAACCTCTCATTGCAAGGAGTTTTACATCCTCATTCGTTTTGAAAAGATCAGTTTTTAAAAATGTTTTACTTACTTATTAAACCTTTAAATAGTAATTAAATATATATAGCTTTTAAACCCTAAACCCCTCATTTAGCTTTATTAGGGTATATAGAGACATATACTTATCTTAGCATATTCAAAATGTATTCTGCCCGTCAGCCAAGGGGAGTGAATCTGACATGCTTCGCCTAATAACAGCAGCTTTTTCAAGGATTCCCCCTGCAGTAGCAACAGAACATAATTTAAACTAAGCTAATAAAAAGTCATGCAGAACAAAAAACTAACTAAACATTCTCACCTCTAACTGCCAAATCAGCTGGATGCCCCAAGGTTCCTGACATACAGCGGAGAGGCCCCACCTCTCTTTATATAACTTCCTTTCAGCTGACATCATACTCCCTCCCATATCCAAGGACCAATTAGATTAAAGAAAGCCATTCAATCTCCTGATTTAGCCCAAAGGGTACTACTGTATTTAATGAGAAAATAAAAGATTGTTCTTTAAAATTTAAAGCTTTATCTTTGTTCCCACCCTCCCTACCCACTTTAACTATATCAATCACATGCCATCTGATGTCCTTTACTCCATACTTACATTGCTGCCAATCTGTAACAAGCGGGGCTTGAAGTACCTCCCCCAAAATTCGGGATTTATGTTCGTTAAGACAAATTTTTATAGGGCGACTTGTATATCCTACATATATAAAATTACAGAGGTATATAATGATATATACCATCCAAGTGCTGTTACAGTTTGTGTTACCCCGACTATAAATAACTCGATTAGTTTGAGGGTCTCTCCAACTATCACCTACCAGGGTTTGACCACACCACTGACATCCTGTATAGGCTTCAAGAGTATAAGCAGAAGCTACCCACCGTTCTTTCCTTTCACCAAACTTAAGATGATCCAAAGAGTCCCCTACAATTTTAGACCTAGTATAGGCAATCATTGGGAAATCTTTGGGAAATCAAGATATCTACGTCAGAAAGTAATATAAGAGAAAAATTGAGAAGTATAAAGATATTGTTCCTCAAAATTAGCTACATATAGGGTATGACCAGAGCAGGCTGCAGGGGGCATGGCTAGGGCGGGACTAGGATGTAATGGGGCAGGGATGGGTGGAACTGGGTGGACCTGGGGGGTGGTCTAAGGGGTCTGGATTTTCCGAATGGAAAATCTGGTATCCCTAGGTCCATCAGATCTCTTACCTATGGCTTTCCTGAAGCAGCAGCGACAGCCAATTAGCAGAGGCAGTGCTGTAAACAGTTTGCTTGCAGCCAGCCCCAACAGGGCCTTTCATCTGCCACATTGAAAGTGATGTGGCAGAAGAAAGGCCTTGCCAGGGCTGGCCTCAAGCAGCCTGTTTACAGCGCTGCCTCTACTGACTGGCTGCCCGCTGATGCTTCAGGGGCTAGAGGGAGGGAGGAGGTTTGTGGCTGCCACAGATGCTTTGGGGGACTCGAGGGGGGTGTGTGGCTGCTGCTGATACTTTGGGTTCTTGAGGGAAGGAGTGAGAGGGTGATTGCCAGGTCAGGAGTGCACTTGGGGGTTGTTGGGTCAGGAGCACAAAAACAATTTTGGAAGTTGTTAGGTCAGGAGCATGGGAGACAATTTTTTTTTTCTGCCAGCAATTTTTTGTGCCAGTTAGTTGAATACCAGTTAACTGGGATTCTACTGTATCTATGTTATGAACCCTAATGAAATAATGTACAGTACATGGCCATTCTCTTCTAAATTGTAAATCACATTGAAATTCCTTCTGGGGCATATTAGCAATTCATAATTACTCATGTAAGGTAATATAATAGTTTACTGCAATTATGTGCCATGGATGCATAATCAAAATGAGACCATGGACATATGAGCCTACATTACATTTCCTTTTGAGCACTTACAGACTCCCCTCACTTCCTCAGCACTCTTCCATATTCACAACCTCCCCACCCCCCACTATAAGTGAAAAGAAGGGAGGGCATGGTTTGCCTCTGTCGTTATCCCAGGTCACTACTCAATATTTGATTCATGAGCAAAGACATTTTTCCTGTGAAGATCATGGCAGCAGCTTGCTTTCACATTTTACTTAGTCCAGCATAGTTGCACAGATATACTATATATATATATTCAAGAAACTGATTTAGTTTATTCCATTGCCCACCACAAGCTCATCCTCAAATGCTAAAGAGGTCAAGAAGTTGAGAAACAGGATTTAGAATCTACATATCCAGTCCAGCTAGACAGTGCTCCAATAGAAGAGCCCCCTGCAATTACTACATTATATGTTGTTATATCATCTCTTTTTCTACAGCCGGGTCTGCGTACATGCTTGTTTTAGTATTTTAAGTCATCTTAACCCTTGCCAGGTTTAAAATAAAGAGACCTGATCCTTAAGGTCTTGACGGAGAACCAAAAAGACTTTCTGGTGTGTTGTCATAGTTTTGATGGCTCAGGAACAATTAAGACCTTCCAACCGTATATTGACTTGAGCTTTGGTCATGCCACTATGATTATTTGAAGGGCCAGCAGGAACTGGAAAATTTTAGTCATTGCCAGGCTAGCATGTATCCCATTTGTGATCAGTCTTGATATCACCCGGTAAGTACTTTCAAATTCTTCAGGCTTGTCAAAAGTGATTCTGAGTAGAGAATGACACAAGGACAAATTTTTCCCTGTCCCATCCCCGCAAGTTCTTTTCCTGTCCCTGCCCCATTCCTATAAGCTCTGCCTTAACTGCACAAGCCTCGAACACTTGTGATTTTAAAGTGTTTGAGGCTTGTGCAGATGAGGACAGAGCTTGCAGGAATGGGGCAGGGACAGGAAAAGAACTTACGAGGACGGGAAAATGAGTGGTAGCAAAGGCTCCAGCAACTTTATCATGTCTGCCCCTTCATGGAGGCTAAGAATTTGTACTATTCCATTTATTTCTGATAGCTATATCTTTAAAGTCCAACTTAGGCTTCTGTATGTCTGCAGTATTTACAGTGATTTGCACAAAATAAGTCTCCAGCTGATCAACTTTCCCTTCAAAGGCCCCGATCTTCTGCTAAGATGTAGAAAGCTGAGATTCACCAGTTCCTACTGTGCAGCTTGAGTGACTTTGACTTGAGATTGTATTATCTGTTTGATCACAGCCAGTTCCTACATAACAGCTTCAGAAGAAGTGTTTGGTACTCTGATTGCCACCATTTTTTCTGAAATGGCAGCTCCATTTTAGACCTTTTCAGATTAGATATGGCTCCAGTTTTATGAACTATGGTCAGACATCTCACTAAGCAGTACATATATTCTTTCTTAGCACAAGGTAAATAAGGTTCAAGGGTCCAGTGTGATCTACAATGTTCTTCTCAGCAGTAGCTGTTGCCTAAGCAGTCATCTTAGGCACAGGCAAACCAAAAGTTCCCTCTTGGATTGCTGTACTAATTTTTTCATCTAACTTGTCTCTATTTTCTTCATTAGGGTCTACTTTCCATGTCCTTATGACTTTCATTCTCTCCATTTCATCATTAAATACAAAAATAAAGTTTTTACCTATCCTATGCTTTTAAATAAATATAAAATTTCAGTTTAACCCACAAGTTCCCTTTTCCTCAAGTTTTAAGACAGTTCCTCAACAGGTAAATAGTCATACACTAGGTTTCCACAGCAGCTATGGCCTGTCCTTTTTCAGCTCTGATTCTTGCATACTTTGGAAGAAAAAAATCAGAGAGGAGACATGATAAAGGCAAAGGTCAGAAACATAGACACTCCATTGCAAGATTGTACCATTGAAGAAAAACATGCACTAGTGCACTTTCTTTGGACAAAGGGAGTGAAACCTGTGGAAATTCACTATTGGAATAAACATAGCACCATTAATAATTGAAAGGTTTATGAGTGAGTAAAAAGATTTAAAGCAGAAAAACAGATGTAACTGATGAAGGTCGTTCTGGTCACCCATTAATATTGTACACACAAGAGCAAACTGACAGGGCGGAAGCCTTGATTAGAGAAGACCAATGGTGTCTCAATTGGCTGCAAATCTGGATATCAGCTATGTATCTATATTTTCCATAATGCACAATGATCTGGGATACAGTAAAGTCTGTACACGATGGGATCTCAAACAGCCTGCTGATCTACACAACAGCAGCATGTGAAGGTTGTGACCCAGTTCCTGAGACAGTATGAAGATGATCATCTACCTCAGTAGGAAAGAAAAGAGTTTTTAAAAATATTTTGCTTCATTTTTCGATATAATACCCTGATAGCTTCATACACTTCATCCACTTTTCCTGCAATGACTGTAGCCCCTTTGAAAAAAATTCTGATTTACCTTCAAACCAGGATGTCATAGTTTCTTTGACATCTTCATCACTTGAAACTGCTGTCAATGGAGAGACAAAACTTGGAACAGGATATAATCCAAGGGAGCCAGGTCAGGACTATAGGGTGGATGGTTCAGCTGCTGAAAATCACATTCTCGGTTGGCAGCCTGTGATTGTCATGACATGTGCACCGGCGCATTGTCGTGAAGAAGCAGCACACATGCTGTGAGTTTTCCTTGTCTTTTCTCCTTGATTGACTCCCACAAAGTGATCATTGCGTTGGCCTAACTCTTCCCAGTTATGATTGTCTTGTGTGACATGCACTCCAGAAGCAAAAGTCTTTCATCATCCCAGAAGACAGTTGCCATGACTTTGCGTGCAGATTTTTCTGACTTGAACTTTTTGAGGTGGGGGATGACTTGTGCTTCCACTGCTTTGATTCCACTTTGGACTCAGGATCTCTGTGATAGACCCAAGTCTCATCTCCAGTCACTAAATGATGAAAAAAATTCACTTGGTCTTCATAGAGCATCTCCAAGTTCTCCTGACAGCACTGGAGCCTCATGGCCTTCTGACATGGCATAAGCATTCTTAGAATCCATCTTGCACTAACCTTGGACATGCTCAACTTTTCATGAATTATTTTCCAAACTGTACCTGCCAAGATGCCCATTTCTTCAGATATTCAGGAAACTTTAATTCATCTGTCTGATAAAATTAAATCCTTGACTTTCTTGCACATTTCTGTGGAAGTTGCTTCTACAGGCTGTACAGTGTAGGGTCATCTTCAATGGACTTTCTACCCCACTTAAACTGCTTGCTCCAAAATTTTACTTTGTAGGATGATGAGGCAGACTCATTATAAACACTACAGTCATGCATTCATGGATCTCCTTTGGCTTTTTCCCTTTTGTGAGAAATTTTATCGCTGAATGGTGCTCCAAATCTAGCAGTTTCTTACTTGATTTGCACAAGGACTCTCCTGACATCCTATCTCTTGTGCATGAGTTACCTTGAGACATGTCAGAACTTGCACTGACTTGTTTCAACACACTTGTTACTTTCTTTCATATATACAGTGTATATATATTGTATAGTGCAGAAGGAGTTTTGAAAAGGCACCTGCTTCTGCTGGTAGGGAATCTGAATTATTCAGCTTCTCTAAATCTTAGGTCAAGGTGTGTTGGAGAAGCTGAATAATTTAATCTAAAATCCATTGGCCTCAAGGAGTTACAGATTTCCAGTGCATCAATTTTAAAACTTTCATGAGACTTTAGATTACAGTTTTTACTCTTTCCAACCCAATGAATATTAAAAAATTATGAATTGGTAATATAGAATGTCTATCTGTCTGTTTAGGGACAAAACTTTGAAAATTTTACAGAACAAGACCACATTTTGGCATGGGAGATAAACCAGTGAGAAGACACATTGAGTTAAAAAAAGATCAGACTAAGCATTCCAGAGAAATAAGATTAAAAAAAAAAAAATCTAATACGTTTCTATGAGATAAGAAGTTTCATCTTCTGCAGCATAGAATCTATGATACACAGAAACAGCAGTTAGGCGGTTCCTCCTTTGAAATTTCCTCTGTCTTCCTCTTTGCTATCTTAATCACAGATAAAACCAGGGCCAATACATTCACACAAAATGCATACTCAAATACATATACACAAGGAAGGGAAGGGAAAGGAAAGGAAGCAGAAGAGGGGAGAGAGATGGAAGAGAATGAGACAGACGCCAGACTATGGGGTTTGGTGGGGTGGGGAGGAAAGCAAAGGAGAGAGATGCTAGAGCATGGGGGGGAGTGAAAGGGAGGGAGAGATGGAAGATGACAGAGATGCCAGACCATGGGGTGGAGCAGTGGCGTACCAAAGGCAGACATAGTAACATAGTAGATGACGGCAGATAAAGACCTGAATGGTCCATCCAGTCTGCCCAACCTGATTCAATTTAAATTTTTTTTTTTTTTTTTTCTTCTTTGCTATTTCTGGGCAAGAATCCAAAGCTCTACCCAGTACTGTGCTTGGGTTCCTACTGCCGAAATCTCCATTAAAACCTACTCCAGCCCATCTACACCATCCCAGACATTGAAGCCCTCCCCAGCCCATCCTTCACCAAATGGCCATATACATACACAGACTGTGCAAGTCTGCCCAGTTAAATTTTTAATATTATTTTCTGATTCTAGATCCTCTGTGTTCATCCCACGTTTCTTTGAACTCAATCACAGTTTTACTCTCCACCACCTCTCTCGGGAGCGCATTCCAGGCATCCACCACCCTCTCCGTAAAGTAGAATTTCCTAACATTGCCTTTGAATCTACCACACCTCAACCTCAAATTATGTCCTCTGGTTTTACCATTTTCCTTTCTCTGGAAAAGATTATGTTCTACGTTAATACCCTTCAAGTATTTGAACATCTGAATCATATCTCCCCTGTCTCTCCTTTCCTCTAGGGTATACATATTCAGGGCTTCCTCATACGTCTTCTGGCGCAAGCCTCCTATCATTTTCGTCGCCCTCCTCTGGACCGCTTCAAGTCTTCTTACGTCCTTTGCCAGATACGGTCTCCAAAACTGAACACAATACTCCAAGTGGGGCCTTACAAATGACCTGTACAGTGGCATCAACACCTTCTTCCTTCTACTGGCTACGCCTCTCTTTATACAGCCCAGCATCCTTCTGGCAGCAGCCACTGCCTTATCACACTGTTTTTTCGCTTTTAGATCTTCGGACACTATCACCCCAAGGTCCCTCTCCCCGTCCGTGCATATCAGCTTCTCTCCTCCCAGCATATACGGGTCTTTCCAATTATTAATCTCCAAATGCATTACTCTGCATTTCTTTGCGTTGAATTTTAGTTGCCAGGCATTAGACCATTCCTCTAACTTTTGCAGATCATTTTTCACATTTTCCACTCCTTCTTTGGTGTCTACTCTGTTACAAATCTTGGCATCATCTGCAAAAAGGCACACTTTTCCTTCTAATCCTTTAGCAATGTCACTCACAAACATATTGAACAGGATTGGCCCCTGCACCGAACCCTGAGGGACTCCAATCTCACCTTTCCTTCCTCCGAGCGACTTCCATTAACCACCACCCTCTGGCGTCTATCCAACAGCCAGTTTCTAACCTAGTTCACCACTTTGGGTCCTAACTTCAGCCCTTCAAGTTTGTTCAACAGCCTCCTATGAGGAATTGTATCAAAGGCTTTGCTGAAATCTAAGTAAATTACATCTAGCATATGTCCTCGATCCAGCTCTCTGGTTACCCAATCAAAAAATTCAATCAGGTTCGTTTGGCACAATTTACCTTTTGTAAATCCATGTTGCCTCGGATCCTATAACCCATTAGATTCAAGGAAGTACACTATCCTTTCTTTCAGCAACACTTCCATTATTTTTCCAACAACTGAAGTGTGGCTCACCGGCCTGTAGTTTCCTGCTTCATCCCTGTGACCACTTTTATGAATAGGGACCACATCCGCTCTCCTCCAATCCCCAGGAATCACTCCCGTCTCCAGAGATTTGTTGAACAAGTCTTTAATAGGACTCGCCAAAACCTCCCTGAGCTCCCTTAGTATCCTGGGATGGATCCCGTCTGGTCCCATCGCTTTGTCCACCTTCAGTTTTTCAAGTAGCTCATAAAACTCTCCTCCATGAACGGCACAGAATCTACTCCATTTTCTCATGTAACTTTGCCAGACAATCTCAGTCCTTCTCCAGGATTTTCTTCTGTGAACACAGAACAGAAGTATTTGTTTAGCACATTTGCTTTTTCCTCATCACTCTCCACATATCGGTTCCCAGCATCTTTTAGTTTAGCAATTCCATTTTTCATCTTCCTCCTTTCACTAATATATCAGAAAAAATTTTTGTCTCCCTTTTTTACATTTTTAGCCATTTGTTCTTCCGCCTGTGCTTTTGCCAGATGTATCTCTCTCTTGGCTTCTTTCAGTTTCACCCTGTAGTCCTTTCTGCACTCCTCTTCTTGGGTTTTTTTATGTTTCACGAGCGCCAACTCTTTCGCCTTTATTTTCTCCGCCACTAGTTTGGAGAACCATATCGGCTTCCTTTTTCTCTTGTTTTTATTGATTTTCTTCACATAAAGGTCCATAGCCATTTTTATCGTTCCTTTCAGCTTAGACCACTGTCTTTCCACTTCTCTTATGTCCTCCCATCCTAACAGCTCTTTCTTCAGGTACTCTCCCATTGCATTAAAGTCCGTCCATTTGAAATCTAAGAGTTTAAGTAACGTGCGGCCGCTCTCCACTTTAGCCATTATATCAAACCAAACCGTTTGGCACTTTAACCGTTATATCAAACCAAACCGTATATTCCACTATATGGTAGGGGTTGAGAGAGATATGGCAGATGCAGAGCTAGCGGTAGCACGGACATGCTGATGCTGACACCACTGCCTCTTTAAGACCCAGAGAAGGCGGATCCCAATGCAGTATGTCACAAAAATGATAGTGCCTCTAAAAGTATCAAATATAGATATGTATTTATTAAAAATCTAAACAGACTCAAAACAAGAAACAATAAAAAACATATGACTAATAATAATACAAATATTAGTGAATGTGCTCAGTATCCACACTCACACCGGTCATGAAATTGAAGGCCAATGGAACAAAGAACCATCACTGCAACATTCAGTTCTCCGCTACCTAGATGTAGAAATAACTCAGTAATAACCAGACCAGCAAGTAAAGCTGGTGAAAGTAACTTCCTGTACTGATACAGATGCCCAAAAACAGCACAGCCTATGATGAAAAAAGCTACTTATCTGCACACAGCCCAAGCTGTGAGAAGAGTCCTGGTTCAGAGGCTTGAAGTCACAAAGGAGACCCTTAGTAATCCAAAGGCTTCAAAGATCGATATCCATGCTAGTGTGTGATCCCAAACACCAAAACAATGTGACCAAAATAACACTAGAGAACACACAAAAAATGTCCCAAACTATGAAAATATAAGTTGAAATGAAACAAAAAGCACAAGTAGAATGCAAATTAGAATCCATAAATCAAAATGAGATGTCCACTCCCCAACTCTGGCCGAGTTTCAAAAACATCTTCATCAGGAGGAATGATTAGGTTATTCACCGATGATCCCACACTTGGAAAAACTGCATAAAACCAAATTGGGAGACATCAGGCAGCTGAAAAGTCAAACGAAAAACAAAAACTAAGGCATCAAAACATTAAAAGTGCCTTGATATGGAAGGATACTACTCTAATTTCACTATGGAAAAATAATACTTTTAAAATCTTATACAGAGAATGTACAAAGAAAAATAAGATGCTCAAGAAAGTGTATCATAAAATAAAACAATCTAAACATAAGAAAAACACACAGCAGTACATCCAAGCAGGGCTCAAAATGGAAACCGACAAAGAACACTGAGCAATCAGTGAAAACAGTGTTCAACTGCCTGATCTTTAAACGGCTCACGGAGCAAAAACGTGCAAAACGCGATGACATAAGAACAGTATGAGTCAGATGGTTGGCCACTCAATTTCATTGTTCAAACCCAGAGGGACTAAAGTGTTCCATTCAAAAATTAACTTATATTCCTTGAAAAGTAATATATTTGAAATGTCACCACCCCTATTAGAAGTTATCTTAAGTAAAAGTGCAAATTTAAGATCTTGTAAAGTGCGATGTTTTTCCAGCCAATGAGAAGTCAACGGTGCTTCCATTCTATGGGCCTGTATTGTGCTGAGATGTTCAGTGGATCAGTACTTTAACATGACGTTGTGTGTGCCCAACATATTTTAGCCTCCGTGTGCGAAGGCTATGTTCTGAGTCTGCCTTCTTTAAACAACATGCAACGTCTCTCCAGACTAGATTTCATCATAGAGGGTACCCAAACCAGGTTATTAAAAAGGCATACAAGCGGGCGTTAAACATCCATTGTGAGTGGTTCTATGATGGGAACTCTTTTAGTGATTATAGGGTCCATGAATCCACTCAAGTTAAGGAATCTCCTGTCTGTGTTCTCCCCTATTCGTCCCATGCTCACCATATTTGTGCCATTATATTAAAATATTGGCATGTGTTGGGAGCCAATGCATTGTTTTCATCGAGTCCTAAATTTGCATACACTAGGAGCAGAAATTTGAGTGAGTTGCTCACTAGGAATCCCAATGTCAAGTTTGATGAGAACCCTGGCCACTTTAAATGTGGCTGTTGCTCGGTCTGTCCTCATGCATTAGAAGTAAGGTGTATACGTAAACCCACAATTCCAAACCACTCATGCTAAGGTACCACACTGATTGCAGCACCTCTGGCGTTGTTTTTTGTATTATTGTTTATTGCCTCATCCAAACTACCTCAACCAGACATAGAAAAAAACCCCATTCACCCCTCCCAATCAAAGAAGTAAAATGGAAAAAACTATACGATGGCCTACTAGCCACTCAAGCAGCAAAATTAGATAACCAAATCACCAGTCTACTGATAACAACTCCAGACTACAAGATGTTCAGAAAGGAAATAAAGGCTTACCGTATTTTCACGCAAATAACGCGCACCCGTATAAAACGCGCACACGGGTATAGCGCGCAGAAATCACGATGATATGTACAAAAACTTTGGTATACCGCGCTCACGGGTATACTGCGCATGCTGCCCGACGCTCCTTTCGCCCGCCCTGACTTTCCGTGCGCTGTCCCGACTCTCCGTTCACCCCCCCTGACTTCCGTGCACTGTCCCCCCTTGAAGGTCTGTCCCCATCCTGAAAGCCTGATGCCCCCCCCCGACGTCCGATACATCCCTCCCCCCCCCGAAGGACCGCCGATTCCCCAACAATATCGGGCCAGGAGGGAGCCCAAATCCTCCTGGCCACGGCGACCCCCTAACCCCACCCCGCACTACATTACGGGCAGGAGGGATCCCAGGCCCTCCTGCCCTCGACGCAAACCCCCCTCCCCCCCAACGACCGCCCCCCCAAGAACCTCCGACCGCCCCCCCAGCCGACCCGCGACCCCCCTGGCGATCCCCACGACCCCCCCACCCCCCTTCCCCGTACCTTTGGTAGTTGGCCGGACAGACGGGAGCCAAACCCGCCTGTCCGGCAGGCAGCCAACGAAGGAATGAGGCCGGATTGGCCCATCCATCCTAAAGCTCCGCCTACTGGTGGGGCCTAAGGCGCGTGGGCCAATCAGAATAGGCCCTGGAGCCTTAGGTCCCACCTGGGGGCGCGGCCTGAGGCACATGGGCCCAACCCGACCATGTGCCTCAGGCCGCGCCCCCAGGTGGGACCTAAGGCTCCAGGGCCTATTCTGATTGGCCCACGCGCCTTAGGCCCCACCAGTAGGCGGAGCTTTAGGACGGATGGGCCAATCCGGCCTCATTCCTTCGTTGGCTGCCTGCCGGACAGGCGGGTTTGGCTCCCGTCTGTCCGGCCAACTACCAAAGGTACGGGGAAGGGGGGTGGGGGGGTCGTGGGGGTCGCCAGGGGGGTCGCGGGTCGGCGGGGGGGACGGGCGGAGGGTCTTGGGGGGGGCGGTCGTTGGGGGGGAGGGGGGTTTGCGTCGAGGGCAGGAGGGCCTGGGATCCCTCCTGCCCGTAATGTAGTGCGGGGTGGGGTTAGGGGGTCGCCGTGGCCAGGAGGGTTTGGGCTCCCTTCTGGCCCGATATTGTCGGGAAGTCGGCGGTCCTTCGGGGTGGGGGTGCGAGTGGTCCTGCCGGGGGGGGGGGATGTATCGGACGTCGGGGAGTCGGCCGGGCAAGAGGGCTTGGGCTCCCTCTTGCTCCGATCGTGGATGCGGGTGCGGGTGGGAGCGCGTGCGAGCGGTCGTTCGGGGTGGGGGTGCGAGTGGTCCTGCCGGGGGGGGATGTATCGGACGTCGGGGAGTCGGCCGGGCAAGAGGGCTTGGGCTCCCTCTTGCTCCGATCGTGGATGCGGGTGCGGGTGGGAGCGCGTGCGAGCGGTCATTCGGGGTGGGGGTGCGAGTGGTCCTGCCGGGGGGGGGGATGTATCGGACGTCGGGGAGTCGGCCGGACAAGAGGGCTTGGGCTCCCTCTTGCTCCGATCGTGGATGCGGGTGCGGGTGGGAGCGCGTGCGAGTGGTCGTTCGGGGTGGGGGTGCGAGTGGTCCTGCTGGGGGGGTGAATCGGGCGTCGGGCGGGGTGGGAACTATGTTTTAAAACTTTTGTATACCGCGCTCACGCATATAACGCGCGAGGGGTATGCGCGGTAGGTAAAAACGCGTATAACGCGCGCGTTATATGCGTGAAAATACGGTAATACCATGAGTACCTTCCTTCTTCCCATCTTCTCCCTAACCCACTGATACTACCTGACCCACTCTTGGAAATGACATGTGATCTTACTTTGTAACCCTCCATCTATAACTCTTTTTGTAATCCACCTTGAACTGCAAGGTAATGGTGGAATAGAAATCTCTAATGTAATTCTATGCCCCTGTGACAAAATATATATTGGGCACACACAATGTCAAGTTAAAGTACGGATCACTGAACATCTCAACACAATACGGACCCGTAGAATGGAAGCCCTGTTGACTTCTCATATTCATTGTGAATATCCTGAAAACCTGACTGGCTGGGGTTCCTTCACTGACCTAGAAAAATGAGTAGTGTGTCTGGACATTTTCCAGAATTTTAAACCTCTCCAATCCTGCTCCCTTTGTGAGTAACCTGCCTAACATAAGAACATAAGCAGTGCCTCCGCCGGGTCAGACCATAGGTCCATCCTGCCCGGCAGTCCGCTCCCGCGGCGGCCCAAACAGGTCACGACCTGTCTGAATCACCAGAAGGGGCCCCCTTGCCACCTTGGTTTCCCAGTGAGTCCTATCTTCCCATCGAAGTCCTAACCCTCCGGTCTTGTACATGCACGACCTGGTTGGGTTTCTATATTACCTGGTTAGCTTTCTATACCTGTGTTACATCCCAGCACCTCTCTCAGTATCCCACGATCCCTTTATCCCTCAGGAATCCGTCCAATCCCTGTTTGAATCCTTGTACCGTACTCTGCCTGATCACTTCCTCCGGTAGCGCATTCCAGGTGTCCACTTATTTGGCAGTTTTACTCCTTGCGATAATAGAGTAAGACTTCTGCCCCCACTTGACCACATCCTCTGGCATCAGATTCCACAACTTAATTATGCACTTTGTGAAAAAAAGCCTGATTTGTTTTCACTTCTGTGTTAGTTTCATGACTTGTCCTCATCAAGACTGATCCTAGGTAAAAGTTTAGTGGTCATGGATGCTATTTTGAATCTCATTCTGAATGAAGCAGGTACAACTGGGGATAATTCCTATTTCTACTACTTGCAAGAACCAGGGTAGAACAGGCTTAATGTCAGAGAGGTCTTCTTGATGTTGGGAGTAGGACAAGGGTAGTGAGAAGGCTTGACGTGAGGGAGGCATTCTTGATGTAGGGTGAGGGTACATGAAGACAAATGGGTACATGGAAATAAATGTATGCACCTCATTCTTCAAGCTAGCCACCTGTGTGTAAAGAGGCAGGTATAGAGGCTAAAAGCCTAAAGGTTTGCCCAACACATGTATTCTTCATAAAAAAGGAACTGCACATCTATATTTTTGGCTAGCCCGACCACACTCCCTAGAAATTTGAATACGGCGTAGATCTCCACTGTAAATAACAGTTTTCTAAAATTGTTATTTGTACATACAGCCAATCTACAAGTGCCAATGTCTCTATTTACATGCGAAGATGTATTTAACTTAAAGGCTTTAGTATAATATCTGGAACAACAAAATAAAAGGACAAAATCCTTTGCTGAAGATATTAGGCGAATCCATCACACTCTTGTTCCCTTCTGCAATGATATTTCTATCACTCCTTAGCCTCAACCTGACTTCAACTAGTCTTCCATATTCATTGAAATATTTTTTTAAAAGTCTTACCATGCACTAAACGTGGCTTAGTTTCTTAAAGTAATGTTAATAATTCCTATCCTGCATCGCCTCCAACAACTGAGCAGTCACCTTTCTATGCTGTTTCCTTGTTGTGCCTTCCAGAAAAAAGTATTAGCTTCATTCTCTCCTTAGCAGTGCGAGAATACATGCAAATAAATATGCAACCATAGCTTCTTTTGTTTGTTTTTTTTTACATCTAGATTAGCTATTGCTTTCATTTGATAATATAAACTGTAATTTAATAGTTATAACACTGAAATGTGCGCAAAGAAAATTATTGGGTTATACAATAAGTTCACATTCTAGTCTCTTAAAGACTCTGGGCTCAATTCAGCCATTGAGAAGCCAGAGAAGAGGCTGCAATGATTTAGCTGTTTGTCTGAATTGAATGAATGTTCTGAGATTGAAAAAGTCAGTTTCAGAAGACTGACTATTAATAAATAGGCCAATAGAGAGTTTATAATAAGGCACTTGAGGCCAGCGGAGCTCAGTATTCTGGAATGCATTACATGCATCATTTTTCTGGAGAAAATTTTCAGAGGCGGATTCTGCAGAAAACGAGGCCTAGCCAGGGGCTGGCATTAGTACAAGAGAATTTCCTTTTGAAATGCTGGCATTTTACTTACAAATTAGTTGGGGTAGAAAA
This sequence comes from Geotrypetes seraphini, assembly GCF_902459505.1. Taxonomy (NCBI): domain Eukaryota; kingdom Metazoa; phylum Chordata; class Amphibia; order Gymnophiona; family Dermophiidae; genus Geotrypetes; species Geotrypetes seraphini. The sequence goes on along the minus strand of NC_047086.1, from coordinate 308,029,690 downwards.
TAAAATGTTCAATGGCATTATCTTCCACAGGATTTTCAAAAGAACATAAGATAAGTGAAGCTTAGTCAGACCAAGACTCATTAAGCCCAGAATCTCTGTCTTCAAAGAAAACCAGACCTGCTTGCAAGTTCCTGACATCCCCCCCAAAAAAAAAAAAAAAAAAAAAAAAATTGAACAAATCCTCATAGCTCATTTCCAAGCTAATAAAATTTATGGGCTTTTCATTCAGAAATTTTCACAGATCACCCCACTTGACCACATCCTCTGGCATCAGATTCCACAACTTAAATATGTACTTTGTGGGAGAAAAACAACCCTGATTTGTTTTTACTTCTTCGTTGTTAGCTTCATGACATGGCCTCTTCAGGACTGATCCTAGGTAAAATTTTATATCTTCCCCCACTCTAAGGTGATTCAAGATCTTCTCCCCACCCCTACACATGTAGTATCTCGCCTTCCCTTCCAGAATCCAGATTTTTGCCTTTTCTATCTTCTCCATCATGGTGTCCAGCATCTCTCTCCTACCCAACCTTCCCTCCTCCTTGGCGACTAGCATCTCTCTCCTTCCTTATTTCTACCCTATAGGTAATTTACAGCATCTCTCGCCTTCCCTATTCTTCTTGCCCTGGGCTGCCCAGAATATCTCCTTCCCTACCTCCCCCTTCCTGTAGTGCCTCATGTCATTCCTTTCCTTATCCTCCCCATGGTGTCCAACATCTCTCTTCCTACCCTACCTTCCCCCTACCCTGTAGTGTCCAATAGTCCCTCCTTCCCTATTCCTTCCCTCAAGGTATCCAGCATCTTCCCCCCCTTTCCTATTCTCTCCCACCTTGATATCCAGCATTTCCCTCTTTCCCTATTCTTTACCCCTATGGTCAATCCCCATCCTTTCCCCCTAAAGTGTTCAGTGGCTTCTTTTCCCTTCCTTACTACTTCTGCAATGAAACTGACATTTGTATGTGCCCAAGGCCCAATGGGTCATAGAAACATAGAAACATAGAAAATGACGGCAGAAAAGGGCCATAGCCCATCAAGTCTGCCCACTCTAATGACCCACCCCCTCGACTTTACCCCCCTAGAGATCCCACATGCGTATCCCATATACTTTTAAAATCTGGCACACTGCTGGCCACAATCACCTGCAGTGGAAGTTTGTTTCAATGATCAACCACCCTTTCGGTGAAGAAATACTTCCTGGTAAAAATATTTCTTCACCCAATATGTAATTAAACTCTGCAATTCATTGCTAGAGAATGTGGTGAAATCGATTAGCATAGTGGGGTTTAGAAAAGGTTTGAATAAATTCTTAATAGGGAAGTCCATAGGGCATTATTGAGATGGCTTGGGAAAATCCACTGCTTATTCTTAGGATAAAGCGTATAAAACCTGTTTTATTTATTTTCTGAAGCAAGAACTTCATAGAAAGTGGTTCCTGTCAAGTATGAGCATGTGCAAAGGCTCTAGGCCCCATGACAGATGTAGAAGTATGTATGTCAGCAAGCTGACTGGCATGCTGGTGCTGCTGCAGAGGAGGTAGGGAAGGAAAGGGAACTAGTGAACATCTTGGGAGTAGCATAGAATGTTGCTACTCTTTGGATTTCTGCAAAGTATCCTGTGGAAACAGGATAGTGGGCTAGATACACCATAGGTCTGACCTAGTATGGCTATTCTTACATTCCTATGATTGCCATGACTATACAAACCCTCCAAATTGTGGTGTCCTATGAGTGTCGGAGCACTTACCTGGCATGATAAAAGAGGTTAAAGGTTAAAGATCTTTTTCATACATCATGACTTGTAACTTGAAATTCAGTTTTTGAGTCCAAAGTTAGGATTTATTTCCCTATGTCTATTATTTATACATGTGCATACCTGCCTATTAGATGCCCAGTCTCCTTGTCAACATATCCTAAAAATCCTCTGCTACTTTAGTGACTGAATAATTTTGTGTCATGTGGAAATTTGATCAACTTATGTATTGCTCCTTTCTTAAGGTCATTTATTTATTTATTTGATTTGTTTTCTATCCTGTCCTCCCCAAAGAGCCCAGGATAGGTTACAGTTCAACATAGACAATATATATATTGTTTACAATTTGCCATAATTACAGTACAAGATTTCAGGTAAAAAAAATTTATCCTAACTCAAAATATAGTAGGGATCTAATACCAATATCCTTAGAGGGGCATAATCAAAAGAAATGTCTAAGTCCGTTTTTGGCCTAAGTTGCTAGTTGCTCAAAGTCGGCTAAGTAAAATGTCCATTCCTGAAAAATATGTCCAAAATAATTTTTTTTTCATAAATTGTCTAGTTGGACGACCAGCCGTTTGATCGTCCAGACCGCTAAGTCGTCTATCGTTGTACCCCATTCTTGTCTAAAAATTTGTCCAAGTCAAAAACACCCAGAACAAGACCTTTTGGACGTGGGCGGGGTCAGCAAAGTGATGGACTGGACACCCAAAAATTGCACCAGAGTAATGGGATACCTTATAGGGCACTGCTGTGAACTTTACAAAAAGAGTGACACATTAACATCTCACCACAACTCCCTTATAGGTCATAGTGAGCCCCTCAAAACACCCCCAGAACCTACTAGACCCATCTTTATACCACCCCAATAGCCATTATGGCTGCAGGTGCCACTTATATGGCAGTACAAAAGGGTTTGGGGTTTTTATGGGGGGTGCATGTTTCACCATGAATGCAGTAATTAGAATGGTTTATGGGCCTGGGTCCTCCTCTCCATGGTTCACTAACCCACCCCCGAGACCTTTTACGCCACCTCTGTGCAACTCTACTAGGCTTTCCTATGCCAGGCTGCCAGGTGCTGATGTTCTGGAGGCAGATCTATATACTTTTATTATTATTTATATGGTGTTGTGGAGGGGGGGGGTCAGTGATTACTGGGGCAGTGTGTGTGAGTGGGGGTGGGGGTCCATGCAGTGCTTATCTGGTCACTTTGGATACCTTTTTGCAACTTAGACCTGTTTTTACATGGCCTAAGTTACAACGTACAACTTCTATCCAGGCAGCCTCGTTAAACTTTGAGTACTTGGAGTACGATTAAATTTAGATCAGCCCACATTCCCCCCCAAATCCCACTCTCACCACTCCTCCTAAAACGCCCCTTTTATCTCTGGTTGTACAGCAGCACTGACAAGGCCTATGTCATTTTTAGGTATGTTTAATCCCGTTTTGATTATCGGCACTTGGATGACTTGACTTTTAGATTGTCCAAGTACCGATTTAAGTGGGTTTATAGACATATTTATTTTTTGATTATGAGCCCCTTAATATACAGGTTAAATTAGTCATAGTTTGTCACACCCGTGCTCTCTGTGTACACCCTGAGCCGTCAGGTAGTGACATGATGTTTGCTACTGGCGTGGTCCCTTTAGAATTAGGGTATCCTTTCAAGTTGGCCGCCACTAGGCAAATGCCTAACTAAGCCTAACTAAGACAGTATTTGGTCTCTCACCAAAATACCTCTCCCCACATTTCAATATGTATTGCACCAACAAGAAATCCCGCAGAATCCAGTTGTTTATCTTCCCCTCCATAAAATCATGCCAGCTCAAAAGATTCATCGACAAAACCTTCGCCTTCCAGGCGGCCAAGCTGAACCCTTGGCTAGCCCAAATGATGCTAGAGGCCCCGACCTACCTAGACTTCAGAAAACTTCTCAAAACACACCTCTTCCGCGAACAAGACCCTTAGTCCTTACTCCCCGCATACACTCCAACCCCCTCCCACCCCCACCTCCCTCTCCCCCCCCCCTTCTGGTTTCCCACTCCCTCCTTTTTATCTTCTAACCCAACTATGATAAACCTGTGCTAAAACTACTTTGCCTCCTTCCGCGCTACCCGCAATTCCGACAAAATTTTTGTAAATCCGTGTTCAGACCGGATCCTAATGTAACGGATGTGAACCGCCTAGAACTCTTTGGGTATGGCGGGATATAAGAACCTAATAATAATAAGCTTATTCCCAAGGGCTTTGAAGAAACCACACTTGTCAGAATGGCCTTGGTGCAAAGCTTTTATTCGGCCACCGGCCGTAGAATCACTGTGATACTCCAGGTTTTCCTGGTAGCATGAACATAATACAAAACCAAAAAGAAAAAGTTCATTTCACTCATTATCACTCAGTAATCAGCTCTGAGCTTGCTTGGTAAACCATATACAGTCATTCAGCTCTTCATGAGGCTTAGAGGTGAAACAGTTGGCAAAAATAACTTTTCACTGTAGAGCTACAGAGGAGACATTCCTATTCATGCCTGAGAGACATTCTGTGTTTTTTACAGTCATTCCCTCTCTCCAGCTGGGCTGGACTTTCTACCTAGTCACGAGCAGGCTTTACCCTGAGAGGATTAATCTCCTCTTCCTACGAGGCATGCAGGCTAATTTAATTACTTAGTTGCTATGGCAATCACTTCACAGCTGGGCTCTTGCACGGAGTCCTGAAACCAGGAACCTCTGGGTTTAAACTGGCTAGAATTACAGCCTAGCGTTTGGTTCAGCTGTGAAAATGTCCTGAAGAGATTACTGTATCTTTCACAAATTCCAGCAAACCAGCATGTGAAATTGCAGTACAGGATTACATTCCTTGATAACTCCCACAGTCATTAGCTCAAAGAGCAAACAGAAAAATACAGCCAGAAAGAAAACCCTTTTCACAGACTTTTTCCCAGTGTGTTCAGCTCTCCATTTCCTCTGGCCAGCTTTCCTGCACAGCACTACTTTCTTCCACCACCATTGGCTTTGGAGGAAGGAATTCTGTAGCCAAATTACCAACCTGTTCCTCAGTCATCTCCCAGTCCTTCCTGAGGAACTGCTCTGCAGGGTCTGAGGCAAGCTCAGCCCCATCCTGCCTCTGCTCTCACCCTGCTCATTCTGCCAAGCCTCGTTCTGCTCCTCCTCCTTCCTCCTCTTGCTCTCTGATGAGCCTGTCTTTAAGCTGAGGGAAAGAACCACTCCCCCTTGGCTTTGGATGGGGGAAGGGAATTCCTTCCTCAGCCCATGCTGTTTCTCTGAGGGGAAACTACTTGTGAGCTTTCTGCCTTACAGGCATTGGACAATAGCAAGGCAGATTCTTCCTGCCTGGCTTTGGGACTTCTTCAGGTAGGTCTAAGCCTTCCTGTTCTGTTTCCATTTCTTCATTGTTACTCACAGGGTAGAAACATAGAAACATGGAAACATAGAAGATGACGGCAGAAAAGGGCTACAGCCCATCAAGTCTGCCCACTCTGCTTACCCACCCCCTGTCTATGCCCTAATGACCCAATTTCCTTATCTTGACCCTTGTAGGGATCCCACATGGGTATCCCATTTATTCTTAAAGTCTGGCACGCTGTCTGCCTCGATCACCTGCACTGGAAGCTTGTTCCAATGATCAACCACTCTCTCTGTGAAGAAATACTTTGTGGTGTCGCCATGAAATTTTCCGCCCCTGAGTTTGAGCGGGTGCCCTCTTGTGGCCGAGGGTCCCTTGAGAAAGAAAATATCATCTTCCACTTCGACACGTCCCGTGAGGTACTTAAATGTTTCGATCATGTCTCCTAACTTATTAGTCAGCTAACTTATTGTCCTGGGCACTGACCTGGTCGGCCCTTCTGCACTGGGGTTTGTATCCTTTCCTTCCTTTCCCTGTGGCAAACCTTGGGACAGACGTCCGTTTGTTACAAGTTACAGTACAAAATTTTTCAATACAAGTTTTTATCCTAATGTGACACCTATCGAGGATTTTGTATCAATATAAATTTCTTTGTCATCTATCGGTCATAAGCGGGGGGAGTTACGTGAACAGGTATGTTTTTATTGCTTTCCTAAAGTTGAGGAGTCCTTCAAAGGATCTAATCTGCGGGGGCAGTTGATTCCAGTGGCTTTGTATGAAGTGAGAGTAGGAACATCGTTTGGCGGTTTGTAGGTGGAGGGCGCTTCCAGGGGGTATTTTGAGATGTATTTCATCCTGGGATCGAAGGGACCTGTTTGGCACATAAGGAGGAAGCTTGGTCGTCACGTAGCCCGGTGCAAGGATTTGAACGCTAGAATCAGGCCCTTGAAAACACAACATTTGGTTACGGGCAACCAGTGAGATGATGAGAAAACCTGGGAGACAGGGTCACGGGGATGGAAGTTTTTTAGATGTCTGATTGCTGTGTTTTGTACACACTGGAGACATCATATGTTCTTTGCCATGAGACTGTTGAATAATGCATTGCAGTAGTCCATGCGGGAGAGGACTAAGGAATAGAGTAGTTCCTTATTTTCTGGAGTTGGCGCAGGTAGTAAAATGAGGAAGATACCATCTGAGAGATATTTTTGAAAAGCGACAGGTTGGAGTCAAGGAGTATTCCTAGGCTGCGCGCTTGGTCTTTTGCAGTTATGGTAGTTGAGTCCCAGCATAGAGAGGGACAAATGTAGTTGCAGTATTCTTTGCAGATCCAAAGGAGTTCCATTTTGGAGGTGTTTAGTTGAATATGACTATGTACCCCACTACTAACCCCTTTCAATATGGACAAATAACCTAAGGGTTCCTGTTCCTAAAAGCACTATTTTCTTTATTAATAACCAAGGCCCCAAAAGCCTCTAAGATTTTTACATTTTTGTCAAAATTTTACCAATAGTTCTTCCAAGTTAGATTTTACCACCTCTAGTTTAGAAACATGATGGCAGATAAAGGTCAAATGGCCCATCTAGTCTGCCCATCCACAGTAACTGCCAGAGATTTAGCTTTTCATTTTTCTAATAAGATCCACTTCAAAACATATTAGTTTCTTGTCATTATTTGTGCATGCAGGGCTCCTACTGTGAGCTCTTGCCAAACTTTTGCAATAGATGTATTTTCTTCCTCCCTAATGCTATCGAACTCTAGTAGATTAGCAACTTTTTAATCATTATCCTTGTTTGTAGTCACAAAGGGCAGTAAATGCCAAGATCCATTCCATCAGTGTATCAGTGTTAGTAAAGGAATTTTTGGGCTACTTTCCTTCAATCTCTAGTCCCTTCTGGTCTCCAGCATGAAATGGTTCCAATTTCTTAAAAATTTGTATGCATTCACCCTTTGATTAATGATTGCGATCTTTGTATGGATATGGCTTCAAACTTCCACCCAATTGCAAATTTTCCTTTTGTATCTAAATAAGTTAACAGAATCTCTGGTTTTGATAAATTTTCAGATTTGTTAGAAAAGACAGATTTCCCTTCCCTATCCTAACCAAACTGAATTCTATAAGCACCATAGTACTGAGACTGTCCTGATAGGTTTAACTATATGAATCAGCCTCATATAGATCAAAAAATAATTTCATGTTGGTATCATTGGACCTTTCATTGATAAATCAGACTCTTCTATCAAATAGACTTTAAAATATGGGGATCTCAGAACTATTTTGGACTGATTACATTCTGACTTAACTGCCAGATTATACTGTATAGGGTTATATGGAAAAAAATAGATTTTTAAGCTCTTACTTTCTCATTTATGGAATCCTTCAGGGATCATTGTTGGCCTTTAGGCCCAGATTCTCTAAACGGCGCCTTAAAAGCTGCTGCCGATCGTATGTCAATCACACGATGGCACCATTTAGAGAATGGTGCATCTGGCAAAGGTAGGTGTCAGAAATGTAGGCCAGGATTTTTAAGGCCTACATTTTTGGTGCCTACCTTTGATGTGAATTATGTCTCCAGGGATTCCTATCAGCGCCTAATGCCACTTCCGGCACCTATAGTGGCAGGTGCCAGTAGGCAGCTCTGGCGGCGTGATCCTGAAGCTGTTCTTTTAGACGCCTGTAGGCGCCTTGTAATTGCTCTTGTCGGCTTTTAAACATTTACCTTTTAACTTAGGTACTGGTAGGGCGCCTACAGGTACCTAAGTTAAAGCACTGTTTATAGAATATAGACCTTATTCTTTTCAATGTTTTCATGTTTCCCTTGGCATGGTTGATTGTCTATAGATCTAATGCCATTTATTTACACTGATGACATTCAGATACTCTCTCCATTTGACCAGTTAAACCCTTGGGAATATTTGTCTAAAAATAAAAAATAAAGCTTGATTCTATTGTCACTTGACTAGAATTCAGCAAACTGAAGCTGAACCCTGAAAAAACACAGGTTCCACTCTTTCCTAGACATGATATTTACCTTTGTACTATTATTGGCCATTAAAAAGCTTTAGTGACCTAGTTCATGCTCTAGTTTCAGTTATTGCAATGCCTTGTTTCAAGGTCTTCATATGAGGTTAGGTACTTATAATTAATTCAAAACATGCTGTTAAATTAATCACTTACTTTAAAATTTGATCACATCACTCTCGTGTTAAAAGCGAAACTTTGGCTACCAACAGCCTGTAGGATTACATTCAAATTATTGATGGTAGTTTATAAAAATGTTTCAGAATCTAGTTGTGAATATTTACATCAGTTGTATGGCTAGCAGAGATGCTCATGTCCAAGCAAATATGCACATATATACCTGCTTGTGCTAGGTGCCTGTGAAGCTCATTTTCAAAAATAAAAACATTGGATAAAGGGGCAGTTGGACATTTTCCTCACTAAACCAGTCAAATTAGCTATTTTCAAAACATTTTCTAGACTGATATCTATGCTGCTCCTTTGTAGTTCATCTAGATCTCAGGGGGTATGTTAGAGGCGTGGTGTGGGCAGAACTAGGGTGGGCTTATGATATGGATGTTTTTCTGCCCCCCTACATTCTCCCAGTGGTCACAGATCCCTTCCTACTCCCCAAAGATGTGAAAGAAATAGTACATACCTCTCTCTATGATAACTTCAGATGTTATGGCCAGTCCTAGTTGACCAGCAAGCAGGATCCTTGGATAGCCTAGTGGACAGTATAGTCAACCTTAGAGATGGGGACCCAGATCCATACCCCATTCTAACTAGTACACTTATGGTGGAATATATTAGCCTTACATAACCCACCCAGTCTTACTGTACCTACATGTAGGTGTCAGCTACAGGCATAAGGGCTATTGGTGTGGTGTACATTTAGGTCCAGTAGGTTTTTGGTGGTTTTTTTGAGAGCTCCCCATACACTATAAGGGGGTTATGGTGAGATGTGTACCTGGGTCTTTTTATATGATCACTACAGTGCTTTCTAAGGTGCTCCACTGCTCTGCTGGGATGTCTGTGTGACCAGTCTATTAAAAATGCTGGTGCATCCTACATCCCAATATCTTGTGCATTTTTCTTTTGAACTTTTTTTTGTATTGGTCAAAAAAGATACACACACTAATGATGAACATCTAGAAATGATCATTTTCAGAAAAAAAAAAAAAAGAAGATAGCTGTTTTGTTGTTTCGAAAATAGATATTTTCTCTACCTGATTTTTGGATGCACTTCTGAAAAGTCTAAACTCAGATTTAGACGTCATATCAAAAATGGACCTCCACATCTACTAGACACTTCTTAGTAAACTTGTCCTCTGAAGCTGGGTCAGCCATGTCCACCACAAAAAATTGTTCACTATTCTCATTAAAATAATTCAAAACATCAACTGGAAGAGACTATACCAACCTGGGGGAATGATGATCAAGTGAACATCAAATTGCTGTTCTTTTAAACCTTCTTAATCCCTTCCAAGGATAATACAGGGAATAGATCCAGACACTGGGAAATATGACACTCCAGGAAACAGTTCCCAGGAACCAGAAAGAACTTAGCACTAGAATTGCTATAAGAAATACTTTCTCTGATTGTTAAAATTAATAGTCTCAATTAGTACCTACTAATGAATGTTGTTGCTAGTATCTGTTTATTTGTTGCCCCGGATGAGCCATTGTGAAATCCTAGCAAGAAAACATTCTTTCACACACTATATATTGTAACACTTGCAACCTTATTTATACCTTTTTATTTGATTACAGATTGCCTGTGTATCAAAGCTTCTTGCAGTTTAAAAGCCTGAGGCGACCATTTCAATCTCATGCTGGCCTTGTTGTGGATATAATGGGTACTTTGATTTCCAGTAGTATCAGGCCATGAACTTTCAGAAAAATCAAATTCACTAAAACCTTAAATACTGTGGAAGCATATTTGCCAATTCATGAAAAATATTTCTTCACTGGCGATCTGCCAGATTTCTACTGACAATTTAACCTGTTGTGTGCAGAAATTTTGCCATTGCCATTTTGAAGGCTATTTTCAAAGGGGTTTCCTTGAGTAAAAAAAATTTTGCCTGTGTAAATTGCCTGTCTGGAAATCTTCCCTTACCCTCTAATGCCCTCTATAATCAGAGGTTTAAAACGTTGTGCAGTTTTTTTTAATGCTTTTCAGAAAAGTTCCTTTGGAAGAAGTAGGTACAAATCTTTGCCATATTATTTCCTTCAGCAATTTACAAAGCAAAAGTGTATATGCACTTTCAGGCTAAACTGTAGTGCAAAATTCACAAGTACAAAATATGTACTCAAGAGCTTTGCAGCAATGTGAGTAACTTGAAAATTGCTGCTTATGTGCACAGCTGGACATTACTCCTTCACCTAGCCCACTCCCGAATAGTGCAATCATGCTGAACTTGAGACAGAGACTCATAACATTTTTACTGACGTATAATTCATAGGCCCTTAACAAAAAAGGACTAAATTATATATCTGGTGCCAAATAAATAATTGGTAAGTGTTATTCTATATATGTCACTCTGAATTAGATTCTGGAATGATGCTATTCTTTGGCTTTTGGCCAGGTACTAGTGACCTGGACTGGCCACCATGAGAACAGGCTACTGGACATGATGGGCCATTGGTCTGACCTAGTAAGGCTATTCTTATGTTCTTATAGAATAGTATTTGATGCTGGGATCTGCACCCAATTTTGTGCATGAGGATTACACCAACTGAAACCTGGTGTAAATCATTGTGTTTTAATTAGGCACAGATTTTCCTAATTCTGTAACAGTATGTATAAATTCCAGGAACACCCCTGACCTGCCCATGGCCCTTCCATGTCCATACCTCCTTTTGTGAGCCACACTTAAAAATTTACGAGGGCATATTTATAGAATAGTGGTTATAAGATGTGTATATAAATTGCCAGTGGGTGCTGATAATCATTATTGCCCAATTATTAGTGCTAATTGGTTTGTTATGTAATTAAATGGAACACACAAATTATGTGTGCCCAAATTTACATGCACAGTTTTTAGTGTCATATATAGAATTAGGGGGGCGGGGTAGAACTGCTGAATATTATGTACAAGACTGCGGCAGCTCTATCCAATTAGTGTCAGGGTAGACCTGGAAGCTATTCATGCACCACTGATATCCAGTGCTGGTATCTGGATAACTAACCAGGCAAGTAGGACTGCATAGAAAGCAAGTTTAACAGCACTGGGTTAATTATCTGAGTGTAGGGTCATGAAATGGTTAACTGGCCTACATAGCTGGAAACTGTACAATCTGCTGACATCATCTGGTTGAAATGTATGTCCCTGCCTTACCACATTGTAAGCTAAATAGATAAGAGTTTGAGCCATGATGTACCCTGCCCTCCTGAACATTTAGAACTACAAGGATTAGATAAGCAGGTAAATGAACTATCTTCCTATAGGACTATAAGTTCTACTCCTGAACCTATCACAAGTGCTGGCTTAGGACCGATAATAATTGTAGAAAAGTTATAGAAGTAACAAATGAGAAGTTGTAGATTTTGCATATATTAGTTTGTGAAAAGGACATAAAAGTCCGTGCATTTCCTGTTTCTGGCACTCTTGTAAGCATGCTGCTCACTGCACAAGAGTCCGGCATGCTGTAAATAAACTCTTGTACTTTCTTCACACCTCTGACGTTGTGTGTTCAAGTGACCTTTCATGAGCACTAGCATTGAATTATGGCTGGAGCCTCTATTGAGTTCTGGTACCCAGCAATGCCCTGGAACTGATTAGGGCTGATTAAAGTCTACAAAATCCTGAGTGGTATAGAATAGGTAAAATTGAATCAATATTTTACTCTTAAAATTTACAAAAACCAGGGAACACTCAATGAAGTTACATGGAAATACCTTTAAAACAAGAATATTTTTTTTTTCATTCAGAGAATAGTTAAGCTCTGGAACCTATTGCCAGAGGAAGTTGTAATAATGGTTAGCATAGGTGGGTTTAAAAAAGATTTGGACAAGTTCCTGGAGCAAAAGTCCATAGTCTTGCTATTGAGACAGACATGAGGGAAGCCACTGCTTGCCCCTGGGTTCAATAGCATGGAATGTTGCTACTATTTGGATTACTTCCAGGTACTTGGTCATTGTGGAAACAGGATACAGGGCTAGATGGACCATTGGTCTGACCCAGCATAGCGATTCTTATGTTCTTTTAATAAGCTGTGCTAAGGCTTAATGCATCCTTAAATGGGAATTTCCAATGTGGTAAACCCATTTCTAACATTGCCTTTAAAAAGGTTTTTTTATTGCATTTGTGGCCATAAGCTGATGTTAGCAATTGCTGGTGGCTATCAAAAATGTTAACATGGGAGCAGTTATTGCTACCTATCTAGGAGGTGGTATGGGCTCCCACATTAATCAGTTAGCACATGGTAATATGAGCCATAGGCAGCAGAATGCTTTTTTGTTTGGGGAGGCACAAAAGCTCCGCCCCAGATGTACCCAAACTCCGCCCCTGACTCCACCCCATAATAATAATACTAATTGTAGTGCAATTTCTTCTATCCATTTTTCATATGCACACAATATAATCTGTACATAAAACATACTGTATGCAATATCACCTCAGTAACAACTATCGAAAAATAGACAAATATAGTGAAAAATATAGACAGCAGATATAAATTCTCAAAACTGACACATTTTGATCACTAAATTGAAAATAAAATCATTTTTCCTCTTTGTTTTCTGGTGATTTCATGAGTCTCTGGTTGCATTTCCTTCTGATTGTACATCTAATATTTCTTTCTTATCCAACATTTCTTTCACAATCCAGCCCCATCCCCTTTGGTTCCAGGTATCTCTTTTCCCTCTTCTTACCCTCCCCAGATCCAGTGTCAGTTCTCCTTTGTACCTACCACCACCTTTGTTCCAAGTCTCCCCCTCTCTCCCTCCTCTGTTATGATCTTCCCTCTCTTTGTTCTTCCTGAGGGTATCACCCCCTCTTCTGTCTGCACCTCCCATAGTCCAGAATCTGCCTCCTGTCTTTCCCCTTTGGTCCAAGCCTTTCTCTCTCTCTGTCTTTCTTCTGCTTACAACCCCGCCCCCTGGTCTTTCTCTGCCTCTCTCTCCTTCCTTCCTTCCTTCCTCCCTACTCTCTCTACTTATTCACCACCCATGCTATGCCCCTTCCTAAAAATGAATAAAAGGATATTTTTACTGTGCAGTTACCACATACAAACAGATAAAGTACTGCAGGACATCATGCAGTAAGAATTTTTAGATGGGCTTAGTCTGCATTATGGCTTAGTGCACCTTAGGGCTCCTTTTACTAAGCTATAATAGCGGTTTTAGCGCACGCTAAATTGCCACGCGCGCTAGACGCTAATGCCAGCATTGAGCTGGCATTAGTACTAGCCACGTAGCGTGGGTTTAGCGCACGCGGCAATTCTGCGTGCGCTAAAAACGCTATCGCAGCTTAGTAAAAGGAGCCCTTAGTAAAAAAAAAAAAAAAAAAAGCCCCTATGTGTCTTTATAAAACAATGTGCAAATGGATGTGCTCGGAGATGATTGTTTTTGTAGTTTTCCATTTTTTAAAATAATTTAAATGTTTATTAAGTATTCAAATAATTGTGTAAACTATAACAATATGTCTGTCTTCAATGAAGAACAAAACCTAGCTCCAATTAACAGTATATTTTTATTTTTAAAAAATGAAGCCCTCCCCACCTACCCTCCCAGCATTATTTTTTTGAATCATTATTTGTTAGAAATAAAAGTAATACACTTTTTTCTTGTGATAGTCATTCTTCAGCTGCCATTCAGTTAATAGTTGAGGAATCTCAGAGGAACTAAGGCCCCCTTATACAAAGCAGTGCTATCGAGTACCCCTATGGGCTTCGGGGCATTTACCATGCTGGCCCATGTTAAAAGCTTTGTAAAAGGGGACCTAAGGTTTCCAACTATTAACAATATTATCAGTGCCCAAGATTTACTTAGATCCAAAGAAGTGTGAACAGTAGAATTACAACTTCCCAAATAGTTTTAATAACCTATGCAGATACCGGTATCTGTAATGTATGGCTCTTTCAGTTGTGCAGGATTAAAAAAAAACCTTCTCTCAGATGTATCACATATTTACACAGAAAGGCGTCTGAATACTTTAACTGCTTATTTCTCTTGAGCAACTAGAAATTGTAAAGCAATGGTGAACATTATTAATCTTAAGTGTTACAACCATTTAGAGCCTTATCAACAAATTATTCAGCAATAGTATTGTTTTAAAGGTCATTGCCCCAGGCTGTTTTAGATAGAGATTCAGGAAAACCCAAACACTATTTCATTACAGAATCTGCAGTATTACTTTGGGTTCTCATCTTGAATTAATGAACTGCCTAATCTCTAAGGTGCATAAACAGATTGAAGGACAATTTAATACTGCAAGCCTTTCTACTAGTCTGGATCTATTTAACAATCATTTTCTTTGTTTGAATAGCACAGCATGAAGAGTTGGCTGCCAGGTTAAGATTTTTGATCACAAACGACCGACACATTTCATCTTTGTAAAAAAAAAAATATTGTAATTATTGGAAAATGAGGACCTGATTTTCAAAAACAGCCATATATGTGCCCTGTTTTTAGTAAAACTTAGGATCATAAGTTGTTAGATGAGAAATCATCTTACCAGTGATTGAAAAACTCAAAAGTTATGCTTAGAAATATACTGTAGAGCGACTAAAATGGTTCAGGGCAGTGCTCCCTCTAAGCGGGCGGGTGTTGTGGGCAAAATTTTTTTCGCTGTGCGCTACAAATATCGGGCGCCAGCGCCAACTCGCCCGATTCTCCTCTCGCCGCGGCCTGCCATCTCCGTACGCCGTGCGCTGTGACGTCAACTTGTGCGCTGCGATGCAATATTTTGTGCGCCAGCGCACGCCAGCGCAGCTTAGAGGGAACACTGGTTCAGGGGCTGGGGGAGTTGCTGTACAGTGAGAAATTAGAGAAACTGGGCCTCTTTACCCTTGAAAAGAAGAGACTGAGAGGGGACATGATCGAAACATTCAAGATACTGAAGGAGATAAACTTAGTAGATAAGGACAGGTTGTTCACCCTCTCCAAGGTAGGGAGAACAAGTGGGCTCTCTCTAAAGTTAAAAGGGGATAGATTTTGTACAAATGTAAGGAAGTTCTTCTTCACCCAGAGAGTGGTAGAAAATTGGAACGCTCTTCCGGAGGCTGTTATAGGGAAAACACTTTCCAGGGATTCAAGACAAAGTTAGACAAGTTCCTGCTGAACCAAAATGTACGCAGGTAGGGCTAGTCTCAGATAGGGCACTAGTCTTTGACCTAAGGGCCACTGTGTGAGCGGACTGCTGGGCATGATGGACAACAGGTCTGACCCAGCAGCGGCAATTCTTATGTTCTTATGTAGATCTGCCATTCATGCACCTGGATTTATGAAG
Organism: Geotrypetes seraphini; assembly: GCF_902459505.1. Lineage (NCBI taxonomy): Eukaryota > Metazoa > Chordata > Amphibia > Gymnophiona > Dermophiidae > Geotrypetes > Geotrypetes seraphini. Next base: position 308,014,123 of record NC_047086.1, on the reverse strand, counting down.
CTAATGTATTAGCATAGTGCCAAATATTAATGCTAAGCTCCTCCTGGCCTAAACCCACCCCTGATCCTAAATACAGGAGTTTAGTGGGGAACCTGCGCTGGTGCCTTTTCTCCTCTCTGCTCCCTCCCACGCACCTCTTGTAATGTTTGCCAGCATGAGCAATATTATCCACCTGCTGCTCATGCCAGCCTTGGCTCTCTTCTGATGTCATTTCCTGGTTGTGGGACCAGGACATGATGTCAGAAGGGAGTCAAGGTAGGCGCGAGCAGCAGGTGGAAGATGCTGCTCGCACCAGTGAACATCTCAAAAGGTGCGTGGGAAGCGGGGAAGACGCTTAAGCACTGAGGGGCATGGGGCGCATGGCATGATAGGGAAGACTGGGGACACAGTGTGGTGATGCTGAGCACTACCGCCCTGGTCCCCAACATCCCTTGCTATGCCACTGCTCAGCCCTAATAAATATTCAAAGAGACCAATTTATGTGCATAACTTTCAAAGTTGGGAGCATAAATAGTTTGAATATCAAATCCTGAGGTTTTGGCAGAAAACTCAGAGGCCCATTTACTAAAGTGAATTAAGCACGTGAATTAGTGCACAGAGCACACTGTTGGCACATGAGCATTGTAAGTGCTAATAAGTGCTGTCATGGAAGGGTATTAATTTGTGTGTTAAATACCTATGATAGGGGGTGAAAACTGTACAAAACAACAAAAAAGGGACACGTTTTCTATCTTATCAAAAAAAATAGCAATAATAATACCAGTGTGATATTAGGAGGTGAGAACTGGGCAGGTTATGTGTGGTGAATATGTAGTGACTGCAACATTGCGCAATTTGCGCACAGAACCTACTCGCAATGTCACGTAATGTAGCTGCTACTTTCTCAACAGGAGGCACTAATCCTAGATTCTATACTGTATGGTGCCTAGATTTCAACAGCCAGATTTGCATGTGTGTGTCTTCAATGCATACGCAAATTAAGTAATGAGCCCTTAGCTATCATTAATTTGGTGCTAACATTGAAGTTAATTGGCACTCATTAAATCATTGATCATTGATCATTAATCATTGAAGTTAATTGGCACGCATAAAAAATGTGGATGCTTATCTTACTGCGCACTATTCTATGTGGCATGGCACTTAACTCTACCAGAACGTAACTCAAAAGGGGGCATATTGGGGAATTCTAAAAAGTTGTGTGTGTAGTTTTAGGATGGTGCCTTAGCGCACCTAGCTTGGGCACCAGCATTTACACCAGATTTCAGCAATCATAAGTCTGGCACCCAAAGGGTCTCCTTTTATGAAGACAAGCTAGTGATTCCCACATGGCAAATGTGATGAAATTCATTCATTTCCTATGGGCATCATCACAAAAATTAGGTGTGGGAATTGGCGCTAAGCATTATTCTATAAAGAGCATATGCCTTTATAAAATTGTGCTTAGTGTTGATTTTTCTGGTGCCTAATTTTGAGCGTCAGTTATAGAATTCCCCCCTGAGTGCATCTGTGCTAACTACAGATAGTCTAAGCCCAAGATTCTATATTTGGTGCTTTGAGTTGCATGTGCAAATTTGGGCATGTGCCCAATTTGCAAGGGGAACTTAATTGATTTAATGAGCCAATCAGTGCTGATGTCCACTAACAAGCAGTTATCAGCACTAATTAGAATTTATGTATGAATCTTTATTGGCATAGGCTATGAAGAGCTGCATCTAAATTCTAATTTGTGGATCGAAAAAGGGGGCGTGACCATGAGAGGGATATTCCTAAAAGTTAGGCGCATTGTTATATAATACCCCTGATTTGCACACAACTTAGGTGCAGGCACATAGGCTTGTTTTTCATTGTCATAAATTCCTGCACCTAAATGTTATTCATGTGGATGGGTGCTACATATGATTCTATAAACTGTACCTAACTTCATAGGTGATTTATAGAATCGTGCTAAGTGCCAACTTTTTGGTGCCAATTATTTTAAGCAACATATATACTGTAATTTACCCCATAATGCACAGTAAGGAATTTTTCTATGTAGTATCTGGGGGGAAGTCCTGGTCATGCCCCTTACTCAACTTACCACTTATGGCATCTTAGTTAAAAGATCCCGTAATTATTTTCCTATCAATTCTTTATTTGGGGGTTAAAAATGTTATTTTACTCAATAGTTTTAAATATGTTCTAATCACTTTAAGGTGATCCAAGCAGTTATGTCATATCACACGCTAAAGACAGTAAAATCATTAATATGTTCACTATGGGGCTCATAATTGAAATAGAAAAACATCTAAAATTCTGCCCAAATCAGCACTTGGCTGACCTTAAAGACGGGTCGTCCAAGTGCCGATAATCGAAATGGGTTTTAGACGTATCTAAAAGCAGCTTAGCCTTTTCAATGCTGCTGTACTCCCAGAGTTGAAAGGGGCATTTTAGGAGGAGTGGTGAGGGCAGAACATGGGCTGACCTAGACTTAGTCATGCTGCAAGTATAACCGAAAGTTTAACAAGACTGCCCAGACGGAACTTATACGTAGTGACTTAGGCAATTTAAAAACAAGTCTAAGTGCCCAGAAGGTATCCAAAGTTACCAGATAACCAGTACAAACCCCCACACACTCCCCCAGTGATCACTGACCCCCCCCCCCCACGCCATAAAAATCAGAATAAAAACGTACATACCTGCCTCCAGAACATCAGCACCTGGCATAGGAAAGCCTAGTAGAGCTGCACAGAGGTGGCTTAAGTACTCTGGGGGGTAGGCTAGTAAACCATAGAGAGGAGAACCCAGGCCCATAAGCCACTCTAACCACTGCAGCCACTCTAACATATGCACCCACCAAAATCCCCCCTAACCCTATTGTACTGCCATATAGGTGACGCCTGCAGCCATAAGGGCTATTGAGGTTGTAGGTGGGTCTAGTAGGTTTTGGGGGTGTTTTGGGGGGCTACAACCTGCAAGGGAGTTGTGGTGAGATGTTTATGTGGCACCCTTTTTGTGCCCCACTACTCTGTTGCAATATCTAGGTGGCCAGTCCATCATTTTGCTGTCCCCTCCCATGTCCAAAGGGTCTTGTTTTAGGCGTTTTTGATTTAGACCAATTTTTGGATTAGAATGGGATATAAAAATAGACGACTTAGCAGTCTGGATGATCAAACAGCTGGACATACAAGTAGACGATTCTCGTAAAAAAATATTTTTGACGTATGTTTTGAAAATGGATTTTGAACATGTCTGAGTTTGGGTGACTAGTGACTTAGGCCCAAAACGGACCAAGACATATTTTTTAATTATGCCCCTCCACGTAACTAAGTAATCAGTCATGCTATCCTGACAGAACCTGTTTCCTGGATGAAGCATTATATAAATAATCAGTGGTTGACATGTTCTCAATAATTCAAACTTGTCTACTGTTATCTTGTTACATAAGAGGGCATTTCAGTAAGCTTGTATAGAAACATGATTTCTGCTGGTAGTAGTATGAGCCTACTATCATTTTGGAGATATGTGGAGGGGCAGAAACGTGGGAATACCATTTCTGCTCCGGTTCACTGTTAGACCACAAGAGATAGAATGAAAAAAAGGGGAAAATCGTTGGACTAAGTATATAGCCCTCAATGGAGACTGCCCCAACTTTGTTGGTTGGTTTGAAAACTTTTCAGCACCCCCCTCTTCTATTCCGCCTTTACCTAATTAGTTCCAGGACAGATAACAAAAGTAGAAACCAGACCAACTTATCCAGGAATTATAGAATTAGACATTAGAAACTTATATTACAATAATTGATCCCAAGTAGATTCAATCATGTTGAAACAAAAAAAGATGTTAAAGTTTCCTAAACCAAAAAAAATTGTAGCCAACCATGTTCTCCCATAATACTGTAGCATCCAACTCATTTCCTTTTTTTTTTTTTTGTCAGAGTCTTCAAATGATTCCAAAGACACACAAGTGGAAGATCAAAGAGATAATTCAATGAATGACCAGGACCAAGCTGAGGGTAAGGTTTGCTGTGAAATCACTTAGCTCTGACAATAGAAACTTTCACGCTATGCTAGGATTCTAAAATGTTATCATTTTACATTTCCAACAGTTCAAAGTGACCTATAGTACCCTTATTGCTAAGCAAACGTGCTAAATTGCCTTTCAAAGCTTCTTTTGTACTTCATCAAATAAAACAAATATTTGCCATTTGATTTTTGCAATCAAGCAGACAGAAAAACTGGGTTCCAGATAAACTATTTCAGTCATTTTGATCTGGGTCAGAGCACAGCATTACATTTCACTTATCAGAAGCCCACAGCAGTGGTTTCATCTCCTTATTTAACTTCAATGTCAGGTATACATGGTTTCTGAACATCTGCTTGTCTATGCTTCAGTGACTGCCAAGAATTACTTAACAGTGGTAACTACAGTGCTACGAGTGCTAGTGAATTTATCATAGCCATCATATTCTATTCAGGGTCAGTATGCTAGCTATGAAGACAGCATGGGGAGTTGCCCTCCATGTGGCTTGGTTTGATGCCTTCATATTTAGTACTGATTCCCGCAGCTAACATAATGCATTTTTAAAGAAAACAAGAGTTGTGAACACAGGTCAGGTTGTGAAATGATTGCTCATCTCCTGCTTTTCATCTTTTGTTGTGCAAGTAATGAACTTTGGATGCAATCTAAAATTAGCAAAAGTGCAAATTAATGCAAAAAGCAATTAGCTTTGCTTTGTTCATCAGTACACAGTACGGGTATAGAACTGATTTCTCGCAGCAGTTTTCTGAGCTGTGCTCACTCACGGTTCCCTCCTAGCTATTTTGAGAACATGAGCATTTTACAAAAACAGGAAACATTGTTGCTCACATCACAATATGTGAACTGTACTTTCAGCTTTCTAGCGTACCTTTTAAAATCCCTGGTGGCACAACAGTGAACTGGAGCAGGAGCAGTCTTCCCACGCTCCTGCCCGTGCAGAGCCACTAATGAATGGCTACCACAAGTTCTTACTCAAAGTACAGTGGATAATCTCCTATAAAACCTGATTTTCGTCATTGGTAATTTGGACTGCATGCAAACAGAATCCAATTCAACACCAAGAAAAACTAAAGAAGTACAAGGACCTTCAGATTTCTCGGAAGACATGGAATGCCCAAAACATGAGTCACAGTCTGAAATGCCTAGACCAACTAAGTGCATTGTACACTCCAAGCAGGCCCCCCTCCCCCCATATCTAGAACCATCACTCCCACGTTTATCTAATGGACAAAAGATGAAAAAGCCTCAAAATACGTACAAGAAATAGGACACTCCATAATAGGCATGTATGTTTCAAAATAATATTGCTCCTCGAACCAAAGGAGCAAACGAAAAGCAAATTTAATATCCGCCTTGGCTAAGAATATAACAGGTCCCAAAGTTTCAGCATGACCAGAGCCACATCAAGAGAAGAGAACTTCACTAAATAAAAGGCTGGGTTAATAATTGAATTTACACTCCATCAGGAAAAGATAAAATATGTATGAGCCAATAATTCCCAGCATTCTGCTTAGGCACTACTGCTAAAGGAGACACCACAAAATTATGCAAAGGAGGATCAGGGAAAGGACTTTCAACACGGCTCAATTGCAATTCCTTTTGTTACTTCTCTCTTACTACCTGCAAATAAGCTGCTACTGAAGGTGCATTTTGACACCTGTGGGACAAAGGCGGACCATCAAAGGGAATAATAAAACCAAATGCAAAACCCTCCCAAAGATGGTAGGCATCAGATTCATTCACATATATACTCAGCCAATTGTACAGCTCAAGCAACCAAATGGGGGAAGGCGAGAATGTGCCTTGGCCAGGGAGAAACCCCCCAAATTGCCTGACTAGTTTAACTCCATGCCTTTGACTGCTGGACACACCTCTACACCAGAAGGCAGGGTGGGCTTCAGCACAGTGGCTACCCAGTGCCGAAACTTGCAGGGCACTTGGTCACATCGTCCTTCATTGATTTGAAAACAAATATTTCCTGCCCCTGCCCAGGGAACTAAAAGATGTCACCTCTTCCGGCAAGCATGGGAGCAGACCTACTAAGAAAGAAGTGATAAGAAGAAATGCAAAAGTGGCATTGTGAGACTCAAAGGTGAAGGGGAAAAATATATAGAAGCTGATAAAGAAAAGGCTTAATTACTTAACAAATATTTTTGATCTGTGTGCACGGCTGAAGCGCCCAGAGCGGGACCACAGAAGACAAACATAAGATGCTTCAAATTCTTCAAAAACTTCTGATCTCACAAGCATTGACTAACAGACTTAAAAGTCTGAGGACACAAAGATAAAAACCCATCAGCCCTCCATCACCCCACTCAACAAACCATCACCAGATGTTCCAGGCTTAGCCTCAGTTGCACTCTTAGTAGCGTGCCATTCATGAGCAGGGCACAGAACTGCCACCTGTTTCACCACTGCATGGGCTGAAGCAGCAGATCTAAGAGCCCCCTTCCTTGAAGATATCCCCTTATGAGCCATGGTCCTGGATCTGACCCCACAAGAAACTTGCCTAATCTTTGTACCAGACTGCCAGAGAGGCCCGCAGACCTGGTGGATGGACTAGAACAACCCTTTGCCTGCCTAAGTGCCATAGCCCTCACAAAACATACCACCAAAATGAAAACAATACACAGACCCACGCAGAAAACCCAAAGCAGACCCCACCTTCACATACTAACTCCAACTGCAAACTCTCTCCCTCCACTTGACGCACAGCGCAAAGAGAAAACCCACCAACAACCCTCCTCACAAACCAATCAAACACCAAACTAGCCACAACACCCCCCCCCCCCCCAATAGGAAACCCAACTCCACCAGCGCACACTGAGGGAACCCAAATATTCTGGCATTCACCCATACTGCCACTCTTGACCGTCAAAGGACTCTGACACTAAACCGGAAGTCGTCATGCCTCAGTGCTGCACGGCCCCATCTTTTCAGCGTGAACAGGCCACAACACCACACTGTCCAACACCACTCAGAAAAAATGTGGCACATGTGCAACAAGATGCAAGACTTCAGGTCACCTCGACGAACAGATACTGAATAATAACCAATTCTCCACACCTCCTTCCCTCCCACTCACCCTCCCTTCAATAAATGACCCAGAACCTGCTAAAATTCCACAGAGAAGGGATAGGGTCAAGCAAGCAAGAAATAGAAAGAAAGGAGTCAGGTGAAGGGGGAGGTGGGGAGGGTGGCAAAGAGAAGCATTGGTCATCTATATTAGAAGTAAAATGCAATGCAAAGTCAGTGGTTGAAAGGGAAGCCGGGATAAGAAAATGGAGTGGTGAGAGAAAAGCTTTCTAGGTTGATTGGAAGCATTAGAGATCAATAATGAATAATGTTTTTTTCTGGAAGTCCTCAATTGGGTACAGTAAGTAAGGAGAATCTGTTGGTAATGAAAGTAGTCATCAGCTGAGTGGGATCTAAGCCAAATGTGTGCTACCCTATCCAGCTGCCTTTTCAGAAGGTGAGATTGGGTCCAAATCAAGGCTTCCAACTGGCTCAGACCTGGGGGCAACAGAGCGATCTGGATAAGTACTATGTATCACAGAGTAGAGTTCCAGAGTGCAATCTGGTCAGCAAGAAGAAGGGAAGGAAAACCAGTGGGGAATGAGGAAAAAAAGGGTTTAACAGCCTGGACATCAGGGTGTCGGGCAAAGGTTTGAATAGGCAATGGAAGAAGTGTGATAAGCTTACAGGAGAATAATTTGGTCAGCACTGAGAATAAGTTTTCCAATTAGGCCACAAACGCAGAAGACCTACAGATTTTCTGACAAATTTATGTGTGCATATTCAGTGAAAATGTGCCCAAATAACTGTCCAAATATAAGAACCCACTTTAAAGATGTTCCCAGTTTCTTAGGAAAAGCGTACCTTCTATGAAGATTGTTTCCCTAACCTGTTGTGTGTTGTGTACTTGTTTGTGTATTGCATATATTTCTCTAGTTTCTAACTGTTGTACTATGCAATTATTCCCTTCCCTGGTGTGGTAAATTAACTTTAATTTTGGTTATTAATATTTGGTGTCTTGTTTTAGTATCTAGATGTTTAAGCCAATCTCTGGCTTTTGGATATTGTAAATTGCTTGGTGATAACAAATTTTACATATAAATGGATAAATAAGTTAGAAATATATGAATACAAAGAAGGAGTGCCAACCTAAGATGCATGAGTTCAGGTGTTGGGGAAGAGCTTAGACTTCCATATGTTTTAGAGGAGAAGAGGCCAAGCAACCTCTAAATGACATCTGCTAGAGCTGGTAGAAGGATTTCTTAAGCCAGATCCATTGAGAACATCAGCCTGGGATGTGAGTTTGAGTGCAGGGAAAGAGCTCAGACTTTCAGTGCTAGCAGTGAGGTTCTGCTGCAAGCCTGCTAGTGACTCAGGCCAGGATTTTCAAAAACCCGCATTACAAAGCGATGGTCTGCTATCGCAGCCGTTTTGATACCAAATCTAAAAACCCAAGACATTCTTAAGAAATTGTGCAAGCAAATAAGAACAGCAGACAGCAGTGAAGATTTCCTACATTTGATGGGCACATGCGCAGAAAAATGCCATAAAAAACAAAAACACTCTCCTGCTGCACTATTGGATGAATGGAAGGGAGAGGAGGGGAGAAGCAATGTCGACTTTTTTCAATTGCGCATAAAACATGCCTTTCTCTCCAAAATCTACTATAATTCAGGTAAATCTTGTAATTTGTTTTTAATGTAAAATTTAATCAAGATCCATAGCCAGAAACTCACAAGATAAGGGTATCATACACACGGTGAAGAAGAAATGTTGGCTTTTAACAAGCGCGCATGAAACATGCTTTTCTCTCCGAAAAACTCAAAAGAAGCGTGATTTTACTACCTTCCATTAAAAATATATAGAAACACCCTTTTTTTTTTCATTAGCCACTGACAAAACACAAGTGCTGGCACTGTAATAGCACCCCCGGACCAGTCGCTGCTTTTTGTCGCCAAAAGCCGACGCTGCTCATCAAAATTGCCTGGCCGATTTTTAAGAATCCACCGGAGGACTCATTTCAATGTTAAAGAGCACATTTGCGTGCCATTGTCAGAGACTGCTAGAAACCTCGCTAAAGACAGAGATAATCCATTTTGATAATCCGCTGCTAAAATGTGTGCAGTCTAAATCGCCAGAAAACAGTTTAGCGACGGTGTTAAAGTTTTGAGAATCTTGCCCTCTGTTCTTAAGGAAACCTTCACAGAGTGAACCACTAAACTCCTATCAGCAGGGGTAAATATGGTCCAGCATTCATTCTATGGTTAGTACTTCTTCATGGTGGCCGTCTAATTTCTGGCAGATTTGTATTTAAACTTAGGAGCCCTTTTACTAAGCTACACCAAGCAGCTAACTCAGGTTTTTGTCACAGTCCTTGTCACAGGCCTACTCTCATAAAAAAAAAAAAATAAAAAATAAAAAAAAAACCACCCAACAATCAGCATGATAAAATTCCTGCATTAATTGCTTAATATGGGAGTGGGTGGGAATTGGGTGTGATATGAGCAGGTGGAGGAGGAGGAGGAGGAGTTGTCACACTGTACAGCGAAAGATTAGAGAAACTGGGCCTCTTCTCCCTTGAAAAGAGGAGACTGAGAGGGGACATGATCGAAACATTCAAGGTACTGAAGGGGATATACTTAGTAGATAAGGACAGGTTGTTCACCCTCTCCAAGGTAGGGAGAACGAGAGGACACTCTGTAAAATTAAAAGGGGATAGATTCCATACAAACATAAGGAAGTTCTTCTTCACCCAGAGAGTGGTAGAAAACTGGAATGCTTCCGGAGTCTGTCATAGGGCCCGGGGAGAACACCCTCCAGGGATTCAAGACAAAGTTAGACAATTTCCTGCTGAACCAGAACGTACGCAGGTAGAGCTAGTCTCAGTTAGGGTGCTGGTCTTTGATCAGAGGGCCGCTGAGTAAACAAACTGCTGGCTACAATGGACCACTGGTCTGACCCAGCAGCGGCAATTCTTATGTCCTTATGCCAATAGCACAGCTGAACTTGCTGCCAGATTGATTGATAGTCTCTTGCTGGGAGAGTGGATTGGGATTAGAATTAGAGAAGGAGGGGGAATGTGGAAAAAGGTCCTCTTATACAGATTTTGGCTGAACATCCGTCAGAATCTGCATGGACTGCCATAACATGTTCCGTCAGACTCTATTATTCAGTGCCAGTGCTCAGATATGGCCCGGCCGTGAATATTCAGATCGAATTTAGCTAATAAAAGTCAGCATATTAAAAAAGGCCATTAGACACCAGTTGAATATTGATCACAAAGTTCCCAGAAGGCAACAGAGACAGCACATAGGTCTGATCCTGGAAAAGGAATAGGAGTGGGCCATTTTTCTTTCATTAAAAGGTAACGGGGCCTGGACAGCCCTGCTTTGAAAATGGAGCATCATTGCTCCCAATCTCTTTTTCAGTTCTAGGTTAGGTTGTCATAGCACTCCAGACGACTGAATTCAATAGATGCAATTTTGTTACACTTGTGACTATGCTTTCTTGTCTTTAAATTGTTTTCACTGGGAAATAAAGCATCTTTCAAACTGATATGCCATCTACAAATAGCAATCTCTAGGTCACAGCAAATGGCTTAGTCCTCTCTGCTTAGTATAATTTTTATGTGATATTTTAAGGAAAATACATCTACTGTATGCCTATCTTTCAATATTATTCCAAATCTTCTCTGTGTTAACAGGCACCCAGCATGATTTCCTCAAGGACGAAATGAAAACTCAAACAGATTCACAATGTTCCTTCATGGAAGTAGAAGGTATGCAACAAGTAAACAGTGAACAACAAAAAAAGCATGAAGTGTGACAATTCATCTTTCAGCTTTATTAAGCTACAAGAGCTGGATTCTTCAAAAATAAATGCACCTGTTGTTTGGCTCCATTACTTCCACATTTGATCTCATTTGTAGTTCAGAATTTTTATTATTTTATATATTTTATATCTGTCACACTTCTTTCAAATGCAGGGCAGAGATGGGGGGGTTGTTTGTTTTTTTTAAGTACTGAAGTAAAAAGTAATAGTGGAAAGTCTTATCCAAAAACATACTCAAGAAAAAGTAAAAGAAGTAGCCTACACTTCTGAAAAGTTTCAAGTTTATTAAAATTTGATATCCCGCTTATCAAATTTCTAAGCGGCATACAAAAGCTAAAATTACTAAAATGTAGGGTAACATGTACAGAACTCATTAACAGATGTCAATTATCATACAATTGGTTAAGAGGGAGAAATACAATAATTGATAGGATAGGAAGACATAAATGGTAAAACAGGAAGTTATGTCAGCAGGGGGTGGGCTGGGTCAGAGAGAGAGGTTTGGTGTATGCTCTAGGCAGCCTTTCAATAGGGCTGCCGCTGGCTGAAGAGTAACTAGCAAAAGGTAAGTTGAGTACTAGTATTGGAGTGCAGGGACAGTGAGCTGCAATTGAGTACAGGAAGGAAGCAGAGGAAGGCAGGCAGAAGGGCTGCATGTGATTATTACTGTGATAAATAATGTGTTAATTATTGCTAACATGCAGCCCTAGAAAAAGCTGATACTGGACTAAATTATGCCAAGGGAGCCTGAGATGTGGGATCCATTCCAGTATTATGTTTGAATGTTTACAATGATCAGGTTCATTCATGAAAACAGAATCTTGGTATAAGTTTCCTAGAAATAAAAAGGGTTTAAGGAGGAAGTCATCAGTGTGGGCTATCGTTAAGTCAGCTTATTTTAACACAAGCTGGATTATTTTAGCCCAGGGTCTCATTATATAAAATGGGTAAATTGACCTGACTTGTGATAAAATAGCCTGATTTAACAGCAGCCCACACTCCTAGGATAAACAGCATAAAATCTGTTTTACTACTTGGGTTCTAGCTAGGTACTTGGGACCTGGGTTGACCACTTCTGGAAACAGGATATTGGGTTTGATGGACCTTAGGTCTGTCCCAGTATGGCAATTCATATGTTCTTATATCTTCTCCCCTTAGTTTGAAACGGTATCAGAAGCAGAGCAGTAGTGATAGCTAATTAGGAGAAACTTGGAGCTAGATTCACTAAGCTTACCTTTGCTGGGTCTTGCTGGGCGATCGATTCACCAAGCCTCCTCATGCAAATTAATGCAGTCGGAGGCACACCCCCACAACAACTGCACAGATCGCTGCAGAGCTATCCTGACACACGCACAGACCATCTTCTTTGCAGGTAGATGGTCTGTGCATGCTGTCTATCTCTGCTCCCGTATTCACGACAGTAATATTTTTTACCAGAGCAGAAAATATCCAGCGGCAAATGGTTTTCTTCAATCTATGTCCAAAGTACCATCACTAGAGGAGCCGCGCCTTACTGATGTAGCAGATATGTGAAGCCTTGCCTTTATGTAACCAAATGTTCGGTTTTAAACCATGGGTTTAAAGCGTGGCTGCACTGCGGCATGTTCTGGAACAGAACACGCAGTAGTGCAGCTCCGCTTTAAACCCGCGGGTTAAAACCACGGGTTCGCCCTGCAGGGAAGGGCGGCAGAGAGAAGGAGAGTCCTTCCCTTCAGTGTTAAGGACACTGTGGGCAGTGATGCTGTAGGTATTATTGTCAGGAATCATATAGATGGCTATGAATCCAATATATATATACCTCAAAACCAAAATTCCAGCACTTTAATCCAGTTAGTATTTAATTAAAGATCATATATATTAGTAATGATCCTCGGAGGGCTGAATTGCCCCGGTGGTTATTGTGAAACAGATCACAAAACCCGATCTTCATTGGCTCAATTGATGTAAACTTTTCTATTTTTAATGTATTTCATATTTTATTAATTTTATATATAATACTGTTTTTCCTTCAATAATTCATTGATTCTCCTATTAATATTCAGCAACAATAGTACTTAGCTTAATTCAGCAGTAAATGATTAAGGGAGTGCCTCCATCAACATGTCCATGTTTCAAATTAAGCTGTTAAGCTGAATATTAATAGGAGAATCAATGAATTATTGAAGGAAAAACAGTATTATATATAAAATTGATTAATTAAAATTGATAAAATATTTAAAACATTAAAAATTAGAAAAGTTTACATCAATTGATACAATGAAGATCGGGTTTTGTAATCTGTTTCACAGTAACCACTGGGGCAATTCAGCCCTCTGAGGATCATTACTAATAAATGATCTTTAATTAAATACTAATTGGATTAAAGTGTGGGTATTATTGTGGCAGTATGCTGACTGATGGCGCTACTGTTGTGGGGAAAGTTTTACAGCAGGTCGCTCTGGGGTAGTAAGGGACAGGACGGATCTGGGCCTGGAGGGGGAGGGCACTGCAGAGAAGGGCGGCAGAGAGAAGGAGAGTCCTTCCCTGCAATGTGAGCCGGGAGAGTAAGGGCAGCAGAGAACAGGAGAGTCGGCAGGGACGTGAGCAACTGGTCCTCAGCAGTCGCTTGTTTTTGGATCGGCCAACCCAATCGGTGTTCCTTCTTCAGTTTAGTGAATCGCTGCTTTCCTACTTTACATGCTGTTTCCCCTCATTTGCATGTGCGGATCAGGAATAAGGTTAGTGAATCAGGTCGGGGTCGCAAAGTAGTCGCAAACTGATCGGGACACGAGCGGTGTCCTTAAAAAAGGACAGTCTCAATAATGAAATAAAAATCAAGCTTGTGAAAGAGAACTTGGTTATTTGAAGTGCCAACAGAACTATCTAAATCATCTTTCCTACCATTGCTGTTTTAAGTTGTCTTATTTCTTTATTTATTGGGGTTTTAGGTTTATTTACACCAATCTTCTCACACGTGTAACCATTTCACTTATTAGGCCTGACAATCACTATGTTAAACATATTTCAAAGACAATTAATCTTGTAAATCCTGATCTTTATCTCTTGATGTACTTAGAGTCTGATTCTGATCAAAGAGACACTGCCAAATGTGAAAAACCTGAAAGTCTTCCACTTGAAGAGAACGGAAAAGGTAAGATCTCTTCAGATTAGAGTTAAATAAAATTGACATAAGAAATCCGTGCATTATCCAGTGACTTTTGAAATGATGTTCACACTTGGAAAACCCAGATACTTTTCTGCTCACTGACAAATTTTGTTATGTTGAGGAAATTGCTTAGAAATGATATCTTTTTATTTATTAATGTGGCACTATTATGATAATGGGCATTTCATTTAAATCCTAATTCTTTTAACATACTTGTTTTGGAGTTTATAATCATAAAGTTTAAAAAAAATCCTCCCCTAGATGAAAATATTTATGAAACATGGAGGGGCATATTCAAAAGTGTGGCTAAGTCTGAGGTTGAACGTTTTGTGCAAGATGTCCACAAACCCAGCAGGAAAAATGTCCGTTTTCAAAGCTGCCAAACGTTTATCTTTTATTTTTGAAAATGAGCTAGGTATAAGTTTTGGTCCTTAGGATGTCTACCTTTTTTGCCCATTTTCAAAAATAAAAACATCCATGTGAAAAACATTCAAAAGCAAGTTTTGTAGACGTACCCACCAACTACCTTGTCAGATCACGGCAGAAGGAATCCCCATCAGCTGAGCTGGTTTCAGGAATTCCTGGTGGCTCAGCTGATGAGGAATCCATCTACCTGAATCAGCTGAGCCGCAAAGCCCTACACCTCTCCCCTTGACATTCCCCTGACATCCCGTACCTCCTCCCACATCCCCGGAACCCTCCCCCCCCGGTACCTTTGGAAGAGCAAACGGCAGGAGGGATGCTCACTCCCTCCTACCTACAGGGCTGTGTGCTGCAAATGACAGGGCTTCCCCCTCCCAATGCTTCTTGGGATGCAGTGGGATTGGCCAAAGGCCCTGATTGGCTCAAAATCATCATTTTGGACATCCCTGCTATTAGGACTTTCAAGTGCCAACTTAGTTTGGTTTTTGGACTTTTAAAAGTTTTGATTGTGAGCCCCATAATAATTGTCTTCATTTGTTGTAATTGAAAGACTGAATGTGTATTTAAATAGTAAAATTTAGTTCCTGTGAAATGAATAACACTGGGAATTGGAGTGGCCCCATTGTACCACAACCCCACCCCTCACTACCCTTCTAATACTTA
The DNA here is from genome assembly GCF_902459505.1 of Geotrypetes seraphini. Classification (NCBI taxonomy): domain Eukaryota; kingdom Metazoa; phylum Chordata; class Amphibia; order Gymnophiona; family Dermophiidae; genus Geotrypetes; species Geotrypetes seraphini. The sequence continues at coordinate 307,999,029 of NC_047086.1, read as the reverse complement.
GCCCAATACTCAATAATCTGACCAGTCATTCAGAAGTGGTGCCCGCCCACGCAGCAGCGCGCTTGTGCACCACTGGCCCCGACGTGCTGGTAATCAGCAGGCAGCATCCCTGCGAAGCACCAGCAACCGTCCCAATTAGGGAAGTGTCTGGGCCCAGGCATTAGCACATTTGTGCACCGCGGGCCCCGACAAGCAGCAGGCAGCCATCCACTGACCGCCAACATTTAAAGGTACCTCCGGGGGGGGGGGGGGGGGGGCTGGGACGGAATTTAACAGTGCTGGGGGGCTGGGATTGAATTTAACGGTGCTGGGGGATATATAAAAATGTTGATTGATTGGGGGTGGTGCTGGGTCAGAATTTAAAGGTGCGGGGGGGCTGGGATTGAATTTAAATGTGCTGGGGGTATATAAAAGTGATGATTGATTGGGGGGGCTGGAATGGAATTTAAAGGTGTTGGGTATATATTAGTATACAGTTTGGTTCAGAATGGTTTTTTTTCTTGTTTTCCTTCTCTAAATCTGTGGTGCGTCATATGGTGAGATGCGTCTTATGGAGCAAAAAATACAGTAGTTCAAGCATCTGCCTTTATCATATCTGAGAAAGTTCAGAGCTTGAGGATACTCACCAGTATTATACATAAAGTGGGGTTTTTTTTTGTTAATCTAAAGTACTGGTCTTTTAGGAGTCATTTAATCTACTTGCAGTAGCATTCTAAGTAAAAGGTCTTTTGTTAGACTGAATGGCTCCTGCCCATATGTTACTATCTTCACTAACATTCCCCAGGGTCAGCAAGGATCAGATTGTTTGATATATCCCAAGTGCCTTTGCTTGTACTCTGCAAAACCGTTAAGTTCTATGCGGTTCACAAAAGATAAAGGATATACTGATATGCTGAATGTTAATGCTGAAATATACCACTTGGGTAAATCTTTTCATAAATGGGGTTAATAAATCCCGATAAATAAATATAGGCAGTGAGAGAATGAAAGCTGTGAGCGAAAGCTGTAGGCAGGGAGAGAGTGAGAGATGTAAGAGACAGGGAAGGAGCAAGAATTGTATGAGAAAGAGACAGAATAGTTTTTTCCACTAAGGTGTGTAGATGTACAACAGCATAACATTCTTCAAGTAGTCTGTGCATGTGTAAACTTCAAGTAGTCTGTTCGTGCTGCACCTTAGGCTGTACACGATGCACCAAAAAGATAGGAGGAGTGTCAAGAACTCATCATCCTGCCATTTATAGCTAACAGACAATGATGGTCAGTTAACCTGTTTCTAAAACTCATCCCAGCTTTTTGTCTGTTCCCTCCCAACTGACTTCAGCTTCCCATATTTCGTGTATTCTTATTTTCCTCTGAAAATTATGGGATACAATATCCTATTGAAGAGAGAGATTTTCATACTACGTAGATAGATTTGTACGTACTATCTCATACATATTCATTATGCCTGAAAGCCTGACTGATTGGGTATGCCTTGAGGACTGGGTGGAGAACCATTGCCATAGGAAACCTCCAAGATATTATCTATATTTAAATATATAATTTACATAATAAGAAATAGGGCTCCTTTTACTAAGGTGCATTAGGACCTTAATGTGCGGAATAGCGCACGCTAGACCTTAACGCTAGCATTGAGCAGGCGTTATTCTAGAAGCATACTGCGCGATTTAACGCGCAGTAATTTTGTGTGTGCACTAAAAACGCTAGCGCACCTTACTAAAAGGTGCCCATAGTAACATATTAAATGGTGGCAGATAAAGACCCGAATGATCCATCCAGTCTTCCCAACCATGCACACTGTATAAATTAATGATTTAATTTAAAATGTCCTATTTCTTAGATATTTGTGGGCCAGCCCAGAAACTTAGAGCTCTGCCCGATACTGTGCTTAGGTTCCATCTACTAGAGTCTGTCAAAGCTCATTCAAACCCATCTCAACCATCCCAGCCATCGAAGCCCTCCCTAGCCCATCCTCAACGGCCATACAGAGGACACAGACCTTGCAAGTCTGCCCAGTATTGGCCTTAGTTCTTCAATATATACCATTATTTTCTGATCTTTATTGAATGGAATCCTCGTATTTTGATTGTAGTGGGAACTATTTAAATCTAAGAGCACCCAATCATTTTGTGCAATGTTAATGTTAAATGACATTACCTTCAATTGTTCCCCACATCCCTTAAGTTAATTCAACTTGTACGTCAACTCAACTTATACTCCACTAATCTTTTGTAAACCGCATAGAACTTAACGGTATTGCGGTATATAAACTGTTATTATTATTATTCTTATTCAATTGTCTCAGTGTGGTAATTTGAAAAGGAGGAAATAGGTCTACTACTTTAGGTTGGTTGAGTATCCAGAATATTAGTAGATCACCAGTGTAAGCTAGCAGCTTGTATTCACACACCTTGAAATAATTACCTCTTTCCGGTTGGTAGTTAACAAGGGTTGTAGTTCCAGATTAAATAATAAGGGCAACATGGGACAGCCCTGTTTAGTACCTCAAGTGAGTTGAATGTCTGTAAAGAGACTGTTGACTTTAAATCTGGAAACAGGCTTGGTATGTAACTCCTGCACCCATCTTAAAAGTTTTCTCCCATACAAAAATATTTTAAGACCTGTGTAACATTTGGCCATTCCACTATATTGAACACCTTTTCTGTGTCCAAGGAAACTTCAGTAGAAGGTTATCCCATTATATTTGCCACACAGATCAAATCTAGAAAGATTCAAGCATTATCTACAATAAATCTACTTTTCATGAAATCCACTTGATTGTCATGGATAAGTATGCCTGTTACACTCTCTAATCTATCAGCTAACCCTTTGGCGCATAATTTTTGGCATCCTTCATAAAATTGCCCCTTAAATGGGTAATTTTCTTTAGATCACCTAATGTTAGGTAATTCTATAAACAGCACCTAAAACATAGGCGATAAGGCACGCGGTGCGTGGCACATGTCAATCATAAGTTAGAATAACACCTAGCAGCGCCTAAACTGGATTTAGGCATCCTAATCTTAGGCGTTCCCTATTTATGGCAGCGTGTTCTTGGCCTAAATACTAGCACCTAAACTAGGTGTCTACCAGCACCTAAGTCCATTTTAGGCACCTACCATGCCAAATATGCCCACAATCTGCCCCTAACTACTCCTATTTTGAGATAGGTGCCTTGGACTAGGCGCCTACCCAGTTAGGCTCCTGCCATCTAATTAATTTTAATTTAAGCTAATTCTGGGCTGCTAATTGCTTATTTTCTGTGCCAATGGACGTCTAGATCAGCTAGGCGAGCCAATCTAGTTGCCTAATTTTAGGCATCTTTTATAGGTGCACTTTGTGCAGAACTGCTATTATGTCATTGTGGAACAGTGAAAATCTGCACTTATGTGCCTAATGTTAGGCATGAGCACTTATGCCAGCTCAATGGCTGGCATCAATGCTGTAGGCGGTTAGTGTGTAAATGCCAACTTAGCCTCACACTAAAGATGGCACTATTTAAATCTGTTTCATTTATGGTTGGGAATCATATAACACAACTCTCCAATACTTTACCCAACCTCCAAAATATCCAGCGTTCCCCTCCGTAGGATTACAAATTGTTAAACATACTCTCATATATTTCAAATGTAACAAAATGTGGCCTCAGGTACACCTCCTACCCCTTAGTAGTGTTCAATATCGGTGGGAATACCGGTGTTTTCATTCCTCATTGGCTCACATTCTTTTTTTGCAATTATTTAAGTAAACTTTTTTTATACTTTTTAACTTTTCTATCCACCGTGCTCTTTTTAGAAGTTTCCTTGAGATTATTCTATTTAAAAATGTTCAAATAAATTGTATACTTAGCTTATCATGCTACTGGGTTACATAATCCAACATGTTTCGCAACAATTTGCTTTATCAAGGATCCTCCAGAACCATTGTGTCTACCATCTTACTCAAAGTTTTTTGCAAGACTTTGAGTAAGATGGTGGACATAGTGGCTCTGGGGGATCCTTGATAAAGCAAATTGTTGCGAAACATGTCGGATTATGTAACCCAGTAGCATGATAAGCTAAGTATACAACTTATTTGAACATTTTTAAATAGAATAATCTCAAGGAAACTGCTAAAAAGAGCACGGTGGATAAAAAAGTTAAAAAGTTTTTTTAAAAGTTTACTTAAATAATTGCAAAAAAAGAATGTGAGTCAATGAGGAATGAAAACACCGGTATTCCCACCGATATTGAACACTACTAAGGGGGAGGAGGTGTACCTGAGGCCACATTTTGTTACATTTGAAATATATGAGAGTATGTTTAACAATTTGTAATCCTACGGAGGGGAACGCTGGATATTTTGGAGGTAGGGTAAAGTATTGGAGAGTAGTATTCTATAGCCTGCATGTATAACTACCTGACCCTCCATGCACCTCCTGGATCCATGCCCCCTTGGAGTTGCATGCTGTGGAATTTGAGCACACAACTTATGGAATACCAACAAAGGGTCAATTATACATGTAACCGTCAATTAACAACAATTTTTTTGCCCAAAATTGTTTGCTAAAGCTAATTAGCATCTAGTTAATCTATTAAGTTGCACAGACGAATGATTGTATTCTATAAGTTGCATGCAGAAATTTGCATGCTAGTCAGAAATTTGGACATTCAGCTGTCTTGAATTAAGGGTAAATGTCTAACTGTTTGCACCTACCTTAAACCGCCTAACTTACGGTGCCATTTAGAGAATTTGGGCCTATCTGCCCAACAGTAGGACACACTTCAAAGAACATTAGAAACATAGAAACATAGAAAGATGACGGCAGAAAAGGGCCAAGGCCCATCAAGTCTGCCCACTCTATAGACCCTCCCCTTAATATTATACAATGTTTTACCCTGACCCACTTAGGGATCCCACATGGGCGTCCCATTTATTCTTAAAATCTGGCACGCTGCTGGCCTCGATTACCTGTACTGGAAGCTTGTTCCATTGATCAATCACTCGCTCCGTGAAGAAATACTTCCTGGTGTCGCCGTGAAATTTTCCGCCCTTGAGTTTGAGCGGGTGCCCCCTTGTGGTTGAGGGGCCTCTGAGAGGGTGTCTTAGTGGTGAAAAAGCATGGGTACAGTGCATGATTGCATGAGATCAAGAGAGAGACTTAAGAAGAAAATTAAAGCTGTGTAAGAGAGAGACGTTAATCTTAACCGATTCCCCATCCTCCTTTGTTGTAGGGAAATTCAGTACTCTACCTAAAAATGCCGCTAACCGCTGATATACAGTAGATGCACAAATCAAAGTATAAAATCACATTTGAATTCACTTTTCACTGTCATAAAAATCTTTCCAAAGCACATTTGCCAAACTCTTAATTCACATGCAAAAAAAAAAATCTCTGCATTATGTAAATAATGTTTTAATTGTGTAAAAATACAGGTCAGTACTTTTATTAAACACAAAGATCAATTCTTATTCCAAATTAAATCTTAAAGCCTGATCTTGGTTGTAAATCCAGGTCAGTACTAACTGCATCTTCCTAATTATAAACTCCTTTTGTCAGCCACATTGACACTAGTTTAATTGCAAATGCATGTTAGAAGTATTGACATTTCCTTATTGCATAACCAGGTTAATAGCATCAGCACTCTTCATTTCTCATAACCAGCTTAATAGCATATTTTTCTGTTTTTATTGCGGGTCTAAGTTGAGACTAATGGCACTCTTTTTATTGCAAGTCAGGTTAATAGTGCTGTGTTGTGTTTTATTACTCACAGTGTTAATAGGATTGATGTAGCCCTTGTTTCGAGTCCAGGTAAATGAGTTTGCAGTGCTCCAGTTGCAAATCCAGGTTACAGTTCTGTTAAATTCTAATTGCATTTTCTGCATTCATTATGTTAATATCTTCTTAACAGAGAAATAATTTACATTTTGTTATGTGCTTCATTAAAAGCTGACTAGATAAAAGCATAATCTTTCACTTCTTCTCCCTCGTGTTCCTTACTGACTTACTCTTGGCAGGTATTTTGCTAGTGGGCTTCCTAACTTGTGTGGTAGGTTGCACCATACTTTCCCTTTCTTAGGCCTTCTTTTACTAAGCCATGATAGGTTTTTACTGTGGCCTGGAGTGTCAAATGCTCCAACAGTGCTCCGATGCTCAAAGGAATTCTCTGAGTGTCTGAGCAGCGTTGGAGTATTTAGAGCTCCGGGCCGCAGTAGAAACCTCTATCGCAGCTCAGTAAAAAGGGGGGGGGAGGGGGGAATTACTCATTTACTTGTATACCTACTGTTTAGCATGCACAGATTTCTTTTGTTTCTTTTACATGCACACAAAGATATTTTATAAAGTAAATGCAAAAAAGTAAACCTCACCCCTGGGGAACTCCTTTGTTCAGCTTGGTTAAACATACAGTATGCACATACAGGTAGTATGCTGGCAAAATCGAAAACTCAGAATGGGATCAAAATAAATCTTTTACTGAATAGTGCCTATACCCACATTCAATTTCAGGCTAAGAAGATAACACTTCAGAACATTCTATATATTCCTTAAGCAGCTTTTGGGGCATTCTCTCTCTCTATAAATAGATCGATATTGGATTATCAGAAGTAGCCTTTCAAAATGCTCTCCTTCTCAGAGCATTAGGCTATAATATTCTTCATTGATCCTTTTTTTCCTTTTAAATATCAAATCATTCATTACTGAAAAAGAATGCAATTTATCTTGTGCAGAGATTCACTTTCAAAAAGGAAGCTGTAGCCAAAAACAAGAACCCGACATGAATTTGTGTTTCACCCAACTAGCTGTTTCAAGGGAATTACTCAGCTTCAGTTTCCAACATTATAATTAAGGGATGCACGCTTTGCGCTAGTCTCTCTCAGAAATATCCCACTTGCTGTAGCAGTCACGTCACTGCCCTTCTTCAGTCAGGATGGCTGCAGCTTTATTATGCTAATCTTCACTGAACCAGGCACATTTGTGGTGGTGATAGTGTGCATTTCACCAGTTGCTGTACCCCTGATGCAGCCATATAGGTGAAATTCAGCCACATTGGGCACATCTGTTCCTGGGAGCTTTTGAAATGAAGACTTTTATGTGTGGATTCTATTGGTCTGCTTTGTTTGTTTTCTCTTATTTTATATAGGCAACATAAGTGACTATGAAGCCCTTTACTTAATACAGGGTTACCATATGCTAACAGCAAAATATCACAAAACACTTTACTATGGGAGCATCCAATATTTTCTTAATAGGAGGAGGTAAGTGCTCCTGCATCAGTTTTTTGCAGGTCTCATGTGCGAATGGAAACATTAGCACAAAACCCGCAAATACTTTTTTTGTAACCCTATAAATGTGTCTCATTAAATCTAGGCACAGCACACGGGAAGGTCCCGCATTAAAATATCTTAAGTTTTGTGTGCTTTGTATGGCTTCCATACCAGAATAGTCACAGTTATTTATGGCTGTTACAAGGCAGGCAGGAATGGTCAGCTTAAGTTTCATCCATACACTCCTCTCCTCTGTTTGTTTATGTCCCATATACATCGTATACACAATCACTTTATGCACTCATCTTTCTCAACATTATTCACCTTCCTCCATGCACACAACACCCTCCCCCCCTTTCATCTCGCCACTCATCATTCCGCTGTTACGTTTACACTGTTCTTCTGAATCATTTCATCTCTCCCTGCAAAAACTGTCTGTTCTGTAGTATACTGTTCTCGTTACTCCTGCCCACAACTCGATTCAGGTTTCCTATCATTCTTCATCTCCCCCCCCCCCCCTTTTCCTTTCACATTCTGATTACGATATGTTCATCTCTCACTCACTGGGCCTCTTCTCCCTCGAACAGAGGAGATTGAGAGGGGACATGATCGAAACATTTAAGGTACTGAAGGGGATAGACTTAGTAGATAAGGACAGGTTGTTCACCCTCTCCAAGGTAGGGAGAACGAGAGGGCACTCTTTAAAGTTGAAAGGGGATAGATTCCGTACAAATGTAAGGAAGTTCTTCTAGAGAGTGGTGGAAAACTGGAACTCTCTCCCGGAGTCTGTCATAGGGGAAAACACCCTCCAGGGATTCAAGACAAAGTTAGACAAGTTCGTTGGTAGGAGTAGTCTCAGTTAGGGCGCTGGTCTTTGACCAAAGGGCCGCGCATGAACGGACTGCTGGGCATGATGGACCACTGGTCTGACCCAGCAGCGGCATTTCTTATGTTCTTATGTTCCACTTCCACATCATGTGCGTGTTTCTGACGTCATGTCCTGTCATCCATTCAAAATCAGCTGGTTTCCCATGGCATCTCTTCTTTCACTTTCAATAGCAGTACATAGTCACTCTGTGCGTTAGCCCTGAAGGAGAATTTCTTGCTTCCGATTCAAACCAAGTGATCATCTGCAATCCTTGTGCCTTTTTACAGCGTTTGGTGTCACACTTGACTTTATTTAACTTAAGTTACAAGTTTGGTGCATGGCTTCAGTTTGCCACATACACTATGCTAACTTGTTCCCGCCGCCTCAGTTTGGCTTCTTAATTTGCATTATTCACGAGTAAAACCTATCCTGTCTTCATCAACATCTTCATTGCTACCATTTAGCATGTTTTAAATACATTTTGAGCGGTAATTTGCGTGCCCCACTGTTGCTCCTGTCTGCCATATTTTGTGTGTTTAATCCTTCATTTTAATATCTCTCAAGTGTCTGCATTGGCCACACTGGCTTTTGTTCCATATCTGGTGTATAAAGATTAGCTCCTGTATGCTTTCCCCTGTCTAGCATTCAATATATCATCATTTATTACTATTTATATCCATACTTTACCTCTGCACATGTTCTTTTTCAATCAATCATTCTTTCCCGACTGGACTATTGTAATTCCATCTATCTAAGTCTAACCAAGAAAAATCTTCAAAGACTTCAGCAGATCCAGAACACTGCGGCTAGGTTGATCTTCGCAAAAAGCAAATTTGATCATGTTTCCCCGCTTCTGTCAAAACTTCACCAGTGATTTCTAGGATTCACTTTAAATGTACCTGCCTAATTTTCAAGATCCTACATGGCATTCTTCTTCCCCTAATCCCACTATCCTGGAATTCTTTGAGACCTGACACTACCAGATCCGCCCACAAAAACTATCTTTCCCCTCATTAAAAGGCGTCATGTATGCAGGTAAATTAGGGAAATCCCTTTTCTTCAAATTCACTGAGCTTTAGAATAACCTCCCTGCCCCACTGCGGAGCCTAAGCTCATTCCAATTATTCCGAAAGCATCTGAAAACCTGGCTTTTCTCCAAAATGTAAAGCTATCTATTTAAAATGTAAAGCTAGCTATCCTCTTCATAACCTCTAATTTCTTATGTCCTTCCATCATTTATTGAATTACCTATAAACCGTGTCGAGCTCTATCTCTATGGAGATGATGCAGTATATAAACTTAAGGTTTAATTTAGTTTTACAAATTACATTTTTTCTTTCATTTAAGCATTTTGATTATTTTATATTACAACGTTGTTCTTCGCATGACTCTCTAGTATATGTGATACATCGTACATTCCGGTAGGTGACCCATATCACCATTTTTTCACAGTTTTGCTTTGGGGTATTTTTTTCCATAATTTTCATTATGCCTCCCCTCACTTGTTTCATACTCAAGTTTCTCACACTTTTAGCCATCATAAACAATAATGCCACCGTATTGGCCATAAGGGGCAGCTCACACGTTTTTGGTCTCTCTCGCAATTTAATAAATCTAGCAATCATTCACATTCACGCGCCACACACATAATAGCTCATAATCTTCTCTTGCTGGACCAGGTACATTCCTTTCACACATTTCCTTTACATTTCATATATGCTGACATCATTGGGAATTCTTTGATCTTCACACATTTCACTCACCACTGGTGGCGTCTGGTTCAAAGCCCCTTCATTCCTCAATAGGACCCCTGAGGAAGGAGTGTTTCTCCAAAACACAGACCGTGTTAGGTCCGTATTCCATGTATATGAGAGCCATTTTAATGGATTACAATTTTGTATAGACTTTCAATAAATATTCCTGCACCTTGTACATTCCGCTCTGCAGTTTTTTCCTTGTTTTTGGTGTTCAGCTTAAGTTTCTACACATACATGGGTGTTTTATGTACACCCATGTATGTGTACACCCATGTACACCCATGTATGTGTACACCCATGTACATACATGTACCCATGTATGTGTACAATAGCCCCGGCTTTGCCAGACTCCACCCAAGAATACCACATATACCATGTAAAAGCACATATTATATGTTGCAAATATTTATGCATGTATGTACCTGAATAGTTTTCTAAGTACAGTGGAACCTTGGTTTGTGAGCATAATTTGTTCCAGAAGCATGCTCGTAAACCAAAGTGCTTGTATATCAAAGCATATTTCCCCATAGACAACAATGGAAACGCGGGCGATTCATTCCACATCCCAAAAAAGACACACACCCTCCCCCAGGCCACTGGCGTGCTTTCACCCCACCCCCAGGAACCAGCTTTCCCACCCCACCCCCATTAGAATCTCGTAGATGAGAGGGAGCCAGAAGGCCTTAAGCCAAAAGCCTGTTATGGCGTCGGGGAAGCAGGGAGAAACCAAAGGCAACGTGAGTCTATCACAGAGCCCGGGATGGACTCTGTGATCAACTCGCGTTGCCTTGCGATCTACTGGTCGATTTTGATTGGCTTTTTGGGCACCCCTGGCCTTAATGGTCAGACCTAAATGTTTGTTGCGCACATGGGTGCTATGCATATTCTATAAATCATGCCTAACTCTGGAGGCAGTTTATAGAATAGCGCAGATTTTATGGCAACATATATAGAATTTGGTTCTGTCTGGCTAAGCAGTGCTACTAAAAATCCAGCACCCTCTGTCCCCATTGAATAAATAACTTCTGTCAGGGAAAGGGTATGCAGTTTTTCCCAAATAAACATTAATCTCCACCTTACAGCCCAAGCACTTTCCATCACCCAGCCTTCTCAGCTATTATTACCTCTTGTTCCCTCCCTCCTCTGCCTGTAGCCATCAGCCTTTCCTCTTCCCTGTGTGGGGCCTAGAAAACCCTCACAATCCTGTAGATCCAGCTGTCAGCTCCTCTTCCATCACTGTGCTTTGCCACCTCTAGCTACTCTCCATTTTCTTTCACTGTAGGATCTAGGAATCCCCTGCCAGGTCCACTGGAGCCCTGTTCCGTAGAAACTTCTTATGATGATAAATGAAGTCAGTTCACCATGCTTATTGGTTAAAACGAATGGCCCTTCATTTCTAGGTTGGGGCGGGCGGTGGGGTGTTGCAAATTCAATGAAGGCTGATTGGTTAAAGGCAATAACCAGTAACCCTAGTTATCTGCCAAAATGTTTTCCGGTATAATAAAATTGCTGCATGGCATTTTGTTAAACCTTTCTCCTCTGTATTGAAATTATGTAGATAGGCGTCTGCTAAAAGCAAGCCTTTCTGGCAGGGTATCTATAAAGGATAATAACTAGAATCGTGCAGTGAGTAATAGTTCCCGGATTAAAACTGATAACTCCACATAAACACTTGAGCATTGATATATTGTCTCGGAATCAGCAAAAGAACAGAAACGTGTGATGAGATAATGGCTCATTGTGTCATCAATGTGGAATAAAATATTGCTTAGAAATGCTTAAGTCGCATACATTTTACTATATATTCAGTGGATGTGTTGCACACAGTGGTCTACCTCGTATTAAAGCAGCATCTTCCTGTCACCCTCATATTCACAACTCACTGAAAAGGACAGTGTAATATTCTTTTAGGCAACAGAAGAAACTGCAATTTCCCTTCATTATCCTTCTCTGCTGAAACATGCTTCCTGTAGCCTATGCATGGAAAAAACAGGTGGTGCGCAGTGTGCTCTGAATTTTAATTCTCTTCTTTCTTGCACTGGGAGGATTTACCTTTGATGTGTTCCTGTTCAATCACAGGCAAACAAATAGAGTCTTACTATATTTGTTTTTAATATGCTTCATCTCATTTGTCTGGGTGATTAAAAAAGACACATTTTAGCTGTGAGACTTTGTAGATTGATTGTATTTCACTGCTCTCTTCAGGTGTTGAGAACAGTGGAATAGCAGAGGCGTCTAAGTGCATTAGTCCTTAAGGGCCACATTCTATAAACAGTGCCTAAATTGGCAGGTGCCTTGAAAAAAGCGCCATCTGCGTGTTCATCGTGCTTAGGCGCCGTTTACAGAATCGCACTGTATGGTGCCTATCACAAACTTAGGCACCAGTAATGTAGGCCACTAAGGGTTTCTTCGCTTTGCTCCAAAGTACACAGTGGCTGATATTTACCACTGTTTAACTGGCCAGAAACAGCTCCTGGCTGATTAAATAGCACTTACCAGTTAAGTGCTAATATTCAGCAGACGATAAACTTCTGAATATTAGCATCTAACGGATAACTGACTAACCGCAAAATTTAAAACGCTTAGCCAGCTAAAGGGTCCTTTTATTAAGGCGCACTAACCGATTTAGCGTGCGCTAAATGCTAAGGCATCCATAGAATATAATGGATGTCTTAGCATGTAGTGCGTGCTAATCTCTAGCGCGCTCTAAATCGATTAACACGCCTTAATAAAAAGACCCCTAAGTTTATAGCAGCCAAAAAATAAAAGATAGCCATTGCTGGACACTGGAAATGGCCTGGCATTGAATATCTGGGCTCAGTGCCGATCATGAGAGTCAGCCCGGCTAACTTCTGCAGTCTGACTGCCCATGATATATATCAGCACCACAGTGTTTGTGCTCAGTCATGCAAGTTTTGAAAACTCTTGAGGTTTGAGCAATATGTAAACGGGATCAAGGGCACAAAATTAAATATGCCACTTCAGTATTACCACATGTGTAGAATATTTCAATCATAGTACCATCGTAATATATACCCCGATATGCAAGGTTATTTAATCAGCCAGAAATGGCTGCTGGCCAGTTAAATAGCATTTTGGCACCTAACCACAAATATTCAGGACAAGATAATCGATTATCTTGGTTGAAGATTTACAGCCAGCGCTGAAAGGTTTACTGGCTATAACCAACAATATTCAGCAATGACCGGCTAAATTTAGCAGGCAAATTGGACCACATAAATAGCAGTCATATCTTTGTCAACTATTAACCAGCCAGTGCTGATATTCACTTAGCTAGTTAAGTTAGTGCCAGACAAAACAAACTCAGATGTTCAATGCCAGTCACCAGAAACAGCCTGACATTGAATATCTTTGCCTCAGCTCCAAACCATGGCACTTATGCAGGCTGCCTCCCACTGGCTGAATATTGGCCCCAGAGTAAATGCTAGCAGACCTGTATGGTCCATCCTGTTTGCCCATCAAAGTAGCCAGAGTTGAATTTGGCGCACTGCATAAATTCCATTTCTTCATGATTAAATGCTGGTTTACTTAACATTAGCATTCACACTCCATCAGCTCCTTCACAATTTAACTTACCCATACTAAATAAGTTCTCGTTATTGTGCAAAGTTATGGTATTATTTTGTAGTCACGATTTTTTACGTTTGCTTGTATGTTTATTTTATCATGTTTCTGTTTTAAAGCTATGTATGTAAATTATGTAAAATGTTTAGTTGTAAATGGTATAGAAATTTTTTAAATAAATAAATAAAATTACTATCGTAACATTCTCATAAACTCTCAGTACAGATCCATATCAATTCAACAACAAACCCCCAATGCCTTTTCAAACCCCCAAGGAGCTATTCAATGAAGAAACTAGCTCCCCATTAAATTCTAAACCTCAATAACAGCCTTCAATCATTACCTATGGTAACGCCAAGCCATAGCCCCCTCCCCCCTCGCAGCAGTGTTGCCTTTGAGGTTGAAGTTTACATTAATTATTTATTAACTGCTGATTTCCCAGCCAAAACTGGGTCAAAATCACATCTTTCACCAATTTTAGCTACGATCATCTCCCAATAACCCATGTCTAACACACGATTCCAGCAAACCCAAAAAACACCAGCACAGATCATACACAACCCAACACAAAATGCAAGAAATACAAACAAAACACAAGGAAGGGGAAAATTCCTTCAGACAAAGCACAACTGTACCCTTCCCTGTTTCCACACACAACTCCCTCCATCCTGCTAAAACACCCTAACCAATCCTAACGCAGTTCCTGCCTTTTCTCTTATTTACACCACCAACCAATCACAGTTAGACTCCTGGAAGGCAGAATACAGGAACTAGAAGCATTTCGAGCAGTGGAGGAGGAGGACAGAGAGGCAGAAAACTCCAAGACAGAGGAAACCATTGAGGAAGAAGTCCGGGAGTTAGAGAACTTCATCGAGGAGGCATACAGGGAGGCTGTGGAAAATCACCAGCAACAGTGGAACTGCCAAGATACACCCAGAGTGAGGAAGAACCACCTGGAGGACAAGCACAAGGAAGAAATGGGTGACATAGCAGCGACACCTGGAAACCCACAGGAAGACGACTCCGGTGCAAGTCAACGCCAGGTTGAGGGAAGATGGAAGTACACAGAGGACATGGACCTATGGCTGGAGAGATGGTCATACACCAGCGGCTAGAGAGGCAAGAAAAGCTACAGAGGACAGCAATAGTCATAGGGGACTCCATCATCAGACAATTCAACAGTTACAAAGCGGGAGGAAGACAGAATCGGCTGGTGACCTGCCTACCATGAGCCAAAATAGAAAACATAGTGAGCCACATTGACAGTATCATCAATAGCGTGGAAGAGGAAGATCCGGCGGTGGTGATCCATGTGGGGACTAACAACATGAGCAACAGGAACTACAGCAGGGAAGTACTGAAGGATGCTAGGAAGTTCCGGATGTTAGGAAGGATGCTAAAGACCAGTATGCCGAAGGTAGCATTCTCGGAGATCCTTCCAATACCGATGAGAAGAGGAAGATGGAGCTGTAAGCAGTCAACGCGTGGATGAGGCGCTGTTGTGAAGAAGAAGGATTCCACTTCGTGCGTAACTGGACGACGTTCTGGGGAACAGCAAGCTATTCAGGAAGGATGGACTCCACCTCAGCGGAGATGGAATGAGGCTATTTGCAAGCAAAATCAAGAGAAAAATTGAGAAGTTTTTAAACTAGGAAGAAGGGGAAAGCCGACAGTCGACTAGGAGTTGATAGTTCGGGAACCGGTATACCTAGAGGATACCATGCAGGTAGATAGAGGGGAAGACTGGATGCCTTTCAAGAGGCTCTGCTCAGACAAATGGTGACAGAACCCACAAGGGAAAAAGCGATATTGGATCTGGTCCTCACAAATGGAGAGAGTATCTCTAATGTTCGAGTGGGTGCTCACCTGGGAAGTAGCGATCATCAAACGGTTTGGTTTGATATAACGGCTAAAGTGGAGAGTGGCTGAACGATACTTAAAGTTCTGGATTTCAAACATACGGACTTTAATGCAATGGGAAAGTACCTGAAGAAAGAGCTGTTAGGATGGGAGGACATAAGAGAAGTGGAAAGACAGTGGTCTAAGCTGAAAGGAGCGATAAAAATGGCTACGGACCTTTATGTGAAGAAAATCAATAAAAACAAGAGAAAAAGGAAGCCGATATGGTTCTCCAACCTAGTGGCTGAGAAAATAAAGGCGAAAGAGTTGGCGTTCATCAAATATAAAAAAACCCAAGAAGAGGAGAGCAGAAAGGACTACAGGGTGAAAGTGAAAGAAGCCAAGAGAGAGATACGTTTGGCGAAGGCACAGGCGGAAGAACAAATGGCTAAAAATGTAAAAAAGGGAGATAAAAATTTTTTCAGATATATTAGTGAAAGGAGGAAGATAAAAAATGGAATTCCTAGGCTAAAAGATGCTGGGAACCAATATGTGGAGAGTGATGAGGAGAAAGCAAATGTGCTAAACAAATACTTCTGTTCTGTGTTCACAGAAGAAAATCCTGGAGAAGGACCGAGATTGTCTGGCAAAGTTACACGAGAAAATGGAGTAGATTCTGCGCCGTTCATGGAGGAGAGTGTTTATGAGCAACTTGAAAAACTGAAGGTGGACAAAGCGATGGGACCAGACGGAATCCATCCCATGATATTAAGGGAGCTCAGACAGGTTCTGGCGAGTCCTATTAAAGACTTGTTCAACAAATCTCTGGAGACGGGAGTGATTCCTGGGGATTGGAGGAGAGCGGATGTGGTCCCTATTCATAAAAGTGGTCACAGGGATGAAGCAGGAAACTACAGGCAAGTGAGCCTCACTTTAGTTGTTGGAAAAATAATGGAAGTGTTGCTGAAAGAAAGGATAGTGTACTTCCTTGAATCTAATGGGTTACAGGATCCGAGGCAACATGGCTTTACAAAAGGTAAATCGTGCCAAACGAACCTGATTGAATTTTTTGATTGGGTGACCAGAGAGCTGGATCGAGGACATATGCTAGATGTAATTTACTTGGATTTCAGCAAAGCCTTTGATACAGTTCCTCATAGGAGGCTGTTGAACAAACTTGAAGGGCTGAAGTTAGGACCCAAAGTGGTGAACTGGGTCAGAAACTGGCTGTCGGACAGACGCCAGAGGGTGGTGGTTAATGGAAGTCGCTCGAAGGAAGGAAAGGTGACTAGTGGAGTCCCTCAGGGTTCGGTGCTGGGGCCAATCCTGTTCAATATGTTAGTGAGTAACATTGCTGAAGGGTTAGAAGGAAAAGTGTGCCTTTTTGCAGATGATACCAAGATTTGTAACAGAGTAGACACCGAAAAGGGAGTGGAAAATATGAAAAAGGATCTGCAAAAGTTAGAGGAATGGTCTAATGCCTGGCAACTAAAATTCAATGCAAAGAAATGCAGAGTAATGAATTTGGGGATTAATAATAGGAAGGACCCGTATATGCTGGGAGGAGAGAAGCTGATATGAACGGACGGGGAGAGGGACCTTGGGGTGATAGTGTCCGAAGATCTAAAAGCGAAAAAACAGTGTGATAAGGCAGTGGCTGCTGCCGATGCTGGGCTGTATAAAGAGAGGCATAGTCAGTAGAAGGAAGAAGGTGTTGATGCCCCTGTACAGGTCATTGGTAAGGCCCCACTTGGAGTATTGTGTTCAGTTTTGGAGACCGTATCTGGCGAAAGATGTAAGAAGACTTGAGGCGGTCCAGAGGAGGGCAACGAAAATGATAGGAGGCTTGCGCCAGAAGACGTATGAGGAGAGACTGGAAGCCCTGAATATGTATACCCTAGAGGAAAGGAGAGGCAGGGGAGATATGATTCAGACGTTCAAATACTTGAAGGGTATTAACGTAGAACAAAATCTTTTCCAGAGAAAGGAAAATGGTAAAACCAGAGGACATAATTTGAGGTTGAGGGGTGGTAGATTCAGGGGCAATGTTAGGAAATTCTACTTTACGGAGAGGGTAGTGGATGCCTGGAATGCGCTCCCGAGAGAGGTGGTGGAGAGTAAAACTGTGACTGAGTTCAAAGAAGCGTGGGATGAATACAGAAGATTTAGAATCAGAAAATAATATTAAATATTGAACTAGGCCAGTACTGGGCAGACTTGCACAGTCTGTGTCTGTGTATGGCCGTTTGGTGGAGGATGGGCTGGGGAGGACTTCAATGGCTGGGAGGGTGTAGATGGGCTGGAGGTAAGTCTTAACAGAGATTTCGGCAGTTGGAACCCAAGCACAGTACCGGGTAAAGCTTTGGATTCTTGTCCAGAAATAGCTAAGAAGAAAAAAAATTTTTTTTTTTTTTAATTTAAATTGAATCAGGTTGGGCATTTGGGTCTTTATCTGCCATCATCTACTATGTTACTATGTAAGACAGGGATTGAAAGGGACACAAGAGGGAAAGAAATGCAAGAAAGTAACAGGCCGCAAACTAAAGTGTATGTACATGAACGCAAGGAGCCTATGGAATAAGATGGGGGAATTGGAAGCTATGGCACAAAAAGATAACCTTGACATCATTGGCATCACGGAAACATGTTGGAACGAGGTAAATGTCTGGTACACTGTGCTACCGGGATACAAGCTATACCGCAGAGACAGAGTGGGTCAGAAAGGTAGGGGACTTGCCCTTTATGTCAAAGAGGGAATTGAATCTACTGGACAGAACACAACACAACTAATGGATTAGTTAGAGTCTCTATGGGTCAAAATTCCAGGAACAAAAGGCCTGGAAACGAAGACCAGCATTTACTACCAAACCCCGGGGCAGTCCGAAGAAATTGACGGAGCAATGACGGATGAGATTAAACGTAACTGCAAGGGAGGCAATGCAGTTATCATGGGTGACTTCAACTATCTGAGAATAGACTGGAACCTAGGCACCTCCGGCTATGTTAGGGAGACCAAGTTCTTGGATGCTATAGGCGATTGCTTCCTGGAACAACTTGTCAAAGAAAATACAAGAGGAAATGTGATTCTGGACTTAATTCTAAATGGACTACAAGGACCAGCGCAAGGTGTAAAAGTAGAAGGGACACTTGGGAAGCAGTGATCACAATATTATCCGCTTCAATCTGGACACGGGGCAAAACATCGATCCAGTACGATGGCCACGGCACTGAACTTCCGAAAAGGGAATTACGAAGGGATGAGACTCATGGTGGGGAAGAAGATTAAGAAGAGGATAAGCACTGTAAAAATGGTAGAGCAAGCATGGTCCCTTTTTAAGGACACGGTCACCAAGGCGCAAAATCTATATATACCGCATATCAACAAGAGATCCAAGAGGAAAAAGAACAAGGAACCGGCGTGGCTCACTGTAGCGGTGAAGGAAGCGATCAGAGGCAACAAGACTTCGTTTATGGAATGGAAAAGGTCAAAAATGGACGAAAACTGGAAAAAGCACAAACAACATCAAAGCAGATGCCATAAGGCGGTAAGGTACCAAAAGAAACTACGAGGAGAAAATAGCCAAGGAGGCGAAAAATTTCAAGCCAGTCATGCGATATATTAAGGTGAAACGACCTGCGAAGGAAGTGGTGGGGACGTTGGATGACCATGGAATAAAGGGAGTGCTAAAGGAGGACAAAACCATCACCGACAAACTGAACACATTTTTTGCATCTGTGTTTACCAAAGAGGATATATGCAGGAAATGAAGATGGGAAACTGACGGGGTTGACGGTCAGTCTAGAAGAGGTATGCAGGCAGATAAATAGGTTTAAAAATGATAAATCCCCGGGACCGGATGGCATCCATCCGAGGGTAATCAAGGAACTGAAAGGGACTATAGCTAAACTGCTTCAACTAAAAGCCAATCTGTCGATAAAATTGGGAAGGATTCCGGAAGACTGGAAGGTGGAGAATGTTACGCCGATCTTCAAAAAAGGTTCAAGGGGAGATCCGGGAAACTATAGACCGGTGAGTCTGATCTCAGTACCGGGAAAGATGGTAGAGGCGCTGATAAAGGACTGCATCATTGATCACCTTGACGGACATGATCTGATGAGGATCAGCCAGCACGGCTTCAGCAAAGGAAGATCTTGCTTGACGAACTTGCTGCACTTCTTCAAGGGAGTAAACAGGCAGATAGACAAGGGTGACCCAGTCAACATTGTATATCTGGATTTTCATAAAGCATTCGACAAGGTTCCGCATGAACGACTATTTTGAAAAATTGTGAGCCATGAAATCGAGGGTGAAATACTCACGTGGATAAAAAACTGGCTGACGGATAGTGTGGGGGTAAATGGACAATACTCGGACTGGAAAAGCGTCATGAGTGGAGTGCCGCAGGGTTCGGTGCTCGGACCCATGCTTTTCAACATATTTATAAATGACCTGGAAATTGGTACAACAAGTGAGGTGATTAAATTTGCAGACGATACAAAGTTATTCAGATTAGTGATGACACCGGAGGATTGCGGAGACCTGCAACATGACATAAACACTCTCGAGAAATGGGCCGCGTCATGGCAAAAGAGGTTTAACGTGGATAAGTATGAGGTGATGCATGTCAATAACAAAAATCTTATACACTAATACAGGATGTCCGGGGCGGTACTTTGCCTCTTCTCCCTTGAAAAGAGGAGACTGAGAGGGGACATGATCGAAACGTTCAAGATAATGAAGGGAATAGACTTAGTAGATAAGGACAGGTTGTTCACCCTCTCCAAGGTAGAGAGAACGAGAGGGCACTCTCTAAAGTTAAAAGGGGATAGATTCTGTACAAAAGTAAGGAAGTTTTTCTTCACCCAGAGAGTGGTAGAAAACTGGAACGCTCTTCCAGAGGCTGTTATATGGGAATACATCCTCCAGGAATTGAAAAACTCAAAAGTTATGCTTAGAAATATACTGTAGAGCGACTAAAATGGTTCAGGGGCTGGAGGAGTTGCCGTACATTGAGAGATTAGAGAAACTGGGCCTCTTCTCCCTTGAAAAGAAGAGATTGAGAGGGGACATGATCAAAACATTCAAGATACTGAAGGGGATAGACTTAGTAGATAAGGACAGGTTGCTCACCCTCTCCAAGGTAGGGAGAACGAGTGGGCACTCTCTAAAGTTAAAAGGGGATAGCTTCTGTACAAATGTAAGGAAGTTCTTCTTCACCCAGAGAGTGGTAAAAAATTGGAACGCTTTTCCGGAGGCTGTTATAGGGAAAACACTCTCCAGGGATTCAAGACAAAGTTAGACAAGTTTCTTCTGAACCAGAACGTATGCAGGTAAGGCTAGTCTCAGTTAGGGCACTGGTCATTGACCTAAGGGCCGCCGTGTGAGCGGACTGCTGGGCACGATGGACCACTGGTCTGACACAGCAGCGACAATTCTTATGTTCTAACAATCCCCTCTCTCCCTGTACCCTTTCCTTTCAAATCCTGTACTTCCTTATCACCCTTTCCCTCACTTAATAACATCCCCCCATCACCCACCCTTTTTGCCATCCAAATTTTACCAGTGACTAGCTCAGCTAATGTTATCTTCTACCAGATAATTCTGGTGTCTTCTTTATCTCTGTCTATCCCTGTCAATTTTGGGGCACAGACCATAGAAGTCTGCCCAGCACTGGTTCTATTTCCAAACAACTGGCCTTTGTGAACATTGTGAAATTGTCTTCACTCTATTGTGATGATACCGACTGAACACTGTTCACACTTCTGATGGCTCATTTGATTCTGTTCCACAAAAGTTCATACATCTGATGTTCTTAACAAAATCATTAAAATTGGTATTAATGCAATACGCTATAAAAATCCTTAAGGAAGAAAAACAAGTGTGTAAAGACAAAACATGCCAATGTGGCAATTTAAATCTCCTAATATTATTGTATTACTAAATTTGCTAACTGTCCTAATTTTTTTTAGCATTCCATCATCTCTTCATTCTGTCTCAGTGGATGGTAATATACTGTACTCTGCCACAATCTTCTTCTCCAACATACATGGAATTTCTGTCCATTAGGATTACACACTGCATTTTGTTTCCTGAAGAATGTTTTCCTGTTTGACTCTGTGCTATCCTTAACATATAGCAAAGCCTCATTCACTAATTTCATTCATCCTATCATTTTGATGTAATTTAAGAACATAAGAATTGCCACTGGGACAGACCGAAGAACAATTAAGCCCAGTATCTTGTTTCCAACAGTGGCCATCCCAGGTTCCAACTACCTAACTAGAGCCCAAGTAGCAAAATAGATTTTATGCTGCTTATCCTAGGAATAAGCAGTGGATTTCCCCAAGCCTATGGGAAATTATCCAAACCTTCTCTAAACCCTGCTTAGCTAATTGATTTCACCACATTCTCCTGCAATTTGTAGCTTGGTATCATGGTTTCCCAGTGGTTGTCCTCCTTCCTTCAGGTTCTGAGATGCCAGGTATAAGTGTTCATTAACTGCCATATTCTCTACTTTTCTTATGTAATTTTTAGACTTTGCATTTTCACATGTAGCTAATTTAAATAATTTGTTCTTACATTTTTATCTGTCTGTCTTTTATATAAATACTCCTGAGTTGCATCAGTTGATTATTATCTCATGAAATACTATACTGAAAATCATGCACTCCTGAGCAACTGTCAGCATCCCCCAAAGTTGTTTACATTGCAAGATGCTAGTTGTCACCTTGGTTAAGGTGGGGGCCATTCTTTTGGAGTAAGCTCAACCTTCTCCTGAATGTTGTCTAGTT
The DNA here is from genome assembly GCF_902459505.1 of Geotrypetes seraphini. NCBI lineage: Eukaryota > Metazoa > Chordata > Amphibia > Gymnophiona > Dermophiidae > Geotrypetes > Geotrypetes seraphini. The sequence continues at coordinate 307,976,943 of NC_047086.1, read as the reverse complement.
CCTAACTAATCTAAAACCTTCCTCTCTGCATCTTCGTCTCATCTGTGCATTGAGACTCTGCAGTTCTTCCATCTTCTTGGGTCCAATTAAAAGGGTCACAAACTTTACTGTATAAGTTTCAAGTTTCAAGTTTATTATCTTTTTAATATACCGACCATCAACAGGTATCTGGCCGGTTAACAATAAAATTATAAGAAAGAGAAAAAAGCCATAAATATTTAAAGATGATGAGTGGACATCAAAAACATAACTGGACAGACATGAAAGTGAGGGGAAAAGTTACATGTTTTGAGAAGAGAAGGAGAAAGTGGGAGTGGGTGGGGTCGCTTTTTTAAAGCGGTTGGTTAAATAAATGAGGAACAGAAGAGTGAAGGAGAGAGAAGAGAAGGAGAGGGAAATAGAAGAGAGAAAAAAAAAAAAGAAGGTAGCTCTAAGCACAGGCGAAAGCGTCACGGAATAAGAAAGTCTTCAAGTTAATCTTGAATTTATCTAGATGTTGTTCGTCTCGGAGTTGTTGTGGCAGGGCATTCCACAACGTTGGGGCGACTACTGTAAAATTTATTTTCCGGGTGTAATAGAAAACTAGTGCTATATTCTTCTTGGTTGCCAAGTCATTAGTAGGATTATGTTCTCACTTTACAAAGTATTGCTAACTGTTTATGACGGCCATGTTTTCCCCACTGATTCCTAATGAATAATTGTTGGAAAGACTATATAAATAAATAAGTGCTGGCTTAAGCATGAACAAGTATTTTTGGTTTCTCATGCATAGTTTACTTGAGCATTACTGAATGCTTCTTTCACCTTTTTTATTAGGGACTCTGTACAAAGCAATCCACTATGTCTGAAAAGGCATAATAAGGCTTATGTAAATTGTAATGAGGCTGGTAATGCATTCTATGCCTTAGAGCCAGCCTGACCCTGAGTATTTCATTATACACTTATTATTAACCTATTCACCACTATGTGCCCTCCTGAGGCTGACCTTGGCAAAGTTGGAATCACATTTTTATAATTTGGCTGACCCTCACAAATAACTGTCTCTAAATGGATGAATCAAGCTTTCTCTTTAATTAACTTTAAAAAGAATGAAGTTATTTTAGAAGGAAACTGAAAACTGATTTCGTGGGTGAATACACCCTTTAGAAGATTTCCTTCTAGACAAGGAAATGATATTTGTAATAATTATTTCAGGGCCAAGTGGATCCTTAGGACAGCAGAAAAATCTTTGGGATAGGTAGTAGGGTATTAGGGACCTCATGGGTTTCTTGGATTTAATGGTTGGTGGGTGGGAGTCTAGCGGCCACTTGAGTTATCTGAGTGAAATGTCATGCTTCAACTTAGACAATCCTTTTGCTCCTGCACTGCATCATTATGACAGCCTGAGCTGGTGTAAAATTCAACACTAAAAAAAGAGTAAAAGAAAAAAAAAAATCTGTGTTAGATTTTAGCACAGATTTTTTTAATACCAGAAACAATATTTTGTGCAACAAGTTGAATGCATTTTGCATGTTCACTGTGCTACCTTTCAGTTCAGTGGTTTTGCAGTGCTAATCTTTCTTCTATAGAGCAGCTTATTGCATCAGCCCCTCAGAGAGAGCTATCAGAGCCCACTCAAACCTGCAGAGAGGGTAAGCAATTTTTTCAAACCACCCATTTATATAGGTAAATGTCTTTAGAAATTGCCGTGATGCATTTTATTGGTGGATGTAAGAACTGGTTTTTCAAATAACTTGTATGAATTCTTGAATGCACTGTTTTTAGATTGAAAATGAATAAAGCTAAAATAAATTGCCCTCATGGTGTATTCAGTGTTTAATATTTAAAGTAATCAAGTCTGGATAGTGTAAATTGGGGCAACCTTTTTCCTAAAGTATCTGTGTAAATATCTAGTAAATATAAGAATTTTAAGTTTGTGTGTGTGTGGGGGGGGAGGGGGGTTCATCTTCTTAGTTGTCTTTTTTTCACTAGTGGTTAAATGCTAATTGGCACTTCTTCCTTTAATTTTCCCTTCCCTCTGGTATAGGGAAGGATGAAATTATCTGGATTAGACTTCCTTATATTCTGCTCTTCTGGATGTGTCCTGTGATATTATTTGATTGCCATGGTGCTCCTTAATTTATTTTATCTCCTTTCACAGTTAATGGAGAACTTTGGTATAGGATTGGAAGAATGGGTTTTATTCCTTTCCCTTTGTTTATTGTGCTTGGATTCACTTCCAATTTCTATTGAAAAGGTATTCTTGTAAAGTAATTTGAAATAACATAAATACAAAACTTTTAAATGTTACCATGTCCAATTATGTGTTTTAAAACAAATGGCAGTCAAAGATATGTTATATGATTATTATGAGCACAAAAACATATCAGAACAGTAGTTGAAATTGTTATTAGGGGTATCATACTAAACAACCAATTGATTTCTTTTCTTTGCTCACCAGGGACGGCAAGTATAATCATTTACCCCCAATAAAATGGGCAAATACCAATATGTCCATTTATAGCATCTGTGAAAAAGTAGAACAGTTCCCAAGGTCCAGATGCTAGTGTTTTGGAAACCATCATGCCTGTGTCGTGGGATCTTGTGGTTGAAAAAGAATATTCTTTATTATTTTATCTAAAAATCTAATCTAATCGGGATTTCTTAATTGCACTCTTCAAGCACAGGTTCAAGGCGATTCACAGGAAAGAAGCCCATGCAGTGGGCAGACTTGTTGGGCCGAAGGCCCTTTTCTGCCGTCATATTCTATGTTTCTATGCAGTTTCATGGGGAAATAGATACATCACATCAAAGAAGGAAATGATATACTGTTATAGAGTGGAAGGGGGGGGGAAGGTATAACATATTGCATAGGAAGATTACAGTATAGGAAAAGGGAAGCAGCTGATTGCATGGTTAGCGTTAGCGTTAGCGTTCTGGGGGGGGGAACCCCCCCCCCTACTACACTTATAACTACTCGTGCTCCCGCTGGTGGGGGAAAACTCCTGAACAATGAGAGAACGGAAATTTTCAGTGTACTAGGGGGTTCCCTTCCCCCTCAGAACGCTAACGGTAAGGAATGAAAGCGGCAGAACCAGCGGCGCGCACTCATCCTGCGAGCCAATGTCCTGTGCGCTTTCATCGGGTACCATATTGCACTGTGGAGGATAGTTGCACTGTCAAGAGAGTGCAGAGATATTAAATTGAAAGGAAATTGTCAAATAGGTAGGTTTTCAATCTTTTCCTGAAGGTGAGGTAGTTTGGTTCAGTTCTTAAGGAGATGGAAGGGTACAACTAAGCATGATCCTACAAACAATGCCAAGCTACGATTGACATGCGGTAGGTGCTGCTTTTCTAGGTGCTTACCGAGTTAAGCGCTGTTTATAGAATCTGTCCCTAAGTGTTGCTGTATTAACTCTATATTTATAAAAAAATAAAATTGAAAACCAAAGAAGTCCCACAATCAGCAACCAGTGCAACAAAGTAGAGTGGAAAACATCAGGCAAATGAATATGGGATTTAGATAACAGCTCTTTATTCTAGATTGCCAAAAATATTCTCTTTGAAACCACTAGCATTGATGAGTAGCTTAATGGTTAATGCAGTGAGCTAATAACAAAGAGAACTGTGTTTGAGTACCACTCTGGCTCATTATAACCCTGAGCAAGTTACTTAACCTTCAGTGCCCAAGGTACCAATAAAAAAAAAGCAATTCAGATTATTAACCTGTAGGGGTGATTCCTGCCTCACACTTAAGGCTAGGCCTCACTTATGTCAAGCAAGCCTGAACCATCTTTCCTGCATGAACCATCGTTGCTGCCTGATGCATTCTGGATGTGTTTACAAGAACTGTGTGTTTCCAGTCAAGAATATCTGCCTATTCATACATGCCCAGCTCCTGTGAACCTGGAGGAGTTATGAACTATGTTATGATCTGTGTTTCCGTGCTTATCATCTATGGCACCTTCCAAGGCCTCTGCATAAGAAAATACTATTCATTCTTGCTGTTCTGCTTGGATTGGTCCTGGAGGGTCATCTGACACGACCTAAGGAGAAAGGTGTTTGGGAGGATTTAGACCACAATCTTCAACCGCCGGTCCGCAGAAAATTCCTGCCGGTCCGCACAGGACCGGCGAGATCAACATCTTCAATTTCCTGCCGGTCCGCGCAGGACCGGCAAGATCGAGGAGCACAGGGCCGGAGAGATAATGGGGAGCCTCAGACTGTGCTTTCTTCCCTCCCAGCGGCTCTCCTTACAAGCGCAGCGATTCAGGAAGGAAGCCTTGGAGCTTTTGCTGAGTCGGGCAGCCTCTGATGATGCAACTTCCGCTTTCCTCAGAGGCGGTGCGACCCAACAAAGGACCTGAGGCTGCCTTACTGAATCGCAGCGCTGGCAAGTAAGGAGAGTTGCTGGGAGGGGAGAAAACTGCTGGGCATGGTGAAAAAAAAAAGGGACAGCTGTTACTGGACCTGGAGAGGGAGGAGAGATGCTGCTGGGAGGGGAGGAGAGAAAGGAGGCTGGGAAGCTGCTGGGTAAGTGGAAAAAGGAACAGATGCTACTGGACCTGGAGAGGGAGAAGGAGAGATGCTGCTGGGAGGGGAGGAGGGAAAGGAGTCTGGGAAGCTGCTGGGCATGTTGAAAAAGGGATAGCTGCTACTGGACCTAGAGAGGGAGAAGGAGAGATGCTGCTGGGAGGGGAGGAGGGAAAGGAGTCTTGGAAGTTGCTGGGCATGGTGAAAAAGGGATAGCTGCTACTGGACCTAGAGAGGGAGAAGGAGAGATGCTGCTGGGAGGGGAGGAGGGAAAGGAGTCTGGGAAGCTGCTGGGCAAGGGGAAAAAGGGACAGCTGCTACTGGACCTGGAGAGCGAGAAGGAGAGATGCTGCTGAGATGGGAGGAGGGAAAGGAAAGGGAAGAGAGTTACTGCTGGACAGGGGGAGGAGGGAAGGGAGAAGAAAAAAGGAAGGAAACAGCTTGCAGGGAGATTAAAGGAGGGGAAGGTGAGAGACAGGAATGAGATGGGAAGGGGGGTCAGCAGAGAAATTGAGAGGGACAAAGATGCTAGATCTGGTGTAGGAGAGATAAAAATGAAAAGAGCAGTGAAGGTGGAATGAATCGTGTAAAAAGGAGAAAGGGGCATAGGCTGGATGGAAAGGGGAGGGGGGCATAGAAAGAAGACAAATACCATATGGAAGGGGGAGAGGTCAGACAGTAGATGGAAGGGGCAGATGCTGGATTGAAGAGACAGAGAGGGCAGACGCTGGAAGGAAGAGAGTGAAAAGAAGATGAAAGCAGAAACCAGAGTCAACAAAAGGTAGAAACAAATAATTTTATTTCTATTTTGTGATTAGAATATATCAGATTTGAAATATATATCCTGCTAGAGCTGGTGTTAGACATAACTGGGGACTGCAAAGTCCAGGCAGTGGCTTAGGGCTCTCTGACCAGGGGGGCAGTTGCCCTAGTTGCACTCCCCTAACCCTATTCCTGCTATGTGTGCCTGCGGTATTCTGTTAGCATGATATTTCTGTGTAGCATTCTGTAATAATTTGTCTTATTCAGTTTTCTTGATAGTAGAGGGGGATATATGTGAAGGGGAGGGGAGACAGGGGTTTTGTTGATCCTTGCTCTGTATTATTTGTATTTATAAAATGACAATTGTACAGAATATTGTTTCTTTTTATACTTTAATAAAATACATTCAGTATACAATCATAACTGAGGCTTGTGTGGATGGGATCAGATAGTTTGCGAGGACCGAGCTCACGGAGACGGGGCAGAAACCGGGTTTTTAAATTTCAGTCCTAGTAGTTTGCCGGTCCACAAACTAAATTTTTTTTTCCCGCCGGTCCATAGGTGTAAAAAGGTTGAAGAACACTGATTTAGACTATGTTTGGATGTGAGGGAGCTTGGATCTAAACTTAGGTTTCTCTGTACACTACATCATAACAATAAGAACTGATAAAAGTCACCTCTTCTGACCTGCTCTTGGACGAGAGTGAAGACTCAGAACTGTCTTTTAAACAGATTTGGTTTCTATCCCAAAAGGAACTCTAGCTAATATATATTACAGCTTTTCCAGTGACAAACAGACTTTTCTGACGAGTCCTATGATGGTGTGCGGCTGAAAGTGAGTTGTTACTCCTTCATATACAGCTTTTATGGTTAGTGCTACCGTGGTTACATCTGTTCACTCTGTATTGCTTACTCCATCACACTGAGGACACATTTTCATTCACAATTAAATTTTTGTAGTTATTATTCACATGATTAGTGTGTCGCAGTTTGACCCTCTGTTTTGACCCATAGACTATAGCTGCTCTAATTTAGCGTCTTTTAAGTATCTTGGCAGCAATTAGAGATATTTTGGATTTATCAAGATAAGATGGAGCAATTCCCAAGTGTGCATGATCAGAGATCTGCACACTAGATTCTCCAGAGCTTGGCACTGATTATTTGCAAACTCCTGACAATGGCTTTTGCTGAAATATGGCCTGTGTTCAGGGCAGAATTAAAGGGTCAACTTCCCTTCCTTCCCTTACAAGCGAACTGAGCTCAGGCTGCGGAGCACTAACGCTGTGTGCACCGGCTTCCCTTCTCTGACACAGGAAGTGATGTCATCCCTGTTTCGCAGAAGAAGGGAAGCCGGTGCACGCAACATTAGAGCCCCACAGCTTGAGATCAGTTTGCTCTAACACTGGCACCTAGTACGCTCCAGCCCCCGAGCGTGAGACACTTTTGGCAGCTTCAGAATCAGACGCGTCCTGCGCATCTTCCTCACGCGGCCACAGCGGCATCTATCCGGACAGCTGAAGGAGCCCCACTCTGAGCCATCGCCTTTCCTCACCATGTCTGCCCCCGAGGAGAGCGCTGCTGAATATAAATGGGTGAGTGCTGCTCTCCCCACCCCCTTCTCCTCTCCTTCCTCTCTCACTCACTTTGCTCTCACTCACTTTGCTTCCTCTCTCACTCACTTTGCTCAAGTTCTCGCGGACTGCCGGCACATGCCCAGCTCTGAATGCCTTGTGTTATATTGCACCAAGGAATGCACTGTGCAGAAAAGGTTCTCCGAGTTTTTCCTGTTGCAAGACTTGTGCTTGGAGAATGTTTGGCCTTGTATTTCTGTCCAAGATTACCGTTGAAGTGATTCATTGTGTAGCACAAGGATTATGATAGATTTGGGGGTGGGAGGGGAGAAAAATGCTGATGCACCCAATTGAGGAGAGAGAGGGAAGGAGGGAGAAGGAAAAGAGATGCCAAGATTATGGGAGGGAAAGGAAGGAAAAGAGATAAGAACATAAGAACATAAGAACATAAGAACTGCCTTCTCCGGATCAGACCTTCGGTCCATCAAGTCCGGCGATCCGCACACGCGGAGGCCCTGCCAGGTATACACCTGGCTTAATTTATAGTCCACCATATCCTTATATGCCTCTCTTAAGGAGATATGCATCTAGTTTGCTCTTGAAGCCTAGGACGGTCGATTCCGTCATAATCTCCTCTGGGAGGGCATTCCAGGTGTCAACCATTCTCTGAGTGAAGCAGAACTTCCTGACATTAGTCCTGAACCAGTCCCCCCTTAGCTTCATTACATGTCCTCTAGTCCGTGTCAAATTGGACAATGTAAATAATCTTCTCTGCTCTATTTTGTCGATTCCTTTCAGTATTTTGAAGGTCTCGATCATATCCCCACGCAGTCTCCTTTTCTCAAGGGAGAACAATCCTAGTGTTATAAGTCTGTCCTCGTATTCCAGTTTCTCCATACCCTTCACCAGTTTTGTTGCTCGTCTCTGCACCCTCTCCAGCAGTTTTATATCCTTCTTTAGGTAGGGAGACCAATGTTGGATGCAGTATTCCAAGTGTGGTCTGACCATTGCCCTATAAAGCGGCATTATAACTTTCTCCGATCTACTCGAGATTCCTTTCTTTATCATGCCCAACATTCTATTTGCCTTCTTTGCCGCTGCCGCGCATTGTGCCGACGGCTTCAGGGTCCTATCTATCAGTACACCCAGGTCCTTTTCTTGTTCACTCTTCCCCAGAGTTGCACCTGACATTGTATACTCGTATTCCTTATTTTTATTGCCTAAATGCATTACCTTGCATTTCTCCACATTGAACTTCATCTGCCATTTCTCCGCCCATGTTTCTAACCGACACAAGTCGCTCTGGAGTTTCTCTCTATCATCCTGCGATCTGATCGCCCGGCATAGTTTTGTATCGTCTGCAAACTTGATGATCTCACTGGATGTTCCTTCCTCCAGGTCATTGATATAAATATTAAAAAGGATCGGCCCAAGTACCGAGCCCTGGGGTACACCACTAGTCACTTTCTCCCAGTCGGAGAACTTCCCATTTATGCCCACTCTCTGCTTTCGGTTTTCCAGCCATTTGCCTATCCACCTTTGTATATCCCCCTCTATGCCATGGCTTTGTAGTTTCCTGAGAAGTCTTTCGTGTGGAACTTTGTCGAATGCTTTCTGGAAGTCCAAGTATATTATGTCCACCGGCTTCCCACTATCAATTTGCTCGTTCACGGTCTCAAAAAATTGGAGTAAATTCGTCAAACATGATTTCCCTTTCCTGAATCCATGTTGACTGGGTTTCATCAAGTCATGTGCGTCCAAGTGCCGGACTATGCTATCCTTGATCAGTGCTTCAACCATCTTGCCAGGGACAGACGTAAGACTCACAGGTCTATAGTTGCCCGGTTCCCCTCTCGATCCTTTTTTGAAAATTGGGGTGACGTTCGCTATCCTCCAGTCGTCCGGTATCTGTCCAGTTCTGATTGTCAGGTTTGCAAGTTTTTGCAATAACTCTCCGATTTCAACCTTCAATTCCTTTAAGACTCTCGGATGAATCCCATCCGGTCCAGGGGATTTGTCACTTTTAAGTTTGTCGATCTGATAGTATATCTGGTCTAAGTCCACTTCAACTGTGGTGAGGCTGTCTTCTATTTCTCCTGCAAACACTTTCTCCGCTTCAGGTATTGTTGAGGTGTCCAGACCATGGAGTGAGAGAGAAGGGAAGGAAGGAGAGAAAATGCCAGCTAATGGAGGGGGGAGGGAGAGATAGAAGAGAAAGGAAGGAGAGAGATGCCAGGCTTTGGGGTTGAGTAGGAAGGAAAGGAGAAGAGAGAGATGCCAGAGCATAGGGGAAGGGGTGGAGACAGAAAAATGGAGAGGGGGTGAAGCTGAAATGAAAGGGGCACAGGACAGTTTATTGCAGGGACATAGAAAGACAGAAGATGCCATATGGAAGAGAGAGAGAGGGCGAACACTGGATGGAAAGGGCAGAGAGGGCAGTAGATGGAAGTGGTGATACTGAGGGTGAACAGTAGATGGAACTGTGGGGGAGAGGAGGGCAGACGCTGAATGGAAGTGTGGGGAGGGGGCAGACATTGAATGGAAGGGGGGTGAGAGAGGGAAGCAGATGCTGGAAGGAAGTGCAGAGGAGAAAGAAAAAAGGGCACATGCTGGATTGGGGGAAGTGGATAGAGTTAGATACTGGAAGGGGTGAGGGAAAGAGGTGGCAAGCTATAGGCAGACACAATGAAAGAGGGAAATCGTCTAAATCAGGGGTGTCCAACCTGTGACCCGAGGGCCGCATGTGGCCCCGTGAAGTATTTTGTGAGGCCCCGGTTGAGGGCGATGCAGTGTTTTCCTCTGCTGCCCCCGGGTGTTTACCATCTTGCCGGCTCTCTCCTCTGTCTTGCTGCATTGTTTGTGCGTTTGTGTGGCCCCAGAAACATTTTTTCCAGCCATTGCGGCCCAGGGAAACCAAAAGGTTGGACACCCCTGGTCTAAATTCTCTCTTACTATTCAGTCCTCAGAGGCAGAAAATAAATTGAGAAGGAAGAACAGGAGGAAGGGATTGGAGAGAGAGATGCCAGAGCAGGCGGAAGGGGAGGAGACAGATACCAGACCTGGGAGGAGGAAGGGAGGAAGGAGACAGATACCAGATCTGAGAGGAGGAAAGGAGGAAAGAGAGATATGCTAAAATCTGCTGGGAGGGAGGGAGAGATAGAAGGGAAGAAGACAGATGCCACACCATGAAGGGTGGGGTGGGGCAGAGAGAAGTAGATGGATGCCACATCAATGTGCGGGGGAGGGAGAGATGAAAGGAAAAGCATACAGTTTCTGGAAGAGGCATAGTAAAAGTGCAAATGCTATATGGAAGAGGCAGAGAGGGCAGACAGTGGATAGAAAGAAGAGAATGATGAGAAGATGAGAAAAGCAGAAACCAGACAACAAAGGTAGAAAAACATTTCTATTTGTTTTATTTATTTCTTTTTGCTTTAGGATAAAGTATTATTGTAGCTGTGTTGATAATTGTTTATTAATAGAAATAGAAATAAGGTGATCCTGTTTATTGGATGAATTTTAATACATTTTTTACTAATTCAGAGACCATAACTCCTTTCCTCAGGTCAGGACAGGGATACTGTAACAGCAGTATAGTTTACTGACGTGAAGAAAGAGGTTTTAACCTCTGAAAGCTAATTGAGAAATGTATTAGTCCAGTAAGATGACAGGTACTAAATTTTCTTCCTGCTATGCCCCATGCCTCCTACCCAAATGCAAAATATAAATTGGTGAGCTTCCCAAAGCCCTGCCAGCTGAAGATCTCTTGCTCTAGGAAGGAAGGGGGGATTTGTTCAGAGATGTTTGGAGGTTGCATAGAAGAAAAACTGTACACTGGCACTGGTAGGATAGTCTTTGTTGTTTGTTTTGAATTTTAAAATAAAAGAAATAAAGTGGAAATGAAGAAGTAAATAAGAAAATGGGTAAATTAATGGCGGGGTGCAGGTTTGGGTTGGGGGATAGAGGGCCCAGTGGATTTCTGTGCCTAGGGTCCCTTGACAAATTAATCCTGCCCTGCCTGTGTTGGGTCCCGTTTTCTAGAATTAAGAGCTGTTATCTATATCCCATGTTTGTTTGTCTGCTGTTTCCCACTGTACTTTGTTGCATTAACTCTGTGTTTCCCAGTTAGCACATGGTAAGTGTAAAAAACCACTTGGCTTATGCTTCCATACCCAACTTTCTGCCCATGCCACTTCCTCTGTCAGAAAAAGGCTGAAAAATTCAGTAATGTGCAGTTTAATGCACAGTAATAAGCAAAATACTGGAAATCCCATTAGCAGTTTGTGGTAACTTGTTTCTAGGCGTTAACCATGAGATAAGTGCTTTAGTCACTCCTGATCAAAGAAGAAGGATCATTTGGTTCTTCGTTATGATACCCCTATTCGCAATTTAAACTGCAGTACTTTTCAGAAATGTTTTTGTTGTCATTTGAATGTCACCTATTTTGTTGATCAACTTTTGGGTGGGAAGAGTAGTGTAGGACCAATGATTGTTCAGTTTAATTATGAGAATCATTGGGAGGGGCCTGGGGACTAGTGCCTTAAAGTGAATTGAAAGTGGTACAAACTAATGATTTAGTTAGGGCATACAATAGCCTTGCATCGATCCTGAATACTAACAAATTTGTTTTAAAAGTGTTTCAAAACTGCCATTAGTATTTAGGGGGAATTTATCAAGTGAAGTTAGGGCCTTGTCACATTAATTGGCCCTTAATGCGACTTAAATGGCCCTAATGTTGCTTGATTAAAACAACTGTGGTGATATTTGAGTTGCTCTGGGTTACACAGTAATGAAATGCAAAACATGCAAATGCCTGTTTTGTATCTCATTACTATAAAAATACCATTATGCATCTTGTATCACAAGTTATGTTATGACTCAGAAATCACAGTAAAATAGCCCCAGCTTGTAGCTTGGATTATACCTTCTAGGAGCATTGGGCCACAAAGCCATGGCCCAGTGCTCCCAGGCCAGAGTTACCCCTAAATAGTATAGTACTAGTAGAAAGTCCCCCCTCCCCTCTGGCTTTAGTTTTCCCCTAGCTTAAGGCCTCTTCCCCAGCTTGCCCCCCCCCACCATATGAAAGGGCTCATTCCCTTTCCACATCCCCTCCCCTTACAGGTAGTCTTTGCCCCATCAAAGAGCTATCTTGCTATCATTGGTGGTCCAGGGGAGGTCACAATGGTCTTCCTTATATGGAAATATGGCCCCTAGAGGTAGACTCATTAGACAACCACTAGGGGCACCAGGCTAGGCACCTGGGCCAATCAGGCCTTAGGATTAGTGGGGATGGGCGGACCTGCTATGCCTAAGGCCTGATTGGTCCAGGCTTCTAGAGCCTGGGCCAATCAGGCCTTAGATTTAGCGGGGATGGGCCGGTGAGGGGCGAGCCCATCTCATTTCCACGAGGCTGGCCTGTCGGCTGGATGGCAGCAAGACCCGTCCAGCCAACCAACATTTAAAGGTTAGTTGGGGGAGGGAGATTAGTTGGGGGGGGTCATTGGGCTTTCCGGCAGGAGGAGTTGGGCATCCTCCTGTCGGCGATTACGAGTTTGGGGGGAGGGGGGTTCAGGGTTCCAACAGGAGGAGTTGGGCATCCTCCTGTCAGCGATTACCAGTTTGGGGTGGAGGGGAGGTCTGGTGTTCAGGGTTCCGACAGGAGGAGTTGGGCATCCTTCTGTCGGCGATTACCAGTTTGGGGGGAGGGGGGGTTCGGGATTCCGACAGGAGGAGTAGGGCATGGGACAGGCGATGGGACAGGCGGCCACTATACTTATTGCAGCAGGGAGAGATCCCTTGCAGCGATAAGTGTAGCGACTGTGTCAAATTTAACCCGATTCTCTAACCGGCGTCTGTACCATGGACGCCGGTTACAGAATCGGGGTTTAGTGTAGGAACGATTCTGTATAGGACACCTCTCCTGGGCGTCCTATACAGAATCAGGGCCTTTGTGTATGTTTTAAAATGAATAAATATTTATAAGCCAGAATTTTATATTATTTCTGATTGTTAAAAAATGTTAGTTTTTTTTTTTTTTGTTTAAAGGTTCATGCTTTTTTGTGATTAATAATTCAAACAAACCAAAGTATTGTTGTACCTGCTCTGATTAGAAGGCATGTGCATACAAAATGTGAATAAACATTGATAGCTGAAGTGTGAACCTCATAAAGGAGGTTTCTAAAAGCAGGATTTATTTTTATTTATACATTTTCTTATGTACTACCTCATGTTGTGCATTCAGGCACAGAGATATGGCAATGATTGCAAAGCATAAAAGAGGAGAATTAATTTGGTGGTATTAGACTTACAAATATAAAAATGCAAATTGTTTTATAGCAGGAACCACGCATAGTGTGCATAGTTAACAAATCCCATTTGGCACCCTTTGGTTGTTATTAAATAGGAAGGAATAAGAAATCAAACAGACCGTCATTTCATGCTTCCACCTCATGAGAAACATACAGTGTATTTCCCTTGAAAAAGAGTTAAGTCTGCTCTTCTGTTTTTCAATTCTTCAGAGTGACAGTGGATATTTCAAAGTGAGGGTATTGTTGAATCCAAAATGATCACATTATTCTGGAAAAAGAAACCACAAGAGGAACCGTATAGCCATGAAACAGACAAATCGATACATTATTATTTGAATTTAGCTCACATCTTTTTATTGGTAGCTCAAGGTGAAATGCATTCAAGTACGCTCATATTTCCCTGTTCAGTGGGCTTACAATCTAATTTAAAGGTAAAAGAGAATAAGCCTTGCCCAAGGTCACAAGGAGTGTGGTTTTATGCTAATACTGTAGATGGAATTTAAAAAAAAAAAATATTGAAGACTCATCTTTTTGCAACTACATTTTTGTTAGCTCTGTAATTGGGAGATGGAATAATGACCGATTAAGGCGCAGCAGAGAGATGGGTTTTTTTGTAATTGTGATCTATGGGGGTCTTTTACTAAGGCGCACTAGCCGATTTAGGGCACGCTAAATGCTAATACGCCCACAGAATATAATGGGTGTGTTAGCATTTTAGCGTGCGCTAAATCGGCTAGCATGCCTTAGGAAAAGACCCTATATATGATGTATGGTCATTTGTAAACTGCCTAGGTTTAGGTGGTGTATACATTTTTAAAATAGATAAAAGTAGGATTTGAATGTTGGTGCCTCTTATTCTCAGCCTGTTGCTGTAACCGTTAAACTCCCAGGGGTGTCCAACCTGCGGCCCCGTGAAGTATTTTGTGTGGCCCCGGTCGAGGGCGATGCAGTGTTTTCCTCTGCTGCCCCCAGATGTGTACCTTCTTGCCGGCTCCCTCCTCTGGCTTGTTTCAGCGTTTGCGCGGCCCCAGAAACATTTTTTTCGGCAAAAGTGGCCCAGGGAAGCCAAAAGGTTGGACACCCCTGATCTAAACCTTCGACAATGCAATGCGCATGCCCAGCAAGGATTAAATTCATATTTGCTCATTCTTCATTTATTCCATTTGGGATTCCACAGATGTGTGAAATTTTTGTGTTTTATGTGCAACATTAGTGCCCCTTTTACAAAGCTAAGGTAGCAATGCTGCTGCGGTAGATGCATCAAACACGGGCTTCGGTGCATTTACTGTGGCAGCATCGCTACCACGGCTTTCGAAAAGCTGCCCTTAGTGTTTTCACTTTATTGTTGTGTCTCCTTTCTTAGGGGTTCTGTTACCAAGTTGCAGTAAGCAACTGAAAGCGCTTTCGAAGGACACACTGAGGTGTCCATGGTAATTTTACAGTCTGTGATAATAATAATAATTAAATTTTATTTATTTAATGGAGGGAATGTATCTGGGGGTAGAGAGTGCATTTCATTACTAATTAGTTAGCACGTCAGTGTGTGAGTCCTTAGGAAGGAATTCTGTAAATGGCATCTACATTATAGGTGCCTATCTATTATTAATAACACTTAGACGCCTATTACAGAATTGCGCCTAACTTAAAAGTAGGCATCTGTAATATAGGCCAGGATTATAAAGGCTAGATTCACTAACCTCCATTAGGGTTCCCGATGCATGGCTGATCCGTGCAGGCAGGACAAATTTTCTAAACAAAAAAATTTAAATGAGGGCGATTGGAGGAATGCCCCCCTCTGACCAAGGGATCGCTAGTGTGTGATCCCGACGCATGCGCAGACCATCTGTAGATGGTCTGCGCATGTGTCTAAGAGCCGTCTAGAGCCGCAACTTTTTTTAACTTTTACTAGCCCAGCGAGCCTGTGATTTTAACCCGCTTTAAACCCGTGGGTTAAAACCACGGGTTCGCAGTGTGTGGAAGGGCAGGAGAGTCGGAGCGGCAGGAAAGATTCGGAACAAGAGCAGGGCGGTGAGTCGGGGCGGCAGGCAGGAGAGATTCAGGGCAGAGCACGAAATTGGGGCAGAGCACGAGATCGTGACTGAGACAGGGCAGAGAAGCGGGGCAGAGAACAGGGCAACAGAAGGCAGGGCAGTCGGAAAGGACCTCAGCGACTGGTCCTCAGCAGTTGTTTCTTGTGTTGATTGGCTAGCCCAGTCGGTTTGCAAAATTTCTGTAATGAATCGCATCTCTGCCTACTTTGCATGCTGTTCCCCTTATTTGCATGCACAGATCGGAATCGGATCGGAGGAGAAGTGAGTGAATCGGGTCGGAGTAAAATCGGGTCACAAAGGGGTCACAAACCGATCAATACACGATCGGTTTGCTTAGTGAATCTAGCCTTCTTTGGTGTTAGGTGCCGTTATGTTCTATATGATAGGTGCCTATCTTTTGTAGAATCACACCTAAAAAGAGAGGCGCCTATCAACCAATTAATTTATTTTTCAATTATAAGCTTCTTATAATTGAAGCCAATTTACTAATTAACCCCCCTTCCTTTTCAAAAACCGCGCAAGAGGTTTTTTAGCGCCAGCTGGCATACTGAATGCTCTGCACTGCTCTGATGGTCATAGAGCTCCTATGAGCGTCGGAGCAGCGCAGAACATTCAGGGCCCCATCCAACACTAAAAACATCTTGTGTAGTTTTGTAAAAAAGGTGGTGGGGGGTAAGTTAAGCACCTATCTTTAGATGCCTCATAGAATTTCCCCCTTATTGCCTACAAAATAGATCAATAGGGAAGAGAAAGGGTACGGGGACTTGTATACTGCCTTTTTGTGGCTTTGGCATTCAAAGTGTTGAGCACTACATAAGAACATAAGAACTGCCATCTCCGGATCAGACCTTCGGTCCATCAAGTCCGGTGATCCGCACATGCGGAGGTCCAGCCAGGTATACACCTGGCGTAATTTTAGTCACCCATATCCCTCTATGCCTCTCGTAAGGAGATGTGCATCTAGTTTGCTTTTAAATCCTAGAACGGTGGATTCCGCAATAACTTCCTCTAGGAGAGCATTCCAGGTGTCCACCACTCGTTGCATGAAGCAGAACTTCCTGATATTTGTCCTGGACTTGTCCCCCCTTAGCTTCAGTCCATGTCCTCTTGTCCGTGTCACATTGGACATTGTAAATAATTTTTTTTCCTGTTCTTATTTTGTCGATTCCTTTCAGTATTTTGAAAGTCTCGATTATATCCCCTCGCAGTCTCCTTTTCTCAAGGGAGAACAATCCCAGTCTCTTAAGTCGTTCCTCGTATCCAAGTTCTCCATATCTTTTATTAGCTTCGTTGCTCGTCTCTGCACCCTCTCCAGCAGTTTTATATCCTTCTTTAGGTTGGGAGACCAATGTTAGACACAGTATTCCAAGTGTGGTCTGACCATTGCCCTATAATTAAATGACTTGCCCCGGGTCACAAGGCGCAACGTTGGGATTTGATCTAACAACCTCTGGGTGCAGAGGCAGCAGCTATACCAGTGAGCCACAACTTCCAGCTACATTCTAATGTCAGCACACTGGAAAAATTTTCTGCAGAAAACTCCACAGCACAATACTCACAGCAGAGGTGGCAACAAGAGGGGAAAGAGCAGCAGGTTTAAAATAGAAAATATTTTTTGACTCTTAGATAACCATCATTTATGCATCATTTATGCACAGCCTCTTCTCCTAAATCTGTCGATCATATCTATGGCCTGATTCTCATATTCATTAATGGATGGGGGACCCCCCCCCCCCCACACACACACACACAGAAATCAACCATTTTCCAGCTGTGGCAAACACGGCCTTAGTGCCCAGAAAAGACTTGCCTAAAGGCACATGAAGCCAGATTTGCTGAAGCTTTGTAAAAGGACCTTTTAGGGACTGAAGCCCCAAAGAGGTGGTCCCATTTGGGGGCCACTAAACTAAATACTTTCATAGACAACATGGGGTCATGTTACATCAAGCTTTGTATCTGTGGAGAAAACACTTAATACGTAAACCACAGTGTTCTGCATTTTTGATTTCTCCCAAATTATATGAGGAATCTGAACACAGAAGTAAAAATATACGAGGGCAAATGAAAAATTAAAAGCAATTGTTAAATTATGTAATAACCGGAACAGACAGGGCCAGATTAATCAATAGGCCCAAGAGGTACGTGCCTAGTGGCCAGAACTGTGAGGGGGCCCGCTGAAGGAGGGCAAAGAGAGAGCCCCCTTTTTTTTTTTCTTTTTCAAAACAGCGATTATCGGCAATGGACCCCCCCCCCCCTGGCACTCAAGTTTGGCAATGGGCCCCCCCCTCCAGCACTCAAGATCGGCAACTGGCCTTCTTCTCCCCCGGCATCAACAGCACTTCAGATTGGCAACGCAGTGCTTAGCCCAAAACTCCCTCTGACACAGCTTCCTGTTTCAGCCCAGACTGTTCGAGTCAGAGGGAAGCTTTGGCTGAGCATCACGTTGCTGATTTGAAGTGCTGTTGATGCTGGTGGGGGCCCGTTGCCGATCTTGAGCGTCATCACTGGGGGGGGGGGGGGGCGATGCCAATCTTGAGTGTCATCGCGGGGGGAGGGGCGTTGCCGATCTTGTTGCCAAAATCAGAAAGAAAGGTGAGAGGAAGGGAGAGAGATGGGCCTATGGTGGATGGAGAGAAGGGGGCAGATGGTAGAAGTGGGGAAAAGGGAGAGAGAGAATAGGGCAGATGATGGAAGTGGGGAGTAAGGATAGCAAATGGTGAATGGAAGTGGAGAAAGAGAACACATACTGGATGAAGAAGGGATAAAGAAAAAGGACATATACTGGATGAGGGAAGAAGATAGAGTTAGTGAGATAGTGGAGAGGTGAAGGAAAGGGGGTAAAGGCATGCTGTGAGTAGACACAGTGGAAAGAGGGAAACTGAGGACTGCATAATAAGAAAGAATTTAATTTAGGCGGAGGCAGGAAATAAAGAAGGAAGACCAGAGAAGAAAAGGAAAGAGAAGAGAGAGGAGAGAGTGATGCCAGAGAACGGGGAAGGAGACAGAGATATCAGATCTGAGCGGAGGAAATGAGAAGAGAGAGATGCTAAAAACCACAGGGGGGAGGGAAAGAGAGATGAAAGGAGAGAGATGCCAGACCCCCGAGTGGTTAAGAGGAGAAATGGCAGGGAGAGACAGACAGTTTCTGGAAGGGGCACACACTGGATGGAAGAGAGTGACAAGAAGATGAGGAAAGCAGAAACCACAAGGCAAAGGTAGAAAAAAATTATATTTTTTTGCTTTAGGATAAAGTAGTAATGTAGCTGTGTTGATAAATGTTTAGAAATAAAAAATGGAAATACGGTGATCATTTTATTGGACTAATTTTAATACATTTTTGACTAACTTTCAGAGACCAAATTATCCTTCCTCAGGTCAGGACAGGATACTGTAATAATAGTATACTTTACTGACGTAAGGAGAGAGAGTTTGACCTCTGAAAGCTAATTAAAAAATGTATTAGTCCAATAAAATGGTATTATCTTATTTTCCATTTTTTTGTTTCATTTTTAGTTGTTAATTTGTAAAGTGATTTGTTATTTCTCTTTTTTTCTAATTTACATCTGCTACCTTTATATTTTGTTCAGTACTGGGGGATATGCATCACTGTTTCTTCACCCCCTAAACTGTACCGTTCCTTTGGTTTGTAACACAAGCCAGCATGCTGAATGCTCTGCACTGCTCCGATGATCGTCAGAACAGCGCAGAACATTCAGCCCGCCAGCCAATGCTAAAAACCTCTTCCGTGCTTTTGTAAAAAAGGGGGGGAGGGTTAGTTTGTGATTACTTATTCCATACTGTGTGAGGGTGGTTCTGTGTGTATGAAAGACATGGTTTTCTGTTAGCATTGACCAGCTTTGTTTGGCGAAATGCATCAGGCATGGTTCCTGGGAGCACCTTGAATAAACCTGATTTGAATCTCCTTATTGTCTGCCGATCTTCTTTTGCTCCAAGTTGGATTCTTTAGTGGACTGTTTGCCTTGTTGTTTTGTTACACATTAATATACATGTGGAACACACCAGAGGAGATACAGATTTGGTTGTTTATACATACATATGGGTTAAAGTTGGACGACATAGAGTGAGGCAGTTGAGAGGAGTTGCAAACTTGGTTATTAGTATAGACTTATGCATTTGAACACTTTTAGATACGTATGGAAAGGGTTCAGAGTTAAAGTCCTGGGCAAGCAGGTGGGAAGGGAAGGAAGGGAGATTTTGTTCAGAGATGTTTGGGGCTTGCATAGAACTAAAACTGTGCACTGGTATGGTAATCTTTGTTGTTTGTTTTGAATTTTATAATAAAAGAAAAAAAGAAATACAAGTGGAAATAAAGAAGTAAAGAAAACAGGTAAATAAATGGGGGTGGGGCAGGGGGCGGAGCAGGGCAGGGCTAGGGGGCCCAGTATACTTGTGTGCCTAGGGGCCCTCGACAAATTAATTCTGCCCTGGGAACAGAGCTAGCAAAATGCAACATATGTACTCGTGCATTGCCCTGTTGAATGGTTTGTCCATGCACAGTGCAACGTTCAACTTTTAATTGTGTAGCAACCACGAGGTCAGGAACACGGACACCTAATTGCAAGATTGCACCATCAAAGAACAATGTGCACTGTGGACAGAGTGAGTGAAACCTGTGGAAATTCACTGTTGGATATTGACTCAGTACGGACATAGCAACATGAATCAATGAAAGGTTTATGAATGGGTAAAAAAGTTTTAAAGCGGGAAGAACAGGTGGAACCGACGAAGGTTGTTCTGGTCACCCATCATTATCGCGCACACAAGAGCACATTGACAGAGCGGATGCCTTCATTAGAGAAGACTGACAGATAACGGTGTCTCAGTTGGCTGCCAATTTGGATATCAGCTGTGGATCTGCATTTGCCATAATTCATGATGACTTGGGATACAGGACATGTCTGTGCACATTGGGTTCCCAAACAGCTTACTGATCTGAACAGGAAACAGCGAGTGGAGGTTGCAAACCAGTTCCTGAGACGGTATGAAGAAGATCCGAGTATTCTGGAGAGAATTGTCACCAGCAATGAGATATGGGTGCATCACTGCAACCCGAAGAGTAAAAGACAAAGCATGATGAAGTAAAGGAGCAGCTGAAAAACTTCTCTGTAGGAATGCAGAAGCTAGTTGAACAAATGTGTTGTCTTGCATGGGGACAATGTGGAAAAGTGATATGTTCAATTGCTCACAATTACTTCTATTAAAGCCATTAAATATATTTTGCCTTTACTTTTTGATTTACCCTCATATCTTGAGGGAGGGGGGCAATCTGCAAATCCTCCATGAGTTTAAACTGCTCATGGCAAATATAAAGGCCTTTTTACTAAGGTGTGGTAAGTGCTAGTGCACACTTACCACAGTTTAAAATGGCTCACCGCTGGACATGCTCTGGTGGCCTGCAGTAAGTTCAAAATTGGCGCAGACTAACTGCACAAAAAATATATATTTTGTAACATTTTGTTGGAGGAGTATGTCTGGGAGCAGAGAGTAGCCACTTTCTTTATTGTCTCTCACCAGCGGAGAAGTTATCATTTTATTATTATTTAATCCACAAGCCTGCTTATAGGAATTATAGGGACCCCTGAGGAAGACAATAGTGTCGAAACACGGATCGTGTTGGCTCCATATGTTCCCAGTGGTTCAGGCCCTAGACATTTTTATGTGGATTATCTATTCATTCCAATAAATCCTTCATCTTGGACATCAACTCTCCACAAGTCTTTTGTTTTCTGGTTGTGTCCCTTTTGTGGAGGGATCAAGGTCAACTTTCTTGTTGTATCTAATCAGCACATCTGCCATTACTGTACGCTAACTGGTTATGGCAGGATTATTGCACGAGCCCTTACTGCCTACAAAATAGGTGTTTCTAAGTGCTCCCATGGAAAATCTGCACACTTACGGCAACATTAATAGACAAAATAGGAAATCATATAACGGTGTGCTAAGGCCACTTTTTACCACAGTTTAGCAAAAGTGTCTGAAGTCCCAGGAAAATAACTAGGCTCCTGACTGCCGAGCTAGTAAATCAAAAGGATCGTTTAGGACTCCCCTACTTGTGCCTCCCTCCCGCCCTGCCCATTTTGCCACTGAGAGCAGAGGATAGGCAAGGGGTATTTTTTTTTTTTTTTGCACCCCTCCATAGTTGCATTCTTTGTGGCTATACCACTTGCATAACTCTTAGTACAGCGCTGACTGTATGCAAAATGGGCTTGTTTTCCCAAATCCTTTAATGTTGTCCAGTGAGCATGAAAAGAACTGGAGAACACAGATGAAACTTAACAGGGTCTTCAGAGGCTTTAGCATATAAGCTGTTTGCTGTATTTATTAAACACCTGGAGCATTCATTTAAAGCCTAAATGCAGGCTGTTCACCTGTACTGCCAAGAACAATAGCGGCTTCTTAATAGTCTGCCTGGTTATTCATTTATATAGAGCTCCATCTGCAGGGCCTTTGGAACTGCTTGTAATGTGATGAGTTATTGAGTTGGCTGGACGAACTTAACCCAGATTAAGAGGCATTTTTCCAAGCATTAAGTATGATTTTTAATCAAAAGGCTTTACTGAAAGTCGTCAGCCTAATTCATTCTCTTTGAAAATGTTTTTTTCTAAGAGGAATTTTTTTTTTCTTTTTGCCTAGTTTACTGTGCTTGTTTTGACTGCATTCACAGGCATTCCACGCAGTAATGGTCTCATTGACCCTGTAATTAAATGAATCCTGTACCTTTTTCACTTTGGCTAGCTGCCCCTTTTCTCTCTCCCCATTGTCTCAGCGGTAACACTGCGAGCAGATGGTCAGAGATTTTTCACCCTTTCAAAAGCTTCATGTTTTTCCCATCTCATCAAGCATGTCTCAGCCTTGTGTAATTAGCTTAAGGCTTTTCAGCCTCTGCAGGAGTTCAGTTAAAGACCTGAGTGATTTCAATGAAGAGCTTGAAAAGCAAATCCTGGACGGTTAGGGATATCTGCAAGAGAGCACAATATTAGTTAGTAGCAGAGGCATTGCTGTCTGTTCCTTTCATTCTTCCTTTTTTTTTTAATTCTCTGAATATTTATGAGGTTTCATGGGTTTGCTCTTGTTTGTGTATATTTGGTAAGTGATTGTAGCTAACAGCAGGCTTTTACCATTGCACTGGGTCAGATTTCTCTAGCTTTTAATTGATTTCAGTCCTGATCTGCTCTTTGGGCATTCTTGAGAAACAGAAAACTGCAGACACAGTTAGCAGGCTGGCTTTATGTGAAGCCTTTTTTTCTTTAGTTGTTTGAGAGGAGATTTATTTACAGTTCAGAGCAGCCGGGATGCAAGCTAGGTTAATTAACAGAAAAGCACATTTGCATGCTGCTCTAAATTTGACACTGAGTAGCTCTTCGCCATGTAGCCAAATATTCACTTTTAACATGAATCCTTGTACATTGTAAAATAACTTTAGTACAAAACCTTTTTACAAATTTAAATCAGATAAAATGTAATCTGTGTGAAGGATATGTCAGACATCATGGGAGCTCTTTAGGTACTGAAAAATAATAATTGAACAGTTGATTTATGATTTACACATAAAAGCTGAGCGATAAGACCACAAAGCCAGGGCTTGTATGACATTAAAATGAAGCACTGTACGGTCTGGTGTAGGGATACATTTTAAAAAAAAAATTTTCTAGACTACCTGGCCAATATTCAACACTCTTTAACCAGCTAGAAACAGCACTGACCAGTTAAATAGCGCTTATCTTCTTAAATGTGAATATTCAATGCAAGATAATTGGCTATCTCTGCTGAATATTCCTGGTTAACATGTATCATGAGATACTGGTTATTTTCAGCACTGACTGGCCAAGTTTAGCAGCCAAATCGGACTGTGCAAATAGCAGTCCTATCTTTGGCTTCTAGAAACTTAACTAGCCAGTGCTGATTATTGACTTAGTTGTAGAGAATGGCACGGTGACTTACCCGAGGCTAGCCGTGGGTAACCCGCCTAAACGGGGAGGGAAAAAAACTGGCCGCCATGGGTACGGAGACAAGGCCATTCACCGCCCTGTGGAGTGGTGAATGGCCTTGTCTCCGCAGTTAAGTGAGGGAATGCGAGCAAAATACTTATCACCCCTCCAGTAGCCCCTTCCCCCCTTCCTCCTGATCGCCACGGTCCAGGCAGCTCCCTCCCTCCCTTCCCCTCACCTTCGCCTGTGATTTTCATTGTCTCCGAGTAGCACAAGCCTTTAAACAAGTCGTGCGCAGCTGGCTTAAACTTCTCCTCTGATGCAACTGGAAATAGGAAGTTGCATCAGAGGAGAAGTTTCGGGCAGCCACACGTGATTTGAGAAAAAGGCTCAGGCTGCTCAGACACATTGAAAATCACCAGCGAAGGTGAGGGGAAGGGAGGGAGATGCCCAGACTGTGGGAATCGGGAGGGAGGGGGCTTCTGGACCACGCGAAGGGCACTGAAGGGAAGTGGAGAGAGAGGGGAAGGGGTAAGAGGAACAGATACTGAAGGGAAAAGGGGAGGAGAGAGTGGGGAGAAAACTCTGAAAGAAAGTAGGTAGGAGACAGAGGGGAGACGATGCTGAAGGAAAGTGGGGAGGGGAGAGAGTGGAACAGATACTGAAGGGAAGTGAGGAGAAGAGAGAGAGGGGTGCACATACTGGATGGAAGGAAGGGATAAAGGAAAAAGGGCACATGCTGGATTGGGGAGACAGATACCAGATCTCAGGGGAGGAAGGAGGAGAGAGATGCTAAAAACCATCTGGGGGATGGAAGAAAAGATAGAAGGGAAGAAGACAGAAATGTCAAACTATGGGGGGAGCAGAGGGAAGAAGATGGGTGCCAAACCAATGGGGAGGGGGAAGGGAGAGATGGAAGGGAGAGGCACAGTAACAGAGTAGATGCCATATGGAAGAGGCAGAGGGAAGGCAGACAGTGGATGGAAGAAATAGAATGATGAGAAGATGAGGAAAGCAGAAACCAGACAACAAAGGTAGAAAAACAATTTCTGTTTCTGTTTCTATTTCTTTTCTTTTTTTTTTTTTTTGATTTAAGATAAAGTAGTATATTAGTTGTGTTGATAAACATTTATAAACAAAGACCTGCCAGCTGAAGATCTCTTTCTCTTGTTCGGCAGCCAGAACTTTGATTTATAAAATAATAATTGTACTGAATATTGTTTCTTTTTATACTTTAATAAAATAAGTTTAGTATAAAAGTATTTGAGGCTTGTGCGGATGGAATCAGATGGTTTGCGGGGACAGGTCAGGGATGGAGACCGAGCTCGCAGGGATAGGTCGGGGATGGGGACTGAGTTCACAGGGACAGGGCAGAGACAGGGACAACATTTTTTTCCGTGTCATTCTCTACTTAGTTGGTTAACTTTTTAGCAGCCCAAATCCCCCAAATATTCAACGTCTGCCATGATATAGCAATATAGGGCCCAATATTAAAAGCGATTTAACTGATCAGGAGATCCTCCTGCTTGGTTAAATCACTTGTGCCTGTCTAACCACTGACATGTCAGTGGCACAAACCCTTCATTGTCATCTACAGGTGACAGCTATACTGTTCCCTTGGGCTTGATGTCCCTCAAATGTTGGCACCTGTATGTCAAGCTTACCATGCTTACTGGGTTGCTTCAACCCTGGAATGGGATGACATTTTGGTGGAATAGTAGAAAGACTGTGATGAGGAGACTATGGAGAGCCAAACCAGCTGTTGGTATTAGGAGTTATGTTCAAAGCAATAGTGGGGTCAGAATCTATGGATGGAATCCATGTCACTGCTCTGCAAATTTCTTCTATGGAAGCTGACTTTGCAGTACAGGGTGAAGAGAGAAAGAGGCCTGAGGGGGCAGGGGAGAACTTTTGGATGGTTGCATTTTCCACAGTACAAGAAATGTTTTCTGTTTCTCTAATGCTATGTTGACAAGCATAGTCTGGCTTCTCAAGGTCTTCAATTCAGTTTTTGTCTGGCAAAGGGAAAGGTCGCAGCTGCTGGGGGTGGTTAACACCGCTCGCATTGTTTATTGTACTGGCATCCTCCATGCTTTAAAACAGCTCAGTATTGTAAGCCTTGCTGCTCTAGCCCCCCTCCCTTATTATTTGGGTTAATAAGGTTGGGCTGGAAGGGATAAAAAGACCACTGCCCCTATATCCCCAGGAAAGATTTGGATTTGGGCAATTGGGGAGGGAGGAGGGAGGGTGGTATTTGCCTTGGTTTTCTCTAACCCTTGGAAGGGGATGGAGGTTGGTTCTTCCTTGGGAACCATAAGAGTCCAGGTCCCTGATGGGGGTATTAGAGTTTTCGCATATTTGGGGTTTATGGGTTTGGGAGGGTGGGGGGAATAGCCTGGAAGGGAGGGGGGATAGGGTGCAGAGCCTGGCAATGACTTGTGTGTGGTTGGGTGCAGAACCTAGCAGGGAGGGGGGACAGGGTACAGAACCTGATATATATTAGTACACAATTTGGTTCAAAATGATTTTTTTTCTTGTTTTCCTATTCTAAATCTAGGGTGCGTCTTATGGTCAGGTGCATCTTATGAAGTGAAAAATACAGTACTTGTTTAAAAAGATGCTACATGCGTGTGTGTGTGGGGGGGAGGGGACTTGATGACCTGCTCTGCATACTCTGATTTTGTTTCAATTGCTCTGTGTTCTACTTCTTTTGCGTTCCGTAGTGTTTTTTCTGCCTTTTGTTGTTAATAAAAATTGTTTTCATTACTTGGGGGAGGGGGAGGGGGAGAGATAGTATGTGCTTTCCAGGGCTCATAAGAGCACAGGAACCTGGAATGTTCTGTTCTCTATTTTGAGAGTGGTTTGGGTATTGGGGGAGGGGATAAATAAGAGTTGCGGTTCCATTTGTATTTATCTAAAAGATAATGACTATATTGTCATGACCTTCATAGCACTATGTTTGTTCTTTCTGCATTGTTCTTGCGTATTGCCTTAATCTTCACTTTTGTAATGTATGGTTTATCATGAATAAAATTGTTTGAACATAAAACGGTGCAACATAAGTGACATGTAAATTTACTTCCTGTTCCTAGATTCTCCGGCAGAGAGGCTAATTCGATCATGTTTTCTTGCAAAAGTAAAAATCAATATGATGTATTATAATATACCTTTCAATATGTGAAACAGAATTGGGAATTCAGTACTGTACAAATAATTTCATATTTTCAGTTTAGACACCTAAGTAAAATGTAATACTGAGTGTAAAATGTGTACTGTGTCTTGTCTGAGGGCACATTTTATCTTGTTGCCAGAATACATTACCTTGTAGCGGAAAAAGATGTCTTTAGGCAGGAAACTTCATGAATATTTAAACAAGGTTGACCTTTTTGAAGTAAAGAAGAGAATTTAAAATATGTGTAAGGATAAAGAACAAGTGTGTCTGAGTCTATATACATTGCAATTACAGCCACTGGTATAATGTGGGGGGACGGTTTATACCAAAGAACTTTAATCCGAGCACCAGTGATATTCCACAGTCTTGACTGAAGTTTTGTATTGCTAATACGTAAGCAGAAAATTGCAATTGGAAGCTTTTCAAATGCTGGATTTGAAAGAAACATGCATGTGTACATAATTTCAGGCTGGGTTTGCCGTGCCTGCTTTTTCTTTTTTTTTTTTAATAATCCCTGTTTGCTAAAACATGGCCTTATTCAATATTATTAGATTATCATTTTGGGTTTTAGATGATTTGTTATGTCAATTTGTGTGCTTTATTTAAAAGGTCCTAGTAAACTTTTTCACTAAGTGATTTCATTTAAGGTTAATGGTGTCTTATCTATTTGATTTATTTACTTCATTCTGAGGCCAATCTTTGTAATGGTAGCATAATAACAGTAAAGGAAAACACATAAAAGACCTGCATGATCCATCCAGTCTGCCCAGTAGTCACATAATCAATCCGACAATGACACTAAAACTATTTAAATTGCTAAATTCAAACTGTGCCTGCACTCATAGCACATGATACATATGTGGTATAAAAGTTTTATAGTTGATCCTGTAGTAGGATATCAACATTTAGCTGATGGTAAAGTGTGACCTAAACAGCTATTCTATAACACAAAGTATGTGCATACTTACTGTTATAGAATACTGATTAAGGCCCATATTCTATAAATGGTGCCTTAAGTTAGGCGCCAGTAGGTGTCTTACCAGTGTCTAACTTAAGTATCAAAACCATTTAAAAATTGTTTAAAATCAAAATATAGGTGCCTAGGGGCACCTACAAAACCGAAGTCTAGATCACGTTTACAGGGGTGCCTTAGAATGCCTAAGGTCGAAGTAGGCATTGGAAATGCTGGAAATGACTTTAGACGTCCTTAGTCGCCTCAGCAGACGTGATTCATGTTAAAAAAGGCACCGGAAATGTAGGCCTCGAAAACCTTGGCCTACATTTCTGGCGCTTATGTTTGAGGTAGACGCGATTCTACAACGGTGCCGTTGTGTAATTGACACACGATCAGCGGCTGTTTTATAGGAGGTCGCCGATACTGGCGCTGTTTGTAGAATCCGCCCCTAAGTCTGCATTTTCGCACATCCATTTAGACACTCATAGACACTCACACTTATACCAAAAGACCATGTTTCCATATTGGAACAAACCGAAAGTTCATCAAGCTCTGTATCCTGTTTCCAAAGGTGGCCATTCCAGGTTACAAGTACCTGGAAGATCTCAAAAAAAGTAAAACAGATTTTATGCTGCTTATCCTAGAAATAAACAGTGGATTTTCCCAAGTCCATCTTAATAATGGCTTATGGAATTTTCTTTTGGGAAATTATCCAAACCTTTTTTAAAATCCCGCTAAGCTAACTGCTTTCACCAGATTCTCTGGCAATGAATTCCAGAGTTTAATTACACGTTGACCAAAGAAATATTTTGTCTGGTTTGTTTTAAATTTACCACTTAGGGCCCCTTTTACAAAACTGCAGTAGCGATGGTGCCGCACTAAATTTATTGAAGCCCATAGGAATTGAATGGGCTTTGGTGCATGTACTGCAGCAGCATCACTACCACGGTTTGTAAAAGGTGCCCTTAGTAGATAGTCCTAGTATTTTTGGAAAGAGTAAACAAGCAAGTCACGTCTACCTGTTCCACTACACTCAGTATTTTATAGACCTGAGATGATCTTCTCCATGCTGAAGAGTCCCAGCCACTTTTGCCTTTCTTCAAAGGGAAGCTGTCCTATCCCCTTTATCATATTTGTCACCTTTCTTTTCTAATCATGCTATACCTTTTTTGAGAAATCTGCTATATCTTTTTTTAAAGGCTGGTTTAAAAATGTTCCAACAGTACATGCAAATGCAGGTATTCCATAAATATTCCAGGCACGCCTATGACCCGCCCATGCCCCTCCCATGTCAACACCTCCTTTGAAGATGCGCACCTTTGAATTTATTTGTCTCTAAGTTATACTTGTAGAATAATGACTAAGGGCAGTTGTACGCACAACTGCAAATTGGTGCCAATTAACTTCAGTTTTAACTCAATTAATAACCAATTATTACATTTGTGTGCATAGTGCATTTATTCTATAACAGAGCACACAACTTTGGCCACACTAAGCTTTAATTTGCATGTTCTTTTTATAGAATCAAGGGTATATTGTAGAAGTCTGCTCAGTACTAATGAAACATGGTGGCACTAGACAGCCTCCAGAACTTGCACCTGGGTCCATGGCACCTAGCTGCACACATATTCATATGTTTTATCTACTTTATCAGGGAGTGAGAGTAAGCAGGTGACTCCTTTCACCTTGGGTTCTGCATCCCTAATCATATATGTCATGTCTGTTTGTCCAAGTTAGATTGTAAGCTCTTCTGAGCAGGGACTGTCTATAAATGTCAAAATGTACAGTGTTGCATATGCCTTTTAGCACTATATAAGTGATAAGTAATAGTAAGTAATACCAGAGGAGTTGTTGACGCTCATTCAAACTCATCTTGACCTGTCTTGCCATACACGGGACACAGACTATAGAAGTCTTTGCAGCACTGGTCTTACTTCTCCACCACTGGAGTTGTTAACAATGTACCAGTCCTGTCCTGGCATGAGGTCATTTAAGTTTTCTTTTGATGCCATTTGTTTTCTTTATAGGGATCCTCTATGTTTATCCATTGCGTTTTTGAATTTCATCATTATTTTTGTCTTTATCGCCTCCACCAGGAGGGTATTCCAGTTATCCAGCACCCTGTCTGTGAAAAAGTATTTTTTAATGTTACTCCAAAGTCTACCACCCCACAAAGGGCTAGATGTATTCAGTCGGTAATACCGACAGGATCTCTGTTGTCTGATTCTCTGGCTGATTGTGGAACAGTGATTGATGCACCACCAAGTTTGCATGCAAATGATTTACATGATTGACACATGCGCAGAGCCCTAACAGCAGTGACAAGGGGAAACAACCTCCTGTAACTGCTGTTAGGGCTTCTGGTTATTTTATGGCACAGATGTTGTGCGTGTGTTACGCATGCACAATCTGCCCCATTAAAAAAAGAAGAAGAAATATAGCCCCCTTCCATGCTGATGTCCCTCCCTAATGCTTCCCCCTCCCCCATGAACCGCAACTCCCCCTTGGCAACAAAAATGGCAGGAAGGTTGCCTCCTGCCTTACCGAATACCCCTGCACCATGCCCCCACCCGGTCCTGGAGCTCCGCACCACTGACCCTCCCCCCAACCATCACCTAGCTTCCCCCCTTCCTCCCCCCAAAAAAGGAAAGAGGGATGTTCACTCACTCCTGTCACCGGATGCTCACCCAAACCCCATCTCCAATGCCCCATCTCCAACGCTCCCCCCCCCAGTACCTTTGCTAGACATTAGGAGCTGGAGGGAAGCACATCTATCCAGCTCCAAGCCCCGCCTGTGGAAAATGACGGGCCTTCCCTTCCCCGGTGTACCATGTAATGCATGGGGAGGAGCCTAAGGTCCTGATTGGCTTTGTATAATAGATATCACAGTATGTCATTAATCCAGAATATGATTAAAAAGACTGCAAGTAAATCTGTGATGTCTGGGAAATGGCTTTTTGTAAAAAGTGCACAAATAGAAACAAGAGAAAAATGAAGGCAGTTAAAAACTAGGGTGGTAATATTCAGTGGCATTTTTTTTTAACCCTTTCAGGACCAAGGGACATATTTGTCCCATAACTTTAAAATCCTATAAATTTTGATTGGGATAGTCTACAGTTCTAAATTTGATATGTACGGATTCCATATGATACTGCCTTTATGTAAACAAACTGGTTCCGACATTCATTCATTAGCGTCGTTGCCAGATTGACGAGAAGATTCACTTGCCACACTGTCCATAAGCCAGAAGTGTGATTTTTTAAATAAAAATAATGATATTTCACAAAAAAAATCAATTTTTTGGCATCTGCAAGCCCTTTTTACCATAAAAATGTCGTCAAAACCACAAAAATTGGCCTACGATCCTTATGGTCCTGAAAGGGTTAAGCATTGACCGTGGCTAGCTAAATTAGCCCCAGATATTCAGTGGGAGGCCTGGCATTTAACGTCTGGAACTAATTGGCCTGCTGATAGCTTCCAGATCATATGGAAGAACCGTCTGGTATTCAGCTGGGCCCTGTATAAGACATTTATGTGGACCCTGACTAAATATTAGATAGCACCTACATAACTATTTCAAACCTTTTTGGAGCCCTCCAAACCCTCTCCTGATCCCCAGAGCAGTCCCTTCTTTCCCTTCTTCCTCTCCCTAGCCTGCAGCATTAAGACATTTATGTTTGCCCTTGTGTTAATCTGCCTAGATATAGGCATGATATAAATATTTAATAGATAAACCACCTCACCCCCAGAATGTCTCACCAGCCTTCCCCTCCAATCTGGATAGACCCCCCTCACTCCCGGGACTTCTTTAGATCTCTGGTTGTCCAGTGGGACTGATGGGGGCAGGAGCAATCCCCTTGTACTTCCACCATTAGCAGCAGCATATTCAAAATGGCTGCCATGCTTGTGGTACTGCAGTAGTACTGCAAGGCTGCTGTGAGTGGTTGTGCTGGTGATTTTGAGGCTATGGAGCCCTGCCTACTGTGCTTTATAGGAAATCCAGCCCCTGTGATACCTTTTTAAGGAGCCAATAAATAATATGCAGTGCCCAAGCTTCTGAAATCACACCTGTCTACTCTTTAGATGTGCACTTTGCACACAGAAGACATCCAAGAGAATACCAATTAACACCATTGCATAATTACCCTGATGAAGTTTCCATTTCTTTTTATTTGATACTTAATTATGGCTGGACTGAATATTTTATGATTTATACAGTTGGTGTACCAAATCCCAAATTCTTGTTTTCAGAAGTAATATATAGAAATAAAACAAAACATAAAGGAAATAAGATGATATCTTTTTTATTGGAATAATTACATTTTTGATTAGCTTTTGTTTTCAGGAAAAAAAAAATCATATGTTAAAACCAGCATTGTTCTTGCACACAGTGTTAGGGCTTTTATAATCTACATATTCCTGATTTGCTAATTGATATGATTGTAACATAAAACCTGAAGGTATTAAATAACTGGATTTAAACCTAACGGCTGAATTCTTATTTATATGGTAACCATACATTTTCAACTGCATTGTATATGGTATTTCAGTAATGTAAGAACAAAGTATGTTTCATTATATGATTCAGTCATTCAAAATAGGGCCAGGTTTGGGGAAGGGGGAGTATAGAATGAAAACAGGGCAATTATCCAGAGCTCCCAAGCTACAGGGGTCTCCCAAGCCTGTGCAAAGCTAAATGAGATATTGCATGCCAATGTGTACCTGGACCCCAGCATGTATAACACTGGCCCTGATGCAAAGACAAATTGGCAGAATTAAATCTTAATTATTGAGTAATAGTACAGTAAGCTATTATCCTGATATCAAGTTTTAGATAATGGCTATATAAAACCAGAAACTAGTAGCTCTGTGGCTTCCAGTATTCAAACCTTGTAAGAGTGAAAATCAAAGTGGGTATTTCTTTAAAATACTTGCTTCTGTGCTCATGCTGTGTGCAACTTTGTCCACATGATGGAAGGTGACATAAGGTACAGATATTTCCTGCTGGGTTCTCATGGATTTTAGAGACATAACATCTATAAGATGCCTGCTGGAAGTAAACAGATCTAAGGCAGGTACAGACATGGCCCTGCAGAGTGGAAATCTCTTTGATCTCTTATTGCTATTGGATTATTTTGGAAGCCATTTTTATTGACGTGTATTGCTAAGGGTAATTACTGTAGGGTTCAGAAGAGAAAAAATATCCAGAAGTACAGTTATGCATATTTAGAGAAATAAAGGGCTCCTTTTACAAAGGTGCATTAGGGCCTTAACGCGCAGAATAGCGCACGCTAAAATGCCACGTGCACTAGACGCTACTGCCTCCTCTTGAGCAGGTGGTAGTTTTTTGGGTAGCGCGTGCTATAGCATGCGTTAAAAACGCTAGCGCACCTTTGTAAAAGGAACCCAAAGTTTATCTTGGTTTTCTGTGTGTAGGTTAAAACAGTGGTTCCCAACCATGTCCTGGAGGACCACCAGGCCAATCGGGTTTTCAGGCTAGCCCTAATGAATATGCATGAGAGAGATTTGCATATAATGGACGTGACAGGCATGCAAATCTGCTCCATGCATATTCATTAGGGCTAGCCTGAAAACCCGACTGGCCTGGTGGTCCTCCAGGACAGGTTTGGGAACCACTGGGTTAAAACACAACTTATCAAAGGATTTGAACAAACATATGAAAACTTGTGTACAAACTTAAATCTTAGAGAAGAGACAAGGTTGATATTGCATTACATTAATATTTATGAATCTCTAATATACCACAATGTGATTTTCCTAATTAATAAGAGGCCGGCCACCTCTGGGAGATACAATCTTACATTAAAATCAAAGCCCAAAAATATAGGAAATCTACTCATCTGTTAGAGTGAAAGAGATATCTTGCAAATAGGTTTTCAAACCTTTACAAAATCATCTGTTAGTGTGAATGAGTTATCTATTATAGAAATATTTAAAATATCTACAGTTAAAGATGTTAATAGTGCTCAAGAAGCAAACTTTTCAATGGAAGGGAAGATCTGGAAGCAGAGGTCACAGTACAAAGCTCCAGTGGGGTAGACTCAGGAACTATAACGTAACATCGTACTTATAAACCGCGTAACCGTAAGTTCAACGCGGTTAACAAAATATTAATAATAAAATGACATAAGAAACATATAAATTAATTCACAAGGTACTTTGAAAAAAGGTAAGTTTTCAATTGAGTTCTAAAATGTTTGCAAGAACAAGCGCTACTCAACAAAGGTCGAAATTCCTTATCGTAGGAAGCAGCCTGGAATGATAATGTATGATCTAAAGATTTCTTGCTTTCACAATCCTGAACAGATGGAAAAAGGAACAAAGCATGTGATCCTCTTCTATGTTTATAAGATGCTATAAGGAATCTGTCAGTTATATAAATCGGAGCAATACCATACCATGACTTTATAACAAAGACAACCCAATTTAAACAAAACGCAAGCCTCCACCGGAACCCAGTGCAACTTGCGATAGAAGGGCATCACATGGTCATATTTCTTCAAACCATAAATCAATTTCACTGCCGTATTCTGAATTAATCTAAGTCTAGCCATTTCTTTCTTGGTGCATGTTAAATAGACTATGGGCTCCTTTTACTAAGGTACGCTAGCATTTTTGCGCACGCACAATATTAGCACATGCTAGCCAAAAAAATTACCGCCTGCTTAAAAGAAGATGGTAGCAACTAGCGATTGCAGCATTTTAGCATGCGCTAAAACCGCTAGTGCACCTTTGTAAAGTCAAGAAGACTCAACAACGATTGAACTAGAAATTTGAAAGCAGAAAACTCAAAATATGTTTTTATGGTACGCAACTTCCACAATGTATAATAACCCTTTTGTACCACAGCATCTATTTGCTTTTTCATGGTTAGACTATTTAGTGGGGTCTAAAGAGGAATGCGAGGACTTACAAAGGGACCTGAACAAACTAGGGAACTGGGCGACGAGATGGCAGATGAAGTTCAATGTAGAGAAATTTAAAGTCTTGCATGTAGGAAACAGAAACACAAGGTACAGCTATACGATGGGAGGGCTGTCATTGAGTGAGAGTACCCAAGAAAGGGACTTGGGGTAATGATGGACGAGACAATGAAGCCGTCATTACAGTGCGCAGCGACCGCTAAGAAAGCGAATAGAATGCTAGGTATAATCAAGAAAGGTATTACAACCAGAACGAAATAAGTTATCCTGCCACTGTATCAGGCGATGGTGCATCCGCATCTGGAGTACTGCGTCCAGTTTTGGTCACCGTACCTTAAGAAGGATATGGTGATACTCCAGAGGGTTCAGAAGAGAGCGACATGTTTGATAAAAGGTAAGGAAAACCTTTCATATGCTGAAAGATTGGAGAAACTGGGGCTCTTTTCCCTGGAGAAATGGAGACTTAGAGGGGATATGATAGAGACTTACAAGATCATGAAGGGCATAGAAAAAGTAGAGAGGGACAGATTCTTCAACTTTCGAAGACTACAAGAATGAGAGGGCATTAGGAGAAATTGAAAGGGGACAGATTCAGAACCAATGCTAGGGAGGTCTTCTTCACCCAACGGGTGGTGGACACCTGGAATATGCTTCCAGAGGGCGTGATAGGACAGAGTACAATATTGGGTTCAAGAAGGGATTGGACAATTTTCTGAAGGAACAGGGTATGGAAGGGTATGGATAGAGGATTACTACACAGGTCCTGGACCTGATGGGCCGCCGCATGAGCGGACTGCTGGTTATGGTGGACCTCTGCTCTGACCCAGCGGAGGCACTGCTTATGTTCTTAATAACAACTCCTAGTATTTTAATCGTCTGATTAATTGTATACGGTATCGAGTCTATATCCAACAATTTTTTTTATATATGAAAAGAGTGATGGTTTTTTAAAATGTCCTCCCAAAAATGATAGAGACAAAATCAGTTGAGGAATTTTAGAAAGCATGGGACAAATACATGTACTTTTAGTGTAACCATTTATGGACATAAATCAGCATTTTAAATGAAAAAAAAAAAATCCTCATATTTTGAACCCAGCTTCTCTTGTTGGTTACTGCATTCTGCAGATCATTTTGACTTGGTTATTTCATCTCATAAAATTTTACAGCATGTAACATTACGAAAAAGTGTTTTCTTTTATGTTAGACCGACGGAGTGGAACAAGTTTCCAGTGTATCGTCAACAGCAGAAAGATTTGTGTCAATTTAAGAAACTGTTGAAGCGACACCTTTTTTATCAGATGAAATATGTCTCTTAAAGCTGTGGACATTGGTGGTTTTGATTGGTAGCTCATCTTTTGGAAAATCTATTGTGATGAAGTTTTTGTGGTTGACGTATGTTTGTATGTATAAGTGTTTTGTATTTTTAAATTATGTATGCAATGTGATCTGCCTATAAAAGCAGAATATACATAAAATATAAATATATTAGTGCAATTTTTTAATCCTGGTGCTAACATTTATATGCATGTTATATGCATTAATGTTTAGATTACTAGCATTTATGTACATATCTGTGCACTTATATGCAAATATAACATCATGCCACCTAAGCACTATTTTGCAAATACCCTTTTAACTTATATTTTATGCATTTCAAAGGGGGGTATACTCGGGTAAAGCATGGGTGGAAAGTAGCACTTGTGCCTAAATGTTAGGCATGTAACGATCATGTGCCAACTACTGATACCAGTGTGGAGCAAGGTATGCGACCCAAATAACTATCTAACATAAAAGATCTGTGTAGCAATTTTATTATTACCTGATCATCATCTCTAGGCTCTTATTGTTTATATAAAACTTGGCGAGTGCCTGTGGCTTATTGCTGAATCATTGAGATGTGTAGAGGATGCTGCAGGATGCTACAGAGGATGCATTGTACAGTTCCAAAGAAAAAAAATAATCCCCCTAATTCTATAAAATTGCAAGCACAACTGTTCACTTAGGACTGGATTCTATATATGGCGCCATTGTCGTCTGCCGCCTAAAAAATTGCCACCGATCACATGTCAATCACACAATGGTGCCAGTTCTAGAATTGCAGCTTCATAAGAGGTAGACCCTGGAAATGGAGGCCAGGGTTTTAAAGGCCTACATTTCCTGCACCTACCTTTCACGTGAATTGCAGCTATGGAGAGGGGCTTTACAAGGCCTAATGCCACTTCCGGCATTAGCATACCTACAGCGGCAATAGCTGTCATAAAGCACCTCTGCAGCTGTGATTTCAGGCGCTGTTTTTCTAGGCGCCGGTAGGCACCTAAATTTTCTTTTTAAACAATTAAAATCATTTTTTAAAAGGTGTTTTCCACTTAAGTTAGGCACCGTTTCTAAAATGTGGGCCTTAGTTAGCAAAATCATGCACACAAATTATAGAATAGTGCCAGTTGTGATCCTGGGGAGCTGGGTTCAATTCCCACTGCAGCTCCTTGTGACCCTGGGCAAATCACTTAGCCCTCCAATGCCCTAAGTACAAAAGCTTAGATTGTGGGACCACTAGGGACAGATATAATGTATACAGCACTGTGTTCATCTGGTACCACTATAGAAATGATTAGTAATGATAGTAAGAAGACCCTGGGGTGCCCAAATGGGATTATTTAATAAACTTGCTTTCCCCTTCCTCCTGAGCTCTGGAGAGAATCCAAGTAACCTGCTTTTACTGTCCAAGTACAGTGGGGGATGGGGGTGTTAGTGACACCATCACAACCACTCTACATACTCATAGAATCTAATTAACATTCTGTCCTGACCTGAATGACCAGGCTAGAGAATGACACGAGAACTCATTTTCCCAGCCTGTCCTGGCGAGTTCTTTCCTCATTTCCTCAAGCTCTGTCCTCATCTGCACAAGTGTCAAACACTTTAAAGTCATATGAGTTTGAGGCTTGTGTAGTTAAGGCAGAGCTTACAGGAATGGGGCAGAGACAGGGACAGCGTCAAAATTCGCAGGGACAGGATGGGGAAATTGAGTTCCTGCTGGGACGGGGACAAATTTGGCCCCATGTCATTCTCTAGACTAGGCATCTCTGAATTAATAACTTACAAGTTTTTACTGCTAAGGCTTAAGACCGAGGGGCACTCTCTTGTGACATGGGAATAGGCCAAGAAGGAAAAACCGGCAGACAGACTCAAACTGTGCTTCAGGCTTTATAATCCTGAACCATTCCACCGAAAATTAGTCTCCACTTCCACAAATGGCACCGACAGCTCTGCGTGCATCTGGTAGTGCTACAGAAACCTCCAGTTTTGTAGTTTCCCTCTGCGCTGCCAGAATCACAGATATTCTTTACCTCCTTTATAAAAAAAAACCTCTTACATTGCTTTTTTAATTGGACCCTGAAGGAATCATGCAGACATTACTGCTGCATGAATTTCTTGCAATCCCAACACAATAAAGCTTGAGAATCCCAGAACAATTGATTGGAAGTGATTCCTAAGCCACAGACATTGTCAGCAACATCTATTGGTAGCACCCAGCCACACTGGGCTTTTTGCCAAGCTAGATTCAGCAGCCAGAATTTGGCCTGGCTGTCTTCCCATTCTTCCCTATTTTTCAACTAGCTTTGAAAGAATAGGGAAACATTTACTTATCCTAATTAACATATTTCATACAAATGCATGACTGAAAGACAATACTTGTTTTCTTGATGCTTGTAGAATACACTAAAAATCTATTAATTCATGAAAGATTTATATTCCTAGACATGTTTAATAATGCAGGTTAATTGCTGTACATTCCCAAAGGCTTGACTACATTTGGATTAGCCTTTCAGTTACTCCAGTGTTAACAATGATATATGTGAATTTGAAAAATGTTCCAGCTTTGTTATGGGTTGCATCTGGAACTGAACGCATTTTATATAAAAGAAAGAGTGTGTGCTGTCAGCTAAAGTGTCTGGGTCTTCCTTTTGATGTCAATAGAAGGTAAAAGGTACTGGAAAGGGTTTTGGCAGGTGGAACTCTACCCCGCACCCCCCAATATTCATGGTAAATGCCCAGAGCTGATAGACTTAAAAGAAAAGGCAAGCAAGATATCATAAAACAACCCAATAGGCACATTTATTAACAAGAAAAAATCCTAGTATGTTTACTTGGCAAAACCACAAAGTTTAAGTCCCGACTAGCATGCCAGTTTTGGCTATCTCTTATGCCATCTTCAGGGGACTAACAAGTAAACAGATACTGGCTTTAAGGTGCCATGCATGCTGCAAAACGCAACGTGTCAGCGTCACTGGTACTGAGCGCGCCAAAAAGAGATCCAACTCCTCTCCGCTGGTGGGATTACTGATTTTCTTGTGAGTTTTGATGTACTGTAGCCTTGATATATAGATCTGACGTCCAAATCTGAGTTTGGATGTTTTGCGGAAGCCACTCAAAAATCCAGCAGCGAACAGGACCATTTTTGGAACAGAAAAACGTCTCGCTTTTTTGTTTCGAGAATGGTCATTTCTCAGATGTGCTTGTCTTCAGTGCGTCTCTTATTTTGGAAAGAAAATACACATCCAGAAGAAAAACACACAAATCAAGTCATCAGGATGTAGGAGGGGCCAGCAGTTTTAGTAGACTGACCACACAGACATCATAGCACTTTAAAGGGCACTGTAATGAATGTCTCATAAAAAGGTCCAGCTACACATCACACCATAACACCTTTATAGTGTGTGTTGAGCCCTCCAAAACATACTGAACCCTTATGCCTTTAGGTGGTACCTGTATGCAGGTACAGTGGGATTAGGGTAGGTTATGGAAGGCTCACTTATTCCACCATAAGTGTAGTAGTTAGAGTGGGATATGGGCCTGAGTCCCCATCTCTGTGGTTGACTACATTGCTCACTAGGCCACTCTAGAAACCTGCTTGCTGCTCTGCTAGAACTGGCCATAACATCTGAAGCTATCATACAGGCAGGTATATACTGCTTCATTCACATCTTTGGGGGTGGGAGAGGGTCAGTGACCACTGGGGGGAATGTGGGGGTATCATGCCTTCATCCCTCCAGTGGTCATCTGGTCAGTTTGGGCACCTGTCTGGCACTTTGTTGTTAAAACAGGTATAGCCCCAAAGTCTAAATTATAAGCCTGCTCTAGTCCCACCCAAACCATGCCTCTACCATGCCCCCTTCAGATTTAGACGCACTGCAGACAATCAGTATAGAAATCTATCTAGAAAATGGGTTTCAAAAAAAGCAAATTGGAAGGGTTTGGCGAGAAAAATGTCCATCTGCCCCTTTATGCCACATTTTGAATGTTTTTCTTTTTTGAAAATGAGCCCTAGAGCCACTAAATATTTGCAGCGATGTGTTAAAATGCTATTTAACTGGCCAGATTCCTGGCCCCATAAATACTGTACTTTTGAATATCGGCCAGCTAGTATTCAAGTATGTGCATATTAATGCAATAAATCAAGGGGTCTATGAGGTTAGTAGCATTCGGGTTAATGCCCCGATTACTTGCATATATAGCAGGGGTGGGCAAGATGTCCACAATGAATATGCCTGAGATTGATCTTCATGCACTGCTGTATGCAGATAGATCTCATGCATATTTCTTCTAGAAACCGTGAAAACCTGACTGGGCTGTGACCCTCAAGGACCCTTGATGTAGAGTTTTCAAGAGGATGTGTGCAAGGCCAGCAGATAACACATGTGTGCATTTGAAAGGCAATTCCAGAAGGAGCACCTAAAGTTAGACACTGATAATGTGTAGATATTTATAGAATGGCAGCACTTACACGTGTGATTGACGCCAATAACTGGCAGTTACATGCATAGGTGCTAGGCACTGTTCTAAACTGTGTATGCTAAGGCTCCTTAGCAAGCTACTAGTTCTATTATCAACTGAAATTCATAGCTCGGGTGTCATCACTGATTTCTCAGTTACTGTGAAAGATCAAATTAATTCGGTTACAAAAAAAAGTGTTGTTTTTTTGAAACTACCTCTTAAAGAAATACATATATATGAGTCTTGGCTATAGGAGCTTTATTCTTTCTTAAATTTCCCTTTAAATGTTTGATTACATATGAGAGTAATAAGTACAGTTTTGTTGATCCATCTCATTTGGAAGGTTTCCTGAAAGATAAATCTAAAGTAGATAAATTACCTGAGAATATTGCAGAGGTTGATAAGAAGTGGTAAAGTAAAGAAACGAATATTGTCTGCTTGTCTGAATATAATTTAAATTACCTTTTTTCTATGAGATCTATAGGGTGAAGTTACAGTCCCAATAATGTGGACTTGGATTTGAAAGATTTATTTCCTTTCATGTAACAATTTTGTTTTACATTGGTGTGTATTCCTATTTTTATTTGTTGTAAAAATGAATAAACTTATAAATTAAAAAAAAAAAATAATACATATATGTTAACCAAATTTACAGTACAACCGGGAATGTAAACTGCAGTTCTGTCTTGTTTGGTTTGTTTTAATGTAGACTATTGTGGGCAACCTCGCAGATCATTGGCACGCTTGCAACTGACATAAAACACTTCTACCAAAATGATCACAGGTGACAGAAGATGGGGAAGGGGGGGCAGCCCTTCCAATTCCATTACTTATCAAATGTTAGAATTATATTTATGCACTTTAGGGCTCCTTTTACTAAACTGCGGTAGCGTTTTTAGCTCGAGCTAACCCCCGCGCTACGTGGAAAAACGCCAGCTCAAAGCATCTATCGCGCGCTAAAACCGTTAGCCCAGCTTAGTAAAAGGAGCCCTTTGTTTTTTAGTTTCTGAGAGTGAGAGGATCTTGTATCTTGGTAGATACACACAATAGTATATTTTTTTTAATAGAAAATGATTAAGATCTGAAACAAGAGCTTAGAATAAAAACTCCTCAGCTGAATAGCAAAAGGGTTAACTTGATTTTAAAGCTTGCCCTCACAGATTCACTTGGAGCCAAATTGCATTAAGTTTTGAAAGAATCTAGAGAGCTGGCTCTGAGGATTTTTTTTTTTTTAATGTTAATTTTTCATTATAATCAATGAATCCACTTTGAAAAGGAAAGTAAAATGCATTATGTAATACAGTGGTTCCCAAACCTGTCCTGGAGGATCCCCAGGCCAGTCGGGTTTTCAAGATAGCCCTAATGAATATGCATGGAGCAGAACTGCATTCCTGGCATCTCCATTTTATGCAAATCTCTGTCATGCATATTCATTAGGGCTATCTTGAAAACCCGACTGGCTTGGGGGTCCGCCAGGACAGGTTTGGGAACCACTGATGTAATACTACAAAAAGTACATGTACAATAAAGAAAACCCAATAATGAGCACCCTTTACAGAATGCTATCTTAGCGCGGATCATACACTTAA
This sequence comes from Geotrypetes seraphini, assembly GCF_902459505.1. Classification (NCBI taxonomy): domain Eukaryota; kingdom Metazoa; phylum Chordata; class Amphibia; order Gymnophiona; family Dermophiidae; genus Geotrypetes; species Geotrypetes seraphini. The sequence continues at coordinate 307,935,356 of NC_047086.1, read as the reverse complement.
CTTTGGGTGTGGCACTTATGCCTTCTGAAACCTGGTATAAACACTGGTATGTAATTATTGGCAGTTAATCAATGGCCCTATAAAATAACATCACACCTAATTTCTAAGAATGCCCCTGTGCCATCCATGCCCTTTCTTTTGAGTCGCATACTAAAAAAATCTTGGGATATGCACCCAAATGCAGGTAACCTATATTAAATCTAAGAATGATGTTTCATTTTATATTCAAACTATGCCGCCAGCATTTGTTGATCAGACACTTCTTATATAAGAGTGCTATTATAGTCTAGCAGACAATTACCCTTTCATTCTCTGTTGATTTCAAGAGTTGAAGAGAATCCTTTCTTTCAAAAAGTGAAAAGAGAGCAAATGAATTAGTAACTGGGTCCATTTGGCTGACTGAACTTTCCCTGTTCTTTAATTTTTGTTGACATTTGAAAGTCTGTCCATGTAATATTTTGTGTGGAGAGTTCAGCCCCATTTCACTGCTAGTCACAAGAGCAATTCTATACTCAAGACACATATTTATGTGTATATTATATATGTAAATGTTTAGAATATTAGTATTTGCATACACATGCTTAATTTACATAGCACATGTTTGCAAAGTGCCATACACAGGAGTGGAGTATAGGTGGGGTTCTCATGTGATACTATAAAATGCATGTTACACCAGCTCTGTGGCTATCTTAAGTGCACAAAGCTAAATTTTAGATTCTGGCCTCAACTCTCCTGATGTCACTTCCTGGTTGTGGGACCAGGAAGTGATGTCAGAGGGAGAGCTGAAACCGGCGCAAGCAGCTGCTAGGAGATACTGCTCGCTGCCGCGGAAGATTTTGAAGAGGTGGGTGGGCAGAGAGGAGGAGAGGTGCTGGCACCCCCTGCCAAGACGGTGCCCAAAGTGGTCTTCCTCCTCTCACTATGCCACTGATTAACACACCTAGCCGATCATCTAGGTGCCTAACATAATTGTTTTTTATTGGCTTCATCAGTGTTAATAACTGAAAGTGCCATTAAAAAAACAATTAAAAAATCATTTTAAAAAAAAAGTATTTGCCGGTAGGCAACTAACTTGGTAGGCATCTACCACTTTGAGGAAGGTACATACTGGCAAGTAGGCATTGTTGGGGATGGAATGACTTAAGCATTGGTAGGAACTTTTAGGCACACTCATGTGGGCCAAGAAAACCCTGGTCTAACTAGCAGTGTACCTAAGGATTCAATGCCTGCCAGTGCCACTAGGCATGAATTTATAAATGGCATCTAGCAGATGATTGGCAACCGCTCTGAATGGTGTCTAGGAGTTAGATTCCATTTAAAGAAGCAGAGTGGATTTATTTTGGGGGGGTGCCCATTTCTGAGTGTTATTTATAGAATGCCCTCCTAAAAAGCCAATGCAATAAAGTGCACTAGGGTTTGCACACCAGTTAGCTTGGCTTTAGTGCACAATTAGGTGGGTGCACAAGGCAAAAATAAGTTTTGTGCAAAGCCACAGGTATACTGTAACACCCAACACATTTAAATCAATGATAATTAAGCGATTACGTATTCTACACAGAGGCAGAGAAGTATGCAGAAGATCCTAACGCTAAACACAAAGGGCCTGATTCATGAAACACGTGTCCTCATTGCAGGCATCCTACCGCTGACTGGCAGCTAATCAGGATGCGCTTTAAAAAAAAAAAAAAAAGTTTCCGAGGCAGGACGCCTACATTGTAGGCCTCCATAGCGCATCTACGGAGACACGTACCCACGCTTAAGCATGCCCAAGACGGGGCATGGGCGTGATTTCACCCAGAAGTGGCTTTGGGCGGGCTGAAGCGTCGGTACGAGTCTCTGTAGGTACGAGACAGATGCCTTAAATGGAGGCCTGCAAAATGCAATATTGGTGGCCGCTTTTTGAAGGTGCAGTCTCCAGAACTGTACACAATCTTCTAAATGAAATCTCATCAAAGTCTTACTGACCAGGCCTCTCCCTATGCAACCAAGCATCCTTCTAGCTTTCACTGTCACCTTAAGATCATCACATATGATCACAACCAAGTCCTGCTCCTCTTTCATGCACAAAATGTTCTTTACTCCCTAAACTGTACCATTCTCTTAGGTTTATGCAGCCCAAATGCATGACCTTGCATTTCTTAGCATTAAAACTTAGCTGCCAAATTCCAGACCTTTTCTGAAGCTTCACTAGGTCCTTCCTCATGTTATCCACACCATCAGGAGTGTCTACTCTATTGCAGATTTTGGTCTCTTTCGTAAAGCAGCAAATCTTACCAGAGCCCTTCAGCAATATCACAAAATGTTATAAAGAACAGGCCCAAGAACCGAGCATTGAGGCACACCACTGGTAACATCCCTTTACTCAGAGCAATCTCCATTTACCACTTCCCTTTGTCTCCTTCCATTGAACCAGATCCTGACCCAATCCGTCACTTTGGGACCCATACCTAGGGCACTCTGTTTATTTATTAGACGTCTGTAGGGAACACTGACAAAGGCTTTGCTAAAATCTAAATACACCACATCTAGTGCTCTCCCTCTGTCCAGTTCTCTAGTTACCCAGTCAAAGAAATTGATCAGATTTTTCTGACAAGATCTGCTTCTAGTGAATCCATGTTGTCTAGGGCCCTGTAATCCATTGGATTCCAGAAACTTCATTATTTTCTGTTTTCAAAAGCATTTCCATTAATTTAGTTACCAAAGAAGTTAGACTTACTGGCTGTAGTTCCCTACCTCTTCCGTACTTCCACTTTTGTGGAGAGGGACCACATCTGCCCTTCTTCAGGCCTCCAATACCACTCCCAACTCTAGAGAAGCATTGAAAAGGTCAGCCAGCGGAGCCGCCAGAACTTCCCTAAGTTCCTTGAATGTACACTATCTGGCCCCATCCCTTTGTCTACCTTTAGTTTAGCTAGCTCCTCACAAACATAGTCATCTGAAAATCATTCAGGGTCTACCACAACTCTGTCCCTATTTGTGTTTGTCTTCTGCAGTCCTGCTCCTGGCACTTCAGCTGTGACCACAAAACAGAACTATTTGTTATGCAATTCTGCCTTATTTTTATTAGCTTCTACATATTCCCCTCCTTCCCTTCAGCTTTGAGTCTCACTATTCCACTTTTGCACTTCTTCCTATCACTAACATATCTAAAAAATAGTTTGTCCCCCTCCCCATTTTACTATGTTAGCTATTTTTACTTCCATTTGCAAATTTGCTTTCCTGACAAGCCTCTTTTAACTTTTCCAGATATTTTTGTCTGTCTTCCTCTTTCTGCGATCTTTTGTAATTTATGAAAGTTAACCTCTTTTCCTTACCTTCTCAGCTACTACTTTTGAGAACCAAAGTGACCTTCTTTTCCTCTTACTTTCCTTACAAAATGGTTTGCTACCCATACAGAAGTTCCTTTCAGTTTTGCTCACTTTTGTCCTACTTTTGCTCCATGTGTTGATATCCAATCCAATCCTTAGTCTTAAGGTTATTCCCCTAAGGGACTCGAACCAGTTAACAAAAGTTAACTCAAGTTAACTCAAGTTACAAATACAAATCAACTCAAGGAAATATTTAAAAAACAGTAATAGGGCAGGAAAAAATTCAACTATTGCCAACATTCAGTTATCAACTAAAATTTTCTTAAACAGATACATCATCTTTCAAATATCGGCTAAGAATTTCTTAAACAGATATGTTTTCAGAGTTTTTCTAAAGCATGTCAATGAAGAAAGAATTCTAATATCTGAAGGGAGATCATTCCAGATTTTCACCATAGTAAATGCCATAGAATGTGTGTCAAAATATACTTGTCACAAGCACAGACTTGTATGTGCTCGGAGAGCATTTATTTTTTTTCTGGTATGTGTGCGTTAAGGTTTGTACTACAGCTCAGTACAGGTTATACTAATGCACAGTTTTCTACATGTCATTGACTGAAGAGGTAGACATAGAACAAGGCAGAGATAATAGATACACTTGTCACTTTGGATAATCAAAGTTTTTGTCTATTTTCTGTTGGAAGAAATGCACAGATGTTTTTACTTTGATTATTAGTGTAACCCAGTGAGTGGAAGTATCCATAGTTTGCATCCCTGTGGGCATTTTGGGTTTTTTGGTTTTAAAAAAAATCTTTATTGATTTTCAAACTACAAATGCACAATAAATGATTCACATATTTGTACATTATATAATAAGCGCAACAAACCTTACAAATATTACTGCACAAATAAATTTTCCCCCACCCTCCCAGTTAATAAACAAATATATCAAAACCTTCATGAAACTATTTATAAATTCCTATATCAATACCATTTCCATTCCCATTTCTCCCTCCCCCCCCCCAGGATGTGTATGTTTACATGTCCACAAAATGAAAAATTATTCCTCTTTACAATATTTAGCCAATGGCTCCCAAACATCCATAAAATTCTTAAAGAGTCCCTGTGGGCATTTTGGACTATTGCCTTCACGTGCAGAGACTTCCATTCCAAACTGATTCCCCCAGTGGCAAATATGAACTAGCCAGTGGGGTGCCAGTGCCCCCTTTCACCTCCTATCTAGTGTAAAAAGAAAGTTACCAGCATGACAGAAGAGATAAAGAGTAGAGGAAGATAACGAACAAAACTGAAGCGAGAAAGGAGACATTTTAGAAAAAAATAGATTCATTTGATACCAGAGAAATGTATCTCTAAGCAATAGAATCCCTAAGGACAAAGGGAGTTTTGATACTAACACTGTCACTATGGTCAAAGGCCATTATAAGCTTTCAGAGGCTGAAAAACAGTCTAAGCTTCAAAAGACCTTTTCCAGTGACCAGAGTTTGCATTTGAATGGACAGAACAAGTCGGTAAGCTGTGAGACAGTGTTACACTACAGTAGGGGTAGGCAATTCCGGTCCTCAAGAGCCGGAGCCAGGTCAGGTTTTCAGGATATCCACAATAAATATGCATGAGATAGATTTGCATCTCAAGGAGGCAGTGCATGTAAATCCATCTCATACATATCCGTTGTGGATATCCTAAAAACCTGACCTGGCTCCGGCTCTCGAGGACCAGAATTGCCTACCCCTGCACTACAGGAAGGCATTGGAAGGGAGAATGATAAGATCTCAATGATCTGAGTCAGCATGAACAGATTTCTTCAAGGGTCTCCCTTGCATCATCCCTTTCTGTCCCCCAACCATATCTCCATACACTACTCTTTGAAGATCCTAACTGAAAAATAAAATGGATGATTCTAGATATGCAATTGTCAACTTATTGCTCACCTGAAATTTTCCAGTTCTCCTCTAACCTGATCAACTGGAGTGTACCAACTCTCCCACTTCTTCCCTCTACAATGACAAGCAACTCCCATGTTCCAGATTAGGCTGCCTTAAGATTTTGTACTCAATGTACATTAACAGCCATAGTAGAAACGTGGTAAATACAAAATCAATGCATTCACTGTTGGGTGAGTTCCCAGCTGGAAAAGGTAGTGGCGCAATGATCGCTACCATGCACTAATATCATAGCTACCAAAACAGAATGCAGCTAGCTAAACCTTTGGTGATGTAGCTAACTGCACTGCATTTCCTTTTGCATTAGCAGCGAGTTAATTTGTAGTTAACATGTTGCTTAATTTATAATTTTTATTGATTTTTTTTATAATAACTTATACAAAGTGCAAGAAAATATCATAATGAAATCAAACAAACAGCACTTTCATACTACATCAAATTCTTAAAACAACCCAAACTTCCTCCCAGCCTTCCCCACTTACCCCTCCTGGATGTGTATAAAGAATATGAATAATACAATAAATAATCTGAATAAAATAAAAGAAGCCATCATGGTCTTTAACAAACATATCCAATGGGCTCCAGATGTCATTAAATGCCCGGAACTGACCATTTTGCTCCGCTAACATTCATTCATACCGATAATACAAACACAGTGACTCCCACCAGAATGTGAAGTTTAGACGATCCCAATTTTTCCAGTTTCTTGTGATTAACTGCAACCCAATTCCAGGCATTATCAAGAGAAGCTTATCTTTGTGAATATCAAGCGGACTCTCAGGCATAATTGAAGTTCCAAATAAAATGGTCCCATATGATAATGGAATAGGAACATGTTATGATAGAGGTGGGCAGCATGTTCTGGAGAAAGGTTGCACAGATGGACAAACAGACCATACTCTGGGCATTCAAGAAAAACTCTTTAATTAAACAGTAGTGCAGAGCCTGTTTCTTCACAGGCTCCTATATATTGTGTTCTTCCAAGAAACCAAGTAGGCTTTTCCCCAGTCTTTTCCCAAACACAAGTCCCAATCTCTTTAGGGCTTGACACGCCCCAAACAGTCTTTATTTTAGGTGCAGGAAACAGCTAGGCAGCATTTGGTCCCAGGTCTTAGCATGCACTGAACAAAGGCAGGTTTTTTTAAAGGTAGGGTTTTTAAATGCAGTAGAGTCTTACCTCCTACAAACTCTGTCCATGCCAAGCCCTTCCAACAAGCTTCTCCAGCTCCTATGTTCACTCTAGCACAGTGTTCTTCAACCTTTTTACACCCGTGGACCGGCAGAAAAAAAATAATTATTTTGTGGACCGGCAAACTGCTAGGACTAAAATTTAAAAATCCTGTTTCCGCCCCATCTCCGCGAGCTCGGTCCCCACAAATCATCTGATCCCATCCACACAAGCCTCAGTTATGATTTTATATTGAATTTATTTTATTAAAGTATAAAAAGAAACAATATTCTGTAGAATTGTCATTTTATAAATACAAATAATTCAGAGCAAGGATCAACAAAACCCCTGTCTCCCCTCCCCTTCACATATATCCCCTCTACTATCAAGAAAACTGAACAAGCCAAATTATTACAGAATGCTACACAGAAATATCATGCTAACAGAATACTGAAGTAACACATGACAGGAATAGTTTTAGGGGAGTGCAACTAGGGCAACTGCCCCCTGGTCAGAGAGCGCCCTAAGCCAGCTGAAAGCTAAAGAAGCACTGCCTGGGTTTTGCAGTCCCCAGTTATGTCTAACACCAGCTCTAGCAGGATATATATTTAAAATCTGATATATTCTAATCACAAAATAGAAATAAAATTATTTTTTTCTACCTTTTGTCGTCTCTGGTTTCTGCTTTCAATCTTTTTTTCACTCTCTTCCTTCCAGCATATGCCCTCTCTGTCTCTTCAATCCAGCATCTGCCCCTTCCATCCACTATCTGTCCTCTCCCCCTTCCATATGGTATCTGTCTTCTTTCTATGTCCCTCTCCCCTTTCCATCCAGCTTGTGCCCCTCTCTCCTATTTACATGATTCATTCCAGCTTCACTGCTCTCTTCATTTTTATCTCTCCTACACCAGATCTATCATCGTTGTCCCTCTGCTTATTTTTCTGCTGACCCCTTCCTATCATCAATCTCTCTACTTTCTCATGCCTGTGTCTCCCCTTCCCCTCCTCTAATCTCTCTGCCAGCTGTTTCCTTCCTTTTTTCATTCTCCCTTCCCTCCTCCTCCTGTCCAGCAGTAACTCTCTTCCCTTCCTCCCCTCCAAGCAGCATCTCTCCGTCTCCCTCTCCAGTAGCAGCTGTCCCTTTTTTTTCCTTGCCCAGCAGCTTCCCAGATTCCTTTCCCTCCTCCCCTCCCAGAAGCATCTCTCCTTCTCCCTCTCCAGTAGCAGCTGTACCTTTTTTTCCTTGCCCAGCAGCTTCCCAGATTCCTTTCCCTCCTCCCCTCCCAGAAGCATCTCTCCTTCTTCTCCCTCTCCAGTAGCAGCTGTCCCTTTTTTTATCTTGCCCAGCAGCTTCCCAGATTCCTTTCCCTCCTCCCCTCCCAGAAGCATCTCTCCTTCTCCCTCTCCAGTAGCAGCTGTCCCTTTTTTTTCCTGGCCCAGCAGCTTCCCAGATTCCTTTCCCTCCTCCCCTCCCAGAAGCATCTCTCCTTCTCCCTCTCCAGTAGCAGCTGTCCCTTTTTTTTACTTGCCCAGCAGCTTCCCAGATTCCTTTCCCTCCTCCCCTCCCAGAAGCATCTCTCCTTCTCCCTCTCCAGTAGCAGCTGTACCTATTTTTCCTTGCCCAGCAGCTTCCCAGATTCCTTTCCCTCCTCCCCTCCCAGAAGCATCTCTCCTTCTTCTCCCTCTCCAGTAGCAGCTGTCCCTTTTTTTATCTTGCCCAGCAGCTTCCCAGATTCCTTTCCCTCCTCCCCTCCCAGAAGCATCTCTCCTTCTCCCTCTCCAGTAGCAGCTGTCCCTTTTTTTTCCTGGCCCAGCAGCTTCCCAGATTCCTTTCCTTCCTCCCCTCCCAGAAGCATCTCTCCTTCTCCCTCTCCAGTAGCAGCTGTCCCTTTTTTTTCCTGGCCCAGCAGCTTCCCAGATTCCTTTCCCTCCTCCCCTCCCAGAAGCATCTCTCCTTCTCCCTTTCCAGTAGCAGCTGTCCCTTTTTTCCCCTGCCCAGCAGCTTCCTAGACTGATAGTGGTTTTCTCCCCTCCCAGCAGCTCTTCTTACTTCCCAGCGCAGCGATTCACGAAGGCAGCCTCGGGTCCTTTGTTGGGTCGCGCCGCCTCTGAGGAAAGAGGAAGTTGCATCATCAGAGGCAGCCGCGACTCAGCAAAAGCCCCGAGGCTGCCTTCGTGAATCGCTGCGCTGGGAAGTAAAGGAGAGCTGCAGAGAGGGGAGAAAGCCACTGTCGGAGGCTCCCCAAGATCTCTCCGGCCCAGCGCACGCTTCCGATGCTGATCTTGCCGGTCCTGCGCGGACCGGCAGGAAGTTCAAATGAGTCAATCTTGCCGGTCCTGCGCGGACCGGCAAAAATTTCCTGCGGACCGCTACCGGTCCGCGGACCGGCGGTTGAAGAACTGTGCTCTAGCACACCTCCTCTCCTCCTGGGTCTGGCTCAGCCTTTTAAGTTCCCCTGAGTCACTTCCTGTTTTCCTACTTTTCTCCCCTCCCCCCTTCCTGGGAGAAACTCTTTCTCAGTGCCGCTGTGGTTGTGAGACAACTTAGCCAGGAGGGGGAGTGTCGGGTTTTCCTGAGGTTTATTCTGAGTCTAAGCAGGAATGTCATGTAGGGGAAGTAGCAGGGTTTCATATACTCTGTCACACATGTGGTTGCTACTGCAAAGTATAGTGCCCGCTCACTCCGTGTCCCCTAACATGAATTTCCATGGCAAATGTTTAACGTGGCAGTGCACACTACTAACACACAATACTATTAGCATAGAGGGGTGTGCGACCCACCCACCCACACACTTCCACCCCACCCACTGTGATGTAGCCAAGCAGGGGAGGCACTAAACAGGTGCCCCTATCTCCCTTGTACTCTATATGGCTGCTTCGCCCACACATAACTAGCTATGGCCCTGTTAGCATAAGTTAAAAGCCATGTTATTCATCTAATATGACTAAGTAAATGGCCCCTAAATGACTTCTCAACATGCTCATTTAGGGGCTCATTTTCAAAGCACTTAGACACACATGGAGGGGCAGTTTCGAGAGGATGTCCAAGTCCGAGTTTGGACTTCTTGGGAAACACATCAAAAAGCCTGTAGAGAAATGACCATTTTCGAAACAGCAAAATTTCTATCTTTTATTTTTTTAAATGACCATTTCTATATATTTGTATGCTCAGTACGTTTATCTTTTAGGACCATTATTAAAAAAAGAAATGTCCAAATGAAAAATGCATACAGACAAGCCATTGGAACTTACAAGCAGCCAGCATTCTTAGCAAACTGGCCACAGACAGCTCAGTAGAGCAGAGGGACACTCTAGGGCAGGGGTCTCAAAGTCCCTCCTTGAGGGCTACAATCCAGTCGGATTTTCAGGATTTCCCCCATGAATATGCATAAGATCTATGTGCATGCACTGCTTTCAATGCATTTTCATTGGGGAAATCCTGAAAACCCGAATGGATTGCGGCCCTCAAGGAGGGACTTTGAGATCCCTGCTCTAGGGGGTACTGTAATGAATTTCATATTTTAAAAAAGTCCCAGGTACACATCTCACCATAACCTGCTTATATTGTATAGTGAGCCTTCCAAAACCCACCCAAATTTTACTGCACCCAGCTGTGCACCATAACAACAGCCCTTATGCCTGCAGGTGGGTTTTGGAAAACTCACCATACAATATAAGCAAGTTATGGTGAGATGTACTGTATATCTAGGGCTTTTTAATGGGACATTCACTACTGTGCCTCCTAGAATGCCTCTCTGTTGTGCTGAGATGTGTCTGTGTGACCAGCTGAAGCTTTCATACAAACTGGAATGTACTGGGGGGGGAGGGGTATCACATCTTTGAATGGTGTAAGGGGGTTAGTGCCACTGGGGCAGTAAGGGGTGTCATATTTTAATCCCTCCAGTGGTCATCTGATCAGTTTGGACACCTTTTTGGCCCTTATTCATTTAAAAAAAATAATATCTCTAGCTCCAAATGTCTAAGGGCTCCTTTTATCAAGGCGCGCTATGGGGGTTAGCGCGTCGGACATTTCATCACGCGCTAACCCCCGCGGCAAGCCTAAAAACTAATGCCTCATCAATGGAGGCATTAGCGACTAGCGCGGCAGGCGGTTGAATGCACGGTATTCTGCCCTGCCGTGATGCTCACCCCGAAGTGCCGCGGTTCGGAGGGGGGTGGATGATCACCATCGCGGCAGGAGAGATGAGCCATCTCTCCTGCAGCAAAAGTTGCAGAAGGGGATAGGCAGGTTGCTGGGGCTGCTGAGCTGCAGCGATCAGCTCAGCGGCCCCTTTTCGGCACTTAGACCTGTTTTGACTTGGTCTAAGTCAAAACGTATAAGTGCCGACTAGGCAACCTGCCTAAAGTTTTGGTTATACCTGCTGTATGCCTAGGTGTAGGTCGGCCCACCGCCCGCCCTTTCCCCTCCTCTAAAAACGCCTCTTTTTGCTCTATGCGTTTAGAGGCAGGTGAAAGGCCTAAGCTTTGATTATGGGTACTTGGACGATCAGGCTTTTTGATCGTCCAAGTACCCATTTAGGCCACTTGTTAGACATTTTTTTATTATTATTATGAGCCCCATAGTATTTTGTATTAAAGTTTTTGGGTTGTGGAACGAATCGTCTGAGTTTTCATTATTTCCTATGGGGGAAATTCGCTTTGATATACAAGTGCTTTGGATTACAAGCATGCTTCTAGAACTAATTATGCTCGCAAACCAAGGTTTGACTGTATTTCAAAAGACCAGTGTCAAGCAGTTCTTAGATTTTTGTTATGTTCATAACATACTGTAAACTAGTAAGGCTCAAAGTTCTTTATATAGTATAACTAGAAGAATTGAATTGTACTTCCTACCTTCAGTCGTTCTATAATATGCACAAGCATATCCTAGCATCCTATACAATGCCAAATATCTGGCTTCATTTTCAGCTCTTGAAATAAATTACATTTGCACAGAATTCTAATAATCATGCCTGTCACTGGTACAATTGAAAGTGCTAATTGAAAGCAGTATCTCCCAGCCTACTCTACACCTCTGTCACTTCTCGTCCCACTTTTACTTCAGTGCCTTTCATTTTATGCTAAGAGCCCTGAAAAATTGCTTTTTGTTTGTGTTTCAAACAGTAGCAATCAAAATATATATAAAATATCCTGTGAAATAAATTGGTTGTCAAGGCGGATCTTGTTTTGATCAGATTCAGCTATATATGTGAAAATGGACTCATTTTTCTGTGCCACACAGCTTTATTGCAGAGCAGGAAAAATGCTGTTTGGAATGATCCTCGTTCCATGTGTTTGTCATCGTAACAAATGCTACCATTTTCCCCCTAACATGAGCAGACAGCATGGAAGAATGAACACTCTTCTAAACTTAAAGCTTCATTTGAGCCATGACTCCATGAATTGCCAAAATAGTAAGGATCTTGCTAAGCCTATGTCACTAGTCTGAATCCAATCTAGACTTGCCACTAAATGGGGACAAGGAAGATCCCTCTTTAACTAAGGTGCGCTAACCGATTTAGCGTGCGCTAAATGCTAACACATGCATATAACATAGTAACATAGTAGATGACGGCAGATAAAGACCCGAATGGTCCATCCAGTCTGCCCAACCTGATTCAATTTAATTTTTTTAAATTTTTTCTTCTTAGCTATTTCTGGGCAAGAATCCAAAGCTCTACCAGGTACTGTGCTTGGGTTCCTACTGCCGAAATCTCCGTTAAAACCTATTCCAGCCCATGTACACCCTCCCAGCCATTGAAGCCCTCCCCAACCCATCTTCCACCAAATGGCCATATACAGACACAGACCGTGCAAGTCTGCCCAGTACTGGCTTTAGCTCAATTTTTAATATTATTTTCTGATTCTAGATCCTCTGTGTTTATCCCACGCTTCTTTGAACTTAGTCACAGTTTTACTCTCCACCACCTCTCTCAGGAGCGCATTCCAGGCATCCACCACCCTCTCCGTAAAGTAGAATTTCCTAACATTGCTTTTGAATCTACCACCCCTCAACCTCAAATTATGTCCTCTGGTTTTACCATTTTCCTTTCTCTGTAAAAGATTATATTCTACGTTAATACCCTTCAAGTATTTGAACGTCTGAATCATATCTCCCCTGTCTCTCCTTTCCTCTAGAGGATACATATTCAGGGCTTCCAGTCTCTTCTCATACGTCTTCCGGCGCAAGCCTCCTATCATTTTCTCGCCCTCAAATGGACCGCTTCAAGTTTTCTTACGTCCTTCGCCAGATACCGTCTCCAAAACTGAACACAATACTCCAAGTGGGGCCTTACCAATGACCTGTATAGAGGCATCAACACCTTCTACTGGCTACGCCTCTCTTTATACAACCCAGCATCCTTCTGGCAGCAGCCACTGCCTTGTCACACTGTTTTTTCGCCTTTAGATCTTCGAACACTATCACCCCAAGGTCCCTTTCTCCATCTGTACATATCAGCTTCTCTCCTCCCAGCATATACGGTTCCTTCCGATTATTAATCCCCAAATGCATTACTCTGCATTTCTTTGCAATGAATTTTAGTTGCCAGGCATTAGACCATTCCTCTAACTTTTGCAGATCCTTTTTCAGATTTTCCACTACCTCTTCGGTGTCTACTCTGTTACAAATCTTGGTATCATCTGCAAAAAGGTACAGTTTTCCTTCTAACTCTTCAGCAATGTCACTTACATACATATTGAACAGGATTGGCCCCAGCACCGAACCCTGAGGGACTCCACTACTCACCTTTCCTTCCTCCGAGCGACATCCATTAACCACCACCCTCTGGCGTCTCTCCGACATCCAGTTTCTAACCCGGTTCACCACTTTGGGTCCTAACTTCAGCTCTTCAAGTTTGTTCAACAGCCTCCTATGAGGAACTGAATCAAATGCTTTGCTGAAATCTAAGTAAATTACATGTAGCATATGTCCTCGATCCAGCTCTCTGCAATCAGGTTCTTTTGGCACGATTTATCTTTTGTAAAGCCATGTTGCCTCGGATCCTGTAACCCATTAGATTCAAGGAAGTACACTATCCTGTCTTTCAGCAACATGTTAGCCTATGGATGCTTTAGTGTTTAGCATGTGCTAATTCGATTAGCCCGCGCGAATCAGTTCACTCACCTTAGTAAAAGAGGGGGCAAATCTTCCAGGTGCCCTCAAAAGGGTCTTAGAATACCTAATATGGCAAACCTAGATTTGACCACTGTAGAAACATACTGTAATTTTCCAGGGTGAGCCTTTCATCCAGTCCTATCCCCAAACTATGGACAGGTATCAGAAGTGTTTTTTATGATATTGAATTTTTTAATGTAAAAATATATTGTTTTGCCTCACTGATGTATAAGTTATGAATTTGGAGCAACTGAATATTTTGGGGCCCTTTTATTAAGCTGCACTAAAGTGGCCAGAATTATCCCCAGCACTGGACTTACCCATTCACTAAGGCCACTTTAAGTATGGTGGTGAAATGGCCCCGTTTTCCTTATTAATGGCCATATACTAATTCCCCCATTAGTGCATGATCACATACCAATGCCCATTTTCTAGGCAGTGAGGGGTCATGCTCTAATCGGTTAGCCTGCAGTGATGTATCTGTACTAATAGAATAGCACAGTACGTGCCTACTCTGCACCCCAGACACACCCCCACATTAAAAAATAAATTTTATTTAGTGTGTGTGAAGTTCATACCAATCCCGAAACTACCACAGGATGCCTGAGAGTGCCCTGCGGTATTGATTTCTTATTTTGCGGTAAGCCCCTTTGTGAGAGGATTCAGTGTCTCAAAGCAGTAAATATGTAATATTTTCCAGATAAAGGATACTGTAGATTGAAATGAAGGGATGTTTTCAGTGTTAATTTTCTTAAAATAAAGAGTACCATGTTGGACCAAATGACAGCCTCCACTTTCCATTCCACTGTTGATGAGGAAAAGGAAGCAAGTTCAAAAAGGTTCCAGGTCAGCAGCAAAACGTTTCAGGTCATGGCCAGACAGCAAATCACCGGTAGATGTCATCTTAAATATCTTCCTTCCTACAAATGTAAAACAAATGTGAAAAATTTCAAATGACTATCAGACCTTGGAATAACATATAGGCTCAGAGGACCAAAGCTGCTTATACACTTAGCATGGACATATAATTATTATTATGGGTCTTTATATTTCCATTTCCACATGTGGCTGTGCTGCTTGATTTTATATTCATGATAAATCTGCATGTAATTGTAGTACTGTAGTTTTGAGAGAATACTGCAGTGATACCCTTCTCATTACCCATAATGCTGCACAACAGTGTTAGTTTCTGGGTGCAAGCTTATAAATTCCTAGTGACGATTGCTGGGCTGAGTATTATTGCCACAAAATCATTTGGAGAATCCATACAGGAAACATACTGTTCTTGTTTCTGACATTATTACTACACTTCAAAATATCCTCCTTTTTATTTTTGCATTTGTAGAAATAATGTTTGATTATCTGTACAACCCAAATCAGGCTATACAAAAGTTGTCATTTTAACTATAATGTCCGTATAAAGTCCATCAAAGTATCAAATTGACCATGCATTTCTATGCCTTTGTTCAACACACTGCTCAAAAAATATACTTCATTAAGGGGTCCTTTTATTAAGGTGCGCTAACTGATTTAGCACATGCTAAATGCTAAGGCGCCCATAGAATATAATGGATGCCTTAGCATTTAGCATGCCCTAAATTGGTTAGCACACCTTAATAAAAGGACCCCTAAAGGAATATACAAATAATGAGGTTTTGTGCTTTCCCCCCCAAGACTGATGATTGAAATGCAAAACATATTTAGGTTGTATATGCCAGTCTCCCCTAAGAAACCTGTGAAGATATCTTGAAAATTTGGCATCTTGACAGTCACTTTGGACTAGATTCTGTAAATGTCACCCAGTACTGGCATAGCATGCTTTTTGGGCCTGATTCTATATATGTCACCTAAAAAAACTGGTGCTGCCAGTGCAGCACTAAACCCCTCTTCTATTAAACTGCGCTAGCAGTTTTTAGCGCAGAGAGCCACACTGAATGGCCCATGCTGCTCCCGACGCTCATAGGAACTCTATGAGTGTCGGGAGCAGCGCGGCAGACCGCACTAAAAACTGCTAACGCAGTTTAATAGAAGAGGGGGTAAATTCGAAGCCATGTAAACTTTATAGAATCATACATAGCACTGGTATGTACTGTATGCATCATAACATTTAGGCACACTCATTTTAAGCCATGAAAAACTTGGCCTAAATGCCTACACCTAAGTTGTGCGCTCATCTGTGTATAGGTAAAAAAGCTGCGCATAACTCAAAAGAACAATCATAATCTGCCCCTAAATACATTGGATGTGATGCATAACGAGTTCTGCTGGTAACTTTCAATTAATTCCAATTAGTGTCAATTATGAGGTGTTACTTGCCAATTATTGGTGCCAATTAGTTGGGTACATACGTCGTCCTCGTGCAATGATGTGCATGCACAACTTTAGGCACCATTTATAGAATTTAGGGGTCCATGTCTAACTTACCCCCTCCTTTACTCACACATAGCGTGAGTTTTAGCGCTGGCAGCGGCAGTAACTGCTCCGACGCTCATAGGAATTCTATGAGCGTCGGAGCAGTTAAGAACATAAGAACATAAGCAGTGCCTCTACTGGGTCAGACCAGAGGTCCATCACGCCCAGCAGTCCACTCACGCGGCGGCCCATCAGGTCCAGGACCTGTGTAGTAATCTTCTATCTGTACCCTTCAATCCCCTTCTCCTTTAGGAAATCATCCAATCCTCTTATCTATACCCTTCAATCCCCTTTTCCTTCAGGAAATCATCCAATCCCTTCCTGAAACCCAGTAGTGTACTCTGTCGTATCACACACTCTCTGGAAGCGCATTCCAGGTGTCCACCACCCTTTGGATGAAGAAGAACTTCCTAGCATTGGTTCTGAATTTGTTCCCTCTTAATTTTTCCGAATGCCGTCTCGTTCTTGTAGTTTTCGAAAGTTTTAAAAATCTGTCCCTCTCCACTTTTTCCATGCCCTTCATGATCTTGTAAATCTCTATCATGTCCCCTCTAAGCCTCCGCTTCTCCAGGGAAAAGAGGCCCAGTTTCTCTACCCAGTTTTCCATACCCTTTATCATTCGTGTCGCTCTCCTCTGAACCCTCTCAAGTATCGCCATATCCTTCTTAAGGTACGGCAACCAATATTGGACACAGTACTCAAGATGCGGGCGCACCATCGCCCGATATAACAGCAGGATAACTTCTTTCATTCTGGTTGTAATACCTTTCTTGATAATACCTAGCATTCTATTCGCCTTCTTAGAGGCCGCTGCGCACTTTGCAGACGGTTTCATTGTTTTGTCCACCAGTACCCCTAAGTCCTTCTCTAGGCTACTTTCACCCATTACCAGCCCTCCCATTGTATAGTTGTACATCAGGTTTCTGTTTCCTACATGCAAGACTTTACATTTCTCTACATTAAACTTCATCTGCCATTTATTTGCCCACTCTCCCAGATTGTTCAGGTCACTTTGTAAATCTTCACAGTCCTCTTTATTCCTAACCCCACTAAAAAGTTTTGTGTCATCTGCGAATTTTATAACTTTGCACTTCAGCCCTGTTTCTAGGTCATTTATTAATACATTGAACAGCAGCAGTCTGAGTACCGACCCCTGCGGAACACCACTCGTGACCCTTCTCCAGTCTGAGTAGTGGCCCTTCACTCCTACCCTTTGCTTCCTACCCGCCAACCAATTTTTGATCCATCTATGTACATTCCCTTCCACCCCCATGGTTCTTCAGTTTCCTAAGCAGGTGTTCATGGGTTACCTTGTCGAAGGCTTTCTGGAAATCCAAGTATACGATGTCTATGGGGGCCCCTTTGTCCATTTGCTTGTTTATTCCTTCAAAGAAGTGCAATAAGTTCGTTAGGCACGATCTTCCCTTGCAGAAACCATGTTGGCTTGTTTTCATCAGTTTATTCCTTTCTAGATGTTCATCGATGCTGTATTTTATCAGCGCTTCCACCATCTTCCCTGGAACCGAAGTCAGACTTACCAGTCTGTAGTTCCCCGGGTCGCCTCTCGATCCTTTTTTAAAGATCGGTGTAACATTTGCTATCTTCCAATCCTCAGGGATCACTCCTGTTTTCAGGGATAGATTACAAACCTGCTGTAGTAAATCTGCTATTTCCTCTTTTAGCTCTTTCAATACCCTAGGGTGGATTCCGTCTGGGCCCGGAGATTTGTCAGTTTTTAATCTATCTATCTGCGCTATGCATTAGTAAAGGAGGGGGTTAGTTTTGTGAGCAAAGTGAGTTAATGTGAGCAAAAGTTTTCCATTACATTATTCTAATGGTGTTATACACACTGTACATTGCAAATTAAGAATTAAGATGATATTTTATTGAAAGGACTTAAAACATTTTTCAAATCTAATGATAAAGAAAGAAACATGACCCTTATTATAATGCAATAAAATTAATAATAATAATAACTTTATTTTTTCTATACCGCCACAATCTTGCGACTTCTAGGCAGTTTACAGTGATGAGAGCTGTACAATCAGCGAATTACAGTGATTACTGTGATTATAGAGTACAATTAGTGAGAAACATAATATTAGCATGTTACAGTGAAGAGGGCTGGACAGCCAGCGAATTTCAGAATACAAATGTATGGAGTCCATACATCATAAAACGATGGAGTCCATACAATGGACTCCATACATCATTAAAGGATTTACTACTCCCCAAATGTTCCGCCATCATCCTTTCAAACTTATATGTGGTACACACATTTACCCACCAAAAAGTGAAATTGATCCTATCATGATTTTTCCAATTCTGTGTAATCAATTGAACAGCTATTCCCGTCAAAATCAGGAAAAGGCGACTTTTATACTTATCTAAAGTAGGCTTAATATGTAGTAATGTACCACAAATTACAGCTTCATAAGATAAGAGAATAGCTGCTTCAAGAATGAGATTGATTTGTCCCCAAATTGACTTCCAGAACCAAGTATCAGTGGACCAAAATATAACAGTCCCTATATTAATATAAAATATAAAAGTCCCTATATTAATATGACAATGCCATCATCTATTAGACTTAGAACTGTCTAGTTTTTGTAAACAAACTGGGGTCCAAAAAATCCTATATAATAAAAATAACCAAGTTTGTCTCATAGACGCTGACGCTGTACATTTCAACCTCCAGGGAGGGTGGGGGGAGGGAAATGTATTTTGAATCCTTAAATTATTTATATATAATTTGTAATCACATCATATGTATTATTATATTAAGAATGAAGATGAGGATGGGAGAAAATAATTGTTTAATGTAATAATTGTGTGTTTTGTGCAGTTTTTCTGATTTACCATTTGTATTGCACTATCGAAGTTTGAAAACCAGTAAAGATTTAAAAAATATATACATATTTTAAAAGTAAACAATTCTGAAAAACAAAACAAAACATTTTTCAGTTAGCTCTTGGAGGCCAACACTTCTTTCCCCAGGTCAAGATAGTAAGCTGTCCTGACCTGAAAGGAAGTTCTGGTCTCTGACCATTGGTCAAAAATGTATTAATGAAAAGATATCATTTTAATTCTATTTATATTTATTAACCTCTATAAACACGGGTACCACACAGTTTTATCCTGAATTAAAAATAAAAAAATTTCTAATTTTGCGTTCTGGTTATTTCTGGTTCTGGTATATGAACATTCAGTTGAGGATGGGCTGGGGAGGGTTTCGATGGCTGGGATGGTTAAAATGGGTTGGAGTGAGCTTTGATGGAGACTCCAGTAGATGGAACCTAAGCACACTACCGGGCAGGGCTCTGGGTTTCTGGCCCAGAAATATCTAAGAAAAAGGACCATTTAAACTAAATAATTAATTTATGGAGCATGTATGGTTGGGTAGAATGGATGGACCACTCCGGTCTTAATCTGCTGTCATTTACTATGTTACTTTGCTTTCCTCCATCTTAAGTCTCTTGCCAGGATTTTTCTCTCCTCCTTTTCCTTTTAGCTTTCTTCAATTTATTTTTCTACCTCTAGGTCCAGATTTAACTCATTTTTACTATCTAGTCTTCAAGTTCCCTTTTACGGTCTACTGGAAGCTTTCCATCTCTTTCCCTCACCCTGGATCTCCTATTTTACTTCCCTTTATTCACAGTCTTTCACTAACTCTGCCGTCTTTCTCTCCCTCTTCTTTACAGTGTTTGCCCCCTATATACTGTATGGCCTTTCTTTCCCCTTCTGTTATTATCTCCCTCCTGTCTTTCCCCCCAAATATCTGCTGATTTTTTCCCCCTATTCCATCCAGCATCTGCCCCCTTCTATACAGCATCTACCTCCTCTATCCCCTTTTCCATCCAGCATCTCCACACACTCTTTCCCCTTCCATCAGTATTTCCCTCCTCTTTCTTCCACCTTCCCCTCTCTCCCCATTCAATCCCCCCTTCCATCATCTCCCTCCTGTCTCTCCCCTCTTCCATCCAGGCTTCTGTTTTCCTCCTATACAGCTTATCCCCCCCCCATTCCCCTTTCTATCCAGCATTTCCCCTTTCTCCCCTTCCATCAATATTTCCCTCCTCTTTGTATGTCTCTCCTTCCATACATCTGCCCCTTTCTCCCCCTCACCTTCTATTCACCATCTCCCCTTTCACTTCCTCTGTTCCATCATCTCCCTCCTCTGTACCCCATCCCAAACATCTGCCCTTTCTCTCCCTTGTTCTTTCTAGAATGTGTCTTCCCACCTCTACACAAAAGCTGCCCCTTTCTCTCCCCCTAAACCATTTCTACCAGCTTCTTCCTCCTCTCCTCCCAACCCACTTCCTCCAGTGTCTACCTTCCTCTCTTTCCCACCTTTCCCACCAGCATCACACCCCCTTTGGAACATCACACTATTGGGGGGAGGGAGTGTGGTGTAGTGGTTAAAGCTACAGTCTCAGCACTCTGGGGTTGTGAGGTCAAACCCACACTGTTCCTTGTAACTCTGGGCAAGTCACTTAATTCCCCCCATTGCCCCAGGTACATTAGATCAGTATTCTTCAACCTTTTTAGACCTATGGACCAGTAGAAATAAAAGAATTATTTTGTGGACCGGCATCGGTCCGCAGACCAGTGGTTAAAGAACACTGGGCCAGGGGGCGCTATTGAGCCGAGAAACAAGATGGCCGCATAGTCTCCTCTCTCCTCCTAAGAGCTCTAGAATATCGACACGGAGCAAGTTTTAAAATCTGCTTTTCCTAGGCGATTTTGGCTCAAACTTTCTTTGAGATGTCTACTAATAAATCCACCAAATCTGAGACCTCTCCGAATTCTGGATCTAAAAGAACAAAACATGACCCTCCTTCCCCGGAGAAACCGTCGACCAGTAAGTCTGCTTATGTCTCCTCCGATGCAGTTCTGGATGAACTACGAGCTTTAAAAGACCTTATAACTAAGCAATACAATATCACCTGCGAAATGAAAAGCGAAATAACCTCACTTACTGCCTCCTTTGCAGCTTGCGCAGCACGTGTTGACTCTCTGGAAAGCAGAGCTGACATGGCGGCGCTCTCCTTCACGCAATTTGAAACACAAGTGCAGCAGAGGTTTAAAAAGCTAGATCAAGATTTTGAGGATCTCTGTAACCGTAACAGACGGAATAATATTAGAATAATCGGGCTAAAAGAGCAAGCCGAAGGATCAGATCTAACCAAATTTCTAACTGACTCTCTTCCGAAACTACTTAATATCACATCAGATCTCCCGCTACAATTTGAGCGCGCACACCGAACTCCATCTTTTCTGAAGCCGGGGCTGACTAGGCCAAGACCGATTGTAGCGAAGCTGTTGAGATATCCTCAGGCTCTGCAGATCCTGACTGCTGCTAAAGTTATGAAAGATCTGTCCTTTGATGGAAAAAAATTTATTATTGTACCCGACCTTGCACAAACCACCACGCGGAAGCACAAATCTTTTCTGGAAATGAGAGCGCGGCTGAAGTCCATGGGTGCACGGTACGGCTTGCAATACCCGGCCAGAATGATCGTGACCATCAACAACTCGACGAAACACTTTGAATCTCCGGAGCTGCTACAAACATTTCTCGACAACCTTCAAACGCAGGGCATGTCGTCTGCTTGAGAACTTTCAACTGACCTGCTTCCTGCGATGTCTACATCTTCATTGTAGTCTGATTACTGATCCCTGACAGCCTTTTTCACCTACCGCTTCATTATATGTCTGCTGTCGATGGTGCCCAGACTTAGCCTGCAATTTAATGGGTCGACTTCTATAGTGTTTCTTATGATTTTTTCTACGATCTCTACCGGCTTGACTGTACTGACCCATTGATCACTATAATTATGGAACTCTGGATCTAGTTTATAGCCTTTAGTTCCTTTATGGATGCTACAACATGCAGACTAGGACTTTACTGTCTTCTTTTGGACTGAAGATATTCTGAACAATATTGAGACTTTATTTGTTTTTGCTTTTCTATCTTCTGTTTTTGTTACTGACTCATTTCTTTTTAAACTGACAGCTTTTCTTTATTCATTTGTCATTTTACTGCTTGATCCAAGGCAATACTGTTTTATTTGCTTCTATCACTAACTGGATCATCTAAGTCAGAATCTTCTTTCCTTACCCTCACATATTGATTGATATGCCTTGAATATCGATCACTCCTTACTTTTGTTTCCTTATAATTAATCTGTTGAATTAGCCACTTAGACTATAGGTCTCATTTTCTTTAAATTAGTTCTCTTGCTCCATGTTTGTCTAGATCCGACCTAAACTGGAACCAGTTTACCACAATCGACTGGAAAACCTTCAACAAATATTATAACAAATACACCAAATCCTTCTGCAAACTAGATACTTGCCCCCCAAATGTGATGAAAACGGCTCCGATCTACTTCAAAGCAAACATGCTACTATGGGTCAACTCCCTACTATCCGCAGGAAACTTCCCTCCAGAACAAGGACATATCTTAATAACCCCAATCATAAAAAGCATAAAGGACTCTTCCAACGCACCTTCCAATTACAGACCAATAGCTAACATACCACTATTCACCAAAATCGCGGAAGGGGCAGTAAAAGCAGAACTCTCCGCATACCTAGAAAAATTCAATATCCTAAGCGACAATCAATCGGGTTTCCGCACGGACCACAGCACAGAGACCATCATCGCCTCCTTACTAGACCACCTGCACATACTCTTCAGTCGGGGCTCCAGCGCCCTGATCTTACAATGTGATCTAAGCAGTGCGTTTGACCTAGTTGACCACACTATTCTCCTGGAATGCCTGGCCCACATTGGAATCTCCGACCGGGTACTCAGCTGGTTCCAAGGGTTCCTACAAAACAGATCCTACAGGGTACACAAAAATGACAACTTCTCCTACAGCTGGGTGAACTCCTGCGGTGTACCACAAGGCTCCCCCTTATCCCCCACCCTGTTCAATATCTACCTCGCCTCCCTCAGTAACCTCCTTCACAAACTTAAGCTCAAATTCTTCATCTATGCAGATGACATCACAATTGTCATCCCTCTAACCAGTCTATCCCAGGATCTTCTCAACTACATAACTAGCATACTCAGCCAGATAGAACTCTGGATGCTCTCCTTCAAACTAAAGCTCAACCCAGACAAAACAAAATTCTTTCTAGCCACCCCCAAAGACAAAATCAAAGACACCACAATCCAGGTGAAAGGATTGGTTTTCCCACTCGAACAAACATTAAAAATACTAGGAGTCACGCTTGACAAACATCTATCCCTAGAAAATCACACCGACCTCATTGTCAAGAAAGGCCTTTCAGCACTCTGGAAACTCCGTACCATAAAGAAATACTTCGATGACACTGCATTTCGACTATTAGTTCAATCCTCTATCCTCAGCATACTGGATTATTGCAATATCATTTACCTAAGCTCCACAAAGAAAATCACCAGAAGACTAAAACTGATTCAAAACACAGCTGTCCGCCTCATTTTCGGCCTGAACAAATGGGAACACATCACCCCCTTCTACCACCAACTGCACTGGCTACCCTTCGAATCCCGAGTCCTCTTCAAGTTCGCCTGCATCTGTTACAAGACAGTATTTGGTCTCTCACCAAAATACCTCTCCCCACATTTCAATATGTATTGCACCAACAAGAAATCCCGCAGAATCCAGTTGTTTACCTTCCCCTCCATAAAATCATGCCAGCTCAAAAGATTCATCGACAAAACCTTCGCCTTCCAGGCGGCCAAGCTGAACCCTTGGCTAGCCCAAATGATGCTAGAGGCCCCGACCTACCTAGACTTCAGAAAACTTCTCAAAACACACCTCTTCCGCGAACAAGACCCTTAGTCCTTACTCCCCACATACACTCCAACCCCCCCACCCCCACCTCCCTCTCCCCCCCCCTCTTCTGGTTTCCCACTCCCTCCATTTTATCTTCTAACCCAACTATGATAAACCTGTGCTAAAATTACTTTGCCTCCTTCCGCGCTACCTGCAATTCCGAAAAAATTTTTGTAAATCCGGGTTCAGACTGGATCCTAATGTAACGGATGTAAACCGCCTAGAACTCTTTGGGTATGGCGGGATATAAGAACCTAATAATAATAATAATAATATTATGTTTATATGGAGAGAGGAGTTTCTATGTGCCTCTGAGTTTTCTTTTGGTGAATGGAACCAATCTTTTTTCCCATTCTACTTGGCTGGACTGTTTTAGTCCTATATGCCTGTTATTTTTGCTTGAGCAGGTTGCTCTGTTTTGCAGAGGTTATGTGTTTTGGTGTATTGTTGTACGGGGCATATTGCATTTTTCTTTTCCTAAAAAATATTCTTAAAGATTTCTACCTTCTGGTTATGTTTGACTGCACTGTTATCTCAACTCCATGTCCTTGACTAAACAATCCCAGGTCACTGTTGTCTCCTGGAATATAAATGGTTTGAAAAACCCCATAAAAAGAAAGAAAATATTGTTACATTTAAAAAGAAAACACCCGGATATAATTATGTTGCAAGAGACTCACCTCTCATCCACCTCTGTTTTGACCAAATCTTGTCCCTGGATCTTATCAGCCATTGACTCCCCTTCCATGGGAAGAAAAGGGGGAGTCTCTATCCTATTCTCAAAATCTTTCAAACCACACATTATTAAACAGACAATAGATCCCAATGGCAGATGGATAATAGCTCAATTAGAAGTACGCACTATCAAATTCTTATTGATAAATGTCTATGCACCCAATGGAGACTCTCCAGAGTTCTTTTTAAACCTCCTTACCACGATACAGACCTTTGATCCACTACCAATTATAATGGCAGGAGACTTCAATATTCCCTTTGATCTTCATATTGATAAACAATCTACTACTAAAATAACCCCACAAAAATCCCACATATCCTTTCATTCACTTATTACACAATTACACCTTGCGGATTCCTGGCGAATTCAACATCCTTCTGCCAGAGAATATACCTATCACTCAATTCCTCATAATAGTTTTTCACACCTAAACTATATCTTTGTATCCCAACATCTTCTCCAATCACTTGCCAATTCTTCTATATCTCCGATACTTATATCTGATCATTCTTTAATCTCATGTGTTCTATGCTGGACCCCTGATCCTGTTCCTAAATCTCCTATATGGAGAATGCCAATTTCACTCTTGGAAGATGACCAGATAGTGCAACGTATAAAACTTTTTATCACAGCTTATTTTGAACAAAATCCCTATTTGGATACCAATCCTTTAACAACATGGGAGGCTTTTAAGGCCTCCTTAAGAGGGGAATTTATTTCCCTTGCTTCACATAACCATAAAACTGAACAATCTGCTCTAACAGACTTAGAGAATCAAATTTTGAAACTAGAAACACAATTCTCCCTCACGAAAGATCCTAATCAGTATAATGCTTTATGTCAGCTTAAATATAAGTACAACTCCATCCTTTCCATACAGGCTGGCATGCAAATCTTTCTGACTGAGGCCATATATTATGCTGAGGGAAACAAAAGTGGTAAGATGCTGGCTTCTTACCTAAAAAGGAAAAAAAATAAAATACAGATTACTGCTATTCAAACTCGTGATGATGTAAGCGTAACCTCCTACTCTGAAATTCTTACAGAGTTTCATACCTTTTATAATACGTTGTACCAATCTGATTCACCTTCATTATCGTCTTCCTTAACCTCCTTTTTACAGGATTTAGATAGACCCACTTGGTCTTCAAATGATACCTCCATTCTAGATAAATCTATTGAGTTAGAAGAAATACAAATCGCCTTGAAACAATTACCATCCCATAAATCTCCTGGAGCAGATGGAATTCCAGCGGAATTTTATAAACTCTTTCAGAATGATTTACTACATCACCTCCATCATTTGTTTCAATATCTGACCCCCGAGAATGTCACGAACACCCGCTTCTCCGAAGCTATCATCACTGTTCTACCGAAGCCAAACAAAAATCCTCTTTTTGTAAAGAATTATAGGCCTATATCACTTTTAAATGTAGACTATAAATTATATGCCAAAATCCTAGCTAATAGACTCAAACTAATCATTCATAAAGTTATTCATCCAAACCAAATAGGCTTCATGCCTGGTAGGCTTATTGCAGATAATACTAGATTATTTTTTCATTTGACCCACATTGCTGAACATTCTCAACATCCTATTATTGCCCTATCGCTTGATGCCGAAAAGGCTTTTGATAGAATTGAATGGAATTACCTTTTTTCTATTTTACAATGGTTTGGTGCTCCATCTTCTTTTATTAAAATGATTAGAGTTATGTATGCTGATCCTTCTGCTAGAATAATTGCAAACAATGCTCTTTCCACATCTTTTTATCTGCATAGGGGAACTAGGCAGGGGTGCCCCTTGTCCCCCTATCTATTTAATCTTGCGCTTGAACCCTTGCTACTTCGCATTAGACAAAACTCAAATATTTCGGGTATAGTATGCAACTCCTTTGAAATAAAACTCTCTGCTTATGCAGATGATGTCTTTTTATACATCTCTAATCCTGAAAATTCGCTAAAAGAGCTCCTTCAAATTATTGCAGATTATTCCTCTTTCTCCGGATATAAGCTAAACCAGGACAAGACAGAATCTCTCCCTCTCAATCATTACTCCAACTCCTCCATGATTAAACCCTATCATCTCCAATGGGCCCCTACAAAATTAAAATATCTTGGTATTGAACTTACTACATCCCTTGAAGATACTATAGATATTAATGTTCAACATATTTTTCAACTTGTTAAGACCCTAATTCATTCTTGGAACCTTCTGCATATATCCTGGTGGGGTCGTCTTGAAACGATTAAAATGATGCTAATGCCCAAAATAAACTACATTCTGCTTATGATTCCCTCTCTTTTCCCAGCCGCTTTTTACAAAAAGCTTGACTCACTCTTATCCTCTTTCCTCTGGAAAAATAAACAACCACGTATAGCTCTACAAAAACTTAAGAGAAATAAAGACAATGGCGGTGTTCTTTTCCCTGATTTTCTTACCTACCATAAATCATTTATTATTCATCAAGGCCTTTATTGGTTTGCAGATAATGATATATACTTACCAATATGGTTTGAATTGGAAAAACATCTTATACAACCACTCCATCCTTCAGCTCTCCTGACAGCTTCTCCAGTTTCTCTCACCAATCCCATTTTAAAACAGACATCACAATGCTTATTGGAGTTTGACTCCCACCTAGATCATCCATATCTTCAATCAATGTCTCTCTCTTTGTGGTTTAATTCTAATATTCTTATCAATAAAAAACCTTTCCTTTGGAAGGAATGGATAGACAAGGGTGTTTTTTGCCTACAGGATGTCTTAGATACAAACTATAAGTTGCTCCCATTTAATATTCTTCAAGCTAAATTTGGCCTTCCATCTTCCTCTTATTTTAAATGGATGCAACTTCGTCATTGTATAAATGCCACACCTTTTTTTAGTTTCAAGTTTCAAGTTTATTACAGTTTTTGATTAATCGCCTATTTTAATTTCTAAGCGATGTACAAGGTACAATAAAGAAACTTAATAAAATAACGGTGTTTTCCAATTTTGACTGACATGAGTAATAGGGAGGCAGGTAAAGTTACATTTTTGGGTATGGTGAAAAAGGGGAAGAACAAAAGGAGGGATATAAAATTTACCAAAGCACATTTCGTAAACAATAATTAATCATCTGTTATTTAGTTCCATAAAGCCTCAACTACCTACCCTTCCTCAGTTAGCTACACAATATTTGACATCAGGACATGTTGCTTCTAGATTATATAAACTACTTCTGACTAATAATGTACCATCAACTCTAGTACTTAAGGACATATGGGAAAGAGATTATAATTGTCAGATAGATGCTGCATCATGGTCACTTTTATGGTCTAAAACAATAAGAGCAGTATCTTCAGCCAGTGCGCTACAATCTATGTACTTTTTATACCATAAAGCAATCTGGACTCCCTATAAGCTTCATACTGCTGGCCTCAGTTCCTCTAATGTTTGCTGGAGCTGTAAATTACACCCTGGTTCCACCATTCACATGTTATATGAATGCTCCTTTACTCATTCCTTTTGGTCTGATGTATGGAATATTATAAAATCCATTCCTTTTGGTCTGATGTATGGAATATTATAAAATCTATTTGGAATGCGATCTATCATTCTCGATAGTAATGTTTAAGTCACAATCTCCTCATGTTCTTATAGCAGATCATTATAAAAAAAACTCTTTGATATACTATTGATTTTAGCGCAAAAGTTAGTTCTCTCCAATTGGAAATCCTCCAATTTACTTCACGTTCATCATTGGTGGAATTTGGTTTTACAGCATCAAAAATATGAGTTAGCATTGTCTAGAAAGAGAGGCCAGTTCAAACCTATATCAGTGAGATGGTCTCCACTATCTACATATTTACACAATGTATGTACCTGACCCTACTAAGTTCTATCTTGTTTTTATGTAAATGCATAATGCCTTTGTACTCTGTACTCATTCTTTTTTTTTTTTCTGTTATTTGTTCTTGAAAACTTAATAAACTTTCATGGAAAAAAAAAAAAAGAACACTGGGCTAAGTCGTGGGCCAGACTCTGCCCATCTCTACCCAATCTCCACCCTGCCCCTGCCCCCATAGTCCTAATTGTAACACTATTTTTTCCATTCATTTTTCATATATACACACAATATAATCTTATTAACAACACATCGATCGCACCGCAGACCAGCAGTTGAAGAACACAGTTTAGGGACTGATGCACATGCCGGACCGGCAGGAAATTTCTGTGGACTGGCACCGGTCCATGGACCGGTGGTTGAAGGCATTAGGTAGATTGTGAGCCCGCCGGGACAGACAGGGAAAAATACATGAATACCTGAATAAATTCATGTAAACTGTTCTGAGCTCCCCTGAGAGAACGGTATAGAAAATTGAATAAATTACATGTGAATGTTATAGGACATAGGGCAAATCTGCACATAACTCCTAATTGAGTGCTTGTTAACACCAATAAATTAGTGCCTAATTAGCTAAATAGTTTATGTTCAGGTCAGAGCCTCACTTTGCATTTGTCCACATTAAGGGTTCCTTTTACTAAGCTGAGCTAGCGGTTTTAGCGCGCGCAAGACGCTAACGCCAGCATTGCGCCGGCGTTAGTTCTAGCCGCGTAGCGCGGCTTTAGCACGCACTAAAATTCTGCACGCGCTAAAAACACCATCTCAGCTTAGTAAAAGGAGCCCTAATTTTCATCTGCCATTTGGATGCCCAGTCTTCCAAGTTCCTAAGGTCTTCCTGCAATTTTTCACACTCATCATGTGTTTTGACAACTTTGAAAAGTTTTCTGTCATCTGCAAGCTTAATTACCTCACTTGGTGTCCCAATTTCCAGATTATTTATAAATATGTTAACTAGCACCGGTCCCAGCACAGATCACTGCAGTACCCCACTATTTACTCTCCTCTATTGAGAGAAATGGCTATTTAACCTTACACTCTGGGCTCCTTTTACGAAGCCGCGTTAGGGCATTAACGCGCAGAATAGCGCGCGCTAGACGCTAACGCCAGCATTGAGCTAACGCAGCTTAGTAAAAGGAGCCCTCTGTTTTCTGTCCAATAACTAACCGAAAAGCTATTGGATCTAAACAACTTCTTTTCTGAACTTTCTCAAGAGCAAAAAGGATTTCTTCACCACTGCATTAACCTGACCTAACTTTGAATACATAACTTGAATCATTAGCACTACACATATAAGTACTAGCTCTGCCTTTGGCCTACCCCAGTGCTGGCTCCTTTTTAGCTATGAGTTTATAGATGTCCATGCTGAAATGAACCAATAAAAGGGATCTTTGTACCCACCCACCTTCTGTTTTCTGCAGATCTCTTTCTGAACTTGGCCATTGCATTCTTTTGGCCGCATTCCTCTTGCCTTGTGCTTTCAGCAACTAGAACTCACTGACAAAAGTGTTATGTTGTACTCCTATTAGGTAGTTAAGGTGCCTGCAGGAGTCAATGGTATATAATAAAGCTTGAGCAAGTGATGTGTGTTCATTTAATCAATACCGAGAAGAGATTGAATCTGTGTTTACAGGCATGCTGAAAGCAAATTAGATTAAAATACTGAACTTTCTGTAAAATATATGTCCTTCTAAAATTACAGCTTTAGTTGGTTAGACATGAATCTTCAGTCTGGTGCTGTTAGCTTCTTATCTGTATTGGTCATTCTACCTGTAGATCCTGAAATATATCATTTTCTTTCTACTAAAACTGATTACAGGAAAATAACAAGGAGACTGCTAGGAGGATGAAATCATACTCAGAAGGGTGTTTTTTGGGTTTGTTTTTTTAATAATAAAAATAAAATCTCTTTCATTCTAATATTTCTCTTACAAATTAACCACAATCTTGTGAACCAATAATAAAATGCCTCCTCTGTCTTTAAACAAAAGTACTATAGAATTCCTGTCAGTAATTGACAGCTGATAGGACAAAAAATATAAAATATTTTATCATCCATTCTAATGCATGAACTTTCTTCAGTTCTAAAGGAGAAATAAGGATTTCTTTTTCATAATTATCTTTATTGACATTCACAACCTTACCAATACAGCAAACGTCGTACAAGAATACAATTTTTTTGTCAACCAAATCATATCACAAGTCATTGAAGATACTGGTGGGACTCTCATATTTTTTTGTGACTAAGATCCTACTATAACACAAAAAACTGTGGAATCATAGCACCAATATCCCAAAAACTTCCACTCTATGAAATTCACTGTAGAATTAAATGCAAAAAATATTTATGCATAAATAAACACAAAAATAAGATTACATTACATTGGTGACTTATATTCAGCCATTACCTTGCAGTTCTAGGCAGATTACAAAAGAGGGTTGCTGGACATTACCAGGAGAGATATAGGGTTAGGTACTTGTCATAGGATGTATTGAATTAGTTTGTCTTGAATAGCAAGGCTTTTATTTCTTTTTGGAGGGTTTTGTAATTCGGCGTTTTCATCAGTAAGTTGGAAAGGTGTTGGTCAAGCTATGCTGCCTGGGAGGCTAGTAGGCCGTCATGCATCTTCTTGCGCTGTGGTACCTTTGATTGAGGGGATGAGTGAATGGGGTCTGAGTCTTTCTCGGTCTTGTTGAGTTGTT
Source organism: Geotrypetes seraphini (assembly GCF_902459505.1). Taxonomy (NCBI): domain Eukaryota; kingdom Metazoa; phylum Chordata; class Amphibia; order Gymnophiona; family Dermophiidae; genus Geotrypetes; species Geotrypetes seraphini. Next base: position 307,904,233 of record NC_047086.1, on the reverse strand, counting down.
TCGGATAAGGTGTTTGTTCAGGTAGGTGGGGGCGGCTCCATTTAGGGATTTGAATAATAGACAGTAGAATCTGAATAATATTTGGGCTTGTATCAAGAAGAACTCAAACTAAATTAAACTTCTAACTAAATCAAGAAAATATGATCATGTAACACCATTACTGATAAAAGCTCATTGGTTACCAATTTCTTACAGAGCTTCCTATAAAATCATATTACTGACATTTAAATCCAAAATCTCCAATAAACGAATTCATAAATAAATGACATATTCTTTACATACCTATCAGAGCATTCCGATCTCAAAATCAACATCTACTAGTTATACCATTACCACATCAGGTAATACACGATACTATACACTCATCAGTATTCTCCATTACAGCCCCTCAATTATGGAATTAAAAGCCTAATTAACTTCGGGAAGAAATCAACCTCGAAAGATTCAAATCAAACCTAAAGACCTTTTTGTTCAAAGATGCATTTGACTTATAACTCGTGACAGCCAGATCCTATCTTATAACACAGACATAATTCCCCTTTCCTACATGTGTTAACCTTCTATGTCTTCCTATTCTATTTAAAATTGTATTTCTTTCCCTTTTACCGCTTGTAATCATTGTTGTTAGTCCATAATGTTCTCATGTACATTTATATTGTCTTGTTAATGACTAATGTTTGTATATCCCCCATTTTTATAATTTTATTACTGTAAACCACTTAGAAATCTGATAAGCTGGATAACAAATTTTAATAAAACTTGAAACTTGTATTGGGAGCCAGTGTGAGTCTAGGTACTGTAGAGATGTGGTTGAATTTGTTTAGTGCAGTGTATCGCAAACTGTGCCGTGGCACACTAGTGTGCCTCCGGAGATTTCAAGTGTGCCACGGCACACTGGGCAGGAAGAGAGGCTCGGCGCAGGCATCAGCTGACTTGCATCTTCCTGCCAATATGCTGCCAAGACTCCTGCTTTCCTCGTACATGCGGTTTCATCTGGCAGCCTCAGGGCCTTTGCTAAGCTGGCCCACTTCGATGATGCAAGGCGGGCCAGTCTAGCAAAGGCCCCGAGGCTTCCTGATGAAACCATAGCTAAACTATTGCCAGCAGCAGCTATGTGACTAAGTTAAAATCACACTGAGCTGCTGCTAGGCTAGAGAAAGGAGGGGTATTGCTGAGGAGGGAAGGGAGAAGGGGTACTGCTAGACAGAGGAGGAGGGAAAGGGAAGGGAGGAGAGTTACTGTTTGATAGGGGGAGAAGAGGTATTGCTGGACAGGGAGGAGGAAGGAAGGGAGAAGGGGTACTGCTGGACAAGGTGAGGTAAAAGGAAGGGAGAAGAGGTGTTGCTGGACCTGGCAGAAAGGAAAAGTGCTACACACTGGAGAGGAGGGGGAGATGGTGCATGGGGAGAGAGCATGTTGGGTTGGGGGTGGGAAGGAGGGATGCTACTCGAGGGAAGAGGCAAGGACAGAGAGAGAAAGCGTGCAGGAGGCAGAAAGTGTTGGAGTCATGGAGTGGGTGAGATGTTGGGGAGGACAGAAAGGAGGGAAAGAGAAATGTTACATTCTGGAGAAGGGGGAGAGGGCAGAGAGTGAAAAGTTGGACTCTTGAAGAGGGAGAGAAGGAGAGAGAGAGAGAGAGATGTTGGTTGGGGAAGGAGGACCAGAGAAGCATGCAGGAAGAAGAGAGAAAAAAATGTAAGACTGGTGGAAAGGAGGGAAAAATGTTGGACTGGGATCGGGGCCAAAAAGGAAAGGGAAGATGGACTTCAGAGGGCAGAAAGGAGGAAGGGAAAGAGAAATGTTATACTGGGGGGAAGTAGAGATGACTAAAGGAAGGGAGAGATATCAGACCAGGGAATGGAAGGGAAGGAGGGGAGTCTGGTAGCGCTATAGAAATAATAATAATAATAATAATAATAGTAGTAGTAGTAGTAGTAGTAGAGAGAGATGCTAGATTATGGGAAAAGAAGGAGAGGAGAGAGATGCCAGACTGGGAAGGAGACTGGGGAGAGGGGGGGAAGGAAGGAGAGAGATGTCGGACCACTGTGGGGAAAGGAGGGAAGGAGAGAGATGTCAGACCATGGAAATAGGGAGGGAAGGAGAGAGAGATAGGAAGGGAAGGGAAGACATGGAAAAGTAGATTTTGAGAAGAAAGCAGAAAAATTGAATGTTAATGCCAAAGATGGATGCAACTATATTTCCTTAAGTGATAAGAGCATAAGAAGTTGCCTCCGCTGAGGCAGACCATAGGTCCATCCTGCCCAGCGGTCTGCTCCCGCGGCGGCCCATCAGGCCCATTGCCTGAGTAGTGGTCTATACCTATCTATACCCTTCAATCCCTTTTTCTTCTAGGAATCTATCCAAACCTTCTTTGAAACCATTTAATGTTCAGGGATATATGGTGTGATCTACCAAGTCTAGGTAGTTTGTGAGGTATTGAAACCATTTAATATTCAGGGATATATGCTATAAGAGACCAAGGTCAGAAAAAGGTTTCTGTATAATCAAAAGAGCTGACCCTTGAGGGTAATCTGTCTATAGAAGGTGATCAAAAAAACGTTTAGTAAAAATACTCAGAGATATGAAACTCTGAAGGGAAGGCTAAGAAACCTCCCTATGTGAAGAGTTCACCTTCCAGTCATTGCAGCTTCACAAACTTTTTTAAAAATCACGCTCAAAGAAAAGGTGATTCAAAATGAAGTTAAAAATATTTTCACTAGTTCAAGATATACTGGTAATCTTTTCTATGTTTTTATATGCAAAAAGTCACTGCATGAATAAGTTAAAAGATATGTTCACTTAGCTTAATAAACAGGTTGTGGGGTCCCAACGTGGCCCCATTTCGATCCCTGCCTCAGGAGACCCGACTAGTGTGTGTTCCAAAAGCTGTTTTGGGTGCTTTTTCAAAACGATCCTGGTAAGCTTCGTGACAAGCTGCTGGGTGGTCGAAAAGGTAACTTCTAAAGGTCCAATAAATTTCCAAAACTTTTGTGAAGCTGCAATGACTGGACGGTGAACTCTTCACATAGTGAGGTTTCTCAGCCTTCCCTTCAAAGTTTCATATCTCTGAGTATTTTTACTAAACGTTTTTTTGATCACCCTCTATAGACAGATTACCTTCAAGGGTTGGCTCTTTTGATTATAAAGATGGATGCAAGGCAGAAAATGAAGACAGAAAGAAAAAACAGTCAATGGATAAGAAAGCCCTGGAAACATAGTTAAAAGCACAGAAAAATAAAGTCACCATACAACAAAGGTAGGGAAAATGATTTTATTTTCAATATAGTGATTGAAATGTATCAGTTTTGATAATTTATATCTGCTGTGTATATTGTGTGTATATGAAAAATGAATGGAAATATTGCATTACAATTAGTAAAGGGGTGGGATCTGAGGAAGAGCTTGGGTGGGTCTAGGATGGAGCTTGGGAGGTCTGTAGTTGGGGGTGCTCAGTTGATATTTGTTAGACTTCCCTGCTGGCATGCCCTACTGACATTTCAGGGCCTGTCTGGAGGACCTCTGCGCATGCGTGGATGTCAGCGTGATGATGTCACGCATGTGCATGATGTCATCATAGCAACATCCACGTACTTCTGGGTGCCACGAGCCATGGCCACTACCTTTAGTGTGCCCCGGCTCGAGAAAGTTTGAGAGACACTGGTTTAGTAAGTAGATCAGTCTGAGGGCTGTATTTTGTACAGTTTGTAGTTTTATCATGCCGGCGGGGCATGGTAGGTAAAGGACGTTGCAGTAATTTAGAAGTCCCAGGATTAGTGATTGGACCAAGAGTTGGAATTGTTCCCTGTTAAAAATTTTCAGAGTAAACATAGGTTGTGCATGACTGCGAAAGATTTCTGGATGGTTTTGTTGATTTGAAGTTGCATAGTACAGCATCTGTCTATCATCACCCCTAGTAGTCTTAGGGTGGGTTGGATGGGGTGTTTGATGAAGTTTGTTTCTATTTCTGTTGTGGCTGGTGTCTTGTATTTTTCAAGCAAAAGGAATTTTGTTTTATCTGTGTTCAGATTTAGTTTCTGTTCTTTCATCCATTTTCAACTGTTTCTATTGTCGTTAGCAATTTTTCTTTTGCACTTGGGAGTTGGGTGGTCGAAAGGAAGAAGGAAGGTGATGTCATCTGCATAGCTGTATGATGTAATGCCTATATTGTCCAGGCTGGTTCCGAGGGAGGCGATGTAGAGATTGAAGAGTATTGAAGATAGCGGTGACCCTTGTGGTACACCACTTGGGTTGGACCAGGGTTCTGATTTTTCTTCATTTGTCTTGACTCTGTAGGTTCTAGATTGTAGGAATCCTTGAAACCATGTGTGTACTTTGCCCTTGATTCCTGGAGGTTCCAGAAAGTAGTAGGATGGTGTGATCTACCAAGTCTAGGTAGTTTGTGAGGTATTGTGCCACTTGGCCTTCCATTAGTTTAACATATATTAGTATGGAGGATATGGCCTGTAGTGGGAAGGAAGCTCTGTGGTGCCCTTGGGGTCTTTCAAGCTTGGGGGTGATGATAATCTCACTTAGTTCCTGTGGGAATTGGACGCCTGTTAGCAATGATTGTACCCATTGCATGACAAGATAGGGTTTGGTGTCCATGATCTTTTTGACTAGTTTTTATATGTCCTTGACTAGTTTGGCTAGTTTTTATATGTCCTGGTCATCCTGCCCTACCTGTTTGGAGTAGAACACTTTTTGTTTCTTTTTAAGTTTAACCTTATATTCTTTGATTAGGCTTCTCCAAGCTGTTTTTGTGTGCTCCTGGTTCTTTTTTCTCCATTCTCTTTCGAGTTGTCTGCATTGCCTTTTGAGTAGGAGTAGTTTGTTCTCGAACCACTTGTCTGATTGTCTGCTGATTCTGTGCTTTGTTTGTATTAGGGCCAGTTCATCTAGGATAGTTTCACTTAGTGAGTGCCAATGAGTTGATATGAATTATTTGGGATTGCTGGCTGTGATTAAGCAAATATGTGGGAGGAAAAACCTCATAACTCTATCATAATTGTTAAACTTTTCACAGATGATGAGGTGGTGACCACTAGGAAAACTATTTTTAGGTTCAAATCCATCAGAGACATCTAGTCTAATCTAATCTTCGGTTTATATACTGGGTCATCTCGTGGTAGAACTTGACTCGGTTCACAAATAATTAAAACCAGGTAACATATAAAATATGAACATAAGAAGAAGGTGTTAAAACACTATTAGTTTATTGATTCAGAAGGTAAGTGAAAACCATATTGTGAAAACCATAATGTTTTTAAAAATTTATGGAATTGTTGCAGATGACCTATTAATCTAACAGTCAGGGAGTTTATTCCAAGTTTCTACCAGTTTAAACACAAGAGATTGGAGAAGCCCCTGTAAAGGCTCGCACAGAGCCTTAATGAGACTATTCAAAACTATGTTAAAGTTCCAAGTTGGAAAAGGGGGATGCAGACGCTGCCCCATCTTCAAGAATCTGGCTACATCAGAATGTGAAGCTAAAGAAACTCTATGCACTCGATCCCTAAAGCAGGATAACCCTGCTACCTGCACTTTGAGGGAACCAACTGCCAGACCCTTCTCAAAACCCACTTGTAGGAACGCTAGTACTACAGCCATTGAGGTACGTGCACACACCAGTGCTAGAACATTTCCCAGGTCTTGGCATAGGCTGTTACTGGAGTGTAGGAATGGCTAAGTAGTTAGTGCTGCAGCCTCAGTACCCTGAGGTTATAGGTTCAAACCCAATGCTGCTCCTTATGACCCTGGGCAAGTCACTTAACACTCCATTGCCCCAGTTACATTATTCAGATTGTGAACCCACTAGGCCAGATAGAGAGAAATACTTGAGTAGCTGAATATAAATCACTTAGGTTATAAGTGGTCTATAAATAATAAAAATAAAAATACTGTCGCTGGTTTTTTTAGAGCATAGAAGAGTCACTTTGACCACTGCTGAGTAGCCGTTTTTTCTTCAAGGACTCATGTGCAAAATCCATGCCGTAAGCCCAAAGCATTCTGGGTCCTCTAGGGCAACTGGACCCTGTGAGGGAAGATACAGATGAAGTGGCAGTCTGATACCTCTCTCTTTGAAATCGAATTAGATCCACATACCAGGGCAGATGCAGCCAATTTGGGGCAATCAGGATTACTAATCTTGGGTGGCTTGTAATTCTGCATATGACCCAGCCTATCATGAGCCATGAGAGAAATACATACAATAGATCATTTTCCAGCCACAGTTGTATTACAGCATCCATTCTGGTGCTTCCGGGCTCACGTCTTTGGCTGAAGAAACACAAGACTTTCTTGTTGGCCAACGCCTTCAGATTGACTGTCCGGCATCCCCATCGACACATAATGCTGTTGATGGCCTTATTGAATAGTGACCACTCCCCTGGGTTCAGGGCCTGTCAGCTGAGATAGTCTGCCTGCACATTGGCCACTCCTGCAACATGTGCTGCTGAAAGTGCCTGCAAGTGGACCTTTATCCAATAAAACAGCAATTAGGTGTCTTGGTGCCTCCTTGTCTGTTGACATATGCCACCATCGTGGCATTTTTTTGAGAAGACCCTGACTGCTTTGCCTTCCAGGGTGCTCTGCAATGTCTACAGTGCCAAATGGATGGCCCTCAGCTCCAGTCAATTTATAGATCATTTCCTCTGGGAGGGCGACCAACATCCCTAGACTATGATCCTATGATCCCAGATCCTTGCAATGCCTTCCCAGTCATACAGGCTAGTATCTGTCATCAGAATCACCCAGAAGGATACATGGAGAGGTAGGACTTTGGAGAGGTAGCCACTAATGTAAACTGCACCGCGTGTCCTCTGTACAGGACAAAAACATTTAGAGAGAATCCTGCAGAGACCAGCAGGACAACATGTTCTGTAGTGGACGTTGATGAGCCGTCACCCAAGGGATGATCTTTATGGTTGCTATCATTGAATCCAGCACCTGCAAATAGTGCCATGCTGTAGGCGCCTTCATCACCAGAATGTTCGAAATCTGGCAGTTTAGCTTCAGTTTGCATGATTCTGGTAGAAACACACAACCTACTGCCATGTAAAACCAAATTCCCAAATACTCTAGGGATTGAGTCGGCTCCAGGTGACTTTTTTGGAAACTAATGATCTAGTCTAGATATCATAGGAGCTGGATTACTTGTACCACTGCTATATGACCAAGTGTGGATGCACCTGAATTCCTGCTTTGTGTAGGTGTGCTGCTACCATAACCATCACCTTGATGACAGTGCGAGGAGATGTTGTTAGCCCAAAGAGCAGTGTTTTCCTAGCACATGAGATCTCAGAAATTTCCTGTTGTCCAGAAAGATGGAAATATGCAAGTAGGTCTTCATCAAATCCAGAGAGGCTAGAAATTTCCCCTGGTGTCTCTACCGCAATGACCATTCAATCAGTCTCCATACAGAATCGGGGTACATTTAGTGCTACATTTACTGACTTCAGATCCAGGATTGATTTCCAAATCATCTGAGTCTTTTTTAGGCATGACAAAATATATAGAGTATCTGCCAAAGCCTAATTCTTTTGCCAAAGCCCAATTCTTCTGGACTCTACAGCTCGAATATCTATTATCTTTCTCACTGTTGCTCTCACTTTAACTACTTTCTCCAGCCAACCAACTGGGGATGAAAAAAATTTGAGTTTGTATCCTTCTCAAATGATGTCAAATACCAAGCAGTCCACGCATATCTGCACCCAAGTCTCCCAGAAAGCCGTCAACTTCCTACCTATCGGTGGAGGTGCAGCTACAGACCTGGCATCATTGGGCCTTTTTGGAGGATGCTGCTAGTTGGGAACTGGAAGACAGCCCTTCTGGAACTTCTGTATCTTTGCCGGTAGCTATAATATGATCTCTGAGCAGAGGAGCCCACTGAGGTCAGACCAAATCTCCAAGACTTCAAAAATTATCACAACCTGACCATCTCGAGGACTGAGGTATACTGTCTGGCAAAGACCTAGGCCGATGATCTGACACACTAGCCATGAGATTGTCCAATTCTTTTGCCAAAGAGCATTTGGCCCTTAAATGTTAGCCTGCTCAAAGTGGTCTTGGAAGCTGAATCTCTAAACCACTGCCTAAACCAGAGCATTCTGTGGGTGGAGATTGAGTATGCAGAAACCTTGCTCATGACTCTAGAAATGTCATAAAGCGCATCTGCCAAATAATACACCCAAAGACAATAAACAGAGCTAAGTAACTTAGTGGTGGCAGTTTTAACTTTTACCAAATGAAGACATTTATTGCATAAAACTTTGTTTTTTCAAACATCTTTGGAGTTTTTGAGTGTGCCCATAAACTTGTTAAGTTTGCAGTGACTGGAAAGTGAACTCTTCTCCAAGGGAGGTTTAACAGCCTTCCCTTCAGAGTTTCATATTTCTGAGCAGTTTTTCAAGCCTAATTGGGTTACTTCTCAATCACTCCTTTTTTCTATTGAAGCCAGTTTGTTTTACTATATCCAATCCTCTTTCTGGTTTCCATTTTGTTTGTTACACTTCACCCTGTACCGCGCATCTTTGAAAATAAAACACCCCGGCAATTAATAATTGGGAATAAACATCATCATCCAATGAAAAAATCCAACTTAATCTGATATGGCAGGCATGTACAACATAGGAAGCCACTGCTGCTGCTTTCAGAACCAAAGCTAAGTACTTAAACTTCCTTATAAGTCTAAATCCACCCTGCAATCCTGCACATGCTTTAATATCACTCCCCCTTCACTGGGGAGCAAAGTCCTCAAGGTAATCTGCACTACAAAGGAATTCACCTTAGGCTGGACAAACATCTGCTTAAAGTCAGGAGCCATTAGATACATTTTTGCCATGGTCATGGCAACCTGCAAGGGCCCCTCTGGGACCTTTCAGTGCTCTATCAGCATCTTGGTATGCTGACAAAGGGAGTGAGGGAAAGAATGTGGTCTGATTCTTAGAACCACTCATGACAGAACATTGAGCTTCCCTGGTCTGCGGTGGTTCAAGCTTTAGTTCCTGCAATGATTCTCTAATAATCTCCAGCAAATCCGCTGGTTTATAAAGGCGGTGTACCATCGGGCCCTCCACCTGATCTAAGGCTGCCACTGTCTCCTGACTGGTACCTTCAATCTGAGACACTGAATCATCCAACACTGAAGATTCATTTTGAGGAATCAAAGAAATTGAATCTGAGTCCCAATCTTCCCAGTCCTTTTCTGATTGAACCTCTGGATCATGCACATGGCACTAAGAAGGGGGAAATTACGCTCTTTGGTTGGACAACCTGTGCAAGCCCTGGTGTACTCTCGATAGACCCTTATAATTGAGATAGGCTTCAAAAATCAGACTCACAAAATCAGTAATATAGTAACATAGTAACATAGTAGATGACGGCAGATAAAGACCCGAATGGTCCATCCAGTCTGCCCAACCTGATTCAATTTAAAATTTTTTTTTTTTTTTTTCTTCTTAGCTATTTCTGGGCGAGAATCCAAAGCTTTACCCGGTACTGTGCTTGGGTTCCAACTGCCGAAATCTCTGTTAAGACTTACTCCAGCCCATCTACACCCTCCCAGCCATTGAAGCCCTCCCCTGCCCATCCTCCTCCAAACGGCCATACACAGACACAGACCGTACAAGTCTGCCCAGTAACTGGCCTAGTTCAATCTTTAATATTATTTTCTGATTCCAAATCTTCTGTGTTCATCCCACGCTTCTTTGAACTCAGTCACAGTTTTACTCTCCACCACCTCTCTCGGGAGCGCATTCCAGGCATCCACCACCCTCTCCGTAAAGTAGAATTTCCTAACATTGCCCCTGAATCTACCACCCCTCAACCTCAAATTATGTCCTCTGGTTTTACCATTTTCCTTTCTCTGGAAAAGATTTTGTTCTACGTTAATACCCTTTAAGTATTTGAACGTCTGAATCATAACTCCCCTGTCTCTCCTTTCCTCTAGGGTATACATATTCAGGGCTTCCAGTCTCTCCTCATATGTCTTCTGGTGCAAGCCTCCTATCATTTTCGTCGCCCTCCTCTGGACCGCCTCAAGTCTTCTTACGTCTTTCGCCAGATACGGTCTCCAAAACTGAACACAATACTCCAAGTGGGGCCTCACCAATGACCTGTACAGGGGCATCAACACCTTCTTTCTTCTACTGACTACGCCTCTCTTTATACAGCCCAGAATCCTTCTGGCAGCAGCCACTGCCTTGTCACACTGTTTTTTCGCCTTTAGATCTTCGGACACTATCACCCCAAGGTCCCTCTCCCCGTCCGTGCATATCAGCTTCTCTCCTCCCAGCATATACGATTCCTTCCTATTATTAATCCCCAAATGCATTACTCTGCATTTCTTTGCATTGAATTTTAGTTGCCAGGCATTAGACCATTCCTCTAACTTTTGCAGATCCTTTTTCATATTTTCCACTCCCTCTTCGGTGTCTACTCTGTCCAGGGTGCTTCAAGGATCCCTGTAGGGATTATCTTTGCTTCCTCACTATTTCAAGGCTCCAGGAGGGATTTTTGAGCCACAGGCTGAGACACGCCACCTGCCTCCATGCCCCCCCCCCCAATATGTTTCATGGCACATGGATGCTCCTCTCAGCATAGTTTCAAAATACTTTGCAATGTTATAAACATTTAGTATGACCTTTGAAAATACATGAATATAATGGACAAGTCCAGGACAAATATCAGGCAAATATCTGCTTCACGCAACGAATGGTGGACACCTGGAATGCTCTCCCAGAGGAGGTTATTGCAGAATCCACCGTTCTAGGATTAAAAAGCAAACTAGATGCACATCTCTTTACGAGAGGCATAGAGGGATATGGATGGCTAAAATTACATCAGGTGTACACCTGGCTGGATCTCCGCATTTGCGGACTTGATGGACCGAAGGTCTGATCCGAAGATGGCAGTTCTTATGTTGTTAATTCATAATTTGTGTTCAAAGTGTCCTCCAACCTGCTAACTGCATAAGTGGTTTCGGTTTCAAATGCCAGATCTAAGAACATACATTTTGACCATTTAGTTTGATATATGGGCATATTTTATCCATACATTGTATGTCGAGGTGAGTATAAGTGCATTTCAGGACAGAACCAAGAGTCATCCATATTACAGAAATAGCCGGGATTATTTTATATGGCTAACTTATCCATGCAACTTTATCCCTATGTTTTCAGCAATTGTCCTGGACGGAATACAGAAATTATGCATCAAGTTATACAGACAAGTTATTTGTCTGATTGTATGCAGTCTCCGCGCTGCTTAATATTGGAAATAAAATATTCTAACAGAAAAGAGAATAGGGCCAGAGGACAAAGAGCAACAGCAGGGAGAAACTGAGTTCATAAATTGTCCAATTGATTTTTGAAGATTACTGATAGTATTGCTAATGTAATAGTAATTTGGGCATGTGCACAGGTCCATGAGGATGTCAAGCAAATCTCTGAAGCCTACCCCTCTCACTTCTTTATCCCTGAAGCCATAGAATATAGCCAGATCCATTAGACTGTGTTTCCTGATGTGATATGAATATTGGTAAAGTTCTGTAAAAGTGAGCAACCCCTCCTGGAGATGTCAGAATTGGTAAAGGTGTACAGAGAATGAATTTATATCTATCCATCTCCCTATATACGGTACATATAGTAGCATAGTAAGGGAGGCAGGGGGGTCCGCCCCTGGTGCCATGTGGGAGGGGGCACCAGCATTCCTCCTCCTCTCTGCTTGCCCCACCTCTTCCCACTCCTCCCCTTGCCACACGTGTGCCCTCTTCCCTTCTCCCCATGTCAGCTCTTCCACTGACATCACTTCCGGGTGCCGCGCATAGGAAGTGACATTAGAGGGAGAGCCGACGGAGTCGCAAGGAGCACGTTGAAGATGTTGCTCGTGGCAGTGAGCAATTAGAAGTATGGGGGAAAGATATGGGAGTGCGCGCACGGCAGGGGGGGATTGGGGAAGGAGCGGGGGGAGGGGAGCCACCACCCCAGGCACCTCTCATCCTCACTATGCCACTGAGTATATAAATACTGTTTAAATACAGATTTTTGAGGTAGATATTCAGCCAGTAGCATTCAATGTTTGCTGACTACTTATCTTCAGAAATTCAATGTCTGATCATGTCCAGGCTCCAGCATAGAATTTCTGGGTCTATGCATGCTGGTGAAGTATAATATATCAGCTTTGGTGAAACACATAGAGACAGACATATGTTTATACATGTCCTACTTATACAGTTATCCTAGCCAGTTAAGTGCTGAATATCAGCAGTTAACTGCCTAAGTGGCGATTCTGCCCTGGGAATGTCCACAAAATAGTCAGTTCCAGCTTAGGCATTCTCTAGTTACATGCCACTGAATATACAAACTGTCTCTGAGAAGCAGAGGATGCTTATAGATTAATAGGCCAGATATTGGATTTTAATGCGTCCTTTGATTCTTTCTTTCTCTCTCGCAAAGAAATTGGACAAACTGAAGAAATAAAATCTGCAGAGCCTGCGAACACTGACCACCCATCTAACACGGAGAATGACACTACAAATCTTGATGGTATGCTCCTTATTGGTTTTAGCTACTAGGGTGGTGCAAATATCTGGAATTACTTCATGTAGAGTATGGGGCTTAAAATATTCTGGGGATGAATGTAAAATAATTACAAAGCCTGTTTTCATTCAAATTGCATAAGGTGGGATTCGAGCAATTTGACTGCCTCTTTTAGTCCACAAAAATTTTAAGTTAGTTAGAAAGTCAAGGCTTAATATTCATTCAGTGCAGCTAGTGTATATAGTTAAGCAGTGGCCCTGGTTCTTACACTTTATTCGTAAAGCAATGATATCCATTTAACTTGCATGGGTGGGTCAGGATTGTTCTAAATATTTAGGCACAGTATTACAGAATGCCAGGATTAGACACCCAACTTCTGCACCAGCATTTATGCCAGGTTTCAGCTGGCGTAAGTCCTCTTGCCCAAAGGTGGGCGTGGGAAACCGCTCTAAGCACTGTTCTAAAAAGGGTGCTCAGCCTGGTGTGCCCTATATACGATGAGACAGGGAGAATGACAGTGTTATCTACTGCGATAGAGAGCATGGGGAGAGGAAGGATAGGTTTGGACAGAAGTAGGGTTACCAGATTTTTCTTTACTAAAATCCGGTCCCTTAGCCCCACCCCCCAGGCCCACCTAGTTCCACCCATCCCCACCCTAGCCCCACCCCCCGCCCAACGCAATTTCAAGGAAGCTTTTCAAAACCCGGGCAAAGTGATGGGCTTTGAAAAGCCGTCCAGACCTCCAGTCATGTCCTCGAAAAGGAGGACATACCTGGAGAAATCTGAACGTCTGATAACCCTAGGCAGAAGGACAAGTAGCTCGTAGAATAGCGTTTAGTTCAAGTATTTCCCAGCATCTAAATTTGGGCACCACTTACTGAATCCTGCCCTATGCATGTATCACTGGCATTTAGGCTCGCACAACTATTCCTGTGCTGGTTGCACCAATATTTTATAAAGGAAACTAGGCACTTACCTTCTTTTTTAGAATAGGGGGCCAATATTCAGACCACAGGAGATGGCCAGCTATCTTCTGCAGTCAGTGGCGAAACTGTAAATTCAATGCTGACGCCGTATCTTAAGACCAGTTCTGAATTTTCGGGGGGGGGGGGGGTTGGCCACCCAAGACATAGCCTGCTCAGCTGATATTCATTGGCTTGTGAGCTAAGTCCTAAGAGCTGAAGATATTTAGCAGGAGATAGCCAGGCATCTCCCGCTGCATATCGGTCGATAGTTGGCTACGATTATGTGCTATCTGGCCGCCTAGGATCTGTTCCTGGCCAGCCAGATAGCATTGAATGTCAGCCGGTAAATGTTTAAAAATAAGTACAGTACATAGTTTTAGAATTACACCCTATACATCCTGAATCTTACCCATTGATATCATTATTATGGGCTAACTGGGATTCAATCCAGTGATCCTGCCAGGAATCCTGCATGCCAGCACATAGCAGTACAGAATGCTACCACTGTGCCTTGGGGCCAGGCAGTTATTTGTCAGAGAGTTATCCCTGCAGCAGCAAAACTCTTCAAATGCTCCTTATTGCAAGTCTCAAACTAGTACCTTTATTGTGCTGAATTCCTTATTGCTGTGATTTATTAGAACTGTGCCGTTTCTAACAACTCTCACTTTGCTCACAGCTGAGATGTACAGTCAGGTTGAAAGCTTAACTGATCCTACAGAATGTCAGCCAGAAGAACATGTACTAGGTATGTCACCAATCACTTTTTAAAGTTTCAATTTGCAGTATTATTATTATTTTTAAAGAAAAACAATAGGAAGAGATTGTAAAGGAGTTGGCAATTTTAGACATATGCGGTGGGATTGCCGTTCATTTTTTATATGAGGTATCCTGGATTGTACTTTCCAATGTGTGTCCTGTAGTGCTGGTGTGAGGTAGACTTTTTAAAAAAATCATGTGCATGGAGAGAGTGTTTCGGGGGTTGATATTCAGTACTATTTAACCAGGCAGGAATGGCTCCTAGCTAGTTAAATGGCATGTAGCTGGCTAACCACTGGTTAGCTCCACTGACTATTAGCGTGTTATAGCTAGCTGCGTGACTTAGCTATGTAAGCATGAATATTAAGTGCTAAACTGGCTAAGTTTAGTGGTCAAAATAGGCCGCATAATAGACCTATCTGTAACTACTAGGCACTTAACTGGTTAGTGCTGGATATTTGGCTTAACCAGTTAAGTGTCGTAAACAAAACTGAAACCGGATATTCAATTGAATGTCAGTCACCAGATAATATCCAGGATCAGCATCAGCGGCGCCAGCTAATCGCGGTGCCTGCTGAAAATTGGGCCCAAAGTGATTTAACTGGGCAGGAGAGGCTAGTTAAATTTTCTTCACGTTACAGGTTTATTTCATTTGATATACTGCTAATTTACAAAAGCAAACAAAGCAGTGTACAATTACAAAATTTAGATAAACATTATAGAAATGAACTACAAATTTTAATAGGAAAGGCCCCCCCCCCATAAAAAAATCTCTTAAAAACACGCGCACACACACACACACACACAAATTTTATGAACTAAAAAACATCAACTGAAATAAATACATTTTAAGTTGTTTGCGAAAATTAGTTATGGAACATTCCTCCTGTAAATACACAGGGAGTGCATTCCAAAGCAATGGAGCTTGAAAAGAAAAATGTTTATTACGTGTACTCATCAAATGAGCAGAACTAGGTTCAGGAATAACAAGAAGATGTCTGCCACTAGATCACAATGATCTGCGGGGAACATAAGATGAAACCAATTTACTCAATGATAATAACTCTGTAGCATGCAAAATTTTGTGAACAAATAATAAAATCTTAAACTGTATCCTAAAATGAATAGGAAGCCAGTGATAAGAAGTAAATAACAGTGTTACATTGTGGAATATTCCAACACCACACAATAGCCTAAATATCAGCACTAACTGCTAAACCGAAAATCAGATTTTGGGGGGGCAGTCTGTGGTCAGAGAGGGCATTTAATGATATTCAGCACTTAGTTAACTGGAAAAATTGGATCATACAAACAGTCCCAACTTTATCAGGTTTTACATAAGGGGGTTAAGTACTCAATATTGCACTTAACCAGATAAGAGAGAGCCAGCTTCATAAACTTGGATATTCCGAGTTAGTGCCCGTACATGGTCTGGCACTGAATAGCCAGGCATCGGGTTACCAGACGTCCGGATTTACCTGGTCATGGCCTTTTTTTAGAGGGCATGTCCGGACCTCTGGACGGCTTTTCAAAACCCAGCACTTTGACTGGGTTTTGAAAAGCAAATCGCATCAGGAGTGCCATGCCCTCCCAACCAAGACGAGCAGGCTGAGGGGGGTGGGGGTAGGGTTGAGGCTGGGCATGGCATGGGCTTAACGAGGCAAGGATGGGCAGAACTGGGCGGGCCTGGGAGTAGGTCTAGGGGTCCGGATTTTACATACGTAAAATCTGGTAACCCTAGCCAGGCATAATGCTTCTGGAGGCCAAAAAAGTACTGCTGCTGCTACTACTACTACTATTAATCATATCTATAGAGCTACTAGGCATACGCAGTGCTGCACACATTATATGTAGGTACTATCTCTGTCCCTAGCTGGCTCACAATCTAAGTTTTTGTACCTGGGGTAATGGAGTGCCAAATGACCTGCCCAAGGTCACAAGGAGGCTACAGTGTTTTATTTTTATTATTTTTGTTTTTGTTGTTATTATCTTAATTTGCATGGGGGAGGGGTCTGAGCTGTCAAACCTTACTTTCCTGTCAGTAACTGAGCCAATCGGCGCTCAAGCGCTGATCAGAAAGTAAGGCAACGACAGCTCAGACCTGTCAGTAAATTTTGGCTACAAATGTGACACAACGAGGTTAGAGAATTTTTCAGCAATTATAGCGAATCGCTTGGAGTGATCATTTTAGTGTTAATAACCTGGCTGTACTACATTTGCATGGCAGTATCGGAGACTGCTAGAAAACTCGGAAATGACCTCGGTAAGCCGTTTTGATAATCCACCGCTAAAATACTTGCACTCTAAACCGGCTGGATTCGGTTTAGCGAGCATGTTAAAGTCAGATTTTTGTTTTGAGAATCTGCCCCCTTCAACCCTCTTGTAAAGTACTCACGTCTATTTTGTCACTCCTTCTGTAGTTCCCTACTCCAATTGTTATAATGCCCCTGTATCGCTCCATCGTGTGACCTTATCTGGAGTATTGTATTCAATTCAGGTCTCCAAGATAGTAAAAGGGATGGAACTCCTCTCGTATGAGGAAAGACTAAAACGGTTAGGATTCTTCAGCTTGGAAAAGAGACAGCTGAAGGGAGATATGATTGAAGTCTACAAAATCATGAGTGGAGTAGAATGGATACAAGTGGGTCGATTTTTTACTCTGTCAAAAATTACAAAACCTAGGGGACACTTGATGAAGTTACAGGGAAATACTCTTAAAACCAATAGGAGGATATTTTTTTTCACTCAGAGAATAGTTAAGCTCTGGAGCGCATTGCCAGAAGATGTGGTAAGAGCAGATAACATAGCTGGTTTTAAGAAAGGTTTGGACAAATTCTTGGAGGAAAAGTCCATAGTCTGTTATTGAAAAAGACACGGGGAAAGCCACTGCTTACCCTGGATCAGTAGTATGGAATATTGCTACTCCTTGGTTTTTGGCCAGGTGCTAGTGACCTGGATTGGCCACCGTGAGAACGGGCTACTGGGCTTGATGGACCATTGGTCTGACCCAGTATGGCTATTCTTATGTTTCTCTGATTAGATTGCAAGCTCTGTTGATCAGGGATTATCTCCTCATGGCTAATGTAATGTACAGTACTGTGTGTGTCTGGCAGCGCTATAGAAATGATAAGTAGTAGTTAAATAGTAACTTCCAAAATAAGGATGGAGTCAATGCTTAGAAAATTAAATTAAATTGATGAAACAGCATTTAAGGTTAGATTCAGTAAATTGTGCTCAAATATTGGTGCCGAAAAGAATCAGCGCTCAATGCTGTTCTATAATGGGCATTTAAATATGAGCACCTGTTATAGAATAGCATTGAGTGCCAATTTCAGCACTTAGATTTGGGCTCTGGGGCTTATACCTACTGAAACCATGTATAATTCCCAGCATACATCCACGGTATTCTATAACTCTGCATGCAAATTTTAGGAACGCTCTCGACCCACCTCCCATGACCACACCCCCTTTTGGATTGTGCACTATAGGATTTGGGCCCATATTGTTATAGAATAAAATGTAGCAAAATATGTGACCAATTCCAAATTGGCACTGATTAATGCCAGTTAACACCCAATTATTGGCACTAATTGGCTCCTTAACCAATTTCCCCCCCCCTATACAAAACCGTGCAAAAGGTTTTTTAGCGACGGCCAGCACGCTAAATGCTCTGCGCTGCTCCGACACTCATAGGAGCTCTATGAGCGGCGGAGCAGCGCAGAGCATTCAGCTTGCCAGCCGGCATTAAAAAACCTCTTGTGCGGTTTTGTAAAAGGGGGGTTAATTAGATGCACATCTTGGATCGGTGCCCAGAGAATCTGGGGGAGGGGGGTTAATGCTTTCTACTTAAGTTTACATATCTGATATTCTAGGGACATAAAAATAAAATTCATCATATAAGAATTGGGGGGGGGGGGTGCTACGAAAATGATTTTGGACCTGTAATAGAACCTTTAGAAAGAAAGATTAAGACACTCAAAATGGCTTACTTCAGTAATTTTAAGAAGGAAAATATTCCATTTAAGAGAATAAAGCGTGAAAGGTTGAAGTTAGAGAGAGAATGACTCAGAAGAAATGTGAGAAACTTCATCTATATTTAAAGAGTGGTAGATGTCTACCAGCAGAGGTGATAAAAAAAATCTGTACTGTAGCAGAATTCAAGTATGTTTGATACAGATGTAAAGACAGCAGTAGGAGCAATGTTAAGAAGCTGCAATATTTAAAAAACAAGCAAAAAATCTACCTTTTACTACATTATGAGATGATAAAGAGGAAATAGAGGTCTATTGCTATTTCATCCATGGGGTAGCTAAGTTGTTACCAACTAACCGCAACTCCCCAGAAATCAACTGGGTTGGTGGTAGAAGGCTGCTAGTGCCTGGTACTATCTTGCAAGGTCGCTGAATCTACCCAGCATGTGCAGCCAAAAATGTTCATTTGTTTGGTTTTTTTTAAAATATTGTTTTCCATTTCATGAGACAATGTCATCAAAAGTGCTCACTGCTGGTCAAATAAACCTTCCTATTATTAATGATACAAGAAGGACAAAAACAAAAATTGGGTCTTTTCTTGCCATTTTACATTAAAAATACCTTGAAACAACATGGGAAATATTGTTGCTGCAAACAAATGTATATTCTTAGAATCTAGGTAGCCTGATATTCTGACAACAGCCTCACCAGTATTGGTAGTTATTCAGAAAATTACAAAACTTAGAATTGGCTGCCAGCATCGCAGTGGTCACAGCACTGGGTAGAAAGATTATCTGAATTCAAGATAGCATGGGATTAGCATGTGGGATCTGGGTCAGCCTAGGGTGGATTCTTTGGTTGTGCAGGTGACTAAGCATACCTCTCTACCCAATGAAGGTGGTGTAGTACTTAAAGATATGCAGGACTGCCGTTTATATGTGGTCCTCTGGAGTCTTTTTGATGCAGCTACTTTAGGCACAAAAACTGCTTTGACGGCGTCCTTTGTCACATGTACCTGTCTCGACTGCGCACATTGGAGAGTGAGGCTGTGGATCCTCCTCTTCAACTTCCTTTGGCTGGGTCAGATTAAGTTGCTGACGCATTGTATGACCTTATGCGGGTTTGGGCAGAAGTGTCGGCATACTCTATTTCTGCATGCAGGATGTTCTGGATCAGGCAATGGGCTGGTGATTCCACTTCCAAGGCTACTTTGGCTAGACTTCCCTGTAAGGGGCAATTATTGTTTGGCAAGGGCCTGGACAATCTCATGAATTCTATGGTGGACTATTGGCCCAAGACCCTGCCTGACAGCATACTCAGGACCTCTAGAGGTTCTGGTTGTTCTAAATTTCCCAGTGATTCCGCTCGTATGTGAGTGCCACATCACAGAGATTTTTTCAGGGCTCCAGGCAATGCTATGCCGGCTGTAGGTGATCCCAACCCTCTGTCTCCCATTCTGCACCCTTTGCCAAAAAAACGCAATGACGCCAGGCCATGAGATGCCCCTCTACGGATAGAGGGCAGACTCTCAGCATTTTTGCCCACCTGGGTTCACATTTTGTCGGACCATTAGGTCTTGGACATTATTTGGTTGGGTTACAAGCTAGGATTTGCCTGGCTTCTGACATATTGGTTTGTGGACTCTCCTTCAGGTTGACCAGACAAGGTGCTCAAGGTTCAAGCCACTATTCAACGCTTGCTGGATATTCCAGCTATAGAGTCAGTGCTGGCCGAACTCTCGGGCTCAGGCAGATACTCTATATACTTTATCTTGGCAAAGAAAGGCTCCAAAGATTGGAAGCCTTTTCTGTATCTTCAGCATGTGAATGCGGCTCTCAAAGTTACTTGCACATTCCGATATTTTTGGCCTGCCGCAAATACTTGCAGTTTCATTTATTGGAAAATCATTACCATTTCTCGACTCTGCCCTTTGGGCTGGCAACAATTTCCTGTACCTTCACTAAGGTGATGGTGGCTGTGGCAGCTTACTTACAGAAAATGGGTCTGCAAGTACACCCTTATTTGGACGACTGATTGCTCAGAGCTCCCTCATTGGCCAAGGGTCAGTGCATGGTAGATCATGTGATCCAGGTGCTGGAGGACCTGGGCTGAATTGTGAACCACAGAAAGAGAAACCTGACAACCATGCAGTCTTTGGAATATCTGGGTGTTCTCTTTGACACAGCTGAAGGCTGCGTCTATCTTCCAGAAGCACACAGACTGAAACTGTGTGCCCTAATCTCTTCTAGAACAGTTGGCTCCTTCAGCCATGGGACTATCTTCAGGTCCTGGAATCCATGGCTACTACATTTGATGTGGTTCCTGTGGTGAGAGTGCATATGTATCCTCCCCAGCATGCCATGCTCTCTCGTTGGGCTCTGCACAGGGATGCTTTATACACCTGTGTTCCCTGGACTCTGGAGACTCAGTCCAGCATGGATTGATGGCTTCTCCCACAGTCACTCTGCAAGGGCGTTCTGCTAGAGATTGCCTTCTGGATTATGGTGATGACAGATGCCAGCTTTCGGGGCAGGCGAGTCCACTGCAATCATTGTCCTGTCCAGGGGTGCTGGACACTCTGTCAGAGGAAATGGTCAATTAACCGGTTGGAGCTGATAGCCATTCAGCTGACTCTGATGTGATTGCAGAAAACTCTGGAGGGCCAAGCGGTTAGGGTCTTTTCTGACAATGCAATGGCAGTAGCCTATGTCAATCACCAGGGAGGGACCAAGAGCACCTCTCGGACTCTGGAAGCCTGGCTTCTTTTTCTGTGAGCTACATGCCACTTCTAGGCACTATCAGCAGTGCATGTGGTGGGAGTTGATAATGTTCAGCCTGACTTCTTTAGCAGACATACTTTGGTTATGGGAGAGTGGGCCCTGTCCTCTGTGGCATTCCGAACCATAGTGCGATGCTGGGGTTAGTCCAGCTTCGACCTCATGGCCATGGCAAAGAACAAGAAAATGGATAATTTATTCAGTCAAAGATCCGAGCCCAGAACCGAGGGACTCAACACTAGTGCAGCCATGACCTCAGGAGCTTATCCTGTATCTTTTCTCCCTGGCCCATGGTAGGCCAGGTCATTTGGCGGATCATGGTCCATCTGGGCCATGTCATTCCAGTAGCTCCAGATTGGCCTCACAGACTGTGGTATGCAGATCTGATGCATCTTCTCAAGAATCGCGGCCTTCAGCTGAGAACCATCCACACTTGCTTACATAGGGTCTGGTCTGCATGGAGAACCTAGGTCACTTTGCTCTTATGCTCTCTTAGTCTCTCGAGACTACGACGGGAGCTCACAGCACTCTTTTCCTATGAGTGATCTGCACAGGGCAGGAGCGTATATTATTCACAATTTTTTTAATATTTGCGGGCCGGTTCTACCCCTAACCCCCGTGAATATTGAGGGAGAAGTGTCTATCTCGGTTTGCTTGCTTACAAATGGCTCAAAATGCTGCTGCTTGCCTTTTATAAAATGTCTCAAGATATACTCGTATTACAGGCATTTTGAAAGATTTCTACTGGCTCCCCATAGCCTGGATATTCAAATTTTAGTTTTATCTTTAATTAATAAAGCTTTGAATGAGGAAGCCATGTTGATTATTGAAAATTCCTTGAAAGTTTATAGACCTCTGAGAATGTTGAGATCCTATGATAAGTTATTGTTGGATATTCTTTCATTTTATTGAATAAGACTTACAGAATATTGGAACACAATCTTTTATATAGAAGGGGCTGCTCTATGGAATGCCCTTCCTGTGATGTTGCATAAGGTGACACCAATGTTACAGTTTGTAGAACTGTTGAGAATTTAGGGCCTCTTGTAGAAAGCTGCAGTAGTACATAAGAACATAAGAATAGTCTTCCTGGGTCAGACCAATGGTCCATCAAGCCCAGTAGCCTGTTCTCATGGTTGCCAATCCAGGTTCCTAGTACCTGGTCAAAACCCAAGAAGTAGCAACATTCCATGCTACCAATCCAGGGCAAGCAGTGGCTTCCCCCATGTCTTTCTCAATAACATACCATGGACTTTTCCTCCAGGAAATTATTTAAACCTTTCTTAAAACCAGCAATGCTATCTGCTCTTACCACAACCTCTGGCAATGCGTTCCAGAGCTTAACTATTCACTGAGTGAAAAAATATTTCCTCCTATGGGTTTTAAAAGTATTTCACTGTAACTTCATGGACTGTCCCCTAGTCTTTGTAAATTTTGACTGAGTGAAAATCGATTCACTTGTACCCGTTCTACTCCACTCAGGATTTTGTAGACTTCAATCATATCTCCCATCAACCTTCTCTTTTCTAAGCTGAAGAGTCCCTAACCTTTTTAGTCTTTCCTCATATGAGAGGAGTTCCATCCCCTTTATCATCTTGGTCGCTCTTCTTTTAACCTTTTCTAGTGCCGCTATATCTTTCTTGAGATATGGAGACCAGAATTGAATGCAATACTCCACATGAAGTCACATTATGGAGTGATACAGGGGCATTATAATGTTCTTTGTCTTGTTAGCCATCCTTTTATTAATAATTCCTAACATCTTGTTTGCTTTTTTGGCTGCCGTGGGCGGAAGGTTTCATCTTATTGTCTACAATGACACCCAGATCCTTTTTGTGGGTGCTAATCGCCAAGGTGGACCCTAGCATCCAGTAATTGTGATTCGGATTATTCTTCCCAATGTGCATCACTTTGCACTTGTCCACAATAAATTTCTTCTGCCACGTGGACACCCAGTCCTCCAATCTCTTCAGGTCTGCCTGCAATTTTTCACAATCTGTATGTATTTTGACAACTTTGAACAGTTTAGCGACATCTGCAAATTTAATCACCTCACTTGTCATTCCAATTTCTAGATCATTTATAAATAAGTTAAATAGCACCGTTCCCAGTACAGATCCCTGCGGCACTCCACTATTTACTCTCCTCCATTGAGAAATATGGCATTTAACCCTACCCTCTGTTTTCTATCCAATAACCAATTCCTAATCCACAACTGAACTTTGCCACCTATCTCATGATGCTTTAATTTTCTCAGGAGCCTCTCATGAGGAACTTAATCAAAAGCTTTCTGAAAATCTAGATAAACCATATCAACTGGCTCACCTTTATCCACATGTTTATTTATACCTTCAAACAAGGTAAGCTGAATCCATGCTGACTCTGTCTCATTAAATCATGTTTGTCTACATGTTCCACAATTTTATTTTTTATAATTATTTCCACCATTTTTCTCAGCACTGAAGTCAGGTTTACTGGTCTCTAATTTCCAAGATCTCCCCTAGAACCCTTTTTAAAAATCGGCGTAACATTGGCCACCCTCCAATCTTCAGGTGCTACAGACGATTTTAGCGACAGGTTACAGATCACTTATAACAGGTCAGCAATTCCATGTTTGAGTTCTTTTAGTACCCTGGGAAGTATACCATCCGGTCCAGATGATTTATCACTTTTTAACTTGTAGATTTGGCTTAGTACATCTTCCAGATACACCGAGATTTATTTCTGTTCCTCCGCATCAACACACTTAAAAACCATTTCTGGTTCAGGTAGATCTCTTATAACTTCTTCCATAAAGACTGAAGCAAAGAATTCATTCAGTCTCTCCACTGTATATGCACCAAAGCCCATTCAATTTCTAGGGGCTTTGGTACATTTGCCATAGCAGAATCTATAATGTGACTTTGTAAAAGGGCCCTTAGTTTAAAAGTAGTGATGGCAAAGATGATATGGGGATTTTGTTGTAATTTTATGAAAACTCTATTAATGTTGTTATGATTGCTGCTTAGTTTTATATATTTAAAATACTGCTGCTTAGTACAATTATGGATTTTATGTAATTTTTATTTTGCTTTTGTGATGTATTTTGTTTTATTTGTTTGAATTGTGTATGTTATGATAGAAACTGCATAGAATTGTAAGATAAAGCAGTCTAGGAATTTTTTTAATACATTTTCAGTGGTAGTTACATTCAGATAATTCCCTGTCTCCAGAGGCTTATAATCTGTACCTAAGAAAGTAGCAGTGTATCATTTTTTTCTTTAATATTTGTTGCTGTGCTAATAAAGGGGTGGGGGGTAAATGTTTAGATTTTCTGGAGCCATTCTTTGAGTGATGTTTCAATAAAAAGAACTGGTAAAACTAAATTAAATTTTTACTCTTTCAAAAACTACAAAGACACTCAATGAAGTTACATGGAAATACTTTAAAAATAAATAGCAGGAAATAATACTTTTTCACTCATCAAATGGTTAATCTTTAGAACTTGTTGCCAGAGGATGTGGTAATAGCGGTTAGCATTTCTGAGTTTGAAAAAAAGTTTGGAAATGTCCAAAGTCTGCTATTGAGGCAGTCATCGCTTGCCCTGTGATTAGTAGCTTAGAATATTGCTACTATTTGCTTTTTTGCTAGATACTTCTGACCTGGATCGACCACTGTTGGCAAAGAGGATACTGGTTATGGGCTAGATCAGTGGTCTCAAACCCTTTGCAGGGCCACATTTTGGATTTGTAGGTACTTGAAGGGCCTTAGAAAAAAAGAGTTAATGTCTTATTAAAGAAATTACAATTTTGCATGAGGTAAAACTATAATTTATAAATCTTCCCCCCCCCCAGGCCTGCAAGTTCCCCCCTTCTTTGCAGCGTCCTCCAGCTTCCCCCCTGGCCTCCCAGTCTTAGTTTCAGATAATTACCACAGCCTGCAGAGAGGATCGCCAGTGCTGTAGCGTTCCTTGCAGGCTGCCTTCGGCCTCCGCAGCACTTTCCCTTTGTTGCAGTCTCACCCCTCATCAGGAGCAGGATCGCAGCAGAGGGAACATGCTGCTGAGGACGACGGCAGCCTGCAAGGATTGCTACAGCACCGGTAATCCTCTCTGCAGGCTGCGGTAATTATTTGAAGGTAAGAGCGGGAGGCCAGGGGGAAGCCAGAGGATGCTGCAAAGAGTGGGCAGCACTAGTACAGACAGCACTAGTACAGATTGTGGGCTGCAAGTTTGAGACCACTGGGCTAGATGGCTAGATGGACCATTGGTCTGAGTATAACTATTCTTATGTTCTTAATAATTTAAAAAATAAATTTCTGTAAGTGGGGATGGGAGGAAGGTGTGCATGGTTTCAAAAATCAAGATTTTGCTCATTGGACTCACAAAGTTACCTGTCCAAATCTTTTGAATACTGGCCTTTTTGTGTTGTTGTTGAAATAAATATTAGTTGACTTATATCAAGAAGCCTTAACTCATTTTTGTTGTAATCGCACAGCTTCTGGGAAAAACAGGTTCATGTAGGTTTTATTGCCTTTGGATTTTCTTCTACCAAAAGCTGTCTGAAAGTAAACTGCGGATAAAGAGAAGGGGGAAATGGTTAGAGGGTCTTTGCCAGTTTATATTGAAAGCATGATTGTTATTTCAGTTGAAAATAGAAGGATAAACAGCTTGACATTGAAGTACAATCCTTTTTTCAAAAGATGCAACACACAAAGCACATGCATAAATGTGTGAAAAATCTAACATTTAGGCAACTGAGCTTTTTTCTTCTACCCACTATTCCCTTTTGTGAAAAAACTTCACAAAATGCGCCCACTCCACAAAGTAAACATTTACGTGTCATCTGCTGCCCATGAACATTTCTTTAAACTCATAAATAATGAACTGCTGTGGGAATTCAGCCGAGTCTCAAGCTTAGATCACAGAATGCAGAGAGCCCACTAGAAGTAAATGAGACATCGTTTTCAAGAAAATAACCCCAAAATTGCAGTCGGTGGCTTTGTTCCAAAACCAACCCTAATCCCAAGAGCAAAGAAGAATATGTCAGAGTTTGGAATCTGGAATGAGAGTTTGGAGTAGATGTCAGGTTAACTGTGGTATTGAGTGAGGTCTGTGTGAGGGAATGAGGAAGAAATGTGTGGAGGAGCGAATATGGAATATGTTTATGGGAGATAAATAAGGAATATGAGTATGTGTAGTGAGGATAAAGAGGAGTGGCTGGTCATTACTACACATGTGTATTGGAAGAGAAAAGGACTGATATGATTATTGCTTGGAGAATCCATGCAGGTCTAATTGAGCTCTTGAGAATCGGCCTAATGCAATATTCTCACATCATTTCTTGGCTTGTTGGTTTTGGGGGTATTTTTGTGCTGAATCCTAATCTGCAATTTCTCTCACAAGATCAGTTCCAAAAGTATTGGCCTAATGAAATATAATTCACTTCTAGGGTAAAGAATAAAAATGGGAATATTAGTTTCTTCCCTTGCTGAGGGCATTTTTAAAGTGCCACATTTATTACCACTGATTCATGCCATCTTTTGTGACACAAAGTGCCATGTGTGAGCTGAATGAGCACTGAGAACTACTAGGAAACTCATAGACATTTGTCTTCTTGTCCTTCAGTCTAGTCAGCCACTTATGTAGCCAAAACCATTGTCTTGCCCATCCTATCTGTCTGTGTCACAACTGTACTTCTCCTCTACTGCCCATTAAGGTTCTTCATTTGTATTTTATTGACATTGTGTTTATCATATCTAACATAGTAGTTTATGGCAGATAAAGACCTGCATGGTCCATCTAGTCCAGTGGTCTCAAACTCAAACCCTTTGTGGGGCATTTTGGATTTGTAGGTATTTGGAGGGCCGCAGAAAAAATAGTTAATGTCTTATTAAAGAAATGATAATTTTGCATGAGGTAAAACTCTTTATCTATATATATAAAATCGGAGGTATGTATGTGTGTATGTATGTGTGTGTGTATGTGCCGCGATCACGCAAAAACGGCTTGACCGATTTGAATGAAACTTGGTATGTAGATCCCTCACTACCTTGGGTAATATGTTCTGGGGGTCTCGCGGCCCACCTGCACACGTGGGCGGAGCTACAAACAGAAAATCAGATTTCACCCATTCATGTCAATGGAAAAAATGTAAAAAGCTGCCATTCTCACAGTAATTCAAAAACGGCTTGACCGATTTGAACGAAACTTGGTATGCAGATCCCTCACTACCTGGGGTGATATGTTCTGGGGGTCTCGCGGCCAACCTGCACACCTGGGCGGAGCTACAAACAGAAAATCAGATTTCACCCATTCATGTCAATGGAAAAAATGTAAAAAGCTGCCATTCTCACAGTAATTCAAAAACGGCTTGACCGATTTGAACGAAACTTGGTATGCAGATCCCTCACTACCTGGGGTGATATGTTCTGGGGGTCTCACGGCCCACCTGCACACGTGGGCGGAGCTACAAACAGAAAATCAGATTTCACCCTTTCATGTCAATGGAAAAAATGTAAAAAGCTGCCATTCTCACAGTAATTCAAAAACGGCTTGACCGATTTGAACGAAACTTGGTATGCAGATCCCTCACTACCTGGGGTGATATGTTCTGGGGGTCTCGCGGCCCACCTGCACATGTGGACGGAGCTACAAACAGAACATCAGATTTCACCCATTCATGTCAATGGAAAAAATGTAAAAAGCTGCCATTCTCACAGTAATTCCAACTACCTGGGGTGATATGTTCTGGGGGTCTCGCGGCCCACCTGCACACATGGGCGGAGCTACAAACAGAAAATCAGATTTCACCCATTCATGCCAATGGAAAAAATGTAAAAAGCTGCCATTCTCACTGTAATTCAAAAACGGCTTGACGGATTTGAACGAAACTTGGTATGCAGATCCCTCACTACCTGGGGTGATATGTTCTGGGGGTCTCGCGGCCCACCTGCACACATGGGCGGAGCTACAAACAGAAAATCAGATTTCAGCCATTCATGTCAATGGAAAAAATGTAAAAAGCTGCCATTCTCACAGTAATTCAAAAACGGCTTGACCGATTTGAACGAAACTTGGTATGCAAATCCCTCACTACCTGGGGTGATATGTTCTGGGGGTCTCGCGGCCCACAACTCTATGTTGCTTGCTCAAGCCTGGGTTCACCCAAGAATTTATATGTTCTTGCTCCAGGAGGTGAAACTAAAAATGTTGTTTATAATCACGTTTTGCGTTAGTTGTATTGTATTCATTTTGTCAAATATTTCACATTATAATTTGAATATTGTACTTTTTATTAAGTTGTAAAAAAATAATTTCATTCACCACTATAAAGTATCTTTATTTGAATCCATTTACAGTGTTATTGCTATAATTAAATACCCGTGCAACGCCGGGGCATCAGCTAGTAGTTTATAAAACTTTCCTTTAACAGTTAAAAGTAAAGATATATAAACTATGAAGAGTTTTACCTCATGCAAAATTGTCATTTCTTTAATAAGACATTAACTATTTTTTTCTGCGGCCCTCCAAGTACTCTATTTTTTCTGCAGCCCTCACATTTAAAGTTTAATATCTTTTCTTTCTCAAAACTGACACATTTCAATCACTATATTGAAAATAAAATCATTTTCCCTACCTTTGAGGTCTGGTGACTTTATTTTTCTGTGCTTTCAACTATGTTTTCAGGGCCTTCTTGTCCTTTGACTGTTTTTCTCTCCATCTTCACTTTCTGCCTTGCATCCATCTTTGATGAATGAAAGACTGACTGTAATAGTATTAAATACCAGTAATAGTATTAAATACTAAAAAGTTCAAAACAATTATGCACAACTCTTGCTTGGAACGATGATACCATTCACTTATCTGTACCAACTTTAAAGTTTGTAGTTGAGACCCCCAAGAGCCCTTACAACTACAAACTTTAAAGTTGGTACAGATAAGTGAATGGTATCATCGTTACAAGCAAGAGTTGTGCATAATTGTTTTGAACTTTTTAGTCAATCTAACAAAGTTTATTTAAACAATACTAGTTTTTACCAGTGGTCAGAAAGTGATGTTCTACAAAGCAAATGCAATGATTGGACGGTAAACTCTTGCCTCAAGGGGAGGTATCCACCTCCCTTTCAGAGTTTCACTTTTCTGAGCGTTTTTAGGAGTCATTTGCTCTCTCCCCACTGGTATTTAATACTATTACAGTCAGTCTTTCATTCATCAACATAATTCCTTTTCTGACTGGTATTTATATTGAGTCCCTGTATGCCTTTTTAACAGAGTTGCATCCATCTTTGGCATTAACTTAATGTTCAATTTTTCTGCTTTCTTTTCAAAATCTACGTTTCCATGTCTTACCTTTCCTTCCTATCTCTCTCTTCTTCCGTCCTATTTCTATGGTCTGGCATCTCTTTTCTTCCTTTCTCTCCCTCCCTCCCTCCTTCCTTCCTTTCCCCTGGTCTGGCATCTGTCTCCTTCCCCCATGCCCTGGCATCTCTCCCTCCCCCTCCATGGTCTGATATCTCCTTTCCTTCCCTCCCTCCCATGAACTTGGCTTCTTCTCTTGCTCCTCTCCTCTCCCTTCTCCTTCCTTCCCTCTCTTTCCCCAGTTGGGTGCAGCAGCAACAGAAGCAGCATTTCCCTTCCCCCTTTCCTGTGCAGGAGAGGCATTTCTCTTCACCTTTCCCTCCCTCTCCCTTTCCCTGTACAGCAGCAGCTGCATTTCCCTAGGGTCCCCCTTTCCTATGTAGCAGAAGCATTTCTCTTTCCCCTTCCCTTCCGTTCTCTTCCTTGTGGAGCAGCAGCGTGTCTGGCCGGCTTGTTCCGTTCAAAGCCACGTGTGGCGGCTCCTTGCGAGATCCGCGCCTGCGCCTGAAGCCTCTCTGATGATGTGACATCAGAGAGGCTTCCGATGCAGGAGTGGATAACGCGAGGAGCCGCCAACCCGCGGCTTTGAACGGAACGAGCCAGCCAGACACGCTGCTGCTCCAAAAGGAAGGGAAAGGGGAAGAGAAATGCTGTTGATCGCATCCAGACCGCGGGCCGCAAATAAAACCTGGAGAGCCACATGCGGCCCGCGTGTTTGAGACCACTGATCTAGTCTATCCAACAGTCATATTCATTATAAATTCACGATATAACTAACAATCCTGCAATATTACACTGGTCAAAAACAAAAAAAAAAACTTTTTCCTTTGCTACTGAGAACTTAAGAAGTGTTCTTAGTTAATTTAATGATGCTGATTTCAGATCTGTAATTGAAATTCAGCTAGCACATTAGGTTTCTGAGATACATGTTACTAATTTCCTAGACAGTTTGCCACATCGGCACAATATTGTGGGTATGAACTATGTCCCACCAAACTTGTGTTAAGGAGTTTACTCTGAAAATAAACACGAAAACAATAAGGAGACATGTTACAGCATATATTTATGCCTCTACCTCACACAAAAGTGATGTCAGCATGTTCAGAAATGTTTGAGGCACTTGCTTTTACGTTTGTCTCTCTTTGCAAGAACCAACAATAGTTCCCCATCATACTGGGATTGAACTTTCCCTGATATCTGCTTTCCATCACCTTGATATCTTGATGAAATCTCTCCCCATGCTCATCGCTGACATCACCAAGATTGGGTGGGAAGAAGTCAAGGTGAGAATGTAAGAAGTGCATTTTAAGTGACATTCTGGCCCCATTAGCTGATATGCTGTCAACATGTTCAGCACATGCTCAGCATAATTCTCTAATCTGCGATTACCAAGAAAATTCTGAACAATCAGCATGAATGCTTCCCAAGCTGCTGATTCAGCTTCTGTTTGAACACTTCATCAAAGCTCAGTTCACAAATTTTGGGTCCAACAAAAACACCTTCGTTGATGTCAGTTTCACTTTTCTCGAAACCAAACGTACTTCTTAGGTCCCAACATCTTTCCTTCCTCTCACCCCTCCCCATGCCAGCAACTTTCCTTCCTTCCCTCCCATGTACTCTTTCTAGTAAGTCTCGCTTCATCGGGTCATGGTATTGGCAGCGATTCCCACACAATGCCTGCCATTATCCTGGAAGCCTCCCCTATGCTGCAGAAAGGCTTCCAGATTAGCGGCAGGCAGTGTGTGAGAATCACTGCCGATACCATGACTCAATAGCCAGTTGGGGGGGGGGGGCATCCAGGCGCCATCTTGAGGGGGGCACCGACAACTCTCCGTCCATCCTTCCCCATGCTCACACTCTCCCTTCCCACCATACCTCTTTAAATCTATGCCAGCACCAACAACTTCTGCGGCCTGCTGTTTGTACTGACTTTGCTACCCTCTGAAATCACTTCCTGGTCATGGGGCCAGGAAGTGGCATCAAGTTTCAAGTTTCAAGTTTTATTGATTTTGATATACCAACCATCAAATTAATATCTAGCTGGTTAACAATCGAATTAAAAAGATAGGAAAGTCGATACCAGTGCAAGCAGAAGTCTCTAGAGAAACTGCTCGCGCTGGAAAAGATTTAAAGGGGTATGGGGGAAGGGAGGGCACAAGTGTGGCATGGGCGAGAGTATGGTGTGGGAGGGCAGAGAGGAAGGCATGTGGGCGCCACTGCCCCAGGTACCTCCTATCCTCACTTCGCCACTGCCGATAGTTGACACCACCCAAGATTCTGCTGGGTAAAGAGGGAAATCTGTGAGACTGTACAATTTTGTTCAAATTCTGTGTTGCGCAGTCACACAGAATTCTACCAAGAGTAAATGCTACCAATTCCAGGGCAAGCAGTGGCTTCCCTATCGCAATAGCAGACTATGGATTTTTCCTACAGGAACCTGCCCAAATATTTTTTTTAAACTCAGTTACAACATCCTCTGGCAATGAGTTTTAACTCTGTCAAGTGAAAAAAATATTTCCTCCTACTTGTTTTAAAAGTATTTCCATATAACTTCATTGAGTGTCCCTAGTCTTTGTACTTTTTGATAGAGTAAATTAATTGATTCTTTTTTATCTGTTCTACTCCACTCAGGATTTTTCAGGCCTGTATCATATCTTCCCTCAGCCATCTCTTTTCTATGCTGATGAGCCCTAACCTCTTTAGCCTTTCTTTATATGAGAGGGGTTCTATCTCCTTTATCAGTTATATAAATATTCTTTAAAAAAAAAATCTTTATTCATTTTTAAACTTTCAATAAGTATAACATAAGATACAGTTATTTTCTACTTTAACATCACTTAATATACCATCAAATTTAAATACACATCCAATATCCCCCTCCCATATACCCAACATTTATTCTTAAACATATTTATTTAAATATTCTAATTGTGTCTATTACTGACATCATATTATTGCTATTAAGATTTAATGTGCTTATCTCCAAGATGACCTCGTTGTTGCAGCTGTTTTTACTCTGATATTTGCTGTTCTTAATATCAAGGTATACCATGGGTGAATCTCTTCGTAAAGGTGGTTTATAAAGCCTAATAAAAAATTTAGAGAAAATTCTTAAAAGTTAAACATATTAGGCTTGTGATGGTTGTTACCATAATTGTAACAGAATGTTTCTTACTTATTCACAGATGAAAGAGATGACAAGGAATTTCAATGAGTCGGAGAAACTCAATGAGTCATCAATATTGTATAGCATCTTCTAAGAGGACAGGATGGCTCTCGTTGAGGAAGAGGAAAGGGGAAGAAAAGGGGTGTTCCTCGCTTTGATTACTTGCAATTCTTGATTGCATTTTGTTCTGTAAAGCTCTTAGAGGTTTTCCCTTCATTTTAGTTGTGGTGTCTTGGCTTTAGTAATCTTTTGTACTGTCCACTATAGTTATACTTCTTTTGAGACATTAGGCCTGATTCTCTTACTGCTATGTTTCATTTGCTTTTTCTAGCCTCAGGTTCTAGTTATTTTTAGATATTTCAATCAACTTGTGGTTACTCAACTAATAATTCCACAGTATTTCATAGAATATTATTAATTTTTCCAGTGTAATTTGAGGTTTTATTTTATTCGTATAAGACTAAGTGCCAGAGTAAGAAATAGGTGCAGTTGCTAAACGTTTGAAAACAAAATCATTATGGAAGTTGTTATAAAATGAATGGTGGCTGTGATATCCTTACTGTTTTGCAAATTTGAAATGTTGTTGTACATATTATTAAGAACTTGCAAAGTTTATGGATAAAAGTATCCATGGACTTTGGAGCTGCCTCCGTAGCTTTGAAAATTTCTTCCAAAATGAGCAAGTATGTATATATTTATGCGCAGTCTTGCTTTCATCTAAAAACACAGCTCCTTGACCCCTTTATCTCTGAAAAAAAAGGAAAATTACATAATAGACCATCTCATTACTGATACAAAGTTTAAATGACATTAAAATTTGATAGTTCCTTAAGAAAAGTATTAAAACAAGAACGAAACAGTTAATCAGCTCTCCTTGAAAGAGTAAACAAGCTTCCCTTTTTATTCTGCTTGTACATGAAAATTACATGAATCCACAACCCAAACAAGATAAGATTGCACACCAGGTGGAAGAAGAATAAAATGGAGGATGTCAGCTATGTTCCCTCTAAGCAGAGCACTTGAGCAAATGCTCATACATTTTACATGGTCGCTCACAAAAATACTGGCTGACCCGACTTTCAAACAAAATGAAACTATAAGAAATTAATTCATCTAAATCAATATTTCATAAGTGTGATGCGGTTTTTTTATGTGCTGTATACAGAAATGGATCGCTAAAAATGGGATCAAAAATTGTTGGTTTTTAGAACTTGTTGATCACATGAAAAAAAAAAAAAAAAAAAATTGTACGCACCCAGCCATTTGTTAGAGGGAGCATTGGATCTCAGAAAAACAAAAACTAGGTTAGCATTCATCAAAAAGTCCCCAAATAATTGTATTGATCTAATTCAGCACATAATTTTATCTTCACCAGGAATATATAAAGTAATAAGATTGATAAAAGATTTTTTCTCTCCAGGAGAAACAGTCCACCTAAAATGTCTGTAAAATATGTTGGATAGACAAATGAAATTAAACTATGCATCAACTGTAATAATGCAAATGCTACAGCGAAGTATTCAGAATATATCCAAACTGCTCTACAAAAGAAGCATGCTGAAACTATTAAATTACAAAATTTATCTGGACAGTACCCAACCCTGACTGCTATTTGGATAACTTTTTTTAATGCCCCCGGCCTGTCCTTTCCTCTCCTTTTGTCTGGCCAAAGGTTATATGTTAGCTGACCTTATGTTTTAAGTGCTTATGCATTTCAAACCCATCGTTCACTGCATAAGACCTTTAGAATATTGACCCTGTGGATCTTTATTTATTATTTGAACTTAAGTGATATAAGGCCTAGCACGTCTCCTTCTCAGTACTGAATGCCAAACAAAAGTGCAGCTTAGAAAAGGTAGAGAAATGGAAAAGACGACAACATCCAGCTTCTTAAAATTAACATGCTGGATATTTTGAGTACTAGAACGAGAATGTTTACTACTCGTCTACAGTTCTTTCCATGTAGGACCCATGTACTATGCAGTCCCATATTCTATAAATGGCACCCTACGTCGCCTAACCTAAGTTGAAAATGATGTATAAAAACAAAAAAAAAGCATTTGAAATAAAAAAAATTCAGGCGCCTACCTGCACCTTAAAAAAACAAGGCCTGCATCTTGCCTATGGAGGCGCTTTATGATGCTTAATGCCGGAAGTGGCATTAGGCGTCATAAAATGCTGCTGTAGGCGTGAGTCATGTGGTAGGCGTCGGAAATGTAGGCCTTCAAAACCTGGCCTATTTTTCTGGTGCCTACATTTTCTGAAGCCATGTTCTATAAACGGTTGCCATCGCGAAATTGATACATGATCAGAATCCAGACCCAAGAGCTCATGTGAATGCAGTAAGGTTTTATATTGTCCTTGCTTCGAGAGTAGATATTAACGTATAGTAAAGGCCCAGCCAATCATCTGCAGTTAGCACACTGACACATTCTGGACCATGGGCTAGAATTGTTTGCAACTGATGCAGACACACAACACCCCCCCCTCTTGAGAAATCACGCATAAGCTATCTTTGTTTAAGTGTTAATCTTTCACATATTGCGTATACTTTACCGAGAAATAACGAGGTTGATATTCAGTTTTATTCAATCAACCGGAAACATCTCCTAGCTGGTCAGATCGCTTGTTAGAGGATAATCGGTCATGTTCCATGGCACTTAACTGGTTAGGACAGCAGAAAATAACATTCAACTCAAAGCCTGTTAATGTGGGGGGCGTTCTGGGGGGTGGAGTCAGCACTTGGCCAATTAAATGCTGATATTCAGAACTTAACCAGCAGGATAAATAGGACCACATAAAAGTCAGTAATCTATAGCCAGTTATGGAATCCTCATGTACATCTATATATATAAAACCCCCTAGCCACGCATGCGCACTCAACTGCGTGCTTCCGTGATCTCTTATCTGTGAGATGTAGGCAGGAGTGCGCATGCGCGAGTCCCCAGCCTTACTGCTTCCCAGCCACCAGCGTTGGACTCCCTGCTCTCCAGATCGCGGTGTCGGCTCCTCTCATGAGCCGCACCAGCGTCGGAGAAGGCTTCCGACACTGGCGGGGATCGAGAGGAGCCCTACGACACTCGCCTAGAGCAGGCCAGACCGCGGACCAGGCAGGGAAACGCCAAAAGAGACTCCAGCTGCGAGCCACTCAGTGGGACCAGGCAGGCAGCCACGTGAGGGAGGGAAACAGAAAAAAAAAAAAAATGGTACATGCAGGGAGAAGCTGGGACTGCCTGCGGGAAACACGATAAGGGAAGGGGGGGGGCCCTTGGAGCAGGTTACACCGCGGGAGGGAAGGGGGAGGGGCTAAAAGGAGCAGGCCACATTGTGCTAAGAGTAGGGAAGGGGGGTAGGGGAAAATGCTGATACTGTTGCACAGGGACTTGGAGGGGAAGGGAAATACCTGGAGGAAAGACACAGGGAGAGGGACAGAAAGACAGAGAAAGGGGGGCCAGGGAGAGAGAGAGACAGTGGGAGGGAGAGAGACAGAAAGACAGACATACATATACTCTTTTCAGAAAGCTACATGGAGATTCACTCCATGCAGAGATTTTAAAGGGGTATGTCTTGCGTATGGTTTCAGTGAGGCTAAAATCGACACATGTATTCCTCATTTTACAACAAGCGTACACATGTATGGCGACAAATTTCTACATCAGGCTTTATACCAGCTCAAAGACATGCATAGGTTTCCGTGAGATTAAGGGTATCATTCTCTATAATTCCATGTAGTTTATTTCCACCTCCAAAATAAAACCAAGTTAAAACTGCATAATCAGTGGCAAGTACACCTGAAGGTTTGTAAAAATGTGGCCAGCAGACTGCCTTCATTTGTTGTGAGCTGCGCTCCTTCCTTGGGTCACATTAACAGGTAACTCATTTGTTTTCAGATCCGGTGCACTCTGTACACTAGAAATAAAAACATAGCAAAGTATGAGAAATAGCTAAAAATATAGCTACATCAATAGGACATAGGGCCATAGCTAGGTTTAAGTGCAGCCAGTGTAGCCACACGGGGATAAGATTAAGCTCCGTCTATTGGCTTACCTTGATAGTGTGGCGCAAGTGAGCAGGATGAGGATGTTTGGGAGCATGCCGCGCAGGGCACATTTCCAGCTTGCAGTGCTCCAGATGGGACATGTGCCTTGTCCGTGACTCTCTCCGAAAAAAAAAACAGTGTTCATCTATTTTGCTTACCAGAATATCCAAGATAAGGAACTTAATTGTTGTCAAACAGAACACAAACCCCTGGATTTTACATATTGCACCCAAAATTGGATGTTAATCGAAGATGCTTATGAGCCAATTAATGGCAATAAATTGATTTTAATCATTGCAGTTAATTGGCATAATTAAATATTTGCTTGTGCATTTTCCTAGGCACCACCCACCTAAATTCCCTAGTATGCAACTCAAAAGGGAGCATGGCTAAGAGCAGGATGAGGCGTTCCAAAAAACTGTGTGTGTAGTTATAGAATAGCGCCATGCCCGCTCCCAAATTCCAAGAGTAGGGAGTTTGCATTTACAGCAGGTTTCAAACCAGCACCCAAATTTGTGTGCAGGCATGGGCTCTAAGGCCCTGATTCTATAAAGTCCACCTCAAGTTAGGTTCTGATAAATAGGCTTAATTGGTGTCAGTACTGGCACTCAAAACTTTACAATAGGCTTTAATTGATCATAATTGAAAGTTAGATACCTAAATTGAAGAACTCTATTCTATAAAAAGTAGGCATTTAGCCCTAAGTGCTTACACTAACAGTGAGCATGGTTAGGGGCGGATGATAGGCGTGTTTTCGAGTAAGGCGCCTTTGTGAATTAGGTGCCATTCAGTGCCGATATCGGTGCCTAACTTTAGGTGAAGAAAGCCCTAGCCTAAATTGAGGACATCTAAATGTTAAGATTCAGAGCCCCGCTTAAGCATGATTCTATAAACGGGAGCCTAAGTTTTATAGAATTGGGGGCTGATTCTATAAACAACGCCTAAATTGGCTAGCGCCTGAAAAAAAGGTGCTGACCGCATGTCAATCACGCTTGGGTGCCGTTTACAGAGATTATCTCGGAGAGAACGAGACCAGAAGGCTTTGAGCATGTGCAAATGCTCAAAGCCTAGTCCAGCCCGGCAGAGGAAGAAGGAGGATCTCTCTCGCCCGGCCCAGCCCAGCCCAAACTAACGAGGGAGGATCTTCGGGCACTGGCACTGGCACATGCTGTGCATTGGTGCTGGTGCCGGTGCCCAATCGGGTAAGAGTTGTCTTTGCGGTGCTGGGGGGGATGTAGGATCGTGGGGGAGGGGGGGTGACGTGAGCGAGGGGGAGGATGCCGGTTCGCAGGGGGAATGCCGGATCAGAATGTAAAAAAAAAATTGTAAAATGCGCTCACATGTATAACGCACATGGTTATGCACGGTTTGTAAAATCGTGTATAACGCGCGCGTTATATGCGTGAAAATACAGTGTTTTCCAGCACCTAAATATGGGTGCCATTTACTGACTCTGCTCCAAAGAGATTTTACTGCTGGATTTCTGAACTGTTTGCTGTACCTTTTGAAAGTAGTTTATAAATTTGCAGCTGGATAGCACATTTTCACACGCCTGTTTTACAAAATCATGTCAACCTACTTTACAAAACACTAGCACATATGCGAAAGAATCTTCATGCATATGAAGAGCAATTCTATAATTGGGCACCTGCATTTAGTTGCTTCTAAAGTTATACACACCCTTGCCATATTTGGGTGCCTTAAATTATACCAGGTGCAATGAAATGTGGATGCTCAGAAGCCATTATAGAACAAGCTCTTACCATGCAACATCAATGCACCTAAAAGGAAGGTGCCCACTTATCAAATTACCCCATAGTGCTATTACTTACATCAGCTCAGTATCGTTCCAAAATGATGCATCTAAACTAAGAATTTTTTTTATCAATTTGCATACCCAAACTCTGCCTCTGCGTAAATGAGTAAATACCAGCATTTACGTATATTCTCATCAACATGAGCTACTGTTAAATCGTGTTATTTTACTAC
The DNA here is from genome assembly GCF_902459505.1 of Geotrypetes seraphini. NCBI lineage: Eukaryota > Metazoa > Chordata > Amphibia > Gymnophiona > Dermophiidae > Geotrypetes > Geotrypetes seraphini. The sequence goes on along the minus strand of NC_047086.1, from coordinate 307,865,696 downwards.
AGGTCCCATTTTAGTGGGGGGGTCCTTTCACTAAGCTGTGCTAAAAAGTGGCCCTTTTGCATGTTTAATGTACAGTGCTGCGTGCATCTGGTAGCGCTATAGAAATAATAAATAGTAGTAGTAGTAGTTACTAATAACTGGGGTCAACATTAAACTAACCTATCTTAACAGAAACCCATGTTGATAACTTTCCTTCATACTGCATAAAAGTTTTTCATTCCTTTTAAATGTACTCCTTACATTTGCAGAAATTGGCATCATTTCATAAAATAAATACCAGGAATCGATTAATCTCAGTGTAATGTGACTTTTCAGACAACCAATTAAACAGAATTTTCTACCATAAAGAAAAAAATACTAACGCCTGCAGTGGCATTGTAATAGTACAGTAACAAAATGAATGGAGCACTAATAATGTATATAACGTGATTTAAATCAAGGGAAAAAAGACCTCAAAATACCCCTAAAGTGTGATCAATAAAGTCACAAATATTTCGGGGTTAGGTATCATCACCGGTCAAAAACCCTTGAATTTTTTGATATTTTTACTTTTAATTGATTTTTAATATTTAAAATATTTTTTCTATTATTATAAATATAGTGTATATCTGTTTCATATTTGCATTTTCCTTCTCTGAACAATTGAGCATTTAAATGACCAGCAATTATTGGTTCAATACCATAATAATCATCATGCGAAACGGACCGGGCCTCCGTTGGGTTATCAAAGATAAGTGCTTACTATTATTCAAATACAAGTATGATGATTATTATGGTATTGAACCAATAATTGCTGGTCATTTAAATGCTCAATTGTTCAGAGAAGGAAAATGCAAATATGAAACAGATATACACTATATTTATAATAATAGAAAAAATATTTTAAATATTAAAAATCAATTAAAAGTAAAAATATCAAAAAATTCAAGGGTTTTTGACCGGTGATGATACCTAACCCCGAAATATTTGTGACTTTATTGATCACACTTTAGGGGTATTTTGAGGTCTTTTTTCCCTTGATTTAAATCACGTTATATACATTATTAGTGCTCCATTCATTTTGTTACATTACATGATTATTTGGACACTATCTTGTTTTCCATTCTTTCATTCAGCTAATTGTAATAGTACAGACCATGACTGCATAAAAGCACCTTTTCTTTATAATAGTCACTTCATATCTTCAATAAAGGACTAGTTCTAGAGGGGAATATATTGTTTTTTCTAGGTGATGTCTGCTGTGAAGATGAGACAATTTTTCTTTGGCATATTATACAAAAGGAACAGCAATGATTTCCAGAGCTTGGGTTGACTATTATTCACTGTAACCAACTGTAAATCTTTCTACTTGAGGCACTCAGCAATCTCTTCATGAACACTATTTTTGCCTCATTGTTTTAATTTCGTAAAGGATTTTTTTTTTTTTTTTGCATGTCTTCACTGCTTTTACATTCAAAGGTTGATGAATATGTTAGATATGCTTTTTATAAATGGGGAATTATGGGATTTATTGTATGAGTAATCAAAAATGTGCCATACCCCAACATAATGACATAAAGAAAAGTCAACAATTGTAATTTTCTTGTTCAAAACTCTTTTATGAACTAACTGCAAATATAGTCTGTTGCTTGCAAAATGTCTTCTAATAGGAAAAAACCCAATGGATTAATTAATGCCTTTTTGGTAAATCTGTGACATTTAAGTGGAAAATTTGCTTATGATTATGTTATTATTATTTTATGTGTCATACATCAAAAACTTTAAATAAGTGATGCTTTCATACTTCAATCTTTGTTAATGCAGAATAATAAAGTTCTTCAAGAAGACCAATCTTATATTTCCTTGTGAGGTTTTTAATTTTTTAGATCAGCTTAGCCAGTGAGCAGACGAGATTCCCAAGAAACTACCACACACTGGAAGTCATTAGAGAAATGTTTTTCCAAATGGAACCTGTCTTATATAGATGGAAAATGGCCTTCATCATATCACATGGCTATATCTCCCAAATTGACAATACACATGCCCCAGGATTCTGTATAGGTCACCCAAAGGTAGGCAGCAAATCTGGGCACAAATCATAGATCCCATATAAACTAATTAATCAGGTGTTAGCACTCAATAATTGATGTTAATTGGTAATCATTAGGAGTTACTTGTGAATCTGTCGTATGACTCGTTCTATAACATGCATACCTAAATCTTTTTGACAAAGAAATATTTAGGTCAGATGATGTGGAGTAAAACTGAAGGAGGGACTTCCTTGAAGAAGCTGTAAGGTAAAGGTAAAACATGTTAGAATGACTGGTCCATTACCGACATTGATGGAATGCCAGCACAACTTACAGCTAAGTTTTTTTGTAAAAACTATTTTTTAGAAGTTTCAAGTTTCAGGTTTATTTAAAATTTCTTATATACCGCCCAATCAACCTTCTAGGTGGTGTATAAAATCATAAAAACATAAAACATACTTTAACTAAAATACAAGTTTAAGCTGACAATGCATCACCAAACAGTAACAATAACAAAGATTTTAAAAAACAAAGATAAACATGAACAAAAGGTAAAAAGGTAAGAACTACAATAGTCATCACTTCTCGCAAGTCCTGTGATACACTGATGTCAGCCATTCAGGAAGTGGAGCGGGGTCAGGCAAGAGAGTGAAAGCCCACACCTGCGCCACTCTGCCGCAAGAGATGAGGAAGCTGTCCAGTGAGGGAGGGGCAGGAGCAAGGGAAGCTACTGCTGATACAGCACTGGACCACCGGAATTTAAAGGTAAGGGGGGGAGTATATTCGCTCTATAAGATGCACCTACATTTCTACCCATTTGGGGGGGGAAAAGTGCGTCTTATGGAGCGAAAAATACAGTACATTTCTGACTGTATCATCTATAAAATGCCTTCACTACAGCTCAAAAACATTTAAATCAGATAATGGAATATCCTATATTTAAAAGCTTTATATGACCTCTGTGTATAATCATCAGTCTATTATTTATCCCAAAACATTTAAATTTAGCTTTATTTAAAATACAGTATATAAAATACTTATCTTAAAATTTAGAGATCTCTCTTAAAACACCACTTCTTCCATCCAAAATACCAGACACACAATCGTGTTTTGAGTTAACACGCTGCTTCAGGGACCAGCTTCTTACAGAAACTTCCACTGAGCTTCAAAAATATCGGGGTCCTTTTATTAAGCTGTGCTAAAAAGTGGCCAGTGATATCCCCATTGCAGAGCTTTCCCATACACTGAGGTTACTTTTAGCATTGCAGGGGAAAATGGCTCCATTTTCTATATTACTGACATCAATTTTCTAAGTGCTAAGTGGACCACACACTAATCACTTTTCTTGACACTTTTCATTTTGATAATATGAAACAAAATGAAAAGCGTCGAGAAAAGTGTGGAATAACTTGTAAGTTTCTTGGTTCTATATCAATCTCTATGTATGTGCAAATAGCAGAAAAGAAGGTACCAAGCCTCGGGTTAGAATAGAACAACGAAAGACGAGGCACAGGAGATGTCAAAACTAACCTTCAGTTACATAAACTTTATTGGTGATTTTTCAAAGTCCAAAAACAAGTCCTTAACATACAAAATGAATGTGGTCCCAACTCGGATCCAAGTTTTGGCGACTGTGTCACCTTCCTTAGGGGACAATGAAGGACTTGTGATGCTCTGCTAAAATTGTGCATTAACTCGTCGGTGTCTCGGTACTGAAGGTTGGTTTTGTCATCTCATTTCGTTGTTCCACATCATTCTGTTCATGGTTAGGCTGAGAACTTTTCAGCAACCCCTCGTAGAAGCCCTTATATTCACATAAAATATGGTTTTATATGTGAAAAAGATGATAAAATTACCCCCAATGAGGTCCAAAGCAGATAGTAATATATTTTTGGACCAACAATTCATGACAGACATCAAAGCAGCAACGTTCTTTTTAGAGAACAATGGTTTCTTCCTAGGCATCTTCTATGAATTGCATTCCCATTCTCTTGACGGTTGATGCAAGAACCCTTACATCAGCTACAGTGAGAGAGAAGGACGCTTTGCTTTATCAGGAACTAGACAGCTTGCCGTTATTGATGGAACTATAAATTCTATTTCACATCAGAAAATTTTAGAGGAGAATGTCAAGCCATCCATCTGTAAGCTGCAGCTGAGCTGAAAGTGAGTCGCACAGCAAGACAATGATCCTAAATATTCAATTAAAGCGTTCAATACAAAAGTGTTGAAGAAGACAAGATTTTGTATTTTTTGATTGGCCATAATTAAATCCTACTGAAATATTGAAAATGGGTTTTCATTCCTCTCCTTAAAATTAGATATTATATTAACACGTTTCTATCAGTATCTTTTCTTTTTTTTTCTTGCTAATATGATATTAGTGGAAGCAGTGAGAGAACTGAAGGACTCAATTGATATGACTTTAAAAGGGTGATGTATTAAAACAGCCCAATGTTTGTTTATGACATTGTCTATGTAATATTCACAGTACAAGCTGAATATCTTCAAAATTTATAACCACACCAAATTGATATTCATAGGATTATACTGTCAGAAACCAAGTGCCATAGACTATTCAGTTTGTGAAAACGGTAAAGACCTCAGTGTTTCTCAGGAAAAATCCTGTGAAACCATCTATGACAATAATGATACTGTCATAGAAAAATACATCCTTGGTCTTATGGGTTAAGGCCATATCGCCTTAACCCCTCTAGTGAAAAAACCCGACCTCGACCCTTCCACACCATCCAGCTATCGCCCAACAGCAAATATCCCTCTCCTAACTAAGTTGCTCGAGACCATCATATCGACCCAACTCTCATCCTATTTAGAGAAATTCTCCATTCTTCTACCTTACCAATATGGCTTTCGCCCCAATTTCAGCACCGAATCCCTACTGACCTCCCTAATCTCCAAGGTTCAACAACTTCACTCCCGCAACAAGTTCGCCGTCCTCCTGCAATTCGATCTTTCTGCCGCTTTCGACGTTGTTCACCATGATATTCTAATCTACCAACTCTCCGAGATCGGCATCACCTCTACAGTCCTTGATTGGTTCTCAAAATTCCTCCGCTCCCGATCCTACATTGTCAATAGGAATGGCACCTCATCCTCCCCCTGGATACCAAGCTGTGGAGTCCCGCAAGGATCACCTTTATCACCTATCCTTTTCAATATTTATATGACCTCTCTAAAACTCCTCCATTTATCCCCCCTTGAAACAATATACACCTATGCTGATGACATCCTAGTCCTTCTCGAGACCGACTCGAACCTCACTAATCTCTCAGAGAACATATCCTCTTGTATCTCGAACCTCCAATCCTGGGCCCACACCGTCCAAATGAAATTGAATGAATCCAAGACAAAACTACTCTGGCTTGGCCCAAATTTAGCTCAGCTACCCACCTCAATCCCACTGCCCTCTGGCTCCACTCTGCAGCTTGAATTCTCCAGCAAGGTCCTGGGCGTCATCATTGACTCTACATTGTCCTTCAATGACCACCTCAACTCCCTGGTAAAAAAATGCTACTTCAGCCTACACATGCTGAGGAAAGTAAGATCCTGCTTCCACCAAAAACATTTTGCCGTTCTCGTCCAATCCATCATCCTCTCCAGACTGGACTACTGCAACTCTATCTTCATAAGCCTAACAAAGAAAAACCTTCACAGACTCCAACGGATCCAAAATGCTGCGGCCAAGCTTATCTTTGCAAAAAGTAAATTCGATCACGTCTCACTGCTCCTTTCCAAGCTTCATTGGCTCCCGATAATTTCCAGAGTTCACTTCAAATGCATCTGCCTAACTTTCAAGATCCTCCACGGCATCCTTCCTCCTTTAATTCCACTTTCTTGGAATTCCTCAAATCTTAATACCACCAGATCTACCCAAAAATCGAAATTATCCTTCCCCTCATTAAAAGGCATTTCCCACCCAGGAAAACTGGGGACTTCCCTCTCCTTCAGATTCATCGAGCTCTGGAACAACCTTACCTCCCCTCTTCTAAACCTGAGTGCTCTTCAACCCTTCCGTAAACATCTGAAAACCTGGCTCTTCTCCAAAACCTAACACTCCCCCCATTTCTGACATCCTAACACTCTAACATTCTTCTCCCCTCTGATCTTCATCTAGCCCTTCCATGGAGTTCCTTCTCATTACAATTCCTGTAAACCGTGCCGAGCTCCACAACTATGGAGATGGTGCGGTATACAAACCCAAGGTTTAGTTTAGTTTAGTTTAGTTCTACCGTTACACATTCACCATTTATATTATTTTCCTTTTAAACTTTTTACTATTATTTAAAATTTTGTGAAAAAGTGAGCACTTATCTTAATATTTCCTTCCGACAGTGCAAAATCACCGCAGTTGCAGTTTAAAATGTAGTGCGGTATCAGTCCAACGCTCTTGGAAAATTTCAGTTCATTCTTATTTATATAGAAATATCCCGACAGGCCCTGTTTTGCCCTATGGCTGCATCAGGGGATTATCTAAAAAGACAAAATGCAACTAATCATTTACAGAAATACATCTTTCTCGTAAGAACAGCCTTAGTTTAGAAGCTACTTAATTTAAATTACGAGCCACTCTTCAATGATTCTCTCTCAAAGAAATGGCGGCTCGGCGTACTACTGGGTTTATAAAGAAAACAAGGAACAGCACCGCACCAATCATCAGCTGAGAAACACGGAGCCACAACCAATCATCATGACTTCCGGGTTTTTCTTCAAAAAAACGTGCGCCACTCGATCTTAACATTTAAACCGTATGGAATATAGGTCTTTAATCTAAATATCCATTTCTGTTCTTTCTGTCTGAGATATGCTTTAAAATCACCCCCCTTATTTGAGGGATATAACTTTTCTATAATCCAGCAGCGCATTTCAGAGAATTTATGATTGGTATCTAAGCAGTGCTGCACCATAGGTGCCTCTATTTTACAACAGGTCAAACAAGACCTGTGTTCAATAATTCTAGTTCTAAATTGTCTAGAGGTCTGCCCTATATACAGTAAATTACAGGGACAACTAATGGCATAGATGATCCCACTAGTGTCACAGGACGTAGCTGATGTCAAAAAATATTCTTTATGATCATATGGTTTAACAAAAGATCGACCTTCTTGCATGTTGTTACATACTGAGCAATGTCCACATTTTAAGTGACCTACTTGACCACCTTGACCTAATCTAACTATCTGATTTTGAACAGCCCCCTTACTAGTAGGACTTATTTGTCCCCGTGTCATTCTCTAATGCTAGGTGCTAGCTGTCATGACTGCCGATAGCAGAGCTAAACATACTTCCACGGTACCATGACTGCTAAGAAGTACTGCCCGAGTCAGACATCCCCATTCACAAGCCTCCATCTCTCAGCACAATTTCCTTAATCCCAGAGCACATTATGCAGCCCCTCAAGCCAGCACTCTGACCACCCAACTCACACCCTGTCCCATCATTTAAGCCTCTTCACAAGACCCCTCACAAGTCTCTGTCCCTCAGCAATAATCCCCACCTCCTCATAAGCTCCCTGATGATGCAGGGCAGATGGTGGCCATGCTCCCAGCTTTTACCACACAGCCTTTGCATTTCCTCTTTGGCAATTTTGTGTTAACTGTGCACTAAGTGCAAAATTTATCAGACTTTATGTTTATTAAAATCTGATATATCGCCAAATCTTACAACAGTTCTCAGCAGTTTACATAATAATAAAAAGAAAAATCCAATAAAGAACCAAAAAGGGTCGCCATAAAAATATAGGACAGCACACAGAAGATACAATCATACAACATCACACACAGGATTTAATCATATAACATATTGACCTTTTTTTCTCTGTTTTGAGGAGTGCCTAAAAGCTTCTCAATCAATGAATGTGATCAACTGGAAAAGAATCTACACCAAAAGCTAACTGACAAAAATGAGTCTTTAATAATGTCTTAAAGGCCTTAAGATTTAAGATTAGTAAAAGGGCTCCTTAGAGATTTAAAAAAAAAAAAAAAAAAAAAGGGCTGAGATTCTGCTCTATTTTGTCAGGCAGGAACTGCCCCCAGCCAGCTAAATTGCACACAGCTCGCTATTTGCCGATATTCAGCGGGAAATAACATAAGAACATAAGAACATAAGCAGTGCCTCCGCCGGGTCAGACCATAGGTCCATCCTGCCCGGCAGTCCGCTCCCGCGGCGGCCCGAACAGGTCACGGCCTGTCTGAGTCACCAGAAGGGGCCCCCTTGCCACCTTGGTTTCCCATTGAGTTCTATCTTCCCATCGAAGTCCTAACCCTCCGGTCTTGCACATGCACGACCAGAGCAGGCCGCGACCCCTGGTTAGCTTTCTATACCTGTGTTACATCTCAGCACCTCTCTCAGTATCCCACGATCCCCCTATCCCTCAGGAATCCGTCCAATCCCTGTTTGAATCCTTGTACCGTACTCTGCCTGATCACTTCCTCCGGTAGCGCATTCCAAGTGTCCACGACCCTTTGGGTGAAAAAAAACTTCCTTGCATTTGTTCTGAACCTATCTCCCTTCAGTTTCTCCGAATGCCCCCTCGTGCCTGTTGACCCCTTCAGCCTGAAGAATCTGTCCCTATCCACCCTCTCTATGCCCCTCATGATCTTGAAGGTCTCTATCATATCTCCCCTGAGCCTCCTTTTTTCCAGAGAGAAGAGCCCCAGCCTATCTACTGCTGAATATCCCATTCAGCAGATAACCTGGAACTAGCTATGTTACATGACACAGCCGGTCACTGCCAATATTCAGTGGGTTGGCAGCTAAGTTCAGCGGCCAGATAGACCCGCATAAAAAGCAGTTCTATCTTTGGCCACTATAACTTAGCCAAAAAAAAAAAAAACAACCTCCCTGGAAATTCAATGCATCATCAGATACGGCACTGGCATTGAATTTCTGAGTTTGCCGCAGACAGCGGTCTGAATCAGGCAGAATATGTGTGTCCAAATTTCAAATAGCAACAAGCACATAGTGAAAGCAGAATAACAATATTATTATTAACAAAGAACCATAATGATTCCTGGAAATGTTTATAAATGAGTAATATTTACCGAATCACAAACTGAAGGCTCCTTTTACAAAGATGCGCTAGTGTTTTTAGCGCACGCACCGGATTAGCGCGTGCTATAGTGTGCGCTACCTGAAAAATTACTGCTTGCTCAAGAGGAGACGGTAGCAGCTAGCGCGCGCTATTCTGCGCGTTATGGCCCTAACGCACCTTTGTAAAAAGAGCCCTGAGTAAAAGAGGAATGCCAACAGGGAACTGTGTGAATCACAGTGCAATATGGTCAGCTGACTGGCTAGTTCCAAATGGAAATAAAGAAAATTAAAAACTTGCATTAGTAATCTTAGATATTCCTTCAATATGTTGGAAGAAAATTATAAAAATGAAAAACAATCTATAATAATAAAATGCTAGCCGCGCATGCGCACTCTCGCTGCGTGTTCCCTGAGATCTGATCTGTCATGCTAGGCGAGAGTGCGCATGCGCGGAGTACGTCACCAGCCGATGATTGCCTCCACAAGCCCGCTCCCAGCCAGCTGACAATCTACTCCACAAGCTGGGACTGGGGCACAAAGAGCGCCTCTTGCCCCCCTCCCCCTCCCTCGGGACGAACCGAAAAACGGAGCCCAGCAACTTTCTGACCCGGCTCTTGCGATGACCCCGCCGCCCGGGACCCGAGTCCTTTGCCGCCCCACCCTTCCCTTCCCTTCCCGCGGACCCGACTATGAACCTGGCGATCCAGCAGCGTATGCAGCAGTCTTCACACGCTGATTCGGGCCCTTCCACTGCCCTGATTTGCTCTGCCGCGTCTCTGATGATGTCATTAGGGATGTGCCAGAGTAAATCAGGGCAGTAGAAGGACCTGAAGCAGCGTGTGAAGACTGCTGCACACGCTGCTGGAATCGCCAGGTTCGTAGTCGGGACCATGGGAAAGGGAAAGGGGGGGTAGAGGAAACACTAATGCTGCTGCACAGGGAAGTGGTGTGGGGGTAGGGAAATGGAGGGGGAGGGGATGCTGCTTTGGACAGACAGACAGACAGAGGGAGGAAGAAAGACAGAAAGAAAAGAAGAAAGACACAGGGGCAGGGAGATACACAGAAAGACATACAGACAAAGGGGGCCAGGGACAAAGACAGACAGAAAGACAGCAGGAGGGACAGAGAGAGACAGAAATAAAGACAGACATATATTCTAGCACCCATTAATGTAACGGGCTAAAATACTAGTAAGGTAATAAGTAACCTGTATGTCCATGCATGATTCTTCGGTCATCAGCCACTTGAATGGGCAGCTTGTACTGAAAAGAAAGAAAAAGTGTTTGGTGCAAGCAAAATGATTTTGTACATCTATCTGGAGTCTGAATTGCCCTCCAGGGCTACAACTGGAAATAACCCTGCTTCTCTGTTTATTGCTGAACAACTCTTGGAATGACCTGTGTTGAAGATTTCTTATTTACTGCTTTGGATCAAAATGTTCAGACTGTACAGTAGCCTGTGTTTTAGCATGGTTTTGTTCTCAGCTTCAGTCTGGAAAGGAAAAGAGACATCTGTAGAAATAACAGACTGTGTATGGTTTCGTGATTTAAAAAAACAGCCTTGGATTTGCAGTGTGCCTCTCCCAACCTCCCATTAAGATCAAGGACCGTCAAACTTATTTCAAGTCCCTGAAAAGCTACTGAGCAACACTTCATTCTTTCCCCATCCACAGATTTATTTTCCCCATCTTCAGTTACCAATCCATTCATCTACAGTGGTGCCTCACACAACAAACTTAATTGGTTCCAGGAGCAAGTTTGTTATGCGAAAAGTTCGTTTTCCCATAACAATACATGTTAAAAAAAATAATTCGTTCTGTAGCATAAAATATGCTAAGATGACATAAAAAAAGATAAATTTTTTGTTATTATTTTTATTTAGATACATCTAACAACATAATTGTTTTTTAAAACAACACACATTGTTTAAATTTAAAGACAGACTAAGTAGAGTCTAATTTTACAGTGAGAGAGGGCAGAGTCTCAGCGGCAAAAACTGGGACTGTTCATTTTTTTTTTTTCTAGCATCGGGGAAGCGGCGAGAGTAGCTCCGCCCCCCCAACGCATCAGCAGTAGGCGCCGGGCCCCTGCGAGCCGACTGTCCGACACTGCACAGGGAGCCAGGCGGAGAGAGGGCAGTTAAAACGCGGTGCCTGCGCGGAAGGATGCAGCTCGGGCGACTTCGTTGTGTGAAACGAAGTTCGTTGTGGGAAGCAAGACCTGAAGTTCGTTGTGCGCAGCGTTCGCTGTGCGAGGCGTTCGTTATGCGAGGCACCACTGTATTTGCAATATTAAACAAAACTATTTTATGTGAACGTATCAAGTACACCACAAGAAAAAAAGGAGATACTACCCTCCCAGGCAGAAAGGCAAGAAAAACAGTGAAGGTGACCCTAGGTGCTCAATATCCTTATTATATACACATTTTATTTGGCCACATGGCCTACTATGAGCAATAGAGACACAGAACTCGTAAAATAATGTATGCTTTTTTTTATTATTCAATTAGGATACCGCTGAAAAGGCAATAAGAATAGGTGAGAAGTACATAAGAATAGCCTTACTGGGTTAGACCAATGGTCCATCAAGTCCAGTAGCCCATTCTCATAGTGGCCAACGCAGGTTACAAGTGCCTGGCAAAACCCAAATAGTAGCAACATTTCATGTCACTGATCCCAGAGTAAACAACACAGATATAATTCTGGCTACCTTATTAGGCAGACTGGATGGACAATACAAGTCTTTATCTGCCGTCATTTGCTTTGTTACTATCCTCACAGGCCTTTTTTGCTGTGAATAAGTAGGTAACTCCTTATTTAACTTCTTACATCACTTGAGAAATTGTCCTCATAAAGGAATATTATGTTATTGCCTTTTCAAAATGTCATTACACATGTCCACAAAATTATTTTGCCCCACAGTTCACACTGCTCTTGGGAGAGGAGGGGTTAACCATAACTTCATCAAGCACAGGAAAGGAAAAAAAAAGCCTCTGCCAGTTATATATGAGATAATGTCTCAATGCAGCTGATGACTGTAACACTCATAGTTTCAAGTTTCAAGTTTATTAGGATTTGATATACCGCTTATTAAGGTTATCTAAGCGGTTTTTACAATCAGGTACTCAAGCATTTTCCCTAACTGTCCCGGTGGGCTCCCAATCTATCTAACGTACCTGGGGCTATAGAGGACTGAGTGACTTGCCCAGAGTCACAAGGAGCAGCGCGGGGTTTGAACCCACAACCCCAGGGTGCTGAGGCTGTAGATCCAACCACTGCGCCACACACTCCTCCAAGTTGTGCCTGGTGTCCGGGGAGATTCAACTGATTGCTTATATCAAGGAAGAGTGTGAGAGAAAATGAATGCGTTGAGCTAGAAATAAGTTTCCTGATGAGAGACAGAACTACAACTAATACCTTGAGAGGTGGGAAATCTAAGTCTAACACACATTGGAATCTATTCACGAAGGTACTATTGGTTTATACTCTCACACAAATGATCTCCTGTTATTTAGAAAACAAATTGGGCCTGCTTTGGTTCATTTCTCTGCTTTTTGGATCCTTTTAGTCCATTAAGGATAAGTATGTTGGAGGACATTTCCCTTTAAATGACAAGAAACTATCTCTGTGAGCAGGGATAAGCTTGGGGAGGGGTTGAGTAATGAAGGAGAGAAGTGGAATAACTGCCTTATGTCCCCACATGGTTTATATAACAGGCTGAATGAAGAAGCTGTGCATGGAGGAAAGACAGGCGTGCCATCATCAGCCATGCAGCATGAAGGAAGGGCCTCATCATCAGCCTCACAATGCCCCATGCATAAAAAAAGGAGAGCGTGCTTACTAGGGTGGGAGAAGGGAAGGGGGAGCATGCTTGCTTGGGTCTTGGCAGGGGAAGAGTAATTACTGGTGTCTGAATGGGAAGGAAATGGGGAAGATTTGCCAATGTTAAGGGGGAGAAGAGGGAAGGGGGAGACTGCTTGAAGGTGCCTTGGAAAGGAGGGGGAGAGGGAAGGCTAGGGTGTGAGGGGAAGAAAGTTTTGGTTTGAGTCCAGGGGAAACCAGTGACAATCTTCCTCTCGCCATGCTCTTCAACTAAGGGGATTGGGGGGAGGTTTTTTATGCATAGACATCTAAGTTCCAATTTTACAAAGCCAGGATATGAATGTCCAAAACTGAAGAATGTACAAATGGCAAGAGGGTGTAGCCTAGGCATATTTTGGATGGGAATAGGGCAAGCTCAAAAAGAGATGGCTATTCCCCATTTCAGAAGGGGAATAAAAGTTTGTGACCACAAAGAGAGTCGTTTAGAGCAGTGATTCCCAACCCTGTCCTGGAGGAACACCAGGCCAATTGGGTTTTCAGGCTAGCCCTAATGAATATGCATGAGAGAGATTTGCATATGATGGAAGTGATAGGCATGCAAATTTGCTTCATGCATATTCATTAGGGCTAGCCTGAAAACCCAATTGGCCTGGTGTTCCTCCAGGACAGGGTTGGGAACCACTGGTTTAGAGCACTGTTCCCTAGTTAAGTGGGAGTCCTCCAACTGCATTGTTGCCAGTGGGGGGCAGTGCTTCAATACTGTGCTTTCAATTGCTAAGGACATGCAGGTTCCCTGAAGTTCTATAGAGCTTTCCAATTCCTCACTATTGAAAATGTGACTGTGCAATAGCACCCCCTACTGGCAAGACTGTAGGTGGCCGACTCCTGCTCAGCTTAGAAGGAACAGTGGTTGGGAGTTAGAACTGTTATATGGAACACCAAAGTACTCCTATTGAGCACCGCTCCACTGAAGGGATTACAGAAAGTTACCTCCTTCATCTTCCAGTGGCTGGTGTCCCCATAACCCACCCCCACCTCTCTGAAAGTGAAACAGGCAATGGATACTGGAATCCGTGATAGTTTTAAGAGAAATAGATGTCTATGTTTCAAAAATGTCTAACATAACTGCTTATGTTTCGGCACATAAATATCTAAATCACTGGCGTAGCGAGGGTGACCAGCACCCGGAGCAGTGGCACCCCTCTCCTGCCCTCTTCCCCTCCCCGTGCCATGAACCCGTGCCCCTTTTCCATAACTTTTTAAGTTCAGCGTGAGCAGCGAAGAACTTGCTGTCTTATCAGCTTCAGAGCTCTCTCTGACATCACTTCCTCCTGGAACTGATGTCAGAGAAAACGCCAAAGCCGACTTGGGCAGCAAGTTCATTGCTGCTTGTGCCGAAGTTAAAAAGGTACGGGGAATGGACACAGGTGTGCGCACTGCAGGTGGATGAGGGGTGCTGGCGCCCCGAGGAAGATCAAGCCTGGGGGCAGACCGCTCCCCCCCCATCCCTCTTACTACACCACTGGTCTAAGTTGCCATTTCATATCACAGAAGTTCATATCCTAACAATCTTTAAGGGCTCCTTTTATCAAGCCGCGCTAGCGGGGTTAACGCGTGTGACTTTTCATCACGCGTTAACCCCTGCGCTGGCCTAAAAACTACCGCCTGCTCAAGGGAGGCGTTAGCGGCTAGCGCGGCCGGCAGTTTAGCACACAGTATTATGCGCGTTACACTGCTAGCGCGGCTTGATAAAAGGAGCCCTAAGTTCTTGTATTGTCTTATTGATATTTTAGATGTCTATTTTTTAATGTGTATTTTCCTGGTGCTAACAAGGCTAAGTTAGAACTTGAGAAAAAAAAAAAAAAAAAAAAACTACAAACGCTGCAGAAGACTCCATTTTTTTTTTTTTTTTTTTTTCAAGATGGCGGACCATTAAGTCATCTATTACTCTGTCTCCTTCAGACAACTTTTTATTTTTTCCTTTCTTTTGTCTTTTATAATTTTTTATTGTTAGTTTCCAATTTTTTTTTTTTTTTTACTTTATCTTAGATCTTAATTTATTCATCTGAGTTTATTTTTCTTTGTTATATATTTATTTTTCATATTACCTACTGTTTTTATGATTTGACCGTTGGTTCTGGTTCGACGGTTGAAGGGCCTTGCACTTGAGGATAGTTGGACTGTGAGGTGGCGGCTGGGAGAGACCGGACTGGGACCTAGTTCTGGGTGGAGTTGTGGAGGACTAGGTCTAAATCCTTTGATCCTGTATGCCGACAGCTGTATGCTGCAGCTTACCCCTGTTTGGAAGCTGAAAGGGAGATGGCAGATTTAGGGCGGGCGGTCGGAGGCAACGACAGAGTCGAATTCCTTAGGCGAAAACAGTGCAGAAGTAGTGCTGCAGTCGTTGGCCTACGATCGGAGGAGCTGGAGGGAACTTCCTGCGAGGCCAAATATCAGGGTATACTTGGTGAATCGCGCTGGATATTTGCCAGATATCCAGCTTCGGCGACCTATAGTCAGAGCGATCCTCTTCGCCACTTCTGCCTGTCTCCTGCGCATCTGGCCCTGATGGCAGCGGCATATTCAAGGCTTGCCCGGCTCATAGTCTGAAAACTTCTCCCTCGAAGTCCCAGCATCCATCAGCCTGGTTTTTCTCAGAAGTTACTCGACGTTATTGGGAGTCCATGCACAGTGGGGAAGGTAGCAGCAGCAAATCAGAGGTTCACTGGTCAGTTCCAGCTCCAGCGGCACCAACACGTACCAGAATCGGCACCGAATGGCTTTTTCACAGAGGAAAGGATTGCATTGAGAAGACCATCACAGAGGAGGAGACATGGACAGCATAGACCTATCAACCAAATCTCTTACCTGTAGAAGTCTTTTATCTGGAAGCTGAAATTGTGGATTGAAGTCAATATTTTTTACTTTTAATTTTTTCCAGTTTTATGAATTATTTGTAATCTTATTCATTGCTTTACCATTTTGTTCTATTTCTATCTTTTAAATTTCTCCAGAATTCTTTTTTCAACAGTTCCTCCTCTATATCTCTTCTCTCCTATCTTTCAAAGCACACAATTCTGTTAGATTGTTTATTTTCTCATTTTTTTCTCTTTCCTTACTTTGCACTTCATAACTACTCTCTAGGTACTTTAGTTAGATTGTGAGCCTTCGGGACAGTTAGGGAACTTCTAAGTACCTTTCTTACTTATAATTTTAATGTATATTTTCTGAAAACCGCTTAGAACCTAACGGATGTAGCGGTATATAAGAAATAAATTACATTACATTAACCTTGTCAGTGGGTATAGGAGGGATCTTCCAAGCAGACACTTCATCTGGTGTAAAGCAGAGGGAAGTATCAGCTTGTTACTTTAATTAAAATTAGATACAGAGGTCTTATTATGAAGAATGGTATCAAAGATTCTATTTATCCAGAGATATTAATAATACAAAAGACAGCATCTGCGTCTAGGAGAGTGTGTGAGTTACCCTTCATC
This sequence comes from Geotrypetes seraphini, assembly GCF_902459505.1. Classification (NCBI taxonomy): domain Eukaryota; kingdom Metazoa; phylum Chordata; class Amphibia; order Gymnophiona; family Dermophiidae; genus Geotrypetes; species Geotrypetes seraphini. Next base: position 307,849,320 of record NC_047086.1, on the reverse strand, counting down.
TCTTGCTCCTCGCCACTGCTAAAATCTAACATTTGGGTTGTTTCCTTGAAACCTTCCTCTTATATCACAACTATTAATTAGCATAATCAAGTGACACCACAGTAACAATGCAAATCACATATTTTGCTGACAGTCACATACATTTGCGGTACTTCCTCTTTTCTTTACAGGTATATAGCTCTGGTTTCAAACAGTTGTATAGAATATAAAGCATTATTCTAAATGAACACTAAGTGGTCCTAGTGAGCTTTTCCATACTATTTGTCCTTCTGACCCATATATGGTTATCTGCCATCCATCATGGGTTTTCTAGTCAGACGTCATTGTTCTCCATTTTTCTAATTATTCTTTCACCACAGATTCTGCAAAAACTATGTACAACAAAACTTACTAGTCTTGCGCTATACCACGTGGATTCTCCCCTCCCCATCTTTTATAAAACCGTAGCGCGTAGTGCTGGTTGCGGCAGTAACAGCTATGGCACTCATAGAATTCCTATGAGCGTCAGAGCTGCTACTGCCATGGCTAGTACTAAAACCTGCACTACAGTTTTGTAAAAGCTGCTATTTCTTATAATATAATTTTTAGCTCTTAATATCCCACAGCACAAGTCCAGATGTGATAAAAGCATGAAGCGTTATTCATTAAGCACACTCCGCCTGATATTCAATGCTATTTGGCTGGTCAAATAATCACCTGTCTCCTGCTGACTATTAGCAGCCAGCCAGCTATGTTCTACCTCCCAGCGAATATCTCAGAGGCTAGTCAGGTGACTGGCTATGTCGCGGGGCCAGGTATTCTCTTTTTTGCTTCAACAAATCTGGTATGGGTACTTTAATAGGGTTACCAGATTTGTTGAAGCAAAAAAGTACCCATACCCATAAAATACCCATACTAAAGTACCCATACCCATATCCATACTAAAGTACCCATACCCATAAAATACCCATACCCATAAAGTACCCTTATCACTAAAGTACCCATACCCATACCCTACTAAAATACCCATACCCATAAAATACCCATACTAAAGTACCCATACCCATACTAAAGTACCCATACCCATAAAATACCCATACCCATAAAGTACCCTTACCACTAAAGTACCCATACCCATACCCTACTAAAATACCCATACCCATAAAATACCCATACTAAAGTACCCATACCCATAAAATACCCATACCCATAAAGTACCCATACCACTAAAGTACCCATACCATAAAGTATCCATACCCATACTAAAGTACCCATACCATAAAGTACCCATACCTATACCCATACCCAGATTTGTTGAAGCAAAAAAGAGGATACCTGGCCCCGCGACATAGCCAGTCACCAGACTAGCCTCTGAGATATTCACTGGGAGGTAGAACATAGCTGGCTGGCTGCTGATAGTCAGCAGGAGACAAGTGACTATTTGGCCAGCCAAATAGCATTGAATATCATATATGTGTGTGTGAAGGACTTCATCCATCAAGCTCAACTGCAGTAACAGACCAGGAGATTCATACCTTGCCAATTTAATATTTGGTCCTAAAAGTCCATACAGCTCATTAAATTCATATATTAGTTTACAGTGTATTCACAATTTGTTACACTGCTATTTGGAAACAGTTTATAATATTTCACCATATAAAATATCTAAAAATGAATTTTTTTTTTTAAAAAAAGGGAAGAATGAAATGCCATCCATGTATAGTAACGAAGAAGGCAAAAACAGCTACAGGGTTACCAGACATCCGGGGAAACCTGGACATGTCCTCTCTTTAGAGGACTGCCCAGGTGCCCAGACAGATTTTCCAAAACCAGGCAGTTTGTCCGGGTTTTGGAAAACCACGACGAGCTCCGGCCACATCTGGAAGGCCTCTGAGCATGCGCCGATGATGTTACACACATCCGTGCATGTTCTAGGCCGGGGGTCGGCAACCTGCGGCTCCAGAGCCGCATGCGGCTCTTTTCCACCTTTGCTGCGGCTCCGGTAGTGTGTCACGCAGGCATGCAGCTTAAGTTCGGCGTCGCAGCGGGAAATAGCCATGCTGAGTGAGCTCAGCACATACACAGATGAAAGCCTTGCTTGCTGATTGGTCCGGCGGCCCCGCCCCGCCGGACCAATCAGCAAGCAAGGCTTTCATCTGTGTAGTGCTGAGCTCACTGCTCAGCATGGCTATTTCCCCCGCGACGCTGGACTTGTAAGGTGCCTGAAAAAGAAATCATCCTGGCCGGGGTCGGTGTCATGCTCCGGAGATCTACAGCCTTCCTATCTCCCTCTCCCTTCTACCTGCTTCCGGCCACATCCCCTGCTCCGCGGCTCTCTTCGGCAACTCAGCAGCAGCTTCTGACGTCGGGGCCTACCCTCTGCGAGTCCCGCTTGTTTCAACTTCCTTTTTCCACAAAGGCGGGACTCGTAGAGGGAAGGCCTCGATGTCGGCAGCTTGTCTTGATCACCGCTGCTGACGAGTTGCTGAAGAGAGCCGCGGAGCAGGGGGGTGTTGCCAGGTGCAGGTAGAAGGGAGAGGGCCAGATGCAGGACTCATGGGTGAGGGAGCAGAAGAGAGAGAGAAAGAGAGAGAGGGGAGGGAAACAAAAGGAAATATTTCATACTGGGCTGGGCCGGAGTGGAGGGAGGGTGGAAAGATTCTAGCTACAGGGTGCAGTAACAAAGGAAAAGGTGGGGAAAGCTGAAAATGGAGATAGTGACACAAAGAAGAGAAAGGGTAAGCAGGACCTACTGAATAAGGATAGAGATACAGAGGGGACATGAAGAGGAGGTGAAATAGAGACATAGAAGTAATGCTGAAAAAGTAGGAGGGGGGAGATAAAGACATTGAAAGGGCAAATGGTGAACATGGCGTAAAGATAAGGACAGAGACAAATGAAGATTCTGAAAAAGTGGTGAGATAGGGATATAGGTGAGATGGACACAAAGAAGGGTGATGCTGGAAAATAGGTGGAATGGTAATTCTGACAAACACAGAAGGGAAATGCTGGATCAAGGAGAGATGGGGCTCAGGCTGGATGGAATGAGGAGAAATGCCTTGTTGGCCCGGAACTTCCTCTCCTACGTCAGAATTGACGTCAGGGAGCGGAATGCTGGTCAGCGCGACGCTTCTGCAGGGAAAGCTTGGGACGGCGGTGGCTTGGGGGCTGTTCCCCGATGGCGGTGGCAGCAAACCGAGTGGCTTGGGGGAGGGCATGGAGAAAGAAAGAAAGGGGGCAGACAGGGAGTCAGAAAGAAGGGGGAACAGGGAGACAGAAAGAAAAAGTTGGGGGAGAGAATGAGGTCTGGAGGAGAGGAAACATACAGGAGGCTGAAAGAAAGGAAGAAAGATTGGATGCACAGTCAGAAGAAGAAAGTGCAACCAGAGACTCATGAAATCACCAAATAGCAAAGGTAGGAAAAATGATTTTATTTTCAATTTAGTGATCCTGTATATAGCATTAAGATAAGAAACAATATATGCAGTATTAGATTTGTTTTATAATGGTTTTGCGGCTCCAAGTTTTTTTTTCTTTTCGAAAACGGGTCCAAGTGGCTCTTTATGTCTTAAAGGTTGCAGACCCCTGTTCTAGGCCCTCCAGATGCAGCTGGAGCTTGTCGGGGAAGAAGAGAGGAGGTTTTTTGGGGGCAGGGCTGGAGGCTGAATTGGGAGGGGCTGGGGCAGAGCTGAATGCAGAATGGGGCAGAACAGGGCGAGGCCATGGGTCCAGGGTTTTGTGGCCTGAAATATGGTAATCCTATGCTATCCAGAAATAAAAACTGTGGAACTGATGACCTTGATAAAAACTTTAATTGAACAAGGTGCAGAAAATAACAAAATAAAATGTCCAATTACTCAGAAAAACACATTATGTGAATTGTGGCATAGACCCGACAAGGGCCATCTATGCTCTCATCACTGTTTCCTTTACTGTGCAGTGTCCTCCAACTACTGTCTTGCCACTGGGAGCTGTTTCACGATCACATTTTCAATAGTGAGAGGCTGGCAGAGGTTCAGGGAAACTGCCTGTCCCTAGTGATTGAGAACATAATATTGGTAGTAATGTAGCTGAAGGACTCTCACACAGCTCAAACTCTAGTGTACCTGGGGCAGTGAAGGGATTAAGTGGCTTGCCCAGGATCACAAGGAGCAGGAGGGATTTGAACCCACAGCCTCAGGGTGCTGAGGCTGTGGCTGTAACCCCTGTGCCACACACTCCCTATCATGAGTGTATGATAGGCTCTCATGAGTTCTGTGTCCCCTGTCACTGCCATTTCTATGATCAGGTTTCAAAAGCATCTCTAAATAGGAGAGCCTTAAGACCTTTCCTAAACATCTGGTAAGATGATTCCATATGTAAAGGAGTATGGCAAGCTATTTTAAAGTGAAGGACTTGTAATGCTGAGGATGGAATGATAAATTGTGTCTGAATGAATGCGTCTGTAAGATACAGCTGTTCGCAAATTCTGCTGAGAGGATCATAACATTCTGGGTGATGAATTAAGTATGAGGAAATGAGAAAGGGACAACGGTACACCAGAGTTTTACATTTTGACATAAATATTAGGATTTTAAATGCTATTCTGTGGGAGACTGAAAGCCATTGCTCTTCTTTTAACAATAGTATAACATGGACTTATTTTTTGTACCTGGGAAGAGTGTGGCATAATGGCTACAACCTCCGCACTCAGAGGTCAGGGGTTCAAACCCATGCTGCACCTTGGTACTCTGGGCAAGTCACTTAATCCCGCCATTACCTACCAGGACAGACAGGGAAAAATGCTTAGGTATCTGAATAAACTCATATAAACCATTCTGAGCTGTCTCCTAGGAAAATGGTATAGAAAAATAAATAAATGACTGCAATGTTCTAAAGAATTTGGAGATCAGTCAACCAAAGGCCTTTAAGAATTACATTAGTGAATGCTGCAAATAAATGTAGATCACAGTCTATATTGGCCTATAAAGTCAAATAGAGAAATTTTCTTCTGAGTGAAGCTATAATATTAGTGTAGTAGGTAATTGCCATATCAGAAAAATTATTTTTAATTCAAACTTATTCAATTATTCAACAGTTGTTCACTTATGCATACTTCAGAGAGTACTATAATTCATACAGTTTATAAATTAATCTTTAAATTCATAGATTAATCATTTTGGTGACCTCAGCAGCTACACTCTAGCATCATATTTTGTGTAAAGCCAGAGTCATACCATAGTCAGCCTCTTCATCGGTCCACCGTATATTTCTTATACTTATAATTTTAGTGAGATTTTTAAACCCAAGATAACTTATCTTATCTTATCTCACTAAAATTATAAAATTATATTGAGTGATGCTTGAGGAACTTACTAGATACTACAATTGGAGCCTTGAAATACCGGGACAAAAGCGACTGATGAAGCATTCTCATGTGAAAGCAAGCCGAAGTTCCCAGTGGAGTCACCACCATAGATCCTAGAACCTGTACAGAATCCCATACTCTTGTTCTTGGTGACTGAAGAAGGCAAACCTGAGATTGTAATCTGTGGCCCCAGTCTCTGGGAAGAAACACGTTCCTCTCCTACGTGAACAACATCCCCTGGTATTCCAATAATTAGTACAGGAGAAGAGAGCTCTTTTCAAGCAGAGAGAGTGGGGAAACACACACACACACAAGGTATATCACCACAACAATGGCAAAAGCTGTTGAAACACTCCTGACGCATAGAACCCCGAAAACAGGGAAGCCGCGGAATAGTGACCTAAGTCAGCTGCAAAATAAACTCCGTGAACTCTGCGGTGCTCTCACTAGCGATGGAGACTCAAGCGCGTGCATGTTTCATGCTGAAATGAGCTGGCTCAATCAACAATGCATTAAAAACCTACCCGGAGCCAACCATTAAAATATTTTCCCCCATTGTCATGGTATAAAATGCTTAAAATGAACATTGGAGAGAAATAAATGATTGCTGCTTTGTTCTCAACTTAGGAAAATAAGCACACACCTCTTGCGCTCAGTCAGGAACCGGCTATGTGAAGAACACACCTGGAGCCGTCCAAATATTTACCTCCACCTGGCCGCAGGAACTGCCAAGCAGAGTCCACCTCGGGGAGAAATTCCACTACCGCTGTGGCGCTGCTGCCAAAGTATGAAAACAAGTGCGTGCCTACAACACGCGGGAAGGCACTAGTTCCATCAACGGACCTCTCTATCCATACACCCTAAGCCAGGGGTGTCCAATGTCGGTCCTCGAGGGCCGCAATCCAGTCGGGTTTTCAGGATTTCCCCAATGAATATGCATGAGATCTATTAGCATACAATGAAAGCAGTACATGCAAATAGACCTCATGTATATTCATTGGGGAAATCCTGAAAATCCGACTGGACTGCGGCCCTCGAGGATCGACATTGGACACCCCTGCCCTAAGCCCTTTACTGAATACACTTCATACAAACGTAAATTTACTTGTCAGTCACTAAACCATTTCCACAATTCTACAAATTATAGCGTTTGATAAAAAACATATTCCTTCTGTAGACTCACACTGAACCCACAGCTCCACCACAACCAGAAAATAAGTGCAAAGAAAGCATATACTCACAACTTTGTTGATAGTGCCGGGAGATGCCGGTTGCTCAGCACTATGAGGGCAGAATTGTTTAATAGTCACTTTTTTTTACAGTGAAGGGAAAGAAGAAAAATCAAGACCCAGTCAGACTCTCTATCATTGGAGGGAGGGTGAGGCAGGGACCTGGGCCGGCACCGTTCAGCCAGACACCCTATGTCTCACTGAAGAGAAACCTCAACAGGAGAAATAAAATTGCCATCTTACTGAAGAGAAACCTCAACAAGAGAAATAGAATGGCAGTCTCACTGAAGAGAAACCTCAACAGGAGAAAATAATTTTCCAGTCACAGCCAGAATTCAGGAGCTAGTTGAATAGTGACCATCACCTGCTGGGAGATAGACCATCGAAGGCACGAGTCGAAGGCAGGCACGCGCATTTGCGGGAAGCCTGCGCGACATCTAAAACTAATGACATAAGGTACTGAGTAAGTTCTTTCAGTTTGCAATCTAATCATCAAACATGGATTTTTATTAGAAATAGAATTTAGTACTTAGATATTGTTATATATCAGGCAATTGTGTTGTATGCCTTCTATTGTCAGATTTGTGCGTCTTTCTCTAGATGATTATCCATTTATAACGTATTTTAATATTTCAGTGATGAATACAATTTTATGGATATTATGCTTATTACTTATTTCAAATTTTAACTTAACATGTTCAACTGTCATTTCCCTCTCCACCCCACTGGATTACTGTCTAGGCAATAATATCTGCCTGGGTCAGAAAATTCCAGTGGTTATTGGAAATATGAAAAATTATTGTGGAAAGGTGAATGTCAGTAGAAATCAGAATGTTCTCAAACCTATCAATCTTTCTGCTAGGGATTTGAACCAGTTTATGGAATCTCTCACACCAGTACTAGTTCTTTATTGTAATGCTATTTACTTTTAGATACTGACTCTAGTTTAATGTTTATTATTGAAACTTGGATTGACCAGAGAGATACTTTCCCCCAGAATGAGCTTTGTCCGCAAAGCTTTCATAGTATTCTTAATTTTAGAAGAGATAAGCTCGGTGGAGGATTGGGAATAATTTTTAGGTCATTCTTTACCTTATCTCTTGTTGACAAAGCTAGTTACCCTGAATTAGAATATATGATAGTATCGTTCAATGACGAGTTATCTAAAGATCCGTTAGGTATACTTTTGCTTTATTGTCCTCCTGTAGCCTGGAAGAACTCTATGGAACTTATTTCAAATATCAGAACTGATGTCCAACTAAAATACTCACGGCTAATCATTATTAGAGATATTAATCTTCACTTAGAAGATATTACAAACAAAGATACTTTAGATTTTATTTCTCTTATGAACTTTCTTAGCCTATACTTACCAGTAAAAGCTATTACACACAAGAAAGGTCACATGTTAGATCTTATCAGCTTCACAGATCATACAAATCAGCAAACTAAGTTGGTCAGATCATTTTCTTGGGCACTTCTGCCTTCCAATATTCGTGTCCCCTATCAACGAAGAAGAGCTGCAGAAACGAACCATAACTACCAGGAAAATTGATTCAAAATCAGAGGGAGCCTAAGGGAGTCTCCGATTGGCTCAGACACCTAAGACCCCACCCCCAAGGGGAGGGGCTTGAGGCATCTGAGATGCACAGGGAAGGGCCTAAGGCCTGCATTGCAGACAGCGGTGGCTGGCAGAGAACCAGGAAGGACTGCTCTTGCTCCCAACTAAAGGTAACAGGGAGCAGGGGGGCTGAGGTAGGGTGGTCTCCGCTGGCAGGAGGGAGTGAGCATCCCTCCTGCCATTCATTTGTATTGGCGGTGAGTGTCTGGTGGCAGGAGGGAGTGGGCATCCCTCCTGCCATATTTAATAGTTTGTCTTTTGCGGCGGTGGCAGGAGTCGGCATATGGTGGCAGGAGGGAATCGGCATCCCTCCTGCCATTTGTTGATGTTGGTGGCGTTGGGGGGAGGAGGGCATCCCTCCTGCCCTCTGTTGGCATTGGGGGGGAGGGAGGTGGTGTTTTGTCGGTGGGGTTTTCTTTTCATTTTTTTTTTTTATTGGGCAGATATTTTGCATGTGTAATACATGCAAAATATATGTGCCATTAAAAAAGAAAAAAAACCACAGCAGAAGCCCTGACAGCAATGACAGGAGGCTGCTTCTCCCGTCACTACTGTCAGGGCTCTGCACCGATTCAATCGCTCACTGAGCAATTGAGTCGGTGAGTTTACATGCAAATGATTTGAACATCCATGTAAATCATATGATGCAAACTTGATAGTGAATCAATCGTTATTTGAAAATCAGTCAGAGAATCGTCCAACAGTGATTAAGTCGCTATCTTTATTGAACCTTGGCCTTAGTGTTGATACATTGCTGTGCACTAACTAATTAGCATGTGATTAGCACATGAGCCCTTACCACCTACAAAATAGGTGTCAGTAAGTGTTCATGCATTAATGGTCACATTAATGCAAAAATACTACAGCACAATTAACTGTTTCATCACCATATGCTTGCCATAACATTTCAAGAGTTTCTTTACTGCTCTTTCCAAGTTTAACACAAAATTATATCACACAGACACGTCTTCCTCATCCGCCATGACGAAACATATGAAGCTCTTCCTCTCGTTGTGACCCAACAAAGAAGACTATGGCAGTCCAACTGCAGGTTCAGAAATATCAATGTATGAACTTCACAAGAACCAGCACAGCGTTGCCACATCTACTTCTTGTAAAGAAAAACAGAGGCAGTCTCATTATTTTTCAATCAGCCCTCATACGAGGTGCATGCTTACCTTACTTAGCACACAGGGCTGGACTGGCCATTTGGGCAACCAGGCAATGTCTGAAGGCCCAAAGCAATTGGGCCTAGTACCTCCTCACATGACCAACATTTCTCTCCTCTCTGTTACCAGGTCTTGCATTCCCTCTCTCTCACTCCTCCCCGTCCCAGCATCTCCCATGTCTGTGACTCCCCATCCCTTTATGCGTTTACCTCAAAAATTCTTTCTCCTTTCAGAGCACCAACATAGGCTGTCTGACGCTGACTTGAACCTTCTCTCTGCTCTGGCCCACCCATTTCTGATGTATCTTTCTGCTTCTGCAAGGGCGGACTGCAGCAGGGAAAAGGTTCTGGTCAGTGGCAGAAAGGAACGTTTGAGGTAAACACAGGGGGTAGAGGGAACTGATCGTGGGGTGAAAGGAAGAGATGTGGAACCCAGTAGGGCCATCCTTATTTCCAGGAGGTCCAGATCCCTGTCAGTCCACCCCTGATAGCACATATGTGCAAGGGAACATACATACATAGAGTCGGAGAATGTGCAGGACATAGGCGGGGCTTCCATTTAACGCATATAAGTTATAGAATACTTCAAGTTTTGCATGTCCCAGACACACTTAAGGGCTCACACTTACCCCATACTCACTCCTAAGTGTTAGGTATATTAATATCCAGTTATGTTAGTACTCTGTAAAGGAAATCATGCTCCTTACAGAATAGGCTTCTACCATGCATCCTCCAGATGCAGTTAAATAATTGCCCCTTATGTGCTGTGCAGTCCTTTTGACTACCATATTCAACGTGGATTTTTGTTTTTTCATATGAATAAAGCAATGAGACTAAAAATTAAGAACTAAATTCTGTGAATTTCTCATGCTCCAGTACACAGTCCTAAACCAAACCTGGATCCAATAAGTTTCAGGCAGGGTGTCTAAGATTTCATCTTTCTTCTTTTGGAAAATAGTCCCTGTTTCCAAATTCATTTCTTTCTAAACACAACTTAGTTCAGAAAAAGTCTCTAGACTCTGACCAACTAGAATCAGGGGTTTCAAAGTCCCTCCTTGAGGGCCGCAATCCAGTCGGGAAATCCTGAAAACCCAACTGGATTGCGGCCCTCAAGGAGGGACTTTGAGATCCCTGAACTAGATTATCTCCTCCTTGAATACAGGAAATGATTTCCGTTAGATTTCTCTATACTGTCATTATGAGTGCTACAGGGATAGACATCAGTCATGCATATTTGGTAATAATAATAAGGAACCATTTGATATTTTTATGACTCACTTCAGTAGATATTCAATAAAGATGATTTGTTTTTACTTGTTGTCAGGAAGAATATTTTATCTTGGTATTCCAACTTGCAGCAGCAGAGGTGGTAGAAAAGAGCATTATTGATTGCTCCGTCAGAAAATAAAAAAAAATCACTTTAGATTTGGTATTCCAAAAAAAATTATCTGGGTAACTTTGAGAGCTAGTTAGCTCTTCAATATTGCAGCCTGCATAAATTTTGCCTCACATATTCACCACATGAAATTTAACAGCTTAAAAAAAGAATAAGAAAAAGGTAGGCCACCTGTGTAATTAAGCAGTGACAAAAAGGTTTGTTCTTTTACAGAACCCAGGCATAGATATGTTGTAGGGTATAGTTTGCATGGAGCCCAGATGGGTAATGAGTAACGTGACCATTTATTTTTTTCATCAAAACGGGACATCTATTAATTTTCAGTCCCACCCCCACCCCACCCCAACCCTGCCCCAACCCCGCCCCCAATTTATTCCATTCATTTTTCATGTACACACAATATCTTATTAATTCATAATGGTAACCATAAAAAAATTTTAAAACACAAAGCAAACTGTACACAGAGAAAACTTTAATTATCATTTACGAGTTTTGGGGGTTTTTCAAAGATGTCAAGGCAGATGACTTTAAAATATTCAATGTCATCTTAGTAACTATAGAAAAATAGACAAATATAGTGCAAAATATAGACAGCAGATATAAATTCTCAAAACTGACACATTTTGATCACTAAATTGAAAATAAAATCATTTTTCCTACCTTTGTTGTCTGGTGATTTCATGAGTCTCTGGTTGCACTTCCTTCAGACTGTGCATCCAATATTTCTTTCTTTCTTTCACATCCAACATTTCTTTCACAATCCAGCCCCTTCCCCTTTGGGTCCAGGTCTCTCTCCATCTTTTTCCAGCCCCATCCCCTTTGGGTCCAGATCTCTCTCTTTCTCCAGCCCCATTCCCTTTGGGTCCAAGTCTCTCTCTTTCTTTCTCCAGCCACATCCCCCTTTGGGTCCAGGTCTCTCTCTCTTTTCCCTCTGTTATTCTCCCCAGATCCAGTGTCAGTTCTCCTTTGTACCTTTGTTCCAGGTCTCCCTCTCTCTCCCTCATCTGTTATGATCTTGATCTCTCTGTTCTTCTTCAGGGTCTCTCCCCCTCTGTCTGAACCTCCCATAGTCCTGCATCTGCCTTTCTTTTCTAGTCTTTCTTCTGCTTACAACCCCCCCTTTCTCTGCCTCTTTCTCTCCTTCCTTCCCCCCTCCCTCCTTCCTATGTGCCCCCTCACTGCCTTCCAGCCTTTGTCCCACCCCCTCCCCCGAAACCAGCCAGACAGTCTCTCTTCCTGCCGCGCTGAAGCCAGCCAGCCCGCCTGTCTGTCTGCCTCCCTCCGAAGCCTACCACCGATTCTTCTGCTTCCCACACCTGGTCCGCCACGCCACCCACTGCTGCTTCCGGCCCGCCGCAACAACCGCAGGAAAGGCATGTCCAGGTGCCAGCCCAGAAGCCTTCTTCCTGATGTCAATTCTGACATCGGAGAGGAAGTTCCAAGCCAGCTAGAATTGACGTCGGGGAGAAGGCTTCTGGGCCAGCGCCTGGACATGCCTTTCCAGCTGTTATTGCAGCGTCGGGCGGGGAAGCAGGTAGAGAGCCCATTCTTCTCCCTCCTTGAGCTTGCCACCAGCGTAAAACAGATCTGTGGCGTCGGAGGACAAAAGAGGAAGGGACACGGTGCCCCTGCTGAGAAAGAGGGAATTTTAAGTGGAAAAGTTTTCTGGTGGAGTAGGATGGTCAATTCCTTTTACTTTCATTTGTAAAAAATCCCAATCCAATCCAATCCTTAGGTCCATCCAATCCAATCTAATCCCAATCCAATCCTATACCGGGACATCGCCAATACCAGGTGCCCGACCAGGTGCCAATTGAGTTCACTTGAGTTCACTCGGTTTACTTGATGAATTTTATATGAGGTAAAGGGCCTCCTCCAAAAAAACCCCACCTGCACTACACGGTCATTAATACAGCTTTCTCCAACCCGGACTTTGAGATGGCAGGAAATGTGTGTCTATGAAGGAGAACGGTTGGGAACACCTCAAGCTCGTTCAGAGTCGGTTAGTGACCTTTTAAAGAAAAGGAGAAGTAAGAGGTGGAGGCGGAGGTGGGGAGACAATGGGGGGGGGGAGCAACTATGCCAGGAACAGCTGCAGCATTCCCTTACACAAAAGCTGCCTGATGCAACCATCACCCTAGCGATGGTGGGATATGTGCCGAGTATGGAGTCAGCACCTCATATCCCCAGGCGCCAGACTTGCGGCCAGCCCGCACCAGCATGAACAGGTGAGAGACAGGAAGGGGGGCTGTGAGAAAGTGCATCTGTCCAACGTTCATCCCGACCCCAGTGCAGCTTGCGCCCCAAGATGAGGGACTCGTTGGACAAGTGACGTCACATCCTGCCCTGTGCTGTGTGTGTGAGCGCATAAAGCCCAGCTGTCGCGTGCGCACTGTCCCTTGGTGGCCGGTGGCAGGATCCAGCGCTGTTCTCAGCAATCGCCTGCCCCGTTGTCCCCACACACAGCTTCGGGACGTCGCCTCTGAAAATGGGACATTTCGGCGTCCTGAAGCTGTGCATGGGGACATCAGGAGAGCGGATCTGAAAAAGGGATGGTCCCATTCAAAACAGGATGTATGGTCACATTAGTAATGAGGTAAGCACAAAAGTTATAAAAGATACACATACTTCAGTTGTGTATATTTACCCCATCTCCCCAGCTGATGTAAACGTATGCAGCTGTATTTTAGACAAGAACCATATCAGTTTCCTTTCTCTCTTGTTTTGGTTTATTTTCTTTCTACACTCTGAGTTTGAATGATACCCGATACTCTCTCCTTTACAAGGCCTATGAACATTTTAAACCTGGCCAGCTTATAGAGTAAAAACCATGCTTGAAAGAATTACTGTATTTTTCGCTCTATAAGACACACTTTTTTCCCCCCAAAAAGTGGGTGAAAATAAGGGTGCATCTTATGGAGCGAAGACCCCCCCAGGACCTTTTTTTACTTCTGTTGGTCCAGCACTGTATCGGCAGGATCTTTACGCACTCCTGCTTCTCCCTCGCTGGACAGCCGTCTTCTCTTTCAGCAGAGTGGCGCACAAGGCAGGTACGAGCTTTTCGTGTTCCTGCCTGGTCCCTTGCCGCTCCCTGAATGGCTGCCATCGGTATCCTTCCTGCCAATACAGCGCTGGACCAACAGAAGTAAAAAAAAGGTACCGGGGGATGGGGGCTGCCTACCACTAGACCTGACTTTTACCATGTCCCGACCTACCACTAGATGATGGGGGATAGGGTACGGGGCAGGGCGGTGGGCAGAATTTTTTTCCTTGGTTTTTCCTCCTCTTCAGGGAGGTGCGTCTTATGGTCGGGTGCGTCTAATAGAATGAAAAATATGGTATTTCATTTATGCATCCACATACATTATGTAATGCTAAAAAATGTAATCATTCCACTGAGATCTGAGCAGCATAAGAGACATCTGGAATATACACTAGTTGTCTATGAAAATGCTTGATTTTTTATTCATTATTCTACATATTTCTCATAATTTTGTTCTCTCTGTTCTCACTTTGTCAGGGAGACAAATTGTATAATGCTAGAATATAAGACTTTCAAAATAGAGATTATAAAATACTGCTTTAGCTTCAAACATTTCTAAAGTGATTTGGAATGACCTAGAGCAAGTTTCCTATAATTATGCTTAGAGATTCCTTCATTTTATGGTTTAAGAATGTCTCTGCATTGATTTAAATGTAATTTTCTATTTGAGTAGTTCAAGTGTAATGTGTCAGAAATCGTTCATCAATATTAATGAATTTCATATAAGGGACAGAGAAAGAAAACTTTCACAATCTTTTTCAGCAGAATTTTTCCTCAAGAACACATGTACTGTGACTGAACGTGATGTACATCCAGAAAAAAATTAAAAAAGCTGAGTTAGGAAAAACTGCACAGAGCGACATGGATATTAATAAGGTTTGACAAAAAATCACAGCTATTTGTCACTAATTGTGTAACTCCACATGACAAAACATCAAAGTCATATATCACAAGAAACATAAAGAAGCTCAGTTCAGGATAAAATGTCAAGCACAATCACTAGTTAATGATTCCCACCAACGAAAGCATGCACAATGCCATTTCCAGTACCTAAAACTAGACTAGAGATACAACTTATCAGCTTTAGAACCTAAGGGGGCCCTTTTACTAAAATGCACTCGAATTTGCACATAGGCTCTGATTCTAAAAATGACGCCTAATGTTAGGTACTATGGCCCAGATTCACTACAGATAGTGGAGTCAATCGCTCTTGGCCAATTCCTGGCTGATTTTAAAACAGCGATTGGTTCACTACCTTCTTTGCATGCAAATGATTTGCATGGAAGTGCAAATCATTTGTACGCAAACTTTCGACTCAAACTGATTGAGTCGGAGAAGAACCCTGACACTAGTGTCACTGCTGTTAGGGCTTCTGCCATTTGTTTTTTTGGGGGGAGGGAAGTCTGGAGTGGGACCGATGGCAGGAGAGAGTGGGAACCCCTCCTGCCATATGTCAGAAGTTGCGGTGGCGGCATCAGGCAGCAGCGCGGGGGGGGAACCATTGGCACGGGTAAAAACACGGGCTTGCAATGCGCTTTTTGGAGAATATATAAAAAAGGAAGAATCTATTCTGCAAAAAGTGTATTGCAAGCCCAAGGTTTTAAAGGGCAGAAGAAGGCAGGAAAGTCGGTAAGGAAGTGAAGCGACTGATCCTCAGCAGTTGCTTCACTTCAGATCGGCAAGCCCAATCGGTGTTCCTTCTTCAGTTTAGTGAATCGAGGGCTTCCTACTTATGCATGCCATTTCCCCTTATTTGCATGTGCGGATCAGAGATTGATCGCACAGCTGTTTAGTGAATCGGGTCGGGGAACAATCAATTCGGGAAATGATCGCAAAACCATCGGTAAACAATCGGTAAGGTTTATGAATCTAGCCCTAAGATCGGCATGCCTAGCTGATAAAGGGGCCTAACTTAACTAAAAGGCATAATCGGCGCAAATAAATAACAATTAGCACTTTGTAATTTTCTCCCCGTCTGAATGCAAAGATAAATGCTTGAGCTGGTGGAGCTCCCCATGCCATGCCAACTGAAGACCTCCTCCTCTGGTCCGGCAACCAGAAATCTCCAAGCTTTTCAGCTAGTGGCAATATCCTCAAGCTGCCACTGCTTTCATGCATGCATGAAAGTCAAGTGGGTGTGGATAGGGGGGGTTGGCGGAAGCAGCAATAGCTCTGAAATATTGCTGCCAGCTTCAGAACTTGAAAAATTCTGTTTGCTTGACCTGAGGAGGGGGAGGAGGTGATCATCAGCTGGTAAGGCTTGGGTAGGGTTACCAATGTCCGGGGAAACCCAGACATGCCCTCTTTTTAGAGGACTGTCCGGGTGCCCGGAGGGTTTTTCAAAACCTGGCGGTCAGTCCGGGCTGTGGAAGGCTCCAAACTTGGGGAAACGTCTGGAGGTTCTCTGCGCATGTGTGGACCTTGATGTGATGACATCACACCAATAGGCACATGTGTGCAATATCAAGTCAGCATCCATGCATGCGCAAATGCCCTCCAGGCGCAGATGAGCTCAGAGAAGGAGACATGAGGTTCATGGGAGAGTGGGGTTGGGGAAGAGCGGGATGGGAATGGGGTAGAATAGGCCAGGGATGGGGCAGAGTGAGGCAGGGCCAGGTGTCCTCTTTTTTTTTTAAGAGGAAATCTGGTAACCCTAGGCTTCAGGATCCCCACCAGATACAGCAACGGAGATGTTCATTTTGAGGGGGTCTAAGCTCAAAGAGGGAGGTCCAACCCCCTCTCATGGTTAAGGAACTGATTGTGTTCAGTTCAAATTGAAGTGCTTGCCAGATAGAATACCAGTTCAGTTTTGGTATTCCTATTTCTAATTTGTGATCCGTTGTTCTGTATTTGGTGGTCTGTGTTTTGTGTCTGAAGAAGTCATTTAAAGTTTTCTATATATGGTAGTAATGGGGGATGGGGAAATTAGGAGAGAGACCTCAGTCAGAATTTAGAACAGGGTTGTCCAACGTTGGTTCTCAAGGGCTGCAGTCCAGTTGGGCTTTCAGGATTTCCCCAGTGAATCTACACAGGATCTATTTGCACTGCTTCCATTGTATGCAAATAGATCTCATGGATATTCATTTGGGAAATCCTGAAAACCTGACCTGGTAAGGGCCGAGGTTGGATGCCCTTGATTTAGAGGTCTTTATCCTTGTACAAAGACTGTGACCTCCCTAGGGACAGGGAAAAGTGCCTGCATGTAATAAAAATGCAATCTGCTTTGGTTGCCTCTTTACCCTTTACTATTGTGTTAGTGGGTTTGATGTATTCCTATACTGGTGTGGATTCTGCAGAAAGCTGGAGTGCAGATGGAAAACAGAAAGGACACAGTGTGAAGATAACGTCATGGTGGAAGGAGAGATAATGAAAGGCAGTGGGTTGGGTGGCAGAACAAGGGGGCTAGAAGATAGAGGGACAGACTATGTGGTGTTAGGGGTAGGAATGGGGGATGGTGAGGGGCAGGTACTACCTCCTTGGTATGCAAATTCTTCTCAAGCATTTTCATTGTTGATATCCTGAAAACCCAACTGGATGGGTGTGTCCTGAGAACTAGGTTGAGAACCCCTGCTCTAACCTGCAACCTGCCACAGCAGCAGGACCCTAATTCAAGCATAATTTTTCCAAAAAGCCATCAGGCTTACCTCAGAGTTTGAATTTTCTTTCACAATTACCTTCTCTTCCTCTTCCAGCTATTTTATTTATGTGGAGAGTAATCTGATAACTGGTTGCCTAGGTTAGAAGACTAACTGCAGGATTCTCTAAATGGCACTCTTGTCGGCGCCTGCCCTTAAAAGCAGCCACTGATTGCACGTCAATCACTCGATGGCACCATTTTGAGCATCGCGCCTCCGGCAAAGATAGGTACCAGACATGTAGGCCAGCATTTTCCAGGCCTGTATTTCCAGCACCTAACTTTGGCATGAATCGCGCCTCTGGGGACACCTACTGGTACCTAACACAATTTCTGGTGTTAGCCACGCCTATAGTGGTATTAGGCGCCGGCAGTTGCCTCCAGAGGCACAATTCCAGCGTCGTTTGTTTAAGCACCAGTGGGCGGCTTCAATTTTTACTGAAACACTGTTTAAAACGGTGTTTCCCTCTTAACTTAGGTGCTGTTCATAGAATTTCCCCTTAAGTAGATATCTGTTTTGTATCGACTTTATAAGAACACGGATGCATAAGTGTCTTTATAAAATTTCACTTCAAGAGCTGCAGAAATTATGGCTAAAATTAAGTCCTGTTCATTTCTGCCTACTCAATAAGAGATATAAATATTGGACCTGATATTCAGCACTATTTAACTGGCAGGGAACATAGACAACTGTTGATATTTAGTGGGAGATCACGGCTATTTATCAGCTGGCTATTTATTCGGTGGCCAGATAGATCCACTTAAAAGCAAGTCTATCATTGGCCGCTAGGACTTAGCTGGCCAGCTGATGAATATTGACTTAGCTGACTATGTCGCAGCTGACCAAGTGTAAACTGGAAATTCAATGCCGGTTGCTGGATTACAGTGCCGTCATTGAATTTCCTGTTTCACTGTAGACCGCATGAGACAGCCAGCTATCTCCCGCGGTCTGAATATGGGGAAGACTGTAACTGCCTGTGCTCCACTCCTGAAGATGCCTACACTTGTTATTATATTTACTTTTTATACAATCAACATTTCATGCATATACAGTATATAATCAAGAAGATACAGTGCTAACCAGGTATGGAGATACAGAATGGTTCAAGATCAAAAAGGTACAAGACAAGGATGAATCCACTCTTCTTTTCTTTATAACCTCTATGCAGAAGTACTCACGAGGAAGCAGGACTTAGATGATTCAAGTGTTGGGGTGAAAATAGGCGGAAGAACCATCAGCAATCTAAAATATGCAGATGATACTACCCTGCTAGCAGAGAGTGAGAAGGATCTTAAGAAGTTGATCACTACTGTCAAACCACCATTGTGAACTGTGAACCACCGCCATTGGGTTCCCAATCGCGACATATGGGTGCAAGACATGAACACTCATGAAAGCAGATAGAAGAAAAAATGACACATTCCAGCTGCGGTGCTAGAGAAGACTTCTACGAATCCCATGGATAGCTAGGATCACCAATAAAGATGTTCTTGAGCATATAAACCCAGAGTTGTCCCTGGAAGGTAAGATTACCAGACAGAAACTGACTTATTATGGACATGTGATGAGGGTGAATTCACTAGAAAAGGAGTGCTACTCGGAATGGTCATTGGTAAAAGGAAGCAGGGGAGATCAAAGGCCCATCAAGAATGACATCAAGAATGGATACCATCAAAAATGACATGGGAATGAACATCATACAATTGAAAGAAGCTGTGGAAAACAGGGAGCATGACGAGGGCTGGCCTACAAAGTATCGAAGGATCGGACATGAATAAATGGATAGTAGTAGTAGTATACTTGAATATATGTGCAAATAAGACTTTATAAAACTACCTCTATAGTGATACAAGACCAGTGTATCACTGCATAAGAGCTAGTCCCTGCACTAGGGAGCTTACAGTCTAATCAAGACACCAGAAAAGACATGCACTTAGGGAAAGTGTAATGGCTGGCAGAAAATAACAGTTAATGAGAGAGAGAGAGATAGGACAAGATGGCTAGGGATACGGAAAATCCTCCTCCCTCTTGTTCACAAATAGGGCTGCCTTAGAATGAAAAATCAGTCCTTCAGAAGCAGTTTGACTATGGATTATTATGTGTGTTTGGTATGTGAATCACATAAATTCCTATTGAATCCTATTAAAAATGCTTCACATACATTATGTCTGTGTTAGCAACATCTCTTAATTGTGACTGATCAAATTTAATTTAACAGCCAAAATCATGTGAAATGTTCAGCGGTGGTTGCCAAAGAGAGTGAATATATGATGATATATATATATTTTTTTTACATTAACAGTTTGTCTTCATCTTTGAAACACAGTTGGTTAAAATTTATTTTATTTATTTATTTATTTAAGCATTTATATGCCACTTATAGACTACCGTATTTTCTCGCATATAACGCGCGCGTTATACGTGGTTTTTACGTACCGCGCACACCCTTGCGCGTTATACGCGTGAGCGCGTTGTACAAAATTTTTTTTACATAGTTCCCCCCCACGTCTGATTCACACCCCCCCCCACAGGACCGCTCGCACCCCCACCCCGAAGGACTGCTCGCACGCACCCGCACCCCCACCCCGAAGGACCGCTCGCACCCCCACAGCCTCCCGACCCCCCCCCATCATGTAGAAGCTCCTACCGGTGTCCTGCTGCTTCCTCTTGGTGGTCCCGACACGATTGGGGCAAGAGGGAGCTCAAGCCCTCTTGCCCCAGCCAACCGCGGCACCCCCGACACGATCGGGGCAAGAGGGAGCACAAGCCCTCTTGCCCCCCTGACTCCCCGACACGATCGGGGCAAAAGGGAGCCCAAGCCCTCTTGCCCCGCCGACTCCCCAACTCCCCGACAATATCGGGCCAGGAGGGAGCCCAAGTCCTCCTGGCCCTGGCGATCCCCCCCCCCCGCTAGTTGTTCAGGCCAGGAGGGAGCCCAAACCCTCCTGGCCACGGTGACCCCCCTACCCCCACCCCGCACTACATTACGGGCAGGAGGGATCCCAGGCCCTCCTGCCCTCGACGCAAACCCCCCTCCCCCCAACGACCGCCCCCCCCAAGAACCTCCGACCGCCCCCCCAGCCGACCCGCGACCCCCTTGGCCGACCCCCATGACACCCCCACCCCCTTCCCCGTACCTTTGTATAGTTGGCCGGACAGACGGGAGCCAAACCCGCCTGTCCGGCATGCAGCCAACGACGGAATGAGGGCGGATTGGCCCATCCGTCCCAAAGCTCCACCTACTGGTGGGGCCTAAGGCACCTGGGCCAATCAGAATAGGCCCGGGAGCCTTAGGTCCCACCTGGGGGCGGGGCCTGAGGCACATGGGCTCAACCCGACCATGTGCCCAAGGCCCCGCCCCCAGGAGGGACCTAAGGCTCCCGGGCCTATTCTGATTGGCCCAGGCGCCTTAGGCCCCACCAGTAGGCGGAGCTTTGGGACGGATGGGCCAATCCGGCCTCATTCCGTCGTTGGCTGCCTGCCGGACAGGCGGGTTTGGCTCCCGTCTGTCCGGCCAACTATACAAAGGTACGGGGAAGGGGGTGGGGGTGTCGTGGGGGTCGGCCAGGGGGGTCGCGGGTCGGCTGGGGGGGCGGTCGGAGGTTCTTGGGGGGGCGGTCGTTGGGGGGAGGGGGGTTTGCGTCGAGGGCAGGAGGGCCTGGGATCCCTCCTGCCCGTAATGTAGTACGGGGTGGGGGTAGGGGGTTGCCGTGGCCAGGAGGGTTTGGGCTCCCTCCTGGCCCGAAAAACTAGCGGGGGGGGGGGGTTCACAAGAGCCAGGAGGACTTGGGCTCCCTCCTGGCCCGATATTGTCGGGGAGTTGGGGAGTCGGCGGGGCAAGAGGGCTTGGGCTCCCTTTTGCCCCGATCGTGTCGGGGGTGCCGCGGTTGGCTGGGGCAAGAGGGCTTGAGCTCCCTCTTGCCCCGATTGTGTCAGGGGTGCTGCGGTTGGCTGGGGCAAGAGGGCTTGAGCTCCCTCTTGCCCCGATCGTGTCGGGGAGTCGGGACCGCTAAGAGGAAGCAGCAGGACACCGGTAGGAGCTTCTACATGATGGGGGGGTCGGGAGGCTGTGGGGGTGCGAGCGGTCCTTCAGGGTGGGGGTGCGGGTGCGGGTGGGAGTGTGTGCGAGCGGTCCTTCGGGGTGGGGGTGCGGGTGCGTGCGAGCGGTCCTTCGGGGTAGGGGTGCGAGCGGTCCTGGGGGGTGAATCGGACGTCGGGGGGGGGCATCAGGCTTTCAGGGTGGGGACAGGACTTCAAGGTGGAGAGGAGAGTCGGGCGGGCGAAAGGAGAGTCGGGGTGGCCAGAGGAGAGTCGGGGCTGGCGAAAGGAGAGTCAGGCGGCGACGGGAGAGTCGGGCAGCATGCGCGGTATACGGGTGTGCGCGGTATATAAAAATTTCTGTACATAAATTTGTGGTTTTTGCGCGCTATACCCGTGTGCGCGTTTTACACGGGTGCGCGTTATCTATGTGAAAATACGGTAAGTGGTTTACATTCAAGTATTTTTCCCACAGCCTTAGGGAACTGAGGCTGTAGCTCTAACCACTGCACCACACACTCCCCCAGGAATCCAGTACCTAGCTGATATTTTCCCCTCTTTTCTAGATAATATACATTAATAGTAAATCTTGTCAGGCAGTGATATTTGCAGTAGATATGGTTGATTTTGTAATAAAACAGTATGAAATTCAATAAATCAAATTCATATGGAATGTTACATTTTGTATATGTACGGTTACCAGATGTCTGGGAAAACCCAGACAGACTTTCCAAAACCCAGCAGTTTGCCCAGATTTTGGAAAACTCCGACGAGCTCCGGCCGCATCTGGAGGACATGCATGGATGACTTCACACACATTCGCGTATGCTCCAGGCCCTCCAGGCACTGCCGGAGCTTGTCAGGGAAGAATAGAGGAGGTTTGTGGGGGTGGTGCTGGAGGCTGAACTAGGAGGGCTGGGGCAGAATGGGGAGGAGCAGAAGGCAAACCTGGGTGGGGCTGAGGTAGAACAGGGCGGGGCTAGAGGCAGGACAGGGTGGAGCCTTGTGTCTGAATTTTTGCAGCCTGAAAAATGATAACACTATGTACAGTATATATAGGGAGTTGAACCTGTTGTAATATAAAAAAGAAAATCTATAAGATGCTAGGAGTTATTAAAAAGGGATAGTTAAGAAGACTAAAGATATTATAATGCCTCTCTGTCGCTCCATGATGCGACCTCACCTGGAGTATTGCATTCAATTCTGGTCTCCTTATCTCAAGGAAGATATAGCGGCACTAGAAAAGGTTCAAACATATGAACATAAGAATTGCCGCTGCTGGGTAAGACCAGTGGTCCATCCTGCCCAGCAGTCTGCTCATATGGCGGCCCTTAGGTCAAAGACCAGTGCTCTAAATGAGTCCAGCCTCACCTGTTTACGTTCCACTTTAGCAGGAACCTGTCCAACTTTGTCTTGAATCCCTGGAGGGTGTTTTCCCCTATAACAGCATCCGGAAGAGCATTCCAGCTCTCCACCACTCTCTGGGTGAAAAAGAACTTCCTTACATTTGTATAGAATCTATCCCCTATCAGCTTTAGAGAGTGCCCTCTCGTTCTCCCTACCTTGGAGAGGGTGAACAACTTGTCTTTATCTACTAAGTCTATTCCCTTTAATATTTTGAATGTTGCAATCATGTCCCCTCTCAGTCTCCTCTTTTCAAGGGAAAAAAGGCCCAGTTTCTCCAATCTCTCACTGTACGGCAACTCTTCCAGCCCCTTAACCATTTTAGTCGCTCTTTTCTGGACTCTTTCGAGAAGTATCGTATCCTACTTCATGTACGGCGACCAGTGCTGGATGCAGTACTCCAGGTGAGGGTGCACCATGGCATGGTACAGCGGCATGATAATCTTCTCTGATCTGTTCGTGATCCCCTTCTTTATGATTCCTAGCATTCTGTTCGCCCTTTTCGCCGCCACCGCACATTGCGCGGATGGCTTCATCGATTTGTTGATCAGAACTCCCAAGTATCTTTCCTGGGAGGTCTCTCCAAGTATCGCCCTGGACATCCTGTATTCATGCATGAGATTTTTCTTACCAATATGCATCACTTTACACTTATCCACGTTGAACCTCATTTGCCATGTCAATGCCCATTTCTTGAGCTTGATTATGTCAGGTTGCAGATCTTCGCAATCCCCCTGTGTCTTTACCACTCTGAATAACTTCATATTGTCCACAAATTTAATCACCTCACTCGTCGTACCATTGTCCAAATCGTTTATAAAGATGTTGAAAAACACGGGTCCAAGCACTGAGCCCTGCGGCACCCAACTGGTGACACTCTTCCAGTCCGAGTATTGTCCATTTACCCCCACTCTCTGTTTCCTATGCTCCAGCTAGTTTTTAATCCACGTGAGTATTTTACCCTCGATTCCATGGCTTGCAATTTTCCGAAGTAGTCATTCATATGGAACCTTGTCAAACACCTTCTGAAAATCCAGATATATAATGTTGACCGGGTCGTCCTTGTCTAACTGTCTGTTTACTCCCTCAAAGAAGTGCAGCAAGTTTGTAAAATAAGATCTGCCTTTGCTAAAACCGTGCTGACTGGTCCTCATCAGCCCATGTCTGTCAAGGTGATCAATGATGTGGTCCTTTATCAGTGACTCTACCATCTTTCCCGGTACCGAGATCAGACTCACCAGTCTGTAGTTTCCCAGATCTCCCCTTGAACCTTTCTTGAATAAGATCAGCACCTTCCAGTCTTCCAGAGTCTTCCAGAAAGAAGAGCGACCAAGATGATAAAAGGGTTGGAACTCCTCTCATAAGAGGGAAGATTAAAAAGATTAGGGCTTTTCAGCTTGGAAAAGAGAAGACATGATTGAAGTCTACAAAATCCTGAGTGGAGTAGAACGGGTACAAGTGGATCGATTTTTCACTCTGACAAAAATTACAGACTAGGGGACACTTGATGAAACTGTAGGGAAATACTTTTAAAATCAATAGGAGAAAATATTTTTTTCACTCAGAGAATAGTTAAGATTTGGAACATGTTGCCAGAGGTTGCCGTAAAAGTGGATAGCGTAGCTGGTTTTAAGAACATAACATAAGAACATAAGAATTGCCGCTGTTGGGTCAGACCAGTGATTCATCGTGCCCAGCAGTCCGCTCACGCAGCGGCCCTTGGTTAAAGACCAGTGCCCTAACTGCGTACGTTCTGGTTCAGCAGGAACTTGTCTAACTTTGTCTTGAATCCCTGGAGGGTGTTTTCCCCTATGACAGACTCCGGAAGAGCGTTCCAGTTATCTACCACTCTCTGGGTGAAGAAGAACTTCCTTACGTTTGTACGGAATCTATCCCCTTTTAACTTTAGAGAGTGCCCTCTTGTTCTCCCTACCTTGGAGAGGGTGAACAACCTGTCCTTATCTACTAAGTCTATTCCCTTCAGTACCTTGAATGTTTCAATCATGTCCCCTCTCAAGAAAGGTCCCCTCTCAAGAAAGGTTTGGACAAATTTGTGGAGGAAAAGTCCATAGTCTGTTATTAAGACATGGGGGAAGCCTCTGCTTGCCCTGAATCAGTATCATGGAATATTGTTACTCCTTGTGTTTTGGCCAGGTACTAGTGATCTGGATTGGCCACCGTGAGAATGGGCTACTGGGCTTGATGGACCATTAGATGATAGCAGAAATATGTTTATTAGATGATGTTATCTCTAATGGTAAAATGCTTGAATTTTCACAGTTGCAACATAAATATGGTCTTAATAAATCAGAATGTTTTAGATGGTTGCAACTGAAGCAGGCCATTCAGGCGGGGTTCCCTAAATGGAAAAACCTTAGTAATCATTTTAGTATGGAGTTCTTATGCTTTCAGGCGGACTTCTTGGGTCACCAAGCCACCCAGTGGTATAAATTGCTGACTGGATTTATTAAAAAGAAACTAACACTGGTCTGAGAGAACATAAGAACATAAGCAATGCCTCCGCTGGGTCAGACCTGAGGTTCATCGTGGCCCAACAGGTTCAGGACCTGCACAGTAATCTTCTATCTATACCCTTCTATACCCTTTTCCAGCAGGAAATTGTCCAATCTTTTCTTGAACCCCAGTACCGTACTCTGCCCTATTACGTCCTGTGGAAGCGCATTCCAGATATCCACCACACATTGGGTAAAGAAGAACTTCCTAGCATTTGTTTTAAATCTGTCCCCTTTCAGCTGTTCCGAATGCCCTCTTGTTCTTTTATTATTTGAAAGTTTGAAGAATCTGTCCCTCTCTACTCTCTCTATGCCCTTCATGATCTTGTAAGTCTCTATCATATCCCCTCTAAGTCTCCTCTTCTCCAGGGAAAAGAGACACAGTTTCTCCAATCTCTCAGCGTATGAAAGGTTTTCCATTCCTTTTATCAGACGTGTCGCTCTCCTCTGAACCCTCTCGAGTAATGCCATGTCTTTCTTAAGGTACGGAGACCAATATTGGACGCAGTACTCCAGATGCGTGCGCACCATCACCCGATACAATGGCAGGATAACTTCTTTCGTTCTGGTAGTAATACCCTTCTTGATTATACCTAGCATTCTATTCGCTCTCTTAGTGGCCGCTGCACACTGCGTTGTCGGTTTCATTGTCATGTCCACCATTACCCCTATTTGGAGTATTGAGATTAAGCACCAAATTACTGCGTCTCAATGGCCACGAATTTGGACTTGGAGGATGAGATGTACAGTGTCGGCATCTATGAGACAAACTTGTTTTTTTCTGTTACATAGAGCATTATGGACCCCTGTTCGATTACAAAAATTGGATAGCTCTAAGTCTAATAAATGTTGGCACTGTCATCGCGAAGCAGGGACTTTAGATCATTTATTATTCTATTATCCATTTATTATGAATTTCTGGAAATCAATTTGGGACCAAATTAATTGTTTATTAGACAACCCAGTGGCATTATCATATGATACTGTGCTATTTGGTATGGCAATGAGAGCAAAAAGTCAGATTTCTACAAATAATAACAAATTATTACTTATAATGACTGGGGTTGCCATTCAACAAATTACGTATAATTGGAAAAATTGGAGTAGATTAAATTATAATTTCTGGTGGAATTCCTTATGTCATGTTTATAAAATGGAAAGATTTATTGCAATACAGCACGGTTTTTTCAGGAAATTTCAGGATGTGTGGGAGCCATTTACAAAGTATTGTACCGATTAGATGACATTTTATTTTATTTTTCCCTTAAATTTACAAGTTTGATTGTGAGGGGGGAGGGAAGGGTAAATTTATTGTTACATATTGTATAAGGTATTGATTATATGATAAGAAAGGGTGGGAGATAAGAGCATATTATTTGTACCATTGATGATTAAGTGTTATATTTATTGTTAATTTGTTTGGATATATTGTTACACTTATTGTAAATTTGAAAATGAATAAAGAATTAAAAAAAAAAAAAAAAGATAGATATAATTGCGCTAGAAAAGATTCAAAGAAGAGCAACCAAGATGATAAAAGGGATGTACTTCTCTCGAATAAGGAAAGACTAAAAATATTAGGGCTCTTCAGCTTGGAAAAGAGATGGCTGAGGGAGATATGACTGAAGTCTACAAAATCCTGAGTAGAACGGATACAAGTGGATTGATTTTTCACTCCTTCAAAAATTACAAAGACTAGGGGACACTCAAAGTTACACGAAATACTTTTAAAACCAATAGGAGGAAAAAAAAATTTCACTCAGAGAATAGCTAAGTTCTGAAACGCATTGCCAGAGATAGTGTTAAGAGCAGATAGTGTAGCTGGTTTTAAGAAAGGTTTGGACAATTTCCTGGAGGAAAAGTCCATAGTCTGTTATTGAGAAAAACATGGGTCAAGCCACTGCTTGCCCTGGATCGGTAGCATAGAATATTACTACTCTTTGGATTTTGGTCAGGTACTAGTGAACTGGATTGGCCACTGTGAGAATGGGCTACTGGGCTTGATGGACCATTGATCTGACCCAGTAAGGCTATTCTTATGTTCTTATGTTCCAGGGAGATTACTTCTTCTCTTAAAACACCCAGAGAAGACCTACTGTAGTACAAAGCAAGGCAAACATCATAGAATTTCTCATGTGCAGCATTCAATCCAGAGTTGGAAAAATTGAGAAAAATCATAACATACCTGGGCAATGGAGGGTTAAATGTCACAAAGAGTCACAAAGAGCTGTAATTGGAATCAAGTCTGGTTCCCTAGGGTCCTGTCCACTTCATAAACCATTAGGCTACCCCTCCATGTATTCATGGCTGGAGCCTGCCTATGGGGTTGTTATACCCCACCAACAGGCACTGAAGCTCTGGTCAATTCTTCTTCTGGTGGGGAGATGTCACTATTCATCACTGCCTTTGCCTCTACTTCTGCCCATGGAGAATAGGTTGATCTTGGTTGTGGCCTGGATTTATTTTTCTATCTGCAAAGACTGGGGTCCCCACCAGCAGCCTTTGCTGATCTTCACCAAGATGTGGCTGTTCTCCCTTCCTCTACCGGTAAAGGATGGGGAAGCTGCTCCTACTCTTCAATGTTTCTGCAGTTCTCCTTCCTTTCTTTGTTAGTGGAGCCTGTATTGCCACTCACAAATGCTGCTCTTCTTTGCCACCAAGTGGTCTTCTTTTTTCTTCTCCCAGCAAGGCTCGGGGTTCTTACCAGCCGTCTTTTCTTCAATGGCTGCTGTAGGCAGTTCCATTTATTGGAGCACATAGGTTTATTTGCACAAGCACAAACAAATCCTTGCATATAGACAGACAGATAGACAGATGGATGGGCCAATAGCTGCCATTTTGGGTGCTAATTGCAAATACAAATGCAACTAACAGGAAAAGTAAACTTCAAAATATATGTTTTTTAAGCTGAAGAGGAAGTGTAGTAAATATGTCATGAATATATATAGGAAAACCTTTGCCTGTGTGCTGTTGTTTATGTCACTGTCAATAGGAGTGAAATTGGATGTTGTTGACAACTTGCCAACAGTTCTGAAGCACTAGTAGGAATAGCTGTTAATTGATTACTACTGCTTCTTAGAATTGGTGCCGACAATGAGTGATTTCCATGCATACTGCCAACAAAAGTAGAAATATAAGCAGACAAGACATAAAAGTCCAGGGTGATTGTGAGACCTACAGAAGAGGAGCCTGCATAATGAAGATGAAGGAAATGCAAAGGGAATTATTACTTAGGTACTGAATCTGAGGCTGGAAATGAAGCAACTTTTTTTCCCCAAAAAAACAAACAGAAACACCAGCTAAAATAAAAAGGTTTATAAAGATTGCTGTTCTGGCCCTTCCCTCCCCCCCCCCC
Organism: Geotrypetes seraphini; assembly: GCF_902459505.1. Taxonomy (NCBI): domain Eukaryota; kingdom Metazoa; phylum Chordata; class Amphibia; order Gymnophiona; family Dermophiidae; genus Geotrypetes; species Geotrypetes seraphini. The sequence continues at coordinate 307,820,592 of NC_047086.1, read as the reverse complement.
CCAATTCATGGGAGCAGATTGCTTGTAAATAAGGTTTTGTTTAGCACCACAAGAGGTCCAAGTCTATCTCACCCAAAGCCACCAATAGCACACCTTTAAACATGCTCCTTGGAACTCTGCATGCACAGCAGGCAAAATGCCTCACAAGATGTCCAGAAAGTTGGCTTCGAAAATCGGCACTTGAACATCCTGACGATTAAGACATTCAAGTGCTGACTTATCACGGTTTCTGGTTGTCTTTATTTTTTGCTTTTGAGCCCCATAAGCTTTAAAGGAGAGTAGGTGTCTACTTTACATCACGGAACACTTGTATAAACGGTATATATATAACTATATGTTTAGGTGGTTAAGTGCTAGAACCTAATACCAGTCATAGAGCTGGTGTAAGTACTTGAACCTACTGCTGGAGATATGCATGTAACTTATGGTAGTCTGCAAGCTATATGTTGTTTATTATTAAGTGTTCATTATGATTATGATTGTGGATCATGGATTTGATATACCACATTCCTGTAGCACAATCAAAGTGGTTTATATTTTACATGCAGGCTCACAATCTAAATGCTTTTATTTATTTTTTCAGGGGGGGGGGGGTTCAATGGAGGGTTAAGTGCTCGCTCAGGGTCATAAGGAGTCCCAGTGGGAATTGAACTTAGTTCAAAGCCCACTGTACTAATCATTAGACTGCTCCTTCTTTCTAAATGAGAGTCCAGCCCATGTTCCATTTAGACTCTGTCCTGGGGAACCACCAGTCAGGTATGCAAATCTGCCTCATGCATATTTATTAGGGATATTTTAAAATCCAACTGACTAGGGGTCCCCCAGCACAGGTTTAAGAACCACTGTTCTACACTACAGAATTACCTCCTTAGATGACCCAGACTTACTGGCACATTAGGCAACCTGCAGACTGACGCCCGACTCTGTGCAACGATATTGGGTGTCCCAGTTAAATCTTAAGTCTTACATCTCCTATTAATTTTTGTGCTCTTGATCTGCCCCCACCCAAGATAAATTTAAAGCTGATTTTTTTAAACATTTCTTTTTTTAGATGCATCTCAAACATGATGGATACTTAACCACACTAGATGAGTCATGTTAAATACAAAGTTTAACAAATATGTTTACCCTCTCTATACTTTCAAAATTGTAGTTCACTCTCTTAACCTCACTTTCATGTCATGTGTGATATATTTGTCACTATTCACCCCAGTCCTTTTTCCGTTGAATTTTTAGATTGTAAGTCACCCAAAAGTTTCATCCTTGGTGCAGGACAGTAAGATTTGAATAAACTTGGAAAGTTGGCAAGATATCATGCTTTTACATATTAAACTTTCGGGGAAAGGAGTATGTATGTATGCATATACAGTATATGAGATGCACATAAATAATGAGGACAATTTCCAAGTTATTGCTCAGCTAATGGGCTATTTTGAAGGTTACTCTCCCTTCCTGTAGGCAAAAATTATACATTAATAGATTGTTGACTTTGTGCGGTTGATTTGATTTGACTGTAGTTGCCATTTGCTGATCCCCCAAAGGATGCTGCCCTAAACAAACAACTTGCCTAATGGTTGGGGTGGTCATGACTGATACTCCTGCTCTGCTCACTTTGCCACTGCCACTGCCAGAAGATAGTGGGCTAGGAGCAATTTTTTACCCCTCCATAGCTGTGTTATGTGTGCCACAACATTTGCAATGCACATTGATAAGGCACTGCTTTGTCTCAATCATACATCTATCCAATTAAGTGGTAAATTTCTCATATCTTACACAGAGTAAGAAGTAGAAGAGCTGTTGAGGCAGCTTCTTCCTAGCAAAATTAGAACATCACACTCCAGCCTTTCCATATTTGATCCATGGCCTCCTATGATAGGTGGTCCTTGTAGAATGGATGGATTTTGGATAAAATGGAATGGATACTACTACTACTACTACTACTGGAGAGACTGAATGAATTCTTCACTTCATTCTTTATGGAAGAAGATGTAAGAAATCTTCCAGAACTGGAAATGGTTTTCAAGGGTGATGAGTTGGAGGAATTGAAAGAAATCTCATTGAACTTGGAAGACATACTAAGCCAAATCGACAAGTTAAAGAGTGATAAATCACCTGGACCAGATGATATACATCCCAAGGTACTGAAAGACCTCGAACATGAAATTGCTGATCTGTTGTTAGTGATCTGTAACCTGTTGCTAAAATCGTCTGTAATACCTGAAAATTAGAGGGTGGCCAATGTTACACCAATTTTAAAAATGGGTTCCAGGGAAGATCTGGAGAATTACTAAAGCTGGTAAAATAAATTTATAAAAGTATAGATAAAAGTTTCATGATCCAGTAAGGAAGTAGTACATAAAGCCTGGTAAATGAATATACTTGAGTCCTAGGTGGTGCTTTGGAGGATCTGTAAATGTGCAAAATTTGATGTAAGGATTTATTGGAGGTGTTAAAAAGTTCCGGTTAACAGCTTGATTGAGTATTCTCACAGAAGACCTTTATTTCAATTATAATGCTGTTTAGAGAATTGCCTAACTTTGATTGACATGTAGTAGATGCCATTCTCTTAGGCACCTACCAAGCTAGGGGCCATTTATAGAATCAGGCCCAATATTTGTCACTTTACTCTAGTATTTTATAAAGACACTCAAGTACGTATGTATCAAGGAAGAACGAAGTCGTTCTTGGCAATGAGACAGTGTATAATTAAACTCTGGAATTTGTTGCCAGAGAATGTGAAATCAGTTAGCGGGGTTTAAAAAAGGTTTTGGACAATGTCCTAAAAGAGAAGTCCATAGGCCATTATTGAGATGACTTGGGGAAATCCACTGCTTATTCCTAGGATAAGCAGCATAAAATCTGTTTTATTACTTGGGATCTAGCCAGGTACTTGGGACCTGGGTTGGCCACTGTTGGAAACAAGATACTGGGCTTGATGAACCTTCGGTCTGTCCAAGTACGGTAATTCTTATGTTCTTTTGGTAATTATCTTATTAAGTCAGCAATATTGCCATAGCAAGAATGTGTTAAGATTGCATTAAAAAATAATTTAAAAAAATCAACACAAAGCATCTAACATTTTAGGCACACTATCTCTTAGGTCTAGTCAATTTTTAGAGGGGCCAATTTAGGAATCTAAATCCCTAAATCATGCCTTCAAACCCTTTGAAAACTAAATCATTATATGTAATCCAACAAATCCAAATATGATCAAAGCACACTACAAATAGTTTTGCAGATGTAGTCCCCTTTCCATCTCTGCATCAATGTCTAAGCTAAAAGAATTGTCACCATCCCCATGGTTAACCACGGGAAACCATCCCCATGTCATTTTTTAAGGTGAGAGGGAAGAATTAGAGTATGAATGGGCACAGCCATTGGCCCTCAAGCCTTGCGTTGAAGAATGCTGATGTAGAAGGACTGAGGTTGAGATAGACACTAAAGAATGACAATCTCTAGTATCCAGAGCAGATATTGTGATGTCATAATGCCTCATTCCACCAATGCCTAACAGCCAGTGATGTCACAATGGCTTCATTATCCTATACTTGGCTCACATAAAAATCAGAGTATGAAAGGGCACAACCACTGACCCTCAAGCCTTGCATTGAAGAATGCTGGTGTAGAAGGGCCGAGGCTGAGATAGACACTAAAGAATGACACGGGATGTTTTCCCGCAGATATCCGCGGGGACGGTGACAGTGACAAATTCTGTCACCATGTCATTTTCTAGCTAAAACTACAACTTTAGATGGGTCTGGTCACACTTGGAGCTAACTTATTTCCTCTTGATATTATTTTTCAGTTCTAATAACACCATAATGAGCTTTAAATGTATGCATTGTCTTCAGAAGGCAGAATCGCAAATGAGAAAGAGTTAGCTCTGAAACATCAGTTAAGAATGAGAGATTACCCAGCTTCCACTTCCTAATGAAGACAATGTTAATTACATATTAGAAAATGTTCAACTAAGAATACTTCTCATTGGTTTAATTACATAAATGAGAGAGAAAGTAATATTTAGCAAGGGCTACAGAGTGTGAATGCAAGCAATTGTTATATTCTGTCTCAGGCAGCAGAGAACCGATTTTTCTAATTTCCTTTTAAATGAGGAGATTTCTGGTACTTTGCTGCTGCTAATGGGAATGGCTTTACTTCCATGCGTCATAAAATGGAGGTGATGGCCACTTGCGTTTGTTATGCAACAAGAACAAGCGGGATGATGGCAGAGCTAAAACAATTTTGCAATTCTTAATGCTCTGAAATTGATCAGATCTTAGGCTGTGTGGCTCAGAACAAGGATACTGCAGTTTGCAATTCACTCTCATTAATTCTAAATGATGGTAATGGAACTCACTTTATGCACCCAGTTGGGCTTAATAGATTAATCATGATGATGAAAGGCTGCCCTGGAACAGAATTTTTTTCTCTTATAATACATTCTAAGGCGAGAGAAAAAATTAAACAAAATTTAATCTGATTTTTTTCTCTCCCTCCAACCTCATAAAATTCAAAGTTTCCATCGAATGCCACAATATCATTTATTAACTTCTTTTTTTTTTTTAACTTATTTATGCCATAGCTCAAATGCTGATGCAGCACATTTTTTATTTAGCTCTTTGTGCCTTCGTGCTAAAACCTTCATCACAGCTCGCCAATGTCTGGTAGAACAGCAGAAGAAGCTCATAAATAACAAATTGTTGTGTTATGAAATAAGCATTCTATAATTTATCAGTACAGGAAAAGATTGATACATTATTCACAAAGCATGAATCAAACGCGTTAAATGGGAACTCTTGTACCTTTTTTCTGGAAATAAATTTTTAGTTATTGAGCTTGTTATACAGATTAAAAATCTTATTTTCATTTTTTTTTTTTTTTTGTATACTCATTTTTATTGAGCAAAAGGTTTACAGCACAATAAACAGTACAGAAATCATTGCCAAGTATGAAAGTAAGAAAAAGTTCAAATAATACAGGCAAAACAAGTAATACAGATATGTCAAATAACAGAGGCTGATTAAAGCATAACCTGAAATTCGTATCATAGCATTCCAAGCTCTAAAAAAACCAGCACAATACGAATGAGAAGTCAGAGAAGCCAACAATGGCACAATGTGCTATCATGAGAAAAAGCGATGGCACTATAAACCAAAATGCTCAAGGGTTATATGATAGGAAAGGGTCCAAAGCACCCCAAGTTACGGTGAGAAGAACCCATAACAACATTCCCCAGACATCCCAAAACTCTGCACCACACCCACCCGCAGTCAAAAAACATACACACAAATATCCCCAACATCCCCTCACTCACACAACATACACTCGGACAGTCAGAGAGAAGGATGGAAACAATACACGAAATGAGGAAAAAGATTTAGAGAATAGGAGAATAAGAGGAGTAAAAAGAGTAAAAATAATAAGGAAAATAAAAGAAGAAGAAGAAGAAGAGTAATAAGAATATTAATAAAAGGTGGAACATAGGTATTAGAGCAGGCGTAGAAAGGGAGAGTAAAAAGATGAAAGGCAATAAAGGGACAGTAGTCAATCAGACATGTGCCCGCATAGCACAAGCGGGGCAGAAGCAGAGCCAGCCACTCAAGGGTGAAGGAAAATATGCAAGAAGATCAGCACTATCAAGGTGAGTGCGCCTGGCAGGATGCCAGAAATCTGTCCCACAGAGCACTATATTCCTTCCAGTGATCCTGAGTACGAGAGGAATAAGTTTGAAGCTCATAGAGACCCAGGACCTTCATGCGAGCCAGCCAGAGTGGGTAAGTAGGGGCCCTCAGGAGACGCCCAATGTTGCAGAATAAGCTGCTTTCCCAGCATGATCGCATGAAGGACAAATTTCTGAGAAGAGGTGCTGAGCTGTTGTTGAGACAAGTCCTGTACATCACCCAACAGCAATGCTGACGGGTTCCAAAGCAAGATACAACAAAGAGTTGTATCAAGACTAGCACGAACGGAGTCCCAGAAGGAGAGATTAGAACAGAGAAAGAAAGAATGTAGATAGGCTCCCGGAGAGAGATGGCATTTAACACAAAGATCATCTGGCCAAAGCTTCATGACAAAATCTTTGGATCTAGAGAGATAGGCACGATGTAGTATCTTAAATTGGGTCTCCTGTAACTATACATTTTTGAGAAAAAGGCATATATTTTGAAAGAAAGTCTGTAAATCCTGAAGAGAAACCATCAAGCCCAAATCCCAGGACCAATCATCCGCTATGGATTGAAGGCAGTGCTCCCCTTGAAAATCCTGACCCTCTTGATACCAAGTAGCAATCTTGTTCTTGTGAGGAGGTGTAAGTAAGGCCCTCTCATCGATGACACCGCAGGACCAGGAGTTCGAAGTGACAGCAGAGAGGGATAAATAATAATGCTTAATTTTAATATAAAGGTAAGCCTGTGTGGTGGGGAGCCCCCAGTGGGTGCACATGAGGGAAAAAGAGGGAAATCGACCGACCCCCAAATGCAACAAATCAAGTATGGTGGAATCTCGTTCAAGGCGGTCCCTCAAGCCTGGCAGACCTCGAAGTCCGGGTACAAACCCCGGATTACCCAATAAGGACAAAAAAAGAGACGGATGAGGCACCTTATGTTGTAGACGTCTCCACCATATCCACGCTTTGCGAAAGGCAAGGAGGAAATCCAAGGTAGGGTAGCTTAAAGAGACCGACGAACCCGGACTCCCACGGATAAACGATACAAAAGATATAGGGGAGCAGCAAGAAGCTAAGAGGCTCAGCGGGGAATATCTACGATGTGAAGTCAAATGTTCATGAATCCACCGGAATAGGGACGCAACATTATAAAGACGGATATCCGGTAGGCCGAGTCCCCCCTGCTCCTTGCTCCGAGTTAGTTTAGGGAAACCTATACGAGCCCGCCTGTCCTGCCAGATAAACCTACGAATAATGAAATTATAGTGACGTTCATCCTCTCGACTAACCCAAAAGGGTACGGTTTGAAGAGCGTATAGAAGTTTAGGAAAGAGAACCATCTTAACCAGGGCTACCCGGCCCATCAGGGATAAGGGAAGGGAGTGCCACCAATGACAGAGGGACTTGATCCGTCCAATAGCTGTTGAGATATTAGATTCATAGAGTTTGCTCGGGTTCCTATAAAAAAGAATCCCCAAATATTTCAATTTCCCGGGCGCAATGCCAACCCCCAGGCGTTTGAACCACCTGTCACCCAGCGAGTCATTGAGAAGGAGAATTTCAGTTTTATCATAGTTAATTTTTAATCCAGTAAAGGAACCAAAGGAATTAATAATATGCATCAGACGGGGAAGATGAACGTCTGCATGTTTGACATAAAGTAACATATCATCTGCAAACATACTAGTACGGAACTCAGACACCCCCACACTCAGGCCCTGCAGGGTTGTGTCTCGGCGGATGCGGATAGCTAGGGGTTCGAGGGAAAGAAGGAAAAGCAAAGGTGATAAGGGGCAACCCTGCCGGGTGCCCCGACCAAGAGGGAAAGGATCGGAAATTCCTCCGTTAATCAATAGCTGCAATTTAGGTGAAGAATATAGAGCAGATACCCAATGCACAAAATCCCCAGAGATGCCATATCTTGCAAGCACCCAGAAAAGATGACGCTAGGACACCATATCAAATGCCTTCTCCACGTCAAGGCTGGTGATCAAGGCTTTGTCCGAAGCTTGGTAGGGCAGTTGTAGTACTGCAAGGACTTTTAGCAGGTCAATGAAAGCGTGCCTACCAGGAACGAAACCTACCTGATCCTCATGGATCAGTTCCGGGAGCAGCACGTTTAAACGCGACGCCAAAATCCCAGCCAGGAGCTTGACGTCTTGATTCAGAAACGAAATCGGCCGATAGGAGCCCAACTGATCCATGGGTCTCCCCGGTTTCGGCAAGATGATCACATGGGCATTATTATGCGTGTTTCCCGGAGGGGTTTCCGAGCGGAGGCCCATAAAATAGTCCTGAAGAGCGCATAAAGCGGAAGGTGGTAAGAGCTTATAAAATTCCGGTCCAAAACTGTCCGGGCCCGGAGTTTTGGCTAGTTTCAGACGTCGAATGGCCGCTTGCAGTTCCTCTCCACTGATCAGCCGATTAAGAAAAAGATTTTGAGATTCAGATATGCTAGGCATACACAAATCAGAAAAGAAGGTATCCCGGGCCTGATCATCAGGAGGCTGCTCAGCATAAAGCTGTTGGTAAAACTGTAGAAATTGGCTCGTGATCTCCCGCTGCTGAGTATGCAGGTTGCCCGCCCGATTCTTTATTTGCGTGATAACATGACGAGTACGAGGGGGCCGGATCAGATTTGCGAGCAACCGACCAGTTTTATTACCCCAAGCATGCAATTTGTATTTGTAAAAGTAAATACTGCGAGAAGCCCGCTGAGATAGAATGTCATTTATTTGATGTTTAACAACTTGGAGTCGATCCCTCAGTTCCCGTGTGAGACTCAAGATATGAGAACGCCGCAGATCTTGCAACTCAGCAGTCAAGGTCAATAAGTCCCCATATCGCTTTTTCTTAACAGCCGCGGAGTAAGCAAGCACGTGGCCTCTCATAACAGCCTTAGCTGCCTCCCAATATAAAACCGAATTGACATCCCCCACACCATTAGTGGCAAGGAAGTCCTCCCACTTGCGCTCCAAATAGGGTTTGAAATTGGGGTCAGAATACAGATGGGGAGACATCCGCCAAATCCTGCCAGGAGAGGCCGAAGAAAACTGAAAAGTAGTTCCCAAAAGTGCATGATCCGATACCAGTGGAGCGGCCATAACAGCCCGAGACAGCTTCGAAAATAGTCCAGCAGAGACGAGTATATAATCAATTCTAGTGTATACATTGTGAGGGTGGGAGAAAAAAGAAAAATCGCTATCCTCCGGATTCAGGGTCCACCAAGCATCCAACAATCCCAATTCCCGAAGAAGGAAGGGAATACCCCTGTCATAGTGGCCCTTAGTAGCAGATTTAGCAGGCTTGCGATCCACAAGGGGCTCCGCCACCACATTAAAATCACCCCAAGAATCAATTGATGCGAGGAATAGGGTGCTAAGAGTCCCACCAAAGAGGAGAAAAAGTCATGAGAATAAATATTCGGGGCATAGATAGTACCCAACACTAGAGGACAGCCCCACAATTCTCCAATCAGAAATAAATATCTGCCCTCGTGGTCCTTAAGCTCCTTATGAACAGTAAAGGGGATTTTTTTATGAATCAAGATCGCCACCCCTCTCTTCCGGGAAAAGAAAGCAGTGAAACCCACCTGTCCCACCCAGTCCCTCTGAAGTTTGAGATGCTCAATGGGGGACAGGTGAGTCTCCTGAAGGAGTGCTATGTCACAGCGTTCTTTTTTCAAATAGGTCAAAATTTTTGTACGTTTCACTGGGGAATGGAACCCATCCACATTCAAAGAGTTAACAGAAAGACTAGCCATAGGAAAGGAAAGCAAGATCAGACAGCAGAAAAGAAACCCAAAAACCGCCAAGTACCGGGTGGGAGGCATCCCAGCCAATTCCCCCCAATCCAGTCCCGGCGAGAAGTAGGTATCCACCCAATAGCCACAGCAACCAAACCAGAATCAAGTCCTCGCACCTCTGCCGCCCATAAAAAAACACAACCATCCAATCCACACTCACACAGACACATACTCACATCCCACCCCAATCTCCCAATTTTTCTTTTCCCTCCCCTCCCCCCCACCCCAGACTATGTAGTCTACCCCTGCACAACATTACAGCATAGAAAACACCAGCTCCGGGCCGCCTCAAAGCAGCCAATGATCAGCACAAAATAAGAAAACCCTTAATAGAATCAAAGAAACATAGCAAACATTTCAAGCCAATAGCTTGCACGGCGTATAAGCCACAGCGAACAGTTTAGAAAAGGGAAGCAGGTAGGGAGACAACAATGCCCAGTGCAAAAAGCAAGGGACAATGGCGAGTCTGAACGTGGACAACCACAGAAACCAGAGCAAGAAAAACTTGTGGGGGCTAACAGCAAGATAAATGAGCAAAAAAGAAAGAAAAAGGGCGCCCCTCAGAGAAAGCACCCTCCAAACATCAGGCACAGTTAACAGTCATGGGTCGCTGCACCTGCGTCCGCAGAGGTGCAGCAAAGAGAGGCACACAGAGATGGAATAAGGTGCCTCTAGAAAGTAAATCAAAATAAAAACCATGTGCATCCCCATTAATCCTCGGGCAACGACCCAAGGCTACAAAAGGCCCCTGTCATGGTCACAAAAGAGTACCAAAAACATGCAAAAGCCTCCCACAATCCTGAACTGTATATATAAACCAAAGTCAATAGTCCTGGTAACACGATCAGTCAGCTACCCTGGAAGGTTCCAGGCCAGAAGGAAGCTTTTGAATAAATTGCTCCAATTGCTTGCGGAGTTTCCAGGAAGGTAACCTTGTTGTTATGAAAAACACGTGCGCGTGCAGGATACTGAAGGGTGACTCTGATATTGCGCTTGTAAAGCTCATTACAATAGGGAGCCATAGCCCTGCGTTGGTAGGAGACTTGAGGCGAAAAGTCCTTAAACATGAGAACCTTCTGCCCCTCAAATTGCACTGCGGCCCCTCTACGGTACAAAGAGAGGATTCTCTCCTTGGCTGCAAAATTGAGAAATCGCGCAATGACAGGGCGCGGGCGTTGGTCATCTTCCTTACGGGTGCCCACTCGGTGAGCTCTCTCAAGCAGCACTGGGGTCAAAGGTGGTTGCATGTCGAAGACAGTGGGTAGCCATGCTTCCAATCGGGTACGGAGGTCCACATCACGTACCGAGGCAGGAATTCCAATAAAACGCAGATTGTTTCTGCGGCTGCGGTTTTCCTGATCCTCTACCTGATCTTTCAAAGCAGAGGTGGAAGTTTCCAGTGAACGCAGCCTCTCTTCAAAGTTGTCGGTACGCACCTCCTGCTGTGCGATACGCTCTTCCGCCCGCTGCAATCGATTAGATTGAGAGTCCAGGCTTTCCCTCATTTCCTCCATGAAGGATTGAATCTTCGTAAGTTTATCATCCATCACAAGCATAAGGGAGCGGGTGAGCTCCTGCACAGCGGCCTCTTGCAATGTGAATATGGGCACCTCGTGTTTCTCCGCCATTTTGGGTGCCGGCGAGGTGAGTTTGGCCTTAACTCCTCGCTGAGATTTAATCGGCATACCCCAAAGAAACGCCGATGGAAAGGTATTATCGCTCGTGCCAAAGTGTAGAAGGAGCTCTGGTGCAGAGCTGCAGGGCTTTACGGCAGGACGTCGGGTGAATATCAAAGATTTAGGACGAAGCAGCCCGGAGCTGTGGAGAGGCACGTCCTATCAGGTCTCCAGCATCACGTGACCCCCATTTTCATTTTAAATAAGTGGAATACAATTTCAGTACTAAACTCCAATCCTCAAGAATAGCCCTTCTTAACAGTATCATACATTGAATTCCATCCTTGGTGTTAATTTCCAATTAGCGACGCAAATAGGCTGTGTGCACCGACTTGCACGCATAATCTATGGTGCTATATAAAGAATCTGAGGGTAAATATGAGGGACCTTCAAAAAGTTTCTGCACTTTTATTTTTAAAACTACTATTTATTAAATATCTCAAAAGCAAATTACATCACTTTTCCACTTAAGGTTAGCCAGCTTGCCTGACTGACTAGTCACATGACATTCTATAACACGCACTCTCACCACTTCTCCCACCCCAACCATTTCCCACATAAATATGAAAGTGCAGAAACTTTTTGAAGGATTCTCATACATCTACCTCTAAGACTATAAAAAGACAGCTGACCCAAAGGGGAAAACACACAGTGCAAGCGGGTGCTAAATTTCTGCTTTCTGTGCCTGCCCACTGGTGCCAGACGCCAGTCATAGATACAGAAACATTGTTCCTAGAAGCACCTTTTCCAAGTCATAGATTAACACAGCAAGAAGACAGCTCAATGAACCAGTTCTCAATAGACTATTTTGTAAGAACTTCCCATAATGTTTCAGATATGCCACTAATCATTAACAGCATGAAACCACTAGTAATTTCGTCCTCGCTTATGTTCATTTAATTACATGTTAAATGAACTCTCCTCTTTATTTTAAATTCTTGTACATTGCTTAAAAGTATAAGAGACCAAATCAAATTTTAAATAAAACTTGAAACTTGAAGATCCAGGAGCTGGACCACAGAAGATAAATGCGAATAGGGATGGTGCAGTGGTAGACCCCGATCGATTTTCAGAGGGTTGTGCTCGTGAGGAGCTAGCTAAATTAAAGGTAGACAAAGCAATGGTGCCAGATGGTGTACATCTAAGGGTGCTGAAGGAACATAGGGAAGTTTTGGTGGCTCCGCTGACTGACCTTTTCAATGAGTCTCTAGAATCAGGTGTGGTACTGGAGGACTGGAGAAAGACGGGTATGGTTCCTCTACACAAAAGTGGAAGTAAGGAAAAAGTAGGGAATTACAGGCCAGTAAGTCTGACTTCTGTGGTAAGCAAATTAATGGAAATGCTTTTAAAACAGAGAATGGTGAAGTTTCTGGAATCCGGTGGATTACAGGACCGGAGACAATATGGATTCATTGGAGGTAGGTTTTGTCAGACAAATCTGATCAATTTCTTTGACTGGGTGACCAGAGAATTAGAATGAGGGATTGTGCTAGATGTGGTGTACTTAGATTTTAGCAAAGCCTTTGACAGTGTACCACACAGATGGCTAATAAATAAACTGAGAGCTCTTGGGATGGGCCCCAAAGTAACGGGCTGGGTCAGGAACTGGTTAAGTGGAAGACGACAGAGGGTAGTGATCGATGGAGCTCACTTTAAGCAAAGGGATGTTACCATTGGTGTGCTTCAAAGTTCTATTCTTGGGCCTCTTCTTTTTAACATTTTTATAAGTGATATTGCTGAAGGGCTATCGGGTAAGATTTGCCTCTTTGCGGATGATACCAAAATCTGCAATAGAGTAGACACCCGGATGGTGTGAATGACATGAAGAAAAACCTAGTGAAGCCTGATGAATGGTCTGAAATTTGGCAGCTAAAATTTAATGCTACGAAATGCAAGGTCGTGCATTTGGCTTCAAAAACGTGAAGGAATGGTACAGTTTAGGGGGTGAAGAACTTTTGTGCATGACAGAAGAGCGGGATTCGGGTGTGATTGTATGTGATGATCTTAAGGTGGCCAAACAGGTTGAAAATGTGACAGTGAAAACTAGAAGGATGCTAGGGTGCATAGGAAGAGTTATGGCCAGTAGGAAAAAGAAGGTATTGATGCTCCTATATAAGACTCTGGTAAGACCTCATTTAGAATACTGTGTACAATTCTAGAGACCGCATCTTCAAAAAAGATATAAAAAGGATGGAGTTGGTCCAGAAGAAGGCTACTAAAATGGTGTTCATCATAAGGCGTATAGGGGCAGACTTAAAGATCTCAATATGTATACTTTAGATGAAAGGCAGGAGAGGAGAAATGCGCATGAGTCGATTCTCTCAATTGAAAGGAAGCTCTGGAATGAGAGGGCATAGGATGAATTTAAGAGGTGACAGGCTCAGGAGTCATCAAAGGACATCCTTTTGTACAAAAAGGGTGGTAGATGCGTGGAACAGTCTCCCGGAAGAAGTGGTGGAGACAGAGACTGTGTCTGAATTCAAGAAGGCATGGAATAGGCACATAGGATCTCTCAGAGAGAGAAAGAGATAATGGTTACTGCAGATGGGCAAACTAGATGGGCCATTTGATCTTTATCTGCCATCATGTTTCTATATGTTTTGGGGGGCTTTTTTAATTCTTGATATGCTGCTTATCAAGCAAATCACTCAAATGCCTCTATTTCATAAAAATGAAAACAATTGTAGTATGTGAAATGCCTCTCTAATGTGAAACCACAAAATATGCTTAAGAAAAAGCTATATAGATGGGCTGATAATAAAGGAACAAAAATAAGCCTTTGAAAAGCTATGTATGATCTGTGTAGACTGATAGACATAATTAATTCCCTGCAAAGCACAAGTGTTAATGCAAGAAAAGATTAGGATATCTGAGCAGTGTAGTTTGAATGTGAAAAGAGGTGCTTAACCGCTCTGTCTATTATCAGCACTTAGAATGACCTATTTCATACTTTAAATCTTGTCAACAACTGCTCATAATCCTCAGTGACTGGATCGATAGAAACCAAACATATTCCTTTACTGGGTGATAATTTCTTCAGAACAGTCTACACCCAAGTTCCCTTTACAGGCTATACTGAGAACTGCCAATTGCATTGTGCCGAAAAAGCAATAACGTGACATAGCTCTGCACTTTATGGAAAATTCACTGCCTTTTTTATATGCAGCCTAAATTTGATTATATTTTAGAAATCAAAGCAACTACAGTGGTGCCTCACATAATGAACGCCTCGCACAACGAACGCTGCACACAACGAACTTCATGTCTTGATTCACACAACGAACTTCGTTTCACACAACGAAGTCGCCCGAGCTGCCGATGTATTGCATCCTTCCACGCAGGCACTGCAGGCAGTCGTTAGTCACTGCACTTAACTGCCCTCTCTCACTGTATACAGTCGTCCTTTTAAGATAAACTCAATATTTTTTATATATCATGGCTTCTAAAAAAAGCAGGAAGGTGATTTCTGTTGAAATGAAACGGGAAATAATTAGAAGGAGTGAATGTGGGGTAAAACAGTGTGACCTCGTCAAAGAGTTTGGCCTCAGCAAGACCACCATTTTCACCATTTTGACAAATTTATCTTTTTTTATGTCATCTTAGCATATTTTATGCTGCAGAACGAATTATTTTTTTTAACATGTATTGTTATGGGAAAACGCGTTTCACATAACGAACTTTTCGCATAACAAACTTGCTCCTGGAACGAATTAAGTTCGTTGTGTGAGGCACCACTGTATATTAGAAATATTGCCACATGCCACACCGTTTCACTGCGGCTGGGGGGCTTTTTCTCACCTCAACGCTTCTTTTGCTGAAGCTCTAAAACTTTGCTCCCATTCTCTCTATATAGGAAGAGAACTTAGTAAATCAGACCCAGTATTTCTTAACTAAGGGCTCCTTTTACGAAGGCGCGTTAGCGGTTTAACGCTCATAATAGCTCGCTAAACTGCCGGCCGCGCTAGCCGCTACCGCCTCCTCCTTGAGCCAGGTGGTAGTTTTCCGGCTAGCGCGGGGCTTAGCGCATAATTAAAAGCCGCCAACGCGGCTTCGTAAAAGGAGCCCTAAAACTTTGATTTTTCTGTACAACAGTAGGAAAATGGAATGGGGCACTGCTCTGCAGTGGCATAGCCAGGAATTTTTTAAATGAGGTGCATCACCCACCCCCATCTCTGCCTCTTTACCTTAAAATCACCTCCAGTCTCTCTGAACCTTACCATTCCCTCTGTAAGTCCCTACCTGAGCAGCATATATAAATTTACCTTTTTTGTCCTGTTCATCTCTCATACGTAATTAGATTGTAAGCTCTTTCAAGCAGGGAGTGGCTCTTGCATGTTTAATGTACAGCAGTGGATGTGCCTGGTAACACTAAAGAAATGTTAAGTAGCAGTAGTGACCTTCCAGCTTTCAGAAAGCTTTCTACAAAGTTCCTCATGACAGACTCCTGAGAAAATTTAAAGAGTCATGGGATAGGAAGCAATATTCTGCTGCAGATTAGGAATTAGTCATTGGACAAAAATCAGAGGGAAGGGCTGAATGGCCATTTTTCTTAACGGAAGTGTGTCGCAGGGATCTGTACTGGGACCAGTGCTATTTAACATATTTGTAAATGGTCTGGAAATTGGAACTCTGGGCTCCTTTAACGAAGGTGTGGTAGCGGTTTAACACGTGCAATAGCACGCGCTAAACCGCCAGCTGTGCTAGCCGCTACCGCCTCCTTTTGAGCAGGCGGTAGTTTTTCGGCTAACGCGGGGCGTTAGTGCGTGATGAAAAGTTGCGTGCATTAAAGCCACTACCGCGGCTTCATAAAAGGAGCCCTATGAGGGAGGTGTTTAAATTTCCAGATGACACTAAACCGTTCAAAGTTGTTAAAACTCATGCAGACTGTGAAAAATTACAGGAAGACATTAGGAAATTGGAAGACAGAGCATCCAAATGACAAATGAGATTTAATGTGGACAGCTGCAAAGTGATGCACATTGGGAAGAATAACCCAAATCAAAGTTACCAGATGCTAGGATCCACCTTAGCGGTTAGCATCCAAGAAAAAGATCTGGGTGTCATTAAGGACAATACTAAACTAAACTAAACTAAACCTTAAGTTTATATACCGCATCCTCTCCAGAAACCTTCTGCCGAGTGTGCGGTGGTAGCCAAAAAACAAACAAGAAAACCTGGGGTTATATCTTTGAGGGCGACTTTTTATTTGAGACATCCATGTAAGTGTATTGTGTGTTACCGTACTGTTAAGTATGTATTCTTTGAACCATCTCAATTGACAACTTTTGTGGCAATGTCTCGTCTGGATGAAAGAAATCCTTGAGCCCTATAATTTGATTAAATAGATGACCTCATTTCAGTGCTATAGCTTTCAGCTTTTTGCTCAAAACTTAGGGCTCCTTTTACGACAGGAGATTATGGCAGCCATTTCCTATTGGCGATCTACATGGGGCAGGAGCGTAGGAAGATCGCTCCTGCCCTGAAAGCCTACTAGACCACCAGGTAAGGCTGGGATGCTGGGAGGAAGGCTGGAGAGAGGCTGGAACATCATAAACTATGGGGTGGTTCCCCCCAAAAAAAATAAAATCATGAATATGTGAAACCACGAGTGTTATAACCAAGAATGGGGAGGAGGAAGTGTATTCTTATGCTCTTAGGTCTTCAGAAAAAAAGGAAGTTGTCTCAGAAGGGGTAGGATGGTTCAGAGAGAAAGCCCTAATACAAGCTATAGACAGCCTATGAGTGCTTCTGGAGCTGTCTAAGCGAAAACTGGAGTTGATTTTAAGGCATGGGGAGAGAGAGAATTGCAGAGCTGGAAAGGGAAGGGAAGGGAGAGATGCATTGCCAGCCGCAGGAGTCAGCCTGGCTAACTCCCACAGTATGAATATTGTCCCCTATGTGTTTATCTCATGGGAAGTCATTCCAGGTATCTACCCCTCTTTCCATGAAAAAGTGCTTCCTGATATTATTCGTAACAGGTCCCTACATAACGTGATCATTGGAACAAGCTTCCAGTGCAGGTGATCGAGGCAGACAGCGTGCCAGACTTTAAGAATAAATGGGATACCCATGTGGGATCTCTACAAGGGTCAAGATAAGAAAATTGGGTCATTAGGGCATAGACAGGGGGTGGGTAAGCAGAGTGGGCAGACTTGATGGGCTGTAGCCCTTTTCTGCCGTCATCTTCTATGTTTCTATGTTTCTATGACATCTATTAATATTCAATCCTGCCCCCAATCCCGCCCTAGCCACGCCCCCAATTTCTTCCATTCATTTTTCATTTACACACAATATCTTATTTCATAATGGTAACCATAAAATTAAAAAAAAACACAAAGCACCCTATACGCAGAGAAAATGTTAATTATTTATATTTGAGGGGGGTTTCAATGATGACAAATATAGTGCAAAATATAGACAGCAGATATAAATTCTCAAAACTGACACATTTTGATCACTAAATTGAAAATAAAATCATTTTTCCTACCTTTGCTGTCTGGTGATTTCATGAGTCTGGTTGCATTTCCTTCTGACTGTGCATCCTTTTCTTTCTGCACTCAGGCCCAACAATTGTCCCTTTCTATTCCCTCCCTCCTTCCTTCCTATGTCCTTAGTGTCCCATTGCCTCCTTCTTATGTCCTTAGTGCCCCTTTCTATGTCCTTACTGTCAGTGCCTCATTCCTATGTCCTTAGTGCCCCAGCGCCTCCTTCCTATGTTCTTAGTGTCCACAGTGCCTCCTTCCTATGTCCTTAGTGCCTCCAGATCCAGTGTCAGTTCTCCTTTGTACCTTTGTTCCAGGTCTCACTCTCTCTCCCTCCTCTGTTATTATCTTGCTTCTCTCTGCTCTTCCTCAGGGGCTCTCCCCCTCTGTCTGCACCTCCCAAAGTCCTGCTTCTGCCTCCTATATTTCCCCTTTGGTCCAGGCCTTTATCTCTCTAGTTTTTCTTCTACTTACAATCCCCCTACCTTCTCTGCCTCTTTCTTTCCTTCCTTCATCCCTCCTTCCTATGTCCCCCTCACTACCTTCCAGCCTTTGTCCCATCCCCTCCCAAAAAGCCTGCTGTCCTACCTCCCCCAAAGCCTGCCTGCCTGCCTACCTCCCCTAAAGCCAGCCTGCCTCCCCCAGAGCCAGCCTGCCTGCCTCCCCCAAAGTCAGCCAGCCTGCCTGCCTACCTCCCCCAGAGCCAGCCTGCCTGCCTACCTCCCCAAAAGCCAGCCTGCCTGCCTACCTCCCCCCGAGCCAGCCTGCCTGCCTACCTCCCCCGGAGCCAGCTTGCCTGCCTACCTCCCCCAAAGCTAGCCTGCCTGCCTGCCTTCCCCAAAGCCAGCCTACCTACCTACCTACCTCCCCCAAAGCCAGCCAGCCAGCCAGCCTGCCTGCCTACCTACCTCTCTGCTGCGTGAAAAAACAAGCCTCCCTCCAGGCCCGACTTAAACTTCCCTCCGGTCCACCACCACTGCTTCTCTGCTTACCTTCCTGCCCAACGCGCCCAGAAGCCTTCTTCCCAACATCAATTCTAATGTCAGAGAGGACGTTCAGGCCAGCCAGGCAGCGATTGACTGGCCCTGAACGTCCTCTCCAACGTCAAAATTGACGGTGGGAAGAAGGCTTCTGGGTGCGATTAGGCAGGAAGATAAGCAGAGGAGCAGCGGCGGTGGACCGGGGGGGGGGGGGAGTTTAAATCGGGCCAGAAGGGACGCTTTTTTTTAATGTGCAGCAGGGAGGTACAGGAAGCGATCGCCTGTCCCGTTGTCCCCGCGCACAGCTTCGGGACGCTGTCCCTGAAAACGGGACATTTTGGCATCCCGAAGTTGTGTGTGGGGACAATGGGGCAGGGGATCTGAAAACGGGACTGTCCCGTTCAAAACGGGACGTATGTCACCTTATCCCTACATGGCAATGTTTTCAAATTCTTTCTAAATGTGTGTTGTCAGTAATTGAAATGTGTATAAGAGTTATGTTTTAATCAATTGTAATTCCTGGAGATGTCCAGTTTTCTTTTATTTTATAATCTGCCTAGAACTGAGAGGTTAAGGCGGAATGCAAATAAATGTAATGTACTTTTCAGTAGCATGTACTGAATCCAGCCCTATGCGGAGAGTAGGTCACTAATGATTTTCAACAGCACTATCCGGATAGTACCACTGATAATTACCAATAGCCCCAGCTGGCATCACTTATTAGGACAACTGCTGCTGCTTTCCGGATGAGTGCTTTTAAATATTGACTTGGTAGATTTTATTATTATTTTTTTTTTTAATAAACTTTATTGATTTTCAAATATTGACAGTGCAATACACATGTAACTGAACATATAACAATCAAGAAAAGCACTTTGAACTTATAAATATTCAAAAGCAATCATTCTCCCCCTTTAATTTAACAAAAATACCAATGCATATAATCTTCCAATAACCTAGTTTTAATTAAAATAGTAGTGCATTTCCACCCTGAATGTATAAGGAAATCAAACAAAAATTAAAGAGAGATGACAATTATTTTTCTGAATGCGTTTTCCGTCTTACTGCCTCCCTCTCAAAGTAATTTGTCTTATTACTATGCTAGTTTGAGAAGAGCACAGGAGCAGTATGGCAAGACACTGACAAATTTTCAACACCCTCCTGTGTCGCTGAAGAATGTCAAGGAGTGACTTCCAATATAAGTTCTCTTCTGTGTTTGAATGTAATAGGCCAAGGGCAGGGTTCTACTGCCACAATATTATGTTAAGGTATAATACCCATTTTGTTAATTTTAAAAACGTGCCCTACAATATGCTTAATCATTTTAAAGCTCAAAGCACAAAGCAGTAATCACCTGACAAGCAGCCAAAAGCCAGATCGAGCATTAGGATCACCATAAAAAAAAAAGAATATGCTCCTATTGATTCATAAAGGAGCAGCGAACACTAATTAATTCATCATTTGAAAAGGTTACATACTCAGATGCCCAATTAAAAGCTCAAATACTCAATTGTACTAACACAGCTAATGCACGATACTGGTATAACAGAAACCATTATTTCTCCTCAACCCTTTTGAGAAGGTCAAAACAGCTCATCTCTCTTTACTGCACTGCCCTATTACTGTATAAAGAGTAGAACCACTCAACAAAATGATCTCACTCTGTAGTATGGAAGGAACAAGGACAGTGGAAGGCCTGGCGCTTGGTGTCATAGGTTAGAATCCAGGAGAACAGAGCATTTCTGCTCTCTCTTTATATTGTGACCAGGCAGGATCCGTCCTGGCCTTGGTCACGGTGTTTGCCCAGTCGTCCACCAGGGGGAGCCAGGAGAACTAAGAATTCTCAAGGTATTCTGTATCCAGGTCACCACCAGGGGAGCTCAAGAGCCATGCAGTTTCAGGCTGACTCAGCTAGATCAGGGTGTGGTCCCTCACTTTAAAAGCCAGCAGCTTGGAACAGGCAGTTCAGCAAGCTAGGGAGAAAGTTGAGGTCTCTCTCTCCTGATGAACTCCCCAATCCAAGCAGGGATGATAGCTGTACACCTATGGAGGTTGTAGAAGCTGATGACTCCCTGGATCTGCCAATATTGGATGAAGAAACTCCTATGGATCTACAAGGAGTATTGCCACAGGAGTTTGGAGAATTTCCTGAACCAATGGAAGTAGGCTTAATCACCAGGTGCCAGAAAGAAGCCTAAGTCTGTGAATTTTGTTTTGATTTGGTTTTGAAACTCTGCATTTTTGTTTGGGCATTTAAGAAGCTGAAAGTGTCTTTTTGGGGAGAGGTTTGCAAACACCCAGGGAGGGAATTTGAAGATTGTGTTGTAAAGCTTTTGGAAAGGCAAACCTTGGACACTCTCCACTGCCCAGCAGTGCTTTTAAAGCTGCTGGAGGCTTCTGTTTTGGGAACTGTGATCTTTGAGCAGAAAACTATATTTTTATTTTTTTGCATTATCACCTGCTTGAGAGCAGGCAGTGAGAATCCTGAGGGACAGTAGTTCTGAGGAGAGCAAGTCCTCAGGAGAAATATTGACTAGTGTTTGGAAAAGAGAAAAACCCTGAACTGTTAGCTAAGTTGTTTTTTTTTCTCTTGGAATTTTTGATGAGACTTTACTAACAGCACTACCTGCTTTGTTTGGATCACCTTACCTTTATTTTTGAAGAGAAAAATTGCGTTATGAACATTTGTGCAACTGTGGTTGTGTTTTGATTTTGAGTTCCCTTTTGTTCAATCCAGTTCCTGCAGGGTGACTCCGGTCCGGGTCACACGCTGGTGTACTTTTTAAGTCTAGCCACTAGGAGTGCTGTAGAGCCCGGTCTTGGGCTGCAGTGTGGCTACATTAAACGAGGTCAGACTAAGCTCATTTCATACGACTGGTGTTCCAGTGGTAGAATAAGCTAAATCATGCAAGGTGATCTGAGTGTACATTAGCAGAAAGGAGTGGCAAGATGGAATGGAACACAGGTTAGTGCAATGAGTTCATGATGGGAAATCTGGATTCCAATTGTGCTTCACCCATGTCTGCTTGCTGTGTGACTTTGAGCAAGTTTTCACTAGTTGAATGAGGATTCGGGCAGATAAAACTACTACTTCTATTACCACTGCTACTACTATTCATTATTTTTAGAGCAGAGCTAGAATGTCTGCATCCTACCTCGGTTGATTTTGAAACTCAAAAGTACATGCATATTTTTAATACACATATATTTCTAGCCACAGTTAAAAAGAAGCTACCACAGGGAGAATAAATTGATCAAGAATAAAGCTATACCGGATTAACACTATATTGGGCCGTAGGAAATCAAATATTATTTCACATCTCAAGAGGTGCCAGGGAAAAGTCCAGAGCCTAGCTACTACTACTAATTATTATTTCTAAAGCGCTGAAAGGCATACGCAGCGCTGTACATGTTACCATACAATAGATGGTCCCTGCTCAAAAGAGCTTACGATCTAATTTAGACAGGACATATCGGGGTTGGGGAGATTATGGTAGAGGAAATGATACAGTGGGTCTAGGTATCTGGCAGCCTTGAGGGGGAGTTAGGAGTTGAAAACAGATTTTTTTAAAATGTGCTTTTAGCTTGGCTTTGAATACTGCCAGGGAGGGAGCACGTCGTATTGATTCAGGTAGCCTGTTCCAGGCAAATGGCGCCACAAGAAAGAAGGGACGGAGTCTGAAGTTGGCAGTGGAAGAGAAGGGTACAGATAAGAAGGGCTTGACCAATGTACGGAGATCACGGGGATGAGCATAGAGGGAAATAAGTGAAGAGAGATATGGGGGGGCTTCAGAGCGAACGCACTTGTAAGTCAGCAAGAGGAGTTTAAACTGTATTCGGAGATGGACGGGGAACCAATGAAGCGACTTGAGGAGAAAGGTAATGTGAGACTAGCGGCTCTCACGGAATATGAGTCGCACAGCAGCATTTTGAATGGATTGAAGAGGCGAGAGGCAGCCACGCAGGAGGCCTGGGAGAAGTATGTTGCAGTCGTCTAAGTGCGAGGTGACGAGAGCATAGACAAGGGTTTTGGCTGTGTGTTCAGAGAGAGGAGAAACCAAGCTGTGGTTATGATAGCAGTAATAGTTTGTGCGTGAGCATGGGGACTATGCACGCACATGCTTTGAATGGAGAAGCTTAATGGGTAGAGCTGGAGAGCAGCCAAGTTACCCAGGCATTTTTTGAAGGGCCGATTTCAATTGGTGTTTATCAGAGACTGCAAATAGAGCATTGACTTGGGATATAAGATCAAAAGCAGGATTGTCAAGTTACCCTCCTGGAGCTGGGTAACTTGACAGCCCTTCAGCAGTGGGCTGAAAATCAGGAAAGCAGGACAGGTCATTTCACTCTCCATTGTCTCTGGTACAAACCAGAGCTTCTAAGGGTAGACTGCTCAAAAGAGTGAGATGTAAGGGCAATGTGTTCAAGATATAAATTTACATAGGGCTCCTTTTACTAAGCTGTGCTAGCGGTTTTAATGAACGTTGCATTGCCACGCGCGCTAGACGCTAATGCCACCATTGAGCTGGTGTTAGTTCTTGGTGCATAGCATGGGGTTAGCGTGCGCAGCAATGCAGCGCGCGTTAAAAACGTTAGCACACCTTAGTAAAAGGAGCCCATAGTTTTACAAGTGAAAAAGGGTTCACAAATGGAAAAAGCAAAACAAAATATGTAGTAGTTTTGTTTTTTTTTAATGCTTTTGAAAGGATATAGGCAGAGTGGAGGCAGTGTTCAAGGAATTTGTCCAAGTAATTTAATAGTTAACAGGGTAAATTCCTTGGGCTGAAAACTTCCCTCCACTGTGTATGTGCACTAGTGCTACCCGGTTCAGGAAAAAAATGTCGAGCCGATTTGATTCACTTATCCTGCCCAATTGGGCATTTTTTCCAAACATCCTGGTGAGTTTATTTTGTAGCCTCTTCACCACCCCATCCCCCTTTGCCCTCTCAAACCCCACACCGGCGCTGTGGTGTAAACAAAATTAACAAAGACTTTTCCTCTTTCTGTTGGGCCCTAGCTCACACTCACTGTCTAACACCAGCTCTGGCAGGATACACATTTCAGATCTGACATATTGTAATCACAAAATAGAAAATAAAATGATTTTTTTCTACCTTTTGTTGTGTGGTCATTTTATTATTCAAATCATGTTGGTCCCAGGTTCTGGTTTCTGTTTGTCTTCTGTTAATTTGCTCACTAGGGTCTCCTGTCCATTTGACATTTTCATCTTTCTCCTTGCTCACCATCCATCTTCCATCTCTGTACCTTCCCTTCCACTGCCATATCCAACATTTTTTTTTCTCTCTCCCTGCCTTGTGCCCTGGGTCAACCCTCTTTATTCCACTCTATGCAACAACTCTCCCTTCTTCCCCTCCATTATAATGTGAAATATTTTTCTCTCCCCATACACCATCTCTCCTTGCCCTCCACTCTATGTCTGACATGTTTCCCTTTCTTCTCCATGCATGCCTCCCTCCCCTCCACCATATGCATGATTTCTCTCTCACCCCTTTCTACCTCTTTGTTTCACTCTCTTCCTCTCCTCCACCCCATGTCCAACAATTCTTCCTCTTTCCTCTTTCCCCCCATGTGCAGCAGCTTTCCATCCCCCTATGCAGCACTTCCCGATCGGACCCCGCCACCACCACCATAAGATCTGACATATCGCTGAGTCTCTTAAAGCAGCAGTGGCAATGGACGGCCAGCAGAGGCAGGCTTTGAACAGGTTATTTGCGGCCTGCCCACCAAGGCTTTCTTCTACCATGGCAGAGGGAAAGCTCCAGCGGGGTAGACCAGAAGCAGTCTGTCCAGAGCCTGCCTCTGCTGGTCATCATCCACCGCCACTGCTGTTGTTGCTGCTGTAGCTGTAGGAGACCCTGGAGGTATGTCAGGCCTCACCAGAGGGGAGGGTTTGCCACACATGTCTTGGTGCATGACCTTCCACTGAGGCCTTCTACTGGCTCTGGAGCTCCTCATGGAGTGGTTAGAACTACACGAGTACAGTACTCCCCCGATATTTGTGGGGGTTCCGTTCCAGGAACCCCTGCGAATCTTGAAAAACTGCAAATAAGTTTTTTAGCGGGAGAGACAGGAGAGGGCAGCCGGAGAGGCAGGAGAGAGCAGTCGGAGTGCCAGTGAATGAACGAAATCATTCGTGGTATGCTCCAACCGCCTCTTCCTGCACTAAAGTCATGCCTCACCAATCAGGAGATGCTTTGACACACAGATCCTGATTGGTGAGACTCGACTTTAGTGCAGGAAGAGGTGGTCGGAGCATACCGCAAGTGATTTCCTTCACTCGCCAGCGCTCCAGCTGCCCTCTCCTGCCCGGTCATTTGCAGTCAGAAAATACCGCGAATGACCGGGACCACAAATCGCCGACCTCGAATGACCGGGGAAGCACTGTTATTAGGATTCAGTGTCTTTATCTGGGGCCTCTGTTGATTGTTCTGTCTCTTGAAGAGCATACTTTACTATGGCCTACCGTATCTGGTTCGTGGCCCTTTGGCTCTCAGACTAGGTCATACTGTCTTCAGTACACTTTCATGCCAAGTAAGTATAGAACTCTTCTGTGTTTTCATATTGCTGATAAGCAGACTCTATTTGACTAACTAGGGCCTTTCATTTATCTGCTGCGTCACTCTGGCTCATAAGCATTCTAGTGGCATGAGGTATTTTTGCACTTCTAATTTGTAGTTCTCCTGAGCCTTCTCAGTTAAAATATGTATTTTTATATTTCTGTGCTTTCTTCCCTGATGAGGCAAGTGTGTCTGCAAGGCAAGCATCTGTTGTATTTTGTGCCATGATGCTGGAATAAACCTTATTTCTTGTATTACAAACAGTTCTGTAAGGTGCCTCTAGCTGGCTTGGGCTGGACTGGCTACAAATGTTTCTATTTTGCAAAGGGAGACCACTCTCCCCTTGCCTTATGAATTATTCATGTAGCTCTACCTTTTATTTATTTATTTTATTTAAAGAACTTATCTGCTTATATCCTAAGCGTCTTACAAGTAGGTTAAATGTTACCATACATTTTGTTCAACAAAAAATTGTAGTCATTCTCAAAAATTTTATTGGATGTCGGAGGGACAGCTAAAAACTAAGATGAAAAAAATGAACCTTAAATAATTTTTGAAATAGCAGTACATTGTTACAAAAATGTATTGCTCTGGACAGACCATTCCAAAGCACCGTACCCACAATTGAAAAACAAGACTTTCTAAGCTGTCACAGTCTCTATGGCAGGGGTGCCCACACTTTTTTGACTCACGAGCTACTTTTAAAATGACCAAGTCAAAATGATCTACCAACAATAAAATTTTCAAAAAACACAACACACACTGTACGCATAGAATTGTTAATTATTATTCCTATTCTGGGGTTTTTTCAAAGAGGTCAAAGCAGATGACTCTATGCACTGTCACCTCAGTAACAACCATACAAAAATAGACAAATACCCACTCACCTCCCTTTTTACTAAACCACAATAGCAGTTTTTAGCGCACGGAGCTGCGCTGAATGCTTAGTGCTGCTCTCGACGCTCATAGACTCCCTGCGCTAAAAAACACTATTGCGGTTTAGTAAAAGGGGACCATATTGTAAAATATAGACAGCAGATATAAATTCAGACACATTTTGATCACTAAATTTAAAATAAAATCATTTTTCCTTGTCTGGTGATTTCATGAGTCTCTGGTTGCACTTTCTTCTTCTGACTGTGCATCTAATCTTTCTTTCAGCCTGTATGCTTCCTCTCCTCCACACCTCATTCCCTCTCCCAACTTTTTCTTCCTCTCTCCCTGACCTTTCTTTCTTTCTTTCTCTCTTCAAGCCCCCTTTCTTTTTTTCTGTTTCTCTTCTTTCCTTCTGTCTCACTGCCTGCCCCCTTTCTTTCTTCCTCCCTGCCCTTCCCCAAGCCACTGCCATCGGGGAACAGGACCCAAACCGCCACCAATGGATAACAGGCCCCAAAGCTGCCGCCGCCCCATGCTCTCCCTGCTTCGGGCCGACCAGCATTCCTATCCCCGTCATCAATTCTGCCGTCGGAGAGGAAGTTCTGCCCAGCCAGGCAGCGATTGGCTGGCCCGAACTTCCTCTCCGACGGCAGAATTGACGTCAGGGAGAGGAAGACTGTTCGGCCCGATAGATCGTCAAGGCAAAGTGAGTCCTGGGTGATCGACTCACTTTGCCTTGGCGAGCTACCCGTCGATCGCGATCGACCTATTGGGCACCCCTGCTCTATGGCAACCATTTGTTATAATTATTTACTTTACATTATAGCTGGGCTTATGAACTATTCATGCAGGTGGCTATGGAACTTATAAGAATCTATAAACTTTTGTTTTCTTTACAGTCCATGGCAGCTCTAAATACAGTTGAAATAAAAGTAGCAAAATCCCTATCATTCACAGAACCCATGAATTTTTACGTGCTCATGATTTCATGAGTGCCCTCACTCTGAAGATTATCTGGTCGTACTTCTGATTTCATTAAGAGGCTGGGGGGGTTCACTAAATTTTTTGCCACAGACCTCTGCTCTAAAATTCAGTAATGGCAATCTTGGCATCAACCAAACACTGCCTGTTTCAGATTTTTTACACAGGTTACCACTCCAGGTTACAGGTTTACCACTTCAGGTTTTCACCATACTGACTGTAGCTTACTGAACAGTTTATAGCTTCCCTGAGCAAGTTTTGTACTGAAAAACAGGACTCCTCTGAATTGCCAAACAGTTGAATTCACTCTGAGTTATATTGACAATTGTATGAAGTTCCTATTCAGTTAACCTTTCTGTAATCTTAGTGCTGATAGCCAGACTCTGGGCTCCTTTTACTAAGCTGTTCTTGTGGTTTTAGCGCACACTTAGCGTGCATTAAATTGCCACGTGCGCTAGATGCTAACGCCACCATTGAGCTGGCATTAGTTTTTAGCATTTAGCGTGCGCTAAAAACGTTAGCGCACCTTTGTAAAAGGAGCCCTCTGTATTTTTGAACAGCTTTCTTTAATAAGATGAAGTAAAGAATGAACACTTACAATTGATGACTTCAAGGCAGTTCATCTTTCATAGAATCTTCTTACTCTCCCATAAAAGGGAAATAGGAGTGTGTCCACACCTTGTGGAAAAAAAACATTGTTCTCCAGTGGAAGAACAATGCTAGTCTCAGGTTCTCATACAGCCATATAATCCACAAACATGGTAACTGTTCTCTCTCAGACTAAAAGAAGCTCTGTGGATGCAGCCTAGCTCTCTGGGAGAAGCAAAGCTGAATTAGAGATAAAAGGAAATTTAATCAGTTTGATTTTAAAAAATAAAACATTGATAAACTGAGAAATTAAAGAGGGTTGACTGTAGTGAAGGATGAAAGTGTGACTTTGAATGCAAAGAAGAGTCCTCTGATTTATATAAGAAGGGAGGTTACGTGTGAGGAACTTTATTTAATTTTATTTTTTAATAGGTAGAAAAACATGGCCTCTCCATCCAAGAAGACACCGATCTAGATGCACACACATAGGAAATTAAGATCTTGTCTTCTTTTATTTATTTAAGTCAGAATAGTAGGAATTCTAGACCCTGAGATTCCTGCTTCCCAGTTCCAGCAGCACAGTTCCAGAACAGCAGCCCAGCGGACTGGTACCCCATACAGGCAAGCGTCTGAGGGTCTGAAGAGGAAAACAGAGGTTTTTCTTTATTTAAAGGTTTTTCCTGTGTTCACACAGTAAACAATAATTTTGGCAATTTATTTAAGTAACTTGCCTGAAAAGCCTATAATAGGTTTCTGCAAAGGAAAAGAAGCAAACATTAATATTGGGCAGAACTCCAATGAAATATATACTAGATAAAGAGTGAGAGAACACAAAAGAGGAACAGGAGATACTTATTATAAGCAGGATCTCCTTGCTGACTACCTGTGGGAGGAAAAAATAAGACATTTTACATAGTGACACAATACATGGAAATAAGTAATTTAAGGAAGTGGGAAAAGCATTGTAAAAGGGTACTCACCTGAAAGGTTCCTGAATATTGTTAATTACCTATGGGAGATAAAGACAAATTGTTCAAGCACTTTATGCAATAGAAAGTTGCTACGGAGAAGTTTTAAAGTGATTTTAAAGAGAGATATGTTAATTAGAGTAACAAATACTGCACTTTAATTGAATGTTTTTAATAGATGTTGCACTTTAACTGAGAATGTTTTAAAAAGAAATTTGAATAAGCTGAATGCATTTAAATGTTATGCAGAGCACTTTGGTCTGGATGTCTTTCTGTGCAATAAATATTTAATTTAATTTATTTGTGAAATTGCATCCCTTTACTAAGGGCTCCTTTTACTAAGCTGCAATAGCGTTTTTAGCGCATGCAGGATTTTAGCGCGCGCTAAACCCATGCTACACAGCTAGAACTAACACCAGCTCAATGCTGGCGTTAGCATCTAGCATGTGTGGCAATTCAGTGCGCGTAAAGCACTATCACAGCTTTGTAAAAGGAGCCCTAGGTCTACATTGAGACTCACACCATCCAGAGATTTTGTAGGGGTTTTCATTAGGAACCTTTTAAATGGTGAGATGAGGGTTGGAGGAAGGGCACTGCCAGGGCAGGATTAATTCGTCGAGGGCCCCTAGGCACACAAGTACACTGGGCCCCCCTGCCCCACCCCACCATGCGCCCAGGTGGAAACAGGAAGCTGCGTCAGAGGGAAGCTTTGGGAAAGCAGCACCGCTTGCACAATTACAGTTCCCGTTGCCTTTCTTACCCATATTGCTTGCTTGTCTTACTTTCCGTCGAAGGTGTGAGAGCCGTGTTGCCGATCGGGTGGGGGCCGTGTTGCCGATCATGAGGGGGGGGGCCCGTGTTGCCAATCGATGCTGGAGAGGCCCATCGCCGTTTTGAAAAAACAATGTTGATGCCCTCCTTCATCGGGCCCCCCTGACCATTTCGGGCCCTAGGCACGTGCCTACTTGGCCTATGATGAGCAAGTCACAGGACTGTGTTGTGGAGATAAGGGAATGGAAATAAAGGAATAAGCAGAGAATTCAGGATTGCAATTACAGGTTAGAGCATGTAAGATTTTCAAATACATATACAAAGTAAAGAAAGCATAATTATTAGATAGAGAAGAGTACGTTAATCTACCCCCTCTTACTACAGCACGCTAGCCGATTTGGCTCATGCTAAATATTAGCGTGCACTAAACGCTAACATGTCCACAGAATATAATGGACGCGTTAGCATTTAGCGCACTCTAAATCGGCTTGCGTACCTTAATAAAAGGACCCCCCTAGTGAAGTAAAAGATAGTCCCCAGCAAAGAGTGAATAAGTCAGTTAAAAACTGTTAGGGACCTTTTGAAAGGTCCCTCCCGCCCCTCTGTAACCTGATCAATTGTTCTCCATCTGATGTCTTTGATGTCATGTTGTTTTTCCAACCAATGTTGCACGAAAGGAATTTGTAAATTCCTAGTTATCATACATGCTCATTTAAATGCAAGCAGACATGCTAACTACTCCATCTCACACATACCAAATTTGAAGGGCATAAAATAATATGTACCACATTATACATGGCATAAGTTGTAGATCTCCTTGCTAATTTTTTTTCTTGGTTTGACTATCTGTCCAAGAAGATCCTAACTTTGCCATTCAACACCATTGGCGTCACCCACATTGATCATGTGAGGCTATTTCAACATTTGATATGTCCACTTGAAACACTGAGGGCCTGATTCCATATATAGCACCCAAAAAATCGAGGCCAATTAGAACAGCACTTAGCACGATTCCACAAGGTACACATACCGTGTACAGAATCACACATAGTGCCTAAGTGCATCGCATAATTAGCTGCACCCATTGAGGCAGCTAAAATTGGGCCTAAATGCCTATGTCTAAGTTGTGCATGCTTCAGGCATATTCTATAACATTGCACATAACTTTTAGGTACACCACGGTCCGCCCCTGGCCACACCCCCTTTTCAAAGTCATGCACTGCAACTGGCACATACATTTTATAGAATCATACTTTCCGAGTTCTATAACTTTTAATTAGTGCCAATTAGCATCAATTACAAAGCATTAATTGGCAATTATCTGTGGCGATTAGGCCAACCAATTAAGTTGTGCACACACATCGGCTATAACACTGACATGCATGATACAGACACCATATACAGAATTTAAGGGTGAAAGGATAAAAGTTCTCCTATAGTTTTACCTTGCTTATATATTACTGAAGGAAAATCATCAAACACAGGATGTAATTGCATAATATGCCAATGTGTTCTCATGATTTCAACAAAATGGTATACCAAATTTAAGAATGGTAGAACGCATATCAGTGTTTCTTTTAAAGGTTGAGATTTTTCCTGTAAAATGTCACATTGTACAAATCATACTCTTAAATATGTTTGTTTAATAGCTTTCAATGGATATCCAAGAGCTAGGAAACGTTTCATTAACAGTTCTGATTGTTGTCTGACTTCTTGTAGGTTGGAGCGTACTCGATATAATCTAAGAAACTGATTTATAGGAAGATTATATTTCAAGTTGTAAGGATGAAAATTACTAAAATGTAACAGACTGTTCCTCTCCACTAGCTTCTCGTATAAAGTGGTAGCCAACCTGCCTTTTTTATTTATAATATACAAGCCTAAAATCTCAATCCTGTGTGTAAATCCAAAATCTCAATCCTGTTCAAGTGATAGGACATCACAAATTGTAAATTAGGATTTAGAGTGTGCAACCATTCTTAAAAAGCTTTCAGCTCTTGTTCCTATCCAGTCTACCGAAAAAATATATCATCCAAGAACTTCTTCCTACCTACAACAGTTTTCAAAGTGAAAAGCTGCAAAATTTACCTTTGACTATTAGTGCCAAGTCCACATGCAAAAATTATTCAGACTCTTCACAATATGGATACTTTGAAAACTACCTCTGTAATCAACAAAATGCCATTAAAATGTGTTTTTATGAATACAGGCAGATTGTAATCTACAGTAATGACTGTGCCGAGATTCAACAATAGGTGATCTCCTGCAGATCATTCTTCCATCTCCTTAACCCCGCTTTTTCATAGTCTCATAATTATAGACTGAAACTGAATTATTTGATTGACTTGAATTAATATTATGAATTCTAGTCTGTTTCACAGTTGAAAGATACCCAATGTGTTTATTATAAAGAAAGGGACTTCTGAAGAAGATGCAAAGAGCACATTTGAAATATGAGGGTCAAATGAAAGGTGTCCAGCCTGACCAAGAAAGAGCAAGATTAGCATCACAATTCTATAGCTGTCCAACAGACAGCATTGACAAACATCTATGGCTAGATTTCTAAGTCAGTATGATGTCTAGTTTTGTCATGTCAGCCTTTTAAAGTGAACAGTTGCTCCACTTTATAAAAAATGGACAAAATTGAGCATCATGCCATGAAAAAATTCCTTCATTTGAAGGGAAAATTGCCTACTGAAATTAAATCTGAGTTAAATGCAGTATATGGTGATGCATCTACTTTATTTTCAATGGTGAAAGCGTGGGCTGCTGAGTTTAAACATGGCCGGACAAGTATTGTTGATGTAGAACACTCCAAATGTCCAAATACAGCAACAACTGATAAAATAGTTGATGAAGCTCATTGAATCATGATGGAAGATCACCAGTTGACCCTATATGAGATAGCAGAGGCTCCTGGCATTTCATCAGAACATATACACACCATCCTAATAAATATTTAGGTATGATGAGGTTGAGTGTGTGATGGATGCTGCATTTGCTAACTACTTAAAACAAGTTTGACTGAACATTTTGAAAAAGGGGCTTGAGCATTTTAAGTGCAATGAGAACGATTTTGTGCGGCGTTTTGTGATTGTAGATGAGACTTGGGTTCATTTCATATTCCTGAGACAAAACAACATAGACAAACTCTGAAGAAAGCTAAAATGGTTCTGTTAGCTGGGAAGGTAATGGGGGACCGTCTTTTGGGATTTCCACAGGATCATTTTTATTGACTATCTGGAAAAGGGAAAAACCATTAATGGTGAATACTATGCTGGCTTATTAGAATGTCTAAGTGCCAAAATCAAGATGTGGAGGGGCATAACCAAAAAACCCCACCCGGCCGACCCCATGATTCCCCCACCCCCCTTCCCCGTACCTTTCACTTAGGCCAGATGGACGGGTGCCAAGCCCGCCCGTCCGGCAGGCCAGCTGGGTCCAGAATGGGGCCGGATTGGCCCAGGCAACAGAAACCCTGCCCACAGGTGGGGCCTTAGGCACCTGGGCCTATTCTGGGGGGGGCGGTCGTTGGGGGGAGGGGGTTGTGTCAAGGGCAGGAGGGCCTGGGATCCCTCCTGCCCTTATTGTAGTGGGGGTGGGGGGTAGGGGGTCGCTGGGGCCAGGAGGTCTTGGGCTCCCTCCTGGCCCAATCCAGTCGGGGGGGTCGCCGGGGCCAGGAGGGCTTGGGCTCCCTCCTGGCCATATCGAGTCGGGGGGGGGGCACGATCGCTGGGGCAAGAGGGCTTGGGCTCCCTCTTGCTCCGATATTGTGGTGGGTGCCACGGCTGCCACGGGGCAAGAGGGCTTGGACTCCCTCTTGCCCCGATATTGTCGTGGGTGCCACGGCTGCCACGGGGCAAGAGGGCTTGGGCTCCCTCTTACCCCGATGTTGTGTGTGTGATGCATCGCGGCAGGAGAGATGCCTCATCTCCCCTACCGCGATGCCATCAGTCCTCTACCCGAACTGCCGTGACCCGCGGCAGGAGAGATAGGGCATCTCTCCTGCCGCGGGTCGCGACAGTTTGGGTAGAGGAGTGATGGCATTGCGGTAGGGGAGATGAGGCATCTCTCCTGCCGCGATGCTTGCGGTGGAGGAGTAGGCAGGTTGCTGGGGCCGCTGAGCTGATCGCAGCAGCCACAATCAGATCAGCGGCCCCTTTTTCGGCACTTAGACCTGGTTTGACTTCGTCTAAGTCAATAAGGTCTAAGTGCCGACTAGGCTACCTGCCTACGGTTTTGGTTATACCTGTTGTACGCCTAGGTGTAGGTCAGCCCACCTCCCGCCCACTGCCCGCCCTTTCCCCTCCTCTAAACACACCTTTTTTCTCTCTGTGCGTTTAGAGGCAGGGGAAAGGCCTAAGCTGTTTTTAGATACATCTAAAAACCAGCTTTGGTTATGGGTACTTGGACGATCAGGCTTTTTGATTGTCCAAGTAGCCATTTAGGACACTTTTTAGAATTTTTTTTTTTTTTTTTTTATTATGAACCCCATAATGTCCTCATTAGGTCAGAAAATTCTCTTCCACCAGGACAACACACCATCTCATGTATCAACAATCATGATGAGGAAATTGCATGAATTGTGGTTCAAGTTAATTTCCCATTCACCGTACTCTCCTGATTTGGCACCATGTGACTTCTTTTCTGAACCTGTTTCTGAGCCTGTCTGTGAAGAAATTTTCTTCGGATTCTGTGGTCATAGATGCTGTAAATAGTTATTTTTCTAGTTTAAGATGTTTCATATTTTACTGAAGCCATGAAGGGTCTGGAAAAACATTGAAGCAAATGTATTGAGTTAAAAGTTTCAAGTTTATTAGGATTTTATATACCGCCTATCAAGGTTATCTAAGCGGTTTTTACAATCAGGTACTCAAGGATTTTCCCTATCTGTCCCGGTGGGCTCATAATCTATCTAATGTACCTGGTGCTATGGAGGACTGAGTGACTTGCCCAAGGTCACAAGGAGCAGCGCGGGGTTTGAACCCACAACCCCAGGGTGCTGAGGCTGTAGATCATGTTGACAATAAATTTAATTTTCCCCCTAAAATAAGTTGTCTCTGAGACAAGTACTGTTGAATACATACTGAGGAAAGCTTTTGTTGAGGTCTCACCAAAGTCTTATACAGGGGCATCAATACCTCTTTTTTCCTACCGGCCATATCTCTCCCTATGCAACCTAGTATCCTTCTAGCTTTCACAGTCACTTTTTCAACCTGTTTGGCCATCTTAAGATCATCACATACAATCATACCCAAGTCCCACTCTTCTGTCATGCACACAAGTCCTTCACCGCCTGAACTGTACCTCGGGTTTTTGCAGCCCAAATGCATGACCTTACATTTCTTAGCATTAGATTTTAGCTGCCAAATTTCAGACCATTCTTCAAGCTTTGCCAGGTCTTTCTTCAGGTTATTCACACCATCCTGGGTGTCTACTCTATTGCAGATTTGGGTATCATCTGCAAAGAGGCAAATCTTACCCAAAAGCTCTGCAGCAATATCATTTTAAAAAGTGTCTAAAAGAACAGGCCCAAGAACAGAACCTTGAAGCACACCACTGGTAACATCCCTTTCCTCAGAGTGATCTCCATTGATTGCTACTTTCTGTGGCCTTCCACTCAACCAGTTTTTGAACCAGCCCGTCACTTTGTGACCCATTCCGAGGGCACTCGGTTTATTTATTAGATGTCTGTGTGGAACACTGTCAAAGGCTTTGCTAAAATCTAAATACACCACATCTAGCACACATCCTCTATCTAATTCTCTGGACACTCAGTCAAAGAAATGGGATAGCTACATGGCAGTGGCCAAAAAAGGCAAACAATGATAGCAAATTATAAAGAAAAGACTAGGGAATAAAACTTCTATTCTGCATCTTGCCAAAAGACTTGTCCCCATATTCTATAAAGTCTGCCTAAAGTTAGGCACCTATATTGGTGCACCTAGCCAGTGCAGGTGCCTAATTTAATTGATTAATATACTTAATTGACATCAACAATTGGCAATTAACATTTAATCATTGCCATTAATTGGATTTAATTGAAAGTTAGGCCCACATAAAACGCGATTCTATAAAAAGTAGGTGCCTAGTCCAAAGCGCATAGTTAAAAGTGGGCAAAGTTAGGCGGCAGATCATGGACATAATTTTGAGTTAGACACCTGGTTTTGACGTAGGTTTTTTGTATGCCTAAATTAAATGCAGGCATTTAGGAGAAGAAAACACTGGCATAAATATGGTCTGCCTAAAAGTTAAGACACCTAAGTACAGTTCTATACAATGAACCTAACTTATAGAATTGCATTTTGTGCCACAGTAGTCAGCACCAATTTTGTTTTGCAACATATGACACTAAACACTAATACTGTTCAAAGCTGTTAAAACACATGCAGACTATGAGAAACTGCAGGAAGACCTTAGGAAATTGGAAGACTGGGCATCCAAATGGCAGATGAAATTTAATGTGGACAAAGTGGCAAAGTGAGGCACATTGGGAAGAATAATCCAAATCATAGTTACCTGATGCTAGGGTTCACCTTGGGGGTCAGCGCTAAAAAAAAAAGATCTGGGTGTCATCAAGGACAATTCGCTAAAATCTTCCGCCCAATGTGCGGCAGTGGCCAAGAAAGAAAACAAGATGCTAGGAATTATTAGAAAAGGGATGGTAAACAAGACTAAGAATGTAATGATGACCCTGTATCGCTCAATGTTGCAAGTGGACATATCAAATGCTGAAATAGCCTCACATGATCAATGTGACCCGAATCTGAGTGCCATTTATTGGTGCTGGATTTTGACAATTTTCCCTTGTTACCATACAGTCTAAACCTGAATGAAGCCACAAGCTGGTTAAATATGACTGGCATGTTCAGTTCATCTTGTACTTGCAGCTGGACAAACATCTGCATTTTGAAGTCAAGACCTGCATATATATATACATACATACATATACACACAGTACATCTGATTTACCTGTGCGACAAACTGTAATGTTTTGGAGAGCAGGGCTATTGGTTCACAGGCTATAATGTGCCAAACAGAAAGACTAAATCAAATTATTATGCAAGTTAACAGGTTAAAAATTTAGACATTCATACATGCTTTCAGCAAGGAGTAAATGTAACACTAAATCAAATGCATCAGAAATGCATTAACAGAATGCTTCTCGATAACAAGAAAGGTAATAGTCCGGAACAGATTGCCAAGATTTTTAATCAATTCTTCAGATCTACAGCCTTATGTACTTAAATTTGTGAAAAGCTGTGTCAAAAAGCCTGTCACTGGAGCAGAAATGGAAAATCAACTCATGTTAACAATATACTGAAAAGCAATTTATTGTGTGTCCCTTTAATTATCAGTGTTTTAAAAATAGACCTCCACTATCCACAGTAAAACAAAGAATCCATTCAAACTTCGGTTATATAAAAAAAAATGTAGAGAGCGTTTCTTATGCTTACATGATGATAATTAATCAAACAGTACCAAATTACAATGTATATGTTATTACTTTCATCATATTTTCATGCTAATTGAAAAGAGATGTGGAGAGCAGTATGACTCAGCCTGAACAGCAGTACTGCATGATCCCTGTGTTTTTTCTCCAATGCTTTTGCAGAGGACCTCGGGAGAGTCGCCATGCAGCATTAACCTTTAGACCTGTTGTGGTGTTCTCAGCAACAATTTTATTACAGCAAGAATGTCAGATGAAAACAATTAAGGTTCTGATGTTATTTGAGGCTGCTTTGCCAGAGATTTCAGACTATGATACACTGACATTGCTACAAAAATGAGATATTTAAGAGCCTTTTAATACACTATTGTGCAGTTAGCACCTGAAAACTGCAGTAAGGGGCTTTGCACTAATTTTGCATGTTCTATGCAGTAAGAATTCAATAAATGGTACCCAAGTTTCAGCGCAGAAATGCATGTATGATTGACTCATAAGAATTTGCTCCTGATTTGAGACGCATTTTCAAAAACTGATCAGACTCAGTTTACTTCTGGAGTATTCAAAGGGAAGATGTTTTGTTTTTGACAAGCGAATCTCAAATCGGAAGCAAATTCTCAAAAGAGTCAGTCATATATCGATATAAAATAGAATAACTCTCTTCTTTGATTTCTGAAGAAGGTACCTTATAGACACCAAAACGCTGGAAGTGTTGGGTTATGTTTCATCATTTTCAAATAAAGATCCCAGTATCTCTCTACCTCTACTATTTTTTAACTGTTTCCATTACAAAACCATGCTGCCTTGAAACTACTAGTTAGTCCAGGTGTGGGCAACTCCGATCCTCGAGGGCCGGAATCCAGTCTGGTTTTCAGGATTTCCCCAATGAATATGCATGAATATTTGCATGCACTGCTTTCAGTTCATATTCATTGAGGAAATCCTGAAAACCAGACTAGATTCCGGCCCTCAAGGACCGGAGTTGCCCACCCCAGGGTTAGTCTTATGCCTTCAGGCAAAAGTCCCACAATGCTGTCTGTTTAGAGATGTTTTTACATGCACAATGTTCTGCTTTAGAATTTTATGTTCTTCCAAAATAATGCTTGAGCTAATGTAATGTGTGTAGGCTTTTTGCTTGTTTGTTGCCCTACTCTTGTCTGTTGCCAGCTGGCACTGAATTTTTATTTTTTTGACAAGCTGATCTAATCTTGGCATTACCCTGTTGTTTGCAAGGATTTGATGTCTGGCTTTTCTTGGGGAAAGCAAGAGGGACAGTTGAATTTCAAGCCTTTGTAGGGAGAGGAGTAAAAGCAAGATTGGATCAACCCTTCTTAGAAATCTGGAGCCACTTAGAAACTCTGCTTTTATCTGTAATTTAAATTTGGCCCTATCACAGCACAATCCCTAGACCATCAAGATATAATTATGTTAAATATAATTCATTTACAGAGACTGTTCTCCTATGTGATAAACTATTTTAAAATGTGTATGCGTGTGTGGTGCAGATAGATAGATAGATAGATATTAAGAAAATCATCAGATGACCAAATGAATTCTTTTCCACAATATGTAGAAAGATACCACCTAGAGGATTAAGTTGTGTGACTTGCCTGAGGCACGGTAAAACTAAACAGATGGGCAGTTGCACGTTTTTCCCTCCCTACACTTAGCCTTTAAGCAAAGCTCCAGGGTAGAAACCGAACAGACGGTTAAATGTGACATTTAGATTCAACTCGTACTCCTTCGTAAGAGACAAATGTTGGCAAATATTAAACAGACCTTGGAGACCTAATGTTACTTCAAACAGAATTGACTACTAATGCTATGCTTTTAACATGAATAAATGTATAGCAGACAGAAAACCTAGAATTACAACTGAAGGGATCTCTATAGTGTGTATAGTGTTGCTATAGATTATTTACTTTCTTACACCTAAAGCTATTAAAAAATTGGCTGATTTTAACACAAATTTGAAATGCGTGAGCAGTAGCACCAACTCCAAGGCCTAAATCATAGCCACTGATCATATGAGCATCTTTTATGATAGTGGAAGCCTTTTGTCTGCCTCTGTCTGTTGACACAGACAGGGTGCAAATGCATACACAACCCCACTCGTCCTCCCATTTTCATCACAGCAAAACAATATTTGAGAGAAATAGTAAGGACAGCTTTTAAGGCAGTACCTCCCCCCTCAGGATTAGGCCATTAGCAAGGCCTGATGATCCCAGGAAGTCTTTTAAAGGGGTTAGTGCATGAGAAAACAACCCTTCCGCCCCAGATCCCCTTAAACCGCTTATCCTCACCTCGGTCTCTTTTTACCAAAGTAGACCCTATTCCCTTTATCCTCTTTCTATTCTAGAAGCACCCCAATTTCCCCAAACCCACCTACTGGGAAGATTTCTTAGTAGACATTAGTCCCCCAAACTACCCCTAGCTTCAAAATGGCACCCAATACTACCTAGTGGTAGTGTCATGGTTCTGCTACTAGGTTCAGGAGAGCTCTCTTATTTAACAGCCTGACCCTTAGTAGAGACCACTATGAGACCACATCTAGGGGGTCTTTTGCCACCTTTTAAGGCCAGGAATGGCAAGTCAAATGCAAAGCACTGATAAGGAAGGCAAAGAGAGACTTTGAAAAGAAGATTGCATTGAAGGCAAAAACATCTAGTAAAAACATTTTTAGATATATTAGAAGCAATAAGTCAGTAAAGGAACCAGTTGGATTGCTAGATTAGTGAGGAGTAAAAGGGGTGCTCAGCGAAGACAAGGCCATAGCAGAGAGATTAAATAAAGTCCTTGCTTCAGTCTTCACCGAGGAAATCATGGGGGAGATATCGGTGCCAGAAATGATATTCAATTCTGATGAGTCAGAAAAACTGAAACAAATCAAATCTGGAAGATTTAATGGGACAATTTGACAAATTGAAGAGTAGCAAATCACCTGGACTACATGACATATATCCCAGAATACTGATAGAAATTAAAAATGAATTGCAAAGCTATTGTTAGTAGTTTGTAATTTATCTTTAAGATCCAGAATGGTACTGGAATATTGAAGGGTAGCCAATGTAGCACCAATTTTTAAAATGGTTCCAGAGGTGATCTGAGAAATTATAGACCAGTGAGTCTGATGTAGGTGCCAAGAAACATGATAGAGACTATTTTAAAGAACAAAATTACAGAGCATATAAATAACCAAGGATTAATGAGACAAAGCCAACATGGATTTAGTCAAGGGAAATCTTGCCTCACTAATCTACTACATTTCTTTGAAGGGAGTCAATAAGCATGTGAATAAAGGTGAGTTGGTTGATATTGTGTATTTGGATTTTCGTAAGGCATTTAACAAAGTGTCTCACAAAAGACTTCTTTTTTTTTTTTTTTTGTAATTCTGTATTAATTTTGAAATAAACTTGGAAAGAGACACCCATACCTGGACCATTATATCAAGACTACACACCAGATGTAACCAATCTTCTCTCAATACCATATGCCATAATCATCTGCCTACATGAACACAAACTAAGGCACCCTTTTACGAAGCCGCATTAGGGTTTTTTATCGCCGACTGCAGCGATGTTAGCTCTGATGCTCATAGAATTCCTATGAATGTCGGAGCTAATGCCACCTCAGATGGCGATAAAAAAGCCTAACCCAGTTTTGTATAAGGAGACCTAAGTCATCTGTGTCATGAATCCTAATGAAATAATATAATCCCTGGATATAGCCAGGCTCTTCTAAATTGTAAATTGCATTGAACTCTTTCTGGGGCATATTAGAGATCCATAAATACTAATGTAATGTAATATATGATTGCACATAACATAACATTCAGCCACCCTCTGAATAAATTTATTCTTACACTAAGACCACACCGGTTTATCAGGAGTTTATTAGTTAATTAAGCAATCCAAGAATAAATTTACCCCTCCCCCCCTTTGACTAAGCTGCGGTAGAGGTTTCTACTGCACCCCAGAGTGTTAAATGCTCCGTTACTGCTCCGATGAACATTAGTGCTCTAGGCCACAGTAGACACCTCTATCGCAACTTAGGGGTCCGTGCGTTAAACTGCGCATTAAACCGCCTGCCGCGCTAATCGCTAATGCCTCCATTGAGGAGGCGTTAGTTTTTTGGCTTGCCGCAGGGGTTAGCGTGTGATGAAATGTCCGACGCGCTAACCCCCGTAGCGCGCCTTGATAAAAGGAGCCCTTAGTAAAAGAGGGCCTTATTTTCTAAAATCAGAGTTTAAATTGTTACAGGGAAGAATTTGGAAGAATGTAATGAGAAAACTTACGCATTCAAATTATGACCAAAAAGGTCAAAAGGGCAATGAACTTGCTATGTTATCACTGCGAGATTCCCTTGTACTGAGCAGATGGCACATTGTTTCTATTACAGGAACCACAAATTCAAGCAGCTCTATTTAGAGTCATGGGAAGATAAACGACTTACAGTGTGTATGCAGATGTTAATTACTGACATTTCCCCCAAATCCCTAGATAAATCTTTTTAATTCTGACTTCATTTATAAGAGACAATGCCCAGGCCTGCTTTTCCTCAGTTATTTTAAAAACTGTTTTTACATTAAAAGCAAAAGTTCAAACACAATCAAGTCTGAAAAGCCATACAAAGTGCATGAATATAGAGAATTTTAAACTTGGCAAACTATTTTCATTTCAACAGTGAAGAAGGGATATATGTTAAGTTTTCTGTTTCCACGCTGGTCAAATAAAATAATACTTATGAGGCTCAATAAATCAAAAAGTCCAGCTTAGGGGAAAAAAAAATGGCACATCATTCACTAATATAGTGAAATACCAATGAGATTCAGGTGGGCTCTACAGCTCAAGCCACATCAATATGATGTGAAGAAAGGATGCGAGTGCTTTTGTAGTCAACATCTATATGGTAGAAAAATAAATAGAAGTGACAAGTCTGCCTAGCACTATTAGCATGAAATTAGAACTGAAGGTGTGGAATACGACAGAAATAGTGTGTTGTATGATATACTGGGGATGCACAGTCTACTGTAGTTAAAGAATGGGATAAAAGAAAAAAAAAAGTAAAGAAAATAGAAAAAGTCAAAGAATAATAATTGGAAAAATCTTTTTTTTTTTTTCTTTGAAACTTTCCAGTTAACAACTTTCTTACCGTTGTCTTTCTGGAGAAAGAAAGAACATAAGAATAGCCTTACTGGGTCAGACCAATGGTCCCAGTAACCCGTTCTCACGGTGACCAATCCAGATCACTAGGACCTGGCCATAACCTAAGGAGTAGCAATATTCTATACTACCGATACAGGGCAAGCAGTGATTTCCCCCCATGTCTTTCTCAATAACAGACTATGGACTTTTCCTCCAAGAACTTGTCCAAACCTTTCTTAAAACCAGCTATGCTATCTGCTCTTACCATAACCTCTGGCAATACATTCCAGAACATAATTATTCTCTGAATGGAA
The DNA here is from genome assembly GCF_902459505.1 of Geotrypetes seraphini. Taxonomy (NCBI): domain Eukaryota; kingdom Metazoa; phylum Chordata; class Amphibia; order Gymnophiona; family Dermophiidae; genus Geotrypetes; species Geotrypetes seraphini. The sequence goes on along the minus strand of NC_047086.1, from coordinate 307,778,317 downwards.
AAAAAATTTCCTCCTATTGGTTTTAAAAGTATTTCCCTGTAACTTCATCGAGTGTCCCCTAGTCTTTGTAATTTTTGACGGAGTGAAAAATCGATCCACTTGTACCCGTTCCACTCCACTCTGGATTTTGTAAACTTCAATCATATCTCTCCCTCAGTTGTCTCTTTTCCAAGCTGAAGAGCCCTAATCATTTTCCAGCTCTTTTGATACTCTTTTTTTTCAGTTAAATAGCTATTTCTAGTGTAAACTCTTATTTTTTCTTTTGTTTTAATGTAAATCTCACCTTATCTACATATTGGATCTCTTATTTGGAAGACTTGAGCTGAATTAAGCCAATGTTTTGTTTGTGATATTGTAAAAGATAATTTTTTATTATTCTTGTTGAAATATTTTTTGTCTTTTGGCTTAAAATGTTTTCTGTACAAGTTATGCTTGGTATATATTGTGAAAATTCAATAAATACGGTAAATAATTTTTTAAAAAAGAAAAATCTTTCTTTTTGCATTTTAAAATTCAGACTTTTTTTTTCCATAGACTCCCTAATTCTTTAAAAAGAGCTAATTCATTTGTGTGAATTCAGTCTTCACGAGAGAGGACACATCCAATATTCCAGAACCCGAGGAGGTCATAAGTGAGGATCAGGATGAAAAGCTGATCCAACTAGAGGTAAGCCAAGAGGATGTCCTCCAACAGATAGACAGACTGAAGAGCGACAAATCACCAGGTCCGGACGGCATCCACCCAAGGGTACTAAAAGAACTGAGAAACGAAATAGCGGATACACTTCGCCAAATATGTAACCTATCCTTAAAAACTGGGGAGATCCCGGAGGACTGGAAAATAGCAAATGTCACGCCCATCTTTAAGAAGGGATCAAGGGGTGACCTGGGAAACTACAGGCCGGTGAGCTTGACCTCGGTTCCGGGAAAGATGATGGAAGCACTGGTTAAGGACAGCATCTACGAACACATAGAAAACAATGGACAGTTGAAGGCGAACCAGCACGGCTTCTGCAAGGGAAGGTCGTGCCTCACGAACTTACTGTACTTCTTTGAGGGAATAAACAGCCAGATGGATAAAGGGGAATCCATAGACATCATTTACCTTGACTTCCAAAAAGCCTTCGATAAGGTACCCCACGAACGGCTGCTTAAGAAGCTGTGGAACCATGGGGTGCAAGGGGATGTCCACCGATGGATCAAACACTGGCTGGCAGGCAGGAAACAGAGGGTTGGCGTAAAGGGCCATTACTCAGACTGGCAATGGGTCATGAACGGAGTTCCACAGGGGTCAGTGCTGGGACCGCTCCTATTTAATATATTTATTAACGAACTGGAGGCGGGAACAAAATGTGAGGTTATTAAATTTGTGGATGACACCAAACTCTACAGCAGGGTTAGAACCGCGGAAGACTGCGAAGACCTGCAAAGGGACCTAACGAGCCTGGAAGAGTTGGCAAAAAAGTGGCAAATGAGCTTTAACATAGAGAAATGCAAGATTATGCATATAGGGAAAAAGAACCCGATGTTCAGCTACAAAATGGGGGGATCATTGCTAGGGGTAAGCAACCTTGAAAGAGACCTGGGGGTGATGGTGGACACAACATTGAAAGCATCAGCATAGTGTGCGACAGCCTCAAAGAAAGCGAACAGAATGATGGGTATCATTAAAAAGGGTATCACGACCAGGACGAAGGAAGTCATCATGCCGCTATATCGTGCATTTGTGCGCCCACATCTGGAGTACTGTGTCCAGTACTGGTCGCCGTACCTCAAGAAGGACATGGCAATACTTGAGGGAGTTCAGAGAAGAGCGACTAAACTGATAAAAGGTATGGAAAACTTTTCATACGCTGACAGGTTGGAAATGCTGGGGCTATTCTCCCTGGAAAAGCGGAGACTTAGAGGAGATATGATAGAAACCTTCAAAATCCTGAAGGGCATAGAGAAGGTAGACAGGGACAGATTCTTCAGACTGTGGGGAACCACAAGTACAAGAGGGCACTCGGAGAAATTGAAAGGGAACAGGTATAAAACAAATGCTAGGAAGTTCTTTTTTACCCAGAGGGTGGTGGATACATGGAACGCGCTTCCGGAGGTTGTGATAGGCCAGAGCACACTACAGGGGTTCAAGGAAGGTTTAGATAGTTTCCTAAAGGATAAGGGGATTGAGATAGAAGTAGAGGTAGGTTATAGGAATAGTCAGGGACCACTTCATAGGTCATAGGCCTGATGGGCCGCCGCGGGAGCGGACCGCTGGGCGCGATGGACCTCTGGTCTGACCCAGTGGAGGCAACTTCTTATATTCTTATGTTCTTAAATATGTATAATATAAATGCAAAATTTTTTTTTTTTTTTTTAAAGCACCAAAAATTGCATGCACAATTTTGGTTGTGTAAACAAATTGTGCATGCAATTTAATTGAACATGCTACTTATTGCAGATAATTGGCAATTTAACAAGCGGAGACTAAGAGGGGACATGATAGAGACTTATAAGATCATGAAAGGCATAGTGAAGGTGGAGAGGGACAGATTCTTTAGACTAGCGGGGACAACAAAAACAAAAGGGCATTCGGAAAAATTGAAAGGAGACAGATTCAGAACAAATGCTAGGAAGTTCTTCTTCACTCAGAGGGTGGTAGACACCTGGAATGTGTTTCTAGAAGAGGTGATAGGACAGAGTACGATATTGGGTTTCAAAAAGGGATTGGATGATTTCCTGAAGGAGAAGGGGATTGAAGGGTATAGATAGAGGGTTACTATACAGGATATTAAATGATTAGGAAATAAAAGGTTTAGGTAAAGGATCACTTACAGGTCATGGACCTGGGGGTCCGCCGCAGGAGCGGACTGCTGGGCACGATGGACCCCTGGTCTGACCCGGCAGAGGCAATGCTTATGTTCTTAATTATTGACATTAACTAAAATAAATTAATGGTTATGTGTGTAAACTTAGGCACAGAACCTGCACCTAAATTTTAAGTATGAGTCAGAAAAAGGGGTCTGAAAATGGGTGGGTCATGGGCAGATCAGACTTTCCTTTAGATTACGCATGTAATTACCGAATTAGGGCCTCCACACCTAAATTTAGATGCGGGCATTTACACCACATTTGTGCTGGTTCAAATGGCAGTTACTAAATTTAGGGCTCCTTTTACGAAGGTGCATTAGCGGTTTAACGCGTGTAATAGCGCGCGCTAGCCGCTACCGCCTCCTCTTGAGCAGGCGGTAGTTTTTCGGTTAACGCAGGGGTTAGCGCGTGATTAAAAGTCATGTGTGCTAAAGCCACTAACGCGGCTTCGTAAAAGGAGCCCTTCGTCATGGTTCCTAGGCATAAGCATTGTTCTATAAACCAGTGTTCTTCAACCTTTTTACACCCGTGGACCGGCAGAAATAAAATAATTATTTTGTGGACCGGCAAACTACTAGGACTAAAATTTAAAAACCCCGTTTACGCCCCATCTCCGCGAGCTTGGTCCCCACAAACCATCTGATCCCATCTGCAAAAGCCGCAATTATATATTGAACGTATTTTATTAAAGTATAAAAAGAAACAATATTCTGAACAATTGTGATTTTATAAATACAAATATACAGAGCACGGACCAGCAAAACCCCTGTCTCCCCTCCCCTTCACATATATCCCCTCTACTATCAAGAAAACTGAACAAGCCAAGTTATTATAGAATGCTACATAGAAATATCATGCTAACAGAATACTGCTGTCCCCAGTTATGTCTCTAGCAGGATATATATTTCAAATCTGATATATTCTAATGACAAAATAGAAATAAAATTCTTTTTTTCTACCTTTTGTTGTCTCTGGTTTCTGCTTTCATCTTCTTTCACTCTTTTCCTTCCAGCATCTGCCCGTTCCATCCAATGTCTGCCCTCTCCCCCTTCCATATGTATCTGACTTCTTTCTATGCCCCTCTCCCCTTTCCATCCAGCCTGTGCCTCCTCTCTCCTTTTTACATCATTCATTCTAGCTTCACTGCCTTCTTCATTTTTATCTCTCCTACACCAGATCTAGCATCTTTATCCCTCTCTCATTTCTCTGCTGACCCCCTTTCCAGCATCAATGTCTCTCTACTTTCTTATTCCTCTCTCTCCCCTTTCCCTCATCTGATCTCTCCATTCCACCCTGACTCCCTTCCCCTCCTGTAATCTCCCTGCCAGCTGTTTCCTTCCTTTTTTCTTTCTTCCTTCCCTCCTTCCTTTTTTACCTTCTCCCTTCCCTCCTCCCTCTATCCAACATTAACTCTCTTCCCATCCCTTTCCCTCCTCCCCTTCCAGCAGCATCTCTCCTTCTTCTCCCTTCCCTCCTCCCTCTATCCAACATTAACTCTCTTCCCATCCCTTTTCCTCCTCCCCTTCCAGCAGCATCTCTCCTTCTTCTCCCTTCCCTCCTCCCTCTATCCAACATTAACTCTCTTCTCTTCCCATCCCTTTCCCTCCTCCCCTCCCAGCAGCATCTCTCCTTCTAACTTTCTCCAAATCCAGTAACAGCTCTCCCTTTATCCAGCAGCTTCCCTGTCTCTTACAGTGGCTTCCTCCCCTTCCAGCAGCTCTCAGTACTTGCCTGCAGGAAGTTGCCGGTAAATCACTGCCCTGGCAAGTAGGAAAGCTGGTGGGAGGGGAGACAGCCACTGTGAAGGCTCCCCAGGATCTTGCTCGCACACGCTGACCATATCCCTCCACCTGAATCTGCAGCTCTCTCCGCGGCCCTCTTCAGCAACTCGGCAGGGGCGGCGATCAAGGCAGGCTGCCGACGTCGGGACCTTCACTCTCTGAGTCCCGCCTATTTAGTTTCAACTTCCTGTTTCCGAACAAGCGAGACTCAGAGAGGGAAGGCCCCAACGTCGGCAGCCTATCTTAATCGCCTGAGGCTGGGAGGAACTTTAATGAGCAGGAACCGCAGTCGGCAGGAAATTTAACTGCCGACTTTATCTCCCCGGCCCTGTGCGGACCGGCAGAAATTTTCTGCGGACCGGCACCGGTCCACGGACCGGCGGTTGAAGAACTGTGCTATAAACCATGCCTAACTTTTAAGAATGTGCCAATTTTTTGGGCTCCATATACAGTATAGACTTTGGCCCCCAATATATATATATATTTTTTTTGTGCATAGTAAACAAATTTAAAACCACATTCAAATATGTTGGGGAATCTCAGAAACTATGCCATGGAATTTTCTGACCTTAGTATAGAATCTACTCCTGAGCTGAGGCAAGACACTGAGGATCTTGGATGCATGTGTGATGAATGAGCACAGTCAATAGGTAGGGCCTAAAGCTTTGAACACAAGCAGAAACAGAACATAAGCTGTCAAAGAATCAGGCTTTTGGGGATGCTAAAATGGGAGTGGAGCTGTAACAGGATGGAATAGTATGGAGCAGGATAAGTTAAATGTCACATCAGGGAGTGCTAGGGAGCTAAACTTCCTAGACATTATAAATGACTGCTTCTTGGAGCAACTGGTCCAGGAACTGACAAGAAGGGGAGCTATTTTAGATTTGGTCCTTAGTGGAATGCAAGGCATAGTACAGGAATTAACTGTATTGGGTCTGCTGGGAACCAATGATCATAACGTGATCAAATTTGAGCTGATATCGGGAGTGACGTTGCAAAAGAAATCTACTGTAGAGGCATTTAATTTTCGAAAGGGCAACCATGATAAAATGAAGAAAATGATTAAAAATAAGTTAAAAGGATCAGTTGCAAAGGTTAGGACTGTAAACCAAGTGTGGATGTTATTTAAAAATACTATCGTGGAAGCCCAGATCAGATGTATTCTACGTATCAGCAAAAGTGGAAAGAAGAGGAAACAAGAACCAGCATGGTTAAAAGGTGAGGTGAAAGAGGCTATTAGAGTAAAAAAAAACATCTTTTAAAGAATGGAAAAAGGATCTGAATTAAGAAAATAAGAAGAGACACATGCACTGGCAAGTTAGATGCAAAGCATTGATAAAGAAAGCTAAGAAAGAATATGAAGAGAAACTTGCAAAAGAGGCAAAAACTCATAACAATTTTTTTAGGTACATCAGAAACAGAAAACCTGCGAAGGAATCTGTGGTACAGTTGGATGATCAAGGAGCAAAAGGGGCGCTCAGGAAGAATAAGGCCATAGTGGAGAGACTGAATGAATTCTTTGCTTCGGTCTTTATGGAAGAAGATGTAAGAGATCTACCTGAACCGGAAATGGTTTTCAAGAATATTGATGCGGAGGAACTGAAAGAAATCTCTTAATCTGGAAGATGTACTAAGCCAAATTGACAAGTTAAAAAGTTATAAATCACCTGGATCAGATGGTATACATCCCAGGGTACAAAAAGCACTCAAATTGCTGACCTGATGTTAGTGATCTGTATCATGTCGCTAAAATTGCCTATAGTATCTAAAGATTAGAGGATGGCCAATGTTATTCTGATTTTAAAAAAGGGTTCCAGTGGAGATCCAGGACATTACAGACCAATAAGCCTGACTTCACTGCTGGGCAAAATGGTAGAAATAACTATAAAAAATAAAATTGTGAAACACATAGGCAAAGATGATTTACATAAGAACATAAGAACATAAGAAACGCCTTCACCGGATCAGACCAAGGTCCATCTAGTCCGGCGATCCGCACACGCGGAGGCCCATTTAGGTGCTCCTTTTTGGAGACCCAGTTTTCCCGTATCCCTCAATATGATCTGCAAGAAGGTGTGCATCCAACATGCGTTTGAAACCCAGCACAGTATTTTCTGCCACCACCTCCTCTGGGAGAGCATTCCAAGCGCCCACCACTCTCTGTGTGAAACAGAACTTCCTGACATTTGTCCTGAACCTGCTGCCATTCAGTTTTAAGCTATGACCTCTTGTCTGCGTCACATCTGAAAATGTCAGTAATGCTGCTTCCTGGTCAATTTGATCAAATCCCTTTAATATTTTAAAAGTCTCTACTAGATCCCCACGCAGTCTTCTCTTTTCGAGGGTGAACAGTCCCAGTTTTCCAAGGCGTTCCATGTAGCTTAAATTCTCCAGGCCTTTGACTAGTTTCGTAGCTCGCCTCTGTACCCTCTCCAACAGAATTTTGTCCTTCTTAAGGTATGGAGACCAGTGTTGGACACAGTATTCTAAGTGTGGTCTGACCATTGTTCTGTAAAGTGGCATTATAACATCTTGCGACCTACTCGTTATCCCCTTCTTAATCATGCCTAACATCCTATTTGCTTTCTTCGCCGCCGCCGGACATTGAGCCAATGGTTTTAGGGTTCTGTCTATCAGCACCCCCAAGTCCCTTTCTTGTTCGCATTTGGCTAATGTCACAGAGTCAGCTAACATGACTGTTTTTAAATTTGGAAAAATGGGGTGGATGTTATGGTTTGGATCCAGGACCGAATATAGATTTTATTGAATTTTAATGTGATTTTTGTAATAAGACTGGTTTGTCTATAAAATTTCCCACTAAAGTCAATGGGATTTTATGAAGTCCAAAGTGGAGATTAGCTCTAGAACAGTTCGATTACAATTTTTGAAACATGCTCAGAAGGTTCCACGTGGAAGTAACTGATTGATCAGAAATGGTCTGGTGATGGATATGAACTCAGTGTTGCCTTGGTGACAGTTTCTCCAGCAGTTGGGGAGAAGAGCTGGAAGGACGGGGCCGTTTCTGAGAGAGCTCTACGAAAGCAATCCACAACAAGGACCTGTGGATAAACATCTGATCTCTAAACCACAAGTTGTTTCTCCTACAATGGGCTCCTCACATGATCAAGTATCTTACTTCTGCAGATCAGACCCTCCTAGACCTAACACTTCCTGTTTAGATTTAGTCTCTTTGAATGGAATATATACTGGGGAGATGATAGATGTACCCTCACACTCTTTGAAAGGATCCAACAGGGTTTGATGTTGTTGAACAAGATGCTTCTTTGAAAGATGTTTGGGCCATGGTGACTAGAGCTGAAATGGAAATAAGGCTGAAAATGTAGTAGCCTGGAGTTGCTACTCTGAAGACTACTGGCTCCATAGCTCCTACAGCCTCACCACTCATAATAGTTTGGAGTAGCTGCAAATTCATTGAGTACCTAAGAGTCTCAGAAGTTTGCATTCTCCTTTTACAAGATTGCTTTCCAACTATATTAAAGAGATGTTAGCTATTTCTGAAGATGTTAAGATTTTCCAATGTTATTATCTTCCCTCGAAGATCAGAGCAGCAAATGTGAATAAAGGAGGTTTTGATACTCTTCAGGATGATAGTTTTAATATGACATTTATGGAAATTTCTATACACTCCTGGTCACATTCACTGGAAAGAATGATAAAATTCAAATATGGAAATCTTATCTTTTTAAAAAAGGAATTTCATTTTTATGGATACAGAGGACCATATTCCACAAACGGCACCTGAAGTTAGGCACCTAGAATGATGCACATTGCCATTCTAGGCAACTAACTTAATTTCCTTAATTGGCTTAATTGGCACCATTAATTGAAAGCACTGTGAGAAATGAAATAACTCTGAGAATATATACTAATATATTATTTATCAAAACAGTTGTACAATTTTAATTATTACAGGATATAATAATATATAGAGGTAGTAAGAGAAAGGTATTAACACATAACTTAGGGGATAGGTAACATAACTCATACACACAAACACATTGATACATTAATAATGTGTGGTAATGTTAATTGAATAAACTAGTGTTAATTATTGCAAACTGCAGAGGTCTGCAGAAAAAGTACAAAACTGATAAATTGCTGAGGAAGAAAGAGGGGAGGGACATGAGACATTCCGGAGATAGCCTATTTGTAACAATCTGAAAATACAGCACCTCCAGAACATGCTGGCTCAGCGTTTACAGTATAATGGACAATTCTGGTCACCATATCTCAAAAAAGATATAGCGGAATTAAGAAAGGTACAGAGAAGGGTGATAAAAATTGTAAAATGGATAGGACAACTTCCCTATGAAAGAAGGCTAAAGTGACTAGGGCTCTTCAGCTTGGAGAAGAGATGGCTCATGGGTGATATGACAGAGGTCTATAAAATAATGAGTGGAGTGGGAAGGGTAGATGTGAATCACTTGTTCACTCTTTCCAAAAATCCTAGGACTAGGGGGCATGCGATGAAGCTACTAAGTAGTAAATTTAAAACAAACCAGAGAAAATATTTCTTCATACAACATGTATTTAAACTCTAGAATTTGTTGTCAGAGAATGTGGTGAAATCAGTTAGCTTAGTGGGGTTTAAAAAAGGTTTGGCTAATTTCCTAAAAGAGAAATCCATAGGCCATTATTGAGATGGCTTGGGGACATCCTCTGCTTATTCCTAGGATAAGCAGCATAAAATCTGTTTTACTACTTAGAATCTATCTAGGTACTTGGGACCTGGGTTGGCCACTGTTGGAAACAAGATGCTGGTCTTGATGGACCTTCTGTCTGTCCCAGCATGACAATTCTTATGTTGAGTTTTGTGTAACATGCTCTTTACCTACCTGGAATTTCTAGGAAATTATGCAAAAGTACACATTACTGAAATATATTTAAGTTATATGATAAAAGATTTATATTTGCACTGCATATTAATGCCTTTTCTGCCTCAATTATCAATTTATCTTACTTGTTTACCTATATTGACACTAACACATTAATTTCATTTTCTCATTCACAGGTTTTCAGCATGGTGTCACCATAGTGATAATCTAATATTGAAAATGTCTGAAAGAAATCCACTTGGTGGTTGAGGCAGAGAACTACCTGTAGCTGAACTACTGTCAGGGATCTCATTAGATATGGGTTGTATCTGAGAGACAGTGATCAAGACAGAGGAAATTGTAGCAACTTGATTACTTGCTCAGTGGTATAAAGCAAATTCAATGGTCCTGTTAAAAATAGGCATGTTAGGATTAAACCAAAGTTGAAATCCATGTAGGAACAAACCATCAAGGGTTCTGTGGGCAGAGCAAAACTGGAGGAGAAAAACAGATTTATGGACAAGCTCGACACACTGATGGACATGCTACTACTACTATCTGGATTAATGTACTTACTTGGACGTGTCTTTGGTGATTGATCAGAACAACATTAAAAGGGCTCAGGCAAGAATCATGAAAAAATTGGATGGACAGTTTGAGGAGGAACTACAGCAGCAAGGCATCGGCTTTGTTTTCTTTGATGGTCATCGTATTGATACTATGGTTATGTTAAAGAGCATTGAAGTTGCCATATTGAAGCAGATCGAAGGTCCATCAAGTCCAGTATCCTATTTCCAACAATGGCCAGTCTAGTTCACAAATACCTGACAAGATCCCAAGAAGTAAAATAGATATTATGCTGCTTATCCCAGGAATAAACAGTGGATTTCCCCAATTTTTTATGGAAGTTATCCAAACCTTTTTTAACTCTGCTAAGTTAACTGCTTTTTCATCATATTTTCTAGCAACAAATTCCAGAGTTTATTTGCACATTGAGTGAAGAAATATTTTCTCCTATTTGTTTTAAATCTACTACTTAGTAGCTTAATCACTTGCCCCCTTGTCCAAGTATTTTTGGAAAGAGTAAACAAGCGATTCACATTTATCCATTCTACTCCACACAGTACCGTATTTTCACGCATATAACGCGTGCGTTATACGCGTTTTTACCTACCGCGCATACCCCTCGCGCGTTATACGCGTGAGCACGGTATACAAAATTTTTTTTACAAAGTTCCCACCCCGCCTGACGCCCGATTCACCCCCCCCAGCAGGACCGCTCGCACCCCCACCCCGAACGACCGCTCGCACGCGCTCCCACCCGCACCCGCATCCACGATCGGAGCAAGAGGGAGCCCAAGCCCTCTTGCCCGGCTGACTCCCCAACTCCCCGACAATATCGGGCCAGGAGGGAGCCCAAACCCTCCTGGCCACGGCAACCCCCTACCCCCACCCCGCACTACATTACGGGCAGGAGGGATCCCAGGCCCTCCTGCCCTCGACGCAAACCCCCCTCCCTCCAACGACCGCCCCCCCCCCAAGAACCTCCGACCGCCCCCCCAGCCAACCCGCGACCCCCCTGGCCGACGACACCCCCACCCCCCTTCCCCGTACCTTTGGAAGTTGGCCGGACAGACGGGAGCCAAACCCGCCTGTCCGGCAGGCAGCCAACGACGGAATGAGGCCGGATTGGCCCATCCGTCCCAAAGCTCCGCCTACTGGTGGGGCCTAAGGCGCGTGGGCCAATCAGAATAGGCCCTGGAGCCTTAAGTCCCACCTGGGGCCGCGGCCTGAGGCACATGGGCCCAACCCGACCATGTGCCTCAGGTGAACGGAGAGTCGGGACAGCGCACGGAGAGTCGGGGCAGTGCACGGAAAGTCAGGGAGGGTGAACGGAGAGTCGGGACAGCGCACGGAGAGTCGGGGAGGGCGAAAGGAGAGTCGGGGCGGGCGAAAGGACAGTCGGGCTGCATGCGCGGTATACCCGTGAGCGCGGTATACAAAAGTTTTTGTACATAAAATCGTGGTTTCTGCGCGCTATACCTGTGTGCGCGTTTTACACGGGTGCGCGTTATCTGCGTGAAAATACGGTATTTTATAAACCTCTATCATTGCCTCCTTTTCTCCTGGCTGAAGAACCCTAGCTGCTTTAACCTTTCCTCATATGGAAGTTGTCCCATCCCTTTTATCATTGTTGTCACCCTTCTCTCTATCCTAATTCCTCTATGCACCTCTTCTATCAAATTGCGCTAGCAGTTTTTAGTGCAGAGAGCCGCGCTGAATGGCCTGTGCTGCTCCCATCACTCATAGGAAGCACTGCAGGCCATTCATTCAGTGCGGCTCACCACGCTACAAACTGCATGCGCAGTTCAATAGAAGAGGCCAAGTTTCCAAGTTTATTTAATCTTTGATATACCGTTTAACAAAAACATATCTAAACGGTTTACAGTTATCGGAATATTGTTAAAATAAAATATAAACTTCAAAGTAAAAAGGGAGGGACGACAAAACAAATAGACTTAATGGAATAGAAAGGAAAAATGGGAAATTGTAAGAGCTTAAATACAATGGAAAAAAATGTTGAAAGGGAGGGAAGAAACGGGAAGGCATTAACACACTAGGTTAGGGGGTCATTTCGAAAGATTACAAGGATGCTGTTAGGGCTCAGGGAGAATAGAGTCAAACTGAAAAAGCATCTTTAAAAAGGAATGTTAAGGGGGGAGGGGTGGGTATTTTTGATTATAATTGAAAACAAATCATTGTCATAAATAAATAAGGGAGGGGGTAATATTTTATATTATGATGATCAATTATAGGATTTCAAGTGTATTTGAATGCTTAATTGATAAATGTCAATATTGTACTTGATTTAAGATTGAAATGAATAAAGATTTTTTTTTTTTTTAAAAAAGGAATGTTTTTAAGTTATATTTGAATTTTTCAAGAGATGTTTCTTGTCTGAGATCTGATGGAAGGTTGTTCCATAACGTGGGAGCAATGACTGAGAAAATGGTTTTGCGGGTAGAATCAAGAAATAATTCATGAATAGGAGAAGCAGAGAACAGGTTTTGAGTAGTGGAACGCAGATTCTGGGAAGGGGTATACGGAATAAGTAGTTTATCGATGAATGCAGGTGAATTGGACTGCTTGGATTTAAATGTTTCCACTATCAACAGGGACAATGTAACAAAACTAAGAGTCAGAAAAGATACTGTGTAAACAAAACCAAACCGACTCTATAATGGTAACTCAACCCACGAGGAGGACCCGTTGTGCTAAAATACAGCCAGAGGTATAAAACTCTAAAGAGGAGGAGGTAACCCCCTCTTAGGAAAAAGAGTTTATTTTCCAATCATTGCTTCATAACAAACGAGTCCAACTCAGAGGTTTGAATGATTGTAAGGTATATATGTCTCACTAATGATGCAATATGCATTCAAAAACGTTTTTCAAAAGATAATCAGAATTTCTGCATTCAGGTAAGTACTAAACAATTTTTGCATTCATATAGTAAATGCTCAAAAAAGGTACTTGTCAGGGTCCCGACGTGGCCCCGTTTCGGTGTCTACTTCAGGAGACCCCGTCTGGCTGATTAGCTTGCTTACAAATTGACAACCATGTAACATTTGAAAAGAAGATCTGAAATGCAAAAAACAGAATAAAAAAATGCAATAGAGATGGGCAGCCCATCTCTATTGCATTTTTTTTATTCTGTTTTTTGCATTTCAGATCTTCTTTTCAAATGTTACATGGTTGTCAATTTGTAAGCAAGCTAATCAGCCAGACGGGGTCTCCTGAAGTAGACACCGAAACGGGGCCACGTCGGGACCCTGACAAGTACCTTTTTTGAGCATTTACTATATGAATGCAAAAATTGTTTAGTGCTTACCTGAATGCAGAAATTCTGATTATCTTTTGAAAAACGTTTTTGAATGCATATTGCATCATTAGTGAGACATATATACCTTACAATCATTCAAACCTCTGAGTTGGACTCGTTTGTTATGAAGCAATGATTGGAAAATAAACTCTTTTTCCTAAGAGGGGGTTACCTCCTCCTCTTTAGAGTTTTATACCTCTGAGCTGTATTTTAGCACAACGGGTCCTCCTCGTGGGTTGAGTTACCATTATAGAGTCGGTTTGGTTTTGGATTTAAATGTTAGCAGAAATATTTTATAAGTAATGCGATGCAGCTACCAGAATTGCACACAGGTTTCAAGGTGCGGCCGCACTATGGTGCAATACAAGGGCATTAGAACATTTTCATATTTGTTTTCTGTTCCTTTCCTGATAATTCCTAACTTTCTATTTGCTTTCTTAGGCACCGTCACACACTGTGCCGAGGGTTTCAACGTACTCTTAATGAAGACACCTAAATCCTTTTCCTGGGCTGTGGCCCCATATGTGGAACTCTGCATTCCGCAGCTATAGTTTGGATTCCTCTCTCTCACGTGCATCACTTTGTACTTGCTCACATTAAACATCTGCCATTTTGATGCCCAGTTTCCTACTCTCATAAGGTCATCTTGCAATTTGACAACTTTAAGGGCTCCTTTTACGAAGCCGCATTAGCGGTTTAACGCACGTAATAGCGTGCGCTAATTTGCTGGCTGCGCTAGCTGCTACCGCCTCCTCTTGAGCAGGCGGTAGTTTTTCGGCTAGCGCAGGGATTTGCGCACGCTAAAAATGTGCGTGCGATAAAAGGAGCCCTAAATGTCCAAAAGTGTTATCAGCAAATTTAATTATCGCACTAGTTATTCCCATCTCTAGATCACTGATACATGTTAAAAAGTAGTATTCACAGCACAGACCCCTAAGGAACCTTATTATTTACACTTTTCTATTGAGAATATCGATTGTTTAATCCTATTCTCCATTTTCTATCTTTTAACCAGTTCTTAATCCATAATAGGACATTGCCTCGTATCCCATGACTCTCTAATTTCCTCAGAAGTTTTTCATGATGTACTTTGTCAAAAGCCTTATGAAAATCCAAATACACTGAATTGTATATTTGGGGCAAACCACCCCAGGTGCTGGTATTTGGAAAATCCAAATCCAACATACAACTGAATCACCTTTATCTACATGTTTATTGACTCATTTCGAAGAAATTTAGTAGATTGTTGAGGCAAGATTACCATTGACTAAATCCATGTTAGCTTTGTCTCATTAATCCATGCGTATGCATATGCTCTTTCATTTTGTTCTTTATAATAGTCTCTATCATTTTGCCCGGCACCAGCATCAAATTCACTGATCTATGATTTCTTGGATCAACTCTAGAACTCTTTTTAAAAATTGGCTACATTAGCTACCCTCCAGTCTTCCAGTACCATGCTGGATTTTAAAGATAAATTACAAATTGCTAACAATAGCTCTGCAAATTCATTTTTTAATTCTATCGGTACTCTGGGATGTATACCATCAGGTCCAGGCAATTTTCTGCTGTTCAGTTGGTCAAATTGCCCCACTACATTTTCCACACCCAAATGCTCTGGCATCCCATGGTAAAGTGTACAAACACAGCACAAGCAAAAAAAAAAATATATTTTTTTTTTTCTGAAAGGAGGTATGTTTATCTGAAGGCAGAGAATAAGTGCAATAGCGTGAATCAGTTAGCACATCGAGCATTAACACATGCTAATTGCTTAGCGTAGGGTTAGCACAGGGACCCTCACTGCTTACAAAATAGGAGGTGGTAGGAGGTCATGTACTAATTTTTTGGGATTTGCGGCATACTAATGACAAAATTAACAGATTAGCATGTGGCCATTAATTCAGAAATTGGAAAAGTCACCCATTTACTAGCTATGGGAAAAGTAGCCTTTGCACGTGGGTAAGACCCACGTAAGGGGCATGCTAAGGCCACTTATGCCACAGTTTAGTAAAAGGACCCCTTAGTTGACTACTTGTTTATCGTTTATTGAACTTGACATACCGCCTTAGTTACAGCACAATTCAAGGCGGTTTACAATGAAATATATCAAATAAAACAAAATAAAAAAGGAACGCCATTAAAATAGGATAGTATACTACTTTCATATAGAAAACATAGAACTATTCATAGTCTATCACTGCAAAGATGTGTTCTCTACTAGTTATAAGGTTAACAAAATGCACGTTCAAAGAGACGTATAATGTAATGCTATTGGGGCTACATCACCAATTTCAATGTATCTTGGTATTTACCTGGATTGTATATTTTGCCTTTGTTTTATTTCTTACAAATTATATATTTATTTTGATATTTTTTAAAATTTTGGAACTATAAATGTTATTTTAAAAAAGATGCCACATGTCTTTAAAGAGTGAATGTTTCCTTTTAATAATTAATGAAAATATCCTCTTGTCTTTATGCCAGATTTTCAGTTGTCAATTGTGAGATCCTCAACTTAAATGGATAAATTATCTTATTATGGTAGGTCTGCTATTTGTGTGGGAAAAGTTATCTGGATATCAGAGCTAGGACATGATTTTTCACCCCACCCTTGGATGCCTCCTGGGTCTCCTCTTGGCTAAATATTACACACTGACTGCTTCAGATTAAGAAAGAAAATATTTATTTGGTCTACTCCAAAGCTAACCACATAAATCCTTTTGAATATCGACATTCTTTTTTCTTTTTGCAGGTCCCAAGACTCACTGCCAAGTTGCTCAGCTCTTGGTGGAAACCTTGAAAGATTTACTTTATCCCTGTTTGATGTTTTATGGGCATTGATTAAAAGTACTGTATAAATCCCAGTAAAATAAATAAGTTAGCAGTGAGTCCTGGATGCAGAAATTGATTGCCATAATGCTTCACCTGTGGAAAAGTATAGATACATTTTGGAGTTATATCTTCCTACAGTCCTACATAGATCGCACAGTGGAAAGTTCTACTATAATATTAATTATTGCAATGTTAAAAACAAGAACTTCACACTCAACAAAAATCATAGAAAGTCCTGGAAAAGGTGTTATTTCCATAACAGTTATGATTCCTTTTTACTATGCCTGTGTAACTTCTTTTAGTTATTTGACAAGCATATGTATAATTTATTTTATTTATTTAAAAAAATTTAAACCGCTCTCTCTTTCAGTTCTAGGTGGTGTACAATGTTAGAAAAACAGAGGGCAAGATATTTGTTGCTGATATTTTAATAAACATTGGGGAACAAGAGCAAACGCAACCCAGCCAGGAACTTAAAGCACTGGCTGAGTCACTTTTACAGCCATTCCATACAGCCTGGCGGTTGGAAGTCTATTGGACCTTCAGAAGTTACTTTTTCAACCACCCAGCAGCGATGTGATTGCTTGTCACGAAGCTTACCAGGATCGTTTTGGACAAGCTCTCAGGACTGTTTTTGAAACATGCACTAGTCGGGTCTCCTGAGGCAGGCAACGAAACGGGGCCACGTTGGGACCCCATTAACCTTGTTCTTGCAAGCTAAGTGAACGTATTTCTAAATCCATTTATGCAGTGACTTTTTGCATGATTGACATAAGAAGAAAGGAAAACTACCATCATATTTTGAAATTGCGTAAAGTTCTTCAAATTTTATGAAAATATCCTAGTCTACGAGCGTGATCAAAAAACATATATAGTAGCAATGACTGGAAGGTGAATTCTTTACACAGGGAGGTTTTTTCAGCCTTCCCTCCAGAGTAGAGAGTTGCGCGGGGACAGAAATCCCACCCGTCCCCGCCAAAGTCCCACCCATCCCCACCCGTCCCCGTGAGGTATCCCACCCATCCCCACCCGTCCCAGTGAGGAATCCCCTACGTCCCCGCGAGGAATCCCTTACGTCCCCACCCGTCCCTATAAACTTCAGAAATAGTTATTTCATTTAATTATGCTACTGAATTAAAGGCTCTGGTAGAAACCCATTTACAAATAAGCAAAAAGACTTTATTAATTTGGAAATATTAATTGGGAAGAATACATACTTTGTAAATGGCTTTCTACCAGAGCCTCTAATGTTTATAAATTTTTATCAACACAACTAATATACTACTTTATCCTGAAGCAAAAAAAAAAAAAAGAAATAGAATTATTTTCCTACCTTTGTTGCCTGGTTTCTGCTTTCCTCATGTTCTCATTCAATTCCTTCCATCCACTGTCTCTCTTCCCTCTTCATCTTCCATTTGCTCTGTTACTGTGCCTCTCCCTTTCTCCCCCCTTCCAAATTGGTCTGGCACCCATCTTCTTCCCTCCGCTCCCACCATAGTCTGGCATCTGTCTTCTTCCCTGCCAGCGTCTTCTCCCCACTCTCTCTTCCCCATTTCCTTTCAGCATCCTTCTCCCCCCTCTGTCTTCCCCATGTCCTTTCAGCGTCCTTCTCCCCCTCTGTCTTCCCCATGGCCTTTCAGCGTCCTTCTCCACCCCCCATCTTCTCCATGTCCTTTCAGCGTCCTTCTCCACCCCTTTATCTTCCCCAGTGCTTTCAGCGTCCTTCTCCCCCCCTCAGTTTTACCCATTTCCCTTAAGCGTCTTTTCCTCTCCACCTTTCCTCCCTTTCTCTCTCCCTGCCCCCTTACCTTGGTGGCGCTTCCCCGCCCGCCCGACAACAGACCAGGCCCGGTCCGACAAACCTCTCTGCCCTTAACCGCGAATCTAAATTACGTTCTTACAGCTGCTGTAAGAAGGTAATTTAGATTCGCGGCTACAGGGCAGGGAGGTTTGTCGGACCGGGGATGTTGTCGGTCGGTCGGTCGAGGAAGCACCACAAAAGTAATGGGACCTGGCCGGCTGTGTTGCACCCGGGGCGGACCGCCCCCCTCCCTTGGTAGTCACTCGAGCTGCGAGGCTACTGTCCTTCTCCTTACCTGCCCTGCCTGCAGCACAGAGAGCCGAACGAAAGTCTTCCCGACGTCAGCGCTGACGTCGGAGGGAGGGCTTTGTTTAAGCCCTCCCTCCCCTCAGACATCAGCGCTGACGTCGGGAAGACTTCCGTTCGGCTGTGTGCTGCAAGCAGAGTAGGTAGGGAGAAGAGGAGCCGCGCGACTGAGTACATCCAGCCCCGCAGGAACCCCGCGACCCTCAGAGACGTCCCCACGGGATCCCCGCGACCCTAGGGGCGTCCCCACGGGATTCCCACGACCCTAGGGGGCGTCACCACGGGATCCCCATGACCCGAAGGGGGAACCCATGGGTGCCGCGGGATTCCCGTCGTCCCCATTCAGCTCTCTACTCCAGAGTTCCATATCTCTGAGCTTTTATAGAAAGTTTTTGATCACCCTCTTCAGACAGAATACTCTTAGGGTCAGTTGTTTTGATTATATAATAATGTTCATATTTGGCTCTACTATCCCAAAGGCATAAAAATTAATAAATTTAACCATATCTAAAAAAACTGGAGCTGATGCGGACTATCCAATCCAATTTTCTGAATCAACGCTCCAAATAACCCCTGGAACAGGTTAAAAAAAACCAAGGCACCAAGAAAAAAATGTTTTTTGTTGGTCTATGTAATGGGAAGGAGCGGTGTTTAGATGGCAGCTTCAACAGTGAGGAAGTTAAGCCAGGGCTGGAGTTAACTACAGTAGGAGAGAAGGAGGGCTAGTGCAGGGCAGACTTTATGGTCTGAGCCCTGAAAATGACAAGGGCAGATCAGGATCACGTATGCATACTTTTTATGTCACACATATGGTATACTACGAGTGCAGGTCTATATATCTCAGTGAGAGGGGAGACAACATCATAAAGTGGAATGTAGCAAATAATATATAATAATAATAATATTGGATTATTGTTTCAAAAATGATTTGATAATGAATGTGACTATTGAGCAGACTGGATGGACCATGCAGGTCTTTATCTGTCATAATTTACTATGGAGTCCTTTTACTAAGGCGTGCTAGCCGTTTTAGATTATAATGAACACGTTAGCATTTAGCGCGTGCTAAAACGGCTAGCACGCCTTAGTAAAAGGACCTCTATGTTATTTGTTACTATCTTCACTGCTATGTTTAAAGAAGATAGCTTTAGTATATGCTCTTGTTGGAGACATTTATTCACAGTTGCAACTGAGAAAACAAAATAAGTTTCTGGGATCTGTTGGGGAAAGGATGAGATAATAGATGGTATGGATGGGCAGACTAGATAGGATATTTACTCTTTATCTACCATCATGCTTCCATGATTCTAAAAGGACACTATTATTTGTACTGAAATCCCTCAGACAGGACATCAATAAACACATTTAAATCTCTCTGAACTGAATACTGATAACTCTGGACACATTGCCCCAATATTCAGCAGGATTTAGCCAGTCAGGAATGGCTCCCGACCAGCTAAGTATCATTTGGCTGGCTAAAGTCCAATATTCTCCCACTGAATATCCTGCTCACCAGATTGGCCGGTGACCAGCTATATCACATGACATAGCCAGTCACCGTCTATATTCAGTGGTTGACTGGCTAAGGCTAGCATAGATAAACCTGCCTGAAAAGCAGGTCTATCTTTCGCTGCTTTGTCTTAGTTGGCCAGCCACTGAATATCCAAAGCAGTGAACTTTGACCTGGATATTCAAAGCTGGTTGCCAGATACGGCTCAGGCATTGACTACCTAGCATTGCTGCACACCATAGGAAGTAGCCGGGCTGCCACCCTCGGTCTCAATATCAGGCCCATTATCTTTTGCCTACTTCCCTATTGCTCTATAAATCAATATCAAATCACTCAATCTTTTACCATATTTCCACCTCCACTCCTGTTTTTGCTTTTGCATTCTTCCTACTCCTCTCCTACTCCCATAAGAAAGTCTGTTCAATGATGGAACTGGGGGGAAGAATCTATACAGGTATTTTTTTTTTTACTCAAATAGTTTGGTCAGACTAATTGTATCACCTAGTTCAGGGTGCTTATAAATTTGGAGAACTAAATGCTCCTAAGTAATAAGAAACTTGGCACTACTAATAACTGATATCAGTCCACTGGCTGCCCATATCCAAACCCTGCATTTTCAGAGGTCTAGTGTTGGCATATAAATCCCTCTACAACATGACGCCCAAATATTTGTCAGACAAACTTCCTCTCTACACCCCAAAGAGAATGCTACACTCCCAAAATGAAATACGCCTACATACACCATCAGGACACTCCCTCCAACTCCAGACAGCCTGGAAACAATCCTATTCCTATTTCTTTCCAAACCTCTGGAACAGCCTACCTCCAGTTTCAAGTTTATTAAGATTTGTTATCTACGCAATATCATATATTTCAATGCGTATAACAATTTTTTTTTTAAAAGGGGAGGACAAAACAAGACATTGTATACAAATTATATACATTCTAATACAAACTGGTACAAAAGGCAAGGGGGATGAACTACAATCTTTAAAGAAAGAAAAGAAACATTTAGAGAAGAACACATATGGTGGGAACACATTAAAACAAATAAATAAATAAAGGATAATTTGGCGACCTACTCGTAAGCTATAAAAACCTACCTTTTTACCTAGTCACTCCCTCAACCCTTCACCAGCATCGGTAAGTAATCCTATATGAAGATATATTGCAACACACTGAGGCCTGGATTGGCCACTGTTGGAAACAGGAAACTGGACTAGATGGACCATTGGTCTGACCCTGTTTGGCTGTTTTTATGTTCTTAAACCCAGCCAATTATGGATGGGATGACCTGATCTCCTTACAATGCTGTCTTTTGTCCATTAATGAGGGAAGCAATATCTCTACTCCTGCCATAGAAGTCAAAATAGGGACAGACTCCACACCACCACCATCCCGGTGACAATAAGTTGCCAGAAGTAGTCTTATAATAAGAGTGACTTGAGCCACTGATTTTCAGCAATGAACCCAAACTGGATGCCTGAAAAATCACCAGCTGCTCAGATCTCACCAGCTTTCCTATTTTTTGTATACCAATGTGGCCATGCTTATTCACTAACTCCCCTTTTTTACTAAGGTGTGCTATGCTTTTTAGTGCACACTAAATATTAGCATGCGCTAATCACGCACTAAATGCTAACGCGTGCATGTTATCCTATGGACGTGTTAGCGGTTAGCACATGCGTTGATTTAGCGCACGCTAAAATTCTTAGCGCATGCTAAAATTCTTAGCGCACCTTAGTAAAAGAGGCCTAAATATTACAGTGACTCTTGAATTATAATATACAGTACAGTATATTTAAAAATCTACCATAGGTACATCCCATCATGTCAGAACAAGGAAGGGCAGGCTATGACAGGTATTACCAAAATGTTATAAGCTGAACAATTTATCTTCTTGTTTGGACGACTGCTGAATAAAATACCGTCAGTGACATTCTTACCTGGCACTTATACAAAGTAAAACGATGCATGAATACAAAGAAAAACAAATCTATAAATTGAAATATCAGCCCAGTCAGAGGATCACACATATCACGCATGGGTTGAAAGTATAATTCTAATCCCTGTGCCCTATGGAAATGGCAGATAATATCTGGATATTCTATAAAACGTAGTGGGAAAATTGTAACAAGTCCCAAAACACTTTCAGAAACATGATACACAAATGCTCTTCTTTCACTGTTATGAACAAGACCTGCAGAGAGAATAAAATAACATATTACATAAAAACAAAATAACATAAGAATAGCCTTACTGGGTCTGACCAATAGTCCATCCCCCAGGGTAGAATGGCAGATTTGTGTAAGAATGAGATTTTAAGAGGAAACAATTCAAGACTAGGTCGTCACAGGTATTATATACATGCAAGTTGAAATATGAATGATTAGAACCTGTGCAAGAATCCTCATTACATTCAAAGGATGAGCACCACAAGGCCTGAAATGGTGCATTGTGTGATCAAGAACAATGGCAGATTCTGTCAAAAATGCAGAAAGCAGCCTAGTGAGAGATCAGCACAGCAGAGGAACATACCGTAATTCAAAATTACTTTAAAAAAATAAAAACCACTTGCACTCTCATTTTGCAATTCATCAAGAAAATCATCAGCAAGTAAGAGAGACTGCCTGCTCAGTAGAGTGTGGTACATCTGTGAATGTCATGGGCTACAAAGATTTTCAAGCATTATGCAAACTGGAGCAGCAAAACTGCAACCAAGTTAATCCAAACTGAAACTATATAATGGCATAATCATTGCACCACTAGGAAAATGTGTGCTACCAGCAGAACATCAAAGGACATTTCAAGTTGCACATCCCACACCAAAGCCACGTTTGTCATCCAGCATCAGTGAACACATGAACTTCATAAAATTAAACCTCTTGCCAGAAATTCAGACAATAAAAATCATACCCCGATAAAGCCAACATTTAAGAACAAATGCAACAAGGGTAACATGACACAAATTATAGCTGGCTACAAAGATGGTTCAAAGGACTGTAAACATCACTGAGGGCCATCAAACTTCCAAATGGATCTATTTAGCCTGTGCAGTATGTGCCAATGCCAAATCCCCATATCTCTGAAATAGATAACTAATGAAGGCAGTAAATATATGTGAAAAAACACAGCTTCATATCCAAATGATTGAGATCTCAAAATGAATAAGCAGCATGGTGGCCACAGAGAAGCCAGGAACATTCTAAATTTGCACAGATCCAAGAGGTTTGAGATAAATTAATGCTCAGAGGCACACAGATATCCACAATAGGAAAAAAAAGTCCGATGTGGAAGCTACAGATGAACACTGGAAAGTTCTGTGTGAATTAAGGTGAAGAAAGCAGTTACCTTACCATGTTTAGGACAATAAAGGTACATCAGAACATGAGAGAAGTAATGGAAATATCCACCTGGAGCAGCAGTCAGGTAATCCAGAATAAATGCATTAATAAAAATTGGAGGCCCTAAGTTGAAGTGACTATGCAGGGTTGGCATTGAGAGTGATATATGATACCATTAAGATGCTGATATTCAGGTCTGAGGAACTTTTAGGAGGGAGGTATCAAAATGAGGGTGGATAGTCAAATTAATTTAGATAACTATGCAGCTTTTGGACCTCGGCGTTTGTGGCTTTGCTTGGAGCTGTAGTTGTCAGTCCCTGAGGAAGGGGCTTCTCAGCCTTGAAACTGGGCTTGGTTGGACATCTGTAGACATTTGTATGAACTTTGTCTATTTACTCTACAGCCCATGGAACGCAGTGCCTATATCAACAGTGGAAGATGCAATTAACTGACTATTGGGCAGCGGTTCTATCACCTTCAGTGAAGTAAATATTAATCATAAGAAAAAAACTTCATGTTCCTACATCTTTCATAAACAGTCCTTTGGCTCAAGGCATTTAGGTTTCTTCAGTTTCACTCGTCAGTGGTTAGATAAAATTTTAGCTTCAGACAAGACACAGTCAGTACTGCTACAAGTCTCTTGTTTTAAATGTCCCTTAACCAAGGGTTAGCAAAATACTGTCGCAGCTTTAGTTTTCCAAACACAGCACTGCAACAGTTACCATTTCTTAAATAGTTCACAGTTTTCATTCAGGGGTCTGTACTCATGTTTCCATGGCTTTTCTTCTGGCAACACTTCTATTTTAACCTTATAGCCATTTCTATTTTAAATCAGCTTTCCATAGGGCTGCACTCTCTATCACTCCCATTGCACTCCATTGGTTCGGATTTATCTTCCAATAATTCAGTCTCAGAACACACAGAAATCTATTTCAGGCTCTACCTGGATTGTGTGAGCTTTTCTTCCTTATCTTTAGTATTGTTCCAGTGTGGGCTACTCCTTCCAGCTCCTGGCTTGAACTGTTCCTTTCTGGCTTACTTTGCTGGGCTAATTAGTAACTGCTTCAGGTGAGGACTTTACTCTCATTGGATGAGATTTCTGAGAAGTGGTACACTTAGCAGCTGCTTTCAGGCTAGGGAACTGGCTAGCTTTTGGGACCATTGTGCTTTGTTTAGTTTTCTTGGTCAGTCCTACACTTTGCTGTGCCATATTTATCCTATTAGCAGCATCTCTAGAAAAGGATAGACAGGTGTTTGTTCCTGCTTCTTTCTTTATATGAGTCTAGGTTTAGCAATAGGTTTATTGCTGTCCACATTTATCACTTCAGGGTATGAAATGTGGCTCACAGGGAATTCCCTGTGACAATATATAATAACCTGAAGGGTTTTTGGGTGGGTTTACCACATCTGAATTCAAGAAGGCATGGGATAGGCACTTGGGATCTCTCAGAGAGAGAAAGAGATAATAGTTACTGCAGATGGGCAGACTAGATGGGCCATTTGGCCTTTATCTGTCATCATGTTTTTATGTTTCTATCTACAAATCAAGGAGGTAGACACCCGTACCCTTGAGCTTATGTACAAAAGGAAAAGCGAAGATGAAAACGTGAGGCAAATTGGAAACTTCCACAACAACCTCACTGCTTTAAAATTTGATTGTAGAAAGGCTTCACAACTTCTATCAATGTTCTGTAAATATTCATTCAAGCCTTCTATATGATGGTAGCAGATATGCTTTATTGAATCAACTTAATAGCTTAGTTATGTTAGATTAATATCAAATGAAGAAAAACAGCAGCTTATAAGTCTTTTACTTATCCTTTAATGCAGTGCCTCAAGCATAAACATGCCCCGACGGGACCCGTTTCGTCCATACGGGCTTTTCCAAGGGTTCAAGAAGGAGCTCTTATTTCAGCGTCCATAAGGCTCAAGGGTGTTTTTAAGGTTGGCTTAACAAAGCAGAACATGAGAAAAGTATTAGTGGCATATGTTGAAGAGAATTTTGTCTGCCACTGAAAGGAAGTTTACTGGGCTGGCTGAGGCCAGTTCCCAAAGCCTGGCATTATTGCTAAGGAAAAGAATGTGATGAACTATATGAATAAAATGATGGCAACAGTATAACTGAACAGGTGGCTTGCCATGCTTGTGAAAGAAACCAGAACTGTTTAAGGCAGAGACTGATTTCCCAAGGGCCTGCCTATAATTAAATTGAAGGTTGACCTCATAAAGGAAAGTGGATTGGTTTGAATTTTGGGTTTTTTTTTTGCTTTTTGCTAGCTGGAAATTAGGCAAGAGATGCAAAGGAGGCCTTTGAGGTGAAGAGACTTTGAGTTCTGTGATTGAAGAAAACTATTGAGAATATTGTTTGAGCCATATTAATATTTTTGCCTTTGATAAAAAAAGGATTTTTTGCTGCACTTAAAAATATTTGTAGTTCTGAAATTTTCGAATGGGCTCTACCCTTCTCTCTACCAACCTCTACCTACTGTATCTGCTCGGTCTGGTGCATGTACTGGGAAACCCTAGACTTGGCATCCACCTTGCCTATCACCCAATCACATAATTTGTGTATCATTTTTATATTAGTATCGCACTCGGTAAAGATTTTATATTCATGGTTCAGCTCTTTATCTCTTTATATGGAGCATCGGATTTATTTTTCCTTTATGGTGGTTATGGCAAGAATTTTGATTCTGCCCTATTTATTTTCATCAGCAGTGCTCCATTCTTGGAGATCTATATTATTATTTGTTTTCTCTGTTAACTTATTCTAAGGTAGAATGTTTTTAGTATTGATTTACTCATATGATACTTAGTTTTCATGTTTCAGTTCATAGCTGTTTGCCTTTACATCTAGTCTCTTATAGCCATGGAGGGGCATAATTTATCTCCTAATCAGATACCATTTTAAAATTAATAACACCATACTGATAACTTTGAGAAATATGTGTATTTTTACTATTTGTATTCTGTAATTCACCGATTGTCCAGCTCTCTTCAGTGTAAACCGCCTAGAAGTTGTAAGATTGTGGCAGTATAGAAAAAATAAAGTTATTATTATTATAATTAATTTAAAAAATACATCTAAATCCCTTTTGGGCCTAAGTTGCTAGTCGCCCAAAGTCAGACATGTCCAATATATATTTTTTTTTTGAGAATCATCTACTTGTACAGCCAGACGTTTGATCGTCCAGACTGCTAAGTTTTCTATCTTTATACCCCATTCTCATCCAAAAATTTGTCCAAGTCAAAAATGCCTGGAACAAGTCCTTTTGGATGTGGGAGGGGTCAGCAAAGTGATGGACTGGACATTCAGATATGGTAACAGAGTAGCGGGGCACTGCTGCGAACTTCACAAAAAAGATGCCACATAAACATCTCACCACAACTTCCTTATAGGTCATGGTGAGCCCCCCCAAACCTACTAGACCCACCTGTCTACCATCCCAAAAGCCCTTCTGGCTGCAGGTGTCACCTAAAAGGTAGTACAATAGTGTTTGGGTGGGTGCAGGTTTCACCATAAATGCAGTGGTTAGAGTGGCTTATGGACCTGGGTCCTCCTCTCTATGGTTCCCTAGAGGCCTAGACCACCCCCTAGACTACTTAAGCCACCTCTGTGCAGCTCTACTAGGCTTTCCTATGCCAGGTGCTGATGTTCTGGAGGCAGGTATGTACATTTTTAGTCCGATTTTTATGGCAGAGTATATGTGTGTGTGTGTGTAGGGGGGGGGTCAGTGATCATTGGGGGAGTGTGGGGGGGGGGGGTCTGTACTTTATGTCTGCAGTGGTTATCTGGATACATTCTGGACACTTAGACCTGTTTTTAGATTGCCTAAGTCATTACACATAAGTTCCATCTAGGCCAGGGGTCTCAAAGTTCCTCCTTTAGGGCTGCAATCCAATCGGGTTTTCAGGATTTCCCCAATGAATATGCATGAGATCTATGTGCACGCACTGCTTTCAATGCATATTCATTGGGGAAATCCTGAAAACCCGACTGGATTGTGGCCCTCAAGGAGGGACTTTTAGATCCCTGATCTAG
Source organism: Geotrypetes seraphini (assembly GCF_902459505.1). Lineage (NCBI taxonomy): Eukaryota > Metazoa > Chordata > Amphibia > Gymnophiona > Dermophiidae > Geotrypetes > Geotrypetes seraphini. The sequence continues at coordinate 307,751,134 of NC_047086.1, read as the reverse complement.
GCAGTCTCATAAAACTTTCAGTTATACTTGCAGTATGACTAAGTCTAGGTCAGCCCATGTCCCACCTAAAATTCCACCCTCGCCACTCCTCCTAAAACGCCCCTTTTAGCTCTGAGCATACAGAGGCATTGCAAAGATCTAAGCTGTTTTTAGATACTGTACATCTAAAACCCGTTTCTATTATTGGCACTTGGACGACCTGTCTTTAAGGTCGTCCAAGTGCCGATTTGGGCAGGATTTTAGATGTATTTCTGTTTCAATTATGAGCCCCTTAGGTTTTAACATATTGATAACATTTGTTTTTGCAGTATAATTATATTAGTCTTTTTACATGGCACTAATGGTCCATTATACCAATAGAACTTCATATTACACTAGATTTAGAAGGTCATGTTCTTACACTTGGCCATCAATGCTATCACATTGTGTGTCCTTCCTTTTTTTAAATAATTTTTATTGACCATGCAGCCAAAGTCACAAGTCCTTTTTATTTTATTTTTCAATCTCATGAATTTGTTTTTTGGATCTGCTTGGGAGTTGTTCATATGGGTATGTAGTCATTTTGTATCAGTCTTCAATTTTTTAATTTTATATTTTTTCATTTTTATACATACTCCTTTTTCACTATGGCTCTCTATGTCTCTGCCATGTTCATATGGATTTCTTAGCATCCTCACCATTTATTCTCTTTTCTAGGGCAATCCTCATGTTTTCATATTCCGATAGTCACATAGGTTCACACATGGTCCCTGTAACTCTGTATAGAGCCCTTGTATTATATAGAGCCCATGTATTGTAACAACTTGCCAAAGATCTTTATATCTCTGTATTGTAACACCTTTACAGAAGCTCATGCAAACCGCTCTGAATCGACTCCCCAGTCATTAGCAGCAGTATAGAAGATCACAATAAACAATAATTTATATGTGTTATCACAGTTTCTCATTATTACTTATATTATTACTTTACTAAATCACCATTCAATCTTTTCATTATTTCATCATTTTTTCAGCGCCTTAAGAATTTATTTATTTGGATCAGCTTGGAGTTGTCAATGTGGGACCCCTGATGAAGGCAGTTCTACAAGCCAAAACACAGGCCGTGTAGGGTCCTTTTCTTCCACTTGGCTACCATTTTGCTACACTATTTATCAGCTGATTGCCACACTCTGCCTGTGGCATTTATTGACTGCTTCAACTGGGACTATTTGTTATTACTACAAGTTGATTTGTTTTTACTGTTTTTATTATTTTTTTTATGCATTTATTTTATGTTATTAATAAATTTGGGCTTTGGCCAGCTGGTGTTTTGTGATTTCTTCTATGCACAGTGGAATACTGAGGTTCTTTGCTTGCTGAAAATAAAGGATCATTGCACCATATGTGCCATAGATGCTTGTTTCTGAAAGAACTGCAAAGCTAGAACTGCAGGATGAAACTAAGACAAAATAGAAAAAAAAAGCATTCTAATACCATTCCAAATGCATGTATTGTATCTTGATCCAGGTTATTCAGTTTCTCTGATTTTTCTTTACCATTGGTACCAATACTGAACTTATATATCCTGTGCTAAGTGTGTATACTAAAACTGTAGACATTGTAAAATCTCTTTGTTCTTAGAGCATTTCAGTCTTTGTTGCTTAAAGAAGCATTAGTAACAGCGTTTATGGCTGGAAAGGGAATCAGAGAGGCAGGCTTCATTTTCCTGAATTGATTTTTGTCTAACTGTATATTAGATTTCCATAACCTGTTTCCTAGCATATTGCATAGTCTATTTTAAGAATGCTTAACTATAATAACAGGCCTCTTATATTCATGTTTGTTTACTTGATTTTGCTATACCACCCTTTGCTCAGACATCAGGGTGGTTAATAACAGCAATGATTAAACTTAAAGGGGGAAGAAGACAACAAGGACAGATGAAAGCCCCCAAACTAAGGAAAGTAATATGTTAGACAAATTCAAGACTAAGCTTAAAAGTTTCCTTTTTAATGATGCTTTTAGTGAATAATTGATTCTACTATCCCTCTTTTATTTTATACTTCCTTCTCCTTATGTTCGTCTTCCCTCCTAATGTTGTTATCCTTATATCTTGAACTTGATACAGATTGTAACCTTTAAAGAACTTTCCTATTGTTTCTAAATTGTTTGTTTTTGTAACATTGAAATATTTTTTTGTCTATGTAATAATTTACCTATGTTTTTATATATTTGTACTATTTTGTATATCGCCTAGAATATATATTAGGCGATTAATCAAATTGTATGATAAACTTGGTTTTTATGCCAGCTGTAAACCTATGATGGGAATTTCTTCAGACGGAGGCACTATGGCAGACAATTGTACCAAGGGGGGGGAGGGGTAGTATCTAGAATGCTGATTTGAATGTACACTCAAGTCTAGCATGGGTGGGAGGAGGAGCTGCAAAAACCTATAGTCCTGGGACTTGAAGGCATTCAATATGTATACTGGCTGCCCAGAAGCCAGAATCTTAAAAATGAGGTTCAGAACTTTATTGCATACTAGCTGATGCCCCGGCGTTGCACGGGTATTTAATTATAGCAATAACACTGTAAATGGATTCAAATAAAGATATTTTATAGTGGTGAATGAAAATATTTTTTTACAGCTTTATAAAAAGTACAATAATCAAATTATAATGTGAAATATTTGACAAAATGAATACAATACAACTAACACAAAACTTGATTATAAACAATATTTTTAGTTTCACCTCCAGGAGCAAGAACATATACATTCTTGGGTGAACCCACCCTTCCCACGTGTGCAGGTGGGCCGCGAGACCCCCAGAACATATCACCCCAGGTAGTGAGGGATCTGCATACCAAGTTTTGTTCAAATCGGTCCCACAGCTTTTTACATTTTTTCCATTGACTTGAATGGGTGAAATCAGATTTTCTGTTTGTAGCTCCGCCCATGTGTGCAGGTGGGCCGCGAGACCCACAGAACATATCACCCCAGGTAGTGAGGGATCAGCATACCAAGTTTCGTTCAAATCGGGCAAGCCGTTTTTGCGTTGGCAGCTTTTTACATTTTTTCCATTGACATGAATGGGTGAAATCTGATTTTCTGTTTGTAGCTCCGCCCACGTGTGCAGGTGGGCCGCGAGACCCCCAGAACATATCATCCCAGGTAGTGAGGGATCTGCATACCAAGTTTCGTTCAAATCGGTCAAGCCGTTTTTGCGTGATCGCGGCACATACACACACACATACACACATACATACCTCCGATTTTATATATATAGATGATATAGGGAGCCATTAAATGTGAGGCTTGAGATCTGGGCATATTCATTTGCCCATAAAGCAGTAGATTTAATCCTTTATTTCGATGCTTCTTAGGGTTTCATCTCTGGTAGCATTCAAAACCAGGCTAAAATCCCACTATTTTTTTTTAGGCTGCTTTTATATCCTAACTCCCATTCTCGTATACAGTCTGTTTAATCATTCCCACTGTGAGCAATTCTCTTACCCCCTATTTGTCCTGTTTGTCTGTTTTAATTAGATTGTAAGCTCTATTGATCACGGATTGTCTCTTACATGTTTAATGTACAGCTCTGCGTATGTCTAGCAATAGAAGCAGCGCTATAGAAATGATGAGGAATGGTAGTTTTATTCAACATGGACTTTTGTATTGTAATTTAAAATCTATCTATAATATAGACTGCTAAACTAAATCAACTGTATACACATTAATCTTCTTTTCTGTGTCATTAGATTCTGTTCACTGAGCCCATCTGTAAAATGAAAGAAAGTTATCATTGTAGAAAAAGAAGAAAAAAAAAACGGACAGAGGTTATTTCATTCAGTATTGAAAAGGTTTCCACAATCTCCATTTCTTTTTAGACTGATTTGTTCATTTCTTCTCTTAGTGGTTAAATTATGTGTAAAAATCACACAAATAGGCTGGCAAGTAGCTGAATTCTAAATGTATATTTTTTTCATGAAAACCAGCTCTCTGGGAATCAACAGTTGAAAGGAACACTTTTGAATTTAGTATTCAGTTGAACAGGTAAATATCAATGGAATCCTAGGTGTAACAGCTCAAAATCTGGCAATAACCCATTTTTAAGTCATGTGGTAAACCTTAACTTACTCAGACTACAAAAATCTCTCTGACACAATTTGCTGTAGGCACATTATCCAACAAGCACTGGCACTGCATTTATTTACAAATAATGAAGAAATATAATGCTGGCCTTTCTGATGCAAGGGAAATAAAACACTTTTAAATTTTTAATTTTTTAATTTAAATGTTGTACTCTAAGCAAAAGTCATTAAAAGTATATGAGGCAGGAAAGTACTATATCTTTTCAGAGCAGTATTGATGTATGCTGTAATTACACTGCAGGAGAAAAAAAAAAAACATTGCTTCATAGAAATCCATTTGTGAACTGGCTATTTTAAATTTTCCTCTCAAAATGTATGATTGTGCACTCCTAAGAGACTACCAATCATATATAATGAGCATGTAAGTCTCTAAGGAAAAGGTAGATATGGAATACATAATTTATCTTGGGCATTATACCTAGGGCTTCTGAATGTAGGTTTACTTTTTTTTTTTTTCCAATTTGAAAATTATTATCTTTGAAATGATAAACATAGAAATTTCAGTTTCACTTTATAAATATCTTGAACAATATCAAAGAAAACCCAGCAGAGAACCACTCCAACAGACTTCTTAAAACTTCTTTATCAGCACCCTCTCCCTCCCATCTACTATTCTCTTCAACTATAATCAAAAAGACAGAGAATCTGTTGCATAGGCAATCATAATGCTAATAAGACTCTCTCTGAGCAGCATTGACTCTTCCACCATCCAGCTACATTCCTCCCCCCCACCCCTCCATACAACCTAGATCCTTTTTCTGGGCGGTGACTCCTAATGGGGAACTCTGCATCATGTAGCTATAGTTCAGGTTCCTCTTTCTAAACTAAACTAAACTAAACTAAGCCTTAGGTTTATATACCGCATCTTCTCCACTGAAGTGGAGCTCGACACGGTTTGCAGAGTTTAAAAAATATGGGAAGAGAGAAGAGAAAGAGTTTACAAAGCATAAAAAGAGGGGATGTAATCAGGAGAAGAGATTATTATATGCTAGAGAAAAGCCAGGTTTTCAGTTGTTTTCAGTCTTTCCAACGTACATCACCTTGCACTTGTTCACATTAAATGTCACATGCAACGTTGACGTCCAGACCCCAAAAACCTCTTCTGCACTTTTGTATAAGAGGGGGGAGGGGTGTTAATTATCTCACTAGTTATTCCCATCTCTAGAACATTGATAAATATGTTAAAAAGCTGCAGTCCCAGCACAGACCCCTAGGGAGCCCTACTATTTACTCTTCTCCATTGAGAATATTGACCATTTTACCCTATTCCCTGTTTTCTATTTTTTTCAACCAGTTCTTAATCCATAACAGGATGTTCCTATCCCATGACTTTCTAATTTCCTCAGAAGTCATTCATAAGGTACTTTGTTAAATGTCTTTTGAAAATCTAGATGTATAATAAACAACCAGCTCACCTTCATCCATATGTTCATTCACCCCTTCAAAGAAATGTAGTAGATGGGTGAGGCAAGGATTCCTTTGACTCAATCCATGTTGGATCTGTCTCATTAATTCATACTTATGAATCTGCTCTGTCGTTTTGTTCTTTATAACAGTAGACTAATGCACTATTGTGCATATCAACCTGGTTTTAATCCAAATTTCTATGATTTTATATGACGCAGCACAGGATATGCGGATTGAGACACCTTATAAATGACCTACATTTCATAGCATCAATGAATAAAATCAAATCATGGGCCTTGTGTTCATTTGTTCCTGTTGTGAAAAACTTTCTTGGCAACAAGAAGGCATAAGAATAGCCTTACAGGGTCAGACCAATGGTCCATCAAGCCCAGTAGCCCATCCTCAATCCTGGTCACTAGTACCTGGCAAAAACCCAAAGAGTAGCAACATTCCATGCTACCGATCCAGAGCAATCAGTGGCTTTCCCCAGACAACTACACACAATTAGTAGAGGATATGCTCTTAGAGCCAAGTCTGTTGAAACGAAACATGAGTGTTAAAGTCTATTATCACTTAGATCAATTTCCAGAGAACATTGGTGACTTAAGCAAAGACCAAAGTGAAAGATTTCACCAAGATATAAAAACAATAGAAGCCAAATACCAAGGAAGATAGGATACATACCTGATGGCAGACTATTGTTGGAATTTTATGCAGGATCATAGGCGCCGGAACGGGGGTGGGGGGGGAAACAGGGACCATAGCCTCCCCTAAAATTGCTACTTTTAAATTGCCATTTAATCCCTGGTGGTCCAGAGGTGCAGTGGGCAGGAACAAGCTTTCCGGCTCCTGCTCCACTGCTCACCCGGTTGATCGCGGCTGCTTTCTTCTGCTGCTGAGTGGCAATGAGTGGGAGCGTGCTTTGGCGCTCCTGCTCGGCACTCAGCGGCTTTTTTGACTGGTTCTCACGATTTGCGAGAATTTGCGGGAGCCAATCAAAGAAGCAGCTGAGCGCCGAGCAGGAGTGCCAAAGCACGCTCCCACTCATTACCACTCAGTGGCAGAAGAAAACAGCCGTGAACAGGCCCAGAGGAGGTAGGATGATGGGGCAGAGTGCACAGTGAGCAAGTGAATGAACTAGGAGGGGGAAGGTGGGGAGGGGGTGCAATTAGACAGATGGAGGGGTGGGAGCAGAGTCTGACAAGGGGGGTGGCTGGCTGGGTGCAAAGTCTGGGGGGTAGCTGGCTGGCTGGGAGCAGAGTCTGATGGGGGCTGTTTGGGTGCAGAGTCTGACGGGGTGGGGTTACTGGCTGGTTGGCTGGGTGCAGAGTCTGATAGGGGAGGGGGTGGCTGGGTACAGAGTCTGATAGGGGGTTGCAGAGTGACGGTGGTGGCTGGCTGGGTGAAGAGTCTGACGGAGGTGGCTGGGTGCAGAGTCTGATGGGGTGGGGGGGTGGCTGGCTGGGTGCAGAGTCTGACAGGGGAGGGGGTGGCTGGGTGCAGGGGGTAGGGAGTTGGGAAGACAGATGCTCAGGGGGTTGGGAAAGACAGATACTGCACGTACTGGAAGAGGGTTGGGCAGGACAAATGGATGGGGGGTTAGGAAAGGAGGAAAAGAGAGATGCTGCACAGGTGGAGTAGTGGGAAGGGAGAGAAAGAAATGCTGCTGGTGGGGAAGGGAAAAGAAACAGAGAATTGTTAGACATAGGTGTGTGGCGTGAGAGGGAAAAGAGAGATGATGTATATGGGGAAACAAAGAGGGAGAATTGTTGGACATGATGGTGGTGGAGAGGAGGGAGGGAGAAATGGTACATTGGGAGGAAGGAGAGATTACCCAAAAAAGGGAGAGATGTTAGACCACTTGAATGGGAAGGAGAGAGAGATGCCAGACCACAGAATGGAAGGGAAGGAGGGGAGAGAGAGATGCCAGACTGCAGAAAGGCGAGGAGAGAGATGTTAGACCTCGGGAAGGAGAAAGAGATGCCAGACCATGGGAGAGGAGAGAGATTCCAGGCTATGGGAAGGAGATGAGAAAGATGCCAGACCATATGAGGGGGAAGGGGGAAGACAGAGATGTCTGACCATGGAAGAGGAATGAGATGGTGCATAGGGATGGAGGGGAAGACAGAGGGATGGAGGGAGACAGAGGGAGGAGATGGTACACATGGATAGATAGGAAGGGAAGGCATGGAAAAGTAGATTTTGAGAAGAAAGCAAACGGTTAAAAGTTAATGCTAAAGACGGATGTATGGCAGAAAGTAAAGGAGAGAAAAATAGCAAATGGATAAGGTGGCCCTGGAGATACAATTTAGAGCACAGACAGAGGACGGGCAGCCAGAGACTGGGAAAGATGGTTTGAAAACCCAAATCACCAGGCAACAAAAGCAGGGGAAATTATTTTATTTTCAATTTAGTGACTGAGTTGTGTCAGTTTTGAGAAATGACATCTGCTGTTTCTATTTCTCTGGGGGTTGTACTGTATGCAGAGTCTTGCATCTTAGGGATTTGTTTGTATATATTACTTCTTTTAGTTTGTGGTCCTGTATTTGCATAGGGGTTATCTGTGTTCTTTATGTGTGACCAAGGTCAGGTGTTCTGGTAGGAATGGACATACACCAGGGACACGGACCTGTGGCTGGAGAGACAAGAGAAGATAGAGAGGACAGCGATCGTCGTGCGGGACTCCATCATCATACAAGTCGACAGCCACATAGGGGGAGGAAGACAGGATCGGCTGGTGACCTGCTAACCGGAGCCAAGATAGAACATATAATGAGCTGCATCGACAGGATCATCAAAAGCGTGGAAGAGGAAGATACGGCAGTGGTGATCCATGTGGGGACAAACAACGTGAGCAACAGGAACTACAGCAGAGAAAGACTGAAAGACCAGTTCCAGATGCTAGGAGGGAAGATGGAAGACCAGAACGCTGATGGTAGCGGTCTCAGAGATCCTGCCGGTACCCAGGGCCAACGAGAAGAGGCAGACAGAGCTGCAAGCAGTCAACGAGTGCAGTGTTCTCCTCAGAATTTTTTTCCAGCCAGATGGCATGAAAAAGTAGCCGGGTGGGGCGGGACGGGGAAATTTGGTAGTAGGGAAAATTAAGGGCTCCTTTTACTAAGCTGCAATAGCATTTTTAGTGCGTGCAGAATTGCCGCGCTACACGGCTAGAACTAACGCCAGCTCAATGTTGGCATTAGCATCTAGCATATGCGGCAATTCTGCGTGAGCTAAGCACGCGGTAAAACCGCTATCGCAGCTTAGTAAAAGGAGCCCTAAATGTGTACTATTTGTATTAGTTAATTATTATTAGTTATTTTCCAATGCTCAATATGACTGCCTTTCTTAAGGTTTGACACTTGTTCCATAATATTTATATTAAATTTAAGAAGTATCTAATTCTAGAAGTGAATAATTAGATATTTGCCCTCTTTCAAATGGTATAGAGCAGCGTCTCTCAAACTGTTTTAACTCCGGTACACTAAACGGAGCAAATGTTTTTTGTGGCACACTAAATGCAGCAAATGTTTTTCATAGCTGGAAAAAATTTCTGGGGAGAACACTGTTGTCGTTAGTTTTCAAGGTCCAATCACGTCAAAGAATGATGCTTATCTGGGCAGTTGTATAATAAAAAGAATGGATAAGATAACATGAGAAGTGAAATTATCATGAATCAGAGGGATACATACCCTGTAGGTCCTAAAAGCAGGCTTGTGGATTAGATATAAACTATGAAGGCAGTGGCGTACCTAGCATATGTGACACCCGAGGCCCATCGTTTTTTGACACACACCCCCATCTGTATGAAAAACATGATTTTTAGTAACAATCCACACATCACGCAAGAGTGTACCTAGGAAAAGGCAGCATCTTACATATTGCAGTGAGCAGTACATCAATACACCCATTGTAAAACTAAACAAGCCAGACTAGTACAGATCAATCCCACACAGTCAATCCTAACACTCTGTATTATCAGCTGTTCATTTCCCATATGTTTACTTTTGCCCTGTTTGGTCTATATAGTCTAGGCATACTGTTTGAAACCAGCTGTTCATTTCCCATACGTTTACTTTTGCCCTGTTTAGATCTATATAGTCTAGGCATACTGTTTGTAACCAGCCATCATTTTAAGTATGTATATGCACTTCTTTTAGCATGTTATTTCATTAATTCTGAGTTCGGTGTTACAATATGTTGTTCTTGGTTTTTAGTTTACACATTATTTATTCTTTTCTATGACATGTTCGCATCGCAATTTTACTCAAAAGTATAAATAGGTATCCATATTCAAGTTTCATCCCGGTGCTCTGGTTTTGGCTCCAGTATTTGTCACTTCCGTCCACCAGGTCTGGCTATCCATTACCATCTCATATTTTAAAGACTCACTCGTTATAATTAGCGGTGGTCCACACGTCTCTTCGTAATGGACATGTCCGATTTTAGCATTTGGATCTTAGTACTATGGGTTTGGTCTTTTTTGGTTTCCTTTCTATAGTCTGCTTTTCGTGTGGAGTCTTTTGAGTTTAGAATTACATTTTATGACATATTTTTGTGGTTATAATTGTATGACATGTCTAAACCCCCCCCCCCCTAAAATAGGGCATATACATACTTAAAATGATGGCTGGTTACAAACAGTATGCCTAGACTATATAGACCTAAACAGGGCAAAAGTAAACGTATGGGAAATGAACAGCTGATAATACAGAGTGTATCTTGAAAACATAAGCCGATAGTAGCTCAAAGACAAGCCGATGGGTAGATGAAAAGTGAACCTGGGAAAGATCTAAATTATTGTACAAATGAACTTCTATTAAAACCAAAGAATAAAACCACAGCACTTGGGAAAGTAAAAAAGGGAGAGTAAAATGGACTTACCAAAAAGGTCTCTGCACTGATGAGAATAAATGTGAACACGCGACGGTGGGGCTATGATATTTGATCAGTTGAAAGAGGTGCCAAAAAAGTGTCGGCAGTGGATTGAATGCACACCGATAGGGGAGGGGCATCGTGCTGTTAAAAAATGCTGCTTTTATAAATAAATGAAAATACTGGTGAAAAATGAAATAAAAACCCCAAACCATGATAAAATGCCGAACCTGACTGCAAGTGGTAGTGAAAGTAGCATAAGGCACCTGTAGTACTGTTAGTGCCAGAGCTGCTTAGAATAAAGAACCATGCTGTACATGAGAAGAAAAAAGAAAGAATGAGGTGATAAGATGTAAAGTGCTGGCCCCTCACTGCACCACTTGATAAAACTAAGGAGCGATGTTCTAGAGCAGGTGTGCCCACATAAGTTCGCTACGGGTTAAGGTGAAATCTTCAAGCTGGCTTTTTTTTTTTTTTTAATGTTGAGCAGCAGTGGCAGTGGCAGAATTTAGCTGGGCTGTCATCTAAATTACCCGGGTGGACCGCCCGGCTGAAAGGCCCTAGTGAGAACACTGTGAGCATAACACATATTTACAATTTGTGTCCTTTCGATTATACAAGTGAAACAGTTCTGCCTTTTTCAATTATGCAAAAGTTTAAAAAATACAATCTGCCTAAAAAATAATGCTGCGTTGAGGCCCTTTTACTAAAGTTTAGCATGCGCTAATGGAATTAGCATTTGCTAAATGCTATGAAGCTGATTTTATAGCTATGGGCTTCATAAGATTTAGCATGCATGAATTCCATTAGATTAGAGGTGTCCAACCTTTTGGCTTCCCTGTGCTGCATTGGCCGAAAAAAATGTTTCTGGGGCCGCACAAACACTGCAGCAAGACAGAGGAGAAAGCCGGAAAGACGGTAAACACGGGGCAGCAGAGGAAAACACTGCATTGGCCTCGACCAGGGCCGCACAAAATACTTCAAGGGGCCGCAGGTTGGACACCCCTGCGTTAGATTGAGACATTTGGGTTTTACTTCCATTGAAGCCATATGGAAACCTTACTTGCTCACAGTCCTCTGTTTCCTTCCAACCTCAACAACCCCCATGTTTTTTTTTTTTTTTGGGTTTTTTTTTTGGGGGGGGGGATGATATTCACTATTCAACCAATGAGCATTCCAAGCCTCAATCTGGTGTTCTAGCTGCATCTCTAGGTATTCAAAGCCTCATTCTGGCACTCCAACTGCCTCTCTCCATGCATTCCAGTAAGTGACACATGGACAAAGATTCATTCCCATTCCCTACCCATCTTTGCAGTGAAGTGCACTTCATGTCCCTTCACCATCCTCACATTTTTCATCCCTGTCCCCTCACCATCCCTGCAGTTTTAATTTTCTTCCTCGCATCTCCCCACTCAAAGCAGAAAGATGATTTTATGTAATTTTATGGGTCTAAGGCATTGCAAATAAACATTTTAAGCCTATAGAGTGTCTGTGTGGAGGGGGGTTATAATTTCTGTTTTGATTGAAAGAACATCACTAAAAGCTCCTTTTACGATGGTACGCTAGGGTTTATAGTGCACACACAAAATTACCGCGTGCTATAGTGCGCAGTAGCCAAAAATCTACCACCTCCTAAAAAGGATGCGGTAGTGGTTAGCGCGCTCGGGAATTTAATGCACGCTATTGCGCGCGTTAAGGCCCTAGCGCACCTTTGTAAAAGGATCCCTAAAAGTACAACTTGTGAGGCATATTGGGTGCTGCATTCTGCACAGAAAGCCAATCAGCAGCCCTCAGAATATCACACACAAATAACTTTTTTTTCCCCAGTGTAAAAGCAAACCAATAGCACATGGCTTAGAGCTTTTCCCAGTGTGAAGCCAAACTATACAGCACAATATCCATTTCCAGGCAGCAAAACAAAGCCAGCAAATAAAGAAAAAAAAAAATTCAATCAAGTACAGCCCTCAGAATATCATATGCAAATAATTTAGTGCTTTTTTTCAGTCATTTACAGGAACCTTGAAACCTATATAGACAATTCTTAACATTAACCTATAGCACATGGCTTATTGCCTTTTCAGTGAGAAATCAAACAGGATGCGCTTTAGAAAAAGGATGACGGGCTGAGACATCTGGGTATAACTTCCACTGAAATAATGCCGCCGTTATTGAGCATGAAATTCTTGCGTCGACAGTGTACTCGGGTCACTTGCCCTGATGCAGCCAGTTTCAGAAGTTAATGAACAGCAAATTCAGCATTTCGTTTGACAAGATAACTAAAGTTCCTATGCATATCAGTTTTCAAAGTTCACAAAAGTGTACTGGACTTTTGGACATCAGTTGAATATCTACTATAATAAAACCCTAAGCCGTGCATGCGCACTCCCACCTGCGTGCTCCCGTTTTCCGTGCACTGTAGGGCACCGCAGATAGGAGTGCGCATGCATGCGAATCCCCCAAGGTGGATGTCGGCCGCGGTGGCTGTCGGCGGCTGAAGGCTGCGGTGGCTGACGGTGGCTACAGGCTCGGCGGCGGATTGGAGACAGTGCCGATCCTCAGGTCCCCCTCCCCCCCAGCCATCAAGAGGAGAGGTAGACGAGGTAAGAAATGCCTCCTTCTCTCCCCCCCAACCCGGGCAGAGGCGCAGCCGACAAACGTACCCGGAGCCGGAAACGAAATGCCGAGGTCATCTTGCTCTGGGAGGGGTGGATGGGAGGGTCAATGGGGTCGGCTGCACGGTGGGGGGGGGGGGGGGAGATGGAAACAGGCTGATCACTGGTTCCACTGCACAGGGGAGATGGGAGGGAGGGAGGGAAATAAAAATGCTGGGTTCTACTGTACAGAGGGAATGGAAGGAGGGTAGAAATTTAAAGATGCTGCTCATTGGGTCTACTACACAGGGGGATGGGGGGGGAGGTAGGCAGGCAGGCTGGCTTCGGGGGTGGGGTTGGGTCAAAGTCTGAAAGACAGTGAGGGGGACATAGGAAGAAGGCACTGGGGGCACTAAGGACATAGGAAGGGGCACTGAGGGCACTAAGGACACAGGACAGAGGCACTGGGGACACTAAGGACACGGGAAGGAGGCACTGGGGGCACTAAGGACACAGGACGGATGCACTGGGGGCACTAAGGACATGGGAAGGAGGCACTGGGGGTACTATGGCCACCAGGACGGAGGCACTGGGGGCACTTAGCACATGGGAAGGAGGCACTGGGGGCACTAGGGACGTAGGAAGGGGTACTCTTCGCCTACCCCTCCCTAAAAACTATGCCACTCAAAAAAATTCCTCGACAAAACCTATGCCTTCCAAGCTGCCAAACTAAACCCTTGGCTGGCCCAAATGGTCCTCAAAGCCCACAACTACCTCGACTTCAGAAAAACACTTAAAACCCACCTATTTCGAGAGCAAGACCCTTAAAGTCCCTAATGCCCCTTCCTTCAATCCTCCTCCTCCCTCCTACCGAAACTTCTCCCCCCTGTCTCCCTCCTCTCCCCCTTCTTCCTCCTTGTAGTTCGTAATTCTATGATCAATTTGGAATGTAACCACTTGTAACTACTTTCTCCTTGCTACTCGCAACTCTATGATCAATTTGGTATGTACCCATTTGTAAATTCTTTCTCCTTGCTGTTCGCAACTCTATGATCAATTTGGCATGTAACCTCTTGTAATTTGTTCTAACCCATGTGAACCGCCTAGAACTCTTCGGGGTATGGCGGTATACAAAAATAAAGTTATTATTATTAAAGTTATTATTACTAAGGACATGGGAAGGAAGAACTGGGGTACTAAGGACATAGGAGGCACTGAGGGCACTAAGGACATAGGATGGAACAGTATGGACATAGGAAGGGGGCCTCTGAGAGACAGGCAGGCATGGCACAACAGAGAAATACAGGGGGCAGGGAAACAGAGACAGAAAGAAAGATAGACAGGGGGCCAGGGAGAGACATAGACAGACAGACAGCGTCCAAGGAGAAAGAGACAAAGAACCCCCCCCCCCCCCAAAATAGACATCTACTCTAGCACCCGTTAATGTAACGGGCTAAAATACTAGTTTTTGAAATAATTTATTAAAATTTTTCTGATGTGCAGGAATAAGTTACTCAAGGAGGTTTTTTAGCCTATGAGGTGGTTTCCCTTTTTAGTATAGCCTGCAAGTAAACACACTGGCGGCATACGGGAATCTGAGGCTGTTTTCCTCCTTTGAACAACAGTTTAAATAATTGCAAGAACATGAACTAAATTAATGGATCAGGATAACTGGTCTTCTGACAGCAAAAAAAGGGGTAGATTAAATTGTTAAAAATATTTTTATGAGAGGCATTTTTTGGATACATAATTAGTTCTCTCATTATTATATCTGCATACATTCTTTTGCTTTGATTGATCCATCCATAGTCCCCCTTTCTTTAACATTTACTGCGCTTGTTTGGATTTAATTCAGTCACTGGATTTTGTTTTCTTTATATATGCACACATTATTCAATTACTGGGTTGAACATGAATCCCCCAATCCTTAATATTTATTACTCTCCCTTGACAGAATTGTCAATTGGATTGCTATGAATGGATTAAAACTCAGTCCTTCAAAATGCCAATGTGCATTTATTATCTAATTATTGCTCCTATCCAATGACTGTTACATCTATTTTTGACCTTCCAGTTCCTATGACTGAAAATCTTAAGCACTATTTTTGACAAAAATCTTTTGTACTACTGCAGTTAGATCTTTGATTAAGAGGAATGTTTTACGATTCTTACAGCACTCTTTAATCAGATATCACTTGAATTATTCCAATTCATTACTCCTTGACCTACACCAAATACAATGCAGAATCCAACTTAATCAAAATACTTCAATTAAACTACTTTTTGGAGCTAGGAAATTTGACAGGGTTTCTTCCCACTTGTTTAAAGAGCTTTGGCTCCCAATTTCCTACACCTACCATTTAAAATGCTCATACTTGCCCATCAAGCTTTCTACAGAGGCCTTCCTCCTTATGCTTCATCCTGTAATCTTCATTATCTCAACATGTTTTAGTTGTGCTAGCCAATATGCAAATCATTAGACTCTATCTGTCACTTGTTTCCATGTGGTAGATCTAGTACACTGGAACAAAATTCCTCTTAATATGTCTGAGACAAAAAAAAAGGGTCAAAATTAGCCTCAAAAACTCCTCTACTTCACTCAGGCCTTCTCTCAGAATAATTGCTACAATTTAGGCATTTCCATCACCTTTGCATATAGCTAGTTCAGCAGCTACCTCTTCTAATATGTATGGTAAGTTGAATTTCCTCCTTTCCTTCACATGTATTCCCTGTTAAGATAATATTTACAGTAATATCAACTTTTTTTTTTATAATTGGTAACTGCATGTTTACCTATATAATAATTTTAATCATTATCTTGATTATGATTGTACATTCTCCCTTCCGTCCTTCTTTGGTTTTTGCATTTTGGGTTCCCCTTTCCTCTTTATTTTTAAAATTGTAAACATTGAAACATGATGGCAGATAAAGACCAAATGGCCCATCCAGTCTGCTCATCCACAGCATCCACTATCTCCTCCTCTCCCTAAGAGATTCCATGTGCCTGTCCCACACTTTCTTGAATTCAGACAGCCCTTGTCTCTTCCACCTCTACCAGCAGACTATTCCATATGACTATTCCTCAAGAAGGACATGGCAGTACTTGAGAGAGTCCAAAGGAGAGCAACGAAACTGGTAAGAGGGCTGGAACACTGCCCATACGCCGAGAGGTTGGATAGGCTGGGGCTCTTCTGTCTGGAAAAAAGGAGGCTCAGGGGAGATATGATAGAGACCTTCAAGATCATGAGGGGCATAGAGAGGGTGGATAGGGACAGATTCTTCAGGCTGAAGGGGTCAACAGGCACGAGGGGGCATTCGGAGAAACTGAAGGGAGATAGGTTCAGAACAAATGCAAGGAAGTTTTTCTTCACCCAAAGGGTCGTGGACACTTGGAATGCGCTACCGGAGGAAGTGATCAGGCAGAGTACGGTACAAGGATTCAAACAGAGACTGGACGGATTCCTGAGGGATAAAGGGATCGTGGGATACTGAGAAAGCTAACCAGAAAATAAGTATAGAAACCCAACCAGGTCGTGCATGTGCAAGACCGGAGGGTTAGGACTTCGATGGGAAGATAGGACTCAATAGGAAACCAAGGTGGCAAGGGGGCCCCTTCTGGTGATTCAGACAGGTCGTGACCTGTTTGGGCCGCCGCAGGAGCGGACTGCTGGGCAGGATGGACCTATGGTCTGACCCGGCGGAGGCACTGCTTATTTTCTTATATACCCTCCTACCTTCACTTAGGGCTCCTTTTACGAAGCCGCGTTAGCGGTTTAACGCGCGTAAACTGCCGGCCACGCTAGACGGTAACGCCAGCATTGAGCTGGCGTTAATTCTAGCTATTTAGCGTGGGTTTAGCACGAAAGGAGCCCTTAATGTTTGAGATGTATTTGGTCAGAACACCAGAATCATAACGGTAATTGTCATTCAAAAAAGAAAGTGTGTTTATAATCTCTGCTATAGTTATATTTTCACAGTATTATGCTATTTTGTAACAGTCTGGATATGGTACCTGAGCTTTTGGTGGGAAGGGAGGTTTATTAAATATACTTAACATACCTGAAGATTTCGAATGGGCTCATCTGACATCTAGGCTGCAGACTGTTGTCTTATAGCACTGATGCATTCAGGTTTGAATGGCTGGTGGCTCTGGCTTGAAAGAGGCCAAAGGCAACGCAAAAACTCAAAAAATACTGCCAAAAAATAATACAAATAACCACAAAAGATGGCAGAACCCTATATGTAACTCTCAGAGGGAGTTCACCGGCACTCATATATTAACCAAAATTACTGAATGATACAGCAAAATAAATATGAATCAATATAAATAAGTAAATAAATATGAGACACTTCAGTATGGGCCTATAGTATCGATAGTCTTTCCCAGCCCTGGACAAAAACTCATGGATGACCAGCATCAGGTTTAAAAAAAAAAAACCCTAAATGAGTTTTGCCGCATACATCATTTTGCTGCATACATAATTAATGGTGCAGGTGATAAACCCTGAGAGGGAAAAATATAGGGAAGAGCGGATTTTGATTGTGATTGTACATTGATTCACACAAACTTTTAAAATTCAGAAAAAGAGAAATTGAAAATAACCAGACTTTTTGATATGCACTTTTTACACTTATTTTTCATCACCTTTATATTGCAACTTGAAACTTGAATATGCACTTTACTTGCATCAATTGATATCCTGCTGAGGAGTGAGGCTTTTTGAGCCACTCTTCCCTATATTTTTCCCTCTCGGGGTTTATCACCTGCATCATTAATTATAGAAGAGACCAATGATATATGCGGCAAAACTCATTTAGGTTTATTTTAAAACCTGGTGCTGGCCATCCATGAGTTTTTGTCCGGGGCCAGGAAAGGCTAGCGATACTATAGGCCCATACTGAAGTGTCTCATATTTATTTCCTTATTTATATTGATTCATATTTATTTTGCTGTATCATTCAGTAAATTTGATTAATATATGAGTGCTGGTGAACTCCCTCTGAGAGTTACATATAGGGTTCTGCCATCTTTTTTGGTTATTTGAAAGAGGCCAACCAGAAAAGCCTTGGCCAATTTGCTAAGGAGATCATCACAACCTTGCTGATTGGTTGTATGATAGCTAACGTCACTGTTCCTAATGAGGCTTGAGGACAGATTCTTTCATTGATGCATGAATAAAGCTGTGGCTTTATTTATTCCACTGAAGTTGAAATGCTTACTGGTCAAGTTGAAGGATCAAGGGCTTTAACAGGGTCATGGTTGCCCTAGTTATGACAATGTTCCTTTTTAATTAGTAAGATTTATTATGTGCTAGACAAAGTGCTGTTTAGAAGGTGAAGCATAAAGAATAGACCACAAGTAATTTTAAAAGCAAAATAATTATTAAATGTGCATTAAAAAAATAAATCTTCAAATTAGGGAATAGTAGGCTTTATGGGCAAAGTTTGCCAGAAATTTATCATGCACACAAGATTTAAATTATAAAATGAAACATTATAAGGGTTTAAGGTCATCTGGAAGTACTGGATGACGGTGGGCATATGTACTTTAGACGATGTAGTATCAGACAGAAAGTTGCTTGAGTTTTCACAACTGCAACAAAAATTTGGTATTGCTAAAACTCAAAGTTATAGGTGGTTGCAGTTGAGGCAGGCCATTCAGGAGGGGTTCCCTGACTGGAAAAGTCTTAAAAATCCATTCCTGTGCTTCCAGGTGGATTTCCTGGGTCACCAGGCTGCTCAGTGGTATAAATTAATATCTGGATTTTTGAATAAGAAACAAAAACTGGTCTTCGTGACATTTGGAGCATTGAGATAAAGCATCAGATTACTGCGTCTCAATGGCCACAAATTTGGACTTGGAGGATGAGATGTATGGTGTCTGCATCTATGAAACAAACTTGGCTTTTTTTGTTATATAGAGCAGTTTGGACCCCAGTTCGGTTACAGAAATTAGATAGTTCCAAGTCTAATAGGTGTTGGCACTGTCATCTCGAACCTGGGACATTAGATCATTTATTATTTTATTGTCCCTTGATATTTCAATTTTGGAGATCCATTTGGGATCAGATAAACAAAGTAATGGAAAATCCAGTGGCACTAACATAAGACACTGTGCTATTTGGCACTATGATGAGAGCTTAAAGCCAAATATCATCCCATAATAATAAACTTCTATTTATTATGACAGGGGTTGCCATACAGCTTTTTCTAAGGAACTGGAAAACTTGGGATAGACTGAACTATTCTTTTTGATGAGAGTCTTTCTGTCATGTTGTCATGTTTTTAAGATGGAACATAATATGGCCATACATTAGGAATATTATAAGAAGTTTCTGAAGATTTGGGAGCCATTGACAAAATTTTGCAAAGAGTGATTGCTGATTATGCCCTTTGGTCATACATGTCCAGGGTGGGTGGGTGGGAGGCTGAGTTGGAATGCATTTTTCAATTCTCAATTTGAGTGTGGTTCTTAGATATAATTATGGGGGGGGGGTGTGTGATAATCTTTTTGTCATATATTATAATTGTAATTGTATTTAAGTGCTTTTATAGAATTATATGATGACCTTGTCCTATGCCTTAAGTAGTTCTGAGGCGGGCCAGCTTGGTTTACCTGGACAGGTACGGGTGAGCAAAGTGAGCATACATGAAATAATAAAAAATCAGCTATTACACTTTCTCACATTGCACCAGGATTTACTAGTTAGAAAAACCTGTTGATAGATAGGGCCTAATCCAAGAGCAAGTGAGAATGTGATATTGGTAGCTAAATAAATGAAAATTGGATAAGCTGGAATAAAATAATCAGAAATACAAAAGTTTAAGACAGGAATTCTAAGTTAACATATTGATTTAATACATGTCATGTGCTTGAGGGTATAGGGAGGCAGGCTGAGACATTCTATGATTGATAACCACCATATCAACAGATGGGTACCAGACCAATTTGGAAGGGGGGAGAAAGGGAGAGGCACAGTAACAGAGCAAATGGAAGATGCAGAAGGAAGAGAGACAGTGGATGGAAGGAACTGAATGAGATGAGAACATGAGGAAAGCAGAAACCAGGCAACAAAGGTAGGAAAAGAATTCTATTTCTTTTTTTTATTTTTTGCTTCAGGATAAAGTAGTATATTAGTTGTGTTGATAAAAATTTATAAACAAAAGAGGCTCTGGTAGAAACCCGTTTACAAAGTGTGTATTCTTCCCAATTAATATTTCCAAATTAATAAAGTCTTTTTGCATATTTGTAAATGGGTTTCTACCAGAGCCTTTAATTCAGTAGCATAATTAAATGAAATAACTATTTCTGAAGTTTATAGGGATGGGCGGGGACGGAGGGGATTCATCACGGGGACGGGCGGGGACGGAGGACATTCCTCGTGGGGACGGGTGGGGACAGAGGGATTCCTCACGGGGACGGGTGGGATTCCTCACGGGGACAGGTAGGGACGGGTGAGACTTTGGCGGGGACGGGTGGGATTTCTGTCCCCGCGCAACTCTCTAGTCCGCAATTAAGATATGCGGCGCGGCGGGAGGCGAGTGTGCCGGTGTCTGCTTTGCAGCTCACCTGGCAACAGGGCCGGACTGGCCATTGGGAGGACCGGGCATTCTCCCGGTGGGCCGCGGCCCATCCTCCTGTGCTGGCTTCAGTCCTGTGAGTGGATGTTTAGCCTGCCTGTCTTCCCCTTAGTATCCTATGAGCCAGGCAGTGTGTGAGGGGGAAGTGGGGGGAGGAAGAGAAGCTTCACACTGAGTCTGTCACAGGAACTCAGTGAGGCTGTAGTGTGACTCCACATGTGACATCTGTAATCAGGAACAGTTCCTAGTGCTCCCATGCTAGAGAGGTGAGGATATGGGGGGATGTTAATGTGTCTAATAATGTGCTCCTCTGTAAAAACCTCTGTATCTTCCATGGGGGACATGCTAAATTCGAGGAAATAAAAAAGCTGCTTATGATGATTGCATAGAGAAGTTCAGTAAGCTGAGAGGAGGGTTGGGCTCTTTGTGAACAACCAACACACTAATCCTCTGCGCTGTACCTTATGGAAAACTCAATATAGCAAAAAACAGTAAAGTGTATATGTGGCCCTTCACAGTGCTTTTGTAAACATCATAATAAAATAACAAAGGCTCCAATAATGAAAAATAAAAGTCCTTTTCCCATACACTCAGGTTGCACAAGTCCTGTTTTCACCTGGACAGTATATTTTTTGACCAAAACGGATGTCTACAATTAGTAAAATTCCCCAATCACATATTTTTTTATGGGGACGGATTTGTATACAGCACTTCATTAGATTTTTTTATTATACAAATTTTATCTTTTTGTAGACTTGAAGTCTTGAACAAAGAAAATGAGTACAGCAAAAAAAGCAAAAACAGATAGTGGAAGACCATTCCAAGAGGCCTGGACAGAGACATATGGAGTGATTGAACGCAGTGTAATGAAAGTGTTGTGTCTCGCACATTAAGTGTCAAACGTTACTTTGAGACCAACCATAACAGTGTTGCTGAACTTGGTTTAGCTCAAAGAAGAGAGTTCCTTGTAGGAAAATTAAAGAAATATCACTCCCAGTCTCTTAGTTTTAGCAACTATCTTTCAAAAACTAATCATCTTACAGTTGCCAGCTTTCAAATTTCACTGTGCATGGCAAAACATGGTAAGCCCCTCTCTGATGGAGATTTTATCAAAAAGGCAATTTTGGCTGGGAGTAATTCACTCTTCCATGATTTCTAAAACAAGGATAAAATTGTGCAGCGCATCTCTGAGATGCCGCTAAGCAGAAATACTGCAAAAGATAGGGTTCTGCGAATGGCTGCTGATGTTAGTCAACAGCTTACTTGCGACTTACAAAAAGCACCCTTCTACTCCATGTGCTTGGATGAAAGTACAGATATTACTAACCATGCAAGACTAGTGCTCATTTTGCGTTATGCTACTAGTGACATCATGAGAGAAGAGCTGGTAAAACGGCTGTCTTGGCCTGGAAGAACACAAGGGATAGATATCCACAATGCTGTGATGGAGGCTTTTTCATCACTAGACATAAGTCCAGAAAAAGTGGTTTCAGTTACTAGCGATGGAGCATCTAGCATGGTGGGGACAACATCAGGATTCATTCATTTCTTTGCTAAGGAAGCAAAACATCCACTGATTCAATTTCACTGCATAATACATCAAGAGGCTCTCTGCGCCAAAGAAAGCAGCAAAAAACTTGACGATGTCCTCAAAGCTGTAACAAAAATGGTGAACTTCATCATGGCGCGTGCTCTTAATTTTTGACAATTTCAAGCCCTTCTTGATGAGGTTCAGGCACAATATAACACTTTACTGATGTACAATAATGTCCGGTGGCTGAGCAGAGGACGAGTGTTAGAGAGATTTGTGGCCTGCTTGGAAGAAGTTAGGCTATTTATGAACGAAAAGGGGGAAGACTATCCTCAACTCACCAACATGGCCTGGCTTACCAACCTCATGTTCTTTACAGATTTTACTAACCACTTTAATGTACTAAACAAAAAATTACAAGGCATGGGAAAAACAGCAGAAAGCATGTTTAGTGACATCAAAGCTTTTTGAGAGAAAATTGCATGTTTTTGAAAAAGACCTTGAGAGTGGACAGCTAAAATATTTTCCCAACCTAAAAATACATTTGGATAATTCTACAACATTTGTGGACAGTCATAAAAAACACCAGGAAATCCACAAAGCATATTTCACCATTGTAGCCGAAGCAAAGGAGAATTTTAGTAAAAGATTTTCTCAGTTCCGTAAGATGGAGACAACCCTTTAAGTACATAAGTACATAAGTAGTCGCCTCCGCCGGGGCAGACCAGAGGTCCATCCAGCCCAGCGGTCCGCTCACGCGGCGGCCCATCAGGCATATTGCCTGGTCAGAGGTCCCTGACTAATTTTATTGCCTACCTCTACAGTTATCTCTAAACCTTCCACTGCTCTTATCTGTACCCCTCAATCCCTTTGTCTTCCAGGAACCTATCCAGGTCATCCTTAAAACCCTGTACTGTGCTATTTCTTATCACGGCCTCCGGAAGGGTGTTCCATGTGTCCACCACCCTCTGTGTGAAAAAGTACTTCCTTGCGTTTGTTTTAAACCTGTCCCCCTTCAATTTCATCGAGTGACCCCTTGTTCTTGTGGTTTCTTTCAAATTGAAAAATCTGTCTTTGTCAACCTTTTCGATGCCCCTCAGGATCTTGAAGGTCTCTATCATATCTCCTCTGAGTCTCCGCTTTTCCAGGGAGAACAGCCCCAGCTTCTTCAGTCTGTCAGTGTATGTAAGGTTTTCCATACCCTTAATCAGTTTAGTTGCTCGTCTCTGGACTCCCTCAAGCATTGCCATGTCCTTTTTGAGGTACGGTGACCAGTACTGTACACAGTATTCCAGATGCGGGCGCACCATAGCCCGGTACAGTGGCAGGATGACTTCCTTCGTTCTGGTCGAGATACCCTTCTTAATGATACCTAACATTTGGTTTGCTTTCCTCGAGGCTGTGGCGCATTGTGCCGACGCCTTCAATGTCGTGTCTACCATCACTCCCAAGTCTCTTTCCAGATTACTGACCCCTAGCATTGATCCCCCCATTTTGTAAGTGAACATCGGGTTCCTTCTCCCTATATGCATGACCTTGCATTTCCCTACATTGAAGCTCATTTGCCACTTTTTCGCCCATTCTTCCAATGTCGTAAGATCCCTTTGGAGATTCTCGCAGTCAACCGTGGTTTCAACCTTGCTGAATAGTTTGGTGTCATCTGCAAATTTGATGACTTCGCATTTTGTTCCCGCCTACTATTCATTTATAACTTCCCCAGAAAAGTCCACATTTGAAGATCTTGATCTTTCCTGCTTACAGTGGTTGGATATTCAAAATTTGGAAATGGAGCTACTGGAATTTCAAGAAAGCTCTATCTCAGGGGTGTCCAATGTCGGTCCTCGAGGGCCGCAGTCCAGTCGGGTTTTCAGGATTTCCCCAATGAATATGCATTGAAAGCAGTGCATGCAAATAGATCTCATGCATATTCATTGGGGAAATCCTGAAAACCTGACTGGACTGCGGCCCTCGAGGACCGACATTGGACACCCCTGCTCTATCTGGAAAAGTAAATTCAATGACCTGCGTGCGGCTCTTGAACGTATTGAGTGTGAAAGGGTGACAAATGAAATCACTGCTAGCAGTTCTGAAAATGAAATCCTAAAAGCGTGGCATTCTCTGCCAGACAACTTTAAGTCCATGAAAGCACTTGGGATTGCTCTTTTTACTTTGTTTGGATCATCCTATGCTTGTGAGCAGCTGTTTTCGGCTTTGAATCATATAAAATCTGATGCTAGAAACAGATTAACGGATGACATGAGTGCTGCATGTGTTGCTTTGAAATTAACGCACTATGAGCCAAGGATTGACAAGTTATCAGCATGCATGCAACAACAAAAATCACATTAATTTTTTTCAGAGCATGCCCAATGCATATGTTTACATGAAGCAGTGTTTTCAGTTTGCAGTTAAGACACTTTCTAAGTTATTTAAAGATGTTATTTTAAAAAGGGACTTTACATGGCCCTGTTGTATTCCAATCTGGAATTTCCAATAAAAACGGTTGGTTTAATTGAAAGCTCTTTTGTTTTCTTTACATCATATTATTAGAAATGTAATGATTTAACTATTTTCTAATTTGATTGTAAATTTTACAAAAAAACATGTATAGACTCTTTGGGAATACACACCGAGTCTTGACACAGTTAACAGTTTTAAGAAGTTTATCTTTTTTTTTACTCAGGATACATTTGACATGTTATGTGAATAATACATTTAAAATATATTGTGTAACTGAATCAAATTCTTCCTAAATTCATTAAATTGAATGAAATCATTAAAACATTATAAATTGCCAATAAATTGAAATGAAAACCAAAGGATTGTGAATCAAATTGATTCAATACAAAGATTCCAATCTTTAAAAATGATGTTACATAGTTCAGGCAACTTTATAAAGAGTTTTTAGATACTAAAATTTTGTTATTAAGGTTTAATTGACGTGCTGGCACTTTGAGGAAATTCTTTGGTTTTGTGCGGCAGTTTGGGCACTCGGGCACAAAAAGGTTAGCCATCACTGCTATAGGTAATAAGTTAACAAGTATATATAAATTAACAATAAGTATAGATTAGGAATATATTTTATTTTGATTTTCATATATCTGAAATCCTGAAGAGATCCTGATAAGGCTACAGATGGTGTTTGACCTCTGACCTTAAGCAACTTTTTTCTATTTCATAGAATCTTGATGGGAGGGGTACTTGCTCTTTCCATCTTTTTCTTTGTTCAGTCTTAGTGAGACAGAAATGATTTTCTCAGTATAGAAAGGACACTGATGTTTACAGGAAAGGATGTAAAAGCTGTATAGCCTTTGTAAATATATTACAATATTTGTCTATGTATTTCTTCTTTTTATAAAATATGTAAGCTTAATGTGAGAATGTAACTTTTTAGATATAAGAATGTAATTTTAGGACACGCCTATATGAAGCTACCCTTATATGGAAATAAATAATGTGAACCAATTAGACTGCAGATGGATTGTAACGAAGGAATGTCGTCATTTAGGATATATATGGACGTGTAACTGGTAAAACGTTGGAATTTTTTATGAGCAAGGCCAGCTTTTGGCTTCTGTAATAATTCTCATGATGCAAATGATAATCAATTGATAATAATTGATTAGTCTTATGATCTAATATTGATAACTAATAAAAAATAAGATTTTATATTTTATTAAAATATTTTGCATCATTATTTTTGTCATTTCATTTTACAACCCTAGAATAGCTATAAGTACGCTTGTATGCAATTATCCTGATCAATGATTGTATTTTATTTTGCACTTACTTATGGCTTTAAAATGAATAAAGAAATTAAAAAAAACAACTGAAAGAGAAATCAGAGATAGGTAAAGACAGGATATAAAGATTCTTGGATGAAAGTAAGTAAAGGAATGAGTCCAAAGTTATCTAAATTTTCTAATGCATTAAAAATGAAATTTCACACAGTTTTTCAAATATTTTTTTTGCATTAATGCTGTTTTATTTAATAATAGTGAAAATTCTTTATAAAGTTTTATTTTTACACACATTGAAATTCCAAGTACTAAATGTACAATGTTGAAAAGAACTTTACAGATATTTTCAGGCAACACTATATTTAACTACATACACTATACATTTTGCATTTATTGAAATTAAAGCATTCTTTTCCCCATAAAATCATTCTTTTTCAGATAACTGACATTTTTGCTTTATTTTGTACATTATATTTAGTGCTATGTTGCTGGTAAGTAGATTACTGAACTTCACATATACATTCATATAGGCCCTGTTTTACTAAGCCACAACAGAGGTTTCTACCATGGCCTTGAGTGCTAAATACTCCAAAGCTAGCAGGAAGTCTTTGACTGGCAGAGCAGCTTTGAAACATTTAGAACTTCAGGATGCGGTAGAAACCTCTACAACGGCTAGTAAAAGAGGGACGTATTTTTTGGTGGAAACAGGAAGACTTATTTTCAAAAAATCTTAACCAATATACTTGGCTTTAAAATAAATATTGATTCACAAACAAAATACTAAGGGCTTCATTTAAGAAGGCGCGTTAGGGCCCTAATGTGTGGAATAGCGCACGCTAATATGTCACGCGCGCCAGCCGCTACCACATCCTCTTAAGCAGGCGGTAGTTTTTTGGCTAACACGTGCTATAGCGCACGCTAATCCAGTGCGTGTGCTAAAAACGCTAGCGCACCTTTGTAAAAGGAGCCCTAAGAGACAGAGAATTCCTTTCTACCTAATTCTGAATTATTTTACCAATGATCCACAAAAGATATTATTTTGATAAGGCTAGCAGAAATCACACTGTGGGTAGTGAAACACAATATATAAAAGGGCCCCGCGGGAATTCATTTTTCTGTCCTGTCCACGCGAGTTCTTTTCCTGTCCTGCCTCATCCCTGCAACATCTGTCCTCACCTGCACAAGCCTCAAATCATAAGTGTTCGAGGCTTGTGCAGATAAGGCAGAGCTTACAAGAATGAGACAGGGACAGTGACAAAACTTGCAGGGATGGGGACTGTGGTATAAACAAAAAAGGATGCATTAGAGGTCATTTGCAGTACAAGTAGCAACATTTTTGAGTATGAAAGGTATACTGTTAAAATATCAATGGCTAAGGTGGAATATGACTAAGTTTTAGTGAATTCTTTACTGTTTATAAAAAAAAATAAAAAAAAATAAAAAATCACTATATCAGGAAATTTACTGTAACAGAAATAAACCCAGAGCTCATATTTCTTTGAAACAACCACTGTGAAAAACTGGAATATATATAGGTCGGTCTTTGTATTATAGGTATCTTATGATTAAGGTCCATAGTGGGCATTCTTGTCCTCGTGGGAAACCATAAGGACATGCTAAACAGTTCTGATTTTACCTAACTGCATGCAGAAAAATGTTCTAACTACCCTAGTGCAGTGTTTCCCACCTTGTTTTAGATGCACATCTAACCAGTTGGCCAATCACTGGCAGATGAAACGGCTTGCAAATATCTGCACATATGGAAACTTATTGCATACAAATCTCTCTCATGTGTATGTAGTGTGACAATCCTGAAAGCCCAACTGACAAGATGTGCATTCTAGAATATGTCTGAGAAAGAGTGCTACTTGAAAAAAAGAGGACAATTTCCCTGCCTGAAATGGGATAAAACATTTACAAAACTTAGTTTGCTTCCCTGGTCACCCTACTATATTGCCATTGTAAATTATGTTTTTAAATTAATTTTTTATGACAGTCACTTGGAAATACATCATTTACTTTTCTATGGAAACAACTATAGGGGATGCCAGTGTCTTCAAATAGTTCATTTTGCAATGGATATGATTTCAGTCTTTCACGGATTCAGCTTTGATTTCTAAACCTGGGTTCTGCATGTATGGAGCTGGAGTCGATTGTCGTGCCTAGGAAGCAGCACATGGGAATTGGGCTCAAGAGGCTCGACTTAATGGGGTTCACCACAGAAAATCAAAAATTAATCTAACAAGCATTCATACTCGTAGTACTACCTATAAGTATTACATTTCAGGAACTTAACTTTATGTTAAGGTGTTACAGTTGAAATGAACAATTTTACAGTATCTCCAAAAATCCATGTTATTCATCTATGACAGTTTTTTTGCACATTTGTTCAAGACAAATAATTTTACCAAAGAGGATAATGGCAGAATTACTTCGTCAGCTATTCATTTTCTATCCCATTGACCTCAAAGAGCTCAGAATGGGTTACAGGTTACATCATAGGCAAATTTAAATATCCAAGACTTTAAGCAAGTAGCATGCATTGTCATTTTGCATAGTGAATTGAGTTTACATAACAGACAAAAATGATTATCACTGCAGAATCCCAAGCTCACTGAAAAGTAAATGACACGCAATAGAAATAGGATCTTCATTGCTGCTGGCCTTTATTCTGTTGGTTAAATTGTTACACTAATTGCCTATTACTCTAAACAAATATTCTATTGCAGAGGCACTTTTTTATTTTTAACTTAAGAAGGCCTACTGTCAATTTCACAGCATTTAAAATGTGCGGTGATGGATGCATCACAGTTATTAAAAGTTTAATTATATATATATATATATATATAATGTATTTAAGCTGTAACAGCTTTGTAAAATTAGCACACAAATGAAGATAAACTATAGATGTACTTTTGGCCTACTTACTTGGCTTATTTTACGTGCCTATTTGACAGGAACTAAGAGGTATACACAGAGTCTTTATAAACAAACTAGTATTTAAGCCCGTTACATTAACGGGTGCTAGAATATATGTCTGTCTGTCTTTCTTTATTTCTGTCTCTCTTCCTCCCGCTGTCTTTCTTTCTGTCTGTCTGTCTCCCTGGCCCCCTTTGTCTGTCTCTCTCCCTGGCCTCCTTTATCTGTCTGTCTGTCTTTCTGTGTCTCTCCCTGCCCCTGTGTCTTTCTTCTTTTCTTTCTGTCTCCCTCTCTCCTGCTGTCTGTCTTTCTTTCTGTCTCTCTCCCTGCCCCATATGCAGCAGCATTTCTCTCCCCCCTCCATTTCCCTGTGCAGCAGCAGCATTTCGATCCCCCCACACTTCCATGTTCAGCTGCTGCAGCAGCATTCCCTCCCCCTCCATTTTTCTGTGCAGAAGCAACAGCATTTCCCTCCCCCATTTCCCTGTACAGCAGCTGCTGCAGCATTCCCTCCCTCTCCATTTCCCTCCCCCACCCCACTTCCCTGTGCAGCAGCAACAGCATTTCCCTCCCCCCACTGCCCTGTACAGCAGCCGCAGCATCATTCCTTCCTCCCACACCACTTCTCTGTGCATCAGCAGTGTTTTCCCCTACTCCCCCTTTCCCTTCCTGCGGTCTGGCCGGCTCCCTTAGTCCCTTGGCACCCCCCTTCCCTTCCCGCGGTCCCGGCAAACCTTCTGACTCCAGCAGCATCTGCAGCATGCTACACACGCTCATTCGGGGCCTTCTACTGCCCTGATATACTCTGGCAGGTCCCTGATGACATCATCAGAGACGCGGCAGAGCAAATCAGGGCAGTAGAAGGCCCCTAAGCAGCGTGTGTAGAGTGCTGCGGATGCTGCTGGAGTCGGCAGGTTTGGAATCAGCAGGTTTGTCGGGACCACAGGAAGGGGTGGGCGGCAAGGGACTAAGTGAGCCGGTCAGACGGCGGGAAAGGATGGGAGGGTCAGACTGCGATGGGAGGATCAACGGGGGTTCAGGTGCGTCGAGGAGGGGTGCAACGCTTTTGGAATGGCTCCCTTAGTTGTTTTGCAAAGTTTATTTTTTAGTTCAAAGTCGTCGTCGTGGCTCCTCTCTCGATCCCCACCTGCATTGGAAGCCTTCTCTGACACAGGTGAGGCTCGAGAAAGCAGCCGCTGTGGCGGCTTTGAACTTAAAAATAAACTTTGTCCATCAAGTGTAAGGCATCCGGAGCAGGCAAGCCCGCACATCACCTTGGGGTCTGCGTGAGAGAGATCCGTTGTAAGTGCGCATGCGCACTCCTGCCGACCACAGACCTACAGATCAGGGAACACGGCGGTAAGAGTGCGCATGCGCGCTTAGCATTTTATTATTATAGATGCATTCAGGGATTCAGAAATGACCTTGCATTGTTAAGAACAATGATTTTCGCTCAATCCTTTTGGGGCATGGTCTAGTTCAGCGTTTTCTAAGTTGCTCCTGGAGTATCCCCCTTGCCAGTCAGGTTTTCAGGATATCCTCAAAGAATAACCATGAAAAAGATTTGCATATAATGGTGGCAGTGTATGCAAATCAACCTCATGCATATGCATATTGTGGATATCCTGAAAACCTAACTGGCAAGAGGGTATGCCAGGATCAACTTGGGGGAAACTCTGGTCTAGTTACTACTCCTCAATATAGAATAGTCTGGTCATGTTAGCTCTGCATGAACCCCGCATTTACTCTACAAGGTTAGAGGACAAGCGATCTCTTCTGAGACTAAAATCCACTAAAAAAACTAACCATTTAAGTGATAACAAGCTGTCCCATTTTACTTACTTCAATGTTTTACATCATTCTCAATGCCTCCTGCCCAAGAGCCTGAGGTAAAGAGTTGATATCCCAATGAGTCACCACTTTGGCTGAAAAATATTCTGCTCAGTTATCCTTGTTAGATTAGGATTTAACACAGGTAAATCAACAAGGTAAAGTCTGTGTATAATACGGTTAGATATTGGATACAGCACAGTGTGAAGCCCAAATTAACTGTTATACCATTAAAATTTATATTAGCTAGAAATTGCATTATACTGTTAATGCATGTGGCACATAACATGCTACCATGCTATGTTCACTGATATGTACTGCATAATTTTGTTTCACAGGATGATATATATATATATATATATTTATATAAAGGGGTTCAAAATTACTGTATGTTTCAGACTTATAAGCAGAAACACCAACTGTCAAGGCTTCAACACTACCTATCTGTTCACACATCTCTCATTTTCTGTATTCTCTCTAATAATCACCCATCCCGCTGCTTTAGGACCCATCCCCTACGAAAATTTGATTTTAAAACCAAATCAAGATTCCCCCAATAATTGCCTACCTCCTTTGACCCTGCTTTCCTCTACTCTCCTCCTCCCCCTGTCCCCAAGATGACCAGATCTCTCTTCTTACTTCATCTCGAGGTTATGGTGCTGGGCCGGTGCAGGGCCTCGAGATCTATGCACCATAAACTTAAAACAAGATTAGAAGAGAAATCTAGTCTTCATGGAGGGCTGGGAGGGGGAAAGGGAGCAATACTAGTTACTGAAAAAGATAAGATGGGAGAACAAAAATGGTGGTTATCATGGGTGGCAGTGTGGAAGAGAAAAATAGTGATCGTGAGGATGAGTTTGAGGAGAAAAATGATCATGAGGAGAAACGGAGGAGAGAAATGGCACCTCCAATAATAGCCCTTCCTAGACTACAGACCCCCCCCAGTTTTTCTAATAGCTTGGGCGATTATTAGAGAGAATTGACTGATGAGTGACCACAAAAATCCACAGAGAGCAGACCATTGCCACTATAGCTGACAGGTTTGCTAATCCAACCCTGTGCATATGCTACCATGTGTCTGTATAGTGCATGCATTCGTCTGATTCTACAAATCAATACAGAATTGAGTAATTTTCAAGGAATAAGCAAAATAATGCAAATGCTTTCTCAGCCTTAGTTCTTATAATGTGGACCGTGTTGGAGTACAGTGGCAAAATGATTCTTATCAAAACATTTTTGTTTATACTGTAAATATCAATAAGTTGCAAGCTAATTTAGCTTAACCCAATAACACTTAGGGGGTCTTTTACTAAGGTGTGCTGGCCGATTTAGCACATGCTAAATGCTAACGCGTCCATAGAATATAATGGGTGCGTTAGAATTTAGCATGCGTTAAATCAGCTAGCGTGCCTTAGTAAAAGACCCCCTTAATTTGGCTTAAAGCTATGAAAACATTAACTTGTTTCCTGAATAGAAATTTATTTTATTGACGAGTGATCTCATATATGTGTGATCATATGTGGAAGACGATTAGAGACTTCAATATTCTAAGTACTGTACAGTTTGTAAACAATCTCAGTTCAGGTATTACATAAGCATACTCACTGTGTGGACAAAATAGGACTCTTATGTCGGCAAGTGTATTCCTTTCAATGAATGCACACAGGAGAATTGAAAACAATAGACATACAATATGGTCAAACAGAGAATGAAGGGCTAAGAAACAGTAGTTTGGATGTTTACAGATTATCTTAAAAGCAATGTAGGACTATGTGTTTCATACCAAAATGAAGATTCTGAATAATGACATTCTCAGATGTTAAATTTGAGGAAGAGCTAGCAGTCTGAATCGTACTAATGTTTGAACAGAAACATTTGTGACATAAGATTGATGTGCTATTTGAGATGTTTATCAGCATTCATAATGAGCCATGGACAGGAAGGCACTGCCGTCGGTTCTGTTCCATACAAAAAAAAAAAATTGTCTCTATCCTTTATCCAGTTCCGTGACTGCTATAATCAAATACTCCTTTCTTGAAGAACGGCGAGAATTCACAAATAGCGTGCTTGGACAAGATTTGTCCTGTTCTAGCGATGTGCAGTGGAGATGCTGAAGACTTGAGCATTAGACCAAAAAAGTCCCTGAGATATTTCTGAGAAAAAAAAAATCACAAGATTCCATAATTAGAAAATCTTAGAAGGTTACATTTCCTGTAATGATACAATTGTTCACCACCAAGGGGTCTCTTAACAAAGCTGTGGTAAGCACCAGTGGCGGGCCTAGCATATGTGACACCCGAGGCCCATCATTTTTTTGACACCCCCCCTCCCCCATCTATATCAAAAATATGATTTTTAGTAACAATCCACATATCGCACAACAAGAGGAAAAGGCAGCATCTTAAACACTGCAGTGAGCGCTAGAACACCAACACATACATTGTAAAAATTAACTGCCCCCTAAACTTAACTAGCTGCACCACATTTAGCAGCAATATTAACCAAATACTTTCACATCAATGTTGAGGAATCTCAGACCATTCTTCTTTGCACAACTGCTTTAATTCAGGTACATTTTTAGACTTTTGTGGATGAACTGCATGTTTTAGATCAGGCCACACATCTCTATTGGGTTCAAGTCAGGACCTTGACTAGGTCAGCCCCTAAACCTCTGGAATTTTGTTCCTCCTTAGCCATTCAGATGTAGATTTGCTTTAATCAAGGACAATTTCCAAACATTTAAATACTAAAGGCTCCTTTTACTAAGGTGCGCTAGCGTTTTTAGTGTGTGCTAAAGATTAGCGCGCTTAACGAAAAATACTAATGTAAGCTCTATGGAGGCGTTAGCGTTTAGCACGTACGGTATTGTAGTGGGCGCTAAAACCGCTAGCGTACCTTAGTAAAAGGAGCCCCAAGTCACTGGATAGTACCGATATATCCTAAGGCCTGATATAGACTAAGGTTGTGCCCCATTAACCAAAACTTATTGGTTTTCTCATCTGCTTTACTTCTTTTTACCTTTAGATATGTCTCCTCTATTTCTTATTTCTAATTAGTGGGCTACACGTAGGGCTTCTGATCCTAGGTATTTTTCATTTGAAATTTTAGGAATATATTTTTCAGGCAATTGGGTGCCTATTCAGGGTCAAGGAAAATACAGGTTTATCGGCATATTCATATTGTGAAAAAGTTATAGTATTTTAAATGGATTACATTCAATGACCCAGTCCACGTCCCTCAGCTCCTGCATCAGCAACATCAGCCCTCCCTAGTCCAAGTCCCAGCAACAGCATTTGCCCCCCCTCCAAGCTCCCCTTCTTTCAGCCCCAGAAATATCATCATTACAATCAGCTCTTCTTCCACACCCAACTTCCTTTGCCCTAGATCCAGCCCCCTAACTGGCACATGGCAAGAAGTGTGTATCTTTGCTCTTTCTGCTCTGTGCTTATTGGGTAGCTCTACAAAAGGGTTTAAAATGCAATAATAGGATCATCCTGTGGTCCCATGTGAAACAAAGTGCCTGCTCTCACATTTTAAACCTTCCTGAAAAGAGTCAGAGATGAATTAAGAGACTGGAAGAAGCAGACATAAAAGTTCCTACTGCTAGAAAGGGATAGTGCTACAGAAGTGGCCTACTTGTGTCATCTGGTCATGAAGGTAGCTGACAGATGATGTCAACAGAGTCCACGGGGGGGGGGGGGGGGGGGGGGGGGAGGATGATTTTCAGTAATAATCAGAAACCAAATTTTGCACTGGGGAACTTTCATCAGGGTTTCTGATAAATGGAAATCAGAAGCCCTAGCTATATGTGAAATGCATAGGAATTGTATTTTCTTTATTCATTTTTCATGTATGATATTTTCTTTCCTTGGTTTAGTCTTATGTAAGTTTTATAACTGCAAACTCCTCCCCTCCCGAAAGTATTTTTAGATCATAAGGGCTCCTTTTACTAAGGTGTGCTAGCGTTTTTAGCGCACTCAGGAAATTACCGCACACTATGCTTCTAGAACTAACGCCAGCTCAATGCTGGCGTTAAGGTCTAGCGTGCGCCAATGTAGTGCACGCTATTCCACGTGTTAAAGCCCTAACACGGCTTCGTAAAAGGAGCCCTAAATGAATAAAGAGTTGCCTCTCCCAGTTAGTAATTTATGTAGTTCTATTACTGTAAAAATCCTAGAATTATTACAAATTATTCACACTATTCACTCCTTGCATGGCATACAGCACACCAACAGAGCAATTCCACATTAATAGAACTGGCTCTGCTTTACTTTCTTGAAATAATTTATATGATCCACACATTCGTATTTAATGTAAACTTATTGAAAGGGAGCAGCTTTCAGAAGTTACAAAGGATATTAATTGGGCTTTTAGCCGATGTCAAATTAATATGGCACACTATTCAATAGTACTGTTGTCATGATGGATTACACACAGTAAGCAACCAGTGAGACTGATACTGGATGCCAAAAAGATTTTGATTTTTCATTACACTTTACATTATAATTCATTACCTAATTCTTCACAGCAAAATATATAATAGGTACATAACAAGGCAGTTAGATGCCCGGGGGCATTCTTAGTCTTTTAAATCATTTTCTAGGAGATCTACAGCACAGTTTATAAACCATGCTCATTACTATACACCTAGGAATCTTTGAAAGTGCAACACCATGAGCGACTGCAGTACCAGAGAAGCAAGGGTCTCAATTTTGTAAATGGCGCTCAAAAATGTGCACTAAGGGGCTGATTCTGTAAGCGGCACCTGCCACGTGTCAATCACCAGCAGAACATAGTGACGCTGAAGTCCGGCACCACCCCTAACCAATCCATTAATTTATTGGATGTTCCTTCTTTGCGTCTCATTTCCAAGGCGACTAGCCTTTCTTGTGTGTTTAGTGTGGCAGGTCCTAAATTATGGAATTCCCTTCCTGAATCAGTTTGTTTGATTTCTACCTTTTTAGTAGACAGGCTTTTCATAATCTTTGATGGGTATCTGCTGTTTTGGGGTTTTAGATTTGTATGTATGTTAATCTGATTCATGAATGTAACTGTTGATTTTATTTGACTTATGTATATTACCATTGTAACCCGCATAGAATTTGGATATGCGGGATATAAATGTTTGAAATAAATAAATAACCACGCCCACTTCTGGGTTTCGGCGTCGCTATGCACTGCTAGCCACCAGGGACTTGGCTCTGGCCCTGAAGGCCATATTCCAGTGCTTTTTTTTGTAATTACTTTTTACATTTACGGCGCCTATCTGTTGTGAATCATGCTTACATGATGTTAGGTGTCCTAAAGCGTCTAGGGAGGCATGATCCCAGTTAAAAATGCCATTTGACCATCGTTTTGTTGTTTTTTTTAATGAGCTTGGGCGCCTACCGGTGCCTAAAATAAAAAAATCAGTGTCGGATAGAGAATCCGGGCTTTAGTGTGCTGGTGATGTCAACACACTAGCTGAATAGCACTTCTATTCTCCACCCTGACACACTCCCTCCCCATTAAAAAAATACTGTATTTTTCGCTCCATAAGACGCACCTGACCATAAGACGCACCCTAGATTTAGAGGAGGAAAACAAGAAAAAAACCATTCTGAACCCAGCTCTCTCACTCCCTGCCAGGCTCTGCACCTTTTTAAAACATCGCCCCCCCAAACTTGAACTTAGGGTGGATGTCATTTACACACACACTAATCAGCAGTGTCCAGTCTCACATGGGAAGACATTTGTTAGCTCTCCTTCAGCTTATTTGGATCCAATAAAAGGGAAGACAATTGCTCATCTAAGGCAGGCACCAGAAAAGGAATAATAGAAACAATCTTATGTTCTGTACCTCCACAGTGCACGGTTCTTGATTCCTCCTGGCACAGACACTGTGGAGCGAAAACACCAGAAAGACAGATAAACAGACAAACTTGAAGCCCCAGACATTCATCGTTAGCATTGCCACAAACTGCTATCTGAACCTGCAAAACAAATGCAGCCCGATAATCATGGCACATGCCACCTAATACAGTTCAAAGACCAGCAGGGCAGAGAGAGGTCAGTTAGCGGCCACCTCTTTAAAGCAGCAAGCGACACAACCAAAGAGGAGGCACAACTTTCCTGCCTGGCAACTACAACCCTCCATCTGCTTCAGAGAACCCCGTGAGCAGCAGGACAAGGACAGAAACCTCACCTGCTCCCACTTCCTCATACTGCGCCCACTTTCCTAGCAATATCAGGTTAACGATGGGGAATCTGCAGCAGAGACCATCGTGCACCACTCTTCACCTGCTGCAGTTCCAAATCTCTTTCCAGCCCCCCCCCCTCAGTGTGGATCCGCTCCAAGGACCTCTTCTGACAGCTCCTGCACATGGGACTGCCCTCTCACATATCTGTTTCCACTCCAGCGTCTTTATTGAGTTCTTTGGCTCCGTCAAGGTGGATAACCTCCGCAGGCTTTCCCTCAGTATGTCGTCAGCGTCTTTCCTCTCCTATCCAGCACGGAAGGAAGGAGCGGTCTCGGGGGAGCCACAGTCCAGTAGCCCATGCGGTGTTCCACAGCATACCCGCAGCCCTCGTCATCCAGTCGTCCCCCTCTCTGAGCAGTGCACATAAGGTGAAATTCCGGGGCCGCGTGCCACTTCCACCAGGATCAGTCATCCGTGCGCAGGGGAGGCAGTG
This sequence comes from Geotrypetes seraphini, assembly GCF_902459505.1. Taxonomy (NCBI): domain Eukaryota; kingdom Metazoa; phylum Chordata; class Amphibia; order Gymnophiona; family Dermophiidae; genus Geotrypetes; species Geotrypetes seraphini. Next base: position 307,713,858 of record NC_047086.1, on the reverse strand, counting down.
GACTAGGACTGGATGATGGGGGCCAACAGGAAGAGAAAGGCTTGGGTGAAGAGCCTTAACTCATGGCAGGCGTCAAAGGCCGAGGAGCTTGAGGTCTTACCCCCAACGTGGTAGCAGCGTGGCACCCAGATTGGCCAGGCGGATGCAGTGATTGCACACTGTGAGCCTGCCGGTGCCGGGTTTTGCAAATGGCCACCGGTCAGGGCTCAGTAAAGACCGACCTTGATGTGCCCTCAAAGGAAATTGAAGGTCCTGCTGGTTCTTAATAGTATAAAAAAAAAAACAACCGTCGGGAACAATAAAGTGTTTCAAAAGAACTTGAGTCCAACTTTATTTCTCCGGTAGCAAACAGCTACAGTTTAGGCTTTGCACTCAAACATAAACATAAAACTTTGGGCTTACAAAAAATACAGCCCACACCTTGCTTGCAGGTAAGTCCAAAATGGTTCTATTGTAGCCTTGCCCTGTCAGTCTCACAGTCACAAAAAGGGCAAAATAAGGCTACTGGAACACCCAGCCTTTACACTGGTCATTCACAATGGTTTTTAAACACTGTTAGAATGTGCTACCCAGGCCTGGTCTTTAACAGGCCTTCCCCAGCCAACTTAACAAACAGCTGGTGGGGGAGGGGAGTAGCAGAATCCATTTATTTAAAGCTTGCCAAAAATTGGCCCCACAATCCCACCCTGAGGATCTTAAGTGGATTCTCCCCACTACTACCCCTTTCACCCGGTCAGCCACAAAGAAACATCCAACCAGAGAAAAAGGCAAAAGTCAAAATGTTCAAGAAAAAAAACCACTTTCTTCACTGTCTCAGGCAATAAGGCACACCTGCAGCCGTGAACCTAGCACTGTTCACGCTGCCTGCACTCGCCTGGTGCTTCCAGACAGCCCCAAAAGAAAACCAGATTCAAAAGCAAACAAAAACAGCAAAAAAGTCCAACTTAGCTTTGATCCATGTAGCTTTCCTCTGGTTCCAGGGAAGTATCCATGAGTTCTATGGTGTCCTGGCTGGCTGGCTGGTTGGCCTCAGGGATGGTGGTTACATCTGCCATCTCAACGTCCTGACTCTGTGATGGTTCAGGAGTCCAGTCCCTCGAGCCTCCTTCCTGGGCTGACCCAGGGCAGACTGAATTGTTTCTCCTCAGTTCAGCCTCTAAAGCCCTGAGTTGGACACGCCCTAACCTGTAAGGGGGAGGGATAACCTGTTGCTTCTGCTGAGTTTTCTGATTAGCCTTAATTGGGCCTAGCAGTTGTGCCTTAGCTGAGCTGTGAGCCTGCCTCTTAGGCTGTTCTTTTTTGTAAGGCACCTCCTGCTGCTCCAGGCTGTTCTCACCCTCATCTTCCCCTCCCCAGGATTCTGTAACCTGGTGGTTCAATGGGAACTCAGACCCTATCTGTTTGTCTGAGCTTAGCCTGTCCCTCTGGTTAGCCCTTTTCAGGGTAAGGCTTGGATTTGGAGGAGATAGACCTGGCACAACCCTAGTCTTAAGGCTGGGGTTGTGACAACACCCAGCCCAGAAGCCTTACCCCCGATGTCAATTCTGACGTCAGGGAGAAGGTCCGGGCCAGCATCAGGTGGAGATCCAGCACCAAGGGTGAGTGAATGGAGTCCGGAGAGAAGATGGGACGCGTTTGCCCACTGTTTAGCTGGGCAGGTGTGTGCGGGAAGCAGGCCACAGCTGGATTGAGGAAAGAGCAAGGGATCCCTTAGCTGGCACAGGCAGAAGGCAGCTTCAGTGGGCAGGAAGAGAGAAAGAAAAGAAAGAAATATTGACAGCGGGAGGGAGAGAGACAGAAAAAAAGGAAGAAAGAGACAAGGTACAGATAGAGAGAGAGAGAGAGAGAGAAAAAGAAAGAAAGAAAAAAATAGATGGGGCAGGGAGAGAAAAAGAAAAAAGATAGATATGGGCAGGGAGAGAGAAAGAAAGATAGACAGGGCAGAAAGAAAGAAATGAAGAAAGACAGGGGGCAGGGAGAGAGAAAAGAAAGAAAGAAAGAAAAAAATACGGGCTAGGGAGAGAGACAGAAAGAAAGAAAGAGGGAGAAAGACAGAAAGAAAGGAAGAAAAAGACAGGGGCAGGGAGCGAGAAAAAAAGAAAGAAAGAAAAAAAGATAGACAGGGCAGGGAGAGAGAAAGAAAGAAAGATAGGGCAGGGAGACAGAAAGAAAGAAAGAAAAAAGATATTTTCAATTGTAATCCTTATTGTCGCAGGATACATTAGACCATACCTTGCCCCCAGTTCCTTAAGTTTAGGTCTTAACTGAAGGAATTTTTTCTGTTTTTCAGCAGTGGCTTTAGCAAAATCAGGAACAAAAATCAACTTTGCCCCTTTATATTTTAAGTCATTATTGGCTTTAGTCAGATTTAAAATTTGTACTGTTGATACCTCATTACTCTGAAAATTAACGGTCTTGGAATCCCTTTTATATTTGACTAGTCTTTAAGCCCGTTACATTAACGGGTGCTAGAATAGATGTGTCTGTCTGTCTTTCTTTATCTCTCTCTCCTTGGCCGCTGTCTGTATCCTTCTGTCTCCCCCTCCCCCCCGAGCAAAGCTGTCTGCCCCCAGCACACACCTCCCCCCCAAATGTCTCTCCATGGCCCTCTTCTGTCTTCCCCCCCAGAGCAAAGCTGTCTGTCCCCAACACACCTCCCCCCAAAGCAGCCCCCCTTTCCCTATCTCTCCATGGCCCCTTCTGTCTTCCCCCCCAAGAGCAAAGTTGTTTGCCCCATGCACACCCCTCCCCCCAAAGCAGCCCCCTTTCCCTCTCCCACTGACTCTCTTTCTGGCCCCCTTTCTCTGTCTGTCTTTCTGTCCCTCTCCCTGCCCCTGTGTCTTTCTTTCTTTCTGTCTCCCTCTCTCCGCTGTCTGTCTGTCATTTTTCCCCATTTCCTTGTGCAGCAGCATTTCCATCCCACTTCCCTATGCAGCAGCAACAGCATTTCCCTCCTATCCCCCCTTTACTGTGCAGAAGCAGTAGCAGCATTTTCCCCCATCCCCCTTTCCCTTCTCTTCCCTGCTCCGTTCGGCCCCTCCCCCTTCTTGTACTGCCGTTGTCCTGCTCGATCTGGCCTGCTCCTGACCCTCCCACCGCCGACAAACCTCGGGGCTCCAGCTGCGTAGGCAGCACTTTAAACACGCTGCTTCGCGGCCTTCTACTGCCGATTTCCTCTGCCGCGTCTGTCTCCGATGATGTCATCAGAGACGCGGCAGAGGAAATCGGCAGAGAAGGGCGCGAAGCAGCGTGTTTATAGTGCTGCCTATGCCGCTGGAGCCGGGAGGTTTGTGGAGAGTGAACGGCCGGAGCAGGGCTGCTGTCCACTGGTGCTGCCTACTCTGCTGGAGCCGGGAGGTTTGTAGAGAGCACAGTCGCGCGCCTTCAGCCCTCGCATGCGCCGTGAGGTTAGAATGTTGCCACAGAAGCACACCTCACGGCGCCACACCGTACGAATTTTCGAGAGCGCATGCGCACTCTAGCGTTTTATTATTATTGATTTATCCGGGATTCTATAAGCTCTCTCGATCTCTAACAATAGAAAGAAATTCAAGTGATGTGTAAAAGTTTTAAATGATGTAATATTGTGTACTTGTTGTAAGATGAAAAATGAATAAAGAATTAAAAAAAAAAAAAGAAAGAAAGAAAAAAGATAAGATGCGGCAGGGAGACAGAAAGAAAGAAAGAAAAAAGATAGACAGGGGTAGGCAGACAGAAAGAAAGATAGACAGGCATGGAAAGAGACAAAGAAAGATAGAACGAAAGATAGACAGAGGGAGGGAGAGAGACAGAAAGAAAGAAAAATAGACAGCGGGAGGGCGAGAGACTGAAATAAAGGACGAAAGACAGGAGCAGGGAAAGAGACAGAAAGAAAGAAAGAAAAACATCTATTCTAGCACCCGTTAATGTAACAGGCTTAAACACTAGTGTTTTTATAAAGCTATCACATCCCCTTTCCAGTTAACTCTTCCCCAGTGGCGTACCTAGGGTATGTGGCACCCGGGGCCCATCATTTTTTGACACCCCCCCCCCATGTAAAAAAATTTTTTTTTATTTTTTTTTTTTTGCAATAACCATGAAATGGAATAAATGGTCAGAATAGAAACAGGCAGTGAAAATTTTCTTTTATTGAACCTCATATATGTAACCATTATTCCAAACATAACATAACATAAATTATGTCTACATTGTCATGACATTAGAAGTACATATGGAGTAGTTGCAGGTGATGCTTGGGACAGTTCTGATTGTGTTAGTTCGGTTTTATGTGTTTTTTGAATAGAAGGGTTTTTATTTCTTTTTGAAGGTTTTGCAGTCTGTGGTTGATATCAATTGGTTGTAGAGTTGGGGGTCGAGTGTTGCAGCTCGAATGGCTAGGAGGTTGTCGAACAGTTTTTTTCTTTTGACGTTTTTGGTTGGAGGGTGTGTGAATGGTGCACAAGTTCTCCTATGTCTGTTTACATTACATTACATTACATTACATTACATTAATGACTTCTATTCCGCCTGTACCTTGCAGTTCTAAGCGGATTACAACAAAAAGATAACTGGACATTTCCAGGAATAGGAATACAATTAACGACGTAGGGCCTAATACATCTAAACGATAGCTGGACGTTTTCAGGAAGAGGAATACAGTTAGAGGCGTTAGGTCTAAATCACATTTTGAAGGGAGGATCCTAAGAAGGGGAGAGAGGGGAGAAGAGTGGGGTTAGGAAATTAGGATGTATTTCTTGAATAGTATGGTTTTGATATCTTTTCGAAAAGCTTTGAGGTCAGTTGAAGCTGTCAGTAGGTTGGTGATGGAGGGGTCCAATTTAGCTGCATGTGTTGCTAGTAGGTTGTCGTACATCTTTTTGCGCTTAGTTCCTTTATAAGGGGGGTAGGAGAAAGGGGACTGGGTTCTCCTTTGTCTGGAATAGAGGTTCCTATTTAGGCGGTTGTTTAAGTAGGAGGGTGCCGTTCCGTTTAATGTTTTGAATATTATGCAATATAGCTTAAATTGGATGCGGGCTTGTATTGGAAGCCAGTGTGAATCTAGGAAGGCGTTGGTGATGTGGTCAAATTTTCGAAGGGAATAGATCAGTCTGAGGGCGGTGTTCTGGACAGTCTGTAGTTGTTTTATTAGGTAGGTGGGACAAGGAAGGTAGAGGATATTGCAATAGTCCAGTAGACTTAGGACTAGGGATTGAACTATGAGTCTGTATTGATCTTTGTCGAAGAATTTTCTAATTTTGCGAAGGTTGCGCATGGTAAAGAAGTGGATTGAATTATTTAGCTGAAGAAATTAGTTACCCCCCATTCCACACACATTAATTCTCTTCCATTTTTGTTCCCATTATAAAAAACACTGATAAGTTCCCAGAAAAAAAATACATTAAAATAAGAAGTGAAAACAAAGGCCCCTACAGATGAGAACATAACATAAGAATAGCCTAACTGGGTCAGACCAATGGTCCATCATGCCCAGTAGCCCATTCTCATGGTAGCCAATCCAGGACACTAATACCTGGTCAAAACCCAAAGAGTAGCAACATTCCATGCTACCGATCCAGGGCAAGCAGACACTTCCCCCATGTCTTAATAACAGATTATGGACTTTTCCTCCAGGAATTTGTCCAAATCTTTCTTAAAACCAGCTACACTATCTGCTTTTACCATAACTTCTGGCCACTTCATTTTTAAGTTTAGATCTTTCCTTTCAAACAGAGACCTTGCTAGATGTCAAATACAGCACAAGGTAACTTCACATGGACTTAGCTGTGCAGGAAATGTGAATCTCCTCATACACCCACCATATAGTGCAAAAATGTGCAAAGGTCTGTTTTTTTCTTTCGATCACTACATAGCCTAATGCCACACAAGCAGCGCTGTTACAAACATATTCTGTAGGTCAATGCTAAGGATAACAAAGTTTCCTTCCTTGGACCAGAAGGAGATAAACCACTGGAAGAGATCCCAAAACAACACCCAAAGACCCACTCAGTGTGTGAATCAGTTGAGTGGAGTGGACTAACTGGGGGGTGGAAATGGGCCCGGAGTTTGCTCAGCAGAATTTCCCAGACCACCTCTTCCTCTCAACACATTGACACGCTGCCACCATCACCACTAGGAACACCTCACTGGGTAGGCCAGAGCTATGCTATAAACTTTATAAAACACATTATTATATTTTCTTATAAAGCACATATTTTAACTGACCTCTCTGACATCCTCAGCCTTTCCATTCACAAAAATAGAAGGAAGAAAAGTTCCCATTTCCTGTTGTCTCATGTCCCCGGCCTATACAATATTTTTTTTCTGCAGACCCTTCAAAAGTCTGACCAAATCCTCGTTTCACTTGCATTATAAAGTACTGAGGATGCCATCTCTCCCCAATCCCAGGTCCTAAAGTCTAAGACAGTAGCGCAAACTAATGCTGCCAGATACAGGAAAAAAAAATTTTGATTCGATTCAGCCCTATTGAATTGGTTTTTCAATTCGATTTTCCTGCCCAGTTGGGTGATTTTTTTTCAAAACTCCTGGTGGGTTTTATAGCTTTTTCACCCCCTTTGGCTTCTCCTAACCACACTGGCGCTGTGGTGTAAATAAAATAAAGAAACAAAAAGGACTTTTCCTCTTTCTGTTAAATCCTAGCTCACGTTTGCAGTCCAACACCAGCTCTGTCAGGATACACATTTCAAATCTGACATGTTATAATCACAAAACAGAAAATAAAATTAATTTTTCTACCTTTTGTTGTCTGGTTATATTTCAAATCTTGTTGGTCCAAGGCTCTGGTTTTCTTCTGATAACTTGCTTGCCAGGGTCTCCTTCTTTCTGCATGCTAACCATCCATCTGCCAACTCTGTCCTCCCTTTCCATTTCCCTTCCCTTCCCAGGAAGTCTGGTATCTTTCCTTTTTTTCATCTCCCTCCACAGATCCACCTTTTCTTAAATACCCTTTCATCCGGCATCTCTCCCTCCTTCCCCACCATCCCAGAGTCCACCATCTCTCCGTTTCTTTTCCTAATTACCCTCCTATCCAGTATCTCTATCCCTCCTCCACACCATTCCTTGTGTCCAATTTCTCTCCCTTTCTGTTCCTTCCCTCCCTAAATCCCATGGTCCATCATCTCTCTCCCTCTCCTCTATTTTCAGACCCATTATTTCTTCCCCCCCCCCAAAGTTTGGCATATGCATGTCTCTTTGAACACCCCCTTCCCTCCGTGTACTTCTAAATCATGGTCCCCCCCCCAAAGGCCTGTCCCCCCTTAAAGGTCTGCCTGTCCCACCTTGAAGGCCTGCACCCCCCTTGAAGGCCTGTCCCTTCCCCTTGTAGGCCTGTCCCCCCCTTGAAGGCCTGCCTGCCTGTCCCCCCCTTGAAGGTCTGCACCCCCCGAAGGCCTGCACCCCCCCGAAGGCCTGTCCCCCACTTGAAGGCCTGTCCCCCCCCCTTGTAGCTTCTCCCCCCCCCCCTTGTAGGCCTGTCCCCCCTTGAAGGCCTGCCTGCCTGCCTTTCCCCCCTTAAAGGCCTGTCCCCCCTTGAAGGCCTGCACCCCCTTGAAGGCCTGCACCACCCCCCTCGAAGGCCTGCACTCCCTTGAAGGTCTGCACCCCCCCCCCGAAGGCCTGTCCCCCATTTGAAGGCTTGTACCACCCCCTTGTAGCTTCTCCCCCCCTTGTAGGCCTGTCCCCCCCTTGAAGGCCTGCCTGCCTGCCTTTCCCCCCCTTGAAGGCCTGCACCCCCTTGAAGGACTGCACCCCCCCCCCGAAGGCCTGCACTCCCTTGAAGGTCTGCACCCCCCTGAAGGCCTGTCCCCCCCTTGAAGGCCTGTCCCACCCCCTTGTAGGCCTGTCCCCCCTTTAAGGCCTGCCTGCCTGACTTTCCCCCCCTTGAAGGCCTGTCTCCCCCTTGAAGGCCTGCACCCCCCTTGAAGGCCTGCACCCCCCCTTGAAGGCCTGTCTCCCCCCCCTTGTAGGCCTGTCCCCCCCCTTGTAGGCCTGTCCCCCCCCCCTTGTAGGCCTGTCCCCCCCTTGAAGGCCTGCCTGCCTTTCCCCCCTTGAAGGCCTGCACCCCCTTGAAGGTCTGCACCCCCCCAAAGGCCTACACCCCCCCCCCCGAAGGCCTGCACCCCCCTGAAGGCCTGCCTGCCCCCCTTGAAGGCCTGCACCCCTTGAAGGTCTGCACCCCCCCCCCGAAGGCCTGTACCCCCTTGAAGGCCTGCCTGCCTGCCTGTCACCCCCCTCCCCCTTGAAAGCCTGCTTGCCTGCCCACCCGCCCCACCCTGAAGGCCTGATGCCCCGACCCACCCCGAAGGACCGCTCGCCCCCCTGGCCTCCCCGCACCACCTATGAACAGCCGCAGCAGGATCGCGAAGTCAGCGTCAGCGATCCCTGCGCTGCTTCCTGCGCCATGGTCCCGCCCCTCCTCTGACGTCAGAGGAGGGGCGGGATCGCGGCGCAGGAAGCAGCGCAGGGATGCTGACGCTGACTTTGCGATCCTGCTGCGGGCTGCTTCACAGGTGGTGCAGGAAGGTCAGTGGGGCGAGCGGTTCTTCGGGGGTGGCGGGGGACTGAACGGCAAGGCCGGGAACACCCCCTTAGGGCTGGTACCCGGGGCGGCCCGCCCCCCCCCCCTAGGTACGCCACTGCTCTTCCCAAAGCTTTTTTCCTTATAGAAGAACCAATTCAACTCTTTCTTGTTGCCATTCTATATCTTTCTTAGTTTTTCTGTATCTTTTTGGAGATGGTACATCCAGATGCACAGAATACTCAAGATGTGATCACATCATGAATTGAAAGTTTTGTTTTCTATTCCTTGAAGAATAAAATTCTATTCTCTTTTTTTGGCCACTATTGCACAGATAACTCAAAATATAAAACATGGGTTATTTTTAAAGCACATCCCCTTTAACTTATCTACATTTACTTTCATCTGCTATATGGATGTTTGGGCCCCAGACTTGCAAGATTCCCCTGTAGTTTCTCACAATCTGCTTGTGATTTAACTACTTTTAATAATTTTATGTTATCTGCAAATTTTATCACCTTTTTCACTGCTCCATTTTCTAAATCACTAATGATTATGTTACAGAACATTCATCTCAATAGAGATTCATGGGTTTCTTCACTATTCATCTCTCTCCTCTGGCAAAAGTGACTATTTAACCAGTTACCAGTCCATAAACAGGACATAATAAAAGAGCAAGATAGATCATTGTAGGACAGCACATTTCTGTCTAATTATCTTGATACAACTGTGAAAGTATATTTTAATTTAAATTTAACAGTAAAACCATAAAATGTAAAACTAGCATTTATTAAAAGTTCTTATGCTTTTTTTGTACCATATTTGATAGTGCAATTTATGACACCCTTCATGTCATCTGTGCTGCTGGATGAGATTTTTCCCTGTCAGAGCCCACGTTTAGCAGGGCAAGTTTAAAGATAAACTGCAGGTTACTGCCCCAAGAAAGCTTAGTTGCCTTTCTGACAGCTAGGGATGACCAACAGTGTCTCTGGAGTGAACATAATTAGGCACAGTGAAATACTAACCCACCTTAGTATGGGAAAGGGGAAATAGAGCTTTATTTTGGTGGGAACTACAGGTACCAGAAGACACTGGGCTTTTCAGCCTTGTTCTGAAGCAGCCTTGGGGAGGGGCTGAATGAACAAGAGTTTCCCAGCTGGTGGTAATTAATAGCTAGGCAAGCGAGCAGAAAGGGGTTGTTTAAATCAGTATTTTTCAACCGCTGTTCCGCGGCACACTAGTGTGCCGCGAGATGTTGCCTGGTGTGCCGCAGGGCCGCCATCAGGGCAGTACTACCAGTCCTGCATTCAGGGGCCCGGAGCTGACAGGGGGCCCGAGGCAGGGGCGCCAGTAGCTCGCCAAGGCAAAGTGAGTCGATCACCCAGGACTCACTTTGTCTTGGCGATCTAATCTATCGAGCCGATAAGTCTTCTTCTCCCCGACGTCAATTCTGCAGTCGGAGAGGAAGTTCGGGCCAGCCAATCGCTGCCTGGCTGGGCGGAACTTCCTCTCCGATTGCAGAATTGACGTCAGGGAGAGCATGCGTCGGCGTCGGCTTTGGGGCCTGTTATCCATTGGTGGGTCCTGTTCCCCGATGGCAGCGGCAGTGGCAGTGGCTTGGGGAACGGCAGGGAGAAAGAAAGAAAGGGGGCAGGCAGGGAAACAGAAGGAAAGAAGAGAAACAGAAAAAAAGAAAGAAAGGTCAGGGAGAGAGGAAGAAAAAGTTGGGGGAGGGAATGAGGTGTGGAGGAGAGAAAGCATACAGGCTGATAGAAGGGAAGAAAGATTGGATGCACAGTCAGAAGAAGAAAGTGCAACCAGAAATCACCAGACAAGGTAGGAAAAATGATTTTATTTTAAATTTAGCAAAGTGGAGGCAGTATTACCACAGTTTTCAAAGGAATTTGCCCAAATAACTTAATAGTTAACTGGGTAAATTCCCAGAGATGAAAACTTCCCTTCACTTACTATGCACAGTTCTGAATTTATATCTGCTGTCTATATTTTACAATATGGTCACCTTTTACTAAACCGCAATAGTGGTTTTAGCGCAGGGAGCCTATGAGCGTCAAGAGCAGCGCTGGGCATTCAGCGCAGCTCCCTGCGCTAAAAACTGCTATTGTGGGTTAATAAAAAGGATGGAGGGTATATTTGTCTATTTTTGTATGCTATAAAAACCAAATACAGAGAGAGACTGAGAGCTGTTGACGAAGAGCTATGTGTGTGTCTTTCTTCGATTCCAGCCAGAATATCAGCTTTGTGTTCAGCCAAACAGGCCCAGGTTTCGCACTGAATAAAGTATTTTATAATTTTTCACTATTCTGTTTACTTAATATTTCATAATAAAGTAATTATAAAATACTTTCTTTGTGTTTATTTGATTCCTATTCAAGAGAATTACTTTATATATAGTCAATATAGGCACAGAGTTAAATTTTTTAACATTTTCTAATGGTGGTGTGCCTCGTGATTTTTTTCATGAAACAAGTGTGCCTTTGCCCAAAAAAGGTTGAAAAACACTGGTTTAAATGATTAGCCTGGCGGTCAGAGGGAAAAGAAAGCCCTGAGAGGAGAGAAGAAGCCCATGGTGGGGACATGCAGGGGGCCAAGTTGACTTGGATCTGCTAGCCTGGAATTGAAACCGACCTGAGCCTTAAGCCTAGCCACCTTGCTCCCAGCAATTATGAAGAGATATTTTGGCAATTGGATTAAATATAATGTTTGCAAAGGAAGTCTCTGAGAATTATGTTGGAATTTGAGCTAAATTAGCCAAATAGACAAGAGGAAAAACTCCAACTCAGGTTTTATGCTGGGGAACTCTTTTTCCTTTGGGCTAAGAAAAGCTCTTGTTGGAACCTTTGTTTGGGAGGTTTATTGCCCACAGAAGGAGGAAGAGCAAGGTTTTGCATCACAAAAATCAGGAGGTATAGCTGCTTAAGACTGGGACTGTTTTTCTGAGCTCCAAGCCTTAATCCATTAACCTGACAGGATGAAAGGTAAGGTAAAGGGAGCCATGTTGAAGAAATGATATATAGGACTGAACCTTGTTTGGAACTCTTAAAGAACAGTTTTGGCTTGATTTATAGACTACCTCATTTGTGTGAATGAAATCCTTTGATAAGCCCAGTTTGCTATGATTTCTTTTTGCTTTGCTTAATGTATGGGACAGTAATAAAAGCTATCTTGAGTTTAAAGTTCACTGCTGTTGGATTGACTCCTGTTTGATGAGGCATCTGAGAAAGCCTGGTGAGATTTATATAAAGAAAGCTGGAGGAAAAGGTACCGAAGACTGTAAGTCACACTGGGCACTGTGCCTTCTGTATCCCATGAGCGTAGGTGGTAGCCTAGGGGTGCCACAAATTACATTATTGAATTGTGAATGTGAAAGATTACTTAATGCTCTCAGAAAGAAGTGTAAACAAATATTCATCACAGAAAAAAATCTATTTCCCTTTACAGTTTCTTATTTTTATGTGAACTATATTCCAAACCACAACCAAATGTGATTTATATTAGCTGTTTTAGAGAATCTGCTTGTGAAAGTAAAAGGTTATATTTAAGATCAAACAGGTCTGTAGAGTGAAGGAAATCAATCTTTTCTCCAGAGCACAACTCAAACCAAGTGCTATCAAAATCTATTCACAAATGACAACAAAAGAATTGAATTTACTATGCATCCTTGGGCCAGAAGTGACAGATTGTCATCTGATGAGTTGCTCTGGCAAACAGTTACCAAAGTGTTTGACATGTGTCAGCCTCAACTTCCTTTGGCCATATAAAAAAAATAAACAAAACAGATGACTGACAAGTTTGCATTGAAAAAAAAGAAAATGCAACATACTGGGCTGTACCCTAGTGGTTGATGCTTTACACTTAGATATACACAGGTATTGTTTTTTGCAGGTCAATATATAAATCCCAAAAAGTGTAAAATACTGAACTTTTTTTCAAATTAAAACCAAGTAATTAAAAAACAGACCAGCAGAACATACTACTACTTCTAATCATTTCTATAGTGTTATTAGCTGTATAGCATTGTACACATAGTATGCAGATATTTTCTCTGTTCCTAGTGGGTTCACACTGTGGTAATGGAGGGTTAAGTGACTTGCCTAGGGCCACAAGGTGCTGTAGTGGGAATTGGATTCAGTTCCCCAGGATCGCAGTGTAATGACCTAACCATTAAGCTTACTCCGCCACTGCAATGTCTTCTCTTTTTTGTTGTTGTTGCAAACTAGACAACTTTAAATGCAATTGACTATAACAGTGGTCTCAAACTCGCAGCCCGGGAGCCACATGCGGCTCGCCAGGTACTATTTTGAGGCCCTCGGTATGTTTATCATAATCACAAAAAGTAAAATAAATCAGTTTCTTGATCATATGTCTCTTTAGCTATAAATTACAATATTATTATTAAGACTTAGCCAAAAGGAAAGATTTATAAACTATAAAGAGTTTTACCTCATACAAAATTGTCATTTCTTTAATAAGACATTAACTATTTTTTTCTGAGGCCCTCCAAGTACTTACAAATAAAAAATGTGGCCCTGCAAAGAGTTTGAGTTTGAGACCAACATCATCATAGTGAACAACCAACGCACGATTGTGCTGGGCAAGAATAGGACTCTAATATTAGAAAACAAACAGCAAGCACTGAAACATGTAAAGTGAACAAAGGATAATACAAGACAGAGGAAGATGGATTAAGTCATGGTTAGAACAACAACATACAGTAGAATGAAACTAAGGGACCTATTTGCTAAAGGGTGGATAAGGATTTGCAATTACTGCTTCATAACTACACAGCCTCTGCATTAACTGTGGGGGTGTTGTCCACATCTTCTCAAACAGTTACCTCAGACACAGTTTCCTTACTTTGCAGATGACATAATGCAGTTATCCATATCTATTTAGGTGATGCTAACTGCATCATTTTTTTTTCTTTATTGCATTTTTAAGATATATTCACAAAATTATACTTGCTTTAAGAAATAAAGCTATACCATCTTGCAGATATCAAACAATATAGGCCTATAGAAATTTAGAAATACATGAGGGGGTGCTGAAAAGTTCTCAGCTTAACCAATCAACTTCCTAGATTCTGAGCGTTATTTTGCCACTGTAGCTGAAGAGTATTATCTTATTTTGTTAAGTGCCAGTTTGCAGAAAACAAAATTCTATCTTTTTTTAGTTCAAAGAATTTTATTGATTTTGACATACAAAAGGTTCAAAATATGTTAACCATGCAAAATTCTATCTTTTGACATTGTTTCAGATCACTGATTGAACCATAGCCACATCATTTTCTTCTTGGTTGGGCTGAGAACTTTTCAGTACCCACTCGAAAATGACAAAGACTTAAGACTAAAAAGCAGCACGGGGAGGGCATAAAGAAAAATGGCACTTATTGCACAAACCACATAATAGAAATCAAAGAACTTGTGCCTGAAACAACTATGCTGCAGGGCTGGCTCAACATATGGACAAGTGAGGAACTGGCCCAGGGTACTGGTAATAAAGGGCACCCATTTAGCATCTCTCCCTCTCTCTTCCCTCCCCTCTGCAGGTGGGGAAGGAGAAATGCCAGATTGGGATTCAGGATTTTGGCACTCTTTATCATTGGCATTAAGGGGGGAGATGAGATAGAGGGGGAACTACTGGATCATGGGGGGAGGGGGGGTTGCTGATGCAAGGAGTTTCAAGGACCCCCTAACACAGTAGCTTAAGAACCTAAAGTACAAACAGGGCAAAGAAGCAAAATCTGAACCACTCTATAATTCAAATTGAATTGGGTTATAGAAAAGATATTTATGATTTGATGCTTAGGGCTCCTTTTACTAAGCTGCAGTAGCGGTTTTAGCGCACGCTGCATTGCAGTGCGCACTAGACACTAACGTCAGCATTGAGCTGGTGGTGTTAGTTCAATGATTGGCTGAGTGGCAGACTTCAGAGGGTGGTGGTTAATGGTACCCTCTCTAAAACATCGGAGGTGACCAGTGGAGTGCCGCAGGGCTCGGTCCTGGGTCCACTCCTTTTCAACATATTCATAGGGGATCTGACTCAAGGGCTTCAAGGTAAAATAACACTATTCGCCGATGACGCCAAACTATGTAATATAGTAAGTGAATGCAGTTTACAGAATTATATGGCGCAGGACCTGCTTACATTGGAAAGTTGGTCCTCAACCTGGCAGCTAGGCTTCAATGCTAAGAAATGTAAGGTCATGCACCTTGGAAGCAGAAATCCATGCAGGACGTACTTCTTGAACGGAGAAACTTTAACTAGGACTTCAGCTGAACGAGATTTAGGAGTAATCATCAGTGCAGACATGAAAACTGCCAATCAAGTGGAGAAGGCTTCATCTAAGGCAAGGCAGATATTGGGTTGTATCAATAGAAGTTTCGTCAGCCGAAAGCCTGAAGTCATAATGCCATTGTACAGGGCCATGGTGAGACCTCATCTGGAGTACTGTGTGCAATTCTGGAGGCCACATTACAGTAAAGATTTGCGCCGAATTGAATCGGTTCAGCGAATGGCCACCAGGATGATCTCGGGGCTCAAGGGTCTCTTGTATGAAGAGAGACTGAACAAATTGCAGCTCTACACTCTCGAGGAACATAGGGAGAGGGGAGACATGATCGAAACATTTAAGTACCTCACGGGACGTGTCGAAGTGGAAGATGATATTTTCTTTCTCAAGGGACCCTCGGCCACAAGAGGGCATCCGCTCAAACTCAGGGGCGAAAAATTTCATGACGACATCAGAAAGTATTTCTTCACAGAGAGAGTGGTTGATCATTGGAACAAGCTTCCAGTGCAGGTGATCGAGGCAGACAGCATGCCAGACTTTAAGAATAAATGGGATACCCATGTGGGATCCCTACGAGGGTCAAGATAAGAAAATTGGGTCATTAGGGCATAGACAGGGGGTGGGTAAGCAGAGTGGGCAGACTTGATGGGCTGTAGCCCTTTTCTGCCGTCATCTTCTATGTTTCTATGTTCTTGGTGCGTAGCGCGGGGTTTGCACGTGCGGCAATGCAGCGCGAGCTAAAAACGCTAGCACACCTTAGTAAAAGGAGCCCTTAATCACATTAAGGCAATACAACAAAAACAATCAAATCCTGCGTTACAACCAACTTCTTCAAAGCAAGACAGCCTCTCCATCTTTCTCACAAGGATCTAGACATATCGGAAAAGACAGAAATTATGGGTCCCAAAAAAGAAACGGTTGTACATTTAAAGAACAGTTTTTGAATCCAAACATTATCCAGTTCCAACATGTAAGTTACCACGAGCAAGCTGATCTATGTGAGGATTTTCCAATAAGCTGTAACTTTCAGACTGCCCTTCAGAAACCTCTTCCAAACTCTGTTCACCTTTATTTTTACCCAAAGTTCTGTTGGTAGGTAAAAAGTCCTGATGACTGGTGGAAATATTTCTGATGGGTCTTTAGATCATCTCTTTAATATCGCCTCAGCATATCCAGAGGGAAACAAAATTAATTTTAGTAAGATTAAGAAACCTCAAGTTTAATCTTTTAGTGAAATTCTCAAAAGTTTCTCGAATCCTAAGTGCAGAGAAATCTGAAGGGGTGTAGAGTGAGGATCTGCTAATGGGAAGAAAAACTCCATTGGAATATCTTACCTAGTAGCATTCAAACCTGAGAAAAGGTAAAACGGGTTTCAGTAGGTTATTTCATTGTCCTTCTCTTTTACTTTTTTAGTTCAGTACTCTGCTTTTCAGCAGTCAGTTTAGGCAATAGTATAGCCTTTAGAGAAGTATTTCTCAACTCGGTCCTGGAGTACCCCCTCAAACCTTTTTTGAAGATCGGCATAACATTTGCCAACTTCCAGTCCTCTGGAATCTTTCCCGATTCGATCGACAGATTGGATATTAGTTGAAGCAATTCATCTTTGGTCCCGTTCAGTTCCTTGATGACCTTCGGATGGATGCCATCCAGTCCCGGGGATTTATCGCTCTTAAGCCTATCAGTCTGCCTACATATTTCCTCTAGACTGACCGTCAATCCTGTCAGCTTTCCATCTTTGCTTTCAGCATATAGCCTGATGAGTTCGGTATGCTGTGTATATCCTCTTTGATAAATACAGATGCAATAAACGTGTTCAGTCTGTCTGTGATTGCTTTGTCCTCCTTTAGCACTCCCTTTATTCCTTGGTCATTCAATGGTCCCACCGCTTCCTTCTTGCTTTAATATATTGAAAGAACGGTTTGAGGTTTTTCGCCTCCTTGTCTATTTTTTACTCATAGTCTCTTTTGGCCCCTTTTACCACCTTATGGCACCTGTGTTGATGCTGTTTGTGCTTATTCCAGTTTTCAACTGTTTTTGATCTTTTCCATTCCTTAAATGAGTTTTTTTTGTCTCTGATCGCTTCCTTTACCTCTACAATGAGCCACGCTGGTTCTTTATTCTTTTTCCTCTTTGATCCCTTGTTGATAAGCGGTATATATAGATTTTGTGCCTCAGTGACTGTATCCTTAAAAAGAGAACAAGCTTGCTCTAGCGTCTTTACAGTGTTTATCCTCTTCTTAATCTTCTTCCCCACCATGCATCTCATCCCTTCATAATTCCTTTTTTGGAAGTTTAGCACTGTGGCCATTGTTCTGGAACGATGTTTCATCCCTATTTCCAGGTTGAAGCGGACTGTATTGTGATCGATGTTTCCCAGCATCCCTTCTAGTTTTACATCTTGTGCAGGTCCTCGCAGTCCATTTAGAAATAGGTCCAGAATTGCATTTCCTCTTATATTTTCCTTGACACGTTGTTCCAGGAAGCAATTGCCTACAGTTTCCAAAAACTTGGTCTCTCTAGCACAGCTGGAGGTGCCTAGGTTCCATTCTATCCCTGGATAGTGAATTTGCCCATGATAACTATGTTGCCTCCCTTGCAGTTGCGTTTGATCTCATCCGTCATATTAACAACTGTCAAAAGATACTGCATGATGATTTAGAAGATGTCGCCTGATAATAATTGTTGCCTATAAATTAACTGTTCTGACCACATGTAACCACTATATCACTCTCAGATATTGTTTGATAATAAATGTTGTCTAGAAATTAACTAATCTGGCCACATTTAAACCTTATACTACTTTCAAGTATTATCTAATACCACAGGTAACCACTATATTGCCCTTATGTATTGTCTAATAGTCCTAAACACTATGTATGTACCTCTGCAACTTGTTCAGGGCTTCCGGATAGGACGTGCTAGAAAACCAATTAACTAACTAAATAAATATCACTCCAAGATCTCTCTAGGCCACTCAACTGAAAGCATGTGTTTGCACAATCTTCATGGTCACTCACAAATTGCTATGGTTCTCATGCCCAGAACCAGGCTCTGTAATTTTCCCCACATTACTTCAGAAGAAGTTAAGTGTAGATTGAAGGGCATGAGTAATGGGAGCCCGAGACCCCCGTGTCGATGGGCGGAATGTAACACAGTGCTGGTAGAGCCGTTGTGTTGCCCATTGGCTGGGGGTAGGTGGATTAGTGCAGGTAGGGGGAGGGGAAGTAAGCAGGGAAGGATTGGGTGGGGGGAGGCCTGTCAGGTAGGGAAATTTTAAAATGATTGGGAAGGATGCGGGGGTGAGGTCTTAAAGCCGGGATTCTGGAGGACTTGGCTCCTTCTGAGGTCCTCTAGGGCTTTTCCCACCCACCTTCCCGTTGTGTGGGGACAGATGTTGGTAGCTCGGGGGGGGGGGGGGGGGGAATCTCCCGAGCTACTGGGTCATGGGGCTCATCGGGTGATGAGCGTTGGGACGGTGGGGAGATGTGCCCGGTGGGTCAGGTGACCCAGAAGAGGGGCATGAGGGACATGCAACCCCTCTGACTCTTGTGGTGGCTGGGTCGAGGGAATACAACTAATTCATTTGGTAGCTCGGGAGGAGCTCTTTATATGATGTTAATAATGTTAATGAAGTTTAGATATGTTTTTATGTTTATGGTTAATAAACTGAGCTGCGGCTAATTTTATTAACCAGAAGACTGTAGTGTGTTTTTTGGTAAAGCTAAGGGGGAGGGTTATGATGGAAAGGGGTGGGTTTGAGTATTTAGGTGGACCGCAGGGCCTATCCAGATCCCGCTGTTAAAAGATCCAGTGACAGAGAAAATGCGAGGAGGAGTGAATGTGACTTTGGGTTGGAGTGCAGAAATTAGTAAATGGGGGTCAATGGAAGGGTACAAACATATACTGTATTTGTTTAGAGCACAATACAATGCTAATCTATGTGACTGATTTTCTTGGCAGGTACTTCAGTGCTTTGCCATTGTCTTCTGCAGTCCATAGCACTTTAAATTCCTTAGACTCCTATACTATATTGTTTCTTGTATTTCACGAATTACAGATCACAAAGTAGTTATCCTCCATAAGGGGAAAATACAATTAAAAGAACATTAATAATTAGCATAATTAAAACACATTCTTAAATAAGCAGATTTTGAATGCATTATGAAAAAGATAATATGAACCTAATTGTCTTAGCTGAAGCTACAAATTATTCCATATTTTAACCCCCTGATATGCAAAAGTAGATTCTAACCAGTGTGAGTAACATGTATTTTGAACTGGCAAAAATTTCAATTTAGGATGTTGCGTATTCTTAGCAGAAACAATCTCAGAACATTTAAAACATAAACCAACCTATAAGAATTAAGATAATATATGACCTTATAAACCAAACAAGCCATCTTAAATTGTATGCTCATCCTAACCGGAAGCAAATGCAACTCAATGCTTCTTAACCAACCCCCAAAGAGATATTCCTCACCATCTATATATATATGACTTTTACTCATCTCCCTTTAGAGTCCAGTATGAATAAAGTTAAATTTAAATTCTTTGTTAAATTTAATTTCTTTTTACTCTTATGAAAAATCATTTGAATCAGGTCATGGCAACTTATGTTCTTTGATGCCTTCTTATTCTCTTCACTCAAAGAAAAAAAAAAATACAGTGGAACCTTGGTTTGCGAGTAATGCAATTTGTGAGTGTTTTGCAAGATGAGCAAAACACTCCCGCAAACCTTAACTCGTAAAACGAGCATGTACCGATAAACGAGCACCCCCCCGCTCTAACTAGCATTGCACACCCGTGCTGGAAGTGGCATCCGCCCGTCCAGCCAAACAAGCTCCTTACCCCATCTGCTGCATGCTGTGCCAGTGAAGGAAAGATCCCGCCTCTTGCCTGGGCTGGGCCTTGAGCATCTGCGCATGCTCAAGGCCTTCTGGCTCTCGTTCTTTACGAGATGTCGGAGAGAACGAGAGCCAGACGGCCTTGAGCATGCGCAAATGCACAAACATATCAAGCGAATTTCCCTTACTTCCTATGGCGAAACTCACTTTGATATACGAGCAATTTGGTTTACGAGCATGATTCTGGAACGAATTATGCTCGTAAACCAAGGTTCCACTGTATCAGGATCAAAATGTTGCATTTGTTCAGTATTTTAAAAAATTGAAAATAAAAAGTACTCTGTAGAGAAGGATCTGTATAAATCTCTCAACAATATAAATCTACTATTGACTTATCACTTCAGTTCCTATGAGTTATCACTTCAGTTCCACGTTTCAAACTCAAGATAGCATGTAAACTATTTACCTAGCTATTCCAAATATGAATTGCTTCCTTAACTGTAACAACCACTCCTGGTGATATACACAATACATATCAAGTCATTAAAACATTCCAAACAACAAAAATAACTAAATGTAAAACCCACAAACCAGCCTGCCCCACTAAGGAGTGGAGTAGCCGCCTAGTGGCTAGTGCAGTGGCCTGAGAACCTGGAGAACTGGGTTCAATTCCCACTGCAGTTTCTTGTGACTCTGGGCAAGTCAGTTAACCCTCTCATTGCTCCAGGTACAAAAATAAGTACCTGTATATAATTTGTAAACCGCTTTGATTTTAACCACAGAAAGGCGGTATACTGTATATTTCAAGTCCCATCTCTTTTTCCTTAAACTCCTTTCTGGCTTCTAAATTGCTGAATAAAGGGAAGGGGTAAAACACGGACCTCACGGACCTGACGGACCTCGCGGATCTAAACCCGTACGGCCTTAAAAATCTGAGGTCCGTGTCGGTCCGTGTCCCTGCCGCTTGTAGTTTCTGTCGCTGACAGACCTTGATGACATTTGAGCGCTGACGGATCCGTCTCAGCATAGGGAGGGAAAAGTGTTAGGATCCATCAGTGCTAAAAATCTCTTCGAGATCTGTCAGAACCAGAGACTAGTGCTGGAGCGGCAGAGCAGAAGCCAAGAGAGCGGGGACATAGGTTTTGGACGTGCGTTATGGAAAAGAAGTCTCCAAAGTCCAGCACTAGTCTCTGGCTCTGACAGGGTTCTGACAGACCTCGAAGAGATTTTAGCGCTGACGGATCCTAACACTTTTCCCTCCCTATGCTGAGGCGGATCCGTCAGCGCTCAAATGTCATCAAGGTCTGTCAGCGACAGAAACTACAAGTGGCAGGGACACGGACTGACACGGACCTCAGATTTTTAAGGCCGTACGGGTTTAGATCTGCGAGGTCCGTCAGGTCCGTGAGGTCCGCGTTTTACCCCTTCCCCTGAATAGGCCCCTTATCAAATAGATAGGAAGGCACGTTTTCATTTTCCTAAGGGAAATTTCTTGCCAGTAATCGTCTTGTGCAAGACACATTAAAATATATCTCTTTACTTGTTATCCGATTGTTGTTCAATTGGAAACAAGAAAACTTTCAGAGATGTGGCATCAAATTTTGTGTTCCTAAAGGAGTATTTGTAAATAATTCACTATTTATTTTTTAGATTTTTAAAACATGTTTGTATTAGTTAATCAAGGCCTTAAAAACAACATCTTTAGCTAGTTTAAAGCCCTGTAGGTTATTTAAAACAAATTGTAATGGGTTCTTAGATGAACTATTTTCAATAGGATCATGAATCATTTTTAAGTTACTGTTCTGAGAATTAAAGTAAGATTTATGAAGCACTGTTCCATGAAATTCTTACAAGAATTTAAAAGAACTGAAGTTTGCAGCAACAGAAATCTGTGGAAACTTTCACATATTTTTCTCACAGCATTTCTTTTCTAACTTGCCAATTAATCAGTAACTTTGATGCTTAATTCTAATTGAGTTCAGCTGAATGAAAATTAACTTGATGTGAAAATCAATTTTATTAAATTTGCATTTTAGTACTAAAATAGACTTCTTGGATTGTCTGTGAATGTTATGCAGCAGGTGATCTCAATTAACAATCAGATTAATGTAGGTTCTTAATTTTCTACTTTTTTTTGTTACTTACTCAATGCTGGTTTCACATATATGAAGAATAAGGCTGTCATTAATCTTATGATCTAAATATCTGTAAAAACAATTGTGTCCTGTGAAATATAAGTGTTTATCAACTAGTTTGGAATACAAAGCAAATTATAACATTTTGAACAGTAAAGCATTAAAAAAAAGAGGTCACCTTGAGCCTGTTTAGGTTTATGCGACGCACAAGCTTTCGGCTTTGACCAGCTGGTATGGTTTGCTACACATCCAAAACCAGGCAGGTAGGGTAGGTAGCCTTGGTATATAAGAACAGTGCTTTGATTTGACTTTTTGTTAATAATGGCAGTATATCAAATAAAATAACTGTAATGGTAATAGTCATTCTGGGTCAGACCAATGGTCCATCTAGCCCAGTATCTTGTTTCCACGGTGGCCAATCCAGGTCACAAGCACCTGGCAAAATCCTAAATAATAGCAACATTCCTTACTTAGGGTTCACTGGGGGTTAGACGAGAGCTAGCATGCATTCCCCCAAAGAATACACTTGGAATTCTTGTTGCCAAGAACTCACTGCAAGTTATTCTGGGCTCAGAGGTCCTCTGGAAAGGGTCCCTTTTACCTTAGGGTGATTTCAATTTCTTCATCGGTCGCAGTGCATCCCACTTGCACTTTTGGTGATTTCCTTTAATTTTATATTCTTGTTTAAAGTCGAACAGTAATCCTACCACCTCTGTAAGGGTATATACGAACGTATTGTCTCATATGCAAATGATATATAAATTGAGTTTTATTTTCCCCTTGGCTTCCTGGGAGAGCCTATACCTAGCAGGTTCTAGCATATTGTTCTTCTTTGGGTCTCCGCTTTCCAGGGGATGATGGTTGTGCCTCATCACATTCCTCCACCCTGAGCTCAAGCGTCTCCATTTGAGCTTCAGGACTCCTCGGGGAAGTCTCTCGAAACAGGTAGTTGGCTTTGCCAAGTGCTCTTCCTGCACGGTATTCAACTCTAAACAGGTAGGTTTGTAACATCATATACACCACATGAGGTGGGCGTTAGAATTTTTCATCTGTCGAAGCCATCACAGAGGTGCAAGGTCTGTTATAAGTACAAACTCTCACCCTGTAAGATAGTATTGGAGGGCCTCAATTGCCCACTTAATTGCAAGATACTAGCATTGTTCAGCATGTGAGAGCTTCTGGCTTAAATATAAGATGGGCTGCTCATCTTCATCTGTGCTTTAACACTGCTCCTAGTCCAATCCCGGATGCATCCATTGACAAAAGGAATTCTTGTCTGAAATCAACATTTTTGAGAATCAGTTCTTGACATAAGGATCCTTTAAGCTGGTTAAAGGACTGTTCAGTAATATAATTCCATTCCAACCTATTTGGATGGGCTTTTTACAATGGGTTGGTTAAACAAGCTGCTTTTTTTGCAAAGTTTGGTATAAATTTCTAGTAATAATCGATCACAGCCAAAAAGTATCTCAACCGTTTCTTGTTAGTGAGACTTGGTATAGCTTGGGCAAATTCTATTTTGGAGGGTACTGGTTTGACCCACCCATTCCCTATGCAGAACCCAAGGTACTAAACGTCCCATGACCCAATCATTTTTGGGGGGTTTGCTGTGAGTCCTGTACCCCGGAGTGTGGTACAGATAGCAATGAGGTGTTGAACATATTGTTCTCAGATTTTGGAAAAGATGATCACATCAACCAAATAGGGTTTGGCATAGATCATATGAGGCCAGAGAATGAAGTTCATCACTTTTTGAAATGTGCTGGAGCTCCATGTAATCCAAAAGAGAGCACCGTGAGCTGGTATAAAGACTGTCATTTATTTTGAGGGCTCATCCAATGGGATTTACAAATAACCTTTTAAGTCCAAGGTAGATAGAAACTGTGCTCTGCCTAGTTCTTTAATCAGGTCATTGACTCAGGGAATCAGATAAGCGTTGGACTGGAATACAACATTTACAGCCCACTAATCAATGCAGAAACATATGGACCTGTCGGTCTTGGTGCTAAAACTACTGGTCTGGCCCATTCTCCAGTAGATTCCTCGATGATTTTCAGTCTGAGCATTTCTGTGACCTTTTGCTCTATTTTTCATCTTTTAGCTTTTAGTAGCCTTTAAGGTGTTTTTCCTAATGACTTGTCCAAGGATAGTTTCAATGTGGTGTATTCCTACTTGAGAACATCCCGGTATAGGAGAGAAGACATTCCTGAATTGCTGGATCAGTTGTTGTAATTGTATCTGTTGTTCGAGAAGTTAGCATTTCCTCAATTCTTACTGGTGGATTTTCACACTCGGGTTTTATTTCTGGACCAGGTTCATTTCTTCTTTGTCCTCTTCTTCAGGCCCCTGGATGCTAACTAATCCATCCTGGATAACTTAGGCCTTTAACAAATTGACGTGGTAGACCTGGCTGTAACCTCTTCCCATGTCTACCCTATAGGTCACTGGGCCCATCTCTGTAATTTCAAAGGGTCCTTTCCATCTGGCTAGTAGTTTGATGTTAGAGGTGGGCATCATTAGCAGAACCTTGTTATTGAGTTGGAAGGTATGCTTCTTCGTTCTCGTCATAATGTGCTTTCTGTTTTATTTGCATGTCCTCCAGATTCTCCCAAATTTGTGTCCTTATTTTCTTTAAGGTTTCCACATATTCAGGTACAGGAGTTGAAGTGTACTCAGGTTCTACCCAGTTTTCTTTAATTATGTCTAGAATAGCTTGGGGTTGTTGTCCCAGCATCAACTTGAAAGGGGAAAATCCTAGAGAAACTCAGGGAACTTCCCCATAGGCAAATAAAATATAAGGAATAGCTTTGTCCCAATTCACCATGTTGGACTCCAAGCATTTCTTCAGCATATGTATCAAGGTTTGATTGGGATAGGGTTAGGGGATGCCAGGCTTTGGAGTTGGTACACCAATCCTTATACTGATTCCTAGTTTTCTGCTTTCCAATTCAGACTCCTACTGATATATTAGGCTTTAAATATTTTCTGGATCTAAAGTATTAGCAAATATAATTTATATTTACCAGTGCTTTAGATCTAGGACAAAAATATAGATATAGATATATATTAAGGCTGTACAATGATTAAAAAAATTTTAATTGCATGATTAATTGCATAAAACACCCTCTCACAATTCTTCCTGTAGAATGCAATATATAGATAGCAGATGTAAATTCTTAAAACTGACATATTTCAATTATTAAACTAAAAATAAAATCATTTATCTTCCCTGTATTTCTCACAGTCCAGAAGCTCTCTCTCTCTTACTCACTCTAGCCCTCCTCAAAGTCCTGCATTTTACCCTCTTTTCCTGCCCTCTACTTCAAAACAGGTCCAAAACCTCTCCCTCTGCCCTTCCCTTCCCTTATCCAGAACCTCTTCCTTTGTACTCTCATAGTCTAGCACCTCTTCTTCAGCCTCTGCGTCCCTTCAGTCCAGCATCTCTCCCTCTGCACCTTTTCCTTAGCCAGACTCCCTTCCCAGCCCCTTCCACCTCCAGCTTTCAAAATTCTCTTCTATGTTGACAACAACAGCAGCAGCAGCAGCAGCAGCAGCAGTAATTTGCTGCCCAGGCCGACCTGGAGCTCTTCCTCAGCCAGGTCCCACCCCCTCTGATGCAACTTCTTGTTTATTATATTGGGTCCAGGCTGAGGAAAAGCTCTGTGTCAGCCCAGACAGCAAGTTAGTGCTGCTGCTGCCAGCAAAGAATAGGATTTTGAAAGTTAGAGGAGAGAGGAAGGGGGCTAAAGGAAAAGGTGCTGGACTCATGCGGAGGTGGGGGTTTCTAGTCAAGTTGAGGGAGCCACCAGGGGGAGTGATTTATGCATTAAAATTATTAATGTGAGTTAATATTATAATGTGTTAATCATGTTATAAACTTGTTAAATATACAGCCCTAATATATACAGTATCTATTTATCATAAATTTATCATCTACAACACAGTTCTTCAACCGCCGGTCCGCGGACCAGTGCCGGTCCGCAAAAAAAATCTTGCCGGTCCGCGAAGGATTCAGGACCCCGCCGCAGCAAAAGGTGCCGGCATCAGCTGACGTGCAACTTCCTGTTGCCGTCGCTATGCCGGCACTCCTGCCTGCCACCACCGACTCCTGCCGCGTATGTCTCCGCACCCCCAGAAAAGCAGCTGGCAGGTCTGTGTGCTTTTAACTTCTGCACAAAGCTGCCCCTAGGCAGTATTTTAGCGCGGTTTCATGAGGCAGCCTCGGGGCCTTTGGTAGGCCAGCCCACATCGCATCATCGAAATGGGCCGGCCTACCAAAGGCCCCGAGGCTGCCTCATGAAACCGCGCTAAAATACTGCTTAGGGGCAGCTGTGTGCCAAAGTTAAAAGCACACAGACCTGCTGCTAGCCTACATCGAGGAAACATTTGCTGGAGAGGGAAGGAGGGAAGGGAGTAGAGGTGCTCCTGGACAAGGGAGGGGAAGGGGCTACTACTGGCAGGGGAGAAGGGGAAGGGAAAGGGAAGAGAGTTACTGTTGGATAAGGGGAGGAGGAAAGGGAGAAGGTACTGCTGGAACATTGGAAGGAAACAGTTGGCAGGGAGATTAGAGGAGGGAAAGGAGTCAGGATGGAATGGAGAGATCAGATGAGGGAAAGGGGAGAAACAGAGGAATGACAAGGTAGAGAGAGATTGATGCTGGGAAGGGGGGTTAGATGAAAAATAAGGAAAGAGGGACAAAGATGCTAGATCTGGTGTAGGAGAGAGGGGCATAGAAAGAACGCAGATACCATATGGGAAGGGGAGGGGTAGGGGTAGAGGGCAGACAGTGGATGGAAGAGGCAGATGCTGGATTGAAGAGACAGAGGGCAGACGCTGGATGGAAGAGAGTGAAAAGACGATGAAAGCAGAAACCAGAGACGACAAAAGGTAGAAAAAAAATAATTTTATTTCTATCTTGTGATTAGAATATATCAGATTTAAAATATGTATCCTGCTAGAGCTGATGTTAGACCTAACTGGGAGTGCAAAGCCCAGGCAGTGCATCTTTAGCTTCCAGCTGGCTTAGGGCTTTCTCTGACCAGGAGGCAGTTGCCCTAGTTGCACTCCCCTTAACACCATTCCTGCCATGTGTGACTGCGGTATTCTGTTAGCATGATATTTGTGTAGCATTCTGTAATAATTTGGCTTATTCAGTTTTCTTGATAGTAGAGGGGATATATGTGAAGGGGAGGGGAGATGGGGATTTTGTTGATCCTTGCCCTGTATTATTTATATTTATAAAATGACAATTGTACAGAATATTGTTTCTTTTTATACTTTAATAAAATATGTTCAGTATAAAATCATAACTATTTGAGGCTTGTGCGGATGGGTTCAGATGGTTAACGGGACCTAGCTCGCGAGGACAGGGCGGCAATGGGGTTTAAAAAAATTTCAGTCTTATTAGTTTGCCGGTCCACAAAATAATTATTTTATTTCCACCGGTCCATAGGTGTAAAAAGGTTGAAGAACACTGATCTATAATACCACCTTAGTTAGCACATGCGCACTACGATTGAAACTTCGTGCCTCCATGCTTCCATGCCACATTAAAACGCATGCGCAGTACAATAAAACCACCAAGAAGGGAAGCGTCTCAGCGCATGATATGCTGTCGGTATTCTAGAGCGAATGAGAACTGATTTCATTGGGCCAGGGTCCAAGCCACACTTCAGATGCAAAAGGGGTCAAACAGGAGAAGGGAACTAAGGGCTGAAAAAAGGGGTAGGTGGGAGAAGGGGACTGGAGCTGGGGTCGGTATTGTAAAAAGGGAACATGTTAAGAGAAAAAAGCTGGGAGCTGACAAGGGGGATGTGTAAGAGACGGGGGGGGGGGGGCTGGGGGGCAGAAAAAGGAGGAAGCTGCAAAAGGGACATGTGAGAAAAGGGGGCTGGGGGGAGGGCTAAAAAGGGGTTTTGAGTTGGGGTTGAAAAAAGGGGACATGTGAGGGAAGGAGGCTCTAAAGGAGAGTTCTAGGGAAAAGAGACCTGATGTAGGAGGCTGTTAAAAGAAGACAGTTTGGAGAAGAGGGCTGGAGCTTGGGACTGCAAAAGGTGAGTTGTGAGAGAAGGGGTCTGGGTCTTTGATAAGGAGACGGGCTAGAACTGAGGGCTGGAAGAGTAGGTATGAGAAGGAGGTGAGGGTTGGGGTGCTATAAAAAGGGAATGTGTGAGAGAAGGGAGCTGGGGATGAAAAAAGGGGAAGGGGGCTACAAAAGGGGACATGTGAGAAAAAAGGACCGACTGAAGCTGGGGGCTAAAAAGGGGGCATGTGAGAGAAAGGGGCTGAAGATAGGAGCTGGAAGAATAAGTAAAGATGCAGAAGCAAAGGTTGAATGGGAAAGGGGGAATGGAGAGGGAGTTCTATGGAGGTGAAGGACAGAAAAAGGGGACAGATTTTTAAGTTGGTGAAAAAAGGTGGAAATAGGGAAGGTAAAAGGGGAAATGGGAGCTTGAATACGGGGGTAAGACATAAGAAGAATAGTCATACTGGATCAGACTAATCTATTCTAGCACCCGTTATAATGTTAAAGAATTTTTATCTCATGCAAAATTGTCATTTCTTTAATAAGACATTAATTATTTTTTTCTGCAGCCCTCCAAGTACCCTATTTTTTCTGCAGCCCTGACAGTTAAAGTTTAACATCTTTTCTTTCTCAAAACAGACACATTTCAATCACTATAATGAAAATAAAATCATTTCCCCTACTTTTGTTGTCTGGTGACTTTATTTTTCTGTACTTTTAACTATGTTTCCAGGGCCTCCTGCATGCTTCTCCTCTGGATCTCCTTCCCGCCCCCATCTTCTCCCTTCAATTTACCTCCGCCCTGTCCAGCAGCATCCTTTCTCCCTTCCCTGCTCCCCCTGTCCAGCAGTACCCCTTCTTCCCCTGTCCAGCAGCATCTCTTCTCCCTTCCGTCTACCTCCCATGTCCAGCAAAGTACCCCTTCCCTGCTCCCCCTGTCCAGAAGTAGCCCTTCTCCCTTTTTTTTATCTCCCATGTCCAGCAGTACCCCTTTCCAGCTCCCCCTGCCCAGCAGTACCCTTTATCCCTTCCTTTTACCTCCCCCCTGTCTAGCAGTACTCCTTCTCCCTTCCCTGCTCCCCCTGTCCAGCATCCGATAGCTTTACTTTAGCTTTAGCCGTAGTTTCATCAGGCAGCCTCGGGGCTTTTGCTAGGCCAGCCCGCCTCGCATCATCGAAATAGGCTGGCCTAGCAAAGGCCCCGTGACTGCTTGATGAAACCGCAGCTAAAGCTAAACTAAAGCTAGTGGCAGCTATAAGAATAGGTTAAAATCACAGTGAGCTGTCGCTGCTAGTCCGGGGGTGAGAAGAAGAGGAGTCCCGGCAGCGTATAGCTGACAGGAAGTCAGCCAGCACTGGCGATCGGGGCAAAAGGCTGGAAATCAGCTGATACAGGCACGGGTGATCGGGGTCAGAAGACAAGATTATTCTACTGCGCATGTGGAGGCATGGAAGCACGAAGACACGGATGCACAGAGGCACTGCGTTTAAAGTGCGCATGCTCGCTAAGGGGTTTATTATGATTGATACACACAGATTTTCACTTGTTCTGAGTTATATACAAATCTGATTTAAGACAGCTTTGCCTTTGACTGAAAGGAAATATTGTGAGTTAATGCAATAAGTTACCTTTGTACAGTATGGGGCTCATAAACAACAAAAAAAAAACTTCTAAAAAGTGGCCTAAATGGCTACTTGGACGACCAAAAAGCCTGATCGTCCAAGTGCCCAATATCAAAGCTGGTTTTAGACGTATCTAAAACCAGCTTAGGCCTTACCCCTGCCTCTAAATGCACAGAGACAAAAGAGACGTTTTTAGAGGAGGGGAAAGGGCGGGCGGTGGGCAGACCTAGACCTAGGCGTGCAGCAGGTATAACCAAAACTTTAGGCAGGTTGCCTAGACGGCACTTATACGTTTTGACTTAGACCAAGTCAAAACAGGTGTAAGTGCTGAAAAGGGACCGCTGAGCTGATTGTGACTGCTGTGATCAGCTCAGCGGCCCCAGCAACCTACCCCCTACTGCAATGATTGCGGCAGGAGAGATGCTCATCTCCCCTGCTGTGATCCACCCTTCCCCCCTCCCCAACAACGATCAGGGCAAGAGGGAGCCCAAGCCCTCTTGCCCCAGCGGCACCCCGACTCCCCGACAACGATCAGGGCAAGAGGGAGCCCAAGCCCTCTTGCCCCAGCGGCACCCCGACTCCCCGATTACGTTCGGGGCAGGAGGGAACCCAAGCTCTCCTGCCCCGGGCACCCCCGAACTCTCCAACAGGATCGGGGCAGGAGGGAACCCAAACACTCCTGCCCCGCGATCCCCAACCCCCCCCCGGCCGAATCCGTTGGAGCCAGGAGGGAGCCCAAGCCCTCCTGGCCCACGACCCCCTCTAACCTCCACCCCCCACTAAAATACAGGCAGGAGGGATTCCAGGCCCTCCTGCCCTTGACACAACCCCCCCAATGACCACACCCCCAAATCCATGACCCCCCCCCACCCCCACCTCCCTTCCCCGTACCTCAAAACATGTTGGCCGGACGGACGGGTGGGTGCCAAGCCCGCCCGTCCGGCAGGCCAGCCAACGCAGGAATGGGGCCGGATTGGCCCAAGCGGCTCTAACCCCTTGGGCTCCTCCTGTGGGCGGGGCCTTCGGCACATGGACCCAACCCAGCCCATGTGCTTAAGGCCCCGTCCACAGGAGGAGCCTAAGGCTCCTGGGCCTATTCTGGTTGGCCTAGGCGCTTCAGGCCCCACCTGTGGGCAGGGTTAGAGCCGCCTGGGCCAATCCGGCCCCATTCCTGCATTGGCTGGCCTACCGGACGAGCGGGCTTGGCACCTGTCTGTCCGGCCAACATGTTTTGAGGTACGGGGAAGAGGGGTGGGGGATCATGGGGTCGGCGGGGGGGGGCAATTGGGGCTTCGGGGGGGCGGTCGTTGGGGGGGGTTGTGTCGAGGGCAGGAGGGCCTGGGATCCCTCCTGCCCGTATAGTCACGGGCCAGGAGGGCTTGGGCACCCTCCTGGCCCCAACGGATTCGGCTGGGGGGGGGGTTGGGGATCGCGTGGCAGGAGGGCTTGGGCTCCCTCCTGCCCCAATCCTGTCGGGAAGTTCAGGGGTGCCCGAGGCAGGAGGGCTTGGGCTCTCTCCTGCCCCGATCCTGTCGGGAGTTCGGGGGTGCCCGGGGCAGGAGGGCTGGGGCTCCCTCCTGCCCCGAACGTAATCGTGGAGTCGGGGTGCCACTGGGGCAAGAGGGCTTGGGCTCCCTCTTGCCCTGATCATTTTCAGGGAGTCGGGGTGCCGCCGGGGCAAGAGGGCTTGGGCTCCCTCTTGCCCTGATCGTTGTAGGGGTGGGAGGTGGGTGGATTCTGTAACCGGTGTTGTTTTTGACAGACACCGGTTACAGAATCCAGTTTTTAGGCAAAGGACTGGATCCTCCTTCGCCTAAAAGCTCTTTTTTTAGACGTTTGGGGCTTAGGCTTTTTTTTGGTTGATTATAGGGTATAAGTTTAGACGTAGTGGTGGTCTAGGCGTTTAAACAGCTGAACGTAGAGGCAGGCCATTATCCCAAAAAAATTCCTTTTGGACGGTTTTTTTTTTATAATGGACATTTTCCCTGCTTCTACTTTCAATGTTTAAGGCCTTAGGCTAAAAGGGGACTTAGACGTTTTTTTTTTATTATGCCCCTCTATGCATTTTAGATCTAAATGAAAGCATCCATTCTGCCAAAATTTCACTGTTACTAACTTCATTTATGTAAAAATATGAGACAAATACAATTGATTTAGCCATAAATTGCTAGTCTCTAAAATCAAATAATGCTTGCCAGGGTTTCATGGGGTGTCGGGGGTTTGGGGTGTTTTGTCATTTTCTGTTTTGGTTTTGTCAAAATATAATGTAAAAGGTATAGATAGGCTTCCATTTTAGACATTTTAGAATTTTAGACATTTTAGAATTTCTGTGGCACAGTTTCCATAATTGAAATAAGATGACATGTTCTTATCACATCCTATGTGAACAAATATTATTTTATAAATAATTCACTATACAGCTAGAAGCTATTCAACCATTTTTCTAATTCTTCTAAAATGCCAAAGAACATATGAGTATTTGAAATTTGCGAGAGCTCTGCAGATTTAGCCACTACTATAGACCAAAATTAAGTACGGTAATCTTGGTTGCTATTCTGCAGACTCTTAATTTCATTTAAAACATCATATTACTTACACATACCCCCTCTTTTACGAACACGTAGCGCAGGTTTTAGCGGTGGAAACTGCTCCGACTGCTCATATGAGCGTCAGAGCAGTTACCACCGCTAAATCCCGTGCTACGTGTTCGTAAAAGAGGGGGATAGGGAGTCATTTTATAACTGGGGCACCTAAAAAATTCTCAAAAATGAACCTATTTTTTCAAGGTACATAAGCACACTGGCACAATTTAGTTTAAGAACAAGGAAGTTCTATCAGACTGCATATTCAAAACTGATGAACTGATATGATGAACAAACTGGAATCAGACATGGCAGAGACATCTGCAAAAATTAAGGGCCCAGAACTACAGTGGGTATTAAGACAATCAGCGTAAATGGGCCTCTGATTACTGGAGCCATGGAGAACAAAGGGCTAAAGCTATTGTATCATATTCTGGGGAAGACAGCCTCTTCTATATTCCCTCTAGGATATTTCATGGGTTTTCTCCTGTTTTCGAGATATCTATAATTCTAATTTAAATTTGTACATCTTGTTTATGCTTTCATTGTATAAGGAGAAACATTTTAAATTATGGTTTGTTTAATTATTTATTTTTGCTGTAGATTTAAAACCAAAGAAGATTCTTCATTACCTGATTCAGAAATCAGCTTGGATATTTTTAATTCTTTATTTTGCTGTAAAATAATTTTTTATTCCATAATTTTGTTTACTGTTCCAGAGGCTATTTTACTCTTAAAGTTACTGGTAGCTGGCAGCATCCTTTGTTTTCTGAAATAAGCTCATTTATTTTAGCAGAACATTGATGAAAAAATCATGTGCATCACCAAGAGGTACAAAAAATGAAATATGTCCATCATCTGAACAATTGTCTCATTGTCAAATGACAATATAATATGATTTGTCAAATTTAAAAATAGCAAATGGATTGTTTACTCTTTAAGAACTGTCATTTCCATCCACTAAAGCATAAATGAAATAACCAATATAAAAGAAAGATCAGGAAAGTCTATTCTCACTA
Organism: Geotrypetes seraphini; assembly: GCF_902459505.1. Classification (NCBI taxonomy): domain Eukaryota; kingdom Metazoa; phylum Chordata; class Amphibia; order Gymnophiona; family Dermophiidae; genus Geotrypetes; species Geotrypetes seraphini. The sequence goes on along the minus strand of NC_047086.1, from coordinate 307,680,809 downwards.
AGGAATTGTGTGTACAAGAATGAATATCCACTTTACTTTAGACATTCTATCAATAATTTTAATCTATAAAATTCTTGTTTGATTAAAATGATGGCTGATCTAGTCAGAAAAAGCTTGAAGGTAAAATTGCACTAACTGTTATGATCACTTCTTCTACCCACTTAGCGAGACATATACTTGATACTTCAGCTCCATTCTCTCTCTCCTGAGATATAACATTACTCTCTTTAGTTTCTATATCATGGATGGACATCTAGATATGATTACAGCAAATGATCCAAACCTATATCATTCAGTGAATGGTCACCTCTAGTCTGGTCAGATCATTATCTATGCAGATAATCATAGCAGATCACATAACAAAAACCAAAATTCAAAGGAAAGAATCAAGATTCAAGGGAAAATAGATGCACAGACATTCTGGGAAACAATGGGATCTACTCTACAATCTATTAATCTAAATCCTGACTGCAACCATATAGAATGGACAAAAAGTATGGAAACACTAAGGCCCAGATTCTCTAAAAGTGCGTCCCGATTTTAGGCAGCTGTAGGCGTCCTACAGCTGTCTAATCAGCCAATCGGGATGCACGTTTTTTAAAAAAAAAATCCTCCCCAGGCAGGCCGCCTATATTGAAGGCGAGGCCCGCAAGACACCTAGGCCCTGATTCTGTATAGGACGCCCGGGAGAGGCGTCCTATTCAGAATCGGCCTAAACTAAACCCCAATTCTGTAACCGGCGTCCATGTTACAGACGCGGGTTAGAGAATCGGGTTAGATTAGACACGGCCCGCTACACTTATCGCGGCAAGGGATCTCTCTGCCGCTATAAGTATAGCGGGCCGTGGCCCCTGACCGATCACTGGCAGGAGGGTGCCCAAACCCTCCTGCCCGAAGACGCACCCCCCCCCGACACTACCGACCGCCCCCCCCGACATTACCGATCCCCCCCCCCGACAATATCGGTCGCTGGCAGGAGGGTGCCCAATCCCTCCTGCCCGAAGACGCACCCCCCCCCGGCGCTAACAACCCTCACTCCACCAAACCTGTTCTTACAGATGGGTCTTGCACGTCGAGCAAGCAGGCACGCCTCGTCGAAATGAGGCGGGCCCGCCCCTTCCCGGCCCATCCCGCCGAAGCCTAAGGTCTGATTGGCCCAGGCTCTAGAAGCCTGGACCAATCAGGCCTTAGGAATAGCGGGTCCGCCCATCCCTACTAAGTCTAAGGTCTGAATGGCCAAACAAGGCAATGAGGATAATGGGGGAAATTGAACTGGAGACTGAAGCCAAAAAAGAATAGATATTTTAAAAGAAGTCATAGCAATAACTAAAGCTTTATCAAAAAACAAGTCATCTGGTATCAACTGTATTCCAAATAAATTAATAAAAGGCTCAAAAGGTGCTATCATGGCCCTCACTTGAATGTATCAACAGATTTGGAAAGAAAAACCATGGCCAACCAATTAGAGAAGATAACTGTACCAACTAGAGAATGCATAAATTCTACATGCCAGCAAAACATTGCTGAAAATAATACAATGAATGCTCCAATAATACATAGATACATGAAGGCAGATAAAGGCCAAATGGTCCATCTAGTCTGCCCATCTGCAGTAATCATTTTCTCTTCCTCTCTCCAAGAGATCCCACATTCCTATCCCATGCTTTCTTGAATTCAGACACAGTCTCTGTCTCCACCACCTGTTCCATGCATCTACCACCCTTTTAGTAAAAAAAAGTATGTCCTTAGATTACTCCTGAGCCTATCACCTCTCATTCTAAAGCTTCCTTTCAAATTAAAGAGACTTGACTCATATCATATATCCCCTCTCCTGCCTTTCCTCTAAAGCAGGGGTAGGGAACTCCGGTCCTCGAGAGCCATATTCCAGTCAGATTTTCAGGATTTCCCCAATGAATATGCTTGAGATCTATTTGCATGCACTGCTTTCAGTGCATATTCATTGGGGAAATCCTGAAAACCCGACTGGAATATGGCTCTCGAGGACCGGAGTTCCCTACCCCTGCTCTACCCCTACATATTGAGATCTTTAAGTCTGTCTCCTTATGACAAAGACCACGCACCATTTTAGTAGCTTTCCTCTGGACTGACTCCATCCTTTTTATATCTTTTTGAAGGGGCAGTCTCAAGAATTGTACACAATATACTAAATGAGGCATCAATACCTCCTTTTTCCTACTGGCTATACCTATACTCCCTAGCATCCTTTTAGCTTTCTCCTCCACCTTTTTAACCTGTTTCACTACCTTAAAATCATCTCATGTAATCACACCCGTGTCGCTCTTCTGTCGTGCACATAAGTTCTTCACCCCTAAACTGTACCGTTCCTTCAGGTTTTTGCAGCCCAAATGCATGACCTTGCATTTCTTAGTATTAAATTTTAGCTGCCAAATTTCAGACCATTCTTCAAGCTTCGCTAGGTCTTTCTTCATGTTATTCATGAAGGATAGTTTAAGTTTTTGAGTGGGCCTGGTGGTGTCAGGGCTCGAGGAGTTGTAAGAAAGCGGGATTAGTGGAGGAAGGATGCTGTGTAGAATCTTAAAAGCTAGGCAGGTGCATTTGAAATGAACTCTGGAAATTATTGGGAGCCAGTGAAGTTTGGACAGAAGTGGGGAAACATGATCGAAGATCAGTTTGGCCGCAGTGTTCTGAATTAGCTAAAGTCTTTGAAGACTTTTTTTAGTTAGATTTAGATAGATGGAATTGCAATAGTCTAGTCTGGAGAGGATGATAGATTTAACAAGGATGGTGACATGTTGTTGGCGGAAGCAGGATCTCACTTTCCTCAGCATGTGGAGGCTAAAGTATGATTTTACCAGGGAGTTGAGGTGTTCATTGAAGGAAAGAGAAGAGTCGATAATGATGCCTAGGACTTTGCTAGAGAACTCGAGTTGCAGTGTGGCTCCAGAGGGAAATGAGAAGAGGGTAGGTAGCTGGTCTAGTTTTGGGCCGAGCCAGAGTAGTTTCGTTTTGGACTCGTTCAGTTTCATTTGAACTGAGAGGGACCAGGATTGGAGTTTCATTATTCAGGCTGTGATGTTCTCAGAGAGGTTGGTAAGGTTCGAGTCTGTCTTGAGAAGGACAAGGATGTCATCAGCATATGTATAGATAGTTTCGAAGGGGGACAGATAGAAAAGTTTCAGGGAGGACATATATAGATGTTGAAGAGAATAGGGGATAGGGATGATCCCTGCGGGACTCCGCAAGTCAGTTTCCAAGGAGCGGACGTGGTGCCATTTGTGTTGACAGTTTAACATTATACATTATACAGTTTAACATTATACATTAAACATTATACACCATATCTTATCCTGAGCTACCTTATTCCATAATAAAAAATAATTCATTTAGACTTTCTAATAATTAAAACAACTCCCCAGATCTAAAACCACTAAGAATCTCTCCCAGCAGCATTATTTATTTATATTACTAGGACTATAACCAAATATACTATATAATACATAGTAAATTCATTAAGAACTGCAGTATTCCTTCAATTAATTAATAAAACAATTATTCAAATCATTAAGATGAAGATATATACTCATAAGCAATAGCCAGATGAAAATAGTAAAAATCAATAAACCAATAGGAAGAGCACCCAAATTCATTACCCTATTAATCATGTAATATTAATAATGATTAATTAAAAAAAGAAGAATTACCAAATTCAATAAAGGAAAAATCAAAATCACTGCAAAGTAAACTCATCATTCTACTCTAATAAAAATATAGGAGTAACTTAATAAGAATATATAGCCTTCAAACTGTCTTTGGAAGAAGGGACTCAGTCTTAGAAGTATTAATCTTCCTTCAAGACGCTGTATCTTTCTGAATCCATCACCACCAATTACATCCAGGATGTAGAAGAAGATGATTTACTCATTTCAGGGAACTGATGTCAATCTAAATTCTTATTTTCCTCTGTCATTTTGCATCTACTGTGCCAGATAAGTCTCCAATTTGTAATCCACATTATACTGCATCTATTCAATTTCTAATGGGATTCCCATCAACACTTGTGTTGCATTCCACCAGTCTTTTCCCACCTCATAAATATGTTGTTAGATGCTAGATGTTAGAGGAAATCTTTTCAGTGCAGGCAGCATTTCTTCTGAAGATGGTTTGCAATGCTGAGATTTTGCATAACTGTTTGTGATGGTCACTATGGAATCCAACTGAGCTGTGCTCATCATTATTTATACCAAACAGCATGATATAAGCAATATCCAGACTAAGGAGCAGATATACAGGTAACGCAAGGGCCCAGTACTTTTAAGGCCAATATGTAAGTCCAAGGAGTGCAGTCAGGGCTCAGGGACATACGTCCATGACAGGTAAAGAATAAAACCAAACTGGGAGCTCAGTCTTGATAATCTGAAATGTCACTTGCTGCCTGAATATGACTTTACAAAAATATTTTCTCCTATTTAAGTCTATTTAAGAATAGGACTGAATTGTAATAAATTCAAAACCCATTCCTTGTCCAGAACTTTGTATAACGTCCATAAGAAAAGTCAAGCTAAAATTATTCCTTGTCACTCTCCGATGTCATTGGATCTAAGTGCTGGTTAATGTATTCGTGCAGTTTGATCCTCTGCAAACTGTTCATTCACCTCTTTATATACACACATCTTCAGACTTATGCTTGCATGCTGCTACACAAATAATTACATTACATTAGTAATTTCTATTCCGCCATTACCTTGCAGTTCAAGGCGGATTACATATGAATTGTGAGGACATTTACAGGTATATAAGGAGTAGTCTGGACATTTTCCAAGTTGTTAAGGATAGGAGAGTATTGCAGGTGATGCTTGAGATAGATCTAGCTGTGTTAGTTTGGTTTTATATATTTTTTGAATAGTAGGATTTTTGTTTCTTTTTTGAAGGTTTTGTAGTCAGTTGTCAAGATCAGTAAGTTGGAGAGTTGGTGGTCCTGTTTTGCTGCTCAAGTAGCAAAGAGGTTGTCGTACAGTTTTTTTCATTTGATGTTTTTTGTTGGAGGGTGCGTGAATGGTGAGTGGGTTCTCCCATGTCTGGTTGAAGTGGATTGAATTAGTCGGTTGTTCCAATAAGTTGGGCTGTTAATCAGGAAGAGATTCAGAGCAGCAGAAGGGCCCATAAGGAACACTGTTATTGAGGAGGAGATTCTAATTCTAGTCATTGTAATCTGGCTTCTATATCCTAAGAAAATTTGCCAAGTCCTGGTCTAAACACTATCCAGACATGCATTTTTAATGTTATGGTCACTCTTCCTTCTAGTTTAAGACTGGAATGTTCCTTGCAGAAATTTAAAACTGATTAAAGAAGTTAGGGCTCTTCAGCTTGGAAAAGAGATGGCTGAGAGGAGATATGACTGATGTCTACAAAATCCTGAATAGTGTAGAATGGGTACAAATGGATTGATTTTTTTTACTGCATCAAGATTTACAAAGAATAGGGGACACTTGAAGTTACAAAGTAATACTTTTAAAACCAATAGGAAGTAATATTTTTTCACTCAGAGAATAGTTAAGCTCTGGAATGTATTGCTAGAAGATGTATTAAGAATGGTTAATGTAGCTGGCTTTAAAAAAGGTTTGGATATATTCCTGGAGGAAAAGTCCAGAAACTGCTGTTGAGACAAACATGGGTGAAGCCACTGCTTGCCTTGGATCGCTGCTACTATTTGGGTTTGCTGCTACTATTTGGGTTTTTGCCAGGTACTTGTGAATTTGATTGGCCTCCGTGAAGACGGGATACTGGGCAAGATGGAGCATTGGTCTGACCCAGTGAGGCTATTCTTAAGTTTTTATGATTTTTTTTTAAAGACATTTTTTATTTTGAGATGTATTATCTTGATTCCCCAATCTTCCTCTAGCTCTCTGCTTCATCTGATTTTGGAAGCCTAGGTATGGGACCACAGACTCTTGTAAAACATGCTTACTATACTTTCGGCATTGTAATTTCCTATTCTGTCCTACTTTCAGTACCGGTATATACTTTTAAAAAAACTATGTACACTACTTAGAAAGTTTGCTAAATGATATAGCAAGTATTAAATAAATGTGAAACTTGTTATAAGGATATAATAATGTTATAACAAGGCATTTAGGTTTATAGAGCAGGAAGGTGCTTATTTTACTTAGGTGCCTCCATATTTTTATAAAATACTAGCACAAATCCTGCAAAATTACTGCAGAAATTCAGCCTTTACTGAAGGTGTGGGCATCATACCTGTTTGCATGTATCATATACACACAAACCTCAAAGTACACAAGTTAGATGAAATTTTTTTTTTAATTAAAAAAGCCGTCTTGTGTAAAGCTCTGGTGGTGTGCATTTAATCAGCTTTGTGGAAATATAGAATCAGATGGTCTTGCATGAGAGTAACAGGTGGGAAGTAGCATACATGTGTATTGAAGCAAGTAAAAAGTTTCTAGTACATACCAAACTAGAGAAGACTGGATACCTGCCCCCCCAACATTATGAAAACTGCTCCAATCCATTTTAAGACCAATATGTTAGCATGGGTTAACCTATTACTAACCACTGGCAGTTTCCCAGCAGAACAAGGCCACATTTCAATAACTCCTATCATAAAAAACAAGAAAGAACCATCTAGCTCCCCAGCCAACTACAGACCTATCGCTAGTATCCCGCTATTCACCAAAATGACAGAAGGGGTGGTAAACGCCGAACTTACCACATACCTAGATAAATTTGATATCCTAAATGACAACCAATCAGGCTTTCGCTCCAACCACAGCACCGAAACCATCATAGCCTCCCTCCTAGACCACATACACACACTCTTCAGTCGGGGAACCAGTGCCCTGATCATACAACTGGACCTGAGCAGTGCATTCGATCTAGTCGACCATGACATTCTCCTAGACTGCCTTGCCTACATTGGCATCTCCGGCCAGGTTCTTAACTGGTTCAATGGGTTCCTACGGAACAGATCCTACAGGGTTTTCAAAAACGACTCTCTTTCCTACCCATGGGAAAACTCCTGTGGTGTGCCACAGGGCTCCCCCCTGTCCCCCACCCTGTTCAACATATACCTCACCTCCCTAGGAAACCTCCTGCAAAGCCTCAAGCTAAAATTCTTTATATACGCAGACGACATTACCATAGTCATCCCTCTAACCAGTTTCACCCAAGAGCTCCTCAACTCCCTCACAAGCATAATTAGTCAGATAGAACTCTGGATGCTAACCTTTAGACTAAAACTAAACCCAGACAAAACAAAATTCTTCCTAGCAACCCCCAATGACAAAATCAAAGACACCACAATTCAAGTGAAAGGATCCACATTCCCCCTTGAACAAACCTTAAAAGTTCTGGGAGTAACACTGGACAAACATCTATCCCTCGAGAAACACACTGATATCACAGTCAGGAAAAGTATCTCGACTCTATGGAAACTCCGCACCATAAAAAAATACTTTGACGACTCTTCATTCCGCCTCCTAGTGCAATCCTCCATACTCAGCATACTGGACTACTGCAACATCATCTACTTAGGCTCCACAAAGAAAACCATCAGGAGACTAAGGATGATCCAGAACACCGCCGTCCGCCTCATATTTGGCCTGAAAAAATGGGACCATATCACCCCTTTCTACCATAAACTTCACTGGCTCCCTCTAGAATCCAGAATCATATTCAAATTCGCCTGTTTTTGCTACAAAACGTTATTTGGCTTATCCCCAAGCTACATCACCCCTTACTTCACCCTTAACCACAACTACAAGAACGCCCGTAAAATTCAACTCTTCGCCTTCCCCTCCCTAAAACTATGCCACTCAAAAAAATTCCTAGACAAAACCTACGCCTTCCAAGCCGCCAAACTAAACCCTTGGCTAGCCCAAATGGTCCTCAAGGCCCACAACTACCTCGACTTCAGAAAATTACTCAAAACTCACCTATTCCGAGACCAAGACCCTCAATGCCCCTTCCAATCCTCTTCCCCCCCCTTCTGATCCTCGCCCCCCCTGTTCTCCCTCCTCTTCCCACTACTTCTCTCCTTACTGTTCGCAACTCTATGACCATTTTGATATGTAACCACTTGTAATTACTCTCTCCTTGCTGTCTGCTACTCTATGATCAATTTGTGTAACCACTCGTAATCTCTGTCAAACTACTCCATGATCAATTTGATATGTAACCACTTGTAATCTCTGTCTAAATAATGTGAACCGCCTAGAACTCTTCGGGGTATGGCGGTATACAAAAATAAAGTTATTATAAATAAAGTTATTATTAGTGGGATCTTTTAATGTCACCCATGCTGTGAGAAGTTGCTCTACTGCTTGTCCTCAAAGAACTATCAATTCCCCATCAAATTACAGGTCAGGAATCTTGGGATACTGTAGGTCTCTCTTATTTTGACTCCATATATTCAGGTAATTTTAATAACTCCTATCACTGTAACATATTTAAAATCTCTCTCCATATATCAAGGAGGCGAGTCTGATCAAAGTGGTCCATACTAAGATGCCGTCACAGCTATAGTACAATAATTTCAGACTGCTACAGCATGATTGAGAGAGGCTTGCAAGCAGGGTGAATACATCACCCCATTCATTCAAAAACTAGAGTAGTTACCAGTACCCTACAGGATCAAATTTAAAACTCTAGGTCTGACCTCCAATGCTATTATAGGGAATGGTTCCTAAACAACTTGGCTATTAATTCGATTGGGAACCTCAAAATCAACTTACTAAACAAACAATGTACCTAAACCAATGATCAATATAAATACTATTGGGATATTCACAAATAGTTATATGAGTATTTTTTCAGATTTTTAGAGGCTGTCCAGAGTATATTATATGTGTCTTCATTCTGTGATTTCCTGTTGTACTTACTTTTTAAATTAATACAATTTATTTTTGATAGAACTTATCTTTTCAGAAGAATACTGGTTCATTAATCACCCTACTCGACATGAATTCATATTTCAATTTCTTCTTTAGGGTTGAGATGGCTCTTTGCAATATCCTCTCCTCTCTGTAAACCTCCCCCATTATCGCTTCCAAATTGTAATTCCCTGTATATTATTCATTGTAATTCCGACTTATTATGCACACTCTTCCACTTAGCCTATGTATCTCAAATCCCTGGTTCCAATTCCTAGCTTATTTCCTGTTCCAAACATATGTATCTTGTTGTAAACATATGTCTCCTGCTGTAAACACTGCACGACCTTCTTTGTAAACCGCTTTGAACTTATGGTATAGCGGTATATAAGAAATAAAATTATTATTATTATTATTATTATAAATATACAACTACAGTAGCAAGCATTCAAAAAGGTTTTCTCAAAACTGACTTATTAAAAAGATAACAAATATAAATCCTCTTAAAAATATATATATAAATCCTTATTAAAACATTTTCAAAAGACATGCACAAGCTACATTTCTTCTTACCAATACTCTCTTCATAGAACTCACTAGCCTTTAAATGTATTAGCTGTTTCTACAATTGCTGTACAACATGAGCAAGTTGCCTCCCATCCAATCAGATCATTATACTAGTGACATCCAATCCAGCTCTTCATTTAGTCCTATTGGAGTGAGTGCTCCTTGATGTTTAATAGTTTCTCAATGTTTTGAATACGTGCTATTGTAGTTGCATATTTATAATGAGGCACCTCGACCCTGATGTTTAATAGTTTCTCACTGTTTTTGAATGCTTGCTACTGTAGCTGTATATTTATAATGATCCTGAAGAAGAAATTGAAATGTGGATTCATGTCAGGAAGACTGATTAATGGACCAGCATTCTACTGAGAAGATAAGTTCATAGAAACATATAGAAACATAGAAAAAGCGGCAGAAAAGGGCTATAGCCCACCAAGTCTGCCCATTCCAAGTATCCCCCCCCCTGAATTTACTCCCTTAAAGATCCCATGTGAGTATCCCATTTTTTCTTAAAATCCGTTACGCTGCTGGCCTTTATCACCTGGGGTGGGAGTCTGTTCCAATGATCCACCACTCTTTCGGTGAAGAAGTACTTCCTGGGATCGCCATGAAACTTCCCTCCCCTGATTTTCAGCGGATGCCCTCTGGTGGTTGAAGGTCCCATGAGCCAGAAGATATCATCTTCTGACTCGATGCGTCCCGTGATGTACTTATACGTTTCAATCATATCTCCCCGTTCTCTTCTTTCCTCAAGTGAGTACAGCCTCAACTTCTTTAGTCTTTCTTCATACGTGAGATCCTTGAGCCCCATGACCATCCTGGTGGCCATTCGCTGAACCAACTCGATCCTCAGCACGTCCTTTTGGTAGTGTGGGCTCCAAAACTGAACACAGTACTCCAAGTGAGGCCTCACCATGGCTCTGTACAACGGCATCATAACCTCAGGTCTCCTGCTGACGAAACCTCTACGGATACACCCCATCATTTGTCTTGCCCTGGAGGAAGCCTTCTCTACTTGATTGGCAACCTTCATATCCTCACTAATGATTACTCCTAGATTGCGTTCCGCCATAGTTCTAACCAAGGTCTCACCATTTAGTACATAAGTTCTCTGTGGGTTTCTCCTGCCCAAGTGCATTATCTTGCATTTTTTAGCATTGAAGCCTAGCTGCCAAGTTTTTGACCATTGTTCCAGCAGCAGTAGGTCGTGTGTCATATTATCAGGTGATAAGCCACTGCCTACTATGTTACAAAGTTTGGCATCGTCGGCGAACAGTGATACTCTTCCTCTAAGTCCTTTCGTCATATCTCTTATGAATAAATTGAATAGAATCGGACCCAGGACCGATCCCTGCGGCACTCCACTGATCACGTCCGATGCTTTGGATGGGGTACCGTTTACTACCACCTTCTGAAGTCTACCGCTCAGCCAATCCCCAACCCATGTAGTTAGAATGTCTCCTAATCCCATCGATTTCAGCTTGTTCAGTAATCTTCGATGAGGGACGCTATCAAATGCTTTACTGAAGTCCAAGTATACCACGTCCAGTGACTCTCCAGCGTCCAGTTGTCTGGTAACCCAGTCAAAAAAGCTAATCAGATTAGATTGGCAGGATCTACCCCGGGTGAACCCGTGTTGGTGTGGATCACGCAGTTTTTCTTTGTCTAGGATTGTGTCAATATTCTGTTTGATCAGTGTTTCCATGAGTTTACACACTATAGACGTGAGACTCACTGGTCTGTAGTTTGCTGTCTCTGTCCTGCAGCCCTTTTTGTGGAATGGGATTACGTTGGCTGTTTTCCAGTCTAAGGGGACCCTTCCTGTGCTTAGGGAAAGATTGAAAAGAACAGATAATGGTTCTGCCAGGACTTCCCTTAACTCCCTGAGCATTCTGGGGTGTAGGTTATCCGGCCCCATGGCTTTGTTTACTTTGAGTCTTGAAAGTTCGCTGTAGACACTACTGGGCGTAAATTCAAAATCTTGAAATGGGTCTATTCGGTTATCTCCCGTCTGCAGCTGTGGACCAGCTCCCGGCGCTTCGCGGGTGAACACTGAACAGAAGTATTGGTTTAATAATTCTGCCTTCACAGAGTCTGATTCTGCAAAGTTACCGTCCGATTGCTTCAGGCGTACTATCCCATCTTTGTTTCTTTTCCTGTCACTAATATAGCTGAAGAAAGATTTATCCCCTTTCTTAATTTTCCGTGCTAGCTCTTCCTCCATTCGGAGTTTGGCCTCTCTGACTGCTGTTTTGACAGCTTTGGATATGTATAGATAGTCCTCTTTCGTCCCCTCTCTGCCTAAATGTTTGCAGGTGATAAAAGCGTCTCTTTTCTGTTTAACTAGGTCTGAAATTTCTTTACTGAACCATTGGGGTCTTTTGTTTCTCCTGTGTTTACTTACTGTCTTTATGTATCGGTCTGTTGCTACGTGTAGTATAGACTTCAGAGACGACCACATATCCTCTACATTGTCAGTTTTTGCTTGTTTATGTAGCTCTTGATTGACGAAATCTCCCATGCGGTTGAAGTCTGTGCCTCTAAAGTTGAGAACCCTTGTTGCTGTGTTTGTTTTTGGGAAACCTTTCTTGAGGTTGAGCCAAACCATATTATGGTCGCTGGAGGCCAGTGTGTCTCCTACTGAGACTTCCGTGACGCTATCTCCGTTGGTGAGAATCAGGTCTAGTAATGCCTGGTCCCTGGTGGGCTCCAATACCAATTGCTTGAGACGTGCACCCTTTATGGAGTTTAATATTCTTCTGGTGCTACTCGTAGTCGTGGAGAGTGTGTTCCAATCTGCATCTGGCATATTGAAGTCTCCTAGTATTACTGAGTCCCCACGCAGTGTGATGTTCTCTATGTCCTCGATTAATTCCATGTCTTTGTCCTCCTGTTGCCTGGGAGGTCTATATATGACACCAAGGTATAGGCATTTTTCATTCCCTCTGGCCAGGTTCACCCAGAGGGATTCCCCAGTGTATCTAACATCTGTGATTCTGGTGGTTTTGATGCTTTCCTTAGTGTATAGCGCTACTCCTCCTCCCAATTTACCCACTCGGTCGCAACAAAGTAGGTTGTACCCTGGTATAACCATATCCCACCCATGCGATTCCGTGAACCAGGTTTCGATTCCGTGAACCAGTTCTATCACAAAAATAAACTTTAATAATAAAAACCCCATTAAGTACAGAAAGTTTTAAGGAAGAAAAATCACAGAATGATTACACATACGAAAAAAATGAATCAATGAAAATTTGAGCTGTATTGTTAAGGAATAATAAACTCTTGACAGCCATCTCAAGATCTGAAAAAATACTTATATAACTAACTGGGAATATCCCAATAGTATTTATATTGATGATTGGGTTCGGTACATTGTGTATTAATCATAGGAAATGAGCCATAATATTTAAAGAATAGATTAACCCTTGGCATACCATTGAGACCTTTAGGAGCAGGGTGTCACTTCACATGATTTCCTCATGGAAGGAAATAAATTGTTGTGACACTTAGGAGTAGCCTCCAAATTCAAATTCATTCTCAGTGGGGCTATGCCTATCAAGAGGTTACCTCTACTTTAGGAATCAGATGAAAGCCTAGATCTTCTTCCAAATTATTAACCACGCTAGTGACTAACTAGCACATCACTCATACTGCATCAGGAATATCCTTGTCGCATATTGCTTGAGACTTGTTCCACGTATTATATTCAACTATGCATATAGTTTATCCTCATTTAATTGCCCACATTTTTAACCCAACACCTTTATCTTACCAGCCTTGTTTGTTTATATGTCTCATTTGCATACATAAATGTTCTGCCTATTAAGATGTTTCATCTGTGTTATTTTGACATTGGATCATCTCTCTGTTATATGAATGTTCTCCTGCTGCTGCTTTAATATGTACAATACTGACACAATATATTATTGCTTGTACTACTGTTTAATTTAATTTGCTTATTTCCAAGTTTACTTCACTGGTCTAATTATATATTATGTTGCCATCTGGTCATTTTGCTACAGCAATTCTGTTAGTACAATTATAAGTTGCCTGTATCAAACTATATATGTTGTTTACTGCCTTGGGTGAATCTCTCTTTATTAAGATTTATTAATCACTTTTACAAAGAGTACCTGTATTTAGAACTTATTTTCCTCTGTGCATCATTTTGTATTTTTCCACATTAAATTTCATTAGTCATTAAGATGGCTAGCCTCCTAATCTCATAAAATCCTTTTTTAATTTCTAACAATCCTTAGTTTTAATGACTGAATAATTTTATGTCAACTGCAAATTGTATCATCTCACTTGTTGCCTTCTTTTCCAGATCATTAAAGAATATGTTAAAACAGGACAGGGTCCAATTTTCTATTGGTCAGACAGATAAAACTCATCCTAAACAAACACATGCATATTAATTAAAGCCTACACCAATTACCTCTAAGTGACTCCGCCGTTCTGCAATTACTCTTTCATCCTTGTTACCAAATAGCTTCTTTGGTGGAAATTCCAAAGTAGAAAGCTGTAACAGATGGAAAGACAGTGTAAACTCTAAAATTTTTATTTACCCATTCCTTGGAGGGAAAAGAAGCTCATACTAATCAGATGATCAGAAAAATAAAACAACTTTGGTATTTGGTATCCACCAAGGTTTGGCCTATTACAAAAGCCCTTAGGAGGGCTATTCAAACCACCCTTTGAGAGATTGTCTTGTGGAAGTTTCATCAGGAAATTCATATAATACCTGATATGACCAATTTGTGGGGAAGAACAGAGTAACAAAAGAGAGTCTATGAACAGCTTACTGTAGCAGGGACTTTAGCCCAGCTGATAATGTTGACTGTGTTATCATTCTGGTCTTTGCAATTTTTCTTCTCTTTTCTAGAAACATATCAATATTCAAAATGTTTTCCTGGCCAACTTGAGGAGGGTGAATATGGGTATAATGAACATATTTTAAATATTTTGCTTCAAGATGTGGAACACATTAACTACCTTATTATCATAGGCACAACCCTCACTGATTGAGGAATATTAGCCTTCTATAGATTAAAGTCAGATTGTGAGCCTACCGGGATAGATAGGGAGAAATTCCTGAGCAACTGAATGTAAACCACTTAGGCTATAAGCAGTATATAAATACTAAAATAAATAATTAAATAAAACAAAGTGGGGAAGGGCTGGCTTTGTACATTGGCAGTGTTGTATACTACCATGTAGAGGACCAAGGTTCGATTCCTAGGTCATCTACTATTTCCTGTGTTGGATATGTCAAAGTAGTGTTCAGAGTCCCTGGGGGAGGAAGGATTCAAAGTAACTTTACAACAATGACACCCAGATGTCAAATTTCAGATTCCTGAATTCAGAGTTCAGAAAGGAGCCCCAGGGACTGTCAAGAGAGCTATCTCACCTGGCATATATTTGGCAGCAAATGAGACCTCGAGCAAGCATGAAGGGTAGGGTATGCATCAAGAAGAGAGAAAAGGGACTTAAGATAGAACTACAGCGATATAGATGAGAAGTAAATTTGAATTGCATTTCTGGCATATTTTTAGAGACAAAATATTTTCCAATTTCCTATCAAAACTAAACATTTTGAAGATTGGTGCCTAGTAATTTTCTTGTTGCTCAGTTCTACACATTTTTGGTGTGACTGCAACAACTTAGGACTCCTTTTACTAAGGTGCGCTAAGCATTTTAGCACGTGCTAAATAGCATGTGCTAACCACGCGCTAAACGCTAACGAGTGCATGTTAGTCTATGGATGCATTAGCGGTTAGCGCCTGCTAAAACACAGAGCACACCTTAGTAAAACAGGGGGTTAATCTTATTCTGTTCTATAATCGCTTCATAGTCCTGTTTCCATATCTGACTATCTGTTCATCATGTTTCCCTATCTGTAAATGCCAACGCATCTGAATAAATGGGAGAGACTTAATTTGCAAAAGATTTCTATCATTGTGTTTCAAGGGATGCATCTTTTCAGAAATCAGGAGCAAGGTCCTAAAAAGAAATAACAAAGGCTAGTATGTTTTCATTTATTTATTAATGTGATAATTAAATTACTATTCATGAATTTCAGATAAACAGGATCAAAGTAATAAATACAGATAAAGATAAAATGTACTTTAATATAATGTCAAGTTTTCACAGATATATCATAAGGTACGGTTGGAATACAATTAATGAAATCATTCAGGTTTATCATTTGAAAGTTACATGGGTATTTTCAATTTTAATTCAATAAATATACATACACATGAAGCCATTTAATCTATGCAGTGAATTATAACAATTACAATAGCATTTGTATTCTGTTACATACCAAAAATTATTAGATCGGTGTGGATTAACACCACAAATTAAACATCTAATGAATGCAAGTAAAATGTCTTAATTCTCTACTTACAGGATGTGTTAACATTATCACTCATGTTTTTGTTCAGGATGTAACATATCATATGGTAGCATATTTTGCCTTTCAGATAAATATTAGTTGCTCATATCAGGCAAATTCATCAACTAACAAGCATCTATCTGGCAGAGTTCATGAAACATCCTTGTCATATATATGTCTAACTAATGCTATAAATATTTCATCCATCCCAGCTTTGAGAAATGCTAATAATGAAAACTCAAAGGGCAGCAGTAATTCTCACTGCTGAGTAGATGGATGTATTTCTGACTACTCAGAATTAATGGCACATCCCAGAGACACACTCAAACAGCTGTCATGGGGAAATATGTCTACAAACAAATAAGTAATATTCAGTTTTGATTTGCTGCAGATAGAGAGCAGCAGCTCTTTAGGACAATTCAGATTGATTATTATTAACAGTGTAATAAGCAAGCTTTCTGCAATGTACACATAGCTATAAAGGACAAAATCTGAATACCCTGTAATACAGATGACTAATAAATATGGAACGACTGCATGTGTTTTACTGCAGGACTCCTGCACTAAAAATTGCATGCATGCTGCTTAATTCAGTGTAAATGATCATAATGTAGGATGTGGTGCACTTTTGCCTCTAGGAGTTTCTTTAGTTCTTTGCTTGCCCCTCCCCCCTTCTTTTTTTGTTTTTTTCAATTCTTTACTCAGTACAAGAGCCAAATATTTCAATCCCAGAAAGAACTAGTCACAGTATTATTAGTGCAACATATCTAATACTTGTGTTGCCAGACATCCAATTTTGGGTGGACCTGAGTCCAAAGTGGGTGGGCACATTTTCTCTCCTCCACTTCCTGATCGCTCTTTATCCTACCTAGAGAATTGCACAAGGGCAGGGATGAAGAGAGAGCCCATGGGGACGGTGTGGGGACGGGGACAGAGATTAACTTTGTCTCTGTGTCATTGTTTAAAAACTTGAGACTAGTATTAATATGTAAAAACTTAACGCATCTTAGACAATTGGCAAATGAATTCAATGATTAAAAAAAAAAAACCTGCAGAAGCTGCTTTTGGATTTCAATAAACTATTGTTAAATGACATAATTTCTGTCTTGAATGCCATCTGCAACATCCTTCCATCATGTGCCCAACTGCTCAAGCATCTTACTGTTACTACAACAGATTCATCCATCGTTGCTAGCATCAAGGAACATTTCTAACATTTAATAGATACTAATTTTCCTGTTTAGCCACTATACAGTTTAGGTTCTGTTCTACACCCATGTCTGAAAGACAATCCAATTACCTTTCCAGATGATGTAAAAACATAGGCAACTGAATCTTTGAGAAGGTTGTACCAAAACCATAGGAATGGGAGGCTCTATTTGTGATTTATAAACAATTGTATAGAATATTGTCCCTTTTTATACTTTAATAAACAGTTTTAAATATAAAATCATAAATGTTTGAGGTTTGTGCAAATGAGGACAGAGTCCACGGGGTTCAGCACAGGGTCCATAGGGATGAAGGACAGAGCTCACAGGGATGGATATGGAGCCTGTGGGGTTGGGGACAAAGCCCACAGGGATAGGGTGGGTATGGGGACAGTGACAAGAAAATAAAGCAAGCAGGGATGGGGACAAACTTTATCTCCGTGTCATTCTCTAAGAGGGTCCCAATTCCTATCAGTCTCCTCTCCTGAGTTCTATGCCATTCATTTGAGTGGCAGAAAAGAAGGAAAAGAGGACAAAGCCCTCCATCTACTGGTGTTATATAATCAGTAGGAGTATAAACTGCCTATACTTGTGTGCATAAGGTCTGCTTTAGCCTACCTTAGGCCTCTGAACCAAACTATAACTACATCATAAGCAAATTGTTAAGAAATCCTTTGGTGCATTGCATCTTAGATTGACAACTTCCAAGAGCATATTTTTGTGAAAGGACTGTTTACAGTCTTTATCACCTTGTGAGAAGCTGGGGGAAAGAAAGGTTCACAAAGATAAAGGGCTGTGGTATCTTTTTCAGCACCCGTGTTAGTGACCCATCCTAAAATAGTCTGATAAAGCAAAGATACTTACCTGTAGCAGGTGTCTTCTGAGGACAGCAAGCATACAGTCAAACCTCGGTTTGCGAGTAATGCGGTTTGTGAGTGTTTTGCAAGACGAGCAAAACACTCGAACAAACTTTAACTCGCAAACCAAGCATTGACTCGATAAGCGAGCTGCCACCACGCCACCCTGGGAACCGGCTTCGTTTCTCCCCAGAGACCAATGGCGCTGCTCCCTCCCTTCACAACCATCAGTACTGCTGTCCATCTCTTCCTTCCACTGACCAGTGCGCTGGTGCTGAAAGTGCCTGCCGCTGCTTCCATGCTGGGCTGCTGCAGCGCCTTGAGCATCTGTGCATGCTCAAGGCCTCTGGATCTCACCCTCTTCGATATTCTCTGGTGCACGGGTAAGCACAGGGCTGGTCAGTCGGGGGAGGAGGTGGACAGCAGTACTGAAAGTCGCGAAGGGAGGGAGCAGCGCCGGTGGCCTCAGGGGAGAAGCAAAGCTGGTTCCCGGGTTGGCCTCGGGGTGTGTGTGTGTGTGTGTCAATGTGAAGGACAGCAGTGGGAGAAATGTTGGAAGGGATATGGATCGGGGGGGGGGGGGGAAGATGTATTGTCAGTGGAACAAATCATCCGAGTTGCTGTTATTTTTTTATGGGGAGCTTTGCTTTGATATACGAGCACTTTGGATTACAAGTATGCTTCTGGAACAAATTATGCTCGCAAACCAAGGTACCACAGTATTCTCACATGTGGGTGATGTCATCCACGGAACCCAGTATAGACACTACCAAGTAAACTGTCACTTTAAATCTTTAGGCAGGGAGATTTAAGATGGCATCCTGAATAGATGCATCTATCGAAGTTTCTTTCAAGCTCAGCATCCCTCAACTTACCTGAAGATGGAGAAGGAGAGTAAGGGAATGGTGTGTCGGTTTCCTCCAGTGCTGATGCTGAATCCCCAGCTGAGGTAAACAACGCTGCAGTAGTTCTGTACTCCAGGGATTTCACCTGCAGCCACACCGATACTGAACACCACCAGTGGCCATGGAAATGAGGTTTCTCTATGTCCTTTGCAGGAGCTGGATCCACTACAGCTGGGAGCTCTTCAAAGCAGAGTGAGAGGAGAAGGGGGCTCAGTAAGTTCCCCTCTTTCTGTTGGAGGAAACCCCACTTGCTGTATCATCTCTTGTTACAGGGATCTGAAATGGAGCATAACTAGCAATTGCAGCCAAGCATGAGTAGTTCCTCTTTACGAGGAGACCAAGGGCTTCCTGTGATGGGTGTGAAGTGGCTGCAAAAACCTAGAGTAGTAGTTAGGTGCCATCAACTCATGCTCAAGTCCTAGCAACTTCATGAATTGCGTATCTAAAATGAAATCGGGTTTGTGCTAGTCCGGAAAGATCCTCCAGCGTCATCCCATTGGTTGTTTTCAACGTGTCTAGCCATCTGATAGCAGGTCACCCTCTTTGCTTGCAAGTTACCCTCTTCTTCCTTCTATCTTCTCAAACATGATGTCCTTCTCCAGTGATCTCTCTCTTCTGATGGTGTGACCAAAATAAGATAGTCATAACTTCATCATTTGGGCTTTGAGTGACATAGCCGGTTTGATCTCTTCCAGAATCGATTTGTTAGTTCTTCTGGTAGTCCTCAGCATGCCTATAATCCTTCTCCAGCACTAAAGCTCAAATGAGTCAATCTTCTTTTTGTCTTGTTTTCGTAGTATCCAGCTTTCACATCCACAAATGACCACTCAGGAAATGAGTGCGTGGATAAGTTTAATCTTCATTTAAAGTGTTACCTCCTTGCCTTTGAATAGTTTGTCCTGAGCCTTAATTGAAGAGCAACCAAGTGCTATTCTGTGGAGCATTTCCTCCATGCTAGTTGCTTCTTTATTTACAAACGAGCCTAGGAAATTGAAATCCTTTACAACTTCTATTCTATTGCTTTCAAGCTCAAAATCTTCATTTTCCATGTTTGTGATTTTCATCTTGCTTATGTTCAGTTCTAATCCCATGTTGGGCTTTTGGCTTTGACTTTTCTCAGTAGATACAGCATGTCTTCTTTGCTTCTGGTGATGAGCGTTTCATCATATGCAAGGAATGGATGGATGACAATGTGCTGAAGTTCAACATACAGAAAACCTAGTTGATTGTTCATCGGGAATGATGATGGTTTATTGCAAGTGAAAGAAGAACTGAAAAATGAAAAATTAATTGTTACTCCTAGGTGTCAATCTTGATAATCCCCTTTCAATGGAAAATCACATTTTGCATGTGATTAAGGGAGCATTTATACAAATGAGAGTTCTGTCAAGAGTCAGACCGATGTTATCAGTGTTAGACTTCCAAATTGTCAGGTGTAATCCCTGTCATCTGGGTGTTGTAATCTCCAGGGTTCTGTTAAATTATAGTGCTTATGCAAGGATTTTAAGGTAATATTAGCTTTAGAAGGTACGACGAAACTGGAAGAGTGTCTATCCAGCCAGGTGTCTAGAGGTAAATTAAAGTCACCAGCTACAATGAGAGGAAGGGTATCAAACTCGGCTATGGTGCGAAACAGTTGAGTAAAAAAATTCAGGAGAGTCTACGTTAGGGGCATATATGTTAATAAGTAGAACTTCCTGTGAGAGAATACTTGCCCTAACTATTAACCATCTGCCATCAGTGTCATGTTTAGCTTCCAAAAGTTGCTACACCATGTTTTCTACCAAGCGCTGGAGCTTCAGTTATATGGGTTAGCCAATTATTAGTACCTAAGTAGAGGGAGAGATTAGAGATATGAGTTTCCTGTAAAAAGACAATGGAAGGCTTGAGTTTTTTAAGATGAGTAATATTTTTTTTCCTCTTAACTGGATGTCTCAGGCCCTTAACATTCCAAGATATAGCAATTCCATAGTAATTCAAGATAGCATTCGTATGTATATGGTACTGCAGTCCAAGAAATAGTAAAGAGAGAAAGAAAAAGAGAGAGGGGCCTCTTAGGGAAAAAGAGTATGAAAGGCATAAAGAGCAAAAGAAAGCTCAGCTGGATTGTAAAGATTGAGAATAATAGGGGAAAAAGCAGATAGACAGGGCATCCTCCTATTGATGAGACATTAGATAAGAAAGCCAGTAATCAAAGAACAAAGCGCAGTAAAATATAGTGTTAGAAGATATTTCCGACATTAAAGTCGAAATATAAAAGGTGTGATAGAAGTTTAACAATTTAAGTCAGGCAGAGAAAAAGACATTAATGTAAATATCAGAAAATCAATTTTTTGAGAAGAACTAATACATTCATCTGAGAGACATATATTGCAATCAAAGATATTGGCGGGGTCATCAAATTACAACAGATTAATCCTCAAATAGTAGGGAAAGTAAAGATGATACAGAGTATTAGAAAAGAATAATTGAGCCTAAAGCATCAGGGAAACAGACAATGCAATATAAAATTATACAGAATAGGAATATCAATCGTATGTTTGATGGAACTGTATAATTCATTAAAAGTGAATATTAAAAATAAGTTAATATAGGTAGTTAATTTAATAACAATCAATAAGATAATAAAAATAGATGCATTGCTTGCAATCATGTATAGCACAAAGAGTAATATTTCATCGAATTTGGAGCTAAAAACAATAATCAATAGAATTTAAAGCAATATTAATAAAAGAGACATTGCAATTATATATGAGACAATTAATATATAACTTAAGAGAAGAAAGGCAGGAGCAATTCATTGGCTGAGTTAAATTATAAAGCGACAGAGAGATCCAGTCATTAAGGATCTAGGGAGGAAATCCATTCTTTTTTTATTATTTATAGATTTTCAAATTACATTCCAAGTAATCACTTGTACAGAAAGTAACTTAGTGAAGATATGACTTATAACCAATATAAATCACAATCAAACCTATTTAAATAAAAGTTAATAAAGAAAATTATTTTCAACTAACCCAACTCAAGTCCTCAAAATATATATCCAAGATTACTATATGCTAGCAAAAGAATATTAATGTAAGAAGACAAGTTACAGACAGAACTGAGATATGAGCAGTTTATATAAACTATAGAGCTGTTGTTGTTTTCTCTTTATCCAGTCGAGACAAAGCCAGAAAAACAGTTAACTGTTGAGGTTCAAAAAAGACATATTTAACTGAACGGTAGCAAATAATACACTTGCAAGGAAGTCTTAAGTAAAAAGTCGCTCCCAGTGAGGTGACTCTAGATTTCAATAATAGAAATTCTCTACGATGCTTTTGAGTTTCTCTACAAAGGTCAGGAAACATTTGTATTTTACATCCAAGAAACTCTTTCTGTCTGTTTTTAAAGAAAAGTCTCAATAACCATATTTTATCTATTGCGAGAGCTACAATCAAAATCATTGTAGAGGGTACAGTTATTTCTCTATCTGATGTTTCTAAAATTTCAGAGACATTCAGTGGTGCCTGATTCGATATTTTAGAGAGCAATTGAGCACCATCTTTATCTGGCAAGTAATACACTTGAGCAAATGGTGGTAAAGTTTCTTCTGAAACTTGCAGTATTTCAATCAGGTATCTTCTGAGTATTTCCCTAGGAGTAACCGTAGTTAGTCTAGGAAAATTAATAAGTCTCAAATTGTTATTCCGAGAGTTATTTTCAAGTGTTTCCAATTTCTTTCTAAGATTAATATTATCTTTGATTAGGGACTCTTGTACTTGTTTAACCATAAGCATATCTTGATCAAGCTTTTGAATCAAAGCCTTTGAAACAGTCAGATCAGTTAAATCCTTCAGCTCTCTAGAATGTTGAATCAATTTTCTCTCAATATATTGGAAATTGGGATTAATAGTTTTCGCAAAATTTGCAATCAAGTCCCATATTGAGTTTAAAGTCACTTGTGCTGGTTTCTCTCATATTGGAAACCTTTGCTGGGTGTAAAAATGCTCACTGTCCGAAGAAGAGAAGCTTTCCTGGTTTGGTTCTGGCTGAAGTCCTTCACCTCCGGTTGCTTGTCCTACCCAGGCTTCTTCTGCAATTACTCCCTGGTCAGAGAGCACTGCTTCCTAAGTCTCCGGTGTTGTTCTTGCTGCCTCTCCCATCTCAGGGGTTTCCTCTGCCCCTGGAGAACTAGTAGACCGGGGTCGCGGAGGTGGAGCTCTCACGTCGGGGCTTAAGGTGGTTTCCAGCCCAGGAGAGACAACCCCGGCCTCGCTTTGTCCATGTGCTCTCAGCGGGCTCTTTCAGACATGGATAATGCTTCCCCCTGTATTCGCCACAACAGTTCATCGATACTGCTGAAGGAGGGCATATCAGAGCACCATGAAGCACCAGCTGCACTCCTGCCCCTTCTCTTTGGCATCATAAAGTAAATTGTGCCGCTAAGCCGCAAAATCTATTAGAAAAGGTAAGCTGAATGGAGCGGTCAGAAGCATCGCTCTCAGAGCGTCTGTACCACGGGCCATCTTGGATCCTCTCGTATCAATTTATCCTATACAAGAGTTACAATGTAGGCAGCTTAAGGGATAGATAAAGACTAATAAACTCATAAACTTAAGCAATAGTTAAAAAAACATGTTATATAATTAAAACTAAGTAAAAAAGGGAGATCGGATATAGAATAGACAGAGGTAAAACTTCATAATATAGTTGAATATTAAACAATCAACTTCTATAGTAAAGCAATTGATTTCAGAGCATATACTAAGCATAAGCAGTTAAATTCAATAAAATTTATACTTATGGTTATAAGATGACTTGCAGGGATAAGACGTAAACTTTAACATATTAAATAATAAAGAGAAAGAATGAATTATAGGTGCGGTTATAGGTGTGTTTGCAGAATTCATGAAAAGGACAAGTAAGTATAATTCATCACAGACGAGGTCAAAAATACATATTATTGACAAGTTAGGGAATAACAACGGAGATGCAATATCATGAGCAGTGATATGACATGTAAATAAGGAAATCAGAAAAGCACATACAGTTCATTAGGCATATGGGATAGCATATTGAAAGCATAACAAGGTATGGTATAAAGAAAACGCATGGGTAATAGAGGTGGAAAAATAATAGATAATACATTATAAAGGTGTGGAGGGGCATAATAAAAAAAAATGCCTAAGTCCCCTTTTGGCCTAAGGCCTTAAACGTTGAAAGTAAAAGCAGGGAAAATGTCCATAATCAAAAAAAAACATCCAAATGGAGTTTTTTTTTAATTATGGCCTGCCTCTACATTCAGCTGTTTAAACGCCCAGACCACCACTACTTCTACACTTATACCCCATAATGAACCAAAAAAATGCCTAAGCCCCAAACATCCAACACAAGGGCTTTTAGGCGAAGGAGGAGCCAGTCCTTCACCTAAAAGCTGGATTCTGTAACCGGTGTCTGTTAAAAAAAACACCGGTTACAGAATCCACCCCCCCACGACATCGGGGCAAGAGGGAGCCCAAGCCCTCTTGCCCCGCGGCACCCCCAACCTCCCCGACGACATTGGGGCAAGAGGGAGCCCAAGCCCTCTTGCTCCGCGGCACCAACGACCCCCCCGATGATATCTGAGCAGGAGGGAGCCCAACCCCTCCTTCCCAGGCGGACCCCCTACCCTCCACCCCCCACTACAATACAGGCAGGAGGGATCCCAGGCCCTCCTGCCCTCGACACAACTCCTCCCCCAATGACTGCCACCCTGAATCCCCAATCGGCCCCCCCGCTGAACCCATGACCCCCCCATGACCTTTGAAATGTTGGCCTGACGGACGGGTGCCAAGCCCGCCCGTCCGGCAGGACCCCCTACCCCCCACCCCCAATCCCACCCCCCATACCTTTGAAATGTTGGCCGGACGGATGGGTGCCAAGCAGGCTCGTCCCACAGGAGGGGCCTAACACTCCCGGGCCTATTCTGATTGGCCCAGGTGCCTTAGGCCCCACCTGTGGGCTTGGCACCCGTCCGTCCGGCCAACATTTCAAAGGTATGGGGGGTGGGATTGGGGGTGGGGGGGTCATGGGGTCGGCGGGGGTCACGGGTTGGTGGGGGGTTTGGGGGGGCGGTTGTTGGAGGGGAGCTGTGTCGAGGGCATGAGGGCCTGGGATCCCTCCTGCCCGTATTGTAATGGGAGGGGTGGGGGGTAGGGGGTCTGCCTGGGCAGGAGAGGTTGGGCTCCTTCTTGCCCCGATATCGTCAGGGGGGGTCATCAGTGCCACGGAGCAAGAGGGCTTGGGCTTCCTCTTGCCCTGAACGTAATCGGGGAGGGGGGGGTCGGTGCCGTGGGGCAAGAGGGCTTGGGCTCCCTCTTGCCCCAAACATAATCGGGGGGGGGGGGGGGCAAACGTAATCGGTGCCGCGGGGCAAGAGGGCTTGAGCTCCCTCTTGCCCCGATGTTGTGTGTGTGGGGGGGGGGGTGATGGATCGCGGCAGGAGAGATGCCTCATCTCCCCTACCGCGATACCATCACTCCTCTACTCGAACTGCCACGACCGCGGCAGGAGAGATAGGGCATCTCTCCTGCCGCAGGTCGCAGCAGTTCGGGTAGAGGAGTGATGGCATCGCGGTAGGGGAGATGAGGCATTTCTCCTGCCGCGATCATCGCTGTAGGGGGTAGGCAGGTTGCTGGGGCCGCTGAGCTGATCGCAGCAGCCACAATCAGCTCAGCGGCCCCTTTTTCGGCACTTAGACCTGTTTTGACTTTGTCTAAGTCAAAAACGTATAAATGCCGACTAGGCAACCTGCCTAAGGTTTTGGTTATACCTGCTGCACGCCTAGGTGTAGGTCGGCCCACCTCCTGCCCTTTCCCCTCCTCTAAACACGCCTCTTTTTTCTCTGTGCGTTTAGTGGCAGGGGAAAGGCTTAAGCTGGTTTTAGATACGTCTAAAACCAGCTTTGATTATGGCTAATTGGACGATCAGGCTTTTTGATCGTCCCAAGTAGCCATTTAGGACACTTTTTAGACTTTTTTTTTATTATGAACCCTATAGTTAATGAGAAAACAAGAGCTCTAATAATAATAAATGAAATTAATGTAGAAAGTCAATATAAATAAAGCTGTGTTAAAATTTTTTACGAAACTCCATGGTCTACAGTTAAACTGCCAGGGAAAGATGGAGGGACATACAGAGGATGAAGGAAAACACAGAAAGTAGGGAAAAGAAAAATCTATAAACGGAGTGCGATATCGCAAACAGAAAGGAGTTAAATAAATATATAGGCAAGTCAGAGAGGAAATATTCAATGCATTATAAATGTGGACAAGTAATCAAGTATCATATTAATAATATTGTAAAACGTAATAAGAGAGAACCCTAGGGATAGAAATGTAGATAAACATAAGATCGTAATTAGGATATAGTAAGACTCCGTAAGCCACAGTTGAGCAATAGGGGGAGGAAGGAAACAGACATAGGACAAAAAGGGAAAAAAAAAAATGACATGGGAAAGGAAACGTTTATGAGTGCAATGCGATAGCCTCTTGATTTTCTTCAGATGAAAGGAGAAATAACAATTAGTACGTTATGGGGTGTAAAGAAACAAGAAAGGTAAATACAGGGAGAAGAAGAAGAGTGTCCAGAGAGAAACTATACAGATATCCAGTATTAAGAAATGTAGGAAGAATAGAATAACATTACAATAAATAAGATCCATTGGACATAGACAAACCGAAAGCAGATCAAGAACTGCTGTGGGGAAATGGAGTCGTAGCAAGCACGGGAAAAAGCCAGAGAGCAAGTGAAAGAAGAAAGCATTACAAAATGGTGGCAGATGCACCAGTGATATCTATATGAGACTAGCAACTTCAGAATACATCGAGATCCGAACATACAGATAAAAATATTTCATATATAAAAGTGAACTCAGTTAATTTGATGAGATGAAAACGTCAACAACAATTGAAGGGAAACGGATAATTTTCAGCAGTCGAGCCTGTTGATAGTGTCCGACGGGAACTAGTATGTGAAGGAGAGAAAGTCAGGTTCCCATTCCCTGAGATTGAATTTGATCCAGGTGTGCCTGAAGTAAGTCGGGTGAGTCAAATACTTTGGTAGTATTATTGATGGTCACAATCATTCATGCTGGGTATTATAAGCCATATCGGGCATTCATAGATTTCAGCCTCGATCGCACAACCAGAAAGGACTTGTTTTCTAGCTGTGGTTTGGGCTAAATCAGAATGATGAAGATCTTTCTTCAAATGATGATCAATCCAGCATGTGTTCTAGCAGTGGTGAGTACATGCAGGGCTTGCTGAAAGTAGAGGAATCTAACAACAACTGGGTGCGGGGAAGATTGATTCTGGCTCAATCTGGAGGGCACCCGATGAGAGCGTTCAATATCAACAACAATTTCAGGCTCTAATTGTAAAACTTTAGGCAACCATTTCTGCAGGAAGGCAGACGTGTCAGATCCCTCAATTCCTTCTTTTAAACCAATACTGCGCAAGTTGTTTCTGTAGCTCCAGTTAGCCAGATCCTCCAGGTCTTGTTCAAGTTTTTTAAAACGTTTGTCTATATGGCTCTAAGCTTGTGCTGCTTCCAGTGTTGCAGCGTCAGCACATGCTTCAAGCTTTTCAATGAGAAGCTGAAAATTGGATAATGAAGTGTTAATCTCAGCCAGGTCTCAGCTTTAATCTCAGCTTTAATTCCTTTGTAGTTTCAAAATGTTTAGTTGTCAGTTTCCTGAGAGCATGAAGCTCATCTAATACAATATCACTTGCAGTAGTGGCTTTCTTTTCAGGTGATAATTTCTCAGGAGTCGGTGGATCCGGTTTGGTTCTTTTCAAACCATCAGATGAGCTAGCAGCCACATCCATTTCACATGGTTTTGATGACGACATTTCCCTTTATTTGCACAGCGGAGAAAAAACTGCTTTCAGATATATAGGTTTAGTTTGGCTTTGATAATCAGAGAGGCAAAGGAAGAGAACAAAGTTCAGGCTTCCATCTTGTATAGAGCTTGGACACGCCCCCAGAAGTTGGCATGTTAAAGTAAGCAGATTTATTGATGAATGTATAGAGTCTTTATCAATTCTATGTATGTTACAATCTGTTATCCTCTTAGAAGATAATCAGATTAGAATATTTTAAAATAAATAAATAGCACAGGTTTATATTTCAACCACCAACTTTGAAACTGACACTCTCTCTCTTCTTCCAAATTTGTTTTTCTGAAGATGGTTTCACTGTACAGGTTCAACAGGTAAGATGACAAGATGCATCTTTGCCTGACGACACGTTTTATTAGAGTAGTTAGACTGGATAATTTATGGGACACTATAAAGACCCTTAAATTCTTCCCTTTCTTTCGTGGCAGTATGGTGGGGGAGATATCTAATTTCAAAAGTACCTTAGAAAGCCATTCTTAAGAGCTGGGTAAACTCACAACCAAGGCAGATTCTTTTGAAGCCAATGTTAAAGATACCCAGGAACTTAATGTTACAATGATTAAGGATAAGGAGTTTGTACACATAAATATGGAATATTTGGAAAATCAATCTCGTAAAAATACTATGGGGGCTCATAATCGAAATACTTCTAAAATCTAGCCCATATCGGCACTTGGACGACCTTAAAGACAGGTCACCCAAGATCCGATTATCGAAATGGGTTTTAGACATATCTAAAAACAACTTAGGCCTTTTCAGTGCCGCTGTATGCCCAGAACTAAAAGGGGCGTTTTAGGAGGAGTAGTGAGGGCGGGATTTGGGCGGGACATGGGCTGACATAGACTTAGTCTGCCCCTCTGCTCTGCAGGGACATCTGAGTGGCCAGACATAAGAACATAAGAAGTTGCTTCCACTGGGTCAGACCAGAGGTCCAACCCGCTCAGCGGTCCGCTCCCGCAGTGGCCCATCAGGTCCGCGACCTGTGAAGTGGTTTCTGACCACTTCTATAACCTACCTCAAGTTCTATCTGTACCCCTCTATCCCCTTATCCTCCAGGAACCTATCCAAACCTTCTTTGAACCCCTGTACAGAGTTCTGGCTTATCACCTCCTCCGGAAGCTTGTTCCATGTGTCCACCACCCTCTGGGTAAAAAAGAACTTCCTAGCATTTGTTCTAAACCTGTCCCCTTTCAATTTCTCCGAGTGACCCCTAGTGTTTGTGGCTCCCCACAGTTTGAAGAATCTGTCCTTATTCACTTTCTCTATGCCTTTATTCACTTTCTCTATGTCCTTGTTTTTCTGGCATTCACAATTTGGATATTTTGTTTTAAAAAATGGTTGTTCATTTTGATTGTTCTCATGTATTCTTTGAATGGAAAACATTTCTCCTGTTCGAAAATGGCTATGAGATGAACTTTTTTTTCTTTTTAAGGCTATGAGTGGAGCTCTTTTGAAAATGCCCCTCCACAGGTAGCCTTTAAGCTGCAGGCACTGCCAAATAGAAGCACAAGCGCCAGCACTTAACTATATGAAGTGTAATGCTGTTTTCAACATGAGGCCCTTTTTTCAAAACAGATATTTTTAGAGAACAACTTTCAAAAGACATTTACCCAAGTAAATTAGTTTGTCTGAAAATGCCTTTCTCTGTTTAACTAGAAGTATATGTTAGCTTCCTCAGCAGGCATATTCCCATAGGAGTGTTTAGAGACAGGAGACCAAAATGGGATATGTAAATTAGATTTTCAAATGTATGCCCATTATTCAAACTTGTCCTCTTAAAATCTATTCCTAGCTAGGCATCTAAAACTGTATTTAAAAACAGAGCAGAAACTGAACTGTTCACAATCAGTGGTTCTATTATCTCATAAGAACAGCCTTACGGATCAGACCAAAGGTCCATCAAGCCCAGTAGCCCATTCTCATGGTGGCCAATCCAAGTCACTAGTACCTGGCCAAAACCCAAGGAGTAGAAATATTTCATGCTACTGATCCAGGGCAAGCGGTGGCTTCCCCCATGCCTTTCTCAATAACACACTATGGACTTTGCTCCAGGAAATTGTTCAAATCTTTCTTAAAACCAGCTACGCTATCCGCTCTTACCACAACCTCTAGCAATGTGTTCCAGAGCTTAACTATTCTCTGAGTGAAAAAATATTTCCTCTTATTGGTTTTAAAAGTATTTCCCCATTATTTTAACAGAAAACTGAAGAATCTCGCCATCTCTCTCCAAAAACCTGTGTCTCTACATAGGGAAAAAATGCAGAAAATCATGAAGATTACACAACATCTCCTATCATACTCAGCTTTGATGGTAATATTCAGGCTGGTAGTAGGTTAGCTAACTGGATATAGCAGTGATAGCCCGTTTGCTGTTGTAAATTTATCTGGGCAGTTACAATGTTAATGATTAAATGGCATTGCTAACCACAGAAAAATGGAAATTCCAAATTCCACCCAGACTCTGTCCCTAGACAGTACCAAAATGGTCTGTCTACTTTTCACAATATATCCAGATGCTGCTGCTGGTAAGTGTGACATATCTGGTTAGGTGCAGCTTTAGTTAACTAACACCCCCCTCTTTTACTAAACTGTGATAGCGGTTATTGGTACAGGGATCTACGCTGAATGCTCTGCGCTGCTCCTGACGCTCATAGAGTTCCTATGAGCGTTGGGAGCAGCGCAGAGCATTCGTGCAAGTCCCTGCGCTAATTACCGCTATTGTGGTTTAGTAAAAGGGGGGTAATTTATTATTGGCTTCTTTAATTTCTGCATGATCGAGTTTACTATATGGGGAATTCTGATAAAAAATGCAGTGGCAGACTACATTGAAATATCCTTCCTAAAGAGACATCAAGTGACAAGTTTCAAGTTTATTCATTATTTGATTAATCGCCTATCATAATTACTAAGCAATTTACATTTACAGAAAATACATGATAAAATATTAACAATAATATAATAAAAGTATAAAAATCATTAAAAAAAAAAAACTAGACAAATTTGAACAAGAAACATTGGGATAAAGGGGGAAGAAATACAATTTATAATAGGAAAGGAGGGACCGATAAGGGTAAAAACACAAAAGGACAGGGAAAACAAAATAATTTTAGGAAATAGTATATATGTATATATAACTGACTAAAATGAAAGAGAGTTGTGAAGAGCAATTGGCATTTCAATTAAATATTGAAAGCATCTTTAAAAAGAAAACTCTTGAGTTGGCTTTTGAATTGACCTATTATCATGGACGAACTCAGGTGAATAAAAAAATCCCCAAATATTAGGAAATTCTGTACAAAAAGTGTATGTGTGTGTATGTCTGTGTGTTGAAGGATAAGAGGAAAACTGATAAAATCCAGGAAATAAGAAAATGTAAAAATCCCAGCTGAATTTCTTCTACAGCTCTTCAGTTTAATAAATACTTTTCTATGATTTTGTCCCACATTTTTGAAAAATATGAGAGAGGATGGATAATTTTATTTTTTAATATATACAATTACAGTTTATTCAGTTTGCAAAGTGGTGTACAAAATAAAATGATTTAAAAGAAAAAAAAAAACCAAACACACCAATAATTATAAGAAAGCGCTTTCAAATCAGACACACACCATCATACACATTAAAGCACTATGGAACACTTAAAGGGAGCGATGCAGTAGCATACCATGTCATATTACTGTATGTACTATTTGAATATTTTTACATTTATACTACTGTAAATGTCTGCTGCCTATGTTCGACTTATGCTTGCTGTACACCACTTTGGGTAAATATATTTTAAAAAGTGGTAAATAAAGCCTAATATATAAAAAGCATAGGAAAGGATGAACAGCCATAAAAAGAAAGCGGGGGGGAGGGGGGGGGGACAGACAAAGAAGTTAACACCACCATCATAAAATGAGGATGCACAGGAGGGGAGCATTAGTGAAGAATATGGAAGAAGGAAATTTTAGAGTTATGGACAGATATTAGATCTCATATTTTCATTTTTGCAGTGCTGCTAGAATCAATTATAAATGTCAAGTTGAAAA
Source organism: Geotrypetes seraphini (assembly GCF_902459505.1). NCBI lineage: Eukaryota > Metazoa > Chordata > Amphibia > Gymnophiona > Dermophiidae > Geotrypetes > Geotrypetes seraphini. Next base: position 307,649,053 of record NC_047086.1, on the reverse strand, counting down.
CCACATTAAAACTCCCATTTATTAATAATTTGCCCATGATAACAGTATTATTAACAGCATCCACTAAATTAAAGGGGCAATTCTACAATAGGATGGCTACAATTAAGCACCCAGAGGAAATGAGATAGGAGCCTAATCTATAAAAGTAAGTAGGCGCCTGCTTTCCTTTATAGAATACTTGTCTAACTACATAAATATATGTGGGCTTAAGTGTGAGTGCCTAAATGCAGCAGAAACTCAAATAACTTATGGTATTCTATAAATTAAACATGTAACTGGCCCTGTTCAAGCTCCGTCCATATACTATAAACGGCAATTACAAATTTAGACCGTTATGTGCATATGTGCCACATACATAGATAAATGCAATTATTCTAAGCATTTGCACATGTAATGGGGATGTAAACATTAACACCAATGTTATAGAATTACCCCCTAAATGGACTTTGTGGACGATAATATTCATAAGCACCGGTAAATTAGGAGAGAAAGGGCCCGATTCTAAAACAAATCGGCAAAAGTTAGGTGCTGGTAGGCACCTAGATCATGCCTATTGGTGCCTAACTTGTGCTTTAATTGGTTTGAGTGGCGCGATAATTAGTAGTGCCATTAAAAAAAATTAAAAACGTATTAAAAAAATTAGGTGCCACTAGGCTGGGACCAGCGCCTGAGTCCGTGGTGCCTGGTGATGCTGAAGCCCGGAAGTGGGCATGTTTAGAGGCGGCGATTCTGGAAAGACCCTAGGTGCTGGAAATGTAGGCCTTTAAAACCCCGGCCTACATTTCCAGTGCCTAGGGTCCCTGGTAGCTGCGATTCAGTAAGTGGCGTCTGTCTTATTGACAGGCAGTAGGCGCCCATTTTCTAATCAGCCCCAAAAGGGCTAATTTGTAAAAGAGATGCAGTTTCTAAAATCAGAGCTCCCATATTCATTTAAAACTATTCTAACAACAAAGAATTTATTGTAAACCACCTTTATAAAAGATTACTTATTGGTTAGCAGAAAATGCTACATATATTAAAACTGGAGTACCACAATTATGGAGACTGGCTTGACTCATGAAAGGAATATGGAGGCTCAAGATCTGATTTAAGAACCTTTTCTACAACAATATCACTGTGTTTTTATTTTCATTGCTATCGATATATGCTATTGGTAGGAGGGTGTACTAGAGCAGAAATTCTGTTCAATAGGATTATTGATCAATATGCCCCTATATTTCTAAAGAAGGATTAGTAATACATGTTGAATTTATTTAGTACATCATCTCATTGAAAGCCTCGTATATTTACCGTATTTGCCGGCGTATAAGACGACTGGGCGTATAAGACGACCCCCCAACTTTTACAGTTAAAATATAGAGTTTGTTATATACTCGCCGTATAAGACTACCCCTTCTTCCACACACCTTCTCTACCGCCCCGGGTGCAGCACAGCCGGCCAGGTCCCCTTACTTTTGTGGCACTTCCCCGACCGACCGACAACAGCCCCGGTCCGACAAACCTCCCTGCCCTTAACCGCGAATCTAAATTACTTACAGCTGCTGTAAGAAGGTAATTTAGATTCGCGGCTACAGGGCAGGGAGGATTGTCGGACCCGGGCTGTTATCGGTCGGTCGGGGAAGTGCCACAAAAGTAAGGGAACCTGGCCGGCTGTGCTGCAACCGGGGCGGGGCGGGCCGCCCCTCTCCCTTGGTAGCCACTCGAACCGCGAGGCTACTCTCCTTCTCCTTATCTGCCCTGCCTGCAGCACAGAGCCGAACGGAAGTCTTCCCGACGTCAGCGCTGACGTCGGAGGGAGGGAGGGCTTTGTTTAAGCTTTGTTTAAGCCCTCCCTCCCCTCCGACGTCAGCGCTGACGTCGGGAAGACTTCCGTTCGGCTCTGTGCTGCAAGCAGAGAAGGTAGGGAGAAGAAGAGCCGTGTACATCCAGAAGACTGAGTACATCCAGCCCCGCAGGAGCCCCGCGACCCTCGGAGGCGTCCCCATGGGATCCCCGTGACCCTAGGGGGCGTCCCCACGGGATCCCCGCGACCCTAGGGGGAGTCCCCGTGCAGCTCTCTAATGTAAAGTAAGGGCATGTAAACAGTACCCGGCGTATAAGACGACCCCCGACTTTGGGGAGGATTTTAAGGTACTGAAAAGTCGTCTTATACGCCGGCAAATACGGTATTTAAAATATTTATCAACCGCCTATATCTAGGTGGCATTACAATAATAACATGCACAGAATATAACAAACAAGACTTTTACAAACATTTTGTGTTACAGATGAATAATTGCATCTTAAATAGATCTTCACAGTACAGTTCATCTTAAAACCAGTATTCAATGTTTCAGCTTTATTGAAATCATTCTAAAAATAATGTAGTTTTAAGAATTTTTAAAAACTTCTGAATATCTGATAACTCTCTTAGCGGTCCAGTTAATTTGTTCCGCAGCGTTACCCCCATGATAGAAATGGCAAATGTTCTTGTGTTCTCATAATGTACATTGTGGTATATTTACAAGCTAATATTTATGTAACTGTTGAAACACAGAAACTTAATTTCAAAAATTATTAACATAGAAACATGAAGGCAGGTAAAGGCCAAATGGTCCATCCAGTCTGCCCATCCGCAGCATCCATTATCTCCTTCTCTCCCTAAGATATCCCACATATGTAGTTGAAAATGAAATGAAATTGAAAACAATTTTAAAAAACCTGGCATTGTCGCAGCAAACTATCCAAAATCTTACCTCTGGGTGCTTTAATCTTAAAGTTTTATGCATTTCTCTAAAACGACTGTATCGCCTGAAAACTGTCCACGTTTCTTCTAGGACTGTTATCTATGAATACAAAAAAAGCATATAATGAATAAGACTAAGCAAAAAGCATGAAACTCCAGCAATAGTTGCTGTGGTAGTAGTGCTTGTTGACCAAATACACAGATGAAAAACCTGAATTTAGCAGCATTTTGGTTTGTACATTTCATTCATTGTTTTTTTTCCTGTATCTTTCAGCTCGATTTGACAAATTTTGGGTTGGTTTCAGTGTTGAAAACCAAATTTGGTCAGGCTCTATACTGCCCCATCCTTCACCCAAATCTCTCTCTCATGTACCTCCCCCAACCTTCACCTAGTCTTTCTCTCTCTCTCATGTACCTCTCCTCCCCCCACCCCTCATGATGTCCTGCTTGTCCTCAGAGAATATTTGGGCTACTTTCTGATTCACACACAGTAGACAGAAAAAAATAACGTCTGGTTTTGTCACTTCAGTAATTAATTTAGCTTATAGATTATATTTTGATATTAGTTTCTGTTCAATTGAACCTATCCTATTTGTTATTTTTAATTACTTTTGTTACAGAAATATGTAAGAGAACATGAAACTCTGTTTGCTTGCAAATAAGATAAAGGGGGTACATTTTCTGTACTAGAAGTTGAAATACTTGGGTATGGAAAGTTAAGACAAGAGAAAAATATGACTGATATATACATACCTTTATCTCAAACTCATAGTGTTCATCTTTTCCCTGTCCACAAAGAACATAGCGTGGAATACTAATTTTAATTGGATCCTTGAAGTCATTTGGGTTGGCACCTAAGGATCGAGAGATCATTCGCTAATAAATACACATCAGACAAAGAGAGAGAAAAAAAGTTAAGTTAGAATCTCTTTATGCAGAATATTTTAACAATTATGAACAGAACTAAGATAAAAAGTATGGATGAAACGTCTGAAAGAAACTTACATTTAACAAAATTCTGAATGTAGCTGAATGCTGATTATAGGAACTAAGCTTTTTACATTTGTAGCTAGTTCAATGAAAATTAAATTGTAAGATTATAATTATGTTTAAATCACCACATTTTAAAGCGATGAATACATTTTTTTTCTTATATATCATATGCATTTGATAAAATTTATATGCAACTCTTCCACCTGTGCAGCAGTGATAGAATTCACTTAACCATGTCCCTGTGATAATACTCAAATCACTTGCTGCAATATTAAGGCCTGCAAGGCTAGGATTTTATTCTAAACTACAGTATGAGCCTTTGAGATCATCTTCATGTAAGCGGCATAGCACACAATAAAAAACAGGGCACACATGTGGGAGGAGCATGGGTGGTGAGTAGTGGCTCGTGGCTGGTTATGGGACGGAAATGGGAATGGATGTTAGGACATGATAAGTGCAGTATTTTTTTGTGAAGTTTTTCTACAAAAGGCCAGTTTTTCGTATGATTCTGGGTAATTCTAGTTAGACAAACATCTGTGTTAGTTAAGGACCACGCCCAAATAGAAGCGTACGGAAAAACAGGTGAATAAAATTTAAATATAATGTAGCTAAGGCCAGAGAAAAATACACTAAGGATTAATATAAGGGAAAGCATAATAATATCTGTGTATGTACTTTGCTGTTGAGCCAAATCATGGTGGAAATCATGATTACATGATTACATGGAATCCAGTTTGGGTTCTCTGTGTGTACTATATCTGTTCTGTTTGGACACCATCTTGTGCCAGTGATTAGTTTCTGCCTTCTTTGTTCTCTCTGAGTTTTTCCCGCTCCCAGCCTCGTAACACCAGATGTGCTTGCTTTAGACTGGTAAAGAAGGATAACGTGTCTCAAACTGAATTGGATGTAGTTTTGAATGAAAATTATGATTTATTGAATGAATGAAAGCTTGGCCAAGCAAAGAGTGATTGATTGGATTGAAGTGTATGACTGTGTTGCTTTGAAAAAACATTTTATATATTTTAAACCTGAAGAAACACTAAGGAAAATCCTGAGGCAACATCTGGGAGTAATTAGAGTCAGAGACTGTTGCTTCAGTCTCCAGCATAGGAAGGGGGGGCATTGGAAGCCCATGCTTATCACTGTGTGTAACATGAAGCTGTCCGCTTTCCTCTTCCAGACTAAAGTTACTGTCAATTTAAGGAGAGGTTGAGAATTTCTCAGCACCCTGTTAATAATTGTAGAATTCTTTTGAATATGTTAATGTTAATTCAGAAATCAAAAGTAATTTTCTGAAAACTTTGTATAACTTTTAAATGTGGAGGAATGTTTCTTTGTCCAACTTTAAGACCACCCATAGGATTGTTATTGGTTGATTATGATGATGATGTCACGAAAAGCCAACAGCATATAATAGGAATTTTGGAGCTAGTAAAACGAGATCGTTGTTAGAAGGCCAGCCTTTGGGCCACAATGACGATCTCCCATTAGCGCAATGTTAAGCAATGATGCTGTTCTTTTGATCTAATAATGGAAAAATAGAATCAATAATTCAATAAATCTTGGTTATAATTTTAAAAACCTTGCGCTGGTGTCATTTTGCATGTATTATTATTTTCAAACTCGAAGCTTTCACAAAGGCGTTGATGTCCCTTGCTCAATGGGATGTAGGAGTGTCATCTATCAACTTAGAACTTTTGAATTATAATTACATTTTTCGAGTATAGCAAATTTATTTATGTTCAAATCTGTTTGTATTGTGAAGTAAAGACAGAATATACAGCCAACACAGTCCATAATTATTTAAATGAAGAGTTATTGACAACAGTTTAGCTTCATTAAAGTAAGGAAGGAATACAAGTTGAAGCTGCAGAATGTTTTGGTTTTGTTTTTCCTGTTCTTTAATGTGGGATTTTACCACACATTAGCATATAAATTTTATGTGGCCATGACAACTGCTACAGTAGATCACCATAAAGCTCCTTAATACAGCACTGCACTAGTAGTTACTGTGCAGTAGATTATGTATTAAGAGCTTAACAATTTAGAAAGAGGGCTCTTAAACTTGCCCCCTACTTTCAGGCCAAATTTATCCAAATTTGAGGAATTCATAGTCTGCTCTTAGATTTAGTCCTGGTATTCATCTTTATAGTGCTATACTAGTGCAAATTAATGAGCCAACTCTCACTTTAGGAGTCTAAATCCTTTGAATCATGACCACATACTCACTATCAAGATTAGCCTAAAATTCCAAGTTGCATATGACCTTGCCCTCTTCCAATCCTGGTCACAAATCAACTGATGGAGTCTTCCTACCAGAAAGTATTTCCTCCTTTGATACTATACAAGATTTCTTTTATGGTACACCTCTACCTTTACGTCTGTTTCTACCTCATAACACAGTGAATGATGGCAGATATGAGCCAATCATCCCACCCTCTCAGTTTGTCCAATTGTTTCCAATTACACTACTCCAACTATATTTTCCAAGTTTTAGCTATATAAGCTGCAAGATATAGTTCTGTATCCAAAATAATTTATTGTGCTTCCTCCTTATTCCTATACCATTCAGGGCTGATAGGCATCAAAATTACCATACTTATACCAATATCCAGGCCTCCCTCTTTTTTGCTCAACCTAGCAACTCTTATTACTATTAATTATGGGCTCCTTTCACAAAGCCGTAGTAGCGGCTGCTGCTGTGGTAATCACTCCAACACCCATAAGAATTTAATGGGCATCGGATCATTTGATATGTGCCAGTCGTTACCACAGATTTGTAAAGGGGGAGGGGAATATTAGATAATTTCTGCTATAGTCTCTGCCTCCTCTCTTCTACTGGTAGACTATTTCACTAGGGCGTGTCAATTTTAAGGGAAGATTTTTATTTTCCAAACTTTATAAACTACTAGTAACCAAATTATGCAGTTTTGCATGCTGAATCTAAAGCTATCTTCAGAAACTGCTGAGTGAGTCTTATCTACATCAAATCACAGTTGAAATATGTAGAAATTATGTAATATTTATTTGAACGTACAAATAGTCTAACTACATCTGTAAGCACATGATCGTCTTTAAAATATCATTTATGCAGTTAATTTATTGTTATTTAACAAAATCCAGCAAAAAGGGCTATATCTTATTTGTTTCTGCTTTGGCTCATGAGCTTCCTGCTGACCATCTGACCTCTAATATAATGTTCCATCGTCTCCTGATTGAACACATGATAAATGAACACATGATCAGCAGCCCCAATTGTCATTTTTACACACCTTTTTATTGACTGGGTATGTGAATGCCAGTCTGGAACCATCATGGGCTTGCTCAGATATGCCTCGATCTCTGCTGTTCAAACAATAATACAAACAAAAAACCAACAGGACTTTTTTCGATCTCTGCTGTTGTCATGGTACGGAGGCTCAGACACTCCAGAACTCCAATCAAGTAATTGGGTGAGTATAGTTGTCTCAGTGTTGATGGTGTTATTCTGGATCGCACCCTGCCATCAGTATCTTCGCCACTGCTTCTCTTCTCTCCTGCTCCTCTTCACTGTACTACATTGCTTGCAGAACAGGCTCGCTGTAATCATACCAAGCTGACCTTCCCACTGTAGGCATAACTGTCTTCCTTACCTCTTCACATTTTGGCCAGGTAATAGTGACCTGGATTGGCCACCGTGAGAATGGGCTACTAAGCTCGATGGACCATTGGTCTGACCCAGTAAGGCTATTCTTATGTTCAATAGTTATAGCTAGAAGAGGAAATGCCTGGGATTTTGGGTCCAATTGAACAAGTTTACCAAGTAAACCCCAACATAGAACTCTACAATAATTCTTAAGTTTTTCAGATTCTTTCCTTTCAGATTATGCTTGGAAATCTATATTCTCATGAACCTTAGAGTTGTTGTGAGCCATCTGCTATGTGACACAGGTCCTATTTCCAACAGAGCCAGATGCTTTGGCAAGACATTTATTCTAATGGTAGTTACAATTCTATAGAAATAGCTTTGGTCTGTGCTTAAGTCTTTGATCACTTCATCCCTGAGCTAAGGAAGATCAGAGCCAAGAGAGATCTTAGTAAAATCAGGATTTATTTCCAGTTCAGTAGAAGTATCCCAGCATTTTAAAATGGGATCTGCCCATTTGCTGTTGCTTATTGTCTTGCCATCTAAAGCAAGTCCTCTTCACCTTACTGTGATCAATCACCAAAGCACTGTCCAACTGTGTGATGAGTCCTGCATCAATCCAGGCAGCAGTAGCAATCTCTACTGACTCTTTGTCCAATATGGCATCTAAAACTAGCACTGACTATGTTGGTTATATCCTCAGTATTATATTTGACCTCTTTCTAGCTTTCTCTAGAACAGGAGCTTCCTCCATTGGTTCTTCCACCACATATCCAAACCTCCCTGTTCCACTTCAAGCACAGATCTCTTCATCTTCTCTTGCTCTTTTGATCTTTTTTCACTCTTTATTCTTTTTCTTCATCCTTCTTCCTCTTTGCCTGCCTTTCCTTCTTATCTTCTGGTCTCAGGGATATCAGCTGATCCAATCAGATGAGGTCCAACACTCCCACCTTTCTTTCTGACTTTAATAAAGGCTAGCTCAATCACAGGAAACTTATTTTCTCTGCTGCAGTCACAAAGTATGTGTATTCCACTTACACAGGCAGAATTGCATCCCACATCATTACAATCCTATTACACACTTGCAGGTATGTCAGTCAGTGTGTTAAACTTCTCCATAAATCTTTCTCCTTCGGTTTTGCTCTTTCCCACAAAAACCTTGCTGGCTTGTTCCCACATGGATTTCAACTGTGTTTTAATCCTAACTGGATCACTGAATTATGTATTTGATTTGTACCACACTTAGCAAGTAATCCAGTTGTTAGGTCATTGACCAGTTCATCAGTGCTGTGATTTCATCTGTCTTGATTACTGATGCCTCTGAAATACAACCCATATCTAATGAGATCCCTGACAGTTGGTAGCTCAGCCTGATCCCACCAAATGATGCAAATGAGACTAAACTTGCAGTCTTGGTTTTCTTTTGGACATTTTAAATATTAGATTATCGCTATAACACTATGTTGAAAACCTGTGAATGAGAAAATGAAAACTAATGTGTCAGTGTCAATATGAGTAAATAAGTAAGTTAAATTTATAATTGAGGTGGAAAGGAATTAATATGAAATGCAAACACATAAAAAATATTTTCAGAGGGAGTTGGTCGGGACACAGGGAACCAAGATGGCGTCAGAGTGAGACACGTTGGAAGAGGCTCCCACTTCAGAAAATTAAATTTTAGTGTTTGGCTTCTGCCCGTAATAAAGGCAACTTACTTTGAATTATGCCGAAATGAAGAGAGAAGCAGAGGATTGGTCTTCCTGCTTCCTCTGTGGTCTCCTCATTGCAACAAACAGTGATAACCTCCTGCCTGTTGGTCTGGGCAGACCTGCTGCCGGGGAGTAGGAAGACCCCTGCTTTGGACAGTGAAGTATTGCTGAGCCTTCTGGACCTGATCTTCCTCCATGTCCTATGGAACGCCGACATCACAGCAGGAAGAGTTGGGTGCTCTTTTCCCTTCGGCTTTGCCGGCTTCACCTCTGACCCCAGAAGTGGTTAGAACGGAGCTGAGCCTGATGTGTGAGGCTCCTTTTCGCGGAGAGGCTGGTTCTCAGAAGGTGATAGGGATTGATGAGAGAATGGAGGAATCTGTAATGGTATTTTCCACGGAGAGCTTATTGCCAGCTTCATCCCTTAAGCCATTGATGAAATCAGCTGTAATAGATATGGAAGCACTTTGTTTACACTGGGTATGCTCCCAGTTTATTTCTTCTGTTACTAATTCTACCAAACAGATTAAAAACTGTGAGGAGAAAACTCAACACCAATCTGTTAAAATTGATCAACTTGAAAAATCAATCTCTGATATGAAAGCAATATCCAGCCAACAACTAAGGGATAAAAATTTGCTAATATCCCTACCCCAAATAGATATGATTTTTTGAACCTGAACAATTACAATTCTTTCTGGAAGGTAAAGCAGCTTTAAAGACACCCACTGTTAACAACAATGCTTAACTCTCAGTTTAACATATTAATTCATTCTCTCATCATTTCTAAAATCGATTATTGTAATTCTCTTTATAAAGGTCTGTGTCAAAAGCAATTAGGCATCTCCAACTCATCCAAAATACGGCCATAAAAATTATCACAAACTCTAAATGATTTGATCATGTTACCCCATTATTAAAGAATGCACACTGGTTACCCATTCAACACCATATTACATATAAAATTGCTTTACTAGCTTTCAAAATTCAAAAGACTAATGCCCCCGCTTTTCTAGACAGACTTTTAATACCATATGATCCCACAGAACACTAAGGTCCACTTCACAACATAGCCTAAATGTTCCATCATTTAAAATAATTGACACTCGTCGAGCCTCCATTTTTTAGTCACTGCCCCTTTAATCTGGAATTCCCTCCCACTATTTATCAGAGCTGAACAAAGTTTGGACAAATTCAAAAGTAATTTAAAATGTTTTTTGTTTAAAGATGCCTACGAATGAGATTTCCAATTCTTTAGTTTTTTTAATTTTGAAACTAACTTTCTACTTCTCCTTACCCTACTGTGTTATCCTTTCATGTTTACTTTACTTAAGAATTGTAGTTCTCCCTGTTTCTCCTCTTGTTTACAACCATCCTTTCCCAATCAAGTATGTCTAATTATATGAAGATTTTGTCTACTATCTGTTGTTTCATTTCCCCATTTTATATTTTAAACTTTTTAAGGGCTCTTTTTACTAAGCTGCGTTAGGGCATTAACGCATGGAATAGCGCGTGCCATATTGCCGCGCGTGCTAAAACCGCTAGTGCACCTTAGTAAAAGGAGCCCTAAATGTACAACGCTTGGAATATTATGTTAAGCATTTAATCAAATTTTTTATAAACTAATTGATCAACAGACTCTGTATTTCTTCTTTAAACTTTCTTTTAAAATCAGCTTCCCTTGGTTCTCTCTCTCTCTCTCTCCTGAAATTGTAGACTATTTATCATGGTAATTTAATTGGGATAGTTCTCCCTGCATCTTTTCTTTAAACTAATTTGTATTTACTTTTCAAAGCTTATTCTTTGATGTAAATATAAAATGCAATAATAATCATAAAAAAATTCAGAGTACTTAAACATATTTCAGTAATTTGTGTATTTTTGCATAATTTCCTAGAAATTACAGGTAGGCACTTAACATATTACAAAAAATTTAAAGCTAGCTATTGGTTTTCAATATGAAATTGTACCATTTTTTTACACTCATCTCCAAAATTGACATACCCAACAGTATTTCACATAATCATCACTTTCTTTGTAATCCAGGACTGCCTCTTATTTCCTTTAAACCTATCTTCAGCTTCAAATGATGATCATTATAGCTCTTTGTAACTGAAACCTATACTCCCCTGTCTCTTCTTTCCTCCAGCAAATGCATTTGGAGTGTTTTCAGTTTCTCTTTGTAAGATTTGGTGTTGAGCTTGCATGATTTTTGTAATCTTATCAGGACTGTTTCCAATATTCAGGATCAGGATGATCTGTCTTACTAACTACATTGCTGCTTATATGCCCAAACATACTAGTTAGCTTTTCCAGTTGTTTTATTAAGCTGATCATCAAACTTAAGTTCATCCCTTTCCTATATAACAGTTGCCAATGCTTATCCTCATGGATAAGTAGCTGTTGGAATTTTTTGAATTGATGCATAGCTCTGCTCAGATTTTCATTTCTTGTAAATGTCATGAAGTTGTTCTGAAGTGGAAAGAAATAAGGAAAAAGCCTGTCAGTCACAATCCTTTTGCAGCTTGAACCCTCTACATTAGATCTGACTTTCCATATTTGCAGCTTTATGATTCAACCAAGATTCACAGTTTTGACCTATTTCCTTTTCACTGGTATGTTATCTGCCTTGTCTAATCTACTACTAAAAAATTTGCAGTTAGAATTTATGCCATATAGTTAAGAATTTCAACTTGAGAGGTAAATTTGAAGATCATTTCCTATATTTATACCATGAGAGGTAAAGATGTGGGATTTATCTGGAACAACCCTGAAGCAGCATAAAGATTAATCTAATGTCCAACATTAATATGATTTGTGAGTTCCTGTGGGCCAATGAACAAACTTATAGGTGATTTAGCATCACCCTGCAGTTGCTACAAGAAAGCTACCACTCCACCTTAATGACAGTCCATCACAATGGCAGAACCACCTTAAACCTCACAGTCCTGCTTGGTGGGGGAAGAAGTGACATGGGAGGGGCAGAGCCAAGATGGCTTAGTCTAGGAGTATAAAAGCTCAGAGCACAGCTAGTTAAGGAGGCCCAAAAGGAAGCAGCAAAATCTCACTGTATGCTTCCACCACATATGTCTGAACTGCAGCAACAACAGTTAGAAAACTCAGGACTTTAGAGAATTTTATCTTTTACCCAGCTAGATGCAGGCTGGCCTATATGATTTGCTAAGATTATACTGGCAACTCTGGGGACCTAGGCTAGAGTTAAGTGAAGTGTGCTGCCTTATACAGAAAGAGTGCATATCAGACCTGAAAGCACCAAGAGGACATTCTTACACTTAGGCAGTGGCGTACCTAGGGGGGGGGCGGGCCGCCCCGGGTACCAGCCCTAAGGGGGTGTTCCCGGCCTTGCCGTTCAGTCCCCCGCGACCCCCGAAGGACCGCTCGCCCCACTGACCTTCCTGCACCACCTGTGAAGCAGCCCGCAGCAGGATCGCGAAGTCAGCGTCAGCATCCCTGCTCTGCTTCCTGCGCCGCGATCCCGCCCCTCCTCTGACGTCAGAGGAGGGGCGGGACCGTGGCGCAGGAAGCAGTGCAGGGATCGCTGACGCTGACTTCGCGATCCTGCTGCGGCTGCTTCATAGGTGGTGCGGGGAGGCCAGGGGGGCGAGCGGTCCTTCGGGGTGGGTCGGGGCATCAGGCCTTCAGGGTGGGGCGGGCGGGCAGGCAAGCAGGCTTTCAAGGGGGAGGGGGTGACAGGCAGGCAGGCAGGCCTTCAAGGGGGGACAGGCCTTCGGGGGGGGGTGCAGACCTTCAAGGGGTGCAGGCCTTCAAGGGGGGCAGGCAGGCCTTCAGGGGGGTGCAGGCCTTCGGGGGGGGGTGTAGGCCTTTGGGGGGGTGCAGACCTTCAAGGGGGTGCAGGCCTTCAAGGGGGGGAACAGGCCTTCAAGGGGGGAAAGGCAGGCAGGCCTTCAAGGGGGGGACAGGCCTACAAGGGGGGGGGACAGGCCTTCAAGGGGGGGACAGGCCTTCGGGGGGGTGCAGACCTTCAAGGGAGTGCAGGCCTTCGGGGGGGGGGGGGTGCAGTCCTTCAAGGGAGTGCAGGCCTTCGGGGGGGGGGGGTGCAGTCCTTCAAGGGGGTGCAGGCCTTCAAGGGGGGGGAAAGGCAGTCAGGCAGGCCTTCAAGGTGGGGACAGGCCTACAAGGGGGGGAGAAGCTACAAGGGGGTGGTACAAGCCTTCAAGTGGGGTCAGGCCTTCGGGGGGGGTGCAGACCTTCAAGGGAGTGCAGGCCTTCGAGGGGGGGTGGTGCAGGCCTTCAAGGGGGTGCAGGCCTTCAAGGGGGGACAGGCCTTCAAGGGGGGAAAGGCAGGCAGGCCTTCAAGGGGGGACAGGCCTACAAGGGGGGGGGAGAAGCTACAAGGGGGTGGGACAGGCCTTCAAGTGGGGGACAGGCCTTCGGGGGGGTGCAGGCCTTCGGGGGGTGCAGACCTTCAAGGGGGGGACAGGCAGGCAGGCCTTCAAGGGGGGGACAGGCCTACAAGGGGAAGGGACAGGCCTTCAAGGGGGGTGCAGGCCTTCAAGGTGGGACAGGCAGACCTTTAAGGGGGGACAGGCCTTTGGGGGGGGGACCATGATTTAGAAGTACACGGAGGGAAGGGGGTGTTCAAAGAGACATGCATATGCCAATCTTTGGGGGGGGGGGAAGAAATAATGGGTCTGAAAATAGAGGAGAGGGAGAGAGATGATGGACCATGGGATTTAGGGAGGGAAGGAACAGAAAGGGAGAGAAATTGGACACAAGGGATGGTGTGGAGGAGGGATAGAGATACTGGATAGGAGGGTAATTAGGAAAAGAAACGGAGAGATGGTGGACTCTGGGATGGTGGTGAAGGAGGGAGAGATGCCGGATGAAAGGGTATTTAAGAAAAGGTGGATCTGTGGAGGGAGATGAAAAAAAGGAAAGATACCAGACTTCCTGGGAAGGGAAGGGAAATGGAAAGGGAGGACAGAGTTGGCAGATGGATGGTTAGCATGCAGAAAGAAGGAGACCCTGGCAAGCAAGTTATCAGAAGAAAACCAGAGCCTTGGACCAACAAGATTTGAAATATAACCAGACAACAAAAGGTAGAAAAATTAATTTTATTTTCTGTTTTGTGATTATAACATGTCAGATTTGAAATGTGTATCCTGCCAGAGCTGGTGTTGGACTGCAAACGTGAGCTAGGATTTAACAGAAAGAGGAAAAGTCCTTTTTGTTTCTTTATTTTATTTACACCACAGCGCCAGTGTGGTTAGGAGAAGCCAAAGGGGGTGAAAAAGCTATAAAACCCACCAGGAGTTTTGAAAAAAATCACCCAACTGGGCAGGAAAATCGAATTGAAAAACCAATTCAATAGGGCTGAATCGAATCAAATTTTTTTTTTCCTGTATCTGGCAGCATTAGTTTGCGCTACTGTCTTAGACTTTAGGACCTGGGATTGGGGAGAGATGGCATCCTCAGTACTTTATAATGCAAGTGAAATGAGGATTTGGTCAGACTTTTGAAGGGTCTGCAGAAAAAAAATATTGTATAGGCCGGGGACATGAGACAGCAGGAAATGGGAACTTTTCTTCCTTCTATTTTTGTGAATGGAAAGGCTGAGGATGTCAGAGAGGTCAGTTAAAATATGTGCTTTATAAGAAAATATAATAATGTGTTTTATAAAGTTTATAGCATAGCTGGCCTACCCAGTGAGGTGTTCCTAGTGGTGATGGTGGCAGCGTGTCAATGTGTTGAGAGGAAGAGGTGGTCTGGGAAATTCTGCTGAGCAAACTCCGGGCCCATTTCCACCCCCCAGTTAGTCCACTCCACTCAACTGATTCACACACTGAGTGGGTCTTTGGGTGTTGTTTTGGGATCTCTTCCAGTGGTTTATCTCCTTCTGGTCCAAGGAAGGAAACTTTGTTATCCTTAGCATTGACCTACAGAATATGTTTGTAACAGCGCTGCTTGTGTGGCATTAGGCTATGTAGTGATCGAAAGAAAAAAACAGACCTTTGCACATTTTTGCACTATATGGTGGGTGTATGAGGAGATTCACATTTCCTGCACAGCTAAGTCCATGTGAAGTTACCTTGTGCTGTATTTGACATCTAGCAAGGTCTCTGTTTGAAAGGAAAGATCTAAACTTAAAAATGAAGTGGCCAGAAGTTATGGTAAAAGCAGATAGTGTAGCTGGTTTTAAGAAAGATTTGGACAAATTCCTGGAGGAAAAGTCCATAATCTGTTATTAAGACATGGGGGAAGTGTCTGCTTGCCCTGGATCGGTAGCATGGAATGTTGCTACTCTTTGGGTTTTGACCAGGTATTAGTGTCCTGGATTGGCTACCATGAGAATGGGCTACTGGGCATGATGGACCATTGGTCTGACCCAGTTAGGCTATTCTTATGTTATGTTCTCATCTGTAGGGGCCTTTGTTTTCACTTCTTATTTTAATGTATTTTTTTTCTGGGAACTTATCAGTGTTTTTTATAATGGGAACAAAAATGGAAGAGAATTAATGTGTGTGGAATGGGGGGTAACTAATTTCTTCAGCTAAATAATTCAATCCACTTCAAACAGACATAGGAGAACTTGTGCACCATTCACACACCCTCCAACCAAAAACGTCAAAAGAAAAAAACTGTTCGACAACCTCCTAGCCATTCGAGCTGCAACACTCGACCCCCAACTCTACAACCAATTGATATCAACCACAGACTGCAAAACCTTCAAAAAGAAATAAAAACCCTTCTATTCAAAAAACACATAAAACCGAACTAACACAATCAGAACTGTCCCAAGCATCACCTGCAACTACTCCATATGTACTTCTAATGTCATGACAATTTAGACATAATTTATGTTATGTTATGTTTGGAATAATGGTTACATATATGAGGTTCAATAAAAGAAAATTTTCACTGCCTGTTTCTATTCTGACCATTTATTCCATTTCATGGTTATTGCAAAAAAAAAAAAAAAAAAATTTTTTTTACATGGGGGGGGGGGGGGGGGGGTGTCAAAAAATGATGGGCCCCGGGTGCCACATACCCTAGGTACGCCACTGCACTTAGGGATAGGTTTATATTATTTTACTTCCTACCTGTGAACCGAACAAGACCCTTTTACCTGGCACTATCAAATAAAATATTTTTTGGTTCACATTAATCTGCTGTGTGGCTCCTCTTCATCCGGGCTTCAGCCCTGCTCTCGTTCAAGTTACCATACTATTTGAAAGAAAAGGTGGAGTAATTCTAATTCTCTAGCTCTGTCTAGAAGGGACCTGGATGAGCCTATTTTTTTTTTTTTGAGATCCCATATTGGGGGCAGAAAAGGATGAAGAGAGATAGCTGGATCACAGCAACTTATTGGATGCTATTAGCGGTGATGTTGATGGGTTAGAGAGATTATCACTGAATAGCAGATTAAGCTCCAAGCAAGAGAGAACAATACTCATAAGAATAGCTTTACTGGATCAGACCAATGGTCCATCTAGCCCAGTATCCCGTCTTCATGGAGGCTTATCCAAGTCACAAGTACCTGCTAAAAACCCAAATAGTAGCAGCATTTCATGTCATCGATCCAGAGCAAAGAGTGGCTTCTCCCATGTTTGTCTCAACAGCAGAATATGGACTTTTCCTCCAGGAACTTGTCCAAACCGTTTTTAAACAGCTACATTAACCACTCTACCACATTCTCTGGCAATGCATTCCAGAGCTTAACTATCCTCTTGATTGAAAATATATTTCCTCTTATTGGTTTTAAAAGTATTACTCTACGTATTACTATTACTCCCAAGCTTCATGTAAGGAATGGGATGATGGTATCAAAGGAGGTTTCTGTAGGTAAAGCAGTCCCTCAGGAGTATGCCCTATCAGTGTTGCTGTTTAATATTTATATGGCAAGAGTTGCAATGATGTTTGATTCTTTGGCTTTCTACTATAGGCTGTATGCAGATGATATATTATTTTTTCCCCCCTATGGAAGATGAATATCAAGGAGTGGAGATGCAATTGAATTTTTATATGGAGAATGTTGAAGTGGATGACAATACATGGGTTACATCTTAATGTTAGTTTGTGGGACGAAATGGTGATGAAATGTGGCCGGATCATTTTAATGTGAAAGTACTTTTAAAGGTTAAGAAATGCTTCAAGCCTGAATATGAAATGTCAAGTGTTAAGAATTATTCAGTCAGACTTTGCACAAATTCACCTTTTGCATCGTTTGAATCCAATGTCATCTCCTTTTGATTTTCAAACTGTTGTTCAGGAGATGATATTGTTCCGGTTGGATTATCGCAATGCCCTATAGCTGGGTATATCTAGTGCAATTTGTAGGGCTTTGCAGTTGTTATTGAAAGCTGTGGCCCAGCTAATTACTGGTACTACAAGGTTAGCTCATATAACCCCAGTGCCTGCATTGGTTTCCAGTATTGTAAAGGGTACAATATAAGGTGTTGGCAATTGTTTATCAGGTCCTGTATCATCCTGTTCCATTATATTTTCAACAATCATTGGAAGTTTATTGACCAGGGAAAACATTAAGGTCACAGAATGGTATGTTATTATCATTAGTAGTTGGGTAAAAATACATTATGCGGACACCAGTCTCTATGCATTCCACTGCAGGGGTAAAGCTATAGAATGCTCTCCCTGGTCAGATATGTTTATGTGCCAGGAGGGTTAACTTTAAGAAACTTTTGAAAAATCAACTTTTTTGTAACTGCATTTATGTGAGTTCTATATAGAGGAGTTTTCCCCATTCCCCTTCTTCTGATTATATCTTTCATTACAGTGATGCTTGACTATTTTTGTACAAACTGAGGTGGGAGGTGCAGCTGGCTAGGAAGGGGTTGAAAATATGACTGACATCTTTCTGCAAGCAACCCTAACACTGAGGACTACTATATTTGCCCACATATAGGCCGCCCCCATGTATAGGCCACAGGGAATGCCAATTTGGGTTTTAAAAACTCTTAGATAAGTCGACCCATGTTACTAGCCCCAGCTTATCTAAGAGCTTTAAAAACCTAAATCGGCCTATGCAATGGGGCAGCCTATACCGATACATAAAGGCAATGTCATGTCGCTGGGCAGGAACGGAGCGGGACACGGAGGTGGCTTCAGCAATGGGTCATCCCTTGGTGGAAGAGAAACGCGACGGGGAAAGCAGGAACCGCCCAGTGTAGGAGCGTGAGCGGCCTGTGTGCTCTCAGAGCCCAGCCCACCAAGGGCATCATCTCCCCTCCTCCAATACTTCCTCCACACTGGCTGCTTCCGCCATCAGTTCTCATGACAGCTGCCAATCAGGAAGGACGTGGGGCGAGGCTTGAGATCGCAAACATCACTCCTGCACATGTTTGGAGGAGGCAGCCAGTGTGTTTGGAGGAGGCAGGTGTGGCGGTCCACAAGGTAATTTCCAGTGAGAGAGAGCTATTTAAGGGAGGAGGGATGCTGTATTGCTCCATGTATAGGCTACCCCATTTAAGCAAGCCACGCCCACTAGGCCGGTTTGCAAAATCTATGTACAGGCCACGGCCTATATATGGGGAAATACAGTACTAGCTACATTTACAAGAAAGAAGATTGAGGTAAGAATCTAATCTTTCTTTATAGAATACAAATACTTTTTTTTTCCAGCTAATCAGTGGCACATCAATAGGAGCCACAGTGGCCTCTTTATATAGAGAGTTTTAGAATGATTTTGGTTACCTTTTGATATTGAGTCCTGAAGTAAATGCTGCTTATTTTACCTCATTGGAATGACTACGAGACGGCGTTGTATTTTCCAAAACAGACAATATTTTTTTATTGTTAGTATAAAGACTTATAAAATTACAGCAGCAAAGGCATAGTAGAAAGAAATATATTGTCAGTTCAGAATATGCAATGGAGAGTAGAACTTACACTCATATGCTTAGCAGGGGGCTAGCAGTTCACCGCAGCATAAGCAAGTGAATCTCTCTGGCTCTACCTGTGATGCATGTTTTTTTTATACAGAGAAATTCTTCCTTCGTTCCAAAAAAGCACATCCCTGAACTCTGGTCATGTACTTCCCTATTGGTACAAAAATGTATACCTAACTATTCCTCCCCCCCAGTCCACGCCTCTCTCACTTTCCCCATCCCTACCCCCCCCCCCCCGGAGGGGGCCCCGAGCAGAAACGGAGAATTCTTCGTGAACTTTCTTCCTCCAGCTCCGAGATCCTTATCACCTTGCAGATGCTAATTTGTGGTTTTATAATGATGTGCATCTTCAGGATGGCATCCTTGTAGATAGTCTTGTGCAGAAAGTTGGCAAGGGTGACCTCCAGCACCCCAGCTGTGCTGGGTTCCCATAACTTGCTTCAGAGACAGGC
Source organism: Geotrypetes seraphini (assembly GCF_902459505.1). NCBI lineage: Eukaryota > Metazoa > Chordata > Amphibia > Gymnophiona > Dermophiidae > Geotrypetes > Geotrypetes seraphini. The sequence goes on along the minus strand of NC_047086.1, from coordinate 307,629,662 downwards.
CAGCCTGGGTAAGAGTTCTGTCTTGGTATCAGGCTCCTATGGCTCTTACTCCCCTCTCATCCTGCAGGGAATGTTGCTTGTTATAAATGTTTTATGGCTTTCCAGGGTGCCTGGCATATGTGAAGTCATACAGCACCAACAGCTCAGCAGAACCTTGGAGAAGTATCCTCCCAGCAGGGAATGGAGACAGGAACTTTGCAGCAAAGGCCACTGAGTTTATTTATTAGATGTCTGTGTGGAACACTGCCAAAGGCTTTGCTAAAATCTAAATACACCATATCTAGCGCATATCCTCTATCCAGTTCTCTGGTCACCCAGTCAAAGAAATTGATCGGATTTGTCTGACAAGACCTACCTCTAGTGAATCCATGTTGCCTCCGGTCCTGTAATCCACAGGATTCCAGAAACTTCACCATTCACTGTTTTAAAAGTGTTTCCATTAATTTGCTTACCACAGAAGTCAGACTTACTGGCCTGTAATTCCCTACTTCTTCATTACTTCCACTTTTGTGCAGAGGGACCACATCCGCCCTTCTCCAATCCTCCAGTACCACTCTCGACTCTAGGATGTACACCTAAGAGTATATTCGTCAACAGCAGAATATACAAAATTTTAAGAAAGTACGTAAGAGACACTTGTTCTGTCAGATGAAATTTAGGGTCTGAGATTGGCTAAGGGAGGAGTGGAGACTGTTGATTGCAGGGTGCTGGTCACTGATGTATTCTAGGGTCTGGTCTGTTTTATTGGTTATAATGATGTTTGTCATTGAGGCGACTTGAATGTTAGATGTAATGTTATATTTTGTATGTAAGTGTGTAACTCGCTCTGGATAAGGGCGGGGGATAAATAAACAAACAAACAAACCATCCGGCCCCATCACTTTGTCTACCTTTATTTTGGCTAGCTCCTTATAAACACAATCCTCTGAAAATCGATCAGGGCCTATTACTCCTCCATCCCTATTCATGTTCGTCTTCTGCAGTCCCGCTCCCGGCGCTTCAGCCATGAACACAGAACAGAAATATTTGTTAAGCAATTTGACCTTTTCTTTATCAGCTTCTATCTACATATTTCTCCCCTTCACCTTTGAGTCTCACAATGCCACTTTTGTACTTCTTTCTATCACTAATATATCTATAAAAGTCTTGTCTCCCCGTTTTACCATGTCAGCTATTTTTTATTCCATTTGCATCTTTGCTTTCCTGACTATTGAATAGGAGATTTTACTAAAAAACATTTCAAAACAATTGACTTAAACAGATAATCTTCAATCAGTTCTAATCTTGCACTTCATGTGGCACTACTAGTTAACTTCTTGCAATCTAAAAATGATCTTAGATTTTCAGGTAGGAAAAACACATATCTCAGACCTAGGTATTTAATTACAAATTACACATTTCTTCTCTCATAACTAGAAACTCTCTCCATCTCTCCTGAGTCAATTTTGTCACATCTGGGAATATCCAAATCCTCTGATCACAAAATAAAGTTGTACCATATTTAAAATATAACCTCATAACGGAAGTCAAGTCTTGCTCAAATATAAAATTAACAATAAGAGTACCTCGTTCTTTGATTTCAGAAAGAGAATTTTCAAGGATAGATGTAATATCTTAAAAAGTCAGTAATCCCTTTCTCTTGTAATTGGTAGGTCTCCTGCTTCAGTCTTTTTACCTTTACTAAATGGTAAATAATAAGCTTTATTAATAGGTGGAATAGTATCGTGAGGAAATTTTAACTTCTCCAAAAGAAACTTCTTAAAAACTTTCAAAGGAGACGTATCCAAAATTTTTGAACAATTTAAGACACTGAGATTCAATCTTCTGTTGAAGTTTTAAATCTGCTCAATTTTTCGTGAAATAGACTTCTGATCTTTTATCACTGTGGAAAGGTTATCTATCAAGGAAAACAGTTTCTATACAAATTTTGTCCATGCATACTTGCTGAACTTTATCTACATACAAGGAAAAAGCATCCACCTTTGTAACCAGTACCTCCATGTCCTGTTTTCCCAACTGTTACATCCAATTTCTTGATAGCCACATGAAGTGTCCCCCAATGATACTGCAGGCTCCAGCTCTGGGTTCCCAGGCTCCTCGATGTTCCTTTCTCTCTACAGCTCCTTCAGGGATGAAGCTCCACCCAGTGCCAACTCCAGGGTCTCCTCCTCTGACCTCCCACAGCTCAAAAGAGATAAGCCACTTTAGAAATGCAAAACCATTGGAGCGGAGAGAACGTCATCACGATCCATCTGCCATCTTAACTCCTCCCCCAAGAGTCCCTTCTCCAGCCATGGCTGGACTAATGCATCTACTCCTGCACTTCTGGGTTCATGTCTTTGGTTATAAAGGCAATCCACCTTTGTGTTGACTGCTAAGGCCATCAGATCCATCAGTGGGCGTCCCCACCGCTCAACAATGGCATCCAACACTTGTGGTGACAGCGACTATTCCCCCGAGTCGAGAGGCTGCTGACTGAAGATAGCCTGAACATTCTCCACTCCTGCAATGTGTGCAGCTGAGAGAGCCTGTAGATGAGCTTCTGCCCACCCAAAGACGAGTAAGCTTCTAGTAGTAACAGAACGCTTCTAGTGCCTCCTTGTTGATCGATGTAGGCCACCACTGTTGCACTGTCTAAGACTCTGCCTGCCTTGCCTTCCAGGGAATTCTCCAGGGCCTGTACTGCCAGCCAAATGGCTCTGAGTTCCAAGCAATTTATTGACCACATTTGCTGATCCAGGAATCAATGACCCTGACCTGGATATCCATTGCAATGACCCCCTAACCATAAAGGCTGGCATTGGTTGTCAGTATCTGCTAGGAGAGTGACATGCCCTTTGAGAGGGGAGCTATCTGCATCACTACCGCAAACTGTTCCTCAATTTCAGTGTCCGTGGAAGCGGCTGCTGAAGTGAGCTCATCTGAGGAGACCAGCTCAGTATCTAAATTACTATGTCCAAAATCTCTTAACATTTTAATTCACTCCTTGGTTATTTCAAAAATCGATTATTGCAATGCCCTACTCAAGGGAATAGCCCAAAATGAAATTAGACGTTTGAAGATCATTCAAAATGCCTCAATTAAACTTATAATGAAAACTAAGAAATTTGATCACGTCACTCCCCTTCTTAAGAAAGCGCACTGGCTCCCAGTCGCGTATCGTATACAGTATAAATTAAGTCTGCTTACATTCAGGTCTCTGTTATATAAAACTCCAGCTTTCATTTACAAATCATTGATTCCCTATACCCCAACCAGATTACTGAGGTCTATTGATCAACATTTATTAGTTATTCCCTCACTTAAAATTATTAATACACGGCGGCATTTTATTTTTTCTGTTACAGCTCCTCAAACATGGAACTCCCTCCCCATTTACTTAAGAGAAGAAAACAATTTCGATAAATTTAAGAGCAAACTAAAAAGCTTTCTTTTTAAAGATGCTTTTGATACTTAAAAACTTGACTAGGAGTTTCATTTCATTTCTATAACCTTTTTAAGGTTCATTGTTTATTTCCCCCCTATTGTTTTTTTTACTATAATTGTCTTCTTTTCTATCAGCAATTTGTATTTCTCTCTACCCATCCTTTCCTCTCGTTTTTACATGTTTGTACTGTTAGTCTTTAACATGTTACGTATGTTAAGTTTCTCCCTGTTTTGCTGCCCCCTTAATTTTATGTAATTTTAATGATATGTTCATCGCTTAGAAATTTGAGTAAGCGATTAATCAAATATATAATAAACTTGAACTTGAAACTTGTCTCGTGTGCACCTTCACCCAAGAGACCACCTCTATGGTTGCTGCCATTAACTCCAGGACCTGCAGATAATGCTACACCTTAGGAGCCAGCCTTAGTAGCAGGTCCAATATCTGCTTCTGGAGCTTCTGTCTGTGTGGCTGTGGAAGAAAAACCTAGCTTATGGCTGTGTTGAACCGAACTCCTAGACACTCCAGACACTGGGTCAGTTCCAACTGGCTTTTCTTGAAATTGACTATCCATCTCAAGTCCTGCAAGAGTTGGACAACTCTCAAGACTGTCAGTCCACCATCCTCCTTGGATGAGGCCTTGATTAGCCAATCATCCAAATATGGGTGTACTTAGATCCCTATCTTGCAGAGGTGTGCTGCTATCACCATCATTACCTTGGTAAATGTGTAAGGTGCCATTGCTAGGCCAAAGGGAAGAGCAGAGAATTGGAAGTGCTGCAAGTACCTCCTGTGAGCTGGAAATGTGGATATATGACTGAACGAATGGTCTCCTTGCAGAAGAACGGCACTTTCAGGACAGCATTAACTGACTTAAGGTCCAGAATTGGCCTCCAGGGGTCTGAACTTTTCTTTGGTACTATGACGTATCTTCCAGAGCTTGATTCTTTGTTTGAAACTGGTTCTATGGCTCAAAGATCTAGGAACCTTTGTGCTATTGCTCAGACTCTGGCTCTGTCCATCTGGACGGAAAATCTACAAAGATGATATTAAATATAGGATATACATTTTGAAGATTGTTTACACATGTAAAAATCTATTTAGTATTTATGGAACTGATGATATGAAATGGTGCTCTTTACAGAGCCCATATTGAATTAAAGGGTCCTGGGATACTGAGGGGCTCATAATCATAACATCCAAAAACCCGCCTAAGTCAGGATGTACAAGTGCCAAGTTTCGAAAACAACATTCTGGACGTCCAGTAGGACTTCTAAGTCGCTGTGCATCTAGAGCTCAAAGGGGTGTGTTGGGAGAAGTGTTATGGGTGGCATTTGGATGGGCTCTGGGCAGGCTTAGTCTTAGACATCGTGCAGGGATAATAAAATGTTTTGGCAGATGTCCTGGATGGAACTTATATGTTTTGAGCTAGACTTGTTTTAAAAGGGTGTTAAGTGTTAAAAAGTTACTCAAAATGACCACATAACCACTGCAGAGATCAAGTAAAGATCCCCACACACTTCCTCAGAACTCACTGACACCTCCCCCATTTACACCCCGCAAACATCAGAATACAAAAGTACATACCTGTCTCCAGAACAGTAGCATCTGGTATAGGAAAGCCTAGTAGACCTACACTCAGGTGTCTTAAGTAATCTGGTGGGTGAACCATAGAGAGGAGTAGCAAGTCCCATAAGCTACTCTAACCATTATATTTATGATGAAAGTGTGAGCCCACCAAAACACATCCAAAACCTACTGTACTGCCACCTGTTCCTGACAAGGGTTAGAGTCTATAGCATACACCAGCTTCTGTAATTGAGCCTATAAAGCAAACAGTTGCTTTCTGCATGGTCATAATTTAAGGTCTAGTAGAATCGGATCAGTTGTCCATTGATAATTCAGTGGTGCCTTACTCCTTGCTGCTTGTACGACTGTGGAGATATGCTGAAACTGCAGAATACAAGCTACCATCCCAATAAGGCCTTTTCAACTTTTTTTTCCCTCCAAAGAAAGCATATAAATTACATTTCTTAATTTATGTAAGATTATAATGAGGGGGGTAATTGCTTAACATTGTGCCTATGTAAGAAGTCTAAATGATGCCTCTTTTAAAATGGCTAGATAGGTGCCTATATGTCTTTATAAAATAGATTCCCAGCACCAAACTCATTTCTATTCTGAACAAGGGATAAATATGAACATGTCCCTTTATAGTACAGTGGTGCCTCGCATAACGGCCGCCTCGCACAGCGAACGCTGCGCACAACGAACTTTATGTCTTGATTCGTACAACGGACTTCGTTTCACACAACGAAGTCGCCCGAGCTGCATACTTCCGGGGTTTCTGCGGGGTTGGATCGCAGCGGGGTTGGTCGAGCCGCGAGGGTAGTCTCCTTCTCCTTACCTGCCCTGTCGCAGCACACAGCCGAACGGAAATCTTCCCGATGTCAGCGCTGACGTCGGAGGGAGGGCTTAAGCAAAGCCCTCCCTTCCTCCGACGTCAGCGCTGACATCAGGAAGACTTCCGGTCGGCTGTGTGCGGCTGCGGCAGGGCAGGTAGGAAGAAGGCAATGGCGAACGAAAGAGGGGGGAGGGGGCGGTCCGCCCCGAAGAATGTGCACAGCTGGTCAGGTCCCCCGATCGACCGACAACAGGCCCGGCCGACAAACCTCCCTGCCCTGTAGCCGCGAATCTAAATTACCTCTTACAGCAGCTTCAATAATCCAGCTGCTGTAAGAAGGTAATTTAGATTCGCGGCTACAGGACAGGGAGATTTGTCCGACCGGGCCTGTTCTGTTGTCGGTCGGGTGCAAAAGCGCCACAAAGGTGGAGGCAGGGAGGGAGGAAAGGTGGAGTGGAGAAGAAAAGACGCTTAAGGGGGGAGAAGGCCGCTGAAAGCACATGTTGGAGCAGGGGATGAGAGGGAGGGAGAGAAGGGGAAATATTGGACAAGGGCAGAAGGGATGCTAAATCATAGGGTGACAGGCAGAGAGAACAACAGGAAAAAGAGTGGAAGCAATCTTGAACCCTGAGGGTGAGGGCAGAGAGAGGTGGTGAGATGATTGATCATGGGGAGAGGGACAAAAGGGAATAGAGATGGGATAGGAAGATAGTGGAAGTAAAAGGACAGGGAGATGTATGTTTTTAGATGTATCTAAATAAAAATAATAACAAAAAATTTATCTTTTTTTATGTCATCTTAGCATATTTTATGCTACAGAACGAATTATTTTTTTTAACATGTATTGTTATGGGAAAACGCGTTTCACATAACGAACTTTTCGCATAACAAACTTGCTCCTGGAACGAATTAAGTTCGTTGTGTGAGGCACCACTGTATATTATACAAAATATACATCACAGCTTCCCACATATTATACCCCACAGATCGTATAAATTCAGGTATTTTTTTCTGTGCCTACTTTTTAAATAACTATGTAGCCATGCAATTTTATAAAAGCCCTTTTATCATGTTTTTAAAAAAACAGCTTTGAATGTGGACAACGCTTAGTAAAATTACCAGTAAATGGTTAAATTGGAGAATTAAACAGGGATCTCCAGGTTCAAACTCTACACTCTTAATAAAAGAGACTAGGTATTAGATATACTTCTATTCTATGGTACAACCAACACAATTTGCATTTATTATAAGCAAGTATTTTTTCTCCTCCTCCTCATTTCAATAAGGCTACTAGATGTACAAGCACTGTATACATTATACGCAGGTACTTTCTCTGTCCCCAGTGGGCTCACAATCTAAATGGGTTAGGTCACAAGGAGTTGCAGTGGCAATTGAACCCAGTTCCCCAGGATCTCAGTCTACTGCACTAACCATTAGGCTACTCCTCCACTCTGTCCCTACTGGGCTCATAATCTAAGTTTTTATATCTGGGACAATATAGGATCACAAGGAGTCACAGCGGAAATCAAACTCAGTTCCTCAGGTTCTCAGTCATTGCTTTAACCATTAGGCTACTCCTATGTTATGCTGTAATGTCTAAAAGATTTTCACATACACAAAATGATTTTTAAAAAGTTACTTTCTCAAGAATATACTTCATTTTAATAGTCTTTCAGAATCAAGTACTCTCTTCTATACTCACTAGTAGTAATTTATGTTATTTCAAAATACTATTTCTGTTCACATAAACATTTATAGCTTCCCCTACAGTTGTCAAATGTATTATTCTTTAAAGTACAGTAGCAATCCAATTCTACCAAACCTAAATCTCCAAAAACAAAAGAAAATTTACATACATCTGACCGAAGACATCAAATATGACTGAAGACATCAATGACACAGAAAAAGTCTGATGTCTTCTCTAATTAAAGTTTCTATTATTATAACAGCAAAGTAATCCATGCATATTTCAGTTGTAAATGACTACCATTCATAAACTGTCATATTTTAAAGGCGGGGGTGTGCCTTGAACTTTTAATTCTATCTTTTAGTTCTTTAATTCAGTGTTAAATATTTAATTAGCAAACTGGCATGTTCTGATGAATTCAAAGTAAGTTTCCAAATATCAGCTTGAAAATGAAAGCTGCCTTTAAGATGTGAAAGAAGTACCACTGGTTTTGATTCAGGTGCAATTCCTTTCTGTTTCGAAAAGACAAGCTCAATTTTTGTTAGCCTTTCCCTATCGATGACAATTATACACTTAAGACTTTTGAGAGAATAAACACAAATGCTGTTAAATTGTGAGCAACAAGGAATGGTGCACCAATACCTAGAAGCTGGATAGAAAACACAGTCTTCTTGAACAAGTGCTATGTGAGTACTCAGAAGAACAAGTGATCTGATGGACTTGAAATCACTTTCTGTTTTTATCATAGTGTACAGTAAGAGGTCAGTATCTCCTAAGGTGGGTTTTATTTCATCCATATTCTCATGAAGTAGGTAAACCAAATCAGCTAGGGTACTACTGAATTTGCAAGACAGTCGCATTCTGTTTGCAAAAGCAAAGTCAATAACCTCTGACTTCCAATCAAGTGAAAGCTGCATCAAATCCTTTGTTAGCAGGGGATGATTTAAACAAAGGAGATCATTTGAAGTAGAAATCAAAAGGCTCACTATGTCAAGACATATCCTTTGAGTAAAGTGTTGGTTGTATGTAAATATTGTGAGTATCGAATCTTCAGGGGGGCCAAAAAGTTGGATACTTTGACCTCCAAAACTAACCTGAATCTCCTTTAATGAAGTCAAATGAAGAACATGAAACAATGTCAGTGAATTGTTTTGTTGGTTGGGTGGTAGCACAATGGCATACAAAATAGAATTAACTAAGAGAAGACAAGAAGGCTGTGGCTCAGGCTGTTTGCAACTGGCAACAGCAAGCCAATACACTCCCTTTAACTTACCCATTCTGCATGAAACCTCTGGCAAATGATGTATGATATATACTAACAAGCTTTGTGCTGAATATTCCTGCAATTGCATAAGCTCATTTGGAAAATGTACAAAATTTTGTATTAACATGGAGACATTTCCCATTTCTTCATTTTTAAACATATTTTGTAAGCTCGTATTTAATATTGTCTTTGAAAATGTACATGGCAATGTTCCCTTTGCTGGCAAAAGAGACTCTGGCTGATTGATGTCAGATATACTGATTTTAGCCTCACCAGAGAAAGAATATTTATCTTCCTCTTCAGAGGATACATTCAGTGAGGAATTTTTTAAAAATGGTATATTTCTAATTAATGATAACACTTGTGCACACTTTCCACTTCTATCACACATGTTTCCCAAATCTTTTACTTGCTTAATGGCCTTTGCTCTGTTCAGCAACCCATTACTAGTTTCTATACAAAGATAAGAAAGCTTATTCAAAAAGTGCCCCAAGCTATAGCTTTGCTGTGCTCTGACCTCTGAAGATGTAACACTGGATTTGGAAAAATTTATCTCTTTAAAACCAGCCTGCGCTTCAACTCTCTGCTCAGCACCATGACCTTGGCATATCATGTTCTGGTGGATTTCACTAGATACATTCTTCACAGGAGTTATTTTAGAGAACATATTGGTCTCAGAGAGAACAAAGGAAAATGCATTGCCAGCTCTTGCCTGCTCATTACTGGTGGCTACTTGCTGCTCTGAAGCAGACATATGTTGCAGCAAGGCCAAACTATATTCACTCTGTGGGACGTGCTGGCTTTCAGCAATAACATCTAGATCTGAGCTGCACTTGAAATGTTTATCACTCTCCACAGCATTTTCTAAATGTTCATCCTTTCCTTTGTCATAATCTTGTAAGAATGAATACGTGAAATTTTTCTTTTGGACTCTTGTTTTGTTGAAAGCATTTGCGTTCCAGAGGTAGTTTGGCTCACAGTCACAGTATTTCATATCCATACAGAAGCTGCATTCTTTTCCTTTTTCTGAATCTCCATCTTCTATAAAGACTCCCCTGGAACAAGGATTCTGACTCCTTGAATAGCAGCAGTATTTTCCAGGGTCTACAGTGCTTGTTTCAGTCCCAGCCAAGTTAACACAGCTGACATGGGCTCTGGGAACACATGTCTGCCATAGCTGTTGCGTCTGTTTAACAATATCAAGAAAAGGAGAGAAGGGAAGAACCTGTCCTCATTTCTTGAAATTCAGAATTTTATCCTATGAAAGATTTCAAAACAGGTCTACATGTTAAATTTGAAAAAAAAAAAAAAAATCAAAATAGAAAGAAAATGTTATTTGATTGTGTGATTGATATTTGATTCAAGAATGGAAAAGAACCTTTGCCAATCAGCTGACACAGTATCCATTTCTCTAAGGCTGAGAAATCATTTATATTTGACTGAGATAAGGGCCATTTTATACATTCACCCATTTTGAGAACAGAAAGGAGGATTAGGTGAATAGTTAATTGAGAAAACAAATGAATAAAAACTATTTGCTGCTCAAATGATTTATGAACAAGCTGCCAAAAATGCCTTCCTGAGCATCACTCTATGCCATGGTATATTCCTATATCTGACCCTAGCTCCACATTATTCAATGGAGAGAATAATGCAATCACACAGCCCCCACTCCTCAAAAAAGTATGTAATATAGCCTGAAAAACTACCGATGCCTCATGCCTTACCAAGTTATAAGGCATAAAGGACTGCTGTCATACAGGCTAGAATATATCCAATGTATAATAATAAATCAGATCTATCCTCTCTATGAAAGGATGGTTTTAGCAACATAGATGTGGGCCCTTTCAATGTTGGTAATGTATGTACTCTACTAGCAGTGGCAGTGAATACAAACATGCAGAAACAGGATGGCAGTTTGCAACTCAGTCACAACTCCCTGTCATCGCCTGTATTCCTGCAGCAGATCCTTTAGAATCAACACTGAGATTAGTAGAATAACCTCTGGTAGATCTTCCTATCAATTCTAGTCTGGCATATCTCCTCTCAATTTTGTTTTAAATGTGAGAAGAACAGAGAAATGTAAAGATCGATGATGGTTCCACTCTGCTGTTACAATAAGTGTTTTGCTTGTTAGACCAATACCTTGCCTTGTACTTGTTGGACTTTCTCTACTAATGAGAATCTTCATGTTTGTGGATGTCTAGATCAACATAGACCCCGTTATGCTGCTGTTCCTTGTCCAGATGTCAGAATGCTGCAGCCAGTCTCACAGATAAAAGAGGACAGAAGAGAATGGGTAAGACTAAGAAATACAAGAAGCCCAACACTCTCTTTTTCATTAATTAAATACCTTATGAGTGGGGGTGCAATTCATTAAGTACATTGACACTTCATGTTTACAGTGCAAGTCTTCACTACTTTTTAAAGTCAGGGCTACTTTGATTCTAAAGAGCTAAAGGAGAGTCTCAAGATATCTCTATGTGCAAGGTTATGGCATTGCTGACCAGTGTGTGTCAATGATATCTACCTTACCAGGCTGCCTTCAAAGTGTTTATTGGATGTATCCTTAAGGAATGGGCATTTCCAAACACATTCTCTTTACATATTGAGAAATGCATTGTCCTTCAGGCATGTGGCTCTTTTTCCCATTCACTGCTCTCTTTCTGTCATGAACTTGGTTGCAGAGGCAGAGAATAAGAACATAAGCAATGCCTCTGCTGGGTCAGACCTGAGGTCCATCGTGCCCAGCAGTCCGCTCACGCGGCGGCCCAACAGGTCCAGGACCTGTGCAGTAATCCTCTATCTATACCCCTCTATCCCCTTTTCCAGCAGGAAATTGTCCAGTCCTTTCTTGAACCCCAGTACCGTACTCTGCCCTATTACGCTCTCTGGAAGCGCATTCCAGGTGTCCACCACACGTTGGGTAAAGAACTTCCTAGCATTCGTTTTGAATAACATAACGCAAGACTCACTTGTATACCGCAAATACCGCTAAGTTCTATGCAGTTCACAAAAGATAAAGAATGCAGGTAAATACTACAACAAAGAACTAATTTCCAAAAGATTCTATAAAAAGATGTGTTTTTAAAGCACATCTAAACTGTTGGTAGGAGTTGGAAAATGTAAATATGTAGTTCAGGTCCTTAGCCCATAAAGCCACTTGAAAAGACAACAGAAGATCCTGGAATTTTTTTTAATTTACAACCCTTTGCAGATGGAAAAGAGAATAGTATATTAAATTTCCTAGAATGTTTGGAATTCGTGATGATGAAAGATTCCATAAGATATTCTGTGATGAGACCTGTTAATGTCTTAAAGCAGGGGTGTCAAAGTCCCTCCTCGAGGGCCACAATCCAGTCAGGTTTTCAGGATTTCCCCAATGAATATGCATGAGATCTATTAGCATACAATGAAAGCAGTGCCTGCAAATAGATCTCATGCAAGTTTATTGGGGAAATCCTGAAAACCTGACTGGATTGCAGCCCTTGAGAAGGGGACTTTGACATCCCTGCTTTAAAGCAAATACATCCACACTTAAACTTAATCTGCGCCTCAACCAGCAAGCAGTGCAATTGATGTTAGAAAAAGGTAACATGATCATACTTCTTCAGATCATAAATCAATCTAACTGCTTCATTCTGAATTATATGCAGTCTTTTGCGATTTCTTTGGGCTCCAGCAATATTGCAATAATCAAATTGAATAAGAACCAATGATTGTACTAACAGTGAAGGAATTTATATTGAAGTATGCACTAATGGTTCTTAGTTTCCACAAAACGTAGAAGCCCTTTCGAACCATTGAGCCAACCTGATTTTTCATAGTAAGATTTTGATTGAGAATTACTCCAAGTATCTTTATAGTTGGTTGAACAATGTACAGTACATTTTAGCATTTAAAACAATGGATGTAGCATCTTCCTTCAAATTTGGAGATGCAAAGAAAAATTTGGTCTTATCTGTATTAATTTTCAATTTAAATTCTGCCATCCAAGATTCAATTGCCAACAGAATCTCAACAACAGTTTGATTGATTTGAGAGAAAGAAGTAGATATTAGGATTAATACAGTGATGTCATCTGCACAACTAAATAGTTTGATCTTAAAGTTGAATAGTCCGTTTCCCAAGGAAGCTAAATAGATATTGAATAGTAAAGAGGACAGTGGAGACCCCTGAAGTACTCCGCAAGAGTTACCTCAACTATTAGCTCATTCTTGAACCTTACTTGATATGTTCAAGACTTTAGGAAACCTTCAAACCATTCAAAGACCTGACCATGCACATCTATAGCATCCAAACATTCTAGTAATTAGTCAGAACGATGATGAGGGCTGCCCCAGAGGTCTCCAAGGGCTGCCATTGGCCCTCAGATCATTGTCCCTCAGACATTGAAGAAAACTGCCTCAGTGGTGTCTTATAAACTTAAAGTAGAAATATTCAAAAAATATTTAAGAACAACCAATCAAATAAAAGTCTTCATTGCATAAGTCTTCACAAGCTTTGTCATGGCAAACAAGTTGGAATTCCAAAAAATTGTTCCAACAAGGCCCATAGTAAATTAGATTCCACTTCCATTCAGTTACAGAAGATGAGTTGACCTGAATATGAACTGAATTTGAAGCAAATATCTATGAATATTGAACACAGAGCTTCTGAATACACTCTGAAATGATGTTATTCAAAGCTGCTGATAAGAAGAAGGTCATAAGGAAATTTCAGTGTGTCTGAATATCTCCTGGGGCACTGTCAGATCTTCACTGTAAAGTGGGCCAGATTGTACTTCTAAAATCAGTAGCTGCAGGTTAGTTACTGAGGAAGGTTGCAATGAGGTATAAAAGTATTTAAAAAGATGTTTTTGGCTGAGATTGGGGAAAATGTTGATTCAACAATTACAATTTCAAGATTAGTCAATAGACATGGCCTATGTAGGAGGATGGCAAGAAGAAAAACTATACCACCATATAGTTTTTGAAGAGAAACATTTAGTAGACATTGCTTGTATGAGGGAGAAGGTTTTGTGATCCAATAAAAAGAGTGGAAATTTCTGGTTTCAATGCTAAACTATTTGTATGGCAATAGTAGATCTCCCTTCTAATACCAGCCCTAGAGTAAAGCTTGGTGGCATTTGCATTACATTGTTGGAATGCTTAGTGAGTAAAGGGAGGCTCCTGATGATCATCAGATGAATGGTACATAGTACAGATCAATTCAGTCTGCCACAAATCTAAGACCAGAGAGATGGTTCATTTTTCATCAGGAAACTGAATTTAAAGCAAAAACAATTGAGTGGCTTGGCAAAAAGAATGTGCCTATCCTTCAGTGGCTCATCCAAAGCCCAGATTTGAATGGCAATGAACAGAGACAAGACCAAAAAGTTATTAGGAAACATAATAAAAGATGCTAATTTGTGTAATGTGTTGATTCTAACAAAAGAATGTGCTGCCATCAGCCTTGTGCATTCTCTGACGTGACAGAAGCATGATATGGGTTGCAGGTAGTAAAAATGCTAAAAAATAAAAAGCTGTGAGGGGGCAACAATTGCACATAGAACTTAAAGCAAAGTTAATCTAAACAAAAAATATCCATGCCTAACTATCTTAGCCTCCCTAATATGCCTTGAAAATTATAGTTTTAATAGCATGCCAAATAAGCATATTTCCCTTCTTCTGAAAATAGGCTAACAATATATAAAGGTCCTTTTGCTAGGTACGCTAACAGATTTAGAGCAAGCTAATGTGCACTAAGTGCCATGCAGCCCATTGTACGAGATATATTGCAGCCCACTGTACGAGAATATCACTCGTATATTCATGGGCTGCATGGCATTTAGCACACACTAATTCCTCAGTGCAAGCTAAATCTGTAGCACGCCTTAGTGAAAAGACCCCATAGTTTGTACCTCCATATAAAACTATGCAAGCACAGCTTGAATAAATGGGCCCTTAGTGTTCTGTTTGCATTGGTTATATGATTTTTGGTTTTTTTGCGCTAAACATGTGTATATCAGTAACATTTCTGCATAGCCTTATAGCCATGTTCCTCCCACACTTTAAAGTGAGAAACAGCTTTTAAAATATTAATTTCTAAAATTTTTAAAGGCTTATTTCTGAAAATGTCTATTCCTCTCCTGAAGAGCTAATCCCTGCTGAACCATATTTATATATGTGTTAAATGCCTTGTATTCACTTGTTGAGGCACCAATTATAAGAAACTCAAAGTCATTTAACCAGGCGAGAATGGCACTTACGTGGTTAAATCTCACTCAGTATCCTGCTGTTGATAATTCAGCAGCACTTAACCAGGCAGTTTCACTGAAAACCGGCTTGGACTGCCACAACACTTTGTTGTTCTCCCAATTTTTAAATGGTTTAACTACAGCCTCAACAAAATTATAATAGTATAGTTATTTTTCTTATGCTTTTCTTATGTACTTTAGTTTTTAATTAGTTCTTCCTTCTCCTATGTTTTCTGCTCTAGTCTTAATTATATGTGAACCAAGTCGAGCTCCACTGGGAGATGACCCGGTATATAAACCAAAGATTAGATTAGATATAGCTAAGTGGGCAGATAGGATTGCCTTTTGAGTGGTCCTTTCTTTGTCCACTTAGCTACATTGGTGCTGGCACTGAATATCAGCCAGCACCCGCATACTTTTCAGATTGGTGCCTGACCATTGCAGGCTTTAAATTATCACTGTAACATTATAAAAACATAGCTTTTCATAAGCACTAGTCCAATGTAATACCTCATGCTAAATCATCTGAGCTGTAAAAAGTACCAGAAGAATAGTTCAATTTTAAATGCTAAATTTAAAATATGGTACCCAGTTCATGGACCCAGGAAAAGGATACTGTTGAAAAAGCAGAACTACAGTATTTATAAAAGACCTCCACCAAATCAGCATGCCATTCAGAAACAGAAATCAAGCAAAGTTAATTTGATTGTATAAATATTAATGCCTCCATCACTTTTAATTTGTTGCATATTTAAAATATTTAGAATTCTATGTACTAAGCATTTTTAAACTTTGGATATATACAGGGTAATTTTATAACAGGAAGACCATATCAAAATTCCAAAAACATAATTATTTTATTCAAGCAACATACCATAGGGAACCACTATCCCTAGTAATGCATAAATTCTCATGCACAAATTCACACCCATTTCAAAGATGATGTAAATGTGTGTTTGTATACATGCATTTTATAAAATACTAGTATTTTAGCCTGTTACATTAACGGGTGCTAGAATATATGTCTGTGTGTCTTTATTTCTGTTTCTCTCTCCCTCCCGCTGTCTGTCTCTCTCCCTGGCCCCCTTTGTCTGTCTGTCTTTCTGTGCCCCTGTGTCTTTCTTCTTTTCTTTCTATCTATCTGTCTCTCTCCCTGCCTCCTATGCAGCAGCATTTCTTTCCCACCACTTCCCTGTGCAGCAGCCACAGCAGCATTCCCTCCCCCTCCATTTCCCTTCCCCCACACCACTTCCCTGTGCTGCAGCAGCATTTCCCCTACCCCCCTTTCCCTTCCCATGGTCTGGCTGACTATCTTAATCCCTTACCGCCCCTCCTTCCCTACCCGCGGTCCCGACAAACCTTCCGATTCCAGCAGCATCTGCAGCACTCTACACACTGCTGCTTCTACACACTGCTGCTTCGGGGCCTTCTACTGCCCAGCAAATCAGGGCAGTAGAAGGCCCTGAAGCAGCATGTGTAGAGTGCTGCAGACGCTGCTTGAATCGAAAGGTTTCAGGACCCGCAGCCTTTGCCGGACCCGAAGCGAGCTCTGGGGTTTTTTTGTTTTTTTACGCGGGCCCAGCCGGAGCAGGAGGAGAAGCCTGGGAGGCAGGAATTAAAGTCCGTTGTGCTTCTTGGCTTTATCCTTCAGACGGCAAGAACCGCTGCAGCCAACAGGCTCCGCGCCGCCGCGCGTATGCGCACTCCTACCTGCGGGTCCCTACAGCGCACGGAAAACAGGAGCACGCAGGTGGGAGTGTGCATGCTCGCTTAGGGCTTTATTATATTAGATGCACACACACTGCAACTCTGTCCCTGCCCCATCTGAACTATGTATTCTAATAATAATAATAATAACTTTATTCTTATATACCGCCAACAATCTTGCGACTTCTAGGCGGTTCACAACGAAGAGAAACTGTACAGACAGCGACTTACAGAGTATAGCTGAGAACATCTGATAGTAACAACAGTGATAATAATAGCAACAGTTTATATACTGCAGGACCGTGAAGTTCCGTGCGATTTACAATGAATTAGAGAAATTCCATAAATTGAATGGAGCAATCATAGTTAGAGATCAGAGGTTAACAGTTTACAAGATCAGATCTGGGTGGGATTACGAAGGGGGCTATTGTCCTGAATCGTTACCTAGGTATTTCGAGAACAGGAATGTTTTTAGGTGTTTTCTAAATTCACCATAGTTGTTTGTGTGTGTAATTAGTTTTTCTAAGTCTTTGCCCCATAAGGCTGCTTGATACGATAGATATTCTAGGAATGCCTGTGCACCGTACACATCCATTACTTACATGAATATATTCAGCTGCACACTTTTATAAGAGGCTTTTTCTACAGGTACAACATGCTTCACACACAGAAAATACTTTATAAAATTACCCCTATAATGGGAAAAAATGCTCTAGTACATCTGGACTTTAATTAGATTTCCTAAAAGCATGCATCATTTATGACGACTATATCCAAAATGATTACTTACCTCATATTTAAGCTTTCGTTGATCAGGGCCACATTGAAGCTTGCCATTTTCCTGAGAATCAGAGATATAAATTTATCTTTACCATCTATATTGCAAGCCATCAATTTATTACTGAAAACATGGGGCAGTACTGATAAAAAGCAAACTGGATTACTAACAATGTCATAAACATATGCTATCAGATTTGGACATACAATTTAAAAGAATACTTGGCCATCCTATGTTAAGTTCCAAGTTAGTGCATGCACACCACCCATTATAAAATTATTTTTATTTTTAGCACAGAGGGGATGTGTCAGGGATAAGTCTATACAAATTAGACTGTAAGCTCTTCTGAGCAGGAACGGAAGAGTCCATTGAATGTTAAATGTACAGCACTGAGTACGCCTCTCAGCACTATAGAAATGCTAAATAATAGTAGTAGCAGTGGGCATTTCTTCGGTAATCAGTTAGTATAGCTATATTGCTGCACGCTAACTGATTAGCACAGGAGCCCTTTTTACCTTAAAAATAGGTAGTGGTAAACACTCACACTCTAATCTTTAATGGTAACGATAGCACGTGGTCATTAATAAAAAAAATTCTAAAACTGGCCATTTTACTGCTGCACTAAAACTGCCCACTCCCTCCCCCTTGCAAAAGTACAATGGCTTTTACCCAATATATATTAGAACTGTGCTACATACAATGATCTTAACTCACAGCATAACCTTATTGTGGTCTACATTCTTAAACAACTCTTTGTATTAATAAATCACTAACCCCTCCCCATCCTTCATCGGTGTACATTATGTCATTCACTTTTTACTGGTTCATACTTTCATTCCTCTTGTATTTTGGATCCACTACCAGTTCTTCCCCAGATTTCCTCCCAGCAAATCCATAGTGCAGTATGATTGCTCATTGTACCAATTTAGATTGTAAGCTCTACTATGCAGGGAACATTCTCTAGAATATTTTACTGCACAGTGCTGCATATGTTTAGCAGCACTATAGAAATAAGTAGTAGTACAATAATTTCTCTTGGTGCCAAGATACTGTATTTTATGAAATCCCAGTTTTTTAGTCAATGTCTATACAGTAACTATGCAAAAGAAAAATCTTGTGGGATTAGGGCATCTTCTCTTCAACTCCCTCTTCTATCAAGAGGTACAAATTCTTCTTAATGGTTACTGCAGATGGGCAGACTGGATGGGCCATTTGGCCTTTATCTGCCATCATGTTTCTATATTTCCCAGGAGGATTGTATTTGTAGATACTGCCACCACCACACATAAAGGAAAGTGCCTACTTGGTCACATCATCTCTAGCACATATGTTCACAAGTTTTATATATCATATACAGTTTATGTGGTATCAAGTACCAGTGATATAGCATTTTGAATCACTTTCAAGTAGGCATACCTCCATGAAACACAACCCACCTGGAAAGATATACAGAGACTGCTACTGTCTTCATGAAGAGGGTGGATAGTCTGAAGTCGTCTCTGTATTTCTTCTTCAATATAAGCATTTATCCTGCAAAATTTTAAAGATATAATAAGTACCACTCTTGTGAAAACACCTTTTTTTTAACATAGTATTAAGCATGTTTCATTTCTGCTTTTAATCTCCAATAGGCATCAGAGTAAAGTGGTCTTATTGATCTGATCAAGTTCAATTTATTTGATATACCGTAAATATAAAACCAAAGTTAAAATCTAAGCGATTTACAATATAGTAAATATATTAAAAGGGAAGGGAAAACAGAACAAATCAATAAATCAATACATATATTACACACAGATACAAAACATAAGGAAAAGAAATAAGGTTGATTACAATAAAAATTAAATTTCAAGGGCGGGAAAAGGAAAAAAAAACATAGGGTTGTGCAATTACGAGCCCAGTCTGTTCTATGAACAGAATGCCTCAGAAAAATAAGAACATAAGAAGTGCCATCTCGGGATCAGACTTTCGGTCCATCAAGTCCGGCGATACGCACAGGCGGAGGCCCTCCCAGGTGTACACCTGGCATAATTTGTAGTCACAAATCTTTATATATAATACAAGCTGAATATCTTCAAATATATAGCCACACCAAATTGATATTCAAATAATTATACTGTCAAAAAACAAGTATAGTACTCTTTTCACTTTATATAAACGGTAAAAGACCTCAGTGTTTCTCAAAACTGAGAAACTAACTATGCCAGTAAAGATACTGTCAGAGAAATACATCCTTGGTCTTTACCGTTTATTTTTCTAGTTTCACTGTACTTTTTACCTATTTGTTATCATTTTTTTAAAGGATTTTATAAGTTTCTTAGAAAAGTGAGCACTTATCTTATTTTTAACAGTGCAAAATCACCGCAGGAGTCATTCAAAGGTTCTAGTGCGGTATCGTGAATAATTCCGCTTCAAACTGATTCACATAGAAATCCCAACAGGCCCTGTTTCGCCCTACGGCTGCATCAGGGGATTTTTTTTTAAAAAAGGACAAAAAATATATCCATTGGTTTACAGAAACATTTCATGCAAACCTAAAATGTAAGCATTACTTACTTTTAATTGTGAGCCACTGCTTCAATGATTTTCTTTCAGCGAAATGGCGGCTCGGCGTACTACTGGGGTTATAAAGAGAACACCGGATAGCACCACACCAATCAACAACCCAGATGCACAGAGACATAACCAATCAGTATGACTTCCGGGTTTCTTTCAAAAAAACGCGCGCCATTCAATTCTGACATTCAGACCGTATGGAATGTATGTTTTCAATCTGAATATCCATTTTTGTTCTCTTTGTCGGAGGTACGCTTTAAAATCACCCCCCTTATTTGAAGGATATAACTTTTCTATAATCTAGCAGTATTCAGTATTTTGAAGGTCTCGATCATATCCCCTCGCAGTCTCCTCTTCTCAAG
Source organism: Geotrypetes seraphini (assembly GCF_902459505.1). Lineage (NCBI taxonomy): Eukaryota > Metazoa > Chordata > Amphibia > Gymnophiona > Dermophiidae > Geotrypetes > Geotrypetes seraphini. The sequence goes on along the minus strand of NC_047086.1, from coordinate 307,609,239 downwards.
GGAGAACAATCCCAGTCTCATAAGTCGATCCTCGTATTCCAGTTTCTCCATACCCATTACTAGCTTTGTTGTCGCCTCTGCACTCTCTCCAGCAGTTTTATAGCCTTCTTTAGGTTGGGAGACCAATGTTGGACGCAATATTCCAAGTGGGGTCTGACCATTGCTCTATAAAGCGGCATTATGACCCTCTCTGATCTACTCGTGATTCCCTTCTTTATCATGCCCAACATTCTATTTGCTTTCTTTGCTGCCGCCGCACATTGTGCTGACAGCTTCAGGGTCCTATCTATCAGTACACCCAGGTCCTTTAATTGAACCTTAAATGTTTGAAATGAATTTTCTGTATGAAGGTACAGAGGCAAAGAGTTCAAGAGGGTAGGAGCCATGACTGAAAAATAATAATTCCTATGAACATTATGAAATAATCACCTTCCAGTCTTCCGGAATCTTTCCCGATTTGATCGACAGATTGGCTATTAGTTGAAGCAGTTCAGCTATAATCCCTTTCAGTTCCTTGATGACCCTCAGATGGATGCCATCCGGTCCCAGGGATTTATCGCTCTTAAGCCTATCAATCTGCTTGCATACCTCTTCTAGACTGACCGTCAACCCTGTCAGTTTCCCATCTTCGTTTCCAGCATATAGCCTGATGGGTTCCGGTATGCTTTGTATATCCTCTTCGGTAAATATAGACACAAAAAATGTGTTCAGTTTGTCAGCGATTTCTTTGTCCTCCTTTAGCACTCCCTTTATTCCAGGGTCATCCAATGGCCCCACTGCTTCCTTCGCGGTTCGTTTCCCCTTAATATATTGAAAGAACGGCTTGAAGTTTTCTCCTCCTTGGCTATTTTTTCCTCGCAGTCTCTTTTGGCCCCTTTTAACACCTTATGGCACCTATGTTGATGTTGTTTGTTCTTATTCCAGTTTTCATCCGTTTTTGACCTTTTCAATTCCTTAAAGTTTTCTTGTCTCTGATCGCTTCCTTCACCTCTACAGTGAGCCACGCCGGTTCTTTGTTCTTTTTACTCTTGGATCCTTTGTTGATCCTTTGCGGTATATATAGATTTTGTGCCTCAGTGACTGTGTCCTTAAAAAGTGACCAAGCTTGCTCTAGTGTTTTTACAGTGCTTATCCTTTTCTTAATCTTAATTCAATAATTTTAAGACCAGTGATTTTATTACTTTATGTTTTAATGTATTATGTTTCCCTACTGTGTTTTTCCTATGTTTTGCTTTTCTTTAATTAATTGTATTTCAAAACCCTTTCTTACCTTATGTAATGAGAACTTATATCAAGTAATTATCCGATGTTATTATTTAAGTTTGTATTGTTTGTCTCTCATTGAATGTATTTTAAAATGTTCATCGCTTAGAATTCCGATTAAGCGATTAATCAAGAAAAATAATAAACTTGAAACTTAAACTTAATCTTCTTCCCCACCATGAGTCTCATCCCTTCGTAATTCCCTTTTCGGAAGTTCAGCGCCATGGTCTGATATTTCTCACCTGCACCCAGGTTGAAGCGGATCATATTGTGATCGATCCTTCCCAGCATCCCTTCTACTTCTACACCTTGTGCCGGTCCTCGCAGTCCATTTAGAATTATGTCCAGAATTGCATTTCCACTCATATTTTCCTTGACGAGTTGTTCTAGGAAGCAATCGCCTACAGTATCCAGGAACTTGGTCTCCCTAGCGCAGCCGGAGGTGCCTAGGTTCCAGACTATCTCCATAGTTGAAGTCACCCATAATAACTGTGTTGCCTCCCTTGCAGTTGCGTTTAATCTTATCTGTCATTTCCCCATCAATTTCTTCAGACTGCCCTGGGGGTCGATAGTAGATGCCAATCTTCGTTTCCAGTCCATTTGTTCCCGTAATTTTGAGCCATAGAGACTCTAACTTATCCGTCAGTTGTGGTGTGTTATCTCCAGTAGATTAAATTCCCTCTTTGACGTATATGGCAATGCCCCCACCTTTTTGAGCCGCTCTGTCTCTGCGGTATAGTTTGTATCCTGATAGCACAGCATAGTGTCCCAGAGGTTTTTCTCAGTCCACCATGTTTCTGTGATGCTGATGATGTCAACATTATCTTTTTGTGCCATAGTTTCTAATTCACCCATCTTATTCCTTAGACTCCTTGCGTTCATATACATACACTTGAGTTTACGACCCGTTCTTTTCTTACATTTCCTTCCCTTTTGTGTCCCTTTCAATCTGTCTTGCTTGTGATCCGGTGGGTCATCCTCTATATCTTCCTGCACGGTATCCTCTGGTGAGTCTTCCCCTCTACCTTCCCTGCACGGTATCCTCTGGTGAGTCTTCCCCTCTATCTTTCTGCATGGTATCTTCTGGGTATACCAGTTCCCGAACCATCGACTCTCTCTCTCGGTCGACTGTCGGCTTTCCCCTTCTTCCTAGTTTAAAAACTTCTCAACTTCTCTCTTGATGTTGTTTGCAAGTAGCCTCGTTCCGTCTCTGCTGAGGTGGAGTCCGTCTTTCCTGAATAGCTTGCTCTTCCCCCAGAATCTCATCCAGTTGCGCACGAAGTGGAATCCTTCTTCTTCACACCAGCGCCGCATCCATGTGTTGAATGCTTGCAGCTCCATCTGCCTCATCAGCCTTGGGTACCAGCAGGATCTCTGAGAATGCTGTCCTCTGTGTTCTGGTCTTCAGTTTCCTTCCTAGCATCTGGAACTGGTCTTTCAGTACTTCCCTGTTGTAGTTCCTGTTGCTCACGTTGTTCGTCCCCACATGGATCACCACCGCCATATCTTCTTCTTCCACACTATCGATGATCCTGTTGATGCGGCTCACTATGTCTTCTACCTTGTCTCCTGGTAGGCAGGTCACCAGTCGAACCAGTCTTCCTCCCACTATGTGGCTGTCGACTTGTCTGATGATGGAGTCCCCAACAATTGCTATCTTCTCTATCTTCTCTTGATTCTCCAGTCCATGTCCCTGGTGTATGTCTATCTCTCCAGCCTAGGTCTGTGTCTTTCATTCCCATCCATTTTCTCTCATCCTGGCGTTGGCTTGCACCGGACTCATCTTCTTGTGAGTCCCCTCCGCAATTTCCAGATCTCATTGCTGTGTCATCATTTCTTCCTGGTGATTGTCCCTCGGGTCCACACTCTCTGTAGGTGTATCTCGGCAGTTCCACTGTTGCTGGTGATTTTCCACAGCCTCCCTGTATGCTTCCTCTATGAACTTCTCCAGCTCTCGGACTTCTTCCTCAATGGTGTCCTCTGTTTTGGTGTTCGCTGCATCTCGATGTTCTCTGCATCTCTATCTTCCTCCTCCATTGCTTGATGTGCCTCCAGTTCCAGTATTCTGCCCTCCAGGAGTCTGACTTGTTTCTTCAGGCTCTCCAGTTCTCCGCATCGAGCGCATACGTAAGACTGCCTCCCAGAGGGGAGGTAGTCATACATACCTCAGACTGTGCAGAAAACTAGGTAGCACAACATTCTACTTCTGTCTGCTGCTTCCATTGCTGCCCGCTTGCCGGAGACTGGAAGAAGCAACTGCCAGTTGTTTTGATTGGGTTGTGTGTGGGCTGCAGATACCGCAAACCACAATGAGGAGGAAGTTTCATTAAGCCCTTTGCCGAGAATCGGAAGTATTATGGACAATGTGAGTCACTTTGAGAAGGGAAAACAATTCTCTTCCAATTCTCTCTCTGGTGGAGAGGAATCATATTGGCCACTTCTTCAGCTATTATTGCCAGAATATCTGGTAAGCAATCTGGAACTGGTTTTGCAGTGAGCAGTAGAGGTGGAGGAACTTCCATAAGTCAAGGTCTGGTGGTAAAACTAGCTGTTGTGACTTTAGAGTCAGTATGGGATGCATTTCAGAGGGTTCAAACTTTTCTTATGCAGCTAATGTCTAAGTTTAATGTGGACATTCACTCTCTACAAGTTCAAGACAAGCAATTACACAAGGGTATGGATCATTAAGCTAATAGGGTGTCTTCAGTTGAGTAGTCATTGAAAGGTTTTCAAGACTTTCAGCTGAGTACTATAAAAGAAAGAGATATAACTGCATAAGATGGAACGTCTGCAAAATCAGATATGGAAGAATAGCTTAAGGTTTCTGAATTTCCCCAGGTCACCTCTTATATCAGCTACCGAAATGCTTAAGAAAAATGATCAAGAAGTGCATAATGTTCCTTCTGAAGCTATGCCTCCTATAGCTTGGGCACAGTTATGTTACTGGTATTAAGAGAGACGGGTTGGGGAGGAGAAGAATCATCTAATATTCAGCAAGATAGGAACCTTACTGACTTTCTACAAAGTTCCTTAGAAGTTGTTAATGAGTGCCCTAGAATGTGATAGAACCAATATTCTTTGTTTATACTTTCATTTTATGAATAATCTGTTTTGGGGCTCAAAGTATTTCCTGATTTTTTCCCAGAAAAATGCAGAAGCAGTGCAGGGATTTCTTTGTGCTGAAAACCAGGGTTATTGTTCTGGGGAGAATTTGTCTATTAAAATTATCTTATATTTTGGACCCTAAACAGTGTAAGGGAAATTAGAGGACCTCTGGACTTGCTTCTAAATAATCCACTGTAATGTTAGCTTATGCTAGATATATTTTCCCTTCTTTTCACAAGCGAAGATTTTAGAAAAACAATCTTTGGAAAGGGGGTACCCCCCAAAAAATCACTGAAACGAGCTTTTTTACGAGCAAGATTTGCTCAGCATGATCTTTTGGGGATAGCCCCAGGTTTGGGGAAGAGAAAGGAAGAGATATTAACATGTGTGCTTCCTTTTTTGAGGGTGGTTAAAAGATTAATACAGTCGATGTACCAAAATTGGCCTATACTCCAATTGCATCTAGTGTTGGGAGAATTCCCCAATAGCATAAAATAGAGGTAGGTCTATTGGACAAATGTTAAATTTCCAGAAATTTGGAATAAAGCAAAAAATGTTGAAAAAGGTATTTATAAAGCTTGTGGCCGCTGTCAATGGTGATCCCTTATGATAGAAGGTGAACAGTGGCAGATTCCTGGAAAAGATTACATTGTTAGATCCAAAAGTAATACTGACTGCAATAGTAAGCCTGTCATCTATGCAGTATTATGCCCTTGTAACTTACTGTATATCGGGCATACCAATAGAGCAGTAAAGATTTGGCTTAACGAACATAAATCTAGAATTCTATCTGAAAATATAAATGATCCTATGGTACACCATTGGCTCTAATATAAACACTAGATAGGGGATATTTGCAGGCGGATCATTGACCATTTAATAGTAGGGAGGGAGGGAGGCAATTTAGAAAATATATTAAATATGAAAGAACAATAATGAATCTATAATCTAAATATGGTGGAACAGGGAGGTTTAAATAGTGAACTTGAATGGACGTCTCTGTTTTGACTGGTGTGGATTGTGATTGGATGTGAGTGTAATCAGCTGTTATGAGGAGTTTAAATAGTAAGGAAAAAACTCCACCACCATCTTTGCCTCAAAGAAATAGATGTGAGCATAGATGGCTTGGGACGGCTCTGGTAAACTAAATCTATTCTGGCTACTTTAATACTTTAATCTTTAATCATTTTTATTGAGCATGAAAAAATAAATACAGTTAATATAAGGATTAATAATATAAGAAGAATAGAAATGAAACAGCAAATATCAGGTTAAACAATTTCAATTTCAACTATTAAAATATGTGAACTTATTTTTATCCCAGGACAAGCAGGCAGCATATTCCCACACATGGGTGACATCACCGACGGAGCCCCGCAGCGGACAGCCTCGAAAGCAAACTTGCTTGAAGATCTCGATCTTTCGAGTGCTGCAGTGCGCATGCACACATGCCTTTCTGCCCGAACTAGGGGGCGCATCTCCTGTGAGGATCCTCAGTTCGTTTAATTCCGCGGAGACAAGGCGGCACGTTTTTCTTCATCTCTGCAGCAATTTGCCTTCTCTTCAACGCGGCTGTTTCTTTTTTTCAGGAAAGTTCGGTCGCTATGCTTTTCTATTTTATTTCTCCTTTATTTGTAAAAAAAAAAACAAACAAACATTTTTTTTGTTTGTTTCTTTTCTTACTTGTCCGGCCGGTGAGCCTTGGGCCTAGGCCCAATTGCTCCTTCCGTTCAACACAGACTTTATTTTTTCTATGTCCCGGCCTCTTACCGGGTTTAAACGTTGTCGTCAGTGCAATCGTGTGATTTCGGTCACCGATCCCCACTGCCGCTGTCTACAGTGCCTGGGTCCGACCCATTCCCCAGAAGATTGTCATCGTTGCTTCACTCTCACTCCACGGGCCTTTTGACGCCGGTGCGCCCAATTTTTTCAACTTTTTGGAGACATGGAGCCACCTTCGGATCTGACTTCGACCTCGGCGGCTGCCCCGGTCTTGAAGGCTTCGATTCCAGTGTCTTGGCTTTCTACCTCCAACGCACTCAACTTCACAGAACATCTCCTCAACTTTTCATCTCCTTTGATCCGAACAGGTTGGGACGTCCTATTTCAAAGCGCACCATCTCCAACTGGATGGCTGCTTGCATTTCTTTCTGCTATGCTCAGGCTGGTCTTCCTCTGCAAGGTCGAGTGACGGGCCACAAAGTTCGAGCGATGGCGGCATCTGTAGCCTTCCTCCGATCAACTCCTATTGAGGAAATCTGCAAAGCTGCCACTTGGTCCTCGGTTCATACTTTCACCTCTCAATACTGTCTGGATACTTTCTCCAGGAGGGATGGCCATTTTTGCCAATCTGTTTTGCAAAATCTTTTTTCGTAAATTGCCAACTTCCCTCCATCCCTTTTTCCTTAGCTTGGAGGTCACCCATGTGTGGGAATATGCTGCCTGCTTGTCCTGGGATAAAGCACAGTTACTTACCGTAACAGTTGTTATCCAGGGACAGCAGGCAGATATTCCCACAACCCTCCCACCTCCCCTGGTTGGCTTCTTGGCTAGGTATCTGAACTGAGGATTCTCACAGGAGATGCGCCCCCTAGTTCGGGTGGGAAGGCACGCGCGCATGCGCGCTACAGCACTCGAAAGATCGAGATCTTCAAGCAAGTTTGCTTTCGAGGCTGTCCGCTGCAGGGCTCCGTCGGTGACGTCACCCATGTGTGGGAATATCTGCCTGCTGGATAACAACTGTTACGGTAAGTAACTGTGCTTTCTAGGGAGAATCCTTGATAAAGCACTGTAGTGAAACATGTCGGATTGAATCTCCCCAGACCGCAATCTAAAGCATTAAAAAAAAGATGTCTAAATCAGGGCTGCCCAAGTCCGGTCCTCAAGATCTACTGGCAGGCCAGGTTTTCAGGATATCCACAATCAACATGTATGAGAGAGATTTGCATACCAAGAAGGCAGTGCAGGCAAATCTCTCTCATGCACATTCATTGTGAATATCCTGAAATCCTGGCCTGCCAGTATATCTCGAGGACCAGACTTGGGCAGCCCTGGCCTAAATGATTTATCTAAACACTTTAGACTTTATGACATGTTATTGAATTATCACTTGAAAAATAAATATAAAATGGATCTGTGACGATGAGACATGTAAAGCTAAACTGCTATGAGATATATTGAGCGGTGAGTGATGTTGCTGAGATCTGAAAGTGAACAATATAAATGCATTAACATTGAAGTTGAGATTTGCATCTTTAATACTTTAATTAGTTGAGATATTGGAGAAAATTTATCATAAGATATTTGGCCATAAAATATGTGTTCTGTCAACCAGAATAATTGAAAGCTTTTTTGTATTTGAAGGTCATTAAAATTAGTCTAACTTAGGCCCTCTTTTACTATGCCACAGTAGAGGTTTTTACCGCAGCCTGGAGCGCTAAATGTTCTGCTGCTCACATGAATTCTATGAGTGCTGGAGCAGCATCAGAGTATTTAGTGCTCTGGGCCATGGTAGAAACCTTAGCCTAGTAAAAAAAAAAAAAAAAAAAAAAGGGGAAGTAGATTGTGTTGCTTTGTAAAGGGAAATAGGGGGTGCTGGTATATTCATGTTAATTGCTTTTCTTTGGTATATATGTCATGTAATGATTATTTGAACCATTCCTTTAACTTTGAGGTCTAAGAAGGATTAGACGCTTTTTCTTTATAACATTTTTTTTCATTTTGTAACTTGAATGTATTTTTGACTTGCTTATTCAAGTGCGTAACTTGTATGATTATTTGCAAAATTTAAAAAAAAAGAAAGTAATAACAGATTGTTAAATGCAACTTGTGTCTGAAATAATGAGACTTGATGTAAAAACAACATTATGTCAGCATAGCTATGAGTCCAGGGACACTCTTTGGTGTCTCTATCAGGCTGGCACAGGCAATGAATGAGGAAAGCTCAGGCTGGAAAAAGAAAAGCAGTTACCCCCTATTATGGCCAAACCCTGCTGACACAGGAGCAGTGCTGAAGCTAGTCTTAGAAAAGGTTTTCCTTCAGTCTTCAATCAGCAAGGGATCTTCTGTTCCCTGTACATGACAGCTAGGGTGAAGGGTTACATGTGTGTGTGGAAACAAGAAACCAAGCAATGTAAAAAAAAGAGGATTTAGAATAACCACATTTCTAGGTGAAAAACAATAAATTCTTACTGAATTATCTAGTTACAACAATATGAAACATACAAATTCCAAGTTTTAAATTCTGATAAGGGGAATAAAAATAAAATCTGATTAAAGTACCTGTCATCATTCAATGGAAGGAGGTGAGACTGCAATTTTATAGGGCTGGAAGGGGAACTGGTATGAGTGCTTTTCTCTTCTACTGTTAGATAATAACCTTTGTGCACAATATCACTCTCACATATCTTCTGCTTTAGTTGCTGAATTTCTTGTGATAACCTGTATGTAGATTTTTAAAATAATGTATTACAAAGGCTTTAAAAATATATCTCACTCATGTCTTTAATATCCACTGTGTTTGTATTATGGTACATTGTTAGAATGTATATCTTACTCTCATCAGAAAAATCAGAAAGAGAGAGACATTGATAAAGACCTCCATGTCCAATTTCACATCCTGCTTCAATATTGTACATTCTATTTGATACTGTACTTAGTTTTAACATACGCATAGTGCAATGCTACTAAGCATTCAACTGAGAGTTATTTACAGTTTCTCCTTTTCCTGACATATCCATGGAATGGAAATTGATGATAGTACTAAGAAACCAAAAGTGAAAATCTGAAATAGCATGGAAATGACTGTAGAGATACGCTGTGATAGTCTAGGGACTGCATAATATTACACAACACAGTCACTACACTAATATTTCAGAAGAGTTTCTTCAGCAACTTTTCAGTGGATATTTTGCATTTCCATCAACAGTTCAAATTTCTTGAGTTAGTACACTTCAGTAATGCTACATGCTATAATCCCATGGCATTGCCAGAAGTACAGTATTAAGACTTCTTTTAAGAAAGTTTATATTATCTTTTCAATTATCATATTATAATCTTTAATAATGGTCCTTATCTTTAGAAGCCTTATTTGTGATTTACATGTGTAAATACTGGCATTTAAAAGTATACCTTGAACAAACATTGAAAGCCCAATTTTAGAAAACTAGAATTTACATGTGTAAATCTTACTTATCTATGGCTATGCTCCTGGTAAAGATTTACACATGTAAATTCCAGCTTTCTAAAATTGGGTTTTCAAAGTTTATTCAGGGTATAGCCATAGATGAGTGACGGCCTTTCCACTTTGGAGTCACACTCGCCCAGTCAGCTGCAACAAATCAGGTGAATAAAAAGAGAACTGGGGTACCAACCAGCCTAGGTCTGCCTAGTACCCACCCTTGTTAAATCTGCACCCCCCCCCCCCCCGGCCATACACACAAAATCTGGGGAACAGTGTGGATCAGACTGGCAGCCACTGAGCTTTTTCCTTTCACCTATGCCATTGATCTGCATTATGTGCATCACCAAAACTTAAAGGTATATTTCCAATTCTGATTAAGAAAATCAAGAAGTCTTCTCAATTTTCCAGTGTTTCTCCCCTCAAAACTGATAGTACAGAAAGATTGCAACCGCTGAATATAATTATGAGCATTTAGATGCAAACACATATGAAGGGCATAATCCCCCCCCCCAAAAATCTAAGCCCCTTTTGGCCTAAGGCCCTAAACGCTGAAAGTAGCAGCAGGGAAAATGTCCATTCTCAAAAAAATGTCCAAAATGAGGGTTTTTTTAAAGAATGGTCTCTACATTCAGCAGTTTAATCACCCAGACCACCACTACTGCTAACCTTAGAACACATTATCAACCAAACAATTGCCGAAGTCCCAAATGCCCAAAACAAGAACTTTAGGCGAAGGAGGGGCCAGTCCTTTGTCTAAAAGCTGGATTCTATAACCGGCGTCTGTCAAAAACAACACCGGTTACAGAATTCCCCCCACACAATAATCGCGACAGGAGAGATGCCTAATCTCTCCTGCCGCAATCGCGAACCCCCCCGAATGGCCGCAAACCACGGCAGAAGAGATGCCCAATCTCTCCTGCCGCGATTGCGATCCACCCCCCTCGAACCCCGACAATACCGGCAGGAGGGAGCCCAACCCCTCCTGCTGAGGCGGGGCCTTAGGCGCTTTGCCCAATCAGGCCCTAGGCTCGCCATTCAGAGGATGGCGGGCCTGCGGGTCAGATCGGCTTGGGACCTGTCCGTCCAGCCAACTTAACATAAGTTGAGTTGGGGTGTCGCAGGGTTAGACAGGGCTGTTTGGGAGGCAATCAGGGGTTCGGGAGAGGGTCAATCGGGGGGGTCACGGGGGGCGCCGTGGGCAGGAGGGCCTGGGATATCTCCTGTCCGTATTTGAGGGTGGGAGTGGGGGGAGGGTTCCCTCCTGCCGGTATTTTCAGGGGGAGGTACAGGGGACTTGCGTCTCCTGCCAGTATTGTTGGGGTTCGGAGGGGGTGGATCACGATTGCAGCAGGAGAGATTGGGCATCTCTCCTGCCGCAGTTCGCAGCAGTTCAGGGGGGATCATGATCGCGGCAGGGGAGATTAGGTATCTCTCCTACTGCAATTGGTGCGGTGGGGGATGGGCAGGTTGCCGGGGCTGCTGAGCTCATCGCAGCAGCTGCGATCAGCTCAGCGGCCCCTATTCGGAACTTATAAATGTTTTGACTTAGTCGTATAGCAAGTATAACCAAAACTTTAACAAGTTTGCCCAGTCGGAACTTATACGTTTTGACTTAGACCAAGTCTAGGTCAGCCCACCTCATGCCCTTTCCCCTCCTCTAAAAACGCCTCTTTTCGCTCTAGGCGTTTAGAGGCAGGGTAAAGGCCTAAGCTGGTTTCAGATACATCTAAAATCAGCTTTGATTATTGGTACTTGGACGATCTGTCTTTTTGATCGTCCAAGTACCGATTTAGGCCACTTTTTGAACTTCTTTTTTTTTAATATGAACCCATAGGTTTTTCAATATGGCACACATGTGTAGATATCAGCACTTATACTATGTTTTAAAATACTCTTTACCTGCATTAAGTGCCAACAAGCTGCCAAGTTGCCTCTGTTGATGTTTTAGGCAGTGGCAAATACAATATAATAGTTGTTCCAACTGATCATTTTAGCTGCCCTCTTGATTGACCTCATCCTTTTGAATGGCTCTCTGGTAGTAGTCTTGCAAGATTGCTGCTGGAGGTTGCAGAAGCAGCTATTTTGGGATTGAAGCTGGCACAAGCAGGAGTGAGTCCTCCCTTGCCACTTTCAACCCATAATGGCTGCCATGTCCTCCAATGGCAATCTTGCGAGACTACTGCCTAAGTTGTGGCAGTCATTTTCACTATGAAGAAGGCATGAGCTTGAGTGTCTATATGAAAAATGAAAGGAACAGCCTGGCAAGGAAGGGGAGACAGGGTGCAGAGCTCTTGCCACTTTCAACCCATAATGGCTGCCATGTCCTCCAATGGCAATCTTGCGAGACTGCTGCCTAAGTTGTGGCAGTCATTTTCACTATGGAGAAGGCATAAGCTCGAGTGTGTATATGAAAAATGAAAGGAACAGCCTGGCAGGGAAGGGGAGACAGGGTGCAGAGCCTGGCAGGGAGTGTGGGGTTGGGTGCAGAGCCTGACAGGGAGTGAGGGGGCTGGATGCAGAGCCTGGTATATATTAGTACACAATTTGGTTCAGAATGTCTTTTTTCTGGTTTTCCTACTCTAAACCTAGGGTGCGTCTTATGGAGCAAAAAATACGGTACATGGCAGCATAGCAAGACAGCATGCCTCATGCACCTTCCTTTCCTCCCCCCCCCCCCCCTCTAGTCTTCCTCTCTTTCCATACCCACTTACACTGGGTCCAAAATATTCCCTTTTTCTCTCTAATCTTTAGCTAGATTGTGAGCCTTCGGGACAGGTAGGGAAATCCAAAGTACCATTTTTATTTATTTTATTTTAATGTATCTTTAATCTATCTTCATTGTAAACCGCTTTGAACCTCATGGTTTAGCAATATATAAGAAATAAAATCAAATCTAATTAAAATCAAATCTAAGCTCTCAGATTCCAGCATCTCATATCCTGTGCATCCTCCCTTCCCTATGTGGCTGCTGTCCCCCATACCTCTTCCAGAGCTGCCAAGGAGCTGGCATACCCAATGGGAGATTCAGGGTTGGCATTCATTTCACCCTGACCCACCCACTGCTCCACCACTGGCACAGCTGATTGGTCATTGGAGGCAAAAGGAGTTGGCTTCCCATGCCGCAGTATGGGACCTTTCTTGCTGCTGCAGCACAGAGAGGCAACTCAGTGAGAGATCCTGACCTATCAGCTGGAAGTTGGGTAAAGACCCGCAAAAGCAGGAGACTTGGCAGGTCTGTTCTTCTGGTGCTTCAAAATTATTCTGTACCAGTGTAGGGTCTTCCTGTGCAGGCCTACACTCAAATTGCACAGTTGTGTTCTGCCCTCTCCCCAACAGTAAACACATTATGTGAAATGCATGAACACAGATAAATTTAAAATAAAAATACAATTTTATTCCTTCTTGTGTGTCCCTGTTTGACTACCCTCAGGGATTACTTTTACAAACACACATACACACGAGACTGCAGAGATAAACCGTCCTGCATTTTAACTGGCTTAGCATCAGCTGGACATGGGGACCGTTTGTACTTTACATAGGCTTCAAACATGAGAGCCATAAAGTCAGCATCAAAAACCTGCCCTGCCCCCCAGGATATCTAAGTCAGCATAAAAAACCTGACCTGAGATCCCCAGGGGATCTCTAAGACACCCTCAAGGGACTTCCCCTTTACTGTGGCTTCCATGCATTTTCTCTTTGCTGGTGGCGCCGTACTGCAAGAGGAGAGCTCAAGGAGGGATTTATGTCCCACTTCTTGAGTCATCTGTGCCTCTTGAGGGTCCTGGGAAGAGGGGGGGCTAAATCCACTGGTCCCGCGCCCCCCCCCCCCATCATGTGCCATGGCACACGAGTGCTCCTCAGGCACCCATCAAGTGCAAAATTGACATGATACTGTGGTTAAACCATCTGTGGAGTCCATGCTGACTGTTCCCAGACCCAAATGAGGTATTTTAAAGCAAGGGGAGGCCAAAAGCAGCCTGAGGGAGCTACAAAAATATAGAGAAAAAAATTATCAAAAACAGGATTTTAGGGGCGGGGGATTCTCAAGGAAGCCCCAGAAACTCCTAAAAAAACCAAATCAACTCCATCCCAATGTCTCTCATAGACAGTAATGGGCTGTACTCACTGTGTTGCAATGTGCTATGCCTGCATCAGCTCTCACTGAAGCTGGCTGAAGGAAAAGCTTTTTTGCCTCAGACAAGCAATCATATCTCCAGGGTCTTGTCTCTTCTGGCTGCCTTTTACACAGGCTAAAACAGCCTGAAACCCTCTATCCCACCAGTCTCACACGATTCTTCAGCAGGTACCCACAAGGTCGAAATACAGCCTGCACTCATGTGCTTCGGTCACAACCTGGCAGTGGCGTACCTAGGGTATGTGGCACCCGGGGCCCATCATTTTTTGACACCCCCCCCCCATGTAAAAAAATATTTTTTGTAATGACCATGAAATGGAATAAATGGTCAGAATAGAAACAGGCAGTGAAAATTTTCTTATATTCCAAACATAACATAACATAAATTATGTCTGAATTGTCATGACATCAGAAGTACATATGGAGTAGTTGCAGGTGATGCTTGGGACAGTTCTGATTGTGTTAGTTCGGTTTTATGTGTTTTTTGAATAGAAGGGTTTTTATTTCTTTTTGAAGGTTTTGCAGTCTGTGGTCGATGTCAATTGGTTGTAGGGTTGGGGGTCGAGTGTTGCAGCTCGAATGGCTAGGAGGTTGTCGAACAGTTTTTTTCTTTTGACGTTTTTGGTTGGAGGGTGTGTGAATGGAGCGTGAGTTCTCCTATGTCTGTTTGAAGTGGATTGAATTATTTAGCTGAAGAAATTAGTTACCCCCTCATCCCACACACATTAATTCTCTTCCATTTTTGTTCCCATTATAAAAAACACTGATAAGTTCCCAGAAAAAAAATACATTAAAATAAGAAGTGAAAACAAAGGCCCCTACAGATGAGAACATAACATAAGAATAGCCTAACTGGGTCAGACCAATGGTCCATCATGCCCAGTAGCCCATTCTCATGGTAGCCAATCCAGGACACTAATACCTGATCAAAACCCAAAGAGTAGCAACATTCCATGCTACCGATCCAGGGCAAGCAGACACTTCCCCCATGTCTTAATAACAGATTATGGACTTTTCCTCCAGGAATTTGTCCAAATCTTTCTTAAAACCAGCTACACTATCTGCTTTTACCATAACTTCTGGCCACTTCATTTTTAAGTTTAGATCTTTCCTTTCAAACAGAGACCTTGCTAGATGTCAAATACAGCACAAGGTAACTTCACATGGACTTAGCTGTGCAGGAAATGTGAATCTCCTCATACACCCACCATATAGTGCAAAAATGTGCAAAGGTCTGTTTTTTTCTTTCGATCACTACATAGCCTAATGCCACACAAGCAGCGCTGTTACAAACATATTCTGTAGGTCAATGCTAAGGATAACAAAGTTTCCTTCCTTGGACCAGAAGGAGATACTGATAAACCACTGGAAGAGATCCCAACACAACACCCAAAGACCCACTCAGTGTGTGAACCAATTGAGTGGAGTGGACTAACTGGGGGGTGGAAATGGGCCCGGAGTTTGCTCAGCAGAATTTCCCAGACCACCTCTTCCTCTCAACACATTGACACGCTGCCACCAACACCACTAGAAACACCTCACTGGGTAGGCCAGCTATGCTATAAACTTTATAAAACACATTATTATATTTTCTTATAAAGCACATATATTAACTGAACTCTCTGACATCCTCAGCCTTTCCATTCACAAAAATAGAAGGAAGAAAAGTTCACATTTCCTGCTGTTTCATGTCCCCGGCCTATACAATATTTTTTTTCTGCAGACCCTTCAAAAGTCTGACCAAATCCTTTTTTCACTTGCATTATAAAGTACTGAGGATGCCATCTCTCCCCAATCCCAGGTCCTAAAGTCTAAGACAGTAGCGCAAACTAATGCTGCCAGATTCAGGAAAAAAAATTTCGATTCGATTCAGCCTATTGAATTGGTTTTTCAATTCGATTTTCCTGCCCAGTTGGGTGATTTTTTTCAAAACTCCTGGTGGGTTTTATAGCTTTTTCACCCCCTTTGGCTTCTCCTAACCACACTGGCGCTGTGGTGTAAATAAAATAAAGAAACAAAAAGGACTTTTCCTCTCTCTGTTAAATCCTAGCTCACGTTTGCAGTCCAACACCAGCTCTGTCAGGATACACATTTCAAATCTGACATATTATAATCACAAAACAGAAAATAAAATTAATTTTTCTACCTTTTGTTGTCTGGTTATATTTCAAATCTTGTTGGTCCAAGGCTCTGGTTTTCTTCTGATAACTTGCTTGCCAGGGTCTCCATCTTTCTTTTTTCTGCGTGCTAACCATCCATCTGCCAATTCTGTCCTCCCTTTCCATTTCCCTTCCCTCCCCAGGAAGTCTGGTATCTTTCCTTTTTTTCATCTCCCTCCACAGATCCACCTTTTCTTAACTACCCTTTCATCCGGCATCTCTCCCTCCTTCCCCACCACCCCAGAGTCCACCATCTCTTCCTTTCTTTTCCCAATTACCCTCCTATCCAGTATCTCTATCCCTCCTCCACACCATCCCTTGTGTCCAATTTCTCTCCCTTTCAGTTCCTTCCCTCCCTAAATCTCATGGTCCATCATTTCTCTCCCTCTCCTCTATTTTCAGACCCATTATTTCTTCATCCCCCCCCAAAGTTTGGCATATGCACGTCTCTTTGAACACCCCCTTCCCTCCGTGTACTTCTAAACCAGGGTCCCCCCCAAAGGCCTGTCCCCCCTTAAAGGTCTGCCTGTCCCCCCTTGAAGGCCTGCACCCCCCTTGTAGGCCTGTCCCACCCCCTTGTAGGCCTGTCCCCCCCTTGAAGGCCTGTCCCTCCCCCTTGTAGGCCTGTCCCCCCACCTTGAAGACCTGCCTGTCCCCCCCTTGAAGGCCTGTCCCCCCCTTGAAGGTCTGCACCCCCCCAAAGGCCTGTCCCCCCCTTGAAGGCCTGTCCCACCCCCTTGTAGGCCTGTCCCCCCCCCTTGTAGGCCTGCCTGCCTGTCCCCCCCCTTGAAGGCTTGTCCCCCCTTGAAGGCCTGCACCCCCCCTGAAGGCCTGCACCCCCCCTGAAGGCCTGTCCCACCCCCTTGTAGGCCTGTCCCCCCTTGAAGGCCTGTCCCTTCCCCTTGAAGGTCTGCACACCCCCCCCGAAGGCCTGTCCCCCCCCCTTGAAGGCCTGCCTGCATGTCACCCCCCTCCCCCTTGAATGCCTGCCTGCCTGCCCACCCGCCCCACCCTGAAGGACCGCTCGCCCCCCTGGCCTCCCCGCACCACCTATGAAGCAGCACTACCTATGCTCCCGGCCTTGCTGTTCAGTCCCCACCACCCCCGAAGGACCGCTCGCCCCACTGACCTTCCTGCACCACCTATGAAGCAGCCGCAGCAGGATCGCGACGTCAGCTATCCCTGCGCTGCTTAGGCACTGCTTCCTGTGCCGCGTTCCCGCCCCTCCTCTGACGTCAGAGGAGGGGCGGTACCGCGGCGCAGGAAGCAGCGCTCAAGCAGCTCAGGGATAGCTGACCTCGCGATCCTGCTGCTTGCTGCTTCACAGGTGGTGCAGGAAGGTCAGTGGGGCGAGCGGTCCTTCGGGGGTGTGGGGGGACTGAACGGCAAGGCCGGGAGCACCCCTTCAGAGCTGGCACCCGGGGCGGACCGCCCCTCCCGCCCCCCCCTTGGTACGCCACTGCAACCTGGTAAAGCAGACTCCCAGGGGCTAAACCCCGAGCACTGTAATTCTGGTTCTGGGGAGTCCGGGATAGATGCACGTTGTAACTCTGGGTCTAGGGAAAGTACAAAACATGCGAATAATGCTAAAGGTGTCCAAGTAGCTCAAGCGGGAACATCCCCACTGAGACGTAATAAACATACAACATGGAGGGCTATGTACGTAAACGCCCCCAGTCTGGGAAACAAGATCCTGGAATTAGAAACAGAAATGAGGAATGCCGACCTGGATGTGGTGGCAATATCTGAGACCTGGCTCACGGACTCCCACGGGTGGGACATGGTCATACCGGGTTACAACTTGCTTCGCTGGGACAGGCAGGGCAAAATGGGAGAAGGTGTAGCATTATATATTAAAGATGACATTAAGGTCACCAGAATCACAGATGTCCACTACACTGGGGAATCCCTTTGGGTAAATTTGGCCAGAGGGAAGGACAAATGCCTGTATCTTGGCGTAATATACAGACCCCCAAGACAACAGGATGACCTAGATATGGAATTAATCGGAGATATAGAGAATATCACCTTGCGTGGGGACACAGTATTGTTAGGTGACTTCAACATGCCTGATGTGGATTGGGACACACTTTCCTCTGCTTCTGGCAGCAGCAGGAGGCTATTAAACTCTATGAAGGGAGCAAGACTCAGGCAACTGGTGTTGGAACCAACAAGGGATCAGGCAATACTTACCAATGGAGAAAGTGTCACAGAGGTCTCGGTGGGCGACAGATTGGCTTCCAGTGACCACAACATGGTATGGTTCAATCTCAGGAAAGGTTTCACTAAATCTACCACACTGACCAAGGTCCTCAAATTCAAGGACACAAACTTCAAAGAAATGGGAGACTTCGTTCACCAGGCGCTACAAAGCCAAGCAGAAACCGATAACGTGGAAGAAATGTGGTCGACTTTGAAAGCCACCATACAAGAAGCAACAAACCGCTATGTTAAATCAGTAATTAAACGGCGAAGGAACAATAAGCCACAGTGATTCTCTGCGGAGATTTCGGACCTTATCAAGGAGAATAAAAAAGCATTCATCTCTTACAAACAATCAGAGAAACAGGACTCTAGGGAAGTCTATCTGGCCAAGTCAAAAGCCGTCAAAACAGCAGGCCAAATTCCGCATGGAGGAGTCTCTAACGAAGAACATCCAGAAAGGAGATAAATCCTTCTTCAGGTATATCAGTGACAGAAATAAGAATTCAGGGGGGCTAGTACGTCTTAGGAAACCAGACGGAGACTATGTAGAAGCGGACTCGGAAAAAGTCCGTTAAATGAATACTTCTGCTCAGTCTTCACCCGCGAGGCGCCAGGACTCGGCCCTCAGCTATAGACAAGGGTTGACGCAGATGACCCGTTTAGTAATTTCGAGTTTACACCCAGCGGTGTCTACTGCGAGCTGTCAAAGCTTAAGGTTAACAAGGCAATGGGGCCTGACAACCTACACCCCAGGGTGCTCAGGGAGTTGTGTGATGTCTTGGCGGAACCGCTATCCACGCTCTTCAATCTCTCCCTTAGTACGGGTAACGTCCCGTTGGACTGGAAGACGGCTAACGTCATTCTACTCCACAAGAAAGGCTCCAAGATGGAGACAGCAAACTACAGACCGGTGAGTTTCACATCAATAGTGTGCAAACTAATGGAAACTCTAATCAAACGCCAATTGGATACGATCCTGAACGAGGAGAATCTACGGGATCCCCGTCAACATGGATTTACTAAGGGGAGATCCTGCCAATCCAACCTGATCAGCTTCTTTGACTGGGTGACGAGGAAGCTGGATGTTGGGGAATCCCTGGACATCGTATACCTGGACTTCAGTAAAGCATTCGATAGCGTACCACACCGCAGGTTGCTGATCAAGATGAGTTCTATAGGATTGGGCGACACATTGACGAAATGGGTTGGGAACTGGCTTGGAGGTAGGCTTCAGAGGATAGTGGCGAACGGCACCCCCTCCGAAATGACGGAGGTAATCAATGGAGTGCTGCAGGGCTCGGTCCTAGGCCCGATCCTATTCAACATCTTTATAAGAGACTTGGCAGAAGGGCTGCGAGGTAAAATAACATTATTCGCCGATGACGCCAAACTAAGCAATGTAGTGGGCAAAAGCACAACAGACATAAATTCAATGTCCGACAACATGATGCACGACCTATTCCTACTGGAGCGCTGGTCTAGGTCCTGGCAACTCAGCTTCAATGCCAAAAAATGCAAAGTCATGCACCCGGGCAGCCAAAATCCATGCAAGACTTACACCCTTAATGGCGAGATCCTAACAAGAACTGAAGCAGAACGAGACTTAGGGGTGATCGTCAGTGAGAACATGAAGACTGCCAATCAAGTGGAGCAAGCTTCCAAGGCAAGGCAAATCATAGGTTGCATACGCAGGAGTTTCGTCAGCCGTAAGCCTGAAGTCATTATGCCGTTGTATAGATCCATGGTGAGGCCCCACCTGGAATACTGTGTGCAATTCTGGAGGCCGCATTATCATAAGGATGTGCTGAGACTGGAGTCGGTCCACAGAATGGCCACCCGGATGGTCTCGGGACTCAAGGATCTCCCGTACGAGGAACGGCTGGATAAGTTGCAGCTGTACTCACTCGAGGAATGTAGAGAGAGGGGTAGACATGATCGAGACATTCAAGTATCTCACGGGCCGCATTGAGGTGGAAGAAGATATCTTCTTTTTCAAGGATCCCGCGGCAACAAGAGGGCATCCGTGGAAAATCAGGGGCGGGAAACTGCACGAGGACACCAGGAAATTCTTTTTCACTGAAAGGGTGGTTGATCGCTGGAATAGTCTTCCACTTCAGATTATTGAGGCCAGCAGCTTGCCTGATTTTAAGGCCAAATGGGATAGACACGTGGGATCTATTCACAGAGAAAGGTAGGGGAGGGTCATTGGGGTGGGCAGACTAGATGGGCCGTGCCCTTTATCTGCCATCTATTTCTATGTTTCTATGTTAATCCAAGTGTTAGGGCAGGCTGGCCAGACAGGTACCTTGCAGCTAGGGTGGACCACCCAGCTAGAGACTTCAGAACACTGAGTCTGCAGCTTCTCCTAGGCAGAGCTGTCCCAGGACTATTGGGAACCTCTATAGTACCCAAAGCCTCTAAGCAAAACGTTGGATAATACCCCAAAATAGGAACTCTAAGCAGAATAGATGAAGAGACACCTTCTCAACTCACTTGCAGAAGGAAAAAACTGAGGAGAGAGGGCAGTGCCCGGTGATTCAGCGAGATGGCATTGAAAATGTAGATGATGCCTTAGGCATACCTTGTGGGCGAAGATGCACTACCCACAGGTTCAGGACTCATGCTTTTTGACTGGAAACTAAAAACAGAAACACGCAAACAAAGGTTAAACTGAACTACCAAGAAGGCAGACTGCATACAATGCAACACCACAGAAACGGAGACACAAGTCCCCTTTCACTGTGCAAAATATAAAGATAGTAGATGTAAATTTGAAAAAAAAACAAAAACCTAACAAATCACCACTTTACAAATTAACCAATAGAAATAAAACTAAAAAAAAAAAAAGGAAAATAAGAAAATACCCTATTATTGGACTAATTCATTTTTCAATTAACTTTCAGAGGCCAAAACCTCCTTCCTCAGGTCAGTATACTGTTGTTATGGTATCCTGTCCTGACATGAGGAAGGGAGATTTGATCTCCAAAAGTGAGTAGGTCAAAAAAAAAAGATTACCTTATTTCCATTTTCTATTTATAAACGTTATCAATACAGCTACAATACTACTTTATTCTAATGCAACAATCTTTTTTCTACTTTTTGTCATTTCTGGTTTCTGCTTTCCTTATCTTTTCTTCACTCTCTTCTTTCTAGCCAGCATCTGTCCTCTTTCTCCCTTCCATGCAGCTTCTGTATTCTTTCTCTGCCCCTTCTATCCAGTGTCTACTCTTTGCCCCTTCCATCCACTATCCATCATCCCTCCCTTCCTGATGGAATCTTCCCTCTTTCTATGCTCCTTCTCTCCTTTATACATGATTCATCTGAGCTTCATCCCCTCTCCATTTTTCTCTCTGTCTCCATCCCATCATCCATGCTGAGCAATAGCAACATAAATATCTCTACTAACAGGCAAACTGTGAAATTAATTTAAAACTTGAAAAAAAAATCTTAGCTGAACATACAAGTAGCAAACATGTCAAATAGTAGCACTAATCCTATTTTAAACAGCAAGAACCCTACTTATGAATAGACAGCACTAGAAATATTACACTGGGCCCCAAAACACCAGTTCACATATTATAGGTTTAATGGAGCAAGTGGGGGCTGCTATAGATTTATACCCAGAAACAATATCCAGACAGAATACCACATACCTCATTTCCAAGTAAAACAGAGCAGACCCTTACCAAATACAGAACAAGGGATCACAAGTTATAATTTAAAAAATGTGTACAAAAATTTGAACCGGGAGCCCAAGTAGTCAAACTTGGCATCCTCCCTGTCTTGTCTGATCGCAATCTCAGGGTCATCTTTGACTCCTCTCTCCCCTTCTTCACCCAGATACAACATATCACTAAAGCATGCTGCTTCTTCCTTTATAACATTACCAAAATCTGACCCTTCCTCTCTGAGCGCACTACCAAAACTCTTATCCACATCCTCTTCACCTAGCACTTAGATTACTGCAAATTGCTACTCTCAGGTCTTCTGCACAGCCATCTTTTCCCCCTTCAATCCATCCAGAATTCAGCTGCACAACTCATATTCTGTGAGAGCTGCAATACTCATGTTACCCCTATCCTAAAGTCACTTCATTAGCTTCCCATCCATTTCCGAATACAATTCAAACTCCTCTTACTGACCTTAGTGCTGGAGAGGAGCCGGTTGTCTTGATACATGTAGGTACTAATGACGCAGGAGGGAGGTTCTGGAAGCCAAATTTAGGCTTTTAGGTAATCTGAAATCCAGATCCTCCAGGGTAGCATTTTCATAAATGTCCCCATTCCACACACAGGACCCAAGAGGCAGTCAAGATCGTCCATATGAGCCCTGCAGGCGTAAGGGGATGCATCCGTCGTGATGACCTGGAAATGAGGGGACAAGTGAAAAAGAAAACCTCTGAAAAGATTGGAAGAGGTCATGTACCATTGAAGCGACTGCAGAAGAGACAATGGCACAGATATATGTTGTGAGAGACGATTGGTCGCTTGAGACCACTGAGACACAAAGGTCCACTAAGGAGTATGAAAACGTAGTCTTGCCAGTCCTCTAAATTTTCTTCACACTTCTACCTCTACCCCTCTGTTGTAGTTCCTTCCTATTTCTCTTACTATAAACCGTGTCGAGCTCTACGAACGTGGAGATGATGCGGTATACAAACCTAAGGATTAGATTAGATTAGATTAGATATGGACAGGAGAAGTCATATGGCCTAGAAAAACCATCATGTGTCTAGCAGAAACAGTTGAAAGAGGAAGAAGTTGCTGACACAGATGTATGAAAATCTGAAGACGATCTGGAGGTAGAAACGCTCACATGAGAGTGGTGTCTAGGATTGCCCTAATGAACTGCAGATGTGATTTGGGTAAGTTGACTTCGAATCCTAGTGACTGAAGAAAAGAAATGGTCTGAGATGTTGCTTGGACCACTTCCTAAGATGAAACAGCCTTGATCAACCAGTCATCCAGGCAAGGAAAGACTTGATGCCATGTGATCGGAGAGATACGGCCATTACAATTAGGCACTGCGTGAAGACTCTGGGAGAAGACGCCAGGCCGAAAGGAAGTACGTTGTACTGGGAATGACATTGATTAATTCTGAAACGAAGTTACTTTGTGGAAGCCGGATGGATTGGGATATGCATGTAGGCTTCCTTGAGATCTAGATAGCAGAGCCAGTCGTTCCTATTGAGGAGAGGATAAAGCAGGGTGAGGGATAGCAATCTGAATTTCTTCTTGACTAGAAATTTGTTGAGAGCTCTGAGATCCAGGATGGGTCTCAATCCTTCGATCTTCTTGGGAGAATATCTGATCCCGCTGATCGAGGGAAACTTCCTCAATGGCATTCAGGAGGAGTAGGGATTGAACCTCCTTAAGAAGAAGGGAGGACTGTGCAGACTCCAAAACAGACTCTCTTAGAAGATGGTCTGAAGGGAGGGTGTGAAAATTGAGTGTGTAAATATGCCATATGATGGTGAGAACCCAGAGATCTGAGGTGATGAACTCCCAGCGATCTATGAAGAACTGAAGACGGCCTCCGATGGGTTGAGGCATAGACTGTAGAATGGGGAAGGTGACTATGCTCTAAGAAACATGGCAAAAAGATTGTGTTGATTTTAGTGGAGCAGCCTGTTGTTTTTGTTGTTGCTGACGTGATTGCTCTTGTGACCTTTGTCTCCTGGGTTGAGACTGGGTCAGAGGCAAAGGGTTTGCAGCAAAGCTTCATTGATAAGAAGATTGTGGTGAAGGGATGCGAAGGTGGAGGGTTCTTTTTAGGCATGACCAGAGTGTCCCACCTGGTCTCGTGGACAGACAACTTGTGAGTAGCCTTGTCCATGAAAATGCCAAGAGTTTGTCCCCTAAACAAGGGGCATTTGCTAGCCTGCCCTGGGGGTTGTCGATCTCAGACAATGTAAGCCAGGCAAGGTGGTTCATAGCAACTGACATTGCTGCCGCACGAGAGGTCAATTCAAAGGTGTAATATGCTGGCCTGACCATGTACTTGTGGAGATGGAAGCAAGTCTAATATGAAATGTTGGAAATTTGGAAGCTTACATTTCAGAAGTTATGTTTGGAACGTGTCCAGTTGTGTCACCAAATGCTTCAGATAGAAGGAAAAATGGAAAGTGTAATTACGAGACAGGTGAGCCAACTTAACATTCTGATATAGACATTTGCTAAACTGATGCATAGCCTTGCCCTCTCTGCAAGGGTGGTACAAAGGCATAGACACTGGCTCCGAAGAAGAGATTCAAGAAGGAGCTGTGGTTTATCAAAATCTGGAAAGGAAACCACCCTGTATAGTGAGTCCACATTGTGGGGATCCACCAGCACTGTAAGTTGAGGAATTGCTTGGGTGGCTAATCATAATCTAAGGCAGCTAAAAATTGTTTGGATTTTTCAGAATCTGCCTTTAAAGGAATGGGTAAAGCCTCAGACATATCCTTGAGAAATTTGGAAAAGGAGCTGCCTGAGAAGAAAAGTGAGTAAAATTACCTCCTGAGGAATCCTCGGCGTCGGAGAGTAGAGATTCCTTTCAGAACCCCCCTAGAGATCTGAATCTCTAGAAGTGCGGGACGGTGTGGAACAAACGGTACTGAAGGCTCCAATGCTTTGACTTGCGGAAAGCCGTCTCTGGTGACATCTGTAAAGAAGATTGGCGTCGAGAGGTCAATGTCGGTTCCCGTACCAGAATCGGTGCCACTATTAGAGACTCCTGGGTAGGTACAATCAGAGTCAAAGGCTCAGACTGAACTGGCACCAAGAGTTGATGTTGACATGGGAGTCGACATAAGTAGCCGAAATTCCTCCCATAAGTCCTCTTGCAGCAATTCTGTAATTCACAGCATTAAAGGAAAGCACCGGTACCGTTGGCCTAAAAGCCGGTACCCTCGGTGCCACTCAAACGCTCTGGAGATGAGAATGCCGGTATCTAGGCAATCATCGATACCGAAGCAGAGCTATAGTTGGGGCTGCTAGAGGTTGGTAGGATTTGACTCACTGCTACTATGACCCTAAGCCCAGAGGGAACAGGGAAAAGCTTGGCAGCCGGCTTACCCACTGTGAGGTGCGACACCGCAGACAGCATGGGAAGATCCAGTCTCGGCGCCCATGTAGTTGGTGCGGGCTTGAGTAGTACTGTTGGTGCCGGATGTCTGAAGGTACGTAAAAGGAGCTGCTGCTGAAGTGGAGTGGGAATGCACTGCTGAAGAAAAAAAGCAGAGGAAGCAGAAATTGGAAAAGTCGAGGGCCAGACACTGCAAGAAGAAGCGGTGGATGGCAGTGACCACAAGTGCCCGAGCAAGGCAACTGCCCATGTTGAGAACTATCGGCAGGAGGGACAGTAATGGTAAGACAGCCATAGGAAAAACAAACGCTATGGTGATCCATAAGGGCCCGCCGAACCCAAGAATATAATCTTTTTCATTTTTTTTTTTAGTAAAACAGAAAAAGAAAAGAGAACTGATTGAAAAGTCAGAAGCCGCGAGAGCGGGAAGGCAGCAAAACAAAAAAAAATTTTCAACAGCCGTTGAAAACACGACTTCTTAGCTCCACGGAAACTAAGAAACTGAGGGACTGCGCGCCCTATGTCGGGTGGGAAGGCATTCGCACATGCGCGATTCGTGCTATCGCAAACTTTCTAGAGTCTTATGATGCACTTTTAAAGTGGTCCGTACCAGGGCTCCGTCGGTAATGTCACCCATACGTGAGAATATGCTGCCTACTTGTCCTAGGATAACAATGGTTCTGTGGTCAGAAGGATGGCTATCAATGATATTTACTGATGCCTCCACCCCCTATCAGGCAAAAAGAAGAGGGGACAAGTTGATATTTCTGTTCATCTACTGTTGCAACAATATGCACTACAATCTTCATTTAGCTTGCTTACCTAAGGAGTTTGAAATCCTCTTTAAAATGACACAGGCAAGGAACTCAGAATTTTTCTCCAGAAAAATAAATTTATCTGTGGAACTCTATTCCAAGGGAATCTTATAGAATACCTGTTAAATGTGTGATAAGGCTTGGTTCTTGGATTATCTGTGCACTTTTAGTTACTCAAGATCAGGCAGGTTTTATGTCATTAATAATTTGAAATTTATTTTTTTATACTATTTTATCTTTCTTTTAATTGGTTATTCATATTTTACTGCTCTTTGATTCTGATAGTATGTTTGTTCTTGACGATAGTATCTCAATTTGAGCATACAAGTAAACTGGTTATTAATCTGAAAAATGCAAAGTTACTCATATTTTGCAGGTGTTCTCCAAGGACAGCAGGAAAGTATTCTCACATATGGATGATGTCACCGACAAAGCCCCGGTGCAGATGATGCCCAGGGTTCTGTAATTTATAGAAGCCTTTGGCAAGCCTCCATCATACATGAGTGTCTTGCCGCCTGCCTAACCTGAGACCTGCAATTGGATAAAAAAACAAAAATAATTTAACTTCTAAGGGAGGTGGGAGCATTTGTGAGAATACTGGTCCTGCTATTCTCAGAGAACACCTGCTACAGCTGAATAACTTCACGTTCTCTAAAGACAAGCAAGACAATTTCTCACATTTGGAAAGTGTAGCTACCAAGCTCACAAAAAACAAACAATGTCCAACATGGACTTCCAATGAACCAATAAAAATAAGAACAATTCCAGCTATGAAGTTGCAGCCTAGAACACGAAAGAATGGGCCTAGGAGGTTGAAGCTGGATTCTAAAATTCTGTAGAACTCTATTTATCATATTTATAACTCACTCAATCATGTAATTCACAGTGGGTTACAATAAAAACATACACATTAAACAAGACAAATTAGTTAACCTTTTCCAACAACAAATATACCAAAATGGACCACATGATCTTATCTGACCAATCTGGCTGCCATTTTGAGACCTTTTCAGTGGAGGTGTACTGCAAGTGAGCTACAGACACAGCTATGGCTCTGACATTGTGAGGCATGACATCACCCTCAAGAGTCAGCACAGCCTGGCCATAAGTGAAAGAGATGCATTCTGCTAGCCAACTGGATACAGTTGTGTTTACCGATGCCTGCCCTCACCCTGTTTGAGTCAAAACAAACAAAAATCTGGGGGGACTGTCTGTGGACTTTAATCCGCTCCACATAGAAAGCCAAGGCTCGCTTATAGTCCAAGGAACTTACGATGCGTGCAAAGAACTATTCTGTTATGATGTAACAGTGTAAGATATTAGGACCTACAACACAATGAAATGAGCTTAAGTGACTGCCAACCAAAAATATTTTCCAGGTTGGGTACCGTATATAAACCCATCCAAGTATAAACCAAGGTAACCTTTTCCCCCACCAAAAAGGTGAGAAAAAAGGTTGACTCGAATATAATCCAAACTCACAAGTCTCACAAGGTTACTATGGGAACTCGCATAAGCCATTTTGAGTAGTGAGACTGCATGGGGCAGGAGCAAAGGAGGATCGCTCTTACCCTGGCTTCCTACTGGACCAGTAGGGCTTAAGGAAGGCCTAGTGAGGTGCCTGTGTTAGGTCCATGTCTGTTTTATCATTCCCTCTTGAGAAATTCCCTTACTATTTGTCCTGTTTTAATTAGATTGCAAGCTTTATTGAGTAGGGATCGTCTCTTAGACGTATGCAGTGCTGTACATTAAATATGTAAAGGTGCTATAGAAATGATAAGTAGTAATAGAAGTAAGACTCAAATATAAAGCGAGACCCTTTTGGGCCTTTTTTGACCCAAAAATCTAGGTTTATAATCGAGTATTGTATTTTTCGCTCCATAAGACGCACCTGACCAAAAGACGCACCCTAGATTTAGAGGAGGAAAAACCAAGAAAAAAATATTCTGAACCAAATTGTGCCTCTGAACCCAGCCCCCTAGAAAAATAGACAAATATACTGCAGAAGACAGATTTTGATCACTAAATTGAAATCTTACCTTTGTTGTCTGGTGACACTAGATAGAAAAAGAAAGAAAGAACTTTCTTTCCTTCCTTATTTCCTCAGGCCCAACAATTGTCTCTTTCTATTCCCTCCCTCTTTCCTTCCTATGTCAAGTTCTTGCCCCCTCCCCCTCACTGCTTCCCAGCCTTTGTCCTTCCTCCCTCCTGCACCGAAGCCTGCCTGCCTTCCTCCCTCTTGCACCGAAGCCTGCCTGCCTTCCTCCCTGCTGTGCCGATTCCTCCTCCCTGGTCCGCCAACAGGCACTGCCACCACTGAAAAACGTCCCCTCCCTCCCCTAGAACTAGACTTTTTAGCAGGCACCATAAGGAGCACAAAAAACCCTTCACCAAACCCTGGTAAACCTCAACCTACCAACATCCCACTACCCCAAATAAAGAGAGGCTCACCTCCTAGGCCGTGTCCCACCAGTACCACTAGCACACCTGCACCAAGCTACACACACACACACTACTGAACACCCTCCTCTGAACTTGCCACAGGAACGGGCTATCACGATCCTTAAGGCTACACCGCAGGAACTGAAGCACTGCCAACGTCTCAGGAGACCGAAGATCCTTCGACAGAAGTCCAAAAAGCCGCTGAGGATTTTGAGGATCCTGCCTTCCTGGACCGCAGCACACTCAACTCGCACACCCAATGCAACTGCCGACACGGCATAGTGGCTGACTCCTGCTGCCGCAACTCCAAGAAGGGCCAGCGGCGTGCAATCGGGCCCACAAGCTTTCCCCTGACATCAATTCTGACGTCGGAGATAAGGTCCGGGCCAGCGATTGGCTGACCTGGACCTTCTCTCCAACATCGGAATTGATGTCGGGGCAAGACTTGTGGGCCAGATTGCATGCCGCTGATCCTTCTCTTCCTTTCCTGTGGTGGTAAGAGGGTAAGAGGGCGGTAAGCAGACTTCACTGAAGAAGTCTTGAACTGGCAAGGGAATACTCTAGGATCAAGTTGAGAAACAACACTTTAGATGACATGAATCAAGTAGCTCAAAAGGATCTTTCATTAGCTAGGTGAGAATGACTTAGAGGTCCCATGACAGTCCGAGGTTTGATGGAGGGGATGGGGAGGTGGCTCATCAACAGCAAACTCTCATGAAGCAAACAGCAAGAGACTGTAGGGAGATGAGTACTTTCTACATGGTGATGGTAAATAATAAGGTCCAAATTCTATAAATGGAGTCCCGATTGTAGGTGGTCAACTGCTGCCTAACCAGCCAATTGGGGCACACGTTTTTGGGTTGTTGTTTTTTAAAAAAAAAAAAACCTCCTGTAGCAGGCACCTCCGGGAGTCTAGAGAGTCGTGTAAACCTGCCTAAGCTCGCCTAAGGCTAGGCGTGGGCGTGCCTTGTCCTGGATGTAGCTTTAGGTGGGCCTAGGCAGCCATACGTGCCTCCCTAGGCCAGTGATAGATGCATACAATTGTAAGCAGGCATGACCGCTGAGCTTATCACAGCAAGGGATCTCCCTGCCACAATAAGTTTAGCGGCTGCAACTGCTCGTCCCCCCATCCATTGCTGGCAGGAGGTATGCCCAGGCCCTCCTGCTGGAACCCCCCACCCCATACATTGCCAGCAGGAGGGATGCCCAGTCCCTCCTGCAAAAACCCCCACCCCCATAGGGGTAGCATAAGGGATCTAAGGGATCTGGCCAATCGAAACCTTAGGCCACTCCCAGTGCATCCCAGAATGTACAGCGAATGGGGCCTAAGATTCCACTTGGCTCAGGTACCTAAGGCCCCTCCTACAGGAGGGGCCTTAAGCACCTGGGCCAATCAGGGCCTAAGGCCCCTCCCTGGTGCATCCCATGATGCACTGGGAAGGGGCAGGCCCACCATTCACGAGATGGCAGGTCAACCAGCTGGAGGCAGGAAGGATGCCTTCGGCCAGCCAACGATTTAAGGTAGGGAGGTTCGGGGGGGGGGGGGAACATGCCCGCGATGTTTGGGCATCTCTCCTGCTGCGTGATGTTGGCGGGGGGGTTCCGGCAGAAGGTGCCAGGTATGAGGATTCTTGACCTGGTCAGCACTACTATTGCCAGACATCGAGACAGGGGGAGACCTCCTCAATGTTGATGCATCTCCAGTGTCTGGTGCTGCTATAGAAACCATGAAGACTGATACTTTTGATACTGATGGACCAGACTTCCATATGCCAAAGTGCCTCATGCACAGCCTCTCCACTTTTTTGGGGTTCACTTCTGCAGATGAGGACAAAGAAAGCAATTACAGGATTTATGATAAGGCCACAGATATGTTAGGCACACTCATGTGGATAAGTCACAGACATGGCCCTAACAGTCTGTGTACTGTTTAAACCCATTTGCAAGATTTTGGGACATCATGGGAAAAATAATCAGAGCAAAATCAAATGGTTCAAATAAATTTATTATTATTATTTTTTTTTTTTTTAAGATCTGGAGAAGAGATGGGAAGATATGATAGAGGTCTATAAAATACTGAGTAGAGTGGAGTGGGCAGATGCGAGTCATTTGTTTACTCTCTCCACAAAACTAGGACTAGGACTATAATATAATGAAGCTATTAAGTAGTAGATTTAAAACAGGAAAAAATATTTCTTCACTTAATGTATAATTAAACTCTGGAATTCGCTGCCAGAGAATGTGATGAAAGCAGTTAGCTTAGCAGGGTTTAAAAAAGGTTTGGATAACTTCCTAAAAGAGAAGTCCATAAGCTATTATTAAGATGGATATGGGGAAATCCATTGCTTATTCCTAGGATAAGCAGCCTAAAATATGTTTTACTCTTTGAGATCTTGACAGGTACTTGTGACCTGGGGGTTGACCACTGTTGGAAAGAGGATACTGTGCTTGATAGACCTGCAGTCTGTTCCAGTATGACCTGGCTCGAAGCTTAATCCTAAAGGAACCATGAGGCACAAAAAAAATAAAGAAACGGAAGAGTGCCAAAAGTAAAGAAAAATGGGAGAGGGAACAAAACTGAAGAAACAAAAGAACATCCCATGCTACTTACAACTAAAACCAAGAAGTTATAAAAAATCTCCTTCAGTGAAAGACACTCACTTCAACAATAAAAGATGCGTCTATACATCTCCATGACTCAGAGAGGGGAAAAGGCACTCGTACATGAGCAGTGGGGGCCTGCCACAGGCTTCTGAAAATTACAAAATGCTAGGGAGCATCTGCACAAAGGCTCAATCGGGGACGTTACCACACATGTGAGATATGATGCCCTGCTTGTCCTCATAGAAAAAAACAGTCCAGGGCCGCCATCAGAAATTTCTGGGCCCCTTACTGAGCAATCCTATTGGGCCCCCCACGCACCCCTTCCCCCCCCCCTTCTTCCATGGGCCGAATACACACATACTTTTCTCTGTCGCCGCACTCTTTGACCAAAAGATTTGTAAGCCTGCAACCACGTCAAGGTAGACTCTTTCAGCAGCTCCCCTCCCTCCCCCTTACCTTTGTGGCCAAGTCAAAATGATCTACCAACAATAAAATTTTAAAAACACAAAGCACGCTATACGCAGAGAAATGTTAATTATCATTTATATTCCGCGGGTTTTCAAAGAGGTCAAGACAGATGACTTTATGCAATGTCACCTCAGTAACAACTATACAAAAATAGACAAATATTCCCCCTCCCTTTTTACTAAACTGCGATAGCGGTTTTTAGCGCAGGGACCTGTGCTGAATGCCCCACGCTGCTCTTGAAGCTCATAGGCTCCCTGTGCTAAAAAACACTATTGCGGTTTAGTAAAAGGGGGCCATAGTGCAAAATATAGACAGCATATATAAATTCTCAAAACGGACACATTTTGATCACTAAATTGAAAATAAAATAATTTTCCTACCTTTGGTAATTTCATCAGTCTTTGGTTGCACTTTATTCTTCTGACTGTGCATCCAATATTTCTTCTCTTCTTTCAGCCTCCTGTATGCTTCCTCTCCTCCAGATCTCATTCCCTCCCCAAACTTTTTCTTTGTTTCACCCTGCCCCCTTCTTTCTTTTTCTCTCTCTCCATACCCCCTTTCATTCTGTATGTCTGTCTTTCTCTCTCTCTCCGTGCCCCATTTTTCTTTGTTTCACCCAGCCCCCTTTCTTTTTTTCTTTTTTTTCTGGCTCCCTGTCCTCCCCCTTTCTTTCTTTCTCCTTGCCCTCCCCTATGCCACCACCATTGGAAAAATGCTGCCACCGCCACTGGGGAATAGGCTGCCACTGCCGCTATCTGTTCCCAATGGCGGCGGTGGCACTCAAGTGGCTAAAGAGACGCAGTTTGCCAGCCTAGGGAGAACACTGGAGGGTGGCCAGCTGTGCACCCCCTTGGGGCGTAAACCCGGGGCAGACCGCCCCCACCCCCACCTTGGTATGCCACTGTCTGTACCTCCCTCCCTCCCTATGACCAAAAATTCTCCTTTCTTCTATTCCCCGTGTACACAACCATCTCTTTCCCTCCCTTCCTCTCTCCCAAGTCCTTGCCTTCTGTGTCCAAAAACACATTCCTTCTCCCACCTCAGCATCTCTTTCCCTCCCTTCCTCTCTCCCAAGTCCATGCCTTCTGTGTCCAAAAACCCATTCCCTTCCCCACCTCAGCATCTATTTCCCTCCCTTCCTCTCTCCCAAGTCCATGCCTTCTGTGTCCAAAAACTCATTCCCTCCCCCACCTCAGCATCTCTTTCCCTCCCTTCCTCTCTCCCAAGTTCATGCCTTGTGTCCAAAACGCACTCCCTCCCCCTTTTGTGTTCCCCGTTTGCCTCCCAGCCCATCTTAGCAACTTTCTCAGCAAAATGTAGCTCGAGCTGCGTAGGCTTGTCTTCTATTTCCTGCCTGTCCCGCTGCGCACACATAGCCGACCAGAAGTCTTCCCCGAGTTCAGCGCTGACGTCGGAGGGCGGGCTTTGCTTAAGCCCTCCCTCCGATGTCAGCGCTGACGTCGGGAAAGACTTCCGATCGGCTGTGTGAGCGGCAGGGCATTCGGAGTAGAAGACGAGCCTCGCGGCTCGAGTTATATTTAACCCCGCAGGTCCCCCATCGTCCCCGTTCAGCTCTCTCTCCTGTGCACCCCCTTGGGGCGTGCACCCGGGGCGCACCTCCCCCCCCTAGGTACACTACTGGCCCGGGCCCCCTGTCAGCTCCGGGCCCCCCTGAATGCAGGACTGGTAGTACTGCCCTGATGGCGGCCCTGCTTACAATCATCAGACCAAATTCTTCAACCATAGAACGTCTATATTACCTGGTTAACGTTTGTTTCCAATGCAGTGTAAAAAGGTAGCTAAGTATTGTGATACAGACTCCAAAAAGTAGCTGCATTTCATTCAAGGTAGGATTAATGGACAACTGATTGGGTTGGCAATTTATTGCTCAGGTAAGCATGTACTTTCATCTACATGGAGTCTACACACATTTAAATTTTTACAAGAGTTACCCTTTAACTGCTTTGATAAAACTGACTTTTAACATAAAACTCACCGTTCTCTTTCTTGCTCTAACATCTTCTGCTCAGCCTCTAAACTGGCCTGTAGTCCTTCCTGTTCTTTACCACTATTCAAATTTGCAATTTTTCTTTTTTGCTCTTTAATTTCAAGGTCTATGATGGAATGGCGCTGAAGAGCAGAATGTCTTCTCTCCAGTTTAGAAACAGCTTGTTCTAAGGCTTCTCTCTGCTGTTTTTCTCTAGATTCAAGAATTTCTTTTTCTTTTTTACGAACTTTTTCTTCTTGTCGTGCAATGTTAGTTGTGAATTCAAATGTTTCTTGAAGCTGCTGCAATTGATTTGTATTATCTCGGTACTGTGCAAGATGTTCTTCTTTTTCCTCTATTTCTTTCTCTATTTGAAAAAGTGTATTGTCCAAGCCTAGTAAACCCCTATCAAAAATGTCAGCAGTTCTTTGTTTCTCTTCCAGCAAAGCTGGCAAGTGATTCTCTTTCATATACTGAAGCTGTCGCATTTTATATTGTAACCTATATTCTGCTTGTTTTATTTGGTCAGATTCTTCAACTATCTGTGTAGCATCTATAGCACTTTCTTCATCTCCACTCAAAAGATTCAGATGCTCTTTATGTGCAAGCCTTAAGTTATCAAGTGTTTCAGTATCCTCATTTATTTCCCTTTCAACAATTTTTCTTTGTTGAACCGAATCCTCTATCAAACTAGACAATTGCTCTAGCTGCGTCCTTTTAAAATTCATGTAGTTTTGAATTACCTTTTCAACCTCTTCAGGATCTTCTTCACCCTCACATCTGGCTTCCTTAGCTTCTAAAAGATCTTCTCGGATACCTTCAAGGATTCTTTTTTCCTCCTTGACCCACTGGACATCACCTCTCTTGACTAGCTGTATCATCTCCTGTTTCTCTCGAAGCTGTTCTTCAAGGCGCCCCACAAGTGTTTTTTGTTCTTTTTCTTGTCCTTCAAGTCTCTTCTTTTCAGACTCTATCTTCATATATTGCTCCTCTTTCTCCCTTTTAAGTTTTTCCAGATCTCTAATTATTTCCATTTTCTTGGCTTTCTCTGTATTGTGAAGTTCATGCAGCTTGTCCAGTTCTTCTTGAACACGAATAAAGCATTCTTCTTCTTGCTTTTTTTTTTGTATTTCAATTTCCTGCTGCTCTCTAAGCCGCTCTTCCTCAAACTTCTCTTTTTCAACTAGCAAATCTTTTAGCCTGCTTTCAATATCCAAACTTCGCCGCTTTAGACTTTCTTCTTGTTTTCTGATTTGCAGCTGTACTATTTCAGTTTCTTTGCGTTGAAATTCTACCTCTTGTTGCTTTTTTTCCAATTCTGCTTTTTCACATCTTTGTTTTTCTTCCATTTCTTTTATCAGTCTCCTAAGAATAAAAAATTACATATATTAATCCTTCACATTAACTATACATTTTCATTGTTGCAACATACTTTTCTTTTTTTTTACAACTTAACAGAACAAATTAGGACGGGTAATTTTCATACATTCTCTACAGTATAATCCAAAAATAGGCTACTTGAAAATTGCTCAAAATGGGGGTCATTTTATTAAAAAAACAACCACTCCAAAACTTCCTGCATATAACATGTGTTTTATAGGTAAAAAAATTATTCTTGTAAAATTGTGTAGTTAAATCTGCATAATGACAAGATATGTTTACACCATACTTAGATTTATGAATGGGGTTGGTGTGAAGTTGCACTGTGTATACGTGAGTACACACACTTATGCAACAGGTGTAAATGTGTGCATTACATGAGGGTCAATCAACATGCAAAGATTGCTATAAAACTGTTATAAAATTGATTTCAGGTACATGAAACTTTGATCACATATCTCCCTTATTGAAGGTAGCCCACTGGCTACTACTACTCTACTGCTCTTCTATAAAACCCAGCTGCTAAAATATAAAACTCACCTATACAGAGACATGCTCTATCTTTCCCAATTATTGACCCCCTACACAACTTAAAGAACCCTAGCATCCTCCTCAATCTTTTAATGATACGGTCATTTCAGGAAATTGTTCATAAACACATCAGACAGGCAATTTTTTCGGTCCAAGATCCAACACACTGGAATCAACTACCACAACTCCGTGAACAAACTTCTTTAGACAACTTCAAATCAGGGTTTAAAACTTTTCTATTCAGTTTGCTGAATCATGATAAATAACTGCTTCTAAGTCACCTTGCAAGCAGCCTTATTCCATTGATCCAGGAACATCAAGCCTCTAAGCTGTAGCCAGAAGCTCTGAAGCTGGAGCTTAAAAGGCCTACGGTGTCGATCTAGACCCTACCTCCCCAAATCCAGGACTCCCATGACCCAATCACTCTCCCCAATACAGACCCCCCCCCCTACCTGATATTCCATCGCTAGAAAAGAATCCAAAGTTTACTCTCAAAGAAGTTTTGAATGCAAAAACATGGCCACAATGTTAGGGATAAGAAGTATCAGCCCAGTGATTTAAAAAAATGGGAATTCATCCAGATGTGTGTGACTGACCATCTTTTGCTATTCTTATTGCTCTCAATACAGAAAAACAGTTTGCCCGTATTTTCTTATAACAGCTGTGAAAAAGCTGAAGCAAGCAAGACCCATATTTATATTAGGGTAAAAGGTTTGCTTACCAGATGCTTTCACAGCCAAGGTTAAGTCTTATTATTTTGTTAAAGTAATGATAATTGGGAAGGGGTAGAATGCTCAGGTAAACCTTAGATCTCATGGGCAAATGGGAATTTCTTTTACCCATGAAAACATCATTGTAAATTTTAAGGCTAAAAAGGATGTCAGGAAATTTTTGCTCCCTGCAGTTCAGAAGTTCCATATCAAGACGGTAGCCAGATCATTTGCCCTCTCTTATACTAAGGCGTGATAGCCAATTTAGCACGTGCTAATCGTTAGCATGCGCCTTAGTAAAAAGGACCCCTTGGTGCATTAACTCTGGTTGAGATTGAGGTATTGAAAATTAAAAGAATTGATGTAAAATAGAGCTGTAACCATTCAGCCATCCAAAGTATTGTGACTTCATGTCCTATTCATGCTTCAGTGAAAGGAAAGCCAGACTATATGTGGGGAGAATGTGGTGCAGTGGTTAAAGCTATAGCCTCAGCACCCTGGGGTTGTGGGTTCAAACACACGCTGCTCCTTGTGACCCTGAGCAAGTCACTTACTCCTGTCTTCTACAAAGCCGTGTGGTAATGGCCCCGAAGCTCATAGAGATTTATAAGGGCTTCGGGGCTGTTGCTGCGCATCTTTGTAGAAGAGAGGGTTAATCCCCTCATTGCACCAGGTACATTAGATAGATTGTGAGCCCACCGGGACATAACATAACATCGTACTTCTTGACCGCGTAACCATAAGTTCTACGCGGTTTACAAAAGATTATAAACTAAAAACAACTTGATGAAGGCAGGAAAATTATTTGACCAAGTATTTTGAAAAAAGATGAGTTTTCAATTGGGTTCCAAAATGTTTATAGGAACAAGCTCTAAGCAATAACAATCGAAATTCTCTATCGTGGGAAGCCGCTTGGAATGCTAGAGTATGGTCAAGAAATTTCTTGCTTTTACTGCCTTGTACTGATGAGAAAGTAAACAGAGCATGAGATCTTCTACTATATTTACTATATTTATATGATGCTAAAGAAAATTTATTAGCCATGTAAAACGGAGCGGAACCATACATAACCTTATAGCAGAAACAACCCAGCTTAAACAGAACACGAGCCTCCATTGGAAGCTAATGCAACTCACAATAAAATGGAGTTACATGGCCATACTTTTTAAGACCATAGATCATTCTAACCGCTGTGTTCTGAATCAATGTAAGTCTTTCTTAGGGACTGTTAAATATACAATGTTACAATAATCCAAAAGACTCAATAATAAGGATTATACTAGAAGTTTAAAAGCAGAAAACTCAAAATAGGGTCTAATGGTATGCAGTTTCTATAACGTATAATAGCCCTTATGTACCACGACATCTATCTGTTTTTCATAGTCAGATGCTGGTCCAGAACGACTCCCAATATTTTAATTGTTGGTTGAATTGTATATAATGTTGAATTTATACTGATCGATGGCTCGTGAATGATCTTAAGCGGTGACACAACAAAAAACTTCATCTTATCAGGGTTGAGCTTAAGTTTAAAATCCTGCATCCAAGAGTTCATCAATTTCAACACGGACTCAATTTTATGAGAAATATGGGATAGAACTGTGCCACAAGGTATAACAATTGTAATATCGGCAGCATAGCTGAACAGTTCTATACACAGATTACTCAAGCTATAACCCAAGGAAGAGAGATATACATCGAATAATG
The DNA here is from genome assembly GCF_902459505.1 of Geotrypetes seraphini. Classification (NCBI taxonomy): domain Eukaryota; kingdom Metazoa; phylum Chordata; class Amphibia; order Gymnophiona; family Dermophiidae; genus Geotrypetes; species Geotrypetes seraphini. Next base: position 307,571,481 of record NC_047086.1, on the reverse strand, counting down.
TGGGAGAAAGTAGGGAATCCTGAGGTACACCACTCGGGTTTTTCCAATTAAAGGAAAACTGATTATTAAACTTAACCTGATAAGAGTCTGGATTCCAAGAACCCTTTAAAACCACAGGAGAACATTGCCCTATAGACCGAAAGCATCCAAACAAGCTAATAATTTGGTATGGTCTACTAAATCAAAGGCACTGCTTAAGTCAAACTGAAGCACCAATGCACTATTACCCCTGCTCTGGGAAAAATGCTTGAGCACCTGAATAAACTCATGTAAACCATTCTGAGCTCTCCTGGGAGAATGGTATAGAAAACTGAATAAATAAATAAAATATAGGGGGAGAAATGATATCTGCAGTAGGAAACTACAGTGAGTGGGGGAAGATAGAAGAGAGAGCAAAGTAGAACACAGCAAGACCAGCTGTATTATCTTTTGCTCAAAAATATTTTCTTATATTTTTTATGCCCAAATTTCAAATACCTTACCTTTTATTTTCCAGTTTTTCCAGTTCTTCTCGTTGTTGTCTTTCAAATTCAAGCCTAATATGAAAAGGAAAAAATCTGTTACTACTTCACCAACAGTGAAAATAAAATGGAATTCATTCTATAAATGAAGAGCCTATTTAAAATAAAATTACATTAGATGGCATTATGAATAATTTAGAATAAACACAAGTTTACACAGTATAATTTATTTTGGTAAAACTGAAAATAGTTCCCCTGACCGTTATTCAAATTAGATTTTAAGATGCTGGGCACATCTTACTGCATCTGAAATGCAAATGAATTTTGTCAAGGCAACTATTTAAATATGAGGGTTATGTAAGACACAAATGATAAGCAGAGATTCTGCAAGTCAACTACATGCAGACATGGCAATCAAGATATAGAAATTGAGTTTCTCTACCTTAGACAAATTGGTCCTTTTACAGGGAAAAGGCTGTCAACAGGAGGTGGAGTGGAAGAAAAAGGGATCAATTAAGGAAAATAATTAATAGGAAAATAAAAACATAATAAGAAAAGCAATACAGAATATATTAAAGCCAACAAAACTGGCAACAGCAAAAAGTTAATACTATAAAATGTTAGAAACATTTAAAATAAATGTAATATGTGATCAGTGATTGTGTGATAGCTTCACCCACTTTACATTGTAATTGTGTGATTGCACTAAACAAATATAGCCTGACGATTATAAAACCTAGTTTTCTAGATTTGAATCTCATCGTCATCACTTCTCTTTATAAACCTCTGTGCATATTGAGAGGAAAAGGGTATGTTTTCAAGCTGACTTGAATTTATCAAATAAATGTTTAATTAATAAATTCAAGTTAGCTTACTTGATTAGGCATCAAAAATGATTACACAGCAGTGTGCTGAGTGGAGAGGCCAGTCAGAGGCTAGCTTGTCTGATAATGACATGCACTCTACCTTAGATACATTAGTCTTGATCTTTTATAGAATATTACATGGTGACTGATTGGTGGATACATACTCAGTCTGATTGGTTATTATACTTTCAAATTACTAATTGGTTGCCTTGTCAGGTAACTTTGGGTCATTTGCAAGGCTTGGGTGGTATTAAAAATCACTTCCCTATTTCCCATGACAGTGTGTTCCTGGTAGTGCTGCCCGATTCACAATTCAAATCGATTCACCGATTTGAATCAGATGAATCAATTCGAATCGATTCAATTTTTTAAAAAATCAGCCTCCTGATTCATTGGCTGACTAGTGTGAGAGTTAACTGGGACTCTACGGAGAAATTTAGCGCTGCCCCATTAATTACTGACTCTAAACTCACCACGGCTGGCTGGCTGGAGGGAGAGCTTCTACTTGTAGTGTTTCTGTTGCAATCCCACATGTTCCGACGCGGCCGAGAGGAGAGCAGAGGCAGAGAGCTAGTTGGAGTATTGGGGGTGGTGCCCGCTGTGAGTGCATGGACAGCAGACGAGAGTATTGCCTCTGCTGGAGACTCCTTCCTTGGTGATTGTTGGGGGAGCGGCGTGGACAGAGCTTCAGGAGCCTGCTTTTGGAGGTGGCAGAACTTTGAGAGTGTGTGTGCTTCCTAGGACTTGATAGACTGTGATGGGAGCCAGCGGTAGCCCCGTGGAGTGGCGGGAGCTTTCTTGCTGATCCTGTTCTGCCGCGGAGATTGTTTGGCTGTGCCTCTGCTGTGATAGTGAGGGCTGTTCCTGATGAGTCCTGCAAGAGTGACTAATATGGCAGCCTGCAGGATCGCAGGTGCTATAGCATAAGAACATAAGCATTGCCTCTGCTGGGTCAGACCAGGGGTCCATCGTGCCCGGCAGTCCGCTCCCGCGGCGGCCCCCCAGGTCCATGACCTGGAAGTGTTCCCTACCTAACCTAAAATATCCATACCCTATTCGCTCAATGTCCTGTAAGGTAACTATCTGTACCCTGTAATCCCCTTCGCTTCCAGGAAGTCATCCAGTCCCTTTTTGAACCCCAGAATTGTACTCTGTCTTATCACCTCTCCGGGAAGCACGTTCCAGGTGTCCACCACCCTCTGAGTGAAGAAGAACTTCCTTGCATTCGTTATGAATCTGTCTCCTCTCAGTTTTTCTGAATGACCTCTTGTTTTAGTTGTCCCTGCTAGTCTAAAGAATCTGTCCCTCTCCACCTTCTCTATGCCTTTCATGATTTTATAAGTCTCTATCATGTCCCCTCTCAGTCTCCGCTTCTCCAGGGTAAAGAGCCCCAGCCTGTCTAACCGTTCGGCATATGAAAGGTTCTCCATACCCTTTATCATCCTCGTTGCCCTCCTCTGGACCCTCTCGAGTATTGCCATGTCCTTCCTGAGGTATGGTGACCAGTATTGGACGCAGTATTCCAGATGTGGGCGCACCATTGCTCGATACAGTGGCAGGATAACTTCTTTTGTTCTGGTAGTGATACCTTTTTTGATAATGCCCAACATTCTGTTCGCTTTTTATGAGGCCGCTGCACATTGCGCCGCCGGCTTCATTGTGTTATCCACCAATACCCCCAGATCTTTTTCTTGTTTGCCTTCCCCGAGTGCCCTCCCTCCCATCGCATAGCTGTACATGGAGTTCCCTTTCCCTATGTGCAAGACCTTACATTTCTCCACATTGAAGCTCATCTGCCATTTTTTTGCCCACTCACTCAGTTTGTTCAGGTCGCTCTGCAATTCTTTGCATTCCTCAACAGTTCTGACCCTGCTGGAGAGTTTTGTGTCATCCGCGAACTTGATAACTTCGCACTTTGTCCCCATTTCTAGATCATTAATAAATATATTGAACAGCAGTGGTCCCAGCACTGACCCTTGCGGAACACCACTTGTGACCCCTATCCAGTCAGAGTAGTGCCTCTTTACTCCTACCCTCTGTTTCCTGTCCGCCAGCCAATTTTTCTGGCTGCCTGTCGTCCTCAGCGGGACGTTCTTTCTGCTTCGGTCCTGCTCCTGCTCTTGCTCTGCTATCAGGGGCAGGATCGCGGCAGAGAGAACGTGCCGCTGAGGATGATGGGCAACTGCAGGGATCGCTATAGCATCTGCGATCCTGCAGGCTGCTGCATTAGCCTTAAGGTAAGAGCGGGGAAGCTGGGGGAAGATGCAGCCATGCGGGGGGAGCAAACCTTTGCAGCGGGGGATGGCAGGGGAGGCAGGCCTTTGCAGGGGGAGCAGGTCTTTGCGGCGGGGAGATGGCCTTCACGACAGGGAGGCAGGCCTGTGCAGAGGGAGGAGGAGGAAGGAGTAAAAGAGGGGAGGGGAGATGCCAGACCTGGGGTGAAGTGAAGGGAAGAGAGAGACCAATCCAAAAAGAGGGGGAGGAAAGCAGAGGAGAGGTGCTGGACTAATAGGAAGAGGGAGAGAGAAATGCAAGACCACAAGGGGAAGGGTACAAGAGGGACAGATACTGCTCTAAAGTAGGTGGGCAGGGTGAAGGATTGCAGGAGAGATAGTGGGAGAAAGCCTGTACCTGGGGAAGGGGATACAGGAGGTAAGGAAGAGAGAAAGAAGAAGCTGGATATGGGGAGAGATAAGATGCCGGGCATGGAGGGAGCATAGGAACAGGGACACAAGGGGGACAGTACTGGAGAGGAGAATAGGGACAGGGACACAGAAGAGAGATGCTGGATGAAAGGGTAGTTGAGAAAAGGAGAGATGGTAGATCTGTGGATGGTGAGGTCCATTGCTGCAGCTGCGGGGGGATGGAGATGAACAAAAGGAAAGATGCCAGACCTCTGGGGGAGGAAAGGGAAACAGAAGGGGAGGACAGAGATGGAAGATGGATGGCTAGCAAGGAGAAAGAAGAAAGAAGGAGAGCTTGATCAGAAGACAACCATTTGAAAAATGACCAGACAATAAAAGGTAGGAAAAATAATTTTAGTTTCTGTTTTGTGATTACAATATGTCAAATTTGAAATGTGTATTAGAGAATGACACGGTGGCGGTTTACCCGCGGCCACCGCATTTTAGCCGCGGGTCACCCGCCGAAAACGGGGAAGAAAACTAGCAGTCGCTGCGGCGACGGGGACAAGGCCATTCACCGCCCGCGGGGCGGTGAATGGTCTTGTCCCCCGCAGTGAGGCATAAAGGATCGCGCGGTCCCCGCAGCTCACACCTGCCCGCCCAATCGATTCCAGTGTCCAGCCAGCTCTCTCCCCTCTCCTCACCCCAGTCCGCAGATCCTCCTCCTCGGCGACCCGCACGCTACCAGAGAGCCGCGCACACCCGCCGCTGCTCAGCCTCGATCTTCTGCTCTGACGCAACCGGAAACAGGAAGTTGCAGCAGAGCAGAAGATCGAACACTGAGCAGCCGCGCGTGTGCGGCTCCCTGGGAAAGCGCGCAGGTTGCCGAAAAAGAAAACCCACAAACCAAGGTGAGGAGAAGGGAGAGAGCCGGCCAAACACCAGGATCGACCGGGCAGGCAGGTAGTGGCCGCGGGGACCGTGCGATCGCTAGTGTTCCCGGCTCAAATTGGAAGGAGGGAGTGAAAGGAAAAAGGCTTATATGGATGCAGCGGGGACGGTGACGGGGCGGTGAATGGGATGGCAGTGGCGGGGCGGTGAAAGGGATGGCGGTGACGGTGACGGGGCGGTGAAGGGATCGGCGGTGACGGGGCGGTGCAGAGGATGGTGGGCCGGTGACGGGGCGGTGACGGGGACAGATTTTTTCCCCGTGTCATTCTCTAATGTGTATCCTTCTAGAGCTGGTGTTGGACTGCGAACGTGAGCCATTTTTTGTTTGTTTATTTTGTTTGCACCACAGGACCAGTGTGGGTAGGAGAGGGCAAAGGGGGTGAAGAGGCTATAAAAGAGGCTATAAAATTGGGCAGGAAAAGTGAATCAAATCAAATCAAAAAATCGATTCAATAGGCTGAATCGAATCAAAAATTTTTTTCCTAAATCGGGCAGCACTAGTTCCTGGTGGTGAAGTCAACACCTCCTGGACATGGACCTCTCCCTCCCCTGGTGGCCTCCCCTTCTGCTTTTTGGATATTGTGGTTATCAGTACTTCCTGGGTGTTGTGTACTTAGTTATTCTTAGCCATCGCCCTGCGGCTATCTTCTCAGGGCAGGTCATGCTGACCTACTGTAGTTTATTTTTGTGACCAGTGGTTCTTGGAATTTTCCACAGCAGCTATCTGCATGCTGTTAATAGGTCATGCAGTTTTGTATGTCAGAGATGAAGTCTTTAAAATCCATTTTGTTTTTGGCCTGATTTTCCAGTTAGGCCTAGTTTCTTAGGGCTCCTTTTACTAAGGTGTGCTAGCATTTTTAGCGCACGCAGATTAGTGCGTGCTAACCCGCGCTAAGCGGCTAGAACTAACACCAGCTCAATGCTGGGGTTAGCATCTAGCGCGCGCTATTCTGCGCGTAAATTCCCTAACACAGCTCAGTAAAAGGAGCCCTTAGTCCTGTGCCTCAGGGGTTTCATGGATCCTCTCCACACAACCAGGGGCGGGAAACACAGCCTATGCCCCGAAACCCAGAGGATTTTTTTCTTAGGATGCATTCAACCTTCGCTTAAACCCTGACACAGTCAGGGGCAAGCAAGCTACCAGGGGAATGGACCCCGAGTCCAGGAAGGGTGACACACAGCAGGCTGGCTCCACAGATCCATCAAAGTTTCTCTGTGAAGCAGCAGTCCGCCTCTGTGGGACTGCGTCCTTTCCTCCAACAGAGGACCACCGCATAGGGATCTCAAGGCACTCAAGCCACCAAAAAGATGAACTTTTTTTAAATATAATTTTTATGTTTTAAATAATCTCTTATTTTTTTATTATTGTAAACCGACCAGCTACTTGTGATGGTCGGAATATCAAACTATAAATAAATTTGAACTTTAAGCAAAAAAATAAGAAAAAGATGCAGAGCAAATCCAAAAAATTTCTGCACGGAATACCTGCAGAAATTCAATACTACAGGGGACCTCTAATTCTCTCTCTGAGGTGGAAGGAGCATGTTCTCAGAAAAGTGTTTGGATTTCTGCAAACTCATGGATTATGGGAAGGGATTGAACACCTAGCATACTGAAGGGACATAACAGAATCTGTCTTTATAAAAGAACCAACAATTTATCTTTTATCCCAAAAATTATCACAGCACAGAGCAAAATAATGTTTACATACTAGAGATATGTCTTCCTTTCTTCTCCGCTCGGAAAGGTTACCTGGGACTATTCCGCTCTATATAGGGTTATCGCAGAATTGCTATAAACAGATCTTTTGAAGTTAACTAAGTAATTAGATTGCCTTGGAGACCTTTACAGTTATTCTACCTTCCTCAAAGTACCTTAATTAACACCTAATTCAGGTCAGAAGCACTCTTCCTGTTCCTTATCGCAAAAAACAGAAACTTTGGGCTAGATTCACTAAGCAAACTGTGTACCGATTGGTTTGCGAGCCCTTTGCAACCAAATTTCCTTCCAACCCATTCACTAACGCCTATAGCGATCCGATTCTGACCCTCCCATGCAAAATAGCAAAACCCCATGCAAAATAGCCAAGCGATTGATTCACTAACAATTGCTTGGCTATTTCGAATCGGATTTTACTATTGGCAAACCCGACTGCTGCAGACCTGTCGGTAATTGAGTTACCGACAGGTCTGCAAGTTTTTTGACAGGCCTGCCTGCCTTTTTTATTCATTTTTCTCCATGGCACAGATATTTTGCATGTGTTACACATGCAAAATATCTACCCCATAAAAAAAAAATAATAATAAAAGACAGGCCGGCCTGTCAAAAAATATACCCCCCCCCACACACAAACATGCCCCTCCCTGAAGAAAACACACCCCCCCAAGCAGGAGGGATGCCAACTCCCTCCTGCCATAAGCGCTTAAAAAAACCCAACACATTGCCAATGCTACAGCACGGCCTTTCCCCCCCCCCCCCCCCACCGACCAGTACGGCCCTCACCCTCCCTCCCCACGACTGGCAGGGCCCTTGCCCCCTTCCTGGCATGGCTCATCCACTCTCAGCACCAAAATGTTGGGAGCAGAAGGGATGCTCAGTCCCTGCTCCGTAAGCCTGTTCCCTGCTCGCAAATGGGGGCGTTCCTCCAATCACCCCCATTTGCAAACGATTGATTTGTGAATCAGTCGGACCTGACCGAATCGGAAACAGATTGTTCCAATTCGGGAAGGTTTATGAATCTAGCCCAAACTTTTAATTAAAACTGAAAGTATTAGCTCTGCCCCTAATTTTAATGCTTTAGCCTGTTACAGTTAAGTTTCTATCTCTGGTAAAACAATTCATATGGTCTGTGCTTAACAGCTTCTCATCCCCTATCACCTACAAGTTCCTTTGGATTTTTACACCTCTGGTACACTACTTTTGGATGGGACAAGTCATGTATAAATAACTTTGCTCTGAGTGTGTGGGCTATCGGCGTGATAGGAATTTTGTTAGCTGATGTATGTGCTAGGTTGTGATTTTAAGCTGTTGCAAAATCTCTTTGAATTACATTTTGTGTATATGACAATACCGAAGCTTTTAATGCAAAAACAAATCATCCTCCTATTGCAAGTTAGCTCAGCAAAAGAGACAGTAGGAAAAAAAAAAAAGATGAGAGAGAAAACATGAAAAACAGATCTCACACTCTCCTCCTGTTCATTCATTTGTGCTCACTTGCCTTCCCCTGATCTATCTCATACAGTAAGAACTACTCAGTTTTACAGCAAGGGTTAGATAATACAAACTCTTGATACAGAATCACAGGAAAGCAAAGGCTCTATTAATGGTATATTACTAAGGAGGAAAAAAAAAGAGAAATTGTGTCTTGCATTAAAATTATCTTTCAAAATTGCATTATAGCATAGCGGATGAAGATTGAAATGGCTCATCTAGTTTGCCCAGTAAGATGATTAAGGATGGAAATGCTGCTCCATGCGAGTCTTCATTCAGGATTGCATTTGCTGCTCTTTGCAGGTTATACTCGTGTTTTTAAAAATGAAAAAAAATAATAATAATAATTGCTGCTTTGAGCTGAAACTCTCAAAGTTTGATTGCTACCCTCTTGCCATTCATGGATCCTGCGCTTACACCACTTCATTATGAATCCCAACAGCTATTTTGTCACCACCACATCTGCTATTCAAGAAATCCTTAAAGAAACTAACACAGCAAGAATCATCTCAATCTCCAAAAGCAACCCGCTCTACTCCATAATACCACGGGAAATGTCCAGATAACTCCTTATGTATTCCTAAATGTCCAAATAACTCCTTATGTAATCCGCCATGAACCGCAAAGTAATGGCGGAATAGAAATCACTAATGTAATGTAAAGCATTTCAGGGACCCCATCAACCTTTCTCTATGTATGTTGGGGGGGGGGGGAGGGAGAAAAAAAAACCCAATTTGCAGGCCTACCTCTATATAGCTCCTTATGTCCCTAGTTCTACAACTTTTCCTCCTCTGGGAAAAGTGGTTTGTACATTACATACTTTCCAAATACTTAAATGTTTGTGTCATATTTCTTTTGCCCCTCTTCTCCTCTAGGGTATACATATTTAGGTCTTCAAGTCTCATCTTATATTTCTTCTGGTGCAGATCTAACATTGTTTTGGTTGCTTTCATTTGTATCCACCTCTAGCTTCCTTTAATCCTTATCAAAATTATGGCCTCCAAAACTCAAACAATTCCAAATGAAGGCCCACCAGCAACCTATACAAAGGCACCATTGCCTCTTTTACTCTGCTGGTTAGGCTTTTTTATGCAGCTGAACAACTCACTACTAGCTTTGGCCACTGTCTTATATTTTCTCATTACATTATCTCTCCTGTACTGTGGACATCAGCCTACATTATCATCCTGTACTGTGGACATTACATTACATAGTACAGTGCTCCCCCGCAAATTCACGGTCGGCAGATCGTGGTCCCGGTCATTCGCGGTATTTTCCGACCGTGAACTGCTGACTAGGAGAGGACAGCTGGAGAGACAGGAGAGGGTAGCTGGAGCGCTGGTGAGTGAAGGAAATCACTCGCTGTATGCTCCATCCGCTTCTTCCTGTACTAAAGTCAGGCCTTACCAATCAGGAGCTGCATTCTTCCATCAGCCTCCACAGCACATTCCCTCTGCCGTAGTCCCACCCCTCCTCTGATGTACGGGACTGTGGCAGAGGAAACATGCTGCAGAGGCCGGCGGCAGTCTGCAAGGATCACTACAGCACCAGTGATCCTCTGCAGGCTGCCGTAATTAGCTTTGAAGTTGAGACCGGGAAGCCAGGAGAGAGATAGTAGACAATGGGATGGAGGGAGGGAAAGAACAGAAAAGGTATTTACTCGCGGGTCAAATCTAATTACACTGTGGGCCAGATTTGGCTCGCGGGCCTGCATTTGACACCCCTGCACTAGAACCTCTGAGAACTCTCTCATGCAGCCCCATGGCTTTGCCAATTGTTCATAAACATTCTCCTCTGTAAACAGTACAATACCTACACCATTTTCATATGAACCTATGTCAATCCTTTGTGGTTCTTCTCCAGAAATATTGAACATAATTTTTTTTAGCACTACTGCCTATTTTTCATCACACTTCACACATTGCTCCTTGACACATTTAAGCTTTAAAATTCTATGGCCTTCCTCCTTCCCCCAGCATACCTAAAATAAAAGTACTCAAGCAGAATTGATGGTACCGCATATGAAACGATGCAGGCTATGCTCACAAGAGTCTACTTATTTTATGGCTTGAAAAATAATTGCATATGCATGCTTCCACCACTTTGGTGATGTTTATGCCACATGCTAAATAATAGTCGCTATCCCTAGTTGCTAGTATTGCTAGATATCTGGGTACTACAACCTACTTTAAAGCCCAGACTTCTGTTTCCTCTGTTGACTAGTTCAGGTTTTCCTTAAAAAGATATGTGCAGATAGATGTTGTTTTGAAATGTGGAGAACTCAAATCATCTGATAAACAAAGATGAATAATCTACTTTAATTATATAATGTCCTACTAGTTCACCCACTTTTGAAATGAAACATTTCCATTAGACAGATTTATTAACATAATGATTACAAAAGAACATTTCAGTAAACAGTAATATCCTCCATCAGTTAGGGAATATATTTCTGTTAAAATACATCTAAAAACAAATTATCAGGATGCCATAAGTAATCTAGATAAGAGACTTACATCACAAACGAGTTTTGCATTTTCTGCTTTAAATAAAATCTGCAGAGGCATGCTGTAGTGAGTTAATGGAAACATTAATCTTTTGCAAGTTCCACAAACAATTGTGTTTATATCAAGCTACATAATATTTCTCTGTTATCAAATCCACCAAAAAGTAATTTGGAAGGAACATTTCTTCTCATTTCATAAATTACACATGTGATGGGCTAGCCCTTTATTCCCCTATCATCCTAAAAATTCTGCGATCAAGTACTTGACAAGTAATTTATTTTGATATTTAGGTTACATTTGAGTGTTGAAGACCTAGATTCGCTAAAGTCAATGATCATCGCTAAACCTGTTTTCACAGGTTTAGCAACAATTGCTGCTAACCGACCCGATTCACAGAACAGCCCACCAAGTGTTTTTCCTCTCAATCGCCCATTTTCCGATCCAGCCATGCAGATCAGTAAAGCCCCATGCAAAATAGCCAAGTGATTGATTCACTTACAATGCTTGGCTATTTAGCATCGGGTTTGACCGATCCTAAAACTCAATTGCTGTAGACTTGTCGATAACTGTGTTTTGACACATCTGCCTGTTTGTTTTTTCATTTTTTTCCCATGGCACAGATTTTTTCCCCTTGGCACAGATATTTTGCTTGTATTACACATGCAAAATATCTACCCCATAAAAAAAATTCCCCACCGCTGCCACGGCCCTCCCCAACAAACCCTGACAATTGTGCGCCCCCCCCCCCTTAAGCCACCATTTTCCCCCAACCCCAGAAAGATGGTAGTAGGGAATCCCACACCCTCCAGCCAGGAAAAACCTTACCTCAACCCTCCTCCTTCCCACCCCTCTGAAGAAAAAGGCAGGAGGGATGCTCACTCCCTCCTGCTACGAAGGCTCCCGTCCGCTTGCTCCGCCCAAAAAAAACCGGCAGGAGGGATGCCCACTCCCTATTGCCACTGCAGTACCACCTCCCCCTCCCAGCCCTGGTACCCATACCTCAAAATTAGGAATAGGAGGTACCTAAAACACCTCCTGCTCTGGTTGCATGTGATGCACGAGGAGGGGCATTAGGCCCTGATTGGCTCAGATGCCTTGGGCTGCTTCCTAAGGATCCTAAGGAAGTCCCTGACTGAGGCTTGATTGTCATCCCTCCTGCCATTTATTTTTTTTTTTTGGGGGGGGGGTGAAGTGGGTGGGCGGGAGCCTTCATGGCAGGAAGGAGTGGGCATCCATCCTGCCGTTTTATTGAAGTTCGGGGGTGCTAGTGTGGCCTCAGGGGAGAAGCAAAGCCAGTTCCCGGGGTGGGGGCTTGCATATCGAGTCAACGCTCGGTTTGCAAGTTAAAGTTTGTTCGAGTGTTTTGCTCGTCTTGCAAAACACTAGCAAACCGCGTTACTGGCAAACCGAGGTTTGACTGTAATCTAATCTAGGATTTGTAGATCGCTCTACGCCTATAAAGGTTCAAGGCAATTTACAATTATAAATTGATTTTCAACCTTTAAATAGATAGCATTGAGCTGAAAATTGATTGAATGAACCAAATAAATTCATATTCAGCCACAATCCAGATAACATATTTGCTTATTTTAATTTAGCAAGTTTAAAACCACAAAGACAGCACCACTGATTATATTAGTAGTGCCAAATATCTGCATTAAGTTATATGGTGGTGCTAATAATTAGGCCGTTCAGTTTATTAACTGAAAACTGACCCAAGTATGGTTGGGCCAAAAGAAAAGAGCAATTTTAAATACCTTACCCTGGATTGTACAACATTACCGCTGAGAGGTTCTCGCAAGATTTTGAAAGGTCTGTCATAGATAAACTGAAGGAGGATAGCAATCCACTCTGCAAAAATAAACCATACTAATTGGTATTAAACCAAACAATGATGCCCACAGTTAAAAAAAATCAAAATTATCCAAGCTTTTCTATGCTAGCTAAATATTCTATGTTTATCATGTAGATTATAAAACGATTGCAAGAACGTTAGCTGTGCACATAAATTAAATATAATATGGCCTAAATGCATGTGTTCATATATGAGATACATACGTATACACACAGCACATACACAACTTGCAATGAATACCTTGGATGCAGACATGCTTTCTGAATCAAGTATGCTTATCTCTGCATCAATGCCATTATTCCACTTTCCATGATATAGTCACTTAATTGCAACAAGGGTTCTCCATAAAAAGGTGGATTAAACCAACTATGAGTTTTATCAATGTTTGGGTGTGCAAGTAAAGGAAGGGGTTAGTCTTAGTAGAAGTATAGGGATACAACCTCTCCAACCCCACACCGGCTACAAAATAAATAAAAAGACTTTTCCTCTCTTTTAGGTCCTAGTTCATGCTTGCTGTCTAACACCAGCTCCTGCAGGATACACATTTCAAATCTAGCAAATTATTTTTCTACCTTTTGTTGTCTGGTCATTTTGGTTTTAGTCCCAGTTTCTCTTTCTGATTTTGTCTATCTTCTAATTCTCTTTCCAGTGTCTGCTGTCCATTTTTTTCTCCTCTTCTCTCTTTCTCCAGCCCGTGTCTCCAACATATTGATTTTTCCCTTTCCTCCTTTTTTCTTTTCTGCCTCTGTCCACTCAAATCTCGTCCTCTTTCTCATCTTTCTCTTTTTTACATTTTCAGCTACCTATCAATTTTCCATCTCCAGATCCAACTTTTATCTTTCCAACTGCTCCCTATCCCATCTCTCCTCCTGTCTGCCTGCCTCCTTCCCTCCCCCCAGGTCGACCATTTCTCCCTTTCTCTTCCCAACGGTTCTCCCTTCAAGTATCTTTTTCCCTCTTTCTCCACACTACCCCAGGTCCAACCTCTCTCCCTTCATCTCGCTCTCTTCACAGCCCAGCATGCCTTTCCCTCCAGTGCTGATCCCTCTCTCCTCACAGCCCAGCTTGCCTTTCTCTCCAGTGCCGATCCCCCTCTCCTCACAGCACAACTTGCCTTTCCCTCCAGTGCCGGTCCGATGTCGCCACCAAGCCAAGGAGTCTGCCAGTCTCAGCAATTCGGCAGTGTTGTACGTGGCTCCTCCCTCCTGCTTTTCGCCTGTCATGGTCTGTCTCCAATGATGTGCAACTTCCTATTTCTGCCCGGGTGGACTGCAGTGAAAGTAAGGCAGGAGGGGGAGCCATGGAAAACACCGCTGAATCGCTGCTGAAGCCGGCAGACTTTCCGCATGACGGTGACGTCGGACTGGTGCGAGAGGAAGGACACGCTGGGCTCTGAGAAAGGGAAGTTCGGGAGATTGCTGCGGGCCACATAAAAAGGTTAGGCAGGCTGGAATCGGCCCGCGGGCCTTGTGTTTGGGGGTAGGCATCAGAGGGTGGTGGTGAATGGCACCCCCTCTGAAATGTCAGAGGTGATAAGTGGAGTGCCACAAGGCTCCGTCCTGGGCCTGATCTTGTTCAACATCTACATAAGAGACTTGAAAGAAGGGCTCCGAGGTAGAATAACATTATGCGCCAATGATGCCAAACTGAGCAATGTAGTGAGCAAAAGCACAACAGACAAAAAAGCAATGGCAGATGATATGGTGCATGACTTACTTCTGCTGGAGCACTGGTCTAGGTCCTGGCAACTCAGCTTCAATGCCAAAAAATGCAAAGTCATGCACCTGGGAAGCCAAAATCCATGCAAGATTTACACCCTAAATGGCGAGATTCTGACAAGAACTGAAACAGAAAGAGACTTAGGGGTGATTGTCAGGGAAGACATGAAGGCTGCAAACCAAGTGGAGCAAGATTCATCCAAAGCAAGGCAAATCATAGATTGCATACGCAGGAGTTTCGTCAGCCGTAAACCTGAAGTCATTATGCCACTGTATAGATCCATGGTGAGACCGCACCTGGAGTACTGTGTGCAATTCTGGAGGCCGCATTACCGCAAGGATGTGCTAAGACTGGAATCAGTCCAGAGAATGGCCACCAGAATGGTCTCGGGACTCAAGGAGCTCCCGTACGAGGAGCGGTTAGGGAAATTGCAGCTCTACTCACTCGAGGAACGTCGAGAGAGGTGAGATATGATCGAGACATTCAAGTATCTCACGGGCCGCATTGAGGTGGAAGAAGACATCTTCTTCAAGGGTCCCACGGCAACAAGGGGGCATTCGTGGAAAATCAGGGGCGGGAAACTGCACAGTGACACTAGGAAGTTCTTCTTCACTGAAAGGGTGGTTGATCGCTGGAATAGTCTTCCACTTCAGGTTATTGAGGCCAGCAGTGTGCCAGATTTTAAGGCCAGATGGGATAGACATGTGGGATCTATCCGCAAAGATAGATAGGGAGGGTCACTGGAGTGGGCAGACTTGATGGGCCGTGGCCCTTATCTGCCGTCTATTTCTATGTTTCTATGTTATAGAGGAAAGGTGATATTGGCTCTGCTCTCTAGGAAAAAGTCAAAAGGATTTCTGATGTTTTGACTGGGACTGAGCCCGTGATTTCTGATGCTTTTGATGCTTTGAAAAAGGACCTGGAAGTTGATGCAGTGGGTTGGTTAAAACAATGCTTAGTAGAATAGTAATATGAGTGACTAGAGCAG
Organism: Geotrypetes seraphini; assembly: GCF_902459505.1. NCBI lineage: Eukaryota > Metazoa > Chordata > Amphibia > Gymnophiona > Dermophiidae > Geotrypetes > Geotrypetes seraphini. The sequence goes on along the minus strand of NC_047086.1, from coordinate 307,556,300 downwards.
CTGAATATTTTCTATAAGAAGATGATGAAGCTTTTCATGGAATAGGCAAGATTGTAATGGTGTCTGCACCCATTTTCAATCATCGCACTATTCAAAGGCCAGTTCTATTAATATCTTAGTCACGTCTATGAAGAGAAAACTGTGCACATCTGTTTCAAAGTTGAATTCTCATTTCCCTTCAAAGGGATGTATAATAATCACAATGTCTTTCAAACAGTGCTGCAAAAATCTTCAAAGTGCTAATGTTCACCTTCGTGCTACCACATGCCCAACTGGGATCCCTGTTTTGCCTTGCTAGGCTTCATCAACAACCGAAATGAGAAATCAACTTTGAAACAGATAAGTGCACAATTTTCTCTTCACAAATGTTGTGACTAAGATATTAATAGAACTGGTCTTTGAATAGTGCAATGACTGAAGATGGGTGCTGTTTCACAAATCTGTTGAAAAATGATCAAAAGCGCTATGTGGTAGCCATTTTCTGAGCACTTTATTATATATATTTTTTAAAGAGGTGTGTGTATGGAAAATAAAAATTAAGCAATATGGTGAAAAATAAAAATAAGAATGATTATTATTTTGGGTTAGAAATAATAAAATTTTAACTAGTCAGATCTATGAAATAGTCTATTCAACAATGCAGCACAAAATTTTCCAGAAGATAATAAAATTAAACGACTCTTTTACTAAACCGCGGACAGCAGGTTAAATGCACTACTACAAGGAATGCTCAGTCATCCCATAGTAGTTTTGTGTTCAGCACATGCTACCCATGTGTTTCGAGACAGGAAGTAGGCTGGCCCTGTGCTAATTGGTTAGAACAAGTAAATCACTGCATACTGACCAATTAGCATGAGGTTAGCATGGGAGATCTTGCTGTCTACATAATGGGTGGTGGTGGGAGGCACCTGTGCTAATGGAGAAATTAGAGCATGGCTTTAATGGAGAAAAAGGAACGTGCCATTTTATAGCTCTGCTAAAAGTGGTTTCAGCATGCAGGAAAGCCTCGCGCAAGTAATAGTGTTGGCTACTTTTTAGTGCAGCTTAGTAAAGAGATCGAAATGATAAAGGGGATGGAAATCCTCTTGTATGAGGAAAGACTAAAGAGGTTAGGGCTCTTCAACTTGGAAAAGAGATAGCTGAGGGAAGATATGACTGAAGTCTACAAAATCCTGAAGGGTATAGAATAGGTACAAACAAGTGAATTGATTTTTTACTCCATTAAAAATTGCATAGACTAGAGGACACGCAATGAAATTAGAGGGAAATATTTTTAAACAATAGGAGAAATATTTTTTTCATTCAGAGAATAGTTATGCTCTGGAACGTATTGCCAGAGGATGTAACAGTAATTGACATAGCTGGTTTTAAAAAAGGTTTGGACATGCTCCAGGAGGAAGGGTCTGCATAAAATCTATTTTGCTACTTGGGATCTAGCTTGGTGCTTGGGACCAGGGTTAGTCCCTGTTGGAAACAGGATACTGGGCTTGATGGACCTTCGGTCTGTCCCAGTATGGCAATTCTTATATTCTTTATGTATTCTCTGGGCTCTATGTGATCTCTTCTGCATAGGCAAGAAGAGATCAATGGATGTCCCAATGCTCAGGGCTCAGACACTAAATATACTAATTATAGGGGTCTAAACCTGAAATGGTCCTATTGCATCAAGCATACTGCACCCTCTTGGACATGGAGGGGAAAATAGTTGACATGATGTCAAAGTGCTTGATGGCCTGGGGAGCTTGAGTAAAAGTATCCCAGAAATCTTTGATGCTCTCTGGGCAAGAAAAAAGGCTTGAGAAAATAAAGGAAACAATAAAAACCAAAAATCTATGAAGAAAATAAATGAAAAAAGTACCAGTTAGGCACAAAACATCAAAAGTTTTGACAAGCTGAGAGACTGAAAACACAGCTTCTCAGTTCTGTGGAAAACCAAAGACTTAGGGTCCTACATTTGACATCAGGCTGAAAGGCACCTACATGTGCGTGGTGGGGGCACTGCCACAAAGAATTGAAGTGATACTACACTTGACATAGTCCACACCAGATTTCGTGGATGATGTCATCCATATTTGAGAATATAATGACTCTTTGTCCTTGGAGAAAGTACTGTACTTCAATCTGTACTGAATGATTTAAAGCCAAATTTGAAAGTATACGAAAGTTCGATTCTCACTTCTTCAAAATTATGGCAGAAAACTATTTTCATACTACATGAATTAAGCAATACGGCACCTTAGAGAGGAGGTAAGATTCTCAGTGTTTATGGAAGGAAACCAGAAACATTCTTTATTTTAGTTTCTGCAGAACAGTGTATCAAACAAACAAACAGAAAAAAAAGTCTTCCATTGCACTTTCTATAATGCTAAATTAATGCACTTATTCATGCTGAAATCTTTCAGTATTTAAAGAGGGCAATATTCAGTAGCGTAGATATTAAGTAATACTTGCCTAGGTAAAAAGTGTCACTAAGTAATAACCTGCTTAGTCAAAAATCTGTCAAAGATTGAAGATAAATTGTTAAATTTAGTTTTTTTGTTTGGATAACGCCAAATATTAATTGAACAAATTCTTTCAATGTTTGCCTCAGTGTTCTGACCTTTTCATTTACTGACATTTCTAAGTATGTAATAGATTTTACTTATGTGATATGATTGACTAAACACATACATAATCTTGAAAAAAACAGCTTTCAATAAGCACTCAAAATGTTAACATAAAATACAAAACTCAAGTTTCTCAAATTTATTTAAAATTTGATATACCGCTTAAAATAAATTGTCAAAGTGGTGTACAATATAAAAAATATAAAAAATTATTAAAACCAAAGGGAAGACATCAAATGACAAGACTTTGTAGACTTAAATGATACAAATTGGAAAAGGGGGAAGTACAATTTTATGATAGGAACGAGAGAACGTAAAAGGTCGGTACATTTAGGAAGGGGATATGCTCTTCTTTCTATGTACGATCTTGTAGCCTATTTATCATATGCATCTTTAAAAAGAAAGGTCTTTAAGTTATTCTTAAAATTATCTAATGGTATCTCTTCTCGAAGGTGAGAGGGAAGGGATTAGGGAATTCCATATTGTTGGTGCGGTAACCAAAAATATTTTTTCCCTTGTGGTGTCATAGTATAAATGCCGTGGGGAGGGGACAACCAGGAGGTTCTGGTTGCTGATTCTTAGACTTCTAGTAGGGCAATGTGGAATAAGAGTCTGTCTATGAATCCTAGGATTTGTGTTAATCTTGTTTTGTAGATGAGTAGTGAAATTTTATATATGATTTGATGATTGATCAGAAGCCAATGTGATTTTATAAGCAGGGGAGTGATATGATCAAAATTTTTTGTGTTATATATTAATTTAACTCCTGTATTTTGGATGATTTGAAGTCTTCTTATTTCTTTTTGAGCTATGCCCTGATATAGGGAATTACCGTATTTTCGCGGATATAACGCGCGCGTTATACGTGATTTTACGTACCGCGCATACCCCTCGCGCGTTATATGCCTGAGCGCGGTATACAAAAGTTTTTAAAGATAGTTCCCACCCCGCCCGACGCCCGATTCACCCCCCCAGCAGGACCGCTCGCACCCCCACCCCGAACGACCGCTCGCACGCGCTCCCACCCGCACCCGCATCCACGATCGGAGCAAGAGGGAGCCCAAGCCCTCTTGCCCGGCCGACTCCCCGACGTCCGATACATCCCCCCCCCCGGCAGGACCACTCGCACCCTCACCCCGAAGGACCGCCGACTCCCCAACAATATCGGGCCAGGAGGGAGCCCAAACCCTCCTGGCCACGGCGACCCCCTAACCCCACCCCGCACTACATTACGGGCAGGAGGGATCCCAGGCCCTCCTGCCCTCGACGCAAACCCCCTCCCCCCAACGACCGCCCCCCCCCCAAGAACCTCCGCCCGTCCCCCAGCCGACCCGCGACCCCCCTGGCCGACCCCCACGACACCCCCACCCGCCTTCCCCGTACTTTGTGTAGTTGGGCCAGAAGGGAGCCCAAACCCTCCTGGCCACGGCGACCCCCTAACCCCACCCCGCACTACATTACGGGCAGGAGGGATCCCAGGCCCTCCTGCCCTCGACGCAAACCCCCCTCCCTCCAACGACCGCCCCCTCCCAAGAACCTCCGACCGCCCCCCCAGCCGACCCGCGACCCCCCTGGCCAACCCCCACGACCCCCCCACCCCCCTTCCCCGTACCTTTGGAAGTTGGCCGGACAGACGGGAGCCAAACCCGCCTGTCCGGCAGGCAGCCAACGAAGGAATGAGGCCGGATTGGCCCATCCGTCCTAAAGCTCCGCCTACTGGTGGGGCCTAAGGTGCGTGGGCCAATCAGAATAGGCCCTGGAGCCTTAGGTCCCACCTGGGGGCGCGGCCTGAGGCACATGGGCCAAACCCGACCATGTGTCTCAGGCCGCGCCCCCAGGTGGGACCTAAGGCTCCAGGGCCTATTCTGATTGGCCCACGCGCCTTAGGCCCCACCAGTAGGCGGAGCTTTAGGACGGATGGGCCAATCCGGCCTCATTCCTTCGTTGGCTGCCTGCCGGACAGGCGGGTTTGGCTCCCGTCTGTCCGGCCAACTTCCAAAGGTACGGGGAAGGGGGGTGGGGGGGTCGTGGGGGTCGGCCAGGGGGGTCACGGGGCGGCTGGGGGGGAGGGGGGTTTGCGTCGAGGGCAGGAGGGCCTGGGATCCCTCCTGCCCGTAATGTAGTGCGGGGTGGGGTTAGGGGGTCGCCGTGGCCAGGAGGATTTGGGCTCCCTCCTGGCCCAATATTGTCGGGGTGTCGGCGGTCCTTCGGGGTGGGGGTGCGAGTGGTCCTGCCGAGGGGGGAGAAGAATCGGACGTCGAGGGGGGGCATCAGGCTTTCAGGATGGGGACAGGACTTCAAGGGGGGACAGGCAGATCTTCAAGGGGGACAGGCAGACCTTCAAGGGGGACAGGACTTCAAGGGGGGACAGGCAGACCTTCAAGGGGGGACAGGACTTCAAGGGGGACAGGCACGGAGAGGCGGGGCAGTGCACCGAAAGTCAGGGCGGGTGAACGGTGAGTCGGGGCAACCAGAGGAGAGTCGGGGCAGTGCACCGAAAGTCAGGGTGAGTCGGGGCAACCAGAGGAGAGTCGGGGCTGTGCACCGAAAGTCAGGGTGAGTCGGGGCAACCAGATGAGAGTCGGGGAGGGCGAAAGGAGAGTCGGGGTGGCCAGAGGAGAGTCGGGGAGAGCGAAAGGAGAGTCGGGGTGGCCAGAGGAGAGTCGGGCAGCATGCGCGTTATATGCCTGAGCGCGGTATAGAAAAGTTTTTGTACATATCATCGTGATTTCTGCGCGCTATACCCCTGTGCGCGTTTTACAATGGTGCGCGTTATATCCGCGAAAATACGGTACAATAATTAATTTTAGAGATTACCAGAGAGTGTAATAGAATATTGAGGGAAGAAGGTTCTAGTAAGCTCATCATTGATCGAATTATTCTTAATTTGTAGAAGCTTTTCTTGACCACTGCATTTATCTGTTGATGGAAGGATAGTTCATCGTCAGTGATTACACCTAGAACTTTAGTACTATTTGTAAATTGAAGAGGGATGGATTTAAGATAGATAGGGGAAATGAGAGTTTTATTTCTGGTGGGAGAGAAAAGAATTCCATTTGATTTATCTGAGTTGAGAAAGAGCATATTTTCAGTTAGCCATTCAGTGATCGTATTTAGTTTATTGTTGATATTTAGAATATCCTGAGGATCATTCGGGTCTATAGGGTGAATTAACTGGATATCATCGGCCTAACTGTATACTGTGAAACCAATTGATTGTGCTATTGTATGAAGAGGAGAGGTGAAGATATTGAAAAGTAGGGGAGATAGAATAGATCTTTGTGGGATGCCATATTCTAGTTTGATCGATTCTGAGTTTGTTAGTTTGGAAAACAGGGGCAGTGATATGCCATGTGTAGAACAGGAAATGTGCCAAGTCACTTGCGACTTCATTTTCTGGTAAATGGCTATGCATCCAGATGAAACAGTTTTTCAAGCCTACTACCTTCCCCCATATAGACTTACCACAAATAATGCATACAGTGAAAGGGTTAGTATGTGTTCACAAACCCAAACAACAGCACAGAATCCAACAACAGAACAAGAATTTGTTGCCAAGACCTACAATAGCCATATAGCAGCTCAACTTCAGCATTATATGGATAATTTTGCATTCCAATTACTCTCCACCTCTCCATTACACAGATCATGCTATCTGTTTAGAGGGCATTTTTATATAAGAGCATTTTCAGGAGTATAAGGATATATACTTGCATAAAATACCAGGCATAAAATTGCCATCGCCCTAGGTACAAATATATATGGTAACAAAAATGCATATAATTTTTAGGAAACTCTAGAGTAGGTGTTTTTGGAGACTGTGTTTGGGAGGTCAGCAGTTATAATTATGTATTTTATAAAATATAAAATTTGTATGTATTGTATATCATGAACATTTATACCTGCTTTGAAGCTGGTGTAAATGTCCAAATGGCTTCACTTCAGCTGTGATTACTGCAGCTTTTAGCGGCAATTTTATAAAGACATATAGGCACATATGTATCTTTATAATGTAAGCCCAGAAAGAAGAGACCATTTGCACTCGCAACCAAGGCAACTAGTTGTAAAATTTCCTTTACATTCTCATCATTCCATTAACAGATGCCTTACATTTAAGCACCATTTGTGCTTAAATTTATGGAATTCTGTCATTTGCATGTTTAAAGGTACATGTACACATAAATGGCAGTAGTGCACCTAATCAGTATTCTGTAGTTACACACAAAATGGCCTAGCTCATAAATTGCAACAGGGCATTCACAGGAAAGAGGCATGGGTGAGTCATAGGCATGGCAGACATTTACATGGGCAGCTTATGGAAAATTAAGTTGTGTGTGTAAATGCTGCATTTAGGCCCATCTTATTACAACAGCCATACACCTGGCATAAATATGTACACCTAGTTTTAAGCATGTCAATGCTGGTTTTTAAGCTAGTATTCTATAAGAACACATATGACTGTTCTTATAGAATAGGTTTGCAGTCCACAGAAAAATGGCAACATGTGATAGAATTGCTCACAGTACCCCCCCCCCCCCCTCTTTTACTAAGATAGGGCAGAGGTTTCTATCATAGCCCAGAGCGCTAAATGCTCTGACGCTGCTCAGACACTCATAGAATTCCCATGAGCATCAGAGCATTTAACACTCCAAGTCACGGTAGAAACCTCTACTGCGGCTTAGTAAAAGAGGGTCAAAGTGAATAATTTTTTTTTATTTTTTTTTACTGGCCACCAGAAAATGTACAACTTTATTTGAAAACCAACCCCAATATTTTTAGATATATGATGAAATGTTAAAAAGTGATATAGGATTTTCAAAACCCCTATAATTCTAGATTACCTTTCGCTTTTCCCTCAATTTAGCGGCCTCCTTAGGATGATTGAAACGAAACATATTGGTTCTTCCAAGTAGTATAACAGCGCCTGCAATAAAGCATGTAGCTGTAAAGGCACCATATCACTATTCCTAGAGCAAATGATCGTTTTGAAAGCAATTTTGTAACTGCAATGTTTGTGGGTCTGTAAGTGCTTTGTATCTGGGTATATGCGATCCAATTTTCAAAGATAAACTCTCAGTAAAATTGCCCTTTGACAATCCCCCATGGCTGAAGTTGCAGGAATTTCCTTTTTACTTTGCATGTGAAGTGAGTCCAGGACAAATATAACAGAGAAATTTCAAACTGAAATTCACTTAATACTTTAACAGGCTTGCACTTACTATACTCCATGTGCTGTCCTTTAATCTAGCAAGTAAAACAACATAAGAATAACCTTACTGAGTCAGACCAATGGTCCGTCTAGCCCAGTATCCTGTCTTCACAGAAGCCAAGCCAAGTCACAAGTACCTGGCAAAAAAACAAATATTAGCAGCATTCCATGCCACCGATCCAGGGCAAGCAGTGGCTTTTCCCATGTCTGTCTCAACAGCAGCAATGGACTTTTCCTCCAGGAACCTGTCCAAACCCTTTTTTTCTTTAAGAGTTAAACTATTTTATTGATGATGGTTGAAAACATACAATACAGAAATTGGTCAACTGAACAATAGAGAATCAAACCAGAAACAAAGTATTAACACATCAAATGATAAATGATCATCAGTTTTACAAAATAAAGAATGCTACTGGTGCGCAGCCATCCCTAATAAAAACTGCACAACAACACTACAATCACATCTATACCAGGGCCCTGGACTCTTATGGGCCCTGGAGATCAATATCACAAGAACCTATTTCCCCCCACTTCCTTCCCCGCTGAACACCCCAAGGCAGAAAACAGAAGAAAGAGAAAGAAGAAAAAGAGGGCGGGGGGTTACATTAACCGCTCTTACCACATCTTCTGACAACACATTCCAGAGCTTAACTATTCTCCAAGTGAAAAAATATTTTCTCCTATTGGTTTTAAAAGTATTACTCCATAACTTCGTTAGGTGCTCCTAGTCTTTGTAAATCTTAATGCAGTAAAAATTTTATCCATTTGCACCCATTCAACCTCACTCAGGATTTTGTAGACTTCAATCAGATCTCCCCTCACTCGTCTCTTTTCCAATCTGAAGATCCCTAACCTCTTTAGTCTTTCATCATCCGCTTCTCCTTTACCCTGGAGAAGCGGAGACTGAGGGGACATGATAGAAACTTATAAAATCATGAAAGGCATAGAGAAGGTGGAGAGGGACAGATTCTTTAGACTAGCAGGGACAACTAAAACAAGAGGTCATTCAGAAAAACTGAGAGGAGACAGATTCATAACGAATGCAAGGAGGTTCTTCTTCACTCAGAGGGTGGTGGACACCTGGAACGCGCTTCCCGGAGAGGTGATAGGACAGAGTACAATTCTGGGGTTCAAAAAGGGACTGGATGACTTCCTGGAAGCGAAGGGGATAACAGGGTACAGATAGAGGTTTACCTTACAGGACATTGAGCGAATAGGGTATGGATATTTTAGGTTAGGTAGGGAACACTTTCAGGTCATGGACCTGGGGGGCCGCCGCGGGAGCGGATTGCCGGGCACGATGGACCCCTGGTCTGACCCGGCAGAGGCAACGCTTATGTTCTTATGTTCTTATCATATAAGAGGAGTTCCATTCCCTTTATCATCTTTTTCTTGAGCACCAAACTCCAAGATGGACCTTAGCATCTGGTAACTATGATTTGGATTATTCTTCCTAATGCACATCACTTTGCATTCGTCCACATTAAATTTCATCTGCCATTTGGATGCCCAGTTTTTCAATTTACTAAGGTCTTCCTGCAGTTTTTCACAGTCCGCATGCATTTTAACAACTTTGAACAGTTTAGTGTCATCTGCAAATTTAGTCATCTCACTCACAATTTCCAGATAATTTATAAAAACGTTAAATAGAACTGGTCCCCGCATAGATCCCTACGGCACACCACTATTTACCTTCCTCCATTGAGAAAAATGGCCATTTAACCCTACCCTTTGTTTCCTGTCTGATAACCAATTCTTAATCCACAATTGAACATTGCCTCCCCATGACCCTTTAATTTTCTCAGGAGCCTCTCATGAGGAGCTTTATCTAAAGGTTTCTGAAAATCTAGATACACTACATCAACTGGCTCAAATGATCCACGTTTTAATTTTTGTAAACCGTGTCAAGCTCTATATTTATAGAGAAGATGTGGTATATAAGCTTAAGGTTTATTGTTTATTCAGGTTTTTGATTGAACGCTTTTTCGAAACTACAAAGCGTTGAACAAGATTTAAAATTAACATTTAAACAAAAATTTAACAATAAAACATACATTTCTATAAAAAACTACAAGACTGACTACAAATACGTACTAGGTAAAACGGACCGAAAAGCCTCTGGACACAAATAGGAAGAAGGGGAGAAATACAATCGATATAGAAAATGTGAGAAACATTTAAGGTAAACTCAAAAGGGAATTGGGAAAATAAATGTAAAAAACAAGAATAGGTTAATTGCTAAAACATAGTTGATCAATTAAAAGCATCTTTAAAAAGAAAGCACTTTAAGTTGCTTTTAAAATTTTTTAAGTTTTTTTTCCATTTTTAAGTGTAAAGGAAGAGTATTCCAGATCATAGTTTAGGTCAAGCAAATTGGTAAGACAAGATCTCACTTGGCTGAACCCATGATGTCTCTGTCCCATTAAATCATGTTTGTCTATGTGTTCCACAATTTTATTTTTATAATTTTTTCCACTTTTTTGCCCCGCATTGAATTCAGGCTTACCAGTTTGTAATCTCCTGGATCTCCCTTGGAACCCTTTTAAAAAAAATCAGCACAACATTAGCCACCCTCTAATCTTTAGGTACTACAGATAATTTTAGTGACAGGTTACAGATCACTAACAGCAGGTCAGCAATTTTATGTTTGAGCCTGGGATGTATACCATCTGGTCCAAGTGATTTCTCACTTTAACTTGTCAGTTTGGCTTAGTACATCTTCCAGATTCACCAGGTAGATCTCTTACATCATCTTCCGTAAAGACCAAAGCAAAGAATTCACTGTCTCTCCACTATGGCCTTATCCTCCCTGAACGCCCCTTTTGTTCCTTGATCATCCAACAGTCCCACAGATTCCCTCACAGGTTTTTCTGCTTCTGATGTACCTAAAAAATTGTTACTAAGAGTTTTTGCCTCTTTGGCACGCTTCTCTTCATATTCTTTTTTAGCTTTCTCTATCAATGCTTTGTATCTAACTTGCCAGTGCCTATGTGCTCCTCCCTTGCAAATATAGACTTTGTAAATTAAGTGGATGATTGCAGAATAGCACTTAGGTACCATACTTACATTTAAATGTGTATAAACACATATGCATGCATAAATGCTAGTATTCTAAACATTTATACTCATTACTTACACAAATGTAAATGACTAGCTTAGGATATTATAGAATTACCCAAGCAGATCCCTGTCAATGCACCATATGGGCAGGTTGGGGGGCTGCTCCTACAGCCACAGGTCTATGGAAAAAGGTAGAATTAATTGTTTGTCCTAATAAGTTGCTTTATCCTCTTGCTGTTTATTTTCATTCAGGTACTCATCCAAATGTTTCCTCCATGATAAGAACATTCTCTTTTGTATGGTTCCACCTGCAATTTTCTGAACATGCAGCTGCTGTGGCAAAAGCATGTCACCCCTGTTGGTTAGCTGGAAAGAAAGGGCAGTTATATAGGCCAGAAGAGGCCCAGCTTCCCAAACCCTGGGGGCCTTTCCTGTACATACAGCTGGATTATACAGAATTGCCTATGGCAAAAGGGGGACTTAGGTACTTGCTTGTTGCAGTTTGTAGATTTTCTGGGTGGGTTGAGGCCTACGCTACCATCAATTGTACAGCTCTTACCACTATTAAGAAATTGATGTCCCACTTCTTCCCAACCTGGGAGATACCTCTAGTAACAGCTTCAGATCAAGGTCCTGCCTTTGTGTCGTCCCTTTGGGAGAATTTGGAGCAAAAATTTGGGCTAAAGTGGCAACTACATTTGCCATACCATCCCCAAAGCTCTGGTCAAGTAGAGAGAGTTAATGCTTTAATTAAGCAACAATTATGTGTCCTCACGTCTGAGTGGGGAAAAGATTGGGTTCAGTGTTTACCCTTTGCCCTCATGGTACTCCATAATTCTACCCAATGGACTAGAAAAGGTCTGACTCCTCATGAGCTAGTCACTGGTCAACCACTAGTAACCCATGAAATAAGTGGAACTTTCTCTGATTCTTTTTTAATGCGCAGCGACAGAATAAATGTTCTAGCCTGCTGGGTGGTCTAAATACTGATCTGGTCCCTGCCAGAAGGTAAAAGGTTTGGTGACAAAATTCTGACTATGTGATTTATATGTGTAATGTGGTTTGTTTATGTAATGTGCCATTTACCTACTAATCATATGATCATATGGCATGAATCCTGTGTACTTTGAGCTGTAACATATGTAACCTATACCAATGATTTGACCTTTGCTTGTTATTTTTCTTTCAACTTCTCAATAAAAGGCAACAGTTCTGTGATCTAGGGCGAGACATTCTTAAAGAAGCCACTTTAGGCATCAGATAGAAATCTCCCTGAAGCTTCAGTTACTGTATATTGTATGATCTGTGTTGTGTGTACCTGGTGTGTCTTTTCTCTCTCCCTTCACACCTCAGTCCGAATTCCCCTACTAAGACAAGGGGGTTGTTGCCTGTGTAAGTGGATTTTTCTGGGCAACAGCTTCTGCATAATTTAGCATATAATTTAGCATATAATTTACAGCAACTCATTTAATTATACTAATTTAAATAATGTTGTAGCTTGGGACCATAAACTACTTTAGAAGAGAGTTGGCAGGGCAGCTTTGCATGAATGAAAGCCAAACACTAACTGGCCCTACTGAAGCTGATGTTCTCCTCTCTCATATGAAATGACTGGCCCTCAGGTAAAAAGAAAAAGAAACCTCTGTAGAGGACAATCAACCCTTAGTAGAGAAAAGGAGACAAGAAACATCCACAGACCCAGTCGGTGCTTAGGCAAGAGAAGGAAGAAAAAAAAAAAAAGGTTCTTTGGCCATATTTTCACTCTATGCTGTGCTGTGATTTGTTCTGAAATCTCCTATAGTGCTGCTCCATTTCCTGCTATTCTGCAGCACAAAAGCCTGTCAGATTAGAGCTGAAGAAATGTCATGTAGCCATAAAATAAGGGATGGGGGGAGTTGAAAGGTTTACAATGGGGACTTGGAAAGGGAAGAAAAATTTCCAGGAAAGGCTGAGTAAAATAAAAGATGACTAGCAAAGGTAGCAAAGATGAAAGTGATTAAAAATACTTAAGAGCAGCAGAGAGAAGTGACATAGCCATGGGGCAGGCCGAGCCTACCCAGTCTAGCCTCAGGCCTGCCCACCCAGCAGCCACAGCTGACCTGAAAGCCTTCCCTCTGATGTGTTTTGTTTTAGAGGGAAGGCTTCTAGTCAGCCTTTGATAGCATGTAGGAATTGCTACCAGCGACTGAAAAGAAGCAAATGCTGCATGGGTTGGGGGGATGGAAAGAGAAGGACAGATACTACACAGGCTGAAAGGGGGGGGGGGTCGAAAAGGAAAGCCTGATGCACAGGCTGGGGGGGGGGGGAAGTAAGGGAACAAGAGATGTATGCCCAAAATTGGCTGTTTAGCTATGCCACTAGCAGAGAAATTAGAAGGGAGACTGAGCAGATGGTCCAGAAACTGGTACAGAGAAAGATGGATACCAGTAGTAGAGAAAGAAGTGACACTTGCAGAAGGAGAGATCATTATAAGGGAGAGAAAATGTATGAACAGGATGGGAAGGGAGGGGGTTAGAAAGAAACCAATGGAAAAATGTACTACAGAACACAGACAAAGGTTTAAGGTAGACATTTTTCAAATGACTTACTAGGACAGCAATGAAATTAATAATTTAAATAGTCAGGTAGCAGTCTACTTTTATTTGCAACACAAAGGGATGAGGCGGGGAGCAGGTAAGGACAGAAAATCTCCACGAGTGGTTTCTTTTCTGTGTCAATTTTAAACCAGGTTGCAAGTCCACAGATAAAATTCCTTTTACTTACAAACACAATCCAGCATGTGTAAATAAAGCCAAAAGTCTTCTCTTAATTCTACCATTTGAATTCAGTTACATTTTGTGCTGTCTGATATTGCAAATAACAAATATAGAATCTAGGATTTCCAAAAGAAGTAGATTACAAATATGCAAATAACAGAGAATTGCATTGTACAGTATGTACTAATCAGTTCATTTTTAATGAAAAGTTTGTAGGAAACATATTCAAACTGAAAGATTTAGGAAGTGATTAAATAGATTATTGTGGTTACTATGTTATTCAAAGCAGCTACTATTTAATATTTGTCTACCTTTAAACAAATCCGTAGGGGTGGGGGTGGGGTGGGGGGATGACATGTTGGGTCAAAAAAAGTGTTGTAAATCTTTTTTCTTGAAAGTAGATATTCATTATGCTTCATGGTGGTATCACTGTTGCCATATTGCAATGGTATCATAAAGCCTAAGATTTCTGTTAATACCTCTGTGGAACTAATATTCTATGAAGGGCGTTCAATAATTTATTTACTTCCGTAGGAAAGAAAAGTTTAAAAAAATATATATATTTTTCAATATAGTCCCCTGATAGCTCCATACACTTTTCCTAGAATGACTTTAACCCTTTTGAAAAAAAAATTATTCTGTTTGACCTTCAAACCAGGATGTCACAGCTTCCTTGACATCTTCATCACTTGAAAACTGCTGCTCACGGAGAGATTTCTTCAAAACTTGGAACAAGAAATAATTCGAGGGAGCCAGGTCTGGATTGTAGGATAGATGGTTCAGCTGCTGAAAACGGATGGCAGCATGTGATTGTCATGACATGCACAGATGCATTGTCGTAAAGAAACAGCATGCCTGCTGTGAGTTTTCCTCATCTTTTCTCCTTGGTTGCCTCCCGCAAAGCGATCATTGTGTTTACGTAATCTTCCCGGTTATGGTTGTCTTGTGTGGCATGAACTCCAGAAGCAAAAGTCCTTCATGATCCCAGAAAACAGCTGCCATGACTTTGCCTGCAGATTTCTCTGTCTTGAACATTTTGGGGGTGGGGGATGACTTGTGCTTCTATTGCATTGGCTCCATTTTGGACTCAGGATCTCTGTGATAGACCCAAGTCTCATCTCCAGTCACCAAACGATGAAAAAACACAGTTACTTACCATGATAGGTGTTATCCTGGGGCAGCAGGCAGATATGACCACATCACAGAAGCATACCATGACTCACACTGGCTCCCAATACATGCAAGAGTACACTTCAAATTCCACTGCCTACTATTCAAAGCTATTAACGGAGAAAGTCCAACCTACTGGAATAACCGACTAATTCAAACCTCCTCATCCAAGCACAGGAGAACCCACTCACTTTTCACATACCCACCATCCAAAAATGTCAAACGAAAAAAACTATATGACAACCTAATAGCCACCAAAGCAGCTAAACTGGACAGACAAATCACCATTCTGTTGTCATCAA
Source organism: Geotrypetes seraphini (assembly GCF_902459505.1). Classification (NCBI taxonomy): domain Eukaryota; kingdom Metazoa; phylum Chordata; class Amphibia; order Gymnophiona; family Dermophiidae; genus Geotrypetes; species Geotrypetes seraphini. The sequence goes on along the minus strand of NC_047086.1, from coordinate 307,541,197 downwards.
CCACAGACTACAAAACCTTCAAGAAAGATACTAAAACCCTACTCTTCAAAAAATACATAATACCTATCTAACACGACCAGTTCCTACCCAAACCCCACCTACCTACTCTATACCCTTAATATACTCTAATATGCTTCTAACTACCCAACTAATGCTAAAATGCCTCTATTTACCCAACATTTATCACCTTAAGATCTCGACAACTCTCTGGTAATTCTTATTACCCAGCATTTATTTTTTTTTTGAATAAAGCTTTATTAGAGTTATGAAGAAAAGAGGCAAACAACAAATGCCAGCAATGACACATACAACACAGCAAAAAAAACCCCACATCCAATAGAATGCAATGAGACCACCCTAAAACCCCCAATGCAAAAACCCACCACACCCCACAGCAGCAGAAAAGACCCCCCACCCCTTCCCCTATCAACAAATCCCACATCCCATACCTCAGACTGACAGAAAGGACAGAAAGCTCAAAATAGAAACACGCAGAGTTACACCATACCAACCACCAGCAATAAGGGCCACAACCCACCCGAGCTCAGACCCAACTCCCAGCTGAACCCCCACCAGGGAGCCCTACAATACAGACGCCCTGAAGCGGCGCCAGATAGATGCATATCCATGTCGTTGCCCATGGTGCAAAGCAGTAAGTCTGTAGAGAAGCTGCCAGGTCAACAGGCGCCGCTCCACCATGTGCCGTGTGAGAGGCTGAACCTGATTCCAGGAGGAGGCTAAGACCAATCTGGCAGCAGTAAACACCAACTTGCAAAACAGTACAGCTCCCCTATCCAGATCCAATTGATGCCAAAATAAGAGAGCATGTCTCCAGTCTGCCTGGATCGGCCTGCCAAGAATCTGAGAAACATGTCGAAAGACCTCATCCCAAAAATCTCTCACCCCCCTACAGTCCCACCACATATGAAGATAATTTCCCACCTCCCCACAGCCCCGCCAACAGAGACCCCTCACATCCCCTCGCCACCTAGCCAAAGTCTGAGGAGTGTAGTACCACCTAAAAAGTACCTTATAACTGTTTTCAACCAGCAAGGCTGCAATACCTGCAGAAGACACCTCTCTCCATATATCCTCCCAAGTTTCCAAAGGAATAACAGACCCCCAATCCCTCTCCCAAGCTATGATATAAGGCAGGGGCGCAGTTCCCCGAACATTAAGGCAGCGATACAAAGCCGACAGAGTACCCTTCCGGAGGACTGGGCCCAGCAAAAGTTCAAAAGGCGTCCGACCACCCCGGAGATCCCCCACCACTCCGGACGTCTGAAGATAATGGAGCGCCTGCAAATAATAGAAAAGATCTCGAGGAGGTAAATCATACCGGTGCTGGAGTTCCGCAAAGGGCCGTATACGCCTCAAAACTGGATCCCACAATTGATCCAAACAAACCAGTCCCCGGCGCTCCCAACTCCCAAACTACTCGGCCCCGCTCCCAGGTTCAAATTCAGGATTATGCCGCAACGGAGTATACCAAGAATACCGCCTACCCGACAGCAAGCCCCTCCAGACCGTAGTCCAGATCCGCAAAGCGGTGACCACCGAGGACGGACCTCCTCCGGTCCGTAACCTCCCAGGCAGCCAGGGACGATGTAACAAAGGGACTCCGTCAGTCAAGTCCTGTTCAATCACAACCCACGGTTTCGGATCCTGCGTCCGCCACTCCAAAAGGGCGCGCAACTGCGCGGCTTGGTAGTACTTCAACACATTAGGAACCGCCAGCCCCCCCCGCCGTCCGCCCCAAATATAGAACCTTCCTACACACCCTCGACCGGCATCCCGCCCAGATGAAATGAAAAATGTGCCGTTGTATCCCCTCAAATGTCGGTCTACTCACCCAAAGGGGCAGGACCTGGAACAAGAATAATAGACGGGGTAAGATCATTTTCACAATCTCCACCCTACCCAACCAAGAGAAGTACTGATCCCGCCAACTATCCAAATCCCGTCGAATGCGACGAAAAAGCGGGGGATAATTAAGATCATAGAGACTAGTAGCCGGCGGGCCAAAATAAACCCCAAGATAGCGCAAGGAATCAGTAACCCACCGAAAAGGAAAGCATCGCCGCAGAGAATCCACCCGATCAGGGGACAAATTAACATTAAGCAGCTCAGATTTCCCTGCATTAACATGAAAGCCCGACACCACCTCAAAAGCGGCCAACTCCCGCAAAATGGTAGCCAGGGAGAGTTCTGGATCCTCAACTGTAAAGAGGAGATCATCAGCAAAAAGGGTCAGCTTATAGTTTCCCCCCGGTAACGATATCCCTCTAACGTCCCCATTGGCCTGAATCTGTTGAGCTAAAGGTTCCACTGTCAAAGCAAACAGGAGCGGTGAAAGGGGGCAACCCTGCCGCGTACCCCAAGCCAGAGTGAAAGTATCCGAATAGCCCCCATTAACTTTAATACTGCTAAGCGGGCAAGTATATAGAATACGTATCCATTCCCGCATCCGCGATCCCAAACCAATAGACTCCAAGACCCTAAACAAGAACGGCCAGGAGACCCTATCGAAGGCCTTCTCGGCATCGTTAGACAAAAAGACTGCCTCCTCTGCCGCTCCCCGAGCCTTTTCCAACAGGTTATAGACCCGCCTTACATTATCGCCCACCTGTCGACCAACCACAAAGCCCGATTGGTCTGGATGAATCAAACGGGGGACCCAACTCATCAGGTGATCCGCCAAAATCCGCATGAATATTTTAGTATCCACTCCCAATAAAGAGATCGGACGATAGGAGGCACATTGCGAAGGATCCTTCCCTGCCTTAGCTAACACCGTGACCCCCATCAAGCGCATGAAATAGGGTAACACACTATCACTGCCCAAGGAGTTAAGAAATCGTAAAAGGGGAGGCAGCAACAAATCCTGAAATCTTTTATAATACCGAACCGTAAAGCCGTCCAAACCAGGCGATTTCCCTACTTTCATAGAACGCAAGGCCCCGCGAGCCTCAATCAACGTAAGCGGGCGCTCAAGGCGCTCAACATCCCCCTCCGCAATCCTAGGCATTAACGCCGAGGTCACATAGGCCGCCCGTTCCTGGGAGGACGCTCCCTCCTCTGGAGAGTAGAGGCGGGAATAAAACTCCACAAAGCGCGCTCGAATATCATCCTCTTTCCGCAGGAGCTCCCCAGAAGACACTCTAATCGAAAGAATTTGATTACGCGTTTGGCGTACTTTCAATTGGTGAGCCATCAGTCTGCTAGCCTTATTAGAGAATTCAAAAAACTTTTGTTGCAAAAGTTGCAGATTGAGGCGCAAACGTTCCAACTCCAGCTCCTGCAGATCCTGCCTGGCCTGTTGCAACTGCCCGCCCAATCCCACATCCCACGGTCGCCGTTTATGCATCCCCTCCAGACGGCCTATCCGACGCAACAACTGAGCAGTCACCTCCCTACGTTTCCGCTGTCGAGCGGAAGCCAAAGCGATCAATCTACCCCGAAGCGAGGCTTTTAACCCCTCCCAAACAGCCTCCAAGGAAGCCCCACACTCCAAGTTCAGATCCAGATATTCCCGCAACCACCCCTCGATCTGAACAACCACCTCAGGATCATCCAACAAACTATCATTAAAGCGCCAAAACTTCCTTCCCAAGCCACCCCCCTCACCAGCCAGCCGTACCCAGACAGGTGCATGGTCCGACCAAGTGACAGGCTCAATCCCCGCCTGGTCCACCCAGCGGAGCAGCCCCCGCTCCACCAAGATATAGTCTATCCTAGAGTAGGAGACGTGCGTCCTAGAGAAATAAGTGAAATACCTAGTCATCGGATGCAACCAACGCCATCCATCAACCACATTCAGGGCCTGAAGGGCCTCCCTCAACAACTGGCGATCCCGCCGTCCATAACAGCCCGCACTGCCCGAGTCGGGGTAGCAGTGAGATTGAAATCCCCACCCAATATCAAGGAGCCCCCTTTGAAATGGAGTATTTTAGACACCAACTCCCGAAAAAAGATACCCTGACCCTCATTGGGAGCATAAATATTCACTAAAGTGTACAAACACCCCTCTATGAGGGCCTCAAGCATGAGATACCGGCCCTGCGGGTCCCTGACCACCCTTCTGACCTCACAACTGATCCCTTTACCAATAAGGATACCCACCCCTCCCTTCTTAGTACTACTTGCCCGGGAGGCCCAAAAGGCTTGCGGGAATCTAGAATCTTTGACAAGATGCTCATGGACACCCAACAAATGGGTTTCCTGGACAAAACAAACCCCAGTGCACAAACGTAGTAACTCCCTATAAAAGGCCCGTCGCTTATAGGGTGAGTTGAGACCCCTGATATTGTAAGAGACTAATTTGAACCCTGCCATAAACCAAATGAGAAAACAGCAGCAAAATACAACCACAAAAAGGGTCTGCTCCCTCTCCCCCCACCCTCACCCTCCCCACTCCCCCCACCCCTCCGCCCCCATAGTGAGATCCTCGAAACCTCTTACTAACATATAAGGAAGTAAACAATCCCCAGTGCCCATTACACATTCAACCACTTCCACCCCTGACATTCCCTAAGAACATGTATCAGAGCTCAGAAACCACATTTCCCCAACCAGAAAACCACCTCCCCCAAAACCCCCTGTTCCCCAACCACCAAAAACAATCACAGCAGAACAAACTCATACCCAGCAAAAACACAGGGAGAAACAGCCCCACTTAATTCCTGAGGAAGGAACAGAGACCACCCAGAACAGGGGATCAGAGCCAAAAAGTCCCCACCAAGGAAAGGAGGGTCCAAAAACCAACCAAGCAACCCAGTCCAAAGCCAGGAGTCACAGCCCACCGGCCCTCAGGAAGGGCCGGCAGAAGAGGATGCAGCCCCCGAGGGTGGGGGACCCCCGCCACGACCACCTCGGGATCCACGCTCCACTCTCTGCCATCGAAAAGGGGGAGGGCCTTGACCCCCCACCCGAGGCACCCCCAGGCACCGGGCCGGAGTCATCAGGGACCTCAATCCCCTCCTTCTGCAGCAGGGAACGAGCATCACGCACTGAAGAAACCTTGGAATGGACTCCATTAATGGTGATCACCACTCCAAAGGGGAAGGTCCAGCGATACCGCAAGTTGCTGCGCTGTAGAGCCCTGGTCACCTCCCGGAAGGCACGACGCTTTTACAAGGTGCTGGCCGCGAGGTCCTGGTAGAATTCCAGCCGATGTCCTTCCCAGGTCACCGTGCCCAACTCCCGGGCTCTCCTAAGGACCTGCTCTTTAATCACAAAGCTTTGAAGGCACATCACAATGTCCTTAGGTTGGTCCGTAGCACGCGGGCCCAAGGCCCTATGCGCCCGCTCTATCCCTGGTTCCAAAGTCTCGGTCTGAAGCAGCCAGCGGAGCAATTTCAGAGTTGTGGAGCGGACATCCTTATACTCCGGCAGCTCAGGAAGCCCCCGTACCCTCAAATTATTGCGCCGGGTACGATTCTCCAAATCTTCCACTTTGTCCAGCAAAGATTGATGATCAGCAGCCACACTCTCCAAGGTCCGTTGCACACCCGACACACTCTCCTCACACGTATCCAGGCGTATCTCCACCACCTCCACCCGTGTGCCCACCTCCACCAGATCCGTACGGAGCTCTTGCACTGCCTCCCTAACCTGCACCGCCACAGCAGAGATCTCAGATTTCACCTCTGCAATCCATTGCTGCATATCCGCTTTGGTCAGCGGGTCCGGGGAAGAAAGCGCTGGGGCCGGCTCATGTAGCATATCTGCCACTGCTGTGATGCTGCGCTCCAAAATCGCTGCTTCACTCCCGCTGGTCACCAGGCCGTCGGCGCCACGTGCGCTGTGACTCAGCACCTGCTCTAAAGTGCGCTGGCCCGGCTTGTCACAGGGGTGCTTTCTTCGGGTCGCCATCTCCTCCACACCCACCTCCCACACGCAAACCCACAGGCAAACCACGTTCCAGCACAATTGCACAGCCCGGGGGAAGAATAAGCTCGGGTCCCGAACGGAGCTCACAAATCAAGCGTCCATTCGCCTCGGTGACGTCACTTCCCTCTCTTACCCAGCATTTATCACCTTAAGATCTCGACAACTCTTTGGTAATTCTTATGTAATTCTTATGACATCTCTTATGCTATTCCTGTAAACTTTTATGTAATCTCTGAAAACTTTTATGTAATCCGCCTTGAACCGCAAGGTATTGGCGGAATAGAAATCACTAATGTAATGTAATATTCTCACATGTGGATGACATCATTCATGGAGCCCTGGCATGGACAGTGAAAAGTGAAATATCACTTTAAGCTTTTGTAAGCTTTTAGACTGCATGCACCACTTATGCGCGAGTGTCTTCCGCCCAATGCTAGCTCGCGGCACCTAAGCTCTGTAAACAAGCTAAGAAGTCAACCAGGGGAGGTGGGAAGGTATGTGAGAATATCTGTCTGCTGTCTCAAGATAACACCTGTTACAATAAGTAACTGAATTTTATCCTTAGACAAGCAGACAGCATATTCTCACATGCACCCATAAGGAGCAGCAAAGCAAATGAGCAGTTGAAACAAGTCATGTCCCAGAGTAGACACAAAAAAAAAACAGGGCAAGAAATTTCAAAAGCATGATTCTCGTGAAAAGAATAGCCTTAGGGCTCCTCAAGACGCGCTAGTTGTTTAACGCACATAATACCATGCATTAAAACACCGGCCATGCTAACCGCTAACGCTTCCCTTAAGCAGGCGGTAATTTTTAGGCCAGCGTGGGGTTAAACGTGTGATGAAAAGTTGTGCGCGTTAACCCCGCTAGCGCGGCTTGATAAAAGGAGCCCTTAGAGGATAAAAAGGAAGAACTATCCTCAAAAGGAAAGAAAATCCGATGCTATGAAGTATAAAATTTGAACAGCATAATAATAATAATAATAATAATAATAATAATAATAATTTATTCTTATATACCGCCAAAGGATTTCAAAGTCCCTCCTTGAGGGCCTTAATCCAGTCGGGTTTTCAGGATTTCCCCAATGAATATTTATTGAAAGCAGTGCATGCACATAGATCTCATGCATATTAATTGGGGAAATCCTGAAAACCGGACTGGATTGCGGCCCTCAAGGAGGGACTTTGAGACCCCTGCACCAAATCATGAGTTCAAGGCAGTTAACAACAAGAAGAAACTGTACAAACAGTGAATTACATACAAAGCATATCAAATATTTCTCAGAAAATACAAAAATGGCAATTAAATCATATTTATCAAACAAGTAAGTTTTAAGAATTTTTCTAAATAAATAACAAAACTGAGCTCGGGGAATAAGAGTATTCCAACATGAATTCATTGCACTAGCCTGAAATGCAAAAGTTTTTCCTAAGAATCTCTTGTAACGACATGCTTTTACCAATGGAAACATAAACCAGTAAGTTTTTCGTGTATTCTTATTTGAATTGTAAAATTCAAACTGGGAAGAGAGGTAGGCTGGAGTCAGTCCGAATAAAACATTCAAACAGATACAGCCAAATTTCAACAAAACTCTAGCCTCAAATGGCAACCAATGAAGCTTTAAATAATAAGGGCTTACATGGTAATATTTTTTAAGGCCAAAAATCACGGGATACAAGAATCAGTATGGTATTGTATGGCAAAAACCTCAGTGTTGCACAGAAAAATACCCAATAGAGAATAATAAAATGAGGAGAATTAAAATTGCTAGAGCAGATGTGTAATACCAGAAGTCCAGCCAGAAAACAATGTAGACTCAGAATAAGGACTTGTGAGTGAATTTTAAAAATAGAATTCAGAGAAATGTGCAAGAACGTTTCTCGCACCCAAACCCACTGAAGGATGAAATGAACACCATGATATTTCCTATAGAAATATAGAAGCATAATGGTAGAAAAAAAATCAAACATATTAACCACTCTATCCGTCTGCAGCAGCCTCAACTCTTTTTCTCTAGGTAAAAGCAAAATGACCTCCAGGTCATTTAGAATGATTCCAATAGTGGATCAAGTTTAAAGACTTTCAGTGCCACCATGAAGGGATTCTGAGTCTTCTCATGAAGAATAAAGAAAACTGAAAAATGAGTCTTACGTTAGCAGGAACAAATATATTATCAGTAAGAAAGATAAAAAGGAGGTGACCTAGGAATAGTCTAGAGGTCACAACATGTAAATGAAGTTAGATGAAATCCCAGCATACTGCAAAGAAGATCAATATAAAACCCAATGATCTGAGACAAAGGTATGGCTTAGTTTCAGTACTGGAACGATACCCATTGGTACTATGCGATGCTATAAAAACTTGCATAAGCTCATTGCACCCAAGCATATCCATTTACTCTACCTAGAGAGTGAAAATGAAATGGAAAGATAGGAATGTGACCTGTGTAGAATGCAGAGCAGGAATAGGTTTAGAATTATAATCTTAATCTATTTGGGTAGTGCACACTGATGCTCGAACGTACAACCTTCTAACTTTAGACCAAGTACATGAAACCTTCGGTTCCTCTGTTTGAGATAAACTAGAGTAATGGAATAAAATTAAAAACATCCTAAAAATGATGTAGTGGCCTCCTCCTCCCCTACAGCCACTCCCAAGCCTCTGGGTTCCTTTAGAATGAAAAAAGGAGATGGAGTAAAAATTGTTGTGGATAATGCCCATTAAACCATAGAAGAAACACGTGTAGGGAAAGATAGTTCAAAGTAATTGTATGAGCATTCTGTAAAGTACTGTAGGGGACGTGATTCAGTAAAAAACCTGGTTGATCCTGCTTAAGAGGATAAAGCAGTGAACCATTCAGCGTCATTGGTTAATATGGAGAAACAGAATGTTCAGAAAGAAAGCAATCCACCTGAGAGTGTAGAAGCACAAAAGCAGACACTCCTTCTCTTCTTACATTTTTAACATGGTAGGGAATCTAACTTAACAGGCTCTACACCCATGTTACATTCCCCAACAAGTTCTTCTGATGTGTAGAAAAGATCCATGTGTTTTCATGTTCAAGTGTCCAGACAACAAGAAAAATCCACCTTACAGGTGGTAGATTCCTGAAGTAGTACGGAAAGGCAGTTGCAACATGGATTGATGCCTCAATAGAAAACTGGATTCATTACCTTGTAGCCTCAAAATGATATGCTTAGGTAGGCCCGGTACTGAAAAAGCAGTCTCTAGAAGCAGGTCAAAAAGACTAAGATGATTTCTGAGAAGTAGATGAAGCCTCACGGTATCCAGATGAAAAAAGTTTATTAATTAAGTTTCAAGTTTATTAATGATTTGATATACCACCATCAATGTCGATGCATATTCTCGATGTAAAGAAGGGCGCCTGTGCTTCGAAGATGATCGAAGTACTAGAAGGAAGATCACCATCAATGGGAACAAGAATGTTGATGCCTTTTGGACCTAGACTGATGCTCCAAGATAAGCAGCAATGCCACCTGTAAAAAACCCCCATCAAATTCCCTTCTTATGTGAGTCTGCACAGCGGAGTCCATAGAAAAATAAAGTTCAAAGACTGTTAGAAATTAAGAAACTAGACCTGGAATGCTGTTCAATGGCCAAGAGTGAGTTCAAATTTAAGCTGTATTTTTGATAAAAAAATTTTTGGTGCTCCAATGAAGATCTTCGGTACCTCGATGCAAAGAACATTGGTGTTTCGCTGGTGATCGAGGCTCCAATGATCGCCAACCGCATCAATATCTTATGAAAGCAGCAGGACACTCCAAGTCGATGCAAAGCAGAGCAATGTGTATGAACGTAAAGGGGAGAACGATGATACTCCCCGATGTCTTCAGTACCGCTCCGTTGAAGATAAACATTTCTCCAAACTGCAGCTGATGTGATGCTCTGTCAAGAGTAAGTAGATCATAGTTAATGTAAATGATGCAAAGCAGTGTGTATAAAGTCATTGACCCTGGAACCAATATCCTGCACCGATACGTGAGACTGAGTAGGTGAGAGACCTCAAAGAGGATTCACGCCCAGTAGGATACTACAACCTGCACAGAAGGAGAGCACCGATGCCGATGTGGAAGTATTCCTCAATGATGTTCACCACAGTACTGAAGAAAAATCTGCTACTGCAGGAAAATATTGCATTAAGGCTCGATGATCATTGATGCTACGATGCAGGAAGACCTGGAGTAGGTACCATTGTTGGATATGCTACACTTAACATGGATTGGTACCGATGCACATCGATGCATGAAAAGGAGGCACCAACACCATCAAGTAGTATAGAAAGTGCCACAGTCGTCAAAGTGTGGATGCCAGATAAGGCGATGCATGCTAAAATGACAGAAGACATACATCAAATAGACTCAAGGTTAATATGCCACTGATGCAAGTGGATGGAGGTATGCATGAGCTAGATTTGCATCTCAAGGAGGCAGTGCATGCAAATCCATCTCATACATATTCATTGAGGATATCCTGAAAACCTGAACTGGCTCCAGCTCTCGAGGACCGGAATTGCCTACCCCTGCCCTAGCCAGTCAGGTTTTCAAGATATCTTTAATGAATATGCATGAAATAAATTTGCATATAATGGAGGCAGTGTATGTAAATCAAGTTTATGCAAATTCAATTTGGATATCCTGAAAACTTAATTGGAAAGGGGGTACTCCAGGACTGAGTTGAGAAACACTGAACTACAACATGACATATGCCTAGTTATTTAACTCCACTGTTAAAATGTGGGGTATGTTCCTTCTTATCCTGTATATAATTTTGGTGGTATGTGACTTATCCCCCACCTCTTACTATACTGATTAGTGTAATGGCTCACAGTAATCACATTGAAGCCCACTGGGAATTATTTATTTATTTATTCATTCATTCAATTTTCTATACCGTTCTCCTAAGGGAGCTCAGAATGGTTTACATGAATTTATTCGGATCTCAAGCATTTTTCCCTGAATTATTGGCCTTTGTGCTGTTGCCGCATGGCAGCCGCTAGCACGGTTTTGTAAAAAAGGGGGAGTTAGATAGAGGGATATCAACTGCATAACTGCTAAATTTTAGCCTCAGCTATGGACTAATTTATTAAAGGTCCCATTATTATTAAAGTGTGCTAATGCAAAGAAGCCAGAAGTATAAAATGGGCCAAATCCATTAGTGCACCTTAATAAAAGGACCCTACAAAATAGCAAACGTAAAACATCTCTATCTTTGTAATCCATAGGAAGCTACAGTTCAAATTTGACTAATTTTGACCCTATAATACACAAAACATTCTATAATGACAGTTGCCTAAAATTACTCCTTCAAACTTTTATAGCCTTTATCTCTTATTTGTAATTCCACTTTTGGTACCTTTTCACTCAACAGGTCACATCTCAATCGATAAGACAGATATTTTCACAGTTATTTCAGTGTGGTCAAAATAGTATTCTCTCTCTGTGAAAATTTGTAACTACAGTATTGTATTAACAATACCAAATTACTTGGTTTAAAACATCAGAACAGATACCTTGGTTAAGTTGTGCTGCTTCCACCATTTGTACTCCATTCACAGAACACTGGGCTTCATTCAGAGGTATTAAGATCACTGTTCCATTGACATTTTCAAAGATACAATGTTCACTTTCTAAATCAAGGCCATGAAGAACTATAATGCATAGAAAAGAGAAGAAAGGTTCACAATAAATAAATCTACATTCATTTCTATCCAGCTGTATACATCATCTCTCTCTATTTGGGTCAGCTTCTGACTTGAAACATGTATTTCTGCAAGTATGTATAATTTTTCTAAGAACGGTTTAATTTGTATGCATTTGTAAAATGTTGCTGGCACTCTTACAAACCTCTCTCATTTACACTCTAATTACTTTCTAGGCTCCTTGGCAAATCTGCTAGCCACTGAAACACAGACTCTAGGAACTTAGAGGGGATATGATAGAGACTTACAAGATCATGAAAGGCATAGAGAGAGTAGAGAGGGACAGATTCTTCAAACTTTCGAATAATAAAATAACAAGAGGGCACTCAGAAAAGTTGAAAGGGGACAGATTCAAAACGAATGCTAGGAAGTTCTTCTTTACCCAACGTGTGGTGGACACCTGGAATGCGCTTCCAGAGGACGTAATAGGGCAGAGTACAGTACTGGGGTTCAAGAAAGGATTGGACAATTTCCTGCTGGAAAAGGGGATAGAGGGATATAGATAGAGGATTACTGCACAGGTCCTGGACCTGTTGGGCCACCGCGTGTGCGGACTGCTGGGCACGATGGACCTCTGGTCTGACCCAGCGGAGGCACTGCTTATGTGCTTAACCAACTTACACACTTTTCCCTGTTAAATCTACATTCACTTCTATCCAGCTGTTATCTATCATTTCTCTCTACTTGGGTCAGCTTCCGACTTGAAACATGTATTTCTGCACAGAATATACTGACTTTAGGACACCTTTAGAGAGTTTCCACAGCTACATTTTGCTCATAGACCTGAGGCCTATGCCCACCCACCTCCTAGGCTCACATTGCACTTGATAACTTCCCCCCAGATGCATTTCTGATGTAAGATGCAATTCATACACTTACCAATATCTTGTTCTGTTGCAGCATCTTCTCTGCCAACATGTGTTTGACCTTCCTGAACAGAAAACAAATATTAGCTTTCAACAATATTAAACTATCAAAGATTTTTCTAGTCAGATTAGTTTAACATTTGTTAAGCAAAATGTAGAATTAAAGCTTATTGTTTTGTTGCTAGATGTTTAAGTACTCATGTGTTTTGTGATTTTTATTTTTATACATTGCTTTTGGTCGCTCTGGATTGGGCTTTGAGGGTAGATTATAAATCTTGCAATAAATAAAATATATACACTGATTTATATTACTAAAAAAAATAGCAGATGAGGAACTAGAAAAAGATTAAAGAAAAAGCAACTGAAAAAGGAGAACAGAACAAAAAATGTGATGGAGGTAAGAGTCCAAAATAAAACATAAAAAAGAGATTAGGTTCTTACCTTGTTAATATATTTTCTAGTAGATACGTGTGTCATTCTTTATGGACAGGTAATATCCCAGTGCTCTCAAGGTGGTCAGAAGGAATCCACTCCAGTTTTTGAATCCCTCCTCCTTCACCAGAGGGCTCTGCTGCCCCCTTCAGTTTGTACCAAAGCAGCTGATAGCATCATATAAAAACACATGTGAAGAAGTACGGGGAGATTCCCCAAACTACAACATGTTAAAACATTGCCACTGAACAATCAAAATAGCAAAACAAACATGCCAAACAGAAACCTTTAATACTCCAATGTGTTACAGCAATAGTCAATTCTTTATACCCTTAAGGTCTGACTGACATCCAAATTTCAAGTTAGGATACATAAGAAGATAAGAGTTGCCGCTGCTGGGTCAGACCAGTGGTCCATTGTGCCCAGCAGTCCGCTCATGCAGCGGCCCCCAGGTCAAAGACCAGTGCTCTAAATGAGTCCAGCCTCACCTGCGTACATCCCAGTTTAGCAGGAACTTGTCCAGCTTAGTCTTGAAACCCTGGAGGGTGTTTTCTCCTTTAACAGACTCCGGAAGAGCGTTCCAGCTCTCCACCACTCTCTGGGTGAAGAAGAACTTCCTTACGGTTGTACGGAATCTATCTCCTTTTAACTTTAGAGTGTTCCCTCTCGTTCTCCCTACCTTGGAGAGGATGAACAACCTGTCCTTATCTATTAAGTCTATTCCCTTCAGTATTTTGAATGTTTCGATCATGTCTCCTCTCAGTCTTCTCTTTTCAAGGGAGAAGAGGCCCAGTTTCTTCAATCTCTCACTGTATGGCAACTCCTCCAGCCTCTTAACAATTTTAGTCGCTCTTCTCCGGACCCTTTCGAGTAGTACCGTGTCCTTCATGTACGGCCACCAGTGCTGGACGCAGTACTCCAGGTGAGGACGCACCATGGACCGGTACAGCGGCAAGATAACCTTCTGTTCATGATCCCCTTCTTTATCATTCCTAGCATTCTGTTTGCCCTTTTTGCTGCCGCCACGCATTGTGCAGACAGCTTCATTGGTTTTTTGATCAGAACTCCCAAGTCTTTCCTGGGAAGTCTCTCCAAGTACAAGATACAAACTTTCCGATTGAGACAGTAGGCAGGCGCAGGAAATAACTGACAGAGCGGGGGTCCAGAATGGCACACCTATCTACTAGAAAAGATATTAGCAAGGTATGAACCTAATCTATTTTTCTAGTGCAATAGGTGTGTCATTCTGGATGGACGGGACATGCAAAAGAAGTCCCAGAAAACTAGGGTGGGACCACTGTGCTGGCTTGTAACACTGAGGACCCAAAGGCAGAATTTGCCCTTGCTGCTACATCCACTCTATAAAACTTGGAAAATGTATGTAGAGTGGACTAAGTCACTGCCCTACAAACCTCCTTGAGGGAAACCACCTGAACTTCTGCCCACGAAGAAGCCACACTTCTAGTTGAATGCACCTCTATGGAGACTGGTGATTGTTTTCCACAGACAATATATGCTGACAAAATGGCCTATGGATCCATCTGGACATTGTGGTCTTGGAAGCCAGTACGCTGTGTCCAGCCTGACTAGTTAGCACAAAAAGATAATCAGATAGCCTGAACTTGTTAGTGACCTCAAGATATCGAAGAATTTCTTTTCTCACATCCAACTTTTTCAGAACCAAGTCCCTCTTGGAGGCTGTGGATTGGAACACTGGCAGTCTGACTTCCTATTTGACATGCAATGATGAAACAACCTTTGGTAAAAAGGATGGCATGGGGCAACAGAATCCTCTGGTGAAGGAGAAGGGATTTAACAGCTGGAGTGGATTCCTTCTACATGACTTGCGAGCACTGGGATATTACCCATCCATCCAGAATGATACACCTATTGCACTAGAAATGGAAATATAGATGGGGACTGGATGGTTTCTACAGAGGGAAGGAGGAATGAACAAAATTAGAGGCTGTAGTTACTAAGCTGCAGCAAAATGAAGTAGAGGAGTAGCCCAATGGCTACAACAATGGGTTGAGAACCCAGTTCAACGCCTACTGATGGCTCCTTGTGATCTTGGGCAATTCACTTCTTTCTCCATTGCCTCAAGTATAATCTTAGACTATGAGCCCTCAAGTGAGGGAAAAATATCTTATGTACCTGAATGTCTTCCACTTTGATAGCTTCCAGTTTTTTAGGTGGTATATAAGAACTTAAAATAAATTAGAAAACATAATAAAATTACATTTTACTGCACCTTAATTTATCAGGGAAGTCACTAATGTGTAGTAACTCAGTACTCCAGTTTAGTGATCTCTACAGCACATGAATGTAATTTGCTATCAAGCTCGTAAGCTGCATTATTTTATCCTGTGGGCATCTTAAAAGGTGTTAAAATCCCAAACTCCCCTTCCTTGCAGTCAAGTTCCACTGCCACCCCTACCAAAGTCCTCCTCAGCAGGAGGGAGGGGGGGTTTCTCTGGTGTCTCATAGCTAGAACAAGAATAATCCTCAGTTGTTCTTGCCCAATTAGTTTCCGGGTACAGAGTGATGAAAGGCTGATTGCTAATGGTATCCTTGTACTGGGAGTCAACAGCCTAATACTTCCAGGAGGAAATACACCACCAGCTCAAAGCTGATGTTTTTCTATGAATAATGTAAATTGAGAAGTTTACTGCAAGCTGCATTAATTGATTGATATATTAAGGTGCTTTACATGTGTCTGCATGTTTTGAATCGTATTATATGCTAATGCACTTTTTGATAAACTAAAAAGTACAACAGTGAGGCAAATGCAACGAAAGTGAAAAAACAATGTTCTTTAAACATTTAATCAAATCCAGCAATAAACAATACAAAGTAATATTGCTCTATTCCAAGCTTTGGTGGCACTAATCTGCATTAAAAGTAAAACAAAGAAGGAGAGAAAAATAGTAAATCAGATCCTATATGTGTTTATTAGTTGATCTTTGAATTTGCATTATGTGTGTGTCTAATTATTAATTATCACATAATACAAGGGCTGGTCACTGCTAATACCCCCCTGGTAATTTTCCCAGCGTGGTATTGAATGCAATTGACCCTCAGAAATGCCACCAGCCACTCAAATATGTTTCATAGTGGTTGGATTTATACATTATATCCTCACCGGGACATTTTTGTTTTGTTTTTAAATTTGTGAATATAAACCTATCGTGTCGTGGGAAACATATTCTAATTGAAGGATCACAGCCCTGATGAAACCCGTGTTGGGTGAAACATGTTGGTGATAGTATCCCTTAGAATGGACCAGCTAAGTATTAGCTCTTATCTATAATAAGTTTTACTTTGGCACTGTTGCACTTTATGAAAAACTAAGATATTTACAAATTTAAAAACAAAACAAAAATGGCCCGGAGAGGATATAATGTATAAATCCAACCACTATGAAACATATTTGAGTGGCTGGTGGCATTTCTGAGGGTCAATTGCATTCAATACCACGCTGAGAAAATTACCAGGGGGTCTTAGCAGTAACCAGCCCTTGTATTATGTGTTGATTTCTACTTTCTCATCTTTATAGACTTTTTCAACTATATAGTTTGCACTAATTATTAATTATAACACAGACTAGCATTATATAAAATGTATCCATTTTTAATTGATAAAAAGCAATTAAGTAAAATAACTAAACATTGATTGAAATCAAATTCAATCATCCAGATAATACCAACATGTATTACCATAGAATGGAAAAGTACTTTTAGAACTCCATCTTTACCTTCAAATGATACAAAATAATGCCAGTACTGAGTAGGTCATCATCAATACCAATGAGATGAGGCAATTCTGAATCCAGAACAACTCCAATCCCTTCCTTCCTAAGGGCTAATGTTTGTTCCTGTAATGACAAAATAAACAATGAATATGATGCTATGCTAACAGAGACTCACTTTCATTCTATTTCAAGGTCAGCCAATTAGAATGATTTGTATTTATATACCAGCAAAAACAGATGCATGTCATTTAAGAATACACAAAGATAAAAAGATTTGTTTAAAGTTTAGATTTCAAGTATTCAATTTAATCTTGCTGCAAGAAGAAAAGTAGCAGCTGAGCTCTGTCTTTGTAAAATACAAACATAGTACAGTATCAGTCAGCAACCATACTCCAATCCATAGTAATACACTCAGTGGCATACCTAGCATATGCGACACCCGGGGCCCATCATTTTTTGACACCCCCCCTCCATCTGTACGAAAAACATGATTTTTAGTAACAAGCCACATGTCACACATGAGTACCTAGGAAAAGGCAGCATTTTACATACTGCAGTGAGCAGTACAACATCAATACACCCACTGTAAAACTAAACAAGCCAGACTAGTGCAGATCAATCCTACACCGTCAATCCTAACAGAAAACCATGTCTTTCAAAAAACACAGAACACAGAAAACACCTTCGCCTAGTATGGAATATGTCATCACAAACTAACCCCTCCCTCTTTTACAAAACTGTAGTGTGGATTTTAGCCACGGTGGTAAAAGTTCTGACGCTCATAGAATTCTGAGCATCAGAGCTGCTGCCACCACGGCTGGCGCTAAAAAACGCTCCACAGTTTTGTAAAAGAGGGGATAAAATAGAAATACATAGACAAAGGTTAAATTGTACCAGTAAGAAGCTGGACTCTGCATACAGTGCACCACAGAAACAGTGACACATGTCTCCTAAAGCAATAAATAAATAGAACATTTTTTCTACCTTTGTCTTCTGTGGTTTCTGCTTTCCTCATCTTCTTGTAACTCTCTTCCTTCCATCCACTGTCTGCCATCTCTCTTCCCCTATAATGGCATCTTCTCTCCTTCTATGCCCCTTCCAGAAACTGTATGCCTCCCCCTTCCATCTCTCCTTTCACCACCATTGGTCTGGCATCTCTCTCCTCTCCTTCCCTCTCCCACACCTTTCCTCTGCAATCCCTTTCCCTTTTTTTCCCTCATTTTCCTTTTCAATTTATTTTCTGCATCTGTCTAGATTACATTCTTACTACCCTCTCATCAATGTTCTTTTTTACTGTCTACCTAAAGCTTGCAACCTCTTTCCCTCACCCTTCCAGTGTTTCCCTAACTCAATCCTGTTCTCCCCATCATGTGCCCTCCTTTTATTTATCCCCTCCTTCCATCATGTACCCTCTTTCTCCAACCGTTCCATCTAGTACCTTCTCCTCTCTGTCCACTTCCATCCAGCGAATGCTCCCCTCTTTCTCTCCTCCCATTTCCTTCCTGAATTTGCTCCCTTATCTCTCCCATCTGCACTTCCATCCAGCATAGGCTCCCCACTACCATCCAATGTCTGCCCTTTCTCTCGCCATCCACCCCTCTTCAATCAGCATCTGCCCCCTTTCTTTCCCTCCAATATCCTTCCCCCTTATGTCTCTCTCCTTTCTCTGTATATCAATTCTATTAGCACCACCCTTCCATACCACCCTGCCCCCCTTTCTTTCCCTCCACCACTCTTCCATTCCAGCAATCCTGCTCCTTTCTCTCCCTTCATGCAGCAAGGTCCCACGATGACTGTAACTGCCGGCTGCCAGTCCACCCCACTCCAATGTACTTGCTCTGGAGCGGACTCAGCAGCCGCATGCTGGAAGGTCTCACGATGACTCGTATGCTGGCTCTGCTCCGGCAGACGCAGGGAGTTGTGGCAAAGTCTCGCAATGACTGCGTCTGCCAGGTCCACCCCCTCCGAAGTAACTTACTTCTTCTGGAGCAGAGCCGTCAGACAAGTCATCGTGGGACCTTCCTGCACCTCAGTGCGGCTGCCGACTCTGCTGCAGAGAAAGTAAGTCAGAGGTAACGTGACCATTTATTTTTTCATCAAAAGGGGACATCTATTAATTGACTGTGTATCCTTTCTTTCATTTCTTTCTTTACTCAGGCCCAACAATTGTCCCTTTCTATTCCCTCCCTTCTTCCTTCCCATGTCCTTAGTGTCCCCAGTGCCTCCTTCCCGTGTCCATGGTGCCCCCAGTGCCTCCTTCCCGTGTCCTTGGTGCCCCCAGTGCCTCCTTCCCGTGTCCATGGTGCCCCCAGTGCCTCATTTCCGTGTCCTTAGTGCCTCCAGTGCCTCCTTCCTGTGTCCATGGTGCCCCCAATGCCTCCTTCCCATGTCCTTAGTGTCCCCAGTGCCTCCTTATGTCCCCCCCACTGCCTTCCAGATGTTGTCCATCCCCAAAGCCAGCCTGCTTGTCTGCCTACATATCTCCCTCCCTCCCTGCTGCGCTAAAGCCAGCCAGCTTGCCTGCCTACATCCTGCCCTCCCTGCCGCGGAAAAAAGAATGCGCCTCTCCCCTTCCTTTCCCCCGGTCCATGCCTGCAATCTTACCTCCCCCCGCCGACAAGAAGTCTTTCTGACATTAATTCTTACGTCGGAGAGGATGTTCCGGGCCAGCCAATCACTGCCTGGCTGGCCCGGAAAGTCCTCTCCGACGTCAGAATTGACGTCGGAAAGACTTTTTGTCAGCGGGGGGAGGTAAGATTGCAGCGGGGCGGGCCAGGGGATAGAAAGGGCAGGAGGACCCGGACCTGGCCGGCTGTGTACCCCCCCAAGCCGTGCACCCGGGGTGGACCGCCCTCCCCTTGGTACGCCACTGAATATACTGTATACAAGAGATCAAGTCTTGCTTTCAGGCAGAGAAAAGCCACAGTGATGGGCAGTGGAGCATGCCCTAGCCATTCTAGTGTTCAGTATATCAACATATAGCATTTCTGGCCATTAAAAAAGAAAAAGATGAAGAAAAAAAAAGTTTCCTGCCTGGAACAACAGAAGGCTGCTTTTGGGACTTCCCCTGCCTCTCAACTGTTCAGGCTTCCCCTGCCACCTCTGCACATGTATGACAGCCACTCTCACATTGATCAATCGATCCGGAGATAGGGATTACAAGGAACCTACGCTCTTTTTGAATCAGCCAAAAATCAGATCGGAGCAGACCCACACGGTCTTACCGATCTTTTTTAGTGCCTCTAGCTCTCAGACCAGAAAAAGGAGGTGGAAAGGGAGACAAAACTGCAGTTGGAGTGAGAGATAGAATGGAGGAGGCTGGAACCTGAGACGGAAAAGGCAGAAAGGAATTTTAGACCTAGGATAGGGGAATTTTTTGCTTTTATTTACTGTATTTCAATATTACTATCAAGTCAATACAGAGTTTATGGTAAGGGGTATAGTATTAGTTAGGCATATTTTTTAATGGTAACTCAAGAAAACAGAAACTACATTTATCCAGCATTTACCAATCCTTTTGGGTGCCAGAGGTGTTCTGGAAGAAAGCAGATTTTGCAGAACTGCGTGTAGCCAAGGTGAGCATGGACTAAATATGGAAGTGCAAGGACATCTCAGTCACCATCAAGCAAAGACTGACATATGGCTGTGAGACATGGACACCCACAAAAGCAGATAGAAAAAAAATTTGACGCCTTCGAGCTGTGGTGCTGCAGAAGACTTCTACGAATCCCATGGATAGCTAGGATCACCAACAAAGTTGTTCTTGAGTATATAAACCCAGAGATATTCCTGGAAGGCAAGATTACCAGACAGAAACTGACTTATTTTGGACAAGAGATGAAGGCAAATCCACTAGAAAAGGAGGTGCTACTCGGAATGGTCTATGGTAAAAGGAAGCAGGGGAGGCTAGAGGCCTATTGGCTGAATACCATCAAAAATGACATGGGAATTAATATAAAGCAGTTTAAAAAAGCTATGAAAACAGGGAAGCATAACGAGTATCCAAGGGTCAGACACAACTAAATGGATAGTAATGCCCAATTGATAGTGTGCCCAAACCGATCATTCCTTCTGGAGTTTTGCTCTAAACAGTAGTGAGAGGTCAGGACAGAAAGGAGGTAGAATAGCCCTATACATAAAAGAAAGCATACAATCGACAAGAATAGATACAGCGGAGACGACCAACAAGCTAGAATCGCTATGGGTTAAAATACCGGGTAGAAAGGGACATGAAATAAAGATGGGCCTATACTATCGTCCACCCGGGCAAACCAGAGATATTGATAAAGAAATGGAAGCCGAGATGAAACAAGAATGCAAAAGCGGGTACACAGTTATTATGGGAGACTTCAACTACCCCGAGATAGACTGGAGTCTTGGAAACTCAAAATGCGCTAGGGAAACAGAATTCCTGGAGGCTACACAAGATTGCTTCATGGAGCAGCTTGTTAGAGAACCGAAGAGAGGAAATGCCACTCTGGATCTAATCCTAAATGGGTTAATGGGATCTGCAAAGGAAGTGGAAGTAGTGGGACCATTGGGAAACAGCGATCATAATATGATCAAGTTCAAGGTTGAAGCAAGAATACCAAAAGGAAAGAGAACCGTGGCGACAACTTTCAACTTCAGAAAAGGAAACTATGAAGCAATGAGGAAAATGGTAAGGAAGAAACTTAGGAACACTTCCAAGAAATGGCAGATGGTAGAACATGCCTGGTCTTTCTTCAAGGACATGGTGAGCGAGGCGCAAAATCTGTACATCCCCAGATTCAGAAAGGGGAGCAAAAAGAGTTGAATAAAGTGAAGGGATGGAAAACCTTTCATAGTGAAGGAAGCGATAAGCAATAAGAAAAATTCATTCAGGAAATGGAAAAAGGACAAAACTGAGGGGAACTGGAAAGAGCACAGGAAGTATCAAAAAGAATGTCACCGTGTGGTTCAAAAAGCCAAAAGAGAGTATGAAGAGAGGTTAGCCAGGGAGGCACGAAATTTCAAACCGTTCTTCAGATATGTTAAAGGGAAACATCCAGCTAGGGAGGAGGTGGGACCGCTGGACGACGGAGACAGGAAGGGAGTAGTGAAGGAGGAGAAAGAAGTCGCAGCAAAACTTAACATGTTCTTTTCGTCTGTATTTACGAACGAAGACACAACCAACATACCGGAACCTCAGCAATTCTTCAATGGAAATCAAGCAGAAAAATTAACATTCATGGAAGTGAGCCTTGAAGATGTGCGCAGGCAGATAGATAAACTAAAAATTGACAAATCCCTGGGTCCGGACGGAATCCATCCAAGGGTTCTGAAGGAACTAAAGGAGGAGATAGCGGAACTACTGCAGCAAATATGCAACCTATCCCTGAAAACAGATGTGATCCCGGAGGATTGGAAGACAGCCAACGTCACGCCCATCTTTAAAAAGGGATCAAGAGGTGACCCGGGAAACTATAGACCGGTGAGTCTGACCTCGGTTCCGGGGAAAATGGCAGAAGCACTGATAAAAGAAAACAACGATGAACACTTGGAAAGAAACGAACTTCTGATAACCAACCAACATGGTTTCTGCAGGGGGAGATCGTGCCTAACTAACTTATTACACTTCTTTGAAAGAATTAACAAACAGATGGACAGAGGTGACCCCGTAGACATCATATACCTTGATTTCCAAAAAGCCTTTGACAAGATGCCTCATGAACGACTACCCCTGAAACTGAAGAACCATGGGGTGGACGGAGACATACATAGATGGATCAGAAAGTGGTTGGCGGGTAGGAAGCAGAGGGTAGGGATGAAGGGCCACTACTCGGACTGGAGGAGAGTTACGAGTGGTGTTCTGCAGGGCTCGGTGCTCGGGCTGCTGTTATTTAATATATTCATAAACGATCTAGAAACAGGGACGAAGTGTGAGATAATAAAATTTGCAGACAACACCAAACTATTTAGGGGAGCTCGGACTAAAGAGGACTGTGAGGAATTGCAAAGAAACTTGAACAAACTAGGGGAATGGGCGACAAAATGGCAAATGAAGTTCAACGTTGAGAAATGTAAAGTATTGCATGTGGGAAGCAGAAACCCGAGGTACAACTTTACGATGGGAGGGATGTTACTGAATGAGAGTACCCAAGAGAGGGACTTGGGGGTAATGGTGGACACGTCAATGAAGCCAACAGCACAGTGCGCAGCGGCTGCTAAGAGAGCAAATAGAATGCTAGAATCAAGAAGGGTATTACAACCAGGATGAAAGAAGTTATCCTGCCGCTGTACCGGGCGATGCTGCGCCCACACCTGGAATACTGCGTCCAGTTTTGGTCGCCGTATCTTAAGAAGGATATGGCGTTACTCGAAAGGGTTCAGAGAAGAGCGACACGTCTGATAAAAGGGATGGAAAACCTTTCATACACTGAGAGATTGGAGAAGCTGGGTCTCTTTTCCCTGGAGACGAGGAGACTTAGAGGGGATATGATTGAGACTTATAAGATCATGAGGGGCATAGAGAGAGTAGAGAGGGACAGATTCTTCAAACTTTCAAAAAATAAAAGAACAAGAGGGCATTCGGAAAGCTGAAAGGGGACAGATTCAATACAAATGCCAGGAAGTTCTTCTTTACCCAACGTGTGGTGGACACCTGGAATGTGTTTCCAGAGGACGTTATAGGGCAGAGTACGGTACTGGGATTTAAGAAAGGATTGGACAATTTCCTGCGAGAAAAGGGACTAGAAGGGTATAAATAGAGGATTACTGCACAGGTCCTGGACCTGTTGGGCCGCCGCGTGAGCGGAGGCAAGATGGACCTCAGGCCTGACCCTGCAGAGGCATTGCTTATGTTCTTAAGTACAAAGTAGCCACTTTGCAAACATCTTCAATAGATGTAGAGGGGAAATAAGCTACTGAGGCATCCATATCCCTTATACTGTGGGCTATCACACAGCCTTGCAGCGTCAGCCCAGCCTGAGCATACGTAAAGGAGATACAATCCATTAGCCAAGTGGAGATGGCTCTATTAGTAACAGGAACTCCAAGTCTATTTAGATGAGAACATACGAATAGCCTTATTGGGTCAGATGAATGGTCCATTTAGCCCAGTATCCCGTCTTTGCGGAGGCCAATTCAAGTCGCACATACCTGGCAATAACCCAAATAGTAGCAGCATTCCATGCTACCATCCCATGTCTGTCAACAGCAGACTATGGACTTTTCCTCCAGGAACTTGTCCAAACCTTTTATAAAGTCAGCTACAATAACTGCTCTTACTACATCCTCTGGCAACACATTCTAGAGCTTGACTATTTTCCAAGTGAAAAAATACTTCCTCCTATTGGTTTTTAAAGTATTACTCTAACTTCATCGAGTGCCCCTAGTCTTTGTAAATCTTGGTACAGTAAAAAAAAATCGATCCACTTGTATCCATTCTACACTACTCAGGATTCTGTAGACTTCAATCCTATCTCCCCTCAGCCATCTCTTTTCCAAGCTGAAGAGCTCGAACCCCTCTAGTCTTGAATCATACGAGAGGAATTCTATTCCCTTTATCATCTTGGTCGCTCTTCTTTGAACTTTTTCCACTGCCGCTATATCTTTTTTGAGATAAGGAGATCAGAATTGAACGCAATACTCAAGGTGAGGTCGCATCATTGAGCAATACAGAGGCATTATAACATTCTTAGTCTTGTTAACCATACCTTTTCTTTTTTTTTAATTCTTTATTGATTTTCCAAACATCAATAATGTAAGACACAAATATATAATATATAATAAGTCAATAAAAGCACAACTTACAAATGTACAGAACTAATCATCTTATTCCCCCCCCCCCACCCAATGCTTAATCAATAAAACACAGAAACATAGACTTTTCCAATAACCTTACCCTATTCAGATTAATACTATCCTCCCATCCTCCTCTCACCCACCCAAATACTCAAAGGTTAAAATTAGGACAGTATTCATGGTCAAATTAAACTCCTCAATTTTGAGGCCAGTAATCAGCCTTAAGTGAGCCTAAAGTGCCGCAATAAAAAGGCAGGCAAATGGAAAGGAAAAAATAACTAAGGTTTAACTAAGACATGTCAATACCAAAAAGAAATGTATCTGATGAAAATGCAAACATTCTACCAAAAACAAACATTACTGCTGCTTTATTCTTTGGCATCTTATTAAACAACACTGACAGACTATGACTGACAGCACTGAAAATGTTATAACTACTTAAATTCCATTTATATTAACCTACTTTTTATACTTCTTACAGAAGTTATACTGAAGACTTAGTGCAATTCATCTTCTATGTAATTAAAATTCCAACACTCAATATGTCATACCATTCCTCTTTCACACAAGCAACTATCAACATCTTTTATGCGACGATGAAAAAAAGGGAATCAAGCTAAACAAGAAGGTAATTAAAGCTAATGTTTTTCTATGAACAGATACTATGTTTAAAAAAAAAAAGTTAATGGTAGCAAAATTGGAATAAAAACCTCAGAAGTGAAAGCAGCTACTAATTTTCAATTCAGCTTCTAGACAGAGATTAAACAAAATAAGTCTATTCTGTAATGCTTTCTGCCAGGTGGTTTAAATGTCTGTATCTTACTTTGAACTACTTGTGATTTATTTTGAAACACGGAGTTACTGATTTATTTGAAAGTAAGTAAGAACATGCCTCTGGGCCTCCTGTTGTTTATGAAAAGCCATAGCAGTGGTATCAAAAAGAGATGCATGGCAAAATCAATAAATAAGAACTGACCAGGGGAGAAATGATGAATTTTATCTTGTATCCACAGTTATTTACTCGACTTCAAGAACAACAATGTACTAGCAACATTGGACTGCTGTTAAATTATTTATTTATTTAACTGTAGTTTTAAATATTTGCTAAGTTAATTTGCACACAATTCCACTTAAATCTTGAAAAACATCCAAAAAGCAGATGAGATGAAGACATTGAAATTTTGGTTTCTTAATCCAAAAGAAGCAGGGATCATCAGAAAATAATGCCTTTAGTCTGACAGGTCAAAAATATTCCTATTGAGAAGAATATGCATTCTGAGCTAAAGAATTAAACCAAAGACAGAAAATGACAGTCTAGGATTTAATGTGGCTAAAATAAAAAAAATGTGCAGCTAAAAGTAGATTCTACAGCAACAAGATGCAGTGGAAAACATAGAAACATGATGGCAGATAAAGGCCAAATGGCCCATCTAGTCTGCCCATCCACAATAATCATTATCTCTCTCTCTCTCAGAGAGATCCCACGTGCCTATCCTAGGCCCTTTTGAATTCAGACACAGTCTCTGTCTCCACCACCTCTTCTGGGAGACTGTTCCATGCATCTACCACGGGATTCAAAGTAAACAGCTCTTGATTATAGAAATACACAGATTGGAACCTAACACAGGCTGTGTTTTGGCTGAAGCCTTTATCAGGAATCTACAAACATAACATTTTTCCATTACACTGCCATTGCCAGACTCTGGTTTTGAAGAATTCACAGTATATTCAAGTTTCAAGTTTATTTAAAATGTCTTATACCGCTCAATCGGGCTTCTGAGCAGTAAATAATAAAAATATAGCTTACAATGATAATTTTATTGTCAAATTCTAACATGGTTTTAACAGGGGAGGTTAGAAGAACAAAAAGACTCTGACTAAAAACGAACAGGACAAGAGGAAAAAGGGGAAGAACTACAAAATTCTAAAAAAAGAGAACAAATAAGAGATAAACAATAGGAAGGGAGGTTTCTTTAAAGAAGTCGGTAAGGGGATAATAATAATTTAAAAAAAAACCGTCTAAAAAGTGTCCTAAGTGGCTACTTGGACGATCAAAAAGCCTGATCGTCCAAGTACCCATAACCAAAGCTGGTTTTTAGACGTATCTAAAAACAGCTTAGGCCTTTCCCTGCCTCTAGACGCACAGAGAGAAAAGAGGTGTGTTTAGAGGAGGGGAAAGGGCGGGCAGTGGGCGGGAGGTGGGCCGACCTACACCTAGGCGTACAACACCTATAACCAAAACAGTTTAGTCGGCACTTAGACCTGTTTGACTTAGACGAAAGAAAACCAGGTCTAAGTGCCGAAAAAGGGGCCACTGAGCTGATGGCCGCTGGCGCCATCAGTTTAGCGGCCCAGCAACCTAACCATCATGGCAGAAGAGATGCCTCATCTCACCTACCGCGATGCAATCACTCCTCTACCCGAACTGCCGCGACCTGCGGCAGTTCCGGTAGAGGAATGATGGCATCACAATAGGTGAGAAAAGGCATCTCTCCTGCTGTGATGGATCACTCCCCCTCCCAAACAACATCGGGGCAAGAGGGAGCCCAAGCCCTCTTGCCCTGCTGAAGCCGCGACCCCCCTACCCAATCGGGCCAGGAGGGAGCCCAAGCCCTCCTGGCCAAGGCAACCCCCCTACCCCCACCCCCCACTACATTATGGGCAGGAGGGATCCCAGGCCCTCCTGCTCTCGACGAACCCCCCTCCCCCCAACGTCCGCCCCCCCAGAACCCCCGATCAGCCCCCCCAGCCAACCCGCAGCCCCCCAGCCGACCCCACGACCCCTTCACCCCCACCCCCTTCCCCATACCTTTTTTTCGTTGGCCGGACAGACGGGTGCCAAACCCGTCCGTCCGGCAGGCAGCCCACAGAAGAATGGGGCTGGATTGGTCCAGCCGTACCAAAGCCCCGCCTACTGGTGGGGCCTAAGGCGCCTGGGCCAATCAGAATTGGGCGGGGCCTTAGGCATATGGCCCGGGTTGGGTTATGCAATTCGATATGAGTTCTGCCTTTGATCTAGTAGACCACGGAAAACTGCTGCAATGCCTAGACGCCATTGGTATCAGGGACGAGGTGCTGAATTGGTTCCGTGGCTTCCTTATGTCCCGCACTTATCAAGTACGTTTTAATTATGAACTTTCAGATACCTGGAGCAATCCATCCGGTGTGCCACAAGGGTCTCCACTATCTCCATTGCTCTTCAACGTCTACATGTCCTCACTAGGCACGCAGCTAACCCAGTTAGGGATAAAACTATTTAGTTATGTAGATGATTTTACGATCATCATCCCATTCGTTAATTCTATCTCTGAAACTATTCCTAAAGCTTCAGAAGCCATAAACGTGATGGAGCACTGGATGACAACCTTTAGGCTCAAACTTAATTCAGAAAAGACAACTTTCTTTGTTGCTTCGCCACATCCGCTTGACACCAAATCACCACTATGTATCAATAATCTTAATTACCCTATCCAGCCTACCATAAAGATACTAGGTGTAACTTTGGATCAGTGCCTAACCATGAGAGATCAGGTGGACTCCTTGATCAGAAAGGGATTTTTCACTCTCTGGAAACTCAGATCCATTAAAGCTTATTTCGATACAGCGGCATTCAGAACCCTAGTCCAATCCCTCGTACTGAGTCTACTTGACTATTGTAACATCGCCTATTTAGCAATTTCCCAAAAGAACATGCAGCGTTTACAATTGATGCAAAATGCAGCGGTCAAACTGATCTTTGGGCTGAGGAAGTTTGACCACGTGACACCGGCAGCTGCATTGGCTGCTAATGGAGGTGCGCGTAAAGTTTAAATTTGCCTGCTTCTGCTTCAAAGCACTACACAGACTTGCCCCTAAATATATAACTGACCTTTTCGTCTTCTCAGCCAACAGACACAAGAGAAGCTCACATTCCAACTTCGTTTCCCCCCCCAGTGATAGGTTGTAAACTGAAAAAACACCATGAACATCTTCTCTCGCACCAAGCAGCATCATGGGGTAAAGACCTAGAACAATTGCTTTCGCCCACTACTTATGAGGAATTTAGGAAACGTTTGAAAAAACACACCTGTTCCTAAAATATCTAGACAACTGATCCTCTCTTCTCTCTCCCCTCTATAGCGATTAACTTGTTCTATTGATCACTCTCTCCTCAAAAATGGATTTCCTGTCCTATTAACCCTCTTTCTTCCTCCCCTCTTAAAGTCAATCAATTTGTACCTTTGCTTAATCTTTGTAAACCGCATAGAACTTCACGGTATTGCAGTATATAAGCTGTTATTATATTGGCCTGAGAGGGAATGGAATGTAGATGGGTTCCCGAAGTTATTATTTCTGGCACTGAAGGTGCATAGGAAAGGAATAAATCATCCTCCAGCTTTGTAAAGAAAGTAGTCCTGATGAAAGGCATGGAAAGCCTGCTAGTATCTAATGAGTGATATAACCCAAAAGCATCTTCCTGAGGCTGTGGCAACTGAAATATGAAGTGAGGACACATTTTAAGTGTGACATGTGGTATAGTATAAGTTGGATCAGAAACAAGGACAAAAGTGCTCTTACTCAGCACACCAATGTAAGAGGAATGAGAAAAAAAATACTTCCCCAGTGAGAAGATGAGAGTGGTTCAGCTGGAAATTCCATTAGACTGAGAATCATCACAGTAAAGTCGAAAAACTACCGAGGCATTTGAGATGGTTTGGTATGGTGAAGGTCATCATGAAACTGGAGACTAGAAGAAGTAAATAAAAGTAATCAAAGCTAGTGTAATATATTGTAATTTGATCTAATTGAATTAATCCAGAATATCTTGACGCATGGCACACCTAAAGACAAGTAAAGTAACGCATTAGAAAAACCCCGAAACTATGTCACTGGAAAGAAATTTGAGGAAGATAGAAACATGAATGGAAAAAAAGAGTGCATAAAATTGTGAAGCACCAAGAAAAGGGGAAGAGATTGAGTTAGCAAAATAAGGATATAATAGAGTACAAAAGGAATCTAGGTAGAAAAGGGATAACGTAATGCTTTGGAGGTATGGGAAGTGGCATTATGTGCGTAAATGTGGAACCACTACTGGAAATTACTGAAAGAAGATTTAAGTTATCTCGCAGCCATGCCAGGTTCTTGAGGTATCTGATAAGCTATATTGAAGAAAAAAACCTAGTCTGCTATCTATGTGATGAGGTACTGCTGTTCATCTCCCAACTGAAAGAGACTGGAGTATTAATAGAGAAATCTGACAGCAACATATGGGTCTTGCATTGGGTGAGAATACTGAAAGCCAGTGCTGTTCAGAAAAAGAAAAGCTAAAAAGCACATAGCTAATGCAGAAGATGGAAATCAAAGAGTACTAGTAAATAAGTATGGAAATGTGAAGAGAGTTGCGGCAGTAAGCCTGCACTGAATATGACTCTTAATAAGTAAATCTCTGATGAACCTAGAGGGCAGCTGCAAGAAGTGTCTGGTATACAGTGAATTTGTGGAATAGCTAATGGCAGGAAAAGCAATGTCACAATGAGAGGCTCCTGCCCTCGAATTGCAGGAGAGAAGGAAAACAGAAATTAAAACATGTTGAAAATGTGAAAGCTCTAAGAACCTGCCAAAAACATTGGAGGCTCATGTTGAGGAATGAAAACAGTGGGTTTGTTTGCTTTTGATTTGTTTCTTCCTGAAGGAAGCTACTGCACCTCCTTCTGCACCAGAATCACAGAAGCTAGGGTGGTAGGAGCTGAAGCTGAAGAGTTTGTTGAGTCTACTGTGAGTGTAAATAGGGGGAGGTAGTTCCCTTGATAAAAGTGGTTATCCACTTCTTGATTGAGGGAAGTGAAAACATAAAAATAAGAGTGCGAGGCAATGCTACTGACAGTATGGGAGCAGATAGTTTTTACTTACTTAACACTGGGGAGGACTGCAAGGCCGAGACTAGGCCTGTGGGAGCCTCTCCCATCTGTACTGTTCCTCTGCTGAATTGATGTCATTGCAGATAAATCACCTCCTCCAGCAGGCCGAAACAGGACCTTGAGGGGAGGGAGCAGAGTATCCATCAGCTAGCACCTGCTACTTCTTCCATACTGCAGGACATTTGGTTGCTATCAGATTCCTCCATGTCGTAGAGGTAGGGAATCAATCCCAAAACTGGAGACCTAGCCCCTCCCGAGCTCTCTGCCACCATCACCAAAACTGGGTGTTGGAGAGCAACTGCTCTGTTAAAACTTTTGTTAGAAGTCCAAAAAGTAGTTGCAGTAAGGATGAACTTTCCTGTACCAGACGCTGAAGGAGGAGGAAAAAAAAAATTAAACTATTTGATTAGGAGCTGGATCCCCCTGAAGACAAGGTAGAGATGGCCACTTAGTTGAAGAGAGAGTCCTCAGGGGAAGGTGTAGAAGCTCCACTGCTTGGACTTTGGAGTAGCTTTACTCTCTTTAGAAGAAATACCTGAAGTACTGGAGTTCTTCTGTTTATAGCCAGGAAAGGACCACGAGGCCAAAACTGAGCCCCCAGGAGCCTTCACTGAAACCACTGAAGAATGCAAATAAGAACATAAGAATTGCTACTGCTGGGTCAGACCAGTGGTCCATCATGCCCAGCAGTCCGGTCACACGGTGGCCCTTAGATCAAATACCAGTGCCCTATTTGAGTCTAGCTTTACCTGCGTACGTTCTGGTCCTGGAGGGTGCTTTCCCCTATAACAGACTCTGGAAGAGCATTCCAGATTTCTACCACTCTCTGGGTGAAGAACTTCCTTACGTTTGTACGGAATCTATCCCCTTTTAACTTTAGAGAGTGCCCTCTCGTTCTCTCCACCTTGCAGAGGGTGAACAATCTCTCTTTCTCTACTAAGTCTATTCCCTTCAATATCTTGAATGTTTCGATCATGTCCCCTCTCAGTCTGCTCTTTTCAAGGGAGAAGAGGCCCAGTTTCTCTAGCCTCTCATTGTACGGCAACTCTTCCAGTCTCTTAACCATTTTTGTCGCTCTTCTCTGGACCCTTTCAAGTACTACTATGTCCTTTTTCATGTATGACAACCAGTGTTAGATACAGTATTCCAGGTGGGGGCGCATCATAGCCTGGTACATGATAACCTTCTCTGATCTGTTTGTGATCCTCTAATTAATCATTCCTAGCATTCTGTTTACCCTTTTTGCCGCCATTGCGCATTGCACGGACGGCTTCATTGACTTGTCTATAAGTACTCCCAAGTCTCTTTCCTGGGGGTTCTCTTTTGAGTACAGCACCAGACATCCTGTATTCATACATATGATTTTAGTTATCAACACGCATCACTTTGCACTTATCCACGTTGAACCTCATTTGCCATTTCGCGGCCCATTACTCAAATGTGTTTATATCTTCTTGCTCCTGTAAAACATTAAATATAGACAATGGAGATGGGGTTAGGCATTTATCCAGTGCTGGGGCTTTGTTATGATGGCATGCCCATTCTGCTGGGCTTTTGCTTTTAAACGGCAACTGCAGCAGTTGGCTTCCCTTGCGGTGCTGAAGCAGGTCCCTGGGGGGAGGTAGGAAACGACACTGAGATTTTCTTCAGCGGCTTCTTTGGCGCTGCAGTATGAGGCCCTGAGCGGCAAATGCCTTCCATTGCAGCAGCTAAAGAAGTGCCCTCCCGGTTCCAGCACCTATCTGCAAACAGAACTGCCACACTCTGAAAAGAAAAGATCGCCGGAAAACCAGGGACGTGTCAATTGCCGAAGTCCTGGTGAAACTTTCTGTTTCCGTTGCTTTGTTCTTTTTTTTTTTTTTTTTTTTTGGGGGGGGGGAGGAGGTCGTGACAGGAAAGGAAAATTCTTCACAATGACCACTGTGGATTCGTTTGTTTGTGTTTGTTTTTTTCTTTTTTACATAACAGCTATGGAAGTTTCTTTTACTAAGGAAAAATTAGTTGACTAGAAAAGAAAAATTCTGTGAAGAGAGAGGGGAAGAGCCGCAACCTGTCAGGAGCAAATGAAGACAAAACTGACAACCTGAGGGGAGGGGCTGTAGATGCCTAGTAAGCTTTAAAAGCTTACCTAGCTAGGGGACAGCTCCGGCGCTCAGGCTCAGTCAGAGGATTTCACCAACAACTGTGCCTGCATATCCCCTGCTTGTCTCCAGAGAAAATGGAAATTTGACAGGTAGCTAAAAAGTGCAAAAGAGGAAAAGGCAAAGAAGAAAGAGAAAAAAAAAAAAAGCTAAAAATGAATGGTCAATATATCAAAGGCAGTGTAGTGAGGCAATAGACAGGAGAGAACAAACATAGAAACAGAGAAATATGATTGCAGATAAAGGCCAAATGGCCCATCCAGTGTGCCCATCCACAGCATCCACTATCTCCTCCTCTCCCTAAGAGATCCCACATGCTTGTCCCACGCTTTCTTGAATTCAAAATCAGTTTCTGTCATATAAACAGAGGAGAAAAAAATCAGATAGCAGTCGCTTGAAGGAGAATTAGTAAACTATCGGAAAGCAAAAAAGAGAAGCTAGAACCAATATGATGGAAAAATAGACCATCAAGACAACAAAGGTAGAAGAAAAACATTTTATTTTAAGTGTTTTACAACAAATAGAATATGGATAATATTGTTTAAATTTTGTCATATAAACTTGCAGAATTTGCTAATTTGGGGCTCTTTTTGCAAAGCCACATTAGGCTTTTTTATCGCTTGCACGACAGTATTAGCTCCGATGCTCATAGAATTCCTAGAGCATTAATAACAGACTCTGCCCTGGGAAAACCAATATTGTTATCCTTGAACTTCAGAGTTTAGCATGTCTTTATCTGACTTAAATATCTATGTGGAAATTAAAATTTATTTTAAAAAGCATTCCTATTTGAAGGATACTACACAAAAATCTGACAAGTAACAAAAAGCTCATTTTTGACAAAAACAGTTCTGGTATTTAGATATTTTTCCTGTGAAAGTGATCATTCACAGGATATATTATTATTGTTAACTTTGCTACATATCAAAGCAATGTCAAAACAACAAAATTAATGTGAAGACTACTGTCTCAATCTTAATGTCTAATTATAATGCAATAGCTGTGCTAATAAAGACAGCAGAGTTTATATCCTACTGTGTTTCCCCGAAATAAGACAGTATCTTATATTAATTTTGAGCCCGAAAAATGCACCAGGCCTTATTTTTTTCATATACATGATTATCTCTTCATTCCTCCCAATTCTTCCTCTTTCCTTTATCTCCCCCATATGTGCAGAATCTTTCTTCCACTCTCACCCATCACCTTATGCCTTCCCTCTGCAGCATCTTTCTATCGCTCCCTCACATCCCCCTGTGCAGCAGAACCCTTGCACTATGCACAGCATCTTTCTATCCCTCCCTCCCATCCCTCATGCAGCAGAACCCTTCTATCCCTCCCTTCCATGCATAAGAACCCTTGAGCAGCCCCCAGCCGAACCTCCACTGACCCTCCCATCCGAACCCCGCCAACCACGAGACCTACATATCTGCCTCCAAACAGCAGCGTCCAACCCTCCAACTGCGAGACCTTCAAAAAGCAGCGTCAGCAGCACTCTAAACAGGCTGCTTCGCGGCCTTCTCCTGCCGGGGCCTTCCATGCACCGCGCTATTGATGACTTTTTTTTTTGCACTTTTATGATCTTTCTGAGTTAGTTACTGGCAATTTAAAATAGCACTGTTTTTCAGTTAACACTAACAAGAAATTTAACACAAAACCAAGTTAGTAAGATGCATGCTAGCTGCACCACACACAAGGTGTGATGTAGCTCATCCCAGATGCAAGATTCAGAGGTAAGCAGAGTCACCCCAGAGCCTGTATTCCTTTTCATATACATACACACCTGAAAATATGCACCTGTCTGGGATTACAAATTATAATCATGTTTCATTTGTTCCATAAATGTTCTCTTAAAATGCCTAAAAGATAGAGAGATGTACTATCTTTTCAGTAACTGCTCCCCAACTATTCCAATTCATATTAGGGAAGAACCCCTACTAGACTGCTTTAAATCGAAGTTGAAGACCTTCTTATTCAAGGATGCCTTCGATGTATTAACCCTTTTCTCTAAAGTTTCTCTTAGACAGTATCCCTCCCTCCCTATTGTACTCGCCTTAAATGTCTCACTGTCCTATCTACTGATGGAGTTCTCTCCCTACCCCAACCTCTGTCCCTTTTACGTCGGTCTAGAACTACAATCATGTATCACCCCTCATTTTATATTTTTGTACCCTGCTTAGAAGTATAAGCGGAATAACAAATTTTAAATTAACTTGGAAACTAGAGCACAAATATGCAAAATGGCAGGACATTTGTATGTAATTCACAAACTGCTGACTTAATACATACTTTTAGAATATTTTGAGTTTCATTCCATTTATTTGTCCATTCTTTAGTCAGCTCTTTTACCTGTAGGACAAAAGGAACAAAGTTAAAATAGCATCCCATTTGTTTAATTTTTAAATAAATGTATACGTGAATGAAGCCTCAGTCTAAAAGCTTCACTGGAAAAATCTAGAAATATCAAAAAAATCTAAGCCATTTTACTATCTTCCCCTTTTACAAAGCCACTTTAGCGGCTGCTGCTGAGGTAACTGTCCCAAAGCCCATAGGGATTTAAAGGGCTTCAGGGCTTTTGCCACATGGCAGCCACAAGCACACCTTTGTAAAAGAGGGGGTATGTTAATAGCTGAAGTAATTTCCTACTGTGCTAAGTTCTATGATTTTTCAATTAGCAGGGACAGTGCAGTAAACAGGCTGTTCGCAGCCAGCCACAACAGGACCTTTTTCCTTTGCCGGATCACTTTTGATGCGGCAGAAGAAAGGCCCTGCTGCTTCCGGTAAATGAGAGAGAGGGGAAGGTTGGTAGGTCAGGAATGTTTTGGGTGTGAGGGTCCAGGAAGCCAGACCTGGGTAGAGGAAAGAAGGACAGACCCGAGGGGAGAGGTGCACCAAAAGTGTGTGTGTGTGTGTGGGGGGGGGGGTTAAAGGCAGGAGAGGGAAGGATGCTGAACCCATAAGTGTGTGGGAGGGGGGAGGGGAGAGGAGAGGGAGAGAAAAAGTGACCCAGACTAGAAAGAAGGGCGAGAAAGGAGGAATAGATGCTGGATCTACAAGAGGAGGTAGGGGGATGATAGAGAGAGGAAGAATGTGATGTGGGAAGGGAGACAAAACTATTTTAGAGTGACTCTCAAGAAACCAGAAACTATAGTTATCTGGATCTACCAAGCCCCATGGGTGACGGATAACTGAGAGTTTATTGTAGTTAGAGGAGTTACAGGAGTAGGCTGAGAATCAGAGAACCATGGTTCAAATCCCATTACAGCTCTCAATTATTTTAAATTATGAGCCCTCCAGGGGCAGAAAAAGACCGGCCGCAACTTTTCTTAATTCTTCCAGTGGAGAGTTGCTCAAACCGCTTACACATCACTTCCTTTTCTGAAATCAAAGTTGAATATCCCTATTTTAGCCTCTCTCTTATCCCACCCAAAATATGCCCAGACCACATCCCCTTGCCATAAAGACATACTGCAGTTTTATATGCCCATATTCCAGCATTATAAAATCAGGATTTGGAAGTCTATGGAATATGGGTGTCTAAATGCAAATTTTCAGATGCCCAAAACATGAATAGAATTTCTAATATAAGGGCCCTAGTGTTCATACACATACAATATTTTAACATACCATAACAGTCCTAAAAGCTATGAAAGACAGCGATATAAAAATTACATTAGACCCTAGAGCACCAATATACCTGTTACTTGGAAAATGAAACAAGCTGGACTGTTACACATTCCTACACTGGCACTACATGTCAGCAGAATCCTTCACCTCAATCACACATGCAGACCATGGACAAACCCTCATGTGATACAAAATAAGGAACCACAAACATGTAGATAAACAGGAAGTTGTAAAAGAAGGGCTTCATGCCTTCATTGCTGAGGCTACTGGTTACCAGATTAAAAAACTGCAGTGTAGGGTGAGCGAGGTTCAAAGGAGTAAGATGTCACACCATTCGGGGACTAGCGGCCAGGAAAAAAAATGGGGTAGCAACCCAGGTAAAGATAGCTTATTTGGGAGGAGGCAATGTCCCCCTCACCCATGGTATATATGTTTATAATAAATGCAGTCACTTATAACAGATGTCACTATACTATAAATTAATTATACTTCTTAATTATTCTGAGTCATTAACCCCATTTCTGACCCCAACTACCAGCGTAGACATTGTTATTTTGGCGTTCCCATTTTTAAAGTGAATGTACTTTTCTGGGTTGTTTGGAGGCTGATTATTTGGTTGGTTAATATTACATATTGACATACTATATTTTAATCAATAAATCAGCGTCAAAAGCATTATTTTTCATTCAGAATGGTTTCACCATCAAAGAACAGGAATCGTACATGAAAATAAGCACACACAAAAAAGGTTTGCTTTTTTTTCTCTTTTAAGAGTTCTTTTATATGGCAGACAAAGGGAATACCTCTTTATTCAGACAAGTGTATGCACTATAAGAAGGCCATTTATAATAATTTTAAACCAATTTTCACAAATAACTTCCATGACAACTGACTTTCACCCTAAAGCAGGGAATGAAGCCCAGAATACATATGCAGCAAATAGTGCAGGAGTAGCATCCAAATTCATGTTGTAACCATGAACATGCCTGCATTTCAAAAGGAAGAAAAATCACTGGAACAGGAAGACTGGATCCACTGCTGAAGAATTGAGGCCAGAGATGCTACTACTACTACTACAGCTGTCTCAGAGAAGATGGGCTAAAGTTGTTACTAAAGCAGTGGAAGGGGAAGCCAGAGCAGCCAATAAAGGTCATCATCAGGAACTGTGACTTATTAGAGAAGAAAAGAGAAGGGGATAGAGAAAGAGGTAAAGAAAAGAAATGAAAATGCTGGGGGAAGGAAGGAACAGATACGACAATGTGTAAGGTAAAGATATGTGAGATGCTAGGTAGACATGATAAATGCTGGTGAGAGGGGAAAGGAAAAGGTAGAAATAAGTAGGGAGGTAATAGAAGAGGGAAGGGATTAAGAGAAGATTTAAAAAAATGTAGAAGGAAAGGTCATTCAAATTTTCATCTAGATAAGAGTAAAAACCTGTTGTTACCTACTAATAAGTTGGTTCAGTAGGTTTGTAATTGGGGAAGGGAAGGTAAGAGTTAGGATATCAAGGGAATGGCAACAGAAGCTTTGGGCACATTTAGTTTTGTTTTTGTTCTGATACTGTTAATTTTACCCTTAGTTACTAGCTCTTAGTTACTCATATTGCTCATATAATCTGCAAATTTGGGAGTTTAAGAGATACTGTATACTCATCTGTGCTCTTGAAGTATGCCTCTATATTAGTAGGGAAGGGGGAGGATCATGTTACTAAATTATGGACTTGGTGATACTTTGGTCACCACTGTTCGTATTGTCAGAATTTTATGTTTTTTGTTTGTTTTTGGCATTTGACTGCTGCTATAAAACATTGCTGTCACCAATAAAAATTGTTCTAAATAAAATTTTCCTCTAGCCTTGCCAACATATTTTAAAAGATATCCTGGCATCCATCCCAAATGAACTCAATATTTATCTGGAAAAGGGATGTATTTTTCCCTCACATTTTCTCCTATTTTTTATTGTTATAGCACCCACCCAATAAATTCCCAGGAAAAAAAATAAAATACAATACAATCTGAAAATAAAAATGCTTATACATTTGGCAATAGTCAGCTACCATCTAGCAAAAGCTACTTCCATTAGCACCTATGAATTTCTATTGAATTAAATCATTTTATTTCTAGAGTTCCAAAAGATTAAGATCAAAGTACAAATTCTTTCATCAAAAGCATATTAACATCCAGAACATAATAAAATAATATACTTACTCTGGCTTCATTTTGCTGAAGTTTCTCTTCCATACTTAAAGCTGTTGGGGAATCTAACAAGGCAATCTAAATTAAAAAAAAACCAAACAAATCCATAAATAAATAAAAACATGCACAGTATACAAACTTTGAAATTATACTGATAGAAACACTTGCAGTGTTCTGTATTGTTTTCAACTACATATGATCACTATTGATAGCAGTCCAACAAAAATACTGAATATGTCTGATTCTGGTATTTCAGCTTTTTTTTTTTTTTTTTTTACCTACTTCCTTACTTCTATACCAGTATTAGTGTTGTCTGGTAAATATTAAAAGAAGACAGCTATATTAAATATAACAAAATTACCCATGATGATGTGATTATCCTTTTGACAGATGCCTTTAGATCAGTCCCTAAATTGATGGCATTGTTAGACGGATTTTAGGTATGTTTTCTGGGTACAAAATTAATTATTCCAAATCGCAGCTGATGCCAGTGGAACC
This sequence comes from Geotrypetes seraphini, assembly GCF_902459505.1. NCBI lineage: Eukaryota > Metazoa > Chordata > Amphibia > Gymnophiona > Dermophiidae > Geotrypetes > Geotrypetes seraphini. The sequence continues at coordinate 307,502,418 of NC_047086.1, read as the reverse complement.
TATGGGTAAGTTCCTGCCCAGTCTTTCTGACTTTCAGATAGTTCATTCTAGATTCATATATCTAGGAATGAAGATCTTGAGTAATAGATGGCTTAGCATATCTCGTGACTGTAGAGTGATCAATCTTCACATTCTTGGCTGTGGCCATGAGATTCATTTCTTTCTTCCCTAGCACTGCACAATGAGGACGAACACACTCTGGGATAGAGACTACTCCCCCAGATCCAGAGTCTACCTGCTGAGAAAAATCAGCCTGGACATTTTCTACTCTTGCCACATGGGCAGGCTTGTAAGTGAATCTCTGCCCACTGGAACAACAACTGTGGTTCCAGGCATAGGGGAGTGCTTCCGGTGCCTCCTTGCTTGCCTACATAAGCTACCACTGTGGCATTGTCTGAAAACACTCGACTGCCTTCCCTGTCAGGAAAGATTGCAACTCTTCAGCGCCAAGTGAATGTCTCTCAGTTCCAGACAATTTATGGACCACCTGTTCTCCAGTGGGGACCACTTGCCATGGAGCAGATGACCAGAGCAGTGGGTCCCCCAGCCACTAAGGCTGGTGTTGGTCAAGAGGGCCACACAGGAGTTGATTTAGAGAGTATGCCCTTCGATAAGGCATCCCTCTGGAGCCACCAATGTAAGCTGTGCTTTGCCCCTAAGACCATGGGAGCTGCATCTGAAGAGAGTGCCATTGCATGGACCACCTGTAGACAAGAGAGTCCTAGAATGGCTGCATATGCGCTCTCACCCAGGAATCAGTTTTAAAAAAGGCCACCATCAAACCCAGCACCTGAAAGCAATGCCAGACCATGGGGTTTGGCGAGGCCATGATCTCAAAGATCTGCTTCCTGAGCTTCTGTTTGCATGGATTGGGAAGAAATACATAGCCCTATGTCATATCAAAGCAGACTCCCACAAGATAGACCTCCAACCTTCTGTGCCTTTCTTGGGCACAATGAAGTATATTGAGTATCTGCCAGAGCCTCTTCCAATACACTGACAGTTTCCTTAGAGATTTAGTTCCTAGAGCGGCTTCCAATGTGAGGGACTCGGCTCTTATGCTACATATTCTGGAGTCCCTCAGTAGAGAACAGTACAATGATATTCTGGTAATGGTGGATGTTTCTGCCTTATATACCAACATTCCTCAGCAGGCTGCTTTAGACTTGGTCTGGGACCTGCTGGGGAATGTGGGTTGTCTCCTGATCATTTACAGTTGATAAATAGACTCTGAGCTGGTTATTTGCTGTAATTATTTTCAATTTGAGGATTTATTTTTCCTCCAGACTAGGGTGTTGCCATGGGGGCCACAGTGGCCCCCTTCATAGCATGTCTATATATGACACAATATGAAGAGCTTTATGTATACAGTTCCAATATTTCCAGCAGATCCAGGTATGGAAACAGTACATTGATGACATCTTTTTCATACGGGGTGGCAGTTTGGAAACCCTTCAGGGGTTTATGGAGGAAATGAATCATCAAATTTACATATCAACAATCGGAGTCCCACCGGGGCATGATCTGAAATAGTGCTCTCATATATTTCAGAGTGGGTGGCCATAGAGAAGAGGCGCTTATCCAGAAGAATATAGTCCAACCGGGCGTACACCTTGTGGGCATGTGAGTAGAAGGTAAAGTCAGTGTCATAAGGGTGCAAAGTCTGCCAGATGTCCACCAGGTCCAGATGTTGAGTAAGGAAGCCCACCCCTCTATTATCATGATCCCTTGTGCGCGCTCTAGGTGGTTTACAATCCACCCCGGGTTGGCAGTGATATTAAGGTCTCCACCCATATTGGGATATATGGGCCAGAACAGCTGAAAAAAAATCCATTCTCAATAAAAATATTATTTAAAAAAAATTACTTATCAAATTAGTAAATCTAGCATATCTCCTGAGGAGTTTCATACCATCCTATATCGAAAATCATCTGACAGGAATTCTGTCTTACATTACATTTCCATCCCCGGTCTCTAAGAAACAGTATACCAGTTGGACAATTTTTACGATTGAGGAAGATATATTCTACTGAAGTTGACTTTTGAATTAGGCACATATTATGTATAACAAATTCATTCAAAGAGGATATCCCGCGCGCACGGTACACAGAACCTGGAAAAGAGCCAGTAGTTGTCATCGTGATTGGTTATCTTTATCTTTATTTAAGTTTTTGATTAAACACTTATCCAAGAGTACAAAGTGTTGTATAAAATATTTAAAAATAGCTGGAAGATAAACATTTCAACTTATTAGACATACATAAACTAATTATTGGACATACATGAACAATGGGAAAAGGGGGGGGAACCACAATTTTTATAGAAAGAATATATAGAAGGAAAATACAATAGGAGTTGGGAAAAAGTTAAAATTGCTGGAGTAGAAATGGGAAAAAGTTAAAAATTGCTATACCGTGTTTCCCCGATGGTAAGACACTGTCTTATTTTTTTTGGAAGGCCAAAATATGCTCTAGGGCTTATTTTCGGGGGGATGCCTTATTTACCTTCATGTCCCCTCTGTATCTTTATCCTTATTCAGTAGGTCCTGCTTACCCTTTCTCTTCTTTGTGTCACTATCTCCATTTTCAGCTTTCCCCCCTTTTCCTTTGTTACTGCACCCTGTAGCTAGAATCTTTCCACCCTCCCTCCACTCCGGCCCAGCCCAGTATGAAATATTTCCTTTTGTTTCCCTCCCCTCTCTCTTTCTCTCTCTCTTCTCCTCCCTCACCCACGAGTCCTGCATCTGGCCCTCTCCCTTCTACCTGCACCTGGCAACACCCCCCTGCTCCGCGGCTCTCTTCAGCAACTCGTCAGCAGCAGTGATCAAGACAAGCTGCCGACATTGAGGCCTTCCCTCTACGAGTCCCGCCTTTGTGGAAAAAGGAAGTTGAAACAAGCGGGACTCGCAGAGGGTAGGCCCCGACGTCAGAAGCTTGTGTCGATCGCTGCTGCTGAGTTGCCGAAGAGAGCCGCGGAGCAGGGGATGTGGCCGGAAGCAGGTAGAAGGGAGAGGGAGATAGGAAGGCTGTAGATCTCCGGAGCATGACACCGACCCCGGCCAGGATGATTTCTTTTTCAGGCGTGCACCTTACAAGACCAGCGTCGCGGCGGGAAATAGCCATGCTGAGCAGTGAGCTCAGCACTACACAGATGAAAGCCTTGCTTGCTGATTGGTCCGGCGGCACGGCCGCCGGACCAATCAGCAAGCAAGGCTTTCATCTGTGTACGTGCTGAGCTCACTGCTCAGCATGGCTATTTCCCGCCGCGACGCCGGACTTGTAAGTTGCATGCCTGCGTGACACACTACCGGAGCCACGGCAAAGGTGGAAAAGAGCCGCATGCGGCTCTGGAGCCACGGGTTGCCGACCCCCGCGGTAGACGGAGGGACCACACTGAGTCACCCACCGTACCACCCGATTCGGGTAAGCGCAGGTATCGGTGGGTGGCTTATTTGCGGGGGGGTGCCTTATTTTACAATTTTTCTAAAAAGGGGGGGGCTGTCTTATTTGATGGCCCTGCCTTATCATCAGGGAAACACGGTAGATATGTGTATAATTATCAGTTATAGGCATCTTTAAAGAGCAAACATTTTAGACTGCTTTTGAATTTCTGCAAGTTTTGTTTGGCTCTTAGGTATAGAGGGAGAGAGTTCTAGATCAAAGGGGCAGTAACTGAAAAAAATAAGGGTACGACGAGTGCCAATTATCTTCAAGGATGGGATATTAAGGGAATGCTGTGAGGTTGATCTTAAGGTCATAGGGGATCAAGAGTCTGTCTATGAAAGCCAGGGCATTAGTTTGCATAGTTTTAAAGGTCAAGAGGGCAATTTTATATGTAATCCTATGTAGAACAGGCAACCAGTGGGCTTTTTGTAACAGTGGGGTGACGTGATCAAACTTATTTGAATCCGAAATAATTTTGATAGCTATGTTTTCTATAAGTTAAAGACGTTTTATATCTTTTAAGCATATCCCTTTTAATAATGAATTACAGTAATCTATTTTAGATATTACAAGAGAATAAGTTAACATGTTAAGGGAATTTGCGTCAAGGAGGGAGACCAAAGATCTAATTATCCTGAGTTTGTAAAAACAGTTTTTGACCAGCACACTAATTTGAGGACAGAATGAGAATTTGTTATCAATAAGAACGCCTAGTATTTTGATTGTAGTAGTTAGTTTAAGAGGAACATTGTCAATGGAAACTGGAGCAATTAACTGTAAACCTTCTTTCCATGGGAAAAGCACAGTGCTAGTTTTAGAAATGCTTAAAGAAAGCATATTAGCATTCAGCCAATCGTGAATTTTGGCTAGTTTGAGATCAATGATAGAGATATCATTTTGGCTACTGGGGTCGATGGTATGCAAAAGTTGAAGATCATCGGCGTAAACAGTAAATCCGATCGATTGACAAAGAGTTAAGAGAGGAGCCAGGTAGATATTAAAAAGTAAAGGGGATAATATGGAACCTTGTGGAATGCCAAAGTTGGAATTAAAAAAGTTAGAGATTGAGTTATTGAAATGTACAGTGGAAAACCTGTCAGAAAAATAAGATCTGAACCTGGCTGTACACCTGGCTGGGCCTCCGCGTGTGCGGTTTGCCGGACTTGATGGACCGAAAATCTGATCCGGAGATGGCAGTTCTTATGTTCTTATGAACCATTCAAGGACTTGATCAGATATACCAATGGATGCAAGTCGTTGGAGAAGGAGATAGTGATCTAAGGTGTCAAATGCGGCAGCGAGATCTAAGGAGATAAGTAAGACAGACTTGTGTTGATCAAGGTAATAATGGATAGTTGTGTTAAGTCCTAGAAGGGAGTGTTCTGTGTAGTGAGTTTTACGAAAACCAGGTTGATTGGGATGCAGAGCATGTGTTTTGTCAATGAAATCTGACAACTGATGAAAGACGATCCTTTCAGTTAATTTGGCTAAAAATGGGAGATTAGCAATCGGACAATAGTTAGAACAGTCCTTTAAATTATTTTTTGGGTCTTTGATGATAGGATAAAGAATTGAATGTTTCTAATCTGCTGGAAGACTTGCAGTAGAAAGACTTTTATGAATAATTTAGAGAATATAGGGTCCAAATATAGAAAAGTAGCGTTTTAAAAAGAAAGGAGGAAGGGGCTCAGCTTTAGAACCCTTTATATTAATAGAGTGAAGTGTATTTTCGATGTCTTTTAAAGAGGGTAGAAAGAAATTGGAGCATGTGGCAGTTAACGAGTTATTCATAATTGTTTCTTTATCATTGGTGCTGGGACAAATGACACCCGAGAAAATAGAAACTTTACTTGCAATATTAGATCTTATTAAATTAATTTTCGTCTGAAAGAAATCAGCTAAACTTTGGGCTGAAGGAGACTTCATCCATAGGAATGGCCGGTTTATGTTTAAAATAAGTTAATTGTTTGAGAATTCTAAAAAGAGCTGATGAATTTCTTGCTTTAGAGATCTTTTTACTATAAAATTATTTCTTTACTCCATTAATCTGTTGACGATAATGTGAATGTTTATTGTAATTATTTAAATTGTTTTGGTTGAGTTTAGAATGCCATTTAGCTAGCTCCTCACGAACACAACCTTCTGAAAATCAATCTGGGTCTGCCACTCCTCCATCCCTATTCAAGTTTGTCTTCTGCAGTCCTGCTCCGGGGGCTTCAGCCATAAACACAGAACAGAAATATTTGTTAAGCAATTCAGCCTTTTTTTTATCAACTTCTACATATTCCTCATTCCTCCCCTTCACTTTGGAGTCTCACAATGACACTTTTGCACTTCCTTCCTATCACTGATACATCAGAAAAATGTCTTGTCTCCCCATTTTACCATCTGCTATTTTTTCTTCCATTTGTACCTCTGCTTTCCTGACAACTCGATCAGCCTCTCTTACAATAATTCCTTTCAGTTTTGCCCACAGCATTTCTACTCCTTCCAGACGTTCCTTTGACTCAATACCCCATCCGTTCAAAGTTAGTTGTTTTTTTTAAGTCTAGAACCTTTGCTTTTGAATGAGTCATCTCTATACCTGTCTTAATATTAAACCGTACCATGCAGTGATCACTGGATGCCAGATGACCACCCACTGTAACATCAGAAACTCTTTCCCTATTTGTAAGCACTTAGTCCAGTATGACCCCCATCTCGCGTGGGTTCCATTACCAACTGTTGGAATAGTTCTCCTTGTAGAGAATCCAGGATCTCCCTACTTCTAGAAGACCCCCGCAATAGGGACACCTCAATCATTAGTAAAACTTCCCCCTTTTCAGATATATTCTGAATGTCTACTTCTTCAATCTGTGAAGGAGGCCTGTATATCACACCAGTGTAAATATATTTACCATTCCCTCTTTCCAAATTGATCCACAGTGCTTCCTTCTTGCCTTGTAAATCCTACAATTGTGTGGCTTTAATATGATCTTTACCTTTTCTTCATAACCTGTCTTTCCTGAATAGATTATAGCCCAGTATAACTACATCCCAGTCATGGTTCTCTGTGATTGCCACTATATCCAACTCATCTTCTTCCATCACAGCTTCTACATCTAGAATCTTGTTTCCCCATAATTCGAGCATTAGTATAGGTTTCAGGTTTATTTAAAATTTGAAAGTATCGCCTATAAAACTTCTAGGCGATGTACATATTACAAACAAAGCCTTATTTTACAACTTAAAAATTAAACCAACTTAGACATAGACTAACTTGATACAGAAGAAAAAAAGGGAAAGAGCTACATTGGTTATAGGAAAGTACAGTATACTGCTTTCCTATAACCAATGTAGCTCTTTCCCTTTTTTGTTTCTGCTTTCAAGGTATTGCCCCCTTTTCCCATCCATGTAGAGATTAAGTGATTTACTTACCTGAGGGCATATACTCACCCAGGAGCTTTGATCACCCTGCCCCATCACTTATAGTTTAAAAGCCCTCTTCAGTAGATTAGCCAGCCTGCTGCTGAAGACACTTCTTCCCTTCTTTGAAAGACGTATACCACCCCTGTTCAGCAGCCTTTGGAAAATCATTCCATGGTCCAGGAAGCCAAAACGCTTTCAACGACACCATCCACATGGTCACGCATTCATCTCCAGGATGCATGCTTCTCCAACCTGGCTCCTACCCTCGACAGGGAGGATTGACAAGAATACCACCTGCACACCTGACTGCTTCACCTTCTCTCCCAGAGCCACAAAGTCACTTTTGATACATTTGAAAGAGTACCTGGCAGTATCATTAGTGCTAACATGGATGAGTAGCATCAGATAATAGTCATCAGGCTTGATGAGACTTTGCAATGTCTCTGTAACATCTCGATTTTAGCACCAGGGAAACAGCATACCTCCCGGGACATCAAGTCTGGTCTGCATATGGACGCTTCTGTACTCCTGAAAAGGGAATTGCCAATCACCACTACTTTATGCCTCCTATTGGTCATAGAGAGCATAAGCCATATTATTCACTTCCTCCTTAATCGTGTGGGGACATGTGCCCCCAGCTCTGAAGGACTAATCCGCAATCTGGTATGACAGGTCTGTGCCACAAAGGAGGCAGCTGTTGCAGCTTTGATACCCAAAGCCAGTGATTCAAACTGTCTTTTAAGGACCATGTCCACTTTACGGTCCTGTGCATCCTTCAGCATCATTTTTCCCACACTAGGAAGGAATGTGCGCTTAGTCACTTGTGCTACTGCGGAATCCATTTTCATCTGCAAAAACAGCTGTTGAAAGTCTGGAGACATAAAATAGAGCCTAGACATAGCTTTGGCCACCTTTAGAGAGCCTTCAGATGACTCCCACTGGTCAGTGACTAAGGAGGTGCAAGTCATAACAGAATACAGAGGTGGAAGGCTTCTGGAAATCGAGCTTCAATGCAGAGAGGGTGTCAGAAATGACATGTTAAACAGAAGCTAATTTGAAAAGGCAACATACTTAGGGATCATTACCATGATCCGCAGCCACCCCTGCCTCCTGACCCCAAAAGGGATCCCAAATCATTCAAAGACGCAGTGGAGCCTTGTAATAAAAAGGGCTTGGAAAGAGACTTCCAATCCTTCCAGTTATGCTCTGAAGGATCACTAACACTAGGAGCTGGTGTGGTATGAGGCGGAGTCACCTGCTTGGGACATGGATCCCCACAAGGCAGAGCCAACACAGTCACAGGCAGAACAGTGCTTCTGAGGGTTTCCACAAAATACCGACAAAATCAGAAAAACCTTGCACCAGAGGCCCCAAGGACCCCTGCAAGACCCCAAACTGTAGAATTAGGGCCTCTTCTGCCAACATGTGCTTGTGTTTCATCCCCTTGTTATGTGAGGCCTCTATACGGGATTTCTTCCCTACAGACCAGGCTTTCTAGGGATTTGGGGGTTCTAACATCCTGGAGAACTGAAGAGAGGCCAAGCCCAAAGCTTCCACTCCTTCCTCCTGTGCCCCACAGCAAGTGGACCATGGCTGCTTCTCAGCCAGGAATCTACACAAAAATTGCAGGAATTGGGGCTAGACTGGCCTGGGGCATCCATTACAGATAATCCCTAGGCAAAATGAGGGTTTTTGAGGCACAAAAAAAAGCACTTTGAAAAAAAAAGTAAATTGCTAAAAATCCAAGATGGAAGCCACCAGTAAATTCACACCTAAAACATCCCATGGGAGCTTAACTGAAAAATAAAAATGTCAAAAAAGTGTTTTTGGAGGTGGGGGAACCCGACTCTAACCCCAGAAACCCTTGAATCTGTTTTTTTTAGACCCCCCCCCTCATTATTTTCCCCATAGGGAATAATGGGAATACTTACTGTGACTTCTGTTGCCTGTCAGCTTGCAGCAGTCTGCCTGCAGGGAAAGGGTTTCTGCCTCAGATAATTCCAGTAACAAGTCCACCGCTGGAGACCTTCTGGCTGCCGGTGAGGTAGACCCCAACCATGGATTCCCATCCCCAAAAATCCACGCGACATGTCAGGGGGAGAAACTTCACAGTTAGCTCCCTGACATCCAGAGGGTTGTTACACTGGGGCCCATAGAAGCCTCTGATAAATTAGCGGGCAAGCACACTCCCACAGGGATTGGACTCCAAGCAGGCTGGCTCCACAGGTACTCAAAGAGATTGACTTGGGAATAGCAGTCTGCCCACGCAAGACTGTGTCTTTTCCCCGGCAGGAAAATCGATAACCAATGACAAAAACGTCCAAAAGTAAGATAAGAAAGCAGGGCAGATTAAAACACACCTTCTGAGTTCGCATACAGAAGGAAAAGCTAAGGAGGGAGCTTTTCTCCACTGCAGAATGGGAGGAGGTCATTGTTTTGAGCGACAGACACCCTTCTGCAAATTCATAACTAATGGGAAGCAACAGCTATGGTACAGAATCCTATGTCTTTTCTAAAGTAAGTATAAATATATAACCCACTAGTTAAGACTCATATGCCTTTTGTACTAGAATGGACAGTTATTTATGGACACATTTATAGCATACAAATCAAATAAGTATTCAGATACAGAGGCATCCTATCTCATATTTTATATTTTAAATATCTAAGACATTGTAATAAAATAAATGACAGAATGAAATAATTAATGACTTTAGAAAAGGTAAAACTCATCTTGATTTTCTGCCCCATTGTAACACTGCCCTTCAAAATGGAATCGAATAACAGTGCTCTAAGTAAGTTATGCTCTTCTGTGAGGCTCAATGGCATCCGCAATACAATATTCTGGGAACATCAGGCAATCCACAGAAGAGATTATGCATGAATTTAGATTCTGTCATGCTTTTAAAAAAACATCTGGTATGCTACTGAGCCTTTCAAATCTTATTACATTTATTTGAATTGGTGCTGTGCTGCCTCCCCACAGACATTTTTGAAAAAATGCTAGGTATCTTGGTTTATTTCTCAGTCAAATATTTTTGTTATGTATTTTGAACCAAAAAAACATCAGGTTGTTATACCAATATAATAAAAAATAAGCATTAAGGTAAAGTCAAAGCAAATTTAAATTAAAGTTATAGCTTTGCATTCCAAAATTTTTCAGATCTATCACAATGAATTTCCTATATAAACAGGAAAAGAGTGACTGTAGCCACTGTAGTGACATTTTTATGCTTTCAGGAAAACAATGCTAGATCCAAAAACTGACTTAAGTTACTTCACTGTTCCTAAAATGTCTGCAGGAGGTTTTCCACAAATCCAATTCTTGTCTCCCCCCCAAAAAACAAACCAACATAGAACTGCAAGAGCATTATTATTTTTAATGGAAAGAAAACAGGTGGGGGCTCTAAAAGCCAATTCTGAAGGGTCACAAATAGGCCTCATTTTCATAAATGTCCCCAATGAATATTCTAAGACACATCTGCATACTTTTGTTCTAAGAACTGGATTAATTTCTGTAAGGAATGGACAAGTCCCTGATATCAGTTTAGAAACATAGAAACATGATGGCAGATAAAGGCTAAATGGCCCATCCAGTCTGCCAATCTGCAGTACCGTATTTTCACTCATATACCGCGCACCCGTGTAAAACGCACACACGGGTATAGCATGCGGGGAACTGTAATTTATGTAAATAAATTTTTATATACCGCGCACACCTGTATACCGCGCATGCCGCCCCGACTCTCCCGTCGCTGCCCGACTCTCCTTTCGCCCGCCCCGACTCTCCTCTCCCCCTTGAAGTCCTGTCCCAACCCTGAAAGCCTGATGCCCCCCCCGATGTCCGATTCACCCCCCCCCACAGGACCGCTCGCACCCGCACCCCGAAGGACCGCTCGCGCTGGAACACGCACCCGCACCCCCACCTTGAAGGACCGCTCGCACCTCCACAGCCTCCCCACCCACCCCCATCATGTAGAAGTTTCCTACCGTCGTCCTGCTGCTTCCTCTGCCGGCGGTCCTGCCCCTTCTCTTAGCCCTGCGTCTACGCTGCGTCTACCCTGCTTCCTCTTCCGGTGGTCCCGCCCTTTCTCTGATGTCAGAGAAAGGGCGGGACCGCCGGAAGAGGAAGCAGGGTAGACACAGGGCTAAGAGAAGGGGCAGGACCGCCGGCAGAGGAAGCAGCAGGATGACGGTAGGAAACTTCTACATGATATGGGGGGGGGGGGAGGCTGCGGGGGTGCGAGCAGTCCTTCGGGGTGGGGGTGCGGCTGTGGGTGCGTGTTCCAGCGTGAGCGATCCTTCGGGGTGCGGGTGCGAGCGGTCCTGCGGGAGGGGTGAATCGGACGTCGGGGGGGAACTATGTAAAAAAAAAAAAAGGGGATAATGCGCTCACGCGTTTAACGCGCATGGTTATTCACGGTTTGTAAAATCGTGTATAATGCGCGCGTTATATGCGTGAAAATACGGTAATCATTATCTCTTCCTCTCTCTAAGAGATCCCACGTGCTTATCCCACGCTTTCTTTAATTCAGACAGTTTTGTCTCCACCACTTCTTCTAGGAGACTGTAACACGCATATACCATCCTTTCTGTAAAAATGTATTTCCTTAGATTACTCCTGGGCCTATCACTTCTTAACTTCATCTTATATCCTTTCATTTCAAAGCTTCCTTCAAATGAAAGAGACTCAACTCATGCGCAGTTACACCACGTAGGTATTTAAATGTCTCTATCATATCTCCCCTCTCCCTCCTTTCTGCCAAAGAATACATAACTGAGATCTTAAGTCTGTCCCCATACGCCTTATGACGAAGATCATGTACCATTTTAGTACCCTTCCTCAATACAGACTCCATCCTTTCTACATCTTTTTGAAGGTGCAGTCTCACCAGAGTCTTACACAGAGGCATCAATACCTCCTTTTTCTTGCTGGTCATACCTCTCCCTATGCACCCTAGCATCCTTCTAGCTTTTGCAGTCACCTTTTCAACCTGTTTGGCCTTAAGATTATCACATACAATCACACCCAAATTCCGCTCTTCTGTTGTGCACATACGTTCTTCACCCCCTAAACTGTACCGTTACCTCAGATTTTTGTAGCCCAAATGCATGCCCTTGTATTTCTTATTAAATTTTAGTTGCCAAATTTCAGACTATCTTCAAGCTTCTTTGGGTCTTTCTTTGTTATTCATACCATCTGGGGTGCCCACTCTATTGCAGATTTTTGTATCATCCGCAAAGAAGTAAATCTTACCCGACAAACCTTCAACAATATCGCTTACAAAAATGTTAAAAAGAACAGGCCCAAGAACAGAACCTTGAGGCACACCACTGGTAACAAACATCCCTTTCTTCAGAGCGATCTCCATTGACCAATACACTCTGTTGCTTTCCACTCAACCAGTTCCAGACCCAGCTCATCACTTTGGGGCCCATCTCGAGGGCACTCACTTTATTTATTAGAAGCCTGTGTGGAACACTCTCAAAGGCTTTGCTAAAATCTAAATACATTGCATCTAGTGCACTCCCTCTAACCAAATCTCTGGTCACCCAGTGAAAGAAATTGATCAGATTTGTCTGACAAGATCTTCCTCTAGTGAATCCATGTTGCCTCCGGTCCTGTAAGCCACCGGATTCTATAAATTTCACCATTCTCGGTTTTAAATGTGTTTCCATTAATTTTCTTACCACAGAAGTCATATTTACTGGCCTGTAATTCCCTACTTCTTCCTTGCTTCCACTTTTGTGTAGAGGGACCACATCCGCCCTTTTCCAATCGTCCGGTACCACTCCCAACTCTAGAGAACCTTTGAAAAGGTCAGTCAGCAGAACCACCAGAACTTCCCTAAGTTCCTTCAGCACCCTTGGATGTATACTATCCAGCCCAATCACTTTGCCTACCTTTAATTTAGCTAGCTTCTCATGAATACAACCCTCTGAAAATCGATCATGTCTACCACTCTTTCATCCCTATTCACGTTTGTCTTCTGCAGTCCCGCTCCTGGCGCTTTACAGAACACAAATATTTGTTAAGCAATTCAACCTTTTCTCATTAACTTCTACATACTTCTCCCCCTTCACCGTTGAGTCTCATAATGCCACTTTTGCACTTCTTTCTATCACCGATATATCTTTAAAAAAATGTCTTGTCTCCCTATTTTACCGTGTCAGCTATTTTTTCTTCTATTTGCATCTTTGCTTTCTTGACTACACGACTAGCCTCTCAACTTTTCCAGATATTTTTGCCCGTATTCCACTTTCTGCGATCTTTTGTAGCTTATGAAAGCTAACCTCTTATTCCTTACTTTCTCAGCTACTATTTTTGAGAACCAAAGTGGCCTTCTTTTCCTCTTTTTTTTAAATTTACTTGCCTCACAAAAATGTCTGTGGCCCTTACAATAACACCTTTCAGTTTTGCCCACTGCATTTCTTCTCCTTCCAGACAATTCCTTGACGTAAACCCCCTATCTGAACAAAGTTAATTTTTTTAAAGTCTAGAACCTTTACTTTTGAATGAGCCTCTCTATAAATGTCTTAATATTAAACCATATCATGCAGTGATCACTGGATGCCAGATGATCACCCACTGTAACATCAGAAACACTTTCCCTGTTTGTAAACACCAAGTCCAGTATGGGTTCCATTACCAACTACTGGAACAGTTCTCCTTATAGAGAATCCAGGATCTCCCTACTTCTATAAGACCCCGCAATAGGGATACCCCAATCAACATCTGGAATGTTAAAATCACCTATTAGTAAAACATCCCCTTTTTTAGATATATTCTGAATGTCCACTATTAAATTTCTGTCCACTTGCTCCATCTGTGAAGGAGGCCTGTATATCACACCAATGTAAATATATTTGCCATTCCCTCTTTCCAAATTTTCTATTTAAGCTCTTATCAAAAGTTTGGTATTGCACTTGAAAGTTCCTCAGATGTACGGCAAATGTGGTTACTGGTAGACTAGCTTAATACCAGCTTAGTAATGGGCAAGAAAAAGAGTCTGGCAATATATTTGATTCCCCTCATCCTAACAACAGACCAATGACAAATGGTTGTAAGATCAAGGAGTATCAGAAATTAAGGTATAAAAATTCATGAAAATGTTGAAAGTTGCTGATGAGCAATAAAGTTCATTTAAACTTTATACCCATCACTGTTCACTGTTTCTATGCTTTTTGAATTCATTACTAAAAGAAGAGCAAGAAAAACAGATATAGCAGCAAATGAGAAAAAACATGAGCATAGCATTAATAATAAAGATGTCACTGCCCAGTGATTATTCTGGGCATCAACTGAAGAAAGAAAAGATCATCAAGTATGAAGAAATGCAGGCATTAAAAAAAAAAAGTGTGAGAAAGATTCAGAAATACGTCACATTCTATTAGGTGCCACAAGCCTGACAAAAATCATTTTCCCACTATATCTGAAAACATTTCTTCACAAACAGACTCCAATGTCCGAGCCTCCCTTCCCAGGGCTACCAAAGAATAAGTCTTTGAACTCTTGGCTCCTTTGCGAGTGGATCTGATCATGATAGAATAGTGAGGAATCCAATACTTTTCAAATATGGAAGCCTTATATAACGCTGAACGGTATACACAGCGCTGTACATTTTGACATTCTCAATATTCATTACAAAAATCTGCAAACAAATCTCTCAAATATTGTATTTTAAAGTTAAATATTGCTCTAGTCAGGATTATTAGTGTAAAAAAAATGAATATAGCCTTCATCAGCTTATCATTCAATTTTATATTTTTACCAATATAACTTCCTCTTGTTTTTCTACTCTCCTTCTTTCTTTATACAGTATGGTTCCCAAAAAAACATTCCTTCAACTGCATTTGTATATTATTGGCAGGAAGCCTGAGATGGGAACCTTCTCAGACTATTTTAGCAATATCACCAAAGAGATAGTCAACACTGATTGATATCCTAGGCATGGTTTCCTATCTATTTTGAAGAACTTCAACTAGACATAAATTCACCTCCCTCTTCCTCACCTCTGCTCCTCATCAATTTCAATGAGAATCAATCACTTAGTTCTACATATACTACTGTGAAGTATGTATGATCCAAAAAATTTTACAATCCAGCTACATTAAAAAAGAGCAAAGGCCACATGGAAACCACCATAATGCAGAAAGTTAACTTATTAATTCATATCGTCTAGTGTCACTTGTTTACGCAAATCTAAAATCAATGTAATGAAAGATAATTATCTCATTAAAATCTAGAAATGAATATTATTACTTAGAAAAAAAATAATCATAAATCTATGATAAAATACTAACCTGATTCCCTTGAGCAAGTAGAGCTTTTAGTCGTACTATTTCAGCTCGAAGCTCACGGATCAGTTTAACGTTAGCATCCTCATTAATAGTAGGCTTGTTGATGATGTTTTTGGCTCTATTTGCATAGCGAAGTGTACTTAAGGTTTCTCCATAATTGATATCAGCAGGTGAAAGAGCTGTGAAGAATGAATTCAGAGAGAAATTAGCACACTATGCTTCATTTAGCAGGAAGTTCATAATTTGAAAGTAAGATTAACTTCTGTTGTGGTTATAGCCAAGAAGAAACTAGGAAAGAGGCGTGGAGGGGCATCATAAAAAAAACAACGTCTAAGTCCCCTTTTGGCCTAAGGCCTTAAACGTTGAAAGTAGAAGCAGGGAAAAGATCCATTATCAAGAAAAATGTCCAAAAGGAGGTTTTTTTTTATAATGGCCTGCCTCTACATTCAGCTGTTTAAACGCCCAGACCACCACACTACATCTAAACATATACCCCATAATGAACCTAAAAAACGCCTAAGCCCCAAACGTCCAACACAAGGGCTTTTAGGCGAAGGAGGAATTTATAATTCTGAATATGCTACCAATATCATATTTTGGAAGCACTTCATAGACATATTCTTTATCTGGAATGGGTCTATAAGTGAACTGGATAAATTCTTCTAACATATTAACAGGTGTGATGTTAACCTTTCACTGAAAATGTAAGCTTGAACCAGATACAATTTTTGGACATTATTATTCAGCATGTGCAAAGGGAGTTTCATACCTCTATCTTTAGAAATCTACCTATAGCTATAATAATATAAAAGGGCATTCCTATCACCCTAAACATCTACATGATAGCATACCAGGAGGTCAAATACTCCGTGTAAAGCAGGAGTGTCAAAGTCCCTCCTCAAGGGCCGCAATCCAGTTGGGTTTTCAGGATTTCCCCAATGAATATGCATGAGATCTATTAGCATACAATGAAAGCACTGCTTGCAAATAGATCTCATGTATATTCATTGGGGAAATCCTGAAACCCCGACTGGATTGCAGCCCTCGAGGAGGGACTGCAACACCCCTGGTGTAAAGCGTTTATGCTTTTCTCAAGCTGACTTTAAACAACAAGCTCGGGCAATGTGTACACGCTTTAAACAAAGAAAATAATCTAATAGTAGCATTAATAGAGCTTATAAGCATGCACTTTGCGCTGATCGTAACTGGCTTTTACTCCCTAAACAGTCCACTCAAAGGCATAATAGTCATTTGTGTCCTCCCATTCTCACCTATAGCTGTTCATTTACGTCAAGCTATAGTTAAGCACTGGGATATGATAAATTTCATTCAGCATTTTCTGAGATCCCTAGGATAGCTTATCAGCGAGATAAAAATCTAGGTCAGTTGCTTAAATTTAGAACTGTTGATCGGAATAGTGTGGGTAATTTAGCACATTTTCAATGTGGCTCCTGTACTTACTGTAGTTATGCATTTCAGACTGATAAGAGTGACAATTCCATCTACATGTAAAATCTTTTATCTTAGGGATTCTACCGATTGTAACTCTAGTCAGGTAATTTACTGTATTTTTTGTCCCTGTCATAAAATGTATAATGGACAGACTAAAAGGGCAGTGAAATTACGTATTGCAGAGCATCTTAGCTACATTAGTCATGTTAGAATGGAAGCGCCATTGGTAGCGCATTGGCAGGAGAAACATCATGCCATTTCTGATCTGAAGTTTGTAGTTTTTAAAACGTTTCAATTTTCCCCAGGGAGGGGATGTTCCCACTATCTGACATATCAGGAGCAAAGATTGATTTTTGCATGGGGTACTGTGGTCCCGGTTGGCCTTAATAAGGAAATAGAATGGACTGTCCTTGTGAAAACCTGTTTCCAATTCCTGCTTTAAAGTATAAATTGAGTTCACCTGTGGTTTCTCCTGCATGGTAGCTGCCGATAAGTACCATGTTTTATTTGGACTCATTATTATGTTATGGATATTGATTTTCAGTATGTTGTTCTCCAAGAGAAGTTCTTTCCTTCTGAAGAAGCTTTATAGTGAAACATGAGGTTGTGTAAAGGAAAGGAATATCATTGTTTTGGATATCTATTTGAGTTTGTTCATGTTTTTTCACTGGGGGACTGACAAGTCAAGTTCAGCAACAACGTTCACCAGCTACCTTTAATCAGCAAAGAACTGAAACATCTATACTGAGAGAGGTGTCTCTCTTTGAAAATTCCTTTTGATATGCTGATAGTTTTCTTTTTCTCCAGCCATTGGGTTGGTTAGCTAGGCTGGTGCAAAGATGTTTTAAATATACCGCTGCTTGCTTGGTTGGTATAATATACTGAGCACTTCAAAAAAATGTGTTTTGGTAATTAGTGAGATTTTTCGCATGGTTTTGAAGATAAATAGTGACAAATTATATATTTGCCTGTCAATTCTTAGATTAAGATTCTCTTTAAAAGTTTTTCTTTAGCCCACCAGGAACAAACACCCTCAATAATATGGACTACAAAAATATGATATATCTTAATTATTTTATGTTATTATCTTTGTTTTTGCTTGTAATTTCTCTTGAGATGTATAATAATAAAGCAATTTAAAAAAAAGAAAGACACCTTCAACTTGCATGTAGTAGGAGGAGCATGTGCACAGAGCAGAGGAGGAGGCAGAGCTGAGAAAAGTAGATGTTTTCCATACAACTCACATTGGTTCAAAACTCATATGCCCTTTGCACTAGAACTACACATATATCCAAAATAACCAGATCGATTAACAGTTTTTAATACTAGAACATTGGCACATTAACTGATATTCTAACCAAAACACTTCTGCCAATATACTTTCCCATTTGACCATTTTATAAACAGGAATATTTTGAACCTTCAGTGGCAGTTAGTACAGAATATAACTGGGAGAACAAAAGCAGAATCAGAAACAGCAACTAATCAATTAATTGTATTGCCTCATCATCAGCACATTTATGAGACCTTTACCTATAAAGATTCTCAATTAAAAAGAAGCTATAGCTACTGACAATGGACTGGATTACAATGTGATTTTTGTTCTAATCGGCAGAATCATTAATTGAAAAACCGAAACATCATTTTTCATAAAGTAGCCATTTAGGAGTGTGTCAGACCAACCACTCAGAAGTAAGTCAGATATAAATAAAAAGATCCTAGTACTTACTGGCAATCATTATGGTTTTGGAGTTTCCACCAAGGCTGTCTTTTAACAGCCAGGTCAAAACAGAATCCCTGTAAGGCACAAATACTTGTTTCTTCTTTGCAAGAGGATTTGTTGCATCCTGACACAAATCAGCTGTTGAAGCAGGGAAAAAATAAATTGCAAAGCTTCAATTTATTTTCTATAAAACATGAAAAACTTTTAGGACATAATTTTTTTGCAACAGACATGCTGAAGTAAGAAAGAATGAATTTGGTGACATACCTAAGGCAGAAATTACATTTCCCAGAGTAACCAGAGATTTGTTTATATTCCCTCCTTCCTTTAATCTCACTCCTGTAGCACCACTAGCATCTGCTCTCTCACTTCCTGCAAGATCCACCAAATGGATCTTGCTAACAGTTTCACAAGGCATTTCTGCATCAAATTTAGCCTAAGGGAACATTTAAAAATTATAATTAACATTAAAGCATAACAAACTCAATGTATACATTGATTTAATTCCATGTTCTATTCCTAACATGCTCTCATTTCTTTCTTGTTGAAAGACTGAAAAAGAAAACCTACAGTAACACTGGATTAGGAACTGGTTGAGTAGAAGGCAGCAGAGGGCAGTGGTCAATAGAGATCGCACGGAGGAAAGGGATATTAACAGAGGTGTGCCACAAGATTCGGTTCTTCGGACTGTTCTTTTTAAACATTTTTGTTAAGCAATATTGCTGAAGGGCTTTTAGGTAAGATTTGCCTCTTTGCAGATGATACCAAAATTTTCAACAGAGCAGACACCCCTGATGGTGTTGATAATATGATTAAGAACATAAGAATCTAACAAGACTTGGAGAAAGGTCCCAAATTTGGCAGCTAAGATTTAATGCTATGAAATGCAAGGTTATGCATTTGGGCTGCAAAAACCCCAAAGAAATGGTACAGTTTAGGAAGTGAAGAACTTTTGTGCGCAAAAGAGGAGCGGGACTTGGGTGTGATAGTATGTGATGATCTTAAGGTGGCCAAACAGGTTGAAAAGGTGATGGCGAAAGCTAGGATGATACTCTGGAGCACAGGAAGAGGAATAGCCAGTAAGAAAAAGGAGATACTGATGCCCCTATATAAAAGACTCTGGTGAGGCCTCATTTAGAATATTGTATACAATTTTGGAGACCGCACCTTCAAAAAGATACGAGCAGGATGGAGTTAGTTCGGAGAAAGGCTACTAAAATGGTCAGATGGTATTTGTCATAAGGTATATGGGGACAGACAAAGATCTCAATATGTATACTTTGGAAGAAAGGCAGGAGAGGGGAGAAATGATAGAGACGAAGCTCCTCAGTATCTCACCTCTCTCCCCACACTCTCCTCCGGGCACTCCGCTCATCAAGTAAGTCTCTCTTATCTGTACCCTTCTCCTCTATGGCCAACTCCAGACTCTGTCCCTTCTACTTTGCTGCACTGTATGCCTGGAATAAACTGCCTGACTCAGTACATCAAGCTCTGTCTCTGGCAGTATTCAAATCTAGACTCAAAGCCTACTTCTTTGAAGCTGCTTTCAAATTCCAAACTCCAACCCACCTGCTAAGCACCAACATCTGTCTTTCATTCCCTCTGTAATTCCCCCCCCCCCCCAACACACACACACATGAGCACTGTTTATAGATACCCTGCTTTGTTGAGCAGGGATTGTCTTCTATGTTTTGATGTAAAGTGCTGCATATGTCTAGCAGCGCTATAGAAATGATAAGTAGTAGTAGTAATAAATACTTATGTGGCATAAATGTAAATGAGGCAAGTCTCTAAAGGAAACTGCAATGAGGGGGCATACGATGAAGGTGAAAGAGGATAGATTCAGAAGTAACCTCAGAAAATACTTTTTCATGGAAAGGATGGTAAATGGTTGGAACAGACTACCAGTGGAGGTGGTGGACTGTCTAACCAGTCAATCGGGACGCACGTTTTTTTGGGGGGGGAGGTTTAAACACTCTGAGGCAGGCTGCCTACACCATAGGTGTCTGTCGTGGTTGAGGGAGACACGTAGGGGTGCTTAAGCTCGCTCAAAGCTAGGCGTAGTTTCGCCCGGAAGTGGCTTTGGGTGAACTTAAGCAGCCCTAAGCGTCTCCCTAGGGCCTCAATAGGCACCTGAAATGTAGGCCACTCCACCCCCCAAACCATTTCCAACAGTTTCTGCCCCCTCTCCCCCACCTATCTTCCACCAGCATCTGCCCTACCCCATTTTTACCAGTATCTACATCCTCTCTCTCCCCAAACCCCACATCCACCAGTGTTTGCCCCCTAGCATCCCCATCATTGCTACTGCTTTCCCAAAGAAGCAGCAGCAGCAGCAGCAAACTGAAACAAACCAGCTGCAGGATCTTTCTGTTTATATCCACGGCTACTGACTCTACCTCAGAAGAAGTGACATCAGATAGGGCGAGTTGGCAGCCGTGGTATATACAGGAAGGTCCTGCTGCCGGTCTGTTTCAGTTTGCTGCTCCTGCCGCTTCAGGAAAGCAGAAGCAACAGCATAAGGTGATGGTCCCAACCACACCAGCTAAGTGGTAGGGCTGAACGACCGTGCGGCCTCCTGCTAAAAGGTGAACAGCCGTACAACTTAGAGGGAACATCGGTTGGATCTCTAAGAGAGAGGAGGGATAATAGATGGCATGGTTAGGCAGACTAGATAGGCCTTCATTTTTCTTTGTTTCTATGTTTCTAGCACTATGGGGACTGGCTTTTTTAAAGCATGCTAAGAAATTAGTGAAGGACTTAGTGCACGATGTTAGCATAACCAATATCAGCCAGCACCCTAAAATTCCTGTGCTTCTGGCTGAGGTATGAGGGCAGGAGCAGGATGGGTTATGGGCAGAGAAGAGGCCTGAACTGCAAAGTGCAGTTAGCATATGCAAGTCATCACCTGTACAATTCCTTTGGATGCACTTCATCAGACAGCTTCTCAAGGGAGAGAAGACAGGGACATTTTATAACTTAGCACCTCTGTTCTGTTCTGGGAACCCAGGTTCTATTATAGAATACTAGTATCAGTGCATCTGATGTTTAGATAGCTGCAATTACACTGGCCATAAAGCTAAGTGCAGGAGCTTAAATGTGAAACTGCCCAAATAACTTACAGTATTAAGTTATATGTGCAACTGGAAGCCCCTGTCCATGTCTCTTTTTTCATTTGGGGTTTTTTTTTTTTTTTTAATTAGCTCATGTTATCTCCAGTAAGGCCCACAGAAATAAAATGAGTCTGATGGCAGATTAACATGCATTTTTTCACAATTTAAATAGTTGTATTTTTAGTTTCAACAATTTTTATTAATGACTTCACAACTGTACAATAAAGAAAATTTAATGGTACAAAGCATGTCATCCAGTTTTATATTTCACCTACCTCCCCCCTACTTTAATGCAAAACAGTGTATGAAAAATATACACACTCATATAGAAATAGCAGTGCAATATCAACTGTGATTGATAGATCAAATCACATGAATCAAGAAATATCAACTAAGTACTCACAGTGAGAGACGTTAACCAATATTGTAACAACAAAGTTATAACAGCAATTTAACAATGGCTGAATGATATATTGTCTAGCCATTATGCAGCGCTATCACCATGAACATGTCAATCAATATGCAAATAATCAATAGGGTAGTCTCTATTCAGTCCACATACCAATGTAGTCTTTGGTATTAAGGTGTGACATGATCTTATTTTTTTTCAGACTGAAAATTAATCGGACTACCGTGTTTTGTATAATGTGGAGTCTATGAAGATTTTTCTGATAACTTGCTAAGTAAACTATATTACAGTAATTCAAATTAATAATTAGAATTAATAACTGTACCAACGGTCTAAAAGAAGAAACATCAAAATATGGTCTAATAGTCCGTAATTTCCACAACATATAGAAACTTTTCCTTACTAAAGCATCTGTATTTGCCTTCATAGTGATATTTCGATGCAAAATAACCCCTAGAAGTTTTATATAGTATAGTAGGATTAATAGAGTACAAAATTCCATTCAAATTTATACTCGTCTCTATTTCTTTCTTCTTGCAAGGAGTAGCATAGAAGAATTTTGTTTTTTTCTTTATGAGTTGTTTTTTTTTTCATTTTAATGTTTATTAGTTTTCATTTTCATGATCAACAAAAATCAACCATTTTAACAGTTACACTTCAAATATCAAAGAAGTAACAATAAAATTAAATCATTGGAAAATATCTTCAATTGTACTGTTAGTTAGTCCACTATATTAAGGAGTGAGCTTTAAGAAAAATCGGTATAGTTATAAATCATTAAACATTCTTAGGTAAACAAAGAATAGACCTGAATCACACTTAGGGCCCTTCTAATTAAGAGCCTTCCTGTTGCAAGTTATTCGGGTTATCAGCAGTAGACACCTCATTAGCTGAAATAAATCTTGACAATTGTGAAGATTCAAAAAATACATATCTAGTTCCCTGGAAATTAATTATACATTTACAAGGAAATCTAAGTACAAACATTGCCCCCAATTTTAACACCTGGGGGCGGAGAATTAAGAATTGCTTCCTCTTTCTCTGGGTTACTCTAGATACATCTGGATACATTCTAATTTTATTCTTCATAAATTCTGTATCTTTAAATTTAAAAAATATTTTCAGTAACCACTCCCTATCAGATTCCAGTGCTAGTTGTACAAAAAGCGTAGCCACAGTTATCTGATCAGAATCTGATCTTTCTAAAATATTAGTCAAATCTAGTACATCTAAAGTTCCTTCCACAGGAACCTGTTGTTCTTCAGCCATTTTCTTCTTTCCAGTTGGAAGATAATAAATTCTAACTACCGGTGGGTAGGATGTTTGTGGTATTTTCAAAACTTCAGTGAGATACCTTTTGAACAGGTCAAGTGGTGAAACCAATAACAATTTAGGAAAATTAATTAACCTCAAATTTTTACTTCTTGACGTATTCTCCAGCATCTCAAGTTTAAAATTAATATTCCCATTATCTTTCATTAATAGCTGATTTTGCACAGTCAAAGTGTCTAAGTTTTGTCTATGTTGCAGGACATCTGCCTCCATTTTATCGACTCTTTGATGTAATTGTGTAGTATCCAGGAATATTCCAGAACAGTATGAAGTTAAATTTTGCATCTGAGTTCCCAATGAGGTTTGCAATTCGGAAATAGCTTCCCAAATTGAATTTAGGTCTATTACAGCTGGTTTTTTCAAAGGAACTACTGTAAACGGTTTAATTTTCACAGTACCTGAAAATTGCTGTTCTGGAGATTGACTCTGCTGATCCCCTACCAAACTCACAATCTCACACTGTGGCAGTTGTGTTCCTCCGGTGGTCAAGACACTCTGGACAGCCTGATCTTCCCCTTCTTCGCTGTCCTCCGAGTCTGCCGCCTCACTTGCCTCGCTCGTCGCATTCAGCGACAAACATGGGCGTGGCTGCACTGGCGTGCTGCGCTCCTCCAGCCAAGGCTCTCTCCTCCGGCATTCCACCTGGGCGTCGCTCGATGAAAAGATCCATCGGACCAGGTAAAGTTGCTCCTCCTGACCCGGGCTCCGAAGGAAAAACCTGAGTCTTTGACTTACGTTTCACCATAATTAATCCACAGACCCGACGGCGTTCCACCAAGTTCCTTCAGGTCGCCATCTTAGTTAAGCTCCTCCTAGTCAGGCTCATGAGTTTTAACTTAAATTCAGTCATCCATAATTCTACAGTTGGCATTGTGGTGGAAATAGCACAGTTACTTATTGTAAAAGGTATAAACCAGGGACAGCAGGCAGATATTCTCACATGTGGGTGACGTCATCCACGGAACCCCGGTACGGACAGCTGCTAAAGTGTTTGTGCACTTTAAGAACTTTAGAAAGTTTGCAACTGACAACACCACGCATGCACGAGTGCCTTCCTGTCCAATGTAGGCGTACGGCTCCTCAGTTCAGATAGCCAGCTAAGAAGCCAACCAGGGGAGTTGGGTGGGTTGTAATAATATCAGCCTGCTGTCCCTGAATAACACCCATTATGGTAAGTAACTGAGCTTTATCCCAGGACAAGCAGGCAGCATATTCTCAAATGTGGGTGACCTCCAAGCTAACCAGAATGGGATGGTGGGAGTGTTGGCATTTAAGAAAATAAATTTTGTAATACTGCTTGGCCAAAGTGGCCATCCCATCTGGAATAGGATTCCAGACAGTAATGTGAAGTGAAGCTATGAACCGAGGACCAAGTAGCAGCACTGCAAATTTCATCAATAGGAGTAAATCGAAGGAAAGCTACTGAAGCTGCCATAGCTCAAACTTTACAGGCTGTGATTCGACCTTCTAGTTGCAGCCCAGCCTGAGCATAACAAAACAAGATGAAAGCAGCCAACCAATTGGAAATAGTCCTTTTGGAAACAGGATGCCCCAACTTGTTTGGATCAAAAGAGACAAAAAGTTATGGAGAAGATCTATGTGATTTAGACCTTTTCAAATAGTAGGCCAAAGCACGTTTGCAGTTCAGAGTATGAAGAGCTGTTTCCCCAGGATGAGAATGAGGCTTGGGAAAGAACACTGGGAGAACAATTGATTGATTGAGATGAAACTCCGTAACAACCTTGGGCAGGAATTTTGGATGTGTGCGGAGGACTACCTTATCATGATGAAATACTGTAAATGGTGGGTCCCCTACCAAAGCTTGAAGTTCACTGACTCTGCAAGCAGACATGAGAGAAATGAGGAAAACTACTTTTCAAGTGAGATATTTCAGATGAGCCATAGGCATTGGTTCAAATGAAGGCTTCATGAGTTTAGCAAGTACAACATTAAGATCCCATACCACTGGAGGGTGGTTTGAGAGGTGGTTTAACACTGAATAGACCTTCCATAAATTTGGAAACCACAGAGTGAGCAGATAGAATTTTTCAATCTAATGGTTGATGAAAAGCAGCAATTGCACTAAGATGGACTCTAATGGAAGTAGATTCGAAGCCATCTAATGATTTAAAAAAACAGCAATTGCACTAAGGTGGACTCTAATGGAAGTAGATTCGAAGCCATCTAATGATTTAAAAAAACAGCAATTGCACTAAGGTGGACTCTAATGGAAGTGGATTTGAAACCAGACTGAAATAATTAGGGAAGATAATCTAGAACTAAAACAAGGAGGTGGATCGTAGTTTGTGACGATTAAGATTGTACCAAGCAGAAAAGAGTCAATTTTTGAGTATAACATTGTCTTGTGGCTGGTTTTCTGGAAGCATCCAAGATGTCCCTGACAGATTGAGAAAACTGAAGGTCAAATGAAGTCAGCCCGAGAGATACCAAGCTCTCAGGTGTAAAGACTGAAGGTTGGGATGAAGAAGAGAACCGTGACTGTGTGAGAAGAGATGGAAAAATTGGCAGAAGAAATGGCTCCCTGATACTGAGTTGAAGTAGAAAGGAGAACCAAGGTTGTCTGGGCCACCGAAGAGCTATCAGAATCATGATGGCAGATTCCTGTTTGAGCTTGACAGGCGTTTTGAGAATAAGTGGAAATGGAGGGACCGCATAAAGGAACTTGTTTGTTCAGTCCAGGCAAAATGCATCTGCCTCCAGGCGATGAGGAGAGTACGGTCTGGAATGATACTGGGGCAGCTTGTTGTTGGGGGGAGACACAAAAAGGTCTACCTGAGGGGTTCCACTTTGAGAAAAAATTGGATGGAGAGCTGATGAGTTCAGTATCCATTCATGAGGTTGAAGAATGCGACTTGTTTGTCCACTAGTGAATTTTGCTCTCCTTAAATGTAAACAGTCTTCAGGAAGATGTTGTGAATAATTGCCCAATTCCAAATCTTTTGAGCTTCCTGGTAGAGGAGAAGAGATCCTGTTCCTCCCTGCTTGTTCACGTAGTATATAACTATTTGATTGTCTGTACAAATAAGAATGATCTGATTTAGAAGAAGATGCTGAAAAGCCTTGAGAGCATTGAAAATCACTCTGAGTTCCAAAGGATTTATATGATGGCGACGATCTGTGGCAGACCAAAGACCTTGAGTATAGAGACCATTCAGGTGAGCTCCCCAAGCGTAGGTTGACAAATATGTTGCGAGAACCTTTTAATGAGGAGGTGTTTGAAACGGCAAACCTCTGGAAAGATTGAAAGAAAGAATCCACCACTGAAGACATTGTCATAGAGAAGATGTTACTGTAATGTGCTGGGAAAGCGGATTGACAGCCTGCAATCACTGAGAAGCCAACGACCACTGAAGGATTTGTAGGTGAAGTCTGTTAAAAGGAGTCATGTGAATTGTAGACAAAGGATCCTTGATGAGCCAATCATCTAGATAGGGGAAAGACTTGAAAACCTTGAGTTCGCAAGGCTGCTACCACCACCAGGCACTTGGTGAAAACTCTGGGAGCTGATACGAGATCAAAAGACAGAACCTTGTATTGGTAACTGGTATGGAATAGGGAGAATCCCAATTTTTTCAGAGAGTTTCCTTTAGGATGCCATGTAAATGAAGTTTAATAAAAAGTTCTTTAGGAGGATGTTTATAGTCCATAGTCTCTATAAATTCCAAAGACTTGGAATTTGCTTCCAACTTAACAGCCATGTCGTTACTCATTTGCCTGATAAAGTGAGCAAATGAGACTGGTTCAGAATGAGATGGCTCTCTGAGAAGTGGTGCGAGGAGAATGCTCTGAATGAGAATCGTAAGCCTCTGTAGTAGAAGGAGAGACATCATGAGTAGAATCAAGATGAAGGTCTAAATCCACAGGAATTGAAGAAGATCGGTACTGGCGCTTGGCTCGGAACTGATCTGATTGAGTAAGCGAGACAGATTTCTTGCGCTTGTCTGATCACTTGGGAGAGATGTATCGTGACTTGGAAGAGTGCTTGCTAGATTTACTTGAGTGCAGCCTTGGAGAAGAATGACATGAATGACTGGAGCGATGTCCAGAAGAATGACATTTCTGATGCTTAATGCCTCGGAGAAGGAGAACGGTGCCTTGAAGAGCGATGTCTGAAGGTATGGCTCAATGATGATGATCGGTGACGAGAATGACGTGGTACCGATGAAGCAGTGGTGGTATCTGCATCTCGCATGGAGCAACACTCAGACTGGGCTGGTACCGAAGGAGCCGACATGGGGGTAACTAGTTGAATATGTTCCCAAACTCCATTGAAAGAGAGCATCGAGCTTCTCCTTAAAAGCTTGCACCGACACCTGTGGCTTGGACGTAGATATGAACAGTGCCGTGGCTCACTCTGGAGAGAATGACATGGATGAAGATGCATCCTTTGAAGTTGAAGTGAGCCGCATCAATGGTCTCTGGCCAGTACGACTAGACTCGATACCTTAGAGGCCTGAGACACATAAGAACATAAGAATTGCCGCTGCTGGGTCAGACCAGTGGTCCATGGTGCATACCAGTCAGCTCCCACGATGGCCTTTAGGTCAAAGACCAGTTCCCTGAGTCTAGCCTTACCTGCGTACATTCTGGTTCAGCAGGAACTTGTCTAACTTTGTCTTGAATCCCTGGAGGGTGATTTCCTCTATAACAGCCTCCGGAAGACTGTTCCAGATTTACACCACTTTCTGGGTGAAGAAGAACTTCCTTACGTTCGTACGGAATCTATCCCCTTTTAACTTTAGAGAGTGCCCTCTCGTTCTCTCTACCTTGGAGAGGGTGAACAAGCTGTCTTTTTCTACTAAGTCTATTCCCTTCATTATCTTGAACGTTTTGATCATGTCATCTCTCAGTCTCCTCTTTTCAAAGAAGAGGCCTATTTTCTCTAATCTCACTGTAAGGCAACTCCTCCAGCCCCTTAACCATTTTAGTCTCTCTTCTCTGGACCCTTTCGAGTAGTACTATGTCCTTCTTCATCAACCAGTGCTGGACGCAGTATTCCAGGTGAGGGCGCACCATGGCCCAGTACAGTGGCATGATAACCTTCTCCGATCTGTTTGTGATCCCCTTCTTAATCACTCCTAGCATTCTGTTTGCCCTTTTCGCCACCGCCGCACATTATGCGGACGGCTTCATTGACTTGTCTACCAGTACTCCCAAGTCTCTTTTCTGGGGGGTCTCTCTGAGTACTGCACCAGACATCCTGTATTCATTTTTAAGATTTTTGTTAGCAACATGCATCACCTTACACTTATCCACGTTAAACCTCATTTGCCATGTCGCAGCCCATTTCCCGTCTGGGAAGCTGGTGACTTCTTAGCTGGCTTACCTTATGGTGTTATAGTCTGCGACACCGACATGTAAGCAGGTACCTCAGATGATGGTGATGCATTGACGTTGATGGCTAGGATGGCTTTGGTGGTATCTGTGAGCCCTCCATGGTACCGAAAAGTAATCTTTGTTGAATAAGGTGGCTTTTGATAGACCACTTCTGCAGGGTCAAACAGTGCGTACAAGACTCCACGCGATGGTCTGGACCAAGGCACTGAATGCACCACTTGTGTGGGTCTGTTAACGAAATAGTGTGGTGGCACCTGCCGCTCTCTTTAAAGCAAGTCAATGGATGGGACATGGAAGTGAAAACCGCCTCAGCCAAATCGAAAACCGAAAGCTGAGGTGAAAATGAAGAACCCACTTTAAGAAAACCAGCCATGAAAAAATAGAGAAAAATAAGTATTCTCTTTTTTTTTCATTATATTAAGAACAGCAGTTAGAAAGAAAAATAGAATAAGAGACAAAAAAAACCCCCAAAAACACACGAGTGGGAAGGCAAGAAAAACGTACAACGTTTCACACACGACTTTGTAGCGGAAAACTGAGAGCTAAGGAGCCGCTTGCCTATTTTGGGTGAGAAGGCACTTGCAATGTTCGGTGCAGTCAGTCGCAAACTTTCTAAAGTTTTTAATGTACACGAACACTTTGACAGCTGTCCGTACCAGGGTTCCATGCATAGATTGAGAGAATATATTGGAATTGCAAGAGTAATATCATCAGCATAACTGTAAAATGTTACACCTAACTTAGATAACCTATGTCCCAGAGATGACAAATAGACATTGAAGAGTAAAGGAGAGAGAGGAGATTCCCGAAGAACTCTGAAAGAATTAGTCCATGTGTTAGAAAATACATTACCAAATCGGACCCGGTAGTTAAGAAAATGCAGAAAGCCCTGAAACCATTTAAGGACATTACCAGAAATGCCCAAAGCATCCAAACATCTAAGTAGTTAACACTGATCAAGAAGATCAAATGCACTGCACTGCTTTCCCTATTCCATTCCCCCTAAGAGGAATGTGTGTATAAGGTACCATGTTAACTGCTGTTAACACACAGCAAAATTTACATTAAGCACCTAAAGCAGGTTAGTAAATAACCCTATAGTATTGAGTATCATCAAGTTTCTGAAACTTGAAGCCTGCCAGCACACTCCAAAGGGATAGAGGAGCATAATCAAAAGAAACGTCTAAGTCTGATTCAGACATATGGCGCTAGACGCCCAAAGTTGGCATTGGTAAAATGTACATTCTTGAAAAATACATCTAGAATTTTTTTTTTCTGAAAATCACCTATCTGGACGTCCATGCCATGGATCGTCCAGACTGCCAATAAGTCTATCTTTATACCACATTTTCGACCAAAAATTTGTCTAAGTCCCAAACACCCAGAACAAGACCCTTTAGACACGGGAGGGGCCAGCATTGTGATGGATTGGCCACCCAGACATGGTAACAAAGCAGTGAGGCACCTTAAAGGGCACTGCTGTGAACTTCACAAAATGGGTGCCACAAAAACATCTCACCAGAACTCCCTTATAGAATATAGTGAGCCCCCCCAAAAAAACAAACTATTGATTTGCATGACAAATGTTAATGTCTGATTTTGTATGTTCATATGTAACTCACCCTGGATAAGGGCGGGGAAGAAATAAACAAACAAACACTATACCCACCTGTCTACAACCCCAATAGCCCTTATGGCTGCAGGTGGCACCTATATGGCAGTACAGTAGTTTTGGGGGAGGGTTTGGTGGGCTCACTAAAATTCACTACTATCTAGTTAAGTGGATAAAGTTAAAGTCAGACTACATAAAAAACCCCCTAAATTTAACTTGGCAGCATATTCAGCAGTCCAACTTAACCAAATATCCTGATATTGAATACTGGCCCCTACATGACATCTATTTACTGCTAAAATTAAATTACTAGGGAGATACTTTAGAAGATAAGTGCACAATAGTGTTATTCATGATGGGAGTAAAACAATTTCATTGTCGTAATTCCATACCAACAAAGGCTCACAGAGCAATTACTCATGTCTACCATCCTCCTAAAAATAAAATCCATTAAATAACTGCAAATTGCTGCAATTGTAGGTTCAGAAAGAAATTCAAACACTACATGTGCAATTCTTATTAGCACAAAACACTCAACACCACAACCTGGCCTTCTTGTTCTTTTAATAACAAAAGTAGTAATTATTTCTCAAAGGGATCTGGCTAACAGCCTGCACATTTCAATTAACAATAAAACATTTCTGTGTAAACCATATCAAAGTCTCATTTCACTTTACCTGAGTGAAGTTGACTGTGAAAATGGCATGGGACCTGCTGCTGACATCATTCATTCCTGTTGCAGCTGTTGTTCGATTAATATTTCCTGCATCCATAAGCTCTTCTACATCACCATAATTTTGGACAAGATGTTTTGACAAATCTTGGAAAAATATCAAAATAGATCAAGAAGGGTTAGAGAGAAGATACTGAGGGAAGTATAATTATTACAAACATCTAACACACTTTGAAACACAAATTATGCTAACATGACCAAAGACAACTCATAGAAACTGCAAAGATCTGCATTTGATTCCAGGGTCAAGCTCCTACTCCTCTGGCTGTAAATGCTGCTTGTATACTTCCAAACCTACACAGTAAGAGAAACTAAAAAATAAATATACATACTGCTTTTGTTACCTAATGGCCTGCCAAACAGCAGCACTGAAAATGGTTCTGCATTGCTATACAGTATAAAGTTTTCCTGACTATACATACACTATTAAGAGATGTTTGAAATGTGAAATTGTTTAACATGTAGATCTCTATCACCTGCTCAATAAATTATTCTCAATGGTGCACTGAGGAAAAAACGAGAAAGCCAATACAACTTTAGCACAAAAGGTTACTGCTAAAGTTCCAGATGATATTTTAAAAATTTACACCAAATTATTTGGTTATAATGATGGTGGAAGGATGGGTTCTATGGCAGTCTCATGCTCTGATGAACAAGCTTGCCAAAATGACAAAAATACTAGTTACCCGCTTCCACTGATTTCTCACAATTTTTTTTTTTTAATTCTTTAAATATTCAGTAGTCAGGGCGAAGAGATATATCAAGTGAAGTAAACAGATCATACTTCAAACAAGAAAAAGTTCACATGAAAACATTCACAATCAATAGATAATACCGAACTAAGATCAGATTATCTAAGCTCCAACACCACGGTAAAAAAAAAAAACAAAAAAACAACGTGGTGGGAGCGATTTTTGTTTTATGGACGATTCTCAGCACAATAGCATGCAAATTATATACATGCTATATGTGTGGAAAATCGCCAGTAAAGGGAGAGAGGAACCCGGCACTTGCTCAGAAGAGCAATCACTAACACAGCTCCTCCTCCTGCCTGCCTCAAAAATTTTTTTTAAAAAAGCAGCCCCTGCTCTACCTCCCTGATCCGGCAAACAGGGAGAGCAGGGGCTGCTTTTTTAATGGGTGCAGCTGTTGTGTGTACACAACACACACACATGAGCTGTGTCTATAATAAAAAGATCCCCCCCCCCTCTCCCAACATCAAGGTACTTTTTTTTCTGAAATATCAGCAGGAGGGATGCTTACTTCCTCCTGCTGCAGAGTCAGGGGGACCTCCACAGCAAGCTCCACCAACCCCCACCACACCAAGCCTGGTGGTCTAATGGGTCATCCCCTCTCCTCCAACCCCCCTCTCTGACCCCCCCCCCATACCTTTTTTAGAAGACCAGCAGGAGGGATGCTCACTCCATCCCACCAGTAGGCCCGCCTCTTCAAATGGCAGACTTTCCCCTTACCAGTGCACCCTGGGATGCACTGGGAAGTGGCCTAAGGCCCTGATTGGACCAGGTGCCTAAGACTCCTCTCAAGGCCACTATGAGGTACACGAGGGGAGGCAGGAGGGAGGTAAAAAAATTGTTAAAGTCGGCTTGGACAGGAGATGGGAGGGATCCTTCTTGTTCCAGACTACTAGGTCATATGGCAGGACGGCGGAGGCCTTCAATAAGTCTGGGAGGGGGGCAGGTGGGCGATGACTCGAATATAAGATGAGACCCCCATTTTTTTGGGATCCAAAAATCTCATCTTATATTCGAGTATATATGGTACTATATGTAGGTACTTTCTCTGTCTCTAGAGTGTTCACAATCTAAATTCTGTACCTGGGGCAACAGAGGGTTAAGTGACTTGCCCAGGGTCACAAGGAGCTGCAGTGGAAACTTAACTCTGTTTCCAGGTTCTCATCCCACTGCATTAATCATTAGGCTTCTACTCTACCACCTGGTGACTGCATGTTGTCATGTTTGCTGACACCCCCCCACCCTCTCAGGCTCCCCTCGGGAATAAGTGCTAATGCTTCTGTTTGCTGGCCAGGACAGTGCTTGCCCTTCCCCCACTGGTGTCACAAGGGTGTGCAGTGAAGCAATCAGTTCCAGCACTAGTACAGGGAGTGAATGCTCGGTGTTCAAAGTTTCCAATGGCCAGTGCCTATATATTGTCATCTTTACTGACCCCTCTCGGGAAGAACAGCACTAATATGTCTAGTTCCCAGCGGAGACTGTGCTGTCACAGAGATATGCTGTAAAGAAGCCAACTCCAAACTGACAAAGGAGTGTGATTAAGGAACTTCTTAGTGCGAACTTTAGATGAACAATGGAGTCCAAGCTAAAAGTGATCAGTGGCGGGGGGGGGGGGGGGGAGGGGAGGGGGCTGAGACAGCAGCAGCCCTCTTCCTGCAAGGTCCTGTACCCCCACCCATCCTGTATATGCTTGCTTTCTGTGACACAGAGCAAGCATGATGGAGGTTCGTCCCCTGCGCAAGCTCGGTATTTGCACATATGCGGGGAGAGAGCTTCCCTCGTGCATATTTCACAAAACAAAGCAAAGCATCTACACGGTAGAAGAAACATTTGGCTGGCACAGCAACAGTGGTCCAGAAAAAAAGTGTTTCTGATTGCTGGCTTAGTGAGGAGGGGTTCTGGAGCCCCAAAAGCTCAGCAGGTGCCGAATTTCACAAGAGTTTGCGAGATTATTTGCACACGCACAAGCTGCACTGCCTCCAATGCTTACCTTACATTCTGGAACATTGCCCGCCTCACTGCTGTAACCTCATGCAAGCGCTTTCCTGCGTCTGTATGCGATTGTCCTCTCCACTCCACCTCACAATCGTGTATAGACACAGAAAAGCACTTGCGTGAGGTTACAGCAGTGAGGCGGGCAACATTCCAGAACAATGGTAACATACCGAGGGCCTCAAAATAGTACCTGGCAGGCCACGAGTTTGAGACCACTGGTTTAGTACATGATGATTTAATTAATGTTAGACTGTTTTATATGATTTACTTGTTTCTAATAAACCAGATATATTATGCCTTCCTGAATCATAACTGACTAATACAGATACCATGTTGATTAATCATATTAATCTTTCCATGTTTTGAACTGTAGCTAAATCTCATATTGAGCCCTACTGATGCTTTATCTTTGCTCTCTGCTACTGATATTGGATTGATGGATGTTTTACTTTATGAACTTTGACAGCTACAATTTATACAATTTACCATAGTGCTCATCTACAGTCCTCTAGGCTTTTAACATTTTGATAACTATTTTATTAGATTTTAATATACACGTTGATGAAGCTCCTATGGATGCAATATGTGATAGTTTTTTGTTTTTTTTTACAATTGTCAGCAGATGGTTTTGTTCAGTTGGTAAGTAATCCTACACAAAATATGGGCATTTGCTGGATCTTGTGTTTTTAGAGAGTTCTAGAGCAGGGCTGCCCAAATCCGGTCCTCGAGATCTACTGGCAGGCCACGTTTTCAGGATATCCCCAATGAACATGCATGAGAGAGATTTGCATATCAAGAAAGCAGTGCAGGCAAATCTTTCTCATGCATATTCATTGTGGATATCTTGAAAACCTGGCCTGCCAGTAGCTCTCGAGGACCGGACTTGGGCAGCCCTGTTCTAGAGCATTTAGCAATGTACATTTTATAAAGGTAGCATGATCAAGTTATAGGTCTTATTTCCTACTATAGTGAGGAAGTAACCGATTAATAATTCTGCTATGTATCACAAATGAACTTATGAAATGAATTATTGAAACTATGTTGGATCCCCTGCTTAATATTGAAATCTTGGATAGTGATGACGACAAAGATTCTGACATTTATACCATGGCTGCTTATAATGATCATCTTAAACATAAATGGAGTCCCACAAGGCTCACCAATACCTCCTGTACTACATAACATTTATTTAAGAGCATTGGGGAATAATTTTCCCTCGACCAAGGATCATATCTTCTCTTATGCAAATGACATCTTCACTCTCTGCATAGCCAAAGAATCCTTCATTAGCACCATAATAAACCTGAAAAATACTATAACGACCTAAGTACTTGGACGATGAGAGACCCTCCTGCCCATAGTGTGCACCCTTCCCCGCAGCCCTGAACGGCACCCCCTAACCCCACAAACCCCTGACACCCCCCTTAACTTACATTAAGTTGGTCGGACAGACGGGTCCCAAGCCCGTCCGCCCGGCAGGCCCACTATCCTCCGAATGGCAGGCCTTTGGCCTGATTGGGCCAGGCGCTTAAGGCCCCACCTATTAGAGGCCAATTCCTAAGGCCCCTCCTATGGATAGAAAAACACAAACAAGTTGAGAAGTACATTACATAGAAATCTACTTTTCTAATCCTTACCCTCAACATAAGGTCCTTCTTTTGGATGTTCTCGAACTCTTAAATTAAATGTTTTTGATGACTTTCTCCTAAGTAGGTCTCTTACTCGTTCATTGTAGATTTCAAGGTAGCTGTAAACAAATAAAAAAAAATTAAAATTTATGAACTACCATAAACGACAAAGTATCCCTTATATCTGTGACTTCAAAACTAGGTGCTTTTTTTTCAGGATCTGCCCTAAAATTTTACAGATACACATACGCTGTTAATGGGCATTTTTTTGCTATTCATACATAGCTGACATTTTATAAAATTACCTTTTAGATGCACAGTGTGTGTGTGTATGCCTGCGAATTGACCACCGACCCATGGCTGCATGTACAGTGAGGAATCCTCCCTGTGATGTTTTCAAGGCAGAGTACAGAAGTGGTTTGCCATTTCTTTTCTTGCACAGTGTGTGGCTCCACTATCCCACTGCTGACCAACATAGGCACTCCCCAGTGGTCCCCATCCAGGTATTAGCCAGGCCTGACCCTGTTTAGCTTCCAATAGGTAGAATAGTTAAAATGTTTGATTTCTCCTATAATCTGGTTTTTCTTCACCTATTTTCAGTAAGTTTTCTCTTTCTCTACTCTTTCAAAACAAAATAATTTTTTGTTCTCTTAGGCTTCCGTGGCTGGCGTCATGATTGTAGCAGTTTTCTGGGTCTTGCATGTCTGAGTAGAAAAACCCATGTTTCAGCCAAGTTGTGGCTTTTTTCAGGGCATGCTCTGAGGTATTTGTCTTTGTAAATAGTGGGTTCACTGACCTGATTGAGAACAGGGCAGTCCACCAATTAGAATTTTGTTGTGAAAGTCAGTTGGTCAGAAATTTGAATTTTGTTGTGAAAGTCAGTTGATCTTTTTTTCCTTTCTATAGATTGAAAAGGTCTCTGGTAGGTTTAAAGATCTTCTCCCCATGGAGCTGGGTTACATGTTCTCTCAGGGTTTCCACAGTTGATATTTTGCTTGTTGCAGGTTTCTGAGTCTCGCTTCAACTTATCAGGTAGAAACCGACATTTCAGCCATCATGCTGTGGCTTTCTTCAGGGTATGCTTTGAGGTCTGCAGTGTGGCAGGTGAAAAGACAAGCGAGGTCACCAAATGAAAAGACAGGCTGCAGATCTTTTCATAAACTGACCTTGCAACTACCTACTTGCTGTTATAATTTAGGTTTATTAGCAATAAACAAAAGGCAGCTTACATGAAACAACAAAGTACAGCACATTGGGCTAAAAGGATAACATACATACAAAGTGGCCAGCTTCTGTTCATGGATCCATCTTCTTTCTGTTATGCCATCTTGAATGCCACTTATATACTTTAGTTCAGTAGCCTAGGGTACCACTTAGTTACAGATTACCTACTCACATTCCATTGGTTTGTCACATGCATCATTTCTATTGGCTGTATGGTCTATACACTTATCATGGAGCCATATTGAAGTATGACATCACCTAGTGTCAAAACTGACCATTCTATTTCCCTGACACTGCATTCCTAATACTAAGGTCAATAATTTCTGAGAGCAGGCCCCCCTCTGTCCTAAGCTTGACTGTAGTTCTGTCAATAGTTCTGATAATTCTTTGGTAGGACATTTTATCCTGTACTGTTGCTTGAGTTTATCCAATGCTGTCACAGTCAGCAGATCTCTGCCAGTTACTAGAGCAAAGGTGAATCTCTCATAGAGTATATTGTCTCCTGCTGACAGGGAGAAATACGATTGTCCAGAAACTTGAATTCATAAGCACAATGTCTCTCTTAGAAATATAACTTTTGGGGGGGTCTCAGGGGTCTTCGCCTACATTTTCATGCAAGTCTTATTCCTGATTCTTATTCACAGGGGAATCCCCAATCAGC
This sequence comes from Geotrypetes seraphini, assembly GCF_902459505.1. Lineage (NCBI taxonomy): Eukaryota > Metazoa > Chordata > Amphibia > Gymnophiona > Dermophiidae > Geotrypetes > Geotrypetes seraphini. Next base: position 307,465,274 of record NC_047086.1, on the reverse strand, counting down.
TGATCGGGGATTCCCCTGCCACGATGGCTAGCCGTTCTGACAGGGTAGGACAATTGGGTACGACAATTGGTAGGAAGATCCCACTGACTAGAAACATCAGCCTGAACAACCTACCATCTGCTGGAGATAAAAATATTGGTGCCTTCCATTGAACACCAAGCTGGTTATACTGGTGATGTCACTGGGAAAGTTCTGTTTCTCTACTTTCATCTACTGGCAGAAGGAGTAACACTCACTTGTTAAAAATAGTATATAGCACAAATGCTGTGGAAACTTGCAATAAGAACATAAGAATAGCCTTACTAGGTCAGACCAAAGGTCCATCTAACCCATCTAGCCCTTCATAGTGGTCAATCCAGGTCACTAATGCCTGGCAAAAACCCAAATAGTAGCAACATTCCATGTTAGCGATCTAGTGCAAGCAGTGGCTTCCCCCATATCTGTCTCAATAACATTAAAGGACTTTTCTTAAAACCAGTTACATTAACCATTTTTACCACAACTTCTGGCAATGTGTTCCAGAACTTAACTATTTTCCGAGTGAAAAAATATTTTCTCCTATTGGTTTTAACTGTAACTCCATTGAGTGTCCCCTAGTCTTTGTAATTTTTAATGGAGTAAAAAAAATAGATCCACTTGTTCCCTTTCTACACTACTCAGGATTTTGTAGACTTCAATCACATCTCCCCTCGGCTGTCTCTTTTTCAAGCTGAAGATTCTTAATTTCTCCTCATACGAGAGGATTTTCATCCCCTTTATCATCTTGATCGCTCTTCTTTGAACCTTTTCTAGTTTTTTTGAGATAAGGCAACCAGAATTTTTATATACACATTATCTACACTTTTAAGTTTTGTGAGCATGGACAATTTATGGTGCCTTCTCTGTGGGACAATTTTACATTGAAAGTCATAACTGATATACCTCCATCATAGGTTCAGTCCCTTGGAATTCTTTGTCCATTGTTATTTAAGTAAAACACTGAGGCCCTGATTCTGTATAGGACGCCCAGGAGGGATATCCTATACAGAATCAGGCCTACACTAACCCCGATTCTGTAACCGGTGTCCATGTTACAGACGCCGGTTAGAGAATCGGGTTAGAGTAGACGCGGTCGCTACACTTATCGCGGCAAGGGATCTCCCTGCCACGATAAGTATAGTGGCTGCCTATCCGATCGTCGGCAGGAGGGTACCAAATCCCTCCTTTCCTGAAGGCTGCCCCCCCCCCACACTCCCGATCGCCGGCAGGAGGGTGCCCAACCCCTCCTGCCGGAAAGCTGCACCCCCTCCAGACCTTCCATGCTAACGACCCTCCCGCACTACCACCCCCCCTAACCTCCCACCCCAACTAACCTCCCCCCCAACTAACCTCTAAAGTGTTGGCCGGACGGGTCATGCTGCCGTCCAGCCGACAGGCCTGCCTCATCGAAATGAGGCAGGCCCATCCCTTCCCGTCCCATCCCCGCTAAGCCTAAGGGCTAATTGGCCTAGGCTCTAGAAGCCTGGCCAATCAGGCCTTAGGGTTAGTGTGGATGGGTGGACCCACTATGCCTATGGCCTTATTGGTCCAGGCTTCTAGAGCCTGGGCCTATCAGGCCTTAGACATAGAGGGGATGGGCCGGGCCCACCTCATTTCAACGAGGCGGGTTTGCCGGCTGGACAGCAGCAAGACACGGCCAGCCAGTCAACACTTTAGAGGTTAGTGGGGGGGGGGAAGGTTAGTTGGGGGGGGAGGTTAGGGAGTGGTAGCGCGGGGGGGGGGGTCTTAGCATGGGGGTCTGGAGGGGGTGCAGCTTTCCGGCAGGAGGGGTTGGGCACCCTCCTGCCGGCGATCTGGAGTTTCTGGGGGGTGTTCCAGCAGGAGGGGTTGGGCACCCTCCTGCCAGCGATCGAGAGTTTCGGGGGGGGCGTTCTGGCAAGAGGGGTTGGGCACCCTCCTGCCAGCAATCGGGAGTGTCGTGGGGGGGCGGCCTTCTGGCAGGAGGGGTTGGGCACCCTCCTGCCGGCGATCGGATAGGCAACCACTATACTTATTGCGGCAGGGAAATCCCTTGCCACGATAAGTGTAGCAGCCGTGTCTACTTACAATGTAGACACACTATATAAAGATCCCCAATGGGAAAAACCTATAAATAATATTCAATAGCCAATATTTCCCACTAATATTCAACTGTGAACATGGTAGTAATAATACTATTAAGAGAGGTAGCCTCAGTCATGGAGCCTACGCGTAGCCATTCACTGACTGGGGAATTCAGCGTAGTTGCACTTGCTCCTTTAGTCTCCAATCATTGGCCACACTCTCATTATCATTAATCAAACTTACTAAAATTCAAATCCTTATTATTATTTCTTATTTTATTTTTAATATATAAACCCTTAAAATAATCTTCATACACTCCCTATCACTTACTATCATTCATCCTTGTTCACATGTTTGAGACTACACTATCTTTATTTTTTATCTTCAAATCTTTATAGAATACTTAGTTTCAATGTCATATATTCATTAGATAGTGGCTTATACCAGCCTATATATCAATTAGACAGCACTTGTATTTAATAGCTAATTCAAGCCGACTTATCTTTAAAGCAGCATTCAACTTAAATCAGCACTTGTATTTCACAAAAATAGCCAACGTGGCCAGCGTTTCGTGGGCGAAACTTCACGCTCACTGCATCAGGGCCAAATTATTTTTGGACAAATTTCAAGATAATATTGATATAGAAAAATTTTATCGGACTTTGAAAATTAAATCTTTCTTCTCTCAACATGATCCACCGGGGTCAGAAGATACAGAGTCGATTGTGACACCCAAATCAAGCTGGGTACCTCCTGGTCCGGTTGATCCGGTGTTGGAAACTTTTCATAAACTCTTGAAGTTGGACATTGATAAGATCAGTAAAGATAAACGGTTGAGTTATACTAGCAATATAAGTAAAGAAGAGAAGAATGCTATTAAAACTTTGACATCTGATGTAGAGTTGATAATTAGGAGAGCTGATAAAGGGGGCAAGATTGTATTAATGAAAAAAGCAGATTACATGGCGGAGGCCTATAAACAACTATATAGCGAGGATTATAAAATTCTAACAATAGACCCGACTGAAAATCTACAGTTTAAGATCAATAAACTGACGAAAATAGCCTTAGACCATGGCTATTTAACTCAGAAGGAGTTTCGCTTTCTAAATGTAAGATATCCAAAAATTCCAATACTTTATCTGCTCCCGAAGATCCATAAATCATTGACAGCTCCACCAGGGAGACCGATAGTCTCTAATAAAGGATCTCTGCTAGAAGCGTCATCTATATATTTAGACAAATTTTTGCAAATCTTTGTTAAAAAAACCTTGTCCTTTTTGCAAGATACCACAGCCTTTCTAAAAAAACTGGAGCAGTTTAGACCTGATCCTGAGACCATATTGGTTACGATAGATGTATGTTCCCTCTATACAATTATCCCCCAAGAGGAGGCGCTTGATATCATTTGTAGAACTCTGGATCTAAGAACTGACCCTAGGGTGCCTACTAAGTTTTTATATCAACTGGCTAAACTAGTGCTGCAAAATAGTTTTTTTATGTTTGAAGATGAGTTATTTCAACAACAGTCTGGGATAGCAATGGGGATTACAATGGCTCCGGCTGTTGCTAACCTATTTATGGACGACTTCGAACGGAAATGGGTGTATTCGTCACATTTTTCAAATAAAATTAAACTTTGGACCCGTTATATTGATGACGTGTTCCTTATTTGGAATGGAGATTTGGCTACACTTGACAAATTTTTAACATACCTTGATACGTGTCATCCAAGAGTAAAATTTACTCATACTTTAAGTACCACAGAAATATCTTTTTTGGATGTACTAGTTAAAATTGTAGATGGTGATTTTTCTACACAAGTGTATACCAAACCGACTGACAGCAATGCAGTATTGCATTTTTCTAGTGCCCACCCTAGTCCGTTAAGAAAAAGTCTTCCATTTTCTCAGTTCTTGAGAATCCGCAGAATCTGCTCTTCTGTGGATGACTTTAAGAAACAAGCTATACCTTTGAAATATAAATTTCAACAACGAGGGTACCCGGAAAGAACTATTAAGACTGCCTATAAGCGTGCCCTATATAACCATCGAGAACTATTATTAACACCTAGGGCTAAAAATGATGTGAACACTTGTGATAAAGTCATGACTTGTGTGCTAACGTATTCGGCCCACAGTCATAAATTAGCTCAATCCCTAAGGAAACATTGGGAGATGTTACAAATAGCAGGGACGTTTCAAGATCACTCCCTCAGGATAGCATATCGGCGTAATAGAAACCTTAAGGAAGTATTATGCCCGTCCCGCTCTAAGAAAAATGTTGGTAACATAGATGGTGAAATGTTAGGCCACCTAACTTGTGGCAAATGCCAAATGTGTGCTCTTATGGATTGTATGACTACTTTTGTGAACCCTAGAGATGGAAGAGTCTATAATCTAAATCACTCCTCCAATTGTAAAACGCGTGGGGTGGTATACATTTTGAGATGTCCTTGTGACCTCTTATATGTAGGCCAAACATCGAGACAGTTAAATATTAGGCTGACAGAACACAAAAGTAATATTAAAAACCTTAACATGGGAGCCCCTTTGGCTAAACACTGTATCACAAGCAGACACGATTTTGTAACACTAAGAGTGGTTATCATAGAAGTGGTTAAACCAGATGATAGAGGGGGGGACTTTAGACGTCTGTTGGCACAACATGAACAAAGATGGATCAGTCGATTGGATACATTACATCCGAATGGTCTTAATAGACAATTCGAATGGCAGCATTTTTATTGACTGTAAGGCTAGAATAGAGGTTTGCATGATTTGTCTCCCTGTATGAGTCTGTCCACTTTAATGTAATTCGACTCTCTGTTTGACGTCAGAACACTGCCAATTGTTTTAAAACGAGGCTGTCGCCATTTTGGTTGTATCTCGAGACCACTAACTAAATGCACTTTGAGCAGTAAGTAAGAGAGCTATAGGTGAGGAAACTGTAAGTAAATTACATTTTTTGATTTTATATTTTTGTTTATGTTTCAGCGTCTTGTTTCCAAAATAATTTGGCCCTGATGCAGTGAGCGGGAAGTTTCGCCCACGAAACGCTGGCCACGTTGGCTATTTTTGTGAAATACAAGTGCTGATTTAAGTTGAATGCTGCTTTAAAGATAAGTCGGCTTGAATTAGCTATTAAATACAAGTGCTGTCTAATTGATATATAGGCTGGTATAAGCCACTATCTAATGAATATATGACATTGAAACTAAGTATTCTATAAAGATTTGAAGATAAAAAATAAAGATAGTGTAGTCTCAAACATGTGAACAAGGATGAATGATAGTAAGTGATAGGGAGTGTATGAAGATTATTTTAAGGGTTTATATATTAAAAATAAAATAAGAAATAATAATAAGGATTTGAATTTTAGTAAGTTTGATTAATGATAATGAGAGTGTGGCCAATGATTGGAGACTAAAGGAGCAAGTGCAACTACGCTGAATTCCCCAGTCAGTGAATGGCTACGCGTAGGCTCCATGACTGAGGCTACCTCTCTTAATAATATTATTACTACCATGTTCACAGTTGAATATTAGTGGGAAATATTGGCTATTGAATATTACTTACAATGTAGGCCAGCATTTTGCTGGCCTAAAATGCTGGCCTACATTATAAGCATCTCTTCCTCTACTAGGGAGACGCGTAGGACTGCCTAAGTTCGACTAAGGCTTTTAGGCGAGCTTAGGCGTCTTGCGGCCCTCCCTAGGCTCCCGGAGGTGCCTTCAATATAGGCGGCCTGCTTGGGGAGCATTTTTTTTTTTTTTTTTTAAACGTGCATCCCAATTAGCTGATTATGCAGCTGTAGGACGTCTACAGCTCCCTAAAATCGGGAAGCACTTTGCAGAATCAGGGCCTGAATGTCTGAACTTAACTTAGTTTTGGCCTCAACTCTATGTTTTGACTGATTATAATTTTTTTACTTTTCTTTATTAAATAATACACATCACATATGTCTTTTAGTTACTATGTTATAAATTGATTATAACCTACACAGAACAGTGGAAAAGTAGGCCATAAACCTTTTAAAACAAGTAAACAAAACATACATTTAAGGCTGTAGGACAGTGTCCCACAAACTTGGTTGAGCCATGATACACTAAGGGCTCCTTTTACTAAGGTGTGCTAGCAGTTTTAGTGTGTGCTTAGCGTGCACTACAATACCACATGCGTCAAATGCTAACGCTACAATACCACATGCGTCAAATGCATTAGTATTTTTCATTTAGCGCGTGGTTAGCGCACGCTAATCTTTAGTGCACGCTAAAAACAATAGCGTACCTTAGTAAAAGGAGCCCTAAATGTAGTGGCCACAGTTCAAGGCATCTGGAAGTGCGCAGATGTCGCCTGCGCATTCGCGAAGGCTCTCCAGACGGGTCCTGAACTGCCAGTGGGGGGTGCCAACAGGGAAGAGGTGCAGAGAGGAGAGGGAGAGGCACTGGCACCAGTTGACTGCCTACAGGACGTGTCTGTAGGCAGGCAGCATGCAGCAGGCATCAGTGCCTCTCCTCCTCCCCAGTGTATCACAACACACATGAAATCTCAGTGTGCTGCGGTACACAGTTTACGATACACTGCTGTAGGAAGACCTGGCTGCCTCCAAGGCTGGCACCAAGAAGCCACCCTGTGCTCAGCTAGCATGCATATATTTTACTCCAAAATCCTCAGAAGCACAGATATGTTATCAATGTACTTTTAATACCATGATGTGCTTCAATAAGTCCATACAAGCCTTCCTCCTCTTTCTCTATTTTAGCAAGTAGTCTCTTCAGAATGGGAGGGGCTACCTTTTATTAATATACATATTGGGCATAATTCTCTAAATGGCAACATAAGCGGCAGCTGTTTAGAAAAGCGGCGCCGATCACATGTCAATCATATGACGGCGCTGTTTAGAGAATCACAGCCACATTGAAAGTAGGAGCAAGAAATATAGGCCAGGGTTTTACAGACCTACATTTCTAGATCCTACTGGTGCCTATGTCCACTTCTGGCATACACCATGCCTACTTTAGACTCATGCCTCTATGGATGGGAGTTGGACGCTGTTTGCCGCACCAACATTTTTTTTTTTAAGATTAGATTTTAATTGGTTTTAAAACGATGCAGTCAATTACCGCACCATTTATCATCAATTAAAACACTTAAGTTAGGCAATGAAAGGATGTCTACCATCACCTAACTTTTGGCACAGTTTTGAGAACTTGGGACATTGTATTTACAAAACTTACCACAATGTAAAAGTGCATGCAGAGAATACTTAAATTTCAGCCACACATTTACAGTCTTTGTATCTGCGCTTTTTATATTTTTGTTGTTCCTGTCACCCGGTTGTACCCTTTCTTCTAATAAAAAGGATTTCCAAAAAAAAACAAAAAACATCCAACCAACAACTACACTTCTCCCTTCGTATTCGCTGTGATAGAGTATTAACAGACCCGCGAATACAGAAAAACCGCAAATAACTTTTTCATTTGTTATTCGCTGTTTTCTATTAAAAACTATCATGAATATGGTGAAACCGCAAATAACATGGTGGGAGACTGGGCCTGTTCCTGAAGGAGAGGCAAAACACAGTGAAAAAAGTGCTGGGAATCAATTATTTTCTCTGTAAACACTTGGAATCTGCGATTTCTCTATGCAAGCTGACATAATTTGGGGAGAGGAGCCAGCAAGCTAAAAAACGTGAATAGTCGAAACCATGATTGCTGAAACCGCGAATACGGAGGGAGAAGTGTATTATGAATTGATCATGTATATGTGTATAGGCATATAAATGAATCTACTGTATCAGAATAGAATGGAATTATATGAAATCACTAGCTTACTCTTTTGAGAAAATATTTATTCACTCAAATGTGTTAATTAACTACATTTTTTGACAATGAATTCCAAAATTTAACAGCCAGTATTACAGAACGGTTTTAAAAAGGTTTGGACAGGTTCCTAGAAGAAAAGTCCATAAATCTGGAACAAGCAGCATGGAATCTATTTTACTTTTCTGTGATCCTGTCATGTATTTGGAACCTGAATTGGCCATTTTTTTTTTTTTTTTTTAATGGTACTGTGTTTGATGGACTTGGTCTGTCCCAGTAACTGCAATGCTTACGTACCTTAAGCTACTACTGAAAAATGAATAAGCAAATTCCAAAGTTTACCACTATTTTTCATTCTTACTTCTACTTCACTGGTTCTTTTTACAACACAATTAAAAAAAAAAAAGAAAAAAAAAAGTTGTCATATCTAATATCCGCTTCATATAAGGTAAAACATACCTGACTTCTGTGCGAAATGAAGCATCTCCCTTTCTTGTTATTTCAGAAATTCTGCTGAATAATCCTTCACAAATACGAGGTATTAAACCAGCATCACCCTAGAATAAATATTATAAATATGTCTACATAGTGTCTAATTAATCATCTGATAGAAGAAGGGGAGGGGCGGTATTTTACTTTCAGATTGTAATCCATGGCAGGTGCATATCACAATAGTGGATATAGAAGATAGATATATCAACAAAGCTTTACATTTCTTAATTTATATCAACAAAGCTTTACATTTCTTAATTTATGGTTAAATACTAAGGACTCCTTTTATAAAGCCGCATTAGCGGCTTTATCGCACGCAACTTTTTATCACACGCTATAACCGGCAGCCTCAGGGCAAGGTGTCTTGGGCCACCGGTACAAGAAAAATCTCTTGTGAGCCGCTGCGGGCAGCATAAGGAAAATAATATAGCGTTTAGATAAGGACACCACCACACCAGGTAAGTTCTTTTCAACATAAACTTCAGCTTTAATCTTTAAAGTAAAAATAAATATCAAGCTTTGTCAGGATGATTCTGTTTATCACTCAGACTCAATGTCCATAAGGCAAAACTAAATAAGTTGCCAAAGTCTACAAACTCATAGTCCATCAGCATGTATCCAAAAGAAAAGAAAAAACTCAAAATACACAATCTTCAGAGTTGTCTCAATTCCAAATAAGTCAGAGTAATTACACTGGCTTCTTCAGCATCAGAGTGCTGGCCAGACAGAGTGCTCCGTGTGGTGTTAATCTGCCATGAAAATTGGCCCTCTATCCCACCACTATGAACACGGGGCTAACCCCTCTGTCTGGGACTGGGAACAGTTCATATCTCCCAAAGAAAAAAGGAAAACAAGTTCCAACAATACAGTTCTTTACAAAGTTCAAAAGATAATTTCTCTTGTTCTTCAGCTGACTTAAAGTAGCCAGCACAGGCAAGCCATTAACAAAACAAACTTTCAAAAAAACATGCAATAGTCAGTCACTTGCCTCTCACACAGCATATCTCCATATCTTCACCAGGCAATTCAATAATTGACTCAGCATTGGCTTCCAGGTCCATATCCTGAGGCTCCTGCAGTAGTTTAAGAGACATGTCCTCACCAACCTCTGTTAGCTCCATAGCTTCTGGAGTTTGGCTGACATTCAGAGCTCTCAGCCCTGAGCGCTGGAACCTGTCCTCTCCAAGTGTCTGCTGCTTCTGATTCTCAAGGAACTGGGATTTCAGGTTAAGGAGTCTGCAGCCCCGCCCCAAACCCTCAGGAGGAAGTGATTTCTTGTTAATCACCCTAGGCTTGTGTGGGGGATGGGAATCCTGCAGTTCTTCCCTCCTACTCCCTCTACAGGACACAGAAGGAAACTCATTCACTGACTGAAATTGGGTTTTAAAAGTAGGTAATTGTGTGGAGCCTAAACCTGACTTGTGCACTGCTCTTGGAACATTCCTAGCAGGCATAGTCTGCTTACCACATACCCCTCCCCTTAACTGACTGCTAGGGATGGACCTAGGCCTCTCCAGATCCTTTTCCCCAACACGGGATAAACCCTCAGCAAACATGGATTAACGTTTCCTATTCCTGTGGTCTTTTCTCTCCAAAGAAGGACCAGGTTCTGTAGTGTAAAAACCTCCGTTACGCTGTATCTCTTGGGCCTGAGCTATGGCCTCTGGATCAGTTAACAGAATGAACCCTTCTTCTAAGGAGTTTATTCTGGTACCAAAACTTGAGATAAGCTCACTCATCTTTTTAAGATCTTCACCACTTATCTGTTTCATTTGTGTTTGGACCTTTCTAACTTCCTCACACACTTAGCTAACTGCACAAGCAATGTCATGTATCCCTGAGTTAGGATCTTGCTGTTCTACTACGTGACATTCACCATGCTCAATCAATTTTTTTATATCTTGAGTATTCTCTTTTAGAGATTGCAGATCTTCTTGACACTGCTGGAAATTCTCCTCCAGAGTAGACCTTAATAATTGGTCCTGGAGTAAAAGAGCCTGCTGTAATTTATCACCCAGACTCCCCTCCACCTCCTGGATGCTTGTTGCCATTGTTGTTTGTGGCCCTCCTGACCCTGAGCTAATTCTCGCTGCAGTCTACAGAATTGTTGTTCAACAGCCTTTTCTATGACTGACAGAGAGTCTTGGTCAGACTGGGAAATCGTTGGGCCTAGAGATACTATGCTCCTTTCCAAAGGAACATCAGAGGAACCAAACCCTTTTTTCCCTCTACGTGTGGGTAGTAACTGCTTCCATTTCTCCAACTTTAGTTGCCAGATTCGTTCACAAATGAGTTGCGCTATTTGGTCCCCTTTCTTAACCTGGTAGTCCGTTTCTGCGCTATTTATTAAAAGAACAGAAACATTTCCCCGGAAATCAGGATCAACAACTCCAGCACCTACGTCCAGGGAATGTTGTAAAGCTAGCCCAGAACGCGAGGCCACCCTAAGATAAGACCCCGGTGGCAGAGATACTTGGATATCAGTGGGGACCAATGCTCTTCCCCCACTCTGCACTACTACATCCATAGATGGGTAGATTATCGCATCCCGCTGCCTTATCATAGGCCTGTGTCGGAGCATGGGCATTTTCAGATAAAGGGGCCCATCGAATTGTAGGACGCCAACGAGAATAAGCCCTTCCCTCCTGCTGAGGATAACAGTTGTTGGACTTATTTCTCCTGCGCCTCCAACTCGAACCTTCCTTTGCCATAAGGGCACATCTGTATCCTCCTTCTTCACCCTGAGTTCTAAGGGGTTTCTTTTCGTGGATGCCCTCCCCAAGGCCTGCCCAATCACGCCCTAAAATAAGGGAAGCAGGGGCATTGGGAATCACTGCCACATCCAGGTACCTCACCTTCCCCTTAGATCTTATAGGGATCCTATATTGAGGATAAGGGTTCTTGTCTCCATGTACACAAACTATAGGGACCTTCTGTGAGCTCTTAGGAAAGTAGCCAGATTGTTTCACTCGGTCCCAACAAGGTCGTGACATAACCGACTGTTCTGCCCCTGTATCAAGCAGGGCTTTCACCCTATAGCCATTTATGTAAACCGCTATCTCATAAGGCTTGGTAGAGTTCTTACCCTCCTCCCGAGAAGTAGTAAGTGTCAGCTTAACCCTACACTGTTTCTGCATGTGTCCGGGTTTACCACACCTGAAACAAGATACAGGTTTCTTCCCAGGTGTTTCTGAATCCAAAGCCCCCTTTGTAGGCTTGGGAATATTCTCCTGGAATTTGCGACCACCTCCCGTCTGAGTTATGAGTCCCTTATAGGCAAAGTTACCCCCATGGGTGCTCCCTTCAGGTCCTACGGAAGTAGAGGAATCAATATAAGTTTCTGCAAGCTCTATCACTTGTCCTAGCGGACGACTTCCCTGCCTCTGCGCGGACCGGCAGGAAATTGAAGGGAGTCAATCTTGCCGGCCCTGTGCGGATCAGCAAAAATTCCTGCGGACCGGCGGTTGAAGAACTGTGCTCTACTGGATAACTCAACTGTAAATGTTCAGTATGCTGGCACAGATATGGCTTCCCTAAAACATTTTTTTCAGCATTGGAGACTAACAAGATTTGTGCAGAAATCAATAGGGGATACAACGAGATTACACAGGCCAACAAAAAAAATTTTTCTTGGGGCCTTGGGTTTGTATTGTTTTACCTGTTCCTGGGGTTAGTAGGGGAGCTGATTCAGAAAATTGCATTGGACATACCGCATCAGCTCTAGTTTCTTAGATATGGTTGAATTTATTAATTATTTTACGACTATTTAAAAGATCTCTTCTGCAGAATTGGGATGTCATAGCAAGCTTTCTTTTTTGAATGGAAAATTTATTTAAATTACCCCCATTTTTTTTTTTGTGTGTGTGTGTGTGTGTGTATAATGACCTTTGTTTCACAACTATTCTCCTACTTCCTTTCCTATAATGCACACTGGCATAAAAATGTAAAGCTCAAAAGACAACATTGCCTTTGTTCTGTTATATTACATAATTATGTGCAAAAAATTTAGATGGTAAACATGATTTCCTTAGACTACATAAATTTGTATTTCAAAGGTTTCTCAGCAGTTGTATATAGATTTAAATTCTAACGGATTTTCCAACTTTGTCTTCTGTTACCTGGTTTGTGTTTTTGTGTACAAGTTAATGAAAGTGTTTACATATTTCCAATTGTAGTTTTACATCTAAAACAATAGGTTGAAAAAGGTAACTTATAAATGACCCACATCTCATTGAATCATTGAATGAATTTGAATCACGTGACTGATCTATTTGTTCTTGTTGTGAAAAACTTTCTTGGCAACAAGAAGGCAGACAACTACACACAGGGGTCCTTTTACTAAGGCGCGCTAGCCATTTTAGCGTGTGCTAAATGCTAAAGCGTTCATTGACTATAATGGATGCATTAGCGTTTAGCGCACGCCTTAGTAAAAGGATTCCACAATTAGTAGAGGATATGCTCTTTCATTTCAACAGGCCTAGCTGTAACATGAGTGTTAAAGTCCATTTTTCTTAATATTAATAATAATAATAACTTTATTCTTCTATACCGCCACAATCTTGCAACTTCTAGGCGGTTTACAATCAAGAGTGCTGGACATTCAGCGAAATACAATAAGTAGATATTCAGAGGAAATACAGAGATCAGAGACCTCAGGAGGCAATAGTATAGAAATACAATTTGCTGAGCGAAAATGTAATATGTACATTTTAGTAGGTAATGTCCGACAGGACCTGTTGGGGATAAATAGCAACGTAAAGTTACGATAAGATGAAGATAACAGATTATATTTATAACAGTGCTGTAAGTTCAGGTGGAATAGGGAGGGGGGAGCTCTAGCCAGGAAGGCTGTCAGCTAGAAAGGTTCGAAGAAAACATATTTTTTCATACGATAATGTATTATGCATTTATATGGATGACGATGGATGACGAAGAAAAAATGTCCCTCCAAGAGAGATAACCCCTGGCTTTAACATAAGAAATTCACGTCTACTTTTTTGTGTGTCCCATGCCAAATCTGGAAACATTAATATTTTGTAACCAAGAAAATCTTTCTGCTTGTTCTTAAAGAAGAGCCGAAGCAACCAGTTTTTATCTGGTGCAAAGGCTACCGTAATAAGTAATGTAGCCGCCAATGCAGCCTCTCGATCAGAAAGTTCCAGCATTGCTGATACATTGAGCGGTTGATTATCATCCTGCAATTGTGGTTGCTGTTCCTTAGTTTTTAATGGCAAATAGTAGACATAGGTAAATGGTGGAATCATATCCTCTGAAACTTCCAGAATTTCCATCATGTAACATTTTAACATATCCCTAGGAGTCACAGCCGCTATCCTAGGAAAATTGATCAATCGCAAGTTATTATTACGCGACTCCAATTTTCTACGTAGATTTGAATTATCTTTTACTAGTGTTTCACTAAGTTGTTTGGAAACTTTTAATTCTTGTTGGATATTCACTATGGAATTCTTTGAATCCTCCATTTCAACCCTCAAGTTCTTAATGTCAGTTTCTTGGGTTTTCAATTTACCTTCTAGCAAAGCTAGCTGAGGTTTTATAGATGTAGCCAGATCAGCCACGAGATTCCTGATAGAGTCCAGAGTTACCTCCCTGGGCTTTTCTATAGTATAGGTAACTTTATCAACTTGAATGTTTTCACCAGCTGAGAGCGATTCCTGGCTGTCCCTCTCCTGGATTCGGTTTCCCAAGTTGTTGAGTCCTCAGCTTCTCCTGAGAATACAGGGAATCCGTCTCTCTGCTTCCCTCCACGCTCTTCCTGGCCTCCGAGAGGGGGTGCGACCCGTCCACCGGTAGCTTGTCCACTTGCGGGGAGCTAGTAATCCAAGGTAGTGGAGGTGCCCTTGCGTCGGGGCTTAATGTTGTCTCCAAGCCCAGGGAAATCGCCTCAGTCTTGCCCCTCCAAGGCGTCTCCAATGGGGATACCAACGCTGCCGTTTCCGGGATATCCTGCAAACGGTGCAGGAGCTCTTCAATATTGCCGAAAGAGGGTACGCTGGAGCACTGCTGCGGCTTCTCCTCTTCGGCATAATTCAAATTGAAAAAAAAAAAAAAAGCTTCCCCAAAGTGTTTACAATGTTTAAGCGAGCTCACATAGCGTGTAGCTCAGCTTAACGGACCTTCAGCCATCTTGGATCTGCATGCACTGGTCTACACTTTTAATTTTTAATATGTTTCCTTCCTGTTTAAAAGATATTAATTTAAACACTACATTTAAATATCCTAATTTTTTAAATGGACGAGCAGAGTGAAGAGTGGTATATAGCACATGTTATGTATTTCAAAAACTAGAGCTGATAGGAGAAAACTGGTGCCATTTTTGGAATCAGCAAGTCAAATATACCCAGAAATAAGTAACATTTGAGGCACCAAAATGAGTATTAGCCAGTGTAATAGATTATGCATGTGATATTTGAACAGTATTGACTGAATTTTTCTGGTGAGTTTGAATAAGATTTATATATATTCACATAAATTTGTCGGAAGCCAAGTTAAAAATTCAGCACAGTTGCCTGAGCAATGTAGCAGGCATCAGATTCACTGTATCACATTTAGCTATGGTGCAATATGCTAGTGTTGCCTTTTTCAGAAAAAGGAATCAAACTTTATTTTAAAAAAACAAAAAACATTTGATATACAACTGTCTAGTGTTTTTACTGTGACTCTTACTTTACAACATTTTAAGAACACTACAAAATAAACTGATAAATCAGAAGCTGATATTCAAAGTTCTGTCTGGTTTACCTCCATTTGGGTAGAACTGCATGTATGAAATGAAAAAAATAAAAAAAACAGACAGACATGCTTGAGGGAGTGTAGCAGAAAGGGCATGCTGAATCCTTGTAGAGGGCATGCTGGATATGTGTAGTGGGGTGCAATTGAGACAAGGAGAAGAACATGCTGGCTGGGGAGGAGAAAAGACCTGTTGACTAGCGCAATTTAATAGAAGAGGCCTTAAGTGATAACTTCAATAGCAGTACTTTTGGCATTTATATCTAATGGTTTCACACTAATTGTGGCCACTTTCAGTCCCAAAATTGACCTTTGACTTAAACATAAGATCGACTTATAGTTGAGTATATACGGTATTTTAAAACTATATTGTCAATTTTTATTTTTGTCCAAACTATGCTTAAGTCTTATGCTTTTTTAATAGTAAACTTTACTCCAGAACAAGGCTAAGATTTTTAGCCCCCTCCTCTTTGATCCTCCCACTCAAGTTTCAATTTCGGGGTAAATAAGGTATCCTTCTACCTCTCCTAAAGGCCTTTCACTACCTTCCATATAAAGATTGATATAAAAATCACCCCGCTGTCATTTCTCTCCTCTTTGTCACATCACCCTTCTTAGTCACCATGACCCCCAACCATTCAATTTCCCTCTTCCCATATGTGCTTTAATTTTTTTTTCTTTTTAACTCAGTCGAATTTAAAACTGACGTACAGGATTGCCCATCATAGTATAGGACTTTCCAGATCCAGTTTGTCCATATGCAAAAATGCAGGCATTATAACCTTCAAAAGCAGCTTTAAGGACATCAGTACCAAGATCTTTGAAAACCTAAAAAAAGAAAAGAAAGTCACAATAAATGTATTCATAATCACAGTTAAGCATAACTAACCCCCTCATCTACTAAACTGCGCTAGTGGTTTTAGTGCGGGGAGCCGTGCTGAATGGCTCGCGCTGCTCCCGACGCTCATAGAGTTCTTATGAGTATCAGGAGCAGCGCAGGTCATTCAGCGCGGCTCCACGCGCTAAAACCGCTAGCGCGGTTTAGTAGAAGAGGCCCTAAATTCATACTTGCACATTATGAAACTACATATTTGGAGTTATTGTGACAACAGTTTTCAACAAGGAGGCGTTTTAAAAAGAATATGAACTCAGACACTTCTTCTGTTCAATAATTAAGAGTATTCAAAATTGATTTTTTGTGAAAACAGAGCAATCAAGGCTGAAAATTTGGAAACCAAGTAGGAAATATAATGGGCCTCTTTAGTGGTTAGCACCCTTTCTTGAATTCCTCCCCTAAATGATGCTGAAATAGAAGAAAGTAAACTCTTTAAAAAGACATCATGTCCTTTCAAAAAAAGTCATTTGGTTCTACATCACATTATGTGAGAGTTTTACTATGAAGCATAAAGGAGCAATATTAAAGCATTTGCAGTGTCTTACAAAAGTATTCACACATTTTTCATTCTGTTGTCTAAAATGTATAACCCAAAATGCAAATGGTGGACCTTACCTATCAACTCAAAAACTAGCTTCTGAAACACCCATGCTGCTAAAATAAAGGACTATATTCACCTGATGTGAATATAGGAAAGGGATTCCTCATACTCCTGAATCCTGCTGAAGGATCTGCAATACTCAAGGCTTCAATCACCTGCAAAATCATGCCCAAAAGCTCTTCCTTCCAGAAGTGATGGACTACTGCAAGATCATGTTCTTCAGCAACTAGGAGCTCACCTTTATGCAGAGGATCCTCCATTGAAGAACTTTTACCAACTAAACTGCACATACTCCAACAGTGAGAAACCATCTCATCTGACATGTCAGAGTGCTTCCCAATCATCATTCCCTCCTATCCAAGGTCTTTTTTTTTGTTGGGAAGAAGCGTCCAGTGCTGCAAGCTGCTCCATGATGCCTGAAGCTGAATCAACAGCCTGAATTTGAAGCAGCAAAGAAGTTCTACAGCAGGATGAATTCAGGAGAAAAAATTTTCAGTCTTTCCATGAAAGGGAAAATCACTTTCGATTCCCACAAAAAGGTTCTGTAGAGGTGTAAAGGCTATAGAATATAGAAGCCCCATTTCAGAGTCAAAGGCAGCAGCATGGTAGTCAGCAGAGTTCCTACATCTTCACAAAATGATGGGCTCTCCTGCACTCTTGTTCAAAGTCTCTTGACTGAAGAACAGAGAAAACTGCACCAGCCTGCTTTGATGAGCCCCCCTTCCACCCTAACATGCCTTCCCAATGCTGGATTAACACCCCTTCCCCCTTGTTCCCCCATTGGCAGGAATTATAATGACTAAGAGCTGCTGTGGTAAGCTGCAACAATGTAGTGTTTCCAACAATGTCTCCATCTACTTTCCTCTCAGTATGTCCTCGATTGGTTTAGCAAAGATCAAAGTAACCTTAGGCATTATAGTGACCTTCCTAACCAGTTTTCTTAATTTACAACTACTGAATTTTTAGGGATAGCCTGATTAAGGCAGTATCTTGATGGTGCCAAATGTTCTACTTAAAATAATGTCTTCACACGATTAACATCATGGAGTGTGTTAATTCTTGACTATGAACAGTCATTGAAGGTATGTGAGGAGATTCCTCCTTGATGTGACGCATCATCTTTCCCCAGATGGATTCCCCTTATCCATGATGTTTCCAAGAGGGGAACAGCACGCACATTTGCTGGTGAATGAATGCAGTGCCTGGCCCTGGTGTGTTTCATGAATCTCTTCTCTGAACACTGGAGGTGTGATTGAATAATAGCACCAAAGGTGTATTTTATCTATATTGTAAGCACATATATTGTAAGATGTTTAAATTGCATAATAATAAGATACTCTATTTCCCTTTCTGGGCCAACTGCGACACACTAACTATGGTATTTCTCAGTAAGTTGTTAATTTACCTGGTCCTCGATCGCTGGATCAAAGATCAAAGTAACCCTAGGCATTACAGTGACCTTCCAAACCAATTTTCTTAATTTACAACTATTGAATTTTTAGGGATAGCCTGATTAAGGCGGTATCTTGATGGTGCCAAATGTTCCACTTAAAATAATCGACCAAAAAGTGCCCAATAGATCTTCAAAGCACACTAAATTTTTCCGATAGCTTTCCTACAATCTGATCTTGCAGGCCGAAACACGATCGTGTTGAGTCTTGATACACAATAAAAGAAATTGAGCATCAGTCTTCTTCTCTGTCTTTTCTATTTTCCAAGTTTTGGTGAAGCAAGTTTCTCCTGTTTTCCTGGGGCTTTAATCAGGCATATAGTCCAGCCACTTCAGGCAATGTCCCTTTCTTACATAGTAGATGATGGCAGATAAAGACCTGAATGGTCCATCCAGTCTGCCCAACCTGATTTAATTTAAATTTTTTTAAATTTTTTCTTCTTAGTTATTTCTGGGCAAGAATCCAAAGCTCTACCCGGTACTGTGCTTGGGTTCCAACTGCCGAAATCTCCGTTAAAACCTACTCCATCCCATCTAAACCCTCCCAGCCATTGAAGTCCTCTCCAGCCCATCCTCCCCCAAATGGCCATATACAGACACAGACCGTGCAGGTCTGCCCAGTACTGGCCTTAGTTCAATATTTAATATTCAATATTCTTGTCCCACAAACACCCCAAAAGTAATAGGCAAAAAGAAGAAGAAAAAAAACCATGTTCAGCCCTCAAAAAATAAAAGGTAACTTAACTCTTCAGATCAGTCTAGAGCAGGGATCTCAAAGTCCCTCCTCAAGGGCTGCAATCCAGTCAGGTTTTCAGGATTTCCCCAATGAATATACATTGAAAGCAGTGCATGCACACAGATCTCATGCATATTCATTGGGGAAATCCTGAAAACCCAACTGGATTGTGGCCCTCAAGGAGGGACTTTGAGACCCCTGGTCTAGAGCCCCTCCCCACCCGGACAGGCAAACTGCTCCCTGGGATCACGGTGCAGTAGAGAAAAAACAGAGACACTGTGGCAAATGTTCATTTAAAGCTTTCTGATCTGCTTAGCTTTCAACTTAAGTCCATAACTTGCCCAGTGCTCAACTCTTGGGCAAGTGTAGCTTCCCATTCCATTCTGGGGTCAGGCTCACAGCTTTCCTCATGGCTCTCCTCCTCCATGGCAAAGTCTGCAATCAGTTCCTCTGCTCCCATGCGGTCTTTACTCCCATTCAATTTGACTATGTGTCACCAGGCTCCTCCCCCCTCTCTCTGGGATATCTAGAGGAAAAGGGCTCTGAACGCGCCACCCCCCCCCCCCCCCCCGTTTAAAACCAGGTGAATTCTTAAAATGCCCTTCCCCTCCCAGCCAGGGCTCTTTCTTCTGGTTTCTTAAAGGAACAGACAGCACTAGTTTGCTTTTCTTTTCTGAACTGTTCTAGCTTTAGAACTGGTCACAGGGGTAGGGGTACGGCAATCTGGGTCATACAATTCAGAATCGGGGAAGCGCAGTGCAGTGCGATACTCCTGGTGACTCTTATTCAAATAAGAGAATGACACATAGAAACTCAATTTCCCCATCCCGTCCCCATAAGTTTTGTCGCTGTCCCTGTAAGCTCTGCCTTAACCGCACAAGCCTCAAACACTTATGATTTTAAAGTGTTTGAGGCTTGTGCAGATGAGGACAGAGCTTGCAGGAATGGGGCAAGGACAGGAAAAGAACTTGCAGGGATAGGATGGGATAATGAGTCTCCGCGAGGACGGGGAAAAATCTGTCCCCATGTCATTCTCTAATTCCAATAGCTCAATCACGGGCTTTCAAACTACTTCCCCCCCCCCCATCCCACAGACAACCCCCTCTCAGAATCTCCAAATCTCTAGTGCCTACCAGGTGTTGCCCTGATAGCTGATCCATGGGCAGAAGTGATCTTCAGTCCCTCCTGTCCCTCAATACTTGGATTCAAGAGTTAGAAGTGAGAGGAGGGGGTAGGTAATGGAATCTGCAACCAGCCTTTAAAAGATAGCGGGCCCAACATTTAGCACTGCTGCAGCTAAAATGTGCAATGATTCAGATGCAAACACCACCAAATGTAATTTACTGTGCAATTTATTAACCTGTAGTACCAAGGTACCATAGGATAGTGACTTTCGCAAGGCACTATCAAGCTCAATATTCAAAAGGGCTTACTCATATAGCAGTAGCCACTATAAGGAGAAGCATCCTATTCATTAATTTTCAGTGACTTTATGTAGATGATAGTTCTCCGACCACTCTGGAAGTGCTTATAGTGCAGTGGAAGATCAAGGGTTCTCTTAACTTAAAAAACAAAGCTAGAAATACAGTGGCTGAATATTGCCACCATATGTATAGCAGTTACAATAACAACTGATCACTTACTGTATATTCAGCACTGCTGCAATCTATCCAGATAGCAGTGCAGAATATATATGTTTAAACCCCACAGCAAAGGATGTTATTATTACCTCTACATATGTTCATACAGTCTGAATATCCCTTGCAAATACAGCAATCAACAGTGGTAATGTCTATTTTTAAAGTTGAGCAATTGCAATGATTAAAAAAAAAAAAAAAAGTTGCACTCTTATTTAGGTACAAAAGAATCTCAGCTATCTGGCACACATGGGGGATTGCTGGATACCAGATAAGTTTTTCTGTTTAATTGAGAAGTGTGTTAGAAACCTTGTCTAACACAGTCTCAATTCCCCCCCCTCCCCCCGCCATGAA
Organism: Geotrypetes seraphini; assembly: GCF_902459505.1. NCBI lineage: Eukaryota > Metazoa > Chordata > Amphibia > Gymnophiona > Dermophiidae > Geotrypetes > Geotrypetes seraphini. The sequence continues at coordinate 307,444,453 of NC_047086.1, read as the reverse complement.
GCACCAGCATTGCAGTGGTCCTGAGCTGCAAAGTCCTCCCTCAAGCACCAAAGTGGCAGAAACAGGCAGTGTCCTGAGCAAACCCCCTCGCTCCCTCCCTATCCTTTCTCTCTCCCTTCCTTACCCGAGCGCAGCCAGTCAGCAGGAGGCAGCTTCAAAAGCACAATTATCAGGGACAGCAGGCATATATTTTCACATGTGGGCGACATCATCCATGGAGCCTGGTACAGGCAGTGAAAAGTGTAGCGTCACTTTAAGCTTCAAAGAAGCTTTGCAACTGCCCACACCACGCGAGTGCCTTCCCACCCCGACACTAGCTTGCAGCGCCTCAGTTCTGTAAACAAGCTAAGAAGCCAACCAGGGGAGGTGGGAGGGTATGTGAGAATAACTGCCTGCTGTCCCCGAATAACACCTGTTACAGTAAGTAATTGTGCTTTATCCAAGGACAAGCAGGCAGTATATTCTCACATGTGGGACTCCCTAGCTTAACTGAAATGGGATGGAGGGAGTGTAGAACCTTCAAGAAAAAAAATAAATTGTGAAATATTGCTTGGACAAATCTACCATCTCATCTGAGATAGGTTTCCAGACAACAGTGAGATGTGAAAGTATGAATGAAGGACGAAGTAGCTGCTTTGCAGATTATCTTCAATGAGAGTGGAACGCAGAAAAGCTACTGATGCTGTCATTGCTTGGACCCTGTGAGCTATTACACATCCCTCAAGCAGCAACCCAGTTTGAGCTCAAAAGCAAAAAGAAATACAGACGGTCACCAAGTGGAAAGAGTTTGGTTGGTGACAGGAACTCCCAATCTATTAGGATGAAAAAAAAAAAAAAAGAAAAGGAAGCAGTTAGAAGAAGTCCTATGTGGCTTAGATTGTTCTAAATAGTAAGGCAAGGCTCGCTTGCAGTCCAAGGTATGAAGAGCCGTCTCTCCGGGATGAGAATGAGGCTTCGGAAAGAAAAGTGGTAGTACAATGGACTGATTTAGAGGAAATTCCTCAACAACCTTTGGAAGAAACTTACGATGAGTTGCGAGAATAACGTTGTCATGGTGGAAACAGGGTAAGGAAGGTCACAGATTAGTGCTTGGAGTTCAGTCACTAGTCGAGCAGAAGTGACACAAATTAATAAAACAACTGTCCCAAGTCAGGTACTTAAGATGAGTAGTTGCAAGAGGCTCAAATGGAGGCTTCATTAGAATAGTCAGAATGACATTTAGATCCCAAACAACTGGAGGCAGGTTGAGTTGGGGTTTGAAGCTCAAATGCCCTGTCGTGAACCTGGAAAATCAGTGGATGTGTAGAGAAAGAGGGTTAATATTAAAAAGAGCACAGAAGGCGCAAATAGCGCTGAGGTGTCCTGTGACAGAAGTAGTTGTAGGCACAGAGTGGGAAAGATACAGAAGGTAGTCCGATATCAAAGGAATCCAGGAAGCTGGGAGGTTGAGGGTAAAAAGTACATCATGAAGTGAAATGAGTCCATTGAAGATAGCACTGCTGAGGAGAAGGTTTTCTGGGCGAGATGACAGATCAGTGGAATAGAGCACTGCTCCTATGAACTGTAGAAATTGAGTTAGTTTTATAAGAATGTTCCTTTAGGTTACTGCAAGTCCTAGGAGCTCAAGAAGTTTTACAGTAGCTTGAACAGCTGACTGGACTGTCTGAGATGATGTAGCTGTGATTAAGGAGTAGTCTAGATAAGGAAAGACTTGGAAGTCATGTGCACAAAAAGATGCCGCTACAATAACTAGGCATTTGGTAAACACTTTGAGATAAAGCTAGTCCGAAAAGTATCAGCTGGTACACACAAAAGCGAAGGAATATTCTGTGTGAAGCGTATCCTTCACTAAATTGTTGAAGACTCAGATTGAAAATGGGACAATGATCTCCCATCTTCTCTGGAAGGAGGAAGTATTTTGAGAAGAACCCCTGATTTCTCTGGGAAGGGGGTAGTGGTTCTGTAATGCTGAGAGTGAGAACAGCTTGAATTGCTTGAAGAAGGGAAGCCTGTTGAGAACTGAAAGAGGACTCTCTTGGAGGGTTGTTTGGAGAATTATGATGAAAATGAAGCAAATAACCCTCCTGTACTAGTTGGAAAAAGCAAGCATCTGTTGTGACGAGAGTCCATCAGTGACAGAAGTTGAAGTTGATGCCGATAAGGCTGAAGTCAATGTCTTTTCCTCTAATGACATGGATGTAGACGTTTCCCCGAAAAGTTTCTGCTGCTGAAGGTGCTAAGCTTTAAGGGAGTGTAACTGCAATGTAAGGCAGCAGGTACAAGAGTCCACTCAATGTTTCGGCCCAAGATACTGAATGCACCACTTGTGCAGATCAATGAGAGAAATGGCCCGGTTATAACGACTGTATTTCTTGAACCCACTTGAAGGTTCAACATAAGAGGAAATATTTCAATAGCAAAATCGAATGACTCAATGACTGCACTGCTGAAAAAGGGGAGAAAAAGAAACCCATCAAAGTTGGCGCCCGAAGGCTGGACTTGGGCAGAAGGCCCAAAGTGAATAGGAAATTTTTAAAAACCTTTAAAATAAATTTTTTAAATGTACCAAAATGAAAGCAAAGTACACTTCGTAAAGAAAGTGATACAAAAGAAGACGACGCAACACAAACCTTCCTGAATTTCTGAAGTGTCCTAATTTCATATACCCCTTCTAGAACACTTAGATGTTTGTTAATCCAGTCATGCTAAAGAGACGAATTGATGGAATAGTATGTGATCTGAGTCACAGCTCCCACACTCTGGAATGCAATGCCAACAGATTTTACGAGAAGAAGCAATATTAGAAAGCTTCAAAACAAAACTAAAAATGTTTTTATTCAGAGATGCCTTTGATCCTTGACTTATTAATTCTCCTTCACCCTCAACTTATAGATGGGATTCTTCCCCCTCCCCCATTGTACAACAGTGGCTCTCTATCCTATTCAATATGTAGCTCTCCCCCCTTATTCCACTTGTTACAGTGCATTTTTTGTCATAGTCTGCATTACCCAATTTTATATTTTTATATATGTAAACTGCTTAGAAGCATGATAAGCGGAATATCAAATTTTAATAAAACTTGAAAAAACTTGAACCCTAAAGAGAAATAGAAAAATACGGAATGGTGAGGCAATTCTGAAAGGACAAAGTCCAAAACACAGCTTCTTTGCTCCGACGAAAACGAAGAACTGAGGTACCATGAGCTAGCATCATGCAGAAAGGCACTCGTGCGTGCGTGGCGTGGGCAGTTACAAAGCTTCGTTGAAGCTTAAAGTGACAGTACACTTTTCACTGTCCATGCTGGGCTCCGTGGATGATGTCACCCACATGCGAGACTATGCTGCCTACTTGTCATGCATCTGAATTTAAGAAAGCCTGGGATAAACATGTGGGATCTCTTAGAGGGAGGAAGAAATAATGGTTATTGCAGATGGGCAGACTGGATGGGCCATTTGGCCTTCAACTGCCATCATGTTTCTATTTTTCTGTGTTTACTTGAGGCCAGCCCTGGCAGGGCCTTTCCTCTGATGCGTCGGAAGTAATGCATCAAAGGAAAGGCCCTGCTAAGGCTGGCTGTGATCAGCCTTTTTTGAGGCTTCCTCCAGCTGAGCGATTGCACTCAGGTAAGGTAGGGAGAGAGGACGAGAGGGAGGGAGGAGGTTCACTCAGGATGCCGCCTGTTTCTGCCACAAAGGGGCTTGAGGGAGGTATGGAGGAGGGTTTTGCGACTCAGGACTGCTGCCATACTGGTGCTTTGGGGCAGGAGGGGGTTGTCTCTCAGTTGCTTGGGAGTTTAAGTGAGGGAGGGAGTAGGAATTTTCGGCTCAGGACACTGCCATGCTAGTGCTTTGGATCAGGAGATAGGTGGGGTACCCGAATCAGGACTGCCGCTGCACGTAGTTCTTTGGGGCTTAAGAGAGAGAAGGTGGTTTGCAGCTTAGGACCGCTGCCGCTTCCGGGAACATTTTTTTCACCAGTGATTTTTTTTTTTTTTTTTTTGCCGGCTTGGTGAGAGTCCCAGTTAACTGAGATTCTACTGTATATTATTATTCATGATTCAGAAACTTTCTAAATAAACATTGTCCATTTGTGGATGAATTTAGAAAGAACTTTAAAATGGTAGGTATCTATAGTGTGGGCATAAAACATACCATTTCTTGAGATACAGAGTTAGGACTTTTACTGTCAGCTGAAAAATATGAATAGTCATAGGTAAATGTTTTGGTCCGTTCTCTTCCCAAATCTCCCGTTATGCCTTCTGATATCTATAACAATAGAAAACAATAAATAGTTATATTATTTAACAGTTTCAGGCAAACATACATAGAACCAAACATCTTTTAAAGAACCAAATTGCTGAACTGTTTGAACATTCCTATAATTTATAGGGAAACTCTCCAATAAAATAGCCTGTTCCACTGAGGGTTCTGCATCAATTACATAGTACAGGCAGTCCCCGGGTTAAGAACGTCTGACTTATGCCGGCCTCATACTTACGAACCAGGGCCTGCCTGTGCCAATGCACCGCTCTTCCTCCCTTCCTGTCCCAACGCACCGCTCTTCCTCTCTTCTGTGTTCCAACCTGATCCTCGTCATCCTTCCCACCCTCTTTGCCATGTCCCAAATTAGTGCCTCCTTCCCTCCCACAGGTGTTTACCTTCTGTGGTCGACTCTCTCCTCCCTTCCACACTTATCTTCATAAAGCTGCAGCCACAGTTCCTACACATGACCCAGAGCTGACCTGGAAGCCTACTCTCCAACGTCAGAGGGAAGGCTTCTGGGTCAGCTGAGGGCAGCAGGCAGGAGCCACCGCTCACAGCTTTGTGAAGACAAGTGCGGCTGAGAGGAGAGAGCCAGCCACAGAAGGTGAACACCCATGGGAGGGAGGGAGGCACAAATTTGGGACATAGCACAGAGGGAGGGAAGGACGACAAGTGGCACGTTGGGACAAGGAAGAAGAGACGGATCACAAGCTTTGGATAAAGAATGGAAGGAAGCATGAACTTGAGACATAGGATGGAAGAATGGAGGGAGTGAGGTAAAGAGATGTTGTAGTGGGGGAGGGAATAGAAAAGGAGAATTGTTGGGCATGGGTGTCTGAGTAAGAGGGAAAGAGATGGTGCACAAGGGGAAATGAAGAGAGAATTGTTGGGCAAAGGGAGGGAAAGAGAAATATTGGATATGGTGGTGGGAGGTACAGATGCTTGGGAAGAGAGATAAGAGGGAGAAACGTTGGATGTGGTGGAGAGGGAACAGTGGGACAGATGAAGAATGAAAAGTGTAAACCTTTCTTTTCTTTCTATTTAAACTACAGTACTTTATTCTGAGGACTGTTTCTTTAATATGCACTATACAGGATCCGTGTTACATACAAATTCAACTTCAAAACAGTTTAAAAAAAACAGAACTCATTCTTAACTCGGGGACTGCCTATTATCATGAACAGATTTACCTCTGGAATGCATCTAGATGCAAGAGATAGATTAAGACAAAAGAAGGAGTCCCCCCAGCCTCAAACTTGCCCCATTCAAGGTTGAAAATCTAGGCAATTGGCTACTCTGTCAAATGAGGAATTAACTGAAAGCATATGCAACAGAATCTTTTGTCACTTCCTCCTTCCTGTATGCTTCTGCCCTCTGCATCAATCCTCATTTTTCTCTCACATGGCCCAAACTTTTTTCAACTATTAGCAGCACTGCCTTGCTTATTTGCACTGGGACATGCAATCTGGCAGCATTATTTGTTATTTTCACAGGGATAAATACAGTGACAACATACATACAAACAAGAAAAAAAAGGAGGCTACTAGAGGATGAAACCCATGAGTAAAGGAGAAGAAAAAACATAGTGGAACAGAGTGAAGATGCACACAGGAAAGAAAAAAAGGTACCCTGTAAATAAAGTAAAGAGCAAGGAGAAGAATAAGTAGTAGTAACAAAGAGAGTGTTCCTCGGTTTCTACTCCACTGCAAAATAGGTGTGGCTGCTTGTACCAATAGAAACAAAAACAGGCATAATTCTCTTTCCTGTCACCCTCTTTTCCCATATTCCCCCAAAGCTCTTCTCAGGAACAGAGAGGTCTCTTAGGATCACATGTCTCAGAAAGTTTAGGCCAAGAGTTGCATTTACTTTAGCACTGATTTATACAGACAGAAACTACAAACAAGGCCAGTTCTGGCACTAGGGAGACCGTATATGGGTAAAGTGACCATACGTCCCGTTTTGAATGGGACTGCCCCGTTTTTAGATCGCCTGTCCTGTTGTCCCCACGCACAGCATCAGGATGCCGAAATGTCCCATTTTCAGAAAGGGCATGGGGACAACGGGACAGGCGATCTGCTTCTCCAACGCGAAGCAGCAACAGGCCAAGTGCGTATAGCGACTGCACAAGCCTCCCCCCCTCCTCGATGTCAATTCTAACATTGGAGAGGAAGTTCCAGGCTGGAACTTCCTCTCCGACGTCAGAATTGACGTCAGGGGGAAGGCTTGTGCAGTCGTTGCACACACCTGGCCTGTTGCTGCGTCGGTGGCAGTAGCTTGGAGAAATCATCGGTGGAAGCGGCTTGAGGGGGGGCAGGGAGAGAGAAAGATGTCGCCCCACACGTTCTGCTGAGGCTTCCCTGGGGTCGATTTTGCCACTATCACTGAGGCAGAGTTCTACATGCAGGTGTCCCCGAGTCAGTTGCTCTCTCCGAAGGAACTGGAGTCATTCAACCCAGACAGCAAGGAGCCGGTGGAACTGGTGAAACTCATGCACGAGCTGCAGGTGTTGCTGGGGTCCTCGCTGGAGTGGCTGCATCCAGAAGAGCCTGGCTCCGCAGTCATCTGGTTGCTTACTACAGCTTGTGCGGAGTGACAAGATTCAAGCTTTCCGCCCCCTAGGACAATGGCAGTTAAAGAACCAGAGCAAAAACATGTGTTTCTTAGTTTAGAGAAAAAGAAATGCGGTTACTGTGGAATTAAATGGAAATGGAAAAAGAAAGAAAGAAATATTGGATGTACAATCAGAAGGAAGTGCAACCAGAGACTCATGAAATCACCAGACAACAAAGGTAGGAAAAATGATTTTATTTTTAATTTAGTGATCAAAATGTGTAAGTTTTGAGAATTTATATCTGCTGTCTATATTTTGCACTATATTTAATGGGGTACAGGATCCAGGGGGATCTGGGAGAGGATCCGGGGGGTGTCCTGTCCCATTTTGAGGAAAAAGATAAATGGTCATGTTATATATGGGTGACAAAAACGTGGCTCTGGCATACACTAAAGCCTGCATCATACTGGGTTGCTCCTCCAGTTTACTCCATCCTAGCCCAACATTGAAAGGAAACAAGAGTATAACATAAGCACCATAACCACAGGCCCATGCTCTAGTACTGCCTTGTCCCAGCTCTACATCCCACGCCACCATCACCACTTATAGCAGACTTCTTATCAAATGGGTATAGAACACTGTTCTTCAACCGCCGGTCCGTGGACTGGTGCCGGTCCGCAGAAAATTCCTGCCGGTCCGCAGAGGGCCGGCGAGATCGACGCGGTTAAATTTCCCATCGGCATCTCTTCCCCTTTCCCTTCCAGGGCTTAGGATCGGCTGCAGACAGCAAAAAGAAATTCAGAAGCCGCGGGACTTTTCCTCTTGCCTGCATTGCTATAGGCTCTGCCGATCCTGATCCCGCCCCCCTCTGAAGTGACTTCCTGTGTTTGAGAGGCAGGATTCAGACCGGAAGAGCTTATAGCAAATAGCAATGCAGGCAAGAGGAAAGGTCCCGCAGCTTCTGTCTTTGTTCAGAGTTCTGGGCAAGGGAACTGTAAGGAAACTGATGCGAGTTAAGAACCAGGCTGCTTCCAATTTAGTGTCAGTTATGGTGAGACCAGCTATTGTGACACTGGAGTCACTCTGGGGCCAGCAGCCAAGGGAGGGAATAAGAGATGCTGGATTCCCACCTGTTGTGGGAAGGGGACGGTAGACCCGGGGGGGGGGGGATTGGTGTGACAGAAGGGAGATGCTGGATCCCCTTGGGTGAGGATAGTTATTGGAACTAGGTGGGAGTTGGAAGAATAGGGACACAAAGACAGATGCTGGACCTTGCAGGGGGCAGAGAAACATGGAAAATGCTTAACAGGAGGGTGGAGTATGAAGACAGAAGTAAGATGTTGGACATGAGTAGAGGGAGTAAGGAGACAGAGGGGATATGCTGGACATGGTGAAGGGGGAATAGGGAGACAAGGAGAAGATGCTGAATAAGGAATGGAGGGAGTAGGGTGATGGAAGGTATCTGCTGGATTAAGATGGGGAAAAGAGGGGAGGTACTGGAATACGTTCAATATAAAATCATAACTGAGGCTTGTGCAGATGGGATCAGATGGTTTGCGGGGACCAAGCTTGCGGAGATGGGGTGGAAATGTGGTTTTTTTATTTCAGTCTTAGTAGTTTGCAGGTCCACAAAATAATTATTTTATTTCTGCCGGTCCACAGGTATAAAAAGGTTGAAAAACACTGGTATAGAACACTACAGAGCTTCTGCACAGGGTTGTATTTACAGGTCTCAAACAATGTTCTCCTTTGTGGAGTGGCCTAGTGGTTAGATCAGGTGCCTCAGCACCCTGAGGTTGTGAGTTCAATTCTCACTGTTGCTCCTTGAGACTCTAGGCAAGTCACTTAACACTTCATTGCCCCATGTAAAGTGCTTTGATTGTGTAAACCACACAGAAAAGGCAGTATATCAAGTCCCATCCCCTTTTAAGCTCAGGCCAGTGCAGGAGGAGATAATGGGGGCATCAGTGGCCCAGAAAAGGAGAGGAATGAGATACTGAGATGCTAGCCACAGGAACGAGGGGGAAAAAAGGGTTGAAGGTTTGACCACAGTTTGAGAATCACTCTGAGCCAAACCTGACTACATAAGCAGCACAGGAGTACAAATGCTATGAGACAAACTCCAGTGCTATGGTGGTGCTATAAGACATTGGCTGTTCTAAAGAGTAAAGGAGGGATTGAAAGCAGCAGGGCAAAGTGAAAGGGGATTAGGCTACCTAAGAGAGCAGAATGTCGGAAAAAATAGGTGAATGGGGGGAACAAGATGGGAATGCAGACAAGAGTGAAATTGAAAGATGACAAGCTGGGAGTAACACAAGTGGAATGGGGATGAGTAGAATACTAATTTCGTTAAAAGTTCTGTTTTTCATAGAAAATTTGGGAATCTGCAAAGTTGAACAGGAGATGACAGAAGAAAGGCTTCCAGGTCAGCTGCAGACAGCAGGCAGGAAATGCTGCATGTAGCTTTGTAAAGAAGCAAGTGTGGCTGGAAGGCAGGAAGGAGGAGGCACTGCTTGGACGAGCGAGGTAACACACCCATAGGAGACCCTTAAGAGATGCCTCCATCTCCATGGGATCCCTACAGACCCAGAGGTGAAGCCCACGGGATCCCCACAGATTCTGCGGGATTCCAATCGGTCCTATTCCTGTGCAGCTCTCTAATCCAGAATGATGCTGGGCTGCAAAATAGCCAAGCGATTGATGCACCAACATCGATTGGCTATTCCAAATGGGGTTTTAGCAATCGTAAAAACCGATTTGTCTAGTGTTGTCTGTAACTGTGTTAATTGTTCTACACAGACATGTTAGTCTTCTATCTTCTATGTCAAGATGGTTCCCAAAAATTTTTATTCAAAACTTCTTCTCAGCATCCCATGAACTGGGTGGGTTTTTTATACATACTCACTGAAATTTCTTTTAAAAACTAAAACTAACCAGGACAGGAACATCAGAAACTTAACATGGTATCTCTTATAGTACACAGCTATTTCAGAACCCATTTCACCAATCAGTTTTTAAATCATTTGTTCCTCTCCCCAACCTCCCTATTTCTAAATTTTATTTGCTAAACACTTCTTTTAAATTAAATATAAAATATTCCATAGAACCAAATACATTAATAAAGTGTGAAACTGCACTAATATATCCCTCAGGATTCCAGTGCTGATTGAATCAGGGCTTTAGGCTCCTTCCTCAGTATCCTGGATACAGAGGGAGATGCCTAAGGCCTGATTGACATTTGGATTATTGTAACATTGCTTACTTGGTCGGAACAAAAAAAGGCTATCTCTAGGCTACGAGTTATACAGAATACCGTGGTCAGACTGATTTTTGGTTTGAAGAAATATGAGCATTTAACTACTTTTTATCATGAACTGCTTTGGTTGCCGGTTGAGGCATGTATTATTTTTAAGTTGGGTTGTGTCTATTATAAAGTCTTGTCGGGTCAATCAACATTTCATTTGATTAATTCATTTTCCTTTGCTACTCAAAAACATTCACGTAAAACTCATGCATTTTTTGTTTATCCATCAGTGAAGGGTTGTAAGTTCAAAAGATTTCATAAAAGCATGCTTTCATATCAGGCTACCTGTTGGGACAAAGAATTCAAACAATTATCTCTTATGTCTTTCTCATATCTGGAATTTAAAACGAGTTTGAAAACTTACTTATTCTCTAGATTTTTGAGTAATTAAATTCTGTGATGATCGCTCAGTTGTAAGTTGATGTAATCTTTTGTAAACTGCACAGACCTGCAAGGTTATGCGGTCTAGAAATTGATTTTTATGTTATGTTATATTATGCCTATGGCCCCACCCCATGGGAAGGGCCTTAGGCGTCTGAACCAATCAGGGCCTTTGGCTCCTCCCCGTGCATCACATGATGCACTGGGGAGGGGAAGACCAGTCATTTAAACAGGCGGTCCCGAAGAAGGAGCCAGAGTGTGGGTTTCCTGCTTCCAACATTTTAAAAGCATACGGGGGAGGTTCGGAGTTGGGGTAGGGCATCTGGTGGCAGGAGAGAATGGGCATCTCTCCTGCCATTTTGGGGGGGGGGGGTTCTGCTTGGAAGGAAGGATTGGCATCACTCCTGCCATTTGTTTTGGGTTCGGGGATGGTGGCGGGGGTGCCTGGGGCAGGAAGGGGGGGATCTTATTTTTATGGGACAGATTGTGAATATGCATTGAGCAGATAGAAGATAGTACAAAAAAAGAGGGAAAGAGAGATCGGGAGGATAGCAGACAAATAGGATAGATTGGTAAGAAAAAGAAAACCTGATAAGAAGTAAAGGCAGGAAGGCTGGTGGGTGTAATAAGTGGTAGGGATAACCATTACAGTATTCTTTAGGAACTTTTATAGCAAGAAAGTTCACAACTGCATTTTGAGCAAAAGCTTTCTTTATTATAGTGTAAATTATTGATTAAATGTATATTGCACTACCTCAACAACATTCATAGATTTCAATCACCCAAAGTGTGAGACAATACAAGCTAGATTTCCTGTGCTACAATGTTATCCATCTTCCTTAATCTGCTCGAAAATGAAAATTAAATGATGCACGTATACCTTCAAGTTAGTGATGGTTGTTGTCTTTCCTTCCATGGCAATAATAAATTTAGCCTCTAAATCTTTCTCCCTGTAAATACAAATAAAATAAAAAGTTAACATCTCTCTCATCTTCAACTAATAGCTATTAGTGCTAGTTTTCAAGAATAGTGATTAGCCTACTTCTCTAGTAAATTGGGTATTTAAAAAAAAAAAAAAAACACTCATTATACAATTAAAGAAGCTAAAGGCTATTCTCTGAAAGTTCAAGCTCAAGTCACACAGAAAATAGAACAAAAAAAACATTAGATGCTGTAAATTATGTCTCCCTTATCAGAGTTAGAGGAAAGGAAAGAACTTATGATTGGAAAAAAAGGACAGAATTTCAATTTCAATTCTAATAAATGGCATTAGTTTTGATTTTAATGAAAATATATATTAAACAATTAAAGAAAAGTTATTCTTATGTGATTGCCATTTAAATTCAGATAGCACTGTCATGCAACTTTTTTATCATGGTATTTAAAGAAAAAAGTTTTTATCATTTTATTACATATATACATATACACTCCTACATCCCATATTTTCACATATTTAAGCCACAGCTAATACGGTACTCTGTTTAACATTCTAACAAGAGAGACCTTAAATAATATATGGAAGCGGTTAATATACTTTCCTGCTTACATAAATTTATTTAAATACTTTTCTATACCTTTCTCCCAGGGGAGCTCAGAATAGTTTACATAAATTTATTCAAGTACTCAACCATTTTTCCCCGTCTGTCACAGCGTGCTCACAATCTATCCAATGTGCATGGGGCAATGGGTGGATTAAGGGCTCCTTTTACTAAGGTGCACTAGCGTTTTTAGCGCACGCAGGAAATTACCGCGCACTATGCTTCTAGAACGCCAGCTCAATGCTGGCGTTAAGGTCTAGCGCGTGCTATTCCGTGCATTAAAGCCCTAACGCGGCTTAGTAAAAGGAGCCCTAAGTGACTTGCTCAGGGTCGCAAGGAGCAGTGTATAATTAAACCAAATAGCATGAGGTTTGTCATATATCTTTGCTCTTTGTAGGAGGGTAAATAGTAGTGTGCCACAGGGATCTGTAACTGGGACAGGTGCTATTTAACTTATTTATAAATTATCTGGAAATTAGAACTACGAATGAGGTGATTAAATGTGAACATGACACTAAATTTTTCAAAATTGTTAAAACACAAATGGACTGTGAAAAACTTTAGGAAGACCTTAGGAAATTGGAAGACTGGGTGTCCAAATGCAGGTGACATTTAATGTGGACAAATGTAAAGTGATGCACATTGAGAAGAATAATCCAAATCATAGTTACCGAATGCTAGGGTCTATCTTGGGGGTCAGCACTCAAGAAAAAGATCTATCCAATGTGCAGCGACAACCAAGAAAGCAAACAAGATGCTAGGAATTATTAGACAAGGAATGGTAAACGAGACTAAGAATGTGATAATGCCACTGTATTACTCAATGGTGCAACTTCACCTTGAGTACTGTGTTAGTTCTGGTCTCCTTACCTCAAAAAATATATAGTGGCACTAGAAAAGATTCAAAGAAGAGTGACCAAGATGATTAAGGGAATTAAACTATCGTAGGGCTTTTCAGCTTGGAAAAGAGATGCCGAGGGGAGATATGATTGAAGTCTACAAAATCCTGAGTGGTGTAGAATGGGTACAAGTGGATCGATTTTTTACTACATTAAGATCTACAAAGATTAGGGGACACTTGAAGATACACAGTAATACTTTTAAAACCAATAGGAGGAATTTTTTTTCAGAGAATAGTTGAGCTCTGGAATGCATTGCCAGAGGATGTGGTAAGAGCAGTTAATGTAGCTGGTTTTAAAGAAGTAGCTGGTGGAAAAGTCCATAGTCTGGTGTTGAGATAAATGGGAGAAAGCCACTGCTTGCCCTGGATCGGTAGAATGGAGAGAACAAGAGCCAGAAGACCTTGAGCATGCGCAGATGCTCAAGATCCAGTCCGGCAAGAGGCAGGATCTTCAGGCACCGGCATCTCCTGTAGGTTGGTGCTGCGTGCCGATGCCAGATGGGGGTAAAGCTTCAGTTTGGGCGGGCGGGGGGATGTGGAAGCCTCGGAAGTGGGGGGTCTTTTGGGGATGTGGTAGGGTGGGGTGGAGCAGAGCATCACCGGTGTCTGTGGGGGGGTGGGGGAGTGGGAAGGATGTGGAACCAATCAAGCGAGTTTCCCTTACTTCCTATGGGGAAACTTGCTTTGATATATGAGTAATTTGGTTTACGAGCATGCTTCTGGAACGAATTATGCTCGTAAACCAAGATTCCACTGTACTTATAGAAATAACGCTGCTTGTGAACCACCTTGCACTATTCTTGTGGCCCAGGAGCATCAGATTGCACAAAGCTGTGGCCCGATGCTCCAAGGCTGCAAAGTTTAATCCCCCTACCTGACAGACCCCCCTCCATGAACTGAAAACCCCATGGCTCCTCTTCCTCTCCAATACCCCCACCCCCAGTGACTACTTTAATTTCCATTGTGGTCCAGAAAGGTCCAAGAGAGGAGGCCAGGAGCAATGTCCCATCGTTGCTCTGGCACCGTTGACAAAATGGTGCCCTAAGTAGAAGTCTTGTGATACTACCCTTTAGCAGTAGTCTTGCAAGACTTCAGCTAGGGGCACCATTTTGTCACGGACACTGCAGTGGCCAGAAGTGATGCAGCATCATTCCTGGCCACCCCCTTGAACCCCACCAGGCCCCCCCCCCCTCCGCCTGGACCACTATGGAAATTTAAGGTAGCCACTAGAAGGATTGGAGGGGAGGCAAAGGAAGAATTCATCCTTGCAGCCCAAGAGCATTGGGCCACTACTCTGTGTGGCTCAATGCTCCCAGTCTGGGGTTATTTTACCATCATTTTTGGGCCTTAATGTGTCTTGGAGTATACTACCACAAGTCACATTAGGCAATTTGCAGTGCTGGTTTAATTGACATCAACAAGAAAATGGGCATTTTGTTATGCTAGAATGTTCTTCCCAAAGAAATAGCCTAAATAACTGTTAATTTCAGTTTTTATAGGGCTATAGAAATTTGGTTATTTATGGAATAATTTAGGGGTCCTTTTACTATGGCGCGCTAACCGATTTAGAGTGTGATAAGCTAACGTGTTCATAGAATATAATGGGCGCATTAGCATTTTGCTAATTGTTAGCGTGTGCTAAATTGAATAGTGCGCCTTAGTAAAAGAGGGGATTAATGCAGTGTGATCTGTGTAAGTAATTATCTTTTGTATAAGTTGATTAACGTATTTTCGCGGATATAACGCGCGCGTTATACGCGTTTTTACGTACCGCGCATACCCTTCGCGCGTTATATGCCTGAGCGCGGTATACAAATTTTTTTTTACATATTTCACACCCCGCCCGACGCCCGATTCATCATCCGGAAGGACGCTCGCACCCCCACCGCTCGCACCCCCACCCCGAAGGACCGCCGACTCCCCGACAATATCGGGCCAGGAGGGAGCCCAAACCCTCCTGGCCACGGCGACCCCCTACCCCCACCTCGCACTACATTACGGGCAGGAGGGATCCTAGGCCCTCCTGCCCTCGACGCAAACCCCCCTCCCCCCAACGACCACCCCCCCCAAGAACCTCCGACCGCCCCCCCAGCCGACCCGCGATCCCCCTAGCGACCCCCACGACCCCCCCACCCCCCTTCCCCGTACCTTTGGTAGTTGACCGGACAGACGGGAGCCAAACCCGCCTGTCCGACAGGCAGCCAACGAAGGAATGAGGCCGGATTGGCCCATCCATCCTAAAGCTCCGCCTACTGGTGGGGCCTAAGGCGCGTGGGCCAATCAGAATAGGCCCTGGAGCCTTAGGTCCCACCTGGGGGCGTGGCCTGAGGCACATGGTCGGGTTGGGCTCATGTGCCTCAGGCCGCGCCCCCAGGTGGGACCTAAGGCTCCAGGGCCTATTCTGATTGGCCCACGCGCCTTAGGCCCCACCAGTAGGCGGAGCTTTAGGATGGATGGGCCAATCCGGCCTCATTCCTTCGTTGGCTGCCTGCCGGACAGGTGGGTTTGGCTCCCGTCTGTCCGGCCAACTACCAAAGGTACGGGGAAGGGGGGTGGGGGGGTCGTGGGGGTCGCCAGGGGGATCGCGGGTCGGCTGGGGGGGCGGTCGGAGGTTCTTGGGGGGGGCGGTCGTTGGGGGGAGGGGGGTTTGCGTCGAGGGCAGGAGGGCCTGGGATCCCTCCTGCCCGTAATGTAGTGTCGGGACAGCGCACGGAGAGGCGGGGCAGTGCACGGAAAGTCAGGGCAGGTGAACGGAGAGTCGGGACAGCGCACGGAGAGGCGGGGCAGTGCACCGAAAGTCAGGGCGGGTGAACGGTGAGTCGGGGCAACCAGAGGAGAGTCGGGGTGGCCAGAGGAGAGTCGGGCAGCAAGCGCGGTATACCCATGAGTGCTGTATACAAAAGTTTCCGTACATACAAGTGTGGTTTTTGCGCGCTATACCCGTGTGCGCGTTTTACACGGGTGCGCGTTATATCCGCGAAAATACGGTAGTTTAAATAGTTTTATTTTTATTTAGTATATTGCACTATTAATTTATTGTTGTTTATTTTATATTGCTTTTTTAATTGTAAACCATTTTAATACTTTTTGTTCTACACAGTATAACAAACAAATCAAATCATTTAAAAATAACAGATAGTTTTAATTTTTTTGCCATCTGTGATGCAGGTCAAAACTACAGTAAAACCAGTTCTTTTGTGGCCTGTGTTTGTAACTGTTGTTATGAGAGACAGAGAATTTCATGTTTAAACACAAAGAACAAGATTTGGACACAATAATATTATTAGTACAAGGAAATATAAAAGTAAGGAAATGAAATCAAAATACACTTCTCCCTCCGAATCCGCAGTTTCAGCATCCGCAAATTCGGTTATTCGCAATTTTTTTTTAATTTTTAAATTAAAGCAGTATTCTGGACCTTCCCCGCCTCCTTCCCGCTTTCCCCCAGAATCCCTTAATCCTTACCTGGTACTCTAATGGGTTTTCGGAGCAGGAGCGATCTTCCTACACTCCTGCCCCTTGCAGATCACTCAGGAAATGGCTGCCATGAGCGCCCATCATAATCTCGCGAGACTATGGAAGCTCACGGCAGCCATTTCCTACGAGTGATCTGCACAGGGCAGGAGCGTAGGAAGATCGCTCCTGCCCCGAAAACTCGCTAGACCACCAGGTAAGGCTTAAGGGATTCCGGTGAAAGCGAGAGGGAGGCAGGGAAGGTCCAGAATACAGCTTTAATTCCGGGGGAAAGCTGAGGGGTGGGTTAGAACTGGCCCAAATATTATTTGCGTTTTTTTAATATTCGCGGGCCAGCTCGGCCCCTAACCCCCGCGAATATTGAGGGAGATGTGTAACCCTCATTAATACATGTATGTAATGGTTATATTAGTCCACAAAAAGAGTGGGACATGACCAGTACAAAACAGGAGAGGCTGAAGTAGGAAATTTATATATATATTAAAAAAGCAGGAATTTCTTTTCGCAAGCATCTTTTCAATGAAACCCCCAAACTATGGAATTTGAGAATTTGTGGGAGCCATTCAGGAAGCCACTTAACGCCGACCAGCAACACCAAAGCACGCTCCCGCTCGGTACCTCTCAGCGGCTGAAGCCGGAACTCGCGGCAGCGACCAACCGGGTTAGCAGCGGAGCAGGAGCTCGGAAAGCTCGCTCCTGCCTGCTACATCTCTGCATCACCAGGGATTCCAGCGGCAGAGGAGGTACGATGGACAGGGCAGGGAGAGAGGGAAGTGGGCTGTGCGCCTGGCAGGGAGGGGGCTGGGTGCAGAGCCTGGCAGGGCACTTGAGTATTAAACCGCCCGACTTATATTTAAGTATATACAGTAAATGATATAGATCAAAAAAGTGATATACCACATTATTTAAGGTCACAATACAGCAAGCACCTCTTGTCTCATGAATAGAAATTTATCTTTCTTCACACTTGAGTATTTCTAGAAAGATTCATAAAAATCCAAACTATCTCCCATAAATAAAGTGGAAGACACATGTCTCAAATATAATCTATATTATGCATTTCTATCCTCTAGAAAGAAAAGAAAAAATATACAATCAATGTAGCTCTAAAAGCTATCTTATCTTGGAGATCTTTCTAATATATCTGATATAATGTTTAAACTATTTGAAGGATGTTCCACCACAAGGGAAACCACCCTGTTTTCTTTTGCAATAATGAAAAACCATCCTCTGAATCCCTGAGAACTTCTTATAGGGGACAATTTAACAGAAGGAGAATTAAGAACCCTTAAATTTGACCATTAATATTCAGGCAGTGTGGATCCAAGATGGCTGCAGGCTTGATATACTGAGTAACACGCTCTGGAAGACTGCGGTTCAAAGCCAGGGAAAAAACTTTGTGGTAGTAACTTTTCCTACCTGAAATGCCTAAGCGACGTGGCCAGAGTGCTGCTGCTGCCTCGCAGCGCACCGGAGGGGTCCCTGCCGACAATATTGAAGATCTTCTATGGCAGATGCAAAATGTTTTAGTAATGTCAGAGGATAGCCCGCTGGAAGCACCGCGCATGGGTGGGAATGTAGTAGCTCTCCTTGGGCCAGATACGACCCTAAGCCCCGACGCATGAGCACCGCCCCCGCAACCTCGGATTACCAGCTCTCCACGGAGCGAGAAAACCCCAGAGGGAGGGTTGTTCCTCTTCTCGAGGCAAGTGCAGTAACAACGGAGAGCTTGGAAGTGGGGGCACTTCAACAGGAGAGCCCAACCATGGGACTCGAGGCTGTTTCATCTGTGGGTGTTGGACAAGCCCTTACGGAGGAGTGACAGGAGGAACCATCATATGGTGAGCCTCCAGAGTAGCATTTTCAGAAGTGCTCCCTGTTCCACACACAGGACTCAAGAGACAGGCAGAGCTCCAGAGTCTCAACACATTGATGAAATGATGGTACAGAGAAAAGGGTTTTTGATTTGTTAGGAACTGGGCAACATTCTGGGGAAGGAGGGAAGGCCTATTCTGGAAGAGTAGGCTCCACCTTAACCAGGGTGGAACATTTGCTGCTGGCATCAACATTTAAAAAGGGAGACAGAGAAGCTTTTTAAACTAAAAACTGGAGGAAAGCCAACAGTCGCCCAAAATAAAATGGTATCTTTGAAAGATAATCACTATAACAGGGAAGATGGGCATCCAGATAGTAAAGTTGCCAATAAAAGGCATAGTAGACCAGGTGCCTTTAAAGACTTGATTGCTTGTAAACTGTATTGTCAATTACTGAGCAGATGTTAATACAAATAAGAAGCATTTTTGAAGTGTCTGTATACAAATGCTAGAACCCCAAAAAATAATAAGAAGGGGGTAGTTAAAATATATAGCACTAAGTAAAAGATAAGATTTAACAGGTATCTCTGAAACCTGATGGAAAGAAGATGACCAATGGGACACAGTCATAAGAACATAAGAATTGCCGCTGCTGGGTCAGACCAGTGGTCCATCGCGCCCAGCAGTCCGCTCATGCGGTGGCCCCCAGCTCAAAAACCTGTGCCCTAACCAAGACCAGCCCTACCTGCGTTCGTTCTGGTTCAGCAAGAACTTGTCCAACCTTGTCTTGAATCCCTGGAGCGTGTTTTTCCTTATAACAGACTCCGGGAGAGCATTCCAGTTCTCCACCACTCTCTGGGTACAAATTTATATCACAGTGATAGGATGGATAGAATTAGTAGAGGGGTAGCATTACAATATTAAAGAGAGTCTTGAAATAAACAGACTAAACATTGTGGAGGATACAAAATACTCTGGAATCCTTCCATATGTAAAGGGGAAAAGGATAACAATAGCAATTTTCCAACTGACACAGCTGGACATTGGTATATGTTTGCTTTTCAATTTGTGTGATTTGCCTTGACTTTATTAACCATGCTGCTTTTAAGTATGAAAGCTCCATACATCAAGATTGATTCCTTAATACAATCTTTAACAGGCTAGGCTCATCTGGCTTCAATGTCCCTCACCTCTCTGCTTGTTGCATCATTTATAGTTTACAGCTTCTCTTCCACCAACTACTCCCCTGTACATACCTCCAGCCAACTCCTCCCCAGCAATGGTCTAAAATCTTATCTCTGACAACATGGGAGGACTATTATTTTTGCACCAGGCAAGCAAGTGACTAAGCGATCCTCACATCCACCAGCCAACCAGCTATGTACAAACCTAATGACTGAATTTCCAGCTAAAACTGCTATCCTAAGCCTTCCCTTCTGGGCAGAAACCCTTGGGAGACACATCGTTGGTAAGAGGAAAGGATGATAAGCAATTACTGCTAAAATACAGTTTAGTTTGAAGTCTTTTGACATTGCGTAGGAGTGCTACTGCAGAGTAAGTGCCTTCTCTGAGGGTCTTTACTATTAGAAACCTTCAGGTTTTGAAATGTACTGAAAATACATAAGCACATAAGAACATAAGAAGTTGCCCCCGCTGAGTCAGACCAGAGGTCCATCTTGCTCAGCGGTCCGCTCCCGCGGCAGCCCATCAGGCCTAGTGCCTGAACAGTGGTCCCTGATTAATTTTGTAATTTACCTCTAATCCCATCCCTATAATCTACCTCTACTCTTATCTGTACCCCTCAATCCCTTTGTCTTCCAAGTACCTATCCAAAGCTTCTTTAAACCCCTGTAGCGTGCTCCTGTTTATCGCATACTCTTCTTGTTTTAATTCTTATGCATTCTTTCACAAAGAAACTGACCTCTATATTTGTCCATCCGTCTGTCATGCCACTGTGAAAACTGCAATACCTGAAAGCTATATTATGACATTTAGACATCGTTGAATTGTTGCACCATGAGTTTGGAGAGTTTCAATGAATGCAATGGAAAGTTAGAAAGCTGGTCTGGGGAAACTATGTATTTCGAAGGCAAGAAAGAACAGTCTGTGCCAGAATTTTGCAGAAGTTGCAAAGCTATGTTATTGAACTCACAGAAGCAGGTTCTCTTCAAACATTCCATGCAGGAGAGGAAATATCGTTGGATGTGGCCACTCAACAAAAGGCACTTTGTAGACACACCAATACAAAAGAGGATTGTTAGACAAGGCACAGGAGAACATTAGAAATGTTAAGGTGAAACCCAGTAGGAATATACCTTCTGTCACTGGTTTTATTGATTTGAACTTTGTACTTTATTATAGTGTTTGCTGTATAAACCATTAAAATTTGTGCCAGCTCCAGTGAGAAGGCATCTTTAGATTTTTAGATAATGCAGACTATGAATTTTTTTAAATAAAGAGAGTAAGGTTGTCATCATCACTGGCAGTTCATTTGCTGTTTAGGATGATTGCATTCTATGATGGTTTATATATGAGCAGAGTTTTGGTTCTACCCTGCTCATAGGTGCACTGAAATGATAATAATTGTACAAATATTTCCGATAAAATATTTTTTATTAAAATTTAACAGACATCCTGTTTCATAAGGCAATTATTTGTACAATGGAGGGACATTGCAAGTCAGAGAGTGTAAATGCAACTTCCCTGACTTAACGCTCTCAGAATTCCATTCTGCTAAGTTACCTTAAATATACCTAATATATGACAATATTTTACTGCCTGCATATAATTGGTCAAGAATACTTGATACCATATAAGGCGCTTGCATGCATATTGGGGGATGTCTGTTCCCCTCACACAAGAATTCCTAAAAGTTACATTTTAATACTAGCTTATCTAATAAAGAAAAATACAGAAGAAACCAAGAAAAGGTATTACAATATACTTAGAGAAAAAATTATCCATACACACAGCTTTAAATCATTTCTCCTTAAAAGTCAAACTGCTGTTCCCATATTACCGAGTCACTTAAGAGCATGCACTGAAAATCCTGTGTCTCAGTGAAAGAGAAGGGGAGTAGCCAATCCACTCCCAAAAAACCTACATTTTTCTATATGAATCCTCCAGTACAATTTTTAGAGGTAAGTATATTTCAGTCTGAACCCTTGAATATAAAAGTTCCTACATTAATAGTTTACTAAAATTTTATTCATCATATATACTTTTTGTATATCCAATTAGCATTTCTAGCTTTACCCTGCAAAAAAGGAGAGGGAACCCCCCTCCCCTACAATGTAATCTCTGTAATAAGAAGAAAAGTCCATCTCTGTAGCAACCAGGTCAAAAGCCAAACCTTATCTGCCACAGGTCTTTGGAGACCAGGCTGGGCACACATTGAAACAATGGAACTTCATAAAACTAAGCTACAGCCTGGATGTATCTTCTCTGGTCTTCAACAGAGCTTATATATTAATTCTAGTGACCTGAGAGAAGGCCAACTCCTGTTTCCAGTGACAACACAAAAACACATATTTAGATCAATATATTATCCCATATTTGTCTTATCTGGTTTGTGTTCTGGCTTATCCAATTGTAATTTTATATAGCCATTTATAAACCCTTCTCCTCTGCCCAAACCCTAACTAGTAAATCCAGAGCAAAAGGAGGAAAATATAATGGCTATTTTATTTTTCATGCTTACCCATTCTACCACATATCTGTTCATTCTTAATAGGCTGCTACGCCCAGGTTCAAAAGGGCCACATCATATTACATTTATACTGTAGAATATATTATTGTTTCAAAGTATGATGTAGTCCAGGGTTGGTTAATTTTGGTCTGCAGCACACTGTTTGTCAGCTGAAGAAGAGCTGAAACGTCAATAACAGGCATTTGGAGATGCAGATCTCCCATAAGAGCCATAGAAACACAAATGTTGCTCAGAAGCCAAATGCCTGTTACTTGGCACTGTTGCTCTCGGTCAACATCAAGTTACATAAAGCAGACATTTTCACCATCTGCCAATTAAAGTGTTAATTTAGGCACTACAGTTTACACCAGGTTTCAGCTAGTGTAAATCCTCGTGCCCAAAACTGGGCATGGATCCCGGTGCCGAAACTATTCAACAAACAGCACCCAAATCAGTGCACCATTTATAGAAAACAGCTTATTTGCTTCGGTGCCCAAATTGGAGTGCTATTTTCAGAATCTAATCCATTATGCACATGTTACAACTTTGCAAAGTTTTGAGGGGGACTGCATGCAAATAGGGCATGAATTAAGAAGTCCTAATAGGGCTATACTGACCAATCAATAAAACATCTCATAACAGTTACAGTTTGCAAATCCCAGTTAAAAATTGGCCTCTAGAACCCCAAAACTACGTATTATATTCTTAGCAGATGATAACCACTCCATTTACTAGGGAAAGCAAATAAAAAACAACTTTATTACATTAAGGGAATCAACTTCCAGTACCAAGGTTTTTTCTGGGTTTATTTAAGCTTTATACTTTATATGGTTCAACTAAAGTATTTTCTGTGGCAGAGCTTCCCAAACTGGGGGTTCAGACTCCAAATAGGGGTCCTGACCTGAATAGGCTCTCCATAGGGGCATCATTAACCTGTACTTCTAGGGAGCCATGCAATTTTAATTGGCCACAATCATAGGATCATAGCCACAAAAAGACTGGAAAGCATTGCTCTATGTGTCTTTTAGAGATTCCCTATTCTGGGAACATTGAAAAGTTAATTGACATACATCTGAAATTGAATATCAAAACTCTTGATAACCTTGACAGACATACAAAAAAATTAATGTTTGTCACATCTGGAACAAGCAGCATTAGGATCTCTTGAGTACTTCCCAGAAATCTCAACTGGACAATGTCAGAAACAAGATTCTTCTAAGCTCAATGCACCACTCAGCATTATGGTGCTTATATCTATCAAATAGCATTAGTTTATTTTATGCATTTTCCTGATCTTGCTGCTGTCTTTAAAAAAAAAAAAAAAAACCTCACATGGGGATTTTAGATTGAATGACCTCATTCTTCTTCACTGCATATCTAAACAGGTTAACTATTGTTCTAAATATCATTTCTTATCCTGAAATAATGAAGTTTTTGCCTGACTTCGGTTTTATATAAAATTAGGAACAGTTTTTTTTTTTTTTTTAATTAATGAGGAAGGCCAAACAGCCAGTAAAAAACTAAACAGACCTGACTGCAAATGATCAAGAAAATATAGACACTGCAGAAATTAGAGGGCCAAATTAAGTCATAGGCCAGCACTAAAGTTACTGTTAAGGATAGCCTTAAGAACAATTCATTGTGACAAGCCACTGGGAACTGGACAGAGGTATCAGTATAAAAACCAAGGACAAGAGTTCTCTTGCTGTCACAGGCAACTTCACCACTGAGTTCAGACTATCATTCCTGCAGAATCTCATAGTTGTTTCCTCAACACACTAAAATCAGCAATAGGAATGAAATATCACACTATCAAAAATATGAGAACATAAGAATTGACATACTGGGACAGACTGAAAGTTAATCAAGTCCCTTTTCCTGTTTCCAACAATGGCTAACCCAGGTCCCAAGTACCTAAATAGATTCCAAGTAGTAAAACAGATTTTATACTGCTTATCCAAAGAATAAGCAGTGGATTTCTCCAAGCCATCTCAAAAATGGCCTGTGGACTTCCCTTTTAGGAATTTATCGAAATCTTTTTTAAACCCTTATAACCTGATTTCACCACATTCTCCAACAATGAATTCCAGAGTTTAATTACTAATCTAAACTAAACTAAACCTTAAGTTTATATACCGCATCATCTCCACGGATGTGGAGCTCGGCACGGTTTACAAGAACTTAAAATATAGGAAGAGAAGGGGAAAAAAAAGGTTTACATGAACTTATATATAGAAGAGAGGAGTAAGGGGGGATAGAATTACATTTTAGTGAAAAGCCAGGTTTTCAGTTGCTTGCGGAATAATTGGAGGGAGCCAAGTTCCGCAGCGGGGTAGTAAGGTCGTTCCAAAGACCTGTGATTCTGAAGAGAAGGGATTTTCCCAGTTTGCCTGCATAGCGAATACCGTGTAGAGAGGGGAAGGATAGTTTATACCTTTGGGCGGGTCTGGTAGAGTCAGGACTCGAGGAGTTAAAAGATAGTGGGATTAAGGGAAGAAGGATGCCGTGAATGATCTTAAAAGCCAGACAGGAGCATTTGAAATGGATTCTGGGGCCCAAAAATGAGGGTCTCTGTTTATACTGAGGTCAGTGCCCACCTGCGCCCCTCCCGGACTTCTTGCAGGTGTCTGCTGGGCCTGCAGTAAGACCTGGTGGGCCAGCGGTGAGCCAGGACAGGAGGAATCCCTCCCGCCTCATGTCCCCACCAACTCTAAAAAGTTTTATTCCCTTCCACGTCCCTCGCATACTTTTTGAATTCCCTGGCAGTCTTGTGGTGGGCTGAGACAGGAAGGATCCCTCCCACTGCCCGTGATGATTTTTACCTCCCTCCTGCATCTCCCATGTACCTTTCAATTCCCTGGTGGTCCAGTGGTAAACCGAGCAGGAGCAATCTTCCCACGTTCCTGCTCAACGAAGAGGTGCTAAATGAATTATGGCCACTGCAGCAGCATTTTAGCACCATACAACCAATCCAGGAGAGCTGAATTAAAGTTTCAAAAATTGGGGGAAGGGTTTTTATTTTTAGAGGCGGAGGGGGGCACTTAAGGAATCCCCAGATAACCTAAAAATTTCATTTTAGGACCCCCTTCAAAAAAAAAATCACCCATAAATAATGCACTGTACTCACAAACTGGAAGGCAGCAGCCCTCACTGCAGCTGGAGAATGGAGAAGATTTCTACCTCAAACAAGCTTGTAAATTCCTCAAAGGACTTGTCACTTCAGGCTGTCATTTTAGTTAGACCCCCGAGTATCTGAACCCTTGAATATGAAAGTTCCTACATTAATAGTTTACTAAAATTTTATTAATCATATATACTTTTTGTATATCCAATTAGCATTTCTAACTTTACCCTGCAAGAAAGGAGAGGGAACCCCCTCCCCTAGAATGTAATCTCTGTAGTAAGAAGAAAAGTCCATCTCTGTAGCAATCCAGGTCAAAAGCCAAACCTTATCTGCCACAGGTCTTTGGAGACCAGACTGGGCACTAGTGCTGCCCGATTCAGGAAAAAAAAAAATTTTGATTCGATTCAGCCTACTGAATTGGTTTTTCGATTCAATTCAATTTTCCTGACCAATTGGGTGTTTTTTTCAAACATCCTGGTGGGTTTATTTTATAGCCTCTTCACCCCCTTTGCCTTCTCTTAACCACACTGACGCTGTGGTGTACACAAAATAAACAAACAAAAAAGACTTTTCCTCTCTCTCTTAAATCCTAGCTCACATTTGTGGTCTAACACCAGCTCTGGCAGGATACACGTTTCAAATCTGACATATAGTAATCACAAAAAGGAAAATATAATTAGTTTTTCTACCTTTTGTTGTCTGGTCATTCAATCTTGCTGGTCCCAGGCTCTGGTTCTGATAACTTGCTTGCCAGGGTCTCCTTCTTTCTCTATCTCCATTCTAAACATCCATCTGCCATCTCTGTCCTCCCCTTCCGTTTCCCTTCCCTCCCCCCGGAGGTCTGGCATCTTTCTTTTTTTTTTGTCTCCATCCAAAGATCCACCTTTTCTTAACTACCCTTACATCCAGTATCTCTCTCTCCTTCCCCACCACCCTAGGGTCCACCATCTCTCCCTTTTTTTTCCCAACTACCCTCCTATCCAGTATGTCTACCCCCCCCCCATCCACACCATCCCTTGTGTCCAACTTCTCTCCCTTTCTGTTCCTTCCCTCCCTAAATCCCATTGTCCATCATCTATCTTCCTCTCCTCTATTTTCAGACTCATTATTTCTTCCCCCCCAAAGTCCGGCATATACACATCTCTTTGAACCCCCCTTCCCTCCCTCCCTCTGTCTACTTCTACACCAGGGCCCCCCTCCCCTGGTCTGTCTCTCCATTGAAGGCCTGCACCTCCCCTGAAGGCCTGTCCCCCCTTGAAGGCCTACATCCCCCCAAAGACATGCCTGCCTGCCTGCCTGTCCCCCCTGAAGGCCTGTCCCCCCCCCCTTTGAAGGCCTGCATCGGTGCATCCCCCTGAAGGCCTGTCTGCCTGTCCCCCCCTGAAGGTCTGCCCCCCCCTGAAGGCCTGCATCCTCCCGAAGGCCTGCCTGCCTGTCCCCCTCTCTGAAGGCCTGAATCCCCCCCGAAGGCCTGCCTGCCTGTCCCCCCTGAAGGCCTGTCCCCCCCCCCTTTGAAGGCCTGCACCCCCCCGAAGGCCGGCCTGCCTGTCTCCCCCTAAAGGCCTGCGTGTTACCCCCCCCCCCACAAAGGACTACATCCCCCCCCCCCCGGGAAGGCCTGTGTGTTCCCCCTGGCCTCCCGGAATGAATTTACCTAATTTCAGCAGAGAAGGGGCGGGATCGCCGCAGAGAGAATAGAGCTCCGAAGCCGTAAAGCA
Organism: Geotrypetes seraphini; assembly: GCF_902459505.1. Lineage (NCBI taxonomy): Eukaryota > Metazoa > Chordata > Amphibia > Gymnophiona > Dermophiidae > Geotrypetes > Geotrypetes seraphini. The sequence continues at coordinate 307,417,698 of NC_047086.1, read as the reverse complement.
GCTTGCAAAGATTGCTAGTGCCAGCGATCTTACTGCAGGCTGTTGAAATTAGGAAAATTCATTCCGGGAGGCCATTGGGGAAGATGGACAGGACAGCACAGCAGTGGGAGGCCAGCGGGTAAGCCACTTCCTGACTGACCTTCCCCACTCGCCCTCTAAAGCAGGGGCGGCAGGCCAGCAAAAGGCAGCGCTGCCGCTCCTGCTTTAGAGGGCAAGTGGGGAGGGTCAGTCAACGAATCGGGAGGCCGATGTTTTGTCGGGGTAAATCGATTTGAATCGATTCACCCAAAATGAATCGGTGAATCGATTCGAATTGTGAATTGGGCAGCACTAGTGAGCGCACACTTTAGTAGTTACTGCAATTTAGTAAAAAGGACCTCATTGTGTCACAAATAAATTAGAACACAAAAAGCGATATCTTAAGCCAAATTAGTAAAGCAAATAGATATATATGTATAAATAAAACACACATCCTCTAAAACCCAACATTGCCATGTTCTGGTACACACCTGCATCAGGAGTGAAAACAAAAACATTTCTGTAACCAAATATATAATGAGCATATAATGGGTATATAGATGTTTATTTCTATCTGGTTTAAAATGGAATAAAAAGTCTTCTTTCTACTTGCAATGATGCAAAGAGTAAATGCCCAATTGTAACTATTCAACCAGATGTTATTTTTTATTGCTTTGTTTTTCAGTAAATATATTAGTAAATCAAACACTTGAAAAACAGGGTCACCTGAACAGAAAATAACATGCACTATTGGATTGAATCTCCTTTAAGTTGCGGCTCCAATTAGGGTCTGTGGCCAAATCCACTCTTCTTTCCCCTTATCTTTAAATCGGGGCATGCAGTCTATAAAGGGCTTCCTACTAGTTAATGAGCTTACTATGATCATAGCAAGGAATTAGATAAAGAAAATTATCCAGTGCAAAAAAAAAAAAATGTTAACCAGAACAGCTCTAAACATTTTACAAGTCCCTTTAATGGATCCTCCAGTATTTAAGAGATATACAGAAACTTAGCACATCCCATCTCTTACAATCTTTCATACATGCAGGTAGGTGGTAAATGTAACTCCACGCCGTAATATTTAAAGTACCTCCCATCTATTTAGTATCTCCCTTTCAACTTGGATTTTAATTGAATTACTAAACTTCTTTATCTTAATGGGTGGCAACAGAGTTACTGTTCTCTTATCCCAGCATAGTGCTAGTAAATTCTACATATTTCAGTTGGTATGGTTTCCTCCAGTGCTGGAGGTTTGCCCTTTGTGAACAGGTTTTAGATAAATCCAGGGGGGGGGGCATGAAATATACCCTGTCAATGTTACTGCTTGCAACTTTTAACCCTTTTCCCAATTGATGTTTATATGTGTAGAGGTCAACAGCTTTAATCTTTGTTCTTATCAAGATCCAGTATTCCCATGACCAGACCTTTTGCCTTAGGGCACTCTGTGCCTCTGAGAGAGACAGACATGTATCAGGCTGACCTCTCTGATCAGGTTACTGCAAAATGAGAACCTTTTGTTTTCTCTCTTCAGGATTCAGAAGACAGCTGATTGTCATAGTGTCAAGCTCCTATAAAATTACTTCTCCTTCTCACTTAATACTTCTATTAGTGCTCCTCTATATCCTTCTTAGCTAGACTACTTTCAAAAAGGAAAGATATGGTTCTTCCCATGTAACTGGATTTCATACTTCCCTCCTAGAACTCCTGTTTGAATCTTATTGGAACATAGTCTTGAGTATACTCACCTATTGTTACCCTTTGATTGACATTCAACTTCTAGAGCAGGGGCCAGAATATTCAGTCTAAGAATGATTGAACAAATCAAGTAATTATGTTAGTCACCTTCAAGACAAAGAATTAGTGTAGGCTGGCTTGGTAGGTGATATAAACCAGGGTTGCCCTCCCAGCTATAGACTCTTATACCCAGGCAGAGCTGCCCCAGGGAACCTGGGGATCTGTAGCACCAAAAAACCTCTGACCTTCCAAGTCCCACCAACCCTTCTTCCTTCACCCTAACAACTCAGGTGCCACCCGCACATCCTCCCTCTCCTGACCCACCTCTACTTGCCTGGTCCCACCCTCTTAACTTGGCAACTTTTCTTCCTCATCTGAAATCACAAAGGAAGAAACCACACTTCTGTCTTCAGATAAGCCTACTATATGCCCCTCTAACCCTATTCCCACCCCTCTTCTTGACCCCTTCTCACATACTGTTATCCCTGCTATCTGGTGTATCTTCAACCTATCCATTTCCACTGCAACTGTTCCCGATGCCTTCAAACATGCAGTGGTAAAGTCACTTCTCAAAAAACCCTCGCTGGTCCTTTCCTGCCTCCATTCTTCTGTACTTATCCAAACTACTCGAGCATGCTGTCCTCTGTCGCTGCCTTGACTTCCTTTCATCTCAACAGACTCTTGATCCTCTATACTCTGGCTTTCACCCTCTACACTCCACAGAAACCATCCTTACCAAACTCTGCAGTGACCTGTTCCTGGCCAGATCTAAGGGTCTTTATCCTCATCCTTCTTGACCTGTCTGCTGCTTTTGATACTGTTAATCACTGCTTACTGCTTAATACAATGTCCTCGTTTGGATTCCATGAATCTGTACTCTCCTGGTTTGCCTCCTAAATCTCCCATAGCACCTTTAGTGTATGAGCTGGTGGGTCCTCTTCTGCTGCTATCCCACTACTGGTTCATGTACCCAAGGCCTCTATCTTAGGACCTCTTCTCTCTCTACACCTCTTCCCTTGGTGCCCTAATCTCCTTCCATGGCTTCCAGTATCACCTGTTGCTGATGATTCCCAGATCTATACCTGAGACATCACCTAAAATTCAAGAAAAAGAGCCTGTCTGGATAATATTGCTGCCTGGATGTCCCACAACTACCTAAAACTAGACATATCCAAGACTAAACTGTTCCTCTTTCCTCCTAAACCCTCTGCTCCTCTTCCTCCATTCTCCATCTCTATAAATAAAACTGTTATCCTTCCTGTCTCTTCTGCTGGTAACTATGGAGTCATCTTTGACTCCGATCTCTCATTTTCTACCCATATCCAAGAGACTGCTAAAAAAAGCCTGTCACTTCTACCTCTACAACATCACCAAAATTTGCTTCTTCTCTGAGCACACTACCCAGACCCTTGTCCACACTCTCATAACCTCACGCTCAGACTACTGCAATCTACTTCTAACAAGTCTCCCGCAGAACCACCTCTTCCTCCCTGCAATCTGTACAAAACTCTGCTGCACAACTTATTTTCAGTACACTCACCTCACCCCTCTCCTCAAATTACTTCACTGTCTTCCTTTTAGTTCCAATTCTTATTACTAACCTACAAGTATGTTCATTCGGCAGTCCCACAGTATCTCTCCTTATACACCTTCATGAGAACTTCATTCCTCAGACAAATTGCTTTTATCTGTACTCTTCTCCTCCAGTTCCTATTCCAGACTTCATTACTTTTAGCTCATTGCCATGCCCTTTCCCTTTTTCAAAAGTAGGCTGAAAACTCACCCTTTTGAGACAGCCTTCAACTCATAACCCTACTCCCCCTCTGCTTACCACCCTAGCCAGCAGTCCCCTCTAACTGTAATCCCTACCTTGAGATCCTGTTTGTTTGTCTATCTTGATTGATTGATTAGATTGTAAGATCATTTGAGCAAGGGCAATCTCCTTTGTAACTCTGTAAAGTGCTGTGTACATCTGGCAGCATTCTAGAAATAATTAGTAGTAGTAGTTGTAGAAGAAAAAGGGGATCATAAAGCCAGAAAATAATAAACCAAAAATGGAGCAGATCAGAGTTACCTTCAACTCACGTGTAGAAGGAGAAACTGAGGAACACAGATAGAGAAGGCAGAGCCAAAAATAATAGATGACACCTTCTACACAACTGGCAATTAGAGATAAATAACCCACTGATTCAAGATTTATATGCCTTTAGCACTAGATGTTATGTCAAAAGTACTATATGGAGTCTAAAATGTAATACTTTAGAAGACATAATATCCCAGAATATTTTTCTTTCACTTTCTCTTCCTTTCAGAAATTACACCCTTGGGGAAAAGATGAACCATTTCAAAATTGCACAAGTAAACTGACTCAATAGGCTTTTCACTGCTTTGGCACATTTTTGCCTGAAAAACAGCATTCTGCCTATGAAATATTTAGATTTTAAAAAAACACACATTGCAGTATGGCTTCACATAAAAAGCTCATTATTAACAGTTAGGAAGATGAAATACTATACCTGCGACTACTGATGTGGACATTACACTCGGAGCCATACAAACGCAAAGAACTAACACTGTGCACTTGTTCCTAAAGGGAGGATAGGCAATTTTCAAATAACTGGCGTTACCATATGGCTCCAGAAAAAGGAGTATGTTTCCCACACACAGTGTATTGCACTATAAACTAAATACCACATATATACACTTCGGGTATACTTGCACACTTCACTCTAATAGTAAAAGTTACGTATATGTGCTCAGAGAACCGTTGACAATTAGAGACCGTACGATGAGCTAGAGAGCCCACCACTAAAGCGTCTCGCATCTCAATCACTGCACTACGTGCTTCCTTTGTGAATTATAATCATTTTAACTTGACACACAGTGTTAAACACAGTTTAAAAGTGTGAAGAAAGAACTTAGCTTCATTGCACTGTAACATATTGCAGATTTGGGGTCCTGACGCATTTCGCTGTTGGCTGTTTCAGAAGACCCTGACTGCCAAGACTCTCTGACGCTTATGCACACCGTCTCTGTTGTTGAAACATTCTCACTTTATCAAGACCCACTGAAAGCGATGGAAGTAAAACCCAGATGTCTCAATCCATCCTCCTTTTTCTGGAGCCATATGGTAACCCTACAAATAAGCCACATACCTGGTATATGACTTAAGAAAAATCTCTCACCAGAAATATAGACAGAGACAATCACAATGAAGTTCAATTACTATTTTCCCAGGATGGTCCTAGGAGAGAGTGGTGACAGGCTGATCATAACTTGCATTTATCAAAATATAGGGGGGAGGAGATGCACTAGCAGCCTGCACAATTGAGAGAGATGGGAAACAAAGTTTCACTAGAGCGCCTAATACTGCATAAAAACAATGGGTCAGGCTGATCATAACTTGCATTTATCAAAATATAGGGGGGGGGGGGGAGATGCACTAGCAGCCTGCACAATTGAGAGAGAGATGGGAAACAAAGTTTCACTACAGCGCCTAATAAGGCATAAAAACAATGGGTCAAGCAACGAATAAAAAAATAAAATAAAAAGGTAAGCTATGTTATCCCATGTCTTTGCTTATGAGCATCAAGTGCACATAGAGGAGTAAGAGAGTCAGAGGGAAGAGTTGAAAACAAACAAACATTTGTCAAGCTACAGTGGGAAAAGGACCGACTCTAACACCTGCAAAGGGAGAACTGAGAACTCGGCTGCTAAGTTTTCTGTTTATTTAGGGAACAGAAAGAACTTAGCCGCCTGTCGCCTTACCTGCGGTTCATGGGCCTGACTCGAACCGCCACCTTGACGGATGCCATGACTCATGTCTGGGCCGCCCGGCTCAGGTGCTCTTTACCTGCAGCCTGAGACCCGGACGTCACTTTCTGCCCCTCCCCCTTCTTGTTCAGCAATATTTGTTAGTTCCTGCTGAAAAGGCGGTGCTTAAGCAAGGAACAACAGGAACCGGGGCGGGGATGGGCGTGGCTCTGACGCTCTCGCAGAGAGGACTGTCTGCAGCAGCGAGCCGAACCCGCAGCCTACAGAGAGTCCTGGACGGCGGCTGGTCGGGGACAAGAAAGTTCGCCAACGCCAACCTGCAGCAACGCTTTCTAACATTCTTCGGCTTTTGTGGATGGAAGCCGGTGATCAGATGTGGGCTTTGGGTATATTTTCGCTCTAATTAAAAGTTTAAAAGCTCATTATTGTTCATCGGCATCAAAAAATGAAGGTGCCGATGGGGGGGGGGGGGGTGAATCAATGCAGTATTTGTTAGCCAGTTCAATAAATTGGATTGTCTTCATGGTTCTTAATTTTATTATGAACTCAAAAAACTGTGGGGTCCTTTTACTAACGCTCAACACCAGTGATAAATAAGGGATGTTTTTACTACGCTTAAGTTGAGATAGCTGCTTGTTGTTGCATCTATCAGCTTACTATCTATACTCAAGCTAACTGCATGCTGAAAAATACTTTTTAATTTTTCTTGGAGGGAGTGTTTATGGGGACCTCACTGATCTTAACTCTACACCAGGGGTGTCCAACCTTTTGGCTTCCCTGGGCCGCATTGGCCGGAAAAAAATGTTTCTGGGGCCGCACAAATGCGCAAACGCTGCAGCAAGATAGAGGACGGAGCCGGCAAGACGGTAAACACCCAGGAGCAGCAGAGGAAAACACTGCATCTCCCTCAATCGGGGCCACACAAAATACTTCACGGGGCCGCAGGTTGGACGCCCCTGCTCTACACCTTTAAAAATCTGTTTACCTTGGTTTTTGACAGCTGCGGTTTGTAATTTCAGTTTATCTCTGATAGACCTGCAAACAAGGATTCCACGGACCTTGCGGATGACTACCACACGACTTTAAAAAGAAAGCTGCCATGGCATGGAATCTGCAGGGATCCTTGTTTAATTCCAGCGGACCTCGCGGATCCCGCTCACTACTACTACTACTACTATTTTTCATTTCTATATTGCTGAAAGGCATATGCAGCGCTGTACATTTTAACATTCAATGGACGCCTCATGTTACCCCTTCCAGCGAGATCCATGAGGTCTGCAGGAGTTAAAAAGCGAGGATCCCTGGGGACTCCACAGCATGGCCACTTTCTTTTTAAGGCCATGCGCTTTTAGTTCCATGGGGTCTGGGTTTTAACTTCTACACTTGTGGTTGGGATAGGGAGGGTAAAAAGCAGGCCCCTCAGAGATCCTCATTATAACTCCCTCATGAATCGTGCTCACCCCACGGTGAGCAGATTGTTAAGGGTGTGCAGTTAAGATCCACAAGGTCCGTGGGGTCTGCGTTTTACCTTGTTCTGTGTTTATGCACTAATCAGTTAGCGCAGCTACATTGCTGCATGATACTCGTAACTGATTAGCACAGTATTACCTTCTGATCTCTTACCACTACAAAATAGCTGTTTATTAAGCTGCATTAGATATTTAATGTGGCTTTTAATGCATGCTAACAGCACAATGCCATGTTAGCATTAGCAGTATGCTAACTTTTAGCATGCATGCTAAATGCCCTGTTATACACATGCCCCTGGATTCTATATATGGATGGCGCACAAATTCCTGAGTATAAAATTGTGTATTATTCTGAGATGTGTCCATAACTAAATTGTTAATGAGCCAATCAGTGCCAATAATTGCGTGCTAGCAATTATTGGCTTTAATTAGCAACAACTCGTATTTGCGAGCAAATCTTGCTGTGCACTAGTCTATAAAGATCTGCATGCAAATCTTGAGGCATGGGCGGGTAAGAAGTGTTCACTAAAGATGCGAGCAGTATTACTGAATACCGTCAATCAGCACCTAAATTACACACCAGGTTTCAGTTGGTGTAAATCCTTACACTCAAAGTTTGTCATGGAAGTCAGCTGTAAGTACTATTCGATACACCATCCAACTCGGAGTGCCATTTATAAATAGGGCTTCATACAGATATTTTTTTTTGTCACTAAATTCTGAATGCCATTTATTTAAAAATTATTTGTAACCCGCCTATCTACAAATCTAGGCAAGGAACAGATACGAACGAATTAACGCAGAATGTAGGGGTTTTAGGGAGGTATTTAATAAAATTTGGAGCCCATCGATTAAATTTGTAAAAACATAATAATGTATTTTCATCATATCTCTTCTTTTCTTTGGTTTATTTATCTTTACACATCCAGGGGGGTGGGGGATTGGAGGGAGGTGAATAAATATTGATAGTGATATTTGGGTAACTTTATTCTTTATTTGTATTAGGATATATTATGATATTATCATATGCAGGAAAATGAAATTATTGAATGATATTTATGTTACCTGTATAGATAATAGTGGAATATGTGGAATATCTTTTGTTCTTTCATTTGTATGACACTGTTTTTGATTAAAAACCAATAAAGAATTTAAAAAAAAACATACAAAATCAATAAAAGACAACACAAAAATATGATAAGCATGATAAAAACACCTAGACATCTATACACAGTCACACAGTATTTCTTAAAAAAAAAACAGATCAATGTAAGTACTGTACAACCAATAGGCTGAAACAAAGTTGTAGGAACTCATACTGCCACAAAGTTGCTACCAAAAGCACGTTTGAACAGCACAGTTTTTACTCCCTTCCTAAATTGACAAAGCATTGTCAAATGACGCAGTGACAACGATAAAGCATTCCATAATACTGGGCCCTGAACAGACAGCATTGACTTACGATTGCTGGTGAGTTTCACAGATACCAATGATGGAATTTATCTCAATCTGTTAGCAGACCATAACTCCCATGAAGGGGAATGTCACTAAAAGAAGGAACGAACCACAGGACAGTTACTTTGAAGGACTTTAAACATCAAACAAAGAATCTTGAATTCTACCCACATCGCAACAGGCAACCGATTTCAGAGTGCAATATCACAACAGTGCACGCAATATCGGAGTGATATGATCAAATTTCAAAGCGTGAACAATAAGGTGTACAGCAGCGTTCTGCACCATCTGCAAGCATGCAAAACACATTTAGGCAAACCTAAATATATGGAATTTCAATAATCAAGCAGCGGTGTTATTAATGTGACGACTGTATGGAAATCATCATCCGATAGATAATCCCGTAATCTTCTCAGCACAGCTCCCAGGTACCTACATTTACTGATTCTGGTCCATGTTATAGAAATTTTTATCAAGGGTATGGAACGAGCAGGGATTCTGCGTGCCACTGATTGTTAACTGCTAATATGGTAATTAACACTGACCAGCTAGTTATACCTCCAGAGGTGTAGCTAACTGTATTCCACATTAGCAGACATATCATTAACATATGGTAGTGCTCATTGATTAGCATTTTTATACAGCTCCCTTCCCCAAAGCATCTGTCATTTTTATGGCGTGGCAAGTGCCACCCCAACCAAAATCAGTGCTCTTCCCTACCTTCCTTCTCCCATTATCCCTTGGATCCAGTCTTTCTGCCCTCATCCCTGAATTTAAAAATGTGTGGCAGTTACAGGCAGCAATTTAGGTCAGGCTTCCTCTGACCAGCACCAGGGCCCTTTCTTCAGTCACAGTTGTTGTTTTTTTTTGTCATGAGAGTGGAATGCAGCAGAGGGAAAGCTTCAAGATGGCTAGATGACCTGATTTAACTGCTGCCATCAGCTGCCACAACTTTTTACACTCACACCTAAGGAGACGTAGGGGTTTAAGGGGTGAGGAGGAAGAAGGTAGGGAAACTGATTAGACCCATGGGAAGGAACAGGGGTGGGAAGAGGAGAAACAGTACCCAGCAAGGGAGAGACACTGCACTTGAAGGGAAGAAAAGAGAGGGGGAAAGGGAAAGGGGGGATTTGCTGCACAGGAAGGGAAAGGATGGGAGGAGGGAATATTATATGTAAAGGAAGAGAGAGTGAAATGCTGCACTTAAAGGGAAGGGAAGGGGGGATTGCTGCCCCTGAAGGGAAAGGGAGAGGGGAATGCTGCACCTGAAGAGAAGGAATGGGAAGAAAAGGATTGCTGCATATAAAAGGGAGGGATGGGAAGGGGGTAGAAATATTGGACATGCAGGGAAGGGATGGGAAGAGGAGAGAAAGTCTGCACTTGAAGGGAAGGGATGGATGGAGGGGAGAAATGCATATCAAGGGAAGGGATGAGAAAAGCAGAACAATGCACATAAAGGAAAGGCATGGGAAGAAGGGATTGTTGCACATGAAGAAAACGGATGGGAAGAGGGGGCTGCTTCACATGAAACAAAGAGAAAAGGGAGAAATGTGGCACATAGATGGAGGAAAAAGAGATGGAATACTAAACAGATTTGAGAACATAAGAACATAAGAAGTTGCCTCCACTGGGTCAGACCGAGGTCCATCTCGCCCAGCAGTCCGCTCCCGCGGCGGCCCATCAGGTCTGCGACCTGTGGAGTGGTTTCTGACCACTTCTATAACCTACCTCAAGTTATATCTGTACCCCTCTATCCCCTTATTCTCCAGGAACCTATCCAAACTCTCCTTGAACCCCTGTACAGTGTTCTGGCCTATCACATTCTCCGGAAGCGCGTTCCATGTGTCCACCACCCTCTGGGTAAAAAAGAACCTCCTAGCATTTGTTCTAAACCTGTCCCCTTTCAATTTCTCCGAGTGACCCCTAGTGCTTGTGGCTCCCCACAGCTTGAAGAATCTGTCTTTATTTACTTTCTCTATGCCCTTAAGGATTTTGAAGGTTTTTATCATGTCCCCTCTAAGTCTCCTCTTCTCCAGGGAGAACAGCCCCAGCATTTTTAACCTGTCAGCGTATGAAAAGTTTTCCATACCTGTTATCAGTTTAGTCGCCCTCCTCTGCACTCCCTCGAGTATCGCCATGTCCTTCTTGAGGTACGGCAACCAGTATTGAACACAGTACTCCAGGTGCGGGCGCACCATTGCACGATACAGCGGCATGATGACTTCCTTCGTCCTGGTTGTGATACCCTTTTTGATGATGCCCAGCATTCTGTTTGCTTTCTTTGAGGCTGTCGCACATTGCGCCGATGGTTTCAGTGATGTGTCGACCATCACCCCCAGGTCCCTTTCAAGGGTACTCACCCCTAGCAGTGTTCCCCCCATTTTGTAGCTGAACATCGGGTTCTTTTTCCCTATATGCATGACCTTGCATTTCTCTACGTTAAAACTCATTTGCCACTTTTTTGCCCAGTCTTCCAGTCTCGTTAGGTCTCTTTGCAGGTCTTTACAGTCTTCCGTGTTTCTAACCCTGCTGCAGAGTTTGGTGTCATCAGCAAATTTGATAACCTCACATTTTGTCCCTGCCTCCAGATCGTTGATAAATATATTGAACAGTAGAGGTCCCAGCACCGACCCCTGTGGAACTCCGCTCGTGACCCATTGCCAGTCTGAGTATTGGCCTTTTACTCCAACCCTCTGTTTCCTGCCTGCCAACCAGTGTTTGATCCATCGGTAGATATCCCCTTGCACCCCGTGGTTCCACAGCTTTTTAAGTAGCCGTTCGTGAGGTACCTTGTCGAAGGAGACAGAAAAGTAGAAAAAAGCTGAATATAACAAATCAGGGCTAAGCATAGACATGGGGCAGGGAGTGAAGAAGAAAGGAAGTGAGGAAAAAATAGTAAATGGACAGGAAGCCCTGGAAACAGAATTAAGAGGGAAGAAGAACCAGAGACTGGGAACAATGATTAGAAAAATAAAATCAGCAGACAACAAAAGTTGGAAAATTTATTTTATTTTCAGTTTAGTGATTGAATCATGTCAGCAATGAGAATTTACTTCTGTCAGCTTTATTTTGCACTGTATAGGAGGACTTGCATTTCTTTCTTTTTCTGTGGTGATGCACAAATGCAGAGTCTGGTATCTCTGGTTGCAGTTTTTGTCTCCATTTCAGCTTTTGTTTGTATTCTTTTTATGTCATCACCCCCCCCCCCCCTATTTTGTATGAGGTGATGCTCATATTCTGCAATTGCAACTGAGGTGAAGGATTCTGCTAGCATGTAATGTCTGTAGTAATCAGTCACAGTCCTACTTGTTCTAGGTTTCCAGTAGCAGGTATATTGGTAGTCCAGGGCCCAATGTATTATTTAAAGCACTCAGTCTTTTCATAGGTGGGTTAAGGCTGTTATGGTTTTAGTAAGTTTAAAATTGAAGTTTTGAGGGTCTTTTGGCAGAGTTTTTGTGTTATTCTGTAGTGTCTGGCCTGTTTGAAAGTTAAAAATGCTCAAGACTAGCGGTCTCTACATCCAATAGAGTCACCACACAAAAACCCATCTGCTTTAAACATCGTTGTGTATGTCTACTAAATTATGTGATAGAGGTTTCTACCATGATCCGGAGCGCTAAATGCTCCGACGCTCATAGAATTCCTATGAGCGTCGAAGCATTTAGTGCCCCAGGCTGTGGTAGTAACCTCTACAGCAGCTTAGTAAAAGAGAGCCTTTGTTAATTAAGGTACTGTAAGGAACACAGAACAGCTGCAAAAGTCACTAGGGCAATCTGATCACTGTGTTAATTTTTAAAGAGTCTGTTTGAAGAAGTCTGCTTAGAATCAAAACTAGAGAGAGAGGAAAGGTCCCAGGTAATCTTTCTGAGAAGTTCTGAGAGAACTATCTGAAAAGTTCTGCCGCGCCGTATGCCTGGAATAGGCTGTCAGAGTCAATACATCATGCTCCGCCTCTAGCAGTATTCAAATCCAAGCTAAAAGCATACTTTTTTAAAGTTGCTTTCAACTCTGAACTCCCACTCACAGTCAGATATCTATAACCACTGCATCATTCCTCCTACCAGAAGCTCCCCAACCCTGAGATGTCCCGTCTGTCTACCCAAATTAAATTGTAAGCTCTTCTTAGCAGGGACTGTCTATTGAATGTTAAATAGACAGTGCTGCGTACACCTTTCAGCACTATAGAAATGATAAATAGTAGTAGTAGAAAAGGACATTTTTCTGGGTAAGTGAACATTATTTTGCTTTGGTGATTTAAAGATTGGGGTAAGAGAGAAATTGTAGGTTTATTGATAAATACAGTTTAAATTAAAAAGGCAAACTTTATCACCTATTTTCCATAGTGTAAAATCCTTTACCCCATAACTGTCACAGCCTACGGCATTAGCAGCCTCTAGAAAGCAGAGAAGGGCCTAATACAGTCCTCTTACCCACCTGCTCTCCCCAATTCCCACCAACCCCTAGTATATTTCTTCATGTATAGTTTCAATCTATAGCCAGTTATTCTAATTAGAATAATAAGAGAGGACTTTTCATTAGAGTTTTAATTACATTTCATTACTTTCTGAAAAACAAACACTAAATAAATTATACAATATGGGGCTCATAATCGAAAGAGAAATACGTTCAAAAACCGGCCTAAGTCGGCACTTGGACGAACATTTCTCAAATACATTCAAGTGCCAATACTAAAAACAGGTTTTGAACATATTTCTAAATGACCTAGGCCTTCATAGTGCTGCTGAAAGACCAAAGCTGAATGAGGCATTTTAGGAGGAGTGTCGAGGGCGGGAGTTGGGCAGGATGTGGGCCAGCTTAGACTTAGTCGTACAGTTTTGACTGTTTTGATTTTATTTTCAATTCTTTTTAGTTTATGATATATTTTTTAATCTCACTTATTGTTTTACCACTTATTTTGTTTTATTTTATCATTCAAATTTCATTTAAATTTCCCCAGAATTCTATTGCTTCAACGGTTCTCCCTCTGCATCTATTCTTATCTCCCCTCTTTTTTCAACCTTTCAAAGTCCTTTAGATCATTGTAGTCTTATTAGAATGTTTATTTTCTTATTTTTCTCATCTATTCTCTATTTTATTTCTTCATTACTCTACTAATTGTCATTTTTCCAAGGAACTTTAGTTAGATTGTGAGCCTTCGGGACAGTAAGGGAATTTCTAAGTACCTATTTTACTTATAATTTTAATGCACCCTATTGTCTATTTTTCTGTAAACCGCTTAGAATCCTAACGGAGTTTAGCGGTATATAAGAAATAAATTACATTACATAAATTACTTACATGTATAACCGAAAGTTATACAGCCCACGATCGACGGAACTTGGACGTTGTGACTTAGACCATGTAAAACATGGTCTAAGTCACAAAAAAACCACCTAAACTCACCAGATATGCACTAAAAACACATAATACAGACCCCCCACACACTACCCCAGTGATCACTGACCTCCTCCACCCCCATAAAATATTAATCACAGCTTTAAAACTCAGCCTCCAGACCATCATCACCTGGCCGCCTGGCATAGGAAAGCCTAATCGGCCAAAAAAAAAACCTAAAAAAATATACCAATACTGGAAATAAATCCACGTCACAAAAATTGGTACTACAATATATTATTCTCCTGACCAGAACAACAACGGCGTGGAGAATGCACCACCAGCTTAATCCTTGAATAAGGAAAAATATATTTTAAAGAAGCAAAAGGCAATAATCAGTATGGGCCTAATTCATCCCTCGCAGTAACCAACAGCCCCGGGCAGGTGTTCATAAAATGACAAGCACTTAGACCAAAGTCTAAATGAATCCTGTCCTGTCATCGTACCTTTATATCTGTAAATAAATAAGCAGGTAAAAATAAAGTGCTAACACACGTCCGAAGTGGACCAGGGGGAGAAAATATAAGTGTAAAAAGAAGTTAAAGAAAAAGCCCTTCCGGAAGAACACTCAAACAAAAATTAAAAAAGAGTTAAACAAAATCAACAAAAAATATCAAAAATCAAAAAGTAGTAACAAAAGTAATAATCAATCATAATCCATAAGAAAGTTCGTATCAATGTCCATATCCCAATGATGATAAGAGGTGAACAAAATTTTTATCTGAGTGTCCAAACTAAATGCAGAAAGTGTTGAACAATAAACGTGAATAAAAAATTGGCATAAATAAAACTCCGTGAATGTGAAACTTAATACTCTAAAACTCAATAGAACATCCAGCCGGAGCCACACAACACAAGGGTCATAAGTGCGTAATGAAACACACAACACTGGGCTGGAAAAAATCCACCCCACATTGATTAAATAAATCAAACTACTTAGCTCTAACAGCTGGAGTAATCATTTCAAGTGCGGATACTTGGCCGCGCTGTATCTCCGCTCACAGCTGGAGTAATCATTTCAAGTGTGGATACTTGTCCGAGCTGTATCTCTGCTCGACAGGTCCTGTTTCAATATCCTCATCAGGAGGGAGAACAAAATAACAAATATAATTGTATTAAGTTCATCAGTCCTGGGAGCGAGAACCCAATGAGAGGTCCGCACCTTCACTCACACAGCGGATTATAATATATTGTAGTACCAATTTTTGTGACATAGGAAAGCCTAGTCATCCAGCACAGAGGCAGCTTAAGTCATCTTGGGGGTGGGTTAGGGACCAATAGAGAAGAGGACCCATGCCCATAAGCCCCTGTAATCACTGCATTGATATTGATACATGTGCACTCCCCTATACGCCCCCCAAACCCTTTTTTACTGGCATATAAGTGGCTCCTGCAGCCATAAGGGATATTGGGATGGTAGATAAGTGGGTCTAGGAGATTCTGGAGGTGTTTTGGGGAGCTCACCATAACCTATAAGGGAGCTGTAGTGAGGAGAAGACATGGCACCCTTTTTGTGAAGTTCACAGCAGTGCCCTGTAAGGTACCCCACTATTTAGATGGCATGTCTGGGTGTGCAATCGATCACTTTGCAGACCCCTCCCACGTCCAAAATGGCTTGTTCTAGGCGTTTTGGACTTGGACGGAAAGTTGGCCGAAAATGTGGTATAAAGATGGACGATTTAGCGGCTTGGACGATCAGAAACGAAAAAAAAGTTGGGCGTATTTTTCGAAAATGTGTCTTAAGCTGTTTTTTACTTTGGACGACTTACGAGATGGACATAAACGGACTTAGACATCCCTTTCGATTATGCCCCTCCACACCTTATAATCTTAAGGCTCTTTATATCAGTTTTAATTAATTAAACAACTTTAATAGTACAATGCAGACAGCAATCTAGCAGCGAGGGGTGCTATCCATTCTTTTGCTAGATGTGGTGTGTTTAGATTTTAGCAAAGCCTTTGAAACTATTCCACACAAGCATTTTAATAAATAAACTTAGGGCAAGATTCTCAAAACTTTAACACCATCGCTAAACTGTTTTCTGGTGGATTATCAAAATGGATTATCTCTTTCTTTAGCGAGATTTCGAGCAGTCTCCGACAATGGCATGCAAATATGCTCCTTAATATTGAAATGAGCCCTCCGGTGGATTCTTAAAAATCGCCAAGGCATTTTCGAAGAGCAGCGTAGGCTTATGGCGATAAAAAGCAGCGACTGGTCCGGAGGTGCTGTTACATTGCCAGCACTTGTGTTTTGACTGTGGCTAATGAAAAAAAACCTGTGTATCTATATATTTTTAGTGGAGGGTAGTAAAATCACGCTTCTTTTGAGTATTTGGGAGAGACAGGCATGTTTCATGCATGCTTATTAAAAGCCAACATTTCTTCTTGAGCACATGTTTCTGGCTGTGGGTCTTGATTAAATTTTACATTAAAAACAAATTACAAGATTTACCTGAATTATAGCAGTTTTTTGGAGAGAAAGGCATGTTTTATGCGTGACTGAAAAAAGTCACTGTTGCTTCTCCCCTCCTCTCCCTTCCATTTGTCCAATAATGAAGCAGGAGAGTGTGGTTTTGTTTTGTTTTTTTACGGCGTTTTTCTGCGCATGTGCCCATTGTGCAAATGTAGGAAATCTTCGCTGCTGTCCACCAATCTTATTTGCATGCGCGATTTTTTAAGAATGTCTTGGGGTTTTAGATTCGATATCAAAACGGCTGCGATAGCAGACCATCGCTTTTCAATACGGGTTTTTGAAAATCCTGATCTGAGTGCCCTTGGTATAGGCCACAAAGTGACAGACTGTTGAGTAGAAGGAACTGATTGAGTAGAAGGCAACTGAGGGTAGTGGTAAATGGAGCTCACTTTGAGAAAAGGGATGTACATTGGATCTGTACGAGAGAGGAAGGGATAGTAGATGGCATAGACAGGCAGACTAGATAAGTCATATGGTCTTTATCTGCCTTCCTTTTTCTCTATTTTGATGTTTAGTAAATCTAGCCCCATGTAAGCCCTGTGTATGTCATCATAAAGGCCAATCTAAATTCTTAAATATTCTTCTAACTTTAGCTTTATAAATGTCAATAATCTGAAGAATTCTGCTGTATTATCCATTCAATTGTGATGGACTTATGTTTGTTAGATCTTTGAGAGAGTTACAGCTGATAGTGGAAGATTCCTACATAAATATAATGATGTTTTGTCCTGTATTGAACAGAAGACAAGAATCAGACCATATGAAGAAAAGTGCTTTTTAATGCTCCCTGGAGAAAGTGCCTGACATGGCTGCGTTTTGCCAACAAAGTTGTTTCAGGGGTCTACAACTAACTGGTAATACTCAACAGCTTCTACCAGTTATGAAAAAATGATCCCGAGTTCATTTCAAATGATAATCAATGTCAAGCACTATGTCCTGTGAGCATTAAAGACCACTTTTCTTCATATGGTCTGCTTCTTGTCCTCTGTTCTAAGTTGGATCTAGTAGACCAACTGCTTTGTTGTTTTCTGGTCCCTTATTGATACTGTTGTGGATCAGCAACTAATTTCTTGCTCAGTGTAGTCTGATCAGTTAGATGGTTGTTGTTTTCTTCTTTGAATAATAAGCTATTTCTGAAATGAGAAATCAGGAGCATAGTAATAGTCAATCCCCCAATAGCTGCATCCACTCTTCTAAATATTGAAAAAAACAAAAATATAAGAACTCCATAGCCCAACAAAGGTCATCGGAAAAAAAAAGAATAGAATAGCATTAATCAACACCTAGGACAGTCAACTTTATCCTCTGGTGGGAATCACCAAATCTAAATCACTGATCACCAGGCACCATGTATAAAACAGCATATGGCCTGCCTGTGGGATGACTGTGCATTGGCTATGTATGATGTCATAACTCAGCAAGCAAGGCTATGCTATAGCATTTACTGGTCTAGGCTAGCAGAATCAGGAAGGAAACATCTAAACAGGCAGTTTCAGTTCCTACTTTTGTGGATTGATCTGGTTCTCCTCAAAACCTAATTCTACACTTGACAAAAGAGGGCAAATCCTCCAATACCGTACATCCCTTTATTTATTTATTTTTTAAAGATATGAGTTTTTGAGTGAAACAGTATTCAACATCTTTAAATACTAGAACTACAAAATTATGTTGAAAAGAGGAATCATAATATTTTTGTTTTCTTAACTACCTACAGAATTATTTAAATAACATTCCACCCCTCCTCCCACTCTTTTATAAAGCTGCGTGGTAATGGTCCTGAAGCCCTTAAATTCTGAGGTAGTGTGCTCGGTTGCAGTCAGAAGGTCCATACAAATAAATAGTGTATAGGACTGTGTGAACAAGTGATTCACAAGAATATAGTGGAATTGCTGGAGTTAAGATCTAAAGGAAGACTTAGAACTGAACAATCATTTGAATATACAGCAGTTGACATATTTTTAGTGGGTGACTTGCTTTATCAAATCATAGACAACAGTAAAGGAAGTAAAAAGAAATAGGCCCATCAAAGTTTATCATAGTGGACTTCATTTAATCTTATTGTCTCATTTACTCAATATGTAGAAGAGATTTATTTTCTACATAAGAATGGTACGGCCTATTTGATTGACTGATTTAACCTTTTCTGGAACATAAATCCTACTTATTTAGAGAAAATTGGAATGCTGGAATGATATGAATTGGTCTCTAAGGATTTCCTATAAAAGTCAATGAAAGACATTTGATAGATTTGATCAAGCAACAGCCCCTGATTATTGATGCATGAAGACTTAAAAATAATGATGTCAAACTGATACTTTAAGTTTCATGAAGTCATAAGAATCCAAGAACTCAATAATTTTTATTGCCTACAAACCTTTGACACAAATGAATTATTTAAGAGGAAAACTGACAACCAAGATCTTGAAAATAAGTCTCTTCAGTTTTACATTTCAATTTGACACATGTAACAAAGTAATCAGAAATGCACTGTTAATTACACCTACTTAGGAATTTAAAAAATATATTTTTAATTTGTAAATGTGTTAATTGTTTAAATTATTTCAGTTAGAGAAAGAAGGAGCATACAGCTGCAATGATTAATAGGAAGTTCTTAGGAAACTCAAAAAAGAGCCTGTTTTAATGCGTCCTCCCATTTCATCTTAAGACAGGTAAAGAAATATTGGTAGTAGTGAGAAAAGATGGATAATTATTTAAGAACTTAGAAAAATATTGCGACAGGCACATAAGTGATTACTGTTCATGTAAGGAGAGCAATTCTATAACAGAGTGGCTATATATTTTATAAAGGAAAATACAGTACTTACTTTCCTGTATGGAATAGTAGTGTAATAGTTTAGATTTGTGCGGGAAGGGGTAAAACGCGGACCTCACGGACCTGACGGACCTCGCGGATCTAAACCCGCACGGCCTTAAAAATCTGAGGTCCATGCCACTTATAGTTAGTTTCTGGCTCTGACAGACCTCGATGACAATTTAACGCTGACGGATCCGTCTCAGCATAGTGAGGGAAAAGTATTAGGATCAGTCAGCGCTACAATATCACCGAGGTCTGTCGGAGCCAGAGACTAGTGCTAGTGCTGGAGCGGCTCTAAAACGAATCCTTTAAACTGGTTTCCTGCAGCCCCAGTAAATCGGCTCTGACAGGCGTCGATGACATTGTAGCGCTGATGGATCCTAATACTTTTCCCTCCCTATGCTGAGACGGATCCGTCAGCATTAAATTGTCACCGAGGTCTGTCAGAGCCAGAAACTAACTACAAATGGCACGGACCTCAGTTTTTTAAGGCCGTGCGGGTTTAGATCCACGATGTCCGTCAGGTCCGTGAGGTCCGCGTTTTACCCCTTCCCGATTTGTGCCTATAATTTAGGTGTGAGCCCTTATATCAGTGACAGAGCTAGTATAAGTGCTTGAGCATAAAAGCTGGTTGACAGGTTGTTCTCGCCTTCTTTCTATTGCTCCTGTATTATTTGACTTTCCAGTTACAACAGCTGAATCTTTCAAATTTCTTGGCATTAGTTTTGATAGAACCCTTACTTTCCATGATCAGATCTCTAAGACTTTAAATTTGGTTTTCATGCTTTACGACGTCTTCAACCTTGAAACATTTTTTAGATCAACAGACCATGTGTACACTTATACATGCTTTTGGCATTTCCCCATCTTGACTATTGTAGCGTAATTTATGCTGGTCTTACACAGACAGACCTTAAGCATTTGGAAACATTATACAATACTGTGGCTTGGTTTCTTTTTAATGCCAATCGCTTTGAACATTTCGGGGCAGATTCTGTAAACGGTGCTCTACTGCTATCTAACCAGTCAATCAAGACACACATTTTCTAAAAAAAAAACAAAAAAAACCTGAGGCAGGCGCCTACACTATAGGTATTTGTCACGGTTAATGGAGATGCGTCAGGACACATAAGCTCGCCCAAAGCTGGGCATGGGTGTGGTTTTGCCCCCCTAAGCTACCATTTCACTCCATCTTGCCATACCAAGCACAAATTTCCAAAACTATTTTAAAAAATCCACTTCTTGTGGTACTTGCAGATGTGTGGGTAATTTGTTCCCATAGGCCTCCAAGTGAATTTTTGATAATTTTGAGAACTGCAGGGAGCACAGGTACTTCTGTATTCACAAACTTTGCAGGTGCAAAGAATACAAGTAAAGTGCTTTCAAAACGAATGGATGCAAAATTATTCTCCCTGTATATGGGCATATACTTATCCACATTCATGGTGAGAAATTTTTAAACTAAACATTTGCATTGTTAAACAACCCTTTGCCATGTAAACTCTTTAAAACATTGTTCCCCTTAGAAACTAGTTACAGTACTTAGGCAAGGAACAGAAATAAAGGTTAATACATTTTTTTAAAAAGGTTGATTTTCAGCAACACTTATTCAAGTAGGAAATGAGTAGGAGTTGTTTCTGCTTGGATAACTGCTGATCACTGGGGCCAGAAAAGGCAGAGCTGGAGGTTTTCTGGGTACCACCGATATTCAGCATAGGTACCTGGAAAACTCTCTAGAAATAGTTGTTTCAGTACAAAGGGTACAGTAGTCTAAACTATAGGTTTTATCCCCATACTTGCAGGAAATTTGAAGAAGGCATCAAACATTCTTCAGCTCTGCCTCCTTGTGTCACTGGGCAATGCCCTTCTCCCTCAGTTTCTCCTACTGAAAATGGGTTGTGAAGGTGTTTTTTCTTATGCTTTGCATCTGGTTTATTATTTTTGTTTTTTTTTATTGAATTCTGCAAAGCTTTCCAGTGCCCAAGAGGTTCCCAGTATTCCTGGGGGCATCTCTGCCTAGCAGAAGATACAGACTCTGTAATCAGATATCTGTAGCTGGGGGAGGGCAGCTCGAGTTTGGTCCCCTGGGAGTGCAGTTTGCCCCTGATTAATCAGGCCCTTGAGCGCTGGATGACTGGACTCTGTATTTGGTCCTGAGGGATTTGCGGGTGTCAGCTGCATCCCTCTCCCTGCCCCCTCCCAAAGATACATCTGGAGCAATGTTGTCTCTGAATTCATGTGAGCAAAAATTGTTTTTCCTGAGCAAAGGACTGAGTTGATGTCAGCCTCTTATATTGCTTTTTTTTTTTTTTTTTTGTAAAACAATCCCTCTCTATTGGGCAGCTTCTCCCATAGATTGTCAATGTAAAAAAAAAAATCACTATTGTAATGACCATCTAATAAACTTCTCTGTACTTATTTGTACAACAAACCAGGCAAAGCTTCAGAATTCACTATGATGGCTGCAGTTTATAAACAGGGCTTCTATTGTGAGGTGTTTATAAATTGTGCAGTTAGGTGGGGGGGGGGGAAACTTTCCAGCTAATTAGGCATGGTTTTTTTGTAGGGTACAAAAAATATATGCTTATGGATGCTTTCACATCATCGGTGCTATTGCTGGGTTCCACTTCCAGTGGAATCAAATGGAGCTGATATTCAGACCAAGGGAGGGAGCTTTCCTAACTCTGCGGTCGGTGCTGATATTCAGTGCCAGGCTGTTTCCAGTGACTGGCATTGAATATCAAGTTTATTTTTTTGACTAGCTCAAACTTAGCCAGCTAAGTTGATTTTCAGCGGTGACCGGCTAAATTATAGCAGCTAAAGACAGATATGCGTGGCCTGATTTGGCAGCTACACTTCGCCAATCAGCGCTTAAAATCAGTGGCTATCGTGCAATATAGCCAGCAAAGTTTTAGCTGTTGACTGTTAATATTCAGCGGGAGATAGCTAGTTGTCTCCTGCTTAATATTAGCGGTTAACCTTCCAAATGCTTTTTCACCAGCCAGGAGCTGTTCCTGGCCAGCTAGATATGAGGAATATTGGGCGGAAATATGTTTATTTGCACCATTTTGTCATTGGCAATGTTTAGTCTATAAGGCAATTCAATCTTTTAATGTTTCCATCTCCCCCCTTCTAGGTTTGAAGTAGTTACAGATGTAAATTCTTGACTCAGCCTCTTTCAGGTTATCCTTGACATTCAAGAGGCTCTTTCACATCCTTTTCCTCATTACTAATTTTGTCTCTACTCTCTACATTTAATTATTCTTTGATTGCCACACTTTTAATGTGGCTTCTTATCTTTGTGTTTTTTTTAATGACTCATATTTTTCTAACTAAAAATGTGGAGATTATTTTTTTCAAATAGCATCATATATATACTGACAGTGTGGATGTTTAATTATTATATGTTCTGCCTTCTGTCTTTCATATTTGATTCTCTAACCTTTCAAAAAGAATTATCTTATTGACTGAATGGGTCAGAGTACCTGCTCTGAGATTATCTCTCAGTACTTTTTGTTTGACAGCAGAAGAGGCCTCGCAGGAGATGAGGTTGGTGGAGTTGAATTAAGGGCAGGTCTGGAGATTAAAGTTCAGGTGTCTAGTAACTACTAATCAGCAATAAGGTAGAGATCACGAGAAGTGAAAACATTATTCTGTTGGCCACTCCCTTGTTGAGCTGGATTGGCCAACACCTAGTTAAAAGGTGTTTTTAAGAACCAGGAAGACATTGTCAGCAACCAGAAGACCATGTATGCCTTCTAGCTGAACCAGCACTCAGCTCCAGCTTTGTCTATGGCCATTCTATAGGCCGTCACCAATTTTTGGTTATACGTAGCTTGCAGCTCTGAGTATAGTTGCAGATACTACTCACCCATCTCTGTGGTGACCTGGCAACACTGTCCATTGGCAATGGCACTGGGGAGCCTTAGGTGTTGTCGATAGGTCAATTGACATATCTTAAACTGGGGTGGACCTATCTCTGGGTGGTTTGCTGTTCTGGGGTTGGAACATAGGTGATATTAGTAGCACTGTCCTTGGTGTGAATTTGTATAGTGGGTTAATGAAGTTCAGACAGTGGAGATGCACATATACTGCAGGCTCAATATGCAAGCAATACAGACATTCAATGTGTCCTTCTTGATCCAGAACATGCAGGATGATTCATGCCTGTTTGTACTCAAGTATTATGGTGTTTCAGAGGTTGTCCTGGCATTCTGTTGCCCTGTTTAGGGGCCTAAAGCTCAGGAGGGGAAGAAAATCTAGGGTGGCATCCCTTTATTAGAAGACACTCTTAGTGGCCCCCTAGAGCCTATGATAAAGAGGTAAATAAGACCAAGAATATTATATTATATTATAATGCCTTTGTATCACTCAATGGTGCAACTTCACTTTGTGTATTTCGTTCAATTTGTTCAATTCTGGTCACCATATCTCAAAAATATATAGCAAAATAAGAAAAGGTTCAAAGAGCAACCAAAATGATAAATTGGATGGAACTCCTCTCATATGAGAAAATGCTAAAGAGTTTAGGGCTCTTCAGTTTGGAAAAGAGACAGCTGAGAGGAGATATGATTGAGGTAGAATGGGTAAAAGTGAATTGATTTTTATACTCTTACAAAATTTTCAAATTTCAAAATGGTGTCACCAGCCATTCCTTATTCAGAGTTCAGATGATGACTGGTGGCATAATTTAATTGTATGAGCTCTTCTCAACTGAAGAAGCTGCTGGCGGCCTTCTCATCAATCAATAAAAAAACAGTTCAAACAAACCCCAGTAACACCTTCAATTTCTTGGTATCCTAAAGCTGCTCGAAACACAAAAACATGTGGTCAGAATGCTCCCATATTTATAATACTGGACCCCAAGCCAAAACAGCAAGTCCTTGCAGTCTTTTCCCTCCATAAGAAAAACAAACAAGAAAGCTATGCACACCACTTCTAGGGCACTGCTCTGGAGAGCACTGCTTTTAGAAAACACTCAAAAAACAAAGCACAAAAGAAAAATCTAGGCTCTCAGTCCAACAGAGTCCCTGAAACCCCTAACAGTTCAAACATCCAACATCTAATTACTTTGTTGTGCAGTCTTTGCATAATATCAAACAGCTTCTTATAGCCTCCAGGCTGTAAACCAGCACTTCAGGTGCTGCTGGAGAGTTGTCGAGGATCTGTGATAGTATTTGGAGATCAAAACCCACAGACCCACCCTACTAACAGACTCTCCCACAGCTCTTTAGCTGTTGGTCTTCAACCACCCGTCAAAAAATACTTTCAAAACTCTTCTAGTAACAGTTCCTTTAAGTGGCCTCCAGTCAGTCCTTGGGACTCTCCAAAAGTCTCTAGTAAACACAGGCACCTTGAATAGTTCAAACTCATCAATACCTTGCCTTTTCTCTTCAGCTGACTTCTATGTCCTCAGGCTGTGAGTTTATATCTGTTTCCATTTCCACCTCCATGTATATTTCCACGCTTGCCTTCAATCTTTGACTCAAACTCTCTGTAGTATTGTCACCAACTTCCATCTCCTCTGGAAGCTCTGACTATGTAGCACTCAGCCATATGGTACCTCTGTGTTTCTCTCTCTCTCTCTCTAACTCATTTTCCCTCATTTTTAAAGTATGTATTCTCTGTCTGAAGTTTCTGGGCAGGGAGAGTGTTTTAGGCTCTATATCTTCCTCTTTGGACCAGTGGTGTACCAAGGGGGGGTGGTCCGCCCTGGGTGCACACCCCAAGGGGGTGCACAGCTGACCACCCACCGGGGAATATGCTGCTGCCGGGGAATAGGCTGCTACTGCCGCCATCGGAAACAAGCTGGCGCCGAGTTCTCCCTCCCTGCTTTTCTTCCCCACGGGGCCGACCAACTCTCGTCACCCAACATCAATTCTGACATCGGAGAGGACATTCTGGGCCAGCCAATCGCTGCCTGGCTGGCCCAGAACGTCCTCTCCGATGTTAGAATTGATATTGGGCAGCGAGAGTTGGTTGGCCCCGCGGGGAAGAAAAGCAGGGAGGGAGAACTCGGCGCTGGCCTGTTCCTGATGGTGGCAGTGGCAGCCTTTCCTCGGCAGCGGTGGCAGCAGCATGTTTTTCAATGGTGGTGGCATTGAGGAGGGCAGGGAGAGAGAAAGAAAGAAGGGGGCAAGGTGAAAGAAAGAAAGGGGGCATGGAGAGAGAAAGAAAGAAGGGGGCAGGGTGAAAGAAAGAAATGGGGCACGGAGAGAGAGAAAGACAGACATACAGAAAGAAAGGGGGCATGGAGAGAGAAAGAAAGAAGGGGGCAGGATGAAACAAAGAAAAAGTTGGGGGAGGGAATGAGGTCTGGAGGAGAGGAAGCATACAGGAGGCTGAAAGAAGGGAAGAAATATTGGATGCACAGTCAGAAGAATAGTAACCAGAGACTGATGAAATTACCAAACAAAGGTAGGAAAAATGATTTTATTTTCAATTTAGTGATCAAAATATGTCCGTTTTGAGAATTTATATATGCTGTCTATTTTTTGCACTATAGCCCCCTTTTACTAAACTGCAATAGTGGTTTTTAGCACAGGGAGCCTATGAGCGTTGAGAGCAGCGTGGGGCATTCAGCGCAGCTCCCTGTGCTAAAAACCACTATCGCGGTTTAGTAAAAAGGGAGGGGGTATATTTGTCTATTTTTGTATAGTTGTTACTGAGGTGACATTGCATAAAGTCATCTGCCTTGACCTCTTTGAAAACCCGCAGAATATAAATGCTAATTAACATTTTCTCTGCGTACAGTGTGCTTTGTGTTTTTAAAATTTTATTGTTGGTAGATCATTTTGACTTGGCTACAAAGTTAACGGGGAGGGAGGGGAGCTGCTGAAAGACTTCTAGTAATCCTTGCAGGCTTGACTGTGCAGGGAATTATTTTGTAAAATCATGTTTTGTTATGTGACTGGCATTATTTAGACTTTAATTTCTATGAATGAATAGAATGAAAATGATATAAAATTGCTTGTTTTTATGTGCATGCGCTGAAGGAAAGTGGAGAGAGAGTGGGCTGAGGACACTGAAGGGAAATTGGGAAGAGAGAGTGGGGAGAAGACGCTGATTTATAAATTGACAACTGTACAGAATATTGTTTCTTTTTATACTTTAATATAATAAGTTCAATATAAAACAATTCAAGGCTTGTGTGGATGGAATCAGGTGGTTTGCGGGGATGGGGACTGAGCTTATGGGGATTAGTCCAATAAAATTGTATTTTCTTATTTCTCATTATTTGTTTTATTTTTATTTGTTAATTTGTAAAGTGGTGATTGTTATGTATCAGTTTTTTTCAAATTTACATCAACTGTCTTTATATTTTGCACAGTATTAGAGGACATGTGTTACTGTTTTTGTGGTGTTGTGGTGTTGCATTGTACGCAGAGTCTGATTTCTTGGCAGTTCAGTTTAACTTTTGTCTACATATTTCTATTTTTAATTTGTTATTATTCCATATTGGGCGAGGGTGTATCTCTGTTCTGTGTGTATGGAAAAAACGTGGAGGGGCATAATAAAAAAAAACGTTTAAGTCCCTTTTTGGCCTAAGGCCTTAAATGTTGAAAGCAGAAGCAGGGAAAAATGTCCATAACCAAAAAAAACATCCAAAAGGAGGTTTGTTTTGATAATGGCCTGCCTCTACATTCAGCTGTTTAAACACACAGACCACCACTACATCTACACTTATACCCCATAATGAACCAAAAAAACGCCTAAGCTCCAAACGTCCAACACAAGGGCTTTTAGGCAAAGGAGGAGCCAGTCCTGAGAGAGAAAGAAGCTGCTTTAGACATCTGAGAATTGCTGCAGATCATTTTAAAGATCAACTCAAATATGTTTAAGCAAAGGAATGGCCAAAGAGTTTGAAGGTATTCTGGTAGAAAAATGGATATCAAATATTTACTAACCACACTCAAGACTTGAACCCCTGACATATGGAAAATAAACACAGCACCTTAAGGCATAGAGCTATAAAGGGAACTTTGACAAATGGCTTCTAGTAAAAACTTTGAGAAGTGAAGGAATTGATTAAAAGTCAGTACAGGTGTGTTTGCCCAAACCACACCTAAAGCACGCCCAATCAGATTTGAAAATTTTCGGGTGGGAAGTCCAAACGGTGCCTATGACATCAGATGCTATGTAGGCATCCTTAGTATAAGAAGGTCCATCAGAGCAGTGTTTTCTCTTTTACAGCTCCTATTCTGTGTTATTACTTATGCTGATTTCTGAGACCTTACCTTTCTTAATTATCTTTTAACCTTTTCTTTCCTATATCTGCCACAACTCTCCATTTCATAGGACCATTAGCAGCTATAGTAATTTGCAATTTTGCTATTTGTCTAACCTTTTTCATCTTTCCAGGAACAAATCTAGGTGAGAATGATATATTGCTACCTACTTAGCTGTCTTTATTAGATAAAAGCTCAGGCAGAACTGATTCGTTCTTTTGGACTCCCATTCTGCTTTTGATTCTCCATTAACTTTTTCTTCCCCTGAAATCTGCCACAATTCTCTCCATTCCACAGGGTCATTAGCAGGTCTGAGAATGTGATAATAAAATTTGGTTCCAGGAGCCTTGGCCCCCATGCTGCTTGAAACTTTGGTGACAGCAAAAAGGATATGCAAGTTACATGAATATGTGGAACCCATAGCAGTGCTTTTCGTCATAGAGCTAAAGGTAAATCTTTTAAGAGTCCTAATTGTTAGGTATCCTTATTATAAAAAAAGGAACAATGTGTTGTCTTTTCTTCTGTTCATTCTAGCTGTTATTCTGAGACTGTGGTGTGACATATTCTCCCAAGGACTTCTGTTTATTTTTGTCTTAACTATTTCCCCCTTTATCTCCTGATTTCAAGCCAGAGCAGGTCTGTTCAAACTGGGTTCAGCACAGGTTGCACCTGGACAAAGCTCAAATCCCAAAACAGAAAGAATAGGTGAGAATGATGTACTTCAACCTTTCTTTGTCCTTGTGATGAATTATCTACATTTTCAGAATACTAACATGTTTCACACTTTTTTTTTCCTTCAGAAAGGTGTACTTTTAGAAGATTTTCAGAGAAAACAGTCAATTGGTGAGTTTTTTACAAAGGTGTGCTAAATCCACACATGCGCTAACTACTAACGTGTGCATAGGATAATATGCACATGTTAAGTTTTACTGCACTCTGAAGCTGTGCCGTTTAAGCGCCGTTACTGTGTGCTAAAGGTTAACACGTGCATGTTATCCTATGCACGTGTTAGTAGTTAGCGCATGCGTGGATTTAGTGCACCTTTGTAAAAGATACCCTAAAACTCACCAATCAACTCTTAATTAGTCTCAATCCATCTTCCTTTTTCTTCAGCCTGCCTTCTCCTACCAGGAGAAGATTCTGGGACCTTATCAATTCTACCACAGTAACAACTTGGACCTACGAGTGCCTTACTCTGCATACCTGTCATCCATCTCATCGAACTGCAGTTGCCTGATACTACACTTGCATGCTGCTTTCCTGGACTGTGCAATAAAAATCTTATACCATTTTTCACCTTGTGCTTATTTATATTGAGTAGCAGCCAGGCATTAGTGTTTCCTTAATAAACACTACTTCAGCTACTTGGTCACATTGACCTTTGTCTTATCTAGTGTTCCATGAGGCCCAGGCTGCAAAAGGGGGGGGGGTGTAGCAAACAGGGTAGCTGGTATGTCTCCTGCCTCACAGCCTGCAACCAGCATAATATTTGAGAACATAAGATTAGATGAGAGGTGGAGAGGATGAACTAGGTGCTTTAACTTGGGTGGCTTTTTTCAGTCAGTTTCCTACCCTGACAGCTTGAGATATGCTTAACTGCAGCTGATTTGGCATGCTTCGGGCGCTCCGTTACAGAGCTGCAAGCACGCTAATGCTACAGCCCAAAGGATGCCTAAATAGCACAGTATAATCCAATTAGAATTGCTATGATTTTATGGCTGATTCTGTAACACAGTGGTTAGAATGAAGATTGGGGTGTAAGCCTGGTCTGGGTTTGACTCCCTTATGTCTTTCAGCTGACAAAATACTCATTTTAATAAAAATGACAAGCTACACACCAATCACATCTAATTTTCATCTCAAACAGCACAACATTAGCAATACTAGAAAGAATCTATTCCAAAAGTTCAGTTTACATTTGATAAAAACAGCCGTTTTGAATTTGTCACATTTATTGAACCTGACATGAGATTCTGGCTTTTGGGACAATGAAACCAGTACTTTAAGCCATTGAGCTACCAGTCTGTTATCTAAGCTTACTGTGAGATGATATCTAAGCAGATTTTACCTTAGCAGATCACTAAGCGAAATATGACAGGGGAGTCAGTAAAACTAGAGTGGAAAGTGCTATAGCTCAATGAGTAAAAGTGCTATACTGATCTTCCAGAGGTTGTGAGTTCAACTCCCAGCCTGTCTTTTACTTGTAGCATTCTACTTTGCTGGTGCACATTGATGATGTCACAATGAAGTCATCATTGTGCAGCAGCATATCTTCATTTCCAATGAACTAGAAGCCACATTCAGGTCTGTTCTGTTTTATTCTGTTTTTGAGCTTGGCCAATTGAAGTTATGGGCTTTCTGTTTGCTTTGAGGAATGAGCTGATTGTAGCAATGTTTCATGACAAAGAAAGTGTTATTTAGAGCAAGGAATCGCTTCTAGAAACCTCTCTCAAATAACGTCTGTAGGATGCCAAGAGAAAGCTCATTGGATGACCTAAATAGCATGTATCCTGCTAATGCCTTTCTGGAGCTTAAACCACATCTATCTGAAGCCCATACAAGTTTCTGTGTAGCACAGGAGTGAAGTTTCCCCCCTTCCATGCTGATGTTCTCAGATCAACTCCCACTGAAACTAATATATTATAAATATCCTTTTAAACATGGTATATTGTGTTTTTATTATCCTTTTAATGATGGTATACTTTGGGTTAATTGTGTTAAAGCTTACAGTCCTGAAATAATGATCAGTAAAATCAGTAAAAAATACCTTTTTATATATAACATCGTAGGGGCGTCTATATGGGGACGTCTATATGATGTTTTAAGAACCCGCGTCTAATATATGCTGGACGCAGACTAGACGTCTATACAATGCCTAAGTAGTGCCTAAGTGACACTGAGTGGCACTTGCATTTCGAGGACGTCTAAACCACGCCTAAAGTTAGAATCTAGGCCTATATGTGTATCCTTACTGGATATGCATGGTAAATGATAACTGTTAAAAGCAGCATTTTAGAAAGGGCACTCACATCAGACCTGAGACTTTCAAGTCCAGATATCTGATGTTCCACTAGTATTTTAGAACAGGATTCCTTGATATAGAGCCTATTCTAAGATACGCAATATGGGGCTCATAATCAAAAGAGAAAAACATCCAAAAACTGGCCTAAGTCAGCACTTGGACGAACATTTCCCAAATACGTCTAAGTGCTGATAATAAAAACGGGTTTTGGACATATTTCTAAACGACCTAGGCCTACATAGAACAACCAAAGCTAAACGGGGCGTTTCGGGAGGAGTGCCGAGGGCAGGAGTTGGGCGGGGCGTGGGTCGGCTAACCAAAAGTTATACAGCCCACGATCGACGGAACTTGGACGTTGTGACTTAGAACATGTATAACATGGCCTAAGTCACAAAAAACCACCTAAACTCACCACATAAGCACTGCAAACACATAAAACAGACCCCACACACACTACCCCAGTGATCCCTGACCCCCCCATCCCCATAAAAATATTAATCACACCGTTAAAATTCAGCCTCCAGACCATCATCACCTGGCAGCCTGGCATAGGAAAGCCTAGTCGTCCAGCACAGAGGTGGCTTAAGCCATCTTGGGGGTGGGTTAGGGACCCATGGAGAGGAGGACCCATGCCCATAAGCCCCTGTAATCACTGCATTGATACTTAAACATGTGCACTCCCCAATACACCTCCAAAACCCTTTTTTACTGGCATATAAGTGGCTCCTGCAGCCATAAGGGCTATTGGGGTGGTAGATAAGTGGGTCTAGGGGATTCTGAAGGTGGTTTGGGGGGCTCACCATGACCTATAAGGGAGCTGAAGTGAGGAGAAGACATGGCACCATTTTTGTGAAGTTCACAGCAGTGCCCTGTAAGGTACCCCACTATTTAGGTGCCATGTCTGGATGTTCAGTCCTTCACTTGCAGACCCCTCTCACGTCCCGCGTTTTTGACTTGGACGAAAAGTTGGACGGAAATGTGCTATAAAGATGGATGATTTGCGGCTTGGACGATCAGATCGCCAGGACGTATAATTAGACGATTTTCGAAACAAAAAAAATTTTGGACGTATTTTTCAAAAATGTGTCCTAGGCTGTTTTTTACTTTGGATGACTTGCGACTTAGACACAAATGGACTTAGACGTCCCTTTCGATTATGCCCCTCCACCTGTTTTAGAAAAATAAACATCTAAAAGTAATTTTATGACAGAGCATGCAGGATAAAATAAGACACCTACTTAGGTGATATTTTATAAATAGGTAATTAAAATACTAATGTTGATAGCAGGCTTGGTCATTGGCAGCAACCCTAGGGCAGGTGTGAATGTGTGCACCAATATTTGTCATGTAGAAGTATAAATGATAATTTTAATAATATATATGAATACTTGCATGCTTGACCATTGCTCCATCCAAACTCCCCAGCCCCCCATGCATACCAGGAAATGATATGCCATCGTGTCATGGTGTGCACTTTTCAACTATATGGAATTCTATAAGACAGTGGTCTTCTCTAATTTTTTTAAGTTGGGGCCACTTCGGATCCAAATGAGTTGAAGGAGAGCCACCAGATATCGTCCCATGTGAGCTCTCAATACTGCTAATCAATATGTGTCAATGGCATCTACCAATCAGCTTGCCTTAAAAACTTTTTTTAATTGCATATATCTTCAAGGAGATGGATATTTCCAAATACATTATTTTTGCCTATTGAGAAATGGTTTGTCCTTTGAGAGGCAGTTACAAAATTAGTCAGGGACACTGTTCAGGCAATTAGGCCTGATGGGCCGCCGTGAGAGTGGACCGCTGGGCAGGATGGATCTCTGGTCTGACTAAGCGGAGGCAACTTCTTATGTTCTTATATGGATCATAAAGGGCACAGACTGTAAATGATCCTCCCTAATCACTGTAGTGGAATCCTTCTCAATAGGAACACTTTTCTGAAATGTAGACATACTAGGTAGCAAGTGAAAGTCCTAATATATATCTATTATGACAGATGTTCATTCCTCTTCTAAATGGGGAATAAATGTTTATTTTATAGGCCTACCTTAGTTCCACCCAAACAAATCCTGATCAAGACACCTTGCTATTTGTACGTTTTATTCATGGACATATTTGCACCTACCTCAGATCAGGTACAAATTTGTGGGAGTGCATTTGGGCACTGCTGGGAATAATTTGGGGAATGCACAAGGATGTCTAAATTGCCTTAAAAACAGACATTTTGGGGAATTTGTATAGATGCTATGTTATAAAATTACCTTCTATTAATGTACACGTTATAAAAATCTTATTTTGGTGTGTCTATCCTAATATTTAGGAGATAATTTTGTAAGGGGCCATGTATTTTAGTGGTACAGTACTGACTCATTTGGGGGAATTTTAATCATTTAGGCATGCAGAGGTAATAAATGACTATATTAGATTTGTGGTTCTCGCAGCACCACAAGTCCCGTGCAAACATGCGGCAGTGTTTCAGTGAGCAGCGCAGGGTGGGGCGGGAGTTCTAAAAGCTCGCTCCTGCGCGTGCCAGCCCGGGTGCGCTGCTGGCTTCGGATGGCTGACATCGGCAGGAGGGGCTCAGGCAGGATATACCGCTGGACCACCAGGGAAAAGGTACACCGGGAGGGGTAAAAAATACTATGTACTGTAGTTAATATGAGCTGGGGAAACGCGTCGTAAAGTCGAACCGTCGCAAGTCGCATAGATCGTAAGGCGACGAGTACCTGTATATTAAATAAACTGAACTTGAACTTGGAACTCCACGTCTCTCTTCCCAAGCTCATGGCAGAAAGAGAGAAGTGGTTGGAGGAAGAGCTACATACTCAAAGGACAAACCATTTCTCAATAGGCAAAAATAATGTATTTGGAAATGTCCATCTCCTTGAAGATATATGCAATAAAAAAAAGGTTTTAAGGCAAGCTGATTGGTAGATGCCATTGACACATATTGATTAGCAGTATTGAGAGCTCACATGGGACGATATCTGGTGGCTCTCCTTCAACTCATTTGGATCCGAAGTGGCCCCAACTTAAAAAAATTAGAGAAGACCACTGTCTTATAGAATTCCATATAGTTGAAAAGTGCACACCATGACACGATGGCATATCATTTCCTGGTGAGTATGCATGGGGGGCTGGGGAGTTTGGATGGAGCAATGGTCAAGCATGCAAGTATTCATATATATTATTAAAATTATCATTTATACTTCTACATGACAAATATTGGTGCACACATTCACACCTGCCCTAGGGTTGCTGCCAATGACCAAGCCTGCTATCAACATTAGTATTTTACTTGCCTATTTATAAAATATCACCTAAGTAGGTGTCTTATTCTTTTATCCTGCATGCTCTGTTATAAAATTACACTTTAGGTATGTTGTTTGTTACATGGCATCTTACCATATGTGGTAAATTTTTTACAATGTGCACACTAAAAATATATTTAGCATAAGATTTACTGCATAGACCTCTTGATCTGAGCTGGTTTCCCTATCCCTCACTGTATTAAAGAACTTATTGTTTAAAACATGTCAATGAATCCGTAGCTTGCAGTATTAAATCAATATACGCCACTTAGGTGGCACCAGAATTCTGTAAATCATTTCAACGAGTTTAGGAAATCAGAAAAAGGTCCTTTAACAATCTGCATTATTTGTTGTCTTGATGCCTATGTTATGGAACTCCTAGTCAAAAAGCTTTTTAAGTATGCTTTAGAATTAATAGTTCTAACAGTTGCAGAGACATCTGGTTATGGATGACAACAGAAATAAATTACAGCAAAGTATGTGCCTTGATGCACTATTCTGATTTAAAACGTCAAACTGTGATTTTATATGGGTGTGCAGTCAGTTATATCCAGCAGTTTTCCAGTAAACACCATAACTCAATGCCGCTGATAATCTTCTAGGGAATGTATCCTATTTGACATCTTCCTAGGCCTGTGATATTGCTGACACTGTGCTGCACAGTGTACTGTACTAATGATTTCCCAATTGGATTCTACTATACTAGACTAGCATACTAAACAGCTGAAAAAGAGAAATAAAAATTACTGTGCTCACGTGTTTGATCAAGTTTCCTTTATGTTTTTAGTTTTAGTTTTTTTAAGCCCGTTTGGCAGCAAGTGGGGGCTCAAGACAAGGGCTTCTTGTGGCAGACATTTAGATATGTTGGGTGGGATGTGGCTATTATGAAATTATGGTTAGTTTCTTGCCTTATTTATGAATTATTCTAGTTGTATTAGTAGCTTTGCTCTTCGATACAGTGTGGTTGGTTTGTGATGTCCCAAATTATTGACACATTTTGTATTTTATGAGTCATGGCTCGATACCAACATGTTGTCACTCAATATCAATAAATCTAAACTGATGATTTTCCCTCTTAAAGAGGGACTAACCCTTCAGGCCCCCCTGAAATTTGAATCGATTCTGATTAAAGTGGTCTCTACTCTCAAACTTTTGGGAGCTACTTTTGACTGTAAATTTTCCTACCATAATCACAATAGTACAGTGGTCCAGAAATGTTTTCACCGTCTCAGGATGATACGTTCTTTTTCCAAACTGTTAAATCTATCATCTCTTAATATACTAATTCATTCCTTAGTAATTACTTGTATAGATTATTGTAACGCCCTCTACAAGGGCATCACTAAAAAGGAAATAAGGCGGCTCCAGATTATACAAAACACTGCCATTAAAATCATTTACGGTGCTAGGAAATACGACCATGTCTCCCCCCTTCTAATTAACGCCCACTGGTTACCTGTCGAACACAGAATTAGCTATAAAATTTTACTATTAATCTTCACCACTCGTTCATTTAGTTTACCAGAATTTATTGACCTATTACTTATTCCCTATTACCCTGCTAAATCTCTTCGTTCTACATCACAAAATCTCTTAACTGTTCCATCTCTCAAGATTATCAATACTTTAAGAATCAATAATTTCGTTGTTACGGCGCCTACCCTATGGAATTCATTGCCTCATCATTTACGAATGGAATCTTCAATAAAGCAATTTAAGGCAAACCTCAAAACTTTTTTATTTAAGGATGCCTTTGGATAAAAAAATTGTCCTTTTCAGGACTAAACTATGCTAGTCTCCCTACCTACCTTGTGTCTTTACCTTTAATGTTATCTTTACTTAAATTATTATAGTTCTTCCCCCTTTCCTACTTGTGTGTAGTCAACTTACGTGCTCCCTGTTTAACCCTTATTAGACTAACACTGTCTTGTTTTTATTATTTTAATACTAAATCTTTGTTTTATAAACTTTACTTTTTATTGCTGTACATCGCTTAGAAATTTGAATAAGCGGTATAACAAATATTTTAATAAACTTGAAACTTGATGTACATTTTATTCATGTATTTTAGCTTATCAGTACACTATTCTATTTCTTTCGTTATGATGATGTGTTTATTATTTTATTCCTTGCTGTAAACTGCTTTAAGTATACTTTTGATCAAGGAACAAAGGAAGGAAATCTATAAATGTAAATTAAGATTAATATTACTTTGATCTTTCAACAGTGGAGTAAGGGGGATGTGTAATTGTGAATTGTTTGTTAACCTCAGATGCTAGCGGAGTTGGGTTAATTTGATATCCTGAAAAGGAAATGGGGACATAATCAATATTTCTTATCTGTTTTTTTTTTTTTACAGATTAGGAGTTATTATGCCTGTATAGTGCCTACTGGCTACGCAGGCAGTGAAACTAGACCGCCAACTATCCAATCTACTGACCAAGACTCCAGACTACAAAATTTTCAGAAAGAAATAAAAACCCTGCTATTCAAGAAATCCATCAAAACAAACTAACACCACAGGAAGCTCTTCAGTCCCCCGAAGTAACCCATTCAACTCTGTAACTCTTCTGGAAATATCCAGATAACCTCTTATGTAATTCGCCTTGAACCGCAAGGTAATGGCGGAATAAAAGTCACTAATGTAATGTAATGTAATGTATATACCAAAAGGCCTGAGGCCTAGATGCACTAAGAGGATCAGCTCAGTCAAGCCAATCAGGGCCTTAGACCCCTCCCCTTGTATCCCAGGATACAGAGGGAGGAGCTTAAGGCCCTAATTGGCTCAGATGCCTAAGGCCCCTCCTCGTGCATCATATGATGCACCAGGGAGGGAAAGGCCCACAATTTTGATCTGGCGGGTCTATGAGCGGGACGGACTGAGCTTCTCTCCTACTCCAACTTCTTAAAGGTACGGGAGGCTTCAGAGGATGTGGGTGTGGTTTAGGGGATCTTCAGTGTCAGGAGGGAGTGGGCATTCCTACTTCCTTTTTTGGAGGGGTTGAAGGGAGAGGGTAGGGGATGTTTAGGGGGTTGCCTGGCATGGGAGTGGGCCTTCAATGGCAGGAGGGAGTGGGTATCCCTTCTGCCATTTTTCTTGCACAGGGGAGGTGGGGTCAGCATGGTAGGAAGAAGTGGGCAATCCTCCTGCCGTTTTTGCTTGCACGGGGGGGAGAGGGGGTCGGTTCCCGGTGCCAGTTCTTCAAGGATGGCCGTCATTGGCTGGGGTGTTTTTGTTTTTTTTCTTTTCTTTTTTATAATGGAGCAGATATTGTGCATGTGTAATATGCACAGCATTTGTGGCCATTTAAAAAAAAAGTTTGGGTAAGTGACTGGTCTTGAGCAATCGCTTATTTTTGGATCGCTAAAAGCGATCACTTTTTTAGTGCATTGGGAAGCCATGCTAGAGCATTAATCGTTCTACTAGTTTACATGGCATTTTAATATTAATCAGCTTATTTGGCATGGGCGGATCAGGGAATGAGCAATCGTGCAGAAAACCAGGCGGTGAGCCATTTTCTACATCGGGTCGACAAATGCGATTGTCACTAAAGCTGTTAAAACAGGCTTAGCAACAATTGCTGGATTTAGTGCATCTGGGCCTGAAACTGGAGTGGGCTTGATAAACAATTTTTCCAACTACCTGTGGTTTAGCTTATGGGTACAAATTAAGGGTGACTTTTACAAAACTGTGGTAGTGGTAGTAATTCCTCCATGGCAAATGCACTGAAGTCTATTCAATTTCTGTAGGCTTCAGTAGATTTACCATGAGAGAAGCACCACTGTGGCTTCATAAAAGGGGATCTAAGTGGACAGAATGGCTCGCTAGTTTACTAAGAGCATAAAGCAACTCAATGGTGTAGAGATCAGTGGATATCACTGGTAGAAAAATTATTTTTTTTAAAAAGATTCTTCCTGACCTTGCATGAAAAAGTAAAGGCACTACCTCACAGTATATACAAGTCAAGATAATATAAACAAAATAGAGGGGGGGGGGTGAGGGAGGGGATAGAGGGGATGCAATGTAAGCTATTGAATGGTTTTCTCAATGTCAAATGATCTTTCTGTTAGACTGAAGAGATAGGAGAGTTTTAAAGGGTGAGATGGTTTAGTAGGAAAAGATGGGAGAGAAAAATTTAAAAACAATGATTTCGCAGATCCAGAGATTGTGATTTCCCAGTATAAAGTCCACAAGGAGGTCATAGTGGAAGGAGAAGTTGTGGATTCAAATTCAAAGGTGGTATGTTGATGCTTCTTTGTACATTGTAGAATTGTTGGATATTAGCATTAATGTAAAAATGTATTAAATTTTATACTTGGCTGTGATCTGCTGGAACTAAACTTATAAAAATATTAACATTACTAGAAAAGGAACAGTATGGATTAGTGCTGCCCGATTCAGGAAAAAAAATTTCGATTCGATTTGATTCAGAATATTGAATTGGTTTTTCGATTCGATTTTCCTGCCTAATTGGGTGTTGTTTTTTGTTTTTTTTCAAACATCCTGGTGGGTTTATTTTATAGCCTCTTCACCCCCTTTGCCTTCTCCTAACCACAGTGGTACTGTGGTGTAAACAAAAAAGACTTTTCCTCTCTCTGTTAAATCCTAGCTCACGTTTGCGGTCTAACACCAGCTCTGGCAGGATACACATTTCAAATCTGACATATTGTATTCACAAAACAGAAAATAAAATTAATTTTTCTACCTTTTGTTGTCTGGTCATTAGTCAAATCTTGTTGGTCCCAGGCTCTGGTTGTCTTCTGATAACTTGCTTGCCAGGGTCTCCTTCTTTCTTCTTTCTCCGTGCTAACCATCCATCTGCCATCTCTTTCCTCCCTTTCCCTCCCCAGGAGGCCTGGCATCTTTCCTTTTTTTCGTCTCTCTCCACAGATCCACCTTTTCTTTACCCTTTCATCCAGCATTTCTCCCTCCTTCCCCACCACCCCAGGGTCCACCATCTCTCCCTTTCTTTTCCCAACTACCCTTCTATCCAGTATCTCTATCCCCCCCTCCACACCATCCCTTGTGTCCAACTTCTCTCCCTTTCTGTTCCTTCCCTCCCTAAATCCCATTGTCCATCATCTCTCTCCCTCTCCTCTATTTTCAGACCCATTATTTCTTACCCCCCAAAGTCCAGCCTATGCACGTCACTTTGAACCCCCCTTCCCTCCCTCCCTCCGTGTACTTCTACACCAGGGCCCCCCTCCCCTGGTGTGTCCCCCCTGAAGGCCTGCACCTCCTCTTGAAGGCCTGTACTCCACTGCCTGTCGCCCCTGAAGGCCTGTGCTACCATTCCTGAAGACCTGTTTCCCCCTTGAAGGCTTGTCATCCCCCCCTTAAAGGTCTGCATCCCACCCCTGAAGGCCTGCCTGTCTCCCTTGAAGGCCTGTCCCCCCCTTGAAGGCCTGCATCCCCCCAAAGGCCTGCCTGCCTGCCTGTCCCCCCCCCGAAGGTCTGTCCCCCCCTGAAGGCCTGCACCTCCCCCTGAAGGCCTGTCCCCCCCCCCTTAAAGGCCTGCATCCCACACCTGAAGGCCTTCTTGCCTGTCCCCCCTGAAGACCTGTCCCACCCCCCACCCTGAAGGACTGCTCACACACCCCACTCCCCCCGGAAGACCTGCGTGTTCTTCCTGGCCTCACAAACTGGTGTTCGGCTTTCCCCCTGGCCTCCCTGACCATTTACCTTAAAGAAGCAGCCTGCAGACAAGATCACGATGCTAGCGATCTTTGCACTGCTTCTGAGCTGTTTCTTCTGCCACGGTCCTGCCCCTCCTCTGACGTCAGAGGCAGGATCGCGGAGGAAACAGCTCAGAAGCAGTGCAAAGATCGCTAGCATTGCGATCTTGTCTGCAGGCTGCTTCTTTAAGGTAAACGGTGGAGGAAGGCCAGGGGAGGGGAAGCGGGAGACCAGGGGGGGAAGCCGAACGCCAGGGGGTGGAAATGGATGTCGGGGGGGGGGGGGGAAACAGATGCCAGGGCAGGAAGCCAACAGCAGCACTTCCCGACTGACACTCACCCCTCGCCCTCTAAGCTGTTGCCTTTACAATTGTTTTAGATAGATTGGATTTCGATTCACACGTCACAATGCACGAGACTAAGTGAACTTTGAAAAGAATTTTCTGAAATGAAATGAAAGTATATTTATATATTTGTACGGAGTTTTTTTTCAAACCAGTGATGATACAGGTGGCTTAGGGCACTTGTGTAGTCCCGGCTACCTGTATATGAGGTTTGTTTTTCTACGTTTTTGTATTTATTTTTTGTGTCCGTGATCTTTATGAAGTGGTATAAATGAGGCCCTTCTACTAAACTGATCATACAATACGTTTTAGATTTATTTTTTCATACTTTTTGTGAGCATCACTTACAGACTTGATCTATGTACTTTAGCAACAATTCTATATAGGAAAAGGAAGCGCTGCAAATACTACATTTGAACTATTTCCCCTCTAAGGCAGGGGTGTCAAAGTCCCTCATCGAGGGCCGCAATCCAGTCGGGTTTTCAGGATTTCCCCAATGAATATGCATGAGATCTATTAGCATACAATGAAAGCAGGTGAGCGCTTGAGCCCATACTTTTTGTTAGCATCGCTTACAGGCTTGACACAGTTGGTCACTTCCAGGGCTGCACCAATTACACGGTCCCACCTCCCTCCTGCTGCCACCTCTTCTATTGCTGCTGCTGCTTCCGATCTGCAGTAGTAGTGGCAAGAAAAAGAAACACGTGCGTGGCGGCTCTGCTGGCCGTGCCAGTCCTCTGCTCTGGAACAGGAATTTACATCAGAAAGAACAGAGGACCAGCACAGGTGATGGCATGCGGCTGAGGCAGAGTGGCCCTGCGCGTATTTCTTCTTCTTGCTTCTATTATTTCAAATTGGAAGCGGCAACAGGAGGGCACAGATTGAAGCCACAGTAAACCAGGAAAGGGGGAGATGGAAAGGTAGAGAGAATGGGGAGATGCTGGATAGAGGGGGAGGCATGCTAAATGGAAGGATGAGGAGAGAAAGGGGATCCTGGGTTGAAAAAGAGTAGAGGGGAGAAGCTGGATGGAAGGATGAGGAGAAAAAAGGGGGACGCTAGGTTGAAAAGAGGTAGAGGGGAGATGCTGGATGGAAGGATGAGGAGAGAAAAAGGGGAGTGTGGATGGAAAAGGTGTAGAGGGGAGACACTGAATTGAAGGATGGGGGTGGGGGAGAGAGAAAAGGATGAGGATGAGAAAAAGGGGACCCTGGGTAGAAAAAGAATAGAGAAGAGATGCTGGATATAAGAATGGGGAGAGAGAGAGCGAGTCATGTAATGGAAATCTTGTCACTCATGTCAAGTAGGTCCTATGCTCCCGCAGAATAATTTTTGCTCATGTCTAGCTGGTTCTTAGAGCCTAGGGAACATAGCCTCAGACCCTAAAATACCAAACACTTCCTACTGAAAAATAAAATAAGTTGAACTGCTATATATTGCTACACAAGTTGCATGCTTTGAAGACCTGGTTATATGTCATACTTTTATTGTAATTTGAATATTTTTATTGCTGTAATTATCTATTGCTTATGTCTGACTTACTGTATTCTTGCCTTGAGTGAACTCCTTCAAAAAGGTAATAAATAAATCTTAATCTATAAATAAATATATATATATTCTGATCTATGCTGCTGTGTGAATTGATTTCATTAGTGCAATAGCATTTATTAAATTTAAAGGAACTTATCTGTGATTTATTTGTATTTTGTTTTAAACTTTGGCTATTGTAATTTGCTTTAATTTTTATGTTCACTATTATGTAATACTTTAATACATTTGTGCAAGATAGTATAACAAGAAAAATAAGTATCTCACCTTACAGAGCACAGACAAATCTTCACCATGTACAAAATAAGTGAATTTTCTGCATACAACGGCACATAAGTCAAAAAATGTGCATAACAAAAACACCCATAATCTGCCCCCAAACCATGCCCACTTTTAGTTACATGAACTGGACATGATGCGTTACACTTTGTGCTATGTGCGTACCAAGTTGTGCGTGCAACTTTCACTCCAATTAACATCAATTATGAGGTTTTAATTGGCAATTATTGGTGCCAATTAGTCCTATTATTTAAGTTTTGCATATACATCAGCTAAGCATGATTGGGTGAATGCACATTTTTTTTTTTAAATGCCAGAATCAGATCTGAATATTGATTATTAGTTTGTGATCAGCTGGGATTCTTTTAATACTGACATACTTGATTTCTTTCTTTTTCTTAAATGCATTTTTATCCTTCTCCCCATTTATGATTTGTGATTATATAATGTTTGAAATAACTATTTCCTTTGTTTCCCCACTTACAGGAACTTGAATGTATATTTGCAGCGAATTTGTATATTATTTGGGGGGCAACAATGATTTTTTTAGCATCAGATAAATAAATTACAAGCAATAACTAAGAACTTGTGGAATTACTTCTTTATTTCAATGTGTAAGTGCGAAGATGTGTTGCTATATTTTTCTTTCCCAAAGAGAATTTAGAGGTAATCTTAGATAGGTTGGGCACCATTTACATGTGTTAAATAGAAGACATGCATAAGTAGCAATTTTAGATAAAGCACTACTTGTATGTGCAAGTAGATGGAGACATGTTCTATATGCAATTTGGGTGGTCCTTCAGGTATTTGACAATGGCAATGCCCACCATATACAGTATAAAATTTTATTTGGCATTTATTCCAGCTTCAGGCCATACATAACTGTAACTCTTGGCTAACTGTTTTTCCAGGTCTGAAGTGTAAGAAGTAAAATTGTCCCCATGTCATTCTCTAATATATATAACAAATTTTTCCCCATCCCCGTGGAAACTCAGTTTCCCTTCCCGTTCCATCCTAGCGAGTTCTTTTCCTGTCCCTGACCCATTCCCACAAGCTCTGGCCTCATCTGCACAAGCCTCAAACACTTTGAAATTATAAGTGTTTGAGGTTTGTGTGGTTAAAGCTGAGCTTACGGGAATGGGACAGGGACAGCAACAAAACTTGCGGGGACAGGAAAATTGAGTTCCTGCAGGGACAGGGAAAAATTTGTCCCCGTGTCATTTTCTAATTTATATGTCATTGTGGATATTCTGAAAAACAGATTGGATGGAGACCCACCAAGACAAGTCACTCTTGGGTCTCAACTGGTCCTGGATACTGCCAATCCCTCTGGTTGCCGGCCTCTCTGGTCCCAACTGATCACTCTCTGATTCTTCTGCTGGTCACCACTGGTCTCCACCAGCCACAGTAAATTAGGGATACCTCCAGTATTCTGGTCCCTCCACAGATCCTCTAGTCATTGGTCACTCTCTGAGGACTCCCCTGGTCATTCAGGCATTCTTACTGATTACTCTTCTGGTCACTCAGACCTCCATTAGACCCTCTGCTGGTCATCAAGCTTAAGCACCCTGCGGTCACTCCAAGCTCTAACCTCAACCAGCTCCAAGCCTTACTTCAACCCCCTCCAGGCTGGTTGAAGTTAGGCTTACTCAGGGATAGACTTTTGCTAGCATTCCTCCCCTCAAGCCTCACCTATGTTCCAGGAGCTCATGCTTTTCCCAGCTCTTTGTTCTGGAACACTTGTTTTCACCTCCCCTTTTCACTCAGGGTGAGTAGAGAGCTTCCAGATGTCTTTGCAGCATCTGTATGCAAATGAGCTCCTTCTTCTCATGCCAAGACTTTCCTCTTCTGGCCAGTGATAGAATATACACCCTGTCATAGGCATACATACTTATAGTTTTCTCTTTGATGTTAGTAACTACAGTTTGGTCTGTTTCAGCTTCACTGATTGTTTTCACAATCTTTCAAACAGTACTAATTTAAGCATATGGCCTTGATTAGGCTACAAACATTCTATAATTCTTACTTTACACTCTACGTTGATAGATAGCTGATGGGATTACCTGGAGTCCATCTCCCCTCCTTGTGCTCTGAAGTAAAGTTCATTTTCCTATCCTATATGTTGATAAGGCATCTTGAAGCTTTAATGCTTATTTCCCCCTTCTGCTGGCTTCATAGATTTAATTTTCCCATACCACAATGCTAAATAGAAGCATAGAAACATGATGGCAGATAAAAGGCCAAATGGCCCATCCAATCTGCCCATCCACAGCATTCACTATCTCCAACAGTGGATGCAAATAGTAGATGGAGAACATACCATTATATTTCCCTTGTGTGTGCTATAGCCTAATTTGCATATTTCATTCTTTCATTTCTATGAAAGTGTGTGTTAATTGCAGGACCCAACATCTTCTACCGCTAGAGTGGGTACTAAGAGCCAGATTCTATAAATGGTGCCTACATTATGCGCTGATAGGCACCCTAATTGCAGCTACGTAGTAACACTTAAGTTTTGGGTCCACACCTATTTTTTTTTTTTAATTGGCTTAAGCGGCATGGTAATTGACTATGCTAGTTTTCAGCCAATCAAAAAAAAACCCCAATTAAACAAGTTAAGAATTTGGTGCTGAACTCTTAGGACTCCCAGCGCCACCCAAGTGGAGGTGCCCTCCCACACCTAACAATGCCTATTTCAAACAGTAGATGTGCTAATGGGCAGAGAATAGGCATGGTTGAGTTAGGTGTCCGACATAGGCGCCGCCAAATTAGATGATTGGAAAGCTGGCCTAACAGAGCAGCACCTATGTCTAGGACACTTAGCGATGCCTATGTCTGTTTAGGCAAAAAACAAGAAAACACTGCAGATCAAAATGTACAAGATGCAGACTATGTTTATTTGTACCAAATATTAATGCAGTTACTGATATCATCTTACTACAAACCAAGGGACCCAACACGGTC
Organism: Geotrypetes seraphini; assembly: GCF_902459505.1. NCBI lineage: Eukaryota > Metazoa > Chordata > Amphibia > Gymnophiona > Dermophiidae > Geotrypetes > Geotrypetes seraphini. The sequence continues at coordinate 307,373,190 of NC_047086.1, read as the reverse complement.
CGTGTTTTGGAGAACACACCTTCTTCAGGGGTCCATGGTTGTTAAGGTTTAAGATAAACCACAATGAGAATGGTATAAAACAAATGCCTGTGTGAATGAAACGCAAGCCGACAGTGCGATGCCAAAAATGAAGGTACCGTGTTGGGTCCCTTGGTTTGTAGTAAGGTGATATCAGTAACTGCATTAATATTTGGTACAAATAAACATAGCCTGCATCTTGTACATTTTGATATGCAGTTTTTTCTTGTTTTTTGTTCTTGCCTACTGTACTGCAGACTTTATTGGATCTGTTTGTTGTGTGGGGTATGTCTGTTTAGGCGCCATTAGGTGTGATTCTATAAATGAAACATAGAAACATAGAAGATGATGGCAGAAAAGGGCACAGCCCATCAAGTCTGCCCACTCTGCTTACCCACCCCCTGTCTATGCCCTAATGACTCAATTTCCTTATCTTGACCCTCGTAGGGATCCCACTTGGATATCCCATTTATTCTTAAAGTCTGGCATGCTGTCTGCCTCGATCACCTGCACTGGAAGCTTGTTCCAATGATCAACCACTCTCTCTGTGAAGAAATACTTTCTGGTGTCGCCATGAAATTTTCCGCCCCTGAGTTTGACCAGGTGCCCTCTTGTGGCTGTGGGTCCCTTGAGAAAGAAAATATCATCTTCCACTTCGACACGTCCCGTGAGGTACTTAAATGTTTCGATCATGTCTCCCCTCTCCCTACGTTCCTCAAGAGTGTAGAGCTGCAATTTGTTCAGTCTCTCTTCGTACGAGAGACCCTTGAACCCCGAGATCATCCTGGTGGCCGTCCGCTGAACCGATTCAATTCTGCGCACTTCTTTACTGTAATGTGGCCTCCAGAATTGCACACAGTATTCCAGATGAGGTCTCACCATGGCCCTGTACAACGGCATTATGACTTCAGGCTTTCGGCTGACGAAACTTCTATTGATACAACCCAATATCTGCCTTGCCTTAGATGAAGCCTTCTCCACTTGATTGGCAGTTTTCATGTCTGCACTGATGATTACTCCTAAATCTCATTCTGCTGAAGTCCTAGTTAAAGTTTCTCGGTTCAAGAAATACGTCCTGCATGGATTTCCGCTTCCGAGGTGCATGACCTTACATTTCTTAGCATTGAAGCCTAGCTGCCAGGTTGAGGACCAACTTTCCAATGTAAGCAAGTCCTGCGCCATATAATTCTGTAAACTGCATTCACTTACTATATTACATAGTTTGGCGTCATCGGCGAATAGTGTTATTTTACCTTGAAGCCTAGTGGTTGATTGACAACTGCGCCGAGTGGCATAGCTAGGTGCCATTTATAGAATCTGGGCCTAACTATACAATTATTGTGTCCACTAATCGTTCGTGAATATGCCCTATTTCTACACTACTTGTATAAATGAGCCATTATTGTTTTGGTTTTCTTTAAATTTCTGCCTTAAAATGTTTTAGTTAATACTGTATATACAAAAAAGCAAAAGTATGTTGTCTCTTGTCTGCTTTTGAAAAGATAAGAAAAAAGTGCTCTACATTCCTTTATAGTCGATATCAAGCACATTTGTCTTACTATATTGTATCACTCGCTAAATAACTTTAACCTGAAAGAACCGTGCTGTTCTTGAAAATGGTTGATAAAGAATATAAAAGGTTTTCGTTTATATCTCATGATATATGACTAATTAACTGCAGAATATCAAGCAGCCCACACTATTTAATTCCAGCTCATTTAACCACAGTAATTACATTATTTTTCTAACAAAGCAGCAACTGTCTGTGATCAAGAAATGCAGAACAACAGTTTAATAATAAAGAAAACCCAGAGTAGTAAACATAAAATGAGATCATTGGGAGAAAATCGTAAAAGAAGGAAATAATTGTGAAATTCTAACTCAGATTCCATTAAAAACATGCCGCAAGTCATAACTCTTAAAAACTTAAATATAAAACCAAGAAGCGTACATGCAATGATTAGAATCTAGCTTTATCATCTTAAAAGTAGGAGTATCCTCCAGTGTTCAAAATATCACCTTGACAATTTCTTATGTTTTCTTCCCTCTGACTTAATATGTGGGTTTTTTTATTCATCACAGAAATACTTCAATTGATATATTTTTTACACTGAGATATGCTTCTTGTATTAAAGCCATCTGCTCCTGACTTATGACTGTATTTTGGCAGGACTGTATTATACTTGTCTGTACTGTAGTTCTACAGTATGTAAATAGTAATAACACTATAGTAACCTATTTTTTTAAATTTCTCTACACCAAAGGCTGTTCTTAAATAGCACATGCTTATGTAATTTAAATGCATCAAGGCACAGGTTGGTGTGATGATGATTTCCAAAGCAACATCCTGAATTTAAATTAACTTCCTGAGAGAATGGATTGAATTGCAACATTATCCTTTTTTTGTAACAAAAATAATTGCAAACGAGCATTGTTAGTTTTACAGATTCAACACCCCCCCCACCCTTTTACTAAGCCCGATAGCATGGGCCAGCATGATAAATGCTCCGACGCCCGTAGAGTTTGAAAGGGGATTGGAACATTTGCTGTGCAGCACTTGCCTGCATGGCTTAGTAAAAGGGCCCGCCAGTTATTTAACTGCAGAGAAAAAACACCCATATCTACTTGGGCTGACATGGTGCAAGAGCTCAGTTAGTACCATTTTGAAAGGTGGAAAGAGGATATGAGCGAGGAAGGTTCTCTTTCCATCAGTTCTAGTTCACTTAAAAAGGGGTGAAAAAGGAGGAAACTACTTGGAGGAAGGGAAGAGGGCAACCTGGCTGCAACATTTGTCACCCCATTGATCACTGGGGCTGATTCAGCTGATCTGGCTGGCTAGGCGGGTGTCCTCTTCCTCACTGCTCAATGCTTGTCCCTCCTGAAGATGTGCACTCGGACGAAGAGGATGACGTCCTGATAGAAGTACCGTTCTTCAGTCAAGGCTATACCAGTAGCTGTGCTCCCCTACTGGATCCTCAAAACAAGGTAAAGGTCCACGATGTTGTTGGAAATAGGGCTACCAGATGTCCAGGAAAACCTGGACATGTCCTCTTTTTAGAGCACTGTCTGGGTTCCCAGATGGACTTTCCAAAACCCGGCAGTTTGTCCAGATTTTGGAAAGCCCCAAGCTCGAGTCATGTCTGGAGGGCCTTCAACAAGCATGCGCCAATGATGTCACGCACATCCGTGCATGCTGGAGGCCCTCCAAACGTAGGCTTGGGGTCAGGAAAAAAAGAGACGAGGCTCTTTGGGGGCAGGGCTGAAGGCAGAAAGGGGTAGGTTGGAGGCAGAACAAGGCGGGTCTAGGGTGGAAAGGGGTGGGGCCATGAATCTGGGTTTGCCCTTTGTTAAATATGGTAATCCTAGTTAGAAATGAGCTTTGCTCAGTACGGTGCAGTGGTAGAATCTTCTGATTTGATGGGGGAGGAGGGGGATGAGCTACCTTCCTCTTTGCACAGAAAGAGTGAAAGAGCTTGAATTATACCTTATGTATAAAAACACCATTACATGCATAGAAACACCATTGTAGAAGCTCATGTAAACCGCTCACAATTGACTAGCCAGTCATTAGTAGTGGTATAGAAGTTTTCAATACACAATAAATACTGGAGCTGCTGAGCTCCCACTGTTTGCATGTAGGGCTGGTAAGTTGGAACTACAAAGCTCCTGTTATTGTATCTTGAGTTTATAGCAAGAGGAAGTTCAAAATTTTCCATGCAGAGTCTTTTAATTTTTAACTGACCAAACACAAGGAAAATAGTGGATGTGGACAAGATGCCACAATTTACATATAATTCTCCCTCATTTACATGTGCTAGTATGCTAATTTTATTTTGACATTGTTAATATATTGAGGGATCATCCTAACATGACATGCACGAAATCTCATAAGGCTGCTGCACCAGCTATGCAGCTTGTAAGCAGCTAAATATATACAGCTCTAATTAAAAGCAGGGTTTGGAAAGGAAAATGAAGTGAAACATTATGAAGTGAAAAGATATGGTGAAGACTTTGCAGTAAAATGATGTCATTTGCAGACTACATAAGATGAAGACTAGAACGTGAACATGGATAAACTATTATAAGTGGAAAAAATAAAATCCAGTGAAAAACAGTGACAGCACAAGAGTAATATAAAGTGCATGAAATTAAAAAGGGTGCTGAAACTCTAGAATGGTAAGTAGGCCATCTCATAGTACAACTCATTTTACAATAGAGAACCATTCATCTAAGTTACACGTACATATACACCACATACATAAATGTTTAACAAATATCTTAATGTGTTTTTTTTTTTTTTTTACCAGGTCTCATTAAAGCAAAGGTGGCTTTGCAGCCAAGTCTTTAAAAAGCATGAAAAAAAAAAATATATATATTCCCAATGTTACCCCCACCCTGAGAGCAAATAATAAGGTGTATAATAAATAAACTGAATGTCCTTGATATGGGTCCCAAAGTGATGAACTGGTCAGGAACTGGTTGAGTGGAAGGCAACAGAGCATAGTGATCAATGGAGATCACTCTGAGGAAAGGGATGTTACCAGTGTTATGCCTCAAGGTTTGGTTCTTGGGCCTGTTGTTTTTAATATTTTTGTAAGTGATATTGCTGAAGAGCTAACTGGTAAGATTTGCCTCTTTGTGGATGATACCAAAATCTGCAATAGAGCAGACACCTCTGATGGTGTGGAAAACATGAGGAAGGATCTAGCAAAGCTTGAAGAATGGTCTGAAATTTGGCAGCTAAGGTTTAATGCTTAGAAATGCAAGGTCATGCATTTGGACTGCAGAAACCCAAAGGAACAGTGTAGTTTTGGGGGATGAAGAACTTTTGTGCATGAAAGAAGATCAGGACTTGGGTATGATAGCATGTGATGATCTTAAAATGGCCAAACAGGTTGAAAGGGTGATGCAAAAGCTAGAAAGATGCTTAGGTGCATAGGGAGAGGTATGGCCATTAAAGGTATTGATGCCCCTGTATAAGACTGGTGAGACTTCATTTAGAATATTGTGAACAATTCTGGAGACCGCACTTTCAAAAAGATATAAGCAGGATGGAGTCAGTCCAGAGGAAAGCAACTAAAATGGTTGATGGTCTACATGATAAGGCATATGGAGACAGACTTAAATATCTCAATAAGTATTCTTTGGAGGAAAAGAAGGAGATATGATAGAGACGTTTAAATACATAAGTGGCATAAATACACATGAGGCGAGTCTCTTTCAATTGAAATGAAACTCCAGTGAGAGGGCATAAAATGAGGTTAACAGGTGATAGGCTCAAGAGTAATCTACAGAAATATTTTCTTACTGAGAGGGTAGTAGATGCGTGAAATAGTCTCCCAGTAGAGGTGGTGGAGAGAAAGGCTGTGTCTGAATTCAAGAAAGCATGGAACAGACACATGGGATCTCTTAGGAAGAGGAGGGATGAGCAGACTAGGTGGGCCATTTGGCCTTTATCTGCCATCATGTTTCTGTGTTTCTATGACTTGTGCTCGAGTCCTAGCGAATTAATGAATTACAGATCTATAAAGAAATCAATTTTGGGCTAGTTTGGTAAGGTCCTCCGGCATCATGCCCATGGTTGTTTTCAATGTGTCCAGCCATCTGATTGCAGGTTGCCCTCTTCACCTGGTTCCTTTAATCTTTCCAAATATGATGTCCTTTTCCAATGACAGTATGACCACAATAAGACAGTCATCTAGGCTTCTAGTGACATAAGAAAGAAGTGATAGTTACCCTGATTTTTAAAAAAAGGTTATACGACAGTCTGTGAAAACTATACACCAGTTTCTAATCTATTGACCTTAGCTAAACTAATTGACAAAGTAGTCTGTGGTCAGTTGGATGAGTCTGTAGAGGCCAACAACCATATGGATGTGGCTCAGGGGAGTTTTTAAAAGGATAGTGAGGCAGAGCTTATTGGTAACAATGACAGATCAGATTTATGTATGTTTAGGAACTAATGAACCAGTATTGCTGCTGTTATTTGATCTGTCAGCAGCATTCGATATTATACCTTCATCAGTTTTTACATTGTTAAACTAAACTAAACCTTAGGCTTATATACTGACACGGTTTACAAAAATTAGAAAAGAGAACAAATACAATGTGGATTTGAAATAATATGGAGAGGAGAGGAGCGGAATTTACAACTTTGAAAATAGCCAAGTTTTCAGATGTTTTTGAAATAGTTGATAAGAGCCCATTGTTGATGGTGACTTTTGATATGAGATCATTATACACTTCTTTATCTCATGATACATGTTTAGAAGTCATTATTTCAATATTGGAAGATTGACCACATCCCTATCAAGTACCCACCATTTTTTTTGTAGCCTTAGCTGAATTGGCAATTAAGGTAAAAAAAATTGCTAATTTTTGGGTCTAACCTATATCTACAATGTATAGGAGTTGCCATGGGTGCCACCTTCATGCCTTCAATTGATGTTCATATGTGATTGAATTTGAGAAACCCAGAGAGAGGAGAAAATAGCAGTCTCTGCACAAAACAAGACAATCCAACAATGGAGCAAAGAGAACCAGGTCTTCAAGCAAACTAAGGCCTGGATGCTCTAAAATTACAATTAAAATCTTGTGGGTAGCTATGGGCTGGTAAATGTCTGATTTGAAAGCAGCAATTGATGTTCAAACAATTTTGCATATAAATGACTTTTGCGGAGGTCCATCATAATCCCATCCAATCAGTCGTTGGAAAAGTGACTTAACACATGTGCAGAGCTGGAAGGGGAAGAACAAACAGCTGAGTGACAGGGGAAGCCCTAAAGCAGCCTCCTGCCCCTCAGCTGTTCGGGGCAGGAAGACTTTCTTTTATTCTCTCGTGCTTGCAGAAATGCCTTGTCTTTTCTTGAGGCCCTCAAAATGGAAAACATATAAAGCAGCGGCAGGTAAGATGTGGCTGATAAAAGGAAACATGCCCCCACCTAAAGTACAATTATATTTTTTATTAGCATGGAAAGAATGGAGGCAAAAATATTTCTGCCTACTAAATCTGCCATCTCACATTTATTGGGCTGTTGGACCCTCCTCCCCTGACCCAACACATTCAGCACTTATGCACTCAACTCTGCATCTGCTTACCAACTTCCCTGGGAAAGGAAGCTATTAAAAAGGGTCTTCCACCCATCCTCCATACATTCCTTGTAATCCCTTTTGTAAAGGAAAAGGCATTTTTCATTGGCAAGAAATAGCTCAGTGAGGCACTCCATAATTCATGTGCATGTACTTGTGTATCTGCATAGGTACTATTTTGAGGCCCTCTGTATGTTTATCATAATCACAAAAGTAAAATAAAGCAGTTTCTTGATCATCTGTCTCTTTAGCTATAAATTACAATATTATTAAGACTTAGCCAAAAGGAAAGATTTATAAACTATAAAGAGTTTTACCTCTTGCAAAATTGTCATTTCTTTAATAAGACATTAACTATTTTTTCTGAGGCCCTCCAAGTATCTACAAATCCAAAATGCGGCCCAGTTTGAGACCACTGGCATAGATGCTTGTGTGCACAGAAGCATGCAGCTGCCCCCCGCCCCCCCCCCCCCACACACACACCTGTTTTCCTGTGTGCACTGTTATGAATGCATGTGTCCAAAATGTTTGCTCTATTGATTCTGCCTTTTCCATGCTGGTAGAGGATAGGAGCTCTGCTAATGGGTTTTGCTTTTGATTTTTATATATAAAGCTATGGGCAGGGTGCCTGAACCTCAGGTGGTTGCCCTATTATGAAAGATAGTGCTGGGTGGCATTTTTTTAAAGTATTATTTATTCAATTTTCTATACCATTCTCCCAAGGGAGCTCAGAACAGTTTACCTAAATTTATTCAGGTACTCAAGCATTTCCCCCTATCTGTCCTGGTGGGCTCACAATCAATCTAATGTACCTGGAGCAATGGGGGGATTAAGTGACTTGCCCAGGGTCACAAGGAGCAGCTTTAACCAGGGCTGTGGAGTCGGTAGATAAATCCTTCGACTCCGACTCCTCAGTTTCTAGTATCCACGACTCTGACTCCAGGTATCCAAAATTGTCTCCGACTCCTCAGCTCCAACTCTGACTCCACAGCCCTGGCTTTAACCACTGTGCCAATCTCTAAGACCACCAGAAGCTATATAAACCCTTGTGTTTGCTACACCATCTGTGTAAAAAAAAAACCCCACATTCCAGAACATACATTTTTTTTCTACCAAATCTTAAAGGATGAAGGTGCTATTAAGCCCACCTCAAAAAAAGAAGAAATTGCCATAAATCCTAGCAGATGCTAAAGCACAAGGGTGAGCTAATAACTTCATGCATCCTCGAACCTGGTGTTCAATTTCTTGTGTTGTGTTCACCTTTAAGTCTTTGATGTATTTTCTGCATTACAGTGGAATAGCTAATAACCTCATTACCATTCATTTTAATGTTATGTGCACTGGTGTCTTACGTGAGGCTTTCCTACTGCACAAAATCCTTTTCTGCATCATCTGGCAAGAAAATTGAAAAGTGACACCAGGCTAACTATATATTTCCATTTGTGCCAGATTTCTGCATTAGTTCCCGAGTTAGGCAATGTTCAAATGTGCACTTTGAAAACAAAAATAACGCCTATAAGTAACAAGTAGCTGTGGACTTTGCACCTATCCGGCCATTCATAAACTTAATCTGTACATGCTGTTCAGTGCCTTATCAATTTTTCGAGAATAGTGGTCTTCAACCGCCAATCTGTGGACCGGCAAAAATTTCCTGCCAGTCCGTGATGAATTAGTATCCCCTGCAAGCTCGTGTCCGTCTTCCTTCCGGTTTGGCTGTTCCTTATCTTCAGCGCAGCGTAGGTTTTCGGCAAGCGTGGGGGTTAGCGCGCGCTAAAAAGTTGCGTGCGATAAAGTCGCTAACGTGGCTTCGTAAAAGGAGCCCATAGTTAAAAGCACAGAAAAATAAAGTCACCAGACAACAAAGGCAGGGAAAATGATTTTATTTTCAATATAGTGATAGAAATGTGTCAGTTTTGAGAATTTATATCTGCTGTGTATATTGTGTGTTTATGAAAAATGAATGGAAAAAATTACATTACAATTAGTAAAGGGGGCGGGATCTGGGGAAGAGCTTGGGTGAGTCTAGGGTGGAGCTTGGGAGTTCTGTGGTTGGGGTATTCGGTTGATATTTGTTAGACTTCCCTGCTGGCACGCCCTACTGGCATTTCAGGGCCTGTCTGGAGGGCCACTGCGCATGCATGGATGTCGACATGATGATGTCACGTATGCACATGATGTCATCACGGTGACATCCGCGCATTTCTGGGTGCCTCGAGCCGTGGCCACTACCTTTAGTGTGCCCTGGCTTGAGAAAGTTTGAGGACACTGGTCCAGTGGCGTACCTAGGGGGGGGCGGGGGGGGCGGGCCGCCCCGGGTACCAGCCCTAAGGGGGTGTTCCCGGCCTTGCCGTTCAGTCCCCCGCCACCCCCGAAGGACCGCTCGCCCCCCTGGCCTCCCCGCACCACCTATGAACAGCCGCAGCAGGATCGCGAAGTCAGCGTCAGCATCCCTGCGCTGCTTCCTACGACGCGATCCCGCCCCTCCTCTGACGTCAGAGGAGGGGCGGGACCGTGGCGCAGGAAGCAGCAGGGATCGCTGACGCTGACTTCGCGATCCTGCTGCGGCTGTTCATAGGTGGTGCGGGGAGGCCAGGGGGGCGAGCGGTCCTTCGGGGGTGGCGGGGGACTGAACGGCAAGGCCGGGAACACCCCCTTAGGGCTGGTACCCGACGCTGACTTCGCGATCCTGCTGCGGCTGTTCATAGGTGGTGCGGGGAGGCCAGGGGGGCGAGCGGTCCTTCGGGGTGGGTCGGGGCATCAGGCCTTCAGGGTGGGGCGGGCGGGCAGGCAAGCAGGCATTCAAGGGGGAGGGGGTGACAGGCAGGCAGGCAGGCCTTCAAGGGGGGACAGGCCTTCGGGGGGGGGGTGCAGACATTCAAGGGGTGCAGGCCTTCAAGGGGGGCAGGCAGGCCTTCAGGGGGGTGCAGACCTTCGGGGGGGGGTGTAGGCCTTTGGGGGGGTGCAGACCTTCAAGGGGGTGCAGGCCTTCAAGGGGGGAAAGGCAGGCAGGCCTTCAAGGGGGGGACAGGCCTACAAGGGGGGGGGGACGGGCCTACAAGGGGGGGGGGCAGGCCTACAAGGGGGGGGACAGGCCTTCAAGGGGGGGTGCAGGCCTTCAAGGGGGGGTGCAGGCCTTCAAGGGGGGTGCAGGCCTTCAAGGGGGAGACAGGCCTTCAAGGGGGGGAAAGGCAGGCAGGCAGGCCTTAAAGGGGGGACAGGCCTACAAGGGGGTGGGACAGGCCTTCAAGGGGGGGACAGGCCTTCGGGGGGGTGCAGACCTTCAAGGGGGGAAAGGCAGGCAGGCCTACAAGGGGGGGGGGGACAGGCCTACAAGGGGGGGGGACAGGCCTACAAGGGGGGGACAGGCCTACAAGGGGGGGGACAGGCCTTCAAGGGGGGGTGCAGGCCTTCAAGGGGGGTGCAGGCCTTCAAGGGGGAGACAGGCCTTCAAGGGGGGGAAAGGCAGGCAGGCAGGCCTTAAAGGGGGGACAGGCCTACAAGGGGGTGGGACAGGCCTTCAAGGGGGGGACAGGCCTTCGGGGGGGTGCAGACCTTCAAGGGAGTGCAGGCCTTCGGGGGGGGGTGCAGTCCTTCAGGGGTGGGGTTTAGGCCTTCAGAGGGGGACAGACCTTCGGGTGGGAGGTAAAGTCCTTCGGGGGGTGCAGGTCTTCAGGGGTGGGGTGTAGCCCTTCGGAGGGGGGACAGACCTTCGGGGGAGGGGGGTCCTGGTGTAAAAGTACACAGAGGGAGAGAGGGAAGGGGGGGTTCAAAGATACATGCATATGCCAGACTTTGGGGGTTAGAAATAATGGGTCTAAAAACAGAGGAGTGGGAGAGAGATGGTGCATAATGGGATTTAGGGAGGGAAGGAACAGAAAGGGAGAGAACTTGGAAACAGGGGATGGTGTGGAGGGGGGATAGAGATACTGGATAGGAGGATAGTTGGGAACAGAAAGGGAGAGATGGTGGATCCTGGGGTGGTGGGGAGTTGAGAAAAGGTGAATCTGTGGATGGAGACAAAAAAAAGGAAAGATGCCAGATCTCCGGGAGAGGGAAGGGAAACGGAAGGGGAGAACAGAGATGGCAGACGGATGGTTAGCACGGAGAAAGGAGACCCTGGCAAGCAAGACAACAAGAGCCTGGGACCAACAAGATTTGAATATTGATCAGAGAACAAAAGGTAGAAAAAATAATTTTATTTTCTGTTTTGTGATTACAATATGTTAGATTTGAAAAGTGTACATGAGACAGCTTGAAATGGGAACTTTTCTATTTTTGTGAATGGCAAGGCTGAGTTCAGTTAAAATATATGCTTTATAAGAAAATATAATAATGTGTTTTATAAAGTTTATAAGCATTGCTGGCATACTCGGTGAGGTGTTCCTAGTGTTGGTGGTGGTGGTAGCATGTCAGTGTGTTGAGAGGAAGAGGTAGTCTGGGAAATTCTGCTGAGCAAACTCTGGGCCCATTTCCACCCCCAGTTAGTCCACTCCACTCAACTGGTTCACACACTGAGTGGGTCTTTGGGTGTTATTTCTGGGTAGTTGTTTTAGAATCTCTTCCAGTGGTTTGTCAGTATCTCCTTCTGGTCCAAGGAAGGAAACTTTGTCAACCTTAGCATTGACCTTCAGAATATGTTTGTAACAGCGCTGCTTGTGTGGCATTAGGCTATGTAGTGATCGAAAGAAAAAAACAGACCTTTACACATTTTTGCACTATATGGTGGGTGTATGAGGAGATTCATTTCCTGCACAGTTAAGTCCATTTTTTCTACTGAATAATAGTATAGGTACAATGAAAGTAAATAGCAAAAATGTTTGAGTAGATAATTAAGGAAATCTTTTTCATATTGCTTGCTTATGGACTGGGAAAAAAGACTGTTCAAGCAAATGTCTCCAGAACTGCTTTAATGGAAAAATGTGATTTTTTTTTTTTTAAGTACTTTGTGAAATTTATTGTTGTTGTGAAATTTATTGTTATACTTTGTTTAAACTTAAAAAGCGGTGTCATTAACAGTGAATCTAATCGAAAAATCGATTCAACAGGGTGAATCGGATCGAATGAAATATTTTTCTCTGAATCGGGCAGCACTATTGGCTACCATGAGAATGGACTACTGGGCATGATGGACCATTGGTGTGACCCAGTTAGGCTATTCTTATGTTATGTTCTCATCTGTAGGGGCCTTTGTTTTCACTTCTTATTTTAATGTATTTTTTTCCTGGGAACTTATCAGTGTTTTTTTATAATGGGAACAAAAATGGAAGAGAATTAATGTGTGTGGAATGGGGGGGGGTAACTAATTTCTTCAGCTAAATAATTCAATCCACTTCAAACAGACATAGGAGAACTCACGCACCATTCACACACCCTCCAACGAAAAACGTCAAAAGAAAAAAACTGTTCGACAACCTCCTAGCCATTCGAGCTGCAACACTTGACCCCCAACTCTACAACCTATTGACCTCGACCACAAACTACAAAACCTTAAAAAAAGAAATAAAAACCCTTCTATTAAAAAAACACATAAAACCAAACTAACATAATCAGAACTGTCCCAAGCATCACCTGCAACTACTCCATATGTACTTCTGATGTCATGACAATTCAGACATAATTTATGTTATGTTATGTTTGGAATAATGGTTACATAAATGAGGTTCAATAAAAGAAAATTTTCTGTGGGAGCATTTGTTGGAACTTCTGTTATCCTGATTTCTTCTATCTGTGGGCTTTCTTTAGCTAACCTACTTATCTGGGGCTTTCCACTTCTGCAGCTGCCCTTTTCACGGTCCACTTTGCGCTTGCACTCTCTGGGGAGGGGGGGTTGGGTCTGGGCTTGGTGGGGTAGGTGTGTCTGGTAGTTTTGTCTGGGTGGTGGCTGGGTGTTTCTTGGGTGCTTGTTGTGCGGATTGGTGTGTCTGGTGAGCGGTCTGGGTGTTGTTGCTTGTGGGGGTTTTTTTCATTATAAAATATGGCTGAGGGTCTAGTCCGGCTTATTATTCTTGTGGGTTCTGGGGTGGGATTTGTTTGCTTGCCCCAAGTTTTGGCCTTTTGTTGTGTATTGCTATGCCTCTCATTGGCAATTTTCTCTTGGGAGAGGCTTGTTCATGCTTGTTGTTGCTGTTACTCTCATTCTGTGTTCTTTTTGATAATGTATAAGTTTCTGTACAGACCATGGTTGCTTGTCTGGACCTTTTGCCATTCTCAATAAAAATACTTTGGAAAAAAAAAAAAAAGAAAATTTTCACTGCCTGTTTCTATTCTGACCATTTATTCCATTTCATGGTTATTGCAAAAAAAAAAAAAAAAAAAATTTTACATGAGGGGGGGGGGGGGTGTCAAAAAATGATGGGCCCCGGGTGCCACATACCCTAGGTACGCCACTGCACTGGTCTAATGTATAAAGTGAGTAAATGATTCAGTAAAACCTATTTTGTTAGCAACCAATCTCTATTAAACCCATCTTCCATTTCTATCTATTTACAAAGAAGAGTTGACTGGTGTGAACAAATGTAAGGAAACAATGGTGTTATGTGATATCCAGTAGCGATTTCATTTGCAGTGTTGTGTTGATTGTCCATCTAACTTATCATTGCTTGGCACATATGACCACAGAAAGGGTCTAATCTACTTATGTGTAGGCACCATGCCATCTGAACAGATGGGTCATAGGCTCTGGTAGCCAATGGTATATGGATCAATTGTTGGTATTCTGGGCATGATTCCCGGTTGAGAGTGTTGAAACAGCTGTCCATTCTGAACTAATATGCCTATGGATAAGGGGATCTGGTTCCTATAATCAAGTCAGCTATAATCTGAATTAGCTTTCAAAATTAAAACGTACTTTCACAGCTGTGTAAGGCATGTTTTTGGCCCATATCAATCAGGTGGCATGGAGCACAGCAACACAATGGATTAACAAAATATAATGAAACACCATTTGCTTTTCTAACTTCATCTTTCAATAAATGGCTCCCATAGAAATAAACAAAGGAAGTTTCTTCTAGCAAAATGTGTTTTATGTTCACAGAATTAGTTGAAATTGCTGCAACTTTCAATAGATGGGAGCCCAGGCAATAACAGCCTTTTGTACATGCTAAATATAACGTACTGTGTAGTAAGGCCTTAATGTGCACATTAAGATGGTTCCTCAGTACATTAAAATGTATATGTTAACTTAAATGCATGATCAAATACAAATGATGGAATATCATATGTAAATGAGGCCTTAATAATTGCAAGGTAAATAGCATGGTATTCCTTCTCACACTGGCTAGTTCTGTATTAATCAATCAACTCTCCCTTATACTCCAACCTGATTTTTAGTTCCATAAACTGCCATTGATTAAGTCTTCCAAATCTATCACAGGCATATTATGAATCCACTAGAAAGAAGGCATTTTACATATAGCGTCTTTTTTGTGGAATAACCTTTCATTGTCTTTACAATCTGAGTCCTCATTAAACTGTATAAAAGGAATTTAAAAACACATTTTTTACTTTAGTGCTTGAAGTTTTTAGGGCCTAGGACCAGAGTTGGCAGATATTGGGAAGTCTGGGATAATTTGAGAGACTACAGCTGGATGACATATTTAAATAATATATTTTGATGTTGCTCTTGATTAAATATATGCTTTCCTTTTTCTTCATGGAGTTCTTTTCTGACTTTATATAATTTTTAATTGTACATCACCTTGATTTATTTGTAAGGTAGGCAATTTTATCAAATAGGAATAAACCATTAATCATAAACCATAATAGTTTAGCACCTGGACATTGCTATGCACTGGGGGCTGATTCTGTATAGGATGTTAGTATGGACGGCCGCCTAAGAAGCAGCTGAGAATTGCACACTGGCATCCTAGACAGAATCATGTCTGTCTTAAAGAACAGATGCCTTACCACCTCCCCCCCCCCCCCCCCGATTCTCTAATTGGTGCCCATCTTTGCCAAGGGATTCCTTGCCATCAGCTGATTTTGGCATGGGCATCCCCAATCAGCTGAGCCGGCAAGACTCCCCAAGACCGTGACTTCGGGAAGTCCTACTGGCTCAATTGATCGGGGGGAAAATTCCCCTGTCGCGATCAGCTGAGCTAGCAGCGGCAGAGGACACCTGACACCCTGATGCTCCCACTCTCCACATATCCGTATGACAGGAGGGATGCCCACTCCCTCCTACCTAACATCCCCAATGTTCCCCCCTCCCCACACACATTCATGCAGGAGGGATGTCCACTCCCTCCTGTCTAACACCCTGACACCCGTCCCCCACATCCAATTGGCAGTAGGGATGCCCGCTCCCCCCTGCCACTGGGCCCCATCACTAAGGCCTCTTTCCAGGTGCATGCTGGGATACACTGGGAGTGGCCTAAGACTCCAATTGAACAGATACCTAGGTCCACTCCCATGGCCTTATGGGGGATTCAGGAGGTGTAGAGGTGGGATGTTAGAATGTGTGTGTGTGGGGGGGGGTGTCGGGGGAATGTTGGAGTGTTGGGTGGGATGTCAGGCAGAAACCAGGGGACTGAGTGTCAGGGTGTGTTAGGAAGTGTTGGGTGGGATGTTGGGGAGTGTCAGGAGTTTGGGGGATCGATGGGGCCTGGCAACAGGAGGGAGTGAGCATCCCTTCTGTGTACGAATGTGTGTAGGTTGGGAGCATCAGGGGTGTTAGGCAGGATGGAGTGGGCATCCCTTCTACCATGTGGATATGGGTGTCAGGGATCCTCTGCTGCTGCAAGCTCAGTTGATCACAGAAGGGGTATTTTCCCCCCATTCAGCTGAGCCACAGGACTCCCCAAAGCCACGGTTCAAGGAGTCCTGCTGGCTCAGCTGATTGAGAATTCCCTTACGTGCCCTCCGGAGATTATGAAAGCGGCACCACCAGAATTCAAAATATCACTATTACACTACCTAACCCACAACCTAAAAAATGGGACTTTCCTCACTAACAACAGCCACATAATAATAACCCCCATCCCAAAAAATAGAAAAGAATCCTCAGCGCTAACAAACCACAGACCAATAGCATCTATCCCATTCATTGTAAAAATCATGGAAGGACTAGTACACACCCAACTAATGGACTACCTTAATCAATTCTCTCTCCTGCATGAAACTCAATCCGGCTTTAGAACCCTATTCAGTACGGAGACAGTAATCGCTGCCATCCTAGACTATCTGCGCCTATTATTTAGTAAGGGCCTCAACGCCCTGATCATGCAATTCAACATGAGCTCTGCATTCGACTTGGTAGACCATGAGAAAATGATGCAATGCTTAGACGCCATTGGTATCAGAGCTGAGGTACTAAACTGGTTTCGTGGCTTCCTCACATCCCGTTCTTACCAGGTACGCTTTAACAACGAACACTCCGATACCTGGAGCAACTCATCCAGAGTGCCACAAGGGTCACCGCTTTCCCCACTGCTTTTCAATATCTACATGTCCTCATTAGGTGTGAAACTAACCCAACTAGGAATAAAACTATTCAGCTACGCAGATGACTTTACGATCATCATCCCATTCGCCAACTCCATCTCGGAAACCATTCCCAAGGCACCCGATGCCATAAATGAGATGGAACAATGGATGACAGATTTCAAGCTCAAGCTCAAGCTCAACCCAGAAAAAAAAAATTCTTCGTTGCCTCCCCTCACCCGCTCGACAATAAAACCCCACTATGCATCAATAAACTCAACTACCCTATTCAGCCCACCATGAAAATACTAGATGTTATTCTAGACCAATGCCTAACAATGAAAGAACAAGTGGATTCCCTATTCAGAAAAGGTTTCCTTACTCTCTGGAAACTCAGAACCATTAAATCATACTTTGATACGTCAACATTCAGAATCCTAGTGCAATCCCTCATACTGAGTCAGCTTGACTACTGCAGCATCGCCTATCTAGCAATCTCACAAAAGAATATGAGACGTCTCCAAATAATGCAAAATGCTGCGGTCAGACTTATCTTCAGGCTGAAGAAATTCGACCACGTGACACCCTACTATCAGCAGCTGCACTGGCTACCAACGGAAGCCCGAGTAAGGTTTAAATTTGCCTGCCTCTGCTTCAAAGTACTATACAGCCTGACCCCCAAGTACATAACGGACCTTTTCGCATTTTCTAATAACAAACTCAAGAGAAACACACACCCAAAACTCATTTCCCCTCCAGTTAGAGGCTGCAAAATGAAAAAACACCACGAACACCTTCTCTCTCACCAAGTAGTCCTATGGGGCAAAGACCTAGACCAACTGCTTTCGCCCACTACATACGAGGAATTCAGGAAACGCCTAAAAACATATCTGTTCCAGAAATACCTAAACAATTGACCCGCTCTCCCTCTCCCTCCCCCCTCCCTATTCCACTTGAACTTACAGCACTGTTATAAATATAATCTGTTATCTTCATCTTATCGTAACTTTACGTTTCTATTTATCCCCAACAGGTCCTGTCGGACATTACCTACTAAAATGTACATATTACATTTTCGCTCAGCAAATTGTATTTCTATACTATTGCCTCCTGAGGTCTCTGATCTCTGTATTTCCTCTGAATATCTACTTATTGTATTTCGCTGAATGTCCAGCACTCTTGATTGTAAACCGCCTAGAAGTCGCAAGATTGTGGCGGTATAGAAGAATAAAGTTATTATTATTATTATTACTGTGATCAGCTGAGCCAGCCGCAGTGTCTACTTTTAGGATAAAATATAGGCCGGATTTTTTTAGGCCTATATTTCAGGCATCTGTCATGTCTCTAGGGAGATGCGTAGGGATGCTTAAACTCGTCCAAGGCCACTTCTGGGAGAAACAACACGCCCAGCCTTGGGCAAGCTTAAGTGTCCCTATTTGTGTCCCTAGACCTGCAACAAATGCCTACAGTGTAGGCATCCTGCTTCGGGAGTTTTTTTTAAAAAACATGCGTCCCGGTTGACTCAAATGGAGGTAAGATCAAGTTTCAAGTTTAATGATTTTTTGATTAATCGCTTAATCATCATTCAAAGCGATGTACAATTTAAAATACATTCAGAGGGAAACAATACAATACAAACTATAAAAAAGATTAAACATATAATACAAATCAAACTTAAATAATAGCATAATATTAGAAATGGTTCAACATATTCATAACAAAAGGTAAAAAGGGGAAGTGAAATACAGTTCATGATAGAAAAGTAGAACAAACAAAGGAAAAGAACATTGGGAAGGTATGTAATAGTAAAATTTAAGATTTAAAACAATGGTTTAAAAATTAATAAATCAAATGCCAAATGCATCTTTAAAAAGAAATGTTTTTAAATTACTTTTAAATTTTCCCAGATCATGCTCATTTCGTAGAAAGATTGGGAGGGCGTTCCAGATCTGTGGAGCAGTTACTGAAAAAATGAATTGCCGTCTTGTATTAATGATCTTAAGTGAAGGAATGGTTAGTAGATTTTGCTCATTGGACCTTAATGTTCTAGTCCACAGGTGTCAAAGTCGGTCCTCGAGGGCCGCAATCCAGTCGGGTTTTCAGGATTTCCCCAATGAATATGCATGAGATCTATTTGCATACAATGAAAGCAATGCATGCAAATAGATCTCATGCATATTCATTGGGGAAATCCTGAAAACCCGACTGGATTGCGGCCCTCGAGGAGGGACTTTGACACCCCTGTTCTAGTCGGATTGTATGGGATTAATAGTTTATAGATAAAAGCTGGAGTTTTATTGAGTAAAGACTTGAAAGTGAGTAGACAGAGTTTATAAGTTATTCGATGAGTGACTGGGAGCCAATGTGCTTCTATTAAAAGAGGAGTAACATGATCAAATTTTCTAGAGTTAGTTATAAGTTTAATAGAGACGTTTTGAATAATTTGGAGACGTTTGATCTCATTTAATGCTATCCCTTTGAAGAGTGCGTTGCCCACTTCCACCTACAATTGGGACGCCTGTTTGCAGAATCAGCCCCTAACTGATTAGTGCAGTTTAGCACATGAATCCTTACCACCTGCAAAGTAGATGACAGTATAGACACACACACTAATGGCCATACGCCACTTGGGAAAATTAGCATGTGGCTATTAATACAAAAAAAAAAAAAGGAAAATTGGCCATTTTACCTTAGCCTTAGCACAGGGGAATGACTCACATATGGGCACTTTTTACAGATGCTTGGTAAAAGGGCCCCTAAGCATGTACCCTGTTTGTGCATTTTTCCGCTTGAGATGACATCACAAAACGGCACTTAGCAGACTACATGCCAAAGTTTGCTACTACAATATGTGAAACTTTATTTAAACACCCCATTTAATGGCCTGCTGCAATGCAAAATCATGCATTGCAACTTATTTATAAAGTATTATGTGAAAACAGGTGCACAGAAAAGGCTTTGCAGGTACATTTTTGAAAAAAAAAATAATTACACTTCATTAAAACTTTGGGCTAGATGCACACAACTCTCTGATCATGTACCGCTGCTCGCTAAACCAGTTTGGTTTAGCAACCAACGGAATTTGCTGACCAGATTCTCAAAACAGCTGACCACATGGTTTTCTGTGCGGTCATACATTCTCTGATTCTAGCATGCAAACGACCTCATTACTATTAAAATGAGGTCATTAATATTAAACACCAGCCATCCGATCAATGGCCTAACATTGCATGCCAGAATTGGATCAGTAATACTAACCAGAAAAAAATGACCTGTCGGTAACAAAGTATGTAAGAATAGGGCCCAATCAGTTGTGGAGAACGTCTATTGAACATTCAGACATAGGAAAAACAGCAAGAAGTAGTTAATGAGATGAGGTTTAGAGAGCTGCTTGAAGTATTTCAGGAAGCTCAGTAATGCTGAATAATACACATCTTTAGATCTAATCAACAGTAAGAGTTCTTCATTATTGTAGTTTCAAGACAAAACCATCAGTCTCATAGTTAGTGTTTGCTTGCTTTGAAGTGCTAACGAAACTTCTTAAGGAGAAAAATATGTAGATATAGTAGAGGGTTCAGCTTTCTACATAACATAGTGCATTTAACCTGATGTAATATAACTGTCAGGATCCTGTTTGGTAGTATATTTAGAAGGTAATTTTATAATAGGGTACCTATAAAAATTTCCAAAATGCACATATTTAATGCTTACTTTATGTTGCTCCCTCAGTAAGAAATAAAAATGTGATCAATTACTGAAGAAAAATCATATGAAAACATCCAATATATCACTCCACAATACTGTTGTAAAGTAGGACTATCAAAAGTAACTCAGAAAATCATTTATAAAGGCCAGTAAAATTTTACAATCTTTCAGACGTTATGTTTCTTCATCGGTTCATTACAATTTCAGCATTAAATACAATGTATGAAGATTAAGGGCTCCTTTTACTAAGCTGCGTTAGGGCATTAACGAGCGGAATAGCGCGTGCTAATGCCGCACATGCTAGATGCTAATGCCAGCATTGAGCTGGCGTTAGTTCTAGTCGTGTAGCGCAGGGTTAGTGCGCGCTAATCTGCGGCGTGCGCTAAAAACGCTAGCGCACCTTAATAAAAGGAGCCCTAAATATCCAAACTTACTTGTTTATTCCACAAATAATCCTTCAATGTAACTCTGCACTAGGGAACACCTGGATGGTCTGATTCTTCTCATAAGAATAGCCATACTCAGTCAGATGAATGGTTCATTTAGCCCAGTATCCTGTTTTCAACTCGCCGATAGATTTTCCTCCTTTCAACATTATTGGTGAAATAGATGCCTATGCACCTTCATAATTGGCTCCCAGAACTATTCCCAGTAGCACAAAATATTCTCCCACAAATATACACCTTCCTTGAGGCATATATATATATATATATATATATATATATATATATATATATATATATATATATATATATATATATATCCATGCATATGTTTAGTACAGGGGTTCTCAACACAGTACCTGGGCCACACCTAGCCAGTCAAGTTCTCAGGATATTCACAATGAATATTTATGAAATAAATGTGCATGCACTACCTCCATTCTATGCAAATCTATCTCGTGCATATTCATTGTGGTTTAGAGAGTAATTTTATCAAGTTTCATGTGCTCATGAAAGTTACCTCCATGCTTTCATGAATACATGAAAGTATGAAATTAATTCTATAAGGAGCTCCCTAATGTTAGGCAGCAACAATATATTGAGAATTGACAACTGAGAGCAATCAGACTAACCCTGACCCAGGACAGCTTTAGACTGGTAGCTCAAGCTATCCTACTACCATACCTAGACTAGATTATTGCAACTCCTTGTACTACGGCATAAAAGAGAGGAAACTCAAACAGCTATAGCTACTCCAAAACACAGCAGCCAGACTAATTTTTCGCTCAAGCCGGTTTGAGAAAGATACATTGGGTACAAGTGAAAAAGACAATTTACTAGGACCAAGATGGTGTCGAGGACAGACGCATGAACAGAGCTCCTTCCTCGATGGAAGTTTGAAATAGATGCTGAAGCTTACCTTGGAGGTTTTCTTTTTGCTCATGGGGAAGTAGAAAGGAAGTGCCTGGCCTGATACTCCAGCGGCCAGGAACTTGAGGCATCTGATACAGACAACCATCTCGGGGTAGTCTCGTGCCATGCGACGGAGATACTCCCAGCTTCAGGAGGAATGCTGGACCTAATGGCGGACCTTAGTTTTGAATGGATTTCCTTGAGCCTGGATCAGGGGCAGGCTCTTCTCCAACCCGGAAGAGCCTAGCAGGAACAGAGGTTGGTCACTCCTCCCAAGAGGAAGGGACAGTGTCTAGCCCTGGAGGAGCAGTGGGGAAAAAGTTGCTGGTGGAGGTTTGCCCCACTGGAGCCCTGACATTGGCACCCTGAGAGGAGGTAGGATGAGGCTGAGAGGAGGTAGGAGAAACTTCTTCCCTCAGGAGTTAGACCATATATTTTGGAAAAATGGTAAAGCCTGCCTTTGTTAACATGGACACGCTGTGGAAAGCTTTTGAAGTCATGGATTCTAACCTAAAGAAAGCAGTGACAATGCTGTAGAATGACTGTGGGTCTATCAATTCCTTGGTGAACACTCAAGGAAAAATACTGCGAGAATAGTGAGAATATTAAAAAAAACATGAAGAACAGTTTAATCAGATTAAGCCTTTAGAAATGGAAATTATCAAAGAGAGGTCTCATATCCAGAAAATTTAGAATTCATAGAAAATAAACAAAGGAAAATTAATTTGAGACTATTAAATTTCCCAAAATCTCCAATTGTGCCAGCAGTTGAAATGGTGCGGAGATATCAGAGAGAGATATTGTTGATTTCAACAGAGAATTTACCATCAATTTTGAGAGCTCAATATGTTACCATTGGGAATAAACCAAGGAGGTCTACTCCTAATGACACAGTTGGAGGGGCTTATGGTGAGATGAACCTAACAAATTTTCTGGAAAATTCCTTCGGACTTATTTCAGATATATTAATGAGCACTTTCTCGGTCCATCGGTTCATTTATTTCCTGGTATATCTCAAGTGACAAAGAGAAGAAGGAAGAGCTTTTTTGCTTATAGGCCTATAGTTCTAGCTTTGGGAGCATCTTTTATATTAAAATTTCCAGCAAAATGTTGTGTTTCACTGGGTGATAAAAATGTTCTTTTTTTAAACCGAAGCAATGGCTGGACTTTATTGTGGCTAAGGTAGGAGGTGGAGTAATGATAAGATTAATAGTCTCTCCTATAGCTTAATATGAACCAGCTGCTGATTTTGTATCTCTAAGGCTATCTTCTTTGAAATATATAAATTTTCTTTGTATTCTTATTCTTTTTCTTGGTCCCTATATATTGTGGACTAAATAATCAAGCTTCTTATTGTTTGATTTGTTTCACTGTAAATATGATGTGGCTTCATCATGAATCTGTATTCATGTATTATATGCTTGTCTTTAAGTTTGTAAATTTAATAAAGGAAGAAAAAAAAAGAGAATTCACTATAAGTTAGCTTGTATGGTTTACAGAGCTGTCTACGGAAATAACTAATGGACTTGTGTCTAATATTAAGGTCTCACACACCTTCTTCAACTCAAGATCTACATATTGCTTCAAGATACCCTTCCCATCTTCTCAACAAGTACACCTAAAAATATGTTTGAATCCACCTTTGAGTTTCAAGGACCATACATCAGGAAAAATTTCCAAACATACCAGCGAGTGTTCTCCTCATACTATCTATCACTTCAGAAAAAAATGTTAAAGACTGAACTCTGAGAACTTTCTTAAGAGATAAGACTCCACTGGTGACCCTTGAGGGGAGGAATGCTGGCCTAGTGCCTAACCCTCAGTAAGCCTGGTTCTAAGAGAGAGGTTGTAAAAGCTCAGCATTAAAGATAGTTTTTCTCAGCAACCTGTGAACTACTGTCTGAGAAAGGCAAACTTGGGTTTCAGTAGGTTATATCATTGTAGTTCTCTTTTTTAGCTCAGCAAAATCAGTTAGGCAATAATGTAGCCTTTAGAGTCTCTGTTAGGGTTTAATACAAAACAGTGTTTTAGCCTAGATTAATGTTTTAGGTTGTATTTCAGGGCACAATATCAGATTAGGGCACAAATAGCTGTTGAGGAAAGGCTCTGGTGTTAATTTAATTTCCTCTCGCTTTTTGATTTATAGGCTCTTCAGCCAAACAAGAACAGGGCATTACTTTGGTAGGATTTTTCTGCCCTTTCTTTATTCTTCCAGGTGTAAGTACTTCTGCACCACAGTATGGCTGGGAAACATTGTATCATCAAAGCTGCTGCTCAGGTTACAACTTCTCTCTCTGTGCAGACAGAAAATGTTACCTTGGCAGAGGGAGTGGTTCCCTGTGCAAGCTGTCTTCAGCTTGACTCTCTCAAGAAGGAAGTAAAGGAACTGAGAAAGGAGGTGGAAAGACTGAGAAGCATCCATGAGAATGAGAGGTACATCGATGAAATGGTTCATGAGGCATCAGAGATTTCCAGCAGTGGGGCAGAAGAGGCTGTGCTGAGGAAAGACAGCTGGACTCAGATTACTGAATACTGCAAGATTGGTAAATGATTCCCCCGCCCTTGAACTGAAGAACCAGTATGCTGTCCTGGAAGTGGAGGAGATGAGAGCATCCCGAGCGGAAGAACCAAAGCTTGAAATCCCCAAAATTACTGGATTTTCTTGACAAACTTACTGCACTTCTTCGAAGGAGTAAATGGGCAGATGGACAAGGGTGACCCTGTTGACATCGTATATCTAGATTTTCAGAAGGCATTCGACAAGGTTCCGCATGAACGTCTACTTTGAAAAATTGCGAAACATGGAATCAAGGGTGATATACTCATGTGGATTAAAAACTGGTTAGCGGATAGGAAACAGAGAGTGGGGTGAATGGCCAATACTCAGACTGGAAAAGTGTCACGAGTGGAGTGCCTCAGGGTTCGGTGCTCGGGCCTGTGCTCTTCAACTTATTTATAAATGACCTAGAAATTGGCACGATGAGTGAGGTGATTAAATTTGCAGACGATACAAAGTTATTCAGAGTAGTAAGGACACAGAAGGACTGCGAAGACCTACAAAGAGACATAAATATGCTAGAGAATGGGCCACGAAATGGCAAATGAGGTCCAACGTGGATAAGTGCAAGGTGATGCATGTTGGTAACAAAAATCATATGCACAAATACAGGATGTCCGGTGCTGTACTCAGAGAGAGCCCCCAGGAAAGAGACTTGGAAGTACTTGTAGACAAGTCAATGAAACCGTCCGCGCAATGCGCGGTAGCGAAACAGAATGCTAGGAATGATTAAGAAGGGGATCACGAACAGATCTGAAAAGGTTATCATGCCGTTATACCGGGCCATGGTACGTCTCCCACCTAGAATACTGCGTCCAACACTGGTCACCATACATGAAAAAGGACATAGTACTACTCGAAAGGGTCCAAAGAGCGACAAAATGGTTAAGGGACTGGGGAAGTTGCCATACAACGAGAGGCTACAGAAACTGGGCCTCTTCTCCCTTGAAAAGAGAAGACTGAGAGGGGACATGATCGAAACATTTAACATACTGAAGGGAATTTACTTAGTGGAGACAGAGAGATTGTTCACCCTCTCCAAGGTGAAGAGAACGAGAGGGCACTCGCTAAAGTTAAAAGGGAAAAGATTCTGTACAAACGTAAGGAAGTTCTTCTTCACCCAGAGAGTGGTGGAGGTCTGGAACGCTCTCCCAGAGGCTGTTATAAAGGAAATCACCCTTCAGGGATTCAAGACAAGATTGGATAAGTTCCTACTGGAACAGAACATACGCAAGTAAGGCTAGACTCAATAGGGCACTGGTCTTTGACCTAAGGGCCGCTGCGTGAGCGGACTGCTGGGCACGATGGACCACTGGTGTGACCCAGCAGCAGCAGATCTTATGTTCACCAGGAGGCATAAGGTAGTGATAGTTGGCGATTCCCTTCTGAGGGGTACAGAAGCATCCATCTGCTGTCTGCCTGGTGCCAAATCCAAGATGTTATGGAGAGCTTGTAGGTGATGTCAGTGTGAATAGCATTTCAGCATCCATTCTCCACCTGACCTTCCCTCTCCCCCCCCAAAAAAAAAAAAAAAAATTCAATTCACATGCTTTACAAAGTCAAATGGCAAAACTAATGCAGAATGTTTTAGTCATCCAGTATTAGGCTTTTTTTCTTGCGTTACTTGAACATTAGTGCTTACTGCTGCTTAGTAAAAGTCTTTTGTTAATATCTGGGAATGTTCTAATTTATGAGATATTGGTTTTAATTTTTTTAGTTCAGGAGAATAGCATAGAGTAAGACCATTTTTTACTATTAATGATGGTGGGGCTAGTTGACCAACAACCCCGGGGTGAATACTATCCAATTTGATAGCACAATTACTGGATTTGAAAGATCATTATTAAAGTGAGGAAGAACCTGTATCCAAAACTTATCTTTATCCAACTTTCCTCCTCTTACTTTTCAAGGCCAGGAATGAGTTCTCTGACAATTCAGTTTAAGAGATAAAGTAAATTCCTGCAGATAATGATTTGACCAAATCAAGACCTACAAGAGGGACGACCTGCAGGAAAGCGGTATTTTACATTTCAGAAAGGCTTCTTAGTCGAGTCCAGCTAGGATGAAAGAACTTGAGTTTGTAACTTTCTTGAATTATGTCCAACAGATCCCTGCCCATGCCTCCCAAAACTCTGATAACCTTCCCACTATCTGTGGAGAGATGGCTATTGACCTGGCATCATTGTTGTTTCTTGGAGGCTGCTGGAGGACTGAGGGGGTCTGGCACCCCAAACCTTTGCTTAGACTCCTGGTAGGCTCTTTGTCCTCCAGCCATGGTACACGGGCTTGTCATGCCACTGGGGCTTACATGCATCTATGAAGCTGAAAGCTATGCAGTCAGTAGTTTCACTACCAAGATATTGAAAAGATTACACCTAAAATTCCATCTTACCCAATATAAGTTGTACAGAGAAAATGGGTGACACAATGTTTGCAAGGACTTCTATATCAAAACTTTAAAGGTTCTCAGAAGTGCTAGAAAATAGCTACTACTTTTATGCTGTTTCACACAGATTTTAACAAAATTTATCAAAAGATCATTTTCTATCAATTGAATCTAAAATATGAAAATCTGCTAAGATATTGAAAAGACTGGACCTAAAATTCTATCTTACCTGATATAAAACAGCATAAAAATAGTAGCTATTTTCTAGCACTTCTGAGAACCTTTAAAGTTTTGATATATAGAAGTCCTTGTAAACATCATGTCACCCATTTTCTCTATACAAAATAGTTTCACTACCAGCAGGGCCTCCCAAGGCAGACAGGTTTCAGCGGAGATGTCAAACTAACGATGTACCACCCATCTGGGCAGCAGCAGCAGATGGGCAGTGTTGGATCGTGTTTGATGCGAGAACGATGACAACATCTAATTTATACTGTGCAGAAGAAAGGTCCGGCAATCTACTTCTGTATTCTGCCATGAAAACTTGATGATATCATTAAGTTGCTAGGACTCGAACATGAGTTGATGGCACCTAACAGGCTTCTTGTCCAGAAGACTCCCCTATGTATGGGCAAAACTGCTGAGAGCCCCCAAGAACTACCCGCTTAGACCCCCTAATAGTCCTGGGGCAAGCATCCAGCAAGGTCCTAGGATGACATTCTGCTACACTGGCCAAAGAGCATTTGTCCCTTGAAAGAGAGCCTGCTCAACGTGGCTTTAGAGGAGGAATCAACTGCTAATTGTCTGATTCAGAGCATTCTCTGGGCGGAATCGAGTATGCAAACACCTTGCTCGTGAGCCTAAAAATGTCATACAGTGCATTTGCAACATAATCTACCCCTACCAACACCAAGTGAGGAACAGTATGAGACGAAGTCTAGTATGACAGGAATGAGCAACAAAAGATGCTGCTGTTGCTGCTGCTTTCAGTTCCAATGCTAAGGCCTCAAGTTATCTCGAGGACGGAATTCAGCCTGCGATCCTGCACATCTTTAAGAACTACTCCCCACTTGTGGGAGAGGAAAGTCTGCTTGGTAATCTGCACTAACAAAGAGTCCACCTTGGTGTAACAAACATCTGCTGCCATTGGGTAAAGCTTTGTCATTGTTTTAGCAACCCTCAATAGTCCCTCCAGGGATTCCTATTGCTCCATCAGGAGCACCGTAATATTCTGGATGTGAAGAAATGCATGTGGACTGCATGTGGACTGTACAGAAGTCTGCACAGCCAAAGTTTGAGGTGGTTCTAAAGAAAGATTAGGTTCTTATCTTGGTAATCTTCTTTCTTGTAGATGTGTGTAGTGGCCCTGAACACTAGGGTCTTGAATCTGAACTAGCAAGTTACTTGCAGAAAACTGTCAAACAGAGAAAAATCCCTGACACTACAATTTTGTTCTGCTCTGTAACTTAGGAAATAACATTATAACATCCAAACTTGTACAACCAGCACTAATTACGTATAGAGCTCGTAGCTACTTGCATGACCTGCTATCAAGCAGAGTTAAGCTGGACTGTACAGACTTGATGATTTACCTATGCATCATTTTTTTTTAATCCTCTCAGCTCCTCAGACACAGAAAAATTTTCAGATCCAGACTGATCCTAAGGCAGAAGGTAGGCAAAACCCATACACAGGGCAGGGCTTCAGGACCAGTAGACACATCTACAAGAAACAAGATTATTGAGGTAAGAACCTACTCTTTCTTTCTAGTGTAATGTGTCTAGTGGTCCTGAACACTAGAACGTACCAAAACAGTCCTCGGTCTAGGGTGGACACACTGAGCCTGCCTTCAAAACAGAGGACCCCAAAGTGTGGTCTTTCCTGGCTGCTACATCCATTCTACAGAACCTGGTAAAAGTATGAAGGGTAGACCATGTAGCCGATCTACAGATCTCCTCAGGCGAGACAGCCCTAGTCTCCACCCAAGAGGCAGCTACCCCTCTAGTGTGCTTTCAACATGATCGGTAGCTGTTTACACAGCCCACATATACGGAGGAAATGGCCATTTTAATCCATCTGGAAATTGAGGCTCTATTCACCAGCCTTCCTTTCTTTGCATGACTGATCAAAACATAAAGGTGATCCGAAAGATGAAAATCATTAACCTTGAGGTAATGAATAAGCACTCGTTTGACATCCAGTAAATGCAACACTTTATACTTTTTCTTAGATAGGCAAATGGACTTCTTGGTAGATGTGGAAAGATGAAACTACTTTCAGTAAAAAAGAATGGAACCCTGTGTAAGGAGAGTCCTGACTCTGTGAGACTAAGGAAGGGCTTGTAACTTGGAAACCCTTCTCACCGATGTAATTGCCGCCAGTAAGAAGCTCATTTAAATTTAACTGCTGCAGCAGTTACATTTAATAACAAATGAAAATCTTAGTAGAAATACTTGGCATAAACCTTTTGTTTTTGAATTTTAAGACTATAGGACAGTCATGCTGCTCTTTTCAGAGAACACAGGCCAGGAGCTCTTTCAAAACCTACTTGCATTCTCAAAAACCGAGCACTACAAAGTCCCACCCAAGTAGATGAAACGTCAGCAGCATGTGCATGTATAACAGTTAAGAGGTCCCGTGACGTTGGAGCTGCGGCTCTTTCCTGTCCCGTGTTACTAGTTCAGTAGGTTGGGCTACTTTTGGTGGAAAACTGACTACACAAAATATTTTGCGGTTGTGGATTGCGCGTTAAAAAAAATTGGCTACTTTCTTTCAGTGTGTGCGGCTTTTTTGGGATATTCAATTATTCATCCAATAAGGGCACTAAGCCTCATTCTGGTATTTCGGCCGTCTTTTATGTGCATTCCAAGACTCAGTCTAAGGTTCCAATAGATTCGCCAATGTTATATCAAGCCTCATTCCGGTGCTCCAATAGCGTCTCTTACTGTTATCCAAGCCTCATTTTAGTTCTCCAATAATTGCATTCCTCAGGGCGTTTCAAGCCTCACTTTGATGATTTCTGTGCTGTCTGACTTTCTCTTCGCAACGCATTCAGTTACGGTAGAAAACGAGGTGCTATTATAAGCTGTGTTTTCTGTGGACAGAAAATCGATTTCGGGGGTTTCTAGCTCCAGACATCTCAGAAGTAAGGAAAGCTGGATATTATTCTTTCCTTATAAATTTGTTTTATGTATGAGTTTATTTGGATTTAGATATATAAAAAAAAACAGGTGTTGGAAAGCAGATGGCTGGGCCTTTTTCAACTAATAAGTGAAAGACTTAGATTAGGCAAGGGGGCTATAAACAATAGTATTCTGACTTTTCTTGTCTGCTGCTGTGTTTCAGCTTGACAGCAGCATCTTGGCTGGGTATGGAAAGTGTGAGAGAACTGAAAGCACGAGCTCTTCTTTTCTGAATAACCTGGAAGCAGGTTTTTGAGTCTATTGTGCTCTCATGAAAACTTAGTGCTTAACTGGGGCATGGGCATAGCCAAAACTGGCTTTTTGGACAGCCCAGGGTGGACTGGACAGGCCCAAATCATACCTTTGCTGTGGGGATGTTTAAGCTTTACCAGCTGAAGAGAGTCTTTGCTGCAGCCCCTGCCTGTGCTGCTGAAGTAGTAAGGAAGCTGGCAGGGTGCTACAGCTCAGTGTGTGTGCTGGAGCTTCCCATTGACTTACTGCTGCTCAAGAAGCATGGGCTGAGGCTCTGGCAGAGAATTTCTTTGTCTGGCAAGACTTGAGCATCTCTACTAGCCATATATCTGGTGTCATAATTTTGAAGGGGGCCTCAGCCCAGAGTTTGGGGGTTTCAAGGCTGCATATGTTGCATCTTTCCTTTGGGAGGCTGCCAGCAGGATTAACTCAACCACTGGGTAAATACTAGGCAGTCACCTAGGGCAGCAGCTTCTGAGGGACAGCAAACAGCAACTGTAGACAAAGCAAAACAATAAATCCTGATGGCCGTCCAAAGAGCCATCACTATATATTTTTAAATTAGGAAGAGTGGGCAGAAGAAATGCCTCCACAGATAATCGAAACAAGGAACCAGTGGAAATGGTCAGGATGGAATAAAGATATACAGAAGTTACAGAGATATATTGAATGACTTGACATGGCAGTATTTCGGCTTGTGCCTGGGTCAGGAGTCCTGTCATAAACCATACAGTTAATTAACATATAAATATGGATGAAAATATAAAATAACTCATAGAAAATAAGTAAAACATTTTAAAAAAGTCATATAAAAATGCATATATAGAATTTGCATTTTCTCTTATATGTCAGCGTTGAAAAGTGCTAAAAGCACAATTATGCATGTATTTTTATTTCCTTCTTTGTTTCTAATTGATTCAAATAGTCAGGGCGGGAGCGGACTGCTGGGCACGATGGACCACTGGTCTGACTCAACAGCGGCAATTCTTATGTTCTTATGTATTTTATTTTTTAAAGATTCAGAGATTGCAATAATTGTGGCCTTAGGAGAACTGCATCATAACACTTTTGAGAGAAGTTGCAGTTGGGGTACGTAAAAATCTATATGTGGTTATTTATGTCTTGTTTTGCTTTCCAGATAACTTTTATATATTTTAAAATGGATATTCGGCCAAACCATACCATATACATTAACAATATCAATGACAAAATAAAAAAGGAAGGTAAGTACTTTGTTTTTTTTGTTTGTTTCTTTTTTGTTTTTCTTTAGCATGAAAGCAATATGGGAAATATGTGGTAATGTGATTTATTCCTAACTTTAATCCCACCTGGGGTCAAGAATACTGAAGTATTTGCCCTCTTGTGTCTGTGCATTGCTTTTACTTTTTAACCCTTGGTCATCTAATGGTCCAGCTGACTCCTTCAGTGTCTTGCTTCTTACATACAGTATATGTAAAAAATGCTTCTTACATACAGCCTAAAAATGCTTCTTACATACAGTGCATCTGCAACATAATCTACCCCTGCCAACACCAAGTGAGGGACAGTATGAGACGAAGCCTAGTATGACAGGAATGAGCAACAAAAGATGCCCCCGCCAAATTTTGTTCTGCTCTGTAACATAGGAAATAGCATTATAACATCTAAACTTGTGCAACCAGCACTAATTATGCTGAATTCAACCTGCGATCAGTATTCTTGCTTCTTATATACAGTATATGTAAAAAATGGCCCAAAAATAGGGGTCTCTGATCGAATCTCTCTCTCCCCCTCCCACCCCCGGTGACCTGTACAATGCTGTGACAAACTTTTTTTTTTTTAATTGGCTTAATCGGTGTGGTAATTGACCACATCGGTTTTCAGTCAGTCAGTCAAATATAAATAAACAGTTTTAAGAGTTTGGAGCAGGTGTACTCGGTTGGTATTTGTTAGGCTTAGGGGGTACTTGGCTTGACAGCTGGGTTATTTCCCCATACCTTCATGCTACAGAAAGATTCCACTCTGGATTTTTCACTCTGCCTTTGGTGTATTTCACTGTGCTGTTTAGCGTCCTCTACAGTTTTTTCCTTCTGTACGCATGACTGCAGTTGTGTGTGTTCTGTTCTTCCCATTTTATTATTTTAAATTCGATGTAATTTCATGTTTAATGCGAATTTGAAGCTCTCCCTGCTTGAGAATTCACAGACTTTGGTCTGTAGCTGACAGGCCAGTCCCTTTTTGGGTACCTGTTGGCCAATCTGCATAGAGGGTTGTCCCTGAAGTGGCTCACCTACTATTAAGCGGGAGTTGAGTACCCTTAGGAGGCTTGGAGGTGCCTTGTAGGGTTCCAGATGCATCTTCATACTTCCACCCATCCTGATGTGCATCTGTTGGTTTTGCAGGGGTGGAGGAGGTATAGTCAGACAGAGGAGTCTGACTGGCAGCCAGAAGATTAACTTTGAAGAACCATTCCCAGCATTGTGGCAGTGAAATTATCATACAACTACTGTGAGAGAGCTGAAAGCAGAGCAGCACCGATCCTGTCAGGGCACAGTGAACACACAGGCTGACAGCCTGTGAAAGACTTTGGGGGGAGGTTGGGAAAAGTGGGGATTTGAGCGTTTTTAGATGTTCCCCCTCCTGAAAAAATCCTAAAATCACCGGTTTTAAAGTTCAGGAAATGTGTAAAAAATCATGATTTTGGTGCGAATTTTGTGCCGGTGGCCATCTTAGATTTTTAGTGATCTTTTTTTTTTCTCTCTCTTCAGCTCCCTGCTTCTTCAAAACTTTGAATTTTGCCTAGAAAACTGCTGCGATGGAGTCCTTGGGCTCTCCTCATGTGAATTCTTGCCAGGATTGTGCAGATTTAGCGCTTTTAGAGCATCTTTGCGCTGCCTGGGGGACTATAACGTTCAGCATAGCTTCTCCCCTGCTGAAGCAGGTGACCAAACGCTCAGCTAGCTGGGTGGGGTGGCCGGCATTGCTTTCAGGGTTCAGCACAGCTGGTTCTTTTGTCAGCCCAGCTGCAGACCCTCCAAACTGCCTAATAAACACTTCTTTAAGTCTTCAAGTATTCTTCCCCTGAACAGCTTCAATCCACTTCCACGACAAACCTTGGTGTGTGGCGCCTTTGGGTGCATCCTCACCTCAGCCTGCTGCAGCTGTTGTGCTGCCTGATCCTGATCTAAGAGACTCTGTGGATGATATGGCTTTTACTGATCTCTTGTTTGCTAGTACAGCACTTCCCGGGTTGATAGCTCAGGGATTGTAGCTGGATCTGCGGATCCTTTGGAGGCCTTGGATCCTGGTGTGGATACAACAGTACTGAGCTCATTTCAGTTTTAAGCTCTGCCGGTCCTTACTACTGAGTCTTTGCTGGGATTGAACTTTGTCCCTCAGCCGGCTCCGTCCTTCTGGCTTTGTGATGTATGCTGACTCTTGATATGGGTGTTCTGGTCTTGGAGCAGTTTGACTCTCTGGAGGATGCTCTGCAAATTTCTAGAGCTTTGTCATGCTTGTTTCCTCTGGCACAGGAGTATCTGCAGCTTTTGGGTCAGCCCTGGTGGATTCCTAAGTGGCACAGGTGACCAAGCACACCCTGCTCTCCAGTGGGGGTGGTGTAACATTGAAGGATATGTAAGACCGTTGTGTTCCAGTGGTCCTCCGGACACCTTTTGATGCAGCTCCTTTAGGGATCAAAGCTGCTTCGGTGACTTCTTTGTGGCACGCTCCTGTTCCTTTCAGCTACCCACACTGGAGACTGAGGTGGTAAATTCCCCTTCTCAGCTTCTGATGGCTAGAATAGATTATATGGTGGATGCCTTCTATGAATTCTTGAGAGTTTTGTCAAGTGTCAGCGTACTTGCTCACGGCCCGCCGATTGCTTGGTCTGATAGTGAACTGGTAATTCTTGTACAATCCCACTTTATTCCAGGGTCAGTGGATTATTTCCATCTACCCACCAGGACTTTGTAGGAAGCCTCAAATTTTAGTGATTTAAACCCCTCCCCCTCATACCTCATCACTGTCACTGGTTCTGTAAACATCAGTCTTTCTTCCTAAAAGCCAGGATGTAGGAGCTTGTCTTTTCTGCTCGTTTTATTTCATGTAATTTCAGTCTTTGCGTTCACGGTTTTCGCCCTCGTGCTGTGGAGGTTCCCTGCAGGGACAGCTCTGACTGTGGGAGATCGTAGACCTTTGAGAAAAGTCTTTTTCTGGAGGGTTTCGTACTTGTCAGTAAGCCCTCTGGACAGGACAGCCTGCATATCATATTGGGGCTCAGGGACTGTTCCCTTGGGAGCTAGTCACCCTAGGTTCATTTGCTAGTGGGTTGAGCGCAGGCTGCGTGGTTCCGTGGAGACATGCCCAGGATTGGAGCCAGACTTTGTTCCTCCGCCAGGCATGTTGCGAAGTGTGTCCGAGGGTGGCAGAGGTGACTAGCCGTGGAAGTCAGACCAGTGGGGCAGTCAGAAGATTCAAAGTTCAGCTTTCCAGCAAGTTGAGGCATAGTATCTCCCTGTGAGCTGTTTTAGCTCTATCTACAGTGTTTTCCTGTCAGCACGTTTCTGTGAGTACCAGCTAACAGCTTGAATCAGAGATTTTGGAGGTTCTTTGAAAAGGGATTTTTAGGTGTTTTCTCTGCTTGCCCTACCTCCCCCCCCCAAAAAAAAATAAAATCCGAAAATCAGTGTTTTTGAGGGTTCTCTGTGGTTTTCCCAGGCTATTTTTAGTCAAAATAGGCCTTCAGTGGCCATCTTGGATTTTTCTAGATTTGATTTTAAAGTTATTTTTTATACTTGCCGGCTTCATTTTTGAAAGAAAACCACATAGATGACCTCCCCAGAGCAGGAACCAGGGAGAGGCCTAAGGCCCTGATTGGCCTAGGCACTTAAGGCTTTCCCATAGGAGGAGCCTTAGGCCCCTGGGCTAACCGGAATCTTAAGCCACTCTCCCAGTGCATTCTGGGATGTGCTGGGAGTGGCCTAAGACTCTGATTGGCCAAATTCCTTAGGCCACCCCCTATGGGAGCAGATCTGATGTGTCTGAGTGGGTCACAGCCTTCGGCTGAGCGCTTATCCAGACCTTCTCATACAGGATCTAGTTGCCATGGCGAATCCGGGTCACTTTGCTGTTCCGGCATGGCTCTTGAGCGTGCAGCCTTAGAGCATAAAGGATATTCTTCCCTGGTGGTTGATACTCTTCTCATGTCTAAGAAATCGAGGAAGTGCTTAGGGGTGGTGGGTTATCTGAGTGGGCAGACTTGTAGGGCCATCGGCCCTTTTCTGCCATCATACTCTATGTTCTATGGTGTCAGCTTATGCTAAGGAATGGAAAGCCTTCCACTATTGGTGTGCCCAGGACCAGGTGGATCCGTATTAAGCTCTGATCTCGATGATTCTTGCCTTTCTTCAGGCTGGTTTGGATAAAGGCCTTACTGTGGCTTCTCTGCAGGTCCAGGTAGTCGTGCTCTCTTGTATTAGATTCTGGGATAGTTGGTCTGATGTCGCTTGATTCTTGAAGGGGGCTCTTCGTGTTAGACCACCGGTTAAGAATCCTTTCCCTTCTGGGGACCTTGACCTAGTGCTGTCTAGCCTTACCTAGCCTCTGACGTCAGAGAAAGGGCGGGACCGCCGGAAGAGGAAGCAGCGCAGGCGCAGGGCTCACAGAAGGGCCGGGACCGCCGGAAGAGGAAGCAGCAGACGCAGGGCTCACAGAAGAGCCGGGACCGCCGGAAGAGGAAGCAGCAGACGCAGGGCTCACAGAAGGGCCGGGACCGACGGAAGAGGAAGCAGCATACGCAGGGCTCACAGAAGGGCCGGGACCGCCGGAAGAGGAAGCAGCAGACGCAGGGCTCACAGAAGGGCCGGGACTGCCGTCAGAGGAAGCAGCAGGACAACGGTAGGAGCTTCTACATGATGGGAGGATGGGGAGGCTTTGGGGGTGCGAGCGGTCCTTCGGGGTGCGAGTGCGAGCGGTCCTTCGGGGTGGGGGTGCGAGTGGTCCTGCCGGGGGGGGGTGAATCGGACGTCGGGGGGGGGGGCATCAGGCTTTCAGGGTGGGGACAGGACTTCAAGGGGGAGAGGAGAGTCGGGGCGGGCGAAAGGAGAGTTGGGCGGCGACGGGAGAGTCGGGGCGGCATGCGCGGTATACGGGTGTGCGCGGTATATAAAAATTTCTTTACATAAATTTGTGTTCCCCGCGCGCTATACCCGTGTGCGCGTTTTACACGGGTGCGCGGCATATGAGTGAAAATACGGTATTCACCAGAGGCAGAGTGAAAAATCTGAAGTGGATTCCTTCTGCAGCATGCGGGTATGGGGAAATAACCCAGCTGTCTAGAATGTTTCGCCTATCTACTGGAAAAGAGCTTACCAATGTAAGTACATATTCTCTTTTTATGCAGCAAGGTACATATCCTCAGTTGCCTCATGAACATTCCACTGCTGGTTATCACATCGCAATGACTTTTAAACAGAAGACGGTTTAAGCAGAAAATTACTTCAGCCAGATATCACATAACCCAGAAAATTATCTAAAACTCATAATCCAAAAAAACAGTTCATAATATGTATGTTTCCCACAAATTGGGGTTAAGTGATCATTATGGATGAGCCATTTCAGTCTTTATCACTCATCTCGTATGTTATGATCACTGATAGATAAACATCTGAAAATTATATACTAGGGTTGGCCCGGTGATTGAGTTGTATTACTGTCCTTCTAGTGAACCTGGTTAGTTTCCCGAGCTCAGGTTTTCTCTTCAGTCTGGGAAGTGATAGGAATGCTAAAGAAATACTCTTAACTGGAATCTATTTGTTATATCACACAGTAACTTACAGTCAATTTAATATCCAATTTACAAGTTCTTCCGGAATTAATCCAGCTACCTCTCCTCCCTTGTAACCCAAAAAAAACCCCAAAACTGTTGTAACTTCACTGGAAATGTCCAGTTAGCTCTTTTGTAATCCGCCTTGAACTGCAAGGTATAGGCGGAATAGAAGTCCCTAATGTAATGTAATGTAATGTACTAATGCTGGAGGCTCATTAGTTGTACCATAGCAACTTTTACTGGCCAGAACTGGGATGGATGTTATGTACTGGATTCTGGCAAGAATTTCGTTCAGTTGTTTGAATGCTGTTGCTCCAGTGATTAGCCAAAATAGGGAAGAACAGGTTAATTTTGATTGAGCCAGATTCTAATGGAGCAGGGGGAAAGTCCTGGGCAAAAGAAACAAAATAAAATGGCTGTACTTATTCTTTGTCTTTTTGCTTTTACAGAGCTGAAGAGATCTCTTTATGCATTGTTCTCTCAGTTTGGTCACGTAATGGGCATTGTGGCATTAAAGACAATGAAAATGAGAGGACAGGCCTTTGTCATATTTAAGGAGCTTGGTTCGGCAACTAATGCTTTGAGGCAGTTGCAAGGCTTCCCATTTTATTCTAAGCCAATGGTAAGTGATTGCTCTAGTAAAATTCTGAGTAGTGATCTGAGAGCCATATTGAAACAGGGCCATCTGTTGTACATTTATTTGTCTGTGTGTATATTTTTTGGGATATATGTAAGCTGATATTTTTATATCTCTTTATCATTCTAAACTGGTGGAAGAAGAATTATTACCAAGTCTGGCCCAGACAGAAGACCATATTGGGTGCAAAAAATCAGGTGTTGGGGATGGGGGAAGGCGCAGTAGGACAGGAAAGGAAAAAAAGACTCTAGAGGGCAAAAGAGGAGAATAAAAGAGCTGCAACATGAGAGAAGCAAAAAAAAAAAAAAAAGGTGATATAAGTTCAAAAATGAACAAAATGGAGCAAAAGAAGTGAATTATAACAAGTCATATCTTGTTCTTTGGCTCATAAAAATTTGTCTGATGCCATTAAAATTTTTTTTGCCAGTGTTATATGGTCAGGGTTAGAGTGAGGGAGGTTCACTTAGGTTAGTGAAAGCTGCTTATTCAGCAATGCCAATAACTCGTTTTAGAAAAGCTTGAGCAGTTGCCAGAAGACATTTTAGTTAAAGATTTTCACATTATCTTTGTAAATTATACTACCCCATAGTTACCACATTACATTATTCTTAATAGTATTTTTGTACTTGAATCAACAAATTTGATCTCAGTGGATTGCATCATTAACATACACATTTAAAAAATCTAAAATGCAAAAAGAATCAAATACAACTTAAAAACTGATTAAAACAAACTTGAGATTTCCAAAATACCTGTGAGCCTGTAAGGTATGTTTTTTTTCCTGTTTCGATACAATTATCCATGAAATGGTAGGATCTAACAGGGGTGTAGAGCCTGTAAGTTAGATTCCCGCCATATTGGAACCTTCCTCTGTTTATCCTTGAAGCAGGATCAACCAGGTGTTTTTTTCTTGCAATATGTCTTCCACTGTTCCATCAATGTTTATACAGTACCTTTTTAAAAGACATCCATATACTTTAAGTTTTTTTTGCCTACATTCGCCACACTTTTACTCCATCGTCTTTTTCGTTCCAAAAGCCCGGAGGTTTGGGAGTGGCTGTAGGGGAGGCCACTACATTAAAAAAAAAAAAAAATTATTTGAGAATGTTTTTCTCTTTGCTAAATCACTATACCTTCATACTTCCAAGAGTCTATTTCTTCAAACCGTCTCTTCTTCTTCGGCAGAAAAGTTTTCAAGTCTCCAGAGGAACGGAGGCTTTTACTTCTGCTTTTTACTCATTCCAACAGGGAAAAGAAGTCTAGGGTCATATTTAGATCTCGGAACCCTGAACAGATTCCTCTGAAGGAATAAGTTTCATTTCTTGCCTCAGGTGATTTTATATTCCTTCTCAGATTGCAACGACTGGCTATGCTCCCTTGATCTGAAAAGAAGTTTCTTCTCATATTCCTGTGCTTCCGAACTTCTGGATTTTACTCAGCTTTCGGATACCATAGCACTTCAATCAAGGTAAAGACCTACATTTTGAGCTTGCAACCTCTTCCAGAGTTGTCATCAGGGGCTTGGTTGTAGTTGGCAGTAGTGTTACAGCCAGGGTCTCCAGGGTTCTTTTCCCTATCTAAACGATTGGCTTATCCATGACTGGGGATTAAATCTTTTTCTACATCCCAACTTCAACTTTCTTAAAATCTGCGATTATCAGAACTCTGCTAAACATCTTTTATTTTAGAGTGCTTCTCCCTCAGCATTGATTCAGCTTTGTGAGCACTTTTATCTTCTCCCATCAATCTTGCCAAGGCATCTGATGGTACTCCTGGGTCACATGATATGTTTCTCCGTTTCAGTGTTGTCTTTTTAAGACTCCTTAATAGACTCTTGCATGTAACTCAGTGGTCTCAAACTCGCGGCCCGGGGGCCACATTCGGCCCTCCAGGTACTATTTTGTGGCCCGCGGTCTGTACTAGTGCTGCCCGCTCTTTGCAGCGTCCTCCGACTTCCCCCCTGGCCTCCAGCTCTTACCTTCAGATAATTACAGTAGCATGCAGAGAGGATTGCCAGTACTGTAGCGATCCTCAGCATCATGTTCCCTCTGCTGCGATCCTGCCCCTGATGTTAGAGGAGGAGCAGGACCGTGGCAGAGGGAACATGCGGAGGCCGATGGCAGCCTGCAAGGAATGTTACAGCACCGGCGATCCTCTCTGCAGGCATGGTAATTAGCTGAAACTAAGACCGGGAGGCCAGGGGAGAAGCTTGAGGACGCTGCAAAGAAGGGGGGAACATGCAGGCCTTTGGGGGGGGAGATTTATAAACTATAAAGAGTTTTACCTCATGCAAAATTGTCATTTCTTTAATAAGACATTAACTTTTTTCCTGCGGCCCTCCAAGTACCTACAAATCCAAAATGTGGCCCTGCAAAGGATTTGAGTTTCAGACAACTGTAACTGGTCTAAACCTCGTCCCCCCACTGTTTCATTACACTCTGCAGTGGTAGATAAGCTCTTCCTTCATTTCCAGTTGTTTTTTTTTTTTTGTTCTACACACTTCCACGTCTGTTTTTTTTTTTTTTTGTTCTACACACTTCCACGTCTGCAGTTTATCTGGACGGTCTTCACACTCAATGTTGGTCTTGCACCAGTTCTTTTCTATCTATATCTCTGGTAACTCAGAGAAATCTTCGATGCTCTCATAACCTTTCAACACATTATAATTCACTACGTCCTCATACTTCCCATGGATGTTCAAGTTGCAGGGTATTACATACAGAAACAAGGAGGCACGGGTGCGTCCCCCTCCACAATCACACATTGCCTTTATTGTGATTCAGGCAGTCTTCTCCCCAACACATGGAATCTGATGCATTTTTCTCTGGATTGGACACAAAAGTTTATTTATGCATTTCCTCCAATCCCTCTGATCTTCAAGCTGCTTGTCAAGCTCAAGCAGGAATTGGCCACCTTAATTCTGTTACTCCTTGGTGGTCCGAGCATCCTTGGTTCTTCCTTCTACTTCATCTCGGTATCAATGAACTAATGTCTCTTCAGACTTTTCCATCTCTTTTAATGCAGAGCCACCGATCTCTTCTGCTTATCATTCTACAAACTTTATACTTGACATTTTGCTACCTCTCAGGTTGACATGGATTGGGTTTCACCTTTCTCATCCTGTCAGACCTTTCATGAAAACTGTCTATACAGCAGTGTTACCAGCAGAAACAGATGGGTTTTTTCTACGTAGGTGTACTTTTCATTGTCACGATGCTATACCACCTCTATATTGGCACTATTGGATTTTTTCTACATTCATCCAATTTAGGTCTTAAGTCCATTTTGATTCGAGTTCATCTCAGTGCTCTCAATACTTTCCACAGTCCAGTTGATGGTACACATCTCACTGCTCATCCTAGTCTGACCAGATTTCTTTACATACCTTTTCAAGGTCAAACCTCCTCTCAAACTACCTCCAGTAGTTTGGAATCTCAAGGTTGTTCTCTCTAGACTTATCAAGTCTCTTTTTTGAACCAATGTCTTTGACTTATCTAACTTCCTTACTTGAACAGTGTTTTTTTTTTTTTTCTCATATCTCTTATTTCTGTTCATAGAATGTGTGATCTTCAAGTACTGGTGGTGGTTTCCACCATTCACAGTGTTTCATCATGACACAGTTGTGTTAGCACCCATTCAAAATTCCTTCCAGAGGTAGTAAGGAATCCTTCTACTCCATCTACCGTACTTCCAGTGTTCTCTTAAAACTCTTCCTTTTCTCATTTCAAACGAATCTGGACTTCCTACTTGTAGAAAATTCAGCCTCAGAGAGCATTGCCTCAACTTTGGGAAGTCCTGTATCTAGAGGTACTATATCTACAAGGTTAACGATTTCTATCATTTTCTCTTATGCTCAAGCTGGGCTCCAACTGCCATTTGCGCCACAGCTTGCAATATCCGAGCTAGGGTAGATTTTCTTGCTTTCCTATGTTCAACTCCTATTAATGAAGTATGTAAAGCTGCGGACTGACAGACACACTCGGGAATGAGCGGAGGTAAGAAGACGCAGTTTGCAACCTGCAAGACACCGCCGAGTCTCCAACAGATGCCAAACAGCCTGAGCTCAAATCTTTGTTTGGTAGAAGGAGAAAGAGGGGTATGGCCCCGAGCTCCTATGAAGTAAATGCAGGCTGGCTGACAGAT
The DNA here is from genome assembly GCF_902459505.1 of Geotrypetes seraphini. Taxonomy (NCBI): domain Eukaryota; kingdom Metazoa; phylum Chordata; class Amphibia; order Gymnophiona; family Dermophiidae; genus Geotrypetes; species Geotrypetes seraphini. The sequence goes on along the minus strand of NC_047086.1, from coordinate 307,331,638 downwards.
ACCATCAGGGATTTGCCTGTCAGCTTCAGACCTAAGTCTGTGTGATCTTAATGCAGGTTGAGCTGAATAATCACTCCGAGCAGCAGAGACCCCGGAAAAGGGACAAAAATATATACCGAATAAAATAAGAAATTGTGGAGTGCAGAACAAGCACATTCCTGCAGGCATGTGTACAGGAGGGAAAAACTGTAGGTGGAGCTAAGGAGCCCAGTGAAGTACATGAGGCACAGAGAAAAAATCTGGAGTGGATTCCTTCTACAGATGGCACGCGGCCATGGGGACATTACCCATAATAATAATAACTTTATTTTTCTATACTGCCATAGTCAGTCGACTTCTAGGCGGTTCACATCAAGAGAAGGCTGGACATTCAGCGAATTACAAATGCATGAGGGGAAAGTTACAGGAGAAATGGGTTGTAGGGGAGGGAAAGTAAGGGGGGGTAGGAATTGCTTAGGGATTTGAAGGGGGAAAAAGCGTAGAGAGCGCGGAATGGTCTGTTTAGGTGATGAATTTGTCAAACAGAGCGGTTTTAATAGATTTTCGGAATGCATGGTAGGTTTGTCTGGTTTTATTTATGTAGTTTCCCAGCCAGGATTGTTGTCGGTTAGCTTGGAACATGAAGGTTCTGTCAAGGTAGGATTTGTATTTGCAGCCAGTAATATTAGGATAGGCGAAGATGTTTTTGTTTCTGGTTGTTCGTGTGGGGTTGTGTAGAGTGAAGTGTGTTTGCAGGTAGGAAGGTGCTAAGCCCCAGATTTGCTTGAAGCAGATGCATGCAAATTTGAACTGAATTCGCGCTTCCATTGGTAGCCAGTGCAGTTTTTCGTAATATGGGCTAATGTGGTCTTGTTTTCGCAGTCCGAAGATTAAGCGAACTGCAGTGTTTTGTACTAATCTCAGTTTTTTTATTGTTTTTTGTGGAATACCCAGGTAGACGATGTTACCGTAGTCCAGGATGGATTGGATCAGCGATTGCACCAGTAACCTGAAGGATGTTGTGTCAAAGTATTTTTTAATAGTCCTTAGCTTCCATAGAGTATAAAAGCATTTCTTCACTGTTAAGTTTGTGTGGTCAGCCTTGGTCAAGTGTGTGTCGAGTGTGACACCCAGAATTTTTATGGTTTTGGAAATCGGATATTCATGGCTGTTTATTTTTAATGATGGTCTCATTATTTTGTCGGTGGGGCTTGCTAAGAAGACTTCTGTATTTAGTTTTAGTTTGAAGTTGGTGTTCCATTTTTTTGATTTCTCTCATTGTGTGTGAGAGGATGTCTATAATTTCAGTTGAGATGTCATTTAAGGGGATTAGGATGGATATGTTGTCTGCGTATATGTAGTGTTTTAGGTTTAGTTTTTGTAGTCGGTGGCCTAAGGATGCTATGTTAATGTTGAATAATGTAGGCGATAGAGGGGAGCCTTGGGTTGGAGTGATATCCATTGCTGGCTACTCGGTAGGATCTGTTTGTTAGGAATTCTTGGAACCATTTCTTTACCTTTCCCGAGATTCCCATTGCGTCAAGGCACAGTACCATGATTTCGTGGTCTACTAGGTCAAACGCACTGCTGAGGTCTAATTGCAGGATCAGTACGCTTTTGCCTTTGCTGAAGAGCTCATAGAGGTGGCTTAGTATGGAGGCTATGACCGTTTCTGTGCTATATCCTTTCCTGAAACCTGATTGAACAGGAGTAGGCAATTCCAGCCTTCAAGAGCCACAGGCAGGTTAGGTTTTCAGGATATCCACAATGCATATGTATGAGATGGATTTGCATGCATTGCCTCCTTGAGATGCAAATCTATGTTATGCATATTTATTGTGGATATCCTGAAAACCTGACCTGCCTGTGGCTCTCCCGGACCAGAATTGCCTACCCCTAGTTTAGAATATTTTACCTATTTACTGGAAAAGAGCTTACCAGGATAAGTACATAATCTCTTTATCTATAAATAAATAAATAAATTGAAAACGTAAACAGAACCTGACAATACTATTTGAAAGATATTGTCAAAAGAAATCATGTTTCAAAAGCAATACTGATTTTTTTACAGGTATCTGCCTAAAAGTATTTTATCGTGTTATAGAGTAACTACAGCTTTCACACACAAAAAACCCCCATAATCTTTCTAAAACTGTCATTTAGAACTATTGACTTGTTTACAGCCCGTCTACAGATTTTGTTTTCCCAATTTGGGCAAAATTTGTATTTTATACAGAATGCAGCAGATTTTTCTGGTCCTTTTACAAGGCTGCACTGCCAAGCAGCAAACGCTAAACGTTGAGATGCCCATTCTATTTCTAAGGGTGGCTTGGCATCTAGCATGAACTGCTTAGCAGTATAGCTTTGTAAAAGCCCTGGTTTGCGTCTGAACATTCTTGAAATGTCTGGAGCAGTCGTTTTGGTTGAATTGTGGTTGTGTATAGAATGAATTCTTGGCTGATTTAGCTATTACTGCTATTACTACTGACTTATAAATGTAATGGAGTAAATGTACTGTGTAAAGCATACTAAAATATAAAATGTTTTGAAAACAGCGAATACAGTATGCAAAAACAGATTCAGATGTTGTCTCCAAAATGCGTGGCACCTTTGGTGACAAGGAGAAGAAAAAAGACAAGAAGAAGGCAAAGGTTCAAGATCAAGCACCTAATGCAGCAAATAAAAAGCCTGTGCAGGTAAGCTAACATAGATGTCTGAAGTTTCAGATAGGATTGGCTTTAGAAAAGGTTTTTTGTATTTAATTTTGATAGCAAAGAAGCTGGTAGTTTAATATTCATTACGCAGATGCTGCCTTCGATATTAAAGATTTTAGGATGCCAGTTTATTTTCCTGTACCTAGGGAAAGTGTGTGAAAACTGAAAAAAGAAGAAAGCCGCTAAAAAACGGCGTAGAGAGTGGCAATGCCATATCTGTTTATGCAATGAAGCTACGAAATAATATATTTTAAAACAAACCAGAGAAAATATTTCTTCACTCAGCGTGTAACTAAAGTCTGGAATCTGTTGCTAGAGAATGTGGAAAAAGCAGTTGGCTTAGCAGGGTTTAAAAAAGATTTGGATAACTTCCTAAAATAAAAATCCACAAACCATTATTAAGTATAATGTCTGCCTGGAGCAAGAGTGAAGGATGTGACCAACAGGATCTCCAGGATCATAGATGGCGCAGGGGGAGAGGACACCGCTGTGCTTATCCACGTGGGAACAAATGATGTGAGCGGGCGGAAGTATGACAGGGAAGAGCTGAAGGGCCAGCTCCGCTCACTCGGAAGACAACTGAAGATCAGGGAGGTGAAGGTGGCCTTCTCTGAGATCCTCCCAGTACCAAGAGCGGATGGAAAGAGACAAGGGGAATTGCAAGTAATCAACGCCTGGATGAGACGATGGTGCGAAGAAGAAGGCTTCGACTTCGTACGCAACTGGACGGCGTTCTGGGGAAAAAGCAAGTACTACAGAAGGGACGGACTACACCTCAACAAGGAAGGAGCAAGAGTTTTGGCAGGCAACATAAAGAAGGCAATCGAGAAGATAGGGGAAAGCCGACAGTTGACCACCGGTCGATGGCACAGATAGCAGGATGCCCCGACGAAGAAGCCAAGGACTACTACTCCTACACAAGAGAAGACGACCTCACAGCCAATAAGGGAGAAAAAGCAGGAAGGGACAACTCAGACACAGGAGGGGACGACCACACAGCAAACAAGGGTGATAACACAGGAGCAGTAAATGATACCGTAATTGAAACTATAGGGACGGCCAAGAGTAGAAGGTCCAAAAAGGTAACACGAAGGGAACTTAGATGTATGTATACGAAGTCTAGAAGTCTAGGTAACAAAATGGGGGAACTAGAGACAATAGCAAGACATGACATATTGGATATCATTGGCATAACAGAAACATGGTGGAATGAAGAAAACAAATGGGACACAGTACTACAGGGATACAAACTGTATAGAAGAGATCGAGTAGGGCAGAAAGGTGGAGGTATTGCTCTATATGTTAAGGAGGGAATAGATTCTGTTGAAATGGTTACAACAGAAATGAAAGAGAAGCTTGAGTCACTCTGGATCAAAATTCCTGGTCAATATGGCGCAGATACGAAAATTGGCCTTTACTATCGTCCCCCAGGACAGGCGGAGGAAACTGATTCAGAAATGATGGAGGAAATCAAACAAGAATGCAAGACAGGCAATGTAATTATATTGGGAGACTTCAATTTCCCAGGGATAGACTGGAAACTAGCAACCTCCAACTGCGGCAAGGAGGCCAAGTTCCTGGAGGTGCTAGGGGATTGCTTCCTGGAACAAATGGTAAAAGAGCCGACAAGAGGCAACGCCACCTTGGACTTGGTCCTAAATGGCCTCACGGGACCGATAACAGAAGTGGAAGTCATGGTTCCACTGGGAACGAGTGATCACAATGTAATCAACTTTAAACTTGACATCGGGAAAGGGAAACATGCCAAAACCTTAACCACCATCTTAAACTTTAAAAAGGGTAAATACGATCGCATGAGAGCCATGGTAGAAAAACGACTCGAGAAGATGGTGGACAAACTTGAAACGGTAGATCAGGCATGGTCCCTACTGAAAAATACTATCACAGAAGCACAAGATCTCTACATTCCGAGGATTTCCAAAGATCGGAGAACAAATAGCAAAAGAGAACCGGCATGGCTTACCATACAGGTGAAGGAAGCCATAAAAGAAAAGAAGGACTCTTTCAAAAAAATGGAAATGCATAAAGACAACCGAAGCCTGGAACAAACATAAAGATGATCAGAAGAAATGTCACAAGGCGGTGAGGGATGCCAAACAGGAATATGAGGAAAAAATAGCCCAGGAGGCCAAAAACTTCAAGCCCTTCTTTAGATACGTGAAAGGGAAAAAACCTGCAAAAGAGGCAGTGGGACCCCTGGACGACCAGGGAAGAAAAGGGTACATCAAGGAAGATAAACAAATCGCAGACAAAGTAAATTCCTTCTTTGCGTCCGTCTTTACGAAGGAGGACACCTCAACAATACCTGAAGAAGTGTTTGCAGGAGTAATAGAAGACAGCCTCACCACAGTTGAAGTGGACTTAGACCAGATATACTATCAGATCGACAAACTTAAAAGTGACAAATCCCCTGGACCGGATGGAATTCACCCGAGAGTCTTAAAGGAATTGAAGGTTGAAATCGGAGAGTTATTGCAAAAACTTGCAAACCTGACAATCAGAACTGGACAGATACTGGATGACTGGAGGATAGCGAACGTCACGCCAATTTTCAAAAAAGGATCGAGAGGGGAACCGGGCAACTATAGGCCTGTGAGTCTTACGTCTGTTCCCGGCAAGATGGTTGAAGCACTGATCAAGGATAGCATAGTCTGGCACTTATTTGCACACGACTTGATGAAACCCAGTCAACATGGATTCAGGAAAGGGAAATCATGTTTGACGAATTTACTCCAATTTTTTGAGACCGTGAACGAGCAAATTGATAGTGGGAAGCCGGTGGACATAATATACTTGGACTTCCAAAAAGCGTTCGACAAAGTTCCACACGAAAGACTTCTCAGGAAACTACAAAGCCATGGCATAGAGGGAGATATACAAAGATGGATAGGCAAATGGCTGGAAAACCGAAAGCAGAGAGTGGGCATAAATGGGAAGTTCTCCGACTGGGAGAAAGTGACTAGTGGTGTACCCCAGGGCTCGGTACTTGGGCCGATCCTTTTTAATATTTATATCAATGACCTGGAGGAAGGAGCATCCAGTGAGATCATCAAGTTTGCAGATGATACAAAACTATGCCGGGCAATCAGATCGCAGTAGGATAGAGAGGAACTCCAGAGCGACTTGTGTCGGTTAGAAACATGGGCGGAGAAATGGCAGATGAAGTTCAATGTGGAGAAATGCAAGGTAATGCATTTAGGCAATAAGAATAAGGAATACGAGTATACAATGTCAGGTGCAACTCTGGGGAAGAGTGAACAAGAAAAGGACCTGGGTGTACTGATAGATAGGACCCTGAAGCCGTCGGCACAATGCGCGGCAGCGGCAAAGAAGGCAAATAGAATGTTGGGCATGATAAAGAAAGGAATCTCGAGTAGATCGGAGAAAGTTATAATGCCGCTTTATAGGGTAATGGTCAGACCACACTTGGAATACTGCGTCCAACATTGGTCTCCCTACCTAAAGAAGGATATAAAACTGCTGGAGAGGGTGCAGAGACGAGCAACAAAACTGGTGAAGGGTATGGAGAAACTGGAATATGAGGATAGACTTATAACACTAGGATTGTTCTCCCTTGAGAAAAGGAGACTGCTTGGGGATATGATCGAGACCTTCAAAATGCTGAAAGGAATCGACAAAATAGAGCAGAGAAGATTATTTACATTGTCCAATTTGACACGGACTAGAGGACATGTAATGAAGCTAAGGGGGGACAGGTTCAGGACTAATGTCAGGAAGTTCTGCTTCACTCAGAGAGTGGTTGACACCTGGAATGCCCTCCCAGAGGAGATTATTGCGGAATCGACCGTCCTAGGCTTCAAGAAGCAAACTAGATGCATATCTCCTTAAGAGAGGCATATAAAGATATGGTGGACTATAAATTACGCCAGGTGTACACCTGGCAGGGCCTCCGCGTGTGCGGTTCGCCGGACTTGATGGACCGAAGGTCTGATCCGGAGATGGCAGTTCTTATGTTCTTATGTTCATATTCTTTCCTGCGGCACCGTATGCCTGGATCAGGCTGCCTGAAATATGTCGTGCTCCATCCCTGGCAATGTTCAAATCCAAGCTAAAGGCCCACTTTTTTGAAACTGCCTTCAACTCTTAACTCCCACTCACTGCTGTCAGATACCTCTACCCACTGTATCATTTCCTCTACCATAATCTCCCCAACCCAGAAATGTCCTATCTAAATTAGATTGTAAGCTCTTCTGAGCAGGGACTGTCTATTGCATGTTAAAATGTACAGCGCTGCATACGCCTTTCAGCGCTATAGAAATAATAAATAGTAGTAGTAGTTGGAGCATGACATGGTGGCTGTTACCCAAGAGTAGCCTTGGGTAACCTGCCGAAACGGGGGAGAGAAAAGAGGTGGTTGCTGCGGGTACGGGGAGAAGGCCATTCATCGCCCTGTGGAGCGGTGAATGGCCTTGTCTCCACAGTGAAGGGAGGGAATGCACGCAATCACCGATTGCGCTCCCTCCCTCCATATCGCTGCCGCCTGATCATCTCCCTCCCTGCTCCTTACCTTGGCGGCAGGCAATTTCTAAATGTGTTTCCTACGAGCAGCCGGAGCTTTGAAATCACATGCGGCTGCCGTAAAGGTCATCTCTGGAGGAAAAGTCCGCTACTATTTGGTTTTTTTTGTCAGGTACTTGTGACTTGGATTTGCTTCCACAAAGGTGGGATACTGGGCTAGATGGACCATTGGTCTGACCCAGTAAGGCAGGGGTGTCCAATGTCAGTCCTCGAGGGCCGCAATCCAGTCGGGTTTTCAGGATTTCCCCAATGAATATGCATGAGATCTATTTGCATGCACTGCTTTCAATGCATATTCATTGGGGAAATCTTGAAAACCCGACTGGATTGCGGCCCTCGAGGACCGACATTGGACACCCCTGCAGTAAGGCTATTCTTGTATTCTTATGTTTTAAAAATTAAGGATGAGCAATTGATAGTTGCAGCCTAGGCCAGTAGATTACAAACCAGATGGTTTACGCAAGCATTGAAAAAATTGGTGCAACAGAAATCTGTAGATTTTGTTTAAAAAAAAAAAAAAAGAACTGGAAATCTCATAGCCCAAAGACTAGCCATGTAGCTTTATTTTGCAAAATCTGCAATCGTGTTGATATTTTTGTAGAAAGACCAAGATAAAAGAACATTGCAGTAATCTACAAGACTCCATAGAAAAAGGACAGATCTCGGTACATAAAGCAGACATAATCAAAAAAGGTTTTACCTGTCTTAACAAGTTGCAACTACAGGAAGGCATTTCAAAACACTATTGAATTCTGAGATGCAAATGTAAGTCGGTTATCTATCAGTACCCCAAAAAATTTCACTTGAAACTTAGGAGACAGCAGAGCACCACATATCTGTAGATGCAGTGATAAACTATAAGTGAATTCCTGTACCGTATTTTCACGCATATAACGCGCGCGTTATACGCGTTTTTACCTACCGCGCATACCCCTCGCGCGTTATATGCGTGAGCGCGGTATACGAAAGTTTTAAAACATAGTTCCCACCCCGCCCGACTCACCCCCCCAGCAGGACCACTCGCACCCCCACCCCGAACGACCACTCGCACGCGCTCCCACCCGCACCCACGATCGGAGCAAGAGGGAGCCCAAGCCCTCTTGCCCGGCCGCCTCCCCGACGTCCGATACATCCCCCCCCCCCGGCAGGACCACTCGCACCCCCACCCCGAAGGACCGCCGACTTCCCGACAATATCGGGCCAGAAGGGAGCCCAAACCCTCCTGGCCACGGCGACCCCCTAACCCCACCCCGCACTACATTACGGGCAGGAGGGATCCCAGGCCCTCCTGCCCTCGACGCAAACCCCTCTCCCCCCCAACGACCGTCCCCCCCCAAGAACCTCCGACCGCCCCCCCAGCCGACCCGCGACCCCCCTGGCCGACCCCCACGACCCCCCCACCCCCCTTCCCCGTACCTTTGGAAGTTGGCCGGACAGACGGGAGCCAAACCCGCCTGTCCGGCAGGCAGCCAACGAAGGAATGAGGCCGGATTGGCCCATCCGTCCTAAAGCTCCGCCTACTGGTGGGGCCTAAGGCGCGTGGGCCAATCAGAATAGGCCCTGGAGCCTTAGGTCCCACCTGGGGGCGCGGCCTGAGGCACATGGTCGGGTTGGGCCCATGTGCCTCAGGCCGCGCCCCCAGGTGGGACCTAAGGCTCCAGGGCCTATTCTGATTGGCCCACGCGCCTTAGGCCCCACCAGTAGGCGGAGCTTTAGGACGGATGGGCCAATCCGGCCTCATTCCTTCGTTGGCTGCCTGCCGGACAGGCGGGTTTGGCTCCCGTCTGTCCGGCCAACTTCCAAAGGTACGGGGAAGGGGGGTGGGGGGGTCGTGGGGGTCGGCCAGGGGGGTCGCGGGTCGGCTGGGGGGGCGGTCGGAGGTTCTTGGGGGGGACGGTCGTTGGGGGGGAGGGGGGTTTGCGTCGAGGGCAGGAGGGCCTGGGATCCCTCCTGCCCGTAATGTAGTGCGGGGTGGGGTTAGGGGGTCGCCGTGGCCAGGAGGGTTTGGGCTCCCTTCTGGCCCAACTACCAAAGGTACGGGGAAGGGGGGTGGGGGCGTCGTGGGGGTCGCCAGGGGGGTCGCGGGTCGGCTGGGTTGGGCGGTCGGAGGTTCTTGGGGGGGGCGGTCGTTGGGGGGGAGGGGGGTTTGCGTCGAGGGCAGGAGGGCCTGGGATCCCTCCTGCCCGTAATGTAGTGCGGGGTGGGGGTAGGGGGTCGCCGTGGCCAGGAGGGTTTGGGCTCCCTCCTGGCCCGATATTGTCGGGGAGTCGGCGGTCCTTCGGGGTGGGGGTGCGAATGGTCCTGCCGGGGGGGGGGGGGATGAATCGGACGTCGGGGGGGGGGTGAACGGAGAGTCGGGACAGCGCACGGAGAGGCGGGGCAGTGCACGGAAGTCAGGGGGGTGAACGGAGAGTCGGGACAGCGCACGGAAAGTCAGGGCAGTGCACGGAAGTCAGGGGGGGGTGAACGGAGAGTCGGGACAGCGCACGGAAAGTCAGGGCAGTGCATGGAAGTCAGGGGGGGGTGAACGGAGAGTCGGGACAGCGCACGGAGAGGCGGGGCAGTGCACGGAAGTCAGGTGGGGTGAACGGAGAGTCGGGACAGCGCACGGAAAGTCAGGGCAGTGCACGGAAGTCAGGGGGGGTGAACGGAGAGTCGGGACAGCGCACGGAGAGGCGGGGCAGTGCACGGAAGTCAGGGGGGGTGAACGGAGAGTCGGGACAGCGCACGGAGAGGCGGGGCAGTGCACGGAAGTCAGGGGGGTGAACGGAGAGTCGGGCAGCATGCGCGGTATAATCGTGAGCGCGTTATACCAAAGTTTTTGTGCTTATCATCGTGATTTCTGCGCGCTATACACGTGTGCGCGTTTTATACGGGTGCGTGTTATTTGCGTGAAAATACGGTACTTAAAAACACAATCTTGAATTTTTTGTGCATTAATTACCAGCAAACTATCCTAACACCACTTTTTTCCAGACATTGATTCACAATAGGTAGCCTATCCTGTAGCCTAAGTCCCAAAGGAAACCTGATCTGAATATCCTCTGCATATGAAACAAAATTAGAACCAAATGCATCTACAGGACATATAAACATTGACACCAACACCCCATAGAAAAGATTTTTCCTCATGAACATTTATTCCATGCATCTAAAACCTTTAAACTTGACCTGTAAGAAAAGACTTAAGCCAAGACAAAACATTGCCTCCCCCCTAAACCAACAGTTGCATATCTATGCAGCAGAAGTAGAGGGTCCACCAAATAAAAATATCTTTACAGCACTGCATATATGCATACTAGTGCTTTAGAAATAGCAGTAGCAGGTAAAAAAGCAAAATCCCAATTGAGTATGTGTGAGGTGAATTTTTTTTTTCCCCTTATGGAATGTGAACTAGGTGTGTAAATACTTTAAAATATATTTTTCTAATAGGTTTTTGACTGTTTCATTGTGTTTTTTCTCTGTCAGGCAATACAGATTACAACTTCCCAGCCAAGTTCCTCATCACAAGGTCAGCAGGTAAAGTTTTTCAGTAAAATTTTATTTATATCAAAAAAAAGGAAAAAACCCAAAACAGCATGCAAATGAGGATTCTGATTATAAAGTCTTGTAAATTTTGTTTTTAAAGTTTGTACAGCAAATTTATTTTTTTCCCCCATTTGCAACATACTTTGTACTGAAAGCTGTAACTAAAGCACAGCTAAGCAAGCCCAAGAATCATTAAGTGGGAAATATAATATTACTAATCGGGCTAGTAAATTTTAGGTAGCTACTGATATCTGCTCTTTTCTTCCCACTTTTTGTTACTGGGGTCAATAAGATATTTCAACAGAAGGATGGGGAAAGGGGAGGAGGTTGTGGAAGCATGGAATACCATGAATTAAAAATTTCCCTTTTTAAAATTACTGTATATACTCAAATATAAACCGGGATTTTTGGGCCAAAAAAATTGGCCCAAAAATGGGGGTCCTGGTTTATATTCGAGCCAATACACCCCCTTCCAAAATTATTGCAGGCCGCGGCCATCACCAGGCTCTGCCCCCTGCCCCCCTCCCCTCATCTACTGCCGATCCCCTGTGGAGGTGCAGCGGGCAGGAGCGAACTTTCCAAGTTCCTGCCCCGCTAACTGGCTGCCGTGTCTTAGGCCGCTGAGAAGCACGAGCAGGCGTGTGATTTGGCGCTGCTGCTCGGTGCTGAGCGGCTTCCTTAATGGTTCCTGCAAATTTTCACAAGAATTCACGGGAGCCAGTAAGGAAGCCGCTCAGCACCGAGCAGCAGCACCAAATTGCACGCCTGCTCATGTTTCTCAGCGGCCTCTTTGTTCTTGGTAAAACAATGCAACCATCTCCCAGGTCTCAACTCGGCTCCTTAAGCTTTATTCTCGTTCCTTGGCTACCAGAGCAATATCCTACAGGCAACCCAGAACACAGTTGACTAGTATGAGAGCATGCTGCTATGCCCTGAGCTGCTAGAACATGTTCTCCCACTCGGCATGTAATCTTTGAGTTTTCAAACTTTGATCCTTGGAGGGGGAAAATGAAATTAGAAAAAAATGAAAACAATTGGGGGAATAGAGTATGGTGCAGATGGGCTGAGGGAAAATGAGTGACAGGTTGGAGAAAAGTGCTATAAATGACTTGAAAGGCGGAAGGGAGGGGGAGAGAGCGAGAGAGTATGATGTTGACATGCTGGGAGGAGGAGAGAATGGCTGAACCCTTGCTTTTGATTTGTCCAATTCCCTGCCCTTGACATTTACATACAGACTGGTCATTACTACCATTCCACTACAAGATGTACTTTGTTTCCCCCCCCTTTTCTTTTTTCTTTGCTGGATGAGGGAAAATTTGTTGTGCGTTATAAGTTGAGCACCTCTAATCATTTTCAAAAGCGGGCTCCTATGCTCAGCAGCAAATGTATTCTGGAAAGCTGTGAGGTCTCAAGCAAATTTTGGGGTGAGTTTGGCAAAGTTTGGTCACACAAGAAAATATCTGCAAAGCAGTGACATAGTCATTGTTGCACCTCTTTGTGAAGCAATGCAGGATTGATGTTTCTACTAAGCTAGATAGTGCCTTTGGCAAAGTGGGGATAGAGGGAATTTGTCTTCCTCCCATCCTTTGGTAAATCCCATTGATCTGTACTGATCTAGTAGGATGTAAAAGAAGTTGAAATTTGGTCTAAGCCGATAATTTTTTGTTCTTGTTTCCTGCTAGCTAGAACAATCAGAGCTGCCCAAGGAGACCGAGTGTGCTTGGAGTTAATTTGTTATTGGGCAGCACTTGTCTCCGCTGTTGCTTGTGTTTTTATGTAATTCCTCTTTTCATGTGTTTTGCTTCTCCCCTACCAGAGACCACTATACTTAAAAAAAAAAAAAATCTTTATTTTTTTATTGAAAATCAGTGCATTAAATATACATATACATATTAAATAACTTCAAAATTGCACTTGAATCAATCATCAAAATACTTTGACATTTGCCCCCCCCACCCCAATACCAGAACAAAAAAACAAATGCATTACTTCAGACAAGTAATAAAAATCAGTGTTTTGCTTCTCCCTTTCCAGAGACTGCTGTACTCATCTCGCATCTGTTGGTGACATTAAGGGCTCCTTTTATCAAGGTGCGCTACGGGGATTAGCACGTCGGACATTTCATCACGCACTAACCCCCCTCCCGGCAAGCCAAAAAACTAATGCCTCGTCAATGGAGGCGTTGGTGACTAGCGCGGCAGGCAGTTGAACGCGAGGTATTCCGCACCTTGATAAAAGGAGCCCTAAGAAGTTCAATATCACACACTTTCAAATGTATATATTAGATTTCTACTGTTGGCGCATTGTCGAGAGAGAATAGTTGCAATAACTTATGAATCAACCCCTCGCATTTATTCTAAATATTTTTATATATCTTTTTACATTGAAAATATAGTGTATGTTAAGAATTTATCTTACTGACCTACACATTTGAATGCATTTTGAATTGTATGGTTTTTTTTAGACAGTGGAAAGTCAAACTTAAATAAGGGTATGAAATCCTTTATATGAGGCACTATATAATGAATAATGTTGAGCTATAATGGTGGATTATAGTATGTTTGTCAGCTTAAGGCTTACTTCAAGACAATAAACTCAAAAAGCCAGCTATGAAATTTTACATGTGGGTATATGAGGATAAACTAATTGTACCGTGGCAAGGTAGTATCTCCTATTTGGGTGCGTTATAAAAGTTAGGCATCGGGTCCAATTTTTTAGTCATGGTGAGCTGGCACTTTGAGTTTGGTGAAACCTTCTTTAAATAGTATGATATATTTACCAACTTAAGTAAATTTTGAAAAGGGGATCTGAAGAAAATAAGCATTAAATGAGCTATCTAGCTTGCCTATGATCTCATCTGTGTTTTTATTTATTTATTTATTTTTTGTTTGCTTTATTGCAGGTGCCTGATAACCCACCCAACTATATTCTTTTCCTAAACAACTTACCTGAAGAGACAAATGAGATGATGTTGTCTATGCTCTTTAACCAGTAAGTGTCCAGGAAAATATAATTTTCCTATGAAAACATCTGTGAAGCTGGCCACTCTTTGACATCAAGATAGAGAATGGAATTGTAAGCTAGGAAAAGCAAATATTCAATATCTTCTTTTTTTTAAAAAAAAACAAAACTGTTTTATCCCCCCTTTTAGTAAGCCGTGGGAGAACGTTGGAGCATTTAATGCTCCAGGCCATGGTAGAAACCTCTGCTATGACTTAGTAAAAAAATAAAAAAGGAGGGGTTTATCTTGTTGAAACATAATGGAAAAACATCATACAAGGCTAATGGTTTATTTTTGAAAAGCCCAATAGACTTATTAGAATCTTAGGAAGAGTAATTGAGAGGAGGGCATTCACAAATTAAAATGCAAATGCTGATTACATGGGTTAGTGTTTCCAGTAAATAGTCTCTTTCTTTTTTTTTTCTTTTTTAAATAAGAATGAGTTTGTGAAGACTCAATTTTTACAATGTGTATTAGGAAAATTTGTAGTCTCTGCAAATTAATTGTGCATTCATTGTAAAAGTTAATACACCAGAAATTGACTGGTCGGTTTTATTGAGTTACTTGAATGTGTTGTGAGGCAGGAAGTGGGAAATGGAGTCAGTCTCCATCTGCTGGCAAAAGTGTGTAATACCATCTGTGCCGGTCTAGAGGGTCTAAAACAGTGTCTCTCAAACTGTGTGCCATGGCATAGTTGTGTGTCCTGAAGAGATTCCAGTTGTGCCATGAGAGATTCCAGAATTTTACTTTATTTTTAAAAAATTCCCTTCATAAGTATACACTAGAATAGATGACATGTATGTCATATATGCAAGAGTGTCAATGTTATGAGCCTCTGTATGTGTAAGGATACATCCGCTCAGGCAAGCATCATTCTTTGACGTGATTGAAATCTAACGGCAAATAATTTCATTTTTATTTTTTATGCAGTAATTATCCTAACTTGAGCAACAAAGTAATCAAGGCATTGTTACCGTTTGGATCTTATCTTTGCAAACTTGGATTTTCAGCTCTGACAGAAATTAAATGGAAAAAAAAAGGAGAGTGACTGCAGATGGTGGATGATGAAATGTGTGTTTGCTTGTCAGCTATCGAGCCACATTTTGAGTTAACTTGCACTCAAAAAACAAGTTAATCCATCACATTGATTAGCAATTTTATTCTATCTACTTTAGTTTCACCGTTATTACTGTTACCCATACATAGCTTAAAGAACTTTAAAAAAATAACTCTCAAATTCTTCGTTGGTTTTCTAATTTTATAATTTCCAATATTTGCTCCATTTAATATGCTGAAATTAAAAAGGTTTGAGAGACACTGGTCTAAAGGAAAGTTAAATTAGCAGATAAGACCTAATTTTTCATTCTGTTTTTGAGTTTCTTTAGATTGCTGAACATAGCAAGGGTGGTTCACATTTTTATTATAATTTATAGTTTTTCCTGTTTTGAAAACAGTGCAAAATAGCTGACCGTTAACTGTTATGAGTAGGTTTACACTTCTCCCTCCCTATTCACGGGGGTTAGGGGCAGAGCTAGCCCGCGAATAGGGAAAAATCGCGAATAACTTTTGGCCGGCTTTGACCCACCCTCGGACCTTACCTGGTGGTCTAGTGGTGATGTGGGGCAGGAGCGATCTTCCTGCACTCCTGTCCTGTGCAGAGCCATGCTCCTGAGTTCCCGTGGTCTCATGAGACTATAACAGGAACTCCCTAAAACAGGAACTGCCTCCGATCACCTCCCTCCAAGTCCTAGGGCCATTGTTTTTTTGATGCCAATGAGCGATTCTCGGGGGGGGGGGGGGCCTGGGGAAAAACTCCGGATAATCGAAACCGCGAATAGGGAGGGGGAAGTGTATTTTGTTCTTTAATATATTATAATAGATTAAATGCACTTTCTGTAGATTTTACATCAACAGCTGGCTGAAGAGTGTTTTCCATTGCAATTAATTTTTTTTTTTTTTTTTCCTTTCCTTCTAAGATTTCCTGGATTCAAAGAAGTACGGTTAGTACCTGGAAGACATGATATTGCCTTTGTGGAGTTTGAAGCTGAGGGGCAAGCAGGTGCTGCTCGCGATGCTCTACAGGGTTTCAAGATCACTCCATCCCATGCCATGAAAATCACATATGCCAAGAAATAACATAGACAGAAGTTCTTGCAAGAGTTCTTCTGTGGAATTATTTGTTAACGTTTTTAGTTAACTGAAATTATTTTTTGTTTTTAGATGAATCAACATACCAATGTTACAGATCTCATTTAAGTATGCTGTGGGATTACCATATGACTGACTGCAGAATTTTTAATGCAAAAGTCTTAGTTTTGTACAATAAATATTCAGATTTTCTGTTCATATTCGTGTTTGGCTCATCTGAATTAATTTAGGGAAAAAGTTTTTAAGGCTTAGGTTATTTTGTGTTTGTATTTCATGAATGGACTAAGTTAATATAAGGACTTGTTTAATATACACATAGATACAGACACTGTCCCCAATTCAAATGAATGTTGTACCCACCATGCCATTGTGGAGATTAAGATGGGCCAATCCAACTGCATAATTACAAATGCTAAATATCAAATAGCCTTTACTGTGTAAGTAATTTTGTAAAATTTGTTATTTATGTAATTTTCATTATAGAACCCAAGAAACAAACTTGGTACAGTAAATTAGAATTGGGCCTGATCCAGGCAGGTCCGACGAATTCAGCAAACTAAAATGTGCAGATGGGGGCGATTGGATCGTTTTTCTGTGATCCCCATGCATGTGCAGGCAGTCTGCGCATGCATTTTGTGTCCAGTTGTTGTTTTTTTTTTAACTGTGTTTTTTTTTTCGGGCCCGACTCTCCTGCCTGTTATCCCCGGAGGCGGCAGCCTTTTCCTGGCTGCGGCAGCAGCCTCCTCTTCCTTTTGCCGACACTCAGCTGGTCATGCCCTGCTTTCTGCGCCTTCCCTGCAGTGCGAGCCCATGGGTTTAAAGCAGGGCTGCACTGCGGTGTGCAGCCCAGCTTTAAACCCGCGGGCTCACACTGCAGGGAAGGCAGCAGAGATCAGTCTGGGCGGTGAGAAGAGCTAACAGTTTCAAATTGGCAAAGATCTAATAGAACTTCAAAGGAAAGCGAGAGGAGGGCAGCAGGCTCCTGACCCAAGGAGAAACATGAGATCAGATTCAGGATTTATTGCCGGTGAGCCTGGGATATGAACAAAATAAGGGGTAGAAGAAATCTAAAGACTGGAGGAAGCCAGAAAGTTTGATCGAGGTTTCTCTCAAGAGCAGTACAGATTTTAAAGTTGAAGTGGAAAGTATCACCCTGATTTTAGATAGTAGCTCTTTACAGGCAGGAAACAAGAGGATCAGGGCAGAGCAGGGCGGCATTTGGGGCGAGCAGGCAGGAGACAGATCGGCGCAGAGCAGGAGAGTCGGAAAGACGTTTTCGACTGGTCTCCAGCAGTCGCTTCTTGCGTTGATCAGCCGCCCAGTCGGATCGTGAAATTTGTGTTGTGAATCGCGTTCCTGCCTACTTTGCATGCATGGATTCGAAGCGGATCGCAGGAGAGGTTAGTGAATGGGGCCCGAGGGAAATCTGGTCACAAACTGATCGGTACACTTTGTGAATCTAGCCCAAAATCAAGACAAAGATTTTAAAGGAACCAAATTGTAAGCACTAATACTAAAGAGCAGTTTTGATTCTTATCAGGGTGTAGATATCTTTCCGATCTACTACATATCCATTCCCATTTGCGTTCATTTTCTGCGTGAACACAGACCAGAAATAATTAAGCAGTTTAGCCTTAACCTTATCGGTTTCTGCATATTTGTTCCCTTCACCCTTGGGCCTCACTATGCCATTTTGATACTTATTATAAGTTCCTATATAACTCCTTTCAGTTTCACCCACTGCTTTTCTACTTCAGTTGTTCTATCCAACTGTCAAAATAGCATTTTTGTGCTTCTGAATTTTGATGTTTAGTGGGAAATATCCAAATTGGACTTGGACATCCTTTTCAAAAATGGCCCTCAATATTTCTAAAGTGTAGAGGAGAAGGGAGATTTCATACTTCTAATGTAATAAACTTTGTTAGCAGATAGCTTGAAGACAGATATTCACAAGTACTGTGTCACCTCAAGTAGCGATAATATCACCACACTTAAAAAAAACTGCCTTTCAATTTGCTTTGCTTTCTTTTGGGACTCCTAATGACTAGAAGCTTGAGCTTCCAGCACTTGCTTTCATTCTGAATATTTCAACTGTTAATAAAAGAGCCACTAACCTAACCTTTTTTTGACTGCATACTTTTTTTTTATCCATCCATTTCTCACATCTGTTACCTGACCAGTATGTTAAAAAAAAGAAAACCAAACAAACCCATTTCAGATGACAATTTACTGTAAGCATTCTGTCTGTCAAATTTATGTTTTATATCGGAAGTGTGAGTAGCTGATGACTAAAATACCTTTATAACACCTTTGGTAAAAAGTGAAAAGCACAAGTGTTTGGTAACATGTGCAACTGTTTTAGTCTTTTGATGGCAAGGCTTGACATATGGGTATCTTTTGAGTCTTTCACCTTCCTCTGTGGAATTCTGAGCCTTCCTGAAAGATTGTGAAGTGACAGAAAATGTGCAAACCTGTAGGTTTCTATGGTAATGCATATTCTTTGATTGTATTGTTGAAAGGTGAGCTATAGAGAACTAGCAGCAGTGTGCAGACCAAAAATTTCATTTTTTGTGGTTTCCCATACCATTTATGGGAGCTTTCATTTTGTTCTTTTTCATTCTGGAGGCAATATCAATAGTACATCCTATTGCTAAGCAGTGTGCACTATTGAAAACTCAGAAATAAATCTCTTAAATTTCAGGTTGAAAACAACATAGTACAATATGACAGTGATTTCCCAAATATTTTTGGTTTATTGTGTCTTTACTATTTAAGTGGTTTTTTCACAGCATCCCTAGGTCACAAATTTCCTATCGGGTCTTCTCCCAGGTGCCATTGGTAATGGTGGTGTGGAGTCCTACCTTTGCTCTGGCAATGACATTGTCTGCTTCCTGAGCCATGAACTCCAGGTTGACCGATGCCAGCCCTGCCGTGCATGCTCAGTCCTCAGTCAGCATGGAGCTTGGGGCAACCATTCCATGTGTGCCACAATTTTGAAGGAGGTCTTAAAAATATGCCATGGGTCCCCTGTGATTTTGCTGCAGCACTCAGGGTGCCACAGCATACAGTTTGGGAATCACTGCAATGTGGGAGATGTTGTCTCAAATTGAATAACCCCCAAAAAAGGCAAGCGAGATGTTCAAATTCGACAAACGGAATTGTTTGTTAGTAAATGTCACAAAGTGTAGGTCTCGACTAGGATCCCAGTTTTGGTATCCTAAAATACTGCTTTCAGGGGACAAACCAAATACTGAAAATAAATAAAAATATACATGCATCCATTTGAATACATGCACATACATTTGAATTAAAATGAAAAAAATAAAAGTATATATATGCAGATGTGCACAATATGTAAAATGTGCATGCAGACGTTTTAAAAGAAAGAAGCAATGGAATTTAGAAATATGCATATTTATATTAATCAACATCCTATATAAGGATTAATATAGATAACTAGGTTTGGTATGAATAAATGGAGCACATATTTTTTTTAAAATTATACAATAAAACCTAGGACATGCATGTTTAAGTAAATAAAACCCATACTGAGGAGAACTACATGAATAATATAATGGAAATTAAAAGAAAGCAGATAGGCATAAATGTTAACTGGAACTTGAGTGGCATACAGAACAGAGAGTAGGAAAAAAGAAGACACCATGTGAAAACACTAGAATAAAGACCCATGCCTGAAACAAACTGCAAAGGAGCCTCCGAAGTGTGGAATAGATTGAGGCAAGCAGCAGCAAACAAGGTGGTCCACAAAAGGAAGAAGTACCTTTATGTGGATCTAGACCAAAAACAGTGCACGGAATAAAAAACAAATTGACTGCTTTAGCGTTTTAGTTACTTTCTATCTAATATACCTAGAAAGTAGTGGCAATACAGGTAACTGTATGTAAAAAGATCCACATTAGCCTAGACCTTTCATATGCCAAGACCTGGTTTCCTTAGGACACAATTCTCTACCATGTTAGCCAGAGCACCATCTCAGGACCTGGAGTTTTTTCTTTTGCCATGGACCAAATAACAGCGTCCAGTTGTGCATGATCCAAAGATTTATGTTTGTTTATTAAGATTTGATATACCACTCCAGCATGTCACTGACCTAAGATTCAGCAATTGATTAAAGAAAGGAACTCCATTAAAGATAGGAAAGATACGTATATCCTAACAAGCAATTAATGAGGTTGAAAACAAAGATTACATTAAAAATAAAAATACCAGTTAGTTATAAATTAAAAGATTAATTAATTATAATTAAATTAATTAGATAAAATAAATTCCAACCAGATGGAGACAAAGAGACCCCTCAATGCCAGGAAAGTATGGCAGGCAAACAGTAAAGGAGCCATTAAAATAGCATTATCTTCATCAGATAGTGTATTATGAGGCAGGTCTGACAGAAATGGCCCAAATAGTGTTTGGTCTGATGTATATAAAAGTGTTGAAATTGAGACAAATGTCTTTATTGTTCAACCAGACATTGCCAGAATCATCTTTTATGGCAGGAGTCAACATATTTTCAGATTTTAGTTTTACATATTCAGCTAATTGGTGACCACTTTTGTTTATAATAGCATAATAATATGCAGATTTCATAAATACCTTTTCAGCTGCAGAAATACTAAGAAGTAGATTGTACTCAAATCTTAATTTTTGAAGATCGAGGGAAGAGGTATCAGATAAACTTATGTAGATCTGCAGATCTTAGTTGCTGTTCTAGAGAAGTTAGGCTTTCATTTAGGGCTCTTTATTAAGGTGCATTAGGGCCTTAATGCGCGGAATAGCATGTGCTAAATTGCCGCGTATGCTAGACCTTAATGCCAGCATTGAGCTGGCGTTATTCTAGAAGCGTATCACGTGGTGTAGCGCGTGGTAATTTTGTGTGTGCGCTAAAAACACTAGCGCACCTTAGTAAAAGGAGCCCTTAGTTCCATTTTTTGGATGAATATGAGATTATAGCACCTCTAATAAAGGCTTTAAAAGCATCCCAGGTATTAATTCAGGTGGTATCTTCAACCTTGTTAAATTTAAAAAATTCCTTAATATTTTGATTTATATCAGCAATAAACTTCTCATCTAATAGTAAGGAAGAATTGAATCTCCAAGTACTTCTATTTAATTTTGCAATGAGATTTTTAAAGGTGAGGAGTATAACGGGAATGATCTGGCACTGGTATTTTCCCAACGTCAGACGAATCCAACCTAGTCGCCAAATGACAACTTAACAGAAAAAAAGTAAATCTTGGAGTAAGAAGAATGTGGGGACAAATAGAAGGTGAACCCAAGATCCTCTTGATGTAATAATCATCATGGATCAATTGGTTTCAAATAGAAGAGGAGTTCTTGTAATCTGTGCCATGACTTAGATTTTTTTATAAGGAACTTAAGACTTCCTGTCCAACTGTGGATTCAAAATTAAATTAAAGTCACCCCCTATAATACATAGCATTTCACCAGAAGATGTTATCAGCCAATGTATAAAAAAAAAAAGATGGACAATCAACATTGGGTGCAGAAAAATGTATAACTGTGACAGGAATGTTATATAAGGCTAAGGGCTCCTTTTACTAAGGTGCGCTAGCGTTTTTAGCGTATGCAGGATATTACCGCGCATTACACAGCTAGAACTAACGCCAGCTCAATGCTGGCATTAAGGTCTAGCACGCGTGGCAATTCAGCATGCGTTATTCCGCACATTCCACCAAGTCTGACCAAATCCGTTGTAAATCCGATAAATTTGTTGTAATTAATTCTGCCCTCTTCATCTACGAAGTTGGCTAACTTGTTGTAAATTTCCCTTTTCATCTGCCAATTTTTGGCTACAGTTGTTGTTAATCCGATAAATTTGTTGTAAATCTACAAGTCTATGCGGATCCTAATCTAATTTAATGTAAACCGCCTAGAACTCGCTGGGTATGGCGGTATATAAGAATAAAATTATTATTATTATTATTAATGCCCTAACGCACCTTAGTAAAAGGAGCCCTAAGTTTTAGTTTAGGTTAACCATCTGTATCAATGGAGTGTGAAGTGATAGCAATATCTTGCCTTTTCTGTATAATTGTAGCTAAACCATTTTTCCCCCACAGCTGGAGCATATAGGGCTGGGTAGGCCCATTTTAATGTCAATTTAGAGGACTCCATATCTGATAGGTGTGTCTCTTGTAACAGTAAGATATCTGGGCCAAATTTTGCAGCGTAATTCAAAATTTTACATTGTTTTATTGGATTGTGGAGACCTTTCACATTTAATGAAAAACAAGCAATAGGCATTCCGATAGGTAAAAGAAACTGATGATACTGTATAAACATCCAATATGTGCAGTGATTAGTAATATGGATAAGATACCGATAAGAGTATACTTTTGATTGCAAAAGTAAATTATAGGAGCACTTATGCGATCACATATAACAAGAACAGCACAATCATAGATTGATATGGGTAATGAAGCCTGCACTGAAAACTCAGAGGGATTAGATCCAGTGAAATTAACATGAAAATAGGTTTGAAATCGTCCAATAGGTATTGGACCAAAAGGAGTACTACTGAGATACTAAATAGATTGAAATAAGAACTGCACAGAAAACATATTATTTGTAAACTGCAATGTGAGGCAACAATAAAAAATTATATGGTCAGAGAAAATTTAACAGATAAACCTTCATTGATATATAGATAACATTCCACGTTTTATCTATAGGTCTGAGGATGTTTCACGCTTGATTACCTTGTTGGGTGACATTGGCTCATTACTCTTGTTATAGGCTCGTCCTAATTGAAAGAGGAGTGAATACTGAGGACCTTTTATTAATTTTCAATGTATTGATTTTTAATTTTGTATCTGGCACTTTAGACTTCCCAGTGGCAATAAGGTAATTTGGGGAGCCCTGAAAACTGACAGCCTCCTCCTTCTCTAGGAGTTTGCATTGAGACAGCTCAGAATCAAACTGTGTTACTGACGGGTGCTGGATGTGGTATTGCACCTGATCCAGGATATGCTATTTTTAACTCGAAACTCTTCATTTAAAACATTCAACCTGTGGCTTCTAAATAATCACCAGTATATATCTAACTATGCACCCCAATATTATCAATGGTGATTGTAACTTCTTATATTTGGTTTTTATGGATCCTCAGAAGGCCACTCTGAGCTTCATATCTTATAGCTCAATTTTGCTGCCAACATCGTCATAGAACCGTGTTATAATCAATAACTATTTTCTTCTTAGGTTTTTATATTCCAAAATCAATTTATCAAATTATGAACTTTTTTCAATTAATTTTATCCATGCATAACTAAAATTCATTGCATCTCTTCACTTACCTTATGATTAAGATGCAGATTGAAGCATATCAGCGTTTACTCCACTGAGAGAGGTTGGGAGAGGCGACCCGTTCAGTGGAGTAAAAGCTGATATTCTACAATCTGCATTTTAATCATAAGATAAGTGAAGAGATGCAATGAATTTTAGTTATGCATAGATAAAATTAATTGAAAAAAGTTCACAATTTAATAAATTGATTTGAAAATATAAAAAATCTAAGAAGAAAATAGTTACCGGTATTGGTTATAAAATGGTCCTATGACGATGTTGGCAGCCCAAGGCCCCCGTCCTCCTCATGTGTGCCATGGCACGTAGCACATGGACGTTCCTCAGCCGACCATCCAGCACAAACCTGGCATGATACAGGGGTAGAAAGGTCTGATGAGTTCATAAATAAATGATTTTAAGTAAAATCAAGTATTTTGATGCAGATAGATGCTTTTTAATCAAAATCAGGAAATCTAATATGGCTGCTGTACCAGCATTTTGGCACCAAAAAACAGTCTGGGAAATATACAGCATGTTATAAAAAAATAAAGGGATGGGGATTTTGGAGGTGGGGGACCCTATATATAGACCCAGAAACCACCAAAACTGACATTTGGAGACCCCCTGATTTTCCCATAGGCTATAATGGCCTTATCGTGCTGTGCTGTACTGGTGCTATAACCTGCTTCAGCTCCCACTGCAGCTGGATAGTGGAGAAGAGCCTTGCCTCAAACAAGTAAATCCTCAGACAAGGACCAGAGCCCCCAGGGGCCAAATAGCCTGAGTTCAAGTACCTGATAAATCAGGAACAAACCTTGTTCCCAGGGGAACGATCCCTGAGCTTCTTAACTGTTAGTGCAGGCTGGCTTGAAAGGTTCCTTTATGGTTGCCCTGCCAGCAGCAAACAGCTCGTCAGAGGGTCTGCTTCCTCTCCCATACAGAGCTGCCCCAGGATCACTTGGCACTTCTTGAGCACCACAAGCCTCAAAGTTGGATAAATAACCTGAAAATAATAAAAACTTCTCAGTGCAGATCAGAAAGATACCTTCCAGCTTGCTTTCAGAAGGAAAAACTGAAGAGAGGCGGTATAGGCCACTGAGGAAGGAGGCGGAACTGAAGAAAAATTGTATGAAACCCATCTGCAACAGCTCGTGGTTGGGGGGGGGGGGGAAGTAAATCCACTTGTCAGGACTCATATGCCTTGTGTAATAGAAGTTTGTTTTTTTGCCATCCAAATCCGAACTTCACTAAAAACTTACTAAAAAGGTACTAAAAACTTAGCATGGTTTTAAATCAGAGTTGCAAAGAATTAGTAAGAGTGGATGCTGAAAAATTCTCAGCTCAACCAAGAAGGGAATTACATGGAGCCATGAAACTTACAAGTTATTCCACATATTCAACACACTTGGCACATCGTGTCTGAAGTTTCTGTAACCCTCCCCAAAAAAATGCTCTAATGTTTGGTCACTGAAATACTGCTCCGCTGCTGCAATCTCCTCCAAATCACCTAAAAATTATTGCCCTTTCAAACTCTTTTTAAGGTTTGGAAACAGAAAATAGATGGAACAAAATCTGATGAGGAGGGTGGATGGTCTATGAACTGAAACCCTAACTGCATCAAAACATCCATTGTTTTGCCAGCCTTGAGAGCAGGTGCATTGTCTTGCAAAAAGAGGACTCCTTTCTGCAGCTTCCCTCTCCTTTTTTCTTTCAATGCCTCCTTTAATCAACACAGCAAGTTACAGTAGTATTCTGCATTAACTGTTTGGGCCCAGGGCAGGATTAATTCATCGAGGTCCCCTAGGCACACAAGTACACTGGGCCCCCTGCCCCGCCCCACCCCACCATGCGCCTAGACGGAAACAGGAAGCTGTGTCAGAGGGAAGCTTTGGGCAAGCAGCACCGCTTGCACAATTACAGCTCCCGTTGCCTTTCTTACCTGTGCTGCTTGCTTGTCTTACTTTCTGTTGATGGGGGGAGGGGAGGGTGCATTGCCGATCGGGGTGGGGCCCGTGTTGCTGACTGTGGGGGGGGGGAGGCGTGTTGCTGATTGATGCTGGAGGGGTCCATCGCTGTTTGGAAAAAAACAATGTTGATGCCCTCCTTCATCGGGCCCCCCTGACCATTTCAGGCCCTAGGCACATGCCTACTTGGCCTATTGGTTAATCCTGCCCTGTTTGGGCCCTTGGAAGATAGCACAGGCCAACAAAAAGAAAAAGTTTTTCTTGGTGCCTTGAGTTTCTGATCTGTTCCTGGGGTTATTTGGAGCGCTGATTCAAAAAATTGCTTTGGATAGACCACATCAGCTCTTGTTTCTTAGATATGGTTATGGGATAGTAGATATGCCTTTGGGATAGTAGAGCCAAGCATGAACATGGATCAAAGGAAAGATTGGCCTCCAAGGGAATATGTGGTGGTTGGAGGACAAATAGCTACAGAGGTAAAATAATGCTCAGAATTTAGGAAGTTGGTTGGGCTAAGAACCTTTCAGCATCCCCTCATAATTGGATGCCACATGCATACATCCTATACTTGATTCCAAGTGTCTTTCAAAGCAATCCCAAAAGATGAAGGATCCTGCAGAAAAGAAAGATCCTGAAGCACTGAGATCTGTTTCCAGGTGGGCTTAGTTTTTCCTTCCTTATTTGCTGCCATCTATCCATCAGGGCCACCTATAATATGTAATTGCAGTGTTGATTGTAAAAACATCAGCTTCTTCAATTATGGAGAGCCAAGAACACTGAATGACCCCACAAACCCCATCTAGAGCAGTCCTGATTCAAAATAGACGCCAATAAGATCTCAGCGCAATGATTCCTTTGAAAGTCACACTGAAAAAGGTCTAATGTGGTATGATCCTTCAGGAAATCCTTAATTACCTTATCCGATGTAGGCAAACTGGAAATTGGGCAATCACTTGTCAGCTAAGAGGGAGCATTTTTAAAAACTGGAAATGTTGCATACACTACAGCTCTTTTTAAGTTTAAAGAAAAATGCAGGCTTTTCCTAATTATGACAGGGATAGCCATGCAAATGATACCCCTCATTTGGAAAAATTGTGACCGCCTCAACTTTCCTTTATGGTGGGTCAGTTTATGTTTGGTTTACAAATATGAAAAGATGAATGCTGATATGTTGGGGCATAGCAATTTTTTTAAAATTTGGTTTGGGGGCCATTGACATCCTTTGTTACTTCAACATAGTTGTCTTTTATTTTATTTTTGGTTTATTTTTATACATATCCAGGACGGGGTGGGTGGGAGGGGATATCTTTTTGGTTTATGCCTTGACTAAATTGTTGGATGGGAGGGGAGGGATATTTTTCTTCTGCATTGTTATTGATAGAATTTAAGTGCTTATGTTGATTATGAATGTCTGGATAATTTCTGGCACTTTGTAGTTGTTTGAAAATTAATAAAGATTTTTTTTTTAACCCCTGTCTGTTGAAGAAACATTTATCAACATATAGAAAATAAGTGCAAAAAGGACAGGGCTATACTGAACTATGAAAATATTTCATCTCAGAAATTGTCATCTTTAAGGATGATTACACAAAGCTTATGCCATAGAATTGTTTGGTTATTTGAGAGGTCATCACCTTTTCTCATAAGGGAAGTACAATAGATCTGAGTGACTACCAAATAAATAATTGAATACATGCATCCCAGGAAATGGAAAAGGGGCTTTGGAACTGTGGGATCATTGCTGAAAAACTTGGTTTGGCTAAGAGCTTGTTTTAGAAGTTGCAAATAAATTGTGTTGGCATTACTTTCTATGCGTGTGTTGCTAATGATACAAATGTTGGAATATTTTTTTTTGCATATAAGATGCTGTTTTACACATGAATAAGGGCTATTAAAGAATTATCCCACATGGTTTGCATGTAAAACTACCCAAGATGCCAAGAATGCATTCAATCAGTTAGTAGATACGTTCTGGGGTGAAGTATAGGAGGCACACGATCCTGAAATGTGCAATAATTGGGTGCTAACAATTATTGGCACCAATTAGTATTTGCATGCTTATTTGGCTGCACACTATTCAATAAGTCAAATGCAAGGTGCTGATAGGGAAGGCAAAGAGGGGCCTTGAAAAGAAGATTATGTTGCAGGCAACAACACCTAGTAAGAACTTTTTTTAGGTTTATTAGAAGCAAGAAGTCGGGAAAAGAATCATTTGGACTGCTAGATGATCGTGGGGTAGAAGGGGCACTCAGGGAAGACAATGAATGGAGGGATTAAATGAATTCTTTGCTTTGGTCTTCACCAAGGAAGATATAGGGGAGATACCGGTGCCAGAAATGGTATTTAATGCTGATGAGTCAGAGAAACTGAAACAAATCTTTGTAACACTGGAAGATGTAATGGAGCAATTTGACAAATTGAAGAGTAGCAAATTGCCTGGACCAGAAAGTATATATCCCAGAGGACTGTTAGAACTGAAAAATGAACTTGCAGAGCTATTACATAGTAAATGATGGCAGATATAGACCTGAACAGTCTTTTTTTTCTTTATAATCCAGCATAGTACTGGAAGACTGGAGAGTGGCCAACGTGATGCCAATTTTTAAAAAGGGTTCCAGAGGTGATCCGGGAAATCAAAGACTAGTGAGTCTGATGCTGATACTGTGCAAAATGGTAGATACTATTTTAAAGAGCAAAATTATAGGATATATACTGTACATATGCATGGATTAATGAAAGAAAGTCAACATGGATTTATTCAAGGGAAATCTTGCCTCACCAAACTACTGCATTTCTTTGACTAAATTTGTGAAATTATAATAATGTATTTATCTTATATTTCCTTTTGTTCATGTACCTTTACACATCCATGGAGGGTGGAGGGGGGGGGGGGGAGGTTGAAGGGAGGGGAATAAATATTGATGGGGACATTTGGGTAACTTTATTCTTTATTTATAATATATATTATGTTATATTATGTTATTATTACATGTAAGATAACTATAAATCTTGAATGTTGTATATGTTACCTGTACAGATATTAGTGTAATATATGTAATACCTACTGTTTGTCCAATTGTATGACATTGTTTTAGATTAAAAATCAATAAAGATATATTAAAAAATGGTGAATAAACATGTGGATAAAGGTGAGTCAGTTGATATTGTGTTGTGTATTTGGATTATCAAAAGGAGTTTGACAAAGTACCTTATCAAGTTTCAAGTTTATTCAAAAATTTTATAAACCACCCAATCGGCCTTCTAGCCTGTGAACATTATGGGGGTAATAATCAAAACAGAAAAACGTCTAAAAAAGCGCACAAGTCGGGGTTTGGATGTATTACCCGGCAAAACGTACAAGTAACCATAATCAAAGGTCGGCCAGCTGCACGTCCCACGCCGCAAAACGTCGAATGTAAGTCGTCCAAATTAGGGGTGTTCCAGGGGCGGTCCGAGGGCGGGTTTAGGCCCCAAACGTACAAATACGATAACCAAAGCCACATCAGTTTGCTCAGTACGTTCAAAGTAGCGTTTTGACTTAGACCTGTTTTCACAACGTCTAAGCTATTCCAGCGTGTGTCGTGCAGTCTACAGGTAAGGGAAGAGTGTGTAATATCGTGTCTGTATACCCCCTCACTCCCAACATCTCTATCTCAACCTCCCCACGTATGTTCTCACCCCACATTTCATCCAGCTCTGCAAACAACCCTCTCTCATCCTACCTCCTATCACCATCACCAGCTCATTCTCTTACATCTATTACAGCTTACTCATGCACTGTGGTCTCTATTGTGTGGCATGAGTGGGCTGTTTCACCACCTGTCTCAATCCCTGGAGGGCCTGTTTAGCCTGTAATGAGCTCTGCTTTCTTTGCCAGGTTCTTTCCGTGTGGTCCATGGAAGGGATCAATGTGGTCATTGCTGTGGAACTCCTTCTGCAGGAGGAGATGGAGAATGACAGGCCCCAACATTGAGTGCACCGTAGGAGGCAGTTTAGGGGGCGCTCCAGTTTCTTTGAGCTCACCGACCAGCAGTGTGTGGAGCGATACCGATTCGACAAGGCCACCATCCAGGATCTTTGCCTCCAATTGCAGCCCCTGCTACAGGCCCCCACTTGCAGTAATTACCCAATCCCAGTGCATCTAAAAGTAACAACAGCCCTCGCTTTCCTGGCAACTGGGAGCTTCCAGTCTGTATTGGCCTCCAGCACTGGGCTCACTCAACCTGCCATTTCCAACTGCCTCACTCAATTTCTTAATGCCTTCCTAACCCTCACCCGTGACTACATCTCCTTCCCCACCACTCCCCAGGCCCTACAGGACACTATGAGGCGGTTCTACAATGTGGCACAATTCCCCTCCATCATCAGAGTGGTAGACTGCACTCATATTGCCCTGAGACCCCTCGGGCGGAGGAGGCCAGTTACCGGAATAGGAAAGCGTTCCACTCCATGAATATGCAGGTGGTGTGCAATTCAGAGGGAGAGATCCTGGATGTGTGTGCCCGATAACCTGGTTCCACACACGACTCCTATATAGTGCAACATTGCGGCCTCCACAGGAGAGCAACCCAGGGGGAGTTCAATGGGGCTTGGCTTCTTGGTAAGCACCTCAGGGACACAGCTACCCTGTTCCCCCACCACCCCAACACTCTCCTCCTGCACCTGCAAATCACTGCCACTCATCATTGTTCTCTCTATGTGTGATAGGTGACAGGGGGTATCCGCAGCGAGTCTGGCTGATGACTCCGATTGTCCACTCTCATACTGCAGCTGAGGAATACAACCGGCATCACAGAGCCACTAGGAGCATCATTGAAAGAACATTTGTCCAGTTAAAAAACCGCTTCAGATGCCTGGATCGCTCGGGGGGCCAGCTGCTGTACAGGCCTGAGAAGGTGGCTCACATCTTTGTGGCATGCTGCATGTTGCATAACCTTGCACTACGCAAACAGCTGCCACTGCCGGATCCCCCACAGCAACAACCTGATGCTGATGATGACGAGCCCCCTCCACCCCCCACACTGCAGAGCTGAGCAGAGTGCCGTCCACAAAGGGTTCAACGCCAGGCACCATCTAATACAGACCCACTTCGTGTGACATGGATGGTGTACCCTAGCCACCTGACACTATATCAGCCAGTGCCATTTAACTGGGCTGCAAAACCAAGTCAGCTTCAGTGTACATAAACTGAAGCTGGAAAACAGCACTGACAATAGTCAGCTTCAGTGTACATAAACTGAAGCTGGAAAACAGCACTGACAATAGGTTCCTCTCCAAAAACACCTTTATTATCCCACATAATGTGCAAAACACCACCCCCACCCCATACACAAACAACTGCAGCCCCCACTTCCTTCCCCTTCCCTCACCCACGTGGTCTCCCACGGCCCCTGACAGCCCTCCCAGCTCCCCCTCTAGGTAGAGATGTGGCCTCTGGAACAACTGGCACCACATCAGTGTCTGAGCTGCCACTCTCACTGCTAGAGGTTGTGTGTGGTCAAACGCTGGCCATCTTAAGGGAGCCGAGGAAGACAAGCATGGAACAGGCCCCAACACCTGGGGGTGCTTGGTTTTCTGTGTGGCTTTGTGGCCGGTTGGCACTGAGCCAGTGCTGGAGGGTGGTGCAGGCACCTCATCAGTGTGGTGGCTTGTGGAGGGGGTACGGTGTGCAGCTCGCAGCTCACTGCGGAGGCATTCCAGCTTGCCAACGATGGCAGTGTTGGTATGCACAAGCTGGCGCAGAAGGTCATTCGTCTCCCGTTGGGCCTCCACTCCCTGCAGTTTCACCTCCACTCCCTGCAGTTTCGCCTCCACAGCCTCTCTCAGCAGCTGGAGCTTCTGCTGGCGATACCCCTCCAGGGTCAGATTCTGGCCCAGTAGCTTCTGGGCCAATCGAACCAGGTGTTGATGCTGGCGACTGGGTGCCCTTCAGTGGCCAGCCTGGCCTCCCTCACTGCCGTCTTCAGTCTCGCCAACCACAGTGGCAAACTGCTCAGGTGGTGGGAGAATTGGAAGGTCCTCAGCTCCACTTGCAGGCTCCTGTGTGAGGGTGTGCTGGGACCCCTGAAGCTCCTGCTGGCTGACTGTAGCTGGCTCTTCCTGCGGAGTTGATGTGTCCATGCCACTACCGCAGGGCTGCTCCTCATCAGAGCTGGCATCTACATAGGGGAAAAGCACATATAGATGTCACCGCATAGCACAGGTGCGCGACCTATGTGTGGGTGAGATGAGTTGCCAGTAACATGCATCACAAAGGTGTAGTACCACGTAGCCAGCAACCATAGGGCGGTGTGTTGGTGACAGTATGAAGCGGATGAACGCAGTGTATGTGCAGACACCTTTCGTGACCACACCTGCTGATCATAGCAAATGCTCCAATTTGTGAGTATAAAAGTGTTGGATTCTAATTCCATGCTGTGGCATCAGCAGTACCAAACAGGTGTTATGTGAAGGACTGAACAGCAGGTGTACTCACTGGCCCTTTAGAGGGGTAGAGGAAGGCGGATGTAAGAGAGGGCTCTCAAAATATGGGACATAGCTGTGAGACTGGGGATGAGGACAGGTACTTACCAGAAGGCTGTGCAAGTGGGGCAGCTGAGGTGTGCTGGGTGCCCACACCATAGGTGGAGGATACTGATACAAAGCTCAGCACCAGCTGCTCCCTGGGGCTGAGGTCTGACATGTCTCCATCCGGAGGCCGGTTCTCCAGCTTTGCTCGCACCTCCCTTTTAATGGCTCGCCATTTCTTTTTGCAGTCCTCCACATCACGCTTATGGTGGTGGACTGCATTGAGGCGGTGAGCAATTTCGGTCCACAGCTTGCTCTTAGAGTATGCCCCGAGTCTTTCTCCCTGGGGCGAGAAGAGGCGCTGGTGGTGAGTGTGGACCTCCTGCACCAGCAGTTTGGTCTCAGCCTGGGTGAAGTTAGGCTTTCTCGACATGGTTTTCAGTGCTTTGTGAGCCATGGTGTCAAAGTACCCACACTTTTGATAATATGAAGTTAGACGTATTTATACACAATTAAGCACATGCAACAAGCCGTACGTTAGACGACCTGACGTAATACATTCATCTGGTCGCTTATGGACAAATCCGAAAGACATCTAGCCCACGTTCCTTGGAACGTTTAAATTCTGAGGGCTGTGATACATCTACATCACCACGAACTTCCGTCTCCTGTCTGTTCGGAGACACCTTCCTATCTACTGTTGCAATCTGCACTCATTTGCTGAATGTTACACATTACATGGGCTGCCTTTTCAAGCCTGTGGCTGTACTCAGGTAAGCAAGTATTCCTGCTTCAACTATGATGTTTGGAATGCTCATAGTAATGTCTGGGGCTCACGTTGCTGGTCACCCTCTGGAAAGGCTGGAAACAGCGTATAGAAGAAGAGTGGGGGGGGAAGAGGCACTCTTTATTGGGGGGGGACACACCTCTTCCCTGTCCCTGTCCTCCATCCCTGCCTGGGGGGGCTTCCTTATCCCACAATGCCACATCCTTCCTCCAATGATTGCTTCACCTCACCCCCCTCCCCTCCCCTGGGATACCTGCCTTATACACCCCTGATCCTGGCCACAGGTGTATGTATGGCCGTGTTGGTGGGTATGCTGTTACAGCTTTTAGGTGTCATTGGGGGGGGGGGGGGGGAATACCTTCTCATTTTTCACAGCTCTGCTTCCTAGTGCCTCACCTTGCACATGTGATGCTCTTATGGCATCTACCTGATTGCATATGATTCCCAGCATTGCAAAGCAGTCACCAGCTGTCCTGTACATGACTCCTCAGGCCTAGGATGTCCCGTCAGTCTAGGGTTAGCACAGGCCTCTAGAATTAGGGGGAGCTATTTGCGCTGTCAGGTGGTACATGCATTGCAAATCATGGAACCCACAGGTCTATGTCTCTCCCCTCATTCTAGACATCTTACTAACACAACCTCTGTCTCAGGTCCTGCATGTGACATGGTCTCATCCATATCTCACTTACAAGATGGGCACCTTCCCACTTTCAGTAGGCTGCCTGACCTTTTGTTAGGTGCAGGTCAGTGACATGACATCAGGGAGCACACATGACACCCAGTTTAGAGGTAGATATCTGTTATTTATTTACTTCTGCTTTTGTTTTGTCATGATTCATATATAAATGCATACACCTTTGCTGAGGTAGACATGAATGCTAGACCACCTGGTCACAATAGACTGTCATAGAACATTCACCATACATATATGTACGCTTTATGAGAAAACACAATATCATACTTATGGTAACAACATGGCACATGCCAGGCTGATTGGCCCAACATGCCTGAAACTGCTCCGACCTGTGCAAAGTAAGCGAGCAGTTCTCAGCCTCACATACTTTTTTATTTGTAAGGGACAGCAAATATCTGTGAGGGCTGTCCTGCTGCAGCAGCCTCTGTCTCCAGAGGTTGTGGCTTCTAATCTTACTGCTGCTCCCTGTACCCCTGGCCTGGTTACATCATCATCCTTTGGCCCATAGGTTAGGCAAACTATCTGTCACCTCAAATATGCAGCCTACCATTCCCACGTTTTCAGTGTCACTCTTTGGGCCTCCACACCACATGCCATCTGATGGCAGGGTCTTTTCATTTCACTGCATACCTCTTTTCCACTGATATGGGATAGGTACCCCATATTGCATATAACACTGTCCCACCATATGCATGTCTTCCTACCCTAGGCATGGGGGTGAAAACACACCTTCGGTGCAACTATTGCACACCTTAGCCATCAATGTACAGTTTGCATCTGTACATCACATCTCAGCACTTGCAATCATTGGCAGAGAATATGGTGACAACATTGTAGGCGACAACCTGTAACATGCAAGTATGTCCCAATGGGATACAGTAGGTAAAGTCCCATGAATATGCAAAGGAGTGCCCGTGTGATGTTTTTTTCAGTCATTGGATATCTGCCAGCTACTTGTGAGATGTCAGGGACACTGTTGGTAACATGATTGGGGCCTCAATGGTCCATTGCCACCATGGCCCTCAGGTCTGCCCCTTCGGCTCCTACACAGGCTCCTGGAAGATGCCTACCAGCTGGCGCAGGAGCCTGACAATCTCCGCCAGGGCCTCCATTGTCTCCCGCCTCCCCTCCTGCAGTTCAGCGTGCATATCGGCCACAACGTTCAGTAGCTGTTCATAGGCCTCAGGAGGGGGAGGAACAATTGGGGCCGCTGGCTGCACATCCCGGGTTGGGGCTGGCCCTGCTGCCTCCATCGCCACCTCCTCATCCCCTTCAAGAGGGGGCATGTCTGCATAGACATCGGGGACCTCCCATGCTCCCTGCTCCTCCACCATGTGCTCTGGCACCACCTCCGCCACGCCCTGTGCCACATCCTGCACCTCTGCCGCCTGGCCCTCCTCCTCCACATCTGACACCTCCACTATGTTGTCATGTGGCAGACTCTCCTCAGATGCAGAGTAGCCTTCCTCCTCATCTGCTGCTTCTGCCTCTGCCACTGCCTCCCTGGCAGCCTCGAGGCACATATCCTGCACCACCTCCTGGGCTAGGCCCTCCGCAGCATGCTGTGCACGACCTGTGTATGGACAGAATATGATGTTAGGGTAACCATAGCATGCATAGCTTTTATACTACATACACATTTAGCTATCCCCCCATCCCCACCCAACCCATTGACACTAGGTGGGAGACAGGTCAGGCCAGTTTGTGAACACATATGTAAACTACTTTCTATGTTCAGTGACACCGGTATACATCTAAACAAAAGGTGGCCAGGCTTATGCAGGTGACACTGAGTGGCCTTGATGTATATGTTGACACAGTGGCCTGACCAGCATCTCATCACCAATAGGTTGCATACCAGAACAGCTGCCAAAGAAGAGCACATTTACAAGAAGGTGAGCGTTGAGAGGTAGCAGACATGAGATGACATAGAATAGAGGGTGACAGGTGCAACTATGAAGCACACATGATGCTTAGATTCTGATCGTGTCTCTCTGAAGCCCCTCATACCAAGGGATATATGCCTCCACAACAGCAGGCCTGACATTGGTCTGGAGGTATGAGGGTGACCTCCAGAGCAACATGTGGCCGGCAGCCTCTGAGGCCTATATCCCTTGTTCGGGTATGCCTCCTTGACAATGCAGATGAATGCTGTGAGAGGCCTCAGAGAATGAGCATTCAGTATGCTATCAGCACCGATATCAACTGCAGAGATATTCATCGAGCTGACCATTAGCTCCCGTTCCTCCATTATAGCTTTTTTGCATCTGAGAGTCACCTCCACGTTTCAGGATTTCTGGTATTTATTACAAGGCAGCTGTCATAACTGTGCTACTGACTTTAGTGTTTTTTGTTTGGGGGGGGGCTGCCACTTACGTCCAGCTCGGAGGCGGTGTCTAGTGCGCCGGATGAGGGCTGGGTTCTCCCGGTGGACTCTGCGCCACCTGCGCCTCAGGGACTCGAGGTCCCGGTACACACCATAATGCCTGGAAGAAAGATATGGTGGAGAATACGGTCAGGTGACAATCCTTTTCAAACATATGCAGCGTTATGAAGGCACTGAGCACATCACATCTGTCATGTAGATTCTGATGAGGTAGGGGCCTGTCCAGGTATTAAACATCTGCCTGCCAAAATATTGTTATCCTTCATTATCTATCTATGTTTCCTATATATATATATATATATATATATATATATATATATATATATATATATATATATATATATATACATATATATATATATATATATATATATATTTATATTTATATATATATATATATATATATTTATATTTATATATATATATATATATATATCTTTTTTTATGCAACACAGAATAAGCAAGCAGGTCCTTGACAAATGGGGGTGGGAGCAATAGGTGACAGGTTAAGTGACTAGGACACACTGGCTACATAGTGTTTTGTATTGGGGTGGTTCTCACCTATGCAGGGTGTCCCGTATTCTGGCCCAGGCCCTCATGGCGACGTTGCGGGGTGGCCTCCTGCCATTGTGGCCAAACATCCGTGCCTCATACTGGATACAGAGCTCCACTAATGACTCTGTCTCCGCTAGGGAGTAGTTGGGCTCCCTACGCTCCACCATCACACCCGCACGCACTCACAGAAGCTCTCACACACACACTCCCACACCCTCTCCCACACTCACCCTGGTGGCCACACACTCTTCCTGGCACGCCCTTCCTCACTACACTATCTCTCACTCCCACAATTGCTCACACTGTCACTCCTGTCTGTCTCCCTTACAATCTCTCTCACTTGCTCTCACACACACACTCACAGAAATACTCTCCAATCACTCGATCCCACTCAGTAATCAATTTAAACTCTCCTAACCTCCACCAAACTCCAACCACTCTCTTACTCCTCACTAAACTCCTACTACACCCACAAGGGTCGCACTTCCACGTGGTGGTTTATATATGGGCATGCAGGACGTTGTTGGGGACAGTGGGACATCAGTGGGACATGTGCCAGGCCAACTAATAGATAAAGAGCACTACACGATAGCAAGTCGTCTAGCGGAACGCGGCGACAATAGTTGTACGTCCTGTTTGGACGAGTGACATTTTGGTAGGTAAAGTTGGAAGCTTCGGTATAGCTCATGTGGACGTGTTTCTGATGGACGTGTTACGTGCCGATAATCGACTGGCCTGGACGTCTTTCAATTATTGACACATTTCCCTGGACGTTTTACGCCACCGACGCCTGGAGCTTTTATACGACTTATCGTTTATGCCCCTCCACATTAAAAACATGTATGGGGTAACTATACATCCTTTAAAAAAATAATCAATATTCAAAACATTTAAAAACAAAACCAAAACAAACAGGAACAAAAAAGGGAAGGATAGAACTACAATTTATCAAGTAAGAAAGCGAACACATAGTGAAAGGACAAAAGGGAGGGTATCTAAAAGTAGATTAAAACTACGTAGGGCACTTAGGTATCAAAAGCATCAAGAAAAAGAAATGTTTTTAATTTCGTTTTAAAATGGTGAAGATTTGTTTCTTCCCGTAAGTGGATCGGAGTATTATTCCAAAAAATTGGAAAAAAATCAACTCTGATAGACTTCTGAGGAAATTAGATAGTCATGGGATAGGAAGTAATGTCCTATTATGAATTAAGAACCGATTGAAAGACAGAAAACCAAGAGTAGGTTTAAAAGGTCAGTGTTCTCAATGGAGAAGGGAAAAAAGTTGGGGTCGACCTAGGCAATGAATTTATGCAGATTATTGAGTGAACAATTCAATCACCAATAAATATTCCTCCCAAAAATATGTTTACTTCAGTTTTCTTTTTAACTGTTGTCCGTGCCTTGAAAATAACAGCTCAAGAGAAAACCCCCTTTACTTTGGTGTATTCCATGCATACTCTCAACTTGTGTGTTCACAATTCAAACCACCTAGAAAAAACTTCTTAAACACTTCAATAACTTTAAACAAGGTATGCAAGAATAGATGTACTTTTATATATGGTTATATCTTGAATGCCGATCTGCAGTCTCTAATAACTCCTTGCCATCTCAATGGTCCACTGCCGTCGAAGGCAAGCCTCCATTTCACTTCTGTGCTGTGTCAGGGCAAGGGACCCAAAGATATGTGGTCGGCACTTAAACTCTGTGCTCACTTTGCGACAAAAGTAGTTTCCTTTTCTAGTACTGCCTACAATATAAGCTCTGGCAGCGTGCGGGGATCTGAGGCTTTTCCTCCTATAGAGAGTGTTTACCATGAGCTGTTCTTTTCAAGGCACGGACAACAGTTAAAAAGAAAAATAGCACTGAAGTAAACATATTTTTGGGAGATATGTTTAATGGTGATTAAAAAATGGGGTTCCTCAGAGGCCTGTGTTGGGACCACTGACTTTAAACATATTTATCAATGATCTAGAGATGGAAATAACTAGTGAGATAATTAAATATACTGATGACACAAAGTTGTTAAATCACAAGGGGATTGTGAAAAATTGCAAGAAGACCTTGCAAGACTGGGCATAAAATGGCAGATGATGTTTAATGTGAGCAAGTGCAAAGTGAAAGAAGAAAAAGTATAGTTACATGATGCAAGGTTACTCTTTAGGTGTCACCGCACAGGAAAAGGATCAAAGTGTCATCTTTGAGGAACATTGAAACCCTCAGCTCAGTGTGCATCAGTGGCTAAGAGCGGAAATAGAATGTTAGGAATTATCAGGAAAGGACTGGAAAATAAAGATGAGAATGTTATGATGCCTTTGTATCGCTGCATAGTGGAGCTGCATCTTGAATACTGTGTGCAATTCTGGTTGCCGCATCACAAAAATGATATTGCGGAATTAGAAAGGGTACACAGAGGAGTGATGAAAATGATAAAAGGGATGGGATGACTTCCCTATGAGGCTCTTCAGCCTGGAGACGAGATGGCTCAGGAGAGATATGATAGAGATCCATAAAATACTGCGTGAAATGGAAAGGGACAGTTGTGTACAATGGGGCACCTAGGAAAAGGCAGCATCTTAAACACTGCAGAGAGTGTGGCATAGTGGTTAAAGCTACAGCTTGGCACCCTGAGGTTGTGGGTTCAAACCCACGCTGCTCCTTGTGACCCTGGGCAAGTCACTTAATCCCCCCGTTGCCTCAGGTACATTAGAAAGATTGTGAGCCCACCGGGACAGAGAGGGAAAAATGCTTGAGTACCTGAATAAATTCATGTAAACCGTTCTGAGTTTCCCTGGGAGAATGGTATAGAAAATTAAATAAATAAATAGAACATCAATACACCCATTATAAAATTAAATAAGCCATATTAGTACAGACTGATCCTGCAAAGTCAATGCTAACAGAAAACCATGTCTTTCATATACATGGAACACAGAAACACCCTTGCCCAGTATGGAATAAGTAATCACAAGCTAAAAATAGAAATATGTAGACAAAAGTTAAACTGAACCACCAAGAAGCCAGGCTGGGGATAAAATTATTTAGTTATGCAGACGACTTTACAATCATTATCCCATTTGCTACCTCTCTCTCAGAAGTCACTCCTAAGGCAACAGAAGTACTAAACTCGATGGAGCAATGGATGACTGAATTCAAACTGAAGCTTAATTCAGAAAAAACAAAATTTTTTGTAGCTTCACCACACACACTTGACATTAAAACATCACTGTGCATCAGTAAATGTAGTTATCCTATCCAACCCACTATGAAGATATTGGGTGTAACATTGGACCAGAGTCTAACCATGAAAGACCAGGTGGACTCCTTAGTTAGGAAGGGTTTTTTTTACTCTCTGGAAGCTTCGGTCCATTAGAGCAGTGATTCCCAACCCTGTCCTGGAGGAACACCAGGCCAATCGGGTTTTCAGGCTAGCCCTAATGAATATGCATGAGAGAGATTTGCATATGATGGAAGTGATAGGCATGCAAATTTGCTTCATGCATATTCATTAGGGCTAGCCTGAAAACCCAATTAGCCTGGTGTTCCTCCAGGACAGGGTTGGGAACCACTGCATTAGAGCATATTTCAATGTTTCATCATTTAGAATCCTAGTACAATCCCTTATACTGAATCAACTAGATTATTGCAATATCACCTACCTGGCAATTTCCCAGAAGAATATATGGCGATTACAATTGGTGCAAAATGCGGCAGTCAAGCTAATTTTTGGGTTGAAGAAGTTTGCTCATGTAACACCTTCCTACCGACTTCTACATTGGCTACCGATGGAGGCACACGTGAAGTTTAAGTTCGGATGCTTTTGCTTTAAGGCATTATTCGGTTTAGCTCCTAAATATATAACTGACCTCTTCTCTTTCTCAAACAACAGACATAAGAGAAGCTCACACTCGAATTTTGTTTCCCCACCGGTTAAAGGATGTAAATTTAAAAAACCCCATCAACATCTTCTCTCACATCAAGCGGCATCATGGGGCAAAGAACTGGAACAATTGCTCACGCCTATTATTTTTGGGGAATTTAGGAAACACCTAAAAACATACCTGTTCCTGAAGTATTTAGGCAACTAACCTGTACAATCCTACTCCACAATAACTGATCTCTAGCGATGTTAATAACTAGCTTCTAACCTTGTTAATTCTAATTAATTTGTAACATCTTTTAACCATTGTAAACCGCGTAGAACTTCACGGTCCTGCAGTATATAAACTATTATTATTATTATTCATACTAATCTAATCTAATCTGGGATTTATGAGTCGCTCTATGCCTACTAAGGTTCATACAATGTAAGTCCACAGAAACAGTGACACATGTCCCCTACTATTCTGCAAAATATAAAGTTAGCAGATGTAAATTTGAAAAAAAATGAGAAATAATAATTGTCACTTTATAAATTAAGAAAAAAAATTAAAACAAAAAATTGAAAAGTAAGGTAATACTATTTTATTGCATTAAAATACATTTTTCAATTAGCTCTCAGAGGCCAAAACCTCCTTCCTCGGGTCAGTAAAGTACGAGGTATAAGATACCGAATGGTTATTAAGGATGTGCACACACAGACACATTTTAAAGGTACAAAACAACTCGGGAGTGCCATTATTTAATCCCTCCAGTGGTCATCTGGCCAATTTGGTACCTTTTTGGCACTTAGACACTTTTAAAACAGATCTACCCTCTAACATCTTAGGAAATGTTTGATTATCACCACAAGACATCCAAGTGCTAAGCCCACCCACATCATGCCTCCAATACTCCCCCTTGAACTTTGGATGCACAGTGGCTAAGAAGCCTAGTAAGATGTCCAAAAAGCTGACTTTGAATATCAGCACTTGGATGTTTTGGCAAGAAAAATGTCCAATTGATGATTGAGGCCCTTAGTGTTTTGAAAATGAGCCCCATAGTCAACCAAGCAGAACCATTAATTATGCTATATCAGTGTTCTTCAAAGCAAGGCCCAGCAGCCAATGGCAGCCCCTGGAGACCCATTGTCTTTCCATTTCTGTTTTTGTGTTTCTTTTTCTGCTAGTCTGCCTCTCTATGCAGGCTCAGGACAGAAAGAGAAAGAGCCACATGCTTGAAAGACAAGGCATTTCTCAACAGACAAAAGAGAATGCATTTGGAGATGCTCAGAACCTTGAAGATACCCACAATGAAGTTTGAAGGTGGGCTGGTGGGGGATGGATGTCTTTGAAACACATTGGTCAGCAGTGTCGTGGCCCCACATAGGAAGATATTTAGTGGCTCGTTAGAATCCAAAGTAGCTCCAGCTTAAAATGAATGAAGACTACTGTGCTAGATCATGAACCCCAAACATCTTTATATGCTTATCAACACATTGTTAAAATCTTGCAAGTGTTCCCTCAACAATCCCTTATATATTTGTCCAACCAAACAGAACATGCATCTTTAGTTTTGGAAAATACAATTACAGACTACACCAAAGGATAGCTGAGAGAGGGCTGTAGGCAAATGAATATCTTCTACTAAACACCATAAACACAGTCAATAAAGTAATGTGTATTGTTTCCATAGAAATATGTCTTAGGGCTGCTTTTGCTAAGGTGCGCTAGCGTTTTTAGCTTGCGCTGCA
This sequence comes from Geotrypetes seraphini, assembly GCF_902459505.1. NCBI lineage: Eukaryota > Metazoa > Chordata > Amphibia > Gymnophiona > Dermophiidae > Geotrypetes > Geotrypetes seraphini. The sequence goes on along the minus strand of NC_047086.1, from coordinate 307,289,884 downwards.
TTGCTGCGCGCATTAACCCACCAAGAACTAACGCTAGCTCGATGCTAAAACTAGCGCAGCTTAGTAAAAGGAGCCCTTAATGTTGATGATTAATACATGGAGGCTATGTCAGTTTCAGAAGAGTAATTTTAAGGAGGCATGTGGTCAAGAAAAAGTTCGACAAGTGCTCATATTTTCTGAATTTGTCCAGATTTTCACATTTCATTTTTATTTAATATACCGCAAATTATGACATAGATAAGTGGTTTACAATACAAATAAAACTGAGTTTAAGGTTAAAAAGTAGCACACAGAAGAGATCTAGATCACAATCAATATAGAAATAAGGGATTCAATTATACCTAAGAGACAATAAGAAGGGGAGGAGGTTTAAAAGAACATAAAAGGCAGGGTAAAAGGGGAGGGGAGGTGACTTGTGGTGAAGCAATTAAAATACTTTTTTGTGTTTTCAACACATTAAATTAATATATATATATATATATAATTTATCAATATTTGCAAACAAAGCAAATATACAGGAGACATCATGAATACATTACACCATTTAAAAAGAAAATGTCAACATATGCTCCACAATTCACCATCCAAGACAACTCTCTGATGTACTTCCTATTTCCTGTTTCCTCAGAGGCGGGCCACAGTAGAGATAAGAGGCCGGGACTGCGGCAGGGCAGCATTTGGGAATCACTGCCGCTGCCAATTTTTGAAAAGTCAAAAGGAAGGTTAGACATAGGGAAGGGGGTTGAGGATAGAAAGGGGGACATGCCTGACCACAGTTGCTGAGGGGGCAAATAAAAAAGGTGCCGGTATAGCATACCAGTACAAAAGAAAAGCACTGTGCATGTGCAACAACTGGGGTGAATTTTTAAAAACCATTTTATGCATGTATGTAGGACTTTAGGAAGAAAATATCCTTCATAAAATTACTTCCTGTGTAGAATTGTTGTAAAGACCAGAAGTGCTTTAATTCTTCATGTGCTGCAACTGACTTTCTTAAGAAATTTCACAAATTAGGGAAGGATCTATGCTTAGAAATGTTTATTATTAATGATCTGATATCATGAATCAAAGAAGGAAAATAAATAAGCCGCTCTCTCTTGCCTTGTCGAAGAATTTGATACTAATAATGTAATATTTATTTTTTAACATGGTTCTGTGGAACTGTATTGACATCTAGTGGTAAGAGTTCACATCAAATTCTGAAATGAAAGTGTGTATACTTTATGGGCCAAAATTTAAAACTACTTAATCAGTCAGCATTAAATGTGAACTGTTTTTTTTTTTTTGCTTGGCTTATTCAGTAGCAACTATGCCCCCGCCAGAAACCAGAAGAATTAAGTGGATCATGAAAGTGACACAAGTCTGGTAATAAAGACAAGATTCAGTTCAGATAGACATAAGATCAGGTTCAAGGAAGGAGACCAAGGTAACACCTCAGAGGCGGGAGGGGGGGGGGGATGCGGGAGGCGGGAGGCGGGACACTTCTCAGGACGAGAGCATTGCCTTGATGACTTCATGATCAGGATGCTCAAAGGAAAATTTAAACAATACCAAACAGTTATTTACAACAAACATACTAGTATGAAATTGTCCAGTTATATTTAAAAAAAAAAACAATAAATATATCTCATTTAGGCTCCCTTTTATCAAGCTGCAATAGGTTTTTTTTAAAAAAAATTGTGAGTTGCAGTGGTGAAAGCTGTCCAGGCATTCGGATGGCTTTTCAAAACTCGGCTTTGAAAAGCGTTAAGCTCAGGACCACACCTGGAGGGCATCTGCACATGTGTGGACGTGACACAATGATGTCACATGCATGAGCTCTTGTGACATCATGTGACATCATCATGTTGCATCCCAGCATGCGCAGATGCCCTCCAGACACAGCCCCAAAGAGATGAGGTTTGTGTGGGGCTGGGGTTGGGGGCATAATGGGGCAGGGCTGTGGGTGGAATGGAGTGGGACTGTGGGTGGAAAGGGGCGGGGGGGGACACACATTCTCTTTTTTCAATAAAAAATCTGGTAACCCTAGGCAAGACACTTAATCCTCCATTGCCCCAAGTACAAAAATTTAGTGATCCCCATTAGGGATAAAGTTTCAAGTTTCAAGTATATTAAAAATTTCAAAATTACAAAGCAGCTTTACAACAATAAAAAGCAAAAACAAGGTAATACAGCCACATTAAAATTAATAGCTAATTAATATCCAGTAAAGACAAGTACAAAGACTCACATATCAAACTGACAGAAAAAGAAAAGGGTAGAACTACAAGTTGAGAGTTAAGAACAATTAAGGAAAACAACGAAAGGTAAGGGATACTAAGATTTTAATCTGAACTGCTATAATTGCCACGGAAACTGGGCTAGTGATCAATTAAGGTGTCCTTAAAAGGACAGTCATACTGCAAATGTATCTTTAAAAAGCGTGGTTTTTAAGCTGGTCTTGAAATTATTTAACGTGTAAATCTCTCGTAAATAAGCCGGTGCTGAATTCCAGAGTGTGGGGGCAGTAACAGAGAAAATATTATTGTGCATAGTGCTGATAATTTTAAGTGATGGAATTGTTAGCAGATTATGATTAGATGACCACAGAGTACGTTGAGAAGTCTATTAAAGTCTATTAATGAATTTAGGCTGCCCTGTTTGTCTTGTTTTGAAGGTTAACAGCAGTATTTTATAGGTGATATGATGGGGGATAAGCAACCAGTGTGCTTTGACCATCAGAGGTGTTATATGGTCAAATTTTTTTACGTTAAAGATAATTTTGACAGCGGTGTTTTGGATAATCTGAAGGCACCAAATTTCCTTTTTTGTAATTCCCTTAAATAGGGCGTTGCCGTAGTCTAAACAAGAGATTACTAAAGAATGAGTGAGAATGTTAAGCGAAGTTGATCTAGAAATTTTGTAAGAGAGCGAATCATGCGGGGACGGTGAAAAGATTTCCATACGACTGAACTGATGTGATCATGAAATGTAAGTTTCTCGTCTAGAATAATTCCCAAGAGCTTTATGGTATTAACTGACTGAACTGGAATAGACCTAAATTCTATGGGCGAAAGTAGTGATTGACCGTGCCTCATTGGGAAGATCATGGATTTGGACTTTTATACATTCAGAGAGAGCATATTAGAGTTGAGCCAGTGGCTTATTTTTTCCAATTTTTTGTTGATAGTAAGAATGTTATCAAGATTAGTGAGATCAATCGGATGTGTTAATTTGGTAATTGTATGTCGTCAGCATACGTGAAGACGTAGAAGCTGACAGACTGCCGAAGAGTGATCAGAGGGGCCAAGAAAATTATGAAAAGAAGAGGGGACAGAATAGAGCCTTGAGGTTTGCCAAAGTTATTAGGAAATGTGTCTGTAGTGAGGTTGTTAAATGAAACTTTTGATGTGCGATCTTTAAAGTAAGAGATGAACCAATCTAAAACCTGTTCTGATATGCAAATTTCCTGGAGTCGGTTAATAAGAAGCTGATGGTCTATGGTATCAAATGCTGATGATAAATCCAGAGAAATTAGTACGACAGAGTTGTAATGGTCAAGGATGTATAAAATATTGGTAGTAAGACCTATTAATGAAAGTTCCGTGGAGTGATGTTTTCTAAAGCCTGTTTGGTTTGGGTGTAGAACATTTGTACTTTCTACAAAGTCTGAAAGTTTGGAAAAAACAATCTTTTCAGTGATTTTAGCTAGAAAGGGGATATTAGAGATTGGACGTAGGTAGATACTTCAGATGCACTAATTTTGAAGTTTTTGATAGAGGGATAGATGGTCACTTCTTTCCAGAGTTTGGGAACAGCGCTCGAAGTAAGACTGATGGATACAAAATCTAGCAAGTGGGGACCGAAAATAGAAAACTGTTGTTTCAGAATGAATGGGGCCCTTTATATTCATAGTAGTAATGGTACGTTGAATCTCTGAAAGAGATAGGATTTTAAAATGAGAACATTTGGAGAGAAGCAGATTGGGAGATTGAGTGCCAGAAACAGAGGTGGCGGTTGAGTTGGACTGAGCCAAAAGATGAAATGTGGCTCTAATCTTCTGAGTTATATCTGTAAAAAAATCAGCCAAAGTTTGAGCTGAAGGTAATTGAAGAGATTCATGTTGTTTTTGGTGATTTGTGGTCAGGGAGCAGACAATTCTGCAAAGGGTCTCCGTATTCCTAGCTTTAGAAATTTGTTTTGAGTAATAAAGTGATTTTGCTTGTATTATTTTCAATTTATAGTAATCCGCTTGTTCTTTGTATTGGTGTAAGGAAGTCTGGGATTTATTGTGCCTCCACTTTCTCTCTAAAGTATGCAATTGTTTCTTTATAAGCTTGAGTTCGGATGTGTTTATAAGTTTAAGTTCAGATGGATTTTTAAGTTGGCGGGAGGTAAGTGATTTAGTTTGGAGAGGAGCTAGTTCATCTAGGAGTATAGATAAAGAGTTATTCCATTCTGCCATGAGCTCATCCATGGTTGTATCAGGAGTAGTTTTGCACTTATACTTAAAAGAGGAGGAAATGGAAGAGGCGTCTATTTTCGAATAAGCATGGGAGCTAATTTGTATGGTGCCAGACAGAGGAGTCGTAGGTAACCAAAAATAAGAAAAGATAAGTAAAGAGTGATCTGATCATGGCACGGGGTTATTAGAAATCAAAGAGTAGAAAGGAGCTGCAGGTTTAGGAACTATAATCATATTGAGCATGTGTCCTGCTCTGTGAGTTGGGGAAGTTATTAGCGGGAAAAGGTTTAGATCATTGAATAAGGTCATCAACTCTGAGGCACATGAATTATTGGAGTCTTAAAGGTGTGCATTAAAGTCTCCAAGGATGAGGAGATTTTCAGTAGTGGTACAAAAATCTAATATTGTGGATTGTAGTAATAAAAGCCTTTCTTGGGAGATGGGAGGAGGGAGGTATAAAAGTAAACAGTCAGAAAATATTAGCATAGAAAATGAAAATCACTTTGGTTGCCCCACAGATAGGTGATGTTTCAAATCCATGTCCCTTTACTACATTGACTGGAGGAGTGTAGGGGGTCATAACTTAATCTCTCAAGTGGTCATCTAGTCAGTTTGGGTATCTTTTTGGCACTTAGACACTTTTAAAACAGGTCTAGTCTCAAATGTCTACGTTTCATCAAGGACGTCCTGGGATGATTTGATTATCACTGCAGGACATCCAAGTCTAAGCCTGCCTAAAACATGTTCCCTGGAGCTTTGGACGCATAGTGGTTTAGAATCCCTGCAAGACATCCAGAAAGACAGTTTCAAAAATCGACACTTGTATGTCCTGGCGAGTTAGACATCCAAGTGCCGATTTATGCTGCTTATTGGACGTCTTTATATTTTGAAAATGCGACTGATAATCTGCTATTGAGACAGACATGGAGGAAGCCACTGCTTGCCCTGGGATCAGTAGCATAGAATGATGCTACTCCTATATTTGGGTTTCTGCCAGGTACTTGTGACCTGGATTGCCACTGTTGGAAATAGGATACTGGGCTAGATGGACCTTTTGTCTGGCCCAGTATAGATATTCCTATGTTCTTAAATCCAGGCTTTCTAAAATAGATTATCTACGTTTAATGTAAATAAACAAGTAAATGCCAGGATATACACAGGTAAATCATTAGATAGGGCTTTGAAAATAAGAGCCTGCATACAACTACTGCTGTTGAATATGTACTCAGGGAACTCACGTATGAAGAAAGGTTAAAAAAACTGCGGATGTACTCACTGGAGGAGCGAAGAGAGAGAGAGGGGACATGATTGAGACCTTTAAGTATATTACTGGGCGTATAGAGGTGAAAGATGATATCTTCAGTCTTACAGGGCCCTCGGTAACCAGAGGACACTCGCTGAAAATCAGGGGAGGGAAATTTCAGGGTGATGCTAGGAAGTACTTCTTCACTGAAAGGGTGGTAGATCATTGGAACGAGCTGCCTCAGTGGGTGATTGAGGCCAGTAGCGTGTTAGATTTCAAGAGAAAATGGGATATTCATGTGGGATCTCTAGGAGAGTAAGAATCAGGGTCATTGGTATGGGCAGACTCGATGGGCTATGGCCCTTTTCTGCCGTCAATTTCTATGTTTCTATGTTTCTACTTATAGCTTTAGATATGCATGATATGGATATGTTATCTGCATAACATCATGTCACCTATTAATGCACTCATATTTGAACACATAATTTGTATGAAGAGTGATTGAATTTTAGTGCTGTCTGTATAACTTTTTCCACCATCCTGGAATACCCCAACCCTTCCTCTTTTTCTACATTTAAATTTTTACCTTATAAATATAAACATTTCATGTGACGGACTGCATAATTGCTTATGAATATTGGGTTGCAAATCTCCTAAGGAGAATAACAATGATGTTCTGTAGGAGAAAGGTACTAAGAAGCTCAAAAATTAAATATTCTGGTATAAGTAAGGAAATAAAACTTCAGAGACACACAGAGATGCAGAGAGAGAGACTGAAAAAGAAAAAAAGGCCCAGTGAGCTCTATTAGGAAATTTCTGCTGCAAGTCAGGTCAGATCTAGTGAAACTGAAATATTGCCTCTAAAATAAGATGCGCTGAAGGAGAAAAAGAGGAAAGATTTGTTTCAAACTGATTCTTGTGCACCATCACCTTGGGGTTTGAATGAATGAGAAGTTATGCTTTCAAAATGAAGGGTTCTTAGTGACAGGACTACATGTTCTATATGTTCCTTTTTTCAGTAGCTAAAGGTCATGTATGCTTGAGGTACATTTACACTAAACTCCTAGAAGATAATTGCAAGAGAGTAGGCAGTCTCCTTTGTTGCTCGTTTTTCAAAGAGACAGGAAGACAGGCACCATTGAGGAGCTGAAGCAGAACAGGACTGTAGATGCCAGAGGAGGATACTGGATCATGGCTTCACTGAGATGTCAGATGAGAAGAATCGTATCCAAGGCACCTATCACATCAAAGAACAACGAGCTCACAATATACACGTTCATATTACACTTAAAGGAATAATTCTGCTCAGAATTATATTTGCTGCATTGGAAGAAAATAATTAAAAAATCTCCCACATCTGTGAAGTGATAGAACCAGATGTTCTCATTAGTTCTTGTAGGAAAATATAAAAGGAAAAAAAAATATGTTCACATATTTAGAGGGTGATTTTATAATAGGGTGCCCAGGTGTCATGGGCCTAGCTCATGTGTTTTCCTTTAGAAGGAGAAATTAGTTCTTATCTGCTAATTTCTTTTCTTGAGTCCCTCCAGACCAGTCCAGAAGCTTGGGTTTGTGCTCTCCTGCCAGCAGATAGAGAAAGTCTACTGACCTGTTATATCATCACTTAACCCTGTGCAACCACCTGACCGGTCAGTATTTATCATAACAAAGAAGTAGAGCAAAGGCAACTAAAAAGAAAAAAAAGGACTCCCCCTAGAAACTAATGAATTAGTCAACAGAAAACAGCTAAAGGAGGAATAATGAATAAGCTAAATTCAATAAATAATAAAACAAAACAAAACTGATGCTATGTGTCATGAGTGGGTTCTGGACTGGTCCAAAGGGACTAAAGAAAAGAAAATTAGCAGGTAAGGACTAATTTACCGTTCCTTATCATCCCATCATAAGAGTCCAGATGCTTGATATACAGTACACCAAAGCAGTATTCACCAAGGTTGGGAAACTGCAATGTAGAGAGTTGCACAGAGACAGAAATCCCACCCGCCCCCGCCAAAGTCCCACCCGTCCCCACTCGTCCCCGTGAGAAATCCCACCCGTCCCCACATGTCCCCGCGAGGAATCCCTTCATCCCCACCCGTCCCGGCAAGGAATCCCCTCCGTCCCCACCCGTCCCCGCGAGGAATCTCTCCCGTCCCAGCTCCTCTCTACTGCAATGCCTGGTGCTAACACTTTGGCCCCAAGGTCCAACTCATTTTAAGTTTGAATATTCAGGGCCAGTTTCTCAAAACTCACTGTGCATTTAACAATGTTCTCTAAACCAGTTCTAGCTGGATTAGTGTGCAAGTATTTTACCTACCGATTCGCAGAACAGCTCACTGTGGTCTTGTCCGAGCTTCCTAGGAGCCTCTGACTCTACCATGCAAATGTAGTACAAAGAGGTCATTAATATTAAATTGGTAGTAAAATGGGGTCATTAATATTTAAATGAACACTCTAAGTGATTCTCTATCATTGTCGGGTGATTCTCCAAACGAAGCTCTGGCTTTTAACAACCAAAAATTACTGTCTGGTCCGGGGAAGCCGGTACTAAGAAAGACGCATCTCAGGTGCATGTATCTGGCTGTGGCTCATGATAAATTTTTTTTTTTAAATCCACACAATTCACATAAATTATAGTAATGGGAAAAAAATCTCAAAAGTACTCATCTCAAACGCGTGTATTATAGGCATGTCTTATACATGCTTGTTGAAAGCTGATGATTGCACCTCCTCTCCCTTCCCCTCCATTCAATAGCATAGGCATGCCTATGACTGACACAATGACACAGTATTTGCTGGTAGTTCTCTGCCCCTTTTGCCAGTATATGTGCACATTTACACCTCTTTCTGTGGACTATTCTGTGCATGTGTCAATTGCTATTGAGGAACTGGTTCACACATTATTACAATTGAGGTTTCACATGTTATTAAAGTGTGGTAATTTCTATTTTACTCTTTAAATAAGGAAGAATTTGGTCTATATACCATCTTTTGATCTTTCTTGCCTATACGGGTCTATTTATCTGGATTGCTATTACCAGCAAATGATCTCATGTAAATTTGGCAACACTCCGTGAACCTCATTTGCATGTGTGGTTCTTTGAGAATCACTTCTCTTTTTTGAATCATTAAATATACGGCCACTACAGCGACCTGTCAGATTTTACCAGCAATATTAGAGAATACTGCCCTCAGTCTGTAGAGAAAGATAAAGGAATGCATAGATTTCTAGGTTGCCACTTTGAGAATTTTATGAAAAGGAATCAAGGATTGCTCTGCCAAAGAAGCAGATTGACTCCTTGTAGAATGAGAGGATGTTTTAAGTAAAATGTTTCTGAAAGTCTCTGCGAAAATGCCCCCCCCCCCCCCAATGTGCCAAACAATAAGAACATCAAATTAATCAATATGCACCAGCTTTATTAGAAAAGGTTCTCACTCTCAATGCAATATAGATGGTGTGAAATAAATCACCATCCCTAAGGACCCAATCTCAAATGCTGAGTTCCCGATCCTCAGAGACAACACACTGGGGTCAAAGCAATCATTTACCCAATGATTAACATGTCGCTTATCCCCAAACTGACCACAAACAAAGCTAAGCACAACCATTATTTGAAAACTTTGGTGTTTACAAAACTATTTATGAAATTATTTCTACTAAAGGGTATTATTTCCATTAATTTAAAATATTTAATATATTACACTGGATCCTGTGACGAACCAACATGATAATCATTGGGTAAATGATTGCTTTGACCACAGTGGATTGTCTCTGAGGATCGGGAACTCAACGTTTGAGATTGGGTCCTTAGGGATGGTGATTTATTTTTACACTATCTATATTGCAAACAATAAGAACATACATTAATAATTGCAATCTGTGCTTAGTGGTAACATATATTTTTTGTGTGTACCTTGATGAGAGGGGAGTTGATCATGTACCAGTGTGAATTCTGGAGTCACCCAGGCTGCCTGAGGCTCCTGACAGACCAGGAACAGCATAAAGGAAAGACCTCACTCTGTCAGAGCCTCGGGGCTGCCTGGAAAGCATAGCCATACATGCAGATTGACATCAATTTGTGTGATGACTCCATCAGTTGTGCATATGCAGAAGCTGAGAAAATAGCCAGGAGAGATAAGGAGTTCTAGGCAATGAAAATTAATGGTTTAAAAAGAAGCGTACTGGCGCATAAGTGACTATTAAAGGGCTACAGTAGTGACATAATTCATGCATAAGCAGGATCATGCATGTGTGTGAGCACGAAAGAGAGCCCTAATGCATGCTGGGAAGAAGAGAGCTACAAAAAGTTCCAAAACAGCACTAATGTTTATACATCACCAGTGCATTAAAGCAGACTGGCATAGAGACCAGATCCAATAATAAAAGTAACATTTTGGGGTCAGAAAAGTATTTTAAAGGATCAAAGGGATGTTTACAGGTCACTGGAGTGTGCTGGCTTGTTGTTTAGAGGCTTGGATGCTTTTTGATCATGCAAATTTTTGAAATAGTATCTAGTTTAATATAATAAGTTTTAAAAATGGAAAACTCTCCATTATAGCAAATAAAGCAAATTTTAAAGTAGCGTTTTAATATTATTTTAAATTGTTTTAAAAACAAAGGCCTGGATTCTGTATAGGACGCCCCCAAAGATCGCCAGCAGGAGGGTATCCAACCCCTCCTGCCAGACCCCCCAATGACCTCCCCCCATCAAAATGCCCCAACCCCACCTCCCCGGACCCCTTCCCCCAACAAAACACCCCATACCGGAACCCCCCCTCGGGCTTTCCTGCAAGTTGGCTAGACGGGTACTCGCACTGTTAGGCCAGCAGGCCCTCCTCTGTCCAAATGAGACGGGCCCACCCCTCCCCTGCCCAACCCACAGGATCCTATGGCCTAATTGGCCCAGGCGTCTTAAACTCCTCCTATGGCGAGCTTAGGTGGGCTTGCGGGCCTCCCTAGGCTCCCAGAGGCGCTTTCAATATAAGCAACCTGCCTGGGGAGCATTTTTTTTTAGAAAATGTGCCTCCTGATTGGCTGATTAGACAGCTGTAGGATGCCTACAGCTGCCTACATTCGGGGTGCACTTTGCAGAATCGGGGCCAAAGTGTTTAGCTGTGTCTAAGAGATCTGTAAGCAGGTTGGCTGCACAGCTCCTGCAAGGAACTTTGCCTGACAACAGTGTTCTAATATAGGGGACCTTTTACTAAAGCTTAGTGTATGCTAATGGAATTAGTACACACTAAATAATAATAAGCCTATAGGTATATGGGTTAACGCATAAATTTGTATTATTGATGTTTTTTGCTGTCGAGGACTATATGGACTGTTCTGTTTTTATTTCCTCTGCTTTCTAAATAGTTGGTGAGTCTGTTTGGAACATTTTTCTGCAGCCTGACCTTCAATTTTTTTGCAGTCTGACCATTTTTCTGCAGCCTGACCATCAATATTGATTTTTTTTCACATCTTATTGGAGTTTGAAATTAACTTTGAATTTTGATTTTTGTTTTTCTACTTTGGCTGTTCCTGCAGTTGATGGGAGATTAAACCAATACGTACAATTTTATAGAGTTTTTTGACTTATGATGAACTGAGGGCTTACTCAATAATGCAGCTGTGTGTTGCTTGATGTTCTTCTCATATTGAATGAGGTCTTTTTCTCTACTATTTTATGGTATGTTGGTAGTCTCACCCCTTTGCAGAAGGAGATAAAGTATTTGTTTTGTTGGGATTATATTTATCTCTTCCAGTGATATATCCCCCTTTTACAAAGGCATTTTTTATTTTATTTATTTATTTAAAATATTTCTAATCCACTTAATAAACTAAGCGGCTCACAATATCACATTCATAATATCATTAGATAAAGCTCCATTCATCAGACTTTACAAAGCCGCACTTAAAATTCTAGCCCTGCTACAAAGAAATCAGAATTCTACACTAACTTTTCTTCTAGATCAGATTCCACCATCTCATTTCTAGGCATAGATTACTAATATCAATTAAAAGCCTGGACAAAGAAGTATGTTTTAAGCAATTTCCTGAAATGTGAAACATTTTCACAGAATTATATGGTAAAGGCTGCCGTATGGCAAATGCTCTGATGCCCACTGAATCCCTCTGGGCGTCGGAGTGATTACCTTGACCTGTTGCGATAATCGTCTTTGTAAATGGGGGATAAAGACAGGACTGACTTTTATGCGGTCAATATTTATATGGTTAACCCAGTGTCTCTCAAATTTTTTTAGCTCTGGCACACTAAATGGGGCAAATGTTTTTCGCAGCACATTATAATTTAAATTATAAAATTGTAAAACCGACAAAAAATTGACCCCCCCCCCCATTTTACAAAACAGTAGCGCGGATTTTAGAGTCCGCCATGGCGGTAACAGCTCCGATACCCATAGATTTCCTATGAGCGTCAGAGCTATTACCGCCACAGCCGGTGCTAAAAACCGCACTACAGTTTTGTAAAAGGTGGTGGGGGGGTTTAAATTTGAGAGTTATTTATTTAAAGTTCTTTAAGTTATGTATAGCTAATTGTAGCAAAGGAGAAACTAAAGTAGATAGAACAGAATTGCTAATCAATGCGATGGGTGTGCTTGTTTTTGAGTGCAAATTAACTCAAAACATGGCTCAATAGTCCACCATTTGCAGTCATTCTCAATTTAATTCCTATCAGAGCTGAAAATCCAAGTTTGCAAAGATAAGAAGATCCCCAACAGCAGCAAAGCCTTGATTGCTTTGTTACTCAAGTTAGGATAACTACTGCATAAAAAATAAAATTACTTGCTGTTAGTTTTCAAGGACCAATTATGTCAAAGAATGATGCTTGTCTTGGTCCTTACACACACAGACATTCATATCATTGACAGACTTGCATACGCGACGTATGTGTCATCTATTCTAGTGTATACTTATGAAGGGAATTTTTTTTAAATAAAGTAAAATTCTGGAATCTCTTGGGGAGCACCTCTGTGTCACGGCACACAGTTTGAGAGATACTGGGTTAACCTGTTTACCGTATTTTCACGCAGATAACGCGCACCCGTGTATAACGCGCACACGGGTATAGCACGCAGAAACCACAGTATTATGTATAAAAACTTTTGTATACCGCGCTCACGGGTATAACGCGCATGCTGCCCGACTGTCCTTTCGCCCGCCCCGACTCTCCTCTGGCCACCCCGACTCTCCTTTCGCCCGCCCCGACTCTCCTCTGGCCACCCCGACTCTCCTTTCGCCCTCCCCGACTCTCCGTGCGCTGTCCCGACTCTCCATTTACCCGCCCTGCCCTGCCCTGCCCCCCCCCCCCGGCAGGACCACTCGCACCCCCACCCTGAAAGACCGCCGACTCCCCGACAATATCGGGCCAGAAGGGAGCCCAAACCCTCCTGGCCACGGCGACCCCCTACCCCCACCCCGCACTACATTACGGGCAGGAGGGATCCCAGGCCCTCCTGCCCTCGACGCAAACCCCCCTCCCCCCAACGACCGCCCCCCCCCCCCCAAGAACCTCCGACCGCCCCCTCATAAATGCTTTTATTAGAAGCTTATGGCTTGCCCACTAAATATCCTCCCTTCTGGAAGACACAGCAGAGAGTCTAATAAGAGCCCACGAGATACAAAAGTTTTTCTACATAGTTCCCACCCCGCCCGACGCCCGATTCACCCCCCCCAGCAGGACCGCTCGCACCCCCACCCCGAACGACCGCTCGCACGCGCTCCCACCCGCACCCGCGATCGGAGCAAGAGGGAGCCCAAGCCCTCTTGCCCGGCCGACTCCCCGACAATATCGGGCCAGGAGGGAGCCCAAACCCTCCTGGCCACGGCGACCCCCTACCTCCACCCCGCACTACATTACGGGCAGGAGGGATCCCAGGCCCTCCTGCCCTCGACGCAAACCCCCCTCCCTCCAACGACCGCCCCCCCCAAGAACCTCCGACCGCCCCCCCAGCCGACCCGCGACCCCCCTGGCCGACCCCCACGACACCCCCACCCCCCTTCCCCGTACCTTTGCTAGTTGGCCGGACAGACGGGAGCCAAACCCGCCTGTCCGGCAGGCAGCCAACGACGGAATGAGGCCGGATTGGCCCATCCGTCCCAAAGCTCCACCTACTGGTGGGGCCTAAGGCGCGTGGGCCAATCAGAATAGGCCCTGGAGCCTTAGGTCCCACCTGGGGGCGCGGCCTGAGGCACATGGTCGGGTTGGGCCCATGTGCCTCAGGCCACGCCCCCAGGTGGGACCTAAGGCTCCAGGGCCTATTCTGATTGGCCCACGCGCCTTAGGCCCCACCAGTAAGCGGAGCTTTGGGACGGATGGGCCAATCCGGCCTCATTCCGTCGTTGGCTGCCTGCCGGACAGGCGGGTTTGGCTCCCGTCTGTCCGGCCAACTAGCAAAGGTACGGGGAAGGGGGGGGGGGGTGTCGTGGGGGTCGGCCAGGGGGGGCGCGGGTCGGCTGGGGGGGCGGTCGGAGGTGCTTGGGGGGGGCGGTCGTTGGAGGGAGGGGGGTTTGCGTCGAGGGCAGGAGGGCCTGGGATCCCTCCTGCCCGTAATGTAGTGCGGGGTGGGGGTAGGGGGTCGCCGTGGCCAGGAGGGTTTGGGCTCCCTCCTGGCCCGATATTGTCGGGGAGTCGGCCGGGCAAGAGGGCTTGGGCTCCCTCTTGCTCCGATCGCGGGTGCGGGTGGGAGCGCGTGCGAGCGGTTGTTCGGGGTGGGGGTGCGAGCGGTCCTGCTGGGGGGGGTGAATCGGGCGTCGGGCGGGGTGGGAACTATGTAGAAAAACTTTTGTATACCGCGCTCACGCGTATAACGCGTGAGGGATATGCGCGGTAGGTAAAAACGCGTATAACGCGCGCGTTATATGCGTGAAAATACGGTAATTAAATGCTGAATATTGACACTTGCTCCCTGTTTTACAAAGGTGCGCTAAGCATTTTAGCATGGATTTAGTGCGTACTGAATTAATGCATGCGCTAACCGCTAATTCATCCATAGGAGAACATGCACGCATTAGCATTTGTTTAACGCGCGCTAAAAAGCATAGCACACCTTTGTAAAAGAGGGGGTTGACCAGCCAAGTACAGACTCCGCCCCTGGAATGCTCCCAAAATAGCCAGTTTTCCATTTGGTGCAAACTAGTTATTTCCAGGGTCACTAACCGCTTAAGTGCTGTTGAAAATTAGTGGGTATCCCTGAACTGGTGATCCAATTGCTTCTGGCTGGTATTTTGACCCTGTAAGATTTGTGTGTAACTGTGGTATTACTATTGTATCTCTGTTCATGTTTTAGATGAATTGGCTAGTACAAAAGTCAATAAATTAAATTAAATTGAAGGACAATACTTTTCCTAATGTTCTAACTTAAGACTTCTATATGCTTACCAGTAAAAGGACATGAAGAATAAAGAAAATCTATGCACAACCTGTGAACAAAGACAAGTTGATAATGAAAAATTGCCAGTTTTTTACCAAAGAAAATAATGATTGTTTTCCTAGAAAATAAAAATAGTTCTGTTGATTTAGTAGAAACAAGTGTTTTTTGTAAGTCACTCTGAGGCCGATGCATTAAAGAGCAAATTATGGGGTCTATAAACTAAGCTATAAACATGCATTAGTTGCCAATTAACAGATGCTAATGGGCAATAACAAAACTTAATGTGAGTTTTTTTTTTAAATCGCCTCACAACCTGAATAATAATGCATTATGAAGCATGCAAATGCATGTAAAACAGCTCAATATTGTACAAAATGAATAACACAGCTTGCATTAAAATTTTGGAGTCTTAAGGAATATAACACTACCACAATACAGTATATTCATATATATTCTACTAATGTGGAATACACGACTACTATGACTGTAGTTTCATAACTGGTGGGTGGCTACCAGGTAAGCTCACAACACCCGCTCTTATCCATGACATCATTATTGTTGTCTTCTTCTCTCACTCCTCTACTGCCTTCAGAAGCAGGCTACTACCATTGCTGCCAACATTTTTCATTTTCAATGCCCCTGATGCAGCCTGTGTACAACGATGTATGGGCATCAGCTTTTAATCCCTGGGACAGAAAGGGGCTCATAATCAAAAACAAATATGTCTAAAAACCGGCCTGCATCGGTACTTGGACAATCTAAAAGACCAGTCGTCCAAGTGCCATTCCTGCGCAGGCCATCTCCTCCCTTACCAGTCTTATAAATACTGCTCTACTATCGGGCCTGTTCTCCACAGAAATGGGACACATTGCCTTATCCCCTCTTCTGAAAAAAAGCCGATCTCGACCCTTCCTTACCATCGAACTACCTCCCCATAGCAAATATCCCTCTCCTAACTAAACTGCTAGAGACCATAGTCGCTACCCAGCTCTCTTCTTACCTAGAGAGATTCTCCATTCTCCACCCCTACCAACACGGCTTCAGACCCAGCTTCAGCACTGAGTCCCTCCTAGTTTCCCTAATTTCAAAGGTTCAACAACTACATTCTCGTAACAAATTCGCTATTCTCTTACAATTCGATCTCTCTGCAGCTTTCGATGTCGTCCACCACGACATACTACTTTATCAACTTTCCGAGATAGGAATTGACTCCACTGTCCTAAAGTGGTTCTCAAACTTCCTTCGCTCTCGCTCCTACACTGTCAACACAAATGGTACCATGTCCGTTTTTGGACACCATCTTGCGGTGTCCCTCAGGGATCACCCCTATCCCCTATTCTCTTTAACATCTACATGTCCTCTCTGAAGCTCCTCCAACTTTCCCCCCTTGAAACAATCTACACATACGCTGATGACATCCTTGTCCTCCTTGAAACAGACCAGAACCTCACCAACCTCCATGAGAACGTTACATCTTGCATAATGAGACTCCACTCCTGGTCCCTCTCGGTACAGATGAAACTGAATGAATCAAAAACAAAATTACTCTGGCTCGGCCCAAAGTTAGAACACCTGCCTACCCTCTTCGCACTACCCACAGGCGCTGCTCTACACCTTGAGTTCTCAAGCAATGTCCTTGGCATCATTATTGATTCTTCTCTCTCCCTCAACGACCACCTCAACTCCTTGGCAAAATCATGCTATTTCAGCCTCCACATGATGAGGAAAGTAAGATCCTACTTTCGCCAAAAACATTTTGCCGTCCTCATCCAATCCATCATCCTCTCCAAACTTGACTACTGCAATGCCATTTACTTATGCCTAACAAAAAAAAGTCTTCAAAGACTCCAGCTTATCCAGAATACTGCAGCCAAGTTGATCTTTGCACAACACAAATCTGATCATGTCTCCCCACTCCTGTCCAATCTTCATTGGCTCCCAGTGATTTCCAGAATCCATTTCAAATGCTCCTGCCTGGCTTTTAAGATCATTCACGGCATTCTTCCTCCCCTAATCCCACTATCCTTTAACTCCTCGAATCCTGACTCCACCAGTCTCGCCCAAAGATATAAACTATCCTTCCCCTCTCTACGCGGTATTCTCTATGCAGGTAAACTGGGAAAATCTCTTCTCTTCAAAATCACAGGTCTCTGGAACGGCCTTATTATCCCACTGCGGAACCTGGGCTCTCTCCAACTATTCCACATGCAACTGAAAACTTGGCTCTTCTCTAACATGTAATTCTATTTTCCCCCTTACTCTTCCTTTCTATATATAAGGTGTAATCATTGATAGAGACCTCACTTTTCATGATCACATAAGTTCAGTGGTTAAAACTTGTTTCTATAAATTACGCATCATCCGATCCCTAACTTCTATCCTTGAAACTAACTCAATCACTATCCTGATACATTCATTAGTAATTTCTCATCTTGATTACTGTAACTCTCTTCTAAATGGCCTCCCCCAAAAAGAAATTTGTCGTTTACAACTAATACAAAATACTGCAATAAAACTCATCCATAAAGTAGGCAGATACGACCATGTCACCCCTCTCTTAAAAGAAGCACACTGGCTCCCTATTACTCACCGCATCACCTTTAAAATTATCTTACTATCCTTTAAAATAAAACTCTCTCATTTGCCCTCATTTCTTGACAAACTTCTTATTCCCTACTGCGCCTCACGCACTCTAAGATCAACCGATCAAAAACTTCTCTTTATCCCCTCGATCAAAGACTTCTACAATACACGTAAAGTAAATTTCGCAGTAACTGCCCCTACCCTCTGGAATTCCCTGCCACAGCAACTCCGTGACGAATCACGACTCGATAAATTTAAGACAGATTTAAAAACTTTTTTATTTCGCGATGCCTTCGCTAACACTTAGAGCCATCATTTCTTTTTTTTTTTTCTTTATTATTCTATTTATCAACAATAACCGCTTTCTTTAAAGCGTCCCTCTCCACTATGTTTTATCCTAACCCCACTATCTCCATTTTCTTCTCAAATATGTAACTTCACCCTCCCTTCCCTTCTATCCTCACGGTCTAGTTCATCCTGTAATGTTATTTGTATATACACAATACCTCTTTTTTTTTTAGTTTTTTTTTTTTTTTTTAATCTTCTTTTAGATATATTGTTAACCAGCCAGATATTAACTTGATGGTTGGTATATCAAAATTAATAAAACTTGAAACTTGAAACTTGAAACTCATGTAAACCTTTTCCTTTCTCTTCTTATATTTAAGTTCTTATAAACCGTGCCAAGCTCCACTTCCGTGGAGATTATACGGTATATAAACTTAAGGTTTAGATTAGATTAGATTAGATTAGATGCATGGAACAGTCTCCCGGAAGAGATGGTGGAGACAGTGTTTGAATTCAAAAGGGCCTGGGATAGGCATGTGGGATCTCTCAGAGAGAGAAAGAGATAACAGTTACTGCGGATGGGCAGACTAGATGGGCCATTTGACCTTTATCTGTCATCATGTTTCTATGTTCTTGGCTAACCTAACAGGGTATTCCTGGTAACACATTCTAGAGTTTAACTATTCTCTGAGTGAAAATATTTCTTTCTATTGGTTTTTTAAAATATTTCCACGTAAATTAATGGAGTGTCTCCTAGTTTTTGTAATTTTTAATGGAGTAAAACAATTGATCCACTTGTACCCATTCTACACCAGTCAGGATTTTGTAGACTCCTGATGTCCCTAATCAGACCCTGCCCTCCTGCATCTCTCTCTGTCAGAAACTCCTGTGATAATAAGGGCATGAAACATAACTAGATGTTGAGCTGGGTGAGTTCTGTCCAATAGGTATCAAGGAGGACAATTTTAATACAACTAAGTCAGAAGTGCCTAAATTCATTCGTGAAGACTACAAACCAGTTAGATTTTCAGGATATGCCTAATAAATATGTATTTCTTTCTCAAATAGTCCAGTCACTGTTTATACTTAGAGAAATTAGTGCACACTCCTAATATCTTCACTCTAAGGTAGAAAAAATTTTCATTCAATTCAATTATCTATGTTTATTTATATATATCTTCTTACACCAGAGACCTCAGAAGCACCACTCCACCGCCCAATATATAATTTTCTTCACGGAGAGATTTAAGTGTTAACTCATAGGTATAGGCAAAAGTTTTCTTATTTTTTTCATCATTATCATTATTTTTTTATTTTTTATAAACAAATGTGAACCGCCTAGAACTCCTTGGGTATGGCGGTATACAAAAATAAAGTTATTATTATTATTATAATTATCATCTATATATATAAAATCGGATGTATGTATGTATGTGCCGCGATCACGCAAAAACGGCTTGACCGATTTGAACGAAACTTGGTATGCAGATCCCTCACTACCCGGGATGATATGTTCTGGGGGTCTCGCGGCCCACCTGCACACGTGGGCGGAGCTACAAACAGATAATCGGATTTCACCCATTCATGTCAATGGAAAAAATGTAAAGAGCTGCCAACGCAAAAACGGCTTGCCCGATTTGAACGAAATTTGGTATGCCGATCCCTCACTACCTGGGGTGATATGTTCTGGGGGTCTCACGGCCCACCTGCACATGTGGGCGGAGCTACAAACATAAAATCAGATTTCACCCATTCATGTCAATGGAAAAAATGTAAAACAGCTGCCAACGCAAAAACGGCTTGCACGATTTGAACGAAACTTGGTATGCAGATCCCTCACTACCTGGGGTGATATGTTCTGGTGGTATCGCGGCCAACCTGCACACCTGGGCAGAGCTACAAACAGAAAATCAGATTTCACCCATTCAAGTCAATGGGAAAAATGTAAAAAGCTGTGGGACCGATTTGAACTAAACTTGGTATGCTGATCCCTCACTACCTGGGGTGATATGTTCTGGGGGTCTCGCGGCCCACCTGCACACATGGGCGGAGCTACAAACAGAAAATCAGATTTCACCCATTCATGTCAATGGAAAAAATGTAAAAAACTGCCATTCTCACAGTAATTCCAACTACCTGGGGTGATATGTTCTGGGGGTCTCGCGGCCCACCTGCACACGTGGGCGGAGCTACAAACAGAACATCAGATTTCACCCATTCATGTCAATGGAAAAAATGTAAAACGCTGCCATTCTCACAGTAATTCACAAACGGCTTGACCGATTTGAACAAAACTTGGTATGCAGATCCCTCACTACCTGGGATGATATGTTCTGGGGGTCTCGCGGCCCACCTGCACATGTGGGCGGAGCTACAAACAGAAAATCAGATTTCACCCATTCATGTCAATGGAAAAAATGTAAAACGCTGCCATTCTCACAGTAATTCACAAACGGCTTGACCGATTTGAATGAAACTTGGTATACAGATCCCTCACTACCCGGGGTGATATGTTCTGGGGGTCTCGCGGCCCACAACTTTATGTTGCTTGCTCAAGGGTGGGTTCACCCAAGAATTTATATGTTCTTGCTCCTGGAGGTGAAACTAAAATTGTTGTTTATAATCAAGTTTTGCGTTAGTTGTATTGTATTCATTTTGTCAAATATTTCACATTATAATTTGAATATATGTGTGTGTGTGTATGTATGTATGTTCCAGCATAACTCTTCAATGCATGGACAGATTTCAACCAAACTTGACATACTCATTACTTACTATCTGAGGACAAACACTGTGGGGGTGGGAAGGGGGGGATATATAAAAATGATTGAAAATGACAGATTTTAGTATCTACCCCATAGTGTTTTCGGGCTCACACATGAATACTCAGCATAACTCTGAAACGCATGGAGAGATTTCAACCAAACTTGGTACACATATGACTTACTATCTGGGGAAAAATATTGTGCAGGTGGGACGGGGTAAAATACTGTGGGGGTGGGAAGGGGGTGATATGTTAAAATTATCAAAAGCGACAGATATTAATGTCCAACCCATAGTTTTCGGGCTCGCAGAGATGAATACCGACACTCCCGATGCCGTTTAAGTCTAAGTTCAGCCCCATAGAGAGGGACATTCCTTTGGGACATGTGGAGGGTAGGGGGTTGGGACATGGGGTGGGGCATATGGGACATGTGGGGGGGGGGGTAACGTGGGGGGTGGGACATGTGGGACATAGGGGGGTGGGACATGTAGGGGGTTGGACATTTTGGGATAAATAAATATCCGGGCAACGCTGGGTTATCAGCTAGTTAGATTTATAAATAATTTCAAATATCTTTTATATAATTTTTGATTTTTAAATATATTTTTTCAACTTATCTCAATCATTGTGGATTTTATAATGCTTAAGAGCAGTTTAAGCAGCTGGACCCAACATGTTTCGCAACAGCTTCATCAGGGATCCGCTCACTGCCGCACGACATATGCATGTCATAGATTTTCGCCTCCCCCTTATAAGCAGATATATCTCATATATATTTAATAAGTTTGTGGCTCCCAAGATCTGAACTTGTGCAACCCTGAGCTAAATTCATTTATAATGTACCTGCAGCCCCATTATGGAGGTGAAGAGATGACAGTTGAATTTCAGTAAAATTTCATTATCAGCAACAGCTGCAACAAGAGCTCCAGATTTTGCCTCAAACCAGTTTCCAGTAGGGTAAACTGGCTC
Source organism: Geotrypetes seraphini (assembly GCF_902459505.1). NCBI lineage: Eukaryota > Metazoa > Chordata > Amphibia > Gymnophiona > Dermophiidae > Geotrypetes > Geotrypetes seraphini. The sequence continues at coordinate 307,268,218 of NC_047086.1, read as the reverse complement.
AACCTCTGGGTGCAGGCCATCGTTGAAGAGGTGAACCAAAGGGAGTGGGCAAGAACTATGATTATTGACAGTGCATTACCTTGGTGAATGAGAGAGGATGATTGGAAACATTGGTTTTGAACAGGCGGATTTTTTTTTTTAATTTTATTGCATACTATGCAATGAATTTATTCAGAGTATAATGTTCAAGAATCCATGCTAAAAGCCCACTTTTTTGAAGCTGCATTCAAATCCTAACTCCAGCCCATATGCAAAACACCCACACATGTTATTCCCTCTTTGGTCCCCTACTATATCTGCCTTATTACTCCCCTACCTGAGCAGTGTGTAGTGATTCTCCCTTTTTGTCTTGTTTGTCTATCACAATCAGATTGTAAGCTCTTTCAAGCAGGGACTGTTGGTTGCTGTTTAATGCACAGCGCTGCATACATCCGATAGTGCTATAGAAATGATAAGTAGTAGCAGTAGTAGTAGTATTTTTTTTTTAGTTCAAAAAGTTTTATTGTTTTCAGTAAAAGACAAGCATAACAGCGAATATCAAACACATCACAAGAGCATCAGATTGATAAGTTGTTTTTTTTTCAAATTTAAATTTTTATTGCAAATTTTTTCATAAAATACAACAGACAATGTACATCAACCTTCAGGCACATCAATAGGTTAGACATCAACTACTAAGAATGCTCAATATACAAACAAAATGCCCATTTTCCCTACAATTTTCACCCCCAAAACCCCCCCTTCCCCCCCGCTCATACAACTCCCACTCCTAACCCCCATTCAAACCCCCCCCCCCAGAACTCCCGCTCTCCATCCAGTGAGCCAGCCAGGCAGAAAGAACTCAAGTCTCTAATTTTGATCCAGGTCAAAGAACGGGTCAGAAACTTATGACGACGAGTAGCCACCACCAGCTCCATTCTCCCTATGGACAAAAATCTAGTGGTCCAGTCTGAGATGGAGGGAGCTACTTTGTTTTTCCAGTGATTAGCTATGAGGCATTTAGCAGCTGCAAGACCCCAACGAAGTAGGTTAGTCTGCCATTGATGTTCTCTCTCATTATGGAGACCCAAAAGGCACGACTGTGGAGTCACGCCCACCGGGTCCCCAATCATAGTGGACAAATTACTAGTCACCGCCCTCCAAAAGGGACCAATAATCACACAGTCCTACCAAATGTGTAGAAAGGATCCCACAGGTGAACCACATTGCCAACATTGAGCAGACACTCCTGGAAACATTTTGTGCAACCATTCAGGGGTATAATACCACCTAGTAAGCACTTTATAAGCGTTCTCCTGAACCAAAGCACAAGTGGAAGCCCATGATACCTCCCCACAAATAACATCCCAATGTTGAGCAGCGAAGGAGAATTCTAAGTCCCGCTCCCATTGCTTCTGAAAGGAAAATTGAATAGGTAAGTGTCCTCTCTAAAATTGATACAATACAGATAGAGGCCTGGGTACCTGTCAGAGCAGCAACCACAGATTCTCAAAAGACTCCTGTTCAATACTTAACGGCATTCCCCAGCCTTGAGCCTGCATGAAATGCCTTATCTGAAAATAGGCCAAATAGTCCCGATCTGGCAAGTTAAATTTCTTCTGGAGCATGGCAAAAGATAAGATCCTAGAAGTCCCCAACAGATCCCTAAAGACCCGCAGGCCGCTCTGGGCCCATCGATGGAAAACCCGGTTATCACTCCCAATTTGGAATCGGGGTTCAAATTGTATCTGAGCCAAGGATGATACCAATGCTCCGTTGCCCAACTGAGCTCGGGCTCGGTACCACTCCATGGCCAAATGTTGCACAAAGGGATTAGCGAGACTTTGGATCCAAGACCGAGAGTGTCCAGATACCCAAAGCCTATATTTCAACAGCATCCTGTCCCCCGGGACCTGTTCCAACATTACCCCACTTTTATGTTCTCCCAATTCCCAATCTAATATCAATTTCATCTGCGCTGAATGGTAATACCATTCCAAATTCGGTAGTCCCCGCCCCCCCCCCCCCCATTGATCTTGCCGCCTATAGCAAGGATTGGGATAACCTAGGGGTCTTTCGTTGCCAAATAAAACTGCGCAACTCCTTTTCTATCCCTCGGAGCTCCCGGGCTGGGACCTGCACTGGTAGTGTTTGAAACAAGAATAGCAACCTGGGTAGCACATTCATTTTCACAAGAGCTATCCTTCCCCACCAGGATAACCAAAGGCCATGCCACCTTTGCAAATCAGCTGTAATGCGGCAATAAAGGGGCTGGTAATTCTTCTCGTAAAGCCGGGTTATGTCTTTAGGGATATGAATACCGAGATATTTAATCCCATGAGTCGCCCATCGAAAAAGAAAACTGCCCCGAATGTTCTCTACCTCGGACGGGGTGAGGGTCAAATTCAAAATTTCTGTTTTATCCAAATTAATTTTGAACCCAGAGATTTTACCATACGAGTCAAAAAGCTGCAATAGATGTGGAATAGAGACATCAGGCTGTCCCACATATAGTAAAATGTCATCCGCAAACAGCGCCACCCGATGTTCAACCCCATTCATCACAAACCCGCTTAAATCTGGATGATTCCGAATGCGCATCGCCAAAAGCTCTATGGAAAGAGCAAACAACAAAGGTGAAAGCGGGCACCCTTGTATGGTCCCTCTACAAATAGAGAAAAAATCAGTATAAGATTGATTTATACGTAAACAAGCCCTCGGATCATTATACAGAGCCCGAATCCATGCCGTAAAAGTCCGTCCCAATCCCATACGATCTAGCACGTCCCAGAGAAATCCCCAAAGGACCCGATCAAAAGCCTTGTCTGCGTCGACCGACATCAAAACCGATTTATCCGCGCGAAGACTAGCTCCCCATAGCAGATTAAGGGTCCTCCTGATATTATCGCTCACCTGTCTACACTGTATGAATCCCGCTTGATCTTGGTGAATTAATGACGGCAACACTTTACTCAAACGCAAAGCGAGCACCTTAGCCAAGATTTTTGCATCTAAATTCAGCAATGAAATAGGGCGATATGACCCACATAACAGGGGATCCCTCCCAGGTTTTAAAAGTAAGGTCACTCCTGCTTCCCCCATTGTAGTCGGAAGGCGGGATCCCTGTGGAATCCCATTTGCCACTCGTACCAGTAGAGGCCCTAACTGCTCTGCGAATTGTTTATAAAAACATCCAGTGTAACTATCAAGTCCCGGTGATTTCCCTTTCTTCAACTTCTTAATCACACCCAAAATTTCCGCCACCTTAACTGGTTCCTGTAAATATGCGCGATCCGATTCCGATAAGCTCGGTAAAGGAACAGAGTCTAGGAAAATAGCCTGAGCTTCCTGATCAACCGGGTCCGGAGGACCGTATAAGTGAGAATAAAATGCCAAGAACTCACGTCTGATATCCGAGTCCACCACCTTCAAATCTCCCAACGGAACTCCCCGTATCCGAGTTATCGTGGCCCTATTCTGTTTAATCCTGATATATCTAGCCAAATGAGCTCCCGCCTTATTGCTATGTTTGTAAATTTGAAGTCGAAAACGTTCTTGCATCTTATCAATATCTTCAACCTGGAGTTGGTACAGTTCATCTCGCACCCTCTGTAATTGAGCCAGTACCTTTGCCTCCCGTGTTTCTTGATGTGTCCGTTCCAACACAGACAGCCTCTGACGCAACTGGAAGAATCTCTGGGTTCTAGCCCCTCTTTAATAAGTTCCCCACGAACCACTACTTTTAAGGCATCCCATAATATAGCATCGGTTACCTCCCCGTTGTCATTCAAATCTAAATATTCAGTTATAGTGCGTTCTACCACTGCAATTACTGGTGGAGAGCCCAAAAGAGAATCATTAAGCCTCCAGTATTTGCATCCTCCCTGATCCAACATACCAGTGCAGGCCATCCAGACGGGAGCATGATCAGAAATATGCAGCGGCTCAATTTCAGCCCGGGATATCCCACCCATCTGATTTCGATGAATCCACAACCCATCCAGTCTAGTATAGGTATTTTGAGCATGAGAATAAAATGTGATCGATTTCTGAGATCCATGAAGTAAACGGCAACAATCTACTAAGCCTAATGAAGACATCAATTTGCCTAAGGCCTTAGCAGGACTGTTTAAGGATCTGCGCCCCCCACCTGAATGATCTAATACAGGATCTGGGGGGACATTAAAATTACCCCCAAGGTAAACTGCCCCTTTAACAAAAGAGCACAGGGTGGATTGAAGACCCCTAAAAAAGGCAACCTGAGCAGAGCATGGTCCATAGATATTAATAATGGTCAACAGTTGACCCTGTAATACTCCTTGCAAGGCCAGACATCGCCCCTCTTTATCCCTATATATGTTGTCCACCTGAAGGCCCAGTCCCTTTTGCACCAAAATGGCCAGCCCACCCGCCCTTTTAGTGGCTCCCTGTCCTTGGTGTGTCCAAATCAAATCAAATTGGGATTGTTCAAGTTCAAGTTTATTAGCATTTGATGAATCGCTTATACAGTATTTCTAAGTGATGTACAAGTTAAAAACCGCCAGGTGGTGGTCTCACATAAATAATATACAACTTAATCATAAAACGAACAATTGACATTTAAACAATAGGGATAAAGACAAATATGAATATATAGGAAAGGAGGGAAAAGTTACAATCTCTTTATCTGTTGAAATTAACATAAAAGGAAAAACACAATAGGGAATGGGGAATTGGAAAATATGGTAATCTTTACTAAATGTAAAGAGGTTGATATGAGACGTGTTATGTATCAAAGGCGTCTTGAAACAAAAAGGTTTTTAAAATTCTCTTAAAAGATAAAAGGTCTTTTTCAATTCTGATATAGTTTGGTATGGAGTTCCATAGTGTAGGGGCCATAACGGAAAATATTTTGTTTCTTCTTGTGCCGATAATTTTCAATGAAGGAATTATAAAAGGTTTGAAGAGGATGAACGCAATGAACGTGAATTGTTGTATGGTATAATCATTTTTGATATGAATTGTGGTTCATTGAAAATTAATGTCTTATATACTAGAAATATAATTTTAAATGTAATTCGGTGGGAGATGGGAAGCCAGTGTGATTTAATCAATAAAGGTGTGACATGGTCGTATTTTATTGCTTTATGAATTAGTTTTATTGCAGTATTTTGAATTATCTGAAGTCGTCTTTTTTCTTTCTGAGTTATGTTAATTAAGAGTGAATTACAGTAATCAATTTTGGAAATGATCAGAGAATGAACCAGAATATTAACTGACTTAGGTTCTAAGAATGTGGAAATTGAACGGATAAGACGTAATCTGTAAAAGCATGATTTGACTATTTCACTAATATGATTGTGGAACGATAAGTCTACATCAACAATTACACCGAGGATTTTTAAGTTAGGTACTGATTCTAAAGGGGTATTGTCGAGGATGAATGGTGAAATTGGTGTTAGGTTTCTTTTCCAGGTGAAACACATGGTTTTTGATTTTTGAATGTTTAGTGCTAATTTATTAGTGTTTAACCAGTTTTTTATTAATTCCAGTTTTTCATTGATGGCTTTTATTTCTTCAGCTTTTTCCGGGTTAAAGGGATGAAGAAGTTGAATATCGTCTGCATAGGAAAAAGATGTAAAGCCTAGTGATTGTGAAATGGTAAGAAGAGGTGATAAGAAAATGTTGAATAGAAGAGGCGAGAGTATAGAACCTTGAGGTACCCCGTAAGTTGAGGAGTAAGTTGAGGAATAGGCATCATTGAATCTGACTTGGGAAGAACGATCCGATAGAAAGGAAGTTAACCATTTTAAGACTTGACCTCCTATGCCTAATGATTTCATCCGATTTAGTAAGAGTTCGTGGTCAATTGTGTCGAATGCGGCAGATAAATCTAAAGAGAAAAGAGCTACTGATTTGTGATGGTCAAGGAAGTAATGGATATTTGTTATGAGACCAATCATCGAATATTCCGTGTTATGATGTTTTTGAAAACCTGTTTTATTAGGGTGAAGGGCATTCGAAGATTCAATGAAGTCTGAAAGTTGTTCAAAGACTAATTTTTCTGTCAATTTCATTAGAAAAGGTAAGTTTGAGATAGGGCGGTAGTTGGAGACATCATCGTAATTAGATTTGAAATTTTTTATTATTGGTGCGACAATTGAAGATTTCCAGGAGAGGGGAACAGTTGCAGAGAGAAAACTATTTTGGATAAGAGAGAGAATAAAAGGTCCAAAGTGATTAAAGAATTTCTTTAGGTAGAATGGGGGAATTATTTCTAATGGAGAGCCTTTTAGGTTAATTGTTTTGAGGTATCCTTCAATTTCTCCTAAGGAAGGTGTTTTGAAATTAGTACATTTGGCCGTTGGTATACTATTATTAGTGTCATCGGATGCAAATGTGGTTGTTTTATGACCAGGAAGATTTTGTCTAATGGTAGCAATCTTTTGGCAGAAATGATCAGCTAATTCTTGTGCTGTTAAAGTTGATTTCTGACTAGTTAGTTTAGCTTTTGTCTCTGGGTTGACGGATTTTAAAATTTTGAATAGAACTGATGTATTTTTTGCTTTTTGAATTTTATTGGTGTAGTATGATTTTTTTGCTTGGGTGATTTTGTTCTTATAGAGGGAGGCATTGTCTTTGAATTGTTGAAGGTTAAATGGAGATTTAGAGGAGTGCCATTTCCTTTCTGAAGCGTGAAAAAGCATTGAAGAAGACCAGTATCCCGGGGTCTTAAATGTGTCTCTTGGAGCAAACAAATATCCCATTTCATACGGCGTAAATCTCGAAACACCATGCTCCTCTTGCCGGGACTATTTAGCCCATTAACGTTCCAGGATCCAATGAGAATCTCCGGTTCCCCATCCCCTACTCTCTGCCCAGCTGGCTCTCGCCTTCTAGCCAATCCCCTCCCACCCCCCACCCCCCACCCCCCTCCTATTAGCCGATCTGCCTAATTTAGAATCAGCCATTATGAGAAAAGTACGTCATAACAAAGAGGCTCATCTTGATCGCTATCGTGATCTCTACAGTTACACAAACCAGTCATCGCTCTCCCCTACCTTCCCAGTCTAACTCACATTCACCAAACAATCATACTTTCCCAGTACAAGCAACATTCAAATGATTATTAAAAGTCCAACCAACCCTCATAAGGAATTAAAACATATGTAAGATACCCTTTAATAACACAACGCAATGCTAAACAGACCAACCATGGACTAACTCCCAGCTATCAGTGCAGAGAGGATGCTTGGTAGAACTATAAGCTTGAATTCGAAATGAACTGACAGTTTTAGGTAAGAACAACAAAGTAAAGATATATCAAAACTAAAAGCTCGCCCTAAAAGGTAGCTGCAGCTCCCCAATCTTACCACTCACACATTCTTCCTCCCCAACCATCCACCCCCGCCCTTCATTCAACAAGTAGTCATACATACTGATCACTAAACTTATAAAAAGCAATTTGTAAAAAAACAACCAGCCCACAGAATAAAATCAAAAGATTAGCATGTTGCCACCAATCCCTTACACCTCATAACCAACCAATCTAGTCATGGATGAACTCCCATAATTATTATCTTGGAGTTAGCTGAAAAAACAGCAAAAGGGAACTCCACATTAACCAACAGTGAGATAGAAACAAAACAGGAAAGGTCAATGCCAGGGATAGTAGGGCAGTTCAGGTGCCCGATGTTGAAGGCTGAGGAGTCTCAGTTGATGCACTTAAATCCCTGGAAGTAGAATCATCAAGATCCCCTACAGGACACAGATCGCGATAGTCCCTAGGCAACCGGCAGCCCAAGTCCTTCAGGGCCAGCCAGGCATCAGCCAATGAATCCACCCGGGAATGTTTCCCATTCACAGTGAGTAACAGGCCAAATGGGAAAAGCCAGCGATACCGATATCCCTCAGCCCGCATGAGTTGAGTCACTTCTTTAAAAGCACATCGTTTTTGGAGGGTCACAGTAGCCAGATCCTGGTATACCTCCACCGCTACTCCTTGCCAGGTAAAATTAGGATGACGTCTGGCCGCCTGAAGAATCCGCTCCTTGACCAGACAGTCCCCGAAGCAAGCTATGATGTCTCTATTTCCCGTGCCCCGGATGGGGCCTAGACTCCGATGAGCACGTTGTAACACAATAATACTCTTGTCCTCCCGATCCTCTTCCATGAGCAGGTCAGCGCAAAAATCCTTTATCACTGTTCGTGCATCTTTATATTGCTCTGTATCCGGAAAGCCCTTAAAGCGCAAATTAAGGCGCCGAGATAGATTTTCTAAGTCCTCAACTTGATTCCGCAGTTCCTCTAGCTGGGACACCGCCTCATGCAACTCGGTGGATTGTTCTTGAATGGTGGTCTCCACGTGAGTCAAACGGCCCTCATTCGCCGACACCCGGGTGCCCAATTCGCTCACCTCCGATCATATCTCAGCCAGGGCCACCCTTACATCCGATCGTAGCCCCACCATTTCCTCCTTAAGTTCACGGAACCACCGCTCCAGGTTCCCTTCCAGGTGCTGGGCTCCCGAATCTGTGTCTGCTACCGGTGAGCCCGCATGCTTGGGCCCAGGCTGCTGCGCCATCTTGATAGGAGCCGTCGGGGACTCAGGAGCGTGCGATCTCGTTTTTACACTCACTGCTCCCGGATACTAGAATTTCACCAACTTTTTCCTGCTCGCCATGCAATCACAGAGGTAATGTACCCGCGACACTGCTCCCTCAGCGCTGTAGAAATGTTTGATTAAACTGGCAATGTCGAGCTCCTCCGGAGCTCGAAAATTAAGCAGCCATGCTTCGCGATGATGTCACTTCCTCCCCAGATTGATAAGTTTTGACATCGTACACATACAGAAAAACAGAAATACAGAAATGGAGCTCTCAAGGAGCTATGCACCTGCATTTAGGAAACAACTACCAGTGTCGATGTAATGCAGTTAGTAACAATAAGCGAGAAATACATAACCATGAGCAGGAGAATATACCAAGGTCATATAACAGACTCGATGGAGCAGTAAGTTAGCAGAGGAGACCAAATACGACAGTAGCTTTTAAATATGTTACATGATTTTTTCATATTTAGCTAGTAAGCAAACAGAGTTCCACCATATATTATATTCTACATTACCCAAATTTTTCCAATTGAAGAGAACATTCTGAAGCGCTAATGCAGTTAAAATACGAAAGAGTTGAGCATCTGGGTGTCCACCCAGTTGAGAAGAATCATAATTACCAAGAAGTATTAGGGAAAAAATCAATGTCAGTATCGAGAAGGAAAATTTCAGATAATGTATGCCAGACTCTGCTCCAGTAATTCTGAAGTAAGGGGCAGTAAATGAGCCAGAGTGCCAGGACTGGATTTACAGGACCAACAGGAGAAGGGTAGAGAGGCATCGATCTTGTTAGACAAAACTAGTAGTATTTTTGATGTTAGCTGCTTTGAGAAAAATTGAAAAATAAATAACTATGGGGTCCTTTTACTAAGGCGCACTAATAGAATATAATGGACGTGTTAGCATTTAGAGTGCTAAATCGGTTATCGTGCCTTAGTAAAAGGACCCCTATAGTACAACAAACCTGGACTTAGTACAATAAAGATGTTTAAAAGTGTCCTTAAAAAGCCCTATTTTAAAAGGTTGTAGAAACATTGTATGACGAGTTAGAGTCTAAGTTTAACCACAATGTTGTGAATATGGTAAACAGAATGTTCTTTCAATTAAAGTTCTTTCTGGCCATCTTGTTGCTTCTTATGTGTCATCAATTTCCAGAGCAAAGCTATGTGGTGATGTTTATGAGCAAGACAGCCTGAAAGGCAGGATTGCCTACAGTCTGTACTTTAAATAAGAACAAATTACTTGAGCATGCCATCCAAACAACATTTCATTATTTAAAAAAAAAAATAATAAAACAAATTAATAGAATATGACAGATGCAAAACCTGACTTTAAGGAAAAGATATTCAAATGTGACGTGTTTCTTGTATTATAGATAAACACCAAGATAGGAATAGGCAAAGTAAGGACAAGCTCCACAGGTCAGAAGCCAAAAGACATGGAGCAGAGACTGCCAAAGAGACATGATCAACCTAACGCAGCTGTGTTCCAGTGAATAATGCCTGCTTCAGTGGTTCCACAGTCAGAAATAGATAGGGAGAGGATATTGTGGATGGGCAGACTGGACAGACCATTTGGCCTTTATCTGCTATCATGTTTCTATAATATATAAATCAAATACTACTAATAATAAAGGGGTCCTTTTTCTAAACTACAAAAAAAGTAACTTCAGTGTGCCTTTACTTGAGTCTTTCCCTTTTGTAAGGCATTGTGGGAGTGTGTGGCGCAGGGGTTAGAGCTACAGCTGCAGCATCCTGAGGCTGGGTGTTCAAATCTCTCGCTAATCCTTGTGACCCTAGGCAGGTTACTTAATCCCCCCGTTGTCCCAGGTACATTAGATAGAGTTTGAGCCCGCCGGGACAGATAGGGAAATAGGATAAAAGTACCTGAATGTAAACCACTTAGGACAGGGGTGTCCAATGTCAGTCCTCGAGGGCCGCAATCCAGTCGGGTTTTCAGGATTTCCCCAATGAATATGCATTGAAAGCAGTGCATGCAAATAGATCTCATGCATATTCATTGGGGAAATCCTGAAAACCCGACTGGACTGCGGCCCTCGAGGACCGACATTGGACACTCCTGACTTAGGATATAAGTAGTATATAAAAAAATAATAATTTTTTTTTTTTACCATAGCTGGAAAAAATGTCAATTTTCAACTTTTTGAATTAATAGCCAATTAAATAGCGCACAGCTATTAAAAAATATTAGCACAAGACCACGTACTGCCATCTATTCTTTAGGTGACAAGGATTCACACTCTAATCCTGTGCTAATAAGTTAGGGGGAAATTCTACAAACGGCACCTAAACTTAAACGGCACCTAAATTAATAAAGAAATGACATATAAAATGGCAAAAAATTGTATACTTAAAGCGCCTACCAGTGCCTAAAAACTTGGCACTGGAATTACACCTCCGTAGGCACTGTGGTTGTGGCTAATTCTGGAAGTGACGTTAGGTGGCTTAAAGTACCTATGTAGGTGCAATTCATGACAAACCTCCTCTTTTATTAATGCATAGTGTGGGTTTTAGCGCCAGCAGCGGTGGTAACTGCTCCAATGCTCATAGGAATTCTCTGAGCATCGGAGCAGTTACCGCTGCTGCCGGTGCTAAAACCCACGCTATGCGTTCGTAAAAGAGGGGGAAAGATAGGTGCTGGTCTATATTTCTGGCCTATATTTCTGGTGCCTATCTTCTCTAGAGGCACGATTCTTTATACAGCGCCGTTGTATGATTGACATGCGATCGGCGGCTGTTTTTCATGCAGCCACCGATATTGGTGCAGTAAAGAGAATCCGGGCCTTAGTAAACAGTAATGTAGATACACAAACAGATTAGTGCAGATATGCCCATTCTCTGTCCCTAAAAATTACACCAAAATGGGAACACCCCAAAGCAACAACAGGTACTCTTACAAACCCAATACAACAGGTAACTTTTTTGTGCACCTATTAAGGGGAGGAAAAGACCTCAGAGATCCATGGGTCTACAGTAATCGGTGTCCTATAGAGAGACACTATTGCTGCCCATTCAATGCCTCCTAAATTTATATATTGCACATATCACCTAATCCAATATATCAACAATCATGACTTTGGTGATGCACCCATTAACTTTAGAATAATAGTGTCCCAAACACTTATCTTAGGCTTAACACTCTCTGTTCTTAGACACACCCTCTCTGTGCTAAAATATAATATTGTTAGTGTATTGTTTGCATGTGTAGCTAAAAAAACTGATTGCTTGAAACCTGAGTGCATTCCGCACCCTTCAGTTTGAGAATGCCCGGAAAAGATCTTACTCGCACTTCCTACCATGCCTCTGGAATAAACTATCTACCCACATGAGATCATTAGAAGATATACTGAGCTACAGGAAGGCAATAAAGAACTCACCTGTTCCCCTGACCCCCTATGAAAGTGGGCCAATCCAAATTCTTCTAAAATTCTGATGAAGTGCCCCCAACCCTAAGCATTTTAGCGTGCGTTTAGCGTGCGCTAACTGCTAACACGTCCATAGGATAACATGCACGTGTTAGCATTTAGCGTGTATTTTTGCATGCGCTAATATTTAGCACGCGCTAAAAAGCATAGCGCACCTTTGTAAAAGAGGGAATATGTGATTCATCCCATGTCTTTATTGCCCCCAGTGCCTCCTTCTCATGTTTTTAGTGCCTCTAGTGCCTCCTTCTCATGTCCTTATTGCCCCTTCCTGTCTTTAGTGCCCCCAGTGCCTCCTTCCCAAGTTCTTAGTGCCCCTTCCTGTCTTTAGTACCGCTAGTGCTTCCTTCCCATGTCTTTAGTGCCCCCAGTGCCTCCTTCCCATGTCCTTAGTGCCCCTTCCTGTCTTTAGTGCCCCCAGTGCCTCCTTCCCATGTCCTTAGTACCCCTTCCTGTCTTTAGTGCCCCCTTTGCCTCCTTTGACTGGATGGACCATTTGGGTCTTTATCTGCCATCATCTACTATGTTACTATGTTCATATCTCTTTAGTGCCCCCAGTGCCTCCTTCCTGTGTCCCTCTCACTGCCTTCCACACTTTGTCCCACCCCCACCCCCAAAGCCAGCCTGCCTGCCTGTCTACCTCTCTCTCATCCTCCCTGGCCAAAGCCAACCTGCTTGTCTGCCTACCTCCTATCCTCCCTGTCACGCGCAAAAAAAAAAAAAGCCTCTCTCCTTCCTTTCCTCTGCTCTTACCGCCCTGCTGCTGCTACTAAAGCCTACAGGAAGTCTTCTTTCCGACGTCAATTCTGAAGTCGGAGAGGATGTTCTGGGCCAACCAGGCAGCGATTGGCTGGCCCAGAATGTCCTCTCCGACGTCAGAATTGACGTCGGAAAGAAGACTTCCTGTCGGCTTTAGCAGCAGTGGCAGGGCAGCAAGCGAAGGGGACCCAGGGAAAGGAAGGAGGGAGGGACAGGAAATGATCGCCTGCCCCTTGGCCCCGAGCACAGCTTCGGGGGCAATGGGACAAGAGGTCTGAAAACGGACCTATGGCCACCTTAATCTTGCCGGTCCTGCGCAGACCGTCAAAAATTTCCTGCGGACCTACACCGGTCCGTGGACCGGCGGTTGAAGAACAGTGGACTAGAATATACTTTACTATACACCATATTTACCATACTATGTTTGCCATACTATGTCTACAATGCTACAATCTCTCATACCATGTTTGCCACTCGTTTACTACACTATGTCTTCCATGCTATGCCCGCTTGCCTTACCGTATTTTGCCAAGTTGTATCTTACTTTGTCGGCCATGCTTGTAGTACTAAGACTGCTGTGTTATGCGCAGCCATTCTACACTCACCATGCTATGTCTCACAATACCATGTTTTGTCATTTTATGTTTTATCATGCTTTGTTAACTATGGGGTTCTTTTACTAAGGTGCGCTAACTGATTTAGCGTGCGTTAATTGATTTAGCGTGCACTAAATCGGTTAGTGCGCCTTAGTAAAAGGACCCCTATGTTTGCCATCTCAATCAGACAATGGTTGCCTTGCTATTATCTACCATATGATGTCTGAGTGTGTGGTGAGGGGTTATAACTACAGCCTCAGCCCTCTGTGGTTGTGGGTTCAAGCCCATGTTGTTCCCTGTGACACTGAGTGGGTCACCTGGTTGCCCATTGCCCCAGATACATTAGATTGATTGTAAGCCAACTGGGACAGAAAGGGAAAAATGCTTGAGTACCTGAATACTTTCATGTAAACTATTCTGAGCTCCCTTGGGAGAACAGTATAGAAAATTAAATAAATAAATAAATAACCAATTTTAAGATATGGTAAGTTCATGTTAGTGCTTACCGCAGGTTAGTATAAGGACACCATAATAAGAAACATACATTGTTATTTCAATGTTCTAATGCATGACTATTAGGTGTTTCATTGGTAATATGCTAACATCGTATCAATAATGGGCTCCTTTTACTAAACAGCGTAGGAGCATTTTACTGCAGGTCAGTGAGGTAAGTGCTCTGATGCATATTGATTTCCTATGAGCGTTGGAGCATTTACCTTGCTGGCCCATGGTAAAATGCTCTTATGCTGTGTAGTAAAACCAAGCGTATATTATTTGCTTTCTCTGACCTCACCTCCAATTTTGGTATATATCACATCAATTCATAGATATATTCACTTTAATCACCAGTCATGGATATTTGTGTATTACCAGGTATTGAATCATTCATTTTTCATTCACTTCTTAGCTTCGCACAGATTATCACCACTCTCTGTATTTCTGGCTCAGACTACTTTTATTTATTCTTTAGCGTTCATTTTTTCCATACGTATTATACGCTTTTATAACCCTCACCTTTATCACTTTCACTCCACTCCACCTTAGTATAAAAGTTCCCACACCTTTACTTCCACTTCATTCATTCAGCATTATACAATGGTCCCACATTTACATTTTTGGTCTTCCCACATTTACACTTACATTCATATTTGCAGGACCCCTGAAGAAGATGTGTTTATCAAAACACAGACCGTGTTGGGTCACCTTTTATTTATTTAAAATTTTATAACCCGCATTTCCTACAATTCTAGGCGGGTGCACATGTGGATTTTTATTGAGATTTGGAATGTCATTGGATTTGTATTGAACAAATACAGAACAATATCAGGAGCTTCTCATCCACAGTTTTCTGTTGCTTTAGGTTTTCTCTTATCCTGTTGTTGTTGGACAATGAATTACATTCTGACATCAGATGGTACTAAGCTCCATTTATACGAGGGTCATTTCATAAATAAAGCACACTATTTTTTAATTTACATGTTTTATTTTTTTTCAAGTATTGATTTTCAATACTTCAATGTAGTCTCCCTGCTTTGCAATGACTTAGTCCCAACGTCCAGGAAGCTTCATTATTCCATTCAAGACATCGTTTTTGTTCAGTTGCCGAATGACTTGGGTACCAGTGGAAAAAAGCTCTTCCAGAGATGCAAAATGATGTCCACGCATAGGTTGTTTCAACTTTGGGAAAAGGTCGAAGTCTGGTGGACTCATGTCTGCACTATAGGGAGCATGAGGTAACATCTCCCAGCCATATTTGTGTAGTTTTTCAATGAGTGGAGACTCCATCTTACCCAGGGCCAAAAAAATTTCGACAAGCTCAATTAAAAGTCAAATGATGATTTTTGCTTATGATCATGAAGGTATCATCATTACAGAACAAAGGTCCATGTGGAAGAAGTGTCACAGCAGTGTATTATCATGATTTTTTGCAAAAAATGTGCATAAAAATTCACAAAACCTGACCTCAGTTGCTCTTGGCTGGGCCACTCATTCTTCACGACAATGCTTGCCGGCACATAGGGAATGTCGTCATTGAAAAACTATGCAAATACAGCTAGGAGTTGTTACTTCTTGCTCCCCACAGTACAGATACGAGCCCACCAGACTTCGACCTTTTTCCAAAATTGAAACAACCTATGTGTGGACATTGTTTTGTATCTCTGTAAGAGCTTTTTTCCGCCAGTACCCGAGCCATTCGGCAACTGAACAAAAATGGTGTCTTGGATGGAATAATGAAGCTTCCCGGACGTTGGGACTCGGTCTTTGCAAAGCAGGGAGACTACACTTCTCCCTCCGTATTTGCTGTTTCAGCATTCGTGGTTTCGATTATTCATGGTTTTTAGCATGCTGGCTCCTCCCCCCAAATTATGACAGCTTGCATAGAGAAATCGCTGATTCCAAGTGTTTACAGAGAAAATCGCTGATTCCCAGTACTTTCTTCACCGTGTTGTGCTTCTCCTTCAGAACAGGCCAGGTCTCCCACCATGTTATTCACGGTTTCACCATATTCACGATGGTTTTTAATAGAAAACAGCAAATAACATATGAAAAAGTTATTTGCGGTTTTTCTGTATTTGCGGTTCTGTTAATCCCGTATCAAAGTGAATAAGAAGGGAGAAGTGTATATTGAAGGATTGTAAAGAAATACTTGAAAAAAAAAAAAAAACATGTAAATTAAAAAAAAGAACATAAGAACATAAGTAATGCTTCTGCTGGGTCAGACCAGAGGTCCATCATACCCAGCAGTCCGCTCACGCGGTGGCCCATCAGGTCCAGAACCTGTATAGTAATCCTCTATCTATACCCTTCTATCCCCTTTTCGTTCAGGAAATCATCCAATCCTTTCTTGAACCACAAAACCGTACTCTGTCCTATCACGCCCTCTGGAAGCGCATTCCAGGTGTCCACCACCCTCTGGGTGAAGAAGAACTTCCTAGCATTAGTTCTTGAATCTGTCCCCTTTTAATTTTTCCGAATGCCCTCTCGTTCTTGTAGTCTTCAAAAGTTTGATGAATCTGTCCCTCTCCACTTTCTCTATGCCCTTCATGATCTTGTAAGTCTCTATCATATCCCCTCTAAGTCTTCGCTTCTTCAGGGAAAAGAGCCCAAGTTTCTCCAATCTTTCAGCGTATGAAAGGTTTTCCATACCCTTTATCAAGTGTGTCGCTCTCTTCTGAACCCTCTTGAGTATCGCCATATCCTTCTTTAGGTACGGCGACCAATATTGGACGCAGTACTCCAGATGCAGGCGTATCATCGCCCGATACAACGGCAGGATAC
Source organism: Geotrypetes seraphini (assembly GCF_902459505.1). Taxonomy (NCBI): domain Eukaryota; kingdom Metazoa; phylum Chordata; class Amphibia; order Gymnophiona; family Dermophiidae; genus Geotrypetes; species Geotrypetes seraphini. The sequence goes on along the minus strand of NC_047086.1, from coordinate 307,251,573 downwards.
TTCTTTCGTTCTGGTTGTAATATCCTTCTTGATTGTACCTAGCATTCTATTCGCTTTCTTAGTGGCCGCTGCGCACTGTGCCGACGGCTTCATTGTCTTGTCCACTATTACCCCCAAGTCCCCCAATGACAGCCCTCCCGTCGTATAGCTGTACCTCGGGTTTCTGTTTCCTACGTGCAAGACTTTACATTTCTCTACATTAAACTTCATCTGCCATCTCGTCGCCCACTCCCCTAGTTTGTTCAGGTCCCTTTTATAAATCTTCGCAGTCTTCTATAGTCCTAGCCCCATTAAATAGTTTGGTGTCGTCTGCAAATTTTATTACTTTGCACTTCGTCCCTGTTTCTAGATCATTTATAAATACATTGAATAGCAGCGGTCCAAGCACCGACTCCTGCGGAACACCACTTGTGACCCTCCTCCAGTCCGAGTAGTGGCCCCTCACTCCTACCTGCCAACCAATTCCTGATCCATCTGTGTACGTCTCCTTCCACCCCATGGTTCTTCAGTTTCCGAAGTAGGTGTTCATGGGGTACCTTGTCAAAGGCTTTTTGGAAGTCTAAGTATATGATGTCTATGGGGTCCCCTTTGTCCATCCGTTTGTTAATTCCTTCGAAGAAGTGCAATAAGTTCGTCAGGCACGATCTTCCCTTGCAGAAGCCATGTTGGCTTGTTATCATAAGTTTATTCCTTTCTAGATGCTTCTCGATGCTATCTTTTATCAGTGCTTCCGCCATTTTCCCCGGGACCGAGGTCAGTCTGTAGTTCCCTGGGTCACCTCTCGATCCCTTTTTAAAGATGGGCATAACATTGGCTATCTTCCAATCCTCCGGGATCACACCTGTTTTCAGGGATAGATTACAGACTTGCTGTAGTAGTTCCGCTATTTCCTCCTTTAGTTCTTTCTGTACCCTTGCAATATTTATGAAATGACCCTCGTAAAATAAAATTAACAGCTGAAATATCAAAGATAAAAATAATAAACAAAAAAATTGGAAAATAAAAGAATGATATATAATATCTGGGTAACATTAGTCTAACACCAGTGGATTTAGTCAAATAGTGAACACTTGGCATAAATATTAGGTATGTACTGTAAATACTCAGTTATACTAGTATTTTATGAGGGAACACAGGTAGTTTTATAAGACATTTTCTTATGTGGAAAATAAGCTTTACTTGCAGGAAAACCTTTATAAATTACCTTCTATATGTATAGTATATGGTAGCTTAGGATAGCCGGGCATTTTACTAATTAGCTAACTTTGAATAGGGGCAAGGACAGCAGGTGGCCAGAACATTCTGTTATGAAGGAATTCTGTAATTAGGCTTAGAGTTGTAAAGATTTTTTGCACCTGATAGTTAAGATTCATAGCAGGTATATAAATTTGCATTTAATTATCTTGTTTACTGTTTAGTATGTAGATTAGGAATTTCTTTAAATTTGTTTGCTTACCCAAGGCTAAAATCTTTGATCTCATAGCTTTTAAAGTATCCTTCACAGACACTTGACACTTGTCTGCTAGGGACCCTTAAACAGGATAGTTTCCAAATATGTTTGCCTAGGTATCTTGGGCAAAATAATGATAACTACGGTAGAATACCTAAAAGTTTGTATGTGCTTTCACAATAGGGACATTTACATGCATGTGCAGCCCTAATTTAGAAAGGCTGTAGAAGTTGGGATCGAGACATCCAGGTCAGGACATCAAGTTTTTTAAAAAACATTTCTTTATGGTGAAAACTCAATCATACAAACAGCAGAACAGTAGAAATCCAGCCCATGTTTCCCACCAATCCCCCCACCCAACAGTGCTATCTTATATTGAGAAGTAATAGGAAAGAGTCCTCTAAGTATCTCCAGTCCTCGGCATCATTAATGAGATCTCCATATCTCATAGTTATCCCATACTCGATGATAGGTAAGCAGTGTCTGACGTTGTAGTGCAGTCAATTTATACCCAAGTTTTATATAGTCCCACAAAGTTAAAAGACATTGTTGCTCAGGTAGTTGTGAAGAGCACCAATATCATGCTAGCACCAAGTGTATCATTTTGCAGTGTAAATACAAACACTGCAAAATGATATTCCTGTATAGTATAGCCTGGAATTACATTAAGGAGGCAACATTCCATCAGCAATGGACAATCCTTATGGACAATGCTAACTAACAATTGCCCTACCATATGCCAATAGGGCTGTATAAGTGGACAATCCCACCATACATGGTGAAAATCTCTCGGCTGATCACAGTGCCGCCAACAAAAGCCCAAATTTGTATCATAGATCTTGTACAGACACTGTGGGTTAAGACACCATTGAAAATATATTTTATATCAATTTTCTATAAGATTGGAGGACAACGATAGTATAAAGAGACTTTTATAGATACGTACCCAAGTCCGTGACCCACTGAGCTCTATATCAAGTTTCTCTAGTTTATTAAAATTTGATATACCGCCTTAAAATTGTCAAAGCGGTGTACATTACATAAAAATATAAAACTGGTATCATGCCATTAATACATCGAGACACAAGGGAAGGAGAGTGGAACTACAATCATTTATAGGAAAACAGAAAGAGGACAGCACGATGGGGATAGGAAACTATGCTCTTCCTTAGTTATAATTTATTTGGGAAAGGTCAATGATTTGGTCGGACAGGAAGTCACAAATTATATGTGTCCTTAAACATAAGAACATAAGAATTTCTGCTGCTGGGTCAGACCTGGGGTCTATCGTGCCCAGCAGTCCGCTCACGAGGCGGCCCTCTGGTCAAAAACCAGTGCCCTAACTGAGACTAGCCCTACCTGCATACCTTCTGGTTCAGCAGGAAATTGTCTAACTTTGTCTTGAATCCCTGGAGGGTGTTTTCCCCTATGACAGATTCCGGCAGCGCGTTCCAGTTATGAGCGGAGGAGGACTAAATCCGGCCGGATTGCCATGTGGGCACCTATTAACACCCGCGCACCCTGGAGCCCTCGTTATTATTAAGTGGCCGCTTACCGGGTCCTTGTGTGGGGCGGCTTGGGTTAGCGTCTCGCCTGGCCTGAAAACCTCCGGTTGCTCAGAGAGGGGGAGGCCAACTTGGGTACGCTACTCACGTTGAGTGTGCCTACTCGAAAGAGTACAGGCAGGCAGTGGCGGTACCGTGGAGTCGCTGGAGGTGGGCCAATGGAAACAAAACTTGCCGGTAAGGAAAGCCGCATCTGTCTCCCCGGATCCCAGTCTGGAAAGGGCGACCTCCCTTCCATGTCCCACTCTTCTTCTATCCTCCCCCCCTTCCTACCCCACTCCCCTCACTGATTGGCCTTTCCTTCTCCTCCTTTCCCCCTCCCCCCTCCCATCTTCTCCGCTCTGGCTTCGGCCGATTTGGCCGCGCTCGACTCTATACGGGATCAGAGCTTGTTCTGTTCCAGTTTTCTACTACTCTCTGGGTGAAGAAGAACTTCCTTATGTTCATATGGAATCTATCCCCTTTCAATTTTAGAGGGTGCCCTCTCGTTCCCCCTACCTTGAAGAGGGTGAAAAACCTGCCCTTATCTACTATATATCTTCAGTACCTTGAATGTTTCAATCATGTCCCCTCTCAATCTCCTCTGTTCGAGGGAGAAGAGGCCCAGTTTCTCTAATCTTTCGCTGTACGGCAACTCCTCCAGCCCCTTAACCATCTTAGTTGCTCTTCTCTGAAGGTTTTTAAGTTCATTTTGAATTTATCGATGTTTTACTCTTCTCTTAGATAAACTGGTAGGGAGTTCCAATGTTCCAGTGCGCTAACAGAGAAAATATGTTTGCGGGTAGTGTCATAAAAAAGATGTCTAACAAAAGGGATATGTAAAAGACTATGGGGCTCATAATTGAAAGAGAAAAACGTCCAAAAACCGGCCTAAGTCGGCACTTGGACGAACATTTCTCAAAAACGTCCAAGCGCCGTTAATCAAACCGGGTTTTGGACGTATTTCTAAACGACTTAGGCCCTCATAGTGCCGCTCAACGTCCAAAGCTAAACAGTGCGTTTCGGGAGGTGTGTCGAGGGTGGGAGTTGGGCGGGACGTGGGCCGGCATAGACTTAGTCGTACAGCATGTATAACCAAAAGTGATACAGCCCACGATCGACGGAACTTGGACGTTGTGACTTAGACCATGTAAAACATGGTCTAAGTCACAAAAACCCACCTAAACTCACCAGATATGCACTGAAAACACATAAAATAGACCCCACACACACTACCCCAGTGGTCACTGACTCCCCCACCCCCATAAAAATTTTAATCACAACTTTAAAATTCAGCCTCCAGACCATCATCCTGGCATAGGAAAGCGTAATCGTCCAGCACAGAGGCAGCTTAAGTCATCTTGGGGGTGGGTTAGGGTCCCATAGAGAGGAGGACCCATGCCCATAAGCCCCTGTAATCACTGCATTGATACTTAAACATGTGCACTGCCCTATACACCCCCAAAACCCTTTTTTACTGGCATATAAGTGGCTCCTGCAGCCATAAGGGCTATTGGGGTAGTAGTTAAGTGGGTCTAGGGGATTCTGGAGGTGGTTTTGAGGGCTCACCATCACCTATAAGGGAACTGTAGTGAGTAGAAGCCATGGCACCCTGTTTGCGCAGTTCACAGCAGTGCCCTGTAAGGTACCCCACTATTTAGGTGCTCTGTCTGGGTGTTCTGTCCATCACTTTGCAGATACCTCCCACGTCCAACAGGGCTTGTTCTAGATGTTTTGGACTTGGACGGACATTTGGACGAAAATGTGCTTTAAAGATCAACGTTTTAGTGGCTTGGACGATCAGATCTTCAGGACGTATAATTGGACGATTTTCGAAAGTCAAAAGACGTTGGACGTCTCTTTCGAAAATGGGACTTAGGCTCTTTTTGACTATGGACGACTTGCGAAATGGACGTAAATGGACTTAGACGTCCCTTTCGATTATGCTCCTCTATGAGTATTAGATCTTAATGTTCTGGAGGATCAATAGGGAATAATCAGCCTGTCTAAGAAAATAGGTGTATGAAGAGATTTTGCTTTAAATGTTTGCAGTAAGATTTTATATGGATTAGAAGGGCCTCCCTATAGAACATCTCAAGTTTCACTAGGATTTTAGAACAGAATCTACGGACATAGAGGCTGTTCTAAAACACAAGAGAAATGGATTTTATGTATTGATTGCAGGTGACCTACACATTCATTTTAGAAAACAAAATTAGTACAGGTTGAGAACCAGCATATAAATGTGTGTTTGCTGGCACATCTTTGCCAATTTTAGAAATATAAATTTGTATTTTCCTAGTTCTGTTAAAGATACAGTATTCCTTGCCAGTTTGGCTTTTTTTTTTTTTTTTGGGGGGGGGGGCAAAAACTACTAAGGCAATCTCCCCTAATCTCTAAAGTGCTGCCCAATCAGAGCAGTTTGCCAAAACCTAAATGTGCTTGTTCACGGGTATAAATCCTGATGAGCATGCTGAGTTGACGTGAGCAAAAGCTTTCTTTATGAGCAAAGGACTGAGTTAACATGAATGAAAAATTTCCATTACATTACCTTGTGAGAGCTTCTTACAGATAGAACAATACAAATCACAGAGTGCAATCCCTACATCGAAAGAAATCAAAAAAAGAAAGTAGGGACAGATAGATGCCACCACTTGGGATTATGTAGTTTCACAGTATCGTTTATTCATATACCTATATAACAAAAAAATGCTACATATCTTGCCAAATGTAGTAATTTGAATTTCTCCAGCAACCATAGTGAGCCTGTCCTGTCAACTTCTAGCTTCTAAATAGACTCCTGAGGAAGGCACATTTCAGTGCCGAAACACTGGCCGTATAGAGTCTATTTTTTTTTTTTTGCTATACATGTATATGAATAAATGACACTGTGAAACTACATGATATCTGTCCAAACTTTCTTTTTGGACTTGGAAGCCAAGGGTCAAATCCCACTGATACTCCTTGAGGTCTTGAATAAGTCAGTTAACCCTATATTGCCTCAGGTGCAAAACTTTAAATTGTAAGTCCTCCAGGGACAGGAAAATAAGTACTGTACCTAAATGTAACTTGCCTTGAGTTTTTACTGGAAAAGGTATGGTGTAAATCCAAATTCACAATTCAATAACAGGCATAAAGTGAAGTAAGAATGGACCAAGGGATTGCAGTGATGGACAAAAACTCTCTTTGCAATGATAATCAAATACCAACTTAAAAAAAAAAAAATCATCAACTGTGAAAAGACCTTACACAGGGCCATATTTTGGCAGAAAAACTGTTTGCTTCAGGGATCAAAATTATTTTCTTAAATATATGAATGAGCATGTACAATTTGTAAAAGTATCCAATATAAAGCAGTCACTAGTAGTCTCCTGTTGAGTATATGCATAAGCATGTGAGGTGCGGTTGTGAAAGCATTCAATATACTAACTAATATTTGGCACTTACCTCAGGACACCATTTTAAGCTACATTAAGCATGTGTTAGGCCTAACACAGTTTAGTAAAAGGATCCTTTGGTTCTCTAAACATTCCACTTTCCGGGCCACAATGTCTTTGTTCTATGCCTCAGCCAAGAAGACATTCTTGAGTTATTCCACTTTATCCTCTACAGATCTTACTCTCAAAGCGTGTTGTTCCATTCCTTGAGCCTAAATGTACACAGCACTGGTCAGATACTTAGGGGGAAATTCTATAACCAGCACCTAAATTTAGGCATCGGTAGGCGCCCAGCCGTGCCTAAGTAATTGAAAAATGCAGTCAGAAACAACAGAAGTGCCTACCGTTGCCTAAATAAAAGGTGGCTGAAATGGCCACTGGAATCGTGGCTAGGTAGCTGCTTTAGGCCGTGGAATGCCAAAGTAGGCATGGCCAACACTGGAAGTAGCGTTAGTTAGGTTAAAATAGCTACCTAGCTGCAAATCAAACCAAGATAGGCGGCTGAAATGTAGGCCTGGAAAACCCAATAGATCTTTTTCTTGAGCATTGACTCCCAAGGTGGACCCTGGCATCTGGAAACTATGATTTGGATTATTCTTCCCAATGTGCATGACTTTGCATTTGTCCACATTAAATTTCATCTGTCATTTGGATGCCCAGTCTTCTAATTCCTAAGGTCTTCCTGCAGTTTTTCACAGTCTGCATGCATTTTAACAACTTTGAACAATTTAGTGTCATCTATAAATTTAAAAACCTTACTTGTAGTTCCAATTTCCAGATCATTTATAAATAAGTTAAATAGCACCAGCCCCCCAATTAACAAAGCTCAGAGCAAAATAATATATACTTACCCAGAGAAATATTCTGTCTCCTCTCCTCTCTGAAAGATAGAAACATAGAAACATGATGGCAGATAAAGGCCAAATGGCCCATCTAGTCTGCCTATCCGTAATAGCCGTTATTTCTTTCTCTCTCCGAGAGATCCCATGTGCCTATTCCAAGACTTCTTGAATTTAGATACAGTCTCTGCCTCCACCACCTTTTCTGGGAGATTGTTCCATGCATCTACCATCCTTTTTGTAAAAAAGTATTTCCTTAGATTACTCCGGAGCCTATCACCTCTTAATTTCATCCTATGCTCTCTCACTGCAGAGTTTCCTTTCAAATGAGAGAGATTGGACCCATGCACATTTACATGTCCTCTCCTTTCCTCTCAGAGAGAAATATGTCCTCTGCTCCTCTCCTCTCAGAAAGACTCAGTTGAAAGATGCAAATGCTGACCATTCAGACTTGAATGGACAGAATTTATGTGCTCTTTCTGGCTGAAATTGAGCCTCCTCCCCAAACATTGTTGAGGTTGAAACTTGCTGGAGATTGCAGTACTTTTAAATATGAGCTGTCAATGTTTTTCCAAGTTTTCAGATTTAATGCTTACTTGATATAGCACCCATCACAAAACATCTGAGCAGTTTACAAACACAGGACTCCTTTTATAAAGCCGTGGTAGAGGTTTCTACCACGGACCGGTGAGGTAAATACTCTGACACTCATAGGAATTCTGGCCTGTAGAAACCTCTACAGCAGCTTTATAAAAGCCAGTGATAGAAAATAAGATAGAAATAGGAGAAAAAAGGAGGGGAAAAAAGGGAAGAGAATAGAAATATAATATTGATAGGAAAGAATGGCTGGGAGAAGAAAGGATAGGATACTTCACAGGCAGATGCCACTGTGTGTGTGTGAGAAAAGAATCCTTACCTAAGACTGAGAGATGCATCTTTGAATAGAAAAGTCTTGAGAGCGGTTTTGAATGTTTCTTGAAAAGTTTCTAATTGAAGCGCGAGGGGTAATGCATTCCACAGAACAGAGCCAGTTACAGAGAAAATACTGTGTTGAGTGGAATCATAAGTATTTTGCCTCAAGGTCAGAATAACTAGTAAATTCTGCTGTAGTGAGCGGAGGGTGCAGATTGGTGCTTATGATCGGTATATTTTTAAAACTTATATACTTGAGCTTTCTCCTTGTTTATTTATTACTATGAAAATATTGTTTGAACTTATTGGGTTCTTCACTATACTGCTTAAATTGTGTGAATTTAAATACATAGTAAGACCAGGAGATTTAAAATATTGTTTACAGGTAGGATTTTAATATTTGTGATTTTTATCATGATCAAAGTCCTAAAAATGGAGATGAAACAATCTGAATAACCAAGGAAACATACACAATTAGCAGAATATTAAAAGTTGCTTGCCAATTGGACTGTTGCCATAATAACAGTAATACTGTCAACTCCAGATGGCGCCCTTGTCAAAGTAAAATCCCAAACCTTATACAAAGCTAATTGTACTATGTGGCCTCTCTCCTGCTATATGTCCTGCATTGTAGTTTGTAAGTTGTTTGTGCCATTCCTAAATATTTTAAACCCATTAGTCAGAAAAAGCTGTGTATGTATATTGGACACATGGTAATAAACACAAGCTTGACTAATTTAGCCAAATTTGAAATTTGTGAGCAGTGACATCAAATCTGCTGAACTATATTATTCATGAGCAGTATAAAATGTCATTAGATTTCCACAGCACTGCACAGATGAACATAAAGGAGACATTTCCTCTTCCATAGACATTATAATATAATCAAGACATGTGGGACAAATTAAATTGTTTAGGGAGACATTAAAAGGTGAATAAATATATGCAGTAAATTTTTTTAATAGTCAAACACACTTCATATATAACGGATCCTCAAACAGCTAGATGAGTATAAAATTCTCTTTCACTCATTCTCAAGCCAACATCTTGATTGATTCAGCAGTTTTTTTCTTACTTATTTTATATTTCTTATACACAGATAATTTTTTTAAAATAGTTAAATAGTTAAATGTCACTTATCTTCTCCCAACATGAATCCATGTTTCAATAGCTTTCATCAGGGCTGAAGTATCAATGAAACCTCAAAAGGTTATTTTGTACACAGATCATAAAAAAAAAAAAATAGTAAAGCATCACTTATTTTGCTTACAAGGTCCACCTCTCTCAACATGAATCCACGTTCAGTAGCTTTCGTTGAAGTACTTAGCAATGAAACTTCAAATACAATTAAACAGTAACCCTTTCACGTAGGGTTGTAGAGCGGTTGCAGAAGAGAGCAAATTTTCTAATGTGTTTATGTTTATAGAATATGATATACCACCTCTCATTACAAAAAATATCCCCAGCAAGAAAATTTACAATAAAACCAATAGAGATTGGGAAAAGAACTCCATTGTACATATGACAGAGAAATGTAATAGAAAGAAGAAAAGCAGAGGATTGGGATATAGGAATAGGGAAAGGTAAGACCACATAATACATATAGGCACCAGAAATGGGACCTCGAATCACAGCAGCATGATGTTGTCTTAGTCCAATGCTCCACCTCCAACTGCAAGTTTAAAAAGGTGGGTTTTAAGTCTCACCCTGAATTTCATAAGAACATTAGAAGAGCCATACTGGGTCAGACCAATGGTCCATCTAGCCCAGTCTACTGTTTTTAAAATGGTCAATCCAGGTTACAGTACCTGGCAGAAACCCAAAATAGTAGCAACATTTCATGCTACCAATCCAGGGTACCCAACCAAATCGGGGGACTATTGTTAATATGATGCTGCTTGAGCAAGATGCCAATGAGTATAAAAAAATGGCTCTAAGCAGTACTTCAAATATTTATTCTAGCATACAACAAAAGGGTAATTCCAAAAGTGCTCAGAGAAATTGCTGTAAATTGTGAGACCATAAGACCAAATGCAGGCCGAAGCCCACTAGCCAATGGCTCATATTCTCAATCATTGCACTTTCCTTATTGACTTTCTTATAAATGCAAAAAACAATTGTCTCAGTAACTTATCACTTATCTCTCAAAATGAACAATGTTCTTCTTAAGATCCAGTACTTCTCAATTCTCTCAGGGTTCTGATACGTTTCTCAAATATTGATGCTTCAGAGAGCCCATCATAGGAAAAACCTTTACTTGAAATTAAAGTTGGAATGCTCTCTGCTTATCTTGTAGTTTAATTGTTCCAATCTTTAATTTCAAGTAAAGGTTTTTGCTATGACAGGTTCTCTGAAGCAAAGCAACAAACCAAATCCAAGGAGAAAACCAAGGTTCAAAGGTTCAACAGTCTGCAGTGTAAAACAATCCAGAACAAACAAAGCAAAAAACTGCAGACCTTGTACACGATGCAGGCAGGCTTTATTATGACAAATAAATCTTTAATTAAAAACCTTTTACCAGGTAAGGGACCCAACACGGTCCGTGTTTCGGACTAACCTTCGTCAGGGGTCCTAATAGGTACAAATTCAATATTTTAAAGCAAACATATTTAAAAATACAATATATTAAAAATTTTAAAAAATTTTTTAAAAGAATAATATATTAATTAATTACAATAATGGTCCAATTTATTCCAAAAGAATTTTTAAAAGATAAATTCTGTTAAAAAAAGATCTTAAGAAAATAGAAAGGAAAGAAGGAAGGAAAAATATTTTATAAAATAGATAGATGATATGATAGATAATTTTGTTTTTAATTTTTAATTTTAAATTTTAATTAACCTATATATATCTAATAAGAAACTCATAAAATATACAAAGGGAGTAAAAAAAGGGAGAAAAGGAAAAGAAAGAAGAACCAAGAAAATGAAAACATATACAATAATGTAAATATATGATACATACCAATTTTGATAAAGAAGAAAATTATCAAAAGAAAAAAGCCTTGAGTAAATAGCTATCAAGAGACATAGAAAAAAGGCATATCAACAATAGAAATCAATCTAAAACATATATCTTAATCAAAATTAACATTAAATGAGATAGATAATATGATATAGAATGAAATATAACACTAGCCAAATAAATGTCATGAATCACTATGATATACAGCAATGAAGCAACATTGATAAATCAAAATAAGGCAAATGACAACAGTTGAAAGCAATTAAAAACAATAAAACCATTAGGTGGTTACTGATTATATGCTATTGAATATAAAAGAAAGGCAATTAACAACAGTTAAAAGCAATTAGAGACAATACAGCAATTAGGTAGTTACTGATCATATGCTATTAAATTTAAAAAGACAACCCAAATAAAAAAAGGTATATAGTCATGTTAAACAACATCATTTTTTAAAAAAAACTTAAACCTGCAATGATTATAAAATTTATATTGTGTATATGGCAAAACACTATATAATTACTCATTTACAGAGGCCACAATGAATATTATGTCATATTACTTTAAAATTATAAACAAGAGAAACACCATATGAAAATACTTTGTGACTAACAAAGAAAGAAGAATCCAGAACAGATATCACAGATTTTATGCTTTAAAACCAGATATTACAAAATAAAGAATATGCAGAATAAAGAATGTAAAGCATAATTGATGAAAATGAACAGCAGAGCGTTTGAAAAAGATGAACAGCAGAACTTTGAAAAAAGCAGGCATATACAAAGGAAAGAAGAAAAATAAAAATCACAAGATAAAATAGAGATAAAAATAGAGATTTACCGATGGGTAACACACTGAAAACACCGCCCGAGTAAAAATTAAGTGTAGGTCCAGTAGAGCTATAAACGGAAAGGGGCCGTAAAGTGCGATCACAAAATTGCCGAAAAATTGAAGTAAAACGCCGGATCGATCGTGAAGAGATGAAACATGCTTAAAACTAAAAAGACAACACACATACTGAAACTAGGGAACGGTATAATATGTAAAATATATGTCTTTGTGTATAGAGGATTTTAAATAGTGTAAATCAGAGGTAAATAGGCAGAGCAGAACTAGCCAATCATCTTGATTGTGGGCGTGTCAATTCACAAGATTATAAGGCATAAGGGATAGGAAAGGGCTAAGACTTAAAGAATGTATTAGACAGCAATTATGTCAGATGTCTAGATGATTAGGAAGCTGAAAAATTTTTTGGGTTAATTATTGTGTGATAGAACGATAAAAGATGAAAGAGTAGAAAAATATGGAGAGTGGATATTATGGAAAATATAAGAAAAATAGTATAAAGACAACATTTTGTAAATAATAAATAAGTAGTATATATTTTATATAAATAATATCTAACAAACTTCATAAAATCATGAAATATATGACATAAAATAAGTAAGATTAAAAACATATAGTGATAATTATAAGTCTTTAAATAACATATATAAAAAATATAATAAGAAAATTATATATATATATAAATAATTATTTAAATCACAAATATGAATACAATAAAAACATATGGCAGTTATTTTCTTGAGAAAAGTGAATGAATGAAAAGCAGAAAGTCATGAAAATTAAAGAAAAGGACGGTAGTCTATTTCCGCATTAAGACCTGCAGGTATAATTGTATTAAGTTCAAAAATCGTCCTTTGTTCTGTCCGTAGCAGGACGTTATCAATATCACCACCTCTCCAGTTCTTTTTATAAGTTTTGAATATCAAAAAGCGCAACTCATCAATAGTGTGTGAAAAGTCTTTCCAATGTTGGACCAAGGGCGCTGTTAATATTTCTCTTAAGATACAGCTTCTATGTTCTATAATCCTTGTCTTAATCTTCCTCTTGGTCTTGCCCACATATAATAAATTGCAAGGACATCTGATGATGTAAATGACACATTCAGTGTTACAGTTACTGCTGAAGTTTAACTTATATGATTTTCCAGTCCGTGGATGTTTGAAAATAGTTACCTGCATAGAATGCTTACAAACTGAGCATTTCATACATGGTTGATGTCCAGTGTGAACATGCTGAATCGTGTTCTCTACAGGAAGTGCAGATGGTACAAGTTGATCTCTTAAATTGGTATTACGAGAAAGTGCAATCAGAGGCTTCTTACCATTAAAACATGGATGTAACTCCAAAATATGCCAATGAGATTTGATAATATGCTGGACCTTCCCTGAAAGGTACGAATGTTCAGAACACAAGTAAAATCTGGCACTTTGCGTTTCTTATTTCCTGTTTGGAGTAAATTTTCTCGGTGTTGGCAAAGTGATCGTTGGTAGCATTGAGCAATCTCTGTGGTAGGATACCCTCTTTGAATGAATCTTTGAGCCATAGAAGGAGCTTGTCGTTCAAATTCATTTTGTGTTGTGCACAATCTTTTGAGTCTCAAAAATTGACTGTATGGAAGATTCTTTTTAAGTGCATGCTGATGAAAACTTGTATAATGTAAATAATTATTCTTATCTGTTGGTTTTTTATAAATAGTGGTATGGAATCCATAACGGGTTTTGGAGATCATAATATCCAAAAAGGGGATGTGGTCTTCATGGAATTCCATTTTGAACTTCAGATTATGATCACATGTGTTAATCCATTCTAAAAAGGTCTTGAGTTTGGGGACGCTGCCTTTCCATAGAATAAAAATATCATCTATATATCTTTTATAGAGTCTTACTTCATTTTGATATTCATGATTAGATAGAAATTTATCTTCAAAATTTGCTACATATAGATTGGCTATGTCAGGAGCCATAGAAGCTCCCATGGCTGTCCCTTTAATTTGTAAGAAGAAATGACCTAAAAAACTGAAATAGTTTTGTGTCAATGCTATAGTTGCAGCTGTAATGATAAGTCTGTTTGGTATACGTTCAGAAGTGGTCCTATTGTTCAATGGTTCAAGGCTTTTTTCTTTTGATAATTTTCTTCTTTATCAAAATTGGTATGTATCATATATTTACATTATTGTATATGTTTTCATTTTCTTGGTTCTTCTTTCTTTTCCTTTTCTCCCTTTTTTTACTCCCTTTGTATATTTTATGAGTTTCTTATTAGATATATATAGGTTAATTAAAATTTAAAATTAAAAATTAAAAACAAAATTATCTATCATATCATCTATCTATTTTATAAAATATTTTTCCTTCCTTCTTTCCTTTCTATTTTCTTAAGATCTTTCTTTAACAGAATTTATCTTTTAAAAATTCTTTTGGAATAAATTGGACCATTATTGTAATTAATTAATATATTATTCTTTTAAAAATTTTTTAAAAATTTTTAATATATTGTATTTTTAAATATGTTTGCTTTAAAATATTGTATTTGTACCTATTAGGACCCCTGACGAAGGTTAGTCCGAAACACGGACCGTGTTGGGTCCCTTACCTGGTAAAAGGTTTTTAATTAAAGATTTATTTGTCATAATAAAGCCTGCCTGCATCGTGTACAAGGTCTGCAGTTTTTTGCTTTGTTTGTTCCAGGTTCTCTGAAGCAGCAATATTTGTGAAACGCATCAGAACCCTGAGAGGATTGAGAAGCATTGGATCTTAAGAAGAACATTGATCATTTTGAGAGATAAGTGATGTTACTGAGACAATATTTTTTTTTTTTTGCATTTATAAGAAAGTCAAAAATTAAATGCTGCTACAGAAGATTTTTATTTAGTGATGTCACTCCAGATATCAGCTCAAATTTGATTCCCCGAGCCCCCCAACTGACAACAAACGTCTGTTATTTCCATAAAACTTTGCTTTTCTGATCAGGATAGTCAAATTTTGCAATTTGCCTATTTTAAACATGAAAATGCCAATTTTCACCTTTTCATTCTTATAAAGTCATAACAAGGAACATATGAATCACAATACAAAGATGACAACAGAAGATTTAGAAGTGAGTAATTTTTCAAGTTTTTCAATTATATTGTAAGTCACTTTCCCAAATCGGCCTCCAGATGTAGTCTCCCATCATGTTCTCATTATATTGTTCTTGGTAGTGGTGTTCGTGGTCCAGTATATCCTGGTGGAAGTGCTCACCTTGCTCCTCTGAGTATGCTCCCGTGTTCTCTTTGAATGTCTCAAAATGAGTATCAAGGACATGGACTTTTAGAGACATCCTACAGCCTATATTACTGTAATTCTTCACCAGATTCTCAACCTACTCAACATAATTTTTTGCTTTATGATTGCCCAGGAAGCCCCAAATCACTGCAACAAAGCTGTTCCAAGTTGCTTTCTCCTTCATAGTTAGATTCTTGGGAAATTCCTTACACTCCAGGATCTTCTTTATCTGTGGTCCAATGAAGACGCCAGCTTTGACCCTTGCCTCAGACAAATTAGAGATGTCTTGAAGGTATTTGAAGGCTGCTGACTCTTTATCTTAGAGCTCTTACAAATTGTTTCATTAGGCCTAATTTGATGTGCAGTGGTGGCTTCAGCACCTAATGGGTAGTTCCCATTTGATGTTGTTTCTCCTTGCAAAGAACTTGATCTGCTATGGCTAGTCCTTCCTTTGGTAGTGTACCTTTGAGTCCCTGCTGTCCCTAAGGCAGAGATAGAAGGGAAACTGGTAAAACTACCTTAGAGACCCATTAGGAATGCCACCATTTTGAAGTCTCCGATGACTTTCCAGCTGTACTCATCATACTTCAAGGTGCCTCGTAAAATCTTGATGCTTTGAAGAAAGAAAAAAAGCTTGGTGATGCTTCCTCTGATTTTTGACTTACACTTTCATCCATCAAGTCTCATTGTTTGAGCCTAGATGTCAAAAGCTCGGTATTGGACTTGGTAAGTCCAAGATCTCTGATCAAGTCGTTGAGGTCTTTTTGGTTTGGATAGTATGGGTTTCATTCATCAGCTGCAACACTGATATTGTAAACTGGATATACGTCTTCCTCAACCTCTGACTTCTCTTCTGAAGACAACTGTTCTCTCTTTATGGGGTGTGGATATAGGGAGCTCAGGGCAATGTGGCACCAGGGCAATGGATGAAGGAATGCCCGGATATGTGATTGCAGTTGCATGCTTGCCATTTTGATGTTTGGAAGGGCTCATCATGCAGAAGTAGCAGTTGCTTGAGTGGTCAGTGGGTTCCAAGCCAAATTCTTGGGATAGCAAACTTCATGGCTCTTTTTCTCCCTTTGTACCAGCCTGTAGAGGAACAAAATGAAATTGTTTTAATAAAAACAATAAATGTCTTTCACCTATGACTAATGTGTATGAGATTCTTGCAACATATTTCATATATGATATATTTTCAAATAACATTAAAAATATTAAAATTTAAATATATTAAAAAATTAAACAGTCTAAGGAATTTTATAGTAGAAAATTCTACCATTCTGATGAGAAACAAAATTGTCTTACCTTCCAGAGCTTTTTAACAGTGACTGCATGTGAAGTGAGGTCCCCAAGGTTTGTCTTGATCCCCAACTGGCATGCTGAAACATGGCTTGTAGGCATCACACATCTTAGCAGATGCTTCTATGAAATATTTTTTCCCTCTTGTCTTGATAAATCTGTTGCATACATAACAAAATGGATCTGCTGGATGTTTACACTTTAGTAAAAGGCCCCCTAAGTTTATTTAGCTTGGAATCAAGCTGGCATGTTCTGCAAAAGATGTAAATTTCAAAATATCAATGTCCTGGTCACAAAAGCAAAGTTTTAAGGGAATGAAAGCCATTTTCTATACTTTTGTGCAGTGGCGTAGTGAGACGGGGGAGGGGTAGTGGTGGACCAATCTGGGCACTGTCATGGTAGGAACACTGGCACCTCTCCTCTTCTCCATTCCCCATATCACTTTGGTACTTTGTTACAATGAGCAGTATCTCCAACCTGCTGCTCATGCTGTTTTTGACTATCCCTCTGAAGTCACTTCCTGGTTGCGGGACCAGGAAGTGATGTCAGAGAGCCAAGTCTGGCGCTGGCAGCAGGTTAGAGATGCTGCTTGTGGTACGAGAGAGCAATAATAATAATAATAATAATTATTTATTTTTATATACCGCCAAACCATCAGTTCGTGGTGGTTTACACAATGGTATTACACTAGGGGGGAGTGTGTGGTGCAGCGGTTAGAACCATAGCCTCAGCACCCTGAGGTTGTGGGTTCAAATCTCACACTGCTCCTTGTGACCATGGGCAAATCACTTAATCCCGCCATTGCCCCAGGTACATTAGATAGAGTGTGAGCCTGCCAGGACAGATAGGGAAAAATGCTTGAATACCTGAATGTAAACCACTTAGACTATAAGTGGTATATAAATGCTTAAAAAAATAAATAAAATAAAATACAAAGTCATAAAACAATTATTAAAATAGAAGAAAACACAATTCAGAATAAAAGCACTAGGCAAAAGATACAACCTTGTAAAACTTGTAGAAGATAGTGATTACAAAGTACAATTAATTACAATATAGTAAATAGAAATTACATAATACAGTTGATTGTACGAATAATCATAAATTGATTTTAAGCTTAATACCTTAATAAATTTAAAAAATAAAATCAATTTTGTATTTCATATTTTTTGAATAGATAAATTTTAAGATCTTTCCGGAATTGATAATAGGTGAGGGATGGAGAGATAAGAGCATTCAAATATGAATTCATTACTCCTGCCTGGAATGCCAAGGTCCTATCCAAGAATTCTTTTATAATGGCATGCTTTAACTGAGGGGAAAGAGAATCAACCTGAGAAGGCATGCATGCGAAATGGGGGGGGGGGAGGGGGGAGCGGAAAGCAGATGCTGAAAGAGTGGGATGGAGAAGAGAACAGGGGTGCCAATTCCCTGGGCGCCTGCTACTCTCTCTACACCACTGCTTTTATGGCATAGGCAATTAAGAAAGAATACTTATTACCTAGGAACAAAAAAAATTTTTTTTTTTAACATACACGTTATCCCTACAACTAACTCACTAAATGACCTCACACATGCAAAAAATCTAATTGCTGTCTGGTGAAATATACTGTTGAAACACTCTTTGCTGCGTCCACCCATATAATGACTGGGTAAAGGGATACAAGTATTGTGTATCTAGCCTGGATTTATTTCTGCATTTGAACTTCTGTATGTTAGTCAGTAGCCCTAGCTAATCTGAGCTCTGAGAGCTGTCTCCACAGAAGCTCTCTTGACTTGGCCCTATCTAGTATTATATTAGTACCCCTCATATATACACTTAAATTTTTTTTTTTTTTTAATCTATTCCTTACAGATGAAAATTGCTATTCCAAACGGAATAGATTGGTGCTTGTCAGTAACAAATAATTGAATGCTTGAGGGAAAAATGAAGTATGGGAGACAAAAAGCATAACAGCTTACAAGTTGCATGCTTTCTAGTAGAGGCTTCAATTTAATGTTCCAGGAAAAGTATTATTCATATTTATAGGTTACAGCTATATGGTCAATTTTAGTTCCGATTATATGTATAAACAAAAATAAATTAATTTTTGTTATTTCAGAAGTAATAGAATTAAAAAAACCCAGAAAAGCTCTGCCCCTCTTATAAAGGACTCAAAACAGAGGTTTTCTCTTGATTTTAATGAGTTTAATTGGGAATACAAATGTGATTGGTTCTGTTTACTTGTGAATTAACACAATCTATCCCCCTCATTTATCAAGCTGGGCTAGAGGCTTTCAGCATGGGCCGGTGAGGTAAGTGCTCCGATGCTCATAGGAATTCTATGAACGTCGGAGCATTTACTGCGATGGCCCGTGCTAAAAACCTCTAGCCCAGCTTGATAAAAGCCGGCCTTAATTAAGAATATCTTTTAAAATGTTTTGAATTATTTATATAAAATGAGGTAATTCAAATAATACACTTCTATGTCATTTGTTTCTTAGGGTCGATAGTGGAAGCTGCCTCTGCTGGTGGGTAAACAGAAGTGTGAATGTCAGTTTGCTTGGAAACTATTTGGTTAGAAACTTACAGTATTTTATAAATATATTTTCTGTGGGAGGTTGTAGAAAAAGAATACATCTAGAGCAGGGATTTCTAAACCTCTCCTGAGGTCCACGCTCACAATCTAGTTTTCAGGATATCAATATTAGATAAGCATGAGGATTTGCATATACTGACTCTGCCTTACTATGATATTAATTGCTGCAGTAAAAAGTGGCGTCAATGTGTGAATAATACATATGCTACAAATAGCACAAACCACTTAATAAAAGGGCCATTATATGATGTTTCGTCATTGCTTGAAAATGTGACTTTTCACAAAGTATTTGATCATCTAATGAGGTTATTATTAAAAGTGACAGTTGGGGTTTCGTATTAGTGCCTACAACAAATATATTTTAAAATTTTGTATGTTATATATCTATTATATGGAGAAATTTTAAAAATATTTTTATTCTGTAATCTGCCCTGAACTGATAATTGGGCAGAATGTTAAGTGTACTAAACTAAACTAGTGTTGATTATATTGGATTAATTATTAAGTGTGTTATATACAGGATTATCGACTAACTTGTTAAATAAATTGAAGATAATCCATAACACTGCAGTATAGATTTTGAATGGAATCAAGAGGGAAAATGCTGAACCATCTTTAGCTAAGGTTCATTGGCTGCCATTTAAGAAGAAAATTTGAATTTGTGTATTTAATAGAAAGTTCCTAGTAGTTTAAACTGGGCAGAGGCCTACATTCTTCTCACAGACATTTAGGTGCCTAGATCGGCGGTGCCTAGCCAATTTCCAAGCAGAACTTAAAATATTTTTTAATTGGCGTTATCGAGATGTTCAAATATGTCACGGGCCGTATCGAGGTGGAAGAAGATCTCTTTTTTCTTAAAGGACCCACAGCAACAAGAGGGCATCCGTTGAAAATCAGGGGTGGGAAATTTCATGGCGACACCAGAAAATATTTCTTCACCAAAAGGGTGGTAATCTTCCACTACAGGTAATTGAGGCCAGCAGCGTGCCAGATTTTAAGAAAAGATGGGATTGGCATGTGGGATCTCTTCATGGAGGAAGTTAGGGGGTGGGTCATTAGTGTGGGCAGATTAGATGGGCCTTGGCCCTTTTCTATGTTTCAATAATTGAAAACACCATTAAATGCCAATTAAAAAACACTTTAAAATGACTAAAGTTCCACATGGAAATCATCTCAGCACCTACCAGTACCTACCAGCACCTACAGGAAAAGTAAGCATTATTAGGGGTGAAATTTTAGCATAGAAAGTGTTAGATGCTAGTATTTTAGGCCAGGAAAACCCTGGCTTAATATACCAGCACCTAACTTGATTCTACAAATGGTGCCTAAATTTGATTGATGTCTAGTAGGCACCATTTCCTTAGGCACCATTTATAGAATCAGGTCCTTTTGCAAAGCTGCAATATGTACTAATTTGTGCCTACTGCAGCTGAAAATGGTGTACCACATAATTTTTGAATGTGCATACCCAAACTAGAGACTAAAATTTATAAAAACATTTTCGTGGAGGGGGCATGACTGGGGATCAAAGAGTGCGCCTGTCTATACAAATTGGTTCAAGCTATTCCTATTGGTATTCTTTCGATAAATAGTTGTCAACAGCTGGTTCTATTGTTTCATGATTTTAATGTCCAAAAATGATATCTCATATGCTTAGATCATCGCTGTGAACTGTTTTCATCCAATTGATTCAGCCATGTCAGAAATTCATCAAATTTCTCCCAAGTAGAGGACCAAATACAAAAAATGTCATCTAAAAATCTCTTCCAGATGATAATATGCTGAAAAGATTCTGTTTTATATAAAGACTGTTCTTCTAACTTTGCCATATATAATGTGTTCCATGTATCTGCTGGTAAAATTTTCCATGAAACCAGAAATAGCTCTTCGTCAATACTGTGAAGTGAGTAGTGTAAGTTTGAATTAGACATATTAAACTTACCTTACTATCGCAAAATGGTCAGGAGGTTGGAGTGGTTCTGTTAGCACCAAAAAGTAATGGCAGACTCAGCCAAAATCAAACACAGGCAACAATATTTTTTGGCATGATCAAAAAGATGCTGAAAAGGAGAATTGGGTGTCTGAAAGAGGGAGAGAGGGAGATGGTGCACATAGGGAGATGAAGAAAGATGAGAATTGTTGGGCAGAGAGAGGGAGGGAGAGAGAATTACTGGATATGGTGGTGGGAGAGGAGTGAGGTAGACATGCATGGGGAAGTGAGAGATGCCAGATCACAGAATAGAAGGGAAGGAGGGGAGAGAGAGATGCCAGGCTATGGGAAGTAGAGGAGAAAAATGCCAGATCATATGAGGGGGGGAAGGAGGAATGCAGAGTTATCTGACCATGGGAAAGGGATGAGATGGTGCACAGGGATTGAGGGGAAGGAGAGACAGAGAGAGGAGATGGTGCACAGAAATGGGTGCAGCAGGGAAGAGATTAGAAATGCTTCTTTTGGATAGATGGGAATAGGGGAGAGGAAAGAGGTAGGAGATGGTACACATGGATAGATAGATGTATATCCAAAATCACAGGGGATTTAAATGCAAACAATTTGCATTAGGGTAGAGAATCAGTGAAGAACAAATGAGAAACCCCTTTCCCATCAAAAAATCTTTAAATCATCAGATTTAAAAAACTGCTGCACAATTAACTTTCTAATAAATTTTTGGATTTACAGGTTCTCATAATTACTTCAGCAGGGCGCCAAACAGTGATATGAAGTCGCTGACACAGTGCATGGGTTCTTAATTACAGCACATTATATTAAATGCTACAGCTTTTATTGTGTTATTACAATGTCCATATATCTATAGTTTGAAAATTAGACACTTATCTGTGATGGAGTGTCTCAGCTCCAACACAGTCTATGTTTTGCAAAAGCTACATCAGGAAGCCAAAGTTGAAGTTATTTTTTAGTTGTATTTTCTGTTGCTTTAGTGCGGTGCCTTCAAACCTTTTCAAGGTCTCTGACTGCAATTCAATGGATATATGGCAGAAAGTGAAGGAGAGAAAAACAGCAAATGGATAACTTGGCCATGGATACACAGTTAAGAGCACAGACAGAAGGAAGTGCAGCCAGAGTCTGGAAAAAGATGATTTGAAAACTAAAATCACCAGACAACAAAGGTAGGGGGCATAATTTTATTTTCAATTTAGTGATTAAATTGTATGAATTTTGAGAATTTACATCTGCTGTCTATATTTTGCACTGTTCAGGAAGAAATGCATTTGTTTCTATTTCTCCTGGGTTGTACTGCATGCAGAGTCTTGAATCTTAGGGTTTCGTTTGTATATACTAGTACTTTTAGTTTGTGGTCCCATATTTGCATAGGGGTTATCTGTGTTCTGGTAGGAATGAATGTTGAGAAGCATACAGTGTATTTTGAATAGTTTAATTTTCTTTTTTTTTAAATTATATTTTTATTGAAAATGACAAGTGATCCAAAGAGTCATGAACAACAAATTAACCATATAAGCAGAACAAAGAGAGCAATAAAAGATGGTTAACCATTATGTGTTGTTAATAAGATTATATTGTGTGTATATATGAAAAATGAATGGAAAAAATGGTATTACAATTAGTACTTTTATGGGGGTGGGGTCTGAGGCAAAGATTGGGCAGGGTCTGGCCCGCGACTTAGCCTGTGTTTTAGATTTTGGCCCCTTAATGTGATTGAGTTTGACACCCCTGGCTTAGAGGGAACATTGTACATGCTTTCCTGCTACCTAAAACTAGTGACATCTTTAGAATTATCTCCAAAGTTTGACGGAGACTTATTCAATCAAAGATTTTTGGTCTTCAGTTTGTTGTTTAGTTTATTAGTTTTTGCCCAAGATGAAACAGCATCTGGACTTCAATATTCATTCCCAGTCTTTGAAGGCTGCAAATAGGTCAGGTTTTCGGGATATCTCTAAAGAATACGCAGAGAGTATGCATACTTATTACTTGCATTGTATCCATACAGTGTTTGCTAAGCACAACACCTATTGTGTGCAACTAAACAAACTGAAACAGATGGCATGCAGTTTCATGTATGCTCTGCTGCTCAGTACATGTCATGGAGTAAAATCAGAAAAGGATCCAGGAGAAATTATAATGCTGTGTTTACAATGTTGCATAGTTCTTTTTCTCTGTGCTATGTAATTTTTTCTTTTCATCTACTGCACACCGACACATCTTGTTCCCTGAAAACATTGTTAAGGGGAAACAGAGTACTAGAGAAATACAACTAAGCATTTCTTTATTTTTTTTTCTGATTTTCTACACAGAATCTGGCAGGCTGGTCCTGATGATAGATCTTTCTAGAACTTCAGAATGTCATTCTGTAGAATGATCAATGTCATTTGGAATGTTTGAACAAGCAAGAAAAGCAAATGGGTGTTTTCTGTCTGTACTTACACAGCTTCAATGGAAGATCTGCAAACTGGCCTTTGTTTGCTAATTACTTAAATTTACTGCATGAAAAGAAGAGTTAGCAAGCTGCTGATAAGGTTTTTCATAAGCATGAAAAGAATCACAGGGCACAGAACTGAAGCTTCACAGAAATGACTTCTGTGCTCTTTGTGAAAGGGAGAATAGTGTTCTATAAATTACATTTTTCCAAGAAAAAGCTCTTTGTTGTAAATTGGTTTCTACTGAGTACATGGTATGAGTGATAATACAAGGGTGGTTTGAAAAGTTGGGTAAAAAAGCAAGTTAAACAACGTAGGGCTAGATTCACTAAACAAACCGATCATGTACCGATCAGTTTGTGAGCCGATTTTCCTCTGACCCTATTCACTAACCTCTGTGCTCATAGGCAGTGGAACGCTTTTTTGTTTGGGGGGACCGTAAGCTCCAACCCAGATCCCGCCCAAGCTCTGCCCCAAATCCCACCTAAGCTCCACCCCAGACCCCGCCCCCATAATAGTACTAATTGTAATAACATTCTTTCCATTCATTTGCCATATATATACACAATATAATCTTATTAACAATACATAATGATTAACTACAAAATTAAACTACACAAAGCACATTGTATGTTTCTCAACATTCATTCCTACCAGAACACCTGGCCATGGTCACATATGCAGAACACAGATAACCCCTATGCAAATACAGGACCACAAACTAAAAGTACTAATATACTGTATACAACCCAAACCCTAAGATTCAAGACTCTGCATGCAGTACAACCTCCAGAGAAAGAAACAAATGCATTTCTTCCTGAACAGTGCAAAATATAGGCAGCAGATGTCATTTCTCAAAACTGACACAATTCAATCACTAAATTGAAAATAAAATCATTTCCCTACCTTTGTTGCTTGGTGATTTTAGTTTTCAAACCATCTTTCACAATCTCTGACTGTACGTCCTTCTGTCTGTGCTCTTAACTGTATCTAGGGCCACCCTATCCATTTGCTGTTTTTCTCTCCTTCACTTTCTGCCATATATAATAATAATAATTTTATTCTTGTATACAGCCATACCCAATAAGTTCTAGGCGGTTCACATCAGTTAATTAAGATCCGCGATGACACACAGATTTACAAAATTTTTAACAAAGTTACAACAACGGAGAAGGGAGCATGGGAATGCTTTAACAGAGTTTTAGCAAAGGTACAAACAATAGCGAAGGTAGGGTTGGAAGGTATGAGATAACGAGAAAGAGACCAAGTAGGGGGAGGGGGTTGGTGGGGGAGCAGTGGGAGCGGGGTGAGAGTGGGAAGGGGGAGAAGCAGGGGGAAAAGGGTTAAAGGACCTGTTCGCGGAAGAGGTGCGTTTTGAGTAGTTTTCTGAAACTAAGGTAAGTGGGGGCCTCGAGTACCATTTGGGCTAGCCAAGGGTTCAGCTTAGCCGCCTGATAAGCAAAGGTTTTGTCGAGGAATCTTTTGAGATGACATAATTTTAGGGGCGGGGGGGAAGACGAACAGCTGGATTCTGTGGGATTTCTTGTTGGTGAGATTCAGAGTGAAATGGTGATTGAGGTATCTAGGTAATAGGCCAAAGGTTGTTTTGTAGCAGAAGCAGGCAAATTTGAATAAGACTCTGGATTCGAAAGACAGCCAATGCAATTGGTGGTAGAAAGGCATGATGTGGTATATCAGACCGGGGATTTTAAATTACAGTCCACTTGAGGGGGCAATAGTTTCAAAATAGAACAAAACATAAAAGACCCCCCCCTCTCATCAATACTGGGCAAGTTTCTCAAATAATATCATCTTATAACATTTAAAGGCTTTTAAATATTTAAATGTGCTCATAAGCTCTTCAGCAAGGCGCCACAATGGTACAATGTTGCTGGAAAGGTGCTTGAATTTTAATCATAACACATTGCATGGAGCAAGAATTCTTGCTTCTACTGGAGTGGCAAATGTTATGGCTCTACAAAAGCTGTTTAACAGTAGACCACTTATCTGAAAAGGTCAGTTCACGGCTCCAACACAGTCTGTGTTTCGCTACGCTTCATCAGGAAACCGGAAGGATAAGCTTTTTATATTGATTTTATTTGCAGTGTGCAGTGCCTGAATCCTTTGATCTCAGGCACTGCACGAAAATAAAATCAATATAAAGGACTCAGGCACTGCATAGTCTGTGTTTCACTACGCTACATCAGGAAGCCGGAAGGATAAGCTTTTTATATTGATTTTATTTGCATTGCACACTGAAAATAAATAAAATCAATATAAAAAGCTTATCCTTCTGGCTTCCTAATGTAGCATTGCGAAACACAGACTGTGTTGGAGCCGTGAACTGACCTTTTCAGATAAGAATTGAATGCTAAGAATCAATTATTGTGTTAATTAGCACCAATTAGGATTTGCATGTACAACTACGTAGCTGCATTCTATTCTATTCTATAATATGTGGCACCCATTTCTCATAGCAGAACCCAAAAGGGGGTATGGCCATTGGAGGGGTTTCCAAAAAACTAGGTACAATATTATAAAATAAGGGGAATCTGCTCTTAAACTGCAGCCATCATTTATACCAGGATTCAGCTGATGTAAGTTTGGTGCTAAAGTTAGACACGGGAATACGCTTTAAGGCCCTGATTCTATAAACGGTGTCTAACTCATAGGCACTGTTAAGTGCGATTGTCAATCATCCGCTAGGCGCCATTTATAGAATCACACCTAGCGGTACCCAAGTGGAGTTGACTTCTTAGGCACACTGCCATTTAGGCCAGGGCTTTCTTGGCCTAAATGAGTGTGCCTAAATCAAACCATGCCCCAAATTTGCCCCTAACTATGCCTACTTGCTGACAGGTGCCTCAGTGTAGATGCTTAACTTGAAGTGGTAGATGCCTACTGAGTTAGGTGCCTACTTGCTAATTCAGTTTTAATGGATTTTTAATTGTTTTTAATGGCATTTCAATTATCAGCGCCTATTAAGCCAATCAAGAAAATTAAGGGCCATTCACATGCCCAATTGCCATTAGATGCACTTTACATCGGGTTTCAGAAGTCAAGTCTTCACACCTAGAGTTGGGAGTGTCAAACCCTGCTAAATGCTATTTTATAAAAGTTGCTTAGAACTAAGCGACCTTTAAAGAATTGGCACTTAGCGTGGATCTTAACGCCTACCTTTTGGCACCATTTATTGAATCTGGCCCACTATGTCATTTCACGATGCTCTCAGTTGAATCAAATGCATACGTTTTCAAGTAATTATTGAATCTGGATTTATGTGCATTATTCTTCAAAGACCTGTATTTCTCTCTCACAGTAAATTACATTTTCATCTTTACTGAATATTTTCAATTGGCCTCCCAGTATTTCAAGTGAAAGCACTGAGTGCATTGGTCTTTTATTTCTTTGAAGACTACATAAAACAAGGATATAAAAGATGCTAAAATATCCCCCATATCCTAAAATACTTTAATAAAAACTGGATTCTGCTCCATTTTGGCATGCAAGAGTAGACTGCCATCTCTTTTCAATTTTCAAAGTACTTAATCAGTATGACAAACCTTTTAAAACTGCATTGTGTCCTAGGAGGAATGTAATTTGTTTTGCATTAAAAGCAAGAAAAATATTCTCTGTTTCTTTTATTATAAAGATATATTTATAAATGGAAAAGACTAGCCCTGCTACTGCAGTTCATTGTGATGGAGGGATCATAGGAAAGAGATGTTCAGAAATGGACTTTTGATTTCTGAAACAATAAGGGGCTCATAATCGAAAGAGAAAAATGTCCAAAAACCGGTCTAAGTTGGCACTTGGATGAACATTGTCCAAATACGTCCAAGTGCCGATAATAAAAACGGGTTTTAGACGTATTTCTAAATGACCTAGGCTTTCATAGTGCCTCTGAATGACCAAAGCTAAACGGGCCATTTCTGGAGGAGTGTCGAGGGCGGGAGTTGGGCGGGACATGGGCCAGCTTAGACTTAGTCGTACAGCATGTATAACCGTACAGCCCAGGATCGATGGAATTTGGATGTTGTGACTTAGACCATGTAAAACATGGTCTAAGTCACAAAAACCCACCTAAAGTCACCAGATAAGCACTGCAAACACATAAAACAGACCCCCACACACTACCCCAGTGATCACCGACACCTCCATCATAAAAATCGTAATCACACCTTTAAAATTCAACCTCCAGACCATCATCTCCTGGCAGCCTCGCATAGGAAAGCCTAGTTGTCCAGCACAGAGGCGGCTTAAGTCATCTTAGGGGTGGGTTAGGAACCCATAGAGAGGAGGCCCCATGCTCCTAAGCCCCTATAATCACTGCATTGATACTTAAACATGTGCACTGCCCTATACACCCCCAAAACCCTTTTCTACAGGCATATAAGTGGTTCCTGCAGCCATAAGGGCTATTGGGGTGGTAGATAAGTGGGTCTAGGGGATTCTGGAGGTGGTTTGGGGGCTCACCATAACCTATAAGGGAGCTGTAGGGAGGAGAAGACATGGCATCCTTTTTGTGAAGTTCACAGCAGTGCCCTGTAAGGTACCCCACTGTTTAGGTGGCATGTCTGGGTGTGCAGTCCATCACTTTGCAGACCCCTCCCACATCCAACAGGGCTTGTTCTAGGCATTTTGGACTTGGACGGAAAGTTGGACGAAAATGTGGTATAAAGAAGGACGATTTAGTGACTTGGATGATCAAATCGGCAGGACGTATACTTAGATGATTTTTGAAACAAAAAAATTTTGGACGTATTTTTCAAAAATATGTCCTAGGCTGTTTTTTTTTACTTTGGATGACTTGTGACTTAGATGAAAATGGACTTAGATGTCCCTTTTGATTATGCCCCTTCACGAGTCTAAGTGCACCTCTAATAGAACTGCACTTTCCTTGAGCAAAACAGGTGAAATCATAAGGGTAAAACAAATGAGCTAGAGGCTTTCATATACTGTCATTAGTAGCATAGGACATGCCCCAACTCTGTTGGCAAAGTCCCAAATCTCAGACCAGAGGCCTAGCCAGACAGCAAATTTTAGGTATACCAAGGGAAGAATGGGTAGGCCCAATGCATCCTCTCTAACCCCTGTCTCCTCATCTTCCTGTCTTCACTCTTGCTTCTCCCATTGCTCAGTTGAAAAAAAACCATGAAATACTTTAGCTAGTGAGGATTATCACGTTTCATAGCTGAAGACATTGGCAGCCCACCTTAACTCTGCTCACAGCAGTTAATGGCGGCATTTGCAGCCACTGACATCAGCACTTGCAGCCATTGACATCAGCACCCTACACATGCTCAGTTCTCATGCATGCTTAGTTGATGTGGATGTCCTGGGGTGGGGGTTGAGGGTCTAATGGAGGGCATGTGTGCAGGGGAGCTTTATGTGTGGAAGGGGGCAATGTAGCGGAAGGTGATATGGAGATAGATTGTGTTTTGGGGTGTCATAGATCAGAGGAGATTGGATATCATGATGCAGTGGGATGTGGTGCTCAATGTGACATAGCAGGTAAAGTACTACGGGCCTTGTTAGATGTAGCCCGGAAGCATTGGGACATGTTTTGAGGCATAGTGCTCCCAGAATGATTCAATAGCCCCCCAGCTTATGAATGGGGCTATTTTACTATCATTTTAGGGTCATAATGTAATTTGCAATGTGTATCCAGTGTTCTCTTTAGGTTATGTAATACCATCTACAAAGGAATGAGCTGCTTTGCATTTATTTGTATGTTTGCATCTCATTGCCATGTACTGCAGGGTAACTTATTTAGTGCTGAATTGGGGCAAGAAACCAAACATTAAAGCCCTTTAATATGGGGTCATGCCCTAAGTCATATTGTTAACTCTCTCCCACTACCCTCCCCCCCACCACCACCAATAAACTTCCCATTTGGTTATTAAAACCCATTTGATTGCTATAGATTTCTACACCATACACCCTAGTACAGTGGTTTCCAAACCTGTCCTAGACCCCTCTAGCCAGTCAGGATTGTAGAATATCTAAAATAGATTTGCATGAGACAAAATAAATTGTATGCAATAGAGACAGTACTTGCAAATCTCTCTCATGAATATTCATTGTAGCTATCCCCAAAACCCGACTGGTTGTGGGTCCCTCAGGACAGGTTTAGGAACTGCTACTGTACCAGAAAACTGCATCTCTGTTACATGCAGAAATGCAGAACATGGATATAACCTTGGTAGTATTATGTGTTAAAAATCTCTTGTCAACCAGTCCAATATAATTATGCTAGCTTTGCCAGCTCTTTGTCAAGTTAAAGGATAACAGGCAGAAAAAAAAACATGTTTTGTCAAATATATAAAAAAATCTGAGCTGAAAATGTCAATCATAAAACAAAAGAAACATTTTTTGAGACCATTTTGCATTGTATTTAATTTCAGCCAGTTATCATTTAGGACTTTTTACTAAACAATGGTAGAAGTTTCTATTGTGGGCCAGTGAGGTAAATGCTCTGACACTCATAGGAATCCCATTTACTCACATAACTTGCAGAATACTGTAAGTTCTGCAGATATCTTCTACTCTTAGATGCTCATACACCAGTTCTATGGCTGGCATAAGTATTCACACCTAAATGTTAAGCATATATGTACTTGGAAGTGCTGGTATTCTTTAAAGGAAAGTAGGTGCCTACTTCCCTTTATACAATGGGCTTTTATGACATGCTCTCTAGACACCTAATTCTAGGCATTCTGTTATGGAATTGCTGCCCTAGGGGTCCTTTTACTAAGACACGCTAGCTATTTTAGCGAGCGCTAAATGCTAATGCGTCCATTATATTCTATGGACGCGTTAGCGTTTAGCATGCACTAATATTTAGCGTGCGCTAAATTGGCTAGTGCGCCTTAGTAAAAGAGTGGGATAGTGACTTATATGGCAAAAAACTAGTTGCTTTGCAGCTATATCCCCTCATACAAATTCAATTCCCTACACCTGTCTCTCATAGACACACCCCTCCCCAACACAAATACCGTTATCTGTCCTAGACACTATTCCCGTTCCTCCACCACTATAGACCAACAACAATCGCGCCCACATGCATACAGGGCAGGCCCTAGCAAATGTGGGGCTCTGTGTGGACCTAGTTTGATGGGGCGCTTACCCAGGTCTAGCATGTAACCTAGACTCCAAATCCTCCTCACCGTACCTTAAAAAAAGTCTTTCTCAATAGAGAGCAGTAGCAATGATTTGCATAGGCCATCTGCCAGTCCCAGAGCGTGATCTCTGCTGCACCCTACCCCCTTCTGGTGTAAATTTCTCCTTCCGCAAGGGCAGGATGCAGCAGAGATCAGGCTCTTGGGTCTGTGGCAGAGAGCCTATGTAAATTGCTGCCACTATACTCTATGGAGAAATGCACATTTTAAGGGAGGGTGGGAGTAGGGGGTTAAGAGACAGGGGGTATAGGGGTATATTCTTTGTAAGCTTATTTTGCTACACAAGAAATCACATAACATTTTTTCTCTTTTTGTTATCTGTAACTATTACTGCTTGTACTGGCTGTGGAATTTCCCTCCCCCCTCCCTGCTTGCTTGTAAGACGAAACTCTGTTCTCCTCAGAAACGAAACTTAGCCTTCCTCAGAAACTACACCCATAACTAGCTTGTGAATGCGCATGCACAAAGGGGGGGGGGGGGAGACTATAAATACGGACTTTTTTTACTGAATAAACGGGACATCTCTTTGGAGACAGTCTGCATGTGTGTTTATTCTTTCTAAAGAGACCGTCCCCAGATGCATCTGAACCAGAGATGGCAGAGTATGTGAGGCAGTATTGGGACCAGAACCTTTTCAGGGGGACATCCCAGGGTGGGTCCCTTAGCTAGCAGCATAGGGCCCTTCGGATCTGCCCTTGTTGCTCCAGTTTAAGATTAGCCCTGTAGGCATGAAATTTCAGTAACCCAAATTTGTAGATTGTGAACAGGCATAAAACAGGCTCGGTGAAGTTGCCATGCTATTTTAAACTTATTATTTCTGATATCGCCATGCTTCTTAAACTGAAGTTGTATATCTTGTATTATAATCTCCTTTTAATTATCTCCATCCTTTCACCAATCTTATTTGCATTTGCTGCACAGATGATTTACATGCCAAGCGCAGTGTTTGCATAGTGTTCTGAAAAGGCTACTCAATGTATCATTGTGATTTACTTGGAGTGCAATTTTATTATAGCTCACCAAGGTTGGAAGTCCATCAAGGCACCTGTTTCTAGGATATTTTATAAAGACACATACATATTTATGTGTCTTTATAAAATAACCTCACAAAACCAGCACAGTCATGGCTAAGATGCAGCTTCACACACTTACCTCAAGTTCTACCTATGTAAGCCTCTGTCTTTGGTTCCCCATTAGCACTTAATTGTACACCGCTTAGAAGTTTGATTGAGCAGTATAAAAAATTTTTTTGAATAAACTTGAAACTTAAACCTGCATGTAGGTATATAGTTTATAACCTATACACATATGGGGGAATTCTGCATAAAGCACTAAATATTAGTACTACTTCTGTGCTGAATTTTTGGCGCAGTAAGTGTTCTAATGGATGTAAGGCTCTGAAATGGGGCAGAAATGGCAGATCAATATGAAAACACATGGGCCTATTTATACAATAGCGTGTATTTCAGCGTGAATCTGCAAAGAGGGTGTGGCCATGAGAAGGTATGTGCAGGTCGGAGCATTCCCTTAAAATGCGCACAGTGTTTTAGAACAGTAAGAATATAAGAACATAAGAATTGCCATACTGGGTCAGACCGAAGGTCCATCAAGCCCAGTACCCTGTTTCCAACAGTAGCCAACCCAGGTCCCAAGTACCTAATTAGATCCCAAGTAGTAAAATGTTTCCTTTTCAGAGGTGTGTCAGCGTGGCAGACACTCTCATAAGCAGCCAGCGGCTGCCCTGAAGCTTTCCCTCTGATGCAACTTCTTATTTCCGCCAGGACGGATCACGGCAGAGGGAAAGGTTTAGGGGCAGCCACCGGCTGTGTGAGTATGTCTGCCGCGGCAGCGCACCTCTGAAAAGGATCACAGGTTTCTCTGGAGCTATTTTAAGTTGGTTCAGGGAATTGGGGGGGGGGGGAATGAGGATCACAAGTGGGGGAGGGACTAGAAAAAAACAATTATGAAAGGGGACGGGGTGAGGGGGAGAGAGAGAGAAAGACCAAGATGGTGGGCAATGGGATAGAGGGAAGGATTTTGTAGAGACATAGGCAGCCGTCCAATTTGGGGGAGGGGGCTCCAGGTGTAGACTGTGTGTGGGGCAGCACATTCCTCCTCTCTCCTCCACTCCCTCTCCCGCAGATGACCATGCATTTTTTACCTCTTTACACTTCCTATGGTCCTGTGCCTCTTTCCTTTCTCGCCCTTCTGTGGTTCAGCATCTATTTCCCCTACCCCACATGCTGCTGCTTTAATTCTACAGCATGATCTCTTTCAAGATTGGCTGCCTCTTGCTGAACCAGAAGCTATCTCTCTGTACAATGCTGCAGAGAGAAAGCTTCTACGTTGTCATGAGGTGAGGCTGCCTTGAAAGAGCCGAGTCTGGAGAAATGAAGCAGCAGAGTGTAGGGGAGGGTGAAAGTGAAAGAAACACTACACACAGGGAGGAGGGAATAAAAAGAATGAGAGAGAGAGAGAGACACTGGACTGCATAGTCTATAGGGTGGAGGAATGCTGGACAGTATATGCACTGTCACTGGGGCAGCCTGAGCTAAGAATAGGGGACTGTGCTCCTCTGGCCTTCCCGTAGCTATGCCTTTGGAGAGGGAAGAGAATTGCAGGGATGCTGGACCCAGAGGAAGCAGGCTGAATAGAAGGGCAGTTGGGAAGAACAAGAACTATGTTGGAGCAGAGAATGAGAAGGAGAAATGTTAGATGGTTGGGTGGGCAGGTGGGAGTGATGCTATATCATGGGGCAAGAGGAGGGAAGAACATGAGGAAAAAAGAGTGAGAATAATGTTTGACTATGAGGGGGAGGAGAGAGGATGTGAGATGATGGACAGGGGGGGAGGCAAAGGAAGGAAGAGAGATGGGATTGGAAGATGGTGGAGGAAAAAGGACAGGGAGATGTCAGACCATGAAAGGAAGAGAGACAGGAGATGCTGGGTTACAAGAACGGAGGGAGGGGATATACTGGAAATTGTGTAATCATGTGGGAGAGACTGAGGGGGGTGGCAAGGAGATGGATGAGAGGAAGATATTAAGTATAGAGACATAGATCCATTTTCAAGTTTATTTAAAAATTTTTATACCGCCTAATCAGACTTCTAGGTGGTATACATCAGTAAAAAAGGATTATACAAAATACATTTAAAGTTTAAACAAGATTACAAAATTAGTAAGGCAGGACATCACTAGGGAGAGTTAATACAACAAGCAATTGAAACAAAACGAATGCTGACAAAAGGGAAGAGGGAGAGAACTACAATAATGAAAAGAAAGAAAATAGAAAAGGGACAAAAATGAAAGATATAAGGAAATAGAAGGCTGGTGAATGCATAAGATGGGAAATGGGAGAACTGGAGCATCATAAAAGGGAGATGGAAAGCTGGTAAGTAGCTGAAAAGTAAAAAGAAGGACAAGGGTGATATCTGAGTTCACGGAGAACCAGAAAAATAAAAAAGGGCAAGAAGAGCTAAAAGGAAAAATCAGTACACTTCTCCCTCCGTATTCGCTGTGATAGGGGATTAACAGACCCGCGAATACAGAAAAACCACGAATAACCTTTTTATATGTTATTTGCTGTTTTCTATTAAAAATATGGTGAAATTGCAAATAACATGGTGGGAGACCTGAAGGAGAGGCAAAACACGGTAAAGAAAGTGCTGGGAATCATCGATTTCTCTATGCAAGCTGATGTAATCTGGGGGAGTCTTTACAAGCTCCGTTGGTCCAGCATGGGATAAGTAGGAATCATACATTGGGGGATTTACAGTGACGTATTATAGATCAAATTGAATGGAGGGAGGGTGGTAATGATGAATGTTTTTTAATTATCTTGAGCAAAAATGGATTTATAAAATTAATTCTGTAGTGCCCGGGGGTTTGAATTTAGCTTTAGAATGGGCTTCTCTATTAATTTTTGATAATTTTTGAACGATTATACTGCATATCTGCTCCACTTTCTGGTGTTCAGGTTTTTGAAGGGTACATTTTAAAAGGTTGCCAAAATATAGTCACTGGGAAGATGAACATTAAGGGCCTCTTTTACATAGCTGTGGTAGGGATGCTGCCACAGTAAATGCACCAAAGCCCATTTGATTTCTAGGGGTTTCAGTGTATTTACCATGGCAGCATCGCTACTGTAGCTTTGTAAAAGGGGCTCTAAGAGCAAATTTAGTAACAGCATTTCCACATGGAACTGACATTATGGAATACTAGCATAAGTCTGCAGTTCTGTGCTTTAATTTTAGGTGTGAGCACTTGTGCCAGCTAAATGGCCAACTGCAGGCAATTGGTAAGTAAATGCTAGCATTCTATATCCTGTGGGCTGGATTCGGTAAACGGCACCTAAATTGGCGATGTCTCCAAAAATGTCAATCATGCTTAGGCACTGTTAATAGAATCATAGCTAACGACACCTAAGAAAAAAATTATATGTTTGCAATGACCTACTTTGGAGGTGTCTTAAGTTCTTTAGTGAATTGTGCCTATGTCCCACTCCACCCATAACCATGCCCACTTAGGTGTAAGGCACTATTAGGTGTCCTGCTATAGATGCATTGTGTCTATACTGAAGACACCTCTCGGCGCCTACTTTTTTTAATGAGTTTTTAATCAATTTCAAATGACATGGTCAATTACTGTGCCGATTAAAGCCAATTTGTCATCATCTGACAGACCAAGCAGTTAACACCTGACACAACATTGTTAAGCACAGCAGTTAAATGTCCCCTTCTAAAATCCATGACCAGGTTTTCCCAGTTCCTCTTGGTCATTCTCCGGGTCCTCCCTGGACTCCATAGTTCTCCCAGGTCCTCCCTGGACTCCATCTCCTCCAGGTCCTTTCCAAGTTCTTCCTCTAGCCCTTCATTGGCCCTCCAGGTCTTCAGAAGCTTCTGTGCCATTTACCGGTCACCAACCTAGCCAACTGGATGCTCCTTAGATCTCTGGTCAATGCTCCCAGGGTCTACCAGGCTGCTTCCTGAAGAGTCTTCTATCAGCTCTCAGTGCCGCCACTGGCCCCGCTGGTCAGCCACCAGACCCCCTCAGCCATGGACTCCTTCAGCTCTTCTAGCTGCCTATTATGGGACCACTGCCTGGATTCTTCACTGGTCATCATGCCTGAGCCTCTTGCTGGACTCCAGGCTCTATTGTGCCCTCTGGCTACTCTGCCAACTCTTTCCTCCTAGTGTATAGGTCCCTGCATACCCTCCCACCACTAGGCTTTCTGCTGCTGCCCCAGTTCCCCTGTCAGGATTGGTCAGCAGTGGCCTTAAGGGCTTACAAAGAGTTAGGCCAGAGGCCAGCATTCCTCTTCCCAAGGTTTGCCCAGCTCCTAAAGGAGTTCCTGCTTTCTGAACTCTCTGTGCTGGAACTGTTCTTTTCAGTTCCACAATCCATTCAGATTGAGTGGACAGCTCCCAGAAGCATTTACGGTTCTTATGCAAACGAGCTCCACTTCTCCGGCTCTTTCAATGAGTTCCATTACTTGGGCTCCATCTACTGGCTGGCCAGTGACAGGAGACTTCACCTTGTCACACAATTAAAACAATTAACCCCACCTTTTACTAAGCCATGGTAGAGGTTTCTACCACAGCTCAAAGTGCAAATTCTCTGACGCTGCTCTGACGCTCTGGAAATGACATACCTGGTTTATAGAATACTATCCAAGGTCAGTTATACACCTTATTCTATAAATTTTGTACACAAACTTGGGCACACAACTTTATAGCATTTGGGAATGAATTTCTATATTTTTTTTAAATCAACACTTTTATTGTTTTATAAGCCTCAAATTTAAGATATGCAATTTACTGCAGTGGTTAAAGCTACACCTTCAACACCCTGAGGTTGTGGGTTCAAACCCACGCTGCTCCTTGTGACTCTGGGCAAGTCACTTAATCCTCCCATTGCCCCAGGTACATTAGATAGATTGTGAGCCTGCCGGGACAGATAGGGGGAAATGCTTGAGTACCTGAATAAATACATGTAAACCGTTCTGAGCTCCCCTGGGAGAACAGCATAGAAAATTAAATAAATAAATAAATTTTTGGATAAATGATAAATAAATGTTATAAATGAATATATGCTATATTCTAATTGTCAATGATTTGCTGTTTCCATTTAATTAAGGGAATTTGCTTGTCATGCTATATTAAACTTCCTGACTGATTACGAGTGTTGGCAGACTCTCAAACTGGAAATTAATTGAACAGTAGTGGTCAATTCATTCATTTGGGTGTAAATTATTTTCAGTAGCGGTAACATTTAGATCATTAACTGTAGTGTTTGCATATCAATTTTGAGAGTAAGTGAACAGTACTTTTGAATCTGAAAAGTCTTGTGTGGCTGATAAGATGAACTAAATCATTATTTTGGGGTACTTAACAGATAAATTCAGATTGTTATCACACATATCATATCTAATAGCAACTCAATTTGTTTTTAAATCTTCCTTATATAGAGAAGATCAACGCATCAGAAAAATGTTAAATTGGCCAAGAAAATTAACTGATTTGGGAGTGAGATGGGGCAGAGAGCTACAAAGCAATGAATAACACATTTTGCCACAGCAATGTTTACCTCAGGAGTCAGTAATCCCTCCCTCCCCCCCCCCCCCGTGGTAAAAATAAATTTGGTATGCTGCAGTAGGGAAATATGTTCCTGATTCCAATAGTGCAGATAGGCCCACATTGTGTCTGCTTTTTAAAAAAAAAAAAAAAATAAAGGAGCCAATGATGAAATACCTAACCTATTCAAATTCTCATCCCCAAATCATACAAACCAGCTACATGTTGAACCTTGGATGCCTAACAGATCAGGACGGTCAGAGATTTGCTCCTATCTCACTGCTAGCCA
Organism: Geotrypetes seraphini; assembly: GCF_902459505.1. Classification (NCBI taxonomy): domain Eukaryota; kingdom Metazoa; phylum Chordata; class Amphibia; order Gymnophiona; family Dermophiidae; genus Geotrypetes; species Geotrypetes seraphini. The sequence goes on along the minus strand of NC_047086.1, from coordinate 307,214,006 downwards.
CTAAGGAAACCCCCACTAAGTACAAGGGAAGATTTGAGGGGTGGGGAGGATGGTATCTGAGCACCATTGGTGTTTAGGAAAGGTCAGGTGTATGAAAATTTGAATGTAGAGGGGTGTCGGGGATAGAGGATTTAAATGCATAAACCAGCCCCTTTAAGGACTGCCCAGGATCTTCAGGCTGCATTTTAGAGGGTTGATGATTCTGCGGCGGGCAGATAATGCCTACTTATGCTGGCTATAATGCCATTTATTAAGTTAAATAAAAACTATGATATTCAATTTGCATGCACTTGCATACTTTGCATCTCGTTATTATGTAGCTAATGTTGCAGTGAACTAATGCACATTTATGGCAAAAAACACATGATCTTGCCATTTATCGCTCATTAAGTGACAGAAAGTGTGCATTATTCCCTTAACACAGTTTAGTAATAACCTCTTTCAGATTTTTCAATCACATTACAGCATACAAACAGCATTATTTATTTATTGCACTTTTTTTAATCTGCCTATATCTTAAGCAGCTTCCAATAAACATACATAAAATATCACACTAGCAATATCAAACTATAAACAATAATTACATAGAAACAAAAAAATGGAAAACACTGTACCATCCATTTCATGTCCTTGCTTTAAATTCCTGAAGTGTCCATGCTGAACTTATAAAGACAGCTTGCCCAAATACAAATGATTTTATTTAATTTCTTGAACTAACTCCGCAACTAACATAACTGAAGGACCCTGGCAAACTATTCTATAAAAATGGACCTGCAATTGAAAAGCCATCTTCCTGCGTTTCTATATAATGAATTGTTGCAGGCCCCACAATCTCTAACTGTACACCAGCCTCAGATCTTAGCGATTTTCTTGGCTTTCTTAGCGACTAGATTGTCTGTGTTAACTGCTGTGACAACTGTTTACAGACTAATTGATGGATTAGCATTAGCATCATGAGCATTCAACCAGAACATCCAACCATGAACCATGCTGCAGCATTCTGGACCATTAACAATGCCATGATTTTGGTTTATCAAGTTTATCAAGTTTATTAACAAAATTTGATTAATCGCCTATTATAATCACTAAGCGATGTACATAACAAAAATATAATAAAGTAGAAAGGGATTCACAATTTAACAAAAAACATTTAACTTGAACAAACATACAGTTGGGAAGGAAAAGATAAAAGTTACAATTTTTGTTTGGGGTAGAATAAAGGAAATAACAATAGGTAAAGGGGAGTAAAAAACCTCAGCAATTATAAACGTACTATGCTTTAAACATTAAAAGCATCTCTAAATAAATAAGATTTTAAAAGTTTTTTAAATATTAAAATATCTTTTTCTTTACGAATGTATTGGGGAAGGGCATTCCACCATAGGGGACCTGTCACGGAAAAAATGTCGGCCCTTCTTGTACCAATGATTTTTAGGGAAGGTACTGAGAGAAGATTCTGGTTGGAGGAACGAAGAGAGCGTTGTGTATTATAAGGTACCATTCCCAAGAATAGGGCATTGCAGTAGTCCAATTTCACCAATACAGGGACTGCAATACCTGTCTATAAACATATACATAGCATTGGTTTTAAATGACTTAACAGCCGAAGCTAAAAAAATGCATATTGTGCAATAACTTTTACCTATTCCTGCATGACAAGCCTATGATCTAACATCACCTCCAACACTTTCATACAGTTTTCACTCAAAGCACCACAGATCAAATCTCAGCATTCTTTGACCACCACTCCTCCACTCTTATACCAACAAACATCAGTTCAATCTTTTCATATTCAGTCGCCTCTCATTCATTTGCATCTAACCATCTACTCTAGATATGGATTCCAACAACAAACTCCACAATCCCTCCTCATAGCTAATAGGAAAGAAAACTGGAAGTTGTCCACATAACATCTTTATAAACGATCTGGACATAGGTACAATGAGTGAGGTGATTAAATTTGTGGACAATTCGAAGTTGTTCAGAGTAGTGAAGATGCAGGGGGATTGCGAAGATCTGCAATGTGACATAATCAGGCTCGAGGAATGAGCATCGACATGGCAGATGAGATTCAACGTGGATAAGTGTAAAGTGATGCATGTCGGTAACAAAAATCTCATGCACGAATACAGGATGTCCGAGGCGGTACTTGGAGAGACCTCCCAGGAAAGAGACGTGGGAGTTCTGGTCGACAAGTTGATGAAGCCGTCCGCGCAATGTGCGGCGGTGGTGAAAAGGGTGAACAGAATGCTAGGAATGATTAAGAAGGGGATCATGAACAGATCGGAGAAGGTTATCATGCCACTGTACCGGGCCATGGTGTGCCCTCACCTGGAGTACTGCATATAGCATTGGTCACCGTACATGAAGAAGGACATCTTACTACTCGAAAGGGTCCAGAGAAGAGTGACTAAAATGGTTAAGGGACTGGAGGAGTTGCCGTACAGTGAAAGATTAGAGAAACTGGGCCTCTTCTTCCTCGAATAGAGGAGATTGAGAGGGGACATGATCAAAACATTCAAGGTACTAAAGGGAATAGACTTAGTAGATAAGGACAGGTTGTTCACCCTCTCCAAGGTAGGGAGAACAAGAGGGCACTCTCTAAAGTTGAAATGGGATAGATTCCGTACGAACATAAGGAATTTCTTCTTCACCCAGAGAGTGGTAGAAAACTGGAACGCTCTTTCGGAGTCTGTCATAGGGGAAAATATCCTCCAGGGATTCAAGACAAAGTTAGACAAGTTCCTACTGAACCGGAATGTACGCAGATAGGGCTAGTCTCAGGGTGCTGGTCTTTACTAGAGGGCTGCCGCATGAGCGGACTGCTAGGCACGACAGACCACAGGTCTGACCCAGCAGTGGCAATTCTTATGTTCTTATGACTTAGCCCCATGGCTCTAAATATCCAACATAAAGGGGCCAGATAGCACCAGATAGGAGCCACAGATAGCGTCTACCCCCAAGGCACCCCCCTGCTCACTAGAACATAGGGATAACACTCTTCCAGTGCTTTAACATGCATTGACCAATCACTGAAACAGGGCATGAACCAAGCATACACTGTACCATCCATGCCTAACATTCTTAACTAGATAAGATCTGTAAATGTTTAGATCACCAAGCCCAAAGTTTACTTGTAACGTTAGATTTGGCTTCAACTTTTGATTTAATGGATCCAGATCTTTTCTTATAATGACACAAGAAATTAGTATTTAGTGGTGATATTGGATTAGATTGGATTGTTTGTTAAGTCCAAGTGGAAGTGGCCGGGGTGTTAGGCAGTCTGCCCCTCCCCCTTACTATGCCACTGATCTGAGGGTCTAGAAATGTGCTAATTTTAACATAATTCAGATGGACACTGGTACTTAATCTGCTTAAGGATGGTTTGCAGTAAAAATTACACTTTTAAATATGTATTTTAAACAAAATTAGGAAATTGAACTTTTCTGTGTTTGAAGCGCTTTTGAAAGCTGTATCCTGATTGGATGTACTGCTAGATAAGGGAACTCTACATAGTGACAGTTGAGAGAGCAACGGACTTTGAGGTGAAGAACAGATGCGTTTATGAAGAGCTGCTGTTTGCGTCAAAGAGTGACTGTTTGTGGGGAAAGCTAAGCAGTGAAAGGGAGAGTCTGAATAAGAAAAATAAACTCTGCTATGAATGCTGTATGAAAGGAAAATTTTAAGTATACAAAATTTCTCATTTTTCTTCCCATCCCTCAGGTTCTGTGGGATATCTAAGGTTTGGGGTAAATGATAATTCACTCTAACACTTTGACCTGGGCATACATGAATGGGCATCGCTCCTGGCCATTTATCACTGGAGGACCATGGATTCATCAAGTTAGGCCCGGGAGAGGAGAGGGCCAGTGGGGGGTGGAGGTACATGCCTAACTTGGATCTTGAGGATTAGGGGTAGAGGGATCAAATCATGGAGAGGATTATATCTGTTCTAAAAACATGTGTCCCGATTGGCTTCCAGACAGCAGCAGGATGCCTACTGCCACCTACAATTGGGACGTCCATTTCTAGAATCAGCTCCAGAATATCATTCCTGTTCAAATAAAAGAACTGTCTTCTCATTCAAATTGGTAACCAAACTTCAGGATTGCAACCGTCACGTTTGAAAGTCACTCAGAGGTATAGAGTTCTTCAAGAAGAGAGTTGCGCCCTCTAGTGATGAACCAAAGTATATTTTTCAGTCGTTGCAACTTTATTAGTTCTGGTTACGCTCCAAGTTTGATTACAAAAGTAAATAAATAAATAAATGTCTTTACAGTCTTTCAAACACTTGTATGAAAATACTTTGTTTTTTCTTATCTTTACAAATCTTTTCAAATGAACATCGCTCTGTGAGAAAATTGAGAGCAGTTTGATAATTCAGTTTATAACAGGTTCGGGGTCTCTACGTGGCCCCGTTTCGATTCCTTCTTCAGGAGACCCTATTGTATGTAAATTGAAAAACCTTTTCAATGCTGATAGAATGCTTCAAGTTTGCGATGTGGTAACATCGTCAAAAGAATGCTGTCGGCGCTGTGAATTTAAACTGTCAGAGAAAACATAGCATCAGCTGTCTGGTTTAAAAGAGTACAGGGGGGAGGAGTTTATTCCGGCATATAACTCTGGCTACTCTGTGAGGAGAGTGTGGCATAATGGTTAGAGCCACAGATTCAGCACCCTGAGGTTGTGGGTTTAAATCCCACACTACTCCTTGTGATCCTGGGCAAGTTACTCTCCACTGCTGCAAGTACATTACATAGATTGTGAGCCCACTAGGACAGATAGGGAAAACATAGGAGTACTTGATTTACAACCTGTTCTGAGCGCCTTTTGAGAGGACAGGTTAAAAAAAAATCAAATACATACCAATTTGTGTGTAAGTCATGCCTGCAGCTAGCAGAGACCCAAATGTGCTAGTGTCTGGTGTGCTCTCCCATGTTATGACTGCTTTTTGTGCAATGTCCATTTAAATATGATTTGGTTACTTCTTTGATGAGCAAAACTTTCATGCTACACTTGCAAGTGGCTCTAATGCAAGATTTTGACATTGGTCTCCCCCAGGCAATAAATTCTGATTTTATTGTAATTACAAGTTGTGTCCATACTGCAACTCATAAAAGAAATATGTTTCAAGCCTACAATCATTATTTGCTAGCTATGTTCACAGCATTGCAATATGAAAAAATGCCCAAGCGCCTGATAAGCAAACAATTCAGGAACATTATAGAATTTTTATAACACTCCAGGACTAATTTAACTGATCAATATAGTGGATATAAGAAGAGAAAACAGCCATTAACATCAGCCTTGCCCTACCTTTGCCTAGCATCAGCTGTAATATATGTCTCTGCTATTGATTATTTAGCTATTGCTTTTAAGACTTAAAAGAACTTAGTCATCATTCAGCCTGGGTGACTGTGTTGGTGCAACACATAAAATCCCGCAGGAGCTTGAGCTGAGGGTTTATAAACAACTTGAAATCCTTACCAGGCTGATATGAGAACATAAATGCTTTGTGAAACCTTATTGCTTTTGTCAAGTGTTTCTATGTTGACTCTGCCAGACATTCTTTGTGGTTATAGACAAATCCTGAAGGAAGTCAGAAGGAAGAAACAGTTTAGAATATTACCTTGAACTTTCTCCACCTCAACTAAATGAGCCTACTCAGTTAATGCTGGCTTTTACAAAGTTATGGTAGAGGTTTCTACTGTGGGCCAGAGACGTAAATGCTCTGATGCTCATAGAATTCCTATGAACGTCGGAGCATTTACCTCGCCGTCCTGTGGTAGAAACCTCTACTGCGGTTTTGTAAAAGGAGCATATGAGACCATAAGGCTTAAATGACTTCCCTTTTTTTTAATATCATTTACATGGAGTATGAAACAAACTCAGTGACAGTCAAGATACTGGCAAAAATCTATCAAGGTTGGGCAGACTGGATGGACCATTCGGATACTGTAAATGTGCTGTCAAAGACTAGCTGGCCCTAGGCTTTAACTCCACGCCTTTTTAGGCTTGACACAATTACTGTATTGCCCACTGTTTCTTAAGGAAGTTCTCCCCACCTGACTACCTGAATTATAAATACCCCAACTGACCCTTATTTCTGGACATTGGGCTGGGAACCGTCCACCCTTGTTTTAATGGTCTAAGATTCCCTGCCCAAAATTTCCCACTATCAGGGATGTGCAATGTCAGGTCACTGAATCCACTCCGGGCTTTATTTCTCCTTCTAAGGTTAGTTAGTATTACCCATCCCCCACTCTGCTTTGCTTGCATACAGGGATTCTGGTTTAATTTCTGTTGCTAACCAATCCTCACCTTCACCCATTAAACACTCATTCATTATACAGTCCGTCATAAGAACAGAAATGTTTCTTTAAAGTACTTTAGACCAGTGTTCTTCAACCTTTTTACACCTATGGACCGGCGGAAATAAAATAATTATTTCGTGGACCGGCAAACTACTAAGACTGAAATTTTTTTAAAAAACCATCGCCGCCCCGTCCCCGCGAGGTCGGTCCCACAAACCATCTGATCCCATCCGCACAAGCCTCAAATAGTTATGATTTAATATTGAACATATTTTATTAAACTATAAAAAGAAACAATATTCTATACAATTGTCTTTTATAAATACAAATAATACAGGGCAAAGATCAACAAAACCCCTGTCTCCCCTTCCCTTCACATATATCCCCTCTACTATCAAGAAAACTGAATAAGCCAAATTATTACAGAATGCTACACAAATATCATGTAACAGAATACCACAGTCACACATGACAGGAATGGTGTTAGGGGAGTGGAATTAGAGCAACTGCCCCCTGGTCAGAGAGAGCCCTAAGCCAGCTGGAAGCTAAAGAAGTACTGCCTGGGCTTTGCACTCCCCAGTTATGTCTAGCAAGATACATATTTCAAATCTGATATATTTGAATCACAAGATAGAAATAAAATTATTTTTTTCTACCTTTTGTCATCTCTGGTTTCTGCTTTCATTGCCTTTTCACTCTCTTCCATCCAGCGTCTGCCCTAAGAACATAATAATTGCCACTGCTGGGTCAGACCAGTGGTCCATCATGCCCAACAGTCCGCTCACGCAGCGGCCCTCTGGTCTAAGATCAGCACCCTAACTGAGACTAGCCCTACCAGCACACGTTCTTGTTCAGCAGGAACTTGTCTAATTTTGTCTTGAATCCTTGGAGGGTGTTTTCCCCTATAACAGCCTCTGGAAGAGCGTTCCAGCTTTCTACCACTCTCTGGGTGAAGAAGAACTTTCTTACATTTGAACGGAATCTATCCCCTTTCAACTATAGAGATTGCCCTCTCGTTCTCCCTACCTTGGAGAGGGTGAATAGTGTCTTTCTCTACTAAGTCTATTCCCTTCAGTATCTTGAATGTTTTGATCATGTCCCCTCTTAATCTCCTCTGTTCGAGGGAGAAGAGGCCCAGTTTCTCTAATCTTTCACTGTACGGCAGCTCCTCCAACCCCTTAACCATCTTAGTCGCTCTTCTCTGGACCCTTTCGAGTAGTACCGTGTCCTTCTTCATGTACGGTGACCAGTGCTGGATGCAATACTCCAGGTGAGGGCGTACAGTGGCATGATAACCTTCTCTGTTCTTTTCAGTCCAGCATCTGCCCCTTCCATTCACTGTCTGTCTTTCCCTGCCATCACTCCTCCTCCCCACCCCCAATTTGGTCTGGCATCCATCATCTTCCTTCTGTTCCCCTCATGGTCTGGCATCTCTGTCCTTCCCTCCCCCCTGTGGTTTTTAGCATCTCTCTCTTCTCATTTCCTCCACTCAGATCTGTTATCATTCTCTGCTCTCTCTTCCCTTTTCTTCTCTGGTCTTCCTTCTCTATTTTCTGCCTCCATCTAAATTAAATTTTTTCTTAATATTTAGTCCTGTTTCCCTCTTTTCACTGTGTCTACCCACAGCTTGTCACCCCTTTCCCTCATCCCTCCATTATCTTACTATTTTCTTCCCCCTTTATTTATCTCCTCCTTCCATCCAGTATGTGTTCTTTCCCCACTTCCATTCAGCATCTGCTCTCCCCTCTCAACTGACATCCATCTGCCTTCTGCTCTCTCTCCCTTCTTCTCACTTCCATCATCTGTCCCCTTCTCTCTCTCATCTCCTCCATTCCATCATCTGCCCCTTCTCTCTCTCTCTCCCCCCCCCCCAACTTCCATCATCTGCCCCCCTTCCCCTCACCTTTGCGGGTCACTTTCTTTCCCCTGAGGGTGGCTCATGTCAGAGGGGAAGCTTTGGCCGAGCAGAACCGCTTGCAAGGAACAGTGGAACTTATTTGATTGATGTCGATGCTGGGGCCCGTTGCCGTTTGAAGGAAAAAAAAAAGGGACCTGCAAAGGCGAGAGGAAGGGTGACCTCCAGGAAGCTGCTCTTTGCCTTCCTTCAGCGGCCCAAGAGTCCAGACCAACAGCGGCAGCTCTGTGTACTTTTAACTTCGGCACAGAGCTGTCCCTAAGCAGTAGTTTAGTGTGGTTTCATGAGGCAGCCTTGGGGCCTTTGCTAGGCCGGCCCGCTTCGATGATGCGATGTGGGCCGACCTAGCAAAGGCCCCGAGGCTGCCTCATGAAACCGCGCTAAACTACTGCTTAGGGACAGCTCTGTGCCGAAGTTAAAAGTACACAGAGCTGCCGCTGCTGGTCTGGAAGTGTGGAGACAAGGCAGGAGGCAAACGCGGTGGAAGGCAGGAGTCCCGGCACAGCAACTGCAACAGGAAGTTGCATGTCAGCTGACGCTGGCCTTTCGTTGCAGCGGGAACCGAATCCTTTGCGGACCGGCAAGAATTTTTTGCAGACCGACACCGGTCCGCGGACCGGCGGTTGAAGAACTGTGCTTTAGACCATTGTTATAGAACAAACGTTCATTCCCTTCCCCCACACAGTACCTTACTGACTCATGCTGCATTCAGATATGTGGAGGGGCATAATAATAAAAAATGTGTAAGTCCCCTTTTGGCCTAGGCCCTAAATGCTGAAAGTAGAAGCAGGGAAAATGTCCATTCTCAAAAAAAACAACCAAAATGAGGTTTTTTTGAGAATGGCCTGCCTTTACGTTAAGCTGTTTAAATGCCCAGACCACCACTATGTCTACACTTACAACACATAATCAACCAAAAAAAAGCCTAAGTCTCAAAAGCCCAAACAAGAGCTTTTAGGCAAAGGAGGAGCCACTCCTTCGCCTATAAGCTGGATTCTGTAACCAGTGTCTGTCAAAAAGAACACCGGTTACAGAATCCACTCTCCCCCAGTAACGATCATGGCAGGAGAGATGGCTCATCTCCCCTGCAGCGCTGGCAATCCTCCACCCCCCCGAACCGCAGCACTTCGGGGGGAGGATTGCAGCAGGAGAGATGAGTGCCGCAGTTCGGGGGGGGGGGGGGATCGCCATACTGCAGGAGAGATGCCCAATCTCTCCTGCTGTGATCCACTCCCCACAGATTGGATCGGGCAGGAAGGGGCCCAACCCCTCCTGCCCCAAAGCAGCCCCCACAGCCCAATCCGATATGGGCAGGAAGGAGCCTATGCCCTCCTGCCCTAGCAATCCCCCTAACCCCCATCCCCTCTAAGATACAGGCAGAAGGGATCCCAGGCCCTCCTGTCCATGACGAACCCCTCACAACTGCCACCCCCGAACCCCCAATTGGCCCTCCAAGCCCTCCCCACCCACCCTGTGATATCCCCTGCCGACCCCGCAACATCCCCCTTTTACCTGAAAGAAGTTGGACAGAAGGACAGGTCTTTAGGCGCCTGTACCAACCAAAATTGGCCCAGTTACCTTAGGCCCCTCCTGTGGATGGGGCCTTAAGCACATGGGCCCAGCTCCCTCCAGCCCGGATCATGTTGGGGGGGGGGGGTGGATTGCTTTGGGGCAGGAGGTGTTGGGTTCCCTCCTGCCCATATCGGATCGGTGGGGGGAGGGAGTGATGGATTGCGGCAGGAGAGATTAGCTATCTCTCCTGCCGCGATAACAATCCAATCTTTCTCGGCACTTATACCTGTTTTGACTTGGTCTAAGTCAAAATGTATATTTGCCAACTAAGCAACCTGTCAAAACCTTTGGTTATATCTGCTGCACAACTATGTCTCGGTTGGCCCACCTCCCGCCCTTTCCCCTCCTCTAAAAATGCCTCTTTTCACTCTATGCATTTAGAGGTAGGGGAAAGGCCTAAGCTGGTTTTAGATACGTCTAAAATCAGCTTTGGTTATGGGTATTTGGACGATCAGGCTTTTGGATCGTCCAAGTACCCATTTAGGCCACTTTGTAGATGTTTTTTTTATTATGAGCCCCATAGTCTAAGACTTCTGGGCTGCAATCCATTTCATTCCTCTCAGAGACATATCCCTCTACTTCCATAAGAGATTCCTCACTCTCTGAATCTGGATAGGAACTATCCTCTGGAGCAGCATTTGGCCAGCCCTGCTCATGGAGCTTTTCCTTTCCAATTAGCCTCTGTTTGGAAAGCAAAGTTTTGTCAGCATGGCAGTGCTGTGGGACTGGAGGTTTCTTAGCAGAAGGCAGTAAAACAGAGCTTCTAGTCTTCAGTTCCCTGTTCTGTGAGCAACGTCCTTCCCTCCAGGTTCCTGATTGCCTCCATATGTTCTCAGCTGGCCTTGATTTATTCAGCTGGGGAACTTTCACTGGTGCTCTAACCATGTTCTGCCTGTCAGCTCCACCGCTTTCCTTAACCCTTGCTGTGTCAGATTGCCTGACCAGAGGTTTTACAGGAGAATTAACAGATGGTTTATAAAAGGGATTATAGTGGCTTGGAACAGGTATTCTGTTCTTCTCTGCCATACCTTCTCTGTTTTGCCCTGCCTGTCTGATCTTAGCATTGGGAACAGAGTTAATGGGCAGCTTCCTTGGCTTAGGAATAGGCCCATTTTCTTTAGTGGCAGGGTTTAAAGCTGATTTTGAACCAGTGAAGGGGCTTCCCTGTCACAATATATAAACCATTTTCATGTGTAAAACTGGATTTACACAGACAAAAAGGTTCTTATAAAATTAGATCACAAAGTGCATGCAGTGTAAACCGACAGATCCTCGTACTGTAAGTTTTCTCAGGGGGTAGGAGAGTTTGGGATTTATATACCTATTTTATCCAGTAAATTTGTAGCATGAAGGCCTTAGTTGTTGAGCTTTTTCTTTTCTGTATTTTGATGAGAAAGAAGCATCTAGTCCCTTCTTATCAGGGTTTTTTGCAACCTATTCATTTTGAAAAGTAACTCTATTCTCTGCTGAATGCTTTGGATAAATAATAAAATATTTCATCTGAAAAAAATAAAACACAAAGGTGAATGTGATGTAGGCATCTAATATATGATTTACTTCCTCCTTGGTCACATAACTCCAACAAACTTTTCAACATTTACTGTATACGAAGTCCATCTGGCCTGTAATCACTACTCAGACCAGAATGCTACATAAGGTATAGTACAATGCCTTTAATAAAACAGTGCATTATACTAGGACACTGCTAGCATTTGCTTTTTTTTGAACATTTACCAGTTTTCTCTATTTCTGGTGCTTTCACTCTTATTTGTCATCACTCTGATATTGCCATGGTAACATATTAGCCTAGTCAGTCACACGAGGGGCTTCTAATGTGGTCCTGTACTGGCGCATGCCAAGTACTAATTTAGGCACTTTTCCACCACTGCCCTGTGCTGACAGTTAATAAAGAACAGTCATAAACTGAAATGGAAATAAATCAAGACCTTCTGAGTCAAAAAATAACATGCTAGTGTTTTCAGTTCATGTCTCAATATATATTTTTTCTTTTCTGTTACCAGTTACACACAAACACATGCAATTGTACATTTGGCACCACGTCAATGTCTAAGGACCTCTTTTACAAAGGCGCGCTAAGCGTTTTAGTGCGGATTTAGCGCGCGCTGAATCAACACGTGTGCTAACCGCTAACATGTCCATAGGATAACAAGCACGCATTAGGGTTTAGCATGTGTTTAGCACACGGTAATATTTAGCGCGCGCTAAAAAGCATAGCGCACCTTTGTAAAAGAGGGGGTAAGTGCTATACTGTATGTACAGTTCTAAATGTAGAGCAAATCGGCAACAAAAAAAGGAAGGGTGGGGGGAATGACCCAGTTACTCCACAGTAAAGAGAGTCCAGAGAACAGAAACCAAAAGAGACTGTGGAGAACAATGTTCTTGATGCTACTTTATTGGTGTATTATTCTAAGACAAAAAATACACATCCATATATGTTGCGGTGTAACAGGACCCAACACGGTCCGTGTTTCGGTGAACACATCTTCCTCAGGGGTCCAGATTGATGTAAATACACAAATGTGGATGAACAAATAGATTTAAAAAAACCCATCCGGCTCCTGGATTTTCACAGATCCCGCAGAGCTCCTGGCCCTTCCTCTCCCCCATCTGGCACGAGGACCTGGACCCGGCCTTTAGATGCTTTATGAAATAATGTACTAGTGATGGCTGATGCCTATGTTTTGGGGTATAGTAATGTTTTTGTTAACATGAAAATGGCCTGATAGCTGGCAATGAGATTAATGGAGTATTGTATCAGGTGACATATTGTGTCAGATGACATGTTGATTGATAACTGCTTATTCAATTTTGACCTAATAAAAGACGAGGGGACAATCTAGGTTGCATGCCATTTTTATTGGCCAACTAGAGGTCTCCCTAAAGTGTCTGTTTTATTCAATATCTGATCTTCAGTGTGAGTTTCTATCTCTCTCCCTTGGCATTCCAATCTGGGTCCCCTTGTGAAGACTTAGGGGGTTGCTATCTGGATTTGTGTGTCCTTTTTGACAACACCACCAGGTTTCAAAACCCAGAAATTCAATGCTGGGGCATTTCCATTTGGTTAAGTTTAATATTCAGCACTCAACCAGCTATGGGGCACTGCATGTCAATAGGAGTGACTTTTATGCAGTCCTATTTGTGCGGTTACACTGGCTGGTTAAGTTCTGAATATTGGCACTTAACCGGCCAAGTGCTAACTCTACCCTGGAACACCCTCCAAATAGCCAGTTTTCAGTGTGACACTAAGGTCTGGATTCTATAAACGGCATCGGTATTGGCGGATGCCTATCAACGGCCGCCAATTGGGTGTCAATCACGCATTGGTGCCATTGATAGATTTGCGGCTGTTTTTAAAACAGACGCCTTAAATGTAGGCCAGCATTTTACAGGCCGACTTTTAAGGTATCTGTCTTGTGCCTATGGAAACAATTAAGGTCACGTAAGGATGCCTATGGCCACTTCCGGTATAAACCATGCCCACCTCAGGCATCCTTAGGCATGCCTCGATGCTTTTGTAGGTGTGTAAACAGCACCTTCAACTTAGGCGCCATTCACCACATTGATTTAAAAACAAACAAACCATGCATCCTGATCGGTTAATTTGAGGACAGTAGGACATCTACCACCACCTAACTTTGGGACACTGTTACTAGAATACAGACCCAACTACCTATTTTCAGCAGCACAATTCTGTTAAGTGCTGCTGAAAATGAGCATAGCCCCAAACAGGCAATTTAACTGGCCAGGACCCGTTTCTGGCTGGTGAATTCACTTTGACTATTGACTGTATCACTCCATACAAATTATTATTTCCAATTGAATTATATTAAGCCCATATAACAAGAAAAAAAAGTCCTCCTTGTTCTATTATTGGATCTACCTTAATGGTGAATCTTTAGCTGCTTGCATTTTTCTTCAAGGTCAAGGTGATCTGCTTCTTTAGGGCAACCCTTATTACTGTGGCAATCTCTGCACCGAAGCATGCAGGCATTCACAGTTGCCCCTAACCATGCATGGCCATGGTATGGGGAGAAAATAGGGCATGGGAGGAGTATCATGGTTTCACACAGAGCACAGGGAGGGGTAGGAATCCTAGGGCCAATATACTCTTGCTCATATAATGACACATATTATAGGAAGAAACATAAGAATTGCCACTGCTGGTTCAGACCAGTGGTGCCCAGCAGTCCGCTCCCGCAGCGGCCCTTAGGTCAAAGACCAGTTCCCTAACCGAGTCCAGCCCTACCTGCATACATTCTGGTTTAGGAGGAGCTTGTCTAACTTTGTCTTGAAACCCTAGAGCAGGGGTGTCCAACCTGCGGTCCGAGGGCCACATGCAGCCCTGTGAAGTATTTTGTGCGGCCCCGGTCAAGGGCAATGCAGTGTTTTCCTCTGCTGCCCCCGGGTGTTTACCATCTTGCTGGCTTCCTCCTGTGTCTTGCTGCAGCGTTTAAAAGTTTGTGCGGCCCCAGAAACATTTTCTTCGGCCAATGCAGCCCAGTGAAGCCAAAAGGTTGGACACCCCTGCCCTAGAGGGTGTTTCCCCCTATAACAGCCTCCGGAAGAGTGTTCCAGTTTTCCACCACTCTCTGGGTGAAGAAGAACTTCCTTACGTTTGTACGGAATCTATCCCCTTTTAACTTTAGAGAGTGCCCTCTCGTTCTCTTCACCTTGGAGAGGGTGAACAACCTGTCTTTATCCACTAAGTCTATTCCCTTCATGATCTTGAATGTTTCAATCATGTCCCCTCCCAGTCTCCTCTTTTCAAGGGAGAACAGGCCCAGTTTCTCTAATCTCTCACTGTATGACAACTCCTCCAGCCCCTTAACCATTTTTGTCGCTCTTCTCTGGACCTTTTCGAGTAGTACCGTGTCTTTCTTCATGTACAGCGACCAGTGCTGGACGCAGTATTCCAGGTGAGGTCGCACCATGGCCCAGTACAGCGACATGATGACCTTCTCCGATCTGTTCGTGATCCCTTTCTTAATCATTTCTAGCATTCTGTTCACCCTTTTCACCGCCGCCGTGCATTGCGCAGATGGCTTCATCAACTTGTCAACCAGTACTCCCAGGTCTCTTTCTTGGGGGGTCTCTCCGAGTACTGTCCCGGACATCCTGTATTTGTGTATAAGATTTTTGTTACTGATATGCATCACCTTACACTTATCCATGTTAAACTTCATTTGCCATGTCGTGACCCATTTTTTATTAACACATATATGGTGCATTATCATACTGAGACACTGCTCTGTTTGTGTGTATTTATATTTATTACACTTGGTTCACTTTAATAAATATTCACTTATGCACAAGAAATTCATCTGTATAAGTTAATTTCTTGCAGTCACTGCACACTGGTATAGGATTACCATATTTTTGACCTATAAAAAAAAGGACAGATGACTCCGTACCCACCATTCCCTGCTCCATTCCTACCTTTGGCCCAGCCCCAAGAAGCTAGTCTAGCAGGGCTAACTTACAAGGAATCCGGTGGCTCTCCCTCTTTTACCTCCTCAGCACTGCAATTCTATTTTCTTCGGACCACTGGCAGCTCAGCAACATGAGCCTGCTGCCGCCGGTCTGTCCTAGAAGCCATCTCTCTATAGCAACTTCCTATTCCCAAGGAGGTGGGACCTGCAGAGAGGTGGCTTCTGGGGCAGGCCAACGGCAGCAGGCTCAAGTTGCTGTTAATGTTACCATGCCACAATTTCTAATTTATAGATTATAAACAAGCTCAAGATTGGATATGCCATGGATTGTTCTAAAATAGGGCTGAGCACATTGAAAATGCATTTACAATTTGATTGATTTTAAGAGCTTTTATAGTGTAATATGATTGTATAATATGTTGCACTTATGTATGGTTTAAAAATGAATAAAGATATTAAAAAAAAAAAGAAAATACATTTACAAGCCAAGGTTATTTGCAAGATGCTCTCACTGTTATAAATTTTAAGCAACTGTTGCTTTAGCTGAAAGTTAATAGTAAGATAAAAATTGAATGTGTGTTTTAGTTTTAAGACACCTTTTTTTTTTTTTTACTGATGGGAGCAAAGCTTTTCAGACAGTGCAAACTCTGAAAATAGATAGGAAAACTCCTTAATAGAACTCCAAGATTAATAGATTCTATACAGTTCTATACCTGATTGTGCTTCGTTTAAAGATTTATACAGTAGTGTTGACATAAAACACCTCCTGTGCAGCTGTAACAATTTTATGTGATAGGGGCTTTTATTATGCATGAATCTTTTTGAAAGATTACTCTCTGGCATATGAGGCGGTGCTGAAAAGTTCTCAGCCCATCTAAGAAGAGAATAAGGTGGATATGATTCAAGGATCTGAAACAAAGTAAAAACATAGAATTTTGTTTCTGCAATTTGGCACTTAATGAAATAAGATAACACTCTTTTCAGCTACAGTGGCAAAATAATGCTCAGAATTTAGGAAGTTGGCTGGTTGGGCTGAGAACTTTTCAGCACCGCATCATATGTAATAAAAGTGAGCCATGTATAGGACATTCAAGCCATTGTGACATCACTGATGAGGTTGGCTCTTATTGGTGGAATGAGGCATTATGATATCACAATCTCAGCTCTGGTTACCATACACAAACTCTTCACACTACAAGGGGGTGCAGAAAAGTTCTCAGCCTAATCAAGAGAATGGTGTGGATATGGTTCAATCAATGATCTGAAACAATGTCAAAACCTAGAATTTTGTTTCTGCAAATTTGCACTTAGCATTCTTTTCAGCTACAGGAATATGAGCACATTATGCCATATCATTGACAACTTCACTGGTTGCCAGTTGTATTTAGAATCCAATTATGATTTGTCACTAGTTTCTATATGATTTGGTTCCAGAATTCTTCAAGAGTAAGATGTCTAGTTAATAACCAACAAGATCACTGCGTTCGGAAAATTCAGCATTGTGAAAACAGATGTCAACCCAAAATATGCGGAAACCAATGCAATTACCTTTTCATGTGCAGGGCTAAAACTATGGAATGCCCTTGTTAGCCAAATTCATAAATGCAGTGATAGGAGCTCATTTAGAAAACTGTTAAAAACACAATTATTTGTTGATGAGTTTTTCTGAGTACTGATTGTTGTTAAAATTAATGCTGTCTGTTTCTACTTGTCCAGATTTGTTTTAACATTTTATGTATGTAATCATTCTGTATACTGTTTTGATATAAAACAGTATAGAAAATTTTGAATAAATAAAATGAAGCTCAGAATTTAGGAAGTTGGTTGGTTGGGCTGAGAACTTTTCAGCACCCCCTCGTATACAGTAAACATCGCATTAGAACTGAATTTTATAAAAGATTCAAAAAATAAAACTTATCTATTTCACCAAGAGTAGACTAAATATCTTTTTATTATGAAACAGTTTTTATTGATGAAAGCAATGTCAATGACATACAACCAAAGAACATAGCCAAACAGCCCAAACAGTAGAATATAATATGTCAACCGGTTCCATCAGCAAAAGGAATTT
This sequence comes from Geotrypetes seraphini, assembly GCF_902459505.1. Classification (NCBI taxonomy): domain Eukaryota; kingdom Metazoa; phylum Chordata; class Amphibia; order Gymnophiona; family Dermophiidae; genus Geotrypetes; species Geotrypetes seraphini. Next base: position 307,196,684 of record NC_047086.1, on the reverse strand, counting down.
TCAGGAGAACAATCTAACCCCCCCCTTCTCCCACCCCTCTAACATGTCCCCCAAATTCATACAATTAATACATAATTAAGCAGCATAACATACCACAAAACATAACCAAATATCCATTCAATTTTTTAAATACATATCAACAGCTTTCTGAATTTAAGAAAATTAGCTTTACATCTTACTACTATCAATAACACATTTCACAATTTTATTAAAAAGTTATGCTGGCTTTTACAAAATTGCGGTACAGGTTTCTACAATGGGCTGGCAAGGTAAAAGCTTCAATGCTCATATAATTTCTATGCACGTCGGAGCATTTACCTCACCGGCCCATGGTAGAAAACTCTACTGTGGCTTTGTAACAGGAGACCTTATTGTTTAAAGAGGGTTGTTCTGAGCAGTGCAGAGGAAGGTTACTGTAATTTATTCAAATGAATAGTTCACATGAATAAAGCTGAATTGAAGCAATATCTGAAATATAAGCAAGGCAGTCCCCATATAACATTTTATAAGAACATAAGATTTTCCACTGCTGGGTCAGACCAGTGGTCCATTGTGCCCAGCAGTCTGCGCACGCGGCAGCCCTTACGTCAAAGACCAGTGCCCTATTTGAGTCTAGCCTTACTTGCGTATGTTCTGTTTCACTCTGGCTACCACAGGAAGCCAATGTAATTCAGAAGTAAGTGAGGAAACCCTATCATATTTTGTTTTATTGAAAATTATCTTCACTGCTGTATTTTGTAATAACCTAAGATGGGATAGAAGTGATTTAACAACCAAAAACCAGAAGCCAAATGGTCCTCTGTAAATCGCCAGCAAACAACACCAGAGCAAAGGAGACGAAAACCAATGGTGTATGCAAATAAAAATTTATTGGGTAATTCTAGGAAGACTCAACATGGTTCATGTTTCAGCCCAATGGCCTGCATCAGAAGTCAGAGATATAGAATTGGCTGATGAGAGTCCAAAACTTTATTTATGCAATCCAAACCTATAAAAACCCAACCGTCTCTGCTAAAACAACCAATAAAATAGCGTGCGGTGTAGAATCCTTTGCTGTGGTGTTGCTTGCTTCACAGAAGTGATTTAGGCATACTAAAATAAAATAAAATGATAATAGTTCAATTTAGGATGGATAAACACTAAAAGTAATTTCTGCAAATTGTCTAGAGAGAGCAAGCAACTTATCTTGCATAAAAACATAGGGCTCCTTTTACTAAGCTGCGATAGCACTTTTAGCGCGCCCTTAGCACACGCTAGACCTTAACGCCAGCATTGAGCAGGCATTAGTTCTAGCCACGTAGCGCGGGTTTAGCGCATGATAAAATCCTGCATGCACTAAAAACACTATCGCAGCTTAGTAAAAGGATCCCATAATTGTTGAACATTGAACTCATCAAGTGATTCACTTGAGACCTTCCAGAGAAGAGTCCAGTTATAAGCCAAGACTGCAAATACTAGACTGTAAAAGGAATTAAATTGCTTCGTAACACTGGGTTCAAAGTTCGGCAGGAGGTTTTTTTCAGTATTTAACTTCAGCTTATGGATAAAAATACAGAGATGTTTTTGTGAATGTAATATCCATCAAAAACGAAATGTTTCAGCTACAGAGTTCATCACAGAAAAAAATAATTTGATCCCCATCAGTGTGAAAAAAAAAAATCTTAGCCCCAGTTATCAACTCATAAACAAGAATACTAAAAAAAAAAACGATGAAGAAAAAATAAACCGCAGTGGTTCTCTATGGAGATCTCCAACCTCATAAAGGAGAAGAAAAGAGCATTCATCTCCTACAAACATTCAGGGAAGCAGGACTCCAGGGAAGACTATCTGGCCAAGTCAAGAGCCGTCAAAACGGCAGTCAGAGAGGCCAAATTCCAAATGGAGGAGAATCTAGCAAAGAACATCAAAAAGGGCGGTAAAGCATTCTTTAGGTATATTAGTGACAGAAACAGGAACACAGGAGGGATAGTACGCCTTAGGAAACCAGACGGGAACTATGTAGAATCAGACTCCGAAAAAGCTAAACTGTTAAATGAATACTTTTGCTCAGTCTTCACCTATGAGGCGCCGGGATCCGGCCCTCAGCTACCGACAGGGGATAGCTCGATAGACCCGTTTTGCAAGTTCGAGTTTACGCCCAGTAGTGTCTACAGTGAACTATCCATACTCAAGGTTGACAAAGCAATGGGGCCAGACAACCTACACCCCAGAGTACTCAGGGAGTTAAGTGACACCTTGGCGAAACCACTATCCACACTCTTCAATCTCTCCCTTAGCACAGGAAGAGTCCCGCTAGACTGGAAAACGGCTAATGTCATTCCACTCCACAAAAAAGGATGCAGGACGGAAGCTACGAACTACAGACCAGTGAGTCTCACATCAATAGTGAGCAAACTAATGGAAACTCTAATCAAACACCAATTGGATATGATCCTGAACGAGGGGAATCTGCGAGATACCCATCAACATGGGTTCACAAAGGGGAGGTCTTGTCAATCCAACCTGATCAGCTTCTTTGACTGGGTGACGAGGAAGCTGGATTTTGGGGAGTCCCTGGACATCGTGTACTTGGATTTCAGCAAAGCATTTGATAGCGTACCACATCGCAGGTTGTTGAGCAAGATGAGCTCTATAGGTTTGGGTGATACCTTGACTACATGGGTGGGGGACTGGCTAGGAGGTAGACTTCAGAGGGTGGTGACGAATGGCTCCCCCTCCGAAACGACAGAGGTGGTCAGTGGAGTACCGCAGGGCTCGGTCTTGGGCCCAATCTTATTCAACATCTTCATAAGGGACTTGGCTGAGGGGTTTCAGGGTAAATTAACGTTATTCGCCGATGACGCCAAACTATGCAATATAGTAGGCAAGAACACAACAGGGCCTGACATTAAATCCAAGACCGACAGTATGACGCACGACCTCCTCCTACTGGAGCATTGGTCCAGGACCTGGCAACTAAGTTTCAACGCCAAAAAATGCAAGGTGATGCATCTTGGCAACAAAAATCCATGCAAGACTTACACTCTTAATGGTGAGATCCTAGAGAGAACTGTAGCGGAACGAGACTTAAGGGTAATCATCAGTGAGGACATGAAGACTGCTACTCAAGTGGAGAAAGCTTCATCTAAGGCCAGACAAATCATAGGTTGCATAGGCAGGAGTTTCGTTAGCCGTAAGCCCGAAGTCATAATGCCATTATATAGGTCCATGGTGAGACCCCATCTGGAATACTGTGTACAATTCTGGAGACTACATTACTGCAAAGATGTGCTGAGACTTGAATCGGTCCAGCAAATGGCCACACGGATGGTCACAGGGCTCAGGGATCTCCCGTATGAGGAACGGCTGAATAAATTGCAGCTCTACTCACTAGAGGAACACAGGGATAGGGGAGACATGATCAAAACATTCAAATACCTCACGCGCCATATCGAGGTGGGGGAGGATATCTTCTTCTTCAAGGAACCCACGTCAACATGAGGGCATCCGTGGAAAATCAGCGACACCAGGAAATACTTCTTCACCGAGAGGGTGGTAGATCGATGGAATGGTCTTCCGATACAGGTAATTGAGGCCAGCAGTGTGCCTGATTTTAAAACTAAATGGGATCGACAGGTGGATCTCTTCACAGAGGGAGGTAAGGGAGGGTCATTGGTGTGGGCAAACTTGATGGGCCTTGGCCCTTATCTGCTGTCACTTTCTATGTTTCTATGTTTCTATAAAGTTAAATAGCACAAGAGACAATGAGATCCCTGTGGCATTCCACATAAGAACATAACATAAGAATTGCTGCTGCTGGATCAGACCAGTGGTCCATCCTGCCCAGCAGTCTGCTCATGCAGCAGCCCCCAGGTCAAAAACCAGTGCTCTAAATGAGTCCAGCCTCACCTGTGTATGTCCCAGTTTAGCAGGAACTTGTCCGGCTTAGTCTTGAAACCCTGGAGAGTGTTTCCCCTACAACAGACTCCGGAAGAGTGTTCCAGCTCTCCACCACTCTCTGGGTCAGGGGTAGGCAATTCTGGTCCTCGAGAGCCAGAGCTAGGTCAGGCTTTCACAATATCCACAATAAATATGCATGAGATAGATTTGCATCTCAAGGAGGCAGTGAATGCAAATCCATCCCATACATATTCATTGTGGCTATCCTGAAAACCTGACCAGGCTCCGGCTCTCGAGGACTGGAATTGCCTACTCCTGCTCTGGGAAAAGAAGAACTTCCTTACGTTTGTACGGAATCTATCCCCTTTCAACTTTAGAGAGTGCCCTCTTGTTCTCCCTACCTTGGAGAGTGTGAACAGTCTGTCTTTATCTATTAAGTCAATTCCCTTCAGTATTTTGAATGTTTTGATCATGACTCTTTTCAGTCTCCTCTTTTCAAGGGAGAAGAGGCCCAGTTTCTCCAGTTTCTCACTGTATGGCAACTCCTCCAGCCCCTTAACCATTTTAGTCGCTCTTTTCTGGACCCTTTTGCATAGTACCGTGTCCTTCTTCATGTACGGCGACCAGTGCTGGACTCATTTAGCATTTAGCATTCTGTTTGCCCTTTTTACCACCACAGCGCATTGTGCTAATGGCTTCATCGACTTGTCGATCAGAACTCCCAAGTCTCTTTCCTGGGAGGTATCTCCAAGTACCGCCCCGGACATCCTGTATTTGTGCATGAGATTTTTGTTACTGATGTGCATCACTTTGCACTTATCCATGTCGATGCCCATTTCTCGAGCTTGATTATGTCACTTTGTAGATCTTCACAATCCCCCTATGTCTTCACTATTCTGAATAACTTCGTATCGTCTGCAAATTTAATCATCTTACTCGTCGTACCTGAACAAGACCAACTATTTAAAATAGATTTGGATTTAGAAACCACATAATTGCAGTGTTTCAAAAATCCAGAAAACCAAGACAACACATTCCCTGTTATTCCAATGGATTCCAATCTAAATAGAAGCAGATCATGATCAACTAAGTCGAAGGCTGCCAAAAGGCTAATGTAGAGGGAATACTGTATTCTTATCTATCAAGGATTTTAAATAAGTAATTAATGCTAATAATCAGGTTTTGGACTGCATCACATCTAATAGAGAGTGATCATCTAAATTGTTTTGTAATTGAATAGTTGCAAAAGATTCAGCAATTTTAGTGAAATATGGTATACTTGCTACAGGTCTATAATTTGAACAAAGCTCTAAAGAATTAGATTGATCTTTTAAAATAGGGGCAAAATGATAGAATCCCTCTCTTTGGAAATTTACCATTAGAAAGTGTACTTTAATTAAAACTAAGCAACAATATTAAAGAGCTAGATGGAAAATAACTCACCATTTTAGATGGACAAAGATTCAAAACACAATTACTTCTGACATTTTGCCTCAAATATTTGGGTAGCTGTTCCATAGTCATAGAAGTAAAATTAGACCAGACTCTTAGCAATTGGAATATTAGAGAGACTAGCTGAATTATCTAAATTATCTAAATAATACTATTCATCATTTAGAATGGATGAAAATTGGCCCCTAATCTGTTCTATCTTATCTCTAAAAAATGAATCCAATTCATTTCCAGTTGGAGCCAATAAAAAAATATCCTCGGGTTTTGAAGTTTTCTTTTTTCCAAGGCAAAAAGAGCTCATTGCTACTATTAATTTTATCATTCAACTATAAATGCTTAGCAATTTTCAAATATTCTTTATAAAGCTTTATTTTAGCTCTCAAAACTTTTCTTTCTAAGGTTGATTTTATATGCAGTAATTTATGCTCTAGCTTTCTGCACTTACTTAGCAGAACTTTCAGTTCAGCAGAGAACCACAGTGAAGTATGATTTTTAACTTTAAACCATCTCAATGAGGCTGAGGCATCAGCAGCTTTAGTTAATAAAGAATTCCAAGTTGCTATTATACTATCTAGATCAATGGTTCTTAACTCTATCCTGGGGGACCCCCAGCTGTCGGGATTTTAGGATATCCCTAATGAATATGCATGAGAGAGATTTGCAAATAATGGAGGAGACAGGCATGCCAATATGTCTCTTACATATTCATTAGGGATATCCTAGAAACCTGATTGGCTGGGGGGTCCCCCAGGACAGGGTTGAGAACCACTGGTCTGGATAGATCTAAATTTGAAGAAAATAACTGTAAAATGGCCTGATCCATAAAAGAAGAAAAATAGTATGATCAAATTTACCTCTATTCCAATAGATATTTGTATTCAATAAACTCATTTCTACCCAAGGTTGATATGTGCAGTTCTTTCCCCACTTTTCTTCTCATCCCCTATTCCAATATCCAGTAATTTGGTTTCTTTTCTTAAAGGGGATTCTCCCTGAAAGGAGAGTGAACTCCATTTTACTATGATCTGACCATATAAGTAGGGTTATTGAAATATCTTTGACCAACTGTTGAAACAAAGTTTGGTCTAACAAATATAGCATTCAGAGAATGGCTTGCATTATGTATTAGTGAAGTAAGAATCCAATTAGAGTTAATAGAAAACATTAATTCCTTAACATATTTAGCCTTAGAGTCGTCTAAATCTTCAAGATGTAAATTAAAATCTTCCAGAATTAGGTTGTCTTGAAAACTGAGACAATGTTGGGCAATAATTAAGATTGTCTGGAGAACAATAAGACAGTAGCCCAACAATGGAAGATTACTGGAAGTACTAACACCAAAGGAAATAATCCAAGCCCTGTATAGAATCAGATTGTAAAATCTTAACTGATAACCAGGACTTAAAAGTACTAAAATACCATCTCCCTTGCATCTCTATCTTGAACAAAAATGAACATTTTATTTAAAAGGAATCAAAAACTTCAATATTATGTAGCCAAGTCTCAGAAATAAAAATCATACCATAATCAGATTCTTCCAGTAGATCTCTTAAAATCTCAAACCTATTACAAATTGATCTAGCGTTAAAAGCATTAGAATGGTGGACTAAAGAACATAACAACATAACAACATAAGAAGAACATAAGAAGTTGCCACCACTGGGTCAGACCAGAGGTCCATCGCGCCCAGAAGTCCGCTCCCACGGCGGCCCATCAGGTCTGTGACCTGTGAAGTGGTTCCTGACCATTTCTGTTACCTACCTCTACATTTATCTGCAACCCTCAATCCCCTCATCCTTTAGAAACCTATCTAAACCTTCCTTGAACCCCTGTATCGTGCTCTGGCTTATCACAACCTCTGGAAGCGCGTTCCATGTGTCCACCACCATCTGGGTAAAAAAGAACTTCCTCACATTTGTTCTAAACCTGTCCCCTCTCAATTTCTCCAAGTGACCCCTTGTACTTGTGGTTCCCCACAGTCTGAAGAATCTGTCCCTGTTCACCTTCTCTATGCCCCTCAGGATTTTGAAGGTTTCTATCATGTCTCCTCTAAGTCTCCGCTTTTCAGGGAGAATAGCCCCAGCATTTTCAACCTGTCAGTGTATGAAAAGTTTTCCATATCATTTACCAGTTTAGTTGCTCTCCTCTGGACCCCCTCAAGTACTGCCATGTCCTTCTTGAGGTACGGCGACCAGTACTGGACACAGTACTCCAGATGTGGGTGCACCATTGCACGATATAGCGGCATGATGACTTCCTTCGTCTTGGTCGTGATACCCTTTTTAATGATACCCAACATTCTGTTCTCTTTCTTTGAAGCTGATGCTTTCAATGTTGTTTCCACCATCACCCCCAGGTCTCTTTCAAGGTTGCTCACCCCTAGCAGTGATCCTCCCATTTTGTAGCTGAACATTGGGTTCTTTTTCCCTACATGCATGACCTTGCATTTCTCTATGTTAAAACTCATCTGCCACTTTTTTGCCCACTCTTCCAGTCTCGTTAGGTCTCTTTGCAGGTCTTCGCAGTCTTCCGTGTTTCTAACCCTGCTGCAGAGTTTGGTGTCATCAGCAAATTTAATAACCTCACATTTTGTCCCCGTCTCCAGGTCATTGATAAATATATTGAACAGGAGCGGTCCCAGCATCGACCCCTGTGGAACTCCGCTCGTAACCCATTACCAGTCTGAGTAATGGCCCTTTACTCCAATCCTCTGTTTCCTGCCTGCCAGCCAGTGTTTGATCCATCGGTGGACATCCCTCTGCACCCCGTGGCTCCACAGCTTCCTAAGCAGTCTTTCGTGAGGTACCTTGTTGAAGGCCTTTTGGAAGTCAAGGTAAATGATGTCTATGGATTCCCCTTTATCCACCTGGCTGTTTATTCCCTCAAAGAAATACAGTAAGTTCGTGAGGCATGACCTTCCCTTGCAGAAGCCGTGCTGGCTCGCCTTCAGTTGTCCATCATTTTCTATGTGTTCGTAGATTGTGTCCTTTACTCTTTAACAAATGTACTAAGATTAATGCGTTCTAGTTATTTTAGATAGCATACTAGCTTTAAGATGATTTCAGAGCATATGAGCATATTTACCATTGTCAGAAATTACATTACATTAGAGATTTCTATTCTGCCATTACCTTGCGGTTCAAGTCGGATTACAAAAGAGTTATAGAAGGAGGGTTACAAAGGAAGCTCTCTGGTCATTTCCAGTGAAGGCAAAGAGTAGATCAGGTAGTTTCGGGGAGTCAGGAAGTTGGTGGGAATAGGTTGATTCATAGACATTTCAATCAAATTATTGTAAGGACAAGATTTAACAACCTAGAGTAAAGAATGTCTTCCAATCAATACTGGAACTGAATAGTGAACTCCTGGATAAGAGAAGCAAACAGATACACCACTAAAGGGGGAAAGAAATTGGGACTTCTATACTGCCTTTTTGTAGTTTTATAATCATATTCAAAGCGGTTTGCATACAGGTACGTTAAGCATTTTTCCTTGTCTGTCCTGGTGGGCTTACACTCTGTCTAACGTACCTGGGGCAGTGGAGGATAAAGTGACTTGCTCAGGGTCACAAGGTGCAGTGCAGAGTTTGAACCCACAACCTCAGGGTGCTGAGGCTGTAGCTCTAACCACTTCGTCACGCTCTCTAAAAAGTATTCAGTCTAAAAGCCAAATCAAATAAATAATATGTCATCTTGCTTCCCCAAATAATGGTAATAAAGCTACAATAAGATTGCATACAAAGCTGCCCACAAAGGGATATATGTACACAGAAGATCCCTTCTTAAGAGCAAGAGGGATGGAAAGCAATTTCATAATAAAATAGCTATAATTAGATGACTGGAGGATGCGTGGTAAGAGCCTATTCTATAAAACATTATAGGTGCCAACTTTCCTTAATAGAATAATTTCCCGAAGGATTCTTAATCTCAAAACAGCAGTGCAATAACTGTTTTCTACTTCTACGAAGGCATGGAGAAGATAATGGTCTGGAGAAGGTAAACTGCACAAAGCAGCAGTTACAAACTCTTACTGGGCAGACTAGATAGCTTATATTTTATTTATTTGTATCCCGCCTTTCCCAAAGCGGGTCACAACAAATACTTATATAATCATTGTCATGGCAACACATAAACCAGATTGGTCTTTATCTGCCTGCATTTACTATGGGGTCCTTTTACTAAGGTGCGCTAACCGATGTAGCTCACACGAAATGCTAAGGCGCCCATAGAATATAACGGATGCCCTAGCATTTAGCACACTAAATTGATTAGCGCGCCTTAGTAAAAAGACCCCTAAATATGATCATGAAAATTGATTTCATTGGCAGAGGCACATGCTATTTCCATCCTTAATGAGATGTGTTAAATAGAAATATATGTACCTTAATAATATTTATTTATTTTTCAAATTTATATACCATCTATATCCAGACGGTTTCCATATAAAACATACACAGCATAACAGTAACATTACAAAAAGCTGAGTCTTCATGACATTTCTTGCCTACTTCCATCTATTGCCTGTACAAATAGAAATCTTTCCTTACATGAAAGCAGATGCAAATAGCTGCGTTTTCAATAGTTTTTTTTTAAAATTTCAATCTGTCAGCACATAGGCGTAATTGCCCCATCAGTGCGTTCCACGTTTTAACACCTGCCACACAAAAGAAGCTGCTGTAGTCTCAGCATATTGTACTTTAGTCAATGCTTCAAGTAACATGGCATTTTCTGAATGCAGGGCTCTACCAGGACAGTATAACATCAGAAATTGCTTAAAATATAAAAGTATTAGACTCTGTGCTACTGGTAAAAAAAAAGAAAAGAACTAACACAGGAATGCACTAACAAACAATTGAGTTTTTAGCATTTTCTTAAACTTCATCCTTCCAGCACAATATTGCAAAATTCCAAACAATGCATTCCAAAGATTGGCACCTGCCAAGATTGTGGTAGAAGTTTTTTGAGAGTTGATTTTCAGCCTATTCATGGTAAGTCAGTCATGGTATGTTGGGAGAAGCACCTCAGTGTTTGAGACTCGAGGCAGTGGATGGTCGTAAGGTTCAGGAAATTGGGTTGGTGCAACAAATATCATTGCTTCTTCTAGCTTTAATTGTCATCCGCATTGAATAAATTTTTCTGAAAAATTGAGGAACGGAGGAAGTTATTTTATTTTTTGTTACAGCTTCTTTGACTTGAGCTGTATGTCTAACCGCCGCTCCCAAGGATTATAAGATTCATATGGATTCATGCCTGGTGCAACTCATACAGGCAAGTGCTGTGTTCCTGGCCCTTTAGACTGTAATAGCGCCAAAAACTACTTGATCACTTGATCAGTGATTCATTCTGGATCCAAACCCATTCTTTTCATTTAAAAGGAATGAACTGAAAATGGCCTCATTCATCATTTTCACATTAATGCATATCCCTAAACAACCACTAAGCCACCCAGGCATAACATTCGGGAGAGGTGTGAATGGCCGAGATGACCAAAAAAATGAGGTGAAAACACTAAAAACTGGATACCAAATATGACATAACATACTTTATATTTGAGCATCTACAATAAATAATACCAAGCCAAATTACCCCTCCCCCCTTTTTAAAATCAAGCAGAATGAGCTAAACACCAAGCCACCCATAGGATTAGAATGGGCAGCTTGGCATTTAGCTTGTGCTGCTCGACAACGCAGCATGATATTAAAAGGGGGGGAGGAGGAATAAACCACTAGAATGTGCTAAATTATATCAACAGGGTGCCTCACACTTGGATCAGAAGTTGTACTAAAAGACTTAACAGTTGTAGATTTGTTATTTGCTTAAGTAGATGGATCTGCAGGGAGAGAAAAAGCAATATGAGCACGGTTAACCTTTCAGACCATTTTAGGTTTATTTCTGTTCAGAACATTCTGTTTTTTCTTAAAATGAAACTGGTATGTAGAAATATAAAAAATGGTAGCACAAATAACATGCCCCAAACCAAACACTTGATACTAAATGGTCAAAGAATTCTTCAGGCTGATCTATCTGCTGTAATTCTGCACAGGGGCAATTTTAGTTATATCTAAGCAACTCCTCTGTTCCACTTAAGCAGACATGTCCAAGTATTTCTTTATTTTGTTTTTCTTTTTGAGGATTTTAAGTGATGCAATACTTCATTTTCAAGGGGTTAATGACTAATCCTATGACCACATGAGCAAGGCTACATGTAATTGAAAGACCAGCATAATTCCAAATACGCTCCCTCTGATTAATGTTATTTTTGGAGACCAGTTATTCTTCTCTTCGGTTACAGCAGGGAGGTTTTTTACTGCTGCCTTCAAGTTATTGTTGGAGTAAATGTCTGATTTGAAAGGTGCACTTATTAAAGGATTTGACCAGTTAACTGACGGTGCCTAATTTTAAATGCCTTCTCTTTTCTCTCCTACTCCTCCAAACACACTCAAAGGCTAATTTGTTGCGTTTGGATATGTCATTGCCTACAATAAAGGTCTCAGATAAATAGAAATGGCATTAGATCTCTTTGTTCCTTGGGAACTAGCCACTTTTGGAAATGTGATACTGGGCTAGATAGACCTTTGGTTTGACCCAGTATGGCTATTCTTATGTTCTTATGAACCCAACATGTGGCTACTTGTTAGCTAGTTGCTGAGATCTCTTATCTCTCTCAAAGCTTTGCATCATTATGGTGAAATGCAGCTGAGCTGGGCGTCTAAATTGTAACCCTACTTGTAACCCGTTCTGAGCTTCTGTGAGAATGGAATAGACATCCAAATAAATAAATAAATACATTCTTGCCTGTTCCTTTTGTTGGTTCTACTGATATGATTGTGACTCAAGGGGAAGCATAGAATGTTGGTTTGGAGCAATTCCCACTGGAATCCTCCCTGGGAGGTGACGCAGAGCAATCCATTGAGAACAACTTTTGCTTAGACTGGACTCTAGAGTCCTCCCCCTCTCCCTTTCTCAACCATATGTGACAAGCTCATCATTAGTGGTGACACAGCTGCTAGACCAAACATTCTGGCATGATGTCATCCTAAAACAAAATTATTCAGCTTAGATAACTGCTGCTATGAGTCCAGTCAAGGAAAAAATTTTAGCACTGAGAGAAATGTGTGGCTGGCTGGATAAGGGAAAGGGATTGGGAATTGTATACAGTACTGCCTTTTTATAGTTATACAACCACACTCAAAGCAATTTACATGCAGGTACTTCAAGCAGTTTCCCTATCTGTCCTGGTGGGCTCACAATATCTAATGTACCTGGAGCAGTGGAGGATTAAGTGATGCCTAAGGACATAGGGAGCAGCACAGGATTTAAACCCAGAACCTCATGGTGCTGATAATGTAGCTCTAACCACTGCACCACTCTCCTTCATGCCCCTTGGAACAGAATTGGAAACACTCGAAATTATTTCCTTTCTTAAGCCACTTGTAAGTAAATCTGCCAAGATGACTAGATATAATTTGGTTGGCTATTATAGATCTAGTTAAAGTTATTCTACATATTGTCTAAAAGTTAACATCACAAATGCTATCATAGAACAAAGAACTGGACAATGTAAAAAGGATTTGGTAGAAGTTAAATCTGGACTAGATAAAGTTTTTATCTTAGAACAAACTTTAACGAAAATTCAGACTGCCGAGGCATCTACTGTGAAAGATATGAGTGGGATACTGTCAAGACAGGAGAATTTAGAAAATAATTCTTGGAGTGTGAACTTGAGATCTGTGAATTTCCACACTAATATACTGAACAATTATGGGATAATTTAGAGGATCCTGCATAGTTGCAGAGTATATGAGTCCTATTAGCATTCCCAGAATGAGTTCCCAGGAGGTTAAAGGGAATTTCAGAGAAAAATTTTAGAAAAGTAATTTTTGCATTGGTTTCACCTTTTTTCGATTATTACAATTCATTGTTCCTAGGATTACCAAATAGAATAGCCAGAATGATCACTAATGCAACAAGGTTTGGCCACATTACCCTGATTTTGATGAGATTACACTGGTTGCCTGTCAAATGGAGGATCTGTTTTAAGATTTTGACCTTCATTTATAAAACAAATGATTGAACTTAAAAAAAAAATGGAACCTCAGTGGTATTGTCCTCTGTTTTTAGATTTTATTGTGCTCAATGCCCCTTAAGATCTGGGGAACAGTTATTGTGGGATATTCCCTCTTTTAAGCATATTCAACTGGAAGTCAATAGGTCTAGGATATTTTATTTGGAGGGAGCTCTTTTATGAAATAGACTTGAAAAGTTGCGACACATTGAAAATGATCTCCATTATCAAAAACTTTTAAAGGCTTATTTGTATCAAGAAGCTTTTAATTTGGAGAAATAATTGCAGTGTAACCTTTATAGGATTAATACAAAGGGGTGATGAAAAGTTCTCGTCCAACCAAGAAGAGAATGACGGTGATACGGTGCAATCAATGATCTGAAACAATGTCAAAAACATAGAATTTCATTTCTGTAAATTGGCATTTAACAAAATAACACTCTTTTCAGCTACAGTGGCAAAATAATGCTCAGAATTTAGGAAATTGGTTGTTTGGGCTGAGAACTTTTCAGCATCTCCTTGTATATTTCCTTTTAAATAAAAATTGTAATCGTGATTAATCATGCAATTAAAGATATTATTTATTTAGGAACATGAGGGTCAGTTTGTTTGTGCCTTTGATTCTCTATGTTTTTATTGTAAGCCGCTTTGGTATAAGCAGCATATAAATGCTGTAAATAAAAAGTTTTTGTTCCAACTTCAGCTCCTTGTGACTGGGCAATGGAGGTTAAGGGAGCAACTCATGAAAGGGCGTTAAGTGCATTAGCATGTGCAATCGGGTTAGCATGTACTAACTGTTAACAATGACCATAGGAATATAACAGGCGTCTCTAGTGGTAAGCGTGTGCAAATGCACTTAATACCCTTTCATGAATTTCTCCTTTAGTGACCTGTCCAAAGTCACAAGGAGCTGCAGTAGGAGGAAAAATAAATATTATACTTTTAATTCAAATGCATAACAGTTTATTCTTCTATTCTACATATACCTGAAAAAACAAGTTCTAAGCAGATCACAAACAAGATAAAAGGCATACCCCAGAATTACAACATTTCAAGTAAAAGCATGCTGTCAAGATATGCAAACATACAGAAAATCTTGAAAATAAATATGATTTCAAGAGTTTTCTAAAAGCTCTATAATACAAAGTGCTGCTGATTTGATGCGGTAATAACCTCCACATTTTTGCAGCTTGGCAAGCATAAGATGAGCATTGTGCAGCCCTACAGTTTAATATTTCTATACGTTGTATAATGGCATCTTGGCTCAGACCAGGTGACACAGCATCAATGCTCAGGGCATGTCCCCAACATTTTGATTTTATGCACTTCTCATGTCCCTCTCACTGTGGTGGTAGGGGGTCTGATTTTCTTTTATTCTCAATCTTTTAATGTCTTCATTTGCCCAGTTATTTTCGTGTCTAACTCAGATATTGGTATAGTTTGTTTTTCTACTTCAGCCTTCCTTTTCTATGTTGTCTTGATTTATAATCTCCTCTCCCTTCTGCATGATCACTAGAGGAGCTATCTGCCTTTATATCTGAAATTAGAATCACTTATTCACCTCTCTTTCTTCTTTTTTGCCAGGTACTAGTGGCCTGGATTGGCCACTGTGAAGACAGGCAACTGGGCTAGAAGGACCATTGGTCTGACCCAGTAAGTCTATTCTTATGTTCTAATCATTCATGTGACTTATATTCTTTAGTTACTATTATTGGGTATAAGTAGCATAATGAGTTTCTGAAGCACTCTCACAGAAACATTGTGGACTTTTTTTGTCTTTTCCTGCAACTCTTCTTCATTTATACCTTTATAATTTTGTTCATTATTCTATTCCCTGGGCTGATTATCTATTAATTACATTTAAAATCCTTCCTCAGCTTAATCATAATCCACCAGTCTTTCATTAATTACCATCGGGACCTTAGGTGAAAAAGAATTCTCTAAACTCAATGAGACTTTAAAAGATTTAATACCTTCATTGATTACCCTGTTCTTATCTGAACAAGTAAACTGTTTTGAAAGTACTCTTTCCAACATGATTGCCATTACCACTCCACTCAATAAAATAGCTGTCTTTAGATCTTGTTCCTCTTCTGGTTTCATGCTGAACTATGCACCCCTAAATAACAAGAACTGAATTCTATATATTGCACCTAAAACAGTAGTTAGGCTTGTTTTATAGACTTGTGCTTACACCTGGGAACTGGGCCAACAAAAGTGTGGTGCAAATGCCCTTATTAGGCACAAATGCCCTTATTTTATAATTACTGTATTTTTCACTCTATAAGACGCACCTACATGTAGAGGAGGAAAACCCAATAAATTGTGAACCAAATGGTGTACTCTATCCCACTGCCCTACCCTGTCCCCCTCTGGTGATCTAGTGGTAGGGTACAGGGCACAGGGCAGGTCTAGTAGTAGGCAATGTTACATTAGTCTAAACAATGTTACGTTAATCTAATCTGGTTGTAAAGAGAGATAACATTAGTCTAAACTGGTTGTACAGAGAGATAGAACGAGCTAGTGAAACGCTTCATGATCCAAAAAAAAGCCCTTGCTGATCATAATTGTGGCAACTGTTGAGGTTTGAGGGGTAAAAGATAATTGAAAATCAAAGAGGAGATCAAGAGACCAGAAAGCGGGCACAGGGGTGATAAAGGTATTAAATGTTATATCGCCCATACCATCGCTCTATGGTATGGCCACAACTTGAATACTATGTGCAGTTATGGTCACCGTATTTCAAAAAAAGATATAGCGGAATTAGAAAAGGTACCGAAAAGGGTGATGAAAATGATGAAAGGTTTGAGACTCCTTCCCTATGAGGAAAGGCTAAAGGGTCTAGGGCTCTTCAGCTTGGAGAAAAGACGGCTCGGGGTAGATGTGAAATGCTTGTTCACTCTTTCCAAAAATACTAGGACTAGAGGGCATGCGATGAAGCTACTAAGTAGTAGATTTAAAACAAACTGGAGAAAATATTTCTTCACTCAACATGTAATTAAACTCTGGAATTCATTGCCGGAGAATGTGGTGAAATCAGTTAGCTTAGCGGGGTTTTATAAAGTCTTGGATAATTTCCTAAAAGAGAAATCCATAGGCCATTATCGAGATGGCTTGGGGAAATCATTGCTTATTCCTAGGATAAGCAGCATAAAATCTGTTTAACCACTTGGGATCTAGCTATGTACTTGGGACCTGGGTTGGCCACTGTTGGAAACAGGATACTGGGTTAGATGGACCTTTGGTCTGTCCCAGTATGGCAATTCTTGTGTTCTTAAACAAAGTCAAGTTATTATCAGGGCAATGAAAGTGACCTGAAAGCCAGCAGGCTATGTTTCTACACAGTTCAGTCGATTGCCTATCAACCAATGAGTGACAGTTTTACAATACTTAATATCAGGATTGATGGGATCCATATGGAATAATAATAGAATATTGTGAGCAAAAATATTAAAAAAAAATTGAGTGTAGCCAAAGAACTTAAAAAAGGTTAAATAGATAGGTGCAGTATACATTTCAGGTGACATAATAGAGCCTTGCAAAAATTATTTCAATTACTTAATACCATCTTCAGCTTACAATTTTACTCCTTTTTTGACCAAATATTTTTTCCTCATCAGATAAATTTCCACTTCTAGGCAAGAACAGGATCAAAATTTTCTAATCAAACTATTAGTACAGAAATCACTTAGACCCCCCTTTTACTAAACCACACTAGAGTTTTTTAGCACTGGGCGCCATGCTGAATGCTACGCGCTGCTTCCAACACTCGTGGAGGGGCATAATCGAAAGGGACGTCTAAGTCCATTTATGTCCATCTTGCAAGTCGTCCAAAGTTAAAAAGAGCTTAAGACACATTTTCGAAAAATACGTCCATCTCTTTTTTCGTTTCAAAAATCGTCTAAGTATACGTTCTGCTGATCTGATCGTCCAAGCCACTAAATCGTCCATCTTTATACCACATTTTCGTCCAACTTTCTGTCCAAGTCCAAAATGCCTAGAACAAGCCCTGTTGGATGTGGGAGGGGTCTGCAAAGTGATGGACTGCACACCCAGACATGCCACCTAAACAGTGGGGTACCTTACAGGGCACTGCTGTGAACTTCACAAAAAGGATGCCATGTCTTCTCCTCCCTACATCTCCCTTATAGGTTATGGTGAGCTCCCCAAACCACCTCCAGAATCCCCTAGACCCACTTATCTACCACCCCAATAGCCCTTATGGCTGCAGAAGCCACTTATATGCCAGTAAAAAAGGGTTTGGGGGTGTACAGGGCAGTGCACATGTTTAAGTATCAATGCAGTGATTACAGGGACTTATGGGCATGGGTCCTCCTCTCCATGAGTCCCTAACCCACCCCCAAGACGACTTAAGCTGCCTCTGGGCTGGACGACTAGGCTTTCCTATGCCAGGCGGCCAGGTGATGATGGTCTGGAGGCTGAATTTTAAAGTTGTGATTAAAATTTTTATGGGTGGGGATTGGTAATCACTGGGGTAGTGTGTGGGGGTCTGTTTTATGTGTTTGCAGTGCTTATCTGGTGCCTTTAGGTGGGTTTTTGTGACTTAGACCATGTTTTACATGGTCTAAGTCACAACGTCCAAGTTCCATCTAGGCTCTGTTGTTAAACTTTCGGTTATACATGCTGTACGACTAAGTCTAAGCTGGCCCACGTCCTGCCCAACTCCCGCCCTCTACACGCCTCCCGAAACACCCCGTTTAGCTTTGGTCGTTCAGCGGCACTATGAAGGCCTAGGTCGTTTAGAAATACGTCCAAAACCTGGTTTTATTATCGGCACTTGGATGTTTTTGAGAAATGTTCGTCCAAGTGCTAACTTAGGCTGGTTTTTCTCTTTCAATTTTGAGCCCCATAGAGTTCCTATGAGCGTCGGGAGCTGCTTAGCTCCCGGCACTAAAAACCGCTAGCTTAGTAAACGGGGGCCTTATTCTCTTACAGCCAATTGTGCTTTTTTTAAATACGAGGGAGTGCTGAAAAGTTCTCAGCCCAACCAACCAGATTTCTAAATTCTGAGCATTGTATCAGATCATTGATTGAACTGTATCCACGTCATTCTCTTCTTGGTTGGCCTGAAAACTTTTCAGCATCCCCTTTTTTCCCTACTTTTTCTGATCTCCTTGAACTTTTTCTCTACCTTGAATATCTTCCCATCTTGATCTTTGGCTGCCATAATTAATTAAACACTTATGTCTGACTTTAATGCCTCTACTTTTACTCCTTATCCAACACAGCCTTGAACCTGGTGTTGTACCAGATTCTTAGAAATATGGGTTTGTAATATCAATACTTAAAAAAAACACCTAATTTGGATCCAGATGAACCACTAAATTATGGTTCCATCTCATATCTACAATTTTCTTCATACCTTTAGAAAAAATACATCAGCGTATTACTTTTTCAGATAAAATATTTGCCCTTCATCCTGGGCAGGCTGGATTTAGAAAAGGGTAAGTACAGAAACACTTTTAATTGCCTTTTATAATGAAATAAAGCTTAATACCATGATAAAGCTTAACCCCCCTCTTACCATCCCCTCCCTAACCCCAGATCCTATTTTTCCCTCTCTTGGAAACCTTCTCTGATCTAACGTTGTAACCCTTCTTCCATAACTCTTTTTGTAATCCACTTTGAACCGAAAGGTAATGGCGGAATAGAAATCTGTAATGTAATGTAATGTAAAATATATATATCTTTGAATTAAAAAAATGTTGTTGTAGTTTTATTAGTTCTCTCATTGGCCTTCAACCTGGTGGATTATGATCTTTATGAATAGTGCCTGATTCTATATATGATACTTAAAAATTAGATGCTGACTGATGTGGCGTTAAGCATGATTCTATAAAGGTTAGGCCTCTGTACAGGTCGTTGGTGAGGCCCCACTTGGAGTATTGTGTTCAGTTTTGGAGACCGTATCTGGCGAAGGATGTAAGAAGACTTGAAAAGGTCTAGAGGAGGGTGACAAAAATGATAGGAGGTTTGCACCAGAAGACTGGAAGCCCTGAATTTGTATATCCTAGAAGAAAGGAGGGACAGGGGAGATATTAATGTAGAACAAAATTTTTTCCAGAGAAAGGAAAATGGTAAAACCAGTGGACATAATTTGAGGTTGAGGGGTGGTTGATTCAAGAGCAATGTTAGGAAATTCTACTGTACAGAGAGGGTGGTGGATACCTGGAATGCGCTCCCGAGAGCAGTGAAGAGAGGAAAACTGTGACAGAGTTCAAAGAAGCATGGGATGAACAAAGAGGATCTAGAATCAGAAAATAATATTAAATTTTGAACTAAGGCCAGTACTGAGTAGACTTGCACGGTATGTGTCTGTATATGGCCTTTTGGTTGAGGATGGGCTGGGGAGGGCTTCAACGGATGGGATGGTGCAGATGGGCTGCAGTGAGCTTTGACGGAGACTTCAGCAGTTGGAACCCAAGCACAGTATCGGGTAGAGCTTTGGATTCTTGCTCAGAAATAGCTAAGAAGGAAAAAAAAAAATAAAAAATTAAATTGAATCAGGTTGGGCAGACTGGATGTTACTATGTTAGGCATAGAATCATACTTAGAATTACTAAGTGCCCTAATCTTTAGATGTACTGTATTTATGCGAGGGTTTTATTGACCTAAATACCTGCATCTAAGTTAGGGACCTACCAGTACCTAAGTCCAAAGCAGTTACCTACATACAAAACACGCATACAATCCATCCATAACCACACCTACTTAGATAATCTTGATAGGCGGTATATAAAAACCTAATAAACTTGAAAAAAAACTTTAAAACTACCAACTTAGGCACCTAACATCCATTAAGTACAATTTACATCAATTAAGTTTTGCTTCCTTAAAACAAACTGGTGATTATGATAGACTCATTCAAAATAGACATAAATATAATTTCCCACTGACTGTATCATGTAGAAATTTTGAGAAACACAATAGTATCTTTAATTGATTAAAACATGTTTTAATGCACAAAGTTTCTGATATGCTGTGATAGTTTGCCCTGGCTAAAAGTGTTTTCCTGCGTATTTTTGTTTGTATTATGTGTCCGGTGCATCTCATTGCAGTGTCCAACAATAGTCAACCAGCACTGATGGATTCCAGTTGCTCATAGTGGCAATGTCCTGGTGAAACCTTTCCCCATGTTCATCGCTGACTGCACCAAGATTTGCAGGGAAGAAATCCAAGTGTGAATGTAGAATGTGCATCTTCAGTGACATGTTGCACTTCATGGTTTTGTCTGCTTTATGAAGTTTGTCAACCAGTTGAATATAGTTTGGTGCCCTGTAATTGCCAAGAAAATTCTCAATGACGCACTTGAATGCTTTTCAGGTAATTTTCCCTAGCCCAACTAACAGATCTTCAAATCTCTCATCATTGATGACGTGTCTGATCTGTGGACTGACAAAAATGCCTTCCTTAATTTGGCACAACAAAGAAAAATGGGGAGACCCAATGATCCACAGTGAAAACAATCCACCAATGAAAACAAGATGAAAAACTGTGGATACAGATGTTCTGGAGATAATTTATTATACACTGACATATAAAACTATGAAAATTCAATTTAAAAAGTACAATGATAAAAAATACAGTGATAAAAATCCAACTGGACCCTTCACGGTCCGTGTTTCAGTGAACACTCCTTCCTCAGGGGTCCAATAGTTTGCAAACTCACATATAAAGAATTGGACTGAAAGCATTTTTTTGCTACTTCAGCTTGTCTGCGGTGTTCTTTGCTCACATGTTTAAAGACAATAGACTGTTTTCAGTCCAATTCTTTATATGTGAGTTTGCAAACTATTGGACCCCTGAGTAAGCATGTTCGCCGAAACACGGACCATGTAGGGTCCAGTTGGATTTTTATCACTGTATTTTTTATCATTGTACTTTTTAAATTGAATTTCATGGTTTTATATGTCAGTGTTTAATAAATTATCTCCAGAACATCTGTATCCACAGTTTTTATTCTTGTTTCCTTAATTTGGCGTCAGTTATTCATGGAAAAATCTGTCCTAGATAAAGAAAATCTTTGACTTCCTTGTTCATCGCTTTTACAAAATTTTTCATTATTTCAAGTTTTATGTGAAGAGGAGGCAAAAATATATTTGTCGGGTCAACAAGTGGTTCATGTACCACATTTTTCTGTCTAGAACCAAATCCCTGTATGCACACTGCTTTTATATAGCCTTTTAACGCAGCATCCATCAAACCCATGTACAAGCATGTCCAGGCATGCCCTGACTGCATCATTTCCATGTATGTTATGCAACCTGGCCTGAATGTATGTCTGGAAATGTACACACTATATCCATCAAGGTATAATGTGAGCAATAGGTCTGTATTAAGAATTAGGCTAAGAATTAATTGCAATAGCCTTAAACTATAACAAGAAATTGTAAAAATGTACTTTTTTGTTAAAACGGTATGCGATCAATAAGTACGTTTACAAAAATTAGATTGGAAATCTATTTGGAGTCAAATAAATAACTTACTTGAGAATCCGGTAGTGCTTTCATATGATACGATACTATTTGGCACATCAATGAGGAAAAAGAGTCAAATATGTTCTAAAAACAATCTTTTACTCATAATGACAGGAGTTGCCATTCAACAAATTACGAGAAATTGGAAAAATTATGATAGACTAAGTTATAATTTCTGGTGGAATTCAATATGCCATATTTTTAAAATGAGAGAATATTAGCTATTCAGCAGGGACAATATAAAAGATTTATTGATGTTTGGGAGCCATTAACAAATTATTTTAAGGATTGATTATAGTTAATAATTTATTTTTCCCCTTTATTATTGAAGTATAGGGTGGGGAGGGTGTAAATTTTAGTTATTTCTGAAAATGTTATATGGGAGGGAGGGGTTAGGGAGGAATTTTATTAAGATACAATATATGTATGATTAATAAATGTTATTAAAGTATATATGAATGTATATTCTTGTTGAAGGTTTAAAAATGAATAAAGATTAAAAAAACCAAAAACGGTACGCGATATGTAATTTTAAATGTGATTTTTGTGATCAGCAGCCCAAAATCTGTAAAATGCAAAAACTTTGTTGTCCAGTGTATCAGCATTGATTATATTTACTGTATATACTCAAATATAAACTGAGATTTTGGGGCCAAAAAATTGGCTCTTGGCTTATATTTGGGTCAGCACAGACCTGCCCCCTCCCAAAACTGTTTGCAGGCCTCTGGTGGGCCTGCCTTAATACCTGGTGGTCCAGCGGTGGCTGGGACAGGAGGGATCCCTCCCACCTCCTATCCCAGCCGATTCTAATTATTGTTATCTCCCTCCTGCCTCCCCCACATACCTCTAGTTTCCCTGCACAGACAGTCAATCAGCTAGTGGCTCTGCATGGGTAGGAGCAACCTGCCTTTGCTTCTGCCCATGCAGAGCTAATAGCTAAATGGCTGCCGGGAAAATGAAAGGTTGGAATTGAAGACGACTCCAAGATTGCAAGCAGAGGAGACTGGAACACATCAAAATAAAAACTGGATCCTCTTATAGAGTATTTTAAAAACTTCTCAAAACTTCAGCCTTACTTTTAGTACACGAATGCCATATTTACTTAAGTTTTCCTTCTCTCTCTCAATTCCTATTTTATTCCCTTTCCTCTCTTGGGTCTTTTAAGTTTGTAAACCTCTTTGCTGCAATTGTGCAAACTATATATATATATAAATATATTTGAATGCAATTGCTGGCTCAGTGCATTTTTCTTTTTCTTTTTTTTACAAACATTTATAATATTTCAATTAGAATTCTTGTCACAGAAAAGATAGCCAGAATAAAAAGAGAGACCTATGTTCCATACTAGACTGGAGAAACCAAAAGGAATGGAACAATGGTTTCTGGATGACACAGGAAAATGTTATTAAAAATAATTCAAATATAAAAATAAAAATATAATAACAATGTGCATACAGCTTGTGGTTAAAACAAGTCATCTGTTCAGCAATGTGATAACACTTATGGTTAATACAACCAGTTAGCTTGCAGTGAAAACAAATAGTTTGTTCTGCAATAAGAGCCAGTCTGAAATGGCACCTACGATCAGTTGAGCATGTAGTTTGGACCTAAAAAGATAATATCATAATATATGTATGTATATGAAGGAATAATAATTTTTTTAAAAAGCAGATAATTATACACCTTCACACATGTGCCATCTCCAGTTTATAAATTATGAGAGGGACAAAACATTGCGCTCCTTTTACTAAGGTTGCGCTAGTGTTTTTAGCGCACGCAGGATAGTATCGTGCGCTACACCGCGTGCTACATAGCTAGAACTAACGTCAGCTCAATGCTGGCGTTAAGGTCTAGTGCGCGTGGCAATTCAGCGTGCGCCATTCCGCGCGTTAATGCCCTAACGCAGCTTAGTAAGAGCAGCCCATTATTCCAGGAAACAGAAAATAACATCATTCAGTAGAACATTTTTCTGTTCTTCTCTCAATACTTCATTTGGCAGTTCGCTATCTTCTGAAGTGGTAGGCTGGTACCCCCTGTGGAATAGAACATTCTGCCATATAACAGAACGTCAGAACAAATGAAATTCTGTTGGAACTTTAGGTTAATGGTAAAAGAAAACAAAACTATTGTTGAAATGAGAACAGCCTTGTAATACTTCTCACGTTCATCAAGAGCATGGGCCAGTGGGGAACGCTCTGTATATTTTAAAGAGAGCAGGCATCTGAAGTTCAATTTGAAGCTTCAAACCATGATTCCAAATGGCAATTTTGAACTTTTTTGTACAGTGTATATACAAGTATACATGTATATATTAGGACTGAACATCAATGAAAACTTTTCATTGCACATTTAATCGCATAAAGCAAGCATCTTGCTCACATTTCCACTTGTACAGTGCAAAATATAGACAATAGATGCAAATTCTCAAAACTGACACATTTTAAATATTTAAACTCAAAATAATTTAAAAAAAAATCTTTGTGGGCTGGTGATTTTTTTTTTTTTTTTCTAAACATCTTGTTTCCTGTCTCTTTGCCTCCCTCTGTCTGTGCTCTAAATTTTGTTTCTGCTCCTTTCTTCTTCCTTTTCTGCCCTATATCTATCTTTCACATTCAATTTCCTTTCACTTTTCTTCCTCCTATTTGTCTAGATTCCATCGCTTCCCTTCTGTGAGGAAGTCTATAGGATGTTGCCACTTTTCTTTAAGAACACTCTCTCATAGTGTCTGTGCAACCTTAAAATCCCTAGTACCAGCCAAGAGGGAAGTGGCATGGAAGGGGTAGAGCCAGTAAAACAGGAACTAGGAAGTTTAAAACCTCAGGGCACAGCTAGGCTAGAAAGGCCTGGGTTGGGGAGAGAGAGCAAAGGTCTACTACATAGGCCTTTCCCCACATATTGGTAAACAGTCAGGTAGGCCCAATTTAACTTGGACATTTTAGTTTTACATGTTGAATCAAGCCCAGGCCAAGGCAGGCTTCTGGTGAAGTGCTAAGAACTGTACTGATAACTAGGAAGCAAGACCAGAAACCAGATAAAGTATTGCCTTCCTGAAAGAGTGCATACAGTGATCCTGTAGGAATGGGCCATGGAGGATATTTCTATATTCAAGGACTAATTTTCCAGTTGAACTCTCCTTCACCTATAAGATGAACAGTATTCCCACTCCCCAACACCTTTAATAAATGTTAATTTCGATCACCTTAACCTGCTGTATGGTGTCATTTTATCTGGACCTTGAGCCTTCCCTTGCTTAGGGTACCACACCTTCCTCTTTATACATAGGTACCATCTCCTCCCTTCCCCTCTTCTACCTTCCATGGGCACTATCTCTTCCCTTCCCTCTTTACTTTCTTCCCTTCCCTTCCTCTTCCTTCCCTTCCATGAGCACCATTTTATCTCCTCTCCCATGGGCATTATCTCCTCTCTTCTCCCCTTCCTTCCCCTCCCCTTCCCACTATAGGTATCATCTTCTCACTTTTCCCCTCTATGGACACTAGCTTTTTTCACTCCTCCCGTCCCTTCTTGTCTTCTCCTCTTTCCTCCCCTCCCCTCCAAGAACACTGTTCCTCTCCCCTCCCCTCTGTTCTCTAATAAATATAGGTATACCATTATTTTTCATTAAATCTTTTTATTTTACAGGCGTCACAAATAACATTTATGTGAAATGTTTGTATCAGCTATATCATTTTGCTTTTACTTGATTATCATTCAGTGGTATATTTTGCCCCCCAATGGTATATTTATTTATTTATTTATTTTTTAAGATGGCACTGGATAGGCAGTTGGAGAAGGTGTCGTGCCTCCTTATTTGTCTTTTTAAAAATTTTATTTCTAGTTTTTATTCCCATCTTATGTGATTTTTTAATCTTATTTTATTTGTTCTATTCTTTTGTTTTTGACCCAATTTGAACTGTTGAGGTTGGATGAGAGTTTAATTTATTCCATTCCTTCGGGGTCTGATCATTGGTTCTAACGGTCTCAGTGGCGTTGGGCCCTAACCTATCTTTGGCTGCTGGACAAAGTGGTATCAGCCACCATGGTATTGACGGAAAATCAAGAACCGCTCTACCAATACCTGATGATATGCTCCATCGAGGTGCGGTGGAAGTGTCCTTTATATTGGGGCAAGGTCTTCATCAGGCCTCCTGTCTTCTTTGGGCCATTGCGACCCTTTTCCTTCTTCGGTGTCAGCGAGGCTACGGTTCCACCTTGACTCCCTTACATGCTGGCGGCAGATATGCCATCGGATGTTGTGCTCGGAGGTCGGCGATGGTTGTGCGCTGCTTCCAGTGGGTGGAATCTGCGTTTCTGGGATTGCCGACGATGATCTGCCTCCTTTCCTCTCTGCCGCTGTCTTTGGACGGCTGTGCCGTGTGCCCTGGATGTCTGCGGCTGTCTCTAAGGGGTCAAATGTAAGTGGTTTGGGTGTCAGCTTCCTACTTCTCCCGCAATATTGAGAGATCTGCAGTCGACGGCCTGACTCCTGCACAGGCCTTGCGCTGAGCAGATCTTGTCGCTGGATTGTCCTAATTTCAGGCTGGATTTAATCGGACCTTATTTGGTTGTTGTGTTTTGATTATTTTGTTTTTTGTTCTCATCCGTTTTGGTTTAATAATATTTTGATTTAGTTCTCTTGCTTTTGGTTTTCATCTTTGTTCTTTTTACATTTTATTATTTGAATTCTTGAAGTTTTTGTGAAATCTTTGTATACAGTATATAACTGCTGGTTCTAGGCAGTAGGCATTCTACTATGCTATATGATTAGATTATGCTATATGATTATATCAGATTAGATTGGCAGGGAAGGTCCTGCCAATCTAATCTGATTGACTTCTTTGATTGGGTGACCAGTCATCTGGATGCCGGTGAGTCCCTTGACGTGATATACTTGGACTTCAGCAAAGCTTTTGATAGCGTTCCACACCGCAGGCTGTTGAACAAACTAAAATCGATGGGATTAGGGGATACATTCACAACATGGGTAAGGGATTGGCTAGATGGTAGGCTTCAAAGGGTGATGGTAAACGGTACCCCCTCCAAAACGTCAGCAGTGATGAGTGGAGTACCTCAGGGCTCCGTCTTAGGGCCGATTCTATTCAATTTATTCATAGGAGATTTGACCCAAGGACTTAGAGGAAAAGTATCACTGTTTGCCGACGATGCCAAACTATGCAACATAGTTGGCAAAAGCAGTGTGCCTGACTTTATGACGCAGGACCTAAGACAGCTTGAACAGTGGTCATCAACTTGGCAGCTGGGCTTCAATGCTAAAAAATGTAAAGTAATGCACCTAGGCAAAAAAATCCACACAGAACTTACACACTAAATGGTGAAACCTTGTCCAGGACCACGGTGGAACGTGATTTAGGAGTGATCATTAGCGACGATATGAAGGCTGCCAATCAAGTAGAGAAGGCATCGTCCAAGGCAAGACAAATGATGGGCTGTATCCGTAGGGGTTTTGTCAGCAGAAAACCTGAAGTCATAATGCCGCTGTACAGATCCATGGTGAGACCTCATCTCGAGTATTGTGTTCAATTCTGGAGACCACACTACCGAAAAGATGTGTTGAGAATTGAGTCGGTTCAGCGAATGGCTACCAGGATGGTTTTGGGGCTCAGGGAACTCACGTATGAAGAAAGGTTAAAAAAACTGCGGATGTACTCACTGGAGGAGCGAAGAGAGAGAGGGGACATGATTGAGACCTTTAAGTATATTACTGGGCGTATAGAGGTGAAAGATGATATCTTCAGTCTTACAGGGCCCTCAGTAACCAGAGGACACTCGCTGAAAATCAGGGGAGGGAAATTTCAGGGTGATGCGAGGAAGTACTTCTTCACTGAAAGGGTGGTAGATCATTGGAACGAGCTGCCTCAGAGGGTGATTGAGGCCAGCAGCGTGTTAGATTTCAAGAGAAAATGGGATATTCATGTGGGATCTCTAGGAGAGTAAGAATCAGGGAGTGGGTCATTGGTATGGGCAGACTCGATGGGCTATAGCCCTTTTCTGCCGTCAATTTCTATGTTTCTATCTAGGCTGCACTAAGCGGTCTGGGCTGATATTATTATTATTATTATTCTTTCTTTTTAAATTTCTTTTTGTTAGGTTAATATGTTAGTATGTTAATGCTTTAGTTAGATTGTGATATAGTCAAATGTAAGAAATTATCTCAAATTCATGCCGTACTTCATTCTCCAAGGTTATAACTAGTCTTACTGGTCCTCAGCGGGCCACCAGGCACTCAAACTACTCTCATTGTGCTGGGCTTTATGTTCCCATTCATCATCGGATCCAGTTCAATGAATACTTTAATTGTTTTTGATAATTATAATTTAATAAACTTAAATATTTAGCTTAAATCAATATGTACTTAGCTGTGCAAAAGACGCTTTTCAATGGGGGTAGAATCACCAACATGTTTCGCCCATATAGTTCAAAGGGCTTTCTCAAGGTTACCACTCCCTCTTTACACCATTCAAACTGACCATTGCATCTAAGAAGGAATCCTGCGTGTAATAGCAGCTCCTGATTGGATAAGGCCCAACTTCGTGCAGGAAGAGGCGGTCGGAGCGAACCGCTAGTGATTTCCTGCACTCGCGGCACTCCGGTTGCTCTCTCCTGCCTCTCCCGCTGCCCTCTCCTTGTCAGCGATTCACGGTCCGAAAATACCACGAATGACCGGGACCGTGAACCGCCGACCGTGAACAACTGGGGGAACACTGCTTTTTTTCTGTTTGAGCTTCCTGCACCTGCTTTGTGCAAGGTGTTTCAGATATACTGGTACCAGTGACTTGTCAGAAGGATCAGATTTAGCTTCTGGTAGTTTCTGGAACAGAATCCAGTTAGAAGCAAAGGAGGTTTTGGATTTTCTGAAGAGGGGTTGCCAGTGGCAGTGGTCTAGGCCCACAAGAAGATTTAAGTTCTGACTTTTGCTGCCAAAATTGTCTTTGGAACCTCTCACGCCACTGACCATACATCTAAGGGAGAACCCCCATGTTGCCAAGCTGATGCCCGAGAGAGAGAAAGATTCAGCCTGTCTATACCACCAGGTTAGATATTATAGACATTTGTAGAAACAAGGAATCAGAGACTTGGGCAAGTAACAGCTGAAACCTGGTGCTAGCTTGTTATAGTGAGAAGATGTAGGGGTCCTTCTCATCCTGTGAAATCTCATTGGAAGAGAAAGAGGATCACAGGATAGGCAGCACTATATCAAGTTGTGAATATTTTATTGACTCTTTTGTTCTAATAAAGACTACATCAGCAACATCAGTCTCCACAGCTGTTTGTTTTGAATTTTCATCTCATCTATGGATTCCAAGGGTCAATTTCTTGGTTGGTTGAGCAGCACTACCACCCAGGTAGCCCATATTCTATTCCTATGGCAACCTACATCTATGACATAGGAGAGCAATTACTAAGAACTTTTCACAGAGAACAAGATTACTGGTACAAGACTGCCACAACAAAGGTATGTATCTTTGTTAAAGAATTACATCTGTTTGGACATTTTTGACATGAACTGTGCTAATTACCATCTGAATAATATCAGCCTACTCTGTGTAGTATTATGAACTGCTGCTTTTTGTAAATCATATAGAGTAGAGAAGGAGAAAAAGGATATCCTGGTGGAACTGTTTATGACAACTGCTTCTTTCATTAACTGAGAGACAGTAAAGTTCAAGTTTAGGAGTTTACTGTCTGGTGTGGTTTAAATTAATGGAGTGAATGGACAGTCTGATGCTATCTTGCATAACCCCCAGCTTCACAGTTTGTCCCAGCCCTCATCTTGTCAAATTCTTTATGGGCTTCTTCTACCATCATCTGGACATGGTCTAGGTAATTGCCTAGCACCCATATAAGAAGGAGGCTTACATTAAAAACAGAAAAGATCTCCATTATTAGTAAATTAACACATTCACTCAAGAGATACAGTAGCAGGGTAAGCATCCTGCAGAGCACAAACCTATGAGTGTACAGGTATGGTATTCCTTGCATACCTCCATCATCTGCTAAAACAGAGTCAGCTTAATCTCATGAATTGTCATCAAATTATGTTCTAATCAAAGCATATTTTAAGGTTCGACCTAAATTCTGACCATGATGATTTGGACCATAGGCAAAGGAAAAAGAAAGCTGAATTTTTGTTATCTTCCTATCTTTGGCATACATGCTGTTTCTTGTGCTACAGTCATCTGAGCATTATGTACAGATAAGCACCGGTGCTAGTCCAGCACTATTGAATTCTAATGCCAGTGTTTGGTTTTGCAATTCAACTTCAAAAATTCTAGTATGTTAAACACTTGATGGTCATTCAAGACCTAACTATATTATCATTTGAAATAGTTTCTATTTATTATATTAAACTGAATAATACTTAGCTTTGGTATAGAAGCAAGTATTAAGGGAGCACCTCTACTTGCTTCTATACCAAAGCTAAGTATTATTCAGTTTAATATAATAAATAGAAACTATAAGAAAAAACTAATGAGAAAATTTACAAAAATAAGTTATTGCTGATCCAATGAAGACCAGGTTCTGTGATTGTTTCACACGAACCATTGGGGTGGTTTAACCCTCTGAGGGTCATAACTATTTCAAATGATAATATGGTTAGATCTTGAATGACCATCAAGTGTTTAACATAATGGAATTTTTGAAGCTGAATTGCATGTATATGATTCCAGTTATTGGATAGCCTTCTATATAATTACTACAATAGTGTTAGGTTTTGAGCATCAGGCCATAGGTTTCTATAGCACAAGGTGCGGTCACCCACTTAACTGCAACTCAGTGCCATGTCACTCCAATTATTGTGAGAGCCAATTAGTAGCTACTTTTCCAATTAACTGGCATCATTCTATTACCAAACAAATCCAGACAGTGAACCAATAACCTAAGATGCAAGTATACTAAAAAAAACAAAAAAAACAACCAAGGAATAAGGACGTCAAACACCCAGACATTACCAGCCGGACAATGCCTTTATTGGGGGTATGAATATTATCACTGGTCCAAAAAACCTTGTTAAATTTTAAATTTTATTTTGATATTTTTGAATACTGATAGCCTTAATATTACTGTGCAACGCCACATTGTGCAAAGCAAATAGTGACACTTAGCTTAAATTCATCCGACGGCGGCTCAACTCTTCCACAATTAGCTGATTCATCAAGGATAAACTTTGCAAAAAAGATTTTAACACGCGCTGACATGAAATTGCTGAAACCCATCAATGTAAGCCGGACACCATTTGCTACCGAATGGAGCGAACAGCAGGATGTGCTACATTCAATTCACACACACTATTTTTTGTACAAAGTGGAGTTACACAGTAATATTAAAAGACATCAGTATTCAAAAATATCAAAATAAAATTTAAAATTTAACAAGGTTTTTTGGACCAATGATAATTCATACCCCAATAAAGACATTGTCCGGTTGGTAGTGTCTGGGTGCATGAGGTCCTTTTTTCCATGTTTTATTGAGTATACTTGCACCTTAGGTTATTGGTTCACTCTCTAGCACTAAGGCGCTCTAGCCGATTTAGCTAACACATCCATAGAATATAATGGACACTTTAGCATTTAGCATGCACTAAATCAGCTAGCGTGCCTTATTAAAAGGAACCCTATATTTGTTTGAATATATTAGTTTAATTGAGTGAATTTTTTTCTCTGCCTTTTTGGATCCGGAATTTTGTTACCATTCTATAACCTGCACTTGCAATTTTGCATGCTTTTTTTTTTTTTTAAATTGAAATTTATTAATGTATCCAAACAAGTATACAGGTTATGGGAATTTACACAAAAAATATAGAAATATTATTTCTTAATACAACTTAAATCAGTCATAGAAAATCAGAAATCCCATCAAGCCCACATCATTGAGGAGAAAGAATTATATTACATAATAACATAAAATTTAGTAATCAATAAGGGATAACACCCTTAGACGAAAAGCTTTTTTAGCTTTGAAATTTAAGGTAGTGGAATCCGGTGCCACATTTTTTCTGAAATTTCCGTATAAGTGTTTGATAACTTTTCAGGATAAGGATTACGTATTTTTTGATCCTATTCAATTAGAGTATTTTCTTGAACATTCTTAGTAACCCCCCTTTTTGTAAGTTGGGGTAGAATTTTCCTTTCTTGCTTATGATAATTTCAATGAAAATAGAAGTTTAAATAGTTAAATGCCTCTATAAAATTAAGGGTGTTATCCCGCAATTTTGCATGCTATGTCTGAAAATGTGCGTGCGAGATAATAGAATGAGGGGTGTACCACCTATGTGGAAGGAAAGGAATCATGCAACCGCAAAATGATTACTTTCTCAATCTCATTAAAATTCATTTTTTACATGAAACAAAATATAGTACAGAATCCTTTTTCATTATCACTTTATTTCTGTCATCATTGAACATTGGAATTAAAAAGCTAAGCATTTTATTTAGCTACACTAAGCCACTCAAAATTGATAATTACTGCCAGAAAGCAATTGTTTTACTGGGACAGTAACCTCTCCTGAGACTTAACTAAACATTTCTCGGTGACAGAAATATTATAGCACATAAATAATGCTAATTGGCTTTGCATACAGTAGAACATGAGCTTTAACAGTTTATTTGGCTTTGGCATTTTCTGTAGCAAGATATGCCAGAAGATTTTCCCTAGATGTTTAGGAAAGGATGAATATTATAAAGGTGTTTGATTTGTAGGAGCAATGGAATCCATAGATTGGATTGGGGCAAAATTAACCCCCTCTTTTACTAAGGCCCTCTTTTACAAAGGTGCGCTAAGCGTTTTAGCGTGGATTTAGCATGCACTAAATCAACGTGTGTGCTAACCGCTAACATGTCCATAGGATAACATGCATGCATTAGCGTTTAGCGCATGCTAATATTTATCGTGCGCTAAAAAGCATAGCGCACCTTAGTAAAAGAGGGGGTAAGGTGCGCTAAACGATTAAGCGCACGCTAAACGCTAATGCGTCCATAGACTAACATGCACACATTAGCGTTTAGCACACGCTAAATAGATTAGCGTGCACTAATTGGTTGGCGCACCTTAGTAAAAGAGGGCTTAAATGCTTTCCTGATTCATAATTAAGTGGATTGATCCCTGCTTTCCATTAAATTCTATCAATTAAACATTCCATCGTACCCACTTAAGAGCCTTCATTCCCTATGGCTTTAGGACAGTACAGAGCTCTGCACAGACAAAAGGTGAAATCGAAAACTGCTGATGGAACAAGCAGTGTCAGATAAGCCCATCTGGTTAGGGGAATCCTCCCAGTTGTTACTGCGCAATTTGGGGGCATTTGAAGAGCAAGAGAGAGGCTGCTTTTAGGGGAGGAAGGGTGTCATAACACAAAAATATGTAGAATTCCTTTCCCCCAGTAGGATCATGGCAGTGGACCCACAATAAAATAGGGTATCTTGTTATACCTTAAATCTAGACAGGTCACACAGATTTTGATTAATAGAGAAGTGGTAATAATTATTTTGGCCCTTGGTTAGAAGCTGTCCGATGATTTATCAGATGGGATGGCAATATTGCCGCTAGCTTTATGTGCACAGAACTGTGATACTTAGACATTTAAATTAAGGTCTTTGGCACAGAAATCATGTGAATTGGAGTATGCTGATGTCAATGTAGAAAAGTTTGGGTCAATATTTTAAACTCCTCACTTGCTGATCCTTTTAAATGACAGCTGTGATCTTGAAAAAAAATATCACCATCTTAAATAATAAAATGCTAGCCCGCACATGCGCAGTAGCGAACCGTGTTCCCTGATCCCTTTTCTGTAGTGGTGTGGCCGCACGACTGCGCATGCGCGCTTAGTACGTCACCGCCAGAAGACGAACCGTCACAGAGCGAGTGAACGCCGAGTCCTGTGGCACATCCGGATTGTGAGCAGTCCTGCCTTCGGTCCTGTCCCTGTTAAACCGGCTGGCAATAACAAAGTCAGATGCCATGGGTTCTTCCCTTTTGCCAAATTACTAAAGGCTCTGCCGGTCTCGATCCTGAGGGCCGGGATCGAGACCGGCAGAGCCTATAGTAATTTAGCAAGAGGGAAAGCCCCCCGTGATGTCTGGCTTCGTTATTGCCAGCCGGTTTAGTGGGACTGAGACAGGACCGAAGGCAGGGCTGCTCACAATCCAGATGCACCGCTGGATCATCACTCCCCCCTCCTTCCAGCGGCCGCCAAACAATGCCTTTCTCCCTGCCATGATCCTCAAGGCCTGAACTGCAAGTTTGAAGGTAGGGCACGGACGGTTTGAGAATGAGGGAGAGAACAACGCAGCCAGACGGACCACGGGAAGGGAAAGGGGGGGAGGAGGGTTTCGAGGGAGCTGGCTGGCCGCATAAATTATTTTCATTTCAAATCTGCCGCTGCCGCGGCTCCTCTCTCATCTTCCAACATAATATAAGTGCAGCTCATGAGAGGAGCCGCGGCGGCGGCTTTGAAAACGGCTCCCTTAGTTCTTTGCTGCATTTTTAAAAAAAGTTTAAAACTGCCGCCGTGGCTCCTCTCACGATCCCAGCCTGTGTCAGGGAAGGCTTCCGACGCAGGCCAGATCATGAGAGGAGCCGCGTCGGCATCTTTAAACTTAAAAAAAATTCCAGCATAAGGGAGCCGTTTTATCTCCATGCTGCTACGAAGGAACAGGTGAGGGGGAGGTAAATGCTGATTCTGATGCACAGGGAGCAGGCAGGCATGGCAGGCAAGCAGGGGGAGAGGGAAAGGGGGCTGCTTTGGGGTGAGGGGTTTGCTGGGCCAGACAGCAATCATAGGGGGGAAACAGAAGGGGGCCACGGAGCAGGCAGGCATGGCACAAAAGGGAGCAGGGGCATTGGGAAACGGGCCTGCTTTGAGGGGAAGGGTGTTCTGGGGGCACACACCAATCATGCCGGGGAAGAGAAGGGGGCCTCAGAGAGATAGGCAGGCATGGCGCAATGGAGAAATACAGGCAGGCAGGGCGCAAGACAGAGACACAAACAGCATCCAAGCACAGAGAGAGAAAGGAAAAAAAACCCAGTCGTCTACTCTAGCACCCGTTGCACAGGGGGAGAACGAAAGACATGCTGATGGACAGGGGGTTGAAGAAAAGGAACGGAGGACTAATGTTGGACAGGGGGAGAAGGAAAGAGGTGCTGCTGGACAGGGGGGAGGTAAAACAAAGGGAGAAGGGCTGCTGCTGCATAAGGAGAGCAGTGAAGGGGTGGTGGTGGACACAGGGGAGGTAAAAAGAAGGGAAAATGGACAGGGGGAGCAGGCAAGGGGTGGTGATGGACAGCCAAGGAAAAAGAAAGGCAGAAAGAAAAAAAGCAGCTAAGGAGAGAGAGAGAAAGAAATAAAGACAGACACACACACATATGTTTTAGCACCCGTTAATGTAACGGGCTTAAAGACTAGTACGCATTGCTGCATCTGGGTATGCTGCAGCCCACCAGAGTTATTTGGATAATGTTGATATTCAGCACTATTACCTGGATAACTATTCAGATAAACTAGGATAACAATTTTTGCTCCTAAGTTATCTGGATCATGG
Source organism: Geotrypetes seraphini (assembly GCF_902459505.1). NCBI lineage: Eukaryota > Metazoa > Chordata > Amphibia > Gymnophiona > Dermophiidae > Geotrypetes > Geotrypetes seraphini. The sequence continues at coordinate 307,161,241 of NC_047086.1, read as the reverse complement.
TGCTCAATATCCCCTAAAAATTGCATGTGCAAATTTGGACATGTGCACACAATATAATTGAATAATGAGCCAATTAGTGTCGGTAATTGGGATCTTAATGAACAATTATTTGTTCTAATTCATTTTAATTCAAATTTATGTGTAAATTTAGGCACAGGATCTATGCCAAAATTTTATACACAAGCCAAAAAAGGGGGGGGCACAGAAATAAGGCATGAGGATTTGCATTACATTTCAGTTGGTGCAAATGACAGCGCCTACATTATGATATGGGTCCCTGGCATAAGTACTATTCTGTAAACTGTGCCAAACATCACGCATTTTGTTTCTGCCAGTTTTTTAAGGGTTCCTAGAAGTTCACATATATCTCCTGTATTGAAACAATTGCATTAAGTTTATTGCAATTATTCATCAGATATTGTATCATATCTCTCCAAGGGTGTTACAAGAGTTGTTTGAAATTTACCAGCCTAGAACCTAAGATCTGAAAATACAATGAAATTGAGTTTAAAGGCTAGGATGTCTATTGTGCATGTTAGGATTGGAGCATTAATGCTGTCGGTGGCTGGTGCTAAACTTTGGAATGCCCTGCCTGGTATTCTGCAATTTTGTGCTGGGAAGATCAATTTCAAGAAAATGTTGAAAATGCAGATTTTTGTTAATGCTTTCCTAAGATAATACTTTTACAGCTGCTTCAGTTTTAAGATACAGTGTTAACAAATATTTGGTCTTAAACTTAATATTCAATGTTTTTCTGCAGTTTTATTGTTGAATTCCTGATTCGATAACGTCTGTATTGGCATTGTATCATCTATCTTGGGGTGATGGGAAATGTGTGTCTGTCTACTGTTTGTACCATATGTGTGCGACTAAAGGGCGAGCAGGATAATATGTATATAACCAATGTGTTAACCGCATAGTTTTATGTGGTATATAAATTGTTAAATAAATAAATAATTATAGAATTTAGTACTATCTGGATTATTTCCTGCTCTGCCTCTGTGCTGCTCTGGTGATATTATTTAGCATTTATTTTCAATTTTGCAAAGCTATCTTATTTTAAGGCTGTAACTGGATTCAGATTTGCAGGACAGGGTTGATCCAGTCCTAGGCTTTCCCCCCACTACATTCAGGGGCTTGTAGTTCTGATTTCCCCACATCATTCCCCAAGAAAAGCAAACCTATAACAGAGATATAGTCAGAAGTCAATTTTTGGGTAAGCCAACAGGTTGGATGGATGGACACTAAGGGCTAGATTCTGTAAAGGACGTCTAACTTTAGGCATCCACAATGTGGACGTCCATCGACAGGTGTCCAAATAAAGTGGATAATAAGCCCAATTAATGACTTTACAAGCAATAATTGAAAGATAGATATCCAAAGGCTGGATGTGATTCACAAAATAGATGTCTACAATTTCATGGACCCCCATCGGAAAAAGCTGCATCTAAGGGTATAGTCATTGGCATAGCTTCGATATAGATGCCCATTTATATCAATATGCACCTAGATGACAGAATGTCACTAAAAAGTAATAGGAACCCCTGCTCAAACAAAAGCTCCTGTAGCTCAGTGGTTAAAGGCCCTTCTTCCATCTTCCACAGGTCATGGATTCAAATCCATACAACCCCGCCCCCCAGTAACTTAGCAGCTCCTTTTTGGTCTCATAAGAGAGTATAGATTGCAGACTTTGCCATTTACATTTGCACTCTGTCATTTCAGGATCCAAAGGGAAACTTATTTTTCCCCTGAGATGGTTATGATCTCCTAAGGTATCATCTCACATGGCAGGAACCCCTGTATAAAAGAAACCTCCTGTGGCTCAGTGGTTAAAGGTATTTATTCCATCTTTCCAAGGTGGTGGGTTCAAATCTCTAGTAAGATCAGGAACCCCAGCACATATTCCTATTTTTTTAAGTCATAATCTGCCATTTAGGGGCATATTGATGATGTCACAATGATGTGAAGATTGTGCATCCGACATGTCTACTTGCTCTGAATCACAACCGTTATGAGTAGGGATTCTTTTCTTATTTTCTTAGCCTATTGGGAATGAGGTTTAGTATGCTACATATATATTTCATGTGCTTTGCTTGAGTAATGCATTAATAAACATCTTTTGACCTTAACATCAAACTGGAGTTCTCTATACCCCCCAATAGAAGCCCCATTTACCTATATTCTCTATAGTGCATCTATGCATTAAAGAATTACACTCAGCATTGTACGCCTGGCTACCTAAATTACACCTAACATTTAGACGTCCTATACAGAATCTGGCCCTAAGTTTGCACTAAATAATAACAAGTTTGCTAATGATGAATTGCAGAAAGGGTAATCTGGGAAAATAACACTTAACAAATAGCAAGCCTCAAAACCAAGAAGCGGGCTTCAAAATAAACCATTGTTAGCTGTATGAACTGTTTTTTTAAACAGAGCTGTGCGAGAGAGCTTGCTGATTGGATGAGCACATTTAGCATCTATTTGAAGCCGTTCGCCATCTTAGAGCCTTCTATCAGTCACAGTAGATCTATTTCTCCTGAAGCAATGGGAAGCTGCAAAACAAGGGGTCCCCTAGCCCTGCCCCTCCCCCCATTCATTTACCTTTTTTCTTATTTACTTCTTTATTTCCACATGTATTTCTTTTTTTCTTTTATTATAAAATTCAAAACAAACAACAAAGATTACCATACCAGGGTAGTTTTAGTTCTATGCAAGCCCCAAACATCTCTGAACAAATTCCTCTTTCCTTCCCTTCCCACCTACTTGCCAATCTTTCCCGGGGGCCCGTTGCCGTTTAGAAAAAAAAAAAAGCTGAATCATCTTCTTGTTATTTCTTTCTTCAGCGGGCTCCCCTGGTAAGTTCAGGCCCTGGGCAAGTGCCTCCTAGGCCTACCCGTTAATCTGGCCCTGCTTGTCGGGATTATTTATCCTCTCTGACTGGACTTGCATTTATAAGACTGCTTGAAAGAAGCTATTTGGATCTGATTTGAAGTTTTTTGAACTCGATGGATATTCAGGCTATTAAGATATGTACTCGTATGCCTGAGAGGATTACATTAACATTTTGTTGAACTGTTGATGGTGTTTTGCACAGGGGTGTTCCAATTTGGAATTAGAAAATATGGTTTTTGAAGAACAGCCTTTTTCTCCTACAATAGTGTGGAGGTTTTTTTTTTTTTTACTGTTCTGTTTTTCACAATTGTTAGAAGCAAGCCAGTGATATGAGCTGGGCTTGTGATTCTAACAATGGTTTATTCTGAAGCCCGTTTCTTGGTTTTGACCCCCTTCTGCAATTCATCATTAGCAAACATTATTATTTAGTGCAATTTTGCTGCAAGTATTAAGTTTGCTCCCTTATATACTATTACGTGGGCACTAAGAAGGCCAACATATTAAAAGAGAAAACCCTGCCGTCTGAAGCACCCATGCCCTGCTCATTTCTCATGCCAAGTTCCACCTCTACATCTCTCGCAATAACTTCAATAAGGGTAGAGGAAGTGCAAGAGATTACACTCCTCAGCCCTCATTGAGCCTTGGTCCCACAACACACATGGGGTCCATTTTGGCGCATGCTAAACGCTAACGCGTCCATTATAAAACATATAGCACGCCTTAGTAAAGGGACCCCCCACTTTGCCCATATAGTATTAAAGGCAAATAAATTCTGCATCCACAGAACCCTCTGGCCATCTCACAACAACGGGTGCAGAGCAGAGCTAGTACACTTCCTCATGAAACTCACCATATATTTTTGTTTCTAGCATAATCTCAACAACAGCCATATAGTAAATAAAAAAAAGTCTTTAAAACAAAAAGTCAATCAGACCCTAGAGCAAATCCTATGATATTTTAGGGCTTTAAATATTACAGTGAGGCCCTAAAATATCAATATAAATATTGGGAAAACTGAACAAACCAAATTAGTACAGTAGGCTACATAGAAAATCCATGCTAACAGAATTCATCAGTCATATACTGTAATAGGAACAAAAATGCCAAATATAGAATAAGTGATGACAAACTATAAATATGAATTAAACCAAAACCCCAAGAAACCAGATCTTGCATGTAGTATGCACCAGAGAAACAGAAAGAGATGCATTTCCACTTGTGCAAAATACAGGGATGGTGTTAGGGGAAAACAACTAGGCAATTACCTTTGCACCCTGGCCAGAAAGAGCCACAAACCCGCTGGAAGCTGAAGGCAGTGTAGCCTGGTAATGGGATTTGGATTCTCCTCCCAAATTTATGTCCCAGACTTCAGCTATGTCTAAATACCAGCTCTGAGAAGATTATACATTACAAATCTGACATATTCTAATTACAAAATAGAAAAAACTATTTTTCTACCTTTTGTCTGGTCATTTTATTTTTAAAATCAGATTGGTCCCAGTTTCTGATTTCTGCTTCCCTCTGTCTTCTCTAACTCACTTGCTAGGGTCTCCTGTCCATTTGACATTTCTTATCTCTCCATGTCTACCATACTTCTTCCATTTCTGTCCCTATCTTCCCCCATGTCCAGCACTTCCTTCTTCATGTACCTATAATTCCTTGTCCAGTATATCTAATGTATTCATATCTCCAACAATATCATCCATCATCACCCCTTTATCTCCTACCTCTGTGTCCAGCATCACCCTTTATGTCCCTATTCCCTCCCATGTCCAGCATATCCCTTCTGAGTTCCTACACATTCTCCCCCATATCTAGTATGTCCCTTCTGTGTTCCCCCTCCCCCAGAGTCAAATATTGTCTATTTATTCCCGTATCCTCCATGTGTCAGGCACTGCCTCTCTGCATTCATATGCCATTACATACAGCATACATACTGTTAAGGTTCCCTGTCCTATGCCCATCATGTTCTCTCTATTTCTGTATATCCCTGCATCCAGCTTTTCCCCTCTCTCACTCCTTTATTCCAATGTGTCTCTTTTCTCTCCCACCTCACCCATCCAGCTTCTCTCTCTCTTCTTCCACTGTGGGTAAGCATTTGTCTCCCTCTTACTTCATCACCTTGTTCTGTTGTCTCTCTCTTGCCTCTAAACCCTCCTCTGATAAAGCACCTCTATCCCTTCTTTCTAGTCCCCCATTCTCTGTAGATCTCCCTCATGCTGATCTAGCACTTCTCTCCCTTCTCTTTAGACTCTAGTCTCCCTCCTCTTTACAGGCTAGCCTCTAGCCCCCTGCAATTCCAGCACCTCTCTCCCTTGCCCCCAGCAGGCCCAGAATCTCTCTCCCTTGCCCCTAACTTCCCCTTCCCTCTAACCCACCTCAAAGGTCCCATTAAGTCTCTCTCTTCCCTCCAGCCTCACCCTCAGACCCCTCCCTTCCCCACTACCACAGGTTCAGTACCTCTCTCCCCTCCATCCAGCCCCTCTCTTGCAGGCCCCAGCATCTCTTTCTCTTTCTTCCAGCTTCCAGCCCTCTCTTTCTTCCCTTCAGTCTCCACCTTGCAGGTCCAGCAACTCTCCCTTGCCTCCAGCTTTCAGCCTCCCTGGAGATCCAGCATTTCTCTGCCTTCCTCCCAGCTCCCTGCAGGTCCAGAACTTTTCTCCCTTCCCTCTGGCCTCCAGCAACCCCAGTAAATACAGCACTTCTCCCCCTTCCTCAGCCCTCAGGAAAAATACAGTGTCTCTCCCTTTCCCCCCAGACTTATCCCCTCTCTCCATGCTGGTCCAGGACCTGTGGATGGGCCATGGGTGGAAGTGAGTGGGCCTGGGCCCACCCTTGGCTATGCCCCTGGCCTATAAGTCCCAGCATTCACTTGAGTAAACCCCAGACTGTATCAACACTGTTCTATGAATCTGGATCCAGTTGACAGTCTTACCTTATTTGCAACACAAGTTAAAGTGGTTTACAATCATAAAATGAGACAAGGAAGAGAACTCCATAACAATGATAGAAAAGCTGACAACCAAAAAGGTTACACATTCAAACTCCCAAACAAAGATCACAGTCTTTCTCCAACAATGGGCTTTCCAGAAAGACCAAAGTTTCATGCAGAAGATTGAGCTACCCATCTAGGTCCCCAACAGCTCTATACCAAAAAAGATAATTTTTTAGGATACTCTCTATGTTTTCTGGAAATTTTTCCAGAAAGAAAGGCATTCCAGAGGGAAGGTGCTAAGAAAAAGCAAGCACTGTTTCTGGTGGATTCTCTGCCACTACAGGAGGTATCAGGGATAACCAGCTTATGGTCATAGAGTGGAGTTTGCATATAGGGAGTTAGAGGATAGTAAGGGAAGCCAGAAAGCCGAGCATGTCATTCTCTATGGGTTAGCTCCAGGGCAATCTGTAAAGATTTTCAGTGGCATCATCTGGATAATTCTGCTGAAAAATGATGGATGACCTTGGTCATCAGCACTTGTCCAGGTATCAGGTTCAAATGTTGAATATTGGGCCAATTATTTTATTTTTTATATTTCTCATTCCTTTAAACCTAGAATATAATATGGCTCTTCATATATATTAGATTTTTTTTCCATCCTTAAATATTTAAGTTGTATATTTTTGAACATGGTCATTTGGCTTTCGTAAAAAACCTTTCTCGTTACTAGGTAAGAAATGGGAATTTGCTGATTTCACTCACCTCTGACTCCATTAAGAAAATAAATATGTATCTTACAAAGTAACTCAACAAAAGACAATTTTCTATCTCCTAGCAGCCATATTTGATGGATTAACAAATAATACTGATTTAGCTTATTATTTGCTTTATCAAGGTACTATGTGACCATATGGTACAAAAGAAAACTGTTTCTGTTAACTAAATTCAATATGAATCTGCCCTTGCGATGAGGTATCTCTCCCTCATGAAAGTGAGGAAATTGCAACATAGATCATTTTGATATTATGAATGTCAATGATATCAATGCAGAGATAATAAAATGGGAGAGCTTACTTAACAAATGCAAAAAAAAAAGTTACTGTTGCATATGTTTAATTTAATAGAATGTTGGAATGTAGTGTTTTCATATCCTGGACAGTGCTATGCAAATTGGCACAGCACTGAAAGAAACGTGGTGCCCTTGTTTAGTCCTGGTTCCTAGTTTAGCCCTGGTTTAGTAAGCCACCTTTATGATTGGCTATCCTGTACTGTGACTATTCAAAAAAAAATAAAAAAAATTGATGTTCCACTTATTAAATCACATTAAAAATGTATGGTATGGGAGCGCCAAGATGGCAGCTGCTTGAAACTCATCCTCTGATGCTTCTTGGCTGTGGTGGATGTTCCTTGACCCTGTAATATATAAGAAGAGGAAAAGAAAAGAGTGAGACTGTCCCTCTGTGACTACTCTAATAACACTAGAGGGATTTAAAGTTTCAACAGCTCCTGAAGTAGTTTCTCCTTCAATCCAGCTGGTGGAAATGAATGACAGAAGTACAAAGGATATTGCTCCAGCAACCCATGGGTGTTTCTACGGTGGAGGGGCAGAGTTAGAGAAAGCTGAGAATACGCTGCTTTCACCTTTGACAGAGGGTTCTCCACTCATGATCTCCTCCCCTTTGGATTTAACATTATAAGCAATGGGAGAAGTGAGAAAACAAACTGTGAATGATTAGCTTTACAGTAGAGGAAGTGCTGGGGTCCAGTTTACAGCTGAGGGAGTTAGTAAGACCTCATTTTGTGACCTTGGAACCTTTATGGGATGCAGTACATAAGCTTAACTCCCCTATTATGAAAATGACTGAGAGTTTTGTTCCTGAGGCTACTGAGGATATTGCTTTATCTCAGTGTCTCTCAAACCTTTTTAGCTCTAGCGCATTAAACAGGACAAATATTTTTCATGGCACACTATGGAGCAATTGTTTTTCGCGGTACATTATAATTGAAATTATAAAATTGCAAAACGAATAAAAAATTAAATTTGAGAGTTATTTATTTAAAGTTCTTTAAGCTATGGATGGATAATTGTAACAACGGTGAAACTGAAGTACATAGAATTGCTAATCAACGTAATGGATGTACTAGTGCAAATTAACTCAAAACGTGGCTGAGTAGATGACAAGCAAACATACATTTCATCATCCACCATCTGCAATCATTCTCTTTTTTTCAATTTAGGGCTCCTTTTACTAAGGTGTGTTAGCGTTTTTAGCGCATGCACAAGATTAGCGCACGCTAGCTGAAAAATCCCCGCCTGCTTAAAAGGAGGCGGTAGCGGCTAGCATGCGTGGCATTTTAGTGTGCGTTAAAACCACTAGCGTGCCTTTGTAAAAGGAGCCCTTAATTTCTATCAGAGCTGAATATCCAAGTTCACATAAATAAGAAGATCCAAATGGTAACAAAGTCTTGATCACTTTGTGCTCAAGTTAGGATAACTACTGCATAAAAAATAAAATTACTTGCCAAGAACCAATCACGTCAAAGAATGATGCTTTTCTGGGCAGTTGTATCCTTATGCACACAGATGCTTATAACATTGACAGACTCTTGCGTATGTGATGTACATGCCATCTAATACTTATGAAGGGAATTTTTTTTTTTTTTTAATATATAATATTTCTTTATTGAGCAAACCAGTACACACATAACATAACAGAGTAAAGGGACATCCATCGGTGGGTGGGAGATTTGGATCCGGTTTTCTACGGTGTATTCTAATGTATGTTATAGTATTGGGGTGCTACGATATGTCCTGGGGGGGGGGGGGGGGTTCAGAGGGTTTTACATGGGAATTTTTAAAAATATAGTAAAATTCTGGAATCTCTTGTGGCAAACCCCAGAATCTCTGCCAGGTTTTTAAAATCCATCCGAACATGTCCGGGCTTTCCCGGATATCAGGTAATCCTAACAATTCCTTCTCAAGCCATGTGGAGATTAAACATGGAGAGCTGCTGCTCAGACAGCCAGGGAGAGCATTAGAGGCTAACACAGAGGCACCAGCCCAGAGCTAGAATGAGAGCACCCACTAGGAAGCATCTTATAATACACAGGGGGAGTTCAAAGATTCATTTTTAAAGGCATAGTTGCAGTTATCCTAGGCCAAGCAGGCAGTATTTTGTCATGTGTAGGTGACGTCATCCACGGAGTCCCGGTATGGATGATCAAAAAGTGAGCTTCCACTTTAAAAGTCTTGAGACAGCCCACAATACACGTGCGCTTTTGTGTTAATATCCAGTGTCGGCCAGCAGGATGCTCAGTTTTTTTTAAGCAATCAATTTATCCAAACGGCACTCAATTTTTTATATATAAATGTTCTTGTGAGGATCACCAATCAAACTCTCGCCAAGATATATACCAAGCTCAGTATGTATCTCAAACTCCTCTCCTCCAATGGATAATCCCCAGCTCCTCAGAAGTACCACCTGGGCTGAAAAGTTTTCACTGCCCTAGGCTTTATGTACTACCTCCTCACTGGAGCCGCTATCAATTTTTACTAACAAACTTTACTTTTAAATTTTTATTTAACAACCTTTCTAGAATATTTCAAGGGTATTTAGCTTTTAATTGTGATCTTCTTTTCAGGGAAATAGGATCCGCCAACATGTTTCATCTACAGAAGGTTTTTTCAAGGCTTATCATCCCTATTTAAAAACCAGAACTGTTTAGTTTATTTCTAAAACATTTAATATACTAATATCTATTAACTCACTCCTCATGCTAGTGGTGTTAAGAAATATATAGGTTTTATAAAAATATCTCTTTCTTACTTTAGCAAGCTTTACACTGGCATATCTGACCACTGAATGTTGCTCTGCTACGGGACTTCAACATGCCTGACGCAGATTGGAACTCATACTCAGCAACAACCAGTGGCAGCAGGAGACTGTTAACATCCATAGAGGGAGCACGACTCAAAAAAATGGTATTGGAACCCACTAGGGCCCAGGCGATCCTGGACCTGGTACTCACCAACGGGAATAGCGTCTCGAAGGTCTCGGTAGGAGATACGCTAGCCTCCAGCGACCACAACATGGTGTGGTTCTACCTCAGGAAAGGTTTCCCTAGACCAAACACGATAACAAAAGTACTCAACTTCCGAGGCACTGACTTCGAATGCATGGGAGATTTCGTCCACCGGACACTGCAGAACCAAGCTACGACCGATGATGTGGAAGCTATGTGGTCATCCCTGAAATCTACCTTACATGAAGCGACAAGCCTCTACATTAAATCAGTACACAAACGACGGAGAAACAACAAACCCCAATGGTACTCCGCAGAAATCTCGCACCTCGTCAAGGAGAAGAAAAAAGCATTTATTTCCTGCAAACAAATTGAGACTAGGGAAGCTAAACTAGAACATAGGGCGAGGTCTGCAGCGGTCAAAATGGCAGTCAGGGAGGCCAAACTTCGAGTGGAAGAAACTCTGGCAAAGAACATGAAGAAAGGGGACAAATCCTTCTTCACGTATATTAGTGATAGGAAAAAGAACACAGACGGGATAGTACGCCTTAGAAAACCAGATGGGAACTGCGCAGAATCAGATTCCGATAAAGCAGAACTACTGAATGAATACTTCTGCTCGGTCTTCAACTGCGAGGCACCGGGGCACGGTCCGCAGTTGCAGGCAAGGCCCAGCGTGGAAGACCCGTTTCAGAATTTCAAGTTCACACCTGGCGACGTCTACTACGAATTGGCAAGACTCAAGGTGAACAAAGCCATGGGACCGGACAATCTACACCCCAGGGTGCTCAGTGAGCTGCGTGAAGTCCTGGCAGAACCGCTCTCAGGACTCTTCAATCTCTCCCTAAGTTCGGGGAGAGTCCCATAGACTGGAAAACAGCTAACGTCATTCCACTGCACAAAAAGGGTTGCAGGGCAGAGGCTGCAAACTACAGACTGGTGAGTCTTACATCAATAGTATGCAAACTCATGGAAACACTAATCAAACATAAATTAGACACAATCTTGGATGAGGAGCATCTACGGGATCCCAGTCAACACGGATTCACCAAGGGTAGGTCCTGCCAATCCAATCTCATCAGCTTCTTTGACTGCTTAACAAAACAGCTAGATTTGGGAGAATCCGTGGGCGTCGTATACCTAGACTTCAGCAAAGCTTTCGATAGTGTCCCGCATCGCAGGCTATTGAGCAAGATGAAATCAATGGGGCTGGGAGAAACACTAACTACAAGGGTCAATGACTGGCTGAGTGGCAGACTTCAGAGGGTGGTAGTTAACGATATCCTCTCTAAAATATCAGAGGTGACCAGTGGAGTACCGCAGAGCTCAGTCTTGGGTCCGCTCCTTTTCAACATATTCATAGGGGACCTAACTCAGGGGCTTCAAGGTAAGATAATGTTATTCGCTTACGATGCCAAACTATGCAATATAGTGAGAGACGGCAATTCACCCGATAGTATGACACAGGACCTACATTTGTTGGAGCTTTGGTCCTCGACTTGGCAGCTGGGCTTCAACACTAAGAAATCAAGATCGTGCACCTCGGCAGCAGAAATCCGTGCAGAACTTACACCTTGAATGGTGAGACCTTAGCTAGAACTTCAACAGAATGAGACTTGGGAGTGATCATCAGCGCTGACATGAAAACTGCTGATCATGTGGAGAAGGCTTCATCTAAGGCAAGACAGTTGTTAAGTTGCATCCGCAGGAGTTTCATCAGCCGGAAGCCTGAAGTCATAATGCTATTATACAGAACCATGGTGAGACCTCATTTGGAATACTGTGTGCAATTCTGGAGGCCACACTACCAAAAAGATGTGTTGAGAGTAGAGTCGGGGCAACGGATGGCCACCAGGATGGTCTCGGGGCTCAAGGATCTATCGTACGAGGAAAGGCTGAAAAATTTGCGGCTGTACTCACTCGAGGAACGTAGGGAGAGAGGAGACATGATCGAGACATTTAAATATATTACCGGCCGTATCGAGATGGTAAAACTGTATTTAAATAATAAATTCATCTCTGCTCAGCGAAATTCAATTTTTCTTCCCAAACGGATTAAATCTGTAGCTTGAATGGGCCAGTTTGATTTGAGGGGTTGAAGCTGGGAGGTTGTCTTTTGATTCTATTTTAGAGTGCTAACCCCCAAGGTGGACCTTAGCATCTGGTAACTATGATTTGGGTTATTCTTCCTAATGTGCATCATTTTGCATTTGTCAACATTAAATTTCATCTGCCAATTGGACACCCAGTCTTCCAATTTCCTAAGGTCTGCCTGCAATTTTTCACAGTCTGCATGCATTTTAACAACTTTGAACAGTTTAGTGTCATCTGCAATTTTAATCACCTCGGTGCTGAAGATATTTTCTTCCTAACACAGCGACTTGTATAGCCACAAAATGCTGCCGTGTCAGAGCTGGAATGACTGATTTGTTTGACTTTGATAAGCATGAGGAGGACGTTGATGAGGACTGCAAAGTGTTTGCTTGAGCTAAGTGAACTTTTTTTTATGTTATAGGTTTGTCTGAACTAATGCATCAGTTGATTGCTTATTAGTTTTGAAATGAAAGGACACCAATTGAATTTTAGATTGGCTGCTGAACAATTTAGTATTGAAAGGCCTCTTCTATCAAACTACGCTAGCAGTTTTTAGCACAGAGAGCTACACTGAATGGCGCTGCTCCCGACGCTCATAGCGTAGTTTGATTGAAGAGATCCTAAGTTTTGATAGTTTGATATTTTCACTGTTTGGCATTTTTCTATAAAAACACTTTGGGGAGGTTTTTGTACTGATGACTTGATAAAGAATGGAATCATGTGAGTGAGTGCTTTGTAGCACTGTGCATGAGCTTCCACAAACTCTAAGGCTTTTCCTACCCCTCAGTGTTAATATATGCCATATGAAAATTTGAATATTCTAAAAAAAATACATTTAATAAATACTGATGGCATTATTGCACAGAGAACTGAAAAACTGATAGCCTATATTAGACTTGCAAATACATAAATGAATAACTAATGCAATTACTCATAGCATAACAGGGAAAAAAAATCTGTTCACTAGAGATTTTTAGAAAAGACATGACACTGATATTCACTCAACCCATGTTAGCACTTACAGTAAAAACATAGCTGACCACAGCATGGGAAATAGTAATTAAGAACTGAAAATTACATCTGTAAAAGATTTATAATCACTGTGTAAGTGCCTGATGGTATCATAATGTGCTTTATATTGCTCTTGTACAGCATTTGCAGCTATGCACCTAAAGTGCATCAGAATCTCTTATCTGTCTGTGCGCTTCTCTGTAGCCATTTGCTAAATACTTAGGCAATTAACCATGATCAAGAATAAATGAGGCCAGGACTGCTCTGATATCTGATTTTCTAACAGCAGGATATGAGCTTTTTCTGCTGTGAAAATCACCATTGTCCGCATGCTAAAGCTGAAATGTAATGTAAATTTGCAATTCCTGTCTAGCACGTAATATGAGCCACAGTGGCTGGGTACCCAAAAAAGTGTACATTAGCTAACAGGGGCAAATGTAACCTCCCCCTTTCTGATTCTGAGGTCTGTAGCCAAGAATGGGTGTCTCCCCAAGGTTCCCTACTGCACATATTCCCACAGTGTCATATCATAATTGTTCAAAGGTGATGAAATAAATAGCACTTCAACAGTCAGTATCACAGTCTACTGCAGTCCCCTGTGTTCCTGCCGGCCAGTGCTTGTGCTCTATTGCCTCCAGCAGCCAGGTCCTGCAAAACAGCAAGGAGTCCTATATAAGCTGAAATAGAAAGCAGACCAAGTCTCAGTTCAGTTCTCTACCCAAAGGGGAAAGAGAAAAGTAGGGTTTGGCACCTCTGCTTTCCTGGACACAATGAGAAGAGGGGCCTCCAGCAGGCTAATGGCTTCCAGGGTTCATCTGCCTGATGCTGCAGAGACAGAACAGAGAGCTAAAGAGTTGATTTCCCAGGTGTGGAATATTTCAAGCTGAGAAGGTACCTCCCCCTTAGCAACAACAAGGCAACAATGACAGTTAAAAATACCACTCTACAAACCATCTCAACAAGATGCGACTCATAGGTCACATGGCATCCACAGTTCATGTTACCTCTTTCGCATGACTTCATCTCAGATCAACTCAGTGGATCCTAGCATCTCAATGGTTTTAAGCTCTCTTTTCCTTATCCCAAAGGATCACAGTCACCTTGCCTCTTCACCAATCTCTTCAGTGGTGGATGAATCTGACAAATCTCTCCAGGGGGTTGCTGTTTCACATCCCCCACACCAGAGAGTGCTCACCACGGACACATCCAGATATGCTTGGGGAGCTCACCTAGATGGTCTCAGGACACAAGGTTGATGGTCTGCTCAAGAGAAGACATTCCACATCAACCTATTAGAGCTGTGGGAAATTTGAAATGCTCTAAAAACTTTTCAGGAGTGTCTTTCCAACCAAGTCCTCCTTGTTCAAACAGATAATCAAGTAGTGATGTACTACATCAACAAATTGGGGGGGGAGGGGAGGGGGGAAACAGGCTCTCTTCCTCTATGCCAAGACATCAAGCACATTTGGAACTGGGCAATTGTTCAAAACATATTCCTTAAAGCCATATATGTAGAAAGGAAACAGAATACTCTAGCCGCCAAACTCATCAGATTTCTTCAGCCGCACAAGTGGACTCTGAACTCCAAAGATTTACACCACATCTTTTCTTTATGGGGGACTCCTCAGATATACTTGTTTGCGTCCCCCCTCCCCAACCACAAATTGCCTCAATTCTGCTCCAGACAGTTCTCTCCTCATTGTCTCGAAGCAGATGTGTTTCTTCTGGATTGAACAAACAGGTTCCTCTATGCATTTCCATCAATCCCAATCATTCTCAAGATTTTAGTCAAGTTCAAGTATGAATCATCCACCATAATTCTGATAGCTCCTCCATGGCCCAGACAACCCTGGTTTTCCCTTCTACTTCAGCTGAGTTCCAAGGATCCATTTCCTTTACAAATCTTTCCATCTCTGCTCACTCAGTCAAGGATCTCTGTTACATCCCAATCTGCAATCTCTGTACCTAACAGCTTGGTACCTCTCGGTCTGACTTCAGCAGATTTTAATCTTTCTGACTCAGTACAAACCATTATAGCTGCTTCCAGAAAACCTTCTACTCAGCAATGCTATCAACATAAGTAGACACGCTTCAGTTCGTGGTGTATTTTCCATGACCAAGATGCTTTCTCCTCTTCTCTTCCTTCATTGTTGGATTATCTTCTTCATTTATCCAATTCTGGACTTAAAACCACTTTGGTCAGAGTTCACCTCAGTGCTCTTAGTGCTATCCATGCTTCTATCAACAATAAACCTCTGGCCACTCATCCGCATGTTTCCTGATTTATGAAAGGTCTTTTCAGTTCCAAACCTCTGCTCAAGCTGTCCCCCAGTTGTCTGGGATCTTAATGTAGTCTTGCCAGTTTGATGAAGCTGCCATTTGAACCACTGGAATCTACTCCTCTTAAGTTTCTCACTTGGAAAGTGGTCTTCTTGATCTCAACCACTTCTACTCATCGAGTGAGTGAACTCCGATCCACCATACAAAATATTTCATCATGACAAAGTGGTTCTTAGGACCCATCCTAAATTCCTCCCAAAAGTAGTCACGGAATTTCACCTAAATCAATCCATTGTGCTTCCAGATTTTTTCCAAAAGCCTCATTCTCATCCTGGAGAAACAGCTCTCACACTTTGGACTGTAAACGTGTCTTGGCATATTTCATAGAAAGAACTAAGCCACACAGGACTTTATCTCAACTGTTCTTTTCTTTCGATTCTAACAAACTGGGCCTCCCTGTAATCAAGAGAACTATTTTCACATGGTTAGCAGCCTGTATTTCCTTTTGCTATACTCAGGCTGGGCTGCTGCTTGAGGGATTGAAGTAAGCATGCATGCTAAGGGTTTTATTATAGCGGATGTAGTATGTTTGTTAGAATCCGCCTAGAAATGCTGATAGAGCAGAAAATACATTTTTAAAATAAATAAAAGCCAATTATCACAAATAGTTTTTACCAATTACTCACTCAATTACACCAGTACTTATGCAGTTAGCCCAATATTAGTCTGTAATTCTGATTTCTAAAACAATTAACTATGTCTTTTGAAACTTTTGAAACTCCTTCAGTTTTGCTTGCAAGGCAGTAGCTTTCTTCCAACTTCAGTTAAGTCAGCATATTGGCCTTGCTGTACACCTAAGTCCCTCCTCTCCTTGCCAGTCTACCATTACCCAGTCCCTAGATCTCAAACCTCCTCTGGAGCTCTCAAGAGCAGGTGGCAGCTGTTCCTGTTGAGCTAGGTCTGTTGCTATTGTGGTCTCCTAAATGCTCTCCCAAGAGCTATTCTTCTCCACTGTCTACTCCTTGGGAGATTTCTCCCTTGTTGAACCCCTAGTACTGATCGTACTTTGGAGACCTTGTCTTTCTGCTAGGCCCATGATACCAATTACACCCTAGAGGCTTCCCTCACTCACTGGACCCTTGGTGCCAATCTCACGCTGTAGGTCTTGTTCTCTTAATGGGTCCCTGGTGCCCATTGCACCCAAGAGGCCATGGGTCTTTGAGCTTCTTGGGTGTTTCCCTGCTGGGGTTCACATTACCAGCCCTTAACAGGACTTTGCAACCACCAGTAACAGGGATTTCTCTAGAGGGCTACCTCTGCTCTTTTCAGCCTTAGGCATCAATAGAGCCCCTACACGCCCTTTTCTTCTGCCTTGAACTGTTTTCAAAGGTTGTTTGCCTTGAGCCAGGCTTCCAAGGGATGCTGCTCCTCCTTCTTGTGCCCTGAGCTGTTCCCAAAGACTGCTTGCTTTGAACCAGGCTCCCAATGACTACTTCTTCTCTTCAAGAGAGCCTTTAGGGTACACATCTGCTTGTGCTCAGAAATACCAGCTCTTATAAAAGCCCTGCAATCACCACTAGTAGAGTTTCTTCTTTAGAGGGCTGTCTCCCATCTCAGCCAGAACTATCAGGGATGGCTCAGGATGAGATATACTGCACTCCATATTGAACACAGCATACATATATAATTCTGTATTCTGAAAAAACTGAAATGAACCTGGGATTATTGTGAAACTCCAACCATTTTTCTTGCTCTTGAACTCATGGGAAACAAAGTTCTACTTCCCTTATTCTGAACTAGCTAGAGAACTGAAAGTTAATTAAGGTGGCATGGCTATGGCCCTGACCAAAAGTTATGTATTATCTAGCTATGACTTTTGAAAAACAAGCATTTATGTGGCTACTTTCAAAATTAACTGAAAAAAATAATAATTTTGAATAACAACCACTGTGCTACTAAATGAATTTTAATTCACCTGTATTCTAAAAATTCTTCTTCCTGTTTGGTATTTGAGAAGCAATAGTATGTTGCCTGTTTTTTCAAATTAATTTTTAAACAGTAGAATCAAATATACATCCTATCCTCACGGAGGTCAGATATTTATTTAATTAATATTTACTCCCGAAGCAAATCATATCATGGAAAACTTGTCTCATGCTGAGGACTTGGCAGCTCATAGAGGGAACATAGCTTTGATGAATTATCATAATTTATCTACTTCATTATTTTTGTTGGGGATAAAGTATTTTTCTTTATAAAAAATAATTAGCATTAATGGTATCACTTTATTACACATTAATCTATCACTGGAACATCTGTATTTGTTTTGTTACATAAAGTCATCCCATGTTAGATCAGATCAATAAGTTAGTGAATCCAGCATCCTGTTTGTGGCAGTGGCATTCTGGGTCACTACAATATATTTCACAGATCCCAAATTGTAGATCCTTGCCTTGCTATTTACTTACAGGGTTGCTTTCCCAAGCCTACTTGGCTAAATTGTTTATGGACTTTTCTTCTAAGATTTTGCCCATACCCATTTTAAACCCAGTTATTTATTTATTCATATATTTTTAAAGGCTTGATATACCACAAGGGCCATTAGTGGATTCAATGCAGTTTACCATAATCTACTAAAGTAAAGATTGGCTAAATCAAAGCCCAGAAGAAAAGATACATAATGGAAACAGAAAGAAGGAAAATTCAGAAGAGGTACTGGTGATAAGTGTAGCTGTGAATAAGGTTAAAGACTCTATATTGGACTTTAGGGAATGCTTGAGTGAGTATGTGGGTTTTGAATGCAATCTTGAATTTGAGATAGGAAGAATCGAAACAGAGTTGGAGTGAGAAAGCATTAAGGACCCACATAGCTAATGGAAGAGGCATTGGTAATATCAAAATGGATGCCTGGTGGTAATAGAAAAGTACAGTGTTCGGGGGGAAGCATAAGGGATGAAAAATGGTTCATGTAATTAGGAGCAGAGGAGAGATAGCTCTTGAAAACTAAAATGAAGTATTTAAATTGAATTTGTGAGGAAAGTGATAGCCAGTGTTCAAAGCAAAGAAATTGGGTAATGTGATCAAAAGGTTTGGATTTATGAAGCAAGTGAACAGCAATAGACTGAATGCGGTGGAATTGTTTAAGAGAGTAGAGCGGCAGGTCTGCATAAAACACTAAGGCAGTAGTTGAGGTGGAGATTGACTAGATTGAGGAGAAGGGAACAAATGGAAGAAGGGAAGATGAATCTCATATCACAAATGCAGTGAAGAGCAAAAACAGAAGCATGAACAACAGAGTTAGTTTGAGGTCTGAAGGTGAGATGTCTGCCAATGATTACACCAAGGATTTTCATAGTTTCTAAGAGGAAAAGGAAGGTTCTCAATGAGAGGTTGGGGGAGGGGGGGAAGGGGAGCAGTTACATAGGGATTTGCTAAGTGAATACCTCACATTTACTAGTGTTAAGGAACAGGAGATGATCACATAGCCAGGCAGAAACTTTTGTGAGATCAGAAGATAGCAAAAAGGCTGCATCTCATCTGCAAAGCAGAATGGTATGCAGTTGGATTGAATTAAAGTGAGAAGTGGGGTGAGAAAGAAATTGACGAGAGTGGGTGTCAAAACTGAACCTCGTGGAACTCTTAATTGCAGAGGGTGCCTGAAAATGGTGCTTTTGTGTGTTCCCAGGCATTTTTACATTATGATTCACATGATGCCCACTTTTGCAAAGCCAGTTCAGATATTACTACAGTACATGAAGGCTTATGTGTGCTGGGGAAAAGACGCTACAAAAATCCCTAGCAGGTTGCAAACGAAGGCTCATGGGACCAAATGTCATGCCTAGTTCTGACTAGACAGCAGGAAAAACAGCTGGGGCTATGAATAAATAAAAAGAGCACAAACAGCATCTAAAAATTTTTGAAATTCAATTTAATTGAAGTTTTAAAAACATAAACTATAGTTCAGTAGTTCTGAATAGTCTTTTACCACCTGGCAAACTTAGCTGAACAGCTGAACGGCAAATATACTTCAGTAAGCAGCTGCAGTTCATGAGTCATATCCAGAACATGGTACTTTTCAAAACAGTCAGCATTGTGAATTTACAATGATTGTAGATCTTTGCAATTCATGAAACGAGAGGTGAAAACGAAGCAAGGCAAAGAAATTGCCTGAATCTGGTTGTCGTCCCCCTCCCCCCCCCCTTTTCTTTTCTTTCTTCTTTCTTCCTTTTATCTCTTTTTAAAAAATTGCACAGCTGTATATTCAATGATGTATAAAATTAAGCTTACTGAAAGCAAGTTCATGCATAACTTGTGTCAGATGCTATCAATATTGCTAATTTGTTCATGCTAATTCTCCTGAATTGAATATCTGAAAACTGCATCACAGACTATTTTCAGATCCTATTATCCTGCTGTATCACTTGAAATGTGTATTAGAGTAGGCTATAAAGAAGCAATTTTCAAATCACTCACACACTTGATGATACTAATTTACAAAGTGAGAACACAGCTCTAACTTTGAAGAATATTTTAAAAAATTCACTAAGAGTCCTTGTGTGCTTTGCACCTGCTCCTTTGTGTAGACATCTGAGAAGGATAAAATAGCATACATGCCAAAATTTCACATACTGTGTTATTTTTTTCTCCTAGTCCCATTCTAAATATGCCTTTGGGTACACTTTCTTTTAGTCCAGTTATATGTATGTACACCCTGGTAACATATGAGGTGCTGCTGAAAAATTCTCAGCCCAACCAACAAAGTGAGAGCAGTCTCCATCAAAAGCTATACACGTGGAGGGGCATAATTGAAAGGGACGTCTAAGTCCGTTTGCGTCCAACTCGCAAGTCGTCCAAAGTTAAAAACAGCCTAGGACACATTTTTGAAAAACTCGTCCCAAAATTTTTTTGTTTCGAAAATCGTCTAATTATACATCCTGCCGGTCTGATCATCCAAGCCGGTAAAACGTCCATCTTTATACCACATTTCCGTCCAATTTTTTGTCCAAGTCAAAAACGCCTAGAGCAAGCCCTGTTGAATGTGGGAGGAGTCTGCAAAGTGATGGACTGCACACCCAGACATGGCACCTAAATAGTGGGGTACCTTACAGGGCACTACTGTGACCTTCACAAAAAGGGTGCCATATCTTCTCCTCCCTACAGCTCCCTTATAGGTCACGATGAGCCCCCCAAACCACCTCCAGAATCCCGTAGACCCACTTATCTACCACTCTAATAGCTCTTATGGCTGCAGGAGCCACTTACATGCCAGTACATAAAGGTTTTGGGGGTAGATAGGGGAGTGTACATGTTTAAGTATTAATACAGTGATTACAAGGGCTTATGGGCATGGGTCCTCCTCTCTATGGGTCCCTAACCCACCCCCAAGACAACATAAGCTGCCTCTGTGCTGGACGACTAGGCTTTCTTATGCCAGGCGGCCAGATGATGATGGTCTGGAGGCTGAATTTTAAAGTTATGATTAATCTTTTTATGGGGGGGGCGTCAGTGATAACTAGGGTAGTATGTGGGGGTCTGTTTTATGTGTTTGCAGTGCTTATCTGGTGAGTTTAGGTGGGTTTTTGTGACTTACACCATGTTTTACATGGTCTAAGTCACAACGTCCAAGTTCCGTCTAGGCTCTGTTGTTAAACTTTCGGTTATACATGCTGTACGACTAAGTCTAAGCCTATGGCTCTTATAAAATTGTCAAACACAACAAAATAAAAAGACTTCCAGATGAAGCATAATACTAAAGCAGTATATGAAAAATTCACAAAATAAATTAATTGATTCAAAATTATGTGTAAAATTATTATTTGGTCATCATAGAACACAAGCTCAAAAGGACTGGGATTATATAAACTACAGACTAGAGCTTATTGTGGGGGGGGGGGGGGGAGGGGGGCAAGAAATGAAGCTACTAAGTAGTAGATTTAAAACAAACCAGAGAAAATATTTCTTCACACAAAGTGTAATTAAACTCTGGAATTCATTGCTGGAGAATGTGGTGAAATCAGTTAGTTTAGCAGGGTTTAAAAAAAGGTTTGGATAATTTCCTAAAAAAGAAGTCCAAAGGCCATTATTGAGAAATTCACTGTTTATTCCTAGGATAAGCAGCATAAAATCTGTTTTACTACTTGGGATCTAGCTAGGTAATTGGAACCTGGGTTGGCCACTGTTGGAAACAGGATACTGGGCTTGATGGACCTTTGGTTTGTCACTGTGTGGCAATTTTTATGCTCTTATGTTCAATTTTCAGTTGTATAAAATTGTGGCATTCATCCTTTATATCCCGTCTGTCCAAGTTAGATTGTAAACTCTTCCGAGCAGGGACCGTCTATAAATGTCAAAATGTACAGCACTGCGTACGCCTTTCAGCGCTATATTATGTATGTTAACCTGTAACCCGTTCTGAGCTCTTTATGGAAAAACGGGATAGAAAACAAAAAAAAAAAAAATAAATAGAAATAAACAAATAAATAAGTGATAAGTAGTAGTAGTAGTATTTTCATGTTCACCTGAGCATTATGGGCCAGATACTACAACATAGTGCTCAAAAATGGATGCCGTAAGAGACTACTACACCCTTTATAAAATCGTACATAGCATGAATTTCTTTGGGCACCAGATAAACACTTGTTGAAATCTGGCATAAATGATGATGCTGAAGCTTGAGTGTGCTGGCTGGTTAGTCTAAATGCCCCTGACATGCTCATGCCCCTTTCAATGGCAGTATCCTCTTTTGAGATCACGCTATGGGATTCGGGTGCCAAGTGTTATAGATATCTTTCTCATAATATAGCTGGAGTCGGATGATGGCGGCAACCTTGGGAGACCCTTGATACAGCACTTTTTTAGTGCGAAACATGTCGGGTCTGACTCCCAGGTTTGGCTGAGATAAGTACTATTTATGTTCTTATGCATTTAAGATATTTAACAGCAAATTTTTGATTGAAGAAACATTTAAATATTTTGAAATATTTCATAAACTATAATAAAATGGGCAGCCAATGATGAGGCACCACGTAATCCTTCCCGCGGTAGCAAATTATTACAGCGGTGGAGTGGTGGGGCTGAGGCGTCCTTTAAGATAATGGATATTTAAAGAAGAATAATACCTAATCCATAGAAACATAGAAGATGACGGCAGAAAAGGGCTACAGCCCATCAAGTCTGCCCACTCTGCTTACCCACCCCCTGTCTATGCCCTAATGACCCAATTTCCTTATCTTGACCCTCGTAGGGATCCCACATGGGTATCCCATTTATTCTTAAAGTCTGGCACGCTGTCTGCCTCGATCACCTGAACTGGAAGCTTGTTCCAATGATCAACCACTCTCTCCGTGAAGAAATACTTTCTGGTGTCGCCATGAAATTTTCCGCCCCTGAGTTTGAGCGGGTGCCCTCTTGTGATCGAGGGTCCCTTGAGAAAGAAAATATCATCTTCCACTTCGACACGTCCCGTGAGGTACTTATATAGTAGAAGAAGTGTTATAGAACAGCATGCAGCCAGATGCCTGCAGAGATCCTAATTGGTGCCAATTAAAATCAATTGATTATTAGCAACCAATTATTGCTCACTAATAGTTAGGGAGCAAATTAAGCTGCATGCATATCTTGGGATTGCACCCAAATTTAGGCACCCGACAAAACCTGTAGGTATGTACTTTTTTTGATTATTTGATGGGGGGGGCGGGGGAAATAGTTGTACAATAATGTCTACAAGTTCAATGAGCATTTCATGTAAACTTATGTATATTGACATTGTATGTTTGCATTATGGTAGTTTGGAAAATTAATAAAGATTTACAAAAAAAACAAACCCACAACATACATGGAGAACTATTTTTTGATATGACATCTAAGTCTGACTTTGGACATTTTCAGAAGTGCATTTAAATATTGGGTAGAGAAAATGTCCATTTTCAAAACTGCAAAACGTCTATCTTGTTTTTTCAAAAATGACCATTTCTAGACATGTTTGCCCTTAGTACATCTGTCTTTTACGACCATTTTCAAAAAACCAACATCCAAATGCAAAACGGACAAAATAAGCCATTGGGAGTCAGGAGGAGCCAGCATTTTTAGTAAATTGGCCAACAGACATCCTTGCTGAGCAGTGGGGCACTCTAGGGGGCCCTGTCGTTAACTTCACATTAAAGGTCCTGTTGAATCCTTTGGCTTAGCCATTTTGAGGTTCTTGGTACTGTCTCCTGGGATCAGACACCGCATTTCCCCCTTTTTTTTTTTTTTTTTCTTTCCGGGTTGTTGAGGGGGGAAAGGATTTTTCATTGGGTCAGCCGGGGGCCACCAGAACACGGGCCTTTGGCAATTTGGAGTTACGTATTTTAGCTTTTGTTTGATTTTGGGGATGGGGGTGGGGGGTTTGTACGGAGGGAACGGGATGTTTGGGGGGGAGTTCGGGGCTGGGGGGTTGTTTCTTCTGTTCTGCCTCTACAACGCAATGACTTGTGTATTATTGACTTCTGTATTCATAGCTATTGTTGTATTTGTTGTTTGCTGTTTCCTATTTCTTCTAATAAAAAAGATTTGAACGTAAAGGTCCTAGGTACATATCTCACCATAACCCAATGTATGGGGAACCCTTTAAAACCTACACAAAACCTACTGTCCCCCCTATCTACTACCCCAATAGCCCTTATGTCTGCAGGTGTCACCTACGGGGTCTGATAATTAAGTTCGTAAACTCATCCTAGAAAAAGTACTACAAACCTCATTGCTGAATATCACTATGGTCACTCCCCTTGGGAAGCTATGCACTGACACCAGCGCCTAGTCTATCCTTCAAAGCAATTTTGGAATTATCTGGAATGCCCATCAGAGCTGTTGTCATATTACCTGAATGTCATCAAAATGTCTTCCTTTCAATATTTCCTTTATCTTCAGGTAGAGAAAATAGTCATTGGGGACCAGATCAGATGAGTAAAGAGTGTGTTCCAATGAAGTTATTTGTTTTCTGGCTAAAAACGTCTTCACAAACAGTGCCGTGTGGCTGGTGCATTGTCGCGATGCAAGAGCCATGAATTGTTGGCAAAAAGTTCAGGTCGTTTTCATCTAACTTTTTCACACAGCCTTTTTAGCACAATCCCTCTGATATCAAAAAAAGGTCAATAACATCATTTTGACTCTTGATTTGGACTTGCGGAATTTTTCTGGTCGTGAAAAATTGGCTGATTTCCATTGTGCACTTTGATGCTTTGTTTCAGGGTTGTATTGGTACACCCATGTTTCATCACCAGTGATAATATGGCCCAAAACATCATCTTGCCTGTCCAAAAGGTCTTGGCAAACTCTCCTTTGCTTTTGTTTATTGGTAAGGTTCTTCGGGACCATTTTTGCACACACCTTTCTCATGTCAAGATTTTCAGATAAGATTTTTCTGTTTCTCTATTGATGTTTACTTGGCCTGCTATGCTTCTCAAAGTCAGTCAATGAGTTTGATGCACAAGCCAACAAATTTTTTAAATGTTTTTATCAGTTCTGCTCATTACTAGCTGCCCTGACCTTTGATGCTTTCTCTCCCTATCAGAAAAACAATTAATCCATTTGTACACTGCTGTTTTCTTCATGGCATTATCCCCATAAATTTGGATTAGCATATCCCTGATTTCACTTCCACTCTTGCCAAGTTTACCAAGAAATTTAATGCTTGTTCATTGCTCTAATTCAAGTTCCAACATTTTTGCGATGGCACACAATAACACACATCAACGATAATGAATGCCACTCAGAAAGACACCGCCACATGTTGACATGAACACAGCTGTGAGACACTGATATACCAAGGTTATGAAACCTTACTCAGTTATTTGTACACGGCTGCCAATGTAAGCACATGGAAGCAAGTTCATGAACTTAATTGTCAGACCTCATATATATCAATACAGAAGGGTTTTGATGGGCATGCATGTTCACCACAAGTGTACTAATTATGGTGGGATATGGACCTGGGTCCTCTTCTGGGGTCCACTGCATTGATTACCAGGCTACTCCAGTCACCTTATTGCTGCTCTGTTAGGACTGGCCATAATAACTGCAGCTGCCATAGAGAGAGGTATGTACTGTTTGTTTCACATCTGGGGATCATCTTTTGGGATGAGAGGGCGGTCAGTGACCACTGGGGGAATATGGGATGGGAAAGCCTTCACGCATCCAATGGTCATCTGATCAGTTTGGCCATTCTTTTGGTATTAATTAGTTTTTCAAACAGGTCTAGCCCCAAATGTTTAAATGGTGCGCTGGACGTTTTGTAAAATGTTTGATTATTGCTGTAAAATATCCAAGTTCAAAGCTCACCCTAATCCCACCCAAAACATGCCTCCAACATCCCCCATGAAATTTAGATGCACTGCCAAGAAACCGCATAGAAACGGTCTAGAAAGTAGGCTTCAAAATGGCAATTTGGACGTTTTGGCAATCCAAGCGTCCACATGCTTTTATGATGTCTTTTGGATATTTTTCTTTTTTTTTTTTTTTTAAATGAGCCCCATAGTAACATAATAAATGATGGCTAATGTGTCCATCCAGTTTACCCAGTACAGTGGTTAGGGTTAAAATGGTTACACATTCATAACAGTCACTTGAGGCTTTCCCAAGCACAATCAGAATTTAATCAAAAACATATATGATCTCTCTACATGGTAGCTATGGCACCTATCACAAAATTCCCAGTGAAGAGAATGTGGCTCTCAGCCTATTATATATGTACAGTGCTCAGTATGTCTAGCAATTCCATAGAAAGAGTAGGTAGTAGTGCTAATAGTTTTGACTTACCTATATGACTTGGGTGCAGGGATGCAGTGGCATAGCGAGGGTAGGAGATGCCCGGGGGGATGACACCCCCATGCTCTTCTCTCTGCCCCCCCCCGCTCTTTCCCTACACCCCTGTTCATTCCCTGCCTCCACAACACCTTCGCGTTCTCCCTTCCCCCAATACCTGGTTAAATCTTCGCCAGCGCAAGCAGCTTCTCCGGCCGGGAGGGCGCGAGTGTGACATGGGGAGGGGGTGGAGAGGTACCAGTGCCCCCACCAAGATGGCAACTGGTGCGGTTTCTGCTCCCTCTTACTATGGCACTGCAGAGATGTCTAAGGCTCAAATTATATAGCTCAATATAAACTGACAATCTTCTTTCTTCTGGGCCAAGGTAGGATCTGATGAGATCACATTTATGAAAAGGGAATTTCTTTGTATCTCTTAAGTCAAAACATCAGCAACAGACAAGGACCAAAGAAACACAAGTGATGATTAGTTTTTCCTTCCTTTGCTCCTAAGAACCATGAAGGGTGCAATCTGACAACCTATGACCAGTGATGGGGTGGGGGAGAGGGGGGGGGGCAGGAATCTTTAGAGTGATTTCTTTTTTCCCATGAGAAGAGTAATTATTAATTGATTTTCCATCCAGAGTACCATTTTGTTCAGGGAACACAAAGAAAATGAATTTTGCTGAGTTTCTTTGCAGGAATTTTTCCATCTCACACATCTACAGTTACTTCTTCAAATGAGAAGAATTGCTTATAGAGGAGTTCACAGAGTCCTAAAAAGAGGAAAGAAGTGCCCAAGAGAAAGGATATCAAGGAGAAGTAATCCCATATCCTACTGTTTTGTTGTGTATATTTTTTTTTTACATAGCAACATAGTAGATGATGGCAGATAAAGACCCCAATGGTCCATCCAGTCTGCCCAACCTGATTCAATTTAAATTTTTTTAAATTTTTTCTTCTTAGTTATTTCTGGGCAAGAATCCAAAGCTCTACCCGGTACTGTGCTTGGGTTCCTACTGCCGAAATCTCCGTTAAAACCTACTCCAGCCCATCTACACCCTCCTAGCCATTGAAGCCCTCGCCAGCCCATCCTCCACCAAATGGCCATATACAGACACAGACTGTGCAAGTCTGCCCAGTACTGGCCTTAGTTCAATTTTTAATATTATTTTCTGATTCTAGATCCTCTGTGTTCATCCCACGCTTCTTTGAACTCAGTCACAGTTTTACTCTCCACCATCTCTCTCGGGAGCACATTCCAGGCATCCACCACCCTCTCCGTAAAGTAGAATTTCCTAATATTGCCTTTGAATCTACCACCCCTCAACCTCAAATTATGTCCTTTGGTTTTACCATTTTCCTTTCTATGGAAAAGATTATGTTCTATGTTAATACCCTTCAAGTATTTGAATGTCTGAATCATATCTCCCCTGTCTCTCCTTTCCTCTAGGGTATACATATTCAGGGCTTCTAGTCTCTCCTCATACGTCTTCTGGCGCAAGTCTCCTATCATTTTCGTCGCCCTCCTCTGGACCGCTTGAAGTCTGCTTACGTCCTTCGCCAGATACGGTCTCCAAAACTGAACACAATACTCCAAGTGGGGCCTTACCAATGACCTGTAGAGGGGCATCAACATCTTCTTCCTTCTACTGACTACGCCTCTCTTTATACAGCCCAGCATCTTTATGGCAGCAGCCACTGCCTTGTCACACTGTTTTTTCGCCTTTAGATCTTTGGACACTATCACCCCAAGGTCCCTCTACCCGTCCGTGCATATCAGCTTCTCTCCTCCCAGCATATATGGTTCCTTCCTATTATTAATCCCCAAATGCATTATTCTGCATTTCTTTGCATTGAATTTTAGTTGCCAGGCATTAGACCATTCCTCTAACTTTTGCAGATCCTTTTTCATATTTTCCACTCCCTCTTTGGTGTCTACTCTGTTACAAATCTTGGTATTATCTGCAAAAAGGCACACTTTTCCTTCTAACCCTTCAGCAATGTCACTCAAACATATTGAACAGGATTGACCCCAGCACCGAACCCTGAGGGACTCCACTACTCACCTTTCCTTCCTCCGAGCGACTTCCATTAACCACCACCCTCTGGCGTCTGTCCGACAGTCAGTTTCTAACCCAGTTCACCACTTTGGGTCCTAACTTCAGCCCTTCAAGTTTGTTCAACAGCCTCCTATGAGGAACTGTATCAAAGGTTTTGCTGAAATCTAAGTAAATTACATCTAGCATATGTCCTCGATCCAGCTCTCTGGTCACCCAATCAAAAAATTCAATCAGGTTTGTTTGGCACAATTTACCTTTTGTAAAGCCATGTTGCCTCGGATCCTGTAACCCATTAGACTCAAGGAAGTAAACTATCCTTTCTTTCAGCAACACTTCCATTATTTTTCCAACAACTGAAGTGAGGCTTACTGGCCTGTAGTTTCCTGCTTCATCCCTGTGACCACTTTTATGAATAGGAACCACATCCGTTCTCCTCCAATCCCCAGGAATCACTCCCGTCTCCAGAGATTTGTTGAACAAGTCTTTAATAGGACTCGCCAGAACCTCTCTGAGCTCCCTTAATATCCTGGGATGGATCCCGTCTGGTCCCATTGTTTTGTCCACCTTCAATTTTTCAAGTTGCTCATAAACACTCTCCTCCGTGAACAGCGCAGAATCTACTCCATTTTCTCGTGTAACTATGCCAGACAATCTCGGTCCTTCTCCAGGATTTTCTTCTGTGAACACAAAACAGAAGTATTTGTTTAGTACATTTGCTTTTTCCTCATCACTCTCCACATATCGGTTCCCTGCATCTTTTAGTTTAGCAATTCCATTTTTCATCTTCCTCCTTTCACCAATATATCTGAAAAAATTTTTGTCTCCCTTTTTTACATTTTTAGCCATTTGTTCTTCCGCCTGTGCTTTCGCCAGACGTATCCCTCTCTTAGCTTCTTTCAGTTTCATCCTGTAGTCCTTTCTGCACTCCTTCTTTCTTAAATGCCTGCAGAGCCTAAAAGATGAATGGATTGGTAACTGATTCATGTAAAATGTTCAACTAGGCCTTACATACTGAACTTAAAAAAAAAAAGAAATAAGGTCCAGGTGTGGTGCTTATATGCTAAATCATGGCACACCTAGGGCATGTGACACCCAGGGCCAATCATTTTTTAACACTCCCTCATATAAAAAAAAATATTTTTAGTAACCCCCCCACCCCCCTTGGTGTGCCACTGCCTGAGGAAGGGGATTTTGATTTCCAAAAATTAGTAAAAAAATGTATTAAAATAAAAATATTACCTTATTTCCATTTTCTGTTTATAAATGTTTATCAATACAGCTACAATGCCACTTTATTTTAAAGCAGCAGAAAAAAAATATATTTTTTCTACCTTTTGTTATCTTTGGTTTCTGCTTTCCTCATCTTCTCTTCACTCTCCATTCTATCCACCATCTGCCCTCCTTCTCTGTCCCTTCCATTTTTCTCTGTTTCTATTCCCTCCCCCATGCTCTGGCATCTCTCTCTTCTCCTTTCCTTCCCTCCTTCCCACCCTAACTCACCCCATGGTCTGGCATCTGCTTCCATTTCCCATGCCCTGGGATTTCTCTCCTCTCTTCACCTTCTATCTCTCCCTCTCCCTCCATGATCTGGCAACTCCTTTCCCTCCTTCTCTTCCTTCATGATGGTCTAGCATCTCAATCTCCTTCCCTTCCTTCCCCCATGCCCTAGCATCTCTTTCCTCCCCTTCCATATCGCCCTCCCCCTCCATACTCTGACATCTCCTCTCCTTCCTTTCTCTCCCTTCCCAGCAGTCTGGCATCTCTGTCACCTTTCCTTCCCTCCCCTCATACCCTGGCATCTCACATTCCCTTCCATCTCTCCCTACCCCTCCATGCTCTTGTATCTCCTCTCTTTCCTTTCCTTCCCACCTTTCTCCCTGGTATGGCATCTTCTTTCCTTCCATCCTTCCTTTCCCTACCTCCCTCCCTTCCTTTCCCATAGTCTGGTATCTCTCTCTACTCTCCCTTCCATGATCTTCCTTCCCCCTTCCTCCCTCCCTCTCCCCAATTAGGTACAGCATGTCTCTCCCCCTCCTTCTTTTTTACCTACCAGTCAACAGTACAACATTCAGAACTCACTGCTCTTGCTGGCATCGGACCTTCCTTTCTGCTGGGTCATACCTACTTCCTGTTCCTATGAAGGCAGGACCCGGTAGAATGGAAGGCCCGATGCTAACAGAGCAAAAAATTCTGAATGCTGCCACCGCCAGAAGAAGTTCCCAGAGTCAGACCATGATGTCGGTCCTTACTTGGAGCACCCTCTTATGGGCTGCACCTGGGGCTGACTGCCCACCTGCCCCCCCCCCCCTTGGGGCACTGTGTTAACTAAATAACTCTAATATTCAACACTATTTTATGAACTTTATCCAGTTAAGATGGAGCACATAAATGGCTGTCCTACAGGATAATTTATCCAGTTAACTTTAAAGTACCATGTCCTATATAATAAAACCCTAGCCGCGCATGCACACTTACCTGCGTGTTTCCGTGATCTCTGATCTCTGATCAGTAGGTCCGTGGCAAGCAGGAGTGCGGATGCAGCGGCCAGACAACTCAGAGAAACAGCACAGCCGCCGACTCCCTCCTCCCGCCCTCACTCACTGCCCAAACCACCACCGCCAAAGCCTCCTCCTTCTGGCCGGCTCACTCACCTTTAAATTAAGAGAAAAGCGATGCACCGCGCTAACGCTGGCCTCGCCATCTTCTGTCCACTGTGGCCTGCCCTCTCTGACTACTTCCTGTTTCCGCTAGGGTTGGCCACTGTGGATAGAAGATGCCAAAGCCAGCGGTAGCGCGGTGCAGCGCTTTTCTATTAATTTCAACGCGGCGGCTGGGAAGGGGGCAGCGGAAAATGCCGATGCTGCACAGGGAAGGACGGGAAATACTGCTGCTTCACAGGCAAGTGTGTGTCGGGGGAAGAAATGCTGATGCTGCACAGGGAAGTGTGTGTGTGGTGGGGAAATGCTGCTTCTACACAGGGAAGGCCGGGAAATGCTGCTGCTGCACAGGGAAGTGTGTGTGTGGTGGGGAAATGCTGCTTCTGCACAGGGAAGGCCGGGAAATGCTGCTGCTGCACAGGGAAGTGTGTGTGTGGTGGGGAAATGCTGCTTCTGCACAGGGAAGGCCGGGAAATGCTGCTGCTGCACAGGGAAGTGTGTGTGTGTGTGGGGGGGAAAATGCTGCTTCTGCATAAGGAAGGCCGGAAAATGCTGCTGCTGCACAGGGAAGGCCGGGAAATGCTTCTGCTGCACAGGGAAGTGTGTGTGTGGTGGGGAAATGCTGCTTCTGCACAGGGAAGGCCGGGAAATGCTGCTGCTGCACAGGGAAGTGTGTGTGTGGGGGGTGGGGGGGAAAATGCTGCTTCTGCATAGGGAAGGCCGGAAAATGCTGATGCTGCACAGGGTACTGTATGTGTGTGGGGGCAGGACCTCAGGAAAGGAAGGGGGGTAAGGGAAATGCTACTGCTGCACAGGGAAGTGGTGTGGGGGGAGGGAATGCTGCTGCTGCACAGGGAAGTGGGTGGGGGATCGAAATGCTGCTGTACAGGGAAGTAGGGTGGGGTATGCTGCTGCACAGGGACATGGAGGGGGAGGGAATGCTGCTGTGGCTGCTGCACAGGGAAGTGGAGGGGAAAGAAAGACAGACATCTAGCACCCGTTAATGTAACAGGCTAAAATACTAGTTCAGTGTATAAGTTGGATAAATATCCTGATGAAGTTAACTGAATAGCTTATTTGGTTAAATTTAGCTGGATATTTTACTGCTGATTAGTGTATGTCCATGCATTCACCTCTTTAACATCACACACATCAGCTCATGCTCAATTATAAGTGAAGGAAATTATCTCACATATTTTATTTAAGCAAAATGAAACTTACCATGCAAAGCAATGCATTTTCCATTTACTGTAATCTCTCTCTCTTTTTTTTTTTGTTATCTGTTTATGAGGATTAAGTTCAGGGGTGAGAACAGCTGGGTCTCTGTCTGACTGCCCTTTTCTCTCTGTCTAAGTGCTTCCTCAGGTCATCCGACTCAGCTGCAAATGAGTCTCTTACTGAAGAACTATTATATGAAGATGAAATTGAAAGGGAAAGCTGGAAATTAAAAACTTACCCTCAGGCTTTTTTTTCAGAGTGCAAAGTATTACACTGGAAATGGGAAACAAGTCTGTCAGCAGAATGGACTAGGGATGTGAATTCATTTGAAATGACATGGGGAATGACAATGATACCTCCCACGCCATTTCATGTTTTTTTAAGCCCTGAACAACAAGATAAAACTACAATTTCATTTTTCCCAGTGTCAATAATATATACTAGAGAATGAACGGTGGCTATTACCCGCGGCTAACCCGCCGAAATGGTGTGTGTGTGGGGGGGGGAAGTGCTTACTGCGGGTACGGGGACAAAACCATCCACCGTCCCTTGGAATGGCCTTGTCCCCACAGTTAAGGGAGGGAACACGCGCGGCCCCCTCCCTCCTTCCTACCTACCTGAATCTATCTATTTCCCTCCCTTCCCTTTACCTTTGCGGTATGTTTTAAGATTGAGTAACTTGTTCAAAGCCGTCAGAGCCTGCTTGCAAGCTTCTCTGACTGGAGCTAAAACTGCTGCGGCCAGCTATAAAAAAGCCTACCACGGCTTCGTAAAAGGGGGGGCGGGGTAATTTTTTAATTGGTTGAATTGGCGCTGTAAATTGAACAGTGCCATTAAATATCAATTAATTTGCAGGTAGGTGTCTACACTGAAGAGCCTACCCAGAAAGTAGGTATGGTTAGGGGCGGAGTTTAGGTATGGATTGAGTTAGGCACTGGTAGCCACCGGTATTTTAGGCCAAGAAAAACCTAGCCTAACATATCGGCGCCTAAGATGTAAACAACTACTAGGGCATAGTAAAATTTAGGTGCAATTCTGCAAATGGCTCCTAACTTTGAATAAGATCAATACACCGTATACCAGGGGTGTCCAACCTTTTGGCTTCCCTGGACCGCATTGGCTAAAAAAATTTTTTCTGGGGTCACAAAAACGCGCAAACACTGCAGCAAAACAGAGGAGGGAGCCGGCAAGATGGTAAACACCCAGGGGCAGCAGAGGAAAATACTGCATCGCCCTCGACCACACAAAATACTTCACGGGCCGCAGGTTGGACACCCCTGGTGTATACAAGCTGAATGGGAAATATTAATCTAAACACAAAACCCATCCAATAGAAAAATAAGCCACGATGAGGACAAAATTCAAAGTTCAATAAACCACAGCAGTCAAACTTAAAGATGGAGAAAAAATCTCAGTGTCATCAGGGATATAGACAGCAGCTGATATCCCACAGACTAACCTGTTTCAGTTAGAATGTTGAAGCAAGAAAACACATCCCAGGTCAGAAAAACTCCATTGGTTCTGTTTACTTGTTCTAAATTTCTCTAAACATTATATTTTGTAAAGTACAAAGTATACAGAGCAAAGAATTTATCTGTCTGGGGTGCACCGCATTATGGTGCCGAACAGAGGGTAGCAGAGTTCTAGATGCTGGATCATACACAAAAATCTTCGCGGTCAATGACCACCACTGAAATTAGATTTTCCAGCTCCACAAAATGAGATTCCCAACAGGGCCCCTGTTTCGACTCAGCTTCATCAGGGAAATTGAGCAAAACTTATTCTGCTTTACAATCTGTTACAAAAACTGAGGTCTTTTCTCCATCTTTAAGTTTGATGGCTATGGTTTATTGAACTTTGAATTTGGTCCTCATCATGGTTTACTTTTCTATTGGACGGTTTTTGTGTTTAGATTAATACCTAACTTTGAATGACATGCGTTAGGTGCCATTTTGCTAGGCATATACCAAGTTAGGTGCTGTTTACAAAATCAGGCTCAAACAGTTCCTAGCTAGCTATCGTTGCCTCTATTTAATAAAGGCAATATATGCTGCACCTGATTTGCAGTAGGCATAATACCATGCTTGTATGAACTCCTAAGAACAGACACATACATTATTACAGCCTTATCCCATGAAGTCCTGCAGGGCTCAATCTTGGCTCTTGACTTTTTCAATATTTTGGTCATGCTTGTTCAGAGCTTCTGAATGAGCTGGCACCTATGCACAGATGTCATCCAGCTAAGGCCTTTGCCCATCTTCCTAAATGACTGACTGAGTGCAATTTCAGGAGAACACTGCAGATCAGAAAGAATACAAAACCACGTAAATCTTCAGATCAATTTATAGTTGCTAACAGCAAAGGTACACTTTCATAAAAGCCCAACATGGCCATGTTTCACCAAGACAGGCTGCAACAGGGGCACTCTATAAAATAACAATTATATAAAAACCATATAAAATAAAAAAATATATATAATTTATAGTAAAAATCAACCAATGAAATAAAAAAGAGAAATAACTGATAAGCCATTTTTAATACCAGAACAATCATAACAAACTTCCAAATTGCATAATTTATATGAACACATTCAAATAAAACGCTAGCGTCTATATGAATCCATAATAGAAATGGAGGAAAAATGAAAGAAGTAATCCCTGGCACCTGCCCAGAGAGGTTTACTGTTTGTAAAGAGAAACAATTCACACACATCTTAAAAATGAACAAGAAAAACGAAGAACAAATTAGCGTTCCCTACAATTGCTCTTGGCTAGGGAAATTCTTTGCTATCATACTTGTATGATGTAAGCGTTCAGTCCATTACTGCTGTGACTTACAGCTCTGTAATCATTTTGAGCCCATATAAATATAAACAAATCATATCAATTATACAGATGCATGCTCATCAAAAAGCAGACCTGCTGAATGCGATGGGTGTTTCCCTATGACATTTATAAAATATAATGTTTTGCTAACAAGCAGATGAGCTTTGCTCAAGCATGCAAATGTCAAGGAGCAAAGCACCTAGCAACCAGTTTGCAAGGCATTTTCCACATGCAGATTGGACTCCAGGACCACAGAAGTAAATGTGTCTCCTTGTGCTTAAAGATAACACAGAGATTCTGCCTGCGTCATTTGAGTTTGTTCACTAACCTTTTGTAAGTAATCACACTAACAATGTACCCTGGAAAAATTAATGATGCATCAAAAGATAGATTAAGAACCTTCCATTATTAATCATCCCTGTTAGCCTGGGAACATATGGCCTGGGAACATATGGCCATTTTGAGAATGATTTATATAAGGAGATTATGTTATATTTATTATTTAGTAGCATATTATTTACCTTTTTTCTCTCATTTTGCTATTTGTACTTAATAAGCCTTTTATCAGCATGCTGTACTCTGAACACACATTTGAAGAATTAGATTTCTCAGAATTCAGGGTAACAGTGTGCATATTTGTTGCTTTTCTGCTGTTGTATATATAATGGTATTATAATACTTTAACAACTCAAAATAAAGGAGGCTATAATATATATCAAACTTAGATTTTTCAATCTAAACTAAACTAAACTAAACCTTAGGTTTATATACCGCATCATTTCCACAATCGTAGAGCTCGGCACGGTTTACAAGAGTTGAGAGAGAAAGGAAACTCCAAAGAGGTTAAAGGGAATAGTGAGAAGGATATTTGGGGGGCTTAGGAGGCCAAAGAAGGGGTAAGTGTTACATTTTTGAAAAAAGCCAGGTTTTCAGATGTTTGCGGAAGAGTTGGAGGGAGCTCAGGGGGGAGGTAAGGTTGTTCCAGAGCTCAGTGAATCTGAAGGGGAAGGAGGTCCCTAGTTTTCCTGCAAAGGAAATGCCTTTTAATGAAGGAAAAAATAATTTAAGTTTGTGAGTGGGTCTGGTGGTATTAAGATTTAAGGAGTTCCAGGAGAGTGGGATGAAGGGAGGGAGGATGCCATGAAGGATTTTGAAAGTTAGACAGGTGCATTTAAAGTGGACCCTGGCAATAATCGGGAGCCAGTGAAGCTTGGACAGGAGCGGTGATACATGGTCAAATTTACTTTTTGCGAAGATGAGCTTGGCCGCGGCATTCTGGATCCGCTGGAGTCTACGAAGGTTTTTCTTGGTAAGGCTTAGATAGATTGAGTTGCAGTAGTCCAGTCTGGACAGGATGATAGATTGGACGAGAACGGTAAAGTGATTTT
Source organism: Geotrypetes seraphini (assembly GCF_902459505.1). Taxonomy (NCBI): domain Eukaryota; kingdom Metazoa; phylum Chordata; class Amphibia; order Gymnophiona; family Dermophiidae; genus Geotrypetes; species Geotrypetes seraphini. Next base: position 307,125,073 of record NC_047086.1, on the reverse strand, counting down.
TGATGGAAGTAGGATCTTACTTTCCTCAGCATGTGAAGGCTGAAAAAGCATTTTTTAGCCAAGGAATTGAGGTGATCGTTGAAGGACAAAGTGGAGTCGATGATGATGCCCAGAACATTGCTTGAGGACTCCAGCTGCAGAGTGGAGCCAGATGAAAGGGGGATGGAGGTTGGAAGTTGGTCTAGTTTAGGGCCAAGCCAGAGTAGTTTAGTTTTGGACTCATTCAGTTTCATTTTGACAGTATGGGCCCAGGACTGGAGGTTCGATATACAGGAGGATATGTTCTCCGAGAGGTTGGTAAGGTTAGGTTCAGTCTCGAGGAGGACTAGGATGTTGTCAGCATAAGTGTAAATTGTTTCTAGGGGGGATAGATGGAGGAGTTTAAGGGAGGACATATAGATGTTAAACAGAATAGGAGAAAGAGGAGAGCCTTGTGGGACTCCACACGTTGGGTGCCAGGGAGGAGATGAGGTGCCATTCATGTTGACGGTATAAGAACGAGAACGTAAGAATTTTGAGAACCAGTCTAAGACTGTGGAGTTGATGCCTATCTCAGAGAGTTGGTAGACTAGGATGTCATGGTGAACAACGTCAAAAGCAGCGGAAAGGTCGAATTGAAGGTAAATTGGTCGAATTGGTAAATCTTTAAACAAAATAAAGAAAAATCTCACTAAATCCTAAAATAATTAATTATAATAGTGTAGGTGCTCAGTAAATTATAACCACCAAGTAAGCAGCAGCAGTATAATTGTCACATCATAGCAACCAACCCTAAGGTTGAAACATATTCATCTCATTACTGAAACCAGCAAAAAATATATTATAACAAAACCACTTATCTTAACGATGATGGTAAAGTTTTTCTAGTAGTAGATGTTATGAATAAATTGTAGATGATAAAGTCCAGCAAACTATGAATACTTGCTTGAAGTCCAGTGGCTGATGAATTGTGTCGCTGAAGTTAAACTTGAAACCCCCGGTGAAAAAAGTGCCCAAACAATAACAAACTTTCAAAGTGTTTTTCCTTTTCTTAACACGATTTCGTGTTTCACTTCAAAGCTTCCTCAGAAGGAAAGACCTTGCTCCTAAAAGGCAACATGCTGATTTCAAAATACAAAATACAAGTTAAAAATAAAAGACATTAAAACAAAATACTTAGCGGCAGCTACCATGCTGGAGAAACCACAAGGTCCCCAGATGCCGAAGTTCCAACTGACAATACATATTAGGGTTGCAGAAAGATTAAAGATTTTAATTGTGATTAATCACATGAATAGATAAGATATTTTTAAACACTCTAAACATGCAGCCCTACTATAAAATACAAATTAGTTTGATGAAATGGGTATGCTGTTTTATCTTCTGACTCAAAGGATGATTCCATCAAGTAGCCATAAATTCATGGCCTAATATTTGTTGCTGGTAGCTTATTTCCAAAAAATTATAGGTTTTCAACATGCCACAAACTTGAATAGGAAAAAAGTTATCCAAAAGCAAGAAGGATTTTTTTTTGTTTTACCTTAGGGCTCCTTTTACTAAGCTGCGCTAGTGGTTTTAGCATCAGCATTGAGCTGACATTAGTTCTAGCAACATAGCATGGGTTTAGCGCAAGCTAATATTCTGCGTGCGCTAAAAAGGCTATCGCAGCTTTGTAAAAGGAGCCCTTATTCTCTGGTTTCTGCTTTCATCTTCTATTCACTCTCATCCTTCTATCCTTGTCCTCTCTCTCCCCTCCTGTATGGTGCCTTCCCTCTATCTTCTTTCCATCCACTGTCTGCCCTTATTCAATGCTCCTTTCATCCAGCGTCTTATCTACCTACTGTAATCATTGTCAGTCCGTAATGTCCATGTAAACATATATATTGTCTTGTTTAATGACGAATGTTTGTATATCCCACATTTAAAAATTTTATTGTAAAACCACTTAGCAATCTAATAAGCGGGATAACAATTTTTAATAAAACTTGGCAACTTTGTTCTCTGGGCATTTTTTCCCCCTTTTTGGGCTGGCCCCGCTCTTTTTTCCACTTTCTTTTGTCAGTCTATCAGTTTTATCTTTCCATTCCTTTGCTACATTTGTCTGACAGTAATCTTTCCTTGTAATGTTTTTTCTGTTTATATCTGCCCATTTGATTTTACCCTGATTCTTCCTTTCTTTCACCCTGTGGACATTAGTCCCCTTTTCACCTCAAATCTATCCACCTGCTATTCCCATCTCTCTCTCTCCACTCTCCAGCACTCCCATTGCTGCCTCTCTCTCTCCTTCTCCAGTCTACTATCACCCCACTCTCTAGTCCTGCATTTCCAGTCTCTGTACTCATCCTCTCAGCCCCCACTTATCCTCCAGTGCCTCTCATCTCCTCACCATCTGGTCATGTCCTAGACATCTTCTGTTGCTCTCCTTCTCCCTTACCCTTTCTCTTTTCTGCTGTTTCCCCCACCCCCTAGGCCCAACCATCTTCTACTCTGCTCTAGTCTCCTTCAGGCCCATGCATCTTCTGCTTTGTTCCCCTCCTCCCGACCCATCCATCTTCTACTATTTTCTCCAGTCCTTGAGTGCCATCCATCTACTGTTCATTTGTTATTTTTCTCCACATCCACCATCATTCACTATGCATCCCTAACTTTCCTTTCCAGTCTCTCCATGTGTCCTTGTTTCTGTCCCTATACCCCTCCCCATGTTCAACATCTGTGTCCTCATCCCTCCCCCGTGTCTAAATTGCCTCACAATGTGGTTCACCTTGTTGCCTTGCCTTTTGCGTAGCCTTGCCATGAGCCCTGGTGAGTACATCACAACTGAAATTGGCAACAAAGCTTTCTCCTATACCTTGGTGGTGCTATGCTCGCACACCTATGTTGAGAGCAGGGTGATCCAGCAGAACCTAGCTGAATACATGCATATGGGGCTGGGGGGGTGGGGGGCTGGCCCTTCTCCTAGCCTATGTAGCCAACAAGTTCTCCATGTGCAGCAGCCATGCCCCGGGACTATGTGAGCATTCAACTGGGTGCCACCTGTGTGAACTATAGCATTTCAGCTGCAGTAATGAATTATAGTAGCAGTTCCTATGCTGAGGTGCAGGGCAGAGCCCCGCTGGAGCCCCCAGTGGGGCCTGGGGCTCCTTCACTGCCAGACTCACTCCTGGTTCAAGGATTGAGTCTCAGCACTTTCACCTGGATCAGCCTCAGCCTCAGCCACAGTGAGAGGGCCAAAGTCATCTGGACTGATCACCAGGCAGGAAGTGCCACAGCTCTGAAACCTCCTCCATCTCACTACTGCTTGGGCTGGGGTGGCTTCTTTGCCCTGTGGTAAGGATGTGAAGCTCCACAGTTTGGCCTCTTTCAAAAAGTGTGGATGAAGTCTGGTATCTTTCCCCCCCTCCTTCCCCCAACAATCCTGGAGGCCACTGGCAGCATCAGCACTGGAAACAAGTTGCTTCAGCCAGCACCGAAAGCATTCCCTTGGTTGTTCTTCAGTATCTCTTCTCTCTTGTTACATAGAAACATGATGGCAGATAAAGGCCAAATGGCCCATCTAGTCTGCCCATCCACAGTAACCATTATCTCTTTCTCTCTTTGAGAGATCCCACGTGCCTATCCCAGGCCCTTTTGAATTCAGACACAGTCTCTATTTTCACCACCTCTTCTGGGAGACTGTTCCACGCATCTAGCACCCTTTCCATAAAAAGTATTTTCTCAGATTACTCTGAAGCCTATCACCTCTTAACTTTATCCTATGCCCTCTCATTGCAGAGTTTCCTTTCAAATAAAAGAGACTCAACTCATGCACATTTATATTATGTATTAGGTATCTAAACGACTCTATCATATCTCCCCCCTCTCCCGCCTTTCCTCCAAAGTATACAGATTGAGATCTTTAAGTCTGTTCCCATATGCCTTATCACAAAGACCACACACCATTTTAGTAGCCTTCCTCTGGACCGACTCCATGCTTTTTATATATTTTTGAAGGTGCAGCCTCCAGAATTGTACACAATATTCTAAATAAGGTCTCACCAGAGTCTTTTACAGAGGCATCAATACCTCCTTTTTCCTACTGGCCATACCTCTCCCTATGCAACCTAGCATCCTTCTAGCTTTCGCCGTCAACTTTTCAACCTGTTTGACCACCTTAAGATCATCACATACAATCACACCCAAGTCCCGCTCTTCCATTGTGCATATAAGTTCTTCACCCTCTAAACTGTACTGTTCCCTCGGGTTTTTGCAGCCCAAATGCATGACCTTGCATTTCATAGCATTAAATTTTAGCTTCCAAATTTCAGACCATTCTTCAAGCTTAGCCAGGCCTTTCTTCATGTCATTCACACCATCTAGCATGTCTACTCTGTTGCAGATTTTGGTATCATCCGCAAAGAGGCAAATCTTACCCGACAACCCTTCAGCAATATCATTTATAAAAATGTTAAAAAGAACAGGCCCAAGAACAGAACCTTGAGGCATACCACTTGTAACATCCCTTTTCTCAAAGCAATCTCCATTGATCACTACCCTCTGTCACTTTCCACTCAACCAGTTCCTGACCCAGCCCGTCACTTTGGGACCCATCCCGAGGGCACTCAGTTTATTTATTAGACGTCTGTGTGGAACACTGTCAAAGGCTTTGCTAAAATCTAAATACACCACATCTAGCGCCAAACCTCTGTCCAATTATTTGGTCACTCAGTCAAAGAAATTGATCAGATTTGTCTGACAAGACCTACCTCTAGTGAATCCAGGTTGCCTCCAGTCCTGTAATCCACAGGTTTCCAGAAACTTGACCATTCTTTGTTTTAAAAGTGTTTCTATTAATTTGCTTTCCACAGAAGTCAGACTTACTGGCCTGTAATTCCCTACTTCTTCCTTACTTCCACTCCCTATACTCCCCTCTGGGAACTCTGCTCATCAGATAAGTCCCTCCTCTCTATGCCCTTCTCCTCTACCAACATCTCCTATTTCCATCCCTTCTACCTTGCTGTGCCACATGCTTGGAACAACCTACCTGGTTCACTACATAAGGCTCCAGACTAAAAGCCCACTCTTTAGAAGCTGCATTTAAATACTGACCCAACCACCATATCAGTGTCATTCCCATAATAGTCCCCTACCATTTTTTAGCCCCCTCGGCATGTCTATCATAATTAGATTGTAAGCTCTTCTTAGCAGGGGACTATCTCTTGCATGTACAATGTAATAATAATAATAATAATAATCAGTTTATATACCGCAAGGCCGTGAAGTTCTATGCGGTTTACAATAATTAAAAAGTACAATTGAAGAGAAATTGAAAAGAAACTAAATAGAACTAAAAAATTTAAAAATAAAAAGCCAATGACTAAAAACACTCTAATGATCTAAATGGTCCATTATAAAATCTTTGCTAATTAACTGCCTAAATATTTTGTAAACAGATATGTCCACATAGGAGTCAGTAAGCATAAGCAGTTGTTCCAAATCCTTACCCCATAATGCTGCTTGATATGAAAAAAGATTTTGATTTTTAAGTTTACATCCTTTAACAGGCGGAAAAACAAAATTCAGATGTGAGTTTCTCTTGTGTCTGTTGGTTGCAAAAGAAAAAAGCTCAATTATATATTTGGGAGATAAACCAAACAAAGCCTTAAAGCCGAAGCAACCAAACTTAAATTTCACCTGTGCCTCTATTGGCAGCCAATGCAGTACTCGATTGGAGAGTGTTATGTGATCATATTTCTTCAACCTAAAAATCAACCTGACCGCCGTATTTTGGACCATGCGTAATCGCTGCATATTCCTCTGGGATATTGCCAAATAGGCACTATTGCAGTAATTAAGCTGGCTAAGTATAAGAGAGTGCACCAAAACTCTACATGATAAAATATCAAAATACGCCTTAATGCCGAAGCTTCCAAAGAGTAAAGAAACCTTTTCTAACCAAAGAGTCCACCTGGTTCTTCATAATCAAACCCTGATCCAGTATTATTCCCAAAATCTTAATGATAGATTGAATAGGATAGCTGAATTTATTTATGATCAAAGATGTCTTGGAATCAAACGGACGTGGTGAAGCTACAAAGAACTTTGTTTTTCCTGAGTTAAGCTTTAGTTTAAAATTCAGTCATCCATGCACTTGGTAGCATTATAGAAATAATAGAAATAATAAATTGTTGTTGTGTCCCCCTCGGGAGACACAACTTCCTGTGTCCGCATAGGTGGGACACAAAAAAGGAAATGCTTCCTAGGCCACCTAAAGCAGCTTGTTTTCCTTTCTGATGCTGACAGTGGCCCACTGGATCATTGAGAGGGGGAAAAACCAGACCACACTTGGGGAAGAGGGAAGCATTTCATGCCCTGACCATTGGAACTGGGGTGGCATATGCAAAACAGTGCCACCCCCTAGTGACGTCTATGCACTTGACAGAAGGCTTAGGGCTGCACACAAGGGAACTGGGAAGCGCACTACTAGCAAGCAATCACCTCTCCCCAACCTGGAAATGCATCACCAGGTAGAAAAGCTCGTGTCTTTGTTCAGGCTGGAGACACGTGACTTCAGAACAGCAGCGAGTCCTGATCAAAAGCAGCAGATGAGGTAATTGCGTTAATCATGATTAATTTTTTAAATTGGTGTTAAAGATTTAGCAAGCTAATTGCATTAACATGCTAAATCTGCAGTCCTATATATACAGCCCTAATATACTTAGAAAATATATAAACCAATCTTTCACACCTGAAAACAGAATATGTAAGAAATATTCAACTTTATAAATTGGCAAGTTTGTTATTCTAATGATCAATTCAAATGGTTGATAATCTATAAGGTCCATATGGCAGCTCGACCCCTATGGGTAGTACCCTGAGACTATCACTAGGGGTTGCCAACACCATTTTGAAACCAATGCTGGCAGGCAGGAGTGGCTGGGGATCACTTCTGCCTCATTCCTTCCTAGACACCAGGGATTTCTCAAGGTGTCCAATGTGAAGGTGAGCAGATCTTTTTTGGAAAGGGGCTATATGTTTATTTGGGGGGGAATATCATGAAGGGGGCATTAGAAGGAGGGTTGTCATGAAGAATGGCATTGGGAAGAAGAGATATCTTAACATTTGATTTGGAGGCCTGTTTAAGATGTGCCATTTTGAGAATTCCATATGCTTTGAAAATAAGCTCCACAAAAAATGGGGAAAAGAAGTTAGGAATTTAAAACTAATATTTACCACTAGCCTCATAAATCTAGATAAGCAAATAGTAAATCTAATATTGAGCTGGTGGTGGTGAGCAAATTATTGTACTCACCACTGAAAATTATTTGCTGACATTCAAAGCCAGGTCCTGGCTGGTAAAAGGATGAATACTTCCTCACTGAGGGTGCAGTTTAGCTGCCTAACAGCAGGGGGTGTTAAACTGCCACAGCAGGTCCTGAGTCAGAGGGACAGGCTCAGAGGGAAGAAAGCTTAATTGTCCAGAAAGAGTATAAAACCAGTGAGATCACAAAGCAAGAAGCTTCCCAGGTGAGACCCTTGACCGTGAGAACTCATGAGATTGCCCCGGGAACTTGCACAGCCATATCTGATCATGGCTCCCACTGGGTAGGAATGAAGAAAAATTACTTCTGCCCCACATCGCTGCTAGACCACCAGGGATCAAAAAGTATGTTGGAGAGGGGTCCAGGAGGCAGGGGATAGGAGGGAAGCAGGGAGGTTAACAGATGGCCGGGACAGGATGCGGAAAGGATCGCTCCTGCCCGTCTCACTGCTGGACCACCAGGGCTTAAGGGATGCCTGCAGTGGGCATCGGAGGCTGGGTGCAGAGTTGGGCAGGGAGGGAAGGAAGGCTGGGTGCAAGGCAGGGTAATAAAATATAACCCCCCCCCCTCCTTATTTTATATTTGAGTAAACCTTTTTCCCCCTTTTTTGGGGCAAAAAAGGTTACCTCGGTTTATAATCAGATCAGTTTATATTCAAGTATATATGGTAGCTATTTTTAAAAATTACTGCATGAACACCTAATCGCCACCCATTTAAATAAAGGCTCACACGGTATCTCTGTGCTAACAAGTTAGTGCGTGGTAACGCAGATGCACTAACTAGTTAGCACAAGAATGTCCACTCTGCCCCTGCCATGCTCCCTCAAAAAATTATAAACATTTTTAGTGCATGTTAGTGCACACGAGAGCATCCTGCAGCACTCCATGTTAACACATCTTAATAAAAGGATATCCTATATAATAAAACTCTAAGCGCGCATGCGCATTTGAGAGTTTTGTGATTCCTGGCTCCGTAAGGTGCCTCCGTGCCGAATTCGATTTTCGAACACGGAGAAAGGCCAGAACACGGAGCAACTTCCCCCTCGACGTCACTCACCGCCAGAGTGCCGCCTCACTGCTGCCGCTGATTTGGAAGGGGGGGGCACAGGCGCACCTGCCAACATCTTCTTCTCACCCTCCTCCCTCTTGGCTGCTCACCCGCCCGCAAAGCGCTGCACAGTGCTGCCGCTGGCCTCACCGTCTTCTCTCCACTGAGGCCCGCCTTCCTCCAATGGACTCTTCTCGGCCTTTGTAAGCAGTACCGCTTCCCCAATTCCTCTTATCTCGGCGGCAGCAGCAGCAGCAGCAGCAGCAATGGTGGCCCCAGTGGTTTTCTCAGCCTTCCATCACCAAAATGGCCCTACCGGCCGAAGTTTACTTTTAAGTTAAAAGCTGCTGCGGCGGCTCCTCTCATGAGCCGCAACTGCATCGGAGAAGACTTCCGACGCAAGCGGTGATCGTGAGAGGGGCTGCCATGGCACATTTAAACTTAAAAAAAACTTCGGCCGGTAGGGCCATTTTTCCTATGATCGAGGTGGAGAGCAGGGAGGCCAGAGACTAAAACTAATCCTGCATGCTATATTGCGGCAAGGGAAGGGGGGGTGGCGGCAGGGAGCTGGCCAGACCGCAGGAAGGGAAAGGGGGGAGTAGGGGGAAATGATGCTGCTGCTGCACAGGGATATGGAGGGAAAGCAAAATACCGCTGCTATTGCTGCACAGGAAAGTTGGGGGGGGGGAGGGAAATGCTGCTGCACAGGGAAGAGGGATAGGGGCAGGGAGAAAGACAGATAGACAAAGGACAGAAAGAAAGACAGGGGCAGGTAGAAAGAAAGACAGGCAGACACATATTCTAACACCCGTTAATGTAACGGGCTTAAAGACTAGTTTATAAATATTAAGGAGAAAAGAGGAAAAACTATAAAAGTTTAGAAGTCAGGATGGGAAAGATGAATAAATAGCGTTCTAGAAAAACCCCTTGAGAGACACTCAACAAACCCAGCAGATGTAGTCATTATCTGTCATTAGATATTTGTTAAAAGGAATGCATAAAGAGCCAACGATGCAGGCAGACATCTCTCTCAGTACTCCATACACATTTTCATTAAACTGTTACTGCTGGTTGACACTGCATAGACCAGCAGGACATGGCAACACAGCTTCAGGTTGAACGAGGTCTGACGCATCCCTTTCAAACCATCCTCTATAACACAAACCACCAGGCAACTGAAAACAAGAATACATGGCAAAAATCATAATTACAACCACCACTGCTTTCAGTAGGTGTGTGCACCTAGCCTTTGAGGGTTGCTTCAATTTATTTTATATTCACAGCTCAAGGTTTTGTAACATGTAAATCTATAGAGTTTTGTGGGTTTTTTTTAACAGATTTATTAAGATTCACTGCCGGAGGGCAGCATTGTTTCAAGATCAATACTGTACAATTTTAGGCAGCAGCAATAGAAATATTGCTATTCAGTAGTGACATCTGTTTGACTCCCTTGTCCTTTTTTTTTTCCTGCCTACACACTGTTGGCTAAGCTTTTCATGAAATTGTTTCAGCGAGCTCAGATAAAAGGTAGAAAGAGGATGCTTTTAGTTGTTCTGTGTATTATTAGAGATGTGCAGCGGGGCAGCAAATGTGGTTCATTTGGAGACACATGCACAGAGTTTAAGCTGGAAACAATTCTTGGGGGGGGGGGGGGTTTCCTCTATGAATAAACTTTGTTTTTTCAATTTTATATTTATTAAATTTTTCAATATCCGTCAAGCAAAATAACAATTTTCTACTTGATGCAGAAAACGGGGAATATTCAAAGTAATATCAGTAGAATCTAATTCCACAACCTAATTACAAAAGGTGGGAGGGATGAGCTTGGATCCCCCCCAAACAAGCATTTTATTGCTCCTGGAAAGGGAGGGAAGAGAGCAGGTGGTGGTGGGGAGGTGTTGGAGGAGGATGAGAGAGGAGAGATACTGGATATGCAGGGGGCTGCAGAGAGTGCCAGGAAACCTAGCATCAGCCCTTACTCCCTCCTTCCAGAGCCAAGGATCTTCAGAGTTTTATCTCCTGCAGTTTTACCCCATCCTACCTCATGCAGTTCTTGGGCTTATTTGGGGTTCCTGGTGTCTAGTGGGACAGGAGTGATATCCACTTGCTCTCACCTTGTGTATCTGGCTCTTTAAAATAGGACTTTATTTTGACATTGTGACTTTCTACATCAATAAATGCAACTGTTTGGTTGATTTTGACATCTCGCTTGCCTTTTCTCTAATTTGATCTTTAAAATGGTTACCACAATCTCAAGCAGTAACATTGCAATATTGCTGCTAATAGTTAGACTTCAATATAAGAGCAGAGAGACTTTTGAAATAGTATAGGAATTTACATATCTTGATTTGAACATGTAGGCGGGTTAGCTGTAGGCAGGAGAGGTTGGCTATGCTTAACCCTAAAAATAATGTATTACAGTAATCTAGCTGACTAGTAATAAAAGGATGAATTAGTTTTACTAGATTATCTGCAGTCAACACAGGTATTAATTGTCACAGTAGTTATAGGTGGAGAACAGCATTTTTACTATGTGGCTTATTTGAGGTCTGATTACACTGGACAACAATTTTTTCAAAACATTTTGCTTCCTTAAAACAAACTGGTGATTATGATAGACCCCTTCAAAATAATATAATTTCAATATAATTTCCCACTGACTGTATCACGTAGGAATTTTCAGAAACATGATGGTATCTTTTATTGACTGTAACATGTTTTAATACACAAAGTTTTTGATACATTGTGATAGTTCGCTATGGCTAAAAGTGTTTTAATGCTGATTTTTGTTTGTACTCAGTGTCTGGTGAATCTCGTTGCAGTGTCCAACAATAGTCAGCCAGCTTTGATGAATTCCAGTTGCCCTGATATCTTTTTTCCCATACTGGCAATGTCCTGCTAAAACCTTTCGCCATGTTCATCGCTGACTGCACCAAGATTTGTGGGAAAGAAGTGCAAGTGTGACTGTAGAAAGTGCATCTTCAGTGGCATGTTGCACTTCAAGATTTTGTATGCTCTAAGAAGTTTGTCAACCAGTTGAATATAACTACCAAGAAAAATCTCAACGACATCCTTTATGTTCAAATCTATTTTATTAAGCAACAGTAAATACAACAGCCATAACAACCATGGTATGCAATTTCAGCAAACATCCGCGGAGGACTGGACTCTTATGTCCTCCCCGGACCCACCATACCCCCACCCCCCGACAGAGAAGCCCCTTCCCCACACCCACCCCTCCCCATCCCCCCACAGATACAGAAAACTCGTAAGCAGGAAACAGCAGGTACACCTAGAAGCACAGTTTCAGAGGTGGAGTCTATTCAAGACCCGGCTATGACTCTCAGGAGTCAAAATGTTCAAATATGGAGTCCAAGTGTGAACAAAGTCTCTGCTTAATGCTTTCCAGGTGATTTTCTCTGGCCCAACTAACAGATCTTGAAATCTCTCATCATTGATGACGTTCTGTGGACCAACACAAATTCCTTCCTTAATCTTGGCGTCAGTTATTCTTGGAAACATCTGTCTTAGACAAAGAAAATCTTTGCCTTCCTTGTTCATCACTTTTAAAAATTTTTCATCAATCCAAATTTTATGTGAAGAGGAGGCAAAAATATCTTTGTTGGGTTAAGTGGTTCAGGTATCACATTTTTCTGTCCTGGAACCAAATTCTTATGGAATGGCCAGTTCTTTTGAATGTAATGCAACTCCTTAGCATGGCTGTACCATTCACAAATAAAACAACAGTACTTGGTATATCCAAGCTACATTCCAAGTAGCAAAGCTACTACTTTAAGATCACTGCATATGTTCCAATTGTACTTTGTGTACTAGATAGGCTTTAACAGCAGTTCCATGTTTTCATATGTTTCTTTCATGTGTGCAGCTTAACCAATAAGTATCAACAGGTAGACATTGCCATTGTGTAACAAAACAGTCTTGAGGTTTAACATTGATGAATCAATAAAAAGATGCCACTCCTGTGGGTCATGCGTACAATCCAAAGCTGTGAACAACCCTTCAACATCAATGCAGACACAGGTTTTCAACCTGTGCAAGAAAGTGAAAAAATGTCTTTTTTTAAAAATATTCTTTATTCATTTTCAAAATTACATTAAGTGTAAAATATATTCATTCACAGTAACAATAAATATATCACTTATAAACAATCATTGGTACATTATATAAATTTTTATCCCTTCCCCTTTCCCATATCTTTCCCTTCCCATCCATATCTTCCATTATTATATAATACTAGCTGATGCCCCGGCGTTGCATGGGTATTTAATTATAGCAATAACACTGTAAATGGATTCAAATAAAGATACTTTATAGCGGTGAATGAAATTATTTTTTTACAGCTTTATGAAAAGTACAATATTCAAATTATAATGTGAAATATTTGACAAAATGAATACAATACAACAAACACAAAACTTGATTAGAAACAACATATTTAGTTTCACCTCCAGGAGCAAGAACATATAAATTCTTGGGTGAAGAGACCCCCCAGAACATATCACCCCAGGTAGTGAGGGATCTGCATACCAAGTTTCGTTCAAATCGGTCAAGCCGTTTTTGATGTACTGTGAGAATGGCAGCTGTTTACATTTTTTGCATTGACACGATTGGGTGAAATCTGATTTTCTGTTTGTAGCTCCGCCCACGTGTGCAGGAGGGCCGCGAGACCCCCAGAACATATCACCCCAGGTAGTGAGGGATCTGCATACCAAGTTTCGTTCAAAGCGGTCAAGCCGTTTTTGAATTACTGAGAGAATGGCAGCTTTTTACTTTTTTCCATTGATATGAATGGGTGAAATCTGATGTTCTGTTTGTAGCTCCGCCCACATGTGCAGGTGGGCCGTGAGACCCCCAGAACATATCACCCCAGGTAGTGAGGGATCTGCATACCAAGGTTCGTTCAAATTGGTCAAGCCGTTTTTGAATTACTGTGAGAATGGCAGCTTTTTACATTTTTTCCATTGACATGAATGGGTGAAATCTGATGTTCTGTTTGTAGCTCCGCCCACATGTGCAGATGGGCCGCGAGACCCCCAGAACATATCACCCCAGGTAGTGAGGGATCTGCATACCAAGTTTCGTTCAAATTGGTCAAGACGTTTTTGAATTACTGTGAGAATGGCAGCTTTTTACTTTTTTTCCATTGACATGAATGGGTGAAATCTGATGTTCTGTTTGTAGCTCCGCCCACGTGTGCAGGTGGGCTGCGAGACCCCCAGAACATATCACCCCAGGGAGTTGGAATTACTGTGAGAATGGCAGCTTTTTACATTTTTTCCATTGACATGAATGGGTGAAATCTGATTTTCTGTTTGTAGCTCCGCCCACGTGTGCAGGTGGGCCGCGAGACCCCCAGAACATATCACACCAGGTAGTGAGGGATCTGCATACCAAGGTTCGTTCAAATCGGTCAAGCCGTTTTTGAATTACTGTGAGAATGGCAGCTTTTTACATTTTTTCCATTGACATGAATGGGTGAAATCTGATTTTCTGTTTGTAGCTCCGCCCACGTGTGCAGGAGGGCCGCGAGACCCCCCAGAACATATCACCCCAGGTAGTGAGGGATCTGCATACCAAGTTTCGTTCAAATCGGTCAAGCCGTTTTTGCGTGATCGCGGCACATACACACACACACACATACATACATACACACATACATACCTCCGATTTTATATATATATAGATATGTAATAATAAAAATACCCCCCCTCCCTATATCCTGAACTGATAATTAAAAGGGAAATAATTTTACTTAATCCTTACAATATTTTGTTAATGGTTTCCACACATCCTGAAACTTCTTAAAGTATCCCCTTTGTAAAGCAATAAATCTTTCCATTTTATAGATATGGCATGAAGAATTACACCAAAAGTTATAATTTAATCTCCTCCAATCCTTCCAATTATATGTAATTTGCTGAATGGCAACCCCAGTCATTATTAGTAGTAATTTATTGTTGTTAGCAGAAATCTGACTTTTTGCTCTCATTTCCATACCAAATATCACAGTATCATAAGATAATGCCACTGGGTTATCTAATAAATTATTAATTTGGTCCCAAATTGATTTCCAAAAATTCATAATATATGGGCAATGAAACAATAAATGATCTAAAGTTCCTACTTCCAGATGACAATGCCAACATCTATTAGACAAAGAACTATCTAATTTTTGTAACCTAACAGGGGTCCATAACACTCTATGCAACCAAGTTTGTCTCATAGATGCCGACATCGTACATTTCATCCTCCAAGACCAAATTCGTGGCCATTGAGATGCAGTAATTTCATGCTTAATCTCAATGCTCCAAATATCTTTTAAACCAGTTTTTAATTTTTTTTTATTAAATCCACTTAACACTTTGTACCACTGGATTCAAGCATAGTACCATTAGAAATAACATCATCCAATATTCGTATTCCTGCTACCATCCAGTGCTTCCAGACTAGTCTCTCTCCACCAATTTGGATTTTGGAGTTTACCCATATAGACTGTTTTGTAGATTTATAAATTGGAATAGAACATTGCAAAAAGTCTTAGAACCTTCTCAAGGCCTCATTTGAAACTCCTCCCCTTACTTCTTAGAATCCTTTTGGCGTCAGGGAAACTTGAATGCCATCAAAATTCTTTATATTTATTTTCCTTCACCATTCTGTATTAGAATCCATATCAGTTTAATTTTAAACTATTCTAATCATTCCAATACAGTTATTCCCTCAATTACAGTAGCCATCTTGGTATCCATTAAAGTATATGAAGAAAATAAATTTCCTATATTTCCTTTAAATCCAAACTTTTCACTCTCGTATAAACAACTAAAAAAAAACAAACAAACCCCTATCAATTTCCTAAATATTTACTTCCATAAATAAATTAAACTCTAAATCATAGGTGTTTCTTGTGATGATAAAAATTCCTTAAGCTTCTCTGGGTCATCAAATTGATAAAATTTTTCCTTGTAAGTAACTCTCATTACTGCAGGGTAATACAGTCCATATTTAGCTCCCATATCCTTCAAAGGTTGTCTATATTGTAAGAACTTTTTCCTAATTTGAACAGTCTCTTTTGCAAAGTCCTGTAGAATGATAATTTTGGAATCTTTATATTTTACTTCTTTAACTTCTTTTGATGCTCTTAAAATTTCCAATCACAATTCTTGGCTTATCATTATTTTGACTTCTTCTCATTCCAATCCTATGTGCTTTCTCTATTTCTAATGGAACTTTTATTTTAAGTGGTAGAATTTTTGGAATTACTTCTTCCAAAAAGGCAATCATATCCTTCCCTTCAGCTCCTTCCTTTAATCCAAGTATTCTTAAATTTTGATTTCTAGATCTGTTCTCCATATCAATCATTTTTTTATTTAAGTCCATTAAGATATTATGATCTTCTTTATTACTTTGTTGTATGTGCTCAATTTTTTCTATTCTATTTTCTATCTTATCCATTTTATTAGTTAATATATCAAATTTGCTGTTCATAATGTTCATTTCTTGTTTCATTTCTATCATATTCAAATTTATCTTCCTCATTTCTTCCAGTACCTCAATTATATCCAAGGCATCCATAGGCAGAGGTATCTCACTGGACTGTAGATCTTCTTTTAGTCTTTTTGTTTTTCCTGTTGACTTAGAATGAGATTCTGGTATCTTCTGTTTGCTTGAAGACATTTTCTCTTGTTTGAGTTAAATTAGAAGAAATATCTGTTAATTAATTCAAATAAAAATTGCTCATGGGAGGGAGCTCAGCCGTTAGCCTGCCATCTACTCGGCTCCAAGTTCCGGAATCTGTACTTTTTTGTTAAAAGGGTACATGATACGTATACATAATTTTAAACATGATTTTCACGATCAACAGCTAGAAATCTGTAAGATATACCAAAAGTGTTGAAAAAGCAAAAACTTTCTTGTCCAGTGTTATGGCTGAAAAATGTCCAAAAATAAAAAATACACCAAAAATCTATCATACGTTCAAAAAGAAGATAAATATAGATCAAATTTCTTTAAAAAAAAAAAAAATGGAGAAAAACAGAGCTTGGTGTCACTCCACACAATGGAGACACCAGAATTCTCCATTAACAGATAAGCCACCCCTTTTCTAAAACACAAAATGCAAGCAGTGTCTCACTACCGGCTCACCACATATTAGCTTTCCTATGTATTCACAATTATAGGACCCCCAGGGACACCTGAAGAAGACTTTTTATCAAAACGCAGACCGTGTTGGGTCTTGCATCCCTAGCGGACTAGGTCCTTTAAAGCTTTTATGTGGATTACTGTACTTTTATGTGGATGATTTTAGTGTACCTTTGGAACTTTGACATTTAAAAATAAAGTCCATTTAAGGAACATCGTTACTCTACAGAGTTTCTTTTGGTTTCTTCTGGATTTTCTTCTCTGTGGATATTTTGGGGTCATTTTCTTTGGTTTTTGCTAGAGAGTTAGAGAACTAAGGGGAATAGTTGAGAAGCAACAACTATACAGAGGGCTTTGAGAGAACAAATTCTCACATCTACACAAATACTCCCTCAAAATATCATCTAAGTCCTCAAACCTCTCACAGGCTGAGACTATTTAAAGAACAGTTGAGAAGCCCCTGAAACTGAAGGAAGAGTAGGAAGGTTTATGATAATTTGGGGGTGGGTCTAGTGGGCAGCAGTATCTTCCCCCCTTTAAGTTATAAGTTCCCTGTTTGCCTACCAGTTTGTCTTGGATTCCATCTCCCACCTTTGCCCAGCTAGGAGGGAGATTCCTCCTGTCCAGCCCAATGCACCAACCTGAATGCAGATTCCGCGGGCTATATTTCCATGAGCTGGCACTAAAAGGCACTTGCTATGGAAGCAAGGATTCAAGGACCAAGGGGCAAGTAACTAACCCAAAACTCAATTGCTGATCTGAAACCTAGTGCAGTGGAGAGGTTTGTGAATCCTCTCCACCCCTGTGTAATCCTGGCGAAAGAGAGGATTCATTCAGAGTAGCTGCTGCTACATCCAGAATAGGCAGAAGGAGGAAATAACTTTTGAAACATCTGATAACACCACTACTACAGAGCCACTTGCCTATTATCTATATACCAGGGAGCCTGTAAGTGTTTGACAACTAATTAAGTTTGGATAACAGTTAACATCTGCTTAAATATTGCAGCAACTGAACTATGGAAGACAAGCCCAGGCCTCACCTATCTAGTGAGTAGGCTTGAGTAAGAAGGAGAATCTGTTTGTATTTTTTGAGCATGATTGGAAGAGAGGAGATAGTTATTGTATATAGTTGGCCATATGCTTAAATAATTTTGAAGCTGTACCCTCATCAACTGAAGGACGGCAAAGGTTCTAGTTTCAGCTAAAGAACTAGTATGGTTTCCATCATTGTGTGAAGTCTGGTGCAGAGTTTTCATGGGCTCCCAGGAAAAATTCTGGTCCCACCCCGATACCAGCCAATAAATAATAGTGTGCACCCTTCTTATCTGGCTATCCCAGGCATATTCTAGGAAGCCGCCTACACCAGTTTAAGTGGGGGTTACAGTATGTGCTAGTGTCACTGTACCAACAGGAATCAAAAACATGATTGAACAAGAAAACAAGTCTGAAGAGGCATAGGCATCGGAACACGGGAGGCCACTGGCGCCGTTACCTCCCCCAAAATTGGCAATCAGAAGTATGGCTCTCCCGATTCCTCCACCTACCACCTCCCTGCCACTGTAATTTAAAATCTTCAGGCAGCCAGCGGCACAATGAAGCGAGCCTCCCATTGTCGGCCTGCTCATTTCTCATTGTCGGCCTTCCCCGGAAGTGTTCTTTCTGTAGCGTCCTGCCTACACAGGAAGAGGAAGTGCTGTAGAAAGAACACTTCTGGGACAGGCCACCAGCGGGAGGCTCGCTTCATTGTACTACTGGCTGACCAAAGATTTTAAATTACAGTGGCAGGGAGGTAGTAGGTGGGGGAGTTGGGAACTTGGGAGAGGTCGTACCACAGGATCCAGCTGAGGGGGGGGGGACTGGGGTTGGTAATGAGGGAAGGGTAGATGCTGCATGGGCTGCGGGGAGGGGAGGTGTTGAGAAAACAAGAAGGACAAATATTGCACTAACTGAGAGGGGGTTGGGAAGGATAGATGCTGCATGGGCTGGGGGGATGGGAAGGGAGGCAAAGAGAGATGCTTGGGCTGGGTGGTGGAAAGGGATGGAAAGAGATGCTTCTGCTGGGTGAGGGAAGAAAAAAAGAGAATTGTTGCTCATAGATGTGCAGAGTGGGAGGGAAAAAGAGATGGTATACATGGGGAAAGGAAGAAAGAGAGAGTTTGCTGGACATGATAGTGGTGGAGAGGAGGGAGGGAGAACTGTTATATTGGGAGGGAGGAGAAATGACTCAGAGAAGGGAGATGGAAGGAGGGAATGGAGAGAGATATCAGACCACTGGAATGGGAAGGAGAGAGGATAGATGTCATATTTGGGAAGGAAATAGATGCCAGACTGTGGAAAGGAAAGGAGAGAGATGTTAGACCACAGGAAGAGGGAGGGAAGGAGAGAAAGATGCCAGACCATAGAAGAGGAGAGAGATTCCAGGCTATGGGAAGGAGAGGAGAAAGATGCTAGACCATAGAAGAGGGAAGGGAGAAGATAGAGATGTCTGACCACAGAAGAGATAGGGCTGAAATGGTGCATAGGGATGGAGGGGAAGGGGAGACAGAGGGAGGAGATGGCCTGGAAGGGAAGAGATAAGAAGATATGTTTCTTATGGATAGATGGGAATAGGGGAGAAGAAAGATGGAGGAGATGGTACATATGGATAGATGGGAAGGGAAATGAAGACATGGAAAAGTAGATAGATTTTGAGAAGAAAGCAGAAAAATGGAAGAAAGTTGAATGTTAAAAGTTAAGGGCGTCTTTTTTCAACATCAAGTGTGTAACCAAAGGACTCAGGCACTGCACACTGCAAATAAAAACAATACAAAAAGCTCATCTTTCCAGCTTCCTGATGTAGTGTTGGAGCTGTGAACTGACCTTTTCAGATAAGTGGTCTACTGTTAAACAACTTTTGTAGAGCCATAACATTTGCCACTCCAGCAGAAGCGAGAATCCTTGCTCCATGCAATGTGTTATGATTAAAATTCAAGCACTGTTCCAGCGACATTGTACCGCTGCTGTGGCGCCTTGCTGAAGAGCTTATGAACACATTTAAATATTCAAAAGCCTTTAAATGTTATATGATCATATTATTTGAGAAACTTGCCCAGTATTGATGAGAGGGGGTCTTTTGTGTTTTGTTCAAAGATGGATGTATGGCAGAAAGTGAAGGAGAAAAAAACAGCAAATGGATAAGAAGGTCCTGGAAACAGAGTTAAGAGCACAGACAGAAGGAAGTATAGCCAGAGACTAGGAAAAGATGGTTAGAAAAATAAAATCACCAGACAAAAAAGGTAGGTGAAATTATTTTATTTTCAATTTAGTGACTGAAATGTGTCAGTTTTGAGAATTTACATTTGCTATCTATATTTTGCACTGTTCAGGAAGAAATGCATTTGATTCTATTTCTCTGGGTTTGAAATATCATGTTGTTTCAAATGAGCACCCATCTTTAGTAATTTACAAAAGATCATTTAATAGGATTCCTGAACAAAATTATTCATAACTGAATCGTCAGGGAAAACCAGAAGCATACCTCCATGACGAACAAAGTCAAACAGCTGCACATTTCTGCATTCGAATACTTCCACTATGATTGAATGCTTCTATCATACATGTACATGTATAATTTTTGAGGACTCCGAGGACAAGTGTTGGGTATGTATGCAATATAGTATACATGTACCTTCTCCGGGAACACTGAAGGCAGGTGTTCGATTCTTGAAAAAGGCACTTGCGTGCCGAAACACTGGCTGTGTTGAGTCCAGATGAATCAAGACCTGCTAGACAAAATTATTCATAGCCTTCATCTCTTGGTCTCAATAATTCAAAATGCACTGAGTACAAGGGTGTGCTGAAAAGTTCTCAGTCCTCAGAGGAGAACAATATGGATATGGACCAATCAATGATCTGAAACAATGTCAAAACATAGAATTTCATTTCTGCAGATTGTCACTTAACAAAATACAGTTCCCTTTTACAAAACCGAGTTAGGCTTTTTTTAATCACTGCAATGATATTCCTATGAGCGTTGGAGCTAATACCTCTGTGGTCACTGATAAAAAAAAAAAGCCTAATGTGGCTTACTAAAAGGGTGAACATAAGAACATGTTAGATACTCTTTTTAGCTACAATGGCAAAATAACGCTCAGAAGTTAGGAAGTCAGTTGGTTGGGCTGAGAACTTTTCAGCACCCCTTCATATTTATTTTGAAGCCAGACAGGACCTGAATCACCAATGCTTAGCAAATCGGGCACAAAATGTGAAAAACCTTTTAAAAGAAATGACCTTTCTCACCATTACATCAAGTACTTGAAAGCTACAGGGATATAAAAAATTAAATACTGTATTAGTAATTAATGCCGAATATCTATTATATCACTATATTTTTCTTTAGGTTTAACTAATTAAAATTGTGCAGATTATAGGACTTGGTATTTATGGCTGCATATCTTGTGCTAATTAGCCCCAGGAAGAAATCTTTCCTGATGCTAGGTTCTTTTTAATGTAGATTTTCTTTGTGTTAGTTGCTAGGTGAAACATTCAGATGGATAATTTGTGATTACACTTATCAAAAAATCTCCTTTGTATTTGACAAGCACAACAGTGCTGTGAAATTATTTCAGGAAGGATTATAATGTAGTAGTTAAGAGGACAATTTTAAAAGCAATTTCTACTTGTTAATAGTGTTTTATCTAGGTAAATCAGCTTTCTGAAAATTGCCCTCCCTCAGTGCTGGTATGAGGGGTCACTGTAAAGTTCTCAGCCCAGCCAAGAAAAGAATGATGTGGAGTCATGAAACTTACAAGTTATTCCACACTTCTCTTGACACTTTTAGTTTCAATGAGGCAAATGTATAGGAAAACTAAGCCATCACCGATGAGGTTGTCTCTTAGGCATTGGTGGAATGAGGCATTATGACATCACAATACGAGAGGCTGCTGAAAAGTTCTCAGCCCAACGAAGAAGAGAATGATATAGGAGCCATGAAACTTACAAGGTTTTCCACACTTTTCTTGACACTTTTCGTTTCATTTTATATCATAGGAATTCTATGAATGTTGGACCAGCGTCGGAGCATTTAGTGCTCTTGGCAACGGTATAAACCTCTACCATGGCTTAGATAAAGGGGTGTATAAGATACAAAAAAGTAGCAGGGTATAGTCCAAATTTATTTTCAGATTTAAAAATAACTACATCCATGAAAATAGGACAAGAACATCAAGAAAATTAACAAAAACGCGAACACACAAAGTTTTACAGAATCTAGCCCACATCTAGAGGAACTGAAAGAGAGATACAGAAGTATACAATGAAGAATATTTTTAAAGAGAAGAGAAAAAACATATTCCCTTAAAGGGAAGAGAAAAATCATATCCTCAACAATCAAACCCTAAATATACCAAACTAATAACCCTCCCAACTGCCAATCTAAAAGTCAAAAGGTATGTTCAATATAATCCAACATTAATTGATATAGACAATTTAACTTATCCATTCTGGACAGGTTCTTTTTTTTTCTTCAGAAACCAAGAACAGGCAGTCTTTTTGTTTCACTAAATGTAATTACTGAACTTTTTATCAAAAGCCAGCTCTTTAGCCAGCTTCATTTCATATACTTCAACTCCTATTCTCCTGCTTGATTTCTAAATAAACTCTTCACAGGATCTTTTGAGATAACAGATTTTATATTCCTTGAACATTCTCCCTATTCCTCAGGCCTAAATGGCATTATGGATCCACTAGTCCAAAATCAAGATGCTCCCATTCTTGAAAGCCCAGCATTCTCATAAACTAGAGGCAAGGAAAGGGCACAGTCCCACCCATGAAACAGGGTTTCATATCCAAAACTATATCATTCTGAGATTCCCCACACAATCCCTCTAGTTAATTCTTCTACTAAACAAAAGGTGTCCTATTGATTAAAGTGTAGTACATTTTTGTAGATACTATGGAGCTCATTTTCAAAACACTAAGATGTCCAAAAAATGGCACTTGGACATTTTTCTCACCAAAACGTTCAAGTGCCGATTTTCAAAACTGAGTTTCTGAACGTCTTGCTAGGCTTCCTAGCTGCAGCAAATCCAAAGTTCAAGGGGACGTGTTGGAGATGAGTTATGGGCAAGTTTTGAGCATGATTAGCACTTGGACATCTTGTGGTAATAATCAAACGTTTCCCAGGATGTTCAGGATGGAACTTAGCTATCCACAGCTAGACCTGTTTTAAAAGCATCCCCTGTTTTTAAAAGGTACCAAAATTGACCATATGACCACTGGAGGAATTAAGTACCCCCCCACACACACACACTTCCCCAGCAGTCACTGACCCTCTCCCATCCCCCAAACATCTGAATAATACAATACATACATATCTCTAAAACAGCAGCACCTGGTATGAGAAATCATAGTAGAGCATCACACAGGTGTCTTAAGTAGCCTGGTGGGTGGACTAGTGAACTGTATAGAGGAAGACCCAGGCCCATAAGCCATTCTAACTATTAAATTTATGGTGGAAAGTATGAGCCCTCCAAACCCCACCAAAATCCTACTATACTGTGGTGTAGTGGTTAAAGCTACAGCCTTAGCACCCTGTGGTTGTGGGTTCACTTAATCCCCCCATTGCCCCAGGTATATTAGATAGATTGTGAGCCCACCAGGATAGATAGGGAAAAATGCTCGAGTACCTGAATAATCTCATGTAATCCATTCTGAGCTCTCCTGGGAGAATGGTATAGAAAATTGAATAAATAAATATAGGTGCCACATGCAGCCATAAGAGATATTGGGTTGGTAGACAGGTGGGTATAGTAAGTTTTGGGGGAGTTTTAGAGAGCTCAACATAAATTATAAGAGTATTATGGTGAGATGTACACCTGGTATCCTTCATGTGAAGTTCACAGCAGTGCCTTCGAAGGTGCCCCATGTTGTCGGCATGCCTGTGTAGCCAGTACATGACAATGCTGGCCCCTCCCAAGTCCAAATGGTCTGGATTTATACATTTTGAACTTGGATGCTTTTGTGTTCAAAAATGGCCAAAAACGTTAGGCCAAAAATGGCCAAAAACTATTTCTGTCCTCTGATTCTTTCCTCTATTCAAAATTCTGTCTGCTCCTCCTCAGGGCACAACTTTGGACACAACTGTGGGCTTTAATTTTTTCTTCTATTTCTAAGCCAAATTCAGGCAGTCTACCACGTCATTCTACCAAAGTTTTCTCAAACCCGCGCTTCTTTTTTCTTCCTTCCATACTTATTATCCTTCCCCCACTTTGCAATGGATCCCCACTCCACACGGATCTCAGTCACTGGGGGCATTGGCCTGTTCATTCAAACAATCCAGCCTTATTCCATCCCCCTAACCTAACTGATATTCAACTCAGAGCAAGTCAGCCTTCCATTCACTCCTCTCAATCTCGTTCAAGGTCTACGCACAATAAACATGTTCTTAAAGACTTAATCCTTCACTATTCTCTTGACATTCTCTGCATTGTTGAAATCTGGTTATATGATGTAGACAAGGCCTACTTAGCTTTTGCAAGTCCCCCAGACTATTCTTATACATTTAATCATCGCTCGGGGAAAAAAAGAGGAGGTCTGGCTATCATCTTCAAATCCTCCCTCTCCATGAGTATTGATTTCCCGCCGGCAAAAATATCCATTGAAGCTATTCAACTCAAAATTAATGTTAATCCAGTAATTGATTTGTTACTCCTATACCTACCACCACCTATTAATCAAAATAATATTGTTCAACCCCAATCTATAGTATTCGACTTTGCTACTCAGTTCCAGTTTCCCATAATATTGGGTTACTTTAATATCCATTTTGAAGATCTCAGTTCCACCCACAGTCAAGACTTTCTAATCCATTTGCATGATCCCAACTTCATTCCCCTTATTTCTGACCAAACACATTCTAAAGCCCACACACTTGATATGATCTTTATCCTATCAGCACTCAAATTTAATTTCTCAAGGAACCCACCACTCCAAGTCCCTTGGTCAGATCATTTTTTCATTTCTACTTCCTACCATCTTACATCGGTCCCTAATTCAATATCCCTATTAACTATTTCTTCAAGAGACTTTCGGTATCTCAAAGAAAAGCTCTCACCATTCTCCTTCCAACTTGATATTGACGCTTTAGATTTGACTGACCCTAATGAACAACTAAAGATCTGGGATGACGCCTATCGTTCCCTCCTTGATAATGTAGCCCCCATCACTACTCGTACCATTTCTTAAAAAAAAAAAATCTGTGGTTTACGTACTTGCTACTTCTCCTTAAACGCTAATTACACTCATTGGAATGCCAATGGCGTGCTAACCCTACACAATCTAACTTTAACAAATACAAGAATCACTCAAAATTCTACAAACAATTGACATAGAAAAAAAAAATACTATTAAAAAATGTATTGCTAAGGCAAGGAATTCATCTGTCTTTTCATCATCCTTAAAAAACTTACACAATTTAAACAGAAACATATAACACAAAAGATACCCTGGCTTAGAAGGTAATTTAAAGCTGTTTTCACTAAAACAAAACTCCTTCTCTATGGCAGTAATTTCTAGGCAGAAAACGATATTCACAGAAAAAGGAATACAGAAGTTTTATAAGAACATAAGAAATGCCTTCACCGGATCAGACCTTAGGTCCATCTAGACCGGCGACCCGCACACGCGGAGGCTAAGCTAGGTGTTCCCTGATGAAGACCTTGTTAACCCGTATCCTTCAATGTGATTTGCAAGAAGGTATGCATCCAATTTACCTTTGAATCCCAGAATAGTGGTCTCCGTCACAACCTCCTCCGGGAGAGCATTCCAAGCATCCACCACACGCTGTGTGAAACAGAACTTCCTGACATTTGTCCTGGGCCTGATGCCCCTCAGTTTCAGTCCATGACCTCTTGTCCGTGTCACATTTGACAATGTGAATAACGATGTTTCTTGCTCTATTTTGTCGAATCCTTTTAATATTTTAAAAGTCTCTATCATATCCCCTCGCAGTCTTCTCTTTTCAAGGGTGAACAAACCCAGTTTTCCGAGTCGTTCCTTGTAACTCAGATTCTCCATACCTTTTACTAGTTTCGTGGCCCTCCTCTGCACCCTCTCCAGCAGGGTTATATCCTTCTTTAGATAGGGAGACCAGTGTTGGATACAGTATTCCAAGTGTGGTCTGACCATCGCTCTGTAAAGCGGCATTATGACGTCCACCGATCTGCTAGTGATCCCCTTCTTTATCATGCCCAACATTCTGGTTTGCTTTCTTTGCTGCCGCTGCGCATTGAGCCGACGGCTTCAGGGTCCTGTCTATCAGTACCCCCAGGTCTCTTTCTTGTTCGCTCTTGCCCAAAGTTACACCTAACATTTTATATTCATGCTCCTTGTTTTTCCTGCCCAGGTGCATCACTTTGCATTTTTCTATATTAAACTTCATCTGCCAGATTTCCGCTCATTTTTCCAGCTGGTTCAAATCCTTCTGCAATTCTTCGCTGTCCTTTTGTGTCCCAACTGCCCGACTTAGTTTTGTGTCATCTGCAAACTTGATAATATTGATTGTTGTTCCCTCTTCCAGGTCATTTATGAAGATGTTGAATAAGATGGGCCCAAGAACCGAGCCCTGGGGCACACCACTTGTCACCATCTCCCAGTCCGAGAACTTTCCATTTACGCTAACCCTCTGCAATCTGTTCTCCAGCCATTTGCCTATCCATCTTAGTATGTCCCCTTCTATTTCATGGCTTTGTAGTTTCCACAGAAGCCTTGCGTGCAGAACCTTGTTGAATGCTTTCTGGAAGTCCAAATATATTATATCCACCGGGTCTCCGCTATCGACTTGTTTGTTCACCTTCTCAAAAAACTGAAGTAGATTCGTCAAACATGACTTCCCCTTCCTGAATCCGTGTTGACTGGCTCTCATCAGGTCGTTATTTTCCAGGTGCTGTACTATGCTGTCCTTAATTAGTGTTTCAACCATTTTCCCAGGAACCGACGTAAGACTCACAGGTCTATAGTTGCCCAGTTCTCCCCTCAATCCTTTTTTGAAGATTGGGATGACATTCACTATCTTCCAATCATCTGGTATTTTCCCGGTTCTAATTGACATGTTAGCTAAGGTTTGCAATAGTTCTCCAATTTCGACCTTAAGCTCCTTTAGCACTCTCGGGTGAATTCAATCTGGCCCAGGAGATTTGTCACTTTTTAGCTTGTCAATTTGATAGTATATTTGGTCCAAATCCACGTTCACTGTGGTGAGGCATCCCTATATTTCTCCCTCGAATACCCTTTCTGTTTCGGGCATTGTTGCAGTGTCCTCATTGGTAAAGACCGAGGCAAAGAATGAATTTAGCCTATCTGCAATCTGTTTGTCTTCCTTGATGCACCCTTTTCTTCCTTGGTCGTCGAGAGGGCCTACTGCCTCTCTTGCTGGTTTTTTCCCTTTTATATATCTAAAGAAGGGCTTGAAGTTTTTGGCTTCTCGTGCTATTTTTTCCTCGTAGACCTTTTTGGCATCTCTTACCACCTTGTGACACTTTTTCTGGTCGACCTTGTGACAGTTCCAGACCTCCGTTGTTTTTTCACGTTTCCATTTTTTGAATGAGTTCCTTTTTTCCCTCACTGCATCCTTCACCTCTGTAGATAGCCAAGCTGGTTCTCCGTTGTTTTTGTTTTTTTTTCCTTTGGATATCTGCGGAATGTAGAGATTCTGCACTTCGGTGATGGTATTTTTTAGTAGGGACCATGCTTGATCGACCGTTTGGATTTCGGTTGTCCTTTTCTTGAGCCGTTTTTTAACCATGGTTCTCATGCTGTCATAATTCCCTTTTCTGAAGTTAAAGGTTGTGGTTGAGGTCTTGGTTGGTTTCCCCTTCCCGATGTTAATTTTGAAAGTGATCATGTTGTGATCGCTCGTCCCCAGCGGGGCAGTGACTTCCACATCTGTTGTCCTTCCAGTTATGCCACTTAGGATCAAGTCCAGGGTTGCGGTCCCTCTTGTCGGTTCACCTACCATTTGTTCTAGGAAGCAGTCCCCTATCATTTCCAGGAACTTTGTTTCTCTGCCGCAGTTTGAGATTCCCAGGTTCCAGTTTATCCCCGGAAAGTTGAAATCCCCCATGATCGTTATGTTTCCTGTTCTACAACCATGGTTGATTTCCTCTATCATTTCTGTGTCTGTTTCCTCCGTCTGTCCTGGGGATTGGTAATAGAGGCCAATCTTTGTGTCTGCTTCGTTTTGTCTAGGAATCTTTATCCAGAGGGATTCCAGTTTATCTTTTCCTTCCGTCTCCCCTTCCCTGATAGTCTCTATTTCTTCTTTGACGTACAGGGCAATACCTCCCCCTTTTTGTCCTGTTCTATCTCTTCTGTATAGTTTGTATCCCTGCAGTACCGTGTCCCATTCATTTTCTTCGTTCCACCATGTTTCTGTTATTCCAATGATATCCATCTCTTCCCTTCTTGCTAGTGCTTCCAGTTCCCCCATTTTGTTTCTTAAGCTTCTGGCATTTGTGTACATACATTTAAGCTCCCTTTGTGCTACTTTCTTGGAATTTTTAGTCTTCACATTCCTTTTTGTATCTATTTGTACTCTTTCCTTGCCTCTTGCGGTTTCAACATGCTCTTCCCTTTTATCTGAGCAGTTGTTTGTAGTTCCTTCTCTGGATTCCTTAGTCTTCATATCTCTTTTTGTATTTATTTGCGCTCTTTCCTTGCCTCTTGCAGATTCAACATGCTTTTCCTTTTTATCTGAGCAGTTGCTTGTAGTTCCTTCTCTAGGGCCTCCTGATGTCCGGGCCATCAACTGGTTGTTGACTGTCGGCTCTCCCCTGATCCTTAGTTTAAAGCCTTCTCAATGGTCTTCTTCATGTTTTCTGCCAAGACTCTCGCTCCTTGCTTGGTGAGGTGTAGCCCATCCTTTCTGAAGTATCTGCTTCTTCCCCAGAATGCCATCCAGTTGCGCACAAAATCGAAACCCTCCTCTTCGCACCATCGTCTCATCCAGGCGTTGATCGCTTGTAGTTCATCCTGTCTCTTTCCATCCGCTCTCGGTACCGGGAGGATCTCGTAATTCAGCAGCTGATAGTTTGAATAATCCCTGAGGCACCAAGCTGTAATAGTAGGTAAGCTCTGCATAAGGCTCCCTAGTCACTGTAGCACACATAGGTAGGCAGCTGAATGAGATTCTATGATTTCTTCTGAGCAATGGCAAACACAGTGAGTTTTATCCAGCATTCAAGACCATTCACTTTGCCTCAGTACTCTTTGGCACAAAATTCAGGTAAGTAAAAACTTCTTAGCCAGAAATTATGCTCAACTCAAAAGCAAGAAACAAAAAAGCATAAAGCATACTTTGCTAGGGAAAAATCACCAGCTGCCTCGCAGCTACTCACTGTTTTTAGCTAATGTCCATTAGCTCTGTCTGGCTCTCTGAGATAGGGACGGCTTCCTGGATTTCCATTCTCTCTAAAACCTCTGGAAGTTAGAAGTGGGGAGACTTTCTTCCACTTCTTCCATAGGACAGTCCAAGATCCCAGGGTCTGCTTGTTCTCTTTAAGGCTATTGCCCTGCTTCAGCCACGTCACTCTCCACTCCTCTTACTGCTTGCTTCAGTCTGCCTTTAACCAGACCAAAGCCACTCCCCTTCAGCCTGTAGAAGGGGATGGGCTTTGGTTTCACAGCAGGCTGACTAAGCTCCACTTCCCCTGTCTATTCTGCATTAATCTCATAGGCACAGCTACCTTGGTTTTAATTGCCCTAGCTGTTGTACTGCCTGGGTGCAAATGCTGTGATTCTACCTGCTCCTGATCCAGATCACCACTGCTTCTGCAATAAGGACAAGGAAGGTCAGTCTCAAGTGGCTCAGCAGAGCTAATCTGGTCAGCTCTTCTGCACAGGACCTTCTTGGTAGTTCTAGGTGCAAATCCAGCACGGGTGCTTGGTTTGTCACAATGCCTAATGCCTGGAAACACACCATTATCTACCCAATTAAAAACAATAAAGAAAGTACTCAAGAATGCTCAAATTACAGACCTATAGCTAACTTTCCATTCCTTGCCAAATTAACAGCAAAAATTGTTTTTAACCAAATCTCAGATTTTGTAGAAAAAAAACAAATTCTTCATCCCAATCAGACAGGATTTTGCAAAAATTATTCCACAGAACACGCTTTGTTAGGTCTGACAACCACCATACAATACTGCCTGGACCATCACAAATCAGTTATTTTTGTCTCCCTGGATCTCTCGGCTGCTTTCGACACAATCGACCATCAACTTCTACTCCAAAGATTAACTTTAGTGGATTTTTATGAACAAATTCTTGAATGATTCAATTCATACTTTTCTAATAGCACTTCCACTGTCTTATTTAATAATACCTCTTCTTCACCCTTCAACAATAACTTTGGTACACCCCAAGGATCCATACTGTCATCCCTTCTCTTTAACATTTATCTGGCCTCACTATTCACATTATGTCAATCTATTTGTCTCACTGCATTTGCCTACACTGATGATATTCAGATCATCTTTCCCATTGATGCAGCGGATCTCATAAGAATCAATCTTTTTAATTCAAAACTAGATACAATAAGTAACTGGTTATGTGAAAACATGCTCTCACTCAGCATCACCAAAACCCACTGCCTTTTCTTCCCCTGGAAAGACAATATTCAACTTACAGCCCCTATCTCCATTAATGGCAAACCCATTATCTCTGTTGATTCAGTCAAAATCTTAGGAGTTATAATTGACAGTAAATTATCTTACAGTCCCCAAATCAGTGTAGTGGTGAAAACTGTTTCTTTAAATTCAGAATGATCAGATCATTAGCCAACATTCTGGACCCTCAATCTCTTAACATTTTGATTCATTCCCTTATTGTATCTAAAATCGACTACTGCAATTCATTATACATATGCTTATTCCAGAAAGACATCCAGCGTCTCAAACTTATTCAAAACACATCTATTAAAATTATCACAAACATGAAGAAATTTGACCACATTACTCCTCTGCTTAAAAATGCTCATTGGCTTCCAATTCCGCACAGAATTACATATAAAATCACCATTCTTTCCTTCAAAGTCCAAAATACAAAAGATGTGCTTTCATCCACAAGCTTCTTATCCCACATGACCTGCCCAGAACACTAAAGGCTCCTTTTACAAAGGTGTGTTAGGGCTTTAACATGCAGAATAGCGCATGCTGAATTGTTATGCGTGCTAGACCTTAATGCCAGCATTGAGCTGGTGTTAGTTCTAGAAGCGTAGTGCAGGTTTAGCGCATGCTAAAATCCTGCGTGCGCTAAAAACACTAGCGCACCTTAGTAAAAGGAGCCCTAAGATCCACTACTCAGAATCTTCTGTATGTTCCCTCTTTAAAGATTATTAGCACTCGTCGGGATACATCTTTCGCCTTTACCACTGCTTCTATCTGGAATTCTCTTTCAGCCAAAATAAGGGCAGAAAACAACCTAGATAAATTCAAGGGAAGTTTAAATGCTTCCTCTTCAAAGAAGCCTATGCAAGCTGACTCAGCTCCCCGATTACAAAAGCTATTTTTGTCCTCTGATTCTTTCCTCTATTCTAATTTCTGTCTGCTCCTCCTCTTCCTCTCGTTTTTACCTTATATGTTTACTTTCCTTTAAATATTGTAATTCTCCCTATTCTCCTCTTGCTTTCACCATACTTTATGTCAGTATGTATTGTTTTTATTAAGTTATGTCCATATTGTTTTCACTTAGCCACTTGATTGTTTCCCCATTTTATTTTATTGTACAACGCTTAGAATTTATGATTAGCATTTTATCAAAATTTTAATAAACTTGGAAACTTGGAAGCTGAAGAGCCCTAACCTTTTTTAGTCTTTCCTCATACAAAAGGAGTTGGTCGCTCTTCTTTGAACCTTTTCTAATGCCGCTATATCTTTCTTGATTTAGGAGACCAGAATTGAATGCAATACTCCAGGTGAGGTCACACCATGGATACAGAGGCATTAACATTCTTAGTTTTGTTAACCATCCCTTTTTAAATAATTCCTAGCATCTTGTTTGCTTTTTTGGCCACCGCTGCACATTGGGTGGAAGGTTTCATTGTCTGTAATGACAGCCAGATCCTTTTCTTGGATGCTAATCCCCAAGATCCCCAGTAACTGTGATTCTGGTTATTCTTCTCAATGTGCATCACTTTGCATTTGTCCACATTAAATTTCATCTGCCACTTGGACGCTCAGTCAGGCATTCCTTAAACACTTTGAAATGATGGTTTACATTGTGTATGATTGTGTTTCTTTTAGGGCTATCCTATTTTCTTTATTTTATTGAATTTCTATGATTATGTAAACAGCTGAGAAATGTTGTAAGATTTGGCAGGATATCAAATTTTAATAAATAAAAACATAAGGCAGCCATTTGGAAAACACAGTCTGTCCCAACTACCCACAAAATTATGTGCTTGATTTCACAACTTCCACAGACACATGAAACAGTCCCTGCCATACAAAGCTTATAATCTAAGGAGCACAAACATATATTTATTTATTTAAAAAATTTATATACCGTTTAAAACTAAATGGTTTACATAATTTATATACACAGTAGTTAAAATGATCACATAATAAAAACAAATACATAGTAGAATAAACATATAGTAAAAAAAATCCCCGTCGTCAGGGAAATACCGTAATGTGGATAAAAAGATCATGAGTAGTTCATCAACTTTATCAAAAGTAACTAAAAAAAAAGGCATCTACAAATAGCTGCATCTTTAATAATTTTCTAAACCTACCCTTTTCACTGCAATTTCATATCTGACCCACCAAGGAGTTCTATAACTTAACTCCTGCACAACAGATAAATGAGAGAGTTTAGAAGAATGTATTATAGAGAAGTGGTCAAGAGGTAAAATAAATATCAGAAAAAGGAGAGCTGGTTTTGAATTAGACCACAGAAAGAAGCCTGGGAGCGATTAACGGGTGGCCAGTATAAGGTGGAGGGGCTCCGGAGGGCACCGAGGCAGGATGGGACTAAAGGGCCAGGCAGGGATAGGCGGAGGGGAGGGGCAGCGGGAAACTTTAAAACGGACTCTCCCGGTGCAGCCATTCCTTTTGCGGTGTGCCGGAGAGAGCAAATTCCCGCCCACCTGTACCCAAAAATTAGGAAGGAAGGTAGTCGCAGATGGCAAGGATAGTGCTTAAGAAAAGGGGGGGGGACCCAACACAAGCGGGGAGGGGGAATAGTTGGGAGGGGGATAGGACTGGCCACTCTAAAGTAAGGGCTCCTACCCCCTCATGAATGAGAGACCCCTCTTGGATGGAGGGGCAAGCAGAGGATGGACCATTGCTACCCCCAAATCGCTTGGACGGTGATCAGGGGGGACAGCCAACGGGGTCCGAGACGCTTGGACGATGGCTCGGGCCAAGTGAGAGTAGAGCATTCGCTTGAACGGCAGTGCCTACTTATATGCAGTGCTGATGGACCCCCAGTTTGGGTCCCGCTTGGTAGAGTGGTAGACCCCTCCCCCGAGGGCAAGGCTAGTAGAAGTTAGGATGATTTGAAGTTCGGTATGTTTACAAGTTATGGCTATTCCAATGTTATCATATTAATCATGTTAATTATGGACATAAAAGTGATTATGGTTAATGTTGTTGTGTTATAACCATGCTGCGGCCATAAATAAATAAACTCCTTAGCGGAAATTAACCCTGGTGTCTGCCTCTGTTTTGGGGGGGGAGGGTAGACAGGAGCCCCGGTGAGGCCTCCCCAACCTTATGAGCAGGACACACCGACTCAAAAAGTCTGACCATCTGCTAATTTTCCTATTTGCGAATGGCCATTAGTGCATGAGCTCTAACTACACTTGTTTTCTAGGCATTGATGGCTATTTTTCTCAGTGCCAATTTTTTAGGTGCTATTTATGACTTTGCAAAAAAAAAAAAAAAAAGCTTTAACTTATTACATTACACTGCAGGGTAAATGTTTAAACTGGGATGTCAACAATTATGCATGAATCATTGTTTTCTGTAGTCCTGTTTGAAGGGACACGTATCATGAACCTTGGTAATTTTCCTTAGGCATATGTTGTTTAAAGCTGTAAATCCAGACCCTGTTTGTCTTTCCTTCTTTGAAGAGAGTACAAGGATATTTATGTTTGAAAAGATATGTTCTTAACTTGTTGTGAAGTGAATTCAATTGTTTTTATAAGCCGTATTTGCAAACAGCTTTAGATAAGAAAAAAGCTCTGCTGACCACAGCACCCTCTGTGGACTTCAGTCTTGAGATAGAAAAAATGCTGACGACCCTTACCCATGTAATTTGTTATTTCTTTTAAAGTTTCATGTAACCTGTGTCCATATATGGTTTGTGTTTACGTCACATGCTGACAACACTGATTCATGTAAAATGATATAAAAGGAGGTACAGAATATTCAATAAAGCGGACATGTTTGGAGATCATTTCTTGCCTCTACAATATGTCCCCAGATGCATCTGACTTTCAAATGACAGAGACAGAGAAAGTATGGGGCAGGAATTGGGACCTAATCCTTTTCACTGGTTTTAAAGATAAATTGTGCTATTTAAAAAAAAACATATATTCAAATGGAAAACCCTTTTTCTCAATTGATAAAGTTTACAACAGTGTCTCTCAAACTGTGTTCCCTGAAGAGATTATGGGTGTGCCACGAGAGATTCCAGAATTTTACTTTATTTTTAAAAATTTCATTCATAAGTATACACTAGAATAGATGACATGCATGTCGCGTATGCAAGAGTCTGTCAATGTTATGAGTGTCTGTGTGCCTAAGGATACAACTGCCCAGACAAGCATCATTCTTTGATGGGATTGGTCCTTGAAAACTAACAGCAAGTAATTTTATTTTTATTTTTTTATGCAGTAGTTATTTTAACTTGAGCAACAAAGCAATCAAGGTTTTGTTACCATATGGATCTTCTTATCTTTGCAAACTTGGATTTTCAGCTCTGACAGAAATTAAATGGAAAAAAAAAAAGAGTGACTGCAGATGGTGGATGATGAAATGTGTGTTTGCTTGTTGACTATGGAGCCATGTTTTGAGCTAATTTGCAAAAACTAGCACATCCATCACATTGATTAGCAATTCTTTTCTCTATACTATAGTTTCACTGTTACAGTTACCCATACATAGCTTAAAGAAATTTAAATAACTCTCAAATGTACTCCCCGTTTTACAAAGCCACACAGCAAAAACTCTGAAGCCCTTTAAATCTCTATGGGCTTTGGATCAGTTACCGCAGTGGCAGCTGCTAATGTGGTTTTGTAAAAGGGGGAGAGGGTTAATTTTTTTCTTGGTTTTGCACTTTTATAAGTTCAATCATAATGTGCTGTGAAAAACATTTGCTTAGAGTACCAGAGCTAAAAAAGTTTGAGAGGCACTGCTGTACAAATTCTTTTTCTTTCTGAGTGGAAGTATAGTCCTCTGGTTCTGGAAATGATTATTTCTTCCTGTCCCCAATATGGCTGGGTATCAAGGCACTAAACCCCAAGTCATATAGGTTTTGCCTCTGCCAAGAGAAAAAAAAAAAAAAAGGAAGAGGCTATCCTCAGTGCTTAGTTCAGAGACTCTTAAAAAATATTTCTATTACTGATTGAGCAGAATAAACTTCCCCAAGCCGTTGACCTGCTTTATTTGCTCAATAACCTTGCCATCTTCACATTGTCTCAGGGGTTAAGGAAGAGTGGAAAGCTATTACTGATATATCATTAGCATTTGCACATGTTTAAGAATTCTTCTCATCTTCATATTCATGTTCTTAACATAATCAGTTTTCTGATGTATGAGATTATATTGCAAATGATTCATAAAATGAATTTTAAAAAGAGAATTTGCAACTCTGTGGACCAGATTTATAGCCATGCATAATTGTGCAGCACTGTCAGTACTCGCAATTACATGGCTCTCCTCATCTTGCCCTGCTGATGGAATTTAGAGACATTCCTAGGGCAAAATAAAATGAAGGGAATAATTTTCTCTTGAGGCAGCCAGCCTCATGCATATTTTATAGAAGCTGTCTGTTCTCTCCTGCAGAGGAGTGAATTGTTTTTTTATGGGGATATTAATAGAAGAAGCTGCCAAAAATTGAAATTAAGGATGCCAACGCTTGTATCTACTTAATCTTGGAAAGTATTCAACCTATTTCACCTATTTCAGGAGACTGAATTTCTTAGAGATTGGGAATATTTTTTTTCACAAGGGCTCTGTTTTTCATTATCGGGCCCCTTTTGCAAAGCTGTGGTAGTGATTCCCAACTCAGCAATTGCGATGAAACCCTTAGTCGTTAAATAGTTTGCGGTGCATTGGTTGCTTGGGAATCGCCGACATACAGCATTTGCAGATACAATTAACTGAGAGGAAGTTTGTCATTATATAGTAACCTCCAGATTCTGTATATGGCGCCTTAAGTTGTGCACGCAAATCAATGCACATAGTTGATTTACACGCACAACTTAACTGTTTAACAAGCCTACCACTCTACTAGTATCTCCCCAATGACCCTATCAAGTATCCTACCCCAAATTTCTTCTTCCCTACTAGTAGTCCTCAATTTTTTCCTCCCTTTCTCAATATCTCCCTCTGCCTCCACTACTTAACGTTCCCTTAATTGTAATTCCCCTGCATCTACTGTGTAAGTGTCCCCTAAATTGCATCTACTGTGTAATTCCCCTGCATCTATTGTGTAAGTATCCCCTAAATTGTAACCTCCCGGAAATGCCCAGCTATCTTATACTGTAATCCGCTTAGAACTGCAAGGTACAAGTGGAATAGAAGTCACAAATCCCGAGAGAGGTAGTAGAGAGTAAAACTGTGACTGAGTTCAAAGAAGCGTGGGATGAACACAGAAGATTTAGAATCAGAAAATAATATTAAATATTGAACTAAGCCAGTTACTGGGCAGACTTGCACGGTCTGTGTCTGTGTATGGCCGTTTGGTGGAGGATGGGCAGGGGAGGGCTTCAATGGCTGGGAGGGTGTAGATGGGCTGGAGTAAGTCTTAACAGAGATTTCGGCAGTTGTAACCCAAGCACAGTACCGGGTAAAGCTTTGGATTCTTGCCCAGAAATAGCTAAGAAGAAAAAATTTAAATTAAAAAAAAAAAAATTTAAATTGAATCAGGTTGGGCAGACTGGATGGACCATTTGGGTCTTTATCTGCCGTCATCTACTATGTATATGTTACTAAATGAAATGTAATGCAATGAGTGCTGATAATTGACAACTGACACTTTGTAACTGGTGCTAATTGGCTCTAATTAGAAGTTATCTGCACAACTTGGTAGGCTATTTTGATATAACTCAGTGCACCAGTTCTGGTGTATTAATCTGAAGAGGGGGCGTGTTTAGGGGAGGAGCATGAGCAGATCATGGGCATTCATAAATGTTAGGGCACACTGTTAGAGAATATGCCTAATGCATGTCCAAGTTAGGCGCATTTATTTAGGCCTAGTTTTTCTTGGCCTAAATGGGTGTGCTTAACACTTATGACATGCACTGGTGCTTAATAAAATATTTTTGTAGATCGGTGTTTCTGTTACAGGAACAGTCCCATATATTTGAGGACAGACATTCTTGGATGACCAGTTTTTCCTCCTATTGAATAAAATCAAATGGACAATGTAGAAATATTTTGGAGATTTTAAAATGTATTGACATTTTTGATATTCTGTCTCCCATTGTACTCATTGGTGAAGAATTAGAGATGACTTCTATCAGCCTATTCTGTGACATCAGTGTATGGACACAGCGATTTGAATAGAAATTTGCAAAGTGGCATGTGCTGCTTCTGTTGCTGCCATTTATTATTTCTAAAGCGCTACCAGATGCACGCAGCGCTGTACATTAAACATGCAAGAAACAGTCCCTGCTCAAAAGAGCTTACAATCTAATTATGACAGACAAAATTATTGAAATTGTATTTCTTTCAATATTTGGTATTGATTCTATCCCAGATGAACATAGCCATTAATCTGAAGTGTGAATAGACAATTGACCTGTAGTATATTTATTTATTTTGTGTATATGAGCAAGTATGATTGTATCTTGAATGAGTGTGAGTTTATGTCTCTTCTATCGTATTTTCGCAGATATAACGCGCGCGTTATACGCGTTTTTACCTACCGCGCATACCCCCCGCGCGTTATATACCTGAGTGCGGTATACAAAAGTTTTTAAACATAGTTCCCACCCCGCCCGACGCCCGATTCACCCCCCCAGCAGGACCGCTCGCACCCCCACCCCGAACGACCGCTCGCACGCGCTCCCACCCGCACCCGCATCCACGATCGGAGCAAGAGGGAGCCCAAGCCCTCTTGCCCGGCCGACTCCCCGACGTCCGATACATCCCCCCCCGGCAGGACCACTCGCACCCCCACCCCGAAGGACCGCCGACTTCCCGACAATATCGGGCCAGAAGGGAGCCCAAACCCTCCTGGCCACGGCGACCCCCTAACCCCACCCCACACTACATTACGGGCAGGAGGGATCCCAGGCCCTCCTGCCCTCGACGCAAACCCCCCTCCCCCCCAACGACCGCCCCCCCCAAGAACCTCCGACCGCCCCCCCAGCCGACCCGCGACCCCCCTGGCCGACCCCCCCACCCCCCTTCCCCGTACCTTTGGTAGTTGGCCGGACAGACGGGAGCCAAACCCGCCTGTCCGGCAGGCAGCCAACGAAGGAATGAGGCCGGATTGGCCCATCCGTCCTAAAGCTCCGCCTACTGGTGGGGCCTAAGGCGCGTGGGCCAATCAGAATAGGCCCTGGAGCCTTAGGTCCCACCTGGGGGCGCGGCCTGAGGCACATGGACCCAACCCGACCATGTGCCTCAGGCCGCGCCCCCAGGTGGGACCTAAGGCTCCAGGGCCTATTCTGATTGGCCCACGCGCCTTAGGCCCCACCAGTAGGCGGAGCTTTAGGACGGATGGGCCAATCCGGCCTCATTCCTTCGTTGGCTGCCTGCCGGACAGGCGGGTTTGGCTCCCGTCTGTCCGGCCAACTACCAAAGGTACGGGGGAGGGGGGTGGGGGGGTCGGGGGGGTCAGCCAGGGGGGTCGCGGGTCGGCTGGGGGGGCGGTCGGAGGTTCTTGGGGGGGGCGGTCGTTGGGGGGGGGGGGGGGGTGTGCGTCGAGGGCAGGAGGGCCTGGGATCCCTCCTGCCCGTAATGTAGTGCGGGGTGGGGTTAGGGGGTCGCCGTGGCCAGGAGGGTTTGGGCTCCCTTCTGGCCCAACTACACAAAGGTACGGGGAAGGCGGGTGGGGGTGTCGTGGGGGTCGGCCAGGGGGGTCGCGGGTCGGCTGGGGGACGGGCGGAGGTTCTTGGGGGGGGGCGGTCGTTGGGGGGAGGGGGTTTGCGTCGAGGGCAGGAGGGCCTGGGATCCCTCCTGCCCGTAATGTAGTGCGGGGTGGGGTTAGGGGGTCGCCGTGGCCAGGAGGGTTTGGGCTCCCTCCTGGCCCGATATTGTTGGGGAGTCAGCGGTCCTTCGGGGTGGGGGTGCGAGTGGTCCTGTCGGGGGGGGGGGAATGTATCGGACGTCGGGGGGGGGGCATCAGGCTTTCAGGATGGGGACAGACCTTCAAGGGGGGACAGGACTTCAAGGGGGGACAGTGCACGGAAAGTCAGGGGGGTGAACGGAGAGTCGGGACAGCGCACGGAAAGTCAGGGCAGTGCACGGAAGTCAGGGGGGGTGAACGGAGAGTCGGGACAGCGCACGGAAAGTCAGGGCGGGCGAAAGGAGCGTCGGGCATCATGCGCGGTATACCCGTGAGCGCGGTATACAAAAGTTTTTGTACATATCATCGTGATTTCTGCGCGCTATACCCGTGTGCGTGTTTTACACGGGTGCGCATTATATCCGCGAAAATACGGTATATTGTATTTATCGTGGAGTTTTTTTATATTTTATATATACCTAGTTATTTTAATGTGTAATTTATGTTTTATGTGATCCACTGAGAACTTGTAAGAGATTTAGCGGAATATCAAATTTTAATAAACATAAACAAATAAACAGGACAGAAAGAGTGAATCTATATAAGCTGCTCAGGTAGGGAATTAGAAGAGGCCTGATGAGGCGGATAGGGTCAGGGAATATAAAGGGAATGACAAGTAGATATGGGTGCATTGCAAGTTGATTGGGTTAGGACTTAAATTTGACTGAAAAAAGTGGGTTTTGAGCATGGATTTAAATACCGCCAGAGATGGAACCTGACATACTAAATCAGGCAGGTTGTTTCAGGCATAGGGTGCAACAAGGTAGAAGAGACGGAGTTGGGAATTAGCAGTAGAGGAGAAAGGTACTGACAAGAGAGACTTACTCGATGAATAGAGTTCCTGGGGTGGAATGTAGGGAGAGATAAGAGAGGAAAGATACTGAGGAGTTGCAGAGTGAATATACTTGTAGGTCAATAAGAGGAGTTTGGAAATGAACAGGGAGTCAGTGAAGTGACTTGAGGAGAGGGGTAATGTGAGCATAAAGATACTGGTGGAATACAAGGCATATAGCAGTATTCTGAACAGATTGAAGGGAAGAGAGATGGCTTAGCGGAAGACCTTTGAGAAGCACATTGCAGAGGTCTAGGCAAGAGGTGATGAGAGCAAGGAAAGGCCAGATTTTAGCAATGTTGTACAGAAAGAAAACAGGTTTGGGTGGTCTGTTGGATCTGTGAAGAAAAGGAAAGAGATAAGTCAAAGATGACCCCAAGGTTGTGAGCTGATGAGACAGGGAGGATGAGATCATTATCCACTGAAAAAGAGAATGGAAGAAGGTGTGAAATGGGTTTAGGAGGAAATCTAAAGAGTTCAGTCTTGGCCATATTTAATTTTAGATGGTAGCTAGACATCCAAGTAGCAAGTCAGACAGGTAGGCAGAGACTCAGGCTTGGATTCCCATAGAAATTTCAGGCATAGAGAATAGATTTGTGAGTCATCAGCATAGAGGTGATTCTAGAAGCCAACGGAGATTAGAACACCAAGGGAAGAAGTATGGATGGAGAAAATAAGAGGGCTCATGACAGAACCGTGAAGTAAACTGATTGATAGCACAATGATGGCAGAGGAGGATCCTCCAGAGCTTATGCTAAAAGTGTGATAGGAAAGATAGGAAGAAAACTATGAGATAACAGAGCCCTGAAACCTAAGTGAGGACAGCATATCAATGAGTAGGAAGTCGTCTACAGTGTCAAATGCTGTGGATAGATCAAAGAGGATGAGGATGGAGTAAAGGCCTTTGGATTTGGCCAGAAGCAGATCATTGGAGACTTTAGTAAGTGAAGTTTCCATAGAATGAAGAAGGTAGAAGCTTGATTGAAGCAGGTTGAGGATAGCTCGAGATAAAAGAAAGTCAATACAACAGTGGTGAACAGCACGCTGAAGTAGCTTGGATAAGAACAGTAAGAGAAAGAGGCAATTTTTAGATTAACTGCAAAATCAGTCTCCATCGCATTTTTACAACATACACAATGGACACACAGAAAGTGTCCATTCGTATATAAAAACACTGCTAGTTAAGCAAATCATACATATTTTTCCCATTGCAACTTTTAGAGCACATTCTCCAGTCCTGCAGCATCTCTTCTGATTGATACGTGTATGGTTGGGAGTGTGGGGTATGCTGCTAACTGAAGGAAGGGGTAGCTTTAATTCTGACTTTGACAAGTGTATTTTCTACTTCAGTTAGTCCATTCCCTTCAAGATACAATTTAGCTACAGAAATCACTTTCATTTATTTCTATAGGTTGGTTGGTTGGTTAGTTATATAAATATGTAAACCACCTTCCTATACAATCTTTCCAAATGGCTTGCTAAAATAAAACATGTTACATAAAGTAACAAAAACAAAATAAAAAGGCAAATCTTAGATCATCCCACAAAACTAATAGCAACAATTTATTTTTCCTAAAGGTGGATCGAGAGGTGAAATCTACTTGTGCAGTTTTGGCATTTCTTTCTGACATTGTCTAGGTTTAAATAATAATTTTTTAAAAATTCTTTCTTTCTTTTTAAAATTTTTTTATTTATTGGTTTAAATAATAATTTGACCTCAGTTATGATAACTCTCAGAACATAAATCTTTTGTTTTCAAGTTTGTAGAGATCTGGAATGAACTTCCTGACTCTATTAGGCTTATACACCAATTGCAATTATTTTGTAACATTTTGAAAACTTTGTTGTTCTCACAATTTTTAAATGGTTTAATTACAGTTTCAACGAAATGATAGTACTATAGTTCTTACTTCTCTCATGCTTCTTTCTCTATGCACTCTAGTCTTAATCATATGTGAACCGAGTCGAGCTCCATTGGGAGATGACCTGGTATATAAATCAAAGATTAGCTTAGATAAAGCTGTATATTAGTAATGGTCTTCTGCCAAGAAGATAATGTTATATTGAACTTATAAGGAGGTAGGAAAAAGAGAGTAAGATTTTGTTTTGTTTTTACCGTTTAGAAATAACTCATCACTCAAAAAGGGTGTGAGAGGCCTATATGCCAAATGGCAGGTCTCTGCCTTGGAACTCTAGGAAATTAGCCCCCTCCCCCACCTTTTACAAAGCCACGGTACCAGCTGCCATGCGGCAAACACTCAGATGCCCATTAAATCCGTATGGGCATCAGAGTGATTACTGCGACTTTGCAAATGGAGCCCTAGGCTTCCAGATGGAACTGCCATAGTCAACTGGAAAGGAAATATCTTCAGAAAATACTTCATAATGGCATAAAGTAAAAGGTTATATCTCAGAAGTGAACTGCAGTTTGTCAGTTTTTATATAAATGTAAATACATTTTATGAGGTTTGAAAGCTGTTGCTTTATTATTTGATTTGCTGCTTGATGCAGGCTCAGCCTCACCAGACCAGCCAGGCAGTTCAGTTGTTTAATTAGTGCTCTCTGGGAGGTAGGGGTTTGTCAGCAGTTAATTAAACTGGAATCAAAAGATTTATTTAAATGCCTATGGTTTAGAAACTGGATCCAATGCAAAAAGACTCTGTGGAGAGTTGATGTTCCTGATATGGACTTTATTATAAGTACAGCTTGATAATCCACATAAAAGCACATATGAACAAAAAGGACCCAATGCACTGTAAATGTGGGACCCAACACGGTCCGTGTTTTGACATAACTATCTTTTTCAGGGGTCTCTATGGGCAAAAAAGAAGAGAAAAACTTGTGGATTATCTATCCGAGTGCTGGATAAACTTCTGCATAAACATGTGGCTCATGAAAACTGGATCACCATCTATACCAAACTGTCACAGTAAGGATGTATCAATTGCTCAAGGGCCATTTAAGACCTTCCTTAAGACTTCAGGTATATTATTCAATCAGGTTTGGGTTATTTATTTATTTGTTTTTAGCTAAAAAAAGCTTTACTTCCTAATTATACAGGAACAAACCAAGCAGCTGGAAGGGATGGTGGTGTTATATTTATTACTCTAAATCAGTGTTTCCCAAGTCAGTCCTGGAGTACCTCTTTGCAAGTCAGTAACAATAATTGGGTGCTATAAAGATGTTTTTGTAAATATTTTTGTGGACAACAGAAAAGGGGGCTTGGTCATGGGACAAGGCATGGGCATGCCAGGAGTGCTCATGTATGATGGTGACAAGGTTGAAGAGATAGCTGACCTAATTATACAACTTTATCTGAGCCACAGATGTCTTCATCTTATAGAAGATATATGGTTCCATCTAGAGACTCGTGTTACTATAAGCATCGATACAACCAGTCCATTGTATTGTCTTTCAGGACTCCTAATCTTCCTCCTCGTGCAAAACAACAAAATGCTCAAAAATCACAAGCTCAGCCCCAGTCTAAACAGCAGCCTTCCTTTTGACTCTTTCCTAGAGAACATTGCCTTACTTCTACCGAGCAGCCTTCCCATTGGTGGTAAATTTTCACCAATGATGGTCTCTCATACTTATGGACCAGTGGGAATTTTGGTTCATTTTTCAAGGCTATGTCTTACATTGAGTCACAGAACCACCTGACTTCCCACCAAGAGAGTTTCTTTCAACTCCCTCTAGAAAACTCTCCATCAGGAACTCTTGACCTTTCTCCAACAAAATGTAATGGAGTCCATTCTACTCAAAATATTTTCTAGTACCAAAAAAAGACTGGAGATATTCATCCAATTCTTGACCTCTGGAGGTCTGAACACATGATAAAATATCTGACGAAGGAGAAGTTAGCCTGCCCAAATTTTGGCATGCAAATCTAAGTACCATATATAGAATCTGGGGGATTGTTTGCGTGTTATCCCCACTGTGTTTTTCAATGGACATGATCTGTTTGGACACACTCGCACAGAGCAATAGAGATTCAGACGAAGAAATCTGTGTGTGTAAGGATACTACTGTCCAGACAAGCATATTTCTTTGATGTGATTAATCCTTGAAAATTAACTGCAAGTAATTTTTTTTTTTGCAGTAGTTATCCTAACTTGAACAACAAAGCAATCAAAGTTTTGTTACTGTTTAGATATTTTTATCTTTGTGAACTTGGATTTTCAGCTCTATCAGAAATTAAATAAACAAAAAAAAAAAAAAGAATTTCTGCAGATGGTGGATGATGAAATTTGTGTTTGCTTGTCGACTATCAACCTGTGCTTTGAGTTAATTTGCACTCAAAAACAAGCACATCCATCATATTAGCAATTTTATTCTATCTACTGTAGTTTCATTGTTGTTACAATTACCTATACATAGCTAAAAGAACTTTAAATAAACTCTCAAATTAACCCCCCCTTTTACAAAGCCACTTTAGGCTTTTTTATTGTCGGCCACGATGGTATTAGCTCTGAAGCTCAGGTGTTAATACCACCATAGCCAGCGATAAGAAAACCCTAACACAGCTTCATAAAAGGGGGGAGGGGTTAATTTTTTGTTGGTTTTGCAATTTCAATTATAATAGGACGTAAAAAACATTTTCTCCATTTAGTATGCTATAGCTAAAAAAGATTGAGAAACACTGGTATATAGAGTTGGTGAGGACAGCGTCTGCGGGAGCAGAGTGTGCGTGTGTGTGTGTATACAGTGTTCCCCCAGTCATTCGCGGTCGGCGGTTCGCGGTCCTAGTCATTCGCGGTATTTTCGGACTGCGACCGCCGACCAGAAGAGGACCGCTGAAGAGGCAGGAGAGAGCAGCCCGAGCACCGGCGAGTGAAGGAAATCACTCGCTGTATACTCTGACCGCCTCTTCCTGCACTAAAGTCGGGCCTTACCAATCAGGAGCTGCGTATTTGCGGTTTTTCAAGATTCATG
This sequence comes from Geotrypetes seraphini, assembly GCF_902459505.1. NCBI lineage: Eukaryota > Metazoa > Chordata > Amphibia > Gymnophiona > Dermophiidae > Geotrypetes > Geotrypetes seraphini. The sequence continues at coordinate 307,080,328 of NC_047086.1, read as the reverse complement.
GGGGTTCCTGGAATGGAACCCCTGTGAATTTTGAGGGAGTACTGTACAGGAACTATTGACTATAAAAAAGGTGACAACAGTGCTTACCTATGTTTCTTTTGCATCCTCTGCGACACTAAACTCACTAAAATGCTTACCAGGAGCCACTGAGTTTATGATGTATAGAGGAAAATTAACATTACATAATACACAACATATCATACTCGTCTTTGGTTTCCACTTCAAACAGTTGGTTTGCATTAGCCATTTGTCATTAGTGCAAATGTTAGCAGTCACTGAGGATGTTTAAAATATATCCCCTCATCAAAGTCGCCTTATGATGTCAAATTAATCACCAAAGCCATTTAAAGTCTTATTCCTTTCCTAAAATATGTCATGTACTATTTTTTTGGGTATCAATTTTTTTTAATTTGCTGTCATTGAACTTTTATTTCATGTGTCTGTGAGCAAGAAAGCCATGCATATATGTAGTCTGTCGCTGAATAATACATGGAGGTCACATCAAATGTTATTTCATTTCATTATGTTTCAGACACATTAGAGAGGCGAGTAGTTAAGTTCCATGCAGTATTTTAATGGGCATTTTATTATAAGGAAAGATATAATAGAGTATTAATCAAGATTCTGAAGGTTGCCAAAATAAGTCACATCAAAATCACTGTGAAACATTTTCCTCATTAACCCTTTATAAATGGTCTCTCACACTGCCTATCCCTAATGACAACAGAAACTTTTGCCAACTCCAAGAGGGATTAATAGAGGAAGGTGTTGATATCAAAAAGGAAAACAAAATAGGAAGTGATGTGCATGGCCAAATATCTTTCATTTTATTTTTGGATTTTTAAGGAGTTTTTTTCCCCAATGTTGAGTGTTTTTTGTTTGATTTAAGAAAAAAAGAAACAAGACTTTTTCACATATGCAAATCTGTTAGTTGCATGTGCATACATTTGAGGGAACCTGGATAATTAGGTTCACCTGAAAAATTTAACTGTGATCTTTATTTCAGTTATCTTACTTGAATCAGCCTCCTCATCTGCATTCTTCTCAGCAGGACAGGGTTTGTGGTTGCTCCATCTCTATAGTTGGCTGGCCTGGTCAACAATATGCTTTTGCTTTTTGCACAGCTGACCCAGTGCTGTGGAAGTCCTTACTGAATGTTTTACATCACAAAGTTGAAATCCAGGTTCTCAGGAGGAAATTAAAAGTAGTTATACAGAGGCTTTTGGTATTATTGAGTAATTGAGTGGCTAGAGCCCTTGCAGAGCGGCAGGCATAGCTCTAGCCAACTTGTTGGGCAGACTGTATGAACCGTGTGTGTCTTTATCTGCCATCATTTACTGTATTACTATGTTATCTGTGTATTTATTTATTTTTGTATTTTTATGTGTATGTTTATGTTGTATTATTTCTGAAGAGACACTGCACCCCACCCAGAATAATTGGTGTTCAATATATTAATTAATTAATTGACCAATCCTTTTTCGAGTAGCATGGAAAATTGCGTTGCCTTTGTGATTCATTCTTACTGATCTGTTATGTTATGTTCAGTACACCATATCCCCGATGAAGCAGATTCAAGGTGGGCAACAATCATAAGAACATAAGAATTTGCCTCCGCTGGGTCAGACCAGAGGTCCATCCTGCCCAGCGGTCCGCTCCCGCGGCGGCCCCTCAGGCCTATCACCTGTGCAGTGGTCCCTGACTATTCATATAACCTACCTCAACTCCTATCTGTACCCCTCAATCCCCTTATCCTCTAGGAACCTATCCAAAACTTCTTTGAAGCCCTGTAATGTGCTCTGGCCTATCACGGCCTCCGGAAGCGCGTTCCATGTGTCCACCACCCTCTGGGTAAAAAAGAACTTCCTAGCATTTTTTCTAAACCTGCCCCCTTTTAATTTCTCCGAGTGCCCCCTTGTACTTGTGGTTCCCCACATTGTGAAGAATCTGTCCCTGTCTACCTTTTCTATGCCCTTCAGGATTTTGAAGGTTTCTATCATGTCTCCTCTAATGCTCCGCTTTTCCAGGGAGAATAGCCCCAGCTTTTTCAATCTATCAGCATATGAGAAGTTTTCCATACCCTTTATCAGTTTAGTCGCTCTTCTCTGGACTCCCTCAAGTACTGCCATGTCCTTCTTGAGGTATGGCGACCAGTACTGGACACAGTACTCCAGATGCGGGCGCACCATTGCACGATACAGTGGCATGATGATTTCCTTCGTCCTGGCCATGATACCCTTCTTAATGATACCCAACATTTGGTATGCTTTCCTTAAGGCCGTCGCGCATTGTGCCGACGCCTTCAATGTTGTGTCTACCATCACCCCCAGGTCTCTTTCAAGGTTACTTACCCCTAGCAGTGATCCCCCCATTTTGTAGCTGAACATCAGGTTCTTTTTCCCCACATGGATGACCTTGCATTTCTCTATGTTGAAGCTCATTTGCCACTATTTTGCCCACTCTTCCAGTATCGTTAGGTCCCTTTGCAGGTCCTCGCAGTCTTCTGCAGTTCTAACCTTGCTGCAGAGTTTGGTGTCATCCGCAAATTTTATAACCTCACATTTTGTTCCCGCCTCCAGGTCATTAATAAATATATTGAACAGGAGCAGTCCCAGCACCGACCCCTGCGGAACTCCACTCGTGACCCATAGCCAGTCTGAGTAGTGGTACTTTACTCCAACCCTCTGTTTCCTGCCTGCCAGCCAGTTTTTGATCCATCGGTGGACATCCCCTTGCACCCCGTGGTTTCACAGCTTCTTAAGCAGCCGTTCGTGGGGTACCTTGTCGAAGGCATTTTGGAAGTCAAGGTAAATGATGGCCATGGATTCCCCTTTATCCATTTGGCTGTTTATTCCCTCAAAGAAGTACAGTAAGTTTGTGAGGCATGACCTTCCCTTGCAGAAGCCGTGCTTGCTCGCCTTCAGCTGTCCATTGTTTTCTATGTGTTCACAGATGCTGTCCTTAACCAGTGCTTCCATCATCTTTCCCGGAACTGAGGTCAAGCTCACCGGCCTGTAGTTTCCTGGGTCACCCCTTGAACCCTTTTTAAAGATTGGCGTGACATTTGCTATTTTCCAGTCCTCCGGTATCTCCTCAGTTTTTAAGGATAGGTTACATATTTGGCGAAGTGGTTCCGCTATTTCGTTCCTTAGCTCTTTGAGTACCCTTGGGTGGATGCCGTCCGGACCCGGTGATTTGTCGCTCTTTAGTCTGTCTATCTGTCGGAGGACATCCTCTTGTCTTACTTCTAGTTGGACCAGCTTTTCATCCTGATCCCCATTTATGATCTCCTCGGGTTCTGGAATATTGGATGTGTCTTCTCTCGTGAAGACTGAGAAGAACTTATTTAACCTGTCAGCTATCTCTTTTTCCTCCTTTACCACTCCCTTCTTGTCTCCATCATCCAATGGTCCCACTTCTTCCCTGGCCGGTTGCTTCCCCTTTACGTACCTGAAGAATGATTTGAAGTTTGTTGCTTCCCCCGCCAGTCTCTCCTCATATTCTCTTTTTGCTTTCCTAACCACTCTTTGGTGTCTTTTGTGTTCCTTCTGGTTGTCCTTTGTTTGGTCCTTTTTCCAAATCAGGTAGTTCAAGGTGGTATTTTTCATTTATTTCCTTGGATCTCCTTTTATTTTTAGGCGCATGGATCTACATGCATCCATCTATTGCTCTTACACTTTTAAAAAAAATAACCCTGGGTCTTATTTTTCCTAGAGATTTATCACTTCAAATCTTTTTTTTTTACTTTTTACTCTTTCCTTTTTTTAAAAAAAATTATTTATTTATAGCTTATTATTAGTTTATAATCAAGTATAATACAACTTGAAACAGATCCAGAATTCAATTTAAAAGTACAAGAAAAAAAATGAAGAAATAACAATTCAAATATTTAGTCCACAATTTTTTGAGAGAAATCAACAAGAAATAAAACTCAAGAAAATCGAAGTATTCAAACGAGAAACAGCAATTGTCAGCATATCCTACAACTGGTTATGACACTTTACATATCTTGGTTACGGTACCAGCCTCTCTTAATTCTATAAATTCTAACAGCTATTTAGGTTCAAAAAGAGTCTGGTAAGTGATAAAGCAACTTTTCACTCTTTCCAACCTAAGAGATGTTGGAAAGACATTACACATGAGGGGCCAAGCTTGTCTGCCTACCTGTTTAAATGTGGGTAAAATAACTCTGGCATAGAAGAAAAGCCCATTAAAAAACTTTGAAAACAGGCCAGCATTGCAGTCCCATAGAAATAAATATAAACAAACATAGACAATCATCAAACCAATGCATTTCTATGGGAGAAACAGTTTCAGGTTTTACAAAATAGAGATACTGAACGTACGCAGGTAGGGCTAGCCTCAGTTAGGGCGCTGGTCTTTGACCAGAGGGCCGCTGCATAAGCGGACTGCTGGACACGATGGACCACTGGTCTGACCCAGCAGCGGCAATTCTTCTTTTGTTCTTTTGATACACTGAAATATTGTAGTTAGGGAATTGCTTCTTTCAAACTGCCTCTTCTCTATTCTCTCAGTCACAAACACAGAGCCAAAACACAAACACATATCTGAGGAAGAGCGTCAGCCATGCTCTACATATTTTCCACACATATTACAAGATAAACTGTTGTAGGTTTAAATATAAAGAGAACATTGCATTGACATAATTTTAGACGAAAGTCAAGAGAAAAGAGATCCAACAGGTCTGCAGTGGATGTCAAGCAACCCAAAAAGAGAAAGAACTGCAAAGTGCCTAGGCGTGTGCCTACACAGGTGCTTTATTCAGTCAATAAGTTGTTGCTTGATACAAATCCACCTTTACTCTAGAGCAGGGGTGTCCAATGTCGGTCCTCGAGGGCCGCAGTCCAGTCGGGTTTTCAGGATTTCCCCAATGAATATGCATTGAAAGCAGTGCATGCAAATAGATCTCATGCATATTCATTGGGGAAATCCTGAAAACCTGACTGGATTGCGGCCCTCGAGGACCGACATTGGACACCCCTGCTCTAGAGAAACGGGGACCCAACATGGTCCATGTTTTTCGATTGAAAGATCTTCCTCAGGGATCCCTGGTTTTCTGTGTAAAAAAAAACAAAGAAATATGTTTACAGTAAACTACATATGTTAGGAGAAAAGCACCTCCCTTCTCTTAATGCCTAGCCCTGCATTCATGAACAAGCTAAAGATTTTGCATCCACAGAGCGCAGCACTGAAAGATAATTGCTACTAGTTTTCCTTCAGATGCTAAAAAGATTTTGAGTAAGCCAATTGTCAAGGTTTCTGTAACTAAAATCTACACATAAATGTCAACTGGATAGTGCAATAGAATAAAAAATAATTAGGATGTCGCCAGTGAGCATATAGGAACTTCTAAATAGCAATTAAATACCTGTAACATAATAACCCCTGATACCTGTAACATCTAACCCCTGATACCCTGTACCCCTCTACTCCCTCCCCTCTACACTGCACTGAAATCCCCTCTCTACAATGCACTGAAATCCCCTCTCTCCTTCTTACTGTAATATCCCTTCCCACTACCCTCAACCTTTACTTCCCTTCTCCAGCCAACCTCAACGACATCATTCTATGTCAATTGTTCTTTATTGTTGCGTGCACTATTTGTAATCTCTGATATGTTTATAACTTTGATAAATTGCTGTGAACCGCCTAGAACTCCCTGGGTATGGCGGTATACAAGAATAAAGTTATTATTATTATTATTATTTTAATTAAAAGTTTTTGGGAAGAAATTACTTGACTTGCCTGCTTGTGAATATGTTTTCCAAGTTCCCTTCACTCAATTCCATATCTCCCATCACCCACATACAATTAAAACCCAATTGTCTTTGTATAAAACCCAATTGTCTTTGTATTCTTATTTCTTTCTCCTTAAGAGTATGTATTGGTTATTTAAATAGCTGCCCTAACAGCAGAAACAAAATCTGTTTTTTCCTCTTCCCTTGGTTCTGTCTATTAACCAGCATTAAAACTGTCCTGATAATCTGAGTTACCTGCCACTGTTAACACCTGTATTGGCTTTATATAATCAACACCCTGTTCACTTACACAGTCACGAGAACCTGGAACAGACTCCCCACATCTCGTATAAGGACAGAGACAAACTACCTCTCCTTCAGGAAAAGGCTGAAAACTTACGTCTTTGATAAATTCTTTACTCCTCAGTGACTCATCCTGCTTGACTAGCTAAGAATCGTCAACATTCCTTCACCCCTTTTTGACTCTAATGCTATGCCCCCCATATCCCATTTGTGAATCTGTGATTGCCATCCTTTGTGCAAAGGCAAACTCTTCCCCCCATTGCCCTATCTACCCGCAATCATTGATGAAATGTAACTAACATTGTCCATACTACCTTAACTTGTAAATCATTTTGAACCTGTACTGGATAAGTGAGATACAGAAAATTAGATTATATAATCTAATATAATAAAATGGTAGACGCGCATGCGCACTAAAAAAAACGTGTTCCCTGAGATGTCCCGAAAATACGAGTGCGCATGCGCGCCTACAACGTCACCACAGCCTGCTCTCCGTCTCCACCTCGCGCCGCTGCAGGCCCCACACTCGCAACTCACACATCCGCTGCAGCCTAGCAACTCCGACCACAACCTTCCACCCTCAACCGCCTATGCCGGCTCAGGCTGGCGCGTTGAGGAGTCGGAATGCAGACCCGGAAGAGCGAAGGAAGCCTCACACTGAGCAACTGTATTTACACTGTGCAACGAGCCTCTGCCACGGTCCCGGGTTCCTCTCAGCCTACCCTTCTCGCGGTCTGGCCGGCTATCTTAGTCCTTTGCCGCCGCCGCCACCCCCTTCCCTTCCCTACCCGCGGTCGACAAAACTCTTGCCTCCAGCAGCCGACGCAGCACTGTAAACACGCTGCTTCGCGGCCTCTACTGCCTTCATTTGCTCTTCCGTTTCTCTGATGACGTCATCAGGGACATGGAAGAGCAAATCGGGGCAGTAGAGGCCGCGAAGCAACGTGTTTACAGTGCTGCAGCGGCTACTGGAGGCAAGAGGTTTGTCGACCGCGGGAAAGGAAGGGGGTGGCGGCGGTGGCAAGGGACTAGGGGAGCTGGCCAGACCGCGAGAAGAGAAAATCGCGTGGGCCACGAAGAGACAGGGAGGAACTGGAGCTGGAGAGGGAAAGGGGCCTGCTTTGGGGAAGGGCTGTGCTTGGAGGCAGACAGCTTTGCTTGGGGGGGAGACAGAAGGGGGGGCCACGGAGACACAGTCAGGGAGGAACTGGAGGGCCAGAGGGAAAGGGGTCTGCTTTGGGGGAGGGGTGTGCTGGGAGGTAGATAGCTTTGCTTGGGGGGGAGAAAAAATGGGGGGCCACGGAGAGACAGTCAGGGAGGAATTGGAGGGGTAGAGGGAAAGGGGTCTGCTTTGGGGGGGAGGGGTGTGCTGGGAGGCAGACAGCTTTGCTTGGGAGGGGAGACAGAAGGGGGACCACAGAGACACTGTCAGGGAGGAACTGGAGGGGGAGAGGGAAAGGGGGCTGCTTTCTAGCACCCGTTAATGTAACGGGCTTAAAGACTAGTATATTAATAAAATACTATATAATAACTGAATATACAGTACTTTTCTAATTTTTAAAGAATAATTTTATACAGGACACAGTTAAAGCATCATTTTAGGTGCCTTTGTGAAGCATATTTTATAAAGACAAGACCTTCTCATCTTTATACAAGCATATTAGCTAAATGGTAGGACATTTACACCAGCCCTAGAGGTTTATATAAATATCTGCACCAGCATTTATCAATTACTTATGTAAATTATAATAGTTTAAACTCTATGCACATATGTGTGTGTTCCATCCAAATTCTACCCTTGTGTATGCCCAATAGCAAAGTATGTGCTATCATTTCAAAGCGTGTACTTTTGCACCAGTTGGTATTTTATTAGAGACCATTTACACATATACGTGGCCACATCTGAATGTAAATATCTAAAATATACTACATTCCAAATGGAATGTGCAATACTGAAAGTTATGACCCATAATAGCAAACTACAGAAAAACCTGGTGCTCCTCCAAGACAGAAATATAAAAGTACTAGTGTTTTAGCCCTTTACATTAATGGGTGCTAGAGACTCCTCTTCCTCCTGCCCTTGTTCCCTCTGTTAGGAGGTGTTTTTTTTTTCCACTCAATTTGAAGCCGTCACCAAGATCACAGTTAAAGCTATAGAAAAGCCTCCGTTCGCCTTTGTTTAAATTTTTTTTAAAATTTTCGTTGTAGGCTTCCTCCTCCTCCCTTTCTCCTTCCCGTCCCACCTTTCACTTTTTCAACCCCCTTGCATTTCCCTTTGCACGGTCTTCCTCGTGCTGTGATCATCCGCTCCTTCTCCTAGCCTCACCCAGTGGCGGTGCTGAGTTAACTTCTCCCTTCCGTCCCTGCTTCCCTCTCCCTTCATGCTATTCAAGGAGACCGGGCAGCAGTGTTCCCTCTAAGCGGGCGGGTGTTGTGAGCAAACTTTTTTCACTGTGAGCTAAAAATATCGGGCGCCAGCAAGTTATGAGCCAAATAAATATGTTGTCAAGGCATCAGGCCAGCTTAAGTTCCAGGCCAGTTATGGAACTGAATTTAAGATTTGTAGGTTCATGGGGACATACTCTAGTCCGTATAGTGTAACAGGAAAATTTACAAAGGGAAACTCTCTAAGGCAGTGTTCTTCAACCTTTTTACACCTATGGACCGGCGGAAATAAAATAATTATTTCGTGGACCGGCAAACTACTAAGACTGAAATTTTTTTTAAAAAACCATCGCCGCCCCGTCCCCGCAAGCTCGGTCCCAAAAACCATCTGATCCCATCCGCACAAGCCTCAAATAGTTATAATTTTATATTGAACATATTTTATTAAAGTATAAAAAGAAACAATATTCTATACAATTGTCATTTTATAAATACAAATAATACAGGGCAAAATCAACAAAACCCCTGTCTCCCCTCCCCTTCACATATATCCCCTCTACTATCAAGAAAACTGAATAAGCCAAATTATTACAGAATGCTACACAAATATCAAGTAACAGAATATCACAGTCACACATGACAGGAATGGTGTTAGGGGAGTGGAACTAGGGCAACTGCCCCCTGGTCAGAGAGAGCCCTAAGCCAGCTGGAAGCTAAAGAAGCACTGCCTGGGCTTTGCACTCCCCAATTATGTCTAGCAAGATACATATTTCAAATCTGATATATTTGAATCACAAGATAGAAATAAAATTATTTTTTTCTACCTTTTGTCGTCTCTGATTTCTGCTTTCATTGCCTTTTCACTCTCTTCCAGCCAGTGTCTGCCCTAAGAACATAAGAATTGCCACTGCTGGGTCAGACCAGAGGTCCATCATGACCAGCAGTCCGCTCACGCGGCAGCCCTCTGGTCTAAAACCAGCACCCTAACGGAGACTAGCCCTACCAGCGCACGTTCTTGTTCAGCAGGAACTTGTCTAACTTTGTCTTGAATCCTTGGAGGGTGTTTTCCCCTATAACAGCCTCTGGAAGAGCGTTCCAGCTTTCTACCACAGAACTTCCTTACGTTTGTATGGAATCTATCCCCTTTCAACTTTAGAGAGTGCCCTCTCGTTCTCCCTGCCTTAGCTACTAAGTCTATTCCCTTCAGTACCTTGAATGTTTCTATCATGTCCCCTCTCAATCTCCTCTGCTCAAGGGAGAAGAGGCCCAGTTTCTCTAATCTTTCGCTGTACGGCAACTCCTCCAGCCCCTTAACCATTTTAGTTGCTCTTCTCTGGATCCTTTCGAGTAGTACCGTGTCCTTCTTCAAGTACCAGTGCTGGACGCAGTACTCCAGGTGAGGGCGTACCATGGCCCGGTACAGCAGCATGATAACCTTCTCTGTCTCTTCAGTCCAGCATCTGCCCCTTCCATTCACTGTCTGTCTTTCCCTGCCATCTCTCCTCCTGCCCCCCCCACCCCCCAATTTGGTCTAGCATCCATCATCTTCCTTCTGTTCCCCTCATGGTCTGGCATCTCTATCCTTCCCTCCCCCCTGTGGTTTTTAGCATATCTCTCTTCTCATTTCCTCCACTCAGATCTGATCATTCTCTACTCTCTCTTCCCTTTTCTTCTCTGGTCTTCCTTCTCTATTTTCTGCCTCCATCTAAATTAAATTCTTTCTTACTATTTAGTCCCGTTTCCCTCTTTTCACTGTGTCTACACACAGCTTGTCACCCCTTTCCCTCACCCCTCCATTATCTTACTATTTTCTTCCCCCTTTATTTATCTCCTCCTTCCATCCAGTATGTGTTCTTTCCCCACTTCCATTCAGCATCTGCTCTCCCCTCTCAACTGACATCCATCTGCCTTCTGCTCTCTCTCCCTTCTTCTCACTTCCATCATCTGTCCTCTTCTCTCTCTCTCTCATCTCCTCCATTCCATCATCTGCCCCTTCTCTCTCTCTCTCTCTCTCCCCCCCCCCAACTTCCATCATCTGCCCCCCTTCCCCTCACCTTTGTGGGTCACTTTCTTTCCCCTGAGGGTGGCTCATGTCACAGGGGAAGCTTTGGCCGAGCAGAACCGCTTGATTGACAGTGGAACTTACTTGATTGATGTCGATGCTGGGGCCCGTTGCCGTTTGAAGGAAAAAAAAAAAGGTGGAAAAAAGGAACCTGTAAAGGCGAGAGGAAGGGAAACCTCCAGGACAGCTGCTTTTTGCCCTCCTTCAGCGGCCCAAGAGTTCAGACCAGCAGCGGCAGCTCTGTATGCTTTTAACTTCGGCACAGAGCTGCCCCTAATCAATAGTTTAGCGCGGTTTCATGAGGCAGCCTCGGGGCCTTTGATAGCCGGCCCGCTTCGATGATGCGATGTGGGCCGGCCTAGCAAAGGCCCCGAGGCTGCCTTATGAAACCGCGCTAAACTATTGATTAGGGGCAGCTCTGTGCCGAAGTTAAAAGCATACACAGCTGCCGCTGCTGGTCTGGAGGTGCGGAGACAAGGCAGGAGGCAAACGCGGTGGAAGGCAGGAGTCCCGGCACAGCGACTGCAACAGGAAGTTGCAAGTCAGCTGACGCCGGCCTTTCGTTGCGGCGGGGACCGAATCCTTCGCGGACCGGCAAGATTTTGTTTGCGGACCGGACCGGCGGTTGAAGAACTGTGCTCTACACTGTGTGCGCTGTGACGAGAAACTTGTGCGCTGCGAGGTAATATTTTGTGCGCCAGCACACGCCAGCGCAGCTTAGCGGGAACACTGAGCGGGCCCGGCTTTCCTCGCTTTCCCCCCTTCTCACCCCCCCTTTCCTGTGCCTGTTCGGAGGGGAGGCTCTTTTCCGGGATCTTGCTGTCACAGGGGAAGGGAGCCGGCGGAAAACTCTGGAGTGCTGGCTTCGGCCTTGTCCTCCTCCCGCTTATTTTTCCACCTTCTTCATTGCCCCCTCGGACTTCAACTTAGAGACGATAACGGGATCAGGGCCGGCACGTGAAAAAAAAAAGAAAATATTCCCTACCTGTATCACCAAATGCCTCGCACATGTGCACTCCTGCCTGCCACGGACATACGGATCACAGATCATGCAGGTAGGAGTGCGCATGCGCGCTTAGGGTTTTATTATAGTAGATGCATTGTTGAGATCCAGAGAGGTCAGAAACTCTTCTTGATGGAATGCCATAATCTCAGATTTCACAGTCTCAATGGAAAAACTAGGAATCATAGAACTCGATGTAGCACCGTTAAGATCCAGGATAGATCATAAAGTTCCCTCGTCTTTTATTGAATCCATAAAGTAAATGAAATACTGACCCAAACCTAACTCCTTGTGAGGTATGTGCACTACCACCTCTAACATCAACAGCCTGTCTAAGGTAACAGACATCACCTCTGTTTTGACCAAATAACTACACAATGATTCTAAAAATAGGTCTGACAAAGGCTGAGCAAATTCTAGAGCATAGCCTTTCCAAATAACTTCCAAGACCCACAGGTCTAAGATGATCTAGATTAGAGAGTTGCGCGGGGACTGAAATACCACCCATCCCCACCCGTCCCCGCCAAAATCCCAACCATCCCCACCCGTCCCTGCGAGGAATCCCTCTGTCTTCACCCGTCCCCGCAAGGAATTCCTCCGTCCCCACCCGTCCCCGCGAGGAATCACCTCTGTCCCTGTCCATCTCTATAAACTTCAGAAATAGTTATTTCATTTAATTATGCTATTGAATTAAAGGCTCTGGTAGAGATCCATTTACAAATAAGCAAATAAACTTTATTAATTTGAAAATATTACGGTAATTGGGAAGAATACATACTTTGTAAACAGGTTTCTACCAGAGCCTCTAATGTAAATATACAATATAAATAAATACTCAGCTGATGAGAACCCCCAAGCTGTCAGCTGAGGACTTCCTTTGCAGTTGGCCGGGGGTCCCTTTTGCCAAGCTTGGTAGGCAGCAGTAGTGTCCCTGAGTCAGAGATGCTGTCACCTCAGTGGCTCATGGATACTGCCATTGACTGCTGTGCTTGGTGGAGGGGAGTTCCGGCCATCTCTAGAGGAGGTCCTCTGCTGGCGGTGCTTGGGGATCCCCACCAGTCACAGCAAGGATCAGCAAGTACTTCAACACTGTAGAAATAAAACCAGAAATGCATTTCCTTTTCTTTTGAACACAATACAAAGACATCTGCTATATACATTTCCCAAAGCTAACATATTGAGTCCTCCCACCTTTGTTCCAGGTCTTTCTGTCTGTCTCACTCTCTTTGTCCTCCCTCTCCCCAGGGCCTGGCATCTCTCCTCAGTTCAGTGTGTTTCCCCTCCCTACCCCCTCTAGTCCAGCATCTGCTCTGTCTTCCCTCTCCCTTTTGGTTCAAGTCTGCATTCCAGCCCCTCCTTTTCTGTCTCTCTCTCCTCTCCCCCCCCCCCAATCCAGATCCAGTGTCTCTATGGGTTTACAGTCAGCTAAACTCTAGGTTAAGTGGAATATTCAGTATTTAACAGCCTATGGTGAATGACATAAAGGAAGGATTGAGTTTTAAGCACATTGACTTTGGCAAGTTAAGTCTTGAATATCAGCCCTTTACTAGCCAAATGCTCACTCCAGCCACAGAATGTCCTCAACATACCTGGTTTTCAGTGAACCAGAGCCTTTAGGGACAGTGGATTGTTTACAATTGTTGCCAGCGACCCACAGCAAGTTTGGAGCACTGCAGGGGAGGTGAGAGGAGAAAGAGAGGACTGGAAAAGTGAGAGGAGAGAGGGAAGTGATAAATGCAGGCTCCAAGGTGCCGGGAAGAGGGTGAAAGTGAAGAGCCTGTGTTTGAGAGGAGGGCTCTGCACCGGCTGAGCTGGTAGGGGGACAACCGGGTGCTAGGGAGAACACTGCTCATCTGATTTTCCTACCTGCCCTGCCGTGAGGCTCGTCTTCCATTTCCTGCCTGCCCTGTCGCAGCACACATAGCCGACCGGAAGTCTTCCATAAGCCCTCCCTCCGACATTAGCGCTGACATTGGGGAAGACTTCCGATTGGTCATAGTTGGGTTGATTCCAGGGGAAAAAGAGGTTCCAGTGAAGGGTGGATATTGCAATTTTAGACTCAGAAGCATACCACAGCTTCTATAGATATGGAGGAGTCCTTGCAAGCTACGTCCCCTCCCCGTTCTGGTTGGTGGGATTGGTTCAGGGAATGAAATATTCAATATTATGGGGACAGTCAAATTTTCTTATATGTTATATCTTCTTTTGAATTGTATCTTACTTTCCTCAGTTCTTGAGGATTTGTAGGGGACTATGTGAGTTTGCATTTCTATGTTATGTTTCTTTCTTATTTCTTTTTCAATATACATGTACATTGGGAAGGCAATTTTACAATAGAGTGCCTACAAATAAAAATAAGTAATATGACTAGAGTACACCCCAATGAAGCTTTATCTTTTATAGGCAAGGATTTTATCAATGTATCACCTTTCAGCATCATCAACAGTCAAGCCATGATATGAAGGCTACATCTTCCCTATATCACATATATATATATGTACTGTATAAACAGTAAAACCTTGGATTGCAAGTAACTTGATTTACAAGTGTTTTGCAAGACAAGCAAAACATTTGATTAAATTTTAACTTGATATACAAGCAATGTCTTGCAATACAAGTACATATACGGCCTCTTTTACAAAGTGGCGCTAATGGCCCCAAAACCCATAGAGATTTAAAGGGCTTCGGGGCTGTTGCTGTGCGGCAGCTGCTAGCACAGCTTTGTAAAAGAGGCCGACAGTATATATGCATCATATGATCACAATTGAGCCTATGGTTCTTTTCTCTTTGATGCTGCAAGAGTGTAGCGACTGTTCTAAATGAGCGAGGTCTTACAATACAAGTATGTATAGTATTTTGTATTAAAGTTTTGGAGTTGTGGAATAAATCGTCTTGAGTTTCCATTATTTCTTATGGGGAAATTTGCTTTGATATACGAGTGCTTTGGATTACAAGCATGCTTCTGGAACAAATTATGCTCGCAAACCAAGGTTTTACTGTATATATACTGTATATATATATAATACAAGAAAGCAGTACACACACTATATATATATATATATATAGTGTGTACTGCTTTCTTGTATTGGAGTGCTTCAAAGTACAATACAATAAAATACAATACTTATATTCTGCCATTAAACCTCTCAGCACTATGCAGATTACAAATTTAATATACTGCATGACAAGAACCATTACAGGAATTACATAAAATCATAAAAAACATTCATATATTGCTATCTTATACTTTCCAAATTCAAACCAGCTTAAATATTCTTCAAAAAAATATCACCTTGACTATCTTTCTAAATTTGAGATAGTTCGTAATCTGTTCTACTTCCAATAGAATACTATTCCATATAGCAACTGATTGATACTGGAAAGTGGAAGTAAACATTTTCTTATATTTCACTCCTTAAAGTGAGGGATAATTTAACTTTAGACAATTCCTGCGATTAAAAGATGATTTCTTAAAAGATGAGACTACTAATTGAATCAAATAGGAAGGCACCCAACCGTAACATTTCTTAAACATTAAAGTACTTTAAATCTAATTCTGGCTTCTAGCGTTAGCCAATGTAAAGATCTTAACAATGGAAAAACATGATCATATTTGCTAGCAGTAAAATAAGCTTTGTGGCAGTATTTTGAATAATTTACATTTTTCTAATCAGGACCTTATTACAGCCAACATATAATAATCCAACTTGGATAAAATCAGTGCTTGAACTGCCAATGCTAATTTTGCAGGTTCAATACTTTCTAATTTGCCTTAGTTTTCTGAATACTGAAAACAAGCTCTTAACCATATAATTAATCTGTTGCTCCATTGTAAGTTGATTATCCGAGTGACCCCCCCAATACTTTTGTAGATGATTCAAATAGGTGGGATCAACAGAAGAAACTTTGTTTTCTCCCTATTAATCTTTAATTTATAGGAGGTAATCCAACAATCAATCATATCTATTCAAGAAATTATTATATCACGAACTAAGTTCCAACTTTCCCATATAGGCAGCAGTACAGTAATGTCATCTGCATAAATCAAAACTTCAAAACCCATTGATTTTATCCTTGCTCCTAATGAGCTTAATAGAACAGTACACAATATAGGCGACAAGGGAGATCATAGTAATCACAGAGTAGCATTAGCAGCGGATAGCAGAAATCACTGTCCTCAAAGTTTTTAAAAAAAATAATTTATATTCTGCAAATCCTACAATTCTATGTGGATTACAAATCATTCAGGAACTCAAGCATTTTCCCCTAACTGTCCTGGTGGGCTCCCACTCTATCTCATGTACCTAGGGCAATGGAGATTAAGTGACTCACCCAGGAACAGTGCAGGATTTGAACCCACAACCTCAGGGTGCCAAGGCTGTAGTTTTAACCACGGCACCACACACTTATGTCCTTTTAAAGCAGTGCATCACAAATTGTGTGCCGCATGAGATTTCAGGTGTGCTGTGAGATGCTGGGGAGGAGGAGAGGTGCCAGTGCAGGCTGACTGCCTACAGGACGTGCCTCTCGCAGTGAGAGGCACATCCTGTAGGCAGTCAGCTGCTGACAGTGCCTCTCCTCCTTCCTGGTGTCTCTCCTCCTCTCGTCGTCTTTTCTTTTTCAGCACCCCCCACTGGCGGCTCATTGCCCCATACGGAGGACCTCCACACATGCATGGACGTTGACGTGATGACATCACACATGCACATAAAATCATTGCGGCGATGGCCGTGAACTTCCACGTGCCCTAGAGCCGCAGCTACCAGTATAGTGTGCTACAGCTCATAAAGTTTGCGAGACACTGCTTTAAGGAGAGGGGGATTTGAAATAAAGATAAGAGTTCCTGGGGCATGCTTCTAGATCAGGGGTGGGCAACTCCGGTCCTCGAGGGCCGGAATTCTATCGGGTTTTCAGGATTTCCCCAATGAATATGCATGAGATCTATTTGCATGCACTGCTTTCAATGCTTATTCACTGGGGAAATCCTGAAAACCCGACTGGATTCCGGCCCTCGAGGATTGGAGTTGCCCAGATCATTTGCAAGGACGCTCACACAGCCCCATGAATATTGAAGGCAAATGGTCCAGTCACAGTATAGGAGGACAAGAGGGTTAAAATTATGGTGGGCATAAGTGACATGAGTGAAGGAATGGAAAAGGTGTGGGTTGAGAGGAGTGCCCAGCCCAGCACCAGTGTATTGGTGAACTGCAATATCCTGAGGAGAAGCACTGCCAGTAGAATTCAGGTAGGAAACAAGAAACAGAACTTTTACTGACTGTGTTGAGGACAGCTGGAACTATGCTGGTTTAACTTAAATGAAGTAGCAGAGGAGAGACAGCAGCCAAAGCAAGGTAGCCACAAACTGACTGCGGAGGCAGGCTATTGCTCTTTGCTAAGGAACTGATACTAGGAGGACTTTTCCTAGTATCTTGTTTTGTTTATACAATCATTGGGGAGGAAGATAGTACAGTACCATAAAGGGGTTACTAGTTTAAGGTACTATCTAGAGATGGTGGCTGTTAAAGGCTGAGCAGAGACCTATGTTTGAGAGTACACAGAGACAGCCTGGTTATGTTAAAAATTTTGGATTATTCAGCCCAGCAGATCTAGGAATAAGAAAGTGTTGAGAAGAATTCTGGAAGAAAGGTGAATTCATATGCACACTTGATTCTTCTAGAGCAGTGTCTCTCAAATTGTGTGCCAAGGCCCAAAGAGATTCCCCCAAAGAGATTCCAGAATTCTACTTTATTTTAAAAAATTCTCTTCATATTCACCATTGTTACAATTACCCATACATAGTTTAAAGAGCTTAAATAAACAACTCACAAATTTAATTTTATGAGGGTTTTGTAATTTTATAATTTCAATTTTAATGTGCCACGAAAAAACATTTGCTCCGTGTAGTGTGCTGGAGCTAAAAACGTTTGAGAGACACTGTTCTAGAGAAAGTGAAAGGCTAATTTGCATATAAACTGTCTGCTGGGAAGTAGGTCAAGATGTTTGAAAGCTGGAAGACAAGAGTACTAAATGTTTAGGTTAACAGACGAAAAAGATTGCTTGTGTGTGTTTTGGGGCACTGTACCCAGGTATAGAAGTATATTGAGTTGTTCTTCCATCTCACTCTGACCATGTTAGCTTTGGGAATTGTTTGCTATAGATTTTTTTGCATTGGTGAAAAGCGTGTTGGAGATTTTTTGATTTTTTCTCAATTCCTTTTTGGTTATTGCTAGATGCTTTTGTTTAGCATGCCCAGCAAAGCACTGATTCAGCATAATGCCCATGCTTGAAAGCAAATGGGATATTTGACATTGGTTGCTCTCTCTACTAATAGAAGTTTGTGCTGCTGGTTAATTTTGTGTAGTTTGTCAGGACCTTTAGTTTTGCTTTGACTGCAGTTTCTTAATAATTGAGCCAGTCCTCTTTGTGTGACTAATAACTGGGCCAACTCTGTTTTTATCCCTGCTTTTAATACTGTCAGGCTTTATTTGCTCTGCTTGAGAAATAAGGGCAAACATTTTACCATAGGGATTGTACGGTTAGATTATGTAGGAATCCAATAACCAAAGCTATATGCAATTTCTTCTTCTACAGGGTTTTTTTTTCTTTCAATATCTTTTTTTATAGCAGCAAAACAAAAGCAGTAAAATGCCTTGTTATCTGCAATTACAGTTTGCAGAACCCCCACTTAATAACTGATCTCATGGTGTTCCTGTGTGCAGTTGAGACTTAACCAACTTGCTCTATTATTTTGTTTTTCCTGTACTTTATTTTTGGAAGTACCTATAATAGCACAGAACTTCCTATCAGGCATTATAAATATTAAAAACATGATCATATTCAGCTAGCTAAGTGCATTTTTTATGTTATTACCTTCAGGCCTCCATTTCCAACATAATAATTTTCTTAATGTCAAAATCTCTCTTTTTTTCACAGTCGTTCCTTCAAATTGTCTCATGATTCCAGGTTTAACTTTTCTACAGAGACACAGTTTTTGGTAGTCATTCTTGCAAATGTAGGGACTGCTTAATAAAGTGTGATACATTTTCACACTTACCACTACTATTTATCACTTATATAGCGCTGAAAGGCATATACAGTGCTGCATATTTTGATATTTAATAGACTGTTCGGAAAAGCTTACAATCTAACTTGGACAGACATGGATGGCATGATATATAGGGTTGAGGATACAAAACCCAAGGTTAGAGGAGTTAGGAGTTGAAAGCACTCTTGAAGAGTGCAAAACTGAAGGTGCAGTAAGTTCAAGCTTATATACAGGGTACATGGCAAATGAAGTCAGGGTCACATGGGAGGAAGTCCTGCTACAAGAAGTGGCAAAGGCTCAGCGTAAGTGATTTTGCTTCTGAGCGCAGCTTCCATAGCTTTTGTTAAATTTAACATATGGAAAGCCAGTCTGGTGTTGTTTGAAGAATGCCTTTGAGGAACGAACCCCATTTGGTGCATACCAATAATATAAAGGAGAGCCTTGGCCAAGCGTAAAGCTAATAACTTAGCCAGAAGTTTTTCATCTACATTTATCAAAGAAATAGGCCTGTAATTTGAAACCAACATGGCACAGTTTCCAATCGCCTGTTAAAAAAAAACAAACCTAAAAACCAAAATAACAAGCCTGTGGAATTTGTGTAATTTGAATGATGATTCTCTTGTATTGAAGATTTTAAGTACCAGGATTAAAGTTTGTGACCATTTGTAAAAAGATGCTACAGGTAGGGGCAGGTCCAGACTACTGGAGCTGTCAGTGACAGGTAGGATGAGGCAAGCTCAGACTGGGCGCAGAGGAGAAGCAGCACTGGGACTGGCAGCTGGCCCACTTTTAAAGTGGTGAAGAGTTTGAAAGGGGCCACACTTTTTTTAGCTAGAAACAATGCTAAACGAAGAAGTGTCAGGAAAGCTATGGAAAGTAAGAAGAGAACTAGGGGAAACTTCAAGAGGCTGTGAGCCATATAAGGGGGATAATGTAAGGCAGTGTTGAAGGCCTTTTTAAAAAAAATTTTATAAAAGGATGGCATCAAAGGGCATGGAGTTAACTGAAGGGATATTACGATGTACAGGAGAGCCCCAAAAAAGCCTCAGAGGTAACAGAAATTGGAGTCTTAAAGTGACAAAACCTATAGTAGGGCTGAGACCTAGGAGGTATTGCATGAAGAGCTTGAGGGAGTATGCGGTATGTATATGGATATGAATGGTTTTGGAAAGAGAAACAATGGCTTTGATTTGATTTTGATGCTCCTGAAGCTCTTGAGAGCAGGAAAAATCATTTGAACATTGTTGGAGTTGTTCTTAGAAATTTTGAACGAGGTACAGTATATGAAAATTTGGCAAGGTTCAGGAATGGGGTAAAAGCTTGATGAAAAAGCCCAGTATGCCTTTAAACACCAATCCAGAAGTAGGAGTCAGACACAATGGGGTCCTTTTATCAAGCCGCGCTAGCGGGGTTAGCACTTTGGACATTTCATCATGCGCCAACCCTCGCGGCCGGCTAAAAAATTAATGCCTGCTCAATGCAGGCGTTAGCAGCTAGCACAGCAGGTGGTTTAACGCGTGGTATTACGCGCGTTAAACTCTTACCGCAGCTTGATAAAAGGACCCCAATGACTTCTAAGATTGAACATAAGGAATAACACATTGATTCAACATGGTGGCGGGTTTTGGAAGCAATCCACCTCCTTCAGGAGTCAAAATATCTTACATAATGCTAATGTGCAAGCCCTACTCAAGCAGAAAAAAAAAAGTCTGAATGAATTCTGATAAAAAAAACTCAACTAAAATCTCAGTCAAGCACAAGCTGTTAGAAACATCTGCAGCAATCAGTGTTACTGCTCCAACAGGTTTTGAAATTGAGAAAGAATCAGGGCCCAAGGCGGTGTTCTGAGTAGACCTGCATTGAGGAGCTCCTCAAATTGATGGTGGACTCTTATTTCTTTAGACTGCACAAGTTTGTTTTTTTTCCCCACTTATAATGCCCAAGAAGAAAGAGAAGCTGAAGGCAGGCCATCCCCCACCTCTTGCAGGTTCCATTTCTCCAAAACCATATTATTAAATGCCTCCTTCCTACCTCAGAGTTATCTGGATTGGAAGAGCTCACTGTGCTGGATGGAGATGGGAGCTTTTCTCAGTTGGAGCTGGATGTCTTACACTCTTCTGACGATAAAATCAGAGTGCAGCTTGGCTAGCAGAGTATCACTATGGGCTCCTTTACGAAACCGCGTTAGCAATTTAACACGCGCTAAATTGCTGGCCGTGCTAGACGCTAATGCCAGCTGGCGTTAGTTCTAGCTGCATAGCGCGGGTTTAGCACGCGCTAAAAAGCTGTGTGTGCTAAAACCGCTAATGCGGCTTCGTAAAAGGAGCCGTATGGTTCCAGCATTTATGGATCACTCAGATATTTATTTATTTATCTCCCGGAGGAGGTTGTGACGGAGACTACCATTCTGGGATTCAAGCGCAAGTTGGATGCACACTTTCTTGCAAATCACATTGAGGGATACGGGTAATCAAGGTCTCCATCAGGGAGCACCTGGCTTGGCCTCCGCGTGTGCGGGTCGCCGGACTAGATGGACCTAGGGTCTGATCTGGTGAAGGCATTTCTTATGTTCTTAAAAAGTTTCTATACCGTCTAACTCTTAGGCGGTTTACAAAATATGCACATACATAATAGCTAAAACAGCACAAAAAGGAACAAATCATCTAAAATTTAAATACACAGTAATTCCTTGAACAGGACAAATCAGACCCTATAAAAAAACATTGACAACAATTGTGTTTTGAGGAGTTTCCTAAAAGTTCCTCTATCAGCACATTTTCTCAAATGTCCTACCAATGAATTCCATAATATCACTCCAGCACAACAGAAGGTCATTGCACAAGTTTCAACATATTTTGGATTAACACTGGCCTTTAACAAAGCATAATTTTCAGAACGTGGAGATCTTTTAGGCTGATAAGTAATTATCTTACTCTTAAAATACTCTGGGATTGTACCATACAAAAACTGATGACAAATCATTGCAGCCTTGTACTGTACCCTTAAATGCTATTGGCAACCAGTGCAATTTCTGAAGTCAAGGTGTAATGTGGGCATTTTTTGGTGTTCCTGTAATCAATCTGGCAGCTGCATGGGAGGAGAAACACAGAGAAGGATAAGAATTTATCTCTGTTTGCATCTACCCTGTTTCTTCTTAGTCCCTACGCCCAGGGCAGGATTAATCAATAGGCCAAGTAGGCATGTGCCTAGGCCCAAAATGGTCAGGGGGGCCTGATGAAGGAGGGCATCAACATTGTTTCTTCCAAATGGCGATGGGCCCCTCCAGTATCGATCGGCAACGCGGGCCCACCCTGATCGGCAACGCGGCCCCCCCATCAACGGAAAGTAAGACAAGCAAGCAATGCAGGTAAGAAAGGCAACAGGAACTGTAATTGTGCAAGCGGTGCTGCTTGCCCAAAGCTTCCCTTTGACGCAGCATCCTGTTTCCGCCTGGGCACATGGTGAGGTGGGGCGGGGCAGGGGGCCCAGTGTACTTGTGTGCCTAGGGGCACTCGCCAAATTAATCCTGCCCTGCCTACGCCTACATGTGTGTGCAAATGAGATGGTGTCATTGAATAACATTTGTCAGTGTATGGGGTGTTCTGTGTGCCGCGCTGCTGATGACATCATCAGTGATGCAACAGAGGAATGCCCCAGCAAGAGAAAGCTACAAAGATTGCTGCTGACGCTGCCATTTGGAATAAGATAATATATGTTGGTCTCGCAGCGGGGTTTGGCTGGGAGGGAGAGCTGGAAGGGTCAGCGGGAGGGTGCATGGTGGGTGGGCGGGGGGAAGCGCTTCAACTAGGGCTTATTTTTGGGGTAGGGCTTAAATTAAGACCTACCCCAAAAATCATGGTAGGGCTTATTTATGGGGTAGGTCTTATTTTCAAGGAAGCACGGTACATATATTGAATTCCACCAATAGCAGAGACAACTCACAATGATCCAGTTCTATGAAGTTGCCCATTTCCCTTCTATCTTTGGTTTCGATGGCTGCACCCATGTGGCCTTTAGGCTTTCAAAAAGGAAGAGAGTTGACCTACCTCAACAGAAAGGTCTTCCACTGAAGCAGTTTTTTAGCCGTATTTTTCATCGATAAAGCACACAGCATACAGATCAGGCATTTTTGTTGCATGTGTTTGGTAATCACCATCCTATGGGACCCCTGAGGAAGACATGTTGATCGAAACATGAACCGTGTTGGGTCCCATATTCTGTAAAAAGTGGTTCATTTGTACACAACAATCTGTTTGTTAGTTCAAAATAAACTTTGCCTGTATCTTGTACATTTGTCTGCAGTATTTTTCTTTGTCTTAAAATCCAGTTGACACATTTTTAGCCAAGTAGACCTACTGTAAGGATTATTTCCTTCATCTTTTGGAAAGGAGCAACAGGGAATGTATCTCCACATTAGTATATGCATTATGCCATATCTAAATAACACTGGCCAACAAAGTTTTTGCTTCTTCAACACTTTTGGGTGTATCTTACAGATTTTTGACTACTGATCACAAAAATCACATTTAAAATTATGCATCACGTACCGTTTTAACAATTTCTTGTTATACTTTCAGGCTAAGGCAATTAATAATTAATAACTGATGCCAAGATTAAGGAAGGCATTTTTGTCGGTCCACAGATCAGACATGTCATCAGTGATGAGAGATTTGAAGATCTGGTTGTCAGGCCACAGAAAATCACCTGGAAAGCATTCAAGGATGTTGTTGAGAATTTTCTTGGCAGTTACAGAGCACCAAACTATATTCAACTGGTTGACAAACTTCTTAAAGCATACAAAACCAAGAAGTGCAATATGTAAAGTGAAACACATGTACATTTCTTTACAACACAATATGTCACTGAAGATGCACTTTCTACATTCACACTTGGACTTCTTTCCCGCAAATCTTAGTGCAGTCAGCAATGAACATGGCGAAAGGTTTCACTAGGACGGTGTTTCTCAACTCAGTCCTGGAACACCCTCTTGCTAGTCAGGCTTTCAAGATATCCACAATGAATATGCATGAAAGAAATTTGCATAGAATGGAGGCAGTGTATGCAAATAAAGTTTATGAAAATTCAATGTGGATATCCTGAAAACTTGATTGGCAAGGGGGGTACTCCAGGACTGATTTGAGAAACACTGCACTAGGACATTGCCAGTATGGAAAAAAATATATCAGGGCAATAGGAATCCATCAATGCTGGCTGACTATTGTTGAACAGTTGATGAAATTACAGGGAAATACTTTTAAAACCAATAGGAGGAAATTTTTTCACTCAGAGAATAATTGAGCTGTGGAACGCATTTCCAGAGGATAAGGTAAGAGTGGATAGCATAGCTGGTTTGAAGAAAAGTTTGGACAAGTTCCTAGAGGAAAAGTCCATAGTCTGTTATTGAGAAAGACATGGGGGAAGCCACTGCTTGCCCTGTATTGGTAGTATGGAATATCGCTACTCCTTGGGTTTTGACCAGGTACTAGTGACCTTGAATGGCCACCGTGAAAACGGGCTACTGGGCTTGACAGACCATTGGTCTGACCCAGTAAGGCTATTCTTATGTTCCCATGTAACACTGCAACGAGATGCCCCAGACACTGAGTACAAGTGAAAATCAGCAGGAAAACACTTTTAGCCACAGTGAGCAACCACAGCATATCAGAAACTGTGCATTAAAACATGTTATAGTCAATTAAAGATACCATCGTGTTTCTCAAAATTCCTACATGATACAGTCAGTGGGAAATTATATTTGTGTTAATTTGAAGGGTTCTAGCATAATCACCAGTTTGTTTTAAGGAAGCAAAACTTTTGGAAAAATTTGTTGTCCAGTGTAATCTGGATTAGCCACTCTGGGAGACAGGATGCTGGATTTGCTATTTTATTTATCTGATCAAGCATGGCACATCTTAAGTTTTTATCATACTTATATTTTGGTAAGATTTCAAAGCAACTTCTGAGTAGATAGCTCTCTCTGTTCTTCTTCACTTTCCCTGCTGAGAATATTGTAGAAGGCACTAAATATTTTCTGGGCTAGGAATCGATATGTCTCCTTTGTTTCCTGAAAGTGAGAGAGAAAGCCCCAGAAAGCAGCACCATAATTGTGCTGTCGATGGGAGACATAATAGTGTACAATCATTCCCACACTGCCCGTAAATTTTCAAAGACAGAAAATAACTCGGCCTTGACTTGGATCGCCTGTAAATATGAAAGTGAACCAGAGAAGCTAGTTATATTGCTGCTGCACTCAAGTGTCTGCCTTGATTATCAAGGCCTCTGATCATGTTGAAGATTGCAATCATAGTAATTAGCCACATACTTATGCTTCATCATCTCTCCAGGAAAGTGCATTGTTTCCTTGCAACTGATTGCACCAGATGTGATGGGGAAAAAAAAATCATTCCAGCTTTGTTCTGCCAGGGAAGCCAGCTACTATCAATTTTCCACCATTAACCGGCCAATACATGGAAGCTTGTAGTTGAAGAATATTTGGCGAAAAAAAAGAGATAAAATAACATTACATATAATTTCTAAGTAGATTCTACCACCTCTTTTGATGTGTGCAAAAAATGTTTTCAGTTATCTATTTCAATAGTGAGTCCATCAAAAAGGCCATTAGCTGTGTTACCATAATAGAACTGTTACTATATTTGTTGCAACTGCACCATTAGTCGTTTCAGGGCAGGTTAAGAACATAAGAATAGCCTTACTGGGTCAGACCAATGGTCCATGAAGCCTAGTAGCCCTTTCTCACGGTGGCCAAAACCAAAGCGTAGCAACATTCCATGCTACCGATCCAGGGCAAGCAGTGGCATCCCCAAGTCTTAATAACAGACTATAGACTATTCCTCTAGGAATTTGTCCAAATCTTTCTTAAAACCAGCTACTCTATCTGCCTTTACCATAACCTCTGGCAACGCGTTCCAGAGCTTAACTATTCTCTGAGTGAAAAAGTATTTCCTCCTATTGGTTTTAAAAGGATTTCCCTGCAATTTCATCGAGTGTCCCCCTAGTCTTTGTAATTTTTGACAGAGTGAAAAATCGATCCACTTGTACCCGTTCTACTCTTCTCAGGATTTTGTAGACCAATCATATCTCCCCTCAGCCTTCTCTTTTCCAAGCTGAAAAGCCTTAACCAAATAGGTGACATGGCTTAGTAAGGGTTGATCAGGAAACTGTACTATACATGTTTCTAATGCTTGACCAGGTAACGTAAGGCACGTAGCAGTAGTGGAATCCAAGTGGCCACATCCAGGCCAAGTTCCTTGTATTGGTTATATTAAAGCAGTATCTTAGCTTGGTGTTAAAGATGGCCATGGCCAAACTGACTACATTCTAGCTCTAAGTTTAGCCTGGTTGCAATAGGGATATGAATTCATTTGAAACAGTATGGGTACCGTAATATAATTTCTAATTTGAAAAAACAATTGTTCACAATACCTTGCAGTTTATTTATTTGGACCTTGTAGTTTTCAGGTTAATAAGGTCTTCAGTCTGTGATTTCTGGCTTAAAACACATGTTGAACTTTTTCACAGGGTGCAGGGGAAACATGAGAAATGTAATTCTAGTATTTAAAAAACACCTTCAATTTAATTCCAGTGTAATTAATAGTTGTCAGGCATGAGAGAGCCTCAGGCAAGTTCATCTTAGGTTGAAGGTCAGCTGTTATCCAGCAGGAGCTATTCTGACACCTGGGATGCTGGTTGTAGCTAGCCCATTCCTAGTTGTGCCTCCTATTTCTGTTAATATAGGTCCGTTTCCTGATTGCAGTGGTGTACCAAGGGGGTGGGGGAGGTGCGCTCGGAGTGCAGCTCCGAGTGCAACATTCACAGCTCGCTGCTCTGCTGGCATCTGGTCTTTCTCTCTGTCAGGTCCTGGTTTCACATAAGCAGGAAGTAGGTGGGAGAGGGGCAGGCCCAAGGCTGGCAAGAGAATGCTATGCTATGCTATCGATGGAGGAATGGGGGAGGGGGGAGAAAGTGTGACAAAGAAAGAAAAAGAGAGAGAGGAGGGGATTGGAGGGGGAGAGAAATGCTACACCCAATTAAAGGGAAGAGGGAGAGGGAGAAGGAAGACCAAGGAAGAAGAGAGGAAATTGATGCCAGACCATGAGGAAAAGGGGAGGAAGGACAGGAGATGCCAGACTATGGAGGGGGAGGGAGAGATGTCAGGGCATGGGGATGGTGTCATTTGACAAACCTTTCATTTTGAACGGCAAGTTTTACTTTGCACTGCTCTGGTATTGCACCATTTCACCTCCATTATTGGCTCGTGCAAGTATTATGTGGTACCCTTACATCTAAAGCATGCTGTGTATGGTTCAGGTACACGTATCTTCAGCAATGGACCTCTCATGAAGGCATTTCCACACGCCAAAACACGGGCTGTGTAGTGTCCTTCTTACCTCTCAGTTTCTCAGCACTTCCACATAGCACTCCAGCAATTGGCTTTCTGTACCTTTTTGCTAATACAGGCAATATTGCCTTACTAGCACCAATCTGGGACCTCTTTGATATTATCTGCTGGTGCAACTGACTATATTGCACCTCAAGACCAGCTTTGGGTAATATAGGCATTTCTGCCTAACATAAGAACAGAAGAATAGCCTTACTGGGTCAGACTAATGGTCCATCAAGCCCAGTAGCCCATTCTCGTGGTCAAAACCTGGCCAAAACCTTATGGACTAGCACTTATTAGAGACTATTTGATATCATTTTATGCATTTATTTATATCATGCTATAAATATTATGATTTGTTGTATATAATAAACCTGATAGCATCCAGTTCATCTACACCACTTCTTCTTGCACCTGGGTGTGCAAGAGGTTTTGTTTCTATGGTTTTTTCCCTTTTTTGAGTGCAGGATTGAGGTATTTTCTTGTTGTGTTTAAATACAATCTGCCTTACATTCAGCACTAATTAGTCATCCAGGAATGGCTCCTGGCCAGCTAAAGAGCATATAGCTGACTAAGCGCTAATATTCAGTGTGAGATGGCCACTTATTATTAGCAATTAGCGGCTAAAGGATAGCTGCCACAAAATTTAGACAGCTGGCCAAGTCATGCTGCCAAAATGGACCACCTAAATAGCTGATTTATAAACTAAGCTTCCCAACACTGAATACTGACATGACAGGCTAAGTTTTTAGCATCCAGAAATAGACCAGATATTCAATGCCGGTTATTGAAAATAGCCTGGCATTGAATTTCCAGGCTCGGTGCCAATAGCAGGATTCAGCCTGGCTAATTCCTGTGGTCTGAATATCGGGCCGAATAAGTGTAAATTCACTTATATGGGACACAAAAATCATAAGAACACAAAAATCATAAGAAAATAAGAACTGCCATACTGGGACAGACCGAGGTTCCATCAAGCCCAATATCCTCTTTCCAAAAGTGGCCAACACAGTCCCAAGTACCTAGCTAGATCCCAAGCAATAAAACATTTTTTATGCTGCTTATCCTAAGAATAAGCAGTGGATTTCCCCAGGCCATCTCAATATTGGCCTATAGGCCATATTTCTCAATGCTTCCAAAATTTATTTACCATTTATAATACTTCACAATCTACATCTGACAGTGTAGGATGCTCCAGTGTTTCGAGGAAAACATATGGATCTATATGCTCATTCAATTCAGAAGTGTATAATGATTCATAGAATCCCCGGAAACAATGCAATCTCTGAGTCTGATTTAATTACTGTTCCTTGAAGATCTTGTATAGCATAGATAAAAGTAGTTGATCTCTTAGATTTTAAATATTGTGCTAATTGATGACCACATTTATTATTATCTGCATAGTAGGCTGCATGGTGCATAAATCCTTGCCTACTAGCCTCTCTGGCAAGGACAAGATTGTAAGAATAGGTTTCTTTTTGCAGGCTTCTCAACACTTGTATGCTACTTGGATTTTCTTTCTTTTTTTTTTTTTTAATTCTTTATTAATTTTCAAATTTACAATAAGTGTAACAATATATCCAAACAAATTAACAATAAATATAACACTTAATAATCATCAATGGTACAAATAATATGCTCTTATCTCCCACCCTTCCCACCCTTTCTTACCATATAATTAATACCTTATACAATATGTAGCAATAAATTTACCATCCTCTTCCCCCTCACAATCAAACTTGTAAATTTAAGAGAAAAAAAAATAAAATAAAATGTCATCTAATCGGTACAATACTTTGTAAATGGCTCCCACACATCCTGAAATTTCCTGAAAAAACCACGCTGTATTGCAATAAATCTTTCCATTTTATAAACAATACATAAGGAATTCCACCAGAAATTATAATTTAATCTACTCCAATTTTTCCAATTATACGTAATTTGTTAAATGGCAACCCCAGTCATTATAAGTAATAATTTGTTACCAAATAGCACAAATCTTCATGAATTCAATTCAGTTAAGAATATGTACTTTGAATTACATTATATTAATGAAATTCCGGAACTTGGAGGCTTAGCAGATGGCAGACTAACTGCTGAGCTCCCTTCTATGGGCATACTTTATTAGTTTTAAAGTAAATATTCTCCAGATTCATTTTAAAAGCTGAAAGAATGGCATCAACAAAATTAAAACTACAAGAAACTCCAGCTAAATCAACTGGGAAGGCTAAGAGATTAAAGGAAGATTCACAAACTGCCAGTGGAGTTCCATTACCTATGGACGCTCTGGACATTATTGAGGTAATGGAAGAATTAAGAAATATTAACTTAAACCTAATGGAAATTAAAAAAGAAGTGAATCTCATGAACAGCAAGTTTGATATTTTAAATAATAGAATGGACAAATTGGAAGACAAAGTTGGGAAAATTGAGCACATACAACTAACTTACAAAGATCATAATATCTTGATGGAATTGAATAAGAAAGTAATAGATATGGAAAATAGATCTAGAAATCAGAACATTAGAATTATTGGAATAAAGGAGGGAGCTGAGGGGAAGAATATGATCTCTTTTTTGGAGGATCTAATACCAAAAATTCTTCCAATAAAAATAAAGGTAATTTAGAAATAGAAAGAGCACATAGAATTGGAAAGAAAAATCCTCAACATCAAGAAAAACCTAGAATTGTAATATTAAGACTTTTTAGATTCCATCAAGTACTGGATATTTTAAAAGCTGCAAAAGAGATTACAAATATAACATACAAAGATTCCAAATTGATCTTTCTCCCAGACTTTGCAAAAGAGACTGTTCAGGTTAGGAAAAAATTTTTACAACTTAGACAACCTTTGAAAGAAACAAGAGCTCAATATGGTTTATATTATCCTGCGCTAATGAAAATTACATACAAAGGAAAATACCATCAGTTTAGTGATCCAGATAAACTTAAGGATTTCCTTTCATCACAAGAAACATCTTTGAATTAGAATTTAATTTACTTCATGATATGAAAAGTTGACTAAGGGATAATTAAAGAAAGTTATTAGTTAATTGAATATGAAAAGTTTGGCTAGGGTGAAAAGGATTTAGGTCCCATTTCCTGCCCCATACTTTCTCTGTCTCTGTCATTTGGAAGTCAGGTACCTGGGGACATATCTTAAAGACCAGAAATCATCTTCCAAAACATGTCCAAATTTTATTATGAGTTTCACATCTTTTATATGAATCAGGTTTGTCAGCATGTGTCAGCATGTGACGTAAACACAAACCATATAAGGACACAGGTCACATGAAACTTTAAAGACATCAGCATTTTTTCTATCTGGAGACTGAAGTCCACAGAGGGTCAGAAAAAGCCTTAACCAGCAGAGCTTCTAATCTAAATCTGTCTGTAAATACAGCTTAACAAAACAATTGAATTCACTTCACAACATCTCTGTTTAAACATACATGTCCTTGTAGTATTTTCAAAAAGGGAAAGACAAACAGGGTCTGGTATTACAGCCTAAAACAAGGCCTAAGGACTTGATATGTGTCCCTTCAATCCCCTCTTACGTCATGAAAATGACGTCATAAGTACACAGCATGAGCTGGAAGGGAGTGATACTCTAGATATGTCTCTCAAGGAGGGGTTTTTTAGGAGCTGTAATACGAATAACACAGTACATGAGCAGTCAAGACAAGAGTGCAAATAATATGAGATTATAACAATAAAAAGGTCTTTTACCCAACCCTGCATTCAACTAAAGTGTTGATCCCAAGAATTAGATAAATCAGAGTTACATTTGAACTCAGCAAAGAGGTCTGTTAATTTCTGAATGTCCATAGTAGGACCTATATTGTCAGAAAGAAAAGTACAACAGCATAAAATACTGGGAAGAATTTTTCAGCTAGAATCCTAGCTAGGGCCATATGATTTTGAGAACCATCTGAGAAGTGGAGCCTAATTGATCAGTAATACCTTGCAAGGCGTCCCTAGAATAGTTCACAAAGCGTTGCTGATTATAATAATTTTTAATTAATCCAATCAACATTCTTATTAATAGTAATACAGGGAATAAGGAACTCAAACCCAGCCTTAACCTGAGCTCGGGCCTTAAATTCATCTGGGACCCCTCTAGCATCTATGTATACATGTGATCAGATTTATATCAAGACAGAAAAGAGGAAAAACCATGTGGATAGGAAGGATGCCTTTCAGAAAGAATATGCAGAAGCATGGTAACTTTAACTAAAGTGCACTGGCCTATCCACTGGCTGGGTAGCTTAACAAGGAGCCAAAAGTCTCCATAAAGCCAGTAAATATCAAATCTGATGCAGCAACAATGGGGCATACCTATGAGCCAAGACAGAACAATAACCTGGGGGTAAATTACCTACAAAACTACCCTGTGTCAGATTAGAAACATAACATGTGTAATTGCCCTTATAGATGGTAACGGCAATATCAAGCTTTTGCTGTCCTGGCAACAAAGGGTATTTAGAACACTGCAGTGCACAAAGGGGATAGGTAAAATTAGAGGAGATATTGGTAAATAACCCAAAAAAGCATGGTTGGATACCAGGAGAGAGGTCCAGAGGTACGGTTCCTAGATGGGGTCTAGCTTGAGCACATATGTAACAATTACTCTTATTATGTTGATCAGCAGTGAATTTCATCCATTCTAACCAAAGGTTACGTTCTGAAAACCCTACCTCAACAGCCACAATATCTTCAAAAGTGGGATTGGCAATAGCCATCATGTCAGTAAGTTTATTGAATGTAGGGGCCAGTGGGTTAGTATTTTTTGGGGCCCCCACAAAATGGCGGGAGAGGATGAGTGGAGGTAGATAGATCCCGTAAGAAAACTGATGGGTTGGATAGCTAGACCCACCCTTAAACCTCATGTCCATAATGTACATACCTTCATCAGTAGGTCTAGGGTTGTCAATAGTAAGAGAAAGCTTAATAATTTGTGCAGGAACACTTTTCCTATAACAGTGTCCAACCTTATGAAGGGTCATACAAATAAGCAGTGATTTACCATTTTGGTCCACTGTTTTTCAGAGTATTTTCTAGTTTATAAACCCAGTCAGTATCAATATTCCACCATACCACTCCCCAGAATACACACTTATCCCCCCAACGTGAGTCAATAACATATATATATATATATATATGTCTTTAGTTTTAGGAATCTCTGAGGACCAATGGCACAGCCTTGGGATATCAATTGATGAACAGTCCACAATGTCAAAGGAGAAGGTGGCAACTTGCACACTGCTGGAATTATACCAAAGGGTAGCATACTATCGGTCTTTTCTGGATTCCAATTGAAGGACAGCCTTTGCGAGGGAGTAGTCCAGCTTGACGTTGTGTTCGCAAAGAGGTGTCGGGGGTGCTGTTTACAGCAGGAGTGTCATTTACAGATGGGTATG
Source organism: Geotrypetes seraphini (assembly GCF_902459505.1). Classification (NCBI taxonomy): domain Eukaryota; kingdom Metazoa; phylum Chordata; class Amphibia; order Gymnophiona; family Dermophiidae; genus Geotrypetes; species Geotrypetes seraphini. The sequence continues at coordinate 307,047,949 of NC_047086.1, read as the reverse complement.
GGCAGAAAGTGTCGTGGACCCAGAACACATCATCCCTGTAGACCCAGTTAGAAATGATCCATACAGGGAGAAAAACTAGCAGCAGCGGTGCCAGTAAGAGAATGATAAAGTTGATAGAATGCTGCAATGAGATCATCATGTTGTTCCACTGGAGGAGGTGAAATCTGCGCAGGGAAGACTTGCTTCTGGGGTTTTAGGTTAACCCTCTTCAAGCGACTTGTGTGGATCCAAACAGGAAACTCCTCAGTGAGTGCAGCGGGCCTGGTCACAGCGATCACAGTAGTGGGAAGGCCAAAGGGGAAATCCGTCTGCTTCCGATCCTTGGAAAGCTTCTGGACAATCACCAGGCTGGAAAAAATGGGTAGGAATCTGTGGAGAGAAAGGAGAAGTGCAAGACACGTTTCTTTGAACAAGCCCTAATATTTCAATTAGCTTTTGGACGTATTCCTCCTGTATCAAGGGAAAATTTATCCATGGGGCGGGGAAAGGTCATCCCGTGAGAATCTCAAAGGGAGAGCAGCCAGATGTCTGTGCATACAGAAAGAGATACTTGAAAAGAGATGCTTGGAAAGCATTCCAAATATCATTCAGCAGCTGTACTCCAATGTGATCCAAATAAGAGATAGAAAACAAGAGAAACATGTTGCCTGTACTGAATGTGGCAACATGTAACAATACCAATTCATTTACTTGATATAGCTATGGCAAAAGAGAGACAATACTCAGTTACTTAAGGTTCTTAATTGAACAATCCAAAAAGATATGTTTTTGCGTGCTGCATATAACTATTATGCACCTCAGAGAGACCATACTGATGTACTGAATGTATTCAGAAATGTATACTGAATGGATCATATATAGGGAACACCACGAAATAAACGCTGTATAAAGTAAAACTTTTTTCTTAAACATATAACCCTTAACTAAACTATATTCAGAATATAAAAGCTATAAGTAAAAGAACATTGCGCAGTTAGGCTAGTAAAAAGTGGAAAAAGAGCTCTAGAAGTGGCCAATATTATGTATCCTGGGGTACCCACTAAACTAAAACAAGTAGACATGACAGACAAAACATAAAGTTTTAAGCGTGGAGCTATTACTCCATCTGTCAAGTGTGCAGGGCTGAATTTAACTCTGCAAATAAACACATTGATATAAAAAAACCAAAACTACAAATAATGTATATCATAACCATCTCAAATTTAGAAAAGGGCATAAAGCTAATGTCTGTTTGGAGCGTCTCTATCTCTGCAGTGATAAAGAGGACCCGTGGAAAACATTAGAAATATCTGTGCCAAAACGGATCTGGGATGGCTATGTATAAATCCGGACAAAACATTTTAAATTAGCAACATCCTAATTTCAGCTAAAACAATAGAAAGGAATTGTATTTTCCAATTTATTTTCAATTCACAACCGTGCCAGCTGTAATTATTGAGCTATATATATCTGTATCAAGGAGCAAAAGGTCAAGAATGAAAATATCACTAGCAAGAAGTTAAAATATCGAGTGAGCACTACGATAACCAATACCATGATATTGGGCAATGAATAAGGGAGAGCTAGCAGCTGGTATCCAGGGTTTCCCCTCTTTGCACCAAAGTCCGTCCAAAAGGGCGGCTTTGGGCACCTGCCAAACGCCAGGCATCAAGTTCAGAGGGGGGTGGTAACAAAGGACTGAAGCTGTGAAAAAAGAGAGGAAGAGAATCCTGTTCACCCGTGAGACCCAGGAGCCCATTTAAAAGAAGGGCTTGTACATCGTGAAGAGTGTGAAGGGTAGTTGGGTGACCAAGGGTCAGAAGAGTAACCATCTCTACCACCATAGCACATGCAGCCAGGGAACTTGAACAGGAGTGACTATAAAAAAAGGCAACAGAACGTAACTTACCGCCATGTTCTCCCTTCATGGTGTTACAATAGTCCCAAACAAAGAGATAAAACATGTGGGCATAAGCAGGAAAACCCAGACTTGAGCTAGAAACCAAAGCACATTTCATAAGTCCATCTGATAAGAGCAGTCATTTCAGAAACCAGGGTCTGTCTCAAAATCTGGTCATAGAAGGAACAAGCAGAGATCCATTGGCGGCAGTGACCAATCATAGCAAGAAAAGTAAGCATGTCTTTCTTGGTAGCTGGGTGGGGCAGACCCAGAACAGCAGCAAAGCAGAAAATGCAGATTTTCCTCTGACCATGAGACAGGACAAAACCCAGGTATTTCACTTCAGATGTACACCAGTGCAGTTTATTTCATGACACCTTGTGACCACACACAGACAACCATTATAAAAGGTGCAAACTATCAGCCTGACAGGTCTCCTGAATTATGGAACACAAAAAGTTGTACAAAATAAGGATAGGACCATGAGGGGCAGTGCATGACTTGTAGAATAGCCCGAAGGACATTCCACACTAGGTATACTGTTGCTTAAAGGTGAAGGCAAAAAAAGAGCTGAAAAGCCTCACCAACAAGGACTAAAATAAAACATTCTTTAGGACAATGACAGAAAAAAAATCATTGGCTGCCGGTGGAATGGTGGAAGAAACATAAGTGCAATGAGAATTACCAAAACACTAACAGCCCTAAAATCTAGGACGAAACGGGGAATGCCATCAGCTTTGACAACAAGAGCGATGGGTGTATTATAAGAAGAGATGGCGGTTTTGATAATGCCGGAGAAAAGTCAAGAAACAAGCAGGGGAATCTCACCTTACTGCTTGATAAAACCAAGAATGAGTAACTTCAAAGAAGCACTATAGGGGGTCAGTGGAAGCCCAAACAGAGAAGTCTGGGGGAAGGGACAAAAACATTCATGCACAGACCCTGATAATTATGAAAGCTGCTTGTATACAAGCTGCGAAGGAAAGATCTTAGACTGATTCAAACAGCGCTTTCACTTCATTCCACATAACAGCACGTCCTACCTCAGTATTAAAGATTGTTAATGTGAGCTGAAGGAAAAATGTCATACATACACACAGCTATACAAGTCTCATTTGTCTAGGAGTATCCTAAGTGCCTTATGACTCATTACAAAACCAATATAACAATGCAAAAATATTCGCTTATCTTACCTTATAAGCGAGGTACAGTAATAAGAGACAATAAAATCTTATACTCTATAAAAGTTTTAACCTTACAAATGACAGAGTGGGCAGGGGGGGTTCTATAAATAATTTCATTCTTCCCGAAAGAATGGCAGCTGCTTATATTCACGAGGGGCGCTTACCGAAAGTACCCCGATATTTTTCCCAAAAAAACTCCATAATAGAACCCAAAGCTTGAACTTAAAATAAGGGGTGGGTACAGGTCACCACTACCTGGTGAGTATTAAAGAACAGAAAAAATTCAGAAATACTCACAAAATATTGGTGATATCATCTGCCCATCGCGGACGTGCCCCCAACTGAAAAGGATTTAGGTCCCAATTCCTGCCCCATACTTTCTCTGTCTCTGTCATTTGGAAGTCAGGTACCTGGGGACATATCTTAAAGACCAGAAATCATCTTCCAAAACATGTCCAAATTTTATTATGAGTTTCACATCTTTTATATGAATCAGGTTTGTCAGCATGTGACGTAAACACAAACCATATATGGACACAGGTCACATGAAACTTTAAAGACATCAGCATTTTTTCTATCTGGAGACAAGTCCACAGAGGGTCAGAAAAAGCCTTAACCAGCAGAGCTTCTAATCTAAATCTGTCTGTAAATACGGCTTAACAAAACAATTGAATTCACTTCACAACATCTCTGTTTAAACATACATGTCCTTGTAGTATTTTCAAAAAGGGAAAGACAAACAGGGTCTGGTATTATAGCCTAAAACAAGGCCTAAGGACTTGATACGTGTCCCTTCATAGGGGAAAAGAGGAATAAAAGGAAAAAGAAAAAGGAAATTATTTTTTTTTCTTCATATACTTTAATGGACATTAAGATGGCTGCTACAAATGACTCATTAACTGATTAGAAAATTTCAAATTAAAACTGAAAAGGATTCTAATACAGAATTGAAAACAAATGAGATGATAAATATTCATAAATTCATATTTACCTGACGTCATAGGAGGGAGGGCGGAACATCGAGTGAGGCCTTGAGGGAATTTCCTTTGATAACAGCCAGGGAGATTCCTGAGACTATTCCCTGGAGGGTGAATGCTGTGGAACTTTGTAAATGGGCAAAGGTTGAGTTGTAGGTGAGCTGCTGCTGCTCTGTGGATTGAATTCCCCTTATAGAGGTAAATAGCGGCTCGCCTCCTCTCTATGGTTTTTGGTGCGGTAGTTACTTGGATTTTCTTGATTTTTTTTTTCCAAATCTTTAATAAGGGTCTCCATATCATTAATTTGTTTATTTATTTATTTATTCCAATACGTAGAATATGATATGACAATCCCTCTAATATATGCTTTAAAAGAGTCCCAAATAAAATACCATGGAGAATCAGAAGGTTTATTCAATTTAAAAAAACTCTTGGATTTCCTCCTTTATTTTATGAACAAACTCTTCCTTAAGTAATAAACTTGAATTAAATCTCCATGGGCATCTTGTCTGAATTTTGCATAATCCTTTCAGATGTAATAATACAGAAGCGTGATCTGAGACTGAGATTTCTTTAATTTCTGTTTTGTTAATATGTGATGTTAATGATTTACTTATTAAAAAGAAATCTATTCTTGAAAATGTTGCATGCAGAGAAGAATGAAAGGTAAATTCTTTATCCACCGGATGAATTGTTCTTCAAGGGTTGATTAACTTAAACTGCAATAATAAATCTTGCAACTTTTGCCATGATCAATTCTTTTTGAATGAGCAATTAGGTTTCTGTCCAAAGTTGGATCCAAAACATTATTGAAATCACCTCCTAAAAGAGGATTCACTATTTACTAATAAAACTTCAGATATCTCATCAAAAAAATAAGATTATCCACATTAGGTCCATAAATATTCATGACTGAAATCTCTTTTCCATTAATAAGCAAATTAATCTTAATCCATCTTCCATATAAATTGTTTTATTGAGACAAAATAATTATATCTGGACAATTACATATCAAAATAGCAACTCTATTTTTAATACCATCTCCAGGTCCAGATGGTTTAACAGCAGAATTCTACTTAGCTTTTCATGAAGAGTTAATCCCTCATTTACTAGCTTATTATTCATATTTATTCAATATAGGAATAGTCACTGGTACATTTACTGAAACTAACATCATAGTAATACCGAAACTGGGGAAGGATCATCTTCAGGTTCAAAATTATAGGCCTATATCTTTGATTAATGTAGATGCTAAATATACAGTATGCTAAAGTGATAGCAAATAGATTGCAGAATATTTTAGCCACGTTAATTAACTCAGATCAAAATGGATTTATGATTGGGTGATTTTCATGTGATAATACGCGGATGTTCACTAATGTAACCTGGCATACTTCAGAAAATGATATACCACGATTATTAGCAATGAGTCTGGATGCAGAGAAGACATTTGGCAGAATGGAATGGATATTCATTTTTGAACTATAGCAGTGGTTTGACTTCCCTGAGAAAATTATTCAGATGATCAAAATTCTATATACGGCTCCAGTCACCATACAACAAGATGCCAGATCCATTTCATCTTACTAGAGGTACGAGACAGGGATGTCCTCTTTCTCCTTTAATATTCAATTTGACCTTGCAGCCTCCTTTAATATTCAATTTGACCTTGCAGCCTCTTTTGATAGCAATACGTAGTAGCTTGAAGATTAAAGGAGTTTCTTGTGTATTAACTGAAGTTAAATTATCGGCGTATGTTGACGATGTGCTGTTATATACATTGGAATCTGTGCCACATATTTTAAGTATTATCAATAGTTTTTCTGCTGTTTCTGGATACAAATTGAATACTACAAAAACAGAGGTTATGCCTTTGAATTTTCCAGATGTGGGTCAATCGATTAAATAAATGGGATTTTCATGGTCGCCCTATAAAATTAAATATTTAGATGTTTATTTTGGACCAACAATTGAAGAAACAATAGCTTTTACCATTACATATATGTATCAATAATAATAAAGCCCTATGTGCGCATGCGCACTTCTACCTTCGTGATCCCTGCATCCGTGATCCATAGCTCCGTAGCTCCATGGCAGTGTTTGATGTGTTCAGTGGTTTATGTGCAGCGGACCCTTTTCCTTTTGGTTTAGTTTTGGCGTGTGGCAGCAGCAGCGGACCGGGGTGTGTGTGTGTTTGAAGCGGCGGTAGGCCAGATGGTAGGTAGCAGCAGCAGGGGCTGGTATGGGAAGGGGGGGGGCAGGCTTCGGTTTCGGTGCTGCAGGGAGGCAGGCAGGCAGGCTTTAGCACTGCAAATAGGGAGGGAGGTAGGCTGGCTAGCTTCGGGGGAGGGGGTGAGACAAAGGCTGGAAGGCAGTGAGCGGAGACATAGGAAGGAGCACTGGGGGCATGTGGGTTCAATTTGAGGAAATGCTTAAGGGGGAGAGTTCTTGGGCAGACTTGTTGGGCCGATGGCCCTTTTCTGCCGTCATATTCTATGTTTCTATGTTTCTAAGGACATGGGAAGGGGCACTGGGAACACTATGACATGGGAAGGGGTATTAAGGACATGGTAAGGAGGCACTGGGGGCATTAAAAACATAGTAAGGAGGCACTGGGGGCACTAAGGACATGATAAGGAGCACTAAGGACATAGGAAGGAGGCACTGGGGGCACTAAGGACATGGGAAGGAGGCACTGGGGCACTAAGGACTTGGGAAGGGGCACTAAGGACATTGGACTGGAAAACAGCTAACGTCATTCCGCTCCACAAAAAGGGTTGCAGGACGGAGGTTGCAAATTACAGACCGGTAAGTCTCACATCGATAGTGAGTAAACTTATGGAAACATTAATCAAACACAAATTAGATACGATCCTGAACGATGAGAATCTATGAGATCCCCATCAACATGGATTTACAAAGGGAAGGTCCTGCCAATCCAATCTAATCAGTTTCTTTGACTGGGTAGCAAAAAAGCTAGATATGGGGGGAGTCCCTGGACGTCGTGTACTTGGACTTCAGTAAGGCTTTTGATAGTGTCCCACACCATAGGTTATTGAGCAAGATGAGTTTGTTGGGATTAGGAGAAACATTGACTACATGGGTTAAAGACTGGCTCAGAGGTAGACTTCAGAGGGTGGTGGTAAATGGTACTCTCTCCGAAACATCGGAAGTGATCAGTGAAGTGCCGCAGGGCTTGGTCTTGGGTCTGATCCTATTTAATATCTTCGAAAGGGACCTGGCTCGGGGGCTTCAAGGTAAAATTACATTATTTGCTGATGATGCTAAACTATGCAACATAGTGGGCAAAAGCACAGTGCCCGACAGTATGGAGCAGGACCTACTCTTACTGGAACATTAGTCCACAACTTGGCAACTAAGTTTTAATGCCAAAAAGTGTAAGGTCATGCACCTTGGCAGCAGAAATCCATGCAGAATTTGCACCCTAAATGGTGAGACCTTAGCAAGAACTGCAGCAGAAAGGGACTTAGGAGTGATCATTAGTGAATATATGAAGACTGACAATCAAGTGGAGAAAGCTTCATCCAAGGCTAGACAAATGCTGGGTTGTATTTGAAGAAGTTTCATCAGCCGGAAGCCCGAAGTTGTAATGCCGTTGTACAGGTCCATGGTGAGACCTCATCTGGAATATTGTGTACAATTCTGGAGGCCACATTATCAAAAGGATGTGCTGAGAGTTGAGTCGGTTCAGCGAATGGCCACCAGATGGTCTCAGGACTGAGACAGTAATTGCTGCTATCCTGGACAATTTGCGTTACTTGTTCAGTGAGGGCCTCAATGCCCTAATCATGCAATTTGACATGAGCTCTACCTTTGACTTGGTGGACCATGGAAAACTGTTACAATGCTTAGACGCAATTGGAATCAGAGGAGAGGTACTGAACTGGTTTTGAGGTTTCCTTATATCACGCACCTACCAAGTCCGTTTTAATCACGATCTCTCTGACACATGGAGCAATCCATCTGGAGTGCCACAGGGATCACCACTATCCCCTTTGCTCTTCAATGTTTACATGTCCTCATTGGGTGCACAACTGTCCCAGCTGGGGATAAAACTATTTAGCTACACTGACGACTTCACGATAATTATCCCATTCACTAACTCTGTCTCAGAAGTCACCCACAAAGCAACAGAAGTACTAAATTGGATGGAGCAATGGATGACCGAATTCAGACTAAAACTAAACTCAGAGAAAATAAAATTTTTCATAGCATCGCCACATCCACTTGACACTAAAGCACCAATGTGCATCAATAACCTTAGTTATCCCATTCAACCCACTATGAAGATATTGGGAGTAACACTGGACCAGAGCCTCTGGAAGCTTTGGTCCATCAAAGCTTACTTCGATGTCTCATCATTTCGAATTCTGGTACAATTCCTTATACTGAGTCAACTCGATTATTGTAACATTGCCTACTTGGCACTCCCCCAGAAGAATATGCGGCGATTGCAACTGGTACAAAATGCAGCGGTTAGACTACTTTGTGGACTGAAGAAGTTTGATCACGTAACTCCTTCCTATCGACTTCTACACTGGCTGCCGATGGAGGCACGTGTGAAATTCAAGTTTGGTTGTTTTTGCTTCAAGGTACTTTATGGCTTAGCCCCTAAATATATAACAGACCTTTTCTCTTCCACAACCAACAGACACAAGCAAAGCTCACACCCGAACTTTGTTTCTCCACCGGTTAGAGATTGTAAATTTAAAAGTCATCACCAACATCTTTTCTCACATCAAGCAGCACTAGAACAATTACTCGTGCCTACTACCTATAGGGAATTCAGGAAATGCCTAAAAACACATCTGTTCCTGAAATACTTATGAAACCAACCTATACAATCTTAGTCCTCAACAAACGATCTCTAGAAATATCAATCACTAAGTCTGTACTTTGTTTATTCCACTCAATCTGTATCATCTTTAATCATTGTAAACCGCATAGAACTTCACAGTCCTGCGGTATATAAATTATTATTATTATAGGAAGGAGGCACTGGGGCGCAAAGGACATGGGAAGGAGGCACTAAGCACATAGGAAGGAAGGAGGGAGGGAATAGAAAGGGACAATTGTTGGACCTGAGTGTAGAAAGCGGCCAAGAAGAGAGAGAGAGACAGAAAGAAAGAAAGAAAGACAGACAGACACATCTACTCTAGCACTCGTTAATGTAATGGGCTTAAACACTTATGACCATATAAATAAGGTAACTGCCTATGATCAAGTATAATCTTAGTATGTTATCTGTTTTATTAGAAAGGTCAGTATATCAAACGCTGGAAACTATGCTTACAAAGTTTTTATGGAACAATAAGACTCCTAGGATAAGTTTAAAAAAAGCTCAAATGTGATAAAGGATGTGGAGGTGTCAACTTTCCAAGTTTCTTTGAGTATCACTTGGCTTTCATATTGAGACAAAGCTCTAAGTCAGGGGTATCAAAGTCCCTCCTTGTGGGACGCAATCCAGTCGGGTTTTCAGGATTTCCCCATTGAATATACATGAGATCTATTTGCATGCACTGCTTTCATTGTATGCTAATAGATCTCATGCATATTCATTGGGGAAATCCTGAAAACCCAACTGGATTGCGGCCCTCGAGGAGGGATTTTGACACCCCTGCTCTAAGTGGCTAGATTCACAATCTCAATCAATAATGCCTGCCTGGCTTAAATTTGAGAAGAAATTTGTGAAACACCTTTATGGATAATACCATTTACTGTTGTTAAATGTGATCTAGGGAGGAACCCTGGGATTGTATCTTCTAAATTAGCATTTCAGGAATAGGAAAAAACAGTTAAGCTTAAATGGAATGAAACATATTGGGCTCCAATTTGGAATCATACAAAGTATAAAATACAGAGATCATCTGTGGATTGGAAATTCTGGAGAAGAGCTGGAATCTGGCAGATTAGATATTTAATGCAACATCAAGATTGGATGCCATTTTCTGTGTTAAAAGATAAATATAGTCTACCAGAACAGCAATATTATAGATGGCTTCAGCTATCACATTGTATAAAATCAGTACATACAAATTCCAAGTTACAGTATATGCAACCAGACTGTGTATTACTTTGTTCTATGATATCAGTAGGAAAAGGAGTGGCTTCTCGATGGTATATGTATTTAAAATTGAATACATTTAAGACTCCAAAGGGATTACAAAGCCCTCGAGAATTTGATATAGATCAGAAAATTGATGAAATCCAATGGAAGATGGTTTGGACATCAATTACAAACTTAATGCAATCCTCGTTCTTCCTAATGCACAAGGTTTTGTGGACCCCTTTAAAATTGTCAAAAATAGATGTCTGTAAAGGGAAATTCTGTTGGACTATTGGAACTAGGGAACATATGATATTCAAATGTCCATATTTAGCTACATATTGGAATAAAGTTTGGACAACCATATCAAATTTGCTTTCTATATTAGAATCACTAACTTACTCAATAATTATTTTAGGGGGATTTGGTTTAAAATCTGCAATAGACAGTCCCAAAACTGAAGAATTATTACTGAAGAATTTATTAATGATAACAATCAAAACAATATTATCTAATTGGAAGGATTTTTCTAGATTGGATTATAATGGATGGTGGAACACAGTATGCCTGTATAGTAAATATGAGAAAATATATGCAATTAAGAGTGGTGGCTTCAGAAAATTCAACAAAATGAAATTTTTTAGTTAATTTAAATGACTTTTTGCATTGTTGTGACACCTTAGGACTAATTTTTATTTATGTTGTTCTTAATATTGTTCTTTATGGCCTCCTTTTACGAAACTGCAATAGCAGTTTCTAGCGCAGGGAGCCGCGCTGAATGGCCTGCACTGCTCTCGACACTCATTGAGTTCCTATGAGCGTTGGGAGCAGTGCGGGTCATTCAGCACAGCTGCCCACGCTAGAAACTGCTATCGCAGTTTTGTAAAAGAGGGGGTATGTATTTTTAATATTTAATATTGTGTTTATTAGTCTATCTTGTAATGTTTAAAATTTAAATAAAAATATTTATGAAAAAAAAGAAAACAAATTGCCAGATTGAAACAAAGATAGGAAAAATGTTTTTATTTTCAATTTAGTGATTGAAATGTGTCAGTTTTCAAAATTTACATCTGTTATTTTTTATGTTTTGAACAGTTCAGGAAGCAATAGATTTCTTTCTATTTCTTTTGTGGTGTACTGTGGGCAGTGTCTGGCATATTAGGGTTTTGTTGTGTACAATAGCACTTTTAGGGCTAGATTCACTAAGCCCACCGATCGTGTCCTGACCACTTTGTGACCACTTTGCAACCTGGATCCAATTCACTAACTTTCTGGCTGATCCTCTCCGCACCCGATCCGATCTGCACATGCAAATGAGGGGAAATGCATGCATAAGTAGGAAGGCAGCGATTCACTAAACCAAAGAAGGAACACCGTTTGGGCTGGCCAATCCAAACAGGAGCAACTGCTGAGGACCAGTTGCTCACATCCCTGCCGACTCTCCTGCTCCATGCCGCCCTGAAATCCCAGCCCTGCAATCCAATAAAACTTCCCCCAAAACTTTCTGCTCTCTGCCACCCTGACTCTGGATCTCTGCTGCCCCAACTCTCCTGCAGTGCAGTGCAAGCCTGTGGTTTTAACCCACTGGTTTAAAGCGGGGCTACATTATGGCGTGTTCTGTTCTGTTCCAGTACACGCCACAGTGCAGCCCCGATTTAAACCTGTAGGTTAATACCACGGGTTAAAACCGGATGTTTGGGCAAGGCTTCACATATCTGCTACATCGCTCCTCTGGATACAGAAAAAACATTTGCCGCTTGATATTCTGGGGGTTGGAGGCTCTCCCCTGGCGCTCGGTGCTATATCACCTGCCACCAACGTCTGAAAGTCTACAGAGCCTCTGGGCACCTCTCCTTTGCCAGCTCCCATTCCTGAGTCTCCCAACTCCAACCCAGCACAGCAGCCCCCAAATCCCTGCAACAACAGAAGCGAGCAGGAGCAGAGACATTATTGTCTAGAGCACGGGAGCAGAGACAGACAGCAAGCGCCTGCGCAGACCATCTACAGGCAAAGAAGATGGTCTGCGCATGCGTCTGGATCGCTCTGCAACGATCCATGCAGTCGCTGTGGGGCGTACCTCCGATTGCATTAATTTGCATGAGGAGGCTTGGTGAATCGGTCACCTGCGAAGATTCGGCCACGAATCGGCCGCAGATCGGATCCCTAAATTAAGTTTAGTGAATCTAGGTCTTAGGGCTCCTTTTACTAAGGTGCACTAACGTTTTTTAGCGCACTCTTGAAATTACTGCGTGCTACACTGCGCACTACGCTTCTAGAACTAAGGCCAGCTCAATGCTGGCGTTAAGGTCTAGTGCGCGCTATTATGTGCGTTAAAGCCCTAATGCGGCTTAGTTTCTGGGTTTGTATTTGAAAATGTGTTTTTTTTCTGTTTTCTGTATGTGCGACTGAGGCCGGGTGATCTGGTGGGGATAGTAGTCTAGAAACTTTGGCTGGTGTCATGGCCCCATGTAGGAAGATATTTGTCGTCTCTCTTTCAGCTTTTTCGGACTCAAATAAGCCCCAACTTAAAAATTAGTGAAGACCACTGTCCTACCACCTACTGTATTTTTGCACTGATTTGTGTTGAGTGGGCATCAAAGAACTCACACTTCGTCTTTTGTGCAATGCATGTTGTTTATTAGATTAAATAGTTACAAAAAAAGGATACAGGATACTGTGCTAGACCCATTAGTCTGACTCAGTATTGCTAGTCTTAAGCTCTTTGCAGGATTTTGTGTTACTTCTTGATGTACTGCTTTGGCACTGAAGGGGAGTTTTCTGTAGCGGTTACTGAGGTGACATTGCATCTGCCTTGACCTCTCTGATAGTGAGTTTAACAAAGTAGCATACTATTCTATAATATGTATAGTTAATTGAATATTTTTAATCCAGTAATTGTCTATTGCCTATGTTCAGTTTATTCTTGCCAAAACAAAAAAAAGAGAAAACAAAAAAAAACCTCTGGAGTGACGATGTTCCTAAATGGACTTTATTTGAAAGTGTCAAAGTTCCAAAGGTTCACTGAAATCATCCACATAAAATAATTCCATCCACATAAAAATAAATCATCCACATAAGAGCCTTAAAGGACCTAGTCCACTAGGGATACAGGACCCAACACGGTCCGCGTTTCGACAAAAAGTCTTCTTCAGGGGTCCCTGGGGGTCTTATAAAGGCGAGTACGTGGGAAACAATTGTGTGGTGAGCTGGAAGTGAGACACTGCTTGCATTTATTCTTGCTGTAAATAAATCCAACTAACTAAAGTAAGGGGACATTTTATTAAGCTGCGCTAAAAAGTGGCCTGCACTACTAGCATGTTTTTCCCATGCGCTGAAGCCACTTTTAGCATGGCAGTAAAATGGATGTTCAAATAAAACCTTGGATTGCAAGTAACTTGGTTTGCAAGTGTTTTGCAGACAAGCAAAAATTTTTATTAAATTTTAACTTGATATGCAAACAATGTCTTGCAATACAAGTACATACAGTATACACACATTATAACAGAGCCGATGGTTCTTCTCTCTGACGCTGCGGGAGTGTAGTGACTGTTCTAAATGAGCGAGGTCTTGCAATACAAATACGTGTAGAGGGGCATAATTGAAAGGAACGTCTAAGTCCGTTTGCGTCTAAATCGCAAGTCGTCCAAAGTAAAAAATACGTCCAAAATTTTTTTTCTTTCAAAAATCGTCTAATTATACATCCTGCAGATCTGATCGTCCAAGTCGCTAAATCGCCCATCTTTATACCACATTTTCGTCCAAGTCAAAAATACCTACAACAAACCCTGTTGGACGTGGGAGGGGTCTGCAAAGTGATGGACTGAACACCCAGACATGGCACCTAAATAGTGGGGTACCTTACAGGGCATTGCAGTGAACTTCACCAAAAGGGTGCCATGTCTTCTCCTCACTACAGCTCCCTTATAGGTCATGGTGAGCCCCCCAAACCACCTCCAGAATCCCCTAGACCCACTTATCTACCACCCCAATAGCCCTTATGGCTGCAGAAGCCACTTATATGCCAGTACAAAAGGGTTTTGGGGCTGTATAAGGGAATGCACATGTTTCATTATCAATGCAGTGATTACAAGGGCTTATGGGCATGGATCCTCCCCTCCATGAGTCCCTAACCCACCCCCAAGACAGCTTAAGCCGCCTCTGTGCTGGATGACTAGGCTTTCCTATGCCAGGCTGCCAGGTGATGATGGTCTGGAAGCTGAATTTTAAAGATGTGATTAATATTTTTTGGGGGTGGAGGGGGGTTGGTGATCACTGGGGTAGTATGTGGGTGTCTGTTTTATGTGTTTGCAGTGCTTATCTGGTGACTTTAGGTGAGTTTTTGTGACTTAGACTATGTTTTACATGGTCTAAGTCACAATGTCCAAGTTCCGTCTAGGCTCTTTTGTAAAACTTTCAGTAACCCCACTGTGGCCCGAGCGGGACACCACAGCGCTCCAACAGGTTACTTAGATGTATTACACCAGCATGTGACCCAGGATGGAGTCACCCTGCAGGACTGGACTGAACTCAATCAGGAATTCCAAAAATCAAAATCACACAAACAAGGTGTATGGAAACATAGTTCAGCTTTACTGCTCCAAACATAAAGGTAAGCGGTTCATCAAATGTTAGTAGGCAAAACACCAGCAAAGCAAAATACAAAAGGCAGGAAAAATAAAGCAGTACCAAAAATAAAGTCACAATGGCAACTAAGGATTCAGCTCACCTCAGAGCCAGCACAAACCTACTCCCAAGCAGGTTGTGCAATCTACCAAAATGCAGTTCAGTGCACTGGCTCCAGCAATTCACAGTGCTTAAATCTAAATAAAGCCTCTGGCAACTTTATACTACTGCCAGGCAAGGAGAATGTCACAGGTTTTGTAAAGTAAAGCCACAGGACTGGCTTTCAAAACTCCCACCCAGGGTGACCACAAAACCTCTCCCCAAAATGACACTCCTAGCTTTAAGAAAACAACCAAAAATAGTCCAAACAGGCAAACAGGCAAAAAAAACACCACTCACTGTTTGCAGCTGGAAATAAGGTCCACCTGCATGGGCTCAGGAAAGTTGGTATCACATTCTGTAAAACTTTCTTGACAATCCATGGGTAGTTCCACATCCAATACCGTCAGCTCCTCAGCTTGTCCAGCTTCCATTAACTCCATGGGTATAGGCCCAGGGAATTCCTCAAGGAGGCAAGGCCTGAACTTCCTCCCTAGCCAGCCTGCCTGTCTGATCTCAACTGCTGGTTTACATACTCTAGGGACACGCCCTACTCTACCTGAGCCAGCAGAGTTCAATGAGGCTCTTGGGCTCCTCCGGAGGTGACTTGGGTACAGCTCACCTAACTCACTCTCAGACAGTTCAGGCTCCCTCTGGTGGTCAATGGAGATATTATCAGTATCAGGAACCACATATACATTCCTGATTCCTCTCCGGGATTTCTTTTGGGTCTGGCCTTGGAATCTAACTGGGACCTTGGCAGGGAGAATGCCTGGATGGTCACAACATGCTGTACGACTAAGTCTAAGCCGGCCCACATCCCGCCCAACTCCCACCCTTGACACTCCTCCTGAAAAGCCCCATTTAGCTTTTGTCGTTCAGTGGCACTATGAAGGCATAGGTCGTTTAGAAATACGTCCAAACCCATTTTTATTATCAGCACTTGGACATATTTGGATTATGAGCCCCATAGTATTTTATATTAAAGTTTTTGGGTTGTGGAACGAATCATCTGAGTTTCCATTATTCCTTATGGGGAAATTTGCTTTGATTTATGAGTGTTTTGGATTACAGGCATGTTTTTGGAACGAATTATGCTTGCAAACCAAGGTTTTACTGTATTTCCTATTTGTCCTAATAATGGCCATGTACTAATTCCCAATTAGCTTGAGGCCATAACCACATGAGCCCTTACTGCCACTTGTTTACTAGGTGATAAGGGTTAACTCACTAATCGTTTAGCCTGCAGCGATGTAGTTGTGCTAACCAATAGCACAGGGCACACCTACTATTCATCTCCAAGCACACCCCCAGTGCCAAAAAACTAAAACTTAATTTTAAGTGCGTGGGATGCCTGACCACATCCTGCGGTAGTACCTTCATAACCTCTGGTAAATATGCATTAGTGCTTACCACAGTTCAGAAAAAGGGCCCCTACATAACTCCCCCCTTTTATGAAGTCATGTTAGGCTTCTTTTTTATCACCGACCGCAGAGGTATTAGCTCCGACGCTCAGGAATTCAGAGTGTTGGAGCTAATACTGCCGCAACCAACGATAAAAAAACCTAACGTGATTTTGCAAAAGAGGGGGGGGGGGGGCTTAAATAAATAACTACTTTAGCTAAATAAAGCCCTCTTCTACTAAGCTACGGTAGAGGCTTCTACCACAGACTGGAGCGCTCAATGCTCCGACGCTCATAGGAATTCTTTGAGCGTTGGAGCAGCATCGGAGCATTGAGCGCTTTGGGCCACGGTAAAAACCTCTACTGCGACATAGGGCTCCTTTTACGAAGGCTCGGTAGCGGTTTAACGCACGTAATACCACATGCTAAACCGCCGGCCACGCTAGCCGCTAACGCCTCCTCTTGAGCAGGCAGTAGTTTTTAGGCCAGCGCAGGGGTTAGCACGTGATGAAAAGTCACGCGCATTAAACCCGCTAGCGCGGCTTCGTAAAAGGAGCCCTTAATAAAAGGAGGGGTAAATAAATAAAATAAATGAGCAGACATAATTCAGATCCTCCTTGTCCATGAGGAATCTGCTGCTCCATAACAAGAGGATGTAAGGTAAGCAGCTGTGATATAAGAGAAGATTGAATACAGACAGATTTCAGCTGCAGCCGCCTGCAGAATATTTTTAAAAAAAACAGTTTATCAACTGAAAAAAACCCTGAAATTACAAAGCCTTTTATGAAGCCGCGGTAGTGGCTTTAATGCGCGCAACTTTTCATCACGCACTAACGCCCCGCGTTAGCCGAAAAACTACCGCCTGCTCAAAAGGAGGCGGTAGCGGCTAGCACAGCTGGCGGTTTAACGCGTGCTATTGCACGTGTTAAACCGCTACCACACCTTCGTTAAAGGAGCCCAGAGTTCCAATTTCCAGACCATTTACAAATATGTTAAATAGCACTGATCCCAGTACAGATCCCTGCGACACTCTTCCGTTAAGAAAAATGGCCATTCAGCCCTTCCCTCTGATTTTTGTCCAATGACTAATTCCTAATCTGCAGCAGAATATTGCTTCCTATCCCATGACTCTTTAAATTTTCTCAGGAGTCTGTCATGAGGAACTTTGTAGAAAGCTTTCTGAAAGCTGGAAGGTTACTACTGCTACTTAACATTTCTTTAGTGCTACCAGACACATCCACTGCTGTACATTAAACATGCAAGAGCCACTCCCTGCTTGAAAGAGCTTACAATCTAATTACGTATGAGAGATGAACAGGACAAAAAAGGTAAATTTATATATGCTGCTCAGGTAGGGACTTACAGAGGGAATGGTAAGGTTCAGAGAGACTGGAGGTGATTTTAAGGTAAAGAGGCAGAGATGGGGGTGGGTGATGCACCTCATTTAAAAAATTCCTGGCTATGCCACTGCAGAGCAGTGCCCCATTCCATTTTCCTACTGTTGTACAGAAAAATCAAAGTTTTAGGGCTCCTTTTACGTAGGAGTTTAAATTTTCTTTTAGAAAGCAATAGAGAATTAAGAGCAGCTACGGTGTTATATAGCTAAGTCCACCCCCTCAGTTGTAGGAGTGGATGCATAAGAATTTGGAAGTTAGGGGAGAGAGTGGGTAGGGTGGAAGGGAAGCTAAGCTAATTTAAATTCAGTACTGTGAATAGTAAATAGAATAATGTTACAACATCCAACTTGTTTTTCACGAAGGCTATATAAAACATTCAAAGAAAACCTCTGTCTCATGCAGTTGTCATTAAGTCTAATTAGATTTTATATGATAGTAAACAAACCCTTTGGCCAGCCTTAGAAAGAAGCAACGCACAAATGGCAAAGAGTAATATGTAATACAATTTTAAATTTGTTTAGTCATGCTTATCTTTTTCTCTAACGTAATTATACTAGGAATGAGTGCATGATAATGTTTCTAATAGTAGACCAGTGATGAATAGGTTATCAGGTTCTACAAAGCATGTAATAAAAAATTTTTAAAAGATACATTTTCTAAAAAAAAAGCAGGCGACTCGCTGCATTTTGTACGTACTCTGAGAAGGGGTTGTTGTGCGGAGCAGTATCCTTTGAATGGGTAAGTTGTAAATTTATTCTGTTTTATTGGGCACATTTGGTGTGAGAATAGAAATTTTAATTGCAAATATATTTTTTAGGAATTAAGGGGCCATGTGCCTAAATTGCGCTATTTATTTTTAGCGTAAGTGGTTTCCATTCAGGTACTCAAGCATGTTTCCCTATCTGTCCTGGTGGGCTCACACTCTAATGTGCCTGGGGCATTGGGGGATTAAGGGCCTCTTCTATCAAACTGTGCTAGCAATTTGTAGCGCAGTGAGCTGCGCTGAATGGTCCGCACTGCTCCCGACGCTCATAGAGTTCCTTTGAGCATCAGGAGCAGCGCGGGCCATTCAGCGCGGCTTTCTGCACTAAAAACTGCTAGAGCAGTTTGATAAAAGAGGTCCTAAGTAACTTGCCCAGGGTCACAAGGAGCAGTGTGGGATTTGAACCCACAACCTCAGGGTGCAGAGGCCATAGCTCTAACCATTGCACCACATACTCCCCTAATGTAGCAATTAATGCAGGTGCTATGTTTAAAAAGTTTATGCGGCATCTTTTTAGTTGAAGTTTATTATCTTCTGCATCCACAACGAACACAGAAGGAAGCATAGAAAGAATGTCGAATTGGCATGGGCTGCATCTAACATGAAGGCAGTTACCATGACAGATATAGGAAAGGGATCTGGGATTTGAATAGAGCTCATACTTTTCCAGCAATAGTTCAAGGTTGCATTCAGGTGCAGCAGTTATTTCATTCTGTCCTCTGAAGCTCATAACCTCAGTTTCAATTTGATAACAGCATGATGTTAATGCCACTTGGATGGGTGTAGCTAACTGCACTGAATTTTGTGCAATGCCCGGGTTCTCAACCCAGTCCTTGGGACCCACCTAGCCAGTCAGGTTTTCAGGCTACACACAATGAATAGGCAAAGTAGTTAACCAAGTAGTGCCCAGTATTAAAATTTTGACGTTTCACTTTATAAAATGGATCTTTGGGTTGGACGGTTTCAGAGCATGGGTGTCCCATCTAGCATGTATTTTCAAACAGGATACGCGAGATGGACATATGTTTGGGATGTTTAGACCTGGATTTTCCTATTCTGACTTGGACATCCTTTCAAAAATGTCCCTCTTTATTGGTCAAGGTGTAGAATGGTTTGACAAAGCAGAAGTGGCCATTCAGTCAACAATCTGAAGGAAACAATCATTGCAATTCCTTGACTAGGGAGTTTTAATAATATCTCTTGTGTGCAATTCCCCTATTACCCTTACCCCTTAACTGAGTTCCCCCCCCCCCAATACACTGGTCATCAGATATCAGTCAGCCCAAGCTGAATGCTTGATAACTATATAACTATGCAAGACTGAGTGAACACCCCTCTGGTTGGCTCTTCCACACAAAGGCACATAATCACAATAATACACCAGTGTATGGGGGTACTCATGTCCTAATACACCCACCCCTATCCCACCCTCACCTACATAACCCCAAGCCAATCTGAATTTCCACAAATTACTATTAGCACTTTACAATTTATATATTACATGTTTATATGTTACACTGGTTATCCATACAACAAAGAGTGCAGTTTAAGATTCTAGCGACTATCCATCAGACATTGTACCATGTCTCTCCGAAGATATTACAGGAACTCTTTGAAATTTATAAACCGAAAAGAGAACTTAGATCTGTAAATGAGATGAAATTAAGTTTGGAGGGCAAGATGTTGGTTACGCACGTTAGGATTGGAGCATCAATGATGTCCATGGCGGGTGTTAAACTCTGGAATGCACTGCCTGGTATTCTATGATTCTGTACTGGGAGGGTGAATTTTAAGAAAATGCTGAAAACGCAATTACAGTGGTACCTCGGTTTGCGAGTGCACCGGTTTTGCAAGACGAGCAAAACATTCGCAAAATGGGCGCCCCAGAAACCGAGCATGCCTTGATTTATGAGCGCCCCCCAATGATCCGGCACCCTTCCCCCCGCGATACGGCACCCTCCCCCCCACGATCCGGCACCCTCCGCTCACATCGCACCCCCTCCCCGCCGCGATCCAGCATCCCCCAGGCATCCACCCACCCACCCGATCACATTTCTTACCCCCGTTTGGCACCGGCACCAATGCACAGGACATGCCGGTGCCCGAAGATCTGCCTCCTTCGCGCTAGGCCTTGAGCATCTGCGCATGCTCAAGGCCTTCGGGTTCCCATTCTCTCTGGGAACCCGAAGGCCTTGAGCATGCGCAGATGCTCAAGGCCCAGCGCGAAGGAGGCAGATCTTCGGGCACCGGCACCGGCATGACCTGTGCGTTGGTGCCGGTGCCAAACGGGGGGTAAGAAATGTGATCGGGTGGGTGGGTGGATGCCTGGAGGATGCCGGATCGTGGAGGGGAGGGGGTGCGACGCGAGCGGGGGAGGGTCACCGGACTGTGGGGGGATCGCCGGTTCACGGGGGGGAACGAGCAGGGGGATGGCGGATCACGCGGGGGGGGCCCTTCATGAGCGGGGGGAGCAATGCCGGTTCTTGGGGGGGGAGGGAGCAGCGCTGCTGGCCTTGGGGAGGGGGGGAGGAACATATCAAAGCGAGTTTCCATTATTTCCTATGGGGAAACTCGCTTTGATATACGAGTATTTTGGTTTACGAGCATGCTTCTGGAACAAATTATGCTTGTAAACCAAGGTACCACTGTATTTGCTAATGTTTTCGATGCTAAAGCTTATTCCATTTGAAAATATCTTCTTCTGAATTTTCTGATAATAAATAAATAAATGTTACATGTTTACAATTTAAATGTTACATGTTTAATATTCTACTTTGTGTTTGAGGAGGCAAGGTATTACAAAAAGGTTCCCACACTTCTTTTTTTTTTTTAATTAATCTTTATTCATTTTTAAAGTTCACAATAAATGTAACATATAATACAATCATTTATTCTTTAACATCACTTAACATATCATCAAATTCTAACTCGCATCAAATATCCCCTCTCCCTTATACCCAACAGTTGTTCATAAGCAAAAGAAATCATAAAATATTCCCATCTGTGGGCGGGGTTTGAGCCACCTGGGCCAATCAGGCCCTAAGGCCAGCCATTCGAGGGATGGCTGGCCTGCTGGTCCGACGGGCTTGGCACCCGTCCATCTGGCCAACGAATCTTACAGGTAATGGGAGGGGGATAGGGGGTGGGGTCAAGGGGTCAAGGGGGGTCTCATGGGTCGGCGGGTGGGGGGGCCGCTCAGGGGTTCGGGGGGCAATTGTGGGTGTGGGGGGGGTGCATTGAGGGCAGGAGGGCCTGGGATCCCTCCTGCTCGTATCTTAGTGGGGTTGGGGGTAGGTTGGTCGCCTGACCAGGAGGGCTTGGGCTCCCTCTTGCCCCAATGTCAGTGTGTGTGTGTGTGGGGTGGGGGGTGGGGGGGTCGCGCTTCGACGGGGCAGGAGGGCTTGCGCTCCCTCCTTCCTGGATCGCTAAGTATGTGTGTGTGGGGGGGGGGGGGGGTAGAGTCTGTAACCGGTGTTGTTTTTGACAGACACCGGTTACAGAATCCAGCTTTTAGGCGAAGGACTGGATCCTCCTTTGTCTAAAAGCCCTTGTTTTGGGCGTTTGAGACATAGGCTTTTTTTAGGTTGATTATATGGTGTAAGTTTAGACTTAGTGGTGGTCTGGGCATTTAAACAGCTGAACGTAGAAGCAGGCCATTATAAAAAAAAAATTCCTTTTGGACGTTTTTTTTTTGAGAATGGACATTTTCTCTGCTTCTACTTTCAACGTTTAGGGCCTTAGGCCAAAAGGAGATTTAGACGTTTTTTTTATTATGCCCCTCCACACTTTTTGTGTCATCTGCAATTAAGAAAGAACACTTATTACCCAGGAACAAAAAAAATAAAAATAAATTTGTTATATTGTAGAATAATAATGGGGAGTGGCCCTTTAGAAAAGAAAAAACCTACAGAAAAAAGGCAGCATAATGGTATACAAAAATCTTTTGCAAGTGCTGCTGGTTTTAAACCACATGGTAGAATGCTCAAATCAGACATAATCAAGGATGTAAAAACTGAATAAAACATGATCAAGATTATTAAATTATAAACTGAAGTGGGACCAATAAAACTAGTGAGTCACCAGAGCCTCTTGGCTGATTGTAAACAGAGCTTTCTATTAGCATTAGTTTATGAATATTTATATAGAGGATGCATAAAACCCATTAATAATCACTTGAATTCCAGATAAACCCGGAATCTTGGTGATCCTGGAAGATATACTGAGCCAAATTGACAAATTAAAGAGTGATAAATCACATAGATCAGAAGATATACACCCCAGGGTACTGAAAGAATTCAAATATTAAATTGCTATCTTGCTATTAGTGATCTGAATTTGTTGATCTGCTGTTAGTGATCTGTTAGTTAAAATTCACTGTAGGGCCTGAAGATCGGAGAGTGGCCAATGTAATGCCAATTTTTATAAGGGTTCCAGGAGAGATCCAGAAAATTACAGACTGGTAAGACTTAAATCAGTATCAGACAAAACTGTGGAAACTATTATAAAAAATAAAATTATGGAACACAGACAAACATAGGGATCCTTTTACTAAGGCGTGCAAACCGTTTTAGCGGGTGCTAATTGATTTAGCATGTGCTAAATGCTAAAGCGCCTTAGCATTTATTGCACGCTAAATCGGTTTTCATGCCTTTGTAAAAGGACCCCACTATGGGACAGTGTCAGCATGCGTTCAGCCAAACAAAATCTTGTCTCACCATTTGCTTCATTTCTATGAAAGTGTGAATAAACAACTAGATAAATGTGAACTAATTGATGTAATGCAGTAGTCTCAAACTTGCAGCCTGGGGGCTACATGCAGCCCACCAGGTACTATTTTGAGGCCCTCAGTATGTTTAATCACAAAAGTAAAATAAAACAGTTTCTTGATTATATGTCTCTTTAGCTTATAAATTACAATATTATTATTATTGTGATCAGTTTTGGAGACCGTATCTGGCGAAGGACGTAAGAAGACTTGAAACGGTCCAGAGGAGCGCGACGAAAATGATAAGAGGCTTGCGCCAGAAGACGTATGAGGAGAGACTGGAAGCCCTGAATATGTATACCCTAGAGGAAAGGAGAGACAGGGGAGATATGATTCAGACATTCAAATACTTGAAGGGTATTAACGTAGAACAAAATCTTGTGATACTGGGAGTTGGATCTGTTTAATGCTTTTATTTATTTCTCTTCCATCAGAGAGAGTGATTGGGATTTGAACCAGCAACATTAGGGTAGAAGGCTGTAGGTTTAACCAGTGTGCTACAAAGTGAGCTAACAAGCTGCATAGCAATTATAAAACTAGGTCCTATAGGCATTGTAAAGGAGGTCTACTTTTCAGCATAGTTTGGGCTTCATAGAGACCTGAGTTCTATGAACGAAACTTAGACACAGTTTGGACGTCCTTAATGTGATCTGCTAAATAGCTCTCTGGGTTTTTATTTTTGCTTTATTAAGAACATAAGAAGTTGCCTCCGCTGGGGCAGACCATAGGTCCATCCTGCCCAGCGGTCCGCTCCCGCGGCGGCCCATCAGGCCCATTGCCTGAGCAATGGTCTATACCTATCTATACCCCCCAATCCCTTTTTCTTCTAGGAATCTATCCAAACCTTCTTTGAAACCATTTAATGTTTACTTGTCTACAACAGCCTCTGGAAGCGCGTTCCATGTGTCCACTACCCTCTGAGTGAAAAAGAACTTCCTAGCGTTTGTTCTAAACCTGTCCCCTTTCAATTTCTCCAAGTGCCCCCTTGTACTTGTGGTGCAGACATCTTCTGATTAATTGGTTTCCGCCAGACACTAAGAACTTTCTTGAATCTCCCAACCCTAGGTACTCTCATTAAAACCGAAAGACAATTGAATCTTATATAACATATGCACTTTGTCTTCTTTTCTGGAAGACTTCATTTTAATGAGTGCATGATCAGACAAAAAAATATATTCACCACAATTTAATTGTCCAATAAATCAATCACGATCTGTGATATGACATTTACGTATGCACTCTGAATGAAGATCAAATATAAGGCTAGGAAAATGTATCTGTTAATCTATCTTGTTGAGTTATCTTTTCTTTGGGCCAGAAAGAAAGCTATTAAAGTAGCATATCAGCTTTCAAGTGCCTTCCTTTTTGGTAGACCAATAAAAGATATACGAATCTAAAAAGGTTCTAAATCTCTCCAGGACCAACGTATTGACTCAGACTCTGCATTACAGAATGGAAGAGGGTATTCTGCTTCATCACATGACTTGGCACTTTACTCAGCTGAAAAAGGATGCAATTGTGAAGAAATGATGAACCCCCATTGCCCCAGGTACATTAGGTAGAGTGTGAGCCCACCAGGACAGATAGGGAAAAATGCTTGAGTACCTGTATGTAAACCACTTAGGCTGCAAGTGGTATATAAATACTAACAGTAAACCAATCAATCATTTCTGGTGGTCAATTCAAACCTGCCATTGCAAAGATTCCAGTCATTTTCTTAGGCATGTTCAAATGGAAGGAGATATTCTCCTTTTTTTTTTTTTTACTTACTTTCTCTTATTTTGATTCTCTCTCTTCTACTGAATAACTATAATTAATTTACTAACTTTTACTAAGTTGCATTAGGTGCTAATGCACACTTAACACAGCAAAAATGTCCTAATGTGGAATGCACTAAAGCAGGGGTGTCCAACCTGCGGCCCCGTGAAGTATTTTGTGTGGACCCGGTCGAGGGCGATGCAGTGTTTTCCTCTGCTGCCCCCGGGTGCTTACCATCTTGCCGGCTCCCTCCTCTGTCTTGCTGCAGTGTTTACGCATTTGTGCGGCCCCAGAAAATTGTTTTTTCGGCCAATGCAGCCCAGGGAAGCCAAAAGGTTGGACACCCCTACATTAAAGTGTTCTGCGCTAGTTTTGCCATCTATACGTGCAAAGCATGGGGTAGTTATTTTTAAAAAACATTTTGCAGAGAGGAAGATAGGGGTGGAGAATGGGCATGGATGCCCTAATCAGCTAACACTCTTACATTACCACCACAGTAGCTGGTTGGCATGTCCATAATACGTCCTCTTTGCTTTATCACTTGTAAGGAGTTTAAGGAGTTCATGCTATGTGGTATGTTGTGCTATGAGGCAGGGAAGTATCATTTGAAGACCAAAGCATGAAGGAAGAGATGACCAATATGGAAGATGATTATAGAGAAAGGTAACTATCAAGTGGAATATCTAAGGCCTGGGTTTCTCAATTGATGGCTCAGTACGTCATCAGAGTAAAGCAAGAGAGGGTATGAAGTTTCCATAGGCAAAGGAAATTAACTTGAAGGAGTAGGGTAGTCATGTACTGACATTTTTAGTATCAGTGCTCCACTGCCAGCTTCTCTACCTCAGCTCTTTCCTTCTCTGACCATGACCTCATCAATAATTTTAGGAATCTTCAATCTATTGACCTGTGTACTCTCTCTGCCATAGTCTCCCCCCTCTTCTCAAGCACTACGCAATGTAAATCTATCAATGAAGCACTCTCTTCCTATAACACTATTCTTTCCTCTGCTCTGGACACTCTCGCTCCTCTCACGTCACGCCCTATAAGTTTCAAGCCTCTTTCAAAGGACCAAGTACATGGGTGTGAATAGGAGGAAGATAATGAATATCTGGAGAAAGACAAAGCTGCCAATGGGGTCAACCCGCTCAGTGAGAGATTTAGAGTCCGCTCCTAGCCCATTCTGTTCCACCCATCCCACTCAGCACTGCTCATTGCTCCACCTGGCCAGCCCATTGATCCACCTGGTCCCACCCATTGTTCTGCCTCTGGCACAGCCAATTGGCAGCCAGAGGGAAAAAGAGTGGCCCTCTTTATCTAGCAGCAGCAGGAAACTCTTCATAAAACATCATTTCCTGCTGCTGATGAATTAGCAGGAAATTATATTTTATGAAGCATTTCCTGCTGCCACTGAATGGGGAGAGCTACTCGGAGACTGCGACTGACCCACGGGAGTGTGGGAGATGATCCACAAAAGCGAGAGTCTCTCATTGAAAGTGAGAGAATTGGCATATCTGATAAAGGGGGGGGGGGGGGAGAAGAGAGTGAACATTGGGTGAGCTGGGGGAATTGAGTGAGAGAGACAGAGCATGAAGGAAATGGACCAGTGGAAAGGACAGTGAGGAGTGAATTAATAGGGCTGAGTGGGGAAAGAAAAAATGTGGAAAGAGATCAAAGATGTGCACAGGTGAAGCAAGAGAAAGTGAGGGTGTGAGAGTAGGGATAACTAAGTACGGAGGAGGAGGAAGAGCAAGTAGGATGGAAGAGATATAACTGAAAGATGAAGTAGGGGGTGCAGGTGGGGTTTGGAGAAGAAAAGATTGTGAGGTTAAAGGAGGGTTCATGGAATCAAGTGGAGTGGAGTGATGACAGACAGACAGAAACACCCCCCCATATCCATACACAAATTTGTCATTTCCCCATGGTCCTTCACATCTGTTACTGCTCCATCTCTCTCACAGTCCTGTGACACAGCCCTTACTTATTTTCTCACATCCATAACCATCCATTCATAAGGACCTATAAGATATACGTATGCATGTCATTAAGTCATAAAAAGCTCTTGAAGTTGCCATGAAAATTTTAACAAAGAATGTTTTGGTGCATGTTGTTTATTTTATTTGTGTAATTGTGAAATGATTACATGGGTTTTCATTTATTTCCCCTTAAAGAGGTACCACCACACTACTGTTGTGCTTTGCTTGTGAAACATCGACATCCCTAAATCTGCTAATTCTTCTGCTTTTGCTGCCACCGTGAAACTCGCTCCCCCACCCCTGAACTGAACTGCCACTGAAAAGCTGCTGAGTTCCAGAGAGAGAGAGAAAGCACACTTTAAAAAATTATCACCAAAATGCCACGTACAAAAATACCATGTGTATAAAAGAACATGCAATGACAAGAGCCCAAGTACTTGTGGCATGACTCTACTGTAGGCATTTGTGGGTTTGGGGCCTAAAGCATTGACAAAACTGTTAATTACACATGGGGTCAATATTCAGTCCTCAGCAATAAGCAGCCTGTAAGCCATTCACAGCCATGGGCTGAGTTAACCCTGGATATTCAATGCTGAGGCATGTCCAGACTTTGGCATTGAATATTTGGGTTAGCACTAGAGTCTGGAAACTAACCACATACCAGATGATATACAGACTAGTACATTGTTAACTTGATGGACAAAGTTAGGTCAGCTTTTCAGCTGTTCTACTTTATTTATTCACTTAACCGGGCAGCCAGTGGTGTGCGGTTAGGGCCTTCAAGGGATTCAGTGAAAGCCCTGACCATGGGCTGCCAGTTGCAATCTCCCAGAGGCTCTTCTTCCTTCCCTCACTCTCAGGCTCCCAGTGGATCTTCCTCCACTTCTTTTGGGCTTCCAACTTCTGGCGGCTCCTCCACATTATATGCCGATGTCCAGTGTGTCACCAGCGTCGGGCCATCAAGGGATTCAGCAAGGGATTCTCTACAGATGCAGAATCCCTTGATGGCCAGCACAGCATTTGGGCTCTTCCTCCTCAGCGTGGAGCACAGGAGCACCTAGGCCATTGGGGGATTCAGTGCCTGGACAGAGTGTTCTAAAGGCGTTTCGTTTTTGTTTTGTTTTAATGTGATGGTTGGGCAGATCTTCTGAGCCTACCCAACCAATAAAATTAAAAACATAACAAAAAAACGCCTTTGAAGATTCTCTCTAGATCTGAATCCTCTAAGAGCTCTCTCACTTTGTGCTCCCTCTTCCGTCCTTGTCGTCTTACCACTTCCTCTCCATTCCCCTTCCCACTCCTCCCCCTGCCGCACACGCGCCCCTTCCCTTCCCCCATGCCTTTTAAACTTTGGCATGAGCAGCCACCAACGTGCTGCCTGTGTCGGCTTTGGCGCTCTCTCTGACATCACTTCCAGGATCCGCACCTAAGAAGTGACATCAGAGAGAGCGCCAAAGTTGATATGGGCAGTAAATTGGTGGCTGCTCGCGCCAAAGTTAAAAAGGTATGGGGAAGGGAAACGTGCATATGTCGGGGGGGGAAGGGAAGAGGGGGGCGCCACCGCCCCAGTCACCACCCACCCTCGCTATGCCACTGCCTTTACCAAGGATTTACAATGTATTACCACAAGTCCCCATTTCCATGTCATTATGTTGCTATCAAATCCAAACCATTTCAATAATTCAAACATATATTTCCATTTGACTCTGTTGAAAGCTTTCTCTGCATTAAGTGAGAAAGAGAAAGCAGCTGCATCCAGATTTTTAGCTAATAATCTAGTATCATTAGAAGAGTGTCTGGCTCCAATAAAACCAGTCTGATCTCTGTGAATAAAGTTTAGACATCACAGGAGTGATTCTTAAGTCCATAATTTTGGCAAACACGCTACGGCACCATTTGCAGAATCACAGCCAGGGTTTTGAAGGCCTGCATTCCTGGCGTCTATGTTTGACGTTAAATTGCACCTACAGAGGCGTCTAACAGTGCCTAAGGTCATTTCTGGCCAAAACCACGCCTACTTTGACCTTAGACGCTGCCAGAAACCTCTGTAGACGTGATTGCAAAGCCCTTTTTAGAAGCGCCTACAGACACCTACTTTTCTAAAATGATGTTTTAATTGTTTTTTAAACGACGCGGTCAATTACCGCACTGATTAAAGTCAATTAAACTGATTAAGTTAGATGGCGGTAGGTAGCCTATCACTGCCCAACTTATGGTGCAGTTTATATAATATGGCCCTTATTGCATACATGGCAAAGCAAATAAGCAAAGCTAGCAATATTTCTCTTAGTAGTAATTTAATTTCAAACTTGTTAACAAACTTCCTATAATAGCTATTAAATAATTCCTAATGAAACAAAAACTAATATATCAAAAAATTCTGACTTACTCTTCACAAATCACAGGAAAAATTCTAGTTGACCCCTCGGCCTACAAATAATGACATCAATAACCCCTTGGCCTACAAATAATGGCATTGAACCTTTTGTGGCACCTAGGTGCTTACTTGCCTTTACAAAATGCTAGTATAAGTGGCAGGCACAGACTCAACAGCTAATATTTTTCAAGTATACACATAAAGTAATGCTGCTAATAATCTTATTAAAATTGACGGATCTTATAGCCTGGAGTCAGAAATTCAAACCCATCTGCATCCCACACCCTTTATATACTGCATAAGTCAGCGGTCTTAAACACGCGGCCCACGGGCCGCATGCAGCCCCCCAGGGATTATTTTGCGGCCCACGATCTGTCTTGCCTAAAGCAGGGGTCCCCAATCTGATTCCCTTCCCACTGCCCTCCCCCAAGCCACGGCAATCGGATAACAGGCCAGCGCCGAGGTCTTAACTCTCCCTGCATATTTTCCCCAGCTCAGAGCCGACCAATTCTCGCCACCCGACGTCAATTCTAACGTCGGGGAGGAAGTTCCGGGCCAGCCAATCGCTGCCTGGCTGAACCAACTAAAAAATGTTTTTTAAGTCCTTACAATAAAAAATCATCTTATTTTTCATTTTTAGATTTATATTTGTAATTTATATCCCCCCTCCCTTACTAAGCCATAGTAGAGGTTTCTACCACAGCCTGGAGAGCTAAATGCTCCAATGCTGCTCTGACACACTCTGGCTTGTGGTAGATGTTTCTACTGCAGCTTAGTAAAAGATGGTCTTAATATGTAATGTACAGTGTGTAATACCTTCAGGGTAATGTAACGGAAAATTTTTGCTCACATCAACTCAGTCTTTTGCTCACAAAAATTTTTTTTTTTCTCACATGGACTCAGTTCTTAGAGGGAACATTGGTTGGAGATTATCTCAGTCTCTCAAAGTCACTGCTAATGCTCACCTCAAAACTTGAATTGTTGCAACAAGAGCCTACTTTTGGAATTCATAAAGTATAGTATGCCTTAGTAACATATAAGGTCACTAGTGCTATGTTTTCTATCTTTCTACTTTACAATTACTTTTTTTTTTTTTTACTAATTCCTGTTTACCTACTCTTATTGATTTTCCAAAAGGCAGACTCATGATTTCTCCTAGACCAAGAAATTTTGTTTTATACGATTTTTCAAATGTCTATTTATATACCACCCATAACATTTTACAGTAAAATACAATCAAAACATGATTAAAAAAAAACAAAAAACTAACATTAAAAGAAAGAGTCTGTGTACAAATTTAACATAACTATTTTAATTATATAACTTAAAGGCAAAACTACTAATATAGTAGGATTTTGAGCTTTTCAGGAGTCTATCAGATCAGTTTCAACTTATAGAAGTTTGTTCTAGTGCATAGAATTGACTATAGCAAAAACTCACTTTAGTTGACCCATTGAGGAAAATGCCTGGAAAACATGATCTGACTTTTACTAAACCGCGGAAGAACTTCTTACCACAGGTCAGCAAGGTAAATGCTCCGACGCTTATAGGAAGTGAATGAGCATTTACCTCACCAGCCTGTGGTAAAAAGCTCTACTGTGGTTTAGTAAAAAGAGCCCTTGGTTAGCAGAATGCAAGGACTATCCAGGGTGATATTTTGTTAAAGCAGATTTTAAAAATATAAAAAAAAATAAATAAATAAAGAACACATGCAATGACTTGAATAAGGCAAAAATATTTTTAAAAAACCATTGCTTCACTGATGATGGTAAATGATGTGAGCACTTGAAGCCAGTCAAAAGAACGCAAGACCCAAAATAGTGATAGCGGACAAACCATAGTGGAAAAAACTACCATATTTGGAGAAAAGAAATACTAATACTTATAACACAGTGTTTGAAATGATCATACAGTAACAGAGATTTCAAGTGCCAGAACACATGAAGCTCGTAAAAAAACAATCTCACTGTTTTTGTGGTTTTCATAGTTAAATGCATTTATCAAGCAGTGTGCCTAAGTAACAGGCCTCTGATGACAATAGTAGACAAATATCTCCTGGAGTCATCTCAGCTGGCAATGTGGCTATGTCAGAGGCCCCAACAATAAAAGCCACTGTCTTTGTGGAATTAATGACTAAATTATTGTTGGCTAGCCGCAAGGAAAGCACTTATTACAGTCATTCAAAATCCCTAGTGGCTTTCGCTTTGACGGACGGAAGAGAATAAACATCTTATTAAGAGTATATCCAAAAGCTAAAGACCTGGCATTATAACAGTTTGCTTACGTGAGAAGTCCAAAAAGGCACCTATTTTATTAAGGCAACAACAAGGCCTATGTTTCTTTATAAACTAGGCAGTGAAAACCATTCCCAATAGGGTGCAAATGATGACAGACACATTTACACCTGGTCAAATTAGATACAACTATGTGCACTTATACATCTGAGGAAACTGAAGGACCTCAGTGAGGTTCTGGTGGGCCCTGTTGTACAATAAAACCTTAGGAGCCAATATTCAAAGTGATTTAAATGGCAGGAGACAGAATATCCCCACAGACCACCCAACTAAAATGTGGGCAGGTTAGGGGCAACACTAGGGAAGAGCCTGATGATATGCAGGTGTCAACAATATTAGTGCCTGCAGCTGCATAGCTTAGTGACCTAATTAAGGACAACTCAAAAGCTGTCCTAAATTAGGATACTTATCTATGCAGGTGCCAGGACTGAATAATGGGTCAGCATTCACATAACTTTTTTTTTTTTTTAACAAAATAACCCTTGAACCCCTCCTACTCCCCCCAACAATGCCCCTTCTTTTCTTCCCCCTCCCTTTAGTCATCCAGGTAGGCACTTCTCTGGGCCTACCTGTATCCCTTGTGATCCAGAGAATATAAGAATTGCCATACTGAGACAGACCAAAGGTCCATCAAGCCTGGTATCCTGTTTCTAACAGTGGCCTACCCAGGTCCCAAGCAAAAAAGATTCTATGCTGCTTATCCTAGAAATAAGCAGGGCCAATGGGGGCAGATGCACAACCCCCTCATTCCTGTTGCTTGTGGCACCTGTGCAAAATGGCTGTCACAAACGTCTCACAGTACTTCATGAAGGGCTTCAAGCCCAATTTCCCTTATGTGTTTGGGCATATTGCTATGTAGGAAGTGCCTAAGGGTGCCCCTCCCCCCTATTCTTTTTCCCAGGACAGGGGATCAAGATCCAATATTTTCACTTCCTCAGAGGGTCACTTTTATTTTTCATTGACAGCTTGCTCAATTGTCTCCACAAAATAAAAACTGTAGGCATGTCTCTACCATACCTCTGAGGAAAATACTGCTGTATATTACATTTGTTAGGAATGACATTGTATGTCATTCATTCATGCGTGTGCCTTATTAATTAAGGGATTAATTAGTAATCTTATTAAAGATGCACTCAACAAAAAGAAAGTAGAGAAATTACCTACTCCCCTTGGCCCAATGACTGATTGATTTATTAACTGACACTATGCACCCCAGGAACAAAATCTACAGTTTATCTGAACTGGAATTAAAGGCCATCAGAGAACATATCAATGGTAGTTTATAAAATGCTTTATTAAACCATCACATCATCAGAAGGGACAGTTATTATTTTTTTTTTGGGGGGGAAGGGGGTGATATTAGGGGATTGCATCCCTGTATTGACTAAAAAATGCTCGATAAGATGATTTTATTCCCTTCCTGTAATATATGAGTCATTTCATCGGGTAAAGTGTTCTGATATTTACGATGAGTTAAATCTTAGACGAGCATACAATCTGATCCGTCTTGGGGAAGGAGATGAAAGACAGCATTCAACAACAGGGATGGACATTATAAATATTTGATGATGCTTTTTGAACTGTGTAATATCCTCCAGTACTTCATGAATAATACATAATACATCATAAAACATTTTAATAGCATAGGGCAGAGGCATACCTAGTGTATGTGACACCTGGGGCCCATTGTTTTTTGACACCCCCTAACATCATTTTTGACACCTCCCAAGGTAAAAAATATTTTTAGTAATGTTCCCCCTAGGTGCCAGCCATGAGGGGGTGTTCCCAGCCTAGAAGTCATGGTCCGGGAACTTCCCTTCTCATGGCCCAGTGTCAAGACTCTGGATAGTCCCCGTGGCCCAGCATGTTCCCAGCCTTCTTTCCCTTTACCTTCCGTGAAGCTGAAAAAACTGCCGGCCTCGGCAGTGATTCAGCTACGTCACCCGCGGCTCCCCTTCCTGCTTTCCGTGTCTGCCTCTGCAATCCACCCGGGCGGAAACAGGAAGTTGCGTCATTGGCAGATGTGAAGCCGGTGTCACTCCATGTGTGTGTGTGTGGTTGAAGGCCTGATTCAAGAGCTTTCTTCCTGAAGTAGAGATAGTTTTGTGTTAAGCAAAGCTTTTCAGGGAGTGCATTCCAGAGTGTGTGGACTACTCCAGAGAAGGCCCTATTTTATATGGCTAAGAACATAAGAATTGCTGCTGCTGGGTCAGACCAGTGGTCCATCATGCCCAGCAGTCCGCTCACATGGCGGCTCCCAGGTCAAAGACCAGTGCTCTAAATGAGTCCAACCTCACCTGTGTACATTCAGGTTTAGCAGGAACTTGTTCAACTTTGTCTTGAATCCCTGGAGTGTGTTTTCCCCTATAACAGACTCTGGAAGAGCGTTCCAGTTTTCTACCACTCTCTGGGTGAAGAAGAACTTCCTTATGTTTGTACGGAATCTATCTTCTTTCAACTTTAGAGAGTGCCCTCTCGTTCTCCTTACCTTGGAAAGGGTAAACAATCTGTCTTTATCTGCTAAGTCTATTCCCTTCAGTATTTTGAATGTTTCTATCATGTCCCCTCTCAGTCTCCTCTTTTCAAGAGAGAAGCGGCCCAGTTTATCCAACCTATCACTGTATGGCAACTCCTCCAGCCCTTTAATCATTTTAGTCGCTCTTTTCTGGACCCTTTTGAGTAGTACTGTGTCCTTCTTCATGTACGGCGACCAGTGCTGGACGCAGTTCTTCAGGTGAGGGCGCACCATGGCCCGGTACAGTCGCATGATAACCTTCTCCGATTTGTTTGTGATCCCCTTCTTAATCATTCCTAGCATTCTGTTTGCCCTTTTCGCCGCGATGTGCATTGCGTGGACAGCTTCATTGACTTGTCGATCAGAACTCCCAAGTCTCTTTCCAGGGAGGTCTCTCCAAGTACCGCCCCGGACATCCTGTATTCGTGCATGAGATTTTTGTTACCAACATGCATCACTTTACACTTATCCACATTGAACCTCATTTGCCATGTCAATGCCCATTTCTCGAGCTTGATTATGTCACGTTGCAGATCTTCGCAATCCCCCTGTGTCTTCACTACTCTGAATAACTTCATATCGTCCGCAAATTTAATCACCTCACTCGTTGTACCAATGTCCAGATCATTTATAAAGATGTTGAAGAGCACTGGTACAAGCATCGAGCCCTGCGGCTCTCCACTGGTGACGCTCTTCCAGTCCAAGTATTGTCCATTTACCCCACTCTCTGTTTCCTATGCTCCAGCCAGTTTTTAATCCACATGAGTATTTCACCCTCAATTCCATGGCTCGCAATTTTCTGAAGTAGCTGTTCATGCAGAACCTTGTCGAATGCCTTCTGAAAATCCAGCCTAACCTCTTACCTAGTCGAGGGTCAACACTATTCCTGGAATGCCCCTAAACTACCTGGTTTTCAGTTCAGTTTTAACCTGTTTTTATATACTTGTACTTCACCTAGAAATTTATTGATAGGCGATTATATCAAATTTTAATAAAACATGAAACATGAAACTTGATTTTCAGCGGCACTAACCAGCTAAATGCAGCTTAAAATTAGCAATTAGCCCCAAACAGACAATTTAACTGACCAGGAGCCATTTCTAGCTGGTTAAATCACTTTTAGTGTTGGTCCCCTAACTCCTAAAGAAGGCTGTTCACTATAATTCCTTCATATCCTCTGTTCCTTAGGCTTCACTAAAGTGGCAATGTTCTCATGTCACTGGCATCTCAATTATTTTCCCCACACTACTGCTTTTGAATGATACAGCTATAACTAATACTTAAATTCATTTTCTTCTGTGTGCCTGCTTAAATAAAATTACCATCATTTTATTTTTCTTTCTTATCAGAAAGAATTCTCAAAATCTATTTCTTCAAATGGCACTGTTATATTATCCTGAAATTCAATTAATTCAGAACAGAATATACTGTTCTTTTTGGTTTTCCACCACTTACATTTATTCTCAAATAAACAAAATGGATGCATAAGTGTTTCACTAATTGGTCAAATTGAAATAACCAGAACATCATACAGAAAACTTTTCAATACATGCACACGTTAATAGACTTTGGAGCTTTTTCATTAAAGTGCATTAGAATTTGCTGTTACTGTGACATACAGTAATAAAAAAAAAAAGTTAATGCATGCTAGCTGCAAAATTAACATGACAACTTTTTGCCCAGCATTTCCTTTTTAGGTCTTGTAGTAATATGTGTTTATTTATTGTGATTTATTAATTGCCTTTATGAAATATTGGCATTAGAGTGTGGTATTCCGGTTGATATTAGCACGGAAACACTTAGGGTTAGATTCATTAAAGAAAAAGCCCGGAGCGATTAGGGTAGGGCTGGCACAAGGTGGGGGTGCTCCGGGGGACCAGAGCAGGATAGGAGATAGGGAGGGGCAGAAGGGGATAAGTGGGGGGAGGAGCAGCGGGAGTTTTAATTAAGAGTCTTGCCCGGCGCAGCCATCTTTTAGCGGCGCACAGGGGAGACAGGAACATTACCTGTTTCAGTGCCTGGGTCAGCCTGCTGTGATGGGCTGAGGTCCGGTGTGGGATCTTTTGCATTGTGACGTTTCCTGCAGTGCCGCACTCGCTGAGGTCCACCGCAAGAGAAGGGATCCTCCGGGCAGCTGCAGAGCCTATCGGGCAGCCCTGTCCAGTGGAAAGGTGAGATAGTCAGCAACCGTGGAGTAGGCTCTGTGAATGAGATTGGGATGGCTGGGTTGCACGCTGGTTTTTGGTGTCAGCGGGCGTAGCGCATTAATTGGCTTCTGGGGCTTGGGTCAGCTGGGCTCCCTGCCTACTCTCCTCGTGCTCGATTAAGAAGAGCCATCCCCTGTTGGGCCGTCGTCATTAGCGTCCGGCCTTGGGGCAGCATTGGGGAAAGCAGCGATGGGGAGAAGAGAGTAGGGCAGCGGGAGGCAGCTGGTGGTCTGAGGGTGTGGTTGGGACAGTGCACCTTGCAACTTGCCGGCACGAAGAGCAGGACCCTGGCAGCAGTGACTGTGTGCGCCAACGGGAGGCGAGCCAGCTTGGAGCAGTATCAAGCCAGCAAGTATAGATTAATTTTAGCAGGAAAATAAGGCTCGGTGGGGAGTTGAGCGGAGACGCCTGCATGGGCTTGTGCTGGCCATGGCCACGTGGAGGTTGGGCCATGGCGGGGAGCAGAGATGCCGCAGGGTCTTGTACTGGCCATAGGATTGGGGGTTTTAGGAATTTATGCAAGTTTGTGGTGCTTGGTCCCCTTGCCTCCTCCAACCCTAGATCGGGAGAAACAGGTGGTTGTGGTTATCGTGGACTGTTTTGGTAGACTAGGTGGGCCATTGGGCCTTAGTCCGCCATCATGTTTTTTGGGTTTCTAGCATGGGGGCCTGGGAGGGGCATGTGGGATCTCACGGAGAAAGATTGGGTTTCCGGCGGAAGGGCAGACTAAACAGGCCATTTGAAATTTGTCTGCTGTAGGGTTTCTGTTTCTCCCAATGAGGTTGCTGCAGATGGACAGACTAGAGGGACCATTCGGCCTTTGTCTGCCGTCAGGTTTCTGCTTTCTGTTTCCCCCGATGAGGTTGCTGCAGATGGGCAGACTAGATGGGGGCCATTTGGCCTTTGTCTGCCTTCGTTTTGCTGTTTTCTGCTTTCCCTGTAGAGATTGCTGCAGATGAGCAGAATAGATGGGCATTTGGCCTTTGTCTGCCGTTGTGTTTCTGTTTTCCCCCATGGAGGTTGCTGCGGATGGGCAGACTAGATGGGGTCATTTGATCGTTTTTCTGTTTTTTTCCCATGTGGGTTGCAGCGGATGGGCAGACTGGATCGGCCATTTGGCCATCATGTTTCTGTTTTCCCCCGGTAGCCACGGGCAGTTTCGGATGGCCTTCCCTCACACGGTGTACACTTGAAGGCACGGCTCACCGGGTGAATGTACATCTTCTTCTCCCTGGATGCCATGATGCCATGTGGCTAGGAATATGGAGCACAGTGGGGATCACTCAGCTTGTAGTTGGTAGGTCACATTTGCCTACACCTGGCTAGGTGGCCTTAACGCAAGCGAGCAATTTAATGACGGTAAATACAAATGCATAACTATATGGTGCGGGCTGATCTTAGTTATGTGGGTGAATCGGTACAGGAGATTTCAGGTACAGTTATTTATTTATCTATTTATTCAATTTTCTATACCGTCTCCCAGGGGAGCTCAGAGCAGTTTGCATGGGTTTATTCAGGTACTCAGACAATTTCCCTGTCTGTCCTGACCGGTCTGGCGGGCCTGGGGCACTGGGGAATGGGGTGTCTTCCCAGGGTCACAGGGAGCAGCACAGGTTTGGACCCACAGACGTGGGGCGTTGAGCAAGGGTCATTGACACCATTTGTGAAAGCTTCAAGTTTGAAAATAATTATACATGCAAAATGACACCAGCGCAAGGTTTTAAAATTATAACCAAGATTTATTGAATTATTGGTTCTATTTTTCCATTATTAGATCAAAAGAACAGCATAATTGCTTACGTTGCGCTCATGGGAGATCATCATCGTGGCCAAAGGCTGGCCTTCTCACAATGGTCTCGTTTTTCTATCTCATTACATTCTATTATATAACTTTTGGTTTAGTGACATCATCAAGTTTGACGACCAATAACATTTCTATGGGTGGTCTTAAAGTTTAGACAAAGAAGCATTCCTCCATGTTTAAAAGTTATACAAAGTTTTCAGAAAATTACTTTTGATTTCTGAATTAACATTATAACATTCAAGAGAATCTATAATTATTAACATGGTGCTGAGAAATTCTCAGCCGTAAAGGAAAAAACTCTTCCTAAGCTGACAGATTCAAATTGCATGGCCTTACACAGAAGCCTTACTCTGGAGGAAGGGCGGGGGCAAATCCCCCTCTCCTCTCCCTGAAGCATGGGCTTCCAATGCCCCCCTTCTTCCTATTCTTGAGGCTGACTCTAATTACTTCCAGATGCTGCCTTAGGATTTTCCTTAGTGTTTCTTCAGGTTTAAAATATATAAAATATGTTTTTTCAAAGCAACACAGTCATACACTTCAATCCAATCATTCACTCTTTGCTTGGCCAAGCTTTCATTCATTCAATAAATCATAATTTTCATTCAAAACTACATCCAATTCAGTTTGAGACACGTTATATCTCAGTTTGGAATATGGAGTCTAATATGCTCTTCCTAACTGGCCTAAGCACATCTGTAATCAATTAGAACCATGAAGCTAAAGGCGGGAAGCTGAACAAAGAACCAGAGAGGACAAAGAACAGCAGGGAACCAAGATGGAGTTCTTAATATCTCTATGCATGTATGTTACGCTTTACCTAATTTCCTCTATGATCTGGCTCAATAGCAAAGTACATAAAGATATTATTATGCTTTCCCTTATATTAGTCCTTAGTATATTTTTCTCTGGCCTTAGCTACATTATATTTAAATTTTTATTCACCTGTTTTTCCGTACACTTCTATTTGGGCGCGGTCCTTAACTAACACAGATGTTTGTCTAACTAGAATTACCCAGAATCATACGAAAAACTGGCCTTTTGTAGAAAAACGTCCACAAAGAGGCTGTGGCTTTGACCACGGCGCCACACTCGATTCAGGCGTGGGTGGACATTTCCATAATAGATAGACATAGGTCTACCATGTGTCCTTGTATGCAGGTATGTAGCAAGCCTTTTCCACATCATAAATGTTTTATATTCCTTAATATCTTGTCCTTAGGTACGCCAGCAGATACAGCATTGCAAACACACACCCGAGCAGAGTTGGTGCTCGGCAAGGGTGCCAAGCAAAGGAGGAGCATGCAAGGGGGCACAGTGGCACAGCATATCCTTCACCAATGTCCTTGGGGACGCTGTGAACAACATGGGACAGTCATAGCCTCACCATTGGGCTTGGTGACATGGCCAGTATTGTCCTTGCCTGTTTCATGTTGGTTCTGCTGGTGGACCATGGCTCCCACACATCACCGTAGCTCAGGTGGTCAAATGTGTGCATGCGCCAGTTCGATTTTCAGAAGCATGTCGGAAGACAAAATAATAAACGTTTAAGGAAGTTAAACTAATTTGTCAAATGGGTTCATTGATTTTCGGAAGGATTGGTTTGACAAATGGTTAAGGAATAAGTCACTTAGAGTGTTAGGGTCTGATTTTCAGGTCAAAATCAGTTGGATGGCTGTGTTTTGGATTGTGATTAAACTTTTGTTTTTTGGTAGGATCCTAGGCAATGATGTTGCAGTAGTCCAGCGAGCTTAGATTTAGTGATTGTACTAATAGTCTGATAACACAAAGTCGAAGTATGGTTTATTGTACATAGTGTCCAAAGTAGGTAGAAGCACGTTTACTAAGATGTCAGTGGGGGCGTCAAGTGTCAGTTGCTGATGTAAGGTCACCCTTAGGACTTTATGGTGGGGTTAATACAAAAGTCTATCCCTGGTAAGCTGATTGATGGTTCCTTATAAGTGTTCATTGGGGTGGCAATAATTATTTTAGTCTCAGGTTTTAGTTTTAGTGTGAAGTTTTTGTCCATTGTTCTACTTGATTGATGATGGATGAAAGTGTAGAGACAGGGATGATGATTGTGATGTCATCAGCGTATATGTACATTGGAGATTTAGTTTGGATAGTATGGGTATCAAATGTTAGCTGCTGATTTAAGGTCACTCCTAGGATTTTATGTTGGGGTTTAATAGGAAAGTTCTCAGGTGGGTGGGGTCAAATGTTAGCTGCTGATTTAAGGTCACTCCTAGGATTTTATGATGGGGTTAATAGGAAAGTTTCTCCCTAGTAAGTTGATTCGAGGGTGGCAATAAATATTTTAGTTTCAGGGTTAATTTTAACTTGAAGTTTTTGTCCATTGTTCTACTTGATCGATGGATGAAATGAAGTGTCTGGTTTGGTCGATAGTGTAGAGAAAGGGGTTCATGATGTGATGTTGATGGGAGAGTTCATGGCTTAGTGTAGGCATCTATAGGTTGAACAGAAGTAGACTTGTTCACTAATGACTTGGTGAAGCACGTGGCTAGAGATGCCTATGGCAGCTAGGCAGCTTAGTAGTAGATCAAACACGCTGATTAGGTCAAATTGTAAGACTAGTGCATGATTCGTAAACTGAGTACACGGGTGAGATAGTCCACAATGGAGGCCGTTTCGGTGAGGTAGTATCTGCAGAATCATGGTATATTTTGTAAAGCTTGAGAAACTGGAACCAGCTAGGGTTTTAAAAGTGCTTACAGTACCTGTTTCCTGGGTTTGTTTCTGTGGTGGGGATATAGTTGAGAGGGGAGTTTTGGAAGGAGGCTCCTATTTTGAAATTTTGTTGGGAAGTATGAGGCAAAGTTCTCTGAAGATGGTAGTAGGGTGTAGGAAGATCCTTTGGAGGTGGTCTATCTCAAATAAGGTGTTAATTAATCCGACGATTTCTTTGCTGTTCTGGAAAATCCTATTTTGTTAGTAGAAGGTACACCGTTTCTTTGAGTCTGCTCGTGTACTCATCTATCTCAGATCTCCATATTGCTTTATCTCTTTGCTTTGTTCCATATTCATGAGATCACTGAATGACATTATTCCCCTCATCAGTGCTCATTGGCCGGCCCAGCCTCATTCAGTCTCGTATTACAGTATCATTAGAATCATCGTGCATCCATATATGATTCTCATAGTTCCACCTATGTCATTCCGTGTGTTGCTGAACTAAGGGTCAAGGGAAGCAGCTTCAGAGATAGATAGAATGCAGGGGATAGGCTGGGTTATAAGGGCATTAGGATGATTTTCCACTGTGGGTTGAGCTCTTTCCAGCCGTATGTTTTTGATTGCTTTCAAGCACGGTGGCGGATATTTTCTACATAGTGTGGTATGCAGCCTATGCCTGCTAGGTGTGTCCCTAGTGCAGAGCCCAGTTTAAAGGCCAACCCTTCCCCCAGTGTTACAGATAAACCTTTTTTTATTTATTCTTCTGATGTTATTTCTCCCTTGCTCTCTAGAGGGAGTCAGAGAGCACGAGTGCAGAGCGCCCATCCCCCTCTCAGGCCCAGGGTTGTTGATAGGAAATACTTCCCACCTGAGGGTTGGGATGGGGCTGCAAACTAGTTGTCTAGTTGCTCCTGGGAAGTCAGTTAAAAGGAGGAGAGGCACAGGACAGGCAGGAGAGCTCAGGGCTGGGAGATACTGATGGCAGTTCTCCACTTGAATGTATGGAGCTGATGGAAGCCAGAGAAGAATCTGCTTTCAAGGAGAATGAAGAATTCCAAGCCATGGAAATTGACCTAGATTCTTCTGCAGCTCCAATGAGTGAAATTCTTCCAATGGAAGTGGGCTTCCTGGAAGGCAAGCCGCTTGAGGAATAAATGTGAGTAGCTGTGACCTTATTATATGAAGAACTTCCATGGTTATGCATTACCCGGTGGGAGCTTTAGTAATCAAGAGCTCCAGAAGATTGAAAGACTTTTGTGAAGGTTTTTTTTTCTTTGTGTTTCTCTTTCATGAGAAAGGACTGTTACCAGCCCAGGTAGTGGGGGTTCGCCTCACGTATTTTGTGGTGGGATAGTGGGCCTGTTTGGCAGTTTATCAACACGTGGAGCGCACTACCTGCCCAGCATTCTAGTAGCTGGGTAAGTCACAGCCGTTGCTCTGACTAGTGCTGTGGTAGTCAATTCAAGAATTTTTTGTATTTTGAATATTTTGTTTTTCATTGCTTGGAAATGAGTAGGGGCTGAAGCCAATAGCCTGAATCTTAGAAAAAGACTTGAACTTTTGAACATTTCCACTTTGGGACAGTTTGCTGTTTTGTTTTGTTTCTTGCTACTATTGTTTGGGGACTATCTTCTAAATGCATGAAACATCCTGACCGAGTTTTTGTTTAAGTTCCAGTGAAAGAATAAATTCTGAATTGATTTAAGCGACTACACTTACCTGGTGTGGCAGTATTTTTCTTCCATTAATTTTCCTTGTGCAGCCCTCCGCGGCTCACAAGAGCACAACTCCCTTGTCCCAGCCGCTCAGGGCCCATTGTCCTGAGCCGGTTGGTGACAATAGCCATCTATGGTTTATCACATAAGTTGCCCAATCCCTCCCCCTTTCCCTCAGGTTGTGAGGTGAAAGGGTTATGGGGTTCCGTGGATAATTTCTACTTAGCCATCTATGGTTTATCAGATTAGTTGCCCAATTCCTTCTTCTTCCCCATGGGTTGTGAGGTGAAGGGGTTATGTGGTTCCTGGGAGGTAAGGCGAAAACATTATCCTCGCCATGGGATAGGTTGCTTCTCTCAGACTTTGGGACAATAACCTTCCAGAGGCCTTCGCCACATACCTCTGTGGTGCTATATGGTGACACTTGC
Organism: Geotrypetes seraphini; assembly: GCF_902459505.1. Lineage (NCBI taxonomy): Eukaryota > Metazoa > Chordata > Amphibia > Gymnophiona > Dermophiidae > Geotrypetes > Geotrypetes seraphini. Next base: position 307,005,033 of record NC_047086.1, on the reverse strand, counting down.
TCATCTGGAGGGCAGGGTTTCTGGAGAGGTGTGACTTGCTCTTGTGGGATGCTTACCCATGGGTCACTGTCCTGGGATGGGGGAGGAACATTTGTATTGTACTTTAGATTCCCTATCTGCTCTTGCCAGATGTTAAGCACGCATCACTGTGGAACACTGTATTCAGTCCTGGGATGGGGGGACTGGAGGGGGAGCAACATTTGTAGCAGAGGTCATAGTTTCCAACAGTTCTTGCATTTCATTTCAAAGTCTTTTTTCCACGATTCCTTATCAAGTCCATAGAGTATGATGCATTTCCTTGTCTGTCCTTTGGCTCCAATATTTCGGCAGGTGTGCATTGCTGTGGGGGACACGTCTGTCCGGTGCACAGCTATAAATTGCCTGGCAGGAGTGCTACAACAATTATTTAGCTTGCTCCTGTTGGAAGTAACCTAAATTTTGGGATCAGGTCCACTGTCCCATACTAAGCCATTTTCTTCTGTTTGTCAGTTTCTGAGGACCACAATTCTTCTTTCTACTGTTTATCAGCAGGCCTATCTAACTTCCTTTTCTGAAAGTAACACGATTCCCCTTGATCATGTCCACCATTGGCCGTAGGACCATTTTCTTCTGTTGGTCAGTTATGAGAACCTCGGTTTTATCCGTTGCTTGATTATCATCAGGTCTGCTATTCATAGTTTGTTAATGCTATGGGCCGCAGCATGAGGTCATTCATTGAGGGAACTCGCAGCAGTGAGGTGTCACTACAACTCAGGGTGGGTAACACGCGGCAAGTGAGCTGTCACTACTGCGAGTTGTGGCAGGTGTAGTGCATAATAGAAAGGGGGGGAACCAAGCCAAGCGGGGGAGGGGGAACATTTGGTAGGGGAATAGGATTGTGCCGCTCTAAAGTGAGGGCTCCTACTCCTTGCTGGCTGAGTGATCCCTCTTGGATGGAGCGGCAAGCAGAGGTGGACCATCGCTACCCCCAATCGCTTGAATGGCGATTGGGGGGGACAGCCAATGGGGCCCGGGACTCTTGGACGGTGGCTTGGGCCAAGTGGGAGTAGAGCATTCGGATGAACGGCAGTGCCTACTCATCTGCAGTAGTGAACGGACCCCAGCGTGGCCCCTGCTTGGTATGATGTTGTGCCCCTACCCCGGAGGGTTGTTAGAAAGTTTAGGATAAGTTGTTATTTGGCAGGTTATTGATAGTTGAACATTGTTATTCATAGACAGAATTACTGAATATGGTTGTTGGTATGATTTGGATTGTGTTGTAACCATGCTGCAGCCAAAATAAAAAAACTTCCTTATTGGAATTCAATCCTGGTCTTGGAGTCTGATTGATGGAGAGGGGGGGAGGGGAAGAAGGGTAGACATCGGGGACCACAGTGAGACATCCCCATCCGTGTGCCATAGATCGGATCCGATCCATGAGCGATCTGATCTGATCTATGGCCGGGGGGCTGATTCACGAAGCGCCTTCATGCAAATGAGGGCGTTCTGAATCACGCCCCCAATTGACCGCCCGGATCGCTTTACAGCGATCCCGACGCATGTGCAGAACATCTATTTTGCCTGAAGATGGTCTGCGCATGCTCACCGCGCTTAAAACTTTTTTTTTTGAGTCGGGAGGAATTTTACTTTTTTTTTTTTACTTCGTGAACCCATGGTTTTAACCTGCTTTAAACGCACAGGTTATAACCACGGGCTTGCAGTGTGGGGAAGGTCAGGAGAGTCGAGGCAGAGAGCAGGAGATCGGGGCAGGCAGAGAAGCAGGAGATCAGGGCAGAGAGCAGGGCAGAAATCAGGGTGGCAGAAAGCAGGGCAGTTGGAAAGGACCTGAGCGACTGGTCCACAGCAGTCGCTTATTTTTAAATCGGTCAGCCCAGTTGGTGTCTTTCATTTTTTTTTTTGTGAATCACTGCCTGCCTACATTTGAATGCCGTTCCCCCTCATTTGCATACGGGATCGGAGGATGATCGGGACAGAGGTTAGTGAATCAGGTCGGAGGGAAATCGGGTCGCAAAGGGGTCACTAAGTGGTCGGAACTTGATCAGTGGGCTTAGTGAATCTAGCCCTTAGAACCTCCTAAGGAGGCAATATATGCATATTAGTCGATCATCATGTGGTAAATACAACTTAGGGCTAGATTCACTAAGCAAACCGATCGTGTACCGATTGATTTGCGACCCCTTTGCGACCCAATTTCCCTCCGGCCCAATTCACTAACCTCTCCTGCGATCTGCTTCCGATCCACACATGCAAATGAGGGGAATGGCATGCAAAATGGGCAGGGACCCAATTCACAAAACAAATTTTGCGATCCGACTGGGCTGGCCAATCAACCCAAGAAGCGACTCTTAGGGACCAGTCACAAACGGCCTTTCTGACTCTCCTGCTCTCTGCACGCCCTGATTTCTGCTGCCCCAAATCTCTCTTGCCTGCCGCCCTGCTCTCCCCTGATTCGCTGCCCTGCTCTCCCCAGAATCTCATCTGCCCTTCCCCACACAGCTAGCCCGTGATTTTAACTCGCAAATTTAAAGTGGGTGAAACCATGGGCTCGCTGGGCTACAAAAGTAAACTAAAAGTAAAAAAACAAATAAAAAACAAAGTTATATTATGGCATGACAAAAATCCGCCTACGTAGGAAAACAAAACGTGCCAGCATTATATCTATTTCTTCCAAGGAGTGTGTGCCAGAAGCTGGCACTTTATTTTTGGAGAGCCCGGAGTTTTTTTCAACTGGGCTCTCTGGAACTGTGTGGTGTCTGCGTGTTGATTTGTCATCCGAAGTCCCTGTTTTCACAAATGTTTGCACCACTGACACAAGAGTCAGATCTGCCGATGCTGTGAATGCTTTGAGAAGGGAGGCAGGGTTTCAAGGGTCGGATGTTAAAGCGTCTGAGTTTTTGAATTAAAAAAGGATGATGATGATGCATGAAATTATGGGTTTCTGCCCTTCCCTAGGAAAGCAGGAGCTTCGGGGCATGAAAAAACCCCCAAAACTCCCAGCAAAAAAACCCCCCAAAACAACGGACACAAAACGCATGCGCAGACCATCTGCAGAGAAAGCAGATGCTCTGCGCATGTGTCAGGATCGCACACTAGCGATCCGTGCGGGCAGAGGGGGGCGTTCCTCCGATCACCCTCATTAGAATTTTTTGCTGTTGTGAATTGGTCGGGCTTGCTGGAATCGGCCACGGATCGGACACAGAAATCAGGTTAGAGAATCTAACCCTTATTAACTTGTTAAATTGAGTAATGAGGTGCTAATTGTCAATTATTGGAGCTGAGTAAGTCTATTAAACAATTAACCCCCCCTTTTACTAAGCCCTTTTACCATAACCCAGGGCGCTGAATGCTCTGATGCTCACAGATTTCCTATGAGCATTGGAGCAGCTTCGGAGCATTTTAGCGCCGCAGGCCACGGTAGAAATCTCTACTGTGGCTTAGTAAAAACAGGTGGGGAGGGGCTGTTCTAGGTCCCTACATCGACTAGGCATGCCTAATTTTGGTCGGACTTTATAGAATCTGCCAGATGTTACTAATACTTAATCAATGTAGCTTGTAAATAAAAGCCTGACATTTTAAAAATACTGGAACTCAAAACTATTTTTGCTTATTGAAAGCAAAAATACATTTGTCAACTTTCAGGAGGAAACAAAATAGAATACTTACACAACTAAAAATAAGACTAAAACTGCACAACCACTAGTGCATGAATAAAACTAACTCCCACAACATATCTGCAATGTTTCCTCCTGAGGTGCTGCCGCTTCCTCTCTGCATTGGGAAATATGAGAGGATGGGTTCTGATATTCCCTGATTGATTTTATCTGATATGGTAGTACAGTATCAGGGTTCTAATGCATACAGATATGATGAACATGTGTATGGCCTGATATTTTAGAAAAGCTGAGCTCCTAAGTTTAACCGCCTAGGGCAGCGATGGCGAACCTATGGCACGCGTGCCAGCTGTGGCACACGAAGGCCTTGCAGCTGGCATGCGGGAAGGTCCACAATAGAGAGCTGCATGGGTCGCGGGGATCCTGTGGGGACGCCTCCGAGGGTCGCGGGGTTCATGTGGGGCTGGATGTACTAAGTCGCGCGGCTTTTCTCCCTACCTGCTCTGCTTGCAGCACAGAGCCGAACGGAAGTCTTCCCGACGTCAGCGCTGACGTCAGTAAACAAAGCCCTCCCTCCCTCCGACATCTGCGCTAACGTTGGGAAGACTTCCGTTTGGCTCTGTACTGCAGGCAGGGTAGGTAAGGAGGAGTAGCCTCGCGGTTCGAGTGGCTACAAAGGGAGGGGGGCGGTCCGCCCCGCCCCGCCCCGTGTGCAGCACAGCCGGCCAGGTCCTCTTACTTTTGTGGTGCAAACCCGACCGACCAACAACAGCCCTGGTCGACAAACCTCCCTGCCCTTAACCGCGAATCTAAATTACCTTCTTACAGCAGCTGTAAGAAGGAAATTTTGATTCGCGGTTAAGGGCAGGGAGGTTTGTCAGACCGGGGCTGTTGTCGGTCTGTCGGTCGCGGAAGCGCCACAAAAGTAAGGGGACCTGGCCGGCTGTGCTGCACCCGGGGCGGGAGAGAAGGAGGGGGGAGAAGGACGCTGAAAGCACTGGGGAAGACGAAAGGGTGAAGAAGGACGCTGAAAGGCCATGGGGAAGACGGGATGGGGGGGAAGGACACTGAAAGCATTTGTGGAAGACAGAAGGGGAGAAGGACGCTGACAGGACATGGGGAAGACGGGGGGGAGAAGGACGCTGAAAGCACTGGGGAAGACAAAGGGGTGAAGAAGGACGCTGAAAGGACATGGGGAAGATGGGGGTGGGGAGAAGGACCTGAAAGGCCATGGGGAAGACGGGGGGTGGAGAAGGATGCTGAAAGGCCATGGGGAAGACAGAGGGGGGAGAAGGACGCTGACAGGACATGGGGAAGATGGGGGGGAGAAGGACGCTGAAAGCATTTGTGGAAGACAGAAGGGGGAGAAGGACGCTGACAGGACATGGGGAAGACGGGGGGGGGGAGGACGCTGAAAGCACATGGGGAAGACAAAGGGGTGAAGGACGCTGAAAGGACATGGGGAAGATGGGTGGGGGTGGAGAAGGACGCTGAAAGGCCATGGGGAAGACGGGGGGGGGGTGGAGAAGGACACTGAAAGGCCATGGGGAAGACAGAGGGGGGAGAAGGACGCTGACAGGACATGGGGAAGATGGGGTGGGGGGAAGGACACTGAAAGCATTTGTGGAAGACAGAAGGGGGAGAAGGACGCTGACAGGACATGGGGAAGACGGGGGGGGAGAAGGATGCTGAAAGCACTGGGGAAGACAAAGGGGTGGAGAAGGACGCTGAAAGGACATGGGGAAGATGGGGGTGGGGTGGAGAAGGATGCTGAAAGGCCATGGGGAAGACGGGGGGGGGTGGAGAAGGATGCTGAAAGGCCATGGGGAAGACAGAGGGGGGAGAAGACGCTGGCAGGGAAGAAGACAGAGATGCCAGACTATGGGGGGAGCGGAGGGAAGAAGATGGATGCCAGACCAATTTGGAAGGGGGGAGAAAGGGAGAGGCACAGTAACAGAGCAAATGGAAGACGCAGAAGGAAGAGAGACAGTGGATTGAAGGAACTGAATGAGAACATGAGGAAAGCAGAAACCAGGCAACAAAGGTAGGAAAAGAATTCTATTTCTTTTTTTCTTTTTTTTGCTTCAGGATAAAGTAGTATATTAGTTGTGTTGATAAAAATTTATAAACAAAAGAGGCTCAGGTAGAAACCCGTTTACAAAGTGTGTATTCTTCCCAATTAATATTTCCAAATTAATAGTCTTTTTGCTTATTTGTAAATGGGTTTCTACCAGAGCCTTTAATTCAGTAGCATAATTAAATGAAATAACTATTTCTGAAGTTTATAGGGACGGGCGGGGACGGAGGGGATTCCTCGCGGGGACGGAGGACATTCCTCGCGGGGACGGGTGGGGACGGAGGGATTCCTCACGGGGACGGGTGGGATTCCTCACGGGATGGGTAGGGACAGGTGAGACTTTGGCGGGGACGGGTGGGATTTCTGTCCCCGCGCAACTCTCTAGTCCGCAATTAAGATATGCGGCGCGGCGGGAGGCGAGTGTCTGCTTTGCAGCTCACCTGGCAACTAGGCCGGACTGGCCATTGGGAGGACCGGGCATTGTCCCGGTGGGCCGCGGCCCATCCTCCTGTGCTGGCTGCAGTCCTGTGAGTAGATGTTTAGCCTGCCTGTCTTCCCCTTAGTATCCTATGAGCCAGGCAGTGTGTGAGGGGGAAGTGGGGGGAGGAAGAGAAGCTTCACACTGAGTCTGTCACAGGAACTCAGTGAGGCTGTAGTGTGACTCCACATGTGACATCTGTAATCAGGAACAGTTCCTAGTGCTCCCATGCTAGAGAGGTGAGGATATGGGGGGAAGTTAATGTGTCTAATAATGTGCTCCTCTGTAAAAAACTCTTTATCTTCCATGGGGGACATGCTAAATTCGAGGAAATAAAAAAGCTGCTTATGATGATTGCATAGAGAAGTTCAGTAAGCTGAGAGGAGGGCTGGGCTCTCTGTGAACAACCAATACACTAATCCTCTGCGCTGTACCTTATGGAAAACTCAATATAGCAAAAAACAGTAAAGTGTATATGTGGCCCTTCACAGTGCTTTTGTAAACATCATAATAAAATAACAAAGGCTCCAATAATGAAAAATAAAAGTCCTTTTCCCATACACTCAGGTTGCACAAGTCCGGTTTTCACCCGGACAGTATATTTTTTGACCAAAACGGATGTCTACAATTAGTAAAATTCCCCAATCACATATTTTTTTATGGGGACGGATTTGTATACAGCACTTCATTAGATTTTTTTTATTATACAAATTTTATCTTTTTGTAGACTTGAAGTCTTGAACAAAGAAAATGAGTACAGCAAAAAAAGCAAAAACAGATAGTGGAAGACCATTCCAAGAGGCCTGGACAGAGTACATATGGAGTGATTGAACGCAGTGGGAAAGCATTGTGTATTATGTGTAATGAAAGTGTTGTGTCTCGCACATCAAGTGTCAAACGTCACTTTGAGACCAACCATAACAGTGTTGCTGAACTTGGTTTAGCTCAAAGAAAAGAGTTCCTTGTAGGAAAATTAAAGAAATATCACTCCCAGTCTCTTAGTTTTAGCAACTATCTTTCAAAAACTAATCATCTTACAGTTGCCAGCTTTCAAATTTCACTGTGCATGGCAAAACATGGTAAGCCCCTCTCTGATGGAGATTTTATCAAAAAGGCAATTTTGGCTGGGAGTAATTCACTCTTCCATGATTTCCAAAACAAGGATAAAATTGTGCAGCGCATCTCTGAGATGCCGCTAAGCAGAAATACTGCAAAAGATAGGGTTCTGCGAATGGCTGCTGATGTTAGTCAACAGCTTACTTGCGACTTACAAAAAGCACCCTTCTACTCCATGTGCTTGGATGAAAGTACAGATATTACTAACCATGCAAGACTAGCGCTCATTGTGCGTTATGCTATTGATGACATCATGAGAGAAGAGCTGGTAAAACTGCTGTCTTTGCCTGGAAGAACACAAGGGATAGATATCCACAATGCTGTGATGGAGGCTTTTTCATCACTAGACATAAGTCCAGAAAAAGTAGTTTCAGTTACTAGCGATGGAGCACCTAGCATGGTGGGGACAACATCAGGATTCATTCATTTCTTTGCTAAGGAAGCAAAACATCCACTGATTCAATTTCACTGCATAATACATCAAGAGGCTCTCTGCGCCAAAGAAAGCAGCAAAAAACTTGACGATGTCCTCAAAGATGTAACAAAAATGGTGAACTTCATCATGGCACGTGCTCTTAATTTTCGACAATTTCAAGCCCTTCTTGATGAGGTTCAGGCACAATATAACACTTTACTGATGTACAATAAAGTCCGGTGGCTGAGCAGAGGATGAGTGTTAGAGAGATTTGTGGCCTGCTTGGAAGAAGTTAGGCTATTTATGAACGAAAAGGGGGAAGACTATCCTCAACTCACCAACATGGCCTGGCTTACCAACCTCATGTTCTTTACAGATTTTACTAACCACTTTAATATACTAAACAAAAAATGACAAGGCATGGGAAAAACAGCAGAAAGCATGTTTAGTGACAACAAAGCTTTTGAGAGAAAATTGCATGTTTTTGAAAAAGACCTTGAGAGTGGACAGCTAAAATATTTTCCCAACCTAAAAATACATTTGGATAATTCTACAACATTTGTGGACAGTCATAAAAAACACCAGGAAATCCACAAAGCATATTCCACCATTGTAGCCGAAGCAAAGGAGAATTTTAATAAAAGATTTTCTCAGTTCCGTAAGATGGAGACAACCCTTTCATTTATAACTTCCCCAGAAAAGTCCACATTTGAAGATCTTGATCTTTCCTGCTTACAGTGGTTGGATATTCAAAATTTGGAAATGGAGCTACTGGAATTTCAAGAAAGCTCTATCTGGAAAAGTAAATTCAATGACCTGCGTGCGGCTCTTGAACGTATTGAGTGTGAAAGGGTGACAAATGAAATCACTGCTAGCAGTTCTGAAAATGAAATCCTAAAAGCGTGGAATTCTCTGCCAGACAATTTTAAGTCCATGAAAGCACTTGGGATTGCTCTTCTTACTTTGTTTGGGTCATCCTATGCTTGTGAGCAGCTGTTTTCGGCTTTGAATCATATAAAATCTGATGCTAGAAATAGATTAATGGATGACATGAGTGCTGCATGTGTTGCTCTGAAATTAACGCACTATGAGCCAAGGATTGACAAGTTATCAGCATACATGCAACAACAAAAATCACATTAATTTTTTTCAGAGCATGCCCAATGCATATGTTTACATGAAGCAGTGTTTTCAGTTTGCAGTTAAGACACTTTCTAAGTTATTTAAATATTATTTAAAGATGTTATTTAAAAAAGGGACTTTACATGGCCCTGTTGTATTCCAATCTGGAATTTCCAATAAAAACGGTTGGTTTAATTGAAAGCTCTTTTGTTTTCTTTACATCATATTATTAGAAATGTAATGATTTAACTATTTTCTAATTTGATTGTAAATTTTACAAAAAAACATGGGAATGCACACCGAGTCTTGACACAGTTAACAGTTTTAAGAAGTTTATCTTTTTTTTTTTTACTCAGGATACATTTGACATGTTATGTGAATAATACATTTAAAATATATTGTGTAACTGAATCAAATTCTTCCTAAATTCATTAAATTGAATGAAATCATTAAAACATTATAAATTGCCAATAAATTGAAATGAAAACCAAAGGATTGTGAATCAAATTGATTCTCTGACAATACAAAGATTCCAACCTTTAAAAATGATGTTACATAGTTCAGGCAACTTTATAAAGAGTTTTTAGATACTAAAATCTTGTTATTAAGGTTTAATTGACGTGCTGGCACTTTGAGGAAATTCTTTGGTTTTGTGCGGCAGTTTGGGCACTCGGGCTCAAAAAGGTTAGCCATCACTGGCCTAGGGGATAGATTCACAAAGCAAACTGATTGTGTACCGATCGGTTTGCGACCCATTTGCGACCAGATTTCCTTCCTGCACTATTCACTAAACTATCCTGCGATCCGCTTCAAATCCATGCATGCAAATGAGGATAAACGCATACAAAGTAGGCAGGGACGCAATTCACCAAACAAATTTGGGACACCAATTGGGCTGGACGATCAAGAATAGAAGTGACTGCTGGGGACCAGTTGCACATATCTCTGCCGACTCTCCTGCTCCATTGCTGCCCTGCACTCAGCCCCGATCTTCCACTGCCGCCCTGCACTTTACCCCCAGAGGTTTTTTTCCTTCCCTGCTTCCTCTCTGCTCCGAGCCCTGGATCTCTGCCGCATTCCCTGCAATGCGAGTCTGCGGGTTTAAAGCTCACACTGCAGGGAAGGCACAGAGAGCAGAGCATGACCAGCTGAGTGTCGGCAAAGGGAATAATAGGAGAGTCGGGCCCCCCCCCCCAAAAAAAAAAAAAAACCCACAGTAAAAAAGAATGTACACAAAATGCATGCGCAGACCATCTGCAGGGAAAGCAGATGATCTGCGCATGTGTGTGGATCGCACACCAGCGATCCAGGCAGGCAGATGGGGGCGTTCCTCTGATTGCCCCCATCTGCATATTTTTGTTTTAAGAATTCATCGGACCTGCTCGGATCAGGCCCAATCGGGCAGGTTCGTGAATCTAGCCTTAGGTTAGATTCGTTCCTAAGGGGCCCTTTTACTAAATCTCATTAAGGACTAAGCCCCCCTCCTCCCATTTTTACTAAGCTGCAGTAGAGCTTTCTAAAGCGGCCTGGGGCATTAAATGTTCTGACTCTGCTCTGATGCTCATAGGAATTCTATGAGCATCGGAGCAGCGTCAGAGCACTTTGCGCTCCAGGCCATAGTAGAAACCTCTACCATTGATTAATAAAAGGAAGGGTAAATTCTATATATGCCACCTAAAAAATTGGCACTGAAAAAAAGGCGTTTAAAGTTAGGTGTGATTTATATAATAGCATTTATGCCTGGGAGCCACACTTAACTTTAGGTGTGGCCATTTTTGCCAACTGAATTGTGGTGCAAATCTTCGTGCCTAAATTAGGCACAAATCTCCCTTATACTATAACTATAGGCATAAATCCAAGGAATGCCTCCAATTCGCCCATGACTCTCCCTTTAGCACCCCCCCCCACCACCATTTTCATGCCCCTTTTAGATTCATGTGCAAAAAATAGGTGTGGATTTCGTGCCTAAATTTACACATGTAAATTTTAATTAAAACTAATTAGCAACAATAATTACTCATTAACACCCACCCCCCCTTTTACTAAATCGAAGTGTGTTTTTAAGTGCCAGCTGCAGTGGTAACAGCTCTGATGCTCATAGAATTCCTATGAGTGTCAGAGCTGTTATCGCCGCGGCCGGCGCTAAAAACCGCACTACGGTTTAGCAAAAGGGGGAGGGGTAAGATCCAAATTAATGGCACTAATCTGCTTGTTCAATTAAATTGTACATGCAAATTAGACATACGCCCAAATTTATACATTCAATTTTTAGTGCTTTTTATAGAACTTGGGGGTAAATAGTAATGTGTGCTTTAACATGGGCTTAATGAGGGGAAAAAGGCTTACCGCAAAATGCATTAAAGTGCTTAGCCAGTTAAGTTTAAGCTGGCCCAAAAAATAAAACTGGGATAAGAGCATAAGAACATAAGAAGTGCCTCTGCTGGGTCAGACCAGAGGTCCATCGTGCCCAGCAATCCGCTCGCGTGGTGGCCCAACAGGTCCAGGACCTGTGTAGTAGTCCTCTATCTATACCCCTCTATCCCCTTTTCCTTCATAAAATTATCCAATTCCTTCTTAAACCCTAATATCGTACTCTGTCCTATCACGCCCTCTGGAAGCTCATTCCAGGTGTCCACCACCCGCTGGGTGAAGAAAAACTTCCTAGCATTGGTTTTGAATCTGTCCCCTTTCAGCTTTTCCGAATGCCCGCTCATTCTTGTAGTTTTCGAAAGTGTGAAGAATCTGTCCCTCTCCACTTTCTCTCTGCCCTTCATGATCTTGTAAGTCTCTAGCATATCCCCTCTAATCCTCCTCTTCTCCAGGGAACAGAGCTCCAGTTTCTCCAGTCTCTCAGTGTATGAAAGGTTTTTCATACTCTTTATCAAACGTGTCACTCTCCTCTGAACCCTCTTGAGTATCGCCATATCCTTCTTAAGATTCGGCGACCAGTATTGGAAGCAGTACTCCAGATGCGGATGCACCATCGCCCGATACAATGGCAGGATAACTTCTTTTGTTCTGGTTGTAATACCCTTCTTGATTATACTCAGCATTCTATTCGCTCTCTTAGCAGCCGCTGCGCACTGTGCCGACGGCTTCATTGTCTTGTCCACTATTACCCCCAAGCCCCATTCTTGGGTACTCTCAGTCAATAACATACCTCCCATCGTATAGCTGTACCTCGGGTTTCTGCTTCCCACATGCAATACTTTACATTGAACTTCATCTGCCATCTCGTCGCCCATTCCCCTAGCTTGTTCAGGTCCCTTTGTAATTCTTCGCAGTCCTCCTTAGTCTGAGCAGCACTAAATAGTTTGGTGTCGTCTGCAAATTTTATTATTTCGCACTTCATCCCTGTTTCTATATCATTTATAAATATATTGAATAGCAGCGATCCGAGCACCGACCCCTGCGGAACACCACTCGTGACCCTCCTCCAGTCCGAGTAGTGGCCTTTCACTCCTACCCTCTGCTTCCTCCCCGCCAACCAATTTCTGATCCACCTGTGTACGTCTCCTTCTACCCCATGGTTCTTCAGTTTCCAAAGTAGGCTTTTATGGGGTACCTTATCAAAGGCTTTCTGGAAATCTAAATATATGATGTCTATGGGTTCCTCTTTGTCCATACGTCTGTTAATTCCTTCGAAGAAGTGCAGTAAGTTTGTTAGGCACGATCTCCCCTTGCAGAAGCCATGTTGGCTTGTGGTTAGAAGTTTATTTCTTTCAAACTGCTAATCGATGCTGTCTATTATCAGCGCTTCCGCCATTTTCCCCAGAACAGAGGTCAGACTCACCGGTCTGTAGTTCCCCGGGTCAACTCTCTATCCCTTTTTAAAGATGGGCGTAACATTGGCTATCTTCCAATCCTCCGGGTTCATGCCTGTTTTCTTGCTGTAGTAGTTCCGCTATTTCCTCCTTTAGTTCTTTCAGAACCCTTGGGTGGATTCTGTCCGGGCCCGGCGATTTGTCAGTTTTTAATTTTTCTAACTGCCTGCGTACATCTTCAAGGCTTACTTCCATGGATGTTAGTTTATCTATTTGGGCTCCTTTGAAGATTTGCTCAGGTTCCGGTATGTTTGATGTTTCCTCTTTTGTAAATACAGATGAAAAGAAAATGTTTAGTCTTTCCACCACTTATTTCTCCTCCTTCACCACTCCCTTCCTGTCTCCGTCATCCAGCGGTTACATCTCCTCCCTAGCCGGGCTGCTTCCCTTTAACATATCTGAAGAACGGTTTGAAATTTCGTGCTTCCTTGGCTAGCCTTTCTTCATATTCTCTTTTGGCTTTTCTAACCACATGGTGACATTCTTTTTGATACTTCCTGTGCTCTTTCCAGTCCTCCTCAGTTTTGCCCTTTTTCCATTTCTTGAATGAGTTCTTCTTATCACCTATCGCTTTCTTCATTTCTTTGGTTATCCACGCCGGGTCTTTTGTTTGATTCTTTTTGCACCCTTTTCTGAATCTTGGTATATGTCGATTTTGCACATCGATCACCGTGTCCTTGAATAAAGACCAGGCTTGCTCTACAGTCTGCCATTTCTTTGAGGTGTTCCTAAGTTTCTTCGTTACCATTACTCTCATTGCTTTGTAGTTTCCTTTCTTGAAGTTAAAAGTTGTTGCTATGGTTCTCTTTCCCTTCGGTATTCCTACTTCAACTTTGAACTTGATCATATTGTGATCACTGTTTCCCAATGGTCCCACTACTTCCACTTCCTTTGCAGGTCCTCTTAGCCCATTTAGGATTAGATCCAGAGTGGCATTCCTTCTTGTCAGTTCTCTAACAAGGTGATCCATGAAGCAATCCTGTAGGGTGTCCAGGAATCCAGTCTCTCTGGTGCATTTTGAGCTTCCAAGACTCCAGTCTATCCCGGGATAGTTGAAGTCTCCCATAATAATCGTGCTGCCGCTTTTGCATTCTCGCTTCATCTCGGCTTCCATTTCTACATCGATAGCTTTGGTTTGCCAGGTGGATGATAGTACAGTCCCATCTTTATCTCGGGCCCTTTCCTTCCCGGTATTTTAACCCATAGTGATTCCAAATTGTTGGTCATTGCTGTATCCACTCTGGTCGAGTGTATGCTTTCTTTTATGTATAGGGCTATTCCTCCTCCTTTTTGACCTGACCTGTCCTGGCGATAGAGTTTGTACCCCAGCAGTGCTGTATCCCATTTGTTTTCTTCATGCCACCATGTTTCGGAGACCCCAATGATGTCTATGTTCTCAGTTTTGGCCATGACTTCTAATTCCCCCATTTTGTTCCTTAGGCTCCTTGCATTAGTATATATGCAATTTAGGTCCCGGTATATTTTTGTCTTGACTTCCTCTCGCTGTGCTTCAAATTTTATTTTCTTCTCCTGTGCTGCAATCCTTTTATCCTCTTCTGGGTTAGTCAACTCCTGTGTTTTGCCTGTTGTCTCTTCCCAGCATTTTTCCCCCTTAGTATCTTCACAGGATACCTTCTTCCGAATCGTCGACACTTAGTCGACTGTCGGCTTTCCCCTTCTACTTAGTTTAAAGCCTGTTCTATTCCTCTCCTGATGTTGTTTGCTAGAAGTCTAGTTCCCGCCTTGCTCAGGTGCAGTCCATCTCTCCTGAAGAGCTTGCTCTTACCCCCAAAACATTGTCCAGTTTCTCACGAAGTGGAATCCCTCTTCTTCACACCATCTCCTCATCCATGCACTTATTGATTGTAGTTCCGTCTGCCTCTTCACATCAGCCCTCGGTACTGGTAGGATCTCTGAGAACGCTATCTTCTGGGTCCTCATCTTCAACTTCCTTCCCAGGATCTTGAACTGTTCTATCAATGCACTTCTTCTGTAATCTCTCCCGCTGACATCATTTGTCCCGATGTGGATCATTACTGCAGTCTCTGCCGTCTCTGCTCCTTCCAGGATCTCTCTAGGATCGCAGACTTTCCCTTCTTCAATTTTCGCTTCAGTCGCAGGTCTGTGTCCTCGGAGCGCTTTACTGCTTTCTCCCCTTCCTGCGGAATTCTTCTATAGGCTTCTTCCTTGGAGTCCAACTGCTCTTGTCCTCTATTCCATGTGGGTGTATCTTCGTCCTTCCTACAATGTTCTTATTATTCCACCTTCCTGTAGGCCTCTTCGATGAACTCCTCGAGCTCCCTGACTTGTTCCTCGATGGCGGTCACCAGAACAGCCTGGCATTGAAAATCCGCAGTCAGCACTGACCACAGGAGTTAGCCATGGTCTGAATATCGGCCAAGATATATGGAATCCAGGGGAATAAATTGCTTGCTAAATATTGTGTGGAAAAGAGTATGCCACATTATGCACAGTACGCAAAACCTCATTTTCATGTAACATACTGTGACCGGGCCCGTCTCTGAGTAAGTAGGAAACTGCGGCCCGGACCACAAGTAAGATTTTTAATACGCCTTTTATATGGCAGTGGAAGGAAGACCCGGATACCGGATTCTTTAGAATAAAGTATCAGGTTTATTACTAACCCAAAGTTCAAAGAAAATACACAGCAGAAGAAAAAAACATAAAACATTCACCTCAGTTGGTTACAGTGCTCAGAGGGCCTCTCCCCCCATTATTCTTTCAGTCCAGGTTCTATTAAGGAGCAAGATTGCACTTCCTTATCACCAGGAAAATCCCAGCAAACTTATAAGTCAGTTAAAGCTTTCCTTGGCTCGTAGCCCCTGCCGGGCTTGATTGCTCTCACTCTGGACTTCACCTTTTATGAGCCTAGCTAGCTGAGCATGGCTTGCGTCCAGCCTTTCCTTCTCAGCTCTCTCTGCATTTGTTTAACACATTATTAGCACCTTGTTAACTCTGCCCGCACTGCTCATGCTGTCGGGTATACAAACAATAGGATACCGTTCTTCAGGAGTTTAACTTAGGACATGCAAACATCATATTCTCCAAGGTCCATGCCCTCTTCACTTATCTCATTACTTAGTATGCTGTCCATTTCCCATTCACACTCCCGGGAACTCTGGCTTGAAGTTTCTTCACTTCTTTCTGTTTGTGCTTCCCCTCCCCCTCTCTGTACGTCTGCAAAACTATCTGCAGCTTTTCTCTGGGGAGGCTTTCTCAGCCCTGCTCTTTGGGGCTTGAGTTGCCAGTCACAATACCTCTCCAGGGCAGTAACACCTTTCCCTAGGTGTGGGCTTCTTGCCCTCCGTTCCTGCTGGACTTGAGGCACCCTCTGTGACCTGGAACCCACGTGAGTAGTTTGGCTTCTCAACCACTCCTTCTGGTTCTCCTCTCTCTGCACTCTCGTTCCTTCTCCAGTTTCCTCCCTTCTCCCTCCTCCAGTAAATTGATCTTTCCTATAAGGCCAACCCCGGGGTCTGACTCCACCCCCTTCTAAATTAGCCTCAGGTTGCTCCCTGCCTTCAGGAAAGGAGTGATAGGGGAAATCAGTGGTCTGCAGAGCCTTTCTTAATTGGCTCTTCAGCTGTGCTGGAACCTGCCTGGGCTTGCCTTCCTTTGCCTGAGCCAGCTGTCCTGACTCCATGCCTGGTTTTATCCAGCCTTGTGCTGCATTCTGGGGAGTTTTAGTAGTAGTTTTCACCGTGACAGGAGCTTCCCTGTCACATACCCCCCTACTTAAACCCCTATCGGTCCTTTCTTCTTTTACACTCTTAGAGGCCTTTTCCCCTAACCGTAACGAGATTCTTCGGGTCATGGATTTCTTTACCACCCCTTCTTTCTCCTCGGAGGAGCCCCAGCCCTGCTCCCCCCGAGCAGTGACTGTATCTATCACCTCCTCTCTCAGTTCCGGAATCATCACTCGCTCACATATTAATTGAGCCATACAATCCCCTTCTTTTATATTATATTCCTTCTCCCCTAGATTTAATACCAAAATCTTAAGGGTTCCCCGATAATCGGGATCGACCACTCCAGCCCCTATGTGTATGCCCTGCCGGAGGGCCAAACCCGATCTTGGCGCAATGCGCCCATAACACTCTTCTGGTAGAGCGATCACTAAGCCCGTATCCACAACTTTCCTGCCCCCTTTCGGCACCTTTATTTCTTGGATACTGCTTAAGTCCCAGCCCACGGATCCTGGCGTCACGCGGACTGGCAATTTAGCCTTGGGAGATAGCCGCATCACTCTTAAAATGGGCTTCTCCCTATCTGGTGTAACCTTGGCCAAGGAAACCTCTTTCGGTTTTCCGGGCGGACTCTTTCCTCTCCTGTCCCTACTCTGACCTACCTCTTCAGGTTTTCCTGGCGGACTCTTTCCTCTCGTGTCCCTACGCTGACCTACCTCTTCAGGTTTTCTTGGCAGACTCTCTCCTCTCTGGTCCCTACCCTGACCTACCTCTTCAGGTCTCCCGGGCGGACTCTTTTGGCCCCTGTCCTTATGTACGCTTGCCTCTTCAGGATTAACGGGCGGCCTCTCTGCTCCCCCGTTCCTACATCTCGGACACTCCCTACACCAGGTTACTACCTCTTGGACTAGTCCGGGCCAATAGAATTTCCTTTGGATCTCTTTAATGGTTAAACCTGGGGTCAAATGGTCTAGTCCGCGGTCCCTATGGATGGACCAAAATATTTGCTTCCTAAAGCTGGCTGGTATTACTAAGCACCTTTGTGCCTTTTGGGCCCTAGGATTCCATCCTCTCCTATAGAGAAGTCCCCCTACCACCTGGAACTCACAAGCCCCCTCCCCAGCGATTTCCCACTGCTCTATAGCCGGCTCTAATGAGGGATCTTTCCTTTGTTCCCGGCTTAGAGTAGGGAATCGTTGGGCCACCTCGTAAGGCACCCAGGGTCTCCACGATAAGTGACTCCCCCCTCCCTTGCCTTGCGAGCAAGACCTTTTGTCCTCCCGCCGCTCTGCTCGGCTTTTCCTTCTTTTATGGGAGGGTTCTTCTAGGACCTCCTCTGCCAGGGGG
This sequence comes from Geotrypetes seraphini, assembly GCF_902459505.1. NCBI lineage: Eukaryota > Metazoa > Chordata > Amphibia > Gymnophiona > Dermophiidae > Geotrypetes > Geotrypetes seraphini. The sequence goes on along the minus strand of NC_047086.1, from coordinate 306,987,336 downwards.
AAGATTTGGGCCAACTGCTCCTCCTGCACTGGGGACGCCTCCACCCCTCGCATGCCACAACACTCCCTAAAGTAGGGCCATTCCCGTCCCAGGATCACATCATATGGGGGTCTAGGCATCAGGGCCATTTTTAGAGCATCTTTTCTCCCTTCATACTCTATCCACACCTCCTTCATTTCATGGGTTAAGGAGGTCCCATGCATGCATTGTATTTCCAACCGTCCCTGGGGTTTATCGATTTTCTGACCCCGGGCTCTTAAAACCTGCTGCCATACTTTCTGGGCCAGTATGGACTGATCAGCCCCTGAGTCTATTAGGGCAACTAACGGGATTCCCTCTATTTTTATCGGAATCATCCACTCTCTCAGGGAAATCAGGGTTGTGGACCCAACCTTGTTGGTCAGGCTCCTCCTGACCGGGCATTGCACTTGCCAATGTCCCGGATGACCACAGGCAAAACACTTACCAGCCCGCTTAACCCTGGCCCGTCCCTGGTACCTTCCCCCAGACCTCCTAAAACATCTGTCAAGGCCTTGTCTCAAGGCTCCAGGGTTCTCCTTCGGGGCCAAACGGGTTCCCCGTGACTGGCTCCGATAGGGACCTGGGTCACTCTCTACACATTCTAGCAATTTTGGCTTACGTATAGGATAGCTTACTGCTGGTTCAGTACCCAAAGTATGATATGATATGTCATCATCTATATTCATTTTATGCAGTCTTATCGGCTCCCCAAAAGGAGCGCCTACCGGCCCGACGACACCATCACCGCTGCCGGCCGCCGGTACTGCAGGCCTCTGCGCCAGGTTGCTTATGGCCTGTATCTGAGCAGTCATTTGTTGCAAAAGTTCTGTGTGCCTTGCTTGCTGCGCCTGGTGATCAGCCTTCCAAAGCTCTGCCTGCGACTGCAACATCTCCTGGAAATGCAGCTGCATACGGTGCATCTCCCCTTCCAGACCAGTCCGGAACTTGGCTGCCTCCATCCTGAAATACAAACAAGAGAGAACAGGAACCCAAGTGCGGACTTTTCAAACTATGGTGTTCCCCTTCTGGTCCCCAAGCTTCTGGTCCCCCTTACCCACTAATCCACATCAGCCACCCCTAAGTACCGTTACCTTAGGGACTGATGTGTCTCAGCCTTGGGATATTAGGGCCTCCCCAGCCACTCCTGCAACCAGGAACTCCGGAACCTGGAACTGCTCCTCCGGACTCCGCTCCACTCTCTTGCTGATGTTGGCCTCCAGATGCTTTAATGTTGCCTCTGGGTCTTTTAATCCTCAGTCTCCAAGAAAGTCCGGTTAAGAAATTTATGGCTTTTCAAAAAAAAAAATCCAAACCACACTCGAATTGTTCCTACATTCCACACCACTGTGTTACCAGCTTGTGAACACAGTCCTTTCTGGCACTATTTTCCACTGCCAAAACCCAGCTGTTGCTTTGCACACAAAAAAAAACCAACCTTCGTGTTTCTGTGGTTTTGCGGGTTTTTTTTTTTTTTTTTTTTTCCTTGGGGTTTTCCTTTCCAACCTCTGGGCGTACTTCCTCCACTAACCTGTGGGCGGCGCGATCCCACCACTGCCACCAACTTCTTGTGACCGGGCCCGTCTCTGAGTAAGTAGGAAACTGCGGCCCGGACCACAAGTAAGATTTTTAATACGCCTTTTATATGGCAGTGGAAGGAAGACCCGGATACCGGATTCTTTAGAATAAAGTATCAGGTTTATTACTAACCCAAAGTTCAAAGAAAATACACAGCAGAAGAAAAAAACATAAAACATTCACCTCAGTTGGTTACAGTGCTCAGAGGGCCTCTCCCCCCATTATTCTTTCAGTCCAGGTTCTATTAAGGAGCAAGATTGCACTTCCTTATCACCAGGAAAATCCCAGCAAACTTATAAGTCAGTTAAAGCTTTCCTTGGCTCGTAGCCCCTGCCGGGCTTGATTGCTCTCACTCTGGACTTCACCTTTTATGAGCCTAGCTAGCTGAGCATGGCTTGCGTCCAGCCTTTTCTTCTCAGCTCTCTCTGCATTTGTTTAACACATTATTAGCACCTTGTTAACTCTGCCCGCACTGCTCATGCTGTCGGGTATACAAACAATAGGATACCATTCTTCAGGAGTTTAACTTAGGACATGCAAACATCATATTCTCCAAGGTCCATGCCCTCTTCACTTATCTCATTACTTAGTATGCTGTCCATTTCCCATTCACACTCCCGGGAACTCTGGCTTGAAGTTTCTTCACTTCTTTCTGTTTGTGCTTCCCCTCCCCCTCTCTGTACGTCTGCAAAACTATCTGCAGCTTTTCTCTGGGGAGGCTTTCTCAGCCCTGCTCTTTGGGGCTTGAGTTGCCAGTCACAATACCTCTCCAGGGCAGTAACACCTTTCCCTAGGTGTGGGCTTCTTGCCCTCCGTTCCTGCTGGACTTGAGGCACCCTCTGTGACCTGGAACCCACGTGAGTAGTTTGGCTTCTCAACCACTCCTTCTGGTTCTCCTCTCTCTGCACTCTCGTTCCTTCTCCAGTTTCCTCCCTTCTCCCTCCTCCAGTAAATTGATCTTTCCTATAAGGCCAACCCCGGGGTCTGACTCCACCCCCTTCTAAATTAGCCTCAGGTTGCTCCCTGCCTTCAGGAAAGGAGTGATAGGGGAAATCAGTGGTCTGCAGAGCCTTTCTTAATTGGCTCTTCAGCTGTGCTGGAACCTGCCTGGGCTTGCCTTCCTTTGCCTGAGCCAGCTGTCCTGACTCCATGCCTGGTTTTATCCAGCCTTGTGCTGCATTCTGGGGAGTTTTAGTAGTAGTTTTCACCGTGACAGGAGCTTCCCTGTCACAATACATACCTTCATTTACATGTGTGCAGATGATCACTGTATCTCATACACATTAGTGGCTTTTGAGGCCCGTTTAATGTGCAAAATAAGCTATTAAAGGGTAATTCTATAACTAGGCATTTAATAGGAACTGATTCTAAAAAGGAAAATAGACACCTACATTTCCTTTAGAAGCAGAGTGTAACCATGAAAAGTTAGCACAACAAAGAAAAATGGGGAGACCCAATGATCCACAGTGAAAACAATCCACCGATGAAAACAAAAACTGTGGATACAGATGTTCTGGAGATAATTTATTAAATACTGACATATAAAACCATGAAAATTCATTTAAAAAAGTACAATGATAAAAAATACTTCAGCTTGTCTGCGGTGTTCTTTGCTCACATGTTTAAAGACAATAGACTATTTTCAGTCCAATTCTTTATATGTGAGGTTGCAAACCATTGGACCCCTGAGGAAGGCGTGTTCGCCGAAACACGGACCGTGTAGGGTCCGGTTGGATTTTTATCACAGTATTTTTTATCATTGTACTTTTTTAATTGAATTTTCATGGTTTTATATGTGTGTTTAATAAATTATCTCCAGAACATCTGTATCCACAGTTTTTGTTTTTGTTTTCAACCATGAAAAGTTAGGCGCAAGCACCAGTGGTATAGCGAGAGTAGGGGACACCCGTGGTGGAAGCACCCTTCCCTGCTCCCTCCCCACTCCCCCCGCTGTGTGCACGCACCCTCCTCTTCCCAAACACCCTATACAACTGGGCACCCTATGCGAATACATCACAAGGAGCTCATTAGTATTTTAATGAGCTTTCCTAGTGATACATAAAAGAGAATCCCCCTCTCATTTCCAGTCGCTAATTACCGTCAGCTCTGGAGCTGCTGGTAAATGTTGTGCTTGTGTTGTGTGCGTGCTGCAGGGGATCAGAAAGGAAAAGAGGTGCCGGCGCCCCCACCAAGATGGCAGAGGGGCGGACTGCCCCAACCCCCCTTACTATGCCACTGACAAGCACTTACACCAGCCAAAGAACTGGCACATGTGTGTGTATCTACGTATGTGCTAAAGATACATATCTGCAGGATATGTACGTGTAAGTCTTAGTCATTCCATGTACCAGATTTTGCCTATGTATATGCCTACCTGTAAAAACTGCACTATATACGATATGCAGATGTTTACATAAAACACTTAGGTGAAATTTTGTCATAAACATGCATGTGTGCACTCATATGCACATATATGCCATTACTCTAATGGAGCAAGACGAAGGGAAGGAACAAAAGGAGGACTATAAGAACGTACCACAAGGGGATGACAAGAGAGACAATAATCAGGAGTCGGCAGGACAGGAAGGGGACAGAAAAAAAAATGAAACACAAGGAAAAATAACTAGGAAAAAAAATACCAAGACTTGAACTGCATGTACGCTAATGCAAGAAGCCTAAAGAACAAAATGGGGGAACTAGAAGTCATGGCCAAAGATGAGAACCTAGACATCATAGCTATCATGGAAACATGGTGGAATGAGGAAAACAAATGGGACATAGTACTTCCAGGGTACAAGCTCTAACGAAGAGACAGGACACATCAGAAAGAAGGAGGAGTAGCACTTTACATAAAGGACACCATTCACTCGACCAGAGTAGATGCAGCAGCGACAAATGACCAACTGGAATCACTATGTGTTAAAATACCGGGAAGAAGGGAAGCCAAGATAAAGATGGGACTGTACTACCGCCCACCTGGGCAAACTGAAGCAAAACATACAGAACTGGAAGCCGAGATGAGGCGGGAATGTAAAAACGCAAACACCATAATTATGGGAGATTTCAACTATCCCGGGATAGACTGGAGTCTTGGAGTTTCAAAATGTACAAAGGAAACGGAGTTCCTGGAGGCTGTACGGGACTGCTTCATGGAACAGCTTGTCAAGGAACCAACGAGAGGGACTTCTGTTCTGGATTTAATCCTCAACGGGCTGAAAGGACCTGCCAAGGAAGTGAAAGTAGTGGGACCATTAGGAATCAGTGATCACAACATGATCCAGTTCAAAGTGGAAATAGGAATGCCAAAGGGGAAGAGAACCATTGCAACAATGTTTAACTTCAAGAAAGGGAACTATGATACCATGAGACAAATGGTGAAGAAGAAACTCAGGAACAGCTCCAGGAAAGCACAGACAGTGGAGCAAGCCTGGTCCTTATTCAAGGACATGGTAAACGAAGCGCAAAACCTGTATATACCCAGATTTAGAAAAGGGTGCAAAAAGAATCAAGCAAAAGACCTGGCATGGATAACCAATGAAGTTAAGAATGTGACAGGAGACAAGAAAAAATCATTCTGGAAGTGGAAAAAGGATAAAACTGAGGAAAATTGGAAAGAGCACAGGAAGCATCAAAAAAAGAATGTCACCGCGTGGTCAGAAAAGCAAAAAAAGAGTATGAAGAGAGACTTGCCAGGGAGGCACGGAATTTTAAACCATTCTTCCGATATGTGAAAGGAAAACAGCCGGCGAGGGAGGAGGTGGGACCTCTGGATGAGGGAGACAGGAAGGGAGTGGTGAAGGAGGAGAAAGAGGTGGCAGACAGACTAAACACGTTCTTCTCGTCGGTCTTCACAAAAGAGGACACATCCAACATGCCGGAACCGGAAAAAATCTTCAAGGGGGATCAAGAGGGAAAATTATCATGCATGGAGGCAAACAGATAGATAGATTAAAAACTGACAAATCTCCGGGCCCAAATGGAATCCACCCGAGATTACTGAAAGAGCTCAGAGACGAAACAGAGGAGTTATTGCAGCAGATTTGCAAACTATCCTTGAAAACAGGGGTAATCCCGGAGGACTGGAGGATAGCGAATGTTACACCTATCTTCAAAAAAGGATCGAGAGGCGACCTGGGGAACTACAGACCGGTGAGCTTAACCTCAGTTCCGGGGAAGATAGCCGAATCATTGATCAAGGACAGTATCAACGAGCATATAGAAAAAAATAATTTGATGAGAACAAGCCAGCATGGTTTCTGTAAAGGAAGATCATGCCAAACGAACCTACTGCACTTCTTTGAGGGGATAAGTGAACAATTGGACAAAGGTGACCTCCATAGACATCATATATCTGGACTTCCAAAAAGCCTTCGACAAGGTACCCCATGAGTGCCTACTAAGGAAACTATGGAACCACAGGGTGGAAGGGGATATGCACAGATGGATCAGAAATTGGCTGGCAGACAGGAAATAGAGGGTAGGAGTAAAGGGACACTACTCTGACTGGAAAGGGGTCACGAGTGGCATCCCGCAGGGGTCAGTGCTGGGACTGCTGCTGTTCAATATATTCATTAATGTCCTGGAATCAGGGACAAAGTGCGAAATTATAAAATTTGCGGATGACACAAAACTCTCCAGTAGGGTTAGAACTATTGAGGAATGTAAAGAACTACAAAGAGACCTTAACAAACTGAGTGAGTGGGCAAATAAATGGCAGATGAGCTTCAATGTAGAGAAATGTAAAGTCTTGCACATAGGAAAAGAAAACCCGATGTATAACTACACGATGGGGGGTTGGTACTGGGGGAAGGCAAACTAGAAAAGGATTTGTGGGTTTTGGTGGATAAAACAATGAAGCAGGCGGCACAATGCGCAGCGGCCTCAAAGAAGGCGAACAGAATGTTGGGCATTATCAAAAAAGGTATCACTACCAGAACGAAGGAAGTTATCCTGCCACTGTATCGGACGATGGTGCGCCCACATCTGGAGTACTGCGTTCAATACTGGTCGCCGTACCTTAAGAAGGATAAGGCGATACTCGAGAGGGTCCAGAGAACAGCAACAAGGATGATAAAAGGCATGGAAAACCTTACCTATGCTGAAAGGCTAGAGAAGATGGGGCTCTTTTCCCTTGAAAAGTGGAGACTTAGAGGGGACATAATAGAAACTTATAAGATCATGAAAGGCATAAAGAAGGTAGAGAGGGACAGGTTCTTCAGACTAGCGGGGACAACAAAAACAAGAGGGCATTCAAAAAAATTGAAAGGAGACAGATTCAGAACAAATGCTAGGAGGTTCTTCTTCACTCAAAGGGTGGTGGACACCTGGAATGTGCTTCCAGAGGAGGTGGTAGGGCAGGGTACGATTTTGGGTTTCAAAATGGGATTGGATGATTTCCTGAAGGAAAAGGGGATTGAAGGGTACAGATAGAGGGTTACTATACAGGATATTATATAATTGGGGAATAAAATGTTTTAGGCAAAAGATCACTTACAGGTCATGGACCTGGGGGGCCGCCGTGGGAGCGGACTGCTGGGCATGATGGACCCATGGTCTGACTCGGCAGAGGCGATGCTTATGTTATGTTCTTATGTGTGTCATTGGCACATAACTGTTAGCACATACCTTGTAGAATTTCCCTCCACATGCATTGTCTCATAGTTTATGCATGATATACAGTCTTAATATACACATTTATCTTTATTGCTGAAGAATGAAACATGGTAAGACTCTTTAGTACATTTAACCCTTAAGTAGTAAAACTTTTCTTCCTTGTATTGAAGATAATTTGGACAGGATACCACAGAAGACTAAAACTTAAAGTAATAATATCTTACCAATTACTTGGCCAAGGGCCCTGTCCCCCAACTCTGCTCCACTCTGTGGGGTAAAGCTTTTCATAAAATACCAAGGGGCTCTTAGGATCTCCAGGAACCCTCTCAGCACTTTTTAATTCCTCTAAGAAATCAGCGCTTGAACACAGTGCTTGCAAGTGGGCTTTCTACTATGACGATCACTTTTGTCCAAAAGCACAATGAGAGAGATTAGCAGGAAATTGCAAAGCACAGCAGCTCCAATCAATTAAATGCTGCTTTTCTTCTGAATTCATAACTTCACCTCAGCATAATTTAATGCTACACGGAACAGGAAATTAAATATTTTGTTGAAGACTGGGAAAAGTGATGTTGCAAGAAAGTATCAGGTGCACTTTAATAACAATAATTAAAAAAGATTCAAAAATAAGTCCATTTGCTTTAAACAGATTTTGGAATAGTCTTTCTTTTCAAGCAGCTTCAGGGTCTGGATGTCTCAATGGAAATTTGGACCCTAAATTCTTATAATCTGTTTCGCAGCAGCTTTAAATCTATTTATTTTGGCAATCTTTTGAGCTAATTTTTGTCAGTTGCATGCTTCCTTTTGTAAACACTTTGGGATCTCTTGTGAGGGTAGAGGTGGCATATAAATCCATAGAATAGAATATGTTACAATAATACAAATTACTACTACACCTGTATTTGTAGAACATGCAAACTTACCTTTAATAGGAAGCTAACATTGAGGTGAGAAATTCCCAAAGCAGAAATCAAGTTAATTGGATTTTAGCCTGGTTTGAATTTGATAAAATGACTTTCCACGTCACGTTCTCAATTCTTAATACTTAATTTAATCTTTAAATTTTAATTTTTAATTAAACTTTCACTTATCTTATAATGATGTAACTTTCTTTGATTTAGCGTTTAGCAGTAGGACCCGACATGTTTCGCCTCAGCTTCATCAGGGATCCATTCTAAAATGAAACATTAAATATTGTGGCCGGGCAAGTCCCTGAGTAGGTGGGAAGCCCGGCTCGGACCACAGGTAGATTTATTGTAGCGCCTTTTATGTGGCTAATGGAAAAAGAACATTAAACTGGGTAAGGAATTTTCATCAATGTCCTTTGGTACAATTAGCAGTATCATAGTCCAAAAACTACTTTGCACTGGGTTTTAGGATCAGCAAACAAATAGTGCTAGTTAACAGAAAAAAGTCCTGCTCAAAACAATAATTCAAGCGTGTCCTGAGTTCCTTTATACAGCTGAGCACAACCTGTGCCAGCTCTTAGGTTCCTCATATGTTGCTTCAGTTCAAGAGGAAAACAAAACTATTAACCTTTCTTTTGTAAGTTCCATAGAAGTATGGCAAAACAAACTTCCCAAAATATCTTCACTTAATTGGACAGAGCTGCTTCTGCCCTGCTCCAAGCCCTGCTTTAGTTCAGGGTTTTAATTAACCAGGACTGGATTTCTCCTAGGACAGGAAAAGACCTTTCAGGTTTCACTCCCTCCTATATCCATGCCCTCTTCAAATTCATTCTCGTCAGGAAGACTACACATCTCCCACTCATTATTCAGGTATTCAATGTTGTTTCTCCACCCATTAACCTCCAGCTGTTCCTCCCAGCCCCCTCCTTGCCTGCCTGCCTGCCTGCCAGCTCTCTCATAACATACTTTCCCTGAGGAACAACTCCCAGGTTTCCCACCCAAGATTGACTGGGCCAGGTACTATACCTCCCTGAGATTACACTTCCTCCTTTGCTGGGTTTCCCTCCTGCAAACATCCAGGGTTGGGGAACTGGAACTCTGGAGTCCCCGTGTGTGGCTGAGCTCTCTTGATTAGAGCCAGCTGAGCTCCCCCGATTACTCTGCCTCTTTCCTATTTGAGGCAGTCTGTCCTGCGCACCCTGAGTGCTGACTCCACCCCCTACTGGGTTGGTTTTCTGTTTCTGGGTTTGAGGAAAGGATTGATAGGGGAAATAATTAGCTTTCAGAGCCCTCCCCACCTGGCTGTTGGGTTGTGCTACACCAAGTCTCTGCACCTTCCCTCCTGGCTGAGCCAGCTGTCTCTGCTCTAGGCCAGGATTTCTAGAGCCCATTGATGCATGCTGGAGAGGTTTAGACATTCTTTTCACTGAGACAGGGGCTTCCCTGTCACAATATGTATTAAAATCTTTATTCCTCATTCTGTTATCAAAATTTATACTTTGAGAACATTAAACTCCATTTTTGCCATTACCACTATCATCCAAACTGCTCATTCATACGTCTGTTCTATTGCAAGATGGTGGCGGCGTGCTTAGGGCTCATTTATATATGCTAACTAAACCCACTAAAGCCCCAGCTCTTTATGGGAACACTACTTCATAATGGATCCATCCGCCCTTTACCCATAGAGTGCAGAGAAGATCCAACCCAAACTTGGTGACGTCACTAACAGCTGAGATAGCCCGGCACCTATTGTTTTGATTCCTCCAATAGGCGCCGGGCTATCTCAGCTGTTAGTGATGTCACCAAGTGTGGGTTGGATCTTCTCTGAACTCTATGGGTAAAGGGCGGATGGATCTATTATGAAGTAGTGTTCCCATAAAGAGCTGGGGCTTTAGCGGGTTTAGTTAGCATATATAAATGAGCCTTAAGCACGCTGCCGCCATCTTGCAATAGAACAGACGTATGAATGAGCAGTTTGGATGACAGTGATAATTGTAAAAATGGAGTTTAATGTTCTCAAAGTATACATTTTGATAACAGAATGAGGGTTAAAGATTTTAATACATATTAAATGTTTCATTTTAGAGTGGATCCCTGACGAAACTGAGGCGAAACATGTCGGGTTCTACCGCTAAACGCTAAATCAAAGAAAGCTACATCATTATAAGATAAGTGAAAGTTTAATTAAAAATTAAAATTTAAAGATTAAATTAAGTATTAAGAATTGAGAATGTGACGTGGAAAGTCATATAAATATAAAAGCTGTAAAACCTTTGACCAATGAGGACTGTTAGCTCCCCAGAGAAATAGGCTATATAGATGGAGGAGTGGTGGCTCTGAGGTCTATGGTAAATCCGTTGATATGACTGTAATAAATGTGATATGAAGGAGAGTTAATGAGAAGAAAATATCTTAGAGTATTTTTTTGAAGTAATAGCCATAAAATTAAGCATTTATAGAAATTCAGAAATGGTTTATCAAAACCCAAAAAATACCCAACCCCCCTGGAAAGATCAGAGATTCATTTAAAATATATATCCACCCTCCCCTCCCCCCGGATGTGCAATTAATATTTCAGCAAAAATCAAAACTATAATAATTCTACAAAAGACATCAATGGGCCCCATATTAATTTGAAATTTTTTGTGTTCCCTGACAAATCAGCATTCATTTTCTCATATTTATATATTAAACATAAATTTGCCCACCAGAATGCAAAATTAAGACGGTCCCAGTTTTTCCAGTTGCACGTAATCAACTGTCCATCTGTACCCGTCATAATTAAGAAGAGCCGTCCTTTATATTTATCTAGCGGGTCCTTAATATGCAACATAGTTCCACATATCACTACCTCATAAGTCAAAGGGATTGCAGCCTCTAAAATATTACTAATATGTCCTCAAATTGACTTCCCAAAACTTAGTATCATAGGACAGTAAAACAGTCCAATGTTCCTATGTCTAGGGGCATTTTCAATAGGACATCTAAATCCGACTTTGGACATTTCATGCAAGATGTCTAAAAGCCAGGGCGGGGAAATTTTCATTTTAGAAACCGCTAGTTGCCTTTACTCTTTAGTACCAGCTTCCGCTTCTCAAGCCTTTAATTTCTGTGAAGCCTTGAAACATCAAACACTTCTTCTGAAGCGATCCCCATCCTAATGTTTTGCCACTCCCCATTTATCTTCCTTTTTTAATTAATTTTACTTTGATATATTTTAAACAACCTTTTCCTCCCCAACTTGCCTTTTGTTCCATGTATGTTAATGTGAATTTGTCTAGTATTTTTAATATTTGATCAAATATAGCTTTTATTTATCTATTTTAATTGTTTTCTACAATCTATCTATATTGTACACCTTTTAGACACTTGTTTTGATAGATGGTATATCAAAAATAAAGAAACTTGAAACTAGATGTCCAAATTTTTTTTTTTTAGTGACAAACTTTGACATCTTGGCTATCAGGACATCCAACCTTAGAATGCCTGACTTTTTCCACCATTTTTGATCATAAAAACGCCCAAGTTCAAAATGTCCAAATCCAGACCATTTGGACATGGGAGGGGCAAGAATTGTAATGTGCCAGAGCAACCACCACCATAGGAAGAATTTGGAGCTGCAGCTGCAGCTAGTAGGTAAGTCAGAGACGGTATAAGGCAGAATATTTTCCTACGACACTCAATACCTGCTTTTATGTGGCCCTTAGAAGTATTTTAATAGAACATTTAAACACTCAATTTACCTGGTTAGAATCTATTTTACAGCTATGCCATGTTTGGGATCACTGTTTTTCTCTCATGAGCTAGAGCAACGGCCATTGCTTGTCCTAGCTGCTATTCCATTTTCTGTGCCCTTATGATTTTTACAAATCCTGCTTCAAATGTTTAATGAAAAATAAGTAGAAAACATCCATGTAGAAAAAAACTGGCTAATTTCAGGTATGTACTCCATTTGAGTTATAAAATGTTTCTCAGTCTGTGGAGATGATTTTGTGCTTCACTGCCCAGCCTCCTAAAAGAGTAACACATTCAATCATGTCTGTCACAACTTCATGTCTGTTATGCACATTTCACACTTTCATACTCTCCCCGATGTCTGACCAAATGATCATCACCAAAAGGAATTTAAAAAAAAAAAATTGCATCTACATCATAAGCCTCTTGTTCTGAAAAGTAAAGTTGAAGCCTTTGTCAGTTGCAATATTATTAACTCCTAAGGGTATTATGAGGCGCAGCTCTTGCTTGAATCAATATCGGCAATAACAGATTCTATTTTATACTCATCCTTCCATTCATTAAATCCAGCCTCCTACTGGAACTAATCTTAGGTGTTTTCCCTGACTCATCTGTAACGCTCTTCCAAGCCCAGAAAAGGAACAACTAAGGGGAGAAGTTATCAACATTGGCTACCATTAAGACTTGGTATTTTACTATTAATCCAGGTTATTAGTAACTAGGTCTCACTGCATAAAATGGGATCTGTGCTAAAATAGCATGAGTTGTAGTGAAATAACCCATCGTAACAGTAACCTATAAGAACATAAGAGCATAAGAATTGCCGCTGTTAGGTCAGACCAGTGGTCCATCGTGACCAGCAGTCCACTCTCACGGCGGCCACTAGGTCAAAGACCAGTGCCCCAACTGAGACCAGCCCCACCCGCGTATGTTCCAGTTCAGCAGGAACCCATCCAACTTGGTCTTGAATCCCTGGAGGGAAGAGCATTCCAGTTTTCCACCACTCTCTGGGTGAAGAAGAACTTCCTTACATTTGTACGGAATCTATCCCCTTTTATCTTTAGAGAGTGCCCTCTTGTTCTCTCTACCTTGGAGAGAGTGAACAACCTGTCTCTATCTACTAAGTCTATTCCCTTCATTATCGTGAATGTTGATAACGTCCTCCTTAAATATTTTTATTAGTGGTTTGCAGCCTAAAAACATTTGTTTCATTTTGTTTCACATGCTATTTATGGGGAATTTTGTTTTTTTATTCAATGGTGTAAATAGCATGCACTGTTTGAAAAGAGAGTGCACTATATGTAAAAAATGCACATTGTTTGCAAAAAATGTGCATTATGGCCCATGTTCTATAAGTTACGCCTTAAGTAGGCGCCCTACAAGCGACTAACAAGTGGAAAACACCGTTTAAAAATGATTAAAATTGTTTTGTTTTGTTTTTTAAAGATATAGGTGCCTACCAGTGCCTGCATCACAGCTATGGAGGCACTTTATGATGCCCAGTGTCACTGCAGGTGCAGCTAACGCAGAAGTGGCATTAGGCATCTTAAAGTGCCTCCATAGCAGTGATTCATGTGAAAAGTAGGCACTGGAAATATAGGCCTTGAAAACCCTGGCCTACATTTCCAGCATCTACCTTTCACAAAGCCGTGATTCTATAAACGGTGCCATTGTGTGATTGACATGTGATTGGCAGCTATTTTTTAGGTGCCCGCTGGCACCAGCACCATTTATAGAATCCGGGTGCATGCTCCAATAGTGTATACTCTTCACAAAGAGCGCACAATTATTTCCCACATAATGCACACATTATTCACGAAGATGGCATTTTACAAGTATATATAGCATGTACTGTGTGGGTGTATGTCTGCTTGGGTGGGGTTTGAGTGGAATGTGGTTGGGACATATAATTATGGGACCTTTTACTAAACTATGACAAACAGTGGCCATAGCATGTGCTTACACATTCCTGTGCTCTAAGGCCATTTATACCACGTGGGTAAAGTGGCCAATTTTTCTATTTCTAGCATTAATTAATCAGACTGTTCAACGTGCTCTGAATGTTGCCATATGTATGCATCAAAATATGAGCATATTACTCCAATCTTGAAGGAGCTACATTGGCTACCTATTAGGGTACACATTGAATTTAAGCATGTAATTTTGCTACACTTTGGGTTTTAGCCAGGTACTAGTGATCTGGATTATCTACCCTGAGAATGGGCTACTGGACTTGATGGACCATTGGTCTGACCCAGTAAGGCTATTCTTATGTTCTTATGAATGTCCGGTAGTTCTGCTTTCAGTATTGCATGTTTATCAGCTGATACGTGCTTTACGCTCCATGGAGAAGGCATGTTTGGAGGTGCCATCCTTAAATGAGGTGAGGTTATCAGGGAACCCTGTTAACAGTGCAGGGATCAATTTTTTGGATTACGTTACCATTGGCTGTAAGACAAGTATTGAGCCTTCTTCAGGTTAGGAAACAGTTAAAAACTGTGCTATTTGCATGTACTTTTGCTGTATGAGCCAGAGTGCCAGCTATCTGTTTGTTTGTTTTGTCCAGAGAAGATGTTTACTATATGCTAACATTTTATTGTGTGGCCTGTTGATGATGTGGCCTGTTTTAAAAGTATATGTCGATGTTTTAAGAGTTTGTAAGATTACTAATGTGTATTGTTCTGGTTTTTTTTTTTGTATTGCGTTTTCTCTTGTGTGTTTTTGTCTCAAGTTGTTTTTAATTATGTGTGTCATATTGTTACCCACATAGAACTGTTGGATATGTGGGTTATAAATTTTTAAATAAATAAAATTAATGGCCACACACTAAGGGCTCCTTTTACAAAGCTGCGCTAGCGGTTTTAGTGTGCGCTTAGCACACGCTAAATTGCCGTGCATGCTAGATGCTGAGCATGGGGCATTGACGCCATTTGTGAAAGCTTCAGGTTTGAAAATAATTCTACATGCAAAATGACACCAGCGCAAGGTTTTAAAATTATAACCAGGATTTATTGAATTATTGGTTCTATTTTCCCATTATTAGATCAAAAGAACAGCATAATTGCTTACGTTGCGCTCATGGGAGATCATCATCGTGGCCAAAGACTGGCCTTCTCACAATGGTCTCGTCTTTCTATCTCATTACAGTCTATTATATAACTTTTGGTTTAGTGACATCATCAAGTTTGACGACCAATAACATTTCTATGGGTGGTCTTAAAGTTTAGACAAAGAAACATTCCTCCATGTTTAAAAGTTATACAAAGTTTCAGATGATTTCTGAATTAACATTAACATTCAAAAGAATTCACAATTATTAACATGGTAAATTCTCAGTCCTTCCATGCTGACAAGTTCTGAGCCTTAAAGGAAAAAAAACTCCTAAACTGACAGATTCAAATTGCATGGCCTTACACAGAAATCTTACTCAGGAGAAAAAGGGGGGGTTAAATCCCCCTCTCCTCTCCCTGAAGCGTGGGCTTCCAATGCCCCCCTTCTCCCTATTCTTGAGACTGACTCTAATCACTTCCAGATGTTGTGCTCAAGATTTTTTCTTAATGTTTCTGCTTATAAAACCATTTATATTTCCACATATCACATCCATGGGCCCCAAACATTCATAATTTCATTCATATCTTGGCCATTCATACTTCATACATTTTATATCTCAGTTTGGAATATGGAATTTAATATGCTTTTCCTAACTGGCCTGAGCACATCTGTTTTCAATTAGAACCACGAGGCTAAAGGCGGGAAGCTGAACAAAGAACAGAAACTATTCACTGGCACAAGATGCTGGCCTAAGACAGGACAGTTATAGCACATACAAAAGAACCTAAAACTGGACTCCATGTAATCATGTAATCATGATTTCCACCATGATTTAGCTCAACAGCAAAGTACACAAGAAAACACCATTCTTTTCCTTATATTAATCTTTAGTGTGTTTTTTCTTCTGGCCTTAGCTACATTATATTTAAATGTTTTATTCACCTGTTTTTCCGTACGCTTCTATTTGGGCGCAGTCCTTAACTAACACAGATGTTTGTCTAACTAGAATTACCCAGAATCATACGAAAAACTGGCGCTACAAAAATACTGCACTATCATGCTTCTGACTTCCATTCCAGTATCGTCCCATAAACAGCACCCCCTGCTGGCCACGAGCCACTACTCCTCAATCCCCTCTTGAATATTACTGAATTTATGAAGTAATATTCATAATTGAGCTCGTGGTCTTATCTGTGGCGCTGGGGTTCACTCAGGGTACGGTTCTTCTTATGGATCAGTGTGTCTGTGCAAGTATATTCTTTTAAATGCCAATTAGATAGCAAAAGCCAGAAAAATGTACTACCTAGGCCTGCAACGGCAGGTGCCTAGAAGATCTTACCCAAAGCTTACTTGAATTCTCTAGTGAGAATGCAAGCAAATCCCATCCACTATTCTAGATAAAACCCATCTAAGTGTACATTTATGTAAGTTGCTGTCTAAACCATATCATATAGGAAACTTACCATTCCAGTGGTAGTTAGACAGTGTCTGTTCTAGGTGCAAGTACAGTCCTAGAGCAGAGACGTCTGTTGTTTTATTCATAGAGGTATTCATGAAACTCCAGTACTTTTAAAGTTTAAAAGTCAGAAAATTTAGAGAAAATATAGTTAAAGAAAAATAGAACCCTAGATTTCCCTAAAATAAAGAGAACCTCAGTATTACCTAATTTAATTGGTCCCTATGCTCAAAAGTGTTATATTATAAAATCTTGGAATTAAATCAATAAAGTGTAAAATAATGCACAGTGTTAAGAAAACCCAAATATATGCTTAATATGGAAATGTACTCATGTGCAGATAATGCATGCACATCAGATATAAGTTTTCTTTTTCTGTGTGTGTTGCAGGAACTCATTTCTCAAATTTAAATTAAAATCATTAAAAGGACTGATGATATCAGCTGTTAAACCCAATTAAACAATATTGCGGCACTGTGTTACAGCTTAGAAGCTGCCACTGTGTATAGAAATACAGTCATATGAAATAAAATTTAAAATACAGGATACACAAAATATTTTCTGAGAACAATGCATGAAGACAATGATAAAGAAAATACAGTTATTAATACAATATCAGAATAAGTCTATGAGATTATGCAAAAGCATAATTAAAGTTCAGAAGCCTAATTCCAATGAAATGATTTAAAGTAACGTGGTTTAAGATAAAGTCTGTTTTTTCGTTCAAAATTTTTTATATGAGTTCAGAAATGTCTTTTGCAAATAGTTTTAGCAACTTGTAAGGTCGGAGTCTCTAAATTAATTTCAGTGAAATTTAAATCATGGCTTTAAAAAGTTCATGCTGCAACGTTTTCATAATTCAAGCTTGGCTTTTCTGTAACTATGGAACTGCTTTTCTTTACACCCGTACTGGTACAACTGAAAGGTAAGCACAGCTCATTAGTTGAAGACAAAGGAACACTGAAATTCCCGCCGAAAATTCAGCATCGGAATTTTTTCTCTGTGTTCTCCACAGCTCTAGTGGTGGAATGTGGTACTGCTGATCAGTGTAAATCCTGGAAGGAAAGCACATGTTCATTAACAAAAGAACAAAGAAAAAAGAAACACATGGCACGTTATCCCCTCTGCAAAATTCTTGTATTGCAGAGTCTTCTGTGTAGAATTGTTGAAAAGATTCAAAGAAGGTTCTTAACTGAAACACAAAACATACAGATTAAATAGACTTTTTTCAGGGTCCTGTAGTACCAAAATATGGCCACAGGAAAATTTAAACATGCAGACACATTCTCTCCATGGTAAAATTAGACTTTCTTTTTTTCTAACATCAGGGAATTATTCTCAATTTCATATTTTTTATTAGGTTCCTATCCTGAAGAGCTTACTTGTAAAAAGTAAGCAAAATTTCAATTCCGAATTCATCCACTTACATAAAAGTTTATTATAATTGTTCTTTTCCCGTTAACTAAGTTAGCAAGCCCTTTGTTTCACATTTATTTCGATTTTCAAAAAAAATATATAGGTACTTAACCTCTATTTTTCTTAATCTTTTTATTTTAAACTTCCCAATTTAATTTTAAAATGTATTTAAATTTAATTACTCCCTAATCATACATTTCGGACAATGCACAAGTTTAAAAATACTTTATAAACCATGCAGGGGCACAAAAATTCATATTCAAAACTAATTTGAACCCTGAGATAAAAATATAAAGGCAGGGATTTTATTTTTCCCTTATGCACATTTGCCTGCTTTTAAGCATGGTATCTGTTTTTTGGAATAAATCTTTTTCTTTTCCACAAAATTATCCTTTCACTGTTGAATACATTCCCAAGTCCAGCAGAATTCTTTTCTCTTCTCCCATCTTCCCTATCGAACTTCTAATTAACACATTTCACAAGCTTTCTTTCCACATTCCTGTACATTCGTTCTACAAACTATCTCCCTGCTTTGAAACAGCCAAACATTTAAACGATCTAGCTATTCAAACTTTCTTTTCCTTTTCACTTCACTTTCCTGTTTAAAAATCACTTTCCAATTCCTTCTGATCCTACAGTTCTGTTCTTCCAATATTCTGATAACCTTTTTTAAAATATAAAGAAACAACATACAGGCTACATAACCTCTTTTTAATGCATTCTTTGACATAGCCCTAGGCTACAAACAGCTCTGAAGCTACTAAAGTACCTCAATTGTTCTTAACAGCACAGATCTACACTACAAAAACAACATACACAAACTTTCCGGAACTCTAAACAGCATGCTGGTAAAGTTTTATCAGAGAGAGACCACATTGAATCCTGATATTCACACTACATAAGCTTTTCTTTTTTTCTACTACATCGGAAACAAATTTAAGCCACGGATACATAGGATTCTCATGTCTTGCTAAACTACCAGTTCTCAATAAACCCTTTTAATATGCAAACAGACTTGCTCCGAGACTTCTCAAAAAAGAAAAATCAAATTCGTTAACTGACTAGTATATAAACAAATACCTGTTGGAAAATCTGTAGCCCTGAGACAAAGGACTCCATTGCTGCTATTCCCTCCCCCTCTTTCCTCACGTGATAGCTCTGTGGAAGGCATGGAGGAAAAAGGTGGGGGTGAAAATCCCCATTTGCAGCTTGCTCTTTCAAACAAAGAAGACTGACAGCAAGGGAACGGGAAACCATTAACTTTATTTTTCTTTTTCCAGAGACAAGAGAAAAAGTTAGGGCAGAGCAAAAAAGACAGAGAGAGACAGAACTGGAGTTTAGAAAGACAGAGCTGAGAAACACAATTTCTTTTTTCTTTTCAAAGTAGTTACTTCAGATAGGCACTGAAAATGCAGAGGGAGACAAAGAAGAAGGGGGGGTGCCCTCAGCCCGTTTTTTCAAACAAAGAGACGGGTGAGGGAAACTTTTCAAAGTCAGATTAAAACAGACAGTTTTCTTTTTCACAGAGAGAAAGAGTTAGTTCAGAGACAAAACTTAGACACACAGCCGGAGAATATATATTTTTTCTTCAAACTCAGTAACTTCTGTTATCAGACAAGCAAAAACTTAATTTTTTTTTCTTCTTTCAGACAGGCACTGCTCAGTTTAAAAGCCAGATGGAAAAATGCCAGCACTGCAAGGGATTTTTTTTTTCTTTCTTTTCACAACATTCTTTCTGTGTTACTTTTATTTCTAATTTTTTCTTTTTCTTTTTCCATTAATATTTAATTTCCACTAACTTCATATCCCTCTACCCACAAATTTATTATGTACAGATATATACAAGCAGCATGCTCCTTATTGTTAAATAAATTTTTTTTTTATTATTATTATTTTTAATTAATTTTTTTTTTTTTTTTTATTATTTTTAATTTTTTTTTTCTTTAAACAGGCGTAATACTCACAATTTTCCAGTTTTCCGGTCCCGTTTTATCTCTAATTTCCGCCATATTCCTGCGCAGCCAGTCAACCTGTGACTACCTTTAGTTACACAACCATGCGAAATCTCTAAAGTTCCTAGAGTTTCTATGAATAACCTATAAGCTTTTTCAAGGCGTCAAATTAGTTAGTTAGTTCCCGGGTTTCGGCACCAATTGAGCATGGGGCATTGACGCCATTTGTGAAAGCTTCAGGTTTGAAAATAATTCTACATGCAAAATGACACCAGCGCAAGGTTTTAAAATTATAACCAGGATTTATTGAATTATTGGTTCTATTTTCCCATTATTAGATCAAAAGAACAGCATAATTGCTTACGTTGCGCTCATGGGAGATCATCATCGTGGCCAAAGACTGGCCTTCTCACAATGGTCTCGTCTTTCTATCTCATTACAGTCTATTATATAACTTTTGGTTTAGTGACATCATCAAGTTTGACGACCAATAACATTTCTATGGGTGGTCTTAAAGTTTAGACAAAGAAACATTCCTCCATGTTTAAAAGTTATACAAAGTTTCAGATGATTTCTGAATTAACATTAACATTCAAAAGAATTCACAATTATTAACATGGTAAATTCTCAGTCCTTCCATGCTGACAAGTTCTGAGCCTTAAAGGAAAAAAAACTCCTAAACTGACAGATTCAAATTGCATGGCCTTACACAGAAATCTTACTCAGGAGAAAAAGGGGGGGTTAAATCCCCCTCTCCTCTCCCTGAAGCGTGGGCTTCCAATGCCCCCCTTCTCCCTATTCTTGAGACTGACTCTAATCACTTCCAGATGTTGTGCTCAAGATTTTTTCTTAATGTTTCTGCTTATAAAACCATTTATATTTCCACATATCACATCCATGGGCCCCAAACATTCATAATTTCATTCATATCTTGGCCATTCATACTTCATACATTTTATATCTCAGTTTGGAATATGGAATTTAATATGCTTTTCCTAACTGGCCTGAGCACATCTGTTTTCAATTAGAACCACGAGGCTAAAGGCGGGAAGCTGAACAAAGAACAGAAACTATTCACTGGCACAAGATGCTGGCCTAAGACAGGACAGTTATAGCACATACAAAAGAACCTAAAACTGGACTCCATGTAATCATGTAATCATGATTTCCACCATGATTTAGCTCAACAGCAAAGTACACAAGAAAACACCATTCTTTTCCTTATATTAATCTTTAGTGTGTTTTTTCTTCTGGCCTTAGCTACATTATATTTAAATGTTTTATTCACCTGTTTTTCCGTACGCTTCTATTTGGGCGCAGTCCTTAACTAACACAGATGTTTGTCTAACTAGAATTACCCAGAATCATACGAAAAACTGGCGCTACAAAAATACTGCACTATCATGCTTCTGACTTCCATTCCAGTATCGTCCCATAAACAGCACCCCCTGCTGGCCACGAGCCACTACTCCTCAATGCCAATGCCAGCATTGAGCTGGCATTAGTTCTGGCCGCATAACTCGGGTTTAGCGCGCGCTAAAATTCTGTGTGCGCTAAAAACGCTATCGCAGCTTTCTAAAAGGAGCCCTAATTTTCCCATTAGCGTGTGCACCCTTACCTATATTTATTATGTTGGTAATATGGGCTTATGCACTAGCCACATGCTAATTGGTTAGCATTCATCATTGCAGCTGCACTAACTAATTACCACATAACATACCAACCCTCTTTCCTGACCCACCCCCAATGCTAAAAAATAAAGTTTATTTTTAGTGTGTGAGAATCACAAGCATAAATTACCATGGGATGCCTCAGTGCGCCTTGTGGTAATTACTTTTTTTTGCTGCAATAAGCTCATCTTAGTGCTTACCGCAGCTTACTAAAATGGCCCCTTTGTGCGTAGAATCTAGGCTCTCTGTCTAGTGAAAGCATTCATGCCTTATAATGTAGATGTGTTTTTGGCCCCTTATGCTAGTAATCTATAGAGAAAAGTAGGTGCCTATTTTTCTTTATAGAATAGGTTTCAAATAGGCCCTTTCTTAACACTCAAATCTAGGCACTTTCTAGGCACCTATCTTTAGGCTCCATAATTTATCTTTCAAGGTGGAGTGGCATTAGGGCAATGTAGGGGGTAGAACCAGAATTTATATGGGTAGCAGCAAAATTCAACCACTGTTTATATAATTTATGTGTTCAAGTCTAAACACAGAAATAAGTTCTCTTTGTGAAATTATGCCAGCATTTTCAGTGTTCATAATGTTACTGAAAATTAGCCTAAAGCTATATTGATGAATTATGCAGTTGCTCAACCACTGAATAGCGAGCCTTATAACTTTAGAGAATATGGGAACTGTGAGGAAGACGATAAAATAAGGAACAAGGTACGGTAATCCTTACATAAAGAGCTCACAATATGGATGCAAGTGTGGGCTTTTATTCTCTAAAGATTTTTTTCAGAGGCAGGAATTAGGGAAATTTTCTTTAGGAAAAAGGTTCACAAAAGCACATTTCAGACATTTGGCATTGTGACTGATGATTCTCTTATGTGAAAAACACAATGGTTGCAAAGTAGCTACTGCTTCTAGCAGTGCCCAGCTCTAACTTCAGTCTTCGGTAAAGGTGTGGTCTCCTTGACAACCAGCTTTAAGTTCTTACTGTTAATCTTCCTTCTTTGGAAACTGCTTCTGCACTTATACCTGAACTACTTTTAAGCGCCGGATGAAAAGAGAATATTTGGTAGAAATAGGTTTACATTGCATGATTTTGGTGGTCTGCTTTAGTGCTGTAGGGCCAGAGTACAAATGTTACAAGACATAAGGTTATAGAGTTTCCTCATATACAAAGTTTAATGCTGAAATGTGTCATAAAGGGTCTATATATTAAAGTGAAGTAAGGATTTGTAGGTATTCAGTGACATTGTAAAGGGGGGGGGGGAGTTCTGCCCTGGGTGCCATATTGGTGGGGGTGTTGGAACTCATCCATTTCTCCACCCCCGCCTCTTCCCACTCCTCCTTCAAGTGTGCCCCCCTTTCTTTTCCCCCATAAATCTAGTTTTTCACCGCCACAAGGAACAACTTTAACGTGTTCCTCATCACCGCGTTGTCTCTCCCGCTGATGTCACTTCCAGGGGCCGTGCATAGGAAGTGATGTTAGAGGGAGAGCTGAAGAGGTTGTGAGGAGCACATTGAAGTTCTTGTTGCTCGCGGCGGTGACCAACTACAGATATGAGGGAAGGGGAGGCACGTGCAAGGCAGGGGTGATCGAGGAAAGAGCGGGGGGGGGGGTCAGAGATGAGGATGGGGAGGGGCGCCATCACCCTGGCCACCTCTCACCCTCGCTACGCCACTACAGGTACTAAATGATAATTGCTACAATTACTGCGTGGTATCTTCAAAGCTTTCTGTAGGAGGTGTTCCCTGCATCTTTCAATAAAGTTAACTCAGAGACAATTTCTATAGCACACTTTCAACCCCAGATTCTGTATATGAGAAGCTGCTAAAAAAAGTTCTCAGCCCAACCAAGAAGAGAATGATGTGGAGCCATGATAGTGGTGGGTGCAGCCCCTGGCCATCTTGTTGGGCAGTCTGGATGGACCACGAAGATCTTTATCTGCCGTCATTTACTGAGTGTGCATTACTGTGATGCTGACATCAGCTCTAGTGCTGGTAGAGAGTACTGCAGGTAGCCCAAAGTGTTGCTGCATGAATGATTTCTGGAAGTGGTAGGTCAGAACATATGACCCCCTTTCGCAACAATTACACTGGCTTCATGTTAAATGTAGAATTTTGTTTGAAATGTTAGTGTTAATTTTTCGGGCAGTGCGTAATGGAATACCTTGGTATTTATCGCAAGCTCCAACGTTGTATCGCCCACATCACCCGTTAAGATCTGAGATGCTAATGCACTTGCTACTAGATGGAATGCAGCGACTGAAATATGCTTGGACAAAAGCGATTTCAATAGTAGGGGTGAAAATGTGGAACAATTTATTGATGGACAATATACAACATTTTAAAAAGCTGCTGAAACAACCTTTTTTGTGGAAGTGCTTTCTTAAACGTAAACGGGGTCTTTTATTAAGGCACGCTAACAAACAAAATTTAAAGTCATATTTTGTTGCTTGTCTCTCTTATTTCCTGCTATGCTGGCTGCTTTGAGGTCTGAAAAACTTTCTTTTGTGTATTTTTCATGTGGACTTATTTATATTCGATAATGGCCAAAAAAGATAGGTGTACTAAGGACCAAAACATCTACATAGGTAATGTTCTGAGAATGGACATTTTTTTTACTGGGTTTCTGGACATCCTTCCCCAAATGAGCAAACTCAGACTTAGATGTCCTATCGAAAATGCTCCTCCATGTTTATTTAAGATTATATGCATGTATGGTTGTGATCCGCTTAGTTTTTAAGCATACTATAAGTCTTTTAAATAAATAAATAAATAATAGCGCTGGTGTAAAAGTCCATGTCCACCACGTAAAATAGCATTTGTAAAATAAGTAGGCTCTCTTTTCCTATTCTCACCCTTACTTGTCTTACCCCCTTTTACAAAACCACACTAGCATTTTTAATGCTGGCCACGGTGGTAACAGCTCCAGCGCTCTTTGAATTCCTATGAGCAATGGAGCTATTACCACCGTAACCAGCGCTAAAAATGCTGGCGTGGCTTTGTAAAAGAGGGGGTTAATAAAATAAGCTTGACATTGATGCCTTAAAAGGTACTTTAACTATACATCCCCATATAAAATTACCTCCAAAATTGCACATTCATTCTGCTGAGGTTTTAAATTTTTTTTCCTTATTCTCCATTTGAATTTATTGCAATTTAAATAATGATGTGTAAAGTGAGCTTACTAAAACATTTACCACCATACATTTTGTTAGACATAAATGGACCAAATCCCTTTAGGAAAGTGAAATTATTCTGGCACAAAAATATTACTTATTCATTTACTAGAGGAGCAAGATAGAACGTTGGCAGTGTGCAAACATTAGCAGAGTTTAACGTTCGAAAACTGGCTTCAGTTCCAAATTTTGGCATGTAAAATCAACTTTGGTTTTATTGCTTCTCTATGAGGAATCAAGACTAGTCTGATTCATGTAATTTTTTCTTTGACTGCTTCTTGCAAGCTACATTTTGTCTCTGGTTAGATATGATTGGAATAAATAGCCATTTTTAAAAATTATTTTTATTTTAGGTATTTATATACCGCCTCTCAAGGTTATCTAAGCGGTTTACAATCAGGTACTCAAGCATTTTCCCTATTTGTCTTGTCAGGCTCACAATCTGTCTAATGCAGTGGCGTACCTAGCATATGTGACACCCGGGGCCCATCATTTTTTGGCACCCCCCCATCTGTACGAAAAACATGATTTTTAGTAACAAGCCACACGTCACACATGAGTACCTAGGAAAAGGCAGCATCTTACATATGCAGTGAGCAGTACAACATCAATACACCCATTGTAAAACTAAACAAGCCAGACTAGTACAGATCAATCCTACACCGTCAATCCTAACAGAAAATCATGTCTTTCGAACACACAGAACACAGAAAACACCTTTGCCTAATATGGAATATGTCATCACAAACTAACTCTTCCCTCTTTTACAAAACTGTAGTGTGGCAGTTCTGACGCTCATAGAATTCTGAGCATCAGAGCTGCTGCCACACCGGCTGGCGCTAAAAACGCTCCACAGTTTTGTAAAAGGGGGGATAAAATAGAAATACATAGACAAAGGTTAAATCAAACCAGCAAGAAGCTGGACTCTGGATACAATGCAACACCACAGAAACAGTGACACATGTCTCCTAAAGCAATAAATAAATAGAAAATTTTTTCTACCTTTGTCTTCTCTGGTTTCTGCTTTCCTCATCTTCTTGTTACTCTCTTCCTTCCATCCACTGTCTGCCATCTCTCTGCCCCTATATGGCATCTTCTCTCCTTCGATGCCCCTTCCAGAAACTGTATGCCTCCCCCTTCCATCTCTCCTTTCACCCCCATTGGTCTGGCATCTCTCTCTTCTCCTTCCCTCTCCCACATCTCTCTTCTGCAATCCCTTTCTTCCCTCATTTTCCTTTTTCAATTTATTTTCTGCATCCATCTAGATTATGTTCTTACTACCCTCTCATCAATTTCCTTTTTTACTGTCTACCCACAGCTCCCCACCTCTTTCCCTCACCCCCTCCAGTATTTCCCTAACTCAATCCTTTTCCCCATCATGTGCCCTCCTTTTATTTATCCCCTCCTTCCATCATCTGCCCTCTTCTCTCTCCCCACTTCCATCATCTGCCCTCTTCTCTCTCCCCATGTCCATTATCTGCCCCTTCTCCCCACTTCCATCATCTGCCCCTTCTCTCTCTTTCCCCCACTTCTATCATCTGACCTTTTCTCTCTCCCCCTTCTCTCCACTTCCATCATCTGTCCCTTCTTTCTTCCCCCTTCCTTCCATCATCTGCCCTCTTCTCTCTCCCCGCTTCCATCATCTGCCCCTTCTTCCCACTTCCATTATCTGCCCCTTCTCTCTCTTTCCTACCACTTCCATCAGCATCTGCCCCTTTTCTCTCCCTACAACCCAATTCCATGCAGTATCGTTCCCCCTTATGTCTCTTTCCCTGCAATTCCATCAGCATCTGCCCCTTTCTCTCCCTCCACCACGCTTCCATACCACCCTGACCCCCTTTGTCACCCTTCACCATGATTCCATACCACCCTGACCCCCTTTGTCACCCTTCACCATGATTCTATACCACCCTGACCTCCCTTTGTCACCCTTCAGCATGACTCCATAGCACCCTGACCCCCCTTTGTCACCCTTCAGCATGACTCCATAGCACCCTGACCCCCCTTTGTCACCCTTCAGCATGATTCCCTACCACCCTGACCCCCCTTTGTCACCCTTCAGCATAACTCCATAGCACCCTGACCCCCTTTGTCACCCTTCAGCTTGATTACCTACCACCCTGACCCCCCTTTGTCACCCTTCAGCATGATTCCATAGCACCCTGACCCCCCTTTGTCACCTTTCAGCATGATTCCCTACCACCCTGACCCCCCTTTGTCACCCTTCAGCATGATTCCCTACCACCCTGACCCCCCTTTGTCACCCTTCAGCATAACTCCATAGCACCCTGACCCCCCCTTTGTCACCCTCCACACCCTTTCATGCCACCCTGACCTTTCTGTCTCCATCCCAAAGATCCCGCGATGACTACTTCTGCTCCGATGGAAGAGGTAAGTGACGTCTGAGGGGGCTGGGCCGGTAGACGCAGTTAGTTGCGGTAAGATCCCGCGATGACTGCGGCTGCCGGTCCACTCCCCCCCCACCCCCGACGTCACTAACCTCTTCGGAAACAGAGGAGGGAAAAAGCGCAGTCATCGCGGGACTTTCTTCACTTCAGCGCAGCTGCTGACTCTGCTCTAAGTACGGCAGTCTCGCTGAAGTGCCAGTTGAAGCAGCGCGGGAGTTTCCGGATCCGGCCGGCTGTGCACCCCCTTGGAGCGTACACTCGGAGGGGACCGCCCCCCCCCCTTCCGCCCCCCCCTTAGTACATCACTGGTCTAATGTACCTGGGGCAATGGAGGATTAAGTGACTTGCCCAGGGTTACAAGGAGCAACATGGGATTTGAACCCACAACCTCAGGGTGCTGAGGCTGTAGCTCTAACCACTAGATCACTCCTTCCTTCCTTTTTCCCAGAAAATCAATAATTTGTCTATTAATATAATTGGGTCAATATTCAAAAGGCATTATATTTATCAGAGACATTATGGGGTAAATTCTATGTAGGTGTCCATAAAATCGGCACTTGAAAAAGTGCTATTCTGAATGCCATGCTTAAAGTTAGGCATTGTTTATAGAATAGTGCTTGCACCCAGGAACCATGACTAAATCTAGTCATGGCTATTTGCACAATTGAAAATGTGCAAATGTCTGTGCCTAAATTTAGGTGGAAATGTCCTTATTCTATAATTATACACGTGACCTAAAGTAATGCCCCCGATACATCCATAGTCCATCCATTTCTACACCCATTTTTTTGACTCAAGCGTAAAATTTAGTTGTGGATCCCAAGCCTAAGGGCTCCTTTTATCAAGATGCGGTAGGCGGTTAACTCGCGGAATACCGCGCGTTCAACCGCCTGCCGCGCTAGTCGCTAACGCCTCCATTGACGAGGTGTTAGTTTTTAGGCTTGCCGCGGGGGTTAGCGCGTGATGAAATGTCCGACGCGCGCTAACCCCCGTAGCGTGCCTTGATAAAAAGAGCCCTAAATTTACATGAGTAACATGTAACTGATGTTAATTAGCACCAATTGTTAAAATGTCAATTATCAGCACTAATTACCATGCTATTCAATTAAATTGTGCCCACAATTTAAATATGTGACCAAAATTGCAAGCACAATTGTTAGCGCTTTTTATTGAGTTAGCGGATAGCCCCCAAATTCTGTATATAGTGCCTTACATATGCATGTAAATCAGTGCACACGGCTGATTTGAATACATAACTTAACAAACTTAATCAGCACTGATTGGCAATAAAACCTCATAATTGACATGAATTGGAAGTTACGTGCACAGCTTGGTGTATGCACTGCCCAAAATGTTATGTATCAGTTTGAGTGTTTGAATCTGGAAAGGGGGCATAGTTAGGGGTGGATCATGGGTGTTCCTGTATGCTATATGCAAGTTTATAGATTATGTACCAATGTTTGTGTATAACTTAGGTACATGCATTTAGGCCAGGTTTTGCGTGCCCAAAATGGGTATGCCTATACGTTATGATGCATAGTGGCACTAAGTATGATTCTATAAGGTCTACATAACTTTTATAGAATTGTGCTTAGTGCCACACTAGTTAGTGCCGGTTTCTTAGGCATGATATATAGAATCATTCTGTAAAAGGTGCCTATATCAAACCAGTGCCCAGAAAAATGGCACTGGCTGCATGTCAATCACGCATAGGCACCATTTACAGAATTGCACCTAATGGGGACTAAAAAATAAACTTAGGCACTGTTGGTGTAGGCCAAGGTTTTACTGGTCTATATTGCAGGCATATGCGTTTTTTAGAGAATCGTGCTTAGCGGCACCTATGTCTATCTCCACCTCCAAAAAAGCCCACTTAGGCATAAGGGGGTCCTTTTACTAAGGCACGCTAACGGATTTAGCGCTCACTAATGGATTTAGCATACGTTAAAGATTAGCATACACTAAATCAGGGGTCCCCAAAGTCCCTCCTTGAAGGCCGAATCCAATCAGGTTTTCAGGATTTCCCCAATGAATATGCAGTGAAAGCAGCGCATACACATAGATCTCATGCACATTACTACTAAAAATGGCAGCAGATAAAACCCCATCCATTACAAATTACTATTAAATTTCAATCCTTTCCTTTAAAGATCTTTTGTGTTTGTCCAATTTTTTTTTTTTTAAATTCAGATACAGCCATCATCCCATTCACCTCCATCCACTGGGAGACCAGTTCATACATCCACACTTTTTCAGTAAATAAATATTTCTGTAGTTTAATCCTGGGTGTATACCTTTTCATCTTCATCTTATAACCCCTCTTTCTAGAGCTTCCTTTCAGTTGAAAGAGATCCATGTGCCTTTATGCCATAGACATATTAAAAAATCACGAGCATATCACCCCTATCCCACCTTTCTTCCATATATGAGATCTAAATTTGTCCACCATATGCTTTATAATGAAGATCATTGCCCTCTGGACTGAGTGCAGCATTTTTATATCTTTTTGAAGATGTAGTCTCCAGAAATGCACACAGCACTGCAATGAAACCTAACCATCATCTCCTTTTTCCAGCTGGCTATTCTTCTCCTTACACACCCAAGCATCCCTCTGACTTTTGCCCTTGCCTTTTCTATCTGTATGGCAACCTCAAGATTTCCAGGCTCAATCATACTCTAGGGTCTATTCTTCTTCACGGCATAAAAATATTTCTCCCCTCCACTATCTTCCAGAAACCCAGATGAAAAATCTCTATCGAAAGAAATTAGTCAACATTAACATTGTTGATCACCACTAAAGATTCTAAAGGGAATCATGCCACTCTCTTCTGCCTTGGACCAGGTCTGGATTTATGGTGAAAATGTTCAAGATATTGCCAGAAAAAATAAAAACTGAAGAGAGACACAAGCATGGATGTGAGGGAGTCAGCTGGCATAGAAATAGCACTGAGGGCTATACCTTTTCCCCCATTCTCCCCCCTCAGATTGCCTGGGTTGTATAGAGGTGGAGAAATTACTCCACAGGGTCATGCCTCATGCTAGAAACCAAATTAATCCACCCTTCTTCCCTTGAGTTTGTAGACAAGAATCTTTTCTGGTTGGGCATTGGGTAATGAGGGGGTGGAGGAAGTTCTTATGTTGGGCTACTTTTGGTAGCTGTTGAAAATTAAATTGGACATTGAATAGGTTGGATTTTCTTAGCATTTCTGTTGCATAATTCATAGGTCTGGATATAACTACACCTTTATATATTTTAGTTTGTCAAATCCCATCTGCATTATTTTCATGGTCTCAGCAACTATGTCTCTTCTTTGTTATATATATGAGCATGGTTTTTCTTTAACATGCGATGTGTCAAAATTAAATGAAAAAAAAATGGTATTTTAGCATTTGTGTCTCACCAGCAAGTGTTAGTATATGTTGAATAATGTTAAAATTTGATGGATATATCCTTATACATTCCAACTTAACAACCATTAAACGTACAGGTTTTAAATCTGTCGAATCTTTGTATATTTTAAACTAGATTACTATTTGATAAAAGGGTGAGGCAGGGGTATCTCCTACAGTTTCATCACAGAGAACTACATTCTTTACCTATGGTGTCTTCTTTTCCAGATGGTTGTACAAGCAACACAATTGGATGAGAGATAATCAAACCAGTTAATCTGAGCAGTGAGCAAAAACCAGAGCCAAGTCAAGGAGCCAAAATACAAATCACACTAATTTAATTGGCATAATTAATGCACACAATTATACTCAACATGAAAATAAGCTGTTTTCTACGACTTTGTATCTCTGGTTTTAGTCATAAGGACTCTACATAAGCATCACCATACTGAGACAGACCAAAGGCCATTAAGTCTAGTATTCTGTTTCCAATCCAGGTTCCAAGTACCTGTTGATCCCAAAACAGTAAATAGATTCCATGTTGCTGATCCCAGAAATAAGCAGTGGATTTCCCTAGGTCCACCTTAATAACAGTTTATGGATTTTTTTCTTTTTCTTTTAGGAACTTGTCCAAGTTTTTAAAACCTTGCTAAGCTAACTGCTTTTACCACATTCTCTGGCATTGAATTTCAAAGCTTAATTACACCTTAAGAGAAGAAACATGTTTTATGATTTGTTCTAAATGTACTACTTACTAACTCCATTGTGTGCACCCTAGTTCTTATAATTTGGAAACAGCAAACAAGCAGTTCACGTCTATCTTATTTCATTCCACTCGTGATTTATTGATTGTTTTGAAAGTAATGTTTCGGTCGTTTAAAAATTTTTATTCTGAATCTACCGTGTAATGGATGAGTGAGTGTCTTCTTTTCTGTTTGTTAAATAGTGTTCTTTTCCCATTTTTCTTTTATTGGATTGTGCGTTGCCAGAGGTTGTGGTAAGAACGGATAGCGTAGCTGGTTTTAAGAAAAGTTTGGACAAGTTCCTGAAGGAAAAGTCCATAGTCTGCTATTGAGAAAGACACAGGGCACCTTTTACAAAGGTGCGCTAAGTGTTTTAGCATGCACTAAATATTAGCATGTGCTAACCATGCACTAAACGCTAACACGTGCATGTTAGTCTATGGGCGCATTAGTGGTTAGCGCCCGCATATGTTAGCGTACACTAAACGTGTGCTAAAATGCATAGCGCACCTTAGTAAAACAGGGGGATGGGGAAGCCACTGTTTGCCCTGGATCGGTAGTGTGGAATGTTGCTACTCCTTGGGTTTTGGCCAGGTACTAGTGACCTGGATTGGCCACTGTGAGAACGGGCTACTGGGCTTGATGGACCATTGGTCTAACCCAGTAAGGCTATTCTTATGTTCTTATATCAAATATGAATCAACATACATCACTGTCATATCTTACCTCAGCCATCTTATCCCCAAGCTGAAGAGCCCTAGCCTCTCTAGCCTTTCCTCGTAGGGGATATGTTCCATCCCCTTTATTTTTGGTTGCCCTTCACTGCACCTTTTTGAATTCCACTACATTATTTTTGTGATGTGGTGACAAGAATTACATACTATATTCATGGTGCTTTTGCACTATGAAGAAATACAATGCATTATAATATTCTCTGTTTTATACTCTTTTTCTTTCCAAATATTTCCTACTATTCCATTTGCTTTTTCTACTGTCAATATATTAACAATGACATTTAGATCCTTTTCCTGATAGTGACCCATAATGAGGAACCGTGTATTATATAGGTGCTTAAGTATCTGAATGTACACCACTTAGGTTATAAGTGATATATAAATGCTAAAAATAAATAAATAGGTATAGTTTAGGTTGCTAACATAGAAACATAGAAAAATGAAGGCAGATAAAGACCATATGGTCTATCCAGTCTGTCCATCCATGCCATCTACTATCCCTTCCTCTTTCTTAGAGATCCTGCGTGGCGCAGTGGTTAAAGCTACAGCCTCAGCACCCTGAGGTTGTGGATTCAAACCCACGGTGCTCCTTGTGACCCTGGGCAAGTCACTTAATCCCCCCATTGTCCCAGGTGCATTAGATAGATTATGAGCCTACCAGGACAGACAGGGAAAAATGCTTGAGTACCTAAATAAACTCATATATACCGTTCTGAGCTCTCCTGGGAGAACAGTATAGAAAATTGAATGAATAAATGAAATTATCCCAAGTTTGCTTGAATTCAGATACAGTCTGCATCTCCTTCACTAGGAGGACAATTCACTATTTTTTCCATGAAGAAGTATTTCCTCAGTTATTCCTGAGTCTGCACCCTTTCATCTTGATCATGTGTCATCTCATTCCAGAGCTTCCTTTCAGTTGAAAGAGACTTGTCT
This sequence comes from Geotrypetes seraphini, assembly GCF_902459505.1. Classification (NCBI taxonomy): domain Eukaryota; kingdom Metazoa; phylum Chordata; class Amphibia; order Gymnophiona; family Dermophiidae; genus Geotrypetes; species Geotrypetes seraphini. The sequence continues at coordinate 306,954,549 of NC_047086.1, read as the reverse complement.
ACTGTGCATTTATGCCACAGAGGTATTTAAATGTCTCTCTCACATCTTTACTTTCCCACCATTCTATCAAAGTATACATATTGAGATCTTTAAGTCTGTCCACATATACTTTATGATGAAGACTAACAACCATTTTAATAGCCACCATCTGGGTTACTGCATACTGTTTGTCATTTTAAAGGTGCAATCTCCAACTTGCATGGAGCAGGCCAGAGCTCAGAGCAATGAGGACAAAACAATATTGGCCAACCCAACTTTGTCAGAATGGGGTGTGATATCAAATAAAGACATTGAAAGATACATGTGGGAAGGTGCTTTTATGGCACCTGCAAGGTCAAGTAGACACTTGAATATATAGCGAATTCTACCATCTGAAAGTATTTGTGAATAAAATGTGCTTTTTACAGAAAGGGTGGTAGATGTGTGGAACAGTCTCCCAGTAGAGGCGGTGGAGACTGTGTCTGAATTCAAGAAAGCCTGGGATAGGCATGTGGGATCATTTAGAGAGCGGAAGAATCATGGTTACTACGGATGTGCAGACTGGATGGGCCATTTGGCCTTTATCTGCCATCATGTTTCTATGAATGTCTGTTGATATAAATGTTAGAGCTGTTTGACTCTAAGGCTAACTCCCTTGTGAAGGCTTTTCTAAGGTATGGATTGCAAGTTGCATTTTGTAAATATGCTATGTGACAGTACTTATAGCCCAACAAATTCTTGCAAAAGCAAGTTCAAGGCAGATAACAACCAATACAGAAAACAAGGTAACTAAGAAAGATAACATAAAAAGGATATCATATTCCATCAATCTTATAGTATTTCTCATAGTTTTAAAATTTCAGTAGTTTTTGAAAAAGAATATATGTAGGAGCTAATCAAATATTTAAAGGTTCCAAATCTTTACTGAATATTATGGAAAGGATTTTTCATAAACTGACCTTAGCTTTAGATATTTTACAGATGGAAAAGCCAAAAGCAAATGAGAATAATTCCAATCTGTAATGAATGATCCTAACAGCGAAATCAAGGAAACAAAATCCCTAGGACACATGCAACAAATCTTAAAATCAACATATGCTGTCATAGCATGCAAATGAAGTATCAACAGCAGAGATGAAACATGATCAAAACTGATTTTACCAAATATTAATCTTGCTGCTGTAAAGTTGTCTATAATTTATTTGAAATACCAAAATATAATTACAGTAATCCAGATAATACAAGATTATCAGCTGAACCAGTACTCTAAAATTAGTTTGATAAAAATATGAATAAATTACTCTTATCCGCCCCCCCCCCCCCCCGCTTCTATGAAACTGCAATAGCAGTTTCTAGCGTAGAGAGTTGTGCTGAATGGCCTGCGCTGCTCCCGATGCTCATAGGAAATCTGCTTATGAATCTTGTATCACCTCCTATTTTTTTACATTTTTGAATTGCCGCCCCACAAGTGCATCACTCTGCACTTCTTCATATTAAATTTTAACTACCAGACCTTGGACCATTCCTCCAATTTTTGGAGATCTCTTCTTGTGTTTTCTATTCTCTCTGGGCTGCCTACTCACCTGGTGATCTTCATGTCATGCGTAAAAAGTGTTCCCTTTGGCAATCTCACTCAGAAATATACTAGCTAGAATCAGCTCCAAAACCAATCCCTGAGGCACTCCACTAACTTTTCTTTTCTCTGAGCAGGTTCCATTTACCAACACTCTCTAGCATCTGTTGGTCAATCAATTTCTAATCCAGTTCACTACATCTAGCCTGCTTAGCATATTTAGGAGTCCCCTGTAAGGAAACATATCAAAGGCTTTGCTGAAATCCTGGATAGCATCTAGCATATTTTATTTATTTAATTTTCTATACCATTATCCCAGGGGAGCTCTGAACGGTTTACATGCATTTATTCAGGTACTCAAGCATTTTTCCCTGTCTGTACCAGTGGGCTCACAAGCTATCTAATGTACCTGGGGCAATGGGGGGGATTAAGTGACTTGCCCAGGGTCACAAGGAGCATCATGGATTTGAACCCACAACCTTAGGGTGCTGAGGCTGTAGCTTTAACCACTGCGCCACACTCTCCCCCTTCCTTTGTCTAGTTCTTTGGTCACTCAAAGAAATCCAATCAGATTCATTTGATAGGATTTTCCCTTGATAGAAACCATGTTGCTTCTGATCTTTCAACCTTTTGGATTCTAGAAATGCTACTGTCCTTTCTTCAGCAGTGACTCCATTATTTTTCCTGCTACTGATGTGAGGCTAACTGCCTTTAGCTTCCCCATGTCCTCACTTTTGTGAAGCGGGACCACATCCACTTATCTCCAACCCTGCAGAACCTCTCTTGTCTCTAAGGTCTATTAAACAAATCCATAGATGTTCCGCCAGGATTTCTCTGAGCTTCCTCAGTATTCTGGGATGTATCCCATCTGGCCCCATTGCTTTATCCACTTTCAGATTTTTAAAGTTTATTTTATACATTTTCTTCTATGAACCGAGAAATATCTATCAATTCCCATATATACCCTTGGCAGCCATCTAAGGCCTTTCTCTGGAATTGTCTTTTATAAACATAGAAGTATTTGTGAAACACATCTGATCTATTCCCATCACACTCCACATAATGGTTCTCAGCATCTTTCAGTTTTCCACTTCCATTTCTAGCCTTTCTCCTTTCTCCACTATATCTGAAAAAGGTCTTATAACCTCTCTACATCTTTAACCATTTATTCTTCTGCCTATGCTTTTGCATGCCATATTTTCCTCTTCACATCTTTTAATTTTATCTGGTAATCCTTTTCATGATCCTCTTGTTGTATTCTTCTGCTTTTATTTTTTGAATGCTGCCTCTTTTGCCTTTATTTTTCAGCTGTTTGTTTAGAGAACTATGTTAGTTTTCTGTTTCTCTTATTTTTGTTTACTTTTGGTGGTACTTTTGCTTTAGTAGTCATAGTAGAGCAGGACTGCCCTAGTCTGGTTTTCAGGATGTCCACAATGAATATGCATGAGAGAGATTTGTCTGCACTGCCTTCTTGGTATGCAAATCTCTCTCGTGTATGTTCACTGTGGATATCCTGAAAACCTGGCCTGCCAGTAGATCTTGAGGACCGGACTTGGGCAGCCCTGTAGTAGAGTATTGGCCTGAGTCCCCATCTCTATGGTTCACTACACTGCCCACTAAGCTACTCCAGGAACCTGCTTGCTACTATATTAGGACTGTCCATAATATCTGAAGCTGTCATACGGGCAGATATGTATTGTTTCATTCACATCTTTAGGGGCGAAAGGGGTTCAGTGACTATTGGGGGATTGTGGGGGGTCATGCCTTCATCCCTTCAGTGATCATCTGGTCAGTTTGGACACCATTTTGGCACTTATCCATTGTTAAAACAGGTCTAGCCCCAGAAATTCAAAATGTGCTCTGGACTTCAATGTTTGATTATGACAGAAAAACATTCAGGTCATAAGCCTATTCTAGTTCTGCCCAGATCACACCTCTAAGATGTCCCCTTAAGATTTAGATGCACCATGAACAAGCACCATAAAAAGCCATTTAGAAAATAAGTTTCCAAAATAGTGAATTGGAAGGCTTTGGCGAGAAAAATGTCCATCTGCCCCTTTATGCCACATTTTGAATGTTTTTCTTTTTTGAAAATGAGCTCCATTGCTATTTCAGAAAATGTGGGAACTATCCGAAGTAATACTGATGCTTTGTATGGCTATGAGATCATGAGATCACATGGATCTTTCCAGAAGTAAACATAATATTGTTCAATCTGGGAAGGAGAGGAATGATAAGGATAGGCAAGAGAGATTTGTTTGTTTATTGATATTTGATATATCACCCTATCTTGGAGACATTCGGGACCGTATAGGGTTTTTTTTTCTATGGGTTCACAATCTAATTATGGTACCTGGGGCAATGGAGAGTTATGATATTGCGGGCTGGATTTTATAAATGGAGCTCAAAAGGCTTGGATAATTTTCTAAAAGAAAAGTCCACAAGCCATTATTAAGATGGACTTGAGAAAATCCATTGCTTATTTCTAGGACTAGTATTTAAGCCCATTACATTAACGGGTGCTAGAATAGATGTCTCTGTCTGTCTTTCTTTCTTTCTGTCTCTCTATCTCCTTGGCCACTGTCTGTCTGTCTTTCTTTATTTTTGTCTCTCTCCTTGGCTGCTATCTGTCTGTCTTTTATTCTGTTTTTCTCTATCCTTGGCCATTGTCTGTCTTTATTTCTGTCTTTCTCCTTGGCCGCTATCTGTCTGTATGTCTTTTTTTCTGTCTCACTCTCTCCTTGGCCGCTATCTGTCTGCTGTCTCTCTCCTTGGCCGCTGTGTGTCTTTATTTCTGTCTCTCTCCTTGGCCGCTCTCTGTCTTTTTTTCTGTCTCTCTCTCTCTCCTTGGCCGCTCTGTCTGTCTTTCTTTATTTCTGTCTCTCTCCTTGGCTTCTATCTGTCGGTCTGTCTTTTTTTCTGTCTCTCTCTCTCCTTGGCCGCTATCTGTCTGCTGCCTCTCTCCTTGGCTGCTGTCTGTCTGTCTGTCTTTCTTTATTTTTATCTCTCTCCTTGGCTGCTATCTGTCTGTCTTTTTTTCTGTCTCTCTCTCTCCTTGGCCACTGTCTGTCTTTCTTTATTTATATCACTCTCCTTGGCCGCTATCTGTCTGTATGTCTTTTTTTCTGTCTCATTCTCTCCTTGGCCGCTGTCTGCTGTCTCTCTCATTGGCCGCTGTCTGTCTTTATTTTTGTCTCTCTCCTTGGCCGCTTTCTGTCTTTCTTTTTTTCTGTCTCTCTCTCTTTGGCCGCTGTCTGTCTGTCTTTTTTTCTGTCTCTTTCTCTCCTTGGCAGCTGTCTGTCTGCTGTCTCTCTCCTTGGCCACTGTCTGTCTGTCTTTTCTCTCTCTCTCTCTCTCTCTCTCTCCCCTTGGCAGCTGTCTGTCATTCTTTATTTCTGTCTCTCTCCTTTGACGCTATCTGTCTGTCTGTCTTTTTTTCTGTCTCCCTCTCTCTCCTTGGCCGTTATCTGTCTGCTGTCTCTCTCCTTGGCCGCTGTCTTCTGTTTCTCGTGCCCCTTCTCCCACCTACCTGTCTTTCTGTGTGTGTGTCTTTATTTCTGTCTGTCTATCTCTGTGCCCCCTGCCTATCTTTTTATCATGGCCCTTCTCCCACGTACCTTTATTTTTGTTTAGAGTGCAAAGGGCAACCGGCGCACAGAAACAGCCGCTGGCTCAGCTGTAGGAAGTGTAGGAAAGAGCTGAAAACCGCCACCCACGCACGTGCCACTACTACCATATCTCTGCTTACTCTGCCACAGAGCTATGGATCGAGGCAGAGATCACAGAGGTAGGAGTGCGTATGCGCACTTAGGGTTTTATTATTAGTGATAAGCTGCATAAAATCTGTTTTACTTTTTTGGGATTTTGCCAGGTTCTTGTGACCTGGATTGACCACTATTGGAAAAAAGATACTGAGCTTGATGAACCTTCAGTCTGTCCAAGTATGGCAACTCTTATATTCTTATGGTCTAGAATAGTATGTAGCCAGAAGTACTTGCTAATTTCAGTTGGTGTCAATTGACCCCAATAACTGGTTGGTAGTATCCAACTATTGCTCATTAATGACTTGTTAGCCAATTAAGTTGAACATGCATCTCAGGATCATGCTAAATGACAACCAAATCTGGATGCTGTATATCAAATCCAGGAGTGAATGTGGAGGACTGCTGCAGCGCAATGCTTCAAGGTAAAGATTCTGTAGGTAGTAATACCCAATGATATTTGTATTGTGGACCTGCTGACTTTCACACCATAAACATAGTACATGAGCAATCATTTTAGGATCAAATAAGTGATAACACTTTTCTCACATGGATCTAAGAAGTCTATGTAGATTCAACTTTGGAATCAGTGTCCTGAACCAAAATATTAGAGAAACCTTTTATTTTTTTAATAACCAAGAAATAAAATTATCTTAGTATGTAAAGTATACTCTTTTTCTTAGAATGTTGGTCCGAAAAGAATGCTATTACTGTTGTACAGAGTGTACCTCTACTGGAGTTTTCCTTACACAGAGATGCTGCTTTTGCCAGTCCTCGAAAGCCAAGAAATGGAGGAATTCTCCAAGGTGCTGAATCAGTGCCCTGCATTTAAGCACACTAGCAGCATTCGGAATGGGGGGAGGTGGGGTGTATGAGGGGGCGGCGCCTACACCTCAGCCCCAGATGGTTGGCTAGGACCCTATTCTGTGTCACCAAGGCTGTTACACTTCCCCAGCTGCAGATGAATTATAGATGAAGAGGAGCTGGAAATGCAGATTTAGTATCCAAAGCAGCAATACATATACACACAGAGAACTGAATCTTCTCAGGAGCAGCACAATATATAAGTACACTGCTTCTTATCCTGAAGCGAGATGCTCGAAAGAAAGGCACAGTGAGCTGTGCCCTTCAGCTCAGTGATTAGTCTTGTCAAACCTTTCCCTTTGTTTCAAGCTCTCTTTCATTCTTCAGCATTTGCACAAGAAAAGGGGAAAGATATGAAGAGGGGATACATTGCAAAGTGGAAGACGGCTGGGTTTCTTTTGCTTTGTGCAATTATTTTTGCATCTGCTGAAAGAGCTACCTTCACTAACCATTTTTTGGTGGAGTTGCACGAAGGGGCAGGAGAGGCAGAAGCTAGGCAACTTGCTTCAGAACATGGCTTTAGTGGTGTCCAAAAGGTAAGGTGCTTTTAAATTTGTATGTCCGTATATGTGTGAGTGGATAGCTGTATACCTATATACAATCGTTTCAGTTTAATTTTTGTTCTTGCTTTATGAATTGCATAAACCAATGTGCTCTATCCATTTGATGCAAAATGATTCCTAAAGATTTCTAATCATAATGAAATAGTTTGCCAAATATATGTAGGTTCTTCTTTTTATTAATATGCATTTCAGCAATATTTTCAAGAATGTTAAATAAGAAACACCCCTGGCATGAACCCCCACTACCCAGAATAAACCATACACAGACATAATTTGCTACCTGCCCTGCATCGATTACTGTACAAAAAACAAAAGAGGCTACTGATCTGTATGAAGTTGTTTCTATATACTACTGTGAAACACCTCTTAAAAGGATGCTTTACCCTATGTGAAGCAGGTCAATGCCTCGAATTAACCAAGTGGTTCCTACTGTATGTCCTTAATAAATCAGTCCAGAAACCAAAAGCAGCCTCCAGCGTACATCTTATAATATTAAGAGCCCATGCTAAAGGGCAGCATAATTTTATTAGCATGTGGCTAGATACATTTTCTGAGACACGCCAATGTACAATCTATATAGTGCCACCAGATGTTTGTCTAGAAATTACTGTAAACACACTGCATTAAAGTATATTAGAAACATTGGGTTTATACACTATAATAATGCTCTTAAACGGGTCTGTTTAAAATTACACATGCATGACAGTACTTCTAGGCATATAAGTTCTACTTCAGTGTATCCTTTATCTTTAATAAAAGTACCACATATAACAGAATCCTATTGCTCACTTGGAATTTTAATCATTCATTGTGCTGGTTTCTAAGATCTCTTTAAATTAGTTCTGAATAACAAGCACCAAACCTAATATGTAATAACAAGCACCGAACCTAATATTGTTGCAATCACTTTGCTATATTAAAGTTGCATACTGGTCAAGTACTGCAATTCAAGATAGTTGAAAGGAAAATTAGCCCTAATTAAAGGTTTAATGCATGCATGGTTCACTTACTATCTTCACTAGAACTGGGCTATTGAGAGGAGATCTTATGCAGTCAAGTAAGTGAATAATAATTACTGCTGTTTGCATTCAAGCTATAATACAGTAAAACAGCTTACTGAAATTAGCAGGGTACTGCACCGACAGAGACAGGCTTTCTCTACTAAACTCCTTCAAGCATATCAGTGTTTAATTCTCCCAGACAAACTGAGCGTCAGCTAAGGCAGTGAGGTACTCAAAATAAAAGCCTAATTTTGGAAGCCTGGTCGCACTTACAAACATTTATGGTGCTTTATTTGATTCTGCTAGAAGAATGGTTTTAGTGGAACTGATATTTGAAAAAGATTTATTTTAAATGGAAGTTAGGGAAAGACTTGTGGCCATCTAGTTTACAGGTTCCATAGAGAGGAAGGATGCTGTGCTATGGAGAGGGGGAAACACTGATGGAGATCTTGCTTAAGTTGACATGGCTTGGGAGGTTAGGGAGGACATCTCACCCAGGACTAAGACATCACTTAAATGGCCTGACTTTTAAAAATCTTTGCTTTACATCCCATATTCATACCTCAAATCCCATATTCATACCTCAAATTTGTGAAATGCTTCTTTAAAATGCTTCACTTTTTTCTACTCAAAAAAGTAGCAACAAGAATAAACTACAAGCAAGTTGAAATTCTTATTTAACAAACTGTCCGAGCATGCAGTAGTAGTTTTGAGTATAAAGTGTTACCCCTGGGTTTTCTCTGAGTGACAAAACAATGCGTGCAGCCTGTTTGAGAAAATGCAGTTAGGCTCCTTTAGGAGTAATTTCTCTCTCTCTCTCTCTCATTCTTTTTTTTTTTTTTTTTTTAGGAGACTGTACCATCAGTGTCTGACACAAAGTCTTCTCTGGCCTTAAATAACTATGAGATAAGGAATAAGATAAGAGGAGGAAATGTAATTTTGTTGACTTAAATTCCAAACCCCTGGTTGTGGGTACCATTCTATATATAAACATCTTACATACATCTGTAAAGCACAGGGTCCCAGGCAGGTGTTTAAATCTATAAAAAGAACCAAATCAATGCTGGATTTGCCCTACCTGTTTACTGCTTGTACATACTGGACTGCATACCTTAGAGCAGGGTTGGGATAGAGCCATTTGTTACATCTTATAGATTTTCTGAGGTAATGATTAATTAAGCAATACTCCTTTATCAACAGGGAATTAGCTGATAGGGAGGGCCATTTCAGTTGTGTGTGTGTGTGTGTGTGGGGGGGGTATTATTGCTATTAGAAGATAAAAGGTATCATTTTGTTTTTAAAAGAGCAGTTGGCTCACATTTTGAATCTTTTGGTCAGTGACTTGCTGCAGGATTGTTTTGTGCTCTGGAACAGGCTCTGAGCACTTCCATTTTCTGCATCTTCTGAATTTGTGAAACAGGAACATGTATTTCTATTACAGTATTGTACAGCAAATTCAAATCGCCAAATGGAAAAATCGTTGACTCCATGTTTACGTTGTATTTTTCATCTGTGCCTGTGCTTGTGACCTCCCATACTCCAACATAGGAATATCTTCAGAGGATCACTGTACCAACAGACAGGTGCCCCCCCTCCTAAAAATATATAGTATTTGTCATTATTTAAAATGTTTTTTGGATAGCAACTTTGGTATTCTGAAAATACCCTGATTTGTCTCCCTTAAGGATAACAGTTTTAGCTTAATTCAACACTGTTCCCATGCATTATACTATTTATTTATTCAATTTTCTATACTGTTCTCCCCAGGGAGCTCAGAATGGTTTACATGAATTTTTTTAAGGTACTCAAGCATTTTTCCCTGTGGGCGGGTCTTTAGGCGCCTGGCCCAATCAGGCCTTAAGGCCCACCATTCGGTGGATGGCGGGCCTGCCGGGCATACAGGCTTGGGACCCATCCATCCGTCCGGCCAACGTATTTTAAATAAGGGGGGTGTCGGGGGTGGGGTGTCACTGGGTCGGCAGTTGGGGGGGTATCACAGGGTTCGGGGGTGATCGGGGGTTTAGGGGGCAGTTGTTGGGGAGGGTCACTGGGATAGGAGGGGTTAGGCTCCCTCCTGCCCGGATCGCATGGGGGGGTTGGGAGTCACTGGAGCAGGAGGAGTTAGGCTCCCTCCTTCCTGGATCACATCAGGGGGGGTTGCAGGGGCAGGAGGGTTTGGGCTCCTTCCTGCCTGTGTCCGATCGAGGGGGTGGGGGTTCATCGGGGCAGGAGGGGTTGGGCTCTCTCCTACCTGGATCACAACAGGGGTGGGGGGTTGTTGGGGCAGGAGAGGTTGGGCTCCCTACTGCCCGGATCACATCGGGGGTGGATTACAGCAGGAGAGATTGGGCATCTCTCCTGCAGCGATGGCGATCACCCCTCACCCCAAACTGCCACGAACTGTGACAGGAGAGATTGGGCATCTCTCCTGTCATGGTAGTTGGGGGGGAGGGTCGATCATGGCAGCTCAGGGGGGCTATCGCGGCAGAGAAGATGAGCCATGTCTCCTGCCGCGATCTTTGCTGGGGGGGGGGGTGGATTCTGTAACCAGTGTTCTTTTTGACAGACACTGGTTACAGAATCCAGCTTTTAGGTGAAGGACTGTCCCCTCCTTTTCCTAAAAGGTCTCGTTATGGGCGTTTGGGACATAGGCTGTTTTTTGGGTTGGTAATGTGTTGTAAGTGTAGACGTATTGGTGGTCTGGGCATTTAAACATCTGAACGCAGAGGTAGGCCATTCTCAAACAAAACCTAATTTTGGACTTTTTTTTGAGAATGGACATTTTTCCTGCTTCTACTTTCAGCGTTTAGGGCCTAGGCCAAAAGGGGACTTAGACTTTTTTTTTTTGTTATTATACCCCTCTAAGTATATTGTCCTTAATTTAGAATGCCCCAACTTTGTTGGTTGGGCTGAGAACGTTTCAGCGGCCCCTTGTACTATACCCTCATAGTCTTCCACTGGTTCAATTCACAGCTTCTTCCCTGTTTTAATCATTACAGATTTCCACTTCTTTACTTCCTCATTCCAAGTCTTGTTTGATTCTATCAAATTTCATCTAGATATGTCCTTTAGAAATGAGATACCATATATATTTTCCCTATATAGGAAGGGGTCCTGAAAGGTTCTTAGCCCAACCAACCAACTTCCTAAATTCTGAGCATTAATTTATCACTGTTACTTAAAAGAGTGTTATCTTATTTTATTAAATGCTAATTTGCAGAAACAAAATTCCATTTGACTTGTTTCAGATCATTGATTGAACCATATCCACATCATTCTCTTCTTGGTTGGGCTGAGAACTTTTTCAGCACCCTCTTGTATAAGTTCTTTGCAATAATTTACAGAGAGTAATTTCACTCAGCTGAATATAATGTAATTACCTTATTTTTGTGTTATGAACACAATTGGTTTTCAGCTGAATTATTATAGTAAGGCAAAAAATTAGGATTGAAATGGTGTTTCATCTAATATATATTGATAGAAAATGTTAAATGATATTATATATTTATGAAATTGACAATCAAATGGATATCCTCAAAAAGCAAGGACAAAGATCTTTAAAAATCTATTTGGCACTGAAATCATCTTTCTATAATCACTTACTTTTCACAATTGGCAACCCCGAATGTATATGACTTTTCCAGAAAGCAAAACTTTTGGCAAAATAATTAAATTCTAATGTAACACTGATATTGTACTCAATGACTTAATACCAAACATTCAACCACTGTGACAAATGAAACAACTTATCCAGAAAGCAATTAATGAAGTAAAGATGTTACAGAACCCAAAGTTATAGTACAGGTATATTATATTATATTATGTTGTTTATTTTAGAAGTACCATTTGTGCTTTAGACATGCATAAACCAACATCTACTGTATATATATATATTGCATGCAAGTCTAAATCTTTATTCTACAAAACCATACATATGGCAAGGGAGTATTATCATATAGTGAGTGGGCCTTATATTAAAGTAAAGTTCTCAGCTCAACCAAGAAGAGAATGATGTGGATATGATTCAATCAATGATCTGAAACAATGTTAAAACATACTATTGTGCTTTCAATCACTAGGGCAGGCAGGTTCTCAAGAGTCCTTCAGACCTTCCCTGTTCCTCACTATTGAAAATGTAATAGTGAAACATCAACACCTACTGGTAGGTGGAGGACTCTTAAGAGGGTCAGTGTAACAGGGTAATCTAGTTTTCAGAAAAGTGTTTGAATTGAATGGTTTGCCTTTTATTTAATAGGAAGATTGTTTTGTATGAAAAGAGGACAGAAGTTGTCTGCAAAAATATCGGTGGAGAAGGGTGCCCCCCAAGGATCAGCATTATCGGTGTTGCTGTTCAATATTTACATGACAATATTAGGGAAGGTATTTCAAAAGCTGGGAGTTCATTACAGACTATACACCAATGATATTCTATTTTTTTTCCCTATAAGGGGACAACAACTAAGGGTCGAGGCAAAATTAAATCTCTGCATGAATGAGGTGGGAATGTGGCTGTCTAGTCATGGTTTACAGCTGAACGTTAATAAAACTGAAGTGATGATTGTGAGTCAGAACAGGGATGGAATACAGTGGTACCTTAGATTACGAGCATAATCCATTCCAGGAGCATGCTCGTAATCCAAAATGCTTGTTTATCAAAGCGAGTTTCCCCATAGGAAATAATGGAAACTCGCTTTGATGCGTTTCCCCCCCCCCCCACGAGAACTGGCATTGCTCCCCCAGAAGGCCCCCCTGCGATCCGGCACCCCCTGACGCGATTGGGCACCCCCCACCGTGATCCGGCAGCCCCCCCCCGACGCGATTGGGCACCCCCCGCCGCTTCTTACCCTCATCTGGGCACCGGCACCGGCATGTCCTGTGCTTGGTGCCGGTGCCCGAAGATCGGCCTCCTCTTATGCTGGGCCTTGAACGTGAACTCGCAGGCCTTGAGCATGCTCAGATGCTCAAGGCCCAGCAGAAGAGGAGGCCGATCTTCGGGCACCGGCACCAAGCACAGGACATGCCGGTGCCGGTGCCCAGATGAGGGTAAGAAGCGGCGCGGGGATGCCCAATCTCGGCGGGGGGGGTGCCCGATCATGGCGGGGGAGTGCCCAATCGCATTGGGGGGGTGCCAGATCGCGTCAAGGGGGGTGCTGGATCACGGAGGGAGGGTGCCGGATCATGGGGGGGAGGGTGCCAGATTGGGGGGGGGGGGGGGCGCTCGTAAATCGAGCCATGCTCAGTTTCCGAGGCACCGATTTTGCAAATGTTTTGCTCGTCTTGCAAAAAACTCGCAAACCGGTACACTCGTAAACCGAGGTACCACTGTATTTCCTAAGTCTTTGAATGTGATGGGTAACCAACTAAATGTGAAGGAAGAGATAGTGGTTCTGGGGGTTTGCTTGGATTCTGCCCTAACAATGGGAAAGCAAATCTTGAAGACCATTCAAGAAAGATATGCTCAGCTACATATTTTGCACAGGCTGAAATCTATGTTGACAGCCTATGATTTCAGATCAGTAGTGCAAGGGTTAATATTGTCAAGATTAAATAATTGCAACTCACTTTATCTCGTAATAGCCAAGGTAAAATGTAAGACATTACAGTTGCTGCTGAATTCAGCCATGAGACTGATTACTGAGTTCTCTAGAATAACCCATATTATACCTGTTTTGAAACAATTACACTGACTTCCGGTATAGCAGAAAGTACAATATAAGGTGTTATCCATAGTACATCAAGTTTTATATTAGATGGCCCCAATGTATTTTCAAACATTTCTGGAAATATATTGACTAGGAAGAATGTTGAGGTCCGAGGGTGAGATGAGATCGACAATGACTAGAATTGGGAGTGCACTTTGCTGTGACGAGGGCTACAATGTTCTCAGTAGCTGGAGTGAAAATGTGGAATGCACTAACAGAGAACTTGTGACTCTGTGCTGATTGTGTAAATTTCAAGAAGTTGCTAAAATACAGTTATTTATTAATGCATTTATGTAATACTAGCTGATGCCCCGGCGTTGCACGGGTATTTAATTATAGCAATAACACTGTAAATGGATTCAAATAAAGATACTTTATAGTGGTGAATGAAATTATTTTTTTACAGCTTAATAAAAAGTACAATATTCAAATTAAAATGTGAAATATTTGACAAAATGAATACAATACAACTAACGCAAAACGTGATTATAAACAAATTTTTTAGTTTCACCTCCAGGAGCAAGAACATATAAATTGATGGGTGAACCCACCCTTGAGCAAGCAACATAGAGTTGTGGGCCGAGAGACCCCCAGAACATATCACCCCAGGTAGTGAGGGATCTGCATACCAGGTTTCGTTCAAATCGGTCAAGCCGTTTTTGAATTATAGTGAGAATGGCAGCTTTTTACATTTTTTCCATTGACATGAATGGGTGAAATCTGATTTTCTATTTGTAGCTCCGCCCACATGTGCAGGTGGGCCGCGAGACCCCCAGAACATATCACCCCAGGTAGTGAGGGATCTGCATACCAAGTTTCGTTCAAATCGGTCAAGCCGTTTTTGAATTACAGTGAGAATGGCAGCTTTTTACATTTTTTCCATTGACATGAATGGGTGAAATCTGAATTTATGTTTGTAGCTCCGCCCACGTGTGCAGGTGGGCCGCGAGACCCCCATAACATATCACCCCAGGTAGTGAGGGATCTGCATACCAAGTTTCGTTCAAATCGGTCAAGCCGTTTTTGAATTACAGTGAGAATGGCAGCTTTTTACATTTTTTCCATTGACATGAATGGGTGAAATCTGAATTTATGTTTGTAGCTCCGCCCACGTGTGTAGGTGGGCCGCGAGACCCCCAGAACATATCATCCCAGGTAGTGAGGGATCTGCATACCAAGTTTCGTTCAAATCGGTCAAGCCGTTTTTGCGTGATCGCGGCACATACACACACACATACATACATACATACACACATACATACCTCCGATTTTATATATATAGATTTCTTAGCAGTTAGTAATGAAGATGTAAAGCAAGATGTTCTTGTCTTCGTTATGATATTTATCTTAATGATATGTATATTTAATTGGAAACCAGCATAAGGCATATGGAGACAGATCTAAAGCTCCCAATATGAATACTTTGGAGGAAAGGCAAGAGAGGGAAGATATGATAGAGATGTTTAAATATTTTTGTGGCATAAATGCACATGGAGCGAGTCTTTTCAACTGAGAGGAAGTTCTAGAATGAGGGGGCATAGGCTGAAGGTGAAATAGGACAGATTCAGAAGTAACCTCATAAAATACTTTTTCATTGAAAGGGCGGTGAATGTTTGGAATGGCTTCCTGGTGGAAGTGGTGGAGACAAAGAGTTTGGAACAAGTACGTTAGATCTTTAAGGGAGAGGATGGGATAGTGCATGGCATAGTTGGGCCAACTAGATAGGCCGTATGCGTATGGTCTTTATCTGCCTTCATTTTTCTATGTTTCTTGAATGGGATCTAAGCAACTAGGTTCTATTGTAGAAATGGCATCTACAGTGTAGACTCAGAGGGCCAAATTCTGTAAATGGTGCTGAAAGTACATACTGGTGCCTAAATTAGTTGCTTTAATTGGCTTTAATTGGTGTGGTAATTGAACTCACAATTTAAAACCAATTAAAACATTTAAAAATGTAGGTGTCACTAGGGGAGAGTATGGCACAGTGGTTAAAGCTACAGCCTCAGCACCCTGAGGTTATGGGTTCAAACCCACACTGCTCATGTGACCCTGAGAAAGTCACTTAATCCTCCCATTGCCCCAGGTACATTAGATAGATTATGAGCTCATCAGGACAGAATGGGAAAAATGCTTGAGTCCCTGAATAAATTCATGTAAACCATTCTAAGCTCCCCTGGGAGAACGGTAGAGAAAATTGAACGAATAAATAAATGAATAAGTTGCCTACAGAGGGAAGCGCCAGAATCGCACCTACAGCATGGCTCCTACTGGTGCCTAAGGTCAAAATAGGTATTTAAAGGGGTGAAGATGACCTTAGGTGTCACTAGGTGCAACTATGTACGATGTTCCAAAAAAATCTTGGGTATTGGAAGATATAGGCCTTGAAAACCATGGCCTACATTACCAGCACCTAAGTGTGATTAGGTGCTGTTTTTCTAAGCTCCGGCTGATTTAGGCACCGTTTACAGAATCCAGGCCAGAGAGCCTAAAAAGAGTTGCTGTTATAGAGTTGCCTTTATAATTATTTATTTAAGCATTTATATACCACTTATAGTCTAAGTGGTTTTACATTCAGCTACCCAAGCATTTTTTCCTATCTGTCCTGGCATGCTCACATTGTTTCTAATGTACCTGGGGCAATGGGTGCCTTGCCCAAGGTCACAAGGAGCAGTGTGGGATTTGAACCCACAACCTCAGTTTTAAAATGGATGCTCCCTACCACATGTAACCGACACATAAACGTCCTCCATGTACTTTATTCTAGACAATGTTTCCCAAGTCAGTCCTGGAGTACCTCCTTGCCAGTCAGGTTTTCAGAATATCTACAATGAATATGCATGAAAGAGATTTGCATATAATTGAGGCAATACGTGCAAATCAATCTCATGCATATGCATTGTGGATATCCTGAAAACCTGACTGGCAAAGGGATACTCCAGGTCTGAAAAGAGAAATATGTACTATTCTAGAACACTGTCTATGTCAGAAGATCTTGTTCTAAAGTGCTTGTGAAACTAGATGTCTCAATTCCAATTTGCATGTTCTT
Source organism: Geotrypetes seraphini (assembly GCF_902459505.1). Lineage (NCBI taxonomy): Eukaryota > Metazoa > Chordata > Amphibia > Gymnophiona > Dermophiidae > Geotrypetes > Geotrypetes seraphini. Next base: position 306,938,060 of record NC_047086.1, on the reverse strand, counting down.
TCTAAAATCTGCCTCCACACTAAAGCCTTAGTTTAACAGGTACTTCCATTCAGTATTATTTAGGAAAGATGAGTTATAATCATTTTCCTCTACAAACCAACATTTCATCTTGTATGCCCTGAGGAGTATTCAAAACAGATGCAAAACATTGCCGTCTACAGCTCTGTAATAATGCATATACAGCTACAGTGGAAATCTGCCTGAAAATATATCATAAATTAAAAAATTACTGAAGACCGAGTAACTGAGAAATAACAGAAAAAGTGAAACTCAAATTGCATTCTAAAAGATGATCAGTTATGAATGGGCGTAGGCTTTGTCATTTCAGCAGATCCCTTGATTATAAAAACAATATTATTTATTATTACAAAATCAGATGTTGACCTATGTCAGATATTGTGACTATCTTAGCAGGTCACATATTTGAAGCTTTCTGGTAATACAAGAACCAGTTCAATATATATTCGTATTATATATATTAATTGAATCAGCCATTTTATTTTTTTTTCCAAATATTTATCAACTTTCTCTTTATATTTTTGACCTAAATATGAGGGGGCCACTGAAAAGTTATCAGCCCATCCAACAAACTTGGGCATTTTCGATCGAGGGCTATACACTTAGGGGTCCTTTTATCAAGCTCCGGTAGGGGTTTAACGCGCATAATACCACTCATTAAACTGCCTGCCGTGCTAGCCGCTAATGCCTGCATTGAGCAGGCGTTAGTTTTTTAGCCGGCCGCGGGGGTTAGCGCGTGATGAAATGTCCGACGCACTAACTCCGCTAGCGCGGCTTGATAAAAGGACCCCTTAGGCCCAGATTCTGTATACAGTGCTGATATCGGCAGCCGCCTAAAAAGTGGCCGCCGAGCACTTGTCAAACACGCAACGGCGCCATATATAAAATTGCACTTCTGGGAAGTGTTTGTAGAATTTCCCCCCCTTAGTCCAATAATTTTCCACTTTTTTCACTCTGTTGGAAAAATATGGAACAAAAAAAGTGGAAAATTGATGGACTAAGTGAGAGATTAGAGAAACTGGGCCGCTTCTCCCTTGAAAAGAAGAGACTGAGAGGGAACATGACCGAAATATTCAAGATAATGAAGGGAATAGACTTAGTAGATAAAGACAGGTTTTCACCCTCTCCAAGGTAGGGAAAATGAGAGGGCACTCTCTAAAGTTAAAAGGGGATAGATTCTGTAAAAATGTAAGGAAGTTCTTCTTCACCCAGAGAGTGGTAGAAATCTGGAACGCTCTTCTGGAGGCTGTTATAGGGGACAACACCCTCCAGGGATTCAAGACAAAGTTAGACAAGTTCCTGCTGAACCAGAACATACGCAGGTATGACTAGTCTCAGTTAGGGCACTGGTCTTTGACCAAAGAGCCGCCGCGTGAGCGGACTGCTGGGCATGGTGGATCACTGGTCTGACCCAGCAGCGGCAATTCTTATGTTCTTATGTTCTATGTTCTTATAGCCCTTGGTGGACACTGCCCCAACTATGTTGGCTGGGCTGAGAACTTTTCAGTGGCCCCTATTTATATCGATATTTCTGATATTACATAAAGAACAGGTTGAGCTGCTGGCTCTGCACCCTGAGGTTGTGAGATTAAATCCCGGTGCTGCTTCTTGTGACCCTGGGCAAGTAACTTAGGGCTCCTTTTACAAAGGTGCGCTAGCGTTTTCAGCGCCCGCACCAGATTAGCGCGTGCTATAGTGCGCGCTACCTGAAAAACTACCGCCTGCTCAAGAGGAGGCGGTAGCAGCTAGCATGCGCGGCAATTTAGCACATGCTATTCCGCGCATTAAGGCCCTAACAAACCTTTGTAAAAGGAACCCTTAATCCTCCAGTGCCCACCGCTTTGTATGTAGCTTTGAAATGCCAAAGCGACAAAAAGGTGGTATACAATGCCCCTTTCCCTTTCCCATATTGCTGTGGAACTAAAATTATATGGCATTCATTATGTATTGTACTATATAGACCGGTTTCATGCTAAACCACTTGGAAGCAAACATGGGAGAGCTCTAAAAACAATATGGGAATTTTAACTGCTGTGTATATTATATGCTATCCTGCTTACTCTACATAGTAGCATATGGTTAAATATTTTTGTACGACTATGGGGACACTCATACAATGCACTATTTATCCATTTTTTATGTAATTTGTCTTTTACATGCCATAGAGAGCTCATGTTTTCCTTGAAATCTGTTGCCAAGGAAAGAAAATATGTTATTCAGTATACATTTAGTAGATGGGGTGGGGGGTAAAAGGAAGAACAGGTGCAATGCTTCTCATTCCCCTCCTGTAGGCACACCTTGCCAGTTGGGCTTTCCAAATAATCACAATGAAATTGCATGAGATACATTTGCATGTAATGGGGCTCCAATGTATGCAAATGTGTCCATGTATATTGATTGTAGTAATGCTGAAAACCTGACACCTCGGTGTGCCTCCAGGAGAGATGAGAAGCCCCGGCCTAGTTTTTAGAGACTTAGACTGCAAAGCTGGGAAAACAGGGTTCAAATCCTACGTTCCCGAGCCTACACTGCTGAGATCTACGTGACTTTGCAGGTCACATTATTTCTTGGAATCTTTTTACTAAAATGTGCTAAACTCTGGGCTTAAAATGTTGTGATGTCGGATTTTGCTGTGCACTAGCCCCCTCTTTTACAAAAGCCGGCAGCGTGGGCAGGCGCAGTAAATGCTCCGATGCCCACAGGAACTGAATGGGCATTGGAGCATTTATCTTGTGGCATTCGGCTGTGCGGCTTTGTAAAAGTGGGCTTAAGTCCAGATTTAATGTGGCACCTTTTAGGGTATGCATTCTATTTTTTTAGTGTAGGTCATGGGTTAAAGTAGACATTAGGAATGTGTGGCGCAGTGGTTAAAGTTACAGTCTCAGCACCCTGAAGTTGTGGGTTCAAACCTTGTGACCCTGGGCAAGTCACTTAATCCCCTCCATTGCTCTGGGTACATTAGATAGATTGTGAGCCCACCAGGACAGACAAGGAAAAATGCTTAAGTACCTGAATAAATTCGTGTAAACCGTTCTGAACTCTCCTGGGAGAATAGTATAGAAATTTGAATAAATAAATAAATTAGCTCAAGGTACCTGTGGGAAGTTAGTGTGGAACCCATTACCATCTCCTATTTAGGAGGCACTAAAGGGGAAACCTAATAAATGGCACCCTAAGTCAGGCATTAGAATGATCTGTGCTAAGCTAGTATTCTGTATAAGGTGCCTTACACAGAAGACCTTTAGAAAATACTAGCTTAGCACAGATCATTCTAATGCCTGACTTAGTGTGCCATCAGTTTTACCTGTCAGAAACTGGTATAAATGTTTGTGCCGAACTGATGGCAGTTAGGCACCCAAATCTAGGTATTCAATTACATTGTGCGTAATTTCTGCCCATGCCCCTGAGTGTGGTGCGGCAATTAAAGCTACAGCCTCAGCATACTGAGGTTGTGGGTTCAAACCCACACTGCTCCTTGTGACCCTGGGCATTAGACAGATTGTGAGCCCACTGAGACAGACAAGAAAAATACTTGAGTACTCGACTAAATTCAGGTAAACCGTTCTGAGCGCCCCTGGGAGAACAGTATAAAAATTGAATAAATAATTAAATATATGCCCCTCCCATCGCCATACTACCTTTGGAGTTGCTTGCTTTGAAATTTAGGCTAGCTGGCTAATGCTTCCAACCCACTCTCTGTCCATGCCACATCCCTTCAAAGAAAATGCCAGATAAATGCCATATCACATGGTTTAATGCATGGCTACATACAAACTAGCTCACAACCCCTTAACTCCTTTGTGTAGCAGCCAGTTACCACACACAAGCCATGCATTAAGGGCCAGATAACGTATGTGACCAAAGTTGCATGTGCAAATCTGTGTGCGTTGCTGATATGCACATGCAATTTAATTGTTTGATAAGCCAATCAGTGCCGATAATTGGCAATTAACAAGTAATAATTGGAACTAATTAGAAGTTACACACACAGCTTTCTAAGTGCATTCCATAAATTGGTGTGTCTAAATTTTAGTGCACAGATATCAAAAGGGGGCTTGGCCAGGGAAGGAGAATAGGTGGGTCATGGGCATTCCTAAAAGCTAGGTTAGGAATACGTCCAATCTACAAACAACTTAAGTGCAGGTATTTAAGCCTGGTTTCATTGGCATACAAGGTTGTGCCTAAATGTTAATCGGGCACACAGGCACTAAGCCTGATTCTATAAACTGTGCCTAACATTGGAGGTTTTTTTTTTTAATAGAATCATGCTAAGTGCCGTCCTTTGAGCACCAATAAGCATTCTAGGCATTATATATAGAATATGGCCCTAAGTGCTTAAAACCATTTAGTAAAAGGCCCTCTATATGATCTTGCATGCAAGTTCTGCGACACCTCTCATAAACCTTAATTCTTTATCCAACTCAACCAGAAACATCAAGAAACTCCTTCTTATCCTCCCATCCCCTAGAGCAGTGGTAGGCAAACTCATTAGTCAAAAGAGCCAAAATCATCAGTACAATGATTAAGATTTTTTTTTGAGAGCCATACCCAGTGCCCGCTTGCGCTACGACGGCTACATCAACCCGACTGACACCCCGCTCGTCCGCACGTAGTCAAAATCGATTAGTAGCAGAGCCCAGAGAATGATAGGGGGAAAAAATTTGTCTCCGTCCCCTCCCCATCACCGTAAGCTCGGTCCCCATCCCCACAAACCACCTGATTCCATCCACACAAGCCTTGAATTGTTTTATATTGACCTTATTATATTAAATTATAAAAAGAAACAATATTCTGTACAATTGTCAATTTATAAATCAGCATCTTCTCCCCACTCTCTCTTCCCCATTTCCCTTCAGTGTCCTCAGCCTACTCTCTCTCCACTTCCCTTCAGCATACGCACATAAAAACAAGCAATTTTATATCATTTTCATTCTATTCATTCATAGAAATTAAAGTCTAAATAATGCCAGTCACATAACAAAACATAATTTTACAAAAATAATTCCCTGCACAGTCAAGCCTGGAAGGATTACTAGATGTCTTTCAGCAGCCCCCCTCCCTCCCCCTTACCTTCGTGGCCAAGTCAAAATGATCTACCAACAATAAAATTTTAAAAAACACAAAGCACACTGTACGCAGAGAAAATGTTAATTACCATTTATATTCCGCGGGTTTTCAAAGAGGTCAAGGCAGATGACTTTATGCAATGTCACCTCAGTAACAACTATACTGTCATGTAGTCAGTCAAGACTAGAGTGACTCTGCCTTAAGAATTCAGCTCTGTCCAAATATAGCCATGCTGGGAACCTTTGATGTCATCATTTTTATAGGAAGTAAATCAAAACCTTGCTTTTGATTATGTGTGGTCAGGTGACCTCAGAAATGCATACTCTTTGCACAGAATATTTACATTTCTGTGTGCATCCTAGTAAAAATATCTATACAACAACCGAGTAAAACTTTTTCAGTTCTTTCCTTCTTTATTTAAAACATTTATATTCCTCTCTATCAACATTTCTAGGCGTATTCCAACAAACATACATAATTTAAAACAAATACATTAAAACAGCAATTGCTTAATAAACTTCAAAACACTTTAAAAATTCTAGAAAGTCAGCATTGATATACCTCCTTAAAAACATTTTCAACAGAATCTTGAAACAGTCAGCTCAGATAACTGATTCCTTAACTGTGGTCCACGCGTGTATAATATAGATTTCCTATATTCCACAAAGTGAATTTCATAAACAGCTGGGACCACCAAGGCATTATTGTTCAAGGAGCGTACGCTCCATGTTGCAGGTAAAGTTTTTGTTAGATACCTGCAAAAGAGACAGAAATCATAATCAAATATTGAAAACAATCAGGGTGGGCTATATATAACTTCAAATGCTGTATAGATGGAAACCAATACTACCTGCATTCGATTTTCGTAGCGTGGTTCAAGCATTGATCCTGAGTAGAGTGGATTATTGTAATTCAGTCTACCTGAGAGTTACGAAAGGGAAGTTGAGGGCTTTGCAGATGCTTATCAACTCTGCTGCAAGTTTAATCACAGGGGTTTCAAGGAGTACTCATGTAACTCCTGTGTTGAAAAAATTGCACTGGCTACCCATACAACAAAGAGTGCAGTTTAAGATTCTTGTAATTTCCATCAGACATTATATCATTCTTTATCAAAGATGATACAGGAATTCCTTGAAATTTATAAACTGAGAAGAGAGTTTAGATCTGTAAATGGGATGAAATTATGTTTGGAGGGTAGAATGTTGATTATGCATGTTAGGATTGGAGCATCAATGATGTCTGTAGCTGGTGTAGAACTATGGAATGCCATGCCTGGTATCCTACGATTCTGTATTGGGAGGATATATTATAAGAAAATGCTGAAAACGCAATTATTTGCTAATGCTTTTCTATGCTAATGCTTATTCCATCTGAAAATATCTTCTTCAAAATATTCTGACAGTAATGTATGATTTAAAGCTTGTTTGCTTTTCTGAACTGTTTACATTTGATTTGTTTTGCCTGTATATGTTGATTGGTTTTGTCATCTACCATGGAATGGATCCTTGAACTAATGCTTTTTATGCTTCCTTAATTGTTGAAATCTGATTTGACTTGATATATTGACATTTTGGGTCTGTTTTACAAAGCTGCGCTAGCGCCTGCAGCACGGTAACGGCCCCGAAGCCCATAGAGATTTAAAGGGCTTCGGAGCTGTTGCCGTGCAGCAGCCACTAGTGCGGCTTTGTAAAACAGGCCCTTTATATGGGGGGGGGGAGGGATGTTAATGGTGCTGTCTAGTTATGTCTATGTGTTATATGTGGAAATCGCAGGGAATGTAAGATATTATGTATGTGATATGTAAACTGCATAGTTATATGCGGTATATACATTTTTTAATAATAAATTATGTTTTACACAATTGGTTGCGTTAGAATTTGGAATTTAGACATGATTTTGCACCATCAAAGCAATCAGCAATGAGGCAGAAACAATGGATTATTGTTTCCTTGGATCTACAGTGGTAATGATTATTTTAGCTTCAGCTTTTGAGCAGTTTTGGATTTTTCTAGCACAGGATTTGTATTCTCCTTGTGTGCATGCTGGTCTGGAGACTTACCCCATCTTTTACAAAGGCACGCTAAGCTTTTTAGCGTGCGCTAAATATTAGAACGCACTACACATGTGCTAAACGTTAATGGTACATGTTATCCCATGGATGCATTAGCGCATGCGTTGATTTAGCATGTGTTAAATCCACACTAAAATGCTTAGCGTGTCTTTGTAAATGAGGGCCTTAGAGGGGCATTTTCAATAGGTCATATAAGTCTGAGGTTGTATGTTTTGAGTAGGATGTCCACAAACCCAGGAGAAAAAAATGTCCATTTTCAAAGCTGCCAGATGTCTTTTATTTTTTAAAATGACCTAGGTATAAGTTATGGTCCTTAGAACGTCTATCTTTTTTGGCTATTTTCAAAAATAAAAACATCCCCATTAAAAATGCACAAAAGCAAGGTTTGTAGACCTACCCAATTACCTTGTCTGATCGTAGCAAAGGAATTTCCTTCAGCTGAGTCAGTTTCAGAGATTCCTGCCAGCTCAGCTGATGGGAATTCCCCCTCCCAGGATCAGCTGAGCTGCAGAACTCTACACTCCCTGCTCCCAACATCCCCCTGACATCCCTGGGCCACCCTAACATTTCCCCCACATCCTCCAACATTCCTGGACCCCCCCCCACCCCTGACATCAGGAAATGCCCCCCCCTCACACACACACATCATCATCCGACATCACCCAATATGGCAATCCCAGATCACAAGTATTTAGCAAGATCCCAAAGAGTAAAACAGATTTTATGCTGTTTATCCTAGGAATAAGCAATGGATTTTCTCAAGTCCATCTTAATTATGGGAGATAAACCCAATGTTTGCTGATCAGCACCTTCCTTAATGCGATCTGCTAAATAGCTCTCTGGGGTTTTATTTTTGCTTTATTAAGCTCAAAATACATTTAATAAGGTACCACATAAACAGGACACATCAAAACAGATATATTGCATGTAAAACCTTCTATTTTTGTGGACAAACAGCAATGCTATTTGCTAATTAGAGGAAAAGATCCATTAACTGAAGCACAGCACATGAAAAACATAGCTTTATGTTTCTTGCTAAAAAGCTACCCTTTTTTCTGACTAAACAGTGCTCCAATCAGCTCATTACTGAAAGCAAGGACAGCACATGAAAGAAATATATAGATTGCATCCATAACTTCATTTGCAAAAGCTTAAAAACTGAAAAAAACAGATACAGACCTTAGCATGGCTTCTATTTCATTGCAAATGGAGGTTTGCAGCTGCACAAAGCTGACCTCATTGTGAGATCATCAAGGTGCACCTGCAAGGTAGAATGCCACAATTAAAATATGTGCTGGAATTTGAACCCATGACCTCTGGAAGATGAGCAAACAGTTGTTACCCAGTGAGCCACAGCTGCTTCCTTTTAGTCATGGGGGTTCCTATCATGAGAGCTTAGTGATCCTAGCCATGTGAAGGTGAAAATACCTGAGAAGATCATAGCTTAGCAGATACCTAAGCTATCATATAAATTGTGAGGAAGAAAGCAATCAGTGGAAGCTGCTGTAGCTCAATGGGTAAAAGTCCTGTTTCCATCTTCTAGAGGTTATAGGTTCAAATCCCAGCACATGTGGTGTCATATTAAATGTATTTTGAGCTTAATAAAGCAAAAATAAAAACCCAGAGAGCTATTTAGCAGATCACATTAAGGACGTCCAAACTGTGTCTAAGTTTCGTTCATAGAACTCGGGTCTCTATGAAGCCCAAACTATGCTGAAAAGTAGACCTCCTTTACAATGCCTATAGGACCTAGTTTTATAATTGCTATGCAGCTTGTTAGCTCACTTTGTAGCACACTGGTTAAACCTACAGCCTTCTACCCTAATGTTGCTGGTTCAAATCCCAATCACTCTCTCTGATGGAAGAGAAATAAATAAAAGCATTAAACAGATCCAACTCCCAGTATCACAATTATAATGAAAAACACCACAAAATTGTCATTCTAATACCATCATAATACTAATGTTTGGACGTCTAACTCTCGCCTAAAACCTGATTCTCTAAAGAATGTCTCAAAAATTGAACGCCTAAACAGTGCTGAGCGTCGCTGAGCATGATTCTACAAAGGACACCTATCTTGGATGTCCAACTGCGCCTAACTTTAGGTGCGCTTTGCAGAATCAGGGCTTTAATGTATAACACTGCATACATCTAGCAGTGCTAGAGAATTGACAAGTAGTAGTAGTAACTTGGAGTGTACTATTAGGAGGTTCTTGCTTTAGGAAAACAGACTGGTGCTATTTCCTTAAACAAGAGGGAAGGGGACAGAAATTTACATTTATAACCATCAGTATATTGTATTCATTGTCTTGTCTTTTAGTAAAATTCACAGCCTCAGTTCTAGGGGCATTATATCTTGATATACCAGTCTTAATCACTACCTATAGGTCAGACTCAAATTGGGTACATCTTGCTTCACAGATACTAATTGTGTTATGCAGCAGATGGCTAATGCATGTCAGAATTACTTCTCCTTAGTTGTATATTGGGATTCCAGGAAAGTAAAATTTACCTGTTTTTGTGTGTTTTCTTTGTCTTACATTTTCCTGTTCTCAGCATTCTGGAACTTGATTTACAAAATCATTAATCATTTTTGAACTTGTTCAAGTAATGCTATTTATTCCCTTCCTTTCCAACATATTGATCTCCTTTGCAAGCATCTTAGTATACTTCTATAATATTTATTTTGCTTTTATCAATTCACTTCTCTTACAAGCTGCACTACGGCACTGTTAACACAAATTAGCTGAATTACGGTCTATGTTTTTTGTTCTCACAATTGCATCTGAACACAAGGGCTCTCAGTTCTCCTGTCTCTCTTAAGCAGGCTCTGCCTCTGAATTTCATCTGGCTCTAAATCTTGCTCAAGGGTTTGTTTTTTGTTGTTCTAAGACTCCAACTTGTAATTAGACCGCTGAGATTTTATGTCTAAATCAGGTCTAAATCATTCTGAATTACTTCAGGCAAAGTCCATACATAAAGTAGAATCCTGTAGCTTATCTTTTAAAACAGGGGTGTCCAACCTTTTGGCTTCCCTGGGCTGCATTGGCTGAAAAAAATGTTCCTGGGGCTGCACAAACGCGCAAACACTGCATCAAGACAGAGGAGGCAGCCGCCAAAACGGTAAATACCTGGAGGCAGCAGAGGAAAACACTGCATCGCCCTCGACCAGGGCCGTAGGTTGGACACCATTGTTTTAAAACATGTACAGCACATGCATTATCTGCTACTAATGCCAAATGAACTGTGAGATTTTGTTTGTTTGGTTTTTTTTTTTTTTTTTTGCAATAAAGATCTCTTCAAAGCCAAAGAAAATGCATTGTCTGGCAGGTCAGCACGATAAGACTTTGATTCAGCTAGTCTTTGTAACACTGGACTTTCATGCACAGACAACTCAGCCAGAGAAGCTACCATTGGTCACAAATCAGGAATCCCTAAACACAGAAAATATTTTCCTGATCACCAAACTGAATATACAATTACTATGTGCATTTCAGGGAACCCTTGATATACACAGTAGGAACTACTATCACAGACACAGCATCCAATAAGTATGGGGAAGAATTAATATCCCAGATGAGCTTCCAATATATAGAGAAAAGAGATGATGACTATGCCTCAGGTAATAATTACACCTCTCCCTTGTTCTGAGTTTACTCTGTTTGCAGGCAATAAGAAAACCTTATTGCAAAAACAGTAAATATAAGCAATAAACAATTTTTCTCTGTAGCCCTTCCATTACAAAGTCCTATCTTCTCACAACTAATAGATTTTATCTTATATAAATAAAGTATCAAAGTCTGAGCCACACTTTATAGACTAAAATATTATATATATATATGATCCTCTGCATTAATAAGAAGAAGTTAGGTAGTTATAGAACTTTCTATGGCTGATGACAACATTGTGGGAAAAAATCTGCACAGGAGAGCTGAGCAGACTTGCCCAAGGGGGCAGCAGCTGTTCCTTGGTAAGGCAGTGTTTATTGGTCCAATGCCAGCTCAAACCTTCTACCAGATGGTAAGTAGCACATGTGAACCCTAGAAAAGGGCCACAAAAGCTGAAGTTAAATGATCAGGAAACTACAATATCCAGGGATATCTGTGACTCACAGGTGTGCTACCAAAAGTAGCAGCTCAGAGATAACATGTCGCAAAATGATGAAACCTTCCACCCAATGTGCGATGGCGGCCAAAAAAGTAAACAGGATGCTAAAGGAATTGTTAAAAAGGTGATGGTTAACAAGACTAAGAATGTTATAATGCCCCTGTATCGCTCCATGGTACGACCTCATCTGGAGTATTGCATTCAATTCTGGTCTCCTTATCTCAAGAAAGATATAGTGGCGCTAGAGAATGTTCAAAGAGTGACCAAGATGATAAAGGGGATGGAACTCCTCTCGTATGAGGAAAGACTAAAATGGTTAGGGCTCTTCAGCTTGGAAAAAAGAAGGCTGAGGGGAGATATGATTGAAGTCTACAAAATCCTGAGTGGAGTAGAATGGATACAAGTGGATCGACTTTTTACTCTGTCAAAAATTACAAAGACTAGGGGTCTCTTGATGAAGTTACAGGGAAATACTTTTAAAACAATAGGAGGAAATATTTTTTCACTCAGAGAATAGTTAAGCTCTGGAACGCATTCTCAGAGGTTGTGGTAAGAGTGGATAGCGTAGCTGATTTTAAGAAAGGTTTGGACAATTTCTGGAGGAAAAGTCCATAGTCTGTTATTGAGAAAGATATAGGGGAAGCCACTGCTTGCCCTAGATCGGTAGTAGAGAATGACACGGTGAAAAAATTGGTCCCCGTCACCGCCCCGTCCCCGTCTCACCATCCTCTGCACCGCCCCGTCACCGCCATTCCCTTCACCGTCCCGTCACCGCCACTGCCACCCCATTCACCGCCCCGTCACCGTCACCGCTGCATATATAAAAGCCTCAAACGGGTACGATTTTAAATACTTTTCTTTATTTACGTATAAAGGAAACATTCTTTAAAACTTAGTTAAATATTAGTTAATAACTATACAAAAACAAACACGACATGTACTTTTAATGCTTACAATGTTAGCCTACATGGTAAGTAGACGCGGCCGCTGTACCTAATCGCGGCAAATCGTGTACCTAATCGTGTACCAAATCGTGTACCTAATCGCGGTCACTATGCTAATCGTGATTAGCATAGTGACCGCGGCTACGGCTGCAAGTCTCCCCTCCCCCCAGCGATCACGGCAGGAGGGCACCCAACCCCTCCTGTAGACCCCCCCAACGGCCCTCCCGACAATCGCAGCAGAAGGGTACCCAACCCCTCCTGCCGGTCCTCCCAATGGCCTCCCCTAAGATTGCCGGCAGGAGGGTACCCAACCTCTCCTGCTGGACCCCCCCCCCAACGAACCCTCCCACCCCGGAACCCCCTTAGTCTTACTTTCCAAGTTGGACCGGACGGCTCCTCACACGTATGGCCAGCAGGCTTGCCTCCGTCCAAATGAGGCGGGCCCGCCCCTACCCTGCCCAACCCACAGGATCCTAGGGCCTGATTGGTCTAGGCACCTAAAGCCACTCCCGCTATAGGAGGGGCCTTAGGTGCTTGGGCCAATCAGGCCCTAGGATCCTGTGGGTTAGGCAGGGGAGGGGAGGGGCGGGCCCGCCTCATTTGGACGGAGGCAGGCCTGCTGGCCAGACGAGCGAGGAGCTGTCCGGTCCAACTTGGAAAGTAAGACTAAGGGTGGTGTTTCGGGATGGCGGGGTTTGTTGGGGGAGGGTCCGGCAGGAGGGGTTGGGCACCCTCCTATTGGCGATATAGGGGGCCGTTGGGGGGGCCGGCAGGAGGGGTTGGGCACCCTCCTACCAGTGATCATAGGGGGGCTGTTGGGGAGCTGGCAGGAGGGGTTGGATATCCTCCTGCTGCGATCGTCGGGAGGGCCGTTGGGGGGGGGTTGGGGTAGGCAGGAGGGGATGGGTACCCTCCTGCCGCGATCGTTGGGGAGGGCTGGTTCTGTCGGCATGAAGGGCTGAGCACCTTCCTGCCTGCGATCGTCGGGGGGGGGGGCGGGTTCTATTGGCAGGAAGGGTTGATCTGACAAATGAGGAGCCAGTATATTGGGGGGCGGAGTCAATGCGGTAATGTGCAGGTGAAACACAGGTAAATAGCGGTTCCTAGAAGGGGGGACATTGGCCTGCGGGGACAAATCTATTCACCGTTTTTGCGGGCGGTGAAAGGATTTGTCCCCGCGTCTGCGGCGATTTGCTAATGAGGTCACCATAACCCGCAGCCAAACCGCAGCCACGCAGCGGTTCGCTGCGGGGATCGCTCCCCGTGTCATTCTCTAATCGGTAGCATGGAATATTGCTACTCCTTGGGTTTTGGCCAGGTACTAGTGACCTGGATTGGCCACCGTGAGAACAGGCTACTGGGCTTGAAGGACCATTGGTCTGACCCAGTAAGGTCATTCGTATGTTCTTAATTGCAATGATGAAGTTTCATAACAGCAATATATAATGTTAGGCAAAATGTTAAAGAAAATTTCAAAATGTGCATGCAAAGTCTTTGTATCTGCTAAGAATTTAATAATTTTTTCTGTTATTAGTCCTGTGTACCTGAACTTTGATAACAGTTTCAGTGATTGGTTGTATTGGAGGTCATCAATTCTGTCGGGACCATTCAGATGAAAACTATCAAATATGAAACCAATGTACGAGGCATCTCTGAAGCAGTATGATATTGTTCAGTTAAGGAATTCAGGAATGTTGTCTTCATTTCTGGGTCTTCAGAAACAAGAACAGGCAAGGAGTTTCAAGCCAATTTGAACCAATACACAAAACAAAACAGGTTATTTTTGATTTCTCGCATACAAGCAGAATGGAAGCTGTTAGGTCAAAAGCCGCTCTGAAGTAGCATCCATATTAATTTGGTTCTGGCCTCATATACTCACAAAATTGTTGGCCTGGCTGTCTTTGGAGAAAGGAAGAACTTTCCTACCCCTTACCTTGAAAAATGAAGTACTATGCAGAGTCAGTTCAGTGGTCTACTATGGCTAGTCTGAATTGCTTGGAAATGTCAGTCATGCCATTACAGTAAATAACAAGAAGAAAGTAAGCTTTCAGACTCTACTGCTCTGCATCGTTACCTGTTTTCGGCTGGGAGGAAAGCAGTAGAATCTGAAAGTTTACTTTCTTCTTGTTATTTACCATAATGACATGACTGCCAGAAGGGTTCCTGAAGAAGGGTTTGTGTTCCCGAAATCAAGCCTGGTCAAACCTATGAACAGTTTTATGGATACGAAGAACAACTTTTAAAACGTTCAATTCTTCAGGTTATCTCACTGATGTTTTTATGGCATGTATAATACGCAAGGCTCTACATAAGCTAAGTACAGTTCTTACTGTGAAAATATTTTTCTCTCATTCCCTTGTTGGACTGACATCACAGAGTGTTGTGTTTGTGGAAGTTTATTTTCATTATATTATTTAAATAATCACATTATCACCAAATCACTTGTGTTATGCACACATTGTGTGAAATCCTATGAAGGTGTGCGGCAGAAACAGTGAGCGGACTCTCACGTCGTTAATGTCTGGACCTCGGTAAAGCATTGAAGCTGTCGTTCCTTCTGGGACCTTGCTTCTTGGAGCTTACTATCTCACTCTGAGGACTCACTTCACTATTAATATTTTGTTATTATAGTGTTGTTCTTCAAACACAACCCCCTGTTGATATTTCATTTTCTGCATTAATATGAGACCCTTTAAACTTTTTGCCTTAAGAATGTTTTACCTACCCAACTCATTATGATCTGGAAAGCAAGAGCCTGCTTGACATACCCTCCATAAAATTTTAACACCCGGCTGAAATTTGTGAACATACAATATATATTTTTTATTGCTGCTCCAATCTTGTGGAACACTTTGACAGTTTAATGGGCAGCCAAGTTCTCTCCTTCAGAAAATATTTAAAGTACACCTATTTCATCTAGCATATGGCACAATTAATTAATTCACATTATTATGAGCAGATAGCTCATTTGGGCCCTCTTTTATCAAGCTGCAGTAGAGCGTTTTAGTGTGGGCCAGCAAGGTAAATGCTCCGACGCTTATTCAATTCCTATGAGTACCAGAGCATTTCCCTTGCAGGACCACACTAAAACACTCTACTGCAGCTTGATAAAAGGGGGTCTTACTTTTGCATTGTGGTTATAAGTAATATTTATATATGAACTTGCATTGTGAATTAATATATGTTATCTTTGATTTTTGGGTCCTTTTTACTACTGGATGCTAAACCCTTGGGGCCCCTTTTACAAAGCTGCAGTAGCGATTCTTCCACTGCAAATGCACTGAAACCCATAGGCTTTGGAACGAGGAAGGCAACAGGGGACATGGCCTCCCCCAAAGTTGGTGGTCGCTGGTTGGTGCCTACCCTCCCTCCTGTTTCCTGACATTGTACTTTAAATCTTTGAGGGAGCTGCTGCACAGCGTCAACGAGCAGGTCTGCCCCGGAACCCTTCATTCTACTTCCAGGTGCAGGCCTGCTCTTTGACGCTGCATGCTGTCCCGAAAATTTAATGTACAATGTAGGGAGGAGGTAGGGGGTGGAGTCAGAAACTGGTGATGGGCCGTGCCGCAGGATTCCGCTGTGGCTAGGACGGAGCTCCTGAGCCCACCCAAACTAAAGAGTGTTCCGCTGCCTATGCTGAAACCCACAGAAATTGAATTGGCTTTGGTGTATTTGCTGCAGGGGAATCACTACCATAGCTCTGTAAAAGGGGCTTTTAATGCACAGTTAGCTTCCAATAACAGGCTATTGTAGAAAACAATTAAGAGGTTGTGTAATAGTTTACTCACACCAACAACAGGTGCATCTACAGATGCCACAATCCAACACTAAACCAAACTAAAGAACACCTGGTAATAAGAAAGGGAGAAAAGACCTCAGAGACCTTTAATGATCAAAAACAATGCATTAAAGTTCTTGACTTCAACAGGTCATGTCTCAATTATTGGTCAGAATCCCCCCCCCCCCAAAATATGAACTTTTTAAATTTCAAACACTAAATTCCAAACACTTATTGCTTCTAGACAGCGCCACAATTCAAAGTTTAAAGTCAGCACTTATCTGCAGGGCAGGATTAATTCGTCGAGGGCCCCTGCCCCGCCCCACCCCAACATGTGCCCAGGCGGAAACAGGAAGCTACATCAGAGGGAAGCTTTGGGCAAGCAGCACCGCTTGCAAAATTACAGTTCCCGTTGCCTTTCTTACCTGCGCTGCTTGCTTGTCTTACTTTCCATCAATGGGAGGGGGCCGTGTTGCCGATTGGGGGGCCTGCGCTGCCGATCAGGGGGCCCGTGTTGCCGATCAGGGGGCCCGTGTTGCTGATCGGGAGGAAGGGCGCATGTTGCTGATCATGATTGAGACTTTTAAGTACGTCACAGGTCGTGTCGAGGTAGAAAACGATATATTCCTTCCCAAGGGACCCTCGGTCACAAGGGGGCACCCGCTCAAACTCAGGGGAGGGAAATTTAGAGGTGACATCAGGAAGTATTTCTTCACAGAAAGAGTGGTGGATCACTGGAACAAACTTCCGACGCAGGTAATCAAGGCCACAAGCGTGCTCGACTTTAAGAATAAATGGGACATCCACGTGGGATCCCTACGTGGGTCGAGCAGCACTCAGACTTAATGGGGTGGGTCAGTAGAGTGGGCAGACTTGATGGGCTGTAGCCCTTTTCTGCCGTCACCTTTCTATGTTTCTATGTTTCTATGTTTCTAATGCTGGAGGGGCCCATCGCTGTTTGGAAAAAACAATGTTGATTCTCTCCTTCATCGGGCCCCCCTGACTATTTTGGGCCCTAGGCATGTGCCTACTTGGCCTATTGGTTAATCCTGCCCTGCTTATCTGTGTTTGTAGAACAATGCCATGCTTAAACACCAGCAGTACTCCTTCGCACCCTCTGTTTCACCAGTGAGTGCCATTTTTGTGACTGAATCTTTTCTCACAAGCAATTCAGCAATTAACCCCTGATGAAGCCTCAACATCTGGTGATACAGGCTCTTCCCTGGCCAATTAAAATGTCCCGGCAATTAGGACATTTAGGCATTTTTTTGGGACATTTTAGTTTTTTGATTATGCCCCTATTAGTGTACTGATAGACAAAAACAAAAGTATACTGATAGAGAAAAAACAAACATACTTAGCATACTAATAGAAAAAAAGTCAATGGGTCTGTATGCAAGAGCTAGTTCATAAAAATGGCTATATATAAAAGGCTTAAAATTCTGCAAAAAAATGACGTTGGCAAAATATATAAAAAGAGAGTTTACTCAGAAGAATCTACTTATATAGATATCAATCATTGTCTACTCAAGACTATAAGGCTTGCTGCTATACTGAAGAAAATCTTGAGCACAGGCTGATGGGGTACCAAATAGCTGTTGAATATCCCCCTCATAGGAGAGTAAATATTTAGAAACATCCAATGTTTGGCAACTATTTTCAAAATGGAAGTTAAATCTCCATAGATAAGTTGAATCATAAGAGCATAAGAATTACCATACTGGGCCAGACCAAAGGTCCATCACGCTCAGTATCATGTTTTCAACAGTGGCCAACCCAGGTCCCAAGTACCTAGCTAGATCCCAAGTAGTAAAACAGATTTTATGCTGCTTATCCTAAGAACAAGCAGTGGATTTCCTCAAGCCATCTCAATAATGGCCTATGGACTTCTCTTTTAGGAAATTATCCAAACCTTTGTTAAACTGCACTAAGCTAACTGATTTCACCATATTCTCCAGCAACGAATTCCAGAGTTTAATTACACATTGTTTGAAGAAATATTTTCTCCGGTTTTAAATCTACTGCTTGGTAGCTTCATTGCATGTCCCCTAGTCCTAGTATTTTTGGAAAGAGTGAACAAGCGATTCACATCTACCCTTTCTACTCCACCCAGCATCACATAGCTATAGCTCAGGTTCCTTTCACTTGCTCACATTAAACATCATCTGCCATTTTAATACCCAGGCTTCCAGTCTCACAAGGTCTTCTTCCAATTTTTCACAATTCTCTTGCAATTTAACAACTTTGAATAACTTGTGTCATCAGTAAATTTAATTATCTCACTAGTTATTCCCATCTCTAGATAATTGATAAATATGTTAAAAAAACAGCGGTCCCAGCACAGACCTCTGGGGAACCCCAATATTTACCCTTCTCCATTGAGAATATTGACCATTTAAGACCATTCTCTGTTTCTGTCTTTCAACCAGTTTTCAATCCATAAAAGGACATTACCTCCTATCCCATGACTTTCTAATTTCCTCAGAAGTCTTTCATGAGGTACTTTATCAGATGCCTTTTGAAAATCCAAATACACAATATCAACATGTTCATTCTTCAAGCTTTCGAAAACTACAAGAGGGCATTTGGAAAAATTAAAAGAGGACAGATTCAGAACCAATGCTAAGAAGTTCTTCTTCACCCAATGGGTGGTGGACACCTGGAATGCGCTTCCAGATGGCGTGATAGGACAGGGTATGGTATACTGGAGTTCAAGAAGGGATTGGACAATTTCCTGAAGGAAAAGGGGATAGAAGGGTGTAGATAGAGGGTTACTAAAAGGTCCTGGACCTGATGGGCCGCCGCGTGAGCGGACTGCTGGGCATGATGGACCCCTGGTCTGACCCAGCAGAGGCACTGCTTATGTTCTTATGCTCTTATTCACCCCTTCAAAGCCATGCAGTAGATTGATGAGGCAAGATTTCCCTTGACTAAAACCATGTTGGCTTTCTTTCATTAATCCATGATTTTGTATATGTTCTATCATTTTTGTTCTTTATAATAGTCTTTACTATTTTGCCCAGCACTGACGTCAGACTCACCAGTCTATAATTTCCTGGATCACCTCTGGAACCCTTTCTAAAAATTGATGTCAAGTTGGTTACCCTCCAGTCTTCTGGTACTAGGCTGTTTTTTTAAAGAAAAATTACAAATTACTAACAATAGCTCTGCAAGTTCATTTTTCAAACCTCTATGCCAATTTCACAATATCCATACTGAATAAATAAAATCACCCTGGTTCCCCAAACCTGTTGTGGACTTGGACCACCCCGAAAACCAATTAAAATTTTAGGATATCTACTGTACACTGAATATGTGTGAGATAAATATCTGCATGTGCTAGGTTTCCAATGTATGAACATCTATCTCATGCATATTCAGTCACAGTGTGCATATTCACACTGGCTATGGAGCAATAGAATGGATTTGGGAAGACCTGCTTTAAGTCACCAAAGTGAGCAGTCTCAAAATGAAGTAAGATAGATGTAGGAAAATGCCTGAAAAATTCTGGAAATATATCGCACCAATTTAAGCAATTTCATGCTTGACTTTCTGTGTAAGTTAGTAATAATGTTAATAGTAATAGTTAGTAGTAAGAGAAATATTCTATGCATGCCCCAGAATATCTGAACTGCATTTGAGAAATGGGCCTTACTCAGTACATAATCCCTTATAAAGCAGTGTTTGATTTTTAGTTTTTTGTCTTTCATCACTCTTTATTCTTAATTTACTCTTTGTAAACGTTTTGTAATTTTTTGTAAACCGCTTTGAATCCGGTTGAAGATATAGCAGTATATAAGACACCATTAGCATTAGCATAATATATATTTTTTTCTGTTATAGTCTGTATTTTTGCTGCAGAATAAAGTGTTTTACAATAATTAGTATTTGTTTCTCAGTTCTGCTTCACTGAAATTACGTGTAATGAAATAAAAAACAATGTGGTATATTAGCCTTTACCACACTTTATATCTGTTGTCATGGTGCTTTTCAGACAAAAGATTTTAGGAACTGTCATCGTCTAACTTACTGCAGCTCATCCATCAAAGTAGGAGCTCTGGTTTGAAGTCTGTAGATTACAAAAAAAATTTGCATATTATTTTGCTGTCGGTTTTTTTTTCTGAATAATAGCCAATAACTTCCTTCCTCCCATGGAATTCTGTGCAGAAGTATACCCAGAAAGATGGCTGCTACACAGAATTCCATGGGAGGTCGTTTCTCTAGAAACTTCCCTTGTTTCAATGTTAGAATGTTGATTACCATCATCAAGCTGTAATACTTCAGATCACTGCTATAAAATGGCCTGCAATTTCCTTTCTGTGTGAATGCTTCAGAAAATAGCCCCATTCAAGAGTGGCTGTTGTACTTCTGGGAGCAAAACATTTGGACATAGACTGGCTTCTGTATAACACAATATAATAAGCATTGTTAATATGTGTCCATTCATTATTGTTTATTGAGAATTTGCTTGCATTGAATTGATTATTAAAAATTTCATATGTCATTGTTTACCCTCATTATAATTCTTATGGTGACATTATTATTAGTAGTAGAAGTAGCAGTTTTATTTCCCAGGAAGCCCCAGAATAATTTTTTAATTTGATCCAGCTTATGAGGCTGGAATACAAGGCAGTGATATAAAAGAAAGCACTTAGGGAAACAAAGAGTGCTTTAACCCACTGTTTCCCAGCTCGGTCCAGGAGTACCCCCTTGTCAGTCTGGTTTTCAGGATATCCACAATGAATATGCATAAACTTGATTTGCATGCACTGCCTTCTTTAAATGCAAATTTCTTTCATGCACATTCATTATGGATATCCTGAAAACCTGACTAGCAAGGGGGTATTCCAGCACTGAATTGGGAAACACTTCTATAACCAATAGAGAAGAAACCTAAAAAAAATTGTACAATCAAAAGCATGCTTAAATCCAGAGGACAGAATTGGAGTTGAATTTTTCCAGGTATTGTTATATGGATATTCAAACAGATATTCATATATCTTAATCGCTGAATATTTGCAGCTCAGAGATACAGATTTATTATCCACATGCCATTCCTTGTTCCAAGATATTGAGAAAGGGAGGCCGTCTAAAGTGCAGCAAATTAGGTGCATAAATTGTGCATATTTTATATACTGTCAGACAATCATTATAATCATTGCATAGAGGCTTAATGGACTACCAAATCTAGAAAATCATTTCTCAGAGAGTTAATATTTTCACCTGTGTAGTATCATTATTGGTCTTATCATTATAAATCTGCTGTTATTAACTTTCAAAGTAATGCATTTGTGTATATATTTCAAGCATCAAACCAATGCATAAAGGGCTGGATCCAGTAAATGGCACCCAAACTTATGCATCATTATAATCTGTGCTAAGTGCCAATTCTATAAAGATCACTTAGGCCCAGATTCTGTAACTGGCACCGAGGTCAGTGACCACCTTAAAAGCGGTTGCTGATTGTGTGTCAGTCACACGATGGCACCAGGTACAGAATTGCATCACTGAAGCCATCTGCACAGTGCGCAGCAGCCTTGAAAAAAGCCAACAGGATGCTGGGCATCATAAAGAGGGGCATAACAACCAGGACGCGGGAAGTCATCATGCCATTGTATCGAGCGATGGTGCGTCCACATCTGGAATACTGCGTTCAATATTGGTCGCCGTACCTCAAGAAGGACATGGCGGTACTTGAGAGAGTCCAAAGGAGAGCAACGAAACTGGTAAGAGGGCTGGAACACTGCCCATACGCCGAGAGGTTGGATAGGCTGGGGCTCTTCTCTCTGGAAAAAAGGAGGCTCAGGGGAGATATGATAGAGACCTTCAAGATCATGAGGGGCATAGAGAAGGTGGATAGGGACAGATTCTTCAGGCTGAAGGGGTCAACAGGCACGAGGGGGCATTCGGAGAAACTGAAGGGAGATAGGTTCAGAACAAATGCAAGGAAGTTTTTTTTCACCCAAAGGGTCGTGGACACTTGGAATGCGCTACCGGAGGAAGTGATCAGGCAGAGTACGGTACAAGGATTCAAACAGGGATTAGACAGATTCCTGAGGGATAGGGGGATCGTGGGATACTGAGAGAGGTTCTGGGATGTAACACAGGTATAGAAAGCTAACCAGGTAATAAGTATAGAAATCCAACCAGGTCGTACATGTGCAAGACCGGAGGGTTAGGACTTCGATGGGAAGATAGGACTCAATGGGAAACCAAGGTGGCAAGGGGGCCCCTTCTGATGACTCAGACAGGCCGTGACCTGTTCGGGCCGCCGCGGGAGCGGACTGCTGGGCGGGATGGACCTATGGTCTGACCCGGCGGAGGCACTGCTTATGTTCTTATGTTCTTATCTCTGGCAAAGATAGGCACCGGAAACGTAGGACAGGGTTTTCCTGGCCTACATTTCCGGTGCCTACCTATGGTGTCAATCATGCCTACAGAGACGCTTTAGGCTGCCCAATACCACTTCCAGTGCTAGCCATGCCACAGTGATGTTTGGCAGCCTAAAGAGCCTCTGTAGGTGCGATTCCAATTCTGATTTTTTTAGGTGCCGGTAGGCACGTTAAAAACATCATATGAATGGTATTTTTAATTGAGTTTGGGCACCTAACGGTGTCAGTTTGAGAATCCAGGCTTTAGTGCTACGTGATCTTTATAGACTAGCACTTACTATAGAGTGGAATTCCACACCCAACTATAGGCAAGAGCTCACCTGCTAAACATAAGAACATAAGAAATGCCCTCACCGAATCAGACCTTTGGTCCATCCAGTTCGGTGACCCGCACATGCGGAGGCCAATCTAGGTGTTCCTTGATGGAGACCTAGGTGTTCCCTTATGATGACCATATTTAGCCGTATCCCTCAATGTGATTTGCAAGGAGGTGTGCATCCAACTTGCACTTGAATCCCATAATGGAGGTTTCCATCACAACCTCCTCCGGGAGAGCATTCCAAACGTCCACCACTCGCTGTGTGAAACAGAACTTCCTGACATTCGTCCTGGGCCTGTCGCCCCTCAATTTCAGCCCGTGCCCTCATTTGTCCGAGTCTCATTTGTCCTCACAACAAACTGATAGCAGTGGGATGCGCAAATCCAAGTATTTTGTAACATCATGACTAAAATCTGGGCATGCCCTGACCTGACCATGCCTCCATCCCCTTTTGCGTTGCTTGCTATGAAATTTAGGCACAGATGTTATTGAATAGCGACTATGGCAGATGTGCGTGCAAATCCAAATGGGTGCTAATTAAATGGCAATTAACTTATATAAACCCCAAATATTGATTGTTAGCACCCAGGGGCAAATTCTATAAGAAGCGGCCAAAAGTTAGGCGCCGTTATAGGCACCATTCAGCGCGATTCAAGCACAATTGGGTGCTGTTTAGTGAATCACGCTGAGCGGCACCTATTTTGGAGGTGCCCAGTAAATAGGCCAGCTCTAGGAACAACTAAAAGTTAGGCGCCCATGCGAGCGCTTAAGCACGCTCAAGAGCAGTGATTCTATAAGAAGGCGCCTAACAGGTAGCCACGCCCATGCCTAACATGCATAGCGCCTATTTTTATGAAGGCCGCCTACATTTTTAGAGGTGTCTTGTTACAGAATCGCGCTTTCTTGATAGATGCCTATGTTTCAATCAGTGCTGATTAAAAAACTTCATTGAGCTTGTTCAATTTAAATAGGTGCCTATCTAGTTAGGCATCTCCGAAATAGGTGCCTAATTTTAGGCACTGGTTACAGAATTTGGGCCTTAGTGCCCAAATATGGGTAACCTATATAGGATCTTGGGGAAAATATTATCTTGCTGAAATGTCAGCCTGAGTGCGATTACGCTTAATTACTCCGACCAGTAATTTATCAAATTGAATATAAAATTCTGATAATTATCCATCAAGTGGTTTATGCTGTAGTGCTCGGTATTTGACTCATAAACTTTGAATATTTGTCAACACATCTTTGGGATCTATTGAATCAGTGAAGGAGATATACTATATGAAAACATGCCCCCCTCCTTTATTAACGTGCAGTGCGGGTTTTTGCACTAGCAGCGGCGGCAACTGCTCCGGCACTCATAGGAATTCTAGGAGCGTCACAACAGTTCCCGCTGCTGCCGGCGCTAAAACCAGTGCTACACGTCTCAGTGGCTCAGTGCTCTACCGGATTCCTTGAGATTATGCAATAATGTGAAATCTTTTTAAAAGTTGCTGAAAAATTTGTTTTTTTTAGAGCATTTTACTAGAGTGGAGGTTCCTTGGAGTGGATGTGATAAACTGTAAATCAGTTTTTCCTGTTTAGAGAAACTGATAGTTCTGTACTGTTTGTGATAATGTTTCATTGTAATCCGCTTAGGCATTAAGCGGAATAGAAATTTTTAAAATAAATAAATAAAATGAAAAAAAATAAATATCATGTTTGAAAACATATTTGCTGATTTTAACCCTGTTGTCCATTATTAATTCTATTCCAATAGAAATACACGTCATCAGCCTGTTTTGGACTTACATGACACTGGGTATCCAATCAGAACACACGTCTAAGAGCAACTTAGGGGCAATCAGAATAATTCTGTTTCCAATTTTAAACCACCCAGGGAAGCTGTACCAAGTGCATATTCCAACATTATTCTCTAAAATGTTCTCTAAATGCCAGTTAGTAGAGCAAGATAGATGAAAATGCTGTGGCACACGGATTCCAATTTAAGTTTCGGGGAGGGGGAGAGGAGGAAGCAAGCAAAAGATTCTATTAAGAGGATCAGATGGAGCAAGCAGGAGAATACAGAATTAGAAAGTAATGATGATTGCCTGGAGGGCCTGGTAAATGGGAGGACATTTTCTACCCTAGATCGGTTTTACAGCCGTGTTTTGTACTAATTCAGGGTCAGCTCAGCATAAAGAGAATTATAATAGTTGATTACCAGTGTGCATAATTCATTTGATCTTTGAGGAACATATTTTTCTGAAAGCAAAAAGGTCTTTTTGATTAAAGCTGATACCTGTGGTCCAATTGTGAGTTGACTTTCTTGCTAAACACCTGACTTCTTTGATTGTTATAGAGATGCCAAAAATGAATGGACCCAAGTCACCATGGGTTTTTGGGTGGGTTTTTTTGTGGAAATCCTTATGGCTTTGAATAAATGGATTTAGCTATAAATGCAAAAAAGGGCATCTGGACTTTATGTAGAAAATGGAATGTTCACATTGCCTTGGTATT
The DNA here is from genome assembly GCF_902459505.1 of Geotrypetes seraphini. Lineage (NCBI taxonomy): Eukaryota > Metazoa > Chordata > Amphibia > Gymnophiona > Dermophiidae > Geotrypetes > Geotrypetes seraphini. Next base: position 306,912,865 of record NC_047086.1, on the reverse strand, counting down.
TTACAAAAGGTCCTGTTGAACATGGAGTCTTTTGTAAAATACAAATAAAGATAGCAGCAAATATACTTGAATTACATGTACAGTACATGTATTTGCTGGCATCATTTGGCAGCTTCCATATCTTATACATATGTATAGCCTCATTTTCATAATACATATATATGACAGCAGTTAACTAGCGAAGCTTTCAAAGGGTTCCCCCCCCTTTTTTTTTACCTTTTGAGGCAGAAAACAATAGAAGATTAAAGATAAATTGCTCCTTTAATTTCTTGTCTGCGGCGCTTGTGAAAATGAGCTAGTGCAAAAGCTGATATGAAAATGTGTTTAAATATATGTGTATTCCGTTTCTAAAGTGGGAAATACATGTATAAATTTTCAGTCCACTTAAATCACACCTCCTTGAAATTTTCAGTATCCCTGACATCTTCAAGATATTTCCCTCCAAATGCTAGTTTTTCCATATATCTGTGAATTGGTTGGCCATTCATAGATGGAAAAACAAATTGGTTAATTTTACAAGTAGCTCATGAATGTTTTATTAACAAAAATCGCTCAGCCACATATGATGGTGCCAATCCGCAAAACACTTTATAAAGCATTCATACAGATTTAAACATAATTCTAGCTTGAATGGATAGCCAGTGAAGTTTCAAAAATATTCAGTTACATGATCATAAAAAACATATCATCCGAATTGCAGTGCTTTGTGCTGCCTGTTATTGTTTAGATATTGAGGGCAACCCAAATACATGAGAAAATAAGAAAAGCCTTACTGGGTCAGACCAATGGTCCATCAAGCCCAGTAGCCCATTCTCATGGTGGTCAATCCAGGTCACTAGTACCTGGCCAAAACCCAAGGAGTAGCAATATTCCATGCTACTGATCCAAGGCAAGCAGTGGCTTCCCCCATATCTTTCTCAATAACAGACTATGGACTTTTTCTTAAGGAAATTGTCCAAACCTTTCTTAAAACCAGCTACGCTATCTGCTCTTACCATAACTTCTGGCAATGCATTCCAGAGTTTAATTATTCTCTGAGTGAAAAAATTTTTTCCTCCAATTGTTTTTAAAAGTATTTCCCTTTAACGTCATCGAGTATCCTCTAGTCTGTGTAATTTTTGACCACAGAAATGTCCAAGTTAAAAACTTCCAAATCCAGTTCATTCGGATGTTTGAGTGGCCATCATTGTGATGGACTGGCCACACAGACATGAACAGAGCAGTGGGACTGTTATGAATTTCATTTAAAGGGTGCCAGAAATACATCTCACTATAACCCTCTTATAATTTATGGTAAACCCTCCAAAACTCTCCCCAAACCTAGTATACCCACCTATCTACCACCCCAATAGCCTTTAAGGCTACAGGTGGCACCTATTTGGCAGTATAGTAGTGTTTTCATGGCCTCACACTTTCCACCATAAATGTAGTGGTTAGAGTTGCTTATGGGCCTGAGTCCTCTCTATGGTTCACTGGTTGCCGAGGATTTGGAATTACCATTCTATTTGAATCTAATGACAAAAGAATAATGCACATTCCTGATGCTTACAACTTAGCAGCTGCCTATAACATTATCCTTCTGAGAATATTTTGCTTTTCAGGGCTTATAATGGTGCCAACAATAAGTGAATATTTTTGAAGGTTGCAACATAGAATTATTAAAAGATGATACTGAATATAAGGTTTCAAGCTTAGACTCATTTTTTTTTGCTGTGCCTATGTGAAAAATACTATGAGGTAAAATTACAGCACATAATTTTATGCAATATGGAAAATTTTTTATAAATGGCACTGAAACCGGAGTGCCCAAAAATTTAGCATTAGGCCCTGATTCTATAAACGGCGCCTAAAATGTAGGAGTGCACATGTCAATCATAAGTTATGTGCCATTTATAGAATCACATCTTAGGCACTCGTAGGCATTGAAACATTAGGCACACTATTTATGACAGGATTTTTTGGCATACATGAGCCTATTGACACCCAAGTCAAAACATGCCCATAATTCACCCCCTAAACACAAAATATGACCATGATCACCCCGTCACCAAGCCTACTTTCTGAAAAGTGCCATGGAGTAAGCACCTACCTCAAAGTGGTAGGTGCCTAACATCTAATTAATTGTTATTTAAGTGCAATTTAATTGCAATTTTCAATTAACACTGATTAGGCTTTATAAAGAATTAACCCCCCCCACACCCCTTTTTACAAAACTGTAGCGTGGTTTTTAGCACCAACCATGGCAATAATAGCTCTGACGCTCATAGAATTCCTATGAGTGTTAGAGCTATTACCACCACGGTGGTGCTAAAAATCACGCTACGGTTTTATAAAAAGGGGTGAGGGGGTAAGTTAGGCACCTACATCGGCGACCAGTGCCATTCTAGGCGTCTAACTTTAGGCATCTTTTATAGAATCAGGAACTAAGTGCCATTCTATAAAGGATGTGTAGCTTATATAGAACAGCGTTTAGTCACGGATTCCATGCCTACATTTTGGACACTGGATTTACACCTGCTGAAACCAGGTGTAAAAGCTGGTGACCAGGTTAGGCATGCTTAGGACAAATTCTATAATTCTTAACTTTTTGGAACACCCCTGACATGCCCCCTCCCCCCACCAGCTATACCCCCTTTTTAGATGTGCGCCACTCAAGTGGAGAAGGCTTCATCTAAAGCACGGCAGATGATAGGTTGTATCAAGAGAAGCTTCGTCAACAGGAAGCCTGAAGTCATGATGCCATTGTACAGAGCCATGGTGAGACCTCATCTGGAATACTGTGTGCAATTCTGGAGGCCACATTACTGTAAGGATGTGCTCAGAATTGAATCGGTTCAGCGGATGGCCACCAGGATGGTCTCGGGGCTAAAGGGTCTCCCATACGAAGAAAGACTGAGCAAATTGCAGCTCTACACTCTTGAAGAGCGTAGGGAGAGGGGAGACATGATTGAGACATTTAAGTACATCACAGGATGGGTCGAGGGGGAAGATGATATCTTTCTTCTCAAGGGACCCTCGACCACAAGAGGACATCCGCTCAAACTCAGGGGAGGGAAGTTTCGTGGGGATGCCAGGAAGTACTTCTTCACGGAGAGAGTGATTGAGCATTGGAACAAGCTTCCAGTGCAGGTGGTCGAGGCACGCAGCATCCCAGACTTCAAGAACAAATGGGATACCTATGTGGGATCCCTACGAGGGTCATGCCAAGGGATAGGGTCACTAGGGTATGGACTTGAATAAGCGGGTCAGTAGAGTGACAGTATAATTACAATTATACTTAGGGGGTCAGTAGACTTAAGAGGGTGGGTAAATAGTGTGGGCAGACTTGATGGGCTGTAGCCCTTATCTGCCGTCATCTTTCTATGTTTCTATGTTTCTAATCCTTATAGAATAGCGTTTAGCCAGATGCACACGCAGCATCTAATCAAAACCAATTAACTGTAATAATTGATTGTTAATGCCCAATTATTGGTGGTTAAGGGCTCATTAATCAATCAAGTTACACACGCATTTTGGACGCGGTCCCAAATTTCAGCGCCCAACTTTGAGTGGGAAATATAGAAACTGGCAGTGATTGTGTAGGCGTGCTTTTAGTCAGAATTTGGATGGAGCATGGGTGGAGTCAGAATTTACTTGCATACCTCATAAAACACTTGTCCGTGTATATATATGCACTAACATTTCCACTTGCTTTGAGCAAGCATAAATCTCTGTGGCTTAAATCTAGCCATAAGGTTTGCCAGTTTACTCCTAGTATTTCATAAAGACACCCAAAACATAAAAGAACAAGAGGGCATTCGGAAAAGTTGGAAGGAGACAGATTCAGAACGAATGGTAGGAAGTTTTTCTTTACCCAGCGTGTGGTGGACACCTGAAATGCACTTCCAGAGGACGTAATAGGACAGAGTACGGTACTGGAGTTCAAGAAAGGATTGGACAATTTCCTGCTAGAAAAAGGGATAGAGGGGTATAGATAAAGGGCTACTGCACAGGTCCTGGACCTGTTGGACCGCCGCGTGAGCGGACTGCTGGGCACGATGGACCTCGGGTCTGACCCAGTGGAGGCATTGCTTATGTTCTTATGTTCTTAGGAGTATAGTTATCAGTGTGGGCTACTGTTTTGTTACCACTAACGTGCTGTTGTAGCACAAGTCCCATTTTATGCACTTATTGGATACTTTGAAAACTACACTTGTTTGTGGCATTTGAAGGGGTAAACTGCCTAGTCCCCATTTTTGGAATATATTATCAATGGATATATATGATTGTATTATGCAACTGAGATTTTGGCTTTTATAAAGGCCATTATTGATTTGATACTGGCATCTCTGTGCTTGAGCAGTCTTGTAGCCATGCAAATGTTATATCCCTCCTGAGGAAGCATCTTTTTTGTAAAACTTGAGTAGAGGGAATGCAATGGTTATAGAGATGCACAAGTGGTAATACAATATTTGTTGGAACCGGAGAAGCATAGAGTTGCATATGAAGGAACACCCGCTCCAGTGTACTGTATAGCTAAGTGAAATTGTTTCAAACTTCATTGCCATTATTAAGAACAGTAGGAGCGGTCAGGGACCGATAAGAAACTATGATGATCCCTTGTACAACCTCTGCTTAATATCACTATTAGAGCATTTAGGTTGTTGGTCTGAGCACTTATCACTCTAATTTATGTATTTTTAATTGTTTATGTGAGGAAGGTGGCTATGAGATCAAGTACTGAATGAGTGTATCCTGTGTTGGTTGAGCACTTAAGCATTATCACAGGAAAGTTTATCAGTTGGGCTTCAAAATTTATTAAGAAGTTTTATAAAAATCAAACATACCTGCCCTGGAGACAAAATTACATTAGTAAAACTTCCATTTGTAAAATGACGTCGTAATTGCATGCCAAAACATACATAAAATGGTAGAGTACATTATTACAAAAATGTTCTGAAATTTTTTTAACAATAGTGCTTAATAATTCCAACATTATTTTTTCTAATTTTCATCTCTCCTAGCTTCCCTTTGCTGAAGGCTTATACCATTTTTATCACCCTGGCATTCCAAAGGCAAGGGAAAAAAGAAGTGTTCCGCATAAGCAGCACTTGGGAAGAGATCCAAGGGTAAGCTTCTTCTAAGATTTTTGCATCATGTATTGATTGTTTCCATAGCGACCAATTTTTATAGTGAAGAAAAGTATCATATAACCATCCTGCCATAGTTAATTTTGGGCTCCTTTTACTAAGAACATTTTACCACAGTTCGGTGAGGTAAATGCTCTTATTCTGCTTAGTAAAACCCAGCATTTTATTATAAACTGCTTAGATCTGTAATATGCTTAAGCGGTATATCAAATGTTAATAAAACCTAAACTTTTATGTTGGCCTCTACAAATGACATGGAGAATTGTCCACGCATGTTCTCTGTTGTTGGTCCAATTATATGGAATAATCTCATAGAACCACACAATTTCATCTTAGTATCTTCTCTTAGAAAGCAGTGAAAAACTTACTTGTTTTACCAGGCTTTTCCAAGATGATATTCATGGTCCCTAGTTTGGTGAGGCAAAGGGGGGGGGGGTGTTAATATGCTGCATGTTACTTAAATTGTGGTAGTTGATTTTGTTTTATGAATGTATGCAACTGTTTATTTCTTGTGTGTATTTATGGTTTTAATTTATGGATGTTTTACTGTGGCCCAATTATTTATTTTTTTATTTATTGGGATTAATTAACCACCTTTATGAAGAGATTCACCCAAAGCAGTGTACAGCAGGTATATTCAATTTTGTTAACAGTATAACAGTAGTAAAAAGACCAGATATAAATTTAAATACAGTGAATGAGGTAAAGTTAAAATCAGTAAACTGAAACTTAATAATAGGACTACCATGAAGTAGTTTAAAAAATATACTTAACAGCACTAAAATTCAAATAGGAGAGATCTAATGCATACTAAAAGGGAGATATAATACTTATGCAGTATCTAATAAACACAAATCAGAACATTCAAATAACATAAATATGATACTAACAGGGAAATTCTAAAACCAGTGCCTATGGGAGGGACCTTAGATGCCTGGGCCAATCAAAGTCTTAGGCCCCTCCTGGTGCATCCCAGGAAGGGGAAGGCCCACCATTTTGAAGAGACAGGCCTACCAACAGGAGAGAGTTGGCATCCCTCCTGCCGGTTTTCCATCCAAAGGTACAAAGCGGGTGTGGAGGGGTATCTGGGGATGTTGGGGTGTTGGGGTGTTGGGGGGGATCGGTCGGTGGGTGGGTGGTGGGAGGGAGGGAGAGAGTAATTAAGGATCTCCCTGTGGGTTCAGCTAATCACAGCAGAGGAATCCACAATCAGCTGAGCCGCCAGGACTCCCTGAAGTTGCAGTTTTGGGAAGACTTGCCACCTCAGTTGATCGGGGATTCTCCTGCTGTGATCAGCTGATGGCAAGCTGTGGACTGTTTTCAGGATCCCCCGGAAAAGATAGGTGCCGGAAATGTAGGCCAGGGTTATCCATGCCTACATTTCCGGTGTTTATCTTTGCTTGAATCGTGGCTACATAAGTGCTTGAGTCACGATTTTCTGGTGCTGTCACATGGTTGACATGCGATCAGCGACCGCATTTAAGGTGGCTGGCAGCATGGGCGTTGGTCGGAGAATTTGGGTGTAAATGCTTTTCTGTAATACAAGTTATGCTATAGCCAAGGGGTCAAGTGCAGATATTAGATGGGGACAAGATGGGTGGTACAGAGTGCGCTAGGATAAACAGATGGGAGGCTAAACTCAAGGCAAATTGTTTATACAATTAAACAAGGTATAAGGAACTGATTTAGTTAGTTTGTGTGGCAAGCTAGTCCTGGTGCAGAATGAGTGTATAGTCAATCACGCTATGTATTAAAGGCTTGGGTGAAGAGCCAGGCTTTCACCTGCTTCCTGAAGTAGAGATAGTCTGGAGTTATATGTAGTCCCTCTGAGAGTAAATTCCGGAGCATGGGGCTACTCCTAAGAAGGCTCGCTGGAGGGTATCACATCGGATAATACAATATATATATGTGATAAATATCTAGATCCATCTATTTTTATAAATGCATACCCCCCCCCCCCACTCCCAATCGATATTCAGGGATATTTAACTGGACAGGAAAGGTTCCCCAAAGAACAAAAACTAAAACTGCAGTGATAGTATACAGGACACCAAGGGGCTCATAATCAAAACAAAAAAACATCTAAAAAATGGCCTAAATCGGTACTTGGACGATCAAAAAGCCAGATTGTCCAAGTACCGATAATCAAAGCTGGTTTTAGACGTATCTAAAACCAGCTTAGGCCTTTCCTCTGCCTATAAAAATGCATAGAGCGAAAAGAGGTGTTTTTAGAAGAGGGGAAAGGGCAGGAGGTGGGACGACCTAGACATGGTCATACAGCAGGTATAACCAAAACTATTAACAGGTTGCCTAGTCAGCACTTATACGTTTTGACTTAGACCAAGTAAAAAACAGGTATAAGTGCTGAAATCAGCTCAGCTGAGCAAACATGAAAGCTGCACCAGTTAGAAGCTTTCACGTTTGCTCAGCTGTTCACTGCTGATTCCATTTTGGATATACATAGTAGATGACGGCAGATAAAGACCCGAATGGTTCATCCAGTCTGCCCAACCTGATTCAATTTAAATATATATATTTTTTTCTTCTTAGCTATTTCTGGACAAGAATCCAAAGCTTTACCCGGTACTGTCCTTGGGTTCCAACTGCCGAAATCTTTGTTAAGACTTACTCCAGCCCATCTACACCCTCCCAGCCATTGAAGCCCTCCCCTGCCCATCCTCCACCAAACGGCCATACACAGACACAGACCGTGCAAGTCTGCCCAGTAACTGGCCTAGTTCAATATTTAATATTATTTTCTGATTCTAAATCTTCTGTGTTTATCCCACGCTTCTTTGAACTCAGTCACAGTTTTACTCTCCACCACCTCTCTCGGGAGCGCATTCCAGGCATCCACTATTTAATGCCAGTTTCCGGATATGGCCTGGCATTAATAGTCAGCACTGGTGGCAACAGCTTACTGCGCTGTCTGCTGCTGACTGAAAATCAAGCCCACAGCATATTAATACATTGAGAGATAGGGGGATGGGCTGCCATTTGCAACACACACAAAATCCCCTCCAAAGTAGGAGTGGTACACAAAGATCTTTCAACTGCAACAAAAAGAGAGCACCAGAAGGGGACAATGGGGCACTCTAATAACACTAGGAGGTATCTATAATAATACAACCCTAAGCGCGCATGCGCACTCTCACTTGCGTGTTCCGTTTTCCGTGATCAGTAGGTCTCTGACAGGTAGATGTGCGTATGCGCGCCTAGGGTTCTGTTTTCCTGTAACGTAGTTCGTCGTCGACGCCCCCCCCCCGGCACACCTGAACCCTTGTTGACCCTCCCACCCAACCCTCCCACCGCGAGATGACCACAAACTTCCCGGCTCCAACAGCGTCCGCAGCACTCCAAACACACTGCCTCGTGGCCCTCCACCGTCCCGATTTCCTCTGCCGTGTCCCTGATGACATCATAACAGACATAGACGCGGCAGAGGAAATCAGAGCAGCAGAAGGCCGTGAAGCAGCGCGCCCAGAATGCTGTGGATGTTGCCGGAGCCGGGAGGCCTGTTGGTCGTCTCGTGGTGGGAGGGTCGGCTGCACTGCTCGGTAGTGGTGGGGGGAGATGGAAACATGCTGCTCAAGAGTTATACTGCACAGAGGGATGGGAGGGAGGCAAGCAGGCAGGCAGGCTGGCTTCAGAGGGTGGGGGTGGGAACAAAGTCTGGAAGGCAGTGAGGGGGACATAGAAAGGAGGCATTGAGGGCACTAAGGACACAGGATAGAGGCACTGGGGCACTAAGGACACGGGAAGAAGGCACTGGGGCACTAAGGACATGGGAAGGAGGCACTGGGGGCACTTTGGACACATGATGGAGGCACTGGGGGCACTAAGGACATGGGAAGGAGGCACTGGGGCCACTAAGGACATAGGAAGGGGTACTAAGGACATAGGAGGCACTGAGGGCACTAAGGTCATAGGAAGGAAGCACTGAGGGCACTAAGGACATAAGAGGCACTGAGGGCACTAAAGACATAGGATGGGACACTAAGGACATAGGAAGGCGGAACTGGGGGCACCAAGGACATAGGAAAGAGGCACTGAGAGCACTAAAGACATAGGATGGGACACTATGGACATAGGAAGGGGGCCACAGAGAGAAAGGCAGGCATGGCACAACAGATAAATGCAGGCAGGCAGGGACCAGGGAGAGACACAGACAGAATGAATGACAGAAAGACAACGTCCAAGAAGAGAGAGAGACAAAGAAAAAACCCCCAAAACAGACAGACAGACATCTACTCTAGCACCCATTAATGTAACGGGCACACTAGTACTGTATAATTAGATACAATTACACAACAGTGGATTTTGACACAGAATGTCTGCTTCAGGAGTCACAAATTCTGAACAAAATAGATAAGAAAACATAGATCAACTCCAATAAATAAAATGAGTTCTAGAGTAAAATATGATAAATTAACTCAATAAAAATGTTTAAGAAAAAATATGAAAAATGAAAAGATATGAAATAATAGTAAATACATCAAAGAGCGTGCAGAAGTGAAGAAAAGCATATCAATTACAAGTTTTAGTTGGGTGAGAAGAACTAATCACTAAACTAAATAATACCACAGTGAAATAAGAGACAGGCATAATGCAAGTATGAAGATAGAAAAAGTACAATTGTTAGAAGTCCCATTTCAAAGTATAATTAAGAACATCATGTGAATATTGCGGACATCCCAGTTCCTTCAGGCACTTTAGGACGGCTGGCTCCCTTAACTTCCCGCCATCTACCCAAAACTGTAAGCCAAGATTCTATAGACCATGCTTGCCTCTACATCCCTCAGGTCTTCCAAGCAGTCTGGTCACTCTGTAGTATACTAGCTGTACTGATGTAACCTTCCACTGGTCACTCTGGCCATGCTGGTGCATAGGTCCCCACAGACTTTCCTGCCACCAGTCACTCTCACTCTGCTGGTGAAACCTGCCACCAGTCCTGGGAAACAGAGGGAGGAGCCTAAGGCCTGATTGGCTGAGATGCCTAAGGCCCCTCCCCTAGGGAAGGGTCTTAGGTATCTGAGCCAATCATGACCTTAGGACCCTCCCCATACATCATATGATGCACCGGGTAGGGGAAGGCCCACCATTTTGGACTGGAGAGCTTCAGAGCAGGAGGGACTGAGCATCTTACCCAATCTCAACTTTTCACAAAGGTATGGGGGGAGGGGTTGGGGAGTAAGGGGAGATTTAGGGGAGCATCCGGTAGCAGGAGGGAGTGCGCATCCCTCTTATATATATTTTTTTGTGGGGGAGGGTAGGGGACAGTTTTGGGGGCACCTGACACAAGGGGAGGGGGGAGTTCACCTGACAGAAGGGAGTGGGCATCCTACCAATTTTCATAGCTGTGGGGGGAAAGGGGTCTCCCTGTGCCAGTTCATGGGGAGGTCTTTGGGGAGGGCCGTCATCGGTGAAGGAGGGGGAGATGACTTTTTTTTTTAATGGGGCAGATAGTATGCATTTGTAACACAGGCACATCTGTGTCATTAAAAAAAATGAAAAAAGCCCCAACAGCTGAGGAGCTTCCCTGCCACTCAGCTGTTAGGGCTTCCCCAAACCGGCTCTGCACATGTGTCAGTCACTCTCAGAGTGTCTGATGTTATGGGGTTTACCATGAACCTCCGTACAAATAATTTGCATGGATGTTTGTTGGTGCATCGCTATTCCAGAGTCGGCCTAAGAATCGTCCAACAGCAATTTATATGGTCTTAACGACCGTGTTTTGTGCATCTATCACTGAATTTTCTGTGGCGCTTCAAAGTTTGACCATATTACTCCATTATTTACTGAGGAACGCTGATTACCAACACATTTTCATATTCAGTTTAAAATATTAACACTTGCCTATAAAACCTTATATACTAACATTCCTTATACTTCATGCACCTGCATGAACGTTACAAGCCCTTCATGATGGCCATCTTTTTGTTCCTCCCTTAAAGGCTGCTAAGGTTGAATTTACAAGACAATCTGGTTTTTTCCCCCTCCTAGCAACATTCCTTTGGAACTTGTTACCCAGAGTCCTCCATAATGAACCCTCATATGTTAAGTTTAGAACGGCATTGAAAACACATTTGTATAATATGGCTTACCTGGATTTTGGGTATTTTTTCCTTCTGTTTTTAGTGCACTAAGATTCTACTTTTTGTCTGGACTACCCTATCTTGTGTTTTCTTGGTCTCCTTTTAGAGAAATGCTGGCATTCCATTTTTTTTAATGTTATGTTTATTAAAAATGTTTGTATTTTAAGCCGCTTTAATGTATATCAAGTTTAACAAACCACAAGAGAAAGGAAAACTCAACCCCATACAAAGCAGAACAGAACAAAAAACAAGTGGGGAAGGAACTATACACATCAACCTTTAGGGCAATAACAATATATTAAAAATAATCTTAAAAACATATCACATATATATATTGTGTTTCCCCAAAAATAAGACAGTGCCTTATATTAATTTTAGGCCCAAAAAATCACACTAGGTCTTATTTTGGGGGTATGTACATGATCATTTCTCCATTCCTCTCCTTAACCCCAATTCTTCCTCTTTCCTTTTTCTCCCCCACATGTGCAGCATCTTACCTCCCCTCCCTCCCATCCCTCGTGCAGCAGGACCCTTGCCTAGCTTCTATCCTTCCCTCCCTCCAATCCCTCATGCAGCAGGACCCTTGCCCAGCTTCTATCCTTCGCTCCCTTCAATCCCTTGTGCAGCAGTACCCTTGCCCAGCTTCCCTTCCCTCCCTCCCATTCCTCGTGCAGCAGGACCCTTGCCCATTTTCCCTTCTCTCCCATCCCTTGTGCAGCAGAACCCTTGAGCAAGCATCCCCCCAAGCACCTGCCCCTGAAGCCAAACCCCCATCCTTCCCTCCCTCCTATCCGAACCCCGCCAACTGTGAGCAAGCCCTACATACCTCCCTAAGCAGCATTGGGCTGGCAGCACTCTAAATAGGCTGCTTCAGCCTTGTCCGCCTATGAATTCACTCTATTGCATTACTGATGATGGGTTTGGATGGGAGGGAGGGAAGGATGGGGGTTCAGCTGCTCGGAAGGGGGGGTGATTGGGGGGGGGGGCGGTGCTTGGTCAAGGGTTCTGCTGCCCAAGGAATAGAAGGGAGGGAAGGGGAACTGCTGGCAAATCCCGGGACTAAGGCTTATTTTTGGGGTAGGGCTTATATTAAGACCTACCCCGAAAATCATGCTAGGGCTTATTTTAGGGATAGGTCTTATTTCGGGGAAACACGGTAGAACACCAAGCCTTATATAGAGTCTTTTCACACGGTATGTGTTTCAGCTTTCACTAGAAAGCAGTCCTCAGGGGGAAAATTGCATAAGAAGGCTGGCAGCATCGTAACTGAAAAACCAAAACGCCATGGAGAACTCAAGGGTTTAAAATGAAGGTCCAGTTACAATGCTGCCAGTCTTATTATGCAGCGTTTGGATTGAGTCATTTAATGCAATTTTACAAGCTTGAGCCATTCTTTTACATATATTATATCAGTGCCATCTACTGGATCACAAGTCTACCCCTGAGGAAGACTTTCTAGTGGAAGCTGAAACACAGACTCTATATAAGGCTTGGTGTTCTATATACAGTATATATGATATGTTTTTAAGATTATTGTTATTAAATTGTTATTGGTCTAAAGGTTGATATGTATAGTCTCTTCCCCACTTGTTTTATCAAGTTTAATAAACCATAAACCAATTCTGCGCCCAGCTTTAGGCACGAGGATTTACACCAACTGAAACCTTTAAGCGTGGATCCCTGGTATTCAGTAATACTGTGCGCATCTTTAGTGAATGCCCTGACCAGCCCATGCCCCTTCCAAGGCCACGCCCCCTGTTCTATTGCATGCTACAAGGGTTCTTTGAAAGGTTTCTGCACTCTCATGTTTTCGCGGGAAATGATCGGGGCGGGAGAAGTGGTAAGAGGGCATGCCACAGCAGGATGCTGGGGGGGGGGGGGGAAATGTATCGCAACACAGGGTGATTATGTGGAAAAGTGATGTAATTTGCTTTTGAGATATTTAATAGTGTTTAAAAAAATAAGTGTGGAACCTTTTTGATGATCCCTCGCATAATGTTTGTGCATGGATTGTTGTAGAATAGCACTTAGCAAGATGCATATGCAAATCCAAATTGTTGCCAACTAACATCAATAGTTGATTGTTAGCACCCAATCATTGGCACTACTTGGTTTGTTGGCCAATTTAGTTGCATGCGACTCTCAGAATACTGAGCAATTTTGCACACCATTTGTAATATCTTGGGGAATGTGTGCTAAATGGCAAATTAAGACAACATGGGTGCTCTTAGCACCTCCTAAATAGAAGGCAGTAAATGCTTCTGCATTAACTCTCTGTAGGTACCGCACGGTGCAATAAAAAAAATGTAGGGAAGACCCTAAAAGGTATTGCATTAGATCTGGGGTTAGCACACTGTAAAATTATACAGTATGTTAAGCCCAGATCCAGCACACTTTATTAAAAGAGCCCTTATGACAGGGGTTGCCATACAACTTATTTTAAGGAATTGGAAAAACTGGGATTGGTTAAACTATACCTTTTGGTGGGAGTCTCCGTGTCACGTCTTTAAAATGGAATGTATTATGGCTATACAATGGGGGCATTATAAGAAGTTTCTGGATATTTGGGAGCCATTGACAAAATTTTGCAAAGAGTGATTGTTGAATTTGGCCCTTGATCATGCATGTCCATGGTGGGTGGGTGGGAGGGGGAGCTATAAAATATTTTTAATTTGAGTGCAATTTTTGAATATGAAGATTGGGGGGTGGGGGGTGATATATTTATTTGTCATGGATTACAATTTTGATTGAATTTAGGTGCTATTATACTGTAATATGGTTTATAATATTGTTGCACTTATTTTTGGCTTCAAAATGAATAAAGATATTTTAAAAAAAGAGGAGTAGCCTGATGCTTAAAGGAGCAGGTGGGGAGTCAGAAAGCCCAGGCCCAAATCCCACAGCAGCCTTTCGTGGCTTTGGGCAAGCCACCTAACCCTCCTTTGCCCTGGAGTGGCTTTGGCAAGCATTTAGGACCAGCACTGAAACCATCACACTTGTGTCAGCCCCTCGAGCCATCCACAGTCTGTTGTCTGTGGGCAACAAGGACAAAAGAGAAATTAGCCAATTTCTCCAGAAATCGCTGGCCTACTATTAATACTTAAAATCATAAGAACATAAGAGCTGCCATACTGGGACAGACCAGAGGTCCATCAAGCCCAGTATCCTGTTTCCAACAGTAGCCAACACAGGTCACAAAGTACCTGGATAGATCCCAAGGATCAAAACAGATTTTATGCTGTTTATCCTCTGCGTAAGCAATGTATTTCCCCAAGCCCATCTTAGTAATGGCTTATGCATGTTTGTTTCAGGAAAGTATTCAAATCTTTTATTGAAAACTCTGCTAAGCTAACTGCTTTCACCACATTTCCTAGCAACAAATTCTGGAATTTAATTACACATTGAGTAAAGTTTTGTGGCATACCCCTTAGTTCTAGTATTTTTGGAAAGAGTGAACAAGTATCCTAGGATTGGAAAGTGGCCCAGGGATTTGAGACTGAATCGGCTTGAGCTATGATAACTGCTCAGCTCAGATGCTCGTTCTGAATGAATCCCAAGTGATTTCTTTGGGCCCATTATTCAGACTGTGGGAGACAGCTGGCTATCTCCCGCAGTCAGCCGTGAAACTGGAAATTCAATATTGGCACCATATCCAGTGATGGGCATGGAATTTCTTTTTTTTTGGAGGGGGGAGGGGCTGTCTAAGACATAGCTGGCTAAGCTGATATTTAAATGTTCCTGCCTGGCTTTCAAGATCATTCATGGAATCCTACCTCCTCTAATCCCACTGTCTTTCAACTCCTCCAGTCCTGACTCCTCCAGAACTGCCCAAAGGCTTAAACTAGTCTTCCCCTCTCCACGCGGCATCCACTATTCAGGCAAACTGGGAAAATCCCTTCTCTTCAAAATCACAAGTCTTTGGAACGACCTCACCACCCCGCTGCGGAACCTGAGCTCCCTTCAGTTATTCCGCAAACAACTGAAAACCTGGCTTTTCAGCAAATTGTAGCTCTATCCTTCCCCCCTTTCTCTCCCCCCTTCTACACATAAGTTCATGTAATCCTTTTTCTTCTTCTCTACCCACTATTTTAAGTTCTTGTAAACCGTGTCGAGCTCCATTCTCATGGAGATGATGCGGTATATAAACTTAAGGTTTAGATTAGATTAGATTAGATTTATCAAGTGGCTGGATAACTCCTAGCAGCCCAAGATAAACCTGCTTTTTAGTCAGGTCTGTCTGGCCACTGAACTTAGTTGCTGCACCAATGAATATTGGTGATGACCAGGTATGTTGCACAGTCACAGCAAAAAGCCAGCCATCTCCCTCCAAATATCAGCGGATGGAGTCAGGAATTGACAGTAGAGGAGAAGGGCATCAACAAGAGAGACTCACCTGATGAATGGAACTTCCAAGGTGGAGTATAGATAATGTAGGACAATATTTTTGCTGAACACAGCTGCTGTTGGGTTAATTTAATTTCTGGGACCGCCCATTTTCCACTTAAGCTCCTCTCCATTATTTTCCAGTTAGTGTCAGGGTGGTTATTAACGATTTTCAGCATCACTACCCTGATAATGCCACTGAAGACCACTGAATAGGCCTGCCCAACAGCGATCTGGATAAGTGCTTTAAAATATTACTCTCCAATTCTCTGACATACCGTAAAAAGGGAGCAGCTGCTTTCTCCTCAGGCGCCTTTATTTTACAAGCCTGCTTGCTTGCTCCTGCATAGTCTTATAAGATCAGGTGCAACACATTATCAGTGAAATAGCTGATTCCTGCAAGTGATATAGGAACATACTCCAAGGTGCTGCCTGTCTCCCTGAAGAAAATTGGTTTGCTCAATGGAAGTAATGAGGCATCCAGTGAACTGATATTTGCTTTGATTGCATTGAAATAATTTTTATGGAATGCTAAGTGCAGTGTGTCTATCCCTGCTGTTCACTATTCTTTCTCAAGCTGAAGAAATGCTATCTGGCAGTCAGCCACCTACATTCATAAGACAATATTCTTTCTTTCTTCGATTTGGAGATGTAAGGATGAAAAAATTCCCCTTTAACTGTTTTCTTTGTTTTCTTCCTCCTCTCTTTCTGGTTAATCTAGTCCTCTAAATTTTCTCTTCATTTTGCCTCTTCCCTCCACTGGAGTGCCTTTCTACCCTAACTCTTGTTAACCGTGTCGAGCTTTACGAATGTAGAGATGATGCGGTATACAAACCCAAGATTTAGATTAGATTAGATTAGATTTGTCCTTCATTCCTTCTAGTTTCTTTCTTCTTCAGTCTTTTTCCATTTGAGTGATGTGTCTAGGGTTTAAAAGAGTGGGCCAGCTCTGGGGCCCAGAAAAATGTTCCTTCTGAGGAAAAAAAAAAAGCAGGAACTTTCATTCTGCACCTAATAGTTGGAATCCATTAAAGGAAACTGCCAAAAAATGTGCAGGAGTTCAACTAAAAAATGTAGGGCTCCTTTTACTAAATGGCGGTAGAGCAGGGGTGTCCAATGTCGGTCCTCGAGGGCTGCAATCCAGTCGGGTTTTCAGGATTTCCCCAATGAATATGCATTGAAAGCAGTGCATGCACATAGATCTCATGCATATTCATTGGGGAAATCCTGAAAACCCGACTGGATTGCGGCCCTCGAGGACCGACATTGGACACCCCTGTGGTAGAGGTTTCTACTATGGGCCAGTAAGGTAAATGCTAATGATGCTCATAGGAATCCTATGAGCATCGGAGTATTTAACTCCCCGGTTCACAGTAGAAACCTCTACCGCTGATTAGTAAAACCCAGTGGTAATATTTTTTCCTTCAGGAATGCCTTAGGATTTTTCATAAGAGAAAGGGAGCAGCTAAAACCCTGCTACTGTGCATAATTTACTATTTCTGGCATGACTGCTCAACAGAACTATGGACCCGATTCTCTAAATGGTGCCCAAGTTAGCCACTGCTAGGCACCTAGATCGGTGGCACCTAACTGACATTTGCACAGAAGTTAATTTGTTTTAATTGAGCTTAATTGGCATTTCAATTGAAAACACCATTACAACTCAATTAATACATGATTTAAAAACATTAAAGTTCCGTGCAAATTTCAGTTCAGCCTCACTAGGCATTTGGTGATGCCTAAACCTAGGTGTCGAGCCATGCCTAATGACACATAACTGAAAAGTAGACATGATTAGGGGTGGAGTATAGGCGTGGTTTGAGTTAGGCACCACTAGGAACCTGTATTGTAGACCAGAAAAACCCTGACTTACATCACAGGTGCCTATATTATAGGCGCTTATGGCACCTAACTCAAATTTAGGTGCTGCTAAGTGGGATTCTATAAATGACGCCTAGATTTGATTGATGTAGACACCATTTTTTCTAGGTGCCTACAATCTAGATGGCATTTATAGAATCTGGCCCTATGTGAATTTTAGTAAGCTACTTTATGCCTTTGTTAATGTCTATTTACAATATGTCCTCCCTTAGTCTACCTTCTTCCCTCGTGAACTAACTTGCATGCTAGTATTTACACCTGGCTTCAGGTGGTATAACTTCTCATGCCCAAAGTTGAGCGCGGATCCTGTTTCTACGTTATATTCTATAAAGGCTGCCATTCTCCAACATCTATTATAGAATACAATTCAGCACCAGTTTTTTTCAGCACTGAATCCTGAGTGTCATTTATTGAATCCAACCCATAGTGGTGATATTCAGCCACCGTCTCCCAGATTCTATACATGGTGTCTTGATTTATGTGTCAAAATTTGAACTCACTCCTGAAGTGACAAGCAGATCTTGTCACCAATAAATTCTCCTTGAGCCCTAGAACATTCCTGGTTGGATAAAGAAGGACAATGCCCAAACATAACACTTGTACTGGTTGAGCTGCTGCCTCTTCATCCAGAGGTTGTGAGATCAAATCCTAGTGTTGCTCCTTGTGACCCAGGGCAAGTCACTTAATCCTCCAGTGCCCAGCACTTTGAATGTCAGCTTTGAAATGCCAAAGCAACAAAAGGTGATATACAAGTCCCCATTCCCTTTCCCTTTCTTCTGACATGTTCCCTTAGAGGATGTTGTGTATTTTTCTCTACTCACTGTTAACTCATTAGCGACAGATGCTGTTAAAGCTTTGAAACCCTTCAGTATGAGGGTGCTTGGGGCTTTCCTTACATAAACAAAAACATAAAGGACCACTGATAAATGACAGGGGTAAATTTGTTGTAGGGGAAAAGATGCTACTCTATTGTCAGAATGCATATTTGGGATGTAGGTGGTGCTGTGTTGGCTATTCATGATTATACCATTGATTATGTAACAGACTAAATTCACATTGAGATAGTATATTTGGTACTGTTTACTACAGATTTGGTTTAGCAACAAAGAATTCAGTAGGACATGATGAGTTCAAGCCAAAACTGTAAAATTGAAGGCAAAATTAAATGCAAAATTGAAGGCCCCATTGACTTCAGTGGAAATAATTGAAATGAATGATTCTGAAAATATTCTGAACCAATGTTTTTATACACATCCCTATTGTTTACAGTCTATTAATTAGAACAGATAAAAGGCAGACATAGCACTAGTTTATTAGGGAACAATTTTTCACTACAAATAATATAATACATTTATTATAAAACATATTTTTCACTAAAATGTTATAATAAATAATCAAGATGATTGCCATAGCATGACGTTGTACAGATGATCTCTCTGCTCTTTTGAATTATTTCCTTACCTATAATGCCAACGTGATGGGTGAAAGTTTTGATGCCCATCCTTCAGCTTGATATCCCTCTCCTTAGGCAATCTGAGATCACCATCTTTACATGTAGTCAAATGGGCATTACAACTAACTAGAATGAGAAGAAGTCTTGACTTTGGGAGCAATGTATCAGTCATCCTTGCCATCCATATACCTCCCTCATGCTGAAATGTGAAACTGCTGGTGGTTCAGTTTGCAATGGCAGAATAAATGCTGGGGCAAACTGCTTTGGGCAGGACACCAATAGTAGTTCCTGGAGCACATATTCCGGCAGATGAGAGGTCACCTTCTGGTGATTCTCAGGGGTTGTTACAGAAGACCCAGCTGGGAAGCTGGGTTCCATGTTACCAACATTCGTGAAGGCATCTGAAGTTACCCTGGATTCTATATGGCAAGTTCTGAAATCCTTGTATAAATTATGCTTTGTGATCCTAACTGCAATTCTTCAGAATTCTGAAGCTTGAAAAAGACTTTGGGGGAAATTCTACAACCAGCGCCTTAACTAAAGCGCTGGTAGGTGCCCCACCATTGCCTAAGTTTAGTGAAAAATGGCATTTTAAATGGTGTTTCACTACACTTTCAAAGCGCCTACCAGCGCCTAAACAAAAGGTGCCAAAATTGTGCCTCTGGAAGTGCCTACCAGCACCTAACACTACTATACTATACGCCGGAAGTGATGTTAGGTATTGATAGGCACCTCTGAAGTGCAATTCATATCAAAGATAGGCATTGGAAATATAGGCCTGGAAAACCCTGGCCTACATTTCTGTGCCTCTCTTTGCCTGGTGATCCTCACAATTAGTAGGAAGAAAATTAGTAGGGTGACAATTGTCGTACCCAATTGATCTACATCTTTCAATTGTTCTACCCTGTCCGAAATGTCAAAATTAAATACAGTATCTAAATAGTCCACAGCTTGCCATTAACTGATCACAGCAGGGGAATCCATGATCAGCTGAGCCGGCATGACTCCCCCAAACCAAGGCTTTGTGGAGTTCTGCCGGCTCAGCTGATTAGGGATTATCCTGCTGCAAACACCTGAACCTGATTCCTCACTCTCTCATTCCCACCCACCGATCCACCCAGCACCAGTGTTCCCGCTAAGCTGCGTTGGCCTGCGCTCGCGCACAAAATATTACATCGCAGCGCAAAGTTTCTCTTCACAGCGCACACACGCGTCGGTAAGGTAAGGGGACGCATTGGGGGGATTGCACTTCCCCACAATTGCCATGCTTCGGTTCCTCTTCTTCCTTCCTTCCTCCCCCCCCCCCCCCGCGGGACCCTGCGGCACCATCAACTCTTACTCCCTCTAATGTCGGCCCTGCAGCTCCAGACTTCCTCGCACCTTCTCCCCTCCCCCTTTGGATCGCTATTATTTTAAATGTTATAGCCGCGGAGTTGTATCCATCAGTGGAGATGTCTAACCTCGGCCTGCCCCGGAACTCTTACTGCAGCAGACGCCCGTCTAGGCAGGAACAGGAAGTCACTGTTGCAGTAAGAGTTCCGGGGCAGGCCGAGGTTAGACATCTCCACTGATGGATACAACTCCGCGGCTATAACATTTAAAATAATAGCGATCCAAAGGGGGAGGGGAGAAGGTGCGAGGAAGTCTGGAGCTGCAGGGCCGACATTAGAGGGAGTAAGAGTTGATGGTGCCGCAGGGTCCCGCGGGGGGGGGGGGGGAGGAAGGAAGGAAGAAGAGGAACCGAAGCATGGCAATTGTGGGGAAGTGCAGAGCTGCAGGGAAGAGTGTTGCGGTACCCAGCTGGAGGGAGAAGGAAGATGAGGGAGGGAATTAAAGGAGATGCCAGGGCTTGGAGCGTAGGAGGAAGGTATGCCAGTCTAAGGGAAAAGGAAGGGGGAGATGTGAGAGCATGGAGGGGGAGCGAAAGATGGAAGAAAAGGAAAGGAGAGAGATGCCAGAGAATCAGGGAAGGGGAGATACCAGACTATGAGGAGAGGTGTGGGAGAGGGAAGGCGAGGAGAGAGATGCCAGACCAATGGGGTGAAAGGAGAGATGGAAGGGGGAGGCATACAGTTTCTGGAAGGGGCATAGAAGGAGAGAAGATGCCATATAGGGGAAGAGAGACGGCAGACAGTGGATGGAAGGAAGAGAGTTACAAGAAGATGAGGAAAGGAGAAACCACAGAAGACAAAGGTAGAAAAAAATTTCTATTTATTTATTGCTTTAGGAGACATGTGTCACTGTTTCTGTGAAGCATTGTATGCAGAGTCCAGCTTCTTGCTGGTTCAATTTAACCTTTGTCTATGTATTTTTATTTTATCCCCCCTTTTACAAAACTGTGAAGCGTTTTTAGCACCAGCCTTGGTGGTAGCAGCTCTGATGCTCAGAATTTTATGAGCATCAGAGCTGTTACCTCCGTAGCTAAAATCCACACTACAGTTTTGTAAAAGAGGGAGGGGTTAGTTTGTGATTACATATTCCTTACTAGGCGAAGGTGTTTTCTGTGTTCTGTGTGTTCGAAAGACATGGTTTTCTGTTAGGATTGACGGTGTAGGATTGATCTGTGCTGGTCTGGCTTGTTTAGTTTTACAATGGGTGTATTGATGTACTGCTCACTGCAATATGTAAGATGCTGCCTTTTCCTAGGTACTCATGTGTGACGTGTGGTTTGTTACTAAAAATCATGTTTTTCTTACAGATGGGGGGGGGGTGCCAAAAAATGATGGGCCCCGGATGTTACATATGCTAGGTACGCCACTGTATGTAAAGATACCAGAAAGCTGGCGTAGCAAAAACTTCTAAGTTTTGAGTATTTAACCCTCCCACAATCTCACGGGCACTCGTTTCAAGTTTATTGAGATTTTGATTTAAACGCAATATCAAATATTTTCAATGCGTATAACAAAAATAAATTTGGGGAAATAAATAAAACCATTTGAACCAGTGTTCCCGCTAAGCTGCGCTGGCGTGCGCTGGCGCACAAAATATTACATCGCAGCGCACACGTTTCTCGTCACAGCGCACGATCGGAAGAGGCGTACGGCAGATGGCAGGGCGGCGAGAGGAGAATCGGGCGAGTTGGCTCATAACTTGCTGGCGCCCGATATTTTTGGCTCACGGTGAAAAAAGTTTGCTCACAACACCCGCCCGCTTAGAGGGAACACTGCCCAGCACCCCTCCAAAGAGAGCCCCCTCTCACCAAGCCTGTACCCTATACATCTCCTGACACCCCTCCACATCCCTCCACACCCCTGTACCTTTAGATGAAAAATTGGCACTTCCTCCTGCAGATAGGGCCATCTCTTCAAAATGGAAGCCCTTTCCCCTCCCAGTGTATCTTGAGAGGGCCCAAAATGCCTTGATTGGCTCAGGATCTTAGGCCCCTCCCAGTGCATCCCAGGGCCTTAGGCCCCATGACACCCTCCACACCCCCCTGTACATTTGACTGAAAAATCGGCATGAGGGATGCCCACTCTTTACTGCTGATAGGGCTACCTCTTCCTAATGATGGCCCTTCCCCCTCCCAGTGCATCTTAGGATGCACTGGGAGGGGCCTAATGCCATGATTGATTCATAGGACTAGGACATGACAGAAGGGAGCGAGGCTGGCGCAAGCAGCGAGTGGAAGATGCTGCTCACGCCAATGAATATTTCAAGAGGGTCACGGGAAGCAGGGGTGATCAAGTGGTGGGGAAGAGTGGGAGTTACATGGTGCGGAAACCCCTGGTGCCATAGCCCTGGGTGCCAACCTCCCTTGCTATACCACTTTAAGCATCCACTATCTCTTACTCTCCCTAAAATATCCCAAGTGCCTATTCCATACTTTCTTGAATTCATACACAGTCTTTGTGTCTACCACCTCTGCCGGGAGATTATTCCATGCATCTACCACCCTTTCTGTAAAAAAAGAATTTCTCTAGATTACTCCAGAGCCTATTACCTCTTAACTTCATCCTATGCTCTCTCATCTCCTGTACATTAATGCCACTAAAATATTTAAACGTCTCCATCATCTCCCCTCACTCCCGCCTTTCTTCCAGAGTATATACAGTATATTGAGGTGTATAAGTCTTTCCCCCATATGCTTTTGATGAAGATCACTAACCAATTTTGTTGTGGCCCACTGAACCAACTCCATCCTATTTATATCTTTTTGAAGATTCAGTCTCCAGAATTGCATACAGTATTACAAATTAGGCCTTACCAGAGATTCAATGGCATTATCAACTCCTTTTTCATACTGGCCATTTCTCTCCTTATGCACTCGAGCATCCTTCTGACTTTGATTGTTACCTTTTCCACATGTTTTGCCACCTTAAGGTCATCAGACAATCACTCCCAAGTCCTGCTCTTCTTTTATTCTCAAAAGTACTTTGCCTCCTGAACTATACCATTCTTTGGGGGTTTTGCCCAAATGCCTGACCTTGCACTTTTTTAGGATTAAATCTTAGTTGCCAATTTCTGGCCTATTCTTCAAGCTTCGCCTCATGTTATCTACACCCTCCAGGGTGTCTACCCTATTACAGAGTTTGCTATCATCCCAAAAAAGACAAACTTTACCGGCAGTCTTTCTGCAATATCACTCACAAAGATATTAAAAAGAGCCAGCCCAAGAACAAATCCCTGTGGAACTCCACTAACATCATTTTCCTCGGAGCAAACTCCATTTACCATTACCCTCTGACTCCTTCCACTTAAACAGTTTTTAATCCAGCCTGTCACTATAGGGCCCATATCGAAGGTACTTGGTTTGTTTATCAACTGCCTATTACTGAATGATTTGGAGGCAGTCAGGCCCATTGTCAGCCACCCCTATTCTTTATCTAGTGGTGCCTTCCATTCCCTCAAACAATAAACAAAGAGTGTACCCACCTAGTTCACTGGAAGACAGCCAGTTATTGGAACCACAACCTTGCATGATGCTTCTTTAACAGGAAATTAACAGTTTTCAGAATATATAGGTCAAGAAATATGCATTATTTTAATCTTAAGTGGAAATATAAGGTCACAGCTAGCCCGTCTGCTGTTACTTTGCTGTCATCTTTAATTGGGGTCTGGAAAACTCTGCTTCATTCTTTTGAAGGCTAATTGTAACCAGCCCTAATACTACACAGCTAGATCTAAATAATCTCTGCTTCTTTTCATGCAGCAAAATGGCATGCATAGCAACAGCAGAGCTGGCTTTCAGGTTTTCCCCTGCCAAAAGTATTCAAGATGCTACAGAAAAGCAATATTTAGAAATAATTCCTCTGTTGAGTAGGGTCATATTAGCAATTCTAGTGTAAGCAGAATCTTCATCAAGAATGCAGCAAACAAAATTCATCATATTCTTATCATTGATCATCCATTTTGATTCTGCTGTTACTGAGAATGAGTTAGATGATATACAGGTAAAATTTGTTCAGGTATTGATGTGCCCAGACAAATTTAATATGAAAATTTAAAGCATCAGAGTTTGTCAAGCTAACCCCAGGTACATTAGATAGATTGTGAGCCCACTGGGACAGACAAGGAAATATGCTTGAGTACCTGAACAAATTCATGTAAACCAGTGGTCTCAAACT
This sequence comes from Geotrypetes seraphini, assembly GCF_902459505.1. NCBI lineage: Eukaryota > Metazoa > Chordata > Amphibia > Gymnophiona > Dermophiidae > Geotrypetes > Geotrypetes seraphini. Next base: position 306,888,360 of record NC_047086.1, on the reverse strand, counting down.
CAAACCCTTTGCAGGGCCACATTTTGGATTTGTAGGTACTTGGAGGGCCTCAGCAAAAATAGTTAATGTCTTATTAAAGAAATGACAATTTTGCATGAGGTAAACTCTTTATAGTTTATAAATATTTCCTTTTGGCTAAGTCTTAATAATAATATTGTAATTTATAGCTAAAGAGACATATGATCAAGAAACTGTTTTATTTTATTTTTGTGATTATGATATACATACCGAAGGTCTCAAAATAGTACCTGGCAGGCTGCACGTGGCCCACGGGCCGTGAGTTTGAGACCACTGATGTAAACCGTTCTAAGCTCCCCTGGGTATAGAAAATTAAATAATTAAAGAATAAAATATGCCTGACAAACTCTCCTCCTATGGTCTGTTATCTTTCTCCTCATTTTTCCACAGTATAGCCTCTCTCTCCTTCTTTTCTTTCCTGGTCTAGCATCTCTCTCCTGCCCTGCCCTTCCCTTCCTTGGTCTGGCATCTCTGTCCTTCCCTTCCCTGGTTTGGCATATCTGCCCTGCCCTTCCCTGGCCTGGCATCTTTCTTCTGCCTTGGTCTTCCCTTCCTTGGTCTAGCATCTCTCCCCTTCCCTGGTCTGGCGTCTCTCCTTTTCTCTGGTCTAGCATCCATGCCCTTCTATGCCTTGGCATCTTTGCCCTTTCCTGCATCATCTTGCCCTCCCTTCCCTCCCCTGCTATCTCTTTCCTTTCCTCTTCCCTTCCCTCACCTCTCCTTCCCAGCCCTCCCCAAGCCTACCTCAAAATATCTGGTGGTCTAGTAGCCTCTTTGGGGGAAATAAAAATTCCCAGATTTTTCTTCTCACTGCCACCACTAGATTTGCCACCAATAGAGTTTCAAAATGGCTGCTGGGTTGGTATCTCTCCTTCCCAGCCCTCCCCAAGCCTACCTCAAAAAATCTGGTGGTCTAGTGGTCTCTTTGGGGGAAATATAGATCTACAAGCAAAAAAGGAAGAGAGTATGTGTAATCAATAGATCAATTAGGTCATACTCTATATATACACTATGGGGAACCTACCATTCATCCATGCACACAAACCAAACATACAGAGCAAAAAGAGCACAGACAGAAATAGAAAAAAGAAAAGTAAGAAGAGAAAAAAAACCTCAGTTGGGCTTCATTGATTAAAAAACTCCACTTATATTCATACAATGTTTCAGTGTTCCTACAGAATTCACAATGCAGATGCTATATATCCAACGGAAGGTTCCACACACCCCAACAAAAGGGGAACTTTAGACACAAATCCAGCAGCAACAACTCAAGCAGATAAACAAAACAGTACTTAGCTGCCATAATCGCTAATCCTGCGCCCAGACCCGTGCTGCATAAACGGAGCCATAAGGCGCACTCCCTCAATGATGGCAGGAACAGCCACAGGTCCCGACAGGAACAGTCCTTGTTTTGCCAAAGCTGTGTCAGGGGTCAATCTTCACCAAGCCGGCCCGCCACTCAAACTGCAACATCAACGAAAACAGCTGGACAAAGCACAAAAGCTGGGGAGGAGGAGATCCCCAGACTTTTCTGCTCAATTCTGCCGCTAGATTCACTGCTAATAGAGTTTCAAAATGGCTGCTGACACTTCATGTGACAGCCTTGCAAGACTTTACAAACTTGCAAGGCTGCTGCATGAAGTCTCAGTAGTCATTTTGAAACTCTATTAGTGGCAGGTACAGCGGTGGCAGAGGGCAGGAAAGACTGGGGATCTTTCCTGCCCCTGAAGAGGCCACTAGGCCACCAGGATTTTTAAGGTAGGCCTGGCCAGTGCAGGCCTGTTCTCTAGGATTACTATGGCATTGGTTCCCATTCCCTGTAGAACGAGTTCTTTTTCAAGATATTGGGAGTTTTCATAGACTCTTCTCTTACCTTTAAGGATCAAATAAACTCTCTTGTCAAGAAGTGCATTTTTAGCCTTTGAATGTTGAGGAAGGTCAGAAACCTTTTCCATCAACAACACTTCTCTGTTCTGGTCCAATCTATCATATTATCTATCTCAACATAACAAAGACCTGCCTTCAAAGACTCCAACTGATTCAAAATACCGCTGCAAAATTAATTTTTGGAAAAAGTAAATTTGACCATGGGCTCCTTTTACTAAGGTGCGTTAGGGCCTTAACACGCGGAATAGCGTGCGGTAAATTGCCACACGCGCTAGACCTTTATTGCCAGCATTGAGGTGGCGTTATTCTAGAAGTGTACCGCATGGTAATTTCGTGCGTGTGCTAAAAATGCTAGCACACCTTAGTAAAAGAAGCCTCATGTGTCTCCTTTGCTTTTAAACTTTCATTGGCTTCCGGTCTATCTCAGAATTCACTTTAAATGTGCATGTATTACTTTTAAAATTTTTATATGGTATCTTCATCCCTCTTGTCCCTTTATTATGAAATGCTTATAGATTCTCTTATGCAAGAGGCACCCAATAATTGAAACTCCTTCAGTGAAAGGAATCAAAGGAGTCAAGAATTTCAGTCAATCCTTGGTTTTCAAATTTTCTCAACTATGGAACAAACGTCTTATTTTAAGGGGTCCTGATCCTTTTCAACTTTTTCGTAAATCTTTAAAAACTATTTTATTTGCCAAACACTTTGGAAACTAGTCATATTAATATTTTCTGATTGTTGCTTTTTAAAGTATTTTTTTAGTTACTGTTAACCGAGTCGAGCTCCTTTCTGGCTGAAGACCCGGTATCCAAAGCTAAGTTTTAGTTTAGTTTAGAATGGTTTACCAGTACTGCAGTAATACCAGGTAATAGTCTGACACATTACCCATTACCACGGTAATTACCACGGTAACCACAGTATCACCACAATAATGATTACTATGTCACTTTCAAACGCTTACCCCTTATGATAGCCCTAATATTCAATATAAATATTCTGAAGGAGCTGAGTTATTCTATAGTACCAAATACTACAATGGCACCTCATTAGTCATAATCTTTGGTACCACAAAATGAATACCTTTATAAATGTCTATGTACAAAACTTGATTTCAGAACATTTAAGTGGTTTCATTTAATTTATTTTGATATTTAGCTCCACTTGGTTATTCTGACAGCTTTTACCACTAATGTATTGAGTGCATATACCCTCTGTTATTAGACTAATTTGAGTACACCTCAAAACAGATGAATATAATTTTCCTTCCACTTATCTACTCATAGAATTCATGATGAGACACTAATGTGTTGTTGCAACATTCATTTAGCGAAATTTAGAGAGAAACTGTCTTCATAATCCACAGACATTATTCAACTTTGTCCATCTACTGGGATCTTAGGTCTTCAGTGAACTACATTTAACAAACTACCTTTATCTGGCTTATGATTTATAAAAGATCTCGTTAAAATAAGTTTCAATATTTTCAAACCATTGTGGTAAGTAAAAGTCAATATCAATTCCATATTTAAATTGGTTAGTGGGAGGAGTACAGTTTTTAAATTGTAAACAATTTTTATTGACTGAAAAACAGGCGGAACTATAGGAAAACAAAAGACAGCGAACAATAGTATACAAAAGACAGTGAACAGAGGCGGGAGATCCGCTAAAACAAAGCATAACATTACAAAGTCATGTGTCATTTATATCCACCCACCAACCTCAGAAATCCCAGAACTCCCTTCCAATCCTCCCTCCCACCCTCCAAGCATGGAGGGGGTTTCGAAGGTATCTTTTGGGCGCACGGGAGTCCGAGGACCCCCCTGAGCACGAAAAGCCCAAGAAATTACCAGGTAAGCCAGTCCTATGAAAAAAAACAAAAAACACAGACCCCCCATCTTTCCCCCACCCCCTAGAGCAGAGAGATACAAAGATCCAGAACAGACTAAGATACACCCAACAGTTAAGCTATGTGCCTGCTTTCTGTACATGCACTGTACAGTATTTCCATGCTTTCCGCGAAAAACAAATAGGTGAATTGAGTTTGGCATACACGGAACATTTTGCAATTATCCTAAAAATATCAATTTTATCCTGAAGATAGCGCTCAATGAGCTCATATTCAGCAAGCATGTAGTTAAAGAAGAAGAAATGAAAAAAAGACCCGGCTTGTAAAAAGTAAAGCGAGCAGCTTCCAGCAAGCACCATCTGCTTAAGAAGGCAGTAAATGAAAAGAGTAGCTAACATCATTGTGCGGCATTTTGCATTCAGTGCAAATGAATGAAGCATGCTCTCCATGACCTGTGGACTTTGTTGTGATTGCCAACTCATAGGCCATCATAACAAAAGAGCAAATCTGCAGCATTCAGCAAGGAGCTCACTGAACAGAGAATATTTTAATATACAAACTAATGTCTCTTTTATTGCATTTAATTAAAGCCATGAAAGCCTTATCTGAAAAAGGAGGAAATGGGAATTTTTTTTGTACTTGACGAGAGGTGCTCTCAGTCGTAGACTAGGCTCCTGTGCTTCAGTTTATTCTAAAATAGATGTGGTGTTTTGTTTCCAGATGGTTTCAAGTTTTGATTAGGTAGATAGTACACACCGGGGCTCATTTTCAAAGCACTCAGACACACAGGAGCAGATTCTGTGTTTGGGACCTCAAAGAGATAGGCACCTAAAGTTATATGCCTATTGCATGCCAGTTACACTTTTAGCACCCATTAAAGAATCGTGCTTAGCAGTAGAGAATGACACGGTGTCTGTTACCCACCATAAGCAACGGGTGACTGCGGGTAACCCGCCAAAATGGTAGGGGGGAGGGAAACAGTGTTCATCATGGCTACGGGGACAATGCCATTCAGCGCCCCGTTGAGTGATGAATGACCTTGTCTCCGCAGTTAAGGGAGGGAACGCGCGTGGTCACCGATTGTGCTCCCTCCCTCCTTACTGATAGGCGCCGCTGCTGCCGCCGCCGCCCAATCGCCACCGCCATTCAAGCATCTCTCTCACTCCCTCCCTCCTTACTGACCGTTGCTGCCCGATCGCTGCCACCTGAGCATCTCCCTCCCTGCCCCTTACCTTCGCGGCAGGCAATTTCTCTAAATTTGCTTCCTATGAGCAGCCTGAATGTTGAAATTGTGTGTGGCTGCCGTAAAGGTCATCTCTGATGCAACTGGAAGCTAGTGTTGCTGAGTTGGTGTCTGATTCCATATAGGGTATTGATTTGAGTGATATTGGATGGTACAGACCCTGGTCCCTAGTTGTATAGTGGGACAAATTTTTTCCCCATGTAATTCTCTACTTAGCAGTGCCTAACTTAAAACTTAGGTGCCTGCAATATAGGCCAAGGTTTTAAAGGCCTACATTATAGACGCCTAAGTCCTTTCGAAAATCATACCTAGCAGTGCCAAAGTCTTTCTCCACCACTAAGCACACCTGCTTTGGTGTTAGGCATTGCTAGGTGCCATGTGATAGGCGCCTATCTTTTGTAGAATTGCGCCTAAGAGGATAGGCGACTATCTTTCAATTGATTTTTTATTTTTTTTCAATTATGAGCTTGTTCAAGCTCATAAATGAAGCCAGTTTACTAATTGAGGGCTTCTTTTTCTAAGCTGCAGTAGAAGTTTCTACCGCGTCCCGGAACGCTAAGACTTTAGGCGTTCGATCTAAGTAGTTAATGAGCCAATTAAGGGCCTTAATAAGCAATAATTGGTACTTAGGCATCCAAAGGACATAGATGCCACTTTGTAGATGCAGCCACAATTTCATGGACGACCATGTTTAAAACTTGTGCCTAACTCAATAAGCGTGGGCGTGGAATGGGCGTGGTTTAGACAATAACTCAATTTGGGCATCCTTTGATTAATTTACATAACACTGAATGACCTAGGGCATCCATATGATGCCTATATTGTAGGAAAATGAAAACCAGGTCTACTCTTCAGTTTAGTTTGAGCTTCAAATAGATCTGAGTTCTATGGATGGAACTTAGGCACTCTTTGGACATTCTTAATGCGATTTGCTAAATAGCTCTCTGGGATTTATTTTTCCGTTATTAAGCTCAAAATACTTTTAATAAGGCACCACATAAACGGAGCACATCAAAACAGATATATTGCATGCAATATCTTCTATTTTTGTGGACAAGCATCAATGCTATTTGCTAATTAGATGAAAAGATCCATTAACTCAGTGGTCTCAAACTCAAACCATTTGCAGGACCACATTTTGGATTTGTAGGTACTTAGAGGGCCGCAGAAAAATTAGTTAACGCCAAGGTTGTCCCCTCTCTTTGCCCTTTGTATAGAGACTTTAGCAGCATGGATTTAGTTAAATGCTGTTATTATTCCTGTCCAGATTGGGAATAGAGTGCATAAAGTGATGCTGTACACCAGTGGTCTCAAACTCAAACCCTTAGTGGGGCTACATTTTGGATTTGTAGGTACTTGGAGGGCCGCAGAAAAAATAGTTAATGTCTTATTAAAGAAATGACAATTTTGCATGAGGTAAAACTCTTTATAGTTTATAAATCTTTCCATTAACTGTTAAAACTAGGTCTTATAGGCATTGTATGGAAGTCAAGTTTCAAGTTTCAAGTTTATTAGGTTTTAATATACCGACCATCAAATAAATATCTGGCCGGTGTACATTACAATAAAATTTTAAAAAAGAGGAGAAGTTAATATATTCTATATTTAGAGGACAGACAGTGTATATTAAAACATAGACTAGACAAACTTGATTGTGAGGGAAGGGGTTGATGGTAGGGTAAAGTTACAATATTGAGAGAAAAGGGAGAGAGAGGGGATGGGAAAAAAAAACATTAGGGTGGGGAAAAGTCTTTGAAGTAATTTTTTTTTTTTTTTTGAAGTTAAATAATTAAAAAATAACTGAGAAATAGATACTAAACTGAAATAAATGCATCACGGAATAGAAAAGTTTTTAGGCCAATCTTAAATTTATCCAGTTGTTGTTCGTCACGAAGAGGTTGAGGTAAAGAATTCCATAGTGTTGGAGCAGTGACAGAGAAATTTATTTTCCGTGTGTAAAAAAAGTTTTTAATAGAGGGAATCAAAAGAAGATTTTGGTTTGTGGATCTCAGAGTACGGGATGAACATTGGGGGATGAGAAGTTTATGTAGAAATGAGGGCAAATGAGAAGATTTTATTTTGAAGGTCAAGAGAATAATTTTATATGTAATTCGGTGGGCCACTGGAAGCCAGTGGGCATCTTTCAAGATTGGAGTGACGTGATCATATTTCCCTAGTTTGTAAATAAGTTTTATTGCTGTATTTTGAATCAATTGAAGACGTCGGATTTCTTTTTGTGGGAGACCATTAAAAAGGGAATTACAATAGTCTAGGTGAGAGATGATCAAAGAATGAACCAGGATTGTAATTGATTCGGTCTGTAAGATTGAAGTCAATGAGCGAATGATACGAAGTTTATAGAAACAAGTTTTTATTATAGAGCTGATGTGATCGTGAAAGGATAAATCTTTATCTATAATTACCCCTAAGAGTTTTATTTTTGTTTCCATCTGGATTGGGACTGATTTAATAGCTATTTTTTCCGGTAAGGATTCAGTATTTTTGGTTGAGAATAAGAGTCCACGGGATTTGTTAACATTAAGGGAAAGTTTGTTAGAGTAGAGCCAATCGTTTATGGAATCCAGTTTATTGTTAATATCTTTTATGTCGGAGGTATTAGATGTGTTAATTGGATGAAGGAGTTGTATGTCGTCTGCATAGGCGAAGATCGTAAATCCGATAGATTGTGCTAAAGTTAGAAGTGGAGATAGAAAGATATTAAATAGCAGAGGTGATAGAATGGAACCTTGTGGAACACCATAGATTTGAGCTGAGGAAATTGAAGTTTCGTTCATTGCCTGAACTTTATAGCTGCGTTCTGTGAAGTAGGACTCGAGCCAAGAAAAAGCAGATCCAGTGATACCGCAGTCTTTGAGTCTATTTAGAAGAAGAGAATGGTCAATGGTATCAAAGGCTGCGGAGAGGTCGAGAGATATTAGAAGAATGGATTTTTGGTGTTCGTGATAATAGTGTATGGTTGATAAGAGGCCTAGCAGCGACAGTTCCGTTGAATGAGATGTGCGGAAACCGGTTTGACAAGGATGTAAGGCGTGAGTTTTTTCGATGAATTCAGACAGTTGAGTGTGGACGATTTTTTCCGTTAACTTCGATAATAATGGGAGATTAGCAATTGGACGGTAGTTTACTGGAAGGGAGGGATCAGAATTATATTGTTTGATTTTTGGAAAGACAAGAGCAGTTTTCCAACCTGAAGGAACGATACAGTCAGAAAGAGATTTAGAGATCATTTCCCAAATATATGGTCCAAAGTGAGAAAAGAATTTTTTAAGGAGAGAAGGAGGAATACTCTCTAAAGGAGTATTAGAGGTATTTAAAGATTGCAGGATAGGAAGTAAGTTTGTTAGCGATGGCATTTTGAAGGTTGAACATGAACTAAATGGGAGAGATGAGGAATTATTTTGAGTATGGATGTAAGGAGAAGAGGGGGTGGGTACAAGAAGAGTTCTGATATCTGTAATTTTTTTGTCAAAGAAAAGAATTAGTTCATTTGCTGAAGGAGTGGAAGTTATGGGTAGTTTTTTTTTTGAGTATTTTGAGAGAGATTGAGCAAGATTAAAGAGAGTAGAAGAGTTACGGGTGGTTAATATGAGTTTGTTGTAATAATCTTTTTTTGCTTGTTGAATAGTTGTTTTATAATGAGTTGCTTTTTCTTTATATAATTTGAGGAGATTGTAGGAGGGTGTTTTTCGCCATTTTTGTTCTGTTGAGCGAAGTTGTTTACGAAGGAGGGTGAGATTTTCGTTATACCATGGTTGTTGTTTATTTTTGGGGGTTGAGTTTGAGGTTAGTTTCTTTTTTTCCTGTTGGGGTGCTAGGGAGTTTAAGAGGGATGTTGTAGAAGTATTCCAAAGAGAAATTTGTTCATCGAGGGAGAGGGAAGAGAAATCTGTGAGGTTTAAGTCGAAAGAGTTCTGAATGTCTGTGAGAGTAATTTTGTTAGTATTGCGAATAGTGTGAGTATTGTTTATGTTTTGTTTTTTAGAGTTAGGTAGTTTAGGGGGGGATTCAAAGTGCCAACTAATTAGAAAGTGGTCAGACCAAGGTAACGGATGGAATTGAAAGTTTTTGAAAAGATGGGTGGCGGAGGTAGGGCAGAAGATCATATCTAAAGTATTACCAGCTTCATGGGTGGGCGAAGAAATGAGTCTACTTTTGAGCATAGTTTAGGCTTCAGATAGACCTGAGTTCTATGGAAGTAACTTAGGCACAGTTTGGATGTCCTTATTGCAATCTGCTAAATAGCTCTCTGGGTTTTTATTTTTGCTTTATTAAGCTCAAAATACAAAGTATGGAAAGATACAGAAATGATTGGGTGGTGAGGTGGTATAAGGGGGGTTTTGCCTTCTGTAAAAGCCCCTCCATATCTCTGAGCTGATCTTTACATATATAGCATTGTCAAATTATTACTATTGCATATCCAGGGAAGTGTTGTTTTGGTTACTGTACAGTAGACGTGGCCAATGACAGAAGTGGCATTAGGTGGCCTAAAGCACTTACATAGATGCGATTCATGCAAAGATAGGTGCTGGAAATGTAGATCTGGAAAAACCTGGCCTACATTTCCGGTGCCTATCTTTCCCTTAGGCACAATTCTGAAACCAGCGCTGATACGTGATTGACACACAATCGGCGGCCACTTTTAAGGTGGCCACCGAGATCGGTGCTGGTTACAGAATCTGGCCCTAACTGCTAAAGTGTAAAATCAGCTATTTTGTGGGCGGTCTGGCATGAAGTTGGCACTTATGCATCGACTCCCGGATTCCATATATGACAACTAAAGTTGCACAAATGTTTTGGCTTTGTGGTCAAATTGTGTGCATAATTTAATTGTTTAAAGAGCCAATCAGCATCAATAATTGGTCGTTAGCAAGCAAATAATCGCCAGTAGAATAAAGGAGGTATTGATGCTCCTGTATAAGTCTCTGGTGTGACCTCATTTAGAATGTTGTGTACAATTCTAGAGACTGCACCTTCAAAAATATATAAACAAGATGGAGTCAGTCCAGAGAAAGGCAACTAAAATGGTTAGTGGTTTATATCATAAAGTATATGAGGACAGATTTAAAGATCTCAATAAGCATACTTTGGAGGAAAGGTGAGAGATGGGAAATATGTAGATTTTTGAGATGTTTAAATACCTATGTGGCATAAATGTAAATGAATAAAGTCTCCTTTGAAAGGAAGCTCCAGAATGAGCGGGCATAGGATGAAGTTAAGAGGTGAAAGGCTCAGGGGTAATCTAAGGAAATACTTTTTTTACAGGAAGGATAGATACATGGAATAGTCTTCCGGTAGAGGTGGTGGAGGCAAAGACTATGAATTCAAGAAAGCGTGGGACAGGCATGTATGATCTCTTAGGGAGAGGAGGAGATACTGGATGCTGCGGATAGGCAGAGTGAATGGGCCATTTGGTCTTTATCTGCCATCATGTTTCTATGTAACCTTCTAAGCTTAATCTATAAAGTAGTGCATGTCAAAGAGTCATATATTGAACTCTTGTGTACACTGATCTCTGATCTCATTATTGCATCGCAGTGTTCTCTTGGGGGAGAGGGAGGGTTAACAGACTGATTAGGTACATTGAAAATTTTCAAAGCACAAGTTCTTTGTTACCTATGAACTTATTCTTCTTTGCTATGTATACTATGTTCTTTAATTTGTGTGCGTCGAATATAAAAGATTTCACCGTAAAAAGGTGCGTATAAATTCAAATGCATGGATCTAAAAAGGTGGCATGGCCATGGGAGGGACATGGGCTAGCTATGAACATTCTTATAAATTACGCATAGTGTTATAAAATATGCCAAATCAACACAGAATTTTGCCATGGGAATATAAACCAGGTTTTAGTTGGTGGAAATGGTTGTGCCTAAAGTTTAGTCGTGGGGTTAGCCATTTCATGCATTCTATAAACCGCGCCTAATTATAGGCACGGTTTATAGAATGTTGCTAAACATCTGTTTCTTCCACATTGATTTTTTTCAACTTCATATATAGAATCTGGTCCTAACCCCCCCCCCCTTTTTTTTTACAAAAGAACATAAGAATAGCCTTACTGGGTCAGACCAATGGTCCATTAAGCCCAGTAGCCCATTTTCATGGTGGCCAATCGAGGTCCCTAGTACCTGGCAGAAACCCAAAGTTTGCAGTGCCGGCCACAGCAGTAATAGCTCCGATGCATTCCCTGAGCATTGGAGCTGTTTCTGCTGCGGCTGGCACTAAAAACTGTGCTATGGTTTTGTAATGGGGGGCGGTAAGTGTGGACATTTGGCACTTAACTACTTAAGGCCCTCTTTTGCTAAGCTGCAGTAGAGATTTCTACCACAGCCCGGGGGGCTAAATGCTCCGATGCTGCTTCATAGGAACTCTATGAGCGTCAGAACATTTAGCACTCTGGACTGTTAACCAGAGAAATCGGACTGCGTAAAACACAGCCCTATCTATATCTGGTCTTGCCTAGGTGGTTAAATGCTGAATATCACACATAAGAGCATAAATCCAGTTATTCAATGCTAGTACCCAGACATAATGCTGGAGGCACACAAAGAAATGCTGACCCCCGCTGGCTAAATATTTACTCTTATTATTTTTAAAGAAGTCTTGGCGAAAGCTTCTGCTTGTTTCTATGTGTCATTGGCATAGAATCTAGCTACTCTTCTTGGATCTTCCCAGTACATTTGACCTGGATTGACCACTATTGGAAGCAGGATATAGGGCTTGGTGGACCTTGTGGCTGTATTAGTACAGCAGCTCTTATGTTCTTATACCTTTTTTTTAATAATCTGAAATGAGATCCATTTACATGGGCAAGACTTCAGAATTCTGTTGATGATCATGAGAACATTCATGCCAAGTACAGTGCCTTTACAGCAATATTCTTAATTAAACTACAGAATTATTCCCAATATGTTCCATTACTCTTTATAGCAATGCAATAAAACAAGGATCCTGGGGATAAATATAAAACAAATGTTTGCAGAAGACTCCTAGTCCTGAATTTTTCTCTTAGGTAATTCTGCTTGAGGATGATATTTGACTTACCCACATTTGTTATGAGACCAACCAAATTGCCTAGGCCAGTGGTCTTCAATGTGTGGCCCCAGGATTGCATGTGGCCCCTGAAGTCTTCCATTGTGGTCCTCAAACAGTTGGCTGAAATGCTTTTCAAATCTTGTAAATGTGTTAATTTCTATCTTACCATCTTTTTATCCATTTGTTCTATAAAGACTCTAGGTATGGGTAGGTTGTTATTTTGAAGCCTGGTATCTTCGCCTAAATAATACATGCCAGAATCATGCCTATGTAGGCACTGGGGCTGCCAAACACCACTATGGGCATGGCTAAAAGTGGCTTAGGCAGCCTAAAGCGATTTAAGGCATAGATAGGCACTGGAAATGTAGGTCCAGAAAACCCAGGCCTACATTTCTGACACCTATCTTTCATGCAGGAGCGATTCTTTATAGGGTGCCATTATGTGATTGACACGTGATTGGCGGCATATTATATACCGGTATTTATTTTGTGACTGAATCAATGGAGGGTTAAGTGACTCACCCACAGTCATAAGCTGCTTCAGTGAGAACTGAACCCAGTTCCCCAGGTTCTCAGGCCACTGCACTAACCACTAGGCTACTCCAGGGCAGGATTAATTCGTCGAGGGCCCCTAGGCACCCAAGTACACTGGGCCCCCTGCCCCGCCTCACCCCACCATGCGCCCAGGCGGAAACAGGAAGCTGCGTCAGAGGGAAGCTTTGGGCAAACAGCACCGCTTGCACAATTACAGTTCCCGTTGCCTTTCTTACCCACGTTGCTTGCTTGTCTTACTTTCCATCGATGGGGGGGGGCATGTTGCTGAATTGGGGGGGGGGGGGGCTCGCATTGGCGATCGATGCTGGAGGGGCCCATCGCCATTTGGAAAAAACAATGTTGATGCCCTCCTTCATCGGGCCCCCCTGACCATTTCGGGCCCTAGGCACATGCCTACTTGGCCTATTGGTTAATCCTGCCCTGGGCTACTCCTCTATGCTGTACTAAAAACGGTTCTGTTTTTTAGTGGGCATGTGAGAGATGAAGCGTTGGTGTTCCTGTACTAACCAGTTAGTGCTAAGTGGTTAGAGCAGGGATACTTCATGAACCCCTACCACCTACGAAATGGGTGGCAGTAAGAGGGAAATTCTACAAATGGCGCCCTACCTACATCTAAGTTAATTGGGGAACACAGTTTGAAATATCAAACTTAAAGCGCCTACCGATGTCTAAATAAAAGACGCCAGAATCATGCCTTCGGAGGCGCCTACTGGCGCTTAATGCCACTATAGGTGTGGCTAACACTGGAAGTGGCTTTAGGCGCTACAAAGCCACCTATGTAGGTGCAATTCATGACAAAGATAGGTGCAACATTATTGTGTTGCCATTAATATTAAAAGATAGATAATAGACCATTTTACGTCTGCAGTAAAAATGGCCTCAGTGCACAGCAAAGAACTGAATAAGAGCAATTAAAGCCATTTTTTTTTTACTGCTTAGTAAAAGGACCCCTTCATTTTAGTTTAACCATATGCTCGTTCTATATAAGGATTCTCTTTGCCCAATATTCAGTGCTATTTAATTGGCCTGGAATGATTTCCTGACCAGTTAAATAGTGTTTGGCCGGCTAACCACTAATATTCAGTGGGAAATAGCCAGTTATCTCCATTGAATATTTACAGTAAGCAGCTAGTCGTGAATATTTAAGCACTGGCTGGCTGTTTAGTAGCCATATAGGACCACATAAATAGCAGGCTTATCTTTGCCCGCTATTAAGTTATGCTGGCTTTTACAAAGTTGCGATAGAGGTTTCTACCACGGGCCAGAGAGGAAAATGCTCCAACGCTCATAGGAATTCTATAAGTGTCAAAGCATTTATCTCGCTGGCCTGCAATAGAAACCTCTACCACAGCTGGAGCCCTTAACCAGCTAAGTTAATATTCAGCACTGGCTGGTTAAATTAATAATGGGCAAAACCCCAAAATATTCAAATGATTGTTACCAGAAATGATCCAGCATTTAAATATTCAGGATCACTGCCAACTGCAAGACTTAGCCAGGCTGCCTCCTGTGGTCTGAATATTGGCCTTTCTAGGTTTATGTCATAAATTTTTGAATTAATTCACTATTTGTTAGTTAACTATATGGATCCAAGGTAAACAGATATATCTCTACTAAATCATTGCTTGACAAAAGTTTCACAGTGATTTCTTTATCATAAGCTCAAGTTAAACGGATGTAGCGGTATATAAGAAATAAATTACATTACATTACATTAAACCTTGTAAAATCATCTCCTGTACAGTTTACAGGTTGGCTTTCTTCTCTATCGATATCCCTAATCTTATCTGACAGCAGTTTTCACTCTCTAATGCAAGCTTCCTTTTGGACTCTGAGCTTAAGTTTGAAGACAATCTGTGGTCATCAAATCATGCTTTTTCAAGTTATAACAATGACCTTCAATTAGTGTCAATTTAGATAAGGAGGCTGTCTTATGCACTGAGTATTAGCAGATTAGATTCCTATACATTAGACATCTCCTCAGTAGAGTACCAAGGACGGGGCAGGGGGTGCGGACCGCCCCGGATGCCAGCCCTAGGGGGGTGCACAGATGGCCGGGTTCGGAATCTCCTGCGCTGCTCTAAACGGCACCTACACCTCAGCACAGCTGCCGTACTTCTTTCAAAGCAGAGTCGGCAGCCGCACTAAAGTGCAGGAAGGTCCCTTGATGATTGAATCTGCTGGCTCTGCTCTGGAAGATGTAAGTGACATTGGAAGGGGGTGGACCAGCATTCATTGCGGGACCTTGCCACAACTCCCTGAGTCTGCCGGACCACCCCCTCCAACGTCACTTATGTCATCCAAAGCAGAGGCAGAAGAAGCAGTCATCGCGGGACCTTGCTGGTTTGGAGGGAGAGAGGAGCATAGAAGGGTGGTGGAGGGAGAGAAAGGGGGTTAGGGTGGTATGGAAGGGTGGTGGAAGGAGAGAAAGGGGGCAGATGCTGATGGAACTGGTGTGCAGGGAAAGGGGAGAGAGACATAAGGGGGAAGGATACTGATGGAATTGGTGTGCGGGGAAAGGATACTGGATTGAATTGGGTTGGAGGGAAAGAAAGGTGGCAGACGCTGATGGAAGTGGGGGGAAGGGATAGGAGAGAGTGAAATGCCAGACCATGGCGGTGTGGGAGAGGGAAGGGAAGAAGAGGAGAGGAGATAGAGGCCAGACCATTAGAGGAGGGAAGGGAAGAAGATGGATACCTGACCAATGGGGGTGAAGGGAGAGATGGAAGGGGGAGGCATAAAGTTTCTGGAAGGGGAATAGAAGGAGAGAAAATGCCATATAGAAGGAGCAGAGAGAGGGTAGACAGTGGATGAAAGGAAGAGAGTGACAAGAAGATGAGGAAAGCAGAAACCAGAGAAGACAAGGTAGAAAAAAATTCTATTAATTATTTTTTTTGCTTTAGGGGAGATGCATCGCTGTTTCTGTGGTGTTGCATTGTATGCAGAGTCCAGCTTCTTGGTGGTTCAATTTAACATTTGTCTATGTATTTCTATTTTGTCCCCCCTTTTACAAAATTGTAGAGCGTTTTTTAGCACCGGCCTTGGTGGTAACAGCTCTGATGCTCAGAATTCTATGAGAGTCTGAGTTGTTACCACCATGGCTAAAAACCACACTACAGTTTTGTAAAAGGAGGAGGGGTTAGTTTGTGATTACATATTCCATACTAGGCAAAGGTGTTTTCTGTATTTTGTGTGTTCGAAAGACATGGTTTTCTGTTAGGATTGACTGTGCAGGATTGATCTATACTAGTCTGGCTTGTTTAGTTTTACAGTGGGTGTGTTGATGTTGTACTGCTCACTGCAGTATGTAAGATGCTGCCTTTTCCTAGGTACACTCTTGTGTGATGTGTGGATTGTTACTAAAAATCATGTTTTTCATACAGATTGTTGGGGGGGGGGTGTCAAAAAATGATGGGCCCCGGGTGTCACATATGCTAGGTACACCACTGCATCTCCTTTCTGTTCTCAAGTGATTACATCTGGCTCAAATCACAGCACTGATGATTATTCACTCTTCCAAAACATTTGGTCACATTATTCCACAGTGCATAGAAAGTAATTTGATTCACATAGTTTCCCATAGCCTACAGAGTAAAGTTCAAAATATTCAACCGCTAGGAGCGCAGTGGCCTTGCCATGGGTGGGCCTGGGCTCACCCACTTTAGGCTCAAACCCACCCAAAATTCTTGCGCCCTTGTTATGGCTGATGGAGATCCTCAAGCCTCACCAGCTGTAAGGGTCTTCTGGTGGCAAAATCTCCTGTCTCTCCCACTTGCTCCAGCCTGCATCACTGTCCAAGAACTGTCATTGCGCTGGCCATCCCCCTCCCCCTACAAATGTTTTTGCCACCAGAGGACCCTTACAGTTGGTGGGGCTTCGAGATCTCTACCAGCTCAGGCATGTTTAATGCTTTAAGTTGGCCCAAGGGGAGGGGATGTATTGACCACATGTGCCCACCAGGTTTGCCCAGTGGTCCACCTAAAATTTGAGGTCTGGCTATTCCTTTGGTTGGGAGGCAGCTCTTATAACTCCCATAGTCAGTGTTGACCATGGATATTTAATGCCGGGCCATTTCCAGTGACTGGCATTGAATAGCTAGAGGGTTTTTTGACCGCTAAATAGTTAATTGGCTAAATCAATATTCACCACTGGCCGATTAAGTTTATAGTGGTCAAAGAAAGGGCTATTATTTACATGTTCTGATTTGGCTACTAAACCTAGCTGCTTAGTGCTGAACATTGACAATTATTGTGCAATATAGCCAGTTGACTTTAACCACTAACTGTAAATATTCAGTGGAGATGATGTTATCTCACGCTGAATATTCACATTTCACCAGTTACACTATGACCCATATTTTCAAGGTGCCTACCGGTTCCTAAAAAAATGGTGCCAAAATTGCACCTATGGAGGAGTTTTATGACAGCTAACACCACTGTAGGCATAGCAAAACACCTCCGTAGGTGTGATTTATGTCAAAGGTGGATGCTGGAAATGTAGGACTTGAAAACCCTGGCCTACATTTCTGGTGCTTACATCTCCCAAAGGCGTGATTTTCTAAACAATGCCATCAAGTGATTGACA
Organism: Geotrypetes seraphini; assembly: GCF_902459505.1. NCBI lineage: Eukaryota > Metazoa > Chordata > Amphibia > Gymnophiona > Dermophiidae > Geotrypetes > Geotrypetes seraphini. The sequence goes on along the minus strand of NC_047086.1, from coordinate 306,871,174 downwards.
CATGATCTGCGATCGCTTTTAAAGGTGGCTACCAACAATGGTGCCGTTTAGAGAGAATATGAGCCTATTTAACCAGTCAGTAAATTTGTGGCCAGGTTAATAGCACTGAATATCAGCCAGTTAGACTTTTAAAATCTAAGAGGTCATATTTATAAAATGGAGAGACTTATTGCAATACAACAGGGTTGTTTCAGGAAATTTCAAGATATTTGGGAGCCATTAACAAAGTATTGTAATGATTAGAAAAATCTTGTTTCCCTTAAATTTACAAGTTCAATTATGGGGTGGGAGGGAGGGTATTTTTATTGTTACATGTTGTATAAGTATTGATTATAAGATAGATAATGGTGGGGAGGGGGGGAGATAAGAGAATATTATATGTATCATTGTTGATTATTAAGTGATATATTTATGGTTATTTGTATGGATATGTTATTACACTTATTATAAGTTTAAAAATGAATAAAGATTTAAAAAAAAAAAAAAAAAAAAATCTAAGAGGTCATTATTCAGCTGTTGGTGCACTTCCCGAATATTCAAAGCTGGGACCTGTTCAGGCTTCAGCTTTAATATAAGAACATAAGAAGTTGCCTCTGCTGGGTCAGACCAGAGGTCCATCGTGCCCAGCAGTCCGCACCCACGGCGGCCCATCAGGCCCATGACCTGTAATGTGATCCTTCTCTAAGCCCTTTGATCCCTTTTATCCTTCTATCTATACTCTGTCTAAAACCTATCTCTACCTCTATCTGTATCCCTCAATCCCCCTATCGTTCAGAAATTTATCCAATCCTTCTTTGAACCCCCATAGTGTACTCTGTCCTATCACAACCTCTGGAAGCGCATTCCAGGTGTCCACCACCCTCTGTGTAAAGAAGAACTTCCTAGCATTGGTTCTAAAATTGTCCCCTTTCAGCTTCTCTGAGTGCCCCCTGGTGCTTGTGGTTCCCAATAATCTGAAGAATCTGTCCCTTTCTACCTTCTCTATGCCTTTCATGATCTTGAAAGTCTCTATCAGGTCTCCTCTGAGTCTCCTCTTTTCAAGGGAGAAGAGCCCCAGCCTTCCCAACCTGTCTGCGTATGAAAGGTTTTCCATACCTTTTATCATTTCCGTCGCTCTTCTCTGGACCCTTTCAAGTATCGCCATGTCCTTCTTGAGGTACGGTGACCAATACTGGACACAGTACTCCAGATGCGGGCACACCATCACACGCTACAGCAGCATGATGACTTCCTTCGTCCTGGTTGTAATGCCCTTCTTAATAATACCCAACATTCTGTTTGCTTTCTTTGAGGCTGCTGCACATTGTACCGTTGATTTCATTGTAGTATCTACCAGCACACCCAAGTCTTTTTCAAGGTTACTATCCCCTAACACTGATCCCCCCATTTTGTAGCTGAACATCGGGTTTTTTTTCCTAAATGCATGACTTTGCATTTCTCTATATTGAAGCGCATTTGCCATTTACTTGCCCACTCTTCCAGTTTGTTTAGGTCCCTTTGTAGGTCTTCACATTCTTCCATGGTTCTAACCCTGCTGCAGAGTTTGGTGTCATCCGTAAATTTTATAACTTCACACTTCATCCCCGCTTCTAGGTCGTTTATAAATACATTGAACAGCAGCGGTCTGAACACCGAGCCCTGGGGAACACCGCTCGTGACCTTCCGCCAGTCCGAGTAGTGGCCCTTCACTCCAACCCATTGCTTTCTGCCTGCCAACCAGTGTCTGTGTACGTCCTCTTCCACCCCATGGTTCCACAGCTTCCTAAGAAGCCGCTCATGGGGTACCATGTCAAAGGCTTTTTGGAAGTCGAGATAGATGATGTCTACGTGTTCTCCTTTGTCCATCTGGCTGTTTATCCCTTCAAAGAAGTGCAGTAGGTTCGTTTGGCATGATCTTCCCTTGCAGAAGCCATGCTGGCTTGCTTTCAGTTGTCCATTTTTTTCTATGTGTTCACAGATGGTGTCCTTTATCAGTGCCTCCATCATCTTGCCTGGGACTGAAGTCAGGCTTACTGGCCTGTAGTTCCCCGGGTCACCCCTCGATCCCTTTTTAAAGATAGGTGTGACATTTGCTATTTTCCAGTCCTCCAGGATCTCTCCAGTTTTCAAGGCCAAGTTACAAATTTGTCGGAGAGTTTCCGCTATTTCGTTCCTTAGCTCTTTTAGAACCCTTGGGTGGATTCCGTCTGGGCCCGGTGATTTGTCGCTTTTTAGTCTGTCTATCTGTGGAGGACCTCCTCATGGCTTATCTCTATATGCGCCAGTTTTTCTTCTTGATCTCCACTTATGATCTCTTCGGGTTCTGGTACATTTGATGTGTCCTCGCTCGTGAAAACCGATGAGAAGAACTTGTTTAACCTGTCGGCTATCTCTTTTTCCTCCTTTACAACCCCCTTTCTGTCTCCATCATCCAACGGTCCTACTTCCTCCTTCGCCGGTTGCTTCCCCTTGACGTATCTGAAGAACGATTTGAAGTTTCTGGATTCCTCAGCCAGCTTCTCCTCGTATTCTCTCTTTGCATTCCTAACCACTCGGTGACAGTTTTTCTGGTGTTTTTTGTGTTCTTTCTGGTTTTTCTCAGTTTGGTCCTTTTTCCATTTTCGGAACAATTTTTTTTTTCTCCTATCGCCCTCTTTACTTCTGTCGTTATCCATACCGGGTCTTTTGTTCGATTTTTTTTTTTGCACCCTTTCCTAAACCTGGGAATGTACAGGTTTTGTGCTTCCAGCACCGTGTCCTTGAATATGGACCATGCTTTCTCTAGGGTCTCCATCCGTTTTGAGCAATTTTTGAGTTTCTTTTTCAACACTGCTCTCATAGCATCATAGTTCCCTTTCCTGAAGTTGAGCATCGTCACTGCAGTTCTCTTCACTTTGAATGTTCCTACCTCTAATTTGTACCGGATCATGTTGTGATCGCTATTTCCTAGTGGTCCTACAACTGCCACTTCCTTTGCAGATCCCCCTAGCCCGTTTAGGATTAGGTCGAGAGTGGCATTCCCTCGCGTTGATTCTTTAACAAGCTGTTCCATGAAGCAGTCTCCCACAGCCTCCAGGAATTCTGTTTCCCTCGCACAGCTTGAGTTCCCAATGCTCCAGTCTATCCCGGGGTAGTTGAAATCCCCCATCACCAGTATACTTCCACTTTTGCATTCTCTCCTCAATTCTGCTTCCAGTTCTTTGTCGTTTGCTTCCGTTTGTCCAGGTGGGCGATAGTACAGTCCCAATTTTATGTCAGCTCCATTTTTTCCTGGTAATTTAACCCATAATGATTCCATTTCTTCCGCCCTTGCTGCCGTATCCAATCTGGTCGAGTGAATGGTGTCCTTTATATATAGTGCTATTCCTCCACCCTTCTTGTGGGTCCTGTCTCTCCTATAGAGATTGTACCCGGTCAATACTACGTCCCATTTGTTGTCCTCAGTCCACCATGTTTCTGTAATTCCTATAATGTCCAGGTCTTCATTTATGGCTGTGACTTCCAGTTCTCCCATTTTGGCCCTTAGACTCCTTGCATTTGCGTATAAGCAGTTTAAGTCCTGATTTTTTCCCTTCCTCGCTGTTCTGCCTTGTGAATTTTTCCTCTTGCCATCCTCCTTGCGGGCTTCCAGCCCCTGAATTCTGTTTTGTTCTTCCTCTCCCAATGTCTCGTCTTTTTCGTCCTCAGCCTGTTTTCTCAATTTCACCTGTTCCCCTAACTCCTGCTGTATGCTCTTCTTTTTGTTCTCTAATTCCGCTTGACCCTTGGACCCCTGTGGTATGTCATTTGTTTCTTCCCAGCATTGTTCCCACTCAGCATCTTCATTGGATACTGTTGTCCGAGACGTCGACGTCTGGTCGATTTTGGGCTTTCCCCTTCTTCTCAGTTTAAAGCCTTCTCTATTTCTTTCTTGATGTTGTTTGCCAGCAGTCTCATTCCTGCCGTGCTCAGGTGTAGTCCGTCCCTCCTGTAGAGCTTGTTCTTCCCCAAAAAAGTCATCCAGTTCTTCACAAAGTGGAAGCCTTCCTCTTCACACCATCTCCTCAGCCATGCGTTCATTGTTTGTAGCTCAGTCTGCCTCTTCACATCTGCCCTCGGTACTGGCAGGATCTCTGAGAATGCTATCCTCTGCGTCCTCATCTTCAGTTTTTTTCTCAGGATCTTGAAATGTTCAGTTAGTGTAGTCCTGCTGTAGTTTCTGCTGTTGACGTCATTTGTTCCAACGTGGATTATAACCGCTGTCTCTTCCGTCTCAGCAACTTCCATGATCCTCTCGATTCTGTCGGTGATATCCTTCGTCCTTGCCCCTGGGAGACATGTCACCAGCCGGTCTTCTCTCCCTCCTGCTATGTGACTGTCCACTTCTCTCAGGATTGAGTCTCCCACCACGATTCCAGATTTCCACTTCCTCAGCTTCCTCTTTGGTCTCAAGTCTGTATCCTCGGTGAGGCTCGATGCTTCTCCCTCAGGGTACTGGTGAATCCTTGTCTCCTCTGTCTGCTCGATGCTTCCGTACGGTCCTCCTCCCCTGGTGTCTGGTGGCTCCTGCCTTCCATCTGCTGGTTCCTGTCTGCACTGTTGATGATCCTGATTCTCCACTCTCCTGTAGGCCTCCTCGATGAATCTCTCGAACTCCCGTACTTGCTCCTCAATGTGGCTCTCTCTTGTGGGGTCCTCAGTTGCCCAGCACGATTCTTCCGAGATGCGGAGTCCCTCCAGCTCCTGGACCCTGTCCTGCAGTCTGCCGACCTCCTTCTTCAGGCTTTCCACTTCCTGACACCAACCGCATATGTATGCCTGCCTTCCCGAGGGGAGGTAGTCATACATATGACACTCCGTGCAGTACATCGGAAAGCTTCTCTGGGTTATTTTTATACAGCTAATGCATAACCGCTTAAGTTGATATGAGCTACTGCATAAAGATAGAACAGACATTTAAGTGGTCCCATTTGGGTACCAACCTTGGTTGCGTAAGTGCTATATATCAGCACTGAAGCAGCCAAATTCTGACTCTGTCCCTGGAACACCCACAAAATGGCTTTTTTTTAGTTTGGTGCTAAAAGTGATAATCAGCGGCACTTAGTTAAGTATAGGGTTACCAGACGTCCGGATTTCCCCAGACATGTCTGGGGGTCCTGATGGCTTTTCAAAACCTGGCACTTTGTCTGAGTTTTAAAATGCTGTGTTAGGCAGGGAGGAACTCTGCGCATGCGCGGACTTCCTCCCAGCCCGACAAGGGCAAGCATAAGGGGGTGGGGCTAATGCAGAAGGGGTGGGGCTAGGGTGAGCTTGGGGTAAAATTAGGGCGGGGTGAGTGTAACTTGACAGGCCTGTGGGTGGGGTTAGGGGTCCGGATTTTCCGAAAGGAAAATCTGGCAACTCTAGTTAAGTACAAGTCTCCCTCCATATTTATGGTTTTGGAATTTGAGTCTTCAAACAAGCAGCCCCCCTCCTGCCTCCATATCTTACTTATGAAACCCTGGTGGTGTAACGGTGAAGCAAGGCATGAGTGATCTTCCTATTCTCCTGCCCCATGCAGAGCCACAATCAAAAATGGCTGCTGCAGGTTCCCAAGTCAGTTTGGTGAAACTGCTGCGAGAACTTGAGGCAGCCATTTTTTATAGTGGATCTGCATGGGGCAGGAGCAAAGGAAGATAACACCAGAGCTTTAAAGGTAAGTTGTGAAGTGGTCTGGGAGGATCATGATGCAATTTTTTAATATTCATAAGAGTGCTGTGCCCCTAACCCCCATGAATATGAAAGGAGATGTGTATTGCCAACTGTTAGTAGATAGCCCTGACCAAGTGATTTAACTGGCTAAATCATTTTGAATATCATGTTGTAAGTTTCTGGTGGGCCTATGGGCTTCTTCAGTGACCTCTTTGTATCCTACAGTTCCAAGAAGATAAATTGCTATTTCCCCTCCTGTATGCATTTAGACTTCACACTTAAATCAGCATTTATATTCTAGCACCTCTATAGTGGAGTTACCTCCCATATTTTCTTTGCTTGGAAAGTTCCCGTCAAAGATTCAAAGTGGACCAGAAGGCCTAATTGTTTTTAGTAGCATTTGACCTTGATTGCTATAGCTGGGAAGCTGGCAAACAGTCCAGTCTGCATTTTTTCTTTTTTGTCTAAGGCCTCTACCTATTTGTAGTAATGGAAACTGTTCTGCTTTCACACAAAGGATGGTATATCAAAAGCTATAATAAAGACACATAGGCATATGGTTATCTTTCTCCTGGTATACCAGCTCGACTGCTGCTTATCTACAGATCTGACCTTCTCCTCTCCCCTGTGTGCAATGTGATGCTAGTCAAACCTAGGTGAACTGTGATCAAGAGGGTCACATAGGCTGCAGCACTTTGGCTGGACTGGGCCCCAATTCATGGGAACAGTCAAGTTCTACTTCCCTCCCTGGACTCCTGTGAAAGAAAACACTGGGCACTGGCTTTTCAGACCCTTCGTAATTCCTTCCAAAAGCAAAGATGGAATCTTCTGTTCTCTTAACAGATTCAGGCCATCCTCCATTACATGAGTTAGGGAGCCTATGACAGTTCTATTTGCAGTAATAATGACCCTGGGTCATTTATGCTATTAATTATTTACAAATACTTGCTATCCTGCAGATTGAGGATCCTTTAAGGAGATTTCAGCTGCTTTGATGTATGAAAGAATTTGTAACATTGGTAACATTAAAAAATGTAAAATATTGATTTCAAAATACAGAAATAAAGCAGTATTGATGCATGACAATAACCCTGAGCTACTATGCCTTCCAACAGCAATTCTCAGGTTTCCTTATGGGTTTTTTCTATTTTTTCATTTTCAACAGAAATTAATCAGCCTTTTCTTGTTAAAATCAATTGTTTTTTTATTGATAAACTAATGCTAAAGGGGACTAGAGTATTTTCTAATTAACATCACTATTATTCAGATCAAAACCATTGATTTTTACAGTCTGAAGTGGTGACTGCTTAATGCGGATGACTTGTAAAGAGAAAAGCAGAGTGGACGATCACAAATGCCAGCCATTATGTAGTTGCTGAGTGACGCTCATTTAATTTTCCCTAAAGAACCAGGCAGATGATGATTCTTTGATGTTTCTTCTTTTTTATTTGCTTTTTAACTCTACATTGCATTAAACAATTCAGCAATATGCACAATGATAGAAACAAATTAGCATAACATAAGCAGTTCAAGCCTACTAGGCTACATTGCAGGTATCCAGGAACAAACATAATATTGCAATACTAGTCTTTAAGCCCGTTACATTAATGTGGAAAAGGTTTTTAGCGCCAGCCGGCAAGGTGAATGCTCTGTGCTGCTCCAACGCACATAGGAACTCTATTAGTGTCGGAGCAGCGCAGAGCATACAGCACACCAGCGGATGCTATAAACCTCCACATCTTTCTAAAAGGGGGAGGGGTGAAATTTGTAAACCGCTTAGGTGTTAAGCGGATGATAAATTTTATAAATAAATAAATAGTTATTTGTGCCAATTAACAGCTAATTTGTCAATTAAATTACTGACATGATGGTAGGTGCAATTTTGCACATTAAGGCCCTAATTTTAAAAGTGGCATTGTTAGAAAGTCACCAGTAGGCGCTCTACCGGCACCTAAATCAGTTGTTTTAATTGGCTATTAATGGTGGAATAATTGACTGCGTTGCTAAAAATCAATTAACAACAAATTACCCCCCTTTTACAAAGCTGCATTAGGCTTTTCTTTTTATTGCCAGCCACAGCGGTATTAGCTCCAATGCTCATAGGAGTTCTAATTTATTTATTTATTTATTTTTATTTATCACTTTAACATAATTCTTGTTACAGCAAAACAGTACAAATTTGAAAATTAAGAAATAAAGTTAACAGGAAAATATATACACTTCCTTAGACCACAAATTCACTAGGGGAGTAGAACCTGAAAATTTTAAATGAAGAATATTGTACATCATTATTATAATTAATAGGTCTATAGCATTGCAATCCCTACCTCTACACACAATTAGTCAGCTGATACTCAAGCAATATTTTTTAAATCCAATAAGGCTCTTAATTGCTCTGGGATGAAAAACAAACATTTCAACCCTTCAAATTTAACTTAACATTTACATGGGTAGGCAAGTGAAAAAGAAGCATCAATCAATCTTGTTTCTTGTCGCATTGCAAGAAAAAATGTTCTCCTCTCTTGAGTAACTTTAGTTATATCAGGATATATCCAAACTTTTTTGTTTCCCAGAAATAGCTCATAGAAGTTCTAATACTGCCGCAGCTAGTGATAAAAAAGCCAAACGCGGCTTTATAAAAGGAGCCCCCCACAAAAAAAGTAGGCACCACGAGGCGCCAACAAAACACGGCTCTGGAATCGTGTCTGTATAGACCAGTGGTTCCCAAACCTGCCCTTGGGGACCCCCAGCCAGTCAGGTTTTCAAGATATCCCTAATGAATATGCATGAGAGAGATTTGCATATAATGGAAGTGACAGGTATGCAAATCTCCCTCATGCATATTCATTAGGGATATCTTGAAAACCTGACTGGCTGGGGGTCCCCCAGGACAGGTTTGAGAACCACTGGTATAGACGCTTAGGGCACTTTTTACTAAGGTTAGCATATGCTAGCTGAAAAATTACCGTCTGCTTAAAAGGAGGCGGTAGCGGCTAGCGTGCAGGGCAATTTAGCATGCGCTAATCCGCGCGTTAAGGCCCTAATGCACCTTTGTAAAAGGAGCCCTTAGTGATGTCAAACATCAAAAGAGGCCTACATTTCTGGTGCCTACCTTCGGAAAATGGCGTCGTAATCTGAGTGACATGTAGCCAGCACTATTTTTTCAGGCACCTGCCGATTATGACGCCACTTTCAGAATCTGGGCCTAAGTGTAAAATTTGGCACCCAATATTATAGAATAAGGGGGTAAATGATTATTGTATACTCTCTGCCGAACTAAAAGGTGGCTATTAAATTTGTACATTAAATTAATTAAAATAACCATAGTCATATTAACCCTTTAATTGGCAGATGGTGAAACGGCTGCTTTATGTAACAGTGCCGAGTAACAGGCATTTGGAGATGCAGATCTCCCACAAGAGCCAAAGAAGACACATGTTGCTTCTGCGCAACAATGCCAAATATAGGGTTAATGATATTTATTAGCATGCCTTGAACAAGACCATTAGCTTGGCTGCAATATAAAGTCTTTGTTTACTTATCATTAAGAATGATAGCAGTCACATAACCTGGTCATAGTCATACACGAATGGGGGACAGAAAAGTAGAATGTAGATTTTTCCCTCCATATTCGTGGTTTTAGCACTCGCGGTTTCGCTTATTCACAATTTTTTGCATGCTGGCTCCGCCCCCCAAAAATTACATCATGAGTAAAGTTCCTTTTCTTTTACTGTACTGATAAAAAAGTTTAGCGCTTACCAACATTCACTTTGAAAATTGCTGCTGCCATGCTTTCTCCCACAAAATCACTGCTTCAAATCTTTCACCCTGAAAATCGCTGCTTCCCAGCTTCCCAGTGTGCACAGAGAAAAACGCTGCTTCCCAGCATGCATGGAGAAAATTGCTATTACCCTGAAAATCGCTGGGAATCGCTGTTTGCCTGCTATAAGCCCTAAAAACTTTGGGAATCGCTGCTTGCCTGCCATAAGCCCTAAGAACCGCGAATAACTTGAAAAGTTATTCGCGGTTTCAATAGTAAAAATGCTGACTTTTAAAAAAACCCGCAAATAACATATAAAAAGTTATTTGTGGTTTTTCCATATTCACGGCTGTGTTCCGCCCTCATCCACCGCGAATACGGAGGGAGAAGTGTACTGTAAATCTCCAGACGTCACACCTTACACTTCACCTGCTTGACTTCAGTGCCAGTCTGCAGCATTGACATCATCCAGTGTTATATTCCAGTATCAGCGCCGTGTATTACTATCTCTGCCGTACAGTCTGGTTCCTGAAAGAAAAAAAAAAAAAAGCTTTGATGTGAGATAGCAGTAGGCAACCCAAACAATAGAGGCATTAAATAAATTCCCTTTACATTTCAAAGCAGCAAATGCGAACTGCTATATAATTAGGATAAAGCACTCAACAATTAAGAATATAATTGAAGTTCATCATAAATTGAAAATGTTTGCTGTTGCTGTAACATATATGATTTTCACAATCTGAAATGCTCTAAGATGAATACCAGATGATGGGTTTCTAATAAATAGAATAATGATATGCCCAAAGGAATAGAATAAGGCTGTAATTGCATTGAGAAGTTCGGCTGACATCATAGCTTCTATTTTGCTGCTTTTAAGCTGAGCAAACTAGCAGGATGCCTCATCCATTAGTGGCTCCCAGCAGCTACGATGATACTTAAATGCCACAATTTTTTTTTTTAAGGGAAATTTTCCTAAATGCACAGTTTCAGTGAAAAACAAACTAATTAAAAAGATGGCCTGAAAGTTATGTCAGATGCAAAATGGAGCATATTATAGAAAAAGAAGCATTAACAATATTATATTAAATAATGACGTATCACTGGATTTTACTTACAATTGTGCAGCAGTGGTATAGTTACTGAGTGATACTGACAATCAAGAACAACATTTCTAGAGTGATCCGTACTTTGCTTCTAACTAGAGAATGACACGGTGACAAAATTCATCACTGTTCCCGTCCCCGCGGATAACCGCGGGAAATAATCTCATGTCATTTTTTTAGTGTCTATTTCAACCTCAGTCCTTCTACCCCAGCATTCTTCAAAGCAAAGCTTGCGGGTCAGTGGTTGTGGCCATTCATACTCTGATTCTTCCCTCTCTCCTTAAAGAATGACATGAAGATGGTTTACCGCGGTTATCCGCGGGGACGGGAACGGTGATGAATTTTGTCACCGTGTCATTCTCTACTTCTAACCTCGGTAGCATGGCCTATTGTTTGTTGTGCTCTGTCAAGCAGACATGCTTCCACAACTTATCCGTGGGATTGGTAGCAAGGAACTGTGCTATTTGGGGGGATTCTGCTATTTTTGGGAATCTTACTATTTTGGGGGATTTGTGCCAATTAGCAGCTAATTTGTCAATGAATTCCCTCTTCTACAAAACTGCGCTAGCGGTTTTTAGTGCAGAGAGCCGCGCTTAAGGGCCCGTGCTGCTCCCGATGCTCATTGAGTTCCTATGAGCGTCGGGAGCAGCGCGGGTCATTCAGCATGGCTCTCTGCACTAAAAAACGCTAGCGCGGTTTCGTAGAAGAGGGGGTAAGTTACTGGCATGATTGTAGGTGCAATTTTGCACATTAAGGCCCAGATTCTGAAAGTGAACCTAAATCAGTTGTTTTAATTGGCTATTAACGGTGTGGTAATTGACTGCATTGCTAAAAACAAATTAACAACAAATTACCCCCTCCCGCCCCCCTTTTACAAAGCCGCAGTAGGCTTTTTTAACACCAGCCGCAGTGATATTAGCTCCTATGTTCATAGGAGTTCTAATTTTTGTGTGTGTGTGACCTGGATTGACCACTGTGACTTGTGACATGGATTGACCACTGTTGGAAGCAGGATATTGGGCTTGATGAACCATCGTCTGACCCGTGGCTATTTTTATGTTGTTATGATGCATACAGAGCAGATCTGTCAGTCTTCAACAAGAGATTCATTGCTGTAACATGACTGAAAAGAGAATACAGTAAACTTTTCCTGGTTTAATTGCTCAGGCGAAAGCTCTCTGATGTTCAGTATCACTGCTATTCCTTTCATCTGCTTCCCCAGATTTGAGAGACAATGTTGCATCACTCAGTGACATGCTTGTTAACATTTTTAGACAATTTCAAATTTTAGGCTTGCTAAGATTTATTTGAGCTATAGATTTATCAACTGACAGAGAACAAACTGATATAGAATCTAATTGGTTTCCTCACAAGACCTCAGACACCCGAGGCACTACTTAAACATTTTTTGTGCTCACATTGGTTCTCAAGAGTTAATGTCCCATTTCCATGAAAGATAGCTACAGATAAAAATGAGCTCCATAACAAACTTTCACAAGCTATAGTTATGGGGAAGCCATCAAAACATTCTTATTCTGAGCTTATTTAATTGTGCATAATAAAATTGCTCATGTAGAGTCAAAAGAAGAGAGAAAAAAAAAAACCCCAAGAGACAACACTAGACAAACTTAGAGAATGCTGCAGAAAATGTCATAAACACCTGGATGCCTCTTGTTATAGTCATTGTCTCATTCTGAATATATCAGTTGGAGTCGTTCAGTGTGCTATACATATACATAGCTATACATCTGCAATCAGTGGCATTAGCATTCTCTGTTGCTACTCGCTCATACTTTGCTATAAGACATATAGAGCAGTGGTCCCCAACCCTGTCCTGGAAGACCCTAGCCCAGTGGTAGGCAATTCCGGTCCTCGAGAGCCGGAGCCAGGTCAGGTTTTCAGGATATGCACAATAAATATGCATGAGATAGATTTGCAAATCCATCTCATACTTACTTTCGAGGACTGAAATTGCCTACCTCTGCCCTAGCCAGTCAGGTTTTCGGGATATCCCTAATGAATATGCATGAAAGAGATTTGCATGTAATGAAGATGATAGGTAGAGAATGACACTGTGACAGGTAGCTGTGGGTAACCCACCGAAATGGGGGACATAAAAAAAATGATCACCACAGGGAACAGGGACAAGGCCATTCACTGCCTCATGGAGCGGTGAAAGGCCTTGTCCATACAGTTAGCTGAGGAAATGCATTCAAAGTCCCTCCTTCCTCCCAATCGCGGTCTGTGCATCTCCCTCCGTCTCTTCCCTTTGCTGACGTCTTTTAATTTTCTCTTAACAAGCAGCCATAGCCTTGAAGTCACGTGTGGCTGCTGGAAAGTCCTTCTCTGATGCAACTTCCTGTTTCCAGCCTCAAGTGACTTCAAGGCTCTGGCTGTATGCTAAGAGTAAATTAAAAGAAGCCAGTGAAGGGAAGGGGAAGAAAAGGGATAGAGATGCTTGGACCGTGGCGAGCAAGCGGGAAGGGAGGGGGCTGCTGGACCGTGAAAAGGGTTGTGCGGATGGGATGGGGTCAGATGGTTTATAGGGGTGGGAATGGGGACTGAGCTCATGGGGTCGGGACGGTGACCAGGACCTTGTACAGATCCATGGTGAGACCTCATCTGGAATATTGTGTTCAATTCTGGAGACCACATTATCAAAAAGATGTGCGGAGAATTGAGTCGGTTCAACGAATGGCCACCAGGATGGTCTCGGGACTCAAGAACCTCCCATATGAGGAAAGACTGAATAAATTGCAGCTATACTCGTTTGAGGAACGTAGAGAGAGGGGGGACATGATTGAGACATTTAAATATATCACGGGCCGCATCGAGGTAGAAGACAATATCTTCTTTCTTAAAGGACCTTCGACCACAAGAGGACATCCGCTGAAAATCAAGGGCGGGCAATTTCATGGCAACGCCAGGAAGTATTTCTTCGCCGAAAGGGTGGTCGATCATTGGAATGAACTTCCACTGCAGGTGATTAAGGCCAGCAGCGTGCTAGATTTTAAAAAGAAATGGGATATGCATGTGGGATCTCTAGCGGGGTGAAGTTCTGAGGGTGGGTCATTAGCGTGGGCAGACTTGATGGGCTATGGCCCTTTTCTGCCATCATATTCTATGTTTCTATGTTTCTAAGCTTGCGGGGATGGGATGGAAACAGGGACAAATTTTTTCCCCTGTGTCATTCTCTAATGATAGGAATGCAGATCTGCCCTATGCATATTCATTAGGACTATCCCGAAAACCTGACTGGCTAGTGGTCCTCCAGGAGAGGGTTGGGGACCACTGATATAGAGAACATAAAAATAGCCTTACTGGATCAGACCAATGGTCCATCAAGCCCAGTAGCCCATTCTCACGGTGACCAATCCAGGTCCCTAGTACCTAGCCAGAACCCAAGGAATATTAACATTCCAAGTTACCGATCCAGGGCAAGCAGTGGCTTCCACCATGTCTTTCTCAAAAACAGACTATTATAGGAGGGGCCTTAGGCACTTGGGCCAATCAGGCTCTATGATCCTGTGGGTTGGGCAGTGGAAGGGCGGGCCCACCTCATTTGGATGGAGGTGGGCCTGCTGGCTGGACGGTGCGAGTTGGAGGTAAGCCCAAGGAGGGGTTCTGGGGTGGGGGCTTAGGGGGTCGTTGGGGGGTCCGGCAGGAGATGTTGGGCACTCTCCTGCCGTGATCGTCGGGGGGGGGGGGGGGTTGGGGAGGGGAGACTGGCGGCCATAGCTGCGTCCGCTATGCCTGGGGAGCATTTTTTTTTTTTTAGAAAAAGTGCCTCCCGATTGGCTGATTAGACAGCTGTAGGACGCCTACAGCTGCCTACAATCAGGAGCACTTTGCAGAATCAGGGCAACAATGTGCAGGGTGTTTGGATTCCAAAGCAGAGTTCGGATTCTGGGGCAAAATTTGCTACAAAAAAAAGTTTGGATTCCAAAATGTTCGAGTTCTGGGGCATTCGGATTCCGAGGTACCACTGTATTTGATTTCTTTGTGGTACTTAGTGAGCCACCTGCGTGTCCTGCACTAGAGGGTACAGGAGCCTTAACACTCTAAACCAGCGTTCTCAAACTCAAACCATTTGCAGGGCCATATTTTGGATTTGCAAGTACTTGGAGGGACGCAGAAAAAATAGTTAACGTCTTATTACAGAAATGACAACTTTGCATGAGGTAAAACTTGTTATAGTTTTTAAATCTTTCCTTAATTGCTTCTGATAATTTCAGCTATACATAGCTGAAAGCAGTGCAACATGAAGAAAGTGAAAAAGTATCAAAGTATCAACTGCAAGAGACAAGATTTTGGACCAACTATTTTGAGGCCCTCGGTATTATAAAGAATGATTCTTTATGGAAAACTTGTGCCTTAAGTGTCCGGCGGTCGCATCTGCAACCGCCTTCAGCTCTCACCTCCTCCAGCACCAGACACACACACAAGCTGCACCGCCTCCAATGGTTACCTTACGTTCTGAAACGTTGCCCGCCTCACTGCTGTAACCTCATGCAAGCGCATTCCTGCGTCTGGGTCCTGCAATTGGACTCCGCCTCACAATTGTGTACAGATGCAGGAAAGCGCTTGCGTGAGGTTACAGCAACCGCTGGACGTGACCGCCGGACACTTAAGGCACAAGCTTTCCATAAAGAATCATTCTTTATAATACCGAGGGCCTCAAAATAGCACCTGGTGGGCCGTGAATTTGAGACCACTGCTCTAAACTGAGAATAATCTGACTTAATTTTGCCCTTACTATATCTGGGTTACATTAAAAACAATACAGCCTCGCGATTAAGAATATTTACTAGGCATACCATATAAATCTTATGATTTAGCTGCAATTACCTTAGCAATTGAGCTCACTTGTCATCTCAGGATACAGATTACTCATTATTAAGCAGAAGAGATACTTGTAACATGAAGCCATTCATTAAGGCCTGCAGAAGAGCCACTGGTAGGGTCCTTGCTGTTTTAATGATGTCAATTCGAAATGTGTGATTTCCAGGTAATGATCAGCGAAGCCACAGACTAATGCTCTCAGACCGGTGTTTGATTCTGAAGTCTCCCTCAGTGTTTTCTACTGATTGAAGGTGATGATTCTCAAATCGTTTGGGGGAAATCAGAGGCGTGTTTCCAAAATAACCTATGGAACTTTGTAACTCTAAGTGCTTTGAAAATGAACCCCATAGTGAGTTTTATACCTCTGTTTAAGCTAATAGTTAAGCCTGTTGACAGTGTTTCTCTGACTAAAGACCACTGGGGGCAAAAAGCCTGAGTTACTCCACCTAGGAACATTAGCACTGGCTGTCACATTGGTGTCACTAGCGCTAGCTCATTTCCATCTCCTGGCATGTGATTTTCCTTGGCTGGTACAATACATAGGACACAGTGGCTGTTATTCAGAGCTACTTCTGAAGGATGAACTAAATAAATGCCTGGGTTATTGTGAGCACACTGACAGTGTCTTGTACAATATTGTCATAGCTAAATGACTTTATACTTTCAATGTTGCTGGCAGAACATTGTGTCTATAGTCACTTCACCCTTTTCCTCCTCATCTCTATCATTTTCTAACAGTTCATTTTCATTATGTACTTTTACTGCGCTTTGCTAGCTTACTCCTTCTGTTTCTTTTCAGCTTTCCCATGTAGCCATCTGCTCTTTGCATTCCTCAGCTTCAAACCCCCATGCAACTAGGAGTATGTTGGGACAAAATTCATTCTTCCAGAGGTTATTTATTTTATTTTTTTAATTATTATTTTCTTTCTTTTTTTTTTTTTTTACTGCTTTGCAGATATACAAAAATATATTTTCGCTGATATACATAAATGTATTTTTGCACACCTAAAGATGTGTTCGTAGACCTATACCGTCAAGTATGGTGCTAAAAGTTGCACTTGCAAATTTGGACACATGCTCAATGTTCAAGTGCAATTCAAATGTATAACAAACCATGTAGCACTAATAATTAAGAACATAAGAATAGCCTTACTGGGTCAGACCAATGGTCCAGCAAACCCAGTAGCCCATTCTCACGGTGGCCAATCCAAGTCACTAGTACCTGGCCAAAACCCAAGATGTAGCAATATTCCATGCTACCAATACAGGGCAAACAGTGGCTTCACTCATGTCTTTCTCAATAACAGACTATGGACTTTTCCTCCAGGAACTTGTCCAAACCTTTCTTAAAACCAGCTACGCTATCTGCTCTTACCACAACCTCTGGCAGTGCATTCCAGAGCATAACTATTCTCTGAGTGAAAAAAAATTTCCTCCTATTGGTTTTAAAAGTATTTCCCTGTAACTTCATCAAGTGTCCCCTAGTCTTTGTAATTTTTTACGGAACGAAAAATCGATCCACTTGTACCCGTTCTACTCCACTTAGGATTTTGTAGATTTCAAACATATCTCCCCTCAGCTGTCTCTTTGCCAGGCTGAAGAGCCCTAACCGTTTTAGTCTTTCCTCATACGAGAGGAGTTCCATCCACTTTACCATCTTGGTCGCTCTGCTTTGAACCTTTTCTAGCGTTACTATATCTTTCTTGAGATAAGGACACCAGAATTTAACCAAATACTCCAAATAAGGTCGCACCATGGAGCAATACAGGAGCATTATGACATTCTTAGTCTTGTTAACTAAACTAAACCTTAGGTTTGTATACCGCACCATCTCCATAGTCGTGGAGCTCGTCACGGTTCACAGGAATTGTGGTGAGAAACCATCCCTTTTTTAATAATTCCCAGCATCTTGTAGTCATTGCTCTATAAAGGTGTGCCTGTACAATTTTATGCACAGATCCTAAAAGGGGGCATGGGCGGGTCAGGGGTATTTCTGGAATTTGCCTGTAGCGTTGTGGAATTAGTCAGATCCACACCTAATTTAGCCATGAAAATTTATACCAGGTTTTAGTTGGTGTATAATCGCCATGCACAAAATTGGACGTGGTTCCAAAAGCTATTCTATAAACAGCAACCGACTTGGCATGCCATTTATAGAATAGTACTTAGTGCTCATTTTTTTGTGGTGCTGATTTTTCAGCTATCACACCACTGAAGGTCTATAAAATTTTAAAAAAGCATATTGCTGAAACATGATATTCATTGTGATTGTAAAATAATTATGAATATAAATAAAGGAAAAGACCTCAGAGATCCAAACCTTAGGCCTCCTTTTATTAAACTACGCTGGCAGTTTTTAGCACTGGGAGCCGCGCTGAATGTCTCGTGCTGTTCCCGACGCTCATAGGAACTCTATGAGTGTTGGGAGCAGCGGGGGCATTCCTGTGCTCCCTGTGCTAAAAACTGCTAGCGCAGTTTAATAAAAGGGGACATTAGACTATGTTGAAGTCTGTTGTAATAACTGGATCAAGTTCTCTTTCACTGGTCAAAAAAACCTTCAACTTTTATTATTTATCATTTATTTATTTATGTTTTCTAATTAATATTTCATTGTCTTTTAACAAACTTTCAAAATATTCAGGAAAATTTAACAAAAAATTTGTTATCACCATTGATTAGATTTTTAACTGAATGGCGTTTAAACTAGTACAAGCTACCAACTCTGACGTCTGACTGCAAAAGAATATTTTCATGCATAGATCAACTTGGCTACTCTTAGTGTTTTTGAGTTTAATTCATAAGTCCAACCACTTGTCTTGGAAGTGCTGAAGGCTGAATGCGCACTCATGGTCACTGCTGTTAATAAGGTAGCTCTAAGGTTCCACAGTTAGGTTGGTAGTTGATAATTCCAATAACTCCGACAGGTCCCGTTTCATCCAACAGGCTTCTTCAAGGTGAGCGCCGATTTAGCTCGTTTTTCAGTGTCATGCATTTTCTTTTTGATAAACCTTCAGTAGTGTGATATTTGATATTTGGGTTTATCCAATTCACACTTTTTGGAGTGCTGATTATTCAGCACCATATACAGAATTAAGTCCATATTGATTTATCAGGGAAATGTAGAAACTCATTTCAATGTATCAGTGATCACTTTTAAATCAATGAGAGATTTAGCTGCTTCATCCTTAGTAGTTTATCTGCATTAGCATGTCCCTCGACATGTCTGATATTCCTAGCAGGTTGCAGATATCTTCCATGAAAAAGAACAAATTAGTGTCTTAACTCAGTGTTCCACAAACCTTTTTTTGCTCTGGCACACTAACGGAACAAATGTTTTTTCTGTGGTACACCCACAACGCCATCCAGCTCTTCCACACCCCAAGCCCTGCCTCTCACAAACTTCATCTCATTTTCCTTGAGTTCAGGGCCATGTCTAAAGGGCGTCCGAGCATGCGCAGATGTCGATGTGATGATGTTGCATACCATGCCCACGTTGTCATCACGTCAACATCTTCGCATGCTCGGAGGCCCTGAGCTTGGGGAAAACAAGATGAGGTTCATGGGGGGCAGAGAGGAGAAGAGGCGCTGATACCAAAAATGTCTCAGTCCCTGATGTCACACCTGGAATCTCGCCACGGCACACTAGTGCACCATGGCACACAGTTTGCAATTCACTGGTCTAACGGTAAGAAAACCCTTCAAAGTATGATTTTAAGGCCAAATGGGATCGACATGTGGGATCTATTCGCAGGGTAAAGGCAGGGGAGGGTCATTAGGGTGGGCAGACTGGATGGGCCCTGGCCCTTATCTGCCGTCTATTTCTATTTCTATGTTTCTATGATTCACCTTATCCCTTCCTTAGTGACAGAGCAATTGAATGGGTCTCCATGAGGGATTGTTCATATTATTTTATCTTATGTTACACAATGCAAATTGCTTTGGGGCCCATTTTGAGGGGATAAGATACTGTATAAGCCTAAAGTTAGATATTTTTTTTTAATGTGTTTTGAATCTGGATTGTTTTAGGTCTACTTAAAACTACTAGTGTAACTTTACAGTTGAGCACACTACTGAAAAATTATTCCATAGTCAGAATTGTCATTATTGCTGATCCCATATCAACAATACCTGTGAATGATGCATTATGGTGAGTCAGCAGGACTTGGCTTTGATACCCATCATAAGTAGATGAAGACTTGCCTTTAATACCTGGGGCTAACTGGTGTTCCTAGGTTGGTTGCAAGATAGGCTTAGCCTATTCTTAGGATTGGGTTATGGACACTGGGAACAGGTTGGTAGGCTGGCAGCCTAGTTATCAACATGGTCTGAAGCTAGTGTGGTCCTGGGAAGCTAAAAATTGACAACTTGGATCAGAATTTGTTTTGTGTTGCTTATTATGTTAATAAAGCACTAGCTTGTAATTACCAACAGCAGAAATCTGTGTAGTTGCTGGAGGTGAAGTTGGATGGGGTATCAGCCCTAGCTAACATTAATTAGAGACAGCAGAACTTAGCTTCAGTTGCTAAGGGTGACCAAGTATTGGGATGATGCCCCTTCTGCTCTGTTTCTTGTTATCCTGTATCTAGAAGACAAGTGAGCAGGGAAGAGTAATGGTGAAGAAGGAAAGTGGAATGAGTTGAGGGTGTCACTGAGGGAATCTTAGTTTGGAATTGGCCATTAGGAAGGAGGCAGTCACTGATTGGGGATTTCATTTGGGATGAGCAAGGGGTAGGGGAGAAAAGGGTGCAAAGCACTAGATGCATTCCCTCTATTTTCTTTCCTCAGCTTTCAGCTCCTGCCTGCCCACCCCAGCAGGGGACAGAATTTGTGAAGTTGAGTTATGCAGTAACAGCTGGTGGCGGCTGGCACTTGAAGCAATTGATAGGGTCCAAAGTGGTTCCAGGGTAGGTCATGCCTAATCTTAGGATTAAGTTGAGGACAGATTCTGCTGAGAGATGGTAGCTGGCCAGACCAAACAACCCAGCTAATAATGTGACATAGGGCTTGGGTGGCTGTTGATGATCTATTTGGTTTAAGGGTTACTCTACTAGAAATGCAGTCAGTGGTTTAGGGGGAAATTGATTTAGTTCACACCTTATTCAATAGTACCTTAAGATGAATTATATTCAAATACACTAGAAATTTCCCTGTCATCAGAGAGCTTGCAATCTAAGCTTGTACCTAAGGCAATGGAGGGTTAAGTGTCTTGCCCAAGATCACTAAACTGGGCTTATCTGGTTCTCAACACAGTGCTCTAATCACTAGGTTATGTTAATAAATCTGTGTCCTATAATTGACAAGAGTTTGGTTGCTGGGGAGCTAGGAAGTGGAAGTGAAGGGGGCACTTCCTGCTCTGCTCTTTAATTTTATATGTAAATTTTACATGGAATTTCATTTTAACATGTTGTACTATTTAATATTTTCACCATGTTTTATACCCAGCAAGAAATGTATTTGCTTTGATTGTAGCCTCCTGAAGAACACACTTTCTAGGGTGCCAAAACACTTGCAGTGTTAAGTCAGATTGTCTGTCACGGGTTTTTTTTTTTGTGAATAAAAATCTCAAGTGGAAGCATCTCATTATCTCTACTTTCTTCATTTGACTCTTATCTCTCTTGGGGGCACTTTTCTGTTCTTTGATGTCAATTGTTTCATGTACAGTGTTCCCTTGGTCGTTCGTGGTCAGCGGTTTGCGGTCCCGGTCATTCGCAGTATTTTCTGACCGTGACAAGGAGAGGGCAGCAGGAGAGAGCAGCCAGAGCGCCGCGAGTGTAGGAAATCACTCACGATACACTCCGACCGCTTCTTCCTGCACTAAGTCGGGCCTTATCCAATCAGGAGCTACTTTGTTGTTTTTTTTTCTTTTCCACTACAGAAAGCTTCGTATTTAACAATTGCTGAGTAATAGGTTACATAGACATGTACAATGTAAAGGATACCGAATAACTTTTAACAAGTTGGTAACACATCTACGTGGAACAATCGATCTGGTGTACCGCAAGGATCACCACTATCCCCATTGCTTTTCAATGTCTACATGTCCTCACTAGGTGCACAATTGACCCAGCTGGGGATAAAATTATTCAGTTACGCAAATGACTTTACGAGCATCATTCCATTTACTAACTCTTGGAAATCAGAAGCACTAAATTTGATGGAGCAATGGATGACTGAATTCAAACTGAAACTTAATTCAGAAAAAACAAAATTTTTTGTAGCTTCGCCACACCCGTTTGACGCCAAAACATCGCTATGCATCAATAACCTTAGTTATCCTATTCAGTCTACTATGAAGGTATTGGGTGTAACACTAGACCAATGCTTAACCATGAAGGACCAGGTAGACTCCTTAATCAGAAAGGGTTTTTTCACTCTCTGGAAACTTCGATCCATTAGAGCATATTTTGATATGCCAGCATTTAGAATCCTGGTACAATCCCTCGTACTGAGTCAACTTGATTACTGTAACATCGCCTATTTAGCAATTTCCCAAAAGAATATGCGATAATTAGAATTAGTGCAAAATGCAGCGGTCAAACTGATTTTCGGGCTGAAGAAGTTTGATCATGTGACACCTTACTACCAACAGCTGCATTGGCTACAGAGGCACGCGTAAAGTTTAAGTTCGCCTGTTTCTGCTTTAAAGTACTATATGGTCTAGCCCCTAAATACATAACTGACCTTTTCTCCTTCTCAGCCAACAGACATAAGAGAAGTTCACATTTGAACTTCGTTTCCCCTCCAGTTAGAGGATGTAAACTCAAAAGACACCATCAACACCTTTTCTCACATCAGGAAGCATTATGGGGTAAAGATCTAGAACAACTGCTTACGCCTACTACTAATGGGGAATTCAGGAAACGCCTAAAAACATATCTGTTCCTGAAATATCTAGGCAGCTGACCCGTACAACTCTTTCCCCTCAATAACTGATCCCTTGAGCTTTTAATCACTAGTTTCCACCCTGTTAAGTTCAATCTATTTGTACCTTCTTTTAATCTTTGTAAACCGCATAGAACTTCACGGTCCTGCGGTATATAAACTGTTATTATTATTATTATATTTTATGCAACAGCATTCGTTCATTATTTGAAAACTGCACTTGAGTGTATTGTAATTGTCCTATGAGACTTTGTTGATCTTATGTGAGAAAAGTAGGGCAGAGATATAGATCTGCTAACCCCTGATGCAGGCTTTTGGCAGAAACATGTGCCACATGTACCACCTCCAGCACAAAATTCTGTGCCCTTCTCTTACAATGGATACAAACCATGCTCACAGATGTCCTTTTCCCAACTGACCTCAGCAAAATCATCGTCACACCGATCCTAAAAGACCCTAAAGGAGCAATGGATCAACCATCCAATTACAGACCCATTGCCTCAATACCTCTCTATGTCAAACTAACAGAAGGGCTAGTAGCCAAACTCCTCACCAACTATCTGGAAGACCACAACATACTCCAACTCACATAATCCGGCTTCAGAACCAACTTCAGCACAGAGACATTACTAGGCTCCCTTGTTGACAAAGCTAGACAACACCTCACCAAATAAATGCTGCTCATACAATTGGATCTGACAGCAGCATTTGACCTGGTAGACCATAACATCCTATTTTGGACACAATAGGTATCACTCATGGTTTGAAGGATTCCTAAAATCCAGAACCTACAGAGTAAAGACAAACAAAGAAAAATCGGAATCTCCCTTGGCGCCTGCCTGGATAAACTAGGCCTAACCTCATATAGCAATGCAGATGACATCCCCATTCTCATACCTTTTGATCAATCCAAGCCTTCTATGACAAACACACTACACTGAACACTAGAAACAGTAGTAACATGGATGAAAAATCATAAACTGAACCTGAACCCAGACAAAACAAAATTTATTCTCCTCGAAAATAACAAAGTCCCAACCATAACCAATATAGATATTAACTCAATCAATTATCCCATTCAACCCACCATAAAACTACTAGGAATGACGATAGATAGATGCTGTACCATGCAACTACAAATCAATAAAATAATAAAGAAATCATTCGCAGTTATGAGAAACTTAAGACAAGTTTGAAAATTCTTTGATATAACACAATTCCGGCTCTTAGTACAATCCCTAGTCCTAGGTCTTTTAGACTATTGCAACATTCTCTACCTCCCCTGTTCAGCAACAATGATAAAACAACTACAGACAATCCAAAACACAGCACTAAGACTTATCTTTTCATTGAGGAAACACGACCACATCACAGAGGCATACCTCAACTCACACTGGCTTCCAATTCCAGCAAGAATACTACTCAAATTCTACTGCCTACTATTTAAAACCATAAATGGCGACAGCCCAACCTACCTGAATAACCGCCTCATCCAAACTACATCAACTAGACATAGGAAAACCCACACTCCATTCACGCACCCTCCTATCAAAGAAGTCAAATGGAAAAAACTATATGATGGCCTCCTAGCCACACAAGTAGCAAAACTCGACAACCAAATCTCCAATCTACTGATTATGACCCCAGACTACAAAACATTCAGAAAAGAAATAAAGACCTTACTTTTCAAGAAATTCTTGCAAACGACTTAATACCGCTAGCTCCTTCCCACTCCCAAAACCACTTCCCAATACCTTCCCAATTCCCCAAAGCAACCTCATCCACTCTTTATCTCCTTTAGAAATTACCAAATATCTTCTTTTTGTAATACGTTTTTTTGTAATTCTTTTGTAATCCGCCTTGAACCGCAAGGCAATGATGGAATAGAAATCTCTAATGTAATTTAATGTAATTTTAGTAAAAATGCTCCTTATCCTTGTTCTTGAGGCCTATTGTGCTTCTTTTTGTTCTATATTGATAGTGGATTTATACTTTCTTGGAATCCCTTTTCTTTTCTTTTTTGTATCCTCGTTATTAAGGCACAGATATTTCTACTAGCACTATGGATGGTGTAAGTGCTCAGGTCTAAATTATAGGAGTGTATTTCTCCTGGCACGCTAATAGTCCACAAAAGAAAATAGGTGTCTACTTTCCTTTTTAGGCGCATAGTGTGATTCTATAAAAGGCACCCACTATATAGAGAGAATTGTGCTTAGCAGCTGTATGTGGCATAACATTTATTTATTTATTCAATTTTCTATACCATTCTCCCAGGGGAGCTCAGAACAGTTTACATGCATTTATTCAGGTACTCAAGCAGTTTTTCCCTCTCTATCCCGGCGGGCTCACAATCTATCTAACGTATCTGAAGCAATGGGGGGATTAAGTGACTTGCCCAGGGTCACAAGGAACAGCGTGGGTTTGAACCCACAATCTCAGGGTGCTGAGGCTGTAGCATTAACCATTGTGCCTGCACCCATTTGAGCCAGGGAAAACCAGGCCTAAATGACTGCACCTAAGTTGAATACAGATCGGCTGTATTCTATAACAGTGCACCTAACTTTTAGGAATGTCCATGATCTGCTCATGCTCCTCCCCTGGACCCCCCCCCCCCCCTTGAGACTCATGCACTAGAAGTGATGCGCGCCACTTTATAGAATATGCCTACGCTGCTCCATATGACCATGGGAAAGTTGCTTTTGTGTGGATTTACTGAATCAAGGGCTAAATTCACTAAGGGCATGCATCAGATCCAATCCAATCCGTGTCCGGGGGGCTGAATCATGATCGGGGGTTCGGGGGTGGTCATGGGGTGCTGTGTTGGGGCAGGAAGGCCTGGGATCCCTCCTGCCCGTATCTTAGTGGGGTGGGGGTAGGGGGGTTGTCGGAGCAGGAGGGGTTGGGCTCCCTCCTGCCCAGATCTTGTCATGGAGTGGGTCGCAGGGCAGAAGGGGTTGGGCTCCCTCCTGCCCCGATCGTGTCGGGGGGGTCTTGGGTCACTGGGGCAGGAGGGGTTGGGCTCCCTCCTGCCTCAATCGTGTCGGGGGGTCTTGGGTCACTGGGGCTGGAGGGGTTGGGCTCCCTCCTGCCCCGATCCAATCGGGAGGGGGGTTGGATCACGGCAGGAGAGATTGTCTATCTCTTCTGCCACGATAACAATCTGAAGTGCCGCGGTTGGCGGCACTTCGGGGAATCGTTATCACGGCAGGGGAGATGAGGCATCCCTCCTGCCGCGATCGTTGCGGTGGGGGGTGGGCAGGTTGCCAGGGCTGCTGAGCTGATCGAGGCAGCCGCGATCAGCTCAGCAGCCCCTTATTTGGCACTTATACTTGTTTTGACTTGTTCTAAGTCAAAACGTATAAGTGTCGACTAGGCAACCTGTGAAAATGTTTGGTTATATCTGCTATACGCCTATGTCTAGGTCAGCCCACCTCCCACCCTTTCCCCTCTAAAAACGCCTCTTTTTGCTCTATGCATTTAGAGGCAGGGGAAAGACCTAAGCTGATTTTAGATATGTCTAAAACCAGCTTTGGTTATGAGTACTTGGATGATCAGGCTTTTTGACTGTCCAAGTACCCATTTAGGCCACTTTATAGACTTTTTTTTATTATTATTATGAGCCCCATAGGCTATAAATTGTATATAAATACTTAAAATAAAATAAATAAATAAATACCAAGTTGTGTGTGTATCTTCTAATTAGTACCAATTAGTATCCATTATTAGGTGTATACCAATTATCAGCTCCATTGTCTTGTAAAAAAGCCAAGTTGTATGTGCAAATCAGCTGTGTGCACCAATTTGCAAGCAAAGTAGGATACAATATACAGAATTTGGGCCTAGCTGCCTAAATATAAGCATGTTATTAAAGAATATACAGTTAAGGTCTGAAATGGGGAACCAAAAAGCAAATTACCTCTGTAAACAAGAGAAAACCTCATGAATGGTCCCTGTACCACTAATCATCTATTTGGCCTTAATTAACTTACTGCAGCTCTCTGGGCTTTGGATTACTGGACTATAATAATGTCATTTTCTCTATCTCAGAACTAATTGCAGAAAAGCCTGTGTTTAACAAATGAGGGTGGGTGATGAAAATTCAAACAAGGCAGCTGACAGTTGAAAGTGAAATAGACATAAATGAGTTTGCACATTGATCCATGAAGCAGCCACTATATATGATGATAAAAGCCCCAGCATAAAGTTGAAACCTTAGATTGTATCATAAATTTTGACTCTTTTCTATGACAGTGCTGACTTTACCTGTGATCTTTATCTCTTCTAACCCCCAGAAAATGCCGTGCCGTTCATGCTCAAAAGTAAGATGCTAGACTTTTCATCTCTCTGGTTGCCGCACAAAGAATTCCACATTTTTTCCAATGCAAAGCACATTCATAGGGTTTGACAAAAAAGGGAATACACAGATATGCCTGATTAATAATAATAACAATAATAATAGCTTTATTTTTATATACCGCAATACCACAAACAGTTCAAAACACCGCAATAAAAATTATCATGAAAAGAAAAAAATTTGATCATGTAACTCCACTGTTAAAGGAAAACCATTGGTTACCGGTAAACCATAGAATTACTTACAAAATAGCCATACTCACACATAAAATATTAGTAAATAAAGCCCCAGCATTTTTAGAAAGATTTCTAATTCCATAAACCCCTGTAAAATCTCTAAGATCAGTAGAAAAATCTCTGTTAGTAATTCCCTCTTTAAAAATCATTTATTCAAGGAGGGATATGATCTTTTCTGTTACAGCTCCTCAAATTTGGAACTTGCTTCCTTTCAACATAAGAGAAGAAAAATTATTTAACAAGTTCAAAGGCCTACTAAAATGATGGCTGTTTAAGGACGCCTTTAACTGACCCAATTAAAATCACATGACCTCACTCTGGAATATATCTGGACAAGGAACACTGCTAAGTAGAAATTAAGTGGGTAACGTTCCCTAACCTTTTGTCTCTTTACCCATCCTTTTTCATTTATTTTAGAATTGTATTTATTCCAATTTTTTTAACCTCCCCCCCCCCTCAACTGCATCTTTATGTCATAATTGTTTTTAGTGTCTTCTTTGTTGGAGTTTTTATTTTTTTATTTTTAATCTTTGTTAATCGCATTGGATTTGGATATTGCGATCATATCAAATATTTTAAATAAACTTGAAACTACAGAGGAAGAGACTGTATACAGACAACGATATTACAAAAAGCTCGTTAATAGCTCCTGAGAATGTTCTATAAACATAGGCAAAAAGAATTTCTAGGTCACAAGATAACAAATGTTTCCAGATTTAGCAAGGGATACTCAAAAGCATAGAAGAGAATTTCTCCTGTTAAAACCTGATGTTTTGGCTTTAGGGGCAACCTTTTTTCTTAGACACCCCTGTAAGTTTGTAATCCATTATAAAACTCAGAAGTTTGTTTTCTTTGAACCTCTCCAACTGATGACCTTCCTGTCCCTATCCCACTTGGAGGAGAGTGCTTAATGGAATATAAATATCCTTACTCTTTGATAGCTAATGATTTCTTAGAGGGAATTTTTTCTTCTGTTAGAACTCGCTTGTGAATCACATTTTGGATCTATTTGAGGACTTGAGAAGATTTATATTATATTAATATTGCTTATTTTGGGTTTGGTGTGATAAGTTAACATCATTGATCATGAATTTCTGTACAAGTTTATCTTGATTGTATAAATTGAAAACTTATAAATAAATAAATTTAAAAAAAAAACCCACAAAAGCTTGTTAATGATAATAAGAATGCTTATTAGCAGTATATTGTCTGTTTTATGCTTTAAATCTTTATTCATCTTCAAACTTACAATAAGTGTGACAATATATTCAAACAAATTAACAATAAATATATCACTTAATAATCATCAATGGTACAAATGATATGCTCTTATCTCCCACCCTTCCCACCCTTTCTTATCATATAATCAAATACCTTGTACGATTTGTAATAATAAATTACCCTCCCTCCCTCCCCCCCCTCACAACTTAACTTGTAAATTCAAGGGAAAAAATGTCCTCTAATCAGTACAATATTTTGTTAATGGTTCCCACACATCTTGAAATTTCTTAAAACACCCTTTCTGTATTGCAATAAATCTTTCCATTTTATACATATGACATAGAGAATTCCACCAAAAATTATAATTTAGTCTATTCCAGTTCTTCCAATTATAAGTAATTTGTTGAATGGTAACCCCAGTCATAACATTAGCATTCGCATTCCCGTCACCTGCAACTGAAAGCTAATCACCATCAATCAATAATCACACAACTCAGTTTTATTGGAATAAATATTTGGCCGCAGCTTTATTATCTATCTGAATATTATCTTCACTTACAATACAATCTGTGTCCAAAAACCAACAAACCCCCAATGCATATTTCACACACCCCCAGGGACTATTCGGTGTCGAAACTAGCTCCCGTTAAGTCTTTAAATTTATAACATTCCCCCAAATATGACCCACGGTGACGCAAGGCCATGCTTCCCCTCCCCTCCCCCCAAACATGACCCACGGTGACGCAAGGCCATGCTTCCCCTCCCCCCAAACATGATCCATGGTGACGCAAGGCCATGCTTCCCCTCGCAGCGGTATCGCCTATGAGTGTTACATTTATTTATTTATTTATTTATTTATTAACTGCTCATCTCCCAGATACAACTGGGCCAAACCCCATTTTCCACCCCACCCAAAGCTGTGACCACCTCCCCCCAACCCCATAAGCTCCACCAAACCCACCCAAGTCGATATATAACATGTACACCCCTCACCCCACCCCACAACACTGACACAAAACATAACACCAGCACAAATGGGAGGGAGGGAGGGATAATCTTTTCCTGAAGAGACTACTCTATTGTTCCCCTTTCCTCACAGAATTCACTCCAGACTGCCACAACATCCAATCAATCACGTGACTGCTCCACCCCATCACCTTAGAAACCTCCCTAATCATTTTTCTTTCTTACAAGCTCTATTAACCCTTTCTTACCTCCTATTATAAACTTGTCAATCCTTATTTACAGACCCTTGACAACACCTCATATATTCCCTTCATCCTCTGCCCCCCCACTCCCATTTTACCCACACCATCATTCAATAAATATTACCAGCCGGTGATATCAGCTAAGCTAATGTTATATCACACCAGATGAATCTGGTGTTCTTCTTTATAAGTAATAATTTGTTATTATTTGAAGAAATCTGACTTTTTGCTCTCATTGCCATACCAAACAGCACAGTATCATATGACAATGCCACTGGATTATCTAATAAACAATTAATTTGGTCCCATATTAATTTCCAAAAAGCTATAACATATGGACAATAGAATAACAAATGATCTAAAGTCCCTGCTTCAAAATGACAGTGTCAACATTTATTAGACTTAGAGCTATCCAATTTTTGTAATCGAACAGGGGTCCATAATGCTCTATATAACAGAAAAAACCATGTTTGTCTCATAGATGCTGATATTGTACATCTCATCCTCCAAGTTCAAATTTGTATCCATTTAGACACAGAAATTTGATGTTTGATCTCTATGCTCCAAATGTCTCTCAGACCAGTGTTTGGTTTCTTTTTAATCAGTCCAGTTAACAATTTATACCATTGGGCAGCCTGGTGACCCAGGAAGTCCGCCTGAAAGCATAGGAACTCCATACTATATTGATCATTAAGGTTTTTCCATTCAGGGAACCCCGCCTGAATGGCCTGCTTCAATTGCAATTGTCATTTTAGGGATTATCTTTGAATTCAGCTGCATCTTATAAGTCTACATAGTTTCAGCACCTCAGTAGCATCTTCCTTCAAAGTGTTCTATAATGTTCCATATTTTATTAGAATAAATGCATTGCTAGCAGATGCCAGCTTTAAGAAAGAATTTCAATCAAAAGCAAATGAATTTTTTCAGCTCAATACATCGGAAGAAATCTCTATGGAAACATAATGGGCTGCCTTTAAGGCTACCATTTGAGGACACATAATCTCATATTCAACATATATTAGAAAACAACTGAATAATGAATTTTTTATTTTAGAACAAAATATTAAAGAATTGGAGACACAATTAAAGTTAAGATGAGAGTACAACACTTATCAGACCCTTTTAAAACCAAAATATAGGTATAATGAAATTTCATCTCAGTTGGCTAGAAAACAGTTGGTATCTCATAAGGCTTTGTATTATGGAACTTCGAATAAAGCGGGAAGATTACTGGCTAATTATCTCAAAAAAAAAAGTAAAGTAAATATTATGGCCATTATAGATGAAAACAAGATAGTTCATTCTCGAATTGATAATATATTAAAACAATTTTTGAGATTTTATACAAGCTTGTATTCTTCTGAGCATTATTCAACTAAAGAGAAGGAAGGGTTAGAATTTTTAAAGTTGATTGAGGGGCCTAAAATTCCTGATCACATGAAGGGAAATCTTGAAGCACCTATTTCACAAAAAGAAATACATTCTGCATTGAAGTCCCTTAGAGTTGGATCTGCTCCAGGTGGTGATGGATATACGGTTATATCTTTGCAGTCCTTATGGTTAAACTCTAAGATTCAAATAGGCGGTGCTGGGATTGCTTGGAAGAATTGGATGCAGGTAGGTATTCGGACATTAGATGATGTTATATCTAATGGAAATCTGCTTGATTTTTCACAACTGCAACAATCATTTGGAATTTTAAAATCTAAACAATATAGATGGTTGCAGTTGAAGCAGGCTATTCAGAGTGGGTTCCCTGAATGGAAAAATTTTAAAACTTATTTTAGCTTGCAGATCCTTTGCTACCAAACTGATCTAGTAGGACATCAGGCTGCCCAGGGGTACAAATTGATTTCTGGATTTTTGAATAAGAAGCCAAAAAATAGTCTTAGAGATATTTGGAGCATCGAGATAAATCAGTATATTTCTGTGTCTCGTTGGCCACGAATTTGGACTTGGAGATTGAAATGTACAATGTCAGCATCTATGAGACAAACATGGTTATTTCTGTTACATAGGATTTTTTGGACCCCAGTTCGATTAAATAAAATAGATAGCTCTAAGTCTAATAGATGCTGGCACTGTCATATTGATATAGGGACTTTGGATCATCTGCTATATTTTTGTCCTTTTATATTTATATTTTGGAAGTCAATATGGGGACAAATAAATCTTGTTCTGGACTCAAATGTTCCATTATCATATGAAGCTATAATATGTGGAACAATACTACATGTGAAACCCACTTTAGATAAATATAAGAGCCGTCTTTTTATGATCATGATGGGCATAGCCATGCAATTGATCACGAGTAATTGGGAAAAACCATGACAGATTAAGTTACACTTTTTGGTGGGTGAATGTATGCACTACATACAAATATGAAAGAATTAACGCAGAATGTAGGGGATTTAGTGGTGTATTTATAAAGTTTGGAGCCCACTGACTAATTTTATGGAGGTATGATAATATTTATTTTATTCATTTCCTATACACATCCATGGGGAGGGGGGGAAGGGAGGGAAATAAATAAGTACTGATGGTGACATTTAGGTAACTTTAAGAATTATTTAAATCATATATTATGTTAAATTATATTATTATTTAATATATGAAATTTGAAAATCTCGAATGATATATAAGTTGCCTGTACAGATAATAGTGCATTGTATGTAATACCTACTGTTCTTTATTTGTTTGGCACTGTTTTTAGTTTAAAAATCAATAAAGATTAATTAAAAAAAAAAAAAAAAAAGAATAAAAAGGGAAAGTGAGGAGAGAGGCATTTTGTAAGATAAACAACTTTACTGAAAAAAAAAAAAGATTGAGAAGTTAGTCAATGCAAGGCCACATAGGGCCCTAAACCTGCCTGAAGCTGAAGGAAACAGCCTAAAGCCAGGCTTTAGGCCTTCTTCCTAGTTTCTTCCCTGGGCTCCTATATGTCAAACACCAGTGCTGTATCACCAGGTCCACGCTCAGCTGCTTATATTAATCAGCAACTTTTCTCCCTTGAGAGGACAGGACCAAGGACAAGAATGTGCTTTATATTTTGAAGGCTATATGACATGTTCACTCTCACTGTTGTTGCTGAAAAGGCATAAAGTACAGAGACCTTTTTCAATGCACATTTCCACAGAAATGTGCGAGCAGCTCAGTGTAAGGCTATAAAAATTCCTGTGGGTGCTCTTCATCCCTGTAATGGTGTGCTCTGTGAAGTATTCATTTTTTTCTGCATAATTCTCTCTTGTATATTTGCATGCTAATGATCAGATATAATAATGGGTCCTCTTTTTTTGTGTCTATGTGTTTGACGTTAGATGTTCTACAGCATACAAATGTGTCACTGTTGATAAGGGATACTATAATCCAAGGCAAAAAAAAAAAAAAACAACAACAAACCTGTAAGAACATATCCATAGTATTTAGAGAGATAAAGAAGCTGGAGAAATACTTTTGCTGTTGAATATTGCTTGCTTACAGATGGTGCCTGCTATTTTTAGCATCATGGAATTGTTCAAGGTTAGGAATGCCAGGTGCTTGGCAAGACACAGCATGGGTACAGGACACAGCATGGGTGCACTGGTGCTTGCTACCTCCAGTAAATACTGTAGCTTTGTTTCAGATTAGTTTACAGATTAAATTAAATTAGTTTACAGATATAAAGAGCAATTCAGTTACATACCACATGAGCACATAATTAGACAGAATACTGTCACATTTGTAAGTGTACACTTACACATGTACCGGTAAGTGGCAGCAAAACACATGTTGTGCTGAATTATATAAATGATGCTTTGAGTTGCACATGCAAATTTGTACAAACCCAATTTGCACACGCCGCTTAATTCTTCAACTGCAAACTGCCAAACGACAATCCTACTCCCATGTCATACCGAGCTACTGGAATCAACTGCCCCCCACAGATCAGATCTCTCGAAGGGCTCCAGAACTTCAGGAAAGCAATAAAAACTTATCTCTTCACCTAATTCCTTTTCCATTCGATTAAAAAGAAATGCAGATCCTTAGCATATGTCAAGTTTAAGATAAGCGCTATAATATAAATATGGCAAATTGTAAACCGTGTCTGTAAATATGGCAGATTGAAACCTGTGACTGTATATTGTATAGGTTAAACTGTAACCGTTCTGAGCTCGTTGAGGAGATCAGGATATAAAACTAACCTCCCCCCCCCCTTTTTACAAAACCGTAGTGCGGTTTTTAGTGCCGGCCATGGCGGTAAGAGCTCCGATGCTCATAGAATTCCTATGAGCGTCGGAGCTGTTACCCCTAAGCTGGTGCTAAAAACCGCACAATGGTTTTGTAAAAGGGTGGTAAATAAATAAATTTGAATGATGAGCCAGTGAGTGCTAATAAGTGTCTTCTTAACAAACACTTATTGGTGTTAATTGGATTTAACGAAAATACTTGCAAATCTCAGTGCGGGTTCTATGCCTAAAATTTATTTAAGGAAGTATTGGTCCCCACCCGACGTTGACAAAGGCTAAGTTTTGCCATTTATTTCTAAAGATAAGGTTTCTAAAGCCCCATATCATGCAACTCAAAAAGGGGTGTGACCATGGGAGTGGTTAGGGGCAGGTTAAGGGCATTCCAAAAATTTGAATGCAATGTTATGTAACAGCACCATTTACACACCCAAATGCCACGAGCTGAGCACTGGTATTTAACTGGTTTCTGCATTTTGTGCTTTGAAGCCTTGATTTTCACATCTGAAGTTTGGCTCTAATTGAGCTGGGAAGGCTTTCCATTTGTTCCCACTATTTGTTTGCACTTGACTCTTCACATGGGATTGTTTTTGTCTCTGTTTCACCAGTATTTACAGCAGGTTTCAACTAAGGTAAATGCTGGCGCCCAAATTTGGAGGTAGGAATAGGCATTACGCACTGTTCTATAAAGGGCGCTCAGCCTGTAGTGTCCTTTATAGACCAGCCCCTGGGGGCAATTTTGAAGGCTATTTACTGAATCTGACCCTCTGCACCTGTTCCTTAGTTAAACAAAACTTGGAATTCCTTTCACACATGGGTAATTTAATATCTCTAACGCTGAAATGCGCACACATTCTCCTCTCGGTTCAGAGATGTAAAGCAAGGAAAAAAAGAACAATGAAAAATATATTAGCATGAAGAACACTTATGCTCACATTTTCTAAAGCAGACAAGCACGACCAATTCTTTCGTGGTATCATGTTTGACAGAACAGTCTTTGTATGGGATTTTTTTTAAAATTATTATTCTGCACTGTATAAGCACACACTAGAATTCTACCCAACATGTGCTGTTGTTCTCCTAGTACCCAGTGGACTTCTTTAGATTGAAAACAGAACGTTATCTCATTCCTGCTTTTATAGATAATAGTAATAAGTTGCCATTATTATCATTTCAATGTATGCATTTAGACTATATCATTTGACACAATCTGTTTCTACTGGGTTTTTTTTTCACCGATGTTTTAAGCTGAAGAGCTCAATGCTTGGTTTCCATGCTTTTGCTGGTATATATTCTATCCAACGCTGTAATCCCCCCAAAAAAATACTGCTGAAGGTACTTAACAAGATAGTTCAAGAAGTAGTTTTAGTCAAATGAGTTCTCAAAGGGATAAAAAGACACTTGGTACAGCACCTGAGCACTAACAATACATAGGAATAATTAACTTAGATTAAATTTTTTGTGTAACGGGGTGTCCTCAGTGTGTAGAGTCAGCGATAGGAGAAGACCTCCAGCGCTTAACAGGGAAGGTATATATTCTATGAAAAACCAAACAAAAACTGCAGACTGTGTACAAGATGCAGGCAATATTTATTATACCAAAGTTCAAAATGCAGTAATATAAAACCTTATCCCAGGACAAGCAGGCATGATATTCTCACATGTGGGTGACGTCATCTACGGAGCCCCAGCGCGGACAGCTTTTCAAGCAAACTTGATTGAAGTTTCAAGTTTGCTACACTGCACCACGCATGTGCATGCCTTCTTGCCCACTAGAGGGCGCATCCCCACCTCGTGGTCCTCAGTTCAGTTTTTTTCCACGGAGCCAGAAGCCCTGTGTAAATTGAGCTCCTATTTTTCTGCCTTCTGACACCGTGTCTGGGTTATTTAGCTCGGTCGCTGTGCTTTATTTGTTGTTTTTCCTTCATAGTCCGTCGTTTATCGTCGAAAAAAAAAAAAAAAAGTTTTATTTCTTCCGTTCGGCTCCGGGAGCTCCCGGGAGCCGCGGCCGCGGGACGTCGTTCGTTCCCGGCCCCTTTTCATTTTCATGTCCCGTCCCTTGACGGGCTTTAAGAAATGCACCCGGTGTGATCGGTTGCTGTCAATTACCGATCCGCATCGGTGGTGCTTGCTTTGCTTAGGTCCGGAGCACCCTACTGACTCCTGTGAAAGGTGCTCCACTTTTCAATCCAGAGCGCTCCGCCAACGCCGTGCCCGGATGGCGGAGCTCTTCTCTGTGGACCCCGCGGCGGGGAAGCCCTCGACGTCGGCCTCGGCTTCGGCCCCGGCCTCGACCTCGGCCTCGGGTCCCTCGACCTCGCCGCGACCCTCGACTTCCTCGAAGCCTGCCGCCTCGACCAAGCCTGCCTCGGGTAAGTCCTCGCTTCCATCCTCGACTCCAGGGTCAGCGAAGAAGCCATCCTCGGGCTCCTCAACAACGGGGGGGTCATCTTCGGCCCCGCCCCGAATGTCGAAGCCTAGTGCCCCGAGGGAATACTCGAGACCGAGGTCGCCCTCCAGGGAGCACCTCCCGGCCCCAGACCTACCGGCCATGATGGGGATTCCGACCTTCCAGGACTTGCTCCGAGCCCTCATTACCTCGGAGCTGTCCGGGGCTCTTGAACACCTGCAGCAGGCCTCGGCCTCGACTGCTCCAGCCTCGACTGCCCCGGCGTCGGCGGCCTCGGTCTCGGTGCCCTCAGCTTCGGCCCCCGGGGTGCTTCCAACCTCGACCCCGACCTTGCCCTCGACCTCGACCTCGGTTTGACCAGCCTGAGAGAAGCGTACGGCCTCGGGACAAAGTGCGTCGGGTTCGGAGGATCTCTTCCACGTCCTCTTCCTCGAGATACTCCCGGGGCTCCTCGCCCTCGGGTCGGCCTCGGGCGAGGCGCCGGCCGAGGAAACCCAAGCGTTCTCGAGGTTCTCCTCAGAGACGCGGTCGCTCCTCGCCGAGCGGAGGTGAGACGTTACGTGTCTCGGAGCTCCGCCTTGACAATCCGAGGCTTTTCCGGCCCTCTGTGGGACGGGGTTCGCAAGACTCCTCGCCGAGACGGAGGGGACGTGCCTCGGTGCCTCGTACCCCGGGGGCTTCCTCCAAGGGATCCTCGGGGCATAGACGGTCCCCAACCCCTTCGAGGTCGCTCGATGTGGCCTCCTGGGGATCGGGGTCGGGTAGGGAGCCGCGGTATTCCCGCGAGGCTTCCCCCTTCTGCTCGGCGGGAAGGACTTCCCGTACTCCTTCCCCGCCTTCTAGGCCCTCTTCCTTCTCGAACTTCATGCAGGATATGGCACGTGCTTTGGGCCTGGACTTACTTGCTGGGTCTCAGTATACGAAGGAGTTTTTGGAGGAGCAAGACTTGCCCAATCTCCCGAGAGAAACTCCTCGTCTGCCTCTCAATAAGGTCCTTCACCAGACCTTCCTGAGAAATTTGGACTCCCCTCTTACAGTCACAGCGGTGCCGTCTAAGATGGAGTCCAAGTACCGGACCATCCCATGTAAGGGCTTCGAGAAAGCACAACTGTCTCACCAGTCGTTGCTCGTGGAGTCGGCGCTCAAGAAGTCGCAGCCCTCCAAGGTCTCGGCGGTGGTCCCGCCCGGACGGGAAGGGCGGACCCTGGACAAGTTTGGTCGTCGCCTCTATTCCAATTCGTTGATGGCTACCAGGGTCCTCAATTATGCCTTTACTTTTTCCTCCTATCTTCGAAGCATGGTCAAAGACTTGCCTCGCTATCAAGGGGTCATGCCGGATTCCCATAAGGAGGGTTTAGCCACGTTCATGTCCAACCTCTCTCAGTTGCGTCTGTACCTGTTCCACGCAGTTTACGACGCATTTGAATTGGCCTCGAGGGTATCCGCCTTTGCAGTGGCAATGCGTCGGCTGGCATGGCTCGGTACGCTTGATATGGACCCTACCTTGCAGGAACGTCTGGCCAATCTACCCTGTGTTGGCTCAGAATTATTTGATGAGTCCCTGGAGGCGGCAACCAAACGTTTGTCGGAACAGGAGTGCTCCCTTGCCTCCTTGGTCCGTCCCAAACCTCGGGCCCCGCCGCAGAAACCATTCCGGCCTCCCCCGAGGATTTACCCGCAGAAGTCCACACCGGCCTTCTCTAGGCCCCCGCCGAGGCGCCCGCCGCAACAGGGGAGAGGAGCCCAACAAAAACCTCAGGCGCCGGGGGCGTCCAAGCCGGTGCCGTCTTTTTGACGTGATGTGCGGAAGGGGGCGGGCCCCCTCCGCACTCTCGCCGGACCCCCTTCCTATCGGGGGTCGGCTCCGGGCCTTTTATCTGGCCTGGACCGGGATCACATCAGATGCTTAGGTGCTCCGGATTATCTCCGAGGGCTACTCTCTAAATTTCTCAGCTACGCCGCCGGATCATCCGCCGGGAGCTTGCCCATGCGACCGGACCCAGCTTCCTCTTCTCCTCGCGGAAGCCAGGGCCTTGTTGAGCCTTCGGGCGGTGGAACCTGTACCCCCCGACCAACGGGGGCGGGGGTTTTACTCCCGTTACTTTTTGGTCCCAAAGAAGACCGGGGACTTACGGCCCATTTTGGACCTCCGGAAGCTCAACAAGTTCCTGGTCCGGGAGAAGTTCCGTATGTTATCGCTTCCGGTTTTGTACCCTCTGTTGGAGGAAGGGGACTGGATGTGCTCCCTAGACTTGAAGGAGGCATATACCCATGTTCTGGTGCATCCCGCCTTCCGCAAATTCCTACGGTTTCAGGTGGGGGAGTTGCACCTCCAATATCGGGTCCTACCCTTCGGACTGGCTTCGTCCCCTCGAGTCTTCACGAAGTGTATGGTGGTAGTCGCCGCAGCCCTATGATCTCGGGGGCTACAGGTCTTTCCCTACCTGGACGATTGGCTGATCAAGTCCCCGACCAGGGAGGGGGTTATCTCAGCGACCCGACAGACTATCATCTTCCTTCAACGTCTGGGGTTCGAAGTTAACTTCCCCAAGTCTCATTTGTGCCCGGCTCAATCCCTTCAGTTTATCGGAGCCATGCTGGACACGGTTCGCCTCCGTTCGTTCCTCCCTCCTCCTCGGTTGGAGGCTCTGCTTCGGTTGAGTCGCCAGGTTTCTCTGCTGCCCGCAGTATCGGCTCAGCACATGATGATGCTTCTGGGCCACATGGCATCGACGGTCCACGTCACTCCGTTCGCCCGGTTGCATCTGAGGCTTCCTCAGTGGACCTTGGCCTCTCAGTGGCGACAGGATTGCGATCCAGTCTCTTGTCCGATAACGGTGACTCCTTCTTTGAGACGCTCGCTCCGTTGGTGGACAAACTCTTCCAATCTTTCAGGGGGTTTGCTCTTTCTCGTTCCTCCGCACTGCAAGGTCCTGACCACGGACTCCTCGGAGTACGCGTGGGTGGCTCATCTCGACGGTCTGCGGACCCAGGGTCTATGGTCGGCAGAGGACCGCCTTTGTCACATCAATGTGTTGGAGCTTCGTGCCATTTTTCTGGCGGCTCGAGCATTCTGCCACCTGCTCCACGATCAGGTAGTCCTCGTGCGAACGGACAACCAGGTGGCAATGTATTATGTGAACAAACAAGGGGGAACGGGTTCTTGGCCCGTATGCCAGGAAGCCCTGCGCCTTTGGGAATGGGCGGTTTCCCAGAACATCTTCCTACGTGCGGTTTACATCCAGGGAGAGAAGAATTGCCTAGCGGACAAACTCAGTCGTCTTCTCCAGCCGCACGAGTGGTCGTTGAACTCCCGAGTTCTGCGCGAGGTCTTCGACCGCTGGGGGACGCCTCAGGTGGATCTGTTTGCCTCACCGGAGACCCGCAAACTGCCTCTTTATTGTTCGCGGATGTACTCCCCGGACCGTCTCGAGGCCGATGCCTTTCTTCTCGAATGGGAAGGGAGGTTCTTTTATGCGTTTCCTCCTTTTCCTCTGATCTTGAGGATGCTGGTGCATCTCAAATCGACCAGAGCCACTATGATTCTCATTGCGTCTCGTTGGCCTCGTCAACATTGGTTCTCCCTACTCTTTCAACTCAGTGTCAGGGAGCCTCTGCTTCTGCCTGTTTTTCCCTCTCTGCTGTCTCAGAGTCGGGGTTCGCTGTTGCATCCCAATCTTCAGTCTTTACATCTGACCGCTTGGTTCCTTTCCCTTTGACTTCGATTCCTCTTTCTCAGTCTGTGAGGGAGGTTCTGGAGGCCTCGCGTAAGGTCTCGACTAGGCTTTGCTATTCCCAGAAGTGGACCAGATTTTCATCTTGGTGTTCCTCGAACCGTTTGGACCCGCGTTCGGTCCCAGTGTCTTCGGTGCTGGAATATCTGTTGCATCTGTCTAAGTCTGGACTGAAGACGACTTCCATTCGGGTGCATCTCAGTGCCATTGCGGCCTTCCATCGCCCTCTAGAGGGTCGATCTCTTTCTCTTCATCCTCTGGTTGCGCGTTTCATGAAGGGTCTCGTAAATGTTCATCCTCCTCTGAAACCTCCTCCTGTTGTTTGGGATCTTAATGTAGTCCTTGCTCAACTGATGAAGCCTCCTTTTGAGCCTATCGACAAATCTCTTCTTAAGTTTCTCACTTGGAAGGTGGTCTTTTTGATTGCGCTCACGTCCGCTCGTCGGATTAGTGAGCTGCAGGCTTTGGTTGCGGATCCACCTTTTACGGTGTTTCATCATGACAAGGTGGTTCTTCGCACCCATCCGAAATTTTTGCCTAAGGTTGTGTCTGATTTCCACCTCAATCAGTCCATTGTTCTTCCGGTGTTCTTCCCGAAGCCCCACTCCCATCCTGGTGAGGCGGCACTTCACACGCTTGACTGTAAGAGGGCGTTGGCATTTTATCTCCAACGTACCAAGTCTCATCGGAAGGTTCCTCAATTGTTTTTGTCCTTTGATCCTAATCGATTGGGACATCCTGTTTCCAAGCGCACCTTGTCCAACTGGTTGGCTGCTTGTATTTCTTTTTGCTACGCTCAGGCTGGTCTTCCGTTCCATGGTCGAGTCACGGGGCATAAGGTCCGGGCTATGGCAGCTTCTGTTGCTTTCCTCCGGTCTACTCCTGTGGAGGACATATGCAAGGCTGCCACTTGGTCTTTGGTTCATACGTTCACCTCCCACTACTGTCTGGACACTTTGTCCAGAAGCGACGGCCGGTTTGGCCAGTCGGTGTTACGTAACCTGTTTTCCTAAATTGCCATCCTCCCACCTGCCCTTTTTTGGTTGGCTTGGAGGTCACCCACATGTGAGAATATCATGCCTGCTTGTCCTGGGATAAAGCACAGTTACTTACCGTAACAGGTGTTATCCAGGGACAGCAGGCATATATTCTCACAACCCGCCCACCTCCCCGGGGATGGCTTCTTTGCTAGTTATGGAACTGAGGACCACGAGGTGGGGATGCGCCCTCTAGTGGGCAAGAAGGCATGCACATGCGTGGTGCAGTGTAGCAAACTTGAAACTTCAATCAAGTTTGCTTGAAAAGCTGTCTGCGCTGGGGCTCCGTAGATGACGTCACCCACATGTGAGAATATATGCCTGCTGTCCCTGGATAACACCTGTTACGGTAAGTAACTGTGCTTTTTTACCAGCCAAGGGACCCGACACGGTCCGTGTTTCGGACAACACCTTCGTCAGGGGTCCATGGTAAATAAGGTATAAAATGTACCGCAAAGAATAAAGGTAACAACAAGTGCCTGTATGATTCATTCAAAAAAATTCATTTTTGAGACACCTCACTTTTGGCAGCGACTTTTTTGAATGAATCATACAGGCACTTGTTACCTTTATTCTTTGCGGTACATTTTATACCTTATTTACCATGGACCCCTGACGAAGGTGTGTTGTCCGAAACACGGACCGTGTCGGGTCCTTTGGTTGGTAAAAAGGTTTTATATTACTGCATTTTAACTTTGGTACAATAAATATTGCCTGCATCTTGTACACAGTCTGCAGTTTTTGTTTGGTTTTTCCTGTTTTGGTGGATTTTGCTGCAGATTTCGTTGGATTTTTCTCTTGTTGCTTCAGGTATATATTCTAAGCCATTTTCGAATTCAAATACCATTTTCATCTCCTCCGGGATGGTACTCCAGTCATCCACCATTCTTTCCTTGAAAAAAAAATGGTTCTATGTGTTGCCCCCTCATTCTATGGTTTCCTTTCCTTTGGAAAGGGTTTATTAGTAATTAATGTATCTCAAGTCTGCAGCGCAGCAACTCAGAAATGCACCCAGTATGGCAAACCCCCAAGTGTTCACACCCCATCCTCTGCACCGCGGCTGAAAAGGGAAGCCAATGGACGAGATGCAAGATTAGTGCTATCGCCTCCCATACACCCCTTGTGCAGTCACACCAGACACATATTACCCCCTTTTACAAAGCCACGCTAGCGGCTGCCGTTGCAGTAACTGCCCAGAAGCCCATAGAGATCTAAAGG
Source organism: Geotrypetes seraphini (assembly GCF_902459505.1). Classification (NCBI taxonomy): domain Eukaryota; kingdom Metazoa; phylum Chordata; class Amphibia; order Gymnophiona; family Dermophiidae; genus Geotrypetes; species Geotrypetes seraphini. Next base: position 306,829,297 of record NC_047086.1, on the reverse strand, counting down.
GCTTTGGGGCTTTTGTCACACAGCAGCTGCTAACGCTGCTTTTTAAAAAGGGGGGATAGTTAGCTATAGCCCTGTCTCAAGGGTAGGTATCGGGGGCACCAGTGAGGGCCCCCCCTTTCTTGTGATTTTATAAAAATGTATTAAATAAACTTATTCCATTTTAAATGTTCATTTTATGGGATTTTTTTTATTGTGCATTGTATAGGCACACACTGAATTCTACCAACATGTGCCGTTGTTTTCCTAGTACCCAGTGGACTTCTTTAGACTGAAAACAGACCATTATCTCATTCCTGCTTTTATAGATAATAGTAAATTCCATTTATTAAATAATCTTATTCTCTTTGGGTCCCCTTCAAAGTACTCCCCTTCCCTACATATACACCTTTCCCAACGTCATTTCTACTTCTGGAAACCGCCCTTAAATGCATCTTTAGGAATTGACAAAAGTTTTTTGGGTTTTTTTTGTGCTGCGTCAAATTTTGCTTTATGTCTTCAATGGTGTCGAATCGCTTCCCTTTCAGCATGGATTTAAGTTTATGAAACAAGAAGTCAGCAGGAGCCAAGTCAGGAGAGTGAAGAACTGTCTTTGTGGGTTTTTTCCACAAAATTTGTGAATTTTGACGCATTCAAAACACCTTCCACAACTCATGTCATGTTCTCCATAAGCCACTTTCAACATTTCATAAGTTTCTGTAGCGGTCTTACCCAATTTTAAACAGAACTGTACACTAGCGCTGCTTATTGAAGGCACACGTGACGAAAAAGAGCCGATCACGAAAACACACTTTCACAAAAACTGCTGTATCTCAGAGATGAAAACAGATATCAACAAACGGAAAAAAGGAGGTCACTCGTGAGGTTTCAAGCTACTCAATACTGCCTAGCACATCTCAAAAGAACTTCCTGTTGGTGCACAATTCAAACTGTCCTGGAACTTTTTGAACATACCTCATATTAATTTATTTATTCACTTGGATTTTGTTCACCTCTCATAGGATTCTTATGTGCATCAGAGTTTTTACTGCTGCAGCTGGCGATATAAAAGCCTAATGTGGCTTCATAAATGGGGAGGAGCAATTATTTTACATGTTCTGTACATACATAGGCCCCTTTCACAAAGCACCAAAACCCATTCAATTCCTATGGGCTTCAGTGTGTTTACTGCGGTAGCATCACTACCACGGCTTTGTATAAGAGGCCTATAGATTGGTAAGGATATGAGGTCTGGTAATATTCCACAATGAACTGCAGTGGGAGCAATAATGGAATTCAAGAATGCATAGTGCAAGCATAATAATTCCAAATTATAAAAATGCGAGAGGAAAGGCAAAGATTAACTAGGGTTCATGGCACCACAAAAATCAAGTTAGACAAGCTAGATGGAACTTACGGTAAGATTTTTACTTGCTGGCTTATTCTATGCTTCTAACCTCTGATCCTGAACTTTCAAAGTGTTAAGATGTCATTAGGGAGCTGATTTGTCCAATTTGATTGACAGCTAAAGGAAGTGTAGTGGGAAAAATATATCAACTGTTTTAGATCATATATTTAGGAGATCTTCAGAGTGCTCAGAAAAAGGAACATCAATACATATCATTAATATTCTCTATTCAGCTCATAGATGACTTGCCAAAACTTCTTCAAATAGATATGTGCTCCAAACAGCCCCTTAAATATAAATATACTTACTCCTGCTTGAAACTTCCATTACTTTAAAAAGGAAGCAGTGTCAGGCCATTTTATTTTTCTTCAATCATATAATATTTCAAATGTTACTCTATTTTTAGACATTTGCTAATAAGCCACATTTGAACATCTGTTTTCTTAGCAAGGGATAACACCTTGACTTTCCCTCACTCCTAGAAAACACGCATCATCTTATTGTCAAAGCAAAGTAATTTTTTCACATATGTGTACACAGCAATAGAAGAGTACATCACATTTGAAGAATAATAAATCTTATTGTTTTAAGCCTAACATTTTGTAGTAATCAATGACAATGCAAGCAAGTCATGAGGAAACAGTCTTTATGTGAAACGAGTTGCTACTGAGGTCTGTTATGATTAATATATAAACAATTCTGAAAACAAATTTTTGAAAAGCATTGGGATATTGTTATTTGGTTACATGTCTTTCCATTAGACATTTTATCATGTGAATTAAATGACTGTATTTTCAATAAAGCCTGCATCTTGGACATCTTCTCCACAGTATTTTTGTTTTTGGTTATTTGGTTACATGCTCCCCGCTTGTGTCCTAAGTCAAAATATCTGTTTACATTTTAATGCATATTTTTTTTGTTGAATTCATAGTTAATGAGCTATTATGAATATAGATTTTATGTCAACACTATTGCAAGTTGATTTACAGTTCTGTAAACCCCCATTAGCTGCTTGTGATAACAAAAATGTGCTTTAATGTCTTAAAAGGTTAAATAGACCATAGCTTTTGTCAGTAAATTGTTATTCAAAACAAATGGCTCCTGAGTCAACAATGTCTTACTAATTCCTTAGATGTTTCCAGATGACCTGCTCATTGAGTAGCAAGGGTCCTTTGTGACAAGTACCAAAGTAGCTAACCAGTCATTCAGCCAATAGCAGTCTTTAAATGCTGGCTGATGCCTGCTAAGTTAGATCATAAATTCAGTGTCATTTACTGACACTTGGGTCTAGATCAACTACTAGAAGTTCCTAGGTACTGTTGAATTTCAGCAGCTGTAGCTGGATACCTCCCTAGTTAATTCAGGACTACCACTGAATACTGGAGCTGGACAACCCTTGGCTCCTCCCAAATTCTGCCCTTGAATCACCTTGCCACTCTCTGGATCAGGGGTATCCAACCTTTTGGCTTCCCTGGGCCGCATTGGCCGAAAAAAAATGTTTCTGGAGCTGCACAAACGTGCAAACGCTGCAGCATGACAGAGGAGGGAGCCGGCAAGATGGTAAACACCCGGGGCAGCAGAGGAAAACACTGCATCACCCTCGACCGGGGCAGCACAAAATACTTCACGGGGCCGCAGGTTGGACACCCCTGCTCTAGATAGTACCATGAAGATCGAAGTATATATTCATTGGTGTTCTTCGGTTCTCCTGGTCTTGGTTTAATTCATCCAGTAGCAGCCAGTGACTAGAAAAATGCTGACCACATTGATTGGATGATTTTGGTTGTTTGTTTGCATTTACAAAGTCACAAAGAGTATCTCTTTTCCATAAGGCCTGCGGAGGATTGATTTATGCTACTGAATTTTCCATAGAAATTCAGTCGAGATATAGTAAATTTATCATGTAGGACAGTGGTTTTTAAACTTGTCTTGGGGCATCTCTCAGCCAGTCGGGTTTACAAGATATCCCTAATGAATATTGTGACAAGGATCCCGCCAGCCTTGTCTTAGATCCTGGGGAAGAGCAAGTTAGCCCCATTAGGAACACAGGAGTTAAAATTGTAAAGTTTCCAAAGGCTAGGAAACATCCTGCAAGCAACCTTAGCCAGGTTAATGTGCCTTTAAGAAACACAAAAGCTCAGCCTTGCCATAATGATGCTGAGCCCTTTAAGGATAGGACTATTTCTGCTAGAGGGAGGAGTGGGGCTCTTCCCCATCAGAGGAAAGCAGAGCACAGCTGAGATCAAAAGCCACACCATGGTTCAGAAAGAGGCCAGCCTTCCCTCTGGAACAGTGTTTTCTTTATGATGTGTTGTGTGTGTGTGGGGGGGGGGGGGGAGGTGAGTGTATTTGAATAAGGCTCTAATGGACTCTATTAGAGAGGTGGGAAGTGAATTTGCATTCTGAGCCAGGCTCAGGAGTAAAGAGCAAGCTTTATTGTTTTTTTGAACAAGAGATTCGTGCACCATTATTCGTGCACCGGTCGTGCCATTTCCTATATCCTGACTGTATGATTTACGTTCACCAATAAAACTTAATTTTTTTCTTGGACTAAAGGAGACTCTGTGTATTTGGGAGGCACTGAGGACCTTGCCTGCTGTGTGCCACCTGTTCCACCTGATAGGCATTTCCCTGGGTAGATTTGGCCCAGGCGAGATCCTGTCATAACATGCATGAGACAGATTTGCATATTGTATAATAGAGGTGGCATTCATGCAAATCTGCCTCATGCATATTCATTAGGGATATCTTGAAAACCCAACTGGATGGAGGTCCCCCAGGACAGGTTTAAGAGCCACTGATCTAGGCTAGTATGGTTATTTAAGATCTGAAAGGTAACATCAGCACTACAGCTACTACTTTGTATACAATGAGAAGCTGAATATATTGGCATTTGCCTAAAGCAGTGAGCAAGGGACTCAGTGCCAGTCCTAACAGTGTAGTTCTTTTTCTCACCAGGAACATTTTTCTAAGTCAATTGATTATTTTGTTAATTTGCTCTGCATCAGTGCCCTGCTGGGATCGGATAATCTCAGTTGGTTGTACTCTGTGCATAATTGTATGTGAATCACAATCAATATCTTCACCTATTATTCTTCTTTTCTTTTTTAGCAAGGGAGTTACTTTGAAATATAGATCCTACTTGCTTCGTACTAATTTATACTTTGAGATAAGCCTGTCAAGCATGAAATAATGTGGACACATAGCACAACTAGTCCTCTCTCATTAGGTCTGATATTAACAGAAAACCCCAGTGTTCTTCTCAGAATGGTTTCACTGCATGACACTTCAGACCTGCAGTCCGTATATTTTCTAATGCCAGATGTTCTTAAGATCCAAAAGAAAGAACTACCCAACAGGTCTTCATCGGGGAACACCTGGCTTGGCCTCCGCGTGTGCGGGTCACCGGACTGGATGGACCAAAGGTCTGATTCGGTGAAGGCGTTTCTTATGTTCAATGATGTTAATATATATGAATTTTCAGAACACAATATAGTCAGTACTTAAAAGCACTTAAGTAGTCAGCAGCGGCGCTCGCTGTATAATACTTGTTCTTTAACATTTCACGGCGGATCTACGTATAATTTTGATCATTTTGTTTGCAAAATAGCCAATATCCACAAATTGGGACTGGTTTGGGGAATGTCCAGCAACTTAGGTGTCCAAAATGTCCAATGAATAATGTCCAAAATGAATAATAAGCACAATTAATATCTTTAATAAGCAGTAATTGAAACTTAGATGTCCAAAGGCTGTACACGATTCACAAAACAGGCATCCAGAATTTCATAGATGCCCATCAGAAAAATCAGCACCTAACGGAATAAGCATGGATATGGTTTTAATATGGATGTCCATTTACAAAATTGCATGGTGCTCAGCATTCTAATGTGTCTATATTCTCACCTATATTGTAGGTGTTGCAAAACCAGGTCTACTTTTGAACATGAGTTGAGCACTAGCTAGGCATGTGTTAGGCATGCTGGAGGTGCCCAGATATAGGGCTCCTTTTACGAAGACACGTTAGGGCCTTAACATGCGGAATAGCACACGCTAAATTGCCACACGTGCTAGCCGCTACCACCTCCTTTTGAGCAGGTGGTACACTTTCGGCTAGCACGCACTATAGCATGCGCTAATCTGGTGTGTGCGCTAAAACGCTTAGCGCATCTTCGTAAAAGGAGCCCATAGTGGTATGGTTTTGTTTTTTGGGGATAAAGAGTACTCCAGTTTGATATTAAGGTTAAAAGATATGTAATAATGCATTACTCAAGCAAAGTACATGAAAAAAATTATATATACAGTATATTGCTACTAAACCTCATTCCTGAAAGGTTTTGTTTTTGGGGGGTAAAGAGTACTCCAGTTTGATATTAAGGTTAAAAGATATTTAATAACGCATTACTCAAACAAAGGACAAAAAATAATAGGAACCCCTGCCTATAAGGAAGCTCCTGCGGCTCATTGCTTAAAGGCACTTTTTCCATTTTCCTAAAGTGGTGGGTTCAAATCCCTAGTATGATCAGTTACCCCAGCATATATTCCTATTTTTTTTTGTGACAATCTGCCATCTAGGTGCATATTGATGATGTCAGAATAATGTCAAGATTGTGCATCAAACATGTCCACTTGCTCTGAGCCACAGCCAGTGAGTAGGGTTTCTCTTTTAATTTTCTTAAACTTTGGGAATAAGGTTTAGTATGCAATATATATTTTTTCCATGGGAGGGGGCAAGGGGAACTGGCCAATTGGAATCTTAGGTCACTCCTAGTATATCCCAGAACGCACTGGGAAATGGGCCTAAGTTTCTGGTTGGTCCAGGTGCCTAAGGCCCATCCTATAGGATGGGTCTTAAGCACCTGGGCCAATCAGGCCCTTAGGCCCCTCTCTAATATACCAGGAAGGGGTAAGTCCACCATTGCAGCAGAGGAGGGCCTACCAGCTGGATGCAGGTAGGAGCCATCCGGCCAGCCACATAGGTTAGATGTGGAGTCTGGGGGTTCCTGGTGGGGGGGTTGACTTTTTAAGGGGGTGGGGGGTCCGATAGGAGGGATTGGGCATCTACAGGGGTGGGGGTTCTGAAAGGAGGGATTTGGCATCCCTCCTGCTGCGCAATCTAGGGGGTAGGGGAGTTCCGGCAGGAGGGATTGGGCATCCCTCCTGCTGCGTGATCTATGGGGGGATGGTTCTTGCAAGAGGGATTGGGCATCCCCCTGCCGCGTGATCTAAGGAGGGTTGGGGGTTCCATCAGGAAAGATTGGACATCCCTCCTGTCACAATCATTGGGGGGAGGGGGCTGCTGGGCAGGAGAGACTGGGCATCCCTCCTGCTGTAGGATGTTCGGGGGGTGGGGAGGTTCTGGCAGGAGAGATTGGACATCCCTCCTGCCAGTAGTATTTGCGAGGGGTGAGGATGGGTTGCTGCTACACATCGCAGCAGGAAGATCCCTTGCCGTGATAAGCTCAGCGGCAACCCAGTTCTCTAACCGGCGTCTGTAACATGGATGTCGATTAGAGAATTGGTTTCTTTTATGCGGGCTTAGGTACGATTCTGTATAGGATGCCCATGTGTGATTCTCAAAAGCTGCTTAGGCTTCATGTACCAATTCTGTATAGTCCGCCTAAAATTAGGCGCCTAAATCGGTATGCCTGGCCAAAGTATGTGCCTAACTTAATTGATCAATAGGCTTAATCGACACCAATTATTGACACCTAACATCTTATAATTAGCTTTTATCTAATTTAATTGAAAATTAGCACCTAAGATCATTTTTTGAAAATCAAGCGGACGCTTGAGAGGAGAGCTCCGTTACCTTGCTCTGCCGACACTGCTTGTCAACCTTACCCTGTCTGGAGACATGGGGAAGAGGAAGAGGGCCCTTCATTCTAACCCTCCAGTGGCTGTAACCCAGCAGAGGTTAGTGCAGACAACGATTGCTGAGGCTTTTTCCTGCCCAGGCGAATCTGCACTTCCTAACTCGAGGGAGAGCCTGATCTCTACGGGCGAACCCATACATGTGGAAAGGGCGCCATTGAGCCCAGAGCAGCAGGTGATACTACCCCAACCCGGAAGCACACTGGTGGAAGAAGAGCTGGGGCTGATGATCCCCAGGATGGAATCTTCGGACCTCGGCATAGGAGGAAGCCCAGCACTAACCTTGAAAGGAGACAGAGAGCAGGGAGAAGTTCAACATGTGATGCACTGGGGTGGGGCCTAAGGCCCACATTTAACAGGAGGAGGCCGGAGGAGCAGGAGGGACTGAGGACCCCTCCTGCTCCCAACTTAAAGGTATGGGGAGGGGAAGGGGGCATCCGCTGTCTGGTGGTTGGAGGGTGAAGACCCTGACAAAAGTCTCCATCAATGACCTCACAAAACATACCAATTTGCTGTATAAGTGATATATTTATTAGTAATCAATAATAGTCAGCTTACAAAGGATAAGTCTCAGCCAATTGAGTTAACAGAGCATATACAGAAAGCTGGCTTCCGTACACCTGGTGTCTGTTCTGACTAATACACTAGTAAACTGATCTTTTATACATTCTTAACAACCTAAAACCACATTAGTACATTCTACATTCTTGATTTCTATTGGATATGTATAATTGCCATTTCATTAATTGGTCAACACATATACCTTCTGAGTCATATTGAAGCATGATGTGCTATTGCCAAATGGATTTCCTAATTTCCCTGTGCTTTTAATATCAAGGTCACTAATTTCCGAGCAAGGCCCACTCTTATTCCAGAGAAGAGCAACTAAACTGATAAAGGGTATGGTAAACCTCTCATATACTGACAGACTGAAAAAGCTGGGGCTGTTTTCCCTGGAAAAGCGGAGACTTAGAGGAGACATGATAGAAACCTTCAAGATCCTGAAGGGCACAGGGACAGATTTTTCAGATTATGGGGAGCCACAAGTACAAGGGGGCACTCGGAGAAATTAAAAGGGGACAGATTTAGAACAAACGCTAGGAAGTTCTTTTTCACCCAGAGGGTGGTGGATACATGGAACGCGCTTCCGTAGGCTGTGATAGGCTGGAGCACATTACAGGGTTTCAAAGAAGGTTTGGATTGGTTCCTAGAAGATAAAGGGATTGAGGGGTATAGATAGGAGTAGAGGTAGGTTATAGGGATAGTCAGGGACCACTGCTCAGGCAATAGGCCTGATGGGCCGCCGTGGGAGCGGACCGCTGGGCGAGATGGACCTCTGGTCTGCCTCAGCGGAGGCAACTTCTTATGTTCTTATATCCTTGTGGTTGATATTATTTCTGGTAGTCAACTTGACCTGGAGTTGTGCTAATTTCATTTCCTTGTTAATTTCCTTTTTCATAAACTAGATGTTTGTCATTGTCAGCAGATGGTTAACAGTTTCTGTGTGAAAGATGAGCTTCTCATGAAAACTGCTTATGTTAGCAGAGAGAGATATTAAGTGAGAAATATGATCTTCTTTTAAGATGCCTTTTTAGACTTAATGTATTATTACCATGTCTCTGTTAACCTGAGGATTCGCAGGGGTTTGTCTTCACCTCCAGTTTCATGGAGATCTTAGGATCTTCACCTGTATACCTGTACAGGTCTTTTCTCCATCTTTTCCCCTTAATTCTTCCTCAAGGGGAGGGCATCCCTCCTGCCATTTGTTTCAGGGGAAAGAGAGGGGCCAATGGCAGGAGGGAGGGGGGTTCGGTGGGCATACGGGGGGGGGGGATGTTCAGCCAGCAGGTGGGCGGGGGAGGAGGGGGCCGATGGCAGGAGGGACCAGGCATCCCTCCTCTGCCATATTTTTCAGCATGGTGGGGGGAGCATCGGGTGGCAGGAGGGAGTGGCAAGCCTGTTGGCTGAAACATGATTCATGCCGAGTCACTGAACTTTAACTTGTGGTCCAATAAAATTGTTTATTTGTAGCACCTTTAGTGCCTGCTGACTCTCCATTTATTCCATTGTTTTTTCTTCTGTTTGGCTTCTGCAGAGCATTTTTTGCATCTTTTGTTTGTCCACTTTGCTGGTGCCAAACATGGCATATTTCATTCTCTTTATGAATAAAGGGCAATTCTATAACTGGTTGCCCACATTTACCGTAAGTGCCAGTTGTACTCATGAATGTACAATTTTTTTTAAAAAATTAGGTATTTATATAAATGTTATTTAAGCGGTTTACAATCAGGCTCAAGCATTTTCCCTATCTGTCCTGGTGGACTCACAATCTAGTTAACATACCTGGGACAATGGAGGATTGAGTGACTTGCCCAGGGTCACAAGGAGCAGTGCAGGGTTTGAAATCAACTTCAGGGTGCTTGAGCCTCTAGCTCTAACCACTAGGCTCCTTTTTACATGCGTGAGTGGCAGCAAAGCAGCTAAGTGCTAATCTGAAAGAATGCATTTAAGTGGTGGTGAGGCCACTTATGCATACCACTCACAGAATACTATAAGTTAAACATGCCACAGTTGTGTCTGGTCTATGGTTGACGTAACTGTGGACACCTACTGGCTGATACTCAAATCTATTTAACTGGCTAGAAACAGCTCCTGGTTGGTTAAATAGCAGTTTGTATCTAACCACAAAAGTTCAACGGGAGATATCCAGTTAGTGGCTATATCACATGACTTATCCAATTAGGCTTCAATATTCAGTGCCTAATCACATAAATAGCTATCCCATCTTGACCCACTAAAAAGGTAACCGGTTAGCACTGAATTTCAGCATAAAATGGTTAAATTTTTAGTGCTTTAAAAAAAACCTGAATATCCAGTGCCAGTTGCCAGAAATGACCCCTCATTGAAACACCGGCAGTAGGCAGCTAAAGTGCTGCTTACAACCAGCTCAATATCAGGTCCCTAGATTTTAGGCACCCTAATACAGGGTTGCGCTAGTACTATATAATGAAATCCAGATGCCAAGATGTCATATGGTGACAGACTTAGAGACCTTAATATGTACACTCTGGAGGAAAGACAGGAGAGAGGGGATATGATAGAGACATTTAAATATCTCTGTGGCGTTAATGTATATAGAAGGTGAGTCTTTGTTTCAAATTAAGGAAAACTCCGGAAGGAGAAGGCATAGGATGAAGTTAAGAGGTGATAGGCTCAAGAGTAATGTAAAAAAATACTTCTGTACAGAACTTAAGAATTGCTGTACTGGGACAGACTGAGAGTCCATCAATTTCAGTATTTTGTTTCTTAGAGTGGCTAACCTAGGTCCCAAATACCTAGCTAGATCCCAAGTAATAAAACAGATGGGCGGTAGATGCATGGAATAGTCTCCTGGTGGAGGTAGTGGAGACGAAGACTATATCTGAAGTCAAGATACTATGGGACAGGATCTCTTAGGGAGAGGAGGAGATAGTAGTGGATGTTGTGGATGGGCAGATTGGATGGGACATTCAACCTTTATCTGCCGTCACGTTTCTCTGTTTCTATTATAGAAAGGTTTTCACTGTGTATAATAAAATATGCAATCAAAAGTGATATTCCCTGGCTAATGGCTATAGACTACGGAAGTCAGAGACTGCAAAAGGCTTGTCTGTGACCTATTTACCATTTTTCTTCCTCAATATTCACTCAATGAAATATCCTGACACAAATTATCTTTCACTTAAGTAGATAAAATGTGGGTTTCAGAGATGAGTGGTAATTCTTTTCCTTAGAAAAGGGTTTCTTCACGACCTCTCTTGGATTGTAGCTTATAATAGATTGACAAGTAATTGCAAGCACTGCAGTTCTATTCCAATCTATTGTAAATCCTGTATACTGGGTTCTGTATACTAAACAACTAGTTTTAGCAAGTGCATTGTTAAAAATTTTACATGTATGCTGAAATGCTGTTTAATAGCAATGTACTAACCCACTTTTTTTATCAAGTTGGGCTAGATTTTTGGGGGTTCTTTTTGCACGGGCTAGCGAAATAAATGCTTTGACGCTCATAGGAATTCTATAAGTGGTGGAGCTATTAGCACGCCGGACCTTGCTAAAAACCTCTAGTGCAGCTTGACAAAAAGGGTCCTAATTATATAAACACTAAAATAAGCTTCATAGCATCTCAGTACTATTAGCATACATACTAATCCTCAAAACTCTTACTTATATAGTCCATTCAAATAATGTCTGTGTACTAAAATCCATCCACTGAAAGTCTTGGCAGTTATTTTGATAGCAGAGGTGGCAAGGACAGAAACGATTGGGGATTGTGCCTGTCCCAGTTAGGCCACTAGACAACCAGGATTTAGGATAGGACTGGGGTGTGTGGGGGACGGTGTGTGAGCTCATCTGTGGATCTGAGAGGAGGATGACTCTGTCTGGTCTCAAGGAAAGAAGGGAAGCTTTATCTGGTCATGGGGGAGGGAGTGGGTACTGTTTAGAAAACAGGACAGGGCTGTTTTCAGCATAATCACTTCAAAATAAGCCTACCTATACCCAATGACCTGAGTCTTTGAATCAACAACGAACAATTTATTGTGTCAAAAGTTGCTGTAAGACCAAGTAATGTGAGAAGGATATTCTTACCATTAATTTAATATCATTCACTACTATCATTTTTGGATGACTGTTTTTGTGTCATTCAGAATTGGATGTCTCAAAATCAACTAAAGTTAAACGTCTCTAAGACTGAAGCGGTAAGAAATTGGTATCTTGTCCAGCTGAGATCTCTCTTGCAGGTGAGGTTGCTCCAGTGCGAGGGCAGTGTAGGTATCTGGGAGTTGTTTTTGATTCTACTTTGTCCTTTAAGGCACAGATTAATACTGGCGTGTTTTTCAAGCTGTGTTTAGCACGGAGGCTGCGTGACTATCTCTCTGGTGATAATTTTCACACGGTCATCATCTTGTTGATAACCCCTTTGCTTAATTACTGTAACTCCATTTATTTGGGTTTGCCCAAATGTGTTTTGCGGGTGTTTCAGCTGGCACAAAATGCAGAAGCACACCTCATTGTTCATGCCTTAAAATTCGAGCACATCACACCGATACTTCGAGAGCTCCATTGGCTGCCTATGCGGAGTAGAATTTAAAATTCTTTGTTTGATATTCAAGGTGCTCTAGCTCAACTGTCCGTCAAGTGTTCATTCTCTTTTGCTCTTCATGTGAGTTACGGTCTTCTGACAATATTTGCTTAGAAGTTCCATCATTAGCAGTGGTGAGACTTGCAGGGAACCGCAAGTCAATGCTTTCTGTCCAGGGCCCGATGCTTTGTCTTTGTGCCAATCTAACATGCTTTTGCATTTTAGAAAAGGGGTGAAAACCTTGTTTGAGCACTTTTTTTGTTTTGGGCCTTGTTAATGCTTGAGTTGCTTTGTTTTGGTTTTTTAAATTGTGTTTGTCTTGCTGATTTGTATTTGTTTATAGTGTTTAGCATATTGTGTATGTTACTCTGTTTCCCACATAGATTTGTGAAGTTTCCATCTGAGGGTTCTAAATAAATTTCATACTCGGGTTGGAGGTGAGCATATCATAACATATTAGATGAATCAGATCATAGGACCTCCTATGATGTATATCTAATCTAATCTATTTGTGCGTCGCTCATACCTATACAGGCTCAAGGCGACTGTAAAGAGAGGTAAGAGGGGAGAGAAAAAGGAGGGAGAGAGAGGAGGTGGATAAGTAGGAGGGAGAGGAAGGGGAGAGAAAGAGAGAGGAGGAAGGGAAAGGGTGAGAAGAGAGGGTAAAGGAGATTAAGTATCGAACAGGTGTTTGATGTTATAATTAACTATGCTCTACCCCTCCTTCACACCATTTAAATTGATTATCCACTAGAAAATGATCTTTGATAAATTCTGTTAAAATCTGTGTGAAATAGTATAAAAGTAGTAGCTATTTTTTAGCATCTTTGAGAACCTTTAAAGTTTTGGTATATAGGAATCCATGTAAACATCGTGCCACCCATTTTTAAATTTTATCACTGGCATAAAAAAAAACAAACAAAAAAACACTTCCACATGGAGGTTTTTTTTGTTTTTTATACCAGTGATAAGATTTAAGTTTGAGACTTTTTTCTCCATATGTTTGCGATTGCTAGATATTCTGTAGATTCCTTCCACTACCTGGCATTAGTTTTTACTGCCTTTTATATTGAACTAGTCTTTAAGCCCGTTACATTAACGGGTGCTAGAATAGATGCCAAAAAGGACTATGAGGAGAAAATAGCGCAAGAGGCCAAAAATTTCAAGCCCTTGTTTAGATACGTAAAAGGCAAAAAAACCTGCATAAGAGGCGGTGGTACCGCTGGATGACCAGGGAAGAAAAGGGTACATCAAGGAGGACAAACAAATTGCAGACAGACTAAATTCCTTCTTTGCGTCTGTCTTTACGAAGGAGGACACCGCAACAATACCAGAAGCAGTGAGAGTGTTCAAAGGAGTAATAGACAGCCTTACCACAGTAGAAGTGGACTTGGACCAGATATACTACCAGATCGACAATCTTAAAAGCAACAAATCCCTGGACCTGATGGAATTCACCCGAGAGTCTTAAAAGAAATGAAGGTTAAAATCAGAGAGCTTTTGCAAAAACTTGTCAACCTGTCAATTAGAACTGGACAGATACCGGACGATTGGAAGATAGTGAACGTCACACCAATTTTCAAAAAAGGATCGAGAGGAGAACCGGGCAACTACAGACCTGTGAGTCTTACGTCTGTCCCTAGAAAGATGGTTGAAGCGCTGATTAAAGATAGCATAGTCCGGCACTTGGATACACACGACCTGATGAGAGCCAGTCAACATGGTTTCAGGAAAAGGAAATCATGTTTGAAGAATTTACTTCAATTTTTTGAGACCGTGAACAAACAAATTGATGGAGAACCGGTGGACATAATATACTTGGACTTCCAGAAAGCGTTCGACAAAGTTCCACATAAAAGACTTCTCAGGAAACTATAAAGCCATGGAATAGAGGGAGATATACTAAGATGGATAGGCAAATGTCTGGAGAACAGAAAGCAGAGAGTGGGCATAAATGGGAAGTTCTCAGACTGGGAGAAAGTGACTAGCGGTGTGCCCCAGAGCTCGGTACTTGGGCCCATCTTATTTAATATTTTCATCAATGACCTAGAAGAAGGAACATCCAGAGAGATCATCAAGTTTGCAGATGACACAAAGCTATGCTGGGCAATCAGATCGCAGAAGGATAGCAAGGAACTCCAGAGTGACTTGTGTCAGTTAGAGAAATGGGCGGAGAAATGGCAGATGAAGTTTAATGTGGAAAAGTGCATTTAGGTAGAAAGAACATGGAACACGAGTATAAAATGTCAGGTGCAACTCTGGGTAAGAGCGAACAAGAAAAGGACCTGGGTGTACTGATAGATAGGACCCTGAAACCATCGACACAATGTGCAGCAGTGGCAAAGAAAGCAAATAGAATGTTAGGCATGATAAAGAAAGGAATCACGAGTAGATCAGTGAAAGTTATAATGCCACTTTATAGGGAAATGGTCAGACCACACTTGGAATACTGTGTCTAACATTGGTCTCCCAACCTAAAGAAGGATATAAAACTGCTGGAGAGGGTGCAGAGATGAGCAATGAAGCTAATAAAAGGTATGGAGAACTTGGAATACGAGGAACGACTTAAGAGACTGGGATTGTTCTCCCTTGAGAAAAGGAGACTGCGAGGGGATATGATTGAGACTTTCAAAATCCTGAAAGGAATCGACAAAATAGAGCAGGAAAAAAAAATTATTTACAATGTCCAATGTGACATGGACAAGAGGACATGGACTGAAGCTAAGGGGGGACAAGTCTAGGACAAATATCAGGAAGTTCTGCTTCATGCAACAAGTGGTGGACACCTGGAATGCTCTCCCAGAGGAGGTTATTGCGAAATCCACTGTTCTAGGATTTAAAAGCAAACTAGATGCACATCTCCTTATGAGAGGCACAGAGGGATATGGGTGACTAAAATTATGCCAGGTGTACACCTGGCTGGGCCTCCACGTATGCAGATCACCGGACTTGATGAACCGAAGGTCTGATCCGGAGATGGCAGTTCTTATGTTCTTATGTGTGTGTGTGTCTTTCTTTCTTTCTTTCTCTGTCTCTCCTTGGCCGCTTTCTGTTTTTCTGTCCTTCTTTCTTTCTTTCTCTCTCTCTTTCCTCAGCTGTCCACCACCACCCCTTGCCTGCTCCCCCTGTCCAGCAGTAGCCCTTCACCCTTCCTTCTACCTCTCCCCTGTCCAGAAGCAACCCTTCTCCCTTCTTTTTACCTCCCCCCTGTCCAGCATCATCTCTTCCATGCTCCCCCTGTCCAGCAGTAGGCCTTCTCCCTTCCTTTTACCCCCCCCTATCCAGCAGCACCTCTTACCTGATCCCCCTGTCCAGTAGTAGGCCTTCTCCTTTCCCTGCTCCCCCTTTTCAGCATCCGCTAGCCTTGGCAGCCTCGGGGCTTTTGCTAGGCCTGCCCACTTCGCATTATCAAAGTGGGCCGGCATAGCAAATGCCCCGCGGCTGCTGCGTTTGCTGGTCCGGCGGTGAGAAGAGGCATCCCGGCAGCGCAGTAGTCAAACCTGACAGTGCAGTCAAATCCGGCGCAGCAGTCAAACCCGACAGTGCAAGAGTCAAACCGTCACCGCCGTCGCAAGCTGCCCCACGCACCTGAAATAGAATTTAGCACGGAGGCACACAGCACAGTGGCAGGGAACACGAAACCCTAAGCGCGCATGCGCGCTTTGGGGTTTTATTATAGAGGATTTTGCATGCACAAAAGTAACCCATTTGAGGACATTGACACATAAGTTGGTTATCTTAATAAAATTAAAGTGAATAAAGGGGCCTTTTACTAAAGATTCGTGCATGCTATCTGCAATAGAGCCCATAGGAATAAAATGGGTCATGAGGCAGTATATATTCATTAATCTATAGCAAAAGACCCTCTAAATGAGCTTAGAATGATCACCTCAAAAAATAGCCCCTCTTCTTCTGCCCATATCATAATGTATCTGCTTTGTAGATTTCCTGAGTTAATTTAACATTATAAATCAGACTATAAAAGAAAAAGAAAAACAGCGGAAAGAAAATGAAGAATGATGGAGAGAAACTGTGGGTGGACATAATTGGATGCATTATGTTGTGCCGGTAGGTTAAGAAACACTGAGCTATTTTTAGGATTCATGTTTTTCTCTTTGCTGCTCACCCTATGACATTTTCTTATGAACCCGTGCACTCCCTCTCGTTTATAGGCTTCTTTCTTGTTAAAAACGAATTTCTAATCTTCTCAAATAGAGACACAAAAGCAAACACTGCACTATAAGCATGCTGGTATTTTTCTGAAATTTTTTCCTCGGGTGTAAAACAACAGACGTAACTTTTCATTCATAATCTTGTAAAGGTGAATATTGTCATGGCTCTTGAACCTATTCTATTTCCCTTGGTTCACTTCTGACCCATGTTTGGACCCAGACAATATCTCGCATTAAGATCTGATTGGAAGCCATACAGAGTCATACTGAGCCATTAAATCATAAACAGCTAAACATGTCCCCCCCTCCCCCCCCCCGATATTCAAAATGATTTAACTGGTCAGTGACAGTCGCTCACCAGTTAAATCTTACATAGCCGGCTATCCCTAAATATTCAGTGGGAAATAACTGGCTATATCCGTTGAATATTCATAGTGTTAACTTTAATGGTTAAAATAAACCTAACTTTTTTGGGCCATTTTCAATCACAAAAATGTCTAAGTTGAACACGTCCAAATCCAGACCATTTGGATGTGGGAGGGGCTAGCATTGTAATGGACTGGCCACATAGACATGCCAATAGAACTGTGGGGCACTGCTGTGAATTTCACATAAAGAGTTCCAGAAGTACATCTAGTCCTCCAAAACTCCCCCCAAACCTACTATACCTACATCTCTACCACCCCAATAACCTTTATGGCTGCAGATGGCACCTATGTATATGACAATATAGTAGGATTTTGCTGGGTTTTGTTGAACTTACACTTTCCACCAGAAATGTACTGGTTAGAATGGCTTATGGGTCTGGGTCAGCCTCTCACTAGCCCACTCACCAGGCTACTTAAGACACCTCTTCTAGGATTTGCCATATCAGATGCTGATGTTTTAGAGACAGGTATGTACTGTTTCATTCAGATTTTTGGGGTGGGTGGAAGGAGGTTAGAGACCACTGGAGAAATGTGGTGGGGGGTCATTACTTAATCCCTTCAGTGGTCATTTGTTCAATATGGGTTCATTTTTGGCACTTAGACACTTTTAAAACAAGTCTAGCTCCAGTACATCTTGGGAAAGGTTTGATTATCGCCGCAAGACATACAAGTCTAAGCACGTCCTGGTGATTGGGACATCCAAGTGCTGATTTATGCTGCTTTTTGGACATCTTTAGTTTTCAAACATGAGCACCTTAGGATATACAAGATTAAAATTCCAAAATGTACATATGGCAAAGAGGAGTGAAAGTAAACATATATTCCCCATTTCAGAAGTAGAATGCACAATGTTGGGATTTGTACCTGCTATCAGGGACATCTAGGTTTCAGTTAAGTACTCTTATTGAAGAGTGCTCCAATATAGGGATTAGGAGAGGTCACTCCTAGATAATGACACGGTGACTGTTATCTGTAGCTAACTACGGATAGCCGCAGGTAACCTGTAGGAACAGGGGAAAAAAATCAACTAGTTGACGTGGGTATGGGGACAAGGCCATTCACCACCCTGTGGAGCGGTGAATAGCCTTGTCCCCACAGTAAAGGATCTGCTGCAAGTTGCCTCCCTTCCCACCCCTCCAGGTCAGCATCCCCCCTCATGATCGCACATCCAGCAGCCTCCATCATAATCACAGGTGCCGCAGCAGCTTCCCTCATGAGTCCAGTAGCCCCCCTCCCTCCCTATTGCAGATCTAACAGTTCCCCACCCTCGCACCCAATGTGGAGCCACTGTTGTTCACCGCTGACACTGGGAATCCCATTTATAAACAGGCCTCCTTACTGCCCTCCAGCTGCATGCCCCCTCCGCTGAAGCTGACCCAGAAGGCTTCCCTCCAGAGGGAAGCCTTATGGGTCAGCGGAGGATCCCAGTTACCTCAACTGTCTTCCTTCCAGCTGGGCTGCTCTTTCCTGCCTTTAGCTGAACTTGCTCTTTGCAGGTACGCATGCAGCGACTCTTGCACACTGCACGAGGCTGACTCGGAAGCCATATCTCCTGACATCAGAGAGGTGGCTTCTGGATCAGCCATGTGCAGCATGCAAAAGCCACTGCACATGTCCCTGGAAACAAGTGTCACTGAAGGCAGGAAGGAGCAGCCCATCTGGATGACCTGAAATGAACAAGTAAGGGAGACGGGAATATCAACGTGGGACAAAGGGAGAAAGGAGGGGGAAGGAGCACTTTGGGACATGGGAGGGGCACAAATTTAGGACAAAGGCTGGAAAGCAGGGAGGGGGGCACGAACTGCACATTACATTGGAAACTCAGCCTTGAGGCCTTGTAATAAAGTGATTAAGCTCACAGATTGGCATTCCCTGTCTAAATTGCTGATTCTACATTTCAGCTACATTCTAAATCCATGGAGATAAGGTTCTCAGATGAACAGGAAACTTGGGTGTTTTACAGAAAATCTGTTTCTTATAGATTAGAAAATACAATACTAATTTGAAGGTCATACAGAAGTTAAGATGTATCTGCAGGAAGTAGGGCTTTTTACTGACATGATTGATATTTGAAAAGGTCAGAGATCAAAAGTTGTTTAGAAAAAAAGTGAAACACTGCCATGTGCTGGGTTTAAAAACTTAACAGAATGGACTTTTAATGGTAACATTGACGCAAGGCATTTTTGGAAAGGAAGTCATGTGATCAACTGTGCCATTGTATTCTAAAGCATGATAATTATTACAAATGATGTCACATAGGGTATAAATCTGTTTGCCTTGTTTTCTCTCTTTGAAGAGCACTGAAATTCTGAGAGCTTGCTTTTCCCACAACATGGGAGCTCTGTCAATAAAACATTTGTTTTTTACATGAATTTTTCTCATCTGTTATTTGAATTCACAGAACGGAGTCTCTAGCCCAATCATGTGGGGGAGAGAATCCATTCTGGCAATTATTTTGGCCTTGATGTTCAAGTCTTCAGCTTACTTGAACAGAAGGTAGGGAGATGGACACAGGGGAAATACTAGAAAGGGATGTATAGGAGACATAGAGAAGGGATATGCTGAACATGGGGAAGAATACATACACAGAGGTAGAAGATGGATGGTGAGCATGGAGAAAGATGAAATTTGTTGTATTTCAATTAACTATATTTCACTGATTGTCCAGCCTTCTTCTGTGTAAACCGCCTAGAAATTGTTTGATTATGGCTGTATAGAAGAATAAAGTTATGCTATGTTATGTTATGTTATGTCAAATGGTCAGGAGATCCTGGCAAGGGAGTTAAGAGAAGACATAAGAAAACAGAGACCAGTACCTGAGTCCAACATGATTTGAAGAATAAAATGACAAGACAACAAAAGGTAGAAAAAAATAATTTTATTTTCTATTTTGTGATTAGAATATATCAGATTTGAGCTATGTATCCTGCTAGAGCTGGTGTTATACATAACTGGGGACTGCAAAGCCTGGGCCTTGCTTCCTTAGCTTCCAGCTGGCTTAAGATTCTCTCTGAACAGGGGGCAGTAGCCCTAGTTGCACTTCCCTAACACTATTCCTGTCATGTGTGATTGTGGTATTCAGTTATCATAATTTTTCTTTGTAGCTTTCTGTAATAATTTGGCTTATTCAGTTTCTCAATAGTGGAGGGGATATTTGTGAAGAGGAGGGGAGACAAGGATTATTCTGTATTATGTGTTTATAAAATGACAATTGTACAGAATATTCTTTTTATACTTTAATATAATAAGTTCAATATAAAATCATAACTATTTAAGACTTGTGCGGATGGGATCAGACAGTTTGCAGGGACGGAGCGAGGTCAGCTCACGGGGACAGGGCAGAGACGGGGACAAATTTTTTTCCCGTGTCATTCCCTAGTCACTCCCTTAATCTCCCTTTCCTGAAACCAAAACTTGCAAGGAATACTGGGTTATGATGTTTACATTTACAAAATGGCTGTCATAAACATTTATGTGCTGACATATAAATGATTATGATGTTGTTTTGTTACATAAACCTACTGACACATACATGTTTATATGCCCATGTTGATCCATAAACATCTATTTCACCATGCATTTTCAGTCTCTATATTTGCAAATCTTGTTCTAAAATACTAGTGGATCTTGAGACAATCAGACACTGATGTCCTAATTCTGATTTGATTGTCCTAATTCTGATTTGCATGTTCATTCTAAAATCTACTCATTTACTTATACATAAATTCCTAAGGCAGGGTGCCAGACAGTGGAAAGCAGAAGAACAGATAGAGTTCTAATGTATGATGGATACTGAGGCCCTGATTTTATAAATAACGCCTAAAGTTAGGCGCCTAAATCAGCATGCTTAGCTGATCTAGGAACTTAAGTTAATTTTCTTAATTGAATTAATCAGCACCGTTAATTGAAAGCACCTTTTTTTAAAAAAAATAATAATAATAATTAGCCGGTAGGCGCCTAACATGGTAGGCATCTAATACAGTAGGTGCCTACCACTTCGAGGAAGGCATAAACTCTGAGGCACCTACCAGCAAGTAGGCATGGTTAGGGGCAAATTCTAGGTGGATTCAGGGCGGCGTCAGGCATTGTTTAACTTAGGTGCACTCATTTAGGCCAAGGAAACCCTGGCCTAAGGGTACACCTAAGGTTTTAATGCCTACTGGTGCCTAAGAGTGCTTAGGTACTGCTAGGCATGACTCTATAAACAGCGCCTAGTGTATGATTGACAACCATGCACAGTGGCACCTACGAGTTAGGCGCCATTTATAAAATCAGGCCCTGAGGGAATAGCTGATAAATTTGTCTTGGAAGAATGAAGAACACATCCAGAAGACTATAAAATCAGCATCGAAGATTGATAAGCAGGCAGTCCAGTGTAAAAAGCTTTATGGGTAAGAAGTAGGATTTTATATAGTTGATGTTTGGAAAACTAATGCTGAGTTTTCAGAAGATGGGAGGGGGCATAACATTTTCTCTCCTCTTTGCACTGGTGATAAGTTTCACAGCAGTATTTTGAACTATCTGTAATCTGCAGAGAGAATAGAGAGGAGCACCAGCCAAGAATGAATTGCAGTAGTCCAAATGATTCAAAATCAAGGCACTTAATAAGATCTTCAGGGCCAATGAATCAAAGGAAGATCTTATGGACCTTATTTCTTAGTGTGAGCTAAAAGTTCTCTGAACAGTGAAAAATAAAAGGTTCCTAAGAGAGAGAGCTATCAATAAGAATACCAAGTAACAAGATATAGTTTCTCACAGGAATTGGTGTCAAATTCAAGATGGGCTGCGAGGAGAGCCATAGTGCTTCAGACTTTATGGGATTAAAACTAGCTGAGCAGAAATCTCAGTGAATGAACTAGACACATGGATGAAAGGATCCCAGGAATGGTGCACTATTAAAAGCTGGAAGTCTTCTGTGTAAAAATAGGGAATAAAACCTAAGTAATGAGTGACAGTTGCCAAGGGAACCAGAAAAACATTAAATATAATAGGAGTTGGCACAGAGCATTATGGGACACTTGAGAGAAGAGAAGTAGTACCGGAAAGAGAATGGGAAAAAGATACATGTAGTGTCTGACAGGAAAAGTAAGAGTGAAACCAGTTGAGCGCTATATCGTTAATACCAGTCACAGATATGTGATCAAGAAGTAAAGAGTGATTGACACACATAAAAAAGTTAAAAATGTTTTATTTAGTGGAATACTGGAAAAAGAGAGTTTGGGCTGAAAGGAAAATTTATAATGTATCTGAAACTTATCCAGGGAAGGTTTTGTGCTGCCACTGTGATACGAGACTGATTTTGTTTTACTTACTAGCAGTGGAGTAGCCAGAGAGCCAATTGTGGGTGGGCCTACATCACCTCACCTATCCCTTTCCCCCATTCCTACTCACCCCCAGCCAGTGCAGAAGCCTCTCTCTTTCCTTCCCCACCCCTAGCCCATGCATCCTTTCTCTTTCCCTCCCTCCGTCCAGGGCAGGATTAACCAATAGGCCAAGTAGGCATGTTCCTAGGGCCCGAAATGGTCGGGGGGGCCCGATGAAGGAGGGCATCAACATTGTTTCTTCCAAACGGCGATGGGCCCCTCCAGCTTCGATCGGCAACATGGGCCCCCCCCGATCGGCAATGCAGACCCCACCCTGATCGGCAACGCCCCCCCCCCAATTGACAGAAAGTAAAACAAGCAAGCAATGCGGGTAAGAAAGTCAATGGGAACTGTAATTGTGCAAGCAATACTGCTTGCTCAAAGCTTCCCTCTGACTCAGCTTCCTGCTTCCGCCTGGGCGCATGGTGGGGTGGGGTGGGGCAGGGGGCCCAGTGTACTTGGGTGCCTAGGGGCCCTCGATGAATTAATCCTGCCTTGCCTCCGTCCCTTCCTACCCATCCTCAGCCAGTGCAGCAGCCTCTCTCTCTCCCTCCCCACCCCTAGTCCATGCAGCCTTTCTCTTTCCCTCCCTCCCTTCCTACCCATCCCCAGCCAGTGCAGCAGCCTCTCTTTTTCCCTCCCCTCCCCACCCCTAGCCCATGTACCCTTTTTCTTTCCCTCCCTTCCCACTTCCCCAACCCATGCAGCATTTCTTCTTACAGAGTCCCAATTAGATGTATATAATTTTTTAAATTAGAATGATTAAACTTGGGTCTTCATATATCACTCTTACAGCAGTTCTCTTCAGATTGCTGGCAGTCATTCCTAAAATCTGCCGGTGGCTGACCCAGAAGCCTTCCCTCTGACGCAAAACACAAACATGTCATAGAGAAGGCTTCCACGTCAGCCTCCGGCAGCGCCCCTGCTTACTAGGGAGCCTGATTTTCCCAAATCAAGCCTGGCCCGTTTGGGTTTCAGCTGGTTGATCACATCCATTAGCAATCCAGAGATAAATAAACTAAACTAAACTAAACTAAACCTTAGGTTTGTATACCGCGCCATCTCAGCAAGCGTAGAGCTCGGCACGGTTTACAGAGTTAGGATAGAAAGGAACTCCAATGAAGGGTTAAAGGAAAGGAACTAAGAGGGTAGAGAGGGGCCACGGTACGATAGAGCGGGAGGTATTAGATTTTTGAGAAGAGCCAAGTTTTCAGGTGTTTGCGGAAAAGTTGGAGGGAGCTGGAATTTCTGAGCGGGGATGTGAGATTATTCCAGAGTTCTGTGGTTCTAAAGGGGAGGGATGTTCCTAGTTTTCCTGCGCGGGATATGCCTTTTGTAGAAGGGAAAGATAGTTTTAATTTTTGGGAGGATCTGGCGGAATTAGGGTTTGAGGAATTCCAAAAGAGTGGAATAACGGGAGGGAGGATGCCGTGATATACAATGCTGGGTCATGTTCAGGTACAAGTTTCAAGTTTATTAGGTGTTTATATATTGCCTATCAAGGTATCTATGCGGTTTTAAAACCAGGTACTCAAGCATTTTCCTTATCTGTCCCAGTGGGCTCACAATCTATCTAACTTGGGCTATGGTACTGGCATTGAATATCCAGGTATGTGGAGATGGACATTCAGCCTTAACTGGTTGTGAGCCCACTAGGGGCAGAGAAAGCACCTGCATATAATATTTGTAAACCACTTGGATTGTACCATAGAAAGGCAGTATATCAAATCCCTTTACCCTTAAGTTAAACTTGATAAAGACAGCTTTTTTTATGTGGTTAGTTTAATTTAACTGGTTAAGGTTGAATATTGGCACTTAAGCAGTTAAATGCCGACTATGCCCCAACTCCACCCTAGATTGCCCACAGAATGGTGGGTTTCATTTTGACCAGTTAGGGCTGATATTTGGCTACACTATCTGGTTAAGTGCCACTGAATATCAATGAATAGCCCTTCACAGGCAGAAGCCTCTGCTGCTTTGAATAGCAACTTTCCAGTAAATAGGGATAGACTGGGAACCCACCCCTGAAAAATATGTTACATGCATGTGGGGAATTAAAAAAAAAAACTATTTTGTGTTGTGCGGTCAAAGTAAATCACATATCATATAAAAATGTTTGGAATATAGGGGCTCATAATCAAACATCCAGACGTCCAAAAACCCGCTTAAGTCAAAACTTGGACATCCTAATAGCCTAGATGTTCATGTGCTGATTTTCAAAACCAACTTTCTAGACATCCAACAGGACTTTTAGGCCGCTCTGCATCCAGAGCTCAAAGGGGCCAGTTGGGAGGCGTGCTATGGGTGGGCATCAGGAGGTCTTAGACCTGGATGTCCTGCAGTGATAATCAAAACTTTCTCAGGATGCCCTAGAGGAAACTAGACACCCAGAGTTAGCCCTGTTTTAGATGTGTCTTAAGTGTCCCACGGATGCCCAAACTGACTAGTCGACCACTGCATGCATTAAGATATGATCCACACACAAACACACACACACACATTCCCCTAATGCTCACAGATCTCCTGGCACCCCTCCCCCCAAAAAAAATAATTATATTTTGAGGGTTCATACCTCTCTGTAGAACAGCAGCATCTGGTATGGGAAAGCCTAGTAGAGCATCACACAGGTATCTTAAGTAGCCTGTTGGATGTGCTAGTGAACCAGAGAGAGGAAGACCCAGACCCAAAAGACACTCTAACTACTACATTTATGGTGGAAAGTGTGAGGCCTTCATTCTACCTTATTTCCATATAGATGCCATCTGCAGCATAAGGGCTATTGGGGTGGGAGACAGGTAGGAATAGTAGGTGTGGGGGGAGTTTTGGAGGGCTAACCCTAAATTATATGGGGGTTTTGGTGAGACATTCATGTGGCAGCCTTTATGTGAAGTTCACAGCAGTGCCCTGTAAGGTGCTCCACTGCTCTTTTGATATGTCTGTGTGGTCAGTCCATTATAATGCTGGTGTCTCCCAAATCCAAATGGTCTGCATTTGGACGCTTGCAGCTTGGATGCAGCTGTGGTTGAAAATGCTGCATAAAGTTAGATAAGTTAGATAAATTGTGAGCCCACCAGGACAAATAGGGAACATGCTTGAGTACCCAATTGTAAACTAACATAGTAACATAGTAGATGACGGCAGATAAAGACCCGAATGGTCCATCCAGTCTGCCCAACCTGATTCAATTTAAATTTTATTTTATTTTTTTTTAAAATTTTTCTTCTTAGCTATTTCTGGGCAAGAATCCAAAGCTTTACCCGGTACTGTGCTTGGGTTCCAACTGCCAAAATCTCTGTTAAGACTTACTCCAGCCCATCTACAACCTCCCAGCCACTGAAGCCCTCCCCTGCCCATCCTCCACCAAAAGGCCATACACAGACACAGACCTGCAAGTCTGCCCAGTACTGGCCTAGTTCAATATTTAATATTATTTTCTGATTCTAAATCTGAAACTGTTTAGATAACCTTGATAGGTATTATATAAATACCTAATTTTTAAAAAAAGTTTGACATTTTGTTGGCCAAGACATCCAAGTATGTGATTTTCGTGAAAAAAATGTGGATGTCCAGGACATTAAAAAATAGCTATTTTTCCATATCTGACTTTAGATGTCTAGTGGTTGCACAAAGTCAGAATCAGACACACTATTGAAAATGCCCCTCATAGCTTTTAAAGGAAATGGACTTCAGCAGGTTGCTGCAAGTTCTGTCTATTAGCTACATGATTGCTCAGAAGCTTGTATTATTTTGTTTGAGTATCTGGTATCTCTACTTCTCTACTATACGAGAAAAACACAAGAATGGCTTCTTATGCTATAGTTTTATATTCTTAGGGGAAATCCTGAGTTGTATAAATAGCCAAGTATCTGAAAATATTTGATTAACAGCATTTTTATCATGTATCCGAAGAGATTTAGGCCTCTTCCTGGAGATATTTGCATCCATTTTGCAGAGGCGTGTTCTTGTGTATGAATTGTTTCAATAAAGATAATTTAAATTGTGTGAACCATTGCTACAAAAGCCATAAACATGTTTGCAAATGTGAACTATGTTTTGTCTCAAGATATTTTATTTACTTTGAAGAAAGATAACATCTAAGATGATATTTCATTGATATCAACTAATTCACAAGAAATACAAATGGCTGAGAAAAAAAAAGTCTGTTTAATGAATTATATATAGAATGAATTTGAAGGTAATTTCTTACAATGTTTAAAAATGGTTACAATTTTTATTACTGCAGGTAAAGAAGGTTTTGCAGCAAGAAGGGTTTGACAGACAAAAGCGAGGCTACAGAGACATCAACGAAATTCATATCAACATGGATGACCCTTTATTTACAAAACAATGGTATTTGGTAAGAAACTCAATGTTATAAAGTTTATATCTGTTTGTAATAGATCTCTGTCCAGTTAGAGAATCCAGGCTTGACTGGTTAGCCCCGAACAGGCAATTTAACCAGTCAGGGGCTGTTTCCTGGCCAGTTAAATTGCTTTGAATATTGACCCACAAAGTTTTTGCTTAGTGCTATTCTGTAAATATGCACTTATTTTACAGGTAGCCATACACATAAGCAAAGTCTGAGCAGTGTGGATCTGACTCACTTAAATATGTATAAACTCACAGAGCGCTAGAAGTTACATGTATATCTCTGGCATTTAGAAGCAAGCTCTTACACAGGCTCTATGGCCGATAAAAGTGCTCACACCTAAATTATTCCACAATTATCTCGCAGCTTTGCTAGACTTCATTAAACTAAGGTTGAACTTAATATTCACTGGTCCTCAGCAGGCCACCACACGCTCGAAAACTCTCATTGTGCATGGCTTTACGCTCCCACTCGTCATTGGAACCAGCACGTATTTTTAATTTGCTTTCAGATAATTAATTATTAAATATAAATACTAAAAGTACT
The DNA here is from genome assembly GCF_902459505.1 of Geotrypetes seraphini. Taxonomy (NCBI): domain Eukaryota; kingdom Metazoa; phylum Chordata; class Amphibia; order Gymnophiona; family Dermophiidae; genus Geotrypetes; species Geotrypetes seraphini. Next base: position 306,802,039 of record NC_047086.1, on the reverse strand, counting down.
TAGCTTTTAGTAAGACGCTGTGCAGGGGGGATTTTTTCTTTACACCTTTAGGTGTCTTACTAAAAGCTAAGTACTTTTAGTATTTATATTTAATAATTAATTATCTGAAAGCAAATTAAAAATACGTGCTGGTTCCAATGACGAGTGGGAGCGTAAAGCCATGCACAATGAGAGTTTTCGAGCGTGTGGTGGCCCGCTGAGGACCAGTGAATATTAAGTTCAACCTTAGTTGAATGAAGTCTAGCAAGGCTGCGAGATAATTTCCCTCAGCTGAGTTTGGTATTATATAGTATCTTCATTCTAATACACTTTACTAAACCAGTGCTGGTGTTCACACCTAAATTATTGGCATATATTTTGTCAGGTACGCTAACATTGTATAAAGGAATGTAAGTGCTCTCTGGGCACTCTCACATATGTGCAGATCTCAGTGATAAATGACTAAATAGTTAAACACCACCATAAAAGGACTTTATAAAAAGTCTGTTTTTACTCTCATATAAATAAGTTGTGCATTTTATCATTTTATTATCAGTTTAAACCCTCAACCCAACTCCATTTCCATTAATTCTACCTTTGTAACATATTCTATGATTTTTTTTTTCTTTTGACTGTTTTGACCTGAAGAAAGCTAATTAAGAAATGCTGTTGGTTTAATAGAAACACATTCTTGGAACCCGTCTTGCACTAACTTTGGACATACCAAACTTTTCATGAATTATTTTCGAAACTGTACCTGCCAAGATGTCCATTTCTTCAGCTAATCGGGAAACTTTATTTCATCTGAAAAAATTTAATCCTTGACTTTCTTACACCTTTCTGTGGAAGTTGCTTCCACAGGCCGGTATGAAGGTCCGGTATGAAGGTCATCTTCAATGGATTCTTTACCCCACTTAAACTGCTTCCTCCAAACTTTTGCTTTGTAGGATGATGGCGTAGACTCACCATAAACTGCAGTCATGCATTCATGGATCTCCTTTGGATTTTTCCCTTCTTTTGTGAGAAATTTTATCACTGAACAGTGCTCCAAATCTAACTTGATTCGTATGAGGACTCTCATGACATCCTGTCTTTTGGAATGTTAGACTCGCACTGAGTAGCAACTGTGCATGAGTAACCTTGAGATATGTCACAACACGCACAGACTTGTTTCAACACACTTGCTACTTCCTTTCATACTCAGGTAGATAAATTATTCAATGCCCCTCATATCAGTTGCATGTATTGACTGGCACACAGGTGCATTCTCTTGCACCAGCCATTGACCCAGCATAAATGATCACACCCAACACCTAAGTGCTATTACAGAATTGGCACTAAAGGCCCAATTCTATATATGGCACCTAAGATGTAGACACAGACTAGTGCAAAATTAAGAGAAATTCTATAAAAGTTAGGTACACTTTATAGAATCACGCTTAGTGCTGGCTTAACAGCTTTAGGCAATGCTAAGCCTCCTAGTAGGCACATCATAGTTATGTCAGGGTCTTATTGGCCTAAATACCTGCATCTAAGTTAGGTGCTTTCCACTACCTAAGTCCAAACAAGTGCCTATATACAACGCACACCCATGATCCACCTCCTAACTACACCTACTTTGTGGTAGGCGCTTTGGCCTAGGCACCTACCTCAAAGTGGTAGGCGCCTACCAAGTTAGACACCTAACATCCAAATAAGTGCAATTTACGTCAATTATCGGTGCCTGTTAAGAATATTAAGCAATTAAGTTAAGCGTCTACATCGGCTAGGCACACCGATGTAGGTGCCTAACTTGGGTGCCATTTATTGAATGTCCCCGTAAATGCATCCCATTGTGATGCCTATTTCTTGACACCAAATTTTATGTTTTTAGTATTCAATTTGATGCACTAAATCAAGGGCAGTATCAATTGACTTTAACATGCAATTCTATTTCATAGTAATATCTGTACATTTGGAAGTGTAACTTTTAGATATTTGATGCTGATAATTAAATTCACTTATAAAGTTTGCAGTGGATGGAACCATATGAATGAATACTTTTTCAGATTTGGAGGGCCATAGAAAGCATAAATTCTTTATGTTTAAGCTACAGTGTTGGTTACTGTTAAGACATGTTATTTTACAACTGTCTCATGCTACTTTAACACAGGTCCCATTTTATGCAACGAGACCCAGTGCTTGATATTCAGCCAGTGGTGCTGAGTCTTGCTGACTGCTACCAGAAATCCAATGCCAGGCCACATCCAGGTTTTGGCATTGAATCTCGGGGTTCCTGGAGCCAGCTATACTACAGCTGACTAAGAGGGGGATTCATTAAAGGGCACTCAGTGCATTAGCACACACAAACCACTAAAGATACCCATTATATTCCTATGGGCGTCTTTAGTGGTTAGCACGTGCTAACATGTTTGCATACACAAATGCTATTGTGTGCGCTAACACGCTTAGCACCCTTTGATAAATCCCCCCTTAACTGAGATATTCAGCACTTAAACCAGTTATGGGACACTTTTTATGTGGTTAGCTGAGCCAGTTAAGTGCTGAACATTGGCACTTAATTGACTAAGTGCCGACTCTGCCCTGGAAAACCCTCAAAATAGCTGGTTTTGCTTTAAGTGCTAACTGGTTATTTATAGTAGCACTGACCAGTGAACTCAATATTACCAATTATCCCCAAACAGGCAATTTAACTAGCCAGGAGCCATTTCTGACTGGTTCCATCAATTTATCAACCCCCTTATTATTAATACACATAACCAATCATGGATTATTAACATGCATAACTAATACAGATTAACAACAACAAAAAAATAGCATATCTTAATGCTACCCCTTGTTGATAATAGTGAGGTAGTTTCTAAACTATGGCCCTTTATATTAAGCTGCAGTAGAGGTTTCTACCACAGCCTGGGGCGCTAAATGCTTCAACACTGATCCAACACTCTATGAGCGTTGGAGCAGTGTTGGAGTATTTAGCTCTCCAATCTGCGGTAGAAACCTCTACTGCGACTTATGTTAAGAGAATAATGCATGGCATTTGCTTCTTAATGTGAGTTATACAGCAAATCTGTGCATTATTTTCAAGTAATTCATGTTAGTTCAAGTTATTGTAAGCAACATTGAGATGCAAAGCATGCAAAACACTTTTTTTGAGGGGGAGGGGACAATATTCAAAATTAATGGCCAAGAGTGGTTCCTGGCAATTTAGATTACTTGTCCTGGGCTAATTGGGCATATTCAGGGGTTGATATTCAGCCAGTGGTGCTCAGCGTTGTGCTGACCACCAGTGTTATGCCTAGAAAATCAATGCCAGGCCATGCTTGGGTTCAAAAGAACATATAACATGAGAATTGTCATACTGGGACAGAACAAAGGTCCATCAAGTCCTGTATCCTGTTTTCAACAGTGGCCAGCCCAGGTCACAAGTACCAGGCAAGATCCCAAGGAGTAAAACAGATTTTAATCTGCTTATCCTAGGAATAAGCTATGAATTTCCCCAAGCCATCTCAATAATAGCTGTTAGGAAATTATTCAAACCTTTTTTTTAAACCCTGCTAAGCTAACAGCTTTCATCACATTTTCTGGCAATGAATTCCAGAGTTTAATTACATGTTGAGTGAAGAAAGCTCTAGCATTGAATTTCTAGGTTTATGGAGCTGGCTAAACTATAGGACTGGCTTTTATGCAGTGCTATTTATGTGGTTATATTGGCACTTACTCCTCCTTTTATGAAGCTGTATTAGGCTTTTTTATCACTGGCCATATTGGTAAAAACTCCAACACTCATAGAATTCCTATGAGCATCAGAACTAATACTGCCGAAGCCGGCGATAAAATAGCCTAAAGTGACTTTATAAAAGGGGGCCTTAATTAGCCAAGTATTGACTCTGCCCCCAGAATGCCCCAAAATAGCTGGTTATAAGTTAGGTGCTAACCATTTGTGCCACTGAAAATAAGCAGTTAGCCCTGGATAAGCAATTTAACTAGCCAGGAGCCATTTTTGGCCAGTTAAATGACTTTGAATATCAACCCTCTAAGTCTTTATTGCAGTTTAATAATTTCCCCTCTGAATTGCCAGAATTTTGGAGTAGGGACTTAGGGCTTTCTAGGATTACAGGTTTATGGAGAATGGTGTCATTCAGTCACTTTCTATATAATACATACTTCCAAGTGCTTGTGCTCAAATAGCAGGGGTTCTTTTAAATGCAGAATATTAGGGTATTAGGCCTTCTATTCTCTTATGCATCAATATGTATGTAGCAATCTTTAAGCCATTTTTTATAATATGTTCACAGTTTGAATGACTATGCAGAACACTGAAGGCTAATGTTAAATTCCATTTATAGGCACTACAATATGGCAGATTTTAGTATACAGTGAGCTGAGAGTTCATTGTAAACCCTTTGCCAGTATGGTATATTAAAGATGCTTTCAGTAGGCATTAAGAAGAGACATGCTAGATTTAGAAGTATTACTTTTCCTAGAAATTATAAAATGCATAATTATTATTTTGAATTGATTTGTTAGATCAACACAGGTCAAGCAGACGGGACGCCTGGACTCGATCTGAATGTAGCTGAAGCCTGGGAGTTGGGGTACACAGGGAAAGGAGTTACCATAGCAATTATGGATGATGGTAAGCAGTGCAGTATTTCTAATAAGAAATTCTTGCTTGTGAATCCAAGCTTTATACATTTTCCAAGGAAATATTTGGTTTAGTGAAAGCTGCTAAGGACACAAGAACATGCTCATATATGGAGCGTCAGCTATTAGACAAAAATTTATTTTATGCAGATAGATAGGTAGTGTTAAAGTATTTATGAAAAAAATGGGCTAGTTTCTACAAGTGGTGCTTAAAAAATTGTTGCAATAATAGTACTCAGTGCTAATCTATAAATAGCATTCAAAGGCCTTCTTTTACTAAGCTGTGGTAGAGGTTTCTACTGTGTCCCAGAGCGCTAAATGTTCCAACTCTGCTCCGATGCTAATAGGAATTCTATGAGCGTCGGATCAGCATTGGAGCATTCAGGCCCCGATTATATAAAGGGCACCTAAGTCATGCCTAAGGTTAGGCGTGCTTTAGGCATTCAATCTAAGTAGTTAATGAACCGATTAAAGGTCCCATGTTTAAAACTCGTGGCTAACAATAGTTGTGGGCATGGTTTGGGCATTGACTCAATTTGGGCATCCTTTGATTCATTTACATAACATTGAGCGACCTAGGGCATCCATATCATGCCTATATTGTATGCCTAAAAAGTTGTATGCCTAAACAGTGCTGAACTCTGCTGAACGCGATTCTACAAATGGCTAACGTAGGCACCTAAATGGTGCCTAACTTTAGACGCATTTTGCAGAATCAGGGCCTCAGTTCTCTAGACCAGTGTTTTTCAACCTTTTTTGGGCAAAGGCACACTTGTTTCATGAAAAAAATCACGAGGCACACCACCATTAGAAAATGTTAAAAAATTTAACTCTGTGCCTATATTGACTATATATAAAGTAATTCTCTTGACTAGGAATCAAATAAACACAAAGAAAGTATTTTATAATTACTTTATTATGAAATATTAAGTAAACAGAATAGTGAAAAATTATAAAATACTTTATTCAGTGCGAAACCTGGGCCTGTTTGGCTGAACACAAAGCTGATATTCTGGCTGGAATCGAAGAAAGACACACACGTAGCTCTTCGTCAACAGCTCTCAGTCTCTCTCTGTATTTGGTTTTTATATTATACAAAAATAGACAAATATACCCTCCATCCTTTTTATTAAACCACAAAAGCAGTTTTTAGCGCAGGGAGCTGCGCTGAATGCCCAGCGCTGCTCTTGACGCTCATAGGCTCCCTGCGCTAAAAACCACTATTGCGGTTTAGTAAAAGGTGACCATATTGTAAAATATAGACAGCAGATATAAATTCAGAACTGTGCATAGTAAGTGAAGGGAAGTTTTCATCTCTGGGAATTTACCCAGTTAACTATTAAGTTATTTGGGCAAATTCCTTTGAAAACTGTGGTAATACTGCCTCCACTTTGCTAAATTTAAAATAAAATCATTTTTCCTACCTTGTCTGGTGATTTCTGGTTGCACTTTCTTCTTCTGACTGTGCATCCAATCTTTCTTCCCTTCTATCAGCCTGTATGCTTTCTCTCCTCCACACCTCATTCCCTCCCCCAACTTTTTCTTCCTCTCTCCCTGACCTTTCTTTCTTTTTTTCTGTTTCTCTTCTTTCCTTCTGTTTCCCTGCCTGCCCCCTTTCTTTCTTTCTCCCTGCCGTTCCCCAAGCCACTGCCACTGCCGCTGCCATCGGGGAACAGGACCCACCAATGGATAACAGGCCCCAAAGCCGACGCCGACGCATGCTCTCCCTGACGTCAATTCTGCAATCGGAGAGGAAGTTCCGCCCAGCCAGGCAGCGATTGGCTGGCCCGAACTTCCTCTCCGACTGCAGAATTGACGTCGGGGAGAAGAAGACTTATCGGCTCGATAGATTAGATCGCCAAGACAAAGTGAGTCCTGGGTGATCGACTCACTTTGCCTTGGCGAGCTACTGGCGCCCCTGCCTCGGGCCCCCTGTCAGCTCCGGGCCCCTGAATGCAGGACTGGTAGTACTATCCTGATGGCGGCCCTGCGGCACACCAGGCAACATCTCATGGCACACTAGTGTGCCGCGGAACAGCGGTTGAAAAACACTGCTCTAGGCCATGGTAGACCCCCATCACTCTAGGTTCAATAATCATGTTTATCAGTACTAGTCATGGTAGAAAAAGTCTCAGAAGTAAGGGAAGTTCTCACAGCATTCATCCATTTACCACCTTACAATCACTAACATAGAAACCTCTCCTTTAGGTACGCGGGGGAGGCGGGAGGGAGGTAAAGAAAATTGGCAGAGTTGGCCGGGACAGGAGACGGGAGAGATCCCTCCTGATTTGGCCCACCCCACCAGGCCATATGGCAAGCGCATTGGATGCCTGCAACAAGTGTGGGAGGGTGGGCGATGACCCGAATATAAGAAGAGACTCCCATTTTGGGGGCACTTTTTTGGCCCAAAAATCTCATCTTATATTTGAGTATATACGGTAATCTTTAGTGCATTTTATAGAATTAGGCTGAAAATGCTGAAATGTCATGGATTTTGACCAATTTCAAATGTCCAACACTAAGATATTCAATATTCAATCACCCAATCAAGATTTAGGGCCTGATCTGCAAATGTGCATCCCAATAGTAGGAGGCAGTAGGCATCCTACCGCTGTCTCTCAGCCAATTAGGACGCACACGTAAAAAAAAAAAAAAATAAGGGAAGGACACCTACATTGTAGGCATGCGTCAATCTATGGAGACGAATAGGGATGCTTAAGCATGCCCAAGGTGGGGTGTGGATGTGGTTTTGCCCAGAAGTGACCTTCGGCATGCTTAAGGATTCTGTCTCCATAGGTGTGAGGCGTGGCATCTTGTATATCATTCCTGCAGTTTTTTATTTTGTTCTTTAACATATATATTTCCCATATAAGGACTTTTAGAAAATACTGTAGCAGTTAGAGTTCTAAGAACTAACATGTATACTAGTGGAGGGGCATAATCGAAAGGGACGTCTAAGTCCATTTACGTCCATATCGTAAGTCGTCCAAAGTTAAAAAGAGCCTAAGACACATTTTCGAAAGATACGTCCAACTTTTTTTTACTGCCAATCTGATCATCCAAGCCACTAAATCGTCTATCTTTATACCACATTCCATCCAACATTCCGTCCAAGTCCAAATGCCTACAACATGCCCTGTCGGACATGGGAAGGGTCTGCAAAGTGATGGACTGCACACCCAGACATGCCACCTAAATAGTGGAGTACCTCATAGGGCACCGCTGCGAACTTCACAAAAAGGGTGCCATGGCTTCTACTCACTACAGCTCCCTTATAGGTGACGGTGAGCCCCCCAAACCACCTTCAGAATCCCCTAGACCCACTTATCTACCACCCCAATAGCCTGTATGGCTGCAGGAGCCTCTTATATGCCAGTAAAAAAGGCGGCTGCCTCTAAGGCGTCCGTTGAGATCAGCATCCTAAAGAGAATCAGATCCCTAATATATAATATGAAAATGCCTAAAGTAGATGTTTCAATTATACTGTATGTGAATATTCAGTGGGGATGCCTAAATAAATAATGTTGCTGAATGTACATATGGTTTGAAAATGTCTAAGGGACACTTTTACTAAGATGTGGTAAGCAGTTGCCCAATGAAATAGCACATGGTCAGAGTTGCCACGGTGGCATGGCTTTCAAACAGGATCCCCCTGATTATTTATCAACGCTTACTATACCATATTCTTCTACAAAACATCTTAGGTCTTTAAATGACTAAAGGATGGTTTTGCATGGCCCACGATTAGCGCAGTTAGATTCTACACGCAAGTGTGCTCTTTTTTTTTTTGTGCAGCACCATTTCACTGGAATAATCTACCTGTTTACTTACGTGCAGAAGCCTCAATTAAACTATTTAAAGTTCATTTGAAAACCTGACTTTTAGAGCAGGCATTTCCTGCTTCTTCATAACTAGATAATACAGGACTAATCCTTGGCATTCACCCATCTCGCTGAAATGTATATGCTTTTATTTCTTGTGATTTCCTTCTTTGCTATTCATAAATTGAAGTTCCTTTTCTATTGTTTTTTTTTCCGTTTGTTTTCAATATTGTAAACTGCACAGTTCTGTGCATCAGTTTGTAGTGCTATAGATAGTGAATAAATGAAATTAAACTACATATTCTGGATTGGCATGGAAATAGTTGGATTATGGTTGGAATTGGTCACTGCCCTCACTGTTACCATGTGGTAATTTGGGCGCTTAACAAGTGATAAGCGCAAAACCTTTGAAATGTTTCAAGTTATGCTTGCTATTTATGTAAATGTATAGATGTATAGGACCCAATATACATTTTTTATGCTCCTGTTAGGATCCATAATTTATACCTTAATTTCAACCAAACTTAGAAGCTGAAGTTTTCAGCTGATAATTCATCTTAATTAAAGAATATATATGTTATGCTTAAAATGTAGGCCTGTTTTCATTTGCCTAGATTTATGATTCTAATTAATGAGCCTACCATAAGATTCTATATAGAAACATGATGGCAGATAAAGGCCAAATGGCCCATCTAGTCTGCCCATCCGCAGTAACCATTATCTCTCTCTCTGAGAGATCCCACGTGCTTATCCCAAGGCCCTTTTGAATTCAGACACAGTCTCTGTCTCCACCACCTCTTCTGGGAGACTGTTCCATGCATCTACTACCCTTTCTGTAAAAAAGTATTTCCTTAGATTACTCCAGAGCCTATAACCTCTTAATTTCATCCTATGCCCTCTCATTGCAGAGTTTCCTTTCAAATTAAAGAGACTCGACTCATGTGCATTTACATCACGCCGGTATTTAAATATCTCTATCATTATCTCCCCTCTCCCGCCTTTCCTCCAAAGTATACAGATTGAAAACTTTAAGTCTGTCCCCATACACCTTATGATGAAGACCATGCACCATTTTAGTAGCCTTCATCTGGACCGACTCCATACTTTTTTATATCATTTTGAAGGTACGGCCTCCAGAATTGTACACAATATTCTAAATGAGGTTTCACCAGAGTCTTATACAGAGGCATTAATACCTCCTTCTTCCTACTGGCCATAGCTCTCTCTCTGCAACCTAGCATCCTTCTAGCTTTCAACGTCACCTTTTGAACCTGTTTGGCCACGTTAAGATGATCACATACAATCACACCCAAGTCCCGCTTTTCTGTTGTGCACATGAGTTCTTCACCCTATGCTGTGGCTAGAGTTGCGCAGGCAAATCTGTGTGTATTCTGATTTGCCCGCATAACTTAATTAGTTAACAAGACAATCAGCACTGATAATTGATAATTAACATGGAATTATTGGCACTAATTAGAATTTGCACGCATAGCTTTCTAAGCGTATTGTATGAAGTGGTGCACATAAATTCTAATGCACGGATCTCAAAAGGGGGCATGACCAGGGTAGGGGCATGGGCGGGTTGTGGGCATTCCTAAAAGTTAGCACACTGTTATAGAATACACTCGATTTTCATTGGCATAAATGGCCATGCCTACTTTTTTGTGGTGTGGATGGGTACTACACATATTCTATAAACCACACCTATCTGCAAATATGGTTTATAGAATAGCAATATGTGTGGATTGTTTCAGCACTGAATTTTTTAGGCAGCATAAATAGAATTTCTCCCTTAGTGCTAAGCTTATAAATATTTCTCCCTACTCTGTAACTGCCCCTCTTGCCACCTACAATTTATGCTCCTAAATTTAGGGGTTTAGTGAAATTAAGATTATAAATTTAGGCACCCAGGCCTAGTAAATTTTCAGAGACCACTTTAGGAACATAACTGTCAAAAGGGCCATTTTATTAAGAGGTGCTAAGAAATGAGCTGCCATATTTTAATGTGGGACTTTCCTGCACACTTAGGGCTCCTTTTACGAAGCTGCGTTAGCGGTTTAACGCGCGTAATAGCATGCGCCAATTTGCCGGTCGTGCTAACCACTACCGCTTCCTTTTGAGCAGGTGGTAGTTTTTTGGCTATTGCGGGGCTTAACCCGCGCTAAAAAGTTGCATGCGATAAAGCCGCTAACGCGGCTTCGTAAAAGGAGCCCTTAGAGGGAGATCCGATAAAAAATGCTCAGACAGGTAGGCACATGTCCACCTTTGAGCGACATTATTTATGTGCCCTTTATAAAATAAATGCATACAAATTAGTGCCTAAGTGCAGTGTTGCTATTTTGCATACCCATATCTCCATGCTCATATTTCCATGGAGAAGAGTGTGGCCAGTGGTTAGGGCTACAGCCTCAGCATCCTAAGATTGTGGGTTGAAACCCACTCTGCTCCTTGTGATCCTGAGCAAGTTACTTAATCACCCCATTGCCCCAGGTATATTAGATAGATTGTGAGTCCACTGGGACAGACAGGGAAAATGCTTGAGTACTTGGATAAATTTGTGTAAGCCATTCTGAGCTCCCCTGGGAGAATGGTATAGAAAAATGAATAAATAAACAAATACAGTGGTGCCTCACACAACGAACTTAATTGGTTCCAGGAGCAAGTTTGTTATGCGAAAAGTTCGTTATGTGAAACGCGTTTTCCCATAACAATACATGTTAAAAAAAATAATTCGTTCTGTAGCATAAAATATGCTAAGATGACATAAAAAAAGATAAATTTATCTTGTTAGAGCTGGTGTTAGACACAACTGGGGACTGCAAAGTCCAGGCAGAGGCTTACGGCTCTCTTTGACCAGGGGGGACAGTTGCCCTAGTTGCACTACCCTAACCCTATTCCTGCTATGTGTGACTGTGGTATTCTGTTAGCATGATATTTCTGTGTAGCATTCTATAATAATTTGGCTTATTCAATTTTCTTGATAGTAGAGGGGATATATGTGAAGGGGAGGGGAGACAGGGGTTTTGTTGATCCTTGCTGTGTATTATAATCACCCCCCACATACTCCCCAGTACCTTTTTTAATTCCTCCCATCTTTCCCAGCCAGTGGCGTACAGGCCAGAAGCGCAGAGATCAGGAGCAATTCCTCTGCACGCCTGTGTGGGCCCATGCCGATCTCCGAATGGCTGCAGTTAGTTCTTGTGAGTCCCGTGAGAGCTGACTGCAGCCATTCAGAGATCAGCGCAGGCCCAGGCAGTAGCACAGAAGGCTTGCTCTTGATCTCTGCGCTTCTGGCTGGGAAATTTGCTAGACCACCAGTTACGAGTGAGCGGGTGAGATTAAAGTTGCAGCAGTGGTGGCTTTTTTAAAAAAATATGTGGCGGCGGGGGGAGGTTTAAAAATATGCGGTGGCGGCAGAGGCTTAAAAATATGCAGCAGCGGCGGCAGGGGGGTTTAAAATATGTAGCGCCACTGCACAGGGAGCCAGGTGGAGAGAGGGCAGTTAAGCGCAGTGCCTGCGCGGAAGGATGCAGCTCGGGCGACTTCGTTGTGTGAAACGAAGTTCGTTGTAGGAAGCAAGACATGAAGTTCGTTGTGCGCAGCGTTCGCTGTGCGAGGCGTTCGTTATGCGAGGCACCACTGTACTCTTGCTTTGACATGAGCGCATTGCTCATGATGACAAATGAGGACACTACAACATGGCGACTGCTACCAGGCAACTGAATTTTAGTGAACACCCTGATCCTGGCACAGCTCATCAGGAGGGCATGGCACAAGCTGCAGTAGTGATTTAATGAAAAGGGCCTCATACCCGAAGGAGGCAAGAGTACCTGCATCGTCTCACAGAACTATAGATTAACATGGGCACCGGTTCTGAAGGAGAGGGGTGATGATGCCATGACATGATGTCAGACATTTTCTTTTCCTCCGATGGTTATTTCACAGTGTTGATATGTATTTGTTCCTCAATCTGGGACAGTCAGAGGCGGGGGACCAGAAGAGGTTTCCAATTTAGAATCCATTAACTTGACTAATTTCCCAGAATCATCTCAGGAAGATATTACTACAAGGGCAACTCTTCAGGTTGCCCTTCTGATCGAACAGGAGAAAATTAATAAGTTGTATTTCTGGAGAAAAGATGTTCAGTTTTGTGGCCACCCAGTCTGGATTTTTCCAGATGTGATTAAGACTACTTGGCTGCTTCGAAAAAAGATTCTGAAATTGAAGGACAGGGTAAAAGGATTAGGGAAAATTTTCTTCCTTCAGTTCCCCTGTAAATGTGTGATAGCATTGAATTCTACAAGATACCCAGCTTAAAAGGTATTGATTGAAAAAGAAGCATCTATGGAGAGGTAATAAAGAGTGGATAATAGTTAAATTTTATAAAGTTTGGGGGTTGGAGGTAGGCTTAATTTTCTAAGTTTAAATTTTGTTCATTTAATATTTCAGCTACTTCTTTCCAATGATTTCTTTGTATTTCATGTAGGGCTCCTTTTACAAAGCCGTGGTAGCAGCTGCTGCTGTGGTAATCGTTCCGATGCCCATAAGGATGTAGTGGGCGTTGAATTGTTTGCCATAAGGCAGCCGCTACCGCTGCTTTGTAAAAGAGGGGGGGGGGGGGTTTAATGTGAAATATATATATATTATAAATGCAAATAAATAAAATAAATTTTTCTTTACCTTGTTTTGTCAGATTTGAAAGGAATTATCTAACATTTAGAAAACAAAACCCTGAAAACTTTCCTATTGCAGATGTTTATATTATCTAGGTGTTAACATTTTACTTTTCAGTTTATTTACATTTACATATCACAAAAATGGGGAGGGGAGAGGGGGGTATACTTGTTGAACTAAGGAATTCTATGAGCTACCGCCATGGCTGGCAATACAATCCACGGCTGGGTAATACAGTCCAGAGCTGGCAATAAAAAATGCCTAGAGAAAACAAACAAAAAAAAAACTCTGTGGAGTGACGATATTCCTAAATGGACTTTATTTGAAAGAGTCAAAGTTCCAAAGGTACACCAAAATCATCCACATAAAATAATTTCATCCACATAAAAATAAATTCATCCACATAAAATAGGTTATCCATATAAAAGCCTTAAAGGACCTAGTCCGCTAGGGATACAGGACCCAACACGGTCCGCGTTTCGACAAAAAGTCTTCTTCAGGGGACCCTGGGGGGTCTTATAAAGGTGAATATGTGGGAAACAATTGTGTGGTGAACCGGAAGTGAGACACTGGCTTCATAAAAGTGTGTGTGTGAGGGGGTGGGGGAAATAGAGTCAGCAGAAGCAATTATCTAGACCCTCACACTCAATACTTAGTAGAAGATCTGATGAAATTGTCCTATGCCAGGTCCTTCCCTACAGCAAATATCTGCTTTGGGCAATTGAAATGCTGCCTGAATTTTACACAGTAGAGCAGTGCTTTCTGGTTTTATCTAACAAAATCTATAGCAACTCAGCAAAGTCAGGCTCCTACCTTGTTAAATTGAGTGCCACTAGCTGGCCCCCATTTGTGAGCTAAAAACTGAATCAGCTACTAGCATCATTTTAAAATTCATTTTTGAATGTTTGTATTATTTTATTTTAGGAATTGATTATCTTCATCCTGATCTTGCAACAAACTACGTAAGTATTCATTGTAACATGCACGTATTTCTATCGTTTGACTTTATTTTTATTCAAAAAAATCGCATGGCTCTCAAATAATACCATTGATGAATTAATCTATACTGAGTATGATAAAACTTAGAAAGAAACAAGAGCAGGAAGAACTGGGGAAAAGAGAACTCCAAAATTCTTGGTAGAATTTGGCTCAAATTTGGACTTTTCTTGGGAACCGGCTGTGGACTGAAACATTCTGTGAAACTGTACATATGGTAGAATGCAGTTGAGCTACTTATGCAAGCTGCTTTTTATAATGACACATACAGGGCTTCATGCCATAAAAGGTATCTCTTAGTTACTAGGAAAATGTGGAGTCAGACCTTAGCCTGAAATATCTTTTCCATCCTTTGTGAACCTTGATGAAAAAAAGGTCAATCTACTTTTCATATTCTGTGGCTATATTAAAGATATGGGTAATAATGATGCAAATTTAAATGATGAGAAAAAAAAAAAGAAATAAAAAAGATGTTATATATTTTTCTGCCACTGGGGGGAAAACCCCCCAAAACCTAAAACAAACAAACCTGGTTCCATATTCTGGCCCTAAGGTGGAAGAGAGCCAGTCAAAGTTGTGGGAGAACTCTATTCAATGCAGGACAATGCTGTTGTCCCATTGTTATAATTTGCATAAAGTCAATTCCTTTAAACAGTAATAGATAAAACTGCCTTCAATTAGAATTTTGTTTACTTTTATATGGCACCGGAGAAAAAGCAGGAGGGATGCCAACAAAAATGTTAAAACAGAGAAAAAAAAAAAAAAGCAGCATGGCACAGCCCCCCGCCTCCCACAAGGGACACCCGACCCGACCCCAAAGTTGGGAGCAGAGGGGGTGCTCGGTCCCTCCTGCTCTTAGGCCGCCCACTTATAGAATCAGCCCCTTAGTGCCTGACTTAGGTGATGGTATTTAAGCGAAGAAAACTTTGGCTTAAATTGGGTGCACCTAAAGTTAAGATGCCTAATGTTAGCGTGATTCTATACAGTGCACCTAACTTTTATAGAATCATGCTTAGCGCCATACTAGTTGGAGCCGATTTTTTGGATGGACTACATAGAATCGGGTCCTTACTGACTAAGGTTTAACACTACCAAGGAATCCCTCCTGAAACAGGTCCCCACTTGTAAAGATATTTTACCCAGACTTGCCAGGGCAATCTCTGCTGTCTAGCATTGGGGAGGAGGGGGGTGGGGAAGAGGGAGGAATGATCCCTGGTCAATTCTCTTCCATAGGCTGCTGGTATCAAGATGGTACAGACTGACCACTAGCTGTAGTGTCTTGATACTACCACTAGACATCAAACTGCCAAATTCTACCCATACTGCTAGAAACCAGAATTAGCCCCAGCAGAACTGGGTGTATCTTTAGAGGGTCAGGGGGCAGTGGGCTGTCTGTTGGGGTGGTGTGTTGAGGGACCCTCTGATCATGGGGTCTTTTCTAGAGGGTTTGGGGGTGGGTGCTGGAATTAGGATACCCTAAGCCTGTTAAGATATCTCCCGGGGCATCAGGCCTGATGACCCCCAGGCTCAAATCTAGTGTTATTTTTCATAAACAATGTAGCATGCAAATTTTATTTTACATAATAATGATATGGATTGAACAAGTTTGTATCTCTTGATTACTTGCGTTGTGGTAATCTAACATATCTTAAGAGCAAATAAGACATGATTATGCCAAACTGCAAAAATCTATTGGGTTTGATATTCAAAGTAATTTGACCAGCCAAAAACGGCTCCTGGCCTGTTAAAAACACCTATTTAGGGCCAGTCACTAATTTTCAGTGACATTAACTGGTTAGTGCTGCTAAAAATAACCAGTTGGCGCAAAACTAAAATTGGCTATTTTGGCAGAAATCTGGCGGCAGAGTCAGCACATGATATTCAGCACTTAACAGGCCAGGTTAAGTTTATGAAGAGGACCATATAAAAGTCAATCCTATCTTTATATTGTATCCCATAGCTGTTTAAGTGCTGAATATCGATAGCCGGCTCCAGAAACCTGGAAATTCAACATCGGTGATCAAACATGGCCTGGCATTGAATTTCAAGCTTTAAGGGTGGTGGCGGCAAGCAAAATGCTGATCGCCAATGGACGAATATCTGACCTTATATTATTTCCATAACACTTGTAAATGTGCCTCTAACAGCATAAAAATTTTTATCTGCTAAAACAACAGAATATTTAGGAAATCTGAGCAATTTGTATTATATTAAGTGTCGACACTGAGTTAAGAAAATAGCAACACTAAAAAAAAAAAGACTGAGGGTTCTTCAGAGACATCATTGAACAAAAAGCTAGGTTAACTATGCTTCGTATTGATTTGATATTTGAGCCTTCTTTTGAAGCAAGTAAGGTCTCTTGGGATTCATTGACTTCTACTGCTTGTTTTTTTCGTGAAGTCATCACAAGACTTTGCAATCTGTTGCTGAGAAAAATGATGAAGACATCACAAGCAGTGTCTTATATTTTCAAGGCAAACCAGCAGTCAGAGCAGATGGATCATATCAAAAAATATTTCTTTTGATGCAAATGCATTGCTAATTAGGAACAAATGAAGAAACATGCATAAAAAAGTAAACGTGGCACTGTCTGAATTACTATTTATTTACCTTAAATTTCAATATTACAAAAAAATAGGGAGTTATATTCATTTATGTACAGTTAAATGGTGCTGCTTGGCACAGTTGTCGGTCAACCGCTAGGTGCCATTTACAGAATCACGCACAGTGGACTTAGGCATCACTAGGCATTCTTGATATAGGCATGGCTCCATTAGGCCAGCTCTTCCCTTGGCCTCGGATGCCTAACGATGTTTAACTCAGCCGTACCTATTCTTAGCCCCTAACCACAGGCGTCGTTAGGTGTCCTTAAGTGTGGGAGGGTGTCTCCAATTAGCATGACAGGCTATTTTCAACCAGCCCCTGGGACTTCCCTATGCTGAGTCCTGCTTCTTCTGATGCAATTTCCTATGGGTGGGATGCGGCAGAGGAAAGAACCAGGGGCTGGGAGAAGGCAGCCTATCATATTGCTGCTGCCAGTGACCAATGTAAACTTTACAGAACTGCAGGGAAGTGAGAGAATAATGCCAAATCTTTGGGGAGGGGGATAGAGGGAGGAGTAATGGTGACTCAAGGGAAGCAGAAATACCCAACCCAGGGGGGAGGGGGAATGCCACCAAAGAAGTTGAAAACAAACCAATGAGAAGTGGGTTGGACAATGGATCTCTAATGAAGAACCAGGAGACTGAATAAGTAAATCAGTTTATTGTGTGAAATCTACAAAAGTTCAGACCCGACACGGCACCATGTTTCGGCATATAACATGCCTACCTCAGGGGTTACAAACACTCTGGGTAAGACCTCATACACCAATACAAGCAGGAAACTGATTAAACTTGTGAACTCACCAACCAAAGTTAAATTCCAAGTCTAAAGAAGTTGCCTCAGGGTATCACTATTCCTTGAGCTGGCTCTGATGACCAACCAGAAACTAAATTTGCAGAACACAGCTGACTTTTCAATTGATAGTTTGAACTGAACAGGTTTCCTGGAATAATCTGATGTTGAACTTCAACATCGGGCTCAGTTGGGCCTATATGTTGTTGAGGTTGGGATGGAGAGGAGATCAGGATCATGGGAGAAGAAGAGAGCATCTGTAAAACTGATTCCACTACCTAGAGCAGGGGTATCAAAGTCCCTCCTCGAGGGTTTTCAGAATTTCCCCAATGAATATGCATGACATCTATTTGCATGCACTGTTTTCATTGTATGCTAATAGATCTCATGCATATTCATTGGGAAAATCCTGAAAACCTGACTGGATTGTGGCCCTCGAGGAGGAACTTTGACACCACCCCTGACCTAGAGGTTAACATGGCACTGGCCTATATTCAGATCCGTGCTTGGTTAGCTTGGTGACTCAAGCTAAGATAGCCTTTTTACTGTCCTAACTTTAAACACTTAACTGTTTAGTAGTCTGAATTTTGCCGCTAACTAGTTAAGGTTTGAAAACCCGCTAGAAAATCAAGCTCTCAGAACAGTGTGTGATGTCCACAACTAGACTGTTATCAACCTGAATAGCGAGCTGTGCTCAAAAGACTGCTACTGACTTGTGTGCTGTGGTTACAGCTGGATTGTCACTGACCTGTTTTTGTCTCAGCCCCTGACGCAGCCACAGAGGGGGGCGAAAAATGGCCATGTCGGGCAATTGAGAATTGTCAGTGTTCGTTGTAATAAAACCATTTATATATTTTTATTCTGGTCTTCTGGTTTTGTTTTTGGACTAACTACTGTAATTAAGTACTGGCTCCACCCAGGTTCTGCCCAAGCACCAGCCTTGGACCACCCCAACACTAACAGGACAGTGCAGGGGCAATTAAGGTCTGATTCTATATATGGTGCCTAAAAATTAGATACTGACTAATGCAACACTAAGCATGATTGTATAAAAATTAGGCACACTTTATAGAATCATGTTTAGCACTGTCTAAGTGGCCTTAGGCATTTCTAGGCATACTATATTTAGGCAAACCCTATTTATGCCAGGGTTTTCTTGGCCTAAATGTGTGTGCCTAAGTTAAGTTCAAACCAGGAGCCTACATGCAAAACACACCCTAACCATTCCTACTTTGTGATAGGCGCCTATCAAGTTAAGTATCTAACATCCAATTAAGTACAATTTACATCAGTTACAAGATGCTAATTGTTAATTATCAGTGCCAATTAAGTCTAATTAACAATTAAGTTAGGCACCTTTCCAAAAATACAAAAACCAGGGAACACGCAATGAAATTACATGGGAATACAGTGGAACCTTGGTTTATGAGCATAATTTGTTCCAGAAGCATGCTCGTAAACCAAAATACTCGTATATCAAAGCGAGTTTCCCCATAGGAACTAAGGGAAACTCGCTTGATTCGTTCCCACCCACCCCATACCTCGATGCCAGCGGCACTGCTCTACCCCTACAAGAACTGGCATTGCTCCCCCCGCTCATGAAGGCCCCTGCGTGATCCGCCATCCCACCCCCGCTCGTGTCGCCCCTCCCCCCGCGTGATCCACCATCCCCCGCACGTGGCGTCCCCCTGCGATTGGCACCCCCTCCCACTCGCGTCACGCCCCCCTCCACCGCGATCCGGAATCCCCCAGGCACCCACCCACCCACCTGATCACATTCCTTACCCCCATTTGGCACCGGCACCAACGCACAGGACATGCCGGTGCCCGAAGATCTGCCTTCTTCTTTGCGCTGGGCCTTGAGCATCTACGCATGCTCAAGGCCTTCGTGTTCCCGTTCCCTCCGAGATTCTTGGAGATCCGAGAATCTCAGAAAGAACGGGAACCCGAAGGCCTTGATCATGCGCAGATGCTCAAGGCCCAGCGCAAAGAAGAAGGCAGATGTTCTGTGCGTTGGTGCCAGTGCCAAATGAGGGTAAGGAATGTGATCGGGTGAGTGGGTGGGTGCCTGGGGGATGCCGGATCACGGCGGGGGGGGGGAGTGTGTGACGCGAGCAGGGAGTGCGCGGGGGGCACTCGTAAATCGAGGCATGTTCGGTTTCCGAGGCGCCCATTTTATGAATATTTTGCTCATCTTGCAAAACACTTGCAAACCGCTGCACTCGTAAACCGAGGTACCACTGTACTTTTAAATCAAATAGGAGGAAATATTTTTTTTACTCAAACAATAGTGGCTAGAATAGCTAGTTTTAAGAAAGGTTTGGACAAGTTCCTGGAGGAAAAGTCATAGAAACATAGAAACTTGATGGCAAATAAAGGCCAAATGGCCCATCCAGTCTGCCCATCCGAAGCAACCACTATTTCCTCCTCTCTCTAAGAGATCCCATGTGCCAGACCTACACTTTCTTGAATTCAGACACAGTCTTGTCTCCACCATCTCTACCAGGAGACTCTTCTACACATTTACCATCCTTTCTGTAAAAATGTATTTTCTTACTCTTGAGCCAATCACCTCTTAACTTCATCCTATGCCCTCTCATTCCGGAGCTTCCTTTCAAATGAAAGAGACTCGCCTCATGTGCATTTATGCCATATAGGTATTTAAACATCTCTCAAGAATAAGAATAATAGCAAAATATAAATCCAAAAAAGAAGAAAAAATGTTATTAGCCAAGTGGTGGGAGTGCCTCCTGAAAAAACATTTAATTCAAGTGGAGAAAAAGCCTCAACCTTGTGTAATATGCAGATGGCAACCCAATGAGTTTTTAGCCTTTCTAATTCTGTATCATAGGCAAAAAACTCCACAATTCTTCAAAAATGTAATTTTTCAAAAACGGGAAATCATCCCACCACTGTGCACAGGGAAAAGGAAAAAGAACAAGAGATAAAATTACACTTATTTTCATAGATGTCAACAATCAGAACAAAATGCCCGATCCAACGCGTCAATCTTCCTGCTATAGCGAACACAGCATTGGGGTGAAGACAAGGAAATATTTCTTAATATCCAATGCCTGATCCAACGCGTCGATCTTCCTGCTATAGTGAACACAGCATTGAGGTGAAGACAAGGAAATAGATCTTAATATCCAACAAAGTTATTGTTTTGCCGAGTGGCTGCTTCAGGGAAACTTGAATCTCCCGTTCTCTCCTGCTCCGTTCACAATTTGGCTTCAGAATGGTGTCCAGATTAAAACTCCGTGCCTCATGACATCACTTCCGCTGGAACCCAAAAAGATCCTCATGAGGCATGGAGTTTTAATCTGGGCGCCATTCTGAAGCCAAGTCGTGAACGGAGCAGGAGAGAACAGGAGTTTTAAGTTTCCCTGAAGCAGCCACTCAACGAAACAAGAGCCTTGTTGGATATTAAGATCTATTTCCTTGTCTTCACCCCAATGCTGTGTTTGCTATAGCAGGAAGATTGACGCGTTGGATCGGGCATTTTAAACCGTTTGGTGACATCTATGAAGATAAGTGTAATTTTGTCTCTTGTTCTTTTTCCTTTTCCCTGTGCACAGTAGTGGGATGATTTTCCGTTTTTGAAAAATTACATTTTTGAAGAATTGTGGAGTTTTTTTGCCTATGATATAGAATTAGAACGGCTAAAAACTCATTGGGTTGCCTTCTGCATATTACACAAGGTTGAGACTTTTTCTCCACTTGAATTAAATGGTTTTCCAGGGGGCACTCCCACCACTTGGCTAATAACATTTTTTCTTCTTTTTTGGATTTAAACATATCTCATATCTCATATCTTCCCTCTCCCATCTTTCCTCCAAAGTATACATATTGAGATCTTTAAGTCTGTCCCCATACGCCTTATGATAAAGATCACCAACCATTTCAGTAGCCTTCCTCTGTACCAACTCTATCCTGTTTATTTCATTTTGAAGGTGCGGTCTCCAGAATTGTACACAATATTCTAAATAAGGTCTCACCAGAGTCTTATACAGGGGCATCAATACCTCCTTTTTCCTACTGGCCATACTTCTCCCTATGTACCCTAGCATCCTTCCAACTTTTGCCATTGCCTTTTCAACCTATTTGGCTACCATAAGATCATCACATTCTATCACACCCAAGTCCTGCTCCTCTTCCGTGGACAAAAGTTCTTCAGCCCCCAAACTGTACTGTTCCCTCAGGTTTCTGCAGCCCAAATGCATGACCTTGCATTTCTTAGAATTAAATCTTAGCTGCCAAATTTCAGACCATTCTTCAAGCTTTGCTAGGCAGTCCATAGTCTGTTATTGAGACAGACATGGGGGAAGCCATGATAGCATGGAATGTTGCTACTATTTAGGTTTCTGCCAGGTACTGTGACTTGGATTGGCCACTGTTGGAAACAGCAGACTGGGCTAGATTGATCATTTGTCTGACCCAGTAAGGGTGTTCTTATGTTCTTTTGCCTACATCGGCTAGGTGCACCGATATAGGTACCTAACCTTAGGCGGACTATATAGAATTTGCCTGTTAGAGCTGATATTCAGTGGCAATGTTTGTTTAAGTACCTCTGAATATCAGTGGTTAAGTAAGAACTGGGCTTTTCTGCCCAGTTAAATAGCTTTGAAAAAGGATCGGTATATGTATATTTTAAAGAATTAGCCAATCCATGCAGCCATAAAATTTCTACACACAGCAGCTTCCATGTTTAATCAGTGGTGTTTCTAAAATCTTTACTTACACATTAAAAGGGATTTATTTTTCCCTACCATCTCCCTCTGTTTCATCTTCTTTCTCTGCATGTGCAGACAGTTTATAGATATAAAATTTCTGGCAATGAACAATTTATGTAGATAATCTGTCCTTGCATCTGCAGGTGAAAAAAAGGACACAGATGAAGCAGAAAGAGGCAAAGCTGCTGGCAGGAGAAGCAGCAAAGTTGGGATGAGTTCCCAGGTCCTGCTAGACATAGAAAAGGCAGAGTTGCCAACAGATGAAGTTTGAAGGCTGGCAGATATCCCTAGGCCCCGTTAGCCAAAAAATGCAGCACCTCCTCTAGATGGACCCCCTGTGCCTAGTAGAGATCCACCAGACTGCAGCTGCTAATAAAAAAAAAAAAAAAGAAAGACAATCAGGAAGGAGATAGTAAGTATAAAAGCTTAAAGAGTTGGAGGAGAGGTGGAGAGAGTATGCAGAAAGCTGGAAAAGGACAAAATAGAGAGAAAGAGCAATGAGATGATCAGGAGGTAGATGTGAAGATGGAGACAGTTAAGAACATGAGTCTGTGGAAGAGTAGGAGGGGAGGCGTGAAAAGAGATAAGGCAGAGCTGGTGCTAGATATAATAATAATAATAATTTATTTTCTTATATACCACCCAACTAGCAGTTCTGGGCAGTTCACAACAGAAAAAACTGAATCATTTCAGCAAAAAGTACAATTTCATAATATCATAATAACACTGCTACATACATCAATCAAATATAACATTGGTTAAAATATAGTTCCAAACTATTATTATCAATTAAAACATAAGATAAAAATTTTTTTTAAAAGATAAAAAAAACCTTATCGTGAATATAAAATCAACTTCTTGTTTATCAAATAAGTGAGTTTTTAATGATTTCCTAAATGTAAAGTAAGAGTAGGTTTGAGCCATCAACGGATTTAACCAGGCGTTCATCTTCCCAGCCTGATATTCCAGTGTCTTGTCCAAAAAAGTCTTGTAACGGCAGGCCTTTGGGGTAGGGAAGATGAACATATCTGAGTTTCTGGTACATTTTGAATAAGACAGTTTCAAATAGGAAACCAGATAAGAGGGCAATAATCCAAAAAGTGCTTTATAACAAATACACCCAAACTTGAAGAACACTCTTGCCCCAAATGGCAACCAGTGCAGCTTGGCATAAAAAGGACTGATATGATCATATTTTTTAAGACCAAAAATCAGATGAACAGCAGCATTCTGAATTAATCGGAGTCTTATATATGGAGCCCAGGGCTGATGCTAGGGAGGAGGCCCCCAAAGCTTGTTTGCAGGTTGCCCAATTTAAGGCAGTATAGCCCACCCTCTGAGGGAGAAACCCCGGCTTTCTCTAATTTGTGTAGTTGTAAGTCAACCGAGAGTCCGTGACTGGGATGCCTCTCAGAGGAACAGGAAACTACAGAAGACAACACTTCCCCCACAAAAGCAATGCGAAGAACAGAAGAAAATACTAAGTACATTATTCAAAATGTGACTGAAGATGTTGGAGAATCAATATGTGATATTGTGACATAATTTTGAAACTCAGGAGCCACACAAGAATAAAGTATGTCAGTTAAATTTTCTGCACTGAGTTGTTAAAAAAACTAACTAAGCATTGTTACAACCTTACCATTACAAATCCAACCCTAAAGGTCAGTTTCTATAGATTAAGATGCAAAATGGTAACTTTACAATGTCAAAAATATTTTAATTTCAAACAATTCTCAACTTAAGTAGCAATTTTCTCCTTCAACATTTTTTATAAATACATTTAGCTAAGCAGCATCTAGATTTAAAAATTATCCCTAGAATATTTGGCCCAGCTGACTGCAAACATTCATAAGCTGATAATAATTCAAGTCTCTTTATAGGTGTTCCAAAAATCTTTGTTCAGTGTCTTCCAGCTTTCTTGAATGATCTTCTTGTTTCATTTGTCTTGACTTTAATTCTTCTTTATCTTCCCTTAAACCCAGCTTAATTCAAAATAAGTGGATACTTCCAGAGTGTGTGAACTCTAATAGAGTGCCTGCCTATGTCAGGATACCTGGACTAGGGATTCTGGGTAATTTAAATAAATATAAAAATTCCATGACTGGATTTCCTTACTAGCTTTTGCACTGAGATCTCTATACTTTCTGAGGAAGAGGTTTGAATTCTTCAGCTCAGGAACTCATTCAGAACTCTTCAGTGACTGTCAGGAACTCATTCAGAAATCACACACTTCACACACACTCAATTTAACTTCCGCCCACGGCCCCCCCCCCCACCCCACCCCCCTTTTTACAAAACTGCAAAATCAGTGTTTAGCACAGACCGGTGCGCTGAATGCTCTGCGCTGCTCCCGACACTCATAGGAACTCTATGAGTGTCAGGAGCAGTGCAGAGCATTCAGCGTCAGCCGGCACTAAAAACCACTTTTATAGTTCTGTAAAAGGGGAAGCTTTCTGAGGTAAATCTCAATTAACCCCATCTATTAAATAAATGGGAAAGTATCACAGATAGCTGATGTCTGTGTCTTAATATTTCCCTAAAATTCAAAGCTCCAGAGCTTCTAAAACTTCAATGTTTTTTTCCAGGATCAATTACCTTAAAATGTGTTGAAACTAATCAGCTCTTCAAGATGATTTTTTTTTTTTTTCCAGGGAAATAACCTTATCTATACCCCAGCAAAGTCTCTCTGACGGTTCCTACCTTGAAAAGGAAAAAAAATAAAATGCTTTTTTTCTAACTCCAAATCCCTTCTTTCTTACATCATATATTCTAACTAGTCTTTAAGCCCGTTACATTAACGGGCTAGAATAGATGTGTGTGTCTGGCTTTTTTTCTTTCTCTCTCTTTCTCTCTCTCCTTGGCCACTTTCTGTCTGTCTGTCTTTCTTTCTTTCTGTCTCTCTCTCTCTCCTTGGCCGCTGTCTGTTTGTCTTTCTTTCATTCTTTCTGTCTCTCTCTTTCCTCAGCTGTCTACCACCACCACCCCTTACCTGTTCCCCCTGTCCATCAGTAGGCCTTCTCCCTGCCTTTTACCTCCCCCCCTGTCCAGCAGCACCCCTTACCTGATCCGCCTGTCCAGTAGTATCCCTTCTCCTTTCCCTGCTCCCCCTATCCAGCATCCGCTAGCCCAGGCAGCTTTTGCTAGGCTGGCTCACTTTGCATTATCAAAGTGGGCCGGCCTAGCAAATGCCCTGCGGCTGCTGCATTTTCTGGTTCGGGGGTGAGAAGAGGCGTCCCGGCAGTGGCAGTGCAGGAGTCAAACCGCCACCGCAGCTCAAATCTCTCCACACGACGCAAGCCATCACGATCTGCCCCATATGCCGCAAATTGAATTCAGCACGGAGGCAGACAGCACGGTGGCAGTGATCACGAAACCCTAAGCACGCATGCGCGCACTTAGGGTTTTATAATAGAAGATGTTTATTATACTTTGTGACCAGTCAGACCCAGGGCCTGCCAAGGTCCCATTTAAGCCAGGGAAAAATGTAAGAATTAAAACACGGAAGGGAAATTCCAAGAGCTCCCAGGATTATGTTTCAGGAGATAATGCCATTGACCACCAGAGGGAGCTGGATTCATCTGAGGAGGAAGTAGGTGAGCTTTATTCGAGTCACCACCGGGGGAGCTCAAGAGGCCCCTGGACTTCTGCTGACTCACTCAGATCAGGCCACACCCCTAGGGTATGTAAGCCAGCAGTGGCATTCAAACCAGCAGGCCGGTTAGGGAGGAAGTTCAGTCCTTGCCTCCCTAAAGATCCACCTGGACCAAACAGGAGCAACAACCCTATGCCAATGGAGCTGACAGAGGCTGGGCAAGATGAGGACTTGCCACTTTTGAATGGAGAGCCTATGGACTGTCAAGAAGCTGGTGCAGGTTGTGAAGCTAATTACCCTGAGTCTATGCAGGTGGACTTGGCCTCAAGCTACAAACAGTGAGTTTGAATTTTTGGGAACTGTTTGCTGTGTGTTTTTTTTTATGTTGGTTTTGAGGAAGCTAGGAGTGTGTGGGGAGAGGTTTTATTTTCACTCTGGGTGGGATTTTGAAAGCCAGTTTTGTGGCTGTATTTTGACAAAACCTGTACACTCTCCTTTCCTGGCAGTCATAAATGTTGCCAGAGGCTTTCCTCATTTTTTCTTAAGGACTGAGAAATGTGGAAACTATTATCCTGAACTGCCTTTTGATTTACTGAATTACCTGCTTTGGAGCAGGCAGTGCTTAGCTCTGTGGAGAGCTGGGGTCTCAAGAAGCAATTGGGACCTTATTTAGGAGTGAAAGAAAGTTTTGAACTTTATTTTTGGACTGTTTTATTTTTCTTGCCATTTTGACAATATTTCTGTAATGCTGTGTGAAATCCTGACCAATGTTGTGAAAGTTTAATGAAATACTTACCTGCATGAAGGATGAAGTAAAAAGAACTATTTATATAATCTACTACCATTGTTGGAACTTTATTTTTCTTGGCTTTAACTCTGATTACTGCTGAGAATCCAGTCCTGCAGGGTGACTCCATGCCGGGTCACACGCTGGTGTACTGTTTATGTCAACCACTGGGATTGCTATAGAGCCCAGCCCTGGGCTATAGTGGTGGTGACAACTTGTTCAAACACTTTTTCATTGCTTAATACCCCTTAATAGTCAGTCAGTCACACACCCAGACAAACAGCAGCTCCCCAGAAACTCAACTGCTCTTTTTTCAGTGTCCTTTGCTCTTCGTCAACTGTTTCTGCGCTAGAGACCCTTACAGAGCAAGACAGCCAATCAGGATATAGCTTTCAAAAGCATTCAAACATATGAACATTCCATATCCTATTTTTTCTAAAAATTACACTTCTCCCTCCGTATTAGCTGTGATAGGGGATTAACAGACCTGCAAGTACAGAAAAACTGAATAACTTTTTCATATGTTATTCGTTGTTTTCTATTAAAAACCATCGTGAATATGGTGAAACCGCAAATAACATAGTGGGAGACCTGGCCTGTTCCTGAAGGAGAGGCAAAACAAAATGAAGAAAGTGCTGGGAATCAGCTATTTTTTTGTAAACACTTGAAATCAGAGATTTCTCTATGCAAGCTGATGTAATTGGGGAGAGGAGTCAGCAAGCTAAAAACCATAATTGAAACCGCGAATGCTGAAACCATGAATATGGAGGGAGTAGTGTAATACTTTAAAATTTGGGGAGGTTTATTTCTTTAAAACACTC
The DNA here is from genome assembly GCF_902459505.1 of Geotrypetes seraphini. Lineage (NCBI taxonomy): Eukaryota > Metazoa > Chordata > Amphibia > Gymnophiona > Dermophiidae > Geotrypetes > Geotrypetes seraphini. The sequence continues at coordinate 306,774,590 of NC_047086.1, read as the reverse complement.
TAAAACAGATTATGAACTAGTGCTAACCCGATTCCTTTCAAAATTAGCAATTTTAGGGGCCCCAGACCTTAAAATAGGATCTTTTTTGCTTCCAGCATTTTGCAATTAATTGAAGCTTATTTAAAGGTATAGTCCACATCAGTAACATCTTCTAATCTGTGAAATATATATTTTTTATTTTTAAACCATCAGGGACATATTTATTAAAGAATATTGGAAGCAGGTGTCAGTGTAGGTATCCTTGAACACTACTGAGCATGCTCTGCATAATGGCCATTTCTAATCTTTTCTCCTTGCTCTCCCTCACCTCCCCCAGTCACACATGAAAGATTGTACAACTGTGGGAGTAATTGCAGCTCACCTATGCTGCCAATTTTTTAGGTCTTCCAGGCCCCCTTCCTGCTGCAGTGTTAATTTTTAATTAAAAATATTAAAATAGGGCTTCCCCAAGCCCAGTTCTGCTCTTCCTGGCCCTGGTTAAAAAACAAGCTCACCACGCATGTGCGAGCCTGCGATTCTCTGAGGTGGCCCAACAATGCCAGCACCTCCTGCTCTTCCTGGACACTTCTACAGGCCAGCCAAACACCCAACCTGCCTTCCAGCTTTTCCTTTCAGCCTTCTTGACCCTTCCTGCAGCCCCCTAATGACATGATTCACATCTCTTCATGTCTGCCGTAAGGAACATGGCAAATACCAGCCCCCAGCCCCAACAACATCCAGAGTCCAGGAAAAACCCCTCCCAACAAGTACTTTAACCCTGGTTACAGCAGCATAAGGATTCCAAGTGTCATGAGGACCAAGGACAATTACCCTGTTTGCCTACCCATAACACCGGCCCTGGGAAAAAGTAAATGGTTGGGGGAAGAGAGAGAAGGATGCTATAACATAACAGATAACTTCTATTCCGCATAACCTTGTAAGTTCTATGCGATGAACAAAGTTTTTTAAGAAAAAATGTAATCATTAAGAATAATCATTATTTAGGGAACAAATACGCTTTCAATTTGGGTGGGGGGGGGGGTCAATATTCAGCATGCTTTTCATGGACTGGAGATGTTGGGCTAGCTGCTGATATTCAGTGGCCCTTAACTAGGCAGTGTTGTTGAATATCTGCTCTGACCACTGCAATACTGTCCAGTTAGTGCATAGGCGGTCCATGAGGAGCCAGCAATTATACAGGCGCCAGCCTTCTTCAGTGCCAGTGCCCACATAGCTAAACAGGCATAGGGTTGCCATATGGCTCCAGAAAAAGAAGGATAGATTGAGACATCCAGGTTTTACTTCCATTGCTTTCAAGAAAAGTGTGGAGTAACTCGTAAGTTTCATGGCTCCACATCATTCTCTTCTTGGTTGGGATGAGAACTTTTCAGCATCCCCTCGTATTTTAACTCTTCCGTCTTATTTCTTATGCTTCTGGCATTTGCATACAGACATTTCAAACAATATTTGGTCTTCCTATTTACAACATAGATAATTTGCAATCTTTAGAATCAGTCTGCTCTGTATTTAAGGACACCTGGTCTACTATAGTCTCTTTTGTAATCTATGTTTCCTAATGTTCCCTAATGTGTTGATATATTTTGACACCTTGTTCTGAAGAATGCTCTTTTGAGCAACTGACAGCCTTCCCCCAGTTTCTAGTTGAAAAGCTGCTCTGTCTCCTTTTTAAGGGCCCTTTTAACAAATCCACAGTAGTGAGTCCTAGTGTAGCAAATGCGATGCAGCCCAATAGAAATTGAATGGACTGTATTGCATTTGCCACGCAGGAATTTTTACCATCGTTTTGTAGAAGGGGACCTAAATGTTGATGTCAGCAGCCTGGTTCCACCTGGTTAAAGTAGAGCCCATCTTTGCTTAATAATTTCCCCCTTCCCCAGAATGTCTCTCAGTTCCTAACAAATCTAAAACCCTTCTCCCTGCACCATTGCCTCATCCACACATTGAGAATCCAGAGCTCTGCCTGTCTCTTGGGTCCTTCACATGGAATGTGGAGCACTTCTGATAATGCTACCCTGGAGTACAGACAGTGGCAGCTGATTGACACTGAAGGAGATTAAGCAACACATGTAGGCAATTACCTCCAGGTTCTGTAACCGGCGCCCATGTCAGCTGATCGTGTGTCAATCACTTGACAGCACCGGTTACAGAATCACACCTGATTCAGCTAAGATAGGCGGCTGAAATGTAGGCCTGGAAAACCCTGGCCTATATTTCAGCTGCCTATTTTTGCCACCACGGGATCCTAAAGCTATCCCACAGCTGCTATAAGCTGATTGCGGCTGGAATATTTATCCCTTCTGCCGGATTTTCAGTTAAGGTACGGGGTTGTGGAGGGTGAGGGAGTCAGGGGTGTCAGGGTGGGGTGGGGGTGGTTCGGGTGGGTATCAGGGGTGTTAGGGTGTTGGAGTGGGGGTTCAGGGAGGTGTTAGGGATGGGGTGTTGGAAGTTTGGGGATATAAGAACAGGGTATTGGAGATTTAGGGAGTCCAGGTGGGGTGTCGGTGTGAGGTGTTGGGGGATGTTCTCAGGCAGGAGCGAGTGGGCATCCCTCCTGCTGATTTTGGGTAGGAGGTTGTGGGTGTCAGGAGAAGGGAGTGGGCATCCCTCCTGCCAATTGGGGGAGGTCTCTGTCCACTACAGCCAGCTCAGCTGATCATGGTTGGGGAATTCCCCCAGTCTGCTGGACTCCCTAAAGCCACGGCTTCAGGGAGTACTGCCAGCTCAGCTGATTGAGGATAAATTCCCCTGCTACAATCAGCTGTGGTCTGGCTTTAGGATCCCGCAGCATCATAGATAGGTGGCTGAAATGTAGGCTAAGGTTTTCTGGGTCTACAGTATATTGCAGCTGCCTACCTTGGCGTGAATCATGACTAGATAGCCACCTGATGCCACTTCTGGCATTGACCATGCCTACTTTGGCCTAAAGTGACTACCTAGTCACAATTACGGTGCCTTTTATGTAGGCATAGGTAGGCATTTAAACCTTGCCACTTTTGCCATTTTTATGTGAAATCTGTTTTTATTAAGCAACAACCAGATCACAAAGACACAGCAGGGCAAAAACATTTCAAATATAGAAAACAGAACTCCCTACCCCCAAGAGGACTGGACTCTGATGTCCTCTCAGGTTACATAGTATCCCAACCCCCCCTACCCCCCCCAAAAACCCCACCCAACACCCCACACCCCCCAACCCCACCCCCCCAAATCAGACAGGCGGGATAGAATATGCATGTAGGCTATTCAAGATACGACTGCGCACCCGGGGAGACAAACTGTCCAAATAAGGAGTCCAAATGTGCACAAAGTCTCTGCTCCGACGGCGAGAGGAAGAAGCCAGGAGGGCCTCCCATCCAAGAAGGGCATGTAATTTATTCCGCCAATACCAAAAGAAGGGAGGAACCTCCGCCAGCCAAAAATTCAAGATACATTTTTTCCCCAAAATATAACATTTGCTCAAAAACAATTTCTCCGCAGATGTGTACATAGAAAACAAGGAAAAATGAGCAAATAACATATGATTAACAGAAACAGGAACAGAAACTCGCAAGAGACCCTGAAGAAAGGAAGCCAGGGCCCCCCAAAAGACTTTTGCCATTTTTAACAACATTTTTTCAATTAAAGTAACCTAAGTTTGGGCGCCTATTTAAAATTTCACCCTTAGTTGTAAATGAAGATTCATGAAAGACACCCCTAATTGATCTGATCATTGTGAAGTGTCTACAAGCATAATCTAAAGCTTTTGCAAGATGCCAAATATATGGCCTGCCTGAGGGAATTCCCTCCAAACTATTTTTACAGGAGAAGCTACAATTCTGTTTGGAGATATAGTAAGAATATAAATCTCAGACTAAAACTTGAAAGATCAATAAAATGACGATGTCACAAATATCCTTCAGTTATAGTCTTTGTAATTTACAGCTAGTGCCAGCTACAATAGAAGTTATTTGCCAGGCTTTATCTCTTTGATAGGATTATCCAAAAAGCAACTGCAAAGCTCTTGAATCCTTTTGCTTTTGCACACAGTTTAGAGGTAAAATTGGCTTATGTCTTATAGATAGTCTTCTGCCTAAGATACTGGAACTCCAGAAAACCAAGGCCTAGATTCTCTAAAAGTTGCGTTAAGAACTGACAGGCCGATTTTAAAAAAGCGAGTCATTCTGCAAAAAATGCTCATGCAAAGGAGGCTGGCATAGAGTACTGCCACCAAGAAACACTCCTCCAACACCCCCCCTCGACAGCAGGAGAGATGCCCGATCTCTCCCGCTGCCAAGAAACACCCACCGGCAGTGGGAGATGGTCTTACCACAAACTCCACAGGGCAAGCTGGAAATAAAATGATGCAAATGTACTGAGTCTTTGTTAAAGCAGCACAGATAAGACCTGGGTCAAGATGTCTTCCCCTCCTACTTGAGCTGCACAGCACCCTCACTCGCAGCATATGACAGTAAAATGATCTACAACAGTGGTTCCCAACCCTGTTCTGGAGGACCACCAGGCCAATCGGGTTTTCAGGCTAGCCCTAATGAATATGCATGGGGCAGATTTGCATGCCTGTCACATCCATTGTATGCAAATCTCTCTCATACATAGTGGTCCTCCAGGACAGGGTTGGGAACCACTGATCTACAACATTGGAGCTGTCTAACTCTATCTGAGTTTGTCCCTCTGTGGGACACAGACCATAGAAATGTCAGGCATCGGCCTTAGCTCCCCCATGCTGGATTTGGCAAAACTTTTTTCTGTCTTTTGCAAGATACATGCATTAACCTATGAATGAACCTGAGTTAGAACTTTTTAATGTGCATATATTGATTTAATACACCATATAGACATTTTATTAAAACAAATGGGTGCAATAAATAGAGAAAAATGTGACAACTGGGAAAAAAAAGATGTCAACTGCACAGAAAACAAAGCAAACATTTTTGGCCCTGTGCACATTCAGATGTATCTCAAGCCATTCTCATCCCTATAATAGACTCATTAGCAAGTCTTTGGATTTCTTTAGTCCTTTGCATTCATTATTTCAGAATTTTCTACTTTGTCTCTTACAGCACTCCTACAGTGTTCTGCCAAGTTTATTGAGCTGACATTTTCTTTATTTTCAGCTCTATTATAATGAAGAAGGCATCTCCACATTAAGATTTCCCTCTTCAATTCATGCAACTATTGGGATACATTAACCTTTTCATATGACTTAGAAAACAAACAATTCATTCATAGTTCCAATAATGCAAGCATCGGCTTTCATTAGCATCCCACTCATATCTTTTAATGGATTTAAATGCTTGGCATGGCTTGGCTTTTACTTCTTTCTTAACTGTATTATCTATTTGTATTGTTCATTCTTGTGCTGAGTTTAGTCCTCATCACTTATTGTGTTTATATATCTGTTACCCTGCACTAATATTTATGATTTTAAAAGAAGGCCTTTGCTGTTCCTGTCTGTTTTACACAGCAGACATATATTTATTTCTTATGGGATCCTTTTTACTAGGGGTAGGCATTTAGGCCTAGATTCTATAAAAGGCGCCTATTGGGAGGCACCTACATTAGAGTACCTATCAATCTAGGCGCCTAATTTAATTTTTTTTATTGGCTTAATCAGCGCTGATAATTTAAATGCCATTAAAAAAACCAATAAAAAGAAAATTAATGGAGGGACAACAAGATGGCGGCGGCGTGAGAGCTGCTAGAGCCGGAGTCTGTCTTACCTTAGGCTCTTCAGTTTTTCCTGGCGTGATTTCGATCATGCCTCATACGAAACGCAAGGACGTTATTCGGGGTGACTGCTCCACACCCGGACAAGCGCTGATGGACCGGTTTCTAACAAGCTCGCCAGATATTGTAGGAGGGGGAGTTTTGCCTGCTGTTGCACCGTTGGAAGGAGCCACTGGAGCCTTAGGCCTTGAAACATCGCTATTCCCCCCCAACAGCTCAATCACTGTGGAATCTAGCGCAGGAGAGCGTACGACCTGGGAGCGCCGAGAGCTCGATCAGCACGGCGTTCCCAGATAGAGGGAGTCAAGATGCTGCTGACCAGGTCGCTAAGTTGATATATTTTGGAGGAACTGTGCAAATCGATTCCTCAGCGGCAGTTTTAGAGAATATACTGAAGACTCTCTAGAGACTCAAAGCGGCCATCACGAAATCTGCAGAAGATATTTCAAAAGTAATGAGTAAGCTAGAAGAATTATCTACTTTTGTTCAAAATCTTCAAACAGATACAATCAAAAAATTTGAAAAAGTAGATAAAGATATTTCATCATTGCAGGCAGTTTCAGCTACTATGATAAAGGATAGAACTTTTCTTCAACGCAAAATTGAACAATTAGAGAATTTTAATAGAAAATTGAATTTGCGTATAATGAATTTTCCCAAATTAAGTTTGGCTACACCAATTGATGTCTTTAAAAGATACCTAATGGAGACTTTAAAAATTCCTGTGGAATCGATACCACCAATTAATAAAATATATTACCTACCAAAAATATTGGAAAATTCCTCTTCTAAGGAATTAGACTTAAAAAATTTAACCGGTCTACTTGAAACATCTCAGGAAGAACCCCGACGTAACTAAGTCTACTCAAGAGAGGAGAAAGTTATTCTTGACTATGAGGGAGGAAACAATTAAAATGGGTGCTACTTTTTTTCTTAGCTATCCTTGTAGATGTTTGGTTAAATATGAAGGAACTAAATATGTTTATTTTGTGCCAGAGCAACTTCATAGTTTTTTGGATGAAAAAAAAATTAATTTATATTTAAGAGCTGTATTTAGGATTGAACCGGATAAAGTCATGTTAAGCCATTTTCTTTGGTAAAATTAAGTATTGTTAGAGATTTCCTTATCTCTTAAGTTCTTGTTCCACGGGGCGGTAAAGTGGTTAATTACTTTTGGATATATTGCATATTGTTTGAGATTGTATTGTTTAAAAAATTTTCTTCCTAATTGAATTTTTACTTATTATTATGCAATATTTATCTTTTTCTTGTATTACTTCGCTGTGTTACTGTAACAAGAGGATTCTTGTATCTGTATTATAAAATTTATAAAAAAATTAAAAAAAAAGATTCATTAGCAAGTAGGTACTTAATTTAACAGGCGCCTAGCACCTCGCAGTAGGGGGCTGATTCTGTTTAGGATGCCAGTCTCAGCAGTCACCTAAGAAGCGGCTGAGAATCGTACACCGGTGACCTATACAGAATCGCTTCTGTCTGTAAAAAAACAGACGCCTCACCCCAATTCTTTAACCGGCTTCGGGGAGACCTGTCGCTCAGCTGATCAGGGGGAAATACCCCTGCTGCAATCATATGAGCCGGCTGTAGCAAGGGACCCCTGGCAAGTGCTCCCGAAATTGGCACTAAGGATGCACACTCCTCCTGCCACCGACCCTCATGAACCTCCAAACCCCTCTGAAGTAACCCGGCAGGAAGGACATCCATTCCCTCCTGCCGCTAATCCTCCCAAACCCTAAACCCCCTCCCCCCCCCAAGTAGCCTGGCAGGAGGGATGCCCACTCCCTCATGCTGCCACCCTCCTGAACCCAAGATACTCCCAGAACCCCAGACACCCAGCGATCCTTAAAACCCTCTGACACCCTTTTAAATCTCCAGATCCCTTCCAGTCTAAGGCTCTCATTGGCCCAGGTGACTCAGGATTTTTTTTTATAACATGCCTTTTGATTGGCTGTCAGATGGCTGTAGGACGCCTACTGCCCCATACAATCGGGACTCCCATTTATAGAATTAGCCTCTAGGTGTCTATACTAAGATGCCTACTGGCACCTCTGGTGCCTACATGGAAAGTAGGTATGGTTAGAGGCAGAGTTTGGCTATGGGTTGAGTTAGGCATCTATGTTATGCGCTGGTATATTAAGCCAAGAAAACCCTGGCTTAATATACCAGCACCTAATATTATGATACCTAACAGTGGAGTGGAACCATGTGTGCGAGGTCTTGGGGATTTGTCAATAAGATGAGTAAGATGAGTACAGAGGGAGAAAATGTGATAATGGGGAATAGATAAAAAATAGAAGGTAATAGAAGGAGTAAGATGGGAAATGGAAGAGTGAGAGAAAGAGAGAAGGAGGTGGAAAGTAAAACAAAAGAAAAATGTGAGAGCATGAAATTTGACAGAGCAGAGTGAAAGAAAAGAACTAGAGGAAAGAACTAAATACTGTTTCTCAGAAACAGAAGTAGTGAGGGAATGGAGCAAGGCAGGAAGAAGAGAAGAAATGACAAATGGACAGCAACCATTGGAAAGAGAGTTAGCAGAAGACAGACAAGAAAGCAGAAAAGAGAAAGTGGGACCAATATGATGGGGAAAATTGTCCAGACAACAAAGGTAGAAAAAAAATGTTTTATTTTGAATTTATTAACTGGAATATGTCAGCTTTGTGAAATATGCATCATTGATGTTTAGTGCAAAAGGAAATGCATTTTAAAAAATTTGCTCCAGTGTTTTAGTACATGCAAAGTTTGACTTTTTGGTGTTCACAGTTGAATTTTTGTTTTTATATTTCTATTTTGAATTTATGATCCCTTGTTCAGTATTTCATGAAGGTCTGTCGTTATTTGCATTTCTCACTATTGGATATCAGGATTGTGCCTTACACCTCACATCAAAAACTTCATCTATCTAGCTTTTAAATTTTCATGTAACACTCGTTTTTCGGTAGTTTTGGGATTTTGTGGCCCATGCGGGCACCCATAGTATAACATCGAGTTTTGTTTATGGTTTCCCCATTTCCACCAATGGAAGTACTGCCACGCCACTCTCCAGCATTTTTTAGTACCACACTTCTCATGGCCTTCTGTTTTCTTTGCACACACAGCAGAGTGTTTTTCAAGTTTGCTCTCCATAGGAGCGGTAAGTTTCTTTGGTCTTCGGTTTTATCTTTTTCTTTTAATCAGGCACCAACATGTTTTTAGTCACTCAATATGCAACTAATAGCATGCATATTGGTCTATAAGAGTTTTTTTGCTTTTCTCTCTACGTGACTATTTTTAGCGTTTCACCTTTCCAGCACACTTTAGATGTGCTGTATGTATGATTTGCTGAACCCTTAGTTTTGCCAGTTATTGGTTGCATTATACTGTTTTCATAAATATCATTCAACGAGTCCTTGATAAAATATCTCATTTAACTCTTGTCATCCTTTCAGATAAATTTACCAATGTCCTTTTTGCTGTTTTTTTACAACTGATTTGTGTCCCAGTCCACATGTAGATATGTAGGCTTAAGAGCATTAAATCCCCGGGACTGGATGGCATCCATCCGAGGGTCATCAAGGAACTGAAAGTGACTATAGCTGGACTGCTTCAACTAATAGTCAATCTGTCAATCAAATTGGGAAAGATTTCGGGAGACTGAAAGGTGGCGAATGTTACGCTGATCTTCAAGAAAGGTTCGAGGGGAGATCCGGGAAACTACAGACCGGTGAGTCTGACCTCGGTACCAGGAAAGATGGTAGAGGTGCTGATAAAGGACTGCATCATTGATCACCTTGATGGACACGGGCTGATAAGGACCAGTCAGCATGGTTTCAGCAAAGGCAGATCGTGTTTGACGAACTTGCTGCACTTCTTTGAGGGAGTAAACGGGCAGATAGACAAGAGCGACCTGGTCGACATTGTATATCTGGATTTTCAGAAGGCATTTGACAAGGTTCCACATGAACGACTACTTCGAAAAATTGCAAGCCATGGAATCGAGGGTGAAATACTCGCGTGGATTAAAAACTGGCTGGAGCATAGAAAACAGAGAGTGGGGGTAAATGGACAATACTCGGACTGGAAGAGCATCACCAGTGGGGTGCCGCAGGGCTTGGTGTTTGGACCCGTGCTCTTCAACATCTTTATAAATGATATGGACACTGGTACGACGAGTGAGGTGATTAAATTTGTGGATGATACAAAGTTATTCAGATTAGTGAAGACACAGGGGATTGCGAAGATCTGCAACGTGACATAATCAAGCTCGAGAAATGGGCATTGACAAGTCAAATGAGGTTCAACATGGATAAGTGTAAAGTGATGCATGTTGGTAACCAAAATCTCATACATGAATACAGGATGTTCGGGGTGGTACTTGGAGAGTTCTGATTGATAAGTTGATGAAGCCGTCCGCGCAATGTGCGGTGGCGGCGAAAAGGGCAAACAGAATACTAGGAATGATAAAGAAGGGGATCATGAACAGATTGGAAAAGGTTATCATGCTGCTGTACGAGGCCATGGTTTGCCCTCACCTGGAGTACTGTGTCCAGCACTGGCTGCCATACATGAAGAAGGACATGGTACTACTCGAAAGGGTCCAGAGAAGAGCGACTAAAATGGTTAAAGGGCTGGAGGAGTTGCTGTACAGTGAGAGATTGGAGAAACTGGGCATCTTCTCCCTTGAAAAGAGGAGACTGAGAGGGGACATGATCGAAACATTCAAGATACTGAAGGGAATAGATTTAGTAGATAAAGACAGATTGTTCACTCTCTCCAAGGTAGGGAGAAAGAGAGGGCACTCCCTAAAGTTAAAAGGGGATAGATTCCGTACGAACATAAGGAAGTTCTTCTTCACCCAGATAGTGGTGGAAAACTGGAACGCTCTTCTGGAGGCTGTTATAGGGGGAAACCCTCTACAGGGATTCAAGACAAAGTTAGACAAGTTCCTGCTGAACCAGAATGTACACAGGTGAGGTTGTACTCATTTAGAGCACTGGTCTGACCTAAGGGCTGCTGCGTGAGTGGACTGCTGGGCAAGATGGACCACTGGTCTGACCCAGCAGCGGCAATTCTTACATTCTTATAGCCTGTTATAACATAAGAACATAAGAATTGCTGCTTCTGGTTCAGACCAGTGGTCCACTGTGCCCAGCAGTCCGCTCCCGCGGCAGCCCTTAGCTACAGGACTAGAACCCTAACTGAGTCTAGCCTTACCTGCATACATTCTGGTTCAGCAGGAACTTGTCTAACTTTGTCTTGAATCCATGTAGGGTGTTTCCCCCTATAACAGCCCCAGAAGAGCGTTCCAGTTTACCACCACTCTCTGGGTGAAGAAGAACTTCCTTATGTTTGTACGGAATCTATCCCTTAACTTTAGAGAGTGCCCTCTCGTTCTCTCTACCTTGGAGAGGGTGTACAACCTGTCTTTATCTACTAAGGGCTCCTTTTACTAAGGTGCACTAGTGTTTTTAGCGTGCACTGCATTGCCTCATGCGCTAACTCTGAGCTACACGCCAAGAACTAACGCCAGCTCAATGCTGGTATTAGCGTCTAGCGCGCACGGCAATGCAGCGCATGCTAAGCACGTGCTAAAACCGCTAGCGCAGCTTAGTAAAAGGAGCCCTAAGTCTATTCCCTTTATTATCTTGAACGTTTCAATCATGTCCCTCACATATGTTTGGTATTGTACTTCCCATAGTTTATTATGTTTTTTAAGAAGAGCTTTTGAATATAATTTTATTTCACGTGTTTTAGTTTAGTAATCAGAGAGTACTCATTATCATTGGTTTAATGTAATCTCTCTGGCGTTCTATGTTAATGTTTTCTGTTAGTCAGCAGTATCTTTTTAGCATATCTTTTTTTCTGGTATTCCATTTATTTTTTATATATTAGTTCTAATACATATATTAGTTCTGTACAGTGCTGCATGCATCTGGTAGTGCTATAGAAATAATTAATAGTAGTAGTAATAAGTATCCATTATTATTTTTTTTAAGGTGTACCGCTTTAATTCTAATCACATGATCCTGTGATATGCTTATGTTTTTATATTATATATTATGTTTCAGTGATTTTTAGATGTAATGTGTTTGTGCCAACTTCATACAACATTATTTTGTATATTCATCTACATTTATATTTTAAGTTTGTTTTGCATAATTATATTATTGTCCTTTTTTGTTACTGGATATTCCTATGTTTTGGATGATGTAAATGGCTTATTTTCTATGTAGGACATTTTATTTCATTGATTAATGTAAGATCAAAATGCCCATTATGTTTTTGATCTCAGCAATGTTTTTAAGTTTATATTTTAACTCGTGGTTTTAAGCTATTTATCTTCTCTTTGTTTCTATATTTTGTATGTTAATGGTTCATTTTGTATGTAGGACTTTTTGGTTTATCAACTATTCATGAAGGACACATTTATCTATTTATAATTTTAATTTTAGCATAGTTTTTCATATTTATTTTTTTATTATGTTAAGGTTTTTTTTTTATCTGCTTGTTCATCCATATGTGTGCATTTACATCAGCCTGGTATTTCTTTTGGTCCCCGGCCCCCTTTTTTGCTTCTTTTCTTTTTTTCTTTTTTTCCAATTGGCACCAGCAACTCTTCCATCATGGCTCTTAATGGTTATTATACCACTTTTTTACACCAGCATGGTTTCTTATATGCTTTGTCTGCACCATATCACTATGTAGTTTTCACATTGTGGCTTTTTATAGCCTCTGATATATGCAGTATCGTTTTTATACCATAGGTCTCCTTTCTCAGCAACTTGTATTGTACACACCAATGAAAGACTCTCACACATATGTATAAATATTTGTTTTCACTTCTGTTTCAATTCCACTAAATCTCTGCATGGTTTCACCAACACATAGCCTTAATGCAAGACTTCTTTATTCGAATTCATCTCTCATTACATTTTTATTATAGGACCCCTGAGGAAGGCATGTCCGCCAAAACACAGACCGTGTTGGGTCCTGTTACACTGCAAAATATGTGGATTTGTACATAATCGAAAGGGACGTCTAAGTACGTTTACGTCCATCTCGCAAGTTGTCCAAAGTAAAAAAACAGCTTAAGACACATTTTCGAAAAATACGTCCAACTTTTTTTTTCATTTCGTCTAATTATACGTCCTGCTGAAGGCCTAGGTTGTTCAGAAATACATCCAAAACCCGTTTTTAGTATCGGCACTTGGATGTATTTGAGAAATGTTCGTCCAAGTGCCGACTTAGGCCGGTTTGTGGACGTATTTATCTTTCGATTATGAGCCCCATATTGTCTTTGAATAATACACCAATAAAGTAGCATCAAGAACATTGTTGTCCACAGTCTCTGTTGGTGTTTGTGTATTTTATACCACATTTATATCATCTGAGTACAGGTCTTGCTTATCAAGTGGGGAAGAGGGGAAGAACATCTTATAGATGAACTTAGCAAGTAAAATAAATAATTAGTAGATGATGAGTGTGAGACTGTTGGGCAGACTGGATGGACCATGCAGGTCTGTATCTGCCAACATTTACTATGTTACTATACAATGTGAAGGAGTGCTTATCAAGCTGGTCCCAATAGTTGGTCTGGTTTTCAGGATATTGCAGATAACATTAACATCCATTACATGTCAAGCAATTCTACACATACTTATTGTGGATGCTAAAAACCAGGTTGCCTGGGGGATAATCCAGGACCCAGTAAAGAACTATTGATATGGAAGATACAGTTACCTATATCTTAGTCAAGACCAAATAAGAGTATATTGATATTTCTTAGGTGTGCACAGAGGAAACATTTTTGTTTTATTTTATTTATCCTTTTTATGTAGTTTTGTTGCCTTTTTTTAAGTTTTGTTACTTTATATAAAGTATGTAATGCATTTTCATATATTGTATGTATTGCCCGTGTGACAAGAAGGTGAGAACTTCTATGCAGCCTCAGTGTAGTCTGAGTCTTTATTGTATTTGATATACCACTCAAATGGCCTGAGAAGTCTTCAAGGTGATGTACATAAAAATCGAGCAGTGTAGGTTGGGTAAAGAGCATGCAAAGTCCAAGCATATATTTCAAATGTGTACATTTACACCAGCTCCATTTTAGCAGTGACTTCTATGGATTTAAAAGTGTCTTTGGAGCTCATTAAAAAAAAAAAAAAAAGAAGAAGATAGATGTCCAAAAGGCGAGATAAACTGCCACATGGATGTCTTACTAGTCAAAACGTCCAAGTGGGCATTTTCAAAAATGACATTTTAGTTGTCTTTCTGGTCTTTTTGTCTCCAGTGCATCTAAATCTTAAGGTGGGTGTTAGAGGTGTTTTTTGGGTGGAATTAGGGCAGGCTTAGCACTTGGGACATTTTACAGCAATAAACAATTTACAAAACATACAGGGTACAATTTGGACTTTTTGGACGAGATCTATTTTTAAAATGAATAAGGGCCAAAAATATACCTAAACTGAATAGATGACTACTGAAGAGATGGAATTATGCCTCCCCCCCCCCCATACACACACTCCCCCAGTGGTCACTGATCCCCATCCAACCCCCCAAATATCTGCATGAAATAGTACATTCTGTCTCTATGACAACTGCAGATACTATGGCCAGTCCTTGTAGAGTTGCAAACAGGTCTCTGGAATAGCTAGTGAAGTGTAGTGCAGTGAGCTACAGAAAAAGGGATCCAGGTCTATATGCCACCCTAACTAGTATACTTGTGGTGGAAAGTATTAGCCCACCAAAGCCCACTGCAGGCGTATGGGCTATTGGGGTGGTAGATAAATGGGTACAGTAGGTTTTGGAGGGTTCACTATATAATGTATGGGGGTTATGGTGAGGTGTGTACAGGGCCGGATTTAGATGAAAAGAGGCCCTAGGCTATTCCACTTATGAAGCCCTTTCACCTCCCATTTTTAAGTTTGTAAATTACATGAGAGATAATAAAATGCATCATTACTGTGGTCTTTATCAATATGTTAAATGAAACATGTTGTTATTGGTACTAACCTTTATAAAAAATGTGACATGGATAATAAATTTAAAAAAGTCGAGAACACTTATTTGGACATTTATTCTCAGCACCATATATAGTACTTGTAACTATAACTAATCAAACATAACACACAACATTTACAAAGAAACAAAATTCAAATAATGAAAATCTTTGACTACGAAAATAATATATGCAATAAAAATTATCATTTTCTATCAAATTAAATTAAATATATTCAATACATTGAAGATTAAACCAAATTCAATTCAGATAAATTTATTTCATAATAAGAATCTTTTCTAATAACATTAACACGTGTTTCATATTATCAAAGTAACACGAATATAACCGAACGTCAGGATATCAATAGGTCTGTTCGTTTGTCTGTTCCAATCTACACCAATCTGCACTTTATTTATGCAAGAACAAACCAGAGTTTAGTAGCATAAGGCACGTCAATATTTGCCATAGCAATCAGTGAACGTATGAACTATACTTTGGTGCAATCTAGTATATACAAACGAACAGACCCAATGAGCCGAATGCGTTGATCTTAACCAATACATTTTTATGTTTATTTATTAGTCATATGCGTAGAATTTCTCCTTATTTTCGGTTCAGTGTTTTAGTGTTCACTGTTTTTAGAATAGTGTAATTTTAATTTTGCTAACAATTTGAATGTAGGCCCCTCTTGATCTTGAGGCCCTAGGCTGAAACCTAGTTAGCCTATAGGAAAATCCAGCCCTGGGTGTGTACCTGGCACCCTTAAAATGAAGTTCACAGCAGTGCTCCTTAGGGTGCTCCACTACTCTGCTGGCATGTCTGTGTGATCAGCCCATTAAAAATGCTGGCCCCTCCTACATGTAAATGGCTTGCATTGAATATTTAATTTGGACATTTTTTTTTCATCTAGCTGGGCCATTTTCAAAAAAATAAAGATAGACGTCTTGCAGGTTTGAAAATTGATATTTTCCCCACCCAATTTTTGGATGTTTTTCTCAGAAAGTTGGACTTTGACGTCTTATTGAAAATACCCCTCCACATAATATAGGCACTTACTTTGACTCTCAACCTTGAAAACCTTTCCTAATATTACCCTCAGAGTCATATTTGCCCATAAAATCAACACAATGCATTTAAACACATGCTTGTACTGTATGTGTGCAAAGTTGCAAATGTTCAGAGAAACAAAGCAAGCTGAAAAGAATACATACATGGGTTTCTTAGAATACTGCTTCAGTTTGTTCTTTAAGTATTTCATCTTACTAAAATTACAATTGTAGACATTTCTAGTCATTTTACTTGTCTGCTCTGAGACCATGTTTTTAGAAAATGAAAAGCAATAATGCAGTGTCTTCAAATGTTTTCATGTAGAAAATGTAAACCTATTAAGGTTTTTTTCGCTCTCTTTTTGGTCTACATTTCTATTTTGTGAATGTAACATTCTTGCAAGACGGTTGTCCTTGAAGAACTGCTGCATTTCATTAAGTGTCACCACAAGTAAACAGCTTCTTGGATATCATGAAATCAAATCCCCCGCTGGCGATTCTAGCTAAGAGTGAGCGCATTGCTGCTTACTGTCACTGCTGAGAAATTTATTTAAAAGGATATGAGGCGTATTTTAATTTGTTCACCTGAGATCTCATTTTACTCGTCATAACTAAATAATTAAATGTTTTTCACCATTAAACTGTTGGAATATTTGACTGAATTGCATACTAGGAATGAACCCCCCCCCCCAAAAAAAAAAAAAAACAAAAAACCTGAAGTATATCATATTCATTGAAATACTTCTAATTTACTGTTAAATGATGGGGGAAAGTAGACCTTTGACTGGAATTGATATTTAATGGTATATATGAGGGACCGCCAAAAGGTTCTCAGCCCAACCAGGAAGAGAATGATGCGGAGCCACAAAACCTACAAGTTATTCCACACTTTTTCTTGAAAAATTTTGGGATGCCCCTCTATATAGGAAAGAAGTGGAGCGTAATAATTTTCTGCATTTCTCAAGTCATCCATCCATATCATCTGAAATAAACAATTTCTGAGGATACGTCGTTTATGTACAGATCAAGAAGAATATGAAAGTCAGGTGAAACTGCCAACTCAACTGCTCCGCTCAATTGAGCATTGTGATCTTGTCTGTGCCATCTGTGCGGGAGTTAAGGCTTTCCTCTTCCAGAAACAGTGTCTTTCACTGCATCAGCCCCTGGGAGTGGAACAACATTCCAGGATACATTCGCCAGCAAAAAAATGTACAGAACTTTAGGAAACTGCTGAAAAGACATCTGTTCTGTAAAATGAAATATAGGGTCTGAGTTTGGCTGAGGGAGAAGGAGTGATGACTCTCTTGAGCGCTGAGTGCTGGTCATGGAGGTGTTCGATAGTCTGGCTTGTTTTATTTGGTTTAATGATGTCTGTTATTGAGGCATCTTGTATAACTTATGGAATTTTTTATATTTTGATATAAGTGTGGTGGGATTGGCCAGTTTTGGCTTTAAATGATATTTGTCGTGATGCGACATGTATGTTATATGTAATTTGATGTGATATGTACGTATGTAATTAGCTACAGTGTGTCCTTGAAGTGGATAAGGGCGGGTGAGAAACAAACAAACAAATCGGCAACATTTCAGGCATCTGTCGCAGCTCTAGGGAGATGCCTAGGGCTGCTTAAGCTCGTCCAAGGCCACTTCCAGGTGAAACGATGTTCATACCTTGCCTTGGGTGAGCTTAAGTTTCCTTACCCTACAGTGTAGGCATCCTGCCTCGGGGTTTTTTTTTAAACATACGTCCTGATTGGCTGCCAGATGACAGTAGGACCCTTACCACTGCCTGTAATTGGAACGCCTGTTTATAGAATCAGCCCCTTAGTCCAGTAATTTTCCATTTTTTTGTTTAAAAAAAAAAAAAATAGACAAAAAAGGTGTAAATTGCTGGACTAAGTGTATAGCCCTTGAGGGAGACTGACCCAACTTTGTTGATTGGGCTGAGAACTTCTCAACAGCCCCTCGTATATTCCCTCCTTTTTTCTTTTTGCTTTTATCTCTTCTTCTTGGATGGTATTGATGAGCGTTATATCACTTTTTAATAAAGATGTAAAGAAAGAATCTGCAGGTACAGCAAGAAGCATGACTTATAACAAAGTAGCATAGTAGATGACGGCAGAAAACGACCCGAATGTTCCTTTCTGGATAGAACTTTCATGTTTCAAGCAAGTAAACAGAAGTCTTGGTTAGGCAATTACATCAATGGAGCCAGGTTGACTTATGGCACATTTCAGAAAGAAATTAAGACTGCATTGTTTGACAGATTTATTTCCTAAACAGAAATATTTTAAAAATTAATAATTCTATACTGACTATTCTTGAGAAACATCTACTTTTACTATTTGTATTCTGTAAACCATTTAGAAGTTGTAAGATTGTGGCAGTATAGAAGGTTAAGAATAATATAATAATATAGTAACATAGTAGATGACAGCAGATAAAAACCCAGATGGTCCATCTAGTCTGCCCAACCTGATTCAATTTAATTTTTTTTTTTTTTCTTCTTAGCTATTTCTGGGCAAGAATCCAAAGCTCTACCCGGTACTGTGCTTGGGCTCCAATTGCTGAAGTCTCCGTCAAAGTTCACTCCAGCCCATTCTCACCCTCACAGCCATTGAAGCCCTCCCCAGCCCTCCTCAACCAAAAGGCCATATACAGACACATACCATGCAAGTCTGCTCAGTACTGGCCTTAGTTCTTCAATATTTACTATTATTTTCTGATTCTAGATCCTCTGTGTTCATCCCACGCTTCTTTGAACTCCGTCACTGTTTTCCTCTCCACCACCTCTCTCGGGAGCGTATTCCAGGCATCCACCACCCTCTCCATAAAGTAGAAATTCCTAACATTGCTCTCAAATCTGCCACCCCTCAATCTCAAATTAAGTCCTCTGGTTTTACCATTTTCCTTTCTCTGGAAAAGATTTTGTTCTACGTTAATACCTTTCAAGTATTTGAACGTCTGAATCATATCTCCCATGTCTCTCCTTTCCTCTAGGGCAGGGGTGTCCAATGTCGGTCCTCGAGGGCCGCAATCCAGTCGGGTTTTCAGGATTTCCCCAATGAATATGCATTGAAAGTAGTGCATGCACATAGATCTCATGCATATTCATTGGGGAAATCCTGAAAACCCGACTGGATTGCGGCCCTTGTGGACCGACATTGGACACCCCTGCTCTAGGGTATACATATTCAGGGCTTCCAGTTCTCTCCTCATATGTCTTCTGGCTCAAACCTTCTATCATTTTTGTCACCCTCCTCTGGACTGCTTCAAGTCTTCTTACATCTTTCACCAGATTCAGTCTCCAAAACTGAACACAGTACTCCAAGTGGGGCCTCACTAATGACCTGTATAGGGGCATCAACATCTTCTTCCTTCTACTGGCTATGCCTCTGTTTATACAGCCTAACATCCTTCTGGCAGAAGCCACTGCCTTGTCACACTGTTTTTTCGCCTCTAGATCTTCGGACACTATCACCCCAAGGTCCCTCTCCCCGTCCGTGCATATCAGCCAGCCTCTTACTTCCCAGCATATACGGTTCCTTCTGATTATTAATCCCCAAATGCATTATAAGAAGCAAACCCTTACCAGAAAGATGAATTTAAGTGCAGGAGAAGGGGATGCCATATTACAAAAGCAGCTCAAGCATTGCATGACCATATTTGGCCTGCCAGGTCAGTGCATAAGTGGGTACACCAAGCAGAAGTTGTGAATTGGGATCTGCTTTTGGGTTAACTTTATCTTCCATAACAAGAGATGCTTAGGATTTAAACAGAAAATGTCAAAAGCTAGCAGATACTGCTAGGAGGAAGACAAGTGGCAAATCCCAACTTAGACAAGTGACTCACAGAGCTGGAGATAGTAATCAGAGACTGAATGTTCTTCAAGTGAGCTTTTGCTGATTTCACAGGACCCCCTCATTCTTGCAGCTGTGACTCCCCTTCCCTCCAACCCTAACAACCCATGAAATCCCCCAAATCCCCGCTTCCACACTCCACCAACAACAGTCCACCCACCTCTTCCCAACCCTTGAACAGAAACTTAACAAACACAAGAGGAGATGGGAAGGGTGGGTAAACCATCATTTAAATCTTTTTATCCCTTACACCCAAATTCCAGTCCGCTTGCTATTTGGTGACACTGATGGATGAGGGTTATAACTTATTAGATGAAGGCTTGGGCAACATGTGTTACTGTTTGATGTTCCTATGGCATTTGATATGACCAATTATGGATATCTGTTAAAAGTTCTGTCAAACGTAGATAGGAAGGGAGTGTTGTACTGGTTTGATTAATACATGTTGGATCCTCTAGTCCTTGGCAATTGATGCAGGGAGTACCTCAGGGATCAGTATTGTCCCCTAGGGCTAGAAGTCCTGAAGAGCTCTCTTAGTTCCAGGGGAACCATGCCAAAGAGGGATTGGATGGATTCCTGAAGGATAGGGGGATTGAGGGATACAGATAAGGGTAGATAAGAGTATGGAAAGAGTAAAGATAAAAACAAGGGGGCTATAGGGCTAAATCAAGTAAACATGACAGGTCATGGACCTGATGGGCCGCCACGGGTGCGGACTGCTGGGCGCGATGGACTTCTGGTCTGACCCAGCGGAGGCAAATTCTTATGTTCTTATTTGTTTAATATTCATTTGGTTCTGCTATGTAAGGCAATGTGGGCAGCAAATTTTGAACATGTCTATGGTATGGGCATTCAATAGGAAGAATCATACCAGGCTGGAGAATTAGTATGAATGTAGAATTGTTGTGACTGGATTTCGTCAGTGAGTGAGTGCACGAGAGTGTGTTTGTTTCTGTGGAAGGCAGGGGAAGCACCACTCGTCCACATGGATGGTATGATTTTGCTGGTCAGAGGTTTAGGTTGTCACATTTAGCCTTAGGAAGTGCTGGGAAGTTGGCATTTAATTTTAAAAAACAACAACATTATTTACGTCTAAAATATCATCTAAAGTTATTGATTAGGTTGTATACCTCAGAGATGATTACAGATTAACCCACTGAGTGGTTATTTGTTTTTATAGATCACTAACTAGTCTTTTTGAGTAGACCAAAGGAATAATATTGTCTTGCAAACTATGAACTTAGGTGTGAGATAGTAATGGATGTGCTGGTTAATGTTTACCTGGAAAAAACGTAGGAGAAATGTCTTTAGCAGCCTTTGACGTCATTTCAATATCACTACAGCAATGATAGATATTTTTCAGCTTGACAAGTGAAAATTCATGCTCACGTCTCACATTTTACAGTTTCAGAGCCTAATTCATCCAGGTCATTTTTCATAAGTCACTGAATGAGAGAAGAGCCTTGGTGAATCAGGCTCTCAGTGCTTGAAAATTCTTCATATAATAGATCAGTGGTATCGAAGTAATGAGAACTATGAAATGACTAGACTACAATGAAACTTTCAGAAGTACAGTAAACCCCCGCAAATTTACAGTTCACGAATCGCAGACTCAGTAATTTGCGGTATTTTCTGACCGCCACTTCCTTATACTAAAGTCATGGTTACACCAATCAGGAGGTGCTTTGACACACTGTCTGGCGTATCAAAGCAGCTCCTGATTGGTGTAGCCTGACTTTAGTAACAGGAAGAAGCGGTCGGAGCATACCGCGAGTGATTTTCTGCACCCGCCTGCGTCCCAGCTGCCCTTTCCTGCCTTTCGATAGGTGAAAAACCGTATTCACAGTTTTTCAAAATTTGCAGGGGTTCCATTTTAGGGGAGTACTGTATGCTGAATTATTTTGTTTCATAGCAGATATATGACAAATTTTAAGTAATACATAAGAACATATGTAAGAATAGCCTTACTGGGTCAAACCAATGGGCCATCTAGCCCAGTATCTGTCTTTACAATGGCCAATCTAGGTCACAAGTACCTGGCAAAACCCCAAATAATAGCAACATTCATGCAACCAATCCAGGGCAAGCAGTGGCTTCCCCATGTCTGTCTAAATAGCACACTATGGCCCAGCTACATTAATCACTCTTACCTCAACTTCTGGCAAGGCATTCCAGTAATTCTCTGAGTGAAAAAATATTTCTTCTTATTCATTTTAAAAGCATTTCATTATAACTTTATCGAGTGCCCCCTGGTCTTTGTAATTTTTGACAAGAGTAAAAATTTAATCCACGTGTACCCATTCTACACCACTCAGGATTTTGTAGACTTCAATCATCTCTCTCCTCAGCCATCTGTTTTCAAAGCTGAAAAATCCTAACCTCTTTAGTCTTTCTATATATGAAAAGAGCTCCATCCCTTTTATCATCTTGGTCACCTCTTCTAGTTCTTCTATATCTTTTTTGAGATAAGGCAACCAGAACTGGACACAATACTCAAGGTGAGGTCGCACCAAGGAGCAATACAAAGGCATTATAACATTCTTAGTCTTGTTAACCATCCCTTTTCTAATAATTCCTAGCATCTTGTTTGCTTTTTTGACCTCCACCACACAATAGGCAGAAAGTTTCAGTATATATATATATATATTATTTTATAACGTTTCAGTATATTGTCTACAATGACATCCAGATATTTTTCTTGGGTGCTGACCTCCAGGGTAGACCCTAGCATTTTGTACCTGTGATTTGGGTTATTCTTCCCAATGTGCAACACTTTGCATTTGTCCACATTAAATTTCATCTGTGATTTGGACATGTGGAGAGCCATAATAAAAAAAAATATGTCTAAGTCTGATTTGGACGTAAGGCGCTAGTCATCCAAAGTCAGTATAGGCAAAATGTCCATTCTTGAAAAGTACGTCTAAAAATTATTATTTTTACATCATCTACCTGTATGTCCAGGTGTTTGATCATTCAAACCACCATTATATCTATCTTTATACCACATTCTCGACCAAAATTTTGTCTAAGTCCCAAATGCCTAGAACAAAACCATTGGGAAATGGTAGGGGCCAGCATTGTGATTGATTGGCCACCCAGACATGGCAACAGAACAGTGGGGGCACCTTACAGGGCACTGCTATTAACTTCACAAAAAGGGTGCCAGATAAACAGTTCACCAAAATACCCGTATAGGTTATGCTAAGCCCCCCAAAACCCACTTTACCCACCTGTCTACAACCCCAATAGCCCTTATGGTTGCAGGTGGGGTTTTGGGGAGCTAACATTTTCCACCATGAATGTAGTGGTTAGAGTGGCTTATGGGATTGGGTCCTCCTCTCTATGGCTCACTAGTCCACCCCGTAGACTACTTAAGCTACTTCTGTGCAGCTCTACTAGGCTTTTCTATGCCAGATGCTGATGTTCTGGATGCAGGTATGTATGTTTTTATTCTGAACTTTGTGGAGGTGCAATGGGATCAGTTAACATGGAGGGAGTGTGTGTGGGTCTTTACTTTGTCTCTGCAGTGGTTATCTGGCCACTTTGGATAGCTTTTGGCACTTATACTTGTCTTTACATCGTCTAACGTACAACATATAAGTTTTGTCTAGGCAGTCTCGTCAAACATTCGATTATCCCTGCAGCACGACTTAGGGCCTCTTCTATAAAACTTCTATAAAAGTGCAGAGAGCTGTGCTGAATGGCCTTTGCTGCTCCTGATGCTTATAGGAACACTGAGTTTCGGGAGCAGCGCGGGCCATTCAGCGTGGCTCATCACGCTACATACTGCTAGCGCAGTTTGATAGAAGAGGCCCTAAGTCTTGGTTGGCCCACATCCTGCCCTAACCACTCCTCCAAACATACCCCATTCAGCTCTGGGTGCACAGCGGGATTCAGAGGCCCAAATTGTCCCTGGATATATTAAAAAAAGATGTTTCAATTATCGGCACTTCGATGACCCATCTTTTAGGATGACCAAGTGATGACTTGGGTGGGATTTTAGATGTATTTAAGTTTCAATTATGAGCCCCCCTAGTCTTCCAATTTCCTGTGGTCTTCCTGCAATTTTTCACAGTCTTCATGCATTTTCTACAATTTTGACAAATAGTATCATTTCTATTTTTTCATCACTACTGGATACATTCAAAGCTGAGAGAGTAATACATATAAATACACAATGGTTTCTTATCTGCATATACATAGACATAAGCAGAACAAATACGGTTTCTTCCAATAATCTAAACATCCTAGCTTGAAGGTTAGTTATTTGTACAATAAACAAACCTAAATGTAGGAGCCCTAAATAGAGCTGTGGGAGTGTTCTGTGGTATTCTGAGGTGATTTGGGAATATGTGTGCGCTACTCGTGCACTATAAAATAAAATTTATTTTTCAGCACTGGGGCCGGAGAGGGGCCATGTTCTTCTAATCGGTTAGCATGTGGGCATTGCCGCATGCTAACTAATTAGTTCATGTTTAGCATGTGAGTCCCTAATGGCAATGCATAAGAAAAATTAAAAAATCGGCTTTTCTACCTCAGCAGTAAAAATGGCTTTAGTGGGCAGGAAAGACCAACGTAAGGACACACTAGATCCACTTTTTATTGCTATTTGGTAGAAGGACCCCATAGATTTTTATAACTTTTTTTAAAACATAACAGTCTCCATTAAATCTAAGCTCAAAATCGTATTCTCCCATGTCTCCCCCAAACCTATTCCCTTCCCCCTCCCAGCAAACCATACATGCATGCTTATTCAAATAGCCATGCGCTCCCAGTGGCAGACGAATAATATATCAATGTATCATTGGTTCAATACAGTACTTCTTTCTGTGTGTAAGCTGGGCCCAATACAGTTCCTAGATAGATAGAAAAGTGGTCCATTTCTGTGTATCACCATGGCTAGCATCATATTTCCATTAATAGCACCTCATATATTAAAACCATCCACTTTACCAACTTTGGGAGGGGGATGGGGGACTTCCAGGAGAAAAGAATTGCCTTCTTCACCAAAAAGGTAGTCTGTCACTGACAGGTAATTTCCCCCAGTGAAGTCTATGTTTCCTTGTACCTTGAAAAAAAAAAAAAAATATATATATATATATATATATATATTTTTTTTTTTTTTTATTTATTTTTTTTTAACCCTAACACTGTATAGTTTATTCTGGATCCATTTCCAAAAAGACTGAATCACTGGACATAGCTAAAATATTTGGCCTAGTGTTGCCTTTCTCCCCTTATACTTAGGACAGCTTCCATCTGTATTCAGTTTGGCCTTCAACAATCTCCAGTGGGCCATATGAACTCATAGCAGAAATTTATATTCCAGTTCCCTTCAGTGCATATTCATGATAAGCAGTGCTATAGTCTGGAAACTGTTTCTCAAACATTCAGGTGTCAAGAAAAACCTGAATTTTCACTCCATAATGTGCAAGAGGATGGAACTGCAATTATGACCCAAAATCCCATATAGATTTATGGTAGTGTGTCAAACTCACAGCCTTTTTTACAAAGCCGCACAGCAACAGCCTCAAAGCCCTTTAAATCTCTAAGGGCTTCGGGGCCGTAACCGCGCAGCAGCCGCTGACGCAGCTTTGTAAAACAGGCTTTCAGTCTCTCACCTCCCTTGATATCAAAGGCTGAGCTCTAGCAACAGTAAGGTTTGTTCTCAATAACTTAGAAACATAATACTGCACCTGAGTAAAAGCAGAAAGATCAGTCCAATAGAGATCGGAATCAATGGAAAAGTTGAAATATAACCTTGAGCATCCATTAGATTCTCCACCCACTGTAGTGCTTTTTTTTCTGCCCAATTACAATTCACTATATTGCCAAGAACAGGTTCAAAGTCTAGATTACCTAGCAACAGTAGCGAGAGGAGATTTATGGGCTTCCATCATGCAATTTGCATACTCACTTCCAGATTAGTCTCATATAGTGCCATGGCATGTGCTAATTTAGCTCTCTGCTCAACTGTGTAGCTTGAGCATATAGTAAAGACACTCCTGAGGTGGGATGTAGAAGATTGGATTCAAATGCAATAGGCATAAAGTCAGATATATTCTGAAGCCAATCACTAATAAGTCGCAGTTCACACACTAGGTTTCTATGGTACTTTGTCTAAGTACTTTAAAAATGAGCCCCTAAATGAACTGGGATACATGGGAATGGATCAACATGTCTTTTGATCTCTGTACACATGTTGTGACCTTTATCCAGTAAGCCCTGGCTCTTGGAGCTGATTGCCAATGAACAGAGGACTTATAAGGCAGCTGTGGCTTGGGGAGCAGCCAGAGAAAATGCCATGAATACGATTAAAGGTTTGAAAAGTTTAAGCTTCCTCACTCACTATCCTACCACTTGTCCTAGAGCCACCTTTTCTCCTACAGGAGAGTAAGTAGTAGATCATGGGATAATACAACCAGTGCTGATTCACTGAAAAGTAGATAGACGGCCTAGTGGTTGGTAGGCTGTCACGGGAAATACGTAGGTGAAACTGAGGGTGGTGGATGCCTGGAATGCCCTCTCGAGGGAGGTGGTAGAGAGGAAAATGGTGATGGAATTCAAAAAAGCATGGGATAAACGCAGAGGATCTCTAATTAGAAAACAAATGGTATAAATTAAGGAACTAAGGCCAGTATTGGACAGTCTTGTACAGTTTGTGTCCCATATTGTATATGGTGATTTGGTGTAGGATGGGCTGGGGAGGGCATCAATAGGAACTCAACTAACTTGGAACATGAGGACATTATTGGCCAGACTTTACAGCAGATATCCTGCAAACAATAGGATGGTTGGATAGGCTGGAGTGAGCTTAGATGGCAACTAATGGGCAGACCGGATGGACAATTCAGGTCTTTATCTGCCATCATTTACTATGTTACGTAAATGTTGTTTGCCAACAAAAGTATTCATTATTTGCCTACAGGGCAATACACATGTTTATTAAATAGGTTCCTTTGAAAATACCGAGTCTTGCATTAAGTATTGTATATTAAATAATTAATGCAGGTTAGTAAATGAGGTCATAAGATTTTAAGCCCTCTGACCACAAGAACTTACCTACTGTATACAGAGCTCATCTTGAACATATGTCGAAAGGAAAGTACTGTAATCAAATCTAAAGCCATTCATCCAGCCACATAGAAGGCAATATAATAGTAGGTTGCCTTCTATGAAGGTCAAATTGGTTCCTATTTCTAGTCTGTTTTATAAAAAACACAAAGGCACTAGGACCAAAGCAGCAGAAATCATTCCTAGATTGAAGCTGAACACATGTACATTCGATGGCTAAATAAATTTACACCAAAAATGTTTACACATACTATAAATGATGATGCTCATGCAGAAATCTTTCTTTGGCATCAGGACATCCTGTAAAAGCAGCCCTGCAGAGTGAAACACAGCCATGTTGGGCAGTATTCTGACCTATTTTAATAAAAAAAATTTTAAAGACCTCTTCAACTTTGATCATGTTGGCTTCCTTATTTATAAACAATACATATACATCACAACGTCAACTATGCTCTACCCAAATGCCTACATCTTGGCACTGTGCATACTT
Organism: Geotrypetes seraphini; assembly: GCF_902459505.1. Lineage (NCBI taxonomy): Eukaryota > Metazoa > Chordata > Amphibia > Gymnophiona > Dermophiidae > Geotrypetes > Geotrypetes seraphini. Next base: position 306,747,401 of record NC_047086.1, on the reverse strand, counting down.
ATATGTGCACAACCCCTGGGTAATTTTATAAGGTTCCCTTTACATGCCTAAAAAACCTTTTACACATGAAAAATCCATTATAAAATTGCTTCCAAGATAAATAGGAAATCTGCATCATGCTGTTCCCTGAGTGTGAGAAATTCTCACATTCATAATGTGCAGATCAAATGTTGTTCAGATCTCTGGATTATACCAATGGAATGTTGATCCATCGTTTCTGTGCCAGCCACATATTGTTCCAACATCTGGCACGTAGCTGCAGCTATTTGTTCATTTTTTTTCCAAGCATGCTGTGTAACTAAGAGGCTTGATGACTCTGTTAAGCTGTCACAAAAGAATTTTACAGTAACTTGTTTCTCTAGATAAGCTTGCAACTATTCATAACATCTATTTTCAAGTACAAATAATGGCTGCAGAATCCACTCTTGTCTTGGCACTTCACAGGAACCTATCTGAGAGGTTGCCAACATTCTTGGTCTGACTAAGGTGATGGTAAACACAGGGGAAAATGAAGCCTGTCTCTCACCAGAATAATTTTTTTTTTGGGGGGGGAGGAGAATCTATTCCATCCTTTTAATACTGCTGTTTCACTGTGTTTTGTTTGTTTTTCCTTACACCTATATTTAGGGACTGATTCTATAAATGACGCCTAACAGCCCCTAATTTGTAGGTGCCACTCCATGTGGTTGTCAATCAACCACTAGGTGTCCTTTATAGAATCATGCCTTGCAGTGGCATTGTAAGAGAGGTTGGCGCCTAGGGTGGTGATGCCCGACATCACTGCGCAGTAAGCCCCCCCCCTTTCTTCCCTACTGGCATGAGCAGCATCCTACACCTGCTGTTTGCACTGACCTTGGATCTCTTCTAATGTCATGTCCTGGTCCCGCAACCAGGAAGTGACATCAGAAGGGAGCCAAAGTTGGCACAAGCAGCAAGTGGAAGATGCTGCATGCACTGGCGAACATTTCAAGAGGTACCCGGGAGGGGGGCAGAGAGGTGCTGATGACAGCACCCCCCATGAAGACGACGCCAAGGATGATCCACTCCCCCACCCCCTTACTATGCCACTGATGCTTAACGATGCCTAGACATGCTTAAATATTGCTAGGCACCCTTGTGTTAGGTGACAGTATATTAGGCGCCTAACTACAACACATAGTGATGCCTAAGTCAACCACGTCTATTCTTCACCCTAACCCTAACATTTCAGGTTGGCCTCATTAGGCATCATAGGGCAGTGGTTCCCAACCCTGTCCTGGAGGAACACCAGGCCAATTGGGTTTTCAGGCTAGCCCTTATGAATATGCATGAAGCAAATTTGCATGCCTATCACTTCCATCATATGCAAATCTCTCTCATGCATATTCATTAGGGCTAGCCTGAAAACCCGATTGGCCTGGTGTTCCTCCAGGACAGGGTTGGAAATCACTGTCATAGGGCACCTTGACTTAGGTGTTACTAGGTGCCATGTGGATATCTGTGTCCAACCTTGTTAATTATAAAAAATAGTTTTTAATTGGTTTTTAAAGGCGTGGTCAATTACCATGACATTTAATCAATTAAAACACAATTGAGTTGCACAAATTTTAATTAGGCATCGCTAGGCATCAGTTATTAGGGTGCCTAGTTGTGTCTACCATAGGTGTCATTTATAGCAGTGGTCCCCAACCTTTTTGACACCAAGGACCGCTTTTATAGATGCAAATTTTTCCAGGGTCCAGAAAGGGGGGTGGGGGAGGATTCAGGGCAGGTTTGTAGGGCAATTTTATACACAATATACATGACATATCTATTATTAAGTTATAATATCATAATAGAAATTATACAACTTACCATAATGCAGAATCAGTGGGAGCCCTGAGCTTGCAGAGAACTCCAATGACCCTGCCAACCCATCCCCCACATGCAGCAGAACCCGATGACCCCGCCAACCCATTTCCCTGCGCAACATCTTTCCATCTCTCCTTCTCATCTCATCCCGCACAGCAGAACCCCGCCAACCCTCCCACTGCGAGGCCGACATACCTCCGTTCCAAACAGCAGCGGTGGCAGCACTGAAAAGGCTGCTTTGCTGCCTTCCCCTCCGGGGCCTTCCCTGTGCCGCCGAGTCTTCCTTTCCTCTCTACATTTGTCTTTGACATTTAATAATTCCCCCTCCACAGCCCTCATTCATCTTCCTTCAAATCTCAGTCTTTAACACACCCAGTTCCTTACCAATCACTTAACCCCCAGTATCCAGGAGGGAATGAGACTTGGAAGAAGATGAATAAAAGCTGAGAAGAGGCAGAGTTGAATATGGAAAGCTCATAGGTACTGTGGGTGAGATGTCTGGACTGGAGGATGAAAGAAAGGGAGAATGAAAGGTAAAATCTAGCTGCTAAGTGGAGATATGGAGAAGAAAGAAACAGAGAAAAGCAATTAAGGGGAACAATGAAATGCTAGAGACAGAAGTAGACAGAAAAGGAAGACAGGATAAGAAAAAAGAAATGAAACTAAGGACTGGATTCCCTAACCTGACTCTCGGTGCCCAATCCGTGGTCAATCCATGCAGGCCCAAACAATTTAGGAAACAAAAAAATTAAAATGATGGCAATCGGAGGAACGCCCCCTCCGATCACACAGATCGCTAGTGTGCGATCCTGATGCATATGCAGACCATCTGCTTTCCCTGTAGATGGTCTGCACATGCGTTTGGTGTCCGTTTTGCTGTTTTTTTGTTTTGGTTTTACTTTGCTGGCCTCGACTCTCCTGCTCTCCCAGGGAAGGGCGATCCCCGGCGGCAGCAGCCACTTCCCCTTTACCGACACAAGTTCACTGCAGGGGACTTTTAAAAGCATGCTATTTGACTCTCCTGCTCTGTGCCACCCTTCCCTGCAGTGCAGCCCTGCTTTAAAACCACAGGCTTGTACTGCGGGGAAGGGCGGTAGAGAGCAGGAGAGTCGGGGTGGCAAAAGCAGGGCTTGGCTGGAAGGGGCAGAGAGAAGAGCGGCAGAGATGGGCTGGGATTTTAGGCTGAGGACAGTCAGAAAGGATGTTTGCGACTGGTCCCCAGCAGTCGCTTCTTGTGTTGATCAGCCAGCCCTGTCGGTTTCCAAGATTTCTTTAGTGAATTGCATCCCTGCCTACTTTGCATGCCGTTCCCCACATTTGCATGCACGGATCGGAATCGGATCGGCACAGAGGTAAGTGAATCGGGCCGGAGTAAAATCGGGTCGCAAAGGGGTCGCAATCCGATCAGTACACGATCGGTTTATTCAGTGAATCTAGCCCTAAGACTCTGGAAAAAAATTTAGATGAAGAAGAGAGACAGAAATATTCAAAAGGAGAACAAGCAGATTAGTAAAATAAAATACTCAGAGAACAAAGGTGGAACACATTTTCTTTTCATTTAAATGACTAGAGTATGTCAGTTTCTGAAATATGTAACCCTGACAACTTTACCCCCCTTTCACAAAGCCGCATTAGGTTTTTTTTATCGCCAGCCATGGTGGTATTAGTTCCAACGCTTATAGGAATTGTATGAGCGCTGGAGCTCATACCGCCCCGGCCAACTATAAAAAATGTCTAACGTTGCTTTTTTTTAAAAAAAAAGGCACCCTTATATTTTACAAAAAGAAATGCATTTCTCTCTCTCCAGTGCTGCATTGCATTCCAGCTTCTTGTGGGTTCCTATTTCTAGTCTGTGGATGCTTATTCTGTATTTGAGGCTCTGACTCTATTCTGAAGAAGTGATAGTGCTTAATATCTGTGCTGGGAATTGAAGCAGACTGACTTATTTTTCCGGAAAGAAGTATATTAGTATTCAAGGTGCTACTTTTTATAGGTAGGGCTGTTGTCGCTGGTGTCCTGGATGTTAGTGCTGCTTTATTGTGATAGGCTTTCTATAGTGATCTGGAATATGCAGGGTTTGGTTGCTGGAAAAGAGAAGCCCCGGAGCAAATAGCAAGGAGCGAACACAAGGTGTGTGTGTGGGGGCTCCGGGGCACTAGGACAGGATGGGAAAGAAAGGGGCTAGGCAGGGATAGGTGGAGGGGAGGGGCAGCGGCAGATTAGAAAAATGGGCTCCCCCAGCGCACACATTCTTTTGTGGCGCGCCTGGGAGAGCAAACTGACTTGGTGCTCGTTCTCTTCTTTGCCGCGTGGCCTTCTCGAAGGGTGTGCATCGCCGGCTGCCTGAGAGTTTCCTGGCTCTTTGGGAGGTGCATCCATCATCGGCCCGAAGGTGAGCCTCGGCAGCCCAGCGCGAGTTGCAGCGGGTCGCAGATTACGGCTTTGGTGCGACCGGCTGAGCACACGCAAGAGAGGAGCCAGAATTTGTGTCGGCGGTACGCCTGAAAGAAGGGGCCAGCGAGTACGGAGGCGGAGATTGCAGCGGTCATTGTAGCGCCAGAGTGAGTCGGCATGGTCGCGTGCTAAGGAAGCGGTGGACAGGCTGAAAGAGGGCAGCGACAGAGCAGCTTCAAGGCAGCAGCGGCAGAGCTGCAAGTAGCAGCTGGCACAAAAGAGCAGGCAGGAAATACATGGAGGTAAGGGGGAAGTCGGGAGTCAGTGCTGGGTGGCCACGTGGCGGCTCCAAGATGGCGGCAAGCATGAGAGCGGAGAAATAGGCTTGGGAGCTGAGACACTAGGTGGTTGGGCCCGGGGCGGCAGAAATAAAAACAACTAGCCTTGCCCTTGGGAAATGCCTTCAGAACATATAAGCTAGCAAGAAAGGGAATGAATTATGGCAGTAGAAAGGCTGCATTGAATTTATGTAGAGGAATTTTCATGCAGGCAAGGTGCCTTATGAGGCATTCCCTGATAACACTGTTAACTTAGGAGAGTTTAAGTAGTGCTTGATCATTGCCATATGCCTGAAGGTCATCAAGCGGAAATGTAATTATGATATGCATGGGCAGAGTAATTATGAAGGGCATGTATTATTATTCACATGCATATACTACAATGGTCAGGAATTGTACAGATTATAATTTTCATGTTGCTATTTTACTCCTATCCTTGCCAATAGTCTCTGATTATAGGATGACTCCCACAAAGAAGTTGCCCGCAAAGAAGGCCCCCTTCAGCGAAGAAGAATGCCAAGGCCCCTGCACAGCCGGCTTTGGGGAAGGGTCCTAAGTGAGCCCCACAGGCAAGAAAAGAGGCTACACTGGGAGCAGGAGTATCTACATCTGCAGAAGGTGCGGTGGAAGCACTGATGCAGGAATTTAGAGAGAATATACAAAGATTTGCGGTTGGCGAGATGAGACACCGCATGCAGAATACAGTCCGAAGCCAGAATCCCACGTTGCGAGTGGAGGAGATGGAGGAGTTATCCGTGGCGACAAGCTCTCTGCCAATGCCAAGTTTGGGTGAGCCAAGCACTCTTGCGGTACCGGGATCGGTTGAGCCCAGCACTCTTGCCTTGCTAAGTTCAAGTCAACAAGAGGCGGACACATCGGCCCGGATATCAGACGGTGCGGATGGGGAACTGGCCCTAGCAACTGTCATTCAAAATGCTATAGAGTCGTTTAGGCAGGGGCGATTGGCCAGGGGGGCAGGCCCACACCGGGTGTGGGACTCAGCGGGGGGAGCTTGGTGCACCCTGTAGTTGTGCCGAGTATTGAGGTGGTGGCACTGCAGGGTGAGCGGGCATCCTCATTTGCATGCATGGATCGGAATCGGATTGGCACAGAGGTAAGTGAATCGGGCCGGAGTAAAATCGGGTCGCAAAGGGGTCGCAATCCGATCAGTACACGATCGGTTTATTCAGTGAATCTAGCCCTAAGACTCTGGAAAAAAATTTAGATGAAGAAGAGAGACAGGAATATTCAAAAGGAGAACGAACAGATTAGTAAAATAAAATACTCAGAGAACAAAGGTGGAACACATTTTATTTTCATTTAAATGACTAGAGTATGTCAGTTTCTGAAATATGTAACCCTGACAACTTTACCCCCCTTTCACAAAGCCGCATTAGGTTTTTTTTATCGCCAGCCATGGCGGTATTAGTTCCAACGCTTATAGGAATTGTATGAGCGCTGGAGCTAATACCGCCCCGGCCAACTATAAAAAATGTCTAACGTGACTTTGTAAAAGGCACCCTTATATTTTACAAAAAGAAATGTATTTCTCTCTCTCCAGTGCTGCATTGCATTCCAGCTTCTTGTGGGTTCCTATTTCTAGTCTGTGGATGCTTATTCTGTATTTGAGGCTCTGACTATTCTGAAGAAGTGATAGTGCTTAATATCTGTGTTGGGAATTGAAGCAGACTGACTTATTTTTCCGGAAAGAAGTATATTAGTATTCAAGGTGCTGCTTTTTATAGGTAGGGCTGTTGCCGCTGGTGTCCTAGATGTTAGTGCTGCTTTATTGTGATCGGTTTTCTATAGAATATGCAGGGTTTGGTTACTGGAAATGTGATGAGGTTCTGTTCATTCCCAATCCCCACTATCTTGGGAGAGGTGGTGTTACAGGAACTGTGATCGGTTTTCTATAGAATATGCAGGGTTTGGTTACTGGAAATGTGATGAGGTTCTGTTCATTCCCAATCCCCACTATCTTGGGAGAGGTGGTGTTACAGGAACCCAGCTTAATTTTGCTGACCAGGGTTGTACTACTGCCGGCTATGGTGTTTAAAATTGTTTATGAACTATGGCTATAATTGGGCTCTAATACTTGGGTGCTGATCCAAAATGTGTGCCCAACTAATAATTTGCTAATGAGCCAATTAGTGTACAGTATATAATTGGTTGCTAATTGACATTAATCTGCACTATTTTGGATTTTGGCACACGCCTGGCTAAATGCTATTCTGTAACAATGTGCACACACATCGCATAGAATGCAACTCAGGAGGGGGCAGGTCAGGGTATTTCTAGAATTTGTGCCCAGTGCCAGGAATTATATTTGGTTTCAGCAGGCATAAGCCTTGGCGCCCAAAATTGGCACAAAAATCAGCACTCAAAAGAATGGGTGCTCATCTTTGAGTGCCAATTTTTGAGCACCAATTACTGAATCTAGGCCTCGTATAATCAGCATCTGTGTCACAAACTAGCAGGGTTACAAATATATGCATTCAGCAGTGACCGATGCTAGTCATACAAATAATAGCAAAATTCAGCTGCTATCCAGATTTCTATGTTGCGGAAGTTTGGGCAAAATTTTGTTGTTCTAACTTTATTCATAATTCAGGTACCTAGCCAGACCTGTCATTTTGAGTTGGCCCAGATTTAATTTGGGTAGGCTTTTCTCACCCTCACCCCCACCCTACCCCCATTCCCATACATATATACAATTTTTTAAAACTTCTCCTCCACCCTTGTATCCATGCCTTTCTCTCTTTCTCTCTCTTCCCTTTTGACCCTACTCATGTCTCATCTTTCTTGCTCTCCTCCACCACAAACTGGCATCTACTCCTCTGGGGAGCCCATGACTTGACATCTGGATGTCTTTCTCTGAATGTCCCCTACTCTGTCCTTCTCAGTCAACCTCAGAGATGTCACTGGCAGTGATTCCTAGAAGTAACCTGCATCGGCTGAGCAGGCTTCTCTCTATCGCATCGCACAACCGATAATATCACTTCCTGCTTCTTCATCGGTAGGAATGAATTAGAGAGTGCAGGTAAGGTTGTCTATAAGAATTGCTGCCTGTGACATCTTTGAACCTTCAATCCTGGGCACATTCTGTACAAATGAAATTGAACGAGTCCAAAACAAAACTACTTTGGCTCGGCCCAATATTAGGTCATTTACCCACCTCCATCCCATTATCTTCCGGCTTGAGTTTTCAAGCAAAGTCCTTGGCATCATCATAGACTCCTCTCTCTCCTTCAATGACCACCTCAACTTCTTGGTAAAAAAATGCTTCTTTAGTCTTCATATGCTGAGGAAAGTGAGATCGTACTTTCATCATTCTCACTTCGTCGTTCTTGTTCAATCCACCATCCTCTCTAGACTGGATTATTGCAACTCCATCTATTTAAGCCTAACTAAAAAAAAAACTCCATAGACTTCAGCTAATCCAGAACGCCGCGGCTAAGCTTATTTTCACTAAAGGCAAGTTCGACCACATCTCCCCAATCCTGTCCAAACTTCACTGGCTCCCAGTTCACTCCAGAGTCCTCTTTAAATGTGTTACTACTGGCAAATACGGTGGTAACAAGTTCCTTATTATCTACTAGTAAAACAAAACACGAACTTGTATGAATCTTGACTGAAACAGCCAAAATAGGATCATATGACACCCTCAGATCTCTGCGCTAGATAAGCTAAGTGCTGCCTTTATTTATTTATTTATTTATTTATTCATTCTTTGTAGTATAGTTCACCTGTAATTTGGTGTTTAAATTAAAAGAAGTCTTAGAATTGGACACATGACAACCCGATGAAAGAAAAACTACTTACCTGCTTGTTGCTGCCTCAATGTGATTATTGAGCAGCGCAGAGATCTGAGGGTGTCATATGATCCTATATTGGCTGTTTCAGTCAAGATTCATACAAGTTTGTGTTTTGTTTCCTCTTTAAATGTGCCTGTTTAGCTTTCAAGATCCTACATGGCATCCTCCCTCCCGTTATCCCACTCTTCTGGAACTCCTCTAACCCTAATTCCATTAGATCCTCCCAAAAACTGAAACTATCATTCCCCTCTGCAAAAGGTATATCCCGCGTAGGAAAACTAGGAACATCCCTCCCCCTTAGAACCACAGAACTCTGGAACAACCTCACATCCCTGCTCAGAATTTCAAGCTCCCTCAAATCCTTCCGCAAACACCTGAAAACTTGGCTCTTTTCAAAAATCTAACACCTCCCGCTCTTTGGTACCCTGACCTTCTTTATCTTCCTAGCTCCTTTCCTATAACCCTTCATTGTAGCTCCTTTTCAACCTAACCCTGTAAACCGTGCCGAGCTCTACGCTTGTGGAGATGGTGCGGTATACAAACCTAAGGTTTAGTTTAGTTTTAGTTTAGTTTGAGGTAGACCAGAGGGTGGCCTCAGAAAGAGGACAGATGCCGGGCCACGGAAAGAGAAGAGGGAGTGTGGTACCACCATTGAGGTGTTTGGGGGGCCTTATGGGCCTCTAGGCTGGGTGGACCTGAGGCAAGAATGTGTGGGTCTATGCCCACCCAGGCCCACCCATGACTACACCACTGATTTACATAGGAGAGAATTCTATACATGGTGCTCAAAAATCCACACCCACAAATAGCAGCACTGAGCACAATTCTACACTGAACCTTTAGGCACTGGATTTGCTAAAATCAGATATAAATGCTGGTGCCTAATTAGGCATGCTCAGGGAAAATTCTATAATTCTGTGTGCAAATCTGTGGAATGCCCCCTTTTTAGATCTGCGTGAATGAAGCTAAGCGCCATGCATTATAGAATAACGCAAAGCGAGATGCATAAGCAAATTTTTGAGAATGCAAATTAACACGAATAATTGGTTGCTAGTACCCAATTACTGATTTTCCGGTGCTCATGTTCAGTATATTTACAGATGCATCTTAGATGTGCATACAAAGTTGGACACTGATTTTTGAGTGCCAATATATTGAATCCAAGGGATAGCAATCTAAACAGTGTCTAAATATCACCAACTATCTGTAGAGTTAGTTTGGCCACTCAGACTTCACCTTCACTTAGCCCCATTGCCATGCACATAGTGCCGAGGCAGTCTACAAGATTTCACAGATAATGTCCTGATAGAACAATTGTTCATAAAGCAGCTGCTGCTATCTGGAATAATGCCTTTAAATATCGGTCCCAAAAATGCAACAATATTATTTTATTTTTTTTTACCATGTTTTGTTTTGTTTGCTTTTGGGTTCTGTGAGTCTTTAATGTATATGGGAAAACAGAAGAACAGCAGGTTTACTTTTCAACACACAGCCTGGAGGGACAGAGAAAGGAGCAGGACCAAACCTTTTCAAGCAGATGTCCATCCTGCCAATGCCAGCTTTTCTCAATATGAACAGACATCAGTTTGCCAACACTTGTGTGAAAGATTTCAGACAGGGTCGAAGAAATTAAGCATTAGTATTACCATACTAAGGCAGACCAAAGATTAATCAAGCCTAGAATCTTGTTTTCAATAGTGACCAATCCAGGTCACAAGCACCTGGTAAGATCCAAAAAAGAATATAACTGATTTTATGCTGCTTATTTTCCCAAATCTGTCTTGATAATGGCTTATGACCTTTTCTTTAGGAATTTATCCAAATCTGTTTTTAAATCTAGCTGCTTTTACCATACTGTCTGGCAAAAAATTCCAGAATGTAATTACACATTAAGAGGATAGGATGACTTCCCTATGAGGAAAGGCTAAACTGGCTAGAGCTCGTCAGTCTGGTGAAGAGACAGCTCGGGGGTGAGGTTGGGGATATAATAGAGGTCTATAAAATACTGAGTGGAATGGAAAATACTAGGACTAGGGGACATACGATGAAGCTACTAACCCTCTCTTCTATGAAACTGTGATGGTAGCTTTTAGCGCAGAGAGCCGCGCTGAATGGCCCATGCTGCTCTTGACGCTCATTGAGTTCCTATGATCATCGGGAGCAGCGCGGGACATTCAGCCCAGCTCTCTGCACTAGAATCTTCTATTGTAGTTTTGTAGAAGAGGAGATTAGTAGCTTCATCGTATGTCCCCTAGTCCTAGTATTTTTGGAAAGAGTAAACAAGTGATGCACATCTACCCATTCCACTCCAATCAGTATTTTATAGACCTCTATTATATTCCCACCCTCAACCCCATCCTCTTTATCATTTTCATTGTCCTTCTCTGCACCTTTTCTAATTCTGCTATATTTTTTTTTTATATTCAGTGACCAGAATGTCACACAGTATTCAAGGCATGGTCACACCATGAGCAATACAAATCAGTGGCATAGCCATGGGGGGGAGGGGTACATTGGTGGCCTGAACTCCCCAAACTTTGGGCTCAGGCTCCCCCTCCAGTGCTGTGACATCCCTTTACCTTTGCTGGTGGGGATGCCAAAGCCCTGCCAGTCAAATAACTAATGTGCCATTGATCCTCTCCTCTAGCACTACTTTCTTTGGGCAGAAGTCAATGGCGTGTCTTCAGTTGCCAACCATTGCCCTAAAGAATCAGCACAAGGAGGAAGGAAGTAGTGGCACTATATTTGGCTGGCAGGACCTCAGCATCCCTGCCAGCAAGGATATGCTTAGTGCATAGGGGGGTGAGAGGGAGTTAGAGAGGAGGAAGTAATGCGTTACCCCTCAGTCCATACCTGGGCACCCCCAAATTTGAAGGGCTGGCTACACCCTTGATACAAAGGCATATTAATATTCTCATTTTTGTTTTCTATTCCTCTTCTAATAATTTGTAATATTTTTAAAGCTTATTGTTCTCAAAGTTCAGGGGCAGTAAAAAAAGCAAAAAAAATAAAAAAAAAGCTTAAAAACGTCTCCTATTGCTATATCACTGAATTCTGTACTGCTGTTTACATCCAAATTCTACAAAAAGTGCCAAAAGTTGCACATACAATTTAGTTAAATAACATGCTAGTTAACACCAATAATTGGTATTTTAACAAGCAATTATTTGAATCAAGTACAATCAATTAAAGATTATGGGACTCATAATCAAAAAACTATAAACGTCCAAAAAGTGTCCCTAATTGGCACTTGGACATCCAAGTGCTGATAATCAAAACTGCCTTTCTGGACATCTAGTGAGATGTCCCAGCCTCTGTGCTTCCAGAGCTCGAGATGGGCATGGTGGAGGTGTGTTATTGGCGGGCTTTGGGCATGCCTAAGGGCGGGTTAGACTTGGATGTCTTGCAGCAATAATCAAAAGTTTCACAAGACGTCCTGGACAGAATTTAGATGTTCAAAGCTAGACTTGTTTTAGAGGCATGTGCCACAAAGGTGATCAAACTGCATGTATCAAGGTAAGACACCCTCACACTCCTCCAGTGCTCACTGACTCCCTTCCAACCCCCAAAATGAGAACATAAAGGTACATATCTGTCTCTAGAACAGCAACATCTGGTATGGGGAAGCCTAGTAGAGCATCACACAGGTGTGTAGAGTTAACTGGTGGGTAGGCTAGTGAACCTTAGAGAGGAGGATCCAGGCCCATAAGCCACTATAACCACTACATTTATGGGAGAAAGTGTGAGCCCACCCAGACACTACTATATTGCCATATAGATGCCACCTACAGCCATAAGTGCTTTTTGGGTGGTACACATGTGGGTATAGTAGGTTTGGGAGGCGTTTGGGGAGTTTACCATAAATTATACGGGATTATGATGAGATATAAATCTGGCACCCTTTATGTGAAGTTCACAGCAGTACTCTCTAAGGCGTTGCATTGCTCTGTTGGGATGTCTATATGGCCAGTCCATTACTATGCTGGCCTCTCCCAAATTGTCTACATTTGGCTGTTTTCAGCATTGATGTTTTTCTGATCGAAAATGCGGTATAAGGTTAGATATTGTGGCGGCCTAGACATCTCAGTGGCCAAGACATCTAAGAAGACAATTTTTTAAAAAGATTATATTTGGATGTCCAGCAGTTTGCCATTTTAAAATGGCCATTTCTATTCCTCCAACTTTGGACGTCCAAGTTGGACTTAGATGCTTTTTTTTCAAAAATGCCCCTCCACTTGTGTAAATCTAGGCATAAGTCAAAAAGAGAGCCTAGAAATGGGCAGGGAATGGGAGGATTGGGGGCGTGCCTTTAAATTATGTGCATAATTACCCAATTAGGTGCTCCGCCCAAAATTTAGGCACGGGCACTTGCACCACATTTTTGGTGGTGCAGATGGCTGCGCCTAAATCTAGTCATGGTTCCTGGGTTTAAGCGCTATTCTATAAACCATGCCTAAATTTAGGCACAGCTTACATAATAGCGCTTTTTCACTGATGATTTTTGGAGTGTCATATATAGAATTTTGCCCTTTTTGTGCACTCAATCTCTAGAGTCTAGGTTTCTACGGTTCTTCTATGGTTTCACTACCATCTTTACAGAGAAAAAAATCTGCGTTTGCTGTGTTCTTAACCACCCTTCTGAAACAACAAAGCATAGTACTCTTATCAAAGACTGCCAATAGGTCCTGATATCCGAAGATGTGATATTTAGAGATATTAGTGGTCTGTTTTGGAGAAGTACATTTTGTCTTTAGCAAATGTAAACATTTTGTAAAAACTAATGTATAAATACAGCAATATTGTCCCTAAAGTTAATACAAGGTTTGTAATGCAATGAGCTATTCTTTTTTACATGAACTTGGCATACAGTGCACGATATATAATAGAACGCAAGAGAGAAAGAGAGATGGGCAATTGCACGTGGGGTGGGGGGAACGTGTTAATGTTGCCTGAAGGCTGGGTGAAATAACCAGGTTTTTACTGCGCTCTTGAATTTGCTAATCTTCCAAGAGAATAAATTCAGAACACAGTAATTGCCATGCGACCTCTCACAACATTCGCTGCAATGCTAAGAATGATGGGTTTTTTTCCTAATCAAGTGAAATTCTCATTTTCTTTTTCAGAATGCAGAAGCAAGTTATGACTTCAGCAGCAATGATCCTTACCCATATCCTCGATATACAGATGACTGGTTTAACAGGTAAAAATAAGCTGAAATGAAAATTCATTTTGTCTGGCAGGGAAATCCTTAAAGTTGACATATTGCACAATGCAACATATATTTCTTAAGTGGATCGTTTCATTTTTCAGCCGAGGATCTGCTGATTTACAGTCACAGACATACTGAACCACCCTGAGATATCTGCTGTTTCCTACACAGCATTCCATTGGGTTCATTCTGGAACATTCTGATTTACTAAGTGACAGACTGCTTGCAAAATAATTGTTATTCCAGCACAAATTGCCTAAACTAAAATGTTTGTGCGAGTGTTGTTGCAAACTTTAAAAAGCAATCTTGATGCTTTCATTCAAACACGCATTCTAGTGTAATTTATATTTATATCGTCTAATGCTTGTTTGAATCATTTTCAGTGTAGCCTAAAAATTGCTGTGTGGAGGCCGGGATATTTCACACAGTGGAAGTCGTCACAGATAAAAATAAAGACAATGAATCCCACTATGACACGGAAAGCACATCTTTTATTCATGAAGGAACATTTTAGACAGTATGTGGAGAGAGAAATTCATACATCCGAGCCATGTTATTTTAGAAGCTCTACCAAGTGTCCACGTAGAATCTCTTGTAGAACAAAGTGCAGGACTGATTCTGCAGTCTCCAAGTTCAGTGGGAGCAGTGATTTCAAAAAGCCGCACATGGGGGAAAAGATATGTAGCACTACTCTGCTGCTACTGATATCAGCTATGCCTTCTCCCCTGACAGCACCAACCCACCATCCAATGACCCTCAGCATAACAATGCCATCTAATCCTACATTCTGTTATGACTTTGCCATCCAGTTTTCTTCCCCACACCCCCCGGTGAGGGACCTGCTTTCTGATCCCCTCAAACAAAGATCCTCCCCCCTCCCTCAATCCCATCCCCAGCTCTTAAGAAGGATTTCAGGTGTCCATATGGAACAAAATTGAGGCTCAGTTGATTCTACTCTATTGCAGAATTCAAAATGGCACCCATGACCCTAATAGTTGAATTAATGCTAGGGCTCAGGCTGCCTTAAGAGACCACAATGGCAGCTTGACTGATAATTTGGACCATTTTGAAACTAGGACTGGGACAGAATAGGAGTGACTAGGTGCTTGTTCCTGCTCCCCACTAGACACTAGGGTCTCCTAGTAAGATGACTGAGAGTGGGGTGTACAGGTTACTGAAGGGAGGTCAAGAATCAGAAGGCATTTGTCATGTTAGAAAGTAATCAAAAAGAGTAAGGGGTATTGGAAAGGGCAATTTTCATTGGCATTTGTATCTGTTCCATAGGAAGCTTTAATTGTGTGCCTGGGGGCATGTGTAAATGCCAATGATGATATTTTATCATATCCATTTGTATTTTCTTTGTAGAATGGGGAATACATCTCAGTATGTTTGGTCTACCCTAACCACTCCCCTTGTATTTAGATGTAGTGAGATTCTCCACATGTACCTAGAACTGTTCTAAAATGGCTCTTACTTATGTATGTCAGTCTAAACATGTAAACTGTCATTTACACATGGGGATGCCTCTAAAATAAGAGCCTATATTGTATAAACGGTGCCTTAACTTAGGCACTGGTAGGTGCCCTACCGGTGCCTAAGTTAAGAGGGAAACACCATTTAAAATGGTACTTTAAAAAAATTCAAGGCGCCTACTAGCACCTAATGCCACTGTAGATGTGGCTAATGCTGGAAGTGGTTTTAGGTGCTGGTAGGCACCTGCAGAGGTATGATTCACCTCAAAGGTAGGGGCCAGAAATGTACCTCTTGAAAATCCTGGCCTACATTTCTGGCACCTACCTTTGCCAGAGGTGCGATTCTCTAAATGGCGCCATCACGTAATTGGCACACGATCTGCGGACACTTAAGGTGGCCACTGACAAGGATGACATTTAGAGAATCTAGAGCTAAATGCCTCAATCTGTACAGATACTATTTTGGACAACCACCACAATCTCTCAGGATCCACTCTGCCTATCTCTTATTTACTGTTCTCTACTTTTTGCCTCCTCAGTGATGAAGCAGGGAATATAGAGTTCCTATTGATACAATCTTCCACCATGAAAAGGTCACTAAGGGGTTAATAAAGCCTTTTTTTTTTTTTTTTCCTTTGGTGAAAGAAAAGTATAACTACACTACAGAACATTCTTTGAAGTAGATAAAGCAACAGCACAAAAACTTAACAACTTTCCTTAACACTGAACCAGAAATGAACATTCTAACAAAATATCTCTAAGCTATGCATTGAGGGGTAAATTCTCTATAATGCATCTAAACATAGGCGTACTTTAGACGTCCCGATTAATTGAATAATTACGGAGTTAAGGGTCTTAATAACTGTTAATTGAGAGTTAGACGTAGCTAGACGTTACCTAGACGTCTATGTAAAGGATACTGCCATCTACATATGTGGATGTGGGCGTAACATGGGCGTGGTTATGGGCAGGCATTTCTTAGAGGTACTCTTTAATATATAAAAATAAAAAAAGAACATCATAGGGACGTCTATGTGGCATCTACGTACGGCCATGTAGAGACGTCTAGATGACGTTTCAGAAAGCCGCGTCTAACCTGCGCTCAGCGTCTATACAGACGTCTAGAAGACGTTTAAGTATTTCTAATTGATACTTGCGCTTTCTGGACGTCTAAAGCACGCCTAGGTTTAGACGTATTATAGAGAATTTACCCCTGAGGGTATAGAGTAGCAGTGGTGGAGTCTATTTGCTCAATAATATCAATCTCATCTGGTTCAACAGTATCCTTCAAATCTTTAACAACTTATAATTGAGTAGTGGCCTTTCCTGTCTTTGTTTCTAGCTTTTTGATCTCCGTAATCAGTTCCAGAAAAAGCTATAAGGCAATAACAGTAATCTCGAAGAACTACTTTTGCTCCTGAAGCTTCTCCTAGGGCAGGGGTGTCCAATGTCGGTCCTCGAGGGCCGCAATCCAGTCGGGTTTTCAGGATTTCCCCAATGAATATGTATGAGATCTATTAGCATACAATGAAAGCAGTGCATGCAAATCCTGAAAACCCGACTGGATTGCGGCCCTCGAGGACCGACATTGGACACCCCTGTCCTAGGGCCAATTCTAGCAGGAAAAGCTACAGTGATAGCATAATGTGCTTTTTACTTCATTACATCTTTGGATAGTAAACACACAGCATAGGCCAGGGGTAGGCAATTCCGGTCCTCGAGAGCCACAGGCAGGTCAGGTTTTCAAGAGTGGCGCCTGGGACATAGGCTCCATTAGGCACTGTTTATAGAATGTGGCCCAAAGTGCTTGGATATGAAGGGGTTGATTTGAAAGCAATTTAAATGGTCAGGAGAAGCTGCTGATTACTTAAATCGCTTGTGTAGGGCTATCTGCTGATATTCAATGGCACTTAACTGGTCACTGCTGCTAAATCACAGCACTGAGGGGTTGATTCTATAGACGATGTCAATCACACATAGGCATCTTTTACAGAATTGTGGCTAGCAGTGCCTATGTTAAAAATTAGGTGCCTGAAATATAGGCCAGGATTTTAAAGGCCTACATTTCAGGCACCTAAGTTTTTTGAAAATGGTACATAGCAGCGCTTAAGTCATGCTCCGCGCATAAAAGTACCCACTTAGGCATTAGGTGCCACTAAGTGCTATGTGATAGGCGCCTACCTACATTATACTGAAAACTTCACTTTTTCCCTAAAAAAGAGAGAAAAAATTAAGTTTCCAGTAAATGAGGGGGGTTACAACCCCCTAAACCCCTCACAACACCGGCGCGATCTCTGTTAAGTAAAGTGTGGGGGGGTTCCCCACCAACACCCCCCGTCGGAGCCCCTTAAAATACTGTTTTTCTTTGTCGCGTTTCCGCCTTGCGCTCAGTTGTCTGCGCTGGGTTGTCGTCGCGCGCTTTTGACTATGAACCAACTTATGGCGCCATTTACAAAATATGACTATGTCCCTAACTGCCGATGGGCGAAAATATTTACACCAGCAATTGAACTGGAGTATTTGTCTGTAAAGTTAGGCACATAACTGCAGACTTATGCTAGTATTCTATAATGGCAATTATGTATACAATCACCAATATAGAATTTGTGCTTAGCATGAATCATCTTGGTGCCTAACTTTAGGTGACCTTTTGAGAATTATCTTCATTGTAGCTTCCTGAGTTTCCCAGAGAGTGCACATAACATCGTCATTATGCAGATAATGTTGCTGGTGATAGTTACAGTACGTATATCCAGATATTCAATGCCAGTCACTAGCTGGAAACTGCTCCTAAATTGATTTTTTTTTTTACCTGAGGTACCTGGCTTTTTAAAAAATACCAGGAACAATAGCTGAATATTAATATTATAGTCCTCTGAAGATAAGGAAATGTCTAATTTACCTGAAAGTATCTTTCCTTGATTTACAACAGGAAAAGTGTCATCCAATTCTAATCTCTGTCATATAGGGCTCCTTTTACTAAGGAGCGCTAGCATTTTTAGCGCACGCAGCTTTATAGTGCACACTAAACCCGCACTACGCTTCTAGAACTAACGCCAGATCAATGCCAATCAAGTCTAGCGTGCATGGCAATTTAGCGCATGTTAAGGTCCTAACGCACCTTTGTAAAAGGAGCCCATAATGACTTTGGTTTGTTTATGTATATTAAAGTTTGATATACCGCCAAAGCTTATGACAGTTTTTAGCAGTTTACATTAAAATCAAAGTTTGAATTTAAGTTTTAAGAAAAGAACTCCATTGTATGTTAGTCTCATGTCTGCCTTCAACAAAATACCACCCACTCTCCCAAAACATTACTGCAGGGGTGTTCAATGTCGGTCCTCGAGGGCCACAGTCCAGTCGGGTTTTCATGATTTCCTCAATGAATATGCATGAGATCTATTTGCATGCACTGCTTTCAATACATATTCATTGGGGGAATCCTGAAAACCCGACTGGACTGTGGCCCTCGAGGACCGACATTGGACACCCCTGCATTACTGCTTAGGAACTGCAGTTAATGCATATTGAAAATTGACATTAACTTGTTTTAAGTTCAAAATGTAGCAGCTAGGGCAGTTATGAAGAAAAAGAGTAAAGCTAGCGCTAGACCACTACTGAAAGAGGTTCATTAGCTTTTATTAGAGAAGGAAACATTTTTTTTTTTTTAAATGCTGCTATTAACCTTTAGGGTCTTGCAAAACTGGAGGCCATTAGTTATATCAACAGTAAGTGCCTGCCAGAGCTTTACACTCTTCACAAAGTACTTTACTGTGGGTCCTTTCTCTTAAAGAGATTTGTTTAATGCAATGGTAGAAAAAGGCTTCTAGGATTATTGTAAGCAGAATTTTGGAATAAACTACCAATTGAACTTGGGGAATCAATACGGTTTCTGGAAAAGTTTCACAAATTTTCTGTTTCCATCTGATTGAATAATATTGTTATTAATTATTTTCTTTTAATATTGTTGCTGTGTTATGTACACACCATCTTGACCTTTGAGGATTCAAAGAGGCTTTATTAATTTTTTTTATAAATAAATACATGCAAAACCTTCTCGTGCTCTATTAAATAGAACCGAATATGCGTTGCCTGCGGATGGTATTTCCACCATGTTCTTATGACAATTATCACTATTGGAGATTTTGAGGGCGTCTGGGGGCCCTTTTACTAATCTGCAGTAAAAGTGGGCTTAGTACGTCCTTACATGGGCCATTCCTGCGTCCTAAGCCAATTTGTACCGCAGGGATAAAATGGACGATTTTTCTATTTCTAGTATTAATGATCATGCGCTAATTTCCCCATTAGTGCATGGCCATTAGCATGTGAGCCCATGCCGCCACCTATTTTGTAGGCGGTAAGGGCTCATGCGCTAATCAGGTACTAATCGGTTAGCGTGCGACAATGTAGCTACGCGTAGAACACACCTGCTCTCTGCCCCAAACCTGCCCCCAGTGCTAAAAAAATACATTTAATTTTTTAGTCCATGGATAGCCCACGCTAATCCCAAAACTGCCATGAGATGCCCTGAATGCATCCCATGGTAAAGCATTTTTTGCTACGGTAATCACACATTACTGCTTACTGCAACTTTGTAAAAGGGCCCCTTTGTTTGATTTTGTAAGAGAATACAGTGCTCCCCCACGAATTCGCTGTCAGTGATCCACGGTCCCGGTCATTCGCGGTATTTTCTGACCGCAAATGACTGGGCAGCCGGAGCGCCGGCGAGTGAAGGAAATCACTCGCGGTATGCTCCTACCGCTTCTTCCTGTACTAAAGTTAGGCCTCACCAGTCAGGAGCTGCTTTGACACGCAGCTCCTGATTGGTGAGGCCCGACTTTAGTACAGGAAGAAGTGGTCGGCGCATACCGTGAGTGATTTTCTTCACTCGCCGGCGCTCCGGCTGCCCTCTCCTGCCTCTATGGCTGCCCTCTCCTGTCTCCCCTGCTAAAAACTGTATTCGCGGTTTTTCAACATTTGCGGGGGTTCCTGGAACGGAACCCCCGTGAATATCGGGGGAGTACTGTAATGCAATCATATAAATGGCTAAATAGAACACTGTTCAGAGGAGGTGCTGTGTTGCTGCCTGTCACTTTCTCCTCAAAAGTTGAAAGCAGGTGTAAACAGACAGGACTGAGCTTTATATATGATGAGTAATAACCCCCATTTCACTCCCTTATATCATAAAGTGTTTGATACGGAACTTTTTTTTCTTTGCTCCTGCAGTCACGGAACGAGGTGTGCAGGAGAAGTATCTGCAGCTGCAAACAATAACATCTGTGGCGTCGGAGTGGCTTATAATTCAAAGGTTGCAGGTACAGTGTCTTTCTTCGGAATATGCGTGACTTCGGCTGGCATTTTGGGCTTGGCTAAACGGTGTGCTATCCTCAGGTCACTGAGATATATGAATGGTGTTTAAAACATCTGTAAAATGATAGTGGCCTTTGCCAATAAAGTTTTTATTGTACCAACTAAGTTATCAAGTTACAAGCTTTATTTTGTCTTGATATGCCGGCCTAGGAGTAACCTTTCAGAGCAGTTTACAGCGGCTAAAAATATCATACAGGGTGCCCACAAAAACACTTCTTGATTTTAAATGGTTACAAAATCAAAACTTATTGGAATATGTTGGGGTATTCCAGGGCTCTGTCCTGGGACCTCTTCTTTTCTCCATCTATACTCATTTCCTTAGTGCTCTGGTCTCCTCCCATGGTTTTCAATATCACCTCTAAGCTGATGACTCCCAGATCAACCTTTTTACTCTAGAAATCTCTATAGGAATCCAGGCCTAAGGCTCAGCCTACCTATCTGTCTTCGCTGCCTGGATATTCCACCACCACTTAAAATTGAACATGACCAGGACTGAGCTACTTATCCTTCCACCTAAACCTACATTTCCTCTCCCCCCTCCCCCCCCCACTCTCCATCTCAGTGGATAACACTTTCATCCTCCTTATCTTGACAGCTTGCAAACTCGGGGTCATCTTTGACTCCTGTCTTTTTCTCTGCACAACTCCCACAGACCCTTACTCTCTGTGTACATTACCAAAACACTTATCCATACCTTTATCACCTCTCACCTAGACTACTGCAACTTGTTTCTCACAGTTCTTCCATGTATAGCAGAATGGAAAATATTATGCACTTATAAGGATGGAGAGTGTGGGGCATATATTTTGCATGAATGCTAAGGAAAGGTTTAAAATTAGGGCTACAAGATATCTAGATTTACCCAGACATTTCCTCCTTTTTAAGGATATGTCCGGGGTCTGGATGGCTTTTCAAAACCCAGCACTTCTTCAAAATCACATCGCGCATGCCTGAGAGCAGGCAGGGGGGGAGGGGGGGAGGAGAGGGTATAACAAGGCAGGGATGGGTTTTCTGCAACTAGTGATTTGCCATCCCTAGGCATTAGGGATGACTGCTGTTTGAAGGTGTGACTCTTGGCTATCCTATCTGCAGTTTCCATGGGGATAGGAGGGTTAACAGAAGACAGACTTGTTGGCTCCAGGAGACCATTGGAAATCTAACAAATGGGTTCCAACAGCTTCTGGAAGCTATATGAGTGAGAAGTCAGTCCCAGTGCTTGAATCGCTGATGGGGGAGGACTAGTTGGAAGTAGCCCTACCTCTAGAGGGGATTTAAGGGTTGGGAGATGGTGGCAAATTTGTCTTTTGGAAATCTCCTCCATCTGATCAGACTCCATCCAACAAGGAGAATTCTTATGCTGGTGTTTTTTTCAGGATCTGGTCAGCACAACTGAATGCTTAAGGGGAGAGTTTGGAATTATACTTTGTTTTACAACGTTTGTGTTTTACTGTTCACAGGAAGAAGTAAAATTGGAGTTTGGACTTTAAACCCTGGTGTGGTCTGCATTATTTGGAAGAATGGAAGGAGTGTCTGGTGCTTGCTTGCTATGAGACTCTAGCTGATAAGTTGGTCCCAGCTCTAGACCTAACAAACAAAAATAACTTTGTGTGCCCCTTCCCAGATACCGGGAACCATCTCTCTCCCCTTCAGTCCATTCAAAATTCTGGTGCACAACTTATGTCCTGCCAAAGTTGCCATGCCCATATCACCCCTCTCCTCAAGTCACTTCTCATCTAATCTAATCTAACATTTATGTGTCACGCACACCTAAACAGGCTCTAGGCGACTTGAGGAAGGAAGGGAAGCAAGGGTAAGTAGGGAGGATGGAGAGGCAGGGGAACAGGGAACGAAGACCCTAGACGTGTTAAGTAAAAGGACAGGTACGTATGGCAATCTCAGAATTAGTTGTCAAAGAGTGAGGTTTTCAGTTTTTTCCAGAATAGGGCATGGTTGGCTTCAGTTCTTATGGTCTCAGCGAGATCATTCCAGATTTTGAACATGGACTTTATTAGCTCTCTATCCATTTCCACATACTATTCAAATTCCTCTTATTGACTTACAAGTGCATTCACTCTGCTGCTTCTCAATAGCTCTCCTCTTTTATCTCTCCCTATACTCCTTCCCAGAAACTCCATTCATCAGGAAAGGTTCTCTTATCTATACCCTTCTCCTCTACTGCCAATTCCAGACTCCATTCATTTTCCCTTGCTGCACCATAGGCCTGAAACAGACTTCCTGAGTCAGTACTTCAAGCTCCGTCCCTGGCAGTATTCCAATCCCAGACTAAAAGCCCACTTTTTTCAAGGCTGCATTTAATTCCTAACCCCCACTCATTTGTATAGTGCCTATACCCGAGAAACTTCATAACCCTTAATTGCCCTGTTTATCTATTTGATTAGATTGTAAGCTCTACCGAGCAGGGACTGACTCTTGAATGTTTTGACGTACAGCGCTGCATACATCTAGCAGCATTGTAGAAATGATAAGTAGTAGTTGTAGTTTGCCTTTACCTCGTTATTGAAATTGTGACAGTATAATAGCACACACACACTGGCAGGACTATAGGTGAATGACTCTTGCTTAGAGGGAACAGTGGTTGTGAGTCTTTATGCTCCCAAAAAAGGAAAGAAACAGGAACAAAATCCTCACTAACACTACTGCAAAGGAGCAAGCTAAGCTTTTATTCCTAATCAGGCTTTGCATTAAGAAGGCAGAGTGCAATGCTGGGCTTTTTTCTTCGGTGTACTTCTCTGCATCTGTGCAGAATAGTTAATAGCTCCATTACCATGGATTTCATTCAATGTGCTGTGTGCTAATGTCTATCTGAGGCTTTCTGCACAGTTAGGGCCAGATTCAGTAAATGGCACTGAAAAATAGGCTCCAGGAAGATCAGTGCTCAGCACTGTTCTGTAAACAGAGGTGCAGTGAGGGTAGGTGGCGCCTGGGGCAGTGGTGTCCTCCTCTCCATTTCCGCCCTCCTTCCACACCACCCCCTGCTCCTTCCGCACCCCCACACCACACTTACGCCCTCTCTTCCCACCCCGGTACCTCTTTAAATCTTCACCAGCGTGAGCAGCTTCTCCGGCCTGCTGCTCGCGCCGGCGTTGGCTTTCCCTCTGATGTCACTTCCTGGCTCCGCGACCTGGAAGTGATTTCAGAGGGAGCCAGGCCAGTGCAAGCAGCAGACCAGAGTAGTTGCTTGTGCTGGCAAAGACTTAAAGAGATACGGGAGGGGTGGGGGATGAAGGAGAATGTGAGCGTGGCATGGGGGCAGAGAGGTGCCAGTGTCCCCACCATGACAGCATTCAGGGTAGTCTGCCCACCCACCCCCCACCCCTTCTACACCACTGTCTGTAAAGGGCACTCCAGAATGACCGTCCTTTACAGAACAGCGACTTGCAGGGATTCCTATCCTAACTTTGGACGCAAGGACTTTTGCCAACTGAAACTTGGTGTATGTTTTTACTTATGTAAACTGTTTAGGTTTTTTTCTTTAAATGGTATAAAAAAGTTTTAAATAAATAAATAAAATCCTGGCATACAAGGTGAGCGTGGATCCAGGAATTCTATAACAACGATCACATCTTTTGAGAATGCCCCTGATCCACCCATGCCCCTCTCATGGCCATGCTCCCCCTTTTGAGTTGTGCTCTCTAGAATCTGGGCATGCAGTCAGATGCGCACGCAACCTCTAATTGGTGCCCATTACATTACATTAGTGATTTTTATTCCGCCATTACCTTGCGGTTCAAGGCGGATTACAGAAGAGGATTTCTGGACAGGTCCAGAGGTGTCGCAGTGTAGAGCGAGTTGTTTCAGAGGATTGAAATGTTTCATTTGGTGTTAGTCTTCATGGATTTCTTGAATAGCAAGGTTTTTATTTCTTTTCTGAAAGTTTTGTAGTCTGGGGTCACGATTAGTAGATTAGAGAGTTGGTGGTCTAGGTTTGCTGCCTGTGTGGCTAGAAGGCCATCGTACAGTTTTTTCCGTTTGATGATTGTTAGTGCCCAATTATTGATTTTAATAAGCTCATTAACCAATTATGTTGGGCATCGGAATCTGAGCAACCTTTTATAGAAGCCAGGGGTTAGCTCATATATATAAATTGTTTCTACATAGGGTACACAGAAATCGGGTATAAAAGGTGAGCTAACCTGTGCACGAAGTTCTATGAACCTTAGCATGCCTACGTAGATCAGCCTGATTATTATCTTCTGTAACGTTGAAGGAGACGGGCAAACATTCCTGCTTCCCACCTCATTTGGCTCCACCATTCAAAATGGCCCCTACCTTTCTTCTTATAGTTCTTTGCCTCTAGGAGCTATACCCAGGGCAGGATTAACCAATAGGCCAAGTAGGCACGTGCCTAGGGCCCAAAATGGTCAGGGGGGCCCGATGAAGGAGGGCATCAACATTGTTTTTTCCAAACAGCGATGGGCCCCTCCAACATCGATCGGCAACGCGGGCCCCCCCCCCCGATTGGCAATGCGGGCCCCACCCCAATCGACAACGCAGCCTCCCCCCCCCCCCATCGACGGAAAGTAAGACAATCAAACAACACGGATAAGAAAGGCAACTGGAAGTGTAATTGTGAAAGTGGTGCTGCTTGCCCAAAGCTTTCCTCTGACGCAGTTTCCTGTTTCCGCCTGGGAGCATGGTGGGGTGGGGTGGGGCAGGGGGCCTTTTGCACTTGTGTGCCTAGGGGCCCTCGATGAATTAATCCTGCCCTGGCTATACCAGTCTGTGCTTTCAACTATCTGCTCTCTGATTTGAAGGTAATACAGTATCATCATGCTGTTTTCCTTCTTCCTTTTCAGAGAAGGGCTTAGCACTCAAACTTTCTTGCAAGAGTTCTGCACTACCACCTACAGGCAAAACCTGATTACACTTCTCCCTCCGAATCCGCAGTTTCAGCATCTGCGGATTCAGTTAATCGTGATTTTTAAGCAAAAAAACATTTTAATTTTTCGGGCTATTTTAAGCCCTGTAAGCCCCCCCGCCCCTTAAGCCTTACCTGGTTATATAGCGGGTTTTCGGGGCAGGAGCGATCTTCCCACGCTCCTGTCCCGTGCAGATCACTTTTAAGAAATGGCTGCCTTGAGCTCCTGTAGTCTCTCGAAACTACGACAGGAGCTCAAGGCAGCCATTTCCTATGAGTGATCTGCATGGGCAGGAGCGTGGGAAGATCGCTCATAAGAACATAAGAAACGCCTTCACCGGATCAGACCGAGGTCCATCTAGGCCGGTGCTCCGCACACGCGGCGGCCCATTTAGGTACTCCTTTTTGGAGACCCGACGTTACCGTATCCTTCAATATGATATGCAAGAAGGTGTGCATCCAACTTGCGTTTGAATCCCTGAAAACCTGCTAGACCACCAGGTAAGACTTAAGGGGGGGCTTTCAGGGCTTAAAATAGCCGGGGGGAAGCGGGGATTAGGGGCAGAACCAGCCCAAATATTATTCACGGTTTTTATTATTCGTGGGCTGGCTCTGCCCCTAACCCCCGTGGATATGGAGGGAGAAGTGTACTGAACATTCATGTAAATAAATAGATAAAAAATAAAAAGAAAGATATAATGATAACTTTTTCGTTGGACTGACAATACTTTTTTTGACTAGTTTTCCAAAATTAGAAAATAAAATTTTGTGAATTGTGCAAAAAATATAACATTTTCTGTGGTGTGTTTAATGTCCTGCTCATGTTTGTTCATATTTATAGGCATTCGGATGTTGGACCAACCATTTATGACAGACGTCATAGAGGCTTCCTCCATTAGTCATATGCCGCAAATAATAGATATATACAGCGCCAGCTGGGGACCAACTGATGATGGTAAAACAGTAGATGGGCCTAGAGAATTAACACTGCAAGCTATGGCAGATGGTGTCAATAAGGTAATCATTTTATTAAACCAATTTGGATATTGTATCATTCATACTTTAAGCTTTCTCATAAGTTGATAGTTTCTGCAGATAAAGAAATAACATTAACATTTCTAATCTCAATGCACAAATATTCAGCTAATGTTCTTCAGTATATCTTTATTCCAGGACTCCACAAAATATGTCCTCCCTTGCATTTTTTAAATACAATGCTCAGTGAACATGCGCTGATTCAAAGGAAAGGGGTACTGACTGAAAAGGGGAGTGAAGTAGGGGGATAAAGTGTAGTTTGGAGTGGATTGGGGCAGTGCTGAAAGTGCTTTGTTTAGCAATGAAATTCAGACAAGGATCAAATAACATGCATTTAAGTACAAATAAAAGGCATGTGGTTAAGATAGCTGTTGAAAGTTAGATTTCTAGCAATGACACTTGTATGGATATCACTGCTGACAATTCATACTTTAAATAGATACTGTATCCTTTTAAATGGATGCAATCAGCCTGAAATTGATAATTTATGCTTTTAATTTGCTTCATTTTTTTTCCTTACTGCCAGCCACCCCTTTATTAGTTATATCACTGCTGCATCATGCTGCATTTTTGTCCAAGAATCAAATCAAACTCAAACCTGTCAAGTAGAAAGGGTTGGGCCAATGTGCCTAAGGCCCCGCCCACAGGAGGGGCCTAAGACTCCCTGGCCTATTCTGGTTGGCCCAGGGCTCCCTCCTGGCCTGATCAGGGGGTGCTGTGGGGCAAGAGGGCTTGGGCTCCCTCTTGCCCAGATGTTGTCAGGGAACATCGGGTGCCGCAGGGCAAGAGGGCTTGGGCTCCCTCTTGCCCCAAACCTAATCATGGGGGGTGGTTGGTGCTGCGGGGCAAGAGGGCTTGGGCTCCCTCTTGCCCCAAACCTAATCGTGGGGGGTGGTTGGTGCTGCGGGGCAAGAGGGTTCCCTCTTGCCCCGATGTTGTTGGGGGGGGGGTGCCGTGGGTGCCCGGGGCAGGAGGGCTTGGGTTCCCTCCTGCCCGACCGTAATCGGGGGGGGGGGGGTTAGGGATCGCGGGGCAGGAGGGCTTGGGTTCCCTCCTGCCCCGATGTCGTGAGGGGGGGGGGGTTGGTGTGGATTCTGTAACCGGTGTTGTTTTTGACAGACACCGCTTACAGAATCCAGCTTTTAGGTGAAGGACTGGCTCCTCCTTCGCCTAAAAGCCCTTGTGTTGGACGTTTGGGGCTTAGGTGTTTTTTTGGTTCATTATGGGTATAAGTGTAGACGAAGTGGTAGTCTGGGCGTTTAAACAACTGAATGTAGAGGCAGGCCATTATAAAAAAAAACCTCCTTTTGGACGTTTTTTTTTTGGTTATGGACATTTTCCCTGCTTCTGCTTTCAACGTTTAAGGCCTTAGGCCAAAAGGGGACTTAGACGTTTTTTTTTATTATGCCCCTCCACGGAACTGTGCAGTCAATATACAGGACATTGTCAGAAGAATTTATAGCTTAATTAAAAAGGCGTATTGCTAGACTAGATTACAAATATGAATAGTATGAGAAAATAGAATACTAAACACTGCAGTAGCAAAAGACAATGTAAACTGTAATGTCAATATCTGTCCAATAAAAATAAATTACAAACATGTGCAAAGAAATCAGCATTACCGTTGTGTTTGCATTCAAGTGAGATATGGACCTTTTAACTAAAGCATTTATACCAGCCAACAGCTCCATTCGGACTACGGCTAGCACTAAATTGCCCTATACTACACCGAAGCACAAATCTTACTGCCAGAAGTATTTATAATCCACTGGTAAAATAATGAATCACAGCTAAACTCGTGCCCTGCTTAAAAAGAGCTGGGTCTGATGCCAATGCTATATATATCGCTGTCGTCAGTCGTGCTAATTGGAAATCGGTAGTAAAGTAGTCCGTCCACGCCCCCGCCTCCTACTGACAGAACAACCAGATAGGATGCCTGCATTGCAGTTTTCAAACTTTTTGAGGAAAGTAAAACATTTGAAAAATTTTATTAAACAAATTGGGCCAGTATCCAAATATGTTTAGTAGAAGCCACAAAACATGTGCTCTTTTTAAAGCATTAACAGTTGCCATGCCTGGGCACCAACATGGAACATCTGGGTCTGAGCAGACATACGCTGGCCACCAGGATTTATGCAGGTCCCAACCGATATTCAGCTAGGTCCTGCGTGAAGGTATCTCCACTTCTAGGGCCCTCCTTCTTGAAGCAATAGATCCTCTCCCTCCTTCCCAGTTCCCTTAAACATCAATAGGCTGCCTCCTGAAGTCCCCTCCCCAACTCCTGTAGACCCCTCAATATCATACCCATTTTAACCTTCCCTGGTGGTCTAGCAGAGTTTCTTGGGGGGAGGGGGGAGAGCAATCTGCAGCAGTCCTGCAGCCTCAAAATGACTGTTGTGACTCTATTGGCCGTCTTGCTACAGCTGATATTCAGACTTTGCACCTGCATAGCTAGGCAGAGAGATTTAGGACTGTTTTTCCTGTAATCCTATCGCCCTGCTTAAGCCTGTAGATACCAACACAGAATAACAATAACAACAGTTAGGGCTCCTTTTACTAAGGTGCGCTAGGTTTTTAGCGCATGCAGGGTTTTAGCACGCGCTAAACCCGCGCTACGCTTCTAGAGCTAACGCCAGCTCAATGCGTGTGGCAATTCAGCGTACGCTATTCCACGCGTTAAAGCCCTAACACACCTTTGTAAAAGGAGCCCTTAGTGTACCTGGATTCAAAAAGGTTAGAACAAGTGCCTGGAGGAAATGTTTGTAATCTGCTATTAAGATAGACATGGAGAAAGCTACTACTTACATAGAAGCTTGATACTCTTTGGGATTCTGTCAGGTACTTGTGACCTGGATTGGCCACTGTTGGAAGCAGAATACCTAGGCTAGTTAGACCTTTGGTCTGGCTCAGTATAGCAATTATATAGTTCTTAGAAATATTGCTGCAATGGGGGGGAAAAAAAAATCAAAGCATACCTTTAATTGCACAATTAAAATTTTAATCAGATAACTAGCAGATCTATCTTTGGCTGCTATAACTTAGCCAGTCAGCCAATGAATATCAGCTTAACCAGCTATGTTTCTAGCAATCGAAAAGAATCCAAAAGTTCAATGCCAGTAAACCGGAGAAGGCCCAGCATTGAAATTTTGAGTTTGCTGCCTCCTGTAGCCTGATATTGGGCCCTTTAGAATACATCTGCAAACAATAAAAACAAGCTGCAAATGCATAAATACAGCGAGAAATACAAAGAGGAATTTTTGATAGGATGTTTAAGTCTGATTTTGGACATTTCCCGCAAAAAATCCAACGTCAGGGTTGGAAAATGACCATTTTCGAAACCAGCAAAACTGCTAGATGTCCAGGTTTTTTTTTTTGGGGGGGGGGGGTTTGGGTTTTGTTTTGTTTTTTTATTCATTTTCAAAATTACATTAAATGTATATATATATTCAATCACATTAACAATAAATATATCATTTTACATTCTGTCATTTGTACAGTACATAAATTTTTATCCCTCCCCCTTCCCACCCCTTCCTACCATATATTCCATAATCATATAAAAAAATTTCAGGATGTGTGGAAACCATTAGCAGAATTTTGTAAGGATTAGTTGAAAATGTTTCCCTTTAATGTATCAATTAATTTGGGTAGGGTGAGGGATATTTTATTTATATGTTTTTTTTTTTTAATTGCCTATTTAGATGTCTTAGCCAACAAGACACGCAGGCTTAGGACATTTAACTTTGTTTGTCGTTTTCAAGGTTACACTGTTTAACTTGCTTTTTACTAAACTTTTCAAACCACCCTTGCAGCACTAAGCCAGCTAAGCGCTAACATCCAGCGCAAGACGGCCAATGAATATTAGCATTTAGCAGCTAGCAAATAGGTGGCTATGTCACAAAATTTAAAGTGCTAGATGGCTATGTTTAGCGGCCAAATGAGACCCCTTAAATAGCTGGCCTATCTTTGGCCACTATAAACTTAGCCGACCAGCTCTGAATATTGACTTAGCTGACTAACCCCTTCCTTTCCAAAGCCGGGCTAGCATTTTTAGCGCTGGCAGGAGCGGTAAGAGCTCGGGTGCTCATAGAAATTCTATGAGCGTCGGAGCTGTCATCACGGCAGCCTGTGCTATAAATGCTAGCGCGGTTTTGATAAAAGAGGGGGTAAATGCCAAAAATAAACCGGATATTCAATGTCGCTTACCGGAAATGGCCCGGCATTGAATATTTGGGCTCAGCACCAACTGTGAGAGTCAAGCCAACTAACTCCCATGATCTGAATGTCGGAACCCTATTCTGCAAATCACTAAGGGGCCCTTTAACTAAGCTGTATTAAATGCCAATGTATGCTTTACACCAGAAAAAAGGCTTATTACAAAGCACATTATTACTACTATATATTTCTATAGTGCTTCTAGATGTATGCAGCACTGTACACATTATATGCAAGTACATTCTCTGTCCCTAGTTGGCTCAGAATCTAAATTTTTTTTATCTGAGGCAATAAGAGTTAAGTGACTTGCCCAGGGTTACAAAGAGCTGCAGTGAGACTTGAACCCAGTTCCCCAGGATCTCAGTCTGCTACTCAAATCCTTTTTAAAAAGAGTTGTTACATCGACTATTTTGTAATCACCAGGTATCATCGATGATTGTAATGATAGGTTACTAATGATCAACAGTTTTAAATTCTTTCTTTGTGTTGTATATCATCCAGTCTAGGGGCTAGATTCACCAAGGCCATGGATCGGATCCAATCCATGAGCGGCAAGGGGGGCTGATTCACGAAGCACCCTCATGCAAATGAAGGCATTTGGAATCGCGCCCACAACCGACCACCCGGGAAGGCGATCGGGGCAGAGTGCTGGATCGGGGCAGAGTGCTGGAAAGTCAGGGGGGAGAGAGCAGGAGAGTCGGGGAAGAAGCAGGGTGGCGATCGGGGCAGAGAGCTGGAAAGTCGGGGGGAGAGAGCAGTAGAGTCGGGGCAGAAGCAGGGTGGCGATCGGGGCAGAGAGCTGGAAAGTTGGGGGGAGAGAGCAGGAGAGTCGGGGCAGAAGCAGGGTGGCGATCGGGGCAGAGAGCTGGAAAGTCGGGGGGAGAGAGCAGGAGACTCGGGGCAGACAGAGCTGCAAAGTTGGGGGGAGAGAGCAGGAGAGTCGGGGCAGAAGCAGGGTGGCGATCAGGGCAGAGAACTGGAAATTCGGGGAGAGAGAGCAGGAGAGTCAGGGCATAGAGCAGGTCATGAAGTCGGAAAGACATGAGCAACTGGTCCCCAGCAGTTGCTTGTTTTGGGATCAGCCAGCCCAGTTGGCGTGCCTCATTTTTTTTTAGTAAATTGCTGCCTGCCTATATTTGCATGCCATTCCCCCTCATTTGCATGCACAGATCGAAGGATGATCGGGCAGAGGTTAGTGAATCAGGTCGGAGGAAAATCGGGTCGCAAAGGGGTCGCTAAGTGGTCAGGACTTGATTAGTGGGCTTAGTGAATCTAGCCCCAGGTGATTTACTGCTCATTATTGTGTTAGTTATACTTATTACATCTTCCAGGTTCACCAAGATTTATTTCAGTTGTTATATTTTCACACTTAAATACCATTTCTGGTATACATAGATAGTTTCTTTACATCCTCCTTAGTAAAGGCTGAAGCAAAAAATATATAGAGGCCCTTTCACTAAGCCACATTAAAAGTAATTGGCACTGTTTTTACGCACTGAGGCCTCTTTTTATTGTGGCTCTAAGATGGCAGATGGTGCCATTTTCTTATTAATGGCCACGCACAAATTGAAAAATTAACACATTGGACATTAGTGTGTGAGCTTTGAATGCCACTTATATAGTAGCTATTAAGTCCCGGATTCTGTAACCAGTGCCGTGTCAGCAGCCACCTTAAAAGCAACTGCCAATCGTGTATCAATCAGACGATGGTGCCGGGTGCAGAATTGTGCCTCTAGCAAAGGTAGGCACTGGAAATGTAGGCCAGGATTTTCCTGACCTACATTTCCGGTGCCTACCTATGATGTGAATCACACCTCTGTAGGTGCTTTAGGCCCTCTAATACCACTTCCAGGGTTAGCCACGCCCACAGTGGCATTAGGCAGCTTAAAGCACCTACAGGGCTGATTTTTTAGGCACCGGTAGGCACCTTGAAACTCAGTTAAAAATGCTATTTCAATGGCAATTTTTTTTCTTCTGAGTTTGGATGCCTACCGATGCCTAAAAGCAGCACCATTTAGAGAATCCTGCACTAATTGGTCAGTGTGTGCCAATGCTCACATGCTAACCAATTAGTGCAAGACATGTCTACTTTCTGCCCCCAAACACACCCCTCACACTAAGGAATAAAATGTATTTTTTTAGCGCATAGGTGTTATCTGCCAAGCCCTCAGTTAGTGGCTACTGAGCATGGCCCACTAGAACTGTTTTTAAGCAATGGTAAGCATAGTAACATAGTAGATGACGGCAGATAAAGACCCGAATGGTCCATCCAGTCTGCCCAACCTGATTCAATTTAAATTTTTTAATTTTTTCTTCTTAGCTATTTCTGGGCAAGAATCCAAAGCTTTACCCGGTACTGTGCTTGGGTTCCAACTGCCGAAATCTCTGTTAAGACTTACTCCAGCCCATTTATACCCTCCCAGCCATTGAAGCCCTCCCCAGCCCATCCTCCACCAAACGGCCATATACTGACACAAACCGTTCAAGTCTGCCCAGTACTAGCCTTAGTTCAATATTTAATCTTATTTTTTGATTCTAGACTCTTTGTGTTCATCCCACGCTTCTTTGAACTCAGTCACAGTTTTACTCTCCACCACCTCTCTCGGGAGCGCATTCCAGGCATCCACCACCCTCTCCGTAAAGTAGAATTTCCTAACATTGTTCTTGAATCTACCACCCCTCAACCTCAAATTATGTCCTCTGGTTTTACCATTTTCCTTTCTCTGAAAAAGATTTTGTTCTACGTTAATACCCTTCAAGTATTTGAAAGTCTGAATCATATCTCCCCTGTCTCTCCTTTCCTCTAGGGTATACATATTCAGGGCTTCCAGTCTCTCCTCATACGTCTTCTGGCGCAAGCCTCCTATCATTTTCGTCGCCCTCCTCTAGACCGCCTCAAGTCTTCTTACGTCCTTCGCCAGATACAGTCTCCAAAATTGAACACAATATTCCAAGTGGGGCCTTACCAATGACCAGTACAGGGGCATCAACACCTTCTTCCTTCTACTGACTACGCCTCTCTTTATACAGCCCAGCATCCTTCTGGCAGCAGCCACTGCCTTGTCACACTGTTTTTTCACCTTTAGATCTTCGGACACTATCACCCCAAGGTCCCTCTCCCCGTCCGTGCATATCAGCTTCTCTCCTCCCAGCATATACGGTTCCTTCCTATTATTAATCCCCAAATGCATTACTCTGCATTTCTTTGCATTGAATTTTAGTTGCCAGACATTAGACCATTCCTCTAACTTTTGCAGATCCTCTCATCTTTTCCACTCCCTCTTCGGTGTCTACTCTGTTACAAATCTTGGTATCATCTGCAAAAAGGCACACTTTTCCTTCTATCCCTTCAGCAATGTCACTCACAATCATATTGAACAGGATTGGCCCCAGCACTGATCCCTGAGGGACTCCACTACTCACCTTTCCTTCCTTCGAACGACTTCCATTAACCACCACCCTTTGACTTCTGTCCGACAGCCAGTTTCTGACCCAGTTCACCACTTTGGGTCCTAACTTCAAGCCCTTCAAGCCCTCCTATGAGGAACTGTATCAAAGGCTTTGCTGAAATCCAAGTAAATTACATCTAGCATATGTCCTCGATCCAACTCTCTAGTCACCCAATCAAAAAATTCAATCAGGTTCGTTTGGCACGATTTACCTTTTGTAAAACCATGTTGCCTCGGATCCTGTAACCCATTAGATTCAAGGAAGTACACAATCCTTTCTTTCAGCAAAACTTCCATTATTTTTCCAACAACTGAAGTGAGGCTCACCGGCCTGTAGTTTCCTGCTTCATCCCTGTGACCACTTTTATGAATAGGGACCACATCCGCTCTCCTCCAATCCCCAGGAATCACTCCCGTCTCCAGAGATTTGTTGAATAAGTCTTTAATAGGACTCGCCAGAACCTCTCTGAGCTCCCTTAGTATCCTGGGATGGATCCCGTCTGGTCCCATCGCTTTGTCCACCTTCAGTTTTTCAAGTTGCTCATAAACACCCTCCTCCGTGAACGGCGCAGAATCTACTCCATCTTCCCGTGTAACTTTGCTAGACAATCTCGGTCCTTCTCCAGGATTTTCTTCTGTGAACACAGAACAGAAGTATTTGTTTAGCACATTCGCTTTCTCCACATCACTTTCCACATATTGGTTCCCAGCATCTTTTAGCCTAGCAATTCCTTTTTTCATCTTCCTCCTTTCACTAATATATCTGAAAAAATTTTTATCTCCCTTTTTTACATTTTTAGCCATTTGTTCTTCCGCCTGTGCTTTCGCCAGACGTATCTCTCTCTCTTGGCTTCTTTCAGTTTCACCCTGTAGTCCTTTCTGCTCTCCTCGTCTTGTTTTTTTTTATATTTTACGAACGCCAACTCTTTCGCCTTTATTTTCTCAGCCACTAGGTTGGAGAACCATATCGGCTTCCTTTTTCTCTTGTTTTTATTGATTTTCTTCACATAAAGGTCCGTAGCTATTTTTATCGCTCCTTTCAGCTTAGACCACTGTCTTTCCACTTCTCTTATGTCCTCCCATCCTAACAGCTCTTTCTTCAGGTACTCTCCCATAGCATTAAAGTCCGTACGTTTGAAATCTAGGACTTTAAGTATCGTGCGGCCGCTCTCCACTTTAGCCGTTATATCAAACCAAACCGTTTGATGATCGCTACTACCCAGGTGAGCACCCACTCGAACATTAGAGATACTCTCTCCATTTGTGAGGACCAGATCCAATATCGCTTTTTCCCTTGTGGGTTCCGTCACCATTTGTCTGAGCAGAGCCTCTTAAAAGGCATCCACAATCTCCCTTTCCGATTCCGCAGACGGAACATTCCAGTCCGCATCCGGCAGGTTGAAATCTCCCAACAGCAGAACCTCCTCTTTCCTTCCAAACTTTTGGATATCCACAATCAGATCCTTATCAATTTGGTGCGATTGAGTCGGAGGTCTGTAGACTACACCCACGTAGATAGAAGTTCCATCTTCTCTTTTCAGAGCAATCCATAACGCTTCTTCCTCTCCCCAGGTCCCTTGCATTTCGGTCGCTTGGATATTGATCTTTACATAGAGAGCTACTCCTCCACCTTTATGACTATCTCTGTCCTTCCTAAAAAGATTATATCCCGGTATGTTTGCATCCCATCCATGTGATTCACTGAACCATGTCTCTGTGATAGCGACAATATCTAGATCTGCCTCTAACAGATCTAGATATAGTAAAAAGGCCCCTTAGTATTTCTACTATGTTATTGACATCCCTGAGTTATTCTTTTAGTTCTTTATGATCTAATAGTTCTACAGATATCCTCACAGACTTTCTGCTTCTAATGTATTATTTTTAAAAAGATGTTATTATGAATTTTTGGCTCTACAGCAGACCACATTTCAAATCTCTTTTAGCTTTCCTTAATAATGTTTTGAATCTAACTTGCTAGTGTTGTTTTCTTAATTCACATCCTTTTTACACTTTTTGAAAGATATTTTTTAACTCTAATGGCCTATTTCACCTCACTTTTTAACTATACCAGCTGTCGTTTGGCCTTCCTTTCACTTTTTTAATATGTGGTATATATCTGGCCTGGGCTTCCAAGATGATATTTAAATTGCTAACTGTTTCAGCTGCTCCTTTTAGTTTTTTTTTTTTTTTTCAAATCATTTCTCTCATTTTATCATGCATAGTTGCTTTTTCAAAAGGATTGATGGATTTCAGGCAACCTAGTTTAATGGGCAGTTGTAAGGACCCCTTTTATAAAGTCGCAGTAGTGATTCCCGTGTGACAAATGTGATGCAACCCAATCATTTCCTATGGGCTCCATTGCAGTTGCTGCATTGAGAATCGCTACTGTGGCTTTGTAAAAGGGACCCTAACGGCCTCTTTTACAAAGGCACGCTAGCAGCTGCGCTGCGCTAATGGCCTCAAAGCCCTTAGAGATTTAAAGAGCTTCGGAGCTGTTGCTGCGCGGCTTTGTAAAAGAGGCCGTAAATGATTTATAAAAATTGACCTTAATATATCATGCAGTCTGAAAATCACAGTAAGTGGGACTTATTCAGTTTGTACAATATGTATCTATTACATGAGTCTAATAGAGCACCATTTTAGTTGTCAAATCCTGTGAATATGTTTTCTGTGAATCTTTCAATGTCCCAGTTTTGAGAAAATCAAGTTCGTAAAGGAACAAAACATGACTTTTTGTTAGATACACATTGTCCCAGTCAACACTTAAATAACCTGAAACTTAACAAGATAGCACATTTCCGGGGGGGGGGGGGGGTCCTGATCTAATAAAAGGAATTCAATTAATTTATAAATGAAAGAGGATATTATGTTTTTAATGACAAATAAGTGAATGAGTGAACATGTCTTGCATTTCTCTTGTTTTCATTGTAACTAGGGAAACAATTCAAGCGAAAATCTCATTTACCAAAATATGTGCTTGTTGCGATGCAGCAGTGAACAGATGGAAATATTAAGTGAAAATGGGGAAGTGTATAGGGACTTCTGTGCATATGACATCTCTATACTGAGCTGGCTTATTGGTCCTGTAAGCTATACAGACAAAACATAATGTTCAAAATAGCATAAATAACAGTCCAACCTTTGTCTGGTTTAGCTTAACCAGTTAAGGTCTGAATGACAGCATTTATCCAGTTAAGTACCAGCTGTCTGCACATATCCAATATTTAATGGAGAGAAGGAAAGCTGGCCAATTGGGCAACAGTATATTAATGGGTGATTTCAACTACCAATATACAAAAAACTTTTATCTCTTGCTGTTGGGATAAGACTTTCAAAGGTTAAATAATAACTAAACTAAACTAAACCTTAAGTTTATATACCGCATCCTCTCCATGAAAATAGAGCTCCATGAAAATAACCTGAGGGGGAGAAAAAGTCCTCACAACTAACGAGGTACTCATCAAATCAGCCGAAGCGGCAAAGTGAATAAGCCCTCAGTTCATCACAGGTCATAAGAAAACTCCTCCAAAGATTAATTAAATAGTGCCCCATTCGACAACAGGAAAACACAAAATAGAAGAAGGGCCTCTTCTATTAAACTGTGCTAGCAGTTCCTATGAGCGTCAGGAGCAGTGCGGGCCATTCAGCGAGGCTCTCTGTTAAAAACTGCTAGCACAGTTTAATAGAAGAGGGGGCAAATGTGAGATGTGAAGCAGTAAGTCAAAAAACATAGCATCTAACATAGCAGTACACTTCTCCCTCAATATTCACAGGGGTTAGGGATAGAGTTGACCTGCGAATATTGAAAATTCATGAATAACATTTGGGCAGGCTCTGACCCACCCCCATCTTCCCCTGGCATCCCAGACTTTACCTGGCAGTCTAGCGGGCTT
Source organism: Geotrypetes seraphini (assembly GCF_902459505.1). NCBI lineage: Eukaryota > Metazoa > Chordata > Amphibia > Gymnophiona > Dermophiidae > Geotrypetes > Geotrypetes seraphini. Next base: position 306,709,499 of record NC_047086.1, on the reverse strand, counting down.
TTGGAGCAGGAGCAATCTTCCTACACCCCTGCCTTGTGCAGATCACTCATACAAAATGGCTGCGGGGAGTTCCCGTCGTAGTCTCGAGAGACTACGGGAACTCACGGCAGCCTTTTTGTATGAGTGATCTGCACAAGGCAGGGGTGTAGGAAGATTGCTCCTGCTCCAAAAGCCCGCTAGACTGCCAGGTAAAGTCTGGGATGCCAGGGGAAGACGGGGGTGGGTCAGAGCCTGCCACATGCGCAGTAGAATAATTTGCCTTCTGCCGCTAATCACCCGTGCCTACCTCAGCTGATTTCCTGCCCCGATCGCCGATGTCAGCTGACTTCCTGCCTTCTGCCTACGCTGCTGGGACTCCTCTTCTTCTCACCCCCAGACCAGCAGCAGCAGCCACGGTTTCATCAAGCAGCCACGGGGCTTTTGCTAGGCCAACCCACTTCCATGATGCGAGGCAGGCAGGCCTAGCAAAAGCCCCAAAGCTCCCTGATGAAACCGTGGCTAAAGCTAAACTAAAGCTCGCAGATGCTGGACAGGGGGAGCAGGGAAGGGATAAGGGGTACTACTGGACAGGGGGGGAGGTAAAAGGAAGAGAGAAGGGCTACTGCTGGACAGGGAGAGCATGGAAGGGGTACTGCTGGACATGGGAGGTAAAAGGAAGGGAGAAGGGGTACTGCTGGACAGGGAGAGCAGGGAAGGGGTACTACTGGACAGGGGAGGTAAAAGGAAGGGAGAAGGGCTACTGCTGGACAGGGGGAGCAGGGAAGGGGTACTGCTGGACAGGGGGAAGTAAAAGGAAGGGAGAAGGGCTACTGCTGGACAGGGGGAGCAGGGAAGGGAGAAGGGGTACTGTTGGATGTGGGCGAGCTAAAAGGAAGGGAGAAGATGGATGAGGAAAGGAGGACCAGAGGAGAAGCATGTAGGAGGTCCTAGAAACATTGTTAAAAGCACAGCAAAATAAAGTCACCAGACAACAAAAGTAGGGAAAATGATTTTATCAATAATAAGTGCACATGTGCACTTGAAACTTGGTGCCTCTGTGCATCTGTGCCTTCATGCTTCCATATGCGCAGTACACTGCCTTGCCTTCTGAGAGCAAAAGGCGAGGGTGAAGAAAGGGAGAAATGGCCGTGGTCAGAAGGTGGGCATGACCATCTGGAAGAAGAGCCAGTCATGTTCTGAGGGAACAGACTGCCTCCGTTTGGGAGTGACAGAAGGGGTCGGAACGGTCCAGGAGAAGAGGCGAACAAGACTAGCCCGGTGAGGGCAAAGTAGACAGAAACTGTCATAGTTTGAGTGAGAGAGAGCATGTGAGGGGGGGAGAGAATCCCGGTGTGAAGGAGCGGAGAGACAGAGGGGTCGGAGCAGGCGTTGTGACTGGGTTTGCTTGCCCAGGAAGCCAAGGAGCCAGAGGTAAAAGGGAGGAAAGCTATGTTCGGCCATCTTGCCTGCATCTTGGGGACGCATCCTATCTACCTCCGCAATTGCCCCAGCTGGAAAATGCAAAAGAAGCCGAATTCTCCCTCTCAACCGACTGGAAAGGAAATGAAATCCTTGCAGAGCAGGGGAGACAGAAAGAAAGACAGACAGACAAGGGACCAGGGAGAGAGATAGACACACAGAAAGACAGGGGGGCCAGGGAGAGAGACAGAAAGAAAGAAACACAGAGGGGGCAGAAAGAAAGAAAGACAGTGGGCAAGGGGAGAGACAGACAGAAAGAAAGATAGATAGACAGTGGGGCAGGGAGAGAGACAGACAGAAAGACAGGGGGCCATGGAAAGAGACAGACATATAGAAAGAAAGAAAGACAAACAGAAAGAAAGGTGGCAGGGAGAATGAATGAAAGAAAGAAAAGCCTAAGTGCCCCATTGTACTAAAAAAGTCTACACATCTATTCTAGCACCCGTTAATGTAACGGGCTTAAACACTAGTTAAGAAATATTTCTTTAAATGATTAGATCAAAGCATGTCATTATATGAAATTTTATTTCATAAAGCCTGTCTTCATACAAGCATTTCTGTTCCAGGTGACTATAAAATGTTAAAGGGTTCTTTTACAAAAGTGCATTAAGCAGTTAACAAATGAATTAGTGTGCACTGATACTGCACAGAAATGTTAACTGTTACCTCGGTGGCATGATTGAATAACACTAATTCCTGCATTAACTGTATGCTATATTAGGGTGCAAGAAATGTGCAGAGAATGATTGTGGACTGCCCACTGGGCATCAAGATGGCAGATGACATTTAATGTGAGTAAGTGCAAAGTGATACATGTAGGAAAGAGGAATCCAAACTATTGCTGTGTGATTCAAGTTTCAACATTAAGAGTCACCACCCAGGAAAAGGATCTAGGTGTCATCACTGATGATATGTTAAATCCCTCTGATTGGAGTGGTGGCTAAGAATACAGGAAATATCAGAAGGAAGTGAAAACCAAAAATGAGCATGTTATAATGCCTTTGTATTGCCCCATCGTAGAACCATACCTCACATACTGTGTGCAATTCTGGTCAGCATATCTGAAAAAAAGATATAGTGGAATTAGAAAAGGTGCAGAGAAGGGTGACATAAATGATAAAGGAGATGGAATGAGGAAAGGCTAAAGGGACTAGAAATATTCAGCTTGGAGAAGAAATGGTTCTGGGAAGATATGATATAGGTCTATAAAATACTGAGTAGAGTGGAACAGGTAACTCTGAATTTCTTGTTTACTCTTTCCAAAAATACTAGCCTAGGGGGCCTACAATGAAGCTACAAAATAGTAAATTTAAAACAAACTGGAGAAAGATGGGCTTGGGAAAATCCACTGCTTATTTCTAGGATAAGCAAAGCAAAATCTGTTGTACTCTTGGGGTTCTAGCCAAGTGCTTGTGACCTGGATTGTCCACTATTGGAAACAGGGCACTGGGCCTGATAGACCTTCGGTCTGCCCCAGTATGACTTTTTGAAGCCCATCACTTGTGCAGTTAGTGCAAGTGCCTTACTATCTCTTCTTGAGGGACCCAAGCTAATTGCAAAAAGTCTTAAGATATGTTCAAGAACATTGTTGGGCATGCAACCCAACAATTGCTAAAGTGCACTAAATGCTAAAACCTAGCACACCTTAGTAAAAGGGCCCCTAATGGTTTCACAGAAAATCTTGTGGTGTCACTTTATGCATATGAAGCTTCAGAGGACTATGGTTAATAGCATTGGAGCTCTATAGTCTTCAGTAGACAGAGTCATTTCACCTTCAGACTCTGAAATATTTACCTACAATGAGTGATTCCTGGACTCCTTAATAGATTAGCACTGGTATGCTTTAAAAAAGAGAATTTAATCCAAGAGATTTGTTCCTTCTTTTCACAGGGTCGAGGTGGCAAGGGAAGTATCTATGTCTGGGCCTCTGGAGATGGAGGCAGCTACGATGATTGCAACTGTGATGGCTATGCATCGAGCATGTGGACAATTTCTATTAACTCGGCAATCAATGATGGACGGACTGCTCTGTACGATGAAAGCTGCTCTTCTACCTTGGCCTCTACATTTAGCAATGGGCGGAAGAGAAATCCTGAAGCTGGTGTGGTGAGCGCAGATATTGTTGTTACACCGGCTCTCAGTTTGTCTTGGCTATCTCCATTTTCTGTTTAAAAGACAAACAGATGCTCTTTTGTTGAAACCAGTTTTTCTAATGCACAATGCAGGGCGATGTATTCACTGTCAGCTGAGGATATCGGATGTTAATATTTAAAACCACAAATCATCTTTTATGCTTTTTGGCTTTGTTTAGATTCCATTTACAATATGCTGAAGGTCCTGAATCCTTTTAGAATTGAGAGATCGTGTTATTAATTCATATCTCACTGGAACTATATTCACAGGGACATAATTTAATTGCAATAGCTGGACAAATTTTTTTAAAAAGTGCATTACCTCAGAAATTCCTTTTGACAAATTTCTGTTCGCTTATTTATAGCTTTTCAAACACCTTTTTTCGAAGGCACGTTAGTGGTTTAACGCGCATAATAGCGTGCGCTAAACCGCCAGACACGCTAGCCGCTACCGCTCTCCTCTTGAGCAGGCGGTGGGTAGTTTTTTGCCTAGCGCGGGGGTTAGCACGTGATGAAAAGTCACGTACGTTAAACCCGCTAGCGCGGCTTCATAAAAGGAGCCCTCAATGCACCCCGAATACGCTATCAGCGGGTTCAAAGAGGACAGTTGCATAGAATTCATGATTGACTGGTTGTCTCTTTAGGCAGCTCAGCAAGCAATTTAAGTGTAAGTAATGTCAAATCCTGAGGTCATTGTGAACTTGATAAATTGTTTCTAAAAACTGAAACATTAACAAGAAGAGATCTATTTTAGAGATCACGGCTGCATGTTCTAAAGCGCTGATTTCCTAATTCGTACTAAAACGGTCTGCTTTGGTCATACCAGTAACTTTGATTTTTCAAGTTAGTAGTCTCACTGCAGACCGAGCTTTCTAGGTTGCATGTTTTTCATGCTGTATTCATTATCTTGAAAATATAGTTAGTATTTCACATGGGAGAGAGTTTTGTACCAGGTCACCTAGGTTTGGAGGTACAGAAAACACCCATTGTAGTCTATCTTATAAACAATGACATAGTATGTGGGGCGGGGGGGGGGAGCAGGCAGACTGTCTCGGGCGCCATCTTCGCAGGGGGTGCCAGTGCCTTTCCCCCCCCCCTGCTCCCCCCCATACTTTTTTAAATGTTCGCCAGTGCAATTAGCATCTTCCGCTTGCTGCTCATGCTGGCCTCAGCTCCTTTCTAACGTCACTTCCTGGTTATGGGAACCAGGACGTGACATCAGAAGGAAGCCAAAGCCAGTGCGAGCAGCAGGAAGATTTCAACATGTGAACATTTCAAGAGGTACACGGGGACAAGGGGGCCACTCAAGCAGTGGGGAAGAGTTTTTTTTTGGGGAGGGTGAATGGTGCAGCGAAGCCGGGTGCCACCACTCTGGGCGCCAACCTCCCTCACTACGCCACTTCTTATAAAGACGCCCCCCTGCCCCACCCATATTACGCCACTGCACATGGAGTAAAGAAGATACTGGAAAAGAATTCATAAAAGACAAAAGAATCGCTTCGTTCTATGTCGCAGAATCTCCTTGTTGTACCATCTTTAAAGTCAATCGACACATTTGAGGTCTAATAATATCGCTGTCACTGCACCCTCTCTCTGGAACTCGCTGCCTAATCACTTACACATTGAATCCGCATCAATTTAAATCCAAGTTAAAAACATTCTTGTTCCAGGATGCTTTTGGACAATAACTGTCCTTTTAAGGTTCATAGTTTTAACCCTCACCTATTATTTCTTCCTCTTTTTGTGCTCTTTTCTCCAAAGATTATAGTTCTTGCCCTCTTTTTCCCATTTGTTTGTAGTAAGTCTATATGTCATGTCATGTGTTCTGTTAATATACCCTTGTATTGTTTAGCATCTCTAATTTTTAATTTGTTTTTATGGTATTTTTAATTGTACACCGCCTAGAAGTTTGATTAAGCGGTATAAAAAATTTTAAATAAACTTGAAACTTGAGGAAGCATAAGACAAGACCAATAATAAACAGAGGCAGAGGATATAAGACAGATAGACATCAAGGTTTGAATATTACACTTCTCCCTCCATATTCGCCTGTGATAGGGTATTAACAGAACTGCAAATACAGAAAAAACATGAATAACTTTTTCATATCTTATTTGCTGTTTTCTATTAAAAACCACCGTGCGTATAGTGAAACGCAAATAACATGGTGGGAGGCCTGGCCTGTTCCTGAAGGAGAGGCAAAACACGGTGAAGAAAGTGCTGGGAATCGGCGATTTCTCTATGCAAGCTGATGTCATTTGGGGGGAGGAGCCAGCAAGCTATAAACCATAAATAATCAAAACCGCGATTGCTGAAATTGCGAATACGGAGGGAGAAGTGTATTTACATTTAGTAAAGATTTCTATGGTGGCTGGACTGGATCAAGAGTTGGGAATAGCTGGTACAATATTTTGCTATTCTCCAGTCCTGTGTTCACTCAGATAAATGAGTTATTATACTGAAGGGACATCAGGGTGCAGAGAGAGTTTTGGCAGCGTGTGATGTCGGGGTCTAAAAAGGTTCTGTAATAGAGAAGACCTATAAAATTTCAAATGAAAGAGAAATGGAGAGGAAGATCATTCTAAGCTGATGTGCGTCCAGAGCTCAAAGGGGTGTGTTGGGAGGCATGTTATTTGCAAGCATTAGGCAGGATTAGACCTGGACGTCCTGCAATGATAATCAAAGCTTTCCCAGGACATTCTAGATGGAACATAGACACCTGGAGTTAGACCTGTTTTAGATATGTCTAAATGCCCTAGGGGTGCCCAAACTGACCATATGACCACTGCGTGCATTAAGGTATGACCCACACACACACACACTCCCTTAATACTCACAGACCCCCTTCCACCTATATCCTATTTAAAGAGTATATTCCTGTCTGTAGAATAGCAGCATCTGTTATCGGGAACACCTAGTACAGCATCACAAAGGTGTCTTAAGTAGCCTGGTGAATGGGGCTAGTGAACCATAGAGAGAAGGACCCAGGCCCATAAGACACTCTAACCACTACATTTATGGTGTAAGGTGTGAGGCCACTAAAACCCACCAAACTTCTACTCTATTTCCATACAGGTTCCACCTGCAGCCATAAGGGCTACTAGGATGGGAGACAGGTGGATATAATAGATTTTAGGGGAGTTTTGTAGGGCTCAACCTAAATTATAAGGGGGTTTTGGTGAGATGTACATAGGGCAGCTTTTATGTGAAGTTCACAGCAGTGCCGTCTAAAGTGCCCCACTGCTCTGTTGGTATGTCTGTGTGGCAGTCCATTACAATGATGGCCCCTCTCACATCCAAATGGTCTGCATTTGAATGCTTAGAGATTGGACACATCTGTGGTTGAAAATGCCCCTTAAAGTTAGACGCCTAGTCAGCCAAGACCTCCAAGTAGGCAATTTTCGGAAAAAAATCTGGATCTCCAGGACATTTGAAAATAGCTATTTTTCCGTATCCAACTTTGGCTGTCTAGTGGTAAATGCACAAAGTCAGATTTAGACGCACTATCAAAACAATTTTTGAGGATATCTAGTGGTTCACCTTTTGAAAATGGATGTTCTGGGCCTCCAAATGTTGACGTCTTGCAGGAAACATCCAAGTCAAATTAGATGTCCTTTTCAAAAATGGCCCTCGGTGTATCTATTTTTTCAGCGCCCACATTTGAGCACTATTTATAGAATTCCCCCCTTAATACCTCGTAAATAGGGCGCAATATATTGTCCCACGTTAAAGTAGGAGACCTGAAATTTTTTTTTTAATGAAAATGCCCTAAAAAGTGTCACTTTAGATTTTCATGTAGCACACAGGAAACTCTCATATTAAACTGTGTTAATTCCAAATCTTAAATCATTTTATTAAAAGGGCCCTAAAGAAAGAACAAATTCCTGTAAAAAATGCAAAAGAAAAGTATCTCGTTCAGCTGTGAAATTTATTCATCTGTAACTTCAAAAGCTCTGCTGCAAAAAAAAAAAAGTATAGCCCATGTTGCTTGCATAGATTTCAGCAGAAAATAATTGTTTTTTTTTCTGTTCATATTTATCTGCCTTCACAGGCTACAACAGACTTATACGGCAACTGCACTTTGCGGCATTCTGGAACATCTGCAGCAGCACCTGAGGCAGCTGGAGTATTTGCATTGGCACTGGAGGCTAAGTACGTTAAAATAAAAACTTAGGACAAGTTTATAAGCTTTGGAACAAAAGTAGCAATGAAGCAGGTGGCACCTTTCGAGTTAACCCATTGGTTTCCAAATTCAGGGTTTCAGGATATCCACATTAAATACTCTTAAGAGAAATTTTCATGGAGTGGAGATAGTGCATGCAAATCTCTCTGAGTATCCAAATATCCTGAAAACCTGAGTGGCTAGGGAGCCCCTAGGATGGCTTTGGGGAGCCGCTCCTAGATTTGTAGTATTCAGAGTGTTTGATGGAAGTGCAATTTTCCTCAATGTTTTTATTTCCACAGTGTTAGTAAATAGGCTGCCAAGGAAAGAGGAAATTCTGTTCAAACAGCACTATGGAACCCTATGCGATCACTCTTCCTAATCCACGAGCGAGCGTTTCCCACTAACAGCAAATCTGTCAATGTCTCTGGCTCTTAAGTGATCTTTATATCTCTAATCCACTCTTATGAGTTGTCACCACACCTTTTGCACTCTCTTGCCCTCTGTTGACCTCTTGCCTCTCTTCTATCTTCTGATGGATTGAATCATAGAAACATAGAAATCGACGGCAGATAAGGGCCACGGCCCATCCAGTCTGCCCACCCTAATGACCCTCCCCTGCCTTTACTTTGCGAATAGAACCCACGTGTCGATCCCATTTGGCCTTAAAATCAGGCACGCTTCTGGCCTCAATCACCTGAAGTGGAAGACCATTCCAGCGATCCACCACCCTTTTGGTGAAAAAGAATTTCCTGGTGTCACCGTGCAGTTTCCCGCCTCTGATTTTCCATGGGTGTCCTCTTGTTGCCGTGGGACCCCTGAAAAAGAAGATATCTTCTTCTACCTCGATGCGGCCTGTGAGATACTTGAACGTCTCGATCATGTCTCCCCTCTCTCTGCGCTCCTCGAGCGAGTATAGCTGTAATTTATCTAACCGTTCTTCTTACGGGAGATCCTTCAGTCCCGAGACCATCTGGGTGGCCATTCTCTGGACCGATTCCAGCCTCAGCCCATCCTTACGGTAATGTGGCCTCCAGAATTGCACACAGTATTCCAGGTGCGGTCTCACCATGGATCTATACAAAAGCATAATGACTTCAGGCTAACGGCTGACGAAACCCCTGCGTATGCAACCTATGATTTGTCTTGCCTTGGAAGAAGCTTGCTCCACTTGATTGGCAGCCTTCATGTCCTCACTGACGATCACCCCTAAGTCTCGTTCTGCAACCGTTCTTGTTAGGATCTCGCCATTAAGGGTATAAGTCCTGCATGGATTCTGGGTACCCAGGTGCATAACTTTGCATTTTTTGGCATTGAAGCTGAGCTACCATGTCTTAGACCAGCTCTCTAGTAAGAATAGGTCATGCATCATATTGTCGGCCATTGAATTTTTATCTATTGTGCTTTTGCCCACTACATTGCTTAGTTTGGCGTCATCGGCAAATAATGTTATCTTACCTCGGAGCCCTTCTGCCAAGTCCCTTATAAAGATATTGAACAGTATCGGGCCCAAGACAGAGCCCTGGGGCACTCCACTGATCACCTCCGTCATTTCAGAGGGGGTGCCATTCACCATTACCCTTTGAACCCTACCTCCAAGCCAGTTCCCAACCCACTTTGTCAATGTGTCGCCCAATCCTATGGAACTCATCTTGCTTAGTAACCTGCGATGAGGCACGCTATCGAATGCTTTGCTAAAGTCCAGGTATATGATGTCCAGGGACTCTCCAACATCTAGCTTCCCCATCACCCAGTCAAAGAAGCTGATCAAGTTGGATTGGAAGGATCTCCCCTTAGTAAATCCATGTTGACGGGGATCCCGTAGGTTCTCTTCATTCAGGATCGTATCTAATTGGTGTTTGATAAGAGTTTCCATTAGTTTGCTCACTATTGATGTGAGACTCACTGGTCTGTAGTTTGCCGCTTCTGTCTTGGAGCCTTTCTTGTGGAGTGGAATGACGTTAGCCTTCCTCCAGTCCAACGGGACGCTACCTGAACTAAGGGAGAGGTTGAAGAGCGTCGACAGCGGCTCCGCCAAGACATCACTCAACTCCCTGAGTACCCTGGGGTGCAGGTTGTCCGGTCCCATTGCCTTGTAAACCTTGAGCTTGGACAGCTCAACGTGGACACTGTTGGGCGTAAATTTGAAATCGCTAAATGGGTCAACTGAGTCAGCCCTTGTCTGTAACTGAGGGCCATGCCCCGGAGCTTCTCGGGTGAAGACAGAGCAGAAGTATTCATTTAACAGTTGGGCTTTTTCTGAGTCCCTTTCCACATAGTCTCCGTCTGGTTTCCTTAGATGTACTATTCCCTCTGAGTTTTTACTTCTGTCACTGATATACCTGAAGAATGATTTATCTCCCTTCTGGATGTTCTTTGCTAGAGATTCCTCCATGTTGAATTTAGCCTCCCTGACTGCTGTTTTGACGGCTTTTGACTTGGTCAGGTATTCTGCCCTGGAGTCCTGTTCCCTTGATTGTTTGTAAGAGATGAATGCTTTTTTCTTTTCTTTGATGAGGTCTGAGATCTCCGCAGTGAACCACTGTGGTTTATTGTTTCTACGGCGTTTACTTACTAGCTTAACATAACGGTTTGTCGCTTCCTGTATGGTGGCTTTCAGAGTCGACCACATTTCATCCGCACTATCGGTTTCTGCTTGGCTTTGTAGCATCTGGTGAACAAAGTCACTCATCTCTTGGAAGTTTGTGTCCTTGAATTTGAGGACCTTGGTCAGTGTGGCAGGCTTAGTGAAGCCTTTCCCAAGATTGAACCATATCATGTTATGGTCGCTTGAGGCCAATGTGTCTCCCACTGAGACCTCTGTGACACTTTCACCATTGGTAAGCAACAGGTCCAGTATTGCCTGATCCCTTGTTGGGTCCAACACCAATTGCCTGAGACGTGCTCCCTTCAAAGAGTTTAATAGCCTCCTGCTGCTGCCGGAAGCAGCGGTAAGTGTGCCCCAATCCACATCAGGCATGTTGAAGTCACCTAACAATACCGTGTCCCCACGCAAGGTGATATTCTCTATATCTCCAATCAATTCCATATCCAGGTCATCCTGTTGTCTTGGGGGTCTGTAAATAACGCAGAGATACAGGCATTTGTCCTTCCCTCTGGCCAAATTAACCCAAAGGGATTCCCCAGTGTATTGGACATCTGTGATCCTTGTGACCTTAATGTCATCCTTTGTATATAATGCAACACCACCTCCCAATCTACCCTCCCTGTCCCGGCGAAGCAGGTTGTAACCTGGTATGACCATGTCCCACCCGTGTGAGTCTGTGAGCCAGGTCTCAGATATTGCCACCACATCCAGGTCGGCATTCCTTATTTCTGTTTCCAGCTCCAGTATCTTGTTTCCCAAGCTGTGTGCGTTAACGTACATAGCCTTCCATGTTGTGTTTTTATTGTGTCTTAGTGGGGATATTCCTGTTTGAGTTACTTGGACACTTTTAGCATTATTCGCATATTTGGTATTCTCTCTAGACCCAGAGCTATATCTTGTACCTGACCCGGACTCCCCAGACCCAGAGCTACACTGTGTACCTATCTCAAAAACGGAAATGTGTGTATCCTGTGGGGGAGTTCCCGCATGAGCTACATGAACTCCTTTCACAAAATTTGCAATGTGTATACCCCTGCTGAACCCAGGATTACAATGTGTACTGCCCTTAGTCCCAGAATTACAGTGTGTACACTCCCTGGACCCAGAATTGCAATGTGTAGTCCTCCTAGATCCTGAATTACAATGTGACCCCGAATTGTAATGTGAACCTTCCCTAGACTCGAAAGTGTGTATACTACTTATCCCAGCCTCAAAAAAGTATTGACAGTTTAGCACACCAGGTAGGTAATTTGTGCCCGTACCCTCCCCCAACTTACCTAGTTTAAAGCCCTGTGAAGTAGGCAGGCTAGACGGTGTCCAAGGACGTTCTTCCCTCTTCTGGTCAGGTGTAACCCGTCTTGTCCCAGTAGTCCCTGCAATGCATCTCCATGGTGCAGGAATCCGAAATTCATCTCCCTGCACCATCCCTGCAGCCAGTTGTTAGCCCTCTGGATGCGATCCTCCCTGGCACTGCCCTTGCCCCTTACCGGGAGGATCGAGGAGAAGACCACCTGTGCATCCATTCTCCTCAGCTTCTCACCCAGGGCCCTGAAGTCTTCAGGTAAGCTGTTCGCAGTGCTCCTGGCGGTGTCGTTGGTCCCGACGTGGATGAGGATCATGGGGAAGTGATCTCGGGGCCTGATGAGTCTGTCAAGGCAAGCGGTTAGATCCCGGATCCTGGCCCCTGGCAAACAGCAGACCTCTCTTGATTCCAGGTCCGGCCTACAAATTGGTCCCTCGGTGCCCCTTAGCAGCGAATCCCCGATGACCACCACTCTACGCTTCTTAGGGGTGGGTCGAACTGTTGACTCTGGAACCATCTGCTGAACATCTTCCTGTACCTCGTTGTCAGGACCCTCCTGTAGCAGCTGGTATCTGTTCTTAAGGATGATTTGTGGTGTCGATGTAGAGCTGCCCTGTATGTGAGAGAGAGAGACAGAATTAGGTCCTCTGCGTTTCCCTGTGGAGGAAGTCACCAGCTGCCAGGAGTCGGCGTCACCAGCTACTTCTTGCATTCCAGCAGTTGGTCTCAAATTTGCGGGTTTGGATGCTTTGGGTGTTCCCAGGGAGGTCCTGTCAGGTTCCTGGTCCTGATCCGCGATCTGAGATAGCTCCTGGATGACTCCATCGATGAAGGTTTCGTCGTCTCGGATGCTCCTTAGGCGCTGAACCTCCTCTCTCAGGCTCCTCAGCTCTAGCAGAAGGTCTTTGTCCGGCTGATCCATTACTTCCGTCTGTGTTGAGACTGTAGACGTCTTTGAGGGGATGGCCTCGGTCTGTACAGAGACCTCTGCCCTCCGTTCTGGTTCCTCCCCCATCTGTACTCGAACCATAGCCATCCCCTGGGTACTTCCTGTGACTACACTGCCTGTTTTGATTGAAGTCTTGCTGCTTCTAGTTCTACCTGCCATTTACAAAAAGTTATTATTATTATTTATTTATTTATTTAATTTTATATTGTGTGTGTTTTGTTTTGTTTTTGTTTTTGTTTTTTTTAATTAGGATATTTATTAGAATGGGGGCTGTTAGGAGTTGGTCAGAAAGTGTTGAGATTGGGGGATAGAGATAGTTAGTTTATAGTTAGTTAATTGTCAGTTAAGGTAGCCTGTTGGTTGGTGTGCCAGAGAGGTCAGCCTGATTAAAAGAGTCTGCCTATTAAAGTGGTTTGGGGATAGTGAGATTTATGAGGTCTGCCTGTTTAGTGGGGAAGTTTTAGTAGCTAGTTGGTTAGATATAACGCTGAGAGTTTAGTGGGGAAGTTTCAGTAGCTAGTTGTTTTGATAAGAAGCTGAAAGTAGAGAGTGTAAAGACTTGGTAGAAGTTAAAGAAGGACTGAAGTCAGTTGGATAATTTACAAGTTGGATAAGTTGAGAGACCGGCTAGAGTTGTTAGCCCTTTCTTGGTGCCCTTCTTGAGGCCCTTCGCAAAGCCTTCGCCGCGCGCCGAACAGCTGCGCACCGTTGGCACGTCCCCTTTTATGGGGGGAGAGAGAGAGAAATCGGGTGTGACGTCGGTAGTGGGCGGAGCTACCACCCGCCTCTTCTGTTCGCCTCTCCTGCTTTCTCCGCTCCCCTTAACTCCTCCTCCGGTTCTCCTCCGCTCCTGCTGCTAGTCCACCCGCCCTCACTGCTGTGTCAGCCTGCACCTAACCTGTAATAGGAATCAAGCACACTCTCCTGCGGATCCTCCGATCTGCTTCTCCACGTGCTTGCACTCCCTTCGGCTTGCCCAGTGCTGAGTAAACTCCGTTGGCACGTCCCCTTTTATGGGGGGAGAGAGAGAGAAATCGGGTGTGACGTCGGCATTGTAACTTCTATCTCCAATGTAAATGTTTTTGTAACCTTCACTTCTACTGTAATAGTATTGTAAACCGCTTAATACTCACATACAAGCAGTATATGTCAAATGTGTAAATCCAATCCAATCTATGGGAAGAGTGCGGTGCATTAGTTAGAGCTACAGCCCCAGCACCCTGGGGTTGTGGGTTCAAATCCTGCACTGTTCCGTGTGACCCTGGGCAAGTCACTTAATCCCCCAGTACCCCAGTTACATTAGACAGAGCGTGAGCCCACCGGGACAGATAGGGAAAAATGCTTGAGTGTCTGAATAATTTGTAATCTGCATAGAATTGTAGGATATGCAGAATATAATCAAATCTAACAATGCCAGATCTTGATTCCATTTTATGGTAAAGTGTCATTGGTACCACCTTTAAAGTCATCTGTTAGATGAAAAGAAGTACAGTCCAGCTAATGATGTTGGACTTGGAGCCCTTTGATAAGATAGTCAACTGCAAAGAGAGATGACTGAGATAAGCATTTACAAAGAACTTTAATTCAAGATAAAGGCAATGGGAAAAAATTTAGGAACTGCTGATGAACTTAGAAAACAGAAAAGGAGTGGGGTCTGAAGCGATGAAACCAGGAATATTATGCCCAGCACTGCCCCAGCATCAAGAGTACTAAGGGGTAGGATATTTATTTATTTATTTATTAACTACCTCTATGAAGAGATTCACTCAAGGTGGTGTATAATACAAACATTCCAACATAAAACTTACAATTTTAACAGCATACCAGTAGTAAAAAGACCAAATATAAGCATAAATAGAAAATCAACTCAAAAGTAGCAAATTGAAACTTAATAATAGAACTACCATGAAACAGTTTCAAAAATATAATTAACAGCACTGACATTCAAATAAGAGAGTTATAATACAATGTCAGCATAATACTTATGAAACATCTAATAAGTTGGAATGCGCTACCGGAGGAAGTGATCAGGCAGAGTATGGTACAGGGATTCAAACAGGGATTGGACGGATTCCTGAGGGATAAAGGGATCGTGGGATACTGAGAGAGGTGCTGGGATGTAACACAAGTATAGAAAGCTAACCAGGTAATAAGTATAGAAAGCCAACCGGGTCGTGCATGTGCAAGACCGGAGGGTTAGGACTTTGATGGGAAGATAGGACTTCAATGAGAAACCAAGGTGGCAAGGGGGCCCCTTCTGGTGATTCAGACAGGTCGTGACCTGTTTGGGCCGCCGCGGGAGCGGACTGCTGGGCAGGATGGACCTATGGTCTGACCCGGCGGAGGCACTGCTTATGTTCTTAAGTACACATCAGAACATTCAAATAACATAGATATGACGCTAATGCTTTTCTACAATACCGCTTATCATATAGCTGAGAGGCAAAGTGCAGATATTTAGATGGGGATAAGTTGGGTGGTACAGAGTCCATTGAGGTAAACAGATGGGAGGTTAAACTCAAGGCAAGTGATTGATACAGTTAAACAAAATATAAGGAACTGATTTAGTTACAGTGTAGAATGAGTGTATAATCAATCACCCTATGTATTAAAGGCTTGGGTTAGCGATGTTATTCAACCGCAGGACCTAGAAAGGTCTTGCAATGGAGAGACCAAAAAAAATCAAGTTTCTTCTAGTCTATGCCTAACCTTAAATGGGTATAAGAAACAATGAAAAGAAAAATAATTTGTATTGGTAAGATTTTGGAAAGTAGATATACAATCTACTGAGTAAATAGTGCTGACTGATGAATTGTGTTAACATGAAAGGAAAAACTTCCCTTCTTGTGAAGGTTGTCCCTCTGTCCACTGATTTACAGTCATGTGAAAAAATTAGGACACCCCATGAAATATTCAGTTCTTTCTTAAGAAATGTTCACATATCGATGTCAAAATCATTTTTTATTTATCTCTGGAAAAGAAAGTGATGTCATTGCAGGTAACCAGCAAACATTTTCCTTGATTTGCTCATGAAATACAAGATATCCCAAAAAATGTGTATTCTAACTGAGGAATAAATTAGGACACCCCCACATATCCTCCCACTTAAAGTGGCTCAAATCACACACAGGTGCATCACATCAGGTGCACATGATTAGAACATCAGTACTCAGCATTTTGAAGGAGGTTTGCTCTATTTAAACCTCAGACATTTAGGTCTTGATTCTGTAAAGGAAGTCTAACTTTAGGCATGGTTTAGATGTCCAGCTGAGTGTGATTCTATAATGCATAGATGCACTATAGAGAATCGCGCTTAGTACTGCTCAGCGAGTCTAGATGTATCTAAATAGTTAGACATCCTTTACAGAATCGCCTTTTAGGCATCACATAGACCAGAGTTTTTCAACTTCTTCAAGCCAATTACCCCTTTAAGTCTAACAAATATCAACCGAGTACCCCCACCCAAGCTCCATCCCAGACCCCACCCCCTTATAATAGTACTATTTGAAATGCAATTTCTTCTTTCCATTTTTCATATACACACAATATAATCTTAATACATAATGGTAACCACAAAATTTTAAAAACACAAAGCTCACTGTACGCAGAGAAAATGTTAATTATCATTTATATATATTTTTTTTTCAAAGAGGTCAAGGCAGATGACTCTTTGGGGTGTAACTGCAGTGTTTAAATAAAGAATTACAAAAAAAAATGCAATGTTACCTCAGGTCAGGATGTGTGTATGTCTATCTGCCCATGCACAAACATGTTTATTAATGGATGCAAAGACACATCTCCCACCACCTGACCATTCACCTTTTATGCACAGATAGTAAACATGAAGCCTTGACAACAGGTACACATGCTATTGCAGAATGTTTCTAATTAAGAAACTGTTAATGCCGATAGTTTCATTAATCCCAATAAATCTGCTACTGCTAATTATGTGGGGAGAGAGGTTTGCTTTTGTGGGGAGTGTGTGGTACAGTGGTTAGAGCCACAGCCTCAACACCCTAAGGTTGTGGTTTCAAATCACACCCTGGTCCTTGTGACTCTGGGCAAATCACTTAATCCCACATTGTCCCAGGTGCATTAGACAGAGTATGAGCCTGCCAGGACAGATAGGGAAAAATGCTGGGGTACCTGAATGCACACCAATTTTTTATTTTTTGCAGTAAACTGTTTCATTTTAGACTTTTTTGTTTCCCAATCTATATTTAACATCTACAGTACTGGGATTTATGTAAGACAAACATCATGTCTACTAATAACAGCGGGATCTGGACATGTCCGCTGTTGCCCTATAACCCAACTCCTTGACTCCCCCCCCCCCCCTTTCCCCCATACCCCATGTATTACTCCAATAACACTCAGACAACACTTGTTGGTAATTAACCGCAGCTCAATTTATTAATTATAACAATTAGCATAATATAATTTCCAATATACATAATAACATTATAACATTATAACATAGTTCACCTAAACTCCCAGAGCTCCTCCCGAGCTACCCATAAACTTTAGTGCCCTCGACCCTGCCACCACAGCAAGGGTCAGAGGGGTGGCATGGCCCTCATGCCCCATTGTCAGGTCACCTGACCCACCAGGCACGGCACCCCGCCGGCCCACCGCTCATCACCGGATGAGCCCCAATGACCCAGTAGCTCGGGAGATCCGCCCCCGAGCTACTCGCCATTATCGGAAAATTATGGGGTGGGTGGGAGGGAAATTCGGCTCAGGAGGACCCACGACGGTTGAGTCCTCCCCACCTTCCCCTTTTATAAGGTCACTCACCCCCCCCCACCGCGCGCTCCCGTTTCCACCAATCCCTTTGAATCCCCTGCACTGACCCCTCCAATCCTACTGCCCCTCCACTATCACCGCCCCTCCTACCGCCCCGGCCGATGGGCAACACGCAGGCCAGCCAGCCCCGTGTTATTCTACGCCCATCGACACGGGGGTCTCGGGCTACTCTTAACAGCGGGATCTGGACATGTCCGCTGTTGCCCTATAACCCAACTCCTTGACTCCCCCCCCCCCCTTTCCTCCATACCCCATGTATTACTCCAATAACACTCAGACAACACTTGTTGGTAATTAACCGCAGCTCAATTTATTAATTATAACAATTAGCATAATATAATTTCCAATATACATAATAACATTATAACATAGTTCACCTAAACTCCCAGAGCTCCTCCCGAGCTACCCATAAACTTTAGTGCCCTCGACCCTGCCACCACAGCAAGGGTCAGAGGGGTGGCATGGCCCTCATGCCCCATTGTCAGGTCACCTGACCCACCAGGCACGGCACCCCGCCGGCCCACCGCTCATCACCGGATGAGCCCCAATGACCCAGTAGCTCGGGAGATCCGCCACAGGCCTGTGATCCCACAGGCCACCCCCCAAAAAACCAAGCTACGGCTAACATAAACCCAGCACACTCTCGCAACACACTGCAAAGTCATCTAAAAGCAAGTCCCACCCCACATCAGACAAATGCACCTTATCCTTATGAAAGAGCCCCGCACAACCGACCTCGACCCACCCGTGCAAAATCTGCTGACCTCCCCTGGACACAACCCACTTGCCTATCTGCCGATTAAATTTGGCCAAACCTCGCGTCCAGCGTCGAGACGCCAAACACCGAGGCCGCGGAATAACATCCGACCAAATAACCAGCGTACTCGGGAACCAGTCAAAAAGAACCCGCAAGTCATCCTTAATGATGTTGAGCAACTGCCTAGCCGGCAATGTATCAACATCATTACCCCCTAAATGGAGGATCATCACGTCCGGACGACGAGGACAGGACCGCAAACGCGACAAAAACGGCAAAAGCTGATGCCACCGCATACCCCGTTGCCCCCACCAGGATACCCGGATGCCCAAATGTCCCAGCCCAAGATGTCGTCCTCCCGGGCGCAACAAGGCCCTCTCGCCGGCCCAGTGGATGAAGGAATGGCCAATGATCCACACCGCCGTACTTTTTCGCTCGGCATCTGCAAAGTAAACAACAAAATTCAACAGACCAAAACAAAAAAAAGAAAAAAAAAAAAAAGAAAAACAGAACAATCCCCAAATTACTAATTCTCCCTTCTCCCCCTCTGCCCTCTGCCCAACTCAGTCGGTCTAATGTAAGAACGAAAGGCTCCTGAGGCCCAACGCCCCAACTGCCGGATACCGGCTTCCGGCATCCCAGCCGCACTAGCACTAGTGGCCGCACCTATCCGAAAAGAATGCGTGCCATAGTAACTAGGATCCTCCCCGCAACGGGCTAGCGCTAGGCGCAAGACCGCCAGAAACTGAAACCGGGACAGAGGCGCCCCATCCGCATGAACGAACAAAATCGGGGACTCCACCGTCCGCATCAACAAAAACTCTCGCAAACAAGACACCGGGCAAGAAATAAAACCCTCAATCCCATGGAGAACCAACCACTGACCGCGTCCCGCCTGATCTGTCTTGGAGCTAACCACATGAATCTCCACCCTGCTGTCACCTAACCGCACATGTTGCACACACAAACCGCGCCCCCTGGCCCTGTCAGCTGCACTCACCAACAACTCCCCCACTCTCAACGCACCGAAGAAAGCAAGGGAAAAAGTCGCCCGAAACATGCTAGCTTCGTAAGGGGAGTGGCCAAATCCGGCAAGACTCCCAACAGCCGTACCAACAGGGCATGCCGAATAGGTAAACGAGAATCCGGTCTGCAAGGCACCACTCTCCCCAAGGCTCGAAGCAGGCGACGTACCAGGAAACCCGATGCAGGACAGGACCAACCCAAAGCCCGACAGAAAAAGGCAAACCCTGCCAAATGCCCTTGAACCACCCGCCGTGACAGCTGGGACCTGTAGGAATCCAACACGAAATCCTCTAGCAAGGATTCGGCCACATCCCCAGGTGCCCAGCCCCTGCTGAACAGAAAATTAGCCACCAAACGGAATCCCGCTAAATAATGAGACCAAGTAGCCGGCGCTACCGACAGGCGGAGCATGTCCCACACTCCTTCTCGACCAGGCTCCACAAATGCGCCGGCATCGAAGCACCTTCTTCGTGAGCCCCGGGCGCCAGCCGACGAAACTGCGAGAAATGGAAACGAGAAAGAGCGTCAGCAATGCCATTGTGCAAGCCAGGGACATGTCGTGCTCTAAGGAACAAATTAAGACGCAGACAACGTAAAACCAAGGCCCGCACCAACCCATTCACCGCTAGACAACGCGCCACCTGTCTATTAACCACCTCCACCACTCCCAAGTTATCGCACCAGAACACAACCCTCCTATCCCGCAATCTATCCGCCCATAAGTCACAGGCCACAATGAAAGGAAACAATTCCAGGAGTGTAATATTTCTCGTAATACCCCTCTCCACCCAAGCTTGTGGCCAGCGCTCCGCACACCATGCCCCCTGACAGTACAGTCCAAAGCCAACACCACCAGCCGCATCCGAGAACAGCTCTAAGTCGCAGTTAGATACCTCGGGAGCCTGCATAGGTAAGTAGCCATTAAAATCGCGTAAAAAACAAGCCCACATACGCAGATCCGCTCGGACTCCTGCCGACAGCCGCAAAAAATGTCTCTTATCTTTAACCCCCGCCGTGGAAGCCGCTAATCTACGCGAAAAGGCCCGCCCCATGGGCAAAACCCGACAGGCAAAATTAAGAGAGCCCATCAAGGACTGAACTACCTGCAAAGTAGATTTACGCGCCGACAAAACCCGCTCGATCAGATCAAGCAGCTGTCTGACCTTGCCTACCGGGAGACGAGTTACCAAATTCTCAGTATCCAACTCAATTCCTAGGAAAACCAAAGACGACACCGGACCCTCAGACTTGTCCTGCGCCAAAGGTATCCCAAACTCCGCAGCCATGGACTCAAAGGCACCCTTCAGACGCGAACAGTCATCTGAATCAGCCGGTCCGATGAACAGAAAATCATCGAGATAGTGAACGACCGCGTCCAACCCAGCCCGCTGAACCACCACCCAGTGGAGAAAGGAGCTAAACATCTCAAAATAAGAACAGGAGATAGAACATCCCATAGGCAAACAACGATCGTAGAAATAAGCACCGTCAAAGCGAAAACCTAACAACGGATAAGACTGCGGATGAACTGGCAACAGGCGGAAAGCAGATTCAATATCCACTTTGGCTAACAAAGCACCGCGGCCCGCTTTAAGAATGAGCCTCAAGGCACAATCAACGGAGGAATAACGAACCGTGCAAAGATCCCTCGGAATCCCATCGTTCACAGAAGACCCGACAGGCCGGGACAAATTGTGGATGAGCCGGAACTTACCGGGTTCTTTTTTAGGAATCACCGCCAGAGGAGACACCATCATAACCGGAAAAGGCCGCTCCCGAAAAGGACCCGCAATCCGGCCCAGACGCAATTCCTCCTCCAATTTGTGACGGACCACATCACTCAAATGAGTAACAGAGGATGAATTACGCGCCCGAACCCCCAACAACTCCCCCCGAAATGGAATCTCAAAGCCCACAGAAAACCCCCGCTCCAATATAAGAGCAACACGAACCGGCCTATAACCGCGAAGCCAAGGGAGCAACATGCTCACAAGAACCGGAGTAGGTACCACACTCGACCCACCTCTACTCGACCCACCTCTACTTGCCAACCCCCGGAGGACCCCCCGCTGGCTTCTTAGGGCACTTAAGGAGGGGATGCGGCTGCCCACATTGCGAGCACGCATGTCGAAATCTACAGTCCGTGAAGGAACAGCTAGACTTGTTGAATCTCCAACACACATCACTGAGTCCCCCTCCGCCACTCCCCCCTCCCATCCCGGGCCGAAAGGGCCGCCCACCGCCCGGAGTAACTGCCGACGCACGACCCAAACCCAAAGGGGGCCCCCCAGCTTTTGAGGACATATGGGTGAGCCACAGATTAACATCCTGCGTGCCCCACGACATATGCGTGTTCTCTTCCATCTTATCCCTGAAAGCCTCGTCGTAGTTCAACCACGTCCAGCCCCCAAATCGCTGATACGCATCAAGCACCGACTCGGCGTACGCTAACAATAAACCATAATCCTCGGGACGGTACCTCCCCCAAACACTGGCCAGCCGCATGAAGGCCCGTATCCAGTTAAGGATGGACCGCGGGACTGGCAAAGGTTTAACTGCACTCCCCGCTCGTTTTGATTTTTTCCTACTACGCCGATGTGCCCTGCCTTCCAAGAGACGAAAAATGTCAATACAGTCACGGTGCCGAATCTTGCGCCGTAAATCGCGCGGTACTCGCTCCCATAATTCCGTCAAAGCAACCAACGCAGGCACCCCTCTACCATCCCCTTGGGGCACCCCTCCCCCCGTTCCCTCCGGACCTCCCTCCTTAACCGGTCTAGCCCGAGGGGAAGAAGACGCCGATGAGGAAGACGAGGACGAAGAGGAAGACCGACTCGAAGAGGATGAATCCCTTCTGCGCCGCCGCTTCCCCTTACCCTTCCTCCCCCCGGGTTTCACCCCAGAGTCCCCAGCAGGCGCAACAGTACCTGACGTGGAAGGTCCAGCCTCAGCCAAGGAGAGGCCACTAGCAGCAGCCTCAGCAGACGCCACCGAACGTTGCTCCTCAACAGTGACGCCACGGCCAGCAACCACCACTCCCGACACGGGACCAGCGACGCCTCCGTCAACAGCCGCTGCCTCCGATGCTGATGACACCGATGCTCCCACGCCACGCTGTCGATCCGGGACGCCATCCATGCTGCCAAGAAAGGGACCCGGAGCAGCTCCCGCCGCACTCCACTGGTGTTCCGGAACCATTGGTGGACTCTGCGAAAAGAAACCACAGCCAGAAACAGAGCCCGGAACGCCACCCCCCGGCATACCCCAACCTGGACCTCCCACTCCAAAAGGTAATGAGCCACCCAACCAACCAGGATTCACACCACCCCCCCAGGACGGGGGGAAAACACCGGAACCCCAACCCTGCTGCCCGGAACACCAAGGAATCATGCCATAGGGAGACCCCCAAGGACCCATGTGACCCCCACCCCAACCACCAGACCCCCAACTAGTAGAAGGCTGAGGAGAGGGTTGAGACTGTCCCCTGTCCCCCTGGGATAACCTATCCGCCCCCAGCCCCGGTGTAGCATGCAATATCCCTGTGCTAGGCGCAGAAGCCGCTCCCAGCAACCCCGGCTGCACCAACCCGGTGGGCGGGGCTGGCCCTGCACCGCGTGCCTCCTCCACCGACTCCTGAGCAAAGCCAGGAGCCGCCCCGCTGCGGTCCACAGGCCGAGCAGACGCCTGCCTGCCCGACTTGGTCTTCCCCGAGCACTTTTTGGGCCCCCCCCCCCTTCGCCGTCGCAACGCGCTCTGACCTCTCTGTCCCAGAAGCCCGCCCACTCGCCCCGCCCGCCGAGCAGGCCAAAGCAATCACCGAAAGCGCAGCAGATTTCGAGCGTCGCTTCGGCCTGCTCCGGTCTTGCCCACCCACGACACCCACCTGTTCCGCCGGGTCCTCCACCAGAGAGTCCCCCGCCCGAAACGAAATTTCGGCCTCGTCGCGCTCCCGCTCCTCCGCCACCGCCGATCGGTCCGCCATCACACAAGCCAGAAAAGGGGCACCGGAACGCAACGCAACGCGAAATTCGGCTCAGGAGGACCCACGACGGTTGAGTCCTCCCCACCTTCCCCTTTTATAAGGTCACTCACCCCCCCCCACCGCGCGCTCCCGTTTCCACCAATCCCTTTGAATCCCCTGCACTGACCCCTCCAATCCTACTGCCCCTCCACTATCACCGCCCCTCCTACCGCCCCGGCCGATGGGCAACACGCAGGCCAGCCAGCCCCGTGTTATTCTACGCCCATCGACACGGGGGTCTCGGGCTACTCTTTATGTTAACAGACTTTAAAGTCTGCTCATGAAAATAATCATTAAACTAATGTGCTCTGACAGCAACCTGCCATTTGGAAGAGATGACCTAGTCATAATATCCCCCCTTGATCCGCTTGCCCCCATTTCTGGGGAATTTACAGCTTTACTTTCATTGGAAAAATGTGGAACCTGACTAGTGCAGATGTCATCGAGCCATCTGATTATCTTACTAAGAGGCGACTGATTAGCTGCTATGTCAGTTAAAATCGTGCTAAGTTCCTAATGAAGAAAAATTGCACACTTACCCAGAGTTAGTTAATATTACAATTGGAAAAAGGGCAATAAGATTGAAGAGAAAATCAATGTTACGCTTTTAACTTTACTTCTTTGTCAGTGACATATTTCTGAACATCACACTTTGAAACATACTCGAAAGTACAGTGAATGATGATAGGAAATTACAAAAGTCTCTCAGCAATAAATTTTGTATACTGAATATACTTTCAGGGAATATACACTAGGATGGGGAGTGTCATTCTATAATGGGAAGCCTTTGTTTGAAGTCCAAGAAGGTCTCTATTTTAAGCCGACTTTATACATGTGCCTTTATAAAAAAGGTTCTAGAAACCAACCACACTAATGACAATTTTATAGATGCACCGAAGCTGATATAAATGTATGTACATACTTTATGGACTAGATTTAGTAAATGGCACTCAAAATCACTCATCTTTTGAGTGCCCATTATAGAAGTAGCATTATATGCTGATATTGGCACCCAAATTTGGGCGCCAGGACACACCTGCTGAAACCAGGAGTAATTACCAGCCGCCAATTTAGGCACATGCCCGGGAGTCTATAACACTGTGTACAAATTTTAGGAATGCCCCTGACTCAATTCCAAACTCCAACCCACCTGCTAAGCACTAACATCTGTCATATCATTTCCTCTGTAATTCCCTCACCTGATCATAGTGTATTGATGCACCTTCTAGTCCAGTTTGTCTGTCTTGACTAGATTGTAAGCTCTTTCGAGCAGGGATTGGCTCTTCTACTATGTTTTGATGTACACTTTTCCCTCCGTATCTGCGGTTTCCATATCTGTGGATTTGCTTATTCACGATTTTTCGGCTGCTGACTCTGCCCCACCCTCAAATTACATCATCATTAAAGTTATTTTTCCTTTTACTATACCGATAAAAAAGTTTATCGCTTACCATTCAATCTGAAAATCGCTGCTTCCATGCTTTCTCCCACAAAATTACTGCTTCCCTGCTTCCCAGTGTGCACTGGGAAGTTTCAAGTTTATTTACAATTTGATATACCGACCATCAAACAAATATCTTCCCAGCATCCATAGAGAGAAAGGCTTCTTCCCAGCATGCATGGAGAAAATCGCTAGGAATTGCTGCTTGCCTGCTATTAGCCCTAAATTCTCTTTGAATCGCTGGGAATCGTTGCTTGCCAGCTCCAAGCCCTGAAATCGTTGGGAATCGCTGCTTGCCTGTTCCAAGCCCTTAATTCTTTGTGAATCGCTGGCAATTGTTGGGAATCGCTTGCCTGTTCCAAGCCCTTAATTCTTTGTGAATCGCTACCCAAAGCCAGTGAATCGCTGGGAATCGCTGCTTGCCTGTTCCAAGCCCTTAATTCTTTGTAAATCGCTAAGAAACATTGGGAATTGCGTCTTGCCTGCTCCAAGTCCTGAAATCGCTGTTTGCCTGCTCTAAGCCCTGAAATCGCTGCTTATTTCAAAAACCGCAAATAACAGTAGAAAAGTTATTTGCGGTTTCAAAAATAAAAATGACATTTTCTAAAAACCATGAATAACATATAAAAAGTTATTCGCGGTTTTTCCATATTTGTGCCTATGGTCCGCCCGCATCTCCCATGAATACGGAGGGAGAAGTACAGTGCTACGCATGTCTAGTAGCACTATAGAAATGATAACTAGTAGTTGTGGCAGTAGTACTCACCCATGCATCTTCCATGGCATGGCTCCTGTATGGTTGAGTGTGGTGGGATTTGGGCACACATTATTTTAGAATAACATGCAGCAAGATGTGCATATCCAAACTGGTGCCAATAGTGGCAACTGGCACCTGAATATTGGCACTAAGTGGCTCGTTGACCAATTTAGTTGGGCATATATCTTGATTCAGCACCCAATTTTGGGCGTCATATATTGATTCTGGATATATGTGGATAACCTCATATTTTTTCAAAAAACAAGTGTACTTCACAACACCATCTCTATTCTGCACACCCTACACCCCCAGGAAAGCCTAGTTGTGATTGTGTAGACATAGGTACTTTCATGGGCAAAATTGAATGTGCAATTTTATAAACAGCCGATTCTGCATATAAAGTTACCCCCATCTCTGTGCTTATGTGTCGCCAAATCCTACTGCAGTCTCTAGTCTTTTTTTGAGCCTCAGGAACCAGCCATAGATAGATTTTTTTTACTCTGTCCAGGGATTATATAGATGGCCACTTTTGGAGCCAGTAATACAAATTAAGAGCCCATTCCATCTTTATTCTTTTCCAGTCCTGATTTGACTTGGAGAGATTTGCAGCACTTAACCGTGCTTACGTCCAAAAGGAACCAGCTTCACGATGAAGTTCATCGGTGGCGCAGGAATGGAGTTGGTCTGGAGTTTAACCATTTGTTTGGCTATGGCGTATTGGATGCAGGTGCGATGGTACAAATGGCAAAAGACTGGAAGACCATACCTGAGAGATTTCACTGTGTGGGAGGTTCCATCCAAGAACCACAGTAAGTGGAAACGTACTAGTTCTCTAAGAACTTATCTGCCCAGAGATAAGAAGATTGGTTAATTGCACATTTATATTGGTAATCCTTGTTGCTTAAGAATAGCCTTGAAAGATAGGGATGGGCTGCTGTTTGCAACATAGGATAAGTTGTTGATATTTCCTTTGTCACAGCATGTCATTAGCATTGAATGTTGCTACTATTTGGGGTTTTACCAGATACTACTGCCCTGGGTTGGCCACCGTGAAGACGGGCTTCTGGGTAAGATGGACCATTGGTCTGACCCAGTATGGCTATTCTTATGTTCTTATCAAATGAAAATTAGCGGAAAAACACATTTCCTAACAGCAGAGCCACCATGCATGTTTGAATTATTGCACATGTGCAAATTATTGAGCATGCACACTTCATAGAGAAAAGAGCGTATCCTGTTTCCACGTACCCCGCAATTCTATAACCCTTAGGCCCTGATTACATAAAGTCCGCCTATAGTTAGGTGTAGGCACCTACTTTAATTGAGTCACAGGCAACACCTCACAATCAGCTCTAATTGCACTTAATTGAAAGTTAGGCATCTCACTTGAAAACCTCGATTCTATAAAATGTAGATGGCTATCCCAAAGTGCCTGCACTAAAAGTGAGCATGGTTAGGGACAGATCATGGGCGTATTTTCGAGTTAAGCACATAAGCATTGTCTCTGCCGAGTCAGACCATAGGTCCATCATGCCCAGCAGTCCGCTCCCGCGGCGGCCCCCCAGGTCAATGACCTGTAGTGATCTATTACTCAAGAGCATTTTGTCTTGTATAGTAACCCTCTAATTGTACCCCTGGATTCCCTTACCCTTTAGGAACTTGTCCAATCCCTTTTTGAAACCCAAAACCGTACTCTGCTCAACCACCCCCTCTGGAAGCGCATTCCAGGTGTCCACCACCCTCTGGGTGAAGAAGTTAGGTGCCTCTTTGTGAATCAGGCACTTTTAGGCTCTGATATCGGCACCTAGCTTAAGGCATAGAAAACCCTGGTATAAATTGGGGCTGCCTAAATGTTAGGATGCCAAGTGCTGCCTAAGCATGCTTAGGTGACGCTAAGTGTAATTCTATAATGGGTGCCTAAGTTTTATATAATCAGGGGGGGGGAATTTCTAGAAACAGCACCTAAACTTAAACGCCTTAAGTTATTTAACAAATGCCGTTTAAAACGGAAAAAAATCTGCTGTTAAAGCGCCTACTTGCGCCTAAATAAAAGGTGCTGAGATCACACCTATGTAGGTGCTTTACGGTACCTAATGCCACAATGGGTGTGGCTAACACTGGAAGTGGCGTTAGGTGCTGTAAAGCGCCTACATAGGTGTGATTCATTTGAAGATAGCTGCCGGAAATGTAGGCCTAGAAAACTTGGCCTACATTTCCGGCACCTGTCTTTCTCAGATGTATGAGTCTCTATAGGATGCCGTCACATGACTGACATGCGATTAGTGGCTGATTTTAGGCAACCACTGATATCGGCGCCTTGTAGAGAACCCGAGTCTTGGTGCCTATTTCAGCACCTAAATTTAGGTGGACTTCATAGAATAAGGGCCTTACCCCCTCTTTTACAAAGGTGCGCTATGCTTTTTAGCACGCAATATTATCACCCGCTAAACACGCGTGCATGTTATCCTATGGAAACATTAGCGGTTAGCACACAAGTTGATTTAGCGCACGATAAAATGCTTAATGCACCGTTGTGAAAGAGGGCCTTAGTGCCTAAAAGTAAGTGCCATTTACAAACTAACCCCCTCTTTTACAAAGGTGTGCTATGCTTTTTAGCGCATGATAAATATTATCATGCGCTAAACACATGCTAATGCGTGCATGTTATCCTATGGATGTGTTAGCAGTTAGCGCATGCATTAATTTAGCACGTGCTAAACACGTGCTAAACCGCTTAGTGCGCCTTTGTAAAAGAGGGCCTAAGATTAAAGAATACTAGCACTTGAATACATGAATATAACATTCACATATGGAATGCTTAGCACATTAGGGTTGTCCAGAAAAACCTAAAGTTGGGAAAACTGTGTAAATTGAAGTTTTTCCCATGAATTTGATTGTGCAACATCAGAAAATAATTTTTTTAATGTTTTAAAGCCCATCCTGGGGTTGATCAAAGCCACTGATTACATAAAGCTCTGTTTTTCTTTGCTATTATTTTTGCTTAATGGAGCACATTTCTTGGTTTTATAACTATAACTTTTATATTTTGACAATCAGCAATGATACATTGATAAAAAGACATTTTATGCAAAAAAAATCTAGCAGTACAGTCAAACCTCAGTTTGCGAGTAACGTGGTTTGCGAGTGTTTTGCAAGACGAGCAAAACATTCTTGCAAATCTTGCCTCGCAAACCGAGCGCTGACTCGATATGCGAGCCCCTACCCCCGAGAACCGGCATCACCCCCCCCCCCCGCCTGTCCAAATCCTTACCATAAACGGGCACTGGCACACAGCACCAATCTACAGGATGTGCCAGAACCGAAAGAACCTGCCGCTGATCTCTGCTGGGCCTTGAGCATCTGTGCATGCTCAAGGCCTTCTGGCTCCCACTCTCTCCGAGATTCTAATGAGATTTTCGGTTTCTAGGGGAGATGTGGAAGCGCGCCAGTGGCCTCAGGGGTGGAGGGTCTTTTTGGGATGTGGTGGGGTGGGGTGGAAGTGCATCAGTGGCCTCGGGGAAGGTCTTTTGGGGATGCAGTGGGGTGGGATGGAAGCAGTTTCCCTTACTTTATATGAGGAAACTCACTTTTATATACAAGCACTTTGGTTTACGAGCATGCTTCTGGAATGAATTATGCTCGCAAACCAAGGTTTCACCGTAATTATTAACCCCCTTTTTACAAAACCGTTGTGTGTTTTTTTTAGGGCCGGCCGTGGCGGTAACAGCTCCCAGGCTCATAGGAATTCTATGAGAGTCGGAGCTGTTACTACCGTGACCAGTGCTAAAACCAAGATACGGTTTTATAAAAGGGGGAGGGTAAATGAACCTTCAATATCTGCAGTTTATTGAGGAAAATAACAGAAATAAAAGATCTTTTAAAACAAATTTCAAGGTACCTATTGGCACCTACAAAAAAAAAAAATCACTGGAATTCTGCTTGCATAGGTGCATAAAATGTCCCCTGGGAATATTTGTATTTAGCTGATTAAGTGCTATTTACTGGTCTGTGCCATTTCTGGGCAGTTAAATAGCACTGAATATTGACTGGATTAAGTTTAAGTTCTGATTTTAGCACATCATATCTACTGCATATAAATCCCAAATTTTCTTGCTCCCTGCTTTGATCCTCTATTACCCAGTCCACAAATCTTAGATCTTCACAGGCAATTTTTTAAACTGTTCCCATGGCATCAAAACTGAGATTGGATTCCTCACAACCTACTGCTTTTAGCTGTCTGGCCTCATTGTTTTGAATTGCTCTTCTGCCTGACATTTGGCAAGAAAGCTCATGCTGAAAATTTAAGAAAGGGATGAAGGCTCTTTTTGTCAGTTTTTCAACTGCTCCTAACTTTAGGGAGTGAGTCACTTGTGCTGTACAATAGAACGTTTCTTCTTACGTGTTCCAGATATTTGTAGCTCAACGTAAAAATACAAACTCATCTCCCATTCTGGTTTGCGTTTGTGAAATGGTTGCCATCAACATTTGTAATATATTTCTGATTATCACATTAGTTTGTAAATTGCTCTTGATATTAATTTGAAGAGAAATGTAGCACATAGTAACATAAGAACATAAGAATTGCCGCTGCTGGGTCAGACCAGTGGTCCATCATGCCCAGCAGTCTGCTCACACAGCGGCCCTTTGGTCAAAGACCAGCACCCTATCTGAGACTAGTCCTACCAGCGTACCTCCTTGTTCATTATGAACTTGTCTAACTTTGTCTTGAATCCCTGGAAGATGTTTTCCCCTATGACAGACTCCGGAAGAGCGTTCCAGTTTTCTACCACTCTCTGGGTGAAGAAGAACTTCCTTACGTTCATACGGAATCTATCCCCTTTCAATTTTAGAGAGTGCCTTCTCATTCTCCCTACCTTGGAGAGGGTGAACAACCTGTCCTTATCTACTAAGTCTATTCCCTTCAGTACCTTGAATGTTTCAATCATGTCCCCTCTCAATCTCCTCTGTTCAAGGGAGAAGAAGCCAAGTTTCTCTAATCTTTCAATATACGACAACTACTCCAGCCCCTTAACCATCTTAGTCACTCTTCTCTAGACCCTCTCGAGTAGTACCGTGTCCTTCTTCATCTACGGCGACCAGTGCTAGACACAGCACTCCAGGTGAGGGTGCAGCATGGCCTGGTACAGCGGCATAATAACCTTCTCCGATCTGTTTGTGATCCCCTTCTTTATCATTCCTAGCATTCTGTTCACCCTTTTCGCCGCCGACACAAATTGCATGGACGGCTTCATCGACTTGTCGATCATAACTGCCAAGTCTCTTTCCTGGGAGGTCTCTCCAAGTACCACTCCGGACATCCTGTATTCGTGCATGAGATTTTTGTTACATGCATGCATTACTTTACACTTATCCACGTTGAACCTCATCTGCCATATAACAAAATAAATAAATAAGTACCTAAGGGGTCCTTTTATTAAAGTTGTGGCAAATGTTGCCTTAATGCATTCTTACCGTGGGTCTTTCCCGTACACCAAGGCTACTTGTGCTGCAGCCACAATTAGGTCAATTTTCCTGTTTCTGGAATTAATGGCTATGTGCTAGTTGCATCTGTAGAAACTGAGGGCTCCTTTTACTAAGCTGCGTTAGCGGTTTTAGTGGGCACGCTAGATGCTACCGCCACCATTGAGTTGGCATTAGTTTTTGGCACATAGCGTGGGTTTAGCATATGTGGCAATGTAAAAACACTAGCGCACCTTAGTAAAAGGAGCCCTGAGTTCCCAACAGGATATCCTGTTTTGCAGATTGCATCCTCAGGAGAAATAAATGTAAGGAGTTCCTCTGAAGATGCAATCTTCGAAACAGGATATACCTGTTGGGAACTCAATTTCTACAGGCGCTGCTGGGATATAATCTATAAGCTAATTGGCCATTATTTTGATTTTCATTGACAGTTAATGATATGAATATTTTCAGTGTGGAGTCTCTCTTTTTCCGATGAGAGGGAGCCACAGGTTCTAGCGTTTTTTGAGAAGTGGAGTTTTTTTTTCTTTGACCAATAATTTAGTTGATTTGCTGCATTTGTCCTTTGAGGCGGTAGCAGTAATTCTCAGCTACTCTTCTGATTTGCTTGAACTGAGGTCTTTTTTTTCTCCACTTGTTCTATGCTCTTTCTTTGGGTTAGTGTTGTATCCCCATACATTGGAAGGGAGTGGATTATATGTTGTGTTTGTGACATTGACTGGGTAAATGTAACATCAGGGCATACTAGGGAGACAAAATACCTTGATGAAATCAAGAACTGCTTTATAAAGCAGCTAGTTCAGGAACCGACAAGAAGTGAAGCAATTCTAGACCTAGTGCTTAGTGGGGCACATGAATTGGTGAAGGAGGTAATAGTGCTGGGGCCACTTGATAACAATGATCACAACAAGATCAGATTTGATATTATTCCTGGAATAAGTTCACACAGGAAATCCAATACAACAACATTTAACTTTAAAAAAGGAGACTATGGTACATGAAGAACATGGTAAAAAAGAAACTTAGAGGAACAGCTGCAAACGTCAAAAATGTACATCAGGTGTGGATGTAATTCAAAAATACCATTCTGTAAGTCCAGACCAGACATATTTGATATATTAAAAAAGGAGGAAGGAAGACCAAACAGCAGCCGGTATGGTTAATGAGTGAGTTGAAGGAAGCTCTTAGAGCTAAACGAGAATCTTTCAGAAAGTGGAAGAAGGATACAACTAAAAACAATTGTAAACAACACAAGAAATATCAAGCCAAATGCAATATGTAAATAAGGAAGGCAAAGAGAGACCTTGAAAGAAGATTGCATTGGAAGCAAAAACATATAGTAAAAGCTTTTTTATAGGTATATTAAAAGCAAGAAGCTAGGAAGAGAATCAGTTAGACCACTAGATAATTGAGGGATAAAAGGGGCTCTCTGGGAAGACAAGGCCATAGCGGAGAGATTAAATTAATTCTTTACTTCGGCCTTCACCAAGGAAGATGTGGGGAAGTTACCAGTCAAACAGAAGAGGCAAGGGAGGTGTCTTTTCAACCAATAAAGACTTTATCGTTGGTTGAAAAGATACCTCCCTTGCCTCTTTTGTTTGACTGTGTTTACTCGAAGGCAAAGTGTTCTGCTTGCTTTGTTTGGGAAATTACCAGTGCCAGAAATGGTATTCGATTCTGTTGAATCAGAGAAACTCAAATCTCTCTAACACTGGAAGATGTAATAGGCCAATTTGACAAACTGAACAGTAGCAAATTGCCTGAACCGGATGATATACATCACAGAGTGCTGATAGAATTGAAAAACGAACTTGCAGTGCTATTTTTAATCATTTTTCTTTAAAATCCAGCATAGTACCAGAAGACTGGAGGGTGGTGAATGTGACACCAATTTTTAGAAAAGGTTCCAGAGATGATCCAGAAAATTTTAGACCAGTGAGTCTGACAATGCTGCCGGTCAAAATGGTAGAGACTATTATAAAGAACAAAATGACAGAACATATACATAAGCGTAGATTAATGAGAGAAAGTCAACCTGAATTTAGTCAAGGGATATCTTGCCTCACCAATCTACTGCATTTCTTTTAAGGGGTGAATGAATATGTGGATAAAGGTGACCCAGCTGAAATTGTGTTTTTGGATTTTGAAAAGGCATTTGACAAAGTATTTCATGAAAGACTTCTGAGGAAATTAGAATGTCAGGGGATAGGAGGTAATGTCCTCTTATGGAATAAGAACTGGTTGAAAGACAGAAAACAGAGAGTAGGTTTAAATGGTCAATATTCTCAATGGAGAAGGGTAAATAATGGGGTTTCTTAGGGGTCTGTGCTGGGACCAGCAGTAACACATTTATCAATGATCTAGAGATGGGAATAACTGATGACACAAAGTTGTTCAAAGTTGTTAAATCACAAGAGGATTGTGAAAAATTACAAGGTAACCTTTTGTGATTGGGAGACTGGGCATAAAAATGGCAGATGACGTTTAATGTGAGCAAGTGCAAAATGATGCATTTGGGAAAGAGAAACCCAAACTATAAGTGATGAACATTAGGAGCCACCTCTCAGAAAAAGGATCCAGGTGTCATTGTTGAGGATAAATTGAAACCCTCAGCTCAATGTGTGGCGGCAGCTAAGAAAGAAAATAGAATTATCAGATAAGGAATGGAAAACAATGATGAAAATGTTATAATGCCCCTGTATCGCTCTATTGTATGGCCGCACCTCGAATACTGTGTGCAATTCTGGTTGCCATATCTCAAAAAAGATATAGCGGAATTAGAAAAGGTACAGAGAAGGGCATCAAATGATAAAAGAGATGGGACAATTTCCCTAAGAGGAAAGGTTAAAGTGGCTAGGGCTCTTCAGCTTGGAGAAGACATGGCTCAGGAGTGATATGATAAGACGTCTATAAAATTCTGAGTGGAGTGGAAAGGGTAGATGTGAATCACTTGCTTACTCTTTCCAAAAATACTAGGACTAGAGGGCATGTGATGAAGCTACTAAGTAATAGATTTAAATCAAACTAGAAAAAAATATTTCTTCACACAACATGAAATTAAACTCTGGAATTCATTGCTAGAGAATGTGATGAAATTTAGCTTAGCAGGGTTTAAAAAAGATTTGGATAATTTCCTAACGGAGAAGTCCATAGGCCATTATTGACAGCATGAAATCTGTTTTACTCCTTTGGATCTAGCTAAGTGTTTGGAACCTGGGTTGCTCACTATTGGAAACAGGATACTTGGCTTGATGGACCTTCGGTCTGTCTCAGTATGGCAATTCTTTAAAAAAAAAAAAAATTATTGCAATTTCAACTTAATTTTATAAGAGATCTCTTGTTTAGGCAAAACAGATGGAAAACATTACAAGAAACTCAATATATCAAACTGGAAAAGCAAAACAGTTTAAATCTTTCTTAGACCACAATATGGAGGATAGAGTGAAGAGCAACTCAAATAAAGCAAATTACAATTAGGAATAGGCTTAACAGCTAAAGGCCCTTTTTCAGTTCTTTATGGCTATCTCAAAAAAGTTCTTACTAAACTTTCCCGGCTGCCATTTTCTTTAGATCCAGGAAAGCTCGGAGTTGTTCTGGCATAAAAGATGACATATATCACTCCTAAATACTTGATTAAACATTTGTGTGGATATTCCAAATGGAATGTTGCTCCAAGAGTTAATGTCTCAGATCTCATAGCCGAGAACAGTTTTCTCCAGTCTTGTTTGTTCTTTGTGACATCAGGGAAGATCAAAACTTTTTTCCCATTAGACAATGTTTGAGAGTTATGAAAATATAATCTTACAATGGCATTAGCATCTTGTTCAAAACCAAAGTAAACAATAATGTAGCTCTCTCTATATCTTCGGACGGTGTAGCTTCTAGTAAATCAATAACGTTTAGAGGTTCAACCATATGTAATACTTCATCTTCTGGGGTAGGACCTGACTTTCTTAATAGTTAAATAATATTTACGATTTAAAGGTGGAATAAGATCAGAGGAAATTTCAACACTTCAACCAGATATTTTTTAAACATTTCTAATGGCGACACTCCCAGAGATTTTGGAAAGTTCAATAAACATATATTTAACCTCCGATTATCATTTTCTAATTGTTTAATCTTTCTATGTAGAATAATTTTTTCTTTCAACATCCCGTTTGTTAAAGCCTGTAAATCCTCCATATTTTCCTTAACTTTTTTTAATTTCTGAAGTAAACTTTTCCATAGTGTTAGCCAAAAACTTCCCCAAGCCATCAATGGTACCCACAAGATTGGCCACCTCCTGGGAAGATCTGGCAACAATTAAGTTCAGTCTCTCAAAACTCTCCTATATGCTCTCGAGAGTCACTACCATAGTTTTTTTTTTCCCTGGGTCAGATACCAAGGCAGCTCCCAGAGCTCCCTGCTCTCCTCATTCTCTTGTGGTTCCTGTGCCTTCAAACAGCTCCATTCAAGGTTCCCCCAACTGGGCCACGAGTGGAATGTGATGCAGCGGTGGGACAGCCCATGGAGGGGAGAGGAAGACCTCCAAACCGGCATATCCGGCAACTCCTCCCACCGGAGAAAGCTCGAGAAACCCTCCAGACAGTCGAGGACCAGCGG
The DNA here is from genome assembly GCF_902459505.1 of Geotrypetes seraphini. Taxonomy (NCBI): domain Eukaryota; kingdom Metazoa; phylum Chordata; class Amphibia; order Gymnophiona; family Dermophiidae; genus Geotrypetes; species Geotrypetes seraphini. The sequence continues at coordinate 306,673,993 of NC_047086.1, read as the reverse complement.
CTACAATGGCAAAATCCAGCATGGTGTGCTGAGTTGGGGTAGACGTCCTTATCATGGAGGGGTCAGAACGGACGCTACTCTTTCTCTTAGAATGTGGCATACTTTAAAAGGTAACTTTCCTCACGTGCAGGACTCTTTGATGTAAACGCTGTCGCCTAAGCTGTCACTATCTTGACTCCACCAGTATGGCAATTCTTATGTTCTTATGTTTTAACTTAGCAGGGTTTTAAAACGTTTTGGATAATTTCCTAAAGAGAAGTCCATAAGCCATTATTAAGATGGACTTGGGAAAATCCACTGCTTATAACTAGGATAAACAGTATAAAATTTGTTTTACTCCTTTGGGATCTTGCCAGGTACTTGTGGCATACTACACACAGGATTTACCTTTTGAAGTAGGAGCACTGATTGCTGTAGGCATTTTTAATAGCTTGTGTTTGGCTGAGATTTTAGTCGAAGTGAGTAGTATACCAGTCATTTCGGAACTTTAGATCTAATACTCCCCTTTTGGCACTCTGAAACTCCTGATGCAGCCCATGTGTGGCAAAATGTGGTCCACGTCAGGTAATGTTAAATAAAGGACTTTTTCCCCCTATATATTGGACTTGGCTCTGCTCCTTTCTGCATCTCTTTCTTTGAAGATCTGTATAGCCTCTTGTGGATGCTTGCTTACCTTTTGAAATGGTCAGTGGCGACTTTTGCAGGTAAGCTGGTCCTATCCAGCTGTGTGTATCATGATTGGTCTGACCCCCAAACCTCCTCCACCCTGCCATTTGTTTCTGTTTAATAGGTAAGCAGGTCTCATCTCAGCCGTTATAGCAAGTGATATTGTAAGGGGTGGCATGAAGATATCATGAGGTGTGAACTTTTATTAGAACTTTAATTGATAATAACAGAGTAACAAGTACTTATTCACAAATATACTGAGATGAACCCCCAATTTCTATGGGCCTGACATTCAGCTTGCAGGAATCTGCAATTTTTAAGACACTGATCACAGCAGGCAGAACTTGACTTGGATATTTAATGCCAGACTTTATCTGGGCAGATGACACTGAATATCTGAGTCTTGCTTGGCTGCCAGAAATTATCCTGGCCAGTGATGTAGCAAGGATAGGGGGCTCCAGGGGCAGGCCACCCCCTTTGCCCTCCTCTCTGCCCCTCTGCTCCTTCCACACCACCCTCCGCTCCTTCCGTGCCTCCTCACGCCATACTTGTGCCCTCCCTTCCCACCCCTGGACCTCTTTAAATCGTCGCCAGCGCAAGCAGCTTCTCCGGCCTGCTGCTCACACTGGCGTTGGATTTCCCTCTGATGTCACTTCTTGGCTCTGTGACCCGGAAGTTATTTCAGCGGGAGCCAGGCCAATGCGAGCAGCAGATCAGAGTAGTTGCTCGCGTTGGTGAAGAATTAAAGAAGTACGTGGGCGGGGAAGGAGGGCAGAGATGTGCTGGTGCCCCAATTTAGACAGTGCCTGGGGCAGACTGCCCCTTTACTATGCCACTGATCCCAGCACCAGCTAATATTCAGACCAGTACCCAGAAAACAGCATGGATAAAGTTAGGACAGCATTTTTGCCTTTTCTGTACACTTTCAGTAGACTGAAAATCTCTGCTAACTCATAAAATCACACCTCCAAATCCACCCCTGGTCCACCCTAGCACTATCCAGATAGTATCATAGCAGTCTCCCTAGATATTCAGTGACACTATTTGGTTACGTGGCATTAAAATCCTGGGACTCATGGTCAGTGCCACTTAACTGGGCAGGAGCCTTTCCTTCTTGGTTAAACCATTTTAAATATCAGGTTCATAATTGTAAGCAAAAGACCTCTATCATATCTCCCCTTGGCCACCTCCTATCCCGGCCCATCGCTGGACCACCAGGGCTTACTGCAGGTCCGGGGGAGGCCTGCAACAGATCTGGGAGCAGGGGGGGGGGGTGAGCGCTAACCCAAATATAAACCAAGACCCCCAATTTTGGTCCATTTTTTAGCCCCAAAATCTCAGTCTATTTTCAAGTATATATGGTGCATATTTAAGAGGTACAAGATTTTTTTAGTGCAGGAAATGGCACTTTGGGTTGACAGTTAATGTTTCTTTTTAGACATGAAATAAAATGCCAATTCCTCACCAATGAAAATAAACAGAGAAAATAAATCATCCATATTCCTAGGCTATATAGCATTAAAACAGAGATTTCTAGAAGCTAAAGTAAGTGAAAGCATACCTATTCAGACTATAAAATCCCTAATTTATTTAGTACTGTTATACCTTTTATCAGGAAAAAAAAAGAAGAAAATTATGTACAAATCTGTCTGGAGAAAATGGACATGAAATTGACCTTTTCCTCAGTCAAGACTAATTGCTTTATTTTCTGGATGGGTGTTTTTAGCAGAAACAAATTCTATATTTAGTTTTGTGACCACAGTTTATAATGTACCCTAGCAACGTTGTCAATTAGTAGAAACAGACAGGGATATATTCTGCAGCCTACCGATATTGATATGCCAAAAAAACATCAGCATGTAAGAATGAAGCCTGTAATACTTTGTTATTAAGTTAAGGGCATTCATCAGCTCAAGATACAATTAAATTAATATGCACGGCCTTTTTACCACCTTATAGACAATGCACTACTTTGTGAACTAGAAAATAATTGTTTGCTCTCTGAAAAGCATGCTTACATTGACTTGTGAAAGAGAGCTTTTCTCCAGAGACTTAGCGTTGTAAATAAAATATTTCTGCACCATATTTTTCATGACATATTATGATATTTTTATCATTTTTCCATTTTTTTCATGTTTTTCTACAATAGTAGTTGGAGTCAATTTCATTTTCTGCCAATAAGCAAGACTGAGTCAGGTACTCAAGTGGGTGATGTCATCCAAAGGTGCCAGGAGAGAACAGCTCTCTCAGAGCAAATACATAAGCATAAGCATGACCCTTCCCAAGCCTAGTGGTCTCCTCAGCACATCAGTTTTTATTTATACTCTTCCCGAGTCAAGAATTTTTTTTCAGCCTCTGTACACAGTGGCGTAGTGAGGGTGTGAGGCACCCGGTGTAGGGGGGCACCCCTCCCCTGCCCTCTTCTCTGCCTCTGTAACATTCCTGGCATGGGCAGCAACCCTCAAGCTGCTGTCATGCCAGCATCGGCTCTTCCTCCGACATCACTTCCTAGGTGCAGATCCAGGAAGTGGCATCAGAGGAAGAGCCGATGTTGACCCAACAGCAGCTTGGGAGTTGCTGCTCGCGCCAGGAACATTACGGAGGGGTGGGGGAAGGGAAGCAGTGCGCATGCGCAGTAGTGGGAGGTGGGGAAGGAGGTGGGACCCCGGGCGGACCACCTCCCCTCCCCCTTACTACGCCACTGTCTTTATGTAACTATTGCCAGATAGAGATAAAAGGAGCCCAAAAAGGATGTAATCTACTCATATACAGAACCGTTGTGTAAAATTCCATTCCATACAAAGTACTCTCCTATAAATGTGCTCACTGCATAATGTTAGTAAAAATACAGACTTGTATTAAAACAAGCAAATCACCATTTGTTAGGTAGAAAACACATCAGAGGACTGCAAGTATAAAGTAATTATCTGGGGTTGTGATTTCAATCATAGGCATAAAAAATCTCCTAATGACAAACTGTAACAGCAAAATCTAAAACGTATCTTGAAGAGATGATAATGGTCCTTCTCATGCGATGGCCATTATGGGATTGTATGCTAATGTACAGTGCTCTGTACATCTAGCAGTGCTAGAGAAATGATTAGTAGTATTAGTTCAATGATAGAAATCACTTTTTCAGGGCAAAATGGACCCAAAAATAATGTCATTCGCTTCCAATGTCCTCCTCAAAAAAGTCCAATAGTAGTCTTAATATGTACCACTATAATGCCCTTGTTTGTCTTGGTAAAGTTTTAAGTGCTCCTAATCACCAGATAGAATTCAAATCTTAAACACCAGAGTCTGAATCTTAATGACAATTCCCCTTCTCTTAAAAATAATAGAATCAAGCCTCTTCCTTCTGGAGTCAGCAGTGGCCTGGAGAAACTGTGAGCTTCCCTGCTCTGCCTCTCACTTGTTGGCTTGCTGTTGTGCCTCCCCGCTGACATTCAAAACAAAGTGAAACCTTATGCAGTGTCATAGTCCTGTATGCATCCAGGTGGGTGAGAGAAGCCCAGAGTAGAAGTCTGGGGAGAGGAAATGCCTCTCAAAACCACTCCCATGGGCTGGGGGATTTTTTTTTTTTTATTTTTTTGCTTGCTTGCTTGGTGCAGTTTGATTGGTTGAGCAAGCAGCCTGCTCAACCAATCATGCTGCACCAAACAAAAAAGTATTGGAGAGGGCTGAGGATATACTGAATCCCCTGAAGGCCCTGAGGCCGGGCATACCACTTTTGCTTAATGTAATTTGATTAGTTGAGCAGGCAGCAAGCAGAAGTTACTGCTCAATCAAATTCATATCAGTGCCGTCAAGGCCTTCAGGGGTTTCAGAGAATCCCCAGCAGTACAGCCATGCTTTTTTTTTTTTTTTTTAAGCCTTAATTCAGTGCTCTGATCTCAGAAAATGCTCATCTGCAGAAGTGTTACCGGTGTTTGCTTTTTGGTATTTGACATGGTGTCTATGTAAGTTGATTCTTGTCTTTAATATCTGGCCTGAGTCCCCAGCATAACCCTTTTCAATGAAAAATATATTCTACATTTGAGAAAGGATCCCCTTATGTTGAATGTTTTTCTCCACATGAAGTCCTATGAAACGTGCTGGCACAATCTGTAGCTTTCTATATTGAAGAGATTTGTGGATTCTGTTCTTTTTGAGCTTCTGTAGGGAGCTTATTTTTCTTTAATTTTGTTTCAGATTTTGTGGTTGTTGGGAGGCCAACTTTGGTAGAGCTAGGGATATTTTTCAGTTAGTCATCTTCCTGAAGTTGTGGCTTTAGATCTTTTATGATGTTTCTTAGGAATTTTTTTTTTTTGGACCTCTGGATTGTGTCACTTCAAGGGGCCTGTCTCTGAGGTGCCTTTTCTTTGTATTGCAATAAGTTTTCCTCCGATTTGATCACTTCAGCCTCTGTTATAATCTTACCTTCTCTACCCTCTGCATACTGTAGGGTATGGAGATACAGGTACATAACATAAGAATTGCCGCTGCTGGGTCAGACCAGTGGTCCATCATGCCCAGCAGTCCACTCACACGGCAGCCCCCAGGTCAAAGACCAGTGCTCTAAATGAGTCCAGCCTCACCTGCGTACGTTCCAGTTTAGCAGGAACTTGTCCAACTTTGTCTTGAATCCCTGGAGGGTTCTTTCCCCTATAATAGACTCCAGAAGAGCGTTCCAGTTTTCTACCACTTTCTGGGTGAAGAAGAACTTCCTTATGTTTGTACGGAATCTATCCCCTTTTAACTTTAGAGAGTGCCTTCTTGTTCTCTCTACCTTGGAGAGGGTGAGCAATCTGTCTTTATCTGCTAAGTCCATTCCCTTCAGTATTTTGAATGTTTTGATCATGTCCCCTCTCAGTCTCCTCTTTTCAAGGGAGAAGAGACCCAGTTTCTCTAATCTCTCACTGTACGGCAACTCCTCCAGCCCCTTAACCATTTTAGTCGCTCTTCTCTGGACCCTTTCGAGGAGTACTGTGTCCTTCTTCATGTATGGCAACCAGTGCTGGATGCAGTACTCCAGGTGAGGGCATACCATGGCCCGGTACAGCGGCATCATAACCTTCTACGATCTGTTTGTGATCCCCTGGCATTTAATACATGAGGCCTGCAGTCCTATTCAACAGCAAGGAATGTTGCTTTTACTCTAGCTCTATTCATCGGTGCCCTAAATTTCACTCAGCAGAGAGGAGCCATCTATCCTCCTCTCCTTTTATTTCACTTTCTTCTCCTCCCCCCACCCTGACAAGAATGGAAAGACTCGAACAACTCTGTCACAGTTCTTTCTACTCTGGAACTCAGGACTCTGCTTGTATCAAAGGGGAAGAAGGCAAGGAGGAGGTCAAATAAGGAGGGGTGAATTGTGGGTATTTAAGCAGGGGATGAATGTTTGAAGAGGTGCCACAAAGAGATATATTTTGGGGAAGAGAGGAAAGAATGGAATGAACTAAGGGAGGGAGGAAAGCACCAATGTGGGTTTGTTAGGACTGAAAGTAAGAGAGAGAAAAGTACCAATAGGGGAGGGAGGGAAAATAGAGAAATAAAAGCACCATTAGTGCCCCTCTCTCTCTCACTTGTTCTTTTTCTCTCTGTCTTTCTTAACTTTCTTCATGCTGAGAGATAGATTCCTTTCTCCCTTCAACATTGCTGATTTTGCCTTCCTGCCCCATTCCACCTCCAGCCCCTTCCCCATCCAGTTCTGCCTCCAGCCCCGCCCTATTCCACCCCCAAAAAGCTTCCTCTCTTCTTCAAGTCAAACTCCAGCCGCGGCTGGGAGGGGCCTGGAGCATGTACAGGTATGTGTGATATCATCCACGCATGCACAGAGGCCCTCCAGATGGGACTGGAGCGCTTCAGGGCTTTCCAAAACCAGGACAAATGCCAGGTTTTGGAAAGTCCATCCGGGAATCCAAACAGTCCTCTAATAAGAGGACATGTCTGGGTTTTCCCGGATGTCTGGTAACCCTACCCATTGATGCAATTCGTATGCCTTGACAACAGTCTAAGAGGCTTCTGCAGGTAACACTGATCTCTTTTGCCTTTCTATTAGGTCAGGGATCAGCAACCTTTTTAAAGCAAAGAGTCATTTTATCCTAAATGTTTTACAAAGAGCTACAATGGGTAGATAAGGTGGTTTGAGATATGATTTTTAATGCAATAGGGGTATATATGCATTTAACACAGAAGCAAAACTTCAAGTACTTACAGAAAATAAATATTTCTGCACAGTTGTTTCATGTTCGGTGAGTAGTTGGAAGTCTCTTCCCATACACCATATCTCCCTCCCCTCCACCCCTATGCCCATCTCTCCCTCTCTACTATTATGTCCATTTCTCCCTCTCTCACCACTCTTATGTTACAAGAGGGATATTTCCTCCCCCACCCCCAACCCCACTCACAAATATTATGCTCTTTCTTGCTTCAACTGGTCAGCGGCGATTCCTACAGCTGTCTGCTGCTAACCCGGAAGCCTCCCTTCTGTCTCGTCCTGCCCGGGCAGAAACAGGAAGTTCTGACGGAGGGCAGGACATGGCAGAGGAAAGGCTTCCTGGTTAGTGGCAGGCAGCTCTAGGAATTGCTGTCACTAACCCATTGAAGCAAGTGAAGAGCCGCAGTGACGTGGTCAAAGAGCCGCATGTGGCTCACAAGCCGTGGGTTGCCGACCCCTGTACTAGGTGGAAGGAGGATGGCAAGGTAAAGGATCACAGTGTGGCTGATTTCTTCAACCAGTTGCAAGGGAGCTACTGCAAAGATACAAGACTCTGCAAACTGGGCTGAACCCTCCTGTCCTCCCCTCCCATTTACTCAACCATGACCCAAAATGGTTCTGCAGTTCAGTAGCAGCACATTTCTTCATAAACAGAAAGAACAAATTTTTACTCTGTTGTTTTTTCAAGAGATACTCTATTTAAAAATTACATAAACTTATTTCAGGAACTTTCTACTTTGAAAAAAGCCAAGGCTGTTGTCATGGAGGGGCATTTTTAATATTAAGTCTAAATCCAATTTTGGATGTTTGGGGATAAATGCCCAAAAATCCAATAGAGAAAATAGTCTTTTCCTAGATGTGTTTGTTATCTTTTTGAACCATAAAAAAAAAAAAAAGTCCAAGTGAAAAACTCACAAAAAACAGCCATTGGGATGTAAGAGTGGCCAGTATTCTTTGCATACTGGCCATATAGACATCCCAGCAGAGTAGTGAGGCACCCTAGGGGCACTGCAGTGAACTTCACATAAAAGGTTCCAGGTACATATCTCACCATAACCCCCTTACATTGTATGCTGAGCCCCCTAAAACTTACCCAAAACCTACTGCACCCAATTGTATACCATCCCAATAGCAGGTGTCATCTACTTGTCAGTACAATAGGTTTTGGAGGGCTCACGCTTTCCATCACAAGTGTACTAGTTAGAGTGAGATATGGACCTGGGTCCTCTTCTCTGAACTCCACTGCACTGATTACTAGGATACTCCAGAGGCCTGCTTGCTGATCTAATAGAACTGGCCATAACATCTGAAGCTGTCATACAGGCTGGTATGCACAGTTTTATACTCTTCTTTGGAGGGTGGTAGGGAGTCTGTGACTACTGGAGGAGTAAGGGGAGGGGGACATGACTTCATGCTTCCAGTGGCTATCTGATCAGTTTGGCCACCTGTGGGGCACTTATTTGTTACTAAAACAAATGTGAAAGTTTTGCCCTGAACATTTTCTGCAAAGTTCCATTAGTGCAGAAAAATATCCAACATCTCTCTTTAATCGCCTTTCAAATGACTAAATTGTGAATATATAAAAAAAATAATAACAGTCAAAATCGAAAAAAACTTTAAACATGCTTTTTAGTGAACGCTCAAGACCCACAACTACAACTCTAGTGAAAATTCACAGCTGTGTTGGAGACCATCATCGCGTGTTCGCTGTCTCCACCACCCAATTACCACAGAACAAACGTTCTATCAAATTCCAATAAACAATCAATTGGAAAGAAATTTTGAAACTTATCTGGTATATATGGTGGTAACACTGCTAACACACAGCTGCTCCAGGTACATTCTCAGATCATAATAACTGGTACATTTTCACTGACCTCCCCCCCCCCCCCCAACCTAGGTTTCACTGGTTGGCTTCTTCAGGAAGGGACACTACAGAAACAAAACAGTCCTAATCAAACTACCACCTGTGAATAAAAGGGCCTCCAGTTCCCAAAGCACAGAAAACCACATAATCTCATTGAATATCACTTACTACCTGCATAGTCTGCCCTAATCTAACTCAAACCTGCCCCCCAATGTGCTCTCTTTAGATTTAGGCCCTCTTTTACAAAGGCACGCTAAGCGTTTCAGCATGGATTTAGCGCATGCCAAAATCAACACGTGCGCTAACTGCTAACATGTCCATAGGCTAACATGCACGCGTTAGCATTTGGCGCATGTTTAGCAAGTGCTAATATTTAGTGTGCACTCAAAAGCTTAGCGCACCTTTATAAAAGAGGGGGTTAGATGCACTACAGACAAACAACCTAGAAAACCATCTGCAAAAATGTGTTTTGAAAATGGTAATTTGGGAGTTTTAGCAAACAAAACATCCAAATGCCACTTTATGCCATTTTTGGATGCTTTTCTCTTTTGAAAATGAGCCCCATAGTTTACAGCAGTGTTTCCCAATCCTGTCCTAGAATCACACTTAGCTGGTTTTCAGGATAGCCATAATAATATGCATGAAACATTTCCATACATTAGCTACCCACTGTATGCAAATACCTCTCATGCATATCCATTGTGGCTATCCTGAAAACCAAACCTGTTATGTGTACCTCTAGGACTGGGTTGTGAAATACTGATTTTATAGAAACTATGGCTCAGGATCTCAAGAGCTTAGAATTAGTATCAATTTAATTTTAAAACACAGTATTGTTTGTAATGGGGGAAAAAAAAGAACAGCTGTGTCAAATATTTGCTGACTTAACCTCTTCTTATTTGACCTTAGGAAATTACAGTCAAGCGACAAACTAGTTCTGACACTTACAACTGATGCTTGTGAGGGGAAGGAGAACTTTGTTCGCTATCTTGAACATGTACAAGCTGTCATAACTGTGAATTCTACCCGGCGAGGAGATCTGAATATCAATATGACATCACCAATGGGAACCAAGTCCATATTACTTAGTCGGCGCCCAAGAGATGATGATGCCAAGGTGGGGTTTGACAAATGGCCATTCATGACAACTCACACCTGGGGAGAAGATCCTAGAGGAACTTGGGTTCTTGAAATTGGGTTTGTCGGAAGGATGTCAGAAAGAGGCATACTAAAAGAATGGACACTGATGCTTCATGGGACCCAAAGTGCACCTTACATAGACCAAATAGTGAGAGATTACCAGTCTAAATTGGCTATGTCTAAGAAGGAAGAACTTGAAGAAGAACTGGATGAAGCTGTAGAGAGAAGTCTGAAGAGTCTGTTAAGCAGGAACTAATATCGCATGTCTGTTCCTTTTTCAGATTCTCTCCTCATCATTCAATTATCCAAACCATGTGACCTATTGAATGGCCTTCCACTAGCCAAATTTATTACCTTTTCTTAATTTAAATTCTATATACTTATTAATTATCCTATTTAATTGCAATTAAAAATAACTTTTTTACATTGAATCAGGTATAGATATATTCTTAATAACCTGTCATAATTATAAACAATTTGAGGGTAATTTTATAAGGAGCCATCTAGTTCTGGCAGCAAGAATATGAATAAATTCCAATATTTCAGTCATTTATCCATGTTTGTGAAGATATATAGGGTGAGGCACAAAAAAATAAAAAGGAAGCCCATAAGAGTTTTGTGCCAGTTTCTCAGCAACTGCTTTGAATTTTAATGAGAAATTTTACCTACTTATTTAGTTATCATATTTGCATATTACTATTAAACAATATTAAGGCCCCCTTTTATCAAGCCACGTTAGGGATTTTTATTGTGGTTAAAGCTTTGACGCTTCATAAGAATTCTATGAGTGCCAGAGCTTTTGTGCAGCAGCCGGCAATTTTAAAAAAAACCCTAACATGGCTTGATAAAAGGGGGTTTTAATTATCTTAAGCTAAGTTGATGTTACAGACATTTTAGCATTAATTTCTAGCAATTTTGTAGGTTAGAAATATTTGAGCTAAAATGTAGTAAAATAATGTCATATAATTAACTGTGTCAAAATTTCACAGGCACTTGAAAGGTATAAAATTTTTCAGACCATAAGATGCACCGGACCATAAGATGCACCCACCCACCTGTAGAGAAGGAAAAAACAAGAAAAAAAAAAATTTGGTTCAGAATTTTTTCCTTCTTGGTTTTAACTCCTCTACACGTAGGTGCGTCTGGTGGTCTGGTGCTGGGAAGGCCCAAAGCCCGAAGCTGCCCACAGCCGCCCGAAGCCGCCCACAGCCGCACAAAGCCCGAAGCTGCCAGCAGCCCCCAAGTACTTTTTTTTAGTGCCGGTGGTCCAACTCGGTCTCCAGGACAGCTGCCTTTGTCTTAGAAGAGCAATACAGAATGCAAGAGCGTGACCTTTGTGTTTCCTGCCTGGTCTCGCGCCACTCTGTAATTGGCTGCAATCAGTAACTGACTGCAGCCAATCACAGAGCGGCGCGACTAGGCAGGAAGCGCATAGGTCACACACCTGCATTCTGCGTCGCTCTTCTAAGACATAGGCAGCTGTCCAGGAGACCATGCTGGACCACCACCACTAAAAAATCCTCTCTTCTCTCTCCCCTCTATAGCGATTAACTTGTTCTATTGATCACTCTCTCCTCAAAAATGGATTTCCTGTCCTATTAACCCTCTTTCTTCCTCCCCTCTTAAAGTCAATCAATTTGTACTTTTGCGGTATATAAGCTATTATTATTATTATTAAAAAAGGTACTGGGGGGGCGCACAGTGTATTCGGTGCATAAGACGCACCCCCTTTTGGGGGGTGGAAAAGTGCGTCTTATGATCCGAAAAATACGGTACTAGCTTTCTAAAACCAGGTTTTATATAAATGCATCAATGCTTTAAGGCTGGGATTCTCTAAATAGTGGCAGTTTTATAGGCGCCAAAAGGCACCCAAGGTCAGTAAAAAAAATACTGTTTAAACAACATTTTTCACAGATTTTCAAGATGCTTAAAAAATTGGCAATGGAATTGCGCCCCCCGTAGCTGCTTTATAGCACCTAATGCCACTGTAGGCGTAGCTAATGACAGAAGTGGCGTTAGGCGCCGTAAAGTACCTATGGATGCATGATTCAAATCAAAGGTAAGCAACAGAAATGTAGACCTGGACAACCGTGGCCTACATTTCCTGTGCCTTTCTTTGCCGGAGGTGAGATTCTCTAACTGGCGCCTTCGTGTGATTGACATAATCAGCGATCACTTTTCAGGCAGCCGCTGGCAATGGCATCGGTTAGAGAATCTGGACCCAAGTATCCACCCCAACTTTAACACAGGCCTTCAATCACGGTAGGAAGTTCTTAACAGTCTTGTCAATCGGATCCTGTGGCGGGTTGCCCCAGATCATTTTCATTGCTTCTTTGAGTTCAGCAATTCTTTAGGGCTTTGGGTAGAGCATATGATAAGACTTCCAACATTGCTCCCCTGACAAATGTCTACGTCACTGTGACATCATTAAAATATGATGGTACCCTGTTTTCTTTTTCAAATAATGATAGTTTTACAGTGCAAGCATTTTTGAACACATGAAAATCACAGAATGGTCATGCTACAAAGTCTACAGCTTCACTGTGTTTAAAGTTAATCTCATTCCAGTCAGCACATTAGCGTAGATAGCAACAACAATTAAAGCTGTAAAATTACACCTTGAAATCCTAAGTGGTTGCTGAGAAAACAACCAATACCTGTAGGGCAGGGGTCTCAAAGTCCCTCCTTGAGGGCAGCAATCCAGTTGGGTTTTCAGGATTTCCCCAATGAATATGCATGAGATCTACGTGCTTGCACTGTTTTCAATGCATATTCATTGGAGAAATCCTGAAAACCCGACTGGATTGTGGCCCTCAAGGAGGAACTTTGAGATCCATGCTGTAGGGGGGTTATTTTTTTTTTTTTTTGCCTCACCCTGTATGTGTGTAAATAAGCAGTTTCCAACTAAGGGCAGTGGCGTATTAAGGAGGGGGGCGATCCGCTCTGAGTGTGGTCTTCCTAAGGGTATAGCAGCACTCCTCCTCCTCTCCACCCCCACCCCCCCGCCTGCCCACTCCTCTCTTTGCTATACATCCCTTGCCTTATCCCGTATCTTTCCCTGGTATGAGGTTGTTGCCTGCATCATCATTGGCGTGCTCTCTGACGTCACTTCTGTAAAAGGGCGAGCCAACAGCAATGTAGGCAGCATGTTGCTCAAGCCTGAGAAGCTAGAAAGGTACGTGGTAAAGAGGCACACGTAGCAGTGGGGGAGGGGATGGGGAAGAGAGTAGGGGAGGGGCACTGCTCACCCCTTACTACCGTGTTTTCCCGAAAAAAAGACCTACCTCGAAAATAAGCCCTAGCAGGATTTTTGGGGTAGGTCTTAATATAAGTCCTACCCCCAAAATAAGCCCTAGTCCTGGGATTCACAGCAGTTTCCCTTCCCTCCCTCCCATCCCTTGTGCAGCAGAGCCCTTGAGAAAGCACCCCCCCCCCTCCCGAGCACCCACACCTGCCATGCAGCCGAATCCCCATCCTTCCCTCCTTCCCATCAGCAGAGTTCACGGGCAGACAAGGCCGAAGCAGCCTGTTAGAGTGCTGCCGACCCGACGCTGGTTAGGCAGTTAAGTAGGGCTCACGTCCGGGTTCTGATGGGAGGGAGGGAAGGATGGGGATTCGGCTGCGTGGCGGGTGCGGGTGCTCAGGAGGAGAGGGGTGCTCACTCAAGGGTCCTGCTACACTCGGGATGGGAGGGAGGGGAGGAAAGATGCTGCACATCTGGGGAAGAGAAAGGAAAGAGGAAGAATTGGGGTGAAGGAGAGGAAGGGAGAGATGATCATGTACATACTCCAAAAATAAGACAGTGTCATATTAATTTTAGGCCCAAAAAAGGCACTAGGTCATATTTTCGGGGAAACACTGTATGCCACTGACTAAGGGGTGTAGTAATCATCATGAGCTACTGTTAAGATGTGTTATTTTACCACTAACTCATGCTGCTAATAGTATAATAATGTGTTAACAGTAGCTCAGATTGATAACTTCCCACCTAAATGGTATTCTATAAGTATGCAGCTAGATGCAACTGTTCATACTTTGCAAGTGGACATTCACATGGGTGGAGTTTAGGCAGAAGGAAAAGATGAATAATTACAAGTATAGATTATAAAATGTTCTAATCTATACATGGTCTTTTGTAAACTAGTTATGAGCATTTATACCAACACTGGCTGATGTAAGTGCTCATACCTTAAATATAGGTACATTTTCAGCTCCTTGTATTCTACAAAATAAAGTAGGCAACTATTTTCTTAGGCTTTCAAATAGGTGCCCCTTTATAAAATTATCATCTTTGAGGAAATTTTTATTGGAGACAGCCTCCATTTAGGCATCCCAAGGGCAGTCGGTAGGAGATCATTCTATAAAGGAACATATGCACCTAAGTTCCATTATAGAATATTAGCACAACCTGGTATTTTGTGTGAAATATTTAGGTGCCTGTACCAGCCACAGAGCTTGCATAAATGCAGGCATCTAAATTTGGCAGGGCAGTGCATAAATTACTGTATTCTTTAAGTCAGTGGTCTCCAGTGTTTGACCCATGAAGTCCTCTAGTGTGGTCTTCAAGCAGTTGACTGATATGTTCCTCAAATCCTGCAGATTCATTAAGTTCACTCTTGCCCGCTTGGATAGTGCATTAAATGTCTGAAAAAAAGAATTGCCGTAGGCCAGGCATGGACGAAAGTCAGCATAGGACAGGTGTAGGACTTAAAACACACAATGGTGTAATAAGGGGGTAGGGAGCAGACAGTCCTGGGCACCAGCACCTCTCTGTCGTCGTCCCCCCCCCCCCCATGCCACTCTCGTGCCCTCCCTTCCCCCCCCCGTATCTCTTTAAATCTTCACCAAGCAACTTCTCCAACCTGCTACTTGCACCAGCCTGGCTCCCCTCTGAAATCACTTCCTAGTCGCAGGGCCAGGAAGTGGTGTCGAGGAAAAGCCAATGCTGGCGCGAGCAGAGGCCATAACAGTTGCTCATGCTGATGAAGACTTAAAGAGGTACATGGGGAAGGGAGGGTGTGAGTGTGGCATGGGGTACGGGTGGAGAGGAGGGTATGGGAGTGTGGGGGTACCACTACCTTGGACACCTGAAAACACAAAAGAGTGCTTGATAAAAATAGAATTTTCCATTATGTTTTTAACTAATTTAGGCCTCATTCTCATATTCACATTGTGATCCTTTACATGAAAAGGGTTGGAGACCACTGCCATAAGTTATGCCCTAAGTAGAAGCCCTGCCTATGCCCCTTGCAAATACACGCTTTGCAAGGGAGTCATGCCTTTACAAAATAGTGCTAAGGCAAAATAGTAGCATATTCTCATTTTAGTGCACACCTACATATAAATAGATTAGTATTCTAAACATTTACGCGTGCAATGGGCACATAGATATTATCACCTAGTTTATAGGATTGCCCATCAAATGACTGAAATTTGATCTTTAGTATCTTACAAATACTGTAAGCACTGTAATACTTTATAGGCCAATGATAACTCTTCCTCTACATAGAGATTTGAGAAATGCTGTTTGAAAACAACAACAAAAAAAAAGAGAGAGAAAACTTCTGCAGTAAATGGAATTGAGCATCCTTTTTGCCTGGTGATTTAATGGAAGTAAAGATAGTAAAATTTCTGTGCCAACTACCTACAGGCCCTATGAGTCAGTCAAGAAACCATATACAACAAAAAAACAAAAAGAATGTTGAGCCATTAGTACCAGTAGATAACTTAATTCATATATTCAAAGTCATTTTCCAGATAAATAAAGGCACTGAATACATCTTAGTAGTGACTCCACTGATACTATCCCCTGGATTCTGTAAAGGTGTTGAGTGAAAATTGAGCAAGGAGTCAAGTTACATATGTATCCTAATTAGCTAATGAGCCATTAGCTAGTAATTAATTGATGGTAACAATAAATTACTGCAGCTAATTGACAATAATTGCGATATGCCTGCGCATCTGCCCGCATTCTATCCTATAACCCGCACACCTAAATACCCTAGTGTGCAACTCAAAAGAGTACATGGCCAGAGAGGGGGTAGAGGTGTACTAAAACATTGCACGCAGGGTTATAGAATAGCCCTATTTCCACACCAAAATACCAGGAGTTGGGCACCCAATTAGACTGGTTGTCAGAAATATGGTTTTTTCAGGTCTAATCCTCTGTATTATATATAAACACTCTCTTAGACCCGTCTTAATCTTATTGTCATTCTTTCTCTCACTTTTTCTTTCTAGCCCATCAAAGCCATCAGAAGCGGCACTCTTTTGTGTATCAAACACATGCTGTTAAAGAGTATATTCAGCCGCAAGCAATTTCTCATCGGCTCTGTAGTAGAGAGTTGCACGGGGACAGAAATTCCGCCCGTTCCCACCCGTCCCCACTGGTATCCTGCCCTTACCTGCCCGTCCCCACCAGAATTCTCTCCATCCCCGCCCGTCCCCATAAGGAATCCCCTCCATCCCCGCCCGATTCTGTGAGGAATCTCCTCTGTCCCCACCCGTCCCCCCCTAAAAAGCAGCAATTACTTCTGACAGTTTTGATTTTTTTTTTTTTTTTTTTAAAGTCTTAGTTTATTTAACCCAACAATAAAATACAATATAAACAAATAACAGTGAACAGAAATAAGAGATGCATACATCACCAGAAAGAATTAGAATAGACATTAGGTCATATGACTGTAGGGTCGACCATTTCTTGTTAAAAGAGTTGGATTTTTAGGCAATATAGAGCTCATATCTGTAGAGCAAACAAATCTGGTTCCATCATCTGGCATAGGTAACTTGTGAGAGGTCCTTCCAAGATCCACAGATGGTTTTTAATGCAGCAACGAGTAAAGAATCAAACAATACAGCATCAAAATCATTTCAAGCAGAATTGAGAGAGGCACTTTTCAGGACAATGGCTGCATAAGAAAAATGTGCCAAAACTGAACTGGAAACCCCAAAACAAACTCAGCAAGTACTTCATTTTGTACTAAACACAATTGGTGGCCATGAGAGGGGGGCTGGGCCTCCCAGTTTAAGCTTAGCTCCCCTCAAAATGAACATCTCCCTTGCTGTAGCTGGTGGGACATTTTGTTCTTCCATCATCTTGATCCCAGTTTCTGCTTTTGTCTTTCTCTTTCCAGGCCTCGGGAACCCTGGTTCTATCTCTGCAGGAGTCCCGTAGACCTGGGAGGGATCCCCGCAGGAGTCCTGTAGACCTGGGGGGGGATCCCCGCGGGAATCCTGTAGACCTGGGGGATCCCTGCGGGAGTCCCGTGGGACCCGCGGGATTCCTGCAATTCCCGTTCTTGTATAGACCTCTACTCTGTAGGGTTTTGACTATTTTTATCCTTTATCTCAAGTGATACATAATCTTTAAGTTTTTAATCTTTTAAAAGTGCTCAAAACTTGCACTTATCTTAAATTGAATAATGATCTAGTTAGACCCGCTGTCGACATGCATGTTTCATTTGCGATTAGAGCAAACTGCTTCAGGGCGCGATGTCTAGAAAATAAATGAAAAGTAAAAATGACCTTCTAATATCATTAACTTATCACACAAGGTATCCTGATCTCCAATTCATATAAATCCCAGTTACTTACTTTTTTGTGTGTTTTCAAGGTTTCAACATGGCAGGTTATACCGTTCACCGACAAACTCTCAAGGAGAACTATATAACCCGCCCACTCCACATAATTAGTGACCCGGAGCACCATGATTGGATGGCTCGCTGACCTGCTTCCATTATTCAAAAATCATCTTTTATGTCAGCAATTGCCAATCTAATTTGGCATTTAAACCCTTGGGCTCTAATGGTTGAAGTTCATAAATCCATCTTTACTCTTTATAATTAAGCAAAGATTCCATATTGCCTCCCTCCCACCTGACCAGGATTTCTTCCAAGACCCTCCATTTAAATTCCATTGGGTTATGTTTAGTCTGTTCCCAATGTGTCACTAGAGGGGCTAAAGGAGTATTGTTCTTTAGTCTCGACTTATGTTCTGTAAGTCTATCTTTTATAGACCGCATAGATCTCCACACGTACATTTTCTTTTCTCACAGGGGCAGACTACTACGTAAATAACCCCTTTAGAAATGCAAGAGATTTTTGTCTTGGAATACAGGATACGATTAGAACCTTCCAATTGTTCCCCTCAATCGTATCGCACCACTGACAAGAACCGGATTTAGCGTGTCCAGTCAATTTGATAATCTAACCTTTTATAAGTTTGAATTTCCCCTATCGTTTTACCCTTATGGTACGAAAACAAAGGAGGAATTTGCAATTCATCATATAATTGAAGAATAGACCAGCAATTATATACAGAGCCGATGAAGAAGTGCTAGCGGCTGAATATACTCTTTAACAGTATGTGTTTGATACACAAAAGAGTGCCGCTTCTGATGGGCTAGAAAGAAAAAGTGAGAAAAAGAATTAAAATAGGAGTTGAGCACCAGCATTTACACCAGGTTTCAGCTGCTAGAAATGCCAGGAGGAAGGAATGGCTCACTGGTAGAGCTGCTTCCTCTGCACCCAGGGGTTGTGAGATCAAATTCCAGTGCTGGTTTTTGTGACCCTGGGCAAGTCACTTAATCCTCCAGTGCCCACCACTTTGAATGCCAAAGCCATAAAGAGGCAGTATACATCCCCATTCCCTTCTCCCTTCCAATCAACCTTGGGAACAGGAATCAGCACAGAGTACTATTCTATAAATAGCTGTCAACATGGAGAACTGTTTATAGAATAGCGCTTCACACCAATTTTTTTTTATGGTGCCAATTTTTCCATACCATTTTAGAATGCCCTCCTATGTGGGTAGATTTAGGCCTGTTAACAAAGCAGGTCTAAATCTGTCTGGATAAGTTATTCAGATAAGTTCTGCCTGTGTTCCTTCCCTAAGAAGGCCACTTTTTATTCAGATAATATCCAGCCTTTTGGGGGGTAACTATATAATTGAGCACCTACAAATAGAAGCCCAGAGGCACCAGCTTTCCTTCATAAAATGTTAGGGTAATAGCAAACAGCCTATAAGTTGGGCACAAATATTTATGGCCCGATTCTATAAATGACACCTAAAGTTAGGCAACTAGATCGGCATACCTAGCTGATCTAGGTGTCTAATTTAATTATTTAAAAGACTTACTCAGCATCGATAATTAAAAATGAGCACTTCATAATTGACATAAATTGCACTTAATTGGACAGTGGGCATCTACCACTTTGAGATAGGCACCTAGTCCAAGGCACCTACTAGAAAGTAGGCATGGATTGTGGGTGTGTTTTAAATGTGGACTTAGATGCACTCATTTAGGCCAAGAAAACCCTAGCATCAATATTGTTGGCCTGATTCTGGAAACGGCACCTACTGCGGTAGGCGCCTACTTCGTGTCAATCATCGGTAGGCGCTGTGTCCAGAATTATGTCTATTTTCTTCTAAAGACACCTTAAATGTAGGCCAGCATTTTAAAGGCCTACATTTAAGGCATCTGACTTTGCCTATGAGAAGCGTCTAGGTACTCCTAAAGACGCCTACAACAGCTTTAGGTATCTGTAGCCATGCCTAGATGTCTCCGTACATGCAGAAATAATGCCTGCATTGCAGGCGTCCTCCACCCCATCGATTAAAAAATGTGTCTTCCAATTGGTCCGTTAGACAGTGGTAGGACGCCTATCCTCAGCTACATTTTTAGAATCAGGCCCTCTGTGCCTAAGGTTACGGCACCTATCAATGCCTAGGCCCACTTTAGATGCTGCTAGGAGCGATTCTATAGCGACCCCAAGTTATAAAATCATGCCTAAGCGTTAAACTACTAGGCACCATTTATAGAATCAGTTTTTAGAGCTGGTATAAGTGCATGCACCAAAGTTCCAGGGATACATATGTAGTCTATACATTACATGTAAAGTTCTGCCCAGGCTTCACTGAGACTCCACCTTCGTGTACATCTACCTGAAAAATATACACTATGTGGCTGTCTTTGGGGAAAGGTAACTAAAGCAGTGGATTCAAGAGTTTAAACTTGTGTAACTTTTTATTTTTTCACATAAAAGAATGGGGTTTGGACATGTACTACAAATTCTTTTCTCCAATGTCATAGGTCCTTTTCCTAAATGGCGCTAGAGGTTCCTATGAGTGTCAGAACATTTACCTCACCGGCCTTCACTAAAAACCTCTAGTGCCATTTAGTAAAACCCAGCGAGAATTTATTTTTTTATTTCTGGAAATATAGTCACCTTTTTTTCAAAAGATGGTCATATATACATATATAACATTTACGCACATTTACAGAACAGCATTTAGGCAAAGTTTTGGCTTATACAAGCACATGTACAATTATTCTGAGTTAAATGTATTAGTGCGCACTTTATAGGAGTACTTTTCATGTGAGTCACGCGTCCAGTTATTAGGCAGATAACTTTTTAAAAATAGCCGAAGATGGGAGTTATGCATTGGTCACTCGACAACCAATGCATAATTCTATCGCTTTGATTATGACGCTCCCCATACATTATGCCTCCTCACACGTCCTATACTCTTTGGAAGTGCAGGCCTGTGGTGCAATAATTAAACTATATTGCTTTAGGAAGCAGACTATGAAATTCTGAAAAACATACATTCTGTTTAATTATGGCAAAATGTGTTGGGCTTCTCAATGTCAGCAATGTGAGTGAAAACAAGATAATTAAGATATGAAAGCTATTTTCTTAGTAAAGCTGTTATGTTGAAAATTATATTCCGGTAAGAATTCACTTATGAAAAAGAAAATTGATCTAAACATGCAGTAGCTGTCAAATATTTCATTCTGAGCACTTACAAATAAACCAAAGGATACTAAACTGTATGTATTTGAGTTTATGAATAGCACCTTCATACGCATAACTACACCTACTACTGTAGAAGTTACGCATAAGATATGGTCGTGTATATTTGCAAAAATAACTCACGTCATCTATGTTGTGACTCGTAGGTAGGAAAAGGCTCTCAGAGGAAGAGACACCCTTGTGGTAGTTTTAAACAAGAATGTACAATAATTTACATTACATTCCTGTAATTATATAGTTCTCTGTATGATTATTTACAACCTAATTCTACAAATGGTGCTAAAAATTGCACACAGAAATTCAGGCATGTGTGCAATTTAAAGAACAAGTCAATAACACCGATAATTGGGTGCTAATGATCAATGACTGGTGACAATTGGCATTAATTAAAATTCGAGTGCGTTGTTTTAGGTGCCAGGATCCACGTAACAGTCTTACCCACGGTTACAAAAAGAGAATGTGGCCATGGCAGGATCATGGGAGGACTGGGGAAATTCATGAAATTTATGCACGCAGTTATAGAATAAGGGGGATCAGCGTCTAATTTAGGCAAAAGGGTTTATTCCAGGGCTTAGTAGGTATAAATCCTTTCGCCTAAAGTTAGGCGCAGATCCCACCGCTAAGTGCTATTCTATAAACACTACCTAACTTTGAGCGCTTTTTATAGAAAAGCCCTTAGTGCACCTCTTAGGGCTCCTTTTACTAAGATGTGCTAGCGGTTTTAGCACGTGCTACAATGCAGCGCAAATGCCTCCATAGAGCTTGCGTTAGTATTTATCGTTTAGCGCGGGGTTTGCGCGTGCTAATCTTCAGCGCGCGCTGAAAACACTAGCGCACCTTAGTAAAAGGAGCCCTTAGTTGGCACTGAGTTTTTGGCGCCATTTGTAGAAGCGAGTCCCTAGGAGGGAAGTTATCAATGTGGGCTACAATTACGTCTGGTTATTTTACCAAGGTGAGTTATACAAGCACATTCTGAGTTGCAAGAATTAGTGTGCATTGTATAGAAGTACTTTCCATGTGGGTTAAGTGTCCAGATATTAGGCAGATAACTTCTAAAAATAGCCAAATTATGCAACCAGATCCTGCATTAATATAACTCCACTTGTGGTAAAATAATCTGACGTAACAGAAGCTCATGTTGAAAACTTCTTCCCTAAAAATCTTATATAGGGAAAAATGGACTGGCTATGGGGTGGTTGTTTGGGGTGGGTTTTTTTTCTAATTATGGCTCAGCACATGGATCTAGATATAATTATTATTTTGAATAGTAGTTGGATAAAGTATTTTGGGTGTTTTAATCTGCAGAAGTATAAAAGCTAATTGAACCTCAAATATTTTCACATCATTGGATAGAACTGTAGTATAAATAGCACAACCTAGAGTGGAGGTTATCATGGGACGCATTAGCAATTCATACAAAGTACAAACAAAGGGATTTGGTGCATTGTAGATATGAAAATGTCACTGCACATCAGTTTATGTAACTGAGAGCATCAGTTACTGAGGTGCAGTTAAAACTGGCATTTTACCTTACCTTAAGTTCTCAAGGAAGTCACGAACTTGCAGTATTTCAGTACTGCAGGAAGTGACTCCCTCAGTACAGGAATAAGGCAACTTGCAATAAACCTCACAAGCTACATCATTCTGCTCCAGGCCGCTATAGCACAACCCAATGCTCCCAATGAGCCTTTATTAAAAGGGATAGCATGTAGTGCAAAATAAAAAAGTTGCTCTCTCCTCCCCTTCTCCCCTTGAAGATATCCCTGAATCTCCTCCAAAGATTTCCTGCACTTCACCAGCCCCTAAAAATACATTAATGAATAGGCCCTTCTCCACCCATCTCCCTAGCAACAAGGCCACCCCTACAACCTGCTGTAAATCTCTTGAGTCCTGACGGTTGGGTGTAGGCCAGGAAGGAAAGAACCAATAGGGATGTCTCAAAGTAGACTTGAGGGAGCCTATGGTGGGGAGCATAAATAGTTTTCAGATGGGGAGCTTAGGATTGTGGGGCTTGGCTGCACTTATTAATGTGTCTTCAAGGGTATCTTTGGGGGAGAGGAAGAGGGAGCATCTTTTCTTTTTTTTTTTACATGCCAGCTCCTTTAAGATGACATCCAGGAGAATCAGGTTGCAATTTTGCAGCCCAATGAAATTTGCTTTGTTCACACAAGCTACATTATACAATTTAGATAAAAATGAGCTGTTTGGTAATACATTTGCATACTTTGTCTCTCATTATTACATTCCCTGTGGTAATATTAAATTAACATGCATTGTGTTGATATAATGCATGTTATTGCTATTTAATGCGATTAGCATGCCTTAACACACCTTACTAAATACCCCTAGTTCAATAAAAAGAGCCCTATGATATGATGTTACTTGATGAAATAGTAATGTGCTTCCCCTAACTGTACTATAGGAATGTATTGCACCCTTGAATTATTTTAGACATGAATATGCTACACTTCACTGTTCCATTAGGAATGCATCATATTTTTATGTATAAAAAGTGTATTTAGATAAAATATTATATTCTCTCTAATAATCACCCAGAATATTATTAGAAACACTAGGCTTTCTGAAGTTTAGAGTGGACTATTATTGGAGGCATTTCATGTTTTTTTAGGAAGTCTTTCTCCTTGCCCTTCCCCAATACAGCACCTCTCTCGTTCCTTGTCCCACTGATTCCAATGCTTCTTTCCCTCTCAATGCCACCATGCAGCACCTTTCTATCTTCTTGCTCCATCCAGTGTTTATTTCCCTCTCCTTGACCCCTCTTTGAAGTAGCAACTCCATTTATTTTCATGCACTCCTTCCCCAATGCAGCAACTGTCTCCCTTCTTGCCCCCAAGTCCAGTCATTAATGGATTACCTGGTCTCCTGCTGCATTGAACCCGCTGCTTCTCTAGGTCTAACAATGGTTGTGGTATCAGTTAGAGAATGACACGGTGGATGTTACCCATGGCTAGCCTGCAAGTAACCGCGGGTAACCCGCCAAAACAGTGAAGGGGAAAGGTGCTCACCGCAGGTGTGGGGACAAAACCATCCACTGCCCCATGGAGCGGTGAATGGCCTTGTCCCCGCAGTTAAGGGAGGGAACGCATGCGGTCACCGATCGTGCGCGGCCCTCTCGTTCCATCCTACCTTCCTACAAATCTATCCCCCTCCCTCCCTCCCCCTTACCTTTGCGGCACATTTTAAGGTTTCAGAGTACTTGTTGAAAGCCGCCGGAGCCTATGTGCATCGCATGCGTGTGTGGGCAGAAGCTTCTCCTCTGACGCAACTTCCGGTTGCATTAGAGGAGAAGCTTCCGCCCACACATGCATACGATGCACATAGGCTACGGCAGCTTTCAACAAATGGTCATGCCCTCAGCTGCAGACAAGGGATAGCTCGGCAGACCAATTTCAAAATTTCGAGTTCACACCCAGCACTGTCCACTTTGAACTATCTAATCTCAAGGTTAACAAAGCAATGGGGCCAGACAACCTACATCTCAGGGTACTCAGGGAATTAAGTGATGTCTTGCCAGAACCGCTATCCGCGCTCTTCAATCTCTCCCTTAGTACAGGTAAAGTCCCATTGGACTGGAAAACGGCTAACGTCATTCCACTCCACAAAAAAGGATGCAGGACGGAGGCTGCTAACTACAGACCGGTGAGTCTCACATCAATAGTGAGCAAGCTAATGGAAACTCTAATCAAACGCTAATTGGATACGATCATGAACGAGGAGAATCTACGAGATACGCGTCAACATGGATTTACTAAGGGGAGGTCCTGCCAATCTAACCTAATCAGCTTCTTTGACTGGGTGACAGGGAAGCTGGATGTTGGGGAGTCCCTAGACATCGTATACTTGGACTTCAGCAAAGCATTCGATAGCGTACCACACCGCAGGTTGTTGAACAAGATGAGCTCTATAGGATTAGGAGACACGTTGACAGCATGGGTTAGGGACTGGCTTGGAGGTAGGCTTCAGAGGGTGGTGGTAAACGGCACCTCCTCCGAAGCGACGGAGGTGATCAGTGGAGTGCCGCAGGGCTCGGTCTTGGGCCCGATCCTATTCAACATCTTCATAAGGGACTTGGCTGAGGGACTTCAAGGTAAAATAGCGCTATTCGCTGATGACGCCAAACTATGCAATGTAGTAGGCAGGAACACGTCAGACCAAAGCACAGGGCCGGACGGAAACTCAATGCCCGACAGTATGGTGCATGACCTACTCCTACTGGGGCACTGGTCCAGGACCTGGCAACTCAGTTTCAATACCGAAAAATGTAAAGTCATGCACCTTGGCAGCCAAAATCCATGCAAGATTTACACCTTTAATGGTAAAATCCTACAAAGGACTGTTGCAGAACGTGACTTAGGGGTGATCATCAGTGAGGACATGAAGACTGCCAAGCAAGTGGAGAAAGCTTCATCTAAGGCTAGACAAATCATAGGTTGAATACGTAGGGGTTTCATCAGCCGGAAGCCCGAAGTCATTATGCCATTGTATAGATCCATGGTGAGACCCCATCTGGAGTACTGTGTACAATTTTGGAGGCCGCATTACCGCAAAGATGTGCTGAGACTTGAGTCGGTCCAGCGTATGGCCACCCGGATGGTCTCGGGACTCAAGGATCTTCCGTATGAGGAAAGGCTGAAAAAATTGCAGCTATACTCACTCGAGGAACGCAGAGAGAGGGGAGACATGATTGAGACGTTCAAATATCTCATGGGCCGTATCGAGGTGGAAGAGGACATCTTCTTTTTCAAAGGCCCCACGGCAACAAGAGGGCATCCGTGGAAAATCAGGGGTGGGAAACTACACGGTGACACCAGGAAATACTTCTTCACCGAGAGGGTGGTTGATCACTGGAATGATCTTCCACTGCAGGGGTCGAGGCCAGCAGCGTGCCTGATTTTAAGTCAAAATGGGATCGCCACTTGGGATCTTTTCACAGAGAAAGGTAGGGGAGGGTTATTGGGGTGGGCAGACTTGGTGGGCCGTGGCCCTTATCTGCCGTCTATTTCTATGTTTCTATGTTTCTATTCTTAGGCTTAAGCTTCACTTGTAGCACAGCTTATAGAACAGTATCTTTTTCAGTGCCGATATTTAAGGCACCATATATAGAATTTTCCCCTATGTGTAAAGAGGACACACTTTTCTTACAGAGTACACACCAAGAGGCAAAGGGCATACCACGTGGGTGTAGTTCAAAAAAAAGTGGAGAGTGGAGGATAGGATGAAAAGAGAGGATTAAGTTGGTCAGGTGTGCAGCCGAGGGCTAGGAAAGGAGGTGCACCCCCAAGCACTTTCCCAATTGTACATGCCCCCTACATATCTCTTCCCCAAGCGCCCCTGTGCCTCTTTCCCATCGCATGCCCTCATACCTCTTCCCGTGACCAGGAAGTGATGTCATAAGGAGAGCTGAGGTTGGTGCGAGCAGCAGCTGCTGCTCACTGCTGTCGAAGATTTTGAAGAGGTGGGTGGGCGGGGAGGAGGAGAGGTGCCAGTACTCCTGCTAAGATGACACCTGAGGCAGTGTGCCCCCTCTGCCCCCCCCCCTTGCTACACTACTGCTGAGGGCTATAAGAAAAGCTGGGGTTTCAGGACAAAACATAAGGGAGGGAGATATTAGTTCCTAGGCAGAATTAAAATCTGACCATCAATTACACTCAGCCATGAGAAAGCAGAACCTATCAGGCAGAAGAAGGTTATGTAAATGTGATGTATCTGGGCAGGGCCTTAAAGAGATCCCACTCTTCTTAAAACCAGTGTACAGTCTTTCCACTAGTGCATGCACATGCGTGTGTGATGTTTCATACTATGATGGTTCACACGTGTGCATACTCTCAGAAAAAGAGGATACACATTTTAAGAAAAGTGTGCCCTCTGCTCATGGCATCATGTTTACTAAGGTATGCTAAGCCTCTACCATGAATTCTAGTATCCTCCAACCATTACGTACAAACCCATGCTAATATTTAGTGTGCATTATAACAGCCAGCATGGTTAAAGTTCTCTAATGTGCCTTACTTTTGGGCACTATCCCTCCAGATATGGGCATGGATCCCCAATCTGTGAGAAAACTAATTAATTAAGGTGCTAGCAATTATTGGAGTTAACACACTTATCAGTAATTAGGAGTTAGGCGCAGGTCTGCCTTAAGCCGTGTTCTATAACATACATAACTAAATTTCACAGCACATAACTACAAAGGGGACCTGGGCATGGTAGGAGCATAAGTAAGTCAGGGGTATTCCCAGAATTAGGCGCAATACTATAGAATACCTACATTTCCTCACCGAGTAACTGCATTAGTTGGGCACATTTAAATCTTTAACCACCATTTGACTGTAATACACAGTTGGGAATCCATATCTAATTTGTTGCTCATTGTATTCAACTTATCTTTTAATTGTGGACCAAATGAGCAACAAATTTCAAATATAAGTCACAGTATAAATTTGTACTAAACCAGTAGTTAAAACTGCACCCAATGAGCATTGAGAAAATAGACATCAAATTAATAATGGATCAACGAGGATTTGAGCTGGAAATTTTGAGTAATATACTCAAACTGGCCATCTGAAGATCTGTTTAAAATTATTTTATTGAGCTGGGATAATTATTACTGAGTCATTATTTGGGCATACCCAAAGTTAGCCACAAAATATGGGCTAAGTTAATATTGTACCTTAATAAAAATCTAGTCTAGTGTGGATCATCCCAAGGCCTAACCATTTATTAAATTTAGCCCTATGAGTGTGAATGCCCCCTAAAACCACCTACTAAGGTAGCTGAACCCGTTTTAATTGAACATTTGGCAATTAGCATATGCTGCCTATTGTGCAGTGTCCTGTCTGCACCCACTCTCCTCTCATATTCTGCTGAGGCCCCACCCCTTCCACGCTAAGCAGATATCGCTGGACTTTGACCACGCTGGCTGTTTTAACTCATGGAAGCTGCAGGGGGAACGCCGAATTCTCCCCTAACAATTGCCGCAGAGCCTGTGCAGGGTCCGCTGAAAAGTTCTCAGCCCATCCAAGAGCCATGAAACTTACAAGTTATTCCACCCTTTTCTTGACAACTTTTCATTTCAATAATAAGAAACAAAATGAAAAGTGTCAATAAAATTGTGGAATAGCTTATAAGTTTCATGGCTTCACATCATTCTCTTCTTGGCTGGGCTGAGAACTTTTCAGCGGCCCCTCATATTATGATGCCATAATGCCTCATTCCACCAATGTCGAAGAGCCAACCTCATCGGTGATGTCACAATGGCTTGGTTTCCCTATACTTGCGCCCATTTACTAGATGCATTTGCCTCATTGAAACAAAAAGTGTCAAGAAAAGCGTGGAATAACTTGTACGTTTCGTGGCCCCACATCATTCTCTTCTTGGTTGAGCTGAGAACTTTTCATTGGCCCCTCGTATCATTAGAGGAAACTGCATTTCAGTATACCAGGAGCTGGTACTAGGAAGTCCTAAAAACTTAACTCATTGTACCGTTAACAAAGTGCAAAGACTACCACACAGCTAAGATTTCCCAGTCTCAAGGACTGATATGAACCTTACTTTCGGAAGAGTTTTGCCATAAGGGGAATGGAAAGAGATTTGATATATCGCTTTTCTGTGGTAAAAATCAAAGCGGTTTACAGATTGGGCTGAAAAAGTTAGGTGTAGTTTTTATGCCTGGAAAGCATGGCTAAATTTTGGCACTGGAGATGTCAAACACAACCTGTTGTCGGAAGACCTTTATTCGCAGTTTGTATCAAGTTTTTAAAAATTGCAAAAACAAGCTTCACTGGAGATGTCAAACACAACCTGTATTTCTCTGGAGATGTCAAAATTAGGCATGGCCATTTGCACCAATTAAATGTAGGCACAGTGGCCCTAATTCTGTAATTATGTACGTAAAGGAACACCCCTGCTCTGCTCATTCCCCACCCATTTTCATGCCCCTGTTTTGAGTCGCTTGTAAAATATAGGCACAGATCCCGTGGCTAAGTTTATATACATAAACTTGAATTGATTCTAATTAACACCAACAATTGCTTGTTAAAATCAGTGCTAATTAGATTATTTAATTAAATTGCACGCACGGTTTAGGCATGGGCCCAAAATGATTCATGCAATGTTGGCGCTTTTAATAGAATTAGGGGGATTATATACAGATGCTTATTTTGTACCTGGAACAATGGAAGATTAAGGGGCTCCTTTTACAAAGGTACGCTAGCGTTTTTAGCGCACGCATCGGATTAGCACACGCTACCTGAAAAACTACCGCCTGCTCAAGAGGAGGCGGTAGCGGCTAGCGCGAGAGGCATTTTAGCACGCGCTATTCCGCGCATTAAGGTCCTAACGCACCTTTGTAAAAGGAGCCCTAAATGACTTTCCCAGAGTGACAAGAAGCTGCACTTTCCCTGGTTCTGAGGCCACTGTGCTTTTAGATTCCTCCTCCTTAGTAAACCTGTGGCCAGTACGTCCCCTGGTTTTATTATATTGATTTCAGTGTTGTGGCCACATATCTGCAAGACTGTCATTTCTTTGCGACTATGATACCAGCAAACAGTGAATACTGTAGACACTTTTAGAGATCATTAAAAAGCACACCTTTATTGGTAAACATATTTCAAACGTACCAATGTTCTTTTACTGTAGAATAGAATTTTGTGCCAATTAAAAATAAAATTATATATTGCAAACTGTGTAACTCATTCTATATGATAAAATATCATGAGAATTATATATACAGTAAAGAAATACACACTGAAACATTTTGGGCTCTTTTTACAATTCCTATGGGCATCAGAGCTAATATCACCGCGGCCGGCGATAAAAAAGACTAACACGGCTTTGTAAAATGAGCCCTATCTCCTTTACATTGACACAACAGGAAATCATGGAATATTTGTGCCAGCTATCATATTCACAAAAAAAATTGGAGAGGCTGCAGCAAAATTAGTATTTCTCTACTGAGTGAAACATAAGTTGATTTCAAATTATGATTTAAAGAATTAGCATTATTTTTTTACTAGTAAGGAAAATTATTAGATTGCTAAAGCCTGGAGCAAATGAGCGCTGTCATTGGATCAAGACGGCTCGTCTCCGTCTTTCCCAATTACGTGCGAGGTGTACTATTTTCAACACTTAACGCTTGCTTATAAATTGATGCCGTTACATAACTGTGCTCTGAATGAACGAGGATGAATGGCTCCCTGATGCCTTCATATCACAGCTCTTTATATTGAGAAAAATAAATGAATGTATTCACAATCAAACAAATTGTTATCAAGAGAAATATATATTAAATGTCATGCTCTTCAACAGAACTGAGAATAGTCAAGCCTAAATACTTGAAGTATGGTTACGTTTTGTAAATCTAAGAGGGTTGTTTTCATTTTAAGTTACTTGAAATAAACACACACTTAAAGCGCACTTTCTGATTTTAACTCTAGACGTGAAGCTTTTTTTTTTTTATTCAGTAGCTAAGATTTGATTCTAAATGATGATTCTAAAAATAAGCACTAGGAAAGCAATATAAATACTTATATTTTGTGGAAAAGTTGTGGTATTTGTTAACATCATCTTTCTATTGTGTAAATTGTAATCATCGTTTCTTGTGTTTCTGAAGAAAGCTATTCTAAGCATCAACTGTGTAAATAAAACGTTTGCCCTGCTTTTTCACTTGTACAGCTACATCATTTATTCCAGGATTGAAAACATGGAGATCTGTAGTCAAGCACTTTTGTAAAACTCAATTGAGCAAGTCTTTAAAGGTTAGGGCAGGGTGTGGGCAACCTCTGTCCCTGAGGGCTGCAACAGTCGGGTTTTCAGGATTTCCCCAAATGAATATGCATGATGTCTGTTTGCATGCAATGGAGGCAGCACATTCAAATCGATCTTTTGCATATTCATTAGGGAAATCCGGAAAACACAACTGGATTGCAGCCCTTGAGGGCATACTGAGGCATCTATGAATATTCAGATATATAACTAGATTGTGGTTGGTAGGTGCTGGAAAAAAATTGCTCAGGGGTCATTAAGGAACGGGAATTTTAATTTTTCTAATGGAACAAATTTTCCTATACAGTGTGATTCCAAACCCTAGCTCTGAAGAGCTCTTCCCCTCCACCGCAGATCTATTTTTGGGAAATTAAATGCAAACAAAAGTTTTATGGTCTAATAATCAGTTGTCTTTGGTTCCAAAGACAACACTGGAATCTGGAGTTTCTCTTAAAGTTGAAAAAACAACCAAAGTATTAGCATATTAGACCCCTCCTTGACATACAAGTATCAAATTGCAAATTTATGGAAGAAAACAATATATTGTAACGAGTCAGTTGAGATTAGTAAAATCTTACTTTTATTTTTGAACATCTCTTTGCATTGGTGGTACAAATGTTAATATTAATCACAACTCAACTATTGTACCGTATTTTTCACTCTATAAGATGCACTTTTTCCAGCCCCAAAAAGGGGATGGAAATAAGGGTGTGTCATATGGAGCCCAGGCACCCCTCCAGTACCTTTTTTTAAAGTCCCCTTTCCGCACTACTGCCTGTCTCCCTCGCTGGACGGCTTTTCTTTGGTTCAGGGCCGGGCAGAGCAGCACAGAAGGTAGGCGCATACTGTTTGCATTCCTGCCTGGTCCGGCACCGCTCCCCGATTGGCTGCAGTCAGTTCTCGCGGAGCAGGGTGTGTATGTGTGTGTGTGCCTACACTGCCTACACTGCTCTATAAGACCCTGTCCCAGCCTACCACTAGACCGCCAGAGGGGGTACAAGGCAGGGCAGTGAGAATATTTTTCCTGGGTTTTCCTCCTCTACAGGTGGGTGCGTCTTATGGTCCGGTGCGTCTTATAGAGCGAAAAATACAGTAATTCTTTGTATTTGAACTTAAACTCAAAAATGGTTAAAAAAAATTGCAGTCGATTCAAAATATTGCAGTGGGGTTAATATAGGGCCTGAGGAGATACGATAGTGTTTCTATATTCTATAAGAAACTTCATTGGCTGCCTATAGAGAAATATGTGTAAAAATGTCTGATTTATCATATTAAACAGGCAGAGGTTTCCGATCATCTCTTTTTGGTCTTTTCACGTTTGCATTATTAATCTAATAGATTGGGTAAAACATTTTATTGCAGTTACCCCCTTTTAGAAGTATACATTTTAAATGTCAATTTAATTCCTCTTTTACATATGCTGCTATTGTTATTTGGAATGATTTACCTAGGCAAATAAGGACAGAAATTAGTTAGTGGAGATTTCGTAAAATGCTTAAAAAAACCTTTTTATATGATAGATTGTAAAGTTGGTATTTTTATCCAAAGAATGGTATCTTTCCATACAATCATTATGGCTTCTTTCTGTTATAAATCGCTTTGAACTAAATGGTATTAGAGTGATTCAGAAATCTTGTATTAGATTAGATTAGATTTAATGAAACTGGAGGATAACTGCTTGTGCATATTTGATTAAAAGATAAGTTGCATATTTAAAAAAAAAAAACAGACTTCTGTTTTGGCCTCTCAGATCTGAGTAAGAACCATAGCTTTAGTCTCTGAAAGAATTGTTATTTTTATTTGATATACTGTCCATGACTAGTATCTAAGGGTTCCTTTTACTAAGGCGCACTAGTGCATCTTAGCACACGCTAAAAATGCTAACATGTTTCTAACGTGTCCATTATATCATATGGATACGTTAGGATTTAGCATGCGCGAAGACACACTAGCGCCCCTCAGTAAACATAATATAACTTTATTCTTCTATATCTCCATAATCAAACGATTTCTAGGCGGTTTACACAGAAGAAGGCTGGACCATCAGCAAAATACAAATAGTAAAAATAATGTAAAAATAAAAACAGTTACTTAGATATACTTAAAGTAGAGTTTTGCTAACAATAGTACCCACATTTAAGAAATACATTTTTCAAACAGCGCTGACTTTAATTTCTTTACAAAATGCACCATAAGACAATATAGCTTCACCAATGTATTTACCCAGCCAAAATTGCTGTTTATCTGCTTGGAATGCGAGAGTCTTATCCAAAAAAAAGTCTTGTGTTTGCAACCAGTAATTTTTGGATAAGCAAATAAATGTGAATTCCTAGTTTTCCTTATAGGACTATACAACACGAAATGAGATAAAAGATAAGTTGGGGCCAATCCCCAAATCAACTTAAAACAGATACAAGAAAATTTGAATAGTACTCGCGCCTCCACCGGCAGCCAATGCAGCAAACGATAGTAAGGATTGATATGGTCATGTTTCTTCAATCCAAATATCATTCGAACAGCCGTATTCTTTACTATTCTCAATTTTCTCAATTTGGAGCTCCCAAATAGACAATATTGCGATAATCCAGTATAGATAAAACCAAAGCCCCGAGTCGTGTAGAAGCAATAAAGTAATATTAAGAGACAGAATGAGAGCATTGATCTCTATTACAATAACCAATAGTACGACCAAATGAAACTGTACACAGTATTACATAACTAATTACCCCTTTAACAAAACCATATGAGCGTCAGAGCTGTTACCACCACAGCTGGCACTAAAAACCGTGCTATACTTTTGTAAAGGGGGGGGGGGGTAAGTCACATAACGATGACAAAATGTGAAGGGTCCACAAGGGACACAATGTGAAGGGACCACTGCGAGCATGAGCATCAGCCAAAGCCAAATTAAATGATGGGGGTCCTTTCACTAAGCTGCAGAAAACACTAGCGCTAGATTACTGCTGGTTGAAAAGGCACTACCATGGAATGCACCGAGGCATCCCGCTGTAGCTGCGGAATCTGTGCGCACTAACCCTGCGCTAAAAATTAGGAAACATTTTTTAGCAGGAGGGGTGGGCATTTAGAAGTAGAGAGTAAGCATTCTCTCTTGTAATTGCATTTAGGGCAGTAAAGGCTTACCTCCCCCCTCCTTTATCAAGCTACGCTAGAGATTTCAAGCGCGAGCTGGCAAGGTAAGTGCTCCAATGATCATAGGAATTCTATGAGAGTTGGAGCATTTACCACACCTGCCCATGCTAAAAAAAAAAAAAAACCTCTGGCACAGCTTGATAAAAGGGGCTGTTAATGAGGGAGTCCCTACCACCTACAAAATAGGTGGTGGTAAGGGGGTCACGTGGTAATGTCCATGTGCTAATTGGAAAATTGGTGCATGGCCATTAAGAGGAACAATAGAAATTTTGGTCATTTTACAGACATGCAAAAAGTGGCCTCAGCACGGAGAAACCCCCTCCCCTCCCCCCTACTAAAAATAGCACTGGCCACTTTTTAGCACAGCTTAGTAAAAGGGCCTAAATATGTTTTCAGTGGTGCCTTGAAACAAAGGAACACTTTGGCCTTCCTCTGTTTCGCTACAATAATTGTCCAAAAATGGACTGTTTGAAGAAGGTGGGTCTCTTTGATATGCACTATTCTATAAAGAAAAACGAACACCTCCTTTCCTTTATAGAATAACAGTGTAGCCAACTACATAATTCTTGTACCTAAATTGCTAAAAGAAAACAAGGTGCATACATAATATTATACTATAATTTATGTATGAAACAGGGTGCTCCACCCGTGGGTATACCAAACTTTTAACTACTCCCCATTGCATTTAGACAACATTTGATATAATAGTGTATAGCAGGAACACTGGTATTTGTGAGCATCTGTTGAAACAATGGTGCATGCATGCCAATATTCTGGTCATTTATACACATTCTTGGTATCCAGGACCGGATTAATGGGTAGGCCCATTAGGCATGTGCCTAGGGCCCGAAGTTGTCAGGGGGGGCCCGCTGAAGAAACAGAGAACTCAGTTTGTTTGTTTTTTCTTCAGCAATGTGGGCCCCCAGGGAAAGATTGGCAGTGCTGGGCCTGGGGCCTCCCCCACCGGGTGATCAACAACACCCCCGACATCAATGGCAACGCATCCAGAATAAGTGATGTCAGAGGGGGGGTGGATCGGCAGACGCGGGGAATTGCTGCAAGGTCCCACAATGACTGCGTCTGCTGGCTATACTCAGGGAAGAAGTAAGTGACGTTGGAGGGGGTGGATCAGCAGACCTTACAGCAACTCTCCACATCTGCCGGTTCACCCCCTCCGATGTCACTTACTTCCTGACCAGAGCTGGCAGCTGAAGTCATCGCAGGACCTTGCTTCACGACATTGGTTAGTTTGGAGGGAGAAAAAGAAGAGCATAGAGAAAGTGGGCAGATGCTGATAGAAGTGGGGAGAAGGGAAAGGGGAGAGAGACATAAGGGGAAGGATACTGGATGGAATTGGGTTGGAGGGAAAGAAAGGAGGCAGATGCTGATGGAAGTGGGGGGAAGGGAGGGGAGAGATTGAAATGCCATACCATGGGGGTGTGGGAGAGGGAAGGAGAGGAGAGAGATGCCAGAGCATTGGAGGAGGGAAGGGAAGAAGATGTATGCCACACCAATGGGGGGGGGGAGGGAGAAATGGGAGAGGCAGACAATTTTTGGAAGAGGCATAGAAAGAGAGCAGATGCATATGGAGGAGGCAGAAAGAGTGCAGACAGTGGATAGAAGGAAGAGAATGATGAGAAAATGAGGAAAGCAGAAACCAGACAACAAATTGTTTTATTTATTTCTTTTTGCTTTAGGATAAAGTATAATTGTAGCTGTGTTGATAATCGTTTATTAATAGAAAATGGAAATAAAGTGATCCTGTTTATTGGACTAATTTTAATACTTTTTTTTTTTACTATTTCAGAGACCATAACTCCTTTCCTCAGGTTAGGACAGGGGCACTGCAACAGCAGTATAGTTTACTGACCTGAAGAAAGAGGTTTTAACCTCTGAAAGCTAAGTGAGAAAAGCATTAGTCCAATAAAATGACGGGCACTAAATTTTCTTGCCCCATGCCTCCTACCCATATGCAAAATATAAATTAGTGGACTTCCCAAAGCCCTGCCAGCTGAAGATCTCTTCCTCTAGGAAGGAAGGGGAGATTTGTTCAGCGATGTTTGGAGGTTGCATAGATGAAAAACTGTACACTGGCACTGGTATGGTAATCTTTCCTGTTTGTTTTGAATTTTAAAATAAAAGAAATAAATTGGAAATAAAGAAGTAAATAAGAAAATGGGTAAATAAATGGGGGTGGGGCAAGGGGGGGGGCAGGGGCCCCAGTGTACTTGTGTGCCTAGGGGCCCTCGATGAATTAATCCTGCCCTGTTGGTACCTACAAGGGACCGCTGAAAAGTTATCAACCCAACCAAGAAGAGAATGATGTGGAGCCATGGAACTTACAAGTTATTCCACACTTTTCATTTCATTTCATTTCATATCACTGAAATGAAAAGTGTCAAGAAAAGTGTGTAATAACTTGTAAGTTCCAAGGCCCTACATCATTCTCTTCTTGGTTGGGCTGAGAACTTTTCAGTGGTCCCTTGTACATGTTGGTGCCCTCTTTAAAGAATTACATTTATTGTGCATCTTGGCCTTGATTCTATAAATGGTGTCTAGCCAATTTGCACACAAAATGTAATGTTTTTTTAATTGGCTTAAATAGCGTGATAATTAAAAAATCCCCGGAGTGCACAAAATGAGCACTCTGAGGCTATTTTCCTTCCATTTTTGAGGATTTGGGGTTCTGTACACATGTTTTATAGTTTGGCCACCAACTTTGAAACTGACACTCTTTTCTTCCAAATTTGCTTTTCTGAAGATGGTTTCACTCAACAGGTTGAACAGGTAAGGTGACAGGATGCATCCTTGCCTGATGCCATGTTTTAATGGAAACCAATCAGTGTTGCCGTATTCAGTTCTCACTGCTGCTTCTTGATTTTCATATAGGCTCTCTATCAGCTGAGGTACGTGTTTGGGTATTCCCATTTGCACTAGAGTTCTTCATAGTATATTGTGATCCACACAGTCAAAAGCTTTGCTGTAGTCGATGAAGCAAAGGTATAGGGGTTTTTAGTATTCTTTGCTCTTCTCAGTATCCATCTATCATTGGCAATAATGTTTCTTGTTCCTTAACCTTTTCTGAAACCAGCTTGAACTTCAGGTAGCTCATGCTCAACGTATGATTGGAACCTTCGTTGTATTATTTTCAGCACTATTTTGTTGGCGTGTGGAATCAGTGCAGTCGTTCTGTAGTTGTTGCAGTCTTTGGCATCACCCTATGCAGATGATACAACGCTCATCACCAGCAGCAAAGAAGACATGCTGTATCTACTGAGAAAAGTCAAAGCCGAAAGTCATAATATGGGATTAGAATTGAACATAAACAAGACAAAGATCATGAACACGGGAAATGGTGAAGATTTTGAGTTTGAAGATGATAGAATTGAAGTTGTAAAGGATTTCAATCTCCTGGGCTTTTTTGTAACCAAAGAAGCAACTAACAGGGAGGAAATACTCCACAATGAAGGCTCTCAACAAAGTACTCAAAGGCAAGAAGAAAACACTCCAAATGAAGATCAGACTTTTTCATGCACTAATTTTCTCAGTGGTACGTTATGGATGTGAAATCTGGACACTACAGAAACAAGACAGAAAGAAGATTGACTCATTTTATATGTGCCGTGGACCGCCAGAAGAAATAACAAATTGATTCTGGAAGAGCTCAAACCAACTATGTCACTCGAAACTCAAATGATGAAGTTACGACTGTCTTATTTTGGTTAAACCATCAGAAGAGAGAGATCACTGGACAAGCACATCATGTTTGGGAAGATCGAAGGAACTAAGCGAAGAGGGTGACCTGCAATCAGATGGCTGCACACATTGAAAACAACCATAGGGATGATGCTGGAGGACCTTTCCAAACTAGCACAAAACTGATTTCTTTTTAGATCCGCAGTTCATAAGAACATAAGCAATGCCTCCGCTGGGTCAGACCTGAGGTCCATCATGTCCAGCAGTCCGCTCACGCGGGCCCAACAGGTCCAGGACCTATGCAGTAATCCTCTATCTATGCCCCTCTATCCCCTTTTCCAGCAGGAAATTGTCCAATCCTTTCTTGAACCCCAGTACCATATGCTGCCCTATTATGCTCTCTGGAAGCGCATTCCAGGTGTCCACCACACATTGGGTAAAGAAGAACTTCCTAGCATTCGTTTTGAATCTGTCCCCTTTCAACTTTTCTGAATGCCCTCTTGTTCTTTTATTATTTGAAAGTTTGAAGAACAGGGGCAGGGAGATACACAGAAAGACAGACAGGCAAAGGGGGCCAGGGACAGAGACAGACAGAAAGGACAGCGGGAGCCGCGTCAGGAGGGGTGCGGGATGCGGCAGTGGGAACTTTTCCAATGGGTGCAACTGGGCGGCTGTCGGGAACCTCTGATCAGGGGCAGAGCAAGGTAAGAGTATCATAGGGATAAGAAGGAGGAGGGGAGATAATAAAGGAAGGGATGCCTACTGCTGGACAGGGGGAGAAGGAAAGAGATGCTGATGGACAGAGGGGGTGAAGAAAAAGGAACGGAGTGCTAATGTTGGACAGGGGGAGAAGGAAAGAGGTGCTGCTGGACAGGGGGGAGGTAAAACAAAGGGAGAAGGGCTGCTGCTGAATAAGGAGAGCAGTGAAGGGGTGGTGGCGGCACAGGGGAGGTAAAACAGGGGGAGCAGGCAAGGGGTGGTGATGGACAGCCAAGGAAAAAGAAAGGCAGAAAGAAAGAAAGCGGCTAAGGAGAGAGAAAGAAAGAAAGACAGACACACACACATATGTTCTAGCACCCGTTAATGTAACGGGCTTAAAGACTAGTGATTCTATAAACAGCACTTAACCTTGACATGTGGTAGGTACCGTTTCCAATGACACCTACCAATTTAGGCGCAACTTTAAGTATTCTAAATTGACTATGTCCCTTTGAATGAGCCATTTGGCATCTATGCATTTGCATTCAAAAATAATTATACCCCCTCCTCTTTTATTCATTACTTTATGCTATCAGAACAATAATCACTGTGGAAATGCAAGAACTGCTTGTGCTGGTCATGCAGTTATTCAGAATAGCTAGGAATAACAGGTCAGAAGCATCTCACCATTCAAGAAAAACAATGATCTATTTGGGGAAAGAACTATAGCCATGTAGTTTGCTGTAGGACCTGTAAGTGCTTCTGATTCTTCAATATTTACTGTATATGGAAAGATGTACAACAGTGCCATCTAGTGGTAGTTCCATATCTAGGACGTTATGCAACAGTTTAATAGACAATAATATAGATGATGAGTTTAGTGACACTCATTAGAACATAAGAATAGCCATATTGGGTCAGATCAATGGTCTATCTAGCCCAGTACCCTGTTTCCACAGTGGCCAATCCAGATCGCAAGTACTTTGCAAAAACCCAAATAGTGGCAACATTCCATGCTACTGATCCTAGGGCAAGTATTGGCTTCCTCCATGTCTGTCTCAACAGCAGACTATGGACTTTTCCTCAAGAGCATGTACAACCCTTTTTTTGAAAAACCAGTGTTTAGACACGAAGAAGTGGAACCTGTGCAGAGTGCCAGAGACAACTTTGGCCACCTTGATGGGAAGACTGGATGGACTGTGCAGGTCTTTATCTGCCAACATTTACTATGTTACTATGTTATGAATGGACAGACATTCAAAATGTTTAAACAATGAGCATATGCTTATCCTCATACTTAAAACATATGCTAAACATTATTTAACAGAACAGCCTTAATCTTGGATAATTCAAGGGGTTGCATGTGGGATCTCTAGGGGGGTAAATTCAAGGGGGTAGGGTTGTTGGAGTGGGCAAACTTGATGGGCTGTGGCCCTTTTCTGCCGTCATCTTCTATGTTTCTATGATATAGAATCAACAGGTTTCTCTTTTTCACTCATTCTATCTATCAAGTATCTAGATGTAACAGTCTGATGTAAAGATGATGAGGGATAACCCAGAGGTGGAAAAGGTGCTCTTGGTCCATGTTTTACCATTATAAAATTCTCCATCCTCAGTTATTAATAGCAAGGCTGGGCATATCTTATCCCCAGTGGAGCAGTTAAGTTAGTAGAATATATGTAGACAAAACTAGGTAACTGCTGCAGATTAATTTCTG
The DNA here is from genome assembly GCF_902459505.1 of Geotrypetes seraphini. Taxonomy (NCBI): domain Eukaryota; kingdom Metazoa; phylum Chordata; class Amphibia; order Gymnophiona; family Dermophiidae; genus Geotrypetes; species Geotrypetes seraphini. The sequence continues at coordinate 306,634,262 of NC_047086.1, read as the reverse complement.
GGATCATTTTCTGGGATGACCAATGGATCTTCCAAGTCTACCTGACTAAATATTTGTATGGACTTTTCCTCCAGGAATATGTCCAAACCTCTTTTAAATCTTCTGTTGTCTTTACCACATCCTCCATCAAGAGATTCCATCTCTTAGTTATATGCTGTGTTTTGTGTTTTATTAAATAAATCTTTCTATAATTCATTTTCAATCTGCTGGTCATTAGCTTCATGGAGTGTCTTCTTGTTTTTGAGTTGTTTCACCATTCCCTATTTAACTATTTCACGCCACTCATAATTTTAAAAGCTTCTATCATATCCCTTCTCACTCATCTTTTCTCCAAGCTGAAAAGCTCTAAACTATTTAGCCTCTCTTGGCCCAGCCCTTTCTAGCTTTGTGATCTTTTTTGAGATTATGCAACCAGAACTTCACACAATTCTCAAGGTGTAGTCACAGAAACATAATATACTGCATTTGTTCTGCCCCCCTTTGCAATGGAAGTAGATCTTGTTGTCTGTGTGTAACAGATTACATTGTCTGTATGTACGTATTAAACTGTGTATAATGAACTATAAGTCCCTGTAGTATGGTGGTCCTTAGGTGGCTGGCCCTTTCTGAGCACGTGAGCTCTATTCTCAGTACCTGGTAGGATTTTTCTTTTTATCTTGGCTGGGAGAAGCGGGTTTCACCCTCCCACCAAATGCCAGCATAACTGAGATAAGGAAATCAGAAGCCAGTTTATTGAGAGGGTTCTAATCTCTCTATGCAGAGGCAGTACAACTGTTGCTTGTTCTCTCAGGCCCTCAGCAATCCACGGTGTTTTTCATCCACCAATAAAAATGTGTACATTACCAGCTATATCCAGTCCCTCCTCACTGTGAGAGGGACTAATCACAGTACAGACACAATCTGTAAGGGGCAGAATTCCTAATCCAGTGCATTGCAACTATAAGCGTATGTTTTCCTTATTTTTGTGAGCAACTGCATTAAAGAAAGAATTTGGATGATGAACTGGAGTTCTTTCTCTGGTAATAAAAAAAAATATTGGTTTTAGCTATCTGAATATACATACAAGGAACATTTTGTAGAGTTCAGAATAAGATTCAATTTTGTTCTTCATCCCTTTTCAAATAATCGCTAGCATTATATTTGCTATTTTTAGAAGCTGCAACACAACAGACTGAAATTTTCAATGTATTATCAACAATTACTGTAAGATCTTTGTTTCATGGGTGATGAATCCTAACTCAGGAACCTGCATGCATCACTTTTCACTTGTCCATATTTAAATTTCACTTGCAATTCATGTATCCAGTCTCCTAGTTTCATTAAGACACTTCACAAGACCTGGCTTGTTACTGCATTTTTTAATATTTTGATTTAGGTCATACCTTTTGCAGTAGTAGCTCAAGGTGAGTCCCTTCAGGTACACCATTTATTTCAGATTTTTTGTTATACCATTTTTATGACTAGCAGGTCAACACGGTGTACACATCACTAAAAGTCATTTGGAAATGAGGAAGGAATTACAATATTTTAACAGGAAAATTGCATTCATACTAGAGACAGTTATCTAAAGAATAATGTGGAAAAGGAAAAAGAGCGTCAGGTCGTAGGAAGGATAAAGGGAGGGGCAGTGGAATGGTAATCCAGTGAATTCAAAGACTGACATCAAATTTAAGTCAGAGTTAAATGTTTCCTACATGGATTTAAAGTTCTTAAAGCTCAATTCCATTTCAATAGGAAGTGGAAGGGAATTCCAAAGTGAGGGGGCCAGGAAGAAAAATGTTGCTTGCCTAATTGACTCAAGATGGGCAAGTTTTGGTCTCGGAAGTACAAGTTGATGGTTAATTAAAGATCTTGGAGAACATGCCAATAAATATGATATTATAAGAAAGGAACGATATAGCGGAAGACTCATACAAAATGCTTTAAAGGTCAGTGTTAGTGTCTTAAACATTATACTGTGCTCTACTGGAAGCCATTGGAATCTTTGGAAAAGCAGAGAAATGTGATTGAAACACAAAAACATGATGGCAGCAAAAGGTGAAATGGCCCATCCAGGCTGCCCATCCACAGCATCCACTATTTCCGTCTCTCTCCGAGATCCCATGTGCCTGCCCCACACTTTTTTGAATTCAGATACAGACTTTGTCTCCACCACCTCTACAGGGAGACTGTTCCACATATCTGCCACCCTTTCTGTAAAAATGTGATTTCCTTAGATTAGAAACATAGAAACATAGAAAAGGGCCATTGCCCATCAAGTCTGCTCACACTAAAGATCCACTTCCCTAAATTTATCCTCCTAGATATCCTATATCTTGTCAAGTCTGCCTATTCTGATGACCCTCCCCCCACTTTTACTCGCTTAGAGATCCCACATGCGCATCCCATTTATTCTTAAAATCTGGCATGCTGCTGGCCTTGACCACCTGCACAGGAAGTCTATTCCAATGATCAACCACTCTTTTGGTGAAGAAATGCTTCCTGATGTCGCCATGAAATTTCCCGCCCCTGATTTTTAGCGGATGCCCTCTTGTGGCCGAGGGTCCTTTAAGAAAGAAAATATCATCTTCCTCCTTCATCTTATGCCCTCTCATTCCGCAGTTTTCCGTCATTTGAAAAAGGCTCACCTCCTGTACATTAAGGTCACAGAGATAGTTAAGGTAAAACGTTCATGATTACTAATACCCATTCTTCTTCAAGAGTGTACACTATCCCCCAAATTGTATATGTGGCATCTAATATTAAGTGCTACATCCACAATGAGGCCCATATTCTATAAACAGCACCCTACTGACGCCTAAGTTAAGTGCAAAACGCCATTTAAAAGTGATCTTAAAACAAAATTCAAGGCACCTACCAGCGCCTAAAAAAATGGTACTGGCATCATGTCTACAAAGGCGCTATACAATGCCTGATGCCACTGTAGGCGTGGCTAACACCAGATGTGGCATTAGGCATTGTAAAGCGCCTCTGTAGGCGTGATTCACATAAAAGGTAGATGTCAGAAATGTAGGCCTTGAAAACCCTGGCTCTACATTTCCGGTACTTACCTTTCCCGAAAATGCGATTCTTTAAATGACACCATCACATGATCATAAACCAATAAATATAAGGGAAAATACAGCCGTATATTTCAAAATAAAGCAAAAAAGAATGCAACGCACTGTAAATATGTTTTGCAGGTTTTCACAATCATTCCAGTCAAAAAAAAATAATAATAAAAAATGACAAAAAATAATAAGCACACAAAAGGTAGAGAAAAACATTGCATGATTGACATGTGATTGGCAGCTGCCAACAACGGCGCCATTTATGTGAGAAAGGGGCATAAAAATGGGAGAGACATGGGCAAATCAGGGGCATTCCCTTACGATGAACGCAGTGTTATTGCGAGTCTGTGCCCAAGTTGCATGCTGGGATTTATACTGCTAATAATAATTATTTCTAGAACACCACCAGACACATGCAGCGCAGTGTCACAAAGAGTACGAAAACAGTCCCTGCTCGAAAGAGCTTACAATCTAAAGGGGCAAGACAGATAAACAGGATGTCATGGATACAGTTAAGGAGAACGGTTAATCAGCTGGCTGGGTTGGAAGGCAGAGGAGTAGGGTTAAGGACTGAAAGCTATGTCAAAAAGATGGGTTTTCAGTCTGCTTTTAAACAAGGGAAGGGGCTTGATGGACAAACTCGGGTAATTTATTCCAGGCTTAGGGGGCAGCTAGATGAAAGGAACGAAGTCTGGAATTGGCAGAGGAGGAGAAGGGTAACATTAAGAATGACTTATCTGAGGAACGGAGTTCTCTGGGAGGGGTATAAGGAGAGAGAAGCGAGGAGAGATATTTAGGAGCAACAGAATTAACTACGTTCCATGCACAAATCAGCATGCACTATTAGAAAAAAAGTGTGTGCCCTCTTTGCAGATGTTGCACACATTTTATAAAGAATGCACACTATTATTGATGAACAATATTTCATCAAAAAGACAGTCTGCCCCTTTTCTGTCTTCAGGATAACAAGAAAATTGAATAGGTGTGCAAGATACTGCATAGGAGGATAGAATCAGCTGTTGCAGAGCTGAAGAGAATGGTGTCCTGTTGAAAGCATCATTTTTTGGAAGTCCAGTTGAAGCAAAAATCCCAACTAAGTACCTTCTGGGTTCGGAGAACCTAAAGGTGAGTGACTGGAGTCAGTGGCGTACCTAGGGTATGTGACACCCGGGGCCAATCATTTTTTAGCACCAACCCCTCATATATAATATAAGCAAATATATTTAGTAATTTTAGTTATTTCATTTTATATCTCACCCTCCGCAGAGAGCTTAGAACGGGTTACAGTTTTACATTCACTGTGTTACAATATAACATTGCATAGGGTTACAACCTTTCCAACCCCATGCAGGCACTGAGGAGTAAACAAAATAAACAAAAAAGACTTTTCTTCTCTCTTTTAGGTGCTAGCTCAAGCTCGCTATCTAACACCAGCTCTGGCAGGATACACATTTGAAATCTGACATAATGTAATCACAAAATAGAAAATGAAATTATTTTTATACCTTTTGTTATCTGGTCATTTTATTATTCAATATAAACTGACTGAAAGAATGGAAAACAAAATAGTGTCCAAATAATAATATAATGTGACAAGCTTGATGGAACACTTGTAATGTATATAATGTGATTAAAATCAAGGGAGAAAAAGACCTCAAAATACCCCTAAAATGTGATCAATGAAGTCACAGATATTTCGGGGTTAGGTATCATCACCGGTCAAAAACCCTTGAATTAATGTTTTTTTAATTTTTAATTGTATTTTATAATTTTCATTGATTTTTAATTCATTCTTCTTTTATTATAAATACCAATATGTATCAATTTTTTTACAATCTGGTGCATAGTGAACGAAGGTTTCACCAACGGCAGATTTTTGAGCAAAATGGAAATTTAACTGGCAATCACATAAGCCTTTCACTACCCCTGAAGAAGCCCATTAGAGCGAAACGGACCGGGCCTCCGTTGGGTTATCGAAGATAAGTGCTTACTATTTTCTAAATACAAATAGAATGATTATTGTGATATTGAATCAACAGTTGCTGGTCACTTGATTGCTCAACCATTTAGAAGGAAAGATTTAAATCTTAAATTGATACATTTGGTATTTATAATAAAAGAAGAATGAATTAAAAATCAATGAAAATTATAAAATACAATTAAAAATTAAAAAAACATTAATTCAAGGGTTTTTGACCGGTGATGATACCTAACCCCGAAATATCTGTGACTTCATTGATCACATTTTAGGGGTATTTTGAGGTCTTTTTCTCCCTTGATTTTAATCACATTATATACATTACAAGTGTTCCATCAAGCTTGTCACATTTTATTATTCAAACCATATTGGTCCCAGTCTCTAGTTTCTGTTTCTCTTCTATTAACTTGCTCACTTTGCTTACTTGAATTAATTGAGAATTTTGTGAAATTTTCAGGTTATAAGATAAATTGGTCTAAATCAGAAGTTCTTCCACTCAATGTACATTGTACAAAAGGTTTGTTTGATTCATTTCCTTTTCTCTAGAAGGAAGATGGAATAAAATATTTAGGCATTTGGATTAAAAATACATTGGACGAAACAATGAAAATAAATGAAAAATTGTTATTGCAGAAGGTTACGGAAATGTGTGAGCAATGGAATCCTTTACACCTTTCATGGTGGGGGAGAGTCCAAACTATTAAGATGATGATTTTGCCTGTGGTTTGTTATCAGATGGGTATGTTGACGGTATATTTTCAAGGGTCCTTTTATAAAAAGTTAAATAGCATTCTGTTAAAATTTATTTGGCTGGGTAAAACTCCTAGAATAGCTTTGGTATCTTTACAAAGATCAATTTCAGAGGGAGGTGTATATTTTCCAAACTTTTATAGGTACCATCAAGCCTATATTTTGCATCATGGTATGTATTGGATCCTCCCAGAACTCATGGAAAAACTCCCAGATTGGTTGTGGATAGAATGGCAACTCATGTCTCCATTGCAACTGTCCCATGTTCTCAGTATCAAAATGCCTAGCTATAGTAAGGACAATAGAATATTAGCAGATACATGGAAAACTTTACGATATGTAAGCAATTTAACAACTATTCCAATTTACAAATCTACAAATCAATCTATATGGGTAAACTCCAAGATTCAAATTGGCGGAGAAAGACTAGTCTGGAAGCATTGGATGATAGCAGGAATATGTATATTGGATGATGTTATTTCTAATGGTGCTATGCTTGAATTTTCACATTTGCAACATAAGTTTGGACTTAATAAATCAGAAAATTTTAGATGGATGCAACTGAAGCATGCCATTCAGGCGGGGTTCCCTGATTGGAAAAACCTTAATAATCATTATAGTATGGAGTTTCTTTGTTTTCAGACAGACTTCTTGGGTCACCAGGCCGCCCAGTGGTATAAATTATTAAATGGATTTACTAAGAAGAAATTAAAAACTGGTTTAAGAGATATTTGGAGCATTGAGATTAAGCATGAAATTACTGCATCTCAATGGCCACGAATTTGGTCTTGGAGGATGAAATGTACGGTGTCATCATCTATGAGACAAACTTGGTTTTTTCTGTTGCATAGAGCGTTATGGACCCCTGTTAGGTTGCAAAAAATAGATAGTTCTTTGCCTAATAGATGCTGGCATTGTCATTTAGAAGCAGAAACTTTAGATCATTTATTATTTCATTGCCCATATATTATGAATTTTTGGAAATCAATTTGGGACCAAATTAATAATTTATTAGAGAACCCAGTGGCATTATCCTATGATACTGTGATATTTGGTATGGATATGAGAGCAAAAAGTCAGATTTCTGCGAACAACAATAAATTGCTACTTATAATGACAGGGGTTGCCATTCAACAAATCACATATAATTGGAAAGACTGGAGGAGATTAAATTATAACTTTTGGTGGAATTCTTTATGCCATATCTATAAAATGGAAAGATTTACTGCATTACAAAAGGGATATTTTAAGAAATTTCAGGATGTATGGAAACCATTAACAAAATATTGTCAGGATTAAGTAAAATTATTTCCCTTATGTTTATTAGTTTATGAGGTAGGGAGGGGGTATTTTATTATTACATATATCATACAATAATGGAGTATATGGTTGGGGGGGATGGGCGAGGGATAGGGATAAGAATATATGTAATATACCAATGATTGTTTATAAGTGATGTATTTATTGTTACTGTGAATGAAAATATTAACACTTAATGTAATTTGTGAAAATGAATAAAGAATTATACTTGCTCACCATTTTCTTCTTTTTCTGTGCTCACCATCCATCTTCCATCTCTGGACCTTCCCTTCCACTGCTATAGCCAATATTTCTTTCCCACTGTCTACCATTTCTCATCTCTCTCTCTCTCTCTCTCTCTGCCTTGTGCCCTGGATCAAACCTCTCTATTCCCCTGAATGCAAAATCATTCCCTTCCTCCCCTCTATTATCATGTGCAACATTTCTTTCTCTCTCCCCATATACCATCTCTCCCTGCCATCCACCCTATGTCCAACATTTTTCCTTCTCTCTTCTCCATGCATGTCTCTCTCCCCTGCACCATATGCAGGATTTCTCCCTCTCACCTCTTTTTACCTTTTTGTTGCACTCCCTTCCTCTCCTCAACCCCATGTCCCACAATCTTTCTCTCTCCTCTCTCCCCTGTTTGCAGAAGCATTCCATCACTCCCTCTTATCCCCCTGTGTAGCAGTTTTCCATCCTTCCCTCCCATCCACCTGTGCAGCACTACGGGATCTGACCAACCCCCACCGTGAGATTTTTTTTTTTTTTTTGCAGCCTGCTCCACCAGGCTGCCACAAGAATCCTGCTCAGAGCTTTCTCTCATTGTCAGCAGCCTTAACTCGCTGCTATACCAGCGCTGGGCCTTTCTCCTGCTTCTGTGAAAGCAGGACCCAGCAGAGAGGATGGGCCAACACCAGCTTAGCAGTGAAGTTCCCGGACAACGATGCCCACGCCGACCCCGGGAACACCCCCTAATGGTCTGCACCTTGGGAGGACTGCCCCCGGCCTCCCTCCGATCCTCTCTTGGTACGTCACTGAATGAAGTATCAGTTACATTTACAGATTCCTAGAAGAAAAGAAGAGAGATTCTGCTTGAAAACTATTCATTAGCAGGAGAGTAGAGAGATATAAAGGAATGAAGAAGTCTTTGTGACTCGAGAATCCCACCACAAATTCTATGTCTTTCTATGTTATTTTGCTTTTTTGAATGCGTTTGTCTGTGAAATATCTTTTTATTTTCATCTAGTAAACTATCTTTTCACCCCTACTACTGGTTAATTAGATTCTTTGCAGAAATGGAGTGAAGAATAAAGTAGGGATGATCATAAGAAGAACCAAGAGAGCTGCCACAAACATGCCATTCTGTTATATTCCCTTCACTTGTTTGGAGTTGTTTTTTTTTTCAGTAGTAGCATGGTGCCGGGGGGAGGGGGAGGACACACTGTCCTGGGCACTTTCTTCACAGGGTGCTGGCGCCTCTCCTTCTCTCCACCCCTGTACTTCTTTAAGGGCTCCTTTTACTAAGGCGCACTAACGTTTTTAGCGCGCGATAACCACGCGCTAAATGAAAAATACTAGCGCAAGTTCTATTGAGGCGTTATCGTTTAGCATGTGCAATACTGTAGTGCGTGCTAAGCACGTGCTAAAACCGCTAGCGCACCTTAGTAAAAGAAGCCCTAAGTGTTCGCAGGCATGAGCAGCATATTCCACCTGCTGCTTGTGCCGGCCTGGGCTCCCTTCTGATGTCACTTCCTCAATCAATTAAAGCAAGAAACTCAGCACTGACGATTATACTCTAAGGCAGTGATTCCCAACCCTGTCCTGGAGGAACACCAGGCCAATCGGGTTTTCAGGCTAGCCCTAATGAATATGCATGAGAGAGATTTGCATATGATGGAAGTGATAGGCATGCAAATTTGCTTCATGCATATTCATTAGGGCTAGCCTGAAAACCCAATTGGCCTGGGGTTCCTCCAGGACAGGGTTGGGAACCACTGCTCTAAGGGCTCCTTTTACTAAGGTGCACTGGTGGTTTTAGCGCGCGCTTAGCATGCACTACAATGCTGCACGCGCTAAAAACTAATGCCTCCATAGAGCTTGCGTATTTTTCATTTAGCGCTCGATTTGCATGCGCTAATCTTGAGCACGCGCTAAAAACACTAGCGCACCTTAGTAAAAGGAGCCCTAAGAGGGTGGAAGAAGATCTGCAAGGTTTACCCTTTGTATTAAAGGAGAAAACTGAATTATCGAGGGATATCATTTACTGTCTAGGGATGAAAACTTAGATTCAGCGCTGTATCAAGTTTCTTAAGTTTTATTGTTTTTAATATACCGACCACCAACATGCATCTAGCCGGTTTACAATGCTAAAATTTGAAATAAAAAGTAAAATAATAATTATATATAGGGGAAGAGTGAACATTAAAAAGATGATGGACAGATACTTACATGAATTTGAGGATAATAAGGGGAAGGAAGGGTCAGTAAATACATTATTTTTAGCACTGGCCATGGCGGTAACAGCTCCGATGCCGACACTAAAAACCACGCTACAGTTTTGTAAAAGGGGGGATAGTCTGGTAGGTGATAGCATGGCAAACGTCCGACAGGGATGGCAAAACATAGTTAACAAAGCATGGTAAAACATAATATGAGAAACATGGTATGGTAAGAAATAGTATAGTGAGCCTAGTATTAAGTTTCAAGTTTATTTAATTTCTTTGATCAATTCTCATAATCCAAATCCAATGCGATTTACATAAATTCAAAATTAAGTAAAATAATAAAACCCGACAAACATAACATTCACTGCTAATACAATAATACGATGTAAGGCGGGAGGCGGTTGACAGCAATTGGCATAAATACAATTCTAAAAAAATAAAAGTGAAAATAAAACAAGGGGAAGGACCAAAGACATAGAAGGTTGGGGAACAGGTACCCACTTAATTCTATTAGATCGTCTTCCTAGAACTATTATAGGTTAGAACAAATCTATTGGAAAGCGTCCTTGAATAGCCAACTCTTTAGGAGACTTTTAAACTTGCTCATTGATTTTTCTTCTCTTATATTAAGTGGGAATGAATTCCAGATTTGCGGGGCTGTGGCAGAAAAGATCGTTCTCTCCTAGAATATATAAAATTTTAAGGAAGGAACTACTAGTAGAGCTTTATCTGAAGATCTTAAAAATTTTGTGGGGGAGTATGGTATTAGATATCTTTCTAAAAATGTGGGACTTGGCAAAATTGGTAAGGCATGCATCTGTGATGAAACAGCATAGAAGACATGGAACAGCAAACACTGTGTGGCAGACATAGCAGTTAATTGGTATTGATAAATATTTGTGTGCACATCTTACAAGGTGCTATTCGATAACTCTGTGTGCTTAAATCCTCTAGCGCACAACTCGAAAATAGGCAGGGCTGGGGTGGGGCAGAGGCATTCCATGAAATGAAGCATGGTAGACAGTGTGGCAAACAATATGGTAAATACAACGCATAGTATAGTAGGACAAAGATGGCGAATAGTATGAGAGTGTGGAAGAACATTGGATGAGAGAACATGGCATGGTCAGGCACAGGACGAAGAACATAGAGTTTTAGATTCGAGTCAGCGGACAATGATATTTAAAGTCTTTCATGGCTTAAAACCAACTGATTTGGCAGACAACTTGAAAACAAATTCCAGGGCATCAAATTTATTGGGGGAGGGGGGAGAGGGAGATTGTTGTTGAATAACTCAGGTTTCCCTGAAAAACACTTAGAAAGGATTAGAGGGAGAGCATTTTCATTTTTATGGCATAGTGGGTGGTATGCCCTGTGAGACGATAGCGGTTATTTTTATAGTTTTGCTGTTTAGTTAAGACCTAGTTGTTTGCAACATAAGACCTGAGGCAGACGTGATTAAAACTTTTATGGGGATATCTGGTAAAAGATGATTCAATATATTATTTATATGCTAGAAAGAGAACAGGGAATTTATTATGAGATTTGGGGGGCAGGGATTTTAGTAGGGTTTTTGAAGGGCATAGGAGGCTCAAACTATGCATTGCAAATCAATTTGGGTTTTTATAAGTGAAGAAATTTATGAACGTGACTAAATAAATAAGCAAACAAGACTAAGCAAGTAGTAATCTTTTTCAGAGTTCTAGTGTATCCTTTGCTATAAAATGCAGAAATAACTAAATGCCACTAGATGGCGCTAAGTCTCTTCAGAATAGACCCAGCAATTATAAACAAATCTGAGACCTGAGAGGGGTGCTTTTTCCAACTATTTTTCCAGCTAACTTTGGATGCGACCTCGATTAATCTAATTAAACATTTCTACCCATCTCTAACTGCCTAATTTGGGGGGGGGGCATTTACTAAAGTGTGAAGCCCCTTCACAAAAATGTGTAACCGTGTGTTATACAAACACAAAACACCAAAATATTAGTGTTTGAGCTTCCTTTGTGTTGGTAGTTTTGTGCAAAACTCTTTCCGTGAAAGAATGCGCATTGAGCCTTGAGGATAATTTATGCAAAACTTCTCATTAATGTGAAATCTCAAGAAAACTGGGAAAAATAATGACTTTGCATGCTGGCTCATCCTCAAAAGAAATAAACTACTCACTGAGATGTGGAGCAGCATTTTAGAAAGGACGTCCAACTCAGAATACGGATGTCCAAGTCAATAGGTCATACATTAGGGTGACCAGGTTATCATTTCAGAAGGGAGAATTTTTTGACCAGTCCTAGTTTTAAAATTACATCCCAAAGCAGTGTAGTATTTGTAATCCACAATTCTGTCCACTGAAATCAGTGCAGCAGGTCTTGTCCACCAATTGTGACGAGCAGGGAGGAAGTCCGCGCATGCACAGATGTCACGTGATGATGTTGCATGTGCACGTGACATCATCACGTGACACCCACACATGCGCGTACTTTCTCCCTGCCCGATGCGATTTGAGGAGGCTTTTCAAAACCCGGTTAAAGTGCCGGGTTTTCAAAAGCCATTCGGACCCTTGGACATGTTCTCAAAAGGATGGCATGTCTGGGGAAATCCAGACGTCTGGTAACCCTAATCATATATGGATGTGGGATCCACACCTAAATTTTATGCATGAGTCAAAAAAGGGTTGTGCAGGAATGGGAGGGTAATGGACAGATTGGGGGGGGGGGTATTCCTGCGAGTTACACGTATAATTATAGACTAAGTAGAATCCAGACCTTAGGTTGATGGTTTTGCACCAGGTTTTAGTTGGTGCAAATAGACACACCTAATTTTAGGGGCAGTTCCCGGGCATAAGCATTATTCTATAAACCATGCCTAACTTTAAGCACTGTTTATAGAATAGCGCTCAGCGGTTTGTTTGTTTTTGTGCTATGTGTATCATCAGCATTTAGGAGTGAGTGTTTACACCAGTTGGCTGACACTAGTGCTCACACCTCTAAATTGAAGGCATATATTTCAGTAGCATAACCAGACCTGTTATTTTGGGTGGGTCTTTCCAAACTGCCACCACTGCTTCCACTACCACCACCACACACTTTATTCTGCATCTTGCCTCCTCTCTTTCTGCTCCTGTTTCTGGCATTTGCGGCCACCCTCTCCCATCCACAGCTCAGCAACTCCCCTTCTGGTGTACTTCAGCTCCTGGGCATCAGCAGCAATGTGCATCCGCTACTTGCACTAGCCCCATAGGCTTCCCTCTCCTGTGTCCCACCAGAGAGAAAACAGGAAGTGACATCAGTGAGAGAGGGAAGGGGGAAGTTTAGAGAGAGGGCCGGGCTGTGGGCCAGCGAGCAGGGCAAATACTGCATCCAGATGTGGGAGAAAAGGGAGAAAGGTGGCCACTGCTGATTTGTGGGCCTGTACCCACCCAGGCCCACTTACACATATTTACATATTTTGCCTGTTATGCAACCATTCTATAAAGGAAGGTAAACACATAGGAAATAATTTTATAAATGGTGTTCAAAATTTACCACTGTAAAAAAATCATGCTTCATGCTGATTCCCATGGCCCATGTGCCTAAGGTCCCGCCCAATTCCGGTTGGCCCAGGTGCCTGAGGCCCCTCCAATGGTTGGGGGGGCATTTGGGTGTTCAGGGGGTTCACGAGGGGGTACGCCGTCGGCAGGAGGGCTTGGGATCCCTCCTGTCGGTATTCGCGGGGGTGGGCGGATCATGGGTGCCGTCTTCGGCAGGAGGGCTTGGGCTCCCTCCTGCTGGTATTCGCAGGGGTGGGTGGGATTGGGGTGCCATCTTCGGCAGGAGGGCTTGGGATCCCTTCTGCCGATATTCGGGGGGGAGGGATCAGGGTGCCATCTTCGACAGGAAGGTCTGGGCTCCCTCCTGCCGGTATTCATGGGTGGGAGGGGATCGGGGTGCCATCTTCGGCAGGAGGGCTTGGGATCCCTCCTGCCGGTTCGGAGTTTTGTCAGGAGGGATCGCAATCGCGGCAGTAGAGATTAGGCATCTCTCCTGCCACGATCGTTATGGTGGGGATGGGCCAGTTACAGGATTCTGTAACCAGCGTTGTTTTTTGACAGAATCCTGCTTTTAGGCGAAGGACTGGCCCCCTCCTTCACCTAAAAGGTCTGGGTTTGGGCGATTTTGGGGTTCGGATAGACATAGTGGCAGTCTGGGCCAGTAGATTGCTGAACATGCAGGTAGGCCATTCTTAAAAAAAAAAAAAAAAAACCTCAATATGGATGTTTTTTTGAGAATGGACATTTCCTTGCTGCCAACTTTAGCATCTACTGACTTAGGCCAAAAGGGAACTTAGACGTTTTTTTAAATTATGCCCCTCTACACTTTGAATGAGCCCTCTCTATATCCATCTTAATATTAAACCATATCATTCAGTGATCACTGGATGCTAGATAATTACCCACTTTAACATCAGAATCACTTTCCCTGTTTGTAAACACTAAGGGCTCCTTTTGCTAAGGTGCACTAGCGTTTTTAGCGCACGCACGAAATTACCGCGCATTACACCACACGGTATGCTTCTAGAATAACGCCAGCTCAATGCTGGCGTTAGGGTCTAGCGCGTGCTATTCTGCGCGTTAAGGCCCTAATGCACTTTAGTAAAAGGAGCCCTAGGTCCAGTATGACCCCATCCTGCATGGATTCCATTACCAACTGCTGGAACAGTTCTTCTTGTAGAGAATCCAGGATCACCCTACTACTCGAAGACCCCATAATAGAGATACCCCCAATCAACATCCGCCATGTTAAAATCACCTATTAGTAAAACTTCCCCTTTTTTAGATATATTTCTGAATGTCTACTATTAAATCTCTGTCCATGTCTTCCGTCTGTGAAGGCCGGTATATCACACCAATGTAAATATACAGTATTCCCCATTCCCTCTTTCCAATTTGATCCACATTAAAAGTACCGGTAATCCTTATCTCAGTGCCTGATATTCCAACAGACACACGAGGAGCTCTTTGAATAACTTGTTTTAAAATGTTGACCTAGGTCTGAATTTCCATCAGGTTCTGTTGGGAATATAAGCATTTTTAACATTTGAAACTGCTAAATTCTTTCATTGCATCTGCAATAATGCCTATGGAATAAAGACAAAGACAAAATAAAAATTTCTCCACAAAAATACAATCTGATTGGCAGAAGTGCCTACAATAAAGGAATGGAGATAACTCAGGAATAATTGTCACATCCAGAGTTTCTCATTGTGACTAGCCCTGCCACTGTCTGACAGCTTGCTTGACAGCTGCCATCCCGTGATAATGCTTCAATTACTGAACACAGTATATTTTAGGAGCAGATTAAATTGTGGGGAAAACGTTGTCCACTTGATCTAATAGCGAGTTCCCAATATCATTTATCAGCATTTTTACACATTTAGAAATAAAGAAAGGAAAAAAAAAAAACCCACAAAACTTTACTTTTCTGAAATGGGCATTGAAAATCAGTCCATAACTATTAAATGTAAAATGTTGTGAATATGTGTATCTCAACTCAATATACTCTCAATTAATTTTGGAGCAGGATTAGATCCCATAAAAATTGTCTTCCTAATGTTGTTTTCCTTGCTATCATTTTATAATTGTACTATTTACTATTTAAGTGATGCTTGACTATTGAAAACGTATAGAGAAAAAAAGGTGTCTCTTTATGCCTGTCCCTTGTTGAATGGATACCATATTTTAAAAACTGAGATTCATTCTGAAGCTCCCTGTTGTGCAATAGAGTTTCATCAAATTCCTGAAAGAGAAACAACTATGATATATTGAAGTTAAGGTCATTCATATATGCAAATGACATCATGGTGTTAATTGCAGTACACAAGGATAATGTTGGAATGTTAAAAGGTATTCAACAATGCGTTGAAGTTCTAGAACATTCAGCTAGGTGTTTTCAGTTAAAACTTAGGGCTTCTTTTACAAAGCCATGCTAGCTGCTGTCATGTGGCAAACTCTCCAATGTCCATTAATTGTCTATGGAGCGATTAATTGTCTATTGGAGCGATTACCACAGCTGCAGCCACTAGCATGGCTTTGTAAAAAGCGGGGTGGCGGGGGTTATGAGGAAAAACAAAATTTGTATAGTTAGGCTGAGCTAAAGAAATTATAGGTAAAGAGATCTTTTATATTGAAAACACTAACTTTAATTTTGAATTTTCCTCTCATATTTTGGGAGTAGAGGTGGATAAAGGATGGCCCACTGTTTAGGCAGTGGGACTGATAATATTTGCCAAGGTGCTGGAGAAGAATAATGATTTAATTGGTCAGTAGGTAGTGTGTGAGGATTGAATTTAAAAAAATTGGATGGGAAGCTGTGTTTTGTGGTGAATTTGTTTGGGAAGGGTGGTGGAGGTCTACAGGTGGGAGAGTGGTGCTTAGGAAGGTTGGGTTTGGGATGTCTTAAATAGATGAAGCAGGGTTGGAGGCTTCAGAATTAATTTTCCCACCCAGTCTCCCCCCTTGTTGGGTCAAGGTAATTTTCTGTTTAAGCTGAAGGGGGTTCTTCTTCACGTACAAGTTTCAAGTTTCAAGTTTATTTAACTCTTGATGTATCGCCTATTTTGAATATTCTAAGCGATGTACATAATATAATAAAACAATTATAAACATAAAAACATTAATATAAACTTAAAAACATCAATTTTCAATATTAACAAACAAGAAAGCGAGGAAAAGGGGGTAAAGTTACATTAAAGGCATAGGAAAAAAGGGAAAAACAAAAGGTTGGGTAAATAATTTCAAGGCACTCTTTGTAAATGTTAATTTAAACAAAATAGATAATTTAGAATTTTTAAAGGTCATAGGCGTCCCTAAACAGGTAAGTTTTTAAAAAATTTTTAAAAGCTGAGAAATCTTGTTCCATTCTAATGTATTGGGGAAGGGAGTTCCACCATTGTGGACCTGCAACAGTAAAAATATCTGCTCTTCTCGTACCGATGATTTTTAGGGAAGGAATAGATAGTAAGTTTAGTTCAGATGAACGTAAGGATCGTTGTGGTTTGTAAGGGATCAGTGATTTTGATATGAATTGTGGTTCGCTAGATATTAGAGTCTTAAAGATTAAAAACATTAGTTTGTACATTATCCTATGGTTAATTGGTAACCAATGCGCATCTATCATCAGTGGGGATACATGGTCAAATTTTTTGGTGCTGGACACAGTATTATCATCACCCCTTGGTTCTTTTCCTCTTGGTAACACAGTTACCAACAGGTCTACAGCATTCGGGTTTTAGGATCGTAAAACCCGATGCAAAATAGCCAAGCAAATGTTAATGAATCAATCGCTTGGCTATTTGGCATGGGGTTTTAAAAATTTGCATGGCCGGATCGGAAAATGGACGATCGAGAGGAAAAATACACAGTGTGCCGTTTTATGAATCAGATCGGTTAGCGACAATCACTGACTTTAGTGAATTGGGGCCATATATTTTCAATCTTCTAACAAAAAATAGTGCTAATAAAAATAAATATGGGGGAACAGGCTTGGTGGATCAGATGGCAGGTCTCTAGTTTTGTTATTGTGTTGGGGCCAAGGATATTGTGAAGGCAGCATTCACAACCCCAAGGAGGTGCAGAGTGGAAAGTTACATGGGGGCAGAAATTTCACTTATATACTCAAAACAGAGCCCTATATGGCAAACAATACATTACTCTGCAACACAGCAAGGCCTTAATCACATACACACGCCATTCACACACCCATATGAGAGGAAATAAGAAGGAAAAAGAAAAGAAGTGGAGAAAAAGGCCCGTTGGGTGTAGTGGCTGCCCGGCTTGGATGAAACAGCCAGTAGCATCCAAGTACTTTTTTCCTGCTTCAGTGTGATTTGGACCGTAGTGCCTCTTGCTGTGTTCTCCCTTTGATTTTCATCTCTATGAGGCGTGCTGTTTTGGATACTACTCTGCAGGCTGCTATAGTTGCTTTTTTCCTAGATCACATTTTTTTGGTGTTCATGCAGTAAGAATTTCTACGGAGTGGAGTTTTTTTGGCCAAATGAAGCTGAACTGAGGCCTTTTACATAAGAACATAAGAAGTTGCCTCCACTGGGTCAGACCGAGGTCCATCTCGCCCAGCGGTCCGCTCCCGCGGCGGCCCATCAGGTCTGCGACCTGTGAAGTGGTTTCTGACCACTTTTATAACCTACCTCAAGTTCTATCTGTACCCCTCTATCCCTTTATCCTCCAGAAACCTATCCAAACCCTTCTTGAACCCCTGTACAGAGTTCTGGCCTATCACTTCCTCCGGAAGCGCGTTCCATGTGTCCACCACCCTCTGCGTAAAAAAGAATTTTCTAGCATTTGTTCTAAACCTGTCCCCTTTCAATTTCTCCGAGTGACCCCTAGTGCTTGTGGCTCCCCTCAGTTTGAAGAATCTGTCCTTATTTACTCTCTCTATGCCCTTAAGGATTTTGAAGGTTTCTATCATGTCCCCTCTAAGTCTCCTCTTCTCCAGGGAGAACAGCCCCAGCATTTTTAACCTGTCAGCGTATGGAAAATTTTCCATACCTTTTATCAGCTTAGTCGCCCTCCTCTGCACTCCCTCGAGTACCGCCATGTCCTTCTTGAGGTACGGCGACCAGTATTGAACACAGTACTCCAGGTGCGGGCGCACCATTGCGCGATACAGCGGCATGATGACTTCCTTCATCCGGGTTGTGATACCCTTTTTGATGATGCCCAGCATTCTGTTTGCTTTCTTTGAGGCTGTCGCACATTGCGCCGATGGTTTCAGTGATGAGTTGACCATCACCCCCAAGTCCCTTTCCAGGTTACTCACCCCTAGCAGTGTTCCCCCCATTTTGTAGTTGAACATCGGGTTCTTTTTCCCTACATGCATGACCTTGCATTTCTCTACGTTAAAACTCATTTGCCACTTTTTTGCCCAGTCTTCCAGTCTCGTTAGGTCCTTTTTCTCCACTTCTTTTCTTTTTCCTTCTTATTTCCTCTCATATGGGTGTGTGAATGGCGTGTGATTACGGTAAGGCCTTGCTGTGTTGCAGAGTAATGTATTGTTTTCTATATAGGGCTGTTTTGAGTATATAAGTGGTATTATCTGGCCCTTATCCTTTAATACTTATATTCTAGTGGCAGAAATTTCACCCATTTTTGCTCCTCCTCACTGAAATCTAATCCCTCCCCACTGCAATCTTCTCCAACCCCACCTGTCCTTGCACATAATCTTCCCCTTCCCCACCCATACCCATAAAAAAAGAAGTAGATGTATCAGGGGGTGGGGCTGGAAGACGCACTCACCAATCACCATTCACCACATACATGTGGCTGGTGATTGGCAAATGCAACCTCCCAGTCCTGTCCCCTGATAAGTGAACAGACTGCAGCTACAGCACAAGGAAAGGATAGGTAGGCTGGCCTGGCACTATACTTCCACAGAAGCCTTTGCAGGACCTGCGTCCATCCCTTCTGGATTCCCATGTTAACCACAGACTTCCCACTAACCCCATTCCCATGCAGCTCTCTAGTGCAGAGAGTCTTAGTTATTGTTTAAGGGTGACAAATAGTGAGCAGATTCAGGGCCCCGGATTATAGGGTGTCAGATACCCTTGTGCCAGCCCTAACTGTTACTGTGCATAAAACAGAACTTGCAGTAAATATTGTGTTAGTTTACAGCAGTGGTTCCCAAACCCTGTCCTGGGGGACCCCCAGCCAGTCGGGTTTTCAAGATATCCCTAATGAATATGCATGAGAGAGATTTGCATACCTGTCACTTCCATTATATGCAAATCTCTGGTTTGCGAACCACTGGTTTACAGTAAAACACTAGCGTCTTTTGGTAAATTTAGCCATAGGTATGTTGAGGAGAATTTAAAATAGGAAAAGGTTTCTGGATGTCTGCATATGAAGAATCAGTGTGCAAAATCTAGCGCTAGTTTTGATTGAGATGGAAATACAAAAATTATTAGGTCTTTAGACAGGTCTACTACAAGGTCATTATGTACCTCAGCACAAACTTGTTCCTAGAGTTTATTGAAGAGTAAGAAAGGCAAAGTCCTAAGAATATATCACATTGGCTGTAATGCTTCTGTTAGTCATTTCAATTAATCATCATTTAAAAGGTTTACTCACAATTCATTTCAATTATGTTGGATCCCTTAAGCTAATTTTGAAATCAAGTTACATAAAAGGTCATCTATTGAAGTTGTTCAACACACCTATTTTAGTAAAACTAATGTAACATTATAAATAGATCTAAAAGTGATATAAGCAATCCTCTTTAAAAGTTTATAATAATTGGTGATACATAGGTTGATTCAGATCATCTACTTGATGTCAGCAAGCAATTAATATACGAGTAATAGAAAGGTATGTTTGGAATTAAAATTCAGACTGAGCCCAGGTTAAATTCTGTCTGGCATGATTTCTCACTGCCTTCTCTTTTTTTATTTGTTCAATATGGAGCTCTTCTAAAATGGTTGCTGAGGCCACGTTGTCGCATTTACTCATATTAATTTTTTTTTTTTTAAATTTCTTTATTTATCAGTTTTAAATTTTAACAAAATCAAACATTTTGTACAGAAAGATTGTCTGATTATACATATATGTAAAAGGAAAAAGGGAAACAATTTTCCACAATAAATCTCTACTCAAACAATCTCAAGTCCTCATATTGGATCCAAGAGCTTATGAGTGAATTTTAAGGAAATTCAAATAATAAATCCTATACAAAGAAAAAGGTATCTGATGTCTGGGTTAAGGAGCTTTATATTCTATTAGTCAAGTCCATTGTTGTTGTTGTTCCTTCCTTTTCCAAACGTTTCAGCGTCAAGAAAGTTGTAAGTTGGGCTGGTTCAAAAAACACATATTTGTTATCACGATACCTTACTATACATTTACATGGAAAGCGCAAAAAGAAAATACCTCCCAACTGCGTAACTCCTGATTTCATCAAAAGAAATTGACGTCTACGATTCTGAGTTTCTTTACTAACATCTGGGAATACTTGAATTTTCAAGCCCAGGAACTCCTTATTTTTATTTTTTAAAAACATTTTTAATATCCAATCTTTGTCTGGCAATAACGCCACAGATAATAGAAGAGTTGCTGGTTTAGCCAAATCTTTATCAGATACTTCCAGGATTTCTGTTAAATCTAATTGAGGTTCTTGTTCAACCTGTTTCTGATCCTCCGCTTGCTGATCCATTACTTTAGTAGGCAAATAGTACACCCGAGTGA
The DNA here is from genome assembly GCF_902459505.1 of Geotrypetes seraphini. Classification (NCBI taxonomy): domain Eukaryota; kingdom Metazoa; phylum Chordata; class Amphibia; order Gymnophiona; family Dermophiidae; genus Geotrypetes; species Geotrypetes seraphini. The sequence goes on along the minus strand of NC_047086.1, from coordinate 306,613,514 downwards.
GAGGAGGTATTGATTCCTCGGGGATATTTAATATCTCTTTAAAGGACCTTTTTATCATCTCCATATTAATTTTTTGAGGAGAAGCGGGATCTATATTTTGCTGTTTTCCGGTCATGCCTGATGCCATGTTGTTCACTTATGAATTTAAGCTATTGTTAAATTAGAATATTGATTTTTAAACAATGATTTCTCGATAATATGTTGCTATCATACCGGAGGAAGTCTTCTATGCAGCTATTAGATACGGAGCGCACTAGTACTCCCCTCATTGCCTTTTCTGTTCAAAATTCTGCCAGTAGATTTGGAAAAATAAAAAAATGAATATATATTTTCAAAATAACCACAGTGAATCCAATTTGACAAAATCCTAGTGTTCTTTGTGATAGAGGGTAAAGTGCTCAAATATCTATAGTTGAGAATATAATCCTTAAAACAAACTAGGAATGATGGAGAAAAATAATCCAAATCACAAGAAACTAAAGGGAGATCAGTTTCTCGTGATTCAAATATCTACAGTGGCAAGATTAGAGTCCAGATTCTCCTTGAAAATCTCTAGATTTGTGGTACCTAATTCTTATTGGTTCTACCTCTCTTATCCTGAAGCCACTAGCTGACTTTGGGCCCCTTTTACAAAGAAGCAGTAGCAATGCTGCTGCGGTAAATGGACTGAAACCCATACGAATTGAATGGGTTTCAGTGCATTTACCGTGGCAGCATCACTACCACAGCTTTGAAAAAGGGGCTCTTTATGAATTAATATGGGTTGCTATTCTACTGATGATCAGTTAATTATTCCTTATATGCACAGATACTGAACAACAATCAGTTCCAGAATAAATCCACAATGCACTCCATTTTGCACTTTCTTTCTTTACTCTTTCGAATGAATTCTATTTTCCATCATCCTCTGTAACCTGTCTGTCAACCAATGTCTAATCTAGTTCACCACTTTGAGTCCCATCATCAGGCTGCCCAGTTTATTCATCACCTTCTCTGGGAAATGCTAACAAAGGCTTTGCTGAAATCCAAGTAGACTTCATCCAGTGAATGCCTTCAATCAATTTGTCTGGAGGTTGGTCAATGACACACCGATTTTTTTATAGGGTTCCAGGTGAGATCGCCCAGCACTGAGATCAGACCGGTAATCCTGATCTCAGTGCTGGGCAAAATAGCGGAAACTATTATAAAAAATAAAATTGTGGAACATGTAGACAAACATGATTTAATGAAAGAGTCAGCATGGATTCAGCCGAGGGAGGTCTTTCCTCAATTTGCTTGACTTCGTCAAAGGAGTGAATAAACAAGTGCATAAAGGTGAGACAGTTGATGCAGTGCAGTGTTTCTCAACCTTTTAAGCCAAGTACCCCCTAAGCCTAACAAATACCAACTGAGTACCCCCGCTCAAGCTCCACCCCAGACCCATCCAAACTCCGCCCTGACTCCACCCCCACAATAATACTACCAATTTTAATCTCCTCTCCCTTCCTCCTTTCTGGCCCCCCTCCCAGTCCAATATTTTTTCCTCTTTTCCCTCCAACAATCCAATCCAACACTTGCACGCTTCCTCTCCTCTGGACCTCATTCCCTTTCCCAACCAACATCTAGGGTGCATCTCTCCCACCCCCTCTACTGCCACATCCAACATTTCTCCCTCTCTCATCCCCCGAATCATGTGCAGCATTTTTCATCACTACCCACCAGCCCCATGCCCATTCCTATTACCCCTCTCCAACACCATGCCACATCTCTCCCTCCATCACTATGTCTAATGTTCTCCCACCTTGCATCCCTGTGTTCCCTCTCCACCACCATATCCAACAATAAACAATTAATCTCATCCTTCTCCCCCTCCCTGCCTTCCAGCCTTGTCAAGCAAAGATTGTGTCCCTCTTACTGGTTGAACTGTACTGCTCCTTCGGTCCTCAGCCCCCAGCAGCATTCCTTGCAATGGATGGCACAAGCAGCTACCCACACGCTGCACGTGGCTGGCAAGCCTCACTCCGATGTCAACTCTGACGTAGGAGAGAAGGCTTCTGGGTCAGTCACTTACGTACACCGTCTAAAATTCCGGCGTGCATCGCCCACAGCAAGGAGCAGTGATCAGAAGCAGCTTCAGCAGGCGGACAGAAATGTCAGATCTCAGGTGGCGGTGGCTGTGTTAGCGGTGGCACGGTGGACTCTGCCTCTATGGATGGACGAGATTTGGCAGGAATTGGCAGCCAGGCCACATACCCCCAACAAATGGTCCATGTACCCCCTAGGGTATACGAACCACGGGTTGAGATACACTGATGTAGTATATCTAGATTTCCAGAAAGCTTTTGACAAAGTTCCTTATGAGAGGCTCCTGAAAAAATTAAAGAGTCATGGGCTAGGAGGTAATGTTTAACTGTGGATTAAGAACTGGTTATCTGACAGAAAACAGAGGGTAGGGTGAAATGGCCATTTTTCTCAATAGAGGAGGGTAAATAGTGGTGTGCTATAGGGATGTGTACTGGGACTGGTGCTATTTAACCTATTTATAAATTATCTGGAAATTGGAACTATGAGTGAGGTGATTAAATTTGCAGATGATACTAAACTGTTCAAAGTTGTTAAAATGCATTCGGACTGCGAGCAGGCTGACCTTAGGAAATTGGAAGACTTGGGAACTCATAATAAAATTTTTTAAAAACGTCCAAAAAGAGGCATAAATCAGTACTTGGACGATCAAAAAGCCAGATCGTCCAAGTACCGATAATCAAAGCTGGTTTTAGACGTATCTAAAACCAGCTTAGGCCTTTCCCCTGCCTCTTAATGCCTAGAGTGAAAAGAGGCGTTTTTAGAGGAGGGGAAAGGGTGGGAGGTGGGCCGACCTAGACTTAGTTGTACAGCAAGTATAACCAAAACCTTGAACAGGTTACCTAATTGGAACTTATACGTTTTGACTTAGACCAAGTTAAAACAGGTATAAGTTCCGAAAAGGGGCCACTGAGCTGATCACGCCCCCCACCACAACAATCGCGGCAGGAGAGATGCCTCATCTTCCCTGCCACGATCCTCACCCTGAAGTTACAGAGTAATACTTTCAAAACCAATAGGAGGAAATATTTTTTCACTCAGAGAATAGTTAAGCTCTAGAATGTGTTGCCAGAGGATGTGGTAAAAGCAGTTAATGTAACTTGTTTTATAAAAGGTTTGAACAAGTTCCTAGAAGAAATAGTTTGCTATTGAGACAGACAGGGGGAAAGCCACTGCTTGCCTTAGATTGGTAGCACGGAATGCTGCTGCTATTTGGGTTTTTGCCAAGTACCTGTGACTTGGATTGACTTCCGTGGAGAAGGGATACTGGGCTAGATGGACCATTGTTCTGAGCCAGTAAGGCTATTCTTTTGTTCTTAAATCAATCAGATTCATTTGGCCTAATGGTTAGAGCAGCCTGCTGAAAAATGAAACAGTGGTTCTGAGATCAAAGCCCACTTTAGATTGTTTTAATTTATCGTTTTAAATTATGAGAAAATATCTTCTGTGAGTTCCCTTACTACCTCCAGTGGAGAACTGCCCAAATGTTACCTCTCAGTAACCTGAATGTGCCAAGTACTAGATCTAAATATGGCCATCCATCTTTTTGGACATGGACATCTCTTCCCCTTCTCCAATCAGAGTTAGACATCCATCTTTTTGGTCCCTCCCTGGTTATGCCCTAAACACGCTCAGACCCCTTGCCATATGGACCTCATGCAATTGATTTTATTTATTTATTTAATTAATTTTCTATACTGTTCTCCCCAGGGAGCTCAGAATGGTTTTCATGAATTTATTCAGGTACTCAATCATTTAAGTCCACATCCTGGCTTTACAAAATTGGTATCTGCACATCCATGTAAAATGGACATTTAAATACTTACCAGTATTTTCAGATCTCTAAAACAGGAATAGAGTTTATAAAATAACCAGTAAAATATAATACAATCAAATTAAAGTTACTCTAGATTTTGTGGATTAATTTAGAACTCTATCGTATGCACCTTCTTTTCTAAGTACAGTCCTAATATAACTTTTTTTTTTTTTAATAATTTTATTTATAAAATTTTCAATCTTACAATAAATGAATAGCATAATATTTAGTTTATAATAATTATAGTTGTATGTACAATATCATATCATATATATTGAATCCCTTTCCCCTTTTATTTGTTTTTTTCATTTTTCCTCATATTAATTTCTATATTTCCCTCCCTAACCCTATATTATTATTATCAATGTGTTAAGATATCTGATCTTTAGAATATTTTGTCAATGGATCCCATATTTTCTTAAAATTTTTTATATTTCCTTGTTGTAAAAAAAAAAAAAAAAACTTTTGCTGAAAGGGTTCAAAACAAATTTAAATTTCAAAACACATTTACTCAGACTTTTGAAGCACAAATACAGAAAATACATGCCATGCTCAATTCAGTGAAAATGAAATAAGAACCGTACTGCCCTTTTTTGTGTGGTTAGTTACATGATGCCTTTATTCTCCTTAGTATCTAACTTCTTGACTTCTCACTTTTCTGTTGTGTCATGTACAGTATATACGTCAAACCAATATTGCAGTGGACTGTCTGAATGATGCAGACTGTCAGGTCAGATTTTAAAAATTGAGCATGTCACTGAGAAATCACACATTTCCCTAAAATAAGTCTCTCATTGAGGAAGGAAAGAAGAACAGCATTAGATTTATCATTAACTTAACATGAGGACACTCAAAGGGGCTTATGAACTAAAGCTTAGCAAGACATTGATACGACACGAACCCCCTCTTTTATGAAACTGCGATAGCAGTTTCTAGCACGGGGAGCCATAGGATCTTATAGGGCATTTTCGATATGATATCCAAATCTGAGGTTAGACATTTTGTAAAACATATACATTAGTATTTTTGAAACAGTATAATATCTATCTTTTAATTTTAAAAATGGAAGCGATGAGTCGGGGCTGCAGCAGCTGGAAAGCCCGAGCTGATATCTGTCCCATCTGGACTTTTGCCAGTGGGATTATTTAAAATATTCTGAGGCAACAGAGCTGCTTCAGGAAACTGGACTTCTGCCAAACTTATTTGATTTTGGTTTTCAATTTTTTCTTCCAGTTTATGAATTATTTTAAATTTTATTCCATTGTTTTTACCCCTATTCTTTTTATTTTATTAGCTGAATTCTATTGTTTAATAGTTTCCCCCTTCTATTCCTTTTTACATATTATTTTAATTCATTTAGATATCATTTACATAGATAGTGCTCCTATCTGTAAAGTTAGGAATTTCTATGAAATATTCTACATACTTCTCTCCTCTCAACTCCTTCCTGCCCTCCATAGTCCTCCCTATCCTCTTCTAACCCCTTCCTCTGTAATGTCGCCTAGAGCTTGTATAGGTATGTGCGATGCACAAATGGAAGAAATAAATAAATAAACTGCTATCACAGTTTCATAAAAGAAGGCCTAAAAATAGTGTACAATGCACTGACCACAGTGGTCCCTTTTACAAATTACTTGTATTTTTCTTTGTATTTACTTTGCCCTTGAGATATCATCTTGCAGTTTTGCTCACTGCTTTTCTGCTTCCCCCAGATGCTCCCTTCCAGTTAATGACTCCTTGTCAAAGTTAGTTTTCCTGAAGTTTGGATCTTCATTTTTGAATGGACACTATCTACCCATATCCATTGTGAACTACACCAGTCAATGGTCAATGAAAGTTGATGATCACTCATGGCATGCATTTGTGAGCACTCATTGGTTCATTCGGGTACCTAAAAATTTAAAATATGTACAATTCATTTATCCAAGGGTATATATATGAACTGATGTATGTGTAGGTTTCCTGATAGAGAATTACAACGCGGGGAACCAGCAATTAACGGGGGAATTCCTTGAAACAGCCTGTGGTGAAACATAGTCCTATGTCGGAATATGTACCCCTAGCTGCATTTACAAAGATGAGTATCTGTCTACAAGATATTTATTGAATAGAAAGCACTAATAAGCACTTTATAAATAAGTTTAAAATATACAGTATATAAAAAATAGACCGATGACGAAGTTGGTGTTTGTGATCTGTGTGTGTTAAAATCTATATTACACACAGCTGAAAACTTATCCTTTCTCTAAATACTTGTTCACTTAACTTACTTCACTTATACATTATGTTCATTATTGATAATCTTTTGTAAACCGTGTAGAACTTTGGTAAAGCGGTCAATAAGTACAATGTAATGTAATGTGGTCTCATTGCATAAAATGGGATCTCTGCTAACACAGCACAAGTTCTTAGAAAAATAACCCATCTTAACTGTAGCGCACATTCAAATCACCCCACTTTAGTATGGGAATAGAAGTTAGATACACAGGAATTGTTGGAAATCTGGTGGAAACCCATCTGACTCTAATTAACCTCTATGACCTAAACTCAGAACAGGGAGGGTTTTTATGCCCAAACCATGCACCATGTCGTATAGGCCTTGACAAACTTTGTAATTTTGGGAGAGAGCTTTAATATAACACAAAACTCCAAAATGGATAATCCTGCAGGTGATGAAAGTGGATAAGAACAGAGTTTTATGTTTGTCTACAAGAACTTTGTAGTATAGAAATCCTGGGAAGGAGATACACATTTTATTCTCGTTTCCATTCTTCAAACTGAAAGGCAGACTTTTTTTTACGTGAATAATGAAGCAGATAGTACGATTACTGAGATTTCAAGTGTTACCTGTTTTGACCATGTTTTACTACACACACAGCAAGAGAGAAGAGAATACAGGTAATAATGGTAATGAATCTTTGTTTCAGAGGTTAATACTGGAGTACTTTGCTCTAAATGATATTGGGAAGTTGGATGTGTGTAGATTACGTATGCTTTTAAAGCAAATATGTGAAGAAAACGAATACATCTGGCTTCTCAGAGGAAAGGAGAGAGAAACAGAGGGATGATGCTCTTTGAGGAGTAAATAGCCCTGGTGATGAAAGCACAAGGTAGGATGGTCTTCAATAATGATGAACAAAGGCTGTGTGAATGGTATGGCCAGTCAGGGGACAAATTTGGAGAGGCACTAAAATTGTTCTTAGCCCACCCTCTTCTCTCAATGACTGTGGCAAAGTGGGTGGGGCAGGGGAGCCTGTGAATGAGTCACACAGAGCACTGCAGTTAAGCACACTTATGGTTTGGATTTTATGAAATACAAAGAAGATATGTTAGTTAGAAAGTTTCTCTAAGATGGCTGAAATGAAAAAAGGTGTTTTTTTTAAGATGGCTGTCAATAAAAAAGGCACAAGATGCAATTATTAAACCCTTAATATTAGTCAGAACTATTATAGACTTCTCTCACGCAGTGGCGTACCTAGGGGGGGGCGGGGGGGGCGGGCCACCCCGGGTACCAGCCCTAAGGGGGTGTTCCCGGCCTTGCCGTTCAGTCCCCCGCCACCCCCGAAGGACCGCTCGCCAGTGGCGTACCTAGGGGGGGGGCGGGGGGGGCGGGCCGCCCCGGGTACCAGCCCTAAGGGGGTGTTCCCGGCCTTGCCGTTCAGTCCCCCGCCACCCCCGAAGGACCGCTCGCCCCCCTGGCCTCCCCGCACCACCTATGAACAGCCGCAGCAGGATCGCGAAGTCAGCGTCAGCATCCCTGCGCTGCTTCCTACGACGCGATCCCGCCTCTCCTCTGACGTCAGAGGAGGGGCGGGACCGTGGCGCAGGAAGCAGCAGGGATCGCTGACGCTGACTTCGCTATCCTGCTGCGGCTGTTCATAGGTGGTGCGGGGAGGCCAGGGGGGCGAGCGGTCCTTCGGGGGTGGCGGGGGACTGAACGACAAGGCCGGGAACACCCCCTTAGGGCTGGTACCCGACGCTGACTTCGCGATCCTGCTGCGGCTGTTCATAGGTGGTGCGGGGAGGCCAGGGGGGCGAGCGGTCCTTCGGGGTGGGTCGGGGCATCAGGCCTTCAGGGTGGGGCGGGCGGGCAGGCAAGCAGGCTTTCAAGGGGGAGGGGGGTGACAGGCAGGCAGGCAGGCCTTCAAGGGGGGACAGGCCTTCGGGGGGGGGTGCAGACATTCAAGGGGTGCAGGCCTTCAAGGGGGGCAGGCAGGCCTTCAGGGGGGTGCAGACCTTCGGGGGGGGGGGTGTAGGCCTTTGGGGGGGTGCAGACCTTCAAGGGGGTGCAGGCCTTCAAGGGGGGAAAGGCAGGCAGGCCTTCAAGGGGGGGACAGGCCTACAAGGGGGGGGGGACAGGCCTACAAGGGGGGGGACAGGCCTACAAGGGGGGGGACAGGCCTTCAAGGGGGGGTGCAGGCCTTCAAGGGGGGGTGCAGGCCTTCAAGGGGGAGACAGGCCTTCAAGGGGGGGGAAAGGCAGGCAGGCAGGCCTTAAAGGGGGGACAGGCCTACAAGGGGGTGGGACAGGCCTTCAAGGGGGGGACAGGCCTTTGGGGGGGGTGCAGACCTTCAAGGGAGTGCAGGCCTTCGGGGGGGGGGGGCAGTCCTTCAGGGGTGGGGTTTAGGCCTTCAGAGGGGGACAGACCTTCGGGTGGGAGGTAAAGTCCTTCGGGGGGTGCAGGTCTTCAGGGGTGGGGTGTAGCCCTTCGGAGGGGGGACAGACCTTCGGGGGAGGGGGGTCCTGGTGTAAAAGTACACAGAGGGAGAGAGGGAAGGGGGGGTTCAAAGATACATGCATATGCCAGACTTTGGGGGTTAGAAATAATGGGTCTAAAAACAGAGGAGTGGGAGAGAGATGGTGCATAATGGGATTTAGGGAGGGAAGGAACAGAAAGGGAGAGAACTTGGAAACAGGGGATGGTGTGGAGGGGGGATAGAGATACTGGATAGGAGGATAGTTGGGAACAGAAAGGGAGAGATGGTGGATCCTGGGGTGGTGGGGAGTTGAGAAAAGGTGAATCTGTGGATGGAGACAAAAAAAAGGAAAGATGCCAGATCTCCGGGAGAGGGAAGGGAAACGGAAGGGGAGAACAGAGATGGCAGACGGATGGTTAGCACGGAGAAAGGAGACCCTGGCAAGCAAGACAACAAGAGCCTGGGACCAACAAGATTTGAATATTGATCAGAGAACAAAAGGTAGAAAAAATAATTTTATTTTCTGTTTTGTGATTACAATATGTTAGATTTGAAAAGTGTACATGAGACAGCTTGAAATGGGAACTTTTCTATTTTTGTGAATGGCAAGGCTGAGTTCAGTTAAAATATATGCTTTATAAGAAAATATAATAATGTGTTTTATAAAGTTTATAAGCATTGCTGGCATACTCGGTGAGGTGTTCCTAGTGTTGGTGGTGGTGGTAGCATGTCAGTGTGTTGAGAGGAAGAGGTAGTCTGGGAAATTCTGCTGAGCAAACTCTGGGCCCATTTCCACCCCCAGTTAGTCCACTCCACTCAACTGGTTCACACACTGAGTGGGTCTTTGGGTGTTATTTCTGGGTAGTTGTTTTAGAATCTCTTCCAGTGGTTTGTCAGTATCTCCTTCTGGTCCAAGGAAGGAAACTTTGTCAACCTTAGCATTGACCTTCAGAATATGTTTGTAACAGCGCTGCTTGTGTGGCATTAGGCTATGTAGTAATCGAAAGAAAAAAACAGACCTTTGCACATTTTTGCACTATATGGTGGGTGTATGAGGAGATTCATTTCCTGCACAGTTAAGTCCATTTTTTCTACTGAATAATAGTATAGGTACAATGAAAGTAAATAGCAAAAATGTTTGAGTAGATAATTAAGGAAATCTTTTTCATATTGCTTGCTTATGGACTGGGAAAAAAGACTGTTCAAGCAAATGTCTCCAGAACTGCTTTAATGGAAAAATGTGATTTTTTTTTTTTAAGTACTTTGTGAAATTTATTGTTGTTGTGAAATTTATTGTTATACTTTGTTTAAACTTAAAAAGCGGTGTCATTAACAGTGAATCTAATCGAAAAATCGATTCAACAGGGTGAATCGGATCGAATGAAATATTTTTCTCTGAATCGGGCAGCACTATTGGCTACCATGAGAATGGGCTACTGGGCATGATGGACCATTGGTGTGACCCAGTTAGGCTATTCTTATGTTATGTTCTCATCTGTAGGGGCCTTTGTTTTCACTTCTTATTTTAATGTATTTTTTTCCTGGGAACTTATCAGTGTTTTTTTATAATGGGAACAAAAATGGAAGAGAATTAATGTGTGTGGAATGGGGGGGGGTAACTAATTTCTTCAGCTAAATAATTCAATCCACTTCAAACAGACATAGGAGAACTCACGCACCATTCACACACCCTCCAACCAAAAACGTCAAAAGAAAAAAACTGTTCGACAACCTCCTAGCCATTCGAGCTGCAACACTTGACCCCCAACTCTACAACCTATTGACCTCGACCACAAACTACAAAACCTTAAAAAAAGAAATAAAAACCCTTCTATTAAAAAAACACATAAAACCAAACTAACATAATCAGAACTGTCCCAAGCATCACCTGCAACTACTCCATATGTACTTCTGATGTCATGACAATTCAGACATAATTTATGTTATGTTATGTTTGGAATAATGGTTACATAAATGAGGTTCAATAAAAGAAAATTTTCTGTGGGAGCATTTGTTGGAACTTCTGTTATCCTGATTTCTTCTATCTGTGGGCTTTCTTTAGCTAACCTACTTATCTGGGGCTTTCCACTTCTGCAGCTGCCCTTTTCACGGTCCACTTTGCGCTTGCACTCTCTGGGGAGGGGGGGTTGGGTCTGGGCTTGGTGGGGTAGGTGTGTCTGGTAGTTTTGTCTGGGTGGTGGCTGGGTGTTTCTTGGGTGCTTGTTGTGCGGATTGGTGTGTCTGGTGAGCGGTCTGGGTGTTGTTGCTTGTGGGGGTTTTTTTCATTATAAAATATGGCTGAGGGTCTAGTCCGGCTTATTATTCTTGTGGGTTCTGGGGTGGGATTTGTTTGCTTGCCCCAAGTTTTGGCCTTTTGTTGTGTATTGCTATGCCTCTCATTGGCAATTTTCTCTTGGGAGAGGCTTGTTCATGCTTGTTGTTGCTGTTACTCTCATTCTGTGTTCTTTTTGATAATGTATAAGTTTCTGTACAGACCATGGTTGCTTGTCTGGACCTTTTGCCATTCTCAATAAAAATACTTTGGAAAAAAAAAAAAAAAGAAAATTTTCACTGCCTGTTTCTATTCTGACCATTTATTCCATTTCATGGTTATTGCAAAAAAAAAAAAAAAATTTTACATGAGGGGGGGGGGGGTGTCAAAAAATGATGGGCCCCGGGTGCCACATACCCTAGGTACGCCACTGCCTGACATGTCCATGTTTAAAAACTTCTTCTTCAAGGTTGAGGCCCTACAACCATGACATCAAAGTGTTTTGTGGACTTTAGTTGTTCTTTTTTAAGTACTATATACATTGTTTGAATTGGAATGGATGCCAGTCGGAAGGGTTGGGAAGAATCATGATGTAGCTGGATTCCTGAAATTCAAATCTGGGTCATAATGACCAATGAAAACTGAGCAATTGCAAGCTCAGCATAATTTTGGGTCAAAATGACCATTGTAAACAGAGCAAATGATAATTAGCCAATGGCTATTAAAGAGAAAAAGGCTCTGGTATTAACAAATAAACATCTGTAGAACCAATCAGATGTACTGATCTGAACAGAGACCTGGAAAGTGCCTAAATGTCATAGGACAAAATAAACATGACAATTCAGTATCCATTGTACACAATGCAAATCAAATTATATTACTTTACATTAGTGATTTTTATTCCGCCATTACCACTGACTCTGGACACAGAAGAGAGAAGACAGGGAGAGAAGCAGTGGACCAGATGAACTGCATCTATGTTCCAGCTTCTGAAAAGTCAACAGAGCAGGGCTAAATTTGGCATCATCTGAGCTTCTAGGCTGACAGCCAATCTTAGAAAAGAAAATACTGTTGGTAAGCAAACAATATTGATTTTATAGAAATATAGAAATATGATGGCAGATAAAGGTCAAATGGCCCACCCAGTATGTCTAGCCACAGCATCCACTATCTCCTCCTCTCCCTAAAAGACCCCACATGCCTGTCCCACACTTTCTTGAATTCAGACACAGTCTTTGTCTCCACCACCTCTACTGGAAGCCTATTCTACGCATCTACCACCCTTTCTATAAAAAAAAAGTATTTTCTTAGATTCCTCTTGAACCTATCACCTTAAAATTTCATCCTATGCACCCTTATTCTGGAGTTTTCTTTGAAATGAAAGATACTTGCCTCATGTGCATTTATGCCATGTAGGTATTTAAACGTCTCTATCATATCTCTCTTCTCTAGCCTTTCCTCCAAAGTACACATATTGAGATCTTTCAGTCTGCCCCAAATGCCTTATGACGAAGACCACTGACCATTTTAGTAACCTTCCTCTGGATCGACTCCATCCTGTTTATATCTTTTTGAAGATGTGGTCTCCAGAATTGTACCCAATATTCTAAATGAGGTCTCACCAAAGTTTTATACAGGGGCATAAATACCTCCTTTTTCTTATTGGCCATACCTCTCCCTATGCACTCTAGCATCCTTCTAGTTTTTGCCTTCACTTTTTCCAACCTGTTTGGCCACCTTAAGATGATCACAAAATATCAAATCCAAGTTCCGCTTCTCCTTGGTGCACAAAAGTTTTTCATGCCCTAAACTATAAAATTAGGATTGTCCAGAAAAGCCTAAAGTTGGAAGTTTTTCCCATGAATTTGATTGTGCTTGATAAGAAAATAATTTTTTTAGCCCATTCTGGGGTTGCTCAAAGCCACCGATTACATAAAGCTCCGTTTATCTTACAATTTGCTATTATTTTATGCTTAATGGAACAAATTTCATGGTATTAAAACTATAACTTTTATGTTTTCACACTCAGTAATGATACATTGATAAAAATATATTTATGCAAAATATCTAGCAGCTTCAATATCCACACTTTATTGTGGAAAATAGAAACTTGCTCCAAAAAACATGGAAACAAACCCCACGATAGATATGCAATAAAAAGAAAGTGGGCATATCAACCAGAGATAAAGAGAAGTTTATTTGATACAAATCACTGTTTAAATTCCAAACATATTATGTTGTCATAAAACACTATATTAAAACCAATCTATCTTGTAGACCTATCACGGTCTGTGTTTTGGCTTTATGAAAAAGCCTGCCTCAGGGATGCAGATGATGATTTTGTGTGTCAAAGAAATCATGACAATGGAAAAAAAAACTCAAGCACCACCACAGTATATGCACAAACGACTGCAATCGCCACATCTTCTGGATGTCGGGTCTACACGATAGGTTGGTTTTCCAGAATGGCAGCCTCTAGTTCTTATGGCCCAGTGGTGTACCAGACAGGAGCAAGCTTTATGTGTTTCTGCCCGGCCCTGAGCCGCTCCTTGAATGACTGCCACCAGTTATTCTCTCTCCCTCTTACCTTCCAACCTAACCTTCGTCGTTGCTTGTAACTCTGACAAAATGTTGTAAATCCGTGTGTCAACTCGGATCTTAATTAATTGATGTGAACCGCCTAGAACTCCTTGGGTATGGCGGTATACAAGAATATAATAATTATTATTATTATTATTATTAATATAGGGCTCCTTTTATCAAGGCACGCTACGGGGGTTAGCGCGTCGGACATTTCATCACGTGCTAACCCCCGTGGCAGCCTAAAATCCTAACGCCTCGTCAATGGAGGTGTTAGGTACTAGCGCGGCAGGCAGTTTAACGCGCAGTATTCCCATAGTGTTTTATGGCAACACATTATCCCCCCTCTTTTATTACGGCGCACTAGCCGTTTTAGCGCACACTAAATGCTAATGTATCCATAGAATATAATGGACACGTTAGCATTTAGCGTACACTAAAACAGCTAACGTACCTTAGTAAAAGGACCCCTATGTTTGGAATTTAAACAGTGATTTGCACCAAATAAACTTCTCTTTAGCTCTGGTTCATGTGCACAGTTCCTTACCCATTTTCTTTCTATTGGAAAATAGAAATTTAACATAAATCACTAATCGCTAAGCACGTACACACGAGGCCGTGTTGAAAGGAGTTGAACAGCATTACAGGCTTTATCCTGACTATCTCAAGAAGATATTGAATGCTTGAGTGTTTGGAACACCATTGGTAGATGACTACACCAAAGTGTACATGTTTAGGTATTAGCGAAGTATGTTAAATTTCTGTTATTTTCCACAATTCACACAGTTTTTCCAACTTTAGGGTTTTCTGGACAACCCTACTATACCATTCCCTCAGGTTTCTGCAGTTCAAATGCATGGCCTTGCATTTCTTAGCATTAAATCTTAGCTGCTAAATTTCAGACCATTCCTCAAGCTTCATTAGATCCTTCCTCATGTTATCCACACCATCACAGGGGTATCTTCTGTATGGGTAGATGCTACAAACAGCCCCAGCAGTTAATACTTGCAAATAAAACAAAAAAGAAAAATAACTTAATACCTTTTTTTAATTGGACCAATGATACATTTTTGAGCTTTTGAAGCTCCAGAACCAATATAAGCAAAAGATGACAATATCAGAACATATAAAGTGGAGTATCAAAGCGTTCCAATGGCAGTCTCAAGGTGAAAAACTAGGGATAGGGGGGATGAGAAACAAGAAATGGACAGGTGATCAAAAGGGGGCAAAGCAGTTCAAGTTCATGGCTCACAATGTGATTGGAAACCCAAATCTTTTGAGTCCTTTATTATTGGTGTCAAAAGTATTTTATCATTGTAATTTCAAAGGTCTTATGTTACTGGATTGTTCTAAACTTTCCTTTTAGTATTCTTAACATGGATGCTGTGTTCTGTACTTGAGAAAGGAGGTAATGCAGAGGGTTTGCAGTTACCATGTGCTAAATTGTATTAGAAATACCATCTGGTAGATTTTTTTTAAAAAAATACAATCATGACTAGAATGAAAGAATTGTAAGGAAGGACCTCACAGGCTTGGAATTTATTACCAAGAGTTTTGAGATGAGCAGGATTATTTGATATTTTGGATGCACCTTAACACGTGGTTGTTTTGGACAACAATTAAGTTATGGTGATTCAAGTGATGCTAAGGAGTTGTGTGTACAATGCGGATACTGTGTACTAGCATTTGTGTTGCTTTTAACTTATGGATTATAAAATGGACTGTACAGTTAGAGATTTTTCATGGAGAGGAGAGATGTGAGGGTTGCAGGAAGGATATGGGTGATATTAATGCATGATATTAATATTGTTTTAAATGATTATTGTAATATAGTATATTTTATATTGATTTAATTGGCTATGGGTTGAATGTATGATACAATTATTGAGTGTTGCAATCTGTCTTTCACTGATTTAAACTAAGCAGAATATGAAAACAACTAAAATAAAAATAAATTTTGTCCTGCAATTTAGAAAATGGTCTTCAAACCAGATGCGGACTATGAATAATTGCAGAAAGAGCTTAGGAAATTGGAAGACTGGGCATCCAAATGGCAGATGAAATTTAATGTGAATACATATAAAGTGAATGAGCTCTCCACCAATTAATCTTAGGTTCAAACAATTTTTATTGATGCAAACAACAACAAATACAACAATAATGATGCATCAAATATAATAATAAGATAAACATATTGATGTGGTCAATATCACATACCACACCAAGGTGCTTAGCAGTGGCGTACCAAGGGGAGGGCGGGGGGGGGGGGGATATCCGCCCTGGGTGCAGCCTTAGGGGGGTGCACGGCCTGCCCAGTCCCTATCGTGCTACCTCCCTCCATACTTAAGGTAACCAGCGAGTGAACCCTTCCAACCCTCCCAGCGAGAGCAGCAAACCTCCCTCCAGTAGCGTCGGCAGCCGCAGCGCTAAACAGGCTGCTTCACAGCTTTCTCCTGCCACTGTTCTTTAAAAAAAGTTGAAAGTTATACCAGCGACACTGCTAGATCACTAGCGTGGGTGTTTGAAAGAGAGGGGAAGGGATACCCAGCCCTGGAAGGAAGAGATACTCAACTTGGGCATGAAGGAGAGGGATGGTTAAAAGAATAAATAGAAAAAGGGATATATACCTAAGCTGGACATATAAGAGAGGACAAGAGACATGCTGGACAATGGGAGTAGAAGAGATAAGGATAGTAGTTGGACCCTTGGGAGAGAGGGGAAGGAAATGTTGGACTTAGGAGAGAGTGTGATAGGGAGATGATGAACAATAGAAGCAAGGAAGGAGAGATGGAGGGATGTTAGATCATATGGCAGAGGGGATAGAGGGAGAGATCTTGGATCTGGACTCAGAGGTGGATTGGCTACCAATAAAACATTTGATTGACATACAAAATTTTACTTCTGCTTTTTAAGACACACTTGAATCGGATACCTCCATATTTAGATAACTACTTAATACCTTACTCACCAGTACTTAATCTCTGCTGCTCTACAACAAAATCTTTTAGTGGTTCCCACAACCAGACAGATAGTACATATATCCACTAGAGATCGCTCTTTAGCAGTCATTGGTCCACAACTTTGGAACACCCTTCCAAACTATATCTGAACAGAACACAATCTCAAAATTAATTTACCCCATCTTTTACAAAACCGCATCACGCATGCACGAGTGCCTTCCCACCTGATGTAGGCGCACGGTCCCTTAGTTCTCTCACTTGCCTTCCAGCTCTCGCGGATTGTGTCACAGTTCTTTTGTTTTTATTTTATTTTCTATATCAAGTTAAAAAAAAAAAAAAAATCTTTTTTTTTTCTTTTTAGTTTGCCTTCGCAGGCTTTGGTCCAGCGGGGCCTTAAGGACTCTTTTCGCCATAGAGTTCAATTTGTCAAAGGCTGTCTTCCCGTCCATGTCCCACCCACCAATGGGTTTCAAAAGGTGCAGTCGCTGTGCTCAGGCCATTTCTATAACCAACCCTCACCACTGGTGCTTGCAGTGTCTGGGACCTAAGCACCGTGCCGACTCCTGCTCCCACTGCTCGTCCCTTCAGAAGCGCACTCTAAAAAAAAATTGACTGCTTCAACAAAAACAACTGTTCGGCGTCGCAATGGACACAGAGCCCAGTTCATATCTGACACAGTCCGCACCGACCACGACGACACCGAGGGTGGATCCACCAACTTTGACTCCAGTGTCATAACTCACTCTGGGTAAGCCGGCTAAGAAGCCTTCCACTATCCCTTCAATGACAACAGCCACATCAACAACCTAAAAAACCGGCTGCTCCTTAGAAACCTGCACAGCCTTTTTGACGTATTCCTTCAGAGCATAGCCAGAGTTCCTCTGCTACTTTCTCTCCCTCAACCCATAGGGGGATAGCTTCAGATTTACATCAATCGTTGGGAGCTCATTATAACCTTCTATGCGGGGACATCAACCTACACCTTGAAAAAACGGACCAACCAGAAATAGCAGACTTTTGGTCTCTGCTCTCCCAATTAGGATACGAAAAACATCCCCCTGTCACAACCCACCAAGGAGGTCATCAGTTAGATCTGGTGACTCTCTCCTCCAAGGAACTATCCAACCCCACATTCTATTGGAAACAAGGAAACTGGTCAGACTCCCTCTGGTCCGACCACCGCCTATGTACCTTCTCCATCGGATGCCAAAACAAACCCCAAAAAAGCGGCAAAACAAGATCAATCAAAACCCACACTACTAGAGGAAAGATTGACCCAACAGAATTCTGGTCCCACTTCGAAATTAACACCATTCCTACCGAACAAACGGAACAACTCATGACATCCTGGATCCAGACCAGTACCAACATACTAAACGAGATTGCCCCCCCAAAAACCCGCAAAATTAGAACCCCCAACCAAGAAGGCTGGTTCGACCATGATCTGCTGCTATACAAGAAAGACCTTAGGAAAGCGGAAAGATTATGGCAAAAAACGGGATCCCCTGAACACAAATCGGCCTGGAGACAAAAAGTAAAAAATTACAAAACCCTCACAAATGAAAAAAGAAAAAACTTCTACTCCATCAAGATCGGAAACATAAAAACCAACAGCAGCAATCTCTTCAAACTGGTCAATGACCTATATAACTTAGAGACCCACACAAACACACACGAAGAATCCACCTTAACTCCTGACTCCCTCGCTGACTTCTTCAACACTAAGATTCAAAAACTAAGATTAACACTACCCCCCAGCCCCAACCCCCTCGAGCGGTTCCCCATTCTCCCAGACAACTACTTATCAAACCCAGACCTAGGAGCCAGAGCTGACCTCAGTTGGAAACAATTCGCAGTAATCGACTGGCAAACCTTTAACTCTTACTACAACAAATATACGCACTCCCATTGCAAATTAGACACATGCCCACCAAATATCATGAAAACGGCACCCCCCTGCTTCAAAGCAAAAATGATGACATGGGTTAACTTTCTACTATCCTCAGGAAACTTCCCGTCTGAGCAAGGCCACATTATGATCACCCCTATTATAAAAAATGCGAATGAACCACCCAATTCCCCATCTAACTATAGACCGATTGCCAGTATCCCCTTATTCACCAAAATTGCGGAGGGGCTGGTAAAGGCGGAACTCTCTACATACCTAGACAAATTTAACATACTCAGCGACTGTCAATCAGGCTTTCGCACTGACCACAGCACGGAAACCATCTTAGCTTCCCTTCTCGACCACCTCCACACGCTCTTCACTCAGGGCTCAAGTGCCTTAATCATACAACTTGACCTGAGCAGCGCTTTTGACCTGGTAGACCACACCATCCTCCTAGAATGCCTGGCACACATTGGCATCTCAGACCAGGTCCTTAACTGGTTTCAGGGGTTCCTAAGAAATAGATCCTACAAAGTATGCAAGAACAACTCTTTCTCTTACAGCTGGGACAACACCTGCGGGGTCCCGCAGGGCTCCCCCTTATCCCCCTCCCTTTTCAACATCTACCTGGCCTCCCTAGGCAACCTTCTTCATAACCTCAAGCTCAAATTCTTTATTTATGCAGACGACATCACAATATCCATCCCACTCACTAACTTGTCACATGAAATACTCGACCACACTACAAACATTCTCAACCAAATCGAACTCTGGATGCTAGCATTCAGACTGAAATTAAACCCCGATAAATCTAAATTCTTCCTAGCCACCCCCAATGACAAAATCAAAGAAACCACAATTCAACTGAAAGGTACGACCTTCCCCCTCGAACCAACCTTAAAAATCCTGGGAGTCACGCTGGACAAAAACCTTTCCTTAGAAAAGCACACCGACCTCGTCGTCAGAAAAAGCTTCTCTGCACTTTGGAAACTTCGCACCATAAAAAAATACTTCAATGACACTTCCTTCCGCCTTCTTGTACAATCCTCCATCCTCAGTATTCTAGATTATTGCAACATCATTTACCTTAACGCCACAAAGAAAACAACCAGGAGACTAAAAATAATCCAGAATACCGCCGTGCGCCTCATCTTTGGCCTAAAGAAATGGGAACATGTCACCCCATTCTACCACCAACTCCACTGGCTGCCTTTCGAGTCTAGAGTCCTTTACAAATTCGCATGCTTCTGTTACAGGGCGGTAAATGGGTCCTCACCAAGTTACATCAATCCTCACTTCAACCTCTACCGCACCAACAACAAATCCCGTCGTATTCAGCTGTTCGCCTTCCCCTCACCCAAACATTGTCTCTTCAAAAGATTCCTTGACAGAACTTTCGCCTTCCAAGCAGCCAAGCTGAACCCATGGCTAGCACAAATGATACTAGAGGCCCCCAATTACCTCGGGTTCAGAAAATCACTTAAAACTTACCTATTCCACAAACAAGACCCGAAAGGTTCCCCCCCCCTGACAATACCTCCCCCCCTCCCCAATCTGGCCCCCTCATGAGGCCTGCTCCTTTTTCTTCCCCTCTTTCCGCATCCTCTGTCTAGTTCAAATTAAGCTGATAAATAATTGAAACTATGCTACTCTGTAATTCTAATAACAAATCTGTAATTCTAATAACAAATCTGTAATTCTAATAACAACTCTGTAATTCTGACAAATAATTGTAAATCTGCCTGTCTATGCAGATCCTAATGTAACTCAATGTAAACCGCCTTGAACTCACATGGGTATGGCGGTATATAAAAATAAACTATTATTATTATTATTATTATTATTATTATTATTATTACATCAGATCTTTGGGTCCTCAATTTGTCAAGGGTATATTCTTCATTTTCAAACCCTTCCTCCAGACCATCCTCCAAGAAAGTTTGCTTTAAATCCGATGCAGTCATCTCTTCTCCTCCAGGAGGTTCAATCCTTCCTTCTCAATGCCATTGAGGAAGTTCCTCCCTCTCACCACAACCAAGGCTTTTACTCCTGATACTTCTTGCTTCCCAAAAAGACAAAAGGACTGCAATCCATCCTGGATCTCCGAGCTCTCAACAAATATCTTGTCAAAGAGAAGTTTTGAATGCTCTCTCTTGCCCTTCTTTATCCCCTATTGGCTCAGAATGAATGGCTATGCTCTCTGGACCTCAAGGACGCCTAAACACGTATACCAATTCATCCGGCTTCTAGAAGATACCTCCATTTTCAAATCAGTCATCATCACTACCAGTACAAAGTTCTTCCCTTTGGCCTGGCATCTTCTCCCAGAGTCTTCACGAAGTGCTTAATTTTAGTGGCAGCAGCCCTCTGATCCCAGGGTCTTCAGGTGTTTCCTTATCTGGACAACTGGTAGATCAAGGTTTCATCATCTCAGGAGGTAACCCTGGCGACGACTCACACCATTTCTTTCATTGAAACTTTGGGCTTCAAAATCAATTTCCCAAAGGCCAACCTCCAACCGACTCAACATCTTCAATTCATCGAGGCTATTCTGGATACTACTCTCATGAGGGTGTTTCTTCTTCCAGATTACCTAAATGCCTTGATTCATCTCTGCCAACAGATGTTTCAGCTACACACGATCTCTGCGAGACGCTTGATGGTTCTCCTGGGCCACATGGCCTCCACAGTTCATGTCACCCCACTAGCCAGATTGTATCTTCGCACTCCTCAGTGGGCCCTTGCTTCTCAGTGGCATCAGGCGACAGATTCACTCTCAAAGCGTATCTCTGTAACCTCATCTCTTCTGCAGTCGCTCCACTGGTAGATGACCTCTTCCAATCTATCCAGAGGTCTTCATTTCCATTTTCATTGTGGTTTTGTAAAAGGAGGGGGGGGGGAGTATTTATGTAATAATAATTTAATGGCTCATCTAACTCAATTTACAGCTTTAGTTAGAATATATTAAACTAGTCTAGAATATATTAACGGGTGCTAGAATAGATGTCTGTCTGTTTGTCTTTCTTTCTGTCTGTCTCTCTGGCCCCCTGTCTGTCATTCTTTCTCTCTCTCTCTCCTTGGCTAGTGTTTTTCTGGGTTGGCCGTTGGCTGTCTGTTTTTTTTTTCTTTGTGTCTCTCTCCTTGCATACTGTCTATCTGTGTTTATTCTATCTGTCTCTCTGGCCCCCTGTCTGTTTGTCTTTCTTTATGTCTGTCTCTCTCCCTGGCCCTCTGTCTTTCTTTTTGTATGTCTCTCTGTCTTTCTCCCTGGCCCCCTGCCTACCTATATTTTCTGCCTGACTGTCTCTCTGTGGCCCCCTTCTGTCTCCCTCCCCCCTCCCCAAAGCAAGCCCGTTACATTAACGGTGCTAGAATATGTCTATCTGTCTTTCTATCTGTCTCTCTCCCTGCCCCCTATGCAGAAGCATTTCTCTCCCCCCACTTCATTTTAAGTTGTCTAAATGAACTGAATCTAATTAATTCACATCTCTACTCTTTTTTTCTCCGTCTGTAGAGGCCCCTATAGCAAATTTTTTTGGTCTTTTCCATGTGTTCCCTTCTTTCTTTTCCTTATACCAGTCAGACAATTGCCTTTGGATGTTCCTCAGTTCCTGCCTTGGTCTCCCTCTCAGCATATACCACTTACCTCTCCCCTTTCTGCTGTCTCCCTCCACATAGCTTCTGCATCGGCTCCCTATTTATTCAGGCTTGTTGCTCAGGCACCACCTGCATGGCTGTTTTGCTGCCTCAACTATTAAAAAGTGCACTGGAAAGGATAAATACAAAGGTACAGACTGGTAGGGCACTGGGGGCTAGGGAGAAAGCAAAGGCACAGCCGGAAATGGGAAAACGGCACTACCATTTGAAGTTTATTTTTAAAGTTTAAAGTTGCCGCTGCGGCTCCTCTCAAGATCGCTGCCTGCGTTGGAAGCCTTCTACAACGCAGGTGCGGCTCATGAGAGGAGCCGCAGCGACTTTAAAAATAAACTTCAAATGGTAGTGCCGTTTTTCGTTGATGGAGGTCTGCGCGAGCAGGGAATCGTGTGGGTCCGTAATTTTGAAGGTGGCACGAGCTGGAGCAAGTCCGTCCTGGGCCCGCTGGATTCAGTGTCAGCATTAGGGTTTCGCCGACCGCCAGCGCTCAGCCGCACCGTGAGAGGCGGGTGAGGAAGGCCGCCGCAGCCTCGCGGCTTCTCCCCAGCTGTGTAACTTCATTTTTAAGTTCAAAGCCGCCGCCGCAGCTCCTCTCTCGATCCCTGCCTGGTGTGGTTGGAGAGAGGAGCCGTGGCGGTGGCTTGAGCATAAGCCCGATGCGCAGACCTCGGCTGGCAGCAGCGGTGGTAAGCCCGATGCGTGTAAGCGCGCATGCGCACTCTCATGGCCGCAACGGATCAGGGAACACGGCTTTCGAGTGCACATGCGCGCCCTAGAATTTTATTATATTAGATAATGTGATTTTAAAGAAATAGTACACAAAGATTATTATAGCTATAGTTCCACAAGCAATGTTTTCTCACTTCAAACGGTATCTAGGAAAGTATTTTGTATTAACTATTAGAAAACCTAAAATGCTATAATATACATTTTGATTTATCTTTGACAGACTTAAAGCATACAAGAGGATCTTTAATTTCTGCTCTTTGTAAGCAAGTCCCAGGCTTTTTATTAACTTGTTCTTAAACAGTGTCATGTGTCAATGACTTAAACTGTTATCTACGCATCACGGACAGCTATAAAAGGATTATCGTCATCAACATTTTCCTCTCAAGCCCTCTTAGGCAATTGCTATAAAATTTTTAACTTGTTGCAAATTAAAAAGAATTATTTAAGAACAAATTCAAGGGTTAGTTTCCATGACTTCAAATCACATTGAGAAAGAAAAATGAAATGGTGGCACTGCATTTTCATCCTCCAATAATCTAATTCCTGATGTGGTAATTTAATAAATCTCTTATTACCTCAAGGACTCATGCTCTTACCTTGTTCATCCATTTTTACTTGTACCCTATTGTAAAATCTAAAGGATTTATGTTGTTAACTTTGGGGTCCTTTTATTAAGCTGCAGCAAAAAATGGCCTTAGCATATGATTTTGCCATGTGCTAAGGCCATTTTTGGTAATAAAATCAACAGAGATGACTTCCAGTTTAGAGTGAATATGTGATGCATGATCCAGCATGTGAGAGTGAGATTCCTCGATGAAGGGATGCCCAGAGCTTATCTCTCCTAAAGGTTTCCAAGGGACAGAAATAGTTGCTAGGAAGTAAACAGGGAATAGCCAGGACAATCTTAATTCTTGCTAGGGAGGTACTAGTCTATCCACGAGGCTAGGTGGGTGGAGACAGGAATAAACTATCCCAAACTTGCTAAAGTGTTAGGTTACCTTTGAGATGAACTTACTCAACTTATTTGCATATAAACTGGAACAGATGAAAAAAGAGCTTTTAAAAGGAGAGGAAAGACACTTAAAGATTTGAATTTGACCCTGGAAGGAAAGGGGGTCCCTTGCCTAAAATCTGGTGTCTAATTGATGTTCAGACCAACTTAGAATGTTCTCATCCCAAGAGAAAGGAGAGCCTTCTGACAGGACCTTTGGGATATGAAGGCATAGAAGTAGAAACAGGGATGACATGGGCAACCATTGAGGGAAGGAATGCTAGCATTAAGCTTAACTGTCAGTAAACCCAGACCTGGAAACTCAGTCTGCAGGATCAATAGATTATGTGGGAGGCTTGCTCTACAACATTTATAAACAATGTAGGACTCAGCCTACACCCTCAAGTAGGCAGGGCCAGAGCCTCACAAGTGATGTCAGAAGTAGGATTAGTGAAACCATCAATCAGGCATAGAACTTACAGACCCCTTGGGGAAGGCACTCTTTCCCAGGAGAGGGAGGTACCTTGAAAAGAGTGGGGCACTTGGGGTGTTTTATTTGTTTCTGCAGGACCATGGCCTCAGAGATTGTCATCTGCAAGTCAAGGAAAATGGAAGCTGAAGTGGTTCAAGTTCCTAGAGGGCAAAGTCCAGCCAAAACAAAGGATGTCATCCAGGAAATATTACAACAGTCCCTTTAAAGTTCAGACTCTCCTGTTTGTCTGGTAAGAGGAGCTAAGGGAACAGATACTGGCAGAGAGGGAAGGCTGGATTTAAGAGGACTCTGTGAAACCAAGAGAGCCGCACTTGATTGTGTTTTGTTGTTTGCTTTGCAACTGTTTATCCAGAAGCGTCAGATCCAGAGGAGGTATCTAGGAGAGGCTGTCCATCCCATGGCATCATATCCGGTAGAGGAGAGTGCAAAGTGTACTTGTGATCAGGCATTCAGTGAGATATGGGATATTATCAAAGCACAGTCCAGCAGTCATGCATTGAAGTTGAGTGGTTCCAGAAACCAGAGCAGACTGTGACTGGACATGTGGTAGGAGCTACAATAGTGGATTCATTTTGTTTTCTCTCCATGAATTAAGGGAGAAAAGTTTGGGATCTAATGGCAAAGTCTGACTACGTGTTTGAAGTACAGCTGTGGAAATTGAATAGAAATATATCCCCAGGGAAGTAGGATCCCTGTAGCTGGAGAGGGTCAGAAACATACCTCTCAGTAGCAAAAGAAGGGAAAATCCTGTAAAGAAGTGCTGGGGGGTTGTGAAAAGAGATTCCTAAGACAATTAAATCCCGGTGGTTAAAGAGGGTGTAAAGGAGAACCTTAAAGAAGGAGGGGGAGAATCCTGTAGTCTGTCACAAGTAACTGGAGGATGGCGGGTAAAAGGAGTGCCCGTGGCAGGAGTAGTTCAGGGCCAATCCAAGGTAAACGCGTGTCAGAAACCCAAGGGAGGTCGAGAGTCCGGGGGACAGGGGGTGTTGGTAATATGGAGGTCAAAGACATGCAAAACAAAATCAAACAAAACAGATCTCAATCTACCTAAAATGGAGGAAAAAAAGCCTCAGAGGTCCACAAGTGAATGTCACAACATCTCATATGTGGATTCAATATCTTTCATAGGCACAAAAAAGCCTCCATGTAACTAATATAATTCAGCGTATATGCAATGAATAAATATAAATAATATACCAGCACTTATCTTGAGGCCCGACCTGTTTCACACACTAGCAGTGGGGTCTCTCTGCGATGCAGAGAAAGCTTTTACGAGAGGGCAATTGTTACAAATTGCAGCAATACACAAGAAAGATAGTCTGAGCTAGTTGCTTTGAGATTAGAACTTGAAAAGCTCCAAGAAGCTCATGCCTAATCTAGGAGTAAGGTACAACTATGTTCACACTATGCACAGGGAAAGGTTATAAAGAAAGTCAGCCAAAGTGTGTATAATAACCAAAATAAGAACTGACTGTACTGAAAACTAGTGCACAGAGAGTGAAAAGGATTTATAAAAATATGCTCAGAAAAGTGAAACTCTGAAGAGAGAGTGATTGGCTGGCCCAGAACATCCTCTCTGATGTCAGAATTGACGTCGGAAAGAAGACTTTGTGTCGGTTTTAGCAGCAGCAGCAGGGCGGTAAGATAGCAGCCGACCCGGGGAAAGGAAGGAGGGAGGCTTTTTTTTTTTGCGCGCGACAGGTAGGGACAGGAAATGATCACCTGTCCCGTTGTCCCCGACCACAGCTTCGGGATGCTGTCCCAAAGCTGGGTGTGGGGACAACAGGACAAGAGGTCTGAAAACGGGACCTATGGTCACCTTAATCTTGCCGGCCCTGCGCGGACTGGCAGAAATTTCCTGCAGACCGGCACCGGTCCGCGGACCAGCGGTTGAAGAACAGTGCTCTAGTCAGTTGCTCAAATTAATAGACCTTTTGTGGCTGCTGAGATATGAAATGCAATTAAGAGACAAGGGTAAAGCTTGTGGGGAGGATGACTTCCCAGTAGAATGTTACAAATTAATGATAGAGGAGGTTAGTGAGATACTGGCTAGAGAAATGAATGATGCTCTCGGAGGGGGGCAGAGTTTCCCGATATTGAGACATCCAAGGAGAATATGGAAGCATACTCAGAGGAGCAAGGCGAGTGCTTCCAGCAGGATATACTAGACTTTGAACACTACCACCAAGGACAATATAATAACATGATGGGTGGCTACATGTGAGGGCTGATTTACAAAAGTGACTTACAATAGAATCGTAAATCTTGAAAAAACTACTCACTTCTAAGAGCTCCTTTTACAAAAGTTGCGCTAGCGTTTTTTGTGCACGCACAGGATTATCATGCGCTACCCGAAAAACTACTGCCTGCTCAAGAGGAGGCGGTAGCGGCTAGTGTGAGCGCTATTCCATGCGTTAAGGCCCTAACGCACCTTTGTAAAAAGAGCCCTAAATCTTCTGTGGTCATTTTTGTATAACTTCAATATAAAATACATATTAATTGTGATTCATATGTTGCTTTTTATGATTTTATAAGATTGAAAAGATGAAAATTCGGCGTTTTTCACATTTCGAATAGATAAATTGCAAAATTTGACTATCCTGGTCACAAAAGCAATATTTATAGAAATAAAAATGTTCTATACTTTTTAGGTACAATACCACACGTGCTAAACGCTAACGCCTCCATATAGCTTGCATTAGTATTTTTCATTTAGCGCGCGCTAAAAACCCTAGCGCACCTTAGTAAAAGGAGCCCTTAGTGTTATATATTTTTGTCTGATTTGTATTGTAGTAACATCATACGTCCCTTCAGCAAGTGCAAATCATAATGTGGCTAAATTGAGCAGGTGACTTTTATAGCAGCAAAGGAATAGAGAAGAATTAAGGTAAAGACCATATGGCCTATCTATTCTGCCTAACCATGTCATCTACTATCCCCTCCTTCCCAAGCTGTCTTGAATTCAGATACATTTTTCATCTCCACCACCTCCACCAGAAAGTCATTACAAGCATTCACCAGTCTTTCTGTGAAAAAGTATTTTTTGACGTTACTTCTGAATCTATCTCCTTTCACCATCATCTTATGCCATCATTGCCGAATCTCCTTTCAACTGAAAGAGACTCGTTTCTTGCACATTTAAGCTACGTAACTATTTAAACATCTCTATCATATCTCCCCTCTCCTGCCTTTCCTTCAGTGTACCGGTATACATATTGAGATCTTTGTCTGTAGGGATGGAGATCTGATAAGTTCTGATCCAGGGCATCAGAACACAGGCAGAGTGAGCACACGCAGGCGGTTCCGAGCGCAGGCCAGGTCGGCACACCGACCTAGGCCCTGTGTGCGGATCTGGGCCTGTGTGTGGACCTAGGCCTGGGTTTGGTTCTGAGGCCCTGTTTCTCATTTCCTCTCCTTCTCCCTCCTGCCACGTATACATTCTAAGCAAGGACAAGGATTGCACCTTGAGCAGAAGGCTGAGGCATTCCCCCCTCCCTTGCCATATATTAACCTGACCATACATTTACCCTTTTTCTCTTATCTTGTTTAAGCATCCCTTATATGGGCAACAATCAGACTTTGCCTGAGCAAGGCTAATCAAGAGAGCTTAAGAAGCATGCATTATAACCTTTGGACTGTCACATGCCATAGTAAGATTTGAATCAAACACCAATACCTTTTTACATCTGGAACAAAAAAGGCTTGAAATCACTTTGGTATGTAGTTTAGGACGCCTCAGCCCCACCACTCCACCGCTGTAATTAAATTTAGTATTACACCGGGAAGGCTGTGTGGTGCCTCATCATCGGCAGTCCATTAATAATATTTTTTTGCAATTTTAATTTTGTGAATATTTCTCAATCAAAATATTTGTGCTAATGCTGAATTTAGTAAAAGTATAAATATTGACTTATCTCAGCCGCCTTGGGAGCCAGACCAGGCGGCTGAGATAAGTCAATATTTATACTTTTACTAAATTCAGCATTAGCACAAATATTTTGATTGAGAAATATTCACAAAATTAAAATTGCAAAAAAATATTATTAATGGACTGCCGATGATGAGGCACCACACAGCCTTCCCGGTGTAATACTAAATTTAATTACAGCGGTGGAGTGGTGGGGCTGAGGCGTCCTAAACTACATACCAAAGTGATTTCAAGCCTTTTTTGTTCCAGATGTAAAAAGGTATTGGGTTTTGATTCAATTACACTGGACTTAAGTCTTTCTAAAAATAAAGCCAGTGTCAATAGTAAGATTTGAGACATATCAGAAAGGTACACATAGGGAATCACTTTATTATAACTGTTATTATGTATTCATATGTCACGTGAGATAGTAGCTTGGACACACATGATATAGATAAACAATGGTTTAATCCTCACTGTAAATGCATTATGAAATTATAACCTTGTAGAGCATTAACTAAGTAATTATTGGAGATATGATTCTCAATAAAAAGAGGGAGAGACCATTCATTTGGAGCGTCTCCTCTCGACTCTAAGATTGCATGTGTGTTTATTGTGGGACATTCCTACATTTGTCTGTTCTCATATGCCTTATGACGAAGACCACCTGCCATTTTAGTAGCCTTCCTCTGATCCAACTCCATCCTGTTTATATCTTTTTTTAAGTACAGTCTCCTGAATTGTACACATTATTAAAAACTGTTTACCATATTGCTTTGTTTTCTTGGGTTTTTTTCCCCAGTTCTATCTTCTGATGATGGACTATCTGTTGGTTTTTTCACATCGCTTTGATTTTCTGTTTTGTTCATCTATTCTACCATTTCTATGGCACTACCAGCTATATGAAGGAGGCTGGTAGGGAAGAATTGCCAATGTCAGAAAATATCATGGCCTTAGATTTAGAGGGATTTAGAACAAACAGCCTGCAGTGGTTTCTGACTTAGGGCTAGGTGCACTAAACAAACAGTCAATAAGACCGTGTGAGTTGCTGTTGGCCAACTGTGAAACAGCAATCGATGTTCCAACAGGTTTCCATGCAAATTATTTGCATGGAGTTTTGATGTAATTCCCATCAGACCAGTCACTCTGAGAGCAACTGGACACGTGCAGAGCCAGTTTGGGAAAACCCAAATAGCTGAGTGGCAGGGGAAGCCCCTAAGCATCCTCCTATCACTCTGGTGTTGGAGTTTTTTTCTTTCTTAATGGCACAGATGTTGTGCATGTGTTACATATGTACAATATTAGCCCCATTAAAATAAAATAAAAAAGCCCCCCATGACACCTCCAACACCGTGATTGACAGGAGGGATGTCCACTCCCTCCTGCCTCCAGCCCTCCCGAACCCCTGACACCCCCCCCCAAACCAACCCTTCCCCCCAATTGAAGATCGGTAGGAGGGATGCCCATTCCTTCCTGCCTTGGCGAACTACCTCCCACACATACACACATTGAACTTACCGCCCGACTACCAGATGTACCCCGCAAATACTCCACCACCACCCTCCCATACACCCAGAAATGAAATGGGGGCATAACAGCATGGACAAATGAAGTAAGGTCTGATTCAGAAGTGCCAAGGGTGATAGAAATATGTTAAACAAGATTTACACTAGCATTGAACCTTGTGGGACAC
Source organism: Geotrypetes seraphini (assembly GCF_902459505.1). Classification (NCBI taxonomy): domain Eukaryota; kingdom Metazoa; phylum Chordata; class Amphibia; order Gymnophiona; family Dermophiidae; genus Geotrypetes; species Geotrypetes seraphini. The sequence goes on along the minus strand of NC_047086.1, from coordinate 306,583,770 downwards.
CAGAGGAGACAGTGTGGCAGGAGCATCAATTCTACCACAGTAACAGGTTCCTGTGCTCACTCTCAAATCACAATAACTAACTGGCTAACTGGGGCTAACTGGGCTAACTGAGGCTAACTGGGGATCTACTATACCAGAAACAGTGTAAATCTTATTTATATGAGCAGAATCTGATTACTTCAGCACTCTGGTAATTTCTATCCACACAGCATCTACAGAAGGCATACTAGTGTCAGTGTTCCCATAATTCTTTTCTGATTAACCTTATTTTACAACTTTTAATTTGATTAGCTTTTGCTGGCCCTCACACTGAAGTACTTTACTGATTACAGCATAAAAAAATTTCAATCTACTGCTACTCTAGCAAAATTTTCTAGATTCTCTCTCTCATCAGAAATGTCCAGTAAAATGCACTATTCCTAGTTTAGGATGCACCAGGAAGGGGAAGGGCTGCCATTTTGAAGAGGCGGCCCTTCAAGGCAGGAGGAATGAATATCCCTCCTTCCTGGTTTTTGACAAAAGTTATGGGAGGCGATGTTGGGGGTGGAGAGTCCTTGAGCTGGGGGGGGGGGAGTGGACCTGACCCAACCTTCCCCAGCCTACTAGATCACCAGGATTTTGTTTTGGAGTGGTGGGAGGGGTTGGGGGGTTTGGAAAGCAGAGGGCTTGGTGTCTAGGGTTTTGGGGGGCTTGATGGGGGGTGGAGGGTTAGGGGGTCCTGGTTTTGAGCTCAAGCAATTTCTTCCTTTATTTTATAAATGGGCACAGCTGTGTGAGCACAACAGCTGTGCCCATTTAAAAAAAAAAAATAGCCACTTCTTGCAGGTTGAGCGGATCATGCCAGGAAGTTCTTCTTCACCCAGAGAGTGGTGGACACGTGGAACGCACTCCCGGAGGTTGTGATAGGGCAGAAGACACTACAGGGATTCAAAGAAGGTTTGGATAAATTCCTGAAGGATAAGGGGATTGAGGGGTACGGACAGAAGTAGTGATAGGTTATAGGATGAGGCAGGGACCACTTGACAGGTCATGGACCTGATGGGCCGCCACGGGTGCGGACTACTGGGCGCGATGGACCTCTAGTCTGACCCAGTGGAGGCAACTTCTTATGTTCTTATGGAAGAGGAATCCCTGATCAGCTGAGCCGGCAGGACTTCCCCAAAACTGCCACGGCTTTGGGGAATCCTGCCGGCTCAATTGATGGAGGATTGCCCTGCCTCAATCAGCTGAACTGGCAGGCAGGGAGAGCAGGGGCTGCATTTTTTTTTTTTGACAGGTCAGGCAGGAGAAGGCCCAAGTGCCAGACACAGTTCCTCCTCCCTTGTACCCGCGATTCTCCACACGAATAGCATACATATAATTTGCATGCTATTGTGCTGAGCATCACTGGTAAAAGAAAAATTGCTCCCACCATGATATTTTTTTACCATGATGTCGTAGCTATGCGCATCTGGCCCTAAGTAGGTACAAGAAAGGGAAAGCACGCACGCAGCTGGAGAGAAGTACTAGCACCCATACCAAGACGGTGCCCAAGATGGACCCCCCCCCCCTTCTTACTCTGCCACTGGTACCAGTATTCGGGTCATTTATGTATGTTTTTGGGGCCGTGGAATGACATTATTAGAAAGGGGATATCCAAATCAGTACATCTCCAGTAGAATGTGTAATTTAGAACAAGATCTGCAGACAGTAGAGTCTGTTCTACAATGTCATACAAGAAAAATAGACGTCCAAGTACTGGTCACATCCAGTATGAACATCCATTTTACAACCAGAACATCTAACATTTGCACCCGGCAAAAACAGTGATTATGGACGGCCATGTGGCAGCATAAGAATATCCAATGGCCATGTGTCAAATCTTTATTGATTTTAAAACTTTGACAGTGCAATATAATTAATTGAACATAAAATACTGCATAAAACACACTATTAACTACACAAGTAATACATAAAACAATCATTTTCTCCCATCCTCCTCCCAATTATTAATACAATAAGACATATGATATGATGTGATTACAATATTATAATTAAGTAATTTAAATCCTCAAAATACATTTCCCTCCCCCCACCTCCCACCCTGGATGTGTAAGGAAATCGAAAGATACATGATTCTTATTCTTGTGTCAAGACTTTGGTGTTCATGTCAGCTGCAATATCTCAATACCATGTACACTAATATTTCACAAAACTATCACAGAGCTTGGTATCCCTTGACAGTTTAGCATTTTGTGGGACAGCGACTTCTAGGGGTTTATGACGGTGGGTTCCCTTAATCTCTCCAGCACTTTTCTAACAATTGTCGAGGAAAGTAGCTCTCAATGGCCCATCATTTTGGATATAGATGTCCCTGCCCTGCTGAAATCAGAGTAGGGATGTCCATATTTTGGACCCTTCAATGTATTGACTAGACATGCTCAGAGCATGTCCGCTACTCATATGGATGTACTGCAGTTTATAAAATCATTGCAATGCGAACATCTAGATGCCAGTTTTCAGATGTCTAAAACACTTGTAGTGCATCTAAAATAAGGGCCTAAATATTGGCAACCTCTTCACAGAATTACTAGAATGGCAGTTGACGCTATGAAATATCTCTACTTCTGTGAAACTTAGGGCTCCTTTTACTAAGGTGCACTAAGCATTTTAGTGCATGCTAAATATTAGCGCTTGCTACCTACACACTAAATGCTAATACGTGCATGTTAGTCTATGGACACGTTAGCATTTAGCGCACGTGTAAATTTATCGTGTGCTAAACGTGTGCTAAAACGCTTAGCGCATCTTAGTAAAGCAGGGGGATAGTCAACAGAATTTCAAGTTCTATGGTTAACTTGAAAATTCCGCTGATTGATGTATAACTTTCTTGATACTGCATGTTGACAATGTGATCCTGTATTATACTGAATATTGACATGGGAACCATTTTGTGATGTCTTCCAAAATAATTTAATTAAGAAGGCAAGTAAAAATAATTGCTTTCCAATGTTTAATATTTTTGAACTACTGATATAGTAATTAGTTATTCCAATTAGTCTATTTTTGAACTATCTGAATCATTAATTGAATAGAAATTCTTTCAAAGCAAACACAAATTACCATGTACATGGGTAAGACTTTCATTAATGATTCATATATCTCTCAATGTCTCTCAGCTTCAATTTAAGATCTTGCTATTCAGGTAAGGTTTTATAAAGCATAAGATTTTTTTTTTTTAAAGCATCTGATTGAGTGAAATCTTTATTATTAGAATTTCCATAATTTATTGAATGTTACCTGTAAAGAACACCAAACAATATATGATTATATGTATCTACAGCTCCATTTTAGATAAAACATAGAAATCAGAACTGAGACGACCAGGATGGGATGTGTCCAAATCTGGTAGTATTTTAGAAAGGGATGTGCCAACATACTGCAGGAATACAGATGTATGCATTGAGCTAGAAGTAATCATTTTACATCTGACAACATCTAAAACACCAATTCAAATAGGTGACATAACATAAATGTTAGCACTTGTATGTATAAGTTGAGATTTCAGAATGTGGATGTTTAAGTGATGTATGTGTATTTGTCGAACAAACCTCAAATGAGGCAAACACTAAAAAAAATCAAAAATCAAAAAATGTATTTGATAAGACCCTAAGGTAAGGAAGGACTGATATGGATCAAATATGACAGCTCATGGTACTTCATGTAGTACTGCAAGATGCCATGAGAGGTTGCTCATCTTATTCACTTTTAAAGCAGGTCTAAACCCTGGACATGTTTCAGGATGCCCAAATGAATCCTTTTGCTGTCCATTATCTCGCCAAAACACACATCCCCTGATTCCACCCACATCGTGCCCGTGGAACACCCACTTTGCAGACATCTTGATTTCAGCAACATGCATTCTGTGATGCTTTTTGGGTTGTTTTTTGATTATGTACCTTGCACGTTTTGTCATTTTTTAGACATGTGGGGTTTTTTTTTAAAATAAGATGCTCAAGCAACTCGCTCAGATTGATACTTTTATGAAACAAAATAGCATTCAACTAGAAATGTGTCACAGTTCTTATTACAGAAGCCTTTCACCATATTCTAAGTAACAAATGTCATACTCAGTGGAGGTGTTTGCTGCCGTTGCTAAGCAAAACCTTTTAATGCATGCTCCGGTACAGAACACACTTTCAAAACAATGCATTCTTTAGCATCGGAAAAGCTTTTTTAAAACTCTAGATAGTTGGAATACATTTGTTTAATTAGTCATTAGGAAAATATTTTTTTTTTAGTAATATAATCATCTTTACAAAGAATAAAACAGAAACCAGGGCAAAACTAAATACATGCTCCATTGATGCCGCCAAGAGTTTTACATCACAAATGCAGACATGCTCTAGACTGGAATGGACTCTGGATATGGGTGTTTTCAAACACACCAAGCAAATAAAACAAAACGGCAGGAAAATGTACAGGGTACAGGAATTTTAATCAGGCAAAAAAGTTGAACAAAATACATTAAAATATCTAAATTGCTGGTCCAAATATTCATGTGGACTGGACCTGACACGGTCTGTGTTTCGAAGAAGCATTCCTTCCTCAGGGGTCCCAGAATATGAAAAAAAAAAACAGATTTAAGATTTTGGGGTTTTATCCAATCTGTTTTTTTCATATTCTGCATACCAACTACTGGGACCGCTGAGGAAGGAGAATATTTCACTATTGCTGGAATATCGTAAACGTTATTTGGGATTTGTCTTATGAAAAAATCAACAGTGCAACAAATATTTTGACTTCCCTGTTTGTTCAATAAATTGGTGCTCAGTTGTGTGATGCAAGTGATACGAGTACCACCAATTAAGATGTTTAATGCAAGTGCTGATTTATTTAATCAGAAAGGATTGCCTTGGGATGTTTTATTTATTCCAGGAAATAAATGTCTGAAGCAATCAGAGTATACGTGGAAGAAAAGTACAATCTAATTATTATTTAACTTTGTGAGCCAAAGGGTTTAGGAATCAGTTGGCTATCGGCTTAAAATTGAATTGTCTTCAGTCATCAGAGTATGCTTTTAAAACCTGTTGAAGGAGACTGAAAAAGAAAGAAAGAAAGAGAAATGGTGGTTTGATAATATCCAAACCATGATGCATTGTTTTATCATTCATGCTTTGTTTTCAAGGGCAATCCTATAAACTAGCCCCTGAATTCTATAAATGATGCTAAAACTTGCATGTGTAAATTTGGGCATGTGACCAATTTGCACATGCAATTTAATTGAAAAACGAGTCAATTGGCACTGATAATTAGGCTGTAACAATTATAAGTGCTAATTGGAAAGTTTCCCATCTGCCATGCTGCTGCAGAAACAGGAAGTTACATCAAAGGGGGAAGAATGTGGTAGAGGGAAGACTCTGAGACTAGCATAAGCAGTGATATGTGAAACACTACTGCTGCCAGTTCTCAGCAAGAGAAAAAAAAGTGTTTAAAATTACATGGAAGGAACTCCCGGATCAGGGGTGGGTGGGAGGTGTTTGAAAGAGAGGAGGAGTTACCTAAACTGGCATGGAGGGGGGCTAAAGAGACAGAGGGGGATGTTACCTAAATTGGTATGGAGGTAGGAGAATATCTGACCTAGATGGGGAAGAGGGGGGTTAAGAGAGAAGGGAGGAGATACCTGAGCTGGACTTGAGGGGAGGAAGAGAGACATCCTGGGTAATTGAGAGAGAGGGAGGGAAGAGATAGGGAGAGATGTTGGACCCAGGGGTAGAGGGAAGTGAGAGATGTTGGACTTAAATCTAGAAGTGCAGGAGAGGGAAGGATGGAAGATGCTGGACAATGGGAGGAAAGATGGAGAGATGTTGGGCTTCATAGTGGAAGGGAGGGAGGGAGGATAGAGAGATGTTGGACCCCAGTGGAAAGAGGACAGATGTTAGCTCATGGGGCAGAGGGATAAAAGGGGAGGGGAGGATTGGATAGAGAGAGATGTTAGATCTTGGGGTGTAGGGAAAGGAGGGAAGAAAGAGTGAGAGATGATGGTGCTGTTTTACTCCTCTCAGAGTGTTTTCCTGACAATTTAGATGTTTCTTTGCCATCTTGCAGGACCTTGGAATGTTCACTGCTGATTTTGCCACTTTGCAGTACTGATGTAGGCTTGTGGTCTTTCTGCCATTGGAAGTTCCCTTTGCCCCTCTGCAGTTACCTTGCTATTTTGTGACACTCTTGATGCCCTCTAGTGCTGTTATTACAGATGTCTGTCAGCAAGTTTGAAGCAAATTTATTGAAAATGTATGGAATGCTCCAGTATTATATTTTAAAATTGCTTGCGCCATAGATTTCAGTGGGGAAGGATGAGATGAATGCATATAATTCAGTGTATGAAAACTAACCAAATGGGCTTCAGGGACGAATACTAACCAATGCAAACATTTTTGGTGTTTAATTTAATTTAGTTTAGTTTATTATTTATGCCTTTATCCAAGGGGAGGTCCAATAAAAGCATACATAATCTTAAAAACAAACATTGTAGCTTAAGATGAGTTACATTGAAATACAGTAAGTATTGTATATTCCTGAAGGTTTATAATCTAAGAGGGGAAATTATCAATGTGGGCTAGTCACTGTTGGACTACATTTAGGGGGGCAAGAATAGAGAGTTTAGATTGGGGGAGGGAATTTTTCCCACTCCCTTCAAATAAACATTAATGAGCTTATTCTCTCCTTTCCACTTCCTTTGTTTTCATCTGTTCCTTGTATTTTCCTTCATTCCCCTATACTCTCCCACTCACCTCTCCCCTTCCTCATCTTTTCTATCTTTTCCCTCCACGTTCTCTCCGTTTTCTCTCTTTCCTTCTCACTACTCGTAGCTAATTTTCTTGTCTTTTTTGTAGGTTCTTCTTTCCCTTCTTCCTACACTCATTCAACCACATCAATATTGTGGGTTCTCTACTCTCAGTTTGTTTATAGTTTATTTGTATCCCACTTTACCACAAAGGCTACTAAAATGGTGTGTGGTCTTCGACATAAGGCATATGGGGACAGACTTAAAGATCTCAATATGTATACTTTGGAGGAAAGGCGGGAGAGGTGAGATATGATAGAGACGTTTAAATACCTACGTGACGTAAATGTGCATGAGTAGTCTCGTTCATTTGAAAGGAAGCTCTGGAATGAGAGGGCATAGGATAAAGTTGAGAGGTGATAAGCTCAGGAGTTATCTAAGGAAATACTTTTTTTTACAGAAAGGGTGGTAGATGTGTGGAACAGTCTCCCGGTAGAGGTGATGGAGACAGAGACTGTCTGATTTCAAGAAAGCCTGGGATAGATATATGGGATCTCTTAGAGAGAAGAAGAGATAATGGTTACTGCAGATGGGCAGACTGGATGGGCCATTTGGCCTTTATCTGCCATCATGTTTCTATAATCGTAAAATCAACAATACATACACAACAAAATAATCACAAACAATGAAAAATCAAAAAAGCGACAAGCGCTCAAACTTACAACTTAAAATTCTATTCCCATACTTCATTTTACAAAAAAGGTATTTTTTTAATAGTCTTTTGAAATTATTCAAGTTTTCCTGCTGGCGTATGTACATAGGAATCTCATGCCATTCTCGAGGGCCTATACAGGAAAACATATTAGTCTTGGACACCTGCAGCCTTAATTGCCTAACTGTTGAAATATATAGGCCAGCCCAATCTACTTCCTCCTCCTCCTCCCTTCCAAGGATGTATTCTACCTTCCCACAATGTGAAGATCAGAACTAGAACATTTCTCCATGGACCAAAAAAAATATCTATTACATAGTGTCTATGCAACTTACATATTGGTCTGACCCAGTATGGCTGTTCTTATCTTTCTCTTAAAGTACTCTTTTCCATATTTCTTTTTTCTGCCTTAAGCCACTCAAATGTAACTCTTGCTTTATTCCATTTCACTTTTAATCTAATTAACTTTCTATCTCCTCTTATCCATTAGCTTTCACATTTCCCATATTCCTATTTCCTTTTATCTGTTCCCCATTACCACATTTCTATCCTCTGTACTAATTATTCTCCTCTCACTCATCTCCTTCACAACTCTCCCACACAGATCCACCATTTTTAGCATTACCTTCATTGTCCTATACTCCACCCTTGAAACCCAGCATTTCTTTCCTCTCTTTCTGTTTCCCTCCCTCAAGTCCATCTCTCCTTTCTGCCCTTCTATCCTTCCTCTTAAATCTGACATCTCTCCCTCCCTCCCCCTTCTAGCCCCAAGTCCATATCCTTTCCACCTTTCCCTATCTCTCCTCCACCTTCTGCTATCTCTGAGTTGTTCATCTCTCCCTCTCCCCATTTTGCCCTCTCCATCAAGTCCATCTCTCTCTCTCCCCCATTTCCCCCCCACCAAGTCCATCTCTCTCTCTCTCCCCCCATTTTCCCCCTCCATCAAATCCATCTCTATCTCCCACCATTTTCCCTCTCCATCAAGTCCATCTCTATCTCCCACCATTTTCCCTCTCCATCAAGTCCATCTCTCTCTCCCCCATTTCCCCCCCCCCACCAAGTCCATCTCTCTCTGTCCCCCATTTTCCCCCTACATCAAGTCCATCTCTTCCTCTCCCTCTATCACATCCTCTCCCATCTCTCCATGACCCACTTTCACCCCTTTTACCATCCCTTTCTCTCCTGCCCCCTCCATCCTTCTCTCCCGCTCCTGCCCCCTCCATCCTCTCCAAATTCCATTCCTCCCTACCCCCTTCTGCCATCTATCCCTGTCCCTCTTCTAGCACCTCTGTCCCCCAATCCATCTCCCAAATCTGACCTCTCCCTCCCTCACTCCATCTCTCAGTCTATCTTTCCCTCCTTTCCTTACTTGAATCTAGCATCACTCTCTTCGCCCATTCCTTCCCCGTTGAGTCCAATATCTATCTTCAGGAGGCAATGTTGAGGGAGTGGCATCTTGCCGCCATCCAGCCTATGTGCTGGTAGGCTCTCTGCCACTCCCCTTCCCAGCATCTAATGCACCTTTCACTCTTCTCCCCCCAATTATTTTTCCCATTCTACCCCCCACCCCAATCTACTTTTCATTTTCTGTAAAGGTTGCTGGTTAGTGGTGAACTACCCTGCCGCCAGTCCCTGTGTCTTCTCTCCACTGCGGCCCACCCTCCCTAACAATTTCCTGTTTCAACTGGGGTGGGCCACAGTAGAGAGAAGGTACAGAGACCAGCAACAGGGAATCACTACTGCTGCCCGGCAAGTTTTACAGAAAATTAGATGCGAGTGGGGAGAAGGGTAAAAGGAGCTTTAAATGCCGGGAAGGGGAACGGCAGAGAGAGATGACCAACACATAGGCTGTCTGTCATCAAGATGCCACTTCCTTTAGAGTGCCGCCTACTGCCACTGCCTCAGTTGGCCTCATTATAGGGCCACCCCTGGTGCCATTCAAGTACCATTGGACTCCTACTGGATTCTGGGTGGCATGAATGCCTCCTGGAGAAGCATACAGGCTCTCTTTCTTGAGTCTCCATTTAGGTGAGGCTTCAGCAGTATTTTCTGTTACTTCCTTTAACTGTCTCTGGCCAATACCAGTGCCAGAAACTCCACTAACATGGATCAGAAGTCAGCTGAGTAGAAACAGTCCTCCACAGATCAAGGCATGGCAGGATATCTACCAAGTGACAATATTATGCATGGGTTGGAAAGATCCTGTGTCAAAACCATGCATGATAGAGCAAAGATCCTATTCTATCTAATACAAGTTTTATTTTTTGTCATAGCGTAAGGAACCCCCCTCCCCCCCCCCCCCACACACACACACAGCGTCTTCCCTGGGCTCTTCTGAACAATGAGACCAGTTAGATGCATTCCATTCATTTAATATCCACATAGTGTCACAAACACAAGCAAATCTACTCACACATGCCATCCATTCATGAAGGGGGAGGGACCATGTAAAAGTAAAATGGAGGGGAGGGGGAAGGGAAAGTGGAAAACATGTTTTGGAGGTGGTAGGGGAATGATTGCAGTTTGGGGGGAGGGGGAATTGAGAAGGACCCTGTCTGGGCGGAGGGAGTGATGGGGCATATCAGCTGACAATGGAATCTGGGTCTTGGAGAGAAGATTCATGCCTCTCTAAGACCAAGATTCCATTGTCAACTGACATGCCCCACCACTTCCTCCCCCTTTCCCAAAAGACACAGATTTCATTGTCTGATTATATTCCACACCCCTAACAATGGAATCTGTGTTTCAAGGGGAGGGGAGGGGCGGGAGTATTAGGACATGTATTGGGGGGGCTGAATTGACCATGGAATGTATGTATTAGGGGGGCCTGTATGCACTGTAACCATGGAATCTATGTATTGGAGGGGCCTGTATAGACTCTGAAATCTATATATTTGAGGGGGGCTGTGTGGACTCTGGAATCAATGTCTAAAGGGATCTGAATGGATTGTGATCATGGAATCTGTCTATAGAACATGTCAGTAAAATTCTATTTCCATTGGAACTGGCTGTATGCGTATCTGCATCACTGTTTTAGTCACTTGCAGTCATCTGTGGGGCCAGTGAGGGAGAGGGGCTTTCCTGAGGTGCCTCCTTGACCTCATCTGAACTTTCACATGCTTTACAACCTTGGGCCTGTGGCACCTTAAAAGTGCTAACCTAAGTCTAAACTAAGAACATAAGCAGTGTCTCTGCTGGGTCAGACCAGAGGTCCATCATGCCCAGCAGCCCGCTCACACGACAGCCCATCAGGTCCAGCACTTGCATATTAATCCTTTATCTATGCCCCTAAATCCCCTTTCCCTTCAGGAAAACATCTAATCCTTTCTTGAAACCGATACTGTACTTTGTCCTACCACACCTTCTGGAAGCGCATTCCAGGTGTCCACCACCCTTCTGGGTGAAGAAGAACTTCCTAGCAATGGTTCTGAATCTGTCCCCTTTTAAATTTATCCAAATGCCTTCTCGTTCTTGTAGTCTTCGAAGGTTTGAAGAATCTGTCCCTCTCCACAGGATACTTGCTTGTTGTTGTCTGCAGCACATCTATGTAGGTGCACAGGAGGCATCAGTAGCCATGTTTTCAGAGGGTAGCCAAAATTTCTACATCCTGCACAACAGTGCAAGCTGCATTGGCTGTAGGTCATGTTGAGGGCTAGGATTATTACATGAAGCAGCAATCTTCATTGCCCATTGAAGCCCCAGCACACACGAATTTTCCCCATATATTCTACATCCACAGAACCCCTACCCCTCCTGCAAAGGTAGATGCAGAGTAGAGCTAGGACATTTACCCATACAACCATGTGTTTTGGTCTCTGCTGCTATCTGCTATCTGAATAACAGGCATATTGTGTAAAGTGACTCATAAAATAAAAACAAAAGATTGTGGATGTGGATGTTCTGAAAGACAATTTATTATTCACTCTTCACAACAAAAATACAAATAAAAGTCTAAATTTGTAATACACGTATGATTGTCCTGCCGGCAGGACAATCATACGTGCATTATAAATTCAGACTTTTATTTGTATTTTTATTGTGAAGAGCGAATAATAAATTGTCTTTCAGATCATCCACAGTCTTTTGTTTTTATCTTTGGAACATTAGGTCTTCCTTTTTGTTTTGTTTTAAAGTGACTCATACACATCATAAAGTCTATCAGAGCGTTCAATGAATCTACAGAGCCAGCACTCATTCCAAAACAAGGCCTTCAGTTTCCTCTGTAGCTTACATAGATTTTAAAGCCTCACAGGGCCAAATGACTACCAAAAATTCTTGCTAACAGAAAACCCCAGCGAGGCACAGAGAAGAAAATTGCTACTTAAAGAATAAAAGTTTGCCCACCAGGACAGATAAGGGTAATGTTTTAGCACCTAACTGTAAACCGCTTAGATAATTTTAATAGGCAGTACATAAATACCTAAAATAAAATAAATAAAAAGTTACCAGAAACCATACACAGACATGTAATGGAAACTTCAAGAAGCCAGCCCGTGCATGTAATACAACAGCAGAAAAGTAGAAAGAAATGCACTGTGCAAAATATAGATAGGACATGGTGTTAAGGGATCCAACTAGCACTATTACCCTTGGATCTGTGGCCAGCGAGATCCACAAGCCTCCTGGAAGTTGAGCAAGGTGCAGCCTGGTAGCAGTGGCATAGCAAGGGCAGGAGGTGCCTGGGGTATGGTGTCCCCCCCACACACACAAACACCTTCTCCCTGTCCCCCTACCCTCTTGTCCACCCCACACTCCTTCACTGCTCTCCATACCACATTCACGGCTTCCCTTCCCCCGAACTTCTTTACATCTTCGTCAGCGCGAGCAGCATATCCTGCCTGCTGCTCGTGCCAACGTTGGCTTTCCCTCTGATGTCATTTCCTGGCCCCGTGATCCAGAAGTGATTTCAGAGAGGAGCCAGGTCGGCACAAGCAAGGGGCTGAAGAAGTTGCTTGCACTGGAAAAGATTTAAAGAGGTATGGTGGGGGTATGGAAGGGAGAGCGTGAGCAAGCCATGGGGGGGGAGGAAAGGTGCTGGAGCCCTCACCAAGACAGCACCCAGGGCAGTCCCCCCCCCTCCTTAATATGCCACTGCCTGGTAGTCATCTTTAGGATCCCTCCCAAATTTCATGCCCAGCCATGTCTAACATCAGCTCTAGCAAGATATTTTCAGACATATTTTCTACTAACAAATTAGATAATTGCAATGTTTTCTAATCACAGGGGAACCTGTTGGTCTTTGGGTGACCATATGGCTCTAGAAAACAGTGGGCGGATTGAGATATCCATGTTTTATTTCCATTCAAACATTGGACCTAAAACCCTGATATCTGAATCCATCCTTCTTTTTCTGGAGCCATATGATAACCTTAGTGAGTCTTCCTATTACTGGTGTTCTTTGGGTATAGCCAGGCTATTTGTAGGGTCCATAAACCTTGTTCCAGACCTATAAATGTACTGCACTGCAAATCACCCTCTTTCTCTCTTGTGAGCTACTACAGACTGTGACACACAGCAGATTGAGAAGCCTGCACTAAAGGCTTCTGTCGTATCCCCACCCACACATGGGGACACCCGCATACATTGAAACAGGGATGATAGCAGGTGAGGCTCCGGGACAGAAGGTGTATGGGAACTGAGAAACAGAGAGTGGGGCAGAAAAAAGTACAGGAATACGAGTCTGTTCAACCATGCCATGAAAATACCAAATCAAATGAGATGAATATGTTTCATCATAGGAGCCAATTATGTGGGTGCTTGAGCACACTCAATATTGAACATACTCCTTGACTGTATCCAGGGAGAGGTAATTTTCATTGGGTTTCACATAGGGTTACCAGACGTCTGAATTTCCCCGGGCGGCTTTTCAAAACCCGGGACTTTGTCCAGGTTTTGAAAAGCCTCCTCAAATCGCGTCTGTGCATGAGCGGACTTCCTCCCTGCCCAAAAAGAACAGGAAGTGTGGGGCTAAGGTAGGATTAGGGTGCTACAGGGTGGGGATGGGCAGAACTGGGCAACCCTAGTTTAGCACCCCCAATAAATTTGAAAAGTTGGCTCCTCTGTGTTTCTTAATACACCTCATTCCCAACTCTCAGGAAAATAATAACAGATACAATACTCACGTTTGCTGTTGGTCATAAGAATTGGGCATTTGTTGATACACAACCTTGTGAAGGCTGGGGCTGCTGGAAGGGAAGGCACCGGCCCTGTGAGTACCCCTTTCTGGGCTGCACCTGAGGCAGATCGCCCCCACTGGAACACCACTGGGGCTACCAGAATGTTTGTTTATAGCATCAACCCTGTCCTCTCACTACTATTTTTTTCTTGATGGCAGAGTGTTTATAAGAACTCTTTGTGACATCTATGAATTAAAACTATTTTTTTTTCTCTGACCCTGGACATGTATAGTAACCTGTCCCAAGCAGTGTATAACTCTCATATGTAATCCTGCCTTGGTATAATTATTTTCCATTTGAAAACTAAAAAAACAGCAATATCCACATTAGGTTCTCCTTCAGATCTAATCCAAAGTTCTTGCCGACATAAATATGATTATATTGTCAACAAGTTTACTGAGATATTAATCTAGAGTTCTAGACTAAAGGTTGCATGAAATCTGTATTCAATCTACTAGAGGGAAAAATTTCAGGTTTATACTTTGTGAAACAGTATTCCTAGGCAATTTGATAAACCTTTCTTTTATGCATATTCCAAAATGAACACTCATTAGGTAAATGAACTATATAGATCAAATTCAGTGAATGAAAATCCTTGAGGATTAGGAGCCAATTTTTAGCATATTAAAAATATGCTAACTAATCAGTTTTTTCTATCAAATGTATTCAAATATATCTCTTAAATGTTCATTTCAAGTATCCCGAGGATTGTACAGAACATTATCATTTTTCCATAGCTATGTTAATGACTTGCATTAATTTATTTTAAAGTTGATACTGTTTTACTAGCTTGGAATTATGCAAGTTGATTCTTGAACCAAGATCTGTACCTATTGTAACCACTGGGGTCTCACAGAATGGCCAGCAATACCCCAAGTGGTCAAAGGCAAAATTACTAGACTGGGCACGCTAATTAGGATGGAGTCAGCCCTGCAGGAACTGAAATAAAGTAAAACCAAAACACAAAACTCTAGTGCACAGGTGTCAAACTCAAGGCCTGCAGTCCAAATCCGGCCCGCCTGGTCGTTTTATGCGGCCCGCGATCTGATACCCCAGTTTTACCTTGTGGCTGGCTCCCTCCTCCTCACAGCCATAATGTGCACAGAGCCACGTGCAGCGGCTCCTCGCGCGACCCACATCTCATCCAGAAGCGTTGCGACATAAAGGAGGCTTCTGGTGCAGGATGCATGAGGAGCCGCTGCACGTGGCTCTGTGCACATTACGGCTGTGAGGAGGAGAGAGCCGGCCACAAGATGACACTGGGGAGCATCGGACCACGGGCCGCATAAAATGGCCAGGTTTGAGCCGGCCAGGTTAGACACCCGCCGGAGGGAGAAAGGGAGACAACAAAGGTAGGGGGAATGGTTTTATTTTCAAGTTAGTGTTTGAATTGTCAATTTTGAGCATTTTAATCTGCTGTCTAGCTTTTGCACTGCTCAGGAAGAAATACATTTGTTTCTGTTTCTCTGGGGGTTGTACTGCATGCAGAATCTTGAATCTTAGGGTGTGGTTTTTTTAAATATATTAGTACTTTTAGTTTTTGGTCCTGTATTTGCATAGGGGTTATCTGTGTTCTGGTAGGAATGAATGTTGAGAAGCATACAGTGTGTTTTGTGTAGTTTAATTTTGTGGTTAACCATTACGTGTTAATAAGATTATATTGTATGTGTATATATGAAAAATGAATGGAAAAATGGTGTTATAATTAGTATTATTATGGGGCGGGGTCTGGCCCGCAACTTAGCCTATGTTTTGGATTTCAGCCCCTTAATGTGATTGAGTTTGACACCCCTGCTCTAGTGGCCAGAAAATTCTTATAAAGCTTTTAATAGTCAGAATGTGCCAGAGCAATAAATTCAAGTTCATCTAAAACAAAATACTAAGAAAAACTCCTGCACAGCTTTCAGGATTTTCCTGTTCCAAAACAAAACAAAAAACAACTTTACTTTGTCTTCCCAAAGAGTTCCTCTTATTTACAGGAGTCCTCTGCAACAGCCTGCCTAAAGCAGGTTCCAGGTAAGTCCAACTTTAAATACTTAATCATATCAAACATATAGGAGCCTCCAGCTGCTAGCAAGCACAGCTGGGGACAGGGAGTAAGTCACAAGTTTACCTTTAAACCTACATGAATTGCTATCAAAAATCCCTCCCAGGATGACAGCAAACTTCTCCCCAAAGTTAATGGCAAACTTCATCTTCCTTTCTGCTTAAGCTCTCAAGTGCAGAAAAAAAAAACAGAAGAAACCCCCCCCCCCCCCCCCCCACACACACACACACACACACACACACACACACACACACTTTTAATTCCAGGCACTAATTAGTGCCCAACCCACACACAACATCCAAACAGAAAAAAAACAGCCAGGGTTTTAAATGCAGTGTTCTTAACTCAGTTCAGTCAGCAAATACAAAACATCCAAATATTCTCTCTCAGGAAAACAGCACATTTGCAGCAAAAAAAAGAAACACAGTTCTTTAAAAAAAATAAATAAATAAATATCATGTCCCAAAACTAGCCAGCTCAAAACCAAATACTCACAGCAGTGCATTCAGGAATGCCTGATAGCCAAACCTATATCCATCAGTTCTGGCTCCTGAAACAGTTCTGGTGGAATCAGCATTTCCTGGATTTCCATTTGCTCCTTTTGGGCTGGAACTGAAACTTCAGTAGAGGAACCTGCCTCATCTACTTCCATAGGGTCTGGCTGATTACCCTGGCTTAGTCTGGGAAGCTGTTCCTCGGGGAGAGGCCTATTATCTCTTCCCTATCCTCTCTAACAACCTAGTCTACTCTGCAGGCTTTTCAGGAGTAGAGCCGCATCCTAATCTGCTTGATCTAACCTGTGGCTCTCTTGGGCTCCCCCTATGGCTGTTAGGGAGAATACCTGTGGTATCCTAGAAACAGGACTAGACTTAAAACCACCGGGAAGGCAGGCACGGAGCCTGACTGGTCAAACTATTAATGTTTATGAAACATTGTACATTTTCAAAATACAATAAAATAAAAACCCTGGTTCAATGATGATCTCCGATCCCAAAAGAGAGCTTTGAGACAAGCAGAGAGGAAATGGGTCAAACACCAAAAAGAACTACAAATCACACTGGAGAAAATTATCAAACACCTACAAAGCTGCCATTCTGGAAGCAAAGAAAGCACACACCTCTTACAGAAAGTTCCAAACCGTTCCAGATACCTGTTTACCTTGACTAACCACCTCTTCTCCGTCACTCACGGATACAATCATAATACCCCCACTAACCTAGACAGTGAAACTCTCTCTAATTTCTTCCAAACAAAAATTGTTAACATCCGAAGCAATCTTGACTCTGCTCCCAACAAGATTCCCCCCCCCCCCCCCCGGCTCATCCCTCTCACATGCCCAAGATCTTGTAGAACTCTTTCCAAACTTCACCCGATCATACACGCTGAGCTCCTAGAAATGCTACAAGAGCTCCGACCCTCCAATTCCATCCTTCACCCATGCCCATCCAACCTCCTTTTGTCCTCCAAAGATGCCTTTGCAGAATCAATCCTCCCCATCATCAACATCTCAATGTCAACTGGGAAAATTCCCCTCAACTGGAAATTGGCCATTATCAAACACACCCTCAAGAAACTCTCCCTCGACTCAAATGATCCAAGCAAATACCACCCCGTTTCCAACCTCCCCTTCATCTCCAAAGTACTGGAGAAGAGAGTGCCTCCACCAATTGCAACCTTTCATTGATCAACAAAAAGCTCTATCTCTACGCCAGTCAGGTTTCCAACCAGGCTTTAGTACAGAATCTGTCCTCCTTGACATCACTGACAACAGCTGGTAAATGCTGGATAAAGGAAATGATGCCTTACTATTCAAGAACTCAGCACTGCGATGGTTCACCTCCTTCCTGGATCAAAGAACACAATCTGTGCTACTAGGGACAGTTAAATCAAACCCCAAATCAATTAAATACGGAGTTCCCCAAGGTTCCTTGCTATCCCCTCTCCTCTTCAAGCTGTATATCAGGCCAGTCATTGACATTGCACACAAATACAACATTAAGATTCACTCCTATGCTGATGACCTTTAACTATTACTCCTCCTAGGTGATAATCGGCCAACTCACTAACCTCCTACACTGCCTCTCTGATATGAAAAACTGGATGACAGCCAATAAACTCCAGCTGAATGCCTCAAAGACTGAACTACTCTGGATCAGGAAAAAGAACACTACTTTCACCCATCCGACACTATCCTAGGAATCCACCCCCTTAACAGCAAAATACCAGGTACGAAGTCTTGGAATTATACTGGATGGTTACCTGTCCCTCTCCGCCCATGTCTTGCAGGTAGTTTCTACATCTTTTTACTACCTACACCAACTGCGAAGGATCAAACCCTACCTTCCAGAAACAGACTTAGCCCAACTGCTATATGCCTATGTACTCTCTAGACTAGACTACTGCAACTCCCTATTCAATGGCATCGCTGCAAGAGATCTAAAACACCTCCAAAAAGTCCAGAACTCAGCAATTTGACTCCTATACAACCTCAGCTACCATGACCCCATTACTCCAGCGCTTTATGCAGCTCACTGGTTACGTCAAAAAGCGATGCATCTTCAAAGCCCTGGTCATAACACACAAGAGATTCTACCAAAAAACCCCAGCCTACATAGCATCCATGCTACGCCTATATACCCCTAACCGCCCCTTCCACTCCAAAGTAGAACAAAGACTCAGCATTCCCACAGGGAGATCCCTCCAAATGAATACGGCGTACAAAAGATCCTACAGCCATTTCCTACCTCAGCTATGGAACCGACTACCCACACAGATCAGGTCACTAGACTCACTAATGACCTTCCGCAGAGCAGTAAAAACCTTCCTCTTCTGCCAATCGAGCCATTAAAAACTGCCTCCTCAATATACTTCTCCTAGTACTCTTCGCTATGACCAGTCTGGTCTCTAGAATAAGCTCTGTTATTGTCTACTGTAACCTATTTGTTGTCATGACTAGTTTGTTTTCAAATGATTGTGAATGTCTACTTATAACCCATTCTGAGCTTCTGGGAGAACGGGATAGAAATCGAAATAAATAAATAATTTCCTGAGAACTTTTAATTCATATGTCACTGCACTGACATACTATAATTACAAATATATTTAACAAAATGTTTACTTTACTGGTTGTAGGTTGTACAATTAAAACTCACTGTAAGTAGTTTATTTCCCTATCAGATGTGTTTCAAGATTTATTTCATTGTTCAGCAAAACAACTGAAAATGCATACTATATAATGCTGAGAAAACATTTGTAATTCTCAAGTATAACAAGAATTACATGTTTTTCCCATGATACCCATTATAAGGAAGTGGCTAAGAACATTCTGGTCTTTTTTAAGACACAGCCTCCTTGAGTCACCTTGACAGAGCTAAGCAAGGAAGTCAAGTCTGGAAGGCAAGGCACAGATCAGAAGGATAAATGCTTAGAGCTGAGGGAAATCAGGGATCCTTCCCATTCCATCCCCCAGAAGCTGAGGGAAGCCTCCAAGACCTTGCTGATGATAATAGTTGAGGGACTCTTAAGCATGTGTAGTTTATAAGGCAAGCCCACTTCTCTGTTATGTGTTTGTATTACTGTTTAGAATAAATGGTTTTTGTCTGAAAGCCTATAAGAGGCCCAAGGCTAGAGTACTTACTCAAAATACCACATATTATGACAGAGGTGGGATTAGCATTTCCAGAATCATGACTTGAAAATGTTGGCACAGGCTGGGTGGTAAAAGAGCTATGGAAGTGGCTTTTTGAAATGAAAAACAAGTATAAAGAAGACTTGGTTGACATGAGTCAATTAACCAAGCAACTGAAGCAGCAGAAACATTTGGTAGGAAAGCTAAGCATGGAGGAAGGGCAGCAGCTCAGATAGGAACACCTAGAACTTCTAAGGAGAAGAGAATATCTGAAAGTAAGATGTTTTTCAAGGATGATGATGTGGAGGAACTAAAAGAAATCTCAGTGAATCTGAAAGATGTAATAAGCCAAATCAACAAGTTAAAAAGTGATAAATCACCTGGACCGGATGGTATACATCCCAGGGTACTTAAAGAACTCAAACAGGTTAATCATCCCTTTTTGTCTACGTGTTTGTCTACGTGTTCCACAATTTTATTTTTGTATAATTGTTTCCACCATTTTGCCTGACACTGAAGTCAGGCTTACCAGTCTGTAATTTCCCAGACCTCCCAGCCTTCAAATATTCCATGCACTATAACATACAACCAGCTCTCTGTTTTGTGTTTGCTTTATTATTCTGAATAAAGAGTTTGCTCTTAAAGTTTCCTCTATTTATTTATAGGTCTTCAAAAGGCCCAGGGCTAAAGTACTTGCCCTTTTAATAATACCTTCATTTAATTGACATCAGGGTTTTCTTATGCAATAAAAGATGTATAAGATAAATAATTCAGGATCTTGTTTACCAAGGTGCCCTAAGGTTTTGTACCAAATACTGCCTAACAGCTAAATTAACAGTAGTTTGATTCAAAACATCTGTGTTAACTCTTGAAGTCATGTCCAGCACTTTGGGGAAGACGGACATGGAGCTGATGCAGAGAAACAATTCAGCAAACAGTGCATGATAAAAATTAATACAACAGTCTATTAAACAACTAACTTGATTTAGTAAATAGACTCCAATATGATTTTGAGACACAAAAATGTAACAACTAGTTCAGAATCAATTTAGAACAGTGTTTCTCACCTCGTTCCTGGAGTACCCCCTTGCCAGTCAGGTTTTCAGGATACCCACAATGAATATGCATGAAATACATTTGCATATAATATAGACAGTGTATGCAAATCAAGTGCATGCAAATTCAATGTGGATATCCTGAAAACCTGACTGGCAAGGGGGTACTCCAGGACCGAGTTGAGAAACACTGGTTTAGAATACTATGTGAATCCCTAGTTTTCTTAGAATAGGATATTGCCTAAGTAGAATCCGGTGCTTAAATAATTGGATAAGAAGTAAACCATCCTGCAGAGTTAATCTGCATGACTATGTTTAGTCATTCTGGACATGATTCTATAAACGGTGCCTTTCGGTGCCTAACTTGTAAGCACTGGTCTACGTGGTTGTCAATTAACCACGCAGCACCAATTTTTATGTTATAGGCACATCTGCTCATCCAAGGAAGAATTTAAACATCAAGCACCTATTTAAACTGCTAGATTGTTACAACTTGGATAACCACTTGAGGTGGATAAGCAAGCTAACAAGAGGACATTACATGCCAACTGGAATCTTTCACTTTTGGCACAGAACAGCAAAAGTATAAATTCGTCCACCACATGTGTTTTGGAATTTGATGCTGGAGTACATCGATTGAGTCACATCATAAGAAAACACTGGAGTGTGGTGTCAGTCATGCCAGCCTTTTTGGAACAAAGACAGAGGATTGTCTGTAGGAGAAGACCGAACCTTAAGGAGATCTTGAGCCCTGCAATGTTGCATCATCTCCAACAGACATCCAGTGAAGAAACCATTGGTCATCAGCCACATGGAACATGCAAGAATTGTGACATTATGTTAACAATTACTGAATTTGTAAACCTACATGATGGAAAATTATATCGACTCCGTTATCAGACAACTTACAACACTGATTTTGTGGTTTATTGTCTGGTATGCCCATGTGGGAAGTTTTACATTGGACATACATCTAGAAAGTTGGAATTGAGGGTAAATGCTGTGCTGTGGATAGAGGGATTGTACAACCTCCAAAGTGCAGCACACCTATGGTGTTTTGTAGCAGATCATGTTCCACCCAATATTCGGGTTGGAAGCTGCTACTACAAAAAAGAGAACAAAGTTAGATTTTTAAATTAAACACTATTCATCCCAATGGCCTTAATACATCCATTGATTGGTACTATTTTTATTAACTGTGTAGGTCTTTCTCCTGCCATGGATTGGTTGGAGATGGAGTTAAGAATGCTGAAGCACCATATTGAGTTACTGAGTATGGAAGAAGGATGCTGTCTTTCTATAGCCAGTTCACATGACCTTTTTGTTGGCATATATCGCCTGTGGCAAGCATCCACCAGTTTCTCTTAAGGCACACTGAACCAGGAGTGTCACATCTTCATGGGTGGAGTCTCTGGTATTTCTTCCCAAAGAGATTTGTAGAGCTGCTAATTGGTCTAATCTTCATACTTTTACAAGGTTTTAGAGTGGGCTCAAGAGGACGCTGCTTTTGGGTCCTCAGTCTTGTGGGCAGGCTCTTCTGTCCCACCCTGGTACATTGCCTAATGTACAGACTCCTGTGTAGATGTAACAGAATGAAAGATTAGGTTCATACCTGGATAATCTTTCTGTTAATCTCCCAGGAGTCTGTACAGCCCGTCCTTGATACTTCTGATTCATCTGCTTTCTGCCTCAAATGTTTCTAGATTCCAGAACTAGAATTATTCTTGTCAATCAGATGGCTAAGCATAAAGAAATCCTGTATAAGTGACTTGTTGAGCTTCTATCTCCTTTGATGTTAGTGTTTATTGCATACAGCAAGTTGGTTCACTATTGCTGCTATGTTATAAATGCTTGTTAATAATTGGTCTTCTTTTTATAAGTTGAAAAGCAGTACAGATATGTATGATGTTTGCAGGGAAGTTCCCCGTAGCCCCCTTCTTTATATTCTATTCCAGTGGAGATCGATTGCTTTGGAATGAACTGAATGGGGCACTACACCCCAATGGGAATGAGAAAGGTAAAGTTGTGAGTGACACTTCTGCAAGGCCAGTTCGCAACTTGGGATTGATCACCTAACTTATGGACTCCTGTGAAGATTGACAAAAAGAAGATTATCCAGGTAAGAACCTAATTTTTCATTGTTTCCCCTCTTTGTGATCTTCACCTGAATTCCTCCTGGCTTTCTGCATTTCACTACATAGGGCCAAAACTCTGGAATGATCTCCCACTGTCCATCAGAAATTTACCTTCCCTCCCTGGATATAAAAAGACACTTAATACACACCTGTTTTTGCATGCATTTGGTCAAATATCCACTATCCACTTCAAAGCCTTGTTTTGTTCCTATGTCTGTGCTGTTTTTACATTTGTGAATTGTTAGTTGGAAAATGTGTATTCTTCTATTTTAAGTTTGTAAGCTGCTAAAGCCTAAATAGGTCATTTGGCAATATATCAAGTGACAATAAAGATTCCTACATTGTTCTTCATCAGCCATTGCTATGTAAAAGCTGTGAAGCTGGGTTTTAAAATAGTTTGGGACAACCTCATAAAAGTAAAGTATTATTAACCACAAAGATAACAGTATGAGGAAATCCATTGCTTATTCCGAGTACTTGTATTCTGCTTTTTGGGAATCCTGTCAGATATTTGTGCACTGGATTGACAAATATTGGAAACAGACTATTGTATTTGATGAATCTTTTTGTTCTGATCAGGAAAACTGTTATTATCATCTTTTGTGGTAAAATAAAGACCATGCTATAGAAGTTAGACTCTTTTTTTTTTTTTTTTTTTTTTTTGAGCTCTGAATATTGATGTAATTAAAAGATTCTTTTATGCTTTGATAATGCTTTGAATTCTTTGAACTCATACAGTTTGATTCATTCTCACAGATTATGCTACCATTAAGCATGCGGGGGCATGCAGGATTTTTTTTTTTCAATCAGGAAAAAAAAAAAGACACTTTTTTTTCAATCAGGCAAAAAAAGATACTTTTTTTCAAAGCTTGGAGAAACTCAACATTTTCAGTTATAATAATAAAATTCAGTTGTAATAATAAAATTCTACAAAGAACTATCAGCAGAGGATATGGCCTTCTTAGCACCACAGTGTACTTTTTCTTGTTTCCTGAGGGGATGAGGGCAGGACTTCCTTTTAAGGCTCAAGTCAGGTAAAGCAAAGGCAGTCGCCTCTCTGTGTCTTCAGTTTGTCCACTCACTTCTGAAAAGGACCCTCACCACAGGAGTTTTAGTTAAAACTAAAAGATCTGATAGTCAGCTGGCAGAGATCAGTGTTGGGCTGACTTCTGCCAGCATTATCCCAGGAAATTCAATGCCAGGCCATCCAGGTATAGAGAGCCGGGGAAAACAATAGCTGATGAAATGTTATATTCAGCACTTAAATGACTATGGGATACCATATAAAAATAAGACTGAGTTTTATTTGGTGCTATGTATTTAGTTAACTTTTATGAGGTTGTTAAGTACTGATATCAGCATTTAAATAGCCAATTACTGACTCCATCCCTGAAACACCCTCAAAATGGCTGGCTTCACCCATTGGGTGCTAACCAAACATTTTCAGTGGCATATCCAGTTAAGTGCTGCTGAATCTGCTTGGTTAACCTCAGACAGGCACTGGAAACACTATGAGGCTCATAATCATAAATCTAAAACATCCAAAAACCCACCTAAGTCAGCATTTGGACGTTCTAATTGTCAGGACATCCAAGTGCCGCTAAAACCCTTGTCCTGGACATCTAGCAAGACATTTCGCTCGCTGTGCGCCCAAAGTTCCAGCACCCACATAACCTTAGGTTCCTCCCCAGTGCTGCCACCACTGCCACCCCTAACCCGCCCACATTTTGGTTGGGCAGTTTGGGGTGATAGTGCGGCACTGTCCTGTTAAGTACCACTTAATATATCCATTTAGGCGGCGGAAAGTGATTTAAGTGGGCAGGACAGGTTCCTGCTCACTTAAATCGCTTTGACTATCGGGCTTTTTCTTCCTAAAAGCCTCAAGCTTATCAAAATTTTCTTTAGCACACTTTATATGATGATTGCTGTAATAAGCTCATAGATAAGATTTCCTTCTGACAATTCTCCTATGTGGATCATTATTCTCTATAAGAAGGGTTATCAGATTTCATCTAGACACATGGCCTCGCCTCAGCCCCGCCCAGTTCCACCAAGCCCTGTCATGTTCTGCCCGTCTCACCATGTTCCACCCCAGCCCCACCTCTAAACCTCTTCTCAAGCCTCCGTGCATGCGCAGGTTTGACATGATGATGTCACACACATGCACGCATGTATGTGACGTGACCACATTGTACCTGCACATGCATAGATGCCCTACAGATGCAGCCTAGAGAAAGAGAGGTGCCCAACCCACAAGGGAGGAGGGAGGGGTAAAGGAGAGAGCCATCAAATTATGAGGGAGAGGAAGGAAGAAGGAAGATGAGTGAAGGGAAAGGAGAGAGAGAGATGCCAGCCCATGGGTGAGGGAGGGAAGGGGAGCAGAGGAGAGAGATGGAAAACCACAGGGAGAGGGAGATGGATGGGAAGGAGACAGACACTAGGCTATGGGGTGGGGTGGGGTGGGGTGGGGTTGGGAGGGAAAAAGGAAAGCAGAGGAGAGAGATGCCAGAGCATGGGGGAGGGGGTGATGAAGAAGGAAGAGAGAGATAGAAGGGAAGGAGACAGATGCCAGTCAGTGGTGTACTAACAGTAGACGAAGACCATGCACCATTTTAGTAGCCTTCCTCCGGACCGACTCCAACCTTTTTATATCTTTTAAAGGTGCCGCCTCCAGAATTGTACACAATATTATAAATAAGGTCTCACCAAAGTCTTATAGAGGGACATCAATACCCCCTTTTTCCTACTGGCCATATCTCTTCCTATGCACCCTAGCATCCTTATAGCTTTCGCTGTCACCTTTTCAATCAGTTTGGCCACCTTAAGATCATCACATATAAACACACCCAAGTCCCACTCTTCTGTCATGCACGTAGGTTCTTCACCTAAACTGTACCGTTCCTTCGTTTTTTGCCACCCAAATGCATGGCCTTGCATTTCTTAGCATTAAATTTTAGCTGCCAAATTTCAGACCATTCTTCAAGCTTCGCCAGGTCTTTCTTCAAGTTATTCACACCATCCTGGGTGTCTACTCTATTGCAGATTTCGGTATCATCCGGAAAGAGGCAAATTTACCTGACAGCCCTTCAGAAATAACAATTATAAAAATATTTAAAAGAATAGGCCCAAGAACAGAACTTTGAGGCACACCATTGGTAACATCCCTTTCCTCAGAGTGATCTCCATTGATCACTACCCTCTGTTGCTTCAACTCAACCATTTCTTGACCTAGTCCATCACTTTAGGACCCATCCCGAGGGTGCTCAGTTTATTTATTAGACGTCTGTGTGGAACATTGTCAAAGGCTTTGCTAAAATCTAAATGCACATCTAGAGCACTCTCTCTATCCACAATTGAGACTGACTGGGCTACTTTACCTTATTTTAGTAAGAATATGGGTTCCTTTTACAAAGCGGTGCTACCAATTAGCATGCACTGAATGCGAAGAAGCCAATGGGAACTCAATAGATTTCACATTTAGCACCTCATTAATCGGTAGCACCATTTTGTAAAAGGAGCCCTATATCTTACTTGTCCTCAATCAGTTTTATAACTAAATACAAAATAGGAACTATCTCTATGCTACTTCCTCTTGTTACTTGTGTACAGCCCCAGAAATGCTACTTTTGAAGCGATTCCCTAACCTAGTGTGCTAAAGCCCTTCCGTTTCTTCCCTCCCTTTTAATATTTTATTTTTTCATTGTATTTAAGCTCTTACCATTTCCCATTTTTCTCTCTTATTCCAGTAAGTCTATTTGTTTTGTCGTCCCCCAGTTTTTACTTTGAAATTTATATTTTAATTATATTTTGATATTTGTAAACCGTTTAGGTATGTTTTTGATAAACGGTATATCAAAGATTAAATAAACTTGGAAACTTAGGGCTCCTTTTATTAAGCCACGCTAGCGGCTTAACGCACGTTAAACCGCCGGCCGCACTAGTCGCTACCGCCTCCTCTTGAGCAGGCAGTAGTTTTTAGTCAGCGCAGGGGTTAGCGCGTGATGAAAAGTCGCATACGTTAACCCCCGCTAGCGCGGCTTGATAAAAGGAGCCCTTAGACCAGTACCTTTTGTTTAAACCATAGTTAGCTAATATAGGGCTCCTTTTCTGAAGCAGCAGTAGGGCATTTTATAGCAGGCCGACAAAGTAAATGCTCCGATGCGCATTCAGTTTCTGTGAGCGTCGAAGCATTTACTCTGTCAGCCCGCAATAAACACTCTATCACTGTTTGATAAAAGGAGCCCATAGTTAAGAACTGTTTCTTTTTCCTTCAGTTCTGCACTGTTCTACCATATCTTGAAAAACCATCTCAGGCGACCATTCATTATGCTTTATCACCTGGTTAAACTATTGTAATGCCACCTCTTCTGGGTTGCCAGCTTCAAATTGTCCAGATTACAGCAGCAAGAATTCTTTTCCTGGCTGAGCACATTGACTGTGTTACACCTTTATTTATTTAACATCATTGGTCATCCATCCCTTATCGTATTCAGTTTAAGATTTTTGACTCTCACTCACAGTCCTGGAGGTTGGCATACACTCCTATCTTGCATTTTGTTTTGCCCCTTATGAACCTCCAAGACTCTTGGGATCACTTATTGATCATCGATTACAAATTTCCTTCAGTGCGAGATGCTAGACTAGATACCAATAAAAACTGCGCTTTCTGTTGTGTTTCTCCCTCTCTGAAACGCTCTTCCTGTTGATATGTGATTAGCAGTGGCATACACAGCATGCCAGCTATCCAATGAGATGCACCCTCTCCTCCAATCAGAGTAACTCCCCTCCTCCAGGCAGCGGGGTTAAGGTAGAGCAGTCACGGGGCCACAGCCCCCCTCAACAGGAAGTTGAAAGAGGGGGCGGGGCCACACACATGTGGAACATTGCTCCGTGACCACTCCAGAATCTCCACTCCCTATTCCCAGGGGAATACTCCCTGCTCCCTGTTCATACTTACTATGCTAGAGATGATTAGAATTATGAAACCCATAATGTAGAACAATCCTGAAGACCTTCCTATTCTCCAAGGTTTTTGGAGATCATTGAACTATAAATGGCACAGCTTCATGTGTATATTGACTCCACCCTACAGCAATCCTACCTGTGCTTACTTTTTCTCCCTTCATCTTGTCTGTTTTCTGGTATGAATGTGTTTTTAATTGGAATTCCTTTCCTATTTATTTGATCATTTTTTTAATGTACACCTCAGGAATGTTCTCGCGAAAGGTGGTATATTAAGAGAAATAGACCATAATCATAAGAATAACCACCATGTTTTGATGGCATGAACTTTCTCATTAGGCACAGCATGCAAATATGCATATGCATTGTAGTATTCTATACAGGCAGTCCCCGGGTTAAGAACGAGTTGCGTTTTTAATGGCTGTTCTTAAATTCGATTTGTATGTAACTCAGAACTTGTAGATTTTATGATTCTTGCTGTTTACCTCTGCTCCCAGCTGACAAAAGGGCCAACTGTAACTAACAGTGTC
Organism: Geotrypetes seraphini; assembly: GCF_902459505.1. NCBI lineage: Eukaryota > Metazoa > Chordata > Amphibia > Gymnophiona > Dermophiidae > Geotrypetes > Geotrypetes seraphini. The sequence goes on along the minus strand of NC_047086.1, from coordinate 306,555,759 downwards.
CCTCTAAGGTACAGCATGCACAACCATACATTGCTCTTAATTTGGCCATGAATCTCCTGCAGAAGAAGTGTAGGAGTTCACTGCTCAGTGAAATCAAATGAAGCCACGACTGCATTCTTAAGTACAAGTCGTACTTAAGTCAGGTGTCTGTAACTCAGGGACTGTAATTTATATCAGTGTTTTCCAACCCTGAGCCAGTCAGGTTTTCGGGATAGCCCTAATGAATATGCATGAAAGAGATTTGCATATAATGAAGATGATTGGAATGCAAATCTGCCCCATGCATATTCGTTAGGGCTATCCCAAAAACCCGACTGGATAGTGGTCCTCCAGGACAGGGTTCGGGACCACCGATTTACATGTATTCTGGTTAATATCTAGGTGTGAGCATTTATACTAGGGTTACCATATGGCTCCAGAAATGGACACCTGGGTTTTACTTCCATTGCTTTGAATGGAAGTAAAACCTGGATGTCTCAATCCGTCCTCCTTTTTCTGGAGCCATATGGTAACCCTAATTTATACCAGCCACAGGGCTAGTGTAAATGATCATTCTTTAAATGTAGGCATATTTTCAGCAATTTGTGCTAGTATTTTGTAAAGAAAAGTAGGCACTTACTTTGACTTTTAGACCTGCATTCCTTAATAAAATCAATAGGGACATTCAGAACTACAAGTGCATGTAGGCCTCGGGGGTGAAACCAGGCATGGACCTATTGGCCCGAAAATCTAACCTCAGCTGGCAATCCTCAAACTTCCACAAGTAACAGAAGTATCTGATAGTGTCATAAACCTTTCCAAATCTGAATTCTATTGCACATTTCTGAAAGCAGGAATTTGTGTTTGTGCTAACCAGCTGATCCATGAAATGATTTTTCCAGCTCTTACGCCTTTGTGCACTCAAGCTGAAAATATTCTGAAGAGAGCAGTGGCTGTAGCTGACATTACATGATGACAGGCTCTATGTTAGCTGGCCTTCAGGTAGATTTGGTCAGTGCCCTAGGGGGAACACTCGCTTTTTTAGAAGGCTGACAGTAAAGTCAAGGGAATTTTAGTATGGTTCATTTCATTTGTTTTAGAGATGCTCTATGGTTCCTTTTTAATGAATCTTTGTCATCAAAGTCTGAGTGGTAATTTGTTTGCCATGATTTGGCTTCCATTGCATCAAAGTTTGCCAACATTGAATTACTGTCTTCATTGAAATAACCATGTGCGGCTTAGAGCCATATATTGACTATCATGCTTTGACTTCTATTTTAACTTATTAGGGATCAAACACAATAGTCAAATATGACTCTGAATGGCGTGTGGGTTATAAGTTACATATATGATTTTATATTTAGGGTGTTTTCTTGTTGAGATGCTAATAGAACAAAGTAATTATTTGTTTTAGGTGTACAGCATGCTTTATTCATTAATTGTCAGTGCTTAAAACTAATCAGAAAATCAATACAAATTTTATTTAGCAAAACAAACTTTTCTCAGAACAATTTAAATGTCAATTCAGGCACTGAGGTGATAGCTCCCTCCCTTCTCATCCTAATTCTCACCTTTCTCCTTTTCCTGTTATGCTGTATAAACCCACACACCAAATAGGGTTTTTGATTAGATTCCATTGTGCATATTATTTGGAAGGGAAAAACAAGGGACGGGTTAGATCAAATTTTGCTTATCTTGAAAAGAGAACACTTAAGTAAATTTTAAGGGGGGTTGATTAGCAGAGGGGCAAATTTTTAAAAGAGAAAAATGTCCAAAAAGTAGTGCCAATGGAAGTTTTTCTTGCCAAATCTTTGTAATTTGCTATTTTCAAAACCTATTTCTAGACAGATATCTGTACTATTGATCAGTAGTTCATCTAAATCTCAAGGGGGCATGTATGAGAGGTGGTGTGGAAGGGACTAGGGCGGGCTTATGACGTGGACATTTTCCTGCCATAATCAAACATTTTAAGAATATGTTCAGGGCACAATTTGGATGTTATGGGGCTAGATCAAGGGTAGGCAATTCCGGTCCTCAAGGCAGGTCAGGTTTCCAGAATATCCACAGTGAATATTCATGAGATAGAATGGTATGTGCTCCTTCCTTGGTACGTATATCTATCTCATGCATTCACTGTGGATATCCTGAAAACCTGACCTGCCTGGGGCTCTTTTTTTTTTTTATTATTTATTTATTTGATTATTCATTACAATATCTTAGTAACAAACATTCATGCATGAATACAAAAGAATGCAAATACAAATTCCATACAAGGAATTACAAAATAACATTAAGAAATCAGTCAACCATATCCTAGTCCACATTATCGCTGATCGCCAGTGTTTTAATCTATAAACATCAAATCAAATCTATCTATCCACATTCTAAGAACAGGCAAATGGCCTTTATATATTTTTTACACATTAACCTCCAAAAGTAAAATTAGTATTTGAAATTAAACTTTCAACAAAGGTTTTCCTTTAATAAAATCTTCCAACTGGGCTGGATCAAAAAACACATATTTATCACTTTCATACGAAATCAGGCATTTGCATGGAAATTTCAAAAAGAAAGTGGCTCCAACTGCCAAAACCTGCTGCGATGGCCATCTTGGATTTTCAATCCCGATTTTAGAAGTCTGTTTTTGTTCAGAAACCTCTCAATTTGTTTAAAATTAATAGATATGGACTCCTCGTGTATTTTTTACCCCTGATTCAGCCCATATTTATGCTGAATGGTCACCTGAGGAGTGTTCTTGTTGCTTGTGCCATGGAGCAAATCAGGGGCAGGCTGACTGAGAGCAGCCCCCCTCTGGCCCTTCAAAGCCATTGGAGTTGCAGGTGGCTCAGTTTTGGGGGGAAAGCCCCTTCCCTGGAGTCATCCAACAGTGACTTGGAGTTGTCTGCAAAGTGACAATGCACAGGAATATCTGGGGCCACACAGAGGCAGGGAGAGTCATTGGAGGTTGGCACATGTTCATCCTCGCTGGACTTTACCCCTGAATTCATTCAACCCATGTTCAAGGGTTATCAGGGCCCATCCTTCCCCTCTTAGGGCCCACAGGTTGGCTCACCTGGGTTTTGTTCCATCACAGTGTGGTTCCTCTCAGATTCAAGAGCAGGAGGTACAATCAGAGAGGGACTTAGATAGCTGGGTGTGTGGGTTGTTGCCCTTACTCCCACATGAGAACTCTTCGTTCTTAAAGGATACAGGGTCCCAGGTAGGTTTTCAGGAGCCTGAGTCCCTGATGCCACTGGACTAGGGGGAAGATCCAGCAATGTTGTTGTTGAATAAGCAATGGTTTTGCTGGAGGTCATAACTGAGGCTTTGCGGGTTCTGAAGTTAGATCCCCCTCAGACCTCTTCTGCTCAGCGTGCAGTGATGAGCAGTACTAAGCCACAGTTAATTTCTTAACTTTGCATCCAGAGGTCACTGGGATGCTCTGATAGGTCCCCTGCGGGTAGCACAAACCATGACAAAGTGGTATCCACTAGCTCTGGATTTTCAGGATCTCTTTGTCCTGCTTAAAGTTGGTTCCTTGGTAGCAGATTACCAGATGGTCATATCTGCTTATTGAAGGCGGGGTAGTTTTTAAGGATGTGCCTATCTTACTGGGGGTTATCTTCGATGAGAAACTTTCTTTTCACGATCAAATTAGTTCTGTGGTTAGGAAATGTTTTTACCGACGTCGTATGATTCGTTCACTCGCCAATTTGCTCGACCATTCTTCTTTGAACACTCTTATTCATTCATTAGTCATCACATGTCTGGACTATAGCAACGCTCTATACCAGGGGTGTCAAAATCCCTCCTGAAGGGCCACAATCCAGTCGGGTTTTCAGGATTTCCCCAATGAATATGCATGAGATCTATTTGCATGCACTGCTTTCATTGTATGCTAATAGATCTCATGCATAGTCATTGAGGAAATCCTGAAAACCCGACTGGATTGCAGCCTTCGAGGAGGGACTTTGACACCCCTGCTTTATACAAAAGTATTACCAAGAAAGAAATTAGGCACTTACAAATTGTCCAAAATATTGCAATAAAAATCATCTTCAACACTAGAAAATTTGATCATGCCACCCCACCCCATCGAACTCCGAATCACCCATAAGATTATGTTGTTGACATTTAAAACTATAATCGCAGGTCCGCCCAAAATTATAAACAGACTCTTGATCCCGCACGCCTCACAGCGTTCCCTCCGTTCTAATCAAAATCTGCTTTCAATTCCCTCGTTAAAGCATATCAATACCATGAGAACCAATATCTTTTCAATTACGGCTCCCTCACTATGGAATTCAGCTCCTAGCTATTTAAGAGAGATTACATCACTAGATAAATTTAAATCCAGTTTAAAAACATTTCTTTTCATGGATGCTTTTGAGGTTTGACCGTCCTTTTAAGGATGTTTTAATTTCATGTTAGCTCGGCCATATTGGCCTTTTTATTGCGTTTCCCCCTCTTGCATTTTTCCCATTAATTGTTCCTTTCTATCCAATCATTGTAGTTTCCCCCCATCTCCTCTCATTCCAGCATATCCAGTATATTCGTTTGTCTTCGTTCCATGGCCACTGTACTATATTTTTATTGTTTTAATTTCTGTAAAACCGCTTTGAATTCTGATAAGATAGTATATCAAAATTTTAATAAACTTGGAGAGCATACAGAGGGCCAGAGCCAGGGCAGTTATCCCACTCACACAAATATCTCCAGCATTTAGATGTGAGCATTTGCTTCAGTTCGATGGCTTGTATGAGAAGTTGCACCTAAAGCAATAGGTGCATATACTATATCTGATTAAGGGGCCCTTTTATAAAGCTACGCTAAAAAGTCGCCTGTGCTATGATTGGCGCATAGATTTTGCAAATGCCAAGGCCACTTCTAGCATAGCTGTAAAATAGCTATACTTTCCATTTGTGCAATAACGGCCATGAACTAATCTTCCCGTTAGCACATAGCCATTAGGGCATGAGCCCTTAACTACACCTATTTTGTAGGCATTAAGGGCCTGATTCTATAAACAGTATGTAAGTGCACCTAATTTGTAGGTGCCAGTAGGCACAGTTGTCAAATCAACCGCTAGACGCCACTTATAAAATCATGCCTAGTGGTACCTGGCCTAATATACCGGCACCTACCTCTAGGACACCTAGTTGTGCGTAAGTCAACCACGCCTATTCTCCCCCCCTTAACCACACCTGCTTTTCAGGTAGGCATCATTAGGCGTCACAAGGCGCCTCAACTCAGCTGTCGCTAGGCACTCTACTGATATCCACACGCAACATAAATTGATCAATAAAATAACGGGGTCCTTTTACTAAGGCGCGCTAGCCATTTTAGCATGTGCTGAATATGAGCATGCGCTAAACACTAACGTGTCCATAGACTATAATAGATGCGTTAGCGTATAGTGTGCGCTAAAATGGCTAATGCACCTTAATAAAAGGACCCCAATGTGTTTTTTAAACCAGTTTTTAATGGCCCGGTCAAAGGGATCACACTCCCAATATAAACTCAATTATACATAATTCAGTGTGAAGAAAATAATATATCAGTACATTTCTTGCTGTAGAAATAACCCATCAATTACCACGCCATTTAAACCAATCATAAACAATTAAATTGAATGTGGAACTAATCCCTCCCCCCCCCTTTTACAAAATCGTGGTAGCGTTTGTAGCGCTGGTCTTGGCGGTAACAGCTCTGACTCATAGAATTCTTATGAGTGGCCGGCGCTAAAAACGCTAGCGCAGTTTTGTAAAAAAAAAGGGGGGGGGTAAGTTAGGCATCGCTAGGCATCCATGATCAGGGTGCCTAGTGTCGCCTAAGCTAGGTGCACTTTCTAAAATCAGGCCCTAAGGGCTCACGCACAAACCATGCATTAATCAGTTAGCACACGGGGATGTAACTGTGCTAATCGATTAGCGCTGGGCATACCTATTCTCCACTGCCAAACACGCCCCCTGTATTTAAAAAGATTATTTTTAGCGCGTGGGAAGTGTAAATAGATGCCAATACTACCACTGAACACCTGAACTCGCCCCGCAGTAGCGGATTTTAACCTACGGTAAACACGCGTTAGTGTTTACCACAGCTTTGTAATAGGACCCCAAAGTTAGTATTCTCTAAAAGAAAACAGGCGCCTATCATGTGCCCTGTACTAGAATTGCACTGTTGGAGGGTCTTTTACAAAAACGAGCTGCTTTCGCACTTAGCACGCCTTAACAGCAAAGTCTGTGGCCCTCTTTTACTAAGGTGTGCTAAGCGTTTTAGCGCTTGCTTAGTGTGCGCTAAATCAACACATGCGCTAACCGCTAACGCGTCCATAGGATAACATGCATGCGTTAGCGTGTTTAGCACGTGTTTAGCGCACGCTAATATTTACCACGCGCTTAAAAAAAATAGTGCACCTTAGTAAAAGAGGGGGTATGTGTTAGATGCAAAGTCAGTGTGGCAATTGGCAGTGTGCCCCGCTTGCCCTCTGCAATTACTGCACTAGTGACCATAAACCTGATTGCAGTTAGCGCAGATGCACTTAGCGCTAAGTTAGCCTGTGCTAACTGCAAAAGGGGGAAAGGCGCTGGGACTTGTATGCTGCCTTTTTGCAGTTTTACAACCTCATTCAATGTGGTTTTGCATATTTATTTATTTAAAACATTTATATCTTATATATCCCAAAAACTATACGGGTTACAAAACAACGTTCATAAAAAGTTTACAAAAACATGATATACTTTAAATTACTTAATGCAATCAGGGCTCCTTTTACTAAGCTGTGATAGCGTTTTTAGCGCACGCAGAATTCCCGCGTGCGCTAAACTCGCGCTACGTGGTTAGAACTAATGCCAGCTCAATGCTTGTATTAGCATCTAGTGCGCACGGCAATGTAAAACCACTATCGCAGCTTAGAAAAAGGAGCCCTCAGTCTTCCATAATTCAAAAAACTAAAATTAATAAAACAGTTGTATTTCACTAACCCTAAAAAGCCTTCTGAAACAAGTAGGCCTTCAAACTCTTGCGAAAAGATAAAAAGGTGGAGATCTGACAAACAGTGTCTGAGAGAGTATTCCATAATTGGGGTCTACCACTTACATGTACTTCAAGTATTTTCCCTAGGGTTACCAGATGTCCGGGGAAATTTTTACAATACTGTTTGGGTGCCCAAACCCAGCAATTTGTCCAGGTTATGGAAGTCCTGAGCTCAAAGGCTGCTTCTGGAAACCTTTGCATATGCGTGGCCGTCCCCGAGTTGATGTCATACATAAGCGTGCATGTGTGTGACATCATTGCGTCGATGTCCGCACATGCACGAAGGCTTACAAATGCAGCCTTCGAGCTCAGGGAGGTTGGTGTGGAGGCGGGGCTGGGGGAGGAATGGGCAGAGCGGGAATCAAACAGGGCGGGGCCAGGCATCCTCTTTTTTCAAAAAGGAAACCTGGCAATCCTAATCTGTCTTGATGAGCTCACAATCTGTCTAATGTACCTGGGGCAGTGGAAGAGTAAGCGACTTGCCCAGGGTCACAAGGATTGAACCCACAACCTCAGGTTGCTGAGGTTGTAGCTCTAACCACTACGCCACACTCTCCTCGAGTTGTGTTTAAAGTGTTGTGCACTTGCTGTACAATGAAGACCATGCATGTTCACTACCCATGACACAGCTAGATCCTGCTTCCTAGCAACATGAAGTTAACACGTGAGTTAGTGCACACAAACATGTCATCGCACTAACAGGAGGAGCACTTGCTTTGAAGCAGAAAACACATGCTTATCCACATGTTAACTACTTAGCATGCATTTGCAAAAGAACCCCGTAGTGTGTTGAGGGATTTCCCTATTAAAATAATTATTAATTCATAAGCTTTAGATCTACAAAATGAAATTACTTTTAGAGTTTACAATCCAACAAGGATTATAATGACTCCTAAAGAACAATTCCAGTGAAGCATTTGACTTAATGTCAGGTCAGGAGAATGAGTGCATAAGCCTAGAAAAGTAAAGGGCACTTAGAATGAACATGAAACACATTTCTTAATTAGTTAGTAAGTAAAATGACTTACTGAGCAGCTCAAAGGAAATGAAAGGACACGTTTTATTAATTTATCATGTGGTTTTATTAATTTTTCAAGTGGTTCTCAGGTCTGTGTTTGATGGATACTTGCTGTGAGAATGGAAAACAGGCACCGAAACAGAAATAGTACCGTATTTTCACGCATATAACGCGCGCGTTATACGTGTTTTTACAAACCGTGCATACCCTTGCGCGGTATACGCGTGAGCGCATTGTACAAATTTTTTTTTACATAGTTCCCCCCCCCCGACGTCCGATTCACCCCCCCGCAGGACCGCTCGCACGCACCCGCACCCCCACCCCAAAGGACCACCAACTCCCCGACACGATCGGGGCAAGAGGGAGCTCAAGCCCTCTTGCCCTAGCCAACCGCGGCACCCCCGACACGATCGAGGCAAGAGGGAGCTCAAGCCCTCTTGCTCCTCCGACTCCCCGACACGATCGGGGCAAAAAGGAGCCCAAGCCCTCTTGCCCTGCCGATTCCCCAACTCCCCGACAATATCGGGCCAGGAGGGAGCCCAAGTCCTCCTGGCCCTGGCGACCCCCCCCCCCCGCTAGTTGTTCGGGCCAGGAGGGAGCCCAAACCCTCCTGGCCACGGCGACCCCCTACCCCCACCCCGCACTACATTACGAGCAGGAGGGATCCCAAGCCCTCCTGCCCTCGACGCAAACCCCCCTTCCCCCAACTACCGCCCCACCCAAGAACCTCCGACCGCCCCCCAGCCAACCCGCGACCCCCCTGGCCGACCCCCACGACACCCCCACCCCCCTTCCCCGTACCTTTCTGTAGTTGGCCGGACAGACGGGAGCCAAACCCGCCTGTCCGGCAGGCAGCCAACGACGGAATGAGGCCGGATTGGCCCATCCGTCCCAAAGCTCCGGCTACAGGTGGGGCCTAAGGCGCCTGGTCCAATCAGAATAGGCCCAGGAGCCTTAGGTCCCTCCTGGGGGCGGGGCCTGAGGCACATGGGCCCAACCCGACCATGTGCCTCAGGCCCCGCCCCCAGGAGGGACCTAAGGCTCCCGGGCCTATTCTGATTGGCCCAGGCACCTTAGGCCCCACCAGTAGGCGGAGCTTTGGGATGGATGGGCCAATCCGGCCTCATTCCGTCGTTGGCTGCCTGCCGGACAGGCGGGTTTGGCTCCCGTCTGTCCGGCCAACTACAGAAAGGTACGGGGAAGGGGGGTGGGGGTGTCATGGGGGTCAGCCAGGGGGGGCGCGGGTCGGCTGGGGGGGCGGTCGGAGGTTATTGGGGGGGGCGGTCGTTGGGGGGAGGGGGGTTTGCGTCGAGCGCAGGAGGGCCTGGGATCCCTCATGCCCGTAATGTAGTGCGGGGTGGGGGTAGGGGGTCGCCGTGGCCAGGAGGGTTTGGGCTCCCTCCTGGCCCGAACAACTAGGGGGGGGGTCGCCAGGGCCAGGAGGACTTGGGCTCCCTCCTGGCCCGATATTGTCGGGGAGTCGGCAGGGCAAGAGGGCTTGGGCTCCCTTTTGCCCCGATCGTGTCGGGGAGTCGGGGGGGGGGCAAGAGGGCTTGAGCTCCCTCTTGCCCCGATCGTGTCGGGGGTGCCGCGGTTGGCTGGGGCAAGAGGGCTTGAGCTCCCTCTTGCCCCGATCGTGTCGGGGGTGCCGCGGTTGGCTGGGGCAAGAGGGCTTGAGCTCCCTCTTTCCCCGATCGTGTCGGGGGTGCCGCGGTTGGCTGGGGCAAGAGGGCTTGAGCTCCCTCTTGCCCCAATCGTGTCGGGGAGTCGGCGGGGCAAGAGGGGAAGCAGCAGGACACCGGTAGGAGCTTCTACATGATGGGGGGGGTTGGGAGGCTGTGGGGGTGCGAGCGGTCCTTCAGGGTGGGGGTGCGTGCGAGTGGTCCTTCGGGGTGGGGGTGCGAGTGGTCCTGCGGGGGGGGGATGAATCGGACGTCGGGGGGGCATCAGGCTTTCAGGGTGGGGACAGGACTTCAAGGGGGAGAGGAGAGTCGGGGCGGGCGACTGGAGAGTCGGGCAGCATGCGCGGTATACGGGTGTGCGTGGTATACAAAAATTTCTGTACATAATTTTGTGTTTTCTGCGCGCTATACCCGTGTGCGCGTTTTACACGGGTGCGCGTTATCTACGTGAAAATACGGTAAATTAAGAATAATCTCTTGGTTATTTGTAGGCTGTACAATAAGTACTCTATTCCGCGAGCTTGGAAAAATGTCTGGCCCTAAATGATTCACAGAAAAATCAACATTAAAATAATTGGATCCAAGATAGGCAAGCTCAGGCCCGATATGTTGCATTTTTCCCTCTGTGACACTCAGGGCCGGTTTTAGACATGCTGGGGCCCAGGGCAGAAATTAAAGAAAGGGTCCTTGATCCCCCCTCCTCTTTGTATTCTTCCCCAGATATCCCCTCCTTCTATTACTACCACACATAAACGTCCCCCCCCCCGATATCCCTACCTCCCATTACTACCACACATAAACACCCCCCACCCCCGATATCCCTACCTCCCATTACTACCACACATAAAACAACTTTAAATTACTTCTTTATATACAAAACACAGACAGACCTTTACCAAATCTAGAACAAGGGATTTCAAATAGAAATTGAACAGGGAACCCCAAGAAATTAAATTCAGCAATTATTGCAATACTGGAGAAATAAAAATGTAATGTAATGTAATGTAATTTATTTCTTATATACTGCTAAACTCCGTTAGGATTCTAAGCGGTTTACAGAAAAATAGACAATAGGGTGCATTAAAATTATAAGTAAAATAGGTACTTAGAAACAGATATGCACGTCTTTCTGTATTGAACACACAGGGATTTCAGGCCCAATTCCACCAAAAATTAGCCATCTCCCTTGCTGTGGTTAGTGGGAATCCCAAAACCAAGCCAGTTGAAGATCACCTCCTCTAGTCTGGCAGCCAGTAATATCCAAGCTCTGCTGCTAGCAGCAGAACTTGAGGAGTTCTAGCTGCTAGACTAGAAGATCTTCAGCTAGCAAGATTTTGGGAAGCCCACCAACTTAGGTACTTATATTTTGCATTTGGGTAGGAGGCATGGGGCATTTCGGGAAGAAAATGTAGTGCCCATAATTTTATTGGACTAATGCATTTCTCAATTAGCTTACAGAGGTCAAACCTCTTTCTTCAGGTCAGTAAAGTATACTGCTGTTATAGTATCCTGTTCTGACCTGAGGAAGGATGGAGACAGTCTAGAGGAAGGCTACTAAAATGGTGCATGGTCTTCATCATAAGGCGTATAGGGACAGACTTAAAGATCTCAATCTGTATACTTTGGAGGAAAGGCAGGAGAGGGGAGATATGACATTGAAAGACACCTCAAATCAATCAACTTAAAAGGTTCTCCCACTGAAATTATTCCGCCATTCTATATAAAAAAATATTTCGATCTCTTTGGTCCCTTTATTCTATCTCTCATTCAAAAATGTTTATCTTCTGCTACTGTTCCTTCTGCTTGGAAAACTTCCACTGTAATACCAATTCTAAAAAACTTTAAGTCCAGTCAAGATGACTCATCTAACTACCGCCCTATTTCAAATCTTCCTTTCCTAATGAAACTGACGGAAAAACTAGTTTTCGAACAACTATCTGACTTCATTGAATCCTCCAATGCGTTACATCCGAACCAAACAGGTTTTCGTAAATACCACAGCACCGAATATTCCATGATTGGTCTTGTCACTAACATTCACTACTTCCTTGACCATCACAAATCTGTAGCTCTCTTCTCCTTAGATCTATCCGCAGCCTTCGATACCATAGATCATGACATTCTTCTTAATCGTTTACAATCACTAGGAGTAGAGGGCCAAGTCTTACAATGGCTTACCTCCTTCCTATCGGATCGTCTTTCCAGAGTTAAATTCAATGAATCCTATTCCGACTTTTTCCCCTCATCTTTTGGAGTTCCACAAGGATCAATACTTTCTCCTCTTCTATTTAACATTTTCCTATCCCCACTTATCACCATGTCACAGTCTCTAGGATTTACAACTTTTTCTTATGCAGACGACATTCAACTGATGCACCCCCTCAATCCAGAAAACCCTGCAGAAATAAAAATTATCAATGACAAACTGGAAAAAATTAAAAACTGGCTAAGCAATAATAAACTGGCTCTAAACACCAAAAAAACCAAATCCATGCTTTTTACTTGGAAAAGAGATATATCCCAAAAAATACCATTCACACTCGACAATACTTTAATAGAATCGGTACCCAAGCTAAAAATCCTAGGTGTAACTCTTGATGTAGATCTATCTTACCACGATCATATCAGTGTAATTGTCAAATCATGCTTTTACAGACTACGTCTGTTACGTTCAATCTCTACATTCTTAGACACTAAATCCCTCAATATTTTAATTCATTCACTTATTATTTCCAAACTGGACTACTGCAACTCTCTTCTAATTAATATAACTCAAAAAGAAAACAGACGCCTCCAAATTATCCAAAATACAGCAATCAAACTAATCCATAACGCAAAGAAATTCGACCATGTTACCCCCTTACTAATTAAATCACACTGGCTCCCAATAACCCATAGAATTACGTTTAAAATTTTATTCCTGGTTTACAAATCTCTAATTTTCAATGAACCTCAATATATTGCTAAAATGATTGTCCCACACAAAACTTTACGTTCTCTTAGATCTTCTTCTTCACAATTGCTCTCAGTTCCCTCATTAAAAGTCATTGGCACTAGGCGAAATGACATATTTTCTGTAAAAGCACCCTCACTGTGGAACTCTCTTCCAAACTTCATTAAAAATGAAACTGACCTCGTTGTTTTTAAGAAAATTTTAAAAACTTACCTATTTCAAGACGCGTTTGACATATGAAATTCCACTTTTTTAGCACTTTACAGGTCTAATATTTTTAATAACCCTTTATTACCCAATGTGTTTCCCTTTCAATGTCTTTCTCTAATTAAGAACAACATTGTAACTTTTCCCCTTCCTTCCCACCCCCTCCTGTTCGTCTAATTTTGTTTGTTTTATGAGTAACTATTGTAAATTAATTGTAATACCACACCCTGTTGGTTTTTATTACTGTACATCGCTTAGATGTTATTATAAGCGATTTATCAAATAAAGGTCAAACTTGAAACTTGAAACTTGAAACTTGATATGATAGAGATGTTTAAATACCTATATAATGTAAATGCGCATTAGTCGAGTCTCTTTCATTTGAAAGGAAACTCTGCAATGAGAGGGCATAGGATGAAATTAAGAGGTGATAGGCTCCGGAGTAAGCTAAGGAAATATTTTTTTACAGAATGGCATGCGTGGAACAGTCTCCCAGAAGAGGTGATAGATACAAAGACTGTGTCTGAATTCAAGAGGGCCTGGGATAGGTACGTGGGATCTCTCAGAGTAAGAAAGAGATAATGGTTACTGCAGATGGACAGACTAGATGGAACATTTGGCCTTTATCTGCCATCATGTTTCTATGAAAGTTAGTCAAAAATGTATTAAAATTAGTCCAATAAAAGGATCATCTTATTTCCATTTTCTATTTATAAACGTTTATCAACATAGCTACAATACTTCTTATATATATATATATATATATATATATATACTAGTCTTTAAGCCCGTTACATTAATGGGTGCTAGAATAGAGTGTCTGTCTGTCTGTCTTTCTTTATCTCTCTCTCCTTGGCTGCTGTCTGCGTCCTTCTGTCTCCCCCCCCCCCCGAGCAAAGCTGTCTGTCCCCAGCACACACCTCCCACCCAAAGCAGCCCCCTTTCCCTCTCCCTATCTCTCCATGGCCCCTTCTGTCTCCCCCAGCACACCCCTCCCCCAAAGCAGACCCTTTTCCCTCTCCCTGTCTCTCCATGGCCCCTTCTGTCTGCCCCCAGAGCAAAACTGTCTGTCCCCAGCACACCTCCCCCCCAAAGCAGCCCCTTTTCCCTCTTCTTATCTCTCCATGGCCCCTTCTGTCTCCCCCCAGCACACCCCTCCCCCAAAGCAGCCCCCTTTCCTTCTCCCTGTCTCTCCATGGCCCCTTCTGTCTTCCCCCCAGAGTAAAACTGTCTGTTCCCAGCACACCTCCCCCCCAAAGCAGCCCCCTTTCCCTCTCCCTATCTCTCCATGGCCCCTTTCCCTCTCCCTCTGGCCCCCTGAATTAATCCCCCTGCTTACCTGGCCTGCTCCTCTTCAAAGCAGGCCGCGATCGTGGTGGCCGGCCCCAGCGAACTTCGCGGGCCACTCCCCAACCCGGAAGCACGCTCCCCCCGACGCGATCCCGTGCGTCAGAGGGAACGTGCCACCGAGGCCGGAAAGCGGCCCACGAGGCCCGCCAAAGCCGGCCACGATCGCAGGCTGCCCCAAAGAGGAGGATCAGCGGCAGCGACAGCAGCAGTGAGCGAGGGCGGGAGGTATGGTCCAGCTTGGTGAGGTGAGGGCAGGAGGTCTGCTGAGCTTCCTTCGGGTTGGTGAGGGCGGGAGGAGGGGCGTGGCCAGAGTGATCATTGGCCGGGTTCTAAAATGGAACACGGCCACGGATCACACACCACGGCCGCAGTAATCACGCTTTTTTAAAAGCGCATGCACCACTAACCTTTTATTATATAGGATATATATACATATATATATATGTATATATGTATGTATGTATATATATATAGTCAGTTTTTATTGAGATTATAAGCATGCAACTCAAACACGAACCAAAAATGGAATTGCAAATTAAAAAAAGATTTCAAAAAAGGCATAAAGGAACAACCATGATACAATAATAATACAATTCAATGATATGATACACTGCATGAGAGGAACATTATTTATTTACTCATGATGACATAAGGAAAGGTGTGACTTCAAGACAGATCATTTGTCTTCAAACTTTCTAAGCGCATTAGATTTCTTAGCTATGTAATATTCATAATGAAAAGTTAAACCACTTAAATTCCATCATTTATTATAACTTAATTGTGTAAGATCTTTCCATGATGAGTAAATTAATTTTAAAACAATTGCCAAAGAGTAATCCAATAACTGACAGACGTTATCAGGACAAGTGGGAAAAAAAAATACCCTTCAGCAGAATAATCCTGTAAGATAATGGTTCAGAAAAATTGAGATTGTCACATATAGTTATCCATACTTTGGACCAGTAATTTCTGGAGTAAGGACAGTAAAAAATAAGATGTTTAATAGTGCCCAGCAGAGTTTAGAGTGTGTGCTATCGATAAGGTGGGATTTGAGAGGTGACTTGAGTGCTTTGTGCGCAGCTACAATACTTCTATAACATAAAGCCAAAAAAAAAAAAGAAAATTTTTTATACCTTTGTTGTCTGGTTTCTACTTTCCTCATCTCATCATTCTCTTCCTTCCATCCATTGTCTGCCCTCTCTCTGCCTTTTCCATATGGCACATGCTCTCTTTCTTATACCTCTTCCAGAAACTGTCTGCCTCTCTCTTCCATCTCTCCCTCCCCACATTGGTCTGGCATCCATCTTCTTTCCTCCATTCCCCCATGGCCTACCATCTCTGTCTTCTTCCCTTCTATCTCTCCCTCTTCCTGGTGGTTTTTAGCATTTCTCTTTCCTCCCTTCAGATCATGTATCTGTTTCCTTCCCCCTTTCCCCCTCCCCCGATCTGATTTCTGTCTCCTCCCCCTCCCCCATACTCTGGCACCTCCTCTCTCTCCTTTCCCTTCCCTTTCCTTTTCTTTTATTCCCTGGTCTTCTTTCTCAATTTATTTTCTGCCTCTGTCTAGATTTAAATTATTTCTTACTTTCCAGTCCTCAATTTACATTGTGTCTACCTACAGCTTGCCACCTCTTTCCCTCACTCCAGTATCTAACTCTGTCCTCTTCCCCCAATCCAGCATGTGCCCTTTTTTCTTTATCCCCTCCTTCCAACCAGTATGTGCCCTCTCTCGTCCCCACTTCCTTCCAGTGACTGCTCCCCTCTTTCTCCTGCCCACTTCTATCCAGCATCTGGTCACCCTCTCTCTCCCCCACTTCCTTCCAGTGACTGCTTCCCTCTTTTGCCTCACCACTTCCTTGCAGCATCTGCTCACCTCTCTCTCTCTCTCTCATCCCCACTTTCTTCCAGTGACTGCTCCCCTCTTTCTCTTCCCCACTTCTATCCAGCATCTGGTCCCCCTTTCTCCGCCCCACTTCCATACAGCATCTTCTGTCCTCTCTCTCTCTCTTCCCCACTTTCATCCAGCATCTGAACTCCTCTTTCTCCACTTTCTTCCAGTGTCTGCTCCTCTCTCTAACTCCCCCCTCACTTCCATCCAGCATGTGTCTTCCTCTTTCTCCACACAATAAACCTGATGTGCCACTCAACATCTTCCCCTCATTGGGCCATTTATTTAATTAATTTACACATTGAATATTTCTTCAGTATAGATTTGCAATTTTGCATGTTTAAAGATTTATGGAGGTGGTGGAAGATCAATGATTAGAATATGGTTGCTCTGACTGAACAGCTAGTCCAGCTGCCTTGTATGTATTATCAACCTGTCTGCGATATTTCCTCCTAAATCTTCAGGGCTGATTTAACATAATTTATTTATTTATTTTAGAATTTTTTTGAAAGTGAATAAGATCCACTTTTGGTTATATATTTTTATTTTTGATTGTGGTATCTTGATTTTTTTTTTTTGTTTTTTGTCGTGGTTTGCCACAATATAAGCCAGAGCCTCAGACAGGGAAAGGGGAGGCTCAGGAAGGTGGATGGAAACCAGCCCAGCAGAAGGTGCCAGAGAAGCAGTCCAGATGGTGGAACAGAACCCAGCCCAGAACCAGTCCTGATGAGATAATGGAGCTGGAAGAAACTGGATGGCCCACTCAGTCAACTTGGCCTACTCCTGAGGAACGCATGGAGGTGGATGAAGAAGTGCCTGTGCAAGGTGAGATGAAT
Organism: Geotrypetes seraphini; assembly: GCF_902459505.1. Taxonomy (NCBI): domain Eukaryota; kingdom Metazoa; phylum Chordata; class Amphibia; order Gymnophiona; family Dermophiidae; genus Geotrypetes; species Geotrypetes seraphini. Next base: position 306,538,811 of record NC_047086.1, on the reverse strand, counting down.
AAGGCTATGGACATAAGCTGAATGAACCCTGCTTATTGTTGTGGGGTGTTTTTTTTCTTTCTTGAAGAAGGGATTCTTTTTCCTTTTTTATTGCAAGGGAACTGTGCAGTAACCTTTATTGTTCTCACCTGAGAAGAATCAGCTTGAAATGTGTTTTGTTTCATGGAAGTGTTGTTGTTTTTTTATTTTTCCTTTTTGGCTGGGACTAATTGAATGACTTTACTGAACTGGAAATCCTATGCTACACCATACACACTGTGTGGAGTTAACTAAGCAACAACTATTCAGTAATACTGATAAATGAACCTGGGAAGTCGTGACTGTGTTTGAATCTTACTCAAGGTTATTTTTTTTTCCTCTCTTTTGAGCCTTCTGAGATCTTGGGACAAGGCCTAAGCAGAGTCCGGGCATGGCATCTAACCAGGCTGAAGGAAGCCAAGGACCCAGTGAATGCAAGCAGTCAGCCATTGCCTATACTTACCTTTTGTTTTGTGTTGGTTGAAAGTACTGCATTATTTGATTCTTGTGCACTGCGGCACTGATTCTGCAAAGTGCATCCCGATTTTAGGCAGCTGTAGGCGTCCTACAGCTGTCTAATCAGCCAATCGGGATGCACATTTGAAAAAAAAAAAATGCTCCCCAGGCAGGCCGCCTATCTTGAAGGCGCCTCCAGGAGCCTAGGGAAGCCCGCAAGACGCCTAAGCTCGCCTAAGGGCCTTAGGCGAACCTAGGCGGCCCTACGCGTCTCCCTAGTAGGTGCTTAGCCTGGGCCAATTAGGCCTTAGGATTAGTGGGGATGGGCGGACCCGCTATGCCTAAGGCCTGATTAGTCCAGGCTTCTAGAGCCTGGGCAATCAGGCCTTAGATTTAGTGGGGATGGGCCGGGAAGGGGCGGGCCCGTCTCATTTCCACGAAGCGGGCCTGTCGGCTGGACGGCAGCAAGACCCGTCCAGCCGACCAACATTTAACGGTTAGTTGGAGAAGGGAGGTTAGTTGGGGGGGTCCGGGGGGTCTGGCTTTCCGGCAGGAGGAGTTGGGCATCCTCCTGCTGGTGATGGGACATGCGGCCGCTATACATATCCCTTGCCGCTATACATATCCCTTGCTAGCGGCCCATGTCTAATCTAACCCGATTCTCTAACCGGCGTCTGTAACATGGACGCCGGTTACAGAATCGGGGTTTAGTGTAGGCCCGATTCTATATAGGACACCTCTCCCGGGCATCCCATACAGAATCAGGGCCTGCATGTTTTCTGTTTTACCTTTTTGCCCTGTTTTTGGATTGATTTTATTTTTTCCTGAAAACTTGTTTATTTTGCAAAGACTGCATAATAAAAGTCTACTTTTGTTTTCAGCAATTAAAACATTGTCTTTGTGACTTCTGTGAGCTTTCTGGGTGGTCTGTAAAGGTTCTTTGGCAAACCTTATTAGCCAGCACTGCCTGTAGGGCCTTCTCCCTGTTGAAAGGCAGGCCTAGTATTCAGTGCCGCCTAGTGGTGGGTGACCACATTGCTCTTAGCGGGCCCGGCCAGGCGACACCAAATATATGTTCAGGGCCTCTGACTGGCAGGGGTCCCAATATCTCACTAGTGAATGTGCTTCTCCTTTTATAATTACTGCAGTTGCAGCACCGGGCCTCAATTTTTGAAAAACTATGTGCAAGGGCCAGGCTCTCCCATACATACTCAGTTCCTCAGAAACTGAGCATGCTCGGGGGAGGAGGGGAGGAGGGCGGTCCAGCATGGAGGTGGCAGAAATCACAAGTGGGAGGAGCACTTCTGCTAGCTGGGCTGGGGACCCTCACCAGCTCAAGTGTGTGTGGGGTCATAGGGGGAAAAGACAGAGGCAGGGCGAGGCATAATTTTGTGCCACCCCCCATCTACACACTTTGTGCTCTAGCACCTCTGAAATTTAAGGTCTGGCTACACTCCTGGTGTGCTCAAGTACCCAATTAACTGGTGCTTCTGACTAGAATATATCCCACTGTACCCTATTGCCTTAGTCTTCTGTTCCTTGTTGTTACTTTGTAACATGTTCTGGGCTCCTTGGAAAGGACGGGATATAAATTATTATTATTTTTTTTTATCCATGAGACTTTATTAATTTTCAAAGAAGGTGAACAAACAGAAAAATAAATCATACAAGCATATTGCAAAGAGTAACATCCAATGGTAGTATACAAAAGAGGCTTTCAGCACAGTAAGAAATAGATACCAATGTCCAGACACTTCTTATATGTGTTAAACAGAAGATAAATCAAATTGATATGGACTGTAGATATATATGTAGTAAAGATCAACATTTATTCACTAAGTATAATTGCCTTCTGTGTTCTGCTAGAGTTAACTCATATTTATGGTGCTGAAGTACTAGGTTCCACCAATGTTGAATATGAAGTGACATAGAGGAATTCCAATTAGATAAAATTAATTTCTGTGCAATAGTCAACAAGATATCAAAAAGGTTTTTTTAATCTGAATCAAATAGAGAAATATTCGGAGACTATCGATAATGAAATGTTACAATCCTTTTCAAGAAGAACAATGTTATATAAATGTACGTTGTAGATAGTTAAAGTAGGGGTTCATTCACACCAAAAATAACAAAAACAGGACAGTTGACAAAATCATAAATAAACGGAGAAAAATAAACCTCAATTGTGGGTTGCCAGGACTACACAAGTACCCAAAGCTCACCACCTCATCACGGGTTTATAAAAAAACTCCGTACAGTTATAAGTTACTTTCATACTTCAACATCTCTTTAAAAGAATAGTTTTCAAAAAATTCTCAAAGGATTTGAATTTCAACGTCCTATAATTTTCTATAAGTAAGTGAAACAGCCCCAAACTAACAATCCTTTTCAAAACAGACCAAACATCTAACCAAAAGGAATGAACTAAGGAGCATTCAAATATCATGAGTATTAATGAACCCTGTTGTGTAGTACAGGTCCTGCATATATTTGTGGGTAGGAGGCCTGCAACTGAAAGTTTATGAGGAGTCCATAATGCTTTGTGATATAAAAAAAATACATGGATTGTAACGTATTAGCTGATGAACGAGATCATAATAATTTTGACCAAAGTGCCCAGGCTTGGCCATCTAACGGAAGGCGTGAATAAACATGTGGATAAAATTGAGCCAGTTGATGTAATGCAGGGGTCTCAAAGTTCCTCCTTGTGGGCCACAATCCAGTCGGGTTTTCAGGATTTCGCCAATGAATATGCATGAGATTTATGTGCATGCACTGCTTTCAATGCATATTCATTGGGGAAATCCTGAAAACCTGACTGGATTGCGGCCTTCAATTAGGAGGGACTTTGAGACCCCTGATGTAGTGTATCTAGATTTTCAGAAAGCTTTTCACAGAGTTCCTCATGAGAGAATCCTGAAAAAATCAAAAAGTCATGAGATAGAAGGCAATGTTCTGTTGTGGATTAGGAACTGGTTATTGGACAGAAAACAGAGGGTACGGTTAAGTGACAATTTATCCCAATGGAGGAGTGTGAATAGTAGAATGCCGCAGGGATCTGTGTTGGGACCGGTGTTATTTAGCATATATATATATATATATATATATATATATATATATATATATATATATATACATGATATGGAAATCAGAACATGTGAGGTGATTAAATTTGCAGATGACACAAAACTATTCAAAGTTGTTATAACACATGTGGATTCTGAAAAATTGCAGGTAGACCTTAGGAAACTGGAAGACTGGTCATTCAAATGGCAGATGAAATTTAAACTGGACAAATGTAAAGTGAGGCACTTTCCACTGCCCCAAGAAGAGGCATTCAGTGCATCTGCCTTAATTGCAAACAGTTTTAACACATGCTAAAGAACATTTCTGCAGTAACTGCAGAGGATTTGCTGGGCTCAGTCCCAACAATTACCAGCCATTGCACTTACTGCACTTTAATTTTTGTTATTAAAGCATAATAAAATATAAACACTTTAATGGACCCTAAGAAGTAGACGATATTAGAGCAGGTCTCATTAATCTGGTTATCTTATCCGTTTCCAGATTTCTTTTGACGTCAGCGATGATGTCTCTATTAAAACTGGATTCTGTTGAAACGACAACAACATGGGACAGTTTTAGAGAAGTTACTACCATGGCAACTAGATTTAGCCAAAGTTCATGTGAACTTGACCCCAGCCTAGTCTGGCTTTCCGATCTCTGAATGACACAATGATAGCATGGTTGAGAAATATTATTATTCCTTTTTAAATTCTGGCCATTTTCCAGTTTAAAATCAAGCACAGTTCATCTAATTTTTTAAAATACCTTTGTGAATATAACATAACTTGTGAATTTCAGACTAATGTATAAAACAGTGTTTCTTGACCCTCTCCTGAGGCACACCTAGCCAATGAGGTTTTCAGGATTACCCCAAGGAATATATCAGACATAAATTTGCATTATAGTAGAGTCTCATTATATGCAATCTTATCTCATGAATATGCAAGCGATGCCACACAATGTTGAATAACAACTAGCAAGTATTTGCATAGTTCTAAAGGTTTAACAGCTGCTAGTGAAGTTAAAGTGCAATTCAATTAAAACACATTAAAAATGGTTTAAAATTCACAGTTGTGAAGTGAATTAAAGTGCTACTTGTGTCTGTTCACATTCCAGGCCCAACCAACCCAACTCAGCCTATTTGAAGAACCACATCCACAATGTGCATTAAGTGTTTCTTAATTAACTCTCCCCAAACCTAAACATGTAAGATTACTTTTGGATTCTTAAGTTGCTCTGTGATAAAATTCTTCTTATACTTTTTATACTTTATATTTGTGTTACTCTTATTAACTCTATAAGTTGTACTTATCTTATTGTGCGATTAAGCGGTTGGACCCGACATACACATGATTCTCCCCGTCAAGAGAATACACCATTAGGGGACAGAGGAGGGTGTTTTCTGAGGTCTGCGGCAGGAAATAATTATTTCTTTGCATGGTGATAAGCAAGGTGAAAGAAGATTAAAGGTGAAAGAAGATTAGAATAACAGAACTTGGAATTCAGTATATAGAAGACTTGTATGCAAGAGGCACATCCAGTCGGGTTTTCAGGATTTCCACAATAAATATGCATTGAAAGCAGTGCATGCACATATATCTCATGCATATTCATTGGGAAAATCCTGAAAACCCGACTGGATTGTGGCCCTCAAGGAGGGACTTTGAGACCCATGCCCTAGGTGCATTGCATTAAAGCAGGGGTAGGCAATTCTGGTCCTCGAGAGCCGGAGCCAGGTCAGGTTTTCAGGATATCCACCATGAATATGTATGAGATGGATTTGCATGCACTGCCTCCTTGAGATGCAAATCTATCTCATGCATATTTATTGTGGATATCCTGAAAACCTGACCTGGCTCCAGCTCTCGAGGACTGGAATTGCCTACCCCTGCATTAAAGGAATAGGAGTGAACACTCTTTCCTCAAATACAGCTAAGCATATTGTCTTCCCACAGATTAGCTTGAAGACTATGCTTCCCAAAATTAACAAAATAACACAAATATCCTCAAAAATAAATAAGTGCATGCCAACAAAAATTAATAGCAGAAAGAAACCTTTGCTTTTTGCCAGCCTTGCTTGTCTCTTGCTTTTGGTACCCTTTTCATGCCAAGACCAGGAGCCAAGATCTGAAACAGGATCAGGACATCAGGAGCCAGGAATCTGGAACCTACCAGTCAAATACACCCACTGCCTGCCTTTACAAAACTAAATTGAGATCAAACTTCTTCTGGAATCTTAATTTGGTTAGCTAATTCCCCCCTCCCCCACTACATTAACTGTATGCTGTATCAGGGTGCGAGAAATGTGCAGAGAATGAGTATGGACTGCACACTGGGCTTGGGGCTCATTTTACAAAGGTGCGCTAGCGTTTTTAGCGCGCTATAGCTCGCACTAGCTGAAAAACTACCACCTGTTCAAGAAGAGGCACTAGCGGCTAGCGCGCGCTATTCCGCGTGTTAAGGCCCTAACGCACCTTCGTAAAAGGAGCCCTTGGTTTTCACAGGGTTACTACACACCCAGTTAGTAGCACTGGTACTGAAGTGCTTGTGGTGATTTCAGGTGAAAATGTACCTTGAATCAGGGGAACCAACTTACCATCAGGTACTCGCCGGCTTTTATCTAACCGCGGTAGAGCTTTTTGCCACAGGTTGTCGAGGTAAATGCTCTGATGCTCATCGGGATTGAATGAGCATCGGAGTATTTACTTCACTGGTCCACAGTTAAAAGCTTTACTGCAGTTTTATAGAAGGAGTCCACTTTGATCAATTGTAGTTGAGTCAAGGGGGCTCTACACATGTATTGTTACATTCTTTACTAATTTCTAGGATGAAATATGGTAAATGTCCTTTTCTTATGAAATGTTTATGAACCTTACAGAATGTAGGAATTCATTTGGGTGGAATAAAGCAGAGGAATCCTGAACTCCCCTTCCCCTCTCTATATTTCCAACCATTGGCTTCCTATTGAGCTCTGGTTGCTAATATAAGATGCTGATCTTGACACAAAGCATTGCATAAGGGAGTCCTTTCATATTTGGCATTGATGACCTGTCCTTATACCCCAAGTAGAATATTAAGGTCAGCAAATGCCTCTTTGCTGACACTTCCAGTCTCTTCAAAAACTTGCTTACACTCTACGCGGGAAAGTAGGGTGGTGGTGTTTTGTTGGGCATGTCCCAGCGCTGTGGAATCAACTCTTAAGTAACATTTGGGGGTAGAGATCATTTAAACAATTTAAGGTTAAATTGAATATCTTCTTTTTTTTTTCAGAAAACATTTGGGACATTTTGAGAGGGGGTTGGTGATATATAAGGGTAACCTGCAATTAATGAGTGAATGGTCTTGTGCATAAGAACATATGAGGCATCAAGCCAAGTATTATGGGGTCCTTTTACTAAGGCATGCTAGCCGATTTAGCACGCATTAATGCTAATGCACCCATTATATCCTATGGACATGTTAGCGTTTAGTGCGCGCTAAATCAGCTAGCCCGCCTTAATAAAAGGACCCCTATGTTTTCTTGTGAACAACTCTGACTTTGTTGAAAAGAGGATTATATCAATATTTTTAAACCTAGTAACGCTGGGTTTTACTAATGGCAGTAGAGATTTTTTACCGTAGCCAGCGAATTAAATGCTCCAACACTCACAGAATTCACAGCATTTACCTCTACCGCCATTTAATAAATAGAGCCTTAAATTATTTGTCTTCAGCCCATCATATATTTCAGATATTCTATATACTAGCTATTCCGTGTTATTTTTCAACCCCCCACCTTGTTTTCTCTTTCTCCACAAAAAATTCTTATTGATGTTATTTGATCTCTCCTCATCTCTATAGTCAGATATAGCTGCTGTCTGCTAATCTCTCAGCTTCCAGTATGGCACTTCTTATGTTGTCATATAAAGTAAACACAATGCCCTAGATATGACATAGAAAAATTTCTAACTAAGAGTATAACATAAGGAAAGATATCAAATATCAAAGGAAGGGTAAAAAAATTATGTTGGGAATGCAAGTCAAACCCAGAAACTAGCTGTCAAGGGCCATAGCAAGAAATGAGAGTGAGAAAATAAATGAGTGTGTGGCATAGTAGTTATAGCTTCAGCATCCTGAGTTTGTGGGTTCAAACACTGTTGCTCCTTGTGACTCTGGGTAAGTCACTTACCACCACCACCACCCCTTTTGATGAACCCGCATTAGGGTTTTTTATCTCCAGCCACAGCAGTAAAAGCTCCAACGCTCATAGGAATTCTATGAGTGTCACAGCTTTAACCACCATGTCCTGCGACAAAAAACCCTAATGCGTCATCATAAAAGAGGGGGTTCATCCTCCACTGCGCCAGGTACATTACATAGACTGTGAGCCCACCAGGACAGATAGGGAAAATGCTTGAGTATCTGATTTATAATCTGTTCTGAGCTCCTTTGACAGGACATAAGAACATAAGAATAGCCTTACTGGGTCCATCAAGCCCAGTAGCCCATTCTCATGATGGCCAATCCAGGTCCCTACTACCTGGCCAAAACCCAAAGAGTAGCAACATTCCTTGCTACCGATCCAGGGCAAGCAGAGGCTTCCCCCATGTCCTTTCTTAAAATCTGCTACGCTATCTGCTTTACCACAACCTCTGGCAATGTTCCAGAGCTTAACTATTCTCTGAGTGAAAAAATATTTCCTCATATTCGTTTAAAAGTATTTCCCTGCACTTTTTATGTTTAAATGATTTTTATTATTCCAGCAGTAAGAAGCAAATACAAACAGTAGTACCAGTCAGGAAGTAACATGGATTTATATGAAAAAAAAGTATTTCCTTGCAATTTCACATGGGCTAAAACAATTAAGTAAATAAATAACCCCCTCCCCTTTTACAAAGCCACAGAAACAATATTTAGCACAGGCCGGTGCGCTGAATGCTCTGCGCTGCTCCCAACGCTCATAGAGCATTCAACATGCCAGCATGTGCTATAAAAATGCTTTGTGTTTTTGTAAAAAGGGGATATAAATAAGAAAATTAATGAAACCAAAGTGAAAATTATGAATTGTAAGGAAAGGTAAAGCAGAAGTCATCATAGATTAAAAAAAAAAAAAAAAGTGGGTAAGAAATTGAAAATGAACCTAATTGTGTTACTTGGCAGCATCTGAAAATAATAAGTAGAAAAGTAGACCAGCACATGAACCTTTGTATGGGTTGAAATGGGAGCTGAAAAAACATCGGAAGGGAGTAAATCAGATGAAAATGGAACAGATTAAGATGAAAGCAAGAGAATTTTACAATAGCAAAAATTCAGGAGCAGAAATACAAAATACAGTCATTTATGAAACAATTGCACAGTGAAGATAATGCACATAAAGCAAAATTTGAAGCAGATATAGATAAGACAGGATGTGTGCTTACATATATTAGTGACAAATGTTGGAATTGACTGCACTCAGAATCCAAGAAAATAGAAAGCAATCAAAATGGATGGTTCCTATCTTAAGTGTCTCCAAATAAATGTAAAACAAAGAAAACGAAGGGAAACAAATTACATGAGTACATTTTGTAATCATGAAAATTAGAGAGTACAAGATTTGTCTTTTCAAGTGATAATGAACTGCGAAAAGCTACATTTTTGTAATGCAAATTATACAAGGGGGTGCTGAAAAGTTCTCAGCTCAACCAACCAACTTCTTAAATTCTGAGAGTTTTTTTTGCCGCTGTAGCTGAAAAGAGTGTTATCTTATTTCGTTAAGTGCCAATTTGCAGAAACAAAATTCTCTGCTTTGACATGGTTTCAGATCATTGATTGAACCATATCCACGTCATTCTCTTCTTGGTTAGAATTTTACAGCACCCCCTTATAATGTAAAGAGTTTGTGTCTGGTAACCAGAGCTGAGATTGTGATGCCATAATGCCTCATTCCATCAATAAGACCCAACCTCTTCAGTGATGTCACAGTGGCTTAATTGTCCTATACTTGGCTCACTTTTATTACACATGAGGGAGTGCTGAAAAGTTCTCAGCTCAACCAACCAACTTCCTAAATTCTGAGCGTTATTTTGCCGCTGTAGCTGAAAAGAGTGTTATCTTATTTTGTTAAGTGCCAATTTGCAGAAACAAAATTCTCTGCTTTGACATTGTTTCAGATCATTGATTGAACCGTATCCACGTCATTCTCTTCTCGGTTGGGCTGAGAACTTTTCAGCACCGCCTCATATGTGGGTTGCTTGAAAATTAGAATAGGAGCACACACTGTCCGGATGTGCTTGCCGGATCGTACTAGAGCGGGGGAAGGAACTGACGGTGAGCCTGGATATGGCAGGGTCTGGAGTGCAGGTCTGGGGAGCCAGGTGGAGGAAACGGGAGAAGACTGGGGTGCTGAGTGGTGCTCCTGGTGTGTCATTGCCTCCTCCACTGGGACTGTGTTTGGTTGTTCCTCTAGTCTGAGCCCACCTCCTTTTCTGAACCCTGTATGGAGGTCGGTGCCTGTGTCTGCAGTGACCAAGCCTCTTGTCATTCCCGGCTTTTGGCCCTGCTGTCTTGGGCCCACTTGACCTCAGTGGCCTCATCCGGACATCCCTCTTCGGAGGTCCCATTCTGGGTCCCTATTTTTAGCAGGTTTCTCAATGCTCTAGAACCTCTCATGACGACCGCCTCAATATTAATAGAAGCTCCAGAACCTGCATCAGACCCATCTCTGACCACCTTCACCTGTCTGGCAGCAGCTGAGAGGAAAATGTCTTACACCGTGACTCTGAGACTCAAGGCAGGAGAACATTCAGCGCAAATCCTATAATTAAATCTCATGTCCACTGTTACAAACACTAACAAAGAGCTTTCGTTTACACTTCTTGTTAGAAATTCTAAAGTTTATTTTCTTCATATTAGAATTCTATTGTCTAACGGACTTTTATATTTTTATTTTTATTTAATTTTAGTTTTTCCATTGTATTGTTAGGGATGTACATTTTGCTTTAAAAGTGTAGCTGAAGAGAGATCAATGTATTCTTGTTAGGATGTTTCTAATCTCATTTTACCACTATCTTTATTTTTAATTCTCTACTATTTACTAATTGTTCTTCTCAGGTACTTTAGTTAGATTGTGAGCCTTCGGGACAGAAAGGGAATTTCTAAGTACCTTTCTTACTTATTTATTTTATTGTATTCCTTAATGTATATTTTCTGTATACCGTTTCGAACCTAACGGATTAGCGGTATATAACAAATAAAATTACATTACATTATTGGTAAAAGTACAATATTTCCAGATGTAATGTTTCATGTTATTAGTTAAACTAGAAAAACCTCCCAAACCCCAAGAAAGGAAAATGACTGGGGGAAAGAGACAAAGACCAACTAAACGCTCAATGAAACTGATATGAACAATTAGTAACTGCTTAAGCGGGAGAGCCCTCAGTCACACAGCCACTACTGGGCGGACCCAGAGAAAAGCTGACGCAAATTACACCCAGAAGAGTGTTAACTGCGAAACATCCCCGGGCTCTCTCCGCATAATGAGTGAATAAATAAAGTGCCACAATAAAGTGCTATAGTGTGAAAAAACTTAAATAAAAAACACCATATGGTGTGTTTTTTATTTAAGTTTTTTCACACTATAGCACTTTATTGTGGCACTTTATTTATTCACTCATTATGCGGAGAGAGCCCGGGGATGTTTCGCAGTTAACATTCTTCTGGGTGTAATTTGCGTCAGCTTTTCTCTGGGTCCGCCCAGTAGTGGCTGTGTGACTGAGGGCTCTCCTGCTTAAGCAGTTACTAATTGTTCATATCAGTTTCATTGAGCGTTTAGTTGGTCTTTGTCTCTTTCCCCCAGTCATTTTCCTTTCTTGGGGTTTGGGAGGTTTTTCTAGTTTAGTGATTTTTCCACCTCCACTTCAACTGGGTTCATTTTTTGTTCATGTTATTAGTTGTCAGGATAAAGATGGCAATTTGTAGTAATAAGAGTTTATTGGTGGCACAGCAAACTGGGGGCTCCTTTTACAAAGGTGCATTAGGGCCTTAACGCACGGAATAGCGCGTGCTAAACTGCCTCGCATGCTAGACCTTAACGCCAGCATTGAGTGGGTTTAGTGTGCGCTAAAATCCTGCGTGCGCTAAAAATGCTAGCGCACCTTAGTAAAAGGAGCCCTGTGTTACTGTTTTTATTTTAACTGGCTAAATAGCAATATAAAAGAAGCTCTGTCCAGTAGGCAGATTTTGGTGAAAATCAGTATAAGTACTAACATTTATTAACCATTTTAAAGAAATCTAGTCATTGAGGCCTCTGTTCTGTAGAAATTATGCACATAAGTACAGTAAATAATCATTTGCAGCATGAGACTAACTGTCTTCAGTATCTCCAACTGCTGACATAGCGAGGGTGAGAGGCGCCCATCCCCCACACTCATCTCTGCCCCCCCTCCTTCCCCAGTCCCCCCTGCTGCATGCGTGCCCCCTTCTCTTCCTCCCCTTACCTCTAATTGTTCACTGCCTCGAGCAACAAGAACTTCAACGTGCTCCTCGCGACTCCATCGGCTCTCCCTCTGATGTGACTTCTTATGCTCGGCACCCGGAAGTGGTGTCAGCAGGAGAGATGACACAGCCGTGAGGAACACGTTGAAGTTGTTGCTCACGGCGGTGAACAAGAGGTACGGGGGAATGGAAGGGGCGGCCTGCGGGGACCTCTTGCATGGCTCGCAGCTCCCCACCAGGTTCCAAAATCGCCCTCACCTCAAAAACAACAAGGCGGGGGCTGGCGCAGCAGCGATTCTCCAGTGCTGCCAATAGCCTCCTCTGCACTGTTCTTCTGCCGCAGACCATTCCCCTCTGAAGCAATTTCCTGTTTCTGGTTGGACGGACTGTAGCGAAGGAAATGTGCAGAGGAGGCCGCGGGCAGTGCTAGAGAATTGCTGCTGTGCCGGTGACCTCCTTGTAGTTTTCTTGGTGAGGGGTCTTCGGAACTGGGTGGGGAGCTCATTCAATGAAACCACAGGAGGTGGGGTAGGGAGGGAGAAAGAAAGTAGAAAAGCTGAATGGGAAGGGCAGAAAGGAGAAGAATGGGGGCACATGGATGGAGGGGAGGGGAAGAGATGGCACATTTTATTTTATTTTAAAAAAAATTATTTTCTTTTTTTAATATGTTTTTATTGAGACTACATCCTGCAATTCTGAACGAGTTACAAAATACACTCGTAATTTAAAACATACATCAATAAACGGCATTCTAAAACAAGCCACTATTACATCACTACAGTACTTAGAATCAAGTATGGATGAAAGGAAGTGGGAGAGAAGAGAAGCAAGGGAAGAGATGGTGTACATGGATGGAGGGAAGTGGACCAGGAGAAAAGAGAGGTAAAAGATGGATGGAAGAGAGGAGAATAGATGGAAAAATAGATTTGAGATGGTGGCAGAAAAATGGAAGAAAATTGAATATGAAAATTAGTGCCATGATGGATGTAGAGCAGTGGTCTCAAACTCAAACTCTTTGCAGGGCCACATTTTAGATTTGTAGGAGGGCCTCAGAAAAAATAGTTAATGTCTTATTAAAGAAAAGACAATTTTGCATGAGGTAAAACTCTTTATAGTTTATAAATCTTTCCTTTTAGCTAAGTCTTAATAATAATATTGTAATTTATACCTAAAGAGACATATGATCAAGAAACTGTTTTATTTTACTTTTGTGATTATGATAAACATACCGAGGGCATCAAAATACTACCTGGCGGGCCGCATGTTTAAGACAACTGATGTAGAGCACAGAGTGAAGGAGAGAAAAGAAACAATAAATGCATAAGGAGGCCTCGTTAACAGAGTTAAGAGCACAGAAGGAACAAGGTGATCAGAGAAATAAAATCACCAGATAACAAAGGTAGGAAAAATGATTTCATTTTCAAATATGTCAATTTTGAAAATGTATGTGTTGTTTCTATATTTTGAACTGTTCAGGAAGAAATGCATTTCTTTATATTTCTCTTGTGGTGTACTGTCTGCCGAGGCTGGTATATTAGGGTTCTGTTTATATACAATATTACTTTTAGTTTGTAGGTTTATATTTGAAAAGGTTTTATTTCTGTTTTCTGCATGTGTGACTGAGGCCAGCTTTTTTAGACTTGAAACAGCCCCACCTGAAAAATTAGTGAAGACCACTGAGCTATGGGTTGCTGCATAAAGCTAGGACTGTGTTTAATAGGGGTTCCATTTATATGATTATCTTGACTTAATCGACCAAGTGTAAACTCCGTCCCTGAAACACCATCACAATGGCTGGTTTTCATTTAAGTGCTAACTGCTTTCAGCTGCGATAACCAGTTAAGTGCCACTGAAAATTAAGATAGCCCAAACAAGTGATTTAACTAGTCAGCAGCCATTTCTGACAAGTGAAATCATTTTGAATATCAACCAGCCTATCTGGGCTGAGACTGGGTTGTTGTTTTTTTTTTAGCAATTGTGAGAAAAGCAAAGAGTAATAATATATCAGTTTGAGTACCGATGTACAGGTCTCCCTCCATACTTGTAGCTATAAATACTGTAAGTTAATGAGTATGCACTACATTTTAGAATGCCTCTCTCTTTGTCTCCAAGCAAAGCAGCCTCACTCACGCAGTTTCATCTCGCCTGAGACAGAGCTGACTCCGTCCCCCAAGTGACATCATCCTGGGGTGCTAAAAGAAAAGTCCAGCATCAGAGAAAGGGAGAAATGGTGGACTTGGGGGGAAGGAGGGAAGCAGGCAGACAGAGGGAGAGATGGAATGAGGGGCAGTTGGGAAGAGAAAAGGAGAGAAGTTGGATCTGGATATGGAAAATTGATAGGTAGCTGAAAATTTAAAAAGGAGAAAGATTAGAAAGAGGGCAAAATTTGAGTGGTCAGAGGCAGAAAAGAAAAAAGGAGAAAAGTTGAAACGGAAAAAAATCAATATGTTAGAGACAGGGACTGGAGAAAGAGAAAAGAGGAGAAAAAAAATGGACAGCAGTCACTGGAAAGAGAATTAGAAGATAGACAAAATCAGAAAGAGAAACTGGAACTAAAAGCAAAATGACTAGACAACAAAAGGTAGAAAAAATAATTTTATTTTCTATTTTGTGATTACAATATGTCAGATTTGAAATGTGTATCCTGTCAGAGCTGGTGTTAGACAGCAAGCGTGGGGGTTGGAGAGGTTGTATCCCTATACTTCTACTAAGACTAACCCCCTCCTTTGCTGGCATGTAGCATGGGTTTTGGCGGTGGCAGCAATTGATCCAATGCTCACAGAAGCCTTGTGAGCATCAAAGCAGCCGCTGCTAGTGCTGAGCCCACTTGTGCGTCAGCAAAGGAGAGGATAAGTATCTTAATAAAAAATGCAGCCCATGACTTAGCCTGTGTTTTAGATTTCGGCCCCTTGTGTGATTTGAGTTTGATACCCCTGCTCTAAGGAAATAGTTCAGTTGTTCTTGGATAGCTAACAAAAAGGCTCTTTTCATTCCTTACTTGCAATTATTTTTATGTATCATCTTTTCCCATGAGAATTGCCATAACTCACTGTGATCTGGCTGGGAAAAATCCTTCTCTACACTGATTTCCCATTCTTTCAACCCTGGCTTTGATCCTAGAAGACCAGGCTTTTACGGGCTATCGGAACTGAAAGAGGTTTCTGTCTTTGGTCTCACAGATACTCCTCATCCTGCATTAACAAGAACCTCTCAGTAAAACAGAGATGCTCTGACAAGGTAATTTAGCAAAATGGTGCTTCTGTGGATCTAGACAGGCCTGATCCTCACTGCGTATTTGTCTTCCGATTGACAATTGAGGATGAAATCCAATAAAACTTTGAGGTGGGGAGACAAGAGAACAAAATGTCATATAACTAGGCCCAATGCCATCTTAGGTAATAACCCCCTTCCCACCACCAAGATCAATAGTTTGACAAGGCCAAGTATTGCATGAAACCTGCCTTTCAGTGGATTAATTTTATCTTTAACATTCTAATGCAAAGGCTGAGTCCAGTATGAATGTGCAGGTAAAAACTTTCCTATCATTTCATTTGTAGTGAGGTCCATTTTCAAAAGGACTTATATATTTATTGGTAGACAGTACTGGCCATATTCTATAAATGGTGGCAGTTAGGCGGCGGTAGGCGCCCTTCCGCTGCCTAACTTATTTTAATTGGTGTGACAAGAACAAATGGCTAAAAATGTAAAAAAGGGAGACAAAATTTTTTTCAGATATATTTGTGAAAGGAGGAAGATGAAAAATGGAATTGCTAAGCTAAAAGATGCTGGGAACCAATATGTGGAGAGTGATGAGGAAAAAGCAAACATGCTAAACAAATACTTCTGTTCTGCGTTCACAGAAGAAAATCCTGGAGAAGGACCGAGATTGTCTGGCAAAGTTACACGAGAAAATTGAGTGGATTCTGTGCCGTTCACGAAGGAGAGTGTTTATGAGCAACTTGAAAAACTGAAGGTGGACAAAGCAATGGGACCAGACAGGATCCATCCCAGGATACTATGGGAGCTCAGAGAGGTTCTGGCGAGTCCTATTAAAGACTTGTTCAACAAATCTCTGGAGACGGGAGTGGTTCCCGGGGATTGGAGGAGAGCGGATGTGGTCCCTATTCACAAAAGTGGTCACAGGGATGAAGCAGGAAACTACAGGCCGGTAAGCCTCACTTCAGTTGTTGGAAAAATAATGGAAGTGTTGCTGAAAGAAAGGATAGTGTACTTCCTTGAATCTAATGGGTTATAGAATCTGAGTCAACATGGCTTTACAAAAGATAAATCGTGCCAAACGAACCTGATTGAATTTTTTGATTGGGTAACCAGAGAGCTGGATCGAGGACATATGCTAGATGTAATTTACTTAGATTTCAGCAAAGCCTTTGATATAGTTCCTCAAAGGAGACTGTTGAACAAACAAGGGCTGAAGTTAGGACCCAAAGTGGTGAACTGGGTTAGAAACTGGCTGGCAGACAGACGCCAGAGGGTGGTAGTTAATGGAAGTCACTCAGAGGAAGGAAAGGTGAGTAGTGGAGTCCCTCATGGTTCGGTGCTGGGGCCGATCCTGTTCAATATGTTTGTGAGTGACATTGCTGAAGGGTTAGAAGGAAAAATGTGCCTTTTTGCAGATGATACCAAGATTTGTAACAGAGTAGACACCGAAGAAGGAGTGGAAAATATGAAAAAGGATCTGCAAAAGTTAGAGGAATGGTCTAATGCCTGGCAACTAAAATTCAATGCAAAGAAATGCAGAGTAATGCATTTGGGGATTAATAATCGGAAGGAACCGTATATGCTGGGAGGTGAGAAGCTGATATGCACGGACGGGGAGAGGGACCTTGGGGTGATAGTGTCCGAAGATCTAAAAGCGAAAAAACAGTGTGACAAGGCAGTGGCTGCTACCAGAAGGATGCTGGGCTGTATAAAGAGAGGCATAGCTAGTAGAAGGAAGAAGGTGTTGATGCCCCTGTAGAAGTCATTGGTAAGGCCCCACTTGGAGTATTGTGTTCAGTTTTGGAGACTGTATCTGGCGAAGGACATAAGAAAACTTGAAGCGATCCAGAGGAGGGCGACGAAAATGATAGGAGGCTTGCGCCAGAAGACATATGAGGAGAGACTGGAAGCCCTGAATATGTATACCCTAGAAGAAAGGAGGGACAGGGGAGATATAATTCAGACGTTCAAATACTTAAAGGGTATTAACGTAAAACAAAATCTTTTCCAGAGAAAGGAAAATGATAAAACCAGAGGACATAATTTGAGGTTGAGGGGTGGTAGATTCAAAGGCAATGTTAGGAAGTTCTACTTTACGGAGAGGGTGGTGGATGCCTGGAATGCGCTCCCGAGAGAGTTGGTGGAGAGTAAAACTGTGACTGAGTTCAAAGAAGTGTGGGATGAACACAGAGGATCTAGAATCAGAAAATAATATTAAATATTGAACTAAGGCCAGTAATGGGCAGACTTGCACGGTCTGTGTCTGTGTATGGCTGTTTGGTGGGGGATGGGCTGGGGAGGGCTTCAGTGGCTGGGAGGGTGTAGATGGGCTGAAGTAGGTTTTAACAGAGATTTCGGCAGTTGGAACCCAAGCACATTACCGGGTAGAGCTTTGGATTCTTGCCCAGAAATAGCTAAGAAAAAAATAAAAAAATTTAAATTGAATCAGGTTGGGCAGACTGGATGGACCATTCGGGTCTTTATCTGCTGTTATCTACTATGTTACTATGTTACAATTGACTACATCATTTAGAACTCATTAAAAACTCATTAAAACAAAAAAAAAGTAGCCACCGGAATTGCATCTACAGCAGGATGCCTTATGGCACCTTATGTCTTAGTGGGGGTGGTTAAGGGCAGAACAGAACTTAGGAGCCATTAGGCGCAATTCACTAAAAAAGTGCGCATCTGCAATATAGGCCAGTAAAATCCTTGCCTATATTACAGATGCCTATGTTTTCTAGTATATTAATTATGCCAAAAGAGAAAAAAAATTTTCCAGTATAATAATACTAATACACTCCAAATTCATAAGGAGGAATGAGATACGCGATCCTCAGAGGGTCGAATTACCCAAAGGTTCAAATGGGTGATAACTCATAGAACCCGATCTTCATGGGATCCAAATGTATCTTATTTGATATATTTTTTCTTTTTCTTTTATCCAATAGTGAATCATAAATAAGAATAATCTTTACTTAGCTTATATTTAGTTTTTAACAGGGAGCGCCTCCACCAACATGTCCATGTTTCAGACGCTTTCCTCAGGGTCGAGGCTCCCAAATAGTACCTATAAAAACATTTGAATATCAAGCATTACTCCTAAACTATCATTAGTTTATATTTATTTATTTATTTAAAAACTCTTAAATATACTGTAATATGTCTAATCAAGACTGTTTAAAGCCGCGAACAACTTACTCATGCACACAGTAGAAATCGCTCCATCCAAGAAAATTTCATGCTGAATTGGGAGCGTCTGATATCATTTCCGGCATTTAAACCCTAAAAAAGCTTACTCAGCAGCTAGCATACCGGAAGTGATCAAAATATGAGAAGAAACGTTGATCAATTCAAACTAAAGACATCCAATCGATTTCTTCATTCAATCCATTGGGCGATAAAGCATTTAATTCATATATCCATCTTTGCTCCTTGATATTAAGAGCTCTTTTGTAATTCCCACCCTCCTTCCCTATTAATACCGAATCAATAATACGCCATTTAATATCCTGCCAAGAGTGTTGTTTTTCAAGCCAATGATTTACTATGGGTGCTGTGTCAGTTTCCGTGTGAACTCTCGATTTATGCTCATTCAAGCGCGTCTTGATAGATCGCTGTGTTCTTCCCACGTAAGTTTGGTCACACGGACATTGAATAATATAAACAACATTAGTAGTGTTACAGTTGGTAATGTCCTTAGAGTGTATAATCTTCCCTGTGGAGGGATGAATCCAGGTTTCCCCTGAAATAGTGAGAGCACACCATTGACACTTCCCACAACCTCCATGATATCCCTGTTGGGGAGTAGAAATAGAACTCCGGAGTATTTCTTCAATGTTGCGGTGTCTTCGAAAGGCAAACATTGGTCTATTTGGTATACCCTCCAACAGACGAACCACATGCCAATGCTTAAGTAAAATATTTTTTATTTGAATGGACAAAGTAGTGTATTTCTGAACATATACTAAATCACTAGCATGTTGTTGTTTTGTAGAAGCTAACAATATCTCTCGGTTAGCAAATTTGGCCCTGGTGTAAGCCCGTTTAATAATATGAGAGGGATAACCTCTATGTGCAAAACGTTGCCACAGTTGTTTAGCTTGACATTTATAATCTTCTAAGGAAGAACACAATCGGCGGATTCTCAAGAATTGGCTCATAGGGAGATTAGATCGTAATGACAAGGGGTGAAAACTCTGATAATTCAAAAAACTCGCCCTGTCCATATGCTTACGAAAAAGGGAGGTGTGGAAAGTATCTTGTATTTTCCTTATGTGAATGTCCAAAAACTGAATTTGGAGTGTATTAGTGTTATTATACTGGAAAAATGTTTTTCTCTTTTGGCATAATTAATATACTAATTCCAGTTTCTGTATAGCCATTTATTCAAGGATTCTATGTTTTCTAGTAGACACCCTTAGTTGTGATTGACATGTGGCCATCTTTAAAGCATATAGCCTTGATAAAGATTGCCCCAACTTTGTTGGTTGGGCTGAGAACTTTACAGTGGCCCCTCATATATATATGTGTGTGTACATTACTCCCCCAAAATCTGTGGGGGTTACGTTCCAGGAGTGACAACGAATTGTGGAAAACTGCAACTATTGGATGCGGAAGAGGAGTGGGGCTCGGAGGCGGGAGACGGTTGCAGGGGCAGTGGGGGCAGCTGCTGCAAGTGCCGATGCGGGCAGTGGCACTTGCAGCTCCAACCCGGGCCGGGATCGCTGCTCAGATTGCAGGTCAGGCAGAGTGGATCGGTGATGTTGTGGGGCCGGAGGATGCACACAGCAGGGTCCCGGGTCGTGGAAGAGGAGGATGGAGGATATTTTTCTAATTGTAATTGCGGAGGGAAAAACCGCTAATGACTGGGTCCGCGAACTCTGAACCATGACTTTGCGGGGGTATACTGTATATATATATTTATACATGTATATATATGTATACCGTATTTTTCACTCCATAAGACTCACTTTTTTCCACCCAAAAGTCCTTGCCCGCTCTCTGCCCTGTTTCCGACCTACCACTAGACCACCAGAGGGAGGGGACAGGGTACAGAGTCTGGCAGGGAGGGGGTACATGGTGCAGAACCTGGCAAGGAGTGTGGGGTTGGGTGCAGAGCCTGGCAGGGAGAATTTGGTTCAGAATGTTGTTTTCCTCCTCTAAATCTAAGATGCGTCTTATGGTCAGGTGTGTCTTATGAAGCGAAAAATATGATATATATAAATAATGGGTGTCAGTGTTTAACACACACTAACATTAACCTTCCCTTTTATTAAGCCACGGTAGAGGTTTCTACCACAGCCCAGAGCGCTAAATACTCCAATGCTGCTCTGATGCTCATAGAATTCCTATGAACGTTGGAGCAGCATCAGAGCATTTAGCACTCTGGGGTGCGGTATAAACCTCTTCCACAGCTTAGTAAAAGAGAGCCTAAATTGGTTAGCACCCCTTGATGAATTTCCCCCCTTTGTGTAGCTTCTCTTTTATTTTACATCCCAAATGGATTCAATTCCCCTGAGCTCTTTAGCAAGATTTTTTTTTTAAACACACATTTTGTGAAAATTGAGCAGGGTTGGTATTTCATGACATCTTTTCTATGTATCTAGGTTTTTTTTGTTTCACATGTCACCCTTTTTAGCTTTATTGGATATTAACATTTATATGACTCCTTTTTTTAAAATATATTTTTGTCTATGTATTTCTTCACTCTCTACATTTTATGCCCACAACTTCCTCTTTACATATATATATATATATATATATGTATATATATATATATGTATATATATATATATATATATATATATATATATATATATATATATATATATATATATATAATTATTATTATTATTTTTGCAGTTTTTAACCATTTTGTTCATCTTTTTATGGAGATGCATCCTTTAGGGATCATTAGCTTTTGCCCTTTTTATACAGTACGTTAATGGGTTATTGTTTTTCTCTTTGGTTTTTTTTGTGTGTGTTTTCAGAGTATCCATCGGTGGCTCATTAGTACTAGATCTGTATCTTTCTTCAGCATGTTTTCCATTTCAAATTGCAGTTGAAAGGTTAGTTTTATTCTAATGTGTTTTTAATTTGAAATATTTCTACAATGACATGCAGTTTAATACTTTTCATAGAGTTATTTATTACTCTCCCGTATAAGGAACTTTTAAATCTCTACACATGTACTGTATACCCTCTAAGATACCATCTGTTTCTTTTCCTCATTCAACACTTATCCAGTGTCATTAGGTTTACTTATTTACATAAATATATTTTTTGTGTAATTTTTAATTTTCATTGGCTTAATATCACTTGTCTTTGGATATATATAGAAGTCATTTAAACCTGTTCAACTTCTTCTGCTTCATTCATTTTTTGTATATATATATATATATATAATTTATTCATTCTTGTATGTATTGTATATATTGATATTTACATTTTTGTTTGTTTTAAAAGCATTTTGACCTCTGAAGCTGATGAATCTCTACCAAAACATGGCCCTTTGTCGGGTCTTTCTAAAATTGAGTGCTTTGTGAATAAACTTTTGGTTATTTACGCTTGGCTGTTGTTCATTGGGGAAATCCTGAAACCCCGATTGGATTCCGGTCCTCGAGGACCGGAGTCGCCAATGTCTGCTCTACACAATATTTTAGCTGATGTAGTACTACTTTTTCAATGCCTTTGGGGAAAAATGGTCAATTACTACTACTACACAGTATTTATTATTTTAATAGCGCTACCAGGTGCACACAGCACTGTGCATTAAACACACAAGATGGCCCCTGCTCACAAGAGCTTACATTCTAATTATGACAGACACACAGAACAAAAAGGGGGGAATCTATACATGTCACTCATGTGGGGAGTAAGAAGGTGGCTGTTGGGGAATAAGGAGGGAGCTGATGGGGTGCAAGGGGACTAATACATGGTAGGATTAGGATTTAAATGCAGCCTCTAAAAAGAGGTTTTCAGTCTGGACATGAAAACTCGTAGTGTGTGATGATCTACTAAGAGGTCATTTCCAAAACAAATTCTTCAGATAAAACAGTGCTTTACCCATGGAAATCGACTTTTACAAAATTAGCAGCTTGTTTGAAAGTAAAAAAAAAAAATACATGCAAAACAGCCTGTATGTGCATTCTTTTACCCATAGTAACAAAGTAACATAGGAGGTCTTTTACAAAAGCGTGCTAGTCGATTTAGCACGTGCTAAATGCTAACACGCCCATTATATTCTATGGACACACTATATATATAGTTGTGGAGGGGCATAATAAAAAAAAAACGGCTAAGTCCCCTTTTGGCCTAAGGCCTTAAACGTTGAAAGTAGAAGCAGGGAAAATGTCCATAATCAAAAAAAACGTCCAAATGGAGGTTTTTTTTTTTATAATGGCCTGCCTCTACATTCAGGTGTTTAAACACCTAGACCACCACTACGTCTACACTTATACCCCCACGACGTCTACACTTATACCCCATAATGAACCAAAAAAACGCCTAAGCCCCAAACATCCAACACAAGGGCTTTTAGGCGAAGGAGGAGCCGGTCCTTCGCCTAAAAGCTGGATTCTGTAACCGATGTCTGTCAAAAACAACACCAGTTACACAATCCACACCAATCCCCCCCCCCCCCAAGACATTGGGGCAGGAGGGAACTGAAGCCCTCCTGCCCCACGGCACCGACACCCCCCCTCCCCCGATTACGTTCGGGGCAAGAGGGAGCCCAACTCTTTCTCACCATGACCCTTCCAGCTCGCCCCCTAATTCCAAGGCCCGAAACTAATTATACTTTCCACCTTGAATCTCATGTACTGACATAATGTATCTTTATTGTAACCCACCTGCACCCCATGTACTGACAAAATATATCTTTACTGTAACCCACTTGTATCCCATGTACTGACAAAATGAATCTTTAATGTAACCCACTTGCATCCCATGTACTGACAAAATATATCTTTACTGTAACCCACTTGTATCCCATGTACTGACTAAACGTATCTTTATTGTAAACTGTTTCTATCCCATGTACTGTCAAATGTATCTTTATTGTAAACCGCTTCGAACTTCACGGTATAGCGATATATAAGAAATAAATTATTATTATTATTTCCCTCCCGCTGTCTTTCTTTCTGTCTGTCTCTCTCCTTGGCCCCCTTTGTCTGTCTGTCTTTCTGTATCTCTACCTGCCCCTGTGTCTTTCTTCTTTTCTTTCTGTCTCCCTTCCTCCCACTGTCTCTTTCTTTCTATCTATCTGTCTCTCTCCCTGCCTCCTATGCAGCAGCATTTCTCTCCCCACACTTTCCTGTGCAGCAGCCACAGCAGTATTCCCTCCCCCTCCATTTCCCTGTGCAGCAGCCACAGCAGCAGCATTACCTCCCCCTCCATTTCCCTCCCCCCACACCACTTCCCTGTGCAGCAGCAGCGTTTTCCCTACCTCCCCTTTCTCTTCCCGTGGTCTGGCCGGCTCCCTTACTGCCCCCCTTCCCTTCCCGAGGTCCCGACAAACTTGCCAATTCCAGCAGCGTGTGCAGCACTCTACACACGCTGCTTCGGGGCCTTCTTCTGCCCTGATTTACTCTGGCACGTCCCTGATGACATCATCAGAGATGCAGCAGAGCAAATCAGGGCAGTAGAAGGCCCCGAAGCAGTGTGTGTAGAGTGCTGCACACGCTGCTGGAATCGGAAGGTTTGTAGTTGGGACCGCGGGAAGGGAAGGGTAGGGGGCAGTAAGGGAGCCGGTCAGACGTAAGCTTGACTCCTATGACTGAATTTTGGCAACTTTATTTTAGACTACCCTTAGGCTAACAGCTCCCTTAGTTACTTTGAGAAGTTTATTTTTGTTTTAAAAGCCGCCTTCACGTCTCCTCTCGAGATCCCCACCTGCATCGGAAGCCTTTTTCGATGCAGGTGCGGCTCGAGAGAGGAGCCTCCACCGCGGCTTTGTCTGTTGAAAACAGAAATGTGCAGTCACCCCTAGCATGGCTTACTTTAGGTTTCTTCCCCCTCCCCCGTTGCCAAGTCGCTGTTAATATTCAGATGCTATCTTTCTGTCTCGCAGCGGGCATGCCGGCTCAGGCCAGACAAAGTTCATTTTTTAGTTCAAAGCCAAAATGCGCCATAAGTCAACCTAGCTCCGTTGATGAAATTGCCTACGCAGGACTGATGTTTGCTTGCTTGAAACTTGAAAGTTCTATCCAGAAAGGACCTGTACAGTGGTGCCTCGCATAACGGACGCCTCGTACAGCGAACGCTGCGCATAACGAACTTTTTGTCTTGCTCCCTATAACGAACTTCGTTTCACACAACGAAGTCGCCCGAGGGGCCCGGGGGGGGGCGGAACTACTCTCGCCGCTTTCTAATGTGAGCCGGGAACAGCAGCACCCTCCTGTCTGAATGCAGTGTTCCATCATCTCCCTCCACCTTACCTTAAAAACCGAGTTTTCCGGCTTTCTTTTTCGGCCAGCCACACACTTTCAAAGAGCAGCACATGCGCGCATGCTCTGTTGTTCAATCTTCTCCTCTGACGCAACCGGAAACCGGAAGTTGCAGGAGAGAGAACATTGATCAACTCCAGCAGCTGCGCGTGCACAGCTTTTTGAGATCGTGCGGCTGGGTGAGGGAGAAGGCTGGCAGGCTCTGCATGTGAGGTGAGGTGGAGGGAGGGAAATGTAGGGCTGCAGAACGAATTATTTTGTTTTACAGGTATTCTTATGGGAAAACGCGTTTCACACAACGAACGTTTCACATAACAAACTTGCTCCTGGAACGGATTAAGTTCGTTGTGTGAGGCACCACTGTATTTGCAACCAGTTATCCTTGGATAGGCAAAAAGATTACAATTTCTGGTTATGTTAATGGAGATTGTGACCAGTTAGGCTCCGGGCCTGCCAAGGTCCCTATGAAAGCTGGAAGAAAGGGTGGCAATAAGCCCAAAAGGTGGATTGCCAAGGCCAGCCCCCCAGTACCAATCTGCCCTGCTTGAGGATGCCACTGAAAGAGGAAGCCCTCCACAATCACTACCATCCACACAGCAGGGCTAGGAACATAGATTTTAAACCTAGTCCTAGGAATAGGGAGGAAGACTATTGCCCTAGTGTCCACTGGGAGAGCCAGAGAGAAACCCAGGTGAGAGCAGGGCTGGGCTCTCCTCTTGAAAAAACAGTAGATCTGAACAAGCTAGTAGGCAGGTTAGGGAGAAAGCTCAAGGCTCTCCCTAAGGAAGAGCTTCCTAGCTCAAGCACGGGTAATACCTGTGACCCCATGGAAGTGGAGGAAGCTGGACCCACTTCAGAGTTGCTGGAAGCAGACCAGGAGATGCCAATGGAGCTGTAAGGAGAGCTGGTCCCTGAGGGCTTGTGGGCGGCTCCTGAGCTGATAGAAGTAGGCTTGGCAGCCATTTGCAAAGACTGAGCACAAAACTGTGAGTTTTCTTTTTTGTTGTTGCTATTGTTGGCTGAGGTTGTTTTGTTTTCCAGCCACTTTCATTGACTGCTTGAACTATGAGATTGTTTTGCTGTTTTGATTCTCTGCACATTTTGTTAAGAAGCTGGGAGTGCTTTTGTGGGGAGAAGTTTGCTAACAACCGGGAGGGATTTTGTAAGCTGTTTTTGAGCTTTTTTCATTCAAACTTGAGGCACTCCCCTAGACCCAGCAGTGTGATAAGATAAGCTGGAGGCTTTTACTATTTAAGACTGGTTGCGAATTGGTGAAACATGACAGGGAACTGAACTCTTTTCCAACCTGCTAAGGAGCAGGCTTTGAAAGCCTTATTGCAGGGAGCTCTGTAGTAAATAAAACCACAGAGAAGATTATAAGCATTTGTCAGGAGAAATTCTGAACTTACCCCAGAGTTTTCTCTTTGGGATTTTTTGTTTTGCAAGTTGCATTGTTTTGGGATTTTGCCATTAAATTAAATTTTCTTTTGAAAACCAAACCTGGAACTTTATGCATTGGTTCTGTATTTTGGTTTTACTCATATTGATGCAGTGCCTGCAGGGTGACTCCATACTGGGTCACACGGTGGTGCAGTTTTTTCTGTAACCACTAGGGGCACTGAGGAGTCTACGCTGAAGGCTCTAGTGCCAGTTACAGGATGTATAACAAGAAATGAGGTAAGAGATAGGTAGGGGCCATTCCCCAAACCAGCTTAAAACAAATACAAGAGAACTTGAACATTATTTGTGCCTCCACTGGCAATCAGTGCAGCAGTCTGTAGTAGGGACTAACATGATCATCGCTTTTCTTCACTATTCTTAATTTTCTCACTATTTTTTTAGGTATACCCAAATAAATGATGTTACATTAGTCGAATATAGATAGAACCAATGACTGAACCAGTAGTCTAAAAGATAAAGGGTCGCAATATTTTTTAAAGATCTTTAATTTTCATAATGCAAAAAAGCACTTCTTTGCCACCTAACATTTATATAAATATTTGGAGACTACATATGTCTATAAAAGAAGCAATTACTTAACAAAAGACCAATGGTAATTTCAGTGAGTCATAGAGTGATATGCTTCATGTGAAATGAGTCACTGACAAGATCTTGTGCTTGACAATATAAGTGAAGTGTTTATATTTTGTGCTCTATGCAAATGCTAGAAGCCTAAAAAATAAAATAGGAGAGTTAGAGTACAGTATATAGCACTGAATGATGACATAGATATAATAGGCATCTCGGAGACCTGGTGGAAGGAGGACAATCAATGGGATACTGTGTTACCTGAGTACAAATTATATCGCAAGGATAGAGTAGATAAAATTGGAGGGGAGGTTGCGCTATATGTTAAAGAGGGAATTGAATTAAATCAAATAAATAAACATTCTGCATGGCATAGATAGCAGTGTGGAATCTTTATGGATAGAAATTCCATGTGTTAAGGGAGGGAATATAAAGGTTAGGTTATACTAACATCCCCCGGAACAAAATGAGCAGACAGATGAAGCCGGTTCAAATCTCATCTGTGCCTCTGCAATGCAATGCAATGCAATTTTTTTTTAGGGGTGTATCAGTGTGTGGAAGAAACAAGAACTGAATGAAGAAAATAAGAAGAAACAGATGGCAAGTTAGATGCAAAGCATTGATAAAGACAGCTAAGAAAGAATATGAAGAGAAACTTGCAAAAGAGGCAAAAACTCATAGCAATTTTTTTAGGTACATCAGAAGCAGAAAATCTGTGAGGGAATCTGTGGGACTGTTGGATGATCAAGAAGTGAAAGGGGCGCACAGGAAGGATAAGGCCATAGCGGAAAGATTGAATGAATTCTTTGCTTTGGTCTTACGGAAGAAGATATAAGAGATCTACCTGAACCAGAAATGGTTTTCAAGGGTGATGATGCGGAGGAACTGAAAGAAATCTTGGTGAATCTGGAAGATGTACTAAGCCAAATCGACAAGTTAAAAAGTGATAAATCACCAGGACCGGATGGTATACATCCCAGAGTATTAAAGAACTCAAAAATGAAATTGCTGACCTGCTGTTAGTGATCTGTAATCTGTCACTAAAATCGTTTGTAGTACCTGAAGATTGGAGGGTGGCCAATGTTACGCCGATTATTAAAAAGGGTTCCAGGGGAGATCTGGGAAATTACAGACCAGTAAACCTCACTTTGGTGACAGGCAAAATGGTAGAAACGATTATAAAAAATAAAATTGTGGAACACATAGACAAACATGATTTAATGAGATGGAGTCAGCATGGGTTCAGCCGAGGGAGATCTTGCCTCACAAATTTGCTTGACTTCTTTGAAGGTGTGAATAAACATGTGGATAAAGGTGAGCCAGTTGATATAGTATATCTAGATTTTCAGAAAGCTTTTGATAAAGTTCCTCACGAGAGGCTCCTGAGAAAATTAAAATGGCATGGGATAGGTGGCAAAGTTCAGTTGTGGATTAGGAACTGGTTATCAGATAGAAAACAGAGTGTAGGATTAAATGGTCATTTTTCTCAATGGAGGAGAGTAAACAGCAGGGTGCCTCAAGTATCTGTACTGGGACCAGTGCTCTTTAACTTATTTATAAATGATCTGTAAATTGGAACGACGAGTGAGGTGATTAAATTTGCAGATGACACTAAACTGTTCAAAGTTGTTAAAATGCATTTAGATTGTGAAAAATTGCAGGTGGACCTTAGGAAATTGGAAGACTGGGTGTCCAAATGCAGATAAAATTTAGGGCTCCTTTTACAAGGGTGCGCTAATGGTTTAATGCACGTAATAGCGTGTGCTAAACCACCGGACATGCTAGCCGCTACTGCCTCCTCTTGAGCAAGCGGTAGTTTTTGGCCAGCATGGGGGTTAGCGTGTGATGAAAAGTCATGTGCGTTAACCCCACTAGCACGCCTTTGTAAAAGGAGCCCTTAAAGTGGAAAAATGCAAAGTGATGCACATTGGGAAGAATAACCTGAATCACAATTACCGGATGCTAGGGTCCACCTTGGGGATTAGCGCCCAATAAAAGGATCTGGGTGTCATTGTGGACAATACGATGAAATCTTCAGCCCAATGTGTGGCAGTGGTCAAAAAAGCAAATAGGATATTAGGAATTATTTAAAAGGGGATAGTTAACAAGACTAAGAATGTCACAATGCCCCTGTATCGCTCCATGTTGTGACCTCATTTGGAGTATTGCGTTTAATTCTGGTCTTATCCCAAGAAAGATATAGTGGCACTAGAAAAGGTTCAAAGAAGAGCGTCCAAGATGGTAAAGGGGATGGAACTCCTCTCGTATGAGAAAAGATTAAATTGGTTAGGGCTCTTCAGCTTGGAAAAGAGATGACTGAGGAGAGATATGATTGAAGTCTACAAAATCCCGAGTGGAGTAGAATGGGTACAAGTGGATCGATTTTTCACTCCATCAAAAATTACAAAGACTAGGGAGCACTCGATAAAGTTACAGGGAAATATTTTTAAAACCAATTGGAGGAAAAAAAATTTCACTCAGAGAATAGTTAAGCTCTGGAACGCATTGCCAGAGGTTGTGGAAATAGCGGATAGCGTAGCTGGTTTTAAGAAAGGTTTGGATAAGTTACTGGAGGAAAAGTCCATAGTCTGTTATTGAGAAAGATACGGGGGAAGCCCTGTATTGGTATATTGCCACACCTTGGTTTTTGGCCAGGTACTAGTGACCTGGATTGGCTACTGTGAGAATGGATTACTGGGCTTGATGGACCATTAGTCTGATCCAGTAAGGCTATTCTTATTTTCTTATAATCTATACCCCCCACTATTGACCCCTAATAAGTGAACTTATAGAATTGTCACCATATTTAATTTTCAAAGTATGTGTATACTTTAAACTTTGAAAATCCAGCAAAGTCTTCACAGAAAGAAATGCATGACTATTACTTACCCATATATGCAGTCATAAAATTATTTCAAAAGTTAGCATCCAATGATAGATTTTTAATCAATGGTTTGAATACAGCCTTTTTCAAGGAGTCTGGACAATAGGCATCCTAAATGATATTTTAGCTTTATCCCCTCATGTAGCCATTAACCAGGTCCAGGTCACCGCCACTACTACTTATCATTTTTATAGCACTGCTAGACATTCACAGCACTATACATTAAACATGTAAGAAACAAATCCTGTTAAATAGAGCTTACAATCTAATTAAAACAGAGAAACAGGATAAATAGGGGTTAGGGAATTTCTCACTGAGTGAATGATAAAACAGGCATCGTACTTTACAAGTCAATGGGAGTTAGGAGTTAAAATCAGCCTCAAAAAAGGCCCCCTCCCACCATGGATGGAGATGTTTCACCAAAGCTGGGGGCTAAACATAACGGGAGGGAGATTCCTCCTTAACTTCTACTTTCTGGCTCACTAGGAATAGAGGAAAGAATAGGAGTGGCTTTAGGTATCTGCCCAATTTGAGTCTTAGGCCACTCCCAGTACATCCCAGATTGCACTGGGAAGGAGGCCTAAGACACTGGTTAGCCCAGGTACCTAAAGCCCCTCCTATGAGATGGGTCTTAGGTGCCTGGGCCAATCATGGCCTTACGCCCCTCCCTGGTATATCCCAGGATGCACCAGGAAAGGGATGGCCCACCATTCTGAAGAGGCGGTCCTGCCAGCCAGAGAAAGTAGGCATCCCTCCAGCCAGCCTTGCTGATAAAGGTACAGGTGGGGGCCAGGTGGGATGTGGGGGTGGAGGTTCGGGGGGTCATGTGTTCAGAAGGGGTGCCGGCAGGTGGGTGTGGGCATCCCTACTGCTAGGGATGTTTGGGGGGGGGTGCTGACAGGAGGGAGTGGGTATCCCTCCTGCTGGGGGTTGTTTCGGTGTTTGCAGCAGAAAGCATTGGGCTTCCCTCCTGCTGTGGGTTGTTTTGGGAGTTCCAGCAGGAGGAAGTGGGCATCCCTCCTGTCATGGACAGTGTGGGGGGTTCGGGGGTGGTGGGGGGAGGGAATTGGCATTCATCCTGCCAGTTGACTTGCAGTGGGGTTGGGGGTTCCCTGCTGCAGCCACTCAGCTGATTGCAGCAGGGAGATTTCCTTGTCACAATCAATTTAGTGGCCGTTTCTGTTCTACATTTCAGGTGCCTATCGCGGCTCTAGGAATACGCCTAGGGCCACTTAAGCTTGCCTAAGGCCACTTCTGTGTGAAACCACATCCACACCCAGCCTTGTGTGAGCTTAAGTGTCCCTAGGTGCCTTCTTGCATCCACAACAGATGCCTACAATGTAGAAGGTCTGCCTCAGGTTGTTTTTTTTTTTTTTTTAGAAAACATGCATCCCAATTGGTTGGTTAGGCAGCGGTAGGACACCTATCGCTGCCTACAATCAGGATGACGTTTATAGAATTTAGCCCTTCTCCCTACAAGTTCAGAAGGGAGAAAAAAATGGTGTGGATAACAGAGCCTGCATGCTGAAACAGAGTAGAATCTATGAGCTTGCACTGCATAGAGTCATATCTGTGCGTTATGCTTATTTGGGAGGTAGCTCCCTAGATGGGAAACTCTGTCATTGGCTGACACAGAGCTCTTTATTAGAGTTGATATTCTATGCATTAGCAGAGGTGTACTACTAGGAGCACTCTTGAAGAAATGGTTTGGCAGCTCTTGGGAGCAGAGAGCTCAGGGCAGAAGACCAGCAGCCCTTTGGAGATGGGCTCAAGGCAAGCAGCCTATGGAAGCACCTCAGGACAGAAGAAAAGGGCCTGCAGAGGATTTATTGGTGCCTGAGGGATGAGAAGAGCAGGGGAAGTCCTCTCGAGGAAGCCATATTAGTGGTGGTCACTGAGCCCTGTTGAGGGTGGTAACTGGGACACCAGCAGGAAGCTATCCCAAAGGTTCCTCTCGAAGGAGGGGAAGGCTACTGGAGTGCAGATTGACACTAATAGCCTCACATAGGTGCCAGGCCACTGGGGTGCAATCGATACCAGCAGGCTACCAAGGAGAAAGCTCCCTGGAAACTAGCAGCGGAGGTGGAGCACTCTTGGGAGGGCCAAGGCCCTCAGAGCTAAGGGATAACTACCAGAAGGTAGCCAAAGGAGCAAGCCCACCAGCTGAGAAGAATAGCACACAACTACCCCTAAGAGCTTCCAAGGATTGAGTGAGATCTTGGGTGCTGAGAAAGGGTGAATTGGAAAGGGAAGAAGGGATCTAAGTACACACAGCCATGCTCACCTAGTGACTAAGCTAATAAACTTGGGAGGAACTTATTTACAACTACAGTGTTGGCAGTCAGAATTAAGAGAGGTACAAAGGATTTTTGGAAATGCTGAATTTGAACTGAGAGTTAAAGGTCCAAGAGACTATTAACAAAGGGCTTAAATATCTGAATATTGATTTAACTGCACAAGTATTGGTTTAAGTGTGGATGTATTGGCATTGTTGAAAGCTATTCCTGACAACTTGTCTTATGATTAGGTCTATGTATATTGTTCATATAAATCAGTTTAATTTATTAGCCAACTTTGCTCATAGAAGGTTTTTTTTTTAATTTTTCCTGGGGAAAGGAAAAAGTAAGCCCACCCACTAAAACTTCTTTTCCCCAGGTGGAGGCACTGAGCGCTAACTGAGTGAGGGACCAATGGAGACTGCCTTCGTGGGACTCCAGCCAGGTCAGTCCCCAGACCTAGAGCCACTCTGAATGGGATGTTACATGCAATAGATGCCTTCTTAGGCAAATCTACAAGAGCAACAGAAAAATCACTTAACTCAGAGATTGGGCTCAGTGACCAAACTTCTACTTTCCTAAACTGTAAACAGAACCTCAGTTGCAGCCACTGATACGAGAATGATTATACTGTAAATTATACTTCTTACTAAGTGCCTCAACTAGCTTAAATTCATCACCACGCAAATGTTGGTAAGCAAATTCCCTTATCTTGCCAATCACCCCAACTAAACGCTTTCTGTTCAATATTCAGTGCTATTTAACTGGCCAGGATTGGCTTCTGGTCAGCTCGTAGCATCTGGCTAGTTAACTGTTAATATTCAGAAGGAGATAGCCAGCAACCTCTGCACCTGGCACAGAATACAAAGTTTTAATCATACATGTATATAGCATTGTGAGCCCATCACAAATCAACCCAGAACGCTAAACACAAATAATTGCATTCAATCCTATCAAATACCTTCTCAGCATCTTGTAATAAGGGAATAAAGGGGTCAGGTTATGCAGAAGCCATGAATTATCCAAAGCCAATCTCCCTGGTGTGAACCCACTCTGATCCATGTATATTACATTGCTAATAGCTTAGTATAAATATTACAGTCCACATTAATAGATGAAATATTCAGTAGAATTCTCCATTTTAGCATGATCATAGCCTGACTTTCCAAATTATACCATCATCTTTTAACTTTCTCATCATTTCTTTCTTTCAGCTTTCTTTCCTTTTATTTTCTGCCTCTCTGTACAGATTTAATTCATCCTTGCTAGCCAGTCTTCAAGTTTCCTCTTTTTACTGCATCTAACTGCAGCCTCCCATCTTTCTCCTACCCCAGCTCTCATATTTTATTCCTCTTCTTGCGCACTCTATCACTAATTCTATCCTCTTTCTCTTTCCATCCAGCATTTCCCTTCTTTCTCTTCCCTTTCTATCTAACATATTCTCTTCTCTTTCTCTCTCCTCTTTCATCTAACATTTCCCCTTTTCCTCTCCCTGCTTCCATTCAGTGTCCCCCTCTTTCTCTCACTCTTCTATCCCACGCCCCCCCCCCCCCTCTTTCTATCCTCATTCTTCAATCCAGCATTTCTAAGTTTTATATACATTTGATATACTGCATCGGTAATAACATATATGCGGTTTACATATTAAAATAAAGCTTTAAAATTGTAATGGAAATGGGAAATACAATCTGCAATAGGATAGGAAAGAAAAAAGAGATTTAAAATGTGTTGTTTGTGCTTATATTCTATGGCCGTCAGCATTTAGCACGTGCTAAATCAGTTAATGTGCGCTAATTCAGTTAGTTCACCTTAGTAAAAGAATCTCAAAGTTTATTATGTCTCTAGGAGCTCCATCCAAGATGGTAGCTGAAGAAGGGGGTAGGTCAGTTTGTATCTCCTGACAGTTTGAAAATTTCCCAATTTTTGGAATCCTCTAAAGATTACATAGCTAAATGAGCATTATTAGTTATATTTAAATCTGAAATTGAAAAACAAGCTATTTTGAAATTTTATTTTTCAAAGAAAAAGTCCTTGTTTTGTGGACAATTGCTAAAAGTGTTTCTAGAAGTAGCCAAACAAACGCAGTTCAGGAGAAAACAGTTCCTATTGCTTAAGCTTACAGCTTTGGAAGTGGGAGCTACTTTTTTTCTTAAATTCCCATGCAAATGTTTGATTTTGTATGGTAATAATACGTTTGATTTTATAGATCCATCTCAATTGGAAATTTTTCTTCAAGATAAACCATTACTAGAAAATGTTTTAGATACTAATGCAGAGGTTGATGATGACAAGTGACTTTAAATAAATTTTTGCCTGTTGGTTGACAATAAATAATTTCTTTGGGATGTTTTCATATTTGGGTCTTTGGGCAACAGTTCAGCCCCAATAATGTGGATTATAATTTGAATGCTATTTTTCCTTTTTCTTTCTTTTTATATATACTTTGTAGTTGTCGGATATTGTTATGTGATGTAACAAATATAATTAATAAAAATAAAGAAAAAAAATATAAAATTGCAAAACCAACAAAAAATTAAATTTGAGAATTATTTATTTAAAGTTCTTTAAGCTATGTATGGGTAATTGTAATAATGGTGAAACTAAGGGCTCCTTTTACAAAGGCGCACTAGCGGTTTTAGCGTGCGCTTAGCATGTGCTAAAATGCCATACACGCTAGCCACTACCACCTTCTCTTGAGCAGGCAATAGTTTTTTGTGAAGTGCACGCTATAGCACGCGCTAATCCGGTGCGTGCGCTAAAAACACTAGCGCACCTTTGTAAAAGGAGCCCTAAAGTAGATAAAATAGAATTGCTAATCAATGCGATGGATGTGCTTGTTTTTGAGTGCAAATTAACTCAAAACGCAGCTCGATAGTCGACAAGCAAATACACATTTCATTATCCACTATCTGCAGTTCCGCAGGGGTCGGTACTCTGACCGCTGCTATTCAATGTATTTATTAATGGCCTAGAAACAGGGATGAAGTGTGAGGTTATAAAATTCGCAGATGACATAAGAACATAAGAAATGGCTTCGCCGGATCAGACTCTAGGTCCATCCAGTCCGGCGACCCGCACCCGCGGAGGCCAAGCCAGGTGTTCCCTGATGAGAAACCTTGTTTACTCGTATCCCCCAATGTGATTTGCAAGAAGGTGTGCATCCAACTTGCTCTTGAAACCCAGAATGCTAGTCTCCATTACGACCTCCTCAGGGAGAGCGTTCCAAGCGTCCACCACTCGTTGTGCGAAAACTTATTAGTGGGGTTAGGACTAAAGAGGACTGTGAAGATTTACAAAGGGACCTGAACAAACTGGGTGAGTGGGCCAATAAATGGCAGATGAACTTTAATGTAGAGAAATGTAAAGTCTTGCATGTAGGAAACAGAAACATGATGTACAGCTATTCAGTGGGAGGGCTGGTAATGGGAGAAAGTAGCCTAGAGAAGGAAGTAGGGGTACTGGTAGATAAAACGATGAAGCCGTCGGTACAGTGTGCAGCGGCCTCAAAGAAGGCAAACAAAATGCTAGGTATTATCAAGAAAGGTATTACAAGCAGAACGAAGGATGTTATCCTGCCATTGTATCGGGCGATGGTGCGCCCGCATCTGGAGTACTGCGTCCAATATTGGTCGCCGTACCTTAAGAAGGATATGGCGATACTCGAGATGATTCAGAAGAGAGTGACGTGACTGATAAAAGGTATGGAAACCCTTTCATATGCTGAAAGATTAGAGAAACTGGGGCTCTTTTCCCTGGAGAAGCAAAGGCTTAGAGGGGACATGATAGAGACTTACTAGATCATGAAGGGCATAAAGAAAGTGGAGAGGGACAAATTCTTCACACTTTCAAAAACTACAAGAACGAGAGGGCATTCGGAAAAATTAAAAGGGGACATATTCAGAACCAAAGCTAGGAAGTTCTTCTTCACCCAAAGGGTGGTGGACACCTGGAATGCTCTTCCGCAGGGTATGATAGGACAGAGTACGCTACTGGGTTTCAAGGAGGGATTGGATGATTTCCTGAAGGAAAAAGGGATTGAAGGGTATAGATAGAGGATTACTATACAGGTCTTGTACCTGATGGGCCGCCGTGTGAGCGGACTGCTGGGCGCAATAGACCTCTGGTCTGACCCAGCAGAGGCATTGTTTATGTTCTTATGCAGTCTTTCTCTTTTTTTGATTTCTGTCAGAGCTGAAAATCCAAGTTGACATAGATAATATCCAAATAGTAACAAAGCCTTGAATGCTTTGCTGCTCAAGTTAGGATAACTACTGCATAAAAAATAAAAACAAATTTGCTTGCTGTTAGTTTTCAAGGACCAATAACGTCAAAGAATGATGCTTGTCTGGGCAGTTGTATCCTTGTATACTTATGAAGGGAATTTTTTTAAAATAAAGTAAAATTCTGGAATCTCTTGTGGCACATCCAGAATCTCTTCAGGGCACACCACTGTTGTGTGGCATACAATTTGAGAGACACTGTCCTAGAGCATGCACACGAAAACTGCAATCTGTGAATGTTTGATGTTGTTATGCTGATGCCAGTCTGGAGAAGTAGCAGCAAGGTGGGGGGGGGGGTCTTATATCAGGCACTGTGTACCTCCAGCTGAGGTCTAGCATACCCCTTGTGGTTCACATATTACATGTTAAGGTGGAGGTGGAGGTATGAGGTGGAGAAATTTTTCAGCAGTTCCATAACTGAGAATGAAGATTTAGGAAAGGAAATTTACTTAGCCCTTTCCTTGCACCAACCCAGCATCAATTTTTCTATACCTTATAACTCATGCCAAAGAATCAGTCATTTTCATTCTTTGTATCTCTTTTTAAAGCATAGTTAATAATCGCTAAGCTTCATTTCCATAATTATTCTTGCAGAATATTGATTTTCGCTAGTGTTAGCCAAATAGTGTGATGCGCCAAACCAAAATGCTAATTCCTTGTATTGTATTAATATTAATAAGTCAAAATATTAGTTTATCTTAAAATGCTGATTTTTTTCCTTGCATTAGTTATGCTCCTTCACTTGGACCCCTTTTTTTTTTTTTTTTTTTTTTTTTTTTTTTTAAGTTCAATAGTTTTTATTAAGTATTTTAAAGGATACAAGAATCATTTAAAGTACATGGAAACAAAATAAAGCTTTCTGTATATAAAATATATAAATTTATGTTTAACTGTATAGGAGCAAAGGCTCCAATTATTAAAAATGTATGTAAGGGATATATAAGATAAAGATAAGAGAGAGCAGTAAAGAAAAAAGGAAAGAAAAATGAAAGAGAGAAGAGAGGAGAAGAAAAGGATAACAGGAGTGTCTAAGAAGATGAGCGTACATAGGAATCTAAGAATGACCATGGAGATTTGTTGTATTTCAAGTTCATGCAGGTTCGGAATGTAACTCTCTTCTCATATGCGTAGGATTCAAATCTATGATACATACTCAGAGAGTTCCACCAAAAGGTATAATCTAATAGCGAGGGTGATTTCCAATTTTTTAGAATGTGCATGAGGGCAGTCACCAACATGGTATCAATGAGTTTAGGTGGACAATTTGATTGTGTGAAACATGGGTGTTGAGAGCGAAGGATTATAATGTCTATAGAGATTTCTTCTGAGCAGTTAGTAATAGATTGTATGGTGTTCCAGACGTAGGTCCAAAAAGAGCGGACTAGAGTACAATGAAATAACATATGATCAAGAGTTCCTTCCTCTTTCAAACAGTTCCAACAAACAGAGTCTTGTTTTAAGTTAGCTTTCCACATGCGAAGTGGGGTCCATATTGCCTGCCACATAAGGAAGTACATTGATTGTGATACTCTAGAAGATAAAAGCGGGCGATTTGTTGATGACCAGAAAAGCTCCCAATCAATGTCAGAAAGCGGAGTGGTAAGTATAGCGTCCCAGTGCTTCATAGATTGAGGTGAAAAAGTGAAGGAGTGATCTCTTAAAATACTGTAGAAGGATGATATCGCCTTACCTTTTAGTAGAGACAGAGAAGACCAGTTGTAAATAGTATTTTTGGAAGTCATATAGTCAAATCGTATATGTAAAGACGGCAACACTCCAGTGAGAGAACGCCATTGTGAATAAGTAGAGGGAGGTAGCGAGTATGTAGAGCACAGTATACCTTCACTTGGACTCCTAATCAGGAATCTTAAAATAGGGAAGATAATGCTCATAATGAAACCATTTATTCAGCTCTTTGTACCAGACAGGAGCAGGTTATTCTTGGCTTTCAGCATGGGATATGTTGCAAAGAGCTTAGCAGATGGGTTTAGTTAGAACTTGATAGAATTCTTCAGATCAGGCAGGCAGTTAAAGCTGCTTTATCAAGCAAGTCAATCAAATAAGTCTCTAAGGCTTCCACAACTTGTGGATTTGCCTGAACAAGCTGAAACCTACCCTAATTCCATGTCACCCATTATTTTGATTATTCTTATCCAATAATCTTACACAGTTAGAAATTATCCACTGTTAGTAGCTAGGTTCTGAGGATAATGGTAACCGCAATCTGCATTAATTTGTACTGATTCATGTTGATTTAGAGGGGTACAGATAGAAGCAGAGGTAGGTTATAAAAATGGTCAGAAATCACTTCACAGGTCAAGGACCTGGTGGGCCACCGCGGGAGCGGACCGCTGGGCGGGATGGACCTCTGGTCTGACCCAGTGGAGGCAACTTCTTATGTTCTTATGTTCTTAAATAATAGTTTTACTGGACATGTTTTAGAAATGTTAATTTCTTTGGTGCTCTCAAGTTCTGCCAGTGATGGATCTGTGAAGTGTGCTGTGCCAGGAATTGTATTAAGACCTGCACTAAAATAAGATTGTTTGCTATCAGGCTGCTTCAGAGACTTTTCTATCTCTTAAATTTGTTTTAATTTAATTTTTTATTTCTTTGATTTTTGATCTTGGAAACGTATTATATGTTGTTGTTACTTATTTTTAGTTTATCAGGTACTTTAGCTAGATTGTGAGCCCTCGGGACAGATAGGGTAGTTTTTCTCAAGAACCTAATTTCATTTTAGTATGATACATTGTAAACCGCTTGGGTCAGTAAAATGCAGGAGTAGTATATCAAATCTTAAATAAACAGAAACATAATTTTGCAAATTTTTGGCTGTTGTGGGAATACCTGTTATTCTTGGCAAAAAGAATCTATCCATAGAACTAAAAGGCATACTTATGCAATGATATATAAAGGGTACATTTTCTTTGGGTTTTGGTTCTAGGAGGTAGCATGTAGAACCAGTGGCATAGTAAAGGGAGGGGGGGAAGGACAGACCCAGGCGCCATGTCAGTGGGGGCATGAGCACCTCTCTGCCGCGCCACACCAAGCTACGCTCGCGTCATCCTTCCCCCCAACCTGTACCTCTGTAGATTTATGCTAGTGTGAGCAACTTCTGCCTGTTGCTTGTGCCAGTCTGGTTCCCCTCTGAATCACTTCCAGGTCATAGGGCCCAGGAAGTGACATCAGAGGGAAATCCAATGCTGGTGCAAGGAGCATGCTGGAGAAAAGCCATTCGTTTTGCCGCAGATTTAGAGGTATGAGAGGTAAGGGAGAGTGCGAGTGGGGGGCAGGAAGGAGTGTGAAAGGAGCGGGGGGATGGAGAGGGGAGCATGGGAAAGGTGCAGGGGGCACCGCCACACTGGAAACCTCCTACCCTTACTATGTCACTGTGTAGACCTCAGGTGTAATTGGCGATCCTGTTCTTCTAGGATGTCAAACATCGTGGGAACACCACAAAATCCAGCCCTATGCATGCAATTGCCCAGTTCTAATCTAATCTAATCTTTGGTCTTGTATATCGGGTCATTCCCCGGAGGGACTCGAACTGGTTAACAAAAGTTTACTCAGAAAAACATTTGAGATAAGTAATTGAATATCAGAATCTCTTTATTAAACTATTGTTTAACATCCAGAAATTTGTTATACAAATATGTCTTCAAGGTTTTTCTAAAGCAAATCAGAGAAGACAAAGATCTAATTTCTGAAGGGAGATCATTCCAAATTTTCACCGTCATGAATACCAAAGAGTGAGAAAGTTTATCTAAAGCTTGAATCCTTTTACTAGAAGGGAATATTAATTTATACTTATGTATATCTCTAGAGTAAGATAGTCGTTGAGAGTTGAAAGAAAAGGAGAATAGTGGAGAAAAGATTCCATAGAAACATTTAAATACGGGGGTCACGTGATGGCTGGCACCTGAACAGACGTCCGAGTACGGAGCTCCGCTCTAACTCCCCCCTTAAACTCCCTTTTCTCGGGTCATAGCTGTTAATTTTTCTAATATTTTGGTTTCTGAGCTCACCTGAATGCGGGTGCCTGGCTGTGGATCACGCGACGATTTTTCTAATCTGGCGGCGTGAGGGATGCCGACCCGAGCACTTACGGCGCCAAAGAGCAGCGTGGCCCAGATGAGCAAGATGGCGGTGATCCAAACAGAGGTGTCTGTACATCGCTCTGCAGACGAGGTGCTGCAAGTGTCTATGCGGCATTTATCTCAACTATTGGATGATAAACTTGCAAAGCTTCACGCTTTGATGAATGAGCTCAAAGATGTGCTGGCTGGCCATGCAGCTCAAATCCAGCAGGTAGAGGAGCACGTATCGGCCCAGGAAGATCGCTCAGTGGTCGCAGATAGCCGACTCGACTCCCTGGAAACCCGCGTATGTCAGCTACTGGAACGAGTTGAGGACCAGGAAAACAGGGCCCACAGGAAGAATCTTCAAATCATAGGGTTCCCAGAATCTGTGAAAGACTCTGAGCTTCTCCGAGTGGTGGAGAGCTGGCTACCGAGAGAGCTGGACCTACCTGAGCAAGCAGGTCCCATGGTGGTAGAATGGGTCCATCAAGTTGGGCAGCGCCACGACAGTGATGGGAATGGTCGCCCGAGACCTGTGTTGACCAGATTCCATAATTATACGGTCAAGGCGCGTCCTTTGGACTTGTTCAAAAAAACCAGAAACCTGTCCTACAAAGGGGCCAAGATTATGCTGTTCCAGGACTTTTCTAACAAGGTTGCTGAGCAACGCAGAGTGTTTACACCATATTGTTCTCAATTGGTTACGCAGGGGATTCGATTTGCCTTCCTTTATCCTGCCAAGGTGCGGCTCACTCAAGAAAATCAGTCCCTTACCTTGATCACGGTGGACGAGCTGAAGCGGTTCATCGAGAGGCTGCCGGCACAGTAGGGCTGCTGTTAGGCTCCTACTCTTGCTTCTTTGCTTCATGGCATCGGGAGCTTTTGCCTTTGCGGGAGATTGGTGGGTTCTCTCTTCTATACGGGACTCGTGGTGGGATCTAGACTCTCTCCTTGATTTTGTTATGATCTACCTTGGAGCGCCCCAGACCCCGTTGCTTTTCGTTGCTTTCTGTACTTTATCAGATACCAGTTTCCCTTGAGTCTTTGATTGCATGAGAGGCCTGAGACGGGGCCTCACTGGTCTTTGGATACCTGGACGTGGACTGTGCTCCATGCAGACCTCCAAACTTTGCAGGACTGTTGATGTTGGTGGCTCTCCACCCTTTTTCATTTTTCACTTTTCACTTGTTTTATATGTTCACTTGGACACTGGTTTTTGGCCTGGTTTATGGTAGTTTCTGTAGTTGGGGGCTTGGTGGGGGAGGGGCGGCGTGAGTGTTCGTGTGTGGGTATGATATGTGGCAGGAAGTTGTTTTGGGGTTTTGCGTATGTGGGGGCTTTGGTTGGCTGGGGAGTGTTTGTGATGAGTGGGGTAACTGGAGGAAGTAGTAGGAGGGGGTGGAGGGGGGTATTGGGGATGGTGAGAGTGGGAGGGTGCATTCTGGAACTCTGATTGGTACTGTTTTCCATTGAAAGTGGGTAGCGC
This sequence comes from Geotrypetes seraphini, assembly GCF_902459505.1. Taxonomy (NCBI): domain Eukaryota; kingdom Metazoa; phylum Chordata; class Amphibia; order Gymnophiona; family Dermophiidae; genus Geotrypetes; species Geotrypetes seraphini. Next base: position 306,497,113 of record NC_047086.1, on the reverse strand, counting down.
GTTGGTTTGGCTGGGAGACCGACGCTGCTGCCCCATCAGGGCTGTTAACTTTTGGGTTTGCTTCTACTCCAGTTTTTCCTATGTGTCCCTCAGGGATCACCCCTATCTCCTATTCTCTTTAACATCTATATGTCCTCCCTGAAACTCTTCCAATTATCCCCCTTGAAACAATCTACACATACACTGATGACATCCTTGTCCTCCTTGAGACAGACCAGAACCTCACCAACCTCCACGAGAACATTACAGCTTGCATAATGAGACTCCATTCCTGGTCCTTCTCGGTACAGATGAAATTGAATGAATCAAAAACAAAATTACTCTGGCTCGGCCCAAAATTAGAACACCTAACCACTCTCTTCGCACTACCCTCAGGCGCTGCACTGCAGCTTGAGTTCTCAAGCAAGGTCCTTGGCATCATTATTGATTCTTCTCTCTCCCTCAATGACCACCTCAACTCCTTGGCTAAATCATGCTTTTTCAGCCTTCACATGCTGAGGAAAGTAAGATCCTATTTTTGCCAACAACATTTCGCCGTCCTTGTCCAATCCATCATCCTCTCCAAATTAGACTACTGCAATGCCATCTACTTAAGCCTATCAAAAAAAGTTTTCAAAGACTCCAGCTAATCCAGAAAACTGTAGCCAAGTTGATCTTTGCAAAACACAAGTCTGACCTTGTCTCCCCACTCCTAGCCAAACTTCACTGGCTCCCAGTGATTTCCAGAATTCATTTTAAATGCTCCTGCCTGGCTTTTAAGATCCTTCACGGTATCCTTCCTCCCTTAATCCCACTATCTTATAACTCCTCGAGTCTTGACTCTACCAGACCCGCCCAATGGTATAAATTATCCTTCCCCTCTCTACACGGTATTCACTATGCAGGCAAACTGGGAAAATCCCTTGTCTTCAGAATCACAGGTCTTTGGAACGACCTTACTACCCCACTGCGGAACCTGGGCTCCCTCCAATTATTCCGCAAGCAACTGAAAACCTGGCTTTTCACTAAAATGTAATTCTATCCCCCCTTACTCTTCTCTTCTATATAAGTTCATGTAAACCTTTTTTTTTTCCTTCTCTTCCTATATTTTAAGTTCTTGTAAACCGTGCCGAGCTCCACAACATCCGTGGAGATGATGCGGTATATAAACTTAAGGTTTAGTTTAGTTAGTTTAGTTTAGTTCTGTTAAGATTGCTAGCTTTAACATTGATTGCTTGCATTCTCCTGTGAAACGTAATAAGCTGTTACAGTATTGCAAGCAATTGCATGTAGATGTCTTATTTCTACAGGAGACTCACCTCAGTGTCTCTGAGCACACTAAGCTGAAGAGGGACTGGGTTGGGGAGGTGGTCTATGCTTCCTATAATAATCGGCAAAAGGGTGTTGCTATCCTCTTCCACAAAAAGCATTCTTGTACTTTACATAGAGTGATCTAGGATCCTGAAGCCCAATATGTGAATTGGGCTGGGGTCTTTTGGGGAGAAAAATATGTCTTTTGTTCTCTTTATGCTCCTAATGTATACTCTCATAGATTTTTCTCTGTCTTAGTGGCTGCTCTCATGCCTTTCTCTGAATATCAGTTGATACTGGGCGGGGATTTTAATATTACCGCTGACCCTCTTATTGACTGTAAGCCTCCCAAGCCTAGGTTGAAAGGGGGTGATCAAAAAGGAGTGAACTTTGTTATGCGACAGTTGGAACTAGTTGACCTGTGGCGTACACTCCATCCTAACGAATTTGACTTCACTTTTCATTCCCTAGTCCATAATGTTCATAGTCGCTTGGACTATCTGCTGGTGGCCCCTTCCCTTTTGTCAGGTGTATTCCAGGTAAGGATCAAAGATGGTGTCATGTCTGATCATCACTTGGTCTGGATGGAGTTGATTGACACATAGGAGTCCTGGCGGTCGCCTACTGGTTGGCGTATGAATCCCACGCTGTATGAGGATGCCGAGTTTAGGGCTTTCCTTGAGCAGCAGTGAGATTACTTTATAGCTGAAAACCCTGCTTCCGATGTTTCGGAGGTAGTGTTTTGGGAAGCCAGCAAGGCTGTCTTGCGAGGTAAAATCCTTGAGTACACTGCTCGTAAATGCAAAGCTCAAGATAAGGCACTTTTGGACTTGGCGCAGCATTTGGGCGCACTGCAGGGGGGATCTCCACAAATCTGGTGCTACTGATGCTCAGTCCCAATATTTCACTTTAAGAAGGCAAATTAACGAGCTATTGGCAGACAGAGCCCTTAGAGATATCCGGATGTATAAATACCGCCTACACCGATGGAGAAATAAGGCAGGTAAACGGTTAGCCTCCCTGGTTACTGCAAGGGCCCCAAAGCGCATTATTCCAAAAATTAGGGCACCCAAAGGGAGTGAGGTGTCCACCTTATCAGGTATACAACAGAACTTTGTTGACTTTTATTGGGTTCTGTATGATCGGGGGACTTGTGAGACCGAACAGAGGACTGCTTTCTTTAGAGACCTTCAGCTTCCGACTCTGGGGCAGGACCAACGGGAGGTGCTGAAGGATCCTGTGCAGGGGCTGTAAATTCAGCAAGCTATTAAGGCTTTGAAATTAGCTAAAGCACCTGGGCCTGATGGCTGGGCTCTGAATATTACAAACTGCTGGGGGTTAGGGTGGTAGGCCCTTTTCAAGCCCTCTGTGGGGCCCTTTGCCGGGGGGAGATGCCTCCGCATAGGCTTACCCATACGCACATTGTGATTCTCCCAAAACCAGGTAGGGCGGAAGATCAGTTGGGATCCTACCAGCCCATTACCTTGCTCAATCAGGATATCAAGCTGTTTGCTGCCATCATGGCTGCTCGTCTGGGCTGGGTTTTGCTCTGCCTGGTCTACCCGGACCAGGCTGGCTTTGTGCCAGGCCGATATTCGTCTGCTAATGTCCTGCGTGCGCTTTCGGTGTTGCAGAATCCTGGACTTGTAGGGGGTGTCCTGGTCAACAAAACTCCCTCATAGTTAGTTTGGACGCTGAAAAAGCATTTGATAAAGTGCTGTGGGATTACCTATTTTGGGTTTTGCCCCAATTGGGCATTATGGGGAGTTTTCTGGCTGGGATCCGCTCCTTATATGCTCACCCTACTGCCCAGATTTTGGTCAATGGGGAGCTCACTTCTTCTTTCAAGTTAGAGAGAGGGACTTGACAGGGTTGCCCCCTTTCTCCTATGTTATTTGTTTTGGCCTTGGAGCCTCTAGCAGGTAAACTTCATCAAAGCCCATCCTTGTGCGGTATCCGGATGGGGTCCCAGGAATTTAAAATTAACCTGTTTGCAGACGATATGCTCATCTTTTTGGGGGGATGCAGCAACGGGAGTTCCCCAGTTGATAGAGCTTATTCAGCAATTTGATGCATTCTCCGGGCTGTGAATCAATTTTGATAAGTCCGAGGCCTTGGCGGTCCACCCTACATGCTCTCTGTGGCAGGATCCCTCCTTTCCGATGCAATGGTCCAAGGGTACGCTTAAGTAATTGGGGGTTTATTTGCATGCAGATCCTGGGGTGGTTTATCAAAAGAACGTGCTAGATAAACTGGACGGTAACCGAGCCCTGTGTAGGAGGTGGATGGATTTTCCCCTTTCATTCCTGAGGCGTATTGCACTTATCAAAATGGTCCTCTTACCGAAGCTGCTTTACAAATGGGGTTGTTTCTTCTTTTGTATGGCGCTCACTCCAGGCGAGAATTCGGTATCACAAGCTAGTCCGAGAGCGAAAGCCGGGTGGCGTGAATTTGCCTGACTTGCGTCTTTACAATGTTGCTGCTCTGATGCGGTGGGTGCATGAAGTCTATACGGGTGAAGATAAGTGTGCTCCGGTAGGATTTTGGCATCTCTTGATGGCCCTGGTGTCGGTCTTTAATACTCTGTGGCACCGAGCGGGGGCTTGTGCTCCTATGCTTCGGCCATTGCATATGGCGTGGTGCTGGTGGCAATCTTCTCTGGGGAAGGCGGTGGGTCCTTCACCTTTCAAGTAGGATTCCGTAAAAATCATTCTACAGAACACTCTTTATTAGGTCTCACAACAACTATACAGTACAACCTTGACCAACATAAGTGTGTATTATTAATTTCTTTGGATCTTACAGCTGCTTTCGACACCATTGACCACCTCTTACTATTACAAAGACTTGCTTCCATTGGATTAACTGACCAAGCTCTGGAATGGTTTAGATCTTATTTCACTGACAGATCTTCCTCCGTCCATTTTAATAATTCCATTTCAAAACCATTTTCTTCTAACTTCGGTGTTCCTCAAGGCTCTATTTTATCTCTGTTACTGTTTAATATCTATCTGGCACCCCTTCTAACTCTCTGTCAATCAATTGGATTTACAGCTTATGCCTACGCCGATGACTTACAACTATTACACAACATAGACCCTGCAAGTCCAAATGACATTTTTTCTATAAATCAAAAATTATCCATTATTCATGACTGGTTAAATACAAATATGCTCTCCCTAAGCATTTCTAAAACTAACATCATGTTATTCTCATGGAAAGAAGGGTTACAATTAACTGCTCCTATCTCAATCGATAACACTCCATTTAAACCAACCACTACTATAAAAATCTTAGGTGTAATAATTGACCATAAACTCACATTTCGCTCACAAATTAGTGCACTAGTCAGAAACTGTTTTTATAAATTAAGGATGATTAGATCTTTGGCCCCCCTTCTCGATGCCAAATCCCTTACTACACTAATTCATTCCCTTGTGATAGCCAAACTGGACTACTGTAATTCTCTACTGAAAGGGATAAACCTGTTTACAATTGATTCAAAATACAGCTATCAAACTTATATCAGGTTCAAAGCAATATGATTATGTCACTCCTCTTTTACAAAAAGCCCACTGGTTACCCATCATATACAGAATAACATTTAAAATAGCACTTCTAACTTTCAAAACAATACAAACACATGCCCCAGCATTTGTTGACAGACTTCTTATTCCATACGATCCTCCGAGAGCTCTAAGATCCACCTCTCAGCATACTCTTAATATTCCATCCTTAAGAATAATAGGTACTCGACGCAATACAATCTTTTCAGTAACTGCCCCCACGATTTGGAATTCCCTACCTATATATATACGATCTGAAAAGAATCTACAGAAATTTAAAAATAGTTTAAAATGCTTCTTATTTAAAGATGCCTACAATTGACTATACAATTGACTATTCGTTTCAAGTCCAGCAACTCTTGATTTCCCCTCCCACTGTTCTTTCCTTTGCTGTATCTTTTCTTAATAAATATTGTAGTTCTCCCCCCTTTTTCCTAATGTATCCTTATAGATTAGCAAAAAAAAAAAAAAAAAAAAAACACCCTAAGAAGTATGTTAAGATGTTAGTCTTTGTGTATTTTTGTCAATGTTTTAATTATTATTGTACAACGCTTAGTATTTTGATAGGCATTTAATCAAATCACCAAATAAACTTGAAACTTGCCTGGTTAAATTGTTTTGATATGCTAACTTTATTTATTTATGTAATTTGTTTCCTAGCCCATTGTCCCCAAAGAGCTCAGAATGGTTTGAAGCTAGACAGGATTCTGTGGCTTCATGAAGACTGCTTGATGTAGCACACTTCTCTGTCTTCACTGCTTCTCTCCACAGTTCTTACTCCTTTCTTTATCCCAGGATTACAGAACATGTACAGATACCAGACTCCTGGTTCTACTATCAGGATGTCTAACTCTAAGGCTTACCAAGAGAAAAAAAATGAGACATTTGGGATATTATGCCAAGAAATTCAATGCAGGCCATGTCTAGGTTCTGACATTGAATTTCTGGGGTTCTGGAGCCAGCTAAACCAGTAGTTCTTAAACCTGTCTTGGGGAACCCCTAGCCAGTTGGGTTTTCAAGATTTCCCTAATGAATATGCATGAGGTAGATTTGCATATAATAGAGGTAATAGACATGCAAATCTGCCCACTACCTCTATTATAAAAGTCTTTATAATTGTTTCCCGGGTCTTGCTTTAAGCAAGTATTTTCACCGTGAAATTAAATATCCTTTCTATGATAAATCAGATGTAACCCTGGAGCTCTTTGACTTCCCATATACGAAGTGTATTGACACCATTAACATAAGACAGAGGCATTTTGAGATTTTTCAATCTAGCAGTTTATCTTTTTTTCCTAAATGCTATTGCATTTTTGGCAAGGAAATATATGTATAAGAGTTTCTCTTTGGAAATGATTCATTTGTAATGCTGTTTTCCTGCCCCCTAGACATGAAAAATGGTAATGGAGGGAAAAAGTACCATACACACACTTCTGGCCATGTTATAATTGATTTGTTCCAAAGTGTTCTTGGAATATATTATACAAAAGTATTCTAATATACTATATTTTTCATTTTGAATATGAATCAAAACATACCTGAATATATGTCATTCCGAGAATAATGTGGGGCTGATATTCAATGAATCTCTAAAGTTGGGAGTGATACCGGAGGATGTGGTCCCTCACCACAAAAGTGGAAGTAAGGAAGAAGTAGGGAATTGCAGGCTAGGAAGTCTGACTTCTATGGTAAGCAAATTAATGAAAACGCTTTTAAAACAGAGAATGGTGAAATTTCTATAATCTGTGGATTACAGGACCAGAAGTAACCTGGATTCACTAGAGGTAGGTCTTGTCAGACAAATATGATCAGTTTTTTTGATTTGGTGACCAGAGAATTGGATAGAGGGAGTGCACTAGATGTGGTGTATTTAGATTTTAGCAAAGCCTTTGACAGAGTTCCACACAGACGTCTAACAAATAAACAGAGTGCCCTCAGGATGGGTCCCAAAGTGATGAGCTGGGTCAAGAACTGGTTGAGTGGAAGGCGACAGAGGGTAGTGATCAATGGGGATCGCTCTGAGGAAAGGGATGTTGCCAGTGGTGTATCTCAAGGTTCTGTTCTTGGGCCTATTCTTTTTAACATTTTTATAAACAATATTGCTGCAGAGCTGTCGGGTAAGATTTGCCTCTTTGCGGATAATACCAAAATCTGCAATAGACACCCAGGATGGTGTGAATAACATGAAGAAAGACCTGGTGAAGCTTGAAAAATGGTCTGAAATTTAGCAGCTAAAATTTAATGCTAAGAAGTACATTTGGGCTGCAAAAACCCGAGGAAATGGTATAGTTTAGGGGGTGAAGAACTTTTGTGCAGGACTTGGGTGTGATTGTATGTGATGATCTTAAGGTGGTCAAACAGGTTGAAAAGGTGACAGAAAAGCTAGAAGGATACTAGGGTGCATAGGGAGATATATGGCCAATAGGACAAAGGAGATTTTGGTGCCTCTATATAAGACTCTGGTGAGACTTCATTTAGAATATTGTGTACAATTCTGGAGGCCGCACCTTCAAAAAGATAGAAAAAGGATGGAGTCGGTCCAGAGGAAGGCTACTAAAATGGTGCGTGGTCTTCGTCATAAGGTGTATGGGGACAGACTTAAAGATCTCAATCTGTATACTTTGGAGGACGGGCGGAAGAGGGGAGATATGATAGAGACGTTTAAATACCTACGTGATGTAAATGCGCATGAGTCGAGTCTCTTTCATTTGAAAGGAAGCTCTGGAACGAGAGGGCATAGGATAAAGTTGAGGTGATAGGCTCAGGAGTAATATGAGGAAATACTTTTTTACAAAAAGGGTGGCAGATGCGTTGAACAGTCTCCTGGTAGAGGTGATGGAGACAGAGACTGTGTCTGAATTCAAGAAAGCCTGGGATAGTCAAGTGGGATTTCTTAGAGAGAGAGGAAGAGATAATGGTTACTACAGATGGGCAGATTGGATGGGCCATTTGGCCTTTATTTGCCATCATGTTTCTATGAGATATATTCAAGTAGGGAACAACTGCTGCCTGGTAACTTCTCCTCACTGGGCAGGTACCTAGATTGGGCACTACTTACTGAATCTGGTCCTGAAATACATACTCAGCTTTAGTTTCTGTGATGAAAGTGAGGCACAAGCATCTATACCAGCCACAGGCTGGTAAAAATGCTCATGCCTAAGTCCTGGTAGAAAAGCGCAAGAAAGCAAGTATTCTATAATATTACACTTAACTTTCAGCCATGCCCTGACTCACTCACATTGGGGTTGCGTGCCATGGAAGGTAGGTGCTCCAGTTAGCACCCCTCCCACGACTTCACTCACTTTGGAGATGTGCACCAAGGAGTTTAGGCAGTGCTTATAAAATAAAATATCTCATTGCATTTCTTTCCTTCTCATTTCTTTTTACGAATCTTTTATATACTGCACTTTGTTCAAGCCAGAATAGCAGTTTAGAATAACAAAATGAAAGAGACAGAAGTTTAGAAGATTACTGTTACAACAATGTAAAGAAGGCCCATCTCAAGAAGCTAGCTAGTGAGCCATAGGCTCAGGACATTGAAATTTAATGACATAGAAAACCTGCCTCACTGACTCCATCCTTTGCTGCAAGTAGTGTAGGTGAATTTAAATGGCAAAAACTTGTACATCCTGTTTCATGCTAGTTCATGAGTAAATAGAGCCTAATGTATATTAGATTTTAGTTTCCTACCTCTGAAGGTATTGGCTCCAGTTCTGCCTCTCTTTAGGAACCTGAGGAAGTTCACCTTCTTTCCAGTTCTTCCTGAATATCTAAGTATATTCATTTTCTGTCCTTCTCATTGATTTAAGCCATCAGCTGAATCTCCCTAGAAACCAGACTCAACTTGTCCTTCAAGAGTGTCAAAGTCAACAGTTGCATTTGTGATATCATCAAACACATCACCAGCTTTACAGACCACTTTCTCTCAAGATCTTTGCATGAGAGAAAGTGATGTGTAAAGCTGGCAGGTTAAGCAAATTGGGATAACGCCTTGAAAAGGTTCTGGCGAAACATGTCAGCGGCCTGAGTATCCCGATGGTTAAGACCACACTGTGAAAAAGCTAAGTACTTGTATAACAGTTAAGTACTGGTTTAAACCTTCAAAGAAAAAATGAGCTATGATTTAACTTATTTGCATTTGCACTTTAAAGAATGATAAAAAAAATTAAATTAAACCATAAAATTATTAAATATTTAATTTGGATAATTGAAGAGAAATAAATCTAGAACCGGTGACGAACCTGCATGTCAAGCTTAAGGCAATGATTGCAAGGAGCCTGGAATGGTGTTCCGAGCTTCTAAAGAAGATTTTGTTAGCATGAAATAGCGGGTGAGCACTAAGGGTGTATTACTTTAATTGGCTATAGTGTGATTTTTTTTCAGGTGCCGATTTTTTTGAGTGGTGCCGAATTAATTACTGCCATCTGATACTAAACATGTCCAAGACTGAGCTGCTCCTCTTTACTCCCAAACCCTCTGCTTTGCTCCCTCCGTTCTCCATTTTTGTAAATAATACTGTTATCATTCCCATCTCCTCAGCTTGTAATCCTTGGAGTTGGCTTTGACTCCAACCTCTCATTTTCCATGCACATCCATCAGAATGCTAAAAGCCTGTCACTTCTTTTTTTTTTTTTTCAAACTTTTATTTAACCAAATATAACACATATAATAAAAAATAATGGACAACGCATCTTGATAGCATAGATGAATGCACAATCAACCTTTCACAATTGGTTCCGCCAATAACATACTGTCACTCTTCAGTTCATGGCCAAATAGTCTCCCTTACATGCTATAGGGACTAAACTGTACAAAAAAAACAATAGAATCCCCAAATTATAACATTCTCAAACCCACACCCTAATCCCTCCCCCCAACAACCCATTCTGTTCTTCTGAAGGCAAGTGTGTGGAAATAGAGCAGGACTGTGCAGAGAAACACATCAAGATTTCATGAGCTGAAACCTTTCACACCAAGCAATATAAGGGGTCCAAAACCTTGTGAAAATATGCCAGCCTATTTCTGCGCAAGGCAGTTAACTTAATCAGATAGATGTGATTAAGTTTCTGAAGGACAGTATCCAGAATCGGAAGGTCACTCTTCTTCCAAGCGGCTGCTATTAACAGGTAGCCAGCTGTCACCATTTGAGTGATCCATTTACGCTGGTGTTTCAGCAATATTTGTGGGGCCACATTTAGCAAACAGCATTTAATTGATTTGCCCACTGAGATACCCAATACCTCCAAGATGAAGCCCATTACCAGTTCCCAAAATAGTTGGGCCTTGGGACAAAGCCATAAAATATGATGGAAGGACCCTTGGGCCCCATAGGCTCTCCAACACTGTGGCTTTCAATTGCTTTGGGGTATAGTGCCACTGGTACAGCATTTTCAACCATATTACTGGTGACAGAGACTCGCAAAAGAGACCTAAGTTGGCTTTCCCATAACTGAGTTTCATAAGTCTTGCCAATGATATTCTCCCAGGCAGATTGATATTTAATTGGCACTGGAACAGAGAGCAGTATAGCTATATAAAAGCAAGTAATGGAACCCCGACCACTCCGTCGCAAAACAGCCCATTATAAAGATGTAGGAGGTTGTTGTAAATCTGCAAGCGCTCTTTTTTTTAAGAAAGTCCACCAACTGCCTATAGTGGAAAAAGTCACAGAAGTGGAAAAGGTCACGGGCTATCAACCCATATTCATCTTCCAAATAGGAGAACAAGACTAGCTCTCCTTCAAGAAATAACTATCTCAGGGTTTGCAAACCTTTCCCAGCCCAACAATGAAATACTATTTCTAGGCCCCCCAGGAGCAAAATGAGAGGCATATGATATATAGCTGTCCCAAAAAAATAGGTTTTGGTGCCCAACAATAATCGTGTACAGAGTTTGACCCACAAAGAGAGAACATGTTGAAATATTGGGTTGTCAGTAGTCACCAAATCTCTTATAAGCGAACAGGGTAAGTAAGGGATGACCCAAAGAGGGGCTCTGCCTAATATAAATTGTTCCATATGTACCCAACCTTCTGAATATCCCATTTCCAGCTTACTAGACCAGTGGTTCCCAACCCTGTCCTGGAGGACCACCAGGCCAATCAGTTTTCAGGCTAGCCCTAATGAATATGCATGAGAGAGATTTGCATATAATAGAAGTGACAGGCATGCAAATCTGCTATCCTGAAAACTCGATTGGCCTGGTGGTCCTCCAAGACAGGGTTGGGAACCACTGTAATAGACAGCAAAGCTGAGAACAAGTAAAATAGTTTAGGAAGTACGACCATCTTAATGGCATGGAACCTACCCAACCAAGAAATAGTAAGATATTTCCATCTCTCCAAATCTTCAACAATTTGCTTCAATACAAGGGGTAGTTTGCTGCATATAGGCCCATCAGTGTCTTAGTGAGATTAACCCCCAAGTAGCGTAGTGCGCAGGAAGCCCAGAGATGGAAAAAAGTGGACTTAAAATTCTCTTTCTCAGCGTCAGTGAGGAAAAGCTCCAATATCTCCAATTTGGTTACATTATAGTTTATATAGTTTATTCACTTATAGCCCACTTTTATCAAAGTAGGTCACAAAAGTACACATGTGGAGAGGCATAATCAAAAGGGATGTCTAAGTCCATTTACGTCCATCTCGCAAGTCGTCCAAAGTAAAAAAACAGCTTAAGACACATTTTTTAAAGATACGTCCAACTTTTTTTTTGTCTCGAAAATTGTCTAATTATACGTCCTGCCGATCTGATTGTCCAAGCCACTAAATCGTCCATTTTTGTCCAACTTTCCATCCAAGTCCAAAACGCCTAGAACAAGCCCTGTTGGACGTGGGAGGGGTCTGCAAAGTGATGGACTGCACACCCAGACATGCCACCTAAATAGTGGGGTACCTTCACAAAAAGATGCCATGTCTTCTCCTCCCTACAGCTCCCTTATAGGTTACGGTGAGCCCCCCAAACCACCTCCAGAATCCCCTAGACCCACTTATCTACCACTCCAATAACCCTTATGGCTGCAGGAGCCACTTATATGCCAGTACAACAGGGTTGTGGGGGTGTATAGGGGGAGTGCATATGTTTAAGTATCAATGCAGTGATTACAGGGGCTTATGGGCATGAGTCCTCCTCTCCATGAGTCCCCCTAACCCACCCCCAAGACAAATTAAGCTGCCTATGGGCTGGACGACTAGGCTTTCCTATGCCAAGTGGCCAGGTAATGATGGTCTGGAGGCTGAATTTTAAAGTTATGATTAAACTTTTTATGGGGTGGGGGTTGGTGATCACTGGGGTAGTATGTGGGGGGTCTGTTTTATATGTTTGCAGTGCTTATCTGGTGACTTTAGGTGGGTTTTTGTGACTTAGACCATGTTTTACATGGTCTAAGTCAGTGTTTTTCAACCTTTTTACACCTATGGACCGGCAGAAGTAAAAGAATTATTCTGTGGACCGGCATCGGTCCGTGGACCGGTGGTTGAAGAACACTGGGCTAAGTCGTGGGCCAGACCCCGCCCATCTCTACCCAATCTTCACCCCAGACCCCACCCCCTTAATAGTACTAATTGCATCTTGCACGTCCCGTGCCCCATCTGGAAGCCTTCCCTCTGACGTTGCAATGTCAGAGAGAAGGCTTCCGGTTCAGGCGCAGGACGCGCGTAGGAGCCGCTGCCCGTGGCTTTGTGCACTGAATCAGTGAGAAAGAGGGAGCTGGCTCGAAGATAACGCCGCATCGATCGCACCGTGGACCGGCGGTTGAAGAGCACTGTTTTGGGCTTGATGCATGTGCAGGCCCTGTGGACCGGCAGGAAATTTCTGTGGACCAGCACTGGTCCATGGATTGGTGGTTGAAGAACACTGGTCTAAGTCACAACATCCAAGTTCCGTCTAGGCTCTGTTGTAAAACTTTCGGTTATACATGCTGTACAACTAAGTCTAAGCCGGCCCACGTCCCACCCAACTCCCACCCTCGACATGCCTCCCGAAACGCCCCGTTTAGCTTTGGTCATTCAGCGGCACTATGAAGGCCTAAGTCATTTAGAAATACGTCCAAAACCCATTTTTATTATCGGCACTTGGACGTTTTGAGAAATGTTCGTCCAAGTGCCGACTTCAGCCAGTTTTTGGACATTTTTCTCTTTCGATTATGAGCCCCATATTATTTATTACAAACATCCATAAATAACAAACAATTGCAGAACCTACCCCATAAAGCACTTCATCCAGCATCAAACTAAAAAGAAATGGTCAATACTTATATCTCATTTTGCAAAATAAATATTTTCTCCCGTCTTGAAGTATGTCCATACATCGCCTGTCATAGCTAATGGGCACCATTGGCACTGGCCACAGATACTGTGGCATCCTCTGGGTTTGAGATGATATGGTGTTTTTAAGAGTTCCCCTAAATTATGATTTCTCTGGTATGCAAATGTAGGCTGATCCTGGAACCCATCAACTAGTTACATAACATGCCAGTGGTTAAGAATAATTTGTTTAATTTTCATGGAGAGGGGGATAATTTTTGAACATAAATAAGTCCCTGCTCTGTAGTTGATTTTTGAGATTTCAACAAAAGATCCTGTTGGGCATACTTAGACCGTAGGTATGCTGACTTAATCACAGTATTATGATAGCCCTTTTGTTTGAATCTCTGCCATAGCTAATCAGATAGCTAATCAGATAAAGTTAGAACAGCATTTTTGTGGCTGTCCTAGGTTTATCCATATACTGTAGCTATCCATATACTGTAGCATATACTCATGCCGTGTTGGCTTTCCCTCTGATGTCATTTTCTGGCCCCTTGACCAGGAAGTGATTTCAGAGGGAAGCCAGCCAGCACAAGCAGCAAGCAGAGAAGTTGCTTATGCTGGTGAAGATTTAAACAGGGAGGGGGGGCATAGGTGTGATAGGGGGTAGAGAGGTGCTGGTGCCTCCAGGGTGGTCTGCCCCCTGTAGACATTATATTCTATGAGCATCTTTAGTGTTTAGTGTGTGCTAACATGGTTGCATGAACTAATGTGATAGCACATGCTAATGTGGTTATTGCCCTTTGATGAATCCCACCTTAGTACTGCTAGTCATTCAATAACCAGATAGCTAATCAGATAAAGTTAGAACAGCATTTTTTGGCTGTCCTAGGTTTATCCATATACTGTAGCTATCTGGTTCGTGAACTGAATATTCTGGTAACCAGATAATCTCTAGGTCTGCTCAAGCCCCCTCCCAAACTGCATTAGCACTCATCCGATAGTGCCAAGGTGTTCAGAGGAAATATTTGATGGTACTGTCTGAACAGCAATCCTGTTCACTGGATAACTAAATATTTCCCTTAGCTTACTTAGCCTCATATGCTTCTAAGGCTGAACTCAACCAATAGCACATAAGAACATAAGCAATGCCTCTGCTGCGTCAGACCTGAGGTCCATCGTGCCCAGCAGTCCGCTCACGCAGCGGCCCAACAGGTCCAGGACCTGTGCAGTAATCCTCTATCTATACCCCTCTATCCCCTTTTCCAGCATGAAATTTTCCAATCCTTTCCTGAACCCCTGTACTGTACTCTGCCCTATTATGCTCTCTGGAAGCGCATTCCAGGTGTCCACCACATGTTGGGTAAAGAAGAACTTCCTAGCATTCGTTTTGAAAGACATGGCACATCGCTCATAAATCATTAACTAGATAATATATATTGCCATGGAGCAAATAACAGTAAGTCACAAGTAAGCAAAATCAAAAATGGAATATGAGAAATTCATCTCAAGAATTATTCATTGTAATAGGATATAATTACGAAAAAGGCATTTATTTCCAATTCCATCATTTAATTCCAATTTACGCTGATGTTTCTCTTTCTTCATCTACATATCACTATTTTAAGTATAGCATGTCCCAAAAAAAGGGACATGAGAGTCTTGCATATTATATAATAGGGTTAATAACATGTTAATGGGTTTCCCAGATGCTTGGGGATCTAATATTTTTCAAACTCATGTTATGCTTGCATTTATTCACTGAAGCTAGCAAATACAACTTTGACAGAAAATTCTATAAGTCTTAAGTGGGAGCAAATTAATCTCTAAGAAGGCAAGATTCAGCAAGTCAAATAAGCAGATATTCAGCACAGTTAAGTCTGCAATGAATATTTTCAGTAAAACATATTTTTGTAAGATTGGGCAAACTTCAGTACAGCTGACATAATTCCATCTTTCAAGGAAGAACGATTCATAAAGTGGGTTTAACAATCTTTCTCCAGGATGGACAGGGATGTTGTACAGGTCGTAAATATCAATTTAGACAGCATTTTCACTGCTTCTACATGATTGAACAGACAAAAACCTATTCATTTCATATCCATCTCCTCAATCTTCTATAATTTTATTTGTTCACAGATATTGGGACATAAAAGTAAAGCTGAAAAATTGTCAGCAAAATAAAGGCATTTAGCAAGGCCCAGAGGTCTGGCAGAAGGCAAAAACACAGCAGTAGAAGTGGCAGATAAACACTGGGGAAAGTGAACGAGGCTGTTTCAAAAAGGAGGGATTGTTCATGTCTCCTGGGGGAGTGGCTGGAGGTGTCAGCTGGGGGCTTAGGTTGAAAGAGTTCTTTTTAGGAGTGGAAGAAATTTTAGAGGTTGGGGCTAAAGGTGGGAAGTGAGAGAATCTGAGTTTTTGTAGGTGTCCAACCTTTTGGATTCCCTGGGCCGCATTGGCCAAAAAAAATGTTTCTGGAGCCGCGCAAATGCTACAGCAAGACAGAGGAAGGAGCCGGCAAGATGGTAAACACCCGGAAGCAGCAGAGGAAAACACTGCATCGCCCTTGACCGGGGCCGCATGCGGCCCTTGGGACACAGGTTGAACAACCCTGTTTTAGAGCCTAGGTCCACTTGTGATGCAATGATTTATTTCATGGGTCCTAGCACACAGTAGCCAGTTTCCATTTTTGGAAATAGAATATGGTACTCCTTCCTCCAAGGATGAATCTTAGTGTACCTCAATAAGGATGCAGACTCCAGTAAAGAAATGATGGAGGACCCAGGCACATTATTGATTCTCACAATATTATGGAAGATTTAAGATGTCAATTAGAGATATACAGCATATCCACAAGTGAGTAGACTTGATTGTAGTCTTTTTGTAGGCCATTGACATACTAACATAAAATACACCAAATACTTTTAAGGGACTTTAAATCAGATAAAGCATGCCATATTTACTCTCAAGCAATTCTAATAAGAATTAACAACTCAACAACACCGAGCTATAGATATCTTGTCTAGCACAGAGATAAAGGCTATCTAAGTTCCACCTTTGTGATTATTATCTACCAGTTGATTATGCACCTGATACAAGGAGCTCCTGGAAGTTAAAATGGAGGAAATAAAGAAGAGAGAATGGTATGAAGTGGAAATCTTCAGGAACATAGTAAACAATCATTCTTCTATTCTATTATGCTGCCTTGGAGGATTAAGATAACCATATTGCCTTGATGTGCCTGGAAGAAGTCCTGTAGCTAAAATCTGCCTTTTAAGTGATACAATATCTTCTTGCACTGAGAATGCATCTCCTGTGGTATATGATAAGGAGGGAAGGGTTCAAGCTCCCACTGTAGTTGAAGATTCAGTTCTTATGAATATAGATAGATGGATGCCTGGTGGGTATGAGGGTTGCTTGATTACCTTTTAGCAGAAAGGATATAGGACTTGATATACTGTTTTTTTCTGTGTGGTTACGAAGTGGTTTACTTATTCTAGATAAGTACTTATTTTGTACCTGGGGCAATGAAGTGTTAAGTTACTTGCTCAAAGTTTTGCTCATTGCTCTCGTTTTCTTTGAGATTATTCATAATTATGTAAAACAGCACTTTCCTGGCACAGATACCCATGGTATTCCCTTATTTACCTCTTTCCACTAGGAAAACTATCCTGCTCTTTAACCCCCCCCTCTTCCTTTTACAGAACCGCAAAAGTGGTTTTTAACACTGGCTGATGCACTGATTGCTCTGCTCTTCTCCCGACACTCATAGAGTACGTCGGGAAGCAGTGCAGAGCATTTAACATGCCAGCCTGCGCTAAAAACCGCTTCTGTGGTTTCATAAAAGGGGATGTTAGTTTCTCATCTTTAAATCGGTCGCTGATCCAGAAAGAAATATCACCTGCTATTATCAAATGCCTTCTGAAATTCCAAATATAGTATATCAACAGTTAAACTTTATCTATGAGGCAACATGGTGAACAGTAGGTCACTTGCCTACTGCACGCACATATAGAGTTTTAAATCTCACACTGGAATTTACATCAGGTAGATGGCCGTCTACCCATTTTCAGTCAATAAATGAGTATCTAGCATTAAGGTGTAACAATTAAAGAAGACTGGGAAGACAAATGCTCTGGCATTTCAGAAAGGGGGTGAAAACTTTGCTGTTTGAGCATTGTTTATTTTGGTGCAAGTCATGTGACAGTTTGATTTAAAATAGTTCTCCTTATGCTGTTCTGTATTTGTTTGCATTTTTTACTTTTATGTTGACTTTGTATGTAATTATTGTTTCCCACTTAGATTTGTGGATAAGTGGGCTATAAATAATTTTAAATAAATTAAATAAATAAATAGCAAACCACCCCACTAATAGTGTGCCAAGAAACCATCAGACAAGTAGCAATTTCCCTAAGTCAGAGATAGGCAATTCCGGTCCTCGAGAGCAACAGGCAGGTCAGGTTTTCAGGATACCCACAATAAATTTGCATGAAATAGATTTGCATTTCAAGGAGGCAGTGAATGCAAATCCATTTCGTACATATTCATTGTGGTTATCCTGAAAACCTGGCCTGCCTATGGCTCTCAAGGACTGGAATTGCCTTCCCCTGGCCTAAGTCATTCATGACTTTTTACTTGCATACAAGAGACCATCTGTACTTTTTAAACATTATTCGCATACTTCTCTTTTAGGATTGTATAGTAACTACTTAAAAGTAACTAGTCACTGTATCTAAGTAAAAGTTTTGTTACTTGTAAAGAAGTAATGGATAATATTAGTTATCCTTTACTTTATTTTTTTAGTTTAGTTTTTTTAGTTTTAGTTTTACTTTCAGTGAAGTAATAATTTCACCAATTTTCACTAGCAAGATGTAAATGATGATTCCTCAGTAAACCAAATCAAACAACAAAACCAGGAACAGGATTTTGCTTTTGCAAACCTCGTCACAGTAGATTATTTCATCTTAAATTTTACTGTTCAGTGAATGTGGTCTTGAGAACAGTGTTTTTTGTTGAACTGGTTACT
The DNA here is from genome assembly GCF_902459505.1 of Geotrypetes seraphini. Taxonomy (NCBI): domain Eukaryota; kingdom Metazoa; phylum Chordata; class Amphibia; order Gymnophiona; family Dermophiidae; genus Geotrypetes; species Geotrypetes seraphini. Next base: position 306,478,989 of record NC_047086.1, on the reverse strand, counting down.
GGTTTCCAGCCAAACAGAACAGTGATGAGTTGGGTCTCTTTGAAGTGAAGATAAAGCTGAAGCTGGTTGCAATTCTTGGTGAATAGATGCGAGTGTTTCTACCACAACAGAATTCTGGTCATCTAATGGAGAATTTTATATTGGGATGACTGTCTACTAGATTGCATAGTAACATAGTACATGACAGCAGATAAAGACCTGAATAATCCATCTAGTATGCCCTGTAACTACATGCATTACAATTTCATGATTGAATTATCTTTTTGTTGGGTTTTTTTTCTTTGTTTCTTCTGAACCACAAACCTTAGAAGTCCACAGAATCCTGTCCTTAGGTTCCAACTACTGGAGTTGACACTGAAGCCCACTCCAGTCTATCCAAACCATCTCCTTTGCAGGATTCAGCCCATGAAAGTTTGCCCATATTCTAGTTAGAGATTCTCTGTGTTCATCCCAAGCCTTTTTGAATTCCATCACCATTTTCCTCTCCACCACCTCCCTCAGGATTGATAGTCTTTAGAGAGGAAGTCTGCCTGTCCGGCTCCAAGACTGAAGGGTTCCGACACATTTTACATTTTTGCATCAGTTCTGAAAGATATGTAAACAGAATTTGCCAGCAGGTGAAAAATTGTTAGAACAACAGACGATTTCAACTTTGTGAAAATCTTCTCTGTAACTGTTGATGATAACATGACGATAATAACAAAGATAAAGATGCAAGTGATTAATTAGACCGCACTGCTTCTAGTGTAGATGATAATGGCAATGACGATGATAATAAAAGTATTCCTCGCTAACCGGACAAGTGTTTCAGGTAGAGATTCCCTTGATCAATATCTGCAGACCCAGTCAAAAGATATCAGTAATACTACAGCTAGGCCTGATTTGAAGGAACTTTTTAATCAAACTGAGCAATTTACTTTCTGCCAATGCATCTGTTGAACATCTTTTTAGCTGTGCTAGTATAATAATGACTCACAAGCATACTTACATTTAATTTTTTTTTTTCAGCCTGTCTTCACAAAGGAGCTCAGAACAGGTTATAAATCAGCTATTCAAGCATTTTCCCTATCTGTTGCAGAAGGTTCACAATCTATCTAATATGCAGGTTCACAATCTATCTAATATGCTGAGAATGGCTGATTTTTCATGTCATGAGGTCATGAGTTCATAAGCAGTCCACAAAGTTACACATTTCAACTTCTGTAACTTTTATTTTTTTTTTTTTTCACCTAAAAGAATGGGATTTAGACGATTGTATTACAAACTGGGAGCTCTAACAGAATTCATGAAAACCTTATTTTTTGGGACTTCCGGTGACATCACTGGAGCAAACGGGTGCCTGATCGCTGAGCTCTCACTATCCCCAAGGATAAAAGATAACATTAGCACTGTTGAAACCAATTCTTGTGGACGCAAGAGCAACTCCTTTGAGAACAGGCGGCTCGAATGGTGAGCAAGAAACGAGAACAGATCTCCAGACTTTTTTGCGTATAAGCCAATGGCTTGTCCTGACCGCATGGCCGTCAATATGGTGGAGGCAGCAGAGAATGGAAGATTGCTAGAATGGCTGGAGTCGGACGAAGCTGGCGCAGCAGGAGATGAGAGAGCCTTGGCAAGCTGAGCAGATTTAAAACTATGGATGGCTGACCTTCTTTCTTCTCTCGAAAGTTTAAAGAGGGAGCTCCAGACGGATATGGGTGCCACCCCCCCATAAAAAGATTGACGACAAAGGGCAGCACCTCAATGACTTCAAAGAATGAGTCATCAAACAGGAACAAGATCTGATGGATCTGCAAAAATGTGATGCCTAAGAGACTAGCCCCCCTCTTTTACTAAGGTGCACTAACCGATTACGCGCGCTAAATGCTAACACATCCGTAGGTTAACATGCATGCGTTAGCATTCAGCGTGTACTAAATCGATTAGCGTGCGCTAACCAGTTAGCGCATCTTAGTAAAAGAGGGCCCATATGTAAAGATATGTTCATTACGATTGAAGACAGCGAAAACTGAACAAAGAGAAGCAATTTAAGAGCCAGAGGCATACCGGAATTGGGACAGAAAAATAATATGGAATTAATTATGCAAAAAATGTCATCAATTTTTGCTTGCAGCTGATCCAACAGCTGAACTGCCAGTGATCGAATTTCAATGTGTGCATCAACCATTGGGGCCTAGGACACCTGAGAGACTGAGGGATTATAATTGCTTGCTTCCTGAGATTTCCTTTGAAAGATAAAAAACTTCGAGCAGCAAGAAAAGTAGGGCATATCTGATTGGAGGGATCAAAGGTTGAAATCTTTGGAGCTATGTCAGCAATTACGTTGCTCAGTCTCATTATTTCTCAACTTGACTACTATAATATGATGTAAGTTGGTTGCCCAAAGTATCTTTATAAATGTTTGCAGACAGTTTAGAATGCAACCGTTCATCTGATTTTTTTTTTTTCTGCTTGTAAGACTGCTTGTTTTGTACTGACTTCCAATGGAGGCTAAAGTTAAGTTCAAGTTATGCACTATGTTTTTTAATATATTGTGTGGGATAGTCCCATATTTATCTATTTAATATATTGTATGGGATAGTACAATAGTTATCTATTTTGATTGGCCCGTTCTTGAAATCTAGATTTATTGCCTTTCGTGGTTCACTTGATTTGCAATTTCTTAGTATGAAAGGTTTACACCATGGCCCATAATGTCGATCGACCAGTAGATCACAAGGGCAATGGGAGTCGATCGCAGAGCCCATCCCGGGCTCTGCGATAGACTCGCGTTGCCTTTGTGTTCTCCCTGTTTCCCCGACAACGCAAAAGCCAGGCACGTGCAGCCACTGCACAAGCGCCGGGCCCACAAGCCTTCCCCCCTCCCCCCATGTCAATTCTGACGTCAGAGAAGAAATTCCTGCCTGCCTGGCTGGCCCAGAACATCTTCTCCCATGTCAGAATTGACATCGGGAGGAGGGGGGGAAGGCTTGTGGGCCTGGCACTTGTGCGGTGGCTGGCTTTTGCGACGTCGGGGAAGCATGGAGAAATCGGCAACGGTGGCTTAAATCGGTGGCAGTGGCTTGGGGAGCAGGAAGAGAGAAAGAAAGAAAGGGGGCAGGAAGAGAGAAAGTAAGACAGAAATAAAGAAAGGGGGCAGGGAAAGAAAGAAAGAAAGGGGAGGGGGCAGGGAGAGAGGAAGAAAAAGTTGACAGAGGGAATGGAGTGTGTCGGGTGGCAGGGATCAGGCAGGGAGAGAGGAAGAAAAGGTTGGGCTCATAGAGGGACAGAGAGAGATGTTGGTTGGGAAATAGAATGAGGTCTGGAGGAGAGGAAGCATGCAGGAGGAAGAAATAAAGAAAGATTGATTGCACAGTCAGAAGGAAGTGCAACCAGAGACTCATGAAATCACCAGACAACAAAGGTAGAAAAAATTATTTTATTTTCAATTTAGTGATCAAAATGTGTCCGTTTTGAGAATTTATATCTGCTGTTTATATTGTGCACTATGGCCCCCTTTTACTAAACCGTAATATCATCGGGAGCAGCGCGGAGCATTCAGCGCAACTCCATGTGCTAAAAACCATGTGCTATCACAGTATAGTAAAAGGGGAGGGGGTATATTTGTCTATTTTTGTATAGTTGTTACTTAGGTGACATTGTATATTTTAAAGTCATCTGCCTTGACCTCTTTGAAAAAAAAATCTGAATATAAATTATAATTAACATTTTCTGTGCTTTGTGCATGGTGTTTTTTTAAATTTTACTATTGGTAGATCATTTAGACTTGGTCATTTTAAAAGTAGCTAGCAAATTAAAAAAAAGTGTGGGCACCCCTGGTTTACCCTTTAAGGTGATGTTTGAAGCCAGGGCGGATTAACAGGCATTTCAAATCTGGAATTCTTTACCTAGGCATATTCCTTATTGCTTAGAATGCCATAAGATGCTAAAATCTCATTTATTTACTATTTACAGAATTAATTTCTATTTGTTTGAATTATTTAGCTTTAGATTTCTGTAATTGAATATGCCTAGTAGCTCTATAGAAATGATAAGTAGTAAAAGTAGTGCCTCAGGTACATTAGATAGATTGTGAGCCCAACGGGACAGTCAGGGAAAAATGCTTGAGTACCTGAATAAATTAATGCAAAACGTTCTGAGCTCCCTTGAGAGAATGGTATAGAAAATTGAATAAATAGATAGTAGTAAGACTTTCTAATCCATGGAACTCGTGAGGATATAGCGGAATATAAGAATAATAGTTTTTAAGCCCATTACATTACTGGGTCCTAGAATAGATGTCTGTCTGTATGTCTTTCTTTCTGTCTGTCTCTCTCTCTCCTTGGCCGTTGTCTGGGGGTTTTTGTTTTGTTTGTTTTTCTTTCTCTCTCTCTTTCCTTGGACGCTGTCTGTTTTCTTTATCTCTTTCTCCTTGGCAGCTGTCTTTCTATCTGGGGGGGGGGAGTTCTCTCTCTCTCTCCTTGGATGTTGGCTGTCTGTCATTCTTTTTTTTTCTCTCTTTCCTTGGCCACTGGATGTTTTTGCCTCTCTCTCCTTGGCTGCTGGCTGTGTGTCTTTTTCTGTCTGTCTCTCTCTCCCTTGCCCCCTTCTATCTTCCTGGCCCCCTGTCTTTCTTTCTGTATGTCTCTTTGTGTTTATGAAAACCCCCACTGAAAACCCCCATAGATATACAGTATATTAAAGAAATTAGGTTATGGGAAAGTCTCATTTGGTTTCCCTGGGTCCGGAGGCGATGGGTACCCGCTGGCAGCTCCTTTCCCTTCCCACGCCTAAGGGCGGCTGCACGGACCGAGCAGCCTGGGCCCCAACCATCCGCTTTCCCTCTCCCTCTGGAAATCACCTTCAGAGTGGCGGATTTGAATCCTTCATTCGGGCTTACTGTCCGAAAAAGCCGATCCCTAATCCTGGATTGTGCTTGCTGGGAAGGAGTCGAGGTGGAAGAAAAAAAAAAAAAAACAGCTGCCAAGATGGCGATCCAGAGCATACCTGCTGGCAGCTCCTTTCCCTTCCCATGCCTGATGGCGGCTGCACGGACCGAACATCCCAGGCCCCGACTATCCGCTTTCCCTACCCCTCCCCAGCTGGAAATCATCTTCAGAGGCATCCTCCAAGCCTCGGGAAGAGATGTGGTGGGGCGACTTGTCTGGATGGTAGAAGGGGCGGATTTGAACCCTCCATTCGCCACTCCCCCTCCCTCCCCAGTCTCGATCGCTCCTCCATCCATGCCATGGAACAGCCCTCCATTCGCCAGGAAGGAGTCAAGGCGGAGAAAAAAAGCCGCCGACAAGTTGTCGATCCAGGGCACCCGGGTAATGGCGTACGCCACATGCACCTCTTCCCCCTTCTGCCAGCTCCAGGGCTCTCTCCTGCAAAGGTTATTTTTAAGTGTAAAGGTGCCACCGCGGCTCCTCTCACAATCGCCGCCTGCGTCAGAAGCCTTTAACTTAAAAATAAACTGTATTGCAGTTTTTCCTGGAGGTCTGCGCAAGCAGGAAAGCCAGTGCTTTCCAATTTGTCTGACGGCCACTGGAAAGCTAAGCACGCATGTGCACTCTGGTAACCACGGAATTACAGATCAGGGATCAGGGAACACGGCGGTAAGAGTGCGCATGCGCGCTTAGCATTTTATTATAGTAGATATAGAAATAGAAGAGCCATGGCAATTTCAGTCTGACAAGTATTATTGGTTACAATTGGCTCCCGATGCATGCCTTTATGCAGAAACAAAGTCTTGGTCAAGTCTTATGACACCTAATACTGAACAGGTTTTATCTCTGTTTTAACTACCCTTTATAATAAATTGATGTGACTTTGACATCTTGGACACCCTCCTGTTTTTGGACCTCACTTTTTCACTGCTGTACCGACCCATGAGGGATTTGACTTCCTTTTTGCCTCTGAATATTAACAGTGAGTACATTGTTGTACACTCTGAAGTTAATTTGCATAAGTATATCTCATTCCTGGACTGGTGAGCATGAAATAAAATTTTGACTAAATCAAGTTTAGTTGTGGTGGTGAATTGGAAATCAAAACATAGCAATTGCTTTTGCTTGCCTTTGCCTTGATATCTTGATATAGGATACCTAGGACCTGAAGGCAGCACTGCCATCTATTTAAACACATTCTCTTATAACAGAAATTGTAAACAAAACACACATTGCAGTTCACAGTCATAAAATAAATATCATGATTGGCTTATATTTGACAATGTTAATAAAATTTAATGAATACAATAATGGGCAATTCACTTAATCCTCCACTGCCCCAGGTACATTAGATAGATTGTGAGGACATGCACATTTTGAAAAATTGGAAGTCACCCACACTACTAGACTACACCTTTTGGTGGAACTCATTGAGCATGTACCACAAATTCGAATCATATGCATATGAAAAGAACACGATATCTCGTTTATCTACAAATTTGGTGCGAAATAAATCACCTTGGTCATTCTTAGATTCATATGTTCATTCTGCCTTGTAGACACTTCTGCCTCTCTCTTTCTCTCTCTCTTTCTTTATCTCTCTTTTTTCTTTTTTATTTCAATTCATCTTCTCTGCTTTTCTATCCTTTCTATTTCTTTTCTTAGCAGTTTCAAATACTCTGAATTCTTCTTACTAATCTACAATATGCAAATAACAGCAATTATGGTTTCTTTTGTTTCTACATCACTATTTCTTATTCAATTTTTATGTATTTGAACTGCTTTCTGTATATTACTTATAATATTCAATAAAATTAATGAACTAAAAAAAAAGAAAAAAAAAAAAAAAAGATTGTGAGGACAGATAGGGAAAATGCTTGAAGTACCTGAGGTCCCAATCCCTTTCCCGTCCCTTTTCGTTATTTATTCTGCAAGCACTTCTAGTTCTTGTTACCATGGCAAGCTTACAAGCTAGCATGAAAACCTTCTATAAACCCTGGAACTTTTTCAAACCTTTTTCATATTTGCTTTTATTTTCCTGTTCTTATCAGAAATACCAGAAGCAGTTTTGCTGCCACTGAGCTGACAGAGTACATGATGATACCAAGAATGGTATGTTCATGGTAGAATGTGAGACAACAGGCTATTGGTTATGCATGGGTATTCCACAGCAGCAAGTAACTGTGACAGAGAACAATCAGTTCTTTCAGTCGAGCCTAATGCAAGATTTGTGCAAAAACACCCCACAGAACACACAGATGCACAGACGTTTACAATGAAGCAGCTGTTTAGAGCAACCGGGTGAAAGTTTGGAAATGGATTAGCTTTACTACCCCTTTCAGGTGACGTGCCAATGTAAGGTCGCTAAACCAGTATCCCGCAAAATTTCTCAAGCCGCAGCCCACTAAACATAGTGGCCGCAGCTCGAGGCATCCGGAAGTGTGTGGACGTCGCCGTGGTGATGTCTTGCGGATCTGCGAAGGCCCTCCAAACGGGCTCTGAGATGCCAGTGGGGGGGGTGGAGTGCCAGCAGAGAAGAGGGCTGGAGAGAAGGAGAGGCACTGACATCAGCTGATTGCCTACAGGATGCGCCTCGTCATGAGAGGTACATCCTGTAGGCAGTCAGCCAGCACCGGCGCCTCTCCTCCTTCCCAGTGTACCGCGGCACACCTGAAATCTCAGGAGGCACACTAGTGTGTTTCGATACATTGCTCTAAATCAGGGGTGTCCAACCTGTGGCCCGTGAAGTATTTTGTGCGGCCCTGGTCGAGGGCGATGCAGTGTTTTCCTCTGCTGCCCCCAGGTGTTTACCATCTTGCTGGCTCCCTCCTCTGTCTTGCTGCAGCGTTTGCGCATTTGTGCAGCTCCAGAACCATTTTTTTTGGCCAATGCGGCCCAGGGAAGCCAAAAGGTTGGACACCCCTGCTTAACCATAAGCTGAAGGTGGCTACTGCTTAGTATCTTGGCTAAGACTGAGAACCTGTACCATATGGCATAAAGGGGGGGCGGGGACAATTATGTATTGGCAATCAAATCCCCAACTTTCTGAGACAACTTAGAAATATATTCTGCAGCAAGGGTTAGAAAATTCTACAGCACAGTGTGAACACGTGCCCACTCAGTTCTGTAAACATCTGCACCAAATCTGTGCCATTTTCTCATATTATGAGTAGGTACAATTTTACAAACTGTTTGCCTACAAAGCCACTTTCGTCGCAAGCTTTGCACTAAGATACACCTTTTCCAGGCTATTTCCGCTGTCTAATTACCTTCGAACTCTCTCGTACGTTGTCGTGCTCCACACGGTTCATCACAAAAGGAATACTTCGGACTCCTGAGGAAGATGTGTTCATCGAAACACGGACCGTGGAAAACAACGTTTTACTGATCTAAATAAAGTTCCTGTGTCAGGTACATCAGTTCTGCAGTTTCTTTTCCTGACTTCATTGTTCAACACTCACTGCAGACTCATTGGATTCTCTCTTTGTCAGTGTCGGCTTGCCCTTTGACGTCTCTTCCTAGGCAGGTCCCGGAAGTGACATCAGAGAAAGTGCCGATGCTGATGCGGGCAGCAACCTCAAACCAGGGAAGTAAAAAAGGTACAGGGAAGGCAAGGAGAGGAGGGGGGGGGGGGAATGGAGAGGAAGAGGGGTGCCGTGCCCTTAGTAAGATCGTGCCCGGGGCAGACCACTCACCGCCCCCCCCTTACTATGCCACTGGATGGAGGGACAGATGTGAGACCCAGGTGAGAGCCCTTGACCCTTATTGCCCAGGGGCCCAGATCCCTGTCAGTCCACTTCTGAACCCTACTCAGTGTGGAAAAATCTTTATCTTCAAGGTTAACCAAAACCAGACCTGCTCTGGTCTTGGCCTCAAGGATTGGAATTACACAAAGTTCCAAGGTAAAAAGTGGCCTACCTGAATTAAGTTTCTGTTGCTTACACGTATGCTGGAGAGTTACTCTTGTCTTCCCTGTGCCTATCTGGCCTGCCGATGCTCAGAGATTTTAGCTGGCTGCCTGAACCATGCTCTCCCTGGACTGAGCTATGCCCTTTCTGATCTCTAATGCAGGATTTAATGTGGCTCTGTAAGGAAGTGTTGTTGAGGGGAGCTGATCATTTCTTATATACGAGACACTGAAGGAGGGCAATTTCCAGACTGCAATTTTAGGTGTATAAATGTCTCCTTATTTGCATAAAAGACTTTTAAAGTTGTCCTCCCATAGCCCAATCTTCAGCAAACCAAAAAGAAGATAATGAATCTGGATCAAATAATTCTGACATCAATGAACTTATCAGATAGGTCTGATGCTTCTGATTTTCAGTTATAACCAGAAAATTCCAATTAAACATCCTCGATAGGGAATTTGGGATTTTCAGTTACAATTTTTTTAAAAAAGAGGTCAGTCCAGGGGAATTCTGATGGCATCAGCTTGCGACTACGATCACTTCCCAAATGATGTCTTTGGACTGAAGGGCAGTAATTGAGGATTCGCTGGCACCAAGTTGTGCTTCAGAGCGGCAGAGGCTTCCTGCGTCCATCCCACCACTCAGCCTGTGTCCCTTCCTCTAGTTGGCCTGATTTTATTATTTAACTCCCACTTGAGAGATGTATGAGATAAGACTTCTCATCCCAGTCTTTGAAAAAGTGATAGGTCAGTCATTGATATTTGGGTGGAGTAAGGGTTGTCCATTGTTGAAGCTGAGATTTGGTGGTGATTATGTTAGGTGGCATTGGGTGGGCTGCTGATAATGGGGTGATTGCTAAGGGAATGGGTGTATGGAGTGAGTGATGCAAGGAACGAGTGGAGTGGTTATTTTACTGTAACGGTTTTATGGGGATTTATTGTTGCGCGTGAAGTGAAAGAGAGTTTTCATGTTTGGGAGGAGTCAGGGTTGGTTATTGTTGACATCGAGCAATGGTTGTGTTAGTCAGCGGCACTATGTGATTGAGATGCACTACCCTAGATGAAGGAAGAATAGGGTAGAGATATCATCTGCATATATGTAATAGTTTAAATTTATTAGATTCATAAGGTATAAGATTTTTGTCGAGGAAAGCCGGTTCTTTAGTTTTGAGGGTTTTGAATGTTATGAGAGCAATCTTATAAGTTATCCTATGTTGGACTGGAAGCCAGTGGGCTTTTTTTTAAAGAGGGGTAATATGTTCATATTTTCCAGTGTTTATAATCACTTTGATGGCAGTATTTTGTATTAACTGAAGGCGCCTAATGTCTTTCTGACAGATTGCCTTATATAAAGAGTTACAATAATCTATTGTTGAGATGATAAGTGAATGAATTAAAATATTCATTGATGATGGTTCCAGCAACAACATTCAAAAAATGTGTGGAACAAAAACTGAGGATCCCTATAAGGAAAGAAGATGAAATCAAAACAAAACTTAAATGATGTTATTACTGATATTATGATGGGCAGGAGTGGTGGGAATAAAGCTGCATCAAACGTAGGAGAGGTAGGGCCAGTGCTGGGCCAATTTCTACAGCTTCTGCCCTGGAAATTGCAAGACGAATCAGGGTGGGCAGGAGAGGGCTTTGATTGCAATTCCAGGAGTTGGGAAAGTAAAGCTAGTGGCAGTCCATCCTGAAAATGATAGATCAGGACCAACTATGCGTTCCCTGCCCCCCAATTCCTTGGCAAGATTGCAGTTTCCCCTAATTAATGTCATGGTGGCGCCAAAGGATGTTATTTAACAGCCTTGCTTTGGAATGTTGATGACTTGATAACCAAAATAGACCAAAGACATCGTGCTGTTAATTCCCAATAAAGTTGCTAACCACAGGACCTCGGGACAAAATATTACAACGTAAGTAAGACATTAAGTAAATATTTGATACTAAAAAGTTGCAATTAAAAGGTGTATTTAAAAAAAGCTACCTTTTAATACAGTTCTCACAGTTGTGATTCAGTGCAAGCATAAACTAAAGAGCAATTATTTTTAAACATTAAAAATACATTTACATTCTTTCCTGGACTTTCTCCACTTGAAAGAATTAAAATTATCTAAGCTCACAATTGATGAGCGCCTGGTATTCTGATTTAGACATTACTGCAGGTGATGAGCTTTGGCAAGATGTGTGGTCCAGAGCTTTTAAGTCAATTAGATCAGCTTCAGTTCTTCAGTCAATATACTTCCTACATCGAGCTCACTGGATTCCATATAAGCTTAGCAAATTCTCACACAAAGTCTCTAATTTATGTTGGTCCTGTGGGTTATCAGTGGGAACGCTCCCCCACATGATATTTCAACGCACGCACCTCACAATTTACTGGGATAAGGTTTGGCATACCATCACATCCATATTGAAGATCCACGAACCGTTACATCTCAAAATTATAGTCCTTGGTCAACAGGGCCTTGCGTAACCTCTCTCAGAACCAAATGCTTGCCACCTCAATATATTATTTTTGGCTATCAAGAACATACTGCATTCCTGGAAGAATTTATATTATTTTTGGATATCAAGAACATACTGCATTCCTGGAAGAATTTATCCAATGTAGAATTCACGGTCTGGTGGAACAATGTATGCATCACTACCGAATTTGAAGGTGCAATCGTAGGAAAACATCATTCCACTGGCGCATTTTTTTTAAATCTGGAGCCCTGTCCAAAATTACTGCGTTTTGGACCATTGACATATAGTAATTCAGAATATATTGCTCAATACATATAGGGCTCCTATTACGAAGGTGCGCTAGTGTTTTTTAGCGCATGCACCGGATTAGCGCATGCTATAGTGCACGCTAGCCGAAAAAAACTACTGCCTGTTCAAGAGGAGGCGGTAACGGCTAGCGCGTGTGGCATTTTATCATGCGCTATTCCACGCGTTAAGGCCCTAATGCACCTTCGTAAAAGGAGCCCATAATGATCACTTTTTGTTGGGTTAACATGATGCTCATTGAGTGTGCTCCTTCATGTTCACAAATATTTCTCCTACTGATACTGTATGTACTGACTCTACTATGTATTACTTCATACATGTGATAACATACTTCATGTATGTTATCACATAATCATATGTATTTATTAGCATGATTTGTACAGTTAGTTGGTAAGTTTGTTAATTTATATCATAATATTAATAAAATCTAAAAAAAAATTTTTTATCTAAGCTCAACTTTCTTCACTCTGAACTGAAACATTCGGCTTCAGTATCAGATAAGTATTAGTTATCAGTTGCTTTCTATTTCTTTAACTTAAATCTTAGAAATTGATTCTTAAAATAGTTTTTTTTAAATCTCCTTATAGATAAAAAGATTTCCTCTTCAAGTCAGGTAAGAATTTGTTTTCTATGTCTGTCTCTTTATGTGTGTTTGTATGTCTGCACATCTGGCTGTGTATCTATCTTGCTCCGTGTCTCAGTCTCTATATGTTCCTTTTTGTAGCACCATCTTTGCATCATTTACATTGCTCCCCCCCTTTTTACTAAGCCATGGTAGAGGTTAAATGTTCTGATGCTCATAGAATTTCTATGAGCATCAAAGAAGCATCAGAGCATTTAGGCCCCGGATTCTGTATAGGACGCCCGGGAAGGGCGTCCTATACAGAATCGGGCCTAGGCCCACCCAAAATAAACCCGATTCTGTAACTGATGTCCATATTACAGATGCCAGTTACAGAACTGGGTTACTGTAGATACGGCCTCTATACTTATCGCGGCAAGGGATCTCCCTGCCGCGATAAGTATAGCTAGCGGCCGCGGCTTAGTAAAAGGGAGGTTTAACTTATCTTCCCTGGCTCAATATTTACTTGCAATGGGAACCTTTTGAAACAGTCACACTCTTCTGGGCAAAGTGCAGTGGTGTATAGTAACAAATACAATATAATTTTTATTGTATACCGCCAATACCTCCATGAAGTTCACAGTGGGTTTACATGAGTAAATATAGTGATACAAATTAGAAACTAGTGTTACAATATTTAGGGCCTCTTCTATCAAACTGCGCTAGCAGTTTGTAGTGCGGTGAGCCACGCTGAATGGCCCGCACTGCTCCCGACGCTCATTGTTTCATAGGTTCAAAGATGGATTATTAGAAAATTTAACAAGATGTGGCTTATAATCAGGAGTTTCTCCAAACCTAAGTAAATGTAACTGCTACTATACTTAAGTAAAAGTTTACTTGTAAAGAAGTACAAGATAACATTTGTTACTTGTATTTTTACTGAAGTAATAATTTCACCATTGTTTACTGCTTGTGCTCAATTACATCTGATGTGTGCACATAAAAGTGGAAGGGAGATGTAAATGACAATACCTCAGTAAACCAAATGAAACTGCAAAACTGGAAATAGGATTTTGCTCTTGCAAACCTCGTCACACAAACAGTGGATCATCTCATCTTAAATTTTGCTGCTCAGTGAATATAGCTAATAGCAGCAGAGTTGCAAGGGTTACTGGTCTCCAGCCAAACAGAAATGTGATGAGTTGGATCACTTTAAAGTGGAGCTGAAGCTTGATAGCAATTCTTGGTGAGCACATTATAGTTGCATTACTTTTACTTTTTACTCAGAAAGTGTTATGTTAGCCAAGAACTTTTTTTACTTTCACTTAAGTACATTTTTAATGTGTTCTTCACTGTACTTTTACTTAAGTGTTAAAAATCTGCCCACCTAGTAGTTTGTACAACACTAGCAAAGTTCTCTTCTAAAGCCAGGAATCAGGAACCTGTGGTACCTACATAAGAACATAAGAATATCCTTACTGGGTCAGACCAATGGTCCATCTAGCCCAGTAGCCCGTTCTCACAGAGGCCAATCCAGGTCACTAGTCCCTGGCCAAAACCCAAAGAGTAGCAACATTCCATGCCACCGATCCAGGGCAAGCAGTGGCTTCCCCCATATCTTTCTCAATAACAGAGTATGGACTTTTCCTCCAGGAAATTGTCCAAATCTTTCTTAAAACCAGTTACACTATCCACTCTTCCCACAACCTCTGGCAATTCATTCCAGAGCTTAACTATTCTCCGAATGAAAAAAAATGTCCTCCTATTAGTTTTAAAAAATATTTCCCTGTAACTTCATCGAGTGTCCCATACTCTTTGTACTTTTTGACGGAGTGAAAAATCAATCCACCTGTACCCATTGTACTCCACTCAGGATTTTGTAGACTTCAATCATACCTCCCTCAGCCGTCTCTTTTCCAAGCTGAAGAGCCCTAACCTTTTTAGTTTTTCCTCATAAGAGAGGAGTTCCATCCTCTTTATCATCTTGATTGCTCTTCTTTGAATCTTTTCTAGTGCCGCTATATCTTTCTTGAGATAAGGAGACCAGAACTGAACGGAGTACTCCAGGTGAGGTTGCACTATGGAACGATACAGGGGCATTATAACATTCTTAGTCTTGTGAACCATCTCTTTTTAAATATTTCCTAGCATCTTTGCTTTTTTGGTTGCCGCTACACATTGGGTGGAAAGTTTCATCGTATTGTCTACAATGATACCTAGATTATTTTCATGGGTGCTAACACCCAAGGTGGACCCTAGCAGCTGATAACTGTGATGTAGGTTATTCTTCCCAATGTGCATCATTTTGCATTTGTCTACATTAAATTTTTTTCTGCCACTTGGATGCAAAGTCTTCCAATTTCCTAAGGTCTGCCTATAATTTTTCACAATCTACATGCATTTTAACAACTTTGGAACAATTTAGTGTCATCTGCAAATTTAATCACCTCACTTGTCATTCAGATTTCCAGATCATTTATAAATAAGTTAAATAGCATGGGTCCCAGTACAGATCCCTGTGGTACTCCATTGTTTACTCTCCTCCATTGAGATAAATGACCATTTAACCCTACTCTCTGTTTTCTATCCGATAATCAATTCCTAATCCACAACTGAACTTTGCCACCTATCCCATGATTCTTTAATTTTCTCAGGAGCCTCTCATGAGGAACTTTATCAAAAGCTTTCTGAAAATCTAGATACACTACATCAACAGGCTCACCTTTATCCACATATTTATTCACACCTTCAAAGAAGTCAAGCAAATTGGTGAGGCATGATCTCCTTCGGCTGAATCCATGCTGAATCTGTCTCATTAAATCCCTATCTGTAACCAAATCAATAAATAATATTGACTCGTTACTCTGTTATGTATGTGCTTGCTTTTTCTATGCTTCCTTCTTACTTTATGTGTTACTAGTTACTAAAAACAATCATGTATCTCCAGCTAGAGAAACCTCTGAGATGGGTTCTTAAAAGTAAAGCCCAGCAGCCATTTTTAAGATGGATTTGGGAAAATCCACAGCTTATTTCTAGAATAAGCAGCATACAATTTGTTTTACCTTTTTGGGATCTTGCCAGGTATTTGTGACCTGGACTGGCCACTATTGGAAACAGGATACTGGGCTTGATGGACCTTCAGTCTGTCCCAGTATGGCAAAACTTGTGTTCTTATGTTCTTAATAAAATCTGACTCATTTTTATTTGGCAGCCTTTTACAAGTAGTAAAGCCTCTCAGACAACCACACAATATGAGGAACTGAACAGCCTAGGCCAGGGGTAGGCAATTCCAGTCCTCGAAAGCCACAGGCAGGTCAGGTTTTCAGGATATCCACAATAAATATACATGAGATAGATTTGCATCTCAAGGAGGCAGTGCATGCAAATCCATCTCATACATATTCATTGTGGATATCTTGAAAACCTGACCTGCCTGTGGCTCTCGAGAACCGGAATTGCCTACTGCCGGCCTAGGCAATTTGATGCACCTGAAACTCTCTTTGCCCAATCAAGACCTAAAGCAGGACTGCCCAAGTCCGGTCCTCAAGATCTACTGGCAGGCCAGGTTTTCAGGATATCCACAATGAATATGCATGAGAGAGATTTGCCTGCACTGCCTTCTTGGTATACAAATCTCTCTCTCATGCATATTCATTGTGGATATACTGAAAACCTGGCCTGCCAGTAGATCTCGAGGACCGGACTTGGGCAGCCCTGACCTAGAGTCGGGATTTCAGCTCATGGGGTCTGTCGTGTAAGTAGTGACGCAAAACCTTTTTTTCTCTAAGTAATTCTGAATTTCTCTGCTTTTATGTCACAGAAAACATTCCGAGGCATAAAAAGTTAAATCTGAACTGTCTTTAACTCTGTCTAGCTGTCAGCAACAGATACAAGTACTAGTTTCTCGGTATTCTGTTGCTGGCAATAGGTCACAGAACAATTTGCAGCAATAACAGAAATTTCCTTCAGTGCCTTTGCTTCACTAACACCCACCTGAGTTTGGTGTTATTATAGTTCTGCTTCCTTCTTCAGAAGTGTTTAAGTCTGAACTAAGCTTGCAGTTGCAGCGATATCACTTGAACATTCCATGACAGTCGGCTTAACTTATTATACCTAGATTTTCACTTTTATTCTTACTTGTGCCTGGAAACTCTCTCAACTAAGCAACAAATAACTATTCCGGTTGAATTATTCATCATTCCTGAATTTCTCAGTTGATCTATGCTCTTTTGTCTAAAAGCCAGCATTTTGGTCTACATTAATATATTCAGCTGGTTAACATTTATATTCTCTCTTCATTTATTAATATTGCAGTCATTAAATTTTTACTTTATAGTATCTCAGAGTAGCCCACTGACTTCTGTCAGATAAATTCAAAACAACTTCTCCCTAAACAATATCTCTGACAGCCCTTTGCTCTCCTAGAGACATTCAATCATCATTTACCGGTATTCTATCCCTTCTCACAAAACTTTTAAGTTTCTCTAACGTTT
Organism: Geotrypetes seraphini; assembly: GCF_902459505.1. Taxonomy (NCBI): domain Eukaryota; kingdom Metazoa; phylum Chordata; class Amphibia; order Gymnophiona; family Dermophiidae; genus Geotrypetes; species Geotrypetes seraphini. The sequence continues at coordinate 306,462,321 of NC_047086.1, read as the reverse complement.
GATCTAACTGAGACAGACCTCACACAGGTCTTCTCAGCCACTCATCCAGCTCTCAATTGACTTCAATGAATTTTTTTCAAGCTTCACAAGAGCTGTACACTTCATCAGATTCCACCAGAGATTCTGATTCATGTAGCCCAACAAAACCTGAAATTCTTTCAGTCATAAAACATTTATATTTTTCCTCTCAAACAGTGGCAACCCAAGAGGGGGGCAGTCCGCCCCAGGTACAGACCATGAGGGAGTACCTCCGGGGTCGGCGGCATGGTCTGGGAACTTTGCTGCTCTGCAGCCATTGGGCTTTCCTCCCTGCCAGGTCCTGCCTTTGTCGGCAGCGAATTAAGGCTGCCAACAAAGAGAGAACTCACATACTTCTGGGCCTGTCTTCTAAAGCAGCAGCAGAGAAAGTGGTCAACTGTTGGAGGCAGAACTCTGAACAGGTTTCTTGTGGCCAAGCCATCGGGGCCCTCCCTCTGCCGTGTCACTGATGATGCAGCAGAGAGAAGCCCTAGCAGGGCAGGCCGCAAATAGCCCATTTTACACTGCTTCTAATGGTCAACCACCACCACCGCTGCTGCTGCTGTTGGAGGCCCGAAGGAATGTCAAATCTCAGGGGGGGCTAGGGGGGTCAGTCGGGTCCGGAGGTGCTACACAGGGGGATGAGAGGAAGGGATGAAAAACTGTTGCACATGGGGAGAGAAAGGAAGAATTGTTGGAGATGGGCTGGAGAAGAGAAAGGGAGATGTAGCAAAGAGGTAGAAAGGGGTGAGAGGGAAAAATCCTGCATATGGTAGAGGGGAAGAAGACATGCATAGAGAAGAAGAAATGTTGGACATAGGGTGGAGGGCAGCAAGAGATGGTATATGGGGAGAGAGAATGAAATGATAATGGAGGGGAGGAAGGAAGAGATGCAGATTGGATGACAATAAAGAGGGCAGAAGGCAGGGAGAGAGAGAGAGAGATATGGTTGGCAGTGGGAAAGAACCCCCGCCTGCCCATTCCCTCCCATTGTGTAGGTAGGCTCCCCTAGACTTACCTACATATCTGGTGGTCCAGCGGGGGTATTTGGGGCCGGACTATAGCCCCCTCACTCTTGCCCCCTCACGGCAGCCTTTCAAAATGACTGCCATGATCTCGTATGGCAGCTGGAAGTACTAAATGAAGTACCATGAGCTGCCACTTTAGGTCGCAGCAGCCATTTTGAAAGGTCATGACAAGTGGACAGGAGCAAGGGGGCTGCACTTCTGCCCCCAAAGTCCCCCACTGGACCATCAGGTATTTAGATAGGCCTCGGGGGACATACCTATACATTAGGAGGGGGGCAGGTGGGAGGATGTTTGCTGCAGGAAGTGAGAGGAGTAAAGGAGTAGCGAGGAGGCATGGGTTATTAAAAAATATATATTTATGCAGGCCCCAGCCCGATATTCAGCTAGTGCCTGCATAAGATGTTGTTAAATTTAGGACGGCTTTTGAGATGTCCTACATTTACCCATTTAACTTATGCAGTCACCGGCTGAATATTGCCAGTGCCTGTAAAAGCCCTGGTTTCTCCCCAGCACCACCCCTCAGTGGCGTACCAAGGGGGGGGGGCGGGAGGGGCGGTCCGCTCCGGGTGCCAGCCCTAAGGGGGTGCTCCCGGCCTTGCCGTTCAGTCCCCCCCCACCCCCAAAGGACCGCTCGCCCCACTGACCTTCCTGCACCACCTGTGAAGCAGCCCGCAAGAGGATCGCGACTTTAGCGATCCCTGAGCTGCTTGGGCGCTGCTTCCTGTGCCGCGGTCCCGCCCCTCCTCTGACGTCAGAGGAGGGGTGGGACCGCGGCGCAGGAAGCAGCGCAGGGATCACTGACATCGCGATCCTGCTGCGGCTGCTTCATAGGTGGTGCAGGAAGGTCAGTGGGGCGAGCGGTCCTTCGGGGGTGGGGGTGGGGGGAGACTGAACGGCAAGGCCGGGAGCATAGGTAGTGCTGCTTCATAGGTGGTGTGGGGAGGCCAGGGGGGCGAGCGGTCCTTCGGGGTGGGGTGGGCGGGCAGGCAGACAGGCTTTCAAGGGGGAGGGGGGTGACAGGCAGGCAGGCAGGCCTTCAAGGGGGGGGACAGGCAGACCTTCAAGGGGGAGGCAGGCCTTCGGGGGGGTGTGCAGACCTTCAAGGGGGAGGGACAGGCCTTCAAGGGTGGGGCAGGCAGGCCTTCAAGGGGGGGCAGGCAGGCCTTCAAGGGGGGGGGACAGGTCTACAAGGGGGTGGGACAGGCCTACAAGGGGGTGGAACAGGCCTTCAAGGGGGGTGCAGGCCTTCGGGGGGGTGCAGCCTTTGGGAGGGTGCAGACCTACAAAGGGGTGCAGGCCTTCAAGGGGGGGTGCAGGCCTTCAGGGGGGGTACAGGCCTTCGGGGGGGGTGCAGGACTTCTGGGGGGTGCAGACCTTCAAGGGGGTGCAGGCCTTCAAGGGGGGGACAGGCCTTCTGGGGGTGCAGGCCTTCGGGGGGGTGCAGACCTTCAAGGGGGTGCAGGCCTTCAAGGGGGGGACAGGCCTTCTGGGGGTGCAGGCCTTCGGGGGGGTGCAGACCTTCAAGGGGGTGCAGGCCTTCAAGGGGGGACAGGCAGGCAGGCCTACAAGGGGGGGACAGGCCTACAAGGGGTAGACAGGCCTACAAGGTGGTGGGACAGGCCTTCAAGGGAGGGACAGGCCTTCGGGGGGGGTGGAGGCCTTTGGGGGGGTGCAGACCTTCAAGGGGGGGACAGGCAGGCAGGCCTTCAAGGGGGGGACAGGCCTACAAGGGGGGAACAGGCCTTCAAGGGGGGGGACAGGCCTACAAGAGGGTGAGACAGGCCTTCAAGGGGGATGCAGGCCTTCAAGGGGGGACAGGCAGACCTTTAAGGGGGGACAGGCCTTTGGGGGGACCCTGGTTTAGAAGTACACGGAGGGAAGGGGGTGTTCAAAGAGACGTGCATATGCCAAACTTGGGGGGGGGAGGAAGAAATAATGGGTCTGAAAATAGAGGAGAGGGGGAGAGATGATGGACCATGGGATTTAGGGAGGGAAGGAACAGAAAGGGAGAGAAATTAGACACAAGGGATGGTGTGGAAGAGGGATAGAGATACTGGATAGGAGGGTAATTGGGAAAAGGGAGAGATGGTGGACTCTGGTGTGGTGGGGAAGGAGGGAGAGATGCCTGATGAAAGGGTAGTTAAGAAAAGGTGGATCTGTGGAGGGAGATGAAAAATGGAAAGATACCAGACTTCCTGGGGAGGGAAAGGAAATGGAAAGGGAGGACAGAGTTGGCAGATGGATGGTTAGCATGCAGAAAGAAGAAAGAAGGAGACCCTGGCAAGCAAGTTATCAGAAGAAAACCAGAGCCTTGGACCAACAAGATTTGAAATATAACCAGACAACAAAAGGTAGAAAAATTAATTTTATTTTCTGTTTTGTGATTATAATATGTCAGATTTGAAATGTGTATCCTGCCAGAGCTGGTGTTGGACTGCAAACGTGAGCTAGGATTTAACAGAGAGAGGAAAAGTCCTTTTTGTTTCTTTATTTTATTTACACCACAGCACCAATGTGGTTAGGAGAAGCCAAAGGGGGTAAAAAAGCTATAAAACCCACCAGGAGTTTTGAAAAAAATCACCCAACTGGGCAGGAAAATCGAATTGAAAAACCAATTCAATAGGCTGAATCGAATCGAAATTTTTTTTCCTGAATCTGGCAGCATTAGTTTGCGCTACTGTCTTAGACTTTAGGACCTGGGATTGGGGAGAGATGGCATCCTCAGTACTTTATAATGCAAGTGAAACGAGGATTTGGTCAGACTTTTGAAGGGTCTGCAGAAAAAAAATATTGTATAGGCCGGGGACATGAGACAGCAGGAAATGGGAACTTTTCTTCCTTCTATTTTTTGTGAATGGAAAGGCTGAGGATGTCATAGAGTTCAGTTAAAATATGTGCTTTATAAGAAAACATAATAATGTGTTTTATAAAGTTTATAGCATAGCTGGACTACCCAGTGAGGTGTTCCTAGTGGTGGTGGTGGCAGCGTGTCAATGTGTTGAGAGGAAGAGGTGGTCTGGGAAATTCTGCTGAGCAAACTCCGGGCCCATTTCCACCCCCCAGTTAGTCCACTAAACTCAACTGGTTCACACACTGAGTGGGTCTTTGGGTGTTGTTTTGGGATCTCTTCCAGTGGTTTATCAGTATCTCCTTCTGGTCCAAGGAAGGAAACTTTGCTATCCTTAGCATTGACCTACAGAATATGTTTGTAACAGCACTGCTTGTGTGGCATTAGGCTATGTAGTGATCGAAAGAAAAAAACAGACCTTTGCACATTTTTGCACTATATGGTGGGTATATGAGGAGATTCACATTTCCTGCACAGCTAAGTCCATGTGAAGTTACCTTGTGCTGTATTTGACATCTAGCAAGGTCTCTGTTTGAAAGGAAAGATCTAAACTTAAAAATGAAGTGGCCAGAAGTTATGGTAAAAGCAGATAGTGTAGCTGGTTTTAAGAAAGATTTGGACAAATTCCTGGAGGAAAAGTCCATAATCTGTTATTAAGACATGGGGGAAGTGTCTGCTTGCCCTGGATCGGTAGCATGGAATGTTGCTACTCTTTGGGTTTTGACCAGGTATTAGTGTCCTGGATTGGCTACCATGAGAATGGGCTACTGGGCATGATGGACCATTGGTCTGACCAAGTTAGGCTATTCTTATGTTATGTTCTCATCTGTAGGGGCCTTTGTTTTCACTTCTTATTTTAATGTATTTTTTTTCTGGGAACTTATCAGTGTTTTTTATAATGGGAACAAAAATGGAAGAGAATTAATGTGTGTGGGATGAGGGGGCAACTAATTTCTTCAGCTAAATAATTCAATCCACTTCAAACAGACATAGGAGAACTCACGCACCATTCACACACCCTCCAACCAAAAACGTCGAAAGAAAAAAACTGTTCGACAACCTCCTAGCCATTCGAGCTGCAACACTCGACCCCCAACTCTACAACCAATTGATATCAACCACAGACTGCAAAACCTTCAAAAAGAAATAAAAACCCTTCTATTCAAAAAACACATAAAACCGTACTAACACAATCAGAACTGTTACAAGCATCACCTGCAACTACTCCATATGTACTTCTGATGTCATGACAATTCAGACATAATTTATGTTATGTTATGTTTGGAATATAAGAAAATTTTCACTGCTTGTTTCTATTCTAACCATTTATTCCGTTTCATGGTCATTACAAAAAATATTTTTTTACATGGGGGGGTGTCAAAAAATGATGGGCCACATACCCTAGGTACGCCACTGCCACCCCTTGACCCATTTTTTTTTTGGGGGGGGACAGTCAGAGGTGATATTCAGCAGCACTGCCTGGAATGTCATGCAGGGGCCAGATTAAAGGGTAGGCCTAGTAGGCACGTGCCTCAGGCCCGAAGACTTCAGGGTGACCTGCTAGCTACCACTGTGCTGCTCCAATGAGATGACTGTCCAGTTCTCCCAACTCCCCCGTGCCCCCACCTACCTCCTCTCCACCGCTGCAAATGAATCTTCAGACAGGCAGCAGCAGCAACAAGATGAGCCTGTTGCTGTTGGCCTGCCCTGGAAGCCACCTCTCTTCAATGACTTCCTGTTACCACATAGGCAGGATGCTGCAGAGAGGCAGTTTCTGGGGTAGGCTGACAGTAGCAGGCTTACTTCATTGCTGCTGCCAGCTGCCTGAATATTCAATTGCAGTGATGGGGAGGAGATAGGTGGGGGAGTTGGGAAAGCCATACCCAACTCTTAAACATTGCTCCTGCATGGGGTTACCAGATGTCTGGGAAAACCCAGATATGTCCTCTTTTTAAAGGGCTGTCTGGGTGCTCAGACAGATTTTCCAAAACCTGGCAATTTGTCTAGATTTTGGAAAACCCTGCCAAGTTCCGGCCGTGTCTCGAGGGCCTCCGAGCATGCGCAGATGATATCATACGCATCTGCATATGCTTGAGGCCCTCCAGACACCAATTAGATAAGATCCTGGATGAGGAGAATCTACGGGATCCCCGACAACATGGATTTACTAAGGGGAGATCCTGCCAATCCAACCTGATCAGCTTCTTTGACTGGGTAACGGGGAAGCTGGATATTGGGGAATCCCTGGACATCGTGTACCTGGACTTTAGCAAAGCATTCGATAGCATACCACACCGCAGGTTACTGAGCAAGATGAGTTCTATAGGATTAGGTAACACATTGACGAAATGGGTTGGGAGCTGGCTTGGAGGTAGGCTCCAAAGGGTGGTGGTGAACGGCACCCCCTCCGAAATGACGGAGGTGATTAGTGGAGTACCACAGGGCTCAGTCTTGGGCCCAATCCTATTCAACATCTTTATAAGAGACTTGGCAGAAGGGCTTCGAGGTAAAATAACATTATTCGCCGATGACGCCAAACTGAGTAATGTAGTGGGCAAATGCACAACAGACAAAGATTCAGTGCCCGACAACATGATGCACGACCTACTCCTACTGGAGCGATGGTCTAGGACATGGCAACTCAACTTCAATGCCAAAAAATGCAAAGTTATGCACCTGGGCAGCCAGAATCCATGCAAGTCTTATACCCTTAATGGCGAGATCCTAGCAAAAACGGTAGCAGAACGAGACTTGGGGGTAATCATCAGTGAGGACATGAAGTCTGCCAATCAAGTGGAGCAGGCTTCGTCCAAGGCAAGACAAATCATGGGCTGCATACGAAGGGGTTTCGTCAGTCGTAAGGCGGAAGTCATTATGCCATTGTATAGATCCATGGTGAGGCCCCACCTGGAATACTGTGTGCAATTCTGGAGGCCGCATTATCGCAAGGATGTGCTGAGACTGGAGTCGGTGCAAAGAATGGCCACCCGGATGGTCTCGGGACTCAAGGATCTACCATACGAAAAACGGCTTGACAAATTACAGCTATACTCGCTCGAGGAGCGCAGAGAGAGGGGGGACATGATCGAGACGTTCAAGTATCTTACGGGCCGCATCGAGGCGGAGGAAGATATCTTCTTTTTCAAGGGTACCACGACAACAAGAGGGCATCCGTTGAAAATCAGGGGCGGGAAACTACGAGGTGACACCAGGAAATTATTTTTCACTGAAAGAGTGGTTGATCGCTGGAATAGTCTTCCACTACAGGTGATTGAGGCCAGCAGCGTGCCTGATTTTAAGGCCAAATGGGATCGGCACATGGGATCTATTCACAGGGCAAAGGTAGGGGAGGGACATTAAGGTGGGCAGACTAGATGGGCCGTGGGCCCTTATCTGCCGTCTATTGTTTCTATGTTTCTATGTTTCTATGTTCTATGGAGATCAGAGAGGATTTGTGGGGCCGGGACTGGGGAGCAGAACAGGATGGGGCAATGTGTCCGGGGTTTTGTGTTACTAAATATGGTAATCCTACTCCTGCAGTATTTTTAAAAAAATGTATAGTCTGAAATATTTTCTAACACTATACAATACATATCTTTTGGCACTGAAAAGAAATTTGCCTTTTTCACAGTGAAGTAAATGAGAGTTAAAACTTCAGGGGGACAAGTAAAGTTACAGCGCTAAAATGAAAGCAAAATTGTACTGTTTCATTAGGAGAAATCTCCATTTGTATACATTAGCAAGCGAAATGTGTTGAAGTTAACCTGTTTTCCTCCTTATGTTTAATAGACACCACTGCAATCAATGTGCTTAAAAAGCAGTCTTGCCTTGGAAGTAACTTTACCACAGAGAAAATCAGGGTTAATGACAAAGAAAAGTACCGAGCTAAGCCAAGAGCAGTTTATGACATTGGCTTCCACCAGAACATTTCCAGCGGGATGCACTGGAGAAGAGGCAGCTTTAATAGACATGACAAAGCACAGAATGTTTTATATAGAAAGCACTTCTAGAAAACCCCAAAGCAAACAATGCATTGCACGTGAAGACTGTGTGCAAAGCCGAGAGGGTTTTGCTGTCTTCTTTATGCTCAATGTGTTTGTGGTAAAGTACTAGATTGGCAGTGAATGAATAGCTGTTCTGAACTTTCCTCTCCAAAAAGGGAATCTTGTCCAACAATTAAAAAAACAAAAGCCCTGCCCCGTGAAATGAAATGGTACATAATAATGGTTCCAAGGCCATAAAATTGCTTTGTTCATTTTCTGGCTTGTGTTGGGAGCATAGTTTCCACATTCAAATACTTACATTTGTGGCCTGCTGTCTAGTTTAGACAGAGCCTCTTTCTGTTGCCACAGTCGCCAGGGAGGAGCCTGGAGTTTGTTAAGCCTCAGTTTGAAATAACTCCCAGAACTTATAGAGGGTGTGAAAGGGCCTCTGACTGCCACTGCTCCCTTCATTTAGACCAGAAAGAGTTTCTCCAAACCTTTAGAAAGAAACTGGTTTGGTAATCTTTCTTTGTTTTGAATTTTAAAATAAAAGAAATAAAATAAGCAAACAGGTAAATAACATAACATAAGAATCAAATCAAAAGAATTCTAGGCAGTTTACACAAGAGAGAAAAACTGTACAATCGGCATATTAACTAAAAAGGCAATAAAAATTTAAATTAATGCAGTAAAATTATTATGTTAAGAATAAAAACATCGAATTAAGAGATAAATTTATCAAATAATACTGTCTTAATTTCTTTTCAGAAGGCGCCATAAGATAACATGGCTCCGCTAATATAGTTACCCAACCAGGACTGTTGTTTGCTTGCTTGAAATGCAAGCATCCTGTCTAAAAAAGACCTAACTTTACAGCCTAAAATCTTCGGGTATGCAAATTAGTTACCATTCCTGGTTACCCTCATGGGGTTATATAGCACGAAATGAGATAACAGGGGTTAGGACAGGGAGTGGCAGGGAGTGAGGGCCAGGGCCAGGGCCAGGGGATTAATCATGCCCTGGTATCATGAGCTTGCTCTGCTGCGTGCACTTCTAGTTCACAGGTGCACAGCTCTGCCTCCTGCCTGCTCCAGAGCTTCCAGCAGTTCCTCAGAGCCACCCATCACTCCTTTAAATATTATAGTTCTCCCTATTCTCCTCTTGTTTTTACCATATGTTATGTCAATATGTATTGTTATTATTGTGAGTTATGTCTGTATTGTTTTTAAATTTGCCTCTTGGTTGTTTCCCCCGATCCTATTCAACATCTATATAAGAGACTTGGCAGAAGGGCTGCGAGGTAAAATAACATTATTCGCCGATGACACCAAACTAAGCAATGTAGTGGGCAAAAGCACAACAGACATAAATTCAATGTCCGACAACATGATGCATGACCTACTCCTACTGGAGCGCTGGTCTAGGTCCTGGCAACTCAGCTTCAATGCCAAAAAATGCAAAGTCATGCACCTGGGCAGCCAAAATCCATGCAAGACTTACACCCTTAATGGCGAGATCCTAACAAGAACTGAAGCAGAACGAGACTTAGGGGTAATCGTCAGTGAGAACATGAAGACTGCCAATCAAGTGGAGCAAGCTTCATCCAAGGCAAGGCAAATCATAGGTTGCATACGCAGGAATTTCGTCAGCCGTAAGCCTGAAGTCATTATGCCATTGTATAGATCCATGGTGAGGCCACACCTGGAATACTGTGTGCAATTCTGGAGGCTGCATTACCGTAAGGATGTGCTGAGATTGGAGTCGGTCCAGAGAATGGCCACCCGGATGGTCTCGGGACTCAAGGATCTCCCGTACGAGGAACGGCTGGATAAGTTGCAGCTGTACTCACTCGAACGCAGAGAGAGGGGTGACATGATCAAGACATTCAAGTATCTCATGGGCCGCATCGTGGTGGAAGAAGATATCTTCTTTTTCAAGGGTCCTGCGGCAACAAGGGGGCATCCGTGGAAAATCAGGGGCGGGAAACTGCACGGGGACACCAGGAAATTCTTTTTCACTGAAAGGGTGGTTGATCGCTGGAATAGTCTTCCACTTCAGGTTATTGAGGCCAGCAGCGTGCCTGATTTTAAGGCCAAATGGGATAGACACATGGGATCTATTCACAGAGAAAGGTAGGGGAGGGTCATTGGGGTAGGCAGACTAGATGGGCCATGGCCCTTATCTGCCGTCTATTTCTATGTTTCTATGTTTTTATGTTTAACGCTTAGAATTCATGATTGGCGTTTTATCAAAATTTTAATAAACTTGGACACTTATATTGGAACCCCTTCTGATCTTGCCATCTGAGGAATTCACAGAAATATAAACTGTATTTTCCTTCTTTTAAGGATATTAAATCTATAGGAAAGCTTAGTCAATCTTTTGCCTTCAAGCTGGTAGAGATGTGGAATGGACTTACTGACTCCATTAGACTAATAAGCCAGCTACAACAATTTCTTAAAACCCTGAAAACTCTGCTGTTTACACAAAACTTAAATGGCTTAACAAAAGTATCAAAGAACTGAAGATAATCCAGCTTATTTTTCTTCTATGCTCTCTTTCTTATGTACTCTAGTCTTAATTACATGTGAACCAAGTCGAGCTTCGTTGGGAGATGACCCGGTATATAAATTAAAGACTAGATTAAATTAGATTAGACACTTGGCAATTTATCTCTGGGTCATCTCCAGAAGCCCAGGCCAGTTGCCCAGAGCCTCTCCTACTTTGTTCCAGACCCAGAAACCGCAGATTCACACCTCTCAGAAGTCAACTTTGCATAGGGTTGCCAGATTTTACTAACGTAAAATCCAGACCCATGGCCACATCCCTAGGTCCACCCAGATCTGCCCATTCCGCCCAAGTCACACTCTGTTCTGCCGCACCCCCTCAACCGGTTCTCTTGCTCAGAGCTGCATCAGGACGGCGTCTGTGCATGCGCAAGTGTGATGGGCATGTAGGCATGTGACGTCACCATGTGTCATTAGCATATGCGCAGACGCCCTCCCGATGCAGCTCCTGAGCTGGAAGCTTTTCAAAACCCGGACAAAGTGCTGGGTTTTGAAAAGCCGTCCGGATGCCTGGATATGTCCTCTAAAAACAAGACATGTCCAGGTGAATCCAGCCATCTGGTAACCCTACCTTTGCATCGTAGTCCAGGACCTGTGTAGTAGTCCTCTATCTGTACCTCTCTATCCCCTTTTCCTTCAGAAAATTGTCCAATCCCTTCTTGAACCCCAATACCATACTCTGTCCTATCACGCCCTCTGGAAGCGCATTCCAGGTATCCACCACCCGTTGGGTGAAGAAAAACTTCCTAGCATTGGTTTTGAATCTGTCCCCTTTCAACTTTTCCGAATGCCCTCTCGTTCTTGTAGTTTTCGAAAATTTGAAGAACCTGTCCCTCTCTACTTTCTCTATGCCCTTCATGATCTTGTAAGTCTCTAGCATATCCTCTCTAATTCTCCTCTTCTCCAGGGAAAAGAGCCCCAGTTTCTTCAGTCTCTCAGTGTATGAAAGGTTTTCCATACCCTTTATCAAACGTGTCACTCTCCTCTGAACCCTCTCGAATATCGCCATATCCTTCTTAAGGTACGGCGACCAGTATTGGACGCAGTACTCCAGATGCAGACGCACTATCGCCCGATACAACGGCAGGATAACTTTTTTCGTTCTGGTTGTAATACCCTTCTTGATTATACCTAGCATTCTATTTGCTCTCTTAGCGGCCGCTGCGCACTGTGCCGATGGCTTCATTGTCTTATCCACTATTACCCCCAAGTCCCTTTCCTGGATACTCTCACTCAATAGCATCCCTCCCATCGTATAGCTGTACCTCGGGTTTTTGCTTCCTACATGCAATACTTTATATTTCTCTACATTGAATTTCATCTGCCATCTCATCGCCTACTCCCCTAGCTTGTTCAGGTCCCTTTGTAATTCTTCACAGTCCTCTTTAGTCCAAGCACCACTAAATAGTTTGGTGTCGTCTGCAAATTTTATTATTTCACACTTCGTCCTTGTTTCTATGTCATTTATAAATATATTGAATAGCAGCGGTCCGAGCATCGACCCCTGCAGAACACCACTCGTGACTTTCCTCCAGTCTGAGTAGTGGCCCTTCACTCCTACCCTCTGCTTCCTACCCGCCAACCAATTCCTGATCCATCTATGTACATCTCCTATCACCCCATGGTTCTTCAGTTTCCGAAGTAGGCGTTCATGGGGTACCTTGTCAAAGGCTTTTTGGAAATCTAAATATACGATGTCTATGGGTTCCCCTTTGTCCATCTGTTTGTTAATTCCCCTTTCAGTCTGGGACCCCTGATGAAGGCGTGTACCAAAACATGGACCGTGTTGGGTCCTTTGGTTCACTTATAAGGTGTTATTTTTAACTGCAATCAAATTATAAACATAAATAAACTTTGCCTCTATCATTGTACGTGTGTCTGCTTTTGGATTGTTGGTTTAATCATCGTAATGAATATGACTAAGCAGAGGTCATAATAATAAAACCACTCTTTGGGCTATTGGCATTGTGGTGTGATATTGTGGCATCATAAAGAACTGCCTATATGTGATAGGCATGATAAATTGCCAGCTGCCCGGGTTCAGATGCTAATGTTCAACCATGAAGGAGTGTAGCCTACAGAGAGTGGCGAGTGTAGCTTTGGTAGCCTTGTTGGATAGATTAAATGGGCCAAGGAGGTATTATTTATCTGTTATTGTCGTGGTGCTGTCAGTCAGAGGAAACAGACTTAGTAGTGAGGGGACAGCAGCAAGGCCCCATTGCTCTAAAGAGAATCATGGCACTATGCAGGGCTCCAAAGGGGGTTAGGAGCTGATACTTGGGCTTGGAGAAGCAGGCAGGTGCTAGTAGATAATGAAAGAGTGAAAGAGTTGATGCTGGGGGCAACTGAGAGAAGGAGTGTGATGCTGGGATGGATGGACTGGTGACAGAGTTTGGAGAAGAGGAGATTGATGCTTGGGATTGGGAAAAGAGGATATGGGTTCAAATCCTGTGCTGCTCCTTGTGACCCTCAGCAAGTCACTCAATCTTCCATTGTCCCAGGTACATTAGATAGATTGTAAGCCCACCAAGACAGATAGGGGAAATGCTTGAGTACCTCATTGTAAACCACTTAGATAACCTTGATAGGCAGTATATAAATACCTAAAATAAATATCCAGATAAGTAATCTGGATAACTTTAGGATGGCATTTTTTCTAATTACATTTATCCACCCAGACTTATCTAGCAAGCACTGAGCATCAACACTGATGAGATAAAGTTTAGCTATGCCGAAGGAATATTTCCCAGCTCTTCCTCTTTTTATGTGCTATGACACTGACCTGTTATTTGAACCTTTAAAGCATGTTAAAAGGGCTGCAATACTGGTTGAGGTGCCCTAATCAGTAATAATTAGGACACCCTGCATTACACAATAATGAGATACAAAATAGAGAATGACACGGTGACGGTTTACCCGCGGCCACCGCATTTAAGCCGCGGGTCACCGCCGAAAACGGGGAAGAAAACTAGCAGTCGCTGCGGTGACGGGGACAAGGCCATTCACCGACCGCGGAAACGGTGAACAGGTTTGTCCCCGCGGGCCAATGTACCCCCTTCTAGGAACCGCTATTTACCTGTGTTTCACCGCTCCTCGCTCGTCTGGCCAGCAGGCCTGCCTCCGTCCAAATGAGGCGGGCCCGCCCCTCCCCTCCCCTGCCTCCCAATGGCCTCCCCTAAGATCGCCGGCAGGAGGGTACCCAACCCCTCCTGCTGGACCCCCCCCCAACGAACCCTCCCACCCCGGAACCCCCTTAGTCTTACTTTCCAAGTTGGACCGGACAGCTCCTCGCTCGTCTGGCCAGCAGGCCTGCCTCCGTCCAAATGAGGCGGGCCCGCCCATCCCCTCCCCTGCCTCCCAATGGCCTCCCCTAAGATCGCCGGCAGGAGGGTACCCAACCCCTCCTGCTGGACCCCCCCTCAACGAACCCTCCCACCCCGGAACCCCCTTAGTCTTACTTTTCAAGTTGGACCGGACAGCTCCTCGCTCGTCTGGCCAGCAGGCCTGCCTCCGTCCAAATGAGGCGGGCCCGCCCCTCCCCTCCCCTGCCTAACCCACAGGATCCTAGGGCCTGATTGGCCCAAGCACCTAAGGCCCCTCCTATAGCGGGAGTGGCTTTAGGTGCCTAGACCAATCAGGCCCTAGGATCCTGTGGGTTGGGCAGGGTAGGGGCGGGCCCGCCTCATTTGGACGGAGGCAGGCCTGCTGGCCAGACGAGCGAGGAGCTGTCCGGTCCAACTTGAAAAGTAAGACTAAGGGGGTTCCGGGGTGGGAGGGTTCGTTGGGGGGGGTCCAGCAGGAGGGGTTGGGTACCCTCCTGCCGGCGATCTTAGGGGAGGCCATTGGGAGGACCGGCAGGAGGGGTTGGGTACCCTTCTGCTGCGATTGTCGGGAGGGCCGTTGGGGGGGTCTACATGAGGGGTTGGGTGCCCTCCTGCCGTGATCGCTGGGGGGAGGGGAGACTTGCAGCCGTAGCCGCGGTCACTATGCTAATCACGGCAGCATTTAAAGTACATGTCGTGTTTGTTTTTGCATTGCTAGCCCCAGGGGTGGTGGAAGATTAGTGATTGAAAAACTGTATGAAAAATAACTATTTTAAATTTAGTGATCAAAATGTGTCAGTTTTGAGAATTTATATTAATTAATTTTTTCTCTGCGTGTTTTGTTTTTGTATAGTTATTAACTAATATTTAACTAAGTTTTAAAGTTTTAAAGTTTTAAAGAATGTTTCCTTTATACGTAAATAAAGAAAAGTGAATGGGATTGCAGTGGCGGTGACGGGGCGGTGAATGGGGTGGCAGTGGCGGTGACGGGGCGGTGAAGAGGATGGTGAGACGGGGACGGGGCGGTGACGGGGATGGTGAGACGGGGACGGGGCGGTGACGGGGACCAATTTTTTCACCGTGTCATTCTCTAATACAAAATATGTAAATGCATGTAAAGCAGCTTATTGTGCACACCAAGTGCTGGTCATATAACTCCAGCTTTTAGCTGGGGTTATTTTACTGAACAGGAGCATTGGGATGCCAAGTCGTGGCACGATGTTTTCAGGTCTTCTCTTAAAGGGGCCAGTGCTCTTCCTCAATAGCAATAGCCAGAGCGTCCTCCACCCCTTCTGAGTGAACACTCCCCCCCCCCAAGGTCTCCATGAAATCAAGGACTCTTCCTTGTGCTACTTCATCCAGACTCTCCAACTCGAAGGGTCACCAGTAGTAACAAACCCCCTCACCTACAAATGTCCTCACTCCCAAAGAAGCCACACCCCTAAGGCAATAATCCCTCCTCTAGCCCCCGTCTCAAAGCCCCCTTCTCCCCTTACTGGACTTTAGTTAAATCCCTGCTATCTAGTGGTGTAGGCAGAAGCAATCCATAGTTGCTCCTGCTTCTAAAATAGTGCTGGTGACTCCTAGCAGTAGTTTCATGGTACTACAGTTAGAGTTAATATTTCTCTATAAAGGCATCTGTTGCAAGGTGGCTCGCAAGCAGCACAATTCTGTTACTGTAAGAGTCAACACCTGCAGTACTGAGATACCACAAATTGGTGCACCCCATGATAAATCAAGATGTAATAAAAGCCTGCCTTTTACCGCACTTTGATACCTTCCAACCATTGTGTAGGCAATAAGAAGCCCAGGTAAAATTTAACTACTCAGGGGCAGATTCTCAAAACTTTAATGCCATCACTAAATTGTTTTCCGAAGGTATAGCCAGTACACATTTTAGTGGCGGATTATCTGTCTTTAGCGATATTTCTAGCAGTCTCTGACACTGACAAGCAAATAGGCTCTTCAACATTGAAATGAGCACTCCGGTGGATTCTTAAAAATATGCCGAGCCATTTTATAAAAGCGGTGTCAGCTATTGGCGACAAAAATAAGCGACTGGTCCAGGGGTGCCGGTACAGTGAGTGCACTGTTTTAAACCCCAACATGGCAGTTTCAGAGACTGCTAGAAAAGCAGCGGCAATGACACCCTCCCCACCCCCCCCACCCCCAAGCAGCAGGAGAGATGCCCACTCTCTCCCACTGCCAAGCAAAACCACCACTGCCACCCACCACACTCCCCCCTGGCTGACAGCGGAAGAGATTGAACATCTCTCCCGCTATTGTTGTGGAGGTTTTTTTCACATTTTTTTCTACGCATGTGCCCATCGCTATCACCAGCAATGGGCACTTGCAAATTTAGTGAGTCTTCGCTACTCTCCCCCAACCTCATTTACATGAGTGTTTTTGGAAGAATGAATCACTTTTTTAAATTTACTATCAGAACGGCTGCGATAGCAGACGGTCGCTTTTTAACGTGGTTTTATGAGAATCTGGGCCTCATTGTGGAGGGAGAGAGATAAGAAAAGGATTTAAACCCTAAAGATGTCTCCAGCTAACTCTCACTACCAGCCTGATAAATATTTTGACTTTCAATCACTCCATGTACAAATTTGCAATAGTGTGATCTCATATTTTGTATTAACAATTTATTTTCTTAAAAATAATGAGTCTCATTTGTGAAGCTGTCGTTCCTCAGTCATTTGTAGTAGTTCTAACGAGTCCCCAATGTATTGCAAACAATGGCAGCCTGTGGTATTATGCATCCTTGACCTCTAATTAAAGCTTTGTGGCATGTGGCAAGTTAGAGTGCGGTTGTAAAAATGTAATTTCTTTTAAAGGAGTGTGTTTTATATCTTATGTAATAGTAAAGCCCCTTATAACAAATATACAAGCCAGTAATTATACTGTGCTATTTCACACATACAACCCCATTGCTACAAAATGACAATAATTTAAATACGAAAATCTTACCTGTAGCAAGCATTCAGGAAAATCATTTCAAGGAGAAAGAGGAGAATAAAAACAACAGGAAAAATGGCAAAAAGCCAGTTTTTCTTTGAAGACAACAGAAAAGATAAAAGGCTTTGACTTTGTTGTCAATTAAGAGTTCTTTTTCTTATAGGTATGGATATGAATTATATTTATAAGAAAATAATGTTAAATATCTTATGGCAGGCATGATTTCTACCTACTGTGCTTTCTAGTACTTCACAATGGTATAACGGTCTGAATCTAGAACCTGGTCTATGGCCATTAAAATTTTTCTGATTGATCGGTATATTGAATAGAATACAATAAGCCAGTATAGTCCTTGCATCTCTCATAGACAAGTAATATAGCACATTCCTAAATGTATCCATACTCTTGAACTTAATTTTTAATAGTCTAAGGCAGTGGTCTCAAACTCGTGGCCCAGTGGCCACATGTGGCCCGCCAGGTACTATTTTGAGGTCCTCGGTATGTTTATCATAATCACAAAAGTAAAATAAAACAGTTTCTTGATCATCTGTCTCTTTAGCTTTAAATTACAATATTATTATTAAGACTTAGCCAAAAGGAAAGATTTATAAACGATAAAGAGTTTTACCTCATGCAAAATTGTCATTTCTTTAATAAGACGTTAATTATTTTTTTCTGAGGACCTCCAAGTACCTACAAATCCAAAATGTGGCCCTGCAAAGGGTTTGAGTTTGAGACCTCTGGTCTAAAGGGTCTATTTACTAATGAGCATGAAAATACCCAGTGGCTTTACCATGGCCCATAGCATGCCTACATTATTGGGAAAAATAATGCATGAGTATTGCTGGCCATGGTATCAAAAGGTTAAAAGCCCTTGAAAGGGTAGATGCCTCAAGACCCTACTCCCAAGGTTAAAGAGATTCAAACTAGAGAATGACATGGGGACAAATTTTTCCCCATCCCCACGAGAACTCATTTTCCCATCCCATCCCGACGAGTTCTTCTCTTGCCCCTGCCCTGTTCCTGCAAGCACTATCCTCATCTTTACAAGCCTCAAACACTTTAAAATCATAAGTGTTTGACACTTGTGTGGTTAAGGCAGAGCTTACAAGAATGGGACAGCGACAAAATTTGCAGGGACAGGAAAATTGAGTTCCTGCGGAACAGGGAAAAATTTGTCCCATATCATTCTCTAATTCAAACCCATTTCCCTCCATTAAAAAAAACCTTATTCTGAGATCAGAGTTCAATGTGGAACCGTGATACTCCTATTAACTAGAGGCGATAATATCTTCTCCACCTCATAACATTGGCAGTAGTTTCTTTCCCAAAGAGAACTGCATTTGCTTCTTCTACACTTCCCTTATGGTTCTAAAAGGTACCATTTCAGGGTCACATTATGATTGTCTGCTGAATGGATGTACAGAAGGTAAGCTTCAAGTGGATACCCCACAAATCACTATTAAAATGGCAAATTAAGAGACTCAACATCAGAAAATAAGGTACCAGAACCCCCAATGACCCCCATGAGAGAGTACAGTGGGAGCTTTAAAGCCGAGTATGTCCAGCAAACAACTAAAAATAAAAAAGGAGAAGGGTAAACAGACAACAAGATGGCAGTGGAGTCCGTTCAGCTTGTGATCATACTACAGAAGAAAACAATTACAGAACTGACATGGAATCTCACTGCAGTATACTGTAGATGACAGCATAGAAATAAAAGTGTTGACAAACTGGGACAGTTGCCATACTGGAACAAACTAAGGGGCATATTCTATAAATGGTGTCCCAATTGAAGGTGGAGGTAGGAGTCCTACCATTGTTTAACCAGCCAATTGGGATACATGTTTTCTAAAAATATCAACAACACGAGGCAGGCTGCCTACACTGTAGGCATCTGTCGCAGGTCAGGGTGGCGCCTAGGGGCGCTTAAGCTTGCCCAAGGCTGGGCATGGTTTTGCCAAGAAATGGACTTAGGCAAGCTTGAGCGGCCATATCCCTAGGGCCGTGATAGACACCTGAAATGTAGGCCTTTGAAATGCTGGCCTACATTTCAAATAGACGCGGCTGCTAAACTGATTGCAGCAAGGAAATCTCCTGCCACGATCATCTGAGTGGCCTTTTAGGAAACCCTGGAATCCCACTGCAAGTCAGCTGGCAGGAGGGATGCCCACTCCCTCACACCGCCCCCCCTGGACCCCCATACACACACTGTCTATGGCACAAGGGATGCCTACTCCCTTCTTCTGGAACCCCCAAAATAAACCCCGGCAGGAGGTATGCCCAATCCATCCTGCTGGCACCCCCCACAACATCCCTGGCAGGAGGGACATCCTATCCTTCCTGCCAGCACCCCCACCAACATCCCAGGCAGGAGAGATGCCCATTCCCTCCTGCTGGAACCCCCCCCCCCCCAAAGACATGCCCCCCCATGCCTATTTCTCATAGGCTAGCCAGAGGGATATTTACTCCCTTCAGCCAGCAGGCTCGTCTCTACAGAATGGTGGGCCTTCCTTTTCTGGTGCATCCTGGGATGCACCAGGGAGGGGCCTTTGGCCCTGATTAGCCCAGCTGCCTAAGTCCTTGCCCATAGGAGGGACCTTAGGTACCTAGGCCAACCGGAATCTTAGGCCTCTCTCTCTGTGCATTCTGGGATGCAATGGGAGGGGGTAAGGACTCCGATTGGCCAGATATCTAAAACCCCAATCAGAATGCACCAGGAAGGGGAAGGCCCACCATTTTCCAGTGATGGGCACGTCGACTGAAGGATGTATGCTTCCCTTCTGTTTAAAAGGTATGGAAAGAGTTGGGGGGGTCTCCCCTTTAGGGGGGATCACCAAGTGAGTGAGGGATTGGTCAGTCACCAGATGGGGAGGTGCTTTGGGGGAGGGTGTTCTGGCAGGAGAGAGTGGGCATCCCTCCTGCCTATTGTGGTTGGGTGGGAGGTGTTTCGGGAGGGGTTCCAGCAGAAGGACCTGGGTACTCCTCCTGCTGGGGGTTGCTCTGGGGGGTTACGGCAGGAGGAATTGGGTACTTCTCCTGATGGGTATGCTTTGGGGGGATGGTGGCAGGAGGGAGTGGGCATCCCTCCTGCCACCAAACTTCGCGGGGGGGGTGGAAGGGGTTGGGATTCCCTGCCACTGCAGTTGCCTCTGAGCTGATCGTGGCAAGGAGATTCCCTTGCCACGATCAGCTCAGAAGTAATACAATTCTCTAACTGGCACCTGCAACATAGATGTCAGTTAGAGAATCGTTAGGTGTCTGTCAATCAGGATAGATGTGATTCTGTATAGGAAGCCCATGTGTGTTTCTCAAAAGCCACTTAGGCAGCTGCTGAGACCAGGCATCCTATACAGAATCAGGCTCTGAAGGTCCATCAAGTCCTATATCCTGTTTCCAACAGTGGCCAATCCAGGTCACAAGTACCTGGTAAGATTCCAAAAGAGTAAAACAGATTTTATGCTGCTTATCCTACAAATAAGCAGTGGATTTTCCTAAATCCACCTTGATAACTGAATGTCAGATGCCGCCAGTATTTGAACAGGCGCAGCCCGACTGTATTTTGACCTGTTTGCCAGCTGATAATTTGAAACTGTGAGTGGGAGCGGATCTCTCAGCTTGCTCTCTATCTTTCAAACCTTTTCTCAGCTGCCCCCTCTGATATCAGACGCCACCAGTATTTAGCGGAGGCAATTAGCAATTTACTGCTGCTCAGGCACACCGACTTAACACATTCCTTTGCGCAGTTTAAAGTTATACTAGCATTTTATAATTTATTTTGTGTTTTGTAATTTTAGATAGAGTTGAAAAGTATATGTTTATATACTATACCGGTGGTATCTGGGAATGGTAGATATGGGGAGTTGAGTACTGACAACAAAAGAGAGAGTGACACGTGATGTCTGTGATCTTTTGTTTGTGATTCACTGTTATCAAGAAAAGATTGCCATTCATCAAAACAAGTGCATATAGTTCTTATAAATGTTAGATCAGTGTGTAACAAATGATTTGATAGTGGATAATGATGTGGATGTTCTTGGTACTACTGAGAGTTAGCTATTAGACTCAGATACTATTCATGTACCTTAAATTGTTCCTCATCTCTCATCCTCATCTCTTATTATTAGAGGATGTAAGAAATTAAACAATTCCTGTGAATAGAATCTAGAACACTTTTAAGGTACCAACCTATTAAGAGGTAGAAAGGTTGTTCAATAAACATGGACTGGTTAAATGAAGCATTGCAGAATATAATATTGACTCCAATAATAAAAAAAATAAAAAAACAAAGATGCGCAATGTCACAAATTATTTAATGCTATTGTTTACTAAGATAATGGTCGCAATAAAACTGACAAAATATTTGGCCAAATTTGTCTCCATTCCCCTTTTCCAAAACTCTGCAAGTGGTTTTTAGCACCAGCCAGCGTGCTGAAGGTCAGAGTTCCTATGAGTGTTGGAGCAGCACAGAGCAATCATCTCATTTTCATATCTTGAATATTCATATTTCTACTGCCTATTTGCATATCATGAATATTTCTATTTTTCCCATTTAAATATATAACATTTTTCTGCTGCTCATTTGCATATCATACCCATATTTATCCCCTCCATTGAATATTCATATTTTTCCTGCTCATTTGCATATTGAATATTTCATTTCCTGCTCTACTTATCATATATTTTAATATATGTTCACATCTTTTCATATATTTTTGATATGCAAATGAACAGGAAATGTTTATATGCAAGAGCCTGGAAAATATGCAGGAAATACGAATATTCTGGAAATATGAAAATATGCTAGAAATATGAATATTCATGATATGCAAGTGAACAGTAGACAAATATGAATGTTCATGATATGCAAATGAGCTGGAAAATATATGAATATTCATAAGCAAATGAGGAAGGAAAAAATATCTATAGATAGATAAACATACTACTACTATTAATTATTTCTATAGCACTACCAAACATACGCGGCGCTGCAGAGTCACCAAGAAGACAGTCCCTGCTCAAAAGAGCTTACAATCTAAACAGACAAGACAAACAAATAAAGATGTCATGGATATAGTTAAGGGGAATGGTTAATCTGCTGGCTGGGTTGGTGGGCAGTGGGGATTAGAGCTATGGGTTCAAGGCTACAGTATATCAAAAAGACTGAGGCAGTAACTCTCCACCACTTTCCAGCTTGCTTGAGGTCTGAGAAAGCATAGCAGCAGCTGCACTGTAACTCATTGTCATAGGGGGGGATCTTTAATTCCAGGGTTTCTGCAGCATATTTTTAGGTTTCCTACCACTAAAAATCCCCTCCATATGATTTTTGTGCTTTTACCTCACTTCCTTGTGTTGATATTTGGCGCCCTCATGATGCCACAGCAGCCATAGATTTTCGGTCCCAATTTTAAAGCCTCAAAAGCCCCTCAATTTTGCTCAAATATATGGAATTCTTAGGGCATCGGGATTGTGCCAGATTTATATTTAGAGGAAGTGACGCTCATGGATCTCACTATCAAGACTGTATTTCTGGTGGCTACTTCCTCGGCAAAAAAAGTGTTGGAGCTGCAGGCCTGGTCATGCAGGGAACCTTTTCTTCGATGCACACAGGTGTTTCACTGTGTGCATGGTGCCTTCTTTCCTTCCAAAGGTTATTTTCACCTTCCATGTGAATCAGGAGGTTCAGCTACCTGCTTTTCATTCAATGGGCTCAAAGAAAAGGGATAAGGTGTTGACCCTGTGGGAGGATCGCAGAGTTCATATCCGGTTCTTATGGAAGTTACAAATCCCTTTCATCTTTCGAATCATCGCTTTGTGTTGACTAATCCTAGCCATTTAGGGCAGCCAGCCTCTGTTGCAAAATGAATTTGTGTAGCTATCTTCTCAGGATGCAGCTGCACACCTCCATTTGCAATGAATTAGAAGCCATGCTAAGGTCTGTATCTGTTTTTTCAGTTTTTAAGCAAATGTATGCAATCTATATATTTTTTTCATGTGCTTTCCTTGCTTGCAGTAATGAGCTGATTGGAGCACTGTTTAGTCAGAAAAAAGGTTAGCTTTTTAGCAAGAAACCTAAAGCTGTGTTTTTTTCATATGTTCTGCTTCAGTTAATGGATGTTTTCCTCTAATTAGCAAATAACATTGCTGTTTGCCCACAACAATAGAAGGTTTTGTATGCAATATATCTGTTTTGATGTGCCCTCTTTATGTGGTGCCTTATTAAATGTATTTTAAGCTTAATAAAGCAAAAATTAAAACACAGAAAACTATTTAGCAGATCGCATTAAGGATGTCCAAATTGTGCCTAAGTTCCGTCCATAGAACTCACATCTATCTGAAGCCCAAACTATGCTCAAAAGTAGACCTCCTCTACAATGACTATAGGACCTATTTTTACAATTGCTATGCAACTTGCTAGCTCATTGTATAGTACACTGGTTAAACCTACAACCTTCTACCCTAATGTTGCTGGTTTGAATCCCAGTCATTCTCTCTGATGGAAGAGAAATAATTAAAAGCATTAAACATATCCAACTCCCAGTATCACAATTATAATTTAAAACACCATAAAATCGCCATTCTAATAACATAATAATAAAATATAACATTAAGGACATTATTTGGACGTCTAACTCTCGCCTAAAACCCGATTCTCTAAAGGACGTCTCAAAATTTGGACATCTAAACAGTGCTGAGTGTCGCTGAGCGTGATTCTACAAAGGACGTCTGTCTTGGACGCCCAAACCAAGCCTAACTTTAGGTGCGCTTTGCAGAATCAGGGCCAAAATGTCCATGTTTCAGCCTAACTGGCCTGCATCAGGAGTCATAAAAATTATGAGGAACTTATCAAACAGCTTTCTGTTGTCTTGTGCTTTTGAGTACACTCAATCAAAAAAAACAAATGATGTGAAAAAAACAAGTAAATAAATGAAAACAAAAAAAAATAAGAACTGGCAGTCTGCACAATAAGAGATACTTTATAAATGGCTAAAAATCAACATTTTCAAACTCATTATCTGAGCTACTATAGATGGCAGATGAAGAACGGTCCACCATGCAAATGGGTCAAAACTATTGCAGCACTTGTTGTGTCAAGTCATGAATGCACATATGTTTAATATTGATTCTAATAGTTCTGTTCCAGAGTTTTGTCTTTATGAGGTTCATTTGAGGGAATGTCCATTCCACAGTTGCATTACTGAATGGGAGAGCCAACAAGAATAAGGCAAGCTTCCCTATTTCATTGAACTCATTGTCACCAGCTGCCTCAGTATAATTACTCAACATCAACATCTTCCATGTTTGGCCAAGAAACAACATTAATTTTGTTTCACTGTTGCTCAAGAACTCTGAAGTTTCCTTTTCCTGTATGCAATGGAAAAAAGGAGAACTGAGACAACATGGGCTTTTTTGTTCCAAGAACAACAGATGGACTCAGTTCTGCCAATGATTCCAACTGCTGGATATTTGCTGAAAGTCATTGATGTAGCTCCTTTAATAATTCAACAAGGTAAGTCCAACATCATCGCTTCACATCATCTGCCATCGATGACTGTTCCAAATTCATGTTTGCTAACGGAATATGGAAATCAATTCCAAAGTTCACTGCACCGATAGAAAGGTAATTTGCTTCATTGTTGATATCATATGTAAGTATTGCTGCTCATGTCTTGATTACAGCTGGTCATATAACCCAATCTATAATACTATGATGCATATTCATAAGTTCTTTGAGCAGTTGTACTGGGCTTGTTTTGTCAGTCCAGTCACTTGGGACAGTTCAAGCAGTATAGGCTGCAGAATACAAGGTACAGCTTGTTTTCAAGGTCACTGTATATCTGAAACAACAGCTCTGCAGTGTAATTCCTTTCTTCATCTTTTGCTACCTGAAAATGAAGCTTTAGTTCATCAAACTGGTCCAGAATGCGTTGAACACATGAGGCGATAGACAGAATTTCAAAATTTTAAGTGGTTCTTCACCAACATTTGTACAAGAATAAATTGCTTTGTACTTCTGCTGACGAGCAGTACTATGAGAAAGAACCCCCAGTAGGTTTCAAAAACCATAAACTCAACATTCCTAGATATCACTTTAAGGGCATAGGATGAACACAGCTGTATGGAATGGATGCATTTAATGTGAATAATATTAGGATTAAGTTCATGAAATCTGGTTATCACAGAATTGACACTACTGCACATTGTATTGCAGCCATCTGTTGCGAGCCCGATACACTTTTCAGGTGCCAGATTTTTCTGTTTCAGGAATTTCATTAGTGCAGTAAAAATGGCATCAGCTGTTCCAGACTCCAGCAAAACCAAGCCAAGAAACATTGTCACAATTTGTATAGCATGCAGCTATAAAAACGAACAACAATGCAGAGTTGTCTCTCCATTGTTACATCTGTACTTTCAACTATAATGAGCGGGTATAGTTCATCCTTTATGTCCATCAATAAGTCCTCATGCATTGAAGGACTAAGCACATGCTTAATCAAAGATGTGCATTTAGTGCGATGAATTGCTAAGTCTTTTCCAGATATGTCCTGAACTAATTCTCCAAGATGGTTCACAGTAGATATGCTGGAATGACAAGCTATGTGTACAGCCAATTTTAGCTAAGGACTGACCTTTTCAATGAGTCTCTAGAGTCAGAAGTGGTACCGGAGGACTGGAGAAGGGTGGATGTGGTCCCTCTCCACAAGAGTGGAAGTAAGGAAGAAGAAGGGAATTACAAGCCGGTAAGTCTGACAACTGTGGTAAGCAAATTAATGGAAATACTTTTAAAACAGAGAATGGTTAAGTTTCTGGAATCCTGTGAATTACAGGACTGGAGGCAACATGGATTCACTAGAGGTAGGTCATGTCAGACAAATCTGATCAATTTCTTTGACCGGGTGACCAGAGAATTGGATAGAGGGAGTATGATAGATGTGGTGTATATAGATTTTAGCAAAGCCTTTCACAGTGTTCCACACAGACATCTAATAAACAAACTGAGTACCCTCGGGATGGGTCTCAAAGTGATGGGCTGGGTGAAGAAATGTTTGAGTGGAAGGGGACAGAGGGTAGTGATCAATGGAGATCGCTCTGAGGAAAGGGATGTTACTAGTGGTGTACCTTAAGGTTCTGTTCTTGGGCCGGTTCTTGTTAACATTTTTATAAACGATATTGCTGCAGGGCTGTTGGGTAAGATTTGCCTCTTTGCGAATGATACCAAAATCTGCAATAGAGTAGACACCCAAGATAATGTGAATAACATGGAGAAAGACCTGGCGAAGCTTCAAGAATGGTCTGAAATTTGGCAGCTAAAATTTAATGCTAAGAAATGCAAGGTCATACATTTAGGCTACAATAACTTGAGGGAACAGTACTGTTTAAGGGATGAAGAACTTAAGTGCATAACAGAAGAGCGGGACTTAGGTGTGATTATTTGTGATGATCTTAAGGTGGCCAAACAGGTTGAAAAGGTGACGGCAAAAGCTAGAAGGATGCTAGGGTGCATAGGGAGAGGTATTGCCAGTAGGAAAAAAGAGGTATTGATGCCTCTATATAAGCCTCTGGTGAGACCTCATTTAAAATATTGTGTACAATTCTGGAGGCCGCACCTTCAAAAAGATATAAAAAGGATAGAGTCAATCCAAAGGAAGGCTACTAAAATGGTGCGTGGTCTACATCATAAGGCATATGAGAACTTAAAGATCTCAATTTGTATACTTTGGAGTAAAGGCGGGAGAGGGGAGATATGATAGAGACATGGACAAGAGTCGACTCTTTAATTTGAAAGGAAGCTCTGGAATGAAAGGGCATAGGATGAATTTAAGAGGTGATAGGCTCAGGAGTAATCTAAAGAAACACTTTTTTACAGAAAAGGTGGTAGATGCGTGGAACAGTCTCCCAGTAGAGGTGGTGGAAACAGAGGCTGTGTCTGATTTCAAGAAAGCCTGGGATAGTCACGTGGGATCTCTTAGAGAGAGGAAGAGATAATGGTTACTGCGGATGGGCAGACTGGATGGGCCATTCGGCCTTTATCTGCCATCATGTTTTTATGTTTCTAACTTTCAATGTCGTGTTGGGACCTTTCGTACTGCTGTGATATCCAACATCTAAAGGTGCAGCATTGTGTTGGTACTTCTCAGTTAAGCTGGATGCCTTCAAATCACTATGGTGAGCATGCACTTGACATTGGCAATATTTTCAAAATGCTTTTGTGTCATCAGCCAGTACTTTCTGGATCCATCATTTAAACTCTGCTTCTTTTTCCAAAACTGCACAGTATTTCCTCTCATATTTGGACCATTTACCCATGGTAGGGTAGGGGTCTGAAGCACTATTAGCCTTCCATGAAATTAAGAGAACATAAGAAAAATGTCTGATCGCTAATAGAAAGTTGCAAATCAAAATTTTTTGAATAAACATAGTATGAGAACCTCAGCTTATGATTTCCAGTTGTGTACAAAACTCTTCCAGTCTACCATTGGCTGTGGAACAGGCCACTTCTTCCTCTTCTGCTGGCCCAGACCGCTAACATTGAAGTTCGTGTTGCTCACGGAGGTGAATTAAAGGTATAGGGGTGAGGCGCGTGCACAGTAGGGGGGAATCTGGGAAGGAGCGGGGGTTGGGGGTTGGGAGGGGTGTCACCTCCCCGGGCACCCCTTACCCTCACTACGTCACTGACCCTAGGCACCAGAAATGTAGGCCAGAGTTTTACAGGCCTACATTTCTGGTGCCTAGAGTCCATGTAGAATCGCTGCCAGTGGCACCTAGTGACGCTGAAGTCCAATAGTGCCCCTAAACAAGCCTACTTCCAGGCTTCAGCGTCACTAGGCCCCACTGGTGCCATGGACCCAGGCGCCAGTCCTGGAGGGCACCTAACAGTGCCTTTTTAAAAAAATCAATTTTAATTGGTTTTTAATGGGCGTGATTACTTATTGCACCACTTAAAACCAATTAAAGCACTTAAGTTAGGTGCTGACCGGCACCTAGTGTTCGTCGGCTTTTTTGAGAATCTGACCTTGGATGACTTTTGTTCTTAAACTGGATAATGCTTGGTGAGGATGCTTTATTTCAGAAACTGTGATAAGCTGGTTTTGGGTAGGAAGTTGAGGGTATTTCCCGGTATCTGTGTGGACACACAGAAAAGGCAGTTTTTGAGATCAGCATCGATGTATTATCTCTGGTGCTCATTTCTTTTTGCATTTTCCTTGTAAGTGTTTAGTACAGCTAGAACCTAATAGATACCTTTTCTATGATCCAAAGCAATTTAGAGCTTTTCTTGATAACAGATGTTCTGTTCAGCTTCCCGTGAGTTAGAAGGTTGTAAGGGTAATGGGATTTGTTACTGCAATGAAAGTCAAGTATGATTGTTTATGTCATGGATTATGAATGCCTTGTTGGTTAAATATATATATTTTTTGGATGTTAGCCTCTTTCTTAAGGGGTTCCTCCTTATCTATTGTGGGACCTTTTACTAAGCAGTAATAAGCACTAATGCATGTTTACTGCAGGTTAAAACCACTACCACGGAGCATGCTCTGGCTTCCAATGGTAGTTTTGGCATCTGCGCACACTTCCCCCATGTTGAAAGATACTATTTTTTTTAGTGCTGGGGGCATTTTGGGGGACAGAGAGTGCCCCCACTAATGCCCAGCACTAATCAGTTAGCATATCTATATCACCGTGCGTTAACCAATTAGCATGTGGTTAGCATTTTAGCCCTTATCGCCTAGTAAATAAGTGTAGTTCAAGTTTCAAGTTTATTCAAATTTGATAAATCGCTTATTTCATACTAAGCGAGTAACAATGAAAATGTATAATATACAACATTAAAATATATAGTAAACAACATTAAAAAAGGGGGGTAAACAATACAGACGAACTAAGATACTTTAGGGAAAAACAAGGGAGGGCAAAAGTTACAAAATGTTATTTTCCTAGTGAAAAGAGAGAGAATGTCTGGTGAGGGCTCATATGAAAATTGGCATGTGCTAATGGCGAAATTAGCATGTGGCTATTAATAGGCAAAATCGGAAATGTGACCATTTTATACCCACGCTGAAAGTGGCCTCAGCACGCAGGAAACCCATGTACTAGTCATGGTGCAGGTTACCTTTTAGTGCATCTTATTAAAAAACCCCTTAGGGCCCCTTTTACAAAGCCACGGTAGCGAAGCTGCCACGGTAAATCAAAACCCTTTCAATTCCCATGGACTTCGGTGCATCGCTACTGTGGCTTAGGGCTCCTTTTACTAAGGTGCGCTAGCGTTTTTAGCGCACGCAGGATATTACCGCATGCTACACCGCGCGCGATGTGGCTAGAACTAACGCCAGCTCAATGCTGGCATTAAGGTCTAGCGTGCGGCAATTCAGCGCGTGCTATTCCGCGCATTAATGCCCTAACACACCTTAGTAAAAGGAACCCTTAGTGCTCTATTCTGCTTTTCATTTAGGGAGCGATCTCTACCTTGATATTATTTATCCTTGTGCCCTGGGACTTTTTTCTTAATGCATGATATATACTTATGTAATTTGAAAATGTAATTAAATAAAAAAGATTTTAAAAATAAATAAATCTTTCTAGAATTCTACCCCAGACATGCTCTCTGAAAAAATATCATTGTTTGGCTTTCAGTCTCATTCTTTGGGGCAGGAAATCTCATTCTTCCAGAATTGTTTGCCCTCAGCATCTCTGCCACCTGCTCCAGCTGCTTTACCACTTTTGAATTTCTTTCTGCTCAGTGCTGTTACCATCAGTCTTTAATCCAGGACATAGGCAAGGGAGATATTGGCAGCTCAAGAGAAACTGCTCCTCTGTTGCTCTTATGGATTGTGTTCTAAAATAAATGGGGAAACAAAAAACTATAGGAACATTGGAACATCTTGATATATGAAGGCTATTTTTAGCTGGCAGGTTACCCATTGTGAAGGAAACCAATAGGCAATTTGTATTGGCATGTCAGGAGTAGGCTGACATTGTTGGGTTTTTGGTTTTTTGGGTATTTTCAATTTCCTTGTTCTCTTAGTCCACCTTTTCTTAATTTTCCCTTTGTTGCTTTGTCGTTCTACCACCCTCTATCCCAGGGGTAGGCAATTCCGGTCCTCGAGAGCCACAGGCAGGTCAGGTTTTCAGGATATCCACAATAAATATGCATGAGATAGATTTGCATCTCAAGGAGGCAGTGCGTGCAAATCCATCTCATACATATTCATTGTGGATATACTGAAAACCTGACATGCCTGTGGCTCTCGAGGACCGGAATTGCCTAGCCCTGCTCTATCCTATCCACAAACCTCCCCCTCCCCTCTTCTTGATCTCTTTTAATGTCCTCCTCTGTTGACCACTGTTTTGGAAAGAGAATACAGGGCAGGCATGAGGGAGAAGCCTAATATCAGAAGAATATTTTCACCATTTGTTAGCATGAAAATGCTTAAAAGGTTATGCTAATGATTTGCAGATTCACATTTCCAGTGGTCCTTCCCAGTCATAGATCATATTAATCTGATCCTCTTAGTTCAAATGTGATCAGATTAACACAGTGCAAGTTGACCTTTTACTAAAATAGGGCAAGAAATATTTTATTCTCTCTTCAGTCTGTTACCCTGTAATCCCCAGCCATCAACTATTTATGTTGTACTCATAAAACTTTCTAGCTACTACAAAAATGCATCCTCTCTAAATATTTCAGCTCTCATAAAATCAAAAACAGGAAGTAGCTTCTCAATTATATAAGTTCTTCCCACATACCCCTATGCAGATGGATGAGAGGAACCACTCAACTCCCACATAATATTCTATGAAAGCAATCCTACAAGGAGAAAAACAGGAAATGTAACTATACAAACCCTCTCCCTTTAGATTATACCATAAAATTGAAACAAAAATGCAAAACCTTTTTGTTTATTTTTACCTCAAATGTGACACAGGCAAGCATAGGAATTGAATGGGCTGGTTCGCATTTCCCGGGCGGGAGGTACTACCATAGCTTTGTAAAAGGGGCCCTTAATTAGAACTAGCCATTTGTAAGGTACAGCATCACAGACCTTCATTTTATTTATGTATATGATTTTCTATACCATTCTTCCAGGGGAGCTCAGAACAGTTTACGTGAATATATTCAGATACTCAAGCATTTTTCCCTGTCTGTCCCGGCGGGCTCACAATCTATCTAATGTACCTGGGGCATGTCTGACAAAGATGGCAAAACAAAGTTTACAAAGCATGGCAAATATAACATGGTATGGTGAGACATAGCATGGCGAGCATAGTTCAGCAAACACAGCATGGTAAACATAGTATGACATGAGTAGCAAACACGGTTAGGCAAGCATGCATGATGAAACAGTATGGAAGACATGCAGTGGCATACCTAGCATATGTGACACCCGGGGCCCATCATTTTTTTGGCAACCCCCTCCCCCCTTCCCATCTGTACGAAAAACATGATTTTTAGTAACAAGCCACATGTCACACATGAGTACCTAGGAAAAGGCAGCATCTTACATACTGCAGTGAGCAGTACAACATCAATACACCCATTGTAAAACTAAACAAGCCAGGCTAGTACAGATCAATCCTACACCATCAATCCTAACAGAAAACCATGTCTTTCGAACACACAGAACACAGAAAACACCTTCGCCTAGTATGGAATATGTCATCACAAACTAACCCCTTCCCCTTTTACAAAACTGTAGTGTGGATTATAGCCACGGTGGTAACAGCTCTGATGCTCATAGAATTCTGAACATCAGAGCTGCTACCACCACGGCTGGCGCTAAAAAATGCTCCACAGTTTTGTAAAAGGGGGGATAAAATAGAAATACATAGACAAAGGTTAAATTGAACCAGCAAGAAGCTGGACTCTGCATACAATTCAACACCACAGAAACAGTGGCACATGTCTCCTAAAGCAATAAATAAATAGAACATTTTTGTTCTACCTTTGTCTTCTCTGGTTTCTGCTTTCCTCATCTTCTTGTTACTCTCTTCCATCCACTGTCTCTCTTCTCTCTGCATCTTCCATTTGCTCTGTTACTGTGCCTCTTCCTTTTTCCCTCCTTCCAAATTGGTCTGGCACCCATCTTCTTCCCTCTGCTCCTCCCATAGTCTGGCATCTCTGTCTTCTTCCCTTCAGCGTCTTCTCCCCACTCTCTCTTCCCCATTTTCCTGTAGTATCTTCTCCCCACGCTCTGTTCCTCATTTCCCTTCAGCATCTTCTCCCCACTCTCTGTTCCCCATTTCCATTCAGCATCTTCTTCCCACTCTGTCTTCCCCATGTGCTTTCAGCGTCCTTCTCCCCCCTCTGTCTTCACCATGTGCTTTCAGCGTCCTTCTCCCCCCTCTGTTTTACCCTGTTTTCCTCTCCACCCCACCTTTTCTTCCTTTCTTCCTCCCTGCCCCTTACCTTCATGGCACTTTCTCAACCCCTACCCCCCCTGGCCCGGTCTGACAAACCTCCCTGCCCTGTGGCCGGCGATGTCTAAACTGCCTTCTTATAGCAGCCGGAGCTTTGTAGTTGCATATGGCTGCCGTAAAGGTTGTCTCTGATGCAACTTCCAGTTGCATCAGAGATGACCTTTACAGCACAAACAGGCAGCTTCAACGCTCTGGCTCAGGGGTGCCCACACTTTTTGGGCTTGCGAGCTACTTTTAAAATGACCAAGTCAAAATGATCTATCAACAATAAAATTTTAAAAAAATACAAAGCACACTGTACGCTGAGAAAATGTTAATTATCATTCCTATTCTGAGGTTTTTTCAGAGGTCAGGGCAGATGACTCTATGCACTGTCACCTCAGTAACAACCATACAAAAATAGACAAATCCCCCCCCCCCTTTTTTACTAAAGCACAATAGCAGTTTTTAGCGCAGGGAGCTGCATTGAATGCCCAGGGCTGCTCGCGACGCTCATAGGCTCCCTACGCTAAAAACTGCTATTGTGGTTTAGTAAAAGGGGTCCATAGTGCAAAATATAGACAGCAGATATAAATTCAGACACATTTTGATCACTAAATTTAAAATAAAATCATTTTTTATACCTTGTTGTCTGGTGATTTAATATAAGAACATAAGCAGTGCCTCCGCCGGGTCAGACCATAGGTCCATCCTGCCCGGCAGTCCGCTCCCGCGGCAGCCCAAACAGGTCACGACCTGTCTGAATCACCAGAAGGGGCTCCCTTGCCACCTTGGTTTCTCATTGAAGTCCTATCTTCCCATCGAAGTCCTAACCCTCGGGTCTTGCACATGCACGACCTGGTTGGGTTTCTATACTTATTACCTGGTTAGCTTTCTATACTTGTGTTACATCCCAGCTCCTCCCTCAGTATCCCACGATCCCTTTATCCCTCAGGAATCCGTCCAATCCCTGTTTGAATCCCTGTACCGTACTCTGCCTAATCACTTCCTCCGGTAGCGCATTCCAAGTGTCCACGACCCTTTGGGTGAAAAAAACTTCCTTGCATTTGTTTTGAACCTATCTCCCTATTTCATGAGTCTCTGGTTGCACTTTCTTCTTCTGACTGTGCATCCAATCTTTCTTCCCTTCTTTCAGCCTGTATGCTTCCTCTCCTCCAGACCTCATTCCCTCCCCCAACTTTTTCTTCCTCTCTCCCTGCCCTTTCTTTCTCCCTGCCTCCCTTTCTTTTTTTCTCTCTTCATGCCCCCTTTCTTTTTCTCTGTTTCCCTTCTTTCCTTCTGTCTCCCTGCCTGCCCCCTTTCTTTATTTCTCTCTGCCCTCCCCCAAGCCATTGCCGCCGCCATCGGGGAACAGCCCCCCAAGTCACCACCATCAGGTAACATGCCCCAAAGCCGCTGCTGCCCCAAGCTCTCCTTCCCTGTGTCTTCCCTGCGTTGGGCCGACCAGCATTCCTCTCCCCGACGTCAATTCTGCTGTCGGAGAGGAAGTTCTGCCCAGCTAGGCAGCGATTGGCTGGCCCAAACTTCCTCTCCGACGGCAGAATTGACGTCGGGGAGAGGAAGGCTGATCGGCCCGGTAGAATTTTCCGGACCTGGCCAGCTGTGCACCCCCTCTAAGACTGCACCCGAGGTGGACTGCCCCCGCCCCCCCCTTGGTACGCCACTGAAGACATGGAATGGCAAACATTGTGTGGCAAACATGGTATGAGAGATCTTAGCAGGGCCAACATAGTATAGCAAACATAGGGCTAGATTCACTAACCTGCCCGATCTGTGGCCGATCCGCGACAGGCCAACGAATTCACAGAGGGTCAGCATGCTAATAGGGGCGATCAGAGGAACATCCCCCCCACTGACTACATGGATCGCTAGTGAGCGATACTGAAGCATGCGCAGACCATCTTCTTTGTCTGTAGATGGTCTACCCAACCTGACAGAGCTGCTTTTCAGCTTTATATTCTGTTTTTGTACTTTTTTTTAACTGTGTGAGCCCATAGTTTTAACCTCCTTTAAACCCGCGGGTTAAAACCATGGGCTCGCACTGCAGGGGAAGGGCAGGAGATTTGGGGAGGCAGAGAATAGGTCGCGACAGAGAACAGGAGAGTCGGGGAGGCTGACAAAGATGAACCTGTGTTCTTTCTGCTTTCCTTCACAAAACTGAGACTATTTTGTTACCAGAATAGCTTTTGTTGGTGTATGTGGCCAAAAGAGAAATACAGGTTCAGTTTCTTCTCTGTATTGCCTCTGTAACAGCTGAGGATATCATTAAATATACTTGAGCCCATAAACTGAGCCATAGCTTGATTTAAAAGCCAAGAAGGGAACCTACGGATATGTGATTCTTCTTTTTTTTTTTTTACAGGATGAGTCGGGGAGGCAGAGAGCCAATTCAGGGAGGCAGAGAGCAGGTCGCGGCAGAGAGCGGGTTTATTTCAGGGCCTCAGGGCTGGTAGGACAGTTGGAAAGGAGGCGAGCGACTGGTCCCCAGCAGTCGCTTCTTGTTTATCAGCCAGCCCAGTTGGTGTTCAAGATTTTTGTTTAGTGAATCACCTCCCTGCCCACTTTGCATGTCATTTCCCCTCATTTGCATGCATGGATCGGAATCAGATCGGTACACAGGTTAGTGAATTGGGCCACAATGTAGGGAAATCGGGTCACAATGGGCTCGCATACCGATCGGTACACGATCGGTTTACTTAGTGAATCTAGCCCATAATATGGTAAATATGGTAGTAGAACCAGGATAGCAAACAGTGTGACAAAGGGTAGTAGAACATTGAATGACAAAACAGCATGGTCAGGATGAAACATCAGCATTTGAGATTCGAGACAGTGGAATGGACAGTGGGCCCATTGTCAGAAGGTCCAGGGAATTTGGGTTGGCACACTCTTATAGAGAGTCAGGGGAAGAGGTGAGTTTTTATTGCCTTCCTGAAATTCAGTACACTTTCTAATGATCTTATGTGGGTAGGTAGTTTGTTCCAGAGGCGCGAGTGTGAGTAGGATCTTTTTTGCGTATTCTCAAGGCAGAAGGCGCACATAATCACTTTTCTTCATGTGAGAAAAGCAGTCAGTTTGGGGTGTAGGGCAGAAGTTTGGAGGCCATATAGACCAGTACCATGTCGTGGAAGAGTTTGAAGCCCATAACTAGGCTTTTGAATATACATTGTTTGTCAATTGGCAGCCAGTGGGCAGGACGCAATACCGGGGTGATCTGGTCTCATATATGGAGGTTCTTCAGGAGTCAAATGGTGGCATTTTGTTCTCATTGTAGTCAATTGAGGTTTTTTTTTAGTGAAGCCATTTAGGAGCGTATTGCATTAGTCCATAAGTGAGAGGACAAAGGCACAGAGTAGCTGGGAGAAGTCCAGTACAGAGAAGTATCATCAGATTTTCTGTAGTTGTTGAAGGTAGTAGAACGAGGTGGAAGCTACTTGAGAGATATGATCAGAGAGCAAAAGGTTGCCATCAAGGATCATCCCTAGGCTGAGGACTTTATGGCCATCCGGGTGGTCAATTCCCAAAAGACCGATGGGCGGGCAAGTTTGGGGTTACCTCTCCATATCTAGAGGAGTTCGGTTTTCACCATGTTTAGTTACAGTTTGTTTCGGGTCATCCAGCTTTTTATTTCTGACAGCTATACAAAACAGAGGGACCAGCTTCCTAATATTCATATGGGTACTGACCTGTTTCCTACTCCTTTCTCATCCCATGTATTATGGATCTCACTCATACTCACACCCCTTCACCAACCCTTTTTACTGCTAAATCAGCTATACTAGAGGTATGTAAGTATGGCAGTGTGGCTGACGGACAGGCATAGAGGCCTCACAGACAGGTTGTAGCGTAAGTCAAAATAAAACTCTATTTGCAATTTTCTTTTATGCCTCTCTCTTATTTTTCTTCTTGTTATTTCCTTTTTTACCTAAAGCACATTGTGATGTGACTATTGGTATAACTTTGCATAAATAAGTTTAATAAAGCTTTATTATATTGAAACAGCAATCAAAATAGCACAGTCTGTTCCTGTCACAGGCTCAGATTCAAACATGGGCAATAACCATATTGATATTATTATTTTCTTATCTGTTAATAGCTCTGTCTTATCAGATTTCCTCAGCACAGGTTACTCACGTACAAACCCAAGTCTGGCTCTAACTGGGACACTTAGGACCTGAGTCTTCTTAAATAAAGGCATTCTTTTACCTTTGCAGTCTTTTATTTCTTCTCATATAATCCCTGGGCATCTACATGTTAGCCCAGGGTGAAAACCTCTAACCTAGGGCCACTCCTTACTTCCTCGAGCAGGGGTCTCCAAAGTCCCTCCTCGAGGGTCGAATTCAGTCAGGTTTTCGGGATTTCCCCAATGAATATGCATTGAAAGCAGTACATGCACATAGATCTCATGCACATTCATTGGGGAAATCCCAAAAACCTGACTGGATTTGGCCCTCAAGGAGGGACTTTGGAGACCCCTATCTTTGAGACTTCCGCCACAGATACTGTAGCCCAGGGCTTCCCAAGTCCAGTCCTCGAGATCTACAGGCAGGCCAGGTTTTCAGGATATCCACAATGAATATGCATGAGAGAGATTTGCATACCAAGAAGGCAGTGCAGGCAAATCTCTCTCATGCATATTCATTGTGAATATCCTGAAAACCTGGCCTGCCAGTAGATCTCGAGGACCGGACTTGGGCAGCCCTGCTGTAGCCAGTGATGTAACAAGGGTAGGGGGTGCCTTCCTCTCTGCCCTCCCGCTCCTCCCCTGCCCTCATGCCATGCTCGCACCCTCCCTTCCCCCATACCTCTTTAAATTTTTGCCAGTGTGAGCAGCTTCTTCAGCCTGCTGCTCACACTGGTGTTGGCTTTCCCTCTGACATGCTTCCTGGCACTGCAACCCAGAAGTCCACCCACCATCCCTCCCCTTACTATGCCATTGGCTGTAGCCCAGCCACCCCCTTGGGAGGATTTCCTTTCCTTGAAGCTTCTCTCCAGCAGACCTTTGCGCTTAGGGTCTCTTTCCTGGAGAAATCCTCCCTCAGGGCCTCTCCTCTGGAGACCTCCACCCTTGGGGCCTTCTTGAACTGTTCTAACTTAGAGCATTTAAGCACCTCCCTGCCTGAGCCTCACCCCTCTGACTCAGCAGGATAGCGCCACCTGCCATAAGGATGCACCGGGGAGGGGAAGGCCCATTTTGGAAGAGGCGAGCCAGCTGGCCAGAGAGAGTAGGCATCTCTCCAGCCATCTAATTAAAAGTATGGTGGAGAGGGGTTGGAGGCAAGGGGGGTGTTGTGATGCAGCAGGAGAGAATTGCATCTCTCTTGTTGCTGGGGGGGTTCACTTGGCAGCGGGAGAGAGTGGGCATCTCTCCCACTATGGGGGGGAGGGGTGTTATGTGGCACCAGTAGAGAATGGGCATTTCTCCTTCTGCAGAGGGGGGTTTCGCTTAACAGTAGGAGAGAGAAGGCAAGGGGGTAGCATGGCAGTGGGAGAGAATGGGCATCTCTCCCACTGTGCTGTCACTGTACCTGGACCAGTCGATGGAGTAGAATAAGCTTCCCGCGTATCTTCGACGGCAGAGAAACTGTTGAAGCAGACACTTTTTTTGCCAGATGAAATATGCTTAACGCTGTGGATTTTAGTGGCTTTGAGGGGTAATCAGCTTATCTTCCTTTCTGACATTTTTATGAGATGAAACTTTTGTGGGCGAATGTTTGGGATGATTGTTTGGTGATGTGGCCATGCATGTATTTTGTATTTTTATATTGTGTATGTGATTTTGTGATCCACCTTGTATAAGGGCAGAATATAAATAATAAACTAATAATTATTATTATTATTTATTTTTATATACCGCCAGACCAAGAATGGTTCTAGGCAGTTCACAGCAGATAAGGCTGAACATCCAGTGAATATACAGTTCAAAAAAGATACATCAATTTCTAGAATGTACACAATACATGTTGTATTTAAAAGGCATTAGTAAGCTTGGGTTACGAATTTGTCAAATAGTTGTGGCTTTAATAGTTTTCTAAAAAAATAATAGGATGAGACTCCTGGCATGATTTTGCCAAACCAGGTGTTCATTTTGGCTGCCTGGAAAGAGAGAGTTCTCTTGAGAAATCTCTTCAAATGACACAATTTGACAGTAGGATATGTGAATAACTAGACTATGTGTGGGCTTATTGGTGTGATTTAAAGAGAAATGGGAAACAAGGTAACCTGGGGACATACCAAAGATTGATTTGAAGCAAATACATGCAAATTTGAATAAAACTCTAGTCTCAATCTGTAGCCAGTGTAATTTTTGGTAATAAGAAGAAACATTTTTTCAGACATTATGCTAAAGTGATTAATAGATACTGGTCTTTGTTGTAAATAAATTTATGCTTTCAGGACATTGTCATAACTGCTTTCACTAGGGGCTCCTTTTACTAAGCTGCGATAGTGGTTTTAGCATGCACTTAGCGCACGCAGAATTGCTGTGCACACTAGACGCCGCGTGCTAAAAACGCTATCGCAGCTTAGTAAAAGGAACCCTAGGAATCAAAATTTACAAGAACTGGTATGTCCAACTAAAACTATGATAGTTACGAATGCCTCATGTGCATAGGAAGGGAGGGTGGGGCACTTTAATTCCTGATGCAGGCGTTTTAGCAAAACACATGGCGTGCCGAGTCCATGATTTGCCTGTTTTTATGATTATAGACTTTGTTGTTCTTATGCTGAACTATTGGTTGCAATTAAAGTTCTACTCTTTTTCACTGGACATTTCAAATGTGTTCATTGTGCTATCTATGACATCACTGAGGATAAATTCTTGTTTATTGATCTTTGAATCTTTGGACTAAAAAGACTACATATTTCTGTGAGAATGTACAACATGTAGTTCTATGGGGGTGATATACAGTAGAATCTCTGTTATCCAGCACCCATGGGGATTGGTGGATATTGGATAACTGTTTTTCTGGCTAATTGAGAATGTGTTAGAAACCTTGTCTAACACACTCTCAATTCACCCCCTCCCACCCTGAAGCACCAGCATAGCAGTGGTCCTGAGCCACAAAATCCTCCTCCCTCAAGCCCCAAAATGGCAGAAGCAGGCGGTGGTCCAGAGCCGCAAACTCCCTTGCTCCCTCCCTCCTTCGTTCCATTCCTTACCCGAGCACAGCCAGTCAGCAGGAGCCAGTCTCAAAACCGGCTGCTCGTGGCCAGCCCTGGTAGGGCCTTTCCTCTGACACGTCGGAAGAAATATGTTTTATTACAATGACATTATATAAACTTAGATTTACTGAGGAGACATTGCTTTAGATTTTATAATTCCTGGATTTGTCCCAGCTCTTTAGGCATATTATAAGTTGCTCTGAATTGTAAGGTATG
The DNA here is from genome assembly GCF_902459505.1 of Geotrypetes seraphini. Lineage (NCBI taxonomy): Eukaryota > Metazoa > Chordata > Amphibia > Gymnophiona > Dermophiidae > Geotrypetes > Geotrypetes seraphini. The sequence continues at coordinate 306,422,799 of NC_047086.1, read as the reverse complement.
GGTGGATTATAAATACAATTATTATTAACATTATTATTACAAATCCAAAACCCCCAGCTGCTGTCTGGTGTTATGAAAATGAGAGAGACATAGACTTGAACAATGTTAATTAAAGTTTATTTTCTATTACAAAAAAAAACACAAAACAGAGTTTGAGACAAATTAGATTTAAGCAGCTTATTGTAATCTGAAATCAGAAAGTATACATAGTTTATGCAATGAGATAGAAATTTCAGTGCACTGCTGTAACATCTTCGTGACTACCAAACTATTGTAACATCTGAAAGGATATAGGTCAACTAAAAAATTAAAATTTTTATTGTTTTTATATAGTGAGCACATTAAATTTCACTTCTCATTTTCTCTGTATTGTATCAGACACACATACTGCATAATATTTTTGCTTTCAGGCAAAGTTATGTTAATTATATCAGAGAAAACCTAAATGAAGTCTGTTCTTGGATATTGTCTTGCGTTGTGCAGCTTTTTCTGCTAAACTTTCAGCTGAAAGTTGAAATCATTCTGAGAGGCGTTGATCGTCAAGCAGAAGCATGTCGGGTCAATAGCTTATAATAAATAGGTTATTATTTATGTAAATAAAATATTGTATGTTTCTTCACCGTATGGCATTTTTTGCATAAATTGCCAAACGAAACCCCCTTCCCCCTTTTTACAAAACCATAGCGCGGTTTTTAGCACCAGCCATAGCAGTAACAGCTCCAACGCTCATAGGGATTCTATGAGTGTCCGAGCTATTACCGCTGCGACCAGCGCCAAAAGTGCTTCCATGATTTCATTGTAAGCCACTTAATTGTAATACGATTTTCGGGATATCATGAATTAATAAACTTGAAATGTGAACTAAAAAGGGTGGGGGGGATAAAGGAGGAGACAAAAACTGGCTTTTCTTGCGCAGTAATACTCTCAACTAAGGGCTCCTTTTACAAAGGTGCGCTAACGGTTTAACCTACGTAATACCACGCGCTAAACCACCGGCCGCACTAGCCGCTACCGCCTCCTTTTGAGTAGGTGGTAGCTTTTAGGCCGGCGCGGGGATTAACGCGTGATGAAAAGTCATGCGTGTTAACCCCGCTAGCGCGGCTTAATAAAAGGAGCCCTAAAAGTTTTCTCCTGCAGGCTCACTGCTGTAGCTGGCTGCACACATAGATCGTTAAAGAATTTTCGCAAACTGTATAAAACGTTATTTAAATGGAAATAAGCAAATTACATATTCCTAATATATTGACACATAAATTAACCAATGATTATCCATAGTCTACAAATGTTTTTTTGTTTCTGGCCATTTTTTTCTTCTTGATCCACTAGGCTTCTGACTCGGCTGAAACGGCCTCAATTTAGACAAAGCTCCATGAGCCTTCATTTGCACTGATGGATTTCGTTTTCCACTGCTTTCATCCCTCCTCCCAGCTCAGTCCAGCTATTAGAGCAAAATCCTTTAGCCCCAGAACCACAAACTGCAGTACCCTCTGAAAAAAACCCCAATTAAGGGGATCCGTACTCTGCTCTCTGCAAGGAGAGGGGGTTAATAATCAATTTGGGCTACCATTAAGGCATGTTATTTTGAATACACATCCAGGGTGGGGTGGGGGGGAATATTTCATGATTTCTTTTGCTTATGAATAATTGTTGGGTATAAGGGAGGGGAAATATTTGATGAGAGTTCGAATTTTATGATATATTAAGTGATGTTAAAGTATAAAATTATTGTATTTTATGTTACACTTATTATGAGTTTTAAAAATGAATAAAGATTTATTTTTTTTAAAAAGGCATGTTATTTTCCCATTAACCAGTTTTTAATAATTAGGGGTGTCCTTTTACTAAACTGTGGTAAACATTCATTGTTGCTTACTGCAGGTTAAAAAGCACTACCATTGGGTGTGCTTAGGCATCCTTCATTAGTTTTGGGATCAGTGATGACGCCCACACATTAAAAAATAGAATTTATTGCTTAGCACTGGGGGTGGGTCTGACAGCAGAGAGTAGGTGTGTTCTGTGCTATTCAGTTAGAACAGCTGCATCGCCACACACTGATTAGCATTGCTTAGCACTTCAGTCCTTACCACCTACAAAATAGGTGGTGGTAAGGGCCCACGCGCTAATGGCCATATGCTAATGGGGAAATTAGCACGTCACCATTAATAGGAAAAATGGAACACGGGGCCATTTTTTTTCACTATGCTAAAAGTGGCCTCAGGACAAGGGAAAGACCCATGCTGGAGATAGTCGAGGTCACTTCTTAGCAAGACTTGGTAAAAGGATCCCTAGATCCACGGCAGGATTAACTCATCGAGGGCCCCTAGGCACACAAGTACACTGGGCCCCCTGCCCCGCCCTACCCCACCATGCGCCCAGGCGGAAACAGGAAGCTACATCAGAGGGAAGCTTTGGGCAAGCAGCACCGCTTGCAAAATTACAGTTCCCGTTGCTTTTCTTAACTGCGTTGCTTGCTTGTCTTACTTTCCGTCAATGGGGGGGGCTGCGTTGCCGATCGGGGGGCCCGCGTTGCCGATCGGGGGGGGGGGCCGTGCTGCTGATCGGGGGGGCCCACGTTGCCAATCGATGCTGGAGGGGACCATCGCCGTTTGGAAAAAACAATGTTGATGCTCTCCTTCATCAGGCCCCCCTGACCATTTTGGGCCCTAGGCACGTGCCTACTTGGCCTATTGGTTAATCCTGCCCTACCTAGATCTCATTGTACAAAAGCACTGCCATAGGGTACACTCAGGCATCCTACAGTAGTATGGGGATTAGCACACATGGGGAGCATGTGGTGCAGTGGTTACAGCTACTGCCTCAGCACCCTGAGGTTGTGGATTCAAATCCCACAATGCTCCCTGTGACCCCAGGAAAGTCACCTAATTCCCCATTGCCCCAGGGTACATTAGGTAGCATGAGAGCCCACCAGGACAGATAGTGAAAAATGCTTGAGCACCTGAATGTAACATAGTAACATAGTAGATGACGGCAGATAAAGACCCGAATGGTCCATCCAGTCTGCCCAACCTGATTCAATTTAAATTTTTTTTTTTTTTTAATTTTTTCTTCTTAGCTATTTCTAGCTATAAATACTATATAAATTTCGTAGCTATAAATACTATATAAATAAAATGGGACTTGGTAGTAAAAAAACAAACACACCCTAATTGTAGTCCATATTGATAACTACACCCCTAGGTGTTGCTAATGTGAACCTTTTTCCCCCAAATCTGTAAATGCTACTTCATAATATCCCTTAGGCCTTATGCAACATATTTTGTGGGACTGCTTAGAATGGCTATATTTCTAAAGGTCTTCATCCTCGCTATATTAGCTTTTTGGTGAAAGTTTTTGTGCTTGTATGGATGGTAGAGTGTGGGTTCACCTCTCCAGCGTTCTGAGGCTTTTCTTTCGCTGTAAGCATTATATGGTGCCTAATTGATTTGTTTATTAATGGAGTGAGTTAGTTTAGTGAATAAGTTATATTTTCTCTCCATTCTTCACTTTGGGGTTTTTTGTTATTGTTGTTTATATCATAATATCCTCCACTTTGACTATAAAATGAAGTTTCTTGTATGGCAGTGAGCAATAATACCACTGAGCTACCAGGCCAACTCTTCTATGCATGAAGTCCTAACTATAAGTTAGATATTCAAAAGACTGGTAACCATATAGCTTTATATGAATAAGGGGTAATTTAGCGCTCGCTATTCCACGCATTAAGGCCCTAACGCACCTTAGTAAAAGGAGCCCATTCTGTTTTTGCTTAGGTTGCATTTTAACTGAATTTTTGCCATTCTAGGCCCCCTTTTAAGAAGCTGCATTAGGCTTTTTTTATCGCTGACCATGGCGGTATTAGCTGTGACACTCATAAGAATTCTAAGAGCATCAGAGTTTTTACCGCCATGGCCGGTAATAAAAAGCCTAACGCAGCTTCATAAAAGGGAAGGGACCTAGATTTCTATTTCTTTTCTATGCTGCATATTATAATTTTATATTTAATGCTATATCACAGTTCTTCAACCGCCGGTCCGCGGACCGGTATCGGTCCGCAGGAAATTTTTGCCGGTCCGCACAGGACCGGCAAGATTGACTCATTTGAACTTCCTGCCGGTCCGCGCAGGACCAGCAAGATCAGCATCGGAAGCGTGCGCTGGGCCGGAGAGATCTTGGGGAGCCTCCGACAGTGGCTTTCTCCCCTGTCTGCAGCTCTCCTTTACTTCCCAGCGCAGCGATTCACAAAGGCAGCCTCGGGGCTTTTGCTGAGTCGCGGCTGCCTCTGATGATGCAACTTCCTCTTTCCTCAGAGGCGGCGCGACCCAACAAAGGACCCGAGGCTGCATTCGTGAATCGCTGCGCTGGGAAGTAAGAAGAGCTGCTGGGAGGGGAGAAAACCACTATCAGTCTGGGAAGCTGCTGGGCAGGGGAAAAAAGGGACAGCTGCTACTGGAAAGGGAGAAGGAGAAGGAGAGATGCATCTGGGAGGGGAGGAGGGAAAGGAATCTGGGAAGTTGCTGGGCCAGGAAAAAAAAGGGACAGCTGCTACTGGAGAGGGAGAAGGAGAAGGAGAGATGCATCTGGGAGGGGAGGAGGGAAAGGAATCTGGGAAGCTGCTGGGCCAGGAAAAAAAAGGACAGCTGCTACTGGAGAGGGAGAAGAAGGAGAGATGCTTCTGGGAGGGGAGGAGGGAAAGGAATCTGGGAAGCTGCTGGGCAAGATAAAAAAAGGGACAGCTGCTACTGGAGAGGGAGAAGAAGGAGAGATGCTTCTGGGAGGGGAGGAGGGAAAGGAATCTGGGAAGCTGCTGGGCAAGGAAAAAAAAGGGACAGCTGCTACTGGAGAGGGAGACGGAGAGATGCTGCTGGGAGGGGAGGAAGGGAAGAGAGTTACTGCTGGACAGGAGGAGGAGGGAAGGGAGAATGAAAAAAGGAAGGAAACAGCTGGCAGAGAGATTAGAGGAGGGGAAGGGGAGACACAGGCATGAGAAAGTAGAGAGATTGATGATAGGAAGGGGTCAGCAGAAAAATAAGCAGAGGGACAACGATGATAGATCTGGTGTAGGAGAGATAAAAATGAAGAGAGCAGTGAAGCTGGAATGAATCATGTAAATAGGAGAGAGGGGCACAAGCTGGATGGAAAGGGGAGAGGGACATAGAAAGAAGACAGATACCATATGGAAGGGGGAGAGGACAGATAGTGGATGGAAGGGGCAGATGCTGGATTGAAGAGACAGAGAGGGCATACGCTGGAAGGAAGAGAGTGAAAAAAAGATTGAAAGCAGAAACCAGAGATGACAAAAGGTAGAAAAAAATAATCTTATTTCTATTTTGTGATTAGAATATATCAGATTTGAAATATATATCCTGCTAGAGCTGGTGTTAGACATAACTGGGGACTGCAAAACCCAGGCAGTGCTTCTTTAGCTTTCAGCTGGCTTAGGGCGCTCTCTGACCAGGGGGCAGTTGCCCTAGTTGCACTCCCCTAAAACTATTCCTGTCATGTGGTACTTCAGTATTCTGTTAGCATGATATTTCTGTGTAGCATTCTGTAATAATTCGGCTTGTTCAGTTTTCTTGATAGTAGAGGGGATATATGTGAAGGGGAGGGGAGACAGGGGTTTTGTTGATCCTTGCTCTGAATTATTTGTATTTATAAAATGACAATTCTACAGAATATTGTTTCTTTTTATACTTTAATAAAATACATTCAATATAAAATCATAACTGAGGCTTGTGTGGATGGGATCAGATGATTTGTGGGGACCGAGCTCGCGGAGATGGGGCGGAAACGGGATTTTTAAATTTTAGTCCTTGTAGTTTGCCGGTCCACAAAATAATTCTTTTTTTTCTGCCGGTCCACGGGTGTAAAAAGGTTGAAGAACACTGTGCTATATTATAGTGTTGCTATATATAAATAGATTTATTTGTGATCTTTCACAAAGCTCTTCCAAATAGGCTAAGCAAAAATATTTTTGTAGTATTCTAATTTTCTTTGCCACCCACCCTGCATTTCTCTCTTTTATTGCTCAGATTTGCAATGTTGCAGCTGTTATTCATCCTTTCATTAATATATTTCGATAATCCCCATACCTCCTCCCTTGCTGTACCATTTTTGCTGTGATTTTCCTTTGTTTTCTTGACTCCCTTCTTTTCTTCAGTTCTCTCAGTCATTCTATGTATTTTCTCTTGTTCTCTTCTTTCATTGAAGCTGTTTACCTTACAAAGGCCGACGCTTTTTTTATTACTCTTTTTTTTATTTATTTATAAATCTTTATCATGAAGTATACAAGCATTAATCATCAACATAATCACTTAAATTCCATCAATATCATTACAGAAGAAAAATATCCCTCCCCTTCCTTCCCGCAATTCAATCAAGAAATAAACCAAAAAGATACCCCCCACCCCGTCCTGGATATATATAAAAATAAACAGTAAATTAAATAAAGACAATTATGTTGAATTAACAAAGAATGTCAACGGGCCCCACACCAATTAAAATACTTTGCTATGCCCCCAACATAACGAAAACGAAAAGCTCTTGCCTTTCTGCTCCTTTGAAAACCAGTATATTTTTCTGTTTCTTTATCTCCTGTTTTTGTCACACATGCTTGAGCTCACTCCCTGTTCTCTGCAAAGTCTTTCATCATGCAAAGATCTATAAACAGTGGGTGGTTCATCAGGCATTGCATTGTCTGAAGCTTATGTAAAAATACTGACTTATCTGATGCTAATGAATTACAAACTACGCTCTATTGCTAGTCTTTGCTAGAGATGGATCGGTCAAACGTTTCTGATGTTTGATCTATGATTCATGAGTCTAATCCATAGTGCCTTGGAGTTTATATTTTATTTCTCAGATCAGGGTTTTGATTGACATTTGCTTTCCATTTTGCATATGAGAAATAGATATCGCCCCAAAAAAGAAGTCTAACCCCCTCTTTTACTAAGGTGCGCTATGCTTTTTAGCGCGCGATAAATATTAGCGCATGCTAATCACGTGCTAAACACTAACGTGTGCATGTTATCCTATGGTCTAAAAAGATAAGTGCTTACACACAGTTTTATCACAATGCCAGACTGCTGATGGTTGCCTGCTCTTTATTTAAAATTTGACAGAAATTGATATTTGACATTAAAAATTATTGATGAATATAAAGTATTTAAAAACAAACATATTTTAAAAAGATTAAATTAATTTAAAAAATCATAACAGAGATTTTGACCTATGATGATACCCTAACCCTAAATTGGAGTCCTTCTATTGATCGGATCCCAAGGGTGGTTTCAGGACTTTTTCCTCTGTTTTATAGAATTATGCATTCTTCATAATTTGAGAGTGTTCTATGTTATTCATGACAATCTAAAGATTTTTGGCACTTTGAACACTCATTAAGAGTCTCCACTACTTTCGCTCACATTAGCGGTTAGCACACATATTGATTTAGTGCGTGCTAAACGCGCACTAAAACGCTTAGCGCACCTTAGTAAAAGAGAGCCTAAGGGGCTCATAATCGAAAGAGAAAAATGTCCAAAAGCCGGCCTAAGTCGGCACTTGGACGAACATTTCTCAAAAACGTCCAAGTGCCGATAATAAAACCAGGTTTTCTAAACGATCTAGGCCTTCATAGTGCCGCTGAACAACCAAAGCTAAACGGGGCGTTTCGGGAGGCGTGTTAATGGCGGGAGTTGGGCGGGACGTGGGCCAGCTTAGACTTAGTCATACAGCATGTATAACCGAAAGTTATACAGCCCACGATCGACGGAACTTGGACGTTGTGACTTAGACCATGTAAAACATGGTCTAAGTCACAAAAACCCACCTAAAGTCACCAGATAAGCATTGCAAACACATAAAACAGACCCCCCATACACTACCCCAGTGATCACCGAGCCCCCCACCCCCATAAAAATTTTAATCACAACTTTAAAATTCAGCCTCCAGACCATTATCACCTGGCCATCTGGAATAGGAAAGCCTAGTCGTGCTGCACAAAGGTGTCTTAAGCCATCTTGGGGGTGGGTTAGGGACCCATGGAGAGGATGACCCATGCCCATAAGCCCCTGTAATCACTGCATTGATATTGAAACATGTGCACTCCCCTATACACTTCCAAAACCCTTTTGTACTGGCATATAAGTGGCTCCTGCAGCCATAAGGGCTATTGTAGTGGTAGATAAGTGGGTCTATGGGATTCTGGAGGTGGTTTGGGGGGCTCACTGTAACCTATAAGGGATCTGTAGGGAGGAGAAGCCATGGCACCCTTTTTGTGAAGTTCACAGTGGTGCCCTGTAAGGTACCCCGCTGTTTAGGTTGCATGTCTGGGTGTGCAGTCCATCACTTTGCAGACCCCTCCCACATCCAACAGGGCTTGTTCTAGGCGCTTTGGACTTGGACGGAAAGTTGGATGAAAATGTGGTATAAAGATGGATGATTTAGTGGCTTGGACGATTAGATCGGCACGACATATAATTAGACGATTTTCAAAACGAAAAAAAGTTGGACGTATCTTTCGAAAATGTGTCTTAAGCTCTTTTTAACTTTGGATGACTTGTGAGATGGACGTAAACGGACTTAGACGTCCCTTTCGATTATGCCCCTCTAAGTATTATGCTATCAGCATAAAAGATGACTAAAATACAGCATAATGGGCCACATTCAGTATATGGCGCTGAAAAATCAGTGCTGACAAAAAATCAGCGCTGAATGCAGTGGCGTAGTGAGAGTGGGAGGCACCCGGGGCAATGGCACCCCCATTGCCCTCTTCCCCACCCCCCTGCTGCATGCCCTCCCCTTCCCTTCCTCTGTACCTGTTTAGCTTCCCTGGTGCGAGCAGCATCTCTAACCTGCTGCCCGCGCCAGCGGCGGCTCTCCCTCTCACACCACTTCCTAGTCGCAGGACATGAAAGTAACATCAGAGGGGAGCACCGAGGCCGGCACGAGCAGAAGTTTGGAGCTCCTGCTCCTGCTGGTGAAGAACTAGAGGAATGGTGGCGGGGAATTGAAGGCGAGCGTGTGGCGGAGGAGAAGTGGGAAGAGCAGGGGAGCGGAGAAGAGGAGAGTTGACAGCACTCCCACCAAGATGGCGCCCAGGCACTCTGCCCCCCACCACCACCGCTACCCCTTACTAAGTCACTAGCTGAATGATATTCTATAAAGTGTGCTTCGGAATGGTTATGCCAGAATGTAGTGCCAGAATCCATGCCCAACTTTCTGCATGAGATTTTATACCAACTGAAACCAGGTATAAATCTTGGTGTGTATGCTGGGTGCAGAACTCCCCCAATTCTATAAAACGGTGTGCAGTCCTTGTTTGGGTAAAACTTGGCCTACGTCCAACGGTTTTAAGGACCTTTAAAACTCTTTGAACAAAGACGCAACTCATTCATCTATCCTGATCCACTCTTCTTCGCATCTGCATTGCTGACCTCCTGATCTCTGCATTAGCCAGTTAGCCTGATTAATCATAATGTGCCAGCTGGTTAATGCTTCCATGCCCATGTTCCACCTCTGCCACACCTCCTCAGAGAAAAATTATTTACAAATAAATAATGCACATTTTACTGCGCAGAAACAGGATAAACACCATAAAATGCTTTGACATGTTTGTGCAATAGTCAGTTTTTCTATACTAACCGTTCATAAGGGCTTAACACCCTTTAGTAAATAGATTTGGTAGAAAGAAATTAGGCCTCGATTCACTAGCCTGCCCAATCCGAGGCAGGCCAACTGATTCACAAATGGGGGCGATGCAAACGAGGGCAATCAGAGGCACGCCCCCAACCGACCGCACGGATCGCTGGAGAGCGATCCTTGAGCATGCGCAGACCATCTTCTTTGCCTGTAGATGGTCTGCACCTGCTCACCGCGAAGAAAGAGCTGGAAACTTTTTGGTTTTTTTAGAGCTTGAAACTTTCACGAGCCCATAGTTTTAACCCGCGGGTTGAAAGCGGGGCTGCACTGCGGGTTAAAACCACGAAGTCGGGGCAGAGAGCAGGGTTTTTGCACAAACGACTGGTCCTCAGCAGTCACTTGTCTTTTGATTGGGCAGCCCAGTTGGTGTTTCTGAAATTGTTTTGTGAATCGCTGTCTTCCTACTTTTGGATGCTCCTCCCCTCATTTGCATCTCCGAGAATCCCGGAGAGAGCGTGAACTCGAAGGCCTTGAGCATGCGCAGATGCTCAAGGCCCAGCAAGCAAGAAGACACAGATCTTCGGCAACGGCATGTCCTATGCGTTGGTGCCGGTGCCAGATGGGGGTAAGCAGTGTGTTTGGGTGGGTGCTGGGGGATGCCAGATTGCGGTGGGGTGATGCGACGTGAGCGGGGGTATGCCAGATCGCGGGGGGAGGGTGCCGGATCGGGGTGGGCGCCGCTCGCAAATCAAGGCAAGCTCGGTTTCCAAGACGCCGATTTTGCAAATGTTTTACTCGTCTTGCAAAACACTCGCAAAATGGTGCACTCGTAAACCGAAGTACCACTGTAGTTGGAACTCCATTTATACCAACCTAATTAAGACTTGTGGAAATAATAAAAACCAAAGTGGAGAAAAACAGACCTCAATACATTGGTTCGTGATGCACAGGGCATCTTTCTGGAACCCGTATCATCCGCTTTTTGGGTGGTGTTACACATATGTCAAACCAAGACGGCTTGCCCCAGTATTTCAGAAACAGATGGGAAATGCTTTGAGAGATAAGTGAACTGTGTTTTCATTTTTTCTGGGCGCAGGCCAGCATGGACTGGTTTGCACTGCTGTTGCAGCTTTGTTGACATCCCCACACACTTTTTGTTGCCATCAGTTTTTCAAGTCATCGTTGTGAACTTCTTATGAGAAATAACACATACCAAAGAAATGAGAAAACTTATATTGTACAGTATATATTTTTAAAAAAATTGTGTGGATGGTTATTATTTTTGTTGTGGAGTTGTTTTTTTACATAATAGTGATGATACGGGTTCCATGAGCCAATGTATTGAGGTGTATTTTTTCTCAACTTTGTTTATTATTATTTACACAAGCCTTAAGGGTCCAGCTTTTCGGGAGCTTGGTGAAACCTTTTGTAAAGACTTTAGCTTTTTCTGAAATACTGCCTGCTTATGGAAAAGGAGAGCAAAGAGTGAAAAACACAGAGGACTTTAATAGATGGCTCAGAGCCTGGTGTCATCAAGAAGGCTTCAGGTACATAGGAGGATGGGGAAATACATGGAAGGACAAGAAGCTATATTGCACTGATGGGCTACATATTACTACAGCAGGAAAAAGAAACCTTGCAGAGAAATTTAGACAATATTTTTCTAGGCATTTAAACTAGAAGGTGGGGGTGGTGTATGTACGAAGGACAATTATAGAGACCACCCCCGGCAAAAGAAAAGATGTGATAGTAGTAAAGGCTGCAACATAAGCAATATCAGCAACTCATTTCTTAGTATTGCAACGGAAAGTGAAACGACACAAAAATCCATACGAAAAAAGAGATTATCGCTGAAAAATAGCTGGAAAGCGATGACCACAAATGCTCGCAGTCTAAGCAACAAAGTTCATGATCTGCAAGCCCTGATATTAGAGGCAGATCTAGATATTGTTGCTATCACAGAGACATGGTTCAGTGAATCACATGGATGGGATGCAAACATACCGGGATATAATCTTTTTAGGAAGGACAGAGATGGTCATAAAGGTGGAGGAGTAGCTCTCTATGTAAAGATCAATATCCAAGCGACCGAAATGCAAGGGACCTGGGGAGAGGAAGAAGCGATATGGATTGCTCTGAAAAGAGAAGATGGAACTTCTATCTACGTGGGTGTAGTCTACAGACCTCCGACTCAATCGCAGCAAATTGATAAGGATCTGATTGTGGATATCCAAAAGTTTGGAAGGAAAGAGGAGGTTCTGCTGTTGGGAGATTTCAACCTGCCGGATGCGGACTGGAATGTTCCGTCTGCGGAATCGGAAAGAAGTAGGGAGATTGTGGATGCCTTTCAAGAGGCTCTGCTCAGACAAATGGTGACGGAACCCACAAAAGAAAAAGCGATATTGGATCTGGTCCTCACAAATGGAGAGAGTATCTCTAATGTTCGAGTGGGTGCTCACCTGGGTAGTAGCGATCATCAAACGGTTTGGTTTGATATAACGGCTAAAGTGGAGAGCGGCCGCACGATACTTAAAGTCCTAGATTTCAAACGTACGGACTTTAATGCAATGGGAAAGTACTTGAAGAAAGAGCTGTTAGGATGGGAGGACATAAGAGAAGTGGAAAGACAGTGGTCTAAGCTGAAAGGAGCGATAAAAATGGCTACGGACCTTTACGTGAAGAAAATCAATAAAAACAAGAGAAAAAGGAAGCCGATATGGTTCTCCAACCTAGTGGCTGAGAAAATAAAGGCGAAAGAGTTGGCGTTCATGAAATATAAAAAAACCCAAGAAGAGGACAGCAGAAAGGACTACATGGTGAAACTGAAAGAAGCCAAGAGAGAGATACGTTTGGCGACGGCACAGGCGGAAGAACAAATGGCTAAAAATGTAAAAAAGGGAGATAAAAATTTTTTCAGATATATTAGTGAAAGGAGGAAGATAAAAAATGGAATTGCTAGGCTAAAAGATGCTGGGAACAAATATGTGGAGAGTGATGATGAGAAAGCAAATGTGCTAAACAAATACTTCTGTTCTATGTTCACAGAAGAAAATCCTGGAGAAGGACCAAGATTGTCTGGCAAAGTTACACGAGAAAATGGAGTAGATTCTGCGCCGTTCACGGAGGAGGGTGTTTATGAGCAACTTGAAAAACTGAAGGTGGACAAAGCGATGGGACCAGACGGGATCCATCCCAGGATACTAAGGGAGCTCAGAGAGGTTCTGGCGAGTCTTATTAAAGACTTGTTCAACAAATCTCTGGAGACGGGAGTGATTCCTGGGGATTGGAGGAGAGCGGATGTGGTCCCTATTCATAAAAGTGGTCACAGGGATGAAGCAGGAAGCTACAGGCCAGTGAGCCTCACTTCAGTTGTTGGAAAAATAATGGAAGTGTTGCTGAAAGAAAGGATAGCGTATTTCCTTGAATCTAATGGGTTACAGGATCCGAGGCAACATGGCTTTACAAAAGGTAAATCGTGCCAAACGAACCTGATTGAATTTTTTGATTGGGTGACCAGAGAGCTGGATCGAGGACATATGCTAGATGTAATTTACTTGGATTTCAGCAAAGCCTTTGATACAGTTCCTCATAGGAGGCTGTTGAACAAACTTGAAGGGCTGAAGTTAGGACCCAAAGTGGTGAACTGGGTCAGAAACTGGCTGTCGGACAGACGCCAGAGGGTGGTGGTTAATGGAAGTCGCTCGAAGGAAGGAAAGGTGACTAGTGGAGTCCCTCGGGGTTCGGTGCTGGGGCCAATCCTGTTCAATATGTATGTAAGTGACATTGCTGAAGGGTTAGAAGGAAAAGTGTGCCTTTTTGCAGATGATACCAAGATTTGTAACAGAGTAGACACTGAAGAGGGAGTGGAAAATATGAAAAAGGATCTGCAAAAGTTAAAGGAATGGTCTAATGCCTGGCAACTAAAATTCAATGCAAAGAAATGCAGAGTAATGCATTTGGGGATTAATAATAGGAAGGAATCGTATATGCTGGGAGGAGAGAAGCTGATATGCACGGACGGGGAGAGGGACCTTGGGGTGATAGTGTCCGAAGATCTAAAGGCGAAAAAACAGTGTGACAAGGCAGTGGCTGCTGCCAGAAGGATTCTGGGCTGTATAAAGAGAGGCGTAGTCAGTAGAAGGAAGAAGGTGTTGATGCCCCTGTACAGGTCATTGGTGAGGCCCCACTTGGAGTATTGTGTTCAGTTTTGGAGACCGTATCTGGCGAAAGACGTAAGAAGACTTGAGGCGGTCCAGAGGAGGGCGACGAAAATGATAGGAGGCTTGCGCCAGAAGACGTATGAGGAGAGACTGGAAGCCCTGAATATGTATACCCTAGAGGAAAGGAGAGACAGGGGAGATATGATTCAGACGTTCAAATACTTAAAGAGTATTAACGTAGAACAAAATCTTTTCCAGAGAAAGGAAAATGGTAAAACCAGAGGACATAATTTGAGGTTGAGGGGTGGTAGATTCAGGGGCAATGTTAGGAAATTCTACTTTACGGAGAGGGTGGTGGATGCCTGGAATGCGCTCCCGAGAGAGGTGGTGGAGAGTAAAACTGTGACTGAATTCAAAGAAGCGTGGGATGAACACAGAAGATTTAGAATCAGAAAATAATATTAAAGATTGAACTAGGCCAGTTACTGGGCAGACTTGTACGGTCTGTGTCTGTGTATGGCCGTTTGGAGGAGGATGGGCAGGGGAGGGCTTCAATGGCTGGGAGGGTGTAGATGGGCTGGAGTAAGTCTTAACAGAGATTTCGGCAGTTGGAACCCAAGCACAGTACCGGGTAAAGCTTTGGATTCTCGCCCAGAAATAGCTAAGAAGAAAAAAAAAAAAATTTTAAATTGAATCAGGTTGGGCAGACTGGATGGACCATTCGGGTCTTTATCTGCCGTCATCTACTATGTTACTATGTTACTATTTATTAAGGGCTCTTTTTACGAAGCTGCGTTAGCGGTTTAATGCGCGTAATAGCGCACACTAATTTGCTGGCCACACTAGCCGCTACCGCCTCCTCTTGAGCAGGCGGTAGTTTTTCAGCTAGCGTGGGGGTTAGCGCGCGCTTAAAAGGTGCTTGCGATAAAGCCGCTAACGTGGCTTCGTAAAAGGAGTCCCGATGCGCGCTAACCAATTTAGTTCACGCTAAATGCTAAGGCATCCATTATATTCCATGGGCTCTTTAGCATTTACCATGCGTTAAATTGGTTAGCGCACCTTAATAAATGGACTCCTTAGTTATTTTGGTGTGAATGGAGTTCCAACTATACTTATAACAGCACATTTTCTTATTGACAGAAGTGATAAAAAAGAAAAAAGACAAGAATATCCCTTAACTATACCATTTTAAACCAAATCCTCAGATTCAAAGAGATCAATCCATAAATGAATTCCTTATATAAATAAGCAGTCATCCATAAAGGCCCTGATTCTACAAAAGGCTTTAGACATGTTCCTGTAACTGATATGTGTTGAGGTGCAAGACAGCCTGTTGATCTTGTAGTTCCCGATCTTGTAAGACAGGAAAATCAATAAGCTCTGTCAGAGACAGAAGGGCAGAGTGGCTGAAGGCAGATGGGATATGTGTGTGTGTGAGACGAGGGCAGAGTAGCTGAGGACAGGTGGGATGTGTGTGAGCGAGAGAGAGAAGGAATGGGTCATAGAAAAAACACAGCTTTTAAAGAATACATGGTTCATGCAAGAAACTGGCTTGTTTTAGCTTACTGGCTGTCAGCACAATAAAAAGCATAATGTAAATATGTGCACAAGATATGGAGGCTGAGCGATAACATCTTGTTATGGATTTTTATGGCTTTTGGTGCTATCCTAGACTAGATACTGCACCAGGACACATCCACTGTTCCCTCTGAGTGAAGGTCCTTCAACTGCCTAGCTGCTAGTGGGGGGGGGGGGGGGATGCTTCAGTATTATGTTTTCAATTGCTAGGGATAGGCATTCCCTGGAGTCCTGCAGAGCTTGCCTGCCCCTCACTATTGAAAACGCAATAGTGAAACAGCTCTTCCCACCAGCAGTACTGTAGGTAGACGACTCCCGGTCAGCTTAGAGGGAACAATTGACACATCATGACCCCCCACCCAGAAATGTGTAGCCAGTTTTATGGCGGTTGGCAATAAGCACATTTTGATTGTTGTTATTCAGGTCTCACCACGTCTGGGTAGGTAGAGCAGACCTTTCAGCCACAGCATGATGGCTGAAAGGTCAGTTCTACCTACCCAGATGTGGCGAGACTCAGACAACAGCAACAATCATGATGCCAGCCACGGAAGCCTAAGAAAACATAAACACCTTTTGTTTGCAGACTATAGATTTCTTAAAGCTAGTAGCCTATTCCTCTGACATCTTCAGAAAAAAAATGGATGGTCCTACTTCAAAAAGAAAGGAAGAAACTGTGAAACAGGCAGCCCAAGGAGAACAAACTGAATTAATAGTTGGCAATACCTATCAGAAGCTGCAATATAGGGATCTACTGAGAAGAATGTTGGAAAAGAACAAATACTTCCAACACAGTAAAAACTGAACTAAAGACCAAAAAGAAAAGAAAAAAATAAAGCACTAACACATACTATGGTCAAAAAAAGAGGAGGATATGGAGGGGGAAAAAAACACCTCACAATAAATAAAGCAAAGAAAGCTCAGAAATGCAGCCATCAGTTTCAACAGGAAACAAAAGGAGGTACCCCCACATCACCACAGAAACGCAGGAACTTCTGCATGTTTAAAAGGCTTTCCGTTCTACCGTGGAATGCTTGGGATAATGTGTTCCCTGGGTGCTCTGTTGGATGGTATCACCCAGCTCATATACAGTATCCTTTAGAGAATATGTAGAGCACAGAATCAAATGTCTGTCTACAACTCCTTAACATGAAAGGGGGAAAGGCATCGATAAGAGAATGCAGCGACATACAATAAGGACAGAACTGACAAATAGTGGAAATGACTAATGCTGGTTTTATATGGGAATGGCATTTTGTGTTCCTGAATTTGGACTGGAATAATAATAATAATAATAATAATAAAGATTATCTAACTTAGTCTCTATGCCAACAGCATCATTGTTGTTGACAGTAATATATCCCCTTATGCAGAAATTCTTTTCCAGCACAAATGGTGATTAAGGAAGACATTGAGAAAACTGAGAAATATGTAGGGCTGTGTATTTGAGATATTCCATGTAGTGACAGAAATGTTTTGTAAGAGGTTATGGAATGAGATTGGCTTGCATCCCAGAGGTACAAGGAAATAAAATGGCTGAGAAAGCAGCAGGGGGCCAAAAGGACAGGGCATGATAAGTGAAAATGTTTTCATTCCTATATAGAAGCTTGGAAGAATTATTTTATTAAAAAATGGTAATAAATTTGATAGAAAGAAAAGAGAAGGAACCTCTTTTGAAATACATTCCAATTATGATATTTATCTCTCTCCCCCCCCCCCCACCCCTTTACAACCAACTGGTGAGCTGAATGCTCTGTGCAGCTCCCGACGCTCATAGAGCATTCTGTTATGTTCATATATGGTAAGAATTAATTAAATAGTTAAAATAAATTCCATAATAAAAATTGACATACAGTAGGTGACAATTTATTAACTGTTAGGACATGCTCTCTGCCCCTTTTATTCCTATGGGCTCTGTGGCAAAGTCTCAACCATGGAAACAGCGCCCTAATTTGTAATGTTTTAGGAAATGTCCAGTTATTTTCTTTCGTAATCCGCCCAGAACTGCAAGATATTGGCAGAATAGAAGTCATAATGTAATGTAATTTGTGCTAGGTTAGTCACTAGGACTTTACCGCACAGTAGCTGCAAATTTTGGTAGCTGCAATACGTGGTAACCCTGGTGTTGGGGGAGGGTGAGCAGAACCAGCATTTTCATTTGCAAGTTTCGCATTAAAGTGCCAATTAGCATGCAGTATTTAGCTACAGAAAAATACAGATGCTAATTTTGCTTTAGCCTGTTAGTAAGTTGTAAGTGTAGCCCACTACCTGGCTAACTCTTCTACACCCATTCTCAACCCATGCCATGCCCCCTGCCGTGAAAAGAACTTAAAGTTCGAGCTACTGTGCGGGAACTATTAAATTACTGCAAAACTCCCTAATGCAGCTTTGCATTAGCAGTTAAGTGCTTAACGCAGTTTCGTAAAAGGGTTCCTTAATGAGATATGCTTGAATGAGGAGACCTCAAGTAAAAGGCTTGGAGAAGCATAATCAAAACATACATCTAAGTCCAATTTGGACGTAAGGCACTAGATGCCCAAAGTCAGCAATGGAAAAATGCCCATTTTCGAAAAATACATCTAAATTTTTATTTATTTTTTTTAAATTGTGTATCTGGTCGTCCAGGCCATCAGGTTGTCCAGACCGCTAGGACGTTTATCTTTATACCACATTTTTGACCAAAATGTCATCCAAGTCCCATATGCCCAGAACAATACCATTTAGATGTGGGAGTGGTCAGTATTGTGATGGACTGGCCACCCAGACATGGCAACAGAGCATGGGGCACCTTACAGGGCACTGCTGTGAACTTCACAAAAAGAGTGCCACATAAACATCTCACCACAGCTCCCTTATAGGATATGGTGAGCCACCCCCAAACACCCCCAAAACCCACCTGTCTACAACCCCAACAGCCCTTATGGCTACAGGTGGCACCTATATGGCAGTAGGCTAGGGTTTGGTGGGCACACATGTTCCACCATAAATGTAGTGGTTAGAGTGGCTTATGGGCCTGGGTCCTCCTCTCTATGGTTCACTAGCCCACCCCCTAAGCTATTTAAGATACCTGTGTGCAGCTCTACTAGGCTTTCCTATACCAGGTGCTGATGTTCTGGAGACAGGTATGTACTTTTTTATTCTGATCTTGGGGAGGGGGGGTGAGTGGGTCAGTGAACACTGGAGGAGTGTGTGAGGGTCTTTGTCTCTGCAGTGGTTATCTGGTCACTTTGGATATTTTTATGGCACATACCTGTTTTCACATCATCTAACTTACAACGTCTAAGTTTCATCCAGGATTTCTAGTAAAACATTTGATTATCCCTGCAGGACATCTAAGTCTAAGTCAGTCCTCAATCCGCCCAAATACCACCCTGACCACTCCTCCAGATATGCCCTTTTCAGTGGCATTCAGAGGCATAAGAAATCCTGCTACATGTCCAGAAAGTTGGTTTGGTTATTGGCACTTGTACATCCCGTCTATTAGGACGTCAAAGTGCTGACTTAGGAGGATTTTTAAACTTTTTAAAGTTTTGATTATGAGCCCCTTAGATTCTACATAAGGGCTCCACATTAAATCTTCTACGTTAGTTACCATTTTAATAAGCTTCCAGAGATTTTTTAAACTTCCAGGAACTATTGCCTAAATCATGCTGAATTATAACATGGAAAGTGACGGCAGATAAATGGCCACACAGCCCATCTAGTCTGTCCATCCATATCATCTGCTATTTCCACCTCCCCCTAAGAGATTCCACATGCCTGTCTCATCTTTCTTCTATTCAGACACAGTCTTTGTCTCTACCACTTCCTCTGGGAATTTGTTCCATGCATCTACCATCCATTCTGTAAAGAAGTATTTCCTTAGATTACTATTGAGTCTATTCCTCTTCACCTTCATCTTATGCCCTCTGTTTCCAGAGATTCCTTTCAGTTGCAAGAGACCAGTCTCCAGTGCATTTATGATATAATATTCATGTAATCAAAATCAGAACATATATATTTTGAATGCCTTCCAGAACAGCAATAACCTATCTAATGCTCTAATAATAGAAGGAATTTGGTATGGTGAAATATCGGCACTGTGAGGATATATAGCATAAACTCCAGAGAGAAGCTTCCTTTGGCACCATCCAACTACTATGCCAAGCATTAGCAAGAAATTTAAAATGAGTTCATACTCCACATACCTAGGGTTACCAGACATACGGGAAAACTCAGATTGACTTTCCAAAACCCGACATTTGTCCGGGTTTTAGAAAGCCTGACGAGCTCTGCCCGCATCTGGAGGATATCTGAGCATGCACGGATAATGTCACACACATCCACATATGCTCCATGCCCTCCAGATGTGGCTGGAGCTCATCCAGAAGAAGAGAGGAGGTTTTGTGGGGGCAAGGCTTGGGGTGGAATGGGGCATGGCTGGAGGCGGAACTGGGCAGAGATGGGATGGAACGGGATGGGGCTGGAGGTGGAACAGAGCGAGATCATGTGTCTGGGTTTCCCAGAGAAAAATATGGTGACCCGACTCATACCCTGGCTTAGGAATGATGTTCATTACTGTCATGGTATATACAAAGCTGACCCATCTGGAGATATTGTCCCCATAAATGAAACCAACCAACTCCCAAATTAGTGTTATAATCCCTGAAACAAAAGGGCATCTCAATAAGGTGTAGAAAATTACCTTAAAGGTTGCCTATTGGTCACATTGCTTTGACAGATGACATTTTAGTGTGTTGCTCTTTTTACTTGATATGCTCAGAAAAAAAAGAATACATGATAGGTGTGCAAAAGATAATGATTTTACTGTCAGTCAGCTGGTAAGTGGAGGAGTTTCTATCATTAAAAACATTGTATGGTTTGACCATTTGTGAGTTAGATAAATTTAGTATACATTAAAATAAAAGCTTTGGGGGGACAGTAACATAGTAGATGGCGGCAGATAAAGACCCAAATGGTCCATCCTGTCTGCCCAACCTGATTCAATTTAAATTTTTTCTTCTTAGCTATTTCTGGGCAAGAATCCAAAGCTCTATCTGGTACTGTGCATGGGTTCCAACTGCCAAAATCTCTGTTAAAACCTACTCCAGCCCATCTAGGGGGGGTAGGGGGTCACAAACCATAATGGATCCCCCATTTATGAATATATCAAACAGGTGATGTACTATTTAACATTAGGTGTGCAAAGAAAAATTATACACAAAAGTATAGGGTAAAGGGTAGTGTGGTGAATCACATCAAGCAGATAAAAAAAAAATTAAAAATAAAAGTGGCATTAATATTAGGCAGATTGTTAGATCTGAATGCCTATAGTACAAAAAATAATCCCCCAATATATATCTTCTGACAAAGAAAAATTATGCCTACTTTAAAGTACAGTGATACCTTGGAATCTGAACTTAATCTGCTCCAGAACCCCGTTCGAGTTCCAAAACATTTGAGTTCCAAGACAAATATTCCCTTTTAAAATAATAGAAACTGGATTAATCTGTTCCTGGGTCCCACAAACTCAAATTTTAACACTAAATACATTGAATTTTAAAGTGAAATATTAACAAATGATAATAATACAGTACAGTATTTTCCTCATTACACTACACAAAGGCGAAAATCACATGAGATGCTTTCACTTCCGTTTCCGACAATGAACTGAACGACGATGTATGGGTGGCCCGAGTGCTGAGGAAACATACACACAAACACACACGAACAACATGCAGGGCGTTCAGATTCCAAAGCAGCATTCGGATTCTGGGGCAAAATTTGCTCAAATTTTTCATTCAGATTCCAAGGTGTTCAAGTACTGGGGTGTTCGGATTCCAAAGTATAACTACTTATATGAGAAATAGGCTGATGTGGGTTTCATAGTAGACAGTAGGTGGCAGTAATAGATTCAAACAAAGAATCTGTTTTGACAAAATACCCTAAAGAGAAAAAACAGAGAGTAATTTCATCTAATCATCCAGAGGGAGCCTGACACAGAGTATCGGTCTGGAAAGAAAAAAATGCAAGCATATCTAGGCAGAGTGGGAGTAAGTAAGAAGGAAACGGAGATTCTTTTTTGAAATAAGCACTTTATCCACAGAAGAAATTTCCAAGTGAGCAAAGAAGCATTCTATTTGTCTAAATGCTGACTTCTTGGAAGGTAATGTTCAGCTCTAAAGATTTTTTTGAATGTATATCACAAGCTAAAACAAGCCAGTAAGGTTCAGTTTTGCGTGCATGTGGTTTTTGACAGTTTCCTTGTGTATTTTGTTTATTAATTTGACAGATCTTGCTTTGAGTTTGTCAAATAGGGGACTATTTTCTTGTTCTTATTGCTTCTATAGTTAATGCCTGCAATGCAATGTTGTTGTCATCAAAAATTATATACAGTTCCTTCTTCTCCATGAGTTTTATTCAAAATCTGGCTGTCTTTATTAGCAGTAGTGGTCAGTCAAGGTAAATTAACCATATATTTTGCTAAAGACGAGGATGAAGGACATTTCAGAGCTCGATTGTATGACATACAAGTTGGCAGTTGATATTGAAATAAAAGTAACCATAGAGGAAAATAATGCATGGAGTTGATTCTGGGTCAGATGCAGAACAAAGGATTATTGTATTACATCATGATATCTCAATTGTATAATAATAATAATACTGCTCAGAGTTTTGGAGTGGACATTGTGTCATTCTGAAAATAATTATCTACTTTTGGAACAGTCAGCATTACTGGTTACATTGGCGCAAAACTGTTTCTATGTAAATCTTGGCCATATGTTTTTGAGGGGTGATTTTTTTTCACTTGAGATCATTCTTTCCAATAGGAAAAATAAAGGCTATCCATCACAGTTTATGGGTTGTTTTCCCTAAAAGATATCCAGCAATTTCATCTTCTGACTGGAGTGGTGTCTTCTCGCCCCCTTTAAATTCTTTCTCCTTTCTTTTTTTTTTTTTTTTTAATATAATTTTTATTGTAAAAGCAGTCAAATACTCACAACCAAGACAATACCTGATTGTACCAAATCAAATCAGGGCTGCAGTGTTATCAGTCCCAACTGCAGTGCTTCCAGCTCATAAGGTATTGATACAGAGCTATCAATATTTAAGCAACAACTGGTTTATCCTTAAAAGGATAGACAGAACTTCTTTGTCAAATGCATCATGGTCAATGGAATAAACTGTTTTCGTTTTTGGATTATTATTTTTTTTTGCACATTTGGAATTTAAGTTGGAAACAAAGGGAATTGATCAGCAAAGGTGACCTTTTTATGAGAATGTGGGAATGTGTGAGCGGATTTCTAAGGTCTACACAACGCATGTTTGTATATCACGAACAGAAATATTGATGCTTGCTTTTACTAATGAGATCCTGACATATGCCCAAAATTTTGCATAAGAAAGGGACAGCATAAGTTCTAGTGCAGACAGGTTCCATGGAAGTTGCCAGAGAGCAGTGCTGTTTATGTTTCGAGGGGCAACTGAAAAGTTCTCAGCCCAACCAAGAAAGTTGGGGCATTCTCCATCAAGACCAGTCGCTTACCTTTCCTACCGACACAAATTTATATATTTATAATACGACATACCTTTTTTTTTTTTTTTTTAAATGAACATTGATTCTGTGGGTGTGTTACACATGCACAATATCTGGCCCATTTAAAAAAAAATGCGAGCCAAGCCCCCCCCTCCCCGATGACAAGTTGCCACCCACCTGATGACAACTGTGAGTCCCTGAACCCCCTGACAAACAGGAGGGATGCCCACTCCCTCCTGCCACTGGATGCACCCACAAGCCAGGTGCCCCTAAATCATCCCCTACCCTCCCCCCTTCTCCCCCAAAAAGGCAGGAGGGATATCCACTCCCTCCTGCCACTGGATGCTCCCCCGACTCCCAAACCTCCGTACCTTTGTCTGAAGTTGAGAGCAGTAGGGAGGATCAGTCCCTCCAGCACTGAAGCCCACCAGTCCAAAATGGCAGGCCTTCTCCTTCCCAGGAAAGGGGCCCTAGGCATCTAAGCCAATCAGGGCCTTAGGCCCCTCCTCATGCATCACATGATGCACAAGGGAGGGGAAGTCCTACCATTTTGGATTGGTGAGCCTCAGAGCTAGAAGGACCGAGCCTCCCTCCTGCTTTCAACTTTGGAAAGGTAAAGGGGGGGTTGGGGTGGGGCAAGGTTTAGAGGAACATCCAGTTGTAGGAGAGAGTGGGCACCCCTCCTGCCATTTTTCCTGCCGCAGGTTGCTGAGGCAGGAGGGAGTGGGCATCCCTCCTGTCTCTCATGGGGGCAGCCATCATCATCCAAGGGGGTTCTTGGACCTGTGGTTGTTGTCAAGGGGGGTGAGATAGCGGTGGTCAGGAAGCAGGGGGGCCGACATTATTTTTTTAAATGGGGACAGATATTGTGCACGGGTAACATGCACATCTGTATTCATAAAAAAAGAGAGAGAAAAAAAAAAGGTTTCTTGCCCCGAACAGCTGAGTGGCAGGAGGTTGCTTCAGAGCTTTCCCTGCCTCTCAGCTGTTCGGGCTTCCTATGCCAGCTCTGTGCATGTAAGAGACACTCTCACAGCAATCCATTGGATGGGAGAGACAGTGATTATGGTGAACCTCCGCGCAAATCATTTGCATTCAAACTTGTTTGTGCATCAATTGCTTTTTTAGAATCAGCCAAAAATCAGATCACAGCAGACCCACGTGATTTTACCGACCTTGTTTAATGCATTTAGCTCTTAGTCCAGTGATTTTTCACTTTTTCCGTTCCACCAGAAAAATTCAGAATGAAAAAAGTGGGAAATTGCTAGACTAAGTATACAGCGCTCGATGGAGACTGCCCCAGCTACGTCGGTTGGGCTGAGAACTTTTCAACAGCCCCTCGTATCAGTGAAATGAGCAGAATTGCTAACATTTTTCATACTCTTTGTCTTATCACAGGGAGGGTTAGGTCTGGGAGGGAAGCTGTTAATTCAGCTTCCAGTCTATGTGAAACACACTAATGGGAAGATTTGACTAAAGTCTTGAAGATCCTCATCTCTGCCTGTCTGACACCAAGAGCTCACTTTACGAAGCATTCCAAGCACGAGTTTTTACAGCCGCAGCCATGGGCAAGAACAGCACAAACTACGCTGCAATCTACAACCCCTACGAAAGCCTCTACTCTGGGAACTTTTCTGACCCTTTCAACTACAGCTATGGCGATATCGACCTCCCACTGGATCCCTCCGATGATGTGACGAAAACAAAGATTTTTTTCGCTGCTAAGATCGTGATCGGGGTGGCTCTCATTTGTATCATGCTCATCTGTGGCATTGGGAACTTCATTTTTATTGCAGCCCTTGCCAGGTACAAGAAGCTGCGAAATTTAACTAATCTGTTAATCGCTAACCTGGCAATTTCCGATTTCATTGTGGCAATTGTATGTTGCCCCTTTGAAATGGACTATTATGTGGTGAAGCAACTCTCCTGGGAACACGGGCACATGCTGTGCGCGTCTGTAAATTACCTCAGAACGGTATCCCTCTACGTTTCTACCAATGCCCTCCTGGCTATAGCTGTGGACAGGTAAGAAATGCAATCCTTTCCTTTCACGAATACTAATGCCGCTTCATCTATCCTGTCTAACGAAACAGAAAAATATCCCCTTTCTACAAACCTAATTTGCCATGCTACCGATCCCAGGGATAAGTAATTGATTTCCTCGTGTCGGTATTAGTAGTAAGAACCTAGGACAATATCAGGTGGACTTAGTCTGTGGCCCAGATATATCAAAGAAGAGACAAGTTAATTTAATCATGCATTTTTAATGAGAATAACTAACTCATGGGCAGGCTGGATGGACCATTCAGGTCTTTATCTGCTGTCATTTACTATGTTATTAACCCTTTCAGGACCAAGGGACATATTTGTCCCATAACTTTAAAATCCTATACATTTTGATTGGGATAGTCTACAGTTCTAAATTTGATATGTACGGATTCCATATGATACTGCCTTTATGTAAACAAACTGGTTCCGACATTCATTCATTAGCGTCGTTGCCAGATTGACAAGAAGATTCACTTGCCACACTGTCCATAAGCCAGAAGTGTGATTTTTTTAAATAAAAATAATGATATTTCACAAAAAAAATCAATTTTTTGGCATCTGCAAGCCCTTTTTACCATAAAAATGTCGTCAAAACCACAAAAATTGGCCTACGATCCTTATGGTCCTGAAAGGGTTAATAGCAGATTGTGGACTTTTTCTCCAGGAACTTGTAAAAAAAAAAATTTAACCCAGATATGCTAACTGCTTTTTACCATATCCACTGGAAATGAGTTCCAGAGCCTTTCTCTTCTTTCAGTGAAAAAAATAATTTTCTCCTATTTATTTTAATCATTGTAAAATTATTACCATAACTTCATGGAATGTCCCTTAATCTTTTGTACTTTTTAAAAGAGTGAACTATTGATTCACTTTTATCCATACTGCTCTACTCAAGATTATGTAGACCTCTATCAAATCCCCCTTCAGCCATCTGTTCTCCAAACTGAAGTGCCTTACCCTCTTCAGGTTTAAATTTTACACTTGTAATAGCATTTTATGTTGGAGTCTTAATCTTCAGTCATGAATATTTAGGTACACCGTGCATAGACAGCTGAACACTTTTTTGTTTAGAGAGGGGATCCAAAAGCACTGCTCTAGACCCCACCTCAGACCTGCCCAAGCTCACCCCCATAATAAAAGTACTAATTGTAAACACCATTTCTTCCATTCATTTTTCATATACACACAATATAATCTTATTAATAATACACAATGGTAACCACAAAATTAAACTACACAAAATGCACTCTTTTTCTCCTCCCCACCACTGCACAGCATTTCTTCCTCTCTCCTCCACCCCCATGTGCAACGTCTTCCTCTCACTGTCCACCATATCTCTCATTCCCTCCCTTGCTGCAAAGGGAGTGAGGAAAGAGAGAGAGGGATCCAGGGTGCCTCTCTCCCATCCCCTCTACTGCCACATCCAATATTTCTCCCTCTCTTATCCTCCGGACTGTGTGCAGCATCTTTCGCCCCTGCCCACCAGCTCCATGTCCAACATTTCTGCTTCTGTTAGCCCTCTACAGCTCCATGCCACATCTCTTCCTCCATTCCTTCCACCACCATATCCAACATTCCTCCCTCTTGCATCCATTTCCATCTGTAGCATGTTATTGACTGTGTAGTGTACGTATCTCTGTTCCTGAAAACTTTGCATATGTATTTTTGTAGCCTGTTCTGGGCTCCTGGGGAGGACGGGCTATAAAAAATGAACAAATAAATAAATAAATAAATGATTAAAATACTGTTGAAAATGATTGTGCAGTCTTTTAAAAGTGTGCATACTGTTTCATGAATAGCATGCACTCTTTGTGAATAATGCAGTCTTTGAAAATAGCACACAGTCGTGGAGGGGCATTTCCAATATGACATGTAAGTCCGAGCTGAGACATTTTGCCAAAAAAAACAAAAACCCATCCAGCTCACAGTCAAAATTAAACCAGAGAAATGTCTAAATTTCTGGTTCAATTATGGCTTTGAGCTAGATGTCTCGGTACTAAAATTGTCCATCTGCAAGTACTGTTAAAATAAAATTGTGCTAGGGAAAAACAAGCCACAGGGACATCTGTCTGGCATCCCAGCAGTGCAGAGGGACAGCCTAGTGGTCAGCGCAGTGGACTTTAAATAAAGGCACCCAGGTACAAACTCCACCAAAACCCCTTCTTATTGTTTGGCGAGCCCTACAGATATAGAAAAAAGCCTACTGCACCTAAAGGTCCATCACTAAAATAGCCCTCAGGATTGCAGGTAACTTACGGTAGATACCCCCTCCTTTTAATAAACTGCATTAGCGGTTATTAGCGCAAGGAGCCACACTGAATGCTTCGCGCTGCTCCCGACGCTCATATGAACTCTACGAGCATCGGGAGCAGCGCAGAGCATTCAGTGTGGCTCTCTGTTCTAATAACTGCTAAAATGGTTTAGTAAAAGTGGGGATATTTAGATAAAGGAGATATTTTTATATTCTAGGAGAGCTCACATATTTCTACTGACACCACAAGGGCGCTTCGATCAACTCTGCAGTTTCTTCTTGCAGTCCCCTCCATGCGCCAAATAGTGTACGGTACCACCTGTAAGACCATCTTTTCCGTTGTAGCACCATCACTATGGAACTCCCTCCCTATCAAATTAAGACAAGAACACATATGGCTTTTAGGTGGTATATCAAATGCAATAAACTTGAACTTATGTCTCAACTGTTTATTAGTTTTATAACATCATACATAAAATGCATAAAATGTAATACAATAAAATCCATAAAAGCACTTCAATTCTACATATGAAACATTAAGGGCTCCTTTTACAAAGCCGCGTTAGCGATTTAACATGCGTAATACCATGCGCTAAACTGCCGGCCACACTAGATGTTATCACCTGGCGTTAGTTCTAGCCGTGTAGTGCGGGTTTAGCGTGCGCTAAAAAGCTACATGCGCTAAAACCGCTAATGTGGCTTCGTAAAAGGAGCCCTAAATCCCTTTCCTCCCACCCACCCTCTCATTTTTACTCTGGACACGCTTTCGGAATTTGAAAGTTGACAGGATCATATAAACCTTATTTAAAGATCTTTTATGTAAAGTTCCAATGGTCCCCAAATCTGCTTAAATTTTCTGGAATCACCTAGTTCTTCTGCTAATATTTTCTCATATCGATAGTACAAACAAAGAGTCTCCCACCAGGAAGATAAATTTAATTGATCCCATTGTTTCCAATTCCTCATAATCATTTGTAAAGCAACTTCAGTCATAATAAGGAGAAGCTGATCCTTATGTTTTTTTAAGTGGACTCTTATTCATGATTGAGGTTCCAAACAGTATATTTTTATAAGATAATGAAATGGGCACCTCAAGAATAGAAATTATCTTACTCCATATTGACTTCCAAAAAGTTAGTATTAAGGGACATTGAAATAGAAGGTGATCTAAGGTACCCACCTCCAAATGACAATGCAGTTTCACTGGGCTCCAGGGAATTCTGTATAATAAAAACTACAAAGATTGTCTCATGGAAGCTGAGGCTGTGCATTGCTTGAACTTGAACTTAAAGTGGGAATTGAACCTGCGTCCCATTGTTCACTGTCCACTGCCCTGACCACTAGGCTACTCCATCCACTTGCTTGCTGCTTTCTTAGGAATAGCCAAAATATCTGGAGTTGTAGATCCCCATATCAATTGTCACTGTTGTATCTTTAGAAATGGAAGGGGGTCATTGATCATGCCTTAATCCCTCCAGTGATCAGTTAGGGTGCCCTTTTGCAACTTAGTTGTGACAAAAATAGTCTAGATAAAAATGTGTTTCTATTTTGTCCTGGAGCTTTTTTTCTGAAAAATGTCCACATTTTAACCACACCTAAGTCTCATCCAAAACATGCTTCCGACAAGCCTTCTTGTTATTTAGATGAACTGCGGAGTAAAATATCCCAATTCTGAGTTTCGAAAATCACGACTTAGATGTATTATGGGGAAAATATCCATCAGCTGCTTTTGAGACATTATTATCATTTGAAAATGAGCGCCTTTGTGAACTGTGTACACTCTGTGCCAGATTATATATATGTCATCTAAAAAATTGGGAAATGGGGCGAGACTGAGACAGAACGGGGTGGGGCCAGGTGTCCTCTTTTTTAAAGAGGAAATCTGGTAACCCTATTTATTTATTTATTTTGATTTTTATCCCGTTCTCCCAGAAGCTCAGAACGGGTTGCAAGTAGACATTCACAATCGTTTGAAAACAGACTAGTCATGACAACAAATAGGTTACAGTAAACAATAACAGAGCTTATTCTAGAGACCAGACTGGTCATAGCAAAGAGTACTAGGAGAAGTATATTGAGGAGGCAGTTTATAATGGCCCGACTGGCGTAAAAGGAAGGTCTTTACTGCTCTGCGGAAGGTCATTAGTGAATCTAGCGACCTGATCTGTGTGGGTAGTTGGTTCCATAGCTGAGGTAGGAAATGGCCCTAGAAATGCCTATACATATATCATATAAAACCAGGTGTAATGTTTGTGTCCATCTACCTTTTGTGCACATATAGCGAGTAGCATAGTAAGGGGAGCAGGGGGCAGATCATCCCAGATGCCATCGTAGCATCTCATCTGCAAATAACGGTATCCGATGATCTACCAACCTTACCGAGATCCCCGTCACATTCCGAGATGATCTAATTTCGCGTGCCAACGGTTCCATGGTCAAAGCGAATATAAGTGGGGACAATGCACAGCCTTGCCAGACCCACCCCCCTCAGTAAAGTAAAAGCTTCAGTATACTGACCATTAATTTTTAATGTATCCAGGAAAGATCGATATAGAACCTCTATTCTCTGAAGGAAAGAGTCAGAAAGTCTAATCTGCCTATGAACAGCCAACATAAAGGGCTAGTACACCCTATCAAAGGCTTTTTCGGCATCAAGGGAGAGCAGAACTGATGGCCGGCTGGCAGGAATCCCTAAGCCTAGTTAGCTGAAGACTCTCGACATAACTTCTCCAACACTACTCCCTCTTCACCCAGTAATAGTGGGTCTCTTAACTGCACTCTCCCCAGCACCTTTTAAATCCTTCTATTCTTTGCCAGCAGCAAGCAGGGAATCCCATTGGTATGGAATTTACTGCCCAAGTCTATCCAGTTAGAAACATCGCTATCAATATATAAACTTTCCCTCATATGCTAAAGGTGCAATGGGAAAGATAGGAAGAAAATCATGAGATAACGGAGCCCAAGGGAATCACCAGGATTCAATTTTGTAGAGTGCCCAGAGGTGGCCTGGGGGGGGGGGCAATGCATTTTCTTTCTACTCCCCCTCCCCCTAATTTTACCTTTGCTGATGAAGATATCCAATCCCAGCCAGCCAATGAGATCCACTACTCAGAATTGCCTCAGAAGTGAAGAAATCAGCAGCCTCCTTTCCATCCACTGACACCAACACTCCTCACGCATGTTCAGTTCATGGCCCAGGGCACTAAATGCTCCAACACTGCTCTGACGCTCATAGGAATTCTATGACCGTCAGAGCAGCATCAGAGCATTTAGCACTCTGGGCCATGGTAGAAACCGCCATTGTGGCTTAGGGCTCTTTTTACGAAGCCACGTTAGCGGTTTAACGCACAAAATAGCACATGCTAAACTGCCGGCTGCGCTAGACATTAACGCCAGCATTGAGCTGGTGTTAGTTCTAGCCGTGTAGGGCGGGTTTAACGTGTGCTAAAAAGCTGCGTGCTGTAAAACCGCTAACGTGGCTTAGTAAAAGGGGGGAGGGGTTAGAGCTGGTGTAAATGCTCATGCCTAAATTGCTATAAAAATGTGTAAATTCTAGTATTCTAGAAATTACATATGTTAACTGTGCACCCCGCCCACATTCCACTTAGACCCCATTCATGCCTATGCCCTCCTTCAAGCTGTATGTCATTACATTTAGACTCCATTTTATAAAATGGCACATAGCCACAATATTGGCATTTTCATGCTTATGTGTACATTTATGCTCATTCTTGGTTGATGAATATTGTCACACTCCTTGCAGAATTATTCCCTTAAGGGCTACTTAGAGAAATCGATTTGTTCTAAAAGTCCAGTGATCCCTATGTCAATTAATTTTAGATTCTGCAATAAAGAAACCACTGCTGTTTCTTTATGGTATAAGCATTTGAATTCAGATTAAAGAGAGTTCCCCCCCCCAAAAAAAAAAAAAAAAACAACAGATGATCAAGATGTTAAATATTTGTAAGTCCTATCTTTATTCTCATGACTTCAGTGACTATGAATTTGTTGTCATATTTTTTTCATTGAATGTTTCTATGATCTCTAACACTTCAGCTTGGTCTTATTCCAAAGTGTGCAAAAATTATAGCACAGCTTAAAAATGCTTGTATTGATTTTATGTGTTTTTATATTTTTAGGTATTTAGCAATTGTTCATCCTTTGAGGCCACGCATGAATTATCAAACTGCCACCTTTTTGATTGCCTTGGTCTGGATCGTGTCCATTCTCATTGCTATACCATCTGCCTATTTTGCTACAGAAATAGTATTACTCATGGCCAAAGCCCAAGCGAAGACTTTCTGTGGTCAGATTTGGCCAGTTGATCAGCAAATTTATTACAAGTCCTATTTTCTTTTCATTTTTGGAATTGAGTTTGTTGGACCTGTCTTCACAATGACTCTGTGCTATGCTCGAATCTCAAGAGAACTTTGGTTTAAGACCGTTCCAGGCTTCCAAACGGAACAAATCCGCAAAAGGCTTCGCTGCCGTAGAAAAACGGTCATGGTCCTCATGTGCATCTTAACTGTTTATGTTCTCTGCTGGGCGCCATTTTATGGGTTCACAATTGTCCGTGACTTTTTCCCCAATGTAATTATTAAAGAGAAGCATTATCTTACGGCTTTCTATGTTGTTGAATGTATTGCCATGAGCAACAGTATGATTAACACAATGTGTTTTGTGACAGTAAAAAATAACACTATGAAATATTTCAAGAAGATTATGCTGCTCAGGTGGAGGTCTACCTACAATCCAAGTAGATCTAGTGTAGAATTAGATATCAAAACAAGTGTAATGCCTATAACAGAAGAGGTAGACTGTTTAAGACTCAAGTAAAACAGGAAGCATGGGTATGTTATTTAATGTTACATTATGGGCCTGTTTTACAAAGCCGCATTAGCGGTTGCAGTGCGGTAATGGCCCCGAAGCCCATAGAGATTTAAAGGGCTTCGGGGCTGTTGCCGCATAGCAGCCACTAGCATGGCTTTGTAAAACAGGCCCTATATTATGGTATGCTATGATAAATTTATATACTACTTTCCTTGAAAGATATTTATGATAGATGGTTAAAGTAATATTTTTTTTACTCTGCCTTCCCTGAATACATTTTAGTACATGGATTTAAAGTCTGAGACACTCTGAATTTTTCCCGTGATATGCTGTACAGTGAACAGTTTGTATTGCTTGTCCCATGTGCTGCTTAGTTTTGAAAACATGATGTTGTGCCATCTGAACACAAGAGTTCTCACTTTGCCTGGTAAACTTATATTATAATTTGTATGTCATTACTTTGGCATCAAGTAAACATCCTGTGATCTCTCCAGAAACCTCTTAGTATGAACTGCCTTTAATATTCTAATTTTGTATAGTTCTGCAATTGGTGTAGATTATAATTAGTTGCAAGTTCAGTACGCCTGATACGTCTCGTAAAGTGTGAAAAGTATCGTGGACCTCATCCATTTCAGTATGTTGAAATGAAAGTTTTTGTATTGTGTTATGAAATATGTCTCATTTAAGAGTATCAAAGTAACCAACGCAGGAGAAAATACCTTCTCGCACTGGAGAAATCACAAAACACAGCAACGGCGACCTCTGGGTTATAGAATATTTTATTTGTTCCAATAGAGACTCGACACATACGTGTTTTGGCCTATATGGCCTGCATCAGGAGTCTTAACAGTTGTTAGGAACTTATTAAGCAGCCCTCTATGGTCTTGAAGTTTGGAGAGACTCAGTGTAGTGTGGCTCTAATGAGTGTCAGAGATAAATAAAACCCAACAAAAGCGCTCAATGTTGTTTCCTCTATGAAAACACATATAGGCCAAAACACGTACGTGTCAAGTCTCTATTGGAACAAATAAAATACTCTAGAACCCAGAAGTCGCCTTCGCTGTGTTATTGTCATTTAAGAGTATGCCCTGTACCAGTGCAGCTCTAAACACAGAGCCGATGTTCAGATAGAAAGCTGCAATACAAAGATAAGGGAATGATATATCCACTTATCAGGCTTTTCAGCAGTTCTCTCCATTTCGATTGACTATGATTATGTTTTTGACCTTCTTTCCCAGTCTTTGAGGGCCACCGGTGGGTCAGGTTTGCAAGATATCCATCATGAATATGCATGAAAACGTGTATGCTGTCTACCTCTATTGTATGCAAATTTCTTATGAATATTCATTAGGAATATCTGAAAAACCTGACTTATTGGCAGCCTTTGAGGACTAGAAGATAAAGACTAAGGGCTCCTTTTACTAAGGTGCGATAGCGTTTTTAGCGCATGCAGGATATTACCGCGCGCTACACTGCCTGCTATGTGGCTAGACCTAACGCCAGCTCAATGCTGGCATTAAGGTCTAGCATACACGGCAATTCAGCACACGCTATTCCGCGCGTTAATACCCTAACTCACCGTAGTAAACGGAGCCCTAAGGGATTATAAAATTGTAAACTTGATTGAATGACTTATGCATTTAAGTTTGGACCGTTCTTTTTTATGGATCTCTAAATGGATTGTTTTATCTGGATAGTAGTAAAAGTCATTGCTATCTGAATAAATCTTAGCCCTAGCTCCAGAATCTTATACATTTGATGCCAAATCAACAATTATCCATTGGCCTATGTAAGATCTTTTTAAAGCATTTATGCAGATAAGTGCTTTTGAATATCAACCCCCGTTGTTTTTGTACTTATTTATATATTTGTGAAAATTTAACAGAAAACTTGGAATGTTATAAAATAAAATATTATTTATGAGAACTTATCAAGAATATGTCAATTTTATTTTTCACCTTTCTTTTAAGCAGATTTGTTACCTATACCTAGTCCTTGTCAAGAAAAATAATATCATTACATAGATACAATTTCAGTTTGATTCCAGTTAGGTGGGTTAGAACTAGTGTTTCCAAAGTCGGTCCTGGGGGTACCCTTGCCAGTCAGGTTTTCAGGAAAGCCCCAGTGAATATGCATTAAGAAATTTGTATACAATGAAGGCATTGTATGCAAATTACTCTCTTGCATATTCATTGGGGATATTCCTTAAACCTGAACGACAAGGGGGTACTCCAGGACTGACGTGGGAAACACTGGGTTAGAACACGACCTTGATTATCCTCAAGGTTGATGCTGTTGTTTAAAAAAATACAAGCAATTAAAAATCATTCTGTTCATGAGAGCATCTAAAATTATTTTTTTAAATATCAACACTATATAATATTTAAACAATGCCTTTTAATGAAACTATATACAAGCTATTTATATTAATCAAAGACATTAAGGAGAAATAAAGGATAATATTTAGGAATGAGTGTGGAAGTTTGGAATAACATGGATTATTCTAGTTCTCAACTGCTCATCACCCATCGATTCCTGTACAATCAAATACGACCACATCCCTTCACAACTGGTTGAAAGAACACTGCTTGAAACAAATATGACCTAAGTCATAACAATAAGAAACACCCCAGCCAAATACTAGAGATGAGTGTTGCTCACTAATAAAGAGTACACACTCATAAAGAGTACATGCTATCCTTTGGATTCTATATATGGCACACAAATTTCCATGTACAAAATTGTACATAAGCCTGAGATGTTCACACAACTTAACTGGCTAACAAGTCCATTAACATCAATAATTGGATGCTAACAATAATCCTCGGTATTAATTGGCATCTTGCTAAGCACTATTCTATAAAGATCCACACGCAAATCTTATTGGTGTGCAATTCAAAAGGGGGCATGTCAGGGGCATTCAATATAGTTCCATGCATTATTACTGAATACTGGGATCTGAGCCAAAATTATGTGCCAGGATTTATATCAGGTTTGAGATTTGTGTTGCTGCCTTCCACTTTAGCTGATATATCAAGCCAAACTGATGATCACTACCACCTAGGTGGGTACCCACTCGGACATTAGAGACATTTTCCCCATTTGTGAGCACCAGATCCAGTATCGCTTTTTCCCTCATCGGTTCCATCACCATTTGTCTGAGCAGAGCCCCTTGTAGAGCATCCACTATCTCCCTACTTCTTTCCAACTACGCAGATGGAACTTTCCAATCCACATCCGGCAGGTTGAAATCACTCGGCAAAAGCACCTCTCCTTTCTTCCCCAGGTTATGGATATGTGCAACAAGCTCTTTATCTAATTGCTGTGCTTGGTCGGAGGTCTGTGGACAACACCCATGTAAATTATACTTTCCATTTTCTCTTTTCAAAGCTATCCATATCACTTCTTCCTTTCCCCAGTTCCCCTCCATTTCAGTTCCTTGGATATCAGTCTTTACATAGAGAGCTACTCCTCCGTCACCTCTGTCCTTCCTAAAAAGATTATAGCCCGTTATGTTTGCATTCCATCCATGTCTCTGTGATTGCTACAATATCCAAGTCTGCCTCTAACATCAGGGCTTGTAGATTATGATTTTTGTTGCCTAGACTGCAAGTGTTTGTGGTCATTGCTTTCCAGCTACTTTTCAGTGGCCATGTTATTTTTTGTCTAGTTTTTTGTTTAGTCTCACTTCCTGTTGCCTTGCTAAGAAGTGTACTGCTAATATTGTTATTTGCTTTGCTATCTTTACTACCGTCACCTCCTGTTTTTTGTGGGGATGGCCACCCCCATCTTCTAATTTAAACATCTAAAAACGTGGAGGAGCATAATAAAAAAAATATGTCTAAATCTGATTTGGATGTATGGCACTAGATGCTCAAAGTCAGCCTATCCCAGGCCCTTTTGAATTCAGACACAGTCTCTGTCTCCACCTTTTCTTCCAGGAGACTATTTCATGCATCTACTATCCTTTCCGTAAAAAAGTATTTCCTTAGATTACTCCTGCGCCTATCACCTCTTAACTTCATCCTATGCCCTCTCATTCCAGAGTTTCCTTTCATATGAAAGAGACTTGACTCATGTGCATTTATATCACGTAGCTATTTAAACCCTTTTATCAAGCTGTGCTAGAGATTTTTAGAGCAAGCCGGACAGGTGGGAGCTATTTTCCCTAACTACATATCTAAAAAACTATGGGTAGACACAACTGATTACAATGTTACCTGGAATGGCTGGATCCTAGCCACCCAAGGTACTTCTGGCAATATTCCAGAAAAACTACAAATCAGACAAACATTCTATTTCTCTGGCATGAACCCCCAATTTTAGAATACTCCCTGCTAAGTGACCCTTGGGGAATGTGCCGGCCCGTGCTAAAAACCTCTAGCGCAGCTTGATAAAAGTGAGGGTTAGTCCAGTGATTTCCAGGTTTTTTTGTGTCATAGGACCACTAGCTTATGAAAACACTGGAAACTCGCTAGACTAAGGCCCAGATTCAGCAAATAGTACCATGATGGGCAGCCGTCTCCAAAAGTGGTGCTGTTTGCATGTGAGTCACTCAACGGTCAAAGACCAACAAACAATAGCGGAGGTCCAAAATTGCGTTGGTGTGCAATTTTGTTCATCAAATCACAAAATCTTGTGCGATGGCTCATCACGCACCTGTTTCGGCCTCACACGAGTCCCACTAACTAAGCAGCAACAGAACTGGAAGCCAGTTAACAGGACTCGTGTGAGCAGGAATTCTAATCCAGCTTCATGGAAGCAGAAGGAAACATCACCTTACGATGCTCAGGGTAGTTGTCTGATGCGGGAGGGGGGAGGGGGTGGATACACAGAACCTACTGGACCCTTCTGCAGTGCCTGTCTTCAGGCTCCTGAGGCAGGCCGCAGAGGCCGAAACAAGTGCCATCGCACAAGATTTTGTGATTTGATGAATAAAATTGCACACTAACGCGATTTTAGACCTCCGCTGTTTGTTGATTCTTGACTTGTTTGAGGAGGTTTTTCTCCTGGTTTTAGTCACTCAACGGTGCCATTTGCAGAATAGTAGCTTATGTCTAACATAGGCGCTGGTAATGTAGGCCAGGGTTATAAAAGCTTACATTACTGGCGCCTATATTACATCTGAATCGTGTCTATAGAGGGAACTAACGGTACCTAAGGTCACTTCCAGCTGAAACCACGCCTACTGTGACCTTAAGCGCTGCTAGACGCCTCTGAAGATGCAGTTCCAGTGCTCTAAATGGAGGCGCCTGTGGGCACCTACATTTTGTTTAATGAGTATTAAATTAGTTTTAAATGACACAGTCAATTACAATGCCGATTAAACCCAATTAAATTGATTAAGTTAGGTGGCGGTACGGTGCCTACCGCCACCTAACTTACACTGCCATTTCGAGAATACGGGCCTAAGTGTATAGCCCTCGAAGGAGGCTACGTTGCTTGCTTTTTTTTTTTTTTTACCAAACTTTTCAAATTACCCTCATGCATAATCAAGTGTTTTCTGTGAATGTGCCAGTGAGAATGATAAATATTCATACACTGCAGTTTTCTCAGCAAAAAGGCTTGTTGTTCAATATAAAAGATCAAAGTACTGGTCATATTTTTTTTTAAAAACCAACTTTGCCTAAGAAGATAAAGTGAACCTTAGCACTGTATAATACTGTGAAAGCGGAGAAAAAATTATATTTCTAAATTGTTGTGAATCTGCTTCTCCAATGTCATGATATCAAATCACTGTTGGTTAAGGAACAATAAACTGTTGAATCGCTTTCTTTTAGTCTGATAACATAAAACCAGAAAGACAAATTAACAGTGCATATACGTTATATAAGATCTTTAAAAGTGAACGTTACAGAAGTTCCTCCCCCCTTTTTTTTTTTTTTTTAATAAAACATAATGAGAAAGAGAATAAAATGAAGTTGGCTTGTTCCTCAAAGCTGTCTTTTGTGAGCACACCATCTGTTATAGTGAAAGAAGTTCCTCCATCTAAAAATATAATTCAAAATGTTGCCATTGCGTGCCTTGGTTGCACATTCAAAGCAGTGAGCAATGGAGGATTAAGTGACTTACCCAGGGTCACAAGGAACAGCACTGGGATTTGATCCCACAACCTTAGGGTGTTGATGCAGCAGCTCCTACTAGGCCGCTCCTCACCTCAGGTGTCATGATAAATGAACGAAACACTCTCTTTTCTAAAGCCACCAGTACAGTGAAAGGTTAATGTGTCACTTTTTCCAGGAGGACAGCTTCACAGTGACTGAACCATGACAATTCTAAAAAAAAAAAAAAAAACCCCAAAAAACAAACTCCCCCCCAAAATAGAAAAACAACTTACCCAAATTGGGGAGAAAGGAATACGCTCAATCTAACAGTCGATCTGGCGTAGCACAAATAAAAATATAGGCATGTGTACTGCTGTACGATTCAAACTGTGCTTCTGCTCCCACATCTACTTGGAAACACATATCCCTTTATATGACCTCACAGTCACATCACAGGTTATCTGCTCTCGAATTATTTTAAAAGCTATTGGCTTGTTGACTGGGAATGTTGCACAGTGAATCCAGCCTTGATGCTGATTGCTTTCTATTTTAAAAGTTATCGCACTTTTGGGACGTCCCAAGCTATGAGAGTAGGCTGAAATGCCATTCAGTCTTTCTCATTTCCATTCACTTGCCAAAAGTTCATACTAAGCAGCTGGAAACAAGCACAAGAAAATAAAAATTGATGTTGCCCCCAGAGAAATGTAGCGACCATTTTAATTCAAATATTATTGACTTGCCTTAAAGCACAAATATAGGACGGGAGCAAACACTTGATAAAGTAAAGTTCACATTTATTTATATAAAGATTTTTTTTGGTACTCAGGGTCCTTTTGCTCACACTAGGGCTGGTTGTGGGTTCTTCTACTTTAAGGTATAGATTGTAAGCTGGAGTAGGCCCAAGGAGAAGATTAAAAAATAAATCACAGGGTCACAAGTATGACACAGTGACAAAATTCATCATCGTTCCCGTCCCCATGGATAACCGCGGGAAATAATCCCATGTCATTTTCTAGTGTCTATTTCAACCTCAGTCCTTCTACCCCAGCATTCTTCAAAGCAAAGCTTGCGGGTCAGTGGTTGTGGCCATTCATACTCTGATTCTTCCCTCTCTCCTTAAAGAATGACATGAAGATGGTTTACCGCGGTTATCCGCGGGGACGGGAACGGTGATGAATTTTGTCACCGTGTCATTCTCTAGAGGCTACGTTAATCTTTAGGGACAATCTATAAATCTCGTTGTTGACATACACCGAAATAAGTTAAAGTTGAGCAGGCATATTTATATTCACTGAAAGTTATTAATCATACTGGTAAGTGAAGGGACCAATTACTGCTTATGTACATTGAATAAATGAACATCAAGAAGGTAATTTCATATTTGGGCACCTGAATTGAGAGGGAAAAAGACATCTATTTGCAGCCTATTTCATAAAGACATGTGGACATCCATGCCAGAATTGGGATGTCCAGGCCATAATGTCCAAAACAGACATCCATCTCACAGTTATTTTTGAACAGGAAATACATCATTATAGACAATCATTTTACAAACTGGAACATCCAAATTATGAATAGCGAGAAACAAGAGACATTGACATCTGTATGTAAGCATTCTTAGCAAATGGCTAGGGTTACCAGACGGCAGGATAGCCCCAGGGGTCTGGACAGTTTTTCAAACTCCAGCACTTTGTCCGGGTTTTGAAAATAAATCACGGGAGGGGGCATCCGCGCATGTAGGGATGCAATGCAGTGATGTCCCGCGCATGCAGTAAAATCATCATGTCGCATGCGCGGATGACTTCCAGCCCGACAAACAGTGGGGGGCGGGAATGGGGCAGAGCTGGGGTATGACAGGGCGGGGATGGGTGGAACTGTGCAGGCCTGTGGGGCGGGTCTAGGGGGTCTGGATTTTACTGACATAAAATCTGGTAACCTCACAAAAGGCCATATAGATGTCTATGCAGCACAGAGGGGCAACTGAGTGGTTAGTATAGTGGAATGTGAATCAAAGTGTTAGGTGCCAATGACTCGTGTTTAAATTCTAGTGACTTGATGAATCACAGATATAAAAAGAAATTGGTTTTGTCCTTCAGTATCATCCCCATGGTTGTTTTCAACATGTCCAGCCATCTGATTGCAGGTTGCCCTCTTTACCTGGTTCTTTTGATCTTCCCAAACATGATGTCCTTCTCCAGTGAATCAAGGTACCCAGGTTCAAATCTCCCTGTCCATCTCCGCATACAGTTCAAACTCCTTTTACTGACCTACAAATGCATTCATTCTGCAGCTCCTCGGCATCTCTCCTCTCTTGTCTCTCCCTATACTCCATCCCAGAAACTCAGTTTGTCAGGTGAGTCTCTCTTGTCGATGCCCTTCTCCTCTACTGCTAACTCCCCATGCTGTTCCTTTTGCCTTGCTGCGCCTTATGCCTGGAACATCCTGCCTGACTCAGTGTGTCAGGCCTCGTCTCTCATGGTGTTCAAATCCAGGCCCAACTTGAAAAGCATCCATATCTGTTGCCATTCCCTCTTTACTCTCCTATCTCTTGTCGCTTATCTTTCCTTACCGAAGTAACCTGTATAAGCCTTTGTCTTATGTCTGTCTTAATTAGATTGTAAGCTCTTTCGAGCAGGGACTGTCTCTTGAATGTGTACAGCACTGCACATGTCTGGTAGTACTTTATAAATAATTAAATAGTAGTAGTAGTATTAGTTGTGAGCCTCCAGGAACAGAAAAATATCTACTCTGCCTCAGTGTACATCACTGCAATAGCTTTCAGGCTTGCAAATGGCTTTTATATATATATTTTTTTTTTTTGTTCCCGGAAGACACACAATAAAAAAAAGCACATGAGTTAAAGGGTTTGAACCTGGGTCCCTTGGTTTGCAAAGAAATTCTATGAGTGTCGAGCATTTACCTCTCTGACCCATGGTAGAAACCTCTACCGCCATTTGGTAAAACCCAGCAATCGTATTTTAGGTGTTAAAATCGATTATAAAATTACTCTAACTGCCAGTGCAAGTACTATGAGCTAGATGCACTAAAAATGGTCGTGAAGACCTTGCAGGTCACTGTGGGCCAATTCTTTGGCCGATTTCTATATGGCGATCGATGTTCAAACAACTTCCCATGCAACTGAGTTTCGTGGAGGTCTGCCGTAATCCCATCCAATCAGTCGTTTAGAAACCTGCTCTCATACATGCGCAGAGCCGGTCTGGGGAAGGCCGAACAGCTGAGCAGCAGGAGAAGCCCCAAAGCAGCTTCCTGCCACTCAGCCGTTTGGGTTTTTTTTCTGAATGGCACAGATGTGCATGTGTTCCACATGCACAATATCTGCCCCATAAAAAAAGGTGAGTCGAGATGCCTTTATTTTGCAAATGGAGATGTAAAGTAGAGAATGACACAGGGACAAATTTGTCCTCATCCCCACAGGAACTCAATTTCCCTATCCCGTCCCTGTGAGTTTTGTCACTGTCCCTGTCCCTGCCCTGTTCCTGTAAGCTCTGCCTCAACCACACAAGCCTTGAACACTTATGATATTTCATCACTGTCGCTATGCTCACATCACCTCTCTCCTCAAGTTGCTCCATTTGCCCCCCATCTGCTTCCACATACAGTTCGAACTCCTCTTATTGACCTACAAGTGCATTCACTATGCAGCTCCTCAGTATCTCTCTTCTCTTATCTATCCCTATACTCCTCCCCAGGAACTCCATTCATCGGGTAAGTCTCTCTTAACTTTACCTTTCTCCACTACTGACAACTCCAGACTCCATCCCTTCTATCTTGCTGCACTGTATGCCTAGAACAGACAACCTGAGTTGGTACCTCAAAATCCGTCAATGGCAGTGTCCAAATCCAGGCTAAAATCCCACTTTTTCAAGGCTTTTTTTAACTCCTAACCTTTAAAGTACCCATGTCTATTTGTCAGTCCCTCTGTAATTCCTTTTCTCAATTGTTCTGTTTATCTATCTGATTAGATTGTAAGCTCTGTCGAGCAGGAACTATCACTTACATAGTTAATATAATGTACAGCACTGCATCTGGCATCACTATAAAAAATAATAAGTAGTAGTAATAGTAGATGGATATGATCACCTTAATAGGTTCTAGTACCTTAGGGGCTCATAATCGAAAGATAAAAACGTCCAAAAACCGGCATAAGTTGGCACTTAGACGATCATAAACGAAAGACATCCAAGTGCCGATAATCGAAACGGGTTTTGGAAGTGTTTACAAATGACCTAGGCCTTCCCAGTGCCGCTGAATGACCAGAGCTAAACAGGGCATTTCAGGAGGAGTGTCAAGGGTGGGATTTAGGCGGGCCGTGGGCCTTGCTAGACTTAGTCATACTGAATGTACAACCAAAAGTTTTACAACACAGCCTACGAACTTGGACGTTGTGACTTAGGCCATTTAAAACATGGTCTAAGTCACAAAAAACTATATAAAGTGACCAGATAAGCATTGCAAACACATGGTACAGACACCCACACATTACCCCAGTGATCACTGCCCCCCACCTCCCCCCCACTCCATAAAAATCGTAATCACAACTTTAAATATCAGCCTCCAGAACATCAGCACTT
This sequence comes from Geotrypetes seraphini, assembly GCF_902459505.1. Taxonomy (NCBI): domain Eukaryota; kingdom Metazoa; phylum Chordata; class Amphibia; order Gymnophiona; family Dermophiidae; genus Geotrypetes; species Geotrypetes seraphini. Next base: position 306,380,149 of record NC_047086.1, on the reverse strand, counting down.
GTCAACCTGCCATAGGAAAGCCTAGTGGAGCTGCACAGAGGCGGCTTAAATCGTCTTGGGGGTGGGTTAGGGACCCATGGAGAGGAGAACCCCGGCCCATAAGCCACTGTAATCACTGGTGAAACATGTGCACTCCCCTAAAAACCCCCAAACCCTTTTGTACTGCCATATAAGTGGCTCCTGCAGCCATAAGGGCTATTGGAGTTGTAGACAAGTGGGTATAGTAAATTTTGGGGGGCTCACCATGACTTATAAGGGAGCTGTAGTGAGATGTTTATGGGGCACCCTTTTTGTGAAGTTCACAGCAGTGCCCTGGAAGGTACCTCACTATTCAGGTGCCATGTCTGGGTGTCCAGTTCATCACTTTGCTGACCCCTCCCACGTCTAACAGGGCTTATTCTAGGCGTTTTTGACTTGGACAAATATTTGGACGAAAATGTGGTATAAAGATGGACGATTTAGCAGCTTGGACAATCAGATGGCTGGGCGTATAGATAGATGATTTTCGGAAAAAAATATATTTTGGGTGTATTTTTCGAAAATTTGTCCTAAGCTGTAAGCATAGTACAGACACCCACACATTACCCCAGTGATCACTGCCCCCCACCCCCCCCACCCCCACTCCATAAAAATCGTAATCACAACTTTAAATATCAGCCTCCAGAACATCAGCACTTGTCAACCTGCCATAGGAAAGCCTAGTGGAGCTGCACAGAGGCGGCTTAAATCGTCTTGGGGGTGGGTTAGGGACCCATGGAGAGGAGAACCCCGGCCCATAAGCCACTGTAATTACTGGTGAAACATGTGCACTCCCCTAAAAACCCCCAAACCCTTTTGTACTGCCATATAAGTGGCTCCTGCAGCAATAAAGGATATTGGAGTTGTAGACAAGTGGGTATAGTAAATTTGGGGGGGGCTCACCATGACTTATAAGGGAGCTGTAGTGAGATGTTTATGGGGCACCCTTTTTGTGAAGGTCACAGCAGTGCCCTGGAAGGTACCCCACTATTCAGGTGCCATGTCTGGGTGTCCAGTTCAACACTTTGCTGACCCCTCCCACGTCTAACAGGGCTTATTCTAGGCGTTTTTGACTTGGACAAATATTTGGACGAAAATGTGGTATAAAGATGGACGATTTAGCAGCTTGGACAATCAGATGGCTGGGCGTATAGATAGATGATTTTCGGAAAAAAATATATTTTGGGTGTATTTTTCGAAAATTTGTCCTAAGCTGTAAGCATAGTACAGACACCCACACATTACCCCAGTGATCACTGCCCCCCACCCCCCCCCCACCCCCACTCCATAAAAATCGTAATCACAACTTTAAATATCAGCCTCCAGAACATCAGCACTTGTCAACCTGCCATAGGAAAGCCTAGTGGAGCTGCACAGAGGCGGCTTAAATCGTCTTGGGGGTGGGTTAGGGACCCATGGAGAGGAGAACCCCGGCCCATAAGCCACTGTAATTACTGGTGAAACATGTGCACTCCCCTAAAAACCCCCAAACCCTTTTGTACTGCCATATAAGTGGCTCCTGCAGCAATAAAGGATATTGGAGTTGTAGACAAGTGGGTATAGTAAATTTGGGGGGGGCTCACCATGACTTATAAGGGAGCTGTAGTGAGATGTTTATGGGGCACCCTTTTTGTGAAGGTCACAGCAGTGCCCTGGAAGGTACCCCACTATTCAGGTGCCATGTCTGGGTGTCCAGTTCAACACTTTGCTGACCCCTCCCACGTCTAACAGGGCTTATTCTAGGCGTTTTTGACTTGGACAAATATTTGGACGAAAATGTGGTATAAAGATGGACGATTTAGCAGCTTGGACAATCAGATGGCTGGGCGTATAGATAGATGATTTTCGGAAAAAAATATATTTTGGGTGTATTTTTCGAAAATTTGTCCTAAGCTGTAAGCATAGTACAGACACCCACACATTACCCCAGTGATCACTGCCCCCCACCCCCCCCCCCCACCCCCACTCCACAAAAATCGTAATCACAACTTTAAATATCAGCCTCCAGAACATCAGCACTTGTCAACCTGCCATAGGAAAGCCTAGTGGAGCTGCACAGAGGCGGCTTAAATCGTCTTGGGGGTGGGTTAGGGACCCATGGAGAGGAGAACCCCGGCCCATAAGCCACTGTAATTACTGGTGAAACATGTGCACTCCCCTAAAAACCCCCAAACCCTTTTGTACTGCCATATAAGTGGCTCCTGCAGCAATAAAGGATATTGGAGTTGTAGACAAGTGGGTATAGTAAATTTGGGGGGGCTCACCATGACTTATAAGGGAGCTGTAGTGAGATGTTTATGGGGCACCCTTTTTGTGAAGGTCACAGCAGTGCCCTGGAAGGTACCCCATTATTCAGGTGCCATGTCTGGGTGTCCAGTTCAACACTTTGCTGACCCCTCCCACGTCTAACAGGGCTTATTCTAGGCGTTTTTGACTTGGACAAATATTTGGACGAAAATGTGGTATAAAGATGGACGATTTAGCAGCTTGGACAATCAGATGGCTGGGCGTATAGATAGATGATTTTCGGAAAAAAATATATTTTGGGTGTATTTTTCGAAAATTTGTCCTAAGCTGTATCTGACTTTGGATGACTTGTGATTTAGGCGTTAACGGACTTAGGTGTTTCTTTTGATTATGCCCCTCCAAGCATCTAAAAACACTATCATCAAAAAACAAACGGCTTTACATGCTTATGCCTAGCGACAACTTGGTATTTATGAATTTGCACAAACTTTCTTGTACAGTAGACCATGCACAAAAGTTTATTATGGGGGGGTTCGAATCTGATATATTTCACAGAAGATATGATTACACTACAATAATCTATGCAAAATGCTAAACTTTTGACATTTTTGTGCATCTCTGGGTGTTTTGTAGATTTTGTCATATGAATACCCCTTCTGCAGAAAACTTTCTCAGTTTATTATATTAGCCTTATTACTTGAACGAGATTCTTATTAGATGGCTGTGTTCTTCTTAGTTTTCAATGCAGCCCTCAGCATTGCTATGCTCAGTTCAGGTAGCATTAAATTTAGCATGAATAAAAAAGCAGGCATAATTTGGATCTTTAGCAGAATCACAGTTTGGCGGTGCAAAATTATATTTAATAATGCTCATACCTGTGGTGATGGTTGATAGGTATTACATTTCAAAAGTCCAAAAGAACATTCTTTTCTTTATTATATGTGAAGGGGCATCCCCTTGAGCTGAGAAACAGGCAAAACACCTGTAGGTTGCAATTACTGTAGAGAAAAGACTGGCAATAGTTCTGTGATATTTAACAATAAATGTTAAATACAGGATGCTGTCACGTCTGCTTGCAGTTGGTTGTTCTGCTCTGGGTGAGCTTGTTGTTGATATCTACAAAATAATTGGAAAAATTGTAATGCCAAGAGTTATTGCCATACAAAATATTACAGAGAATATTGGAGGTTCTGATCATTCCCTTGCTGTTGTGAAGGCGATGAATAAGTCGCATTTTCTCTTCTCTCTCCATCCTTCCATTGTACTAGACAAGCACAATTTTTCTTCTGTGCTTGTATAGATAGGATCAGAGTCTGTAAATAGTGCTGAAGAAAATGAGCATCAAGGCCTGGATTATCTAAATGGTGCTGTTTTTTTTAGGCTCCTGTAGGTGTCCATGGTCAGTGAAAAACGCAGTTTAAATGACATTTTCACAGATTTTCAAGGCGCATACTGGCAACAAAAAAATTGACAGCAGAATCACGCCTCCGTAGGCGCTTTATGGTGCATAAAACCACCGTATGCATGGCTAACGCCGGAAGTGGCATTAGATGTCATAAAGAGCTTATGGAGGGGCAATTCACATCAAAGATAGGCACTGGAAAATCCTGGTATACATATCCGGTGCCTACCTTTGCCAGAGGCATGATTTAAGCCGGGCCTAACTGCTATTCTATAAAGGGTGCACACCCTTTACAGAGTAGCATGTAGCACCCTGATTTGCGTGCCTAACTTTAGGACCTGCTAAATCCTGTTGTAAATGCTGGTGTCCAAGTTAGGCACTCTAGAGGTCCTAATTCTATAAACTCCACCTAAACTTAAGTGTCGATATCGGTATCAATTCTACAAAACTTAGGTGCCCATTATAGAATCACACTTAGCACCACCTAAGTATGCTTAGGCAGTGCTCAGTATCCTAACATTTAGGCACCCCCAATTTATGCCAAGGTTTTCTTTGCCTAAGGTTAGACACCAATATTGGACCCTAATAGTACCTAATTCACAAAGAGGAGCTTAAACTGAAAAACACACTCATGATCCTCCCCAAACATGCCCACTATTAGTGTAGGTACTTTGGCCTGGATTCTATAAACATCACAAGATAGCACCTTTTATAGAATCGTAGCTTTGGAAAAGTTAGACGCCAGAAATGTAAGAACATAAGAATTGCTGCTGCTGGGTCAGACCAGTGGTCCATCATGCCCAGCAGTCTGCTCACGTGGTGGCCCTCTGGTCAAAGACCAGCGCCCTGACTGAGACTATCCCTATCAAGGTACATCCGTGTTCAGCAGGAACTTGTCTAACTTTGTCTTGAATCCCTGGAGGGTGTTTTCCTCTATGACAGACTCCGGTAGAGCGTTCCAGTTTTCCACCACTCTCTGGGTGAAGAAGAACTTCCTTATGTTTGTACAGAATCTATCCCCTTTCAACTTTAGAGAATGCCCTCTCATTCTCCCCACCTTGGAGAGGGTGAACAACCTGCCTTTATATACTAAGTCTATCCCCTTCAGTACCTTGAATGTTTCGATCATGTCCCCTCTCAATCTCCTCTGTTCGAGGGAGAAGAGGCCCAGTTTCTCTAATCTTTCACTGTTCGGCAGCTCCTCCAACTCCTTAACTATCTTTATCGCTCTTCTCTGGACCCTTTCGAGTAATACCATGTCCTTCTTCATGTATGGCGACCAGTGTTGTACACAGTACTTCAGGTGAGAGTGCACCAGCATGGTTTTCAAGGCCTATATTTCTGCCACCTATCATTTACATGAATCATGCCTATGGAGGCGCTTTATGACATCTAAGGCCACTTCCAACGTTAGCCATGTATACAGTGGCATTAGGTGTCATAAAGCACCTCCGTAAGTGCCTTAAGGCACTGATAAGTGCCTACATTTTGCCTTTTAAAATGCTTTTTTATTTTAATTTTAATGGCATTTTCAACTTAAGTTAGGCACCGGTAGCACACCTACCAGTGCCTAACTTATGGCACCATTTATAGACTATGGGGGTAATAATCAAAAAAATAAAACGTCTAAAAAGTGTCCTAAATGGCTACTTGGACGATCAAAAAGCCTGATCATCCAAGTACCCATAACCAAAGCTGGTTTTTAGACGTATCTAAAAACAGCTTAGGCCTTTCCCCTGCCTCTAGACACACAGAGAGAAAAGAGATGTGTTTAGAGGAGGGGAAAGGGCGGGCAGTGGGCGGGAGGTGGGCCGACCTACACCTAGGCGTACAACAGGTATAACCAAAACAGTTACAGGTTGCCTAGTCGGCACTTAGACCTTTTTGACTTAGACGTAGTCAAACCAGGTCTAAGTGCCGAAAAAGGGGCCGCTGAGCTGATGGCCGCTGGCCCCCCAATGTGCGCTCCCCCAAACCTTAATGTACTGCCATATACATAGCACCTGCAGCCATAAGGGCTACTGGGGTTGTAGACAGGTGGGTATAGTGGGTTTTGGGGGGCTCAACATAACATATAAGGGAGTTGTGCTGAGATGTTTATGTGGCATCTTTTTTGTGAAGTTCACAGCAGTGCCCTGTAAGGTGCCCCACTGCTCTGTTGCCATGTCTGGGTGGCCAGTCCATACAATGCTGGCCCCTCCCATGTCCCAAAAGTCTTGTTCTGGGTATTTGGGACTTGGACGAAATTTTGGTTGAGAATGTGGTATAAAGATAGACGTCCTGGTGGTGGTAAGATTTGTGTTATTTAATAAAAATACAGTATATTTAAATAAAAAACCTGTCTAGTTATATTATATGTATTTAATAATAAAGTCGATATCATTAGGGAGTTTTTGGAGGAGCAACAGTCAGGTTTCATGTATTTTTACCGAGAGCTGGTTGGACTCCCCCTCTGACCCTAGAATTAGGAAGGTTTGCCCAAATGGTTTTAAATTTATGCATACGCCTAGGGAGGATAAAAAGGGGAGAGGTGTATCAGTATGTTATAGAAGTTTTTAAAAAAATTGGTATTATGTGTTTCTAAAACCATTTTTAATACTGAAATGTTGGCATTTGAAATTCATAATGATTCTCATTTGGTCGCTTTATTATTTATTGTAATATATTGTCCTTGAGGAAAGTGGAACAAAGTTAAGATCTCTATATACCATTTTATTACTTATAATTCCCCTAGGTCCAACCATGTTTTATTGTTAGGTGATTTGAAATTGCATTTAGATGATCATACTGATTCGAAATCTAAAGATTTTGTTTTGTTTTTTAGATTCATTAGGCCTATCTTGCCCCTGTAGTGTTACAACACATTGTAGAAGTCACCAGTTAGATTTGATTTCCTATACGAATCATATGTTAGGCAATGTCCTTTTGTCATCTGAGAGCTGGGAGAGAGTTTTATGGTCTGATCACTATTTATTATAAATTGGAAAGAACAGGGGTTTAGTATTAAGGTAGTACAGAAATTATCTTGGTGGTCTAGGGGAAAAATTGATCAATTGTTGCTTTGAAAAAAGTAGCGGACTACTTAGATAATGAGGTTACCAATGCAGAGAATCACTGTAGCAGATCTATTTTGGATGATATTGCCCCTAAAAAGAAGAAAACTAGAAATAGCAGAAAAGTCGATTGTTGGTGTTCAGAAGAGCTACTATACGTAAATAGGAGTGTGGAACATTAGAGATACAATGGTGAAAATAAAAAACTGCAGATATTAGATTAAAATGGAGAGCACTTATATGTAAATATAAGGCTCAATTAACATCGGCTAGGAGACAGTATTATACTTCCATCATAGGTTCACGCTGTATAAATAAGAAATTATTTTCGTTATATAACCATCTTACTAAGGTTAATGACATTTATACACATTCTGAAATAGATATTCCCTCGGCTGAAGAATTAGCGATGTGTTTTCAGGATAATGTAAGAAAATTGAGAACAGTATCATCATTATCTTGTTCCATAGTATTTTATTAGACAACACGATTCCATTGAATAGGATTTGGGATAAGTTTCCACTAGTTATTCAACAGCAGGTAAGCAAGTCATTTATAGAATATGCAATGTCATCTTGTATATTAGATACTTGCCCTTGATACTTAATACGCAACTGTCCTACATTTTTTTGTGGATATGATAACTGACTGGTTAAATGAGGAGCTCCAATTGAGAAGATTTGATACTCACACTTACACCTTTGCTAAAAAAAATTCTAAATTAAAGATTAGTGGCATCTATCCCATTAATGACTAGAATAGCAGAAGGATTGGTTACCACTGAGATGACTGATTTTATTGAACAGTTTAATCTGTTTCACCTGACTCAATCTGGCTCTCAGTCAGGTTTTAGCACCGAAACTTTACTTTGTTCGCTCATATCTAGAGGAAACTCCATACTTAGGGCTAGATTCACAAAGTATACCGATCATGTACTGATCGGTTTGCGAACCCTTTGCGACCAGATTTCCCTCTGGCCCCATTCACTAACCTCTCCTGCGATCCGCTTCGAATCCGTGCATGCAAATGAGGAGAAACACATGCAAAGTAGACAGGGACACGATTCACCAACCAAATTTTCCAAACCGAATGGGCTGGCTGAACATCCCAAGAAGCAACGGCTGGGGACCAGTCGAAAACATCTTTCCGACTCTCCGAAGACCTGCTCTCTGCACGCCCTGCTCTCTGCTGCCCCAAATCTCTCCTACCTGCTACCCCGATGCTCTTCTCCTTCCTGCTCTGCCCCAATGCTTTTCTCCGGCTCAAACACCTCCCGTTGTCCCGACTCTCCCGCTGCCCTGATCTGCCTGCCCCGAACGCCTACCTGCCCCAACTCTCCCATCCTTACCTGCAGTGCTAGCCCGTGGTTTTAATCCGCGGGCTTAAGCGGGTTAAAACCACAGGCTCCAAAAGAAGTGAAAAAAAGAAAAAAAAAATCTCTGCCGGCCCGGAGGTCCAGCGCAAGCACAGATGGTCTGTGCATGCGCTGGGATCGCTATAGAGCGATCCGGGCAGGCAGATGGGGGCGTTCCTCTGATCGCCCCCATCTGCATATTAGAGTTTGAGGAATTCATCAGACCTGCCCGATCAGGCAGGTTCGTGAATCTAGCCCTTAGTCAAGGTCAAAGAAAGCATTATCTTAATTCAATTCAACTTGTCAAGCGCTTTTGACCTTGTCAATCATCAGTTGCTTTAACAAATTTTGATGGCATGGGGAATTGTGGGACAAGACCTGAATTGGATTAGCAGTATTCTTGTCACAGCATTCCTACAAAGTCAAATTAGGAAGAGTGTTGGACTATCTTATATTTAGATATATATATCTATATCTATAAATACAGTATACAGTACACATATATATATTATATATATATATATAATGACAGATGACATTAGTTTACTTAAGAACATAAGAACATAAGAAGTTGCCTCCACTGGGTCAGACCAGAGGTCCATCTCGCCCAGCGGTCCGCTCCCGCGGCGGCCCATCAGGTCCGCGACCTGTGAAGTGGTTTTTGACCATTTCTATAACCTACCTCAAGTTCTATCTGTACCCCTCTATCCCCTTTTCCTTCAGGAACCTATCCAAACCCTCCTTGAATCTCTGTACAGATTTCTGGCCTATCACATCCTCCGGAAGCGCGTTCCATGTGTCCACCACCCTCTGGGTAAAAAAGAACTTCCTAGCATTTGTTCTAAACCTATCCCCCTTCAATTTCTCCGAGTGACCTCTAGTGTTTGTGGCTCCCCTCAGTTTGAAGAGGGGAGCCACAGTACTTGTGCCCTTGGTGAATGATGATTTCAAAGATTTGATTATCTTAAAGTTAGCTCTTGATATTGTGGAGGCTTGGGTAATTGCACATAAATTAAAGATCAATACAAATAAGACCAAATTTCTTTGGTTGGGTCAACAAGAGAATGTTAGAAATAATATGCTATCAAAATTAGATAATAGAAATTATCATTTTGACATGCAAGCAAGAGCCTTGGGAGTGCAGTTGAATAATATTCTTTCCATAGAACACAAAGTTAACACACACCCCTCCCCCTTTTATGAAACTGTGTTAGGTCGCAGTGGTACAAGCTCCGACGCTCATATAAAAAAAGAAGGTGAGTGTTAAAGATGTAACATGGACTTGAGATTATTTGCTTAATGGTAAAGTTCTGCAAGATTCTGATGGGATTTCTCAGTTATATTGAGTTCCCATTAATGAAACTCTCCCAAATTTTTTTTGAATTTTTAAAGTACTTCCTGAGAATCTGGAAAATCTGAAATCTAAACTGACCCAATCCCCAAGTAGTCTGGATTTTTGGACTTGTACTGTATTCCAAATATACACTCCTCCCCCCCCCCCCTCCCCTCCTTTTTTTTTTTTTTTTTTTACAAAGCCATGCGACAAAAGTCCCATAGCCCTTTAAATCTGTATTTGCTTGCCTTTTCTTTACTCCATATAGCCTCAACCCTACTCTCATGTCTTCCTGCTACTCAAGGATAACCTCGTGAGATCTTTTCTCCACTAATTTAATTTCTTCATTAAACTAAACTAAACTAAACCTTGGGTTTGTATACCGCACCATCTCCATAGTTGTGGAGCTCGGCACGGTTTACAGGAATTGTAATAAGAAAGGAACTCCAAGGAAGGCTAGATGAAGATCAGAGGAGAGGAGAATGTTAGAGGGCTAGGATGTCAGAAGAGGGGGGAGTGTTAGGTTTTAGAGAAAAGCCAGGTTTTCAGCTGTTTACGGAAGGGTTGGAGAGCACTCAGGTTTCGAAGGGGGGAGATAAGGTTGTTCCAAAGCTCGATGAGTCTGAAGGAGAGGGAAGTCCCCAGCCCCGTTTAACATAACATAAAATAAATTTTTATTTATACTGTATATCACATAAGCCTTGCGGTTCTAGGTGGTTTAAAAAAGAGGAAAAACACTGACCAGTGTCAGTGAATTAAAATAAGACTCGGGAAAGAGATTAGCAGAGGACAGAATATATTTACAAAGTGGTAGAAAGATTAAGGCAAGGGGCTGCTATAAACTTAGCAACATCATCTGGTTTAAACTCATTTATGTATCATCTATCTCTCACCTAGGATGACAATTCTTGCCAAAGTAGATCATCACACTAATATAACCTTTTATTTATCCACACATTCCCTAGTTCTCAAAATAGTCAAAGTTTCTACTTTGCTGATGACACATAGGCACATTTTATCTTTACTATACACAGGTAACACTTTAGAAATGCTATGGGGCTCATAATTTAAAAAAAGAGAGTCCAATATGAGACCTAAATCAGGACTTGGATGATCACAAAGCCAGATCGTCCAAGAACCGATGAACAAAGCTGGTTTTAGATGTATCTAAAACCAGTGTAGGCTTTTCCCCTGCCTCTAAAAGCCTAGAGCAGGGATGTCTAACCTGCGGCCCTGGTCGAGGGCAACACAGTGTTTTCCTCTGCTGCCCCTGAGTGTTTACCGTCTTGCCGGCTCCCTCCTCTATCTTGCTGCAAGGTTTGCGCGTTTGTGCAGCCCCAGAAAAAAAATTTTCGGTCAATGCAGCCCAGGGAAGCCAAAAGCCTGGCTTAGAGCAAAAAGAGGTGTTTTTAGAGGAGGAGAAACGGTGGGAGGTGGGCCGACCTAGACTTTGTCATACAGCAAGTATAACCAAAAACTTGAGCAGGTTGCCCAGCCGAAACGTATACATTTTGACTTAAACCAAGTCAAAACAGGTATAAGTTCCAAAAAAGGGGCTGCTGAGCTGATCGCAGCTGCCGCGATCAGCTCAGCGGCCCCAGCAACCTGCCCACCCCCACCACAATGATCGCAGCAGGAGAGATGCCTCATCTCCCCTGCTGCGATCACGATCGCCCCATCCCCGAACTACTGTGACCCATGGCAAAAGAGATGCCCAATCTCTCCTGCTGTGATCCACCTCCACCCCCCTTAAAATACGGGCAGAAGGAGCCCAACCTTTCCTGCCCACGATGCATCCCCCATCCCCTTAAAATACGGGCAGGAGGGAGCCCAACCCCACCCCCACGATGCACCCCCCACCCCTTAAAATATGGACAGGAAGGATCCCAGGCCCTCCTGCCCACGACGCACACACACACACACCACGACTTCCTCCCGAACCCCTGATCTGCCCCCCGAACCCCCGAAAGCCCCCTCACACTTTGATCCCCCGTGACTCCCCCTCACCTCGACACCCCCCCCTTACTTACAGTCAGTTGGCCAGACAGACAAGTCCCAAGCCCGTCTGCCCAGCAGACCTGCCATCCTCTGAATGGCAGGCCTCAGGGCCTGATTGGGTCAGGCTCTAAGGCCCCACCCACAGGAGCCACGGCCAACTGGAATCAAGATTCTAATTGGTGAGTCTAAGATCCTCTGGAAACATTGGCTGTAGGCAGGTATATATGTACTTTAGATGATGTGATCTCAAAAGGTAAAATGCTAAATTTATTACAACTGCAACAATCATTCGGCATCTCAGTCTCAAGCTTTTAAATGGTTGCAGTTGAAACAGGCCATTCAGAAAGGGTTTCCTGATTGGCGATTTCCTAGGGCATCAGGCTGCCAAGTGGTATAAAATATTTTCTGAATATTTGAATAAGAAGCCTAATCTAAAAGACATTTGGAGCATTGAGATAAAGCAGGAGATTTCTGTTACTCAGTGGCCACGGATTTGGACTTGGAGGATGAGATGAACAGCGTCAGCATCTATGAGACAAACCTGGTTCTTATTGTTACATATAATTTTTTGGACCCCAGTTCATTTGCAAAAGTTAGATAGTTCAAAGTCTAATAGATGATGGCACTGTCATCTTTAAATAGGGACACTGGATCATCTGTTGTTCTATTGTCTTTTGATATTCAGCTTTTGAAAACGCTGACCTGAACACCGGCTGAGAAGCAGGCAGAAGGCAGAGAGGAGGTAAGGAGACTTCAGGAGCGAGGCAGGAGATAAAAGGCAGGGAATTAGAAGCGAGCCAGAGCAGGGGCAGCGGCGAGAGTTAGCTCTGCCCACCCCAAGCGTCAGCGAGGTCAGAGCCCGAACTCCCCCTTGATAGGGGCGGAGCCAATGGCGCGAGGCACACGCTGACCTGAACACCGGCTGAGAAGCAGGCAGAAGGCAGAGAGGAGGTAAGGAGACTTCAGGAGCGAGGCAGGAGATAAAAGGCAGGGAATTAGAAGCGAGCCAGAGCAGGGGCAGCGGCGAGAGTTAGCTCCGCCCACCCCAAGCGTCAGCGAGGTCAGAGCCCGAACTCCCCCTTGATAGGGGCGGAGCCAATGGCGCGAGGCACACGCTGACCTGAACACCGGCTGAGAAGCAGGCAGAAGGCAGAGAGGAGGTAAGGAGACTTCAGGAGCGAGGCAGGAGATAAAAGGCAGGGAATTAGAAGCGAGCCAGAGCAGGGGCAGCGGCGAGAGATAGCTCCGCCCACCCCAAGCGTCAGCGAGGTCAGAGCCCGAACTCCCCCTTGATAGGGGCGGAGCCAATGGCGCGAGGCACACGCTGACCTGAACACCGGCTGAGAAGCAGGCAGAAGGCAGAGAGGAGGTAAGGAGACTTCAGGAGCGAGGCAGGAGATAAAAGGCAGGGAATTAGAAGCGAGCCAGAGCAGGGGCAGCGGCGAGAGATAGCTCCGCCCACCCCAAGCGTCAGCGAGGTCAGAGCCCGAACTCCCCCTTGATAGGGGCGGAGCCAAGGCGCGCAGCCGTTCGGCGCGCAGCAAAGGCGAGCAGCAAAGGCGCTCGCCTTAGCGAGAGCGCCTTTGCGAAGGGCCGTCGCTACACCCAGGGACACCAGGGAAGGACAACAAGAAGGCAGAGAGAGGACACTAGCAGCAGACAGAAAAAGAGAGAGAGAGGACACCAGCAGCAACAGAGGACACTAGCAGCAGGCAGAGAGAAAGAGAGAGAGGACACCAGCAGTAGGCAGAAAGAGAGGACACAAAGCAGTTACAGAGGGCACTTACAGGTCACACATTATCTGTTAACTGTTATCTTAAAGTAGGAACAACAATGGAAGTAGAGGGAAGGCAGAAGATGAGCTTTCCAGTGTTCTGCATAGACTGTCATATGTATGACTACCTCCCCTCGGGGAGACAGTCATATGTATGCAGTCGGTGTCAGGAGCTGAAAAGCTTGAAGAAAGAAGTCAAGCGACTTGAAGACAAGATACAAGAGCTAGAAGGACTTTACACCACCGAGGACCCAACCGGGACAGCTGAGGACTTCATGAGTGAGAGACACATTGGGGAGGAAGTCAAAGAACTCGAGAAATTCATTGAGGAAGCATACAGGAAAAGGGTGGAAGAGAACGACCTTCAGATGAAAGATGGAGTTACACCAACATGGAAGGGAGAACAAGAAGCAGATGACTTCATAGAAGACACCCACAGAGGAATACCACATGAGAGAGAAGAACTGACTATTCGATGCCCAGAAGAAAGAGTGCAGCACACCAAGGACATTGACCTGAGACCGAAGCGAAAAATGAAGAAGGGAAAGTCAGCGATCCTAGTGGGAGACTCAATCCTGAGGCATGTGGACAGCCACATAGCAGGAGGGAGAGAGGATCGACTGGTGACCTGCCTCCCGGGAGCGAGAACAAAGGACATCGTAGACAAAATTGGGAAGATCCTGGAAGGAGCGGAGACAGAAGAGACCGCAGTAGTGATCCACATCGGGACGAATGATGTCAGTAGGAGAGACTACAGGAGAAGCACGCTGATAGAACAGTTCAAGATCATGGGAACGAAGCTGAAGATGAGGACCAAGAAGATAGCGTTCTCAGAGATCCTACCGGTACCGAGGGCGGATGTCAAGAGGCAGGAGGAACTACAATCAATAAATGCGTGGATGAGGAAATGGTGTGAAGAAGAAGGTTTCTACTTCGTGAGAAACTGGACAATGTTCTGGGGCAAGAGCAAGCTCTACAGGAGAGATGGACTGCACCTGAGCGCGGCGGGAACTAGACTTCTAGCAAATAACGTCAGAAGAGGAATAGAACAGACTTTAAACTAAGAAGAAGGGGAAAGCCGACAGTTGACCAAGTGTCGATGATTCGTAAGAAAGTATCCCATGAAGATACTGAGGGGAAAAAAGACTGGGAAGAAACAAGGGACAAATTACAGGAGTCAACTAACCCAGAAGAGGAGGTTAGGAAGATTGTAACAAAAGAAAAGAAACCAAGGACCGAAGCACAAGGAAAGGAAATGAAGATAAAGAAATACCAGGATCTAAATTGTGTATATACTAATGCAAGGAGCCTAAGAAATAAAATGGGGGAATTAGAAGTCATGGCCAATGCAGAGGACATAGACATCATTGGAGTCGCTGAAACATGGTGGAATGAAGAAAACAAATGGGATACAGCACTGCCGGGGTACAAGCTCTATCGCAGGGACAGATCAGGCCAGAAGGGTGGTGGAATAGCCCTATACATAAAAGAAAGCATACAATCGACAAGAATGGACACAGCAGAGACGACCGACAAGCTGGAATTGCTATGGGTTAAAATACCGGAAAGGAAAGGGCCTGAAATAAAGCTGGGCCTATATTATCGTCCACCCGGGCAAACTGGAGATATAGATGAAGAAATGGAAGCCGAGATGAAGCGAGAATGTAAAAGCAGTAACACGGTTATTATGGGAAACTTCAACTACCCCGGGATAGACTGGAGTCTTGGAAGCTCAAGATGCACTAGGGAGACAGAATTTCTGGAGGCTACACAAGATTGTTTCATGGAGCAGCTTGTTAGAGAACCTACGAGAGGAAATGCCACTCTGGATTTAATCCTAAATGGGTTAAGAGGACCTGCAAAGGAAATAGAAGTAGTGGGACCGTTGGGAAACAGCGATCACAATATGATCAAGTTCAAGGTTGAGGTTGGAATACCGAAAGGAAAGAGAACCATAGCGACAACCTTTAACTTCAGAAAAGGAAACTACGAAGCAATGAGGGAAATGGTAAGGAAGAAACTTAGGAACACTTCCAGGAACTGGAAAACGGTAGAAAATGCCTGGTCTTTTTTCAGGGACATGGTGAGCGAGGCGCAAAATCTGTATATCCCCAGATTCAGAAAGGGGTGCAAAAAGAGTCGAACAAAAGACCCGGCGTGGATAACTAAAATAGTGAAGGAAGCAATAGGAAATAAGAAAAATTCATTCAAGAAATGGAAAAAGGACAAAACTGAGGAGAACTGGAAAGAGCACAGGAAGTATCAAAAGGAATGTCACCGTGTGGTTCGAAAAGCCAAAAGAGAGTATGAAGAGAGGCTAGCCAGGGAAGCACGGAATTTCAAACCGTTCTTTAGATATGTTAAAGGGAAGCAGCCGGCTAGGGAGGAGGTGGGGCCGCTGGACGACGGAGACAGGAAGGGTGTGGTGAAGGAGGAGAAAGAAGTAGCAGAAAGACTTAACGTGTTCTTTTCATCCGTATTTACAAATGAAGACACATCCAACATACCGGAACCCGATCAATTCTTCAATGGAGATCAAGCAGAAAACTTAACATCCATGGAAGTGAGCCTTGAAGATGTACGCAGGCAGATTGAAAAATTAAAAACTGACAAATCCCCGGGTCCAGATGGAATCCATCCAAGGGTTCTGAAGGAACTAAAGGAGGAAATAGTGGAATTACTGCAGCAAATTTACAATCTATCCCTGAAAACGGGCGTGATCCCGGAGGAGTGGAAGATAGCCAACGTTACACCTATCTTTAAAAAGGGATCAAGAGGAGACCCGGGAAACTACAGACCGGTGAGTCTGACCTCTGTTCCGGGGAAAATGGCGGAAGCACTGATAAAAGAAAACATCGATGAACATTTTGAAAGAAATGAACTTCTGATAACCAGCCAACATGGTTTCTGCAAGGGGAGATTGTGCCTAACGAACTTATTGCACTTCTTCGAAGGAATTAACAAACGGATGGACAAAGGAGACCCCACAGACATCATATATCTAGATTTCCAAAAAGCCTTTGACAAGGTGCCTCATGAACGCCTACTCCGGAAACTGAAGAACCATTGGGTGGAAGGAGACGTACATAGATGGATCAGAAATTGGTTGGCGGGTAGGACACAGAGGGTAGGAGTGAAGGGCCACTACTCGGACTGGAGGAGGGTAACGAGTGGGGTCCCGCAGGGCTCGGTGCTCGGGCCGCTGCTATTTAATATATTCATAAATGATCTAGAATCAGGGACGAAGTGTGAGATAATAAAATTTGCAGACGACACCAAACTATTTAGTCGAGCTCAGACTAAAGAGGACTGCGAAGAATTGCAAAGAGATTTGAACAAACTAGGAGAATGGGCGACGAGATGGTAGATGAAGTTCAGTGTTGAGAAATGTATAGTATTACATGTGGGAACTAGAAATCCGAGGTACAACTATACGATGGGAGGGATGTTAGTGAAAGAGAGTACCCAAGAAAGAGACTTGGGGGTAATGGTAGACATGACAATGAAGCCAACGGCACAGTGCACAGCGGCCGCTAAGAGAGCGAATAGAATGCTAGGTATAATCAAGAAGGGTATTACTACCAGAACGAAACAAGTTATTCTGCAGTTGTATCGGGCGATGGTGCGCCCGCATCTGGAGTACTGCGTCCAATATTGGTCGCCGTACCTTAAGAAAGACATGGCATTACTAGAGAGGGTTCAGAGGAGGGCGACACGTCTGATAAAAGGGATGGAAAAACTTTCATATGCTGAAAGATTGGAGAAACTGGGACTCTTTTCCCTGGAGAAGAGGAGACTTAGAGGGGATATGATAGAGACTTACAAGATCTTGAAGGGCATAGAGAGAGTAGAGAGGGACAGATTCTTCAAACTTTCGAAAAATAAAAGAACAAGAGGGCATTCAGAGAAGTTGAAAGGGGACAGATTCAAAACAAATGCTAGGAAGTTCTTCTTTACTCAACGTGTGGTAGACACCTGGAATGCGCTTCCAGAGGACGTAATAGGGCAGAGTACGGTATTGGGGTTTAAGAAAGGATTGGACAATTTCCTACTAGAAAAGGGGATAGAAGGGTATAGATTGAAGAGTACAATACAGGTCCTGGACCTGTTGGGCCGCCGCATGAGCGGACTGCTGGGCGCGATGGACCTCGGGTCTGACCCAGCGGAGGCAATGCTTATGTTCTTAAATCAATATGGGGACAAATTAATTTGATACTGGAGTCTTCGAATCCATTGTCCTATGAGGTGGTAATCTGTGGGACATTGCTGTCAACTAAACCTCCATTAGAAAGGTATAAAAGCAGACTCTTTATCATTATGACTGGGATAGCCATGCAAATGGTTACCAAGAATTGGAAAAATTGGGATAAACTTAATTTTTCCTTTTGGTGGGAAACTTTGGGCTCCTGTTATGAAGGTGCACTAGTGGTTTTAGCGTGCGTCTAGCGCACGCTACAATGCCGCGCACATTAGACGCTAACGCCTCCATAGAGCTGGCGTTAGTATTTTCCATATAGCGCGGGGTTAGCACGCACGGCATAGTAGCGTGCAGTAAAAATGCTAGCGCATCTTTGTAAAAGGAGCCTTTATGTTTATATTATAAATATGAAAAAATGAATTCAGAAATATCGTGCCATAATAAACTATTTAAATTAACATGGGGTCCATTGACGAATTTTGTTAACTCTGATTAGTTCGATTATGCCTTTATTTTTCTTTTTTGATTTGCACATCCAGGAAGGGAGGAGGGGGGGTAATATATTTTGTAATATTCATTGATCAAATACAAGTGCTGTTTAGGATATTAATTGTATGTATAATTTAAAGCACTTTGTCTTTGTTCTCAAATTAGGGTGGGAGGGAGGGAGAGGGGGAAAATATTTTGTAGTATTCTTTGATCGATTGTAAGTGCTGTCTGTGATGTTAATTGTATGTATAATTTAATGCACTGTTCTCAACTTGAAAATTAATAAAGAATTTTTTTTTAAAAGGAATCATTATGAGAGGGGGCAGTTTTTTTTCTACATGCTGTAGATGAGAAGAAGCACTTCTAATTCTAGTTGAATTTTCTTTCCTTTTAATGTTGCAACAGGACAAAAATTGTGCAAACAATTTTTTGCAAAACTCGAACCAGATAGATTGGGGTGGGCAACCTATGGCATGTAGGACAAATGTAGGCTGCCATTGAATTTTATGCGGCATGCAAGACCATGGTTAATTATACACACAAAAAAATAATTAACCAGAGCTTAGATGATTCTACATATTGTACTTTGCAAATATTTTTAGAATAACCACACTAGCAGTTTGTTTCCATCATTTTTAGTTAAATGTACTTATTTATCACAGAAGATTTATGGACCTCTGTACGTTTCCAGTTCTGACATTACAAAATGTCGCACCCACTAGGGATAGTACAAACATTTGTGTGGCCCTTTGTGTATAAAGTTTGACACCCCTGATATTTTGAGAATGCCACCAACTTGTACAGACCCACCAAGTTCATCATCAAACCTACTTTGAAGAACTTTGCACATCTTTAAACACATCTATTATGGCTATTCCAACTGTGCTATACCAAAGCACAAGATTAAAGATTTTGTTCCTTTTTCCTAACAGTTTTACTACAAATTGATCATTCTCTGAGTTGAGACTCATGGAAAACATTTATATTATTTGTGGTGGGTTGGAGGTAGCCAAAGTGGCGTACCTGATACCTGGGACCGATCATTTTTTAACACCCCCGCTTTGTAGTTTAAAAAAACAACAGTTAGTCCAGGCCCAGCATGTTCTCACCCTTCTCTCCTGGTCGGTCCAACATCATCTTTATCTTCCGTCAAGCTAAAAAAATACTGCCGGCCTCAGCAGTGATTCAGTGACGTTGCCCATAGCTCCCCTTCCTGCTTTCCATCTGCTGTGGCCCACCCAGGTGGAAACAGAAAGTTGCATCATTGGAGAAAGACCAGACAAACACAGAAAACAGGAAGGGGAGCCGTGAGCAACGCAGCTGAATCACTGCCGAGGCAGGCAGTTTTTTCAGTTTGATGAAAGACAAAGGTGGCATTGGACCGGCCAGGAGAGAAGGCTAAGAACATGCTGGGCCACAGGGATAACCCAGAGCCTTGGAGCTGGGCTGTGAGAAGGAGAAGTTCCTGGACCATGACTCCAAGGCCGGGAACACCCCCCCCCCCCCTCATGCTTACACCTAGGGCAGTCACCCCCCTCCACCCGTCCTTGGTACGCCACTGGATAGCTATACAATTAACCGTTTTTAAAACACTTGCAACCATACTCCCTACTTGTGGCAAACAAACTCTGAAACACTGCTATTAGTTAAACTTTTTATGTGGATCAGAAATTTGCTATATGTGAGTCTTAATTATTGCTAATCAAAGAAAGTACAAAAGTACACATTACTCTCTACAAATTGCAAAACAAATTGTTTCTTTTCTTTTTTTTTCCACCTCAGTCTGCCATTTAATTAAGAGACTTTATTTTGGCAGAGAACGGAGACGGATCATTATTCTTCATTGTTATTTTTTAGTTTCTAAGGCCATTCACTTATCACTATTACATTCTTAAAGCAGAGAGCATTTGGATCAGTGCTGTCATTGTGCAGACAGGGTTCATTCTGGCTAGTATGTACATAGGGAGGTAACTACCCTGGAATACTAGGCAGTCTGCCAGCCAGACAGCAAAAACAATAGCCCACAGCCAAGCAATGTAACCTGCATTGCAGCAATAATATTCTTATATTGTGAAGTCTGTGGTGATCATAGTGTACAGATTTGGTGGCAAGCCAATGAATTGCTGTACATTTCACATTTCTTCCAAATCTTGATTAGCATTTTCTTGTGAAAATCTGGAAGTAAGGATGACCAACTACAGACTAAAATTAAATACAAAAAAATGTTTTTGCTTATTGATACAAAAATTGACATCATCCTAGATTCTATAGAAATTAATAATGTGAACTCCAAATTCTCCTCAGCAATTAAGATTTTTGGGGTCTTAATAGATTACACTCTTTTGTTAGAGCCACAGTTGTTTGATTTTTTCCTTGAGAAAATCAGACAGTATATCCAATTATTATGTTCAACTTCATTGACTTCCAATAGAAGCAAGAATCCAGTTTAAATTACCTTGTTTTATTTTTGAACTATTCCTCCATAAGTTCCTATTCCTCCTCAGATCCTCCATAATTTTATGAGCATGTCTTCTTTTCCACTCAAGTAGACTATGGCAGGTCAGTTAACCCAAGCCTGTTTAATTTTCCCACTATAAGGGATAAGAAATGTTTCAAACAAGTGAACTGATCATTGAGTTTTCAAACAGAAAAATTTGGAGAGACCAATTTTCCATTTTTGAGAAATCTTTTTATTTGGAATTTAGAAAACATCTTAAGACTGGGTTATTTTGGAAATTCATATAGAGAGATGATTAATAACATTGTAATTTTACTTAATGTGTTCATTTAATATTATATATTCCAAGTGTTGTTCCTGTTTCTTTGGATTGTTAACTGCTTAGAACTTAAAGGTACTAGCGGTCTACAGGACATTATGTTATGTTATGTTATGTTATGTTATGTTATGTTATTGAACATCTAAACTAAATCTCAGCATCTCCTGCTGACACTAAAGAAGGAACTATGACTTCTGGGCTCATTAGGAATGGTGCTATGATTGCTGTATGAGAGCAACTAGGACAGAGAGTAGATAGCTTGGAGGTCAAGGAACTGCAAGTGATTCTGGAATGTATGCTCAGTAATAAACACCAATATTTCCGATTATGTCCACTCTTGAAGAACCTCCTTTCCATATTTATACCCTAAGTTACTTTAAGTCCTCCTTAACTTGCCTGGACTTGTCCTTCTCATATCCCTAGGATCCTTCATGTTCTCCCATTTTGCATGCTCAGTCCTTCCTTTTCCCCATCTTCACCCCTTCCCTATTTTTATTTTTCAAAATGAATTTCTATTTTATATTTTTTTGAAAAGCTGTTATCATACATCAATTTTGTTCACTTAGGCTTCCACAGCTGGCGTCACAATTTTTCAAATTATTCAGGTCTCGCGACATCTGGCTAGGTACCCAGACATGTTGAGACCTGTTGAGCAAGGCGCTGTCTGGTGTGAACAGTGCAGAGCAAATAGCAGAGCATAAAAGACCTTTCTAAGTCTGGACAGAGTGTGTTATAAGCGAACATAATAAATCTATATCAGGATAATTAGCTAGCGATCAGGAAGTTATATATTGAGAAGGGCATAATAATATGTTATTTCTGTAGTTTGCTGGTTAAACTGGACTTAAGAAAAATAAATATATAAATATTTATAGAAGTGAAGGAAAAATTATAAGGATTCTTTGTTCTTCTTTTTCTTTGTCTAAAACATTTCAGTTTTGTACCTAAAACCCTCATGGCTTAAATTAATACAGATGGCTTCTGGCCTGGCTAGCTCAGAGAATATTTGATTTCACACTCCTGAGCTGGCAGGCTTAGAAAAAACATGATTTAACATTTCATTATTTGGTAGAGAAAGGGAGCTTGTATCTCTTAAATGTATTTTGAGAATAATTATCATATATGTATGGATGTTAATGTATGAATGTGGGATCCCAGTGTGCTTGTATATGTATGTTTAAACACAAAACTATTTAGCAAATTTTATATTTTAACCTTGAGTTTGACCTACCTGACCTTTAAACTAGGTTACCATGGAAACTCTCTTAAGTCTGTGACATTCCGAGAGGCCTGCTTGCCTTCTTAGATGCATAGAAGGGGGGCTTTTTAAGCCCAGTATAGGAGAACATTAGTTAGTCTCATTAGTCAGACACAGAAAAAAGCTCAGGCTGTCAATTCTGCAAGCACAGTTAAAGTTACTCAGAGGGCTATATTTGATTCATCCTTTAAGACATAAGAAGAATACTGGTAAAAATATATTCTTTCTTTCTAGAAAAAACAAGTTTTGTAAATTGTTAATAAATTGGCAGCAGTGGTGCTAAGGAATTCCTTTGTTCAAATAAGTCTAACCTTTTTACAGTGATGAGCTAACTGACGTGTTACTGGTCATTGCAAGAGTACATACGCAGGCACCAGCTTCTGCTCTGGGGAGGAGACTTCTCTCTCTCCATATGTACCAGTTAGCCTTGGGAAAGATCGACCAACCACCCTCACACACAGAATGTTTTACGGAGTTGGCAATTTATGTAAAGCATATAATTAATTGGCAATGTAATCTTAATTCTAATTTGAACCTCAAGTTTAATTGAATATAAATTGAATAAATATTATTTTGATTAAATTACATGTCTGTATATGAGTTACTAGCATGAAATACCCTGTATGTTGAGATGCAATGCAAATCCGCACCCTCACTGTACAACTACAACATCCTTTTTGCAAGTAGACGGTTCTATCAGCCTTCATCCAGCAGATGATAGGCCAGATAGAAGGGCAGAAAGTGAGTCATCTCACATACAAGACTAGATTAAATGGTAGGCCTAATAGACATGTGCCTTGGGCCCAAAAACATCAGGGGGGCTCGCTGGTATCGTGCTATGACCAGGGCCAGCAAAGGGCAGGGCAAACAGGGCAGCTGCCCTGGGCCCCACCATCCGGGCTTTTCTTACGCTTGTCAGAGCATCTCCTTCCTTTCCCCTCACCTTCACATCTCCCTCTTTCCCCTCACCTTTGCAGCATTTTCCCGAAACAGTTTTCTCTCTCAGAGGTGTCCTGATGTGGCAGCCATTCTCACTAGTTGTATACGCACAGCTGCCCCAAAGCTTCTCCTCTGACGTGATCCGGCAGATCCAGAAGTTTCATCAGAGGAGAAGGTTCGGGGCAGCCAGATGCAACTAGTAAGAATGGCTTCCCTATCAGGGCCCATCTGAGAAAGAGAACTTGGAAAGTGTCCATGAAGGTAAGAGGAAAGGAGGGAGATGGTGTGATAAGGGGATGAGGTTGAGTGGTGCTTTAGATTTATTGTGTAGAGAAAGAGGGGAAAGATGCTGAATGGAAGTAGGGGGAGTGAGAGAGGGGGGACAGAGGCTGAATGGAAGGGGGGTAAAAGAGGGGAGTAGATGCTTGAAGGAAGGCAATTGAATGGAAGGGGACAACTGAATGGAAGGGGGGGACAGATGTTGAATGGAAGTAGGGGTGAGAGAGGGGGACAAACACTGAATGGAAGGGGGGAGTGAGAGGCAGGACAAATGCTGAATGGAAGGTAGGTGAGAGAGGGGAGTAGATGCTGGAAAAAAGTGGGGGATGAGAGAGGGGGACAGATGCTGAATGGAAGGGAGGGATAGAGAGGGGAGCAGATGCTGGATGGAAGTGGGGAGGAGAGAGAAAAAGGGCATATGCTGGATTGGGGGAAGAGTTAAATACAGGAAGGGGAAAGGTAAAGATGTGGCAAGCTGTAGGTAGACACAGTGAAAGAGGGAAATTGAGGACTGACTAGTAAGAAAGAATTTAGACAGAGGCAGAAAATAAATTGAGAAGCAATACCAGTGAAGAAAAGGAGAAAGGGGGAGGAGAGAGAGATGTCAGAGCATGGGGGGAAGGGGAGGAGACAGATACCAGATCTGAGGGGAGGAAAGGAGGAGAGTGAGATGCTAAAATATGTGGGAGGGAGAGATGGAAGGGAAAGGCAGATAGATGCCACACCATGGGGGGAGCAGAGAGAAGTAGATGGATCCAGATCAAATGGGAGAGAGGGAGATATGGACAGGAAAGGCAGACAGTTTCTGGAAGAGAGCAGATGTCATATGGAAGAGGCTTAGAAAAAGAGCAGATGTCATATGGAAGAAGCAGAGAGAGGGCAGACAGTGGATGGAAGGAAGAGAATGATGAGAAGATGAGGAAAGCAGAAACCAGACAACAAAAGTATTTCTGTTTCTTTTATTTATTCCTTTTTGCTTTAGGATAAAGTATTATTGTAGCTGTGTTGATAAACATTTATAAATTGAAAATGGAAATAAGGTGATCCTTTTTATTGGACTAATTTTAATACATTTTTTTATTAATTCAGAGACCAAAACTCCCTTCCTCAGGTCAGGACAGGGATCCGTAACAACAGTATAGTTTACTGACCTGAAGAAAGAGGTTTTAACCTCTGAAAGCTAATTGAGAAATGTATTAGTCCAATAAAATGGCAGGCACTAAATTTTCTTCCTGCCATGCCCCATGCCTCCTACCCAAATGCAAAATATAAATTGGTGGGCTTCCCAAAGACCTGCCAGCTGAAGATCTCTTCCTCTAGAAGAAAGGGGGGGATTTGTTCAGAGGTGTTTGGGGGTTGCATAGAAGAAAAATTGTATACAGGCACTGGTAATTTTGTTGTTTGTTTTGAATTTTAAAATAAAACAACAAAAAAAACGAATCAAGTGGAAATAAAGAAGTAAATAAAACAGGTAAATACACAGGGGGGGGCACAGGGGACTCCGTGTACTTGTGTGCCTAGGGGCTCTCGAAGAATTAATTCTGCCCTGCTCACATAAGCTTTTTTGAATGACAGCCTCACTCCAGGGGTCTTTTTAGATGATCTTCTATGATACTTCTGAAAAATGAACAGAGAATAAGGCAGCTGAGGCAGGACTTTCTCTAGAGTGAGACAACTAAGGCAAACCTCTTAGCCATCCAGCCCACTAGTATGTTTCTCTTTTTTTTTTTTTTTTAAAGCTAGTAGGCTTGAATCATGCCTGCCTGGTGCAAAGCTGGCGAAATCTCATATCACCTAGATAAGATTTTAGACAGTGCTGGGGAGGAACTTTCTGTCTTGGTACATGTGGATACCAATGATATATGGATAAGCAGTGCGGAGGTTCTAGAAGCCAAATTTAGGCTCTTAGGTGGAAATTCTAAAACCAGCATCTAAACTTAGGTGTCAGCAGAAACTATGCCAATGGCTAAGTTAATTGAAAAATGCCAATAAACATGGCAAAGAATGGCAAGGTTTAAGTGCCTACTGACATCTACATAAAAAGTGCCAAAATCATGACTAAGTAGCCAATTTAGGCCAAGGAATACCAAAGTAGGCATGGCCACAGCCAGAAGTGGCTTTAGGTGGGCTAAAACTGCTACCTAGTTGCGATTCATGCCAAAATAGGCGGCTGAAATGTAGGCCCGGAAAACCCTGGCCTACTTTCAGCCTCCTATCTATGCCACTGCAAGATCCTATAGCCAGCCCACAGCTGCCATAAGCTGACTGCAGCAGGGGGATTTATCCCTGAGCAGTTGAGCCAGCAGGACTTCCTGAAGCCGCGACTTTAGGGAGTGCTGCTGGCTCAGCTGATTGGGGAAGAAGTTCCACTACCGCGATCAGGTGAGCCAGTTTCAGCGGACATTGGATTCCCCCCAAATGGCAGGAGGGATGCCCATGCCATCCTGCCTGACACCCGCAAACACCCCCCCTGAAATCAGCAAGAGGGATGTCCATGCTCTCTTGGCTGAGAATACCCCCTAACACCCTACCCTGACACCCCCATCCTGACACCCCTCCAACACCCAACACCCCATCCTGACACCCCTGACACCCACTCCGACACACCAACCCCCAAACCTTAAATGAAAATCAACACTCCCTTTTGCTGGCAGGCCCATCTCTTCAAAATGGCAGGTCTTCCCCTTCCTAGTGCATCCTGGGATGCACTGGGAGAGGCTAAGGCTCTGATTGGCCCATGTGCCTATGACACCACCCATGGGTATAGGGTTGGGTAGGTTAGGTGTTCTGGATGGGTGTCAGGGGTGTTGGAATGAGGTGTTGGGGATTTGGGTGGGTCAGGGTGGGTATTGGAGGTTCAGGAAGTGTCAGGGTAGGGTGTTGGGGGTTTGGGGGTCCAGGGGGTGTCTGGGTGGTAACCAGGCAAATGATCTGTTTGAAAATTACCCTGCTGGTAGAAACTATATACTGATGGTTCCTCATGTTGTCTGGTTGTCAAGAACTATTCTGCTATGACTAGAGCAGTTCTTTGTCACCCCCACCAGAAGCTTCTTCTCTAGGCAATAATATAGGTTACCTAACGGTTAAGCTGGCCCTGTATTTAGTTTGCACACTTACCGTATTTTCACGCAAATAACGCGCACCCGTATTAAACGCGCACACGGGTATAGCGCGCAGAAATCACGATGATATGTACAAAAACTTTGGTATACCGCGCTCACGGGTATACCGCGCATGCTGCCCGACGCTCCTTTCGCCCGCCCTGACTTTCCGTGCGCTGTCCCGACTCTCCGTTCACCCCCCCTGACTTCCGTGCACTGTCCCCCCTTGAAGGTCTGTCCCCATCCTGAAAGCCTGATGCCCCCCCCGACGTCCGATACATCCCTCCCCCCGAAGGACCGCCGACTCCCCAACAATATCGGGCCAGGAGGGGGCCCAAATCCTCCTGGCCACGGCGACCCCCTAACCCCACCCCGCACTACATTACGGGCAGGAGGGATCCCAGGCCCTCCTGCCCTCGACGCAAACCCCCCTCCCCCCAATGACCGCCCCCCCAAGAACCTCCGACCGCCCCCCCAGCCGACCCGCGACCCCCCTGGCGACCCCCACGACCCCCCCACCCCCCTTCCCCGTACCTTTGGTAGTTGGGCCAGAAGGGAGCCCAAACCCTCCTGGCCACGGCGACCCCCTAACCCCACCCCGCACCACATTACGGGCAGGAGGGATCCCAGGCCCTCCTGCCCTCGACGCAAACCCCCCTCCCCCCCAACGACCGCCCCCCCCAAGAACCTCCGACCGCCCCCCCAGCCGACCCGCGACCCCCCTGGCGACCCCCACGACCCCCCCACCCCCCTTCCCCGTACCTTTGGTAGTTGGCCGGACAGACGGGAGCCAAACCCGCCTGTCCGGCAGGCAGCCAACGAAGGAATGAGGCCGGATTGGCCCATCCATCCTAAAGCTCCGCCTACTGGTGGGGCCTATGGCGCGTGGGCCAATCAGAATAGGCCCTGGAGCCTTAGGTCCCACCTGGGGGCGCGGCCTGAGGCACATGGTCGGGTTGGGCCCATGTGCCTCAGGCCGCGCCCCCAGGTGGGACCTAAGGCTCCAGGGCCTATTCTGATTGGCCCACGCGCCTTAGGCCCCACCAGTAGGCGGAGCTTTAGGATGGATGGGCCAATCCGGTCTCATTCCTTCGTTGGCTGCCTGCCGGACAGGCGGGTTTGGCTCCCGTCTGTCCGGCCAACTACCAAAGGTACGGGGAAGGGGGGTGGGGGGTCGTGGGGGTCGCCAGGGGGATCGCGGGTCGGCTGGGGGGCGGTCGGAGGTTCTTGGGGGGGGCGGTCGTTGGGGGGGGAGGGGGGTTTGCGTCGAGGGCAGGAGGGCCTGGGATCCCTCCTGTCCGTAATGTAGTGCGGGGTGGGGTTAGGGGGTCGCCGTGGCCAGGAGGGTTTGGGCTCCCTTCTGGCCCGATATTGTCGGGAAGTCGGCGGTCCTTCGGGGTGGGGGTGCGAGTGGTCCT
Source organism: Geotrypetes seraphini (assembly GCF_902459505.1). Lineage (NCBI taxonomy): Eukaryota > Metazoa > Chordata > Amphibia > Gymnophiona > Dermophiidae > Geotrypetes > Geotrypetes seraphini. The sequence continues at coordinate 306,352,511 of NC_047086.1, read as the reverse complement.
GCCGGGGGGGGGGATGTATCGGACGTCGGGGAGTCGGCCGGGCAAGAGGGCTTGGGCTCCCTCTTGCTCCGATCGTGGATGCGGGTGCGGGTGGGAGCGCGTGCGAGCGGTCGTTCGGGGTGGGGGTGCGAGCGGTCCTGCTGGGGGGGTGAATCGGGCGTCGGGTGGGGTGGGAACTATGTTTTAAAACTTTTGTATACTGCGCTCACGCATATAACGCGCGAGGGGTATGTGCGGTAGGTAAAAACGCGTATAACGCGCGCGTTATATGCGTGAAAATACGGTACATTCCACTTTTCTGGTATGACAGATCTGATCCCATAGCAAAGGTGCTATAAGAGCAATTTTATAATCTTGTTGCCCACATCTGTGCTCCTTGTGTGCATAAATGTCAAGAATACTTGCACTTATAGAATAGAAACATAGAAATATGAAGGCAGATAAAGGTCAAATGACCCATCTAGTCTGCCCATCTGCAGTAATCATTATTTTATTTTATTTATTTATTTTAAAAATTTATATACCATTTACAACTAAACGGTTAACAAGGTATACATACATAATCTTAAAACATCATAAAATAGACATACAAAAAGAACTTAAAACTCATAGCAAAGCTTTACATAAAAACAAACCTTAAAAGAAATAAACATTAACATTGTGTCATGGATACAAATTAATATCATTACTGTGGATCTCAAATCGTTCATCAAGTTTACCTAAGAAGAGAGTTTGACTTAAAGAAAGCATCAATAAACAACTGGGTTTTAAGTAATTTTCTAAACATACCCCTCTCACAACAATTCCGTTATCTGTCCTACCAAAGGATTCCAAATCTTAACTCCTGCACCGCAGAGAGTTTTTTTTGCTAGTATCGACCAACCTTGGGCTCACGGTCGTCTTCAGCAAGGCTAAGTTCTCAGAGCGCAAAGATTGTTTTGGAAGGTGACAGGTCAAAAGCGCGCAAGACAATCGCGCGCGGACAAAAACACCCAGACAACTCAGCGCTAAGACAATGGCGCTCACAGACAATTGCGCTAAAGACAATTACACGCAACTATATCTCTGCGCAAGACAATTCAGCGCAACCATAACTGAGCGCAAGACAATTTAGCACAAGATAACTGAGCGCAATGACAATTCAGCGCATTCAGTGCGCCGATGTGTTATTTTTTTACCATTTCTGGAATATTTCTGTACAAAATTTGATGACAAATCATTAAAACTTTGTATTGTATTCTGAAGGTGATCGGAAGCCAATGGAGTTTTTGGAGAGTAATTGTCTAAGAACTATTCTCTAACATTGCACCTTATATATATCACATAAATGCAAGAATGTATACATGGGTACAGCATGACTAGGGCTTCCAGCCTTGTATATTACATATGGTATATTGTAATTAAAATTACATGCGACTCTGCTGCATTTAAACACTCACAGTTGCACCAGATCTATGGCTGGTATAACTAAGGGCATATAAATTTTAGATTCACTGAAACCAGGAGTGGCCTAGTGTTTAGAGCTACAGCCTCAGCACTCTAAGCTTGGGGGTCCAAATTCAATGCTGGTCCTTGTGACCCTGGGCAAGTCACTCAATCCTCCATTGTCCCAGGTACGTTAGATAGGGAAAATGCAACAGTACCTGATTGTAAACCACTTAGATAACCTGGATAGGTGGTATATAAATACCTGATTAAAAAAAATAAAATTCTGTAACAGAACATGAATGCTAAGGGGCTCATAATCTAAATACGTCTAAAATCCTGTCTAAATCGGCACTTGGACGATTAATAAGACAAGTTGTCCAAGTGCCGATAACCGAAATGGGTTTTAGACGTATTTTAAAATAGCTTAGGCCTCTTCAGTGCTGCTGTAAGCCCAGAGCTGAAAGGGACATTTTAGGAGGAGTGGTCAGGGTGGGATCTGGGCGGAAGGTGAGCTGGCCTAGACTTAAGCCCTCTTCTATCAAACTGCGATGGCAGTTTTTAGCGCGGGGAGCCGCGCTGAATGGCCCGCTGCTCCCCATGCTCATTGAGTTCCTATGATCGTTGGGAGCAGCATGGGCCATTCAGCACAGTTCCCCGCGCTAAAAACTGCTATCAAAGTTTGATAGAAGAGGGGGTTAGTCGTACTGCAAGTATAACCGAAAGTGCAACGAGGCTGCCTGGACAAAACTTGTACGTTGTGACTTAGGCGATGTAAAAGCAGGTCTAAGTGACCAGAAGGTATCCAAAGTGACCAGATAACTACTGCAGACACAAAGTACAAATCCCCCACACATTCCCCCAGTGATCACTGACCCCCACCCCAGAACACCATAAAAATCAGAATAAAAATAAGGATCAATTAGTGTCTCCTGACAGTTTAAACATTTCTCAATTCTTGGAATCATCGAAGGATATTATAGCCAAAAGAGCAACATTGTTGGTCACTTTTAAAACTGATATAGAAAAACAGGACATTCTTAAATTATATTTTATAAATAAGAATGCCTTGTTTTGTGGTCAACAAATAAACATCTTTCTAGACGTCTCTAAACAAACACAATACAGGAGGAAACAATTCCTACAACTCAAGACTCGAGTCTTGGGTGTAGGAGCTTCTTTTTTCCTTAAATTCCCATGCAAATGTTTGGTGACTTATCAAAGTGTTAGATATGTTTTTGTAGATCCAGCTCATTTAGAGAATTTTCTTCAAGATAAAAACAAAGTAAATATATTACCTGAAACTAATACAGAGATTGAGGTTGAGTGAAATATAGAAGTTCTTTTTTTTGCCTGACTTGAAGATTATTGAATAATTTCTTGTTAAATTTTTTACTTTTTATTTGGTGATGCCAATAGAATAAGCAGCCCTCATATAATGTGGACTTGAATTAGATTTTCTTTTACTTTGATGTATTTTCCTTGATTATTTATTTTCATGGAATTGTTATAAGTTGTAACAAATGAATAAATTTATTTAAAAAAAAATCAGAATAAAAGTGTACATACCTGCCTCCAGAACATCAGCACCTGGCATAGGAAAGCCTAGTAGAGCAGCACAGAGGTGGCTTAAATAGTCTGGGGCTATTGGGGTTGTAGACAGGTGGGTCTAGTAGGTTTTGGGGGTGTTTTGTGGGGCTCACCATGATCTATAAGGGAGTTCTGGTGAGATGTTTATATGGCACCCTTTTTGTAAAGTTCACAGCAGTGCCCTGTAAGGTGTCCCACTACTGTGTTGCCATGTCTGGGTTTCCAGTCCATCACTTTGCTGGCCCCTCCCATGTCCAAAAGGTCTTGTTCTAGGCATTTTTGACTTGGATCAATTTTTGGACGAGAATGGGGTATAAAGATAGATGACTTAGCGGTCTGGGCAATCAAATGGCTGAACGTATAATTAGACAATTTTTTTTTTTTAAAGAAATATTTTGGATGTATTTTTCGGGAATGGATTTAGACTCTGCTGACTTTGGGCGACTAGCAATTTAGGCCCAAAACGGACTTAGACGTATCTTTTGATTATGCCCCTCCACGGCTCCATTATAGACTAGGCTCCTACCACACACCCTCAAGGTGCCTATGCATAAAATGTCTGGTTATAGAATTGCTTCCCATGTGTCTTTACTCATAGGTAATAGTTATGTTACGCAGTCTCAATCCCTATCTCTCTCTCTCTCATTAGCTCAATCTAGCCTTCTATCCCCTTTTCCTTCAGTCCTGGACCTGATGGGCTGCCGCGTGAGCAGACTGCTGGGCATGATGGACCTCAGGTCTGACCCAGCAGAGGCATGGCTTATGTTCTTATGTTCTTTAAGGCTGGCCGGTGGACGGAAGAGGCATCCCTCTGAAGCGGCGCTGCTTGCAGCTGTAAGTGCTCGTTTATCGGGGCGGCGCTCGGTTTACGAGACAAAAGTTTGATAAGTGTTTTGCTCGTCTTGCAAAACACTCGCAAACACTCACAATCCAAGGTTTGACTGTATACAGTATTATTTGATTATGTATGAATTCAGGCATTTATGCATTAATCGTTTTATGGACTAACGGACTTATCTTATAAGTAATTCTATGAGCGACGGGGAGCCAATGAGCTTTCTTTAAGAGTGGTGAGATGTGATCGCATTTGAAATTATTTTTATTGCCGAGGTTTGGACTATTTGAAGGTGCCTTATTTTTTTTTGAGTTCCTCCTTTTAGTAATGAATTGCAATAGCCTAATTTTGATATCACTAATGCGTGAATTAAGATATTCAAAGATTTTGATTCCAAAAATTTTGAAATCAACCGGATCAATTGGAGCTTGTAAAAGCAGAATCTCACTATGTTACTAATATGATAAATATTGCTCCCCAAGCAAAAGTCTTTGGGGACAATGGGATAGAAAACGAATTAAATAAATAAATAAAGAGATAGAGAGATGTTATATTGAGGTGGTAGTGTTGAGAGCTGCATTGTTTGTTTATGTGTCCAAAATATATTAAATTGCTTCTGCTAACATTAATCATTTTGAATGAATTAGATGTCTGCCTATAAAAAAGTTAATGGCCTCCCAAAATTTTTATGAAGAAGGATTTGGAGAAGTCTGATGTTTAGAGATATTTGTTTTTGTTTTAACAAACACCATCACTATTGATTTCTTTTTACACAATTTCAATTTCCAGCATATCAACTGTATTTAAATACAGTACTCCCCTGATATTCGCAGGGGTTCTGTTCCAGGAACCCCCGCGAATCTTGAAAAACCGCGAATACAGTTTTTCGTGGGGGAGACTGGAGAGAGCAGTGGGAGAGGCAAAAGAGAGCAGCCGGAGCACCGGCGAGTGAAGGAAATCACTCGCTGTATGCTCCGACCGCCTCTTCCTGTACTAAAGTCGGGCCTTACCAATCAGGAGCTGCGTGTCAAAACAGCTCCTGATTTGTGAGGCCCGACTTTAATACAGGAAGAGGCGGTCGGAGCATACAGCGAGTGATTTCTTTCATTCGACGACGCTCTGGCTGCTTTCTCCTGCCTCTCCAGCTATCCTCTCCTGGTCGGCAGTTCACAGTCAGAAAATACCACGAATGACTGGGACCGCAAACCGCCAACCATGAATTCGTGGGGGAGCACTGTACTCATATTTATAAATAGTTTGCCCCCTTCCCCCAACACACACACACTTTTACAAAACTGCAATAGCAGTTTTTAGCACAGGCTTGCACGCTGAATGTGCTGCGCTACTCTTGACACTCAGAGGGTTCCTGCGAGTGTCAGGAGCAGCGCAGAGCATTCAGTGCACCGGCCTGTGCTAAAAAACGCTATTTTTAAGTTTTGTAAAGGGTGGAGGGGGCAGTTATTTAGCTTTATTCTTGGTACTCTAGTCATACCCTGTAAAGTATAACCTACCGTATTTTCACTCATATATCGCGCACCCGTGTAAAACGCGCACACGGGTATAGCGCGCGGGAAACTGTAATTTATGTAAAGAAATTTTTATATACTGCGCACACCCGTATACTGCGCATGCCGCCCCGACTCTCCCGTCGCCGCCCAACTCTCCTTTCGCCCGCCCCGACTCTCTTCTGGCCGCCCCGACTCTCCTTTCGCCCGCCCCGACTCTCCTCTGGCCGCCCCGACTCTCCTTTCACCCGCCCCAACTCTCCTTTCGCCCGCCCCGACTCTCCTCTCCCCCTTGAAGTCCTGTCCCCCCTTGAAGTCCTGTCCCCACCCTGAAAGCCTGATACCCCCCCCCGACGTCCGATTCACCCTCCCCACAGGACCGCTCGCACCCCCACCCCGAAGGACCACTCGCACTCGCACCCGCACCCCCACCCCGAAGGACCGCTCGCAACCCCACAGCCTCCCCACCCCCCCATCATGGAGAAGCTGCCTACCGTTGTCCTGCTGCTTCCTCTGCCTGCGGTCCCGCCCCTTCTCTGACGTCAGAGAAAGGGCGGGACCGCCGGAAGAGGAAGCAATGCAGATGCAGGGCTCAGAGAAGGGGCAGGACCGCTGGCAGAGGAAGCAGCAGGACAACGGTAGGCAGCTTCTCCATGATGGGGGGGGTGGGGAGGCTGTGAGGGTGCGAGCGGTCCTTCGGGGTGGGGGTGCGGGTGCGAGTGCGAGCAGTCCTTCGGGGTGGGGGTGCAAGCGGTCTTGCGGGGTGAATTGGACGTCGGGGGGAACTATGTAAAAAAAATGTATACAACGCGCTCACGAATATAACGCACATGGTTATACTCGGTTTGTAAAATCGTGTATAACGCGCGCTTTATATGCGTGAAAATACGGTAAATGTTTCTTGAGACGGAGCTATCATTTTTTCACATTACTTTTGGTTTATTCAGAGCAATTTTGGAAGCTAAAGATGAGAAAATCTGAGAGCCCAAATACAAGAGCAGCTCCATAGGATCTATTCCTGCTATTTAAGAAGTATGTGTGTTCTCATATGCTTTATTTAATATCTGTATATGGTTCTTGATATAATATTGCACAGCTCAATAATCATATTTTATGAAGGCTATTTGCTTAAACCCAACCCTGATTGATCATTTTATTAGCCTAAGATATTTCTTAATCATGCAAGTTCTATTTTTTAAGAGTCTATCATTGCCAGATACATTGTTTTTTCAATAACACTACTTAAACTTGGTTTTTTTGTTCAAGTTCATTGCTTTATTTATGACAAATCCATCAGTAACAACTGGTTCGGTAATACTTGCCTAACATAGGCATCTTTATAAAATGCTCCATCAAACTTTGAGTTTCCTTTCTATTCTTGTTTAAAAAAATTGTTCATGCCATCTAGTTTTAAAATGAAAAGAAAATGAGGTAATATTAGATATAAAAGCAGTTTTATAAATTATAATACAAGGTTTTACAATATACATCAAAGGTTTTTTCCCATTCTAGTTTTTATGGGACAAATGAATAATACATAGAGCACATAATATAATGGTTGATATCCATTATAAGTACAATCTAATAGTGGGCTATTAGAGGATTTCACTCTGGGCCATCAATTTCTGCTTATTATTAACTCAACTGTAAATGCATAAGCTTGAGTTAATTGTTACTAAGGTATAATGCAGTCAATTTTACAAAATGTGTGGTACATTAGGATGATACATATCATATGAAATCACGATGCATACGGAAAATGTAAGATTACATTTACTGTCATAGAAACAACCACCAGGAATGTTCCGAAAGAGATATAAAGGTACAGATTACCAATGTCATATAAAGTTTAATGGTGTGCGGAGTTATCTGAAGAGACACACATACAGTAAAAGGACTTGTTGAATTAGTTCCTGGAGGGCATTATTCACTATCTAGCTTGAAGCATGGCAAGGAGTATGTGTGTGTGTTTGTGTTTTATTACTTTTTCCAAATGCTGTGTTCACTCATATTTCCCTCTATTCCCTTTAATACAAGTGACTGCAGCCTAATTAGAACCAAAGATAGCTATAATATCTTAGTCAGATAATAAAGATTAAATAGAAATGACAGGGAAAAAAATTGGGCCCATTGAAAAGAAAAAAAGAAGGGGAAGAGAGCAATCTATGAGAAAAGACTGAGAAAAACCATAGTAAAAAAACCGAACAAAACAGTATGGCTGCTATTTTGACTTCTACGAGGACTCCTTATCAAGTGTATCCAAATAGGTAAATCTATGTTGTACTGAAACTGTTTTCTACCAAAAAAGGGAGACTCCAAATCCTTCATCCAAATTCATATTTAATATAATTGATGATAAATGAATAAATCAAATGGATCACTTGTAACAGAATTAAGCTGAACTCAGATTCTGTCTATACAGAATGAGTTTGAGGCTCATTTTCAAAGCACTTGGACACACAAAGTATCAAAGAAACCTATCTTATTTAAGTGCTTTGGAAATGAGTTCCTTTGTGTCTGTGGAACTTAATCCTCTCCTAGTGAGAAGAATTGTCAGTGGCTAATAAATGACATACCCACGTACCAACTCCAGTTGATAGCAGTTACAACCATAGGAATGGCAGACAACAGTCACCAGTCAATCATCAGGTGAAAAACCAGTATGGCTTTCTATATTTGAGAGGAATATAAACAGTTATGTGCTACCTCAATATGGAACAAAGTAATGAAAAAATTTTTTTTTTAATGAACTTGCAGATTGGAGGGTGGCCAAGATAATGCCAATTTGTTCTTTATCCATGTCTCTGTAATAAACGTGGGGCTAGATTCACTAAACCTCCCCTTACCTTTCCGATCTGTGGCCGATTTGTGGCCAAGTCTTCCCAGCCGACCGATTCAGTAAGCCTCAACATGCAAATTACCTTGATTGGAGGCACGCCTCACAGCGATTGCACAGATCGCTGTAGAGCGATCCAGACACATACGCAGACCATATTCTTTGCCTGTAGATGGTCGGCGCATGCTGTCCGCACAAGGAAGAGCTGGAAACTTTTTACTACAATCAGAGCTGAAAACTTTACTTTTTTCGTGAGCCTATGATTTTAACCCGTGGGTTTAAAGTGGGGCTGCACTGCGGCATTTTCTAGAAAAGAACAGAATTTGCCATAGTGCAGCTCTGCTTTAAACACATGGGTTAAAACCACTGCGGGGAACAAGAACAAGAAAGTGGGGGCGGCAAGAGCAGGAGAGTCGGGGCAGCAATTGCAGGAGACTCGGGGCAGCAAAAGCAGAAGAGTCAGGGCGGCAAGAGCAGAAGAGTCAGGGTGGCAGAGAGCAGGAGTTGTGCCTCAGCTGATTCGAGAGCAGGAGATGAGCCTCAGCTGATTCGAGAGAAACTGCATCTTAAAAGGGGCAGTAGAGTCAGCAGGGACGTGAGCGACTGGTCCTCAGCAGTCACTTCTTTTTTGATCGGGCAGCCCAGTCGGTGTTCCTGAAATTGTTTTGTGAATCGCGTCCTTCCTACTTTACATGCCACTCCCCCTCATTTGCATGCGCTGATTGGGCGCGGATCAGATCAGGAGTAAGATTAGTGAATCGGGTCGGGGTTGCAAACTGGTTGGGACACAATCGGTGTCCTTAGTGAATCTAGCCCTAAGATCATTCCTCTAATCTGGGAGGTTTTGTTGCATACAGATCTTGCATTTACATAACAGCATGATATTAGTAGTATGGTTATATGGGATTCAGGTTTTTCAAAAGTAATGGCTTTCAAGTTCCTCCTTGTATTGTTTGTGCAATTTCTGTTCCTGGTTTTTTTGCTATGTGAGGTGATCATTTCTGTATTGTGTAGCATCCTATCAGCACTGTTTATCAGTTGTCTATGTCGTGCATTTTCCCATATAATTGGCTATAGTTTTCTGAAATCAGATATAATAACTGGAATCCTGTTCTTAACATCAGAGTTTGATCGTAGACCCAATAAGCTTTTCATGGCCACCAGTCAAATGCATACTAATAGCACAAACTTCATTGTAGTTGATTTAGTGCGTAACCCAGAATGAAAAGCCCAGAACATCTAGATAGGTTATTTCCAGAAAAAAAAAAAGACATTTTGTGGTTTCAAAAATGATAATTTTCCAAAACTAACTTTTGGACATCTTGCAGGAAACATCCAAAGTTGAACTTAGACATCATATTGAGAATGGCCCTCCACGTGTGTGCAAGAGTGTAAATTCCAAAATTTTCTCTAAGTGCTATTCTGTAACTACATGCATAGATTCAATAGCATGTAGTTTACAGGTGAGCATACACATAGTAGTCATCTGGGTAGAACATACTTATAAAGTTCAACATGTTATATGTGTATCTCTGGAACATAGGTGCATATATTTGTACTAGCTCTATGGCTTACCTTAGTGCTCATGTCTAATCGCTTACACACACACACACATATATATATATATATATATACATGTGTGTGTGTGTGTATGTAGGTGCTTAGACACACATACATATGAAACACATGGTGGAGTCACATTATTATGACCACTGTTGCCCTGTATCGGTAGCATGGAATATTGCTACTCCTTGGGTTTTGGCCAGGTACTAGTGACCTGGATTGGCCACTGTGAGAACAGGCTACTGGGCTTGATGGACCATTGGTCTGACCCAGTAAGGCTATTCTTATGTTTTTTTATTTTCTTATGTTCACATGCTAATATCCAGAATAACTTCCTTTAGCAGCACAGATGGTAGCCAGACACCGTGGGAGTGACTCGATAAGATGCTAGGTGGTTGCTAGAGGTATCTGGAGCTACGCAGACTGCAATACATCTGATAGTTTTTGACGGGTGCATGGTGGTGGTTCCAGTCATCGAACTTGTCAATCGAGCTGGTCCCAAATGTGCTCGGTAGGGTTAAGGTCTGTGGAATTCAAAGGCCATGGAAGAAGCTGAAAGTCTTCGTCATGCTCTGCGAACCACTCACAAACAATTCTGGTGGTATGACATATCGCATCGTCCTGTTGAAAGATCCCATCATCCACAGGGAAGACCATCAACATGTATGGGTATACTTGATCGGCAGGGATGGAGAGATAAAGTCCCAGTGAGTCAGCAAGATCCCTAACAGCAGTTCTATAGGAGGACATAGAAATTTGAGACACTATGATACAAATTCTGCTGGAATATACCTTTTTTCACCTTTTTTTTAAAAAAAATTGAAATATTCTCAATAAATCTAGCTAGCCATTTATATGCTTTAATCTCCAACTGCAGATAAAGCCTTAAAGCTGCTTTCTGTTCTAACTGGCTATGTAAAATAAGTCTTGCCTGCAGTAGGAAAGACAAGGGTTAGGCAGAAGTGTTTATCCCCTCTAATGACAGAGCTAAGCAGGAAAAGAAGAGAAAGAAAAAGGAGGGAAGGCTTTTTTTTTTAGGTTAGGGGGGATAGGTTAGAAGACAGAGGAGTTACCACACTACAGACAAATAACCATGTAATTTTAAATCCCAATACAGTATAATCTTGTTATAACGGACTTCAAGGGACTTGGAAAAATGGTCCGTTATATCCAGAGTTGCTTTTTTTTTTAACTTTATTTAGGTCAACTTGAAACAACATTCAATCAATGAACAACAGTCACTGCACAACCATATCAAGAACAAAACTCAGCAAAACATTGGTATGGCACGAAATGATTGCAAAAACCAGAACACTAAAAGATGTTCTATAGCATTATGTCGTATTGTACTGGAAAGAAAAATACTGTCATTTTCTTCTGGGCATGCATTTTGATACTATATCACCGGCATGCCACGCGCCTTATAGGCTGAGCCTGCATGTCCGTTATTGCCGAAGAAAACTACAGCTAAAAGCGGCTCTGGGAACCAAAATGGTTGGCCGTTACTTCCGAAAGTCCGTTTTATGCGACTCCATTATATGCGATGATTTTCTGTATGTTTATAATGGTGCACGGCTGAGACCAGCGGACCTTGTTCGCTATAGGTGAGTCCGTTATAACGAGATTATACTGTAATTAAATAATTAAAGCCTGTGCTCAGGACTAGAGAAACACAGCCAACAATTTAAAATCTCAAACTTAAATAAATATACTATATATTAAAGTCTGTGCTCAAGCCTAGAGAAACAGTCAACAGTTTTAAAACTCCAAATTAAATAAATAGCAAGGTTTGTGCTCAAGTCCAGAGAAACAGCAGTTTTAAATCCTAATAATTTAAATATTTAAGTCAATGTTCAATTCTAGAGTAAAAATATTTCAGGTAGCAAAATCTATTTCCAGTCATTTGAGATATTTAAGAAGTCTTCCATTCTAGTTTTTATGGGACAAATGAATTGTACATAAAGCACTTAATATAATGGTTGATATCCATTACAAGTACAATCTAAAAGTGGGCTACGAGAGGATTTCACTCTGGTTCATCAATTTCTGCTTATTATTAACTCCACTGAAAATGCACAAGCCTAAGTTAACTGTTGCTAAGGTATAATCAGGGAAGGATTAATTCGTCGAGGGCCCCTAGGCACACAAGTACACTGGGCTCCCTGCCCAGCCCCACCCCACCATGCGCCCAGGCGGAAACAGGAAGCTGCATCAGAGGGAAGCTTTAGGCAAGCAGCACCGCTTGCACAATTACAGTTCCCATTGCTTTTCTTACCCGCGTTGCTTGCTTGTCTTACTTTCCGTCGATGGGGGGGGAGCCGCGTTGCCGATCGATGCTGGAGGGGCCCATTGTCGTTTGGCAAAAACTCCTTCATCGGGCCCCCCTGACCATTTTGGGCCCTAGGCACGTGCCTACTGGGCCTATTGGTTAATCCTGTCCTGGGTATAATGCAGTCAATTTTACTAAATGTGTGGTGCATGGAAGAGGATAAGCAGCTTAAAATCTGTTTTACTCTTTTGGGGTCTGCCAGGTATTTGTGACTTCAATTGGCCATTGTTGGAAACAGGATACTGAGCTTCATGGACCTTTGGTTTGTCCAAGTTTAGCAACACTTATGTTCTTATGTACCCCGTATTACCAGAACATTTATGAGGGAATTTTGGCCATACAAGCCATATAGTTCCACTAAAAATATATAGAACATTTCAGGCTAAAGGCCTGAAATATTTGTTTCAAGCTATGGATGAGACTAGCAAACCATTTTCTGTATTAAACTCATTGCCACCATCCAGTGGCAAGGCCTTCAAGGGATTTAGTGAATCCCCATCACTGCCATGACATGGTCTGTATTTTTCTTTTTTGCAAAGCTTGCAGCAGCATCTCCTTTTCTCTCTCTCCCCCTACCCTTACCCAGCATAGAACAGGGGAAAATACATCTCTTTTTATTTTTCTGGTGTGCTATATGCAAGACTGGCTTCTTGATATTTCAGTTGAATTCCCAGGCCAGGAAATGTATACTATTGAATTGGAAACTTTCTATAGTTAATACCATTCCTCAATGGAATCCCCATTATATTCCTATGGGCTGCATGGCCAGCTTGCCAGAAAGCAATTTCTGGAATCCAACAGTATATTTGAGTATTCTTCGGCGCTGTCATCTGTGCCAATGCAACTGGAAGCTATGGTGCTGCCTGCTGTAAAGCTCTTGGACTTATTCGGTTTCATTACATGGTATATAATTCGTTGCTACAGCGACCATTTGAGAAAGCAGTGGCTTTCAAGTAGTTTCTAAAATGGATAGTTTTACAGTATCTTTCAAAGTCTTTCTTAGGTATACTATGTTTATTTAGGGGTCCTTTTACTAAGGCGTGGTAGCCGATTGAGCATGTTCTAAATGCTAACACTTCCATTACATTCTATGGACGCATTAGCATTTAGCATATGCTAATATTTAGCGTGCATTAAATCGGCCAGCGCACCTTAGGGCTCCTTTTACAACGGTGCATTAGGGCTTTAACGCGCTGAATTGCCGCACGTGCTAGATCTTAACGCCAGCATTGAGCTGGAATTAGTTCTAGAAGAGTAGCATGGGTTTAGCACGCGCTAAAATCCTGCGTGCGCTAAAAATGCTAGCATACCTTAGTAAAAGAGAGGGATTAATATTTTATGTGCATATGGTTGTAATCCGCTTAGTTTTTAGGCGGACTATAAGGCCCTGATTCTGTATAGGACGCCTGGGAGAGGTGTCCTATTCAGAATCGGGCCTACACTAAACCCCGATTCGGTAACCGGCGTCCATGTTACAGACGCTGGTTAGAGAATCGGGTTAGATTAGACACGGCCCACTACACTTATCGCGGCAAGGGATCTCTCTGCCGCTATAAGTATAGCGGGCCGCGGCCCCCTGTCCGATTGCAGGCAGGAGGGTGCCCAAAACCTCATGCCGAAAGATGCTCCCCCCCGACACTACCGATCTCTCCCCCACCCCGACACTACCGATCTGGCAGGAGGGTGCCCAAACCCTCCTGCCAGAAAATGCCCCCCCCTGACAATATCGATCTCTGGCAGGAGGATGCCAATTCCTTCCTGCCCGAAGACGCACCCCATACGCACCCTCCCCCCCTGCGCTAACAGCCCCCAAACCTCCACCCCACCAAACTAACCTTTTCTTTTGGCCAGACGGGTTTTGCCCGTCCAGCCGGCAGGCCCGCCTCGTCGAAATGAGGCGGGCCCGCCCCTTCCCGGCCCATCCCGCCGAAGCCTAAGACCTGATTGGCCCAGGCTCTAGAAGCCTGGACCAATCAGGCCTTAGACTTAGTGGGGATGGGCGGACCCGCTATGCCTAAGGCCTGATTGGTCCAGGCTTCTAGAGCCTGGGCCAATCAGGCCTTACGCTTCGGCGGGATGGGCCGGGAAGGGGCGGGCCCGCCTCATTTCGACAAGGCGGGCCTGCCGGCTGGACAGGCAAAACCCATCTGGCCAAAAGAAAAGGTTAGTTTGGTGGGGTGGAGGTTTGGGGGCTGTTAGCGCAGGGGGGGGGAGGGTGCGTAGGGGGTGCGTCTTCAGGCAGGAGGGATTGGGCATCCTCCTGCCAGCGATCAATATTGTCGGGGGGGGGCATCTTCTGGCAGGAGGGTTTGGGCACCCTCCTGCCAGCGATCGGTAGTGTCGGGGGGGCATCTTCTGGCAGGAGGGTTTGGGCACCCTCCTGCCAGCGATCGGACAGGCGGCCGCGGCCCGTTATACTTATAGCGGCAGAGAGATCCCTTGCCGCAATAAGTATAGCGGCCGCGTCTACTTACAATGTAGACCAGCATTTTGTTGGCCTACATTGTAAGCATCTCTTCCTCTACTAGGGAGATGCGTAGGGCCACCTAGGTTCGCCTAAGGCCCGCCTAAGGCCCTTAGGCGAGCTTAGGCGTCTTGCGGGCCTCCCTAGGCTCCTGGAGGCGCCTTCAATATAGGCGGCCTGCCTGGGGAGCATTTTTTTAAAAAACGTGCATCCCGATTGGCTGATTAGACAGCTGTAGGACGCCTACAGCTGCCTAAAATCGGGACGTACTTTGTAGAATCAGGACCTAAGTCTCTCAAATAAATAAATACATTTAGCACACCGTAATCATTCGCACATGCTAAATCCATTAGCGTACCTTAATAAAAGGATCTCTATAAGAGCAAAAGCAAGAGAAGATAGAAGTCATTATTCAGATAGCCAGGGCATGAATACAGGAAGCTCCAAGAAGAGGAGGCTTGGTTCAATGAGCAACAACTTTCAGCAGGCAAAGAAACTGGTCTGACTGGGTTGGCTAAATGGTCCTTATCTGTAGACATCTACTAAATTACTATTATGAGCCAGGATGTTGGAATGAATTCTACTTAACCTGAGTAAGTATTAAACTTCTAGTAGTCTTGAATATGCTGTAGATGAATATCTGTTACTTAAACATGCTTATAAATGCTTTGAGTAGCTATTAATAGAATTGTTATGATGTCATTTTTTCCTGTTAATATTTTTCATGTACCCTGATGCTTCCTTGGATCCTACTGATAACAAGGTTGGTTTTTATGTAACTTGAGGTTCCTTTTACAAAGCTGCCATAGCATTTTTAGCGCATGCAGAATTTTTAGCATGCGCTAAACCCGCGCAAGCCCAATGCTGGCGTTAGCGTCTAGCGCGCGGGGCAATTTCAGCTTTGTAAAAGGAGCTCTTGATGTTGAACGAGAGCAACAGTGCCAAGGTAATAGGCATTTGGAGATGCAGATCTCCCATAAGAGCCACAGAAGACGCATGTTGCTTCTGAGCAGCAATGCCAAATAAAGGGTTAATCAGGCTCAATATAAGTGAGGATTTTTTAATTTTTTTCTTTGTAGTTCCTTTCATATCTTGTCATTGTTCAAAACCACTCAAATGATAAAATATTTGTAGGAAGAGTTGGATATATTTGTTAGCTATACAATGCAATATAGCTCCCTGGAAAGCTTGTAGTTTAGTACAGTTTCTTACAAATCAGAACCATTGTGTCATAAAGGTTGGAGATTTCTCTAAAAGTTGGAACTCTTTTTGTGGAGTTCCACAGAGGTCTTCTATTTCTCCTATAATTTTAATATCTTTATGAGTTCTGTGCAGTTATTGGTTCTGTCGGATGAAGATCTTTTACTCTCTTTTGTGGCTGACATTTTTTTAATTAATTCTAGTGGATAGGGGTATTGGAAATGTCAATATTAAGATCAGGGATTATATTGGGAAAGATGGGTGTTCAGTAAACTAAAACTAAATGCAAATAAGAAAAGTTTTATGGTTTAATAATCAGTTATATTTGGTCTCTACATCGATTACATTGGAATCCTGAGCTTCTCTTAAAGCTGGAAAAACAACCAAGTATAACACTGGAATTCGCACCTCGCTCAGATTGTTCAGATAAAATACATCAACTCATATATAGTGGCAAAAAACAAACCTTAATAAAACAACTTATAACATTTTCCAATACAGTGTAGCTTATTCTCAAAATTCTGGAGCTACTTGGTGTCGAATTAGCTCCTCTTCCCAAATTCTTCCCCATTCCCCACTTCCCTTTCAGCAAGACTCACGGTGCCGCAGAGTCCAGCCGCCACCCATGGCGGTATTGCACATGAGCAATTAACAAAATTTAGTCATCAAAACTGTTGCATAGCCACACTGATGCAAAATTGGTTCCCCAACATAGAATTTTTTCTGCAAACAAAACTGCGACCAACCCTACCCACCACCCCACCCCCCAAAAACAAAAACCCTCCAAAGAGAGGACCCCAAAAAGAGGGAAGGGTGGGACAATTTTTCCCACCAACCCTAACCTTCCCACACTCCCTCCAAACCCTTAATGCTCCACTGCCTGCCAAATTCTCCTCACAAAAATCCTTCAATCCAGAGCCCTTTTCCCAGCCAATCTTCACTCTCTCTCACCTACACCTATCCCTAAACCTCTTACTTCCACACCCCTCCCCTTACCTAATGCCTAACAATCCACTACCCATTCTCCTACTTTCCTGCTAATATTAATTAACCCTTCCCCCCCCCAACACAATCTTCACTGGCTCATCCAGCCTTATAAGCCCGCAGATTAATCTGTAAGCCACTTTAGGGGTCCTTGACATACAACGACATACAAGGATCAAATCACAAATTTATGGAAGAAAACCATGTATGTAATGAGACAGTTGAGATTGGAGAAATCTTATTTTTTTGAACATCATTTTGCATCGGTGGCTCAGATGTTGATATTATCACAATTCAATTCTTGTAATTCTTTGTATTTGAACTTTAACCTCAATAATGGTAAAAAAAAAAAAAAAAAAATAGCAGCTGATTCAAAATACTGCAGTGAGATTGATATGTGGTCTGAAGAGATATGATAGTGTTTCTATATTTTATAAGAAACTTCATTGGTTGCCTTTAAACTTAGAGATGTTTAAAACTGCTTGTCTGATTCATCATATTATACAGGCACAGGCTTCCGATCATCTCACTTTGTTCTTTTCACGTTTGCATTATTCATCTAATAGACTGAGTAATACATTTTTATTGCAGTTTCCCCCTTATCGAGGTATACATTTTAAACATTAATTTAATTCTTCTTTTACATATACATCTACTGTTATTTGGAATGATTTACCTATACAAATAAGGACAGAAGTTAGTTATTGGAAATTTCATAGAATGTTGAAAACATTTTTATATGATAGATTGTAACATACTCACACACCCTTTTACTAAACTGCGGAAGCGGTTTTTAGTGCAGGCTGGCGCGCTGAATGCTTTGTGCTGCGCCCAACGCTTATATGAACTCTATGTTAGGAGCAGCATAGAGCATTCAGCGTACTGGCCTGCGCTAAAAAAAGGCTTTTGCAGTTTTGTAAAAGGGGGGAAGTTAGTATTTTTAGTTAAAGAATTATAAGGAAATCTTTTTTTCCAAGGAATTGTATTTTCTCATAGAATTATTATGGCTTCTTTTTTTTTTTTTTTTTTTTTTTAGCAAATAAACAATACACAAGTATCCACTTGCTACAGAAATTTGGATAAATAATATAACATAACTAGTCTTATAGCCCGTTACATTAACGGGAGCTAGAATATATGTGTGTCTGTCTGTCTATTTCTTTCTCTCTTTCTCTCCTTCTTCTCCTCTCCTTCTGTATTCTGTCTTTCTTTCTCCTCGGCTGTCCACCCATTCTCCCTTCCTTTTACCTTCCCTGTGTCCACCACCACTCCTTCACTGCTCCCCTTATCCAGCAGCAGCCCTTCTCCCTTTTTTAAATCTCTCCCCTGTCCAGCAGCACCTCTTTCCTGCTCCCCCGTCCAGCAGTAGGCCTCCCTTCCTTTTTCTTCCCCCCTAGCACCTCTTTCCTGCTCCCTCATCCAGCAGTAGGCCTCCCTTCCTTTTTCTTCCCCCCTAGCACCTCTTTCCTGCTCCCCCGTCCAGCAGTAGGCCTCCCTTCCCCTGTCCAGCAGCACCCCTTACCTCGCGTCTGCCCTCTGCCGACAGCCGCCTCAAGCCGCCATGGCCTGCAGCCGCCAACAGCCTCCGTGCCACCCGAAGCCGACATCCACCTTGGGAGAGAGAGATGCGTGGAAGTGCTTATGCGCACTCCTACCTGCAGGGACCTACAGCGCACATAAAACAGGAGCACGCAGGTAACAGTGCGCATGCGCGGCTTAGGCTTTTATTATATTAGATATAACATCGTACTTATAAACTGCATAACCATAAGTTCAATGCGGTTAACAAAAGATTAAATGATCAAATGATCAAATTAGGAAAACATTTCTTTCAAAGGTAAATAAGCTTCCTCTTTAAAGATGCTTATGAATGCTAAATGATCTCTGGGTCCACCCTTGCCAATTTCTGTTTTGATCCCATTCAACTTTTAATATGATTTCTCTCACTGCCCTCTTGTTTTTAACCGTAATTGTACTCTTTTCTTTTAAATTGTATTTCTCCCGCTTTCCTCTTGTTTTCATGTATGTTACGTCTTATCATTAACAAGTATGTTAATTGTTCCCCATTTTAATTTTTAATTGTTAGTTAAACGCGTGGGGGCAAAATAAAAAAAAACGTCTAAGTCCCCTTTTGGCCTAAGTCCCTAAGGGGATAATAATAAAATAAAAAAAACATCTAAAAAGTGTCCTAAATGGCTACTTGGACGATCAAAAAGCCTGATCGTTCAAGTACCCATAACCAAAGCTGGTTTTTAGACGTATCTAAAACCAACTTAGGCCTTTCCCCTGCCTCTAAACGCACAGAGAGAAAAGAGGTGTGTTTAGAGGAGGGGAAAGGGCGGGCAGTGGGCGGGAGGGGGCCGACCTACACCTAGCCGTACAATAGGTATAACCAAAACAGTTAAAGGTTGCCTAGTCGGCACTTAGACCTTTTTCACTTAGACGAAATAAAACCAGGTCTAAGTGCCGAAAAACGGGCCGCTGAGCTGATGGCTGTTGGCGCCATCAGTTCAGCGGCCCGGCAACCTAACCATCGCGGCAGGAGAGATGCCTCATCTCCCCTACCGCGATGCCATCACTCTTCTACCCGAACTGCCGCGACCCGCGGCAGTTCGGGTAGAGGAGTGATGGCATCGCGGTAGGGGAGATGAGGCATCTCTCCTGCCACGATGAATCACTCCCATCCCCAAACACAACATCGGGGCAAGAGGGAGCCCAAGCCCTCTTGCCCTGCGGCAGCCGTGACCCCCCCCCCGACACGTTCAGGGCAAGAGGGAGCCCAAGCCCTCTTGCCCTGCGGCATCCGGGACCCCCCCCCCTCCGATAACATCGGGGCAAGAGGGAGCCCAAGCCCTCTTGCTCCAGGCGCCCGCAGCACCCCCGAGTCATTCGGGCCAGGAGGGAGCCCAAGCCCTCCTGGCCCAGGCGACCCCCCCTACCCCCACCCCCACTACAGTACGGGCAGGAGGGATCCCAGGCCCTCCTGCCATCGATGCACCCCCCTCCCCCCAATGTCCGGCCCCCCAAGACCCCTCGATCGGCCCCCCAGCTGACCCGCGACCCCCCCGGCCGACCCCATGACCCCCCACCCCACCCCCCTTCCCCGTACCTATTTTAGGTTGGCCGGACAGACGGGTGCCAAACCCGTCCATCCGGCATGCAGCTCAACGAAGAATGGGGCTGGATTGGCCCAGGGGCGCCAAAGCCCCGCCTCCTGGTGGGGCCTAAGGCACCTGGGCCAATCAGAATAGGCCCAGGAGTCTTAGGCCCCTCCTGTGGGCTTGGGCTCCCTCTTGCCCCGATGTTATCGGGGGGGGGGTCACGGCTGCCGCAGGGCAAGAGGGCTTGGGCTTCCTCTTGCCCCGATGTTGTGTTTGGGGGGGAGTGATTCATCGCGGCAGTTCGGGTAGAAGTGATGGCATTGTGGTAGGGGAGATGAGGCATCTCTCCTGCCGCGATGGTTAGGTTGCCGGGCCGCTGAACTGATGGCGCCAGCAGCCATCAGCTCAGCGGCCTGTTTTTTGGCACTTAGACCTGGTTTTCTTTTGTCTAAGTGAAAAAGGTCTAAGTGCCGACTAAACTGTATTGGTTATACTTGTTGTACGGCTAGGTGTAGGTCGGCCCACCTCCCGCCCATTGCCTGCCCTTTCCCCTCCTCTAAACACGCCTCTTTTCTCTCTGTGCGTTTAGAGGCAGGGGAAAGGCCTAAGTTGGTTTTAGATACGTCTAAAAACCAGCTTTGGTTATGGGTACTTGGACGATCAGGCTTTTTGATCGTCCAAGTAGCCACTTAGGACACTTTTTAGACGTTTTTGTTTTTTTATTATGAACTCCTTAGAATTTATGATTAACGTTTCATTAAATTTTAATAAACTTGAAACTTGATTAGCCCACCAATAAAAAGGTTAGTTTTACCAAACATAGAGTTCAATCAAAGAGAAAAAAATAATTACAATATAGCCCTAACACTAATATAGCAAAATATCCTTAGCCGCTTCAATTTAATCTTTGATAATCTTCTTTGATCTATAAAGGCTTTTAATTGCTCTGCATCCAAAAATATATACAGTAAAACCTTTGTTGGCGAGCATAATTTGTTCCGAAAACATGCTTGTAATCCAAAACGCATTTCCACATTAGAAATAATGGAAACTCCACAACCCAAAAATCTTAATACAAAATACTGTATGTACTCGTATTGCAAAACCTTACTTGTTTAGAACAATCACTACACTCCTGCAGCGTCAGAGAGAGAACCATCGGCTCAGTTGTGATGTGTGTATACTGTATGTACTTTTATTGCAAGACATTGCTTGTATATCAAGTTAAAATTTAATCAAATGTTTTGCTTGTCTTGCAAAACACTTGCAAACCAAGTTACTTGAAATCCAAGGTTTTACTGTATTTTAAACCTCCCAGTTTTACCAAACATTTGCCTGGATAACACAATTGAAATGAAGCTCCAAGGACAACTATCTCTTGTTTGTAAGAAAGAAAAGCCCTTCTTCGGTCTTATGTTATCTTGGTTATGTCAAGATAAATCCAGACTCTTTGACCATAAAAAGAAACCTTTAGATTGCAGAAATATAATCTCAACACATTATTCAGATCTTGCTCAAAAACAAAGAAGGCTATCAAAGTAGATATATATGTAGTAGCTGTTACAGAATCTTCTAAAATTGCTGAAATGTTATTTTTAAGTCCAATTTCTGATGTTCAGCAGGTGGTACCATATTTATCTCTCCTTATATATTCTTCTTAGATACATTCAAATAATATATTTATGTTCAAATCTGTTTTTATTATGAATAAAAGATATAATACAAACAACATAGGGTAGAACAAACAGAAACAAAACAAGCAGGTCCAGCATAATATAACCCTTTGAGCAAGGGACATCGACGCCTCTTTGAAAGTTCACGATTTTAAAAATAATAAAATATGCAAAATGACACCAGCGCAAGGGTTTAAAAATTAAATTTTATTGAATTATTGTTTCTATTTTTCCATTATGATATCAGAAGAATCAAGCATAATTGCTTAACAGTTGCGCTAATGGGAGATCGTTATAGTTGCCAAATGCTGGCCTTCTGATAACGAACTCATCTTAATATCTCCGGTCATTCTATTAAATACTATTGGCTTATTGTGACATCATCAGGTTGACAACCAATAAAATAACATGGGTGGTCTTAAAAGTTAGACAAAGACAAAAGTTTCAGAAAGGTACATTTGTTTGCTTATAGTCGTTTCTGAATATAAATCATAATTTTCACAAAAATATATTAAGAAAAATTATTTGGTAAAAGATGCTGAAAAGTTCTCAGCCTTAGAGGAAAAAAAGCTGACAGGCTATGGATTTGCACATAGAAACCCTAGCCTGGAGGAGGAGGGGCTGGTCCCCCTCTCCTCCTAAGCTGACAGGTTCAAATTACATAGCCATTACACAGAAGCCTTAGTCTGGAGGAGGAGGAGGGGTTGGCTCCCCCTCTGAGCTTCCTATGTTAGAGCAGGAGTCCCTGATTTAATTACTTCCAGATGTTGCTTTAGGATTTCTTTAGGTTGCAAAGATATATATATGTTTTTCAAAACTCATTCCTTTGTTCAACACACAGCCACACAATCACATACTTCAGTCATATTTGCTTAATTCATACTTTGCTTAGCCAAGCTTCCATTCATAAATAATTTTCATTCAAAACTATATTTTTCCTGTTATATCTTAGTTTGGGACATGTTATGTTCCTAACCAGTCTAAGCAAGCACATGTGGTATTAATTAACACCACGATGCTGAGAGCAAAGACAGAGAACCCAAAATGGATTCCAAAAGACAGAAAATATAGCAAAGACAGAGAACCAAGATGGATTCCATGTAACCCCCATGATTTCCTCCATGATCTAGCCTAGCATCAAAGTGCATAAAAAGAACACCATTCTTTCCCTTATTTTAATCTGTGGTGTGTTTTTCTGGCTTTAGTTACATATTTAGATTTTTATTCACCAGTTTTTCGTACGCTTCTATTTGGGCGTGGCCCTAACTGACACATATGTTTGTATCTAACTAGAATTACCCAGAATCATACGAAAAACAGGCGCTTTTGTAGAAAAACTCCACAAAAATACTGCACTTATCATGTTCTGACATCCATTCCATTACCGTCCCATAAACATCACCCCCTGCTGGCCACGAGCCACTACTCCCCACCTCCCAAATCCAAAGCAACCCCCCCCATGACAGCAGAAGTGATGGCTACCTGTAGGTGACAAAAACGCCAGAGGCCCGAACTCTTGTGGCCCCTGGGTGACCAAAAAAGTGGCTTACAGGAAAGGGGAGAAGAAACCTCCCCCCCCCAAAAAAAAACCAACCAAAAACTGTGTCTGGTCCCAAACTAGAGCTCAATAACCAGCAGACCACCTATGAAATAATATTCAAAATGAGGCTACGCCCTCTCGGGGACAAAGAAGCTAGATAAACTCCCCAAATGAGTAAAACACAACTCCGCCGGTGCGGGCGGCCCATCGCCTCACAGGCCTCCCACAAGGCCAGGTTGTGCACCAGAGATCTCCAGCCCCAAAAGGAGGACAGCTCAAACACCATCTAGGTGTGTAATATACACTTACGAGCAAAGAGACACACCTTACAACACCAGGCTTTCAATTTTTTTTTTTTTTTTTTTTCAAATCTCATCAATACCACCTCTCCCGACATGCTTCCCCCAACCCTGAAGAAAGTTTCTTTTGAAACATGCATGTCGGAAGAGGTGGTATTGATGAGATTTGAAAAAAAACAAACAAACCCCAATATTGAAATCTAAGTGGTTTAAATTGAATTTTATATCAATAGTTGCACAAAAAAACTTCACAGAAATACTGAAAAATATAAAAAGTTTGAATTATGAAGAAATTAATTTATAAAGGTTTTCAATAAAAGTTGGACTGACAAAGACTTTAGCAATTGGAAGGACATATTGCCCAGCTGCATTCTGAAGGTCTATACAAACATTTCTTACACATGTAGCTGCCATATGTTAAGCAGTGTACATGACGTTCTATGAAAATGTAAGATTGCAGAATGTAAATTAGTATTTTCTATTGGAAGAAGAATATACTTTGACATTGTGCCATATAGGTTCTGAAGTATAGTAACATAGTAACATAGTAGATGGCGGCAGATAAAGACCCGAATGGTCCATCCAGTCTGCCCAACCTGATTCAATTTAAATTTTTTTATTTTATTTTTTTTTAATTTTTCTTCTTAGCTATTTCTGGGCAAGAATCCAAAGCTTTACCCTGTACTGTGCTTGGGTTCCAACTGCCAAAATCTCTGTTAAGACTTACTCCAGCCCATCTACACCCTCCCAGCCATTGAAGCCCTCCCCTGCCCATCCTCCACCAAACGGCCATACACAGATACAGACCATGCAAGTCTGCCCAGTAACTGGCCTAGTTCAATATTTAATATTATTTTCTGATTCTAAATCTTCTGTGTTCATCCCACGCTTCTTTGAACTCAGTCACAGTTTTACTCTCCACCACCTCTCTCGGGAGCGCATTCCAAGCATCCACTACCCTCTCCGTAAAGTAGAATTTCCTAACATTGCCCCTGAATCTACCACCCCTCAACCTCAAATTATGTCCTCTGGTTTTACCATTTTCCTTTCTCTGGAAAAGATTTTGTTCTACGTTAATACCCTTCAAGTATTTGAATGACTGAATCATATCTCCCCTGTCTCTCCTTTCCTCTAGGGTATACATATTCAGGGCTTCCAGTCTCTCCTCATACATCTTCTGGCACAAGCCTACTATCATTTTCGTCGCCCTCCTCTGGACCGCCTCAAGTCTTCTTACGTCTTTCGCCAGATACGGTCTCCAAAACTGAACACAATACTCCAAGTGGGGCCTCACCAATGACCTGTACAGGGGCATCAACACCTTCTTCCTTCTACTGACTACGCCCCTCTTTATACAGCCCAGCATCCTTCTGGCAGCAGCAAAGTAGAGCAGTGTTTTTCAACCTTTTTACACCCGTGGACCGTCAGAAATAAAAGAATTATTTTGTGGACCGGCAAACTACTAAGACTGAAATTTAAAAAACACATTTCCGCCCCGTCTCCGCAAGCTCGGTCCCCACAAACCATCTGATCCCATCCGCACAAGCCTCAATTTTGATTTTATATTGAACATATTTTATTAAAGTATAAAAAGAAACAATATTCTGAACAATTGTCATTTTATAAATATACAGAGCAAGGACCAACAAAACCACTGTCTCCCCTCCCCTTCACATATATCCCCTCTACTATCAAGAAAACTGAAAAAGTCAAGTTATTACAGAATGCTACACAGAAATATCATGCTAACAGAATACTGCAGTCACACATGACAGGAATAGTGTTAGGGGAGTGCCCCCTGATCATAGAGAGCCCTAAGCCAGCTGGAAGCTAAAGAAGCACTGCCTGGGCTTTGCAGTCCCCATTATGTCTCTAGCAGGATATATATTTCAAATCTGATATATTCTAATGACAAAATAGAAATAAAATTATTTTTTTCTACCTTTTGTGGTCTCTGCTTTCATCTTCTTTTCACTCTTTTCTTTCCAGCGTCTGCCCTGCCTCTTCAATCCAGCATCTGCCCGTTCCATCCACTGTCTGCCCTCCCCCCTTCCATATGTATCTGACTTCTTTCTATGCCCCTCTCCCCTTTCCATCCAGCCTGTGCCTCCTCTTTCCTTTTTACATCATTCATTCCAGCTTCACTGCTTTCTTCATTTTTATCTCTACTACACCAGATCTAGCATCTTTATCCCTCTCTCATTTCTCTGCTGACCCCCCTTTCCAGCATCAATCTCTCTCTACTTTCTCATTCCTCTTTCTCTCCCCTTTCCCTCATCTGATCTCTCCATTCCACCCTGAGCCCTGACCCTCTTCCCCTCCTGTAATCTCCCTGCCAGCTGTTTCCTTCCTTTTTTTTCTTCTCCCTTCCCTCCTACCCCCTATCCAACATTAACTCTCTTCCCATCCCTTTCCCTCCTCCCCTCCCAGTAGCATCTCTCCTTCTACCTCCCTCCAGGTCCAGTAGCAGCTTTCCCTTTATCCAGAAGCTTCCCAGCCTCCAACAGTGGCTTCCTCTCCTTCCAGCAGCTCTCAGTACTTGCCTGCAGCAGTGATTTCCTTAGGCAGCCTTGGGTCCGTTGCCACCTCCGAGGAAAGGGGAAGTTGCCAAAGTGAATCACTGCCCTGATAAGTACGAGAGCTGCTGGGAGGGGAGACAGCCAATGTTGAAGGCTCCCCATGATCTTGCTCCTGCGCGCCCTCCACATTCGCAGTCCCCCCAAGCTGGCAAAAACAACGTTGCACCGCAGGCCCTGCCACCCAAGACGAGCCGGAGGCCCATACCCGCCGCATCCTGCACATGGGCAGACTCTCAGCACAAACGCTGCTGATGGCCCCAATCCACACACCGACAACCCCCCCCCCTCTGCGCACGCTGACCATCTCCCTTCTACCTGCACTTTCCCCACAGCCCTCTTTAGCGACTTGGCAGGGGCAGCGATCAAGACAGGCTGCCGACGTCGGGACCTTTCCTCTCTGAGTCCCACGTATTTTGTTTCAACTTCCTGTTTCCGCATAGGCGAGACTCACAGAGGGAATGCCCGACGTCGGCAGCCTGTCTTGATTACCCGAGGCTGGAAGGAACTGCAGATTTCTGCCAACACCACTGGGGCAGGAAATTTTTATCAGCGTTGATCTCGCCGGCCTTGTGCGGACCGGCAGGAATTTTCTGCGGACCGGCACCAGTCCATGGACCAGCGGTTGAAGAACAGTGTTCTAGAGAACTCTGGCTTTTAAAGGGAGCCAATGCAGTATAACAAAAAAAAGGGGGGTTATCATATTTTTAAAGAAAATATGAGGGTGGTTTTAAAAGGTTGGCAAAAAAAACACACCAAGTTAAACAAATATATTTTTTAAAACAGTTATATTTTTCAACATAGTCTCCAGCAAGGGTTGTACACTTAGTCCAGCGAATGTCTAGTTTTTCCATCATGTCAGAAAAATAGGTTTTGTCAAATTTTAAATAATGCTTGTTTAACTTGGATTTTTTTACTAAACTTTTCATATTCATAACATTGGCTAAACTGCATTTTTAAAAGATGATTGCTCAGTTTTATTTTCATGTGTAACTGGAAAATTAATCTTATGAGGAGATTTTAATGCCTATTTACAACCAAAGAGGGGCATAATTGAAAGGGACGTCTAAGTCTGTTTACGTCCATTTCGCAAGTCGTCCAAAGTTAAAAAGAGCTTAAGACACATTTTCGAAAGATACATTCAACTTTTCTTTCGTTTCGAAAATCGTCTAATTATACGTCCTGCCGATCTGATCGTCCAAGCCACTTAATCATCCATCTTTATACCACATTTTCATCCAACTTTCTGTCCAAGTCCAAAACGCCTAGAACAAGCCCTGTTGGACGTGGGAGGGGTCTGCAAAGTGATGGACTGCACACCCAGACATGCCACCTAAACAGTGGGGTACCTTACATGGTCTAAGTCACAATGTCCAAGTTTCGTCGATCCTGGGCTTTATAACTTTCGGTTATACATGCTGTACGACTAAATCTAAGCCAGCCCACGTCCCGCCCAACTCCCGCCCTCGACACGCCTCCCAAAACGCCCCATTTACCTATGGTCGTTCAGCGGCATTATGAAGGCCTAGGTCGTTTAGAAATACGTCCAAAACCCGTTTTATTATCGGCACTTGGACGTTTTTGAAAAATGTTCGTCCAAGTGCTGACTTAGGCCGGTTTTTGGACGTTTTTCTCTTTCGATTATGAGCCCCAAAGTGTCAATTGCAGCAGGCTTGCAGCTGGTTCGGGATTGTTCTGTTTAGTCTGGCTGCTTTTATCGTTCGATTTCCACTGTTGCTATTTGTATTGCTGGGGGTTGTACAGTCCATGTTGCAATTGATAAACATAAATTTAAAAAACAACCAGACCTAGACCTTACTGGAGCTTCTATTAAAGATGCCTCAGAACATAAGCATAAAGAACATGAGCATAACATAAGAATTGCCACTGCTGGGTCAGAGCAGTGGTCCATCGTGTCCATCGTGTCCACTCCCGTGGCGGCACCCAGGTCAAAGACCAGTGCCCTGAGAACAACCCTACCTGCGTACATTCCAGTTCAGCAGAAACTCATCTAACTTTGTCTTGAATCCCTGGAGGAGCGTTCCAGTTTTCTACCACTCTCTGAGTGAAGAAAAACTTCCTTACGTTTGTACAAAATCTATCCCCTTTTAACTTTAGAGAGTGCCCTCTCGTTCTCCCAACCTTGGAGAGGGTGAACAACCTGTCTTTATCTACTAAGTCTATTCCCTTCATTATCGTGAACGTTTCAGTCATGTCCCCTCTCAATCTCCTCTGTTCAAGGGAGAAGAGGCCCAGTTTCTCTAATCTCTCGCTGTACGACAACTCCTCCAGCCCCTTAACCATTTTAGTCGCTCTTCTCTGGACCCTTTCGAGTAGTACCGTGTCCTTCTTCAAGTACGGTGACCAGTGCTGGACGCAGAATTCCAGGTGGGGGTCGCACCATGGCCCGGTGCAGCGGCATGATAACTTTCTCCGATCTGTTCGTGATCCCCTTCCTTATCATTCCAAGCATTCTGTTCGCCCTTTTCGCTGCCGCATACAATCTTGAAAAACAACATATGCTTACTGGTTCTGAGACTCTTTAGGCAACCGCAAGCAGCTAGTTTGCAGTTGGACAGCTTATATACTAAACAGGTAGTCTATACCTGCGTGCATCTGAAACATCAGGTGTACGAGAAAAGAAAACAATAAAGTGAGTAGGTTATTAGCTTTATGTTTGTGTAAATTTCAGGCTGATGGGATCGTTTTTAAAGTTAAAAATAAAAAATACACTTCTGCTGACTCATACTGCTGAAATGCGTAAGAGATTTTAAAGAATATTATAGTGAGTTGTACACTGATGATTCATCAATCAAAGTGTCAGGTACTGATTCCTATTTATCTGAGCTATTTCTTCCTACACTGATCCCTGAACAGAGAACTATCTTAGTACAATTAAAGTTTTTGAAAGCTATAAAATCACTTCTCGCTTATTAATCACCAGGATTGGATAGATTCTCAGGAAAATTTTAAGACCTTTGCTCTTGAACTCACTCCACTGCTACCATTGCCTGCTACCATAATGGAGGGTTGGATTGTAGTGATACCTAGGCCACAGAAAGATGTTACTGAATATCAATCATACCGCCCAACACCAGTGCTTAATGCTGATGTCAAAATCTTGGCAAAGGTTTTGGCCTATAGGTTTACTTCAGTCCTTCTTGCTTTAGTTCACTTGGACCAGATTAACTTTATTCCTGGCAAACATGCTTCAGCTAATATATGCAGAATAATCAAGTTTATTGATATTGCCTTCTCAGAATAGATGACAAGAGCTTTTTTGACATGGTTCATTGAGCCTTTATGGACTCTGTGTTGACAAAAGCTGGCTTGTACAAAGCAGTGGTAGTGCTTTCTACCATTGACTGGTGAGGTAAATGCTCCAACACTAATAGAATTCCTATGAGCATCAAAGCATAACCTCACTGACCCGCGGTAGAAATCTCTACCATGGCTTTGTAAAAGGAGCTCCAAGTTTGGAACAGGAAATTTATTTATTTATTCAGTTTTCTATACCGTTCTCCCAGTGGAGCTCAGCACGGTTTACATGAATTTATTCCGATACTTAAGTATTTTTCCCTGTCTGTCTGGGCTCACAATCTATCTAATGTACCTGGGGCAATGGGGACATTAAGTGACTTGCCCAGGGTCACAAGGAGCAGCATGGGTTTGAACCCACAACCTCAGGGTGCTGAGGCTGTAGCTTTAACCATTGCGCCACATTCTCCCTCCTGCCTATTCCAGCCTTTTACAAAGCCGCAGTAGCAGCTGCTGTGCAGCAAATGCTCCAACGGCCATTAAATCCCTATGAATGTCAGCGCAATTACTGCTGCTGCTGCCACGGCATTGTAAAAGGAGCCCTATATTAGGGCTGGATTAAGGCATTTTTATGCCAAATTGAAGGTTTATGTGTGAATCAATAGGGAAACTCCCAAATGTTTGATTTTATTTTTTTGGTTGGGGGAGGGTTTGACATGACAGCGTTGCTCCCTATCTCCTTTGCTTTTTGCACTAATAATGGAGCCCCCTAACTACAGCAATAAGAATGAATCCAGATATAAAAAGAATTAGGTTGGGGACCAATGTGTTCAAAGTTCCACTATTTGTAGATGACATGCTCCTGTCCATTACCCAGCCTGTTATTTTGTTACCAAATTTGCTCAGGGAGTTGAGTCTTTATGCCACTATTTCTGGCTTTAAAGTCAACATGATTAAATCTGAAGCATTTAATATTAATTTAGGCAATAATATAAGAATTGCCGCTGCTGGGTCAGACCAGTGGTCCATCATGCCCAGCAGTCTGCTCACGCGGTGGCCCTCTGGTCAAAGACCAGCGCCCTGACACTAGCCCTACCAGCTTACGTCCTTGTTCAGCTAGAGCTTGTCCAACTTTGTCTTGAATCTCTGGAGGGTGTTTTCCCCTATGACAGACTCTGGAAGAGCGTTCCAGTTTTCTACCACTCTCTGGGCGAATAAGAACTTCCTTAACGTTTGTACGGAATCTATCCCCTTTCAACTTTAGAGAGTGTCTTCTCGTTCTCCCTACCTTGGAGAGGGTGAACAACCTGTCATTATCTACTAAGTCTATCCCCTTCAGTATCTTGAATGTTTCGATCATGTCCCCTCTCAGTCTCCTCTGTTCGAGGGAGAAGAGGCCCAGTTTCTCTAATCTTTTGCTGTACGGCAGCTCCTCCAACCCCTTAACCATCGTAGTCGCTCTTCTCTGGACTCTTTTGAGTAGTACTGGACTCTTTTGAGCAGTACTCCAGGTGAGGGCGCACCATGGCCCGGTACAGCGGTATGATAACCTTCTCCGATCTGTTTGTGATCCCCTTCTTTATCATTCCTAGCATTCTGTTCGCCCTTTAAATTTAAAAGGGTGAAGAATAAAATTAATTACCTGGGAGTCAATACAACATCTGCATATTCAGAATTCTTTCAAGCTAATTATTTGCCCTTATTACAAGTTCTTAAATTGGACTTTGAATGGGTGGATGCCTAGGAAGGATATTCATTCCTTCCTAGGCTATTGTACTTATTTCCGATATTGGCTATTTCAATCCCATAGAATTTTTTCTCATACCTGCAGAATTGAATTTTCTTCTTCAAATGGAATAAATGACCTAGGTTGTCTAGAAGCATTCTTTACAAGGATATAAAAAAAAAAATGAAGGTGTAGTTGTCCAATATCTGGTCCTATATCATACCTATCCTTATAAATTATGGATCACAGCAGAGCAAAGGCAGGTGGGCTCCTTAAGTCTAGCCTTCCTGATGTGGATGCCTCTGAAGCACAGTTGCTACTTGATAGGTTTGGGATCAGGAGAAGGAGGACTTTCTGTGATCTAAATTGATGACATTTCTCTTTTTCTTCCTGGACAGGCCCTGATGTCTTTAGATGCTGAAAGACCAAGTGGTTAGAACAGAGTGTCGCAAACTTTCTGGTCAGTGGCACACTACACCCAGTGCCCCAGCTGGAAGGCACCTGGAAGTGTATGGTCTTCGACGTGATGACATCCACGCATGTGTGGAGGCCCATCTGGCTGTGACCTGCTTCAGTGGAGGGATTCGAGAGGAGGGGAGGTGCGTGGAGAAGAGGAGAGATGCCGACAAGGAGGAGAGTCATCTGCGTCGGCTGACTGCCTACAGGACGTGCCTCTCGCCATGAGAGGCACGTCATGTAGGCAAGCAGCCAGTGCGGATGACTCTCCTCCTCACCAGTGTGTCACGACATACCTGAAATCTCAGGCAGCACACAGTTTATGATACACTGGGTAAGAGCATAACATAAGTAGAATCATACTGGATCAGACAAGTGATCTATCTAGCCCAGTATCTAGTATCCTGCTTCCAGCAGTGGCCGATCCAGATCACAAGTACTTGGCAGAATCCTCAATTGCTGCAGTATATGCAAATTGATCTCATGAATATTCATTGTGATTAGTCTGAAAACCTAACTGGCTAGGGTTCCCCAGGGCAAGTTTGACAATCACTGGCTTATATCATTAGCATACAGTATATCTGCAGCATATCTAATCAGCTATGTATCCTATATTTACAATAAGCAACCACAATCAATACTGTCACAACTATCAAGGTTGTACAACACATCAGTGGGGAAAACAGGATTTGAACTGGGATGTCCTGGCCACTTTCATTATGCTGGACTCTGTGCAAATGATCTGCATGGAGTATTTATTTAGTCATTTTTTATGTGGTTTCTTAACCACATTGTATGTTTATTATATACTATGTCAAGTATATAATAAACATTAATTTATTTATCACAGCTTCCTCAAGAAGAGCTGAGGTTGGGGGTTAGTGGGATTTGGGTGTGGAGAAGATAAATAGCCTTGCTGGTTGTTGGTGTGAACTGGTGGGTGCATTGAAGAACCACCATGCATCTATTGTATGTTTGTCTTTTTCTTTTGAAAAACTTACCCTGTCTTTTTCAATGCCAACACGGTAAATTTTCCCCCAATAGCACAGGCCAACACGGTAAATGCTCCAACACCCATAAGGATTGAATGGGTGCCGAAGCATTTGCCGTGCAGCTTTGAATAAGAGGCCCTTAATATAAATAAAAATTAAGAGCTCACTGTTTACAGAACAACTTCATACAAAGAGTTTAACATATACAAGACACCAGACTTTTAACAATAATCTCATAGGCAAATGCACTGACTTAGTGAAACCAGTTTCTGAAGCCAAGCTTTGTTCTATCATGGCCATCTTCTAGAAGTTTTATTGCTCCAAAAAGGAAAACCCACAAATTCATTGATTTATATTGTGCAATACATAACTAAGAGGAAAGTGATTTTAACAATTAATCAGTGCATTTATAAGCTTGACGTCACTGAGCAGATATGCAGCAAATAGAGTACAATTCAAATGTGTTATGTTAACTAAAAAGACTTTTATCGCAGCATGGCCGCTTTAGGATTAAGCAGTTCTAAAAGCCTAGCTAATTCCAAGACTACAGAAATGAGATAGTTTAAGAAAGTGTGCTAACACAGGGCCATTGTATCTTAACAATAAAGTGTTCTGCCCAATGACAAACCTGAAATGTTTCATTGTTCAACAATAATGGATTCCCTGTAATGCTCGCTACTGTGATTTTCAGGCCAAACACAATAAAAATAAAACCTCATGAAATGAAATAGCAAAGATAGAGATTGTTACTTTGAGTAATTTCTATTATTTGGTTTCCAATCAAACATGCAGAACACTTGAATGCCAGCAAGTCACTTCAGTTGCTTAATGGGGCAGACAAATTGAATCTGGAGCACTTACAAGTGGGACCTAAGGCCATTTGTTTCAGAAAAATCATATACATGCAACTTTTCCTCAGTTATGTGAAGCAAAATTAACCTAGAAATTATATTAATTTTTACCCTGCTTGCAGTTCACTGACGGCATTGATTTTGTTCACTGTTTTGTGGGGGCGTCTGTAACATCAAAACATCCCTGGTAGCTTATAATGCATTGGCTTTAACAGGGAAATACAAGTTACTTTTGGACTTTAATGTTTTTCTCCCTTGGGTATTTTTAATTGGGCTTTGAAAAAAAAAGAACAAGTTTCATATGATTAAATAAACAGACAAAAATAAGCACAGAAAGACAACAGCAAGCTTGACCAATACTGAGAAAACAAATGGGTACACACATCTGGAATTGTTTGTATAATTATTGTATTAAGAACATAAGAATTGCCGCTGCTAGGTCAGACCAGCGGTCCATCGTGCCCAGCAGTCCGCTCACGTGGTGGCCCTTAGGTCAAAGACCAGTGCCCTATTTGAGGCTAGACTTACCTGCGTGTGTTCTGGTCCAGCACGAACTTATCTAACCTTTTCTTGAATCCCTGAAGTGTGCTTTCCCCTATAACAGCCTCTGGAAGAGCGTTCCAGATTTCTACCACTCTTTGGGTGAAGAAGAACTTCCTTACATTTGTACAGAATCTATCCCCTTTTAACTTTAGCGAGTGCCCTCTCATTCTCTTCACCTTGGAGAGGGTGAACAATCTCTCTTTCTCTACTAAGTCAATTCCCTTCAATATCTTGAATGTTTCGATCATGTCCCCTCTCAGTTTCCTCTTTTCAAGGTAATTCAAATGAATTGAGTTTTCCTAAGGTAGAGCTGGGGAAAGGAGGGACAAAACGTATACCTGGAGGAGATACATTGACGATGTCTTCATACACTGGACAGGATCATAAACACAGCCAGACAGTTTTGGCCGCTGGCTCAACTTTTGTGACCCCCATATACAGTGAATTTTCTAGATATTCTAGTCATTTATGACAACTCGGGATTTGTTACAAAATCTTATGAAAAACCTAATATGAAGAATAATTTTTTGGTATTTTCCAGTTGTCATCCACAACATCTAAAGAAAAGCTTGCCGTTCTCACAGATGTTGAGATTGCACAGAAATTGCACTGATGTGAGAGATTTCAAAATTCAGGCTAATCAAATGAGCAAGAAATTACAGATGAGGGGGTACCCGATAAAACAATCAAGCAGGCTTACACAAGAGCTAAATTCAATGATAGGGAACAACTACTGATAGACAAGCCTTAAGTTGATGACCAAGTATATGACTAGGTTTTTACATGTGTCATGAAGCACTCAACTAACAGCGCAGCAATTGAAGACATGATCAGACAGCTTTGGGACATTGTCCAATCTCTGGACCCTTTCAAAGAAGTTACCTTGAGATTTGCATTTGCAAGGGGAAAAAACTTGAAGGAGTTTTTGTGTCCCTCCATGTTACCGTCTAAATCTCATGCCAATGTTTTGTCTGCAGGTCATTTTAAATGTGGTTCCTGCTCTACTTCTATCCTATTACCAAGCAGAAGTTTTTGTTGAAGCAGTTCAGCAACTGCAAGTCCAATCACGTCATCTATGTTATTAGATGTCCGTGAGACATGCTGTATGTCAGCATGACTACCAGGGAACTGAGAACTCGTCTGGCAGAACACAAATCAAATGTCAAGAAATAGAACCACTGCATTTCTTTTTTTTAGTTCAAAATTTTTTATTGATTTTAATATACAAAGAACAAATACAAACATGGTAACAAGGCAAAATACAGACAAGTTGCACTAATAAAAATGATTAGGAAAGAGGATAAATACGTATACAATACAACAGGCTGTACCATGCCTATCCATAAGAGAGAATATCAGCACAATTCGCAGCAGAAAGTCTAGAGCATAGGAAGACACCAGGGCATTATGTCAAAAAATTGTATCGAGAAACGAGCCAAGTAGTGGAATAATTGGTACTGTTGTAGTCATCATTGTCAATATACAACAACTGAATGTCATCAATCTGTATTGCTATAAGAGGTAACCAGACTCCAGACTTTAAAGTATGATCTCTTAGACTTATGTTTTTTGGTTGTAACGCTTTCATATTTAGCTGTAAGGCACGTGTTCCACCAAGTGACATAATCCACCTTGGATAGATCTTTCCAGCAATGCAGAATGTTTTTTAGAGCCAAAAATAACATGATGTTAAGCAGCCTCGCATTATGATCAAGCAAAGTGTGTAATAGACCATGATGGCCCAGAATGATAATACATAGATTTAATGGCTCTTGTATGCACAAAATTGAAGAGATAGTTTCCCAAACTACTTCAGTAAACTGTCAGATGATTGCAGTGATATATCATATGTGTTAATGATCTTCTTGGGTATTACAAGATCAACACATAGTGGAGAGACATTTGAGAATTTTGCTACTTTTATTGGGATCCAATGTGTTCTATGTAGAAGAAAGAACATGGATTGAAGAACACTAGTGAAATGAGAGGATCTAAACAGAGTAAACTAAACTGCTTGCCAAACCTCTTCCTCTATCAAGAGATCTAGATCATCATGCCAAGCACTCATCATACTTGTTATAGCAGTAGTTGAAGACTTTCTCATAAGTGTACCAGCGTGAAGTAATTCCACGTTTATTATTAATTTGTGATACCTGAGCCCAGTGTTCAGCCTGAGGGTTTTTCTCCCTTATAAACTGGGAGTTTTTGGGGTTTTTTTACCTTGAGTTAATCTTCTGGAGCTAGCCGAAGATTAAAATATGTACACCTTACAGGAGCTTTATTAGCACATGGGGACGTTGATTTGTCCTTTTGGATTTTGAGGCCAATTATTTAACAGTTATCTTTGCTTTGTTAACTGCCTGACATGGACAATTGAAGACGTCCTTTGGTTTAAATTCTTAGTCTATCTAGAAGTGTCAGGGTAGTCTGTGGATGAACCTGTTAAGATACAGTACCTTGTTGATGGTGACATTCAGACACGCTAAACACATAATTATCTCAATAAATTTAAGCCAGCAAAAAGACTATCCTAAATTTATCCAGTTAGCTATTTGTATGGTGGTCTTAACACTGATATCTAAATCGTATCACTGGGTTAGCGTAAAATCTGGATAGTGGCATTAATTCAGCCACAGAATCTTGGTGTAAAAAAAACCAATGAACATCCTGGCTGAATATTGGCTGGATAGTCTACATTTCTCTGTAATTCTTTCTTTTCATAGTGTCACTCTCAGAAACCAGAATAGAAAAAAAGTATTTATAGGGATTGCTTTCATATAAAATGGTGAAGAACAGATAATAAAGCGGTTATGGATCTTTTTTTTATATATTCAAAAATGACTAGCAGCATTCCAACAAGAGCTTTGGTGTAGGCTAGGTTGATTCTGAAGTTTTATATCCTATTGCATCAGATATTTGATTAAATTATAAGTTCTTTAAGAAAGGGATTCATCATGCCTGAATACTTATAAGACTATAAAACTTACAAGTACTACTGTTAACTCTGCACCAGTGAAGAAGTAGCTAAATGGTTAGAGCAAGGACAACCAAAGAAGACCAGTTCAAATTCCACAGCTAAGTTTACTGCAAAGCATTCAGAACCACTAGACACATTGCACTAGAAACTAGAGAATGACACGGTGACAAAATTCATCACCGTTCCCGTCCCCGTGGATAACTGCGGGAAACCATCTTCATGTCATTCTTTAAGGAGAGAGGGAAGAATCAGAGTATGAATGGCCACAACCACTGACCCACAAGCTTTGCTTTGAAGAATGCTGGTGTAGAAGGACTGAGGTTGAAACAGACACTACAGAATGACAGTCTCTGGTATCCAGAGCAGATATTGTGATGTCATAATGCCTCATTCCACCAGTGCCTAAGAGCCAATCACATCAGTGATGTCACAATGGCTTCATTATCCTTGGCTTACTTAAGAATCAGAGTATGAATGGCCACAACCACTGACCCACAAGCTTTGCTTTGAAGAATGCTGGTGTAGAAGGACTGAGGCTGAAATAGACACTAGAAAATTACATGGGATTATTTCCCGCGGTTATCCGCGGGGACGGGAACGGTGATGAATTTTGTCACCGTGTCATTCTCTACTAGAAACTGCTTTATTTACTGGGCATGTTTAATTGTAATTCATCCAAGGCGAAACCTAAACAGGTATAAGTCTCTATCTTTATCACATAGCAGTATTCCTCCCAGTTAAGGCTTCTCTGGTATTAGAGGATGACACAGGGTCAAATGTTTCCCCATCCCCGCAGGGACTCATTTTTCCTTCCTGTCCTGGCGAGTTCTTTTCCTGTCCCTGCCCCATTCCTTCAAGCTCTGTCTTCATCTGCACAAGCCTCAAACACTTTTAAATCATAAGTGTTCGAGGCTTGCGCAGTTAAGGCAAAGCTCACAGAAATGGGGCAGGAACAGCGACAAAATTCACGGAGATGGGACAGGGAAATTGAGTTCCTGCGGGGACATGTCATTCTCCGTCTGGTATGTCTCACCCTTCTATCAGCTTCATCCCATATCTTCACTGCATAGCTTTATCCCTTGGGTTCTAGCGCATTCCTTTCCCTTAAACTACAATTCCCAGTTGTCTTTCACTTATTTTTTCTCTCTACCTTTTTATCCTTCTATGGCCTATAAACCTCAAGGTAAATTACAGCTAATTAGAAACTGGAAAAATAACATTTATATAAGAAATTTGATACATTTGTCAAATTGTAATAGAAAGGCTTGAGAAGCCCTGATTTACCCTTTCCTGGGGATCTGTTGGGGGTTTTAGAATACCCACAAGGAATATGTATGCACTTTCCATGCACTGGAGATTTAAAGGGCAATTCTGTAAGCTGTATGCTAAAATTTATGCACCCTTGAACTTGCCAATGTTTAGAATAGTAGCAAATATGCACATGTGTACACTTTTACAAAATGTGTATGTACCCAGGAGCAGTCATAAATTTCAACGTTGATTGTCGAGATCCTAGATGTGCATTTACCGCCCTAGTCCCTTTGCCATATGTACATAGCGCAGATTTACATGTGTAAATCCCGACTTTATAAAACGGAGTATTCAACATTCAATATACGCATATCAACTCCAGTATTTACATGTGTAAAATAAGGGCTTAAATGCATTAGCAATAGTTATTAAGTAGCATAGAGTGATCTGGCCAATTGCATCATTTGGTTCAGTCTCACACTTTCGACAAACAACAAAATTAAGCTATATGTAGATAAGACTTAACCTGAACTAACTGCATATTTTTTTTTTATGGCATGGAGAAGTGGCCTCGTGGTTAGAACTATTGCCTCAGCATCCTGAGGTTACAGATTCAATTCCAGCACCGCTCCTTGTAATCCTGGGCAAATCACTTAACCCTCCCTTGTCCCAGGTACTTTAGTTACATTGTAAGCCTACTGCGACAGATAAGGAAACAGAGTACCTGATCACCATTCAATGTAAACCACTTAGGATCCCCTTGGGGTTTATAAGCGGCATATAAATAAAAATAAATAAATGCTAAGACCTATACAACCCAATCCTGAGATACATTTAGACATCTTGAAAGACATTCTCAGACAATATTTATTAAACAGAACAGTTTAACTTTCAAAGGCATAGAAAAAAATATTACAAAGCCATCATCAGCAATCAAAATAGTCCTTTAGGGGTATCTTAATATAATTTCATTTTACATACAGTGAATACATATCCATTACCTATCATACATCATTTTACCCACATATGTTGAGATATTTAGACAAATATATGCTGTAAAGAATCTATAAAGAAAATATTGTAAGGCACGTGGAAGGCAGTTCTATAAAAGGGGGCCTAGGCTTTAGGAAAGTAGGCACTAGTTTTCTTTTTAGAATACTAACATAGCAGCAGTGCAAAATCATTTAGGTATGATTAGAGAGAGCTGGTGCAAATGCTTGTGCCTAAATTGCTAAAAAAAAACAACCCACACATAAATTATAGCATTCTCTAACATGCTTAACTGGGCGCCCCTCTCTTCCTCCATTCAGACTCTGCCTATATACTATATATGCCACCTTCAACCTAAGCAATGCTACATTTAGGTGCAATTTTATAGAATAGTGTTTACTTGGAATATTGACATTTATACATGGAATGTGCACACATGTATACATATATGCCAATATTCTGGTCATTTCAGTTCATTCTTAGCATTTAAATATTATCACTCCCTTCATAGAATTACCTCCATAATATAAAACAGTATAGGTTTAATTCTCCCTCCTTACACAACTCTGTAATCTGGTTGATTAGTTATTGCTTTGCAATCTGAAATACCACACAAGCACTGTCCTAGGCACGCAAAAGAATTCCTTAACTGTGGATCAAATAGTAGAGAAAAAGCAGGTGTAAATAACTTTAGCACTGCTAGAACAAGAAGATGACGTTTCTAGTTT
Source organism: Geotrypetes seraphini (assembly GCF_902459505.1). NCBI lineage: Eukaryota > Metazoa > Chordata > Amphibia > Gymnophiona > Dermophiidae > Geotrypetes > Geotrypetes seraphini. The sequence goes on along the minus strand of NC_047086.1, from coordinate 306,312,819 downwards.
ACATTTTTCACAATATAAAAAGATAATTTTTTTTTTTTAAGTAAAACAGAAGGTAAGTTGGCAGTGGCACTCTCCGATTTATAGCCAGAAATAGGAGAAACCACACAGCTCTTCGAGGGCTATTTCACTTGTTTTTCTTAAGGGCTCGTAAGTAGAGAATGACATGGGGACAAATTTGTCCCCATAGGAATTCAATTTTCCCGTCTCATCCCCGTGAGTTTTGTCACTGTCCCTGCCCCATTCCTGTAAGCTCTGCCTTAACTGCACGAGCCTAGAACACTTATGATTTTAAAGCGTCTGAAGCTTGTGCAGATGAGGATGGAACTTGCAGGAATGGGGCAGGGACAGGAAAAGAACTCGTGGAGACGGGACAGGAAAATGAGTGCCTGCTCTTTGGCCTATAGGACTGAATAACAGGTATTTATTTATGAGGCTTCTTTTTGTTCTACTGTTTTGTAATTCTTTTCCTTTATCAGTCATTTCTATTTACTTCTGCTGTCAGATCATGAGGCCACATTTTTCCATTTGAAGAATTTCATAATGGACAATCATCCACTGTGGGTCGAAGGCCAGATGGAAAGCATAGCTTGTGTGAAATTACATAATGGAAATTATTCCATTTTTCTCCTTAATGGTGACAAGAAACATATTTCCACTTTAAAATATCTTTCAGGTTTTTTTATCCAACAATCTCCTTGCCTCTAATGTGCCATACTTTTGTTAATCAACTTGCCTGATCCTGTTTCTGTTCCTGTGACTCCCTGCTGCTGTTAAGATTCTGTCCATTTCTGTGCTCATTAACTACTGAACAGAGGGCTATGAATAAAACCAGCAGGCACAAGTGTTCAGAGCTCCCAACCTGCATACAGTATGAGAGCAATAGCTGGCAAGCTAAATGGTAGACAAGTGCAAAAAGCAGACAATAAAATTAAAAGCTTAGGTATACTGTATATTTAAAAATCTAAGGAATCCTTTTAACTAAGCTGCGCTAAAAAGTGGCCTTAGTGTGCCCTTGCGCAGGTCTTTCCCACGCTAAGGCCATTTTTAATGCAGCCGGAAAATGGCTGATTTTCCATTTTCCAAATTAATGGCCATGTTGTAATGTTGCCATCAGTGGGCACCATTAACAAATATTAGCTTGTGAGCCTTTACCACTACCCATTTTGTAGATCATAAGGGTTCATGTGTTAATCACGCACTAATCAGTTAGCACACGGTAATGCAGACAGGCTAACTGATTAGCGCTGAAATGCCCATTCTCCACCTCCAGACACACTCCCTCAGTGAAAAATTAAAATTATTTTTTAGTGTGAGGTTTATGTACACAGTGTTTAGTGTGAGAGGTTTATGTACACAGATTGTAAAATTACCACAGTTTCATAAGTGCACACTAGTAAAAGGACCCCTAAATAAATTAGATGGTAAAATATCAAAAATTATTAATGTTGAATTTGTTTATTTTGTTTTATTCTATAAACCGCTTAGAACTGAAAGGCTTGTGCGGTATAAAAATTAAGATTTATGTTATGCTATGTTACATGTTAAACGGTCAATTAAAGATAATATCTGAAAGGAACACTGTTAATTTATTACAGACAGTAATTACCTTCCCAGCAGAAGCTTAAACCATTTTATATTTGGTACATCACAAAGTCTCAGCAAGCTGTTTTTGGGGTGGAGGACGCTGCAGTACCTTTCTGGCACCTAGATTACATGAGATGCATTCCTGGGAGAAGGAACAGTGGTATTATCATTACTATACCGCTACAATTAAGTAAGGTGAAGCTAAAATAGTAAAATGACTTTATCATGGACAGGTGAGGGGGATATGAACTAGACATATTACACCAACACATCTATCAATAAAGTAGAGCTCCTCCCCTTTTGCTGTGACTGTTTTCCTCTCACTCTTAATCCATTTGCTTACTTTCAAGCAAAGGCACTGCTTCTGAAGTGCTCTTCTCAGTAGGGGAAAAAGAAAACCATGTCAGCACTTTGCTATTTCTTTGTTTTTACAAATTTCTGTGCTTCTTTCAAAAGTGATTCCATGTCTTCTGCATCTTTATCTTCGGAACTTGGTTCCCAATCAGAATCCTCCTCCGTGTGGTCAGACTCTTCCTGCTTATCATCTATAAAGCTGTCATTCAGGTCATACTCATTAGGTTCCCCATCATTGTCGCTTTCATCATCCAAAACATTTCTGTCTACATAAACCAAAATAATAAATAAAAAAGACATGTTTAACAGTGATAAATTCTATTCAGAGCCCACTATTATGAGTGCCCACTGAGCACAGCCCACTAAAACATTTGTATATTAGTACAAAGCAACATAATTTTTTAAATTACAAGTGACAAATAAATTGACATCCCATTTTTAAAAAAGGTAAACCATTACGTTTTAAGGCAAATGCAAGAATATTTCAACATGTAAATGGTAATTAAACTGGGGTCTCAGTATAAGCACCCCAATGCCACGTGGTTAGTGCCAATTCTATAATGGCATCTTGACGCTAAGATTCTATTACCATACCATAGAGTTTCTTATATTCTGCAAAATTTCAACAAGAATTCAATGCGGTTTAGACTCTTAAAAATCTACAGGATATAGCAATTGTTCAAGAATAGTTAATGAGGAAAAATATGTGTTTTTAGTAATTTCCTAAACTGATAATATGATTAAGGTTGACACAACCTCAATGATAAACTATTCTAAACTTTAGGTCCTCGATATTCAAAAGGAGATTCATATAATTGTTTGCAAAGGGGAAAGAAAATTTAACTTGTAACTCTGTATTTATCTTCAACTAACCCCCCTCTTTTACTAAGGGCTCCTTTTATCAAGGCACACTATAGGGGTTAGCGCGTCTGACATTTCATCACGCACTAACCCCCGTGGCAGCCTAAAATCCTAACGCCTCGTCAATGGAGGCGTTAGGTACTAGCGCGGCAAGCGGTTTAACGCGTGGTATTCTGTGCGTTAAACCGGGACCCCTAAGGCGTGCTGTCCGATTTAGCGCAAGCTAAATGCTAACGCGTCCATAAAATATAATGGACACGTTAGCATTTAGAGCACGCTAATATTTAGCACGCGCTAAATCGGCTAGCACGCCTTAATGAAAGGACCCCTAAGAAAGGATTTTGAAAAATTAACACTAAAAATTAACCCATTAGAATTAACACCATATATAGCTTTATGGACCATACAAGCAATCTTAAAAAATATTTCCCCCCCCCAATGGTTACCAATATAACTCTTTCAAAAGTGGACCAGCCCTCTCAAATTTGTTTATATGAAAAAGCAGTCTAATTGCCATATTCTGTAATAGCGGTAGTCTATTTCAGAATACTAATGAAGTCAGCACTGGTGTGCTCAAATGTAGGTGTGCCCTCTTATGCCATGTTAATAGCATGTGTATGTTCGAACAGCTAGGTTCACTTTGTGATGCGTACAGTCTTTGGTATTCTATAAAGTATGAACTTAACTAGGAGACATGCTTATGGCCTGTCCATGCTGCGCCCATATGTTCCCTTCGCAGTTAGAAGTATGGGGGTAATAATAAAAAAAAAAAACCGTCTAAAAAGTGTCCTAAATGGCTACTTGGACGATCAAAAAGCCTGATCGTTCAAGTACCCATAACCAAAGCTGATTTTTAGACGTATCTAAAAACAGCTTAGGCCTTTCCCCTGCCACTAAACGCACAGAGAGAAAAGAGGTGTGTTTAGAGGAGGGGAAAGGGCGGGCAGTGGGCGGGAGGTGGGCCGACCTACACCTAGGCGTACAACAGGTATAACCAAAACATTTACAGGTTGCCTAGTCGGCACTTAGACCTTTTTGACTTAGAAGTACTCAAACCAGGTCTAAGTGCCGAAAAAGGGGCCGCTGAGCTGATGGCCGCTGGCGCCATCAGTTCAGCGGCCCGGCAACCTACCCACCGCAAGCATTGCGGCAGGAGAGATGCCTCATCTCCCCTACCGCAATGCCATCACTCCTCTACCCGAACTGCCGCGACCCACGGTAGGAGAGATGCCCTATCTCTCCTGCTGCGGGTCGCGGTAGTTCCGGTAGAAGAGTGATGGCATTGCGGTAGGGCAGATGAGGCATCCCTCCTGCCACGATCCATCACCCCTCCCCCTCGCAATTAACATCGGGCCAGGAGAGAGCCCAAGCTCTCCTGGCCCGCAGCGACCCCCGAATCGAGTGGGCCCAGGCTCTCCTGGCCTGCGGCGACCCGCCCCCCCCCCCGCCGCTACTTGAATGGGCCAGGAGGGAGCCCAAACCCTCCTGGCCCTGGCGACCCCCCCGCCGCTACTCGTTCGGGCCAGGAGGGAGCCCAAACCCTCCTGGCCCTGGCGACCCCCCCCCCCCGACGCTACTCGTGCGGGCCAGGAGGGAGCCCAAACCCTCCTGGCCCCGGCGACCCCCTACCCCTACCCTGCATTACAAAATGGGCAGGATGGATCCCAGGCCCTCCTGCCCACGACGCAACTACCACTCCTCCCAACGACCGCCCCCCCCCAGAACCTCCGATTACCCCCCAGCCGACTCGCGACCCCCCGGCCGACCCCACGACCACCCCACCCCCACCCCCCTTCCCCGTACCTTGTTTCAGGTGGCCAGACAGACGGGTGCCAAACCTGCCTGTCCGGCAGGCAGCCAACGGCAGAATGGGGCCGGATTGGCCCAGCCATCCCAAAGCCCTGCCCACAGGTGGGGAGGTCGCCAGGGCCAGGAGGGTTTGGGCTCCCTCCTGGCCCATTCATGCAGCGGCGGGGGGGGGGGGGGAGGTCGCCGGGGCCAAGAGACCTTGGGCTCTCTCCTGGCCCGATGTGAATCGGCGGGGCAAGAGGGCTTGGGCTCCCTCTTGCCCCGATATGTCGGGGATGCCGCGGTTGGCCGGGTCAAGAGGGCTTGAGCTCCCTCTTGCTCTGATGTTGTCGGTGGGGGGTGGGGTCACAGTTCGACATGGCAGGAAGGCTTGCGTACCCTCCTGCCTGGATCGTTGTGTGTGTGTGTGGGGGGGGGTTCTGTAACTGGTGTTGTTTTTGACAAACACCGGTTACAGAATCCAGCTTTTAGGCGAAGGTCTGGCTCCTCCTTCGCCTAAAAGCCCTTCTCTGTTGGACGTTTGTGGCTTAAGCGTTTTTTTGTTTCATTATGGCTGAAAAGTATAGACGTGGTGTGGGTGTACTTTTAGACGTAGTGGTGATTGGACGTTTAGGCAGAGGAAGGCCATAATCAAAACAAGGATGTTTGGTTTGGTTATGGACCCTTTCCCTGCTTCTGCGTTGAATGTTTAAGGACTTAGGCCAAAAGGGGACTTAGATGCCCCTCCACAGCACTTAGGGTGTTATCTTAGAGAATAGTGCCTAATGCACGTGGGTGCCTGTCAATTTGATGGCACCTTTGATGCAAGAAAGTGGCGTAGAAGATGCCAGTTTGTAGAATTGCTTCTTATCCTGAAACCTGTGCTAGACCTATATCTGTAACCTATTTACCAAGCTATCAATTACTTTTCCTGAAGATATTAAGTTGAGGGAAGTTGAAGTAAATCTGTAGAAGGCAGGAATTGAGCAGGTCTCCATGAATTCATCTATGTGCAAGAAACATATCAGCTTGAATACATTAAAGATTAATCATTTGGAGAATCTAATTAAAAGATTCTCTTCCTGGTAGTGGGGACTCTGTGTTCGCAACCGAACCACCTCCCCCAACCCTCCCTCGTCCCTTGCTAGATTTATCTTCGTTTCCTGAAATTACTGAAGAGGAAACTGCACATTTTCTCTTCTCCTCCAAATTCACCACCTGTTCCTCTGATCCCATCCCTACCTATTTATTTACCACTATTTATCCTATTGTCATCCCCTCTATCTATTATATCCTCCACCTATCATGCTCCACTGCAACTGTGCCTGACACCTTCAAACATGCTGTTGTTACACCAGTCCTCAAAACACCCTCACTGTACTGTTGCTTCCCTTCCAACTATCGTCATGTTTCCCTCCTCCCCTTTTTATCAAAGCTATTTGAAAGTGCTGTTCACCACCACTGTCATGACTTTCTTCCATCTCAAGCTATCCTTGACTCACTTCAATCGGGCTTTCACCCTCTTCATTCTACAGAAACTGCCTTTACGAAAGTGTCCAATGATCTGCTCATGGAAAAATCCAAAGGCCTCTAATCCATCCTCTTCCTTCTTGATCTATCCACAACTTTTGACATGGTAAATCACCACCTACTAATCGATACATTGTCTTCTCTTGGATTTCAGGGCTGTGTTATTGTATGATTTTTTTCCTATCTTTCCCATTGCACCTTTAGGGTATGCTGTGGTGGAAATTCTTCCATTGCTATCCCGCTAATTGGCCATTTTTGATTCAATTTTCACACAAACGCTTATGCTTGTTATCAAAATCATTCTGATTAATCAGATGTTATCAAGGAATTACCAGAAATGTTATGAAATTACAAGTAATTATACTTTTCAGACACAATTATGTTCAGTTAGTAGCTTAAATTATGTTAATTGAGTCTCGAGATAATGCGGTATACAAACCTAAGGATTAGATTAGATTAGATTAGATTTCACCATGTGATGCAGGACTTTTGCATACCACTGTATCTTTTGGCATTAACCCTATACCATTTTTGTCATCTTCCTCTGAACCACCTTATTTTCAAAACAGAAAAATGTTCAGATAAACATTTTTCTCGCCAAGCCATTCCAAAATATTTTTGAAACCTATTTTCTAGATGAATTTATATGCTGTTCATCTGCAGTTTGTCTAAACCAAGGGGGCATGTTAAATGCGTAGTTTGGGTGGAATTAGGGCAGGCTTATAACTTGGACAACATTACTCTCTACTCTTTCCTTACATTACAACCTTGTTTGCACGTTATTCTGCCATAATCAAACATTTTAGAATACGTCCAAGGCACAATTTGGACGTCTGGGGCAAGATCTGTTTTAACAACGAATAAGTGTCAAAAAGGTGCCCAAACTGACCAGATGATCACTGGAGAGATGTAAGCATGAACCCCCCCACTCCCCCAGTAGTCACTGATCCCCTCCCACCCCAAAGTTGTGAATGAAACAGTACATATCTGCCTGTATGACAGCTTCAGATGTTATGGCCAGTCCTAGTGGAGCAGTGAGCAGGTTCCTGGAGTAGCCTAGTGGGAGCCCCCATAGAGATCAAGACACGGACCCATTACACTTACGGTAGAATTTATAAGCCTTCCAAACCCCATCCTAATACCACTGTATCCACATACAGGTGTCACCTGCAGGCATAAGGGCTATTGATATGGTGTACAGTGGGGTGCAGTGGGTTTTTATGAGGGGGGATGGAGAGCTCACTATACAATATAAGGGGGCTATGGTACGATGTTTACCTGTATCCTTTATGTGAGGTTCACTGCAGTGTCCCCTAAGGTGCTCCACTGCTCTGCTGGGATGTCTATGTGGCCAGTCTACTAAGAATGTTCTCTGCATTTTTGTTTTGGCCATTTTTTTAATGGTTCAAAAAGATAGATGCCCTGAGCAAAAACACTCCATTTTTGAAAAAACAAGATAGATGTTTTGCAGTTTTGAAAATAGGCATGTCTTGTACTGGAGTTTTGTGTGTGTTCTGCAAAATGTCTAAACTCAGATTTAGACGTCATATTGAAAATGCCCCTCTTTATGTCCTTGGAGAGATATTGCCTTCAAAACTGGACACAATACTCCAAATGGGGCTTCAACAACTTGTACAGTGGCATCAACACCTTCTTTCTTCTGCTGGTTATGCTTCTCTCTATACAGCGAGACCAGGAAACCTGCAACAAACATGATGCCAGCTGTGGAAAACATGAGAGAATATATAACCCAGCTTCACGGGGAGAACATCTTTAAACTCACCAGAGATTTTTACCAACTGATTTTCCCACCAAAATTCAAATTGGTGACCAATGGACTACACTGCTCCCAATCAGGTCAATGAACCCATTATTTACAAAGACTAACTGCAGACCTCACAGCGTTACCCTGAAGAAAGCCACAGCATGATGGCTAAAACATCAGTTTCTACTTGACAAGATGCAGTGAGACCTGGAAACCTGCAACAAACAGAAGCCCTCAATGCTGCCACTGCTGACACAAACCTTAAACTAGGGCCCATTTTTGACCATCTCTCAAAATACAAAAAAATGCTATTTATTTTCACAGTGCTATTGGATATAAAATTAACCTATCAGAAAAGGTAGTAGTTGTGTACTGTTTTTCCAATGATACTCTGAGAACTGAATCATAGTTGTGCTCAAAATTGCAGTCCAAATCTAAAATCACAAAAGTTATTCTAGCACACATAAAAATATTTCTTTTGTGTGGCCATATATGAGAAATAAAGGTAAGACTGCCATATGTCCTGGATGGGTGTTTTATAAACTCATATTATTTGTAGAACAAAAAAATTATGGCCAGTTATTTGCTGCAATATTTAAAATGAGCCCCATAAACCTGGAAGAGCAGATAAAAGCAAACTTGGCTAGTCTACAAAAGGGCTCTTAAAATTCTATATACTGATTTATGAACATAATGAAAATAAAAATTGAATATGGCTCACTGTTCAACACTGCAAATATGTGGATGGAAATAAAGAAGTTAAATCATAAAGAATGGCAACAAACGAGGGGCCGATGAAAAGTTCTCATCCGAACCAAGAAGAGAATGATGTGGAGCTATGAAACTTAAGCGTGTCAAGAAAAGTGTGCAATAACTTGTTTCACGGCTCCATATCATTCTCTTCTTGGTTGGGCTGAAAGCTTTTCAGCAGTCCCTCATACTAGACAACTTTTAAAAAAAATAGATTCAATTATTCATTTTCAGAGCATCAATGACTTTGATTAAGCATTATTAATCACTGTATCTACTTTCCAATCATAATACAACTTAAATTAAACTCATTCAAAACAACTAAGTGAGCAGTAAAGGTCCATTTGAACTTAGCTATGAATCCTTGCAATGCATGCAATTCCATTTTTTTGGATTTTTATTCAAATAACGGATAAGTTCTTTGAATAAAAATAATGGATTAAAATGCAGCAGCTGCTTTCTCTGCCAAGTCAACATTTGCTAGTTCTGTGACAGAATACAATCAATAGCTTGGGAAGATAAGATTTAGTAAATGGATTCTACATCCAGTAAATTGAACAATACAGTCTCATAAACAGGTCATTGACACATAAAAAAAAAACTTTCACCCGTGCAAATGATAAACTGGGTACAATGCAGCAGGTGTCCATTTTCTAACCTGCAACTTAGCCTAACAGTCCTGCTCTTCACAGCCAAATTTGTTAACCACCTGCTGTTTGCTCTAGGTTTAGTTGGGACTTAAAGCTTCTCAGTTCACAATGGCAAGGGCTTGGATGAGTAGTTTTAGGAAGGGGTAGTCCATGGGGGATGCAGAGGAATGGGAGTGCATTTAAGAGAGATTCATTGTGGTGTCTCATTTGCATATGTCAGTAGGGGCTGAGAAGCACAGAAGAGGGGGTCATGTGAAAAATACAGAGTCTCATAATGGTAGGATCAGCCCTAGTTGTTTTCTGACAAAGCTGCTTTCAAAGTGGTCCATTCTGGTGTTGACCCCAGATATTCAATGCTGGGCCATTTCCAGTGACCATTACTGAAGATCCAGGTTTTCTTGGCCAGTGCTAACTTACTGGCTAAGCGAAAATTTAGTGCTGACCAGTTAAGTTAATAGCAGGTAAAGTACACCTGCTATTTATGCAGTCTGATTTGCCCGCTAAACTTAGCCAGTCAGTGCTGAAATTGCTGGTTAGCTTTTCATCACTGGCCACAAATATTCAGCAGAGATAACGGTTATCTCGAGCTGAATATTTGCAGTTAGGTGCTGAAATGCTATTTAACCAGTCAGCGGCTGTTTTTGGCCAGTTAAACAGCTTTGAATACGGGGGGATTGTGCTTTGTTTAAAACCGCTGACCCTGTGAAAATGCAGGTGTTTGTAGTTTACCAATTTTGGTGATGTTGCTTCAACCAACGTTGGTTTGTCCATTTTCTGGTTCGGCTGTTCACCTCACTGGACATAAAGAACAATTTCTAATTTGCCCTTTTGTTACCAGGAAATTCAGCATCCAATCAGAGAGACCTCTTCCAAAAGCTGCATGTTTCTATGAAGATTCAATAAAACCAGAACATATCTTAAAAAATCCTAATAGAAAAATGAAAGGCCTGCACTCTGAAGTCTCCACTCTAACACATAATAAGTAAAAACAGGGGCACAGAAGAAAATTCTAGAGTAGCAAATTGTGAACAGATAATAGGTGAGGGGAAGACATTGAGGAGTGAATGCTATGAAATGAGCAAAGGTGCTTGAGGCATATGGGGGGAGAGGAATAAGATACAGGGAAGAATATACAAGTGGGGTCACTAGAGAAAAGAATTAAAAGAGACATGGCCTCAGTATGATGGAGAGAGGAAGAAAGCAAGAGAAGAGGAATGCTGAAGAAGAAAATTGAGGGAAGGAGGAGAGAGATGTGCGTGAGAGAAAAAGAAGTGTGAGGGAAATGTGATAAATTTTGTGAAATGGGGACTCAGGAGGTAATATCTTCTGGAGAGAAGGGTGAGAAGTAAAGAACATGGGGGGAGGGGAGAAGTAAGAAGAGTAGAAGGAAGCAGGTGATAAGGAAAGAGTGAAGAAATTATGACAATGGGGCAGAGTGGAGAGAGGGAGGAGAAGAGTAGGGACAAAGGGGAGAGGGAAAGAGTATTTAGAAGTAGTGAGGAAGGGAATTATGCAAAAGTAGAGAAGACTGGAATCAGAGAGAAAGGGAGCAAGTGCAAAGAGGAAGAAAGACTGGAAAGAATACTCATTAAGGGGAAAATGATGTCTAGAATGAGCACTTGTGAAGGGGAAAGAATCCAGAGATCGAAGAAGAAGATAAGAAAGGAGAGTCGGGGGGTGGGGGGGAGGTGGCAAAGGAGAAGTTAAGCAATATGAAGAGACAAGGGACCATGGAAGGAATAAAATAATGTGAAAAAAGGGAGATGAGTTGAAAGAGGGGACTGGAAAGAGATGGAAAGATTAAGAAAAAGAAGAAAAGGGCTGAATGCCAGGAGGGATTGTATGAAAGGGGTGGTGCTGGTGAGGGAATGAGAGTCAGGGGAAGGTTGCTGAAGGCTAGGCAGGGGTGAATACAGAGGATGGCAACTGAGGTCTAGAGAGAGGTCATAAAAAGAGAGAGATGGAAGGTAAATTAGAGGTAAAAAAAGACAGATGATGACAGAAAAGATGAATGAGGTATAAAATCTAGTTATGAATACAGAAGCAGAGAAGACAGAAATTCAGAAAAAAGATGAAAGGGGAAAATCTGTATGAATTCTAAAGAAGAAAAGAAAAATAGGAGGAGAGAGAAATTAGAGCAGGGGTGCCCAAAAGGTTGATCGTGATTGACCAGTAGATCGCAAGGGTAATGCGAGTCGATAGCAGACTCACAATGCCTTTGCATTCTCCCTGCTTCCCCGACGTCACAAAAGCCAGGCACGTGCAGCCACTGCACAAGCACCGGGCCCACATGCCGTTGCGGCATCAGGGGGGCAGGGAGAAAGAAAGAAAGGGGACAGAGAGAGAGAAAGAAAGACAGGCAGACAGAAAGAAAGGTGGTGCAGGGAAAAAGAAAGACAGGCAAACAGAAAGAAAGAAAGAAGGGGCAGGGAGAGAGAGAGAAAGAAAGAAAGGGGAGGGGTAGGGAGAGAGGAAAAAAAAGTTGGACTTATGGAGGGACAGAGAGAGATGTTGGTTGTGGAATGGGATGAGGTCTGGAGGAGAGGAAGCATGCAGGAGGCAGAAAGAAGGGAAGAAATATTGGATGAACAGTCAGAAGGAAGTGCAATCAGAGACTCATGAAATCACCAGACAACAAAGGTAGGAAAAATTATTTTATTTTCAATTTAGTGATCAAAATGTGTCCGTTTTGAGAATTTATATCTGTTGTCTATATTTTGCACTATGGCCTCTTTTTATTAAACTGCAATAGCAGTTTTTAGCGCAGGGAGCCTATGAGCATCGGGAGCAGCATGGGGCATTCTGCGCAGCTCTCTGCGCTAAAAACCGCTATTGCGGTTTAGTAAAAGGGGAGGGAGTATACTTGTCTCTTTTTGTATAGTTGTTACTAAGATGGCATTGCATATTTTTAAGGCATCTGCCTTGACCTCTTTGAAAAAAACACCGAATATAAATTAAAATTAACATTTTTTCTGTGTACAGTGTGCTTTGTGTTTTTTTTTAATTGTATTGTTGGTAGATCATTTTGATTTGGTCATTTTAAAAGTAGCTCGCAAGCCAAGAAAGTGTGGGCACCCCTGAGTTAGAAAGATTCTGAGAAAGAACTTATATCAGAAAAGTGGGGGAGAGTAGCACCACCTGAACAGAAAAATAAACTGCTCAGATAATAAAGGTAGGAAACATTTTTTAGGAATTAGAATATGTCAGTTTTGGGGAATATCTGGTTCATTTACTATATTTTTGCAAAAGTACAGGAAGAAATGCATTTATGTTTCTTTTTTTAGTCTGGCTTTTTATTGATGGGAAAGGAGGCAGGGTTTGCTTCTCATTTGTGGTTCCTTATTCTGTATAGGTACAGATTTGTCTGTTTTTTGCTTGTGTGACCAAGGTAAAGCACTCAGCTACTATGCATTTTCCATGAAGAGATTTGTAGCAGTTAGATTTGTTTGTGGAAAGGAGATTAGTATCCAAGAAAAAGATCTGGGTGTCTTTGTAGACAATATGTTGAAACTTTCCGCCCAATGTGCAGTGGTGGCCAAAAAAGCAAACAAGAAGTTAGGAATTATTAAAAAAGGGATGGTTAACAGGACTAAGAATGTTATAATGTCTCTGCATTTCTCCATGGTGCGACCTCATCTTGAGTATTGCATTCAATTTTGGTCGCCTCATCTCAAAAAAGATATAGCGGAACTAGAAAAGGTTTAAAGAAGAACGACCAAGAAGATAAAGGGGATGGAACGCCTCTTGTATGAGGAAAGACTAAAAAGATTAAGGTTCTTCAGCTTGGAAAAGAGATGGCTGAGGGGAGATATGATTGAAGTCTACAAAATCCTGAGTCAAACAGGTACAAATGGATCGATTTTTAACTCCTTCAAAATGTGCAAAGACTTAATGAAGTTACAGGGAAATACATTTAAAACCAATAAGAGGAAATATTTTTTTAACTCAGAGAACAGTTAAGCTCTGAAACACATTGCCAGAGGTTGTGGTAAGAGCAGTTAATGTAGCTGGTTTTAAGAAAGGTCTGGACAATTTCCTGGAAGAAAAGTCCATAGTCTGTTACTGAGACAGACATGGGGGAAGCCACTGTTTGCCCTGGATCAGTAACCAGGTACTAGTGACCCAGATTGGCTACTGTGAAGATGAGCTACTAGGCTGGATGGACCATTGGTCTGACCCAGTAAGGCTATTCTTATGTTCTTATGTACCATGAGGTTTATTGATGCTCTAGGACCTAGTGTACTATTTGCACTGTTGCTTTTTCATAAGTGGATTGTTTTGATATTGGAAGTTTGCTATACAGGCTTTGTTTAAGGGTTTTGTGGTAGTTCAATAACATATCTGGAATTGGAAGCAGAATGTTACTGCTATTCTTGATGTGATACAAAGTCTAACATATAGCATAGTTACTCCCCTGTAGCAGGTGTTATCCAAAGACAGCAGATATTCTCATGTCTGGGTGACATCATTCATGGAACCCGGCACAGACAGCCTAAAAGTGTACTGTGACTTTAAAAATCTTAAGACCACCCTCACCACGTGCATGCCAGTACCTTCCCGCCTGATTTAAGGCAGCTTTGAAATGTTTTCTGTTCAAAGACGCCTTTGTGCACTGATGTTAGTCCTCCGTCCCCAAACAAGTAAATGGCAGCCATGAAGAAGCTCTTCCCTCTTCCTCTTGTTCTTACCTCTTTATGTTCTCTTCTCTTGATTTTATTGTAATTCAGCCCTCTCCCTCTTGTTTATTTGTATGTCCATCTTTGTCCATGTAATCTGTTTATCTTTTTTAAATTTAATTTTGTACACCCCCATTTTATATTGTATATCGCCTAGAATCCAGGATAGGCGATTAATCAAATTTTTATTAAACAAAGATGATGTCAATTCACAGGACCATCAGTTCAGTAACAAAGCTAAGAAGCCAAGTAGAGGAGGTGGGAGGATTGTGAGAATATCCATCTACTATCCTCGGATAACATCTGCTAAAGGTGAGCAACTATGCTTATCCAAGGACAAGCAGGCAGCATTTTCTCACACGTGGGACTCCCTAGCTACCAGGATCATGCCTCTGAAAGAAGGTTAATGACCAAAAATGTACTATCATACTCTACATTACTATACCCATAAGAACATAAGAATAGCCTTACTGGGTCAGACCAATGGTCCAGCTAGCCCATTTTCCAGTCTTCGTGGAGGCCAATCCAAGGCACAAATGCCTGGCAAAATCCCAAATAGTAGCAGCATTCCATGCTACCGTCCCATGTCTGTCCCAATAGCAGACTATAGACATTTTCTCTACTTTATTATGTAAACCCTATTATACCTTTTATGTATACCCTGTTATGTTTTATTATGTATGTAAATTTGTAACCTGTTCGGAGCTCTTCTGGGAGGAAGGGATATAAATCCAAATAAATAAATAACTATCATAAGCCTGGCGAAACCAAAAAGGATGGAAGAAAGTTGGCATCTAAGTGGAGAATAAATTTTGTATAACTGCCTGGCCAAACAATAGTGAGATGTGAAGGTATGAATTGAGCACCAGGTGGCTGCTTTAAAAATGTTCTCAATGGAAGTGGAATGTAGATGAGTTACCGAAGTCATCATTGTTCAAACTTTATGAGCAGTGACACAGTCTTCAAGTGTCAGTCCAGCCAAAACATAGCAGAAGGAGATACAATCTGCTAACCATGTGGAGATGGTTCTCTTAGTGACAGGAGATCCAAGCTTGTTCAGATCGAAAGACAGAAACAGCTGAGTGGAAGTTCTGTGAGTTTTGGTGCAATCCAAGTAATAAGCAAGAGCACATTTAGAGATGAATCCTTAAAGAATTGCCTTCCACCAGTGTATCCTCTACACCATTTTTTTCTGAAAGCATCCCTCTTGAAAAGCTGTATAATACGTTATACACATAGCAAGTTTCAAAGCAAAAGCACAGACTTTGTGCAAAGCCTGAATGTATAAAGTAGGTGCAGTCATTGGCTTTATGTAAACAGTTTGAAAATTGTCCATTATGTTACGCAAAGGAATTTGCCAGGTAACCAAGAAGCTACCTAAGTTAAATTCCCTGAGTTGAAAATCTAATCCAGTGTTTCTCAACTCGGTCATGGAGTACCCCTTGCCAGTCAGATTTTCAGGAAATCCACAATGAATATGCATAAACTTAATTTGCATATATTGCCTCAATTATATGCAAATTTATTTCATGCATTTTCATTGTGAATATCTTGAAAATCTGACTGGCGAGGGGGTACTCGAGTTAAGAAACACTGATCTAATCCTTCAGTGTGACTGCTCTATTCTTGTAGCTCTCTGTTAATAATGTAAAATACTTTAAGATGTTCAATTCGGAACAGCTGTCAAAGTCTCCAGTATTCAAATTCTGAATGATAACTCTTTAAAATTATTAGGAAAACCTCAGCCTCACCACTCCACCACTCAATATGCCTTAGTAGCGGGAAGAATTACGTGGTTCTCATCACCGGCTTTCAATTACATATGTTCTGCTGTGTTTAAATACCGTTTCTTTTACTTATTTATAAACTCTAATAAAACTATAATTTAGCCATTAAATAATTTAAGCCACTTATCTTCGGAAAGAGCGGAAGGTCCCCCCGCTCCCAGACCTGGCCAAAAGGAATGAAGGTCCCACTGCTGCAACACAAGGCACAGAAACGGAGCAACAAGACAGAGTGAGACGCGACCTCCTGAGCCCCCAGGTAGGCTGAGTAGGAGAAGCGGGTCCCCGCCACCCAAATGCACCTTTCAGGAAGGCCCGGGAAGCACATCCCATCTACCTTTGTAATTGCCCCAGCTGGAAAAAGCGAAGAGGCCAAATCCTCCTTCATAACTGACTGGAAAGAAAATGAAATCCTTGTAGAGCACAGGAGACAGAAAGAAAGACAGATAGACAGGGGCCAGTGAGAGAGACAGAAAGAAAGCCAGACAGGGGGCAAGGAGAGGCCAAATCCTCCTTCATAACTGACTGGAAAGAAAATGAAATCCTTGTAGAGCACAGGAGACAGAAAGAAAGACAGACAGACAGGGGCCAGTGAGAGAGACAGAAAGAAAGCCAGACAGGGGGCAAGGAGAGACAGAAAGAAAGAAAGACAGACAGACAAGGGGCCAGGGAGAGAGAGAGACAGAAAGAAAGAAAGACAGACAGACAGGGGACCCGGGAGAGAGACAGAAAGAAAGATAGACAGACAGACAAGGGGCCAGGGAGAGAGACAGAAAGAAAGACAGACAGACAGACAGACAAGGGGCCAGGGAGAAAGATAGGGAGAAAGGGTCCAGGGAGAGAGAAAGAAAAACAGACAGACAAAAAGAAAGGGGGCAGGGAGAAAGAAAAACAGGCAGACAGAAAGGGGGCAGGGAGAGGGAAAGAAAGGGGGTCAGGGAGACAGAAAGACAGAAAGAAATGGGGGCAGGGAGAGAGAAAGAAACGCCTCAGCGCCCAGTTGTATTAAAAGTCTACACATCCATTCTAGCACCCGTTAATGTAACGGGCTTAAACACTATCTTGCCTGCATCTCGGGGATCTGTGCATCCCATCTACCTCCGCAATTGCCCCAACTGGAAAATGCAAAAAACCCCAAATCTTCTTCCCAACCGACTGGAAAGGAAATGAAATCCTTACAGATCACGGGAGACAGAAAAAAAAACCCAAAAGAAATACAGACAGGGGGCCAGGGAGAGAGAAAGAAAGACAGACAGACAAGGGGCAAGGGAGAGAGACAGAAAGAAAGACAGACAGACAGGGGGACAGAGACAAAAAGAAAGAAAGAAAGACAGACAGGGGGCCAGTGAGAGAGACAGAAAGACAGACAGACAAGGGGAAGGGAGAGAGACAGAAAGAAAGGGGCAGGGAGAGAGACAGAAAAAAAGAAAGACAGGGGGCAGAGAGAGAGAGAGAGAGAGAGACAAAAAGACAGACAGACAGACAGGGGGGCAGGGAGAGAGACAGAAAGAAAGAAAGACAGACAGACAGGGGGGCAGGGAGAGAGACAGACAGAAACAAAGAAAGGGGGGCAGGGAGAGAGAACGAAAGACAGACAGAAAGAAACAGGGCAAGGAGAGAGAAAGAAAGAAATGGGGGCAGGGAGATAGAAAGAAATGCCTCAGAGCCCCATTGTGCTAAAAGTCTACACATCTATTCTAGCACCCGTTAATTTAAGGGGCTTAAACACTATCTTGCCTGCATCTCGAGGATTGCACATCCCATCTACCTCCACAATTTCCCCAGCTGGAAATGCAAAAAAGCCGAATCATCCCTCCCAACCAACTGGAAAGGAAATGAAATCCTTGCAGAGCACAGGATACAGAAAAAAAGAAAGAAAGACAGACAGGTTGGGCAGGGAGAAAGACAGAAAGAAAGACAGACAGGAGGGCAGGGAGAAAGAAAGACAGAAACAAAGAAAGGGGGGCAAGGAGAGAGAAAGAAAGACAGACAGACAGAAAGAAAGGGGGGCAGGGAGAGAGAAAGAAAGAAACACCACAGCGCCCCATTGTGCTAAGTCTATGCATCTATTCTAGCACCCGTTAATGTAACGGGCTTAAACACTAGTATCAACTAAATTTGAAAAATGTTTTCTAATACAGCCCTAATCACCAGGGCTATGGATTCAAAGATGGAAGATAATTTTGGGGCTGTGGAGTTAGAGTCGGAGTCTTTGAAAATGTGCTGACTCCAACTCCTAATGGAGTTAAATTGGATGTCATGCAAATATTATAATGATAAAATTTCTTATTTCACAGATAATAATTTGATTAACCCATTTGTTTAAGATGTTTTACTATAAGAATATATTTTCTTTGATAAATTACAAAATGTAATATATTTTATGATCTTTATATTAGTGAAAGTGGTTCTGTTCCCGTAAACTCCTATATCGATACAAAAATAAAGGAGTCAGAGTTGGAGTGGAGATAACATAAATAAAGGAGTCAGAAGGCTTTGTGTATCGACTCCACAGCCCTGCTAATCACAGCTCAGTTCAGCTAAAAGTACATATGCACTTTTAGCTGGATCAAATAAGGGCAATTTTCATATGGATAAATGTTCAGGCTTTGAAAATTGCCCTCTAAATTATTCTTGCAGTCATCAGTCTCTATTAGATTCATTGGAGAAAGCAGAATATTCTTACCTTTCTTAGCAGTTTTTCGCCTAGGTCTCCTAACTTCAGTCTCTAAAACAAGAAACAAACATTTTATATCTAGCCAATTTCATACGATACTAATACACTATGACATTTTCATATATCATTTTAACAGCTCTCAGATTTAGAAGATGAAAGAAAGAGAGAAAGAATACAAAGTAGCAGGCATTCTGAGGAATGGAAGATGACCAGTCACTTATATGAGTCATCAAGTTTCAAGCTTTATTTAAAAAAAATTTTACCACTCAATCAAACTTCTAAGTAGTGTACAAATAAGTACTAATAAGGAACAGACAATACAAACTTACATACCATATTTTTTTGCTCCATAAGACGCACTTTTTTTCCACCCCAAAGTGGGTGGAAATCTCGGTGCGTCTTATGAAGCGAAGGAACAATATTTTAATCCCCTGTGCACCAGCTTTTTAAACATCGTCCGCCACTCCCCCCCTGTACAAATGCAAAACATCCCCCCCGCGGCCGCACCACCTTTAAACACCGCCTCGCCGTACAATTGCAACCCCCCCCACGCTGCAGCAGCACCACCTTTTTTAAAACAAATCCCCCTCCGCCGCCGCTGTCATTCCCCGCTGTACCTTTTTCTAGCCTGGTGGGCCAGCATATATCCCTCCCTCGACGGCTCTGTATCAGTTCCCAGCAGCAGGTGCCCAAGTCAAGAGCGCGGCAGTCAGGCCCAAGTTTTACACGCTCACGCTTGGACCCGCGCCGCTTTCTGAATGGCTGCCGGCAGTTCTCGCGGGAAAAACATTAGTAAAGTTTCTCCATCTTTAGGTTTTTCTGGACAATCCTACTGTTGTGTCCCACAACTTAATTATGACCATTAATTTCTGTCCATATTTATAATTCATTATGGCCCTGCTTTACAAAGCTGTGGTAGAGGTTTCTACCAAGGACCGGCATATGTGTTGCTACACTGCAACTGCTATTCAGTTTGTAACTTTGCTCTTTTCTTTTAATTTTGCAGTTAAAAAGCTGTCTGCTTATAATAAATGGCACTCTCTTTATAAATAAAACACTGGCATATCTACTCGCAAACTGCCACCAAAAATAATTACAGAAATGCTGTTATACTTACCTTCAAACCAGCTGCGTCAACATCCACGCAAACAACCCATCTCACTATTGAGTTTCTTAACTCACTGCATCAGGGGTCAAGGATAGAAAGTTCTCTTATCTGCAACAATAAAACTATAACTTGCCACCATGAGAAATGCTTCACACTGCAGTATGAATGTAAAAAAAAACATCAGCACAGTATCTTGCTCAGACTCCCAGGGCACACTATTACCTAGCACATCTGATACCAGCATTTAGGTAAGACACTGTGTTGACATTTTTGATGATCATGCTACACCATGAAGAACTGATTTTGGGCCCCTTTTAAAAAACCACTGTAGCAATTCTCCTTTAGCAAATGTGACACAACTCATTCAATTCCTATGGGTTGCGTCACATTTTCCGCACTGAGTCTCGCTAACACAGCTTTGAAAAAGGGGCCCTTTGACAAGTTACAGTATTATGGTTGAAGGCAAATCCTCAACCCCTGCCTGCTATGGTACATATTAATTTGCATCTGTTATTTATCTGAATGGCCAAGTAGGGAAAATTGGATCTTTTGGAAATCCAATCTGTGTATGCTATTAAACATGGTCACAGAAGTGCCTCCTTTCATTGTGGCTGAAATTATAAATAGGATAATCACATTTGAGGAGGAAAATTTTCAGTCAGGCATTATATCTAGGTACTACTATTAATTATTTCTAGAGCATTACCAGATGTACACAGCGCTGTACAGAGTCACAAAATAGACAGTCCCTGCTCAAAAGAGCTTACAATCTAAACAGACAAGATAGACAAACAGCACAGTTAAAGACTGTTGGAAAAATCCATAACACCATTAGGAGGCAATTAAAGGTGTTTCACAAAAAGCTTGATTAAGTCCACTTTAGGGACAAACTGAGGTGTTTTTACTGATGTATTTTTTCATAGGGCTATTCATTATCTACTTACTTATTTTTGCTGAATTTCACCAGTTTTTGTTTTCGATTAGGTGACTTTTGAAAGGCCAGCATGGGTGGAGCTGGGGCTATTTCTTTCAGTAATTTATCCTCCAGGAGTAGTGGCTATAGATCTTTTATAATTTTTCTCAGTTTTTCCAGCTCTGGGTTCTGACAGCCACCTAATCTAAAACAAAAAGCTGGTGAAAAACACACTCCTAACACAAACTCACAAGGAAGAGAATGGCACACATCCCTCAAATATAACAAGCTGCAAACTATGCCAACACATCGCTATCATCATGCTATGGACGTAGATTAAATGTGTAAATATAAATAAATCTCACATTAGACATATGTGAAAGAATTTCTGGGTCACAATATCATGCAGAAATGAAACAGAAATTCATAAAGCGTTTGACTGTCACATGGCTGACTATGAGCTTGTCTGAGAAAGTATCTGCTGCCTGAGGAATGCTTGTGAGTGCTCCCACCTTTACTCAGACATCAGTTAGTTCTAGTTCTAGGCATGTTCTGAGCTTGTGTGGGCAAGAATAACTTGCTGCATCTAGTGCCAGCAGCTATATAAACCCAATATCAGATAAGTAAATAAATTTGGATGCATTTAAGAACATAAGAACATAAGCATTGCCTCCGCTGGGTCAGACCCGAGGTCCATCGCGCCCAGCAGTCCGCTCATGCGGCGGCCCAACAGGTCCAGGACCTGCACAGTACTCTTCTATCTATACCCTTCTATCCCCTTTTCTAGTAGGAAAATGTCCAATCCTTTCTTGAACCCCAATACCGTACTCTGCCCTATTACGTCCTCTGGAAGCACATTCCAGGTGTCTACCACACGTTGAGTAAAGAAGAACTTCCTAGCATTTGTTTTGAATCTGTCCCCTTTCAACTTCTCCGAATGCCCTCTTCTTTTATTTTTCGAAAGTTTAAAGAATCTGTCCCTGTCTACTCTCTCTATGCCCTTCAAGATCTTGTAAGTCTCTATCATATCCCCTCTAAGTCTCCTCTTCTCCAGGGAAAAGAGTCCCAGTTTCTCCAATCTCTCAGCGTATGAAAGATTTTCCATCCCTTTTATCAGACGTGTCGCCCTCCTCTGAACCCTCTCTAGTAACACCATGTCTTTCTTAAGGTACGGCGACCAATATTGGATGCAGTATTCCAGATGCAGGCGCACCATCGCCCGATACAACGGCAGGATAACTTCTTTCGTTCTGGTAGTAATACCCTTCTTGATTATACCTAGCATTCTATTCGCTCTCTTAGCGGCTGCTGCGCACTGTGCCGTTGGCTTCATTGTCATGTCCAACATTACCCCCAAGTCCCTTTCTTGGGTACTCTCTTTCACTAACATCCCTCCCATCGTATAGTTGTACCTCGGATTTCTGCTTCCCACATGTAATACTTTACATTTCTCAACATTGAACTTCATCTGCCATCTCGTCGCCCATTCTCCTAGTTTGTTCAAGTCCCTTTGCAATTCTTTGCAGTCCTCTTTAGTCCGAGCTCGACTAAATAGTTTGGTGTCGTCTGCAAATTTTATTATCTCACACTTCATCCCTGATTCTAGATCATTTATAAATATATTAAATAGCAGCGGCCCAAGCACCGAGCCCTGCGGGACCCCACTCGTTACCCTCCTCCAGTCCGAGTAGTGGCCCTTCACTCCTACCCTCTGTGTCCTACCCGCCAACCAGTTTCTGATCCATCTATGTACGTCTCCTTCCACCCCATGGTTCTTCAGTTTCCGGAATAGGTGTTCATGGGGCACCTTGTCAAAGGCTTTTTGGAAATCTAGATATATGATGTCTATGGGGTCTCCTTTGTCCATCCGTTTGTTAATTCCTTCGAAGAAGTGCAATAAATTCGTTAGGCACGATCTCCCCTTGCAGAAACCATGTTGGCTGGTTATCAGAAGTTCATTTCTTTCAAAATGTTCATCAATGTTTTCTTTTATCAGTGCTTCCGCCATTTTCCCCGGAACAGAGGTCAGACTCACTGGTCTGTAGTTTCCCGGGTCACCTCTTGATCCCTTTTTAAAGATGGGTATAACATTTGTTATAAAGTTCTATTTGGGTTGCACCATCTTATCTTGTTGCTCATTTTAGATTTTTTTACATGTAAAAAAATATATATAGATCCGGTTGGTTTTATTTTCCCTCAGCGAAAGCTTGCCGCTTTATGAAATTCTTAGATAGGACTCTGGCGTTTCAAGCAGAAGTAATGAATTCATGTTTGAATGCTCTTATTTCTCCAACCCACACTTATTATCAATTTCGGAAAGATCTTAAAACTTATCTATTTAAACAATACAAAACTTAATCGATTTTAAAATTATCATGATAAGTGGATTTTTTAATTATTTTATGGAATAATGTTTACAGTTTATCTATTTTAGTATAAATAATTTGTATTGTGCATATCTAACTTTGAATAAGTTAGGGTCGCATTTTGTTAGTCAGTATTTTTATTGAATTGTGTTATTTTCTTTTATAAGACACTCTTATTTGGGTCTGTATTTTAATTACTTGTTGTAATTACTATTGTGTAAACCGCCAAGAACTGATGGTTTGGCGATATATAAAAATAAACTATTATTATTATAAGTGTAAGTTCACTTTTATTCAAAGCAGTGTTTGAGATTTGCTGTGGTGTATTTTTAAGTTTCCAAATACAGTAGCACGTTTCATTAGTAACTATGTCAACCAGAAGTGGAAAACCCTAAGAAGCTAAAGATGATGTTCCTGGTTTACCAAGTTCACCATTTGAGAAATTCTCAAGGCCAGTTACCAGTGAGTGAATTTTGGCTCATTGAACACTCATCTTTGATTAAAGGGTCTAAGTTGCCTACCTACAGACAAGTCATAAAGTATTTTTTACATCTCCGCCATGATCAGGAAACTATTAAAAAAGCATTTCAAATGAAGAGATCGCCTACAGTGCTGCTGACACTGTCACTGTATTTCAGCAAATGGCCTGTATCAAGACAAAGCCCAGGCAGAACTGTATGCTGAAAGTTATGGCTCTCTGTCATGAATGGAATAGTCTTTCAAAAAAATAAAGATGTGAAAGTGATCCAGGAGGAAAAAGAGGAAACTTTATTATGAAACTGGACACCCTTTTTGATACTGGTGCTCCAGAGGCCTTTCAAACTACAATGAGTTCTCAACTGCTGTCAAGTGAAGACAAGAAAGTTTGACCAAAGAGGTAAAAGACAGACAACCATGTCTGCACATGACAAGATATTTGCAACAAAAGTGGTGATGCAAATGTTTAGACAGGAAATTGAAAAGCGAAAGACTGAAAAACAAAAGGCAAGGTTGCTTAACATTAAAGTATGTGACTGGTGAGATGGATATTGAAAGGAAAAAGTAGTGGTGAGTGCGCAGAATACGGATTCTTTGCACTCACCACTACTTTTTCCTTGGACTATTTTTCTGTGGCGATTCCTACCCCTTTGTTGTTTTTTTGTTTCTTGAAATGAATATTGAAGCAAGAAGTACTGAAGAAAGTGACATGGAGGCAACTGACTTCATAACAATTCAACTTCCTTGGAAAATAATGCTGTGTAATGAAATAACTGCTGCAGCTGACAGACTAAATCTATTAGACAATCAAGCCACTTGTATTGTCTCAGCAGTCAATAAGTCTGGCAATGCAGTGACTGACATCTTGCGACAAACTACGTGCCACAGCAGAATGGTTAATAGACAACAAAGTTCTTCACCCAGAGAGTGGTAAAATCTGGAATGCTCTTCCAGAGGCTGTTATAGGGGAAAGCACTCTTCAGGGATTCAAGACAAGGTTGGATAAGTTCCTACTGGAACAGAACATATGCAGGTAAGGCTAGACTCAAATAGGGCACTGGTCTATGACCTATGGGCCGCCGCGTGAACGGACTGCTAGGCACGATGGACCACTGATCTGACCCAGCAGTGGCAAATCTTATGTTCTTAAGTTCTTCTTATGTTATTGCCACTGTGTAAAGCACTATGCTTAAAAATTATCTCGGAGAATCTCATGAATGACTTGCTATGCTTGAATCTGGTACTCCAGAATACAAAGAAGGCAAACTCCTGGGTATACCAAACTTATCTGATGCTACAGGTATGTCGCAAGCAGATGCATCTTACAAGTCACTTGAACTATGACAGCTGATTGACAATATAATGGCATTGGTCTTCAATACTACTGCTAGCAACAGTGGTAAGAAAGGTGCTGAAAAACTATTGGAAGTTTTAGGAAGTTCTTCTTCACTCAGAGGGCGGTGGACTTCTGGAATGCACTTCCAGGAGAGGTGATAGGACAGAGTACATTATTGGGGTTCAAAAAGGGACTGGATGACTTCCTGAAAGAGAAGAGGATATCAGGGTACAGATAGAGGGTTACTTACGGGACATTAAGTAAATGGGATATAAACATCCTAGGTAAGGAGCACTTACAGGTCATGGACCTGGTGGACCACCGCGGGAGTGGACTGCTGGGCACGATGGACCCCTGGTCTGACCCAGCAAGGGCAATGCTTATGTTCTTATGCTTATGACAAAATTGGTAGGAAGCTCTTCTATTTGGCTTGCAGGCATCATATCTTTAGTTACTGGGGCAGTATAGAAGGGTATGTTTCATCAAGCTACAGGGCCAGAAAATGATAGAATAAATTATACTTTTTGGTGGGTGAATGTGTGCACTACGTACAGATATGAACGAATTAATGCAGAGTTTAAGGGTTTTAGTGAAGTTTTTAATAAAGTTTGGAGCCCATTGACTAAATTTGTAAAAAATAAAATAATATATTTTTATCATCTTTGGTTCATTTATTTTTACACATCCGGGGGGGGGGGGGGGTTGGAAGGTGGGGAATAAATATTGCTAGCGACTTTATTCTTCATTTGTATTAGATATTAGGATATTTTCTGCTATTATTACATGTAAGAAACTGAAATTATTGAATGATATTTATGTTACCAGTACGGATATTACTGTAATGTATGTAATACCTATTGTTCTTTCATTTGTATGACACTGTTTTTGATTTAAAAACAATAAAGAATAAAAAAAAAAAAGAAAACTGTGGGACAAAATAGACAAGCAGGATGTGAAACTCTGACACTGAAAGTTGACAAACCTTGGTTAGTGGGCACTAGAAACAAGGTTGTCGAGGAACTTACTGGAATTCTAAGAAGCAGTGACTCAACACTTTACCACATGATGGCTATTGTGAGTGCATTGTAAGACACAATTATGATTATTGGAGCAGCACCTCCTCATGATGCACATTTCATGAAGCATGGAGCGATGCATCAAGCAAGGTGTTTGGCCTGGAACATACTTTATATGGACACAAATGTTCATGTTTTCCAGTCAACTTATGTATGACAAGGAGATGATTGTGAAACTGGAGTGATACAACTGTTTTCTGGTGCTCTTTTATGTGCTACTGTGGATGAGAGTGTGCAATTTCTCTACGACATGCAGGACTATAAATCAGTCGATCATGAAGTCACTGACATCATGATGAAGTTATCTAACCTCCAATGGTACCTGACAGAAGAAGTTGTACCGTTCATACTTTTCAGCAAACATGCTTTAATCACCAACTGTGTCAAACAGGACATTGCTTCAAAGCTGTTGAACACACCAGTGCCTGAACTGTTTCATTGGGGCAAGCTGGTTTTCAAGCTGGTAAACCGAAGCACATCACTGGGAGACTTGGTTGGACCTGAATCACATTTCCCGTTTCACGCTCTTAGTATTACCAATGGTTGGTAAAGCCAGTGGACAGATGATCTGAAGATCAAAATTTCCATACTGCTGAACGGTTTGTCAACACAGTCAAGTGACTTTGCGACTGGCATCACCACAAACCCAGTGCAGCATGAGACCTTGTTGCAAGGAGTTGAACAGCATAGCAGGCTTTATCCTGACTCTCAAGAATACACTGAATGCTTGAGTGTTTGGAACGCCACTGGTAGACGATTATACTAAAAGTGTACGTGTTTAGCTATTAGCAAAGTATGCAAAATTTCTATAATTTTCCACAATAAAGCACAGATATTGAAGGTTAATTTAATAAAATACCGCTAGATTCTTTGCATAAAATATCTTTTTATCAATGTATCATTGCTGGAGTGTAAAAATATAAAAGTTATTGCTATAACACCAAGAAATTTGCTTCATTAAGCAAAAATAATAGCAAATTTTAAGAAAATTGGAGCTTTATGTAGAGTGATCCCCAGGATGAGCTTTAAAAATGTGAAAAAATTATTTTCCGATTAAGCACAATGAAATTCATTTGAAAAACTTCAATTTGCACAATTTTTCCACCTTTAGGTAATTAGTTGCTATTTGGGCTAACTGAACTATTCCTGATGGTCCTCCAAAGCAAAATCAATAATTCTTTTTAGAGGATTACTAATGTTCACATACAGAAAATTTATTGGGTATCAGTATTTTGCTTGTATTCTGCTTTTTTGTGATTTTATTTGGGCCATTATAAAATAGGCATAAAACCCACATTTCTTGACATTTTTTAGGAGCCCCTCCATATACACATACTTTGCGCCTATTCATTTTTGAAGGAAAACAACATGGGTTGTTTACTTTTGAGAATGGTTGCAATATGTATGGGATCCTTAT
The DNA here is from genome assembly GCF_902459505.1 of Geotrypetes seraphini. Classification (NCBI taxonomy): domain Eukaryota; kingdom Metazoa; phylum Chordata; class Amphibia; order Gymnophiona; family Dermophiidae; genus Geotrypetes; species Geotrypetes seraphini. The sequence continues at coordinate 306,285,707 of NC_047086.1, read as the reverse complement.
AACATAGTTACTCACCTATAGCAGGTGTTATTCGAGGACAGCAAACAGATATTCTTACATGTGGGCCACAGAACCTGGCACGGATAGTTAAAAAGTATACTGTCACTTTAATATCTTAAGACCGCCCATACCACGGACATGCTGGAGTCTTCTCACCCAACATTGACTCGTGGGACCATAAGTTCAGTAACAAAGCTAAGAAACCAACTAGGGAGGAGGGATCTATGCTGTCCTCAGATAACATCTGTTACAGATGAGTAATTATGCTTTATCCAAGGACAACCAGGTAGTATATTCTCATATGTAGGACTCCCTAGTTCCCAGGATCATACCTCTGAGAAGAGGGTCATTGACAACTACCATGAGCCTGGTGAAATCAAAAGGGTTGGAGGGATGTTGGCATCTAAGCAGAGAATAAATTTTGTAGAACTGCATGGCAGAACTGACTATCCCGTCTAGAATGATTCTCCAAACAAGGTATGAACTGAGGACAAAGTGGCTGCTTTACAGATGTTCTTGATTGGAATGGAACGTAGGTGAGCTACTGATGTGATCCAGATAATAAGCAAGAGCATGTTTACAGTCTAATGTGTCGAGTGCAGCTTCACCAGAACGAAAATGTGGTCTTGGAAAGAAGACAGGAAGAACTATGAAATTCCGAGACGACTTTCAGGGGGAACTTGGGATGAATGAAAATAATTACACCATTGTGGTAGAACGTTGTATAAGGTGGGATCTAACACAAGCGCTTGAAGTTCACTGATTCGGCATGCAGATGTGAGAGATATGAGGAATACTACTTTCTAGGTGAGATGCTTGAGAGATGAGGACAAGAGTGGCTCAAATTTAGGTTTCATTAGAGTGGAAAGTGCTATACAACAGTAAGGTCCAAAGTCACAGGAGGAAGCTTGAGGGATGGCTTGATATGGTAAAGGCCTTTTATGAATCTGGAAACCAAAGGACAATAGCTTTATATCCAGTGGTGTACAAAAAGCACTAATAGCACTGAGATGAACTCTGACTGAAGTAATTTTGAGGCCAGAGTTGGAAAGGTGTAGAAGATAGCCCATGACCAATGGGAGAGGGCAAGTGATTGGGTCTAGCAAGTGAAGAGTATTCCAGGTTGTGATAGCAACGCTGTGTGGAAGGTTTCCTAGAAGTTCCAATGATAGCTGATAAAGGTGCAGAGAGTGCAAAAGCATCTACTCATTGGGAGAGAGACTATGCTGTGAGTGCTAATAAACATAGATTGGGATAAAGAAGAGAGTCCTCATTCTGTGTCAGCAATGTTGGAAAGATCTGAAGGTTATGCGGCAGAGGAAAGGCCATGGCGGGGAAGGCCTTGAAGCAGCCCGTTCAGAGCGCTGCCGTCACTGCTGTTTTTGGAAGCCTCGGAGCGGAGGTATGTCAGTCTCACAGTGAGAGGGTTAGTGGGGTTCTGCTGCACAGGGGGATGGGATGGAGGAATAGAAAGATGCTGCGCAGGGAAGGCTGCAAAGTAGCCTGTTCAGAGCGCTGCTGCCACTGCTGTTTTTGGAGGCCTCGGAGCAGAAGTATGTTGGTCTCACAGTGGGAGGGTCATAACACAACATAACATCGTACTTCTTGACCATGTAACCATAAGTTCTACGCGGTTTACAAAAGATTATAAACTAAAGACAATTTGATAATGGCAGGAAAATTATTTGACCAAATATTTTGAGAAAAGATGAGTTTTCAATTGGGTTCTGAAATGTTTATAAGAACAAGCTCCAAGCAATAACAATCGAAATTCTCTATCATGGGAAGCTGCTTGAAATGTTAAAGTATGGCCAAGAAATTTCTTGCTTTTACAGCCCTGTACTGATGGAAAAGTAAACAGGGTCTGAGATTGTCTACTATATTTATATGATGCTAAAGAAAATCCATTAACCTTGTAAAACAGAGCGGTACCATACATAACCTTGTAGCAGAAGCAAACTAGCTGAAACAAAACACGAGCCTCCATTGGAAGCCAATGCAACTCACAGTAAAATGGAGTTACATGGTCATACTTTTTGAGACCATAGATCATTCTAACCACTGTATTCTGAATCAATGTAAGTCTAACCATGTCTTTTTTGGGATTGTTAGATATACAATATTGCAATAATCCCAAAAGACCCAGTGCAAAGATTGTACCAGAAGTTTAAAAGCAGAAAACTCAAAATAGGGTCTAATAGTACACAATTTCCATAGAGTGTAATAACCCTTATGTACTACAGCATCTATCTGTTTTTTCATGGTCAGATGCTGATCCAAGACGACTCCTAATATTTTAATTGTTGGTTGAATTGTATATAATATTGAATTTATACTGATCGATGTCTCGTGAATGATCTTATGCGGTGACACAGCAAAAAAAGTTTTATCGGGGTTAAGCTTAAGTTTAAAATCCCGCATCCAAGAGTTCATCAATTTCAACACAGACTCAATTTTATGAGACATATGGGATAGAACTGTGCCACAAGATATAAAAATTGTAATATCGTCAGCATAGCTGAACAGTTCTATACCCAGATTACTCAAGCTATGGCCCAAGGAAAAGAGATATACACTAAATAATGTGGGAGAAAGTGGGGAACCCTGAAGTACACCACTCGGGTTTTTCCAATTAAAGGAGAACTGATTATAAACTTAACCTGATAAGAGTCTGGATTCTAAGAACCCTTTAAACGATAGAAGAATATTGCCCTGTAGACCGAAAGCATCCAAACAAGCTAATAATTTGCTATGATCTACCAAATCGAAGGCACTGCTTAAGTCAAACTGAAGCACCAATGCACTATTACCCTTGCTCAATAGGCTATTTAGATGATCTTAATAGTGTAGCCAACACTGTTTCAGTGCTAAAATATGTTCTAAAACTTGATTGGAAATCATGCAATAGGGAGTGTTGCTCAAGATATTTTGTTAACTGGATTTGAACTAGACCGTCCATGATTTTCACGAAAAAGGGAATGGATGCAATAGGTCTATAATTAGATAGTATTGAAATAGATTCTTTGATATTTTTAATTATTGGCATAATAATTATATTACCTTCCTCTTGTGGAAATATTCCTGCAATAGACATTCAAATAATTTCAGTTTGAAACTTAAAGGGGCAGCTGCCATAAGGTTAGGAAAGCAGGGGTTCAACAGACAGTATGATTTAGCATATCTACCAAATAGTTTGGAAAAGTCATCCCATTCTGGATAATCAAATGTAGACCAATATAGATCTGTGCGAACTTCTTCTTCCATCATACTAAAATGATAGTCAATGACTTCTGAACAAGGCAAGCAAGAAGATCTTAAACTTGAAACCTTGGAGCTGAAGAAATTCGCTAGGTCATTAGAAGATGGTAGAGGCAACCATGAAGAATGTATTTTTTTAGTCACGTTAAACACATTATTGACTAAGTAGAATAAGTTTTTTACATTGATACTACTATTCCCTACTTTATCTGACTAGTAAGCTTTTCATTTCTCCCTTAGTAATGATTTATAGTTTCTAACTTCCTTCCTCCATTTTTCTTTATCTATGGCTAATTTTGATTTTAGTGAAACACTACTCTGAAAGCAATGGCAAGAAAGTCCCCAACGTTTGTAAACCAAACCAAACAATGGACTTTTTTCACTTAATTGTCAAAAACATGTGGAACAACACAATAGTAAGAAGCCCTCAGATTCCTGCGCTCATCGGTAAGAAAATTGATACAGTTACTATCAGGTATTGCAGTTTTCTTTCATCGAGCTTCTCAACAACTTATATATAAAATTTAAAGGTGAACCACACTTATTAGAAGCTATATATAGAAAGGCGACACTTATCTTATGGCTGGTCGCTTATTCTATAGCTTGAACAGCTGGCCATTTTTTTGACATATTAATTACAGGTTGAGCTGTTCATACCTGAACACACAGACCCCTGAAGAAGCCAATATTTGATTAAACGGGTCCCGTCATGCCAGCTGTAGTGAAGACGCATGGGGATTGCGAAGACCTGCAATGTGACATAAATACACTCGAGAAATGGGCCACAACATGGCAAATGGTGTTTAACGTGGATAAGTGTAAGATGATGCATTTCGGTAACAAAAATCTTATACACGCCTACAGGATGTTCAGTGCTGTACTTGGAAAGACCTCTCAGGAAAGAGACTTGGGAGTACTGGTCGACAAGTCGATGAAGCCATCCGCGCAATGTGCGGCGGCAGCGAAAAGGACGAACAGAATGCTTGTAATGATTAAGAAGGGGATCACGAACAGATTGGAGAAGGTTATCATGCCGCTGTACCGGGCCATGGCACGCTCTCACCTGGAATACTGCGTCCAGCAGTGGTCATGGTACATGAAGAAGGACATGGTACTACTTGAAAGGGTCCAGAGAAGAGTGACTAAAATGGTTAAGGGGCTGGAGGAGATGCCGTACAGTGAGAGATTAGAGAAACTGGGTCTCTTCTCTCTTGAAAAGAGGAGACTGAGAGGGGACATGATCGAAACATTCAAGATAATGAATGGAATAGACTTAGTAGATAAAGACAAGTTGTTCACTCTCTCCAAGGTAGAGAGAACAAGAGGACACTCTCTAAAGTTAAAAAGGGATAAATTCCTTACAAACGTAAGGAACTTCTTCACCCAGAGAGTGGTGGAAAGCTGGAATGCTCTTCCTGAGGCAGTTATAGGGGAAAATACCCCCAGGGATTCAAGACAAAGTTAGACAAGTTCCTGCTAAACCGGAACTTACGCAGGTAGAGCTAGTCTCAGGGCACTGGTCTTTGACCTAGGGGCTGCCGCATGAGCGGACTGCTGGGCACGATGGACTGCTGGTCTGACCCAGCAGCAGCAATTCTTATGTTCTTGATGAAAGAAAACTGCAATACCTGCTAATAGCTGTATCGATTTTCTTACTGATCAGCGCAGGATTCTGAGGGCTTCTTACTATAGTGTTATGCCACACTTTTTTGACAATTGAGTGAAAAATGTCCATTGTTTGGTTTAATTTTGATTTTAGCCATTTCTTCTCAAAGCGGCATCCTCTTCATTTCATCTCTAATAACTCCACATCATACCATTTTTTGGAAACATCTGCTTGTCTCTTTACAACGTGTTTGAGTGCGATTTAATCTAAAATAGTGTTACATAATGTTTTCCAATTAGATGGAAATTCATAGCTATTGTCTTCCGGTAATAAATCAATTGATGCACAGGAGGATGGGCGGGAGGGATAGAAAGATGCTGCAGAGGGTAAAGCCCTGGTGGGGAAGGCCGCAAAGCAGCCCGTTCAGAGCACTGCCGTTGCTGCTGTTTTTGGAGGCCCCAGAGTGGAGGTATGTCAGTCTCATGGTGGGAGGGTTGTGGGGTTCTGCTGCACAGGGGGTTGGAAGGGAGAGGTAGAAAGATTCTCAACAAGGGGATGGGTGAGAGGGGAGGAAAGATGCTGCACATTGGGGGGGGGCAGAAAGAAAAGAGGAAGCACTGGGATGGAGGAGAAGAAGGGAGAGATAATTGTTGTACATGAAAAAAATAAGACATCCCCCGAAAATGAGCCTTAATGTGTTTTTTGGACCCAAAATTAATATAAGACACTATCTTATTTTCAGGGAAACATGGTATTTCTTAGGCAGTGGGAGAGCCTTTTTTATGGATCAGGGGAGAAAAAGTTAGTGGTTGGCTCCCAGCATATCCATCGACTGTCTAAAGTTTAAACCTTTGTCAGGACCCCCATGGAAAAATTCAAGTTGATACAAAATAACCTTTTGCACCTTAATATAGATCAAGATACAGTTGTAAGCTAAATTAGGATTTGCTGCAATATTAGCACTTCTTACATTCAGCTGCTCATATGGCACTTCTTTAAGACTGGAGATTGTGTGATTAAAAAAGGTTTGAGAATAACAATTGAAAAATCTCCACATAACTATGAAATGATTAATTCTGGTTTTAAATAGATGAATGTAAAACTGCTAGCCATCCTCATTTACCAAAGATTAGCTTCACTGATTGCACCGGCACAAACACAGACTGCTTATCATCCTGCAGCATGCTTCTTACTGCTGGCAGTATTAAACTATTGGCTTCTGTTCCAATCCATGTATCAAAATACTAGATCATTTAATATATAACCATACTGTATATCAAAAGCAGTTTATTTTACAAAACCATTTTACCTGGGCTTTTAGTGTGTTTGTATTCTAGTTTGTGCTGTGGATTCTTCCTGGAAAGAAAGGACAAAAACGTAAGTCTTGATGGGTGATGTCCACAATGATCCTGTTGAATGTGCTTATATAACAGAATAAACAATTGATACTTCATGAAATGCACATACAGCAGAATACTTACAGAAACTAACAGAAGCTATAATAAAATGTAAACAAAATTTCAAAATGTCTAGCAGTGTAATCACAGACAATGCTGCAAATATATCCAAGATGAGAAGAAATTTTGAAGAGCCTGAAGAGAATACCAAGCTAATAGCATATGGTTAGCCAAAGACCTCAGTGTCTCAGAAATAAAGACTAAGGTCACTGAAATTGAAAAATACTTCCATAACAATCATTTTGCTGCAGCAGTTCTGAAAAGAATAGGTGGAACCAAGCTAATGCTCCCACAAGATGTTAGATGGGACTGTGAAGTGGATTGTTTTGAGCAGTATATCAAGATCTGGCCTATTCTGATGACATCCGGATGTAAATATTAAGATTATATCAGCGAGAATGAGTCTATAGAAACTCATGATTTAAATAAATCAAGTCTTTCTGACTAGTGATTTAAATCAAATCTACCCTGATATGCACCTGATGATGCATAGTTGGAGCAGGGAGGTAGGGAAAAGAATAAATGCATCTACAATTTTTAAATCTCTTTATTACTCTATATACCGGTAAGATGGTTAAGTCATCAGACCTCCAGGTAACACAATATATGATATGCCACAGAGCTTCTTTTTCTAGGGAAAAAGGTGATCAACTTGGTATGTCTTAAATGTCACTCTGGCAGGGGATCCCTAGTAAGTATATTTATTGGAATGCCCTACATTGACTCTATAGAACTGGGTTTCCTTGATCATTAATAGCAGGTTCTTTGGGACTATTGTACATTACTGTTGGAAGATAAAGAAGGTCTTGAAGGTCAAGGATTCTCTTTGCCCCAAAGGAAATTCATATACTTATCTCTATTGTTAGTAACGAAGGCTATCCTGTAATTTTGGGAATCGGAAGAGGAGGTACCATTTCAAAGATGGGAGAATAAAATGAAATACATAGCAAAATTTGAGATACATATGCATCGTACTTCTCACAAACCTGATAAATTATATTATGTGGCCCTGAGGCATGCATTCCAAATGAAGGATCCAATTTGGGAAAGGTTAGGAAGAGTTAGAGATAGCATGGTTGGGGTATGCATATATGAATGACTGTTGGGGATATTGGATTGTTGGTTATGTTGGTTTTTGGTTATGGTGGCTGTTTGCTACAATTTAAAATATGTCACTACAGAGGAGCTCATGAGTGTCTTGTGCTGTCTGGAGATTTGCTGCAGCAGTCATGGCTAAGGTTATTGTTATCTTTGTAAATAGAGAGTTGATGTGTTTTATTTTCTTTGATGTACCGCTGACAAGTTGATGGAATGAAGTGCATTTATATTTATCTTCACTTTGTATTCTTTGAATATTGACTCCTCTGTATTGGCAGATGAAAATAAATAAATAAATAAATAAAGACAAGGTATAAGGCATTGCAAATAGTGCAAAATGCAGCAGCCAGATTGATTACAGGAGCACCAATATGCTATTATACCTTGGCTTCAGAAATTGCAATGGCTGCCAGTAGCATTTAGAGTACAGTATAAGATTGCAATGATTTGTCATCAATTTTTGCATGGTACAATTCCAGCGTAATCCAGATGATTACTTATCAGCCTAAAAGATTGCTGCATTCTGAAAATTCTGCTTTGTTAAAGGCCAATGTTAATCCGAAATATGCTGAAACTTGTGCAATGACCTTCTGTTGTGCATGGGGGTGACATTATGGAATTCACTGGTAGAGCAGTTGAGAAAATGTGTTGATAGAGGAACTTTTAGAAAGTTCTTCAAAAGGAAATTGTTTGTTAATGCTTTTTTATAGGGTCTGACTTGTCTTGCTTGACAAATCACTGTGCATTTAAATTCTTGATGATTTGTCCCTCTTTTGTGCTGTTTTAGCTATTATGTATGTGGAAATTTTATAAACCACCTAGGAATTAGACAGTATAGAAATTTTTAAAATAAATAAATATCCGGGGAAGGGGGGGATTTCTTGGTTTTCTTTGAGAGTAACAATGTGGGGAGGGGGAGGTTATTATATGTTTGTCTTGAGTTGACGAATGTTATTGAATAGGGAAGGGGAGGGATATGGAATTTGAAATTGAGTTTTGTATAATATTAAGTGATGTATGTAAGACCAAATGGATGTTATATACTGTTTCACTTACTGTGAGTGTTAAAATGAATAAAGAATTAAAAATAAATAAATAAATAAAAGATTGTAGTTCCTTTCTTCCTACATTGCTTGTTTTAAGATTTTGAACTGAGTTGTTCTGCCAGTTAGTAATGGGGGTATATCAAATGGAAATAAATGATAAATGGGCATCTCAAAATGGCTAAAAAAAGTCCATCTGCCAAAAACATCCAAGTTGCAATTTTTGAAAGGCAAAATTTGGACATCTTACACTACAGTTCATCCAATAGCAAGGGGGCGTGTTGGCCAAAATAGGACATCTTTCAGTGATAATGAAACAGGAAGACACCTCCAAGGCAAAAAAAAAACAACTGTGTTTCTATCTAGACCTGTCCAGTCACTTCCTGCATCCAGGCTACAAAATGGTGCCCCGATTAAGCAGCTTCAGGTGTTTTAACCATTCCTAATACAACAGTAAGCAATGAGTAGCCTAGTGGTCAGTGCAGTGGACTTTGAACAATGTGACCCAGGTGTATTTCCCACTTTAACACTTCTGTAAAAATACGAGACCTCCTGCAACACTGAAATACCTTCAGTACCTAAGACACTTGCAAGTGTGATGGCTATTGGTGAGCAGTACAATAGGAACAGCAGGTTTTTATCAGTTCCTGGAGGGCTCATAACACTAAAAAGGAATTAAGGTGGGATCTGTACCTGGAGTCTGTTGTTTAACATCAATTGCCCCTTTTCTCTTTGGGACATGTATGTGTCCATTTTTATACAAATTATGCCAGATAGATGTTTCTATGCTTGCTTTTTTGATGTTTCATTTTGGACATGTTTTCGAAGAAGAAATTCTATTGTTTATCCTGTTCAAAAATGGCTGCAAGATGACTGGTGTTATAATGGTGATGAATGGCATGTTATAAGTAGGATATCCCAAATCTGACTTGAACATTCTTTTGAAAATGCCCTTTTATGGTGTTTATTTTAGAAGCACAAATCAAGTTTTAGACATGCATAAACTGGTATTTAGAAGGCCAGGATACACAGTGTACATCTAAGGGCTCCTTTTACGAAGGTGTGCTAGGGCCTTAACGCAAGCAATAGCACGCATTAAATTCCCAAGTGCGCTAGCCGCTACCGCCTCCTTTTCAGCAGGCGGTAGATTTTCGGCTACCGCACGCTATAGTGCACGGTAATTTTGTGCGTACGCTAAAACCCCTAGCGCACCTTCATAAAAGGAGCCCTAAAAGTCAAAATGAAGGCATGGCCTGGGCATGTTTTGGGTGAGACTACAATGGGCCTAAAAAATAAACACGTGTTCCCTATTTCAGAAGCGGAATGCATATCTATGTTAAAAGGAAAGATGTCAGAATTTACACCTGCTTCCTGGGATGTCTGAGCTTCAAAAAAGTGTTCCCACTGCTCCTACTGAGCAATGCTTAACCAGAGGGATTAGGTGAGGTCATCCTCTTTATCTCCCAATGGTTGATATCCACACACACCCTTCCCCTCTTCCCCCCCAAAAAAACTGTCAAGAGATAATGGGCTCTGTTAACAACTTTGGGGAAAATAAATGTTTCTATTTCGTAACATAAATTCTCATGTGCCCATGCTGACCTCTTATATAAGCATTGCCATACTGGGACAGACCAAAAGTCCATCGAGCCCGATATTCTGCTACCAACAGTATGCCAATGTAGGTCACAAGTACCTGGCAAGATCTCAGAACAATAAAAGATGTTTGCTGTTTATCTCAGGAATAAGCAGTGAATCTTCCAAAGTCCATTTTAATAATAATTCAAAGATTTTTCTTTCAGGAACTTATCCAAACCTTTTTTTAAATCCTGCTATGCTAACTATTTTTACCACATTCACAGGCAACACATTCCAAAGCTTAATTAACATGTTGAGTAAAGAAATATTTTCTCAGATTTGTTTTTAAAGTACTACTTATTTTAAATATTTATGATTCTATAATGTATGGTTCAACTTGTGCATAAAAATCCATTTCACCATGTAGTTAAGGACCTTGTCCTATGCCTTAAGTAGTTCTGAAGAGGGCCAGCTTGGTTTACCTGAACAGGTACGGGTGAGCAAATATGAAATAAAAAAAATTCAGCTATTACACTTTCTCACATTGCACCAGGATTTACTAGTTAGAAAAACCTGTTGATAGATAGGGCCTAATCCAAGAGCAAGTGAGAATGTGGATTAGTAGCTATAAATGAATAAACGAAAATTGGATAAGCTGGAATGTAATAATCAAAAATACAAAAGTAAAAGACAGGAATTTTAAGTTAACATATTGATTTGACACATGTCTCATGTGCTTGAAGGTACAGGGCAGGCTAAGACATTCGGTGATTGATGACTACCATACCAAATGTACCCCAGATGTAAAAGCTTAAGTTTATAGGGCTTCTTTGTCCTAAAGAGTGACCAGCCTGAACTAGGCCAATCCTCAGGGAAATGTAGGCAGACAGGAGTTGGCTTTTGACCTTGTATCCACATACCAGGGGGCCCTAAGGTTGCCATGACTTGAGTTTTGCTGTAGGAAAGACAAATCGAAACCATATGTGTATCATTGTATATTTTATTTTGATTTTCATATATCTGAAATCCTGAAGAGATCCTGATAAGGCTACAGTTGGTGTTTGACCTCTGACCTTGAGCAACTTTTTTCTACTCGTATAATTGATGGGAGGGGGAGCTAACTGCTCCGTCCATCTTTTTCTTTGTTCAGTCTTAGTGAGACAGAGATCTCAGTATAGAAAGGACACGAATATTTACAGGAAAGGATTTAAAAGCTGTATAGCCTTTGTGAGTATATTACAATATCTGTCTATGTATTTCTTCTTTTTATAAAATATGTAAGCTTAATGTGAGAATGTAACTTTTTAGGTATAAGAATGTTATTTGTGACACGCCTATATGAAGCTAGCCTTATATGGAAACAAATAATGTGGACCAATTAGATTGCAGATGGATTGTAACGAAAGAATATCGTCATTTAGGATATATATGGATGTGTAACTGGTAAAACGTTGGAATTTATTATGAGCAAGGCCAGCTTTTGGCTTCTGTAATAATTCTCATGATGCAAATGATAATCAATTGATAATTAATTGATTATTCTTATGATCTAATATTGATAACCAATAAAAAATAAGATTTTGGATTTTATTAAAATATTTTGCATCATTATTTTTGTCATTTCATTTTACAACCCTAGAATAGCTATAAGTACGCTTGTGTGCAATTATCCTGATCAGTAGATTAGAACAGGATCTGGTTTTTTATCAACTATCCAACTTTGCCGAAAAAACTAATGCCCTTCATCCCTATCAAACCGGATTTCAGAAAAATCATTCTACCGAACTATCTCTCATTGGCCTGACAACTTCTATCCTCTACTTCAAAGACCATTGCAAATCTGATTTCACTAGACCTTATCTCTACCTTTGACACCATTGATTATTCCATTCTTAATAGCTTCGAATCTATTGGCATTTCCGGCACAGCTCTGCAATGGTTCTCCTACTACCTTCAGAATCGAAATTACAAAGTCAGAGGAAAGAAATATTCATGCAAGGTAAATTACTGGGAGCAGCATCCGAGAAGAGCAAAAATTCAGTAATGTGTGTAGTTTAAGATCCTGAAAGAACTAAAACTTAAGCAATGGTTAATTGAATAAAATGTGCATATTAAGTTTCTAATCATTAAAAGCAAAATTGACTGGATAGAAATAGATATAACTGAACATTTAGGAGATAACACTCTTACCTTTCTTTGCCTATAGGGAAAGGCATTGATGAATAGATTTGATATGACTTTCAAAACGAAATCATCTAATGTATGGGGGTAGAGCTAATGAGCTTCTATAAAAATCAAATGAATTCTAGAAATGTTCAAGAAGTTAAAATATGCCAAGTGAGTAGATAAAGATTAGAAAAAAAACATTTGTAAAGCCTTCAGGGAATACTACAGGAGATTATTACTATTTTTCAATTTATATTATCAAATTATATGCCTTGGGTCAGCAGAATAGCTCAGTGACAGTGATGGAGGACTAGATTGCCAGGTCATATTTTCTACTGTGTGAGCTAGCCATGATTGAAAAGCTGCAGAGGCAGTGTCCACGACCCCTGTTGTGAGAGAGTTCCAGCTCCTGTGCAGCAGTGACACCACTTAGCTGTATTTATGGTCTCTGCAGGGTTCTGGAAGGAACAGTGTACTTGACACCTTGCCAAGAATGTTAATGTAATGAATAGGCTAAGTCGGTTGGTATATGGGTGGTTGTGAATGAAGGCTCATGGGTGCCAAGTCCTAGTCCTAGGCTCCAACTAAAGTAGAAGTCCAAAGGTGAAAGAGGAACATGCCAGGTCCCCATATACCCTGCCCACAAAAAAAAAAAATGACACAAGGATCCAAAAAGACAGAGTAGACTCAGATTCATTATATATATGCAAGAAGTTTGAATATGTCTACAGTTTTTGAAGACAAACATGAAAACAATACACTTTACAGTGTACAGTCTACTTGTGAATAAACATTTGCGATCTGCTCAGAATTTGATGGATGGATGGATTGTACATATAATAACTGAAATGATGTGATCATAATGATTTAGATCCAGAATAAAATGTTCAATTCTCTTAGTTCAAATTTTTGAGACTATTTTACTAGTGAGATGGTCAACACATTGCTCAAAAAAAAAACCAAAACTCTATTTTGGTTTGCCTTTTATTTCTATGACTGAAATGTTTGCCTTGTATCTTATATCTAGGAGTCCTGTGCCTACTTGCAATTCAATACCTTAGCTAGTGGCAGCAATATTTTAAGACACTATGATTCAATAATGTTATATGAAAATCTGTCCCTCAATTATAATTCTGTTTAATAATAAAATCTGCATTGTTTATTTTAGTATTAAACAGAATTATAATTGAGGGACAGATTTTCATATAACATTATTGAATCATAGTGTCTAAAATATTGCTGCCACTAGCTAAGGTACTGAATAGCAAGTAGGCACAGGACTCCTAGATGTAAGATACAAGACAAACATTTCAGTCACACAAATAGAAGGCAAACCAAAATAGAGGTTTTTTTGGGGGGGTTATGCAATGTGTTGACCATCTCACTAGTAAACTGGCGAATGACACAGTGACAAAATTCATCACCGTTCCCGTCCCCGCGGATAACCGCGAGAAACCATCTTCATGTCATTCTTTAAGGAGAGAGGGAAGAATCAGAGTATAATTGGACACAACCACTGACCCGCAAGCTTTGCTTTGAAGAATGCTGGTGTAGAAGGACCGAGGTTGAAATAGACACTAGAAAATGACATGGGATTATTTCCCGCGGTTATCCGCGGAGACGGGAACGGTGATGAATTTTGTCACCGTGTCATTCTACACTAAGGGCTCCTTTTATCAAGCTGCAGTAGGCGGTTAACCCGCGGAATATCACGCATTCAACCGCCTGCCGCGCTAGTCGCTAACGCCTCCATTGACGAGGCGTTAGTTTTTTGGTGTGCCGCAGGGGTTAGCGCACGATGAAAGCATCGATGATCACTTGGAAAGAAACAAACTTCTTATAACCAGCCAACATGGTTTCTGCAGGGGGAGATCGTGCCTAACCAACTTACTACACTTCTTCGAAGGAATTAACAAACAGATGGACAGAGGTGACCCCATAGACATCATATACCTTGATTTCCAAAAAGCTTTTGACAAGGTGCCCCATGAACGATTACTCCGGAAACTGAAGAACCATGGGGTGGACGGAGACGTACATAGATGGATCAGAAACTGATTGGCAGGTAGGAAACAAAGGGTAGGGTTGAAGGGACACTACTCTGACAGGAGGAGGGTCACGAGTGGTGTTCCGCAGGGCTCGGTGCTCGGGCCGCTGTTATTTAATATATTCATAAATGATCTAGAAACAGGGACGAAGTGTGAGATAATAAAATTTGCAGATGACACCAAACTATTTAGGGAAGCTCGGACTAAAGAGGACTGTGAGGAATTGCAAAGGGACTTGAACAAACTAGGAGAATGGGCGACAAAATGGCAAATGAAGTTCAACATTGAGAAATGTAAAGTATTGCATGTGGGAAGCAGAAACCAGAGGTACAACTATACGATGGGAGGGATGTCATTGAATGAGAGTACCCAAGAGAGGGACTTGGGGGTAATGGTGGACAGGTCAATGAAGCCGACTGCATAGTGCGCAGCGGCCGCTAAGAGAGCGAATAGAATGCTAGGTATAATCAAGAAGGGTATTACAGCCAGGATGAAAGAAGTTATCCTGCCGCTGTATCGGGCGATGGTGCGCCCACACCTGGAATACTGTGTCCAGTTTTGGTCGCCATACCTTAAGAAGGATATGGCGTTACTCGAGAGAGTTCAGAGAAGAGCGACACGTCTGATAAAAGGGATGGAAAACCTTTCATACGCTGAGAGATTGGAGAAACTGGGTCTCTTTTCCCTGGAGAAGAGGAGACTTAGAGGGGATATGATAGAGACTTATAAGATCATGAGGGGCATAGAGAGAGTAGAGAGGGACAGATTCTTCAAACTTTCAAAAAATAAAAGAACAAGAGGCCATTCGGAAAAGTTGAAAGGGGACAGATTCAATACAAATGCCAGGAAGTTCTTCTTTACCCAACGTGTGGTGGACACTTGGAATGCGCTTCCAGAGGACGTTATAGGGCAGAATACAGTACTGGGATTTAAGAGAGGATTGGACATTTTCCTGCTGGAAAAGGGAATAGAAGGGTATAAATAGAGGATTACTGCTCAGGTCCTGGACCTGTTGGGCCGCCGCGTGAGCGGACTGCTGGGCAAGATGGACCTCAGGTCTGACCCAGCAGAGGCATTGCTTATGTTCTTATGTTCTTATGTAACCCCCGTAGCACACCTTGATAAAAGGAGCCCTAAAATAGTCTCACAAATTTGAGCAAAGAGAATTGAACAGTTTATTCTGGATCTAAATCGTTATGATCACATCATTTCAGTTATTATATGTACAATCCATCCATCCCTCAAATTCTGAGCAGATCGCAAATGTTTATTCACAAGTAGACTAAAACAAAAGTAGAAAGCATAGCTACTGTACAAGATAGAGAAATGTATTAAAATTCCCATATATGAAACAGTATTGACCACAAACAAATGGTTTAGAAACACAGAATGTTCAGAATGAAAGTTTGTATAAAATAAATTTGTATAAAATATTTATATAGAAATGAATTGCTCCAGAGCCAAGAGTAGCCTGATAGATATTTTGTGTTCCTAAGCAAGTGAAATTAATACTAAATAATTGGAAAGATGGCACACATGTTGAGAGGAATAAATAATGGAATATGGTTTCGAACACATGCAAAAACAAAGGAGCAGTTGCAGAAAAAAAAATGAAAGGTTCTGTCAATTCTACAAAATATGGAAAGACATTTTTAAACATTTTTAAAATTAAATTATGTTGATGAAAAAATGAAATAAATACTTTTGAACTAATTTAAAAAGAACTCTATCATGATAGGCACTGTCCCCAATAAGATGCCATACCTTATTAATTACACTATACCACACAGCTCCCCTTCTCATAAGCTGTGACAAATGACCAGAAACAAGAAATAATGAATACATAATAGCAGTGTCAAGAAAACAAACAGGCAGCCGATCCAAAAGATCCAAGATACAAAAAAAAACCAAAAAAAAAAAAAACCAGTACATCAGAAGAGAGGTTCAAAACACCAATGAAAAATTTATTCACCACATAATATCATAAATACATAAATAACTAAAAGCCTGACATGGCCATGTTTTGCCTTCATAAGGACTGCATCAGAGGCTATACTGACAATCAAATAAATAAAATAATATACCCCCCTTTTACTAAACCACGATAGCGGTTATTAGTGCAGGGAACCACGCTAAATGCCCCGCACTCATAACTCTGACACACATGGAGAGATTTCAACCAAACTTGGTATATATACTACTTACTATCTGGGAAAAAATACTGTGTGGTGGGAAGGGGGTAACGTGTTTTATATAGAAATTTTATATATATATATAGAGAGAGAGAGAGAGAGAGAGAAAGAGATGAAGCTGCATTGACCAATTGTGTGAAGCTTGGGGAATGATGTCACACAGTCATTTAACAGTATATAAGGAGGTGCAGCTGTGATGTGGTGTGGTGAAGCCTAAACAGAAAGTGAAAACTGAAAATTTGTGTGATGTTAATCCTTAAGTGAATGTAAAGCAAAACCCAAGGGAATTTGAAAGTAAACATAATTGTCAAATACTTCCCATTTTACCAGGCGTAATCACTGAATACAAGTCTATTGATACCAGAAGATTATCCGGGCAACGCCGGATGATCAGCTAGTCAGTTATAAGGACCAACTAAACTCGCTTATTAAAAAGTGTTTTTTTAATCTTCACGCTCTGAGAAGAGTGAGAGCACTTTTACCACAAACAACACTTCTCTGTATTGGTTCAATCAATCATTTTGTCAAGGCTGGATTACTGGAATTCAGTGTATTTGGGTCTTTCAAAGGTCAGTCTGCAGAGACTTCAATTAATACAGAACACTGCAGCTAAACTTATCTTCAGTAAGAGTAAATTCGATCACATAACCCTTCTGCTCAAGGAATTACATTGGCTTCCAGTGTATCTCAGAATTCAATTTAAGTGCATTTGTATTGCATTTCAGATCCTATTTAGCATTTTTGCCACTTTGATTCCTTTAGACTGGAATATTTATAGATCTCATCTTGCCAGAAGTTCTCAAAAATTAAAACTTACATTTCCCTCTCTCAGTGGTAAAAACAGAACCTTTAAGAGATTTAGGGGTCCTTTTATCAAGCCGCGCTAGCGGGATTAGTGCATTGGACATTTCAACATGCGCTAACCCCCACGGCCAGCTAAAAAACTAACGCCTGCTCAATGCAGGCGTTAGCGGCTAGTGCAGCAGGCAGTTTAACGTGCGGTATTATGTGCGTTAAATCCCTACCACAGCTTGATAAAAGTTATTCTTTTGCTTTTAAATTAACCAAATTCTGGAATGCTTTACCGCTTACATTAAGAAGTTTAGGTTCTTTAGCTTTATTCCGGAAAGTTCTGAAAACTTTTTTGTTTGCTAAATATTTTGGAAATTAACTATTTCAGTCTACTTTTTCTTGTCAACATTATTGTAAATTGAGTCAAGCTCCTCTTGGTTGATGACTCGGTCTATAAAACTAAGTTTTAGTTTAGTTTAGATAGAATCAGTCAGTCTAAAAAACACATATGAACATAAGAATAGCTTTACTGGGTCAGACCAATGGTCCATCAAGCCCAGTAGCCCGTTCTCATGGTGGCAAATCCAGGTCACTAGTACCTGGCCAAAACCCAAGGAGTAGCAATATTCCATACTACCAATCCAGGGCAAGCAGTGGCTTCCCCCCTGTCTGTGTCAATAACAGACTATGAATTTTTCGTTCAGGAACTTGTTCAAACCTTTCTTAAAACCAGCTATGCTATCCATTCTTACCACAACCTCTGGCAATACATTCCAGAGCTTAACTATTCTCTGAGTGAAAAAATTTCCTTCTATTGGTTTTAAAACTATTTCCCTGTAACTTCGAGTGTACCCCTAGTCTTTGTAATTTTTGACAAAGTGAAAAATCAAAACACTTGCACCCGTTCTACTCCACTCAGGATTTTGTAGACTTCAATCATATCTCCCCTCAGCCATCTCTTTTCCAAACTGAAGAACCCTAACCTGAAGAGCCCTAACCATTTTAGTCTTTCCTCATATGAGAGGAGTTCCATCCCCTTTATCATCTTGGTTGCTCTTCTTTGAACTTTTTTAGCACCACTATATCTTTCTTGAGATAAGGAGGCCAGAATTGAACGCAATACTCTAGGTAAGGTTGCACCATGGAGCGATACAGGAACATTATAACATTCTTAGAGTTGTTAACCATCCCTTTTTTTAATAATTCCTTGCATCCTGTTTGCTTTTTAGGCCGCCACCACACATTGGGTAGAAGATTTCATTGTATTGTCTACGATGATACCCAGATCCTTATCTTGGGCGCTAACCCGCAAGATGGACCCTAGCATCCAGTAACTGTAATTCAGGTTATTCTTCCCAATGTGCATCACTTTGCATTTGTCCACATTAAAATTTATCTGCCATTTGGACGCCCAGTCTTCCAATTTCCCAAGGTCCGCCTGCAATTTTTCACAATCCACATGTGTTTTAACAACTTTAAACGGTTTAGTGTCATCTGCAAATTTAATCACCTCACTTGTCATTCCAATTTCCAGTCATTTATAAATATTAAATAGCACCGGTCCCAGAACAGACCCCTGCGGCACTCCACTGTTTACTCTCCTCCATTGAGAAAAATGACCATTTAACCCTACCCTCTGTTTCTATCCAATAACCAATTCCTCCTAATCCACAACCTATCCCATGACACTTTAATTTTCTCAGGAGCCTTTCATGAGGAACTTTATCAAAAGCTTTCTGAAAATCTAGATATACTATATCAACCGGCTCAACATTATCCACATGTTTATTCACACCTTCAAAGAAGTCAAGCAAATTGGTGAGGCAAGATCTCCCTCAGCTGAACTCATGCTGACTCCGTTTCATTAAATCATATTTGTCTACATGTTCCACAATTTTAGGGCTCCTTTTATCAAGGCGTGCTACAGGGGTTAGCGCATCGGACATTTCATCATGCGATAACCCCTGTGGCAGACTAAAATCCTAACGCCTCATGAATGGAGGCGTTAGGTACTAGCGCAGCAGGCAGTTTAACGCGTGGTATTCCGCACGTTAAACTGCTACTGCACCTTTGTAAAAGGACCCCGTAGTTTTTATAATTGTTTCTACCATTTTGCCCAGCACTGAAGTGAGGCTTACCGGTCTGTAATTTCCCGGATCTCCCCTGGAGCCCTTTTTAAAAATCACCATAACATTGGCCACCCTTCTCTCCTCTCTACCTTCTCTACTTTCTCTCCTCTCCCTTGAAAGTTGCAACTGTGGTGAAACTGTTATCAAGTGAAGGGATTTAATTTAAAAGCCCAGTGTGCCAGGGTCATATAAATTATTAATTAAGAACACCTAATGCAGTACACTAGTTCAACAAGTGAGGCCAAGAGGTTCTAAAAGGTAGAATGCCTCAATAATATAAAGTCAAAAGATATAATGCATTGTGCAAACTCAGACCTGCTGAACTGGGCTTAAAAGAGGAATGATTTACAAACAAAAATAAATTTTAATTTAAAAAATTCAAAAGCAAATTAATGTGGGAGCATTAAAAATAGGAGCACTAAAAATATAATCAAACTGATTTGGTGCCATAAATCCACCGAAGTCCTTAATAAACAGATATCCTAATAAACAGAAATCCTTGAAATCATTCAGATTTCAAATAGTTTGGTGCCAAAAAACATAAATTCCTGTAATCTAACATAATTCAAATAATTTATATAGAAGTCAAACATCCACCATATATCCATATATCCACATATATCCATAATAAACAAGTATTCTTACAATCTTTCATGGATAAAATCATTTGGCACCAACAAACAGAAATTCTTGCAATTTAACATAATTCAGATTATTTGTGTGTCCATACATGTCCTTATTAAACAAATAATAATAATAATAATAACTTTATTTTTGTATACCGCAATACCACAAACAGTTCAGAGCGGTTTACAATGCAAGAGACTGTTACATATACAGTGAAGATACAATGCCAGGGAATGTATTATGCAGTTGAGAGCAGTTTACAATGCAGGGAACTGTACATATTCAGTATAGGTGTTTATACAGCGAAGATACAATGCAGATTTACAATGCAAGAGACTGTACATATACAGCGGAGATATTTATACAGTGAAAATACAATGCGAGAGACTTGTAGAGCACGATACGATGCAAGAGACTATATAATGCGGTTAAGTGGATTACTATGCAAAGATAGTTACATATATGTCCTTAATAAACAGGAATCTATGCAATCTCAAAAAAAAACCCGAAAAATCCATTTACATATTCAGACCTAAAGGGCTTACTGTTTGAAATTTAAAGATAAACCTTTGTTCAGTTCTCAGTTGATCTTTTTTGTCTCCTCTCCATGACATCTGGGGTACTGCCAGTGCAAAAAATCTATACTCTTCAAAAGCATGACCAGTTTAATTGTGTGTTCTACAAGTGGCTTGTATTTAATTTTCCTCTTAATAGCACTCCTGAGTTCAAAAATCCTCAGACTGAGTCTCCTTTTTGTCTTGACAATATAGATAAGATTACAAGGGCAGATAAATCACAGTTACTTACCGTAACAAGTGTTATCCAGGAATAGCAGGAATATATTCTCACAAGTGGGTGGCATCATCCACAGAGCCCAGTACAGACAGTGCAAAAGCAAAAGTGTACCGGCACTTTAAATCTTTTGAAGCTTTGTGACTGCCTTCACCGCGCATGTGCAAATGCCTTCCTGCCTGACATCAGCTCACGGTTCTTCAGTTCTGTAAGCAAGCTAAGAAGCCAAACAGGGGAGGTGGGAGGGTAGGTGAGAATATCTGCCTGCTGTCCCCAGAGGACACCCGTTATGGTAAGTAACTATGCTTTATCCTAGGACAAGAAGGCAGCATATTCTCACATGTGGGACTCCCTAGCTTACTGACCGGGATGGTGGGAGAGTTGGCCATTAAGAAGAAAATTAATTCTGTAATATTGCTTGACCAAAATGACCATCTTGTCTGGAATAGGATTGCAGTCAGTAATGAGATGTAAATGTGAATTGAGGACCAACTAGCTGTGTAGCAGAAAAAAGCTACTGATGCCGTCATCACTCGGACTTTGTGTGCTGTAAGACGTCTCGCGAGCTGTAGCCCAGCCTTAGCATAGTAAAAGGAGATGCAGGTCACAAACTATTTGGAAATAGTTTGGTGACAGAGAGACCCAGTCTGCTAGGATTAAAGGAGATGAACTGTTGAGATGACGCCCTTTGTGGCTTAGTCCTGTTAATATAGTAGCCAGGGTGTGATTATAGGCCAATGAATGGAGAGCTGTTTTGAGGAAGGGAAAAAAAGTCCTGTGTAGGAAAAGCCAGGTGAAGACCCCTGAGAATTCCCCCAATATAGCAGAAACAGGCCAACAGCTAAAACTTAAAATGGTTGCTGAAAAAGCAAAATGGACACTCTGACTAGAAACTGTCAGCTCTGAAAGACACTTCGGCTTTCTTGAAAGCAAGGTCAAACAGAAGGCACAGCTGGAGAGAAAAACAATTCTGGTGAAAAAGAGATCTTAGCTCTATAGTGGCAGGATAAGCTGATGGAAGTTTCACAAGAAGAAGGACGAATGCTGCACAGGAAACAAGGGATATAAGAATGTAAGAGAGCTAACCACAGAACTGAAAAGCCGTTAGGCCCAGGTGCTTGAGGGAGGGTCTTGATATATTAATAGGACATTTACTGGGAAATAAGGTAGAATTAGATGAAAAAAGGTGTGACACACTGTATCACTCAATTATGCTAACCAATCCATAGATTAATAAATGAGAAAAGGAATATGATTAACCAATGAAAGTGTGAAATGTAACATGCACCAACGTGGGCCAGAGCTGTCAGAATCATATAAAAGAAAGCTCCTTGAACCAAGGATTCAGAGCTCATCGGAAGTTCTCCATCAGCCTGGTGTATGCTCTATTACTCTGTATGCTGTATGATTTCTCCTGTCAGCTATTGCTCTTTGTTTATTAAATTCATATTATTTGAACCAGCATAAGGAGAGTCGAGTGGTCTGTCAGTGGAGGCCGTAATAGCCGGCTCTCCAGTTTCTCCAGGATGAGAATGAAGCTTTGGAAAGAACACAGGAAGAAGTGTGGACTGATTGAGATGAAATTCCATAACAACCTTTGGAAGGAATTAAGGATGAGTTCTAAGAACCACTTTAAAGTGATGAAACACTGTAAATGGTGGATCATAAACAAGGCTTGTAGTTCACTGACTCAACAAGTAGAAGTGACACAGATCAAAAAGACGACTTTCCAAGTGAGAAACTTAAGATGAGTAGTTGCCAGTAGTTCAAATGGAGGCTTCATCAAAGTAGTAAAGATGAGAGCAAGATTCCAGATAACTGGAGGTGGTTTAGTGTTGAAGAGAGTTTTCATAAATCTGGAGACAAGGGGATGAGTATCTATAGGTTTGTTGATGAAAGGATCATGTTAAGCACTAAGATTTCCAAGTTTATTTACAGTTTGATATACTGACCATCAAACAAATATCTGGACTATTTACAATTGCTAAAATTGGCAATTAAAAAAAAATTAGAAATAAAAAGTAAAATGGGGCTATATAAGGACAAAACGGGGATGAAAAAAATGGACAAAGTTGATACAGAAGGTACTGGGGAAGGGGAAGATTCAAATTACATCGAAGTCAAAATAAAAATAAAAGGGAGGTATGAAAGGGAATGGAAAAAACGAATAGAGAAGGGGGGTCACTTCTTAAAAGCACTTCTCTTTGATCATTGAAGAAGGTTGGAGAAAGGATCTTATCTTGAATTTTGATATGCATCTTGAAATAGGAAGGTTTTAAATTTGATTTTGAATTTGTTGAGAGAATTTTCCAAGCAGAGGTGTGATGGCAATGCATTCCAGAGGCTGTAACGGAGAAGATAGTGTTTTGAGTGTGGAAGAGTTACTTGAGTGAGGGAACAGTCAGCAGATTTTGATCAGCGGATCTCAGGGTCCGAGAGAAGCATATGGGATGAGATGTTTATCTAAAAATGATGGGGAGTGTGCGAGTTTTATCTTGAATACAAGTAGAAGAATTTTATAAGTTATTCGATACGAAACAGGAAGCCAAAAGGATTCGCGGAGTAACGAAGTGACGTGGCCATATTTTTTGCATTATGAATAAGCTTGATGGCGGTATTTTGGATTAGTTGTAATCGACAAATTTCTTTTTGAGTGATTTCATGGTGTAAAGAATTTCAATAGTCTATGTGTGAAATAATCAAGAAATGAATTAAGATTTGAATAGAGGCAGGTTCAAGAATGGAGGTTATACAGTGAATTAATCAGAGTTTGTAGAAGCATTTTTGGGTGACTGAACTGATTTGGTCATGATAGGTGAGTTCTTTATCTAGGGTGATTCCTAGTAATTTAACTTTAGGTTCAATTTGGATTTGCCTAGATTCTATGCAGATTGGGCCTTTTAAAGTTTTATTATTTTTAACCAGAAAAAGTATACCACGAGTTTTGTCTATGTTGAGAGATAATCGGTTGGTTCAGAGCCAGAGACTAATTTTGTTGAGTTTGGTATTTATTTCTTGAATGTCGTTTATGTTTGAGGAGTTCATGGGGTGCAGAAGTTGAATGTCATCAGTGTAGACAAAAGTGGTAAATCCTATTGATTGGGCTAGAGTCAGAAGTGGAACTAAAAAGATATTAAAGAGGAGAGGAAAGAGAATAGAGCCTTGTGGAACACCATAGGTTTGGGTGATTGGAGAAGAAGATGAGCCCAGGGCTGGATTTTCCTATAGGCTAACTAGGCTTCAGCCTAGGGTCTCAAGATCCATGTCACATTTTTTATAAAGGTTAGTACCAATAACAACATGTTTCATTTAACATATTGATATATATCAGAGTAATGATGTATTTTATTATCTCTCTTGTAATTTGCAAACTTAAAAATGGGAGGTGAAAGGGCCTCATAAGTGGAATAGCCTAGGGCCTCTTTTAATCTAAATCCGGCCCTGGCTGAGCCTCTAGAGTGAACTTTGAGGTTCCGATATATTAGATAGGAAGAGAACCAGAGGAAGACACTGAAATTCCACAGTTTTTGAGACGATGAAGGAGGAGGCCATGGTCGATCATGTCGAACGCTGCTGATAGGTTGAGAGATATGAGAAGAACGGATTTGCGGTGATCATGGTAGTAATAGATGGTGGTGGTGAGGTGTGGGTTAGAGAGGGAAATAGTATTTTAAACCCCGTATGGGACTCAACATGTGAGGGGAAATTTCATTGGTTAAAGTCAAAAAACAGAATATTTCCCCTCAGTAAAAAAAGAGCCTGAAGGCCCAACAGAAGGAACCAACGTTGAAGAAAGAAAAACTTAAAAAAAAATAAATAAATAAATAAAGAGAACTGAAGAACTGAAAAGTTTTGAAAGAAAGAAAACCGGGCCTGTTAAGGCCAGAAAAAAATGTTGACAGGAAGGCAATGCAATGGACAGAATCCAAATATAATTTCTTCGCTCTGCAGAAAATGAAGAACTGAGGAACCGTGAGCAGACATCGGGCAGGAAGGCTCTCGAATGTGCTCTGTATGGGCAGTAGCAAAGCTTCAAAATATTTATTCCCTTTTATAAAACCAGGAAACCTGGCATGCTGAATGCTGGCACGCTGAATGCTTTGCACTGCTCCCAACACTCATAGGAACTCTATAAGTGTCGGGAGCAGCGCAGATCATTCAGCACACCAGCCGGCGCTAAAAAACTGCTTTTTTGGTTTTATAAAAATGGAGGGGGGTTAAAGTCCTGGTACACTTTTGCACTGTCTGTACCAGGCTCCATGGATGACATCACCCACATGTGAGAATATGCTGCCTGCTTGTCCTAGGGTAACACTGAAGAGGAAGCCAAGGAAAGGCCTCAACAACGAGGGAAGTACACACAACAATGGAGTCATGAGGATAAGATATCAAATAATAAGCCACGGGTATACTTTTCTGGAGTCACCTTATTGATAAATATGCTATAAAAGCTTATACACTATTAAATTCTTTTCAGAAAAATGGTCAATGTTCTGTATGAAATGCCAATGCTTTTTCAAAATTTTCATCAAATCAGAGGACATGTGTGTGTAGGACAATAACAAACAATTTTAGCAGATCTGGTCAGGCTGAACTCTCAGTAAATCTTTTCTTTCTAAAGCAGCTGCACGCTGATAGCAACCTTTTTCTCATTTCTTTAGATTGTTCTTTATATAGCCTTTTTAATCCTAAAAAATCATTAAAAGGAAGGTTATTCTTCAGTGACTGATTGTGACAGCTTCTATAGTTCAAAAATGTATTAACATCAGTCAGCTTTCTATAAACATCAGTTGAAAAGAAACCATTATTAACTGAAATTAGAATATCAAGAAAAGGTATACTTTTAGTATCAAACTACATTGCAAACTTAATATTGACATCTAACTGGTTTACCCAAACATATAATTCTTGAAGGACTTCTGTGGTACCGGGAAGGATAATAAAAACATCATCAATATATTTCTTTAAAAGGATAATGTTCTCACTCAATCTGTCACTAAATCACTCAATTATCTGTCTTTCTTTCTTTCTCTCTCTCTCCTTGGCCACTGTCTGTCTTTATTTCTGACTCTTTCCTTGGCCACTGTCTGTCTGTCTGTCTTTCTGTCTCTCTCTTTGGCCGCTGTCTGTCTTCCTTTCTATCTCTCTCCTTGGCTGCTGTCTGTCTTTCTTTCTGTCTCTCTCCTTGGCCACTGTCTGTCTGTCTTTCTTTCTTTCTGTCTCTCTCCTTGGCCGCTGTTTGTCTGTCTTTCTTTCTGTCTCTCTCCTTGGTCGCTGCCTGTCTGTCTTTCTTTCATTCTTTCTGTTTCTCTCCTTGGCCACTGTCTGTCTGTCTTTCTTTCTGTCTTTCTCCTTGTCCGCTGTCTGTCTGTCTTTCTTTCTATTTCTCTCCTTGGCCGCTGTCTGTCTTTCTATCTTTCTTTCTGTCTCTCTCCTTGGCCGCTGTCTATCTTTCTTTCTATCTCTCTCTTTGGCCATCTGTCTTTCTTTCTTTCTGTCTCTCTCCTTGGCTATTGTCTGTCTGTCTTTCTTTCTTTCTGTTTCTCTCCTTGGCTGCTGTCTGTCTGTCTTTCTTTCTTTATGTTTCTCTCCTTGGCTGCTGTCTGTCTTTCTTTCTTTCTGTCTCTCTCCTTGGCTGCTGTCTATCTTTCTTTCTTTCTGTCTCTCTCCTTGGCCGCTGTCTTTCTTTCTTTCTTTCTCTCTCCTTGGCCACTGTCTGTCTGTCTTTCTTTCTTTCTCTCTCCTTGGCCACTGCCTGCCTTTCTTTCTGTCTTTTTCCTTGGCCACTGTCAGTCTGTCTTTCTTTTTTCGGTCTCTCTCCTTGACCACTGTCTGTCTTTCTTTCTGTCTCTCTCCTTGGCCGTTATCTGTCTTTCTTTCTGTCTCTCTCCTTGGCCACTGTCTGTCTGTCTGTCTTTCTTTCTGTCCTTGGCCGTTATCTTTCTTTCTTTCTCTCTCCTTGGCCACTGTCTGTCTTTCTTTCTCTTTCCTTGGCCACTGTCTGTCTGTCTTTCTTTCTTTCTTTCTTTCTCTCTCCTTGGCTACTGCCTGCCTTTCTTTCTGTCTTTTTCCTTGGCCACTGTCAGTCTGTCTTTCTTTTTTTCTGTCTCTCTCCTTGACCACTGTCTGTCTTTCTTTCTGTCTCTCTCCTTGGCCGCTATCTATCTGTCTTTCTTTCTGTCTCTCTCCTTGGCCACTGTCTGTCTTTCTTTATTTCTTTCTGTTTCTCTCCTTGGCTGCTGTCTGTCTTTCTTTCTTTCTCTCTTTGGCCACTGTCTGTCTGTATCTCTTTCTGTTTCTCTCCTTGGCCGCTGTCTGTGTGTGTGTCTTTCTTTCTTTCTGTCTCTCTCCCTGGCCCCCTGTCTTTCTTATCTGTGTGTATTTCTTTATTTCTGTCTTTCTTTCTTTCTGTCTCTCTCCCCTTAATAACCTATCATATTGCCCTCCTTCTCCCCCATCTCAAATTACAAAAATCTCAAATTACAAAAACAGTGCCCTGATGTCGGTAAGCAGAGCTGTTGTCTGCTGGGCCCCTAAAGTTTTAGCAGCTTTCCTCACCATGCCGTACACGTTGAGGATCACGGGCTGGTGGGCCATCCTCCTTCCCCGTGGCTTCCTTTCCCTTGGCCTCCTTGGTTCAGTGCACAGTCCCCCTTATCGGCAGAGGTGCTACCTGAGTGCCCTGATGCCGGTAAGCAGTGCTGTTGCCTGCGGGGCCCCTACAGTTTTAGCGGTTTTCCTCATCATTTCGTACACGTTGAGGATCATGGGGCCATCCTCCTTCCCCGTGGCTTCTTTTTCCATGGCTCCTTGGCTCATCGGCGGATACCTTTAGTGTTAGATGGAGTGGAGGAGGGAGTCGCTGCCGTGGTGTTCGCCACTTCAAACTCCATGCCTCCGAATGCGCAGTAGAAGGAGCAAGAAAACCACCGCACACAAAACCCCACAGGCTCCTTCTACTGCACATGCGGAGGCATGAAGCTACTGATCACGGATGTAGGGATCATGGAGTATGAAGTGCACATGCATGCTAAGAGTTTTATTATGATAGATGTCAGTGGAGTCTCTTGTTTAAGAAGGAATCTGAGAAACAAAAGGCCTTAAAAATTTGTGTGTAAATTTGAATAGGGATTCAAGCAAGGGGCCTATTGCAGAAATTATAGGTCTCCTTTGTAAAGACTCTAGATGTGTGTATTTTAGGAAGAATATTTAAAGTTGGCATAACCGGATTTTGTATTTCTAAAAATTAAATTTCTTTATTAGTGAGGAAGTCTTTGTCCTTTGCTATCTGTATTAATGAACTTATTTCATTTTTTATGGTGGGAGTCTGATCTGTTTTCAATTTTCTATAGAAAGTTTGGTTACTAAGTTGCCTCAATCTCATTTGCATATCTATCCATAATTACAATTGCTCCCCCCTAATCAGCAGGTTTTATTACTATAGTAGGATCGTTACTGTCTTTATAGCCATTCTTTCTTCTTTATTGATATTAAAAACAACTTTTTCTTGTTTTGTTCAAGCCTTGTAATATCTTTCATAACTAGACTTATATGTGTGAATAAGAGGATTTTTGACACTTGCTATCATATTTTACAATCAAAATATCAGCATTACTAGAAGTCTGAGTTGCAAAATGAATTATAATTTTCAACTTCCTAACAAATTTTAAAAGCTCAATTCTTGTATTGAAAGTATTATAAACTGATGTAGGATCAAAGGATAAACCTTTATCTAGGACAGGGGTGCCCAACACGTCGATCGTGATCGACAGGTCGCTCGCTCAGGCGACCCCAGTCGATCACAGAGCGGGTTCCCTTCTCTTTTTTCCCCTCCTGACTGGCCTGCTCCTGAATTCTGCTGCTGCCTCCGCTGCTCAACATTTAAAAAAAAACAAAAACTGGCTTGGAGAATTTATGCTCCGGGGGCTAACGTGTGCTTGTACCGGCTTCCCTTCTCTTCCCTCTGAAACCGGAAGTTATGTCGGGGGGGGGGGGGGAGAGAAGGGAAGCCGGCACGCACATGTTAGAGCCCCATTCGCGGGCTAAAGCAGGAGACAGGTCAGTGAAGCTTGCGATTTGCTCTTCTTGCTGCCAGATCCTGCCTACTTTCTGTTTCCTCAAAGGCAGGACCCGGCAGCATTTCTCCCAATAGGTCGATCTTGGGCCGATCAGCCTTCCTCTCCCCGACGTCAATTCTGCCGTCGGAGAGGAAGTTCTGGCCAGTGGAACTTCCTCTCCGACGGCAAAATTGACGTTGGGGAGAGGAATGCTGGTGGGCCTGAAGCAAGGAGAGCTTGGCCGGTGACGGGCGGCTTTGGGGGCCTGTTATCCGATGGCAGCGGCAGTGGCAGTGGCTTGGGGGAGGGCAGGGAGGGAGAAAGAGGGCAGGCAGGGAGACAGAAGGAAAGAAGAGAAACATAAAAAAAGAAAGGGGGCATGAAGAGAGAAAGAAAGAGAGGGCAGGGAGAGAAGAAGAAAACGTTGGGGGGTGGAATGAGGTCAGGAGGAGAGGAAGCATACAGGCTAAAAGAAGGGAAGAAAGATTGGATGCACAGTCAGAAGAAGAAAGTGAAACCAGAGACTCATGAAATCACCAGACAAGGTAGGAAAAATGATTTTATTTTAAATTTAGTGATCAAAATGTGTCTGAATTTATATCTGCTCTCTATATTTTACAATATGGTCCCCTTTTACTAAACTGCAATAGAGGTTTTAGCGCAGGGAGCCTATGAGCGTCGAGAGCAGCGCTGGGCATTCAGCGCAGCTCCCTGCACTAAAAACTGCTATCGTGGTTTAGTAAAAAGGGAGGGGGTGGGTATTTGTCTATTTTTGTATGGTTGTTACTGAGGTGACAGTGCATAGAGTCATCTGCTTTGACCTCTTTGAAAAAACCCCGGAATAGGAATGATAATTAACAATTCTATGCGTACAGTGTGCGTTGTGTTTTTTTAAAATTTTATTGTTGGTAGATCATTTTGACTTGGTCATTTTAAAAGTAGCTCGCAAGCCCAAAAAGTGTGGGCACCCCTGATCTAGGACATTAATCTCATGTGAAGTCAATATTCTTTTTGATATACATGTATTATAGAGTCTATCTTACTTGATTGTTCCTGATTGGGTAGGATCTCCCTTTCCTTCTCCCTCTGTATTGAAAAGTTTGTTGTGGTTTGTCTAGTTGTGGACTGTCTATAACATTTGTATACCCTAGGACAGGTGAAGAGTTTAAACTTAAATCATTTCTCCAATTGCAATCTTATCTATATTAGCAAGACAAAATGGAACCCCCGAAGCCATCCCACCCCCCACCCCTGATTGTCTGTGGAAGGAGGAGTGCCCAATTCCTCCTTCTGCCAGCCCTCAAGGCATCCGCAGGAGAGATGCCCAGTTTCTCCTGACGAAACCCTCCTCCCCCCAAAAAAACATCAGCAGGAGGGAGGGATGCCCAGTCCCAACTGCCAGAACCCCCCACCCCCACCCCTACCCTCCCAAAGAATATCGGCAGGAGGGTGCCCAGTCCATCCTGATGGAACCCCCCCCCTCCGCAAAGAACATCGGCAGGAGGGATGCCCAGTCCCTCCTGCCAGAACCCCCGCCCTCCCAAAGAACATCGACAGGAGGGATGCCCAGTCCCTCCTGCTAGAACATCCCCCCCTCTTAAGCCCAACGGGACCACAAAGTACCTTGTTTTAAATTGGACAGATGTTTCTTCCGGCCGGCCAGCCTTCATTGAATGGTGGGCCTGCCCAGGGAGGGGACTAAGGCCCTGATTGGCCATAGGAGGAGCCTAGGCAACAGGGCCAACCGGAATCTTAGGCCTCTCTCCCAATGCATTCTGGGATGCGCTGAGTATGGCCTATGATTCTGATTGGCGAGATCCCTTAGGCCACCCCCTATGGGACTGGGCATCCCTCCTGCCAACGTTCTTTACGAGGTGGAGGTGGGGTTCCAACATAAGGGACTGGGTATCCCTCCTGCTGGGGGATGTTTTTGAGGAAAAAATTACAGCAGGAGGGAATTGGGTACTCCTCCTGCCGCAAACATTCATGGGTGGGGGGTGGCTTCAGGGTTCCAACAGGAGGGACTATGCATCCCTCCTGCCAGCAGTCTTTGCAGAGAGGGGGCTGGGTCCTTGCCATGGCCACCAAACTGATCGCAGCAGGAAGATTTCCTGCACCTATTACATTTCAGGCACCTATTGTGGGCCTAGGGAGACACCTAGGGCCACCTAAGCTCACCTGAGGCCAGTTCCAAATGAAACATCTAGTCTTGGGTGAGCTTAGGCATCCCTACGCACCTCCCTAGGTTTGTGAAGATGCCTACAATGTAAGCAGCCTGTCCCAGGATTTTTTAATATTTTTTTTAACGTGCGTCCCGATTGACTTGTTAGACAGTGGTAGGACGCCTACCGACGCCTACAATCGAGAGCCGTTTATAGAATTTGCCCCAAAATGTCCAAGAATTTATATGACATAAAAAGACACAAAAGAAAAAGAAGAAACTTCCTTCCCCAAAGCTCTCCCCTAAGAAGCTACAATCTACCTGTTAACTTCCATATTTAAAGGCAGCTCCTGACCAAAAAAAAAAAAAAAAAGATACTATATTTCCCCCCTTTCTCATAGGAAGCAGAATTACAAATTGACACTAGTGCTAATCAAATTTTGCACAGCAGATTGGTATGCAGCCGCATGTCTGTCATACCTTGGGAAGCAAGAAACCTAAACCTATAAGTTTAGTTTCACGTGCATCAGCTAGATAACACAGCACAAAGTTTCCTCCATAAGTGGCTGCTTGAGGAAGATAGGCAAATAATGATATAGTACTAGCAGTGAATTAATAAGTGGATACTGCAATAGCAACACAGTCCTATCCACATTCCCCAGGGGAATTAACAACATACATGCCTCATAGGTTAACTACATACCCCTGAGTTAATGACTTATATCCTTGTTAAAGGCAAACTATAAATAATAAACTATAAACTCGTGGTATGCTTTCAAATATTAAAAATGGTTTTAAGGATACAGGTGCTATCAAACAAAAATAGCTTAGATGCGGTACAGTAATCAAAGAAGGAAAGAAACTTCACAATGAGAAAGAAAAAACATTTCTAGAGGAGGATTTAATGTACATAACCCCAAAGGGGTTGTTTCAAAGGATATTTGAAAGTAAAAATAGTTATAGTAGATGGCAATGGATCTGCCATCATCTACTATAGCTATTTTTACTTTCAAATATCCTTTTAAGACAAACCCCTATTGGCAAAGAAAATGAAGCATGAGATAAGACAATTAGGCATGGGTATTGAACAATAGGATGCTTACTGATTGCAGTATCTAGGATCAAATTATACAGAGAGCTGATTTAGGTTTTTACTAGGCATAAATTGAATGAATCACAAAAAAAAAAAACAGAGGTCATAACAAAACACCTCCATAGCTTCAAGAAGCAGACATCAGAGGAGAAGTCATATAAAATTCATTTGTGAAAAAAATATAACATAATTCGCAGGAGGATTGCAAAGATCTGCAACGTGACATAAACACGTTTGAGAAATGGGCCGCAACATGGCAAATGAGGTTTAACGTGAATAAGGGTAAAGTGATGCATGTCGGTAACAAAAATCTTATACACAAATACAGGATGTCCAGGGTGTTACTTGGAGAGACCCCACAGGAAAGAGTCTTGGGAGTTCTGGTCGAAAGGTCGATGAAGCCATCCGCACAATGCACGGCAGTGGCGAAAAGGACAAATAGGATGCTAGGAATGATAAAGAAGGGGATCACGAACAGATCGGAGAAGGTTATCATGCTGCTGTACCGGGCCATGGTACGCCCTCACCTGGAATACTGTGTCCAGCACTGGTCGCCGTACATGAAGAAAGACACGGTACTACTCGAAAGGGTCCAGAGAAGAGCAACTAAAATGGTTAAGAGCCTGGAGGAGTTGCCATACATGAGAGATGCTAACGTGGAGATGATGCGATATACAAACCTAAGGATTAGATTAGATTACATTAGATTAGAGAAACTGGGCCTCTTCTACCTTGAAAAAGAGGAGACTGAGAGGGGACATGATCGAAACATTCAAGATACTAAAGGGAATAGATTTAGTAGATAAAGACAGGTTGTTCACCCTCTCCAAGGCAGAGAGAACGAGAAGGCACTCTCTAAAGCAGGGGTAGGGGACTCCGGTCCTCGAGAGCCGTATTCCAGTTGGGTTTTCAGGATTTCCCCAATGAATATGCATTGAAAGCAGTGCATGCACACAGATCTCATGCATATTCATTGGGGAAATCCTGAAAACCCAACTGGAATACGGCTCTCGAGGACCGGAGTCCCCTATCCCTGCTCTAAAGTTAAAAGGGGATAGATTCCGTACAAACGTAAGGAAGTTCTTCTTCACCCAGAGAGTGGTAGAAAACTGGAACGCTCTTCCGGAGTCTGTTATAGGGGAAAACACCCTCCAAGACAAAGTTAGACAAGTTCCAGCTGAACTGGAACGTATGTAGGTAGGGTTGGGCTCAGTTAGGGCACTGGTCTTTGACCTAGGGGCCGCCGCGGGAGCGGACTGCTGGGCACAATGGACCACTGGTCTGACCCAGCAGTGGCAATTCTTATGTTCTTATGTTGTGCCATTTAGACTAATTAGTCACGGAGCTTTCACTACACTATCCTGAAAGTTACATTGTGTGTTACAGAGTAGTGCTGCCTGATTCAGAAAAAAAAAAATTTCGATTCGATTCAGCATATTGAATCGATTTTTCGATTCGATTTTCCTGCCCAATTGCATGTTTTGTTCAAACATCTTGGTGGGTTTATTTTATAGCCTCTTCACCTCCTTTGTCCTCTCCTACCCACATTGGCACTGCGGTGTAAACAAAATAAACAAACAAAAAAGACTTTTCCTCTCTCTCTGTTAAATCCTAGCTCACGTTCACAGTAACAGCAGCTCTGGCAGGAGATACATTTCAAATCTGACATATTGTAATCACAAATCAGAAAATAAAATTATTTTTTCTACCTTTTGTTGTCTGGTCATTATTCAAATCATGTTGGTCCCAGGCTCTGGTTTTCTTCTGATCAGGGTCTCCTTCTTTCTTCTTTCTCTGTGCTAACCATCCATCTTCCATCTCTGTCCTCCCCTTCCATTTCCCTTCCCTCCCCCGGAGGTCTGGCATTTTTCCTTTTTTTCATCTCCATCCCTGCAGCTGCAGCGATGGATCCCCATCATCCCCAGATCCACCATCTCTCCTTTTCTCAACTGTCCTTCATCCAGCATCTCTCCCTCCTTCCCCACCACCCTAAGGTCCACCAGCTTTCCCTTTCTCTTCCCAACTAACCTCCTATCCAGTATCTCTATCCCCCACCCCCCATCCCTCCACACCATCCCTTGTGTCCTTCTCTCCCTTTCTATTCCTTCCCTCCCTAAATCTCATTATCCACCATCTTTCTCCCTCTCCTCTGTTTTTAGACCCATTATTTACTCCCCTCAGTCTGGTATATGCACATCTCTTTGAACCCCCCCCCCTCCTTCCCTCCCTCCATGTACTTCTACACCAGGGCCCCTCTCCCCCAAAGGCCTGCCCCCACTGAAAGCCTGCACCCCCCCCTGAAAGGTGATAGGCTCAGGAGTAATCTAAGGAAATACTTCTTTTAAAGAAAGGGTGGTAGATGTGTGGCACAGTCTCCCGGAAGAGGTGGTGGAGACAGAGACTGTCTGAATTCAAGAAAGTCTTTGGATCTCTTAGAGAAAGGAATAAAAAAATGGTTACTGTGGATGGGCAGACTGGATAGGCCATTTGGCCTTTATCTGTCATCATGTTTCTATGTTTCTATGTAGATAGGCCTCTCACCCACATACCCACAGAATATTTTTCCCTTCTCTTTACATGAATGAAGAACCGGTAAGAACAACAAAACCAAATGGATGAGATGTTCATTCAAATTAAGTCCTCCACGGTTTCTACCATGTTGTTCCTTTATAAGAAAAACTACTGTCATGTTCACCTACTCCACTTATTCCCTTTTGTGATCAGAAGAGGTCGCACCTGACGTAGAAAGAGGACTGGAATTTACAGTTAATTCTATAAAACAAATTGTGTATACTGGGTATAGCCTAAGAGTGGAAAAGAGTAGCAGCCTAGTAAGTGCAAAGGGCTTTGATACTGGGGAACTGGGTTCAATTACCACTGCAGCTCCTTGTGGCCCTGGGCGAGTCACTTAGCCTTCCATTGTGAGCCCACCAGGGACACAGAAAATATCTGCTTATAATGTGTACAGTGCTGGGTATGCCTAGTAGCACTATAGAAATGATTACCGTATTTTCACATAGATAACGCGCACCCATGTAAAACGCACACACGGGTATAGCGCGCGAAAAACACAAATTTATGTACAGAAATTTTTATATACCGCGCACACCCGAATACCGCGCATGCTGCCCGACTCTCCCGTCGCCACCGACTCTCCTTTCGCCCGCCCCGACTCTCCTCTGGTCACCCCGACTCTACTTTCGCCCGCCCCGACTCTCCTCTCCCCCTTGAAGTCCTGTCCCCACCCTGAAAGCCTGATGCTCCCCCCCCGACATCCGATTCACCCCCCCCCGCAGGACCGCTCGCACCCCCACCCCGAAGGACAGCTCGCACGCACCCGCACCCGCACCCCCACCCCGAAGGACCGCTCGCATGCACTCCCACCCGC
This sequence comes from Geotrypetes seraphini, assembly GCF_902459505.1. NCBI lineage: Eukaryota > Metazoa > Chordata > Amphibia > Gymnophiona > Dermophiidae > Geotrypetes > Geotrypetes seraphini. The sequence goes on along the minus strand of NC_047086.1, from coordinate 306,250,222 downwards.
ACCCCCACCCCGAAGGACCGCTCGCACACACTCCCACCCACACCCGCACCCCCACCCTGAAGGACCGCTCGCACCCCCACAGCCTCCCGACCCCCCCCATCATGTAGAAGCTCCTACCGGTGTCCTGCTGCTTCCTCTTGGCGATCCCGACTCCCTGACACGATCGGGGCAAGAGGGAGCTCAAGCCCTCTTGCCCCAGCCAACCGCGGCACCCCCGACACGATCGGGGCAAGAGGGAGCTCAAACCCTCTTGCCCCAGCCAACGGCGGCACCCCCAACACGATCGGGGCAAGAGGGAGCTCAAGCCCTCTTGCCCCAGCCAACCGCGGCACCCCTGACACGATCGGGGCAAGAGGGAGCTCAAGCCCTCTTCCCCCCCAACTCCCCGACATGATCGGGGCAAAAGGGAGCCCAAGCCCTCTTGCCCCGCCGACTCCCCAACTCCCCGACAATATCGGGCCAGGAGGGAGCCCAAGTCCTCCTGGCCCTGGCGACCCCCCCCCCCCGCTAGTTGTTCGGGCCAGGAGGGAGCCCAAACCCTCCTGGCCACGGCGACCCCCTACCCCCACCGCGCACTACATTACGGGCAGGAGGGATCCCAGGCCCTCCTGCCCTTGACGCAACCCCCCCCCCAACGACCGCCCCCCCCCAAGAACATCCGACCGCCCCCCCAGCCGACCCGCGACCCCCCTGGCCGACCCCCACGACATCCCCACCCCCCTTCCCCGTACCTTTGTGTAGTTGGCCGGACAGACGGGAGTCAAACTCGCCTGTCCGGCAGGCAGCCAACAACGGAATGAGGCCGGATTGGCCCATCCTGGGGGCGGGGCCTTGGGCACATGGTCGGGTTGGGCCCATGTGCCTCAGGCCCCGCCCCCAGGTGGGACCTAAGGCTCCCGGGCCTATTCTGATTGGCCCAGGCGCCTTAGGCCCCACCAATAGGCGGAGCTTTGGGACGGGTCAATCCGGCCTCATTCCGTCGTTGGCTGCCTGGCGGACAGGCGAGTTTGACTCCTGTCTGTCCGGCCAACTACACAAAGGTACGGGGAAGGGGGGTGGGGGTCGCCTGGAGGGGGGTCGGAGGTTCTTAGGGGGGGCGGTCGTTGGGGGGAGGGGGGTTTGCGTCGAGGGCAGAAGGGCCTGGGATCCCTCCTGCCCGTAATGTAGTGCGGGGTGGGGGTAGGGGGTCGCCGTGGCCAGGAGGTTTGGGCTCCCTCCTGGCCCGAACAACTAGCGGGGGGGGGGGTCGCCAGGGCCAGGAGGACTTGGGCTCCCTCCTGGCCCGATATTGTCGGGGAGTTGGGGAGTCGGCGGAGCAAGAGGGCTTGGGCTCCCTTTTGCCCCGATCGTGTCGGGGAGTCGGGGGGGCAAGAGGGCTTGAGCTCCCTCTTGCCCCGATCGTGTCGGGTGTCGGGACATAAGAACATAAGACTTGCCTCTGTCGGGTCAGACCGGAGGTCCATCGTGCCCGGCAGTCCGCTCACGCGGCGGCCCCTCAGGTCCAGGACCTGATAGTGCTCCTACCCTAAACTCACATATGCTTTTTGCTTTGGTCCTGTAGAGTAACCTTCTATCTATACCCTTCAATCCCCTTCGCTTTCAGGAAGTCATCCAGTCCCTTTTTGAAACCCAGTATTGTACTCTGTCCTATTACCTCCTTTGGAAGCGTGTTCCAGGTGTCCACCACCCTCTGAATGAAGAAAAACTTCCTTGCATTCGTTTTGAATCTGTCCCCTCTCAGTTTTTCTGAGTGACCTCTTGTTTTTGTTGTCCCCGCTAGTCTGAAGAATCTGTCCCTCTCCACCCTCTCTATGCCTTTCATGATTTTATATGTCTGTATCATGTCTCCTCTCAGTCTCCGCTTTTCCAGGGTAAAGAGCCCCAGTTTGTCCAACCTTTCGGCATATGAAAGGTTCTCCATTCCCTTTATCATCCTAGTTGCTCTCCTCTGGACCCTCTCAAGTATCGCCATGTCTTTCCTAAGGTACGGTGACCAGTATTGGACACAGTATTCCAGATGTGGTCGCACCATTGCTCGATACAATGGCAGGATGATCTCCTTCATTCTGGTAGTGATACCTTTTTTGATAATGCCCAGCATTCTGTTCGCTTTCTTTGAGGCCGCTGCACATTGGGCCTCTGGCTTCATTGTTGTATCCACCAATACCCCCAGGTCTTTTTCTAGGGTGCCTTTCCCCATCTCCCTTCCTCCCATCGTATAGCTGTACATGGGGTTCCCTTTCCCGATGTGCAAGACCTTACATTTCTCCACATTGAAGCTCATCTGCCATCTTTTTGCCCACTCGCACAGTTTGTTCAGGTCGCTCTGCAGTTCTTTGCATTCCTCAACAGTTTTGACCCTGTTGGAGAGTTTTGTATCGTCCGCGAACTTGATAACTTCGCACTTCGTGCCCTTTTCCAGATCGTTAATGAATATATTGAACAGCAGCGGTCCCAGCACTGACCCCTGCGGGACACCACTCGTGACCTCTTTCCAGTCAGAGTAGTGTCCTTTTACTACTACCCTCTGCTTCCTATCCGCCAGCCAATTTTGGATCCATCTGTGGACTTCCCCTTCCACCCCGTGGTTCCACAGTTTCTTCAGCAGGCGCTCGTGGGGTACCTTGTCAAAGGCTTTTTGGAAATCCAGATAAACTATGTCAATGGGGTTACCTTGGTCCAAATGTTTGCTTATCCCCTCAAAGAAATGTAGTAGATTCGTTTGGCACGATCGTCCTTTATAGAAACCGTGCTGGCTTGTTCTCATCAGTTTATTTTTTTCTATATGCTCATTGATACCTTCCCTGATCAGTGATTCGACCATCTTCCCCGGAACTGAGGTCAAGCTCACCGGTCTATAGTTCCCCGGGTCGCCTCTCGATCCTTTTTTGAAGATTGGTGTAACATTTGCTATCCTCCAATCTTCCGGGATTATCCCTGTTCTTAAGGATAGGTTGCAAATATGCCTGAGTAACTCCGCTATTTCGTCTCTGAGCTCTTTCAATATTCTCGGGTGGATCCCATCTGGGCCAGGAGATTTGTCAATTTTTAATCTATCTATCTGATTTAGAACGTCTTCGAGGCTTACCTCCATGCATGATAATATACCCTCCTGATCCCCCTTGAAGATTTTTTCTGGTTCCGGCACGCTGGATGTGTCTTCTTTTGTAAAGACCGACGCGAATAACTTGTTTAGTCTGTCAGCCACCTCTTTTTCCTCCTTCACCACTCCTTTCTTGTCTCCCTCATCCAGGGGTCCCACCTCCTCCCTCGCTGGCTGTTTCCCTTTTACATATCTGAAAAATGGTTTAAAATTTCTTGCTTCCATGGCTAGTCTCTCCTCGTATTCTTTCTTGGCTTTTCTGACCACTCGGTGACATTCTTTCTGATGCTTCCTGTGCTCTTTCCAATTTCCTTCAGTTTTGTCCTTCTTCCACTTCCGAAATGATGTTTTCTTGTCTCCTATCACTGTCTTTACTTCATTGTTTATCCATGCTGGGTCTTTAGTCTGATTCTTTTTGCATCCTTTCCTAAATCTGGGTACATATAGGTTTTGCGCCTCGTTTACTGTGTCCTTGAGTAGGAACCAAGCTTGCTCCACAGACAGAGCTATCTTGGAGCTGTTTCTGAGCTTCTTCCTCACCATTTGTCTCATGGCATCATAGTTCCATTTCCTGAAGTTAAACGCTGTTCCCTTTGATCTCTTCCCCTTTGGTAATCCTACTTCCACTTGGAACAGAATCATGCTGTGGTCACTGTTTCCTAGTGGTCCCATTACTTCCACTCCCTTTGCAGGTCCTTTAAGCCCGTTGAGGATCAGATCCAGGATCGCTGCCCCTCTCGTTGGAGTCTGGACCAGTTGTTCCATGAAGCAGTCTTGTACGGCTTCCAGGAACTCCGTTTCCTTCGTACATTTTGAATTTCCAAGACGCTAGTCTATCCCGGGATAGTTGAAATCTCCCATAACTATAGTGTTAGTGTTCTTGCATTCCCTCCTCAGCTCGGCTACCATTTCTGTATCCTCTGCTTCAGATTGCCCAGGTGGACGGTAGATCAGTCCCATCTTTATCTCGGATCCGTTTTTTCCTGGTATTTTAACCCACAATGACTCTAGTTGTCCATTTGCCGCTGCTGTATCCACACTGGTTGAGTGGATGGTTTCCCTTATGTACAGTGCTATTCCTCCTCCTTTCTGATAAGTCCTATCTTTTCGGTAGAGTTTATATCCTGGCAGTACTATGTCCCATTTGTTTTCCTCGTTCCACCATGTTTTCATGATCCCTATGATGTCTAGGTTCTCATTTTTGGCCATGACTTCCAATTCCCCCATTTTGTTCCTTAGGCTCCTTGCATTAGTGTACATGCAGTTCAAGTCCTGGCATTTAGTTTTCCCCGCTGTTTTCCCATGTGCTTCAGTCTTCTTTCTGTCCTCTTCCTGTCCAGCCAACTCCTGCAATTTATCTCCTTTGTCCTTTTGTGGTATGTTTCTATTGCCTTGCCCATGTGGCATGTTCGTATTTTCTTCTTCCTGTGCCTTCCCATCTTCCCGTTCCTTTTTGATTTCCCCTTGTAGTATGTTTATCATGTCCTCCTCTCTCTTCTTCTGTTTCCCTTGTTTTTCCATAACCTGTTGCTGTCCACATGTGTCTGCCCAGCATTTTTCCCCCTCAGTACCTTCACTGGGTACTGTCTCCCGAACCGTCGATATCAGGTCGACTGTCGGCTTTCCCCTTCCGTTTAGTTTAAAGCTTGCTCTATCGCTCTTCTGATGTTATTTGCTAGATGTCTAGTTCCTGCCGTGCTCAGGTGTAGACCATCCTTCTTGTAGAGCTTGTTCTTTCCCCAGAACGCTGTCCAGTTCCTCACGAAGAGAAATCCCTCTTCCTCACACCATCTCCTCATCCAAGCATTTATTGATTGTAGTTCCGTCTGCCTCTTCGTTTCTGCCCTCGGTACTGGCAGGATCTCTGAGAAGGCTATCTTCTGGGTCCTCATCTTCAGTTTCCTTCCTAGGATCTTGAACTGTTCGGTCAGTGCATTCTTGCTGTAGTCTCTCCTGGTGACATCGTTTGTCCCGACGTGGACTATCACTGCTGTCTCTTCCGTCTCTGCTCCCTCCAGGATTCTTTCAATTTTGTCGACTATGTCCTTCGTTCTTGCTCCTGGGAGACAGGTCACTAGCCGATCCTCTCTCCCTCCTGCTAAGTGACTGTCTACTTGCCTTAGGATTGAGTCTCCCACCAGGATTGCAGATTTCCCCTTTTTCAGCCTCCGTTGCGGTCGCAGGTCTGTGTCCCTGGTGTTCCTCATTTCTTCTCGCTCTAGGCATTGAGAGTGCCTCTCCTCTTCTTTCAGTAAACTTCCTCCGTGGGTATCCTCTACCTTGATGTTAGATGCTTCTTGTCTTCTGCTCTGTGTGTCCTCCTCGTCTCTCCACTTCTCGTGTTCCTTCTCTTCCACTCTCCTGTAGGCATCTTCAATGAACTTCTCGAGCTCCCTGACCTGCTCCTCGATGCGGCCCTCTCGTGTGAGATCTTCGTCTGTCTGGAAGGGGTCTTCTGAGATGTAGAGTCCCTCTAGTTCCTGGATCCTCAACTTCAGGTGACTGACTTCACTCCTCAAGCTCTTCAGTTCCTGACAACGCCCGCACACGTATGATTGCAACCCGGAGGGGAGGTAGTCGTACATGTGGCTGTCCGTGCAGTACACTGGTAAGCTCATCCTCTGTGTTCCTTCGGCTTGCATTCTTGTCTGCCCTTTAGGAGTCCTGATGCTAGTATGTTTACCCCTGCGCCTGGCTCTTCCTTACCTTCTTCGTCTTCCGCTCCCCTTTGTTTATGCGCTTGTGTATGTTTGCCTCTTGTTTGCCTTCTCCGCTTGCTCGTGTGTTTGTGTTTTTCCTTGATTCCGCCTTATCTTGTTCTGCTGTGCTTGTTGCTGTCTTTGTGTATGTTCGCAGGTGTGCTACCTGCTTGGCCTGCCTCTACTTTATCTTCTGCCCGTGCTTCTTGTCCTCTGCCCCTGCTTCTATTCTTCGATACCTTCCTTGCCTGTCGTTTCCCTATATGTGTGGTCTTCCCTGGGCCTACTCTGCTTTTTGTTCTGTGTTTGTTAACCCTACTTGTTTGTATGTGGATGTGTCCTTACCTTGATTGTCTTCTTATCTTGGGGTCCTTAGATGTAGTGACCCGGCCCTCCTTAAAGCCCTTCGCAAAAGCGCCTTCGCCGCGCGCCGAATGGCGGGGCGCCGTTGGCTCTCTTCCTCTTAAGGTGGAGCCCGGCCGATGACGCTGCGCTGACGCGGTGGGGGTGGGCGGAGCCTCCTCTCACCGCTACCCGCTCCGCTGTTCTCCTTCTCCCCTCTTCTGACTTCTCTCTCTGGCTCCTGTGTCTCTTCGCCGCTGCTGCCTACACGCGGCTCAGTGCAGTCTTGGGACCGCCAAGAGGAAGCAGTAGGACACCGGTAGGAGCTTCTACATGATGGGGGGGGGTCGGGAGGCTGTGGAGGTGCGAGCGGTCCTTCAGGGTGGGGGTTCGGGTGTGGGTGGGAGTGCGTGCGAGCGGTCCTTCGGGGTGGGGGTGGGGGTGCGTGTGCGTGCAAACGGTCCTTCGGGGTGGGGGTGCGAGCGGTCCTGCGGGGAGGTGAATCGGACGTCGGGGGGGAACTATGTAAAAAAAATTTTGTACAACGCGCTCACGCGTATAACACGCAAGGGTATGCGCGGTACGTAAAAACCACGTATAACGCGCGCGTTATATGTGAGAAAATACGGTAGTAGTAGTAGATTAAACAGAGAAATAAAATACATACTGGAACTTGTTCATTACCTGTAACAATCTGATCCATATGGGCATTCTGGTCTGTCATCGTCACCTTGACTTTCATCTGCAGCACTGAGGTAATCGCTATCCCCAGGGTGACTAAACTGCAGAAAATGAACTGGATTTTTTCTGTGAAATCGAAGAACACAGGAAATCAATGTGTCAGTTGCAAGTATTAAACATAATAATTTTACAACAGGATGCCTGATTTAAGAGAGCAAATTGGCACCTACTAGGAGCTATTTTATAAAGACACATGTTTATTTATAAATACTAGCATAAGCAGCAAGAATTGCACCTATCTTGCTCTCAAACAGGTGTAAATAGCTCAAAGGAAAGTTGAACTACTGAAACTCTGCTAAATTATTGCATATCTATGCTGGATAGCATTCGCTGATTGAGTAGATCATATAGACTGACCCCTGACACAAGAGTTTATGCTGAAACATGGTCTGTGTCAGATTTCACAATAAAGATCTGCTTGCTATCCCTATCCTGAGGGCTCTTGGTGCTCTTTTATGTTGCTTTGTGCTGTGTGATTTGGATTCCCTCTCCTGTGTTGTTGGCATATTATTCTCATAAGCATGTAGATTTGCATCCTATATAATAAAACCCTAAGCGCGCATTCGCACTTAGGGTTTCGTGATCCCTGCCACATTGTTTTCTGATCCGTGGCCGATTTCTATATTAGAACGCGGCAAGGAACACTCTGGCCACTCCCTTCCTCCCGCCCTGACTCACTATAAGGTCCACTGTTCGTCGCCTCCCCCCGCGCACCCCTCCCCGCCACATCAAAACCCCCGTTGACCCTCCCATCCGACCCTCCCACCGCAAGATGACCGACAAGCCTCCTGGCTCCAGCAGCATCTGCAGCACTCTAAATATGCTGCTTCGCGGCCTTCTACTGCCCTGATTTCCTCTGCTGCGTCCCCGATGACGTCATCAGGGATGCAGCAGAGGAAATCAGGGCAGTAGAAGGCCGTGAAGCAGCGTATTTAGAGTGCTGCGGACGCTGCTGGAGCCAGGTTGTCGGTCATCTCGCGGTGAGAGGGTCAGATGGGAGGGTCAGTGGGGTCAGCTGCACGGCGGCGGTAGAGGCAGGGGGAAGATGGAAAGATGCTGCTCAAGGGTTCTACTGCACAGGGGGATGGGAGGGAGGGATAGAAAAATGCTGGGTTCTACTGCACAGGGAGATAGGAGGGAGGGAGGTATGCAGGCAGGCAGGTTTGGGGGTGGGGATAGGACAAAGTCTGAAAGGCAGTGAGGGGGACATAGGAAGGAGGCACTGGGGGCACTAAGGACATAGGAGGCACTAAGGGCACTAAGAACACGGGAAGGAGGCACTGGGGGCACTAAGGACACAGGATGGAGGGACTGGGGACACTAAGGACATAGGAAGGGGCACTGAGGGCACTAAGGACATAGAAAGGTGTCACTGGGGGCACTAAGAACATAGGAAAGAGGCACTGAGGGCACTAAGGACATAGGAAGGGGGCCACAGAGAGGCAGGCAGGCATGGCGCAACAGAGAAATACAGGCAGGCAGAGGGCCAGGGAAAGACACAGACAGAAAGAATGACAGACAGCGTCCAAGGAGAGAGAGACAAAGAAAAAAAAAAAGATAGACAGACATCTACTCTAGCACCCGTTAATGTAACGGGCTTAAACACTAGTATTTTTATAATCTACACATGTACTTGTGAATTCCACTCATGCTCCTTCTACGTGCCTACTGCTAAAACATGCATCATTATGTCGTAGCGCATACTTTTACACTGCTAGTTATTTTGTAAGAAGCTATGTATGTATAAAGATGTTTAAAATTTCCTCCATTAAGAAATCACAGGAAGTGAATATAGTTTGAAACTGTAAATTATCTTTTATAGTTCATATATCTTTCCTTTTGGCTAAGTCTTAATATTGTAATTTATAGCTAAAGAGACATATGATCAAGAAACTATTTTATTTTACTTTTGTGATTATGATAAACATACCGAAGGCCTCAAAATAGTACCTGGTAGGCCGCATGTGGCCCCCGGGCCGTGAGTTTGAGACCACTGCCCTAATTCTATAGATATCACTCAACATTGTGCACATGCCCGAATTGTGTGCCACAATTTATTTGCTTAACGAGTCAATTAGCACTGATAATTGGGCAATAATATTCAATTATTAGTACTAATTAGCAATAAGTGGAACTTATGTGCGCATCTTTATAGTCACTATTCTATGCAGATACAAAAAGGGAATGTGGCTATGGGAGTGGAATTGGTCAGGTGTGTTTCTAAGGTTTGTGTGCAGTATTCTAGAATTCAGGGGATCCTTACCTAATTTAGGTGCAGGAATTTAAACTAGAGTTTAATGTAAATCCTCATGCCCAAATTTGGGTGCAAATCCCAGCACTATTCCATAAACTGTGCACAACTTTGAGCATTGTAGTTACAGTACTCCCCCGAAGTTTGAAGGGTTCTGTTCCAGAACACCTGCGAATTTCGAAAAACCACAAATGCAGTTTTGCATCTGTCAAAAGGCTGGAGAGGCAGGAAAGAGCAGCTGGGGCGCCAGTGAGTATAGAAAATCATTCGCGGTATGCTCCAACCGCCTCTTCTTGTTACTAAATTCAGGCTACACCAATCAGGAGCTGCTTTGACATGCAGCTCCTGATTGGTGTAGCCTGACTTTAGTATAGGAAGAGGCGGTTGGAGCATAACGCGAATTACTGAGTTTAAAAAAGGTTTGGATAATTTCCTAAAAGAGAAGTCCATAGGCCATTATTGAGATGGCTTGGGGAAATCCACTGCCTATTCCTAGGATAAGCAGTATAGAATCTGTTTTGCTACTTGGGATCTAGCTAGGTGCTAGGTGCTTGGGACCTGGGTTGGCCACTGTTGGAAACAGGATACTGTAGGGGTGTTTCCTTATTTGCACCTGAAGGTTAGGCCTCTCTGATATTATCAAGCCTGAGCCATTGTTTGCAAGAAATCATTCCAGCCTAAACCTAGCAAGAAGAGAAAGAAGAACACATCTTTGCTGTTTCTGCCTAATGCATTCTGGTTATGTACCAGAATTGTATTCTAGTCAAGGACATCCAGCTATGCCTCCATGCTTAGCCTGTGTGAATCTTGGGGGAGGAATTGCTCTTATACTTCTTATCTAACGAAGGCGCCTCTGTCTCACAGCCTATACGAGACTCTATACAGAAAGGCTATTCATCTAAGTTCTGTTTCTGGATTGGTCCGGAGAGGTCATCTGACGAGATCCAAGTGAAATGCATTATTATAATTTAGTCTGTGCCAGGATGTGAGGGAACTCGCATCTTATCATAGGTTATTCTGCATTTGCTATAATAATTAAGACCTGAAAAGTTACCTCTTGTGACTCTTTGCCTGAGAGAGAGTGAAACCGGACTGTTATACCTCTGGATTCCATCACATCAAGGAAACCTTTGCTGCCAACCTAAGTTACAGCTTCTCCATTTGCTTATGGACTGTTCCTAAACAGAAGAATTTCTATATCTTCTAAGCTGAGGGAAGACATCTTCCATTTCACCTGATTCTGTGCTACAGCCCAATTGGATGGTGAGGATAAGGAATTATATGTCTTTTCAGCTGGGTTAGAGAGAGAGAATCCTATTGTCTTTAGGATAAGGATTCGTAAAGCACCTGTGATGATAAGCGATATATTTAGTTTGCTGCTAATCAGGAATTATTATTATAAGGAATTATTTAGAGTGTAAGAATTAGTTTATCTCATTTATCTAAGTGTTTATCTAAGTGTTGTGTGATAATTATGTACTGAGTTTCATATATGTATTTGGATATTTTGTGAACAATAATTAGTTATTGCTGCTGGCTTATGAACTATATTTTTCTATTTTCATAATAAAAGTATTTCATAATGCCTGGGTCTCTATTCTTAGTATAAACTGGCAAAATAATGAACCTTGGGTAAGGAGATTATGGTTTTCCCCTAGAAAACGAAGAGACACGTAACTTATTTATGTTACGCTAATTAGTAATACCATAAATCTTCTACAATACTGGGTATGATGGACCTTTGGTCTATCCCAGTATGGCAATTCTTATGTTCTTATGAGGTTTCAGTGATGAAATTCATTTGCATGACATTTTGATTACTATACCTGTAACAATTTGTACCATATATGCATGGAACTCTCTTGGAATGGGTTTGCATGGAACTTGGTGAACTATCAGCACCATAAGCTGAATCAGAGGCTTTTATATCAGGACTGCAACTCATTTCACTCTTTGGATATGACTGAGATGGCTCATTCTCCTGGTCGGTAATCATCTCTGTCTCTTCAATTTTCCTCTGTCTTTCAGCTGCATACGTAGAGGGCTCGATATTTGTATTTTGTTTGCATCCTGGCTCCTGCCTATCATTTTCTGCTCCAACAACTTCTGCTCCTTGGGACGCACCAGCTATATCGATCATTTCTGTGTTGTCTGTAATTGTTGCCTCAGAAATCCCAGATTCTGCCTATGAAAATGAAGAGTAACAAAGAAAGCTGTTAGCATATTTCTTTTAAGATGTTTATTTGACATTTTATAAACCACCTACCTAAAATTCAAAGTAGTTTACATAAAGCACAAGAAATAAGAAGCAAAAGTACATAAAATATAAAAAAAATTTACTACACAAAAGTAAGACTTAATAAATACAATAAAATTTCATGTAAAAAAGGCTGATCAGCAATGATCTGAGCAAATAAAAAAATCCCTTATGTTATTATAAGTAGCACAGATAAAAGAAACTAAGGGCTCCTTTTACTAAGCTGCGATAGCGTTTTTAGCACGTGCAGAATTGCCCCGCGTGCTAAATCTGCGCTACGCGGCTAGAACTAACGCCAGCTCAATGCACGCACGCTAAATACCGCTATCGCAGCTTAGTAAAAGGAGCCCTAAAACTTTAGTCTGGAAAGGTATTTTAGCTCCAACACACACAGTGGAACAACCTGAATGCTAAGCCAAATGCCATAAAATCATTTGGCCTCTATTAAGTCAAATCAAATCATTCTATATTTGTGTTCTCCCACTCCCTTGTGGGTTCAAGACAAATCACAGAAGAGAAGCTAAATCTTCAGAAGAAAAAACCAAACATCACAAACTATATTATACGTCCAGATATTTATTTACATGATTAGAGAAATTTTCAGCGACATATCCTACCTTCAGTTTGAGTTCCTTAATGTATGGCTAAAAAGACCCCCCATCTTTCTCACCCATACAAAGGACAATTCTATAAACTAGATGCCCACATTTATGCATGCACTTCTTGTGTGCATAGATGTATAGAATACTAACACTTACACATGAATAAGTCTACTACTGCTGCTACTACTTCTCATTTCTATAATGCTGCTAGATGTACACAGCACTTTACGGTTCATAGTCAGTCGCGCGCGAGACACCAGCGCGCCGACAATCGAGCGCTGACAATTCGGCGCAAGAAAGAAGCACGCGGCGGGAAAACTTAGTTTTAAAGAGCTCCGAACTGTATAGTATTCACACTGCTGTTGGGGGAGTTTGGGGGGTTGGAACCTCCATTATAGAGAAAACGGAACTTTTTCCGATTTTTTTCGGGAAAAGTTCCGTTTTCTCTATAATGTGGGGGGTTTCACCACCCACACACCCCACAACGGCAGCACAAACACTATGCAGTAAAGTGGGGGATTCCCCCCCACGCCCCCCATCGGAGCTCTTTAAAACAAAGCTTTCCCACGGCGCACTTCTTTCTTACGCCGAATTGTCAGCACCGATTGTCGGCGCGCTGGTGTCTGGCGCGCGATTATCCTATCACCGCGCTTTACATTAAACATGTAAGAGACGATCCCTGCTCAACAGAACCTACAATCTAATTAAAAAAGGCAAACGAGACAAATAGGGGTTAAGAAGGTTCTCACAGAGAGAATAATAAAACAAACATAGGTAATTTACAAGTGAGTGGGAGTTAGGAAAGTGGGCTTCTAGCCTACATTTGAATACTGCCAGAGACAGAGCATGACACACTGACTCAGGAAGTCTGATCCAGGCATGTGATGCAGCAAGATAAAAGGTACGGAGTCTGGAGTAGAAGAGAATAGAGTACAGCTAGGAAAGACTTACTTGATGAATGGAGTTCCCGGGAGGAGTATAAGGACGGTAAGAGAGGAGAAATACTGAGGAGCTGCAGAGTGAATGCACTTGTAAGTCACTCTGTATGGGGAAATGCACTTGTAAGAACTGTATGGGGAAATGGATAGGGAGCCAATGAAGTGACCTGAGGAGAGGGGTAATGTGAGTAAAGTGAGTAAAGTGACACTGGTGGAATATCAGTCGTGCAGCAGAATTTTGAATGGATTGAAAGGGAGAGAGATGGTTTATTTTATTTATTTAAAACATTTATATCCCGCATATCCAGAAATCTATGCAGGTTACAAAACTGGCATACATAAAACAAATATACATACATTTATATATATTGTTTCTACAACCCTTGATACATTTAAAACAAACAGCAAAATTGCCTATCATACAGCATAAAAAGCCTTACTAAAAAAGTAAGCTTTCAAACTTTTTCAAAAAGCTAAAAAAGTAGGAATTAAACGAACTGTATCAGGAAGAGAATTCCACAATCGAGGACACGCTACACTAAAGACAAGGGAATGGCTAACTGTCTTGACTATGAGTCAAAAAGAAGGAACCTCCAGCAAATTCCTAAATTGAGATCTCAAAGAATGAGAGGACATATATGGCTCTAATAGTGATGTCACAACTTTCAATGTGGAATGGTGCAAAGCTTTATATACTAAAGTTAAGATCTTAAATGGAATTCTCCATTCTATTGGAAGCCAAGGGAGCTCAGCAAGCAAAGAAGAGATGTGCATATCGAGATAAACCACGAGTCACCCTTACTACGACATTCTGAGCCACATGCAAGGCTCTCAGATTTCTTTGGGAGCCCACACAAAGGACAAACAAGTTGTGATAGTCTAGGCAAGAGGTGATGAGTGTGGATAAGGATTTTGGTAGTGTGCTCAGAATGAAAGGTCAGATTTTGATGATATTATCGAGAAAGAAATGACAGGCTTTAGTGGTCTGTTGAATTTGTGCAGAGAGAGAGGCATCAGAGATAACTCTTGAGGTTGCGAGCTGATGAGACAGGGAGGATGAGTGTTATCCACAGAAACAGAGCAGTTTCAATGCTGGCATTTATACGAAGGGAACCTAGATTTGAGATGGGGAGGATGAGAGAGGCTTTTGAAAGATGGGAGCGCTTGGGAGTTCTGCAAGAAACGGATGTAATTCTGTTTTCAAAACTACAAGACATGATTTAACAGCTGGAGACTTTTTAGTTCACATGCAGTTGAGGCATTTTATTTTGACCCAGGGTGGACTAGAGATGCCCCAACTCAGAGAAAACACTTGGAAAAAATTGTGATTACTGTTGGGGAGGGTGCCTAGACCTCTCTCTGGGCTGGAACTGCTGAAGTGTTCTTATATGGTAAAGTGGAAGGAAGATCTGGGTTGTACATTTTCTGGAAAAAAATATGTACAGAGGTGTAAATGGCATCCACTTGCATTCTGGTTCAGGAGGATGCCTATAAGGTATTGACTAGATAGTATTTTACGCCTACTAGATTGAAAATTATGTTTGGTAATGTTTCTGATAAATGTTGGAGATGTAATAAGCAAGCTTACACTTTTTTACATATTTGGTTGGATTGGGCTAAGCTCCAATCATTTTGGAGAGTGGTGACTCCTTATCTATCGACAATAATGTGTGATCCTTTGCTTTTCTCATCCTAGAGCTGCTTATTGGGTTTATTTAACAAAAGGAAGTCAAAATGGCAGAGTGGATTATTACGTCTGGGCCTGTCAGCAGCTAAAATGAACAACAAGTTGAAATTGAAGCCACCAAGACCAAAGCCATTGGTTTCCACAATGCACAACAGAACATCATATCTAACCTCACTCTTTCATCAGGCATTACTCTCATAATGGAAAAATCTGCCAAGATACTCTGCTGCATCTTAGACGACACTCACAATGGAACCACAAATCTCTAACCTTCGAGAAAAGACCATCTACACTATGTGTCAACTGCGTCTCACAAGACCATACTTCCACCCACATCATTTTGCTCTGATCGTTCAGATGATGGTCTTACCTCAACTGGACTATTGCAACTCCGCCTACCTTGGCATCAACACCACTCTTATCCACAAACTGCAGCTCATCCAGAACACAGTCATTAGACTAATCTACAAATTAAAGAAATATGACTCAATCACAACCTTCATCAGGCAACTACACTGGCTCCCAATATCATCCCGAATAACTTTCAAAACTTCACGTATCCTACACCAGATTCTGTACAGAAACTCAGCAGCCCCTCTCATCCAATTATTCTCTATTGTTTGGTCAACATCAAGAAGAATCCTTAACAGAATTCAACTAAACCTGCCATCCACAAAATACCTCCAATACAAGCGAATTTTCTACTCTATGCTAACTTATCTGGGTGTAAAAACCTGGAATGACCTGCCAGAAGCAATCAGGAAAGAGACAAACTACACCACATTCAGGAAAAACCTAAAGACCCACCTCTTTGACATTTAACTGTTTCAGCTTCTGTATTGCACCCCCTTACTTCTCCATGTCTCTCCCCTCTAATTTCCCCTTCCTCTTTGATCTGTTGCCTTGAGCTTGTATAGGTTTGTGCGACCCACAAATGGAAGATTAGATTAGATTAGATAAATGTCTGCTTGCATTGCACTGGAAGACTGTTTTGTCCCCTACTATGGTGTACACGACTACAGATGCTTGTTCACATGGAATGTCTGGCTGATAAAAGAAAAATCTACAAGATCAAAAATCTAAACGTACTGTTGGTAAGTATTGCTGAGACTACCATTCAGACAAACATAATCGGAATGTGTAAATCATAAGGAACAAAGTGGAGAAAAACAGCAATAAACTTGAAAAAAAGCTGATGACTACAACGTTGTGCAAAGCATCTATGCAGATGTCAAAAATAGCACAGTAACTATAGGTAAATTCTAAAGCACAGTCCCAACAAACAGCAAAAATTTATCACTTAACTCAAAGAGTTCAGCAATTGGGACCAGCATCCAATGACCACTCTTCTTAATCTTCTCCCAGGAGAAGTTGGTCCACTTGTTTTAATACACTCATCAATGGCATAGTACCTAATTTTTCTCCACATTAACATACACGTGGAGGGGCATAATCGAAAGGGACGTCTAAGTCTGTTTACATCCATCTCGCAAATCGTCCAAAGTAAAAAACAGCTTAAGACACATTTTCGAAAGATACATCCAACTTTTTTTTCGTTTCGAAAATCGACTAATTATACGTCCTGCCGATCTGATCGTCCAAGCCACTACATCGTCTATCTTTATTCCACATTTCCATCCAACTTTCCGTCCAAGTCCAAAACGCCTAGAACAAGCCCTGTTGGACGTGAGAGGGGTCTGCAAAGTGATGGACTGCACACCCAGACATGGCAGGATGAGAAATAGTGGCTGTGAACTTCATAAAAAGGGTACCATGGCTTCTCCTCCCTACAGCTCCCTTATAGGTCATGGTGAGCCCCCCAAACCACCTCCAAAATCCCTTAGACCCACTTATCTACCACCCCAATAGCCCTTATGGTTGCAGGAACCACTTATATGCCAGTAAAAAAGGGTTTTAGTGGTGTATAGGGGAGTGCACATGTTTAAGTTTCAATGCAGTGATTACAGGGGCTTATGGGCATGGGTCCTCCTCTCCATGGGTCCCTAACCCACCCCCAAGATGACTTAAGCCGCCTCTGTGCTGGACGACTAGGCTTTCCTATGCCAGACGGCCAGGTAATGATGGTCTGGAGGCTGAATTTTAAAGATGTGACTAATATTTTTAGGGGGGGGGTCTGTTTTATGTGTCTGCAGTGCTTATCTGGTGACTTTAGGTGGGTTTTTGTGACTTAGACCATGTTTTACATGGTCTAAATCACAATGTCCAAGTTCCGTCTAGGCTCTGTTGTAAAACTTTTAGTTATAAATGCTGTACGACTAAGTCTAAGCCGGCCCATGTCCCGCCCAACTCCCGCCCTCGACACGCCTCCCGAAATGCCCCGTTTAGTTTTGGACGTTGAGCGGCACTGTGAAGGCCTAGGTCATTTAGAAATACATCCAAATCCGGTTTTATCATCGGCACTTGGACGTTTTTGAGAAATGTTTGTCCAAGTGCCGACTTAGGCCGGTTTTTGGATGTTTTTCTCTTTCAATTATGAGACCCTTGGTATACAGCTGCTCTATGATGGAGATTCTCTTACTTGGTTTTAGATGAGAGCTTTAGTATCTTCACCAGAATCCACAAAGCACCCTTCTGAATTCCATTACATCTCCTCTTGCAGTATCCCAAATCTCCAGATGTGCAGAGTCACTTCATCCAATTCTGAGATAATGATAGAAAAACTCCTTTCCATTTGCTTTTGTTTCCGAAGTGGTCTATTTCTCATGCCTTGGTAACCCCAGCCTGCACAACAGCTATGGCATGGCTAGGGGGAGGGGGGGCATGTAATAAAGCTTCTAAGTAATAGATTCAAAACAAACAGGAGAAAATATTTCTTCACTCAACGTGTAATTAAATGTTGGAATTCGATGTCAGAGAACTTGGTGAAAGTAGTTAAGTTTAGCAGAGTTTAAAAAAGGTTTGGATAAAAGAAAGGTCCATAAGCCATTATTAAGATGGATGTGGGGAAATTCACTACTTATTCCTAGAATAAGCAGCATAAAATATATTTTACTCATTGGGATTTTGCCAGGTACTTGTGACCTAGTTGGCCACAAATGGAAACAGAATTCTGAGCTTGATGTCCCAGTACAGCAGCTCTTTTATTCTAGTTATGATAGATTCTGGCTAGACAGTATTTTATTCTATCGACTCTCACAAAAGTGAGAAATGCAACGCAAAATACAGTCATTTTTGCTCTGCCACAGAGGGGAAAAAAGCCTCTGTTCTTGCAATGTGTTTCAAAACTACACAAAATAAGCTGCTCATATTTATATTTTTTTTTTAAATGAAGCAATTTATATTTTATAAAGTGGCAAAATGAAATATAGAAGTGAATATCTTCTGGTTTAACAATTTAGAAAGTACCGTAAATGAAGGATATGAATCCTTGCTTCTTCTATGGCAGAAATTTCTTTAGTGCAGATGAAGTTGACCCACATTCTCACCCCATCTGCAGTAATTACCCTACTGCCATATGCAAACCACAAGTGGAAATTAATAGATCAATCTTCTTTTATTGTGATGGCTAGTCAATGTGCACTGAACGATAAGCTTTTCAGAGTTTGGAATAACTATGTAACAGTTTAATGAGGTGAAAATAGAATAATAGGTATTAGTATAACAGAGATTTCAGAAACTATCCAAAGCTAAATATATTTTCGTAAAAAAAAGAGCTACAATTGTGCGCCATGAAATGAGATCTACCAAAGCACTTAACACTAATGTTAAAAAAGTATTTATTTATTTAATTTTATTATTTTTATACCACTTTATCATATTTCCCTATCTGTCCCAGCGGGCTCAAACTCTAGTGTACCTGGGGCAATGAGGGGATTAAGTGACTTGCCCAAGGAGCAGTGGGGGATTTGAACCCACAAACTCAGGGGTGGGCAAAGAGGGCTGCAATCCACTCAGGTTTTTAAGATTTTCCCACTGAATATGCATGAGATCTATTTGCATGCACTGCCTCCATTGTATGTAAATGGATCTCATGCATATTCATTGGGGAAATCCTAAAAACCCAACTGGATTGCAGCCCTCATTCCCCACCGCTGCACCACACACTCCCAAGTAGCAGCAGTATTTACAGTTTTATTATTTTGGCTTGCTTTCTACTTATTGTGGTCATATTTATATATTTCCATCACACTTTACAAAGTTTTACTTATTTTTGGAATAAGGGATACATACAAGTTAATATTCACTTGTGGTAATTAAAAGGTTTCTAGATATTGAGCACCATTTTCCAGATAGTGGCCAGCATTAAGTATCTGGATATGGTGGTTGGTGGCAGAATTTATTGAGCTATTGGTAATATTCAGTCTGCTATTCTAATGGCTTACCGGATAACTGGGGAATTCTCTGCAACTATGAAAGTGTAGGAACCTCGGGGGGGGGGGGGAAGAGCTTAGCTAAGATGGTGCCCTGATCGAGTTTGGTGGAACACCGTCAACCTTTTTCTCTTTCCTAATGGTTAAATGCAAATCTAAGACCCGGGTATTTCCTTCCGAACCCGGGCAGTTGCCTCAATCTAGGCCAATGGATTCCTTCATTACTCGTACACTCAGAGGGGAACCGGATGAGATATCCTCGGCACGAGGCGAGAGCTCGTCGGAGAGCTCTCAAGCCTCTTTTGAGGTTGCTAGTCTCTCTCCGGAGGAGCGGAGAACACTAGCGCGGCCACTCCCTCGGCCATTGGCGTGCAGCGCGGTCGGTGAAGGGAGTGAGACTGCGATGCCAGAGAGCAGCGGGTAGGTTGAAGACCCAACTGTACAGCGGGCATCAGTGGTTGTAGAGGCGCAACAACTACCGCTTGAATCCCTGGAGTCGCCAGAGGAGCACCAGAATCTATTGAAAGTGATTTCAGCGTCAGGTACTGTGAAACCTGTGGAGTTTAACTTTTCCATAGCATCTTTAACAAAGCCCCCGGTCACAGATCTGAATTCGATATGGGATGCCATATCCCATATTGGGAATTCAGATACAAAACTTGTCTACCTATTGCTCTGGAGTACTTTCTGAATCTATGAAATTGCAACAAAGAGTGGACAGAATTGAAATGGATTTTGTGCAACAGAAACAGAAAGTGGACACACTAGGGGTTCAAAATCAACTTTTGATGAAAGAAAATGAAAATATTAACTTTAAATTAGAAATGTTAGAGAATCTTTCAAGAAGGCAAAATTTGAGGATAATAAATTTCCCTAAGATGATAACAGTTTCTGCTCTTGATATGTTCAAGAAATATCTTACAAAGATTTTGAAAATTCCCCAGGATAACTATCCTCCTCTTTCAAAAATGTACTACCTCCCAACAGGGAAAAAGAAATTATCTGAATATCAACAAGCCCAGGAGATGGATCTACTAGATCTTACAAAAATTTTAGAAACTTCAGATTCTGAGCAAATGGAAGAGACTACACTCTTTGTACAATTGGCACTGGACTCTGATAGAGACTGGCTATTAAAAATTTTCTTTAGATTTAAAAATAAATTATTCCTGAAACAAAAAATAAGAATGTACCCAGATGTTTCTAGAATAACTCAAAAAAAGAGTAAACAGTTTCTTCTTTTAAGACCTCAGGTCTTGAAGCTGGGAGCTACTTTTTTGTTAAGATTTCCTTGTAAATGTTATATTAATTATCAAGGAGCTAAATATATTTTCTTTGAGTTTTCACAACTGTTAAGATTTATAATTAGTAAAAATGTGATTTCTGAGAGCTCTTCTGTCAACGTACAGGAAGAAGGCTCCTGAATAGAGTTTGGGTAGTAATCAGAGGTGCCATTTTTTTTTCCTTATGAAGTTTTTCTGAGTTTGATAAGTCCGACTTTTTTACTCTTGCTCCCTCTCATATTGTGGACTAATTAACAGAACAAATGAAAATGTTTTTCCTTTTGTATTAGTTTTTGATATTTCCTATACCACTTGAATTTATTTCTGTTTATTTGCAATAATTATGATTAAGAATATGTAATATTGAAATGCTAATAAATAATTTAAAAGAAAATGTAGAATTTGCACAGAATTCCACATTCCATGTGAATAATTAAGCAAAGTTTTGCAAGAACAAGAGGAAGACAGTAAATTTGAGGTAACAATGGGAAGTGACAATTGTGGCCAGCACAGTTAGAAAAAAGAGGCAGCATTATCAGTTCCACGGTCAGATGCAGTCCATATGGCTAGAAGGAAGTGGCATAATTGGCCCTGTGGCCAACAGGAGCAAGCAGCTCCAGCTTGCATGACCAAAAGGAGAAGACAGTGACATTGGTCTTTCAGCTGAAGGAAGAGGCAGCTGTGGTCTGCACAGACAAAAAAAAGTGGTGATGGAATCTGGCCTGAGTAGACAAAGACAAGATAAGAACTGGAAGATAAGCAGAAACTAAGAAGCAAAGTTCTGGACAAGAGAAAAGAAAGCAGAAGGGAAAATAGTTGGAGCCTTACAAGAGGGAAAAGAAAGCATGGGGGTCTTGAGGCTGGGGAGAGGGGAAAAGTGAGCTGGGGCAGGAAGAGTGGATTTGAGACCTAGAAGAGTGTTGAGCCTGGGGTGCAAAAGCAATTGTGGGGGGGGGGGGGGGGAAAGAAGAGAATGAGCTGTGGCATTAAACTAGGGAGAAGGAGAGACAAAAACAAACTGAACGATGGAGCTTAAGTTGGTGTCAATCTGGAAATTAAGGGATATTCAAGGAGCACTACAAGCCTGATGGGAAGAAGCGGCCTTATACCGTATTTTCGCGGATATAACGCGCACCGTTGTAAAACGCGCACAGGGGTATAGCGCGCATAAATCACGAAGATATGTAAAAAAACTTTTCTATACCGCGCTCAGGCATATAACGCGCATGCTGCCCGACTCTCCTCTGGCCACCCCGACTCTCCTTTCGCTCTTCCCGACTCTCCTCTGGCCACCCCGACTCTCCTTTCGCCCTCCCCGACTCTCCTCTGGTTGCCCCGACTCACCCTGACTTTCGGTGCACTGCCCCGCCTCTCCGTGCGCTGTCCCGACTCTCGTTCACCTGCCCTGACTTTCCGTGCACTGCCCCGCCTCTCCGTGCGCTGTCCCGACTCTCGTTCACCTGCCCTGACTTTCCGTGCACTGCCCCGCCTCTCCGTGCGCTGTCCCGACTCTCGTTCACCTGCCTTGACTTTCGGTGCACTGCCCCGCCTCTCCGTGCCTGTCCCCCTTGAAGTCCTGTCCCCCCTTGAAGGTCTGCCTGTCCCCCCTTGAAGGTCTGCCTGTCCCCCCTTGAAGTCCTGTCCCCCTTGAAGGTCTGCCTGTCCCCCTTGAAGATCTGCCTGTCCCCCCTTGAAGTCCTGTCCCCATCCTGAAAGCCTGATGCCCCCCCTCGACGTCCGATTCTTCTCCCCCCTCGGCAGGACCACTCGCACCCCCACCCCGAAGGACCGCAGACTCCCCGACAATATTGGGCCAGGAGGGAGCCCAAACCCTCCTGGCCACGGCGACCCCCTAACCCCACCCCGCACTACATTACGGGCAGGAGGGATCCCAGGCCCTCCTGCCCCCGACGCAAACCCCCCTCCCCCCCAGCCGACCCGCGACCCCCCTGGCCGACCCCCACGACCCCCCCCACCCCCCTTCCCCGTACCTTTGGAAGTTGGCCGGACAGACGGGAGCCAAACCCGCCTGTCCGGCAGGCAGCCAACGAAGGGATGAGGCCGGATTGGCCCATCCGTCCTAAAGCTCCGCCTACTGGTGGGGCCTAAGGCGCGTGGGCCAATCAGAATAGGCCCTGGAGCCTTAGGTCCCACCTGGGGGCGCGGCCTGAGGCACATGGGCCAAACCCGAGCATGTGTCTCAGGCCGCGCCCCCAGGTGGGACCTAAGGCTCCAGGGCCTATTCTGATTGGCCCACGCGACTTAGGCCCCACCAGTAGGCGGAGCTTTAGGACGGATGGGCCAATCCGGCCTCATTCCTTCGTTGGCTGCCTGCCGGACAGGCGGGTTTGGCTCCCGTCTGTCCGGCCAACTTCCAAAGGTACGGGGAAGGGGGGTGGGGGGGTCGTGGGGGTCGGCCAGGGGGGTCGCGGGTCGGCTGGGGGGGAGGGGGGTTTGCGTCGAGGGCAGGAGGGCCTGGGATCCCTCCTGCCCGTAATGTAGTGCGGGGTGGGGTTAGGGGGTCGCCGTGGCCAGGAGGGTTTGGGCTCCCTCCTGGCCCGATATTGTTGGGGAGTCGGCGGTCCTTCGGGGTGAGGGTGCGAGTGGTCCTGCCGGGGGGGGGATGGATCGGACGTCGGGGAGTCGGCCGGGCAAGAGGGCTTGGGCTCCCTCTTGCTCCGATCGTGGATGCGGGTGCGGGTGGGAGCGCGTGCGAGCGGTCGTTCGGGGTGGGGGTGCGAGCGGTCCTGCTGGGGGGGTGAATCGGGCGTCGGGCGGGGTGGGAACTGTTTAAAAACTTTTGTATACCGCGCTCAGGCATATAACGCGCGAGGGGTATGCGCGGTACGTAAAAACCACGTATAACGCGCGCGTTATATCCGCGAAAATACGGTAATGTCCTTTGATAGTACTGGAGCAAATTCTAAACAAAACATTATACATTTAAATTTCTGAATAATAACTTACCTTTATTGCATTCTAAGTTTTATATTAATAGTAAGTAGTTATTATGTTATTATGTTATTTTTATACATAAAGTAGGCAGAGTTTAGCACAATTTTGAAATATGTGTATAGAGGTCTCAAATTTTATTTAGCATTTTTTTTTTTTGTACTAAATTCCTTCAGCATAAATTTAGGACAGCCTTCTACCGGTCAACAGACTGAATACAGCCGCTATCCAGATAGGTTTCAGGACTGCCCTGGAACTGCCCATGCTTGCCCTAGCACCATCCACATAGCGCAGAACCAAATGAATAAAGAGCCAAAGCAACTAACTAGACAAAATTACCTTATCCAACAAGAACAATGTTGTTCTGGCTCTGGCCCAAAACTCTACTCATTGGATAATTATTAAGGGTGGACAATGATTAAAATTTTTAAATTGCAATTAATCATAAGAAAATAAGAACTGCCATACTTGGACAGACCGAAGGTCCATCAAGCCCAGTATCCTGTTTCCACCAGTGGCCAACCCAGGTTCTAAGTACCTAGCTAGATCCAAGTAGTAAAACAGATTTTATGCTGCTTATCCTAGGAATAGGCAGTGGATTTCCCCAAGCCATCTCAAAAATCTATTTTAGGAAGTGGGTGAGTGTGGCGCAGTGGTTAAAGCTACAGCCTCAGCACCCTGGGGTTGTGGGTTCAAACCCGCGCGGCTCCTTGTGACCCTGGGCAAGTCACTTAATCCCCCCATTGCCCCAGGTACGTTAGATAGATTGTAAACCCACTGGGACAGACAGGGAAAAATGCTTGAGTACCTGAATAAACTCATGTAAACTGTTCTGAGCTCTCCTGGGAGAACAGGATAGAAAATTGAATTTAAAAAAATAAATAAAATTATCCAAACCTTTTATAAACCCTACTAAGCTAAATGATTTCACCGTATTCTCTGGCAATGAATTCCAGAGTTTAATTACACGTCATGTGAAGAAATATATTTTCTCTGGTTTGTTTTAAATCTACTACTTAGTAGCTTCATCGCATGTCCCCTAGTCCTAGTATTTTTTGAAAGAGACCCTTTCCACTCCACTCATTATTTTAGAGACCTCTATCATATCACTCCTGAGCCATCTCTTCTCAAAGCTGAAGAGCCCTAGCCACCTCATAAGGAAATCATCCCATCCCTTTTATCAATTTCGTCGCCCTTCTCTGTACCTTTTCTGATTCCACTATATCTTTGAGATACGGCGACTAGAACTGCACACAGTATTTGAGGTGTAGCCATACCACAGAGCAACACAAGGGCTTTATAACATTTTCATCTTTGTTTTCCATTCCTTTCCTTATAATTCCTAACATTCTATTTGCTGTCATCAGTCGCCGCACATTGAGCTGAGGATTTCAACGTATCCTCAACAATGACACCTAGATCCTTTTCCTAGGCAGTGACTCCTAACACAGGACCCAGCATAACATAGCTATAGTTTGGGTTCCTTTTTCCCACATGCATTAGAGAATGACACGGGGAGCGATCCCCGCAGCGAACCGCTGCGTGGCTGCGGTTTAGCTGCGGGTTATGGTGACCTCATTAGCAAATCGCCGCAGACGCGGGGACAAATCCTTTCACCGACCGCAAAAACGGTGAATAGATTTGTCCCCGCAGGCCAATGTCCCCCCTTCTAGGAACCGCTATTTACCTGTGTTTCACCGTGCTCCTCATTTGTCAGATCAACCCTTCCTGCCAATAGAACCCGCCCCCCCCCCCGACGACCGCCATCAGCCCTTCATGCCGACAGAACCAGCCCTCCCCAACGATCGCGGCAGGAGGGTACCCATCCCCTCCTGCCTACCCCAACAGCCCCCCCGACGATCGCAGCAGGAGGATATCCAACCCCTCCTGCCAGCTCCCCAACAGCCCCCCTATGATCACTGGTAGGAGGGTGCCCAACCCCTCCTGCCGGCACCCCCAACGGCCCCCTATATCGCCAATAGGAGGGTGCCCAACCCCTCCTGCCGGACCCTCCCCCAACAAACCCCGCCATCCCGAAACACCACCCTTAGTCTTACTTTCCAAGTTGGACCGGACAGCTCCTCGCTCGTCTGGCCAGCAGGCCTGCCTCCGTCCAAATGAGGCGGGCCCGCCCCTCCCCTCCCCTGCCTAACCCACAGGATCCTAGGGCCTGATTGGCCCAAGCACCTAAGGCCCCTCCTATAGCGGGAGTGGCTTTAGGTGCCTAGACCAATCAGGCCCTAGGATCCTGTGGGTTGGGCAGGGTAGGGGCGGGCCCGCCTCATTTGGACGGAGGCAAGCCTGCTGGCCATACGTGTGAGGAGCCGTCCGGTCCAACTTGGAAAGTAAGACTAAGGGGGTTCCGGGGTGGGAGGGTTCGTTGGGGGGGGGTCCAGCAGGAGGGGTTGGGTACCCTCCTGCCGGCGATCTTAGGGGAGGCCATTGGGAGGACCGGCAGGAGGGGTTGGGTACCCTTCTGCTGCGATTGTCGGGAGGGCCGTTGGGGGGGGGTCTACAGGAGGGGTTGGGTGCCCTCCTGCCGTGATCGCTGGGGGGAGGGGAGACTTGCAGCCATAGCCGCGGTCACTATGCTAATCACGGCAGGGAGATCTTTGCCGCGATTAGGTACAGCGGCCGCGTCTACTTACCATATAGGCTAACATTGTAAGCATTTAAAGTACATGTCGTGTTTGTTTTTGCATTGCTAGCCCCAGGGGTGGTGGAAGATTAGTGATTGAAAAACTGTATGAAAAATAACTATTTTAAATTTAGTGATCAAAATGTGTCAGTTTTGAGAATTTATATTAATTAATTTTTTCTCTGCATGTTTTGTTTTTGTATAGTTATTAACTAATATTTAACTAAGTTTTAAAGTTTTAAAGAATGTTTCCTTTATACGTAAATAAAGAAAAGTATATAAAATCGTACCCGTTTGAGGCTTTTATGTATGCAGCGGTGACGGTGACGGGGCGGTGAATGGGGTTGCAGTGGCGGTGACGGGGCGGTGAATGGGGTGGCAGTGGCGGTGACGGGGCGGTGAAGGGAATGGCGGTGACGGGGCGGTGCAGAGGATGGTGAGACGGGGACGGGGCGGTGACGGGGACCAATTTTTTCACCGTGTCATTCTCTAACTTGCATCACTTTACTCTTGCTCACATTAAACGTCATCTACCATTTTGACACCCAGTCTTCCAGTCTCTCATACAATTAAAAATTCTAAATAAATGATTAAATACGCTTAATCACAGCTTGCAAAGGTGAAATAGGAAGTTGTGTTGGGGAGAGGCAGGACACAGCAGGGGGAAGGCTTCTGAGTCAGTTGCAGACAGCGTGTGGGAATTGCAGCCTCTGCTGGCAACAGTATAAATACCAGGCTCAGGGAGATGGGAGAATAGATGCCAGACTGCAGGATAGGCAAGAGGAGAGGAAGCAATGTCGGACAACGGAGGGGATTTTAAAATTGTAGTCAAAGTTTAAAAATGTAATTGTAGTTAACATTTTAACACATTCGTTTCTCCTCCCCCCCCCCACTCCTTTTTTTTTTTTTTAATAAAAGCACAGAAGAGTTTTTTAGCCAGATGACACGAATGATTTGTGCTACTCCAACAGTCAGAGAATTCCTATGAGCATCGGAGCAGCGCAGAGCATTCAGCGTGCCAGCCGGCGCTAAAAATCTCTTCTGTGCTTTTATAAAAGGGGGGCTGTTAATTAATAGTGTGCTAAATGCACACTCCTAATAGGTAGCAGTCACAGTCATAGAGAACCGTGCCAATAGTGCTTTTCCCGTAATGGGAACTTCAGAGAGTTTAGTTAAGATGCTGCTGTCGGTTTTCTTTCTGATGCAAGTGACCTATGAGAAAGAAAGTGACAGCATGCCAATGATGATAGACACTGCTACCTGCAGTGCAAAGACTTAGCATAAACTGATCCCAGGCATTTGCACTGATCCATAATGCACAAACATTTAATAACATTTAAAGGTGTGCTCTAGGTGATGGATTTGGGGCAGAACCAAATGCAGAAAATCTGCTTATGTAAAAATCAGGTGCATTAGTGCAGGTGCTTTGTACCTGCAGGAAATTTGAAAAGGAATGTGCACATGTGCTTTCTCTTTGAAATGTGGTGCAAAGTTCACATGTAAAAAGTACCCGAAGGCTCTGGCTCAAATCAGTCTGAAAATTATCTCCACAACGTTTGCTTATTTACCTTTTCCAGATGTTTATACAGGTAGAGCATGTGTTTCCCTGTAGGGTGTTGGAAGAATGCCATTTTAAATGTTTGGTGTTTATATGACTGGTTCCTTATGTTGCAGATCAATTTTCTCTTTTTTTGTACACCAATGCTTTACAAAATATATTTCTGAATATATATTTAATTTTTTTTCAGGATCATGTTACAGGCAGGAGTTGGCAGGAGTTGGCATAAGATGAAGTGGAATTACTCTATGAAAGCAGTAGGGGAGGGAGTGGGATAGGAGGAGAAGGTACTCAGATAAAAGTAAGGGAGAAGTATGGGGGAAAGAGCATGAAAAAAGAGAGCAGGGCTGGCCAGACCAGTAAGCGGACTAGGCACCCACCTAGGGTTGCACAATTAATCTATCATTCCATGCCAAAAAAGATATTAAGGAGCAACAGGATCACTGATGAGCTCTATGGGACCCTATAATCTAACAAGTAAGTACAGTGGAACCTTGGTTTGCGAGCATAATTCGTTCCAGAATCATGCTCGTAAACCAAAGCGCTCGTATATCAAAGCAAGTTTCACCAAAGGAAGTAAGAGAAACTCAGATGATTGGTTCCACATCCCAAAAACAGACCTCCCTCCCACCAAGAGGCCACCGGCTCTGCTCGCTTTCACCCAACCCCTACCACATCCCAAAATGACCCACCCCCCAGGCCACTGGCGTACTTTCACCCCATCCCCGAGAACAGGCATCGTCCCCCCCCACCTGCTAGACCCCCCCCCCCCGAGAACCAGCATCACCCACCTGCCCAAACCCTTACTGCGATCTGGCACCGGCACGCAGCACCAGACCACAAGACATGCCTGTGCCGGAAGAGCCTGCCGCTTGCCCTGCTGATCACTGCTAGGCTGGGCCTTGAGCATCTGCGCAGGCTCAAGGCCTTCTGGCTCCCGCTATCTTCGAGAATCTCATTAGAATCTCAGAGAGAGTGGGAGCCAGAAGGCCTTGAGCATGCGCAGATGCTCAATGCCTAGCCCAGCAGAGATCAGCGGCAAGGGGCAGGCTCTTCCAGCACTGGCACCGGCACATCCTGTGGGTTGGTGCTGCGTGCCGGTTTAAGATCGTGGTATGGGTTTGGGCAGGCAGGCAATGCCGCTTCTCGGGGGTGAGGGCTCGCAAATCGAGTCGATCGGTTTACGAGGCACGATTTGCAGGAGTATTTTGTTCGTCTTGCAAAACACTCGCAAACCACGTTACTCGCAAACTGAGTTTTGACTGTATTTGAAATAAAATCATCCAATCATAGTTTTAAGGAGAATCCAGTTAAATAAGACATCTTGCAGTCCTATCTCATAAATCCAACAATAGAACATGATTCACTAGATCGAAGGTGAATGCCAAATCTAACACCACCAAGATAACAAATTTTCCTGCATCGAAAAAAAGTCCGACCTCATTCATCATACCTGGAAGAAGCAAGTTTGTACCATGGGTTGTGCAAAACCCAGACTGAGGATGGAAAATCAATGTCTTCAAAAGAAAAACAGAAAGCTGCTGATAAACATAATTTCTCTGCAAATTTAGAGGGAAAGGCATGATGGGAAATATGTCACCCTCTTCTCAGAGACCAGGGCTGGCTTCCAGTAGCCTAAAAGTGTGAAATGTAACATACTGATGTTGACCTATTAGGCATTATGGGGTAATTTTATAAAGGAATTTTTGCATATAACTCTATTTTATGAGCATAGAGGCGTTTTATAAAATTATCCCATGTGTTACACATGTAAAAGTACCGCAGCCATAAGAATGTGTAACTCGATGAATACATGTTCGAGAGCAGAGTTTGGACGGAATAGAGGGAGGTTTATCATTCATAATTGCTATTTATAAAATGCAAGCAAACATTTATATTTGCTTCAGAAAAGAAACAATATTCTGTACAATTGTCATTTTATAAATCAAAGTTCTGGCTGTCGAACTAGAGGAAGAGATGGGCTTTGTTTATAAATGTTTATCAACACAGTTACAATACTACTTTATCCTAAAGCAAAGAAATAGAGATTTTTTTCTACCTTTGTTGTCTGGTTTCTGCTTCCTCATCTTCTTGTCATTCTTTGACTATTGTAATGCATTGTATTTGGGTTTGCCGAAAGTGTTCTTAAGGCTTTGCAACTTGCTCAAAATGCTACTGCATACATTATACACACGTCTCAGGGTCTGAGCAAATCACACCAATTTTGAGAGACCTGCATTGGCTGCCCATTAGCACGTGTATTAAATTTAAGGCCCTTTGTCTAATTTTTAAGGTATTGAATGGCAGTGCGTTCCCTGTTACACGTTTATCGGCCAACACGGAATCTTCGCTCAATGGATAAGCTCTGTTTGGATGTGCCTCCATTGGACGTGGTGTAGTTGTCTGGTTACCATAATACTGTGGACCTGTTTTACAAAGCCGCGCTAGCAGCTGCAGCGCGGTAACGGCCCCGAAGCCCATAGAGACATAAAGGGCTTTGGAGCTGTTGCCGTGCGGCTTTGTAAAACAGGCCCTATGTTATCAGTACAGGGCCCTGTCTGTTGGAATACGTTATCCCTAAATTTAAGGCAGGCTTCCAATGTGTTACAGTTTAGGAAGGGGCTAAAAACTGTATTGTTTACACGCACTTTTGCAACATGAATCAGTGTATGTTGGCATTTCCATGCCAAGATCTGTAAAACAGCTGATTTTTAGGTTTTTTTTGTGCTATTTAGTAAGCTGCATTTTCCATATAAAAAGGGAATTATAATTTTTAAAAGATTTGGGGGCCATTGATAACTTATTGTAATGATTAGATGACATTTTACACTGAAAGTACATTTATAATTATGGGGAGGGGGGTGGTATATAGTTATAGTAAAGGTTTAATCAACAATACAAATGTAATGTTTATATGATTTCTTTGATCACAATATTTGAGGGAAGGATGGGTGGTGGATGGAATAAACTCATATATTTAAGATAATAATAATAGAAATTCAAGTGATGTGTACAAGTTCCAATGATGTAATATTGTATACTTGATGTAAGATGAAAAATGAATAAAGAATTAATGATATGTGTATGTTTTTGTTATAACTTCATTATGTATGTGTTGATGTGATCCGCATAGAATTGTTGGTTATGCAGGCCATAAATTTTTAAATATAAATAAAATTCCCTCTAAGAAAACCCGAATCCTAAAAGAGTGAAGCCTCGCCCTGGGATAGTAAAGGCATGTATTCTGACCTCCAGTCCTTCTCTGGCTGGTCTTGCTGGCCCAAGAACAGGCCTTTCTGGAGCGGAGTCACTGTGAAGGAGAATCTCCCTCTGTGCCAGCACTGGCGCACTGGGGAATTGAAGTGGAATCGAAAGATGTAGATGACATCCTTCTGCAATCAGTTCGCTACCAGGGGAATAAAAACCATCGGCTGGAATCCTTTGCCCTACAATTTATGTTTGTTAGTCTTATTATGTTGTTTGATAATATGTATCTTATTTTGTACCTCACCTGGAATTGTAAGATAGAATGGGTAATAAATATTTTTAAATAAATAAAACTAAAAACCCTTATTTCACTGCCATTATCAATACTGTGGGACTCGATATCTAATTAAATGAGAAGCTGAACATCAATCCCCTAGATTCTATAAAAAGCGTTGAAAATTGTGCATGCAAATTGAGGTGCACACCCACTTTTCACATGCAATTTAATTGATCAAGTTAATTGGTGCCAATAATTGGCATTTTAACAAACAATTGTTGGC
This sequence comes from Geotrypetes seraphini, assembly GCF_902459505.1. NCBI lineage: Eukaryota > Metazoa > Chordata > Amphibia > Gymnophiona > Dermophiidae > Geotrypetes > Geotrypetes seraphini. Next base: position 306,219,073 of record NC_047086.1, on the reverse strand, counting down.
ACTAGAATCAATTACAAATTACGTGTGTAAATTTAGGCATGGGATCCGTGCCTAAATTTTACATGCAAATGCAAATCAGAAATGGGGAGGGTCATGGGCATTCCTTTACATTACATGTGTAGTTATAGAACGAGGGCATTGGCTCTTGAATTTAGGTATTTGCGCCATGTTTTCATTGGTGCAAATATGATTAGTTAGATGTGATTTATAGAATAGCACTTAGGCCTGGCGACTGCGCCTATCTTTAGGCATGGCTTATGGAGTAGCATTGGCGGGGATGATATTTTAGATGCCATATATAGAATTTAAGAACAAAAAAAAAACTGTGTATGAAACACAATGTTCTTGACCTTCCCATATATAGAATTTACTCCCATATGTCCACTTCAAAACAAAACATCAAACACATGGCTCTTCCTTTCATGTCTTTGTTGCAGACTAACAGGTGCCATCACAGATACAAATGTAGAGTCTACAAGCAAGATGATCAATCCTAGGCTTCCAACAAATGTATCCACAGGTCTCCTCCTCCTGTGTCTGGTAATGTTAATTACCCTTCTGCTTATTTATATTATTGAGTTATATTGTATCCTTCAAATTGGATTTTGTATGTTGAATATTTGGCTCTTCTTATTGTCTTTTCTTTAATTCTCTGGATAATGCTGCTTTTCAGTTTTCTCTTTCTCTGATACTGAGATTTTTACCTTTGTTAACTGCCTTGGTGTACCCTGGTGAAAGGTGGTCAAATAAATAAATAAATCAGAGTTGAAGATTAATCATTATACATTTGCTTTCTCATGTAGCACTGGTCATGTCTTTTTCAAAAATTATTTTTAAAAAGTTATGTACAGTTTTTCTCCCTCCCAAGTAATTGTATATGATAAAGGCATTATAAACACATACCTTCAGCTGGGTGGTAACATCTATCAGTTCAGCTTTTAGTCGAGTCTTTTTTTCTTGATCTTGTTCAGTTTCACTGGTCTCTTCAAAAACCTCTGCAAAAGATAAATGCTTTCTTCCCAGTGTGTTTTCTCCCGAACTTGCTGGCTCCATTTTGCTTCTTCCTCGCCCTCGCCCTTTTGCAGTTCTATCACCTACGTAAATTATAAAAAGATGAGGTCTCAAACAATAAACCACTATTTACAATATTATACATCAGTGGTTTTCCTCAGATATTATTACACCAAAATCCAAAAGTACTAAAGCATGCTATCATTCTATTGTGATAAATACTGTGCTGAAGGGTTTGATGTCCATATCCAAGATTATTTTAATGTATTCTACATTTGCAAAGCTTCCCTATTTTTGTTAAAGTGACATTATCTCAGAAGAATCATGTAATAATTAGGACGGCAGAATGAAGTGGAATTGTTCTATATTTCAAGCTTCTAAAAAGACACCTTGGGAAATGTGGCGCAGGTGAGGGGCAGGGGAGTATGTGGTACAGGGGTTAGAGCTATAGCCTCAGCACCCTGAGGCTGTGGGTTCAAATCCCTCACTGCTCCTTGTGACCCTGGGCAAGTCACTTAATCCTCTCATTGTCCAAGATACGCTAGCTAGTTTGAGCCCACCGGGACAGATAGGGAAATATGATAAAGTACCTGAATGTAAACCACTTAGGATATAAGTGGTATATAAATAATAAAATTAATTCATTAAATGAAACACCTCTTATATGGAGTACATATATACTTAGAAATATAAAGCATGAAAGATACCAACAGATACAGACCATGTGGTCTAACTAGTCTGCCTACTGTACTATCATACTCGTATCTGTTGCCTTCCTTCTTTGTTCTGTCACTAGTTCAGTCCCATGGACCAATGGAAGCTTTACCTACTTGAAGATGTAGGATTATCATATGGGTTCATTTCTTAAAAAAAAAAAAAAAAAATCTTTATTCATTTTCAATCTTACATCAAGTGTACAAACATCAAAACAATAAAATTAAACATATCACTTGACAATCTTTCTACTTTATCTTATAATATATAAAATTACCACCCTCCCCTCCCATCATTCCCTCTATTTTCCCAATATGAAAACTAATATATAAAACCTCCCCCTTCTTATCATTATATGGTGTATATTTTATTATGAGTTAATTTCTTGTTCTCAACCCTTGTTTGGAAATGTGATGGAAAGTGAAAGGTCCAAAATAATCAGGCGAGTACTTTGCAGACTTGGGACACATAAGGACAATAGGAAGATCAAGGATATATTTTTTAGTTCAAATCTATTTTATTAAGCAACAGTAAATACAACAGCAATAACAACCATGGGATACATTTTCATCAAACACCCGCGGAGGACTGGACTCTTATGTCCTCCCCGGACCCACCATACCCCCACCCCCCAATAAAGAAGCCCCTACCCCCCACCCTCCCCTCCCCATCTCCCCACAGATATAGAAAAACTCGTAAGCAGGGAACAGCAGAGACACCAAGAAGCACTGTTTCAGAGGTGGAGTCTATTCAAGACCCGACTACGACTCTCAGGAGTCAAAATGTTCAAATATGGAGTCCAAGTGTGAACAAAGTCTCTGCTCCGGCGTCGAGAAGGACGAGCCAAACGGGCCTCCCAACCCATAAGCTCATGAAGGCGATTCCTCCAGTACCAGAATGAAGTTGGTTCAGGAGACAGCCAGCAACACAAGATACATTTCTTCCCCAAAATAAAACATTTACTAAGAAATAATTTTTCATAAGAATTGTACATATATAAGAATGAGAAATGGGCAAACAGCATAGACTGCACAGATACTGGCACCGGGGTCCGCAACAAGCCCTGTAAAAAGGAGGCCATTTCCGTCCAGAAGGTCTGAATCCCATCACAACTCCAAATACCATGAAAATAAGAATTTACCTCCACCGTACAGCGGATGCATAACTGAGTATCAATGCAACCCATATGGTAAGCCTGACTCTGGGAAGCATAGGCCCGCAGGACAGTTCGAAAGTGACATTCGCGTAACTCAGCACTATGTACCAAACCCGCAGTTCGGTTCAGGGTTTTTAACAAGAAATTGTCCCCCAATTCCCTACCCAAGTCCCGCTGCCATGCCTCCAAGATACCAGGGAAAACCTTAGGCGGGCAAAGGGCCAGAATCCGGCCATGCAGAGCAGATATAGAGACCCTAGTATCAGGATCCGCAGCCAAAAAAGTACAGAGCTGGGTCCCAAAATCCCCCTGCAAAGATGTCCCCTGAAGGGAACCCACATAATGACTAAGTTGACAATAGGCAAATGGAAGGCCTATCTCCAGGACCCCCCTCCCCGCCAACTCAGCACAAGGTAAGAGAGACCCATCTTCCCGCAGAACATGCCGCAACTGTTCCACCCCCCGCGCCCTCCAGCGACCGAACACGGAGGGTCCAACCCCCGGAGGGAAAGCTAAATTCCCCGCCAACGGTAGAAATACACTAGAATGAGCGTCCTGATTCCACAACCGAAGGATTTGATGCCACACTGTCCACAAGGACCGAAACAAAATACTACGTTTACAGGGTCGCGGTAGTTTAGACAACGGGGCATGGAGGAGATACAAAAGATGAAGAGGATAGAAATGATCCCGCTCCAGAGAGAGATCCGTATAAAAAGAGGTACCCAACACCCAATCACTAAGATGACGAAGCAAACAAGCCTGGTTATAGACCCTGATGTCAGGCATCCCCAAACCACCCCCGTGGGCAGGCCCCACCAACAGGGACCATTTCAGTTTAGGTCTACGTCCACCCCAACAAAACTGGATCAATAGGGAGGTAAGGGAACGAATATCCCTCTGCAACAAAGAAAGGGGAAGAGTCTGAAGAACGTAAAGCCACCTCGGGAAAACAACCATACGAAATAAATGAATTCTCCCCACCAGGGACAGCGGCAACGCCTGCCATTTGGCTAGCAACAGTTTAGTATCCGCCAGGAGTTTATCAATGTTAAAATGATACAGTTGGGCCACATTCATAGTCAGCCTAATCCCCAGATATCTAAAAGAGGTGTCAGCCCAGCGCAATGGGAAACTATCCCCCCACAACCGCTGAAGATGAACCGAGGAAGCCAGCGCCTCAGATTTCGCAAAATTCAAGGCGAAGCCAGAGAAATCTCCGTATTCCCGAAGACTTTCCAACAATACGGGCAAGGAACGCTGCGGGTCCGTTAAAAAGACCAAGAGATCATCCGCAAACGCCGCCAGTTTAAAATGGGAATCTCCCAGGACCAATCCCCGAATATCCGCATTTGCCTGAAGCTCCCGAAGTAAAGGATCTAAAGAAAGTACAAAGAAGAGCGGTGACAAGGGACAACCCTGGCGAGTCCCTCGGCGAATAGGAAAAAAACCAGAACAAGTCCCACTAACCGAAATCCTCGCCTCTGGATCACTATACAGTGCCTGGATTGCACCAAAAAAGAAGGGGCCCAAACCGTACGTCCTCAGCACCGCGAAAAGGTAACCCCACCGCACCTTATCAAACGCCTTCTCTGCATCAAAACTGATGAGCATGGCGGGGCTACCGTCCTATCCCACCCGTTCTAACGCCAACAAGATGCGCCGGATATTCTTAGCCACCGGCCTATCCCGCACAAACCCCACCTGAGATTCTGAGATCACCGATGGCAAAACACGCGCCAGACGGTTAGCCAAAAGTTTAGCCAAAAGCTTCGCCTCATAATTCAGCAATGAGATAGGACGATACGATTCAGGCAAAAGAGGGTCCTTACCAGGCTTCGGGAGAACTATAATAGACGCTAGATTTACGTAGCGAGGAAGAAAGCCCTTGGCAACACTCAAATTATATACCTCAGCCAGCACTGGCGCTACGTCCGTCACCAACAACTTATAGAACTCACTCCGAAACCCATCAGGGCCCGGCGCCTTGCCCAACGAACTGACCCCTATCGCCCCCTCCACCTCCTCTGCGGTAATGGGAAGATCCAAAGCGGCAGCATCCCGCTGAGATAAACAAGGCAAATCGAGGCTGTCAAGATAAAGTTGCCCCTCCAAAAGCTCGGGGCCTGGATCTGTATACACCTCAGCAAAAAACTCCCGCAATAATTCACAGATCTCCCCTGGCCTATGATGCATCACCCCAGAGGAGCCCCGAAGAGCCGTTATGCTCTCAGGTCCACCCCTCGGACGCGCCAGGCGGGCCAACAATCGACTACTCTTATTCGCAAACCGAAATAAATGAAACTTAAAATACTCCCTCGTCCGCAAAGCCCGAAGATGCAGCAATTCATTTAGTTCCTGCTGGACCTCTAAAAGCTGCGCCCGAAGCAGAAAGGAGGGCGCCTTACCATACTGGCGTCTCAACACAGTCGCCTTCCGTTCCAAACCCAGAATCTGCCTATGCTTCCGCTTCGACTCCCCGGCCACATATGAAATGACATCCCCCCGTAAGACAGCCTTAGCCGTCTCCCAGTAGAGAATGGGATCATCCCGATGCTGCTGATTGTTAACTTGAAAATCACGCCAGCGCTGTATCAAAAACTCGTGAAAACGAGTATCCCTATACAGGTAGCAGGGAAATCGCCAGGACCCTCTATTGATCCGCGAGTCTCCCCAGGTCCACCGAAATCCCACCCAAGCATGGTCAGATATTTCAATGGGGCCCATATCAACCCCCACTACCCGGGGAAGCAGCTCGCGAGAGATGAGGATAAAATCAATGCGGGAGAGTGTCCCGTGCGCCCTGGATAAGTGGGAGTAATCCCTCTCCAACGGGTGTAACACCCACCACACATCCAGCAACCCCAAGGTGGATTCCAAAAGCTGCCCACCCGTATAAAGTTTAGAGGTCTCTCTTCCCATAGAGGCAGAGCGATCCAACTTTGGGTCCGGCACCTCGTTAAAGTCCCCACCCACCAGCATCGGAACCCCTCCAAACTGCAGGAGATGATTGCGAAGCCCCCTAAAAAACCTGGCCGATGGATTATTAGGAGCGTAGACATTACAGAGCAAAAGAGGCCGATTATCAAGTAACACTAAGGCTACGATGTAACGCCCACTAGGGTCGCGTAGCACCTTCTGGGTCTGTAGGCGAAGGCCCTTACGGATCAAAATAATAACACCTCCCTTTCCCCCCACAGCGGGCGCCTCCAAATAGGAACCCACCCACCAGGTACAGAGCTTAGCATGTTCCACTGAAGATAAACGGGTCTCCTGCAAAAAGGCAATAGAGGTTTTAGAACGATTCAAATGCTGCAAAATTTTAGAACGCTTAATGGGGGAGTGGATCCCCCCAACATTCCAAGAAGTTAGAGTGTAGTCCAGAGCAATCCACTCACTAGACAAGTCACACAAGAAAAAGGAAACAGTATAGTACCAGAGAAGCATCCCAGCCACCGCTCCCCCGGCCGCTCGCCACCCCTTATCCCATAAATCAAGCCATACCCCTGCCACCAAGTCAATCCCAAAGTACAGAACCCCCAACCCCCCCCCCCCAAAATTCCACCAGAAGCCCCACCACAAAATCCCTATAACCCCCCGAGACCCACCCACCCCCCCCCCCAACTACCCCCCCACCACCCCTCTATCGATCAAGGATATTATTGCAACAAACTATCATTTAATGCCTCGAGAGAAGAAGCAAGGAGTGACCAGAAACAAACCAAAGTACAGCAAAACCTTGGTTTACAAGCATAATTTGTTCTGAAAACATGCTTGTAATCCAAAGCATTCGTATATTAAAGCGAATTTCCCCATAAGAAATAATGGAAACTCAGATGATTTGTTCCACCACCCAACAACTTTAATACAAAGTACTACACGTACTTGTATTGCAAGACCTCGCTCATTTAGAACAGTCACTACACTCCTGCAGAGTCCGAGAGAGAAGAACCATCAGCTCAGTTGTGATGATGTGACGCGTGTATACTGAATGTACTTATATTGCAAGACATTGCTTGTATATCAAGTTAAAATTTAATAAAAACGTTTTGCTTGTCTTGCAAAACACTTGCAAACCAAGTTACTTGCAATCAAAGGTTTTACTGTATTACTAGTGACAGTGAAACTGAAGATTTCTCTTGATTCAATTCTTTCACTTATCTTCCCTTTGCTAACGAGGCTTGGGAGAGGACAATGGCACTACAGAGCTGGGGGCTGCCTCTTCTTCCTCTGCTATCAGGGGTCCATGCAGTTCAAAATGTGACAATTGGGTCCCGGGAAGCTAACGAGGAAGATGGGGGTCCTCACTTCTACCTCTGAGCTCCAACCCAGCATGAGGAAGACAAGATGATGGGGGTGAGGGGGATGGGGATGATGAGTCATATTGGTGATGAATCTCTAGGGTAGAGATCTCAAAGTCCCTCCTTGAGGGCCACAATCCAGTCGGGTTTTCAGGATTTCCCCAATGAATATGCATTGAAAGCAGTGCATGCATATAGATCTCATGCATATTCATTGGGGAAATCCTGAAAACCCGACTGGATTGTGGACCTCAAGGAGGGACTTTGAGATCCTGAGGGTGAAAGAGACAAGACCATGTTGGTAGCCTGGGAGAAGGGGGTGTGTGACGTGATTGAGCCAGAAATGTGTGGGGGTGGAGAATAGGATAAAACTGGCTAAGAGACACTGATGGGATGCAACAGCATAAGTGAGAAGTCCAAAGGGGTGTTGGGATTGGGGAGGGAATAAGAAAAAGGGATCAGTGTCAGAAGGTATACTAACAGTGGATCTTCACTCCTTCTCTCTCCTGATCCTGAACTGCCCTCTTCCAGTTCCATGATATTCCCTCTTTCTTCTCTCAGTTCTCTTCCCTCTGCTTCTCGATTCCTCCTCTCTTCATCTCCCTATTAAGCATCTGGTAAAGTCCCATCCCCCAGATCCCCTCCCTGGCAGTAATCATTAAGATTCTTTACCCTCTCCCCCCCAAAAAAAAAGACCCAAATCATCCCAACACACAAAAATGTCTGAAAACTTTATTTTTATAAAGTAAAATAAAAATGATTTAATATTCAGATCTATTCACATTTGCTATTATGTGTTACATAATTTCAGTATTATTTTGAAAACTCTGTAATAGGAAACCAAAGCTGTAGCTACTAATATGGCCATGATAGTTTGAAAACAAAATAACATTCTACCAGCATGCATGCCATGTTTTAACTTAACTTGCTTTTTCAGCCTCCACATGCTGAGGAAAGTAAGATCCTACTTTCACCAAAAACATTTCGCCATCCTCGTCCAATCCATCATCCTCTCCAAACTTGACTACTGCAATGCCATTTACTTATGCCTAACAAAAAAAAGTCTTCAAAGACTCCAGCTTATCCAGAATACTGCAGCCAAGTTGATCTTTGCAAAACGCAAATCTGACCATGTCTCCCCACTCCTGTCCAATCTTCACTGGCTCCCAGTGATTTCCAGAATCCATTTCAAATGCTCCTGCCTGGCTTTTAAGATCATTCACGGCATCCTTCCTCCCCTAATCCCACTATCCTTTAACTCCTCGAGTCCTGACTCCACCAGACCTGCCCAAAGATATAAACTATCCTTCCCCTCTCTACACGGTATTCTCTATGCAGGTAAACTGGGAAAATCTCTTCTCTTCAAAATCACAGGTCTCTGGAACGACCTTACTATCCCGTTGCGGAACCTGGGCTCTCTCCAACTATTCCGCAAGCAACTGAAAACTTGGCTCTTCTCTAACATGTAATTCTATTTTCCCCCTTACTCTTCCATTCTATATATAAGCTCATGTAAATCTTTTCCTTTCTCTTCTTATATTTTAAGTTCTTGTAAACCGTGCCGAGCTCCACTTCCATGGAGAGGATGCGGTTTAGTTTAGTTTAGTTTAGTTAACTTGCATGTTAAGCATTTTTTGTGTAAGTTTGATTGTGCAGGTCCCTAAATTTGCCTTTTCTAGTCTCTTGAACCCTTCCCTCTTTCCAATGACAAACCAAACAGAACAGATCTATCAGGAGTGCATTCAGCAACTTCCTAAGCTGCTTCAGTATCCAGGGAACTAAACCAACATGTTCCACCATTGCCTTAAAAAAGCTCAAGCACCTGAAATACGTTCTTCTTGAAAAATTGTAGTGAGCTTGCCCTACAGTCCTTTGTGTTCCTACTTTTTGTCCATCACCCTCTCCTAGTAAGAATATCAAAGCACAAGAGAAGCCATTGCTTGCCCTGAATCAGTGGCATGGAATGCTGTTACTATTTGGATTATTGCCAGGCACTTGTGACTTGGATTGACCTCCCTGAAGATGGGATACTGGGCTAGATGGACCATTGGTCTGACTCAGTAAGGCTATTCCTATGTTCTTATTTAAGACTTGATTTCTTCTGATGTACCCTTGACAAAACCCACCTGTTTGTTCTGGAGGGTTCTGCCCGCAAAGGTAAGCCTGCCTCTAAGGCTACCATTTCCAGGTGGATTTGCTTGGCCATTTTCACAGCTTACGTAGCGGCAGGAAAGAAGCCACCCCTAAGGGTGAGGGCTCATTCGACCAGAGGAGTTTCTTCTTCTTGAGCAGAGTCATCAGTTGTGTCTGTGGATGAGATTTGCAGAGCTGCTACATGGTCCTCCTTGCATACTTTCACCAAGTTCTACACGATCGATGTGGTAGCCAAGCAGGGTGCCACTTTGGATTCCTCTGTATTGGCAGCAGGCTCATCAGTCCCACCCTGAATTTTCAGGACTGCTTTGTTATGTCCCACTGGTCCCAGAATATTAGGATTGTACAAGAACGAAAGATTAGTTCTTACCTCTGCTAATCTTCTTTCTTGTAAATTCTCAATTTTTTTTTTTTGGGGGGGGTTCCTAGTTTAGGCACCCCCTTATGATGTACAGTCCTATTTGCAAGGTTTCTAGAGGAAAGTTTTATAAAGCATTGTTGGCTTACATCTAACAGATGTTTTCCATAGACAGCAGGACTGATAAACACAGCTGGATGTCATCATCCAAGAGAAACTCACTGTACCAGACTCGAATATTTTAGACCTTCTTAAATATCAAGCATTAAAGTACCAGATGATCAGCAATAAAAGGTCTCAAAAAAGTTTTTTAGACAATTCAGGCTAGCAGACCTCAGAAGTGCCTTGCTGTATGTCTATTTTTCTTTAAAGCACATACAGATCAATAGTGGCACCCATGGTCGTCATAGGCCTTTATATCATTTTTTATTTTTTTTTTTAGCTTTTAGAGCAATTTTTAACTTATCAACAAATAACTTATCTTTTATCTACGCGGGTGGGGGTGGGCACTCCGACATAGACTATGTTTCGCCCCGAATGGGCTGTATCAAGGACAATCCCCCTGCAACAGTAAAAATACGTTATAATTTATCATCTTTAAATTAATCATCTTTAAATTAGTTCTAATAAACCTAAAACCAATATATAGAGAAAACATTTAACAATACCTTATCTCCAGCGAAGTTATTTGTTGATAAGTTAAAAATTGCTCTAAAAGCTAAAAAAATATATAAAAAATGATATAAAGGCCTATGACGACCATGGGTGCCACTATTGATCTGTATGTGCTTTAAAGAAAAATAGACATACAGCAAGGCACTTCTGAGGTCTGCTAGCCTGAATTGTCTAAAAAACTTTTTTGAGACCTTTTATTGCTGATCATCCAAGAGAGCCAGGATGGAATGACTCTTCTAGAGAACTGAAATTAGTGTAAAGTTGTGGACATATGAAACCCATCCTACTCACATTGCTCTCCACAGCAACTAAGTTAGTTCTAAAACTGTGGAAGGAAAGAAAACTATTGTAGAGTTGGATAGGATTGCATATCTAATGGTTAGAGCAGTGAGTTGAGAATCTAGGAAGCTGGGTTTAATTCCCGCTGTGGTTCCTTGTGATCCAGGGCAAGTCACCAAACTTAGATTGTAGCCCAGTAGGGACAGAGAAAGTACCCGCATATAATAAATGTAAACCAATTTGATTGTACCAAAGAAAGGCAGTATACCAAATTTGTGACCTTTACCGCTACCAATACTTCTGCGTAAGAAAAACGCCTATTAGAGGTAACTTCCAAGCTTACAGTTACTCCACTTCATATTGTTTTACACATTACAGCAACCTGTAAGATGATTGTTAACTCATAGTGACAGATTGGCGAGCAGTGCTTAAATGAAACAATACTGGATTTTTTTTTTAAACCTGAAGGAAATGCCACAGATGGTACATAGCAAAATGGATTAAAGAGAACCACTGTTGCTATAATAGACCTAAATTAGTGCTACTTGGCCTTGGCGCTGAGGGGAAAACCTGTTGGTTCATAACAGAATTTTATATCTGAAGACCAAGTTTAAGACTAGACTATGCATTTAAACTGTTAATTTGTTCTGACTACTGTACATGTCTTATGAATAATGAATGCCAAAATGAGCTATCATGCTTGAACTTCAGTATGCGTGAGGAGAAATAACCGATACCAGTAAGGTGAGAAGAGTATGCCAACTGCTGAAACATGGACTATTATTTTTAAACAGGCAGAGCCAAGGAGGAAGGGTATCGAAGAAAAGACTAGAAACATTGATTCCAATGGAATATGAGACAGTGAGAAGTATTGTTGTGCACGAGGGAGGAATCTTTTAAAAGATAACAAGCTCATTAAAATCTGTGTGGCTGCCATTATCAGATGATGTCACCAATACTTATGACTGGACAACCCTGCTGTCTATGGAAAACTACCTTTAGAAGCAAGCAATTCCACTTTTTTCTGCTCCATTTGCAAACTGTATAGAATACATTTTGTTCTCTAAGAACATACAACTTATAGACCTGATAGTAAAGATTTTGGTTCATAAATAGTTAAACGTCAGAAAGAATTCTTCCTCTGAAGACACGAAAAACTAATGTACTGTGTTAGTCAGCAGAAACATTGTGACTGAAAAATGTCTAAACAAAAGGTACACAGTGCTAACAAAAACTTTGTAAACTCCAAGTATAATGATGAGACTTGCAAAATTCTTAACTCAAGCCAGCCTTTACTTAAGAAGTACAAAATATAGAGACTCAATTATATGTTACTGTGTTACAAAAAATATGGAAAGTAGGAACAATTACGGTAATTCTTAAGCACTTGTTAACCCTATTTTAAGCCTAATATATACAAAAAAGTAGGTATCTGCTTTTCATTATAGAAAACTAGTGAAAACAGATAAGAATGCATATAAAGTAGATTAAGGGATGATCACTTATACCAGCCCTATGACTGGTACAAATGGTCATGCCTACATTAGAGAATGACACGGGGAAAAATTCTGTCCCCATCACTGCCCCGTCCCACCATCCTCTTTACCGCCCCGTCCCCGCCGTCCCCTTCACCGCCTCGTCAAAGTCCCCGCTGTACCTTTCACCGCCCCGTCCCCGTCTTCAGCGTCTTCTCCTCTCCATCCCCCACCCCCAGCACCCTTCACGCGGTCCAGCAGCTCCCACCCACCGGCCAGCCATGCATTTCCCCTTTCCCTCCCTCCCTTTCCCTTACCTTCTCTTGTTGAAACTGGCGATTTCTATAAGGCTATGTGCTGTATTACAGCCGGAGCCTTGAAGTCGCATTGTGCTGCCTGCTAGAAAAGTCTCCTCCAATGCAACTGGAAACAGGAAATTGCGTCAGAGGAGACTTTCCAGCAGGCAACGCAACGCAACTTCAAGGCCCCGGCTGTAATACAGCGCATAGCCTTATAGAAATCGCCAGTTTCAACAAGAGAAGGTAAGGGAAAAGGAGGGAGGGAGATGCATGGCCCACCGGACGGCGGGAGAGAGGGGGCTGCCAGATCGAACGCTCGTTCACGGCGCGTTCACGCTCGTTCACTGCGCGTGCTAACCATTCACCGCTCCACAGGGCGGTGAAAGCACAGTTACTTACCGTAACAGGTGTTATCCAGGGACAGCAGGCAGATATTCTTGACTGATGGGTGACGGCACCGACGGAGCCCCGGTACGGACAATTTTAGAGTGATTGCACTCTAAGAACTTTAGAAAGTTCTAGCTAGGCCGCACCGCGCATGCGCGAGTGCCTTCCCGCCCGACAGAGGCGCGCAGTCCCCAGTTAGGATAAGCCAGCTAAGAAGCCAAACCGGGGAGGTGGGAGGGACGCAAGAATATCTGCCTGCTGTCCCTGGATAACACCTGTTACAGTAAGTAACTGTGCTTTATCCCAGGACAAGCAGGCAGCATATTCTTGACTGATGGGTGACCTCCAAGCTAACAAAAAGAGGGATGGAGGGAAGGTTGGCCATTAGGAAAACAAATTTTGTAAAACAGATTGGCCGAAGTGTCCATCCCGTCTGGAGAATGCATCCAGACAATAGTGAGATGTAAAAGTATGAACTGAGGACCAAGTAGCAGCCTTGCAGATTTCCTCAATAGGAGTGGAACGGAGGAAAGCTACAGACGCTGCCATAGCTCTAATCTTGTGGCCTGTGACAGAACCTTCCAGTGTCAGGCCCGACTGAGCATAACAGAAGGAAACGCAAGCGGCAAGCCAATTGGACAGGGTGCGTTTAGATACAGGATGACCCAACTTGTTAGGATCAAAGGACAAAAACAGTTGAGGGGATGATCTGTGAGGTTTGGTGCGATCAAGATAGTAAGCCAGAGCACGTTTACAATCCAAGGTATGCAAAGCCTGTTCACCTGGATTAGAATGAGGCTTTGGGAAAAAAACAGGTAGAACGATGGATTGGTTAAGATGAAACTCAGACACAACCTTAGGAAGGAATTTTGGATGTGTACGGAGAACGACCTTATCATGGTGAAAAACAGTGAAAGGTGGATCAGCCACCAGTGCATGGAGCTCACTGACCCTCCTGGCAGAAGTGAGAGCTATAAGAAAGACCACTTTCCAAGTTAGAAATTTAAAATGCGCTGTGGCCAAAGGCTCGAAAGGAGGCTTCATTAACGCAGAAAGAACCACATTAAGATCCCATACAACAGGAGGGGCCTTAAGAGGTGGCTTCACATTGAAAAGGCCCTTCATGAACCTTGAAACTAAGGGATGAGCTGAGAGGGGTTTTCCTTGAATCGGCTCATGGAAAGCTGCAATAGCACTAAGGTGGACCCTTATCGAAGAGGATTTAAGACCAGAGTCAGATAAGGACAACAGATAGTCCAATACCAGTCCCACTGCTGTAGACATGGGATTATGGTGATGTAACAGGCATCAGGAAGAAAACCGAGACCACTTTTGTTGGTAACATTGAAGAGTAGACGGTTTCCTGGAGGCATCAATAATAGAACGGACAGGCTGAGAAAGGAGAGCGTGAGCCGAAGTCAGCCCGAGAGATACCAAGCTGTCAGGTGCAGAGACTGTAAGTTGGGATGAAGCAGTGTTTGCTGATGCTGTGTAAGCAGTGAAGGAAACAGAGGAAGAGGTATGGGTTCCCTTGAACTGAGTTGAAGTAGAAGGGAAAACCAATGCTGTCTGGGCCACCGTGGAGCGATGAGAATCATGGTGGCTTGTTCCCTCTTGAGCTTGAATAAGGTGCGCAGCATGAGCGGAAGAGGAGGGAATGCATAAAGGAAGAGATTGGTCCAATCCAGGAGAAATGCATCGGGTTCCAGACGGTGAGGAGAGTAAAGTCTGGAGCAAAACAGGGGCAGTTGATGATTGTGGGGAGCTGCAAAAAGATCCACTTGAGGTGTGCCCCATTGGGAGAAAATGGACTGGAGAGTCGAGGGGTCGAGAGTCCATTCGTGAGGTTGAAGAATTCTGCTGAGATTGTCTGCTAAGCAATTCTGTTCCCCTTGGATGTAGACTGCCTTCAGGAATAAGTGACGAGCAGTCGCCCAGGTCCAAATCCTTAGAGCTTCCTGACATAAGGGATGGGATCCCGTCCCTCCCTGTTTGTTGATGTAGTACATTGCAACTTGGTTGTCTGTGCAAATGAGAAGAACCTGAGGAAACAGGAGATGTTGGAAAGCTTTGAGGGCGTAAAACATCGCTCTGAGTTCCAGGAAATTGATGTGGTGTTTCTTTTCCTGTGTGGTCCAAAATCCCTGAGTTTGGAACTCGTTCAAGTGAGCTCCCCATGCATAGGGGGAGGAATCCGTGGTGATGACCAGTTGATGAGGAGGTAGATGGAACAGTAGACCTCTGGATAGATTTGATGATTTCAACCACCAAAGAAGCGACTGTCGAAGAGACGAGGTCACAGATATGTGTTGTGAACAAGGATCCGTCGCTTGTGACCACTGAGTCGCTAGGGTCCATTGAGGAGTACGCAGGTGGAGACGTGCGAAGGGAGTGACATGTACTGTGGAGGCCATGTGTCCCAAGAGCACCATCATGTGATTCGCAGAGATGGAAGGTTGCTGGAACACCTGCTGACAGAGATGAAGGATGGTGTGAAGGCGGTTTGGATGAAGAAAAGCCCTCATCTGAACAGTATCCAGAATGGCTCCAATGAATTGAAGTCGCTGAGTTGGAATGAGGTGCGACTTGGGTAGATTGATTTCGAACCCCAACAGTCGAAGGAAGTAAATGGTCTGATCCGTGGCTTTGTGAACGGACTGAGGAGAAGGAGCCTTGATGAGCCAGTCGTCCAGGTAAGGGAAGACTTGAAAGTTGTGGGAGCGGAGATAAGCTGCGACCACAATCAGACATTTGGTGAATACCCTGGGCGAGGAGGCTAGGCCGAAGGGTAGCACCTTGTATTGGTAATGATGTTGGTTGACAAGAAAGCGAAGATATTGTCTGGACATCAGATGAATTGGAATGTGAGTATACGCCTCCTTGAGATCGAGGGAACATAGCCAGTCTTCCTGAGAGAGAAGAGGATATAGGGTGGCAAGAGATAACATCTTGAACTTCTCCTTGACCAGACATTTGTTGAGATCTCTGAGATCTAATATTGGTCTGAGATCTCCGGTCTTTTTGGGTACAAGAAAGTACCGGGAGTAAAATCCCAGGCCTTGCTGGTCTAGAGGAACTGGTTCGATGGCATTGAGAAGAAGGAGGGAGTGAACCTCCTGAGCGAGGAGGAGGGACTGAGCCTTGGTGGAAGCAGACTCTTTTGGCAGACTTACAGGTGGAGGAGTCTGAAAATTTAGGGAGTAGCCGTGGGCGATGATAGCAAGTACCCACTGGTCGGAGGTGATTGCTTCCCATCGAGATAGAAAAACTTGTAGTCGACCTCCTATGGGCTGAGGTAGAGGACACGAGGGAGGAAGACTGGCAATGTCCTGGAGAAAGGAGTCAAAAGGGCTGCGTCGACTTAGGTTGAGTAGCCGGTTTGACAGCAGGCTGCTGTTGTTGACGAGCCTGTTGTAGCTGCTGACGCTGCCTGCGAGGTTGAGGAGGATGAGGCTGAGCCGGTCGAGCAGAAAACCTCCTTTGATATGAAGGTTGTTGCCTGAATGGACGAGGAGGAGGAGGTTTCTTCTTGTTTTTCAACAAGGTGTCCCACCTAGTTTCATGGGCGGAGAGCTTTTGTGTGGTGGTATCCATGGACTCCCCAAACAGCTCATCCCCTAGGCAAGGAGCATTGGCAAGCCGGTCCTGATGGTTTACGTCCAGTTCTGAGGCCCGTAGCCATGCCAACCTTCTCATTGCTACAGAGATAGCAGTAGCTCGAGATGTCAGTTCAAAAGTATCATAAATAGAACGGACCATAAACTTCCTGAGTTGCAGAAGACTAGAGGTACATTGCTGAAAAGCAGGAAGTTTACGGTCCGGAATATACTTTTGAAAAGAGGTCACCTGTTGAATGAGGTGCTTCAGGTAAAACGAGAAGTGGAAAGCGTAATTACTTGAACGGTTGGCCAGCATGGCATTTTGGTAAAGACGCTTTCCAAATTTGTCCATGGCCTTTCCTTCCCTACCAGGAGGGACAGAGGCATACATACTGGCTCCTGCAGTCTTCTTTAGGGTTGACTCTACCAACAGGGATTCATGGGGAAGTTGGGGTTTGTCAAATCCAGGGATTGGAATCACTTTATATAGAGATTCTAGTTTTCTTGGGGCTCCTGGGATTGTCAAAGGAGTTTCAAGATTCTTATAAAAAGTTTCCCTCAAGATGTCATGGAGGGGTAACTTTAAAAACTCTTTAGGAGGTTGGTCAAAATCCAAGGCATCCAAAAATGCCTTGGATTTTTTAGAGTCAGACTCTAAAGGAATAGACAGGGTGTCTGACATCTCCTTTAAAAATTTTGTGAAGGAGGAGTGCTCTGGCTTAGCAGTAGTATCCTGCACCGATGGTTCCTCCTCATCAGATGTGTAATCCTCCTCGGTACCGAGGGGATCATCCGAATCGTCCCACAAGTCAGGGTCCCGTACCGATTGTAAACGGCCCTGGGAAAGTGGAGTCGATGTATCAGTATGTTTAGTCTTGCGTACCGATTTACCAGACCGAGTGGAGACGGTACCAGGGGAATGTAGTACGGTACGGGGTTCAGAGAACAGTACCGGTTCCGACCCCGTAGGAGTAGCACGCCGTTTTGGTTCTGCTGACAGAACAGGCATGGACAAAGATTTTTGTGGTGCCGAAACAGTCGATGCCAATAACAGAGGCTGTTCGACAGACGGCACCGAAGGCTCAGTCGGTACCGACACTGGAAGGTTCGGAGACAATAGAGCCGGGAGCAACTGTTGGAGTTGCTGCTTAAGCTGGACCTGGAGGATAGAGGCAATGCGCTCATCCAACGTTGGTCCCGATGGCACCGGTACCGTTTTTTTCTTGCTCGGTACCTTCGGTGCCGCTCGACGCTCGGGTGAAGTCGATGCCGATGAAGAGGCCGAGACTTCAATGGGAGCGGAGCGTTTACGGGGCCGGCGCTCAGTCTGCAGGACTTGGCTCACTGCATGCTCGACTGGCTGGCCTAGAACAGTAGGGGAAGGCTTCTTAGCCGGCTTACCTACAGGAGTCGACACCGACGATGGATCTGGCGGTGCCGAGGTAGTCGGAGTCGATTTGGAGGAAGTCGTCGACGTCGAAACCGGTGCAACTTCCATAGCGGTACCGAAAAGGATCCGCTGCTGAATTTGTCTATTTTTTAAAGTTCTTTTTTGTAAAGAACTACAGCGGGTGCAGGTTTCAGCCCTATGGTCCGGACCCAGACACTGGAGGCACCACTTGTGTGGGTCGGAAAGGGAGATAGGGCGTGCACACCGCTGACACTTTTTGAAACCCGGTGACGGGGGCATGAAGGGAAATACTGCTGTAGCAAATTCGAAGCCTGAGGCTTCGATGGTGCCAACAGGCCCCGCCGGGTCAGATTCGACAAAAAAAATGAAAAATAAGAATTTATTTTTTTTTTTTTTTACACAAAAGGTAAAAAAGAAGGAAAGAAATAAAATATGAAGAGAAAATTACGCGCGAGCGGGAAGGCAAGTGAAATAGAAAAAAACTTCCAACAGCCGTTGGAAACACGCGTCTTCTTAGCTCCGCGGAATTAAGAAAACTGGGGACCGCGCGCCTCTGTCGGGCAGGAAGGCACTCGCGCACGCGCGGTGCGGCCAAGCTAGAACTTTCTAAAGTTCTTAGAGTGCAATCACTCTAAAATTGTCCGTACCGGGGCTCCGTCGGTGCCGTCACCCATCAGTCAAGAATATGCTGCCTGCTTGTCCTGGGATAATGGCCTTGTCCCCGATCTCACGGTGACCTTTTTTTGGTCACCGTTTTGGCGGGTTACCAGTGGCTAGCCGCGGGTAACAACCACCGTGTCATTCTCTAACCTACATGTTAGTATGTATGTGCATAAATAATTTGTGTATGTACCTGAGCATTTTATGTAAACTCCACCAATGTACATGCCTACCAGCAAAATATACACCATCAAATCATAACATATTTTTCTGCTAGCTATTAATATAAAGATGCAAATATTACTTTAAAAAAAAACATCATTTGAGTGCCTTTTTGCTGCTTAAAACTAGGTAGTTCTTTACATAATTACACTTAGTGAGGGCAAATCTATAATAGGATACCTATTCAATAAAGAAAAGTAGGTGCCTACTTTCCTTTACAGAACACTATCAAAACAGCATTTATACCAATCATAGAGCTAGCATAAGTGCTTATGCCTAAATTGATAACATATCCATGCAAATAAAGAGATCAGGTTTCTTACCTTGACATCTTTTCCAGTAGATAGGGATGGTATGCTGAAACAATAGTCTTCCATCTGCTCCCGTGGTCCATTGCAGGAGATACTGATAACTGTTTTCAGCAACTCCTCCTACTCCCTGCTCTCTGCTGCCCCTAGTCAGTTAGGGCTAAATTCACGAACCTGCCCGATCGGGATCAATCCATGCCTGATCCAGGCAGGTCCGATGAATTCCCCAAACTACAATATGCAGATGGGGGTGCATCTGCCTGCCCGGATTGCTCTATATCAATCCCAGTGCATGCGAAGACTATCTGTAGATGGTCTGTGCATGCACTGGACCTCCGGGCTCGGTAGAGATTTTTTTTTTCTTTTTCTTTTAACTTTGGAGCCCATGGTTTTAACCCGCTTAAGCCTGCGGGGAAGGGTGGGAGAGTCGGGGTAGGCAGGCGATCCGGGGCAGCGGGAGAGTAGGGGCTGCAGGAGGCATTCGAGGTAGACAGGAGATCAGGGCACTTCGGGGCAGGCAAGAGAAGAGCATTGGGGCAGAGCAGGCAGTAGAAGAGCATCAGGGCAAAAGGCAGGAGAGATTTGGGGTAGCAGAGAGCAGGGCGTGAAGGGAGCAGGGCTTCGGAGAGTTGGAAAGACGTTTTCGACTGGTCCCCAGCAGTCACTTCTTGGGATGATCGGTTTGGAAAATTTGGTTGGTGAATCGCGTCCCTGTCTACTCTGCATGTCTTTCTCCTCATTTGCATGCACGGATTCGAAGCGGATCACAGGAGAGGTTAGTGAATGGGACCCAAGGGAAATCTGGTCTCAAAGGGGTCGCAAACCGATCGGTACATGATCGGTTTGCTTTGTGAATCTAGCCCTTAGTTTCAAAATCAGCAGCAGCCCTATAGAAGAGAACAGGAGAAAGAGAATGGGAGAAGGGGAATGGGGAGTGCGCCCCCCCCCCAACAGGAACTTGATTAATACCAATATAACACAATGCTAACAGACATGCCAAGGAGAGAAAAGGAACAAGGTAGCAACCCTTATTAACAATAAGCCAGAAGAAAATGTGAAACCCAGGGAAAAACCCCTATGGAACTATAGACATTCAATTTCTTCAAACTAGCAATAGCTAGCAGAACAATTAGAGATGTAGCCTTCAGGCAGCAGACATTCCAGGCAGATGCATCGACAACGATGGGCAGGGGGGTTCAACATACCATCCCTATCTACTGGAAAAGATATAAGAACCTAATCTCTTTTTCATGTTAAATAAGGATGGTATACTGAAACAAGGGACATACCTAAGCAGTCTCCGAAACCCTAGGTGGGAGAGATAAGCCTGCCTGCATAACAGAGGCTCCAAATGAGGAGTCCTCCTGTGCCGCCAAGTATACCCTATAAAATTTGGTGAAAGTGTGAAGAGACGACCAAGTCGCCAATCTACAAATCTCATCTAGCAGGACTGTTCTAGATTCAGCCCAACAGTAGGCAACCCCTCTAGTCGAATGTGCTTGAAGAGTGATAGGAGGTTGCTTTCCAAAGACAATGTAGAAGAACAAAATAGCTGACCTAATCCATCTTGAAATGGTAGTCTTGGAAGCTGGCCTCCCCTTCTTTGCAGGATTCATCAAATTGAAAAGATGATCCGAGAGATGAAACTTTGTCCTTTCTTCTAGAAAGCCAGAAGTCTAACCTCCTGGTTGATATGGAATGCCAAAACTACCTTTGGCAAGAAAGAAAGGACAGTCCACAAGGAGACCCCCCACATCCGTGTTAAGAGGCCTGCAATTCTGAGATACATCTAGCAGAAGTAATTGCTACCAAAAAGACCTTTTGATTGCCAGGTCCATGAGTGTGGCCACCTGTAAGGGCTCAAAGGGAGGCCACAAGTAGAGAATGACATGGGGACAAATTATTCCCGGTCCCCAAGGGAACTCATTTTCCCGTCCTATCCCTGCGAGTTCTTTTCCTGTCCCTGTCCCATTCCTGCAAGCTCCATCCTCATCTACACAAGCCTCAAACACTTTAAAACCATAAGTGTTTGAAGCTTGTGCAGTTAAGGCAGAGCTTACAGGAATGGGGCAGGGGCAGGGACAGTGACAAAACTCACAGGGATGGGATGGGGAATTGAGTTCCTGTGGGGATGGGAACAAATTTGTCTCTGTGTCATTCTCTAGCCTCAAGAGCCCTTCCAGAATAGTGTTAAAGTTTCAAGAAGGACAGGGCTGGCAAGCCGAGGGCCTAAGTCTCAGGCATTCTTTAAAAAATCTGATAATATCCAGGTGTGAAGAGAGGGAAAACTTGGCACCCTTGACTCTGAAACAGGAAACTCCAATCACTTGAACCTTCATAGAAGAAACCGCTTTGTCAGCCCTCATCAGACCGAGAGCTCAGGGAGGCTTGGGCTTGCTTAGTCTCAAATTATTCTCTGAAACAAGTCAAATGCAGTGCTGTGCTAGTTAATGTAAAAAAGTAACTAGTTATCGTTACTAGTTACATGGGATAAATAGGTTTCAGTTACTCTTCTCCTAATGTAAATAGTTACTTTACTAGTTACAAAAAAAAATTAACAAGGTAGTTAATAGCTACTTTGTTTATTAATTATAACTATATGAACGGTATGAACATTACAATAAGTACTTTATTTTCAAATGAATTTCTTATTGGCTCTGAGCATTAAAAGCATTTCAAGATGCTCATCAGTTAAACTGTTCCTGCATGGTGTAAGAATCTATCCACCACTGCTGAAGAGTCTCTCCACTGGTACACCTGGTGGAAGGCTCATATTCTTCAGAATAAACACTTCTTTTACAGCTTGATAGTGCTGGAGACTGGATATATCATGTACAGCATCATTCAAGAAGAGGTCTAGTTACGACTGCACAGCGTTGTTCCTTTTATTTGATTCATAGAAGCAGAAGATGCTGGTGTTTCACTGGAAGTTGGTGCTGCATTAGGAGTTGTGTTTGCAGCATCAGCCTGAGCCTGCATTGCTTGCATCAGCAAGTATTTAGCATGAGCTCTGGCAGCATCTGACTGGATCTAGCACAACTTGAATTGTGGATATGAAACACTTGCTACAATTAAAACATCCTTAGCTTAAAGTAGACCAAAGTGCTTAATGATTCCATTCATTAGAGCATCAACAAGTAAGCTGGAAAATTTGAGTGAAGGCCTGATGGAGTTAAGAGGTGCATGCAGGGAAGAATTATGAGAAAAACTATTAAAAAAAATAAATGAGAAGGCACAAAAATACTAAACATTTGACACGTTTACAGAAACTCTATGAAACAGCTTCTCAGCTCTAAGGAAAACTGAGAAATGACGGTCCCATGAGCCGACATCAAGCGGGAAGGGGCCTGCATGCATGCGGCATGGGCAGTCTTAAAGTTTTAAAGTGACAGTACAATTTTTGACTGTCTGTGCTGGGTTCTGTGGATGACATCACCTTCATGTGAGAATATACTGCCTGCTTGTCCTCAGATAAAGGTATGATCTCCCCAAATACCTCCAGTGAAGTGCTGCTCACTCTGTGCAACCTTTCATAACCTGGACATTCCCAGAATCAGGTCTAAATAGTATCATCCATCTTTATGGACATGGTCATTCAGTCCCCCTCTATAATAGGGAATGGTTGGGACATAGATGTCCAATTATCAGCCCCACCCTAGTGCTACCCAAAACACTAATCCTTGCCATTTGGATGTTTTGCTATTTTAGATGGCACTATCCCAGCATTGTAAAATTTGCATTTGGACATTCCTGTATTTGGACATCTAAAACATGAATAGAGCTTCTGAAATAACTACCCTAATGTAAGTTAGTTAATTTAATTTAGTTCAGGTTAATGTATTTATAGATATACTTGTCTACCTTACAGGGTGGATAAAATTTGATGGTTTTTAAAAATAAAATGAAAAAAAATCTGAATTTTTTTTTATTTAAATTGGATTTTTTTTTAAATAAAATGCTTTGTAAGGAAAAATCTATCTAAAGATAGTTTTCTATTTAAGATACATTATAGTCCAAAAGTTATTCATCATGACATAAAGATTCATTTTTAATTATATAGCATGAGGCTGTATATTCATGCAATGTTTAATTTTTTTAATAAATTAATTCTATGAATCCATTCATAATGTCACAAGCAATTTTTCTATCTAGAAGATATTAGCACAGATGTTTGGTTTTGCATTTCTCAAAACTGTGAATTTGTATCTGCAGAGATAACATGCTTCTTTACAGTAAAAATGTTATAAAACATACAGTGTTGAAAAATAGACCTTAGCCCCGTTACTCCTTTGCAAATCAATGTACACAGAATCAACCCCTTACCTCTTAAGTGCTAATATATCTGCACAAGGAGCTAAGTGTGAGTAGGGAGGGAAACCTTTTGAGTAGAATACTCCACACAAGTCTTGGGATCTGTATGTATATAGACTGAGGTTTATCATACTATTCTCTCCTTGGAAAAGAAAACCTGTAATAGCAGCAGGCCATAAAAGAGATCCAGTTTGGGAATATTTTCATGAAGTTCCTCTACCTAAGGGTAAGGCAGGCATATATGCAAAATGCAAACACTGCAATAAAGAAATGCAAGGCCTGGTAGCCCGAATGAAACATCATGAGAAGTGCTCTGATGAAGATGACAAAAGGAACATTTTTGAACAGGTAAGATCTTCAAGTTGGTAAATGTTTTGATTTCGTCATATTTATTAAAGATTGCCTTGAGGAACTATCATATTTGAGGAAAAATATATTTGTTATTATTTCTGCATGTTACCATCATTTTGATACAGCTGTTATAAAGAAATACAAAGTTGAAACAAGCAAATTATTCCTTTTTTGGGCAGTACTGAGTTGCAATGAATACAATGAGAAAACCATAATTTAAATGATGGAAACAAATGTGCTCCCGGAGAAACTAGTGCCCTTTTAACTTAGATTTTTCACTGTTTATTATAGTTTCAAATTATAATTATTAGATGAAACACACAAAAGGATGGTCCAAAAACAGCCGTTGCACAAATTAAGTAATTGAATGGAGTTTGTTCTCGGTTCTACTAGCTTATGCTTTCACACTGTGGACACACTTTCACATATATTTAATTAGATTGTGAAAGATTTACATACATTTTTGGATACAATGTGTTCCTTTGTTTGGGACACATAGATTGCAGTGCTATAGAAGAACTCTAATTTCAGATCAAATAATTTTGCTCTTCTAATTTGGTTTTTTTTTTGGATAGATATTTTTTTAAAAAGCAGTTACATGTTTCACATGACAACAAACTTATACCTGGCATAATATTCAAGCTGAAATTGTATGTGATTATAAAGGGCAAGAAAATAGTAATTGGTCTTGGAGGAAGAATACTCATTATAATTGCAACAGTCCCTGGTTTAATTTCATATTCAACAGACTCAGTTCAAATCTGGTAGACAAGGATAAAAAAGAATCCAGTGTTGAACAGCTATGAATGCAACTGAAAATCCAACCCAAATCAAAAATACTTTCACATTGATTTTAGAGTCTAACACAAACAGCGACAGAACCTATTTGCTTAGCAAAAGAGAATGCATTGCAGCTCGTATCTACTTACCCTCTTTGGTAGCTGAACGTTCTGGAATCTCAAGGTCTCCCTGTAGCATCCATTCCGGAAGCACTCGTTTCCTTTGCACATACTTTGGCTGTTCAATTTTTTCTTTGCATTGTGAGGTCTGAAACGGAAAAACAAATTGGAACACATCAGTAAACTAGGCAGCATGAAACATTACTTGGCTTCGCAGAACATATAATTTAATTTATCTTCAACAATTGATTGTATGTTTGTATAGCTTTGGTGTATGGTAAGGACAAACAGAACTGCACTTTCTTAAGGCTACCAGATCAGTTTCTTATAGCAAATATACACTGTATACTCCCACTGGGAGTACACAAATGTGGAAGTAGCATTTTAACGCCCCTGCAGCTCCACCTGCAGCTGGGCTGGATCAAAAGTAGGCAATAGCTATATTTTGCCCTTCTCCAGCCCTATAGTCACCAGAAATCAATATATTATTTTACTAGATGGACATGGGGGAGCAGGAGGAAACACTATACAACAAAGTTTTTGCTTCTTCAACACTTTCAGGTGTATCTTACAGATTTTTGGCTGCTGATCATGAAAATCATGTTTAAAATGATGTTATCACGTAGTTAACAAAAAAGTACATTTTTACAATTTCTTGTTATACTTAAAACATGAGGGCAGATAAAGACCAAATGGTCTGCCCATCCGCAATAACCATTATCTATTTCTGTCTCCGAGAGATCCCACGTGCCTATCCCAGGCCCATTTGAATTCTGACACGGTCTCTGTCTCCACCATCTCTTCTGGGAGACTGTTCCATGCATCTACCACCCTTTATGTAAAAAAGTATTTCCTTAGATTACTCTGGAGCCAGTCACCTCTTAACTTCATCCTATGTCCACTCATTGCAGAGCTTCCTTTCAAATTAAAGAGACTCGACTCATGCGCATTTACATTACGTAGGTATTTAAACGTCTCTAAATCGTAGTGATAGTAGAAATAAATAATTAGCAAAAATATCACCCAAAAACGGTAGATAAAAAGCCTCAAGAATTATAGCACATAGCTAATCTGTCCCTGTGGCAGTGGCGTACCTAGGGTATGTGGCACCCGGGGCCCATCATTTTTTGACACCCCCCCCCCCCCCCCCCATGTAAAAAAATTTTTTTTATTTTTTTTTTTTTGCAATAACCATGAAATAGAATAAATGGTCAGAATAGAAACAGGCAGTGAAAATTTTCTTTTATTGAACCTCATATATGTAACCATTATTCCAAACATAACATAACATAAATTATGTCTAAATTGTCATGACATTAGAAGTACATATGGAGTAGTTGCAGGTGATGCTTGGGACAGTTCTGATTGTGTTAGTTCGGTTTTATGTGTTTTTTGAATAGAAGGGTTTTTATTTCTTTTTGAAGGTTTTGTAGTCTGTGGTTGATATCAATTGGTTGTAGAGTTGGGGGTCGAGTGTTGCAGCTCGAATGGCTAGGAGGTTGTCGAACAGTTTTTTTCTTTTGACGTTTTTGGTTGGAGGGTGTGTGAATGGTGCACAAGTTCTCCTATGTCTGTTTGAAGTGGATTGAATTATTTAGCTGACGAAATTAGTTACCCCCCATTCCACACACATTAATTCTCTTCCATTTTTGTTCCCATTATAAAAAACACTGATAAGTTCCCAGAAAAAAAATACATTAAAATAAGAAGTGAAAACAAAGGCCCCTACAGATGAGAACATAACATAAGAATAGCCTAACTGGGTCAGACCAATGGTCCATCATGCCCAGTAGCCCATTCTCATGGTAGCTAATCCAGGACACTAATACCTAGTCAAAACCCAAAGAGTAGCAACATTCCATGCTACCGATCCAGGGCAAGCAGACACTTCCCCCATGTCTTAATAACAGATTATGGACTTTTCCTCCAGGAATTTGTCCAAATCTTTCTTAAAACCAGCTACACTATCTGCTTTTACCATAACTTCTGGCCACTTCATTTTTAAGTTTAGATCTTTCCTTTCAAACAGAGACCTTGCTAGATGTCAAATACAGCACAAGGTAACTTCACATGGACTTAGCTGTGCAGGAAATGTGAATCTCCTCATACACCCACCATATAGTGCAAAAATGTGCAAAGGTCTGTTTTTTTCTTTCGATCACTACATAGCCTAATGCCACACAAGCAGCGCTGTTACAAACATATTCTGTAGGTCAATGCTAAGGATAACAAAGTTTCCTTCCTTGGACCAGAAGGAGATAAACCACTGGAAGAGATCCCAAAACAACACCCAAAGACCCACTCAGTGTGTGAATCAGTTGAGTGGAGTGGACTAACTGGGGGGTGGAAATGGGCCCGGAGTTTGCTCAGCAGAATTTCCCAGACCACCTCTTCCTCTCAACACATTGACACGCTGCCACCATCACCACTAGGAACACCTCACTGGGTAGGCCAGCTATGCTATAAACTTTATAAAACACATTATTATATTTTCTTATAAAGCACATATTTTAACTGACCTCTCTGACATCCTCAGCCTTTCCATTCACAAAAATAGAAGGAAGAAAAGTTCCCATTTCCTGCTGTCTCATGTCCCCGGCCTATACAATATTTTTTTTCTGCAGACCCTTCAAAAGTCTGACCAAATCCTCGTTTCACTTGCATTATAAAGTACTAAGGATGCCATCTCTCCCCAATCCCAGGTCCTAAAGTCTAAGACAGTAGCGCAAACTAATGCTGCCAGATACAGGAAAAAAAAATTTTGATTCGATTCAGCCCTATTGAATTGGTTTTTCAATTCGATTTTCCTGCCCAGTTGGGTGATTTTTTTCAAAACTCCTGGTGGGTTTTATAGCTTTTTCACCCCCTTTGGCTTCTCCTAACCACACTGGCGCTGTGGTGTAAATAAAATAAAGAAACAAAAAGGACTTTTCCTCTTTCTGTTAAATCCTAGCTCACGTTTGCAGTCCAACACCAGCTCTGGCAGGATACACATTTCAAATCTGACATGTTATAATCACAAAACAGAAAATAAAATTAATTTTTCTACCTTTTGTTGTCTGGTTATATTTCAAATCTTGTTGGTCCAAGGCTCTGGTTTTCTTCTGATAACTTGCTTGCCAGGGTCTCCTTCTTTCTGCATGCTAACCATCCATCTGCCAACTCTGTCCTCCCTTTCCATTTCCCTTCCCTTCCCAGGAAGTCTGGTATCTTTCCTTTTTTTCATCTCCCTCCACAGATCCACCTTTTCTTAAATACCCTTTCATCCGGCATCTCTCCCTCCTTCCCCACCATCCCAGAGTCCACCATCTCTCCGTTTCTTTTCCTAATTACCCTCCTATCCAGTATCTCTATCCCTCCTCCACACCATCCCTTGTGTCCAATTTCTCTCCCTTTCTGTTCCTTCCCTCCCTAAATCCCATGGTCCATCATCTCTCTCCCTCTCCTCTATTTTCAGACCCATTATTTCTTCCCCCCCCAAAGTTTGGCATATGCATGTCTCTTTGAACACCCCCTTCCCTCCGTGTACTTCTAAATCATGGTCCCCCCCCAAAGGCCTGTCCCCCCTTAAAGGTCTGCCTGTCCCACCTTGAAGGCCTGCACCCCCCTTGAAGGCCTGTCCCTTCCCCTTGTAGGCCTGTCCCCCCCTTGAAGGCCTGCCTGCCTGTCCCCCCCTTGAAGGTCTGCACCCCCCGAAGGCCTGCACCCCCCCGAAGGCCTGTCCCCCACTTGAAGGACTGTCCCACCCCCTTGTAGCTTCTCCCCCCCCCTTGTAGGCCTGTCCCCCCTTGAAGGCCTGCCTAGCCTGCCTTTCCCCCCTTGAAGGCCTGTCCCCCCTTGAAGGCCTGCACCCCCTTGAAGGCCTGCACCACCCCCCTCGAAGGCCTGCACTCCCTTGAAGGTCTGCACCCCCCCCGAAGGCCTGTCCCCCACTTGAAGGCTTGTACCACCCCCTTGTAGCTTCTCCCCCCCTTGTAGGCCTGTCCCCCCCTTGAAGGCCTGCCTACCTGCCTTTCCCCCCCTTGAAGGCCTGCACCCCCTTGAAGGACTGCACCCCCCCCCGAAGGCCTGCACTCCCTTGAAGGTCTGCACCCCCCCGAAGGCCTGTCCCCCCCTTGAAGGCCTGTCCCACCCCCTTGTAGGCCTGTCCCCCTCCTTGTAGGCCTGTCCCCCCTTTAAGGCCTGCCTGCCTGCCTTTCCCCCCCCGAAGGCCTGCACTTCCTTGAAGGTCTGCACCCCCCCCGAAGGCCTGTCCCCCCCTTGAAGGCCTGTCCCATCCCCCTTGTAGGCCTGTCCCCCCCTTGTAGGCCTGTCCCCCCTTTAAGGCCTGCCTGCCTGCCTTTCCCCCCCTTGAAGGCCTGTCTCCCCCTTGAAGGCCTGCACCCCCCTTGAAGGCCTGCACCCCCCCTTGAAGGCCTGTCCCCCCCCCTTGTAGGCCTGTCCCCCCCCCTTGTAGGCCTGTCCCCCCCCTTGTAGGCCTGTCCCCCCCTTGAAGGCCTGCCTGCCTTTCCCCCCTTGAAGGCCTGTTCCCCCCCCTTGAAGGTCTGCACCCCCCCAAAGGCCTACACCCCCCCGAAGGCCTGCACCCCCCTGAAGGCCTGCCTGCCCCCCTTGAAGGTCTGCACCCCCCCCCCCCCGACGGCCTGTCCCCCCTTGAAGGCCTGCCTGCCTGCCTGTCACCCCCTCTCCCCTTGAAAGCCTGCTTGCCTGCCCGCCCGCCCCACCCTGAAGGCCTGATGTCCCCGACCCACCCCGAAGGACCGCTCGCCCCCCTGGCCTCCCCGCACCACCTATGAAGCAGCCGCAGCAGGATCGCGAAGTCAGCGTCAGCGATCCCTGCGCTGCTTCCTGCGCCACGGTCCCGCCCCTCCTCTGACGTCAGAGGAGGGGCGGGATCGCGGCGCAGGAAGCAGCGCAGGGATGCTGACGCTGACTTCGCGATCCTGCTGCGGGCTGCTTCACAGGTGGTGCAGGAAGGTCAGTGGGGCGAGCGGTCCTTCGGGGGTGGCGGGGGACTGAACGGCAAGGCCGGGAACACCCCCTTAAGGGCTGGTACCCGGGGCGGCCCGCCCCCCCCCGCCCCCCCTAGGTACGCCCCTGCTATCATCGGAGATTTTGTTGTGTGATGGAATGTGAGGTAGACGACAACTTGTGCCAGTTTGAAGCTGAGATGCAGTGGCAGAGGGACTTCAAAGTGGATCAGGAGATTGTAAAGATTGTTCAGGAACGAATGAGAGCTTGTCAACAAAGAGAAGGAAACAGCTACGTCCAGAACTGTGCTAATGAACTGGAGCAGTTTAAATAGATTTGTAAGGCCTACCAATCCAGATATGGGGATCTTAGTGTGTATGGCGATGCCAGGAAATGTCTCATGAAGCAGAAACACAGGATGATTGATGAAAGAAAAAAGGCTGAAACCCAAGACTTCAACTGATACGTGTTGCTACAAAAGTCTGGGCTAACATATTGCTCCCATATGCACCATGCAGTAGTGGTTAATTTGTGTGAATCAAACTATATAATAAAATGTAAAAGTTCTGATTTGGAAGTTTTTTTTATTTATTTTTATTTTTTTTAATTTTTTACTTTACTAATGGCTGTCAGAAGAGCAAAGTGATTTTCATGTGCACAGTCATTCCTATCCCCCCCCCCCCCCACACACACACACACACACTGCAAAGAAAGTTCCATCTATCAAATAGAGAATTGTATGAGGACAGAAATTTCACCCAATCCCACCTGAACCTTACTTAGATAATTTAATTTGGCAACTGAATCATATTGTTCTTTTAGAAAACTAGTAAAGACCTACTTGTTTAAGAAATTCTTATCTAAGAACTATGTAACTATATCTGTGACTGTTGTCTCTTGTATTTTATCACTGACTAACCAGTTCTTCTTATCTGTAAACCGCCTAGAACTCCTTGAATACATAGTAACATAGTAGATGACGGCAGATAAAGACCCAAATGGTCCATCCAGTCTGCCCAACCTGATTCAATTTAAATTTTTTAATTTTTTCTTCTTAGCTTTACCCAGTACTGTGCTTGGGTTCCAACTGCCAAAATCTCTGTTAAGACTTACTCCAGCCCATCTACACGCTCCCAGCCATTGAAGCCCTCCCCAGCCCATCCTCCACCAAACGGCCATATACAGACACAGACCGTGCAAGTCTTTCAGTACTGGCCTTAGTTCAATATTTAATCTTATTTTCTGATTCTAGATCCTTTGTGTTCATCCTACGCTTCTTTGAACTCAGTCACAGTTTTACTTTCCACCACCTCTCTCGGGAGCGCATTCCAGGCATCCACCACCCTCTCCGTAAAGTAGAACTTCCTAACATTGCCTTTGAATCTACCACCCCTCAACCTCAAATTATGTCTTCTGGTTTTACCATTTTCCTTTTCTCTGAAAAAGATTTTGTTCTACGTTAATACCCTTCAAGTATTTGAACGTCTGAATCATATCTCCCCTGTCTCTCCTTTCCTCTAGGGTATACATATTCAGGGCTTCCAGTCTCTCCTCATA
Organism: Geotrypetes seraphini; assembly: GCF_902459505.1. Classification (NCBI taxonomy): domain Eukaryota; kingdom Metazoa; phylum Chordata; class Amphibia; order Gymnophiona; family Dermophiidae; genus Geotrypetes; species Geotrypetes seraphini. Next base: position 306,187,975 of record NC_047086.1, on the reverse strand, counting down.
TGTCTTCTGGCGCAAGCCTCCTATCATTTTCGTCACCCTCCTCTGGACCGCCTCAAGTCTTCTTACGTCCTTTGCCAGATACGGTCTCCAAAACTGAACACAATACTCCAAGTGGGGCCTTACAAATGACCTGAACAGGGGCATCAACACCTTCTTCCTTCTACTGACTAATGTTGGCGGTATGGAAAATAATGTTATTATAATTATTATTATAGAATGCACATGCATCTTAATTGTTTAACAAGACCAATTGCACCAGTAATTGGCAATTAACACCTAGTAATTGATGCTAATCAGCACTAATTAGAAGATATAAGCACAACTTGGTAGATGCAAAGTAGCTGTGTGTACAGATTTGAGTGTGCAACTTATGCTGCCATGTACCGAATTTGGGGGATGTTCAAGTGAAGCAGTCTGCATTACAATTACCCTTTGCCTGTGGTAGGAGCTTCATGAGACTTCACACTGGTCTGGAAAGTGTTTTTCTTTGTGAGTATAGCCTAGCAGTATGGCAACATTACATTACATTAGTGATTTCTATTCTGCCATTACCTTGCGGTTCAAGGCGGATTACATAAGAGTTGTCAGGAGGTTACAAGAATTGTAACATTACATAGGAATTATCATAGGGATTACATAAAAATTACATAAGGATTGTCGAGAACTTAAGGTGATACCTGTTGGGTAATTAGAAACATATTAGATTAGATATGGGTAGAGAGTGGGTAGGTGAAGTTTGGGAAGGAACTGGTCATGTTAAATAGGTTTTATGTATTTTTTGAAGAGTAGGGTTTTAGTTTCTTTTTTGAAGGTTTTGTAATCTATGGTCAAAGACGGCAAATTGGTGATTTCTGTCTAGTTTGGCTGCTTTGGTGGCCATTAGGTTGTCATATAGTTTTCTGGACTGTAGGCAGCCTTTAAACCATGAGAGTACCTTGCCTGAGATACCTATGGAGTCTAGTGTTTGTAGGAGGATGTCATGGTCTACCAGGTCGAAGGCTGCAGAAAGGTCTAGTTGTATGAGCAGTATTTTTTTTGCCTGTACAGAGGTGTTGTCTAGCAGTGTCCCTTAGTGTTCCAAGTAGGGTCTCAGTGCTGTAGTTGTTTCTGAAGCCAGACTGTGTGGGGTGGAGTAAGTTGTGGTTTTCTAGGTATGAGGTTATACGTATGCAACATCAGATGAGTGTTAGAGCATCATTGCATAGGATGATTTGGACACATTTCAAAAGTAAAAACTAATTCCTTAGGTACAATGCATTTTTCACTAGTAAATTACAATCCTTTGCTTCCAAACTCTTACAGTTTACAATATATTAAAATTTGATATGCCACCTTACCCCAAAGGAAACAGATGGTTTACAATTCATTAAAAAAAGACAATGGGGCCCATAATCAAAAAACATAAATGTCAAAAAAAAGCATCCTAAATCAATACTTGGACGTCCTAATTGCCAGGAAGTCAAAGTGCTGATAATTTTTTTTTTTTTTTTTTTTTTATTCAATTTTTTCTATACCGTTCTCCCAGGGGAGTTCAGAACGGTTTTACATGAATTTATTCAGGTACTCAAGCATTTTTCCCTGTCTATCCCGGCGGGCTCACAATCTACCTAATGTACCTGGGGCAATTGTCTTTTTTTTTGTATGTCTAGCAAGGTGTTCCAGCCTCTGTATCTTCAGAGCACTAGAAGGGTGTGGTGGAAGCATGTTATGGGCGTGCTTTGGGCAGTGTCAAGGGCAGGTTAGACATGAACATCTTGCAGTGATAACATTTTGCAAGACATCCTGGACAGAATTTATACTTATACAGAACTTATACCCTGCTTCAGAAGGGTCTAGGTGCTACAAAGGTGCCCAAACTGACCAGAGGACCACTGCATGCATCAAAGTAAGACACCCCCACACTCCCCCAGTGCTCACTGACCCCCTTCCACCACACAGCAGCATCTGGTATGGGCCATCCTAGTAGAACTGCACACAGGTGTCTTAAGTAGCCTAGTGGGTGGGCTAGTGAGCCATAGAGAGAAGGACCCAGGCCCATAAACCAATCTAACTACTACATTTATGGTGGAAAATGTGTGCCCACCAAAAACTCCCAAATCCCTACTCTATTGCCACCTGCAGCCATAAGGGCTATTGGGGTTATAGACAGGTGGGAATCGTGGGTTTTGGGGGGCTCACCATAACCTAAGGTGCCCCACTGCTCTGTTGCCTTGCCTGGGTGGCCAGTCCATTACGGGACTGGCCACTCCCACATCCAAATGATCTTGTTCTGGCCGTTTGAGACTTGGACGACATTTTGTTCGGAAATGTGGTATAAAGATAGACGTCCTGATGGTCTGGTGACACAATGTAATGTAATGTAATGTAATGTAATGTAATGTAAATGTAATGTCCAGATAGAAGATTCTCCCCCCCCCCCAAAAAAAATAAAAAATAAAAAAATTTCTAGACGTATGGTGGTTTGCCTTTCGAAAACGGGCATTTTCTTACTGCTGACTTTGGACGTCCAGCACCATGTCCAAATTGGACTTGGATGTATTTTTCAAAATGCCCTTCCACATCTTTAGTTAAAATAGTAAAGAATGCCATTACGAGGTAGAAAAAAACAGCAAGTAAAGCAGACATCCATCTCTGTGTTCATTCTTGTGCACTAATAAATCTTCCACTCCTCACTGTGCTCTATATTAAAGCAATGTCAAAATAATAGGTCTTTAATAACCTTTTAAATTTCTTCACGGATGTCTCTGCCCTGATAGCCTTAGGCAAATGATTCCTTAATAAAGGGGCTATCCAAGCAAAAGTAACAGCCTGAGTTAATGCCTGACACACACTCAACCATTTGATGGTCCAGCGAAGATCTCAGACTTCTTAAAGGAACATATGGAACTATTAGGCTATATAAATAGCTTGGGACCTTACTATAAAATGCTTTTTGTGCTAACACCACAATTTTAAAATAACTCTCTAAAAACTGGCAAACAATGAAAAAACTATGCATACCTTATTGAAAAGGGAAGCAAAATAACCTAGGAAATTATACTGTATTGTATATTTCATAAAAACATGACGGCAGATAAAAGCAAAATGGCCCATCTATAGCATCTACTATCACTTCCTCTCCCTAAGCGACCCACATGCCTGTCTCATGCCTTATTGAATTCAGATACAGTGCTTGTCTTCACCACCTCCACTAGGAGGTTATTTCATGCATTTTCCAACTGCTCCGTAAAAAAGTATTTCCTTAAATTACTCCTGAACCTGTGGTCTTACTTACATTGGTCAAACTTCAAGAAATTTTAAGACAAGAGTGTTTGAGCATCACTCGAACATTTCAAATAAAAAGGAAGTGGATGTTCTGATCAAATATTGTGTTCAAATGAAGCATCTATTTTCCTAATTTAAATGTGTAGTATTGGATCACATTCCAACCACTGACAGAAGGGAGAACATTAGATGCAAGTTAGATCAATGTGAACAATGGTGGATTTATTTTCAAAATACTATTTGGCCAAGGGGTTTGAATCAGAAGATTGAATGGTGTGCTTTTTTCTGAACTCTGTCTTTTTTCTAAAGTATGACTTTTTTGAACTTTGACTTTTTGGAATTCTGACTTATTTTGATTTTTCTTCCTTTTTTGTTTATTGTCCTTTTATATAAAGTTTGTTACTTTTGGACCATTTTCACCCAGAAGAAGTTTCCCAGAAGTAGTTCCGCTACCCTCTATTTCTGCACTGCGCTGTGTTGTGCCATTGTGCACGCTAAAACTGGAGCTTAGATGCTTAGTTGTACTCAGATGTGAAGGATCCCTAGCTAGCTGACATAGCTGGGTCACGGTGTATATGAAGAAACTCCATCTTAGATCAGTGGGTAGTAAAACTAAAAACAGCAACCTGAGACTCCATATTATTGCTCTGAGATATCACAGTACTGTATGCAGGCCTGTTCTTTGTATCTGTCTTGTACCAGGCACGGCCAGGAGGCAAAAGGATGTTGCTGTTAGCTAGCCTTGATGTATAGATTATAGGATGGATTTATGGTTTTGTTTTTCTCTCTGCTCTTACCTTTTGGTCAGAGCTGGTTTGGACTGGTTTGGACTGGTTAGGACCCTATATAACCTTTGTGTCCGAAATTCTCGGGGTCTTCTGTTTATGCAGCCAGTTCTGCCCAGAAGTCCAGCATATATGCTTGTTTAATAAAAGCCTTTTTACATCTCTTCAGTCTCTGGCTCAAGTCTCTGCACTACTGACGGAGGTACCTTATCCAAAAGGCACCTTCATTTGGCGCAGCCGAACAGGGACTTGATCTACAGACTTGAGCCTGTTTGGCACGATCGTCTCCCTCGGAGGATTTCAAACCTTGCCTCCTACGAGACCCGTAATAGCCGGCATTAGCCTGATGGTTGATCAGGAACGGTTTCTCGTCGAAGACAACGGATTGCACCTCGAGAAGGAACGAATCGGTGGAGATTTCTGGCTCCTGGTTTTGTTGTGCCAGTACCGCACCTGTCTTGGTAAGTGAGAAGTTGATTCCTTCTCTATCCTGTCTCTACCTCTTCTGTCTAGTAACTTCTTAATCCGTTGTGAAGCACAGAGAGGTATATAGGATTCTGGTTTCTGGAAATTGGAACTTTTGTTGGGTGAATATATAGATTGTAAAATTTGGGTCAGAGCACCATCGACCTCCCTTCAGATCATGCTTAAACATAGCGTACATAGTCCTGCTTTTCATCATGAGATGTAACATCTCAACCCTGCCAGTTATGGCAGGCTTGCAGAAGATGATATAATACAATGCAATTTTAATTGGGTAATTATGGAGAATCAATGTTAACTGAGTTTGATTACTAATAAAACAAAACACTTAGTTAGCTAGACACAGTCATGCTTGGACTGGATTAACTCTCCTAATCTTATGGTTTAGCACCATTTAGATAAATTCAAAGCAACAAAACAAAACCATAAATCCATCCTATAATCTATACATCAAGGCTAGCTAACAGCAACATCCTTTTGCCTCCTGGCCGTGCCTGGTACAAGACAGATACAAAGAACAGGCCTGCATACAGTACTGTGATATCTCAGAGCAATAATATGGAGTCTCAGGTTGCTGTTTTTAGTTTTACTACCCACTGATCTAAGATGGAGTTTCTTCATATACACCGTGACCCAGCTATGTCAGCTAGCTAGGGATCCTTCATTCCCAACTTTTCTTCTGTAGGCTAGCTGACTAGCTGGGTTACGGGAGGTCAGGGCCATCTGTATCAGAGGTGGGGACTGGGTGATAGGAGGAAAGGGCCAGGACTAGGGCGGTGGTACTTTTGTCAATCGTAGTCCTAATAGTACGGTTAAGGGTTTTCAATAAACATGGTAACAGACAAGGAAGAACACAAAATATGACAGAGAATACCAGGAAAATTATGGTGAGGGCTTTAAAGAGTCCCGGTTTGGAGGCCCAATCAGTCAGTGAGTTGAGTCCAAACATATCAGCAGAAAAACCCTTCCAAGTCTGGACAGGAACGTGAGCTAATCTGGTAATCTTGTCTATGACCTCTTCAACCACAAATCCTTCATCATCCAGTTGTAGACAGCAGTTGGAGAGATTGAATTTTCCACACACCCCTCCTTCAGCGGCCAATAGATAGTCTAAGGCCAGTCGGTTCTGATAGATGGCGGTACGCATCATAGTGTTCGCTTTGGCCAGGGCTCCCAGGGCCCTAGCTGTTTCATTGGTGATAACTTCTAAGACCGTCTGCAGTCGTATGAGGCGGTTAAGCATGTAGATCGGGGTCCGGTACCCAAACATACCATCATCAGCCCAAGTAGCAGGACCGTAGACAGCAATGATGCGCTCCGGGGGCCAAGTGTCTCCCCATTTACCAATTTCCAGGCTTCTTTCAGAACGGGCCCGTTGATCGAATACTGGGACAGCCAGATGTTCTCCTTCGGATAACGGGAGGAGGAAGAAGGCTGGTTTGATAGTGCCCAGAAAACAAGTGCCAGTCCAATTTGAGGGTAGAGTGGGGTACGCCGTTTTTCCACAGATCCAGTAGTATCCTTCCGGTGCAGCCCAAGGGGCAGAAGCAGGCAGGTTGAGGTAGACATTTAATGTGGTAGCATTGCTAGTAGTATTCCATCGTCTGGGTAGATTTAACTTAGGATCCCCGGTCCAATAAGTCCAACCGGGCTGAGAGGTGCTGTATGCAGTGTTTTGCCAGAATGGAGTTTTTCAGAGGCCAGCTGGGTGCCCCCACAGACATAACAGTTTGTCAGATTTAAGGTGGCTCCTATGGCTTCAGCGAACTGTATGAAAAGGTTGCGGGTGGTGACAGAGGGCACAAAGTCTTGTTGGTCAAGTTTCATATGTTCATAAAAGTCTGGGAACACAATGCTGTGTTGTTCAGGGATTCGGTGTCTCTCAACGAGTTTGATGTGCAAGACAGTACCAGGGTCCGTGCCTTTACCGGAGGCTATCATCGAGGTTCCATGTAAACGGCTGTAGAATAGTGAAGTTAAGTGGGTTACAGTTCTGGAGGCCACAGTCAGAGGTAGTCACCCCTTTGGATAATATGGCTCGGGTAGTGGGTAGTCGGGTCATACCCCAAGTAGCCCAGGATACACATTTCCAGTAGTTACAGTAGTAGTGTTCGGAAGACCCTTCACAGTGGGACGGCTTCTGTCCCACCAGGCACATGTATTTATCGTTGTGCATATATTCCCTCCTCCATGCTAGGGCACCACAACGTCCAAGGAAGGTGGGGTTCTGGTCCATGGCATAGCAAGCATCGAAGAGGACTGAGGCCGGGACATAGGGATTAGTGACCAGGGTTTGTTGAATCAGTGGGCCCTGATCCCAGACTGACCTGACCTCTATCCAAGTATCCCTATTAGTTGCTTTGGGGTCGAAACAGATCTGTGAATCTCCATTATTACATATAGAATATTCAACCTTGTTATATATACATTCAGGGGTCACTAGTTGACCCTTACACTCATAATTAGTTTGAAATCTAATAACATTTTCCGTTTTGCCCCCATTGTCCACTAGTGCCACACAAGGGGCACACCCAGGCGTGGGAGGGGTAGGGGACATGGACAATGTTGGCAAGACGTAAATCACAAGCAGTAAATATACAACAGAGTTCATGTTAAATATCTTGTCAGATCTCCGGATCAGACGTGCGTGATTACTCTTCCAGAGTGTGGGGCAGCCGCGTGATTTTCAGTTGAAGGTCAGTAGGCCCTTTTTCACAAATATACTCAGCAGCGGGCTTCACACGGCTGTAGTGAATCCAAGACTCGTGGCGGGACAATTTGACAGCTGTGGGGGAAGCAAGTAAGACAGTGAAAGGCCCTGTCCAAAGGGGTTTCAGCGGTTCTTTCTTCCATACTTTCAGCCACACTTGATCCCCAGGTTTGTAGAGGTGAACAGGGGTTGTAATTGGTAGCGGGGCTCTAGAAATGACCCAGTTCTGTAATTTCATAATGGTCTTTCCTAGCTGCTTTATCTCTGCGTCTGTGATAGCGTTCCCTATCTGTTCAAGAGACTCGGGGTCTAGACTGACTATCGGCGGGGGTCGGCCATACATGAGCTCAAATGGGGACAACTGATTGCGTTTACCTGGGGTACAACGGATGCGAAATAGAACAGAAGGGATCAGTTTGGGCCATGGCAGGCGGCTTTCTTCTGCCGCTTTGCCGAGGAGGGTTTTAATAGTTCTATTGATGCGTTCAACTTGGCCAGAGCTCTGGGGGTGATAGGCCGTATGTAATTTCCAGGTGATTTGCAGGGCCCGAGAGACTGCTTGTGTGACTTGTGATATGTAGGCGGGGCCATTATCGCTGCCAATCACTAGGGGCAGGCCATAGCGAGGGATGATGTCATGGAGTAAAACCTTTACTATTTCCCTACTTTTCTCTGTGCACACTGGGTAGGCCTCTGGCCACCCAGTGTGGGAATCAATGAAAACCAGGAGGTAACGGAACCCATGGGAGGGGGGCAAGTGGGTAAAATCAGTAGAGAGGACTTGCATGGGATGTGAACCGATAGGATGGTGACCAGGAACGGGGGGTCTGACAGAAGAGGGGTTGTGTCGGAGGCAAATGACACAGCGGAGCAGAACATGGGAGATGAGTTGAGAGAGATTCGGGATATAGAAATTCTGTCGGAGAAGGGTGCGGAGGGCTGGGTTACCGGCATGAGAAAAATCGTGTGCACGTTGTACAACAGTGAGGGCCAGGAGTTGAGGGACGTACAGGAGGGGGGTGGATGTGTGGGAGGAGGGTATAGTAATCCATCCGGATGGGAGGGTGCAATGGCCAGATTGCTGCGCGGCCCACTTGCGCTCGGGGTCAGTTTACTGGGGGGAAAGGGAATGAAGGAAAGGTTGAGGGGAGTAAAGGGATAACAGAAGAGGGGGTGTGGGCGGACCTTGGAGGGCCGCCTGGCGAGCCGAGCAGTCAGCCAAGGCATTACTGCAGCTGATGAAATCACGGAGGCGACGGTGGGCCCAGCAGTGCATGATAGAAACTTTGGAGGGTAGCAGGATAGCATCCAAAAGGTCCAGGATGAGTTGGTGGTGTTGGATAGGGGATCCAGAGGAGGTGAGGAAGGAGCGCTGGCGCCAGAGGGCAGCGTGGGCGTGAACAGCTAGAAAGGCAATTTAGATAGGAAAAAAACAAAAATGCAAAAAGGGAGAGAAAAATCTCCAAAAATGGCCAATGGTATAGTTGGTTTCCTTGGGGTACCCCACAAACCAAACAGATAGACAACACAAAGATTACAGGGCATAAACAAACATAGAAAACAGAAAAGGCGTGGAACTTTTCTTCCAGCTGGCAAGGATTCAGAGCTGAACTTAGATCTGCAGAGAAATGCACAGTTATACAAAAACAAACGTCCATCATACCACGAATCATAATTGTGTGCACACAGTGGCAAAGTAAAGTGTGATATAACACATGGCATAATAATCACATAATCATAAAAGGCATCTATTAATGGTTACTGGAACGTCCGAAAGAGAAAACGTAAGAATGTGATCACTCTGGCTTGGTGCCCTGCCAATTACATTCATAAGGCAGACAGGGACGCAACTGCTAGGGTGTGCTTCAATCTTGAAAGATAAGCAAAACTTACTAGGTTAAGTAAGATACAGTGTACAATGTTAAATATAGAGGTATTCTGAAGTATGGCAATGTCAATTCAAAGGGGGGGAAAAAAAAAGAAGCATGTTAAATGTTAAGTGCAAGGTCATTTCAAGGTTACTGAAAGCAGAACATTGTCCTCCTTCTCTGGGTAGAAAAAGGCTCATTGTAACAGGTCCAGAACAGCTCTGTATGTATGACTGCGAAGACAAAGAAGAGACATTTTAACGTGACACCACCCCTGAGGTCACTTAGCCATGTTCCCTGCAGGCAGACCTGGAACCCTTGTCTGCCACCTGGGTCCCGCTACACTCTGAGGAGTGGGCACTGCTGCAGACTAGATGTAGTTACTTTAGTCTGCACTGTACTTACATAATAACTACCCCCTTCCTCTGGAGTTTGAGCTACCAAGTTTATTTGAAAGGTATTTCTGTTTCCAATTGTATTTAGAATCTGATTGATAATAACACTTTATACAAACATGCATGGGAAGAAAGAATTCATAAAGAACACCAGGATAAAGACACAATACGGGAAAGCAAGGGAGACTGTTAGCACAAAAGAAGTAACCTCAATCCATCCGTTATCAATAAAACTCATTCATAAAGGAAAAAAAAAAGTTGACCACATTACACCGCTATTGATTAAGTCCCATTGGCTACCTATTAGCCACCAAATTACTTTTAAGATATTATTCTTGGTTTTTAAAGTTCTAGCTTTCAATGAGCCTCAATTCATGTCTAGAATGATCATTCCTTATTATGCCCCTCGTTCTCTACGATCATCATCACAAGATTTATTAACTGTCCCTTCCTTAAAAATTGTGGGTACAAGAAGAAATGACATGTTTTCTGTTACAGCACCACAAACGTGGAATGCACTGCCACTTTACATCAGAAAAGAAAAAGATCTTATCTCTTTTAAAAAAACTCTTAAAAACTTTGTTATTTAACTTTGTACTTGTGTCTTAAAATTGTTTGTCCTCTAAAATGTTGGTTTTTTTTGTTCAGCGCTTAGAATGTTTGTATAGGCGATTCATCAAATAATAATAAAACTTGAAAACTTGAACTTGAATTATCAAGCCCATGTTTAGCAAATATTTCAATTTTCAGAAAAATATGGATACTTAACCTCTATCATTGTTAGTCTTGTACTTTAAATCCCCCAACACTGGGATACAAAGGCAGGGATGTGCCCAACACAAACCCCACATGTCTGACAAACGGTTGCTTTTTTTTTTTTCTTTTTTTTTTACCAGCAGACACACTTTGACAACTGCGAGAACACGTAAACTATCTGGCTCAACTTTCTTTAAATTACTCACTGTCTGTAACAAATCCACTGCACGCAACATATATCTCATCAGTGCGAACTCACATTCTTAATTCTGGCTAGATCCACATGCATTTTACCCTGTTAAGCAACTTACACTATCCTGTCTGCAACTTTCGGCAAAACAATCATGCTGGCTTGCTTTACCAACCTTTCCCAGGTTTCCAACCTAAATGCTATTTCCATCTCCCTGGGTAATTTCTCAACATCACCAATTTCTCATTCTCTGTGTCTTGTCAGGTGTCCCCAGAGCTTTTGTTTTATTAATTTGACAAGTATGACAAAAAGTTGATTAAATTCCAAATACTAAGCCTTTGACAACAATAAAAATAAGGGTGAAGAAAACAATAAAAAATTACAAAATTACAAAAAAACTCTACAAACCCAGAATTAAATATATAAGAAACAGGGAGAGAGAGAAAAAAAAAAAAAAAAGAACTTCAAGGAGGAAAGGAAAGAGGACATAGATGGAAGAAAAGCAATAGGGCAAAGAGAAAATGTTTGGGCGTTTTTGAAGGTGATTTTGTAATTCGAATCCCTGAAGAAACCATTTCATCGATGGTGAAACAAGATCTTGTACGAGGAAGAACGCTTTGCCTGCCGCCTTATTCTGCTGAGCTGTTAAATAGAAGTGTGATCACTGAAAAGTTCGGATGAAGAATGCTTTGGTGCCAGAGCTAAGTTTTTTCCTTTTTCTATCTTTCATCTGTTTTTGATGCCTTTAATGTTGGGCTTTTTTGAATTGTTTTGAATTGATTTCTTTTGATTAAAAGTTATAATTGAAAATGAAAAAATAGTTTTTTCTACTGTGCACAGTAGTGGGTCCTGAATTTCTTTGAGATCCTGATATCCTGTTGAGGTGTGAGTTTTTTGCCAATGATAAAAACAACATGAGCTTTAAAATCATCATTGATTGCTATGTGCTATAATTCTTCAGGCTTTTTCTCCACCGTTTTTGTTTGAAAGTCAGATCTCAGAAATTGAGCCCACTGCTGGTGGGTGATATTTTTGCTAATTATTTATTTAAACGTCTCTATCATATCTCCCCTCTCCCGCCTTTCCTCCAAAGTATACAGATTGAGATCTTTAAATCTATCCCCATACGCCTTATGATGAAGACCACATATCATTTTAGTAACCTTCCTCTGGACTGACTCCATCCTTTTTATATCTTAGCCTAATTCTTAATATAAGCCTTTTGCTCACTTTATACCTTGCTGGATATAGTGTGGGCATGTCCAGGCATATATTCAGGGCAATTGCATAATGTCCATGGAAATGATGCAGTCTAGGCATGCCCGGGCATGCTTGTACATGGGCTTTATGGATGCTGCCTGAAAAGGCTATGTAAAAGCAGTTCGCATACAGGGATAATCTTCATTACGTGTCTGTCAGTTTGGGTGTAATTTGATGCTTCAAGGCATACTATTGTCTATGTATGTAACTTAATTAGTAAGCCCGTTAAATTACTATAGGACTATTTGTGACAGCAGAAATGTCTCGCTGATGTTGCAACAGCTGTGATACATAGCTATATTAAAGGTAGACAAAACGATGGGGCCGGATGGTGTACATCCAAGGGTGCTGAAGGAACTTAGGGAAGTTCTGGTGGCTCTGCTACCTGATCTTTTCAATGTTTCTCTAGAGTTGGGAGTGGTACCGGAGGACTAGAGAAGGGCGGATGTGGTCTCTCTACACAAAAGTAGAAGAAAATAAGAAGAAGTAGGGAATTACAGGCCAATAAGTCTGATTTCTGTGGTAAGCAAATTAATGAAAATGCTTTTAAAACAGAGAATGGTGAAGTTTTTGGAATCTGATGGATTACAGAACCAGGGGCAACATGGACTCACTAGAGGTAGGTCTTGTCAGACAAATCTGATCAATTTCTTTGACTGGGTGACCTGAGAATTTGATAGGAGTGCGCTAGATGTGGTGTATTTAGATTTTAGCAAAGCCTTTGACAGTGTACCACATAGACAGCTAATAAATGAACTGAGTGCTCTCGGGATGTGCCCCAAAGTGACGGGTTGGGTCAGGAACTGGTTAATTGAAAGATGACAGAGGGTAGTGGTTGATGGAAATCGCTTTGAGGAAAGGGATGTTACTAGTGGTGTGCCTCAAGGTTTTATCCCATATTCTCTTGAATTCAGACACAATCTTTGTCTCCATCATATCCACATCTAGTACCCTCTCCATAAAAAAAGCATTGGTTTGTTTATTGCAGCTTGTTTGGACATCTTTTTTCAAAACAGTTCAAAAAGATAGATGCATTGTGAACAATCACTTCTGAGAAATTGTGGCCATTTGCAAAACAAAAGGATGGACGTTTTTCCATTTTGAAAATGGTCATGTTTGCTACAGGATTTTTGTGCCTATTCCGTAAAACGTCTAAACTTGGATTTAGAAGTCATATGGAAAATGCCCCTTCATGTCTTTTTTGAAATGCAGTAATCAGAACTGCACACAGTATTCATGGTACAGCTGCACCATGGAGTAATACAAGGTCTTTATAACATTCTCATCTTTTGTTTTCCATTCCTTTCCTGATAATTCCTAACATTCCTGTTTATCGATGCTTATTTATGATACGGTATGACAATTATTCCTCTGAGATTGTGCTGTTTTCCCTTTACTACAGTTGATGAGTAATTGCTGAAAGTATTTTTAAGGGTATTTTTGTTATGTTGTTAGCTATATGTATGCCGATTTTGGATTACAGTGTACCAGTTTATGTGTATTTTTATGTCTCTTTGCATGTTACTTTGGAAACCGCTGAGATTTTTGATGGTATAAAAATTTTTTTAAATAAATTCTATTTGCTTTCTTAGCTGTTGCCGCCACACACTCAGCAATTTCTCATCAACTGTAGTAAAGGGAAAACAGCACAATCTCAGGGTTTCAACTTATCCTCAACAAAGACACCTAGATCTTTTCCCTGCATTGTGGCTCCTAACATGGAACCCTGCATCACATAGCTATAGTTTGGGTGCCTCTTTCCCACATGCATCACTTTGCACTTGCTCACATTAAACATCATCTGCCATTTTGATTCCTAGTCTTGCAAGATCCTCTTGCAATTTTTCACAATCCTCTTGCAATTTAACAATTTTGAACAATCTTGTGTCATCAGCATAAAATCTGTTTTACTACTTGGGACCTAGCTAGGTACTTGGGACCTAGGTTGGCTACTTTTGAAAACAGAATACTGGGCTCAATGGACCTTCAGTCTGTCCAGAATGGCAATTCTTATGTTAATTATCTCACTAGTTATTCCCATCTCTAAATCAAGATAACAGTGATGCTTCTGTCATACCATTAATGTGTGTTTCTAGGAATATGCAATAAATTATGTTAGATTTCTAAAGCTGCTCATATTAACTGAGTCCTGGATTATGACAAGATGGCTTATAGTGTGCAATTAGACTCTAGGTGAATCTAGGTTTTTGTTTAATGTGATTCATTGCTTTCTATGTGGGTGTAAGAAAAGCTTGGAGAGTTCTATAAATAAATGAATAATAGTGTATGCAGCAAATTCCTGGTTGTATAATATTTCTTGAATGCTTCATGTGCCTCCTGTGAGTAGAGAAAAGACTTAATAGTGACTGAGAACGGACCTCATCTCAACAAGCTAAAATTAACAGTCTCCAAAGGGTAATCTGTTTTGTCAGAGATACGTTCACAATGTTCCAAGAATCTGGCATTTCAAAATATGAATATGAATTCTCAAATAACCCATGACCTATTAGCAAGATCCCTGGTGGCTAATTTAGAAGACTGCTTACCAACTATTTCAACAGAAAATGATGACAAGAAATGTCACAATGCTTTCATTTTCCTGATTCCTTCAACAAAATAAGGGTTGATAAAATAAGTTAACAAAATTCTCACCAAAGTTTTGAAAGTTGTTTCAGTTTCTTCAGTTTGTACTGCTCTTTTTCCTTGTGAAGGAGTTTTGCCAAATGTGCCTTTGGTAGAACATGATGGCTTTTCTACTGAACATGGTTTAGTTTCTAGAGTGTCTGAAAACAACTTTGGCTCATCATCTGCAGAAATGTCTTCTTCAAGCATTTGACTGTTCCTATAAAATATAAAACATGCGATGTATGAATATTTCAACTCTTTGAGCAATAGAAACACAGGCTAAAATCTGCATGAAATATAAGATTTAAGAGATCACTTATTTATTCTGGAGCAATATTCAGCAACCAGTGGTCAATGTTTCTTTAAACACTGGTCAATGCCAGCTAAATTAGACCTGGATATTCAGTACTAGCACCATCCAGATTAACAGCACTGAGTCATCTGAGTACAGCCACTATTCAGTGCCATAGCCAGATAGCCAACTAGGTATAATTAAAACAGAAGAATAGCCTTACTGGGTCAGACCAATGGTTCATCAAGCCCAGTAGCCCATTCTCACGATAGCAAATCCAGGTCACTGGTGCCTTGCAAAAACCCAAAGAGTAGCAACATTCCATGCTACCGATCCAGGACAAGCAGTGGCTTCCCCCATGTCTTTCTCAATAACAGACCAGGAAATTGTCCAAACCTTTCTTAAAACCAGCTACGCTATCCACTACTACCGCAACCTCTGGCAACGCATTCCAGAGCTTACCGATTCTCCAAGTGAAAAAAAATTTCCTCCTATTGGTTTTAAAAGTATTTCCCTGTAACTTCATTGAGTGTCCCCTAGTTTTTGTAATTTCTGATGGAGTGAAAAATCGATCCACTTGCACTCGTTCTACTCCACTCAGGATTTTTTAGACTTCAATCATATCTCCCCTCAGCCGTGTCTTTTCCAAGCTGAAGAGACCTAACCTTTTTAGTCTTTCCTCATACGAGAGGAGTTCCATTCCTTTTATCATCTTGGTTGCTCTTCTTTGAACCTTTTCTAGTGCTGTTATATCTTTCTTGAGATAAGACCAGAATTTAACACAATACTCCAGGTTACACCATCGAGCAATACAGAGGCATTATAACATTCTTAGTCTTGTTAACCATCTCTTTTTTTAATAATTCCTAGCATCTTCTTTGCTTTTTTGGCCTCTGCTGCACATTGGGCAGAAGGTTTCATCATATTGTCTACAATAACACCCAGATCCTGTTCTTGGTCGCTAACCCCCAATGTGGACCCTAACATCTGGTAACTGTGATTTGGGTTATTCTTCTGAAATTAGGATAGTATTATACCCAGTTAGCTATCTAGGCAACCAGACAGTGCTGCTGAATATTCTCCTCTATTTCAGTACCCAAAATAACAGAGAAACAGAGAAAAATGAAAGCAGATAAAAACTATATGGCCTATCTAGTTTGCCTAACCATGCCATCTACGATCCCCTCCTTTCCCTTAGAGATCCAGCAAACTTGTCTCAAGCTTTCATGAATTCAGATACACTTTTTGCTTCTACCACCTCCACTGGGAGGCCATTCCAAGCGTTCACCACCCTTTCCATCTATCCCCTTTCATCTTCATCTATGCTCCCTCATTCCAGAATTTCCTTTCAATTGAAAGAGACTTGAAATATTTAAATCTGAAGTGCATTAGAAGATGGATGCATGGTAAATTGATTTTTTCAGCATTTGTTTTTTTTTTTGTACTGTGCTTTAGTCAGAGAAGATGTTCAGCGGCACTGTCTGGTTAAGTACCTCTGAATATCTGCTCTAGGGCCTGTCAGCATGATTTAACCAGGCAGTAGCTTTAGTTAAATTGCTTTAGAGATCAACTCCTCTATGGCAGAAGTCAATAAGATGTTAAGAAAATATTTCAACTTTTAAACAATTCATACTAAGTATTTTAGGGATCTACAATATAAAACCTATGAATAAAGACATCAAACAGGCTTAGACTTCTGTTCTTGATCATGTAAGGCCCTCTAGATAAGTGTTTCTCAACTCGGTCCTGGAGTACTCCCTTGCCAGTCAGGTTTTCAGGATATACACAATGAATATGCATCAAATACATTTGCATAAAATGGAGGCAGTGTATGCAAATAAAGTTTAGGCATATTTACTGTAAATATCCTGAAAACCTGACTGGCAAGGAGGTACTCCAAGACCGAGTTGAGAAACACTGCTCTATATGATTTAAAGATAGAATTCTTAACAAGTCTCGAATAATATTCTAATCCCATTCTCTAGCCTGACTTTCCAGATCAATGAAAGACCAAGGGCCAAAGATGGCCCCCATTGTTTTTCAGGCTCAAGATAAAATAGATAGATGGGAAGAACTGCATGCCTGAAGGACAAAGCATTTCTCAATAGATATAAGATTTTGGAAATGCTCACAACCTTGAAGACACCCCCCCAATGAAGTTTGACGTTAGACCGTCATTAACACACACTGGTCAAAACTGTCATGGTCTCACACGAGAAGATATCTGGCAGTTCTCCTTCAGCTCATTAGCATCCGAAGTGGCCCTATCTTAAAAATGGAGACTACTGAAAAGCAAACATGTTTATAAAGGAGCTGTGTTAATGTGCATTAAATTCTTACTTTGTAAATTAATGCATCTTAAAACCATACATTATTAGTAACACCCAAATAAGCATTACTGGTAATGCAAATATTTGGATGTTAATGTGCTGAAGATATTAATACATATATCACATGTAAAAACACCTAATTAATATTAAATTAGTTTAACGTGTATTATATTAAATGTCAGAATTTAGCTACATTTCAACAGGTGTATTCAGCCTGTTAATGCTATCAGCAAAAGCTAACAAACTTGATGATTTTCTCCAGTAAACACCCCATCCCCCCACCCCTAGCTAACAGAAGTGTAACTAGCCCTGAACATGTTCCTCCATCAAAGAGAGCATCCATCAAACAAATATTCCTCTTCACATAAAGAGTACCCTTTATCAAGCAAATGATGTTTTCTTTTCTCTAGCAATCCTTGACTCGCTGTTTAAAACCATGCCATAACATAGAAAGCTCACCTCTATTTCACTATTAACCCTACAGCAGACGTGTCAAACTCTGGCCCGTGGTATATTAAAAGTTGACCCGCCAGAAATTTACCATTTTATACTTAATTTGGCCCATCGGCATGAACCGCTGCCGCTGCTGCTGGTCTTCATGAGTGTCTGCCTTCGCCTGGTCTCTTCTTCAATGTCGCCGGCCAGTTATAGTAAACCTCACAGACTGCCTTCGACCTCAGTAACACATTCCCTCTTTTACTAAGGTATACTAGCTGATTAGCGCTAAACACGAACGCGTCCATAGACTAACATGCATGCGTTAGAAACATAGAGTATGACGGCAGAAAAGGGCCGTCGGCCCAACAAGTCTGCCCACTTGAAGAACCCTCCCTCAACAAGAACCCTCCCTCTAAGAATTTCCCGGAGTGAACCCACTCCAAGAACCCTCTTTTTAAGCATTTCCCCGGAGCGAACCTACATGTTTATCCCAGTCCCTTGAAGTCGAGTGCGTTACTGGCCTCAACTACCTGACGTGGAAGACCATTCAATCGATCAACCACTCTTTCGGTGAAGAAGTATTTCCTGATGTCACCATGAAATCTCCCACCCTTGAGTTTGAGCGGATGCCCTCTGGTTGCCGTGGGTCCCGTAAGGAAGAAGATATCTTCCTCCACCTCAATATGGCCCTGATATTTCAATATCTCTATCGTGTCACTCCTTTCTCTGCGTTCTTCGAGAGAATATAACTGCAGCCTGCTTAGACGTTCTTCATATGGGAGATCCTTAACTCCCGAGACCATCTTGGTGGCTATACGCTGAACTGACTCCATTCTCTTCACATCCTTTTGATAATATGGCCTCCAAACTGAACACAGTACTCCAGATGAGGTCTCACCATCGACCTGTACAATGGCATTATGACTTCAGGCTTATGGCTGATAAAACTTCTCCAGATGCAACCTAGCATTTGTCTAGCTTTGGCTGAAACTTTCTCCACCTGATTGGCAGTTTTCATATCTTCACTAATGATTACACCCAGGTCTCATTCTGTGATGGTTCTTGTTAAGTTTTCACCATTCAGGGTGTATGTTCTGCAGGGGTTATTGCTACCAAGGTGCATCACCTTACACTTTTTGGCATTAAAACTCAGTTGCCAAGTATTAGACCATTGTTCCAGTAAAAGTAGGTCCTGTCTCATAGTGCCTGGCACGGTTGCGCTGCCCACAAAGCACAGTTACTTACCGTAACAGGTGTTATCCAGGGACAGCAGGCAGATATTCTCACATGTGGGTGACGTCATCTACGGAGCCCCAGCGCGGACAGCTTTTCAAGCAAACTTGATTGAAGTTTCAAGTTTGCTACACTGCACCACGCATGTGCATGCCTTCTTGCCACTAGAGGGCGCATCCCACCTCGTGGTCCTCAGTTCCATAACTAGCAAAGAAGCCATCCTCGGGGAGGCGGGCGGGTTGTGAGAATATCTGCCTGCTGTCCCTGGATAACACCTGTTACGGTAAGTAACTGTGCTTTATCCCAGGACAAGCAGGCAGCATATTCTCACATGTGGGTGACCTCCAAGCCAACCAAAAAAGGGCAGGTGGGAGGATGGCAATTTAGGAAAACAGATTACGTAACACCGACTGGCCGAACCGGCCGTCGCTTCTGGACAAAGTGTCCAGACAGTAGTGGGAGGTGAACGTATGAACCGAAGACCAAGTGGCAGCTTTACATATGTCCTCCATAGGAGTAGATCGGAGGAAAGCAACCGAAGCTGCCATCGCCCGGACCTTATGCCCCGTGACTCGACCCGGGAGCGTAAGACCAGCCTGAGCGTAGCAAAAAGAAATACAAGCAGCCAACCAGTTGGACAAGGTGCGCTTGGAAACAGGGTGTCCTAAACGATTAGGATCAAAAGACAAAAAAAATTGAGGAACCTTCCGATGAGACCTGGTACGTTGGAGATAAAATGCCAACACCCTCTTACAGTCAAGCGTGTGGAGCGCCGTCTCGCCAGGATGGGAGTGGGGCTTAGGAAAGAACACAAGAAGGACAATGGACTGATTGAGGTGGAAATCAGACACAACTTTAGGTAAAAATTTAGGATGGGTGCGGAGAACCACCTTGTCATGATGAAACACCGTGAAAGGCGGATCCGCAACCAAAGCTTGCAACTCACTGATCCGTCGAGCAGATGTGAGAGCAATCAGAAATACCACCTTCCAAGTCAAAAATTTGAGGAGAGACTTGTCGATAGGCTCCAAGGGAGGTTTCATCAGTTGAGCTAAGACAACATTCAAATCCCAAACGACGGGAGGAGGCTTCAGAGGGGGACAAACATTGATGAGACCCTTCATGAAACGCGTCACCAGAGGATGAAGCGAAAGAGAATGACCATCCAAGTGCCGATGGAAAGCCGAAATGGCACTGAGATGCACCCGGACAGATGTCGTTTTCAGACCGGAATTAGACAGATGCAACAAATAATCCAGTACCGAAGACACCGGGACCGAATCCGGTTCCAGATGACGCAAGGAACACCAGGAGGCAAACCTGGTCCACTTCTGGGAATAACAGAGCCTAGTCGAGACCTTGCGTGAGGCTTCCAAAACTTCCCGCACCGATTGTGAAACCTGGACTGAAGTCAAGGGGAAAGGAACCAAGCGGTCAGGTGCAACGACCGAAGATTGGGATGTAACAGCGAACCCCGACTCTGAGATAGCAGAGAGGGAAACACAGGCAGAAGCAGGGGCTCCCTGACACTGAGTTGAAGAAGCAGGGAGAACCAGTGTTGACGTGGCCACCAAGGCGCAATGAGAATCATAGTGGCTCTGGACGATTTGAGACGAACCAACGTCCTCAAGATCAGGGGAAAAGGAGGAAAAGCATAAAGGAACCTCCCTCCCCAGTCGAGAAGGAAGGCGTCCGCTTCCAGACGGTCCGGGGAGTACATCCGAGAACAATACAGGGGTAGTTTGCGAGTCTCCGGGGAGGCAAACAGGTCCACTTGCGGAGTCCCCCAGCGGTCGAAGACCTCGAGCAGGACTCTGGAGCTGAGTGACCACTCGTGCGGCTGAAGAAGCCGACTGAGTTTGTCTGCCAAGCAGTTCTGTTCCCCCTGTATATAGACCGCCCGTAGGAAGATGTTCTGGGAAATCGCCCATTCCCAAAGGCGCAGAGCTTCCCGGCAAAGGGGCCAAGAGCCTGTCCCACCTTGCTTGTTCACATAATACATGGCCACCTGGTTGTCCGTTCGCACGAGGACTACCTGATCGCGGAGCAGGTGGCAGAATGCGCGAGCCGCCAGAAAGATGGCGTGAAGCTCCAACACATTGATGTGACAGCGGCGGTCCTCCGCCGACCACAGGCCCTGGGTCCGGAGACCGTCGAGGTGGGCCCCCCACGCGTACTCCGAGGAGTCCGTGGTGAGAACCTTGCGATGTGGAGGGACGAGAAAGAGCAAACCCCCGGAAAGATTCGAAGAGTCGGTCCACCAACGGAGCGAGCGTCTCAAAGAAGGAGTCACCGTTATGCGAGACGAGACCGGATCGCACTCCTGACGCCACTGAGAGGCCAGAGTCCACTGAGGAATTCTCATGTGCAGCCTGGCGAACGGCGTGACGTGGACCGTCGAAGCCATGTGGCCCAGAAGCATCATCATGCGCTGGGCCGACACCATCAGCAGCTGAAGGATCAGCCTGCCCAACAGAACCAAAGCCTCCAATCGCGGAGGAGGAAGGAATGAACGGAGGCGAACCGTGTCCAGCACTGCGCCTATAAACTGAAGTGATTGGGCCGGGCATAATTGGGACTTGGGAAAGTTCACTTCGAACCCTAGTCGTTGAAGGAAGATAATAGACTGTCGGGTCGCTGAGATAACCCCTTCCCTGGTCGGGGCCTTGATCAGCCAATCGTCCAGGTAAGGGAAAACCTGAAGCCCCCGAGACCTCAGGGCTGCAGCAACTACCACCATACACTTCGTGAAGACTCGAGGGGACGAGGCCAGGCCGAATGGGAGGACTCTGTACTGCAAGTGCAGCTCGCCCACCTGGAACCGTAAGAATTTGCGGAAAGCGGGATGCACCGGATCATGGGTGTACGCTTCCTTCAGGTCCAGGGAGCACATCCAGTCTCCTTCCTCCAAGAGAGGATATAACACCGGAAAGGGACAGCATCCGGAACTTCTCCCGGACCAGGAATTTGTTGAGCTTCCTGAGGTCTAGAATGGGGCGCAAGTCCCCCGTTTTCTTTGGGACCAGAAAGTAACGGGAGTAAAACCCCCGCCCCCGCTGGTCGGAGGGTACAGGTTCCACCGCCCGAAGTCTCAACAAAGCCCTGGCCTCGGCTAAAAGTACGGGGAGCTGGATCCGATTGCATGGGCAAGCCCCCGGAGATTGTTCCGGTGGTGTAGCGCAAAAGTTGAGCGAGTAGCCCTCGGAGACGGTCCGGAGCACCCAAGCGTCTGATGTTATCTCGGTCCAGGCCGTGTAAAAGGACCAGAGTCGACCCCCAATGGGAAGGGGTTCCGGCGCGCAGGCGGAGGGGGGCCGGCCCCATCCGCCTATCCCGTCAAAAGGACGGCGCAGGCTTGGCAGGGCCCTGCGGTGGAGTCTTAGTTTGTCCCCCTCTGCCCTGTCGAGGGGGGCGCCTAGGTGGAGGCCGTGAAAAAGCCGGGGTAGACTTTTGAGGATACCTCCTCGGGGGAGGCCGGAAGGATTTCTGCGGCGTAGCCCGAGGTTTCGGACGGACCAAGGAGGCCAATGAGCGCTCCTGCTCCGAGAGCCGTTTGGTCGCCGCCTCCAGGGACTCGTCAAATAATTCGGACCCCACGCAAGGCAAGTCCGCAAGGCGTTCCTGCAGATTTGGGTCCATATCGAGGGTGCGTAGCCACGCCAGCCGGCGCATGGCCACCGCAAAGGCCGCCACCCTCAATACCAACTCAAACGTGTCAAACACCGAATGAAAGAGGTACAACCTCAGTTGAGACAGGGTTGACACGAACTTGTCGAACCCTTCCTTGCGGGAGTCCGGCAGGGCCTCACGATATTGTGGCAAATCCCTAATCATGCCACATAAATAGGAAGAATAGGTAAAGGCATAATTCAATGTCCTAGATGCCATGAAGGAATTGGCATAGAGGCGGCGACCAAACTTGTCAAGGGTCCGACCCTCTCTGCCTGGCGGGACCGCCGCAGAAACCCGGGAGGGTTGTGTCTTTTTGAGGGCAGACTCTACCAGCAGAGACTGGTGGGAAAGTTGGGCCTTTTCAAACCCCTTGGGTGGTATTGACCTATACTTGGACTCCATCTTAGACGGCACCGCCGCGACTGTAAGAGGGGAAGCCATGTTCCGAAGCAAGGCCTGAAGAAGGACCTTGTTCAAGGGAAGCCGAGGGGATTCCCTTGGGGGAGCAGGGAGGTCCTGCTCCTCGAGGTACTCCTTGGTATATTGCGACCCCGCCATGAGGTCAAGTCCCAAGGCACGGGCCATGTCCTGAACAAAGCTAGAAAAGGAGGACTGCCTGGCCGGCGGGGAGGGGGTTCTCGACCTCTCCGCCGAACGAAAGGGGGAGGGCTCGTGAGAATACCTGGGCTCCCTCCCAGAACCCGAGCCCCATGAAGCTAAATCCAAGGGTCTAGAGGGGGTCGGGGAACGTCTCCGAGTGGAAGAACCCCTAGGAGACGTCCCCGGGGTTCGAGGGACCGAGGAACGCCCCCTCTTCCTCGGCGAAGAGTCCCGAAAACCCCCTTTCGCAGGAGAGCGGATAAGCCTCGGGTTATCGAGCCGAAGCTCCGAAACCCTCAAGGCCGGGCCCCCGAGCGGCGAAGAGCGACCACGTCTCCGAGGAGAGCCCCGCGAACGCTTCGGCTTCCTCGGGCGACGTCTCGCTCGAGGCCGGCCCGAGGGCGAGGAACCTCGGGAGGACCTCGAGGAGGAGGAGGAGGAAATCCATCTCACCCTGCGCACCTTGTCTCGGGGCCGAACGCTGCTCTCAGGCGGGGCCCCCGAGGTCGAGGTCGAGGGCAAGGTCGTGGCCGAGGTCGGTGGTGCCCCGGCAGCCGAGACCGAAGGAGTCGAGACCGAGGTCGCCGAGGTCGGAGCTCCCGAGGCCAAAGCAGTCGAGGTCACAGCCCGCTGCAATTGCTCGATGGCGCCAGTAAGCTCCGAGGAAATCAAGGCTCGGAGCAGGTGCTGGAACGCCGGGATCCCCACCATGGTAGGCAGGTCCGAGGCCGGGGGATGCTCCCTGGAGGGCGACCTCGGTCTCGAGTATTCCCTCGGGGCATGAGTGGCCTGAGTCCTGGGCGGGGCCGAGGACGACCCACCCGCCGCAGCGGAACCCAAGGATGGCTTCTTCGACGACCCTGGAGTCGGGGATGGAAAAGAGGACTTACCCGAGGCAGGTTTTGTCGGGGGCGTCGGCTTCGAAGTCGAGGTCGAGGCACGCGGCGACGCCGAGGGCGCCGAGGCCGAGGTCAAGGCCGGGGCCGACGTCGAGGCCTTTCCCAACGCGGAGTCAACAGAAAAAAGCTCCGCCATCCTGGCGCGGCGTCGACGAAGGGCTCTTGCCTGGAGAGTGGAACACCTATCACAGGAATCAGTCGGGTGTTCCGGACCAAGGCAGAGCAAGCACCACAGTGATAGAAAGCAACCGCTCACACCGGGTGCATTTCTTAAAGCCCGTCGAGGGACGGGACATGAAAAAATAGCGGCCGGGAGCGATCGAGGTCCCGCGGCCACGGCTCTCGGGAGCCCCCGGAGCCGAACGGATGGAAAGAAAACTTTATTTTATTTTTTTTTTTTTTTGACGAAAAAACGACGGACTAACCGAAAAAACAATAAATGAAGCACAGCGACCGAGCTAAGGAACCCAGACGCGGTGTCAGAAGGCTTGAAAAACAAGAGCACAATTTCCACAGGGCTTCTGGCTCCGCGGAAGAAATTGAACTGAGGACCATGAGGTGGGATGCGCCCTCTAGTGGCAAGAAGGCATGCACATGCGTGGTGCAGTGTAGCAAACTTGAAACTTCAATCAAGTTTGCTTGAAAAGCTGTCCGCGCTGGGGCTCCGTAGATGACGTCACCCACATGTGAGAATATGCTGCCTGCTTGTCCTGGGATAATGTTGCATACTTTAGCATTATCCGCAAATAACGCTATTTTACCTTGAAGTCCCTGAGGTAGGTCCCTTACAAAGATATTAAATAGTATCGGACCTAAAACCAAGCCCTGTGGCACTCCACTGGTCACTTCCGACATTTCCGAGGGAGTAGCTTCAAGTTTCAAGTTTATTTAAAATATTTGATATGATCGCAATATCCAAATCCAATTTGATTTACAAAGAATTTTAAAAAATAAAAACTCAAACAAACAGGACACTAGAAATAATTATAACATAAAGATGCAGTTGAGGAGGGGGTGGTTAAAAAAAAAAATTGAAGTAAATACAATTTCAAAATAAATGAAAAGGATGGGTAAAGAGACAAAAGGTTAGGGAGCGTTACCCTCTTAATTTCTACTTAATAGTGTTCCTTGTCCAGATATATTCCAGAATGAGGTAATTTACTACCACCCTCTAAAGTCTGCCACTAAGCCAGTCTTTAACCCATGCAGTCAATGTATCTCCCAGACCCATCGTATTCATCTTGTTTAATAACCTACGGTGTGGGACACTATCAAAAGCCTTACTGAAGTCTAAATACACGATATCCAGGGATTATCCTCCATCCAGTAGTTTCATTACCCAGTCAAAGAAGCTTATCAGATTGGTTTGACAAGACCTTCCCTTTGTAAATCCATGCTGGTGGGGATCCCTCAGTCTTTCGTCATCCAGAAACGTATCCAATCTGTTTTTAATCAACGTTTCCATAAGTTTACACACTATTGATGTGAGACTCACCGGTCTGTAATTTGCAGCCTCCAACCTGCTTCCCTTTTTGTGAAGCGGAATGATGTTAGCAGTTTTCCAGTCCTTGCTTAGGGAAAGATTGAAAAGCGCAGCTAACGGTTCCACCAGGACATCTCTTAATTCCCAAAGTACTTTGGGGTGTAGGTTATCTGGCCCCATGGCTTTGTTTACTTTTAGCTTCGATAGTTCGTGATAGACGTCACTCTCTGTGAATTCAAAATCTCGGAATGGGTCCTCCGAGCACCCTCTTGTCTGTAGCTGCAGTTCGAATCCCGGCACCTCACGGGTAAAGACCGAGCAGAAGTAGCTGTTGAATAGTTCAGCTTTATCTAAGTCTGAGTCTACAAAGTTACCGTCGGGTTTCCTTAGGCGCACAATCCCGTCTGTGTTCTTTCTTCTAGCACTAACATATTTGAAAAAGGATTTATTCCCTTTTTTAACCTGTCTAGCTATATTTTCTTCCATCCGGAGTTTGGCAACCCTGACTGCTGTTTTAACAGTTCTGGATTTTACCAGATAGGTTTCTTTGGCTTCCGGTCGTTGTGATTGTTTGTAGGATAGAAATGCTTTTTTCTTTTGCTTTACTAGTTCAGAGATCTCTTTGGAGAACCATTGGGGTTTATTATTTCTCCGTCGTTTACTCACGGTTTTTATGTAGAGTTTGGTTGCTTCTTGCAGGGTGGATTTCAGGGTTGACCATAGTACCTCCACACTGTCCGTCATGCCCTGATTTTGCAGTGCCTCATAGACAAAATCTCCCATGCTCTGGAAGTTAGTTCCCTTAAAATTTAGAACCTTTGTCAATGTATTTGACCTAGTAACTCCCTTCCTGAGATGAAACCACACCATGTTGTGGTCACTGGAGGCCAAAGCATCTCCTACTGAAACTTCTGTGACACTGTCTCTATTAGTGAGTATTAGGTCCAGAATCGCCTGATCCCTGGTGGGTTCCAATACCATCTGTTTGAGGCTTGCTCCCCGCATGGAGGCCAGTAGCCTCTTACTGCCGTTGGTCGTAGCAGAAAGTTTGTTCCAGTCTACATCAGGCATATTGAAGTCCCCCAACAGCACTGTGTCTCCACGCAGAGTGATGGTTTCGATGTCTGCAATTAATTCTTTGTCTATGTTGTCAGGTTGTTTTGGGGGGTCTGTAAACAACACCAAGATATAGGCATTTGCCGTTGCCCCTGGCAAGATTCACCCAGAGGGATTCTCCCGTAAACTTGACATCCGTGATCCTAGTAACTTTGATATCTTCTCTAATGTATAGTGCATGCGTTAGCGTTTAGTGCATGCTAAATCGATTAGCGCGCGCTAATCGGTTAGAGCAAGGCTGCCCGAGTCCGGTCCTCGAGATCTACTGGCAGGCCAGGTTTTCAGGATATCCACAATGAATATGCATGAGAGAGAGATTTGCATACCAAGAAGGCAGTGCAGGCAAATCTCTCTCATGCATATTCATTGTGGATATCCTGAAAACCTGGTCTGCCAGTAGATCTCGAGGACCAGATTTGGGCAGCCCTGGGTTAGAGCACCTTAGTAAAAAAGGGCCTAAGCCTTAGTCATTTAGGGGTCCTTTTATTAAGGTGCACATTTAGCGCGTGCTAAATCGGTTAGCGTATCTTAATAAAAGGACCCCTAAGTATCTTAATTAAAAATTCAGCCCGCGACTTAGCCTTTTTTTTCAGATTTTGGCCACTTATGTGATTGAGTTTGACATCCCTGCCCTACAGTAAATAAGAGCCTCAGTTCAGCTAGCAACATTAGAATTTCAGGAGTAGTAGTGCAGAAGCACCCAGGCATCACTCCTGTCCTCAAGGCCAACATTTGGACTCTGGGTAAGAAAAGGTCTGCAGTGTGGAAGGAGAGGTATTGCCGGGTTATAAATTTTTGTCATTCAAATATGGACAGAGTTTCTGTACAGGGACTAGATTTTGCAAATAGGAAGACTAGGACAATGGTTTACTTATACAACATACTATTTTATTTAACATACATCCTTCCACTTGTATACCCAAGGAAACTTATAGATGAAAATAAATTATCATTATATAAAAAATAGACAAAATATAGTAAATTACAAGCATATAAGAATAAGTAGGATGATTTTTTTTTTATAATCCACTGCTAAACTACGTACAGGCTAAACTGCCGGAAAACAGTTTAGCGACAGCATTAAACTTGAGAATCTTGCCCCCAGTCTGTATTTCTTGTCTATTATGTCATCTAGAACCTTGCTAAGCTACATAAAGTTAAAATGTTAATATCACAGATGTTTCTTTTGGATAAAAAAACATAAGGACTCTTTAATGGTTTGTTGCTTTACTGTGAGAATATTCAGCTTTTCTGCCATAAGGTTTGGAATGCAATCAAGGAAATTTTAAATATTTAATGAAACATGTCTTAACAACATAAATTGTGAAAATAGATTTCTTTTCCAGATGTTTATGTTCATGCTTATTTAAAAAGCTTGATATATTGCCCAGCCTTCTTAGATCAGGACGATTTACAATAAAAATGTACATCAAGTTAAATTTTAAAAACCTATTTATTGAACAGAAAAGATCTAACACTAACACACCAAGGAGAAAAAAAAACTCATTCACTCCTAGTTAAAATTAGTACCCTTATTCATAAAACTGATTTTAAAATTCACTAATAAACATACCCATCATATTGATTCAATATCTAGGGCCATTCTAAAAAGAAAAAAAAAAGTGTCTTCAGCAAGACTTTGAAGCTTTAATAGCTCATGTCAGACCTAATCTCTTTTGGCAAGCTATTCTAAAGATTTGGAGCAAGCCAAAAGAAAGCTCTATCCATAGTAAAGGCCCAATGAGTTAATTTAAAATGGAGGGGGGAGTGTTGTCAACCAAAAATCTTGGAATGATCTTAAGCACCTCGGAGGTGTATATAAGATGGTCCATATGCTCAAATAGGCAGGCTCATGCTCCCATAATACTTTATGAATTAAACAGAGTAATTTAAATTTGCTTCTAAAAAGCATTGGGAGCCAATGATATTTCTTGTATAGTGGGGTGACATGATCAAAGGTTCTCGCATTGCCTAATAACCTAAAACCAGCATTTTGTAATGTTTGCAATCTTTTGAAGAAGGATTGAATCAGACCCAGATATACTGCCCTGTCTGATCACGTGACCGCTGGGACTTTTAAAACCTCAGCGGGGGAAAATCTCTCTGCACTGTGATTCTCAACAACCGGCTCTGTTCAGAGCCATCAGCTGTTTCCACTCTTCGGTGTTGTGAGCCTTGCTCCTGCCCTTCCTGATCACGTGATCGCTGGGACTTTTATAACATCAGGGCTGTCTAAGGCGCATGTCAAAGGTGCACCTTTGTGTAGCGACTGAGCGGAGAGACTACAGGAGATTGATAAGTTTTGAACTATCTTTGTTGGAACATTATTTTTAGTTGTGATTACTTTCTGGAAAGATGGCATCATTTAAAAATCAATTGTTGATATTTGCACTATTAATTATGATCTGCTATAAGAGTTGGTGTATTGATACTCTACACACAAAACCTATTCCAGTACCTTATATTTGGCGCCATCCTTCTAATTTTGTAGTAGAGCCAATCTCTCGCCAGTTTTTGATGACTGTTCAGATTCAGGCCCCTTGCAGATACAAGTTGCGATTAAATCTCATAGATCTGGTAAATCTTATAAATCATATGACAAAAAGAAACGCTCTTTAAGATATTTGGAGCTTTTTAAAGAACCTGATTTTTTTTTTAATTTTGTTAATATTCAGGGTTTTTATTTAAATATCCACTCTATTAGAAATAAAACACAACTTTTAAAAGATTGGTTGGAGGAGACCAACCCTGATTTTTTAATTTTTGACAGAAACATGGTTAGTCTCAGACAATGATCCTATTGTAAACAATTGCCTTCCACAAGGTTTTAAAATATTACCTGTATCTAGAAGTTGGAAGCGGGGTGGTGGACTAGCCATCTTCCTCAAGGACTGCTTTGACTTTAAGTTGTTAGACTCAAAATTTACTGAGAATTTTGAAATACTAACCCTTAGGATTTCAAAGAATGGTTTAGAGGATATTTTATCTGCTACATTATTCTATATTCCTCCCAAAAATGGAATACTGCGGAGGAACTCTTTGAATTCCTCCTTTTTAATACAATGGTAGGACCCTATAATCTGGTCTTGGGGGATAATAATATTCATTTAGAGCAAAATGAAAATGTAGCTACTATTGATATTTACTCTTATTTAACCTCTTTGGGATTTTTTTAACCTACTCCAGTTAAAACACACCAAAAAGGCCACCTGTTGGATCTGGTTACCTTTGCTTCTAAAGAGTTGTTAAACCCCAAAGTCAGGCTGTTGGAAGGATTCTATCTGGTCAGACCATAGTATTTGTAATTTTAAATTAAGCTGGCAGGAGAGATATCTCACTCCAATTTTTTAAAAGATAGGACAGAAAAGAGTGTAGTTAAAAGAGGCTTTGTTGATCCGGTAGAATTTTGGTCTCATTATGACCTAGCAGTCAAACTGGACTCTGAGGCAAATTTTCCAAATATGCAGAAAATGATTAGTAATCAAATTTTAGATGAAATAGCTCCATTGAAGACATGTAAAAAAAAACAAAGACCTCAAAATGAATGGTATGATGCGGAATTATTGGCTTTCATGCAGAAATTAAGAAAATTGGAAAGGATCTGGCTAAAAACAGGTAATGAGAAAGATAAAGAAAATTGGAGATGTAAATTAAAAATTTACAAGAAATCTTATTAAAGATAAACGCTCCAATCATTATGCACAAAAAATAGGCACAATCAAGATAAACAGTAGAGAACTAATTAAATTAGTGAATACGTTAACCGATACTGTTTTTGTAAAGCAATCAAGTAATGAAAAATCTCCATCTGCAGATATTTTAGCAGAATTTTTTAATAATAAAATTTGTACCTTAAGGGCTACTTTACAATCTACTATTGATCTTCCCCATTCTCAACCAGTGCAGCTGAGAGAAGGTGTAAGGGCTGACATGCTCTGGAATGAATTTGATATCCCAGATTGGCAACAATTTATTAAGTTGTACAACAAATATGTTAAGTCAAGTTGTTTATTAGATGCGAGTTCTCCGACAATTATGAAAAAGGCCCCAATTACCTTTAAGGCAGATCTGTTTAAATGGATTAGTTATTCTTTGATAAATGGGCTATTTCCGAATGAGTTGGGTCATATTTTGGTTACTCCTATTATAAAGAATCTATATCTACTAAAAACAAAGTATAGACCCATTGCAAGTATACCTTTGTTCTGTAAAATAATGGAAGGTCTGGTCAACTCAGAATTAGTCAAATATCTAGAACAATTTCACATTCTTCACATTCACCAATCTGGTTTTAGACAAGGTTTCACTACAGAAATGGTTGTAGCATCGTTAATTGATCATATTCATTCCTTATTCAGCCAAGGCACTAGCTGAACTAATACTTCAATTTGATCTTAGTAGCGCCTTTGACTTAGTGGACCATGAGATTCTATTGTAACTGGACACACTCTTGATTACATGTACTGCAATGCTACTGGAAATGTCCAGTCCTCTAACTTGTAATCCGCTTAGAACCGCAAGGCACAAGCGGAATAGAAATCACTAATGTAATGTAATGTAATGTAATGGATGTTATGGGAATTTCTGGAAAAGTTTGAGACTGGTTTCAGGGTTTCCTGGAAAAAAGATCATATCAGGTCTTTAGCAATGGTCAGTACTCCAATTCTTAGAGTAACCCTTGTGGGGTACCTCAAGGTTCACCATTATCACCCATATTGTTCAACATCTATGTTGCTTCCTTGGCCAATCTTTAGCAAAGTTTAAATATAATCTTTTACATTTATGCTGATGACATTACAATACTGATACCAGTCATTTCTTTTACTACTAAAATAAAAAATCAGATTACTTTTCTCCTAAATCAGATTGAACAATGGACCATTAAATTTAAATTGAAATTAAACACTGAAAAAATCAGATTCTTCTTGGCTAGCCCCAACGATAAAATTACGGATAAAACTCTTTATTTAAGAGGACAAGAATATCCAATAGCCTCGTCTCTTAAAATTTTAGGAGTCATACTCGACAGCCATTTAACCCTGGGTGAACATAATCTAGGTGAGAAGTGAATAGAGAGTGCAATAACGTACACAAGGCTGATTATTTAAAATATTTCTTTACCAAATGAAATTGTCTCGGGGTAAAGAAACCTTTTTTAACAACTGCCATTACTTGTTTTTCAAATGATTTTTAAAATCCCTGGTGGTCCAGTGGCCCCAAGTCCCAACACACTTCACCTCACATTACCTCAACACTTTCGCCTTCCCTCCTGTCCCAACCCCATACATACCTCGAAACAGGCAGGAGGGATATCTACTCCGTC
Organism: Geotrypetes seraphini; assembly: GCF_902459505.1. Lineage (NCBI taxonomy): Eukaryota > Metazoa > Chordata > Amphibia > Gymnophiona > Dermophiidae > Geotrypetes > Geotrypetes seraphini. Next base: position 306,156,253 of record NC_047086.1, on the reverse strand, counting down.
TTGTCTTGGGGCCTGCCTCTTCAAAATGGTAGTACCTTGCCTCGGACCGGTGCATCCTACCACCATACAAGGAGTTTTTTTCCTTATATAGTACTTAGGCCCCTCCCAGTGCATCCCAGGATGCACCAAACAAGGGCAGGGTACTGCCATTTGGAAGAGATGGGCCCTGAGGCAGGAGGGAGCAGGCACTAGACATCCCAATTTAATACTAATGAACTCATTAGCATGGGAGTTTTAGTCACTGCATCCATGCACTGTAAAGCAGTGGCCAAAAGCCTCTCTGTTTTAGCCGCGGAATAACGTTTCACTTAGACTGGATAAATGACGCGTCAGCATGGTAGGCTTTGTGCATCTGCCCCTATAACTATAATAATGGACTAATATATTTCATCTCTTAACCATATTATATTACATGGAGAGCTATTTTTGAAAAGGACATCTAAGTCCAATTTGGACATTTCCCACTAAACATCCAAAGTCGGAAGCACGGAAACATCCATTTTTGAAAGCCGAACTGCTAGACAACCCCCCCCCCCAAATTTTTTTAAATCATCTACTTGAACGCCTAGGCCAACAGGATGTCCAACCCCTAGGACGCCTAACTTTATACCCCATTTTCGACCACTGAAACTTCCAAGTTGAAAACATCCAAATTCAGACCATTTGGATGTGGGAGGAGTCAGCATTGTGATGGACTGGCCACATAGACATGCCAACAGAGCAGTGGGACACCTCCAAACTCCCCGAAAACCTACTACGCTGCTCCTTGTGACCCTGGGCAAGTCACTTAATCCTCCATTGTCCCAGGCACATTAGATAGACTGTGAGTCCACTGAGACACATAAGGAAAATGCTTGAAGTACCTGCATGTAAACCGCTTTGAGTGTGGTTGTATAACTACAAAAAAGTGGTGTACAAGTCCGAATCCCTTTCCCTTACTAGTCCCACCTGTCTACCACCCCAATAACCTAATAACAAGATGCCACGAATTATTAGAAAAGGGATGGTAAACAAGACTAAGGGCTCCTTTTACTAAGGTGCGCTAGTGTTTTAAGCACACGCAGGAAATTACCGCGTGCTATGCTTCTAGAACTAACGCCAGCTCAATGCTGGCGTTAAGGTCTAGCACGCGTGGCAATGTAACAAGCGCTATTCCGCGCGTTAAAGCCCTAACGCAGCTTAGTAAAAGGAGCCCTAAGAATGCTATAATGACTCTGTATTTATTTATTTATTCAATTTTCTATACCGTTCTCCCAGGAGAGCTCAGAACGGTTTACATGAATTTATTCAGGTACTCAAGCATTTTTCCATCTGTCCTGGCGGGCTCACAATCTAGTTAATGTACCTGGGGCAATGGAGGGATTAAGTGACTTGCCCAGGGTCACAAGGAGCAGCGTGGGTTTGAACCCACAACCCCAGGGTGCTGAGGCTGTAGCTTTAACCACTGCGCCACACTCTCCCCATTCAGGGAGCAGCACGGGACCAGGCAGGATCGCAAAAAGCTCGCACCAGCCTTGTGCGTCGCTCTGCCGCAAGAGAGGAGGACTCGGAGATAGCCATGCAGCGAGAGAGGGGCAAGAGTGTGGAAAGCTCCAGTCGATTCAGGGAGTTTGAAGAAAAGATACTGGAGATTATAAAAGAAACAAGATTACTTTGAAGCTAAGCCGACTGGGAGATGGTGTCCTAAAAGAGCTGAAAATATGCAATCATGTACAAGCAATTAGAACAAGCTCCGAACCACATAGGGAGGAGCGATGACAAATCGGCCGAAGCCTTGGGGGCCAATCGGCTAGGTGCAGGGGGGGGGGGGGAAAGGGGGTAGGATAGATTAGGGTGAGCGGAGGGGAGGTCGCCCCTTTCGATCCGGCTTCACATGAGGCGGACGCGGCTTCCCTTCCGCTCACCCACTGCAATAATAGATTTGTCTCTCACCTGGCTGGAGCGCTCCCGCGAAGCGGGAGGCTGGCAGGGCGTCCTTTGGGTGTCTCCGACTACAGTGTCCGAGACTTGGGGCCGCTGCACACGCGGCAAGGAGTAGTCCTCTATCCATGGGGAGCGGAAGGGAGATCGCGGGAGACCATGGCAACGTGTCTCCTAATTTCCAGGTTTGTCTCCTCACGTGCATCGCCGGCTCGATCCGCTCCCGGCATGCACTCACCCCTACGGAGCGGCGCACAGCTCACACCCGAACCAGGCAGCATGGCAGCCTGCGGCCGCACTGGGCCACCTTTGCTGCTCTCTCTCCTGCCTTTCTGAGGTCCGGGCGTCCGAGTGCGGGGCGCCGCCCGGCCTCCCGCGCGCCGAGCGGACGGGGAGGGCGGATGCACCGGCCGAGCTGGGACGTCGACTCCACTCCCCAGCCGCGGGCCGCGTCGGGGCCGGCGGCGCCGACGGCCAGCGACCGGCGCTCAGGGCCAGCGACTCCCCTCCTCCTGGGCCGCGGGCCGCGTTGGGGCAGGCGGCTCGCGGCGCCGACCGCCTCCGACCGGGGCGCCGGTGCTAAAGGCCAACGACTACCCTCCTCCTGGGCCGCGGGCCGCGTTGGGGCAAGCGGCACCGGCGCCGACCGCCTCCGACCGGCACTCCGGGGCGCCGGCGCTGAATGCCAATGACTCCCCTCCTCCTGGGCCGCGGGCCGCGTTGGGGCAGGCGGCTCTCGGCGCCGACCGCCTCCGACCGGGGCACCGGCGCTAAAGGCCAACGACTCCCCTCCTCCTAGGCCGCGGGCCGCGTTGGGGATAGCAGCTCGCGGCACTGACCGCCTCCGACCGGCGCTCCGGGGCGCCGGCCCACAAGGCCAACGACTCCCCTCCTCCTAGGCCGCGCGCCGCGTTGGGGCGGCGGCTCGCGGCGCTGGCCGCCTCCGACCGGCGCTCCGGGGCGCCGGCGCTCGGGGCCGGCGACTCCCCTCCTCCTGGGCCGCGGGCCGCGTTGGGGCTGGCGGCCCTCGGCACCGACTGAGTCTGGCCGGCGCTCCAGGGCGGCGCGCCCCCTGGCCGCGTGTGCGGCGGCCCGGCTACCTCTCCGCCAGGACTCCCCCATCCGGCAGCTGCACCGGAGTCCCGTGGGGAGGCCGACGCCGGTCCGAGACACTCCGGTGTGCACCTGCCGGAGAGAGGACGCAGGAGAGGAAAGTACACAAAAAAAAAAAATAAATAAAATAAAAAAAATAAAAAAAATAAAATTAAATAAATAAATATAAATAAATAAATAAATAATAATTTTATTGTGCACAGTACATAAACAGCAAATACCTACTGAACCTAAATATATTAGTTACCTGCACCGAATCGAGTACATTCAGATTCATTTTATATATATTTCTCTTCTTGGAACTCATAGTTACAAAATAAGAGTTAATTTGAATTTTAACCCTGGCACCTTGATTTAAAGTCCACTGCATTCAGCTGCCCCTCTGTACTAGAGAATGTGTCGGCATAATTTAAGAAACTCATATCTATACATATGCCTGGATATACGTCCCAAGGACCAGGTTCAGTGGCGGGTACACTTTCAGAGTGGGAACATGAAAGTGGCCATACAGGGTCGGACCAATGATCCATTTAGCCTGGAGTCCTGTTTCCACAGTGGTCTATCTGGGTCACAAGTATCTGGAGGGCACCCAAATGGTGACAGTATTCCGTGCTGCCAAATCCCAGGTTTCTCCATGTCGGTCTCATTAGCAGCCATGAGCTGTTCCTCCAGGAACTTGTCCTAATTTTCTTTTAACTATAGAAAAGTACTTTTGCATATCTGCCTGCCTGTGTCCGACGAGGCAGATGGCGGTTGACCGCTCTGGGCACCCGGGAGGCCGCCAGCCGCGGCCACAGATCTCGGCACGGCCATTGCTGCTGTTTCTTTAGGGACAGCCCCGGCTGCCGTGGGGAAAACGTTGTTCCGACCCCTTCCATAGCAAGTGGAGGGATCAACAAATTTAATTAGCTTGACAATTCCCTGCATTCGGTGATTCCCCTGAGTCATAAGAACATAAGAACATAAGCAGTGCCTCCGCCGGGTCAGACCATAGGTCCATCCTGCCCTGCAGTCCGCTCCCGCGGTGGCCCAAACAGGTCACGACCTGTCTGCATCACCAGAAGGGGCTCCCTTGCCACCTTGGTTTCTCATTTAAGTCCTATCTTCCCATCGTAGTCCTAACCCTCCGGTCTTGCACATGTACGACCTGTTGGGTTTCTATACTTATTACCTGGTTAGCTTTCTATACCTGTGTTACATCCCAGCATCTCTCTCAGTATCCCACGATCCCTTTATCCCTCAGGAATCCGTCCAATCCCTGTTTGAATCCCTGTACCGTACTCTGCCTGATCACTTCCTACTCCTACTTCTACTGAGTCTACTTCTCTGCTGCAATGCGCTGGGCAAAATATAAGACCTTGCCTTCAGGGCTGTGCTAGATGAGGAAGTTATGCTTCACGGGTTATTTCTAGTCTTCCCATCTATCCAATCAGCTAATCTAATGATCCGATAAGTCTTATCCTTGGGGTGAGAAATATTAAAAGCATTTACCCTTCCTGTTATTCCAATTAATGAGACAGCGATGACACTGGACTCATCACATTTCTTCATTCAATGAATTTTCTTTAACTATAACTTTCTTATTTCCGGGAATTATCTTATTGATAAATTTCTTATTGCCGATAATTTAACTATAACTTGCAATAGGGAACAACTGACTGCCGACAACCTACATATGTACTGTGTTTTCCTTATTAATTTACTGCTATATAACTTTACCTCATAAAACAAGGAAGACACTAGTTGGAGGCCGCTCTGTTTTCCTTTGACATGACATGCTGATATACAATCATGTTTCCACTCTCCTTAGGCCGGTACTTACTGTATCATTCTATAAGTATTTCTCGACAGCACAAGTCACGATCCATGCCGCCGTGCCGAAGAAGCCACCAGCACCAAAGAGGCGCTACCACCGCGGTTTCTACGGCCGCACATCTCAGCTAGAGCTCAGCACCACCCGCGATTTTAACCCCACTAAGCTAGAGGGGCAAATGAGATCGTCCAATTGCTTAGCCTAGGATAGGATCTCCCGAGATTGGGGCAGCATCCACTCGGCGGGAACTTCGGTTCACAGGTCCTGCCCTTAGACTTCGATTCATGGATTCGAGACATACTACTGTACAACACTGGCTTCATTCGAGAGCTCAGAGACAGCATCTGGGAGGTAAGTCCGATACATGAAGGGACATGGCTTTATCGGCCCTTACATTGGGGTGTATAACACAACAATAAATTAATATAAATTCACAAATCATTTTAATATATTCACACATATTAGGACCTACTATATTACTGGTCTCACATGCCTGGATTATGGGGAATATGGGATAATTAGTTTGATATCTACACACTGATCCAGATATTTTACATCGCTAGGCTCATCAGTACATTGGTTATGCGCCCTTGTGCATTGGCGAAGCTTATCAGTACAGGGGATATCAGTACATGCTCATCGGTACATTGCCTAGGCTTATCAGTACATTGGATAGGCTACTAGACTTATCCGTACATTGAATGCTCCTCTATACATTGGCTAAGTTCATCAGTATATGGGATATGCTCCTCTGTACATTGGCTAGGTTCATCAGTACATTGGATATGCTCCTCTGTACATTGGCTAGGCTCATCAGTACATGGGATATGCTCCTCGGTACATTGGCTAGGCTTATCAGTACATTGTACTCTGGATCCTCTGTACATCGCTAGGCTCATCAGTACATTAGATATACTCCTCTGTACATTTTCTAGGCTCCCCTGTACATTAGGTAGGCAGCACATTGGATACGCTCCCCCGTACATTGGCTAGGCTTATCAATACATTGGATATGCTCCTCTGTACATTGGCTAGGCCACATTGCATGTGCTCCTCGGTATCAGTACATTGGATATACTCCTCGGTATATGCTCCTCTATCAGTACATTGGATATGCTCCTCTGTACATTGGCTGGGCTTATCAGCACATTGCATGTGCTCCTCTGTACATTGGCTAGGCTTATCAGCACATTGCATGTGCTCCTCTGTACATTGGCTAAGCTTATCAGTACATTGGATGTGCTCCTCTGTATCGGTACATTGGATATGCTCCTCTGTACATTGGCTAGGCTTATCAGCACATTGCAGGTGCTCCTCTGTACATTGGCTAGGCTTATCAGTGCATGGGATGTGCTCCTCTGTATCGGTACATTAGATATACTCCTCTGTACATTGGCTAGGCTTATCAGTACATGGGATACGCTCCTCTGTACATTGGCTAGGCTTATCAGCGCATTGCATGTGCTAGGCTTATCAGTACATCGCATAGGCTCCTCTGTGCATTGGATACGCTCCTCTGTACATTGGCTAGGCTTATCAGCACATTGCATGTGCTCCTCGGTACATCAGCACATTGCATGTGCTCCTCTGTACAGCAGCAACGCTTATCAGCACATGGCATGTGCTTCTCGGTACATTGGCAACGCTTATCAGCACATTGCATGTGCTCCGCGGTACATCAGCAACGCTTATCAGCACATTGCATGTGCTCCTCGGTACATCAGCACATTGCACGTGCTCCTCTGTACAGTGGCAACGCTTATCAGCACATGGCATGTGCTCCTCGGTACATTGGCAACGCTTATCAGCACATTACAGGTGCTCCTCGGTACATTGGCAACGCTTATCAGCACATTGCATGTGCTCCTCGTTACATCAGCACATTGCATGTGCTCCGCTGTACAGTGGCAACGCTTATCAGCACATTGCATGTTCTCCTCGGTACATCAGCAACGCTTATCAGCACATTGCACGTGCTCCTCGTTACATTGGCAACGCTTATCAGCACATCGCAAATGCTCTACATTGGCTTATAACAGCAGAGGCTTCCACGGCCTCAACTGCGGCGGCAGCTTCTACGGCAGCACAATATCAGCAATATACAACAGCAGAGGCTTCCACGGCCTCAACTGCAGCGGCAGCTTCTACGGCAGCACAATATCAGCAATATACAACAGCAGAGGCACAGCAGAGGCTTCCACGGCCTCAACTGCAGCGCCAGCTTCTACGGCAGCACAATATCAGCAATATACAACATCAGCGGCTCTAACAGCAGGGGCTTCCACGGCCACCGGTACATTGGCAACGCCTATCAGCACATTGCATGTGCTCCTCGGTACTTTGGCAACGCTTATCAGCACATCGCAAATGCTCTACATTGGCTTATTACAGCAGAGGAGGCTTCCACGGCCTCAACGGCAGCGGCAGCTTCTACGGCAGCAGCACATCGCAAATGCTCTACATTGGCTTATTACAGCAGAGGCTTCCACGGCCTCAACTGCAGCGGCAGCTTCTACGGCAGCACAATATCATCAATATACAACAGCAGAGGCTTACTGCAGCACAATATCAGCAATATACAACAGCAGAGGCACAGCAGAGGCTTCCACGGCCTCAACTGCAGCGCCAGCTTCTACGGCAGCACAATATCAACAATATACAACATCAGCGGCTCTAACAGCATGGGCTTCCACGGCCACCGGTACATTGGCAACGCTTATCAGCACATTGCATGTGCTCCTCGGTACATTGGCAATGCTTATCAGCACATTGCATGTGCTCCTCGGTACATTTGCAACGCTTATCAGCACATCGCATGTGCTCTACATTGGCTAGGCTCATCAGTACATAGCATGTGCTCCTCGGTACATTGGCTAGGCTCCTACATTGGCTAGGCTCATCAGTACAGGGCCATATATATATGGTGGGTTGCATATATAACTTGAGTAAGCTGAGACAATGAAGTTAGCTGGACCTCGGTAAATATCAGTTGATGAAGTTTTGCAAATATCAGTTGATGAAGTTACCCGTACCTTGGCATAGATGGTGTCCTAAAAGAGCTGAAAATATGCAATCATGTACAAGCAATTAGGACACACAGTGAGGAAATAAAAAGGGTATGCCTTCAACAGAAAAGGAAGCAAGAAGAATTAACTTGCAAGAGGCACAGAAAGAAAGCTATGTCTCAAAGCAAGAGTTATAGGAATCAAACCAGCTTTGAATGGTGTTTTTAACTGTTTATTTAAACCTTTCATACAAAGGTGCTGTATGAATGTCAATACTGTCCCTAGCAGGCCACACATAAAAAATTAACAAAATGTACCATATAATTCACTGCCAATAAAACTGAATGTTATGACTGAATGAACACAAATTATTACTAGAATGGTCCGTTATTATATATTTTTGTCTTTCCAAAGAGTTGCTAATACCATCAAATAAATCTTGTCCTGTTATTGTATCCTTCAACAGTTCCACTGACAATAAAACTTTGGCTTATGACATTTGTGTGGAACATCTTTCGTGTATTCTCTTACTTCCCATGGTTTCATGAACTACATAAAATTCAATGGCAGGTTGCCTGAAACACAAGGCCATCCCTGATTTAAACTATCCAACTTTTTTAAGAGATAAAAATCAGCCTTGATTGCAAACTAAAGATATGAACTCTGCTTGAGTATCCTGCCTCTTCTCTGGTAAGGTGAGAGGCGTTCCCATCCCAAAGAAATGTCTTGGAAACGTTGATCTGTGTTACACTACCCCAAATGCCAGAGTGGATAAGGACACTTAGGGCTTCTTTTACTAAGCTGCGCTAGCGGTTTTGGCGTGCGCTAAATGCTAACGCCAGCATTGAGCTGCAATGCAGCGCACGCTAAAAACGGAGTAAAAGGAGCCCTTACTGCGGTGCCAACATTTTCCAAACTGTTAACTCTTGTATTTGCTCAAAGAAATCAACAAATGACTTGCTTCTTCAGTCACACAATTTCATAAGCCGAATTTTCTAACACTCTACATTAGAGGACTTGAAAGCAAAAACATTACTGTACCTACCTTAATGTGTCGTCCATGTCAGAATGGGAGGCAATAACCCTGAAAACATATTTGTCTGGTAATAATGAAAAGCAGTCTCCTGGGCATAGCCAATGCCATTCATTTCTCTCCAGAGGCAGTAACTGGCTGTTAACACAGGCCTGGTAGAAACAAGGATTCACATGCATCTGTAAATTAAAAAGAAAATAATTTGTGTAATTCTAGCACTTATGTAAACTTCTATGGCATGAAAAATATTCAACAAAGTCAATATCTAAGATAAACAGGTATTATTGAGAATCTGCAGGAAAAAATAAGAACACTGAGAAACAGTATAGGAAAAAAAATAATTCATTTTTGGCAATCATGACAACTAAACTAAACAAAATGGTGTTGCTCATAACATGTAAAAACAAAAGTTCAGGTTATTGCCCTGATTTTCAAGAGAATGTGATTTACTACTACATAAAGTTACACATATATTTCTTTACTTCACAGGTAACAGACATTCTCCAAGCTCTGTTTAGCAAAAGGCTGAAAGAAATGCCATCATCATGACGCTGCTAAGCCCCTTAAGTCTTGTTAACTAAGGCCAGTACTAGACAGACTGCACGGTCTGGGTCTGTATATCGCCGTTTGGTTGAGAATGGGTTGGGGAGGGCTTCAATGGCTGGGATGATGTAGATGGGCTGGAGTGAGCTTTGATGGAGACTTCAGTAGTGGGAACTAGTGCTGCCCGATTCAGGAAAAATAATTTTGATTCGATTCAGCCTACTGAATTGGTTTTTCGATTCGATTCAATTTTCCTGCCCAATTGGGTGTTTTTTTAAAACATCCTGGTGGGTTTATTTTATAGCCTCTTCACCTCCTTTGCCTTCTCCTAACCACACTGGCGCTGTGATGTAAACAAAATAAACAAACAAAAACACTTTTCCTCTCTCTCTTAAATCCTAGCCCACGTTTGCGGTCTAATACCAGCTCTGGCAGGATACACGTTTCAAATCTGACATATTGTAATCACAAAATGGAAGAAATAATTAGTTTTTCTACGTTTTGTTGTCTGGTCATTATTCAAATCTTGATGGTCCCAGGCTCTGGTTGTCTTCTGATAACTTGCTTGCCAGGGTCTCCTTCTTTCTTCTTTCTCCCTGCTAACCATCCATTTTCCATCTCTGTCCTCCCCTTCCGTTTCTCTTCCCTCCCCCGGAGGTCTGGCATCTTTCCTTTTTTTCATCTCCCTCCACAGATCCACCTTTTCTTAAATACCCTTTCAACCAGCATCTCTCCCTCCTTCCCCACCACCCCAGGATCCACCATCTCTCCTTTTCTTTTCCAAACTACCCTCCTATCCAGTATCTCTATCCTACCCCCCTCCACACCATCCCTTGTGTCCAACTTCTCTCCCTTTCTGTTCCTTCCCTCCCTAAATCCCATTGTCCATCATCTCTCTCCCTCTCCTCTATTTTTAGACCCATTATTTCTTCCCCCCCCCAAAGTCCAGCATATGCACGTCTCTTTGAACCCCCTTCCCTCCCTCTGTGTACTTCTACACTAGGGCCCCCCTCCCCTGAAGGTCTGTCCCCCCCTGAAGGCCTGCACCTCCCCCCTGAAGGCCTGTACCCCCATCCCTGAAGGCCTATCCCCACCCCCTTGAAGGCTGCCTGTTCCCCCTGAAGGCCTATGCCACCAACCCTGGCCGGTCTCTCCTTTGAAGGCCTGTCCCCCCCTTAAAGGCCTGTTCTTCCCTTGAAGGCCTGCACCCCCTAAGGCCTGTCCCACCACCTGAAGGACTGCCCCCCCGAAGGCCAACCTGTCCCCTCTGAAGGCCTATGCCACCATCCCTGGCCTGTCCCCCCTTTGAAGGCCTGTCCCCCCCTTAAAGGCCTGTTCCCTCCTTGAAGGCTTGCACCCCCCAAGGCCTGTCCCACCCCCTGAAGGACTGCCCCCAAAAGACTGCCCCCCCCCCGAAAGACTTGCCCCCCTCCCCCCGGGAAGGCCTCCGTGTTGCTCCTGGCCTCCCCAAACCGTTTACCTTATTGCTGGAGCCTGCAGCCGAAGATCGCGGTTACAGCGTCGTTGTGCTCTGAGCTGATTCCTCTGCTGCGGTCCCGCCCTCCTCTAACGTCAGAGGCAGGATCGCAGTTGAGGAAACAGCTCACAGCACAAAGACGCTGTAACCGCGATCTTTAGCTGCAGGCTCCAGCAATAAGGTAAACGGTTCGGGGAGGCCAGGAGCAACAAGGAGGCTTTCCCGGGGGGGGAGGGTGCGCAGTCTTTCGGGGGGCAGTCCTTCGGGGAGGCCAGGAGGGAAGCCGGACTGCAGCACTTCCCAACTGACCCTCCCTCCTCGCCCTCTAAAACAGGTGAGGCAGCGGCCATCCAGCAAGAGCAGCACTGCCGCTCCTGCTTTAGGGGGCGAGGGGAGATGGTCCGAATCGGGAAGCCGATTTTTTTTTTTATTTAAATTGATTCGAATCGATTCACCCGAAGTGAATCGGTGAACCAATTTGAATTGTGAATCAGGCAGCACTAGTTGGAACCTAAGAATGATACCAGACAGAGCTTTGAATTCTTGCCCAGAAATAGCTAAGAAGAAAAAAAAAACCACCAAATTTTTAGATTGAATCAGGTTGGGCAGACTGGATGGACCATTCGGTTCTTTATCTGCCACATCTACTATGTTATGTATGTTACTATGTTAGATCTAAATCTCCTGCACTGTAGTAAACAGCATTGCCACCAACACCTTAAAAAAAGGGCTCCTTTTACAAAAAAGCCATGTTAGTGGCTGTTGCTGTGGTAATCGCTCCTATGCCCATAGGGATTTAATAGGCATTGGAGCGTTTGCCACACGGCAGCTGCTACTGCAGATTTGTATAAGGGGGGATATTATACTCAGTAAAAAGATAGATATAAAAGACATCTCCGATGCCTGGTGGAAGGAAGATAACCAATGAGACACTGTCATACCAGCGTACAAATTATTGTGCAGTAATAGGATGGATCATATTGGTGGAGGAGTAGTGTTATATGTTAAAGAGACCCTTAAATCAAATAGATTAAACGTTCTGCATGACACAAAATACACATTTGAATCCTTATGGATAGAAATTCTATGTATAAAAAGGAAAAGGCCAAAACAAGCAGACTAATGTAGAAGTATTAGCAAAAATTAGGGAAACTAAAACTGGGTAATAAAATAATAAAGCAATGTTACTTACCGTAACAGTTGTTATCCAGGGACAGCAGGCAGCTATTCTCACTAGTGGGTGATGTCATCCGACAGAGCCCCGATACGGACATCTTGCAAGCATGTCTTGCTTGAAGAAACTCAGAAGTTTTGAGATGCCCGCACCGCGCATGCGCCAGTGCCTTCCCGCCCGATGGTCCGGGCGTGTCTCCTCAGTTCAGGTAGCTAGCAGAGAAGCCAACCCAGGGGAGGTGGGTGGGACGTGAGAATAGCTGCCTGCTGTCCCTGGATAACAACTGTTACGGTAAGTAACATTGCTTTATCCCAGGACAAGCAGGCAGGTATTATCACTAGTGGGTGACCTCCAAGCTAACCTCAATGGGATGGAGGGAGAGTTGGCAACTTAGGAGAACAAATTTTGTAACACAGTTTGGTCAAACTGCCCATCCCATCTGGAGAAAGTATCCAAACAATAATGAGAGGTGAACGTATGAATCGAGGACCAAGTGGCAGCCCTACAAATCTCCTCAATCGGTGTCGATCTGAGGAAGGCTACAGAGGCTGCCATTGCTCTGACCCTATATGCTGTGACCTTACAGGGAAGGGGTAATCCAGCCTGGGCATAGCAGAAAGAGATACAAGCCGCCATCCAGTTGGAGATGGTGCGTTTCGATACAGGTCGTCCCAACTTGTTTGGATCAAAGGAGACGAAAAGTTGAGGAGCAGTTCTGTGTGGTTTGGTGCGATCCAAGTAGAAAGCCAAAGCACGTTTACAGTCCAGAGTGTGAAGAGCTGATTCTCCAGGATGAGAATGAGGCTTTGGAAAGAACACTGGAAGCACAATGGATTGGTTGAGGTGAAATTCAGAGACCACTTTAGGCAGGAATTTCAGGTGAGTGCGGAGGACCACCTTGTCATGATGGAATACTGTGAAAGGTGGGTCCGCCACCAAGGCCTGAAGCTCACTGACCCTGCGAGCAGATGTGAGGGCCACCAGAAAAACCACTTTCCAAGTGAGAAACTTTAGTGGAGCCTTGCTCAGAGGCTCAAAAGGAGGTTTCATAAGCTGAGAAAGGACAACATTTAGATCCCAAACCACTGGAGGCAGTTTGAGAGGAGGATTGACATGAAAAAGTCCTTTCATAAATCTGGAAACCACAGGATGAGAAGAGAGAGGTTTCCCTTGCAGAGGCTGATGGAAAGCCGCAATAGCACTCAGGTGGACTCGTATAGATGTCGACTTGAGACCAGACTGAGACAGATGTAAAAGATAGTCCAGAACAGAGGATAGGGAGGCTCGCTGAGGCTCCTTAGAATTGGAAATACACCATGAAGAAAATCTAGTCCATTTTTGGGAGTAGCATTGACGAGTAGCAGGCTTCCTGGAAGCCTCCAAGACATCCCTCACCGCCTGGGAAAACTGGTGCGGAGTTACGTTGAGAGGAACCAAGCTGTCAGGTGGAGAGACTGCAGGTTGGGATGAAGCAGAGACCCCTGATGCTGAGTAAGCAGTGAAGGAAACACTGGAAGTAGGCACGGTTCCCTGCTGCTGAAGTAGTAGAGTTGAAGTAGAAGGGAGAACCAAGGTTGCCTGGGCCACTGAGGAGCTATCAGAATCATGGTGGCATGTTCGGACTTCAGTTTGACTAGAGTCTTTTGAATGAGAGGGAATGGCGGAAACGCATACAGAAAGCGATTCCCCCAATCCAGCAGAAAAACATCTGCCTCGAGGCGATGAGGAGCGTAGATCCTGGAGCAAAACTGAGGCAGCTTGAAATTGTGGGGAGCCGCAAAGAGGTCTATCTGAGACGTTCCCCACTGAGCAAAGATCTGATGAAGGGGCTTGGAGTGGAGTGTCCATTCGTGAGGCTGGAGAAGACGACTCAGTTTGTCCGCCAAGACATTGTCCGTCCCCTGAATGTAGACAGCTTTGAGGAAGGTGTTGTGGCGAACCGCCCAATCCCAGACTCTGAGAGCTTCCTGGCAGAGGTAGGCCGAGCCCGTGCCCCCCTACTTGTTGACATAATACATGACGACCTGATTGTCGGTGCGAATGAGGACCACCATGTCGTGAAGCAGATGTTGAAAAGCTTGAAGAGCATTGAAGATGGCTCTGAGCTCCAGAAGATTGATTTGATGGAGTCGGTCCGCACAGGTCCAGAATCCCTGAGTGCGAAGCCCATCCAGATGCGCTCCCCAGGCATAGGTCGAGGAATCGGTCGTGAGAACCTTCTGGTGGGGAGAAGAATGAAACAGCAAACCTCTGGATAGATTCGAAGAGGTCATCCACCAGAGCAGAGACTGCCGAAGAGCAGGAGTGACTGTGATGTGTCGAGTCAACGGATCCGACACCTGAGTCCACTGAGATATTCTGAGGTGGAGTCTGGCAAACGGCGTCACATGAACTGTAGAGGCCATGTGGCCCAGGAGGACCATCATGTGTCTCGCTGAGATGGTCTGGCGAGAAGACACAGACTGGCAGAGATGAAGAAGAGCATCCATGCGCTGAGAAGGAAGGAATGCTCTGAGACGTACAGTATCCAGGACAGCCCCGATGAAGGGAAGATACTGGGTCGGCTGTAGATGAGACTTGGGAAAGTTGATCTCGAATCCCAAACTCTGCAGGAACAGAATCGTTGACAGGGTCGCTGAGAGGACCCCTGAGGCCGAGGGAGCCTTGATCAGCCAGTCGTCGAGGTAGGGGAATACCTGAAGACCTTGGTACCAGAGGGCCGCGGCCACCACCACCAGACATTTGGTGAAGACTCTGGGGGACGAAGACAGGCCGAATGTAAGCACTCGATACTGCAGATGGAGATGTCCCACCCGAAATCTGAGGAACTTGCGAGAGGCCGGATGAATGGGAATATGAGTGTAGGCCTCCTTGAGATCAAGAGAGCATAACCAGTCGTTCTGCTCGAGGAGGGGGTAGAAAGAAGCAAGTGTCAGCATGCGAAACCTCTCTTTGACTAGGAATTTGTTGAGGACCCTGAGGTCCAAAATGGGTCGCAGGTCGCCCGTCTTCTTCGGAACAAGGAAGTACCGGGAGTAAAACCCCTGGTTCAGTTGGTCCGTCGGAACCGGCTCCACGGCACGAAGCCGGAGCAAAGCCTGAGCTTCCTGAAGAAGAAGGGCGGTCTGAGTCAAGTTGGAAGGATACTCTCTTGGAGGGTGGTCCGGAGGGACCCGATGGAAATGAAGAGAGTATCCTTCCATGATGATAGTAAGGACCCAGAGGTCGGTTGTTATGGCCTCCCAGCGATGATAAAAATGATGGAGGCGCCCTCCGATGGGAAAAACAGGGGGAGGCAGAACGAGGTTGGTTATGCCCTTGACGAGACAGTCAAAAAGGCTGAGTGGTCTTAGGGACAGCAGGCGACTGAGACTTAGGCTGACCCTTCTGGGGAGGCTGACGCTTCGCCGGTTGCCTCGCAGGTGGAGTTTGCCTCGGCTGATAACGCCTCTGATAAATCAATGGCAGACGAGAAGGTCGAGACTGCTGAGGCTTAGGCTTCGGCCGAAGGATAGATTGGAAGGACTTTTCATGGTCAGACAACTTCTTCGTGACAGTCTCGATGGATTCGTCAAAAAGATCCGCCCCAGCACACGGGACGTTCGCCAGGCGGTCCTGAAGATTCGGGTCCATATCAATGGTCCGCAACCAGGCCAACCGGCGCATCGCCACCGAGCAGGCCGCCGCTCGGGCTGAGAGCTCGAACGCATCATAGGCAGATTGCATTAACTGAAGCCGAAGTTGGGACAGCGAAGCAACCACTTCCTCAAACTCAAACCTAGCCTGGGACTCGATGTATGGTGTGAACTTCCGAAGCACAGGTAGAAAAAATTCCAAGTAGGCTGCAAAGTGGAAATTGTAATTCAGGACTCAAGACGCCATCATCGAATTCTGATAGATGCGTCGACCAAACTTATCCATGGTTCTGCCCTCGCGGCCCGGAGGCACTGAAGCATAGACCTGGCCAGGATGAGACCGCTTGAGTGAGGATTCGACCAGGAGGGATTGGTGAGAAAGCCGAGGACCCTCGAAGCCTTTATGATGCACCGTGCGGTACCGCGCATCCAATTTGCCAGGGACCGCAGGGATAGAGTAAGGAGACTCGAAGCATCGCATGAAGGTCTGGTCGAGGAGCTTGTGCAGGGGAAGCCGCAAGGACTCTGCCGGAGGACGAGGCAAGTGCATGGTATCGAGGTACTCCTTGGAATATCGAGACCCAGCATCGAGAGTAATGTCCATGTCATCTGCCATCTGCCTGAGGAACGATGAAAAGGACAGTTGGTCCGCCGTCGCCGGTCTGCGAGACGGACTAGAAGAAGAAGAGGCTTCAGGCTCCAGAGAGGCCTGCGAGCAACAGGACGAGTAGAAAACCTCGGGGTCCTCGAACTCCGGGCCCGGAGGAGGAGACCCAGTCGAAGCAGCATACCCCAACCGAGGCAATTTCTTCTGAGGCGAGACGGTCGAGTGCCAAGAGGAATGCTTCGAAGAATGTCTGGATCGATGCCCCTCTCGATGCCTGGAAGGGGATCGAGCCCGTCTGTGAGAAACTGGGTCAGACGCCTCCAAGGAGGAGATCGGACTAGATGCCGTCGATCGCAGAGGCGGAAGAGTCGGCGCCTCCCCTGACGCCGCCCAGGCTTGATAGGGGGTTCGGAAGAACTCGTCCTGCTTCCTGCTATGCCCAGGACTGGGTAGCCCCGAAGGTGGACGCCACACTGAGTCATGGGGCGGAGTAATCGGTTCCAAGGGAGGCAGGTCACTAAACAAGGCTTTCCTCGAGGGGATGGGCTCCAAGGGAGGCATATCACTAAGGGAGGCCCTCCTCGAGGGAATCAGTTCCGAAGGAGGCACAGCACTAATGGAGGACCTCCTCGAGGACCCGGACACCGCTCGCCGCTCCTCCTCGCCGAGCAACGAGGTCGTGCGGTGAGGAGGAGGAGGAGGGGGCGGTCCGCCCCTCGAAGCCGAAGCTGGGAGGTCACCCTGGATGATGGCAATCAGTCGAGGCCCCATGGTCTGCATGAGCTCCACGAACTGAGCCTCCAGAAGGGACCGCAACGAAGCCGATATGGAGGGATCCGCACCAAAAGGGGGCCCTTCCGCACGGTCTCCGCGCTCCTTCGGTGCTGCGTGCTTCTGCTTGCCAGTCTTCGGCACCTTGAGCACCACCGGTGGAACTGTAGGGGTCGATACCTGCTCCGAGGAGACGGAGGAAGGCACCGGCGCCGAAGCCAGGGCCGAAACCGGTGTGAACGATGCCGGTTTCAGGAGGCCCGAAGCAGCCGGGGAGGCAGAGGGCTTCGCTGAAGGAGTCGAAGCACCCGTCGATGTCGATGTCGAAGCTGCAGGATCCGATGAAGCTTCCATCTTGAACATGGACTCCCACAGTAGACAGCAGCGCTTAAACGCTCTCGCCGTCAGAGTGGAGCAAGGCCGGCACGATTTTGGGAAGTGATCCGGTCCCAGACACTGTAAGCAGCGTCGATGAAGGTCCGTGAGCGAAATCGCGCGCTGGCACTTGCTACACTTTTTAAAACCGGTAATCGGCCGGGACATAAGCTGGAAAAGCTCCGCCGCAAGGTCGAAGGCGCGGGGCCCCAGCCACGCGGCTGACCCGGTATCGGAAGGAAAATTTTTTTATTTTTTTTTTTTTGAAAAAAGAAATCAAAGAAAGAAATAAATGCACAGGAGAGCCAAAAGAACTCAACCCGCGGCAAAATAGAAGGCAAAAAAAGAGATTCAATGGGCGCAAATTGAAGATAGACTTCTCAGCTCCGCGGAAGAAAAAGAACTGAGGAGACACGCCCGGACCATCGGGCGGGAAGTCACTGGCGCATGCGCGGTGCGGGCATCTCGAAACTTCTGAGTTTCTTCAAGCAAGACATGCTTGCAAGATGTCCGTATCGGGGCTCTGTCGGATGACATCACCCACTAGTGAGAATACCTGCCTGCTTGTCCTGGGATAATGAGTGATTTCAATTATCAAAAACCAAAAAATGTACTTAGGCAACAATATGGAAAACCAGCTTAATTTCCCAAAAGCAAGACACCTTTCCAAAAATGTCACCTTATCTTAGGAAATTGCATTGGTTTCCTGTTAAGGTGAGAATATTTTTAAAATTTGCTTGTATCCGCTGTATCAGTTATAAGACTCTATTTGGAAATGCACCATGTTACACGTTGAAACATTTCAAACTTTCAGGTAATGAACGTCGTACACGTGGCTGTTCTTTTTTCTCTTTTCCATCCTTAAAAGGATGAATATATACTAGATTCTTTGAAAGAACGCTAACTTTCCAAGCTGGCAAATGGAGTAAAACACTAAGGGCTTTTTTTACGAAGGTGCGCTAGCTTTTTAAGTGCACGCACCAGATTAGCGCGTGCTATAGTGCGCGCTAGCCAAAAATCTACCACCTGCTCAAAAGGAGGTGGTAGCGGCTAGCGCGTGCGGCAATTTAGCACACGCTATTCCGCGCTTTAAGGCCTTAGCGCACCTTCATAAAAGGAGCCCTAAGTGGTTTCATTGTGGCTTCTAATTCCTATCAAATTTTTAGGAAAAATGTTAAAACTTATCTTTTTGATAAAGTTGTCTGACGTCACTATGAATCTTAATGTATTGCTGTTTTCGTTCAGCTTTTAGGAAAAATGCTAAACTTATCCTTTTGATAAATTCGCCGGCTGTTATTACGAATTTTAATGCTATTGCTGTACTATCGCTGTTTTGTTCAGCTTTTCGTTATTGTTAACCGCATAGAGGTACTGCGGTATAAAAATAAAATTTATTATTATTATTTAAAAAAATCCTCAGTCTAAAAAAACACCACTTTCACTATCTTGAGTTATTGTAAAAAAAAAAAAAAAAAAAAGAATCCACAAATATTAAGCCTAAATCTTCACAGGTCGTCACAAATATTTAGAAATATTTAGTTCACCTAAGTACATGCAGTGCTGACTGAAAAGTGATAGTGGTGCCTGTGTATAGGATCTATGAGTCATGCACTGTGGATTCCTTTAATGTATATAGAATGACTGCAAATTTTGTTCACATGATAAATACTTCTGCTCATTTGTAAGCATTGTTTTCAAGACTTGACAAGTGCTTTTCATTGAGTTTAATTTAAAAACAATGGAAGTACATAGGCCTAGATTCACTAACCTCATGGATCCGATCCATGGGCGATCCAATCTGTGGCCGGTCGACCGATTCACGAAGTACCCTCATGCAAATGGATGCGATCGGAGGCACGCCCCACACCGACCCCAGAGCGATCAGGCAGAGCGATCCTGACACATGCGCAGACTATCTTCTTTGCCTGTAGATGGTCTACGCATGTGCTTTCTCTCCGTGAACAAAGCATTTTTTACTTTTTTTTTATTTTTATACTCGCCTGTTATATGTGCCCTTTGGGACTTTGTTTCTTCTCATTTTAAGCTTAGCAAAATGATAAAAAGCAGCTTTTGAGACTACTGCAACATGGAAATCCCAGGACACAATCATTAAAGACTCTCCTGCTCTCTTCTGGCCCTTCCCTGCAGTGAGAACCCGTGGTTTGAACCCGCGGGTTTAAAGCAGGGCTGCACTGCAGCGTGTTCTGGAACAGAACACACCATAGTGCAGCCCTGCTTTAAACCCGCGGGTTAAAACTACGGGCTCGCACTGCAGGGAAAGGCGGAAGAGAGCAGGAGAGTCAGGGCAGCAGAGAACAGGGCAGTTTTGGGGGGGAAGTATGGTTGTGATTTCAGGACTGCAGAGCAAAGAGGCAGAGAGCAGAACTGCTTGTGGTTTTACTGGATTCCAGGGCTATAGGGCAGAGAGCAGGGCAGTTTTTACATTCTCAGGGCTGGGATTTCAAGAGCAGGACAGTCAGCAAGGACTGTGAGCGATTGGTCCTCAGCAGATTGGATTGGGAGGAAGGTTAGTGAATTGGGTCAGGGTCGCAAAGTGGTTGCAAACTGGTCAGGAATCTAGCGCAAAGTTAAATAAAAGACAACATAAGCACACTGCTAAATATTTGTGAGGATCTGTGAAGATCTGGGCTGAGTATTTGTGCTGACCCTGAGTAGGTCTGGGGAAGAGTGGAGATAAGGGAGGGACATGTTTAATTTGGGGGTGCACAGTGGGGGTCATTAGCCAGACTTGCTGTGGATAGCATCGGTCACCTGTGGGAGGGAAGCAAAAAGAGACAGGGTGGGAGAAATGTCAGTTCCAGCTGACCTGAAGATGGGGGAGATTGGTAGAAGCTGTCAGGAGGGAGTGTTTGGGGGGGGGGGGGGGTAGAGAGGCTAGGGTGTAGGTTTAGTGTATCCCTGTGGTGCTTACCTTACAACCAACTGTGGTTAACTCCCCTCAGGTCACTCTCCTGTAGATTCCAGAATGCTGTAAGATGTAGGCATTGTGGGTAGCGCCAGGGCATTGATCATACACATTCACTATTTCCTCCTGGACATTGCATACAATTTGCATATTCTTTGAATGGAATGCTTTCCCATTTCTACAGATGTATACAGTCTATGACACCGATGACTGAGGGGAAGTGGGCTATGGTGTAGAACTCACCCATGATGCTCTGTAGGGCCGGGGGGGGGGGAAGGTTATATAGTTATGGGTGAGGTTGAAGGAACTGGGTGAGGCAGTTTGAGATGACAGGCTGGGTGAGTCCTGTATTGGTTACTAGGACAGATTGGAAGATCCCGGTGCCTAGGCATGCAAAGGAAGCGATGACCTTGAGGTGGACAGGTATGGGGTTATTCCTGTGTGTGCATGCCTGCAGGACGGGTTTCAGCTGCTGACAGAAATCCAGAACAGCTAACCTGTCAAAGCAGTATCTATCTATACCAGGGGTGTCCAACCTTGGCTCTCGCCAAGTCAGGTTTTCAGGATTTCTCAAATGAATATGCATCTAATACGTGTTAGGATACTTACACTCAAAAGTTTATTAGCTCAGCTCATAAGCTTATTACTTGTATTAAGAAAAAGAGCTAATACCAATATACCAAAAAATGTTTTATTAATTTAACATCACAACCTAATTTTCATAAATATATATAAACTGTCATATAAAATCACTACAATCAATCCAAATATATTTATTAGATAGGAGATCCCCACCTGTATATGATCACCCAAAATCCGTAGAGAATCCCCAACTTTGTTCAATATCACCCTGTAAACACAGAACTTTCTTAGCTGCCAATGTCCAACAGTCACACTGGTTCTTTCAAGTATAATCTTTCAATTTCAACTTATTTCCATGTTTGGCAGTTCTTAGCCATGTCTCATGTAGTCCAGCCACCGGCCTGCGCTAAAAAACACTATTGTGGTTTTATAAAAGGGGAAGGGGGGGATATCTTGGAGTAGTGAAAACAAAATGTCAGGCATTACAAGTGGTGCAGAATGCTGCAACACATCTTGTGACAGGGGAACCTAGGTATGCGCATATTACACCATTTTTGCGACAGCTACATTGGTTGTCTGTGATGTTTAGAGTTCAAAAGAAAGTAATCGCAATTTATTTGTTTATTTAATTTTCTATACCGTTCTCCCAAAGGAGCTCAAAACGGTTTATATTAATTTATTCAGGTACTCAAGCATTTTTCCCTGTATGCCCCGGTGGGCTCACAATCTATCCAATGTATCTAGGGCAATGGGGGATTACGTGACTTGCCCAGGGTCACAAGGAGCAGCTTGGGTTTGAACCCACAACCTTAGGGTGCCGAGGCTGTAGCTTTAACAACTGCGCCACTCTCCCTGCATACCAATACCAATGTGTTTTAAGAGAGGGGTGACTATCGGCCTAGTCAGTCACTGTGATCAGAAAATGTGGCACTTTTGAGGAGTAATGCCAGCCCAAGATATGACAAAACTAGCGCAACTGTTTCTGTTGTGCAGGGGTCAAACCCTGGAATTCTTTGTTGGGCCACCTAAGGATGCGTGCTGACAGAAAGGGATTTAGAAAACTGTTCAGAGACCCAATTATTTCTAACAGCATTTTTATGAGCTCCAAGGGAATTCTGAAGCAGTATGGTTTGCAGACTTACCCCCTCCCCTTTTTATGAAGCCACATTAGGGTTTTTTTTATCATGGGCCACAGCGGATAAAGCTCTGACGCTCTTAGAAATTCTATGAGCGCAGAGCTTTTACCACCGCGGCTGGTGATTTTAAAAACCCTAACGCGGCTTCATAAAAAGAGGAGATTAGTTTTTACTGTACTGATAGAATGGGATTTAGAAAATTGTTCAAGACTCCGTGATTCATAACAGAATTTGTTTTAGATCTAAGGCAGTGGTCTCAAACTCAAACCCTTTCCAGGGCCACATTTTGGATTTGTAGGTACTTGGAGGGCCTCAGAAAAATTAGTTAAAGTCTTATTAAAGAAATGACAATTTTGCATGAGGTAAAATTCTTTATAGTTTATAAAATCTTTCCTTTTGGTTAAGTCTTAATAATAATATTGTCATTTATAGCTAAAGAGACATTTGATCAAGAAACTGTTTTTATTTTACTTTTGTGATTATGATAAAAATACCGAGGGCCTCAAAATAGTATCTGGCAGGCCGCATGTGGCCCCCCGGGCTGCAGGTTTGAGACCACTGATCTAAGGGAACTTTGAAGCAGTATTCACCACAGACCTAGTTTTTATTGTATTGTTTTTATTATTATGTACATTCTTTTTTTGGAAACTGTCTGAGGGCTCCTTTTACGAAGCCGCGTAAGCGGATTTAGCGCGCGCAACTTTTAATCACGCGCTAACCCCCGCGCTGGCCGATAAACTAACGCCTTCTCAAGAGGAGGCGGTAGCGGCTAGCGCGGCCGGCGGTTTAGCGTGCGCTATTACACGTGTTAAACCGCTAACGCGCCTTCGTAAAAGGAGCCCTAAGTGTAGACGGTATACAAATTTTAAAATAAAGCAGCAATGAATCAACTGGTGTAAGGTAAATATTCATATTCTTATTCTTTAATACTATAATCCACCACAACCACAATCTGTTCACAACAAAACTTTTTAAAGATAAAATAATCAATATGCTTTACTATTTAGATTGTAAAAGGGGGAGGGGGTTAATTTTTTTAATATAATTCTTTATTCATTTTTGACTCTTGCAACAAGTGTACAATATTCAATCATATAATTTGTACAAATCACTTGACATTTTTAACAATTATTATCCATTACATATAAAAAAGATTACCCTCCCCCCACCCAATCCAATCATCAATAATGAATTCATTAAATCACATAACATACCTCCCCATCCCCACACTAATTATATTCCTATGTAATAACAAGGTGTCAAAAGTGTCTAATCATTAGAATATGCAATTACTGGCCCCCAAATCTTTTTGAATCTATTATAACTTCCTTGCTGAAGAGGAGGGAGGGGGGTTAATTGAAAAGCCGCAATCACTTGCCTACCCATGTTTTGTTTCATATCTACTTCCAAAGTTAATGCACACCACTCCATATATTCCCCAAGCACTCAGAATTAATGGCCAAGAAAAAAAAAGCTTTGTAATTAAAAGAATGTCCAACAGGGAAGTTAGACTGATGAAGCACAAAAATTACTCTTACCATGGAAACAAAAGCTGCATGCTCTGCAAATTGTGGACAAACATGTAGATGGAAAAGTTTATTAAGTGCTTTTTCAGTAGCCTCCCACGCAAAATAAGAACTAAAAGTTGATACCAATACTCCTAATACTACAACAGGGATCTCTCAAAGTCCCTCCTTGAGGGCCGCAATCCAGTCGGGTTTTCAGGATTTCCCCAATGAGATCTATCTGCATGCACTGCTTTCAATGCATATTCATTGGGGAAATCCTGAAAACCCGACTGGATTGTGGCTCTCAAGGAGGGACTTTGAGATCCCTGTACTACAACAAACAAGACTTTAATGCGAGTAGGAGTAGTGTAATGGTTAGTGCGGTGGCCCAAGAACCTGGGGAACCAGGCTTGATTCTATCACAAATCAAAATGCTCCCAGCCAGAACAATTGCGTATCTAAAACCCCAACACACCAGCTGTATAAAAACTACCGTATTTTTTGCTCCATAAGACACATTTTTTCCACCCCCAAAAAGGGAATACACCTCCACACACACCCCCTGGCATTCTGCTGATGCTCGTCGCCCCTCCCCCCTGCTGCTACTCGCCGCCCTCTTACCCGCTGCAGGAAAGGAAGAGAAGGGTTGGCGACATGGGAGGTAGAGAGGAAAGGAAAGGAATTGAACTATCTATTGCAACCAGAAATCACCAGACAACAAAGGTAGGATTTCAATTTAGTGATCAAAATCTGTCTGCAGCACTATATTTGTCTATTTTTCTAGGGGGCTGTGTTCAGAGGCACAATTTGGTTCAGAATATTTTTTCTTGGTTTTTCCTCCTTTAAATCCAGGGTGCCTCTTATGGAGAGAAAAATATAGTATTAAATTTTTTTAAAAAAAGACTAGGTTAATCTTTTTTACACAAGGAAAAGCCTCAAAACCCTGTTAGGAAGAAACTCTCTACCAACTAGAGAGGGCAAATCACTTCATAGGCATAAAAACCTCCAGGAGTAATTCAATAAACAATTGTGCATATAGACCAGTGGTCTCAAATTCGCGGCCCAGGGGCTACATGTGGCACACCAGGTACTATTTTGAGGCCCTCGGTATTATAAAGAATTATTTTTTATGGAAAACTTGTGCCTTAAGGCCCTGATTCTCTAAAAGTGCGTCCCGATTTTAGGCAGCTGTAGGCGTCCTACAGCTGTCTAATCAGCCAATCGGGATGCACGTTTTTTTAAAAAAAATGCTCCCCAGGCAGGCCGCCTATATTGAAGGTGAGGCCCGCAAGACACCTAGGCCCGGGAGAGGCGTCCTATTCAGAATCGGCCTAAACTAAACCCCGATTCTGTAACCGGCGTCCATGTTACAGACACGGGTTAGAGAATCGGGTTAGATTAGACACGGCCCGCTACACTTATCGCGGCAAGGGATCTCTCTGCCGCTATAAGTATAGCGGGCCGTGGCCCCCTGACCGATCACTGGCAGGAGGGTGCCCAAACCCTCCTGCCCGAAGACGCACCCCCCTCCCCGACACTACCGACCGCCCCCCCCCCCCGACACTACCGATCGCCCCCCCCCGACAATATCGGTCGCTGGCAGGAGGGTGCCCAATCCCTCCTGCCCGAAGACGCACCCCCCCCGGCGCTAACAACCCCCACTCCACCAAACCTGTTCTTACAGATGGGTCTTGCACGTCGAGCAAGCAGGCACGCCTCGTCGAAATGAGGCAGGGCCGCCCCTTCCCGGCCCATCCCGCCGAAGCCTAAGGCCTGATAGGCCCAGGCTCTAGAAGCCTGGACCAATCAGGCCTTAGGAATAGCGGGTCCGCCCATCCCTACTAAGTCTAAGGTCTGATTGGCCAATCAGGCCTTAGATTAAGTGGGGATGGGCGGACCCGCTATGCCTAAGGCCTGATTGGTCCAGGCTTCTAGAGCCTGGGCCAATCAGGCCTTAGGCTTCGGCGGGATGGGCCGGGAAGGGGCGGGCCCGCCTCATTTCGACGAGGCGTGCCTGCTTGCTCGACGTGCAAGACCCATCTGTAAGAACAGGTTTGGTGGAGTGGGGGTTGTTAGCGCCGGGGGGGGTGCGTCTTCGGGCAGGAGGGATTGGGCACCCTCCTGCCAGCGACCGATATTGTCGGGGGGGGGGATCGGTAATGTCGGGGGGGGCGGTCGGTAGTGTCGGGGAGGGGGGTGCGTCTTCGGGCAGGAGGGTTTGGGCACCCTCCTGCCAGTGATCGGTCAGGGGCCACGGCCCGCTATACTTATAGCGGCAGAGAGATCCCTTGCCGCGATAAGTATAGCGGCCGCGTCTACTTACAATGTAGACCGGCATTTTGCTGGTACATTTTTAAGCTTCTCATCTACTAGGGAGACGCGTAGGGCCGCCTAGGTTCAGCCTAAGGCCCGCCTAAGGCCCTTAGACGAGCTTAGGCATCTTGCGGGTCTCCCTAGGCTCCCGGAGGCGCCTTCAGGCCTGCCTGGGGAGCATTTTTTTTTTTAAAAACGTGCATCCCGATTGGCTGATTAGACAGCTGTAGGACGTCTACAGCTGCCTAAAATCGGGACGCACTTTTAGAGAATCAGGGCCTAAGTGTCCAGCAGTCACATTCTAGAACATTGCCCGCCTCCCTGCTGTAACCTCACGCAAGCGCGTTCCTGCATCTGTATGCAATTATTCTCTTCATTCCACATCACAGTCACGTACAGACACAGGAAAGCGCTTGCATGAGGTTACAGAAGTAAGGCGGGCAACATTCCAGAACATAAGGTAACTACTGGAGGCAGAGAAGCTTGCTCGTGTGTCCAGTGCTGAAGGAGGTGAGAGCTGAAGGCGGTTGCAGACGTGACCGCCGGACACTTAAGGCACAAGTTTTCCATAAAGAATCATTCTTTATAATACCGAGGACCTCAAAATAGTTGATCCAAAATAGTTGGTCCCAAAATCTTGTCTCTTGTAGTTGATACTTTGATAGTTTTTCACTTTCTGCATGTTGCACTGCTTTCAGCTATGTATAGCTGAAATTATCAGAAGCAATTAAAGAAAGATGTATAAACTATGATGTTTATAAATCTTCCCTTAATTGCTTCTGATAATTTCAGATAATCCACATTTTGGATTTGTAGGTACTTACCTCATGCAGCGTTGTCATTTTTTTAATAAGACATTAACTATTTTTTCTGCAGCCCTCCAAGTCCCTACAAATCCAAAATATGGCCCTGCAAAGGGTTTGAGTTAGAAACCACTGATATAGATAGTTCAATGTATGTTTTACTTAGATGAATAATCTTACAAAAGTCACTTATCTTTTAGCGTTTGAGGCTGGACGGGACGCTTTGATTATAACCAGAGAAAGGTGGTATATCAAATCCCATTCCCCTCCCCCCCCCAATAAAAACCCCTTGCCTACTAGAGTTATTAAAGTACAGATGGTAATAGCAAAGCTGTATGAAAAGATACATTTTCCCTCATGGCTTTCTATACATATACTGTTGCAAATAAACTGTTGGAAACTGATAAGAATTAGAATGTAATGTTTTATTCCAGTGCTTTGCTTTGTTCTAATGCTATTCTAAGTCTAAGGGACCTATGCAATGTACAAAAAAAATAATCTAGCCACATTAATTTAAAGAGTTAGGTACATAAATCTTCCTAAACATAAAAATGTATTTTCCTTACTCTAGAGATGCCTAACAGAGTATCAAATGAGTGTCCTAAATGCAGCATTTTTATTAAAAAAAAAAAAAAAAAAATAAAAGCTGCCTCTTAATAGGTTTTAATCTGCTTCTGCTCAGCCCCCACCCTTTCTGGAATCCTATTTGCTTCTTGAGGCTTTAATGAGATTTTTCCCACCATAGGCAGTATACACAGTGAGAGGTGGAGAGGCAGCCTCCAGAGATGATACTATGTTATGCCAGGGCCCAAGGACATGCAACAATTTATTTTCGGATCTGTTTAGCACTGATCCGTGATGACCTGTTTAGATCTCTACATATGATTAATTCAAGTGTCTCTCATTTTTCAAATATTTCTGCCACTGCTTCAAAATTCAGAAAGCCCTTTTGGAAACAGGAATCCACAGGCCTGTCTTCTAGGCAGAGCGTAACCACAGGGGAGGGGGAGTGTGCCTTGGGGACTTGACCCCTCTCTACTTTGGGCTCAGGCCTCCTCCAGAACTGCTGCACCCCTTTCCTTTTGCTGCAGGGATGCAGAAGTTCTGCTAGACTACTGTGGCACCAGTCTTCACTGCTCATTATATGTGCCTCAGTTTTTTTGAATATTCCCTTGACAATAAAATAAAGCTATCCCAAATACAGTGATGCCTTGGAATCAACTTAATCCGTTCCAGAACCCCGTTCGAGTTCCAAGACAATTTTTCCCATTGAAATAATAGAAACTGGATTAATCCGTTCTGGGGCCCACAAACTCAAATTTTAAGGTAAAATATTAAAAATATTTTAAGGTATTAACAAATTTTAAGGTATTAACAAATATTCCAAAGCAGCATTCGGATTCTGGGGCTGAAACACATACATACAATGCGCTGGGTGTTCGGATTCCAAAGAAGAGTTCAGATTCTGGGGCAAAATTTACTACAAAAAAAAAGTTTGGATTCCAAAGTGTTCGAGTTCTGGGGCGTTCGGATTCCGAGGTACCACTGTAAATTCAAATTTCTGTGTGGCTTCAGGATGGTCCAAGGGAACTTAAAGTATGGAGAGAAAGGGGAACCCCACAATCCCCTGCTGGGAACTGACACAGGAGCTTCACTGTGAGCTATGAATTGGGGGCAGTGAAGGGGCTCCATATCTCTGGCTCAACTAGTGCAAAGCCTGTAGACTAAGCACCAGAAGCACTACCTTTAGTGCCCTTAGGCTTGACCCCATTGGCTGTACTCTGGGGTGCTAGACCAAGAACCTACATCACCAATCCATCTGCTGGAGGTAGAATCCATCTATCTGCTGGAGGTAGAAAAATCCTGTAAAGTTTCTTAGTGCACGAGCCTTTACTAGTGATTACACTAGAAAAATTCAGTATCTCTACCTCCATCTGCTGGTAAGAAAGGAACACAACCCAAGTGTTTGGAATAATATGGCAGAGATGTTAAGGAGAATGCAATTTACAAATTATGCTGTTCTCTACTGTCCTCTATGAATGCGCATCTAAAAGTCATTCATAGCCCTTTTGATCTTTCATTCCCTTTTAATGAGGAAAATAGTCAAAGTAGAACTCTGCATTTGACCACATAACATTTTTGTTCTCCTTATTTTGTTTTTTCATAAATCAAAATTCTTTGAAAATGCTACCTTCTTTAAACAGGTTCTCTCACTCAGTTTCAGTTAGTTGGTCCAGTATCAGAGCCTACTGGTTAGAGAAGTGGGCAAAGAATCAAGGAAGCCAGTGTTCAAATCCCACTGCTGCTCCTTGTGATCTTGAGCAAGTCACGTAACCCTCTCTTGCCTCTAGAATAAGCTTAGATTTTAAGCCCTAAAGGGACAGGCAAATAGCTAGTGCACCTGAATGTTAACTCCTAGGAAAGGCATGGGCTAAATCCAAACATGCATCAAAGTTGGCAAAATTTCAAAGTGAACTTTCTGGTAATACTTGCAATTGTTGGACGCATACTATTTGCTGATCATGAAAACAATTCTTAACCATTTCTACGGATGTTTGCTCATTTGAAGACTGATATTGTATTGTACTGTGTACATTTTAAAAGAGAAAAATCAAACTCTGGCCCTTATGGTTTGGTTTTCAGTTTGTTTGGTTTTTTTAACTGTTTGCTTCTGTAGCTGACAATATCTTAGTGAACAGGGCATTTTGTTGTACTTTTGATGGAATCTATGTAGCAAGCTGCTCCAAGCTCGAATGAGCTTGGATAAGTTTTGAAGCAACTGAGCAACAAAAACAGAATGTACAGAACACGGCACTGATAACCCATGAATTATGGTCACAAGCCTGCTGAGTCTCTAGACATAACTGTTAACCATTTCAGAGCTTCTCAGTCAAATGAAAGATAAATCAAGTAGAAATATCGTATATTATTGAATATATGCCAAGATTTTGGGGCCCAAAAATTGGGGTCTCAGCTTATATTCAGGCCATCGCCTACCCATCCCCTCCCGGACCTATTGCAGGCCTCCACAGGGCCTGCCACAAGGCCCGGTGCTCCTGCAGTGAGCTGGGACATGAGGGATCCCCGGGGGTCTCCCGTCTGAATCCAAAAACCCCCGCCTCCCCCGGGCACCCCCCTCCTGACTCCTCAGTGATCTTGCAATGGATGAGACAGGAAAAATCCCTTCTGCCTCCTGTGCCTGACAAAATTGACAACCATACCTCTAACTTCCACCACCCCCACGTACCTTTCGGGTCCCTGGTAGCCAGCCGGTGCAAGGAGCAGGAGCGATCATCCTGCCTTCCTGCTCCATTTGAGAACTCGCAGCAGCCAATCAGCCAACGGCCTCAAACGAAGCAGGAGGGCAGGAAGATCGCTCCTGCTCTGTGCACCAGCTGGCTATCAGGGACCCGAAAGGTACGTGGGGGAGGTGGGAGGGAGGTGTGGTTGTCAATTTTGGCAGGCATAGGAGGAAGAAAGGGATTCCTCCTGTTCCACCCACCGCAAGGCCACCAAAGAGTTGAAGGGTGTGTGGGGGGGAGACAGGGGTTATACAGGTTTGGGTTTTTTTAATTCAGCTGGGACGTGAGAAGGGGATCCCTAATATCCTGGACTACAACTGGACCACCGGTTCCCACGGCAGATCCTGGCAGGGCAGGACACTTGAATATTAAGCCTCCATCTTATATTCGAGTCAACCATTTTTCCTCCTTTTTGGGGGGAAACAAGGGGTTCTCAACTTATATTCGGATCAACTTAACTCGAGTTTATATGGTAACTGTCGTAAAGCAAGATGCAGCTATCTAAACTTGTTTATAGCATGGCAAGCATCTGATCTCATATTTATTTATTTATTTAGATTTTTATCCCGTCCTCCCAGTAGCTCAGAACGGTTTACAAGTAAACATTCACAATGGAGTGAATTGGACATACAAGATTATACAGTAGATTTAAATACTTGTACATACGAGACTGTGCAGCAGTTTAGATATAGGGACTATACAGCAAATTAAGAACAGTAGTTTAAATATAAGTAGTTTAGTTTAGATACAAGTTATTTGAGTATAGGCTGAGAGTGCACTATACAGAGATTTAGGCAGAAGATTAGAATGGAGAAAGAAGGGTAGAGGTGGGGTTTAAGGGGGTTGGGTGTAGACTGAGAGTGACCTTTAGTTGAAGAGGAGGGTCTTTACCATTTTCCGGAATGTCATTAGTGAATTCTGTAGTCTGAGTTGAGGGGGGAGTTGGTTCCAGGGTTGGGGAATGAAGTGGCTGTAGGAACGTTTGCGGGCGGTTTCTGAGAGAAGGGACCTTCCGGGGGAATGAATAGGCGTATCTCCGTTTCTGAGCGGAGGGTGCGGATGTAGGGTGTAGGAGGGGGTGGTGGCATAAATTCTTTTGTGGGCTATTGCCAGGGCCTTGAATGCACAGCATTGGCTAATTGGGAGCCAGTGTTCAGCGCAGAGTGCTGGGGAGATGGGATCATGATAGTTGAGGCTGTGTAGGAGGCGGATGTATTTTG
Organism: Geotrypetes seraphini; assembly: GCF_902459505.1. Lineage (NCBI taxonomy): Eukaryota > Metazoa > Chordata > Amphibia > Gymnophiona > Dermophiidae > Geotrypetes > Geotrypetes seraphini. Next base: position 306,124,997 of record NC_047086.1, on the reverse strand, counting down.
GACCCGTTGGAGGCGCTTGAGATCTTTTTTGGTTATTCCATTAAATAGGGAGTTGCAGTAATCCATTCTGGAGAGGACATATGCGTAGAGGAGTTGGGCTAGGTCAGGTGTGGAGATGTAGGGTTTGATCCTGCTCAGTTGGCGGAGGTAGTAGAAGGAGGTAGAGACTACTTGGGATATGTGGGTGGATAGGGATAGGTGTCCGTCTAAAGTTACTCCTAGGCTGCGTACTTGATCTGTTGCCGTTAGTAGAGTGGAGTCCCATGATAGTGTTGGCGTATGTATTTGGTGTTTTTTTCCTGATCCATAAGAGTTCGGTCTTAGAGGCGTTCAGTTGTAGTTTGTTGTTTGTCATCCAGGTTTTCATGTCAGAGAGGCAGTGTTGGAGGTTAGCAATTTGGGACGATCGGTTTTCACCTAGAGGGAGGAGCAGCTGGATGTCATCAGCATAGGAGTGGATTTTAATGTTTTATTTCTTCGCTATATTAATGACAGGTCTGATGTAGAGGTTGAATAGGAGGGGGGATAGAAGGGCGCCTTGGGGAACGCCATATTTGATAGGCTTGGGGTTAGATTTGTGCGTCCCTAGTAGGACAGTTTGGGTCCTTTGGTGGAGGAAAGAGGTGAACCATTGGAGGGCAGAGTCCTTGATTCCAAGGTCATAGAGTCTGGATATGAGGAGGTGGTGGTCGACTGTGTCAAAGGCAGCACTGAGGTCAAGTAGGACTAGTAAGGCATCTCTGCCTTTGTCGAGTATTGACCAGCTGTCATCGATGATATCTAGGAGTACTGACTCTGTGCTGTGGTCTGTTCGGAAGCCGGATTGAGCAGGGGACAGGGCCGCTTGTTCTTCTATGAAAGGGTGTAGTTGGTGGAACACAATTCGTTCTAGGAGTTTGGAGACAAATGGGAGGTTGGAGACCGGGCAATAGTTACCGGGTTCGTTAGGATCAAGGGTGGGTTTTTTGAGAGTGGGTTTGATAATAGCTGATTTCCAGCTGAGGGGAACTATCCCTGTGGAGAGGGAGGTGTTAATGATGGGGAGGATGGATTCTGCCATGGCGTCTTCTGTGGGCATCAGGAGGCTGGATGGGCAAGGATCGAGGATGGTGTTGGAGGGTTTGAGTTCTCTCAGGGTTTCGAGAACCTCGGCATGGGTGGCCATATCAAATTGGGGGAGAGTGGTAGAGGATGGGATATTTGGGTTAGGCTGGGGGTGTGCAGGAGTGGGGTTGGTGTTAGCGTCAAGATTGTTGCGAATGGTTTGTACTTTGGACTGGAAGAAGTTCGAGAGAGTCTCACTATCAAGTTCTGTTTGGTTGTTGTGGCTTTTTCCTTGGGCACTGGTGAAGAGTTGGTTTGTGAGGGTGAATAGTTGTTTGGATCTAGCAGGGGCTAATTGTAGGAGGCGAGAGTAGTAGGCTTTCTTCGCTTCTAGGATGGCAGCTTTGTAGATGATGGATGTGCTTTTCCAGTGGGCTTTGGTTTCTGAATTTGGGTGTTTGATCCAATTCCTTTCTGCTTTCCTCAGAGATCGTTTTATGGATCGGAGGTCACTGGTGTACCAGGGAGCAGGTGTTTTATTGCTGGTTATTCGAGTTGTTTTTGTCTGGGCAAGGCTGTTATAGAGGGATTGGATGTTGGAGTGCCACATGGAGGCTGCTAGGTCGATGGAGTGGGGATGTTGGGTGCAGGTTTCATTCAGGGTGCAAATGCCTGCGGCCATGGCTGGAGGGCTGACTGAGTTAGGGAGTTGGCATAGGGTGGGAGGGTTAGGGTCTTTACGCGGGGCTAGGGTAGTTTCGAGTGGGAGTTGGAATTCAATGAGGTAGTGGTCTGACCATGGGACAGGTGTGATGGTGTAGATTGTTTGTTGATGCTCTGCAGTTGGGCCTCTGAGGGTGAAGATTAAGTCTAAGATGTTGCCTGCTGAGTGTGTAGGGGTGGTTATAGCTTGATGAAATCCCAGGTCGGCGAGGGAGGAGAGGAAGCTGTCTCTTTGTCCTGAGGTGTTGGGGTAGTCTGGGAAATTGAAATCTCCCAGGATGGTCACATGTTTGTGGGAGATGGACAGTTCGGTGATGAATTCGAGGAGGGTTTCTAGGGTATCTGTTGGGGAGTTGGGGGCTCTGTAGAGGAGGAGTATGAGGGTGATTTTGTGTTTGTGGCCTATGGTGAAGGCAAGAGCTTCTAGGGAGGGAATGTTGATAGAGTTTATCAGTTTTGATGTGGTAGAGGTCTTGATGATGGTAGTCACTCCACCTCCTTTCCCAGAGGTACGTGAGCAGGTTAGGGCCTGGTAGCCTGGAGGACATAGTTCGCCTAGTGCTATCCCATCATTGTCTTGGAGCCAGGTTTCAGTGATCATGAGGGCGTCCCAAGTCTTGTCACGGATGAGGTTGTGTAGGAGGAAGGTCTTGTTGTTAACTGATCTTGCATTGATGAGTGCCAGTTTAAGAGTATTGCTGGTGTGGGCTGGTGGGGAGGATAGAATGTGGATGAGGTTGGCAGGGTTCCTGGTGTGGTTTTTTTTGTGCTGGGAGGTAAGATCACTGTATCTGCCTTGGCCTGTAATGATGGGGATGGTGAAGTATAGTGTCATAAGGAGTGTTGGCAACTGTTTTGCTATCACTGAAAAAGGCTCCTTTTAAGTTCACATAAAGAGTTCAATGACTCACAATTTCTAATTGAGATTCTCTCATATCCACATCAGGAAAGGAACTTTTTTATGCTACTTCTAGTCTACTTAATCTATTTCATACTCTGTAGCACAATAGTTTAGCTTCTTAGATAACAAAATTTCAATCCCATCGCTATCCCTAACTCTCCTACACAATACTTGACCATTTTACTACTTGGGATCTAGCCAGGTGCTTGGGATCTGGGTTAGCCACTGTTGGAAACAGAATACTAGTCTTGATGGACCTTCGGTCTGTCCCTGTATGGCAATTCTTATGTTCTTATGTTCATCTAACCTCTCTGCCTATGCTTCTCTAATAAGAAGAATGTAGCGCCTCTCATCCAAACAGAAAACCAGCATATGTATCCAATTATATATAATTCTTCAGACCTTCCCTTTACAAGCCTGATCTGTATGACAGTTTCCAGAGAAAATAAACAACTGTTATTTTCATTATTCCCATGTTCCAAGTGAGTAAACTAGAGAACTGAGTGCAATGGGTATTGTCCAAATTTACAAAGAGGCAGTGGAGAGAAGCTGAGCTCATTACTCTGAGAAGGCTGAAAGATTCACAGTTTCCAATCCTAAATTTTAGACTGCCATATTTGCCTTCCAAATATACACAAAATAGCATCACAGATACAGAAATAACTGCAGCCTTATTCCTATTCCTTATGTGGCTGTGCATTCATCCAACACTGGAAATGGCACCGCAGATTACAATATAGACTACAGAAAAGCAAACTACATTCTTTCAAGAATACAAAAATCTTAAATCTACAGACTTTCTTCAAAATTTCAGAGGGTTGGTAAACAATTCCTAGATATAAAATATACATGAATTATTGAAAGGAATATCATTTAGGTTTTTTTAAATTGTGTTTGTAGTTTATGGATTTAGGAGTTTATTGTTTTAGTTATCTTAAAAAGTTCCAAGCAGATCCAGCAGCATCCTCTCACTCCTTGCTCATTCAGTGCCCTTACACCCAGGTTTCATTGCTCAATACTGAGAATATCCATGCAATGGAGCCAGTGGGAGGACAAGAGTGAGAGAGGAGACCCATCAGAACACATCCTACCAGTGTCATATCGCATTCCTTTTAAATACAATATTCTTTCTCATCAGATTCTATCGAGTGGTCTTCCTTCTTTTCTATATAGTTTTCTGGTTCCATACTTGCCACAATGAACTTTACAATCTTCACAACAGTTATTAGTAGTTCCCTCATTCCGCCAACTTTTCCTCGATTTTCATAGGAATTCTTCACTCTCTGGAATTCTCTGCCTTTTAATCTCCATTCAGAAAAATCATTTGCGAATTTCAAGACACAACTAAAGGCATAGAGAGGTATAATCGAAAGGAACGTCTAAATAGCAAGTCGTCCAAAGTAAAAAACAGCTTAGGACACATTTTCGAAAAATATGTTCAAATTTTTTTCGTTTCAAAAATCGTCTAAGTATACGTCCTGCCGATCTGATCGTCCAAGTCGCTAAATCGTCCATCTTTATATCACATTTTCGTCCAACTTTTCGTCCAAGTCAAAAATGCCTACAACAAGCCCTGTTGGACATGGAAGGAGTCTGCAAAGTGATGGACTGAACACCTAGACATGGCACCTAAATAGTGGGATACCTTACAGGGCACTGCTATGATCTTCAAAAAAAGGGTGCCATATCTTCACTTCACTACAGCTCCATTATAGGTCCTGGTGAGCCCCCCAAACCACCTCCAGAATCCCCTAGACCCACTTATCTACCACCCCAATAGCCCTAATGGCCAGTAAAAAAGGATTTTGGGGGTGTATAGGGGACTGCACATGTTTCATTATCAATGCAGTGATTACAAGGGCTTATGGGCATGGGTCTTCCTCTCCATGGGTCCCTAACCCACCCCCAAGACGGCTCAAGATGCCTCTGTGCAGCACAACTAGGCTTTCCTATGCCAGGATGCCAGGTGATGATGTTCTGGAGGCACAATTTTCAAGTTGTGATTATTATTTTTAGGGGGGGAGGGTCGGTGATCACTGGGGTAGTGTATGGGGATCCGTATTATGTGTTTGCAGTGCTTATCTGGTGACTTTAGGTGGGTTTTTGTGACTTAGACCATGTTTTAAATTGTCTAAGTCACAATGTCCAAGTTCCATCGATCCTGTGATGTATGGTTATACATGCAGTACAACTAAGTCTAAGCCTGCCCACGTCCCGCCCAAATCCCACCCTCGACACTCCTCCTGACACGCCCCATTTAGCTATGGTCATTCAGCGGCACTATGAAGGCCTAGCTCGTTTATAAATATGTCCAAAACCTGGTTTTATTATCGGCACTTGGACGTTTTTGACTGATGATTATCCAAGTGCCGACTTAGGCCAGTTTTTGGATGTTTTTCTCTTTCGATTGTGAGCCCCCTATTACTTCTCCTTGGCTTTCTGTTCTTAATCTTCTTGATAACCTCTCTCTAAAGTTCCATCTTTGACTTTATCTCAACTAATGTGGGCAGAACAAACTTTAGCTTTTTCCCTTACCTTATCATTCCCTTTCCCCAACCTTTTTCTGTTTATTGTAACCTATCGACTCCATTCTTTCCTCTTATTTCTTAGTTGGTTTGATTGTTTAATTGTATTTTATGTTCCCTACCCTTTTTTAATTTTTATATTTACTTATTTTAAACTTTTATTGTAAACCGCTTAGATTTACCCTTAGTTTTATATTTGCGGTATGTTAAATAAATTGAACTTGAACTTCGATAAGAATTTAAGAACACATTGGCAGAAAGAAAGCACAACAGAGCAACAGATCTAAGGCAGGTAAATGGGATTGTGACAGAGTTTTGTGTGTTTATCCAATGAATACTGATTTTTCTAGGCCAAAATCTAAAAACAAAAATCTAATTATATTGGCTTTTGCATTTCTTTTCTATGTAGCCTCTGTGTTCAAAAGTTATGATTGTTGAGAGGTATGGTCTTTGTGGTCAATCAATTTAAAAAGAGTTAAAGACTGCTATTCTGGGCCAATTAATTTTCCTGATAATACAGTTTGCCCCTCCTTTCCTTATAATTTGACTATATAAGATAAATCAGAAACCATTCCAATCCCATGCAATCATTTTATCTTAATCTGTGACAAACACCCCTATTTACTATGAACATCTTCCTATTTAGAAGCCTAAAAGCGCCATCTGCTGGTAGATGTTTTAAGCTTTCTGGGTGTTGAATAGATCTGACACAATGCAGACAATTATCCAAGAACTTTTGCCTGGAAGGACACATTGATAAAAGTTAGTCCCAAACAATGATCTAATACGATGCATTCAGGAAATATGAAATAACCAGAAGAATTGATCCTAATTGATCAAGGATACTATGTGGCTCAATTTTTTAAAAAAAGTCCAAAAAAAGGCTTAAGTAGGCACTTGGATGTTCTAGTCACCAAGATGTCCAAGTTCAGATAATCAAAACCCTTTTCCAGGATGTCTAGAGAGATGTTTCCAGAGTTCCAGGGGGCATGCTTAGAGGTGTGTTTTGGGTGGGTTTTGGGCGTGCTTAACTTGGATGTCTTGTGGTGATAATCGAAACTTTCTTAAGACATCCTAGATGGAACTTAGATGTTCGAAGCTAGACCTGTTTTAGAAGCATCTAAATGGCACAAAGGTACCCAAATTAACCAGATGACCACTAGATACATTAAGCTATGACACCCCAACACTCCCCCCACTGCTCACTAATCCCCTCCCACACCCCAAAAAATCTGAATGAGAAAGTACATACCTCTCTAGAACAGCAGCACTTGGTATGAGAAGCCCAGTACAGCATCACAAAGGTGTCTTAAGTAACTTGGTGGCTGGGCTAGTGAACCATAGAGAGCAGGACCCAGACCCATAAGCCACTCTAACCATTTACGGTGGAAGGTGTGAGCCCACTAAAACCCACCAAAACCCTACTTTGATGTCATATAGGTGCCACCTATAGCTATGAGGGCTACTGGGGAGGAAGACAGATGAGTATAGTATGTTTTAGGGGAGTTTTGGAAGTAGTCTTCGCAGGAGGTGAGAACAGGTTGCCGCTAAACTTATCACGGCAGGGAGATCCCTTGCCGTGATAAGCTCAGCGGCAACTCGATTCTCTAACTGGCACCTCTGACAAGGACGTCGGTTAGAGAATCGGGTTTTAAGGTGGGCTTAGGCGCAATTCTCTATAGGACACCCTGTGCAATTCTCAAAAGCCACTTAGGTGGCTTCTGAGACTGGGCGTCCTATTCAGAATCTGGGCCAAAATGACCAGAAAGATGACTAAAATGTCAGTTTAAAAAAATGCCCATTTGGACATTTTGGTTAGTAAGACATCCAAGTGCTGGTTTATGCCGTCTTTTGGATGGCTATGTTTTTTGAAAATGAGCCCCTTAGTAAATCAGGACCTAAAACAGTCTAATCACAGCTTCAAGTTACAGCTGTTTTGTAGCCAAAATATTATTATACAGAGTTAGTTCCCGGAATGCTTACATCTCATTGTCTTTGCAATGATTTCTATAAGGAACTTTGGAACATTAAACACACTGAATATGTCTCATCCATAGCATCTATCCAACAGGCTTTTATTTAAGATATAGTTCTTTCCCCGTCTTTTTTTGTTTGTTTAAATCTCATCTGCATATTTATTGAAAACATTCTTCCCTGGGGCTCTGTATCACATATCCAATGTCTTTCATCCCTCTAGTTCATTGGCAGGGAGCACAGACCCCATCACATTATAGCAGTGTTTTTCAACCACCGGTCCGCAAAAATTTTCTGCCAGTCCACAGGGCCAGCACATCAATCAGGCCCAAGAGAGTGTTCTTCAGCCGCCAGGCCACAGTACGATCATAAAGGGGAAGAGTGTGGCGCAGTGGTTAAAGCTACAACCTCAGCAGGGGGGCGGTGATTAAAGCTACAGCCTCAGCAGGGGGGGGCTGTGTGCAGGGCGGGGCAGGGCAGGGCTGTGTGCATGGCGGTGTTCCCACTGCAGGAAGGGGAACGTCTATGCAGGAGAAATTTTGTGTAGCCATGGGGTAGAATCATGTAGCAAAGACAGAAAATGATTAAATGAAAATTGTTGAACGTTTTCTTTTTTTTTTTTTTCTTTACTCCTTTCTCATTGTCTTTTGTTGCCAACGGTGTAGGGTGGTTTTTGATGAGGAGGAAGGAGCGCAGACCTACAACCCTGGACTCTCGCTTGCTCGAGCTGGGTTCCCTGGAGAACTAGATATGGATTTTGATGAGCTACCATGGTAAGAGGCAGATTGACCTCTCTGGCAGCAGGAGCCATGGCTGCAGGGGGGCAGGGAGGGAGAAAGGGAGGAAAGGTGGGGTGGAGAGGAACAGATGCTGAAGGGAACTGAGGAAGGTGGGGGGGAGGAACAGATGCTGAAGGGAACTGAGGAAGGTGGGGGGAGGGAGGAACAGATGCTGAAGGGAAATGGGGAAGCGAGAGTCAGGAGAAGACGCTGGAAGGGAAGAAGACAGAGATGCCAGACTATGGGGGAGCGGAGGGAAGAAGATGGGTGCCAGACCAATTGGGGGGGTGGAGGGAGAAATGGAAGGAAGAGGCACAGTAACAGAGCAAATGGAAGATGCAGAGAGAAGGCAGACAGTGGATGGAAGGAATTGAATGAAGAGATTAAAAAAGCAGAAACCAGACTACAAAAGGTAGAAAATAAAATAAAATTTATTTTCTTTTTTTGCTTTCGTATAAAGTAGTATATTAGTTGTGTTTGTGTTGATAAAAATTTATAAACAAAGTCTTGCCAGCTGAACATCTCTTTCTCTAGTTCAGCAGCCAGAACTTTGATTTATAAGGAAGGAATAAGCTAAATATTGCAGTACTCAGGCTTGTATGGATGCGGGAACAGAGCGAGGACAGTGGTTGTGGGGAAGGGGCAGGGACAGTGGTCACGGGAATGGGGACAGTGGTCACAAGGACAGGGCGGTGACATAAGAACATAAGAATTGCCTCCGCCGGGTCAGACCAGAGGTCCATCACGCCCAGCAGCCCGCACCCACGGCGGCCCATCAGGTCCATGACCTGTTAAGTGTCCCTGTCTTTCCTGTACCTATATCTATGTCTATCTGTACCCCTCAATCCCCTTGTCCTGTAGGTATTTATCCAAACCTTCTTTGAACCCCTGTAGCGTGCCCTGCCCTACCACAGTGGTTGCGGGAACAGGGCAGTGACGGGGACAAATTTTTTCCCCTTATCATTCTCTAAAGTCATTCCACTGATAATAATGGCATAACAATTGTCCTATTTCAAATAATCATGGCAAAACAGAAAATTGAAAAAGTGCAATGTTAATGGGATGCATGTTTATTTCACATACCCAGAGGATCAACAAGCTTCTGACTCACACATTATTTCTGACTCACATTATTTCTGACTCACACATCAACTGATTTTTAGTACACCTTATCTTTTAAGTCCTATATGCTGAGAATGTTTTCTTCCCATCACTTCCATTCATTACTAATAAAGAATAGAAATAAAACAAAGAAGATAAAATAATACCTTGCTTCTTAGACTAACTTAATACATTTTTGACTTTGAAGGCAATGTCTTCTTTTTCAGTCAGAAATGAGCAAAAGGGAGGAATAGGCTGAAGCTCTGCTTCCAATCTTTTGTTTTAGCAAATGTCTTTACTGCAGCAACATCTTCAAACAGAAGAACAGGGGACATTCGGGAGATGCCTGTTGAGGAAAGGGAAGGAAAAGGCCTGTACAGGTGCGTAGAGGTGAAGAGGTAAGACCTCCATGAAAGTGGAGGTGAAGATAGAGACCCCTGAGATCCCCAGATTAACAGGAATATGATAATACCATTACACGCCTGAACAAGCTGTTACATCTCTCTGCTAACATAAGCAAGGCGAAACTCATCTTTCACAACAGGCATGCTGACTATCGGAAACAAGAAGTTTTGTTTGTGAGAAAGGAAAATTACTGACATCAGAAGGAAACACATCTCTGTAACCTAGAAGGAAACACATCTCTATAACCTAGGTTAAGTTGATTTACCAGAAATAAGATCAACCACAAGGATATGAAATTGACAAACTATGCAGAGAAATAAAGAGAAATAATATAAGCCCTTACTCGGAAATTGATGATTCTTGATATTAAAAGGACATGTCGGGAAATTAGGCAAGCCTTTTGGTAAACAGGACATCACACTCAATATGACTCAGAAAAGTATAAATGTTAACCAATCAATGAACTGATAAGAGAAATGACAATTATGAATAGCCAATAGAAATTAAGAACGTAATATGTACTAAAGTGGTCTCAAGTTGTTAAGGATGTATAAAAGCCAGTTTGCTAGGGGCCTAGTCAGAACAGACACTTGGTATGTTCAAGCAGGCTTGAAGTATATGCTCTGTTAACTCAATGGGCTGAAAGACTTGTTTCTGTAAGCTGTTATTGATTATTGATAAAATATATATTACTTATACCAGCACATTGATTTGTCGTGAGGTCATTGGTGAAGGCCTAATAACAGGTGGTCTTCACTGTCCAAATGAAAAACGAGTAGTACACTTGGAATGGGCAGGATACTTGGAATGGGCAGACTTGGTGGGCTATAGCCCTTTTCTGCTGCTTTTTTCTATGTTTCTATGTTTCTACAAACAGTCCCTAAGATGACGGAGATCCACAATTGCATGGTAGAAAATTCAGTTGCGGCAGAATGGGATATTGAAGTGGCTGTTACAGCACCTCAAACCTGGAACTTGCTTCCAATTCATATAAGGGAAGAAAAATCACTTAGTAAGCTCAAAGGTATCCTTAAAAGCTGGCTTTTTAAGGACGCTTTCAACTGAGATGCTCAAATTCTATATAACTCAAACATCCTATACCATACTAAAATTTTCTTAAATGAAAATTAAATGGGTAACTCTTTCACATCCTATTGTCTTAACACCTATGTTCATTTTATTTGTTTATGAATTGTATTTAAACCTATACTCCTCTTGTGTCCTGTAGTGTCTTACCTTTATTAATTGTGTGGTTTTTTTATTCTTAGTTATTTTTTACTTTTACCCTGATTTTATTTGTAAATCATATTGGATTGTGATATTGCGATCAAATCAAACTTCTAAATAAACTTGAAACTTGAGGTAAGCTTCAAGTCTGGCTGTAAGATTTAAAGCCCACTGCTTGCCCTTGGAGTAAGCACTGAGGCATTCTCCTTGGGGAAAAACAGGCACTGATGCTGTGCCTGCACCACTCTCACCATGATTGCATTTTCACTTTCTAATAAAAATCGGAATTGTAACAGAAGAAATGAGCAAAAGATGATAAAAATGGGAATATATAAATGAAATATAAAGCATTTCAATGACAGTCTCAGAGAAAAGAGGTGGGGTGGGGTAGAGGGATAAGAAACAATGAGAGATGGATGGGTGATCAGAAGGTGACAAAGCAAACATTTTATAGTTTATAATGTGATAGGAAACCCAAATCGTTGTTAAGTTCTATCTGGTAGGTGTCAAAATATTTCATTTTTAGCAGCTGTATTTGGTACAAGCTGTATCCTTTGAAAGACCCAAATATCATGAATTAGCGTAATCTGTTTGAGAGAATGAATAATTTTTTTTGCATATCATACAATGAGAAATAAGAACATATCAATGGCACTAAGCAGTGCCACTAACATCTTGGCGTTTATCAAGATAAGTGCTTCTTTGAACTTTAAGTGCTATCTTATACTTAAATTGAAATAAGCATTGAAAGCTATAAATACATTTAAAAATATCTAAAAATATTACTATTTATAAACGGAAAAAGGTTTTAAAAAAGTATTTAAAAATTTAAGAAAATCATTTGGTGTGTGGACCGATGATTGAGCCAATGACCTGCATAAAACACCAGCAGTCGCATTACCTGAACCAGGGTGTCTGAGGTCCAACTCCTTATGCATATCAAGTAATCATGTGCAGTTCATATATGTGTTTTTGGCTTTGTTGGCAGACTTAAAGATCTCAATCTGTATCCTTTGGAGGAAAGGCAGGAGAGGGGAGAAATGATAGAGAAGTTCTACTACCTACGTGATCTAAATACGCACGAGTCGAGTCTCTTTCAGTTGAAAGAATGCTCTGGAATGAGAGGGCATAGGATGAAGTTAAGAGGTGATTGGCTCCAGAGTAATCTAAGGAAATACTATTTTACAGAAAGGGTGGTAGATGCATGGAACAGTCTCCCAGAAGAGGTGGTGGAGACAGAGACTGTGTCGGAATTCAAGAAAGCCTGGGATAGGCACGTGGGATCTTTTAAGAGATGATGGTTACTGCGGATGGCAAGACTGAATGGGCTATTTGGCCTTTATCTGCCATTATGTTTCTAAGTTTCTATCAGATACATACAAAATAATCCAATGATACTGAAAAATGTCCTAAATTCAAATATACTACTTTTCAGCTGAATGCCAAAGAGAGATCCAACTGCATTAGTATGGCCGAGTAACCCTATTTATTTACTTATTTTAAAAACTTATATTCCACTTAAAAGCTTAAGCGAATCACAACAGCAATATACACAATCAAAACATGACAATAAAACATTGCAGATCTCCTAATATCATATCAATCAGCTGCCAGCTATAAAAATATTTAATTAAGATGACAAAAAGGCTTTAACAAATAAGTAAGTCTTTAACATTTTCTTAAATGTTACCAAATTGTTACACAGTCTAAGGGCTCCTGGTAATGAACCAGCATCAGATATTGCAGTGTATTGTCACATATTCTACTTTCCTCCATGTTGCAATAGACAGTCTCATAGCAGATTCAGATCACAGACATCTGCTCGGTACATATTTAAGAACATAAGAACATAAGAACTGCCTTCTCCGGATCAGACCTTCGGTCCATCAAGTCCGGCGATCCGCACACGCGGAGGCCCTGCCAGGTGTACACCTGGCGTAATTTATAGTCCATCAAATCCTTATATGCCTCTCTTAAGGAGATATGCATCTAGTTTGCTCTTGAAGCCTAGGATGGTCGATTCTGTCATAATCTCCTCTGGGAGAGCATTCCAGGTGTCAACCACTCTCTGAGTAAAGCAGAACTTCCTGACATTAGTCCTGAACCTGTCCCCCCTCAGCTTCATTACATGTCCTCTAGTCCGTGTCAAATTGGACAATGTAAATAATCTTCTCTGCTCTATTTTGTCGATTCCTTTCAGTATTTTGAAGGTCTCGATCATATCCCCACGCAGTCTCCTTTTCTCAAGGGAGAACAATCCTAGTGTTATAAGTCTGTCCTCGTATTCCAGTTTCTCCATACCCTTCACCAGTTTTGTTGCTCGTCTCTGCACCCTCTCCAGCAGCTTTATATCCTTCTTTAGGTAGGGGGACCAATGTTGGACACAGTATTCCAAGTGTGGTCTGACCATTGCCCTATAAAGCGGCATTATAACTTTCTCTGATCTACTCGAGATTCCTTTCTTTATCATGCCCAACATTCTATTTGCCTTCTTTGCCGCTGCCGCGCATTGTGCCGACGGCTTCAGGGTCCTATCTATCAGTACACCCAGGTCCTTTTCTTGTTCACTCTTCCCCAGAGTTGCACCTGACATTGTATACTCGTATTCCTTATTTTTATTGCCTAAATGCATTACCTTGCATTTCTCCACATTGAACTTCATCTGCCATTTCTCCGCCCATGTTTCTAACCGACACAAGTCGCTCTGGAGTTTCTCTCGATCCTCCTGCGATCTGATTGCCCGGCATAGTTTTGTATCGTCTGCAAACTTGATGATCTCACTGGATGTTCCTTCCTCCAGGTCATTGATATAAATATTAAAAAGGATCGGCCCAAGTACCGAGCCCTGGGGTACACCACTAGTCACTTTCTCCCAGTCGGAGAACTTCCCATTTATGCCCACTCTCTGCTTTCGGTTTTCCAGCCATTTGCCTATCCATCTTTGTATATCCCCCTCTATGCCATGACTTTGTAGTTTCCTGAGAAGTCTTTCGTGTGGAACTTTGTCGAACGCTTTCTGGAAGTCCAAGTATATTATGTCCACCGGCTTCCCACTATCAATTTGCTCGTTCACGGTCTCGAAAAATTGGAGTAAATTAGTCAAACATGATTTCCCTTTCCTGAATCCATGTTGACTGGGTTTCATCAAGTCGTATGCGTCCAAGTGCCGGACTATGCTATCCTTGATCAGTGCTTCAAAGCATAAACCAAATACCAAGAAAAATTGCCATACACAACCTGATAAATAATTGACAGGATCTTATATTCAATTCTACACATTAAAGGCAACCAAAGCTTCAACACCGGTTTAACATGTTCGAAACGTGAAGCCCCTACAATCATCCTAGTAGCTGTATTTTGTATTACTTACAATGCTTGTATCCTAGTTTTTGTCAGTCCCAACCAATCAATAATCAATTACTCTAAGTTCTGATATAAAGATAGTAAGCATGTATCTGTGCTGTAGAATTTCCAAAAACCAGATTACCGGTAAATAGGATCTAGCAAATCAACATTATCCTAGTATTCTTGAAGATGAAAGACTATATTGGCTTCTGCAACTTTTATCAGGAAGGAAATACTCAGTATTGGACAATAATTGCCACAAAAAACTGTGGGCTTTGATAGATCTTAATCACCTGTATCCTCTCCTCCCTCCTTCACCCCTCTCCATACCCCCTCCTACCCACCTCTTCTCCCACCCCTCCTCCCCCTTCTCCTTCCTCGCTTTGAGCCTACCTATGCATGAGTGATACAGAAATAGAAGATTAGATTAGATAGTACAAATATCAGTCAGAAAGCAAACCTGGTCAAGCATCAAACTGAGAAAAGAAGGCAGCCAATACAGGCCCAGAAATCTGGGAGAAAAAAATAAAGTTTGTTTGAGTCAGATATAAATAAAGTGTTCTCCTTTACTGAGTGAAAAATACAACTTAACTGTGTCAGTAGTGTGAGTATTTCTGAATTTTGACACATATAATTTTTGGAGTATTGCTTCATGCTGTACCATTCATCATATCACATCTGGTCCACAACGACAGAACTTTTAAGAATTATCTATCAACCTAATCCATGTAAACTGGGAAGAGTTCTTTGTACTGCTAGACTGCTCTTTCTCTAAAATGCTCTGAGAGTAAATATAGCATTCCTAACTAATGTTCACGCTGTTTTATTTACTTAATTTATTTTTTTTGTTGGGTTTCATAGAAAACTGATCTTAGTTTCAATTGCACACTCTGTCTTATACTACAAAACAAAATATCTGGTTACACTTGTTTAAACTTGAAATGATTTGTGCATTTTTGAAATTAGCTTTGGCAGTATTGTTTTTCTGATTAGTCTTCTTTGAAATTCATATTGAACATCTACAAAGAATAGTAGAAAATTACCGCTTTGATGCGAAGTTTCTCATCCACCACTTCCAGAACACCATGATTTCTGGATACTCGTTTATCTGCAATCTGACAGAAAATAAAAGATACATCAAAACCATGTCACTCAGAAATGGCATCTGAAGCCTTTGTAATAAAGAACTCGCTTTTTTCAAATACTTAATGTAGGTAAAAAGCATCCTATCTATGTTAATTAGCTGTCTGATATTATCCCTAGCTCAGTGTGGTTTAAAAATTCATACATCATTCAACAATACATTTTAACTGCATTAACAGAAGCATGATTAGATCAGAGGACAGAAAGTATGCAGCTAGATTGTAATTTCAAATCTTCACATGCACTATTCCAGCAAACTTTTTCCTCCAGGAACAGCAAATGCAAGTGATCATGCATATAGTCACAGACCAGTTCCTGAAAATAAGCTACTCAAGATATGAGGCAAGACACTGATATACTATTTTACATGATTTACAAGCCTAGATAGATGCTTTTCCATGGGCTTCCAATCAATAACACACAACCCTTTTGTAAAACTTAATCCAAAGTGCAATTACAAACAGGCAATCAGGTTTCCTCTTTATGTTTGTAAGCAAGAAGCCAATAATTGGATCCAAGATGGCCGCGAGCTGATGAGAGTGAGAGAGACGCCGCCAGAGATTCCACGTAAAAACGTTTACTTACTGCTTTATCGATGCCGAAAAGGAGAGGGAAAGGTGCTTCTGGAGCCTCGAGGCGCCCGGAGACTCCTCTTCAGATGTCCATGGAGGATTTCTTGCGGCGTCTAAACCAAGAGGCAGCAGCTGCATCGGGGAGTCGCCCGCTGGAATCGCCGGGAAGGAGTGAGGTCGCGGCAAGCTTCCCTGGGCTAGAGTCTACTCTGAGCCCCGACGCCAGAACCCCGCCCCCTCAGCCGCAGCGTGCTAGCTCTCCACGGGAGAGTAGTCAGTCCGAGGAGGCAGACTTCGTTTCCCGGGAGGCTGAAATGGGCGTAGCACCGGAGGAAGAGGAGACTGCGGTGAGAACAACGAAGGGACATGAAATAGAGCAAGGTTCCCAGAGGGAGAAGACTGCCATTGCTGTGGAAGCTGGGACAATGCAAGCAAGTATATTCTCTGTTCCTAAACCCATGAATGTTACCCTAGACTCTATTTGGGACTTGGTAATTACTCTGGGACAAACATTGTCACCACAAATTAAAGCACTAGAAGACAAATACCTAGAACAAAGAAATGAAATAAATGGACTTAAACAGGAAAATATATTGATGAAAAATAATGTGGAAAAAATAGATAAAAAGATAAGTGAAGTAAATCAAGTCCAAACGACACTGATTAAAGACAATATCAACCTTAGGAGAAAGGTGGAAATGATGGAAAATAATATGCGGTTGAATAATCTTAGATTTTTGAACTTCCCAAAGATTCCTTCTTTATCAGCAAAAGAAGTTTTGAAAAAGTACTTTAGTGAGGTTCTTAATGTTCCTAATGATGCTTTTCCTCCTTTCTCTAAAATATATTATTTGCCAACATCCAAAAATTTGCAAGAACAACATCAATTAGAACAACAAGGTCAGGGCGAACAAATGGATATAACATCATTATTGGAATCTTCAATGAGGGAGGTAGCTATCCCAGCTACCCTATTGGCTACGGTGGTTTTATCACCAGATAAAAATTGGATATTACAGCTTTACTTTAAGAACAGACATAAAGAATTTCTTGGATATAAAGTTCAATTATTTCCGGATGTGACAAGGGAATCTCAGAAACGAAGGAAGGAATTTTTGCTTCTTAAGCCTGGGGTTGCTGCAATGGGGGCATCATTTCTTTTACGATATCCTTGTAAATGCATTGTAAAGTATAAATCTTGCAATTATATTTTCTTTGAACCTTCGCAGCTGACAGGATTTCTCTCCAGGAGGGGCCTTGAAGGGGATTAAGAAAATCTCAATGCATAAATTTACTCTTGGTCCATTCTCATCTGACCGCCTAATTTGTAATTTGAATTTTTCTTTTTCTTTTAAATAGTTTCTCACTCAGGAACATCTTGGATCTCAAATTTTGGGACTTTAATTTTGATTGAGTAAATAGTAATTTCGTTATA
This sequence comes from Geotrypetes seraphini, assembly GCF_902459505.1. Lineage (NCBI taxonomy): Eukaryota > Metazoa > Chordata > Amphibia > Gymnophiona > Dermophiidae > Geotrypetes > Geotrypetes seraphini. Next base: position 306,107,823 of record NC_047086.1, on the reverse strand, counting down.
TAAATGTTACTTCATTTGTTTTATGTTATGTTGACTTAATCATATTCTGTACAAGAAGTTTATTCTTGATAATATATTCAAAATATAAATAAAGAATTAAAAAAAAAAAAAGAAGCCAATAATTAGATTTCTAGATGACCTAGGGGTAAAAGGGGTACTTAGGGAAGACAAGACCATAACGGAGAAATTAAATGAATTCTTTGCTTCACCAAGGAAGATGTAGGTGTGATACTAGTGCCAGAATTGGTATTCAGTGCTCATGAGTTAGAGAACCTGAAACAAATCTCTGTAAACCTAGATGTAATGAGACATTTAACAAGTTGAAGAGTAATAAATTGCCTGGACCAGATGGCATACATCCTAGAGTACTGATAAAATTGAGAAATGAACTTACAGAGCTATTATTAGAAATGTGTAATTTATCTTTAAGATCTATCCAGCATGGTACCAGAAGATTGGAGGGTAGCCAAAGTAATGCCAATTTTCTAAAATAGATCATATGAAAATAAGCTCTCTTCTTATAGGTGAAAATATAAACCTTCAAAATTGCTTTTCTGGAAAATTTGCCTGTCCACGACAAGCATTCATACGGATTTTTCACAAGTTTCCAATTTTATTTTAATTTTAATATACCGACCATCATCATGTATCTGGCCGGTTTACAAAGCTAAAAACATTAAAATAAATTTAAGAATGGTGGTAAAAAGAAAAGGTTGAACATAGAATAGACGTATACATTGACGTATGCAAGTTTGAGGGAGAGGGGGAATTGGAAGGTTTATAATTACATTATTAAATTAAATTAAATGAGGGGAAGAGGGGGGGAGGAAAAGACACCAGGAGAGGGATCGCTTCTTAAAAGCGGTTCTTTTTGTATTCTGAAGTGCTGTTGGAAAGGGGAATTGATAAACGCTATGGTATGTGTCTTGGAAAGTTTTTAGTTTAGTTTTGAATTTATCAAGAGAATTTTCTTGGCGAAGGTGAGATGGCATGGCATTCCAAAAGGTTGGGGCTGTAACAGAGAAATTAGGGCCTGTTTTACAAAGCCGCGCTAGCGGCTGCAACGCGGTAACAGCCCCAAAGTCCGAAGAGATTTAAAGGGCTTTAGGGGGACAGTCAATAAGTTCTGGTCAGCTGATCTGAGGATCCATGGAGAAGAGTAAGGAATGATAAGTTTATCAAGGAAAGCTGGTGAACGCGTATGTTTGATTTTAAAAGCCAGCAGTAGGATTTTATATGTGGTGCGATATGAAATGGGTAACCAGTATTCATCTCGCAGAAGAGGAGTGATATGCTCATATTTTCCTGCCTTATATAGCTGTGTTTTGATAGCTGTGTTTTGAATAAGCTGCAGACAACGTGATTCCTTTTGGGTGATCCCATTATAAAGGGAGTTGCAATAGTCTAGATGAGAAATGACCAATGAGTAAATCAGAGTTGCAATAGACTGGGCCAGAATGAGAAGAGGGCCTAGAAAAATGTTGAAAAATAAAGGGGAGAGAATTGAGCCTTGAGGAACACCATAGGTTTGAGTAATTGGTGATGAAGTCATTTCTTTCGCACAGACTTTGAAATTGCAATCTTCAAAATAAGAAGTGAACCACAGGAGAGCAGAGCCTGTGATACCACAGTTTTTGAGAAGATTGAGGAGGAGGTGATGATCAACAGTGTTGAAAGCCGCTGACAAATCTAGAGAGATAAGAAGAACGGATTTGCGATGGTCGTGGAAGTAGTAGATAGCGGAAGTGAGACCAAGTAGAGATAATTCTGTGGAGTAGTATGAACGAAAGCCAGTTTGGTATGGATGAAGAGCATTGGTTTTATCAAGGAATTCAGTAAATTGGTTGAGTACTATTTTTTCTGTAAGTTTAGCGATGAACGGAAGATTGGCAATCGGATGATAATTTGTGGGCTGGGATTTGTCTGAATTTTGGTTTTTTAATTTAGGGAAGACTAAAGCAGATTTCCAAGTTTTTGGGATCCATGTAAACTGGTTCTTGGTTATCATTTCCAGAATGAATGGACCAAAGTTTGGAAATAAATTTTTTAGGATTGATGGGGGAATGGTCTCTGTTGGATTATTGGAGATGTTTATTGATTGGATGACTTTAAGTAGAACTGGTAGGGAAGGTTTGAGGTTAGAGAGAGTGCTGAAGGACAGATGCTTTTGATAGCCAAACAGAGTTTATGACTACAATTAGTCTTACCGTATAGACCTGAATATAAATCAAGATTTTGGGGCCAAAAATGAGGATCTCGGTTTATATTCGATCCGACTGACCAGCAGACACAACTCTCCTCTTCCTGCTCCCTGCTGGACTTAGAGTCACTATCCTGCATACAAGGGTGTGTCCCCCACCCCGAGCCACTATCCACAACGCATGCACCCTTCCTGGAGCCACTATCCACAATACATGCTCACAATCCCTGAGTCACTGACTCCATATACCCATTTGTGCTGCTGCCACCACAGATCCACTGACCTCCATCCACCCGTGGGTTGTGCCACCACCTATCCGCTGTATGTTGAACTGGGCAGGGCCTTGAGCATCTGAAATTCGCTGAGAAGGTGGGAACCAGCAGGCCTTGAGCATGCGCAGATGCTCAAGGACCTTCCTAGTTCAACATACAGCAGATTGGCAGAGGCACAACCCACAGATGTATGGAGGTCAGCAGCTCTGAGTGGTGCATGGAGGTCAGCAGATCTGTGGTGGTGGCACTACCAACGGGTATATGGAGGTCAGTGTCTCAGGGGAGGGGGCATGTATTGTGGATAGCTGCTCTGGGGAGGGGGGGTGTTGTCGATAGTGGCTGGGGGGAGGGGCGCACGTCCTTGTACGCAGGATAGTGATATCCAATCAGTATACAGAGTTGACAACAGATGTCTTCAGTACTGAACGGTAAAGCTCTCATTACTTGATAGGGAGTCATTTTTGGGGGGGATAAAGTGGAGGCCAGGGATAGACTATACATGATGAATTGAGCCTGCCAGCATCCTATCTCCACCAGTGGTCTGTTGGGGTCATAAGTACCGATAAAACTTGAGGAAGGGGATATAAGAGGTAGAAAACAGGGGGTTTATGGTGGGATTGTTTATCTAAACAAATATTGTTTAAACTGCTGTTAATGTGTGGTTTTACACTAAAAAATATTTAATTTATCTGATCAGAGGCTAAGGAGTCCTTCCCTAATGATTTCAATCTTCAGGCTGTCAATCGGATGGACCCCGACTGAAATCTCCACCCCCTCAGAACCTGCGACCAGGGCAGGAAAATGCAGCCTGTGCCCTGATAGCTTGAGGGCTCTTACTCAGGGCATATACAGCCTGCGCTTAAGCCTCTGACAAGGTCAGAAGACAAGCTTGCTCCCAGGGGAATGGACCCCAAGCTCTGATGGTGACACACAGGAGGCTGGCTCCACAGGTTCACCCGAAGCTTTACCTGTGAAGCTGCAGTCCAGCTCCGCAGGAATTGCTTCCTTTCCCAGGCAGATAACTGCTAAATAAGGGGTCTCAAGGCACCAAAGCTGCAGAAAAGAACAAACATATTGAAAAAAAGCATAAAATAAGCAGAGCAAATCAGAAACACTTCTGCACGGTTCGCTTGCAGAAAGAAAAATCTGTAGGGGGCTCTGTGTTCCTCTGCTATATAGGAGGAGCAGAAAATAAAGTGTGTGGTTTTCTGCAAGACCCGGTTCACGGGTATAGATTGAACACCTACTGTACAGATTCTGGAGTGGATATAAAAGAAGACTGGATAGTTTTGCTGTTTTCTTCTTTGCAGGTTGAAATGTTTGTGATAGATGGTTTGAATGCTTTTCTTTTATTGGAGAAGACCTGCTCAATAAGCAGATTACTGGGGCATTGATTCCTTATAACGGACTCCAGTGCTATTCATTTTTGGGCCCCTTTTATTAAGCTGCGCTAGAGGTTTTTAGTGTAACTCAGCGCAGTAAATGCTCTGATCTCATAGAATTCCTATGAGCATCGGAGTACTTACCTCACCAGCCTGTGCTAAAAATCTCTAGCACAGCTTGACAAAAGGGGTTTCTTTTCTAACAATGTTGGCTTTGGAAAATAGTAAAACACACAGTGCGATAATTTTCAGAATCATAAATTGCTACTGTGGGGAAACCATATGTAGCTCCATATCCACTCTGAATAGTGATTTAAACAAAAAATGGCATATTTACTAAAGTTTAAGGTTATAAATACAGGTTCCACATGCAATTGACTTGTACCTTATCAAGAGGGAAAGACCTCAGCAGCCTGCTCCATGCACCGAATAGTCAATTCAAGCAATGGTTTCTTCAGCAGGACAGAATTTCCATCATAGGTCATAAAACCCTCACAACCACCCGAAAAAACTTTTTATAATAGTGTCTGTAACACCCAACTCTTTCAATCGGTGAATGGTTGAAACAAAAAATATAATGCACTTATCTGTTCACAAATAAGAGCCCGACGGGACCCATTTCGCCCTCCTATTGGCTTCTTCGGGGGACTTTCTGACAGCTGAACAGAAACAAGAAAAAACAAGTGCTTCAATCTCATATAGAATATTGGCACAAGTGTACAATTGTCTTTAACACTTTAACGAAATAGTACTCACTGCATTCAGTTTAGACTCACACTCGTCAAAAAAATGGCGCCGGTGGCGAACAAACGCCACGCATGCGTATTTAAAGACACCCACCATGACGTCACTATTCACTTCAGAAAAAAGAGTGCCAGCCAATGTTCCCATTCAAACCAGTAGGTTTTAAAGCACTCAGCTGGAATGTCCATCTGGCTTCTCTTTGCAAAAGTCTTGTGTGGCGAAACGGGTCCCGTCGGGCTCTTATTTGCGAACAGATAAGTGCATTATATTTTTTGTTTCAACCATTCACCGATTGAAAGAGTTGGGTGTTACAGACACTATTATAAAAAGTTTTTTCGGGTGGTTGTGAGGGTTTTATGACCTATGATGGAAATTCTGTCCTGCTGAAGAAACCATTGCTTGAATTGACTATTCGGTGCATGGAGCAGGCTGCTGAGGTCTTTCCCTCTTGATAAGGTACAAGTCAATTGCATGTGGAACCTGTATTTATAACCTTGATTCTGAAGAGGTTCTTATCCATTTTTTTGGAGTAGATATTTACTAAAGTGCAATAAGTTTGTGCACTTACCATGCATTAAGAACAAAAATTAGTGTGTGATAAGTGCAAAGCTTGGGCAGTAAATGCAGGGGGCATGCCCAGTATCCGCTCTGCATTTACCATAAAAGGCAGACATATACTACACTGTCACCACATTCCATGCTGTAGCAAACAGCGTGAGACCACCCACACTTTCTACCATAGCAAGTAATGCAGTGTAGTGCAATTAGTTATAAAGTACTACATCTCTCCTGCCTTCCCCCCCTTTCCAAACCCTTCATCACAACCTTTCCTATTTCTCCAGTCCAATACCCCCCATGTCACAAACCACTACCATCAACCACGATCTAGTTCCTTCCAGAAACACCCACTCACGCCTGATCCGATTCCACAGAAGCCTATCAGATCTATCAGATTAGATCCGATCCCCCAAAGCCTCTCCCCACCCAAACTCAAACCATAGTGTAGCCCTACCCCACCCCCAACCCTCTCTCAAAGATCCCAGGAAATTACCCAAAGGTAATCCCTGGTGGTCTAGAGCAGGAGTTCTCAGCTCAGTCCTCAAGACACACTCAACCAGTCAGGTTTTCAGGATACCCACAATGAATATACTTGGGAGAAATTTAAATGCACTGTCTCCATTGCATGTAAGTCTCTCTCATGCATATTTAATGTGGGAATCCTGAAAATCTGAGTGTCTGAATGTGTTTCAACAACAACAGGTCCAGAGGGACAGAATGGAAGCAGTTCCTCTCTGCTCCATCTGATTCTGGGTTACTGGTGCCATTTTGACACCTGGAGCCAAACAGGGTGAAGTCCTGAAAGTCCTTAGGAGTAGGGAGAGAGGTGCTTTTGAATAAGGAACATCCACCCACCATGGCTTCATCATTTCTATAAAGTTGGGGTAGCCACACATCTGTCACCATTGACAATTCCTTCAGTCTGCCTCTGACCATGGCCATTCACCACTCCTACTCACATTAAGAGAAAGCTTAGGTTTTTACTGTGATGACTATTTTAACGCATACTAGCTGTTAGCACAGGTCCACATCAACATGTACTATGCAACAAAACCCCAACTAATTACTTAATGCAGTTTAGTAAACATGCCACTAAATGTACACAATGGTGTACAGTATTTTCCTTCTTCCATTCACAGACTCGGGGATGTCTGTAAGGAGAACTCAGTGGAGAGACATAGGTAGATGTGTTCTAGTAGACTGGCAGCAGCTGTGTAGTTAGAGGAGCAGGGATATGAGAAGCATTTGGTTGAGTGATGTGTTTGTATTTATCAATGGGACGAGTGTAAGAGTGTGTCTGAGGATACGTGTTGTTGGAGAGTATGTAAGGAAAATGGGGAAGTAGGACATATAATAGATTGTATGCCCTTCCCTATGCAAGAATATGTGCATGAGGAAGGATTCTCTTAATCCCTCCCAAATTCTCACCATCCTTTCTTATCCTTCCCTCCCTCTAGTACTCGCCCTCTTCTCCCAAAAGTTTCCACTCTTCTTCTATGGCACATATCAGTTCCTCCAGATTGTCTGATGATGGGCACCAGGTTCCCCATGTCCTGGCCAGCTCCTATACTTTTTTGTAGCAGAATCTGATCTACATGCTACCTTACAGCTCACAGTCCCTTGCAATATTTCTCTTCTACTCTGTACATATCTGTTTAGATATGTGCAAACAAATGCATACTGATGAGCAGACCAAGACAGACAGACTGACATGACACAATAAGTTTTGTATGCAACATGCCTAAAAAGATGACAAACAGTTTTTCCATACCACATAACCTTAATATGTCTTCTTTCCAACATAGCAAAAGATAAACTCAGTCATGCCTTTGTTTTCCAGGAAGCATCTCAGCCTTTTGAATAAGGTCCAAGGGAGAGTTTGGGTGAGGAACCAGGGACAGTCCCTTCTTGGCTTTTTGGCTGAGGCTAAGAATGCATACAATGCAGAGGTATGCTGTTATACCAAGGAAAGTTGCATGTATCTTCCCTAAAATTAAAGATTATAAAGCAGACCCATCACTCCCATCAATTATTGACCAAAATCCCAACTATCATTCATATCTCGTAAATTAACAGAATCCATAATTCTGCAACAAATTAATAACTTCATTGATAAAACCAATGTTCTACACCCTAACCAAACAGGATTTAAAAGTTCACATTGTACTGAAACCGCTCTCCTTGGAATGATGTCAATATTCAACAGATCAAAACAAACTCACTCTTCTTTCATTAGATTTGTCAGCAGCAATTGACTTGATCGATTACACTCTTATGTTAAACCGCCTCCAAGAGTTAGGTATCACCGGTACCGCCTTACAATAGTTTCAGGATTATTTCAATAACAGATGTTCAATGGAACACCACTACTTCGGATCACTACAAACTCACTTGTGGTGTTCCACAAGGATCAATTCTAGCTCCAACACTTTTCAATATATTCATGGCCCCATTCCTGACCTTAGTACAATGCCTCAGTCTGACCGCTTTTGTGTATGCTGACAACATTCAGCTCATATGAATCTTCAATGATTCCTTACCACCTATCATCAAGAATCTAAATTCTAAACTAGAACTAATCACCTCCTGGTTTACATCTATGAAAGTGAAATTAAATCCAGAGAAATCTAAGGCATTATTATTTACTAGACATATACTCAATATCATCACTAATCATCATAACAGGGGTCCCCATCCTTATATACCAACATTAAAAAACCACTTCCTCTGTTTCAAAACTCACATCTCTCATCATCAGATGCAGCTTCTATAAATTCAAACTGATCTCCTCTGTGCGTCACCTCTTTACTACACAGGCCATCAAGGTATTCATGCACTCTATAGTAATTGACCAATTTGCAATAACCTACTGCATGACATATCTCTGAAAGAACATCGCCAGCTACAATTAGTACAAAATACAGCTATCAAATTATTAACAGGTGCAAACAGATACGATCACATGACCCCCATTCTTAAAGCAGAACATTGGCTTCCCTTCTCTCACGGATTTCCTTCAAGATACTCTCACTAGTTCACAAGATTCTTCACTCAGGTACTCCTCTTTATTTCTCTCGATATTTAATTCCCTATATTCCCATCAGAACATTAAGATCTACCCAATCTAACCAACTACATGTACTTTCCTTCCATCAAATAATAATAATAATAATAACTTTATTCTTGTATACCGCATTACCATGGAAGTTCTATGCGGTTAACAGAAGAAGAGACTGTACAATTACAACGAAGTTACAATTTCGTTAATGTTACATTAACATTTTAGACAATGCATTTTTCAATCAAGTTAAATTTCCATTTTAGACGATACATTTACGGAGAAGTTATGCTATGACTTCACCAAAATGAAAACCTTTGGTGTTGTAGGCCCTACTTTATAGAATTCTTTAATTTTAGAAAATAAATTCCTTTCTTCCTACCCTAAATTCCGCAGTCTCCCAAAGCCATCCTATTTCGTGATACTTTCCCACATTAATTCCTTACCCCCTCCTTCGCAGATCACCTTATCATTTAAACAGAAGATTTGCATGGCTGCATACTGGCACTGATGACAATTTACTCTCCAAACTATACTTTCCTATAATATGATGTCATTCTACCTCCTTTCTACTGTCACTCCTATTCTTCAACATTTTCTCTTCCTTTTATAAACTGTAACATCCTACTTCGGGAAATATAACACTATTTATCTGCCGTCATGTTTCTATGTAAACCACTTTGATGGCTTCTACCCTAAGCGATATATCAAATCTTTAATAAAACTTGAAAACTTCTGCGTTCGGTGTTCTGTGTTCATAGATTTCTAATACTGCATTACTACTCTGCTAATAAAAAATATCTCTATGTTATCCTGCCATCTTGTGGTAGCATTTAAAAACTACCTTAGCATATTTATGCATGAGACTAGTACTGTATCCTAGGTGGTACACAGTGTATAAGGAGAAATTATGCTTTACCTGATAATTTCCTTTTCTTTAGCCAACAAAACTGTTCTGCACAACAAATAGGTTGCCCCTTTCTACCAGCAGGTGGAAGTAAAGAAAGACTGAGTTCTACCAGTGACATTACTGAATAAGCTGTGGTGCCCCCCTGGAAGAATCCAGTATGCATCTGCCAAAGCAAAAGTACCTTCATTAAAATGCTTAAAGGGAGGACATTGCTTTATCCAATGTTCAGTTATGTTCTTTAGGATTGAGAGATGTTGAAGATGTCCAGAGTAATATGTTATTGTAGTATTTTTAGGATAAGTTATTGTTTGTCCTTGTGAACTGTTGATTCTTTTAATATTATATATGTGTCCACTGCCTAGATTTTAAGTAGTTTAAAAATTTTTAAATAAAAATATGCACCTATGCTCCATCAACTACTGCAACTACAATGAACAGCAAATTAGCAAAACACTACCTAGTGGCACTCACTACCTTGCGCATACCAGGGAAAGCCAATCAGGTAACGAAGCAGGTAAGAATAATTTTTTCTTGTTTTTTTGAGCAACTAACACAGAGCACATCAAGAACCCTGGGCCAAGGTCTTCCAAGGGCTGGATTGCAGAATGGTTTCACTAACTAAAGAAAAGGAAAGGAGAGCCGGCGTGGTTAAAAGGTGAAGTGAAAGAGGCTATTAGAGCCATAAAACATCCTTTAAAGCAGTGTTTTTCAACCGCTGTTCCGCGGCACACTAGTGTGCCGCGAGATGTTGCCTGGTGTGCCGTACGGTCAGGGCCGCCATCAGGGCAGTACCACCAGTCTAGGGAGAGGGGCGGTCCGCCCCACGTGGACAGGAGAGAGCTGGACGGGGGACCCGCGGAGTTCAATACATCTCGAGCCGCGAGGCTCGTCTTCTGTACCTGCCTGCCCTGCAGCTAACATATAGCCGATCGCAAGCGTTCCCCGATGTCAGCGCTGACGTCGGAGGGAGGGCTTAAGCAAAGCCTGCCCTCCGACGTCAGCGCTGACGTCAGAGAATACTTCCGTTCGGCTATTTGTGCGCGGCAGGGCAGGCAGGAAGCAGAAGACAAGCCTCGCGGCTTGAGCTTCGTTTTGCTGAGAAAGTTGCAAAGATGGGCTGGGAGGCAAACACGGAACACAAAAGGGGGGAGGGAGTGCGTTTTGGACACAAGGCATGAACTTGGGAGAGAGGAAGGGAGGGAAAGAGATGCTGAGATGGGGGAGGGAATGCGTTTTTGGACACAGAAGAAATGGACTTGGGAGAGAGGAAGGGAGGGAAAGAGATGCTGAGGTGGGGGAGGGAATGCGTTTTTGGACACAGAAGAAATGGACTTGGGAGAGAGGAAGGGAGGGGAAAGAGATGCTGAGGTGGGGGAGGGAATGCGTTTTTGGACACAGAAGAAATGGACTTGGGAGAGAGGAAGGGAGGGAAAGAGATGCTGAGGTGGGGGAGGGAATGCGTTTTTGGACACAGAAGAAATGGACTTGGGAGAGAGGAAGGGAGGGAAAGAGATGCTGAGGTGGGGGAGGGAATGCGTTTTTGGACACAGAAGAAATGGACTTGGGAGAGAGGAAGGGAGGGAAAGAGATGCTGAGGTGGGGGAGGGAATGCGTTTTTGGACACAGAAGAAATGGACTTGGGAGAGAGGAAGGGAGGGAAAGAGATGCTGAGGTGGGGGAGGGAATGAGTGTTTGGACACAGAAGGCATGGACTTTGGAGAGAGGAAGGGAGGGAAAGAGATGGTTGTGTACACGGGGAATAGAAGAAAGGAGAATTTTTGGTCATAGGGAGGGAGGGAGGTACAGATAGTGGCATACCAGGGTGGGGGGGGGTGGACTGCCCCACCCCGGGTTTACGTCCCAAGGGGGTGCACAGCTGGCCACCCTCCAGTGTTGTCCCTAGGCCGGCAAACTGCGGCTCTTTAGCCACTTGAGTGCCACCGCCGCCAACGGTGTTGTTGGCGGTGGCAGCATTATAAAATACTTTCTTTGTGTTTATTTGATTCCTATTCAAGAGAATTACTTTATATATAGTCAATATAGGCACAGAGTTAAATTTTTTAACATTTTCTAATGGTGGTGTGCCTCGTGATTTTTTTCATGAAACAAGTGTGCCTTTGCCCAAAAAAGGTTGAAAAACACTGCTTTAAAGAATGGAAAAAGGATCCAAATGAAGAAAATAAGAAGAAACACAAGCACTGGCAAGTTAGATGCAAAGCATTGATAAAGACAGCTAAGAAAGAATATGAAGAGAAACTTGCAAAAGAGGCAAAAACTCATAGCAATTCTTTTAGGTACATCAGAAGCAGAAAACCTGCGAGGGAATCTGTGGGATGACTAAGGATCAAAAGGGGTGCTCAGAGAGGATAAGGCCATAGCAGAAAGACTGAATGACTTCTTTGCTTCGGTCTTTACGGAAGAAGATGTAAGAGATCTACCTCAACCGGAAATGGTTTTCAAGGGTGATGATGCGGAGGAACTGAAAGAAATCTCGATAAATCTGGAAGATGTACTGAGCCACATCAACAAGTTAAAAGGTGATAAATAGCCAGGACCAGATGGTATACATCCCAGGCTACTAAAAGAATTCAAACATGAAATTGCTGACCTGCTGTTAGTGATGTGTAACTTAACATACATAGTAACATAGCAGATGACAGCAGATAAAGACCCGAATGGTCCATCCAGTCTACCCAACCTTATTAAATTTAAATTTTTTTTTTCTTAGCTATTTCTGGGCAAGAATCCAAAGCTCTACCCAGTAATATGCTTGGGTTCCAACTGCCAAAATCTCCGTTAAAACCTACTCCAGCCCATCTATACCCTCCCAGCCACTGAAGCCCTCCCCAGCCCATCCCCCAGCAAACGCCCATACACGGACACAGACCATGTAAGTCTGCCCAGTACTGGCCTTAGTTCAATATTTAATATTATTTTCTGATTCTAGATCCTCTGTGTTCATCCCACACTAAAATCACTAAAATCGTCTGTAGTACCTGAAGATTGGAGGGTGGCCAATGTTACGCCGATTTTTAAAAAGGGCTCCAGGGGATATCCAGGAAATTATAGACCAGTAAGCCTCACTTCAGTGCCGGGCAAAATGGTAGAAACGATTATAAAAAATAAAATTGTGGAACATATAGATAAACATGATTTAATGAGACGGAGTCAGCATGGGTTCAGCGGAAGGAGATCTTACCTCACCAATTTGCTTGACTTCTTTGAAGGTGTGAATAAACATGTGGATAAAGGCGAGCCGGTTGATATAGTGTATCTAGATTTTCAGAAAGCTTTTGATAAAGTTCCTCACGAAAGGCTCCTGAGAAAATTAAAGAGTCATGGGATAGGTGGCAAAGTTTAGTTGTGGATAAGGAATTGGTTATCAGATAGAAAACAGAGGGTAGAGTTAAATGGTCATTTTTCTCAATGGAGGAGAATAAACAGTGAAGTGCTGCAGGGGTCTGTACTGGGACCGGTGCTATTTAACTTATTTATAAATGATCTGGAAATTGGAGCAACAAGTGAGGTGATTAAATTTGCAGATGACACTAAACTGTTCAAAGTTGTTAAAACACATGCGGATTGTAAAAATTGCAGGCGGACCTTAGGAAATTGGAAGACTGGGCGTCCAAATGACAGATGAAATTTAATGTGGACAAATGCAAAGTGATACACATTGGGAATAATAACCTGAATCACAGTTACCAGATGATAGGGTCCACCTTGGGGGTTAGCGCCCAAGAAAAGGATCTGGGTATCATTGTAGACAATACAATGAAACCTTCTGCCCAATGTGAGGCGGCGGCCAAAAAAGCAAAAAGGATGCTGGGAATTATTAAAAAAGGGATGGTTAACAAGACTAAAAATGTCATAATGCCCCTGTATCACTCCATGGTGCAACCTCATTTGGAGTATTGCTAATGTGATCATTTATTTTTTTCATCAAAACGGGATATCTATTATTATTCAGTCCCGCCCCCCCCAACCCCGCCCTTGTCACACCCCCAATCCCACCCTAGCCCCACCCACAGCTCCGCCCCCAATTTCTTCCATTCATTTTTCATGTACACGTGATATCTTATTAATTCATAATGGTAACCATAAAAAAAATTTTAAAACCACAAAGCACACTATACGCAGAGAAAATGTTAACTATCATTTATATCTGGGGAATTTTCAAAGATGTCAAGACAGATGACTTTAAAATATGCAATGTCATCTCAGTAACTATACAAAAATAGACAAATATAGTGCAAAATATAGACAGCACATATAAATTCTCAAAACTGACACATTTTGATCACTAAATTGAAAATAAAATCATTTTTCCTACCTTTGCTGTCTGGTAATTTCATGAGTCTCTGGTTGTGTTTCCTCCTGACTGTGTATCCTTTCTTTTATTTGTTTCTTTCTGCACTCAGGCCCAACAATTGTCCCTTTCTATTCCCTCCTTCCTTCCTTCCTATGTCCTCAGTGTCCTCAGTGCCTCCTTCCTATATCCCCCTCATTGCCTTCTAGCCTTTATCTCCACCCCCTCCCCTATGCTCTGGCATCTCTCTCTTCTTCTTTCTTTCCTTCCTTCCTTCCTTCCCTCACACTCCACCCCATGGTCTGGCATCTCTATCTCCTTCCCTTCTCTCCCCCCATGCCCTGGAATCTCTCTCCTCTCCTTCCATCTCCCCCTCCCACTCCATTATCTGGCACCTCTTCTTCCTTTCTCTCCTTCCTACCTCCTGGTTTGGCATCTGTCTACTCTCCCTCCCCCCCATATACCCTGACATCTCCCCCTCCATGGTCTGGTATCTTCTTTCCTTTACCTCCCTCCCATGGTCTTGGCATCTCTTTCCTCTCCCTTCCCTGGTCTTCCTTCTCCCCTCTCTATCTCTCCAATTGGGTGCAGCAGCACTTCTCTTCCCCTATCCCCTCCTCAATTGAGTGCAGCAGCAGCACTTCTCTTCCCCTATCCCCTCATCAAATGGGTGCAGCAGCAGCAGCAGCTTTTCTCTTCCCCCCTTTGGGTGCAGCAGTAGCAGCTTTCCCCCCTCCCCTCCCCTCCCCTTGGGTGCAGCAGCAACAGCTTTTCTCTTCCCCCCTTCCCCCCCTTGGGTGCAGCAGCAGCACTTCTCTTCCCCTATCCCCTCCCCAATTGGGTGCAGCAGCAGCAGCACTTCTCTTCCCCTATCCCCTCCTCAAATGGGTGCAGCAGCAGCAGCTTTTCTCTTCCCCCTTTTGGATGCAGCAGCAGCAGCTTTTCCCTCCCCCGTCCCCTCCCCTTGGGTGCAGCAGCAACAGCTTTTCTCTTCCCCCCTTCCCCCCCTTGGGTGCAGCAGCAGCATTTCTCTTCCCATCGCTCCAATTGGCAGAGTCCCAAGCTTCCCTCCATTGCTGACCTATCTTTCATAGGTCAGCGACGGAGGGAAGCTTACAACTTGCTTCTTTTACTTGCTTCGGGCCTTCCTCGTTGCTGGGTCCTGCCTTCGTGGAAACAGAAAGTAGGCAGGACCTGGCAGCGAGGAAGGTCCGAAGCAAGGAACAGCAACAAGTTGTAAAGCTTCCTTCCAGGGATAAGAACATAAGCAATGCCTCTGCTGGGTCAGACCTGAGGTCCATCATGCCCAGCAGTCCGCTCACGCGGCGGCCCAACAGGTCCAGGACCTGTGCAGTAATCCTCTATTTATACCCCTCTATCCCCTTTTCCAGCAGGAAATTGTCCAATCCTTTCTTAAACCCCTGTACTGTACTCTGCCCTATTACGCCCTCTGGAAGCGCATTCCAGGTGTCCACCACTCGTTGGGTAAAGAAGAACTTCCTAGCATTTGTTTTAAATCTGTCCCCTTTCAACTTTTCCAAGTGTCCTCTTGTTCTTTTAATTTTCGGAAGTTTGAAGAATCTGTCCTTCTCTACTCTCTCTATGCCCTTCATGATCTTATAAGTCTCTATCATATCCCCTCTAAGTCTCCTCTTCTCCAGGGAAAAGAGACCCAGTTTCTCCAATCTCTCAGCGTATGAGAGGTTTTCCATCCCTTTTATCAAGCGTGTCGCTCTCCTCTGAACCCTCTCGAGTAACGCCATATCCTTCCTAAGGTACGGAGACCAATATTGGACGCAGTATTCCAGATGCGGGGCGCACCATCGCCCGATACAATGGCAGGATAACTTCTTTTGTCCTTGTTGTAATACCCTTCTTGATTATGCCTAGCATTCTATTTGCTTTCTTAGCGGCTGTTGCGCACTGTGCCGTCGGCTTCATTGTCATGTCCACCATTACTCCCAAGTCCCTTTCTTGGTTGCTCTCATTCAATAATATCCCTCCCATCGTATAGTTGTACCTCGGGTTTCTGTTTCTAACATGCAATACTTTACATTTCTCAACGTTGAACTTCATCTGCCATCTCGCCGCCCATTCCCCCAATTTAACGTGTGCATGCCGGCTTCCCTTCTCTTCTCTCCCCCCACGGGACGTAACTTCCAGTTTCAGAGGGAAGAGAAGGGAAGCCTGCACGCACACATTAGAGCCCCAGAGCGTGGGTTCAAATTGCATGCTGGAATCAAACACACTTTTCAGCAGCGAGTCAGCCCAGGAAGGAGCATCGGCATCAGCAGCAGGATTAGCCGGGCGCGGGAGAACACTGCGGGGGTTTAAATCAGCGCTTGAGGGACCGTCCCCTTATCTCCGCACACAACTTCAGAACGCTGTCCCCGAAAACGGGACATTTCGGCATCCCGAAGCGGTGGGTCGGGACAACAGGACGGTTGATCCAATAACAGGACGGTCCCGTTGAAAAAACGGGACGTATGGTCACCTTAAATATTGCGTTCAATTCTGGTCTCCTTATCTCAAGAAAGATATAATGGCGCTAGAAAAGGTTCAAAGAAGAGTGACCAAGATAGTAAAGGGGATAGAACTCCTCTCGTATGAGGAAAGATTAAAATGGTTAGGGCTCTTCAGCTTGGAAAAGAGATGGCTGAGGGGAGATATGATTGAAGTCTACAAAATCCTTACTGGAGTAGAACGGGTACAAGTGGATCGATTTTTCACTCCGTGAAAAATTACAAAGACTAGGTGACACTCAATGAAGTTATATGGAAATACTTTTAAAACCAATAGGAGGAAATTTTTTTTCACTCAGAGAATAGTTAAGCCAGAGGATGTGGTGAGAGCATATAGCGTAGCTGGCTTTAAGAAAGGTTTGGACAAGTTCCTGAAGGAAAAGTCTATAGTCTGTTATTGAGAAAGACATGGGGGAAGCCCTGTATTGGTAACATGGAATATTGCTACACCTTGGGTTTTGGCCAGGTACTAGTGACCTGGATTGGCCACTGTGAGAACGGGCTATTGGGCTTGATGGACCATTGGTCTGACCCAGTAAGGCTATTCTTGTGTTCTTATGTATTTTTATGATCCAATTGCATCATGAACAGCGCATGCACAAGAATCAAAAATGAGGAATGATCAATCAAACCACGTATGGCATGCAAATTCCACGACGTAACAAGATATTTAAACGAAGAAACCACTGGTATCCATCACCTAAATAAACAGATAAAGTGGGATGTACCAAAGAACTACTGGACTGGTGAAGACAAAGCCTTCCTAAAGATAGCTCTGTCAAAGAGTTTCACAAAGGAACGAAACAACAACTACATCGTTGCTTTACAAATCTTCCTCCAGAGCCACTGCTTGGGCTTCCAACCAGATGTGGCCTGAGCCCTAGTGGAGAAGGCTTTCAGGCCCTGAGGAACCAAATTTTGCAAATGTAGGTAGCCTCAATCACCACCTTGATCCACCTTGCAATGAAAACCTTGGAAGCTGCCTGATCAATCCTAGGTCTAAGAAAAAGAATAAAGAGATGATCAAAAAGGCGAAAATCATTCATCTCTTTCAGATATCACATCAACGTCCATCAGACATCCTGCTTGTGCAACCTACGATTCCCTGGATCAGAGCTATCCATCATAAAGAAAAGCAAACAGACTTCCTGATTCACGTGGAATGGAGAACCCACCTTGGAAAGGAAGGAACCATGCAAAGGGAGACTCAAATGGAGTCTCAGTAAGCACTCGGAGCACCAAATTCTGGTCCCACAAAAGAAAAGGACGCAGAGGATGGTGCAAATGTACCATCCCTTTCAGAAGATGAGCCACCTCTGATTCAAAGCCAGGGAGATGCCCTTTACTTTATTCCAAAACAGGAGAGAGCAGCCACCTGAACCCTCCAAAGCCTAACAACACCCCTGATCCCAATATCTCTGTGGTTTTTGCAGTAGGGACGGGATCTAGGCTTTCCAAGGAGACAGTGATCATCCTTCACACCAGGTCCCAAAAATCCTCTAGACCCTGACATAAGCCAGGGAGGTAGAAAATTTTCAGTAGTGGAACAGCATAGAAAAACCACTGCAAGAGAAAAACCTGCACTTCTCTAAAGTTGTCCAGAGGAAACTAACACCCAAACAGCCTGTTTGGTTTATGAGGGGCAGGAGTATGGGGGGCCCTTTGCCCCTCCGGCAGTGTCTCACCCAGTGGACACAAAAAAGTGTGAACGGAGTCAGCGGAGAATAGCACCTCACTCAACCAAGTGCAAACTATGGATCAGGTAACCTGGGAGTGGCTATTAGGCTCAATCTCACTGTGTAGCCTCAGCCAGCAGAGTGGGGAGCTAGGCCATGGACCTGGAACACCACCCTGCACAACCTACCATCTGCTAGAGGTAGAGAAAATACTAGATCTTTCCATGAGAATCAGCAGGTTATATCAACAAGGTCACGGGTAAAGACCAACTTTTCTCTATCTCCATGTGTTGGTAGGATGAGATAACACCTAATTGTGCAGAATGGTACAACCAAAAGACTAGGAATGTGCCATTTGCTAAGCTTCTGTAGATAAAAAAGTTAATTAGAAAGAGGATAATGAGCATTTTGCCATTCATAATACCATAACAAAATATGTAGCCACAGTGCAATTTATCATGGCCACAATACAATTTTCTACAGTTTTTGGGATGCATTAAATTTTCAGTTCACACACAAGGGAAGATTATTATTAATAATAATAATAACAGTTTATATACCGCAGGACTGTGAAGTTCTATGCGGTTTACAAAGATTAAAAGATGGTACAAATAGATTGAACTTAACAGGGTGGAAGCTAGTGATTAACAGCTCAAGGGATCAGTTATTGAGGGGAAAGAGTTGTACGGGTCAGATTAGGTACATGCCTTGTGAGCATGGCGGCACACGCTTACTAAGCAGCCGTAAGCGGCTAGCTTTCGCTCTAGGTGTGTAAAAAGTACATGAAAAATAACACATGACGCAAATTTAATTAAAATAGCTATTTCATTTATTAATTGTCATAATTGACCTCAAAAGGTTATTGCGTCATCTGGGAAATCTTTACAGACGCCAAACGCTGGCCTTCCTGACAAAGATTTCAACTCAATAATTGGTTGCTCCCCAATATATATCTTCAGTCCAGTTTGACATCATTGGCTGTCAGCCAATCCACTAACAGAGGCTGTCCTTAGATTTGGACAAAGGAAATTCCTTTACATATTTTTCACACTCAAAACAAAGTTTTTCAGGTCATATTTGTGTTTACATTCATTTCTGAAAATACATAAACCCATTATTACATATCCAATATTCTTTTTGTCACTATCAAAACTTAATTTCAGACAGTTCGTTTATGTAAAATGTAACTTGCTGAAAAGTTCTTGGCCCTTTCAGCATCAGAGAAAGGAGGGGCTGTTCCCCCTTGCTCTGAAAAACTGACAGGTTCAAATTTCACTGATACACACACAGAAGCCTTCCTATACTGGAGACTAGTGAGAACTTGTATCTCACTGTCTAGTTAGGTACTTGGGACCCGTGTTGGTCACTGGTGGAAGCAGGATACCAGCACCTCAGTTTAAAAGTAGACCTGGCCAAAATCTCCCTCCTGAAACTGAGAAATTTACCAGCTCTGCCACAGGTAACCATTCTTCTAGAGTCAGCTTACCCATTAAGCAAATCTAGGCAGACACCTTGAACCTCATTTTCTTTAGGGACAGTGAGCAGTAGCTGCTAGCAAAGCAAAACAATAGATCCTGACACTCAGACTAATTCAAAGAACAATCATCAGCACCTACTGCAAAAAGGGTGGGCAGTGTTTATATATATATATATATATATATTTATTTATTTATTTATTTATTTATATATATATACAGTGGATTTTTCAAAGGATCACTGAAAATAAAGTGAAATGGACAGCAAGGAATAATAGGAGTGAGAGCCATATTTCCTAAAGGGGAGGATATAAAAAAAAAGAGAGTGTACGCTAGATTCTTGGCTTCTGGTATCTGGTTATCCTATTTCTCCCATCAGAACCATAGTGCAGAGGGAGACTCCTGAAGTGCTGACCATTTTGTGAGGAGGTAATCCCGAGAGATTTTGCAGCAGGAAGAGAGGACACAGAGAGAACCTAAGGAGGTTCACAAAGCAATGAGATTTAAGGACTTTGCAAGGGCTCCCTAGGAGAGGACAGAGACTGAGAGTTGGAGAACAACTGACAGACATTTTTATAGTGAACTGGATGCAATTTGTGGTTATAGATCATACAGAACTTTTTTGAACCTAATGACTGCCAAAATTGAAAAATAGTTGATTTTTAAATCTACAATCAAGTTAAATAAAGAGTTCCAATTTATTCAGTTATACCTTAGCCTCTGTTTGATTCTTGAGAAGTAGTTAGGGAGACGACTGAAGACTGAAGGGAGCTGTGACTGAAGACCCCAGAATTGCAGTCATTTGGCCCCAGCCTATGCCCAAGCTCAAAAGACTGTGACCTGTGTGACCAGCTGATTCATATTTTTGTAAGCCCTGGTCACGGGGCGCTCTGACCCCAAACAACTGGTCGGAGCCTGCATTCCACATGAAGAATGAACGACACCGTTAGCAGATGCAATTGCACTTAGCTTTTGGGAATTGAATTACCACGTTGATCTGCAAGCTTTTATATACAAATTGAGAGTATTCCTTTTGGTCTTTATGTGTACACTGGCACCATCTACAGTACTGGATTTCATAAGCAGACTCCTGGGGAAGGCTTTCATAGCCAAAACACAGACAAAAAGGATAAAAGACTCTCTGATAGGCTTGCAGTATTATTATTTTTTTGTATATGTTTTACCAATTTATATGCTTTTAATAAATTGATTGTCCTTGTGGTTGATGTGCTGTGTCCCTTCCCTACTCTTTTGTGTCCTACATATATATAATATCTCACAATAATAGGGAGAAAATTGATATCAATCTGTGATGAATAAATCTAATCTCTTTTCTTTAATCACAGCCCTTAATCAAAATAAATAAATAAATATACTTCTTAATTTTGATTAAGAGCTACATATATATAACCCATTTATCCAGTTAAAAGGCTGTTGGAAATCAACCTCTATGTGTGTGGTGAGGGGGGGTTGGGTTACAGGAAAATATCAGTTTTGGATTGATCCTGATTGCGGAGCTCAATCATCAAAATTTCAGGGAAATAGTGAGTGAAGATACCCTACAGGCTTCACAGTTAATAGGGGGGGGGGGGCAGAAGATTTATCAAGGGTGCTGAATAGCTTTACACAGTCCTTGCGTTCTCCATTGCTCACAATACTGAGAGCAAATTCATAACGTGTGCAGTAGTTATGCACAAAAGCTACACCAATATTTAAAGGGAAGATGTTTACTTTCCCATTGAAAATTACCCCCAAAAAGTACAAGCATAAGTTTACAATTGCTATTTAACATGCATGATCTTCCCAGTTTATGTGTGTTATAAAATATGTCCCTTCTCTAAGAACACGTACGTATATAAGTTATGCACATATAATACAGATTATTTTAGTTCATGGATACTCCTTCGCGTAAAATATCATTTTACCATAAGAAGTGCCTTTTTAAAATTGTCGCCTTGGTAAAGTACTACTAAGGCTCAGCAAGGAATACTCTGCGCAACCCGGCCAGGAATCGCCAACTACGAGGTCCTAACATAGCCAAAAACTATCCATCCACCCGTACCATGCAGTATGCCCTCTACACTTACTCCCAAGAAGGGGCCTCTTCCGATCACCGTCTCCCCCGTGGACAACGCAATGCGGCGGCCGCTGTCCACGGCTTCCAGCTCAAAACTAGACATGCCTGACCACTAAGGGAAACGAATGCAAAATCCAAGGATACCGCCGGGAACCATCAGCTCTCGTCTCCCATCAGAAACTAAACCCTTTCCCAAGGTTCCGAGCGGGGCTCGGGCCTCCTACCGCATTTGTTGTTAAATAACTGTCTGGACACAAATGCGGGCAATGGAAGTGAGCTTTAGCTCTGCGGGAATTGCTTTCTTCAGAAAAGATTCGGAAACTATGAAATCAGAAACACAGGGAAGCGATTCCGCTTTGGTTTCAGTTTCGATTCTGAGTTCTATTTTTGGAACTCGCTCGCGCCGGTCGCTGGAACACAAACCCCAGCGTTAACCATTTTGACAGCTGTCACTGGCAGCATTGGATTCAGGCCCAAAAGGTTTCTGGGGGTCGTAGTTCATATATTACTTTCATGCATGGATGAGCGCGTGATGCTTACTAGTTTAAGACGACAAGCCCCAGCATCCAGTGCGGCCATCGCGCTGATAGGCTTGGATCCATTCTGTTGTCATGTAAACAGACGTTTAAACGGTCGAGCTGTGTGAGGTGCAGGTACGTTAACGCTCGCTTGTGATGATCACTATTATGACGACGATGATGATTGATATTACGATTTCATTCTAAACGGTACCACAACCTGTGTTCTGATTCTGTGGTGTGAGTGAGCCTTAATCGTTAGGTTCTACCGCACTGGATCGAGCCAGGCTTTTGCTGTCACTGTTGGGTCATGTGCAGGAGCTTGTCATTACCCCATCCGTTTGTTTTTTTTACTGGCAGTTAAGAAGAGGGGCGGACGCTCTTCCTGGTTTGACCAATTAACGAGTCAAACATCTGGCCAATCCTTACAAGTGTTTCTACTAGTACCATTTCTACAAAGCAATTAGACATAGGCAGTGCTTTACCCATATAGAAAGAGAATTCCTGCTTCACAGAGCTTACAATCTGTTTAAAAAGACATGCAAACGAGACGAATAAGACATTAGGAATTTCCATTTATTATGGTGAAAAATTACAATCACTATTGGCATTAGAAAAGTGAAGAAGGGTTTAAGATTTAAAAGTAGTCTCAAAAAAAATGAGCTTTTAAGCTTTAAATAAGGCCAGTGACAGAGGATGATATACTGACTGAGGAAGTCTATTCCAGGCACAGCAAGGGTACACAAAACAGTGACTTACAGGCAAGGTTGTAAGGAGAGATAAGAAAGGAGAAAAACTGAGAGACTGCAGAATGAATGCACTTCTTGGTAAGTACAGTGATTTAGACTTGGAGAGGCCAGGGTCTCCTCCAAATTGTGGTACCATTCACTGATATGGCTGGCGAGGGTCCCCAAGCCCTGTCAGCTGAAGAGGTCCTTCACCAATGGCCTGTCAAATAGTACCACTTTCTGTGGGCTTCTGCCATGCTAGCCCCAACCCCACACATGCTTGGATTTCATGCATGCATGAAAGCAGCATGTGGGAGGAGGGGTCAGCACAATGACAGCCCATAGAAAGTGCCAACCTCAGCACAGATTACATCATTGACAGAGCCTATATGGAAAGCTGCTCCATCTTATGGGACCTTTTACCAAAGTTCATTGTTTTTGCATTTATGCACTATAACAGCAAAAATCAACATTAGGTGCAAATGCTCATGGGCATGCCCAGCATGTTCTGTCTAAGTAATACATGTGAGGGAGTGCTGAAAAGTTCTCTCCCAACCAAGAAGAAAATGAAGTGAATATGGTCCAATCAATGATCTGAAATAATGTCTAAACATAGAATTTTGTTTCTGCAAATTGGCACTTAATGAAATAAGATAAATGGCCAAAAAAACACTCCAAATTTAGAAGTTGGTTGGGCTGAGAACTTCTCATCACCCCTCACAGTGGCGTACCTAGCATATGTGACACCCGGGACCCATTATTTTTTGACACCCCCCCCCCCCATCTATATCAAAAATATGATTTTTAGTAACAATCCACATATCGCACAACAAGAGTGTACCTAGGAAAAGGCAGCAGTGAGCACTAGAACACCAACACATACATTGTAAAACTAAACAAGCCAGATCCCGCACAGTCAACTGATCCTGCAGTCAACTGATCCTGCAGTCAATGCCAACTGAAAACTATGTTCTTTTCATACACACAGAACAGAGATACACCCTCACCCAATATGGAATAATCACAAACTAAAAATAGAAATATGTAGACATAAGTTAAAATGAACCGCCAAGAAACCAGATTCTGCATACAATGCAACACCACAAAAACAGTAACACATGTCCTCTAATACTGTGCAAAATATAAAGACAGTAGATGTAAATTTGAAAAAAAACTGATACATAACAATTACCACTTTACAAATTAACAAATAAAAATAAAACAAATAATGAGAAATAAGAAAATACCATTTTATTGGACTAATCCATTTTTCAATTAGCTTTCAGAGGCCAAATCTTTCTTCAGAACAGTACAGTATACTGCTGTTATGCTATCCTGTCCTGAGGAAAGGGGTTTAGTCCAAAAAAATTGCCTTATTTCCATTTCCTGTTTATAAACTTTTATCAATACAGTTACAATACTACTTGATTCTAAGTAAAGCAACAAAAAAATCTTTCTACCTTTTGTCGTTTCTGCTTTAATCATCTTCTCTTTGCTCTCTTCTTTCTATACAGCGTTTGTCCTCTCTCCCTTCCCTGCAACATCTGCCCTCTCTTTGCCCCTTCCACACAGCTTCTGCCCTCTCTCTCTACCCCTTCCATCTACTGCCCACACTCTCTCTGCCCCTTCCATCTACTGTCCACCCTCTCTCTCTTCCATAAGGCATCTTCCCTCTTTGTATGTCCCTTCAATAAACTGTATATCCAGGGTCCCTTCTCTCCTTTGCACATGATTCATTTCAGGTTCACCCCCTCTCCATTTTTCTGTCTCAGCCCCTTCCCCCCTATGCTTTGGCATCTCTCTCTTTCTCTTCTCCTTTCCTTCCTTCCTTCCTTCCCTTCCCTCCTCCCATGCCATGGCATCTCTTCCCCCCCCCCTCCATGGTCTGGTATCTCATTTCCTTTTTTCCTTTCCCTCCCTCCCATGGACTTGGCATCTCTAGTTCCTCTCCCTTGTCTTCCTTCTCCCTCCTTCCCTCTCTCACCCCCTTCCCTGTGCAGCAGCAGCATTTCTCACCCCTTCCCTGTGCAGCAGCAACATCTCTTCCCTGCCCAGCATGTCTGGCTAGTCCCCTGCTCATAGCAGCGGGCGTCTACACCTCACACGATCCGCGGCTGCATTGGAAGCGCGAGGAGCCGACGCCCGTGGCTTTGAGCAGGGGAGCCGGCCAGAAGTGAAACAACCGCCGGAGGGAGCACAAGCTGGGATGGACACCAGTGTTTACAGCAGGGATGCCCACACATTTTGGGCTTGTGAGCTACTTTTAAAATGACCAAGTCAAAATGATCTACCAACAATAAAATTTAAAAAAAAACACAAAGCACACTGTATGCAGAGACAATGTTAATTATCATTTATATTCAGGGTTTTTTTTCAGAGGTCAAAGCAGATGACTCTATGCGATGTCACCTCAGTAACAACTATACAAAAATAGACAACTACCTCCGCCCTTTTTATTAAACCGTGATAGTGGTTTTTAGTGCAGGGAGCTGTGCTGAATGCCCCGCGCTGCTCTCGACACTCATAGGCTCCCTGCGCTAAAAAACGCTATTGCGGTTTAGTAAAAGGGGGCCATAGTGTAAAATATAGTCAGCAGATATAAATTCTCAAAAACGGATACATTTTGATCACTAAATTGAAAATAAAATCATTTTTCCTACCTTTTTGTCTGCTGATTTCATGAGTCTCTGGTTCTTCTTCTGTAAAGCCAATATTTCTTTCTTTCTGCCTTTCTTTCTCCTCCTGGCCCCCCCCCCCTCTTTCTTTCTGCCTTTCTCTCTCACCCTGGCCCACCTCTTTATTTCTGCTTTTCTTTCTCTCTCCCCCTTGCCCCCCTTTATTTCTGCCTTTCTTTCTCTCTTCCCCTGGCCCCCCTCTTTATTTCTGCCTTTCTTTCTCTCTCCCTCTGGCCCCCCTCTTTATTTCTGCCTTTCTTTCTCTCTCCCCCAGGCCTCCCTCTTTATTTCTGCCTTTCTTTCTCTCTCCCCCTGGTCCCCCTCTTTCTTTCTGCCTTTCTTTCTCTCTCCCCCTAGCCCCCACAAAGCCATCGTGCCTATTTCTCCACTTCCCCGATTCTTTCCCTACCCCCACCCCCAAGCCAGCAGCCAATTTCTCCTGCTCCTTCCCCGAGCCAGGCGACAGTTCTAATGGGGAGGAAGTTCCAGGCCAGCCAGACAGCGATTGGCTGGCCCAGAACTTCCTCTCCGACGTTAGAATTGACGCCGGAGGTGAAGTGTTGTGGGCCCTGCACTTTTTCCCCGCCCGCCTCACCTTTTGCCTCCACCTACCATGCAGCGGGCCGGCAAAGGCAACCAATGAGAGGAGACTTAGCTCGCTCGCTCACCAGTGAGGCCACACGATGGATTGAAGTCATGTTGCCGACCGGGTTAAGGAGTTAAGATGCCGGGATGCGGTGGTTAGATGGAGCAGCGGCAGAATAGGAAGAGTGGCTGGCTGTGCACCCCCTTGGGGCATGCACCCGGGGCGGACCTCCCTCCCTCCCCCCCTTGGTATGACACTGCCCCCTCATATGTATTAGCATTGCACCACTTACTATTGCTTCACTTAAGCACATCTTCACCAGAAAGCACTACCTGCACAACTGACAGCAAGCAGTATGTACCTCATCCTAATTGCTGTATGCTATCCACACCCATTCTACAACCATGCCAAACACAATCCAGTGGTATAACCACGGGTAGGCCATTTTGAGCTGCAGCACACCTCTAATGTAGCTGGCTAAGCAGCTGAATCAGGATGAGGGTAGATAGTGGAGTGCCATAGGGATCCGTACTGAGACTGGTTTAATTTATTTATGAATGATCTGGAAATTGGGATGACGAGTGAGGTAATTAAGTTTACAGATGACACAAAATTCTTCAAAATTGTTAAAACAGATGCAGACATAGCTGGTTTTAAGAAAGGTTTGAACAATTTCCTGGAGGAAAAGTCCATAGTCTGTTATTGAGAAAGACATGGGGGAATCCACTGCTTGCTCTGGATCAGTAGCATGGAATGTTGCTACTCCTTGGGTTTTGGCCAGGTACTAGGGACCTGGATTGGCCACCATGAGAACGGGATACTGGAATTGATGGACGAGCAGGGCTGCCCAAGTCCAGTCCTCGATATCTACTAGCAGGCCAGGTTTTCTGGATATCCACAGTGAATATGCATGAGAGAGATTTGAATACCAAGAAGGCAGTGCAGGCAGATCTCTTTCATAAGAACATAAGAAATGCCTCTGCTGGGTCAGACCCGAGGTCCATCGTGCCCAGCAGTCCGTTCACGCGGCGGCCCAACAGGTCCAGGACCTGTGCAGTAATCTTCTATCTATACCACTCTATCCCCATTTCCAGTAGGAATTTGTCCAATCCTTTCTTGAACCCCAGTACTGTACTCTGCCCTATTGCGTCCTCTGGAAGCGCATTCCAGGTGTCCACCACACGTTGGGTAAAGAAGAACTTCCTAGCATTTGTTTTGAATCTGTCTCCTATCAACTTTTCCGAATGTCCTCTTGTTCTTTTATTATTAGAAAGTTTGAAGAATCTGTCCCTCTTTACTCTCTCTATGCCCTTCATGATCTTGTAAGTCTCTCATATCTCCTCTAAGTCTCCTCTTCTCCAGGGAAAAGAGACCCAGCTTCTCCAATCTCTCAGAATATGACAGGTTTTCCATACCTTTTATCAGACGTGTTGCTCTCCTCTGAACCCTCTCGACTAACGCCATATCCTTCTTAAGATACGGCGACCAATATTGTACGCAGTACTCCAAATGCGGGCGCACCATCGCCCGATACAACAGCAGGATAACTTCTTTCGTTCTGGCTGTAATACCCTTTTTGATTATACCAAGCATTCTATTCGCTCTCTTAGCGGCCGCTGCACAATGTGCCGACGGCTTCATTGTCATGTCCACCATTACCCCCAAGTCCCTTTCCTGGGTACTCTTATTCAATAACATCCCTCCCATTGTATAGTTGTACCTCGAGTTCTGCTCCCCACATGTAATACTTTACATTTCTCATGTTCATTGTGGATATTCAGAAAATCTGGCCTGCCAGTAGATCTTGAGGCCCATCTTGAACATCCCTGGACCATTGGTCTGACCCAGAAGGCTATTCTTTTGTTCTTATGACTGTGAAAAAAATGCAGGAAGACTTTAGGAAATTGGAAGATTGGACGTTCAAATGCAGATAAAATTTAAAGTGGACAAATGCAAAGTGATGCACATGGGGAAGAATGACCCATATGTGACTTGACTTTGAGTTTTACATTCAATTCTGATCACCTTATCTCCCCAAAAAATATTGTGGAACTAGAAATGGTTCAAAGAGCGACCAAGATGATAAAAGGTTTGGAACTTCTCTCTTATGAGTAAAGCGATTAATTTAATTTAATTTTTATAAACCGCTAATAACCGTGAGGTTTCTAAGCGGTTTACAAAAATGATGCATTAAAGATACAATAAATAAAAACTAAATAAATAAGATAGGTTTGGCTCTTCAGCTTGGAAAAGAGACAGCTGAGGGGAGATAAGATTGAAGTCTACAAAATCCTGAGTGGTGTAGATGATGATATGGTAAGAGCAATTAATGTAGCTGGTTTTAAAAATGTTTGGTCAAGTTCCTGTAGGAAAAGTCCATAGTCTGCTATTGAGACAGACATGGGGGGAAGTCACTGCTTGCCCTGGATCGGTAGCATGGAACGCTGTTACTACCGCATTTCCCCATGTATAGGCCGCAGGAAATGCCTATTCTCATTTTAAAAATCCTAGATAAGCCACCCCATTAGATAAACCGCGGAGTCTCCCATACCTTTTAAAATAGCTCCCTTGATGGATGGCTGCCTGCGGCCTCCTCCAATGTCACAGCCAGCGGTGCAGGGCAGGAGTGATTTTTTTTCGGCATCCAGCCTGGCCCCGCACTGCTTCCTCAATGCCTGCCATCAGTTTTTGAACTCAAAAAGGGTAATTCTATAAGTTAGCACCAAGGTCAGGTGGAAAAGGTGGTTCTTTTGGCTACTGTTCCTACTTTATGGATAAAGTAAAAAACATTAGGGAAAACTTTAGTAAGGATGGACAGACAATGATTGAGCAAGAGGCTTTGGAATCTACACTATCACTATCCGCAAAATGTGCGCAATTCCATCTTCCTTCTCTTGAAGAACTTGAATCTCTTAAGACGATAAATACAAAGGGTATGCAATCTGAGTCAATCCCTCCTTTTATTCTTAAACGGTACTTTGATATTTTTGGACCTCCAATACTTTTTCTAATCAATGAGAGCTTACAGCATAGCATTATGCCCATGGATTGGAAGACTTCCATTATTCACCCTATTGTTAAAGATCAAAAAATAAGTATTGAAGAGAAATCAAATTATAGGCAATATCAAATATCCCATTTTTGGCAAAACTAACAGAGAAAATAATATTTAACCAAATATCACATTTTATAGAAGAAACAAATATTTTACACCCAAATCAAACAGGTTTTCGGCAATACCACTCTACTGAACATTCATTGATTGGTATGACAACTTCTATACTCTACCACTTGGATCGTCATTCATCTGTTCTTTTGATTTCAATTGATCTTTCGTCAGCTTTTGACACAATTGATCACAATCTCTTACTGGATAGACTACAATCCATCGGCATTAAGGAGCAAGTCCTGCTTTGGTTTAGATCTTACTTGGATAATCGTTCTTCAATAGTTTCATTTAATGATTCTACCTCTGCTAGTTTTCAGCTACATATGGTATCCCACAAGGTTCTATCCTGTCTCCCCTTCTGTTTAATATATTTCTTGCTCCTCTCTTTGCCAATCTATTGGCTTCTCCGTATTTGCCTATGCGGACGATATACAACTTTTTCATCCTCTGGACCCTAATAGTTGTTCTGAAATTTCAGCTATCAACGAGAAATTAAAACAGATTCATTTATGGCTTGACACCAATAGATTATCCCTTAATATTAATAAAACAAATATTATGCTCTTCCCTTGGAAAGATAACCATAAGCTCATTGCTCCAATTTCCATCCAAGGGGTCATACTTAAGCAGATAAATAAAATTAGAATGTTAGAGGTGATTTTAGATGAAAAACTAACTTACCATGACCACGTTAGTTATGTGGTTAAAGCTACCTTTTTTAGACTTCGCCAAATACGCGCAATATCCAAATTTATATGTGCAAAATCATTGAATATATTGATTCATTCAATGATTATCTCTAAAATTGATTATTGCAATGCGTTATTTAAGGGAATGGCTCAAAAAGAAATTAGGCGGTTACAGATAATCCAGAATGTCTCTATTAAATTAATTATGGGAGCAAAGAAATTTGACCATGTAACTCCCTTACTTCAAAATGCTCATTGGCTTCCGGTGTCTCATCGTATTCTATATAAATTATGTTTACTTACATTTAAATCTCTATTATTTAAAACTCCAGCTTTTATTTATAAAGCATTGATACCTTATAATTCTTCTAAATTACTGAGATCAAACGACCAACATTTATTGGTCATCCCCTCTCTTAAAATTATTAATACTCGAAGGCAATTTATCTTTACTATTACGGCGCCTCAGACTTGGAACTCACTCCCGCTATACTTAAGAGAGGAGAAGAACTTGGAAAAGTTTAAAAGCAAACTTAAGAGTTTTCTTTTTAAAGATGCATTCTATATTTAATTGAAATGTTAACTGCTATTTTGTTGTTTTTTTAACTTACCTATTTAGTAGTCTTTCCATTCCTCTTGTGCTTAACCTTTAATTGTTGACTGTTTCCTTTCTAAGATTGTATTTCTTTCCTGCCTTCCCTATTGTGTCATGTATTGCGTTAATTCGTTTTTTTTATTATTTTTTGAAAACTTATCCCTTTATTAATAATGTATGTCTACTTCATGTATATTTTAAATATGTATTTTGCTGATTTGTACATCGCTTAGAATTTATAGGCGATTAATCAAATAATAAATAAACTTGAAACTTGAAACTTCCACCACCAGCACTGGCTGATGCAGAATGGTACAAAACTGCTTTTTTGTCAGTGGAAATGTATTTTTGGTTTCTCCCTCTGCCATAGACCACTGTAATAATTTTTTAGAAAAATGATCTAAACCCTGCAAAGTGTACCAATATTTTTTCAAAATGTGAAAAATAGAAAGATGTGAAAACTTCATTGTGTAGACTAGTTTATCGTGATTAGATTTGTCTTGTGTTTTTAAAGGATCCTCTCTTTTCATTTGTTAACACTATTTTTCTTAGCGCCGGCAGCAGATAAATCCAGAGACTAGTGGGATAGCATAAATCTACCAGCAGGTGGAGATAGAGAACTGACTCGTAGTCATATATCTTGGATAGAGTCCCTCCTGTCCAGTTAGTATGCTCTATCTCCAGCAGGTTGAATGGCTGCTATTCCGGTGGTTCCTGGCTATCTGATGTTGGCTCCTGTTCGGAGAGGCTGATTCTCCTGTTGCTCAGGCTTCATTTGAGTGCAGGGGTGTCGGAAGATTACAGTTCTGACTTTAGGGGCAACATCTGGGCCCTCCCAGGTCCCTTCCTCCCCCCCCCCCCCCCCCCCTCACCACCCATGGAGTAGATAGATTTCCTTGGTCCTGAGGGCTTCTTTCCCATAAGAAAAAAAAAAACAACAAACAGCCGTCAGGCCTGGACCAGATTTGCCGGCACAACATTGGTGCTATAGTGCTGGATTTGGCCTTTCGGGAGCAGGTTTTCAAAGATAATTTCTCGCAGGGGTTGAATCCATGGTTAGGGTCAGGATATTCTATTTTTTTGCTTATGGGGAAGAAGTTTGTTGATGTGCAGCTACATTATTCCTGATGCTTGGGCAAGGAGTGATACTAACTGACCTGGAGGGACTCCATCCAAGATATATGCCTGCGAGTCAGTTCTCTATCTCCACCAGCTGGTAGATGTATGCTATCCCACTAGTCTATGGATTCATCTGCTGCATCTAAAGGAAAGAAAATTAACAGGTGGGACATAATTTTTCCATACCCTTTATCAATGCATTCTGTGTGATTTTCCTTTTTCAATGAATCTTTCTTTCATAATGATTGATTGATGCTCAAAGTTCTTGGGTTTCTGAACATAACCTTCTTAAAAGGAGAAACTGACTAGATGGCAGATTCTTTTGTAATAAAATGAACAGGAAAACAGTACCAAGGCCTTTGGTACTTTTCTCCTGTTCACTGCTGTGCTGTGTACTTCGATTCCTTCTCTTTGTTGCTAGATTCTTTTGTAAGACATGATTATTACAGCTTTCAAAATGTAACAACTTATGTTCATCTGTGGGTTTGCAATACATACTTGTATCAAATGTGTCATTGTTTTTTGTAGTGATGTCCAGGAATTAAATTTGTTTTATCATACTGAATATGAAATTTAAGATTCATATCTCTCTGATTGTCAATTAATTGTGAAAGCTTTTCAAGGTGTTTATATTCCCTCTCTATATTGTAAAGATCTCATTAGTATAGCGCCTCCAAAATAATATTATTTCTCCAATTGTGTTGTCAATTTCTTTTTCAAAATGACATTATATAGATTGGCTAAATCCAGTGCCTTGGATGCCCAGTGGCTGTACCTTTGTTTGTAAAATCTTTCATCAAAACAAATATTCTTCAGTTAGAAATAGCTAATATCATATGCAGATTTCAAATGAGGGAAGTTTACATTCCGGAATACATAGTGGAGATAGCTAGCCTAGCACTTACTGAAAATTACTTTTGCTCTACACTTCTCCCTCCGTATTCGCAGTTTCAGCAATCGCAGTTTCGATTATTCACGATTTTTAGCTTGCTGGCTCCTCCGTCCCAAATTATGTCTGCTTGCATAGAGAAATCGCTGATTCCAAGCATTTACAAAGAAAACCGATGATTCCCAGCACTTTCTTCACCATGTTTTGCCTCTCCTTCAGGAACAGGCCAGGTCTCCTACCTAGCCTGTTATTCGCTGTTTCACCATATTCACAATGGTTTTTAATAGAAAACAGTGAATAACATATGAAAAAGTTATTCACGGTTTTTCTGTATTTGCGGTTCTGTTAATCCCCTATCAACGAATACAGGAGAAGTGTAATTATAACCCTTTGGTGAAAATGGCCATGTCAGGTTTTATTTACTGTATAGCTCTTATATTTATTAAAGACATTCATGTAATAGAAACATAGAAAAATGAAAGTCTGTGGTCAGTCATTCATCTTTTTAATAAATTTATGACCAGCTTCCAGTCCTACATCACTATTTTTTCACTGGCTTTTTCCTTCGGTAACATGAATTTTAGACTTTATTTCTTCCTGTAGCTACCACTAGAGAGCCTGGATGTGGGATTTCAGACTGCTGCGTTTATCATTGTTTTTGTTTTCTTCCAGGTTCCAGATTTTATTTCAATTTATAACATTTTTTTAAAAATATGCAGAAAACATGCAGATGAAATACGTAATCTCAAGGCTGTAAAGAAGCAGCCATGTTTTACTCTGAGAAGAAGAAAAAAGAAAATTCTGGGAACTTTGTCAATCTTGTGCCTCCAGAAGTCAGTTACAGGATCTTCAGTGAACTTGACCTGCAGAGTTTGTGCAGCGCTGCTATGACCTGTAAAAGCTGGAATCAGATGATCGAGAACTGTGATCATTTGTGGAGAAGCCACTGTTTAACTTTACGAGGTGTCTGTCAGAAGGAGATTGATGATGATCGAGGCAATGGATACTCATGGAAGGTACAGTTGGTCTTCTCCTCTTTCATATTGTTTTCATTTCAACTGACTTGTGTCTGTACCTAGAACGCTGCAGCAGCACTGTTGCTTCCAACTCAGAAAAATATTCATTCCAGTGTCCAGTAGCAGATTGTGTGAATGAAAGTGAAAAGTCAGTTATTGAGGCAAATTCATTGAGAATGAAATTTTATCAAGTTAAATAAAGTTTTATGGGTTGGATTGGTACTCTTAACACAACTAATAGCCATCACCCAGCAATAGGTCACACATCGTCTGAACCCAAGTGCTCAAGGTTGCCTAAACATTCTTAGTATGATAGTCTTAATACAGTTGCTTCATGAGGCTTCTTATAAAAGGTTTTCATTTCATGTAGATGCATAATACTTGCATTTTCTCTGCATTGGCTATTAACAAGTGAGAAACAATGGTCCAGTGTATGGCAACAGAGTTACCATATTTTGTAAGAAAAAAAAAAAAAAGAGAGGCTACATAAATCCACCCCGGCCCTATTCTATCCCATACCACCCTAGCCTATCCCAGCCCCACCACCAACCCATTCTGTCCCCACACAAACCTCATCTCCTCTCCTTCCTCATCCCCCCCTCCTTGCAGGATGGTACTTCTCTGGTGGCATCACTGGTGGCAATGGGGGAGTCATCCGCAGGTGGAAACAGAATCAATTGGGGGCACACTGCGGGTACATGGGCCCAAACTCAGGCAGAGCTGGGGCCTTTCCTGCCACTTCCAGCCATTGCCAAACGAACCTACAGCAACGGATTCCTGAGGGATAAAGGGATCGTGGGATACTGAGAAAGCTAACCAGAAAATAAGTATAGAAACCCGACCAGGTCGTGCATGTGCAAGACCGGAGGGCTAGGACTTTGATGGGAAGATAGGACTCAATAGGAAACCAAGGTGGCATGGGGGCCCCTTCTGGTGATTTGGACAGGTCGTGACCTGTTTGGGCCGCCGCGGGAGCGGACTGCTGGGCAGGATGGACCTATGGTCTGACCCGGCGGAGGCACTGCTTATGTTCTTATGTTCTTAACTCACAACAGGAGCTCTTGTCCTGGACCACAGGTACCCATTGATAGGACCACGCTCATGCAGGGCCGGAATAATCAATAGGCCCAGTAAGCACATGCCTAGGGCCCAAAACTGAGGGGTGCCTTTGAAGGAGGACAACTCACCTTGCCATTTTTTTAAAACAGCAATGGCCCCCTCCCGGCATCAATGGTAATGCCCTCCCCCCTCCAACGTCACTTACTTGCTCCAGAAGAAGTGACATCAGAGGGAGATGGACTGGCAGATGCAGTCATCGCGAGACCTTCCTGTAACAGATCCAGCTGCGTTGTCATTGATGCGGGGGGGGGGGGGGCGCATTGCCATCAGCTGTTCTAATTCTGCTTTCGGGCTGCCTTTTGCAAAGGAGCTCAGAGGGCAGAGCGGCAGCTGCAGTGTTTGGAGGGGGAGAGAGAAAGGAGCATGGAAGGGTGGTGGAGGGAGAGAAAGGGGGCAGGGTGGTGGAGGGAGAGAAAGGAGGCAGGGTGGTATGGAAGGGTTGTGAGAAGGATGGTATGGAAGGGAGGTGGAGGGCGAGAAAGGGGCAAGGTGGTATGGAAGGGTTGTGAGAAGGATGGTATGGAAGGGTGGTGGAAGCTCCAGGCAATTGATAACCACTTTCTCTCAGATGGGGACCTGGACTGGGCTGTCCAAGCAAAGAGCACCCCACCTGAACAGGCTGGCATCCGTCATCAGGATCACCCATTTGGAGATCCAGAGGGGAAGAACCCAGGATAGAGAAGGGGGACTTAACCACCAGGCCAGACTGTTCTGAGCCTCTGCCGTCTAAGGGAGCCAGGCATGTAACAGATCCTTCTGTGGTCTCCAACAGGAAATAAGTGCATCCTGTATCAGGTGCAGATGGGCCATCGCCAAGGGAACTACGTCTGTGGTCGCCATCATGAACCCCAGAACCTGCAGGTACTGCTAGGCTTTTGGGACTGGAGTCTCCAGGAAGGCACATATCAGTTGTTAAAGCTTTACCTGGCGCAAGGTGGGCAGAAACACTTTGTTCTGACCCATGGTGAAGCATGGGTCCTTCTAAGTCCTTCATCAGTATGAGGTGGCTCTTTCGAAAGTTAACCATGCAGCCTAGATGTTGAAGCAGCTGAACAACCTGGTGAATCATCCGACGCCCCTCTGCCTGTAACTGGGCTTTGATGAGCCAGTCATGCAAGTACAGAAAGACTGTAATGCTCAGTTGACGCAGGTGGGCTACCACCATCACCTTGGTGAAGGTCCTTGTCACCGTCGCCAACCCAAAAGGCAAGGCCGCAAACTGGAAGTGCCGCTGCAGAACATGGAATCTCAGGTATCTGTGTTCTGGAAAAATGGGGATATGAAGATAGGCCTTTGTCAAGTCCAGGAAGCTAAGAATTCCCCCAGAGCTACTGAAGCTATTACAGAGTGCACAGTTTCCATCCTGAAACAAGGAACTTTGAGGCCCGCATTGACCGTTTTGAGGTCCAGGATAGGTCTCCAGTCTCCAGAGTCTCTCTTTGGCACATTAAAGTATATCGAGTCTCTGCCGGAGCCTGAGTTGGACTTCTGGGATGGGTTCTATGGCCGCAGTGTCCAGCAACCTGTGAACTGTGGCCTCCACCCAGGCTGCCTTGTCTGGCCTCTGCATTGGGGAGTCCAGAAAGAGCTCTGACAGTGGCCAAGAAAACTTGAGTTTGTAACCATCCCAAAGAATAGCCAGGACCTAGCGATCAGAAGTGATGACCAACCATTCCATCAGGAAGGCCAAGAGCCACTCTCCAATCTGAGGAGGGGGCAGCTGAGGTTCTGGCATCAGAACTGTTTCTTAGGGGTAGACGCCTGTCGACTTGAGGACACCAGGATCAACCAAACCACTGTTTGGCTGACTGATAGAATCACTTCCCAGATGAGCCCCCATAGTACTTACGGGAACGTCTGGAGAAACGAAAACTAGAATATCATGGACATTGAAAGGACCAGGGCCTGCTGTCAGGCAAAGACTTGGGTTTACAGTCCTGCACACTAGCCTTTACCAAATAGTAATTGCCCTCTAAAAGGTAATTTACTTAAGGTTGCCTTAGAGAATGAGTTACCGGACCACTGCTGGATCCACAGCACTGCTAACTAACGAAAAGAGAACTATCTGCTAAGACATAATTTCTCCTTCCCTAGGGTTTCCAGATTTTCCCAAGTTTGGATTTGAGTTGGATTTAAAAGGTGAGATATCAAATCTAAATCCAAAACAAAGCACTGCGTCTTTCACTTCTTTCACAAGGCTACTGTAATGCAAGAGGGTGGCACTAACTCTGTAAATCTGCCAGTTCTTCTGGGAAGCTTCTGAAACCTTGCTGTAGTTAGGGAAAGTTATAGAGTGATAAGGCTGAAACTTAATAGGAGAAACATGGGCCGATATTCAGACCGCAGGAGTTAGCCGGGCTGACTCCCATGGTCTGCGCTTAGCCTGGATAATCAATGCTGGGCCGTTTCCAGAGCCAACATTGAATATCTGGTTTATTTTTGGCCGTTATAAACTTGGCTAGCTAAGTCCAATATTCAGCACTGGCCGGTTATGTTTATAGCAGTCAAAAACAGACCAGCTATTTATGTGGCCCATCTTGGCAGCTAAACTTAACCAGCTAGTGCTTTAAATTTCTCAGATAGCTGGCTATCGTGCAGCATACCTCATCCTTTACTAACGTGTAGTACGGGTTTTAGCGCCCTCCAGTGGCGGTAACTGCTCTGACGCTCATAGGAATTCTATGAGCGTCGGAGAAGTTACCGCTGCTGCGGGTGCTAAAACACGCACTACGCATTAGTAAAGGAGGGGGCTAGTCAGCTACCTGCTATCAGCTAAGTGCTAATATTCAGCTGCCATCTTGCGCTCTCCAGTTAAATAATGCTGAATATTCAGCAATATAGCTTTAAAAAACATTTCCTCTTTCATCAAATGCTGCTGCTAGAGGAAAGAGAAGGAAAGCATGGTTATGATTTTTCTATGCTTCCTTTTCCAGAGAGAACTTAATCCCTCTCTCTCTATGCCTCAGGAAAAGTGAAAACTAATAAGTTACTTTCTCAAGGTTCTGTCAGAAATGCAGAAACAATATAAGCCAAATAACAAAACCAAAGTCTGAACCATAAGAATAAATATAACAGTAAAAAAAAAACCACCTATGTGGTAAGGCATTTGCTCTGTTAACATTACAAATATGACGGCAAAATGATTTAAAGAGCAGATGGTTCTCTTGCATTCTTGTGACTGTTAAGGCCTGACCTGTCTTGCCACCAACATTCTGTCATACCTGCCTCCCCCAAATGAAAACTTCTGCAGGGACCTTGAAACCATGTGATGATACTCCTAGTTCTCTGGCATTTTGACTCACATAGATCCTGCCATATAACAGGCATGTTTCACACCTCAGAATAGCTGGAGAGACACCAGGCTGTGGTTCCAGTTCAGATTAGGGGAGATCATTGCATGCTTCATCTCATTTAAAATTATAACAGACTGGACATCCTCCTATATCACACATTTATTCTTGTTTTCTGTTATTAGATTACTCTATTTAGGAACTACTGGAAGAGCAAAATCAAATGTGCATGGCTGAGTGGGAAGTACAGCAACATCGATTCCTCCACTGACCTACCAGAGAAAAGCATGTATCCCATGGATGTCACTACTTGGGGAGAGATACTAGATGCAGAATTGGAAAGATGATACAAAAAAAAAAAAGCCCCACTAGAACTGATGCAAAATGGCAATTGCTCATGCAGTTTTATAATAGCTCATCTTTCATCCCAGGAGTTAAATTCTTACAAGGTCTGATCTTTTGAAGAAAGAACCTCTGTGGTTTCAACAGTTCTTGCACTGCAGTATTTGATTAGCAATAATCACAGTCTGCAAAGATTCCTGTTTTCTCCTGGTTCAATATGCCTTGAATTAAGCACAGCAGCTTCTGGGAAGTAGAAAAGCCGCATTGTGGAAGGCAAAACATCAGTAAATACTCAGGTAGGGTTACCAGATGTCTGGATTTCCCAGGACATGTCCTCCGGGGGGGTCCAGACAGATTTTCAAAACCCAACACTTTGTCTGGGTTTTGAAAAGCCTCCTTTCACACGCATGTATGGATTGCCTCCTGCCCAACCAAAGCAGGCAGCAGGGGGCAGAGCTAGGGCGGGCCTGGGAGCGGATCTAGGGTGTCCAGATTTTACAACCCTATACTCAGGGGTTTTAGGTAGAAGGGCTAGCTGTAAGAGCAGGCCCGGTGTTCTGAAGTGTTCCAACACCCACATGATTTTCTTTCTATGGAATTGTTTTCCCTGCCTGAAGCTGCAGTCAGTGGAATGCTTGAAGGAAAGATATGCTGTTTAAAAATGCAACTTGGCTTATGAACTTTTTATGCATTGTGGCCAAAAAAGTAAATCTTGCCCTATATTTTAGTTTGTAAATATATTTAACAAGTTTTTATTTCTAAATATGGCTCTTATGAATGTAAAAGTTTACATGTTTTACTTTGCACTTTATTGTGAAATCCAAAATT
This sequence comes from Geotrypetes seraphini, assembly GCF_902459505.1. Taxonomy (NCBI): domain Eukaryota; kingdom Metazoa; phylum Chordata; class Amphibia; order Gymnophiona; family Dermophiidae; genus Geotrypetes; species Geotrypetes seraphini. The sequence goes on along the minus strand of NC_047086.1, from coordinate 306,069,077 downwards.
ACTGTATATAAGATTTTAAGGAATACATGTGGTTTTAGAAATTCATATGGGATTGACCATTTCTATTTTGTTAAATGTTTTAAACCATTTTTAAATCATGGCCAGACTTTAAATTTGTCAGTTTTCAACCTAGAATTTAGACTTCTATCCACCATAAAGAGCAGCTTTACATTTCAGTGTGTGAAAGGCAGCAGATTATGGGGCAAATTTATTAAACATTCTTGTGCAAAAATTTCTTCTCAGTTCTTTCACCTAGAGGATAACTGGAGTGAAGTTGTAGAGCAAAATTTCCCCCTATATCTTCTTTGAGGTAAACTGACTACCCTTGCTGCCCTGTTTTTTTTTTTGTAATTCTTTATTTAAACACTGTTAGCCATCGTTACAACAATATGGCAGAACCAGACAAGCAAAAATACAGTGAATACAAAGTGAGATGCCCCTCCCCCCAAGCCAGAACCCCTCCCCCCCCCCCCTCCCTATCCCTACCTCCCCCCTCCTCCGTAGATCAGGCCAAGTTATCCAGCTCCATTAGGAAGCCGAGTCCCCCCCCCCCCTAACACAAGAGGCACCTATAGAGGAGACGGAAAGGGGTGTGAGCCCAAGAGGCTAAGGAATACCCATAGCAGGAACAAGTCAGCCATTACTCCAGTACAGGAAATTCAGAGCTCCCCTCCACTTCCAGGAACCTACCCCACAGACCCTCAAACTGTCGCCTCTGGCGTGTAAGTAGAGCTGAAAGCCGGAATTTCTCACACACCCATCCCAATTTCGTTCGCATCATCGCTACCGTGGGTACCGTGGGACTCTTCCAATGAGAGGCCAGCACTAGTCTAGCCGCCGTAAATGCTAGACGCATCAGCTTGTCTTGTGCGTCCTCCACTGCCCCGGGGAGTACCCCCAACAAAGCAGTTTCCGCCTTTAGCAGCAAAGGACACTGCAAAAGACGCCCCACGTATTGGAACACCTGGGTCCAAAAGTCCCCAATGCGAGGGCACTCCCACCACATATGAAAGAACGTTCCCCGCAGACCACACCCTCTCCAGCACTCTCCTGTGCACGAGACACTCATCTTGGCAATCACCACCGGGGTAACATACCAGCGCACCAAAAGCTTAAGAGCATTTTCCACCAATTGCGGAGCAACCGCCACGTGGTGTATTCGCAGTGCGATTTGTTCCCATTCCTCATTCGTATATGTGAGCCCCAAGTCTAGTTCCCAAGCCCTCATATAGGATGTCTTCTGATCTGGGTCAGCTTGTAGTAACCGATAAAGGAGCGAAATGCATCCCCGACGCACCGGTTCCCCCAACAACATTTCAAACCTCGAACGCTCATATGAGGTGAGGTCCCCTGCCTTAACGCGCATAATATAATCCTTTACCTGTAAGTAGGGGAATAAATCACGCTGTTCCAGGTGGAAAGAGGCTCGGACCTCAGGAAACTCACGGATGTGCTCCCCCTCCAACAGCTGGCCAAAACATCTCAGCCCCCCTCGCTCCCACCTGCGAAAAACTCCCCCCTCCCTACCCGGGATGAAGTCCTCCGCAAATCTAATAGGCAAAAAATGTAGTCCCCTTCCCCTACCTATCAATTTCCTAAGGGCCCCCCACCAAACCCGCAACGTCCACCGTATAAATGGGTTAGAAATAGCAGCAATTTCCTTCTCCCGTAAACCCACCCACGGTAAATAAGACAAAGCATGGATGTCCCTGGGACCCCCCAAGAGACCCTGCTCCACCTGAACCCATAACTTGGCCGGAGTCGCATGCCAATCCACAACCGCCCGAAGCTGTGCCGCCCGGTAGTACAATTCCAAATTGGGCAACCCCAAGCCTCCCTCCTCCTTAAATTTGAACATGGCATATCTCGCCACCCTGGGACGCCTTCCCCCCCATATGAAGCGTAAAAGAGACCTGTGCCAGTGAGTAAAATATATTTTAGGAACTTCTACAGGCAGAACCTGAAAGAGATAAAGAAATCTGGGCAAGACCATCATACGCACCACCTCCATTCTGCCCATCCAGGAAAGGTATAAGGGGTCCCATCTATCAAGGTCCTGCCTCAGAGCCGTACCCAAAGGAAGATAATTATGACAGAACAAAGTATTCCAGTCCACCCCAAGCAGGATCCCCAGATACCTAATAGGACCCTTCACCCAGCGGAAGGGGACTCTACTTTGCAGTTCTAGAGCCTCCTCTGCAGGTACCGAGATGTTCAAGATTTCCGTCTTAGATAAGTTAGCTTTAAAGCCTGAGAGTCTCCCATAGTCGTGCATCAAATCTCGCAAGGCCAGAAGCGATCTCTCCGACCCCTCCACTATGGCCAAAATATCATCTGCAAAAAGGGACAGTTTATGCTCGACCCCCTGCACCTGTACCCCCCTCGCCTGCCGTGAAAGACGAATGCTCTGTGCCAAGGGCTCGATCACCAAAGCAAACAACAGGGGAGAGAGCGGGCACCCCTGTCTTGTTCCTCTATGTAACTCAAATGGCTTGGAATAGACCCCATTAACTTTAACACAGGCCATCGGGGTGTGATAGAGTGTAAGAATCCAAGAAATAAACCGCGATCCGAATCCCATCTGGCGGAGAACAGCCTCCATAAACGTCCAATCCACCCGATCGAACGCCTTTTCGGCATCCACCGCCACCGCCACCCAGGGAGACCCTGATCTTCGAGCCTCCCACACCAAATTCAGCACCCGCCTAATACCATCAGCTGCTTGACGTCCTCCTATGAACCCCACCTGATCCGGGTGGATCAGGTCAGGCATATGGGTCGCCATCCTATCCGCCAAGATACGGGCCAGGATTTTAGTATCAATACCCAACAAATATATAGGACGGTAACTGCCACACATAGTCCCATCTTTCCCCGGTTTAGGGATTATCGTAATCCCTGCTAATCGCATATAGAAAGGCAAGCGCTCCCCCTCTTTCAGGGAATTAAATAATCTAGTTAGCAAGGGTGCAACCAAGGGAGAAAGCTTTTTATAAAACAACCCCGTAAATCCATCCAGCCCAGGGGATTTTCCCGGCTTCAAATGTCGAATCACCCGCAGTACCTCTTCCACTGTAATATCCTCCTCCAGCCCCAGAGCGTCTGAGCTAGATAGAGCAAGTAACCCCAACTCTTGTAGATAGGTTTGGCTCTCCCCCAGAGAGCCCTCAAGCTCTGGTGAATAAAGCTCCTGGTAAAACTCCCTAAACCGCCGTTGTATGCCTACATCGTCAGTAATCACCTTACCATCCCGCTCCTTAATAGCCAGAATATTACCCCTTGATTGTTGTAATTTGACCCTGTGAGCCAAAAGTTTGCTCGCCCTGTTCCCCGATTCAAAAAATTTAAGCCTCAACTTCTCAAGATTAAATTTAACCACCTCGTCTTCCAACTTCCCAAGAGCCATCCGGGTTTCCTGAATCCGGAGCCTCAGTTGCGGTCCCCCCTGTCCCCTCTTATGTTGATCCACCAAAATACGAAGCGTTTCCCGGAGCTGCAATTCCTCCCGCTGTCGGGACTTTTTCTGATAGGCTGCTATAGAGATCAACTCCCCCCGTAAAACCCCCTTTAGACTTTCCCAGATCGTCATGGGGGAGAACTGGTCCACATTATTAAACTCTAAGAAATCATAGATCCCCGTTTCCAGCTGTTGCACTATCTTCGGGTCTCCCAGTAGTGTATCATTTAATTTCCAATACGTATCTCCCCCCCAAGGCCCTCCCCAACTCAGATCCATCCATAACGGGGCATGATCAGACCACCCAATGGTATCAATCTTAGTGTCTATCAATTTTCCCCCCCAGCCTTTATCCACACATATCATATCTATGCGAGTGTATACCTCATGCACAGGAGAGTAGAAAGTGTAGTCCCTACCCAACCAATGTTGCACCCGCCACCCATCCTCCAGATTAAGGACGTCTAGGAATTTCTTTAGACATTTTCTATCGCCCTTAAGTCTGTCACCCCCCTTGCCCGTGGAGTCCCAATCTGGATTGAGTACCAAATTAAAATCTCCCCCCACTACCAAATGTCCTACCTTGGCCGATAAGATCTTTGACAGGAGAGTTTCAAAAAATTGTCCCTGCTGAGAATTAGGTGCATACAAATTAACCAGCGTTACCCGTATCCCATCAACAGTACCAGTCCAGATAATCCACCTCCCACCCTCATCCCTCCATTCACGATCTAGGACCACCTTCAACTTGTGGGAAAACAAAATCCCCACCCCCGCTTTTTTCCGCTCCACTCTATTCGAAGCCCAGACCCTCACGGGATAATCCCGGAATTGTACAAGTTTTTACCCCGCTTTCACAAAATGAGTTTCTTGAACAAAACAAATATCAAAACAGAGGCGTTTAACTTCCTTCAATAACAATTGCCTCTTACGTGGCATGTTGAGCCCCTTAACATTCAGGCTACCCACACGTAAAACATTAGCCCCCTCCATTCCAAACCACGAAGAACGTGCTCAACAACCCCTCCCCTCCCCTTGCTATCCCCCGCAGCCCCCCAATCACCCTCCATCTCAACCCCTCCCCCCCCATCCCCACCCACCCACCCAGTCTGCCCCACCCCCCTCCCTTCCAGTCCCACACTCCCTCTCTCCCCATCTCCTCCAAGACTTCAAGTGACCCCACCACTCCATAAAGTCACCACCCATGTACCTCCCCCCCCACAATCTCTCATCCCCCATTCAAAAAGTTCCCCTCCATCCATTCCCCAGACTCCCCACCGTACACTCCCCCACACACATACTATCCTTCAGTGTTATCAGAGAGTCCACACCATATTCCAGAGCCCATCTGGAATCAGGAATCATCATGCTCAATCCGCTCGTCAGGTGTCCGCAGCAGGCGCCATTCTCCGGTCGGTCGTCTCCCCCTCAGGGCGGGAACTCTGCCTTCCTCTCTTCCTCTGTGACACCGCTTTCCATTGATAACGCTCCAACCTCAGCGTCGGTGATTTGCTCAAGACGGAATCGCCAGGGGCCACCAAGCCCTCCTTCAGAAGCACGGCCTGTAACTCTACCACTGTCGTTACACGCTTATGGACCCCATTAAAAGTCACCAACAATCCGAAGGGAAAGAGCCAGCGATAGCGTACAGTGTTCTTCTTCAGCACCTCCAACAGCGGCCGGAACTCCCGCCGCTTCTGTAGAGTGATAGACGATAAATCCTGAAATATCTCCACCTTCAAATTTTTCCAAGGAATAACCCCCAATTCTCGGGCTTTCTTCACCAATCGGTCTTTATCAGGGAAGCGATGGATGCAAGCAATGATATCTCTCGGGTAGTCCCCATTCTTGGGACCCAGCGTGCGGTGGGCCCGATCAACTTTCAGGCCCCCAGTAGTAGCATCCACGGCTCCCCCATCCGCCATCAGAAAGCGATAGATCTCCTGCACCACAGCCGTGGCGTCTCCATATTCTGCCGTATCCGGGACTCCCCGGATCCGCACATTGTTGCGCCGAGACCTATTTTCCAGGTCCTCCACCTGCGCACAGCAGTCCAGAAGATCTTTCTGGACATTCTGCATTTGATTATTGATGCTGATCACAGATTCTTCTTGTTCTCCGAGGCGCCTCTCTGTGTCTTCCACCCGGCCCAGCAGGTCCGCAAAGTCCTGCCGGATCTCCTTCACCGCCTCCTTAATCTTTCCCTTCACTGCTGCCACTTCATCTTTTATTTCAGCTGCCCAGATTTTCAGGTCAGCTTTGGTAATCGCCGCCGCCGCACTAGCTCGTCGCAGTCTCGGGGAGGCACCACGCTCCGATTCCTCCTCCGACACGCTGTCTCCCGACTCGCGCGCAGATACGCTGGAGGTCCCACACACGTGTTGGAGGCCGCCTTTCTCACCCCCGCGATCCAGCGACTTACCCGCCTCTGATTTCTTGCGCAACGGCATCCTGCAGCAGGGAGAGTCAGCTCGTTCTCCCAGCTCCACACTCGCACACTATTCTGTGCTGCTCGCAGCGGGGGAAGGGTGCTCAGCGCGGCAAAGGGTCAGAGCGATTTCTCTAACCCTCCATCTTAGTTGGTGACGTCACCGGAAGTCCGCTGCCCTGTTTTAATGTTTGAAGAGTAGATGATTTCCTGATATTTGGCTTATAAATCTTTAGTTTGACCAAGTATGGCAATTCTTATGTTCTTAGTGTACTGTACTCGTATGCTCAGATATTAAATGTTTGATTTTCCAGAAGTCATAGTACTGTAGTATTTGGCTTGCTTGTTTATTAAAAAAATTTTTACACCACCTACCACCATGCAAGGATGACCACATGCTGTCAAGAAAGTGCATCATTTAGGATCCAGTAATCAAAATTGCTGTCAGACTTGCTACTGGATCTCATATTATCTGCAATCATTTCTGTAAAACCACTGGATGATCCACTTAAGATAGCTCGGATTGGAAACTTAGAGGATATTTTTGTAGAACAGATTACAGTATATCAAGTACAATCAACCTTCACAGTCCAGTTTGATCCCTCTGCACGGAATGAAAAAGAGGGCTGTTTTGAGGTTTCTTGGCTGGCTATTGCTCTGTTTCCTCCTCCATTTCTAGAGTTCTCTTTCAGCTTTCCTACTGCTAAATTCCAAATTCTCCATTGATCTTCTGGACTCCTCCTTTGGATAGTGATGAGTAGTTCAGCTATTGATATACATGCATGTCCGAAGGTAAGTAGTTCCCTTTAATAATATACTTGTTAGGTCTCACTGCTTCAACCAATGCAGAAAAACACATGGTAGACCTGACTCAGCACATTGTTTCTATCAAACACTTAACAGAAACCCCCCCCCCCCCCACTCCAATATATGATATAAGCAATGAGCATGCAATTTACTGAATGCAGCTAACTATGAAATGTCAGCCTGAAAAGTGACTGGCTCTGAAATCACCTGACCCTCCCCAACACCACTGTCCTTAAATTAAAAAATTTCTCCAGTAATCTACTGCCTCCTATCTCTGACCATCCCCACTCCCAAACTTAAATATCCTTGGTAGTCTAGATTTCTCCCTCCCACCCTTCTGACCTGACCCCCCTACCCCAATATTGAAAAAAAAATAAATCCTTGCTCTTGAGATTTCCCTTCCAACCTGATCCCCTTGCCCCTCAGTCTTGTACCTCAAAAGAGGCAGAAGCAATGCCTACTCGGTCCTGCTTCTAGTAACATCACCTTGAAAAATGACAGTGCCCAGCCTGCATGGTAGTGCTGCCTGATTCACGATTCGAATCGATTTACCCCACCAAAAAATCGGCCTCCCGATTCATTGACTGACCCTCCCCTCTCAAGCAGGAGCGGCTGCGCTGCCTCTTGCTGGCTTGCCACTCCTGCTTTAGAGGGCGAATGGGGAGGGTCAGTTGGGAAGTGGCTTCCCCGCTAGTGTCCAGCTTCCCGCAGCAATTTACTGAAATTCAGCAGCCTGCCCTGCAGAAGAAGATAGCTGGCTCTAGCGATCTTTGTAAGCTGCCATAGGTTGTCCGAGTTGTCTTCCCTCTGCCGCAGTCCCACCCCTTCTCTGACATCACAATGGATGCCTGACCTGTTCATTAACCACATACTGCAGCTTATGGTAGCTTTCTCCACCATCTCTGTGGTGCTAGAGCAGCTCATTTAAGTCTGCTGGATGAAAAAAATATATAATAGCAATCTGACTAGACAAAGATCAAGCAGGGTCTCCTAGACTAGAGTATCTATCTGTTCTATCTAATTACCAGCAAAGTTATAGCAGTACTTTTATGCTAAAGTCTAATATCGCCTTCTTCACTTTCTTTGAGGTAGGAATGAATAATGGAAATTTCTATCGACAGTCAACTCCAAAATAAGAAGGAAATTTCTATCAACAGTCAACTCCAAAATAAGGAGTTGTGGGCCTTTATGCTTCAGACCACAGAGCTGAGTGCCAGAACTAATACACCACTAGTGTATCCCTAATAAATATATTAGGTAGGAATGTACAAGGCTAAAAAAAAAAGTTCAGTTAGTATTCATTCTAAACAAAGTTTTAGTTATTTTTTATTGTTGGGGAGGGAGGGGTGTTTTTCCACATGTATGTACCTGTATATTAATTTATAGGTGTTCACATACAGCAGTGATTTGCAACATTTTGATTACATTTTAGTGTTCCAACTGGCATAAAATTCAGAAACAGCATACACAAATAGCATATTTTTCTTTATATCATGCTTTTCATCTCTGCGATGGAGGTAACAAAAAAGGACTTTGTCTACTGAAAGCAGTGAACCAGCAGAGGGACCCCACAGATCATGAGAAAATTTCTATGAGCAAGAGCTCTTATTTTTAATACTGCAATCATTTCTAAAGTACAGGAAAACAGATAGAACTAGAGGCACTAAAAACAGTCATTAAGAACATGGGGGTTGCTGTGGCCCAATTTTTTAGCTGATTTCTAAATGTCGATCAATGTTCAAACAGCTTCCTGTGCAAATGAGTTTTGCAGAAGGCAGTCGTAATCTCATCTGATCGTTCGCTTAGAAACCGGCTCTCATACATTCACAGAGCCAGTTTGGGGAAGCACCAAAGCAGCCTCCTATCACTCAGCTGTTTATGACTTTTTTCTTTTTAATGGCACAGATGTGCGTGTGTTACACACACAATTTCTGCTCCATTAAAAAAAAAAATGGTGAGTGAAGCTGCCCCCCCCATGACGGCCCCCTGACAATCCCCAGAAGAAAAATAATGAGAGGCCGAGGGGCCTAAAACATCTGAACCAATTTGGGCCTTAGGTCCTTTCCTGGTGCATCATGGGATACACTGGGAGGAACCTAAAGCTCTGATTGGCTCAGACACCTTGGGCGTCTGAGCTAATCAGGACCTTAGGCCCCTCCCAGTGCATCCCAGGATGCACCAGGAAGGTGAAGGCCTGCCATTTTGGAGTGGTGGGCCTGTGAGCAGGAGGGATTGGGCATCCCTGCTGCTGTCTTGCACATAGAGGTACGGGGGTGGTTCAGGGAGTGGGCATCCCTCCTGCCAATTTTTTATATAGTACAGGAAGTGGTGGATCAGTTTGGCGGAGAGGGTCGCAATGGCAGGAGGGAGTGGGCATCCCTGCCAATTTTTATTAAAGTATGGGGGAGGGCTTGCAGGAAGGAATGGTTATTCCTCCTGCCTCTATTTTTGTTCTGGGGGTTGTCTAGACCTGTGATTTTTAGGGGGGGGTTGGTATTAGCGATCCAACTATGTCATTGCAATGTTAGGCCATCGATCAGATGCATTGTTTTAATATTAATGACCTCATTTTAATAGTAATGAGGTCGTTTGATGCCAGAGAATGTATGAACACACTGACGACAACAACGCAGTGAGCTGTTTTGAACATTGGGTCGGCAAATTTGGTCAGTCGCTAAACCCGTCAAACTAGTTTAGCGACCATCAGTATACAATTGGAACGTTTAGTGCATCTAGGCCATAGAAGTCAATCTCCTTGCAAAACCAAAGTATGTAAACAGAAAGCAAAGGAATACAATATAATGAACTTACTAGGTACAAAAGCATTTAATTAAAAACTTTAAAAATAATAGTAGACACCTAATGAGAATGAGCTCCAATACATTGCATAATTTGAGAGTTTTTTAAATCCAAATTCAGATATATTTTAGACATCAAGCATGATTCGAGGCAGGGGCATAGCCAAACCACAGGTTTGGAGTGATCCAAACCCAAAGTTACAGGGAGGCAACACAAAATTTTGCCCCGCTCTGTTCTCTGCCCCCTCTGACCCCATACATACCTGAGTGGAAGCCCTCCTCTGGCCAAAGCCTGATGCTTTTCCTGGGCCACCAATGCTACACAAGGCCCCCACCCCGGCACATGCTCAATTTTCACAAAATAGCAAATGGGGTGGGGGGTTGCTGAAAGGTTCTTGGCCCAACCAACTTCCTAAATTCTGAGCATTATTTTGCCATTGTAGCTGAAGATAGTGCTATTTTATTTTGCAAAGTGCCAATTTGCAGAATCATAATGCTGTTTTGATATCTTCGACAAAAAGTGTGTCATTTTGAAGTGTGGAACTCCAAGTCGTTATGAAGTTCGTTTCCTGCAGAAGAAAACTCCAAAGGAAATCCATGAATGTATGATGCAAACATTGAGTGAAAAATGCCCATCATACTCCACAGTGAAGAAGTGGTATGTAAACTTTCAGCATGGAGATGGAGACCAAAGGTGAGCAAGGTCTGGGAGGCCTCAAATGGTGTCAACTGCTGAAATTGTTCACCATATCCATGGAAACAAACTAGCATACCACTATAACCATGAAGTGCATCACACTCTTCTACCACGGTCTCAGAACTGGAGCCTACGCATGGTATTTATATCACAAACTCGAGTGATCAGCGTAGCAATTTAGCTCCCTGCTCCAATCATTGACCGCTTAGGTTTTAAAACATATAAACTTTAATAATTTAATCTTAAAATATTTCTTGTAGAAAAACTTTTTTTTATATATACTTTTAGTTCATTTTATTTTAATTCATTTTATAGAAAACCTCACTATCAGTGCAAATTTGCCCACATTGTATGCACTATTAAGGATTTGAAAAAATGATAAGCTACTTATCTTTAAACAGCGCTTGTCTCTGGATATCTTTTTTTCAGCAGTGCTCAAATAGTTGCACAAGCCGACGCAGCCAGCGTTTCGCGGACTCACTGTTTGTCCGCTGCTTCAGGGCCAGCACTGCGGCATTCAATTCTAAAAATAAAGAACTACATTAGTTTTTTACTAAAACACTAAACCAATTAGTTCAGTAAGATGTTACTTACAGCATTCAGTTCCAATGTCAAATTTTTCAAACCAAACTAAAATGGCACCAGAGGCTGGTATTTATACAAATCTATCACATGACAACCCAACGTCACATGCCTCATCACAAGACACCTCCCACTTTAGCATACATAGCAGTCTTAAAGGGAAGTTTTTAGAGAGATTTTTTAAAGGAACAGACTATATCAATAAAAATGCTGCCACTCCATGTTTTTATTGAGACCCCTAGGGCTCAGCGTATCCAACCTGTGGATCCATCGCTGCTCATGTTGAGCCAAAAAACGCCTAAAGTCACCCCCTCGTGCCCCCGGGGATAAAACTTCAATGACCACCACCTTTAAAGATACAAATTGATGGTCAAAATCCACACAATGCTTTGCAAGGGGAGCCCCTAGGTTCTGATTTTTAATATTGCTTTTGTGTTCGGTAAGACGAGTGTTTAATTTTCTAGAAGTTTGTCCTACATAGAGTTTACCACACGGGCACTGTATAATGTAGATAACCCCAGATGTTTTACAATCGGAATCATGTTTGAGGATATATTGCTTCCCATCACGAGGGTTACAGAACATCCCAGTACAAATCATCACCTTACACATTTGACAAGACCCACATTTCTGATGACCTAAATATACTACCTCTTCAGTCGAATTGGCAGTGGGCAAGATTGAGGGGCACAAAATCTCCCTTAAATTCCGGTTCCTCCGATATGCCACCCCATGACCTGATGCCACCCCATGACCTGATTTTGGCAGATTGTCAAAATCAGCTAAAACAATTGCTGAGACACTACAGATAGCCAGGCAGTGTGTTGGGTGTATAATCCATGAGCAGCTGGGTATGCAGAAGTTGTCAGCCAAGTGGGTGCCAAACACTTGAATGTCGATGAGAAACGATATTGAGTGGATACTTCCAAGTTGATTTTGCAGCATTTTCAGTGAGCTGGTGCCAACTTTTTGGAGCAACTAGTTACTGTTGATGAAACATGGTTACACCACTATGATCTTGAGACAAAACAACAGTCCATGCAATGGCGGTACTCAAGTTCTCCAAGGGCAAGGAAATTCAAGACCCAAAAGTCGGCAGGAAAGGTCATGACCGCAGTGTTTTGGGATCAGGAAGGTGCTGTAATGACTGACTGTCTTCCAAGGGGCCAAACAGTTAATGCAGAATACTACTGTCACTTGCTGTGCCAATTAAAGGAGACTGAAAGAAAAGAGGAAGCTGCAGAAAGGAGAGTTCTCTTTTTGCAAGTCAATGCATATGCTCACAAGGCTGGCAAAACGATGAATGTTTTGATGTTTTAGCACATAGACCATCCACCCTACTCACCAAATCTTGCTCCATCTGACTATATTCTGTTTCCAAATATTAAAAAGAGTTTGAAAGGGCAACAATTTTCGAGTGATTTGGAGATGATTGCAACAGTGGAGCAGTATTTCAGATATTAGATTATTTTTTGGAAAGTTTACAGAAACTTCAGACATGATATGCAAAGTGTGTTGAACTTAGGGGTGAATATGTGGAATAGCTTGTAAATTTCATGGTTACATGTCATTCCCTTCTTGGTTGGGCTGAGAACATTTCAGCACCACCTCGTACATGGAAAAGGCTGCCTTCTGTGCATGCTTGATGTGCAGGGGACAGTTCTCCCTCATGCATGTTCTGTTTCACAAAAAAAATAAGCATGTGCAGGGGGTTGGCAGTGCAGTGACCCAGGAAATATGGCAGGCTTTGGTTGGAGGAGGGCTTTTGCTGAGGGATTTGGGACCCCTGCCAGCCATAGCAGAATATAGCACCTAGATGGGGGGGGGTGAACCCAAAATTGGGGGGGGGAGCTAAGCCCCCATGATGCCACTGCTTCAGGGGACAATTTTTCTATTGAGAATGGAGAAGGTTAAATAGTGGGGTTCCCTAAGGGCCTGTGCTGGGACCACTGCTTTTTAACATATTTATTGATGATCTAGAGATGGGAATAACTAGTGAGATAATTACCCCACCCCCCTTTTTTTACAAAAGCGTGGAAGAGGTTTTTAGCGCTGGACGGTGTGTTGAATTCTCTGCACTGCTCCAACACTCATAGGAACTCTATGACCATCGCAGCAGCACAGAGAATTCAGCGAACCAGCCGGCACTAAAAACCTCTTCCGAGCTTTTATTAAAAAAAAAAAAGAGAGAGGGGGAGGGTTAAATTTGCTGGTGACACAAAGTTGTTAAGTTGCAAGATGATTGTGAAAAATTGCAAGCGGACCTTGGGAACTGGGCATCAAAATGGCAGATGACATTTAATGCGAGCAAGTGCAAAGTGATGCATGTGGGAAAGAGGAGCCTGAACTACAGCTACGTGATAGTAGGGTTCCGCGTTAGGAGTCACTGCCCAGAAAAGAATCTAGATGTCATCTTTGAGAATATATTAAGACTCTGAGCTCAATATGCGGCGGCAGCAAAGAAAGCAAATAGACCATTAGGAAAGGAATGGAAAACAAAGATGAAAATGTTATCATGCCTTTGTTTTGCTTTGTGGTACATCCATACCTTGAATATTGTGTGCAATTCTGGTCGCCGTATCTCAAAAAAGATTTATCACAATAAGAAAATATATAGCGAAGTGCAACAAAAATGATAAAAAGGGATGGGACAACTTTCCTAAGAGAAAAGGTTAAAGTGGCTAGGTCTCTTCAGCTTGGAAAAGACATGGCTCAGGGGAGATATGAAAGAGGTCTATAAAATACTGAATGGAACGAGTATATGTGAGTCACTTGTTTACTCTTTCCAAAAATACTAGGATTAGGAAGCATGTGATTAAGCTACTAAATAGTAGATTTAAAACAAACTGGAGAAAATATTTCTTCACTCAATGCGTAATTAAATTCTGGAATTAATTGCTGGTGAAAGCAGTTAGCTTAGAGTTTAAAAATAGGTTTGGATAATTTCCTAAAACAAAAGTCCATAAACTATTATTAAGATGGCTTGGGGAAATCCATAGCTTATTCCTAGGATAAGCAGCATAAAATCTGTTTTACTCCTTGTGATATTGCCATGTATTTGTGACCTGGGTTGGCCACTGTTGGAAACAGGATACTGGGCTTGATGAACCTTTGGTTTGACCCAGTATGGCAATTCTTATGTTGTATTAAGTTAATGCAAAATCAGGACAGCCCCCAAAATGTGACACAGGTGAAGAAATGTAGCGGAAGGAAAAAATAAAATAAAATAAAAGAGGGGGGTGTGATATTTATTTCCTAAATCATGAAAGGAGACCAAAATTCTTTTTTGTATGAAATAAACCCTTAAGGACCTCTCAGCTTTCCTATACCCAGAAGGCTTCTGGCTTGGCATTAGTTTAGTCTTGGCAAAGGTAGGGCCTCTGAGAATGCCATATAGTTTACAAACAACTTGGAGTGGGATACTGTACCTGAGCTCATCTGAGGAGAATGACTGAACTTGGGCCCATCTCTTTGTCGATTTGCAGAACAAAGGGATCCAGGCCCTGGATTGTTTATAAAGGGATTGCCATAGGTACTCAGTGGTGTAGTGAGGGAAGTATGCAATCAGGGTGAAGGTGCCCGGTATCGCTATGCATTGCAAGTACAACTCCCCAATTCCAGCACTGCCACACTGTGCGCCCCAATGTGCTGTTCCCTGTCCTCAGCTTTTCTGCACTGTGCCCCCCTCCCCAGGTCTCTTCAAATTTTCACCAGCAGAATATCATCAGCTTTGCTTTCCCTCTGACATTACTTCATTATCTCATAAACAGGAAGTGACTTCAGAGGGAGGAAGAGACCAGCGTGAGCAGTGGGTAGAAGATCCTAATTGCTGCTGGTGAAGATTTGAGAGATACGTGGTGGGAGGAGTGCATTTACGAGATTCCTCCTATTGCTGGAGAGGTACCAGTACCCAGGGCACTGTGTTCCTCCCCTTTACTATGCTACTGCAGGGACTGAATCAAAAGGGACTTGGGCCTGGGTCATTCATAAAACAAGAGACCCAGACTCTCAATCTCCTGAGCTAACAGTTCTGAGAAAGGTCCACCATTATGGAAAATAAGATATTTTGCAGATTATAAGAGCCAAAAAGAACAATAGAGAAATTTCTGGAAAATATTGAAAGAAGGAATTATGTAAATTCCCCTCTTATAAAAGCACATTTCTTGAGTTCCTTTTTTTTCTTTTGGTGTTCAGTATGTATTGGTGATCTGTGTCCTCTATGCTTCTGTCTTTCTCCCCTCCCTCTAACATAGACCTATAGCATATATAAAATATTATACTAAATGTGTTTCTAAGACTGTGTATATATAACAAGCTAATATTGTGGATAAACCATCCACTTTCATATACTATCTGGATTCTGTGCCTTTTGTGTATGGTACTACACTGTGGTAGAGTCCAGTCCGGGTTTTTCTGGACCCTGGACCCACTCGCATAAACAGATATTCTTGCAGATACAGAATAAAAGTATTTTTTATTAAGTACAGACCTGATCCTGTTACCTCTAAAGAGGGTGCTTCGTGGCCTTCTCGCTGGGGAATTTCCTCTGCCACGTCACTGATGATGTCATCAGTAATGCAACACATAGAAAGCCCCAGCGAGAAGGCCGCGAAGCACCACCCTCTTTAGAGTGCTGCTGGCCCGACGCTGCTCTGCTGGAAGGTATTTATGGTCACTGAGAGAAAGGAAAGAGGAAGAACTGGGGTGAAGGAGAGGAAGGTTAGAGATGATTATGAACATGAAAAAAATAAGTCCTACCTGAAAATAAGACCTAGTGCATTTTTTGGGCCCCAAATGTTAGAGATTAATTATAAAATTCAACATATGGACTTGGACATACAACAAATCTTGTTATTGATCAGGAAGCCTCAGCCCCACCACTCCACCGCTATGTTAGTTCATACCTGCGGGAAGAATTACGTGGCACTTCATCATTGGCTTCCCATATATATTGTTCTGTTTACCAATAAATTAGTAATATTTATGTATTTTTTAAATTATTATCTTTCTTTATCTGTGCTTAAAATTATATATGTACTTAGCTTTCATATCAGCCAACGCCTGGTGTCAGACTCCCAGGCGTTTACTGATATGAAAGCTAAGTACATATATAATTTTAAGCACAGATAAAGAAAGATAATAATTTAAAAAATACATAAATATTACTATATACAATATATATGGCTTCCTTATCAATACCTTATATATACAATGCCTTATATATACAATATATATGGCTTCCTTATCAATAACAAGATTTGTTGTATGTCCAAGTCCATATGTTGAATTTGGTATATGCATGTCAGGACTTGGAATAGACACACATTAAGCGCATCGCCATAGACTTCTTAGAGATTAATTATAGACAGTTTAAGTTTTCTGCTTCTTCTATTTTCCTTATTGCTACAAAAAGAAAGAAGCTTGAACTCCTTTTTTTTTTTTTTAGCCAGATGAGGGCATTGGTTTCTTTCTTATAGCATTATAACTTTTCTAGTTCTTTGCCATAAGCAAAGAACTTTCAACAGCCTTTTTGTTAGGGCTGGACTACGTGAGCAGAGTCTGTAATTCTAGCTGTTCAGTGATTATATTCATTCATTATGTGATGTCTCTTCCTTCCTGTCTCCATTTAAGGCTAGCAATGTGTTATATGCTGGCTCCATAATGCCAATCAAAAGGGTAGACTGGCTCCTTCATAAC
The DNA here is from genome assembly GCF_902459505.1 of Geotrypetes seraphini. Lineage (NCBI taxonomy): Eukaryota > Metazoa > Chordata > Amphibia > Gymnophiona > Dermophiidae > Geotrypetes > Geotrypetes seraphini. The sequence continues at coordinate 306,052,611 of NC_047086.1, read as the reverse complement.
GTAGAAAAGAGAACTCAGCTCATGACTTTTTAGAAGCTACTCTTTGAAACATAAGAACAATTACTAAGATCACTTTAAAATGATGTGCATAATATTCAAAGTGATTTAACTAGCCAGAAATAGCTTATGACCGGCAGTCCTTATTTGGGACTATCCATAGATATTCAGCGGCATTTAACCAGTTGATGCTGTGAAATATAGCACAGATCACTATGAAGCGGTGCTGAAAAGTTCTCAGCCCAACCAACCAACTTCCTACATTCTGAGCATTATTTTCCTACTGTAATTGAGAAGAGTGTTATCTTATTTCATTAAGTGCCAATCTGCAGAAATGAAATTCTATGTTTTTTTTACATCGTTTCAGATCATTGATTGAACCATATTCATGCCATTCTCGTCTTGGTTGGGCTGAGAATTTTTCAGCACCCCCTTGTAAACTCAAAGCTGGCTATTTTGTGGAGGGTCCAGGAGAGCGGGTTCTATTATTCCAAGTTTTATTAAAATTTGATTTGATCACTTAGCACAATTTTCTTAAGTGATATTCAATAAGTAATAATAAAAAATAAAACATACAATTAAAATTTATAACAAACACTATATAAAATACAATATACAGTACTAGACAGACACATCAACAAACTAATACAAAAGGGTAGAAGGGGTAGAACTACAATTTGGGGTTTTTTTAAGGCTGAGATAACATAAATGGGAAGTATTATTAGGAGGGGAGAGAGATGAAAAAAAGAAGAGATGGAGAAAAAGTTGAAAAGAGAGAGATGGAAGAAAAGTTGTAGGGAGGAAAAAAAAATGTATATATATATATTTTTTTTTTTTTGTCCTATTTACACTTTTTTAACTGATAGTTTTCTTCTAGTGTGCCTTTTGTGCTTGGAGCGGCTGGGGCACGGGCCGTGTGTCTGGGAGGGAATGCATGGATGGGAGAACATCGCAGGGGAGGAGACATAGGCATCCTGGGACTGTCTGTCAAGCCCTTTCTGGAAACGTCAATCGCTCCTCCTAAACTTACTTGCTCCACTTCATCACTGACGCTGAAACCGTGGATTGAAGACAAAGTTTTATTTTATTTTTCTTTCCAGCTTATGATTTACCTTTAATCTTATCTATTGTTTTGCCTTTTGTCTTTGTTTTGTTCTATTTCTATCATTTAAATTTCTCCAGAATTCTACTGTTCAACGGCTCCCCCTTCTGCTTCTATTCCTTTCTCTCCTCTCTTCTACCTTCCAAAGTATTTAGATCAATGCTGTCTTGTTAAAATGTTTATTTTATTTTTATTTTTCCTCTAACTCTACTTTTCACTTCTCTATTACCCTCCAGGTACTTTAGTTAGATTGTGAGCCTTCGGGACAGTAAGGGAATTTTTCAAGTACCTTTCTTATTTCTAATCTTAATGTATATTTTCTGTAAACCGCTTAGAACCTAACGGATGTAGCGGTATATAAGAAATAAATTACATTACATTACATAACCAGCCATAGGGTACCATAAGAGACCAGGGGTTACAAAAGCGATATACAAAAATAAATAAATAAAATAGACCATTATCAGTGAAATTACATAATATTCTAATTATAAAAGAAATTCAATCATGAACATATTTAACAAACAATTCAGTTTTTAATAACCTTCTAAAGTGCATATAAGAAGGAGAATTAACAAGCAGGGGGTGAAATTCAGGGTCCCAGAGAGATGCTTAGTAAGCAAGTTGCCTGCAAACATATCTTTTGTGTGAGCAACCTTTCAGCAAAGGAAAAGCAAAGAAAGAGGGACTTTGTGATACACGTTTTGAAAATGCAAACAAAAATGCATCAACTATGTATTTTGGCAGTAAGCCATTTAAAGCTTTATAAAAAAAAATACAGCCAGATTTAAAAAGTATTCGTCCCTCTACTGGAAGCCAGTGCAGCTTTTGTTAATAAGGCATTATATGTTCATATTTTGACAATTTAAAAATCAACCTGTCGAATTTTGTATAATTCGAAGACTTGAGCACAGAATTTACTTGAGATGACACTGATAATGCTCTACAGCCAAAAAAAGCACAAAGTGCCTCAAAACATAGAAAGATCTAATTAATTATTCATTCCTAAAGGTGAAACAGTTTCCATTTCAAAAAACATGCTGCTTGACAACTTTGTAAACCAACCCCCCTCCCCCTCCTGTAAATCAGAGAGTATACGTGAGAGATCCAAACAATGTTGGACCATTGGTGCGCTATATTGCCTCATCTGATACTGCTACTATGTTCGATCATACGAGTCCTGACCTTTCTTAGTCTCTGACCAATATACCTCAGAGAACATATATATATATATATATATATATATATATATATATATATATATATATATATATATATATATATATATATATATAAAGAGAAAATTACAGGGTGATCCCTTTCGAGGAAAGCTAAAGACTGTAGGCATCTTTAAATAGGAAGCTTTTCAGGTTGTTTTTAAAGCATCCTGACATTGTATGCACTTTAAGATTTTCAAGTTTAACATGCAACATTCACAAGAGCTAGCATATTTTTGAAGGTCACCAATGTCTTAAAGAAAAGAAGCTATCACTTATTCCCGCAGTCGCAATATCTAGGAAATGGTATCCCCCTCTGCTCTCCCAGATCAGACATCCACTAATACGAAACAAGTGGGCCATTCCCCTTATGGATTTTTCTCCATCTGCTCATCATCACTTACCATCAAGGAATTTGTTCATCCATTTCTTTTTCTTCTTTCTTTTGTTTATTTCTCACCCGCTCTTATCCAGGGCGAGTTACATATTAACATACAAAATAAAAGGTTTACATTTATCGTTCAAAACACTTCAGAGACACACTATAACAAATTACATACTTACATATCAAATCAAATTACATATAACATACACGTCACATCAACGATGAATTTCATTAAAGGCTGAAACTGGCCAAACCCACACATACATCAAAATATAAAATTCCATAAGTCATACAAGATGCCTCAATAACAGACAGCAATAAAAAAAGATATCCTCTTCAGCATAAGACAAACTACAATACAGAAAATATGGCTTACATCATCACTTGCCCATGTTCTCTGATGTATATTGGTCAGAGACTAAGAAAGGTCAGGACTCGTATGATCGAACATAGTAGCAGTATCAGATGAGGCAACATAGCGCACCAATGGTCCAACATTGTTTGGATCACTCACGTATACTCTCTGATTTACGGGAGGTGGGGGGGGGGGTTTACAAAGTTGTCAAGCAGCATCGAAGAGGAAGAAACAAAGATTCCACGATATTGCAGATTGAACAACGCTGTACTGTATTTTTGAAATGGAAACTGTTTCACCTTTAGGAATGAATAAATAATTAGACCTTTCTATGTTTTGAGGCCCTTTGTGCTTTTTTTGGCTGTAGAGCAGGGGCGTCAAAGTCCCTCCTCGAGGGCTGCAATCCAGTCGGGTTTTCAGGATTTCCCCAATGAATATGCATGAGATCTCTTTGCATGCACTGCTTTCATTGTATGCTAATAGAGCTCATGCATATTCATTGGGGAAATCCTGAAAACTCGACTGGATTGCGGCCCTCGAGGAGGGACTTTGACACCCCTGCTGTAGAGCATTATCAGTGTCATCTCAGGTAAATTCTGTGCTCAAGTCTTCGAATTATACAAAATTCAACAGTTAGGTTGATTTTTAAATTGTCAAAATATGAACATATAATGCCTTATTATCAAAAGCTGCACTGGCTTCCAGTAGAGGGACGAATACTTTTTAAATCTGGCTGTATTTTTTTTATAAAGCTTTAAATGGCTTACTGCCAAAATACATAGTTGATGCATTTTTGTTTGCATTTTCAAAACGTGTATCACAAAGTCCCTCTTTCTTTGCTTTTCCTTTTGTGAAAGGTTGCTCACACAAAAGATATGTTTGCAGGCAACTTGCTTATTAAGCATCTCTCTGGGACCCTGAATTTCACCCCCTGCTTGTTAATTCTCCTTCTTAAATGCACTTTAGAAGGTTATTAAAAACTGAATTGTTTGTTAAATATGTTCATGATTGAATTGCTTTTATAATTTGAATATTATGTAATTTCACTGATAATGGTCTATTTTTTTATTTATTTATTTTTGTATATCGCTTTTGTAACCCCTGGTCTCTTATGGTACCCTATGGCTGGTTATGTGCACAAAAGGTACACTAGAAGAAAACTATCAGTTAAAAAAGTGTAAATAGGACAAATAGTAATTCCCTGTTTACCAGTATATTCAGGTTTCTGGGATACTGATCCTCACATGCATAGAGGTAGCCAACTGCTTAGAATAGGGGTGTCCAATGTCGGTCCTCGAGGGCCGCAATCCAGTCGGGTTTTCAGGATTTCCCCAATGAATATGCATTGAAAGCAGTGCATGCACATAGATCTCATGCATATTCATTGGGGAAATCCTGAAAACCCGACTGGATTGCGGCCCTCGAGGACCGACATTGGACACCCCTGGCTTAGAGGGTCTGAAGAGGTGCTAAGTGAGGAGCTGCTAAGGGGAAAAAAAATCCATTGGAATATCATACCTGTGGCATTCAAACTGGGAAAAAGTAAACTTGGGCTTCAGTAGGATTTCATTGTCCTTCTCTTTTACTTTTTAGTTCAGTACTCTGATTTTTCAGCAAAGTCATAATAATTTAAAAAAAAAATCTAAGTCCCCTTTTGGCCTAAGGCCCTAAATATTGAAAGCAGGGAAAATGTCCATTATCAAGAAAAATGTCCAAAAGGAGGGTTTTTTTGATAATGGCTTGCCTCTACATTCAGCTATTTAAATGCCCAGACCACCACTACGTCTACACTTACCACATATAATGAACCAAAAAAACCTAAGTCCCAAACGCCCAAAGGCAGGCCTTTTAGGCAAAGGAGGAGCCAGTCCTTCGCCTAAAAGCTGGATTCTGTAACTGGTGTCTGTCAAAAACAACACTGGTTACAGAATCCACCCCACCCCACCCCCAAGCAACTATCGCGGCAGGAGAGATGGCTCATCTCCCCTGCCAAGATGGTGATCCACCCCCCCCCCCAGAACCACGGCACTTTGGGGTTAGCATCGCAGCAGAGCATCTCCCCTGCCGGCAATACTCATCCCGAAGTGCCGCGGTTTATGGGGGTGGGCGATCACTATCGCGGCAGAAGAGATGAGCCATCTCTCCTGCAGCGATTCACCCTCCCCCCTGATCAGATCAGGCAGGAGGGAGCCCAAGCCCTCCTGCCCAGGTGACCCCCACCCCGCCCAACAACGATCCAGGCAGGAGGGAGCCCAACCCCTCCTGCCCAGGCGACCCCCCTATCCCCCACCCCCCTAAGATATGGGCAGGAGGGATCCCAGGCCCTCCTGCCCCGATGTAGCCCCCACGACTGCCCCCCCAAACCCCCGATTGGCCCACTGAACACCCCCCACCCGCCGACCTGTGAGACCCCCCGCTGACCCCGTGACATGACCCCCACCCCCGACACCCCCCTGTACCTGTAAAAAAGTTGAACAGATGGATGGGTCCCAAGCCTGTCGGTCCAACAGGCCCGCCATCAATCGAATGGCGGACCTTAGGGCCTGATTGGCCCAGGTGCCTCAAACCCCACCCACAGGTGGGGCCTGAGGCACCTGGGGCAACCAGAATTGAACCAGTAGCCTTAGGCCCCTCTTGTGGGTGGGGCATTAGGCATATGGGCTCAATCCAGCCCATGTGCCTAAGGCCTTGCCCACAGGAGGGGCCTAAGGCTACTGGGCCGATTCCGGTTGGCTAAGGCACCTCAGGCCCCACCTGTGGACGGGGTTTGAGACGCCTGGGCCAATCAAGTCCTAAGACCCACAATTCAATGGATGGCAGGCCTGCCAGATGGACGGGCTTAGGACCCATCCGTCTGGCCAACTTTTTTACAGCTATGGGGGGTGTCGAGGGTGGGGGGTGTCGTGAGGTCGGCGGGGGTGTCTCATGGGTTGGCGGGTGGGGGGTGTTCAGTGGGCCAATTGGGAGTTCTGGGAGGCGGTCGCAGGGGGGCTGAGTCTGGGCAGGAAGGCCTGAGATCATTCCTGCCCATATCTTGGTTTGGGGGGGTAGGGGGGTCACCTGGGCAGGAAGGGTTGGGCTCCCTCCTGCCCGGATTGTTATCAGGCGGGGTGGGGGTCACTTGGGCAGGAGGGGCTGGGCTCCCTCCTGCCTGGATCGTTGTCAGGCGGGGTGGGGGTTGCATGGGCAGGAGGGGTTGAGCTCCCTTCTGTCCGGATTGTTTCAGCGGGGTGGGTTGGTCACCGGGGCAGGAGGGCTTAGGCTCCCTCCTGCCCAGAATGTGTCGGAAGGGGGGAGGGGTGGATCGCAGCAGGAGAGATAAGCCATCTCTCCTGCCGTGATGGTTGCAGTGGGGGGTTGGGTAGGTTGCCAGGCCGCTGAGCTGATAGCGGCAGCCGCCATCAGCTCAGCAGCCCCTTTTTTGGCACTTATACATTTTGACTTAGACCAAATCAAAACAGGTATAAGTGCCGACTAGGCAACCTGTTAACACTTTTGGTTATACCTGCTGTACACTTAGGTCTAGGACGGCCCACCTTCCACCCTTTCCCCTCTAAAAACGCTTCTTTTCACTCTATGCATTTAGAGGCAGGGGAAAGGCCTAAGCTGGTTTTAGATATGTCTAAAACCAGCTTTGGTTATGGGTACTTGAATGATCAGGCTTTTTGATCGTCCAAGTACCCATTTAGGCCACTTTTTAGACCTTTGTTTGTTTTTAGACCTCTGTTATGGTTTTTATATAAAAAGTGTTTTAGTCTAGATTAGTGTTTTAAGTTGCATTTCAGAGCATAAGGTAAGATCAGATTAGGGCACAAATAGCAACTGAGGAAAGTCTTTGTTTAGTGTTTAACACAGCTAGAAAAAAGTGGCTCTACAAAGCATAATTTTTTGAAAAGATCTTTTCATTTAGGCAGTTAGAAGCTGCTGTTTTGTTTAGTTGCCCTTTAGTAAACAATAGTTAGGTGCCATTGACTCATGTTCGAGTCCTAGCAACTTGATGAATTACAGATCTAAAAAGAAATCATTTTTGTACTAGTCCAGTAAGGTCCTCCAGCGTCATCCCCATGGTTGTTTTGAACATGTCCAGCCATCTGGTTGCAGGTAGCCCTCTTTGCCTGGTTACTTCAATGTTCCCAAACATGATACCCTTCTCCAATGAACTTTCTCTTTTGACAATGTGACCAAAATAAGACAATCATAACTTCATCATTTGGGCTTCAAGTGACAAGGAGACCTCCTTCTTGTATTACATGTACTGTGTAAAGGAGACCTGCCTTCTGCTCAAACAGTGATCATGTGTGCAATTTAAAGTTGCTTTGCCTTGTGCTCCAGCTGTCATGTGTACTGTGTCAAGGAGACCTGCTCAAGCTTTGATCGTGTGTGCTGTGTAAAGCAGCCCTGCCTCTGCTTGGATTATGATCATGTGTGCCCTGTTAAGGAAACCTGCCTCTGCTCAGGCTGAAGGCAACAGTGATACAGATGTTCAATCAAACAAGAAAGATTTTCCAATTTTAAAAGATTTTCTGCTAGATTTTTTATTTATTTATTTATTTTTTTTTTTATTTTTTTACAAATTTGAGCTTCTAGGAAGCCCTTTCTGGAAACGTCAATCGCTCCTCCTAAACTTACTTGCTCCACTTCATCACTGACGCTGAAACCATGGATTGAAGACAAAGTTTTATTTTATTTTTCTTTCCAGCTTATGATTTATCTTTAATCTTATCTATTGTTTTGCCTTTTGTCTTTGTTTTGTTCTATTTCTATCATTTTAATTTCTCCAGAATTCTACTGTTCAACAGCTCCCCCTTCTGCTTCTATTCCTTTCTCTCCTCTCTTCTACCTTCCAAAGTATTTAGATCAATGCTGTCTTGTTAAAATGTTTATTTTATTTTTATTTTTCCTCTAACTCTACTTTTCACTTCTCTATTACCCTCCAGGTACTTTAGTTAGATTGTGAGCCTTCGGGACAGTAAGGGAATTTTTCAAGTACCTTTCTTATTTCTAATCTTAATGTATATTTTCTGTAAACCGCTTAGAACCTAACGGATGTAGCGGTATATAAGAAATAAATTACATTACATTACATTACATTACATAGCCGATTTGATATCTTCCAGAATCGATTTGTTATTTCTTCTGGCAGTCTATGGCATGCATACAATCCTTCTCCAGCACCAAAGCTCAAATGAGTCAATCTTCTTTCTGTCTTGTTTCTGTAGGGTCCAGCTTTCACATCCATAATTGACCACTGAGAAAATGAGTGTTTGGACAAGTCTGATTTCTATTTGGAGTGATGTTTCCTTGCCTTTGAATACTTCGTCGAGAGCCTTCATTGAAGATCGACCAAGTGCTATTCTGCAGAATATTTCTTCCCTGCTAGTTGCTTCTTTGTTTATGAACAAACCCAGGAGATTGAAATCCTTTACTACTTCTATTTTATCGCCTTCAAGCTAAATATCTTCATCATTTTCCATGTTCATGATCTTCATCTTGTTTATGTTTAGTTCCAATCACATGTTATGACTTTCAGCTATGACTTTTCTCAGGATACAGCATGTCTTCTTTGCTGCTGGTGATGAGGGTTGTATCATCACTTCCGATGCAGCAGAGGAAAGGCCCTGCTGGGTCTGGCTGCGAGCAGCCTGTTTACAGTGCTGCCTCTGCTGACCGGATGCCGCTGATGCTTTGGGTGAGGGGAGTCCATGAGGCCAGATCTGCGCAGAGGGAGGGAGGGCAGACTCAGGGGGGAGGTACACCAGAAGTGTTTTGTGGGAGGAGGGTCCAGCAGGGTGAAGGGCAGGGGAGGAGAGATGAATGGATGCTGGACCCATAAGTTCTTTCATTTATACCATTTATTTTCTAATTAGAGATCCTCTATGTTTATCCCATGCTTTTTTGAATTCCATCACTGTTTTCCTCTCCACTACCTCCCTTGGGAGGGCATTCCAGACATCTATCACCCTCTTCATGCAAAATAATTTCCTAACATTACTCCTGTCTTCCTCCCTGCAACCTCAAGTTATGCTATCTAGTTTTACCATTTTTTTCTTCTTGGGAAAAGATTTGGTTCTATATTAATAGCTTTCAAGTATTTAAACATCAGTATCATATCTCCCCTGTCCCTCCCCTCCTCCAGATTATACATATTTAGGTCTTCCAGTCTCTTCTCGTACTTCTTTTGATTCAAACCCCTTACCATTTCCGTCGCCTTCCTCTGGACCACTTAAAGTCTTTTTATATCCTTTGCCAGATAGGGCCTCCAAAACTGAACACAATACTCCAAGTGTGGCCTCACCAAAGACCTATATAGGGGCATCAACACCTCCCTTCTTCTGCTGGTTATTCCTCTTTCTATACAGCCTAGCATCCTTCTGGCTATAACCACTGCCTTATCACACTGTTTAGATGCCTTTAAATCCTCAGACACAATCACCCCAAGGTCCCTCTCTCTATCTGTGCTTATCAGCCTCTCACCTCCCAGCACATACGATTCCCTCATATTTCTACCCCCAAATGCATCACTCTGCACTTCTTCGCATTGAATTTTAGTTACAAGACGTTAGACCATTCTTCTAACTTTTACAGATACTTTTTCATGTTTATCACTCCCTCCAGGGCATCCACTCTATTACAAATCCTGGTATCATCCACAAAAAGGCTAACCTTACCTTCTAACCCTTCAGCAATGTCACTCACAAACATATTGCACAGAATTAGTCCCAGCACCGATCCTTGAGGCACTCCATTACTCACCTTTCCCTCCTCGGAGCAAATTCCATTAACCACCACCCTCTTCTGGCGGGAAATTTTAATTTTAGTGGGAGCGTCCGTTGGACCCAATTTTAAATTCTGGTGAGGATTTGGTCACATTTTTTGTCTGTCAGAATTTTTTAAATGTGACCACAGACTTCCCTGCCAGAATTTAAAATTGTGTCCAATGAACATTCCCGCCAAAATTCAAATTTCTTGTCAGAATTCAAATCTGTGACCAACAAACTTTCCTGCCACATTTCAAATTTGTGACCAACATACTTTCCCACCAACATTCAAATTCATGACCAACAGACCTCCCTGTTCTCAATCAGGTCAGTCAACCCACTATATACAAAGACAAGCTGCAGACCTCACAGCATACCCTGAAGAATGCCACAGCATGATGACTGAAACATTAGTTCTATCTACCCAGACATGGTGAGACCCGGAAAACAGCAACAATAATGATGCCAGCCACGGAAGCCTAAAAAAACATGTCATATAGAGAATCTGCCACATAGTTGACTCCTGCCAACACTAAGTATGGGTAAGCATCTTCCTCTAACAGAGAAGCACAGCACAGACTAGTGTGCCATGTAAAAAGCGTGCAACAGCTGCTTTCATCCCCAGGGCCAGGGCCTCAACTTGCCTTTTGCAATTGCTAACCTGCAGTTCTGCCCATCCTTTAGAACCACTCCTCCCTCATGAGAGAACAATGTGCACTTGGTGATCTGCACCACCAACAAATCCACATTGGGTATGACAAACATCTGCTGAATGTCAGTTGCCTTAGGGTAGAGCCCAGTCACAGCTTTGGCAACCCTCAAAGAGCCCTCTGGGGATTTCCAATTGTGATTGAGCCGAGCAGCCATCATCCATCACTTCATTATCTCCAAACACTTCTGATCTTCTACTTCACTCACACACTTCTAAAACCCAACCAGGCTCCTCCAAGCACTTCCCTGGTCACCACCAGGTTCTCCAAACCCTCCCTTGGACTTCTGTGATTTTGTACAGCTTCCGGTACCACTACAGTTTCTCCACTGGTTGCCACCGGCCCCTTCTCAGTCCAGGATCTCTCATTCTTCACCATCATTGGACCTCTGGGTCTTCGGACTGCTTCCGGTACCATTACTAATCATTCCGCTTGTTGCCACCAGCCCCACCAATCCCTCTGCCGGTCACTTGCCAGTCCCCATCAGCCTAGGACAGACATGGGCAAACTCCGTTCCTCGAGGGCCAGAATCCTGTTGGGTTTTCAGGATTTCCCCAATGAATATGCATGAGATCTATTTGCAAGCACTGCTTTCAATGCATATTCATTGGGGAAAATCCTGAAAACTCGATTGGATTCCGGCCCTTAAGGACTGGAGTTGCCCATGTCTGGCCTAGGACCTCGGACTCCTCTGGCTGCTTCTCTCCAGGTCTTCTGGTCACTTCCTCCAGTCCCTCCGCCGGTTACTTGCCAGTCAACTTTAGCCAGACTCTCCACTGAACACGGCCAGTAATCAAGCTTGAGTACTCTCCAGTCACTCCAAGCTCTAATGGTATTATTGTACTCCCTGAGGACTCTCCCAGTCGCTCAGTCTTCCTACTCCCCGAGGACTCTCCCAGTCACTCAGTCATCTTCTCCCGGACACACACCATGAGGACTCTTCCAGTCAGTCTTCTCCACCAGGCCCTCTGCCAGTTGTCAAGCTTGACCCTCTCTGATCACTCCCAGCTCTACCAGACAGATTGGTCTAGATCAGGCTTACTGAGGGTTAAGCGGAAGCCAGCATTCCTCCCCTCAAGAGTCACCTGGCTCCTATAGGAGCTCTTGTTTTCTCCCAGTATTTTGTGCTAGAACTGTTCTTTTCAACATCCTTTTCCACTCAGGATGAAAGCTTTTCAAAACCTGGATAAAGTGCTGGGTTTTGAAAAGCCGTCCACATGCCTGGATATGTCCTCCAAAAAGAGGACATGTCTGGATAAATCAGGACGTCTGGTAACCCTATCATGAATAACATCTTCTTTTAAACAGGGCCTACCCAACCATTAGGCAGACCAGGCAGTCACCTAGGGCAGAAGCTTCTGGGAGGCACCAAATCGCAGCAGTTAGTCAAAGCTATAAAACAGATTTTGGCAGCCATATAAATAGCCCATTTACCAAGATTATTCTGAGAAGAGTGGTTTTGGGATGATTGTGATTGCTGGGTGGGAAAGGGGCCATGGGTGAAACAAGGCCAGTGCATTTTTATGGCTCATTCTACTGTATTTACTCCCAAAAGCTAGCTATTAACTTGCTGGAAATCTATGAACTTTGCTACTTTTATTACTAAGTTCTTTAAGTCCACTACTGGAGATTTATAAGTCTTTGGGGTCAAATCCTTAATGTGCTATGCCCAAGGCCACAGTTCTTCCTTCCCTGCCTCTTTAGTGGGTAGATTTCCAGGCATAGCAGTTCACCATGACAACCATTCTATTTAACATTCATACACGTCCCATCCTCATTACACAGCATTATGCCAACAGGCTTTCACATTTTCCTTTCCTAGCATTTCCCTGGCCCAGACACACACACAATCCCAGCTTCCCCCCATAGTCTTTGTTCAATGAAAAATGGAACAAATTCAATTCAAAGAAGTGTTGAACAGTCCTACAAGCCTTCACTTAATGGTGCCAGTCTGGAAAACTGTTCGGGGTGGGTTTAGAACAAGAAATGCCAAAAATACTTTTTTGTATTTCATGTTTTATTATTTATTTACTTTAAAAATGTCTGTTCCACTTATAACCTGAATGGATTACAATATTCATATACACAGGTCCTGAGAAAAAATAACAATAGTACATCTTTATAGACAGTCAAACAAACTTAGCCAGAAAGATCATCCTTTAGTCTAAAAGAATGCTTTAACAAACAATTGTATTAGAAAAAAGACTTCTATAATGCTTCTAAATAGTTCATAAATTGATTAAAAACTTCAAACTCTTTAACGTCGAGTTCATGTCAATTAAAGGGGACTTTATAAGCATAACATTTTCAGTTTTCTTTTTCAAAAGTGGTAAGTTTCAAGTTTCAAGTTTATTAGTTTTTAATATACCGACCATCAACAAATATCTGGCCGGTTAACAATAAAATTTAAAAGGTAAGAAAGATTAAAAAAATAAAATAATTGGCGTTTTAAAATAAATGGTGTGAACATAAATAATATCAACAAGACAAACTTGAAAGTGAGGGGAAAAGGGAGGGGAGGGGAAAAGTTACATATTTGAGAAGAAAAGGAGAAAGTGGGAATGGGATAAAACGTATAGGGTAGGGTCAAGTTTCAAGTTTATTGGTTTTTTAATATACCGACCATCAAACAAATATCTGGACGGTTTATAATATATATAAAACAAGATAAAAGTAAGATAAAATATTAGGTATTAAAAATAAATATGTGTACATATATAACATAGACAGGACAAACTTGAAAGTGAGGGTAAAGGGGAGGGAAGGGGAAAGTTACATAGTGAAGTAGAACTGGTGACAGTGGGGAAGGGGAAAGAACAAATAGGATGGGTCGCTTTATGAAAGCGGTTGGTTGAGATTAGAATGAGAGGGAAAAAAATAAAATAAACCGCTTTGTTAAAGCGGTTGGTTGCTTGGAGAGGAAAAGGAAGTAAAAAAAGAAAAGAGAAGGAAAAAGAAAAGAAGAAGAAAAAAAAAAAAAAGACAGAAGATAAGTCTAAGCACAGCCAAATGCGTCACAAAATAAAAAAGTCTTTAGGCTTATCTTAAATTTGTCTAGATGTTGTTCATCGCGGAGTTGCTGTGGCAGAGAATTCCATAAAGTTGGGGCAGCTACTGCAAAATTTATTTTCCGTGTATAGTAGAAGTCTTTTATGGAGGGAATATAGAGAAGTTTTTGATCAGTTGACCTTAGAGTGCGTGGGGAACATTGGGGGATGAGAAGTTTATCAAGAAATGAGGGCTGGTGAGAGTTTTATTTTGAAGGAAAGTAAGATGATTTTATAAGTGATACGGTGCGTGATGGGGAGCCAATGTGCACAACAGTACTGCTGGTGGGAAATATAGCTTCATATGGTGGTATTCCAATAAGCTGAGCTGGACTAGGATTCAGGATAGTCTACTCCAGTCCTCTAGTGCAAGAAGTAGATCTTCCTAAAACTAAAGCTAACAAACAAAAAAATGTAAGGTAACCTTGTCTTAGAGGTCTTTTTACTAAGGTGCACTAACGGGTTTAGTGCATGCTAAATGCGGTGCAACCTACTGTATACCTAAGGGCAGCATGGCACATTAATTTATTAGCACATGCTAAATCGGTTAGCGTACCTTAGTAAAAGACTCCTTATTGCACTAGCTTAATACTTTTCTTAACACAATTTTAGAGCCTATCATTACATTTCACACAGAAACCTGAAGAAAGCTAATTTCTCAGGTAAAATATTCTTTGTTATATGAATACCTGTATTTGTGAGTATCATATTATAAGCCATCATCGATGGGGAAGGGGAGTGTTGTGATCTTCCCTTGTCATACTGCCACTGCCATGAAAGTTCATTTAAGAAACACTGTTCCCTTGAGATCAGAGCAAGACGCTACCTCTCAGTCGTGGAGTGTGACAATAATAATGGTTATTCTAAAAGACATTGAAGCTAACACATAAAATGATATGGAGTATAGTGTCCTTCTCCTCATATATTAAAATAATTATGACAATTCTTACTGGAAACAAAATTGATTTAAACTAATTTGGAAAGAAAAACTACACAAATAACATATGTATTCACATAAGTACCTATTAATACTTAGGGCTCCTTTTTTTTAAGCTGCGGTAGCGTTTTTAGTTCGTGCTAAGCACATGCTAAAACCACTAGTGCAGCTTAGTAAAAGAAGCCCTTAGATTTATTCAAAACTCATCTCACAAATATTCTTGTCTTTATAAACTTTTTTGCAGGGATTATATTCATTTCACTCGTAATTATCAATTTTTATTATCATTTAATACTGCAACTGATACTGTAACTCTCCCTACTATACCGTGATCATCATTTCTTTCCTTCCCTCCCCTGTCACCATCTCCCTTGTTTTTAACACTCCATATTTCTGCCCATTGTGCTGCTCGAACATTTGCTAACTGCATTTGTTTGACCAGATTGGCCATCTCCTCCCTCACTTCCACGAATTTGGTCTTGGAGAATGAGATGTACAGTGTCCGCATCTATGAGACAAACTCTATTCTTTTTGTTACATAGAGCATTTTAGACCCCTGTTTAATTACAAAAGTTAGATAGCTCTAAGTCTAATAGATGCTGGCATTGCAATCTGGAAGCAGGGACCCTTGATCATTTAATATTTTATTGTCCCTGTATCATGGCCTTTTGGAAATCAATTTGGTCTCAAATAAATTGTTTATTAGAAAACCATGTAGCTTTATCATATGATACTATTCTGTTCGGTATGTCAATGAGAACAAAAAGTCAAATTTCATCAAGTAACAACAAACTTCTATTAATTATGACAGGAGTCGCCATGCAACATATTACCAGTAATTGGAAAAATTACAATAATCTTAGTTATACATTTTGGTGGAATTCGTTGTGCCACATTTACAAAATGGAAAGAATAATTGCTTTGCAGAAAGGGAATTATAATAATTTTAAAAAGATCTGGGGGCCATTGGCAAATTATTGTAATGATTAGACATCATTTTCCATTGAAAGTATATATATATACATAAGGGGAGGGGGATGGTATAAAGTTCTATTTAAAGGTTAATTAATAATACAATATTTATATGATATTTTTGATTGAAATATTTGAGGGAAGGGTGGGTGGGGAGGGAATAAATTTATGTATTTAAGATGACAATATAAAGAAATTCAAGTGATGTGTAAAAGTTTTAAATGATTTAATATTGTGTACTTGTTGTAAGATGAAAAAATGAATAAAGAATTTAGAAAATAAAAAAACAACCACTCCATATTTCCAGGATCTGGCTTCCTCAAATATCACCAAAACACACTGATCACTAGAGCAGCACCCACTAGGCAAATCAACTTGTGACATTCTCCCTTCAACTCAGTCCTCCATCATTGCCAAAACATGGACAGTAAATGAGCCAAACCAGAGGGAAGGAAAAGCCTCAGAATATTAACGGGAGGTACACAAACTGAAACTCAACCCAGACAAAACTAAATTCATCCTCCTAGAAAATAACAAAATCCCAACCATAACCAATTTAGAAATCAACTCTATCAACTACCCTTTGCAAATCACCCTAAAACTTCTAAGTATGACTATTGACAGAGGCTGCACCATGCAACCACAAATTAACAAAACAATACAGAAATCTTTCATAGTTATGAGAAACCTTAGACAAGTCCGAAAATTCTTCGAAAAAACACAATTTCAGCTCCTAGTACAATCTCTAATCCTAAGTATCCTAGACTATTGCAACATCCTCTACCTCCCCTGCCCTGCAATAATGATTAAACAACTACAGACAATTCAGAATACAGCTCTGAGATTCGTCTATTCATTGAATAAACATGATCACATTACTGAGGCATTCATCAATTCTCATTGGCTTCCAATCCAGGAAAGAATACAATTTAAATTCTACTGTATACTATTTAAAACTATAAATGGAGTCAGCCCAACCTACCTAAACGACCGCCTCATCCAAACCACCTCTACCAGGCATAGAAAAACACCCCCCCCATTCACTTACCCCCCAATCAAAGAAGTAAAACGGAAAAAACTATACAACGGACTACTGGCCACTCAGGCAGCGAAGATAGACAACCAAGTCTCCAACCTATTGACAACAACCCCAGACTACAAGATGTTCAGAAAGGAAATAAAAACTATACTCTTCAAGAAATCCCTTAATAAAGCTTAATACCATGATAAAGCTTAACCCCCCTCTTACCATCCCCTCCCTAACCCCAGATCCTACTTTTCCCTCTCTTGGACACCTTCTCTGATCTAACGTTGTAACCCTTCTTCCATAACTCTTTTTGTAATCCGCTTTGAACCGAAAGGTAATGGCGGAATAGAAATCTGTAATGTAATGTAATGTAATATCAAGCAGCTCATTACAACAAAGATTTTCGATATCTATTTCATACATCTTGTTCTTACAAACAATTCAGAAAACAACTGAAAAATTTCCTTTTTTTCAAATTCTTGAACTAATTGCTTTCATTGTATTAATTCTATAAAATTTTGTAAACCACATTTAACTAATAGTTATGCGGCCTAGAAATCTGGTGTTATGTTATGTTATGTACACAGAGAAATTCTCCATTCTCCTTATCTCAGTCACTGGCACAAAAACCTTCTCTCTGGCGCTCAAAACTTTAAAGATTTCAGTTCAACCAGTATAAATGCTTCTTCACTTAAACTGGCTACTCATGCCATGAAAATTCCACTGTGAAACACAAGTTTTTACTCAATACTTACTGCGGTACTTGAGAGCTTTACACATCTTTCATACAAAAATGTCCAGGATATCTTTGTTGAATCATCCAAACTCTTATCTTCTACAGTATGTTCTTCATATTTAGTTTGTTATAAGAGTGTGCAAGGGGCCGCTGAAAGTTCTCAGCCCAACCAAGAAGAGAATGTTGTGGAGCCATGAAACTTACAAGTTATTCCACACTTTTCTTGACACTACTATCCCAGTCTTATAAACCCTGCCCTATCAGCTTTGAGTTTCAAAACGGTGGCATTGACCCCTAGTGGTGGTCCTGCGGTACTACCACTAGATGTCAGTCTGCCATATAAGGGCTAGAAGTGTAAGGATTTGGGAACAGAGTGAGGATTGGATCAGCAATCCAGAAGTTATGCGGGTGACAGCCGATAATCAGTGCTAGCAACGCACAACTATGCAGCATAAGATAGAACAGCCTTTAGTATGGTCCTAACTGGCCAACTTAGTTATGTGGGCATAGGCACTGAGTATGGCCTTTGCCAGCAAAAATTCCAGCTCCTCTCCAGCTCCACCCCTGGACCACCTCAGCAATGGCTGGATTTTGATTGTGCAGTCTAAGCCAATATTCAGTGGCACTCCCTGGTTATGTGCCACTGAATATCAAAGCCAGCACACTCAGTGTAGTTTGAGCAGGCAGGAACTTCTCCTGTCTACATAAGCCATGTTGTCTACATAAGCCATAAGCCTTCATCATTATTTTAATTGTTATACAAATTTTGCTATATATTGTTATGATTTTCTTGTGCATTAATTTGAAACTGATGTACATGCTCTTGTAGCACATATCGTACAGAATACTATCAGCCACACATTCTTTTCTGCTCCTGCCTCTGAAACCAGGCTAATTAGGCTTTGACCTACTATCCTGCATCCCAGGGTCATTTCTAGTACGATTTGCAACCACCATTTTCATGGAATCTCAGTATCTTGAGGTTTAAATCTCCTCAAAAAATTCTGCATTCCTTATACACTGTTCACTCTTTCTATAGCAGTCAAGAAAGTACACTGTATATGGCTCAACTTTGGATTGAGTCATAGTACGGTAAGTAGTACCTTATTTTTTTATTTATTCAGTTTTCTATACCATTCTCCCAGGGCAGCTCAGAATAGTTTATATCAGCCCTGCAGAACATACGGCCTGTGGGCCGCATGCAGCCCAAAAAGGCTCTCACTGTGGCCCATATCCATATGGCTCTCACTCCCTGATCTGGCATCTTCCACCTCCTCTCAAACCAAAACCCAACCCAATCCAACCTCATCTTCAACCCCCTCCCAACTCAGCATCTCCCCTCTTTCCTGTCAAACCCAAACTGAACACCCCTCTCCCCCTCAATCTGGCATCTCTCTGTTGCCAGGAACCAGCCCCGAAGCTTTCCAGCGGCTATGTTTCACTTCCTCTACCACAACTTCCTGTTTCCGGTAGGGAGGGACGCAGCACATGGAAAGAAGTTGAGGCAGAGGGAGCATGACATTGGAGAAGCAAAGTTTTGGCTTTGGATGTTGTTGAAAACTTCAGAGATGCAGGTAGGACACGGAGATGGAGCGTTTGAGAATGAGGGAGAGAAGTTGGGCTGTGGATGGGGAGACTGCAACAAAGAGGAAGAGATGCCAGGCCCTGGGGAGGGGGAAAACAGAGTGAGAGAGACAGAAAGACCTGAAACAAAGGGAAGGCAGAAGAGAGGGGGACAGATGTTGGACTTGGGGGTGTCTAGAAGGAAGAGAGAGAAAGAGACTGCAGAGAGGTGGAAAGATTCTGGACCAACAAGGGAGGAAGAAAGGAGAGAGAGAGGCAGAGAAAGACCTGGAAGAAAGGAGAACAAATGCTGGGCATGGGGGGGGGGTGAGGGGGGTTGTAAGCAGAAGAAAGACAGAGAGAGAGAGGCCTGGATTATGGGAGGTGCAGACAGAAGGGGAGAGACCCTGAGGAAGAACATAACAGAGGAGGGAGACCAGGAACAAAGGTGGTGGTAGGCAGTGGCGTACCTAGGGTATGTGGCACCCGGGGCCCATAATTTTTTGACACCCCCCCATGTATAAAAATATTTTTTTGTAATAACCATGAAACTGAATAAATGGTCATAATAGATAACAAGGCAGTGAAAATTTTATTTTCTTGAACCTCATATATGTAACCATTATTCCAAACATACCATAACATAACATAAATTATGTCTGAATTGTCATGACATCAGAAGTACATATGTGAGTAGTTGCAGGTGATGCTTGGGACAGTTCTGATTGTGTTAGTTCGGTTTTATGTGTTTTTGAATAGAAGGGTTTTTTATTTCTTTTTTGAAGGTTTTGTAGTTTGTGGTCGAGGTCAATAGGTTGTAGAGTTGGGGGTCGAGTGTTGCAGCTCGAATGGGCTAAGGATGGTTGTCGAACTGTTTTTTTCTTTTGATGTTTTTGGTTGGAGGGTGTGTGAATGGTGCGTGAATTCTCCTATGTCTGTTTGAAGTGGATTGAATTATTTAGCTGAAGAAATTAGTTACCCCCTCATCCCACACACATTAATTCTCTTCCATTTTTGTTCCCATTATAAAAAACACTGATAAGTTCTCAGAAAAAAAATACATTAAAATAAGAAGTGAAAACAAAGGCCCCTACAGATGAGAATATAACATAAGAATAGCCTAACTGGGTCAGACCAATGGTCCATCATGCCCAGTAACCCATTCTCATGGAAGCCAATCCAGGTCACTAGTACCTGGTCAAAACCCAAAGAGTAGCAACATTCCATGCTACCGATCCAGGGCAAGCAGATGTTTCCCCCATGTCTTAATAACAGACTATGGACTTTTCCTCCAGGAATTTGTCCAAACCTTTCTTAAAACCAGCTACGCTATTTGCTTTTACCATAACTTCTGGCCACTTCATTTTTAAGCTGAGATCTTTTCTTCCAAACAGAGACTTTACTAGATGTCAAATACAGCACAAGGTAACTTCACACGGACTTAGCTGTGCAGGAAATGTGAATCTCCTCATACACCCACCATATAGTGCAAAAATGTGCAAAGGTCTGGTTTTTTCTTTCGATCACTACATAGACTAATGCCACACAAGCAGCGCTGTTACAAACATATTCTGTACGTCAGTGCTAAGGTTAACAAAGTTTCCTTCCTTGGACCAGAAGGAGATACTGACAAACCACTGGAAGAGATCCCAAAACAACTACCCAGGAACAACACCCAAAGACCCACTCAGTGTGTGAACCAGTTGAGTGGAGTGGACTAACTGGGGGGTGGAAATGGGCCCGGAGTTTGCTCAGCAGAATTTACCAGATCACCTCTTCCTCTCAACACATTGACACGCTGCCGCCACCACCACTAGGAACACCTCACCGGGTAGGCCAGCAATGCTATAAACTTTATAAAACACATTATTATATTTTCTTATAAAGCACATATTTTAACTGAAACTCTCTGACATCCTCAGCCTTTCCATTCACAAAAATAGAAGGAAGAAAAGTTCCCATTTCCTGCTGTCTCATGTCCCTGGCCTAAACAATATTTCTTCTGCAGAGTGCAGACCCTTCAAAAATCTGACCAAAATCCTCATTTCACTTGCATTATAAAGTACTGAGGATGCCATCTTTCCCCAATCCCAGGTCCTAAAAGTCTAAGACAGTAGCGCAAACTAGTGCTTGCCAGATTCAGGGAAAAAAAATTTCGATTCGATTCAGCCTATTGAATTGGTTTATCGATTCGATTTTCCTGCCTAATTGGGTGTTTTTTTCAAACATCCTGGTGGGTTTATTTTATAGCTTTTTTTACCCCCCTTTGGCTTCTCCTAACCAAACTGGCGCTGTGGTGTAAATAAAATAAAGAAACAAAAAGGACTTTTCCTCTCTCTGTTAAATCCTAGCTCACGTTTGCGGTCTAACACCAGCTCTGGCAGGATACACATATTCAAATCTGACATATTGTAATCACAAAACAGAAAATAAAACTTAGTTTTTTTACCTTTTATGTTGTCTGGTTATTTTTCAAATCTTGTTGGACCAAGGCTCTGGTTGTCTTCTCTGATAATTTGCTTGCCAGGTCTCCTTCTTTCTTCTTTCTCCGTGCTAACCATCCATCTGCCATCTCTGTCCTCCCCTTCCGTTTCCCTTCCTCCCCCGGATGTCTGGCATCTTTCCTTTTTTTGTCTCCCTCCACAGATTCACCTTTTCTTAACTACCCTTTCATCCAGCAGCTCTCCCTCCTTCTCCACCACCCCAGGGTCCATCCATCTCTCCCTTTCTTTTCACAACTACCCTCCTAACCAGTATCTCTATCCCCCCCCGCACCATCCCTTGTGTCCAACTTCTCTCCCTTTCTGTTCCTTCCTCCCTAAAACCCATGTCCATCATCTCTCTCTCTCTCTCCTCTATTTTCAGACCCATTATTTTCTTCCCACCCAAAGTTCGGCATATGCACGCCTCCCCCTTAAAGGTCTGCATCCCACCCCTGAAGATCTGTCCCCCCCCTTGAAGGCCTGCCTGCCTGCTCCCTTTGAAGGCCTACCCCCTGAAGGCCTGCCCCCCCCTTGAAGGCCTGCATCCCCCCTGAAGGCCTACACCCCCCAAAGGTCTGTCCCCCCCCTTGAAAGGCCTGCCTGCCTGTTCCCCTTGAAGGCCTGCCCCCCCCCCGAAGGCCTAAACCCTCCTCAAAGGCCTGCCCCCCTTGAAGGCCTGCACCCCCCCGAAGGCCTGAACCCCCCCGAAGGCCTACACCCCCCTTGAAGGCCTGTCCCCCCCTTGAAGGCCTGCCTGTCTGTCCCCCCCATTGAAAGCCTGTCCCCCCCCTTGAAGGCCTGTGCCCTACCCTGGAAGGCCTGCACCACCCCCGAGTGCCTGTCACCCCCCCGAAGGCCTGCCTGTCCCCCTTGGAAGGCCTGTTTCCCCCCCGAAGGCTTGAACCCCCCCAAAGGCCTGTCCCCCCCCCCAAAGGCCTGTCCCCCCCAAAGGCCTGTCCCCCCCTTGAAGGCCTGTGCCCTCCCTGGAAGGCCTGTGCCCTCCCTGGAAGGCCTGTGCCCTCCCTGGAAGGCCTGTGCCCTCCCTAAGGCCTGCACCCCCCCATTGTCCTGTCACACCCCCCCCCCCCGAAGGCCTGCCTGTCCCACCTGAAGGCCTGTCCCCCCCCCGAAGACATGCACCCCCCCCAAGGCCTGTCCCCCCCTTGAAGGACTGCCTGCCTGTCCCCCCCTTGAAGGCCTGTCCCCCCCTTAAAGGCCTGTCCCTCCCCTAAGGCCTGCACCCCCCCCCCCCCCCGACGGCCTGTCACCCCCCCCCGAAGGCCTGCCTGTCCCCCTTGAATGCCTGTCCCCCCCAAAGGCCTGTCCCCCCCTTGAAGGCCTGCCTGCCTGTCCCCACCCCTTGAAGGCCTGTCCCCCCCCTTGAAGGCCTGTCCCCCCCCTTGAAGGCCTGTGCCCTCCCTTGAAGGCTTGTCCCCCCGAAGGCCTGCACCCCCCCCCCGAAGGCCTGCCTGTCCCCCTTGAAGGCCTGTCCCCCTGAAGGCCTGTCTCCCCCCCCCTCCACAAGGTCTGCCTGCCCGCCCCACTCTGAAGGCCCTGCTGCCCTCCCCCCCCACTACCTCGAAGGACTGCTCAGCCCCACCACCACCACCACAAAGCACTGCTTATTCCCCCGGCCTCCCCGCTCATTTCCCTGGGGAAACAGCCTGCAGCAAGATCGCGCGATGCCAGCGATCTTTGCTTGCTTCGGCTGTTTCCTCCACCGTGGTCCCGCCCCTCCTCTGACGTCAGAGGAGGGGCGGGACCGTGGCGGAGGAAACAGCCGAAGCAGGCAAAGATCGCTGGCATCGCGATCTTGCTGCAGGCTGTTTCCAGATGCGACACCCGGAGCAGGGAGGGGTGGAAACCGTACCGGACCAGGAGCACTCCCTCAGGGCTTGGCACCCGGGGCGGACCGCCCTCCACGCCCCCCCCTTGGTACGCCACTAGTCTCCAATTATTCCGCAAGCAACTGAAAACCATGGCTTTTCACACTAAAATGTAATTCTATCCCGCCTTACTCTTCTTTCCTATATATAAGTTCATGTAAACCTTATTTTTTCCTTCTCTTCCTATATTTTAAGTTCTTGTAAACCGTGCCGAGCTCCACATCCGTGGAGATGATGCGGTATATAAACTTAAGGTTTAGTTTAGCTTACTATCTCCCCCTCCTTTTTTTTTTTTTTTTTACAAAACCGTGATAGCGGATTTTAGTGCAGGCTGGCACTCTGAATGCTCTGTGTTGCTGCTGACACTCATAGAGTTTCTTTGAGTGTCTGGAGCAGCACATTCAGCGTGCTGGCCTGTGCTAAAAACTGCTATTGCGGTTTTGTAAAAGGGGAGGTATATGACATAACAATGCTTTCTCCTTTTATATATTTTCTCTGCTGCCTGTCTGAAGATTCATTTGCAGCGGTGGAGAGGAGGTAGGTGGGGGCACGGGGGAGTTGGGAGAACTGGACAGTCATCTCATTGGAGCAGCACAGTGGTAGCTAGCAGGTCACCCTGAAGTCTTCGGGCCTGAGGCACGTGCCTACTAGGCCTACCCTTTAATCTGGCCCCTGCATGACATTCCAGGCAGTGCTGCTGAAATATCAACCTCTGACTGTCCCCCCCCCAATAAAAAAATGGCGTCAAGGGTGGCAGTGGCGTACCTAGGGTATGTGGCACCGGGGCCATCATTTTTTGAACACCCCCCCCCCCCCATGTAAAAAATATTTTTTGTAATGACCATGAAACAGAATAAATGGTCAGAATAGAACAGGCAGTGAAAATTTTCTTATATTCCTAACATAACATAAACATAAATTATGTCTGAATTGTCAATGACATCAGAAGTACATATGGAGTAGTTTGCAGGTGATGCTTGGGACAGTTCTGATTGTGTTAGTTCGGTTTTATGTGTTTTTTGAATAGAAGGATTTTTTATTTCTTTTTGAGGTTTTGCAGTCTGTGGTCGATGTCAATTGGTTGTAGAGTGGGGGTCGAGTGTTGCAGCTCGAATGGCTAGGAGGTTGTCGAACAGTTTTTTTCTTTTGACGTTTTTGGTTGGAGGGTGTGTGAATGGTGCGTGAATTTTCCTATGTCTGTTTGAAGTGGATTGAATTATTTAGCTGAAGAAATTAGTTACCCCCTCATCCCACACACATTAATTCTCTTCCATTTTTGTTCCCATTATAAAAAACACTGATAAGTTCCCAGAAAAAAAATACATTAAAATAGAAGTGAAAACAAAGGCCCCTACAGATGAGAACATAACATAAGAATAGCCTAACTGGGTCAGACCAATGGTCCATCATGCCCAGTAGCCCATTCTCATGGTAGCTATCCAGGACACTAATACCTGGTCAAAACCCAAGAGTAGCAACATTCCATGCTACCGATCCAGGGCAAGCAGACACTTCCCCCATGTCTTAATAACAGATTATGGACTTTTCCTCCAGGAATTTGTCCAAATCTTTCTTAAAACCAGCTACACTATCTGCTTTTACCATAACTTCTGGCCACTTCATTTTTAAGTTTAGATCTTTCATTTCAAACATGAGACCTTGCTAGATGTCAAATACAGCACAAGGTAACTTCACATGGACTTAGCTGTGCAAGAAATGTGAATCTCCCTCATACACCCACCATATAGTGCAAAAAATGTGCAAAGGTCTGTTTTTTTTCTTTCGATCACTACATAGCCTAATGCCACACAAGCAGCGCTGTTACAAACATATTCTGTACGTCAGTGCTAAGGATAACAAAGTTTCCTTCCTTGGACCAGAAGGAGATACTGATAAACCACTGGAAGAGATCCCAAAACAACACCCAAAGACCCACTCAGTGTGTGAATCAGTTGAGTGGAGTGGACTAACTGGGGGGTGGAAATGGGCCCTGAGTTTGCTCAGCAGAATTTCCCAGACCACCTCTACCTCTCAACACATTGACACGCTGCCACAACCACCACTAGGAACACCTCACTGGGTAGGCCAGCTATGCTATAAACTATATAAAACACATTATTATATTTTCTTATAAAGCACATATTTTAACTGAACTCTGACATCCTCAGCCTTTCCATTCACAAAAATAGAAGGAAGAAAAGTTCCCATTTCCTGCTGTCTCATGTCCCCAGCCTATACAATATTTTTTTTCTGCAGACCCTTCAAAAGTCTGACCAAATCCTCGTTTCACTTGCATTATAAAGTACTGAGGATGCCATCTCTCCCCAATCCCAGGTTCTAAAGTCTAATACAGTAGCGCAAACTAATGCTGCCAGATTCAGGAAAAAAAATTTCGATTCGATTCAGCCTATTGAATTGGTTTTTTCAATTCGATTTTCCTGCCCAGTTGGGTGATTTTTTTTTCAAAACTCCTGGTGGGTTTTATAGCTTTTTCACCCCCTTTGGCTTCTCCTAACCACACTGGCGCTGTGGTGTAAATAAAATAAAGAAACAAAAAGGACTTTTCCTCTCTCTGTTAAATCCTAGCTCACGTTTGCAGTCCAACACCAGCTCTGGCAGGATACAAATTTCAAATCTGACATATTATAATCACAAAACAGAAAATAAAATTAATTTTTCTACCTTTTGTTGTCTGGTTATATTTCAAATCTTGTTGGTTCAAGGCTCTGGTTTTCTTCTGATAACTTACTTGCCAGGGTCTCCTTCTTTCTGCGTGCTAACCATCCATCTGCCAACTCTGTCCTCCCTTTCCATTTTCCCTTCCCTCCCCAGGAAATCTGGTATCTTTCCTTATTTTCATCTCCCCCCACAGATCCATCTCTTCTTAACTACCCTTTCATCCGGCATCTCTCCCTCCTTCCCCACCACCCCAGAGTCCACCATCTCTCCCTTTCTTTTTCCCAATTACCCTCCTATCCAGTATCTCTATCCCTCCTCCACACCATCCCTTGTGTCCAATTTCTCTCCCTTTCTGTTCCTTCCCTCCCTAAATCCCATGGTCCATCATCTCTCTCCCTCTCCTCTATTTTCAGACCCATTATTTCTTCCTCCCCCCCAAAAGTTTGGCATATGCACGTCTCTTTGAACACCCCCTTCCCTCCGTGTACTTCTACACCAGGGTCCCCCCCCAAAGGCCTGTCCCCCCCTTAAAGGTCTGCCTATCCCCCCTTGAAGGCCTGAACCCCCCTTGAAGGCCTGTCCCATCCCCTTGTAGGCCTGTCCCCCCCTTGTAGGCCTGTCCCCCCCTTGAAGGCCTGCTTGCCTGTCCCCACCCTTGAAGGTCTGTCCCCCCCTTGAAGGTCTGCAACCCCCCCATAAGGCCTGCACCCCCTTGAAAGGCCTGTCCCACCCCCTTGTAGCTTGTCCCCCCCCTTGAAGGTCTGCACCCCCCTGAAGGCCTGTCCCCCCCCCTTGAAAGCCTGCACCCCCTTGAAGGTCTGCACCCCCCCTGAAGGCATGCACCCCCCTTGAAGGCCTATCCCACCCCCTTGTTAGGCCTGCCCTGCCTGTCCCCCCCCTTGAAGGCCTGTCTCCCCCTTGAAGGTCTGCACCCCCCCTGAAGGCCTGACCCACCCCCTTGTAGGCCTGACCCACCCCCTTGTAGGCCTGACCCACCCCCTTGTAGGCCTGACCCACCCCCTTGAAGGCCTGCCTGCCCCCCCTTGAAGGCCTGTCCCCCCCCCTTGAAGGTCTGCACACACCCCCCGAAGGCCTGTCCCCCCCCTTGAAGGCCTGCCTCCCCCCTTGAAGGCTTGCCTGCCCCCCCCCTTGAAGGCCTGTCCCCCCTTGAAGGCCTGCCTGCCTGTCACCCCCTCCCCCTTGAAAGCCTGCCTGCCTGCCCGCCCGCCCCACCCCGAAGGACTGCTCGCCCCCCTGGCCTCCCTGCACCACCTATGAAGCAGCACTACCTATGATCCCGGCCTTGCCGTTCAGTCCCCCCCCCCACCCCCGAAGGACCGCGACGTCACGACGTCAGCTATCCCTGCGCTGCTTAGGCGCTGCTTCCTGCGCCCAAGCAGCTCAGAGATCGCTGACGTGCGATCCTGCTGCAGGCTGCTTCACAGGTGGTACAGGAAGGTCAGTGGGGCGAGCGGTCCTTCGGGGGTGGGGGGGGACTGAATGGCAAGGCTGGGAGCACCCCCTCAGGGCTGGCACCCGGGGCGGACCGCCCCTCCCGCCCCCCCCCTTGGCACGCCACTGGTGGTAGGTACAAAGGGGAACTGGATCATTAGGTATTTTAACCTGTATCATCTCAGTCATTGCCTGGATGCAAATTGCTCAAAAATGTTGCAATAAAGGGCATTCCCACCATATGCCTTTGCTTTTTAACATCTTCATGGTACCATCAATAGCCCTCATTCAGGACAGAAGTTTGTACGTACAGATATGCTGATATTTAACTCGTGTTGCTTGATCAGGTCACTACTATTTTCCTAAACAATCTTAATAGATGCCTTAATGCAGTAGCTTCTTAAGTATGAACAAGTTGAAATGAAATCCTTCCAAATCATGGTGATTTGGTTCTCTAGGACTAATCCATTTTCTATCCATTTATAGCTGTTTTTCCCATTCCTGTTAAAAGCTCAGTATCATTCTGGATAGCTAATTAACTAACAGCTTTTCCATTGCTCTTAGGACGATCTATCTCTTAACCATATTTTGACCAAAAGACTTTACACTCCTTAGTTATCTGCCATTTAGATTATTGCAGTGCTCTGCTTGGATTTGTTGATCACTAGTCTTAAGTGACTACATCACATTCAAATAAAGGCAGTTAGGCTGCTCTATAATGCCAGAATAGACTATGTTATTCCTTTATTGTTTGATCAGCATTCGTTGCCTATTGTTGCATGAATCGAAGTGGAAATTTTTGCAGCATACTATGTGTTAGAGCACCGGGCGCTGAAGCTCAGGACATAACTCTAATGCAGAGAATCAATACACAAGAAGGGTCTCAGGGAATGCTGGATGACTTAGAAAAAATTTCTGCTCCATTCTACTAGCTGTGTCCATTGTCCATCTTAGGATACAAAACCTTGAATAGAAGCATTAAATCTCAATTTTTCAGTCATAGACGAGAAAAGTACATTAAAACTTTTGTCATTCCACAGCTCTATCCAAAAACAATAATCCCTTTGTTTTCTATAAAGCTTTTTTTGAGATACAGGGAGACATCAAAGGCAAACACAAACATCGTAACTGGATGACTTATTCACCCTGTTTCTGGTGCCAAAGCAAGCTCTTGAATTGTTAAGGAGGGCTACACTGATGTCTCACTGTCTTGCTATCACACACTCCTCTTTGTTTCATGATTTGATCCTTTTTTTAAAGCAAATATTTTCCCAAGTCTATGTTTCTGCCAGCCTTATTCTGCAGATGTGAAAACAGAAATCGAAGCTCAGTCTGCAGCCAAGCATTATCAATCTCAAATAAAACCTTCTGGAGCACAATTTTGGCCTTATTTTCTAATATTTTTCTCCAATTGTTAATTTAAGTTTGCATTTATATTCTGCCTAATCTACTACATAGGGGAGTCTTTTACTAAAGACTAATGAAAGTTATCTGCAGCACGGCCTAAGGAATAAATGGATCCTATGGCAGACAACTTGTACTAACCTTTAGCAAAATACCCTCATAGAGAAGAGCTCAAGGTGAATTCCAATAAAAAAGCAAAAATTAAAATAAAATTACTTTACAAAATACAGAAAATTACTTTACAAACTTTACTTTATGAATTACTTTAAAAAACACAGAAAAAGGAAAGACAAATTAACCCTCCCTTTTAAGAAGCCATTTAGCGAGAGCCACTACAGTAACTACTCCAAAGCCCATAGGAATTTATAAAGCTTCAGGTCTGTTGTCACAAGGTATTTTCCATTTTTGCTTTATTTCTATTTCTTAATTTGTAAAGTGGTGATTGTCATTTGTCAGTTTTTTCAAATTTACATCTGCTATCTTTATATTTTGCAGAGTATTAGGGGCCATGCGTTATTGTGTCTGTTGGGTTTCACTATATGGAGAGTCTTGCTTCTTGGTGGTATAGTTTAACTTTTGTCTATATATTTAGTTTATGATCACTTATTTCATACTGGGCGAGGGTGTATCTGTGGTCTGTATGTATAAAATTGGCATTTTTTTCTATGCAGGATTAATCTGTATTAATCTGGCTTGTTTAGTTTTACAATGGGTATATTGATGTTCTAGTGCTCACTGCAGTGTTTAAGATGCAGCCTTTCCCTAGGTGCACCCTTGTTGTGTGACTCATGGATTATTACTAAATATATATATATATATATTTTATATAGAGGAGGTGGGTTTTACAAAATGATCGGCTCCAGGTGTCCAATATATTAGGTACACCACTGCCTTCCCAGTCTCCTTTCAAAATTGAAATCTTCTTTTCGGGCAGCCATTCTCACAAGGTGCTGCCTCAAAGCTTTCCATCTACCACAATCTGCTTCCCTCTGACTCCACTTCCTGTCTCTGCTTGGGCGGATTGCAGCAGAGGGGAAGCTTTAGGTTAGTGCCTGCAGCCTGCGAAAACAACTACTGTGCCAGGACACCTCTGAAACATAAGATTTTGACTTTGAAAGGAGACCGGGAAGGTGAGGGGGGTGGGAAATGAACAGAAGAGGAAGAGATGCCTGCACTGCGGAGCCCCTTGGAGCTGTTTTAAGTTAGCCCAGGGGTGTGGGTGGGGAAGGATGAGAGCAGGAGGAAATGCAGACTGGGGGGGGGGAGAGATGTTGCACTGCAAGGGGCAGAAAGGAGGAAGGGAGGGAGAAGTGTTTCCCTTCCTTGAGTCATCTCTCCTCCCTCCCAGTGTGAGATGTCAGATTCTAGAGAAGGGTGATGTAAGAAGGGAGAGAGAGATGCCAGACTGCGGGAAGGAGAGGAGAGAGATGCCAGACTGCGGGAAGGAGGGAAGGGATGGAGAAAGATGTTTAACTGCGGGAATGGGGAGAAAGATGTTTAACTGCGGGAATGGGGAGGAAAGGAGAGAGAGATGTCAGACCATGGGAGAGGAGAGATATACCAGGCTGTGGGAAGGAAAGGAGAAAAATGCCAGATCAAAGGAGGGAGGGAAGGGGAAAGACAGAGATGTCAGACAACAGGAGAGGGAGAGATAGGGAGGAGATTGTGCACCATCTCTTCCCTCCCTGTGCAAAAATGATGGGTAATGGGTATGGAAGGGAAGTCAGATAGAAGAAATGCTTCTTATAGATGGGAATAGGGGAGAAGAAAGAGGAAGGAGATGGTACACATGGATAGATGGGAAGGTAAGACATGGAAAATTGAATAGATTTTGAGAAGAAAGCATTAAAATGCAAGAAAGTTGAATATTAAAAGTGATTTCTGTGGAGAGGCGGGAGGGAAGAGAAGGGGCGTTTTTTTTCTGGTGCGGGAGGAAGGTTCTCTGTAGTAGCGGGGGGCCGGAGGAGGAGCGAGAAGAGGGAGTTCTCTACAAGGCGGGAAGAGAAGGGTGGTTTCTGTGAAGGGGCGGGAGGGAAAGGGAAGATTAGGGAGTTCTCTAAAGCGGTGAGGGAGGAAGAGCGGTGTTTTCTGTGACGGGACCGGGGGAGGAGAGAGAACGGCGGGAAGAGAGGGGCGTTTTCTTTGGCGAGGCGGGGGGCGCGCGCTCTCCTTAGCGAAGGCGAGAAGGGGCGGGGCCCTGGCCGTTGCATCAGAGGCAGAGTTTGGCCGGTGGGTGCCGCGCGCCGGCTCTTTCGCAAAGCCCTGTCACTCTTGCAACTCGCGCACGGGGGAAGCGTAGAAGCATGCAGAAGGCGAGCCAGGTGAACGGGCTCGTCGTGGACATTTCCCCGGCTTATGCGGAAGGCGAGAGCGAGAAGGCGGCGGCGGGGCGCCGGCAGAAATGCGTGCAGTTCCTGAAGAGGAACGCCGTGGTGATCCTGACCGTGTCGGGCGTGCTGGTCGGCGTCGGCGTGGGCATGACGGTGAGGCGCGTGCGCCTGAGCCGGGCGCAGATGACTTACTTCGCTTTCCCGGGCGAGATGCTGCTGCGGATGCTGAAGATGATCATCCTGCCCCTGGTCGTCTGCAGCCTGGTCTCTGGCGCTGCGAGTCTGGACACCAGGTCCCTGGGAAAACTGGGGGCCATTGCCGTGGGCTACTTCATGGGGACCACCCTTGTGGCCTCGGGTCTGGCCCTAGCCCTGGGGTTCATCATCAAGCCCGGGGCGGGGGCGGGGGCGCTGAACTCCAACGTTTTGGGTTTAGATGACACGGTACCTACCAACAAAGAAACAGTTGACTCCTTCTTAGATCTTGCAAGGTAAATTCCTTTTACTCTCCCCCCCCCCCCCCCCCCCCCCACACACACACACACACAATTGGGATTTTGTCAGCTTGGTTCCAGGTTCAGCATCCCTGGTCCAAGAAAGAACGTGGTGAAAGCTGCGGGTTTTTGTCCTAGTTACATCCCAAACAAATGTTTTTACATATTTATGACGTGAGTATTTAGGGGAAACAGTTATATGAAGTGAAGCAGTCCAGAAGATAAAGTTGTTAATTTCGACTTTCTGGGGTTTAGTGTTGCATCATACATTATGAGAACATAAGCATTATCTCTGCCGAGTCAGACCACATGTCCATCGTGCCCAGCAGTCCGCTCTCGTGGCGGCCCCCCAGGTCAGTGACCTGTAAGTGATCCGTTATTGTCCTGTATAGTACCCCCTCTAACTATATCCTTCAATCCCCTTTTCCTTCAGGAACTTGTCCAACCCCTTCTTGAAACCCAAAATCATACTCTGCTCTACCACCTCCTCTGGAAGTGCATTCCAGGCATCCACCACCCTCTGAGTGAAGAAGAACTTCCTAGCATTCGTTCTGAATCTGTCTCCCTTCAATTTTCTTGAGTGCCCTCTTGTACTTGTTTCCCCTGCCAGTCTGAAGAATCTGTACCTCTCTACCCTTTATGATCTTGTAAGTTTCTATCATGTCCCCCTCTAAGTCTCCATATTTCCAGGGGGGACTTGGGAGGGGGGGGGGCTTAGCTATGAATTTCATTGCCTTGGTTGGGTTATCTCAGTCCAAAGATATTCTGTTAGTAAACTGATATTTTAGCTTTTCCGTTATTTAATATTGCAGGCAATCTGCATTATCCCTTTATGGTGTGTTTGCTCAAGATTTGTTTCAAAGCTGATTTTTGCTAATGTCAGCCAGAGAAAGACCAAACTGGAGTATTCCACAGTTAAATGGAAGACAGAGGCATTCTTGTCCAAAATGTTATCGCTGGTGAAATATGAAATCAAAGATTCCCACTTAACATTCCTCCAACCGATGGCGGAAAAGCTAAAACACGGTGCGGTACACAGAGCAAGCTCAAAGTAAGGAACGGAAAGGGACGATAATTCATGTGCTGTTGTCTCTTTTGAACAGTTTTAAAAGAGCAAGACTGTTAGATGTCTTAAACTGATTGCTTACTTGCTCGGTTTCTCCTACTATTGACCTTACAACAAGGTCATTCTAGATTTTTCAAACTTGGTGGGGGGGGGGGGAGTGAAAGGAAGTTGTTCTTGGTCTGTAAATATTTTGGAGTAAAAATAGTGCCCATTAAGACAGGTTTAGATGAAATAAAATGCTAGTTAGTACAAGTTTGAAACTTAATGAGTAGTAGCACTAATGTCAAGGTATCTACTGTCCATTTCAGCATTTTTCATATGCATTTATAATTCAGTACATTGACATTCATAATTCAGTTATGTTAAAATGACTTTTAAATGTTATATAATGTTATACTTCATTTTTTTATTTTTTTTAATATTCAGGAGGTTTTACAGTCATTAAAACATAAAACCAAAACACATAATAAAACCCAAGCGTAGTACGTAGTTGCAGACATCATAAGACAATATAAGCAGAATAAATGCCAAATATATGTATCTGGAGAGAAACAAAACATTAATCTGACACAAAAATAGATTTGTTTCATTGTTTGTTTTTTTGGGGGGGGTTGGGTTGTTTGTTTTTTTGCAAATATCTTTTAGTTTTATGTACAGATACAAACAAGAAACAATATCCATAGTTAATCAAACTAATACAATGAGTTAAACTAGACACAATACATGCATGTATGACGGGAGTTTGTTCTGCAACAAGAGAGAACACAATTATAACTGCAATGTAACCAGGATAAAAGCTGGAGCAATACCATCTGTCATCATAGCAATTTTAGAGCATTTTCAACGGCAGTGCCTTTTAATTTATCTCTTAGATGGGTTGCCACTGCTGAGCCACCAGTCATTGCATGTACATCTCAGAATGTCACTGGAGTCCAAATCACAAAAATCAAGGGACAGGCCAACAGGTGGATGATGTGCCAATTCAACCTTTTTTTATGTCAAATCATATGCATCCATTTTTTTTTTCTTAAACGAATTTCAAAGCAGGGGGAGAATTGACACACAACATTTGTATTCATTTAGGTGGCTCTTGGTTCCAAAACGTTTAAGAAGTTATCATGGTCAGATGTAATTTACTTTTGTTTTTAGAATTTTCATTTTATGAAATCATAGTTCACTTGATCATCAAACAAATGCACTTAAATTATGATTATATTAGTATCACTCCAAGGCAGTAAAAGCTGTTCAATAAATACAACAAATGGTTTGACACCGAACTTCTAGAAATGAAACAATTAGTAATTGAAAAGAATTTGGAAAAAATAGGAAAACTGTCAGACCGGAACAACTGGAGATCCAACATAAAAATCTACAAACAACTGATAAAAGAAAAACGTAAAGTATTTTACTCATCCAAAATTGACATATCTAATACTAGCTCAAAAGGAATCAATACAAAAGAGCTGTTCAACTTGGTTAAGAATTTATTTGACACCATACACTGCACTCAACACATGCATAGTATTAAGCTACCTTCAGCAAAAGAATTAGCACAGCATTTCGACTCAAAAATTAAAAACCTAAGAAATAACTATCCGGCAAATGACATACATGAACATCAAATAGCTAACATACAAGGAAATGAAATACCAACGGACATGATTTGGAGTTCCTTTCAAGATTTAAAATGGAATAATTATATCAAATATACTCAAAATCATACTGTGTTCTGTACTCATGTCCCCCAGAAATTATGAAAGCAGCTCCATTAGACTTTAAACTATCTTTGCTGAATTATTTAACCGATAACTTTAAAAAATGGACATATAATAACCCCAATTCCAAAAAATCATAAAGAATATCAGCATTAGTAACCAACTATAGACCAGTAGCATCCATTCCATTTATTGTAAAAATCATGGAAGGATTGGTACATACCCAATTGATGGAATATCTTAATCAGTTCTCTCTTTTACATGAAACTCAATCTGGCTTTAGACCTTTGTTTAGCACCGAGACAGAAATTGCGGCTATCTTGATAATTTGCGTTTCTTGTTTAGTAAGGGCCTTAATGCCCTGGTCATGCAATTTGATATGAGCTCTGCTTTTCACTTAGTGGACTATGGGAAACTGTTACAATGCTTAGGTGCAATTGGAATCAGAGTAGAGGTGTTAGACTGGTTTCGAGGTTTCCTGATGTCCTGCACCTATCAAGTACGTTTTAATTACGATCTCTCTAATACCTGGAGCAATCCATCTGGCATGCCACAGGGGTCACCATTATCCCCATTGCTTTTCAATGTTTACATGTCTTCTTTAGGTGCGCAATTGACCCAGCTAGGAATAAAATTATTTAGCTACGCAGATGACTTTACGATCATTATCCCATTCGCTACCTCTATAGGAAGTTACTCCTAAGGCAACAGAAGTATTAAATTCAGTGGAGCAATGGATGACTGATTTCAGACTAAAGCTTAATTCAGAAAAAACAAAATTCTTTGTAGCCACACCCGCTCGACACAAAAACATCATTGTGCATCAATAAACTTAGTTATCCTATTCAACCTACTATGAAGGTATTGGGTGTTACACTGGACCAGAGCTTAACCATGAAAGACCAGGTGGACTCCTTGGTTAGAAAGGGCTTTTTTACTCTCTGAAAGCTTTGGTCTATTAGAGCATATTTTGATGTTTCATCCCTTATACTGAGTCAACTTGATTACTGTAATATCGCCTATTTGGCAATTTCCCAGAAGAATATGCGGCGATTACAACTGGTGCAAAATGCGGCAGTCAAGCTAATTTTTGGGTTGAAGAAGTTCGATCATGTAACACCTTCCTACTGACTTCTGCATTGGCTGCCAATGGAGGTATGGAGGAAATTTAAGTTCAGATGTTTTTGCTTTAAGGTACTATTCGGTTTAGCCCCTAAATATATAACATAACTTTTCTCTCTCTCAACCAACAGACATAAGAGAAGCTCACACTTGAATTTTGTTTCTCCACCAGTTAAAGGATGTAAATTTAAAAGACATCATCAACATATTTTCTCACATCAGACAGCACTATGGGGTAAAGATCTGGAACAATTGCTTATGCCTACTACTTACGGGGAATTTTGGAAGCACCTAAAGACATATCTGTTCCTGGAGTATTTAGGTAACTGATCTGGACAATCTTACTCCACAATAACTGATCTCTTGAGCTGTTAATCACTAGCTTTTAACTTTGTTAATTCTACTCAATTTGTAGCATCTTTTAATCTTTGTAAACCGCATAGAACTTAATGGTCCTGCAGTATATAAACTGTTATTATTATTATTTCTCAAACTATGTGTCATGGCACAGTTGTGTGCCCCAAAGAGATTATGATTGTGCCACGAGAGATTCCAGAATTTTACTTTATTTTAAAAAATTCCCTTCATAAGTATACACTAGAATAGATGACATGTACATCACGTTTGTTAATGTTATGAGCATCTGTGTGAGTAAGGATACAACTGCCCAGATAAGCATCATCCTTTGATGCAATTGGTCCTTTTTTGTGCAGTAGTTATCCTAACTTGAGCAACAAAGCAATTAAGGCTGTGTTACAATTTGGATCTTCTTATCTTTGTGAGCTTGGATTTCCAGCTGTGACAGAAATTAAATTGAGAAAAAGAGAACGACTGCAGATGGTGGATGATGAAATGTGTGTTTGCTTGCCGATTATCAAGCTGCGTTTTACCATATATATATTTGAATATAAGTCGAGACCCCCTTTCCCCCCAAAAGGAAGAAAAATGGTTGACTCGAATATAATATTAAAGTGCCCTGCCCTGTCAGGCACTGCACCCAGCTCCCTTTCTGCCAGGCACTGCACCAAGCACCCTTCCCTCCCTCCCCAATCAGACTCTGCGCCCAGCACCCTTCCTTCCCTCTCACCCTCCCTCCCTCCCCTGTCAGGCTCTGCACCCAGCACCCTTCCTTCCCTCCCTCCCCTGTCAGACACTGCACCCAGCACCCTTCCCTCCCTCCCCTGTCAGGCATTGCACCCATCCCCCTTCCTTCCCTCCCTAGTCAGACTCTGCACCAAGGACCCTTACTTCCCTCCCCCATCAGACTGCACTCTCCCTACCAGGTTCTGTACCCTTCCCCCCCCCTCCCTGCCCTAGCCTCATACCTCTACTGCCAATCCCCCGAGGAGGTGCAGCGGGCAGGAGTGAACTTTCCAAGTTCCGGCCCCGCTGCTAACTGGCTGCTGTGAGTTTCTTCAGGCACTGAGAAGCACAAGCAGGCGTGCGATTTGGCACTGTTGCTCGGTGCTGAGCGGCTTCCTTACTGGCTCCTGTGAATTCTCACGAGAATTTCACTGATCGGCAGTGAAATTACCACTAGGGGGTCACCAGCATCATTTTGAACTTGGCGCCAGAAAGAGAAGTAGTGACAAGGATCATGTCTATCTACAACTCACTAGACATCAGGGAGTTGTCAGGTAGGGCTAAGGGGGACTAAGGAAAGTTGGGGGGAGTGCTTTAGGTAATGGGGGTCTCTGGGATGGGGAGGGGTGGAATGTCATTGAGGATTACCTTGCAGCAGCGGGATGTCATGAGGGGTCTTGCGGCAGGGGGATGTCATTCGGTAGGCAAGGAGAGAGGCCGTTTCTGATTAAGAGCACTAGCCCCTTTAAAAGAAGCATCTAGATGCATAGTATTGTGGCTTTAAGGTCCAATATTCCTAACAATAAAATAATGCTACTTGTGAGGCTGATTAAAAGCAACACTATTCATATACCACAGAGTGACTAACCTGTAGTATTGAGCTGTTGCAGGTTAGTAACTCCTGGGGCAAATTAAGGCACGGCAAAAGTTTGACTTTCACGACATCTTGCTTATAAGTTGATAAAAACAATCAAAGCTATCCCCCACTTAGTGCAGATGTTTGGGTTGCAGAGCATAGCTGTAATATATATACACTGTATGTGCACATAATGATTATTTTAGAAAACAGTCGCATCCCTTATTAGACTAGGGTCCTCCATTTACATAACAGTAATACTAAAATAATATTATTCTACCTCCCCCTCTGTGCAATAGCTATGTTGGAAATGTGCATGTGGACTCTCCACCCTATACTTTATACGTACGAGGGCCGTTCAAAAAGCATCAGACCTTTATTCATAAAAAATACTCAAATTCAGATACAACAATCTTATACTAATCTCCTTCAAAGTAGTCCCCTTGGGCTGCCACACACTTCTTCCAACAGTTCTGCCACTGTCGGAAGCAGCGCTGGAAAGCCTCTTTAGAGATTGCTCGTTCTCTTGACTGAAATCTGGTCCCTTTCAGGGGCATTTTCAGCTTGGGGAAAAGCTAAAAGTCACACGGAGCCATGTGAGGAGAGTTGGGAGCCTGAGGAATCACAGGTATGTTGTGTTTGGCTAGGAAACTCCATAGCAAATGTGAAGAATGGGCAGGTGTGTTATCGTGATGGAGCTGCCAATTGCCCGCTGCCCACATGTCCGGCCGTTTGCATCTCACAGTATTACGAAGGCAACACAGAACCTCTTGGTAGTACCCCTTGGTGATGGTTATGCCATGTGGTGCATACTCATGATGAACCAAGCCACTGGAGTCAAAGAAGACGGTCAGCATGACTTTGACATTGCTGCGGACCTGCCTTGGGTTTTTTTGGCCTTGGGGATGTTGAATGCTTCCATTGTGATGACATCAATTTGGTTTCTGGGTCGTATCCATAAACCCAAGACTCATCGCCAGTGATCACTGTTATGAGGAAGTTGGAATCACTGTTCACAGTCTCCAGCATGTCCTGTACGATCTCCAAACGGAGTTGCTTCTGCTGGATCGGTAGCAGCTTTGGAACGAACTTCGCTGAAATTCTCCTGAAGCCCAAATCCTCAGTCAAAATTGAATGAAAGGATCCAACGCTGATGCTCGACTCGTCTGCAAGTTCTCTGATCATGATTCGACGATCCTGCATCACCAGGGTCCTCACTTGGTCAATGACGATCCCATTTCTGGATGTTGAGGGCCTACCAGAACGTTCTTCATTCTCCATTGATGTGCAACCATCTTTGAAGTGGTTGTACCACACCTTTATCTGTGTGGTACCCATTGCTTAGTCCCCAAAAGTCTGTTGAATCTTGCAGATCATTTCCACTTGGGAATCGCCAAGCTTTACACAAAATTTAATGCAGTAGCATTGTTCAACTTTTTCTGTCATTTTGTCAAAATCGGAAGTCTGACGGCACTCACTTACACTTCCTCACTCATCGGCGGTCTGCTGGCAACTGACAGCTTATGTAGACGGGAAAAAATTCAAGCATGTACATTAGGGTCGCCTACATATGTGCACCAAACCACGCCTACCTAGCTTTATTTGTTTACACAAGAAAAATTAAGGTCTGATACTTTTTGAATGACCCTCATATACTGTAGTATATTCCTGATGTGCTAAAGCTTGCTTGACACACTATGGTCTTCTGTAGATGAAAGGTACACTAAAAGCAATTTGTCAATATTAAGGATGAGATGTACAATACTGCAGGGCCAGGCTATTAAGCCAGAGTAGCTGGGAAAACAGCTGGTGCAACACAGCAATATTCCCAACCTGAGGTCTGAGCTATAGAGGGTTGAACTCAAGTTTCCATTGCACACAAACCTTCCTGCCTTCTATGTCCACACACTGGTTACAGCAACCCTGTTTATTTACTTATTAATTCTGTTTGATGGACATTGTCTTGCTGAACCAGCTGCCTGCACTGGAGGTCAGGTTGCACAGGTTAGTGTGGGCTGGTTTCTTAGAATTCACTATGGTATTAGAATGATGATGAGTTGAGTTTCTATTTTGTTGTCTGTGTCCTTTTATAATGAGTCTCCCCAACTGTCTCAATTGACAATTGCATTGCTGTTTCAGATCTTAAAGAACGTGTCGGCAGGTACTTCCTCAGTGCATGTGTTAAATACCAAGGTGCTGTGCTCTAGATTGTTTGATGCACAATTGTCAAAACTTTATATTCAATCCTAAACTCCATCGGTAGCCAGTGTAGTTGTTTAACACTGGTGAAATATGCTCATATCTAGGTACCCCATAAATCAATCGCGCTGCAGTATTTTGCACAACCTGTAGAGCTTTCACTCTGTATTTTACGATACCTAAAAGCAATGCATTACAGAAATCAAGTTTTGCAATCGCCAGACTCTGCACCACTGTCCAAAAATCGGACACAGCCATAATAGATTTTAATCTTGACAGTACTCGCAGCTTAAAAAAGCCCCTTTAATCACCTGCAATATATGCACCTGCATAATAAGTCTTGCAACCAACAATACCCCCTAGATTCTCATATGTGACAAAATTGGAAATTTCACATCACTTACTTGCACTTCTTTTACATTCAGTACATCATCATTCCCTAAAAACATCTTTTGCAAATTCAAATTTAACTGATTTATCCCTCATCCAGTTTTGTATCTTTTCCATACATTTGGTCAATTTGTTTTTAACATAATCAAGCAGTAATGAACCCCCATCTCCTCGAGCACCCACCCTATTGAAGGCAATATAGATGTTAAATACCAATAAGGCAGATCCCTGATGGATTCCTTTTTTCATCAACACCATTGATGACATACCCTTCCCATATTTTACTACAAATTTCCAAATGGAACCAGCTCAAAACTGTTCCTCCCACACTACCCTTCTGCAGTTTACCTAACAACAATATAGGATCCACCATATCAAAAGCAGCAGATATATCCAGAGATACCTTACAAAACATAAGTCCTTTATTTATTCCTCTAGGCCAGTGTTTCTCAACTTCAAGCCAAGTACCTCCTAAGTCTAACAAATATCAGCTGAGTACCCCCCACCCAAGCTCCGCCCCAGGAATAGAATTAAACCTTATGTACCTAATTGTACACCATTACAATAGTCTTCCGCCCTGCAGGTGTCTCCTATATTTAAGTACAACAGGTAATTTGATGGTTTTGGAGGACTCACAATTTCTACTACAAATGTATGAGGTAGAGTGGGATTTAGACCTGGATCCCCTTGTTCATAGTCTACTGCTCTTTCCACTAGGCATCTCCTTACTCCTGGGACCTGCTTGCTTTGCTGTTGGGTATGCCCATAATATTTTCAGCTATCATACAGCCTGGTATTCTCTTTCAGTTTCACTTCTTATGGGGGTGGGAGGGGGACAGCATCCATGGGGGATTAAGGAGGGGTTAGGACTTAATCCCTCCAGTGGTCAGCTGGTCAGTCAGAGCATCTTTTTGTAATTTAGACCCGATTGAAACAGGTCTAGATTAACACATCTTTTTTTGCCTTGAATGTTTCTTCCTATCACTGAAAGATGTTCTAATTTTGGGCCTGCCCTAGTCCTATCTAAAACACACCTCCAGCATGTCCCCATACTGGATGAACTGCAGTGAAACACATTCTAATTTTGTTTTTCGAAATCATGATTTAGATGTTTCCAACGGATGGATATTTTTTTTATATTGAACATTGACCAGCACCAACATAACCTTTTTCACCAATAAATCCCCTTCATCCCCTCCCAGCCCCCTGACAAAGCCCCCCCCCTTTCCATCCCCCTTCCTTAGTCCAAGTAAAATGAAGCTCTGGAGTTTGTCTCTTTTGCACTTTGACAAATCTAAAGGGCATTTGGCAAAGCATGTCTCGGTACATAATGACTTCCATGAATGTATTGACTCATGTTTTGTCAAATGCCCTTTGGATTTGTCAAAGTGCAAAAGAGAGGGAAACTCCAGAGCTTCATTTTACTTAAAATTATTTATGTTTATCTATATCTGCATCAAGAGAGAGAGAGAGAATTTTAAGTACATATGCACTAGTGAACTATTTTAATTACTGGTTATTTGAGTGAGCCAAAGTTGATGAACAGTGAATCCTTTTATCTTATGTTTTTTCCTAAGTCAGTTGACCTGTTCAGGCCCGAGACACCGAATATCGTCTATGAGGGTTCGTTAGCGAAATCGCGCGCTGGCACTTGGCACACTTTTTTAAAACCGGTGATAGGCTGGGACATAGGCCGAAAAAGCTCCACCGCAAGATCGAAGCCGCGGAGCTGCGGCCACGTGGCCTGCCCAGTCGAACGGTACGAAGAATTTTTTTTTTTTTTTAAACAATAAAACACGATGAAAATCAGCGATTACGATCAATTAAAATCAAAACCGTGGACTTAGAAGGCACAAGCGAAGGGACTTTGCGCAGAGAGTCGAAGACAGACTTCTTGGCTCCGCGGAAAAGTAAGAACTGAGGAGACACGCCCGGTGCAAGGCACTCACGCATGCGCGGTGTGGGCAATTCGAAACTTTGAGTTTTCTTCAAAGAAGCATCCACATCGGGGTTCCGTTGGATCACGTCAGCCCCATTAGAGAGAATACCTATTAGTGAGAATAGCTGCCTGCTGTCCCTGGATAACAACTGTTATGGTAAGTAACATTGCTTTATCTATATCTGCATCAAGAGAGAGAGAGAATTTTAAGTACATATGCACTAGTGAACTATTTTAATTACTGGTTATTTGAGTGAGCCAAAGTTGATGGACAGTGAGTCCTTTTTATCTTATGTTTTTTCCTATGTCAGTTGGCCTGCCTTTATCTCTTTTAAACATTACTAAAGCTTTTTAGTGTGCCAGCATGAAGGTCAAGCTTAGTTGTCACACATAGATAGTACAAGGTGCACAGGTATGTAACTAAAATGCCCCATGGGTTGTGCTTCCAGTTTGATAGTGCAAAGTGCCACAACCATGACCAAAAACTATTTCTACATTCGTTTTGCAGAGTACTGACACTCCTGATTTCCCCCTCCCCATTTATACCAAGTTAATACTAGGGCTGTGGAGTAGGTACATCAAACCGACTCAGACTTCTCTATTTTTCTACTGTTTGATTCCAACTCCTACTGATATTAGGCTTTAAATTTTTTGTTCTGGATTTAAATATAACTTATTATTTACCAGCACTTTAGATCCAGTGCAAAGATATAGATAGATATATTTTTTGTTCTGAGTCTAAAGGGTTGATAAATATAACTTTGGTCCTCACAAACATGTGTGTATATGAGGGTAAATCAAAAAGTAAAGACATGGTCCTCACAAACATGTGTGTATATGAGGGTAAATCAAAAAGTAAAGACAAAATACATCTAACAATTTTAATAGAAGTAACTGTGAGCAACTGAACATTTCACTTTTCCACATAGTCCCCATGCAAGAAGACGCATTTGTTGTATTGTTCAACTAGCTTCTTGCATTCCTGCAGAGAAGTTTTTCGACTGCTTCCGAAATCAGATGAGCACTGCTTCCTTTACTTTAGAAAGCTGCACAGGAATGGGAGAAATGAGAATCAGGATCCCCTCTAGGTCCTCGGGGGATCCCCTCCGAGCTTGCAGAGATCCCATGGAAATGGGTCTGATTTGTTCAGGGCTCCTGCGAGCGTGGTACCTTCCTCCGGTGTCGGGTCATATCCAGCCACACTTACTCGCTCTTTTCAGGCCACCAGCAGCATTTGTTCTTACATGCTGCTGGCAGCTGACCCGGAAACTTTCCCTCTGACACGTTTTGCGTTAGAAGAGCTTCCGGGTCAGTTGCCAGTAGCATGGATAAACAAAAGAACACTGCCATTGGCCTAAAGAGAAAGGCCAGTAAGATACTGCATGGGCTTGGGGGGGGGGGGAAGGGAGAAAAGAGTTGCTGCGTGGGCTAGGAAGTGGAGTGAAAGAGAGATGCTGCTGTTGGGGAAGGGAAGAGAAAGAATGGTTGGACATGAATACATTAAGCAGGAGGGAAAGAGAGGTGGTGCACATGGGAAAGGAAGAAAGAGGGAGAAATATTGGATGTTGTAGAGAGAGAAGGGTGGGATAAATGGAAAGGGATGGAAGAGGGAGGAATGTTGAACATGGTGATGGAGGAAATAGAGAGAGAAACGCGGCATGACACTGGAGAGGGATGACAGAAGGAGAAATATTGGACATGAGGCTGGTGGGGAGGTACAAAATATACTGCCCAAAGGCCAGGGAATGAGAAAGGGAGAATTTTGGACGTGGCTATAGAGGAGGTGAATCCCTCTCTCTCTTTTCCCACTCCCTTTGCTGCCAGGGAGGGAATGAGAGGGAGTAATATGGTGGACTGTGAGAGAGAGGGAGATGTTGCACATGGGGGTGAAGGCAAGAGGAAGAAATGTTATGCATGAGTGGGGAGGGGAAAAAGAAGGAGATGAATCCAGGGGCAGAAGAGAATGAGGATGCTGTACAGTGGAAGGGAGGGAAGAGATAGGGAGAAATGTTGGACCATGGTAAGAGGAACCAATGGACAGCAACTGCTTGAAGAAGAATTTGCAGAAGACAGGAAAGCAGAAAAAAGAAAAACTGGAACTAACTTGATGAAAAAATAAATCTCCAGACAACAAAGGTAAAAAAAGGAATTCATTGACTGAAATATATTAGCTCTGGACAATGTATATAGCAGATGTCTTTGTATTCTGTTCACAGAAAAGGGAATGGATTTCTG
Organism: Geotrypetes seraphini; assembly: GCF_902459505.1. NCBI lineage: Eukaryota > Metazoa > Chordata > Amphibia > Gymnophiona > Dermophiidae > Geotrypetes > Geotrypetes seraphini. The sequence continues at coordinate 306,008,472 of NC_047086.1, read as the reverse complement.
TTTTTATTTCTCCAGTGTTAAGAATTGCCATAATGGGACAGACTGAAGATCCATCAAGCCCAGTATCCTGTTTCCAACAGTGGCCAATTCAGGTCCCAAGCACCTAGCTAGATCCCCAGAAAAACAGACTTTGCTGTTTATCCTAAGAAAAAGCAGTGGCTTTCCCCAAGCCATCTCAATAATGGCCTATGGACTACTCTTTTAGGAAATTAGCCAAAACTTTTTTTTTTTAAACCCTGCTAAGCTAACTGATTTCACCATATTCTCTGGCAACGAATTCCAGAGTTTAATTACATGTGTGAAGAAATATTTTCTCTAGTTTGTTTTAAATCTACTACTTAGTAGCTTCATTGCATGTCCCCTAGTCCTAGTATTTTTGGAATTAGCAGACAAGCAATTCACATTTACCTTTTCCACTTGTAGCGCGGCCGGCCCTCAAGGCTCGCAGTAACCGGCCCACGCTTACAATATTCTCCCCAGCGTGCTTCCTCAAATGGAGGAAGTCCCTGTTGTGCCTAAACTTATCCTATGTGTATAAACAGGATGGCCTCACACAGGTAAGTAAGGAAATAACAAAAATCAAATTTATTGTTCAACTCACAAGTCCAAGAAAAATGCATCAAAAGAAAATGTACTCCAAAAGGTCTTTGGCAAAATTAGGAAGAACAACATAATATGCTAGTAACCAGCCTGGTCTGGAAATTTGTCTCAAAGTTCTTTATCGATGTCCCAGGTGTAACAGAGTTTCTTGATAGTCCTTGACTCTACCAGAGTATTATTGGTCAATAGGCCAAATATGCATATTGTACTGCACTGTGCAGCGCTGCCTCATTAAATGCAGTAACAGAGATTGGTAGATTTGTTAAAGGGTTCCTTGTTATCAATAGAAAAGAAAAAACCTGAAAATTATTCACCATGGTGCTGTGTAAATCCTGTCTCAAACTCCCAGGATATTCACACTTTCTGAATAAGAACTTGCTGTAGTTCCTTCCACAGCAGCACTCTTGGTAAGCAAAAAAAAACTTCTCATATAAGCACACCCTTGGCTAGCATACATTCTATTAATTAGCAGACTTTAGGAAAAATCCTTATGCTCAATAGAAATGGAAACATTCAACAAAAACTTAGGAAAAAGAAAAAAACCAATTCCAACTTAATTAATTTCCATTTCTTCCAATAGTCCCACCTCTGGTAAAGGGCTGCAATCCATAGCTTCCCCTTCAGGATTTACCAGGGTTGTATCCTCAGGTTCTGTGTCCAGCATTTCAATGTCCCTTGTCTCAGGGGGACCTGGAGGCTCCTTCCACATGAGGGCTTCTCCTCTGTCTCCCCTCCTCTTGGTCAGCCAGCTCTCTAAATGCTGCCAAGCTGCTGTACCAAGCCCAGCCCTACTCCGGGGCTGAACTTCCTTCAGCTGTGGTTGCCTTTTCCCCTGCTTAGCCAGCTTTCCACAAAATGGAGGATTTAAAGGGGCCCTACCAGTTTTCACCAGGCTGTGTTCTGCAGCAGGTCTGAACACAGCCTGTGCTTCCTGGTCCTGTTCCTGCTTATCAGGGACACAGTGATTAGCCCTGACCAGTTTCAGGGGATGTTTTCTCTGGGGTTTAACTGGCACAAGGCCGGCATTGGGCTCGGGTTTGTGATACACTCCACTCATTATTTTATAGACCTCTATAATATCACCTCTGAGCCATCTCTTCTCCAAGCTGAAGAGCCGTAGCCACTTTAGCCTTTCCTCATAGGGAAGTCGTCCCATCCCTTTTATCATTTTTATCACCCTTCTTTGTACCTTTTCTTTTTTTTCCCAAATATCTTTATTATCAATTGCAAAGGGAACATACAACCAGAAGTGGGGAAAAACAGAGCAAAGCAGAACAGCCAGGGAAATCAACAAGTGAAAAACATGACAACAGATGAGTCATAGTACATAAACCCCTCGGTTGGATGCCCAACACAATTGACATTTTTAAGTAACAGAAAAACCCCAAGCAAACACGCAAGCCCCAAACACCCGGCCTCAAGTCACAACAATCATGCATCAAACACCCCACAGTCATACCCCCAGACAACCAAACACACAAGTGCAAACACCCAGGTGAGCATAAAGAAAAATCGCTCTTTGGGTACCCTCACTCACCATTTCTTAGAATGTCCACTTTATAGCTGCAAGTTCTCCTGTTTTTGGAGCGCCTTGTTCAACGCACTGTGCCCTGGAACTATGGTTTCCTGCTTTTTGGAGATCAACGCGATTTGATAGAGGGAGGGCTTACGCTACCCTAGTGCAGGGTTCTTTACATGGCTGTCTTGGTGGCAAAAAAGCTCCTGTTGCAACACTGGGTGGCTGACTCAGTGGCCTCTTTTCCGCAGTGGATTGCTCATTTAGCTGAGGTGGGGCGTTATGCAATACAGCGCACCCCCAAGTCTGGGAACCTTGCTCACCGGTGTTACTTAGCTCTCTGGAGCAGGTCTCTGTACCATTTCTAATTCCACTATATCTTTTTTGAGATATGGTGACCAGAACTGCACACAGTATTTGAGGTGAGGCCATACCAAAGAGCGATACAAGGGCATTATAACATTTTCATCTTAGTTGAAGTATTTACTGTAGATGGTGGGGATCCCCAAGCACCACCAGCTGAGGACCTCCTTCAAAGGTAGCCGGAATTCCCTTCTACCAAGCATAGCAGTCACTGGCAGCATCCTTGAGCCACTGAGGTGCCAGCATCTGTGGCTTAAAGATGTTGCTGCTGCCTTCCAAGCTTGGTAAAAGGTATTTTGGGGCATCTTCAGAGGAAGTCTTCAGTTGACATAGCTTGAGGGTCCTCATAAGCTGGAGTATTTATATTTTATATTTACATTAGAGGCTCTGGCAGAGACCCTCCATCTACCCTTATTAAAATAGATCTGTGGAGAGATGCAGCTTATCCCTAGGAATAAGTGGCACTGAATCTTGCTAGTTTGGGAGATTCTGCCAGGTACTTGTGGCCGTCTATAAATGTCAAAATGTACAGTGCTGTGTATTCTTCCCATTTAATATTTTCAAATTAATAAAGTATCTTCTAGAACCTCTAATTCAGTAGCTTAATTAAATGAAATAACTACTTCTGAAGTAGATGGGGATGGAAGAGATTATTTGCAAGGACGGCGGGGATGGATTGGATTCCAGCAGGGACAGAGTGTGAGGATTCCACATTTCAGATAGGATACTATATGGACTCCCAGCATCACAAGGCCTAGATCCGATTGAGTTAGTGAGATGCTTCACAAATGGATCACTAATTAATACAGTGCCTGAAAGAAATGCTAGAAGTGCAGAAGATCTTACTGACGTCTCTCTCATACAACTTACACATGACCCACCCATTTCTTGGTTTGGAGTTGGATTTGAAAGCATCTGAAGCAAAAAGTCCTTTCTTTCTCTCCAGCTACACTGAAATAGCTGACAGGTAGGCACCTCCACAGAACTGTGAGTACAGCCCCACTATTTCCTATGGAAAATCAGGGTGGATCTGAAAATCCAAATTTTGAGGGTTTCTGGGGTTAGGGTTTAGGTCTCCCACCTCTAGAACCTTGTTTTCTGTGTTTTTGAATTTTCAAATAAGTCTCCACGGGCCATTTTGATGTAATTATACTGGCGACAGCCATCTTTGATTTCAATTGATCTTTTTTTCAAAAGCCCCTAGCTGCCTCAAAACTCAATTTTTATTTTAATTGACTGGCATGGACTTCTTGGGGTATGAGGACTCGGTACTTGTAAAAATTGTGCCGGTTGTTCAGCAGAGGAGTGTTCATGTATCATGTGCTGCAGCACATGCAAAGGAGGGATGGGAGCTTCATGTTTAGCCTCATCCATGTTCTCCAGAGCTGGTGAATTACTGTGTGTCCGAGAAATGGGTAAAAAAGTCCTATCTGGAACCCCTATCTCGCAGTAACAAGCAAAGGCACATGGAGTTCACATAACCCATGAGAGCCAAAATGGAGGCTCTGTAGGCTTCATTTGCTTCCCCTGCATAAAGCTTCTCCTCAGAATTTGTAAATCTGATGTGGAGAACTTTTCTGATGAGACCAGATCAGTTGGCGCAGCCTGTGGGCACACAGCCGTCAACCCAGGGAGCATCCTTTCCTCTAGTGTCTGTTTCTCAGTTGAGCAGGCCAGGCCTTGATTCCAATAACCTTTTGGAGCCAGACTGGCCTGCTTGGAGGTCAGACTCCATGCTGTTTTTTTCTCAGGACTGGGTTTATGGATTTATAAAGAAGCTTGAAGCTAAATACCCCTTTTTATGATTAATTGCAATAATAAAGTTAATAATCCATTAGACTAATGACGAAGTACATTGGATAGCTATGCATTGTATGCAATTAAGCTGTCCCTATGGACAGATTTAAAATCAACTTAAATACTTTCTTTTTTAAGGACACCTTTGATAAGTAAACGCTAGACTTCAAGAAGGAAAAGCATATCCCCTTCCTCCTATGTTGTTGACCTTTTTATGTCTCTCTCTCTCCTATTACAATTGTATTTCTCCCCTTATCCTTTTGTCTCTCTTATATCTTTTAAGTCTTTGAACAATGTCTTCCCCTTGATTTTAATAGTTCTGACTTTGTGCACTGCTTAGATAATTTTTTTAAGTGGTATATCAAATTTTAAATAAAACTTGTGGAAACTTAGAAGTGTTCGTTAAGATACATTTCTTATGGTCCAGGATTAAGCAATATCTATCTATCTAAAAAAGTGAGTAGGAAGCTAGATTCCCGGTTGTGTATGATAATTAGCTTCCAGGCTGTAGCCTTATAGGATTGCATTACTTAACTCAATATTTGACTAAAAAATAATAGGAATATGTGCTGGGGTTCCTGATCATAACACAGATTTGAACCCATCACCTTGGGAAGAAGTGCTTTTAACTACTGAGCCACAGAAAATTTCTTTTAGGTAAGGATTCCTGCATTGTGAGTTGATACCTTAGGAGATCATAGCCATCTCAGAGGAAAAAAATATTTCCCTCTGGACCCTGGAAACAACAACGTAAATGTAAATGGCAAAGTCCACAACCCATATTCTCTTATGAGACCATAAAGAAGCTGTTAGGATACGGGGGGGGGGTTGTGTGGATTTGAACCCATGACCTGTGGAAGATGGAAGAAGTGCCTTTAACCATTGAGCCACAGATGCTTCCTTTTAGGCAGAGGTTCCTATTATATTTTAGTGACATTCTGCCATCTAGGTACATATTGATGATGTCACAGTGATGTCAAGATTATGCATCAGAAACGTCCACTTGCTCTGAACCACAGCCATTGTTAATAGGGATTCTCTTCTTATTTTCTTAGCCTTTTGGGAATGAAGTTTAGTATACTATATATATTTCATGTGCTTTGCTTGAGTAATGCATTATTAAAAATCTTTTTCTATTATTATCAAATAGGAGTCCTCTTTAACCCCAAAAAACTAGAAAGTTTAGCATGCAATATATATATATATTTTTTTTTTTCATGTGCTATGTTTAAGTAATGCATCTTTTGACCTTAATATCAAACTGGAGTCCTCTTTACCCCCAAAAATAAAGCCCCGTTTACCTATATGTGGACACCACAGGCACGACTAAGTGACACCTAAGTCACGTCCACCTAACACCCAAACGTAGACTTGGTTTTGCAACGCCTATATTTTAGGCGTTAAGTAGATGCGTTACGACACTGGGCGGCATGCGATTCTGTAAATGGACGTCTATATAGAAGCCATGCCCATGGCTATCCCATTAGGTACAGCCTTTGGATGGATGGATGACAACTTCCAATTATTGTTTGTTAAAGTCGTTAATTGGGCTTATTATCCACTTTATTTGGATGCCTAAGTTGACGGACGTCCACATTGTGGACGCCTAAAGTTAGATGTCCTTTACAGAATCTGCCCTTGAGTGTCTTGCAATTGCAATTTTGTTGTAAGAGGTTCACTAAAAGTATGTGTTGTAACATTTATCCTAGATGCTTATTGATGTGCTTTTACCATATTTACTCCAGTTCAGTAGTGTAGGCAGATGGACATTTTTGAATGGGCCAGTGAGTAGGATGAATGGGTACCATTTCCTCTTTCCTCCTTCCTCCCTCCTGCCCCTGCTCTCACTCATCTACCAAATTTAAAGTTTGAATGCCATAGCTAACATGTATCCTCAAGCCCTACCAGCCTATCAGAAATCTGTGGTAGTCAGAAGTAGCACTCCAAGCTGCCTATACCAGAAACCTGGACATGCTCAGTTCTCATACATCAACTGAGCATTTGTGAGAACTGACTGTGCAGATGTCTTCAGCCAGCGGGGCTTGGGGATCTCCACCAGCTATACCAATGATGTGCTGCAGCCGAGTGGGTGTGAGGCAAAAGTTGATGGACCCAGGCCAATAGTTGCTAGGCCTCTGTTCTATTTAGTACAACCTCCTCTACTTCTCGCTTTGTTTGAAGCATGTCATCATATTGTATAATCCACTAAATTAAACGAATTTAACAAGGAGCACCCAGGAATCGTGTTCAGTATATCCCTTGCTCTGATGCAATGATTAAGGAAAAAATAAACCAAAACTCACTGAAATTTTTTCAGTTAGGTTTGCAAAGCCTGTAAGACAGATATACATAGTGTAACAGGAAGTGGACCAATGTTTCTAATCCCCGTTTGTGTTTTAGCTTTCAAGGTTGCTGGTGGATAAGTATGAGAAAATTAACAGAAATTCAAATAAATTACAAATGAATATGCATGAGATCAAATAAATAGATCTCATGCATATTCATTGGGGAAATCCTGAAAACCCGACTGGATTGCGGCCCTCAAAGAGGGACTTTGAGACCCCTGATTTAGAGTGTGCATGGTTGGGCAGACTGGATGGACCATTCGGGTCTTTATCTGCCGTCATTTACTATGTTACTGAAAAGTCTGGGAATGGAACAAAATTGAACCCTAAGCACAGGCAGAAGAGGTAAAAGCTAAGCTACTAAGAATGCTAAATGAACTGAAGGAAGAAACAAACCAGTTAAATATCTAACCACCAGTTCCAATCTCAGCTAAGCAACATAGCTTTTTAGGTGCCACATTGAAAGCAGAAAACTATGTTACTCACTAATAGGCATATTTAATAAGTAACAAAAAGTGAATTTTGGGCTATAGTCATAATTTTGCTGGCAATGCAACATTCCATTTTTTCTTAATAATAATAATAATAATAATAACTTTATTTTTCTATACCGCCACAATCTTGCGACTTCTAAGCGGTTCACAAAGAAGAAGAGCTCTTTTTCTCTTCATCTACTTATCATGAACATTTCATTTATTTTTTTTTTTTTTGCTGTAGGCTGAATGGTGAATGAGATAAGGTGTGCACAAGAATAAAGGAAAAACATCAAGTTTATTTAAAAATTTGAATTGATCGCAAAATCATAATCTTGATCACAAAATCATAATCCAATGCGATTTACAAATAATAATAAAATCAGGGTAAGAGAAAAAAACACACATTGATTAAACCATACAATTAATACAACTTTTGACAAAACAAGATACGAGGAAAAAAAAAAAAAAAAGGATTGAATACAATTCATAAACAAATAAAAAGGGCATAGGGTAATGAAACAATAGGATGGGAAAAGGTTACCCGCTTAATTTTCACTTAACAACACTATTAGTCCGCTGTAGAGTATCCTGATTATATAGAATTCAAATAACTCAGTTAAAGGCATCCTTAAAAAGCCAGCTTTTCAAAAGACTTTTAAACTTACTAAGTAATTTTTCTTCCCTTATATTGATTGGGAGCGAATTCCAGATTTGAGGGGCCGTGACAGAAAAGATTGTGTCCCTCCTTGAATAAATGAGTCTTAGTGAAGGGACTAAGGGCTCCTTTTACTAAGCTGCAGTAGCGTTTTTAGCATGCGCTGCAGATTAGCATGCGCTAACCCCTGCACTACACGGAAAAACTAATGCCAGCTCAATGGAAGCATTAGCGTCTAGCGTGCGCGGCATTGTAGCGCGCACTAAAATCACTAGTGCAGCTTAGTAAAAGGAGCCTAAGAGGAGAGATTTTTCTTCAGATCGTAAAGATTTTATAGGAATATAAGGGATTAGAAGCCTTTCTAGGAATGCAGGAGCTTTGTTCTTTAATGTTTTGTGTGTAAGTAATGCTATTTTATATGTAATTCTATGATTTACAGGTAACTAGTGCTTTTCCTTTAAAAGGGGAGTCACATGATCAAATTGTTTTCTTTTGGTAATTATTTTTATTGCGGTGTTTTGAAGGATTTGCAATCTACCTATTTCTTTTAAGGTTATTCCCTTGTACAAAGCATTGCAGTAGTCAATTTTTGATATGACTAATGAGTGTATTAAAATATTCAGTGATGATTCATCAGGAAATGAGGATAATGATCTAATCAACCTTAACCTATAAAAATAGTTTCTAACAAGTGAACTTATTTGATCATGATAGTTCAATTTCTGGTCCAAAATGACTGATTATCTTTATCTTAGTGACTTCCTTAAGTATAGTTTTGTTTATGTTTATGCAGGCTCCTAATTTATGTCCCTCCCTACATGGAAATAGCATAACCTCTGTTTTAGATGTGTTAAGAGCCAGCTTATTATTATCATGTAACCATTTGGATATTTTTGACAATTTCTCATTGATTGCTGAGATTTCTTCGACTGAGCTTGAATCTAAGGGATACAGAAGTTGAACGTCATCAGCATATGCAAATGGTGTGAACCCAATTGATTGACTAAGAGTTAACAGAGGAGCCAGAAATGTATAAGGGGGATAGAATTGATCCTTATGGAATCCCAAAACTTGTTGAAATCGTATTCGAAGATGAGTTATTGAATGTTACCTTTAATGATCATTTTGAAAAATAAGACTGAAACCATTGGAGAACATCAGTACTTCCCAATGATCCGAGTCTACTTAGAAGAAGATGGTGATCTATAATGTCAAAGGCTGATGATAAGTCTAAAGATTTGAGGAGAACCAATTGATGATGATCCCAAAAATAAAGAACAGAGGATTCCAGGCCAATTAGAGAGTGTTCAGTTGAATGATGTTGTCGAAAGCCTGTTTGATGTGGGTGTAATGTCCCAGTTTTCTTGAAGAATTCAGAAACCTGGTTAAAAACTATTTTTCCATCATTTTAGCTACAAAGGGTATTTTTGCTATTAGTCGGAAATTAATGGGATCGTTCAAATTCCCTTTTGGATCTTTTGGTATTGGGTGGATAGTTGAATGTTTCCATTTTGTGGGGATGATCCCTTTCTCTAAGGAGATAGAAATTGTTTTGTGAATATATTTACCGAAAATATTGAAGAATTTTTTCAAAATGCGTGGTGGAAGTGAATTTACATCATTTCCCTTTACATTCAACAAGAGGAACAGTCTTTGCAAGTCAGAAAGTATAAGTGGTGCAAAATGAGAACATTTTGAGGTTGGGATACAAGAGTCTGAAGTAAAATAATCGGGCTCAGGATTTAAGATGTCCGAAAACTTTTTCCCGATCCCTTGAATTTTCTCTACAAAAGAGTTGGCCAGATCTTGAGCAGTTAGAGTGCTAATTGCTCCCTGGGCTGAGCGGGGTTTGAATGTTGTTAGAGATTTTAAGATGCAGAATAGTGTTGAAGAATTATTTGCTCTTTGAATGGGATGGGATCAAAGCAAAACAAATTACTTTCATACTTCTAAAAATATATAGGGGGCTATAACCTGCACAGAGTTGCAGGAACAATCCTAAACAAAGGCACAGATTAGCAGGTACAGCTCCATTTACCTTGCTGGACAGACTAGATGGACCACGTTGGCCTTTATCATTAGTCAGTTACTATGTTATCTTATAAAAGTTCCATTTTTATTTGTGAAAAGGCACCAACAATCATGATCAGGCTTAATAAGAGAATCATCACTCAGTGTTTTCCAACTCTGCAGTGGCGTACCTAGGGGGGTGGGCAGTCCGCCCTGGGTGCACGCCCCAAGGGGGTGCACAGGAGAAAGCTGAACGGGGACGACAGGGGAACCGTGGGGTTAAATACAACTCAAGCCGCGAGGCTCGTCTTCTGTTCATACCTGCCCTGCCGCGCACACATAGCCGACCGGAAGTCTTCCCCAATGTCAGCGCTGACATTGGAGGGAGGGCTTAAGCAAAGCCTGCCCTCCGATGTCAGCTCTGGCAGGCAGGAAATGGAAGACGAGCCTTGCGGCTCGAGCTCCATTTGGCTAATAAAGTTGCTAAGATGAGGGCTGGGAGGCAAAGCGGAACACAAAAGGGGGGAGGGAGTGCATTTTTGGACACAAGGCATAAACTTGGGAGAAAGGATGGTGGAAGGGAGGGAAAGAGATGCTGAGGTGGGGGAGGGAATGCGTATTTGGACACAGAAGGCATGAACTTGGGAGAGAGGAAGGAAGGGAAAGAGATGCTGATGTGGGAGAGGGAGTGCAATTTTGGACACAAAGCATGAACTTGGGAGAGAGGATGGAGGAATGAGGTGGGGGAGGGAGTGTGTTTTTGGACACAAGGCATGAACTTGGGAGAGAGGAAGGGATGGATAGAGATGCTGAGGTGGGTGAGTGAAAGCGTTTATCCCAGGACAAGCAGGCAGCATATTCTTTACGCATGGGTGACGTCACCGACGGAGCCCACGGTACGGACCTTTTTACTAGAAAGTTCTAGTTGGCCGCACCGCGCGTGCGCGAGTGCCTTCCCGCCCGACGGAGGAGAGCGTGGTCCCCAGTTTCTTCGTTTCCGCGGAGCGAAGAAGACGTGCGTTTTTCAACTCCGATTGAAATCCTCTTTTGCCTTCCCACTCGCGTTCTTTTTTTCGTTTTATTTACCTTCGGGTTCTTTTTTATTTCATTTCCAAAAAAAAAAAAAAAAAATTATTTTCTTTTTGTTTCGTTTTTTGTCTTTGCCCCGGCGGGGCCTGTTGTCACGATCCAGGCCTCGGGGTTTGATTTTGCGGAGGCCGTGTTCACATTCATGCCCCCGCAGCCCGGTTTTAAGAAGTGCCAGCGGTGTGCACGCCCGATCTCCCTCACTGACCCACACAATTGGTGTTTACAGTGTTTGGGACCGGAGCATCGGGCGGACTCGTGCACCCGCTGTGCCACTCTTAAAAAACGCACTTTGAAGAATCGCCAAATCCAGCAAAGTCTGCTGTTCGGCACCGGCCCGACTATGGACTCGACTTCTTCAACTGCGGCACCATCGAAGTCGGCACCGACCACCTCGACACCGCCTGACATTACATCGGCGCCACCGGCGCCAGGTAAGCCGGCTAAGAAGCCTTCCACCCTTGAGCGCCCTCCCACCTCGGTGGCGACACCGGCTCTTTCGGCTCCACGCCGAACTAAAAAGCGCTCCGCTCCGATATCGGTGAGTGCCTCGTCATCGGCCGCCTCATCGCCGGAGCGTAGAGCGGCACCCATGGAACCAAAGCAGAAAAAAGTGGTTCCGGTGCCAACCCTGGATGACCGCATTGCGGCCATCCTCCAGGATAAGTTGCAGGAACAACTCCAAAAGCAACTTAAACAGCTCTTGCCCTCTATCCTGGCACCGCTGCTTTCGGTACCAGACCGGCCCGAGCCCCACACCGTCCAACCGGTATCCACGCCATCGGTACCTATGGACCCCTCCATGCCCATTCTCTCGGCACCGCATATCCATGCCCATGCCGAGACCGTAGCTCTGACGACATCCGATCCTCCTCGGGACCGAGCGGAACACCGGTCTTCCCGCGAACCTGACCGGCACCGTTCTTCCCGGGACCGAGACAGACACAGGTCTTCATCCCCCGGTACCGTCTCGGTACGCTCAGGCAAGTCTCGGTCTAAAGCTCATCATACCGAACCTTCCACTCCAGTCTCTCGGCACGCACACACCGATGTCAGAGACCCGGACCTCTGGGAGGAATCTCCCCTCGGTACCGAGGAGGATGCATCGTCGTCGGACGAAGAGCCCTCGGCCCCCGATACCACATCTAAACCTGAGCAATCTTCTTTTTCAAAATTCCTCAGGGAGTTATCAGGAGCCTTATCTTTGCCTCTGGAATCCGATTCCAAGAAGTCACAAGCTTTCCTGGAGGCATTAGATTTCGATCAACCTCCTAAGGAGTTCCTGAAGTTACCCGTGCATGACATCCTGCGGGAAACTTTTTATAAAAATTGGGAAAATCCATTAACTGTCCCTGGGGCACCCCGTAAACTGGATAGCCTTTACAGGGTTATCCCAATCCCGGGATTTGATAAACCCCAGCTGCCCCATGAATCTCTCCTGGTTGAGTCCACTTTAAAAAAGACTCAAGGCTCCAGTGTATATGCCTCTACCCCTCCTGGCAGGGAGGGCAAAACTATGGACAAGTTTGGCAAGCGGCTCTACCAGAATGCCATGCTTGCCAACAGGGCAAACAATTACTCTTTCCACTTTTCATTCTACCTGAAACATCTGGTAATGCAACTCTCCGCCATGCAAAAGTACATGCCGGAGCACAAGGTTCCACTATTCCAGCAGCACATCTCCAGCCTGCTTCAACTTAGAAAATTTATGGTGCGCTCCATCTATGACTCCTTTGAGCTCACCTCTCGTGCATCTGCCATCGCTGTGGCCATGCGCCGCCTGGCCTGGCTCAGGGTCTCTGATCTGGATGTCAACCATCAGGACCGACTAGCCAACGCCCCATGTATGGGAGACGAATTGTTCGGAGAGTCTCTGGATACCACCACACAAAAACTCTCCGCCCATGAGACCAGATGGGATACCCTCATTAAACCAAAGAAGAAGGCCCCTCCTGCTCGGCCTTACAAACCACAGTCTTCATACCAGCGCAGGTTCTCCGCTAGGCCGCTTAACCCGCCTTCACAGCAACCTAGGCGGGCTCGCCAACAACACCACAACCAGGCTCGTGCACAGTCTAATCAACCTGCCAAGCCTCTTCCTCCTGCCAAACCTTCTCAGCCCTTTTGACTCCTCTCTCCAGGGCTTAGCCAGTCTTCCACCCTCATTGCCTCTCCCTCAACCAATCGGAGGCAGGCTCCACATTTTTCTCAGCCGTTGGGAGGTCATCACATCGGACCAGTGGGTCCTCAACATCATCCGCCACGGCTACTCTCTCAACTTCCAGACTCTTCCACCAGACAATCCTCCCGTAGAGTCTGCTTCTCTTTCAACTCAAACCCCCCTCCTCCTGAGGGAGGTCCAATCCCTCCTTCTCCTCAATGCCATCGAAGAAGTACCTCTGGAACAAAGGGGCCGGGGATTCTACTCCCGTTACTTTCTGGTTCCAAAAAAGACAGGAGACCTACGTCCCATTCTCGATCTCAGGGACCTCAACAAATGTCTTGTCAAGGAGAGGTTCAGAATGCTCTCCCTTGCCACGCTTTACCCTCATCTCTCTCAGAACGACTGGCTATGTTCCCTGGACCTCAAAGAGGCCTACACTCACATACCAATCAATCCAGCTTCACGTCGCTACCTAAGATTCCAGGTGCACCATCGCCATTATCAGTACAAAGTGCTACCTTTTGGCCTCGCTTCATCACCCAGGGTGTTCACCAAATGCCTCATTGTGGCGGCGGCCTTCCTCAGGTCTCACAACCTCCAGGTGTTTCCCTACTTGGACGATTGGTTGGTGAAAGCACCTACGTCTCCGCTTGTGCTACAAGCCACTCATCATACCATCTCTCTCCTCCACCTCCTGGGGTTCGAGATCAACTACCCCAAGTCGCATCTGCTTCCCACGCAGCGCCTTCAGTTCATTGGAGCAGTTCTCGACACCACACTGATGAGGGCGTTTCTCCCCTCCGACCGTCAGCGGAACCTGCTCCGCCTGTGTCGTCAGGTGCTCCTTCATCACTCCATCTCTGCCAGACAGATGATGGTCCTCCTGGGCCACATGGCCTCGACGGTGCATGTGCTTCCCCTGGCACGACTCCACCTCAGAACACCTCAATGGACTCTGGCCAACCAATGGTCGCAGACCTCGAATCTTCTTTCTCATCCCATCTCTGTGACATCGTCTCTTCAGCAATCTCTACAATGGTGGTTGAACTCCTCCAATCTTTCCAGGGGCCTTCTTTTTCATCTGCCCCCGCATTCCATGATCATCACCACGGATGCCTCCCCTTATGCATGGGGTGCTCACCTGGGAGACCTACGCACCCAAGGTCTTTGGACCCCGCAGGAGCGTCTTCATCACATCAATCTCCTGGAACTACGAGCCATGTTCTATGCTCTCAAGGCCTTCCAGCACCTTCTTTGCCCTCAGGTTCTGCTCCTGTGCACGGACAACCAAGTTGCCATGTACTACATCAACAAACAGGGCGGCACCGGATCTCGCCTCCTTTGTCAGGAGGCTCTTCGCATTTGGACCTGGGCCACGGCCCGCAGTCTCTTCCTCAAGGCTGTCTACATCCAGGGCGAACAGAACTCCCTGGCCGACAATCTCAGCCGCATCCTTCAACCTCACGAGTGGACCTTGGACCCTCCCACGCTCCACTCCATCTTTGCTCGCTGGGGCACTCCGCAGGTGGACCTATTCGCAGCTCCTCACAACCATCAGCTGCCCCAGTTCTGCTCCAGACTCTTCTCTCCTCATCGTCTGGCCCCGGATGCATTCCTTCTCGACTGGACGGATCGGTTCCTCTATGCCTTTCCTCCTCTACCTCTGATGTTGCGGACTTTATCCAAACTCCGCAGGGACGGAGCCACCATGATCCTCATAGCTCCCCGGTGGCCTCGTCAACACTGGTTCTCCCTCCTGCTTCAGCTCAGCTCCAGGGATCCCATTCCTCTGCCTGTGTTTCCTACTCTACTTACACAGCAACATCAGTCTCTACTACATCCCAATCTGTCTTCGCTCCACCTGACAGCTTGGTTTCTCTCGGGCTGACCTCTTCAGGAAATCTATCTCAGCCTGTCCGTCTCATTTTGGACGCCTCCAGGAAACCGACCACCCTCCAATGTTACCATCAGAAGTGGACCAGGTTCTCCTCTTGGTGCCTCCGTCATCATCACGATCCCACCTCTTTAGCGGTGGAAACTGTTCTGGACTACTTGCTCTCCCTGTCCAATGCAGGCCTCAAGTCTAACTCTATCAGAGTCCATCTCAGTGCCATCACGGCATTCCATGAACCTGTCTTAGGAAAACCTCTCACGGCTCACCCTCTGGTTTCCCGATTCATGAGGGGCCTCTTCAACATCAAACCACCTCTGAAGCCTCCTCCGGTCGTCTGGGACCTGAATGTGGTTTTATCTGCCCTCATGAAACCTCCCTTTGAGCCGCTTGCCACAACTTCGCTCAAATTTCTGACATGGAAGGTTCTTTTCCTCATTGCCATCACCTCTGCCAGGAGGGTTAGTGAGCTTCATGCACTGGTTGCCGATCCACCGTTCACTATTTTTCACCATGACAAGGTGGTTCTGCGCACCCATCCAAAGTTCCTTCCAAAGGTGGTCTCAGCTTTTCACCTCAACCAGTCCATTGTGTTGCCTGTTTTCTTCCCGAAACCTCATTCACATCCCGGAGAACAGGCATTGCACAGTCTTGACTACAAGCGTGCCCTGGCTTACTATCTTGATCGTACAAGGGCTCACCGCTTGTCCCCTCAGCTCTTCCTGACCTTCGACCCAAATCGTTTGGGTCGACCGGTCTCTAAACGGACGCTATCCAACTGGCTTGCAGCTTGCATCGCGTTCTGTTACGCTCGGGCCGGTCTGTCACTAGACGGCGCTGTCACGGCCCACAGGGTAAGAGCTATGGCCGCTTCTGTTGCTTTCCTCCGTTCCACACCCATTGAGGAAATCTGCAAGGCGGCCACCTGGTCCTCAGTTCACACATTCACTACTCACTACTGTCTGGATGCTTTCTCCAGACGGGATGGGCACTTCGGCCAATCTGTACTTCAGAATTTATTTTCCTAATGGCCAACCATCCCTCCTCCCTCTTTGTTAGCTTGGAGGTCACCCATGCGTAAAGAATATGCTGCCTGCTTGTCCTGGGATAAAGCACAGTTACTTACCGTAACAGGTGTTATCCAGGGACAGCAGGCAGATATTCTTACGTCCCACCCTCCTCCCCGGGTTGGCTTCTTAGCTGGCTTATACTAACTGGGGACCACGCTCTCCTCCGTCGGGCGGGAAGGCACTCGCGCACGCGCGGTGCGGCCAACTAGAACTTTCTAGTAAAAAGGTCCGTACCGTGGGCTCCGTCGGTGACGTCACCCATGCGTAAAGAATATCTGCCTGCTGTCCCTGGATAACACCTGTTACGGTAAGTAACTGTGCTTTTTGGACACAGAAGGCATGGACTTGGGAGAGAGGAAGGGAGGGAAAGAGATGGTTGTGTACACGGGGAATGGAAGAAAGGAGAATTTTTGGTCATAGGGAGAGAGTGAGGTACAGATGAGAGGGAGAAATATTGTGGTGGAACAGGCAGATTGAAATGGATGCAAGAGGGAGGAATGTTGGACATAGTGGTGAAGGGAATGGAGGGAGAAATGTGGCATGGTGTTGGAGAGGGGTGATAGAAGGAGAAATGTTGGGCATGAGACTGGTGGGAGGGGCGAAAGATGAGAAAGGGATAAATGCTGGACCATGGTAGGAGGAACCAATGGACAGCAACAGAAAAATTTACAGAAGATGGGAAAGCGGAAAAAAGAAACTGGGACCAACTTTATGGAAAAATAAGTCTCCAGACAACAAAGGTAAAAAACAGAATTTATTGACTAAAATATGTTAGCTTTGGGAAATGTATATAGCAGATGTCTTTGTATTGTGTTAAAAAAAAAAAAAAAAGGAAATGCATTTCTGATTTTATTTCTACAGTGTTGAAGTACTTGCTGACCCTTGCTGTGACTGGTGGGGATCCCCAAGCACCGCCAGCAGAGGACCTCCTCTAGAGACGGCCAGAAATCCCCTCCACCAAGCACAGCAGTCGCTGGCAACATCCATGAGCCACTGAGGTGCCAGCATCTGTGACTCAGGGACGCTACTGCTGCCTGCCAAGCATGGCAAAAGGGACCCCCGGCCAACTGCAAAGGAAGTCCTCAGCTGACAGCTTGGGGGTTCTCATCAGCTGAGTATTTATATTTTATATTTACATTAGAGGCTCTGGTAGAAACCCGTTTAAAAAGTATGTATTCTTCCCAATTAATATTTCCAAATTAATAAAGTGTCTTTTCTTATTTGTAAATGGGTCTCTACCTTTAATTCAGTAGCATAATTAAATGAAATAACTATTTCTGAAGTTTATAGGGATGGGCGGGGACGGAGGGGATTCCTCGCGGGGACGGGTAGGGATGGAGGGGATTCCTCGCGGGGATGGGTGGGGACTGAGGGATTCCTCTCGGGGACGGGTGGGGATGGAGGGATTCCTCATGGGGATGGGTGGGACTTCTGTCCCTGCGCAACTCTCTAGTGCACAGCCGGCCACCCTCCCTATTCTGCCACTGCTGCTTTCCTTAACCAGCAGCAGCGGCAGTAAACAGGGGTGTCCGCGGGTGCTCACCGGCGTTGCTCATCTTCTGGCCGGCTCCCTTGCTGAAAGCCGCAGGTGTCTGCTCCTCGTGCGATCCGCAGCTGCGTCGGAAGCATTCCCTCTGATATCACGATGTCAGAGAGAAGGCTTCTGACGCAGCCGCGGATCACACGAGGAGCGGACGCCCACGGCTTTCATAGGGGAGCTGGCCAGACATGCTGGGCAGGGAAGGAGGGAGGGTAGAAATGCTGCACAGGGAAGGGAGAAGGGTAGAAATGCTGCACAGGGAAGGGGGAGGGTAAAAATACTGCAAAGGCAAGGGGGAGACATGCTGCTGTTGCTGCACAGGGAAGGGAGGAGGGTAGAAATACTGCACAGGCAAGTGGGGGGAGACATGCTGCTGCTGCAGCACCCAATTGGGGAGAGAGTGGGAAGGAGGGAGAAGGGAGAGGAACCAGAGATGCCAAGTCCATGGGAGGGAGGGAAAGGAAAAAAGGAAAGGAGATACCAGACCATGGAGGGGGAGGAAGAGATGCCATGGCATGAGGGAAAGGAAGGAGATAAGAGATACCATACCATGGTGTGGAGTGGGAAGGAAGGAAGGAAAGGAGAAGAGAAAGAGAGAGATGCCAAAGCATAGGGGAGGGGGTGGAGACAGAAAAATGGAGAGGGGTGAAGCTGAAATGAATCATGTGCAAAGGAGAGAAGGGACCCCAGATATACAGTTTATTGAACTAAACTAAACCTTAAGTATCATTTCCACAGATGTTGTGGAGCTCGGCACGGTTTACAAGAACTTAAAATATAGGAAGAAAAGGAAAAAAAAAGGTTTACATGAACTTATATATAGAAGAGAAGAGTAAGGGACATTGAAAGAGGAAAGATGCCATATGGAAGAGAGAGGGTTGACGGTAGATGGAAGTGGTAGAGAGAGAGGGCAGAAGCTGGGTGGAAGGGGCAAAGAGAGGGAAGATGTTGCATGGAAGGGAGAGAGAACAAATGCTGTTTAGAAAGAAGAGAGCAAAGAAGATGATTAAAGCAGAAACGACAAAAGGTAGAAAGATTTTTTTGTTGCTTTACTTAGAATCAAGTAGTATTGTAACTGTATTGATAAAAGTTTATAAATAGGAAATGGAAATAAGGCATTTTTTTGGGACTAAACCCCTTTCCTCAGGCCAGGATACCATAACAGCAGTATACTGTACTGTTCTGAAGAAAGATTTGGCCTCTGAAAGCTAGTTGAAAAATGGATTAGTCCAATAAAATGGTATTTTCTTATTATTTGTTTTATTTTTATTTGTTAATTTGTAAAGTGGTGATTGTTATGTATCAATTTTTTCAACTTTACATCTACTGTATTTATATTTTGCACAGTATTAGAGGACATGTGTTACTGTTTTTGTGGTATTGTGGTGTTGCATTGTATGCAGAGTCTGGTTTCTTGGCGGTTCATTTAACTTTTGTCTACATATTTCTATTTTTAGTTTGTGATTATTCCATATTGGGCGAAGGTGTATCTCTGTTCTGTGTGTATGAAAAGGACATAGTTTTCAGTTGGCATTGACTACAGGATCAATTGACTGTGTGGGATCTGGCTTGTTTAATTTTACAATGTATGTGTTGGTGTTCTAGTGCTCACTGCAGTGTTTAAGATGCTGCCTTTTCCTAGGTACATTCTTGTTGTGCGATATGTGGATTGTTACTAAAAATCATATTTTTGATATGGATGGGGAGGGGTGTCAAAAAAGATGGGCCCCGGGTGTCACATATGCTAGGTACGCCACTGCAACTCTGTCCTGGAGGACCACCAGCCATTCGGGTTTTTGGGATAACCCTAATGAATATTGTAGCTTGGCCGTCCCTTAAGGCATAGCAGGGACCGGCACACAATCACAATATAGCTCCGGCGTGCTTCCCCAGGTACTAGTGGCCAATCGAGGTCACTAGGACCTGGCCAAACCCAAAGAGTAACAACATTCCATGTAACCAACCCAGAGCAAGCAGTGTCTTCCCCCATGTCTATCTTAATAACAGACTATGGACTTTTCCTCCAGGAAAACGTCCATACCTTTCTTAAAACCAGCTATGCTATCCACTCTTACTACAACCTCTGGCAATGCGTTCCAGAGCTTAACTAATTTTCTCAGTGAAAAAATACTTCCTCCTAGTGGTTTTAAAAGTATTTCCTTGTAACTTCATCGAGTGTCCCCTAGTCTTTGTAATTTTTGATGGAGTGAAAAATTCATCCAGTTGTACCCGTTCTATTCCACTCAGGATTTTGTAGACTTCAATCATATCTCCCCTCAGCCATCTCTTATCCAAGCTGAAGAGCCCTAACATTTTTATTCTTTCCTCATATGAGAGGGGTTCCATCCCCTTTATCATCTTGGTCGCTCTTCTTTGAACCTTTTCTAGTGCTGCTTGAGATAAGGAGACCAGAATTGAACGCAGTACTCTAGGTAGGGTCGCACCATGAAGCGATACTGAGGCATTATAACATTCTTAGTCTTGTTAATAATCGTTTTTAAATAATTCTTGTTTTCTTTTTTGGCCACCACCACACATTGGGCAGAAGGTTTCACTGTATTGTCTACAATGACATCCGATTCTTTTCTTGGGCACTAACCCCAAGGTGGACCCTAGCATCCAGTACCTGTGATTTGGGTTATTCTTCCAAATGTGCATCACTTTGCATTTGTCCACATTAAATTTCATCTGCCACTTGGATGCCCAGTCTTCCAATTTCCTAAGGTCTGCCTGCAATTTTTCACAATCTGCATGCTATGCAGGTCTCAGCTGACATTTAGCTATGTGGGTGCTGACACTGAATATTACTAGCACCTGCATAACCCTGGTACGCCCTGACCTGGAATACTGTGTCCAGCACTGGTCGCCGTAAATGAAGAAGGACAAGGTACTACTTGAAAGGGTCCAGAGAAGAGCGACGAAAATGGTTAAGGGGCTGGAGGAGTTGCCGTACAGTGAGAGATTGGAGAAACTGGGCCTCTTCTCCCTTGAAAAGAGGAGACTGAGAGGGGACTTGGTCGAAACGTTCAAAATACTGAAGGGGATAGACTTAGTAGAGAAAGACAGACTGTTCACCCTCTCCAAGGTAGGGAGAATGAGAGGGCACTCTCTAAAGTTGAAAGGGGATAGATTCCGTACAAACATAAGGAAATTTTTCTTCATCCAAAGAGTGGTGGAAAGCTGGAACATTCTTCCGGATTCTGTTATAGGGGAAAACACCCTCCAGGGTTTCAAGACAAAGTTGGACAAGTTCCTGCTAACCTGGAACGTACGCAGGGGAGGCTGGACTGATTTAGAGCACTGGTCTTTGACCTGAGGGCCGCCACATGAGCAGCACTGTCTAGTTAAGATGCCACTGATTATCCCCACTTTTGAAGGTGGCAGGAAGCAATTTAAGTGGGCAGGGGAAGGCATATTAGATGCAGAGACATTTTGTGTTTAATTGTAAGGTATGTATGAGATTATGCTTTGTTTATGAGGATATGCCATTAATTTTTTTTAATGTATGAAGATATATACATAGAAATAAATGAAATAAAATTCCATTTAGAATAAGAAAAATCCAGTGAAAAATGCATAAATGTAACATAGTTTGTGCCTCTGAAATGTTTCACCCTATTATAGATAAGAACTTCTCTTCTTTAATTTTTCAGAAACTTATTTCCATCAAATCTTGTTGCTGCAGCTTTTCAAACAGTAAGTTTTTCCTTTTTTTCCCTCCCCCCCCACACTTAAATATGGGGGTCTTTTACTAAGAGGCGCTAGCCAATTTAGCACACGCTAAATACTAACACACCCATTATATTCTATGGATGCTAAATCGGTTGCATGCCTTAGTAAAAGGCCCCCTATGTGTATGTGGGACAAAATTGAATGAAGAACATTTAATTTATTATTTGCATTCTACATTTTATCCAAATTGAGAGACCTAGAATACAAAAGCAAATAGTAAACAAATTTAAGATAAATGCTGCTGTGTGAGCTTTGCTTATTGCAGCTGTGCCTAATCTACATCAAAGCATCTTCATTACCTACAGTCAGACTACAGGCCATGTGTAAAAGAGCTCTAGACTTCCTAACCATTCTTTCCAGAACTCTGCTCATACACACCTTTCTCCCCTGGATTCTATATAGGATGCCCAAATCTGAGTGCTGCAATTAATGTAGTTAATGAGCCATTCACAATCAATAATTGACTTAATGTTCAATTATTAATGTTAATCAGTTCTAATTTGGATTTGTGCATGAATTTGGCTGCAGGCGATTCTATAAAGATCCACATTTAATCTTCTCATGTTCAACCCAGAAGGGGATTTAGCTGTGAGAGGGGCATGGGTGGGTCAGAGACATTCCCAAAAGTTACTTGCAGTGTTATAGAGTGCAGGGACCGAGTACCCCAGTTCTACACCAGGATTTACACTAGGTTTCAGTTGGTGTAAGTCCTCAAACACAAAGTTGGACACTAGAATACACACTAAGGGTAAACATGGCCACGTCAGGCATGTTTATATAAACCTGGAAGCTGAAGCAGTGAATAAAAACGAAAACGAAAAACTCTGTGGAGATGGTGAAGTTCAAGATACAGGCTTTATTTAAAAATGTACAATTGGATAATCCACACAAAATATATCTAGGACCTGAATCATATCTAGGACCCAATGGTTCAGGTCGTAGATATATTTTGTGTGGATTATCCAATTGTACATTTTTAAATAAAGCCTGTATCTTGAACTTCACCATCTCCACAGAATTTTTTGTTTTCGTTTTTATTCACTGCTTCAGCTTCCAGGTTTATATAAGCATTCCTGACATGGCCATGTTTAGCCCAAATGGTGCCTCACTACATGAAAGCCCAGGTGAGAGAGAGTTTTTACCAGTTTGATGAAGTTTGGATTTTACACAGCTGGGTAAGCCTCCTTGTGACTATCCTTATTGGTTCATGCATGATTTGTATGTTCCTTGTTCATTTACCACTGAGACATCTACATAGTCTGCTCTTTTTGTTGATTATCATATTGGATCTTGCTAATTGTTTGCTTTGTTGCTTTCTATAATATTTATACATATTTTTATTTATTTATAGTATGCCACTGACTATAAAATCATTGTACGAAACAGAACCCTTGGAAATGCTACCTTTGAAAAGGTGAGTTCCCTTATTAACATTTTACGGACCGTGGCCTTTTATGTGTTTGAAAGACTTCAGGACATTGCATGAAGGTGAAATTTTCCATAGAAAACCAGTTCAAAGGCAATAAACCAGTATATCGCAAACTGTGTGCAGTGGCAGATTCCAGGTGTGCCACGAGACGCCGGAGGAAGAAAGGCATCAGCTGACTGCTTACATGCCATGGCGAGAGGCACATCCTATAGGCAGTCAGTCGGTACTGATGCCTCTCCTGCTATCCACACCTCTCCCTCTCTAGAACCCTACCACTGGCGGCAATAAGAGTCTCAGGGCTGCTGCTGGAGCACATACTGCACATGTGCAGACATCTATTTGATGACATCACATGCATGTGTGACATCATCACATCGACATCCACACACTTCCGGGTGCCTTCCAGCCACGGGCCCGCGTTTAGTGTGCTATGGCTTTAAAAAGTTTGCGGCACACTGCAGTAAACTGACATGAAGCTGACAAGAGGAATATTGAGAAGAAATCCAAGAAAATACTTCTGTATTGAGAAGTTGATAGATGCCTGCAGTACAGTGGTCTTCAGTAATTTTTTTTTTTTAATCTTTATTAAATTTTCAAGGCTAATACAAAGTGCATAAAACTATACATACATCAGAATCAGTACTTACAATCCATCAGTAACAATACAAAATGAATTAGTCTTGTCACCCACCCTCGGTCTCCGCTGGGTAGCGCAAGTGTGGGGAAGGGTGACTAAGCCAATTTCTGCTTGCCACTCAAAAGGGAGAATGGCCCTTCAGGGTGAGAAAGTTAAAACTGCCCAAGTTAGTTTCAACTCAAAATTCAAACAGTAAAAGAAAACACTTCTCAAACAGGAGAGCTTATCAAATAGGTCTTTTTTTATTCTGCCAAAAGAGCCTACAACAAAGGAAAAAAAAAACTCTGGCTTCAAGTATCTAGGCAAGTCTTTAGCAAGTGCTAAACAGTTCAGTACATTCTGGGCTACCTTCACAATCCCAAACAGGCTCAGGAACAAAAGCTATCTGTAAAGCAAACTAATACAAAAAAGAAAAAAAACAAAACACTAGGATTGTTTAGGGCTGGCAAAAAGTTCACAGCCCAGCAAGGTGCCTGGACTTCAGTAGTCCAAACAAAGTCCTCTTCACCAGGACCTTGCATTCAATTCTTAACCCAAACCAATTCTCAAAGAAGGAAACAGTTTATGTTCTCAAAGCCTGCCTATTACCAGCTTTGGCAGGTGTGTAGCTCCTCAGAGCTGCTTGTGGGGGTTAAGGCTGCTGTGTAGCTTTAATCACTTTTTCCAAATAATATAAGAGAAAAAGAGTCCCTCAAAAAATATCCCACCCGGATGGCACAACATACACATCCCACACACAACCTTATGCACTCCCCAGCAACTCCAAAACACTGCAGGGCTTTTGGACAAGAAAAAAACAAAACATGCCAAGAAATGGCTACTTGCCCAAAGTGCACAAGTTGATCTCCATAGCATCTGCCTGGTTAGGAACTGGCTCTGATTCCACAAAGTCCATGCTTTCCACTCCCGGATCTAACTCTGGTGTCTGGGAATCTTCAGGACCCTGCCAGTCCATGGGGTCTTCTGCCTGGACCTGCTGCTTTGGCTGGAGAGGTTATTTCAGCCACTGCTCTTGAACAGCCCTTGCTAGCTTCTGTAGTAAGCTAGGCTTAAATGTGTTGGAGCCACACCCAAGCCTAGCTGAGGTGGCAGCTGACTTCAACTCTCTCTGGCTCCCCCAGTGGTCATTGAGGAGATTTTCCTCCTCCCTACTAAAAGGGTGCTGCCTCGGCTGAAATGGAGGATAGACAGCTCTGGGTGGTTTATACAGCCTTTTACTATGAATCTGTATTTCTCAGCGGCCTGGAAGCACAGTTTCATGTCTCACCTATGTGTCAGGGCTGACTAACAGGTCGGAACTGTCACAATCTCAGTGCTCCAAATGTCTTTTAGACTAGTTTTTGGTTTCTTATTCAAATATTCAGATATTAATTTATACCACTTGGCTGCCTGATGCCCTAGCAAATCTGTTTGGAAGCATAGAGCCAGTAGGCTATACTGATTTTTTAAAATTTTGCCAATCAGGGAACCCTTTCTGAATGGCCTGCTTCAACTGTCTTATATACTTGAGACTTTGTAATACCAAAATTGTTGCAGTCATGAAACCTCAAGATTTTCCCATTTAATAACACATTGTCTAAAGTACGCATACCTGACCACAGCTAGTGCTTCCAGAGGATCTTAGACTCGCCAATTTGAATCTTGGAGTTCAACCATAAGGATTGACAGGTGGACTGTTGTACCGGTATAGATGTTAAATTATTAATAAATTGTAAGGTTTTCCATGTAGCCAAAAGAATACTATTGTCCTTATAAATACAGGGTAACTTGATTCTCAAAACATGGCTCAATTGTAATGGGTCCATCAAAAGAATCCACCTTCAGCACTACAAATTCACAATTATTCATACATTCAGTCATTCAATAATTTACCAGTGAACTGTATAAATTAATCATATAATCAAATAAATTCATACATACATAGAATACTTTAATAATATCACTATAATCATCAATAATCCACATATATATCCAAATAACCAAGGCTTAAAAAAGCAAAGGAAACCAGTCGTTCATACTGTTAACATGTTCACGCCAGATACTACAAGTCACTTATCTTGAGGAGGGAGTTGAAAATTTTTTTGGATTACTTCATTGGATTTATGCATTTGCACTTTATCTATTGTGGTGACTTTGGGATCATTTTGTACATGAACGTATGAACTAAAGCTAAGGACTCCGATCTGTTCCTGATATCTTGGTGGACTACACTTTGGAAGATGAACTAGCTGAATGTAAGCTGCAGTTTGGTTCCATTCAAGATAAGTGACTGTTGTAGTGACTGGCGTGAGCATGTTAACAGTATGAACGACTGGTTTCCTTTGCTTTTTTATGCCTTGGTTATTTGGATGTATATGTGGATTATTGATGATTATAGTGATATTATTAAAGTATTCTATGTATGTATGAATTTATTTGATTATATGATTAATTTATACAGTTCATTGGTAAATTATTGAATGACTGAATGTATGAATAATTGTGAATTTGTAGTGCTGAGGGTGGATTCTTTTGATGGATTTAGTTGATCTGATCTGTATCCACTATGTGTTTTTGATTTTTGTTTTTCTCTCAGGGATTTTGTTTTGTTTGTAATTCAATTGTAATGGGGACATAAATTGTCTTTCTAAAATCAACCAATTCGGAAGATGCTCCAAGACTTCAGGTAGAATCCAATATATACCCTGCTGCATAATAAAAGGTTGATGGTATCTATAGAAATTTGGAAAATTTACCCCACCCGCCACAATTGGTTTTTGCAAAGATACTAAAGCTATTCTAGCAGTTTTACCCAGCCAAATAAATTTAGTGAGAATTCCATTCAATTTCTTATAAAAGGACCCCTAAAAATAAACTGGCAACATACTCATTTGGTAGCAAACTACAGGCAAAATCATCATCTTGACAGTTTGGACTCTCCCCCACCAAGAGAGATGTAATGGGTTCCAATGCTCACACATTTCTTTGACTTTCAGCAAAAGATTTTTTATTCACCGTCAGTGTGTCTGCCAATGTTTTATGAATCATTATACCTAAATATTTTATACATTCTCACTGATCTTATTGGATGTGAGCTCAGCTAAAGACCAGCGATCTGAAAGAGCTCTAACAGGGGGGGGGGAAGGAGTAAAGGGTGAGATTTAGTGTTTGTCTGCAGGTTGTACTCCTGTTCAAATATCTTACTGGAGGCTGACCCTATTTGCTGTCATTTGTGGGCAATTACAGCCCTCCCAGGGAAAAGTCAGGCCGACATGCAATGTGCAAGACTCGGGTCCCAGGCCACGTTGCCTACCCCTGCCAGCAAAGGGAAACAGATGGGTTTGCAAGAGCAGAGCCAGTACTGGGAAGCAGGGATTCGTCCGACCGTCCATCCCTCCCCTCCTCCCTCCTCTCCTCCCAGCAGCTCATCAGAGGCAGGCCATGACTCAGCAAAAGCCCCAAGGCTGCCTACGTGAATCGCTGCGCTGACACTACTGGCACTGCTGCAGGCATATTCATCGGGCCCCCCTGATCTCCACAGACCAGCAGGACATTTTTGTGGGCCGTCGGTTGAAGAACACTGCTTCAGATCTCCTGCCCCATTTTTCCCACAAACAGCTTCGGGACGCTCTTTGTGAAAACGGGACATTTTAGCATCCTGAAACTGTGCGTGGGAACAACGGGACAGGGGATCTGAAGCAGTGTTCTTCAACCGCCGGTCCACAAAAATGTCCTGCCGGAGATCCAAAAACTGGACAGTCCAGTTCAAAATGGGACATATGGTCACCTTAGTTATTTTCAACCTGAAAAGACCAATGTTATCGGAAAAAAATTTTAAACCACTTAATAAATAATGACCTAATTTCTAGTTCATCACTGGGTAAAGGAAAGTACTAGTGGGAGGCATTCCTTTACTTTGTAGCAGTGCTAGCTGTTTAAATGGAACCACTGCTTCTGTACATAAATTAGGCCTGCTATTTGGCATTGAAATGTGGAGAACAGCTGAATTTCACCACTCTCCATATAACTTTTTGTCCAGTCCACCCTTAACCCCAGCTCCTGGTTAAAACTTAGCCTATATGCATATAACCAGCCCCAATATTTTTTTAAAAGATTTATGTGGTCAACACTGGTGCTGAGCATATAAATCTTTAACTATTGGACCTTGTACCCCCAGATTCTGAGTTCTGCCAACTGAGACAGCAGTAACACTTGATCAGCAAGCCTCTTGTTTGCTTTCATCGTACATCCTGTCTGTCTTGACTAGATTATAGGAGGTAGGAGGATGGGACTATCTGTTATGTTTCTGCAAAGCACAGCATACATCTAGTGTTCATTATATAAATCATGATCTGCTCTTTATTCAGCATTATTCAACCAACCAGGAACGGCTCTTGGCCACTTAAATAGTATTTGGCTGACTGAGCGCTAATATTCAGCAGGAGATAACCATCTGTCTTCGCTGAATATTAGCATTCAGGGCCAGATTCTGTAATTGGTGCCTAGAAAAAATAGGCACTTAAAGTTAGGCACCTATTTCATGTCATCCACACTTAAGTGCCCATTACAGAATTACGCTTAGTGGCGCCTAACTTAAAACTTTAAAAAATGTGCCTAACAGTGCCTGTCTTTCTCCCCCTCCCTCCCAAACACACCTACTTTGGTGTTAGGCAACACTAGGCACCATGCAATAGGTACCTATCTTTCATAAAACCAGGCCTAAGCAGATAGGTGTCTGTCTCTCAATTAAATTTAATTTTTTTTCAATTATGATCTTGGTAAAGCTCATTATTGAAGCCAATTTACTAATTAAGTTAGGCGCCTCTTATAGAATTTCCCCGTTAGGTCCACATTCTGTAATTGGCGCCTGGAAAGATTTCTTGGAAAGATTTCTCAGGAGCTCAGTGGATCTGAAAGTGTTCTTGCAAATAGAAGTGGATTCTACTAAGGCACAGTAAGGGGATGAAGGGGGGGTGGTCCGCCCTGGGCGCTGTCTTGGTGGGGGTGCAGGCACTTGTCTTCCTCTACGCCCCCTACACCTTCCCCACCACCATGCTGCACGCGCACCCTTTCCCTCATACCTCTTTAACATTCATGGCACAAGCAGCAAACGCAACCTGCTCTCGCTCCAGTGTTGGCTCTTCCTCCGACCTCACTTCCTGGACCTGCACCAAGGAAGTGATGTCGGAGGAAGAGCCGACACTAACGCGAGCATCAAGTTGGGGTTGCTGCTTTCGCTGGGAATGTTAAAGAGGTACAGGGAAGGGGTGCGTGGCAGGGGCGGGGAAGGAGCGGATGGGGACAAGGAGATGGAGAAGAGGGCGAGGAAGGGGCGAGAAGGTGGAGAAGAGGGCGAGGAAGGGGCACCACCATCCCGGGTACCTCTTACCCTTGCTATACCACTGCTAAGGCATGAAAATTTTCCCAACCCACTTTAGATGGTGACCTGTAAGGACTCAAATGGCATTTATTAAGTGTGCATTTCTCTTCTTTCTCTGCTCCATTTTGAGAGAGTCTGCTTTCACAGCAAAGCCCTGTGTATCCAAAGATTAGAGGATAGGCATGTTCGTTCTAAAATTTTCACTATTTATCCTAATTATTTCTGGTACTGGAAAAGGTAAATTGAGATGATTCGGGGGGGGGGGGAGGGAGTTCTGCTACTTTTTATTCTAAGAGTGCTTTCTCGTGTCTGCATGCTGATATCTGTTAAGTTGTGGTGACAGGGCTAATAATTGTTTCATTAGAATAGTCACCTCTGTGCACTTACTAATGACTCAAACACTATTCTGCTGATGTGTAGCAGAAGGCAGCTTATATTAATGATTAGTAGTAGGAAATGTTTATCATGTCTCCAGGATTTCTTTTTTAATTTACATAAATGCCATATCCATGTACATATTTATTGTAGATACAGATACTTGGAGGAAGGTATATACAGCTGTTAGGCATTCGCACATCTGTTCCTGATGTTTGTTATGTGACTAGTATAGGAGTTTGTGGTATATTTTTTCTCCTTCTTCCCACAGTCAAGATGGGAAAGGTAAGGAGGTGTATGACAGTGCGCCTCTACACCCCTCTCTTATCATCTCACCCCTATACTCAGCTGAATATGAATAATGAATAATATTGTGAATACTGAATATGAATAATGAGCAGTGAGCTTTAGCATAACACATAGTAAAAGAAGCAACTTGAAATCAGAGATCAAGTGTATATTTTAGCTGGATTTGGCACAGTAGAACCCTGGATTATTCAATTTTAAATTAATATTCGGCTAAATATGAATTATGTAATTGGGGACAAATCTAAATATGAACATTCGGGACAGATGTTTTGCAGTGATCTGCTGGTTGTACATATATATATAGCAATTTCCTCATGTTCCATTAGATTTCCAATTGAAGGTCTTCTTTCCAAATCCTGCTAAGTCAGTGCTCTTTAACTTTTTTTCATGTAAAGGGCCGCAGTGTGAATACAAGAAAGCTCTGAGGGCCACCTAAAGATTTCAATTTTGTAAACCTCCTTGAGCTGCTTGATCAGACTGGGTAATAAACATGAAAAATTATCACTAATATTAACTGTACAACACTTTAAGGATATACAAGATTTGAAAAGCTCACTTTATTTTGGATTGACAACAGAAGCAAATTCCATAAATGAGACACCTAACATACTTAATAGATTGTTTGCAGTTGCTCTATCAAGTTGGAAACATTAAAATTAACACATTTATTGGGAGACTTTAAACCATATACTGAAGAGTGACAGTATGCGATTAGCGGAACCTTTTATATTCTGTTGAATTTTCAAACTTGTAAGACCTTTTGGCCTTGTTTCAGAGACTGATCTTGTAAATGCTATATTTTGGTTCAATAAAATAAAATGTAAAATGAAAAAAAGAAATTAACACATTTACAAAATTTGAGGACCATTTCAGCCTGCACCATCCATTGCTTGCCTTAGGGTTTTGAAGAAAACAGATAGGCAGGCAGTCAACAAGAGCCAGTCTGGCAGATATATGGAGCAGACCGGACAATTGTCAAAAACCAAGGAGACCAAGATCTAAGAATATTACAGAGTCGGGAGCCAGCCCGTTAGGGACACCGCTGGAGAGTAGTGCGGTGGTGAAATCCTCAGGGCTTGATATCACCCTTAGCCCCGACGTCAGGACGCCACCCCTTCAACCGATGCCGCAGGCAGCCAGCTCTCCATGGGACCAGAATGCACCCGAAGAGGCAGCTTTCTCGTCTCCAGAGGCTAGTGTTATGGAAAGCTCGCCGAATGGAACAACTCAGAGTGACTTGCTCTCTCTGCCAGGACCTGCGACCGGGACAACTGAGGTCAGGGGAGTACAAGACCTCATTGAGGTAAAACTAATTTCAGAACAGTCTGATACTACACAATTACAACTTTTTTCTCCTACTAAACCTCCTAAAGTCACATTTGAAGCATTATGGGACTTGGTAGTGAATTTGGGGAATTCCTTAAATCCTTAAATAAAAAGTTTGGATAAAGAATTAAAAGAACAGAAAGGAGAAATAAAATTGATAAAACAGGACATATTTCAGCTAAAAACAGAGACACAAAATACAAGTAAAGAGCTAATATCACTAAAACAAAATCAAGACTTGTTGGTTAAAGATAATATAATTCTCAGGAGGAAGTTGGAAGCTCTGGAGAACAATGGTCGAGCTAACAATTTGAGATTTATAAATTTTCCTAAGATCTTGTCAACTTCCTCTAGATAAATGGTGAAACGTTACTTTATGGAAATATTGGAAATTCCTGAAAGCTCTTTACCTCCTCTTACAAGAGTGTACTATCTTCCCACCAAGCCCCCATCCAAAGAAGAAGAAAAAGCTGAGGAACCCCGGGATAGACCATTGGACATTTCCGCAATTCTGAACCAATCGGATAGAGAATTGGCTGTTTCAGCCACTCTCTTGTTGTCTGTGGCTTTGGCACCAGACAAGGATTGGATATTAAAACTTTTCTTTAAAAATAGATCCAAGGACTTCCTGGGACATCATATTCAGATTTTTCCTGATGTCTCTAGAGAGACTCAAAAGAGAAGAAAATAATTTCTACTTCTGAAACCTGGAGTGACTCAAATAGGGGGCATTTTCTTTTTGAGATATCCATGTAAATGTGTAGTTAGATATTTATCCTTGAAGTACATCTTCACAGAGCCATCTCATCTGATAAGTTTTCTCTCAATGAAACGTCTTGAGAAGGGAATAACTGCGCCTAAGGAAGATTAGCTCTCTGTACTGCAGTAGACATGGCTTTCCTGATAACTTTATTTGACTTATTTTGTTCTACTCTTTAAATCTTGGATCCAATTATTGAGGACTAGTGTGCGATCAAATTAGATTATCTTCACTTTATGTATTTTTATTTTTTATTTTTAAATTCAATTGTGTATTACTGTACATTTCATATTTCAGTTTTGGATTCAGTTTATTATGTTTTGACCGCACTTTGCTGTACAAGATGTATATGCTTGGTAATATTATAAAATTCTATAAATAAATAATAAAAAAAAATAAAAAAAAAGAATATTACAAATGCAGACACTTTGGCCCCTTTTATCAAGCTGCATTAGGGTTTTTTATCGCAGGCCGCTTTGGTAAAAGCACCGACACTCATAGAATTCCGTCTAAAAGTATTCAAATCTAAGCTAAAAATCCACTTTTGTGAAGCTGCTTTCAACTCTTAACTCCTACTCACTGTCAGATACCTATACATATTATATCGTTCCTTCTACCAAAACCTCCCCAACCCTGAGATATTTCATTTTTCACTATCCTGTCTGTCTATCCAAATTAGATTGTATGCTCTTTTGAGCAGGGACCATCTCCTGAATGTTAAATGTACAGCGCTGTGAAGGCTTTTCAGCGCTATAGAAATGATAAATAGTAGTAGTAATAGTGTTTTATACTATTGTAGGTTCCTGAAGCAGTCTGTTTAGGTAAAACTTAGCTGATTTGTCATGATTTTGACCCCTCCCTTCCATGTAGATGGACTCGCTTGAATGAAAATTGTTCATCAAACCAATAATTCACTCACTACTCCTCTCCCCTGCTAGATTGGCCAACTTGTAGGGGAACAATCCCTCTTCCTTCTCGCTCATATTATAATACAGGCCTATGATCCTCTCCCAGTCTCTTGACTCACAAACCAGACTTGTCCACACCCCCTCAAATCCAAAGACAAATCTTCCCCTAAGATCTCTGCCCATGATTCCTACAGAATCTTTACTTATGATTCTGGAGAATTTCTGCCACCTAGTGGTGTAGCAAGGGTAGGAGGCACCCCTGCCTCCTCCTCCTCGCCCCCTACTCCTTCCACGCCAACCCCTCTGCCGCTCTTTCCACGCCCCCACCCCCGTACCTCTTTAAATCTTCACCAGCATGAGCCACTTTTCCGGCCTGCTGCTCATACTGGCTTTCCCTCTGACATCACTTCCTGGCCCTGCAACCCAGAAGTGATTTCAAAGGGAGCCAGGTCGGCGTGAGCAGCAGGCTAGATTAGTTGCTCATCCTGGTGAAGGGAGAGCACAAGCTTGGCATGGGGGAGTGGAGAGGTGCTGGTGTCCCCACCAAGTCAGCACCTGGGGCGGTTCACACCCCCCTTAATACACCACTGCTACCACCTACCATTTAGTTTCATGTAGCAAATATATTTTTAAACAGGACTGTCAATAGGGGTTACACATGGTACAGTGACAAAGGGTACACAGACGAAAGTGCGCAGGACATTGGCGTGCTGACAAATGTGCGCCACCAGTTCTGTCACTTTCACGCCTTACCGTTAGGATTCTGAGAGGGATGGGGAGAACCGTGAGAATCCCCCCCCCCAATACACTTAGAACTGGTCATGCTCCCATTGGGGGGGTTTGGGAGGGGATACCCCCCCAGTACAATGAAAACTTCCATTCACACACACACCCCCACAGCGGGAGCAAGAGCAGTTATAAGTGTAGTGGGGGGATTCCAACCTACACCCCCCTCAGAACGCTAACAGTAATACATAAAAGCAGCAGAACCGCCGGCACACATTCGTCCTGCGTGCATATGTTGGTGCGTCAATGTCCAATATGCTTTTGACGTGCCACCATGACAAAGAGCTATGCATACCTAAATGTGGCACTTAAGTGCATAACATACAGTATTCTACAAGTTACACATGACTGGTCATGCTCATGTCCTATCATGTGCCTCCCTCTGTGAACGCCCCATTGCATTTATATGCTAAGTGAGTTGCTTGTTAAAGCTACAGAATGCCATTAAGCACCCAAGTTAACCGTAACAATCATGTGCGTAAGTGCTAGAATTCTACAGTGTAACTTAAGTGCACAAATTGGTGCCTAACTTAAGGCAAACTCTGATAAATTGCACCCCTCAAAAGCACAATTCTCATGGGAGGAAGGACTTCAGAGACCTTTTAAAACTACTACATCACATTGTGGGAAAACAAGTAGTTGGTCAAATCTCTACCATCAGTCCAAAATTCCCACTACATTTAACTTTTTGTATATATTTTTAAAATTATTTAAACAGTTTTTTTTGCAAATTTTTAAATGGTTTAAACGTGCATGTTAAATCACTTTCAATGAAATTAGTCAGCGCTTATCTGAAACGCTGCTGCATCGCCAGCATTGTTTGCTCTACAGGGCCTCCATTTCACCGACCCGAGAGGCTTCTTCAGGAGCTTTGCTAGAATGCTTGGCTTGCACTCATAGTTGCTTCACTTCTGGTGAATTTTCACGATTTTGAGCCTAACTTAAGGCACCAGGTTATGGAATGAGAGGGATTTTAAGCACGTTTAGCTGGGCAGTTTTCTAAAATCTTTTTTTTCCATGGGTAAAACACTGGAAATAGCTTCAAAAATTTCCCGCTGTATAATTAATAAGTTTGTCATCTCTACCATCTCACTGTCTAAAACTGTTCCTAAAATCTCTGCTGCTGTACTTTTATTTTCATAACATATCCCCTCTTTTACAAACGCATAGCGCGGGTATTAGCGCCGGCAGCGGCGGTAACTGCTCCAACGCTCATAGGAATTCTATGAGCATCAGAGCAGTTACCGCCACTGCCGGCCCTAAAACCCGCGTTATGGGTTCGTAAAAGACGGGGGGATAGTTCTACCCTCCTCTCCTTACAATCATGTCTTTGTGTTGGCCCTTGTCTTTTATATATTTAAATTTAGATTGTAAGCCGCCTAGAAGGAACCCCCCCCCCCAAAAAAATGGGTGTGATAGCAAATAAAAATAAACTTAAAACTTGATAACTGTAAAGTGCATGGGGAGTCAATATAAATGAAAGGTATTTCTTGAGTCCAGAATATTTTCTGAGCACTTGTATAACGTGACTATTTATTTTCCAATGTTGCAGATTCCTGTAGGAACTCAGATTGATGGGATGAACATCCTGGGTTTGGTGCTGTTTGCTCTGTTTTTGGGAGTAGCATTGAAGAAGCTTGGACGAGAGGGGGAGGAACTCATCCGATTTTTTAACTCATTTAATGAAGCAACAATGGTCCTGGTCTCCTGGATTATGTGGTAAGTGCATTACAAGGTTTTGAAGTCTGTAATGAATCTAATCTAATCAGGATTTCTTAATCGCACGTTTCCAGTATAGGTTCCAGACAATTTACAGGATAAGAGGCCCATGTAGTAGCATGGGGAAATTGTTACAATACAGTAAAAAAGGAAGTTATGCAGTTACAGAAGAAAAATTCACAGGGGGAAAAGACAACTCATTGTGAAAGAACTGAGTGCTGTGTTGTTTTCAGTTTCAGCCAAAACAGTCTAACCACTTTCGGATGAGATCAAAACTGCAGCGGAAACATATCGACTGGTTTTGGCCAAAACCAAAACCTACAGTTTGGTTGTCTGAATGAGAATCAATGAGGCACATTGGGGATTGTCATAACGTGCTGTCAGCAGCCCTCTGCTAAACCCACAGGAGATTATTCCCAGGAACTGCAAGCAAAGACTGACAACTGGGAGAGTCGTTTTAACAAATACTTCTCTAGTCTGCCATGTTTAGGTTCCCAAGTCAATGCAGATGAGGTTAAATAACCTCTGAGACAGGACCCTTACGAGAACACGAAAAAAATCATGATTACCAGATGTTTATGCTTACCCAAACTTCATAAATATTAAGAGAAAATAGCACTGAGATATTTCTTGTTTTGTATTTAAAGGACAAACTTAATATAAATTCCTACTAAAATAGGGTGAAGGAGTTCAGTTGGTTTATCTGTGGGCATTATGCCAGCCTGATACACAATCTGGAATAAAAAAAGCACTTTGCAACTAGAAGTCATGACAGCCATTTTGAGAGCAGAGCCAGCAGGGGCAGGAGCAACTGAGGATCACTGTTGCCCTGACTACACCCCTAGACCACCAGGGATTGTAAGGCCTCGGGGGGGGGGGCCTCTCGGGGGGGGGCGCCTCTAGGTGGGCAGGAAGAAGGCAACTTCTGTTCAGAGGGGAAGGGGAGAAAGGGAGAAAAACAGAACAGCAAAAATTTTTGGCTTCCACTGAAAACATAATTGTTTTCTGCCAAAACCAAAGTCATGGCCATAGCCTTTTGGACAAATCTGAAACCAGGCAGAAAAAGGATTTTGGGCCCATTTCAGCACAGTAACCGAAACAGAAATTCAGTTGGCTTCCGTTTTTATGGGGTCCTTTTACTAAGGTGCGTTATCTAATTTATCCTCCCCCCTCTTACAAAAGCACGGAAGAGGTTTTTAGCGCTGGCGCGCTGAATGCTCTGCAGTGCTCTGATGCTCATGTGTCGGAGCAGTGCAGAGCATTCAGCGTGCCAGCCGGCAATAAAAAGTCTTCCGTCGCTTTTAGAAAAAGAGGGGGGGGGGGTTAGTGCGTGCTAATGATTAGCAAGTGCTAAATGTTAATATGCCCATAGGAATATTATGGACTTCTTAGCATTTAGTGCGTGTTAATGTTAGCATGCACTAAATTGATTAGCACATCTTTGTAAAAGGGCCTCTCTGTGATTGTGTGGTCAATGTAATTTTCATAAGCTTATCTTGCTTATGAATTATGGCCAAGGTCTATATGGGTAAATGCTATTCATTGCTGAAGAGATTCCATGCAAGGTAGCTTTGGATTTAAGCAGCTGAAACATACATCAGAGATCCTGCCCAGTGAACAAGCACCCACTATTAAAATATTCAGTTTATAAAATAAGAAATGTTAATTCTATAGCAGTTTCCTCTTTGCAACCCAAAAGAAGTGAAGCCCACAAAATTGTCACATTCAAATAGGACCAGCCTCTCAGAACCTGGAAAGGATTAACACAAATTTTGTGTAGGCTGGAAATTTTAAAAGATGACACAAATTTAAGTGGAAAATATGCTGTTTCCTGCTGAATGAGGACTTTTAGAAGAACACTATCAGCTTATATATCAAGAAAAAAATGTTTGTAGTGAAATCAGATACATGTGCTGTAGTGTCATAAGTTACCTTCAGAGTAACTGAACCCTGTGATATACCAGATAATCTTAGACATAGACAAGCTGAGAAGTAATATAATGAGTTAATCTCTCAACTGCAAGGAACAAAAAACCCACAATCTAGCAAATGAGACAAGTGGACATGTATTCCCTGGAGAGCGGACTGGGGTATGTGGTACTGCTTGATAGAGACCGTATTGGTGGAAGCCTTGAGAGTAACAACAAAGGGTGGGATGTTACGTGCTAGTCTGGGGGACCCAGACTCAGTCCAAACAGTCGAATTAAGGTCCTCAAGAAAATCAGGTACAGAAAGTGGAGGTTTTGCTTACCATAGGTTCCAACAATAGGGAACAGAGGAGGCTTGGTGAGGGGGCAGCGGAGCGGTCAGGAATGGGGGTGATATTTGCAGAAGGGAGGTCCATAGTCAGACCATGAGAGGACAGACGAATAGTGGCTCCCTAGCGCTGGAGAAGGTCCCGACCAAGCAAGGGAACAGGACAAGAGGGCATGTACACAAAGAAATTTGGTACGTAATGGCCACCAATGCGGATCGAAACAGGTTCAAGGATAGGGACAGAATCAGAAAAGACAGTTGCACCCATAATGGTGATAGATTTGGAAGAACGCTTACTGAGAGGGCGGGTCAGAACTGAGTGCTTGGCATCAGTATCGACCAGCATAGAGATGGAGTGGTTCCCTGTGTGGACAATGACTAAGGGCCCGTGGGAAACGAGCGAGTAAGTTGGGAACAATCCATAAAGTCCCTGGTACTCACTGTGAGCCGGTCTGTCTCAGTATTCAGTTACATCGTCAGAATGAAAGGATGCCAAACCAATAGTAGGTTGGTCCGTAGTTTTAGCCTGGCAGGTAAGGGGCTTGCTTGGACACTCATTCTTCCAAAGACCCATCTTCTTGCAATAGGCACACTGATCCCGTTCTAAGTCCTTATGGAGTCCTGTCCTATCAGGCTGGGACCCTGTAGGTATTGAGGGGCCAGAGGAATAGGGGGGGCGCTTGGAGAAGTGGGGCGCAGAGTTTCGGGCAGGGAGCTGGTTACTTAGGAAAGTATTTTGGAGGGCTACAGCAATGAGGTCAACTTTGCACTGGAGAAGCTTATTAGCCTCTCGACGATTGGCACTGTCCCAGTTCATGAAAATACGCTGGGCAATCTCAAGGATCTGGACGGTGTTTATGCCAGCTAACCCGTCCTGCTTCTGGAGTTTCCTACGGATATCAGGTTGTGTCTGGCTAACAAACGAGATATTAACCATACAGAGGTTTTCAGGTTTTTCTGGGTCAAACATAGTAACATAGTAGATGACTGCAGATAAAGACCCAAATGGTCCATCCAGTCTGCCCAACATGATTCAATTTAAATTTTTTAATTTTTTCTTCTTAGCTATTTCTGGGCAAGAATCCAAAGCTCTACTCGGTACTGTGCTTGGGTTCCAACTGCCAAAATCTCCGTTAAAACTTACTCCATCCCATCTAAACCCTCCCAGCCATTGAAGCCCTCTTCAGCCCATCCTCCCCCAAACAGCCATATACAGATACAGAAAGTGCAAGTCTGCCCAGTACTGGCCTTAGTTCAATATTTAATATTATTTTCTGATTCTAGATCCTCTGTGTTCATCCCACGCTTCTTTGAACTCAGTTACCGTTTTCCTCTCCACCACCTCTCTCGGGAGCGCATTCCAAGCATCCACCACCCTCTCCATAAAGTATAATTTCCTAACATTGTTCTTGAATCTACCACCCCTCAACCTCAAATTATGTCCTCTGGTCCTACCATTTTCCTTTCTCTGGAAAAGATTTTGTTCTATGGGAGTAAAGGGAATTCTATGGGAGTCAAAGGGAGTAAAGGTACGGTAGGTGTTCATAGAATGCGGCTGGGGATTCATCAGTTTTTTGGAGGACCTCAGATACTTTGGAAATGTTGGTGGGTTTCCGAGAAGCCAACCGGAGACCCTCAAGGATATACTGGCAGTACTGCACAAAGAAAGTATTATGAGTGGCATCATTAGGGTCCCAATTAGGGTCCTGAGAAGGGAAATGGTTGTTAATCCGGTTGGGGGTCGCCTGCATCCACATCCACCTGGGCCTTTGTAAGGGATTCTTGCAGAACCCATTTATGTTCTTCGATATTTAGCAGACGGAGAAGTAGTTCCTGGCAATCTGACCACATGGGGCGGTGTGTGCGAATGATGGACGTAATAAGATCAATAGTTGCCTGTGGCCGCTCAGAGTAAGGGGGACAATGGGATTTCCAGTTGTATAAATCAGTGGTGGTGAAGGGCTGATATACAAAACTAATAGTGGGTGGTCTAGGATGCCCGGCGGCATCTGGTAGGTTGGCGACAGGAACCAGGGCAGGGCCAGATTTGTGGCCTCCGGAGTCTCCTGTTTCATTTGTCTTCTCATGGGAACTATTTGAGGAGGATGAGGTCTCAAGCGATGGCTGATAGGAGAATCATCAGAAAGAGAGAGAGAGAGTCCAGAGGTGGATAAAGGACTGGGGAGGACAGGATTTCATGAGCTGAGCTATCGGCCGGGGCTAGGGAAGGGGAGACTGGAAGTTGGGCAGGGAGTTGTACAGGCTGGGAAACAGAAGGCTGAGCAAGGGAGACAGAACTGGGATTGGGTATGGGCTGTGGCGTTGTCGAGTAAGAATGCGGAGTGGTGGGTATTTCAAGTATGTCAGTTGAAGGGTCAGACTCAAAGACATGAGCAGGATGATAGCACTCATTGACAGTCTTCCTGAGGGCGAGGACTTGGGACTGAAGTACAGGAGGGAAAATCCAAGAAGGCTTGCTGCGGACTAAGTCTAACCAACTATCTATATAGGGGAATTGATCAGGATGGCCAGTCTTAGGGTGGGTTACTATGATAAAAACTCGACGGATTATGTCCTCTTCTAGGGAGCCAAACATTGGCCATTCTAACTGGCACAAATGAATAAGGGTTGATCTTTTAAGTGTAGTCCCATAATCAGAGCAAAATCCCTTTTTAAAATTAACTAACATTGTATCAAGGGGGTCCCCATAGATAGACTGACATCCACCCATTGTGCAATGGAGGACAAAACCACTTGCCTGTCTCCAGACTAGGGAAATGCAGTACTAACAGGTCCGCACTCGCTTCATCCACAAGGACGTCTCAGACACACAAAACACGGCAGACTTCAGTTTGGTTACACAATCAGAAAATAACAGTTCCTAGAATCCCTCCCTGCAACTTCAGCGACGAATCAAGTAGCTTTACTAGGCAGAGGAAGAGAGACAGTGATCAATTTCTGCACTTACCAGATGAGTGGCCACTCAAAATTTGGACAGATATCAGTTCCTGCACTTTAAACCAGGACTGAATTAATCAATTGAGTTGGTCGAAGTGTCTGAGTTCCACCGATCCCAAGAGAGGACCAAGCTGGCTAGGCGGATGTGTCGGCTCTTAGATCAGACACAAGTGACCAATCGAGTGACCTTCAAGTCCCTGTTCAGGTGCCAAATGAAAGGTCACTTTGGTCAGCCACAAAACTTAGAGACTTGAAGAAAGCACAGATGTTTTATTCAGCATATGCGGACTCCTGAGCCCCCAAGCTGGCAGCTTCAGAAGTCCCGAAAACAGGAAGTTACAGTGATATTTATACATTTTCTGGCTAAACAACTGAATGCTAGATAAAACTTCTCATTTGTTACTTTTTCTTAACAATCATTGGTCCTAAGCTCACACTAGCAGGTCACTTATCTAAGCCCTGCAGTCTTTCTGTTACATGTCCAGGAGGGCGGAATACAATACTGTGTATGCTGAGATAACCATAAGAAGCTAAAACGCTCAAGCTACAACACCCAGTGTAGACAGGCTAGAACATGAGATAAGTCAGGTCTGCAATTAAACATAATTCAGCATTTTATTAAGGAGAAAACTTGGTTCAAGACTCAGGAAAACCAGTCCCAGACTCCTTCAATTTGATAGAAGTCTATAAAATACTTGAGTGGAGTGGAAGAGGTGGATGTGAGTCACTTGTTTACTCTTTCCAAAAATACTAGGACAAGGGGGCATTCGATGAAGCTATTAAATAGTAGATTTAAAACAAACCGGAGAAAATATTTCTTCACACAACGTGTAATTCTGGAATTCATTGCCGGAGAATATGGTGAAATCAGTTAACTTAGAAGGGTTTAAAAAATGTTTGGATAATTTCCTAAAAGAGAAGCCCATAGGCCATTATTGAGATGGCTTAGGGAATTCCATTGCTTATTCCTAGGATAAGCAACATAAAATCTGTTTAACTACTTGGGATCTGGGTTGGCCACTGTTGGAAACGGGATACTGAGCTTGATGGACCTTCGGTCTGTCCCAGTATGGCAATTCTTATGTTTATATCATGCTTCATGGGGAAGTACTGAGGCCCTGAAGCAGCTCCTTTCAAGTTGCATGATGCCTCTCTACCAGCTGCGATCAAGGTAGTTGAAAGAGAAGAGAGGGAGATCTGTTGGTAGCTGTAGCAGTGGGACAGAGAGTTGGGGGAGGTGGGATCTAGGTTCTCATGTTGAACACTTCACTTGTGTTTGGAAAGGCTTAGCCTCCCCAAGCCTCTTATTACCAAATGCCCATGACTATGAAACTAGAAAGAATGATTAACTGATGAAAATCTATAGTATATATTTTACAGATAATGTTTAATTAAGATTCTGTTCACACTCTTAGGGCCTGTTTTACAAAGCCGTGCGGCAACAGCCCCAAAGTCCTTTAAATCTCTATGGGCTTCGGGACCATTACTGCGCTGCAGCCGCTAGCACGGCTTTGTAAAACAGGCCCTTAGTTTTTTACCCATCAATTTTATTCGGAATAGAATTACTGGAATTAAATGGGATTTAAAAGATGCCATTAACACTATGGTCTCCTTTTATCAAGGTGCGGTAGGCGGTTAACGCGCGGAATACTGCACGTTCAACCACCTGCCGCGCTAGTCGCTAACGCCTCCATTTATGAGGCGTTAGTTTTTAGGCTTGCCGCGGGGGTTAGTGCGTGATGAAATGTCTGACGCGCTAACCCCCGTAACGCGCCTTGATAAAAGGAGCCCTATGTTTGATGTCAGTTTAATTGAAGCTGTTTTTAATACACTGTACAATGTCTTTAATGTTTATTGTAATCCTCCTTGCACTGCATTATTGCTAAGCAGAATATAAATTTTAATATTAAATTGAATTAAATTATATAGCTTGTGATTTATTTGGTTTCTCTATTTTGGAATGCAGGTATGTACCTTTTGGGATCATGTTTCTAGTTGGAAGCAAGATTGTTGAAATGGATGACATTGTCCTTCTGGTCACCAGCCTTGGAAAATATATTTTTGCCTCTATTCTGGGGCATATCATCCATGGAGGAGTAGTGTTGCCCCTTATTTATTTTGCATTCACTCGCAAAAACCCTTTTCGGTTTCTGGTTGGGCTTATAACTCCATTTGCAACAGCTTTTGCAACTTGTTCAAGGTAAGTTTCCTTTTTTGTTATTTCTGAATTATGGTTGCTACAAAAAATCAGTGGTTGAATTTCCAATTTTAGAAAGAATGCTGAAATTATTTGGTTAAACAACGATTAGTTCTCATGACTGATTTTTAACTTTGGGGCAATATTCAGTAGCAAGAAATACTCAATGTTATTGTTTATTCCATTAATTTAAGCAGATTTTCAGCTGATTTATGTGATTCGTTTGGATCACCAAATTTGTGGTCCTAAAGTCAGTTAGATGAGTGATCTGGCCATCTTTAGGGCAGCTGTTTTATGGTTCAAGTTAACATCATAGGGGGATAATAGGGAAGTTCTCACATAAAGAATGATAAAACAGACATTGGTACTTTACAAGTGAGTTAAGTGCCTAACTGACCTTTTAAACACTAGCATAAATTCAGCAGCAGTAGATTGAAGGTGTAGACAATATGTCTGTTCATAAGCAGGTGTAAATATTAACAGGTAATTAAGATACACATGCTCCCATATATAAAATGCATATGTAAATCACATCTCCGTCCATGCTTTACCATATCTCCTCCCCTGAGCTAAAAGTTTTAGCCATGACTTACTTTTATAAGAGCCCATTTACATGCTTTAGCTATTTGGTTGCAGAAATAGTTCGGATATCACCCCCATAAAGTTAATAGATTCAATACTATTTTGCAAACATAACTCGTGCCTTTGACAGACATCTGAGCTCTCCCACATACATCAGATAACTTTTCGCCAGACATTAAGATGGCTTGTAACAGTTATGCTATCACTAGCCTTAGATTTTCTAAGCAAAGTTAATTGCATAAATCATATTGAATATTGTCAGTGGTTCTTTCAGATGAAGTGACTTTGGTAGATGTGTGGAAAATTATACATGGTCTAGAAATCCTCTTGTAGAAACCAGTGACTCGTTTATATGATTTTTCTTTTCAAGTAGTATCATGTACTAAAGATATTGACACTAATTTGGCTAAATTTGAAGGATGTGTGACATCTTTAGAGGCTTCAAAGGTCTTTTAGTAAATATTAGCTTGTTATCTGCAGTGGGACCCATAGGAATAAAACTGGGCCTGTGACAGATGTGGAACTTTACAAGCTGTTTAAACATCTGGAATTAAAAATAGCTTAGTTCTCCACAGGCATTTAAAGGCTATGAAAAATCAAACTAAAATTAAAAATCTTTGGGTGCTAAATTTTCCGGCATGTCCATTATTATCACATGAGATACTGTTTAGACAATATTTCAAGGAATCTGACAAAATTCTTATTATTTGCCTAAGAATGTTGTCTATGTGTCACTGAAGGAGAGTGAAACTGATTTATTGGCCCCAGTAGAATCTTTTAATTTGACAAAATTTCTTTAAATATCTCGGGACCAATTTTCAGACTAAGCTATCCTTCTGGTATCTTTTATATGTGAAGAAAAGATAACATTGCAGTTTTGAAGTCTTATTTTAAAAAAGAAGGATTTCCAATTTTGGGCTTCTTTTACAAAGGCGCGCTAAACCGCCGGCCATGCTAGCTGCTACCGCCTCCTCCTGAGCAGGCGGTAGTTTTTCAGCCAGCGCGGGGGTTAGCGCGTGATTAAAAGTTGCGCGGCTTTGTAAAAGGAGCCCTTTGCGGTGGTATGATAGATGCTATCGACTTGTGTTCGGGTCCTAGTGACTTGATGAACATCATCAAGTTTTCGTGGCAGAATATAGACGTAGAATGCCAGGCCTTTCTTCTGCGCAGTATAAATTCAATGTTGTCACCATTGTCGCATCAGACACGATCCTCCACCTCCAACACTGCCCGTTTGCTGCTGCCCAGATGAGTGTTGCATTGTTAGTTTCAAGTTTATTAATTTTTAATATACCAACCATCAACTGGTATCTAGCCGGTTTACAATAAAATGATAAAGTAAGAATAGGAGAAATGCTTATAAAAAGTAATGCTTATGAGAAAGAGGGGATATGTACGTAGAGGACATTTGACAGTAACAGACATGATGGTGAGGTTAGAAGAGGGGGGAGGGGAATAAGAGTACATTATTAGTGGTGAAGAAGAAAAAAGGGTTGAAAGAAAGAGGGGGA
This sequence comes from Geotrypetes seraphini, assembly GCF_902459505.1. NCBI lineage: Eukaryota > Metazoa > Chordata > Amphibia > Gymnophiona > Dermophiidae > Geotrypetes > Geotrypetes seraphini. The sequence continues at coordinate 305,964,115 of NC_047086.1, read as the reverse complement.
AAACGTTAGGGATGGGATCGCTTCTTAAAAGCGGTTGGCTAACTTGATGATGAGGTGTTCAAGAGCAATGAAATGCATCTTGAAATAGGAATGTTTTTAGTTTTGTCTTGAATTTATTGACAAAACAAAATAAGCAGTTCATTAAAATTAGATAAAACTGTCGAGCTACTGGTGGAGAAAAGTTGCTATTAGGGTGCGAGTAGCTTGGCATCTCTGCTGAAACCTGTCCACCTTGGGAGGCCCTGTTAGTAGTAAAACTACCACAGTAAGTTAGGAGATTCAAAAACATATAAATACTTCACACCTACCCTATAAAATATTTTCATTTGTATGACACTGTTTTTTGATTAAAAATCAATAAAGAATAAAAAAAGAAAAAAGAATAACAGGTAGTCAGGCCAACAGCAGCAGACAAGAAGGTTATAGTTACTCTGTGAGAGACATTTTCAAACTTGTGCACTGAGGAATCCCCCGAGGAAGGTTTGAGAACCGAAACGCCATTAGGGACAGTGTGGGGGTCCTTTTACTAAGGCGCACTAGCTGTTATAGCACGCGCTAAATGCTAACATGTACATTATAGTCTGTGGACGCCTTAGTAAAAGGACCCTTATATTAGCTGTGTCTTGGCATCGGGAGTGAAATTTCAACAGCACTGGAGTTCTATGGAACAGATAAGAGCAGTTTCACACGTTGGGATTGATATTACATGTTAGGATATTTTATTAGGATTCTTTATGGAACATTTTATAATTATTTAACTCAGAAGTCAGGATCATAAAATAAATTAAAAAGAATTTAGATAGATTGGGATGTTGGTGGGGGGGAGAGGAGCAAATTATAAATAAAGACCGGGATTGGTGAAGAGGGTTCTGAAATAGCTGTGTAAGAGACCCCATGATCCATTTTCCTGAATTAAATTTCTTTTGTTCCCCTCCTGGTTAGTTAACTTTAGTTTTCCAAGCTTTAGAAAATCTTCCCAGTGCATGGGACATAGAAAAAAGGTTTTGAGTAATTACCCTTAAAAGTCACTTTACTGTGAAGAGAAAATTATTTTTGTATGACAGTCGGAGTGATATGACCCAATTTGAAGGTGCGGAACGAGAAACACTACCTGTTTTTCTTATTTGGTAGTAAAACTATCGACAGCATAGCTTTCAGTTTCTCAGATGTGGTGGTGGTAAACCACATTTGTTTTCTGATGTGGCATGAACCATACAATAGCGTAGGAAATGTTGTCTATAGTTAAAATCAGTAGGTACAAGCTGCTTTTTGAAGTTCCCTTGCAGTTCCCTTATTGTATTAAGTGCTTAATAAAATTTTCTGATTCAAATTATACTTTGAGCCGGTTCAGTTAGAATGTCTTGTGTTAGTAAAAGAGGTTAATGATTTCCTGGTTTGTTGTTTTATATATTTTTGTTAGATGGAGAATTTATTAGGTCAGGGGTGCCCAAACATTTTGGGCTTGCGAGCTACTTTTAAAATGACCAAGTCAAAATGATCTACCAACAATAAAAATTATTTAAAAAACACAAAGCACACCGTACGCAGAGAAAATGTTAATTATCATTCCTATTCCGGGGTTTTTTCAAAGAGGTCAAGGCAGATGACTCTATGCATTGTCATCTCAGTAACAACCATACAAAAATAAACAAATATACCCCCCTCCCTTTTTACTAAACCACAATAGCAGTTTTTAGCGCAGGGAGCTGCGCTAAATGCCCAGCGCTGTTCTCGACGCTCATAGGCTCCCTGCGCTAAAAAACACTATTGTAGTTTAGTAAAAGGGAGCCATAGTGCAAAATATAGACAGCAGATATAAATTCAGACATATTTTGATCACTAAATTTAAAATAAAATCATTTTTCCTACCTTGTTGTCTGGTGATTTCATGAGTCTCTGGTTGCACTTTCTTCTTCTGACTGTGCATCCAATCTTTCTTCCCTGCTTTCAGCCTGAATGCTTCCTCTCCTCCAAACTTTATTCCCTCCCCCAACTTTTTCTTCCTCTCTCCCTGCCCTTTCTTTCTCCCTGTCTCCCTTTCTTTTTTTCTCTCTTCATGCCCCCTATCTTTTTTTTCTGTTTCCCTTCTTTCCTTCTGTCTCCCTACCTGCCCCCTTTCTTTCTTTCTTCATGCCCTCCCCCAAGCCACTGCCACCGCCATTGGGGAACAGGCCCCAAAGCCGCCGCTGCCCCAAGCTCTCCATGCGTTGGGCTTACCAGCATTCCTCTCCCCGACATCAATTCTGCCATCGGAGAAGAAGTTCCGGCCCAACCAGGCAGTGATTGGCTGGCCTGAACTTCCTCTCCGACGGCAGAATTGACATCGGGGAGAAGAAGGCTGATCAGCCCGGTAGATCGCCAAGGCAAAGTGAGTCTATCACGGAGCCCGGGATGGGCTCCGCGATCGACTCACTTTGCCTTGGCGATCTACCGGTCGATCGCGATCGACCTATTGGGCACCCCTGTATTAGGTAATTTGAGTCTTGAATTGTTAGAGGCTAAATAATGCAAAAAAATATTTTGCAATTTGTCTTTACTCTCCTCATTAATGTGGACATAATTTGTTTTCTTCTTACTGCATTATATTTTATGTAAGAAGATTTATTGCAAATTTTAAAAAAAAGATTTCATTGCATAGATTGCACTGTGAGGATTAGGAGCCAAACTATGGGCTCCTTTTACTAAGCTGCGTTAGCGTTTTTAGCATGCGCTAAACCCATGCTACGCAGCTAGAACAAACGCCAGCTCAATGCTAGCGTTAGCGTCTAGCCCGCGCAGCAATTTAGCGTGCGCTATTCCGCGCGTTAATGCCCTAATGTGGCTTAGTAAAAGGAGCCCTTTGTGCTCTTTAATGTAAAGACATACATTTGTCAGACAAAGTAGCAGCTTGGAAATGAGCAAATGCTGGTGCATGTCACATGACAATCTGATCAGTAACAAAATGTCAACCACTGTTGAAGTACCTACTGATAGACAAAAGTTAACATGATTTAGTACAGAACTAGGCAAATTACAGACCTTCTTCCCAGGTACAAGTTTATTGATGAAGGCTACTTTTTGGCTTTTGAGAGCTGCTGATGAAATTTCAGAGTATAAATGAATCTATTCCAGGGTTAATGAGGGTGATGCCATTGAGGTCAATTGACTCAAATGATGTAAGAGTGACTAGATTTTAAATGAGGTTATTATCATCCTGAGGGTAAACTTGAAGCTATGGGGCGCATAATCAAAAAACAAAGACATCCAAAAACCATCATAAGTCAGCACTTGGGAGTCCTAATCACCAGGACGTCCAAGTGCCGATTTTTGAAACCGTCTTTCTGGATGTCTTGTGAGGTGTTCCAGCCAGTGTGCATCCAAAGATCCAGGGAGCGTGTTGGGAGGCGTGTTATGGGCGGGTTTTGGGTGTGCTTAGACATGGACGTCATGCACCTATAATCAAACCTTTCCCCAAAACATCCTTAATGGAACTTGGACGTTCTGAGCCAGACCTCTTTTCAGAGCATCTAAGCACCAAAAAAGTACCCAAACTGACCAGAGGACCACTGGAGGGATTAAGTTACTACCCCTCCCCCACCCCACTCCCCCAGTGGTCACTAACCCCCCTCCTACCCCCAAAAATATGAGCAAAGCAGTACATAACTCTAGAACAGCAGCATCTGGTATGGGAAAGGTTAGTAGAGCATCATACAGGTGTCTTAAGTAGCCTAGTGGATGGGCTAATGAACCATAGAGAGGAGGACCCAACCCCAAAGCCCCTCGAACCAATATATTTATAGTGGAAAGTATGAGCCCAACAAAATCCTTCTATACTGCTATATAAGGGCCACCTGCAGTCACAAGGTCTATTGGGGTGGTAGTTAGGTAGGTATAGTAGGTTTTGGAGGGCTCATCATGAATTTTAAGAGGGTTATGGTGAAATATACATGACACCCTTTATGTGAAGGTCACAGCAGTGTCCTCTAAGGTGCCCTATGTTTATGTGGCCAGTGTATTACAATGTTGGCCTCTCCTATATTCAGATGGTCTAGATCAGTGTTCTTCAACCTTTTGGCAGAAATAAAATAATTATTTTGTAGATCGGCATTGGTCCACAGACCGGCAGTTGAAGAACAATGGGCTAAGTCGTGCCCATCCCCACCCCAGACTCCGCCCCCATAATAGTACTAATTGTAACACCATTTTTTCCATTCATTTTTCATATATACACACACACACAATAATCATATTAACAATACAAAATGGTTAACCACAAAATTAAAATACACAAAGCACACTGTATGCTTTTCAACATTTATTCCTACCAGAATACAGATAACCCCATGCAAATGTAGGACCAAACACTAAAAGTACTAATATTTACAAAGAAACCCTAAGATGCAAGACTCTGCAAGCAGTACAACCCCAAAGGAAAAGAAACAAATGCATTTCTTCCTGAACAGCCCACAGATGTAAATCAATCACTAAATAAAAAAATAAAAGCATTCCCCCTACCACTGTTGTCTCTCTCCCTCCATGCTGTGCCTTAGGGTTACAGGACTGTGATTGATTTCTTTGACTAAGTGACAAAAAAATTGGATAAAGAACAGGTGTTAGATGCAGTCTGCTTGAATTTCAGCAAAGCCTCTTGAATAAGCTGAAAGGGTTGAACTTAGAATTCAAAGTGGTGAACTGGATTGAAACCTGGTTGATCGACAGATGTCAGAGGGTTGGGGTAAATTGAATTTGCTTGGAGGAAAGGAAGGTGAGTAGTAATGCTTCAGGGGTTGGTACTATTTAATATGTTTGTGAGAGACATTGTTGAAGGGTTAGATGAATATTTTGCTTTATTATAAATGACACAAAGGTAGCCAATAGAGTGGATACCCTGGAGGAAGTAGAAACCATGACACGAGAATGGAAAACAAAGATGAAGATGTTATAATACCCTTGTATAGTACTACGGTATGGCCTCACCTTGAATACTGTATGCATTTCTGGTCACCATAGCTCAAAGAAGATATAGTTGAATTAGAAAAGGTATAGAGAAGGGCAATGAAAATGATAAAAGGGATGGGATAACATACTTCTGAGGAAAGGCTAAAGTGGCTACGGCTCTTCAGCTTGGAGAAGAGATGGCTCAAGGGTGATATGATAGAGGTCTATACAATACTGAGTGGCGTGAAAAGGGTAGATGTGAATCGCTTGTTTACTCTTTCCAAAATACTAAGACTAAGGGGTATGTGATGAAGCTACTAAGTAGTAGATTTAAAACAAACCAGAGAAAATATTTCTTCACACAACGTGTGATTACAACGTGTAATTAAACTCTGGAATTTGTTGCCAGAGAATGTGGTGAAATTACTTAGCTTAGCAAGGTTTAAAAAAGGTTTGGATAAATTCCTAGAAGGGAAGTCCATAGGCAATTATTGAGATGGTTTGGGGAAATCCACTGCTTATTCTTAGGATAAGCAGCGTAAAATCTGTTTTATTACTTGAGATCTAGCTAGGTACTTGGAACCTGGGTTGGCCACTGTTGGAAACAGCTTGATGGACCTTCGGTCTGTCCCAGTATGGCAATTCTTATGTTCTTATCTTCAAAAATCAGAAAAATGGTCTAAAGTTTGGCAATTAAAATTTAATGTAGAGTGATGCACTTGGGGTGCAGAAATCCAAGGGAGATGTATGAATGATGAATAGATCCCATGTGCCAAATGGGATCGGCACATGGGATCTATTCACAGGGCAAAGGTAGGGGAGGGACATTAAGGTGGGCAGACTAGATGGGCCGTGGGCCCTTATCTGCCGTCTATTTCTATGTTTCTATGTTTCTATGAGATAGGAGGATATAGATTGATAAGCACAGCTCAGGAGAGGACCTTGGAGTGATGTTGTCTTAGGATCTCAAGGTGATGAAATAATACAACAAGGTGGTGGCCATGGCCAGAAGGATGCTAGGCTTCAAAGAGAGAAGTATAGCCAGCAAAAGAAAGGAGGTGTTTATACCCTTGTAGAAGTCTTTGGTGAGATCCCACTTGGAGTCATGTTCAGTTTTGGAGGCTGTATCTTGCTAAGGACTTAAAAAGTGTTTTTTAAAGTCGTAACTAGAAGTTTATCAATTATATATTGGTTAAGGGGCCCCCCTTATATTCAGCATAATACAATTATTCCCATCAGCTGCAGATCAGAGAAAAGCAATGAAAATGGTATGGGGTTTGTATCACAAGACGTATAAGGAGAGACTTGATGATCTGAAGTTGTACACCTTAGAGGAGAGAGAGAGTGGTGATATGAAACAGACATTCAAACATATGAAAGATATTAATACACAAACCTTTTCCAGAGCAGGGAAGGTGGTAGAATTAGAGGATATGAATTTAGATTGCAAGGGGGTTGACAAAGAAATAATGTCAAAGTATTTTTTCACAGAGAGGGTGGTAGAGGTGGGAGGTGATAGAGATGAAAATAGTAATAGAATTCAAAGCTGCGTGGGATAAATACAATATATGGTAGACATGTAACCAAACAAGCGTAGCAGTAATTAGATAACACCACCAGTAATTGAGAAGCTAGTGGTCATTAGATGGCAACACTATTAATTGAGAAGCAAAGCCAGTGCTGAGCAGATCTCTATGATCTGTGCCCTGATCATGGCTGGACAGATTCAGCTTCAGTAAGTTGTAGAATAAGGCCAGTGCCAGGGACTTCTACAGTCTGTGCTATAATCATGGCTAGACAGATAGGCCACTGCCAGACAGACTTCTACAGTCTGTGCCCTGAAAATGGCAAGGACAAATTAAGATCAAATATGCATATGTAGTATCACATCATACCTTATACCAGGCATGTCCAACAGGTATATCGCAATCTACCTGTAGATCGTGGAGGGGTCAGAGGTAGATCGCCAGCCCCACTTGGCTCCATCTCTCCAGCAGCTTGCCTCGTCGCTAGGAGAGAGCTTGTGCTGGCAGGTCATCTGCCAAGGGCTGGCTGCCGTTGCTGATCCTTTGCCTGTCTTTTTTCCCTGCCTGCGGGAATCTTGCCTGTGGGTGTATTGGGGGTGCTTTTTGTTTTCGTGCCATTAATTTGTGGGTACCCCGGGGGGCGCCGCCCATGCCCCGTGACAATACGCCACAGGACCAGCATCATACCTGGTCTCCTGCCTCTCAGAATCACCCATTCCTGCCCCTCCCTCAACACCCCTTAGAAGTGTGTTATACTGTATACCGGGGGATATCCATTCACCCAGGCTTTATAGTTGGTTGCTTTATGGTTCGCTTTCATTGTGTCTGCTTGAAAATGTTTAAAGTGTCAAGAATTTGGTGATTTTGGCAGGCCTTTCCAATTTTGTTCTAACTTGCCTATGCCTTGCCTTCAAATTGGTTCAAACCATTGTAACTTTTGCTTGCCTTTGCAATTTTATTTCGCCTTGCCTTTGCATTGATTCTATACTGTTTACAGAATTTATTAAATCTCGTGTGGTGGTATTTGAACTTGTTTGACGGTATTTGATTTTATCTGGTTTTCTGGACAGGTGTTTGAGGTTTTTTTGATGATTGTTTGGTGGTATTTGATTATTGGTGCCAGTATGATGAATTCTTGGAACTGCATGTGTGGTTTTAGCATCTCCAGACCTTGTATTGCACATCATCTAGAGGTCTTCAGTTCCTGTTGATCTTTAATACTTTGGGACAATGAAGGGACAATGACAGTTCTGGACCAGATTCAGCCAGTGTTTATACTAACTTAGCATATTCGGCCTTCTTACATCCAGCCACCCCAGTATAACGAATGAGTATTCCAAAGAAGAGCAAAATCTACCACTTTCATGATGAATGGGAAATGGACTACTTCTTCATCATGGTGAAAGACAAGTGTTGTTATCTAATTTGTAACACCCCAGAATCCTTGCCCAAAAAGGGTAATCTGGAAGTTTCGAATTAGGCTGGTTTTTGGACTTTTTTATTATTATTATTATGAGCCCCTTAGTGTTTTGAAAATGCCCTTACATGTCAGTTTTCATGTTAGGCAATAATTGATTCCACTAGTTGTTTTTTTTTTTTTTATATTATGTACAGTCCTACAGTTTTGTTGCACATGCACCATGTGTACACTAGAGAGTTGCACGGGGACAGAAATCCCACCCATCCCCGCCGTTCCCGCCAGGATCCTCTCCATCCCCACCCATCCCCGTCAGGATCTTCTCCTTCCCCACCCATCCCCGCAAGGAATTACCTCCATCCCCGCCCGTCCCCATAAAAAGCAGCAATTACTTCTGACAGGATCATCAATTCCACAGTTTCTTTTGTGTTTGCGCTGCTGTTTTCCATGTGGAATCTCTTTGGTGGAACCCTTTTTTTGTTTTCTGTTCAGGTAATTAACTTATAAACCCCCTCTTTTACTAAGGCTGACATGTCCATTATATTATATGGACGAACCCTGCTTCCAAAGCCTTCCATCCCCGTGGGAGTCCCGTTGGCTAGAGGGAGGTCCCCGTGGGAGTCCCGTGTGCCAGAGGGGGGTCCCCTTGGGAGTCCCGTGGGTTAGGGGGGGATTCCCACGGGAACCCCGCGGGATTCCCGCGATCCCCGTTCCTGTGCAGACCTCTAGTGTACACTGAGTTGGATTAGTCTGATTTCATTTTACTTTACCTTTACAATTCCAGCTCAGCTACTCTTCCATCCATGATTAAGTGTATAGAAGAAAACAATGGAGTAGACAAGAGGATCAGCAGGTTTATACTGCCAATTGGAGCAACAGTGAACATGGATGGGGCTGCCATCTTCCAGTGCATGGCTGCTGTCTTTATTGCACAACTCAACAACTGTGACCTTAATGCAGGACAGATATTTACTATTCTGTAAGTTGTGTGCCTTTCCTATCTTATCTACAGCCTTCTCCTCTCAACTATGCATCTTCCATCTTGTACCATATGCACTAGGCATGTGTATGCAAAAAAAAAATTGTTTTGTTTTTGGGTCAATTTTGGAAATTGTTCTCTATTTTCAGACATTTTATTGGTATGTTTCAAATATTCTCGCTTTAAAATTATCACACAGAACTTTTAAACATACGTAAATTGTGTTTTCAAGCGCTAGGGACAGGCAAGTTCCCTGGATTCCTGCTCAGCTTTCATGTCCCTTTTCCTATCGCCATATGATTGGACATTGCCAAAATGATAGTTTTAACGTATAGCCCACACCATGGGACATTAGGTATACCTTATTCCTATTGTACGTTCTATGCAGTGGGCCCTATCTGAAAGCAAGCCAGATTACTTATCCTGTGTCCCAGCATATGCTGCACATACAGATTGATCAGAAAGCCAGCTTGCACTGACAGAAAACATGTAAACAGTTGCTGAACAAACTTTATTCAGTAGAAGGTACTGTAGAAGTAACAACAACTAAAATTTATTGAAGTTATATTTTACTTGTAATAAAAGAAAACTGATATCATAAAAATTATAAGATTTATGGCTTTTATTACGATCAGAATGGGCATGATGTAAAAAATATTTGGATAGGAAAAGGTGATAGTGAAACAGCAACCCGCACTGGCGGAACTATAGGTGAAGGACTCCCGCTCAGCTTGGAGGGAACATTTGTGAACGAATAAATATGTGTAAGGACTGCATATGTCTGCTGAATTCCAAGTCTAGAGGGGCTGTTTTGCTGACTTACTATAACTTATCCAGATCTGGGTCCTGATGTTGAATAATGGAGGTACCCGGATAACTTCCGGCAGTGGGCCTGTACCAAGATATTCAGGGCCAGTGTCCAGATATCAGCCAGTGTTGAATAGTGAAACACTGCGGTTCACATTTGAATTAAACACTGACTGCAGTGTTTAAATATTGAGAAGTTCCTTTGTATAAAGTAGAAAGGCCCTTTTTTCAAACTGTGTTAAGCGCTAACATTCGCTTAATTCAGGAAGATTTGGTATTCAACTTGATATTCTTCTTTCTAGTAGATAGGAGCATCAGTCTTGAAACCCACCCTATCAAATGTGAGTTAGCCTTCTTTCTGTCTCGGACATACCTGCATAGTCAGATGCTGTGTTGCTTCCACTGTTCAATAAAGACAGGGAGGGGAAGAAATTTCATTGCTGAAGTATCACAATTGTAATTTTAAGCAATTCCAGAGCTGTTGGTGCAGGTTGCACACAGGTAGGTGGCATGTTTGTTTCCACCTCATTATGGGGTCCTTTTATTAAAGTGCACTAACCGATTTAGCGTGTGCTAAATGCTATGACTCCCATAGAATATAATGGATGCCTTAGCATGTGCTAAATTGGTTAGCGCACCTTAATAAAAGGACCCCTATGTGTTATAATTTGTTTAGATGTGTTTATTTTTCATATTGTTATATTAGCAGAAAAATCTTACCTTGTTTCAGGGAGAATCCCCGTGTCTCCTCTCTTATGTCCACACTCTAGGGCTGACCTTCTTCTTTGATATGAACTGAGGAGGTACTGCACAGCCCAGAGTGATGGGAGGCAGAGCAGAAGAAAATGTAAACAACACTCTCTACATACCTCGCAGTTAAGGAGAGCAAAACCTAATCGTTCAAGACTGATGTTCCTATCTACTAGAAAGAAGTACTTACTATTTACAAAGTGTTCAAATGTGAACTGCTTGGTAGAAAAAAAGACGTTTTGTAAATCCTTGTATATCAAATCGATTTAAATGATGGAAAATGGAATTATCTTTTAATCTGTATGAACGTCTAGTCAAGTGATGAAAGATCAGACTAGAAAGAAGCTCACGAGCTGCACTGACCCAAATCTTAAAAACAAGCTAATTTAGTTGAAATCTTTTTGTTGCAATTAAAATTGAATACACAAAGTATAGTGAAAACGAAAGCAATAACTATGAACAACGAGAGGAAAAACATTTCCAATAAATGCACCCTTTTAAGACACTAACCCCCTCTTTTACAAACAATATCACAAACACTCCTCAGAGCGGAGCTCAACTGTGACAAACCTTATGCTCTGGCATGTCCCCTACAACCAGGGGTATCTTTAGGACTTTTGATTGGCCCTAGGAAACTGCCTAGGCCTGGGAGAAAACAAGGTAAGTACTGGCTTCAAGTCACCACAACTCAGACAAAGTTCTTCAAGAAAGAATAATAGATTTATTCTGACCTTAGCGGTCCAAAAGGTATAACACAAAGGCCAATACCTGCAGCATTTCACAACTCCAACTTCAAAGAAAAATAAAGGTACAAAAGAAAACCACATACAGTTTGTCCTGCCTGAGTTCTTGCACTCTGGCTCAGCAATGAATTGATATTGGTATTCAAATCAAAAACCCAAACTTTCTCTCAGCAGTATTTGTCTCAGAGGTATGAAAGTTAGATTTCCAGCATTCATATAAAGTCCAGATAACTCTTTTAGCAGCACCGGTCATATACTCTATTAGGCAGCAAGCAACAGCACAGCTTTGCAAAGAGCTCAATCACTGCAGCTACTTCTTGGAAGCAGTTCAGCTATGGGAGATCATGTAATTATTCTACCAGCAAACGGTAGCCACAGTAAGGTTTCCAGCTACAAACCCATTCATACAGTTCCCAGGTTCTTTAGCCCCAAACTTCACTTTAGGAAAGCAAGTTATCCACATTGAGGTAAGTATACTTCTTGAACCCAAAACAATAGTTAGCTCAAAGACAGGCAGCAAATACATAAAGTATTTCTTGCTCAGGAAGAAGAAAAAAAAGCACCAGCTACTCACTGTCTTTCAGTTAGTGTCTATGAGTTCTGCCTGGCTCTCTGGCATAAGGCCAGCGTCTTGCACTTCCATTCCTTCCACACATTCAGGAATCTGGAAGTCAGAGGTGGGGAGGCTTTCTTCCACCCCCTGCATCAGCCAATCTGGAACCTCTGTCTCTGCTTCCTGGCCCCAAGGCTCTTGCACTGCTTTGGGCTGCTGGAGTGACTCACCACCATCACTCTTTCCTTCCCCTGCTGTTTGCTTCAGCATGCTTTTAATCAGCTCACAGCCACTCCCCTTCAGCCTGTAGAGGGGGATGGGCTTTGGTGCTACTGCAGGCTTTCCTTGCTTGTTCTGCCTGGGTTTTCTAGGCTCAGCTAGTTTTTCTTTGCCTGCCCTAGCTGACTTATAGCCAGGATGACAATGTTGCAAGTCTGTCTGCCCCTGATCCAGATCACCACTGCTCTGGTCGTATGGGCAAGAGAGGTAAGCCTCAAGTTGGTCACTAGAATTAACCTGGTCAGCTCTTCTGCACAGGATCCTGTTAGGTGCAAAACTAGTATGGGTGCTAGGTTTATCACAACGCATAGCGCGGGTTGTAACGCCAGAAGTGGCAGTAACTGCTCCGATGCTCATAGAATTCCTATGAGCGTCGGAGCAGTTACCGCCAGTGCTAAAACCCGCACTATGCATTCGTAAAATACTCGTAAGATATTTTTCCTAATAATACATCATCTATATAGCAAACTGATTATCAAAGAAGTCTGTTATTTAATATTAAAGATATAAATTCTTAACCTGAGAGTCAAAAGTCAGAGAGAAGTCCACTATCCCCCTCTTTTACAAAGGTGCGCTAAGTATTAGCGTGTACTAAACACATGCTAAACGCTAACGTATGCATGTTATCCTATGGACAGGTTAGCGGTTAGTGCATGTGTTGATATAGTGTGCGCTAATCCATGCTAAAATGCTTAGCACGCCTTTGTAAAAGAGGGCCTATGACTCCTAATACTTTGGTAGAATGTTCATTTTAATTACTTATATGAATTACATCATTTAAAGTCAAGCAAATGGAAAACATAAAATAACAATTTATCAATCATCACATTAGAAAATTAAAGCCTTTAGTCTGCAATAATGAGGGCCAGTAATAGGTCATATAAGAGAAACAGAAAAGGTTTCTAAGACCACTGCCATCCCTTCGAAACTCCCTTGCCACCAAAAAATCATGCAACTGTTTTGGATCAAAGAAAACATACCCAACCTTTTTGCAAAACCTTGTGCTCTTCCACTGTAGCCTAGAAAGAGCAGCTGGTTTTGAGGAATATTGCCGTTGATATGTTGTAGACGTAGAATTGTAACTAAAGTAACCCAATGATTTTCATGAGCTGTGAGCTTTTGTGGAACGCTTTTACCAGAATCTCGTAACAGCTGGTCTCCCAACAGGAAATATTAGTCAATCTATTTTGATGACTGATGTCCATAACTGAGACTCTGAAGCCTGCTAGAGGTCTCATTGTTGCTAAAAAAGCTGAAGCTTTGGAAGATAATTCAGACACATTATAGCAGAGGTAATCAAGTAGGTAAGGAAGGGTATGAAAAAAATGTACCAGGAGTTTTAAATAGCAGAATATGCAAAAATTGTAGATAAGAACTGTATTCGCCAACCTGGAATTTTTGTAAAGGTGGCGTGTCCATAGTGCACCTTTCATGCCCTGGTGGCACTGAGGCAGAGACCCTTGAAGGAGAAAAAAAAAATTTATTTATTTATTTATTTTACTCCACCCATAGTGAACAGAAAGTCCAGTGTCCTAGGAGCCACTGTGATAGTGAAAGGGATCTCCCAATCTTTATGGTTGGTCTCCTTAAGAATACCATTTACAGACAGGTGAAGAAGATCTTTAGGAGGCTTAGCATAAACAAAGGCCTCTAAGTATTCAGCACTGTAGGCAGAATTAGCTTCTGGCTTTACTGGCAATTCTTTGTCTGACTTTCTGATAATTTTAGTGAAAAAGAGTCTTTCTATTTTTTTATAGAGATTTCTGAAAAGATTTTGAGGAGAAAACTCCAAAGGGATATCATAAGCATCAGTTGCAAATTCAGAAGAACCCCCTGCTGAATCAGATTAGCAGAGTCCCAAATAAAGTCTGTTTGTTTTGGAAGCACATGAAGATAAATGTTTTCTGGAGTTCGAGAATTGAGAAGAAGAGGGTGATGAAAAGCTGGATTTGCAGTGATCGATGTGGAATGTCATGGAGAGTGATGTCCATATTGATGCCATACCAGAGAGCTAAATTGCGGTACCACAGGTGCCATTGGCCGTATACTAAGGCTGGGCTGGTACCGAGGGAGTCAATGTTGAGGTGAGGAATTTGAACATATCACCCAACTCCTGGTGGAAAAGCACATCGAGTCTTTCATGGAAGGAAAAACACCAGTACTCCTGGCTTATCTGCCGATACCATCGGTGCTCCGGTTTGCCTCCAGAGAAGGTGACCTCGAAGAGAATGCACACCTCGATGTAGGAGAAGCAAGCCACAGAGCAGTCATCACTTGGTTGGCATCAAAGGACTCGATGCAATAGTGACCTGCAACACTGGTTGTATGCACTGGTACTGATGGCTGAACAGCCAGTACCATCGGTGCAACAGGTTGTCTCAAATGGATGACCAAGATGAAGATGTATACCATATGATAGAGACAACCTGCAAAGCTGGGGAGCAGTGGCTTCATTGAGTGGCCTGCATCAGGAGACTCGATGCTGCTTCTAATCTGGATCCCCCAATGCTGGAGGTCGATGCAGCTGTCACATGCAAAGATGCAAGGTCTTATTCATGCCGGTCTTGAACAATTTTTTTGTTGAAGTGTCCGGCTCAATATCAAACATGTCTGCAGAGTAGAAACAGCTAATGCAGCTGGTGTTTTCCGGTTCAAGTCCTGGAAGCACTAACTGCAAAGGTCAGTGAGAGAAAAGGACTCCTGCAGCACTTTGAAGCCCATTAACAGCAAACATAAAGTCCGCAACAGCCAAATTGAATTCAATGGCTGAGAGAAAAAGAAAATGCCTTGTTGGGCAAAGCCCGAGAGGACTAAAGAACAGAAAAAAAATGTTTCCCCGCTCTTTTGTTTTTGAAAGAAAAAGAAACCAACAAACTTGAAAAAACAAACAAACTGAAGAAAAGAAGAAAAATACATATGAGCAGGAAGGCAAAAGGCAGAAAAACCTGAACAGCTTTCAGAAACATGACTTCTTAGCTCTGCGGAAAACTAAGAACTGAGGAGTCGTGAGCCTACGTCAGGCGGGAAGACACTTGCGCACGCATGGTGTGTGCAGTTCGTGAACTTTATTAAAATGTTAAAGTGCCAATGCACTTTTCAAGCTGTCCATACTGGGATTCCGTGGATAACTTCACCCACATGTGAGAATATGCTGCCTGCTGGTGTCCTGAGATAAAAAGTTGTTCAACGTAAGTTAGTACTGCTCTCCAAAATTGTTTACCTGCAAACATGACCAAAATGGACCCTGAGTCTCCTCATAGCTGTTGAAAAATATTAAAAAGCAGTGGAGAAGCAGAAAAATCCCAGGGTACTCCAAAGCAATCTAAATATGAAAGGACCAAAAGAACTTCATACATTCACTACTAGTTTCAATCCAATGAGAAAAAACATAGCCAGTTCAGTACTGAACTCCCAAATTCCTCTTCATAAGAATACCATAATCAACTAACTCAAACATGGGTCACAGATCCAACAGGACCAGCAAAACCTGAGTCCTTTAATCTACTGAATTCTAGATGTTATCCTGCAGCAACCAATACAGTCTTAGTATGTTCCTCTTCCAAATTCCCACCAAAAACTCATCTAGCTTATTCTCTTCCAAAAAGAAGAATAAAGCAAAAAAACTGAAAGCTCTTCTAAACAGGCAGTGAATACCATGTGCTCTTGACTTCCAGTTAAACAGTTTGCATTCTCTTTTGAAAATTTTACTGTGGTAGTGCTTTTTTAATAAAATGGTAATTGTCTGATGCTAACTAGAATATAACCTCTTTCCAGGGTCACAGCTACAGCGTCCAGTGTGGGGGCAGCTGGAGTCCCTGCTGGAGGAGTTCTCACCATAGCAATTATCCTGGAGGCTATTGGACTTCCAACTAATGATCTGTCTTTGATATTAGCAGTGGACTGGATTGTGTGAGTACTACTCTCTTCCTAAATAGGACAAGTTTTCTATTTTATGGTTCAATCGTTTTATTGATTTAAAAAAAGTAATTTACACTTGAAACATGTACAGCACTTAACATATTGATGTACCCAATCACAACAGAGCATTAAACCTCCTCTCTCAAATTCAATCAAAGAGGTCCTATTCCTACTAGCAGTAGCAATTCCTTTCCAAGATATTGCATCGGGAGCTTGAATAACAAGAAAAAGCCATCAGAGAAAAATAATCATAATGGAAGAATTTTAGGGAATGGAGGGAAACCGAAATTTCCAATGAAATATTGCTTACATAAGCTATTTTCGGAAATATGTGGTCCAATGTTCCAAAGAAGTTATGCATTCATCATCAGTAGGTGATCATATAACTTTACTATCCATGTACGTATTTTCGGAACTTATGCAGATAGGGGAGATATGAATGAAAGGCCTATTGCTATTCTTATAGGAAGGGGCCAAGTTTGGAGCAATGGGCTGAAAAATTATCCAAATTGCAGCAATATTCAGCCACTATACAGATAACTTACATATTTATTTTAGCCTTACCAAGTAGCAAACTTAAATTAAATGGATAGTGCCACTGCTGTAACCATACTATCCATATATTCAGTGCTGCTACCCATACAGATGGCGGTGTTGAATATACATATTAATCACTGACGCTTGTTCCTGTTGAACTGCAATCCTAGTACCATCATAGGCCTCTCTGGTTCCCCACTGTACTGCGATTTGACCCTTCCCACCAGTCCAGCCCAGTAGTAATGTCTGAGACTTCCCCTTTAAATTTAAGTATATTGCATCATACTCTTTGGGGCAACTCCTAGGGGTGATGATTTTCTTGCTTGGCTCCCTTCTGCCCTATTTGCCATATTTTTTTTCCTTTCTTCAGTTCTCTCTGTAGTTTCTCTTTTTATTTTTCTCTGTTCACACTAGTACCTGCCCACCTTCAGTCTGACTAACAAACTCTACCTCCCAATCTCGGTCAACCTATCCTCACTCTGTGGAGCCATCACCCTTCGTGTCAAACATTCCATTCCTTGGTTCATCCCAAGACAAGGTACTTAACTGCCTGTCACTCTGTTACAAGTCCCAACTGTCTCACTGATCCTTCCTTCTCTATGCCTATTCCTGTTTCACTACTTAACAGCAGGTCTCTTAAATCTATGATAATGTCAATCCATAACTTTATGACCACATCAGGCACCCAAGACCAGGTCTAGGACAGTTAGTCACGGCCAATTCAGCACAGCCATTTCATCACTGAATCAACTATGATGAATTGTCTAACCTCTAATGTCCATCCCATCCCAAATCCAACATACTCAGCCCTCAGCACATAGGGCCTGGTTCCACTCAGGCCTCTTGCTCATAAAGTGCCAGGTTCACTGTGCTAAGAAATGATGGAAATCTAGTAAATCTGTGCAATATCTACATACTTTATGATTGATTTTTATGGTAAATTATAAGAAATTTAAGGCCCTCCTGAAATCCTATTATTTTAAATAAGCCTTATGTATAACTGAAATGATAATATATATGTATATAATCTTAATAAATATTTGCATAACTAGGAGATTCTCAATGGTGTGTGTGTATTGTTCCGTGTGACCCTCTTGGGAAATGGTGTACTTGTATGTAAGCTGGGTGATTTTGCTTTGGTTTGACTGGGTAGGTCTTTCCTATATTTTGATGGAGTTATTTTCTTTCTTTTTTTCCATATTTGTTGTTTTAATTTTGTAAACTGCTTAAATCAGGTGATGGTGAGCGATATATCAAATTTATAATAAACATGATTTTTGCTGATTTTTACAATGAGAGGTAGTATATCAAACTCAGTAAGCTATAAATGCATTTACCGTGGCAGCATCACTTCCACAGCTTTGTCAAAAGAGCCCTGAGTCCTCCCCTGTTGTCATCTATTTCTATGGCTTCTCAATTAAGGAGCTAAGTGGAATTTTGAGTATAAACTTAGGCACTCAACCCTAGAAAGCATTCAAGGAGGCAAATTTAAGAGCTTAACTCTTCAAATTAGGACCATGACCTTTTGAATTCATTGACTGGAGCTACTGCTGTAAGCTTGTGTGTTTATTCACTATAAAGTAGCCAGTGCTCATCTGCAACATATTTGTATTTTACGAATACTCCCAAACAAAAGTTTCTCTGGACCTTTTCACATATCAAATTTAAAACATTTTACATTTGGGATCACAAGAACTGTGTTGGCGGGAAAGCAGAATGTGTTGGTACGTTCTTGGCATTAGCACTGAAATCTCAACAAAATATTGCATCATGTAAATTGACGCTAAAATATTATCTCTTAAGTTTATTGTTTAAAGCTTTTATATCGCTAATTAATGACTATGAAGTCAATTCAGAGTGGTTTACATGAGCAGCTTTGATGGACATATGAACATTAACTTCAGTAACGATGGTACAGTTACATGAGTTACGATATATAAACTATAAACGAGGAGTAACACTGCACTGCTGGAGTAATGACAAAAGAGCTCGGTAAAGGTTTGCCTATGCTCCACTGCTCTCGTTTTCATTTCTCCATTTAATTGTATTTTTGAGTGTGTGTGTTGTATTGTGACCTGCCTTGGATAAAGGCGGGCTATAAATAATAAAAAACATAAAAAATATTACTTACATTAGTTTTTTATTGCACGAATAGGGACCGCACCACTACTGTGGTGAACGTGGAAGGGGATGCATTGGGAGCAGGCATCCTACATTATCTCAACGAGAAGGACACCCCAAAGATCCACCAAGAGCTAAGCGATGTGTATGTGGAGGCGGTGCCTAACTGCAAATCAGAGGAAGAAACATCTCCTCTCGTGACACACAAGAACCCTGCCTTCACCCCATCCAGTGAGAATGAGTCGGCGCTGTGATGTAAATCTAGAACAAAAAATAAAAAGTTACAATCCGCGGTGCTGTGATATGCCGCGAAGGGCCGCTGACATGTCAATCTGACCAGACTTCATGCACTGCTGTTTCAGTCTACTAGAATAACCACAACATTTCAGAAGCAATGACTATGTGTGTGTGTGTATATGTATATGTGTGTGTGGACACAAGTTACCTTGTAAAAATGATGTCTCAAAGTGTCTTGTCCTCCTCAAACGCTACCCCCTCCAATACTAATCTAGCACAGCGCTTATGTTTCCTTCATGTGATGATCAAACATACTGATGTCTGTTCTGACAGATTTTTGCTAGCATAAACAGTTGTGAGACTGAGAAAGCAAAACAAATGGTCCAAACATGCCATTATGAGACATGATGCTATTCATAAAAGCATTATTGATATGGTACAAAAAAATTCTCAGCATCTGTTTTCTGTAGTTAAGTCTGCAAAACCTATTTGAGCTTTCCTTCTTGTTGCCAAGAGCCATTGTCGGAAAGCTCCTTATGAGTTAAATATAGCTCCTCCTGAAGCAACCCCTGCTTGTCATCTGTCCTTGCTGTCTCTTTGAGAGAGACTGGAATGGTAGTCATG
Source organism: Geotrypetes seraphini (assembly GCF_902459505.1). NCBI lineage: Eukaryota > Metazoa > Chordata > Amphibia > Gymnophiona > Dermophiidae > Geotrypetes > Geotrypetes seraphini. The sequence goes on along the minus strand of NC_047086.1, from coordinate 305,944,707 downwards.
AAAGTAAAATTAGACCTGGAGGGGAAGTCAAGTTAATGGAAATCTTGGGAATAACCTATTTTTATGCAAATATCAATATGAGCAAAGGTCAAGAAGGATGTAATTTCTGAACAACAAAGAGAACATGTAGCTCTAGGCTAGGAATTTCATATGTTTCTATGCAGCATGTGTATATTATAAGTACAGACAACGAAGCCTTATGGCAGTTTCATTTTTTTATTGTTAGTTTTTTCTCAGAGAATTTTGTATGCTTTATATTTAAATCCAGTAGCCATGAGAATGTAAACTTGAGTTCTCAGAGGACAAGCAGGCTTAATATTCTCACATGTGGGTGATGTCATCCATGGTATGGAAACTGCTAAGTGCACTTCATTTTAAATCTTTAGGCAGTGCCCATACTGCATGCATGCCTTCCCGTCTGACGTCAGATCAAGGGACCATTAGTTTTCCAAGGAGCTGAGAAGCTGTGTCTTCAGTTTCCCCTCTGTGTGTAAAAGTTAGAAGTCATTTTTTGTGCCTCTCTGATTTTAATTTTTGTCATTTTCTTTATAATTCTTTATGTTTTTTACTTTCCTTTTTGTTTTTTGGCGTTTGGGCCACTTTAGAGCCCTTATTCAACCCAGGAAAGGTCGATGGTTTTCAGCATACTTTTCACTCAAGCTCCCTGGGCCATTGAGCATTTTGACTTTGCATCAACCATTTTTCTCTCCATGTCAAGGAGGGTGCTGAGTACTCAATGTAATTGAAAACCAATTGGGAAGAAAATATTTCTTAAAGACAGACACTTCCCAAAGTGGCAATAACAGAAACAAGAAATTGGAATTGGCACTATTCAAAGTAAAAAGTGGTTCACAATGCAATTAACACACATATTTTCTTGAGTGCTCAGAGAATTGGTTATCAGACTGCGTGACAAACCTGCATGATAGAGCATCTGAAATGGTGAACTCTAATCAAAGCACATTTTTAAAAAGTTTTTTAACCATACAAATCAAAAAAAGTAATGTAAACTTATCTGAAGAATAAACTGTGAGGGGTTCAGAAACATGTTTTAGGTTCTGATGTGTTTTGCCAAGGCTGTATCAAAGAACCCATACTGCAGCACTCAGATATAAATCTAGAACAAAAAATAAAGTTACAATCTGTTTAATGTGGAGCTAGTTTTAAGAAAGGTTTGGACTAGTGCTGCCCAATTCACGATTCGAATCGATTCACCGATTCACTTCGGGTGAATCGATTCAAATCGATTCAAAACAAAAAATAAATTGGCCTCCCGATTCGCTTACTGACCCTCTCCCCCTCACCCCTTAAAGCAGGAGTGGCAGCGCTGCCTCTTGCTGGCCGGCCACTGCCACTTCTGCTTTAGAGGGCAATGGGGAGGGTCAGTCGGGAAGTGTTGGTTTCCGGCTTCTCTCCTAGCCTCCCGTGCATCCAGGGCCGGATTAAAAGATGGGCCCGATGCGCTGCTACAATGACTGCAGGCCTCGATAGACAATGCTGCTGTTGGTCCTTGCCTGCTTGCGACCTGCCCGCCAGCTCCATTTAATTCCGCTCGCTGCCGCAATTCCAAAAGGGCCAGGCGCGTGCAGCGATTGCACACCGCCAGCCCATAAGCCTTCTCTACGTCAGAATTGATGTCAGGGGAAGTCGTATGAACCAGCAGGTGCAATCACTGCATGCGCCTGGCCCTTTTGGAGTTGTGGCAGCAGCAGGGGTGTGTGTGTTAAATGAATTCAGCTGGCAGCAGCTGTGGGCAGCGGGTGAGTGGCGGGAAGCCGAATCGGTGGCAGGTCGCCTTGGGGGAAGGCAGGCAGGCTTCGGGGGGGGGGGGGGAGGAAGGGAGGCCATGACTGGACCCACAGCAGCACAGCATTTCTTCTGCTGCCATCAGACTGCTGCATGATTTAAAAAAAAAAAAAAAAAAAAAAGAAAGATCAAGTGTAGGCAGCCTGAGAGGAGAGCTGAGGGGAAGGAGGTAAGGAGTGAAAAGTACTGAATGAAGGATTGGAATGAGAAAGGAGATAGGGAGAGAAATATAGGGTTGGAAAGAGGTTAAAGAGTATTTGGAGAGAGGGATGGAGTGGGCAGAGAAAAAGATCTGGTGGGAGAAAGGGAAACAAAGATAACAGTGAAGAGGAGAAGTAGAGAAGCAAGAAGGGGAAAAGAAGTAAATAAGAAAATGGGTACATGCGGGCAGGGGGGTGCAGGCCTACAAGGGAGGGGGAGACCTTCAGGGATGGTGGCACAGGCTTTCAGGGGGGCCCTGGTGTAAAATTACACGGAAGGGGGGTTCAAAGAGACGTGCATATGCCAGATTTTGGGGGAAAGAAATAATGGGTCTAAAAACAGAGGAGTGGGAGAGAGATGGTGGACAATGGGATTTAGGGAGGGAAGGAATAGAAAAGAAGAGAAGTTGGACACAAGGGATGGTGTGGAAGGGGGGATAGAGATACTGGATAGGAGGGTAGTTGGGAAAAGAAAGGGAGAGATGGTGGACCCTGGGGTGGTGGGGAAGGAGGGAGAGATGCTGAATGAAAGGGTAGTTAAGAAAAGGTGGATCTGGGGAGGGAGAAGAAAAAAAGGAAAGATGCCAGACCTCTGGGAGAAGGGAAGGGAAATGAAAGGGGAGGACAGAGATGGCAGATGGATGGTTAGCACGGAGAAAGAAGAAAGAAGAAGACCCTGGCAAGCAAGTTATCAGAAGACAACCAGAGCCTGGGACTGACAAGATTTGAATAATGACCAGACAACAAAAGGTAGAAAAACTAATTTTATTTTCTATTTTGTGATTACAATATGTCATATTTGAAACGTGTATCCTGCCAGAGCTGGTGATAGACCGCAAACGTGAGCTAGGATTTAACAGGGAGAAGAAAAGTCTTTTTTGTTTGCTTATTTTGTTTACACCACAGCGCCAGTGTGATTAGGAGAAGGCAAAGGAGGTGAAGAGGCTATAGAATAAACCCACCAAGATGTTTGAAAAAAAACACCCAATTGGGCAGGAAAATCAAATCAAATCGAAAAATCAATTCAATGGGCTGAATCGAATTGAAAATTTTTTTCCTGAATTGGGCAGCCCTAGTTTGGACAAGTTCCTGGAGGAAAAGTCCATAGTCTGTTATTGAGAAAGACATGGGGGAAGCCATGTCTGGGAGGTTTTCTTTTTTGATGTTAATTTTCTAGCCTCCTTAGCATTTTCGGGTTCTTGCGATTTTCTATATGCCCTATATAAGTAGCATAGAATATTGCTACTTCTTGGGTTTTGGCCAGGTACTAGTGACCTGTATTGGCCACCGTGAGAATGGGCTACTGGGCTTGATGGATCATTGGTCTGACCCAGTAAGGCTATTCTTATGTTCTTATGATCTTTAAGAGGTGTATAAAAAGAGAGGCGAGATAATGAGGGGCAGCAAAATGAACACACTGTAGGTCAGCAATAGGAGCTTGAACTGTATGCGAAAGCGGATAGTGATCCAATGAACTGATTTAAGGAGAGGAGGTGACATGAGTGTAGCGAAGTTGGTAGAAGATGAGTCGCGCAGCAGAGTTTTGAACCAATTACAGGGGAGAGAGGTGGCACTGCGGGAGATCAGTTAGAAGTAGATTGCAGTAATCTAAGCGTGAGGTTACAAGAGTGTAGAAAAGGGTCCAGGTAATGTGCTCAAAGAGGAAGGGGTGAATTTTGATGATGATTGGCTAGCAGACTATATGTCCTTCGCATATACTCAGGCTGGGCTGATGCTGCAAGGCCATGTAACAGCCCACAGTTTATAGGCTATGGTTGCCTCAGCAGCTCATTTTTTTGCTCTACATCTGTTGAAGAAACCTGCAAAGTGGCTACTTGGTCCTCAATCTATACGTTTACTTCTCACTACTATTTAGAACACAATTTTAGAAGAGACAATCAGTTTTGGCAAGCAGTTATGCAGAATCTATTCTATTCTGTACTTAAAGCCAACTTTACCTCCAAGGTTCCTATATTCAATGTTAAACCTCTTTCAGAAGCATGATCCTGACAGCTTGGAAGTTCCACATGTGAGAATATTATGCCTGCTTGTCGAGAAAGCAAGATACTTACCTGTAGCAGGTGTTCAAGGACAGTAGGCATACTGTATATTCTTCCAACCTGTAACCAAAAAAACTCAGAACACCTCACCTAGTTGGCTTCTTAGCTTTGTTACTAAACTGCTGATGGGCAGGAAGGCATATGTCATCCACATGTGAGAATATATGCCTGCTGTCCTCGGAGAACACCTGCTACAGGTAAATATCTTTGGTTTTTTTTCACACAGTAAAATAATAATTTTGTCAGAAATAAAACAGGCAACTATCATGCCAATTAAGTTGAATGTAGCATCATTTATTGCCTGAGAAAACAAACATTGCTTCCTGTTTCATGTGCATCTGTACAAGCACAAGAAAGAAATGTGTTCTATAATAGTGTCTTGGTGAGGAGAGCATGAAATTACATGGGGAATAGCTATATTTGGCCTTCATGTAATCATAGTAAAATTCAGTATGGGATTCCTGTGGAACTATTTTTTTGCTTGGTTAAGGTTTGTTTTGGTGGGATGGGGAGAGGGATTTTAGTTTGTTTAGCCCGGATTGACTCAAACTACTTCTTTTGCTTACTTCTGTCTTCATTGCTAGCAAAGGGTTGCTGATGTGACAGAGCCCTGTAGTTCTCCTAGAATGCCAGCAGGTGTCAACCTTGCAGTACAAATCTTTCTTCCCTTCTCCAGATTACCTCCTCCGTGGCCTCCTACACTGCACCACTTCAGCAGAATCTTGGGGCCAGTCTGCGTGATAGCACAGAAATATTTACAGTGCAGAAATATTGTCATCACTTTACTGGCAACAACATTCCGACTGATTCAAGTTCTGTTTCTTCACAATCTCCCTAATTCTATAATCTTGTGTGCACATTTTTACGCATAGCGCACAGATTTGCACATGCAGGTTATAGTATAATGGTAGTTATTATAACTTGGTAGTTATCATAACTTAAATGTTTAAGTAAGCTCTGATTGGCATTAAGCAATAACTAGAGTTAATTGGTGCTAATTTGCAGTTACAGGCATAAATGCTCTTGGTTGGTATTCTCTAACCTTAGTGCAGAATTCCTTTAGCATGCGACTGCTAGTGGGCATACACGAGGAAGGGGCATGGTCGGAGGCATGCCCCACACTTAGATTCTAAGTAGAGAATGACACGGTGACAAAATTCATCACCGTTCCCGTCCCCGCGGATAACCACGGGAAATAATCCCATGTCATTTTTTAGTGTCTATTTCAACCTCAGTCCTTCTACACCAGCATTCTTCAAAGCAAAGCTTGAGGGTCAGTGGTTGTGGCCATTCATATTCTGATTCTTCCCTCTCTCCTTAAAGAATGACATGAAGATGGTTTCCCGCGGTTATCCACGGGGACGGTGATGAATTTTGTCACCGTGTCATTCTCTAGTTCTAAGGTTATAGAATATTATCAGTTGCATGTGTAACTGACAGCAGTTAAGCGTTTAAATGCTTAAAAGGTATTAATATAAACCCAAATCTTTTCCGGAGAAAGCAAAATGGTAAAACTAGAGGACATAAATTGAAGTTGCGAGGTGGTAGACTTAGGAGTAATATTAGGAAATTATTTTTCACGGAGAGAGGAGTGGATGCCTAGAATGTGGTGGAGAGGAAAACTGGTGGAATTCAAAAATGCACGGGACGAACACAGAGGATTTCTAATCAGCCTGAAAAAAAAGATATCCTAAATGCACAAAAAAAGCAGTTCTCATAAATTTTCCATTAACACTGTCCAGCACATTGAGATTACTATATCACTGTGACTAGTATTTTTTTTTTTATTGAAGTTTATTAATGTATCCAAACAAGTATACAGGATATGGGAATTTACACAAAAATATAGAAATATTATTTCTTAATACAACTTAAATCAGTCATAGAAAATCAGAAATCCCATCAAGCCCACATTATTGAGGAGAAAGAATTACATTACATAATAACATAAAATTTAGTAATCAATAAGGGATAACACCCTTAATTTTATAGAGGCATTTAACTATTTAAACTTCTATTTTCATTGAAATTATCATAACCAAGAAAGGAAAATTCTACCCCAACTTACAAAAAGGGGGGTTACAAAGAATGTTCAAGAAAATACTCTAATTGAATAGGATCAAAAAAATACGTAATCCTTATCCTGAAAAGTTATCAAGCACTTACACAGAAATTTCAGAAAAAATGTGGCACCGGATTCAACGACCTTAGATTTCAAAGCTAAAAAAGCTTTTTATCTAAGTTGGGTTACTCTTGCCACATCTGGAAATATTTGGATTCTAGTCTCACAAAACATTGCCTGTTTATTTTTAAAATATAGTTTCATTATCAGTACCTTATCATTCTCATTTGTACATGAAACTAAAAGGGTAGACCTGGTTTGTATTGTATCTTGTGAGTCTTCAAGAAATTCCGTCAAATTCATATCAATAAAAGTCAATTGGTCTAGTCTTTATTCCACTGTAATTTTTTTGTTTCTTAGGTATATAATAGAGTGTAGAAATAGGTACTGATTCAGAGTTAGTTAACTCCAAAACCTCTCTGAGATACTTACGAAAAAGAATCTCAGGAGAGATCATACGTGTTTCAGGAAAATTAATCAGTCGCAAGTTTCTTGCCCTTGTAGCATTTTCCATTATTTCTAGTTTAACATGTATAGAATGTGAATCCTTTATTGCTGACATGGAAGATGCTTGTAGGTTAGAAACTTGCTTCTCTATCTTAATTGTGCGTTCATCCAAAACTTTAATATTAGAATCAACATTCACTAGTTTTCCTACCACCTCCTTTGAAAAATCCTGAGACTGAGTCATGACTAATTTCAACATTTTCTCCATCCTAATATTAATTTGCCAGTGACTAGTATTTTTTAATTGCATTGTTGTATGATAAACTTTGGCACATTTCCCCAAATTCTATGTATGGCACTTTAAGTTGTGCATTTAAATTTGGGCACACAACTTAATTAAATAAAGAACCCATTAGCGCTAACAAGCAATTATCAGTGTTAATTAGAATTAATTTACCTTTACACAAGCTCATGTATTTGTAACACCATTACAGAAGCTCATATAAACCACTCTGAATTGACTCCCCCCAGTCAGTAGCAGTATAGAAGCTTTCAATAAACAATTTTAATTTATGCAAGTACATTTAGGCACAGGATCTGTGCCTAAATTTTATGCACGGTTGCCAAAAAGGGAGCTGTGGCAGACCAGCCTGGTTTTTTAGGCTAGCCTGGCTTGCTAGGAGCAATTAGCTCACAAACACCTTTCATAGAAACAAAAATACTTTGTTGTATTGTTTGCCTCACACCAACCAAAGACTATAGCCGTGGCTTACCGCAGCCTGCTGCTACCGGCTTCGGTCTGTTTTCCCAAGGCCTGCCTCCACCTATCTCTAAGGAAAACTTGAGAGTTCCTCTTTCTCCCTCGGAGACCTCTAGAATGAACCTAGCCTGGGTAGAAATACCTCACTCCTGTGAGTCCCACCCCTGTGACTCAACACTGAGCTCCATAGCCCAATGCATGTTGGAACCTGTAGTTCCACATTTGATTAGCATCCCCTGCTGCCTGGGGGTATATTTGCATGGGGGAGGGAAAACCCCTTAATATGTCACAGGGACATAGAAATGGGAGGGTCATGTGTGGCTTAGGGGCATTCCTCACATGTGTAATCATAGAATAAGGGGCATCCATTCATAACTTTAGGCACAAAGATTTGCACCATGTTTCCATGGGTTCAAATGGCCATGCCTAAAGTTATTAAACAAAATAGTTGTCAGATTTTCAACTACTTCTCAACAACCCCTTTGTACCATTCACCTTATCGGAATCCTCAGCGGCACCACTTAGAGCTCGATATGTCTCATTGCTCTAAGCTTTACATGTCAAGTCTTCATCGGACCGAGATTTCTCCTCCTTAAACTTTTTATGTTTTTAATTTTAACTTTGCTAATGCTTATACTCGCTATTTATTTAGAACTTTTAAGCATATACTTAGCTTGACACGTAAAGCTTAGAGCAATGAGACATATCTAGATATCTAGATTTCCAAAAAGCCTTTGACAAGGTGCCCCATGAACGCCTACTCCGGAAACTGAAGAACCATGGGGTGGAAGGAGACATACATAGATGGATCAGAAACTGGTTGGCGGGTAGGAAACAGAGGGTAGGAGTGAAGGGCCACTACTCAGACTGGAGGAGAGTCACGAGTGGGGTCCCGCAGGGCTCGGTGCTCGGGCCGCTGCAATTTAATATATTCATAAATGATCTAGAAACAGGGACGAAGTGCAAAATAATAAAATTTGCAGACGACACCAAACTATTTAGTGGAGCTCGGACTAAAGAGGACTGCGAAGAATTGCAAAGGGACTTGAACAAACTAGGGGAATGGGCGACGAGATGGCAGATGAAGTTCAACATTAAGAAATGTAAAGTATTACATGTGGGAAACAGAAACCCGAGGTACAACTATACGATGGGAGGGATGTTATTAAATGAGAGTACCCAAGAAAGGGACTTGGGGGTAATGGTGGACATGACAATGAAGCTGACGGCACAGTGCACAGCGGCCGCTAAGAAGGCAAACAGAATGCTACGCATAATCAAGAAGGGTATTACAACCAGAACGAAAGAAGTTATCCTGCCATTGTATCGGGCGATGGTGCATCCGCATCTGGAGTACTGCGTCCAATATTGGTCGCCGTACCTTAAGAAGGACATAGTGTTACTCGAGAGGGTTCAGAGGAGAGCGACACATCTGATAAAGGGAATGGAAAACCTTTCATACGCTGAGAGATTGGAGAAACTGGGTCTTTTTTCCCTGGAGAAGAGGAGACTTAGAGGGGATATGATAGAGACTTACAAGATCATGAAGGGCATAGAGAGAGTAGAGAGGAACAGATTCTTCAAACTTTTGAAAAATAAAAGAACAAGAGGGCATTTGGAAAAGTTGAAAGGAGACAGATTCAAAACGAATGCTAGGAAGTTCTTCTTTACCCAACGTGTGGTGGACACCTGGAATGCACTTCCAGAGAGCGTAATAAGGCCGAGTACGGTACTGGGGTTCAAGAAAGGATTGGACAATTTCCTGCTGGAAAAAGGGATAGAGGGGTATAGATAGAGGATGACTGCACAGGTCCTGGACCTGTTGGGCTGCCATGTGAGTGGACTGCTGGGCATGATGGACCTCAGGTCTGACCCAGCAGAGGCATTGCTTATGTTCTTATGTTCTTATATTGAGCTCTAAGTGGTGCCGCTGAGGATTCTGATAAGGTGAATGGTACAAAGGGGTTGTTGACAAGTAGTTGAAAATCTGACAACTATTTTGTTGTTTAATTGCTTAAGGTGTATACCCTTTGAAAAATAGATTTATAAATTTAGTGCATATTACATGCCTAAAGTTAGAAATATTTCCGGAGCATAAGCCAAAATGTAGGCATCGTTTATAGAATTCTATTTAAATGGGAAGTTTTCAGTGCTGATTATGTAGGCACAATATATAAAATTTAATCTGTTGTGTTTGTGCATGTTAATGCAAGGAATCAGTGAATAATTAATACCGATGCCCATGTGCCACGTAGGTTGAATTTGTTAATTGCTATATTTTGTAAAAATTGCAATTTTTTTTCAACAGCTTAGTTGATATTCCATAGTAAACAGAAGTTGCATAATCTAAATGCAATAGAACCAAAGCTTTAATTAAAATTGTAAAATGAAAATCAGAAAAATAATGACAAATAGTCCAAAGCTGTTTCATCCTATAAAAACACTTCTTATAAACATGGTTGACTTGCATTTCAAAAGACAAGCTAGAAGCTACTATAAGACCAAGAACTCTTGATGAAGTCACTATATCCAGAACACCTCTCCTATTCAGAGAAACAGAAGAGAGAGAAGGATTGTGTTTCAACCAAAGGACCTTGAGTATTCCTGTTGATATTGTCCCAGTGCTCGATTTTCTCAATACAGGCCTAGCTAAATGCCAAAATTCCATCAAGCACTAATTAATGCAGGAATAGTGTGTGAGCCCTTACCACCTACAAAATATGGTTATTAAAACTTGTTGAATTGCCTGTCCTCAATAAGATAACAAGGCGAAGTACATCAATAAAAACAAAGGAAAATTAAAAAGGAACACCATCGATTATACAGAAAAGAGTGAGTTGAAGGGATACATAAAGGGGGAATTCTATAAATGGTACTGTAAGTTAGGTGATGGTAGGCACCCCACCACTGCCTAACAATTGCTTTGATCGGTGTGCTAATTGATCATGCCATCTAAAAAAAAAATTTTTTAATGTAGGCTCCTGCAGACACCTACATAAAGGGCACCGAAATCATGTTTAGAGAAGTGCCTAACAGCGCCTAAGGTCAACATAGGCTTGGCTATGGGTGGAGTTGACTTTAGATGCCGCTAGCCATGATATTCCATCCAACAGAGATGCTGGTAATGTAGGCCTTTAAAACCCTGACTTACATTACCAGCGCCTATGTTGGAGAATTGCAATTCTGTTAAAGTTCCTAAGTATAATTGACATGCAGCCGATGCCATTTTTGTAGGCACTGGCTGATTTATGCACCATTAACAGTATCCAGGCCATACTGTATATGGATATATACAGATATATATAATTGTTGGCTAGTGAACTGGCTGGGTTCTGGTGGCACCCAGGTGCCACCAGAACCCAGCCAGACACCCAAAAGTCTTCAATAGTATTTTAAATTTGATGTATAAATGCTTGAGGCAGATTTTTGAAGGGAGAGAATTCCACAGTGATGGAGCTTGCCAAAAAAAAGGATGCTCTCTCATAGAGATATAGTGGGCTTCCTTCAGGGGAGGAATTCTCAAACGTTTACCATTAAGGGAATGAAGAACCCTAGCTGGGGTATATGGAATAATGCAGTGGACAAAGACAGTGGAATGCCAGAGTAAAATACCTTATGGGTCAAGACCAAAATTATATATTGGATGCAAAATGAAATTGGAAACCAGTTTTCTGCATGAGATGGGGAATAACATGATCAAATCTAGTAGTATGGCTCAAAAACAAACAGCAGTATTTTGTATTGACTAAAGACAACATAGAATATTTGTACTGTGGGAGACCTGAATAAATAGTGTTAATAGTAGTCCAGTCATGACAGGAGAAGAACATATAGAAGAGTTGTCTGCGAAGAGAAATCAAGATAAGGTCTAATACTTTTAAACAAATGAAGAGAGAGATTTTAGCCAAAGCAGAGATTTGGTAAGTGAAAGAGTTCTTGATGAAGAATAATCCCCAAGTACTTAAGGGAGAGTGTGTTGCGCAATGGTTAAAACTACAGCCTCAGCACCCTGCTGCTCCTTGTGACCCTGGACAAGTCACTTAATCCCCCCCCCCCATTGCCCCAGGTACATTAGATAGATTGTGAGCCCACCAAGAAGGATAAGTAAAAATGCTTGAGTACCTGAATAAATTCATTTGAGCTGTTCTGAGCTCCCTTGGGAGAAAAGTATAGAAAATTGAATAAATTAAAATGAGTTACAAGAGATATGTGAGAACCCAGGAAAGGGCAGCAGAAGAATCAGTAATCTATGTTGCAGTGAACTTTGAAGGATAAAGGACAAGGTAATTATTAATTCACCGAGACTGAATGGAAACCAAAGTTGTGTTACGCTTTGTCAAATCTAAGCTCACAGGTTCAGTTTCAGAGAACAGAAGGATGTCATCTGAGTAGTAGAAAACACGAATACATCTGTGAATCAGATGGGTCAAGGGTCCATGAAAAATATTAAATAAAAGAGGAACCAGTATAGGTAGTGGTAAGTGCACATGTATTTTTTTAAATGACCACATCCTAATGGCAACATTAGCTCATGGCCACTGATACAAAATTTTTTTAAAAAAGGTCTTTTTACAACTGCAGTAAAAATGGCCTTAGTATATGAGGAAAAACCTGCACAAGGACATGGTAAGGCCACTTTCTACAGCTTAGTACATATGCATAGATGTGCATATGTACAAAATAGTGTGTAGATGGAATTTTGGCGTTTATGTGCACACACATGCCATCATTCTAATAATTTATAGATGTAATTGGCATATAAAGGGTAATGCCTACTTTATAGAATTACCCTCTTAATGAGAGAATCTGTCACAGTCAGAAACCAACATTAACTCCCCCACCCTCCTTTTACTAACCTGCGGTAGAGGTTTCTACCGCAGCCTGGAGTGCTAAACGCTCCAACGCTCATAGAATTCCTATAAGCGTCAGAGTATTTAGCGCCCCAGGCCGCAGTAGAAACCTCTCCCGCAGCTCAGTAAAACAGGGCCTAAGTGAGTTCTCTGTAAGAAGTTAAAGATACGTGGAGGGTTTTTTTTTCAATGCAGTAAATAGATTCAATTCCTGCTAAAAATATTGTCTGTAGCATCATCATTATGAAAGTTTTTTTTTGTCTTAGTAGTTATCATTTGGAAGAACATTTCCGTATGTACCTTGCAATACACACACTTCCAGAGAGGACAACTGAAGAAGGACCACTAATAAAGGGTATGGAGGACCTCTCATATACTGACAGACTGAAAAGGCTAGGGCTTTTCTCCCTGGAAAAGCGGAGACTTAGAGGAGACATGATAGAAACCTTCAAGATCATGAAGGGCATAGAAAAAATAGACAGGGACAGATTTTTCAAATTAAGGGGATCAACAAGTACAAGGGGGCACTCAGAGAAATGGAAAGGGGAGAAGTTTAGAACAAACGCTAGGAAGTTCTTTTTCACACAGAGGGTGGTGGATACATGGAACGCACTACCGGAGGATGTGATAAACAGGAGCACGCTACAGGGGTTCAAAGAAGCTTTGGATAGGTACTTGGAAGACAAAGGGATTGAGGGGTACAGATAAGAGTAGAGGTAGATTATAGGGATGGGATTAGAGGTAAGTTATAAAATTAATCAGGAATCACTGTTCAGGCACTAGGCCTGATGGGCCACCGCGGGAGCGGACCGCTGAGCAAGATGGACCTCTGGTCTGACTCAGCGGGGGCAACTTCTTATGTTCTTATGTTCTAAAGGTATCACAAACAAATGCTGAGTATTGACATGTGATGTCAAAACCAACCTTCAGTTACATATACTTTATTGGTAATTTTTCAAAGTCCAAAATCAAGTCCTTAACATACAAAATGAATGTGGTCCCAACTTGGATCCAAGTTTCGGCGCTTCTTTTCTGTAAAGAGATGCCGATGAGTTACCGCACAATTTTAGCAGAGCATCACAAGTCCTTTGTTGTCCCCTGAGGAAGGCGACACAGTCACCGAAACTTGGATCCAAGTTGGGACCACATTCATTTTGTATGTTAAGGACTTGATTTGGGATTTTGAAAAATTACCAATAAAGTATATGTAACTGAAGATTGGTTTTGACATCTCCTGTGCCTCTTCTTTCGTTGTTCTGTTTTAAACGGAGGCTTGGTACCTTCTTTTCTTCTGTTTGAGTATTGACATGTGTCATTGTCAGTGTGTTCTTTCTAGCCAAAAAAGGTGCTGGTACTCAAGTACCAGGCCTTTCTTTAGGAGTGGGGTGATCAGTGAGGAACCCACCCCACAGTTACCAGGCTCCCTGCACCAGCCACAGAATCCATGAAAAGGCAGCACCGAGGGTGCAGAACCTGAGATTTTTTTATTTTTTATTTTTATTAAAAGTTGGAGACCATGGGTCATTTTTATCAAGCAATGGAAAAGATTCTGGTACTCAGTACCCCTGAATATCCCCTTAAAAAAGCTCTGATCATTGCAGACTATTTCATTTCCACTGTGAGGCTTGTTTATTGCCCCAGCAAGGTACCAGGACTAGAGTTAGCAGTCGTCCAGATTTACCCGGACATGTCCAGGCATCCAGACGGCTTTTCAAAACCTGGCGACCCTAACCAAGACCATACTTTTCCTTATGGGGGCTTTTTTTCCAGTATAGGTTTGGTGATCTGGTGTGTGATTAGGTAAATTCCTCTGACATTAGATTCAGCATTTTGTCATGCAGGTCTCCCCTTTTCCCTGGGTAAGAATGAGCATGCACTTCCATTTTCACTAGATGCTTTCTGTCTGATAATGTGCCTATTTCCCCACTAGATGTCCCCATCCACATGAACTAGTCTAGTTATCTCTTTTGACACTGAATAAAGTCTCCATGTAATGAGTTGTGCAGATCTCACGCAGTGCTTTACTTCCTGTGTAGCACTGATTTTTTACCTGCTACAATTATTTCCAATGTATCAAGGATTGTAACACACTAAAAATCAGTGCTAAACTGGAAATAAGACACTGCATTGCTCAGCGCTATTAGCATGGAAATGCATTTAATGATATACATAAAAGGAGTTAATTCCAGTGCAGAATATTGCACTAAAGATTAGAATAGTTGGGGGGGGGGTTACTTCCTTGACAACACTGAAGCATTATTTCACTTCCAGACGAGTTCCTGAAGGAAAAGGGGATCCAGGGGTACAATTAGAGGGTTGCCATACAGTACAAAATGCTTTAGAGTAATAGATCACTACAGGTCATTGACCTGGGGGGCTGCCGCGAGAGTGGACTGCTGGGTATGATGGACCTATGGTCTGACTCGGCAGAGGTAATGCTTATGTGCTTAGGTGAAATATTGGTTTAACTTCCTTTGAAATCAAAGGGAAGCTTTAAAAAATCCCCCAGATGATACTATAGAACCCCCGATCCAGAAACCCAATTTCGGAGTGCTCCCTCCCTGGCTGGGGCACCCTGAACTCAGGATCCCTGGCACTGGGAGCTGAGGGCCTCCCTAAAAACATGCCTCTCACCCATTCAAATTCATTCTAAATTAAGCTGCTATTACTAGAGAGAGCCACATCAAAGAACGAGAAAGAGAGAGCCACATCGAGGAACAAGTAAGGGAGCTCGAGAGGTTCATCGAGGAGGCCTACAGGAGCGTGGAAGAACAAGATCTGAGGCAGCACTGGAACGAGGAAGCTATGCCCACGCGAAATAGAAGACAGGAACCAGCAGACACTGTGGAAAAATCTGTGCAAGAAGAAGAGGCGAGGTCTCAACGGAACCATGAAGGGGAAGAAAAGAACCACACCGTGAACACGGAGTTGCGACCAGTGAGGAAGTTGAAGAAGGGGAGTTCTGCAATCATAGTAGGAGACTCGATCCTGAAAGAAGTGGACAGTCACGTAGCAGGAGGGAGAGAAGACCAACTAGTGACCTGTCTCCCAGGAGCAAGAACGAAGGACATCACCGACAGACTTGAGAGGATCCTGGAAGGAGCGGAGACAGAAGAGACGGCAGTGATTATCCACGTTGGGACAAATGATGTCAACAGAAGCAACTACAGCAGGACTGCGCTAACTGAACAGTTCAAGATCCTGGGAAGGAAACTGAAGCTGAGGACACAGAAGATAGCGTTCTCAGAGATCCTGCCAGTACCAAGGGCAGACATGAAGAGGAAGATGGAACTACAAGCAATTAATGCATGGCTGTGGAGATGGTGTGAAGAAGAGGGATTCTACTTCATGAGAAATTGGACAACTTTTAGGGGGAAGAACAAGCTCTTCAGAAGGGACGGACTTCACCTGAGCACGGCTGGAACAAGACTTCTAGCAAATAACGTCAAGAGAGGAATAGAACAGGCTTTAAACGAAGAAAAAGGGGAAAGCCGATAGTTGACCGGATGTCGACAGTTCGGGTGAGAGTATCTAAAGAAGATACTGAGCAGGAAAAATACTGGATAGAAACAATAGGCAAACAACTGGAGCCTGAGGAACAAGAGAAATTGGCGAACAAAGGCAAGGGGAAGCAGAAAGAACTAGAGGGACAGGTGGAATTGAGGAAACAAATTGAGGCAAAAAAGGATGCACCAAGGAAGAAGGAAGAAATGAACAAAACTCAGAGTCTGGCAGCTCAAAAACAGGACGACAAGGGGAACAAATCACAGGGACAAACGACAGAGAAAGGAGAAAACCAGGACCTAAATTACTTGTACGCAAATGCAAGGAGCCTGAAGAACAAAATGAGAGAACTAGAAATCATGGCCATAAAAGAGGCCCTGGACGTCATTGGAATCACGGAAACATGGTGGAACGAGGAAAACAAATGAGACATAGTGCTACCAGGGTACAAACTCTACCGAAAAGACAGGATACAAAAGCAGGGTGGAGGAATAGCACTATTTATAAAGGACACCATTTACTCAATCAAAATGGATACGGCACCAGAGACAGACGGATTCGAATCATTATGGGTTAAATTACCAGGAAGATATGGATCTGACATCAAATTGGGACTGTACTATCGTCCACCTGGACAAGCAGAAGCAAAAGACAAAGAGCTGGAAGCAGAACTAAGGCGGGAATGCAAAAACGGAAGTGTCATGGTAATGGGGGACTTTAACTACCCTGGGATAAACTGGAATATCGGAAACTCAAATAACGCAAGGGAAATGGAATTCCTAGAGGCTGTGTGGGACTGCTTCATGGAACAGCTCGTCAAGGAACCAATGAGAGGAAATGTGACTCTAGACCTACTACTCAATGGGCTGGGGGGACCTGCAAAGGAGGTGGAAGTAATAGGACCACTAGGAAACAGCGATCACAACATGATCCAATACAAACTAGAAGTAGGAACATCAAAAAGGAAGAGAACCACAGCAACAACGCTCAACTTCAAGAAGGGGAACTACGATGCTATGAGAGTAATGGTAAAAAAGAAACTCAGGAAAGGCTTGGGAAAAGCAAAGACCGTGGAGCAAGCTTGGTCCCTGTTCAAGGACACGATACAGGAAGCACAGAACCTGTAAGTCCCCAGATTTAGAAAAGGGTGCAAAAAAAAAAATCGAACAAAAGACCCGGTGTGGATAACCAATGCAGTGAGGGCAGCGATACAGGACAAGAAACGATCGTTCCGGAGGTGGAAAAAGGACAAAACAGAGGAAAACAGGAAGGAGCATAGGGAACATCAGAAAGAATGTCACCGAGTGGTCAAGAAAGCAAAAAGAGAATATGAAGAGAGACTGACCAAGGAAACACGTAACTTCAAATCTTTCTTTAGATATGTTAAAGGGAAGCAACCAGCGAGGAAAGCAGTGGGACCGTTAGATGATGGAGACATAAAAGGAACAATAAGAGGGGAAAAGGAGGTGGCTGACAGATTAAACATGTTCTTCTCGTCAGTCTTCACAAGCGAGGACATATCCAATATACCGGAATCCGAGGAAATCTTTAACGGGGACCCAGAGGAAGGGCTTTCGACATTAGAAGTAAGCCTCAAAGATGTACTCCGGCAGATAGACAGATTGAAAACCGACAAGTCCCCGGGCCCGGACGGGATCCACCCAAGGGTACTAAAGGAACTGAAAACCGAAATAGCAGAAATACTCCAAAAAATTTGCAACCTGTCCTTGGCAACAGGGGTGATCCCGGAGGATTGGAAAATAGCAAATGTCACACCTATCTTCAAAAAGGGATCGAGAGGAGATCCAGGAAACTACAGACCGGTAAGTTTGACTTCAGCACCAGGCAAGATGATAGAAGCAATGATAAAAGACAGTATCTGTGAGCATATAGAAAGAAATGGGCTAATGAAAGCGAGCCAACATGGCTTCTGCAAAGGAAGATCATGCCAAACAAACTTACTACACTTCTTTGAAGGGATAAACAGACAGATGGACAAAGGGGATCCCACTGACATCATATATCTCGACTTCCAAAAAGCCTTTGACAAGGTTCCTCATGAGCGGCTACTTAAGAAACTGTGAAACCACGGGGTGGGAGGGGACGTACATAGATGGGTTAAACACTGGTTGGCAGGCAGAAAGCAGAGGGTTGCGGTGAAGGGCTACTACTCGGGCTGGAGAAAGGTAACGAGCGGTGTCCCGCAGGTGTCTGTGCTTGGGCCGCTGCTGTTCAATGTGTTTATAAATGACCTGGAAGAGGGGATCAAGTGCGAGGTTATAAAGTTTGCAGATGACACTAAACTCTGCAGCAGGGTTATATAGGGGAATGTGAAGAACTGCAAAGAGACCTGACAACATTGGAGGAGTGGGCAGATAAATGGCAGATTGTCACAACCCTAGCCCTAAAGCTCGGCTTGTGCCAGGGAAGGCTCCGCCTAACCCTAGACTTGCCTTGCAGAGGGCTAACCAATGTGACAGGGTAGACACAAATAGAAAGGAAGGCTCTGAATTCCCATTCAAACCCCATGTTATAAAACCCTGGGGAGGTGAGGAATATGGGGAGAACAGCCTGGAGCAGAGGGAGGTGCCTTATACAAAGGAACAGCCTCAGAGCAAAACCACAAGCTCAGGTAATTCACAGCTGCTGGGCCTAATTAGGGCCCAGGGAAAAACCCAGCAAAAGCTACAGGCTGCCCTTCCCCCTTTCAGGACAGGGCGGGGTCGCCTCAATGCTTTAGAGGCAGCCCTGAGAAAAACCAAGTTAGTCTACCCTGGGTCAGCCCAGGAAGGAGGTTCTCAGGACGGGTCTCCTGAGGCTCAGAGAAGCCAGGATATTGAAATGGTTGATGCAGCCCCTGTTCCTGAAGCCAGCCAGCTAGCTAACCCGGAGCCCATGGAGTTTATGGACACTGCCATGTAACCAGAAGCATCAGCAATGGATGAGAGTTGAGTACTATGACTTTACTTTTTGGCTGTGCTTAATTGTTGTGGACTTTTCTTTTCTGGTTTTTGGGAAACCTGTCTGCACCTGTTTGAAGCCCGGTGAGCAGTGCTGAGCTCATGGCTGTAAAGGTGCCTAGATCTGGTAGCATTAAAGCCAGGTTTAATTTGTTTGTAAGATTTTTGCTTTTTGCCTTTTTTGCGGCTGATTTGGGACTGCATGGTGGACTGTGTGCAGGGGTAGTAGAGTGGGGAGAATCCAAACAAGATCCTTGGGTGGGATTGTGGGGCCATTTGTGGCAAGTTATTGAAGAAGTGGATTCAGCTACTCCCCTCCCCCACCAACTGCTTGTTGAGTTGGTTGGGACAGGCCTGTTGCAAGCCAGGCCTAATTGGAACATTTTCATACAATTGAGAAATTGTCACAGTCTTATTCCTGCCCTGCTTGGGACGGCAGGCTTATTAGGACTGGACTATTATAGACTGTTACAGTACTTACCTCTTAATACCTGTAAGGAAGGTGGGGGCTTTTGTTTTACAGCACGGTTATTCTTTTCATGTTTTTTTTTTGTTCATGAAATAAATGGACTAACCCCTGGCTAAGGGGCTATGAACTCAATAAATTGAGACTCAGGTATATTAGAAACTTTATTGTTCCTGACTATTTTGTTCTTCCTTACTACTAAGAACCAGCAGGACTTCCAGCTTCTCCTGGAGGCACGTCCAACGCGGTCTATTCTGAGCGCTGATCGGGGGCCATCATTCAAACCGGCACCGGCAACGCCACAAGATGAACTTCAATATAGAGAAATGCAAGGTCATGCATATAGGGAAAAAGAACCTGATGTTCAGCTACAAAATGGGAGGGTTGGCTCTGGGGGAAAGTAACCTTGAAAAGGACTTGGGAGTGTTGGTGGATACAACGATGAAACCAACGGCGCAATGCGCAACAGCCTCAAAGAAAGCGAACAGAACGTTGGGTATTATCAAGAAGGATATTACAACAAGAACGAAGGAAGTCATCCTCCCATTGTATCGGGCAATAGTGCGCCCGCACCTGGAGTACTGTGTCCAGTTTTGGTCACCGTACCTTAAGAAGGATATGGCAATACTTGAGAGGATCCAGAGGAGAGCGACACGAATGATTAAAGGCATGGAAAACCTTTCATACACTGAAAGGTTGGAGAAACTGGGGCTCTTCTCCCTGGAAAAGCGCAGACTCAGAGGAGACATGATAGAGACTTACAAGATCATGAAGGGCATAGAGAGAGTAGAGAGGGACAGATTCTTCAAACTTTCAAAACATAAAAGAACAAAAGGGCATTCAGAAAAGTTGGAAGGGGACAGATTCAAAATGAATGCTAGGAAGTTTTTCTTTACCCAACGTGTGGTGGACACCTGGAATGCGCTTCCAGAGGGTGTAATAGGGCAGAGTACGGTTTTGGGATTCAAGAAAGGATTGGACAATTTCCTGCTGGAAAAAGGGATGGAGGGGTATAGATAGAGGATTACTGCACAGGTCCTGGACCTGTTGGGCCGCCGCATGAGCGGACTGCTGGGCACGATGGACCTCAGGTCTGACCCAGTGGAGGCATTGCTTATGTGCTTATGTACTAGCATCAGATGAATCACTGTGACTTTCCAAGATGCTGACTGAAGGAAAGGAGTCTAAGAAGGTGCTTCCCAAGACTGGTAAATATTTGTGGTCGTTCACTAGTGAGGGGCGAGTTGGTGGTTTGGAGGCTCAGAGCTGCCATTGGCTCCTTCCCTGGCAATATTCAATCCAGGCTAAAAGCCCACTATTTTGAGGTTGCTTTAACTACTGACTCCCACTTGCTTGTAAAATACCCATGGCTGAGAAACTCCCTAACCCCCCTACTTGTCCTGTTTGTCTGTTTGATTAGATTGTAAGTTCTACTGAACAGAGATTGTCTCTTTGAATGCTTTAATGTACAGTGCTGCATACATCTAGCAGCATGATAGAAATGATAAGTAGTAGGGTTGTTTAAAGCTGCGTATCTAAGCGCTGGGAGGAAGAAACACATGTAAGTCTGAGCAAAACTGCTTAAATTAAAGTCTTCTAATAATTAAAAAAAATGAAAGGTGCAGAGGAACAGTGTCAATGTATGCTTCACTTCCAAGGCACGCACACAAGAGCCATGCTTTATGCAAAACTGCACATGCACATTCCTTCCCCTTATTTTTGGTCTCACAGTGCGCATATTATTTGCATGCAATTAGTGTTGAGAGCTTAGGTCTGCGCATGTGTTGGGATTGCAGACCTGCGATCCGTGCCGGCAGATGGGGGCGTTCCTCCGATTGCCCCCATCTGCATATTTGAGTTTAGGGAATTCATAGGACCTGCTCGGATTGGGCTCGATTGGGCAGATTTGTGAATCTAGCCCCTTGTGCAATGCGCCTACCAAGTTGTGTGCGTAACTTCTAATTAATGCCAATTAGCATTAATTAACAAGTGTTAATTGGCAATTATCAGTGCCAATTTAAACCAATTAATCAAATAAGTTGTGTATGCACATTGGCTTCAGGCACCAAGCTGTGCGCACATCTTAAGGCATCATATACAGAATTTGGGATTCAGTGTCCAAATATATAAAGACCAAGCAAACATTTTTGAACTCCCTTCCTAGAAACATAGGGCTAGATTCGCTAAGCAAACCGATCATATACCGATCGGTTTGTGTCCCGATTTTCCTCTGACCCGATTCACTAACCTCTGTGCCGATCCGATTCTGATCCGCGCATGCAAATGAAGGGAAGGGCATCCAAAAGTAGGAAGGACGCGATTCACAAAAAAATTAAGGAACACCGACTGGTCAAAAAATAAGCGACTGCTGAGGACCAGTCGCTCAGGTCCTTTTCGACTGTCCTTCTTTCTGCCACCATGCTTTCTGCCCCGACACGCCTGCCCTGCTCAGCCCCGAGTCACCTGCCCTGCCCCGCAGTGCGAGCCCGTAGTTTTAACCTGTGGGTTTGAAGCGTGTTAAAACCACAGGCTCGCAAATGGTTTGTTAGAGGCACCACCAGGAAAAAAGAAAAAAAAAAAAAAGCAAGCCTCAGGGCTCATTTTTCCCCTGCAAAAAGCACAGCACGACACCAGAGGCAAGAAGGGGAAGGAAGGCAGAAAGGGACACGGAGGGGCGAGTAAAAAAAAAAACCCAAAAAACAGACAGCAAACGCATGCGCCGACCATCTACAGGCAAAGTAGATGGTCTGCGCATGCGTTAGGATCGCTACCCAGCGATCCGTGTCGTCAGATGGGGGCGTGCCTCCGATCACCCCCATTTGCATGCAGATGGTTGGTGAATCGGTCTGCTTGCCTCCAATCACACACGGATCAGAAGGTTAGTGAATCTAGGCCATAGAAACATGATGGCAGATAAAGGCCAAATGGCCCACCCAGTCTGTCTATCCGCAGTAACCATTATCTCTTTCTCGATCTAAGAGATCCCATGTGCCTATCCCAGGCCCTCTTGAATTCAGACACAGTCTCTGTCTCCACCACCTCTTCTGGGAGACTGTTTCATGCATCTACCACCCTTTCTGTAAAAAACGGGGAAAAAATTTATCACCATCCATGCCCCATCCCCGCGAGCTCAGTCCCCATCCCTGCCCCGTTCCCGCAAGCTCAGTCCCCGTCCCTGCCCCATCCCTGCGAGCTCAGTCCCCGTCCCTGCAAGCTCGGTCCCCGTCCTACAAACTGTCAGATCCCATCTGCACAAGCCTCGAATAGTTATGATTTTATACTGAACTTATTTTATTAAAGTATAAAAAGAGACAATATTCTGTACAATTGTCATTTTATAAACACAAATAATACAGAGCAAGGATCCCTTTCACAAATATCCCCTCTACTATTGTGAAAACTGAACAAACCAAATTACTACAGACTGCTACATAGAAAAATCAAGATAACAGAGTACTTCAGTCACACATGGCAGGACTAGTGTTAAGGGAGAGCAACTAGGGCAACTGCCCCCTGGTCTGAGAGAGAGCACTAAGCCAGATGGAAGCTAAAGCACAGCCTGGGCTTTGCGGTCTCCAGTTATGTCTAATACCAGCTCTAGCAGAATACATATTTCAAATCTGAAATATTCTAATCACAAAATATAAAATAAATTTATTTTGTTGTCTGGTAATTTTATTCTTCAAATCACATTGGTTTCAGGCTTTGGTTTTGGGTTCCTTCTGTCTTCATCTTGGCATGGCTGGCTCCTGAAAGTAAAAGAGGTGCAAGAGGAACTGGGGAGTTGATGCCGAGTCTGGCACGGGTGCAATTTTTTAACCACAGGCGCAAGACTTTGCACCGCTCCCACGGGGCGGTGAAAGATCTTTTCCCCATTCCTGTGGTAAACCAGTTGCAAATGTCTCCATTCCTGTGGATTTACTGTGGTGACCACGGTTTACCGTGGTAAACGGTCCCTGTGTCATTCTCTACTCTGGAGCCTATCACCTCTTAACTTCATCATATGCCTTCTCATTGCAGTTTCCTTTCAAATGAAAGAGACTTGACTCATACGCATTTACATTACATAGGTATTTAAACATCTCTATCATATCTCGCCTCTCCCGCCTTTCCTCCAAAGTATACAGATTGAGATCTTTAAGTCTGTCCTCATATGCCTTATGACGAAGACCACGCACCATTTTAGTAGCCGTCTTCTGGACCGACTCCAAAGTGGTATATATCATAGAATATGAGGACAAGGCTTGAATAAAAACTAGCTTTCCCCTCTTTTCCATATACTTGTCTAGATAATATTTAATGATAGAATGTCATGAAAAAATCATATATGTTGAGTCATAAATGACATGTTTATTTATTAACTGCCTTTTCTTGAAGAGATTTACCCAAAACTGAAAGTTGAATAGTAATCAGGTACTCTTAATTATATTCCCTATCTTTCCTGGCAGGCTTGCAATTTAAGTGTGGTACCTGGGGACATGGAGGGTTAAGTGACTTGCCTAGAGTCACAGGAAGCAGGCTGGGATTGAGCTCACAAACTCACGGTGTTGAGGCAGCAGCTCCAATCACTAGCCACTCCCCTCTATTGCCACATTATATCCTCTAATAGTCTAATGAAGCTGAAAAGAAATAGAAATATTGAAAGAAGAGCTCAGATGAGAAAAAAAGCAGCAGTGGCCTGAAGGACATACCTAAAACAATTACTAAATATTGACAGTTATTTCACTGTAAAAAAGGAGGAAACTGATACTCAGGAGAAGGGAGCCACAGTGACCACAAAAGCCACTTTCACTAGGTCATATGTTACAGATGCGAATGTGATTACCACAGTTCAACACAGATTGTTACACAAAGTTGAGTGATGCTGATCCCTGGGGCATCTTGATCAAAGATGGCATTTCATATTGGATGCAAAAAGTTCCTTGGAGAATCAGATGTAGAAAAAAATAATTTGAGAACCCATGACAATCATTTAAAGAAGAAATTACATATTATTCAAAAAGTATCTTTGTATATTTTTTCAAGAAAAGTTCAGAAAAGTTTACCTGTAAATGGCTAGTACAGTCTGCTACAAATGGTTAAACATAGTGATAAAAATAACAATTTAGTAGCTCAAGACAGCTATGATCAAAAGTCCACTGCATACAAATTAGCCAAGCAGCTCATTAACACACAAAGAAAAAAAAAGAAGTGGAGAAAAAGAGCTAGATAAAAGTTATTGCTCCTTTTTTTCAGTACATCAAGTCCTGCAATAGAGCTAGCACAGTCATTGGTCTCTCAAAAAACTCCACAAAAATGTATCAATTTCTTCAATAATAAATATGCAGTAAGGTACTTATCCTCATAGTTGTCAGGGACAGTCAATCACAGATGTACAGGAAGTTCCATTGCTGATATCCACTTCACAATGAGAAATACAGGCAAGACACCAATTCAGCCAGACCTGACAGCGGCCCTGTTTCTCCTAGAGCTATATCAAGGGCTCTGGCCACTTATCTCATCAATCCAGCAATAAACAGCAAATAACATGAAACTAATCCCCTCAAAGACTCACCGGTATCGTGCCAGTTTCTCTTTTTTTTTCTCGTTTTCTTTGTGTGTTCATGAGCTGCTTGGCTAACTTGTACACAGTGGACTTTTGATCATAGTTGTCTTGAGCTACTATACAGTATTGTTATTTGTATTACTGTGTATTTATAGCAGGAGTTCATTGTTTAGGCTATTACAAATGGTTAAGAACATAAATGTTGCCACACTGGGATAGACTGAAGGTCCATGAAGCCTAGTATCCTATTTCCAACAGTGGCCAACCCAAGTCATATGTACCTGCCAAGATCCCAAAACAGATTTTATTTATTTATTTAAAAGATTTCTAAACCGCTTACAATCTAAGCCAGGGGTGTCCAATGTCGGTCCTCGAGGGCCGCAATCCAGTCGGGTTTTCAGGATTTCCCCAATGAATATGCATGAGATCTATTTGCATGCACTGCTTTCAATGCATATTCATTGGGGAAATCCTGAAAATCCGACTGGATTGCGGCCCTCGAGGACCGACATTGGACACCCCTGATCTAAGCGATGTACAAAGTAACATACATAATATAATGACATACCATAGTTTCATCAAACAAAATAACATCTACTAAAACTCTTACTTATCTCTCAACATCCTTTCATTAACCTATTGAGGCAATATGATGCTAACTTATAACAATATACAATCAATACATGTTACATCCTAGGAATAAGAAGTGGATTCACCCAAATCCATCTTAATAATGGCCTATGGACTTCTCTTTTAGGAAATTATCCAAACCTTTTTTAAACCCTGCTAAGCAAACTGCTTTCATCAGTCTTTGGCAATAAATCCCAGAGTTTAATTACACGTTGAGTGAAGAAATATTGTCTCTGGTTTGTTTTAAATCTACTACATAGTAGCTTCATCACATTCCCCTTAGTCCTAGTATTTTTTGGACAGCATAAATAAGCAATCCACATCTGTCCATAGAAGTCAGAAGGGGGAGCCACAGGGGCCAAAATTTGTGAATCCCCCAGAAATGCCATAGGAATGGTGGACCATTTCATGTTAGTACCCCAAGAATGTGAATCATTCATGCAGCATTCCTACGATCTGTCGCTCTCCTCCTTCCTTCCTCCCTGCAGCCCCCCTCTGGCAGTTGCAAGTGCCATAGAGACAGAAGAGACTCAACCAGCCATCTGGCAGTGCTAACATATAAAGCAAAGCACTGCCTGCAGTGTAGGTAGGAGTGCAGGAGTGGGGGGAATCCATAGGGTAAGGGAAGGAGAGAGATACCAGGACATGGGGGGAGGAAAGTTAGGAGAGAGAGATCAGACCATGGAGGAAGGAGAGAGATTCCTGATCATGGGGTGGAGGAGGAATAGATAGAAAGAGGGACCCATGGAAGGAGGGAGGGAGGCCCAACCAGGGAGGGATAGACAGACAAAGAGAGATCCCCAACCAAGGAGGGAGAGAGAGACCCAAAGCAGGCAAAGAAGGAGAGAGAAAGAGATCTCCCAGCCAGGGAGGGAGAGAGAGAGGCACCCAATTAAGAGAGAGCCAACTATCCAGGGAAAGACAGAGAGATAAACCCATTAATGGAGAGGTAGAGAGTGACTCAACTGGGGGGGAAGAGAGGGCATAGAAACCCAACTGCAAAGGAAGGGAGAGAGAGAACGAGACCCAACAAGGGAGGGAGGGCACAGATACCTGACTGCAAAGGGAGGAAGATAGAATGGACTTTGGAGAAAAAGGAGAAGAGAGAGACCAGATCACAGGGGAGGGGGATGGAAGGGAAGGAGAGGAAGGAAGAAATGAGAGAGATACCGAACCATGAGGGGCGAGGGGGAGGGAAGACATAGATACCCGACTGTGCAGGGAGGGAACATAAGAACATAAGAATTGCTGCTGCTGGGTCAAACCAGTGGTCCATCGTGCCCAGCAGTCTGCTCACCCGGCAGCCCTTAGGTCAAAGACCAGTGCCCTAACTGAGACTATCCTTACCTGCATATATTCTGGTTCAGAAGGAACTTGTCTAACTTTGTCTTGAATCTCTGGAGGGTGTTTTTCCCTATAACAGCCTCTGGAAGAGCATTCCAGTTTTCTACCACTCTTTGGGTGAAGAAATTCCTTACATTTGTACGGAATCTGTCCCCTTTTAACTTTAGAGAGGGCCTTCTCGTTCTCTCTACCTTGGAGAGGGTGAACAACCTGTCTTTATCTACTAAGTCTATTCCCTTCTTTATCTTGAATGTTTCGATCATGTCCCCTCTCAGTCTCCTCTTTTCAAGGGAGAAAAGGTCCAGTTTCTCTACTCTCTCACTGTACGGCAACTCCTCCAGCCCCTTAACCATTTTAGTCGCTCTTCTCTGGACCCTTTCGAGTAGTACTGTGTCCTTCTTCATGTACGGTGACCAGTGCTGGATGCAGTATTCCAGGTGAGGGCATACCATGGCCTGGTACAGCGACATGATAACCTTCTCCGATCTGTTCGTGATCCCTTCTTAATCATTCCTAGCATTCTGTTTGTCCTTTTCGCCGCAGCCGCACATTGCACGGAAGGCTTCATTGACTTATCACCCAGTACTCCCAAGTCTCTTTCCTGGGGGGAGAGGGCTCTCCAAGTACTGCACCTGTATTCATGTATAAGATTTTTGTTACCGACATGCATCACCTTACACTTATCCACATTAAAACTCATTTGCCATGTTGCGGCCCATTTCTCGAGCATGTTTATGTCACGTTGCAGGTCTTCACAATCCTCCTGCATCTTCACTACTCTGAATAACTTCGTATCATCTGCAAATTTAATCACCTCACTCGTCGTAGCAATTTCCAGGTCGTTTATAAATATGTTGAAGAGCACGGGTCCAAGCACCGAACCCTGCAACACTCCATTCGTGACATTTTTCCATTCCGAGCATTGTCCATTAATCCCCACTCTCTGCTTCCTATCCGCCAGCCAGTTTTTAATCCACGTAAGTATTTCACCCTCAATTCCATGGCTCGCAATTTTTTGAAGTAGTCGTTCATGCGGAACCTTGTCGAACGCCTTCTGAAAATCCAGATATACAATGTTGACCGGGTCATGCTTGTCTATAGGCCTGTTTACTCTCTCGAAGAAGTGCAGCAAGTTCGTCAAACATAATCTGCCTTTGCTAAAACCGTGCTGACTGGTTCTCATCAGCCCGTGTCCGTCAAGGTGATCAATGATGCGGTCTTTTATCAGCGACTCTACCATCTTTCCCGATACTGAGATCAGACTCACCAGTCTGTAATTTCCCGGATCTCCCCTCGAACCTTTCTTGAAGATCGGCATAACATTCGCCACTTTCCAGTCTTCCAGAATCCTTTATGATTTGATTGACAGATTGGCTATTAGTTGAAGCAGTTCAGCTATAGCCCCTTTCAGTTCCTTGATTACCCTCGGATGGATGCCATCCGGTCCTGGGTTTTATCATTTTAAGCCTATCAATCTGCCTGCATATGTCTTCTAGACTGACCGGCAACCCTGTCAGTTTCCCGTCTTTGTTTCTGCGTATAGCCTGTTGGCTTCCGGTATGTTGTGCATATCTTCTTTGGTAAATATAGACGCAGAAAATGTGTTGTTTATCAGCGATGGCTTTGTCCTCCTTTAGTACTCCCTTTATTCCATGGTCATCCAACGGCCCCACCACTTCCTTCGTGGGTCTTTCCCCTTAATATATCGAAAGAAAAGCTTGAAGTTTTTTGCCTCCTTGGCTATTTTTCCTCGTAGTCTCTTTTGGCCCCTCTTACTGCCTTATGGCACCTGCTTTGATGTTGTTTTACTTTTTCCAGTTTTCATTCATTTTTGACCTTTTCCATTCCTTAAATGAAGTCTTCTTGTCTCTGATCGCTTTCTTCACCGCTACAGTGAGTCATGCCCATTCCTTGTTCTCTTTCCTCTTGGATCCCTTGTTGATACGTGGTTTATATAGACTTGATGCCTCGGTGACTGTGTCCTTAAAAAGG
The DNA here is from genome assembly GCF_902459505.1 of Geotrypetes seraphini. NCBI lineage: Eukaryota > Metazoa > Chordata > Amphibia > Gymnophiona > Dermophiidae > Geotrypetes > Geotrypetes seraphini. The sequence continues at coordinate 305,916,021 of NC_047086.1, read as the reverse complement.
GACCACACTTGCTCTAGTTTTTTTACAGTGCTTATCCTCTTCTTAATCTTCTTCCCCACCATGAGTCTCATCCCTTCATAATTCCCTTTTCGGAAGTTCAGTGCTGTGGCCGTTGTTCTGGATTGATGTTTTGCCTATGTGTCCAGGTTGAAGCAGATCATATTGTGATCACTGCTTCCCAGCGTCCCTTCTACTTCTAAACTTTGTGCTGGTCCTCGTAGTCCATTTAGAATTAAGTCCAGAACTGCATTTCCTCTTGTATTTTCCTTGACAAGTTGTTCCAGGAAGCAATCGCCTACAGCAAACAGGAACTTGGTCTCTCTACCGCAGCCAGAAGTGCCTAGGTTCTAGTCTATCCCCGGATAATTGAAGTCACCCATGATAACTGTGTTGCTTCCCTTGTAGTTGTGTTTAATCTCGTCCATCATTTCTCCATCAATTTCTTCGGACTGTCCTGGGGGTCGATAGTAGATGCCGATTTTCATTTCTGTTCCATTTGAGAGAGAAAGAGACCCAACCAGAGAGAGAAAGAGACCCAACCAGGGGGAGAGAGACCCCTCCAGGAAGAGAGAGATGGACATACCTGGTTGCAGAGGAAGGGGGAGAGAGACAAACCCAACTGCAGAGGGATGGAGAGAGAATGAGCAAGACAGATCTGACTACAGAGGGGAAGAGAGAGACTCAACTGCAGAGGGAGAGAGAGAGAAGGGGCAAATGGATGGTAGTAGGGAGGAGATAGAAGAAAACAAATGGATGATGGCGAGGAGGAAAGAGAGAGGGGAGTAGCTGCCCTTCCTCTGATGCATCGGAAGTGATACGTCAGAGGAAAAGCCTTGCCGGGTAAGGAAGAGAGAGGGAGGGAGGAAGCGATGGAGTTCACGGCTCAGGACATCACCTGCTTCTGCCACTTTGGGGCTTGAGGGAGGGAGGAGGGCTTTGTGGCTTAAGACTGCTGCCATACTGGTGCTTCAGGGCATGAGGGAAAGAGTTCATAGGTGCTTGGGGTTTGAGGGAGGGAGGGAGGATTTGTGGCTCAGGACACTGCCACTGGTGCTTTGGGGGCATTTTTTATTTTTACACCAGCAATTTTTTTGCTGGTTGTGTGAGAGGCCTGGTTAACCAAGATCAAGACTCTACTGTATTTTTATCTTAAAAAAAAGAAAGGCAAGTGATCTGCAAAATCTGTAAGATCCAGTCCAAAAACAAAAGCAGCATAAAAATATATAAATTGTTTTATTACAATGAACACTGACAATTCTCAATTGCCCAACATGATTATGTTTTGCCCCCTCTGGGGCTGCATCAGGTTCTGAGACAAAAACAACCCAGTAGCAGTCTACCTTTGAACACAGCTCTCAGGTGAGTAGCAGTCTAATTGTAAGCACAGCATGCTGCTCTAGGAGCCAAAACCTAGAGAAGCATGCTGTGCTTACTGATGCAGCCTGAGGAGGCAAAATATGACAATGTCAGGCAATTGAAAATTTTCAGTGTTTGTTGTATTAAAACAATTTATTTATATATTTGCATGCTGGTCTGCTGGTTTTATTTTTGGACTCCATTTTTATCTTGATAGCTGATTGGTTGGTTGAACTTCTCTGTATACTTTGGCTCTGGGTCTTGAGTTTTACCGCCCCCACCCTTTTTACAAAACCGTAGCAGTTTTTAGCGCCGGCTGTGGCAGTAACAGCTCCGACACTCATAGGAATTATGAGCATCAAAGCTGTTACCGCTGATGAACACTACACTACAGTTTTGTAAAAGGGGGTGGGGGAGGGGCTGGATTTAGTGAAAACAAATCTTCCTCTAGAACAAGAATCTTTTCCAAACTACCTTCATAAAATATCCTTAAGTTTTTTTTTTTAAGAATTCTGAGGTCAGGTACCACCTTTTAAACTCTGATTGCTCTGTCTACCTCATCTTCTCCTATATCATCTAACCGCTATCAATGCTCCATAGTCAAATACTGTAGATCTATTCCCCTCCTTTACAAAGCCACGCTGGTGTTTTTAGCGTCGGCTATGGCAGTAAGAACTCCGATGCTCATAGAATTCCTATGAGCGTCAGAGTTCTTACCTCCACAGCCAGCGCTAAAAACACTAGTGAGGCTTTGTAAAGGAGGGCCTATATCTTGTAAATAGGTTACTGTATCCTTTTCTGTGGAATGCGCTATCATCTCTATATAATTTTTCATAAAAAATCTTTAAAACATGACCTAATCTCTTCACGCATAGGAATAAGGCATATGTTTTTTTCCTGTTTTAACAAAGGTTTACTAGCTTTCTTCCCCCTTTTACAAAACCGTAGCAGTTTTTAGCACCGGCCATGGAGGTAACAGCTCCAACACTCATAGCAATTCTATTCCATTTACAAAACTGTGGAAGCGTGGGTTTTTTTTATCTTTTTGTACAGGCTGATGCGCTGAATGCTCTGTGCTGCTCCCGACACTCATAGGAACTCTCTGAGGGGTCCTTTTATCAAGCCGCGCTAGCGGGGTTAGTGCGTCGGACATTTCATCACGCGCTAACCCCTGCAGCCAGCTAACAAAACTAACACCTGCTCAATGCAGGCGGTATTACATGTGTTAAACCTCTACTGCAGCTTGATAAAAGGACCCCTGAGTGCATTCAGCGCATTGGCCTGCACTAAAAACCACTTCCGTGGTTTTGTAAAGAGGGTGTATAAGCATCAGAGAAGTTATCGCCGAGGCCAGCTCTAAAACTGTGCTACAGTGTTGTAAAAGGGGGGGGGGGGGGGCATTACCTTCTTCAAAATGCTTTTGCTGCATAAGTTCTAACTGATAGAGTTTTAAAGCTCTTGCCTTGCTTTTCTAAGTTCATTATTTTTATTTCAGGGTTTTTTTTTTATGTTGTATATCTAGCACTCGCATCCTATTCCAAAGATTATTTTTTCCTATCTATTAATCTTTAACGTTAAAAAAAAACTTGCCTGCGATATGAATTTTCCTTGTATAATATACTTTCCTATCTTCTCAAACATTCCTGATAATCTTCTGTCTCAGTATGTTTAAAATGCTCTTCTAAATCTACACTAATAGTCTTGCAACTGTCCTCCTGCCCCAATAGCCGTTCATTTAATCTCCAGAATTTCAGTCAGTATTGTTGCTGTAGCTTTGCCTCAAGTATCCCTTCCATACTATTACTGGCACAAGCTCTGACAACAGAAGATCGCATTCTTCTGCGCACGCGCGCGAAATAAACGCTCTGTCTAGGCCCGGAAGCTTTCCCTCCTGCTACTGCTTCCTGCCTATACGGGGACAGGAAGCAGTAGCAGGACAGAGGGAAAGTTTCCGGCCCCGCCGAAGGCACTTTGTTTACTTCACTCGCTTTGTCTGCGGCCGAAGCGGCGCTGCCGGGAAGAAGAAGAAGAAGCAGCGTGAGCAACAACCGGAACCCGCCGGAGGGAAATGGAACCCCGGACAGGCTCGCGGGCCTTGCACTGAAGACGGTTGGCCTGGGTAATGCAATCATTTTTACACTAGCTATCTTTGTCCATTCAGGATAGAGTGATTTCTCTTCCAGCCTTCCAAGTCCTAGTCGGTCTCATCTAATTGAGAGCCGCCATAACTCCTTCGGTTCATGTCCTACTGCTTATCATTTATATAGCGCTACAAGGCATACACAGCGCTGTACACCGAACATGGGCGAGACAGTCCCTGCTCGGAAGAGCTTACAATCTAGTTATGACAGGCAAATGGACAAAAAGTGCATCTATTCACAGTGCTTAGGTGGGGAATTAAATGTAATTTGGACCCTCAAGTATTTTATTCTTGAATACATTTTTCTCTCCACCAGTGGTTCCAAAGTGATTGCAAATAGCAAAAGAGACATAAGATACTCCAGACATGTTCACCTGTGGAGGATAAACTCCTCAGAGTAGCCACCATTTACTTCTATCTGAGCTTTAGATTTATTATACATTGAGCCCACCCTATAAATCCCTCTCCAAATCCCACTTTTTTGCATTGTTTTTAAACATTACTTTCCAGCTTATCCTATCAAATGCCTTTTCAGTGTTTTTGGTAGTGTGGAATCTGGTCTTTTCTGGCCTTCCAAATCAGGTTAAGGACCCACCTGACATTATCCCTTGCATATCTTCCTGGCATAAAGCCTGTGTGATGCATATGAATTGATCCCATGATGCAAGTTAAGGACCTATTTGCTACAATTTTAGCAAGGATTTTGGTATTTAAATTTTAAGAGTGAGATTGGGCTATATGAACTGCACAAAACGGGGTCTACCCCTGGCTTAGGGAGAATCATCACCACCTGCTGCTTTCATAATACTACTGTTGGGATCCTTGAGACCCTCAGTACAAGGCTTCACCCAGGATTTTGTGAGCCTCATAAAGAATTCCTATTTGAATTGTCGAGGGTCCTCAGTGTCTGCAGCAGACCAGAGGTAGCACAGGGGTTGCTCTCCTCAGCATGCTTCTCGGCCAGATGAGGACCAAGCTTGGATCAGGAGGTTCAGTCTGACATAGACTGGGAGGATGGAAAGTCCAATTCCATGCCACTGTTTTCCCAGGATGAAATTTCACTATCAGAGTTTGGTTCTTTGCATGAGAGTGGCGGTCAAGAAATGGCAGTGGCCCTCGACCAGGGGGAAGACCCCATGGTGTGCTTGCTTTTCAAGGCCTCTGTGCTCTTGCTCTGACTGTGTGCTTTCCTTTGCATCCAGACATCATAAAGCTGGTCACGGACCACTGGGAATCTTCAGAAGGGCTTTACCCGATGGCTTCGAATTTCCAGCAGCTCTTTGTTCAGCCAAAGGTAGATTCGCTGGTGGCGCAGGTCACCAAATACACATCCGTGCCTAGTGAAGGTGGTGTGATGTTAAAGGATTCTCAAGACCGTAAGGTGGACTTGATCCTCAGGAGGCACTTTAAAGTCTTGGTCCTACAGATTAAGATGGCAGCCATAACTTCCTTTGTGGCACATGCTTGCTATACCCACCTGGACCAGGAGGATCCCCAAGAACTTTGGACCAGGAGATCCCCAAGAGCTTCTATCTGGGGTGAATTATATAGCGGACAGTTTGTGTGATATCATGAGAGTTATGAGCAAGGCTTCAGCCTATGTGATCTCCACTTGATTTATGTTCTGTATCAGACAGTGGGCAGGAGATTTTGCCTCTAAATCCACACTGAACAGGCTCCCCTTTCAGGGACAGATGCTATTTGGCAAGGGTCTGGAAGATCTGATGGAAAGTGTTACAAACTGTCATCCCTAGGCCTCACCAGACACAGACTCTGAACAGCTTGGAGTCCAGGATGGGGCAATTTTCGAAGCTCTCGAAGATTTTGTCTTTATGTGGTAGGCCAAGCAATGCACAGGGCCTTTCAGGGATTATCAGAGATCCAGCAGAGGCAAAAGACAGCGAGCCTCAGGCTCTAAGAAATCACAATGATGCCAGGACAGGGACTGAGCTCCCCGTGATAAGCAGGCAAGCTGTTGGCCTTTTGGTCAGTCTGGGCTCAGATTGGCACAGACCTAGAAGGTCCTAGAAGTTGTTTGGGACAGTTACAAAATCAAGTTCTGTGCTTCCAGACTGCTTTGCAGATTCTCCGACCAGCCAACTGGAGAGAACCCTCAGAGTCAAGGCAACAGTGCAAAGGCTACTGGATCTTCGTGCCATAGAGTTGGTCCCAGATGAAGAATCGGGCTTGGGCAGATACTCCATATACTTCATTGTGCCAAAGAAAGGCTCAGAGGACTAGATGCCAATTCTGGTAGTCGGAGTCTTCTCAGACAATGTGACAGCAGTGGCCTATATCAACAAGCAAGGAGGCACCAGAAGCACCCCATTGCACCTAGAATCTCAACTCCTTTTGGTGGACAGAAGCTCTTCTGCAGGCTCTCTCTGTTTCGCACGTAGTGGGAGTGGAAAATGTGCAGGCTGACTTTCTCAGTCGGCAGACATTTGACTCGGAGGAATGGTCTCTATCCCTCCAGGTATTCAACACCATAGTTCAGCGGTGGGGGCCGCCACAGATGGACATGATGGTCCTGGAAGTAAACACAAGGACGACTCACTTTTACAGCCAAAGATGCGAGCCCGGAAGTGAAGGATTGGATGCATTAGTACAACTGTGGCTGGAGAAAAAGTTCTTATACGTGTTTCCCCCCATGGCCTATGCTCAGTTGAGTCATTCATATGATCGCGAGTCATCTTGGGTTGGTAGTCTTAGTGGTGTCTGATTTGGCCTTGTAGGCCACGGTTTGTGAACCTAATCTGTCTCCGGAGGGATGGAGGCCTCAGACTGCCAGTCCAAGTGGACCTTCTCACTCAAGGAACTGTCCCTGTCCTTATTAAAAATCCAGAACACTTTGTGCTTACAACATGGCTCTTGAGTGTGAAGCCTGACGAGTAAGGGTTATTTAGACATGGTCATCACCACTTTGCTCAGAGCTAAGAAGCCATTGACGGTGGCAGTCTGTTCTAAAGCCTGGAAGTCCTTTCAGTATTAGTGCACTGTGGAGGATGTTGAACCCTTCAGAGCTCCAATTTCGGCAATCTTGAACTTTTTGCAGGAGGGACTTGAGAAGGGTCTTTCAGTCGGATCACTGAAAGTGCAGATAGCAGGCCTTTCCTGTTTCCAAGCACGGGGGGACAGAGGCTCCCTAGCCTCTCACTCAGATGTTGTCTGGTTCATTAAAGGGGCTTTTTGGTTGTGCCCTCTAGTGCATCCCCCTTTCCCCTCCTGGAATCTTAACACCATATTGCAGGGTCTCGGTGGACCTTCATATGAGCTTCCCTTCTGGATCTTAAGATCAAGACATGCTCTTGGTGGTGATTACATCAGCAAGACAAGTCTCCGAGTTGCTCTTTCCTGCAAGGAACTGTTCCTCAAAATTACAGAAGCAGGCCTCTCTTTACCCACGGTTCTGTCCTTACCAAAAGTTGTCTCCCCCTTCATGTTAATCAGGAACTCCATTTGTCCGCTTTCCACCCTATGGGGGTCGAAGAAAAAAGACTGCCTAGACTCGGGACTGTTTTGGTACATCCTATGGTTTAAGACCGCTAGACATATTGTGCTAGAAAGAAAGATTAGGTTCATATCTCGATAATCTTCTTTCTTGTAGTTGTGTTTAGTGGTCCTGAAGTCCCACTTTGAACATGGGCTTCGCTTGCCTTTTGTGCCTCAGAATCAGTCTGGAACTGGAGAAATTTCTGTCTTTCAGGTGAGCTGAGGGAAAAAAAGAACACTTAAGAGTCTATAGCCTGCTTCAAGTCTCTGCTGGATAGTGGGACATGCGAGTAGCTGCGAGCTCTATATAAGATTTTACAATGTTTGCTGGTAATGTTTGTTACAGAACAGAACAGAATTGTACTGTCGGAGATTCTTCCCTGTTTCCCTCCGTCCGGTTATGACTTTCATTACAGTGCGACTTGATTGCTTTTATACAGACTGAGGGGGTCGAAGCAGCTCCCTGGGAAGGAGGTGAAGTTGAAAAGATGATTGAAATTTTCTGCAAGCAATTTGCAGGTTCAGATGCAAAGCTCTATGGTTCAGGACTATACCATATTGTTTATTACTCCCTAAAATTGTCTGTTAGAAATCATTGCAGCTTACATAAGATTAATAAGGTGATAAAATAGGAATATCATGAGTCAGTCAGTATTGAACTTAAGTCCTGGACTATAGTGGGAATAGATGCATTTTTAGTGCCTTCCTGAATTGAAGGTAAGAAGAGAACTGGTATAAGCAGGCCGGAGGCAGTACTAGACACATCTACAAGAAAGAAGATTATCAAGGCAAGAACCTAATTTTTCTTAAAAATCTATAAAACAAGTCCTAGTAATCCTTTTACTAAGGCGCAGTAGCATTTTAGCGTGCACTAAATGCTAACCCAGCTATCCTATATAATAAAACGCTAGCTGCGCATGCGCACTCAGACCTGCGTGATCCCTGATCCGTAGGTCCGTGGTCAGAGTGCGTATACGGTGGCCAGATCGGGAAAGCACAGCCGGCGACTCCCCCCTCCCGCTCTCACTCACAGCCAAAACCACCACCGCCAAAGCCTCCTCCTTCTCGCCGGCTCACCCGCGTTTAAATTGAGAAAAGCGCTGCACTGCGCTAACGCTGGCTTTGCCGTCTTCTGTCCACTGCGGCCCGCCCTCTCTGACTACTTCCTGTTTCCGGTAGGGTTGGCCGCAGTGGATAGAAGACGCCGAAGCCAGCGGTAGCGCAGTGCAGTGCTTTTCTCTCAATTTAAACGCGGCGGCTGGGAAGGGGGCGGCGGGAAATGCTGCTTCTGCACAGGGAAGTGTGTGTGTTTGGGGGAAATGCTGTTTCTGGACAGGGAAGGCCAGGAAATGCTGCTGTTGCACAGGGAAGGGTGGGAAATGCTGCTTCTGCACAGGGAAGTGTGTGTGTGGGAGGAAATGCTGTTTCTAGACAGGGAAGGCCAGGAAATGCTGCTGTTGCACAGGGAAGGGTGGGAAATGCTGCTATAGTCTAGCCCCCGTTAATGTAACGGGCTTAAATACTAGTAGGATATAATGGACAAGGCAAGTGTTGGCATTTAGCGTGCGCTAAAATGGCTACCTCACCTTAGTAAAAGGACCCCCTAATTTTTTTCTGTTTTAACTTATTTGCTAGAGGTTTACTAGCCTCATTGCCTTCCTCAAAAAGTTTTTGCTATATAAGTTCTGATCGATAGCTGATCTCCCATTCAGGGTTTTGCAGCTCTTGACTTGCCTTTTGAAGTTTTCTAATTTTATTTCATGTTGCGTTTCTAGCACTTGCATCCTTTTCCAAAGATTTTTTTCCCCCTATTTCTCTTTAACTTTTTTTTTTACGGTATATGCTTTTGTATCTTTCCAAACATTCCTGACAGTATTTTGCACGTCTGCTTCCAGACTCAGCTAGCAATAGTGGTAAGCAAAGCTGAGATTTCTTCTTAAAGCTGTCCTTGTACCAAACTGACCTGCAATACCTCTTGATTTACAGCTTATTGTAAACCAGGCCCTAAAATTGGCTTTCAGCTGCTATCATGGCATTGCCTGAATGTGTTTCTATGATCCTTGGTGGTTGGAAGCTGTGGTATGCAGTATAATATGCATTCTTGAGGTCTGAGTTAGCAGCTGGGCATGTCATGACTTGCTTACTCATTGGATATAGAAACCAGAGGAAGAGAAGGCAACAAGGCAGCGTTGCCTCAGCAGTAAAATAGTTTTTGGCCAACATCTATGAATCTGAAATCCTCTGAAACCGGAGAATGTGATTTCATTAGAGTATTGGATGGTAATTTTTCCTGATTTGATAGTAACTTTGCTTTGGATCATCTTTGAATTAATTTGATTTCTCTTTCTTTATTTTTCCTTCCCGGAATGGGAATCAGTTGTTCTCTAAGTTATACTTTGTGCTTGTAATTTTGAAAGTGAATTTTAAAAATAATATTGGAAGATGATATAGTTTTGTGATGGCTAAGAGACTTTTTCTCTGGATTTTTCAGCCTTTATGACACATAATTTAGCTTTGCAATTAAAGCACAGAGCAGTGATATCTGAGATTCTAAAATAAGTTTTATTTGTAATTCACCATTTCTGTGGTTAACTGTCTCAATTGGGGAGAGCTTAGATTTTCATGTTTTTTTGGGGGGTGGAAGAAAAAGGTAAGGGTGGGTAGATTTTTGCAGGATTGTGAAACATCCTTTAAGAAATGTTCATTTTTCTTGAACTGTGGTTGTAAGAAGTGAGCATTGTATGATAATTTTGTGTACAACTAAATAAACGTTACTTCTGTTTTCTTAACAGTAAGGCAAATGCTTCAGAGGTACAGGTCTGGAGCAGTTTTGTTGTAATGGCATCTGAAGTGGAAAAGTTCATTTCTGCTGCTCTACTAAATGAGAAATCCTATGGTAGGTGGAACTATAAAGAGCTAGCGACTGACTGTCCTGAGCTAGTTAACAGCGTACGGCGTCACATAGAGGCTGAGGGTGCCAAACCTTCATACAGAAGAAGGGAAGATGTGCAGGGGGTACGTGGGTCTGGAACGTGGCAGAAACTGACAGATGGAAGTGTGAAGAGGCCACAGCATAATAGAGAAGTCCCTCTAATACCTTTACCTAGATTGCCTAAAGTGAAAGCAAACTACTTGGAGAGAAAACCGCTGGCTGACATGACTGAATGCAGCACTGATGAGTGGGGCCGAGCTGGGGGACAGCAGGTGAGAACAATGAACTTATACTGTAGTATATGCGCTGCTAATAGATTGATTGTGCTTTATTACTCTAAACTGGGCCCATTGGATTTTCAGGATATCCATATGAGAGATTTGCATGTAGTATGGATATATATTGAAAACCATACAAACTGGCAGGGAATTGCTGCCTGATTGCTGATGTGTCTTTTGTGATCAGCTGAGTATTTGGGGTCTGGATTGGCTACTGTAGGAATGAGGGTTTTGGCCCTTGGACTGATTCAGTATGGCTTCAATAAATGATGCCCAATTTTTTATTCTTAAAAGTTTAAATTTAAAAAAAAGAGAAAGTGTTTAAAGCAATACAGAGCGGGTAAGTTGATGTTTTGAAGATGCTGATTGGCAATTCTGCTTTAGAATAAAAAGTAAGCTGTATGGACAGATTTCAAGGTAAGCAATGTGTAATCTGAGTTTTGGTATATTACACTGTACCATTGATCTATCTAGCAAGAAAACTAATTAGATTATAACGAAATATATTTATCAGAATTCTGGATAAAAATGTGACTACCCAGAAACAAAGAAAGGAGGTTTAAATTAATTCTGTTCAGGCAAATAGTTTATAATATAACAGTCCAAACACTATACTTTTTATATGAACATATAAAAAAGTTACAGAAATTTGAACATGTAACTTTTTTCAGACTGCTTATTGGACACATGACATTAAAAACAGCCATTTCATCATCTTGGACCTGCTAATTTAAGACACCTTTTCCCAGAGATGGTCACAGAAAATGTCCATGCTTAAGAATTCTTTGTATAGATTTTAATTTAATTCTTTTTATGCTGAAGAGTCCTGCAGTAGCTGTGCTCAATTCCAGTAAGTTAGTTTGTTAGTTTGCCAGTACAACTAGGCTGCTGGATCCTGCAGTGTCATCCAACAAGTTCAGAGTTGCACCCGGGGTGGATTGCCCCACCCCTACCTTGGTACACCACTGCCTGAGGAAGGAGATTTTGGTCTCAAAAAGTTAGTAAAAAATATCTTAAAATGAGTCCAATAAAAAGATTACTTTATTTCAATTTTCTATTTATAAATGTGTTATCAATACAGCTACAATACTACTTTATTCTAAAGCAACAACAACAAAAAATTTTTCTACCTTTTGTCATCTCTGGTTTCTGCATTCCTTATCTTCTCTTCACTCTCCATTCCTAAAGGCATTTGTCCCCTTTCTCTGTCCCTTCTGTTTTTCTCTTTCTGTTTCCACTCCTTCCCCCATACTCTGGCATCTCTCTCGTCTCCTTTCCTTCCCACCCCAACTCACCCCACGATCTGGCATCTGTTTCCCTTTCCCCATGCCTTGGGATTTCTCTCCTCTCTTCTTCCATCTCTCCCTCCATGCTCTGGCATCTCCTTTCTTTTTTTTCCCCTCCCCTTCCATGTCTCCCTCCTCCTCCATGCTCTGGCATCTCTTCTCTTTTGCTCCTTCCCTCCCTTACCCATGGTCTGGCATCTGTCTTCTTCCTTCCTTCCCCCCATGCCCTGGCATTTCTTTCCTCTCCTTCCGTTTCATCTCTCCCTCCTCCCCCCCATACTCTGGCATCTCCTCTCCTTTCTTTCCCTCCCTTCCTGATGGTCTGGCATCTGTGTCTCCTTCCCTTCCCTCCTTCCATTCCCTGGCATCTCTCTCCTCTCCTTCCCTTCCATCTCTCCCTCCATGCCATGGCATTTCTTTTCTTTCCTTTCCCTCCCTCCCTTCTCCATGGTCTGACATCACTATTCTCCTCTCCCTTCCATTCCTTCTTCCTTCCCCTCCCTCCAATCGGGTGCATGGTTCAGCATTTCTCTACCCTACCTCCACCCCCCCCCCCGATGGGTACCTCTTTTTCTCACAATGTCAGCAGCCTTCATAACTTGCTGCTCTGCTGGTGTCAGGACTTCCTCTCTACCAGATCCCGCATACTTTCTGCTTCTGTTAATGCAAGACCTGGCAGAAAGGAAGGCCTAACACTGGCAGAGCAGTAAGTTGTAAAGGCTGAGGCTGCCACTTCTAGAAGGAGAAGTTCCCAGTCCATGACGCAGACCGCACCCCCCTTCCCCTTGGTATGCCACTGATTGTTTCATAGGTAGTTTCCATTGTTAGCTAGGGACCATTGGGTTTCCTGACTGACTGCTGTTTCCAGTGAAGCCTTGAGCCAGGTCTGAACCTGCTTATCTAAGTACTTAGAGGGAGCATGATGAAAATGCTGATCCAAATGTTCCCTTATTTCTTTGCACTGTGCATGCATTCCTATAGATGAATTCTCATGATCAGAACAAAAAATGTTAAATGCTTGATTTCTGTTTTCTTTTATTTCCTAGTTGGGTGAACAATTGGGTAGCACTACGGCTTGTGAGTATTCCTCACTCTCTATAAGACATTCAGTGGATGATGTGGATTACAGTAGAATGCGGGCATCGTTCCCTCCTTATATATCAAGTCTGAAGAGTTTGGACAATAAAATCATGCAAGGCTCTGACATGTTAATGCCAAGATTATCCAGATGTAGTGTTTCTATGCCACCCCCTCAAAAATGTCTTTCTGAACAAGAGAGAGAGAGATCAAGAAGCTTATCTATTGCTAGATGCATGACGCCATCTGACATGCTTAGCTCTCCATATCCATGCAGTCAGTATAATAGCACTGGGGATTCCATATCCTTCGCACACCGCTTGCCGCAGTACAGACTAGGTGATGATGTGGAAACAAGTTATAGCAGAAAGAAGTCACCTTTTCAGAGTGATTACTGGGCATGTGTATTACCTGACTTTTCTCCTCCTTCTCCAGACCGGCAGTCACCCTCCTGGAACCCCAATAAAGAGTATCAGGACTTGCTTGATTACACTTATCCTTTAAACCCCAGACGTCTGAAGTCCACAAAAACCATTAGGAACACAGAGGTTGATCCTTTTGTACATGACTCGGGCATTGACCTTGATAGCCTTTCAGTGTCTCCAGAGAGTACAGTGAAATCTGTAGGCACTTCCTGTTTGGATAAAATTCCTGCAGTCAGCAGCAAAGGCCTTAACATGAAGTACATGAGCCCCCCACAAAATTTTTCAACCCCATTATGTAAGAAGCCTGGCTTTTCAGGATCAGCCATTGACGATCAACATGCATGTACTGGCAAAGTGCCTTTGGGAGAGTATTCCTCTTTGCTTGGAAAAACAGACCTTTCTACAGACCTACCCAACACTTTGTCTCTTGCAGAGTGCCCTATGTTGAGCTCCTCCCAGTCAAGCAGTGTAGATGAAGGAAGATGGTGTAGTACAGGTGACAGCTTTTCAGTGCAGAGCTTAAAGAAACAAAGTTGTAGTTTATTACCCACAACGCAAGTCCTGCCACTGAAGAAAATATGGGATAGTGATGATGAATATCTTTCCCTGCCTGAAAGCCTGAAGGAGTTAGAAAGTTTAGCTGGGCAGCTGAAGAATATTTCATCAACTGCTGAAAACTCTGGCAATGACAATGCAGAAGACCATCGCTCATGTTGCTTGGGTAGCAAAAGTCATCTATCATTTGAATATGTCGAAGATCATAAGGGAAAACAAGTCCACAGAATGAGCAAGCATGACACTGGAGATGCAATAGATTACTGTGTTCTTGACTACCAGATACATATGGGAGGAATCAAAATGGATCTAGAACAGGGTGATGCAGGAAGCTCATTGGAGAAGCTCTCCTCCATTAGGGATATGCTAAATGGTGTGTCTTACTCAGACTCTATGGAATTTCATGAACAGCATCTTTGTAATCGGCGAGACCAACAAAATGAATCTCTCGTGCAATGTATCAAGGTAGTGTATAATTGTTTAATGACATCTTTATAGGGATGTTTTTTAGCTTTAGCCTTGAGAAATATTCTTATAGTAGCAGGTGCTGCGTATAGTGCTAGTATGTAGAACTTCTGGGTGGATTGTGACTTGGGATAGAAAGTGTCAGTGATAGATTAGATTACTGTGCTGGTATTACAGACCCCTGCAACCCACTGTAACTGAAATGTATTTTTTAATAGCTATAATTGTTTATGTAATTCACAAATTACCAATCTTTTTACACATTTTTCTTTAACTATTTTTAACCACCTGGATTTGAATGACCTGGTTTCTGCTGTATGAAAGACTCCTTGGCCATCGCTTACAGGGAGGACTGTTTTTTGTTTTTTTTATTTTATTGTTTTGCAAACTAAAACAGTGTATTACATTTAGTTGAATACAAAAATAAAACAGAGAGTACACTATTTTTATACAATTAGTATATAGTACTATAATTTTACCCCCTCTCAATTATTAATAATATAAGACATCTTTAGTGATCACATTATTATGAAGAATTAATATCAATTTCCCAAATATGTTCCCCTTCCCCAACTCCCCCCCCTTGGATGCGTAAGGATAACTTAGAAGAAGGATGCATAAACCATTAATGCGAGGCGCAAACAAAGTCAATGGACCCCACACTTTACTAAATGAAACACTGGACCCCCAAACATTCTGTATTCATTCTCTCAAATTTGTATGTGTTACATACATTTGTCCACCAAAATGTATAGTTTAACCTGTCATGGCTTTTCCAATTTTGTGTAATCAATTGAACAGCTATTCCGGTCAAAATCAGGAAAAGGTGACTATTATATTTATCAAGGGGACTGTTTTTAAAAGCAATTTGCACAGTTAAAAAGCATTTTACCTGTGTTAATTTGCTGTATGAAATTTGCCTGACCTCAAAGTGGCTACACCTCTTCATGTTTGTTTCACAGGGTGTGTATTTCTTGACACACTGAGAGGAGTTGTTCCTGGGGGTGTGTTGGGTCAGGAGAGGACGAGTATGAATGGAAATTCCATTTTCAAAACTCTGTGTATCTTCCAGCAAAATTCTCTCTGTGGGGAAGGGGGGAAGAAAGCTGGCTCAAGTAACCATACATTTTCTATACATTCAGCTAGTTTTAGACTGAAAGTGCATGTGTTACTTGCATTTTAAGAAATGGTGCCAAATACATGTGGTTTTTCTCCCAATGTGAACAATTTGAAAATTAACTCCCCCCACCTCCCCTTGGCCTTGTGGTTTTTTGGGGTTTTTTTTTTTTTTACATTGATGTGTAGATAGAGAAATGGGTTGGAATAATGGCAGAGTAAATACTTATTCCATTAAAAATTAACTTGGCCTACTCAGTACAGGTTGGGCTCTTTGTTGCAAATTTTTTAAATATCAGGCAGCCCCATGGGCATTTCAGCATAGTCTGCTGTCTCTTTAAATTCTAAGATAATCTTGGAATGTCAGATACAGATGAGGAAGGAACAAGTCAGAGGTGGCTTTCAGTATACAGTGCCAGCATTGCTTTAAGGTTTTCTCCCTTATCACTTAGACATAAGTGAAGTGAAAAGGTATGAAAATAAGACTAAAATGCAGCTGCTTCTAGTGAAAAAAAAATGTTTAAACGAATTTAAAATGTCTTTGGTAGATATGTAATTTTTTTTTTTCATTTAAGTAGGTATTTTGTCATAATCTGGAGGACATGATTACGTGGCTATATAAGGCAGCAGAAGTTACAAATAATTGGATCCAACCCAAGCCAGAGATTGAAAGTATCAAGTCATCCCTTGATCTTTACCTGGTAAACACATTTGCAAGTCTAATTCCAATGTGTTCAGTGACTGGGAAAAGTTAATTCTGTGGTTTTGTTTGCCAAACTTTTAAAATGAATACTTTAATGGTAAAATTATTATTGTTTTAATCTATGGCTTACATCTTATTTAAAAGACATCTTTTAAAAGTTGCTTTAAAATGAACAGAACAGCTATGACCAGCACTTGTATAGTTTAACAATGAACTGTACTGTGCGGTAAAATAGTTCCATCTGAAAGGTAATTAAGTGTTGTAACCTTCTCAACAGAGTGGCTTTGCTTGCATGTGAGCATAATACAGTAGTGCTAGAGAATGTTTTATGCACCCTAGGAGGTAAAAATAACTTCTGAAGGAAAAAGGACAGTCTTTTCCTTTGCATTTTTGTTTTGAAGTGGGATGCACAGCTATGGATTCTGAAAACACAGATAAAATAAAAAGGTGCTACTCAGTTCTACAACTGCTACAGTAGTCTCCTGTATGGTGACAGTTTCAACAACCTGTTCAAGCAGTGGGCTGTTTCTTCAGCAGCAGTAATACTGGGTGCATTTTTTGCTCCAACACCTTACCATACATCATTCCCTATCACTCCTGCTTCTCCAGCACAGTGGCTGCCTGCAGGTATATATTGCAGGTCAGCTTCAACTGTTGTCTGAATAGCTTTGCCTATTGTGACACTATATTACTATTGGACTTAGTAGATGAGGGCTGATAAAGTCCTAGCCTTTTGGTTCAGCCACAGTCAGGATGTAGACCCTTGAACTCTTCCTGGCACAAGATTTATTTCTCAGTTGTATGGCTAGATCATTACAGGTAAGCTTGTTTGGATCCAGGTCTTTCATACATGATTCCTTAGCTGTTTCTCTGCAGCTAGATTAGCAACCTTCTCTACTCTGGATAGTCATGGAACCACCTTCACTGATACCTTATAGGGACTTATTGTACTGCGGCTTCTTAACAAGCGCATTGCATTTGATCATTTGTTTGGTATCTTTCCAGCTTTTACATTTTATGTGGACCTCTTCTTTTTGAGGTTCCTGAGTTTAGTAGGTTAGCATGGATCTTTATTAAGTTATGAGCCTTCCCCAGTCATATCTACGGAGTCCATGAGCTAGAAGCTTGCTTGTTGATCATTTAGAGCCTATCCTCCTGTTTCTGCTTTACTATGTATTAGAGAATGACATGGGGAAAAAATTTTTCCCCATCTCCACCCTGCCCCCGCGAGCTCAGCCCTGTCCTTATCCCGTCCCCACGAGCTCGGGCCCCATCCCTGTCCCGTCCCCATGAGCTCAGTCCCTGTCCTATCCCCGGTCCCCATCTCTGCCCCATCCCTGCAAACCATCTGATCTATCCACACAAGCCTCAAATAGTTTTATACTGGACTTATTTTATTAAAATATAAAAAGAAACAATATTCTGTACAATTGTCATTTTATAAATCAAAGTTCTGGCTGCTGAACTAGAGGAGGAGATCTTCAGCTGGCAGGGCTTTGTTTATAAATGTTTATCAACACAACTAATATACTACTTTATCCTAAAGCAAAAAAAAAAAAAAAAAAAAATGAGAAATATAAATTTTTTTCTATCTTTCCTCATCTTCTGGTCATTCTATTCCTTCCATCCTTTGTCTGCCTTCTCTCTGCCTCTTCCGTATGGTATCTGCTCTGTTACTGTGCCTCTCCCTTCCATCTCTTGCTCCACACACACCCTCCCCACACCATTGGTCTGGCACTCATCTTCTTCCCTCCACCCCTCCCCCCCATAGACTGGCATCTGTCTTCTTCCCTTCTATCTTTACTTCCTTCCCCCAGGTGGTTTTAGCATCTCTCTCCTCCTTTCTTCCCCTCAGATCTGGTATGTGTCTCCCCAATCCAGCATGTGCCCTTTTTTTATCCCCCTTCTTCCATCCAGTACGTGCTCCCCTCCCCACTTTTTCTTCGGTGTCTTTTTCCCTCTCTCTCCTACCCATTAACATGCAGCATCTTCTAACCTCTCCTACATGCAGTGTTTGCTTCTCCCTCCCCTCTCTCTCCACTTCCCTTCAGCGCCCTTTGTGCGGTCCAGCAGCCCCCTCCCTCCCAATCGCCGCAGTCCGGGCATCTCCCTCCTCTCTTCCCCTCACCTTCACCAGCAATTTTCATTTTTTTGTCCCTGAGCTGCCAGAGCCTTTCATCAAGTCACGTGCGGCTGCCCGAAACTTCTCCTCTGACGCAACTTCCTGTTTCTGGTTGCATCAGAAGAAAAGTTTTAAGCAGCCGTGTACATCTTGATTAAAGGTTCGTGCCACTCGGAGACAAAATCGCCAGCAAAGGGAAGGGAGGGAGGTAGATACCCGATCGGGAAGGAGGGGGGCTGCTGGACCGTGAGATCAGTGACCGCGTGCATTCCCTCATTTAACTGCAGAGATAAAGCCATTCACCGCTCCACGTTGCGGTGAATGGCCTTGTCCCTGTACACATGATGACCACTTTTTTTCTCCCTATTTTGGCGGGTTACTCACAGCTACCCGTGGGTAAAGGCCACCGTGTCATTCTCTACTATGTATTAGAGAATGACATGGGGAAAAAGATTGTCCCCGTCCCCGTGACCAACGTCCCTGTCACTGCCCCGTCCCGCAATCACTGTCCCTGCCCCCGTGACCACTGTCCACGCCCCATCCTCGCAACCAGTGTCCCTGCCCCGTCCCCCACGACTACTATCCCACAGCATCCATACAAGCCTCAGTACTGCAATATTTAGCTTATTCCTTCCTTATAAATCAAAGTTCTGGCTGCTGAACTAGAGATGCTAAGCTGGCAGGGCTTTGTTTATAAATTTTTATCAACACAACTAATATACTACTTTATCCTAAAGCAAAAAAAATAAAATAATTTTTTTTTTCTACCTTTGTTTCTGCTTTCCTCATCTCATTCAATTCCTTCCATCCACTGTCTGTCTTCTCTCTGTGTCTTCCATTTGCTCTGTTATTGTGCCTCTCCCTTCACACCCCCCCCCCCCCCATTGGTCTGGCACCCATCTTCTTCCCTGCGCTCCCCCTAGAGTCTGACATCTCTGTTTTCTTCCCTTCCAGCGTCTTCTCCCCACTATCTGTTCCCCATTTCCCTTCAGCGTCTTCTCCCCACTCTCTGTTCCCAATTTCCCTTCAACATCTTCTCCCCACTCTCTGTTCCCCATTTCCCTTCAGCGTCTTCTCTCCACTCTGTCTGGCCCATTTCCCTTCAGTGTCTTCTCCCCACTCTGTCTGGCCCATTTCCCTTCAACGTCTTCTCCCCACTCTGTCTTCCCCATTTCCCTTCAGCGTCTTCTCACCACTCTTTCCCATCTCCTCTCAGTGTCTTCTTCCCTCTGTCTTCCCCATTTCCCTTCAGCATCTTATCCCCACTATGTCTTCCCCATCTCCTCTCAGTTTCTTCTTCTCTCTGTCTTCCCCATTTACCTTCAGTGTCTTATCCCCACTATGTCTTCCACATTTCCCTTCAGCGTCTGTTCCTCTCCACCCCCCTTCAACGTCTGTTCCTTTCCTTTCCACCTCCACTCTTCCATCTCACCAGCCTTCAGCACCCCTCACGCGGTCCGAACATCTCCCTCTCTCCCCCATACCTTCGCGGTGCATTTTAAGTTTACAGAGTAATTTGCTCGAGCCACCGGAGCCTGCCTGCAGTCGCGTGCGTCTGTGGGCGGAAGCTTCTCCTCTGATGGCTCTGGCGGCTTGAGCAAGTTACTCTGTAAACTTAAAATGCGCAGTGAAGGTAAGAGGAAGGGAGATAGATACAGATTTGGTAGGTAGGAGGGAGGGAGCCACGCGCGATCGGTGACCACGCGCGTTCCCTCCCTTAACAGTGGGGACAAGGCCATTCACCGCTCCATAGGGCAGTGGATGGCCTTGTCCCTGTACCTGCAGTGAGCACTTCCCCCCACCCCACTATTTTGGCGGGTTACCCACGGGTAACAGCCACCATGTCATTCTCTACTATGTATCTCATCACTACGTCCATTGATTTGTGCCTTCTGGATTTATGACATATTCAATGACATAATTCCTGTTCTAGATAGTAGCTGTCTTCATTATTCCAGAGCAGGGGTGTCAAACTCAATCACATAAGGGGCCGAAAT
The DNA here is from genome assembly GCF_902459505.1 of Geotrypetes seraphini. Taxonomy (NCBI): domain Eukaryota; kingdom Metazoa; phylum Chordata; class Amphibia; order Gymnophiona; family Dermophiidae; genus Geotrypetes; species Geotrypetes seraphini. The sequence continues at coordinate 305,896,077 of NC_047086.1, read as the reverse complement.
CTATTGTAAAACATAGGCTAAGTCGCAGGCCGAATTTTTTATTAAGATACTTAGGGGTCCTTTTATTAAGGTACACTAACTGATTTAGTGTGCACTAAATGCGCACCTTAATAAAAGGACCCCTTAGTCTTAGTAGAAGTATAGGGTTACAACCTCTCCAACCCCACGCCAGCTCTGTGATGTAAACAAAATTAATGTCTAACACCGGCTCTGGCAGGATACATTTTTCAAATCTGACATATTGTAATCGCAAAACAGAATAAAATATTTTTTTCTATCTTTTGTTGTCTGGTCATTATTCAAATCATGTTGGTCCCAGGCTCTGGTTGTCTTCTGATAACTCGCTTACCAGGGTCTCCTTCCCATTTATCATTTTCTTTCTTCGTGTTAACCATTCATCTCTGTCCTCTATTTTCATTTCGTTTCCCTTCCCTCCCCTGGAGGTCTGGCATCTTTCTTTTTTTTTTTTTTCATCTCCATCCCCGCAGCAGCAGTGATGGACTCCATCATCCCCAGATCCACCATCTCTCCCTTTCTCAACTACCCTTTCATCCGGCATCTCTCCCTTTTCTCTTTCCAACTACCCTCCTATTGTGACAAACCCAGCACCAGCACTAGTTCGGTCCCTAATAGGATCGGGTGCAGAAGAGCTGATCAGATTGATTCTGGCGCTCAACTTGAGGCTGACCTCCCTTGCCCCTATGATCAGAGCAGTAGTGATCTGGAGCAGAGGCAGGCAGACTGGCAACAGCAGCCTCCGGGCTTTAGGGCAGTTAGAGAAGCCACAAGGAATATAGCTGCATTAGATAAACCCAGGCAGAGAAAAGCTGCTTTAGAGCCAAAGCCCATCCCCCGCTACAGGCTGAAGGGGATTGGCTCTGAGCTGTTTAAAAGCAGGCTGAGACAAGCAGGAGGAGGAGGAGCGAGTGACCAGGGTGAGTCATTCCCACAGCCTAAGGCAGGTGAGGAGCTGTGGAGCAGAGCAGGAGAGACAACCGTGCCAGATTGGCCCATGCAGGATTTGGAAGAAATCCTTCCCACTTCCAGATTCCAGACCGTGTGGAAAGCATGGAGGTACAAGTAGCTAGCCCTATGCTAGAGAGCCAGACAGAATGTATGGAAACTGAATGAAGAAAGTGAGTAACTGGGAAACCATTAGTGGTTTGTGGGATTTTTTCCCTTTTGCCTATGTTTTTCTGCTGTGCAAACCAAGCCTGAAGAATGTGTTATATGTTTGGGCTTTATGAATATTTTTGAGTTTAAGAATAATACTTACCTGAATCCTAAACTATTGGATTGGTTTAGAGTCAAGTTTGGGAACAAGAAGCTCAAGATAGAACCTTTAAGTTTGTGTTTTGAACGTTAGAAATCCTGTTCCTGAAGAGCTAATTAGCTTATCTCCCTCAGCTGTTTGTTTTGCCTGCACAGGGAGCTGAGGGAAAAGCTGATCCGTTTGCAAGAGCTATATTGCCTAAAGAGTTTTGGGTTAATTTGGATTTACAGCAAAGGTTTATTTCAAACTTTATTTGGCTGCTGAAATCTGCTGTTACATGCCTCTGATATTAATACTGAGAGAAAGTTTGAATTATGAGTGAACACCAGGGTAAAGCAATCCTGAGTCAGAGCACATGATTCCAGGAATAACCAACTACAGGAAGTTGCTGTTTTGTTAAAGCTTTATTTTTGCAATTAACTTTATTTTGGAAAACATGCAAAAGTGTTCTTTATTTTATGTTACATCTTTTTGACCACCTGGTCAGAATAAACATCATATTCCTATTTGAAGAACTTGGTTTCACTGGTGATATTTGGAAACTCTTTGCTTGCCTTGTCTCCACCTGAAAAGTCCTGAAGGTACCCCTGGTTAGAGGGGACACGCCAGAATCCTTGTGTTTGTCACACGACAGCCCGCCGCTGCAGAGGGTTTGTGACACTATCCAGTATCTCTAACCCCCCCCCCCCCACACACACACACACACACACACACCATCCCTTATGTCCAACTTCTCTTTCTTTCTGTTCCTTCCTTCTCCTCTGTTTTTAGACCCATTATTTCTTCCCCTCCCCCCCACCTCAGTCCAGCATATGCATGTCTGTTTGGACTCCTCTTTCCCTTCCTCCATGTACTTCTACACAAGCTCCCTCCACTGCCGCACCCTCCCTCCCTTCCTGTACTTCTACATCAGGGCCTGCCCTGAAGGCTTGCATCTTCTTTCTAGCGCAACAGCCTGCAGAGGATCACCGGTGCTGTAGCAATCCTAAGCAGGCTGCTGTTGACCTCCACAGCACATTCCCTCTGCCGCAGTCCCGCCCCTCTTCTGACGTACGGGATTGTGGCAGAGGGAACGTGCTGCGGAGGTTGATGGTAGCCTGCTTAGGATCGCTACAACACCGGCGATGCTCTGCAGGATGTTTGAAGGTGAGACCAGGAAGCCAGAATGGAGGGAGGGAAGGACAGTGGACCACATCGCGGGCCAAACCTAATTACCCTGCAAGCCAAATTTGGCCCGCGGGCCTGAGTTTGACAACCCTGTTCTAGAGGATGGTTCATCAGTACCTTTAGCGCTTTTGAAGAGTAGGCTTACTCTTAGTTACCTTTTGAACTCCCATTGCTCATGTGGTATCTTCTTGTTACAAATAGGGTTTGCGTCCAGACTAGCTATTCATGCTGTCTCCGGGAGCAATAAGGGGGCAGTGGCCGCCATGGCTACCGTAGCATGTTAAATTGGAGAGGCAATTGTTTCAGCTTATGTGCTTTCTGATATGCAGCTTTCTACTTTTTGGGCTCTTTTCACCAGAGAGGTGGCTCCTTCTAGGGCAGAGACAAGATGTCTTTTCATTATTGTGAGGGCAACGTATGCTTCCCTACTTAAGGATTCATCTGCTGCAGGTGCTAAGGAAGGAAAAGTTTTGTTCTTATCTGATCATTTTTTTTCCTTTAGACGCAGCAGATGAGTCCAGAATCCCACCCTGTCTCAGATTTATGAGGGTTTTGAGATACTTTTTTGATCGGTGTTTATTAGATTTTTGAAAAGTTGTTTGATAATCAAGAATTAGCTGTGTGGGAGAGGAGTTTCTGGGACCACTTGCCTAATGCTTTGTGATGAGCAATACTGGTTGGTCAGGAGGCTGTACAACCAATCAAGCTGAGTTCAACTCAGTTCTCTATCTCCACCTGCTGGCAGATGGACACAACCCACTTGTCTCAATTCATACGCTTTGTCTAAAGGAAAGAAAATTATTGGTAAGAACATAATTTTTCCCTTATTTTCCTCTAGTTTAGCATTTTGAACTGAGTGTTTTGAAATATTTATTAGGTGTCAGGATTACAGCATGATTTTTCAAGTGATTTGTATGATTAATTGATATTTTATTGTACACTTGTTGTAAGAAATGAAAATGAATAAAGATTTTGAAAAAAAAAAATGGATTACAGATGACAATGTGAACATAAAAGACCAGCTATGATGATGATGATGATTCTTTTTTAATATTTAAATTAAATTTGAACTACCTGATGAAAATATTTTTTAATAAATGTCTGCTTTGGTCTTGGTCTTAATAGTCTTGTTTCCCAGTGGATTGAAGTGGCAAGAAACAGCTCCCAGCCCTCATACTCGGATTCTCAATCAAAAACCCATCTTTAGCCCATAGCTCAGATGCTTGATCTAGGGTGGTGCTTCCCAATCTTTCTGTTGCTGTGACCCCCATGATTACAGCCAAATAGAATATGTGATCCCCCCTGGAGATGCAGAATAGTGATGAACCTACGGAGAACACACCTAAGTCCTGTCCCCTAAAGCAGGTTTTGTGACCCCATTTGGGTTTCTGATCCACAGTTTTGGGAGCTCTGATCTAGGGTAAGAATACTTTTATAAGATTATGGAGATGGGTTCTCTGTTTAAGCTGAAGCCTATCAGTTGGATGAGAGCATGTTCAGAGATATGGATTTAACTAAATTGTATAGCCTTGAAAAGGTAGTTTTTATAACACATGTAAATCACAGCCCTGCCTATGCTGAAACTGCTTCCCTGAACACATCTGCTCTAAATCCATGTACAAGTGCATGCCTAATTGCTCTACACATGATTTTACATGTGAGGTAATTTAATGAATTTTCTACTGAATAGGGAGATAAAATAAATAATTCTGTGACTCTATTACTCTCTACTTATGTTTTCACAGTTGTCATATATTAATATCGTGTTGTTTATAAATTATGTTGTTTATAAAAAATATATTTTTAAATATTATGGTGAAGTGCTCAGACCATGTTACCCAAAATATAGTGAAGTCACTGCAATGAGGATAACGAGGGGACCATCATCGCATTCACCTGTCCCCAAGCCTCCTAGATAACTTAGAACATATTCAGATATATTGATAGTACTTATCTGAATGAGGAGGTAGTTGATTATATTCTCGGTAATTCTCATTGGTGACTGTGTATTAATAAATCAAAGTGCTCTTTAAAATCCAGAAACCATTCTTTCATTCATCCGATTCCCATCTCCCCGACTCGAGTTTCACCTCTTCATCAGGGAGGGACACTGATACTGGCTCACGCTGTCCAGACTCCTTCAAAGCCGGCGGGCTATCACAAGCTTGCTGCTCTACATGTTTGCTTTTAAAAGAAAATACAGCGGAAGGGGGTGTCCTTCAAAGCAGACACCCCCTTCCGCTGTATTTTCTTTTAAAAGCAAACATGTAGAGCAGCAAGCTTGTGATAGCCCGCCGGCTTTGAAGGAGTCTGGACAGCGTGAGCCAGTATCAGTGTCCCTCCCTGATGAAGAGGTGAAACTCGAGTCGGGGGGATGGGAATCGGATGAATGAAAGAATGATTTCTGGATTTTAAAGAGCACTTTGATTTATTAATACACAGTCACCAATGAGAATTACCGAGAATATAATCAACTACCTCCTCATTCAGATAAGTACTATCAATATATCTGAATATGTTCTAAGTTATCTAGGAGGCTTGGGGACAGGTGAATGCGATGATGGTCCCCTCGTTATCCTCATTGCAGTGACTTCACTATATTTTGGGTAACATGGTCTGAGCACTTCACCATAATATTTAAAAATATATTTTTTATAAACAACATAATTTATAAACAACACGATATTAATATATGACAACTGTGAAAACATAGGTAATTTAATGAGACATTTTATAGGCTTATACTAATATAAACACATGAAATATCCTTTATAAAAATTACCTCCTAAAAATCCAATGATTTTGAAAGGAACAATGGCAAAATTATCAGTTTTTAAATTTGGGGAATTTTTTTAGTAGCCCTGCTCAAATAAGTCAGTCAATTTCACCAGCAAACTCATCTTCCCAGTTGCTATTTTAGGGGCCCCTTTTTAAAAGGGTGTTAAGCACATAATGCATGGTTAATGCAGTGAAACAGGTTACCGCGTTAAGAGTTTTTGTGGTAGTTTGCTTGTTTTCTCATGTTCAACTACTGAATTCAGAATATTTTTGTCAGGGGCATGACATGGAAAGAGAATGAGCGTGGAAGCATTAGCCAGCTAGTCACTAAGCAGCACAACTCATTACTAAATTGTAACAGCATTGATCATAGCCAATCATTTTCAAGTAGCTTTAAAAAGATTTCTTTGAACTTGGAAATGGCTATGCGGATTTCATGGTTTGAGACCTGGGGGTAACCCCCTTATTGCCCTTGCATTATAACACGGACTTCCTACCTAGTGTTCACTCCATCTTTCCTTTGGTGGTAAGGAGCAGGCTTACATTATCTTCATCAAGTATTGACAGAAGAGAGAGCACTGAAATCTTTTTCAGACATATGGCAAAGTTGGTGTACCATAGACTTATGATTTCATTTAGAAATGTCAGAATCCTTCTTGCTCGTATTTGCACTTGGGAGGGGCATACCCCATCCCTTTGTTTTTGTATAACTGCCTGTTCTGTGTATGTTTTGGTCTATTGGTTCACAATAAAAATGATTTACAAATAAGATTTCTTTAAAATAAGATGGCCATAGATTAAGACAATAATAAATCCCCTTATATAGTAAATAGGCCCTGCCCAGTGCATCCCAGGATGCTCTGTGTGGGGCAGGGCACCACCATTTTGAAGATGGCGGCGTTGAAGGCAGGAGTGGGTGGGGATTGCTCCTTCTTTCAGGTACAGGAGTCAGGAAATTAGTGAGCGTTACTAGACACCAAGGAAGTTTTCTTTGACATGCAGGGCAGTCAAGTTGGGGTGAGGGAAGAGGAGGGGCTCACTAGACCATCAAGGATTTTTTTCTGATGTTGGGGATAGGGAGTTGAATTGGGGGATTTAGATTAGGAGTGGGAAGTCCCCAAGACTACCAAGTATTTTTAAATTTTAGTGTGGGAGGACAGGGGATTTAGGTTGGGTCAGAGAGAAGTAGGAAGGCTGCTAGACTACTAGGGATAGGGTCTGGTGCAAGAACTCAAAACCTCTTCTCCAACCAAAATCAGTAGGAAGGTGTATTATTTTGGAGATAAAACTCAATCTGAATACCTAGGGTATTACCGTGTTTCCCCGAAAATAAGAGGGTCTTATACTAATTTTAACTACAAAAAATGCAATAGGGTTTATTTTCGGGGATGTCATTTTTTTCATGTACAACAATCATCTCTCCCTTAATCTCCTCCACCCCAATTCTTCCTCTTTCCTTTCTTCCCCCCCCATGTGCAGCATCTTCCCCCCTCTCACACATCTCCTTGTGCAGCATCTTTCTATCTCTCCCTCCCATCCCCCTGTGCAACAGAACCCCACTGACCCTCCCACTGTGAGACTGACATACCTCCGACGTATTCAAAAACAGCGGCGGCAGCAGCACTATGAATGGCAGAGGGAAGGCCTTGACGGGAAAGCTGTGAAGCGACCCATTCAGAGTGCTGGCATCGCCGCTGTATTTGGATGCCCCGGAGGTATGTCAGTCTCATGGTGGGAGGGTCAGTGGGGTTCTGCTGCACAGGGGGATGGGAGGGAGGGAGGGATGGAAAGATGTTGCAGAGTGAAGGCCCGACCCCAGCAGGGAAGGCCGTGAAGCAGCACTGCCACCGCTGCTGCTTTAGGACGCCTCATAATGAAGGTAAGTTAGGTTTCACCTGGGTTGAGGTTGCTAAATTGATGAGTGCGATTTTTTTCGGTATGTGTTTATCTTCCCCTCCTACTGCTGATGGTGGACAGCAGCCCAGAAATAGTGAAAGCCTGGATTTTTTTTTTAACTAGGGACGGAGTTGGGGAGTGTCAGGGACACTCAGCAGGGGCTGCAGGGTCATTCTTAACAAGGGCTTATTTTTGGGGTAGGGCTTATATTAGGAGCATCTTTAAAAATCATGCTTGGGCTTATTTTCGGGGTAGATCTTATTTTCAGGGAAACACGGTATGTTCACAAATCCCAGATCCTGAATTCACTCTCTCTTAGGCTGGCAATAAGTTCTCTCATCAGTCATTTCATTTCTGACTTCCAACAACATATGTATCCCCGATAGTAAAAGACCAAAATACACTTCCCCTCCGCACTTGCGGTGATAGGGGAACAGCATGGCAGCGAATACAGAAAAACAGCAAATAACTTTTTGTATGTTATTCGCTGTTTTTCTGTTAAAAAAACCCTAAAAAAGATACAAAACTGCAAATAACCTGATCTGCAAGTGTAGCGATTTTCTCCGTACAATGCTGGGAGCATCGATTTTCTCTGTGAAACGCTGAGAGCAACGATTTCCTGTGACATAAATTTGGGAGCAGAGCCTGGTAATGAAAAACCACGAATAACCGAAACTGTGAATAAGACAGTCTGACTCAAACTTAAGACATGGAATATGACTGCCCTGCACTACAATCTTCTGTGGCAGATGAATCCATAGCAAAAAGGCTTTTGCATAATTCTTCTTATGCAAGCTCTAGTCCCTTTTCATGGCATCTAAGTTTGTGAATCTTGGTGTTGTCTAGGAAGGCAGCACAAGGTATTTCTTCCCTTGGCTATTTGGGCAAACTAGTGGGGGACAGATGTAAAAGAATGGAAGAATTACAGAAGAGCAAATCGTCATGGATGTGCAATATGATAAAAAGCCCAGTCTGTTCCTCTCCATACAAATTAGTAGCTCTTCTGTTTGTCATTGTTGTGTACAGGCATTCACCTGAACTCTGAAAACAGTCTTTGTGATTGACAGGATCAGAGTTCACTGAGGTTAGCAGACCAATCAGACTCTTGCTATCATGTGCACATCAGATGTACAGTGTCTTTGGTATAGAAAGATGAAATGCAGCTGAGGAATGCAGGAGTCTCCGAACTTGGTGAAAATAAACAAGTGTTACCACTTAACGCTTCCTTAGGCAGAAATAGACTAAAGGCCTAGGCACTGGTTTCATCCAGTACTCTGCAGGAATAAACATATTGACACAGACGGACACACACTCTCCCTCTCCCTTAGCAGTGGAATCCATGTTAGCTTGGTTCTGGCATTATAGGCATGCAAAATGGTTGTTGACTTTAAGTACAAATATTATGGAACTCTAAACATATGTTTATCCGGATTAAGGATAGGTACTTTTTCGATAGTTCTGCTCTGGTAAATTGGTGCTTACATGGTTAAAATGACGTTTGCAAAAAACAAAAAAACTAACTGCAGCCAACTATGTACGAGATGCAGGCAATGTTTTATTATACCAAATATTTATGCAGTTAAAAATACCACCTTATAACAAACCAAAGGACCTGACACAGTCCGTGTTTCGGAAAACACTCCTTCCTCAGAGGTCCATGGTTGCTAAGGTATAAAATAAGCTGCATAAAAGGTATAAAACAACTGCCTATCTGTAATCCTTCTTCACTTGGAATGTGTGACACAAAAATAGTCAAGCAAAAGCAAAAAGGTTTGTTTTATACCTTTTTTGCTGCTTATTTTATACCTTAGCAACCACGGACCTCTGAGGAAGAAGTGTTTTCCGAAACACGGACCGTGTCTGGTCCTTTGGTTTGTTATAAGGTGGTATTTTTAACTGCATAAATATTTGGTATAATAAACATTGCCTGCATCTCATACATAGTTGCCTGCAGTTTGTTTTTTGTTTTTGCTTTGGCTGGCGGTACTGCAGTTTTCGTTGGATTTTGTTTTAAAATGATTTTTGAAAATTATTGTCTCAGAGAGTCTTTTATTTCTTTTTGAATCTTTTAAAGACTGTAGCCTTGTTGAGTGGTGCAATTACCTGCTAACATGTTTGAACTTCACTACCTTTATGTATCTGTTACCAGTTATCCAGTTTAAGAGCTCATATTTTTCAGCCTAGTAAATTAAATCCATCCTTTTTCTAAAAGCTGAGCCAGTGCAGGATTCCTATACAAACACACTTCTTAGGAACAGAGGCTAGTTCAACTTCCTTTCCCCTTCACTTGATCTTTAATTATACAGTATTTGTACTAATTTAATTGATGCAGATTTTTTTTTTTTTTTTTTTTTAAATCTTTATTCCTTTTTATTTCTTTCAACAAGTGTACAGTATTATTACAATTAATTTACATAACACACTTGGCATTCTTAAACAATATTATTATACATGTTTTTATTCCCTCCCCCACCTCCCATCCTTTTCCATATCAATAAAATATTCCTTACAAATTTATATATAATTATATATCCCTTTTTGATAATACAATTAATCTGACATGAAATCTGTCCCTCCCCCCATCCTTCCTCAAACACTTTAAACATTTTATTATACCCAGTAATGCACAACAATAAATATCCCATCCTATTACATATATCTCCTTATTTTTCATAACAACATATTTCCAATATTTTTCCCTCCCTATCCCTCCCATCCCATCCCATTTCTATATATTATCCCCTAAGGAAAAAGAATAAACTTTACTCGTTATAATATTCAATTAATGGCCTCCACACCTCTTGAAATCTTTTAAAATACCCCTTCTGTATCGCAAGAAATCTTTCCATCTTATACATATGACAAACTGAGTTCCACCAAAAATTACAATTCAATCTAGAACAGTCTTTCCTATTAGTTGTTATCTGTTGAATTCCCACTCCCGTAAGAATCAACAATAATTTATTGTTTGCTGTAGATATTTGGCATTTGGCCCTCATACAATTCCAAAAATCACTGTGTCATAGGATAAAGCCACATGACTCTCCATCAACATATTAACTTGATCCCATATTGATATCCAAAATGCTTGAATACATGGACAATAAAATAAAAGATGGTCTAGCGTTCCAACTTCAATTTTACAATGCCAGCATCTATTAGACTTAGAGCAATCTAATTTTTGTAATCTAGTAGGGGTCCAGAATGCTCTATGCAACAAAAAGAACCATGTTTGCCTAATAGATGCTGACATCGTACCTTTAATTCTCCAAGACCAAATACGTGGCCATTGAGATGCATTAATCTGATGCTTAATCTCAATGCTCCAAATATCTCTTAATCCATTTTTAGGCTTCTTATTCAAATAATTAGATATAATTTTATACCACTTTGCGGCCTGGTGACCCAGAAAATCTGCCTGGAAACATAAGAATTCTAAGCTGTAATGATCATTTAAAGATTTCCATTCAGGGAACCCCACCTGAATAGCCTGCTTCAATTGCAACCACTTATAATTTTGTTTTTTATTCAGACCATATTTATGTTGCAATTGTGAAAATTCAAGCATCTTACCATTATCAATTACTTCCGTTAATGATCTTATACCTGCTTTAATCCAATCTTTCCAGACAACCTTAAACCCGCCTATTTGTATCTTGGAGTTTACCCAAATAGTCTGTTGTTTCGATTTTAAAATAGAATCAGTAGTTAATTTGTCTACAAACCTTAATGTTTTCCAAGTATCCATTAATACTCTATTGTCCTTACGTATTCTAGGCACTTTTATACCAAGCAAAAGATCAAGCCTAAGTGGAAAGATAAGTGATCTCTCCACCCTTAACCACTCTGGTAATTGTTCTGGTAATTGATGCAGATTTTAAAACTTTTTTTTTTCTAGAAATTTAAGAAAGACATTACGAAGCATCATGCGCTGACTACCAGTGTTCTGGAAAGTGGAAAGACTCTTCTGCAGTGCATGTCCTCTAATGTACCAGGTAACATTTCACGTATTATAAAGTTAGTGACTTGGTTTACCAAAAGCAATTATATGAACTGCTTTCTTTTCTATTTGAAAATGACATGATTATTTGGAATGATGGATAATCTTCAATAATTCTTTTTATGTTTTAAATTCTTTATTCATTTTCAATTGTTACATCAAGTGATTTACATAAACTCAATAAAAATTTATATATACATACTTGATAAGCTCATCTATTAATATTTGATTTAACTTTTTAATATTTCAGAAATCTAAATTTATATATTTTTAGTTAATATATCCTATCCCCTCCCCCCTCTCTTCAGAACCTCAATACATGAATAAAGTTTTAATACAATCCCCCCCTTCCCTTCTTATCAAATTCTAAACATGGGAAAATTAATCATTCTTTACAATATTCAGTTAATGGTCTCCATATTTTTTGAAATTTATTTATATATCCCTTTTGTGTTGCTATAGTGAGTTCCATTTTGTATATATGGCATACAGAATTCCACCAGAATGTATAATTTAATCTGTCATGTTTTTTCCAATTATATGTGATTTGTTGTATTGCTATTCCAGTTAAAATAAATAGAAGTTTGTTATTACTTGATGATATTTGACTTCTTGCTCTCATAGTTGTTCCAAACAATATGGTATCATATGTCAGGGCTACCGGATTTTCTAACATCCTATTAATTTGGGGCCAAATTGATTTCCAGAATGTTAAAATGAATGGACAAAAGAATAAAAGATGGTCTAATGTCCCAATTTCAACATGACAGTGCCAGCATCTATTAGATTTAGAGCTGTCTATTCTATGTAAACGTGTAGGGGTCCATAAAGCTCTATGTAAAAGAAAAAACCAAGTTTGTCTCATAGATGCTGACATTGTACATTTTAACCTCCAAGACCAAAGTCGTGGCCATTGAGATGCATTAATATGATGTTTTATCTCAATGCTCCAAATATCTCTAAGACCATTTTTTGGTTTTTTATTTATATATCCAGATATTAATTTATACCACTGTGCGGCTTCATGTCCTATTGAATTTATCTGGAAACACAAGAATTCCAAACTGTGATAATTTGTAAGATTTTTCCATTCAGGGAACCCTACCTGAATGGATTGCTTCAATTGCAACCATTTAAAATATTGTGTTTTATTAATATCAAATTTATGTTGCAATTGTGAAAACTCCAGCAACTTACCATTTTTTATTATATCATCTAAAGTACGAATACCTGCTATCATCCAGTCTTTCCAGATTATTTTGAAACCGCCTATTTTGATCTTGGGGTTTAGCCAAATCGTTTGAGTTGTTGATTTATTAATTGGGATAGGAGTTAGATTACTTATATACCTTAAAGTTTTCCATGTATCCATAAGTATTTTATGTTCTTTGTATAGCCCTAGCATTTTAATACTAATTACATGACTAAGACGTAAAGGAAATATGAGTCTCCATTCTAGCCAGAACCAGTCTGGAATATTATCAGTGGGTTCTGGGAGGATCCAATACATACCTTGACGTAAAATATAGGCTTGATGATACCTATAAAAGTTGGGAAAATTTACCCCTCCCTCCGCAATTGATTTTTGCAATGACACTAAAGCAATTCTGGGGTTTTTCCCGAGCCAAATAAATTTTGTCAATATCCTATTTAACTTTGTATAAAAAGAATCTTGGAAGAAAACTGGTATCATACCCATTTGGTAACAAACTACAGGCAAGATCATCATTTTAACAGTTTGTACTCTTCCCCACCAAGATAAATGTAATGGATTCCAATGATCACACATCTCAGTCACTTTTTGTAATAAACATTTTTCATTAATTTTCATTGTGTCATCCAAATTTTTTGTAATCCAAATTCCAAGATATTTAATTGCTTCCTCTTTCCAAACAAAAGAGAATGTATCAAATAATCCTTTTGTACAATGTACATTTAATGGAAGTATTTCTGATTTGTTCCAATTTATCTTATATCCAGAAAATTTTCCAAATTTTTCGATTAATTCAAGTAATTGTGGAATGGTAGATTCTGGATTCCTCAAATATAATAATAAATCATCAGCATAAGCAGATATTTTGTATTCTTTATCTGAATGAGGTATACCCTGTATCTCCTTCATTTGTTGGATTGCTATTATTAAGGGTTCTAAAACTATATCAAACAATAGAGGAGACAAGGGACAACCTTGTCTAACTCCTCTCTGTAGATTAAATTTTTCTGAAAACGTATTATTAATATATAATCTAGCAGAAGGGGAGCTATATAATGTTTGTATCATTTGTATGAATCCAGGACCTATATCAAACCATTCCATTGCTTGATACATAAAAGTCCATTCTACTCTATCAAAAGCCTTTTCTGCATCTAGAGAAATAGCAAAAGTAGGCTCATTCATTTGTTTTGATAGGTATAACATATGGAATGCCAATCTGGTATTATGAGATGAATGTCTTTGAGCTACGAATCCTGTTTGATGCATACCTATAATATGTGGGAGAGTTTTAGCCAATCTTAAAGCTAATATTTTTGCTAATATTTTACCATCTACATTTATTAAAGATATTGGCCTATAGTTTGAAACCAAAGTGGGGTCTTTATTTGGCTTTGGCAAAACGATAGTTAATGATTCTGCTATAGTGCCATTTGTTGAACCTTTATTAATTTGGTATTGATAAAGATTTAGTAAATAGGGTAACAAAAATTTTTGAAATGTTTTATAGAATTCTATCGTATATCCATCACCACCTGGAGCGGATCCAACTCTAAGGGATTTTAAAGCTGTTTCTAATTCTTTTAGTGATATTGGTTCATCCATACTTCGTTTTATATGTTCAGGAATCTTTGGACCCTCTAACATTTGTAAAAATTCTAAACCTTCTTTTTTTTTATTTGAATAAGTCTTAGAAGAATAAAGGGATCTATAAAATTTTAAAAATTGTTTTAAAATAGAATCAATATTTGTAAATGTTACTCCATTTTCATCTTTTATTGCAATTAATTTTGTTTTCCTTTTTTTTTGCTTTAAGGTAATTTGCCAATATTCTTCCTGCCTTATTTGAGTTTCCATAATACATTGTTTGTTGAGAAAATAAATCTTTCCTGATCAATTTAGATGAAATCTCATTATATTTTATTTTAAGTTTCAATAATGCTTGTTGAATAGATATTCCCATTTTTCTATTAGTTTTGTTTCTAAATTTTTAATCTCATTTTCTAAATTTATAAATTCTTTTTTGATCTGTTTAAGATAAGCCGAATATGAAATTATTTGACCTCTCATTGATGCTTTAAAAGCATCCCATAATATTTCTTTAGAGACTTCATTATTATCATTTAATTGAAAATAATCTTTCATTTTTATTTGAAGATTTTCAACAAAGGTTGTTTCAACAAGCAAGGTATTATCAAACTTCCAAAATGGTCTATTTATATACTGATCTATAATCTTAATTTTAATCCAGACCCCACCATGATCAGATAAAATGATTGGATCAATGGCAGCTTGTGATATCTGATGTGCCAAATTCTTTGAAGTAAAAATATAATCTATTCTAGAAAAAGAATTGTGAACATGAGAACAAAAAGAAAATTCTCGTCCATTGAAATGAAGTATTCGCCAAATATCCATCAAATTACAAGAATGTATCAAGTTATCTAGACCCATAGATTTCATATATCTACTTGGGTTTTTATCCAACATAGGATCCATAACAGCATTAAAATCCCCAGCTACTATTAAATTAGAAGTAGCCAGTGGTAATATCATTTGTTGAATAGACTTGAAAAATTCATTTTGGTTCAAATTAGGGGCGTATATATTAATTAACGTCATGGTAGTATTTCCCATTTTCATTTCCACATTTACCCATCTTCCATTAGTATCCGATGCTCTCAATCTAAATGATGCATTACATTTTTTATTTACTAGAATAGCAACACCTGCTTTTTTTCCTATTGCTGGTGAGAAAAAACATTGTTTGACCCAGCCCCCTTCTAACTTTTTTGATTCAATGTCTGAGAGGTGGGTCTCTTGAATGAAGCATATATCAGCTTCTTGCCTCTTCAAAAATAGTAAAGCTTTTTTCCTTTTTATTATATGATTTAGACCATTAACATTCAATGAAAAAATCTTAATTTCCATTTAAAATGTTAAAGTACCTTTCTTTAAAGTATATACGTTGATTAATAGTATTTATTAATTTATCCCATTTTAATAAATTTTTTATATTTTCCCTTTCCCTATCTTTACCCATTTTTATATTAAATTTTACTAACCCTTTTCCTCCCTCCCTACCCCATTTAAATACGAAAACTTGGATACGCATATAATGGTTAGGTGTAAATAACTCCCCAAGCTATTACTCAATTTAACTATATTTACTACAATTAATTGTCCCTTCTATTTATTTAAGTATAAAATACCAGGATCTATATTAGTAATATATAGGATTTGTAATGATATTATAATATTATTTATGTATTTTATAAGACATATATATAATATATATATATATATATAAATATCTTCACATACATATATATTATATAAATACATACATGCATTCATATATATCTGTTTGAACCATGTGAGATTCTTGAATTGAATATAAAGAGAACCCATAAAAGATAATAAAAATATTAACATTTACATTTTTAAAGATAAGAATTGCATCAAAAATCTTCAGAAAAATTAAAGATAATTCTTAAGTTTATAAATTGCCATGACTCTTTTACGATGGTCTACTTTCCATGTGTTTATTCCACGTCGCATTACCCTTATCACAGTTTCCATCTTGAATTGCTGTTCCTAGGAAGTTGTCCCGGCTGAGGCCCTCAGTGTCTGTGTATTTTCCTCCTCTGTGAAAAAGTTGGAGTTATTGAAAGTCGGAGTGTGCTGGCGTCGCTGTAACTGTGGTATATAGGGGATCTCTGTTCTGTTGTTTTTGCGTTCACCGGCATTAAGCCTTGGAGAGAAATCGGGCTGATGGACGGCGGGACTCTGGAGTAAAGCCCTCCGATCTCGGGCTGGGTAGCTGATGACCAAATCTTCGCCATCTAAGTCTGGTGTGTAGAAGGCAGGCAGAGGCAGTGGAAATTAATTCATCAACCACTGTTTGTTAAAGTCAGACACCGGGGAAACGGAAGCGGGCAGCGACGGCGGCAATAATACAACTTCCCCCTGCCGGAGGGACCGCCCGCCACACGAGAGATCATCCCGCCTGTCCGTTCCGTCCCAACTCGTCACCACACAAGAAATTCATGTCCCTCTACCTCTGCCATTGCTGTCACCGTTATTAAAATGTTAAATACATATCTTTAGCCGCCGTCAATCTCCGATCTCGACCATAGCAGGGTCACTCTCATTTGTCTAGACAAAGTCTACCAATCCTCAGGTGTAGGCTCCACAATCTTCTTGTCCAATCTCTTTAAGTTTTTACTTATAAGTTTATATTTTTCATTTTGAATGGAGGATTTTCTTTCTTCGCTAAGCAACGCCCCTTGCACATCCTGACCAATCAGCAGATAGTGTATTCTAATGTCAATGAGTTATAAAGCTGAGTTCTGCGTCAGAACCTCAAACGGAAGTCTTCCAGCCTCGTGACATCTCTTGTAAGTTTGTTTTATTACATATTGTAGAATCTTATTATGAAAGTTAGTTTAGAATTATGACTTTAAGTTGACATCGAGTGAAGAGTTCTTTCCTTGTTAGTTTACAAGAACCTTCTATGTAATTCAAATATAATTCCATCCTCGTGGATTTTCGTCCGTTGTGTCAGAAGTTTTAAAATTTAAGTTTCAACTGTAAAATTTTTGTATGTCATTTAATCCAAAGTCAAAAGTATATAAATTGTATAGAAATTAAAATTAAATATGATATGTTCACTTACTTACTCTTAAGAAGACATAGGTTGTTCATTTTGCTCTATGAAATCTTGTAGTTTTTTGGGGTCTGAGAAATTTTGGGTTGTATTATTGATAGTTATTTTCATTATCGCCGGATATAAAAGACCATATCTAGCCCCCATTGATTTTAATTGTGGTCTCATGTCCAAGAATTGTTTTCTTTTCATTGCAGTTTCTTTTGCGAAGTCAGGGACGATATGTATTAATGCGTCTTGACATTTTAGATTTCTATTTTCTTTGGCTAGTTGGCAGATTTCTACTGCTTGTTGATGTCTGAGCAGTTTAAAAATTAAAGTTCTTGGGCCCAGTTGTGAATTTTAACTTTGGGTTGGAATCCGGTGTGCTCTTTCAATTTCTAAAGCTGTTTTAAATTTCAAGGGGAGCACTTTAGGTAAAAAATTCTGTAAGAAGGTAATAGGGTCATTTCTTTCTACTCCTTCCGGCATCCCGATAATACGTAAATTATTTCTACGTTCACGATTTCGGCTGTCTTCAAGATCCCTTTTTATTTCTGTTACCTCTTTCCATAATGTTTTATTTTGTCTTATTTCAATATTTATTTGTTCTGAGTTTTCTTCCAGAATTTTTATTCTGTTTTCTGTTATCTCTACTCTCTTGGTGAGTATTGCCGCATCGTCCATTGCCTTTTGTAATTTTTTATTGCTATCTAGAACAATTTCTTTTATTTGTCTTAATTCCTCCATAACGTCGGGGCTTTCATCAGATGGTAGCGGTATAGTCGAGGGAGGAGTAGATGGTTCCGGTTTTGATCTTTTGTTACTTCCTAATCCAGATCCTCCAGCCTTCGGTTCTCCTTTATTTTGTTTGTTAGATGCCATATTAAGTTGTTAAATCCTCTTTTTTTCTTATTAAAGTTTGGCTATTTTTGTAGTTTTTCTATATTTTGGCTTGTTTACACGGAGCTAGTCGTTCACCCGACCATCTGAATTCGCGTCCAAGCCACGCCCTCCATCTTCAATAATTCTTATAGGTTTAAGTGGTCTTCATTTAAAGAGTACTTTATATTGGAACGTAACTCAAAAGAACACCCAAATATGCATTAGCAGTCTTTTTTGAAAATGATTGGTTGGCTGACTGGCTACAACCTGATAGGAACTTAAAGGGGTCCTACAAGGTTTGGGTGACTGTCAGTGGCTGCTCCACCTTCTGTGTTTGTTTCTTTCTCTTTTCCATGTCACTGATAGATTAGTAATATTTTATGCAGGGGTATTACTGCTTGTGATTAAAACCATTAGACAGTTTAATATATACAGTTTCAGTAGTAACATGTGGGATAATTTGGAAACTGAGAGGGGCACCATTTGCATATCTCTTAACTTATAATTCCATAAAGTAAACTTTAAATAATTCCATAAAGTAAACTTTAAATGCAGAAAAATGTTCTTTTTTCCATTCTTAGATATTTATATACAATAATCCATCAAAAAAGATGGATAAAGAATATTGCAGATGACTTTTTAAAATCGATATTGAAAAGAGCATTAACATCACAGAATAGGATACTAATGGCAATTCCTATACTCTACAGCAGTGGTTCCCAAAGGGGGTGCTACCACCCACCGGTGGGCGCTGAGAAATCTAAGGGGGGCATTTTGTGTCCAAGTCAGATTGAGGGGGCATTGAGAACAAGCTGCTGCCCCCTTGAGCAATTGGTGAATCCAATGGCCACTGATGGCAGCACTGCCCCAAAGCTTCTCCTCTGACGCAAGCCGCCCAGGCGGAAACAGGAAGTGCGTCAGGAGAGAAGCTTTAGGGCAGTCGTGTGGGACTTGGTGAGAACGTTGCTGCATCCGGACACCTCAAAAAGAGAAAACTATGAAGAGTGCCCACGAAGGTGAGGGGAAAGGAGTAAGGTGGCCCGATGAGGGGAAGAGGTTGAGTGGCGCTGAAGGGAAGTGGAGGGAGAGGAAGGAAGGATAACAGACGCTGAAGGGAAGTGAGGAGGGGAGAGAGAGGGAAGCAGACACTGAAGGAAAGTATGTACAATATAGTTTACCCAAGGGGGCGCTATCTAATCATTCACTGAAAAAGTGGACTGATTCAAAAAAGGTTGGGAACCTATGCTCTACAGTTTTGAAATTGTAGCCTAGCCTCTAAAAGATCTTAATAAACTGGATGTATGAGCAAGAAAACTTTTCTATGCCCATGAGGTAATTTATAAGAATCGGTATATGCTAAGACTGTATTTTCTTTAGACAGAAAGTGGGACAGACTTGGAGAAAGATAATTCATATAAGGCCTAATTCTATATATAGCGCTAAAAAATCAGTACCAATTAGAATGGCACTTAGCACGATTCTACAAGGTGCATGAACCTTTTCTAGAATTGTGCTTAGCTCCTGTGTGCAGTGTATAACTTAGGTGCACCCATTTAGGCCAGCTAAAACCAGGCCTAAATACCTGTGCCTAAGTTGTGCGCAGATCGAGCGTATTCTATAACAATGCTCATAGCTGTTAGGAATGGCTGCGATCTGCCCATGGCCATACCCCCTTTTCAAATACACACACTGCAGCTGGCCCTGCTTTTTATAGAATTGCACCTTCCAAGTTGGGCACAACCTTTAATTAGTGTCAATTATGAGTTGTTAATTGCCAGTTATCGGCACTGATTTGGCCAATTAATTAAGTTATGCTTACATATTGGCTATGCGTGCCAATGTGCGTGCACAACCTTAGGCATCATAAACAGAATTTGGGGGATAGAGCTTCTGTCATAGCCTCCAGGCATATTTAATAGCTCCAACAGATCCAAATACACAAAAAATATTGGCATATGAAAATAAACATCCAGAATCCATATCCATCATTAAACTTGTACAAGCTTTCTGATGACTAGAGGACATGAGTGAGAATCCACCAGAATACACAGGGAAGGAAACAAAAATAGAGTTTGGAAATCAAGAGAAACTCTTTCAGGAGTTAGATCAGCAAACACTGAATAAGTGGTAAAATGCAGAAAAATAGTAGAAAATAAAGTGTGTTTCTTCATGAATCATATGATGATCAAAACCGGATACACAAATGGTCATAGAGAAGTGAACTTTAAACCAAAGGATGAGAGATTGATAGTTGCAGCTCAGGAGAATGGACTATGGACAGGATTACACAAACAGAGGAAAAAAACAGACCATAGATTATGTAAGGAAAGAGCCAGGAACAATCCACATCTTGTAGCTGACAGCAAAACTCTGCTGGGAGACAGTTTGTATATGGAAAGCCACAGCAAGGTTGTGCGTCCCATCCATTGGAAACTTTGTAACCATTACAACTCAACTACGAGTATATTGGGAAAGTACTGGGATCACGACACTAAGAGGATTGTGGGAAATGAAAATATGATCACATGGGGTATTCCAATTCCAAGCAATAAAAAGCTTGATGCAAGAAAACCAGACATCATGATAAAGGAGAAAAAAAGCACAAGAACAGCATTAATAATAGAAGTCTCCTTGCCAAGTGATTATTCTATACATTGAATGGAGAAAGGTCTTCAAATACCAAGCGTGCAGTCATAGACCAAAAAATCTGGCAAAAAGATACAGAAATATTCCCATTATATTGGCTGCCACAGGCTTGATTACAATCCTATACATGTTACAGTGGTTAAGTCTAGAAGGAAGCTCTCTTTGGCACAATGTAAGTACTATAGCAAGCATTAGCAATAGATTTGAGTAGGAGCATACTCCATGTACCCTAGCTTAAAAGTGAGGGTCATTACTGTCATGGTATGCATAAAAGTAACACAGCTCTTTCTAAAACTGCAACACTGAGGACATAGCCATAAACATGAATGGCGAAAAAGCCTCACACTTAAGTGACAGTGTTGTAACTATAGTTCAACTTGCTGTCTTAAGCATAGTCATAGGTAGAAAAAAAAACTCCACTCCATAAAAAAAAACAGTACATATCAATGGAACAATGAAAAACACATAGGATATGCACTCAAAGACTGAAATAAATAGTCACTTAAATGCAACCATCCATTTCACATCACCAGGAATACCAACAGGTTTCAACTTAAGCTTTAACAATTTGGACTTGCAGGAACATCCAAACAAAAAATCTTTGTTTTGCCAACCCTCCAGCTTCCTTTGGGGGAATATATCAACCAGTGCACAGATATCCACAACATAGTAATTAGGTTATTTAACTGCTCATGGAACAACTTTCGTGTACTACTTCCAATCCGTGTGAATTCCCATCTTACACATCACTCAATACTATGGTTCAGACCCTTGGACCAAGTAGTGTTCAAAGTATAAATCCACCTTTGTTCCATTTGATGAAGGTGACTACGTATATCTCCTTTAAGAATTGAACATACCACTGAACCAATCACTGTACATCCTAGTATTTCAAAGAATGTTGACTCTCCTTAAAGTGATTAACCAAAGGATTCTCTCCTCTACCACATTCAATATTGTAATGATGCTCAAACAATCTTGTTTTTAGCTGACACATCATTTGTCTAATATATGTCAAAGCACTGGGACAAATAAACATATACCACATTCTGAGAGACATAGCTCGTATGTAACAAATTTTAGAAAGAGCTATGCTGGATTGATTGTTGCTGCCCTTATACTGTGTGTGATACATAAAACTAAGCTATTTGGAGATATTATCCCCAAGAACATAAGAAAGTCCATACTTCAATGATTGTATCTGGACTAATACTGTCTTGACTTCCAAGACTATTTCCAATTCTGAAATTAGTTGTTGTGGGGTCTGAGTCATGACCTGACCCACTCCTCCCCTCCCCTTCCTTTCCGCCGAAGACTAGAAGCTAGTGTGCACAGTGGAGAATGACTTGGTGACAAATTTGTCGCTGTCCCCGCAGGAACTCAATTTCCCTGACCCGTCCCCATGAGTTTTGTAGCTGTCCCTGCCCCATTCCTGTAAACTCTGCTTTAACTGCACAAGCCTCAAACACATATGATTTTAAAGTGTTTGAGGCTTGTGCAGATGAGGATTGAGCTCGCAGGGATGGGAAAATGAGTTCCTGCGGGGGACGGGGAAAAATTTGTCCCCTTGTCATTCTCTGTCGTAATTCCAGGCCTATTGTTTCAACATCTTCATTCAGGTATCAGTGATAAGCAAAAATGAACCAAACAAGCAATACCGTGTTTCCCCGAAAATAAGACAGTGTCTTACATTAATTTGGGGTCCAAAAATGCATTAGGGCTTATTTTGGGGGGGATGTCTTATTTTTTTCAATTACACAGTCATCTCTCCCTTCCTCTCCTCCACCCCAATTCTTCCTCTTTCTTTTCTTCTTCCCCCCTCTATGTACAGCATCTTTCTATTCCTTCCTCCCATCCCCCTGTGCAGCAGAACCCCACCGACCCTCCCACCATGAAATTGACATACTGTACTTCTGAGACAACCTAAAGCAGCAGGGATGGAGGTTGCTGAAACAACGAGTCTGATTTTTTTTTTTTTTTTTTTTTCAGCAAATCAGGCAGCACTAGTGCCATGCAGATCTTAACTAGAGCTTATTTTTGGGGTAGGGCTTATATTAGCAGCATCTTTAAAAATCATGCTAGGGCTTATTTTTGGGATAGGGCTTATTTTTAGGGAAACAGGGTACACTAATTGGAAATAAAGATCAACAATCAAAAGCGATATATGTAAAAATAAATGTAAAGTGGAGGTGGTGAAGACGAAAAATGTATTTCTTTTTTTTTTTCATATTTAAATGTTTATTAAAGATTTGGTAAGATATAAGAAACACACAATGCAACAGTCATCAAACAACATCAAATGCAGATAATACAGCAAAGACAAAGGAATAAAAAGCTCACCAACCTTACATTTTTCTCCCCCATTATTCCCCTTTCCTCCTCCCCCTCCCCCACCCGAACTGACTTCTCCTGCCCAATACTCTCCAAGGTACCCCCCTCTACCATCCCCCAGCACCGAACAGACGAATGAAGTATCGAGGCCCAAGAGACCCACTATAAAGTAGCTAACAGCGCTTCCAATTTGTGCCATGTTGAGGTTTGGGGTATATATACATGGCGATGTTTAGCAACCGCCATCTCCATTCTCCTCAGGGAGACCAAACGATTGACCCAGGTGAGATGAGAAGGGGCCACCCTATTTTTCCAATGATTGGCAATTAAACATTTTGCTGCCGCCAAACCCCAATGAAGGAACTTAGTCTGCCAGAGATGCTCCCTAGTATTATGTAACCCGAGCAAGCAACTCTAAGGGGTCACTGCAACACATTCGCCCAGACACACAGACATAGTACGAACCACTTCAATCCAAAAGGGGCTAATGAGCACACAATCCCACCAAATATGTAAAAAAGACCCCACATGTGTACCACATCTCCAGCATTGATCAGACACTCCGGGGAACATTCTGTGCAGTCGTTCCAGGATATAATACCACCGAGTGAGAACCTTATAAGCATTCTCTTGAACCAAGGCACACGAGGAAGCCTTATATACCTCCCTACAAATAACCCCCCAGTCTTTAGTGGTGAAATGCAACTCCAAGTCCCCCTCCCAATGCCTTTGAAAGGGAAAAGAAGTGGGCGAGTTACCTCTCCAATACTGGTACACCACTGAAAGCGGTCCAAGAACCTTGTGCAAAAGCAGCCACAAATTCTCCAGGTGTTCCCGGTCACATAGAGGCTGAGAACCCCAACCCTGAGCCCTCATAAAATGTTGGATCTGAAAATAGGCCAAATAGTCCCCATCAGGCAAATCATATTTGCTCTTGAGCATAGCAAAAAAAAGGAACCCAGAGGACCCCCATCAAATCTCTAAAGACATGTATCCCCTTCTGAGACCACCGGTGAAAAACCCGATTGTCCCGGCCTGCCGGGAATTGGGGCTCTGCCTGTGTATTAGCCAGGGATGACACTAAGGCTCCATTACCCAATTTAGTATGTACTTGGGTCCACACCTTAGCCAAATGTTGTACAAAGGGGTTATTGATGCTTTGGATCCAAGGACGCTGCAAACCCGACACCCAAAGCCTATGCTTCAACAACTTCCGGCCACCATACTGCTGTTCCAGCTGTACCCCACTTTTGTGTTCCCCTAATTCCCAGTCAAGCACCAATTTGAGCTGTGCCGATTGATAATACCACTCAAAGATTAGGTAGCCCCCTACCCCCTACTTCTCTAGAAGCCCATAATAAATTTTGAGATAATCTGGGAGGCTTATGTTGCCAAATAAAACTATGAATCTCCTTTCCCAGGCCCCGCAACTCCCCTGAAGACACTGGTACAGGCAGCGTTTGAAAGAGGAACAGCAACCTAGGGAGCACATTCATCTTGACAACGGCTATCCTACCCCACCAGGACAGCCATAAACCATGCCAACGCTGTAGATCAGTTCTGATATGACGATAAATAGGTGGATAATTCTGTTCATAAATTCGGGCAAGATCCCTGGGGATATAAATGCACAGGTACCTAATCCCATGGGCCGCCCATCGAAAAGGAAAATGCCCCTTAAGCCCATCAACCTCTAATGGTGTCAAGGTCAAATTCAAAATTTCCGTCTTATCCAAATTTATTTTAAATCCCAAGACATTCCCATAAGTTTCAAAAAGCTGTAAGAGATGCAGAATGGTAATCTCAGGTTGCCCCACATACAAAAGAATATCATCTGCAAAGAGCGCTACGCGATGATCCTCTCCATTCCGCAAAAATCCAACCAGGTCAGGATGATGTCGAATGGCCAAAGCCAGAGGTTCAATAGACAACGCAAATAATAAAGGCGAGAGCGGGCAGCCCTGCCGGGTCCCAAGATAAATAGAAAAAAAATCAGTATAAGATTGGTTGATCTGTAAGCAAGCCCACAGGGCAACAAAGAGGGCTCGAATCCATGCACTGAAGGTACCCCCCAAACCCATACGACCCATCACCAAAAAATGTATTTCAATGCAAGAAAGCTTGGGATAAGTACTTGGATTTCTAAGGGAGAAGAAGGGATAGTAGATGGCATGGATAGATAGACTAGATATGGTCTTTAATCTGCCTTCATTTTTCTTTGTTTCTATTATATGCTGATTACATTTACAATTGCAATTGTGAAATAAAGCTGATTGCTCTCTAGCGTTGTAGATATATTTGTATTAGAAAACTCTGGATGTGGATACATGTTTTAAAATCAACGAGATTTTTTTTTCATCTAAAATAGGACAAAATTAGAATAAACACTAAAGAACTATTTAAATTAGTATCATCAATCTTTAACATCTATCCGCTTGGACAAGCACCCCAGGATATCCCTCCTTCTGCTGAGGAGTTAGCCCAGTGTTTTAAATCCAAGATGCTTACTTTAAAGAATTCTTGTCAAGGACCACATAATTTTTAAAGTTTAATGACAACAAATTCTCCAGAAGGTATGTCTTGCCGATTTACACTTGAGAGTTTTTAAGAATCCAGATTGGAATCAATTCAAGTTATTATATAATAAATATTTGAATTCCCATTGTTCTCTTGATTCTTGCTCTCCTACTATTTAAAAGCCTCTCCAATATATTTTAAAAAATGTCTTTTTGAGTGGTTAGGTTATATGTTAAAAAATGGAGAGTTTGCAACAGATTGGGGGGATGGGACACAATAATAACTCCAATTGTTAAAAACCAGAAAGAATCAACAACCTTAGCTTCTAATTACAGACCTATTGCTTCAATCCCTCTATTTCTAAAATTATTGAAGGGTTTGATCTATTTACAACTATTGGATTATCTCTAAAGCAATTTCCAATTTTGCATGAATCTCAATCTGGTTTCCATCCCTTACATAGTACAGAAACCGTGTTAGTATCTGTATTAGATTATTACTCACCTTGTTCACCAAAGGCCATAGCGCTCTGATCATACAATCTGATTTAACTAGCGCTTTTGACCTTGTAGACTACAAGATCTTATTTGATTGTTTGGATGATATAGGTGTCTCAGGTAAAGTATTTCATTGGTTTGAGGGATTCCTTCAATCTCTGACTTATCAAGTCTTTTGAAAATGTCCACTTAGGAACATGGAGAAATCCCTGTGGTGTTCCGCAGGGTTCTCCATTACTCTTTAACATCTATTTAGCATCATTAGGAAAAAGATTAATTTGTGGATAAAATTATACAGTTATGCAGATGACATCTCTGTTGTAATTCCTTTAACTTTCCAACTTCATGCGACATCTCAATGTATTTCATCAATAATTTCAATAGTGGATCATTGGATGAAGTACTTTTACAAATAAAACTAAAATTTTCCTAGCATCTCCATCTAAATGCAATGATGAGACTTTGCTCCTGAACGGAATTTCTTATCCAGTAGTTTCAACTATTAAGGTACTGGGTGTTCACTTGGATAGAAATCTGTTAGTGACCAATCAGGTTGATGTTTTAGTCTGGAAATGCTTTTTCACACTTTGGAAGCTTCAGATGATTAGACCCTACTTTAATGACAACTTTTTTAGATTATTAATTTAGTCACTTGTTTTAAGTATCTTAGATTACTGTAACATAATCCATCTAGGGGGTCTTTGTAAGAATATTGATCATCTTTGTTTAATTCAAAACACTGCAGTTCGTCTGTTTTTTGGATTGATAAGGTCAGATCACATAACACCTTATAGAAAATTACACAGGCTCCCTGTGGAAGCCAGAGTATTTTTCAAACTAGGGTGTTTTTGTTATAAAGTACTAGATCAGGGGTGTCCAAATCTGGCCCGCAGTGTAATTGTATTTGGCCCACGAGAAAATACCAACTGTCTAGACAGTTTTTTGATCCAATCAGCTCACATCCCCATTAGGTGCGTCATCACGTTTGATGTTTTTACAAGTTCCCGCAGCGTTCTCTGGCTCTCTTCACAGTCTCACACTGCATTGCAGTAGCACTGGACTCTTCTGCAAATGCTTTTTTGGTTAAGTATTGATTTTTTCATCATTTTTTCTTCTTTTTAATCCCTAGTTGTATATAGTCTTTTGATCACGTTCTAATTTTGGCGTTTTGTTTTCTGGTGCTCATTCTTTTCCAGTGCTAGTGTTTTTCTGTATTCTTATTCGTTTTCTCTGCTTCACATAATGGTTTTTATTATGATTATATATTTACGCTTTTTCAAACATATGGTATGTTATTTCATCCCTTTTTGGTTTTAATCTCTTTGTAGTTTTTCTGTTTTAAGTTTGGCTCAGCTATTTTACATCAATCATGGACTAGTTGTACCTTGCATCATTGTTTTTTTAAACAAAGGAATTGGCATTGCGTGTGCGGCATTGGTGCACCTAAATGAACGTGCCGAGTTATGGAATTTCCCCCCGAATACTTTAATTTCAGTTTCAGAAGTCCAAAATGACATCATAAACCTTTTTTTGTGTTTCAAATGGAAAAAAGCTTTTACTGTTGACTAATAAATTATTTTAACCAGTTTAAATATATTCCATTGAGAACAAACAAAATCTAAACTTTGACTAATAAATTATTTTAACCAGTTTAAATATATTCCATTGAGAACAAACAAAATCTAAACTTTGACCATTTTTGTACAAACATGTTAAGTATATTCTTCTGAAATGGTTTTTGCACATTAGAAAAGAAATTAAATCTTCACAGTTCCATTAAAGAGAGATCGAGCCTTCTAGAAAGGGGGGGCAGGTGCACCAGTCATCTTTCCTTCAATAGAACATAAGAATTACCGCTGCTGGGTCAGACCAGTGGTCCATTGTGCTCAGCAGTCCTCTCATGCAGCGGCCCTTAGGTCAAAGACCAGTGCCCTATTTGAATCTAGCCTTACCTGGAACTTATCTAACCTTTTCTTGAATCCCTGGAGGGTGCTTTCCCCTATAACAGCCTCTGGAAGAATGTTCCAGATTTCTACTACTCTCTGGGTGAAGAAGAACTTCCTTACGTTTGTACGGAATCTATCCCCTTTTAACTTTAACAAGTATTTGTGGTTTTGATATATGATTTATTGTCTGTCACTAAGATCAGTGAGTGAGTCAGCACTTCTTTTTGATTTTGCAAGGCCCTGTGCTGCTTCTGATTTGACCCCTAATGCTGAGTCTTCCCAGTATCTCAATTTCGCTTTCATTTCTTCTGTGCCACAGTGGGAATTGACAAGATTATGATCCTGCTGAATGTGCTCCATTGTAATCCAGCCCAGAGAAAAGAGACAGAAGGACACATGATTAACAGACCTGTTCTATAGCTGGGAACCAGCCCAGACAAGTCTCGGTATTGGTTTTAAAAAAATAATTACTCGGATCATTGTTGACGGACAGTGTCTTAAATTAACAAACAGCACTAAGGAGTACATTAGAATTTGCTCTCTGTAAATCAAACATGTTCTATATGTTAAAAATTATTTGCTTCATTACTGTCAAAACTTTGTTGTCTTAAAAATGGAAATGGTATGTACTTGCCTATGGTCTTGGTCCTTTCTGGCTTTCATGGGTCCAGGGAGACTTGCTCATGCTACTACCGTGTTTCCCCGAAAATAAGCCCTATCCTGATTTTCGGGGTAGGTCTTAATATAAACCCTTCCCCAAAATAAGCCCTAGTTAGATCACCCCCGAAGCCCCTCCCGAATGTCCCCAACACTCCCCGACTCCATCCCTGGATTCGCTGACAGCAGCGCTCCCCCTCTCCCCGCTAAGTCGAACCCTGCTGAACCTCCCACCCATCCCCCTGCGCAGCATCTTTCCATCTCTCCCTCCCATCCGAACCTCGCCAACCCTCCCACCACGAGACCGACTTACCTCCCTCCAAACAGCAGCGTTGGCAGCACTTTAAACAGGCTGTTTTGCGGTCTTCTCTCGCCGGGTCCTACCCTCTGCCGCATCACTGAAGATATCATCAGAGATGTGGCACAGTGAAAGCCACAGTGGGAGAAAGCCACAAAGCAGCCTGTTTAGAGTGCTGCCGACACTGCTGTTTGGAGGGAAGTATGTTGGTCTCGCAGTGGGAGGGTCAGCGTGGTTCTGCACGAGAGGGATGGGAGGGAGGGATAGAAAGATTGTGCTCAAGGGTTCTGCACGAGAGGGAGGGAGGGATAGAAAGATACTGTGGAAGGGTTCTGCATGGGGGAGGGAGGGATAGAAAGATGCTGCAGAGGTAAGGCACAAGGGGATGAGTGAGAAGGGAGGAAAGATGCTGCACATGTGGGGAAGAGAAAGGAAAGAGGAAGAATTGGGTGGAGGAGAGGAAGGGACAGATGATCATTGTACATGAAAAAACTAAAACATCCCCTGAAAATAAGCCCTAGTGCATTTTTTGGACCCAAAATATAA
Source organism: Geotrypetes seraphini (assembly GCF_902459505.1). Lineage (NCBI taxonomy): Eukaryota > Metazoa > Chordata > Amphibia > Gymnophiona > Dermophiidae > Geotrypetes > Geotrypetes seraphini. Next base: position 305,866,779 of record NC_047086.1, on the reverse strand, counting down.
GACACTCTTATTTTCATGGAAACACAATAACAATGAACTGTGCTCCATCAAGAAAAGAGCCACCAGTGACAAGTGAGGTTTCTTCTTTCAGCAGCTCCTTGTTAGCTGAGTTAGGTCAAATATCAGTCCATCCCCTTTGAGAGGTGGTATATTAAAATTCAGTCAATTTTGTTAAATTTAGGAGTTAGAAGAAGCCCACATGGTCTTTATGTGCCTAATTTTCTATGTTTCTGTGTAAAAGGAAGAGGAGTGTTTGTGGAATTGTGCCTGCTGTATCAGCTGTTCTCTTCCTGTCAAATGCTTGTGTTTAGGTCCAGGTTTCTTTGTGCTGTTTGGATCCCCTCTCCCTTTTGCCTTCCAGAGATCAACTGGGGTCTGTGGCATTATGAACAGACATAGTAAACCACAAGTTCCTATTCACTAACCCCACCTAAGAATGGTTTTTGTTTTGCAGATACATTGTAACTGAAGTCCTCTGATATTAAATAGAAAGTGATCTCAGGCAGGGCAGGATTAATTTGTCGAGGGCCCCTAGGGACCCAAGTACACTGGGTCCCCTGCCCCGTCCCACCATGCGCCCAGGCGGAAACAGGAAGCTGCGTCAGAGGGAAGATATAGGCAAGCAGCACCGCTTGCAAAATTACAGTTCCCATTGCCTTTCTTACCCGCGTTGCTTGCTTGTCTTACTTTCTGTCGATTGGGGGGGGGGGGGGCGCGCATTGCCGATCGATTCTGGAGGGGCCCATCGCCGTTTGGAAAAACAATGTTGATGCCCTCCTTCATCGGGCCCCGCTAACCATTTTGGGCCCTAGGCACGTGCCTACTGGGCCTATTGGTTAATCCTGCCCTGATCTCAGGTTAAGATTAAGAGAAATACTGCAGTCACTTCATTTACTTTTCATGTTGGGCAGCAGAAGTTTTGTTAGTAGAAAACTCACCCCCTCGTTTGACTTTTAATTGTTAGTTCTGAAAGATGCCCTTGGAATGATTTCAAAACAACCAGAAGAGCTTGAGAGACATGCAGACCGGCTGTATGCTTCAGTTATAGCGGCCATGGATTCCATCACTGATGATAGTCTGGGGGTGACCAGTGAAGCACAGCAATCCCATGGGAAGGGATTTGAATACAGTCTGGTAAGAAACATGATCCTGAAAGAATGTGGCTCTGAACCAGCTTTTGTGAACTTGCTTTGTTGAAAATCATAGATAATGTTACTAGAACTCTAAAGAAAGCACTGTTTAAATCCAAACGCCTCATTAGAGGTGAACCAACCCTCCTTGTTCTACCCTTCCTCTCCTTGCATTTATATTTTTTTTTAATCTCAATGTATTTTTTGAAATTTTATGTACTTACCTTCCCCGTGATGTTAGTCTTAAGTCACTAAATTTGGTGATTGGTTTATCTTTCTCCCCTAATATTTTTTTTACATTTGCTTTTAAAATTTATTTTATAAATTGTAAACCGCCTAGCTATTCTTTTGTGGTAGACGGTATAGCAAGAGATTAATAAACTTGGAAACTTGGCTTGCACAGGAAGCAAGATCAAAGCTTGTGTTTGGTTTTAGGCAGACATAGAATCCAAATTGAAAAGTGCATGCTCCTGAGCATTGCACAAAGGTGTGTTTTGCTAACAGTGTATGTGGTTGTGTATGTAGGTGAGCGAGGTTCAGTAGGAGAATTTAGAGCTAAGCTGGGGGATGACTAAGTGCATAGAGGAGTTATGAATGGGCAGGGAGATGGTGGGTGTGACCAGTGGTGAGTGGCAGACTGGAATAGAGATTTTGATTGACTGAATTGTTATGGGGGAAGGAGGAAGGGGTTACTGTATGTACTTAAATGGATGAGAACATTATAAGCAGAGACGGGCTCCAAGAGTCAGTGTATGAAGGGGAGGCTCAATGAGTGGATGATGGTTAGAAGTGGGGTGGGGGGGTTGAGTGACAGAGGGTGGTTGAGGGAAATGAGTTGGATGACTTGTTGAGTGCTAGGGAAGCTGAACTGGGTGCTGCAGGGAAGTAAATGGGGGTGGGGGCAGGGAGGTGATTTGACAATATTGAGAGGCTGATGCATAAAACTTCCTGCATGGTTATCATGAGTTTAATATAGTCTTACTGCAGGATAGCAGTGTAGAAAGTGTTTCAGCATATGTATTAACTCAGAAGAAACCCTGACCACACCATATGCAAATGTGTTGAATTGGCTATACCTAAATAACCTATTCCTAATCTACAACAGAGCATTGCCTTCTATTCCATGACAATTTAATTTTCTCGGGTGTCTCTCATGAGGAACTTTGTCAAAAGCATTCTGAAAGTCTAGATATGCTATGTTTTTGTTTTTTGTTTTTTAAATCTTTTATTCATTTTTAAAACTTACAATAAGTGTCTCATCAAATAAAAACATTTTAACTTAGATACAACACTTAATATTCTACAATAATCCATTTAAAAAAGTTTATCACCCTCCCTCCCCTCCCTTCCATATCAAAAATATAACAGATATATCATATAATAAAATATTTCTTAACATTCCTTACAATTACAGAAAAACCAAACTCTATCCTCCCCTCCCCCCCATCTTGGACATGTACTGTTAAGGGAAAAATGGAATCTATGAGGTTATGAAGGGTACAGACAGAGGGATAAGGGGGGGGGGGACCACCTTACAGGTCATGGACCTGATGGGCCACCGCGGTGAGCGGACTGCTGGGCGCGATGGACCTCTGGTCTGACCCAGCAGAGGCAACTTCTTATGTTCTTATATTCATTACAATAATTTGTTAAAGGCTCCCAAACATCCTAAAATTTTCTTAAATACTCCTGCTGTGTAGCTATTACCCTTTCCATTTTATATATATGACATAAAGAATTCTACCAGAAACTATAGTTCAATCTATTCCAATTCTTCCAATTACTTGTAATCTGTTGTATGGCAACCCCTGTCATAATAAGTAAAAGCTGCTTATTTTTTGAAGATATTTGGCTCTTAGCCCTTATTGACATGCCAAATAATACATATGACAATGCCACCAGATTTTCTAATAAACTATTTGGCCCCATATTGATTTCTAAAAAGCCATAATAAATGGACAATAGAATAATAAATGATCTATGTTAATCAGCTCACCTTTATCCATGTGTCTGTAATTTCACAGATCACCACTGGAACCCTTTTTAAAACTCAGCATAACATTGGCCACTTTCCAGTCTTCAGGTACTATGGATGATTTTAGCAACAGGTTACAGATCACTAACAGCAGATCAGCAATTTCACTTAGAGTTCTTTCAGTACCCTGGGATATATACCATCTGGTCCAGGTTAAAATCACAGCACACATTTTAAAATGATAACTTTCCCCATAAATATACGTAATTAATTTTAGTAATTATTTGTGTCAGGGGCAGTAAGGCCTTTGTTTTCCATGCTGTTGCCAGAACCAGCTGGTCTGCTGTAACTGTATGGGCCATCAATTTATGTGTGAGCTTCCGCCACACTAGTAATCAATACTTCAATGTTCATTTTAAATTGTTGTCTGACTTCAGTGCTGGGGAAAACAGTGAAACATATAAAAAATAAAATTATGGAACACGTAGACAAGCATGGTTTAATGGGACAGTGTCAGCATTAGTTCACCCAAGGGAGGTCTTGCCTCGCCAATTTGCTGCATTTTTTGAAGGTGTGGATAAACACGTGGATTGCTGATTGACATAGTATACCAAGACTTTCAGAAAGCTTTTGACAAAGTTCCTCATGAGAAACGCTTGAGAAAATTAAAGAGTTATGGGATAGGAGGCAATGTTCTGTTGTAAATTAGGAATAGGTTACTGCACAGAAAACAAAGGGTAAGGTTAAATAGTCTTTTTCTCAATGGAGGAGGGCTGCATGGATCTGTACTGGGACCAGTTCTATTTAACATACAGTGGAACCTTGGTTTACGAGCATAATTCGTTCCAGAAGCATGCTCGTAAACCAAATTACTCATATATCAAAGCGAATTTCCCCATAGGAAGTAAGGGAACCTCGCTTGATATGTTCCCACCCCACCCCCCAAGGCCAGCGGCGCTTCTTCTTCCCCCCCCCCCCCCCCCCCCCGAGAACCAGCATCGCTCCCCTCCCTCCCCGAAGAGCATCCAGCCTTACCCCCCATCTGGCACTGGCACACAGCCCACAGGATGTGCCGGTGAAAGAAGTTCCTGCCTCTTGCCTGGGCCTTGAGCATCTGTGCATGCTCAAGGCCTTCTGGTTCTCGCTCTCTCTGAGATTCTAATCACACTGTCAATCCTAGCCAAATTGTTCCAGGTACAAACTTACGACAGGAAAATAACTACTTTACCTGCATGTAAGTCGACTTGAGCTACAACGGAAAAAAGATAAGCTAAATTCCAAAATACCTTCCCTTACCTTTTTGAGGATTCTGATTTCTGTCCCTATCTCTCACACTGAAACAAACATTAATTTTCTTTCTTTTTTCTTTCAGATGCGGCCTCTAGCAGACATGAAACATGTCAATACAAATTTGAAAGTGTGATGTATGATACCCACCACTGTTCTAGGGAGTTGGATTGATTTTTAAACTTTATGAACAAAATCAATATATGGAGTCTGACATTTTAAAACTGTTTCAAATTTATTTTTGTAAAGTTTGGTAAATGCTGTTACTTAACTAAGTGGATAGTTTTAATTAAGGGACATTTCCCAAACCCTGGGATCTATTCCATTACTTATTTATTTTTATTTTTTTGTACTTTTTTGTTATAATGATAAAGCATGCACACTTGTTCCAGGTATCTCCAAGCCCAGATCTGGGCAGACAGCTACACTCACTTCTGGACTCAAACTGTGTATGCTTCTCACACATTCTAAACCAGTGGTCTCAAACTCAAACCCTTTGCAGGGCCACATTTTGGATTGTAGGTACTTGGAGGGCCTCAGAAAAAAAATAGTTAATGTCTTATTAAAGAAATGACAATTTTGCATGAGGTAAAACTCTTTATAGTTTATAAATCTTTCCTTTTGGCTAAGTTTTAATAATAATATTGTCATTTATGGTTAAAAAGACATATGATTAAGAAACTGTTTTATTTTACTTTTGTGATTATGATAAACATACCGAGGGCCTCAAAATAGTACCTGGTGGGCCGCGTGTTTGAGACCACTGTTCTAAACTAAACAGAAATCATGCAACTTACTGATTTTGAGAGATGCGTTTTGTGGCACTAAAAAGACATCCCTTCCATCTGTCACATCCTCAATCTGTCACTTTCCACTACAACTATTACTGATGTCTTCAAACATGCCATAATTATACCACTCCTCAAAAATCCTTCACTGGACCCTCCCTACCTGCCCCTCCAACTATCACCCTATCTCCTTCCTCTCTTTCTTACCCAAGCTAGTTGAATGTGTGGTTTACCGCCATTGCCTTGACTTTCTGTCATCCCTAGCTATTCTTGACCCACTTCAATCAGGCTTCCGCCCCTGCACTCTACAGAAAATATCTTTGATAAAGTCTCCAGTGACCTCTCCCTGGCCAGATCCAAAGGCTTCTATTCTATCATCATCCTTCTCAATCTGTCTGCTGCTTTTGACACTGTAGATCACTGTCCTCACTTGGATTTCAGGGCTCTGTTCTCTTCTTACTCTTATATTGCACCTTTAGTGTATGCAGTCATGGATCCCCCTCCACTGCTATCCCACTATCTTCTTTTCTCTATCTATACTCATTCCCTTGGTGCTCTGATTTCTTCCCATGGTTTTCAGTATCACCTCTATGCTGATGACTCCCAGATCTACCCCTCTCCACCAGGAATCCAGGCGCAAGTCTTAGCCTGCTTGTCCAACATTTCCGGATGTCTCACCACCACTTAAAACTGAATGTGATCAAGACTGAGCTAATTTATCCTTCCACCTAAACCTACCTCTTTGCTTCCCCTACTCTCTTATCTCGGTGGATAACATACTCATCCTCCCTGTCTCATTAGCTCAGAACCTCGGGGTCATCTTGTCTCTCTTTCTCTGCACAAATCCAACAGACCACCAAAACCTGTTGTTTCTTTCTCTGTAATATCACCAAAATCCAACCTTTCCTCTCTGAGCACACTACAAAACCCTTATCCACACTCTTATCACCTCATACCTAGACTACTGTAACTTGCTTCTCACAGGTCTTCCACTTACCATCTCTCTTTCCTTTCATTCTGTTCAAAATTCTGCTGCACGACTTATATGCTGCTAGAGTTGCTATGCTCACATCACCCCTCTCCTCATTGGCTCCCTATCCATTTCCGCATACAGTTCAAGCTTACAAATGCATTCACTCCACATCCCTGCAATATCTCTCCTCTCTTATCTCTCACTATATTCCTCCTCAGTAACTCTGCTCATTGCATTAGTCTCTCCTGTCTGTACCCTTCTCCTCTACTGCCAGTTCCAAGCTATGTCCTTTCTCTCTTGCTGCACCTTACACCTTGAGCAGACTGCCTAAGTCTATACGTCAAGTTCTGTCTCTAGTAGTATTCAAATCCAGGCTAAAAGTCCACTTTCTCAAAATTGCTTTTAACTCGCTTATAAAGCACCATGCCTGTTTTATCATTTTCCTCTCTGAGAAACTCCCTGATCCCTTACTTGTCCTGGTTTTCTGTTCTAATTAGAGTGTAAGCTCTACTGAGCAGGGATTGTCTCTTGAGTGTTTAATGTAAAGCGCTGTGTACATCTAGTAGCGCTATTGAAATGATAAGTAATAATAGACAGGACTCACGGGTTTGGTCAGGAAGGCTGTTAGATGGGTGCTCATTTTACAGAATTCATATGTACATTTGGTATGTGACAACAAATGTTCTGTACATGTTTTCTCACATTACCCGCTAAACAGTGAAAGTGGTCTTAAGATAAACAGTTTATGTGGGTAGTGCTAACCTTATCTCTGTTGAACAAGTCCTACATGAAAACTGCTGGATTTCTCTTTGGAACCACAAAGGATGATTGAAATGATCAGAACAGAACTATGTGAAAACATAAGTACAGCCATTTTACATTTTCAAAAACTTGAACTGGATTAAAACATGGTTGATATTTTTAGAGGGCTACTGTTCTTAGGTGAGAGTAGCCTAATGGGTTAGTGCAGTGGCCTGAGAACCAGGGCAACTGCAGCTCCTTGTGTCTGGGCAAGTCACTTAATCCTCCATTACCTCAGGTACAAAATAAGTACCTGTATATAATATGCAAACTGCATAAATGTGGTATATCAAATCCATCTCCTTTCCCTTACTACATAACAATGTGTTAATTTTCTAATTAGGGGTTCTTTGAGGGTATTAGTATTTTTATGGGACTAAAGTAGTACAGTATGGAAATAGTGCAGAAACAGAGTAGAGGATTCAAGAGTGTAATAGAGGAAGTGGTATTTTTCTAGTGTTCATCTAAGAATCACCCAGTTTATTGTTTGTTTGGTATATTTTTGCAGTAGAGGGGTTAGAGTTTCTAACCAATAGTTATGATATCTTTATAGGAAACAAGCCCACATTGGTTATGTATACAATATTTGGTTAGCTTAATTGTAGGCCACTAAAACATTTTATTAAATGTAAAAGATTTTAAATAAAAACAAAAAAAAAAATTAAAGCCCAGCCTGCTCCTGAAGGCCACAAAGAGTGATTGTTTTCTCTGAACCACTGTGCCTGAAAATTTCCCTTGGAAGGGGCCTGGCTTAGCTGATCGTCAGCATCATCGGTGTAAAACCAGTATTATACAACTTTTTAGTTGGTTGGGAAAATGAGTAACAAGTACTCTTCCATTAAAAGCATTGTTAAATACTTTGGCCTAGCATGTTCATGGCCCAGTTATAACAGTATGAATGAGGTTTGGCCCAGTTATAACAGTATGAATGAGGTTTGGCCCAGTTATAACAGTATGAATGAGGTTTGCCTGTCCAAACCTAGAATTTTTGGTTTCTGCCAAAACTGACTCTGCAACAGAAAATGGCTGCTTGGTTTCAGTAGAAACCAAACCAGTAAACAAAAATGCTCCCCCCCCCCCACCACACACACACACACTTGTGGCAGAGGCTCGCTCATGGTTACTCTCTTGCCTGGGCCTACCTTACGAAGATCTAGTGGTCCAGTGGTTTCTGCGGTAGCAGGAATGAATCCCACTAGTCAGGCCTCTGCCCATACTGGTTTCAATCACAAAAGGCTGCTGGAACATCCCACAGCTATCATTTCCATTGGAGCAGCAGCATGAGTTAGGAATGAGTGGGGCTTGAGCCTTCTGCAGAGGCCACTATACTACCAAGGCTTCCTAAGGTAGATCTTGGGGGGGGGGGGGGGGGGGGGGAGGTAAATTTTGGTTTCAGCTGAAAATGCACAGAGATTGTCAGCAAAAACCTGAACTCAGATTTGAGATCAGTTTCAATTCCAAATCTGAAACTGCAACCTATGAATTTAATATCAATTGTGCTTAGATAAAAGTCCAGTTCTTGAAAATGTAACTGGATTTTAATCACCTTTCCAAATCCAAGCTCAAGCCGAATTGTAAACTGAGATACTAGGACCCTGGCCCAGAGAGTGTGTGGTGTGTCTGAAACTGAGGCAATGTAAGACATGCTCAGAATCACAAGAAGAAGCAGTGGAAGAATGAGAATTGAAGCCTGAATGCAGGCTCTCTGATTGAACTAAGAACATAAGAATAGCCTTACTGGGTCAGACCAATGGTCCATCAAGCCCAGTAGCCCGCTCTCATGGTGGCCAATCCAGGTCACTAGTACCTGGCCAAAACCCAAGGAGTAGCAATATTACCCTGTTCTGTGCATTTAACCATTTCAGATCTGTGCTAAAAGAGAACCTTATGTTTAAATGTTGTTCTTCATTTGTTACCTCTTTGTGAATTGTTTCCTTCTCGTTTTAGGTCACACATGCAAAAGCTACAGTAGTAACTATTGGATACTTTCCATAATGTAAAACACATTGGTACTTATGTATTTCACCTTACATTCTTTCTACCCTTTTGAACCTACTAAAGAGAGTAACAACCGTATTTTTGCAAAGTGAATTGGTTGTATGCTTATGTGAAAGGGCAAGAACATGCCATGCTCCTTCTTTAGCAGACCTGTTGGCAACCAACAACCTACTCTTTTCTAGAAAGGAGTGTCAAAGCACAGTTCCTGCTTTTGCGTAAAAGATCAAGACGGGGAGGAGGGGTAAAAAAATTCATTTTATGAAGAACCCTGCTTATAGGATATAAAGGGGGACCAGTCCATTGTATTGCACAAGATTTGTATAACCCAGTGTCCTGCAAACTTTTTAAAGCCACGGCACACTAAACTCGGGGCTGCGGCTGGAGGACATCTGGAAATGCGTGGAGGTTGATGCAATGACTTGTGTTGCTGTTCGCACATTTGTGGAGGTCCTCCAGACGGGGCCCTGAGCCTGCAATTACTACACTGTGCGGGGATGCTACAGCAGGAGAGGTGCCATGCCAGATGACTGCCTATAGGACATGCGTCTTGCCATGAGAGGCACGTCCTGAAAGCAGTCAGCTGTTGCCTCTCCTTGTCAGCATCTCGTGGCACGCAGTTTGCGATACACTTGTATGACCGTTTTAATGTGGATTGTAGTAGTAGTTTGTACATAACAAATACCAACACTCAAAATCTTACAGCACAGCAAACATAATCCTGATGAAGTAGTAGTAGTTTGTACACCATATGTTGTTTGATATGTTGCACTATTTTACATAGACAATAGAAATCAGAATGGAGTCATCTGTCAGGCCATGCTCAATTATGGTGGTATTTTAGAAAAGGCTCTGCTTCAAAGACATCTAAAATTTTTAAAAAGATTTGCTGCAGCTAAGCCATTTTTATTTTTTTAAAGTCTACACAGGTACATGTGAGGGCTTCCATGGGTATGCATGTTGAAAAAATGAACAGCAATGATCTTATAGTTTTCATGTGGATGTGGTGGTACTTGCAGCTGCCCCATTTTACAAATCTACACATATAAGTCCGTTCAATAGTGAGGCCATAGTTTTAAACATAATTTCATATTGGAGGCAAAGATAAATTGCCGTATATACTTGAATATAAGATGAGATTTTGGGGCCAAAAAAAGGCCCAAAAATGGGGGTCTCATCTTATATTTGGGTTATCGCCCACCTGCCCCCTTCCCAGACGACTTGCAGGCCTCTGCCGGGCCTGCTGTATGGCCTTGTGGGCCGGGCCAAGATAGGAGGAATCCCTCCCCTCTTCTGTCCCAGCCAACTCTGCCAATTTTTTTTTTTTTTTTTTAACTTCCTCCTGCCTCCCCCCACCTACCTTTTTGAATCCCTGGTGGTCCAGTGGTGTACTGGGCAGGAGTGAGCTTTCTGTGCTGAGCCCCTCCCTGAATGGCTGCCTCAAGTTCTCTTGGCCCAGTATACTGGGCAAGAGCAAGCTTTCGCACTCTTGCCTGCCACTGTGCCACTCACTGAATGGCTGCTGCAAGTTCTCACAAGTCCCAGGTGAGAGAGGGAACAGGGTATAGGGCTAGGTGCAGAGCCTGGGGTGACCCAGGGAACTACAGACCGGTAAGTCTGACCTCGGTTCCGGGGAAAATGGCGAAAGCGCTGATAAAAGATAGCATCGAGGAGCATCTAGAAAGGAATAAACTTTTGATAACAAGCCAACATGGCTTCTGCAAGGGAAGATCGTGCCTGACAAACATTGCAGTTCTTCGAAGGAATTAACAAACGGATGGAACAAAGGGGATCCCATAAACATCGTATACTTAGACTTCCAAAAAGCCTTTGACAATGTACCCCATGAACACCTCCGGAAACTGAAGAACCATGGGGTGGAAGGAGACGTACACAGATGGGTCAGGAATTGGTTGGCGGGTAGGAGTGAAGGGTCACTATTCGGACTGGAGGAGGGACATGAGTGGTGTTCCGCAGGGGTCGGTGCTTGGACCACTGCTATTCAATGTATTTTTAAATGATCTAGAAACAGGGATGAAGTGTGAAGTAATAAAATTCAGACGACACCAAACTAATGGGGCTAGGACTAAAGAAGACTGAAGATTTACAAAGGGACTTGAACAAACTAGGGGAGTGGGCAACGAGATGGCAGATGATGTTTAATGTAGAGAAATGTAAAGTCTTGCACGTAGAAAACAGAAACCCGAGGTACAGCTACACGATGGGAGGGCTGTCATTGAGTGAGAGTACCCAAGAAAGGGATTTGGGGGTAATAGTGGACAAGACAATGAAGCCGTCGGCACAGTCCCAATATTTTAATTGTTGGTTGAATTGTATATAGTGTAGAATTTATACTGATCGATGGCTTGTGAATGGTCTTATGTGGCGACACAACAATCTTCGTCTTATCAGGGTTAAGCTTGATAGAGTAGAATCCATTGGATTTGGCCAGGAACAGGTCATTAGAGACTTTAAGAAGGGCAGTTTCTGTAGAGTGGAGAGGGGAATACACATGTAAATTTAGTCCTACCCACCCACTCCCCTATGACATCACTGTATGGTGTAGATCTCCATGTGCAAATAGCAGCTTTCTGAAAATGGTCATTTGGATATGTTTCTAAAATAATGACCAACGTAGTAAGGAAAAGAAGTGAATGTAAAAAGTATGAATGAACCAGAGCTATTAAACAGCACAGATGTAATCACCAGCTACACAAAAAGCATTAGGGGAAATAAATTAAAACTCCTAAATCCAATGTGTAAGTTTAGATTTTATTATCCTAGCTATCTGAATTTTTACTAGGAAGATTACATTCCTGCAAGCAAAAATATTACAAGCAGCCTGCACAGAATTTAATAAGGGGCATGAGTATAGAGAAAAAGGTGTAACCTTACTTTCGTCCAACTCTCCATATTGAATACCTTCTATATATTGAGCTGCAGGCATCCTGTGGCTGTACCCTATGCAGGATGCCTCCGAGCTGGATTTACGATCGCTACACAAGAAGCAAGGCTGGGGTTCCTCTATAACAGCAGAGCCACAAGATGAATCCCATGCCAGAGCCTATTTACTACAGGTTAATGGCCAAAATTAATACATGATATCCACAGCACTTCCATGTTAACTGTAGAGAGGGGTGGACATTTTGTCATTAATACAGTATCTGAATAGCACAATGCAGTTAGTTACACCTATTACACCTGGTAGAATTATGTGCAATGCAGAATTCTACAGGCACACAAATTTAGCTTTGTTCTGCGCAGAATTTGGCATTGGCACTCCCTCTCTCCATCTGTGACCTGAATTGCTGAAGGTAACATCTGTGTGGGCTCTACAGGATTCATTCTACCATACCACATTCCTGCTTTTGATGATGTCACTTCTTCTTTCTTCACAGGCAGGACCAAGGTAGAGGGAAGACTGCAGAGCCGGCAGCAGGTTGCCTATTGGAACATCGGCATTGCTGAGGTACCCAGGGAGAGCCTTTGGAAGAGGAGCACATGCAAGGCTAGGGCCTCCATTGGAGTGGATGGCATTTGGAGCAGCGGGGATGAGAGGATGGGAAAACCTTTCATTCATGTATAGGTTCTATGGATCTCAATATAAACAACTGGGGAAAATCAAAAGAAAAAAGTTCCTGAAGGCCAATAATACCCTAATACTGATAAAGGAACAATAAAGCTACTTTAAATGCTTTTTAACCTTGAAAAGTGCTCAGACTCCAAAGATGGATCGTAAGAACTCAATATGGGGACAAGCCCCTGTAGAAATTCTTATGGTATCTATCATTGCACCATATAATGGTTAAAGGTGGTTTAAAGTGCTGTTTGAAAAATGTTCATGAATCACTAGTCCATAAAGAAACGTAATGTCCAACTATAAGAATTACAATTTCAAAGGTAGACTTAGCTTGAAAAATATCAACAGCAGAACTATGCTGTTGATATTTTTCAAGCTAAGTCTACCTTTGAAATTGTAATTCTTATAGTTGGACATTACGTTTCTTTATGGACTAGTGATTCATGAACATTTTTCAAACAGCACTTTAAACCACCTTTAACCATTATATGGTGCAATGATAGATACCATAAGAATTTCTACAGGGGCTTGTCCCCATATTGAGTTCTTACGATCCATCTTTGGAGTCTGAGCACTTTTCAAGGTTAAAAGGCATTTAAAGTAGCTTTATTGTTCCTTTATCAGTATTAGGGTAGGTTCTATGGATGACAGTATCAGAGATTGGGGGAGGAGGGAGAAAAAATAAATCCTAGCTTGGGGGAAGGGAAGAGAGGTACTGGATTAGGGATAATGGAGCGAGTGAGAAGTGCTGGCTTGGGGGGGGGGGGACAAGTGAGAGAGAGATGCTAGCTCAGGAAAGAGTTTGAGATGCTGGCTCAAAGGACAGGGATGAAAGATGCTGACTCGGGAGGTTAGGGAAGAGCAAAATGCAGGCTGGGGGGGAATGGTATGTAGTGAGAAATTTTTCACTACAATTTGGTATTTTCTGCATTGAGAAAAACTTGAAAGCTGTTTTCTCTAATGAAAGTATTTAAATTCTGGATAATAATTAGCAAAAATATTGTTAAACTTCCAGAATTCCGGCAGGAGTAACTATTAATTGTATAGCAGAGCTGCAACCCAATTTGGCTCTCAGGATTTCCAAAGCGTGCATGATCTCTGTTTCATACAGTGGGGGCAGTACACACATATAGAGCTCATGCATATGGTCTATCAATAAAAATAAAAATAGACAAGAAAATAAGATGTTTAAGATGATACCTTTTTTAAAAAAGAACAATACATTTTTCAAGTATCTTTCAGACAATACCTTATTTAGAAATGAGCAAAGTATCAGAATTTAGAAATGAAACATACAAGCATGCCCATGACAGTTTCTGTATTTACCAAAGATTTACACAGTATACCGGAACCCATCAGGCTATATGCTGGAAACGAAGATGGAAAGCTGACAGGATTGACAGTCAGTCTAGAGGAGTTATGTAGGCAGATTGATAGGCTTAAGAGCGATAAATCCCCGGGACTGGATGGCATCCACCCGAGGGTCATCAAGGAACTGAAAGGGACCGTAGCTTAACTGCTTCAACTAATAGCCAATCTGTCGATCAAATTGGGAAAGATACTGGAAGGTGGTGAATGTTATGCCAATCTTCAATAAAGGTTTGAGGGGAGATCCGGGAAACTACAGACCGGTGAGTCTGACCTCGGTACTGGGTAAGATGGTAGAGGTGCTGATAAAGTGCCGCATCATTGATCACCTTAACGGATATGGGCTGATGAGGACCAGTCAACATGGTTTTAGCAAAGGCAGATCGTGTTTGACAAACTTGCTACACTTCTTTTAAAGAGTAAACAGGCAGATAGACAAAGGCGACCTGGTCGACATTGTATATCTGGATTTTCAGAAGGTGTTTGACAAGGTTCCGCATGAACGACTACTTCAGAAAATTGCGAGCCATGGAATGGAGGGTGAAATACTCACGTGGATTAAAAACTGGCTTGATTATAGGAAACAGAGAGTGGGGTTAAATGGACAATACTCAGATTGGAGGAGCATCACCAGAGGGGTGTCGCAGGACTCGATGCTTGGACCCGTGCTCTTCAACATCTTTATAAACGGTCTAGACATTGGTACGATGAGTGAGGTAATTTGCAGACGATACGAAGTTATTCAGAGTAATGAAGACACAGGAGGATTGCGAAGATCTGCAACATGACATAATCAGGCTCGAGGAATGGGCATCGACATGGCAGATGAGATTCAACGTGGATAAGTGTTAAGTGATGCATGTAGGTAACAAAAATCTCATGCATGAATACAGGATGTCCGGGGTGGTACTTGGAGAGACCTCCCAGGAATAAGACTTTGGAGTTCTGATCGACAAGTCGATGAAGCCGTCCGCGCAATGTGTGGTGGTGGCGGCGAAAAGGGCAAACAGAATGCTAGGAATGATAAAGAAGGGGATCACAAACAGATCGGAGAAGGTTATCATGCCGTTGTACTGGGCTATAGTGCGCCCTCACCTGGAGTACTGCGTCCAGCACTGATTGCCGTACATGAAGAAGGACATGGTACTACTCGAAAGGGTCTAGAGAAGAGCGACTAAGATGGTTAAGGGACTGGAGGAGTTGCCGTACAGCAAAAGATTAAAGAAACTGGGCCTCTTCTCCAAACAGAGGAGATTGCGAGGGGACATGATCGAAACATTCAAGGTACTGAAGGGAATAGACTTGGTAGGAAGAATGAGAGGGCACTCTCTAAAATTGAAAGGGGATAGATTCCGTACAAACTTAAGGAAGTTTTTTTTCACCCAGAGAGAGGTAGAAAACTGGAACGCTCTTCGGAGTCTGTCATAAGGTAAAACACCCTCCAGGGATTCAAGACAAAGTTAGACAAGTTTATGCTGAATCAGAATGTACGCAGGTAGGGCTGGTCTCAGTTAGGGTGTTGGTCTTTGACCAGAGGGGCCGCTGCATGAGCGGACTGCTGGGCACGATGGACCACTGGTCTGACCCAGCAGCAGCAATTCTTATGTTTTAAAATGTCCTTATAGTATTCTCACCATAAAATCATTGATGCTTGCGTTTATCTTGCAGAGTGCTGTCTGACAGAAATGGTATCCTGGTTAACACTGGTGCTTGTGTAGCATGATGCTTGTCTTAAGGTATCTTGTTCTGTTTCAATATATTACCTTTAAAAGTGGACCAAACAGCCACACACTACTTTATGCATGCATATTGTAAAAATCCTGAAACCATGATTGGGTTGTGCACCCCTGCTATAAAAGGATCCATGAAAGAGACAAGGAAACAAACCCCATGGAAAACAAAGTGCAAAGGGCTAGATTCACTAAGCGCACCGGTTGTGTCCTGACCAGTTTGCGACCCTGACCCGATTCACTAACCTTCTACCCAATCCACTCTGCACATGCAAATGAGGAGAAATGGCATGCAAAGTAGGAAGGCAGCGATTCACTAAACTAAAGAAGGAACACTGATTGGGCTGGCCGTTCCAAAAAGAAGTGACTGCTGAGGACCAGTCGCTCACGTCCTTGCCGACTGTCCTGCTCTCTGCCACCCTGAAATCCCAGTATCAAAAAAATAAAACCAACAAAATAAAACGTCACACGCCGTAGTGCAGCCCCGCTTTAAACCCATTTTAAACACATCTGTTCTCTGCCGCCCTTCCCTGCAGTGCGAGCCTGTGGTTTAACCCGTGGGTTTAAAGTAGGGCTGCACTAAGGCGTGTTCTGTTCCAGACGAACAGGACGCGCCATAGTGCAGCCCCGCTTTACAACCATGGGTAAAAGCCACGGGCTCATGAGTAACTGGTAACCTTCGCTTCCTGCCCGATCGTAGGGTCCCAGACTCCACTAAGCACGTCAACTGAACTGAAGTATCACATCCCTTCACTTTTCTTAAGACAGGAAAATCAGACAAGCTAGAAATCAAAAAAATTTTTTCCAATCCACATATCGTGGGGCCAGTGAGTACAATCACCCCTCCCTCTTTCGTTTTGACCTCAAGTTTGCACAGAGAGCAGGCACATGCGTGGACCACATCTACAAGCAAAGAGGATGGTCTGCGCATGTGTCTGGATCGCTCTGCAGTGATCTGTGAGGTCGCTGTGGGGCATGCTTCTGATCACCTAATTTGCATGAGGACTCTTTAATGAAACGGTCACCCGGCAACGGTCGCCATGGATTGGATTGGAAAGGAGAGTTTAGTGAATCTGGGCCAAAGTGTTTTTTTGTTAAAAAATCCTCCATCATTGAGACTTTCTTTGAATATAGCACTGGTTGTTGTGTCCTATTCCATCCCACCTTTGTGTACTTTCTTCCCCTGCTATAAAAGGCATGATTTCTGCCTCTTTTCTACTAACATGTGCTAAGTGTCCTGTCAACGTGTTAACTGCCACATTAACAGGCAGGAGGTGTGATAGTACTGTACATTTAACACAATTTAGGAACTGGCACCTGCATTTTTTATTATTTTAATAACAATAAATACTTGCTAGCATTGATAAAAGAAAAAAAGATAGATTATTTTTGTTTATTCATTCAAATTTTCTATACCATTTTCTCAGGGGAGCTCAGAACAGTTTACATGAATTTATTCATCGTTTATATTAATATATCATTTTTTTAAAAAACATTAAAGGAATTTGCAATTACTCCAACAGAAACAATGTGCTCTAATTTAAATTATTCATATATCGATATTTTAAATTTCCCTATAGAAAGGGGGGATGGAAAGTGTTTTAAGTTATTTAAGATGTCTTAAAAAACAAGTCAATTAGGAAAAAAAAGCAGTATTTTGCATAGTACTGGACAGAGATCACATTACATCAATATCTGTCACAAGCCTTCATGATGCTTCACATAAAAAGTCAGATTCTCCCGGTCTGCACCAGTTCTAAGTCAACTATGAAGGGGGGATGGCTGGTGTGGCATAGCAGTTCACCTGCTTTATACCTCAGTTGACCATCCCAACTTTTAGAATCAGAAGTTATGGATTGGACTTGCTGATTTCCCTTAGCTATATTGTTTTAACATGCTAGATGCATTTTGGAAGCAAAAATGTATAAAATTTACAGACAGAAGCTGATGTGCACAGAGGGAGCTCAGGATGGCATTGCTTTGCCAGCTTGAAATTTTCAGATACTGCGACAATAGCCAAAAAGCAGATAGATGCTAGACTATATAGGAAAAACCAGCACAATAAAGGTGGCATTAATGGTGAGGCCCCACTTGGCGTACTACAGTCATAGTTGAAGGCAAGGTTTTGCTAAGGATATAAAAAAAGTCTTGAATCCATTCAGAGCAAAATGGTATGGGCAATGGTATAGCAAGGGTAGGAGGCGCCCAGGGTGGTGACTTCCTGCCCCCCCTTACCTCTTAAAATCTTTGCCAGCACAAGCAGTTTCTCCAGTCTGCTGCTCGCATTGGCCTTCCCTCCATCACTTCCTGGCCCCACGACCCGGAAGTGATTTCAGAGGGAACAGCAGGCTAGAAATAGAAGTTGCTTACCTGTAACGGTAGTTCTCCTTGGACAGATGGATCTTACAGCCACACAAGTAGGTGACGTCCCCTTGACGGAGCTGACCCGGCAGTCTAAAAGCTGCAAAGCTAAAGAGCTTTGCGCATGTGCTAGCTGTCCCCCCCTCAAGTAGCCCACCTGGCCCCTATATAAGACCACCCCCAACCGGCACACCCAGTTTTTAAAGTTTCCGCGATACAACCCGACTCGGTAGTCTGAACGGGTCCACCCGTTCTCTTATCGCTTCAACTTTTATTTACTTTTTTTTTTTTTTTATATAAACTTTTTTATTCACCCACATGAATGATATACACAGAATCGAGAGAACACAATTATTTTCACAGTACAATGCCTCAATACGTAATATCATGGTAGCACCCAACTAGAAATCCCAGATAACAGTGAGAGTCCAGGCCTGTACTCTGATAGCCTGGAGCCCTCCAAAACCAAACTAGAAACAACCCCCCAACCGCTCCAACCCAACACCCCCCAACCCCAAACCCCCTCCCTCAACCCACTGGCAATACGGGGACAACTGGCTTCCGCAAGCGATTGACCACCTGGCTCTTTATCACAGGGGGCAAAGTATCCAAATAAGAAGCCCAAACGGACAGAAAAAGCTTGCTCCGAGAACCAGAAAACCGAGCGGACATGGACTCCCAGACCATTAAAAGATGCAATTTATTGCGCCAATACCAGATGGTGGGTGGGGAGTCCTGAAGCCAATGAGCAAGAATACATTTCTTTCCCACAATATAACCCTTACAAATGAGCAGGCTATCACCTGCCGAAAGTCCGCCCAAATAGCCCTCCGCCAAAAAAATAATCCCTTCCACCGATGAGGGGAGCCGATAACCCACCAAAGATTCCAAATAACATCGGACCTCCATCCAAAAGGCAGAAATAGATGCACACAACCACACCCCATGTGCCAAAGAATTATCAACCTGGTGACATTTCAGACAAATAGCCGTAGGAGCACATCCGAAATAAAAAGCCCGCTGCTGAGAGACATATCCCCGATGTAAAACCCGAAAGTGACATTCCTGGAGCTCGGCGCTCTGCACCACCCGAGGTATCAGGCGCACCAGAGGAGCCAAGGACGCCACCCGCGGGCGACATCCCAGGTCCCGGGCCCAAGATGTCAAAAGCCGCTGATAATCCCGCCGAGGCTGCAAAGCCACTAATCTACGATGATATTGAGAGATAGAAAGCCAATCCCACTGAGCATCGAAGAAAAAGTCGCGTAAAGTGATAGCAAAAGACTGGGTCAATGAGTCCCTGGGCAAGGAGGCTGCATAATGCGAGAGCTGCATATAAGCAAACTGATCCGTCGCACCCAAAGAGCAGGACGCCTGGAGAGTCAAAAAAGGAACAGCGCTACCATCCGTCTGTAGAAACTGCTCCAAAGTTCTGAGCCCCTTCCTCGCCCACCGTTTGAAAACAACATTTTCCTGTCCCGGACTGAATGCCGCATTGCCCACTATGGGCAGCAGAACACAACTAAAAGGCGAGTGACCCCACAACTGAGAAACACATCTCCAAGCCCGACGAAGCGGCTCCACCAAGCAACTACGGGCCCCAGGCCCCAACCGCACCTTCCCATCCCATTGTATAAGATAAGGCAGAGCCCACGGAAAAAATAGTCAACCTCCAGCTCCCGATCGGTATATTGAGAGCTAAGAAAAAGCCAATCCCGGACATGCCGAAGCAAGCAGGCCAAATTATACAAACGAATCGAGGGAAGACCCAATCCTCCCTGTGCCCAGGACCCCTGAAGAAAAGAGCGATGCATTTTCCCTTTCTTACCCCCCCAGCAAAATGAAATCACCAGTCTCTGAAGACCCAGGATATCTTTTTTCAAAAGAAAGAAAGGAAGCGTTTGCAAGACAAATAACCATTTCGGGAAGATAATCATCATGCGAAAAAGATGAACACGGCCCATCAAGGACAGGGGAAGATTCAACCAGCGCCGTAAAAGCCCCTTAGTTTCCTGCAACAAACGATCAACATTCAAACGGTAGATCGCGGAGACATCCATAGACAACAAAATACCAAGGTACCTAAAAGAGGGTCCCGCCCAGCGCAAAGGAAACTCCGGCCCCCACTCCACCCGCAAAGAGTCCGGAGACGCCATAGCCTCCGACTTCTGCTTATTTAAACGGAAACCAGAAAAATCCCCATACTCACGAAAACACTCCAAAAGAGCGGGGAGGGAGGCCCGAGGATCCGTCAAATAGACCAAGAGGTCATCGGCAAAAGCCGCCAGTTTAAAGTGATGAGCCCCCACGACCATTCCCATGATGTCCGGGTTACCCTGCACATCCCGAATGAGAGGATCCAGGGTCAGGACAAATAACAAAGGTGAAAGGGGGCATCCCTGGCGAGTACCCCTACAAATGGGAAAGGGATCAGAAAGGGTATCATTGGCCCACACACGGGCCACTGGGTTTGCATAAAGAGTCCGCACCGCCTGAATGAACCATGGGCCTAGACGTTACACTCGCAGGACCTCAAACATAAAGCCCCAATCCACCTGGTCAAAGGCCTTCTCGGCGTCAAAGCTGATTATCAAAGAAGGCACCTGATCCTGTGCGGTCCGCTCCAACGCCGCCAAAATACGGCGTACATTTTTAGCAATCGCGCGGCCCTTCACAAAGCCCACTTGCTGATCAGAAATAAGACTCGGGAGTACCAAGGCAAGACGGGTGGCCAAAACTTTAGCAAAAAGCTTAGCCTCAAAATTCAACAACGAGATCGGTCTGTACGACTCGGGTCTATTCGAATCCTTCCCAGGTTTCAACAGAACAATAATCTGAGCTACATTCAAGTGGCGAGGGAGCTCCCCCAATCCGACCGCCTCGTTAAACACCGAAGCCAACAAAGGCGCCACCTCAGCTCGCAATATCTTATAAAACTCACTACGTAGCCCATCCGGGCCAGGAGACTTACCCAAAGCGCTAGCCTGGATCTCCCGCTCAATCTCCCCTGCAGTAAACTCAGCCTCCAACTGCACCCGAGAGGAAGCGGAAATAGTCGGGAGATCCCAACCAGCCAAATATACCCCCCCATCTAGCAGAGGGTCAGAGGGAGCAGAATACAGGTTCTCAAAGAAATCCCGCAACTCCCTGTTGATGTCTCCATCAGTATGCACTATCTCCAAGTTCCGCGTCTGCAGAGAAGCAATACGCGAACTACCCCGCTGCTGTCGAGCTAGCTTTGCAAGAAATTTACTACTCTTATTCGCAAAACGATAAAGATGATACCTATAATGCTCCATAGACCGACGAGCGTGTTGGTGTAACAGAGAATTAAGCGAACACTGAGCCTCCAGCAATCTAGCCCTATCCGGGAGTGCCTGGGTAGTGCCGTAGCGTCGACGGAGAGAAGAAACCAGTCTCTCCAGCCGAAGCAGCTCTCGCTTGCGCACTTTACGCTGAAAACTAGCATATGAAATAATCTCACCCCGAAGGACCGCCTTTGCCGTCTCCCAAGCCAACGAAGGAGTACCAAAATGAGCTGCATTTGTGTCCTGAAAAGAGCGCCACCGGGCTACCAGATGTTCATGAAATTTACTATCACGATAAAGGTGGCAAGGAAAGCGCCAACCACGAGGGGTCCCCGGCGTTCGAGATAACTGCCATACCAACGCCACCCAAGCATGGTCCGATACCTCTATAGGCCCCAGCGTAGACTCTACAATCTCTGCAAACAAAGAGCGGGAACAGAGAATATAATCTATACGAGATAAGGAAGCATGGGCCCGAGAAACGTGAGTAAAATCCTTCTCCAAGGGATGCAAGACCCTCCAGGCGTCCACCAAATCAAGGGAAGCACAAAGAATCGCAATTCCAGTAGCAGATTTCCGAGATTCCCTCCCCACCCCAGACGATCTATCCCAAAGAGGATCCGCCACCTCATTGAAATCACCCCCCACCAACAGGGGAACATCTCCATAGACCGACAAAAGGTCTGCTAAACGATGAAAAAAACCCACGCCCGGGCTATTGGGAGCATAAAGGTTGCAGAAAATATAAGGTTTAGAGTTCAAACTAACCGAGGCTATCACATACCTACCCTCCGGGTCCCTAATGACAGTCCGTACCACCAAATGAAGATGTTTACCCACCAAAATAGCCACTCCAGCCTTCTTACCCAACGCAGGGGAATCCAGGACATCCCCCACCCACCAGGTTCGCAGTTTGGCATGCTCCGCAGCAGTCAAATGCGTCTCCTGCAAAAAGGCCACGTCCGCCCGGCACCTCCGCAGCTGTCGAAGCACCTTCTGTCGCTTTATTGGGGAATGAATGCCCCCCACGTTCCAAGATAATAACTTAAGGGACATAAAAATGAAACAAAAATACCCAACAAGGAATCAAAAAATTCAAAAGCCTAGGAAGAGGCGTCCCAGCAAGCCCCCCTCCTAAGGCCACAGCCACGCGGAAGCCAGTGCCAGCAGTCACCCCGAAACAAGAACAACAACCCTCCCCACCCCACCCTCCCCTCCCCCCCAAAACCAATCCACCCCCACCCACCACCCACCCCAACCCAACCCCCAAACCCAACCAGACCAATCCTACCCCTCTAGACTCCTCCCATCCCATCCACCCCAACCCTTCCGGTCCCCACAGGAACCCAATCACTACAGACGCCCCCTTCACAGAAACCCCCCCAAAATAGCAAAAATAACTAGGCAAACCCCAAAGAGCAACCTTGCAGAATTAGAACCCATCTCCCAATCTCAAGACATCCTCATATAATGCCTCACTGGCTCAGGAAGGGCCCCCAACCCAAAGGAACCCAATCCCAGACCCTATCCACCCCCATATATCCCTTGAGGAGGGATACCAAAAACCCCAAACTCATACTCAACAGGAACCACACAACCCCCACTCTAACTCCCCTCCCCCCCTCCTCACCCATCGCATCATACACACCGCCCACCACTCGTCCCCAAGCACGCACCTCACCCCAGGCAACAAGCTCAACAACACCCGCTCCAGAAGGTGAATCAAGGCCACCGTCCATCCAAAACAGCCTGGGCCGCATAGGAATAGAGAGAGGCCCTGGGCACCCTCAAGAAACAAGAAAGCCCCACAAAACCAAGGGCACTGAGACAGCTTATAGCAAAAAGCACAGAGGCTGAGCAGCACCCCAGTCAAGGACAGAAGTCCAACCAAGGTCCCAGCAAAATCCAAGATGGAGTCCCAAGTTGTAGGCGAGCCAGAAGAATGAGGAGCTCCGAAGACAGAAATCCAGCAAAAGTCCAGGAACACCGCGACATCTGGAAGCACAAGATCCGAGCAGTGCCACCATCAAAGACAGAGCCGCACCGGGCCATCCAAGGACCTAACAGAAATCCATGGAGGAGACCAGAGTTGCACCCAAGCCAGAAGAAAGCGTGTCTCTGAAGACCGGCAGCCATCAAGCCGGACCAGCAGTAGAGGAGATCACACCAGCGGCACTAGTAGAAGGCAGGTCCACATTCCACGCATCCAACATGTTTTGCGCCTCCGCCACGGTAGAACAAAACTGAGTAGTGCCATTGTGATGAACCCGCAACCTCGCAGGGTAGAGGAGGGCGAAGCGAACATGGCGGGCCGCCAATGTAGAACACACCGAAGCAAACGCCCGCCGTTGCTGAGCCACTTTTGTAGAATAGTCCTGAAAACAGAGCACCCTGCCGTTTTGATAGGTGAGAGCGCGCTCGCCCCGAGCCGCCTGAAGAATAGACTGTTTGTGAGCATAGTTCAAGATCTTTGCTATTACCACCCGTGGCCGGGCCTGATGAGCTGAGCTGAGACCCAGGCGATGCGCCCTCTCGATACGAAGCGGGCCGAGATCCGCAGGAAAGGTAACGGAGGCAGCTAACCAGGCTTCCAGCGTGCCTCTCAAGTCCCGCTCCGCTACTGCTTCTGGAAAGCCGATAAAACGCAAATTGGACCGGCGTGATCTATTTTCCAGGTCCTCAATGCGATCCTCGAGAGCAGAGATAAGGCGCTGATGTGTTGTCTGGGCATCCTCCACGTGCTGCAGTCTATCCTCCACATCGCTCACCCGCTGCCGGAACGCCGCCGTCTCCTGGCCCATAGCATCCAGCGAGGCCTGGACCACAGCCAGCTTGTGATCCAACGGCAGGAGCTTTTGTTCCAACACGAGCTCCATCGCCGCCGTAACTCCGGCCGTGATTTCAGCTATCCAAGCCGGCCCCCCCCGTAGCTGCTCCAGGACTCGGCGGCGCCGCCATCTTGATTTCCCCTTGCTTGCCGCGGTCCTTTTCTCTGCGGGCCGACTTCAGCGACATGCCACCGCAAAAGTGGCCCGAAACTCGCCCACAGTGTCCGGAGGGGGGAGATATCGGAGGGTCCGGTCCAAAGGCTCAAAAGCCGGAGAATGCCCGAAAAGGGAGGGGAAGCTGCGAAGGGCCGCGGGAGAGAGAGACACAGACCAGCGTCCGTCCCGCTGCACAGCGTCACGGATCCCAAGACTTCTCTATGTAAAGACGCTTATATTCTGTGATCCTAGCTCTCTGGGACAAAACACTGTCTCTCTCAGAAGTACACTGGAAAATCCTTAGAAGCGAGTCCAACCCCAGTGTATCTCCCGGCCACACGTGGCTCCTGTTATTTTTATTTGTACAGCTCGATGTAGTTGCAAACCTCCCCTCTCCTAATGTCCCCTCGGTTCATGGACGGAAATGCTCCCTTACTGTCAGCTGTAGATACGATCCCGTAGCTGTTTCAGGACTCGGTGGCGCCGCCATCTTGACCTCCCCCTGCTTGCCGCGGTCCGTTTCTTTGCGGGCCGATTGCAGCTACATGCCACGGCGAAATCGGCCCGAAACTCGCCCACAGGGTCCGGAGGAGGGGAGGTATCGGAGGGTCCGGTCTGACGCCTCAAAAGCCGGAGATTGCCCGAAAAGGGAGGGGAATCTGCGAAGGGCCGCGGGAGAGACACAGACTAGCGTCTGTCCCGCTGCATGGCGTCACGTGATCCTAACTTTTATTTACTTTTATTCCAACTTAATTTCGATCTAATCAACAATTTTAAAGATATGAAACACTCCAGACCTGGATTCGGGAGCTGCTCCACGTGCGCCTTGAAGATGTCGGCGACGGACCCGCACGCCTCCTGGGGGTCCGTTGCCTGGGTCCCCTCCACCGGAGGTTTCCCTGCGCTCCCTGCGCGAAGTTACACAGGCGCTCGATCGAATTTCGAGCACCTCATCCAAAGGAAGCAAAACTCTCTAACGCGGCCTCCGCTCTCCCCTCCGCCTGTTTGCAAGGGGCATCAGAGCCGCAGGGACTGCCTTACACCCTACCGCGGCACCACTGGGTATGGGGTGTGTGCTAGAAGAGTGGAAAACCTGAATATATATATACCATAGAGATGGAGAGTGAGAAAAATACGATACAGATATTTGAAAAAAAAAAAGCAAAGCATTTATTTTGTAATTTTTAAGTATCAAAGATGGGGAAGATGTAAAACTAAATGATATAAAATTAAACTGCAAGATGGTAAGGATAAAAGCATCAAGAAATAATTTTTCACTGAAAGGGTGGAAGATGCCTTGACTGTGCTCCTGGTGGAGGTGGTCGTGAACAAAAAAAGGAAAATTTCACAAGCTGTGGGAGAAGTACAGAGTATCCTTGTTTAGCAAGAGATGGGATCAAAACAAAGTAATTAAGGGTGTAATCTGCACAGAACAACAGGTATAAAAACAGATTGTGAGCCTACTACTGAAAGGCAGTATATAATTGAAGGTACATAGATAAAAGCGTGCATCATCTAATTGAACAATGATGGCACAGGTGACCTGCCAGTTTTGCACAAAGCTGCAAGTACAACTTGTCTGCCACCTAGCATGTTCTGACACAGTTTTAATTCAGATTTGGTTTTTTAACAAAATTCTAGGCAGTGGGGTAAGGAGAGATCAGAAGGTTCTGAGTTAGACTTTCAAAACCAAGTATGCTCAGTTAAGAACTTTTTCAAGTTACGACTTCTGAGTAAATTATGGCCACTGCTTTTGCAGCTCAATTTTCTAAAGTTCTCCAGAGCCTGGTTTTGCATAGTATAGACCAGTGGTCTCAAACGCAAACCCTTTGCAGGGCCACATTTTGGATTTGTAGGTACTTGGAGGGCCTCAGAATAAATAGTTAATGTCTTATTAAAGAAATTACAATTTTGCATGAGGCAAAACTCTTTATAGTTTATAAACCTTTCCTTTTGGCTAAGTTTTAATAATAATATTGTAATTTATAGCTGGAGAGAAATATGATCAAGAAATTGTTTTATTTTACTTTTATCATTATGATAAACATACCCAGGGCCTCAAAAAAGTACCTGGCGGGCCGCAAGTTTGAGACCACTGGTATAGACTATTGTAGTGTATGTATGGAGGCGTGCCTGCTTCTTTGATACAATCTCTACAGGTTATACAGAATTCTACTGTGCATTTTGAACTCTTGACAAATGTGAACATATTAACATCTTTCTATAGGAAGTTACAAGGCTGACCTTTGATAGAGAATTCAGTTCAAATTGTTGGTGATGGTGCACAAGGCCTCTGCAAGCAATCCTGTCAATATTTGCGTGACCATACACCCAGAACATTGAGAATGAGACTAGGATTACATGAAATTAATCAGCTTGCATAGTAAGTGGAAACGGCGTGCAGTAACTGTGGAGGGCATGCCAAGCGTGTCCTCTACAGCTATTGTACAGAAAGGTTCATTGATATGTGCTATGACCATTTACAGTTGGCGTGGATGACCTCTAAGTCTTCTTTTGAGGAGATGCTAAGTGCATCCATGCGAACTGGAGAAGTAACAGTTAAATCATCTATATTCTGCTATTGCCAACAAATAGTTCATAGCATAGAAACACGATGGCAGATAAAGGCGAAATGGCCCATTCAGTCTTCCCATCCACAAAGTCCACTATCTCCACCTCTCCCTATGGGCCAAGGCTCGTAACATTTGCATCTCCTCTCCCTATTGGTTAAGGCTCTATACACCTGCATTGTGAGGTCATAGAGCTTTATAGTTATAGAAACATGATGGCAGATAAAGGCGAAATGGCCCATTCAGTCTTCCCATCCCATCCCAAGTAGAAATCTTCAGTCTGGAGCCTCTTGTAAGCTGGTAATACCAACAGTTTGGGTGGCATGTCTTGAATTTACTGGTAAAAAAGTTATGCAGTGTCAGCTCTTACTGCTTAGAATATGTTACCACCAGGATTATGCCAACAACACAGTTTGACTCAGTGTAAACGGCTCTTGAAGCAGTACTTGTTTGTGCAGACCAGATGTTTGGTTTTGATGTCTGAACTCTTATTGGGGTTTTTTTGTGTTTATGCTTGGGGGGAGGGGGCAATTATGTATGTATATATGTACACTGCCTTGGAATAAATGAAATCTTAAAATGACTAAGCAAAAATAGCCATATATAAAAAAATTTTTATAGTTTAATTAAACTTAGGGCCTGCTTTACAAAGGCACAGTAGCGGCTGCTGCACGGCAACAGCCCGGAAGCCCAAAGAGATTTAAAGGGCTTTGGGGCTGTTGCCAGCAGCAGCAGCTGGTGCGGCTTTGTAAAACAGGCCCTTAATATACCACTCTGCCCAAAAGGTGTAAGTAGTTTACAATGACAGTATACACAAATTAAGGAACCATTCTCATGGCAAGCTTCATCAGGAGCCCTCAGCGTAACCCAGAGTTCAGCTACAACCCAAAAGCTTGTGTTAAAAAATAGGTTTTCAACTTAAGATCCTGCCACATGTAATGGACAGGCAGGGCTCGTACCTAGTTTCCAAAGTACGTATACCTTTTGTCTTGGCCAATTTTTCTCTCTGCTGGCCTTGTTTCTTAAAGGCTTTCATACTTCATGTCTTTCATGGAAAGACTGGTGCAGAGCCTCTGTAGTGGAGCTTTTAGAATAATGTTCCATAAATTATATGGGATATTTCTAATTACTGTGACATCAGAGGAGGGACGCTGTACAAGTGAAGTCTAAGCTGAACAGTTCAGTACTAGTGTGTGTGAGATATTAGAGAAAGGACTTAAAGCAGCATGTTTTACAGGCAGAGGGTTTTTTAAAAATAGTTTTATTATTCTACATCATTTTAGAAGTACACTGTTTTGTAAAGTATTAATTTTATGCTGCTTATTGCTAAAATTACCATAAAATTTGTAAAATGTTAGTGTACTTCATATTAGTTCACAAGCATGAAGAGCTGCATCAATACGGTGAACAAACTACAGAAGCCAACACATAGCAATGCCTTCCACAAACTAAGTTCCATAATAGTGTTTCCTTAAAAAGTTAGGGGTCCTTTTATTAAGGTGCTCTAAATCAGTGTTCTTCAACCACCAGTCTGTGGACCGGTGCTGGTCCACAGGGCCGGCATGTGCATCAGGCCCAAAACTGTGTTCTTTAACTGCCGGTCCACAGTGCAATCAATGCGTTGTTAATCAGATTATATTGTGTGTATATATGAATGGAAAAAATACTGTTACAATTAGGACTATGGGGGCAGGGTCTGGGGTGGAGATTGGGTAGAGATGGGCAGGGCCTGGCCCACGACTTAGCCCAGTGCTCTTCAACCGCTGGTCTGCGGACCGATGCCAGTCCACAAAATAATTCTTTTATTTCTGCCGGTCAATAGGTGTAAAAAGGTTAAAGAACACTGCTCTAAATGTTAAGGCATCCATTATATCCTATGGACACCTTAGCCTTGAGCGCATCTTAATAAAAGGACTCCCTAGTGTTCAGAATCCCTGGTGGCAGCCTCATTTGGGAAAATGGAATTAACCACAGTATAGAAAAAAAATCAACTCAGCTTGCTTCTAACATCAAACAATTTTTTTTTTTTTAAGTACCGTATATTTCTCAACATAGGATGAAAAAACTAGGCACTTACTGGACTGTCATAAAAATAGGTTTTGTCACTTTTTAAAAAATATTTAACACTTTTTTTTTTTGTTACCAAGCTTTTCAAACCTCCCTCATGCACATATGTTGCTGCCCCAAGAATCAGAAGTGCAAGGGCTTTTTAATATGATACCTTAGGTGCTAACATGCTATAAAGGCCCATGTTAGGACACACCAAGCTCATTTGCTAGTGCAACTTAAGACGAGGGGCCCAAAGGTTTTCACAACTATCTTTATAGTACTGCTTTTAATTGCTTTATAGCACTGCTTTTAATTGAGAGTATTGAGATTTGCTGTGTACTCTATAAAATGTGAGAATTAAAAAGATTAAACAGGACTAAGCCAAGCCATTTTTCATTACAAAATTGTACATAGTGGTGTCAGGAAAGTAAGCCAAGCTACCCGATAGTGCAGTGGTTTACACTCGTGTGTTCTGCGGTAATACTATTCCCTGATGCAAGGAGAGAGAATAGTGTAGGACAATTAATAAAACTAAAGTGCTAAAAGGTAGCACATTGAGCATGGAAAATCACTAAATTAAAAATTGTTCCCCGATGTTAAAAAAAAAAAAAAAGTTGTACTAGATTTTTTAACTTCTATAACACTGAATCTTTATTCCAACTCATGCAGACTGCCAAGTAAGGCAATAACTCCCTTATTTATTCATTCAATTTTCTATACTGTTCTCCCAAGGGAGCTCAGATAGGCATAACTGCACAGTGTGTCCCAAGATGTACAGTTTCTTCAGAGATGGTAGTGAAGAGGCAGCAGCATCTGGCCATCACTACAGTGTCATCTCAAAGGTGAGAGGGGAGGATAGTGTTCACTAGATGACACATTTTATTTTGAATGTCAGGTCTATGGGAAAGGAGAAGAGTCAGCCTCACTCCCACACTAACAGAAAGGGAGATATTTTACTCTCCACTGTAGCGAAGAGCTGCATATTACTACAGTAGACAGTGCACCCTTTTAAATGCAGGATTAAAGAGCTAGAATTTTGCAACAGGCTTGCACTAGGAAGCTATGCAGTGAAGGTCAGCCCAATGTCAAGCTTACAGCACTGACCCTAGAATTTATATTAGCCTTCCTAATCCGCACAGCATTAAATGATGGCAAACGTGGCAACCCATTGTTTACTCTGCTATTTGAAACATTTAAGTCATGAGCAAGAGATAAAGGCACAGCATTCAATGGCCCTTATTTTTATTTAGCTGTTCAGATCACCTCTGATGTTATCTGCTGTGAAAATCATCAAAACAAATTCACTTAAAGATTAGGGCTTTTGATTGTTGGATTGACCCTTCTAAGTATCTATGTTCCATGCTCTCAGTAGCAGCAGCGATATGTCCAGGTTTTGCTTAGCCACATTAGTAATGTCAGTCTGCACTGTCAGCATCTAAATTACTAAACTTCCATTAAGACTAACACTGCAAAAGAGAAATTCACACACTGTAACCCCAGATGACAGTGTTGCATCATTGGACATCAAATCCAACACAGTGCAGAAATTCTTGAAAACAAGCCCAGAAATATAAGTAAAGCTTCCTGGTAGTTTATTGAAAGATTGCATAAAGTTTCTAGATCATGGCTATGGAGTTCACATAAATAAAAAGGTACTGAAAGTTGATTATTCGTGACACAGCAGATGGAAGTTAAGACTACAAAAAAAATAATAATTGGTAAATGTTTGGATTATAGCGCCATTAAACAAACAGTTTGCAAAAGGTGTGAAGACAGATGCTACTGCACACTTAGGACTTGTGTAATTATACTACATCCAAAGAGCTGCAGTTTTCTCTTTGCATATAAAATGGGTAAGCAGGAAAAAAGGCAGAGATGATTTTAAATGTTGTATATTTGCAATGTCCTTTGAAATAGTTTAGAGGAAAGCATAACAGTAAGCACTGCCCTCTGGTCGGCTAGTGCCAACATTGGCTATTGAGAGCTACAGTATAGTAGTGCCACCAGGACCAGCTTATTTGACAAGGCTCTGCTGGCTCTGGTGTCAAAGCGGGGTGATAAGAGTCCAATGCTTCCTCTTCAGTGGCACGATGGCTGCTTCCACTGCCTCCCTGTTTTAGAGTGTCCAGCCACAACATGAATATGAAATTCAAACCAAAAAACCCCATGCTCATTCCCTTACCCAGCACTCTGTACAGATAGGAGACATTTTTCCATGGATTCGGTCTTACTGTACACGACCTGAATGCCAAAACAGATTCCATTCTCTCATGAATTAGTATTGTTCAAGAAAGTTTTACCTACCAAATCATTTCAATACATTGTGATTTAAGAAAATGTTCATTTATGATTTTAGGTACAAGCTTTACACTGTTTCTACAGACTTCTGTTGTTTCATAGTCCATAAAAATTAAAGTTACTCATCTGCAGTCCTTGCT
This sequence comes from Geotrypetes seraphini, assembly GCF_902459505.1. Lineage (NCBI taxonomy): Eukaryota > Metazoa > Chordata > Amphibia > Gymnophiona > Dermophiidae > Geotrypetes > Geotrypetes seraphini. The sequence goes on along the minus strand of NC_047086.1, from coordinate 305,835,442 downwards.
CTGTATAACATTTGTCTAAACTAATAAACATTTTTTAAGTGTATGGCATAACTATATAAAATAAAACATAACATACTGACAGGAGTATACAGCCTTCACTCATAAATTTGTTAGCGTTTACATCAGGAGAAACACGCTGTTTTCTACTGCTGCCATAAAGGATCATTCACAGCTACATTTCTAAATTAAAGCCAAATGGAAATGCTAATAAAAAGTGATCTCTCTCAATGATTAAACCAGGGAAAATACTGTACATTTCAAATGCATATACTTCCTAGAATACCACCCATGTTTAAATTAATCCACTTGTCCTCGTTTCCATGACAATTCCCATCCACACACATTTATATATCTAAATTCTCTGAACTTTTATTGATGTTATATAGGTTAATTACTTGCTAGTTATATTTTAAGAAAAAGAGCATTTGTCACTGGGTTTTGCCTAAAGTACCCTGCTGAACATTTAATTTACATTTAAGGGTACAAACAAGCCAAAACAATTCCAAGAAAATTAAATAGCTTTCTCTCCTATCTATAAGAATTAAGACAATACTTATCACCATACAGTTTGATATTACTTCCAATAAGTACAATATTTATTAAACATTTCTTCAGTTTGTTACATATTGTGCAACAAATTACAATATTCTGCAGCCACAAATTATATGCAGAGTATGAAGAGACTATTAAATCAGAGAGTGTAATCTTCTTTCCATTTACAATGCTACAAGAAAAAACTAGAAATCAGATCTTAACATTTAACATCCCACTAAACTTTATTTTATGCATGGAAAGTGACAGACACAGCTGTACTGCTTCATACAAAATGGCTGAACTTCATCTTCAGAAGACTAAACCTGATATCTACACATGCCAACATAAACAGCAAAACAAAAATATCCTAACCACAGGAGACAGTCTGGTATCAGTAAAGCAACAAGGATTACATACATTATTTATAAACCGGCACACAAAAAGGGTTTAAAACAATTCTGAAAATGAAGTTAGCTGTCTTGAGTCAAGGGAATAAAAAAAAGTCAGTATTGACCATTTACAATTGCTGACCTTTGGGGAGGTGGTAAGAATCTGCTGTAGTGCGGCTACATACAGTACAATTCAGGCAATTTTGTTTTTGTCACTTAGGTTCAGATTGCAAATTGGACTGCTGCAAGGAGAAAAGAAGGGAAAGGTGGGCCTTAGCAGCAGCCTCCTCCAGACTGCTTGACTGGAGTGCTCTGAATTTTCACGTTGGATTTCTCAGCACCGCCAGCTGTGGCTCCAGGGCCCATTCGCTTCTTAATCTCGGCGGCCATTGTCATAAAAGCCTGTTCTACATTTGTTGCGTTTTTTGCGCTCGTTTCCAAAAATGGAATGCCAAGGGAATCTGCAAATTCCTGTAAAATGGAAAACAAGGCATGTGAAACAGCAAGCTAATTTGAACAAAGCTGGCAAACTTATCAGTTTCACTCTCAAGGCACAAAACTGTCTTCCACACCAAAAAACATTTTAGTGCCTCATTTACAACATTAACTTGGCAATAACTTAACAGGAAGAGGGATTCCTCTGCCAGCATACTGGTAAGTGCATTAGCCCTAGGGCAGACCTACTTTCTACATGGTTAAAGTGGCCTAGGTTTTGCTGCCTTCAGGCAGTGCATACAATTACTCCTGACGGAATTCTGTGCAACTGCACAGAGCAAAATTTGCACAACATTCTGCATATGCTGTGCAGAACTTCTGTTCTACACCTGACCAAACAAACCACACCTCTCCTGCCTGGGTCTGGCCTCTAACTACCCCCCATCAAATGTGATCCCACATACTTATGGGTCTCTCAAAGAAGCAGTGGTGGCAGTAGGCCAGCAGAAGCAGTGCTGTGAGCAGGCCGCTTACAGCTGGTCCTGCTGGGGGGGTCTTCCCTCTGCTCCATCTCTTTCTGTAAACAGATGCGACAGAAGGAAGGAAGGCTTCAAGTTTGCAGTCTTTGCTGGCCAGCCGCCACTGCTTTGGGAGGCCCACAGGTATGATGGATATTACTGGGGGGGGGGGAGGGGTCAGAGAGAGGCCAGACCTGCATGTGGGAGAGGACATAGATGCTGGTAAAGGGGGGAGGGAGGTAAGAAGGGAGGAAGAGAAGCTTGGCCGTGGAGAGAGGAAGAGAGAGAGATGCCAGACCATGGGGAGTGAGAAAGAAATTCAGGGAGTGAATGATAGGTAATTGGGTGGGGTAAAGTGAGGGAACATGGATGTTGGACCTACAAGTGGGGATGGTAGGTAGGAAGAGTGTGACCAAGACCAGAAAGGGGGTAGGAAGGGAGCAAGAGTTTCTTAGCTAGTACAGAGAGGGAGAGGAAGAGAGAGACAGAGAGATGTGAGACTATGTGGGCCTGGGAGGGAGACAGAACTGCAGCTGGAGTGAGAGAGGGAAATGAGGAAGCTGGAACATGAGAAAGGAAAAGGCAGGAAGGAATTTCGAGCCTTAGAATATGGGACTTCTATGCAAAACACTACAAATAAATTTTGCAGAATTTTCAATTTGTTTGTACAGAGTTCTGCCAGGAGTAATCTGATGGGCAGTACAATATCAAGAGGACTGTCATGTTTAATTTTGGATTACAGGAATTCCAGTGAAGTGAATACATCCAAGCTCTCACACAGACTGACCCGCATGCTTTAGATCAGTGGTCTCAAACTCAAACCCTTTGTGGGGCCACATTTTGGATTTGTAGGTACTTGGAGGGCCGCAGAAAAAATAGTTAATGTCTTATTAAAGAAATGACAATTTTGCATGAGGTAAAATTCTTTATAGTTTATAAAACTTTCCTTTAACAGTTAAAAGGAAAGATATATAAACTATAAAGAGTTTTACCTCATGCAAAATTGTCATTTCTTTAATAAGACATTAACTATTTTTTCTGCAGCCCTCCAAGTACTCTATTTTTTCTGCAGCCCTCACATTTAAAGTTTAATATCTTTTCTTTCTCAAAACTGGCACATTTCAATCACTATATTGAAAATAAAATCATTTTCCCTTTGTTGTCTGGTGACTTTATTTTATTGTGCTTTCAACTATGTTTCCAGGGCCTTCTTGTCCTTTGACTGTTTTTCTCTCCGTCTTCACTTTCTGCCTTGCATCCATCTTTGGCATTAACTTAATGTTCAATTTTTCTGCTTTCTTTTTAAAATCTACGTTTCCATGTCTTACCTTCCCTTCCTATCTCTCTCTTCTTCCGTCCTATTTCCATGGTCTGGCATCTCTTTCCTTCCTTTCTCTCCCTCCCTCCTTCCTTCCTTTCCCCTGGTCTGGCATATGTCTCCTTCCCTTCCCCCATGCCCTGGCATCTTCCCATCACCCTCCATGGTCTGATATCTCCTTTCCTTCCCTCCCTCCCATGAACTTGGCTTCTTCTCTTGTTCCTCTCCTCTCCCTTCTCCTTCCTTCCCTCTCTTTCCCCAATTGGGTGCAGCAGCAATAGAAGCAGCATTTCCCTTCCCCGTTCCTGTGCAGGAGAGGCATTTCTCTTCCCCTTTCCCTGTACAGCAGCAGCAGGAGCATTTCCCTAGGGTCCCCCTTTCCTATGTAGCAGAAGCATTTCTCTTTCCCCTTCCCTTCTCTTCCTTGTGAAGCAGCAGCATGTCTGGCCGGCTCGTTCTGTTCAAAGCCGCGGGTGGTGGCTCCTTGTGAGATCCGCGCCTGCGTCTGAAGCCTCTCTGATGTTGTGACATCAGAGGGGGTTCCGATGCAGGAGTGGATAGCGCGAGGAGCCGCCAACCCGCGGCTTTGAACGGAACAAGCCGGCCAGACACGCTACTGCTCCAAAAGGAAGGGAAAGGGGAAGAGAAATGCTGTTGATCACGTCCAGACCATGGGCCACAAATAACACCTGGAGAGCCACATGCGGCATGGACATTTAAGCAGCTCATGCCTTTTGTTGGGTGCTGCTGGGAGAAGACAGGCCTCTTTCACTGGCACTGCTTAGGAAAATCCAAGGGTTTATAATGCTTCATATTTAATTTTAAAAAAACAAAAACAGATTCAACACCCAATCTGTCCCCTGCCATACATGAAATTTTTAACAATTCATCAATACAAATTATGCATCATGTTACCTTTGCTGTTGTGTAGTCTACTACTTTCTTTGTGGTCAAATCGCATTTGTTCCCTACCAACAACTTGTTAACATTTTCACTGGCATAACGATCTATTTCTTGTAGCCACTGCTTAACATTATTGAAGGATTCCTGGAAGATACAAAAACATTCAGAGTAAAAATATTTCTAAAAGAAATCCATAGAGCAAAACTTTTTCTTTGGAGGATTTTGTCATTACCCACTAAGTTTTCTATTTCACAATATTCTCAACAAAAAAAATGCTTACATGGTGTTGATTTGGAGTCTACAATCTTTCTGGAGGGCATTGTTATTTTTAAACTTTTCAAGAGAAAGCCCACAAACAAGGGAAGGAAGTTTTAGATATTTAAAGATAAAACTGGACCTGGCTTGTTTTACCATTGCCCTTTAACTCTGATTTAATTTCTGAGATGGGAGTTATCAGAAAAAGATGTTTAGATGGATTGACTGGTAAATAAATATTTTGATGACTCTTTTAAAGCCTGTAAAGTATTCTATTCCAGCTTCTTGGTAGGGTAGGAGAGAGAGGTGAAGCTGTAGAAACATATTTATACTGGGGGGTTAATGTTATCGGGATTGGAAACAAACACATTTTCATTTATTGGATTTGGTTTCTGAGCCAGTCTGTTTTCAGCTTCCCAGCACATAAGAGATGAACAAACTGCCGTAAGGATTTGTTGTTGGATTTGATTTATATTATTTATTGGGATTTATTAGCTGCCTTTATGAAGAGATTCATCCAAGGTGGTGCTATTAGGGATATTGTTAAGACATACACATGCAAATACACAAAGACATGACAAAGCTTGAAACAGCAGTGTGACCTGTTGACTATTAAAGACATCATAGCGCTAGAAATAAGTTTTGAAGTAAACAGCATTTCCCCGTGTACAATTTACCTTCCACATGCTTGAAAACAAGTCAAAAATTGGTGAACTCTCTTTTCTGCTTATGAAGGTTGTAGCCCTCTTATCTCATATCAAACTCTGAAGTAAGCTGTCAGGTGTTAAATAGTGGTCCTGAATCCCTGCCTTGTTACATCTTTCAGTGCTTCCATTCAAAAGCGCCCCAAGCCAGACAGTTTTTCTGGATTTTTACAATGAATATGCATGAGGCATATCTGCATACAAGGGCATATTCAAGATGTAAATCACAACCCAAGAGTTCTTTACAATAACTTAAAAGCCCACTGTCATTCCTTGTGATCTTAGGTAAACCACCACCTTTCACTGCCTCAGGTACAAACATAGATTATGAGCCCTCCAAGGATAGGGCACCACCCACTGTTCCTAAATGCAACAAATCTCAAGCTACTACTGAAAAGGCATAAGATAAATCCAAACTCTCTCTTTAAATCTAGATTGAACTACTATTTGGCGTCATCATGTGCAGTTAGCCCTCCTTGTAGAAACCTTGTATATGTCCCGAATGATTTACTGAAATATGCAATGGAAGATTTGTTTTGGCTTGTTGAGTCAGAAAGTTTGCTGAGAATACATGAAAGTAACTTAGTAACTAACTACTTGCAGTCTGAAATTGGATATTTGCATTATGACATTGGCAAACACTGCTCTGGTCTGACACAGCCCCCAACAAGCTCAACAGTTAAACTCATCTGTTGCAACACTGCCCTCTGGAGGCTTGATGGATGCAAAAAACATGTTTGCAAGCTCTCTCAACTGACCAGCTGCAACATGGCTTACTGCTCTAGACAATATACAGTTGAATAAATTAAATATTCTAAAAGGTGTCTAGGTTAAATCTGGCTGTTTGAAAATATCTGGATAACTTTAGTTATTTTTTTCATTATGATTAACCAGTCAGAGGTTGGTTTTTTTTTTTTTTTTTTTAAATTAACCATATGCCTGCATACCCTTTACTACTCCTGTACTCAACTGGTTAAATTTTAACACGGCAATGCGTCATGCAGTTAAACATTTAAGCAGTCCACAGGCTGGGAAGTTTTTAAAAAAACAATTTATCAAGTAACTAGATTAAAAAAATGAGATTTAGGATTTAGATCTTTTTTTTTTTTTTTTTTTAACATTTAGGGCTTATTTAACATTTTATTCCTAAATTCTTTTCTTCAGAAGCAAATATCATTTACACTAAACTAGGACACATTTCCAAAATGTTATAGCGGTTCCTCCCTCAAAAAAAAAAAATCTTTTCAAAGCTAAGGGCTCCTTTTATCAAGCTGCGCTAGCGGGGTTAGCATGTCGGACATTTCATCATGTGCTAACCCCCGCGGCCGGCTAAAAAACTAACACCTGCTCAATGCAGGCGTTAGCGGCTAGCGGTTTAATGCGCAGTATTACGCGTGTTAAACCCCTACCGCAGCATGATAAAAGGACCCCTAAGTGATACTGGCCTATGTGGTTAAACTAAAACTAAACTAAAAACTTAGCTTTGTACACCAGGTCTTCAACCAATATAGACTCGATTCGGTTAACAGAAACTAAAAAAAAAATAAAGACGAAATGAAAAATAACAGTCAAAAAATATTAATGTGACTGATTTCCGAACTGTTTAGCAAATAAAAAAGTTTAAGGATTTGCGAAAAAGTTGAAAAGGACCAGGACCCTTTAAGATAAAAGGAAGTTCACTCCATAATTGAGATAATTTGAAGACCAAGAATTGACTTAAATTCTTGATTCCGTTGATTCCTTTCACTGAAGGAAGGAAGTTTGAATTGTTGGGAGCCTTTTGCATAGAAGAATCTATAAGCATTCCATAATAGAGGTCACAGAGCTGGAAAAGTCCTTATTTCAACAAATTATTGGTTTCTAGCTCAGAAGTCTTTTTATGTCAGCATTTGGAACCGTCTGATCTGAAAAGGCAGGGTAGGGGCTGGATGCACATGGGGAGAGTCTCTTTTAGTTGGAAGGAGGGGCATAGACTAGGAGGTGGCCTTGGGAAGTGATTTATCATGAAGGGGGGGGTGAATGTGTGGGATGGCCTCCCGGTGCAGGTGGTGGAAATGAATAATGTATCTGAATTAAAGAAAGCTTGGGATGAGCTCATTGGATCTCTTGGGGAAAGGAAGGTAATGGATGACATGAATGAGTAGACTAGATGGGCCATATAAGGCCTCTTTTACAAAGCCACGCTAGTGGCTGTGCTGCACTAACGGCCCCGAAGCCCATAGAGATTTAAAGGGCTTCGGGGCTGTTGCTGTGCGGCTTTGTAAAAGAGGCCGATAGTCTTCGTTTGCCTTCATTTTTCTATGTTTATAACATTATTTATGGTTAATATTTGTATTTTTTGTTTTAAAATTTTTTTTAGATTGGAAATAAAAAAAAAAACAAAAAAACAAATTTTTATCAAATTGTCAAAATTCCAATACATAAACACACAGGATTTACAAATCAGCCTACTCTCTGACTTCTTTGCTGACAAAATAGACAGAATACGATCTCATCTTGACACTGTGACACAGCAAACACCAATCTTCCACTACCCAAACAAAACACTCAAGCCCACAACTGCAATATTAACCCACTTTGACAATGTCTCAGTCAATGACCTTACCAAGATTCTAGACTCCATTCACCCTTCCGGCTCCACCCTAGATCCCTGTCCACCACACCTCCTAGTTGCGATGAAAAACGCTTTTGTATACTCGGTCCTCCCACTTATCAATGCCTCCTTACAAACAGGTTCACAGTACCTACAACCTGGAAAACTGCAATCATCAGACCACTTTAAAAAAAACAACACAACACATTTGACCCAGGCGTGCTAAGCAACTTTAGGCCTGTCTCCAACCTACCATTTATTTCAAAGATCCTGGAAAAAGTGGTACTTAACCACACTCCAGAAGCAACAAATCCAAATCCACTCCTTCGCTGATGACATAAAACTATATCTCAAAACATCATGCACTTTAAACTATATTGACAAATTAATAATAATAAATGAAATAACTTATAAATATGTACAAAAATAACAACGTATGATTTTTAGATGTGCTCATTGCTCCAACACAGAAGTCATGAATGAATGAGACTTTTTATATAAAGGAACCATCATTGCACCATCGAGGTTCCTTCTTATACTATGAAACAATGTTGCTTTATGATTAAGTTTAACTCGCTGTTCAATAGAAACTTTATCAAACAGCACTAGCATAAATGTATCAAAGTAAAACCTCCACTTATCTTTTGTTGGAGAAATAAATCTCATAGGTGGTGTTTGTTGTCACTGTTCTCATTTATACGCTCATGTTTTTGCAAAGTTCATGACTCCACTGACATTCCTTCGTGCCCAATGTGACAAAAATAATAACAAAGATCTCAGAAAATCCACGTGTCAGCCATAAACATGTTCAATAATTTCAAAATAAGTTTCCTTGTTTTCGGCGTCTGTTTCGGAGCGCAACTGCTAGCAGGGAAGAGCAGAGCCTCAGCCGTATGAAGATTAATTACTCTCCTCCTGACGAAGCCTAGGAGAAACTCGGCCAGAGTTGAGGAGCAATTAAGCACAATATAGCATCATGGATTATTTTATCCCTTGAGGAAACTTATTTTGAAATTTTCTGAGATCTTTGTTATTTTTGTCACATTGGACATGAAGGAATGTCAGTGGAGTCATGAACTTTGCAAAAACATGAGCGTATAAATGAGAACAGTGACAACAAACACCACCTATGAGATTTATTTCTCCAACAAAAGATAAGTGGGGGTTTTACTTTGATACATTTATGCTAGTGCTGTTTGATAAAGTTTCTATTGAACAGCGAGTTAAACTTAATCATAAAGCAACATTGTTTCATAGTATAAGAAGGAACCTCGGTGGTGCAATGATGGTTCCTTTTTATAAAAAGTCTCATTCATTTATGACTTCTGTGTTGGAGCACTGAGCACATCTAAAAATCATATGTTATATTTTTGTACATATCTATAACAGTTATTTCATTTATTATTATTTTCTGTCAATATAGTTTTAAATGCAACACTGCATGATGTTTTGAAGTATGATATAAGGATGCAGTAGTATAGTGGAATAGTTCCCTATAATAATTTTTGGGTATATCTTTCATTAGGAGAGATCCAGAACTCCCAGATTACAAAACTTCATAACTTGTCTCTCAGAAATCTAACCCTGGACGTCCACAAATAAACTACAACTAAATTCCACCAAAAGAGAACTCCTTTGGATCTTCAGAGAGCACTGCACCTACACCCGTCCTTCCCCTCTCTGGAAATCAACTACCATAACCGCCAAAGACCAAGCACGCAGCTTAGGGGTACTCCTCGATTCCAACCTATCACCAACCATATCTCACAAGTGGTCTCTTCTTCATTCTATCTCCAACAATTCCAGAAAAGAAGGAACTACTTCTCTGAACCTGACTTTACCCAATTGCTCTATGCTTTCGTCCTCTCCCACATGGACTACTGCAACACTATTCAACAGAAAAAAAATCTTCAGTATCTCTCCAACATGTACAAAACGCAACAATTAGACTTCTAAAGAACCTTCACATTAATGACCCCATATCCCAAGCAGTAGCATCAGCCCACTGACTACCTATAGCCAAACGATGCATCTTCAAAGGCTTGGCACTAGCGTACTACAACAACATGGCCCCCTGCTACATATCAGCCAAACTTCCACCTTGCGTCCTGAATAGACCGCTCCAGTCCCAGGAGGAAACACGTCTACAAATATCCCCTGGTTGTGGACTCTGACTAGAAAGTGCCAGACGCCGTTCCTTCTCCCATTTCTTACCAAAATACTGGAATCAACTGCTTCCACATATCAGATCACTCGAAGAGCTTTTGAGCTTTAGGAAAGAAAAAAAAAAAAAAAAAAAAAACCCAAAAAACAAAACAAAACTTACCTCTTCACCTAACTCCTTGCTAGTATCCATATACTGAAGTACCTAGCCTCCTGCTCCCTCTGCACCTCAAAATTATTAACAGACTATCAGAGCATCCAACCAACCTCTATCTTCCTTCTTCAGTTTAAATGACCATCAAGTCTAATTCCCAAGCAAACATATTCCTCTTGTATGTTGATCTTAATGCTCTCTTTGAAGGCTAGCTCAGGATAAACAAACAGTATGCTGAACTAACTTCTTTCTGTAAATGCTAATTCACGACTGACAAACGGTATATAAAAATTTCTCTTTGTATGCTAATTTATGATGAACAAACTGTATTATACAAAAAGCACTATAACTCATATTAACCAAGTACTTTGTAACTCGTTTTGTCTTACTATATAAATATATGTATGTGACCTTGTAACCCATTCTGAACTCTCTGGAGTGGACTGGATATAAAACTAACTAAATTCAGCAATTCTGTACAAACATAAGCAATTAGTATCAAAATACACCTGGGTGAGGGGAGGGGTGTAAGATCTCAAATTCAGAGCTTAAACTCAGTAACAAATAACTAGTAGCAATGGGAACACGTCATATGTTTAATTTGTCTGCTTAGGATAAGACAGGCAGAATATTGATGTTTTAAATTAATTGTGCTTGTAACTAATTTTTTTTTTTAAATTTAAAACAGCAGCCATGATATATTCTTGTCTCCAACTGGGAAAAGCAAAGTGGGCAGGACAGTCATTTTATTCCTGTTCTTTCAGAAAAAAAAGTAGTATGTGATGAATTTACAAATCACCTTTTCTATTCCTATTAAAATTTGGTGTAACTGAGTAATGCAGAAATTGTGCAGATTTCCCAGGGATGGTAAAATTATGGTCATACCTGTTAATTTTCTTTCCTTTAGAAGCAGCAGATGAATCCAGAGACTAGTGGGTATAGCTCACATCGACCAGCAGGTGGAGATAGAGAACTGATTAACAGTTGGCCTTAAAGCCTGGTGCTCCTTCTGTTGCTTCAGTTTTGCACTTTGCCCAAGCATCCCGATAGGAGAATGAGCAACCAGAAAACTCCATTCCAGTAGAAAATGTGTCTTTCTCTTCTTCTTATCCCTTTGTTTTTTTCTTTTTTTTTTTTTTTTTTCAGCAATGAAATAATACACTTACCAACCATAGCCCCGGCTAACCAAATGACCTAAACACCCTACACACAACCCGTGCACTTGGGGAGGGGCTCTGGATTCATCTGCTGCTTCTAAAGGAAAGAAAATTAACAGGTATGACCATAATTTTACCTTCCATAGCAAAGCAGCAGATGAATCCAGAGACTAGTGGGATGTAGCAAAGCAAACTCAAACTGGGTGGGACGCCAATGCCGCCTCTGCCAGCACTGCCGCGCCAAAACTCGCCTCTGACCGGGCTGCTACATCTAAACGATAATGCTTTGAAAAAGTATTACCTGACGACCAAGTGGCCGCCCAGCAAATCTCCTCTAATGACATCCCCCCGGACTCCGCCCAAGATGTAGCCAAAGCCCGAGTGGAATGAGCATGAAGGTGCTCCGGTACCTTCTTCCCTGACAACACATACGCCGAAGCAATAGCGTCCTTGACCCAACGCGCAATGGACGCTTTAGACGCCGCCATCCCCTTGTTTTTACCCGCGAACGCGACAAAGAGATGGTCCGACCGACGAAAAGCATTCGTCACCTCCAAATAATGGAGAAGCATACGGCGGACATCCAGGCGCCGTACCGACAAAAAACGCTTCCCCCAATCCTCCTTCCTGAAGGATGGCAGAAACAGGCTCTGGTTCACATGAAAGGACGACACAACCTTAGGCAGGAAGGACGGCACCGTACGCACCGTCACCCCAGCCTCCGAGAAACGCAAAAAGGGTTCCCTGCAAGAAAGCGCTTGCAGCTCTGATACTCGCCTTGCTGAAGCCATCGCCACCAAAAAAACTGTTTTTAGCGTGACATCTTTCAAAGTGGCCGCTGACAGGGGCTCAAAAGGTGCCCCCTGCAATTTCCCAAGGACGAGTTTAAGGTTCCAAGTTGGACAAATTCGCCTAACCGGCGGCCGGATATGTTGAACCCCCTTGAGGAAACGCACCACGTCCGGCAGTGATGCGAGAGCCGAGCGAGCCACCCGGCCCCTGTAACAGGCAATGGCCGATACCTGCACCTTTAAAGAGTTATATGCTAACCCTTTCTCTACGCCCTCCTGCAGGAACGCCAGAATAGCCGGCAGAGAAGCCTGGAAAGGCGCAATTCCGTGTCTGCCGCACCATGCTTCAAAGATCCTCCAGACCCTCGCATAGGAGGCTGACGTTGAAATCCTCTTAGCCTTAAGCAGGGTGGAAATCACCCGTTCAGAATAGCCCTTCTTCTTCAGCCGTGACCTTTCAATAGCCAGGCCGTAAGACCAAAGCGGCCCGGATCTTCCATTAATATTGGACCCTGAGTTAGCAAGTCCGGAGTTACCTGGAACGCTACCTGATCGCCTACCGACAGCAGCATCAGATCCGCGTACCACGGCCGCCGTGGCCAATCCGGAGCCACCAGGATTACTGTGCCTCGAAAGCGAGCAATGCGCTGCAACACCCGCCCTATCATGGGCCAAGGCAGGAATACATACAGAAGGGAATTCGGAGGCCACGGGAGCGCTAATGCGTCCACCCCTTCCGATCCCAGTTCCTTGCGTCTGCTGAAGAACCGAGGCACCTTCGCATTGCGGGAAGAGGCCATGAGATCCATCTCTGGCCACCCCCATCGACGGACTAGCAGGCTGAATGCTCGAGCCGACAACTCCCATTCTCCCGGCTCGAGAAGAGTTCTGCTGAGGAAGTCCGCTTGCACGTTTTCGTGCCCTGCAATGTGGGCCGCCGACAGAAGCGGGATCTGCCCCTCTGCCCACTGAAACAAAAGTCTTGCCTCTTCGGCTAACTGCGGACTCCGGGTACCCCCCTGACGGTTGACATACGCGACCGCCGTGACACTGTCCGAAAAGATCCTGGTCGGTCTGTCTTGAACTAGGGTCTGAAAAGCCCGCAGCGCCAACCGGATCGCTCTTAATTCTAGTAAGTTTATGGGCCATTGAGCCTCCTGGGAAGACCATCTTCCCTGCACCGACGTGTGCCTGCACTGGGCTCCCCAACCCTGCAGGCTGGCATCCGTTGTAACCACCACCCAATCCGGTGTGGCCAACGGCATGCCCCTCCACAGATGCTCGTCCTGGAGCCACCAGCGCATGCTTTGAGCCGCTCGAGGACTCCACTGGAGACGCACATTGTAGTTCAGAGAAGCTGGAGACCAGCGAGAGAGCAGAGACTGCTGTAAGGGTCTCATGTGGCTCCGGGCCAGGGAACCACCTCCAGAGTCGCCACCATGGAGCCCAGCACCTGCACATAATCCCAAACTCGAGGTCTGGGCGACCCGAGAAGGAGGCGAATCTGCGCCTGCAATTTCTCCCCCCGCTCTCGGGGTAGAAACACCTTCCCCAGAGTCGTATCGAACCGCACCCCCAGATGCACCAACGACTGCGATGGGGACAAAACACTCTTGGGAAAGTTGACAATCCACCCCAACGACTGAAGGAGAGAGATTACTCTCTGCGTCACCGACAAACTCTCCTGCCGGGATGAGGCGCGGATCAACCAATCGTCCAAGTAAGGGTGTACCCGAATCCCTTCCTTGCGTAGAAAAGCGGCTACCACCACCATGACCTTGGAAAACGTGCGGGGAGCCGTCGCTAGGCCAAAGGGCATTGCCCGAAACTGATAATGTTGGCCCAGAATCGCAAACCGCAGATACTGCTGATGCGGAGGCCATATCGGAATATGGAGGTACGCTTCCTTGAGATCGAGAGACGTGAGGAACTCTCCCGGCCTTACCGCCGCAATAACCGAGCGTACCGTTTCCATTCGGAAATGGCGCACACTGAGGAATCTGTTGACCCCTTTGAGATCCAGCACTGGTCTGAAGGACCCCCCCTTCTTTGGAACAATGAAGTACAGGGAATAAATACCTCTGCCTACCTCTTCCGGGGGCACCGGTACCACCGCCCCCAGATCGAGCAGCACCTGAAGGGTCCTGCGGACCTCGGCTCCCTTGGCCGCTCCATTGCACGGGGACACCACGAAAGAATCTACGACCGGAGCGGCGAATTCTAATTTGTACCCGTCGCGAACAATGTCTAACACCCACTGATCGGACGTGACTGTGGCCCACTCCGCCCGGAATGCCGAAAGCCGACCCCCTAAGGGCAGGGCGGAGGGAGCCCAGCCCCCGTCATTGCGGAGTGCGACTGGCTGGGGTACGGGCTGCCTGCCCTGGAGAGGGTTTCGTCGTGCGAAAGGAACTTCTCTGCTGAAACCGAGGTCTCGAAGCAGAGAACGGGCCAGATGCAGCCCTGGAAAAAGGTTTACCAGCCCTGGCCCACCTCACATCCCGGAAACGTGGTCTAGACGATGAGGCCCGTACCGGGGGCCTAGCCCTGTCCTCCGGTAAACGCTGCGTTTTGGTATCCCCAAAATCCTTTACCAGTTTATCTAACTCCTCTCCAAACAATAAACCCCCTTTAAAAGGGAGTCTCACCAGCCGGAGCTTGGACGCGGCATCGGCCGCCCAATGACGGAGCCACAAGGATCTGCGTGAAACCACAGACAGAGACATTTGTTTCGCAGACGCCCGAACCATATCATACAAGGAGTCCGCTAAATAAGCCAAGCCGGCCTCCAAATCTGCCAGTTCCGCAGGGACAGAACCCCCAGACTCCAGCAAATTATCGGTCATCCCTTGTGACCATTGCAGACATGCCCGCGCTGCGTAAGAACTGCATATTGCGGCCTGTAAAGTAACCGCCGCCACCTCAAAGGTCATCTTTAGGGATGCTTCAATCTTTCTATCCTGCGCATCCTTTAGTGTCACGCCCCCTTCAACCGGCAAGGTAGTCCTCCTGGTCACCGCCGCCACCAAAGCGTCCACCCTAGGTAACCGAAACTTGTCCAGTTCGGCCGGGTCAAGCGGATACAAGCGCCTCATGGCCTTTGCCACCCGCAAACTGGCCTCCGGCGCCTCCCATTGCGCCGAGATCAGCTCCTGCATGGCCTCATGGACCGGAAAGGACTTAGGCGGCCTACGTGTCCCTGCCATCAGCGGGTTACCGGACACTTTAGCATCTTCCTGAGAAATATTCAAACTTTGTAAAGCCTTCGAAATAAAGGAAGAAAGCTCCTCTCCATGGAACAACCGGAGAGCGGAAGGGTCATCCCCCTCCCTACCCGGGATACTCTCCTCGTCCCAATCCAATAGTTCACCCTCCTCCAATGACTCAGGTAAAGAGAAAGGCGACCTGGGCAAAATATCTACCGCCTCCGCAGACACCAGCCTGCGCTTTTTAGCCCCCTGCGACCGCCCCGGGGACCCAGCTGCCCCCGCAGTGGGCCTGGTATCTGTCCCCTCCCCCCCCGCCGAGGTAGAGGGTACCGCAAGGGACCTCCCGGCCCCCAGCACCGGCTGAGTAGGCTGGGAGGACTTCAACTGAAACACATGATGGAGCAACTGTACAAACTCGGGCGACAAAGATCCCCAGTTAAGGGGCACTCCCCCACCCTGCTCCGAGCCGAGGGGCGGGCCCACGCCGGCCTCCAGCGCTCTCAGCTCTCCCCCCGCCGCCTCACACTTGTCTTCCGTGGCCGAGTCCTGCAGTCCCCCTGCATCGACTTCGAGCGGCGGGGACCTTGAGCGAGACTCCCGCACCCGGGAAATGGCCGCCTCACAAGCCGCCAAAAACGGATCATCTGCCGGCGCTTCCCTGCACCCGGCAGCGCACAGACCCGACAGTGTTCGACGCTCCCCACAGCGCGAACACTGCTGACCAGCCTCGGCAGCCATCCCCCCTCGGCTTTACTAAAGCTCCGCTTTTTTTTTTTTTTATACACACGCGGCGAACGCCGCCGAACGCCGACTCCGCCCCCGAAGCCGCCCGGCACCCGGGAACGCTCCGAGGACCAGTACCAACAAGCAAGCAAAAAAAAAATCACTCACCCAAACGGGAAGCCGCTCACCCCCGAAGCCAGGGAATTGTTGGTAAATGTACTGGAAGCCGAGTTTAACCCCTGCCCGGCTCAGTACACGCAGGAAGGCTCCTTTTTTTTTTTTTTTTTTTTTTTTACTGGAATGGAGAAGCCAGCCAATAGTCCTGCAACCTGGAAAGGAACCCCTCTATCCAACGGAGGGGAGGGTGGAGGAGGGACCTGGGAGGGCCCAGGTGTACCTCCTAAAGCCGGCACCAATCAGCCAGGCACCCCCAACCTACTGAAGAGAACTAGTCTCAACAGAGGAATTCCAACGGACCACCAATCCAATCTATCCGGCAGCAGCCAGAGACTAGGAGCTAGAAGGGTAGCTCCAACCCTGCTGGGAGATAGAGCAAAACTGAAGCAACAGAAGGAGCACCAGGCTTTAAGGCCAACTGTTAATCAGTTCTCTATCTCCACCTGCTGGTCGATGTGAGCTATACCCACTAGTCTCTGGATTCATCTGCTGCTTTGCTATGGAAGCACAATTACCCAAGGTCTGTGCAGAATTTTGGTATCAGGTCGGCACTTCTCTGTCGACAGCAATTCAGGCTGCAAAATTTTCAGGAAGCCTAAATGGGCTCTGCAGGCTTCCCTCTACCACGATCCCAAATGTCTCAGCAGGACTGCAGTAGAGGGAAACCTGCAGGTTGCAATTGACTGGAATCAGCATAGTTAAGATAGTAGACAATGGGGAGAGAGTGAGAGATACTAAATGGGGAGAGAGATTCTGGTTCAGGGGGATAGGGGGAGTTAGTGTGAGATGCTGGCTGGAGGTGTTGGGGGGGGGGGGTAAAGAGATTCTGGCTTGGGAGGAGATAAGGGAGAGTGAGAGGGATGAATGAGAGATGCAGACTTCAAAGGAGGTAGGGGAGAGAGGCTGGCTCAGGGGTGGAAGATGGCTTAGGGAAATCCACTGCTTATTCCTAGGATAAGCAGCATAAAATCTGTTTTACTACTTGGGTTCTAGCTAGGAACTTGGAACCTGGGTTGGCCACTGTTGGAAACAGGATACTGGGCTTGATGGATCTTTAGTCTGTCCCAGTATGGCAATTCTTATGTTCTTATGTTATCCTGCACAGCAACATAGAGAACAGATCCTAGATGGGGGACTGAGCGCAGAGACAGGGACATTGAAACAATGCTGGGCACGAAGAGGGACAAAGATGGAGAAGAATGCTTGATGGAGAAAGTGCATTGTTACAAGGGCATATAAGGACTGCTAGTCACAGGGACATTGCTTGAAAAGCGGTGATTCTGACAGAGGAATGATGGATGCAAGGGAATGTAGAGGGACACAGAGGGGAGAAGCTGAGGAGAGAGACTGGGAAAGGGGGGGGGGAACAGATGCTGGGCAGGACAGGACAGATTGGGACAAAATGCCAAATGAATAGGCCATCTTGAAAAGACAGTTATGAAAAAATAAAAAGGAGTCTGGAACCTAAGTGAGTGGAAAAATAAACTGCTCAGACAACAAAAGATAGAAAAAGGCTTTTTTTATTCTGAATTTATTGAAATGTGTCAACTTTTAGAAATATTTTTCAACAACAAAGGCAAAGTACTATAAAAACCAACCAACCAAACTTCACTAAAGTGGTCTTTTACAAAGGTCTGCTGCTAGAAGAAAGTCACTAACATTGGCTTCTACTAAACCACAGTAGAGCTCATCACGGGCCGGCAAGGTAAATGCTCCGACACTCATAGGAACTGAATGAGATTGGTGCCTTTACCTTGCCAGCCCGTGGTAAGAAGGTCTACTGCGGTTTAGTAAAAGTGAGGAAAATTTGAACGCTCTTTGTTTTCTCTAGTATAATTTAATGAAAATGCTGAATTGTACTGAAATTCTGAATAATAATTAGCAAAAATATTGTTTAAATGCCAAATAAACTTGCAGAATTTGGATTTTATTTTGCGCAGAATTCCACCAGGAATAATCCTTCTTGTACCCTATCAAAGCGATAATATTTTAATACTGCAAGTACTATATATACTCGAATATAAACTGATTTTTGGGCGAGAACTCATAGCAGCCATTTTTTTTTTTTTTTAAAAACTAAGGAGACTGCTGTGTAGGAGCATAGAGGGACTGCTCCTGCTCCGCCTCAATGCTGGACCACCAGAGACTTAAGGTAGTCCTGCAGGGGGTACCAGGAGTAGAGGAAAGGGGAGAGGGCAGGCTGGTTAGCTTGTTGCACAAGCAAAGATGCCATGAGGGAGGGAAGGATTGATTGACAGCAGCTCCAGCTCCCTACATCACTGGAACACCAAGGCAGTACTGGAGGCCTGTGATGGGTCTGGGAGGGGGGTGGGGGGTCTGTTAAAGGGGGGGAGGGGGCGGACTGGCTGTTTGGCTGCAGAGCTGGCAGACAGGATACCAGGGAAGGGAGGAGGGTGTCGCTTCTGCCCCAGCACCGGTGCTTGAATATAAACTATCAGTTTATATTCGAGTCAACCTTTTTTCCTCCTTTTTTTGGGGAAAAAAGTTACCTCAGTTTATATTCGAGTATACTGTATATGGTATGCCATCAACTATACTGTCCTATAGAACACCAAATCCCCTCCCTCTAACTTATACTTTATTGCAATAATTCCATATTGAGCATTCCGCTCACAAGGAAGAAACTGCACAGTGGAATGGACTATCATATAACCCTGTATAAAAATCACATGGATAAAGCCTCTTCTAACAGCTGATATATGATCTTCTGGTGTTCTGTTTCTCAGACTTACCTTTTCTTGCATTTTAAAATAATAATAAGACATTAGTAATGTTAGAGTATCTTATTTCAGTCAACAAAAACACCACTCTCTTTGCTATGAATATCCTACATAAATACGAGGGGTGTTCAATAATCTACCTACCTCAGTAGGAAAGAGTTTTCAAAATGTTTTGTTTTTCATTATAGTCCCCCGATAGCCCATACACTTCATCCACTTTTCCTGCAATGACTTTAACCCCTTTGAAAAGAATTCTGTTTTACTTTCTAGCAAGGACATCACAGCTTCCTTAATATCTTCATCACTTCAAAACCGCTGTCCACAGAGAGATTTCTTCAAAACTCGGAACAGGAAATAATCTGAGAGAGCCAGGTCAGGACTGTATGGTGGATGATTCAGCTGCTGAAACCCGCACGGTGGATGATTCAGCTGCTGAAACCCACATTCTCGGATGGCAACCTGTGATTGTCATGACTTGCACCAGCGCATTGTTGTGAAGAAGCAGAATGCCAGCTGAGAGTTTTCCTCATCTTTTCTTCTTGATTGACTCTAGCAAAGTGATCATTGTGTTGGCATAACTCTCTCCGGTTATGTTTGTCTTGTGTAGCATGAACTCCAGAAACAAAAGTCCTTCATCAATCCAGAAGACAGTTGCCATGACTTTGCCTGCAAATTTTTCTGTCTTGAACTTTATTGGGGTGGTGTATGACTTCTGCTTCCATTGCATTGATTTCATTTTAGACTCGGGATCTCTGTGATAGACCCAAATCCCATCTTCAGTCACCAAACAATGAAAAAATTTCACTTGGTCTTCACAGAGCATCTCCAAGTTCTCCTGACAGTACTGGAGCCTTGTGGCCTACTGATATGGCATCGGCATTATCGGAAACCATCTTGCACTAATCTTGGACACACCTAACTTATGAATTATTTTCCAAAATGTACCTGCCGAGATGCCCATTTCTTCAGTTATTTGGTATGTTGGGGTGTGTGTGTGACAAAATTAAATCCTTGACTTTCTTGCACATTTCTGTGGAAGTTGCTTCCACAGGTCATCCAATGTGAAGGTCATCTTCAATGGATTCTCTAATCCCACTTAAACTGCTTGCTCCAAAATTTTACTTTGTAGAATGATGGGGCAGACTCACCATAAACTGCAGTCATGCGATCACGGATTACCTATAACTTTTTCCCTTCTTTTGTGATAAATTTGATCATTGAATGGTGCACCAAATCTAGCAGTTTCTTACTAGAGGTCTGCACGGGAACGGGGATCGCAGGAATCCCGTGGGAATCCCCCCTAACCTATGGGACTCCCACAGGGACCCCCTTCTGGCCCACGGGGACCCCTCTCTAGCCAACGGGACTCCCACGGGGATGGAAGGCTTTGGAAGCAGGGTTCATCCATATAATATAATGGACATGTCAGCCTTAGTAAAACAGGGAGTTTGTAAGTTAACTACCTGAACAGAAAACAAAAAAAGGGTTCCACCAAAGAGTTTCCACAAAGAAAACAGCAGCGCAAACACAAAAGAAACTGTGGAATTGATGATCCTGTCAGAAGTAATTGCTGCTTTTTATGGGGACAGGCGGGGATGGAGGCAATTTCTTGCGGGGATGGGTGGGGACGGAGAGGATCCTGGTGGGGATGGGTGGGATTTCTGTCCCCGCGCAACTCTCTATTTCTTACTTGATTCACACGAGGACTCTCCTGACATCCTATCTCTAGGAATGTTAAAACTTGTACTGAGCTGCAACAGTGCATGAAGGAGAAATTGCATGCTAATTTTCTTTCCTTTAGTCCCTCCAGACTGGCACAAAATGGATGGGTTTAAGTTCCTCTGCCAGCAGGTGGAGAATGAGACATTGACTTCTGGCTACAGTACAAGTGGGCTATGCAGTCCCACCTACAATCAGTCTGATGAGTAGCCAAGCACAAACTAACTAGGCTGAATAATAACATACCAACTCCACACTCACATGGAGAAAACAAAGGAAAATGTCCGAATCAGACTTGAACACTGGAACAAGAACCTTCCAGCAACGCCCCACACTTCACCAACTAAACCAGCCAAACCAAGTGCCGCTGCTCTTAATATACTCCCCAACAACCAAGACAACAAAATCTTGCAGAAAAAAATGTAACTTTGCAAAAAAAACAACAACCCAAACAATCAAACTAAAAAAACACACAACACAAAACGACAGGCGGGGTCTGTGCCAGTCTGGAGGGACTAAAAGAAAGAAAGTTAGAGAGGTAAGAATCGAGATATTGAGCTCCCACATCTGAGGAGACTGGCGTCCATGAGAAGCACTGTCCAATGGGACTGATAGAGACTCACTCGCTGAATCAGATTGCAAGATTGTAGCCACCAGTGTAGGCTGTGAAGAACTAACCCTCGAAGAGATACACGAGAGTCCAACTGGGGCAACTATCTCCGAAGATGTGCATACTGAAGAGGACGCATGTGAGCCCAAGCCCACTTAACCATTTCCAGGGAGGCTACCATTGACCCCAAGACCTACAGAATATCCTACGCCTGCGGGCATTGACAATCTATCAGGGAGCAAATCTGCACCTTCGATTTGCATACCCGGGCCTCTGGCAGGAATACTCTCCCCAAGCTGGTGTCAAAGAGAACACCTAGATACTCCAAGCGCTGAGACGGAGTCAACCAGCTTTTGGATAGGTTGACCACCCAACTCAGCGATTGCAGAAAATCCACAACCCGAGTCGTAACCCAGGAGCTCTCCTGAAATGACTTTGCTTGAAACAACCAGTCATCCAGATAGGGGTAAACCAGAATTCCCTCCTTGCGCAAGGCCACTGCCACAACCACAATAATCTTGTTGAAGGTCAGCGGCACTGTGGCTAGACCAAAAGGAAACGCACAAAACTGATTTGCTCTTCCAAAATCGCAAAGCAAAGGAATCGCTGATGGGAGGCCCAAACTGGAACATGCAAATAGGCCTCTGTCAAGTTGAGAGAAGTCAGAAATTCTCCAGGCTGGACAGCAAGAAGGTAAAATTATGTCCTTACCTGATAATTTTCTTTCCTTTAGTCACAGCAGAAGAATCAGAGACTAGTGGGATTATGTCCATCAACCAGCAGGGGGAGATAGAGAGCACTAAATTGACCTTGGGTATATCTTGGATGCACATCCTCCTGGCCAATCAGTATAGGTTTTCTCAAAGCAGTTGAAATAAATCATATAAAAGTAAATCACATAAATCACATCAACTTCATTAAACATATGAGACACAGGACACCTATGGAATTTCTTCCGTCACATGCGCTACCCGAATCATGTTGATGACAAGGAATTAAGGTTTTCAGGGTTTCCATATGAAACATCGGAACCTGGATAGCTCTGCTGACACTTTTTGGATCCAAAATGGGCCAAAAAGACTCCTCTTTCTTGGGTACCACGAAGTAAATGGAATACCTGCCGGTGTGAATCTCCTGAGGAGGCACTGGGACCACCGCTTTGAGGTCCAACAACCTGAGCAGCATCTGCTGAAAAACCCTTTTCTTCCAAGTTGCCTGACAAGGAGAAGAGAGAAAACGATCTGTGAAAGGACGGAAAAATTCTAGAGCATAGACGTCCTGAATCACTTCTAGGACCTACTAATCTGTTGTGATCTAGGTCCACCCCCGATAAAACTCCCGCAACCAGGCTCTGACTGGCACCAAGGGAAGGACTAGCAGTGAGTCACTGGGCCAGGTGGGCTGAAGAAAAGCCCCCAGAGGAGTCTTGCCCCCCTCGGCAGGCTTCCAGAAAGAACTGCATGAGCTGAAAGAAGCTATCTCTGGAAGGAAAGGGGGCTGACCCCTGGCAAGGGCAGTACCTACAAAAACCACGCACACACCCAAGGGCAGTACCACTCCGCAAAGCCTGGAGAGGTTGGTCCTCCAGCAGCCAAGGCACCTTAGAGTCATTCAAGGCCTGAATAAGTTTATTCAACTCCTCCCCAAAGAGAAAGGAGCCCCGAAAGGGAAATTTACTGAGCTTATATTTAAGATGCCGCATCCGCTGACTAACCCCGAAGCCACAGGACTTGGCCAAGGCACGCAACAGATCAAACATGGCATAAGAGAGATAAGAAGTGCCGAGCTCAATCTTAGCCACCTCCTGATCCACTAAAGACCAGTTAGCTGACTCACAGTCCAAGACCCGCTCAGACCACCAGAAACAAGCTCGGGGTATAAGACCACCATAAAATGCCACCTGGACAGACAAGGCAGCCACATCAAAACAGAAGAGCCTCCATCTTACGGTTCCGAGTGTCACTCAGGGCCAAACCGCCCTCAACTGGCACTGTATGTCTGTGAGTGATAGCGGAGACCACCACACCGACCACAGGAGACTTAAAGGTATCTCTATCCCCATCAAGAATGGGGTAGAGCCTGGCCTGGACTGTGCCAAGCTAAAAGGCACGTCCGGAATCTTCCACTGAGTGTACACCACATCCCAAATATCCTGATACATAGGGAAAGAGTGGGTCAACTCAAGGGGGGTCCTTAGCTTCCTCCTCAAAGCATACAACCAAAGATACCTGAAGAATAAGGTCTTGCAGCTCTTCCCGGTGAAAAATGCACACAATTGACATCCTCGCAACAAGTGCCTCCAAAATTTCTCCAAGTCATCAGGACCCTCGCCCCCCCACCCCCCAAGATTCAAGTCCTCATCTGATGAAACCGGATCAGCCATAAAGAGATCCTCGTCCCAAGTCAACTGTGGCTGCTTGGACGATGGCTGAGGGGGCTGGATAGAGGCAGCTGGAGCAGGAGAATGAACAGGGGTGGCCATGGAAGATAAAGACCCCCCCAGACAGAAGCAGGACCCACAGACACCTGTAAATAAATCTTGTACATGGCTAACACAAAATCAAGGCAAAACCCCCCGGTGGCAATACAGAATTCACAGCAGGAGCAGAAGATATATATAAGCCCTGTTCCTTTCATTCTAAGACAGGAGGAAGGCTGCCTGAGACCGCAGGCAAAATGGCCACGCTTCCCGCCAAAATTGAAGGAAGGCTCGCTAACAAGGCATGACTAGACCTAGCTGCTAAAGTAGGACTGCTTGCAGCCACTGCTGCAGCGGCAAGGGAATCCCCGGCACTCACAGTGGTCAGCAACGCCAAAACTCCCTGACTGCCAGCAGGTGAGGAAACCATGGCATGGGTGGCAGGGGAAGCCTGGGCTTCTTCACCATCCCCCAACGTGCGGGGCATGCACCAAGGGGAGCCCTGTACGTCAATACCGGTTCCCTCTCAAGGCGGCCAGAACACTTTGTATACATGAGGCTGCATCCACCACTCAGCACCCACAAAAATCACACTTTTTCTGCTTTTTAGAAGTGCTCATAACGAACACAACGAAGACCCACGCACAACACTGTATAAAAATGGCAGCCTCAGGCTCTTTTTATGCTTCTTTTATTTCTTTTTTTTTCTTCACAGCTCACCAGCTGTCTCAAGAAAGCTGACCCCACTGACTCTAAACTGTAGTCTGTGCCAAACAGGTGGCTTCTCTAAAGCAAAGGCAGAAGGGGAGGTGGGAGAAACGGGGGTGGGGGTGAGAGACTCAACCCTTCTGAGTGTGGCAACCCAAGGTTGATAGGATCCCTGAAAGGGTCCCCAAGCTCTGTCTGGACAGCAAAAGGGACAAGAAAGATTCACTAATCTGATCCAACAGGCCTAACAAACCTCAGCACAGACTGCACAAGTTTACCACTCCACCTGCTGGAGACTGAGAACAGACTCATTGTAGATGGGTCTGCATAGCCCACTTGTACTGTAGCCAAAAGACAATGGTTCAGTCTCCACCTGCTGGCAGAAGAGCGTAAACCCATCCATTCTGTGCTGGTCTGGAGGGACTATAGAGAATAACTTTGAGACAAGTCACAACATGCAGACTTGTTTCAACACGCATGCTACTTTCTGTCATACTCAGGTAAATAAATTATTGAATGCCCCTTATTTTGCAGCTTTTTTTTTTTTTTTGTCTTTAGTAGTCTAACATCCATTGTGATATGTAAGCCCTCACCAGAGACATCAGAAGCCATTACATCAGTCATGGTTCCATTTCTATCAGTCTAATATTTGGGGGTTTGGGAGCATAATGGGTTCCACCTTTCCATATTATATCTACTATATGGCATTAGTATGGTGAAATTTATTCATACCTGTCAATTTGCTTTCCTTAAATCCCATTAGATCAGTCCAAACTGATTGTGTTCTCCTTACCATACCATCAGACTGAAGTAGTAAACTGAACTCTTCAAGTAACAACACCAGTATAAGGGATGGTGCAATCTGGAAACCAGTATGCCAATGCAACAGAAACAGTCCCTTAAGGAACCATTGCAGAAACACATTAACATTGCCCTATCAATGAGAAAACCATTCATCACACTTTGATCAATCAAGGCTCACCATTTTGTTTTGAATATTCTGACAAAGTGTATAAGATATTTATGCAGAGATTAACAGAGCCATCAGCCAACCAGAAAGAGCTACTTCTACTCACTTGACTTGAGATGGTAGAAGCTATAAAAGCTGCCACCAATTAATCACCAGTAAGCCATAGCATCTTTACCAGAGGGGACAAGGGCAACCTCAAAAGGGACCCAAACATCTGAACAACCTGATACACATCTAGTATATAACAAATCTAATCTAGGACCGTCAATTTTTGAATTTTTTCTATAATTAAAAACAAATTAAGTGTCTTAACATTCTTGCACACTCCACTCCAGAATGTCCCTGAAACAAAATAGTAAAGCATACACACAGGACACCTGTGCATATTCATTTTATGACTAAGCCAGTACATACATGAATCAGCATTACCAGTAAATTTACCTGATCTGTAACATCATACACAACTATGATGCCATGTGCTCCTCTGTAATAACTGGAAGTGATTGTTCGAAACCTTTCCTGCCCTGCTGTATCCCACTGTATGGAAAAAATATGAATCATATTAGTATATGTTCAACAAATATATGGCCCCTACAAGGCATGTCAGTTGAAATGCCAGAATCCCCAATGACACAGAATATTCAAGGGCACTGGGGTGGGCCAATCCACTTCCCTTCCCAAGACACTCCTCCTAAAATGGCAAGTAGTAGAACTTACAGACACAAAACACAATTTCAGAGTTATAGAATAGGATGAAATGTGGAAAAACCCAAGGAGACAAACTGAGTTCAAAAATGGGCCAAACTGAATCACAAGTTTCAAGAGATACACCCCTCCTTAAAAAAAAAAAAAAAAAAAGGCCCAATGTATATCTGAGAGAAGGAATTTCAGTTTCTATACTGTTATGTGATCTAACAGACTGAGCATTGCCAAGGCTAGTGACAGCAGATTCATTTCTGCACCAATGAGCTTAGTCAGCTTCTGACTCCAGAGAGATTTTAGCTTTTGCAAATTAATAGGAAATTCCTGCCTTAGCTACGCCTCTTCAAAGAGAAAAATAAGGCAGCACTGCCAAGACACAGCTAATCCTTTACATGGATGCCTGGACAAAATATTGCTCTGAGCTATGCTGAGAGGGCATATTTTAGAAGTTCTTGAAGGTTCTACTTTTCAACATTGTACATCTCAAACTTTCTGATGGACTTCAAATTATGCTAGTTTCTCATATGCTAGAAAACTTTACCCTTGTAAGTTCAGTTGTTAAGACTAAGACAATCCATCTCCAGGTCATGCTATGCAATCACTTATAAAGCCAGGGATAAAAAAAAAGTGCATCATACATGGAAATTTGGATTCAGCTGCAGCAAGACTGTTGATAGGCCTGGTCACCTTCTTGACCAGCAGAACTTGCTCCCAGCCCACTGTTGAGCAGAATGGCTTCTATCCGCCCCCACCCCACCTTCCAGTACAACACATTTTAATACTTACTATCTGAAGTTTGATTGTTTTTCCATCTAACTCTATAGTTCTGATTTTAAAGTCCACACCGATTGTGCTGATATAACTTTCTGTGTACGTATCATCCTGCAGAAAAAAAAAGAGGGAAATGAAAATTAGCAATTGATTAAATATTCTTGTCATATTTTATAAAGGACTATACCAAGATTTACACTTGGACAAAAAATGTCATATATGAATCTATAAAAAATTAGATTTTGAAATGTTTCATAGCTAGGGCAAACAGTTCTGCAAAACTTAAAATTATAATACACAAATTCATAAAGATGATTTTGGTTTCTGATGTACCCTATAGACAGGAAGGGAAGAGTGAGAAACTTGGGAGTCACTAAACATAATAGGATTAAAGAGTTTTCTAGCTATTTAAAGGATTCATAATGATTACCTTGACAGTTCATAGTCCTACAATGTGTGATTAACCAGGAGATTCTAAGGGGGTTGAGTATATGTGATACACATATCTCAGGACATTGGGACACAAGGGAACATCACATTCAAGGATCCCTTTCAATCAAAAACAGAAATGCTTGCAAAGTGCCAGTCATCATCTGCTCACAGTCCAAAGAGATCTGCTGCAATGTAGCTGAGAGGAAAATCAGCACTTTAATGAGGAAAAACAATTACAAGGAGCAAAATTTTCAAATATATGTCCCAATTCCTGGCCATGTGTTTCACTACTATGGTGTCACAAGTATTGTGAGGTGAAAAAGATCACCTATAAAATTCATTAAGGCTGTATTGTTGGCCATCTGCTAGCATCACATACACTTCACAAAACAAAAAGAAGAGCATTTTAGCATAGCTGATGTTTAAGGGAAATCTGGTGAAATGCAGTTAGGGCAGATGTTCTCAACCCAGTCCATGAGACATCTAGCTAGCAGATGAATCCAAATGAATGAATTTATGTCCATCCACCAGCAGGTGGAGATAGAGTGCACTGAATTGACTTCTGTGATATAGGATGGTATGTTCCTTGGCTGTTCACAATTATCCATTTCAAAGCAGAAGGAACTGGAACCACACCGTCTCACCAATCCACCCTCTTCAATTGATACTCAATGAACAGAACCTACTGAGAAGGAAAGAAACAGTAGCCAGCAAAACAGACACAAGACTAACTGTAGCATGTTACCTCCAATGGTTGTCCCTGGATTCATCTGCTGTGATTAAGGGAAAGAAAATGATCTGGCAAAACCTAATTTTACCTTCTCTGTCATCAGCATCAGACAAATCCAAACGAATGGGATGTATCAAAGCAGTATATAAGGCAGTGCTTGGGGAGTGGCAAGCACTGCCAACAGGATGGATGCTCCAAAGGAAACCACCAACTGCGCTGCCACATCTACCCGAAAGTGTTTGGAAAAGGAATGTGAAGTAGCCCAAGTAACAGACTGACCAATTTCTTCCAACAAAATTGACCGTGACTCCGCCCATGAAGCTATCAATACTCTAGTTGAATGTGCTTTCAGGGAGAGCAAAGAAGACCTCCCCGCAAGCACACAGGCTGACCAATTTCTTCCAACAGAATTGACTGTGACTCCGCCCATGAAGCTGCTAATACTCTGGTCGAATGTGCTTTCAGGGAGAGAATAGAAGACCTCCCCACCAGCACACGGGCTGACCAATTTCTTCCAACAGAATTGACTGTGACTCCGCCCATGAAGCTGCCAATACTCTGGTCGAATGTGCTTTCAGGGAGAGCAGAGAAGACCTCCCCTCCAGCACACACGCCAACAAGACAGCCTCTTTGATCCTCTGAGCAATGGCAGCCTTCAAAGCTGCCAATCCCTGAGAAAGACCACCAAAAAGCATGAAGTAGTGATCCAAATGGTGAAACTCATTTGTGTCCTGCAGGTATTGCAACAGCACCCTGTGGACATAGCACAACTTCTGAAACTGGTCCGAGTAGTCGTCCTCCCGAAAGATGGGTAGAAACAATGACCATTCAAGTGAAACGAGGAGACCACATTGGGCAAAACGGAGGGCACCATCTGACCGGATTGGTGTTGAGGAAAATGTGACCTCTGGAAGGCCTGAGTGCCCAAGACAATATTTCCTCTAATCCTGTATTTTTGCCAACCTTGAGGCTGCCTCCCAACCACCCAAGGATGATACTCAGGGAGTCTCTGAACCTTACAAATGCCCCAGCTCCTTGACCAGTTTCTCCAAGTCTTCCCCCAAAAGAAGCTTCCCATGAAATGGGAGTCTGATCAAAGTTTGGAAGCTGGGTACACCACCCAATGGCGTAATCATAGCACACGCCAGGCCACTGACAATACCATCTATTTAGCCAAAGCTGAACCAAATTATATAGGAGCATCCAAATAAGCCAAACCCATCTTCATTGAAGGAAGGTACTGGAAATCAGAAGATCCAGTCTCCGTCAGCTCATCTAACGACTGCTAAACCCAGGGAAGAAAAGTCCAGGCAGTGTATGAGATGCAAACTGCTGCCTGAAGGGATAAAACTGCCACCCAAAAGGACAACTTCAGAGAAGATTCCAACCAGTGATCCTGAGCATCTTTTAGGGCCATCCAGTCTTCCATCAGAATTGTGGTCTTCTTAGTCACTGTGGCCATGAGCACATCCACCTTTGGACACTTCAACTTATCTAGTTCTTCCTGTGGAAGAGGGTACAGACAGGCTATTGCCTACACCACCCAAAGACTCGCATCTGGTGGAGTCTACTGTGCTGTGATCAGCTCCTAGATGGCTTCATGAACAGAAAATGGACAGCTGCCTAGTACTCACTATCTTAGGGGAGGGTTAGCAGAGGTGGGTGTCGCTGACT
Source organism: Geotrypetes seraphini (assembly GCF_902459505.1). Lineage (NCBI taxonomy): Eukaryota > Metazoa > Chordata > Amphibia > Gymnophiona > Dermophiidae > Geotrypetes > Geotrypetes seraphini. The sequence continues at coordinate 305,805,943 of NC_047086.1, read as the reverse complement.
CATGGAATGAAATGTTAAAGCACTTCTAAGTGTACTAACGAAGGACGGCAATTCTTCTTTGTAGAACAAGCGGATCATCGATGAGTCATCCATCTTCTCCGGGACAATCTCCCCTCCTCCAGGACATCCAGAAGGGAAGATAAGTCCAAAGCCACCAACTCCACAACCTTCAGATGCTCCAGAGAAGCAGTGCTCTGAATGCCCATCTCCTCCTCCAGTCTCTGGAGCTGACTGGCCAGCAGGAATAAACCCCAGAGACGGATTAGACTGCTTAAAGAGGAAGGGCTGATAAAGTAAAAGAACAAGTTCAGGGGAGAGCAAGTATCTGACACCCATCTGATAGAAGAATCAGGCTGGGAACAGGCCCACAGGCCAGAAGCTACTGGAGGCCCACCAGGAGAAGTATCCCTCTCCATGGAACATGTTCTTGCTGTACAAAGGAGCTTGAGGAGGTCCATGAGGCTCCTGTAAAAGCTGCAGGTCCTCCAGACTACCCCTGGAAGGGTCTACTAGTATATGGAGAGATACACCGATACACATGAAACGACCTCCTCCCCTAGGGCTTTGACCACTGAGGTCCAATGGGGCCATTTCTAGTTCAGCTTAGGAATTGGAGCAGACAAACCTCCCCTAGGTCTTTGACTAGCTTCCCAATGTCCTTCTCAAAAAGCAAGTGACCCATAAAGAGGAGCTGAGTCAGAAATTTCTTGGAAGCAGCCTCTGACACTCAGCGGCCAGTGCCACCTCTTGGCCACCACAACCAAAGCCAAAGAATGAAACGTTATCCATACCAAGTCACAGAGGACATCCATTAGGCATTCTGCACCTGACTCCAGAAGGGTCACCTCAAGGGACTCCAGTAGCTGCTGCAACCAAAGCAACATGGCCTTTACCATGTAACCGCATACATGGTGGTGTGAACACTCACAGTAATAAAGGAGATTGCCAGTTTGAGTTGCTATTCTATCTTCTTTTCATACCATTTCCTTGAGGGTCAAATTCCCCTTCATGAGAGGGATTCAGCCTCAGCTGTGATCAGGAGCTTCCACTTTGGAGAACCTCTAATATCTCTCCTTCTCCTCAAAAGAAGGTACAGCCTATCCAGAATCTTGGACCTCTGGAAAACCATATAGAGCCTCTCACCCCTCACCCCCCATCATGTGGAAGAGTGCTTCTTGAAAGGCGGAATGCTTATGGAGGTCCTGAGAGGCCCTCTAGGATAGGGTCATCCTTGGTGAGCTCAGATGATACAGAGGAGAGACCCAGAGGCAAATCAATGAGGCGGTTAAGTTCTTTCTGCCTAAATCCCTGTCTATCTGCAAGTTACATCCCTATGTGGAGGGAGGAGTTGGCGTTGGCGGGTGATCGGTGCGAGGACAGACTGCTCTTCCTGGATGACCGCAACAGGGATGATACTCTTCTTGCACGCTGGGCGGGGACTGCTTCAATTGCCCGTTGGCCTGTCCCTGAGCCGGAGGATTGGGAAATGGAGTTGGCCGGTCATATGTCGGAGAGGCTGTGGAGGGAGAGCCCATGAATGTTGCGTGCTGCGGTCTTGTAGTCGGTGGATCAGCTGTGCCTGCCTCCTCCTTTCTACCTGCAATCTTTGGCCGTTAGCCCTCGCCCATGGTTGGGCTCTAGAGATCATCTTCAGCCAGTGATAGACTTATCATCGAAGGTTCTTCTCAGCCATTGTATCCTTCTGTTGCCTTACACTGATTACAGCCCAATTGGATTTCTATTCTATCTTGCTTGGATTGCTTTGGGTCTTTGAGGTTTTTGATTTACTTTAATGTTATTCTTTTTATTTTTTATTATTTGAATTGTTATATCTTTACTATTTAATAATTGTTTTCTCAGGTACTTAAGCTAGATTGTGAGCCTTCAGGACAGTTAGGGAAGTTCCAAGTACCTAATTTTATTTTACTGCAATCCGTTTTGGGCTCCTGGGGAGGACGGGCTATAAAAATGAACAAATAAATAAATAGGCAGATCACTAGGAATGCTCTTCCTCTGGAAAGAACACGCTTATCTGACTGAGCACCCCAATAACTGAGTCCAAGAGGTCTCCTGCCGCTTCTTGGCTGTCCTCGAGGTCAAGAAATCTCCCACAAGTATTGCATCATTCATGTGCCTCTTAACTCCTTGAAAAAGAGGCCCTAGCATGGCCCCCTAGACCAGGAGGGGCCATCCTAGCAAGCAGGGGCTAGCATCAGCTGAAGAAGCCTGCTTAACAAGCAGGATCACTTGCTGTAGCCAAATCAGAATTAGGGGCCTCCATCAAAATTCCCCTGTACTTTGGGCTAGGTGCAGCTGAAGGACCACTGACCCCCCCCCCCCCCACTCACTAAGTCCCAATGGGTGCTAAATCTGTTCTTGCTGCACAAAAACTGCAGCAGGAAACAATATGGCTGCCTCTGACCAAATGAATTAGGACCACAGGTCCCAATGCTGAGGCACAAGCAGCCTCAGGTGCCTCCATGTGAAGGGCCTCTCACTAACCCCCAGGCCACTTCTGGTATCAGAAGTGGCCCATCACATTGCAAGCCTCAGCCTCCTGCAGGCAATGTAGCTCCAGCCTGCTACCATGCCAGTCATATGGCCAGCAGGAATGAGCCTGTTCTGTGCACCTAAAACATACCCTGCAATGGGACTTGTTCTTGGACTCCCTTACTTGGCTCTTGGGTGCTTATTCAAGATGCTTTGTATTTTTAATTTGCTTTAGTTTCCTGGCAACAGGGGAACAGGGCTAAACCAGGCTGCCTGAAGTTGCAGGAAGCTGGATGAAACAGGTACCACAAAAAAGTACAGAAGGGATGAAGACCTATCACTCCTAACAGCAAGGGCCCTGCAGGAACCAAGGTGATAGTCACACCAAGTTAATGCCCATGGGTGATGATTCAGGATGCAAAGCCCCGCTCCACATTCTACCAGGGCAAGTCCTTAGAGCGAGGCTGTTAGGCTGAACAAGCGATGCGGTCTTAGTCAGCATGGCTGGGAGTTAGGCCTGGGACCAACTGCATCAACCCACACAACATTCCATTCACTCAAAACAGAAAAAATGTTGAGTGTTCCAGAGAGCATGAAAAGGAAGAGAGAAGTGGACCAACAACAGAAGGCTGTTCCCAAATGAACTGTAAGAAATGGATTCATATAGCTCCCAACACCACTAGGGTTCCAGCAAAAGAGCACAGCAGAAAACAGTCCAGAGAGAAGGGAGCCCTTCAAACATGACCCAAATGAGGCTGGAGATAGAACAGAAATAAGATGACCACCAAAGTAAGGAAGGGCAAGCGGGCCAAAAAGCAGACACGGAGACTTCCATCAAATTTGCCATGAGCCTTCACAGACGGCGCAAGAACTTAATCAAACACAAAGGTGGTAATAAGAGACCTAAAAATAGTGTTGCACAATAGCAGCACATGCCCATAGAACTCATCCAGTAACCAAGGTACTCATACTCCTACCATGCATGTGGCTCTTCCAAACCTGGCATTAAGAAGCACTGCTAAGTTACAGAGATACCCTGTTTCCCCGATGGTAAGACACTGTCTTATTTTTTTTGGAAGGCCAAAATATGCTCTAGGGCTTATTTTCGGGGGGATGCCTTATTTACATTTTTTTCTAAAAAGGGGGGGCTGTCTTATTTGACGGCTGAAGAATCGGTCGGCCGAAAAATCATAAGAACATAAGAACATAAGCAATGCCTCTGCCGGGTCAGACCTGAGGTCCATCGCGCCCAGCAGTCCGCTCACGCGGCGGCCCAACAGGTCCAGGACCTGTGCAGCAATCCTCTATCTATACCCCTCTATCCCCTTTTCCAACAGAAAATTGTCCAATCCTTTCTTAAACCCCATTACCGTACTCTGCCCTATTACGTCCTCTGGAAGCGCATTCCAGGTATCCACCACCCGCTGAGTAAAGAAAAACTTCCTAGCATTTGTTTTGAATCTATCCCCTTCCAATTTTTCCGAATGCCCTCTTGTTCTTTTATGTTTTGAAAATTTGAAGAATCTATCTCTCTCTACTCTCTCAATGCCCTTCATGATCTTGTAGGTTTCTATCATGTCTCCTCTGAGTCTCCGCTTTTCCAAGGAGAAGAGCTCTAGCCTCTCCAGTCTTTCAGTGTATGAAAGGTTTTCCATGCCCTTTATCATTCGTGTCGCTCTCCTCTGGACCCTCTCAAGTATTGCCATATCCTTCTTGAGGTACGGTGACCAATACTGAACACAGTACTCCAGGTGTGGGCGCACCATTGCCCGATACAACGGCAGGATGACTTCTTTTGTTCTGGTCATAATCCCATTTTTAATAATACCCAACATTCTGTTTGCCTTCTTCGCGGCTGCTGCGCATTGCGCCGTTGACTTCATTGTTGTATCCACCAGTACACCCAAATCTCTTTCAAGGTTACTTCCCTCTAATACTAATCCCCCCATTTGGTAGCTGAACATCGGGTTTTTTCTCCCTATATGCATGACCTTGCATTTCCCTACATTGAATTTCATCTGCCATTTATTCGCCCACTCCTCCAGTTTGTTTAGGTCCCTTTGTAGGTCCTCACACTCTTCCGTAGTTCTGACCCTTCTACAGAGTTTAGTGTCGTCCGCAAATTTTATAACTTCACATTTCGTCCCCGTTTCCAGGTCATTTATAAATATATTGAACAGCAGCGGTCCAAGTACAGACCCCTGCGGAACTCCGCTCGTGACTTTCCTCCAGCCCGAGTAGTGACCCTTCACTCCAACCCTCTGTCTCCTGCCTGCCAACCAGTGTTTGATCCATCTGTATACGTCCCCTTCGTGTATGGCCAGCTTTATCCATCATACCATATATTGTACCATTTAATGTCCCCAATGTTCTCCATCAGGGAAACACAGTAAAGAGATTATTCTGTAGTGCAGCATCAGAGGGGACTTGACAATGTGAAACCATTGTTTATAAACCGTATGCATTTTAAACAGGCTTTATATACAGTAAGTGGTATTGCTCACAGCAAAAGAAACCTGTCTGCGTGTCTCACTTTTGGATGTTCTGGCCGTGAACAAACTCCTGCAGTCTCCGTTAGGGAGGGATGAGGGAAGCTGCCTGTGTTTCCTTGCGCGAAGTCACGTGCGCGCGCTGCAGTCCTGTCACTTCCTCCTCTTCACTTCATGACGAGGCGCGGCACGCAGCCATGGAGGCAAATACGGTAGACGGAGGGACCACACGGAGTCACCCACCGTACCACCCGATTCGGGTAAGCGCAGGTATCGGTGGGTGGCTTATTTGCGGGGGGGTGCCTTATTTTACATTTTTTTCTAAAAAGGGGGGGCTGTCTTATTTGATGGCCCTGCCTTATCATCGGGGAAACAGGGTACTTCAAACTTCTACTTAATGCAACATCAGTAGAGCTCCTCTCCTTCAAATCAGAGCATTTTTTTTTATTGTGAGAAGGAAGCCTAAGGAGAGTGGATGGACCTGGCACCACCAGATGTAGCCCTAGAATAGACAAACACCGATTCTAAATGCCCCCAGGCTTAACTGAACTAGGAAACCCAGAACAGAAGCAAAACAGAAGATAAAACCAGGAACTTGTGAGATACCATTCATCTGCCTGCTGGAGATAGAGCATTAAAACTGAGCTCTGTCATATATAGGATGGTATGCTCCTTGGTCAGTCAGTTTTCTCAATCTCCACCTGCTGGTAGATGGTTATAACCTACAAGTTCATCTGCTGCCGACGACAAGGAATGTCCCAGAGAGCACCAGCACTTTTACTGGGGACATCACTGGAATACAGTTTCTCTAACTCCCATCTGCTGATAGAAAGGGGATGCAACCCACTGCTGCAGCTGGATGCTAAGGAAATATTACATATGTACATTTTATCTACACAAAGACAGATTGTGATGGTCACAAAAGAAAAAGAAGATATGGGAGTTTATAGAAACATAAGGGCCACGGCCCATCTAGTCTGCCCACCGCAATGACCCTTCCCCACCTAACTCAGAGAATAGATCCCACGTGTCTATCCCATTTGGCCTTAAAATCAGGCACGCTGCTGGCCTCAGTGACCTGAAGTGGAAGATTGTTCCAGCGGTCAACCACTCTTTCAGTGAAAAAGAATTTCCTGGTGTCACTGTGCAGTTTCCCTCCCCTGATTTTCCACGGGTGCCCTCTGGTTGCCGTGGGACCCTTGAGAAGGAAGATATCTTCTTCCACTTCGATGCGACCCGTGAGATACTTGAACGTCTCGATCATGTCTCCCCTCTCTCTGCTCGAGTAGAGCTGTAACTTATCCAGCCTTTCCTCGTACGGGAGATCCTCGAGACCCGCGATCATTCGGGTGGCCATTCTCTGGACCGACTCTAGTCTCAGCACATCTTTTCGGTAATGCGGCCTCCAAAATTGCACACAGTACTCCAGGTGTGGTCTCACCATGGATCTATACAATGGCATAATGACTTCAGGCTTACGGCTGACGAAACTCCTGCATATGCAACCTATGATTTGCCTTGTTTTGGAGGAAGCTTGCTCCACTTGATTGGCAGCCTTCATGTCCTCACTGACGATCACCCCTAAGTCACGTTCTGCTTCAGTTCTTGTTAGGATCTCGCCATTTAGGGTGTAAGTCCTGCATGGATTTTGGCTGCCCAGGTGCATGACTTTGCATTTTTTGGCATTGAAGCTGAGTTGCCAGGACCTAGACCAGCGCTCCAGTAGTAGTAGGTCGTGCATCATGTTGTCGGGCATTGAATTTTTGTCTGTTGTACTCTTGGCCACTACATTGCTTAGTTTGGCGTCATCAGCGAATAATGTTATTTTACCTCGGAGCCCTTCTGCCAAGTCTCTTATGTAGATGTTGAACAGGATCGGGCCCAGGACGGAGCCCTGTGGAACTCCACTGATCACCTCCGTCGTTTTGGAGGGAGTGCCATTCACCACTACCCTCTGAAGCCTACCCTCAAGCCAGTTCCCAATCCATTTCGTCAACGTGTCTCCCAATCCTATAGAACTCATCTTGCTCAGCAACCTGCGATGTGGTACGCTATCAAATGCTTTGCTGAAGTCCAGGTATACGATGTCCAGGGACTCCCCAACATCCAGCTTTCTCGTCACCCAGTCAAAGAAGCCGATCAGGTTGGATTGGCAGGATCTCCCCTTAGTAAATCCATGTTGACGGGGATCCCGTAGATTCTCCTCGTTCATGATCGTATCCAATTGGCGTTTGATTAGAGTTTCCATTAGTTTGCTCACTATTGATGTGAGACTCACCGGTCTGTAGTTTGCTGTCTCCATCTTGGAGCCTTTCTTATGAAGTGGAATGACGTTAGCCATTTTCCAGTCCAACGGGGCGTTACCTGTACTAAGGGAGAGATTGAAGAGTGCGGATAGCGGTTCCGCCAAGACATCACACAACTCCCTGAGCACCCTGGGGTGTAGGTTGTCAGGCCCCATTGCCTTGTTAACCTTGAGCTTTGACAGCTCGCAGCAGACACTGCTGGGCGTAAACTCGAAATTACTAAACGGATCAGCTGAGTCAACCCTTGTCTGCAGCTGAGGACCAAGTCCCGGCGCCTCGCGGGTGAAGACTGAGCAGAAGTATTCATTTAACAGTTGGGCTTTTTCCGAGTCCGTTTCTGCATAGTCTCCCTCTGGTTTCCTGAGGCGTACTATCCCACCTGAGTTCTTGTTCCTGTCACTGATATACCTGAAAAAGGATTTATCTCCTTTCTTTATGTTCCTTGCTAAAGACTCCTCCATGTGGAATTTGGCCTCCCTAACTGCTGTTTTGACTGCTTTTTGACTTGGCCAGATAGATTTCCCTGGAGTCCTGTTTCCCTGATTGTTTGTAAGAGATGAATGCTTTTTTCTTCTCCTTGATGAGGTCCGAGATCTCCGCAGAGAACCACTGTGGCTTATTGTTCCTACTCTGTTTACTTACCGATTTAACATAGCGGTTTGTTGCTTCCTGTATGGTGGCTTTCATAGTTGACCACATTTCTTCCACGTTATCGGTTTCTGCTTGGCTTTGTAGCGCCTGGTGAACGAAGTTCCCCGTGTCGTTGAAGTTTGTGTCCTTGAATTTAAGGACCTTGGTCAGTGTGGTAGATTTAGTGAAACCTTTCCTGAGATTAAACCATACCATGTTGTGATTGCTGGAGGCCAATGTGTCGCCCACCGAGACTTCTGTGACACTTTCTCCATTGGTAAGTATCAGGTCTAGGATTGCCTGATCCCTTGTTGGTTCCAATACCAGTTGCCTTAGTCTTGCTCCCTTCAAGGAGTTTAATAGCCTCCTGCTGCTGCCTGAAGCAGAGGAAAGCGTGACCCAATCCACATCAGGCATGTTGAAGTCACCTAACAATAATGTGTCCCCACGCAAGGTGATATTCTCTATATCTCCGACTAATTCCATATCTTGGTCATCCTGTTGTCTTGGGGGTCTGTATACTACGCCAAGATACAGGCATTTGTCCTTCCCTCTGGCTAAATTTACCCAAAGGGATTCCCCAGTGTAGTGGACATCTGTGATTCTGGTGACTTTAATGTCATCTTTAGTATATAATGCTACACCTCCTCCCATTTTGCCCTCTCTGTCTCGGCGAAGCAAGTTGTAACCCGGTATGACCATGTCCCACCCTTGGGAGTCTGTGAGCCAGGTTTCAGATATCGCCACCACATCCAAGTCGGCATTTGTCATTTCTGTTTCCAGTTCCAGGATCTTGTTTCCCAGACTGTGGGCGTTGACGTACATAGCCCTCCATGTTGTATGTTCATTATGTCTCAGTGGGGACATTCCTGCTATAGCAACTAGGCCACCTTTAGCATTATTTGCATGTCTCGTACTCTTCCTAGACCCAGAGCTGCAACGTGCACCTTTCCCGGACTCCCCATACCCAGAACTACAGTTTATGCCTAACCCAGACTCAGAATTGTGTGTACCCTGTGGGGGTATTCCCTCTTGATCAACTTGACTTCCTATAATACAGTTTGCAGTGTGTATTCTGTTGCTGGACTCAGAATTACAATGTGTACTTCTCCTAGTCCCAGAATCACAATGTGCACCCCTCCTAGATCCAGAATTACAATGTGAACTCCCCTTAGACCCAGAATTACAATGTGTACTCCCCTTAGCCCCAGCATAACAATGTGACCCTGAATTATAGTGTTTACTTACTTTAGTCTCCCTTACTTTAGTCTCAAGAAATTGGTAGCTTAGCTCGTCAAGTAGGTTGTTTGTGCCAGTACCCTCCCCCAACTTACCTAGTTTAAAGCCTTGTGAAGTAGGTGGGCTAAGCGGTGTCCAAGGACATTCTTACCTCTTCTGGTCAGGTGTAACCCGTCTGGTCCCTGTAATCCTTGCAGTGCCTCTCCATGGTGCAGGAATCCCAAGAGTCGTTTTTTTTTTAACAGAATGATCAAATGAATGGAAGCAGGAACCCTGTCCTTAAACCATCACAAAGGAGCCAAGAACCAACATAGCAATAAAGCCCACTACTCAGCAGCAGTCCCCAAAAGACAACAGTGTAATGACTCTGAGAATGTCATTCAAACCATCATTCCTGAAAAGGTGGAAGCTATTTAAACACTTTCACAGAATAAGAAACAGGATCAAAACTAGTAGCAATGAACTTACTGCAAACCTAAGTAGAAGGCAAGATTTTCCGACACCAGAGTCTCCGATGAGAAGCAACTTGAATAAATAATCACTGCAGAAAAAAAGAAAAGAAGTTAACTCAATAGCTGTACACCAAACTTCTGGAAATAAAAATTTGCTGTAATAACAGGAGAGAGAGAGAAATTGCACTCCTGATACAGAGACCACCAATACTGCTATTTCCAGTGTTATTGTTATGAAAGTCTCTCTTGGACATGTAACCTTGCTCATCTTACCATTTTGCATCTGACAAAGTAGTCCACCAACAGGCCTTAATGTCAGTAGAGGTAATACATAAAAAGACAGAGCCTTCATTGTGATAGCCATCTCTCTCCTTAGCACTGATCTCATGAAACATGCAGCTCCATGGAGCTCCTTCAAATTTAAATCCTTGGGTGTGGTATAAACCCAGTGGGTCAAATCCTAAGAGATGACAAGATTAAAATCCCAGGATAAGGGCCACTCTTTATCTTATTGATCTGACATGTCTGACCACCATCTGAAGAATCTGTGCTTTACAAATTCTGTATTAAGATCTGATATTCTTCACATTATCTAGCAAACACAAGCACATCCAGGAAATTAATTATTGGGTAAATTTTAAAACTGTAGTAATTTGACACACATACCTTTCTAATTTCAATCTCTTAGCACAGCAAGCTCCTTAACATTCTTGGCAGAGGTATGCGAGGGAGAATTTATTATGACATTAAAAAAAACCCACACTAAATTAAGTCTTGTATTGTTGGTATATGCTGGAGCTTTACCACATGACGTTAAGACTCAAACAAAGGAGTCATCTGTAAAATTCATCAGCCCTAATTTGCAAAACTGGCATTTTATGGTCCTAAGTGTACAACATTAAAAATGTGTAGGATGTAATGAAGGATTTCTCATCTTAACAGCTTTTTCTCCCTCTCAGTGCTGTTTGCTAGATCCTCTTTTGTTCAGCCAGGCTGTTTTCCTGAGCCCTTCTCACATCTCAGAACTAATCCATCCCTGTGCTCCACTCCACCATACAAGGCACCCTCCCTCTCCATAAGACGATCTTCATGAATATGATTATTGGTTATTCAGGGAAAACAATACAACCAGCCTTCTTACTCGGGGGCAGTAACAAGGTCACCGTCTCACAAAGGTGAAAATAAGTTCCCATTTAACAGTTCAGTGTAGAGAAGAGACTGCCTATACACAGTTCATAACATGGAACACAAACCACATTTTAGGCTCTGTATCTGAGTAACGTAGGCCTCTAGAAACTATGTTATTACAATTTTTATCTGTGCTGATCTTAGATATTCAGAATCATCCGTTTCTTATTTCATAACACACAAAGCTATTATTCATTCTTCCACTGTAACTTAGGATGATCAGGCTGTTCTGCTTCAAATTAGGAAATTGAAAGACATGCCAGCTGTGGTCAGATGTGCAAGCAGAGGCTTGCCACACAAAGTCCCCAGCGAGCTGTGGCCAGTCTATACCATGCTTGCCACCACCTTAAATGTAGCCATACTTTTCTGCATGGCAGCCAACATCAGCTCTCTCTCTCTATTAAAACATATTTTCATCTTTCACTTTACTCAGTCATATTTCACAATCATGCATATTCAATTTCAAATTTTGCTTGCCTCTACAGTCAGGGGATAAGGGATATGAACTCGTATATCGCCTTTTTTGTAGTTACACAACCATATTCAAAGTAGTTTACATACAGGTACTCAAGCATTTTTTCCTCTTTGTCCCAGTGGGCTCACAATCTATCTAATGTACCTGGAGCAGTGAAGGATTAAGTGACTTGCCCAGGGGTCACAAGCAGCATGGGGTTTGAGCCCACAATCTCAGGGTGCTGAGGCTGTAGCTCTAACCACTTGTCTCTGAAATAATTGATCACTTCCTCCTGCTCATTTCTTCTTCATTTCCTGTCCCCTATCTGCACTTAGTGATAAGAGACACTCCCCCCAGGAAAGGTGGTGGCATGCACAAGCATGCTCAAATACATACGTTATTCAGAGTTCTCAGGAAAGAGAGACCACAATTTGAAATGAGGACTTAAAAAGCAGCGGCTGAAATATGTTATAATAAATGTATTCAAAGCATCTCCTGTAGGCCCAAAAATGGGGTTTAATTAGAACGTCTGAAACTTGAGTATCAGTATCAGTATCAATGAGTACCACTTCAATCCTGGTTACTAGTCAAGTCAAGGATGGACTTAAGAAACCGACTACATTGATTTACTGGAAAAATCTCCTGCAGAAGTCACAGACTCCTGAAAAAGGTACAGGTTTCTGTACCGAAACACCTGCTACATTGACCTTCATTTATACCGATAAACTTATATTAAAAGGGGGGATTCAGTTCTGTGTTTGGAAACATCTCTATTTTCCCACTTGTTTCTTCTCTGAACCATGTTGATGGGTGATAGCAAAGTTTCTCTTTTCAACCACAAGAGGCACCAGAGCAAAGTCAAAGGAAAAGAGTCAAGCAACATTCATAAGCAACTCCTGGGCATGCAAATAAACCTTCATCGTGAAAGAGAAAGTAGAAAAAAGCAGCCATTTATTTTGGCTGCTGTTTTATGATCAAATTACCAGAACCACTAAGTGATCTCCAAACAAACAAGTTCTACCTGTTTGGATAATCAATTTGTAAAAAAATTCATGTAATTAGTTCCCAACCTGTAGAGAAGATCTGCTCTGAAGGAAGCTCCATTTTTTTCAAAAGGGGTGAACAGGAAAGTAGAAAAATCTATGCAAAGTAATGTAGAAAGCACTCTGCTAGGAAGACCAAAGATTTAACACCCTTCTTCCTAAAAAAACAAAAACTAAACAGACAGACAAGTGATTGATAAAAGATATGGAAAACCTTTCGTATGCTGAAAGATTGGAGAAACTGGGACTCTTTTCCCTGGAAAAGCGGAGGCTTAGAGGGGACATGATAGAGACTTACAAGATCATGAAGGGCATAGAGAAAGTGGAGAGGGGCAGATTCTTCACACTTTCGAAATCTACAAGAACGAGAGGGCATTCGGAAAAATTAAAAGGGAACAGATTCAGAACCAATGCTAGGAAGTTTTTCTTCACCCAGAGGGTGGTAGACACCTGGAATGCGCTTCCAGAGGGTATGATAGGACAGAGTACGGTATTGAGGTTCAAGAAGGGATTGGATGATTTCCTGAAGGAAAAGGGGATAGAAGGGTATAGATAGAGGATTACCATACAGGTCCTGGATCTGATGGGCCGCTGCTTGATCGGACTGCTGGGCATGATAGACCTCTGATCTGACCCAGCGGAGGCACTTCTTGAATGAAGGGAATCTTCGGGATCCCAGTCAGCATAGATTCACCAAGGGTAGGTCCTGCCAATCCAATCTCATCAGCTTCTTTGACTGGGTAACAAGAAAGTTGGACTTGGGAGAGTCTTTGGACGTCGTGTACCTGGACTTCAGTAAAGCTTTTGACAGTGTCCCACACCGCAGGTTGCTAAGCAAGATGGAATCGATGGGGTTAGGAGAGACACTAACTGCATGGGTCAATGATTGGCTGAGTGGTAGACTTCAGAAGGTGGTGGTTAATGATACCCTCTCTAAAACATCGGAGGTGACCAGTGGAGTGCCGCAGGGCTCGGTCCTGGGTCCACTCCTTTTCAACATATTCATAGGGGATCTGACTCAAGGGCTTCAAGGTAAAATAACATTAATCGCCGATGACGCCAAACTATGTAATATAGTAAGTGAATGCAGTTTACAGAATTATATGGCGCAGGACCTGCTTACATTGGAAAGTTGGTCCTCAACCTGGCAGCTAGGCTTCAATGCTAAGAAATGTAAGGTCATGCACCTCGGAAGCGGAAATCCATGCAAGACGTACTTCTTGAATGGAGAAACTTTTAACTAGGACTTCAGCAGAACGAGATTTAGGAGTAATCATTAGTGCAGACACGAAAACTGCCAATCAAGTGGAGAAGGCTTCATCTAAGGCAAGGCAGATATTGGGTTGTATCAATAGAAGTTTCGTCAGCCGAAAGCCTGAAGTCATAATGACGTTGTACAGGGCCATGGTGAGACCTCATCTGGAGTACTGTGTGCAATTCTGGAGGCCACATTACAGTAAAATTGTGCGCAGAATTGAATCGGTTCAGTGGACGGCCCACCAGGATGATCTTGGGGCTCAAGGGTCTCTCGTACGAAAAGAGACTGAACAAATTGCAGCTCTACACTCTCGAGGAACGTAGGGAGAGGGGAGACATGATCGAAACATTTAAGTACCTCACGGGACGTGTCAAAGTGGAAGATGATATTTTCTTTCTCAAGGGACCCTCGGCCACAAGAGGACACCCGCTCAAACTCAGGGCGGAAAATTTCATAAGAACATAAGAACTGCCTTCTCCGGATCAGACCCATGGTCCATCGAGTCCGGCGATCCGCACACGCAGAGGCCCAGTCAGGTATACACCTGATGTAGTTTTAGTCACCCATATCCCTCTATGCCTCTCGTAAGGAGATGTGCATCTAATTTGCCTTTGAATCCTAGCACAGTGGATTCCTTAATAACCTCCTTTGGAAGAGCATTCCAGCCGTCTACCACTCGCTGCGTGAAGCAGAACTTCCGGACATTTGTCCTAGACTTGTCCTCCCTTAGCTTCAAACCATGTCCTCTTGTCCTTGTCACGTTGGACAATGTAAATAATTTATTTTCCTGCTCTATTTTATCGATGCCTTTCAGTATTTTGAATGTCTCGATCATGTCCCCTCGCAGCCTCCTCTTCTCAAGGGAGAACAGTCCCAGTTTCTTGAGTCGTTCCTCATATTCCAAGTTCTTATTAGCTTCGTTGCTCGTCTCTGCACCCTCTCCAGCAGTTTTATATCCTTTTTTAGGTTTGTAGACCAATGTTGGACACAGTATTCCAAGTGTGGTCTGACCATTGCTCTATAAAGCGGCATTATGACTTTCTTCGATCTACTTGTGATTCCTTTCTTTATCATGCCTAACATTCTGTTTGCTTTCTTTGCCGCTGCCGCGCATTGTGCCGATGTCTTCAGGGTCCTATCTATCAGTACACCCAGGTCCTTTTCTTGTTCGCTCTTACCCAGAGTTGCGCCTGACATTCTATACTCGTGTTCCTTATTCTTACTACCTAAATGCATTACTTTGCATTTCTCCACGTTGAACTTCATCTGCCATTGCTCTGCCCATTTCTCTAACTGATATAAGTCGCTCTGGAGTTCCTCGCTATCCTCCTGCGATCTGATTGCCCGGCATAGCTTTGTGTCATCTGCAAACTTAATGATCTCACTAGGTATTCCGTCTTCCAGGCCATTGATATAAATATTAAATAGGATCGGCCCAAGTACCGAGCCCTGGGGCACACCACTAGTCACTTTCTCCCAGTCTGAGAACTTCCCATTTATGCCCACTCTCTGCTTTCTGTTTTCCAGCCATTTGCCTATCCACCTTTGTATATCTCCCTCTATTCCATGGCTTTGTAGTTTCCTGAGAAGTCTTTCATGTGGAACCTTATCGAATGCTTTCTGGAAGTCCAAATATATTATGTCCACCAGCATTCCACTATCAATTTGCTTGTTCACGGTCTCAAAAAATTGAAGTAAATTCGTTAAACATGATTTCCCTTTCCTGAACCCATGGCGACACCAGAAAGTATTTCTTCACAGAGAGAGTGGTTGATCATTGGAACAAGCTTCCAGTGCAGGTGATCGAGGCAGACAGCGTGCCAGACTTTAAGAATAAATGGGATACCCATGTGGGATCCCTATGAGGGTCAAGATAAGGAAACTGGGTCATTAGGGCATAGACAGGGGGTGGGTAAGCAGAGTGGGCAGACTTGATGGGCTATAGCCCTTTTCTGCCGTCATCTTCTATGTTTTATGATTATTGTTTATTCAGGTTTTTGATTAAATGCTTTTTCGAAACTACAAAGCGTTGAACAAGATTTAAAATTAACATTTAAACAAAAATTTAACAAATAAAACATACATTTCTATAAAAAACTACAAGACTGACAACAAATACGTACTAGGTAAAACGGATCGAAAAGCCCCTGGACACGAATAGGAAGAGGGGGAGAAATACAATCGATATAGAAAATGTGAGAAACATTTAAGGTAAACACAAAAGGGGATTGGGGAAATAAATGTAAAAAACAAGAATAAGTTACTTACATGTTCTATTCTTATGAAAGTATCAGCAGCATTCTCCAACTACACTTCCCCGTCCGTATTCGCGTGCTTATTCACTGTTTTAAACTAAAAAATGCATTTTCATTTTTCAGGATATTTTAAGCCCTGTAAGCCCCCCCCCCCCACTTTAAGCCTTACCCGGTGTTCTAGCGGGTTTTCAAGGCAGGAGCGATCTCCCCACGCTCCTGCCCTGTGCAGATCGCTCACAGGAAATGGTTCGAGAGCTGAAGGCAGTCATTTCCTGTGAGCAATCTGCACAGGGTAGGAGCGTGGGAAGATCGCTCCTGCCCCCAAAACCTGCTAGACCACCAGGTAAGGCTTAAGGGGGGGGGCTTTCAGGGCTTAAAATAGCTAGGGAAAGTGGGGGTTAGGGGCAGAACCAGCCCAAATATTATTCATGGTTTTTTTAATATTCACGGGCCGACTCTGCCCCTAACCCCTGCGAATACGGAGGGGGAAGTGTACAAGCATTCTCCAATATGCACTACAAAAGCCAGACCACAAGAAACCAGAATCCCATGCTACACATAAATAGAAGTAAGGGGTCAAGCAATGATGGCGATAACTACAAGATTAAAAAAGGCAGTGTACAAGTCCCTTTCTCCTTGGAAGATTGTTAACACTTGTACTGAATGTCCCTATCCCCTGCCAGCATTTTAAGAAATCTAGTCTAGGAATTGAAGCAAAGCCTCCTGCACATCCATTGCACAAACCCTTAGTTTTTAATTTGAAAACCTTTGACCAAGGTTAGTAAAATTAAACAAAATAAAATTCTGCCTCCTTTCCATTTTAAATACGAGTAGAAAAGTTTTGCACACTGCAAATGCAACTTACCAGCCTCCTTCCTCTTTAGATAGTTCTTAATTGTGAGCCCATATGTATCAACTAATAGCACCTAATGGGCCTTTGTGTTTGGACTATTCCAGATTTACAGGTCTTTACAATCTCATATCTGTGAATTTACTGCAGATGAAACTATCAAAACAGAGTGTCCTTAAGCAGTTTTGTTACTAAACATGATACTTGCTTTCCAAATCCTGGTGTGTCAGGACTGAATCGATGCCTTTAAAACTGCACTATTAAAAGCTAAGTTATAAATATTCAAAGAGCCTATAGAAAACCAGTGTTGACTATAGTGACTGATGATATACTTGAACCCTGAATAAGTATGAATTCAAGATTTAATAATTCTTTGTTTCTGTGTTTAATGGGCTGTTATAATCTGTCTTTCAACTTCAGAGTAAGCAAAAAAAAAAAAAGAAAAGAATAAGGGGCAGTAACTAAGTTGGTCTAGCACAGGGGTAGGCAATTCCGGTCCTCGCGAGCCGGAGCCAGGTCAGGTTTTCAGGATCGCCAACATAAATATGCATGAGATAGATTTGCATCTCAAGGAGGCAGTGCATGCAAATCCATCTCATACATATTCATGGTGGAGATCCTGAAAACCTGACCTGGCTCCGGCTCTCAAGGACCGGAATTGCCTACCCCTGGTCTAGCAGGCTACAAATTAGGAAGATCAATGTGACACTAGCAGCAATTATTGTCCTTTTTTGTACATAGTTTAAGTTAAGTGTAGTCCATGAGTAGAATTCCAACTAGTGTATCAAATATACTAGTACAGTACTAGTATTTAAGCCCGTTACATTAACAGGTGCTAGAATACAGTGGTGCCTCGCATAACGGACGCCTCGCACAGCGAACGCTGCGCACAACGAACTTTATGTCTTGATCCGTACAACGAACTTCGTTTCACACAACGAAGTCGCCCGAGCTGCATCCTTCCGCGCAGGCACTGCGCTTAACTGCCCTCTCTCCGCCTGGCTCCCTCTTGCCCCCCCGACTCGATCGAGGCAAAAAGGAGCCCAAGCCCTCTTGCCCCGCCGATTCCCCAACTCCCCACAAAATATCGGGCCAGGAGGGAGCCCAAGTCCTCCTGGCCACGGCGACCCCCTAACCCCACCCTGCACTACATTACGGGCAGGAGGGATCCCAGGCCCTCCTGCCCTCGACGCAAACCCCCCCTCCCCCCAACGACCGCCCCCCCCAAGAACCTCCGACCGCCCCCCCAGCCGACCCGCGACCCCCCTGGCCGACCCCCACGACACCCCCAACCCCCTTCCCCGTACCTTTCTGTAGTTGGCCGGACAGACGGGAGCCAAACCCGCCTGTCCGGCAGGCAGCCAACGACGGAATGAGGCCGGATTGGCCCATCCGTCCAAAAGCTCCGCCTACTGGTGGGGCCTAAGGCGCCTGGGCCAATCAGAATAGGCCCGGGAGCCTTAGGTCCCTCCTGGGGGCGGGGCCTGAGGCACATGGGCCCAACCCGACCATGTGCCTCAGGCCCTGCCCCCAGGAGGGACCTAAGGCTCCCGGGCCTATTCTGATTGGCCCAGGCGCCTTAGGCCCCACCAGTAGGCGGAGCTTTGGGACGGATGGGCCAATCCGGCCTCATTCCGTCGATGGCTGCCTGCCGGACAGGCGGGTTTGGCTCCCGTCTGTCCGGCCAACTACAGAAAGGTACGGGGAAGGGGGTTGGGGGTGTCGTGGGGGTCGGCCAGGGGGGTCGCGGGTCGGCTGGGGGGGCGGTCGGAGGTTCTTGGGGGGGCGGTCGTTGGGGGGAGGGGGTTTTGCGTCGAGGGCAGGAGGGCCTGGGATCCCTCCTGCCCGTAATGTAGTGCAGGGTGGGGTTAGGGGGTCGCCGTGGCCAGGAGGACTTGGGCTCCCTCCTGGCCCGATATTGTCGGGGAGTTGGGGAATCGGCGGGGCAAGAGGGCTTGGGCTCCCTTTTGCCCCGATCGTGTCGGGGAGTCGGGGGGCAAGAGGGCTTGAGCTCCCTTTTGCCCCGATCGTGTCGGGGAGTCGGGGGGGCAAGAGGGCTTGAGCTCCCTCTTGCCCCGATCGTGTCGGGGAGTCGGGGGGGCAAGAGGGCTTGAGCTCCCTCTTGCCCCGATCGTGTCGGGGGTGCCAGGGACCACACGGAGTCACCCACCGTACCACCCGATTCGGGTAAGCGCAGGTATCGGTGGGTGGCTTATTTGCGGGGGGGGGGTGCCTTATTTTACATTTTTTTCTAAAAAGGGGGGGCTGTCTTATTTGATGGCCCTGCTTTATCATCGGGGAAACACGGTAGAAAAAAAAAAAAAAATGAACAGTTAAGTCCCAGTTTTTGCCGCTGAGACTCTGCCCTCTCTCACTGTAAAATTAGACTCTACTTAGTCTGTCTTTAAATTTAAAAAATGTGTGTTGTTTTAAAAAACAATTATGTTTTTAGATGTATCTAAATAAAAATAATAACCAAAAATGTATCTTTTTTTATGTCATCTTAGCATATTTTATGCTACAGAACGAATTATTTTTTTTAACATGTATTGTTATGGGAAAACGCGTTTCACATAACGAACTTTTCGCATAACAAACTTGCTCCTGGAACGAATTAAGTTCGTTGTGTGAGGCACCACTGTATATGCCTGTCTGTCTTTGTTTATTTATGTCTCTCTCCCTGCTCCTGTCTCTTTCTTCCTTTCTTTCTGTCTCTCTCCCTCCTGCTATTTTTCTCTCTCTCTCTCCCTGGCACCCTTTGTCTGTCTTTCTTTCTGTCTGTCTCTCTGGTCCCCTGTCTGTCTTTATTTCTGTCTGTCTCTCTCCTTGGCCTCCTTTGTGGGACTTGTGTTAAAACTGCAAGAGCTACTGATCAAATCATTTCCTCTAAAGAGGCAATTTTAGCAGTTTTGAACCGGTGGACCGTAAGCTATTCCCTACTGGATGAAGACGGAAACCCGCCAGGGCGCCTGGCTGCAACTGTCCCAGTCCACCTTAAAAGCCGGTGGCGACGACTCCCGCCCGCGTGCCCAAAGGTCGGCGCGTGCAAGCCCCAACGGCTCCCTTCGGCCGCACTCGCACCCCACGTCTCCTCCTCATCGACATGGCGGGCCCGCCCCCCCTGGCCCCAGCGCAGCCCCCCCGCTACCAGGAATGGATCCTAGACAACATCGACTCGCTGCGCTCGCGCAAGGCACGGCCCGACCTGGAGCGCATCTGAACTTTTTCTGTCCGGAGCCGGCAAGCCCAGAGATGCATGGTAAGCGCACATGCGTACTCTGCCGGCCAGGGAACTACAGATCAGGCAATACGGCGGTGAGAGTGCGCATGCACACTTAGCGTTTTATTATAAGAGATACCAAAATGTACTAGAAATGTGCAATGATGAGAGGGTGTTGAAAATTTCTCAGCCCAACCAACTTCTTTTTTTTATTTTTTATTAATTCTTTATTCATTTTCAAAAATACATTAAGTGTTAAATATATTCATTCATATTAACAATAAATACATCACTTACAAACAATCATTGATATATTTCATAAATTCTTATCCTTTCCCCTTTCCCATCCCTCCCATATATTCCATTATCATATAAAACATATAATAATAAACTTCCCCTCCTCCCTATACCTTAAGTTGATAAATATAAGGGAAACAAATTCAAATTAATCTTTACAATACTTTGTCAATGGTTTCCACACATCCTGAAACTTCTTAAAATATCCCCGTTGTAATGCAATAAACCTTTCCATTTTATAGATATGGCATAAAGAATTCCACAAGAAGTTGTAATTTAATCTCCTCCAATCCTTCCAATTATATGTAATTTGCTGAATGGCAACACCAGTCATTATAAGTAATAATTTATTGTTATTCGCAGAAATCTGACATTTTGCTCTCATTTCCATACCAAATATTACAGTATCATAGGATAATGCCACTTCTTAAGTTCTGAGCGTTATTTTGCCACTGTAGTTGAAAAGTGTTACTTTATTTTGCAAACTGCCAATTTGCAGAATCATACTGCTATGTTTTGACATTGTTGCAGATCACCGATTGAACCGTGTCAATGAAAAGTGTGGAATTTTCAGGTGTAAAACTCCGAGCCATCACGAAGTTCTTAATCTTGCAGAAGATAACTCCAAAGGAATCCATGAATGTATGATGAAAACATTGAGTGACAAATGCCCATAATACTCCATAGTGAAGAACTAATGTGTAAATTTTCAGCATGGAGATTTCAAGACTGAAGATGCAGCAAGGTCTGGGAGGCCTCAAACGGTGTCAACTTCTGAAATTGTTGACCATGTCTAAGATCTGACTTCGGAAGATTGGTGAATATCAGCTAAAACAACTTCTGAGACACTACAGATATCCAGGGAACACATTGAGTGTATAATTCACAAGCAGCTAGGTATGCCTAAGCTGTCAGCCAAGTAGGTGCCCAAATGTTTGAATGCCGATGAGAAACATCAAGAGGACATGTCCAAGTTGATTTTATAGCCTTTTCAGTGAGCTGGTTCTAACCTTTTGGAATGACTAGTTACTGCTGATGAAACATTGGTACACCACTATGATCCCAAGACAAAACAGTCCATACAATAGTGACACTCAGGTTCTCTAAAGCCAAGGAAATTCAAGACCTGAAAGTCAGAAGATCATGGGCTTAGTGTTTTGGGATCAAGAAGGTGTTGTAATGACTATCTTCCAAGGGGCCAAACAGTTAATGCAGAATATTACTGTAACTTGCTGACTGTGCTGATTAAAGCAGGCACTGAATGAAAAAAGAAGAGGGAAGCTGTGGAAAGAAGTTCTCTTTTTACAAGACAATGCACCTGCTCACAAGGCTGGTGAAATGATGGATGTTTTGACGAAGTTGGGGCTTCAGTGCATAGAATATCCACCCTATTCACCAGATCTTGCTCCAACTATTGAGTAGTATGAAGGTGATTGCAGCAGCAGAGAAAGCCGGCTGCATGTGGGCCAAGGCGTAGGACAGCTCCGAGGCGATCATCGCCCAGAGCATGTCCTGAAAAACGGGGACAGCCATCATAGATGGCATGTCCGAAGTCGGTGGGTGCTCCCTCATGGGCGACCTCGGTACCGAGTATTCCCTCGGGGCACCCGACTTCGACGCCCGGGGCGGAGCCGAGGACAACCCACCCGCCCCCGTCGAGGATCCCGAGGATGGCTTCTACGAAGACTCTAGAGCAGAGGAAGGAAGCGATGACTTACCCAAAGTCTGCTTCGGGGTCGAGGACGGTTTCGAAGATGAAGGCAGCCGCGGCGAGGTCGAGGGAGTCGAGGCCGAGGTCGAGGCCGGGGCCGAAGCCGAGGCCGACGTCGAGGCCTTCCCCGCCGCGGGATCCACAGCAAATAGCTCCGCCATACGGGCACGCCGGCGGCGGAGAGCACGAGGTTGAAATGTGGAGCACCGAGTGCAGGAATCAGTGGGGTGATCCGCCCCGAGGCAAATCAGGCACCACCGATGGGGATCGGTGATAGAGAGTAGCCGATCACACCGGGTGCACTTTTTAAAGCCCGTCAAGGGACGGGACATGAACTCAAAAAACGGCCGGGAACGAACGAGGTCCCTGCGGCCGCGGCTTCCGGGAGCCCCCGGAGCCGAACAAAAACTTTTTTTTTTCGACGAATACGAAACACGCGAACTAAGAAAAGAAGAAACAAAGCACAGCGACCGAGAAAAATCAATCAGCCGCGGTGGCAGAAGGCAAAAAGGTACGGAGCACAAAACGAACAGGGCTTCTGGCTCCACGGAAGAAACAGAACTGAGGACCACGAGGTGGGGATGCGCCCTCTAGTGGAGGGAGAAGGCATGCACATGCATGGTGCAGCATAGCAAGCTTGAAACTTCAATCAAGTTTGCTTGAAAAGCTGTCCACGCTGGGGCTCCGTAGATGACGTCACACACATGTGAGAATATGCTGCCTGCTTGTCCTGAGATAAGTTGGTATTAATCACATACATACATGAAGTCAGAAGCTCAATCAATGACTGAACAGTTTATCTGGAATGAAAAATGGAGATTTGCACACAAAATACTAATTTACACAAAAGCAGGAAAGCAACTTAGAAACAGAGCCACTATAAATGTACATCTATACATCTCGCACACAAAACATGGCCGATAAAGCAGATCCTTGCAGAATCCCTGATGAACAAATCTAAGCATGATGTGGTCAAGGTGACCAACACTAAGGGCTCCTTTTACTAAGGTGCGCTAGTGTTTTTAGCGCACGCAGAAAATTATCGCAAGCTACGTTTCTAGAACTAATATCAGCTCAATGCTGGTGTTAAGGTCTAGCGTGTGCTATTCCGTGCGTTAAAGCCCTAGCGCACCTTTGTAAAAAGAGCCCTAAGATTCAAGATAAGTTTGGTCACATTCTGGGAAGAAAGTCCACAAAACATTACTAGCCAGGTAGACTCAAGACATGTTCATCCCTAAAAATAAGCTACACTTCTCCCTCGTCATTCGAGGGGGATACGGGCAGAGCCGGACCGCAAATGCCGAAAAACTGCGATTATCCGGCTCTGACCCACCCCCACCTCCCTGCTGCCTTCCCGGCCTTACCTGGTGGTCTAGAGGGTTTTCGGGGCAGGAGCGATCTTCCTACGCTCCTGCCCCGTGCAGATCGCCATCAGGAAATGGCTGTAGGGAGTTCCCGACGTAGTCTCGAGAGACTGCGGGAACTCCCAGCAGCCATTTCCTCATGGCGATCTGCACGGGGCAGGAGCGTAGGAAGATCGCTCCTGCCCCGAAAACCCTCTAGACCACCAGTTAAGGCCGGAAAGGCGGCAGGGAGGAAAAAAGACTGCTTTTTAAATTTTCCCCCTCCCCAGAAAAAAATCACGATTATATGAAACCGCAAGTGCAGGAACCGCGAATGGGGAGGGGGAAGTGTATAAGAAATAGATCTACTTTTTGTGATCAGCAAAGGAGAGTCCTTTTATTCTCTAGAAACAATTTTTTTTAAAAAAAAGGGAATTGGCAAGGCATGAATATCAAAGGGCACATGGTAAAAATACATTGGAAAAGCAATGCTATCTGTATCTATGGCAACACTTCAGCTATGGTAGTTATTAAGGATTAATGCAGAACCTTTTTATGGATGCTGGGAGAGAAAGTTTTCTAATAAGCCACAAGGGGACATTACTCGGCCCTATCTATTGTTATGCAACCTTTTCTGGCCTTATTTTTGTGTTGTTGTGTTTGTTGTTGGTTTGCTTTGTTAACTGGATCGGGAAATTGTCCCAAATTACACAGCAGGTTGTTTTGTTCCTCGTGTTATTTATGGACTCTTCTAGTACTTAATGTGTACAACTGCTGTTCTTTGCATGCTATGAAAAATAAAATAAATAACTTCCCACCCACCTACACCAGAAGCACAAGAACTTAACCTAACCTAACCTAGGTAAATGCTCCTAGAAGTTTCGAGTTTCCTGAAGTTTCAGACTTCTGAAAATGTTTCAGAGTCAATTTGGAGGTAAATGGCAGTAGCGGAGTTTATTAAAAAACATTCCTGTCTCCCTTCTCACGGTAAAAAAAACAAAAACCTGTTGTTCAAACCTAGAGTAGAGAGCTGCATGGGTACAGGGCTGACAGGAATACCACAGAACTCATGGAGGAACACCTCCCAAGAGTTGTGGGGATCCCAAAGGGATTGAGGCACCTCAAGAGGCTCCCAAGAGTGTTACTTCGCTAAGCACTTCCTTTTTCCTCCGCTCCAGCAGTACTCACTCCTCCACAAAGCCAGCCACTGAGGTGCCAGCATGTGTGACTCGGGGACGCTGCTTCTGCATGCCAAGCTTGACAAAAGGGATACTCGGCCATCTTCAGAAGAAGTCCTCAGCTGGACTATTATATTTTGTATTTAGAGGCTCTGGTAGAGACCCATTTACAAAGTATGTATGTTTCCTAATTAATATTTCCAAATAAATAAAATGTCTTTGCTTATTTGTAAATGGGTCTCTACCAGAGCATTTAATTCAGCAGCATAATTAAATTAAATAACTAAGTTTGAATTTTATGGGGACGGGCAGGGACAGAAGAGATTACTTGTGGGAATGGATTTGATTCCAGTGGGGACAGATTTCATTTCTGTCCTCACACCAACTCTCTGAACTGGGAGTGCAGAGGCTTGGGGGTGTTGCCGGTATCCAGCCAGCTAGCTAATCCTCTAGCTCTCATCAAAGTGGTGAGTATGTTGGGAAAGAGGAGTTTTTGGCTGTACTGTTTCTGCTGGTAGTTTGCTCTAACTCCCTTGCCCTCTCCCATCATTGCAACAAACATTCCAGCGCATTCATCTCTGCTGGTTTGGACTAGAGAGCTGCATGGGAACGGGGATGACGGGGATCCCATGGGTTCCCCCTTCGGGTCACAAGGATCCCATGGGGATGCCTCCTAGGGTCGCGGGGATCCTGTGGGGACGCCCCCTAGGTTCGCGGGGATCCCATGGGGACGCCCCCTAGGGTCGCGGGGTTCCTGCGGGGCTGGATGTATTCAGCCGCGAGGCGCGTCTCCCTACCTGCCCTGCCGCACACAGCCGAACAGAAGTCTTCCTGATGTCAGCGCTGACGTCGGAGGGAGGGCTTAAGCAAAGCCCTCCCTCCCTCCGACGTCAGCGCTGACATCGTGAAGACTTCCGTTTGGCTGTGTGCTGCGGCAGGGCAGGCAGGGAAAAAGCAGTGATATAAGGCGGGGGGGCGGTCTGCCCTGGGTGCAGCACAGCCAGCCAGGTCCCCCGACCGACCGACAACAGGCCCGGTCCCTCAAACCTCCCTGCCCTGTAGCCACGAATCTAAATTACTTTCTTACAGCAGCTTCAATACTCCAGCTGCTGTAAGAAGGTAATTTAGATTCGCGGCTACAGGGCAGGGAGGTTTGGGGCCTGTTATGTTGTCAGTCGGGCGGGTAAGCATCACAAAGGTAAGGGGCAGGGAGGGAGAAAGGGAGGAACGGTGGAGTAGAGAGGAAAAGGCGCTTAAGGTAAAACTGAGGGGGGAGAAGGACGCTGAAAGCACTGGGGAAGACAAAGGGGTGGAGAAGAACACTGAAAGGACATGGGGAAGATGGGGAGGAGAAGGACGCTGAAAGGACATGGGGAAGACAAAGGGGTGGAGAAGGATGCTGAAAGTACATGGGGAAGACAAAGGGGTGGAGAAGGACGCTGAAAGGACATGGGGAAGACAAAGGGGTGGAGAAGGACGCTGACAGGACATGGGGAAGATGGGGGGGGAGGACGCTGAAAGGAAATGGGGAAGAGAGAGTGGGGAGAAGACGCTGGCAGGGAAGAAGACAGAGATGCCAGACTATGGGGGAAGCGGAGGGAAGAAGATGGGTGCCAGACCAATTTGGAAGGGGGGAGAAAGGGAGGCACAGTAACAGAGCAAATGGAAGACGCAGAGAGAAGAGAGACAGTGGATGGAAGGAATTGAATGAGAACATGAGGAAAGCAAAAACCAGGCAACAAAGGTAGGAAAAAAAATTATATTTCTTTTTTTTGCTTTAGGATAAAGTAGTATATTAATTGTGTTGATAAAAACTTATAAACATTAGAGGCTCTGGTAGAAACCCGTTTACAAAGTATGTATTCTTCCCAATTAATATTTCCAGATTAATAAAGTCTTTTTACTTATTTGTAAATGGGTTTCTACCAGAGACTTTAATTCAGTAGCATAATTAAATGAAATAACTATTTCTGTAGTTTATAGGGACGGGTGGGGATGGAGGGGATTCCTCGCGGGGACGGGTGGGGACGGAGGGGATTCCTCCCGGGGACGGGTGGGGATGGGTTGGATTCCTTACGGGGATGGGTGGGACTTTGGCGAGGACAGGTGGGATTTCTGTCCCCATGCAACTCTCTAGTTTGGACAGCAACAGCACCCTGCTGTGGGACTGCACAGTGGACTTGGCATGCTGCTGGGTTGTGCTGCATGCCCACTATTTTGAAGTTACATCTTGGCACACCATAGTTAGATCTCCTTCACTCCTACCGGTGCTTCCCCTGAACATTTTCTTCCTGTCGTGCATTGCCACTCCCATGCGGTTCTTTTTGTTTTTTTACATTGTTTGTCTCTGTGAGGTATTATGCACTGCAGCCTTTCGATGTGAGCAGGGATTTGCAGCAACTCCCCATCACCAAAATAGCTTTATTGATTTTAGGAGGTTTTAAGAGTGGGGATGGGGGTTATTACAAAGCAAAAGAAAAATATACATTTTAGAACCGAGTGTCAGTCGCTCTCTGTTCTACCAGTGCTGATCCGATTTATATCAAGTTCTAGGAAACAGATTGTGAAGCCTTTGTTTTCAGAAATAGAAGTACAGCTCTGAAACAGGAATACTCTGCTGTGTAATACCAGCTCTTGGCAGCTGGACAGAGATAATGTCCCAGGAGGTGCAAATGGCTTTTCCACTGCTTGGGGACCTGCTAGAATTTACCATGTGGCCCCAGGCAAATCAAAACAAGTATGTCAGGAAGACAAACTTCATATCTTTTTTAAGAAAATGCAGTTCTTATAGGAGAAAACAATACACTGTGACTGGACATTATATATTGATATTGTGGTATCAGGATCAGTAGCATGGAATGTTGCTACTACTGTATTTGGGTTTCTGCCAGGTACTTATGACTTGTGACCTGGATTGACTGCTGTTGGAAATAAGATAATGGGCTAGATGGACCATTGGTCTGACCCAGTATGGCTATTTTTAGGATATATTTTATGTTGTGTATATTTGATTCATCAGAAAAGTTACTCAGCAATGGTACCTACACCTACCCCTTACTAGCTGGAAATACCTACATTTTCAGTTTATGCTTGCCTAAAAATAGAAGTCTACTTAAAATAGAGAAGTCTTTACCTTTTACCAGTCATGGGTTAGGGTACTGGTCTTTGACCTGGGGGCCGCCGCGTGAGTGGACTGCTGGGCACGATGGACCACTGGTCTGACCCAGCAGCGGCAATTCTTATGTTCTTATAACTTGTGAATTTTGTTTTCAGCAAATGAACTACATAAATAAAACCTTTATATATTCTCCCCTATCTAGCACTCCTATTCTTCCCCTATAGCCAAAGCTTTCTCTCAAACCCTTACTATGAGCTCCTATGCAGGTCTTTGGGAACAGCTCTGTAGCAGAGACAACAGGAAGAGAACAGAAGTCCAACGGCAACTAAAAGCTTTTTTTTTTTTTTTACAGCACAGAAAAGGCAAAACAAACAAGGGAAATAAGTGTACTAAGATAAAAACTGAATGCTTGTGCCTAACACACATCTATTAGGTTTATTAAAATATTTGCTAAACTGAAAATCAGAATAAACTACAAGATATATTGCAGAAAGTGACAAAATGTAGGGCAAGAGGAAGGAGTAAAAGGTGTATGTAGAGATTATATATTATAAAGAGAGCGAAATAGAAGAGACTCTGACACACAGATACAACTCATAAGATTTTTAAATGGTTTTCCTTAAGAAAGGGAAGATGGCGTACTGTATATTTAACTCGGGAGTCATGAAACTAAAGAACTGTCATTCTAAACACATATGAACCAAGATAAACTCTGCACATGCCAAATATAAAACCATTACAAAAAGAAAAATCAGAACTTCCCAGCATGCAAATTCTCCTTCTTCCAAGCTGGCACTAATAAAATAACAGATGCAGTTGGGGTGGAAACCAAGATTTCTTGGCAAAAGCTGATTTTGTAATACAATTTAAGAGATCATCACCAATTTCTCTTCATAGAGCTCTCTCCAGCTCTGATCTACCTGCCAAAATAAATGTATTTTCTGTTAAGAAAACAACAACAACGGCCTCTATCTAGGAGCTTCCTCCAGCACATTCTCGGCCAACTGGACTAAAGAATAGGAATTTAGTAGAAATCTGTTATCAATAGTAATAGTCCCACACTCAAGAAATTAGCTAAAGTCTGAAAAACCAGAAATTCTTTTGGAAAACTTACAAAGTGAAATTATAAAACACTCATTTGAGATTAAAAATAAAAATAAGATGCTAAAAAAATAGATAAATGTTATATCAGGTACACAGAAATAGTTGTAAGCCATACCTTATGTAGGCTGGCCAGGAGCAAAGACTGAGATCAATTCCAGAATTACCCATAGTCCGATACTCCAGACAACCAAGCATGGCCAAATAGATTCAGAGCCTCTGAAATCCAACTCATGTTCCATCAACAATTCTCCCTGACCCCAGCACACCTCACTTGCCCAATCACTATCCTATGACTTTTTTTGCACCATAGCTTCCCCATCACACACTGTTAATCATTTTATAGGCACCAATTCTTTCAGAATTTTTAATGAAAAATCTGTGGGGGTCACTGCATCGGAAGACAAGCATCCAAGAGGAACTCTACTCCCAACAGTCACAAAATCTAAAGAAGTTGACAAAACAACAAAAATCTTTAAATCTGAGCACTCCCCCTATTTTTAGAAGCCTCTAGTGCTGAAAGATTAATCCAGGGCTATCTTCATAAAAATACAATACCATATTTTCTCTAATAATTGCCAAGACTATTATTACAAACACTTGGTTTTCTGAAGTCTAAAGCGAGAAGCTTTTTTTTATTTTTTGGAAGCCTGAAATTGGTCCTTGTACTTCCCCCAATGCACCAACTCCCTCCCGAATTTGAGTCCAGTCATTAATGGATTACCTGGTCCCCTGCTCCTGTGTTGGGTCTGCTGTTTCTTTGAGTCTAAAAGTGGCTGCCACTGGCTCTGTCTGACACCAGAAACAGGAAGTTACATCAGAACTTGAAGTAACTTCCTGTTTCTGGGTTAGGCAGAGCAAGCGGCAGCATGCACAAGCTGATGCCATAGCCACTTTTTCAGACCCAGAGAAGCAGCAGGTCTGACACAGGAGCAGGAAACCATTTTAGTAATTAAAAATAATAATAATTTAGGCCCCCTTTTATCAAACTGCATTAGATGTTTTTTTTTTTTTTTGGGGGGGGGGGGATTCCACAGACTGCTTTGGTAATAGCTCCGATTCTCAAAGAATTCCTATGAGCATCGGAGTTTTTACAGCAGCAACTCGTGATAAAAATCCCAACGCAGCTTGATAAAAAGGGGTCTTAGTGCGTTAATTATGTTACCATCTTGAACTGCAAGGTATAGGCGGAATAGAAGTCCCTAATGTAATGTAATGTAATGTTAAATTTGCATGTGTTTCCCGCACTTAACAGCTGTGCTTAAATTCACCATGGAACTCAAACTGTTCACAACACGAAAGGGGTGGAAGAGAATTAACATGGATTTCAGGTGATTGGCAATTACTGGAGGAATTAAAAGTTGCATGTTAAGACTCAAAATTTAAAGGGTTTTCAGGCCCTGAAGGGAAGCGGTGTAGATGGGTGATTATTAGAGACAATACGGTATATAAAGTATAATTTATTTCTGAGTGACCTACAAATTCTCATATCCAATTAATTTATGTTTAAAGTAGAATAGTTTCTAGACCTTAACTGGAGTTCGATGATAGACCAGGAGAGTGATAATACCTAGTTCTCAAAACAGTATTCCACAACAATTTTGTTTTCTATTTATTCTTCCCACAAACACACAGAAAAAAACCCCCAGCTGATAACCATATCATACAGCACGCCTGAATCTGCCTTAACTGTTTTAGGTAAATGTGTCTCCACTCCCTGTTTCTAAATTATCTTTCTATCAAGGAGACAGAGTAGCCCAACTTGTTCTCTTCCTTCTTTCACTAGGTAAGGTGATACTGGCAATGGTTTCTGACAAACACAGGAACACCCCGATTTCCTAAGATCCATGATGCCGGGAGTGGTTAAGTGAAAAACATTTCAGAACATCTTGTTACATTCTTCCCCTCACATATTAAGAGAACAGCTGTGATTTTGTTTACTCGCCTGAAAAAAGAAGCAAACTGTATTAAAAAGGATAAAAAGAAATGTCTAACTAAGACTGCATACAGCCATGTTATCCCACTTTAAAGATTATGGGAATAAATAAAATGGAAAAGACAAATAGTTTTCAGAGGCCAAAATCACCTTCCTTAAGCCTGGACAGTATGAGCAAGAGAGGACAATATCAGAACATACAGGTGAAGCATAAAAGCGTTGCAATGACAAAATATGTCAAGGGATGGGGGAGGGAGATGGATGGCAGAACAGGACATAAAGCAACAGAATTTTATGGTTTATAAACATAATATGTCTTCTCTCAGTCTTCTTTTTGTATAATTTTAGCATTGTAAACCAGCCAGATACACATCGGTATATTCAACTATAAATTAACTTGGAAACTTAGGGCTCCTTTTATCAAGCCGTGCTAGCGAGGTTAACGTGCGCATTTCATCACGCGTTAACCCCCGCGCTGGCCAAAACTACCGCCTGCTCAAGAGGAGGAGGTAACGGCTAGTGTGGCCGGCGGTTTAACGCACGCTATTATGAGCGTTAAACCGCCAGCACGGCTTGATAAAAGGAGCCCTTAGTTGTAAAGTAACCTATTCTAACATTTTACTTTCCTGGATTAGTTTAAAAATGTCCTTAGTATTTTGACAGAAGCCACTGATATTAGGCTCTGCTGTGGATGGGAAGACTGGAGAGGCCATACAGTCTTTACTTGCTATTATTTAGTGCTTCTCTGGTCCAGAAAAATGCACTCGCACAGAGATATCACCTTAGTTTATTTTATGGCATTTGTTTTTTTGTCTATGTAAATCAGAGAGTTATACATGGACAGAAATTTTACCTATAACTACTAAGATCCATTCCATCCACACAATTGATCTCCTCCACCCCTACCCTCAGGAGTCAACACTATTTTTATTTTTATTTTTTAAACTTGCTTGGAGCCCTCCGTTTCTTCCCAATCCCTACAGTTTGCCATGATTTTTTGGGATGGTATTCACTATTCCACCAAATAAGTTTCAAAGCCTCAGTCTATATTCTTACTACCATTCTAGGCATTCAAAACTTCATTCTGGTGTTACAGTTGCTTCTCTCAGTGCATCCCAAGCCTCATTCTGGAGTCACCAAAGACTGACTACAATTCCATGGGAGTCCCATGGCAATTGTTTACATCCGTAATCTCCATCCCATGCAGTGAAAATAACTTGTCTAACATCTAGCCTGTCTGTCTCACTGACATAACAGCTATCTTCTCATTTTCTGCAATGAAGGACATTTATTTGAGGAAGAGCATGAGCAGGACCCCTTGTGTACACCATTCTAAGTGGGTAACTGTAAGATCCTGTGATATGCGTTTGGCACAACGTGTAGCTTGGTATACTGCAGAGATTTGGGCCATTATCTTAGTAGAGCAGAAAATCTTTCAACAATTTACCCTGTAAATTGTAGTGGCTATAGATCTCATAATAGTGGCTGTAGATCTCATAATAGTGGCTATAGATCTCATAATATTCAGAGCTGGTAAAGCAGTTTAAATCACTAAAAAGGAGAATCTCTCCAAAATCTGCTTTTCTCTGAACAACAGTAGGTTTTAATGGGTGTTGAGGCGAGATGATTTAGGGTTGCAACCTTTCTGTTTGAAGGATGCAGTCTAGATTTTAAGGTGTTTTGCTTTTGGGTCAGAGCATATACAGTATATAATCTCACACACCAGCCACAATTTTTTACATAAGGGGTATAAAAGTTGAACTATGAAGGTAGCTCACTTCTCAGCTGGTTTTTTGTTTATGACTATTGCCACAAACTGTGGTGTCCACTAAATTAAACTTTCTGTAATCAAATTTGAATATGATTCATACTAGTCTTATAGCCCGTAATATTAACGGGTGCTAGAATATGTGTGTGTGTGTGTCTTTATTTCTTTTTCTCTCTCCTTAGCCGCTTTCTGTATTTCTATCTTTCTTTCTTTTTTTTCCTTGGCTGTCCACCACCACCCCTTGTCTGCTCCCCCTGTTCATTCTCCCTTTATTTTACCTCACCCCTCTTCCTGCTCCCTCGTCCATCAGCACCTCTTCCTGCTCCCCCTGTCCAGCAGTAGGCCTCCCTTCATTCCCCCCCCCTGTCCATCAGCACCTCTTCCTGCTCCCCCTGTCCAGCAATATGCAGTTCAACACCAGAGAAAGAGAAAAAAACACTATACACTTTGGAATATAAAAAGAAAGCAGTGCAAATTTACAGTAAAACTGCATTTTCTGTTAATGAAATTAAAAATAAAATTCTTTTTTTCTACTTTTATTGTCTGGCCATTTTATTCATGTTTATCCCAGTTTCTGCTCTCTTCTCTCAATTTTCTTACCAGGGTTTGCAGTCTGGCTCTTCTCTCATTCCTGTTTTCACTTCCTCTCCTACATCCATCTCAGACTTTAACCTTATCTTTCAGGCATTTATTTTTCTGCATCTCTATCTGCTTCTATTTCTCCAGTTGTTTGTTTTTTTGGGAGGTTTTTTTTTTGTTTTGTTTTTTGCTAACTCCTCCCTTCCAGCATCTTCTCTTTCTCTCTCTTCCCCCTTTATTTTCAGTCTTCTAACCAGTATCTGTCTTGCTCCCTCCATCCAGCATATCCTCTCCCCTTTGAGTCGCGGGTCAGGCCTGAGATATGAGGCTGGAAGCCGATTCCTCCCGGAAGCAATCCTCCATGTTGTTTGCCGGCCGCTGAAAGGAGAGGGGAGTGCCGCCGCTGCCGCTCCTGTTCCAAGCGGCCTGCTTAGGTTCATGGGCGGCTGTTTTGAACCTCGCAGGCCGCTCTCCATATGGTAGAATGTTCCTTCTGATGCGATCGCGTCAGAGGGAACATGCTTCATGTGGAGAGCGGCCTGCGAGGTTCACTACAGCCGGCTGCGAACCTCATCAGGCCGCTTCAAACAGAAGCGGCAGCGGTTGTTGCGGGAGGGGGGAGTCGTCGACTTGTTCCGCGCTGTGGAGGCGATCGTTGGCTGGCTGCAGTCCCGGCTTGGAGAGGGTGTGCTAGCAGGCGGCAGCTGCCGCTCTGCAGGTGGAGAGCAGAGAAGGGCGCGCAGTTGTCTTGCCTCGCGTGAGGCCAGACCGTAAGCCGCGCATGCGCACTTCCTATGGGTCGCTACAGCTCACAGAAAACGGACGCATACTTAGGAAGTGCGCATGCGCGGCTTACCGTTTTATTATATTAGATGATTCAAGGATGGGATGCATTTAAAAGAACTGTGAAACTGTTTTGGCAGTATTTTATCCCTCAATCATAAATATATCATCAATATGCTGGTAATACTCAAAAAAAAAAAAAAAAAAGGAAAAATTATATTCTTACCAGTTAATTTTCTTTCCTTTAGACGCAGCAAATGAATCCAGAGACCAATGAGATAGCACACATCTACCAGCAGGAGGAGATAGAGAAACTGATTAACAGGTGGTCCTATTGGCTGGCACTCCTCCTGTATCTTCAGTATAGCTCCTTGCCCAAGCATCCGTAACCATCAATAGGCATACCCTGTAAAAAACTTCTTTCCCATAACAAATCTCAAAAGGTAATAATACAGAATACAACCATCAATAATAACAAACTTCGAAAGTTGCAAAAGAAAAAAACCGACAGACAATATCCAGAAAGGGTGGGGCTCTGGATTCATCTGCTGGGTCTAAAGGAAAGAAAATTAACAGGTAAGAACATAATTTTTCCTTCCTTAGCAACAGCAACAGATGAATCCAGAGACCAATGGGATGTAGCAAAGCAATCCTCAATCTGGGTGGGAAGCAAACGCCGCCTCCGCAACAACCGAAGCACTAAACGCATCCATCACATCCAACCGGTAATGCTGAGATAAAGCACTCTCGGAAGACCAAGTAGCCGCGAGACAAAACTCCTCCAAGGAAAAAACCTCTGGACCGAGTCCAAGAAGTAGCCATTGCTCTGGCGGAATGGTCATGAAGTTCTTTTGCCAACTGCTTCCCTGCCATCAAGCAAGCGTAAATAATGTCCTCCTGGACCCATTGAGCGATGGAGGCTTTGGACGCCGCCATACGTTTGAGCTATCCCTTGAAGAATACAAAAAGGTGTTCTAAACAACTAAAAGTTGTTAGAAACCTAGCTTGTGGAGAACGCTACGCACTTTAAAAAAAATGCAGTGAATAAAATCACGTCTCCCCATTTCTCCACCCAGGAAGAAGGAAGGAAAAGTGAGAGTGTCATAAAAGAAAGAAATTGTGGTACCGTCCAAACCAATACCCCAGATTTTGTAAATCAGAAATAGGAATCCCCGCCGAACAAGGCCTGCAACTCAGAAAACCGCCGAGCTGAAGCCATGGCCACAAGAAATCCCGTGTTCAACGGCACAGCCCTTTAGAGTCTCAAAAGACAAGGATGCAATGAAGCCTTCGGTAAAATGCGAAGAAGTACCTTAAGACTGTAGTCCGGACAGGGCTTTCTAAGAGGTGTACGAATATACCATACTCCGTTTAGGAACTGAACTATATGAAGCTGAGAAGTAAGCGAAGAGCAATACACCTAGCCCTTGTAACAAGCTAAGAATGGCACTTGAAGCTGAAAGGAATTTAATGCTAAGCCCTTGGCAATACACTTGTGCCAAAAAAGAACTCTGGAAGGGTGCAAATGTTGAGAAGTCCCCAAGAAAGGAAAAACCTCCAAAAGGAAGCAGAAGCCACAGGTGAAGACATCTGTATCACCTGGATAAGAGAAGAAACAACCTGCTACGCATAACCCTTACACGTCAGCCATGACTTTTCAAAAGCTAGGTCATAATACCAAAGTAGTACGAATATCCATGTTGATCGGACCCTAGGTGAGCAAATCCGGAGATACCAGGAAACTCAACAGTCCGGCTGTCGAAAGACTCATCAGATCCGCATAGCAAGGATGGCGCAGCCAATCCAGAGATTCTAAAAATACTGTGCCCTGAAAGCGAGCTTGAGATGGCAAATCCAACCAATCATCAGCCAGGGGAAAACACTGAAAAAAAGAGAAACCAGAGGCGAGAAAGAAGTCACACAGCTACCCCCTCTGACCCTCACTCCCTGTGCCCATCAAAGAAGCTAGGAAGCTTAGAATTTCGAGACGAGGCCATGAGGTCTAGTTCCAGGAGATCTCACTTCCATAAAAACAGCTGGAACACCTGAGCCAAAATTCTCAATATCCAGGATGTAGAAGATTTCACTATTACTAACATTTACATTTTCTAGAGTGTACACAGCGCTGTACACTGTAACATACAATAAATGGGCCATGCTCAGATTTCACGGAGAGAAAGTTATCCAAATTCTTTTCCTAACCCATAAAATGATCTGCCAACATAAGAGGAAGATGAGGGTCCACCCATTGAAGTATAACCACAACTTTACCAGCCAACTGAGTACATCACCTACTGCCCAGGCTGTAGAGAAATACCCCTATCATAATACTGACTGAAAAGACCATCAGCGTCATTCCGGAAGAATGGTCTGAATCTCCAGAAAGGTAGCCTGATCATGCTCCAGAGTAGAAGAATAAACAAGTACTGAGTTGCCTCTTAAGACCAGACTCCTGGAGCTGAGGATGGAAGGCACCAAGCCCCCCAACCTGACAGCCTGGGATGTTTGGTGACCATGAGCTAGTCCAGCAAAGACCGAGGCATGCTTTTGAAAAGAGAAATCTCGCTAAGCCACCAAATCATACAGAGCCATGCTTGAGGAGCCTACCAAATAATTGGAGCTCTGAGATACCGGGAACCACTGGAACTAAAGCGACTGCTGTAGCGTTATAATGGGAAAGCAAGCCGAAGTTCTCAGTGGAGTCAGCAACATGGATCTTAGAACCTGTACAGAATCCCATACTCTTGGTCATGGTGACCGAAGAAGGATGCAAACCCGAGACTGTGACCTATCGCCCTAGTCTCTGGAAAGAAACACATTTCTCTCCTATATGAATAAAAACATCTCCCCGATATACCTATAAATAGTACAGGAGAAAAGAGCGCTGTGCAAAGAACTGAGGAAAAGAAACCACCCTTTTCGTGTCAGTCAAATGGCCCGACTGGAAGACGTCCGAAACAAGCAGTCAGTCAAGAAGAAAGTAGTGCCAAAACGCCTGGTAGTGCCAAAACGGTACCACTGTCCACATTTTCTAAAATGTTCGTGAAGCCTTGGGTAGGCGAAATGGCATTTGCCAAAACCGAAAGTGCTGCTCCAAGAGAGGCAAGCAAACCTAGTGCCGATTCGGAGTTCATAATGAAAATGTAAATATTCTCCCAGTTTTTCTGCAGAAATGTGTAACCCTGAGAAACGAATTTAGCAGAATGGGATCCAGCCTGCCCAATGCCCCCGTCTTGGGCACCATGCAGTAAGTGGAACAACGTCCCTTAGTTCCTGAAGAACTACAAGAATGACCCTGAGGACCAGTAACACTTAAAAGGGAAACATAAAACATAGAGACTCCAAGAACGAACCGGAAACCTGAGGAGGATGCAAAGTTGCAAGCATCCTGAAAAATGTTCACAGCCCCCTGACCTGACATTATAGCATCTTCCCCCTGATAAGAAAGCCTGAAGAGTCATTGGAAGAAGTCAAGATCCCCTCAGAATGAAGTGCAGAAGGTCAGGGAACGGCAGGATCTGTAAGAAGAAAGAAATTCTCCTAGGAAAAATCAAGTTTCACAACGTAAAGAGGAATATACTGGAACCATGAAAACAGTACTAACCCCATGCAACGTGAGCGAAATACGTATGTCTTTTAAAGCGAATACGTACTAGACGCAATCAAGATGCTACATCTACCGCCCCATGGAAAACAGCAGCATCCTAACAGGTATCAGACAAAGCTCACATCGCTAATGAGAGCTTCAGGGATGAGGCTAACAGCCACATAGCGCATGCTCCTCCGCGGGTTTGATAGAATAGGTAACTGGCTCCTGGTTAGAAGGAGCTGTACAGCTCTTTCTGTCTGGTCGGGGAGTCCGTCTAGCATGTGCCATGAGAAAATGGCGACAGAAGAAACAAGCGTGATAAGCATGGAAATCTGAAGTCCAGGCCCCCTCAGAAATAGAGAAAGAGAGTCCTGGCTGCAGGAAGATGTGAAGGGTCATTATGCCCAAAGAGACAGCCCGAACTTGGAAACTGTTTGTACTACATTTACGCATATATATCCTATGCCACTACTAGACACATGCAGCGCAGCACAGAGGCCCAAATAAGAAGGACAAAGGCTCAATCTGCAGGGACCCCAAGAGAGACAATGAAATACCCATGTGAAATACAGGGCACTATCTTACTGCTGTTCTCACTGTGCCGTGATTTGCCGTATGTCGACCCAGTCCAGAGACAAACCGAGACTGGGTGACCTAGCACAGGTCAGAGTCTCTCTGGTAATCCCCTTGAGTGCTAACCCCAGAGTCCGATTAAACTAGCAGCTTCCTTCAAGTGAATACAGCAGGAACACAGACATAGACATATAAATCTGCCCAAGCTTGTCCCAAAGTAGGTGAAACATGTACAACTTGTCTGAACCGGAAAGGAGAGAAGCCACAGCATACCCTGACCAAAGTCAGCTGGAAATAAACTACTGGAATGCTGCAGCTCTCCTGCCATCGCCGGAGACCCAAGCGCGTGCCTAATTCTCGCCGACATGTGGCTGCTGCATCAACGCTCCTAGAAACATAGTCGGATTCAAGCCCCGCAAAATTTACCCTGCCGTGGCCTGCATAGAAAGAAAATCAGACTCGGGGAATAACTAGAAGAACGGTGCAGTGCTTCCCACAGCGCCGGAAAAAACCAGCACCTGCACAATCAGTTGCACATGGCCGTGACAAACACCGACGAAAGAAAGCCTCGGAATAAACAGGACTACTACTGCTGCATTGAAACCCAATGAAGAGAACAAGTGCGAGCATGAAATCGCACTGCTACTGCCACGCTGCAACCAACAAGGAAACCAAGCGTATGCATGCAAAGGGCGGGAAAGTCCCGACTCCCTCAACAGATTTCTAGTCATAAAACTTAGCCTCAATAAAATATCCATTCCTTAAACCTACGTTGACCGAACCCACAGCACTAAGACTCCCAAACAGAACCTGAAGTTCAAACAACAGTAAAAAAAAACACATACATACTCACAAGCTTATTGTTAGGGCCGGTTGAAGCCAGTAAGAGCTGGTTATGCAGCACTAACAGGGCAGAATGTAGCAACTGTGGTCTCCCTTTTTTTTTTTTAAACAGAGAAGGGAAAGAAGAAAAAATGGACCCTCTAGCAATGGAGGGAGGATGAGGCAGGGACCTGGGGGGAGGCCTAGGTGTAACCCCTAAAGCCGGCACCATTCAGCCAGACACCCCCTGTCTCACTGAAGAGAAACCTCAACAGGAGAAATAAAATTGCCAGCTCACTTGAAGAGAAACCTCAACAGGAGAAAATAACTATCCAGTCACAGCCAGAAATCAGGAGCTAGTTGAATAGTGACCATCACTTGCTGGGAGATAGAGCATACTGAAGATACAGGAGGAGTGCCAGCCAACAGGACCATCTGTTAATCAGTTTCTCTATCTCCGCCTGCTGGTAGATGTATGCTATCCCATTGGTCTCTGGATTCATCTGCTGCTATTGCAAAGAAGTTTAGTTTTTATGTATTAGAAAATTTGGCTCAAACTTCTGCCACAAAAGGTTGGCAAACTGTGATTCTTCTAACC
This sequence comes from Geotrypetes seraphini, assembly GCF_902459505.1. NCBI lineage: Eukaryota > Metazoa > Chordata > Amphibia > Gymnophiona > Dermophiidae > Geotrypetes > Geotrypetes seraphini. The sequence continues at coordinate 305,766,673 of NC_047086.1, read as the reverse complement.
CAGGGGTAGGCAATTCTAGTCCTCGAGAGCCGGAGCCAGGTCAGGTTTTCAGGATATCCACAATAAATATGCATGAGATAGATTTGCATCTCAAGGAGGCAGTGCATACAAATCTATCTCGTACATATTCATTGTGGATATCCAGAAAACCTGACCTGGCTCCGGCTCTCAAGGACCGGAACTGCCTGCCCCTGTTCTAACCCAATAATGAAGATAACTGTTGCTGGATTGTTTGATGCTGCAACTTTTATAATAATAGCTTACTAATTAGGGGAGTGAGCTATTTTATCCCCCTATAGATTTCCTATTGCATATAGTGACCTATATATAATCCTATGCATTTGATATGAGGTATATGCAAACATTTACATTCTTACTCCTGATTTAATTCATTTTCTATCCCGTTGTCCCCCAAGGAACGCAGAACAGGTTATAGGCTAAACATACATAATTTCAGTACAAGTTTACAAGCTTTTATCCTAACTTGACACATATTAGGGTTTAATATTAATATACAGTATTGAGTCCTTTTCATGGCTGTGTACTCCTTCATATGTTTTATGGAACCATTATCAATACAAGATTGTTTTGAAGACTTTTGCATGCAACCTGGTCTTTGGTCATCTCTGCTGTTAGATGTCCTAACTGAAGTGGAACTATTTATGGGTCAGGATAAATTTTGATTAATTTTGTTAAGTTTCTGGTGGTCCAGGGTAGATGCCTTTAGAAATCTGTTGTACTGAATTATGCCATCTAACAGGGGAATGAATATTGCTATAAACCAATTCCATAACCATTGTGGTCAGGAAAGTGACATGAAAACTGCCAATCAAGTGGAGAAGGCTTCATTAAGGCAAGGCAGATATTGGGTTGTATCAATAGAAGTTTCGTCAGCCGAAAGCCTGAAGTCATAATGCCGTTGTACAGGGCCATGGTGAGACCTCATCTGGAGTACTGTGTGCAATTCTGGAGGCCACATTACAGTAAAGATGTGCGCAGAATTGAATTGGTTCAGCGGACGGCCACCAGGATGATCTCGGGGCTCAAGGGTCTCTCGTACGAAGAGAGACTGAACAAATTGCAGCTCTACACTCTCGAGGAACGTAGGGAGAGGGGAGACATGATCGAAACATTTAAGTACCTCACGGGACATGTCGAAGTGGAAGATGATATTTTCTTTCTCAAGGGACCCTCGGCCACAAGAAGGCACCCGCTCAAACTCAGGGGCGGAAAATTTAATGGCAACACCAGAAAGTATTTCTTCACAGAGAGAGTGGTTGATCATTGGAACAAGCTTCCAGTGCAGGTGATCGAGGCAGACAGCGTGCCAGACTTTAAGAATAAATGGGATACCCATGTGGGATCCCTACGAGTGTCAAGATAAGGAAATTGGGTCATTAGGGCATAGACAGGGGGAGGGTAAGCAGAGTGGGCAGACTTGATGGGCTGTAGCCCTTTTCTGCTGTCATCTTCTATGTTTCTATGGTAGTGGCTGCCGCTTTTTTTTTTTTTTTATTCAATTTATTCATAAATCCTGTGGTGTCATGTATGAAGCATTTTGTCTTATAGAGGGAATTCTTAAACCCCTAGTACATAAGTCCAGACATTTCTTCAAAAAGTGTGATAATATCATGTGACTGTCAGAGTTTCTGGGTTAGATTTTATTCACAGAAAGATGGGTTGGTATGAATGAGTTTCTTCAGGTATGGCTATTTGCTTTGGAAATGTATTGAGAATTTTCAGTTGTTTTGTGTATTCCTGTATGGTTTCCTCAATCAGTTCAGTGGTATGCACTGTTTGATAGCTGTCTGTGCCCTGCAAATTTCAACCGATGGGCATGTACATCAAATGGGGATAATAACTCTCTAACTACAACCACAGTTTATGCTGGAGACATTGCTGAGGTAGTCCTTACTCTGGGCAGTAGCCCTTTTTATTTCACTTAATTTCTCTCATCATAGACAGTGCACGGTACAGGAAACCGACTGAGGAATCTGCACAGGTTTTCTGAAAATAAGGATATTGTAGCCAAAGTTAAGCACCTTTCTCCAATGCATTTTTTACATTTGTATAAACCCCTGATGCAGGCTAATTGTCAAAATGTTTCAGACATCTGATAAATCACCCACAGGAATTATCATAGTGGACTGTTGTATGAATTTTGACCCCAATAGATTTGCATATTCTTGCTAGTAGCATATGTAATTCCTCTGGGTTGAGGTGGTGGAGACAAAGACTGCCAGAATTCAAGAAAGAGTGGCACAGGCATTTGGGATCTCTTAGGGAGAGGAATAGATAGTGGATTCTGCAGATGAGCAGACTGGATGGGCCATTTGGCCTTTACCTGCCATCATGCTTCTGGTTTCTCAGCTTTTGTATTAACGGCCAAGATGGGAACAAGTATAGAAGAGATGCGATGGGAGAGAAAGAGCATCAATTCCTTTCAATCCCTGTTCCTGTCGTCTGTTGAAGAAACGAGGAACATAAGAACATAAGAATTTGCCTCCTCTGGGTCAGACCAGAGGTCCATCGTGCCCAGCAGTCCGCACCCGCGGCGGCCCATCAGGTCCATGACCTGTCGTGTTATCTTGAATTAACCCTATAGCCCCCTTGTGTTTATCTATAGTCTTTCCATACTCTTATCTACCCCTATCTGTATCCCTCAATCCCCCTATCCTTCAGGAATCCATCCAATCCATCTTTGAATCCCCGTAGCGTACTCTGCCCGACCACTTCCTCCGGGAGCGCATTCCATTTGTCCACAACCCTCTGTGTGAAGAAGAACCTCCTGGCATTGGTTCTAAACTTGTCCCCTTCCAGTTTCTCCAAGTGCCCTCTTGTGCCTGTGGTTCCCCGTAGTTTGAAGAATCTATCCTTGTCTACCTTCTCCATGCCCTTCATGATCTTGAAAGTCTCTATCATGTCTCCCCTAAGCCTCCTCTTTTCCAGGGAGAAGAGCCCCAGCTTGTCCAGCCTTTCAGTGTATGAACAGTCCTCCATACCATATGAACAGTCCTCCATAACATTTATCATTTTCGTAGCTCTTCTCTGGACCTTCTCAAGTATCTCCATGTCTTTCTTGAGGTACGGCGACCAATATTGGACGCAGTACTCTAGATGCGGGCGCACCATTGCACGATACAGTGGCATGATGACTTCCTTCGTCCTGGTTGTAATTCCCTTCCCAACTGTGGAAGGCCCCAGTTTTGGGTAATGAGCTAGAAGGACGCTGGAGAGAACTCCCACTCCAACTGATCTAGGGCAGTCCAATTGAAGAAGTCTGCCTTAACACTGGAAAGCCCTGCGACATGGGCTGCTTATAGCAGATAAACATTTCTCTCTGCCCATGCGAAGAGAAGCTTGGCTTCCTCATAGAAGGCTTCCTCATAGAAACATAGAAAGATGACGGCAGAAAAGAGCTATAGCCCATCAAGTCTGCCCACTCTACTGACCCACCCCAATAAGTCTGAATGCTAATGACCCAGTTCCTTAACTCGACTTCATAGGGATCCCACGTAGATGTCCCATTTATTCTTGAAGTCAAGCACGCTGGTGGCCTCGACCACCTGCACCGGAAGCTTGTTCCAGTGATCCACCACTCTTTCCGTGAAGAAATACTTCCTGGTGTCACTACTAAATTTCCCCCCTCTAAGTTTAAGCGGATGCCCTCTTGTGGCCGAGGGTCCTTTAAGAAAAAGGATGTCATCTTCCACCTCGACACGTCCTGTGATGTATTTAAATGTCTCAATCATGTCCCCCCCTCTCCCTGCGTTCTTCTAGAGTGTAGAGCTGCAATCTGTTCAGTCTCTCTTCGTATGAGAGACCCTTAAGCCCCGAGATCATCCTAGTGGCCATCCGCTGAACCGACTCGACTCTAAGCACGTCTTTATAGTAATGTGGCCTCCAGAATTGCACACAGTACTCCAGATGAGGTCTCACCATGGTCCTGTACTGTGGCATTATGACTTCTGGTTTCCGGCTGACGAAACTTCTATTGATACATCCCATCATTTGTCTTGCTTTGGATGAGGCCTTTTCTACTTGTTTGGCAACCTTCATGTCTGCACTGATGATTACTCCCAAATCTCGTTCTGCTGAGGTCTTAGCCAATGTTTCTCCATTTAAGGTGTAAGTTCTGCATGGATTTCCGCTACCGAGGTGCAAGACCTTACATTTCTTAGCATTGAATCCCAGCTGCCATGTTGAGGACCAGTTTTCCAACGCAAGAAGGTCCTGTGTCATATTATCCTTCAAACAGCCTTCACTTACTATGTTGCATAGTTTGGCATCATCGGCGAATAATGTTACCTTACCCTGCAGCCCTCGTGTCAAGTCCCTTATGAATATGTTAAAAAGGAGTGGACCCAGGGCTGAGCCCTGCGGCACTCCGCTGGTCACTTCCGATGTTTCAGAGAGGGTGCCGTTGACCACCACCCTCTGATGTCTATCACTAAGCCAATCATTGACCCATGCAGTTATTGTTTCGCCCAACCCCATCGATTTCATCACTGTTGATGTATGCTATTGCTGTCACATTATCCGACAGCACCCGAACTGGCTTTCCCTTGAAAACTGCTCAGAAGGAGAACGCTAGGCATATCACCCTCAATTCCAAATAATTGATGGGCCATGACACCTCCAGGGTATTCCACTGACCTTGTGCTACAGATTGCCAACGAGCTCCCCGGCCCACCAGGCTTGCGTCTGTCATCACCACTTCCCACACTGAGGAAGCCAACAGGAGCCCCCCTGCTGAAATTGACCAAACTGAGCCATCAGGCCATGCTGGCCCTGGCTTCCAGACTCCAGCTGAGATGAACATTTTAATCTTGCAACACCGGGGACCAGCAGAACAGAAGCGAGTGTTAAAGGGGCCTCAAGTGGGCCCATGTCACTGCCATTGAGTCGAGGACCTGCGCATAATCCCTGGCTTAGGGATGCTGATCTGAGAAAAGGAGCTTTATCTGAGATACCAGCTTGGCCCTCCTGGCCTTCAGAAGGAAAACCATTTCTTGGGGCGTATTGAAAACTGCTTCCAGATACTCCAGCTGCTGGGTCGGTTCCAAGTAGCTCTTGGCTGTGTTGACCACCCAGCCTAGAGACTGCAAGATTGCCACGATGTGATCTGTAGTCTGCCTTGCCTCCAGAGCTAAATCGTCTCAAATCAGCCAGTCATCGAGATATGGATGAACCTGTAGTCCCTTCCGGTGGAGGAAAGCCATTACCACCACCATGATCTTGGAAAAGGTCCTGTGAGCGGTGGACAACCCAATGGGTATGGCCACAAACTGAAAGTGCTGTCCCAGAACTGCAAACCGAAGGAAGTGGAAATGAGGAGGCCATATGGGAATATGCAGTCATGGATCACAGAGTTTTCATGTCGCTTGAGGTTGAGTACGGGCTGAAAAGAACCCCCCTTCTTTGGCCAAGTAAAATAGATGGAGTATCTGCCTGTTCCGAGTTCTGACTGCAGCACCGGGGACACTGCCCCAATGTCCCGTAATGCCTTGAGAGTGACAGAAACTGATTCCCAGTTGGCTTCTGTGACACAAGAGGACTCCACAAAGGAATCTACGACTGGGGAGGCAAACTACTATACCCATCACATATGATGTTGAGGACTCACTGAATCGATGTCACCTTGATCCATTCCGCGTAAGAGAGAGACAAACATCCTCCTATGCACTGAAATGGCAGGGAGCAGGTCAGCAGCCCGTCACTGAGCTGAACATATCCCTGTGGAGGTCCGGGAGGATTGGCTCCCGGGCTTCCTATCAAACCAAAAGGATTGAAGAGGCTGAAATCTAGACTTGTGGAAGGGCAGAGACTGACTTGGACAGTATCTTCTAGATTCCCAAAGCTTAGCCCTTGCCTGATCTCAACAGACCTGGCTCCAAGACTGGTCCTCAGGCAGACGCCAAGGCTTAGCTTCTCCAAGATCATTAATGATCATCTCCAGGTCATCACCAAAAAGAAGTTTACCTTGGAAGGGAAGCTTAACAGGCATTGTTTGGAAACAGCATCTACAGCCCAAAAGGCATTTACCTAAATTTAAAACTAATCTTAAAACTTTCCTATTCAAGGATGCCTTTAATAAATCCTAATCTTTTATATCCATTTACTTACTCATCCTTTTCACAAAAGATCTCTTTCATTTCTGCGCATATCATTTATACCTTGCACCCTTGTCCTTCATGTTCTATCCCTTCCCTCTATCTCATTTCCTCTAATATTATGTAACTTTTTCCTTCCTTCCCAATTTTCCTCACGGTCATGTTTGTCAGTATATGTCTAATATGTTTTCGTTAATTTTTCCAACACACCAATAACTAGTTCTTACTCTCCTATTTTAAATTCTTTTTTTTAAATTGTTAACCGGTCAGATATTTGTTTTATGATCGGGATATCAAAAATCAATAAACTTGAAACTTGAGTCCTGTTCTTCCATTGGCTCTGCAGCCTGCTGAACCCAAGGCAAGCTCTGGCAGCGTATGAGCTGCAGATAGCGGTCTAGAGAGACAATGTAGACCTCTCAAAGGAAAGTTTAAAGGAGGGCCTCCAATTTTCTATCCAGCATGTCTTTCAAAGCAACACCTTCCACCGGCAAAGTGGTTTTCTTGGTCATCGTCGTCACCAGGGCATCGACCTTAGGCCATCGATGCATCTCCAACTCTTCTGAAATCAAGGGGTAAAGACAAATCATGGTCCTCAAGACCTTGAGGCCTACATCAGGAGAATCCCACTTTGCCGAGACAAGTTCCTGCATGGCTACATGAACTGGAAAGACATAAGAACATAAGAACATAAGCAGTGCCTCTGCCGGGTCAGACCACAGGTCCATCCTGCCCAGCAGTCCGCTCCCGCGGTGGCCAAAAACAGGTCAAGGCCTGTCTGAATCATCAGAAGGGGCTCCCCTGCCACCTTGGTTTCCCATTTAAGTTCTGCCCTCCTATCGAAGTCCTAGCCCTCCGGTCTTGCACATGCACGACCAGGTTGGTTTACTCAGTACCCCACGATCCCTCTATCCCTCAGGAATCCATCCAATCCCTGCTTGAATCCCTGTACCGTACTCTGCCTGATCACTTCCTCCGGTAGCGCATTCCAAGTGTCCACTACCCTTTGGGTGAAAAAGAACTTCCTTGCATTTGTTTTGAACCTGTCTCCCTTCAGTTTCTCAGAATGCCCCCTCGTATTTGCTGTCCCCTTCAGTCTGAAGAATCTGTCCCTATCCACCCTCTCTATGCCCCTCATGATCTTGAAGGTCTCTATCATATCTCCCCTGAGTCTCCTTTTCTCCAGAGAGAAGAGCCCCAGCCTATCCAGCCTCTCGGCGTACGAGCAGTGTTCCAGCCCTTTTACCATTTTTGTTGCTCTCCTTTGGACTCTCTCAAGTACCGCCATGTCCTTCTTGAGGTGCGGTGACCAATACTGAACGCAGACTTCCTAGTACCGTGTTTCCCAAAAAATAAGACTTACCCCGAAAATAAGCCCTAGCATCATTTTCGGGGTAGGTCTTAATATAAGCCCTACCCCAAAAATAAGCCATTGTCCCGGGATTTGCCGGCAACTCTTCAACTCCCCCCCCCCCAGTGCAGCTGAAACCCTGCTGACCCTCCATCCTTCCCTCCCCGCCAACCGTGAGCGAGCTCTACCTTCAACCGAAGCAGCATCGGGCCGGCAGCAGTCTAAACAAGCTGCTTGGCCTTGTCTGGCAGGGATTTTACTCTGCAAGTAAGGCACTCCACTCACCACTGAGCCACCCTTCACACAGTTAAGGTGCAGTTGTCTCTGCCATGCAAGAAGCCCAGGTTTGTATTCACTTTGGTTTTGAAAGTTCTTTACTTTTTTTTTTTCCTTAAGAGTCCAAATCCAGGACTGGATTTGCCTAAACCCCTCAAGCTACAAGAGTAAGTAAATTATAAAGAGAGGCCTTCATTCAGGAGCATAAGAAAAGCCATCCATCCACCTGCTGGAGATAGAGAACAGCAAATCTGTGAACATCACCTCAGATGGAATGCTCCTTAGATCTCTATAGTATACTCTATCTCAACCTGCCGGTGGATGGGCTTAACCCATGAATCTGTATGGTGGTAGGACAGAGTACGATATTGGGTTTCAAAAAGGGATTGAATAATTTCCTGAAGGAGAAGGGGATTGAAGGGTATATAGATAGAGGGTTACTATACAGAATATTAAATGATTAGGGAATAAAAGATTTAGGTAAAGGATCACTTACAGGTCATGGACCTGGGGGCCACCGCGGGAGCGGATTGCTGGGCATGATGGACCCTTGGTCTGACCCGGCAGAGGCAATGTTTATGTTCTTATGTCTGCTGCTAATGACAGGAAAACAGAGGTTCCAAGTGTTTACAGAGAAAATCGCTGATTCCCAGCACTTTCTTCACCGTGTTTTGCCTCTCCTTCAGGAACAGGCCAGGTCTCCCACCATGTTATTTGCGGTTCCAACATATTCACGATGTTTTTTAATAGAAACAGCAAATAACATGAAAAAGTTATTCACGCTTTTTCTGTATTTGCGGGTCTGTTAATCCCCTATCACAGTGAATACGGAGGGAGAAGTGTACATATTACACTGAAGACCTGATATTTGTGTTGTAAGTGAATCCACATTATATGGGGTTTATACTATCTTTTTATTTCTTTCCAGCACTAATCTGTTAGCTTAGAAATACAAACAAAAAAGGCTTGCCTATCAGGTACTGGAAGGGATGACAGCTGAAAAATGACTTCTAAAGATTGCCCTCATCTTCAGCCTATGGCAGTTTCCAAAATCTCTCCATTGTAAAGTAACACAAAAACATGCCTTTCCCTTACCACCCTGAGATGATCTATCTTTCACCTGCACTGTTAGCATTATTCAGCAAAAAAGGCCTTCCTTCCCAAAATGAAAACATGCAAGTGCTACTGGTGCCTGAAGGTGAATGTGTCTTATATGCTGTGCTCTCAAATTCCACCCAGCAAGACATTCATTGGGATGAAAAACAAATTAGCACCTACTCCAAAGCCAGGAAATCCAGGAAAACTGCAAGTGTGTATTCTAGTATCCTCCTAGCACATAGTACCCAGGTGCATTCTGAAATCCTCCAGTAAAAGATTTTAAAATTTCCTGAAACACATCCATTTGAAAACAGGCTCTCCTCAACCCCATCAGCCAGTATTGTGTAAGAGCACATGCTGAAAAAGAAATGACTCAGGAGCTTTTCCTCACACACACAGCACAAACTGAAAGAGCCTCCAGTTACATGTGATACATCAGCTGAGCCACTTGCCAGTGCCAGCAGCAAGATACTACCACAGCCAGGAAATTGGATTTGACGTCAGCATGCATGAGGTGGTTTCCATTAATATCTATGGCTCAACTAGAACAGAAACTTTCTAATAATCACTTTAAAAAAAACAAAAAAAAACCCAACAACTAGACAAGCAACCCTTCCAAAAGAAATCAGGGCATTCAGTCACCCTTTAACAGAGATTCCTGTATCAATCAGATAGAAGCAATGGAGAAGGAAGGAAGCAGAAGAGGACTTTTATAGGATTTTAGCCAAAATATTAATGCAGCTATAGAGAGCAGGTGCAGTCTGACAAGTCTGTAAACAGATAAAATTGCATTTCTAAGAAAGAAGCTCAAGGAGTCAGCAGATACACAAAAATCAGCTGCAACATTTAAGTTCTAGGGACTTTTGCCAAGTACCAAGAAGTAATCTGTCCTTTGCAGCACCTTTTTTAATAGACGTACCGATAAAGAGTGCAGAGAAATGGACAGGAGGTCCCTTGCGCACATACACACACCTGTGTTGAACTTACTGAACTATGTCCTTGGTTTTTGTTTATGCATTTTTTTCCCCAAGAGACTTTGGGTATGTCTATTTAGATTTATTTTCATGCAATGCTAGCACCCTTCTCCATACACTACGATTCACTTATTTTAAAATGCATTTCAATGTTTTCAAGTCAGAAAATTCTAAACTATATACAAAATTGGCTCCTTTTACTAAGCTGTAATAGCGGTTTTAGCGCGCGCTGTATTGTGCATGCACTAGACCTTAATGCCAGCATTGAGCTGGTGTTAGTTCTAGCTGCGTAGCGCGGGTTTAGCACACGCTAAAAACGCTATCGCAGCTTAGTAAAAGGAGCCTAATGTTTATATAATTTTATTTTAAAAAAACTTTTCATCTCTTTCACATCTTACTGGAACACTTGTACACATCACTCTATTCATGTTTTTCACCACGGGTCCCTAGGTGTGCTCTATACATTTTACACTGTTTATTTTCAGTCCGTTGATACTTGTTTTTAAGAGATTTCTGAAAGCATATGTTTATATTTCTTTGTAGTCTACACGTACGTATTTCTTTATATTGTGTTTTATTTGTAGTTTGTTGACCACAAGGCCTCTGAAGAAGGCTCTGTGTAGCTGAAACACAGCCCTTGTCAGGTCATAGCAATAAAATTTTACTTAGGAGAATACAGATTTTGTAACAGTAATTCTACCTATAGACTTTTAATACTCACAACTACCACCGATGAAATACTTTTGAGACTCCATTCCATGTGCTCCTATTAATAGTTTTGAAATGCCCGATGCTGTGTATCCTAATTTTTGTCCACCAGGAAAGCCAGAGTGAGACACTGTTTAGGTCATTGAGGTACAGAAAGATCCAAGTTTGTCACTTGATATACCGTCTATCAATGAATAACTAAATGGTTTACAATAGCATTATAATAAAAGTAAAAACAATGTCAAATATAAAATTAAAAAATAAAATTGCTGGGGAGACGAAGCAAGCTATAATTACTAGATCCAATGGGATGGGGGAGAATAAAAAATATATCGAGATTAAAAATAAAATAAAAAGGAGGAAAGACGGGGAAGGAAAAGAAAAGGAGGGGGACCGCTTATTAGGAAGCGTTTGTCTTGCTCTGCTGTTGTCATTTTCTACTTATGGGGTCTCGTCTCAGGTAAGCATCCTTAAAAAAGAAAGTTTTGATTTTGGATTTGAATTTGTCCAGAGAGGGTTGTAGTCTAATGTCTAATGGTAGAGCACTCCAAAGAGAGGAGGCAGGGAACGAGAAAATAGCTTTGCGGGTTGTGTCATAGAATATCCCACAGATAAATGGGATTGTTTGTAGATTCTGGTTATTAGATCGGAATGTCCTGGAAGGAATATGCGGAATTGGATATTTATCGATAAAGCAATGCTCCAGCCTCACAAAAGCTATTTCATCATTTACTAACAAGACTGTGCAGATTTTCTGCAAACATTTTTGTATTTACGGATACACACAAGGTTTGAAAAATCCAATCACCAGTTCATCTGAGATGAGTGGATTTTTTTTGGGGGGACAGGTGAAAAAGTATAATCTTTGGTCTAGATCAGATACCATAGGCTGCGAGACTTGGGAAAGAGGACTGCATCAGTTGGCATGGGGAGAGAGAAGGTTAGATGAGGAAAGCAAGGACTATACTTGGGAACCTAGTACAGGATGGCAGAGAAGAGCGCATAGAGGTAGGCTGGAGGTGTGCATTCAGTAGGGAAGAAATGTATTTTATACATCTACTACCCATTCCCCTCAAAACAAACCATGATTTCATATGAAAGGCAGGATAGAAAATGATAGCTTGACTTTGTTCCTGGTAGATTAAATCCAGGAAGAATTGTTTAAACTTCCATTTTAACACAGCACAGGCCCCTTAAATAATTTGTCCACTATGAAGCATTGCTCTCCACGAGTTTATAGTAGAATCAACATTTCTGACCACTCTATGATCCAGGTGTTAGTGAAAAATGAAGCCCCACTCGCTAGTCTGACTTTTCACAGGTTACAGTACCAGATTAGAAAGTTGCACGGGGACAGAAATCCCACCCATTCCTGCCAGGATCCTCTCCGTCCCCACCCGTCCCCGCAAGGAATTACCTCCATCCCCGCCCGTCCCCATAAAAAACAGCAATTACTTCTGACAGGATCATCAATACCACAGTTTCTTTTGTGTTTGCGCTGCTGTTTTCCTTGTGGAATCTCTTTGGTGGAACCCTTTTTTTGTTTTCTGTTCAGGTAATTAACTTATAAACCCCCCTCTTTTACCAAGGCTGACGTGTCCATTATATTATATGGATGAACCCTGCTTCCAAAGCCTTCCATCCCCGTGGAAGTACTGTTGGCTAGAGGGGGGTCCCCGTGGGAGTCCCATGGGCCAGAGGGATGTCCCTGTGGGTTAGGGGGGGGAATTCCCGCAATCCCCGTTCAGACCTCTATACCAGATCTCAAAGCCTCACTGCACCTCATTTCCCAGAACCAAATACCCTTTTAAGGTGAGTGGTGTTGGGCTTATTGGGAGGAGTCTTAAGGCTAGATTCACTAAGGGCATGGATTGGATCTGTGAGGGATCTGATCCGTGTCTGGGGGGTTGAGTCATGAATCGCCTTCATGCAAATGTGGATGATCAGAATCACGTCCCCAGCAAACTGAATCGGATCCTTGAGCATGCGCAGACCATCTGTACATGGTCTGCGCATGCACTGCACTGGCCCTCTGTGCTCGGCAGAGCAGGAAATTTCTTTTTTTTTCCTTCCCAAGCCCATGATTTTAACCCGCTTTAAGCCCGCGGGTTAAAACCACGGTCTTGCACTGCGGGGAAGGGTGGGAGAGTCGGGGCAGAGAGCAGGGCAGCAAAAGGCAGTGAAGACCGCTTGTTTGTGATAGGCCAGCCCAGTAACTTTACCCCTCCCTCTCCCCCTTATCCTCACTCTCAAGTTTGTCCTGTTTATGTCTTTAATGTTCACATTTATTAACTCCTCTTTTATAAATATAACCTTTTATCTCTATTTTTAACATTTTATTGTAAACCGGCTAGATACTAGTTGATGGTCGGTATATTAAAAATTAATAAACTTGAAACTTGTCAGTGTTGCAGGTTTTTTGTTAATGAATCGCTGCCTGCCATCATCTGAATGCCATTCTCCCTCATTTGCATGTGCGGATCGGAGGATGATCAGGACACAGGTTAGTGAATCGGGTCGGAGGGAAATCAGGTCGCAAACCTATCGGTAAACGATCGGTTTGCTTAGTGAATCTAGCCCAAAGTTCCTGTCAGTGTGTAGTCCCATTTATGCTTGATTAGCATGCATGTCCTGGTGAACAGCAGTTACCGTATTTTTTGCTCCATAAGACGCACCTGATCATAAGACGCACCCTAGATTTAGAGGAGGAAAACAAGAAAAAAAATACACATTCTGAACCAAATTCTCCCCGCCAGACTCTGCACCCAACTCCACATTCTTTGCCAGGTTCTGCACCCTGTCCCTCCTCCCTACCAGTCTCTGTACCCTGTTTCCCCTCTGGTGGTCTAGTGGTAGGCTGGCACAGGGCAGGCCGGGACAAGGCACAGGGAGGCTGATACAAGGCATAGGGCAGGCAGGGCACAGGGCAGGCAGGCAGGCCTAGTGACAGGCAGGCCGGCAGGTCCCAAACCCCCCATATACCTCCCAGTACCTTAAATATTCCCCCGTATCCCCCATGTACCCACCAGTACCTTAAATTATCCCCCATACCTCTGTGCCTTTTCAAACACCCCCATACCTTTTAAATCATACCCCATACCCTTTTAAACACCCCGAGTACCTTTTGTCCCCCCAATCCCTCCCCCAATTGTGTGGCTGCCAAAGAATTCAAGAAATTAAGTCAGAATATAGAAATAAGAGATACACAAATAATGAAACGCTAGATAGTGTGCATGATCCCCCCAAAGAGCCCCAGCACAGAAAAAAACAAAAACCAACCAACAACTGTCAGGGGCATTTAAAAAAAAAAATAAAATAAAATTTTACCTTACCTTTTAAAATCCCTCCTGTCCTCACTAGACTGTTCTCATACTCTGGTCAGGAGCGTGGATGTGAGGAGCAAGCGTTACGCACTCTCGCTTGGGCCCACCTTTGCATTTCGTAAGTGTTTTAAAAAGGTGTGGCAGGAGGGTGTTTTACAATGCTAAGGGGGGGAGATACAAATTTTGTATCTACACTACATAAGACGCACCGGGATTTCCATCCACTTTTGTATGGAAAAAAGTGCGTCGTATGGAGTGAAAAATACGGTATGTCTTTTGTCCCCACTGCTCTTCAGGGATGTGTCAGGAGTAATATTCACAGCCCTTGTGGAACAGGAAAAGAAGAAAAAGGACATCCATAATCAACATACAATAGCAATACTTAGTAGTCAATTTGGGAACCATGCTTTGGTAGTTGTAAAAAAAACAAATGGTACTACAGTCCAACAGAAGTCAGTTCCGAGTTGAAAACTGCTGAGCTAAAGAAAGTTCCAGAGTTCAAACAAACGTGGGATATAAACAGAGGATCTCTAATCAGAAAATATTGTGTATACATTGAAGGAACTAAGGCCACTACTGGGCAAGCTTGCACAGTCTGTCTCCCATATATGGACATTCAGTAGAGGACAGGCTAGGGAGGGCTTCAATGGTTAAGATGGACTGGAGTGAGCTTTAATGGAGACTCCAGTAGATGGAACCTATGTACACTACCAGGCAGGGCTCTGGGTTTCTGGTCCAGAAATATCTAATAAAAAGGACCATTTAAATTAATTTATGGAGCATATATGGTTTGGCAGATTGGATGGACCATTCAGGTCTTTATCTGCCACCATTTACTATATTACTATGTGAAAATTATTTGGTTTGTCATTTTCATAAAAATCACAGTAAATGAAACAATGCACATCAAAAAAGTTAGAGCACATATTTTATATAGCAAAATACTGCACATCCATCCATCACAACACCTCCACTACATATTAGAATGCAAAGATATCTTCTACTACTACTACTATTTCTATAGCACTACCAGACACAAGCAACTCTGTATAGAGTCCCAAAGAGAAAGTCCCTGCTCGAAAGAGTTTACAATCTAAACAGGATGTCATAGATACAGTTAATGTATTTCTAATACAGCATTGTAGGTTCACATTAACATTTGATTTTCTAGAGCTAGCATTATTAGTTAGATATTCTTATCCATCCCCCCCCCCCAAAAAAGAAAAAAACCAAAAAACCTCTATTCCTCGTGAGTACAGTCCCTAGGGGAAAAAAAACATATGCTATGGTTGGTATAACAGTTACTTTAAAGCAATAACACATTCCTCTTGCCAAATTGCTATCTTTAGACATTTTATACATTGAAATGCATCAATGGTTTCAACATTTATAAAGAAACTAGTTTCTATACATTTCCCTATCGGAAACAGTACAACAGCATCTAACCCACAGCCTTACAAAAGCTGAACCAAGACATGTTTTGCAAGAGCCATGTGACATGCACATGACTTACAACTAAAATGATAGGTAGACCTTTCTTAACGCTAGGAAGGAGAAAAGCTATCGGGGTTTAATCCAAAAGAACAAGTCAACTTTCCACAGAGATTAAAATCTTCCTGCTAACCAGCCTGCGATATTTACAGATATCATGCTAATCCCATACAACAAGCAATGAAATGTAAACTTAAAATTCAATTAGTAACGAGTGTTTCATGATTTAATTTGTATTTTATTTGGCAATCTTGGGCCATATACACTCATTTTTTATAGTTGTTTTTTTTCAGCGGGGGGGAGGGGGGTTTAAGAGCACAATACTCAATAACTTCTAGATTTCGTGAAAAGAAGGTTTCAAAACAGGCTGTGCCCATTCATGTTTAAAACCAAAAACCACAGACCATCCTATAGCTTTCCTTCGCTTTTCACTCTGTTTGCATTTGGTTTTTCATACACTTCACGCTTAATTACAAGCCTTCATTTCTTCCAGCCAAACTCCACTAACAACCCTATAGGCCAAAACGTTCAGTACATCCCCCAGTAAGGTCAGACTCTCCCATGGATTTTATCTTTCTCCTTTTTCTAAACTTGCGAGGAAAAGTGTTACAATCTGTACCGGGTTAGGAGCGGGGAATAGAATGCAACTTGCAAACCTGAAAATACATTTCAGAGTTGGTCCTAGGACAAAGGCCAAGAAGCATCACCAATTCTCAACAATAAAATATCCAAAACAAACCTGGTCCTTTCCAAGAGAGAGAGAGAGAGAAAGTCACTAAAAACCGGGCTGCCACCACCCAAGGCAACAACGAGGGCCCACTCCTAACCAGACACCCCAGACATTGCCTCCCCTTTCCGTCTCCAGGACCCTCATAACGGCCACCTACTTTCTCTCCCTTCCCTCTTTGTTCCTTGTCCATCCATCAGCTTCTCTGTTGCCGGATGTGGCTTATTCCTGCAATAATCTGCGGCCGGCAGGTAGGAAGAAGAGGAAAGCATACTTACTATTCGGGATTCATGCTGGACATATCACTGTAAGCCCTGCCCGTGGAAAATCACAGCCCCGCTCTCCTCACAGTCGCTAAAGCGCACAGGTGGACACCGTCGGTTTAAAAATCACCTCTCCTCCCCAGAAAAAGCAAAAAATGTACGAGCACAGCACTTCTAAGCCCAAAATGGCTGCCAGCTTAACCAGGAAATAGGGAACATCCAGCTAGAGAGCTTTACATTGCCGACTGGCGGCCGGCCCGCGCTGCACCCTGGGAGAATTAGTTCTCAATATTCTTGGAGGCTAAGGAGGCAAGCGGGCTTCCGGCACTGAAGAACTTCACTTCCCGTCGCGCCTCGGTCAACCAGGCGCATGCGGGGTAGGCCCTCTCGGTCGCTTTCCCCTCCTACCTTCCTGCAGGCTTTCTAGGCGGACTCGGGGCTGGGCTCCCTCTAGCGTCGGTGTTCGGGATTCGCGGCTCGTTGACGTCACCATTGAAACGTGGCAGAGCTGGGGCGAGTCTGGGTGAGCGAGCAGAGGAGAGGCGATCGCGCTGGGGCCCCGGCTTAAGATGCCGCGAGAATCCGGGATGCGCCTCGACTTGGCACGTGGGCGGCGTTCAGGAGAGCGAGAGTTCCTTTACCTGTGTGTTGCTGCAGCCTGATGCGTGTTTTAACGGCCGGCCTTTGTTGCTGTTACCCGATGTAACCCCGGCTTTGTGCGCCGTCAGTTCTCAGCATCACAGTTGGGAAGGGAGAGGGAGAATCGGGGCATTTGTATCAGAGAGTAAAGAAAAGGTGATGGCGTCTAGCTTTGAAAGCTCCTGTCACCTCACGTTTAACTACTGATTCAGAGGAGACAGAAATTGAAGAGTCAGCTGAGATGCACCTCCTGCTGACCAGAGTCTGACTGGAGCCATTAGTTTTGGTGCCTGCTCATATGGATCTAAGAACATAAGCAATGCCTCCGCTGGGTCAGACCTGAGGTCCATCGTGCCCAGCAGTCCGCACACGCGGCGGCACAACAGGTCCAGGACCTGTGCAATAAACCTCTATCCCCTTTTCCAGCAGGAAATTGTCCAATCCTTTCTTAAACCCCAGTACCTTACTCTGCCCTATTACGTCCTCTGGAAGCGCATTCCAGGTGTCCACCACACCTTGGGTAAAGAAGAACTTCCTAGCATTTGTTTTGAATCTGTCCCCTTTCAACTTTTACGAATGCCCTCTTGTTCTTTTATTTTTCGAAAGTTTGAAGAATTTACTAAGCTTTTATTTCTTATTTTCTATGACTGAGGACAAAATCTTAGGTAATAATATCTACTGAGAATTAACAGGGCTCCCTCCCCACACACCTTTTTTGATGAACCTTTGGAAAGTCTGTGCGATGATATGGTAGCCCTATCCCTTTATCACACATAAGGTCATAAAGGCAGAATGGGAGCTGTAGAATATTTTTTCCACATCTTGATCTTTGGGTTGGTAGTAAGGATTTTATACTGGAGCAAACAGTTTTAACTTTTTTTTGCCTTTAATGTAATATCTCTTGGATATTCTTTCATTTTACTTATGAGAAGTACTTGGAGATGCCAAGAGTGGCCCTTCCCAAAGCTAGAAGGTCAATGAGATTTTTTATTAGGGTCCCTAGCCATGTCTAAAACTCAGTATTTATTTATTTTAGTATTTGCAGATCACTTTTAGCCTAAGTGGCTTGTATTCAGGTACTCAAGTATTTCTCCTTATCTGTCCTGGTGGACTCGCAATCTGACTGATGTTCCTGGAACAGTGGAGTGTTAAGTGACTTGCCCAGGGTCACAAGGAACAACACTGGGCTTCAACCTGTAAACTCTTCTCTATCTCCATCTCATGGTCCTCTTTTGACTTCTTGGTGTTCCTGTCCCCCCACCCCTCCCCACTGTCTGCCATTATACCTCAGCATATTTTCTCATGCCCTTATCTTGTCCCTCTTTTCTCCCCTCTTATGGCATTCCCACCGCAGAGCCAATCTCTCTTTTCCCTGCCCATCCTTGCCCGTTTGGGGCTGAAACATGATCGTGTCGAGTCACTTTATTCGTTGTTTGCTTTCAAAATAAAAACATACATTTGTAACCCCTCTTTTACCTAACAGCTGGAAAGGGGCAAACAAAGTTATTTTATTTATTACAAACAGACCCAGGACCAACTTATCAGCTGGAGTCCTGCAGCAAGCAAGCACCAGACACTCCTTTCACTCCTGCAACAAATGTAGACCACACCAGGGTTTAAAGTCCCAACTTGAAATTTTACTTTTTCCAATAAACTAAACTAAACTAAGCCTTAGGTTTATATACCGCATCTTCTCCACTGAAGTGGAGCTCGACACGGTTTACAGAGTTTAAAAAATATGGGAAGAGAGAAGAGAAAGAGTTTACAAAGCATAAAAAGAGGGGATGTAATCAGGAGAAGAGATTATTATATGCTAGAGAAAAGCCAGGTTTTCAGTTGTTTTCGGAATAGTTGGAGGGAGTCCAGGTTCCGCAGTGGGACAGTGAGGTCGTTCCAGAGGCCGGTGATTTTGGAGAGGAGGGATCTACCCAGGTTACCTGCGTGGAGGATGCCGTGTAGAGAGGGGAAGGATAGTTTATGTCTGTGGGCAGATCTGGTGGTAGTTGGTGTCGGGGCGAGGAAGGATAGAGGGATTAGGGGCGGAAGGATGCCGTGAATGATCTTGAAAGCCAGGCAGGAGCATTTGAAATGAATTCTGGAAAGTACTGGGAGCCAGTGAAGATTGGTAAGTAGAGGGGAGACGTGGTCATATTTGCGTTTAGCAAAAATCAGCTTAGTCGCAGTGTTCTGGATAAGCTGGAGTCTGCAAAGACTTTTTTTCATTAGGCCTAAGTAGATGGCGTTACAATAATCGAGTTTGGATAGGATGATGGATTGTACAAGGACGGTGAAATGCTTTTGGTGAAAATAGGATCTAACTTTCCTCAGCATGTGGAGGCTGAAAAAACAAGATTTTGCCAGGGAATTCAGGTGATCGTTGAGGGAAAGGGAGGAGTCGATAGTGACCTTGCTTGAGAACTCAAGGTGTAGAGCAGGGCCTGTGGGTAGGGTGAAGAGGGCGGGCAGGTGAGCTAATTTTGCGCCGAGCCAGAGTAATTTTGTTTTTGATTCATTTAATTTCATCTGTACTGAGAGGGACCAGGCGTGAAGTCTCATTATGCATGATGTGATGTTCTCTTGGAGGTTTGTAAGGTTTGGATCTGTTTCGAGGAGGATGAGGATATCGTCTGCATATGTGTAAATTGTTTCAAGGGGGGATAGTTTAAGGAGCTTCAGGAGGCATTCTCTTGAACGGTGGGTGAACAGTTGTCTTTGAGGAGACAGTCCAATTATGTACACTTCTATGAATTGGAGCATGCTTGGGGAATACAAGAATTGGCAGATGGAGGAAGAGGAGGCTTTGGCAATGGATTTCTTCAGCTGGCAGGGCTTTGGCATCCCCACCAGCAAATGTATGATACTTAATGTGGGGGAGGGTAAGGAGTGGAAATGTGAGTAGGGTTACCAAAAGTCTGGATTTATCCAGATATAGCCTCTTTTTAGAGGACTGTCCAGGCATCTCGACGGCTTTTCAAAACCCAGCACTTTGTCTGGGTTTTGAAAAGCTGTTGTGATCAGGACCAACTCTGGAGTGCATCTGCGCATGAGCAAATGCGATGCAGTGATGTCGCATTGTGTGTGCACAACGTCATCACGTCGCATATGCGCTTGCACAGATGCACTCCAGACTTGGCCCAAAGAGACGAGGTTTGTGTGGGGTTGGGGTGCGGAACTACACATCCTCTTTTTCCAGATGCAAAATCTGTAACCCTAAATATGAGGGCCTTCCCCAGTCCACCCCTATGCCCACCCGATGGACTGCTGGTTACATCCCTTCATTTGATTATGCAATTAAAACAGAAGAAGGAGGCTAGCCTCGAAATAAAACAGAACAAAACAAGAGGCAAGAGAGATATCTATGCCAGTGTCTTGCAATCTTTCTTGAGCCGCAGCACACTAACCTTAGTGGCCATGGCTTGAGGCACCTGGAAATGTGTGATGTCATGGCAACGTCATGTACATGCGTGAAGGACCTTCAGATGGGCCCTGATCTACCAATGGAGGGGATAAACAGGGAACAGGGCCGAAGGAGAAGCGCTGGTGCTGGCTGATTGCCTACAGGACATGCCTCTCGCAGCAAGAGGCATGTCCTGTAGGCAGTCAGCCAGCACTGGTGCCGGCACCTCTCCTCCGTGGGCCGCAGCACACCTGAAATCTCAGGCACACTAGTGTGCCATGGCACACAGTTTGCGATACACTGGTCTATACCAACCGCCAGTTACATTTATTAAACAATAAAAGTCCAACAAAAAGTCATTGATCAAGAATATCAACTAAGGTCCCAGGTTTGAAATTCTAGGAAAGTTCTGACTGGGATCCAAGTTTCGCCAATAGCATGGCCTTCTTCAGGGGACAACAATAAACTAGAACATAGTGGGACAAATTGAAAAGTCAGAGCAAATATATAAAAAATACATACTTATTAGTACTTTAGATCCAGGACACAATATTTAAAGCCTAATCTCAATAGAAATTGGAGTCAGACAGTAGAAAAATAAGAGGACGTTTGGTGTACCAACTCCACAGGCTTGGTATCTCCCCTGTATGCACATATATCTCATACATATATTTATTTGGGAATCCTGAAAACCTGACTGGCTTGGTATGTCACAAGGACTGGGTTGAATACCCCTTTTCCAATCAAAGTGTTGAATCAATGAGGCCAAACGGTATTACTTTGTATGTATTCAAGGGGGTCTTTTATTAAGGCACGTTAGCCGATTTAGCACGCACTAAATGCGAACGCGCCCATTATATTCTATGGGTGCGTTAGCATTTAGCGCGTGCTAATATCACTGTGCAACAGAGGTTTTGGGGCATGAATTGTGGGTGTTCTATAGTGATTTGGGGGTTGCTGAATTCAAAAACGACCTTAATTTTTCAGTATAACCCTCTGTTTTTTTGGTATTTTTGCTATATTTTCTAATGCTTGGAGTAAATGTTATAACAATCTCTGAAATATTAAAACAGTTTGCCTCAAATTAGATTTTTAAGCTAAAGTGAGAAAAGCATTGAAGAATGTAATTGAGAATTTTATGGGGAATAGGAAGGCACCAAACTGTCCAAATGGTGGAGATGATGCTTAAAGCATTCTATGATCTCAAATGCAACATGCAAATTCTTTTTCTCCACTTGCATCTGGATTTTTCCCCGATAATCGTGGTAGTGATGAGCACGGGAAAAGGTTTCACCAGGTCATTGCTACAATGGAGAAACGATATCAGAGCAGATGGAATTCATCAATGCTGGCTGACTATTGTTTGACATTAATTAGAGATGTTCCTAATCTCGTTTATAAATGCACTTCAACAGCAAAACGATTCTAGAAAATAATATTTATCCCAGGACAAGCAGGCAGGTATTCTCACTAGTGGGTGATGTCATCAGACAGAGCCCCGGTACGGACGTCTCACAAGCACGTGTTGCTTGTAGAAACTTAAAGTTTCTAGATGCCCGCACCGCGCATGCGCCGGTGCCTTCCTACCCGGAGATCCGGGCGTGTCTCCTCAGTTCTTTCTTTTCCGCGGAGCTGAGAAGTTCAACTTCTTCATGCGCTAGCTGAATTCAGTTAAATTTGCCTTTCTTGTCCGCGTTTTCATTTTCTTTTAATTACAGTTAACAGTTCTTTTCTTTTTCAAAAAAAAAAAAAAAAAAAAAGAAGATTATTTCCTCCGGCAGGTCGAACGGGCCGGCCACGTGGCTCAGGCCCACTGGCTTCGACCTAGCGGCGGAGATTTTCCGGCCTATGTCCCGGCCAATCACCGGGTTTAAAAAGTGCAGCAAGTGCCAACGCGCGATTTCACTCACGGACCCTCACTGGCGCTGTTTGCAGTGTTTGGGCCCTGACCACATCCCGAAATCGTGCGGGCCTTGCTCTACCCTTACGGCACGCTCATTCAAGCGGCGTTGCCTATTGTGGGAATCGATGTTCAAGATGGACGCAGCTAAGGATCCCTCAGCCTCCACTTCATCTGATACCTCCCCGGTTCGGGCGAAACCGGCATCGACCACTCCTGCATCGAATGTGGTGAAACCGGCATCGCTCACCCCGACACCATCCACGAGCTCGACGTCGGTGCCTGCCCCGGTCTCCTCGGTTCAGGTACCTCTTCCTTCCACAGTGCCACCAATGGTCATCAAAGTGCCGAAAGCTACTAAGCAGAAGCACTCGGCCTCGAAGGAGCACGATGTCCGTGCAGGAGGACCCCCTTTCGGTGCGGATCCCTCCTTATCGGCTTCGCTACGGTCCGTGCTGGAAGCTCAATTCGTTGAGCTCATGCAGACCATCGGACCCGGGCTCATCGCTGCCATACAGGGTGACCTCCCGGTACCGGTCCAAAGGGGCGGTCCGCCGCCTCCCCCTCCCCCACACCGTTCGACCTCGACAACCGACGAGGACGAACGGGGGAGGGCGGCGATGCCCACGCGGCAAGCCTCGCTTACCGATATGCCGCCATTAGAACCCATTACGCCTCCGCGCCAACATGGGACCAGACCTCCGATCGATACTCGAAGCCCTGGGCATAGTCAGGAAGAGTTCTTCCGTACTCCTTACCAGACTTGGGTAGCATCGCAAGAACCCGCATCGCAAACCCAGTTGCGATCCACTGCTTCCAGCCCTATCCACTTGGGGGCCTCGGGAGACCATGCGATGCACAGACGATCCCGATCCCCGTCCCGCCACCGAGACGGGCACCGATCGAGACACTCATCCTGGCACTCCTCACGCCATTCGGAGGTGTCACCGCAGAAAAAACTGCAACGTAGGGGATACTCCTCATCAGAGGTGTCCCCCCCGAGGGGCCCGGAGTACGAGGAGACACTGGTGCCCGATTCTCCTTGTCACTCCCCGATGTCCACGGACCTGGAGGCCTCCTCCTCCTCCAGCCCGTCCCACAGACCGACGCTGGCGGAACAATTGTCCTTCTCATCATTCCTCCGACAAATGGCGGAGGATCTGGATGTGACCCTTGACACGGGCTCCCGATACTCCAAAGAGTATCTGGACACCATGCATTTACCTAACCCTCCAACAGAGTCGCTTCGGCTCCCCTTGCATAAATTACTGGACCAGACCTTCATGCAGTGCTTCGAAACGCCGTATTCCATACCGGCGATCCCCAGCAAACTCGATGCTCGATACCGCATCGTGCACCATAAAGGGTTCGAGGGCCCTCAACTCTCCCACCAATCCCTACTGGTCGAGTCCTCCCTTAAACGCTCTCATCCCTCCCAGGTCTACGCCTCTGTACCGCCGGGCCGAGAGGGGAGAACGATGGACAAATTTGGTAGAAAATTCTACCAAAACTCCATGATGGCGTCACGGGTGCTAAACTACAACTTCTTTTTCTCTTCCTATCTGGAGTTCTTCTTGCCGGTGCTCCGCAAGTTCACTCCGTTCATAGACAACCAAGCTCGATTCGAGTTCGAGGAAGTGGTAGCCTCCCTCTCCCAATTACGCCTCCAGCTGATGCAATCCTCCTTCGATGCATTCGAACTCTCGGCACGCGCCGCCGCAAGCGCGGTAGCTATGCGTCGCCTGGCATAGCTCCGTACTATCGATATGGATCCCAACCTACAGGACAGACTCGCCAACGTACCATGTGCTGGAGCTGACCTGTTCGATGAGTCTATCGAAACTGTTACCAAGAAGCTGTCGGATCATGAAAAATCCTTTCAATCCATCCTGCGGCCCAAACCCAAACCTCAACAGTCTCGACCTTCCAGGCCACCCCTGATTTACCAGCGGCGTTACATGCCCAGACAAACGCCTGCTGCGAGACAGCCTGCGAAGAGACAACCTCCCCAGAAGTCTCAGCAAAAACCTCAGCCACCGGCGGTACCTAAGGCTCCCCAGCCCTTTTGACGCCCCCCCCGGGAGCATAACCTCGGCCTCTCCCATAGGGGGCCGCCTCCATCTTTTTTACCATCGATGGGAGGCCATAACCACGGACCTATGGGTCCTCACCATCATAAGAGAAGGATACTCTCTTCAATTCCACCGGGTCCCCCCGGACCATCCTCCAAGAGAGTATCCTTCAAGCTCGACGCAGACCGCCCTGCTTCTTCAGGAAGTCCAAACCTTACTTCAGCTTCGGGCTGTCGAGCCGGTCCCGTCAGACCAATTGAACCGAGGGTTTTACTCCCGGTACTTCCTCGTCCCGAAGAAAACGGGCGACCTGCGACCCATTTTAGACCTTCGAGCCCTCAACAAGTTCCTGGTCAAAGAGAAGTTTCGCATGTTGACTTTGGCTTCTCTATACCCCCTCCTCGAGCAGAACGACTGGTTATGCTCCCTGGATCTCAAGGAGGCCTACACTCACATCCCCATTCACCCGGCCTCCCGAAAGTTCCTCAGATTTCGGGTGGGAAATCTGCACCTACAGTATCGAGTGCTACCATTCGGCCTATCTTCGTCCCCCAGAGTCTTCACAAAGAGCCTGGTGGTAGTGGCCGCAGCACTCCGGGACAGGGGTCTACAGGTATTCCCATACCTCGACGACTGGCTCATCAAGGCCCCATCAGCCTCAGAGGTCACTTCGGCGGCCTTGGCTACAACCTACTTCCTCCAGAATTTGGGCTTCGAGATCAACTTCTCCAAGTCTCATCTACAACCCACCCAGTCCCTCCCCTTCATCGGAGCGGTCCTGGACACCACCCGACTCCGAGCATTCCTGCCTCGGCAACGCATGGAGTCTCTTCTTCATCTCAGCCAATCGGTGTCTACTCGCCAAACCCTACCGGCGAGACAACTGATGGTGCTCCTGGGCCATATGGCCTCCACAGTACATGTGACACCCTTTGCCAGACTCCACCTCAGGATCCCCCAGTGGACCCTGGCATCACAGTGGAATCAAACGTCCGATCCACTATCCAAACGCATCTTAGTCACACCTGCTCTTCGGCAGTCTCTACTTTGGTGGATGACCTCTTCGAATCTATCCAGAGGTTTGCTGATGCACTCTCCCCCCCATCAGAAAGTTCTCACAACCGATTCGTCGAACTACGCATGGGGGGCCCACCTGGAGGGTCTCCGCACCCAAGGATTCTGGACCAGTGCGGAAAGACTACACCAAATCAATCTACTGGAACTCAGAGCCATCTTCAATGCGCTCCAAGCTTTCCAACACCTACTCCACGACATGGTAATCCTCATTCGCACAGACAATCAGGCCGCCATGTATTATATCAACAAGCAAGGAGGCACGGGCTCGGCCCTCCTTTGCCAGGAAGCTCTACGAGTCTGGGACTGGGCGGTGCGCCACAACACCCTACTCAGAGCAGTATACATCCAGGGGGAGAACAACGTCTTAGCAGACAAACTAAGCCGTCTGCTACAACCGCACGAATGGACTCTCCATTCCAGCCCCCTTCACCAAATCTTCACGCAATGGGGGACGCCTCAGATAGACCTCTTTGCGGCTCCCCACAACGCCAAACTGCCTCAGTTTTGCTCCAGGATCTACACTCCTCATCGCCTC
This sequence comes from Geotrypetes seraphini, assembly GCF_902459505.1. Classification (NCBI taxonomy): domain Eukaryota; kingdom Metazoa; phylum Chordata; class Amphibia; order Gymnophiona; family Dermophiidae; genus Geotrypetes; species Geotrypetes seraphini. The sequence continues at coordinate 305,740,729 of NC_047086.1, read as the reverse complement.
GAGGCAGATGCTTTTCTACTGAACTGGGGGAAACAATTTCTATATGCGTTCCCACCATTCCCGCTGATCCAGAAGACTCTGGTCAAGCTGAAACTCGAACGGGCCACCATGATTCTAATAGCTCCTCGGTGGCCCAGACAACCTTGGTTCTCCCTCCTACTTCAACTCAGCAGCAGGGAACCAGTACCACTTCCAGTGTTTCCTTCACTGCTTACTCAACATCAAGGATCACTACTTCATCCCAACCTGCAGGCTCTCCACCTGACAGCTTGGTTCCTCTCAACGTAACCCCTCACCAATTCTCACAAGAAGTGAGGGAGGTCTTGGAAGCTTCCAGGAAGCCCGCCACTCGACAATGCTACTCCCAAAAATGGACCAGATTCTCCTCATGGTGTGTTTCTAAGTCAACGGAACCTCAGCGAGCTTCCTTATCCTCCGTGCTGGACTATCTCCTACACCTATCTCAATCTGGGCTCAAGTCCACATCCATACGAGTCCACCTGAGCGCTATTGCGGCGTTCCACCAGCCCCTACAAGGGAAACCCCTCTCGGCCCATCCGGTGGTCGCCAGATTTATGAAAGGACTCTTCCATGTTAACCCTCCTCTCAAACCACCCCCAGTAGTTTGGGACCTCAATGTAGTCCTTTCCCACCTCATGAAGCCCCCGTTTGAACCACTCAACAGGGCCCCTCTGAAGTATCTCACCTGGAAAGTGCTTTTCCTTGTAGCCCTTACGTCCGCTCGCAGAGTCAGCGAACTCCAGGCATTGATGGCGGACCCACCATTCACAGTATTCCACCATGACAAGGTGGTCCTCCGCACTCACCCGAAATTCCTGCCTAAGGTGGTCTCCGAATTTCATCTCAACCAATCCATTGTACTTCCAGTATTCTTCCCTAAGCCTCATTCTCACCACGGAGAATCGGCCCTTCACACTCTAGACTGCAAACGTGCCTTGGCTTTCTACCTGGATCGCACCAAGCCACACAGAACCACTCCTCAACTTTTTGTCTCCTTCGACCCTAATAAGTTGGGAAGACCCGTATCAAAGCGCACCATCTCTAATTGGATGGCGGCTTGTATCTCTTCCTGCTATGCCCAGGCTGGATTATCACTTCCTTGTAAGGTCACAGCCCATAAGGTCAGAGCAATGGCAGCCTCAGTAGCATTCCTCAGATCAACACCAATCGAGGAAATTTGCAAGGCTGCCACCTGGTCCTCGGTTCACACATTCACCTCACATTATTGTCTGGATACCCTCTCCAGACGGGATGGACAGTTTGGCCAAACAGTATTGAAAAATTTATTCTCTTAAGTCGCCAACTCCCCCTCCATCCCACTGAGGTTAGCTTGGAGGTCACCCACTAGTGAGAATACCTGCCTGCTTGTCCTGGGATAAAGCAATGTTACTTACCGTAACAGTTGTTATCCAGGGACAGCAGGCAGCTATTCTCACGTCCCACCCACCTCCCCTGGGTTGGCTTCTCAGGCTAGCTACCTGAACTGAGGAGACACGCCCGGATCTCCGGGTAGGAAGGCACCGGCGCATGCGCGGTGCGGGCATCTAGAAACTTTAAGTTTCTACAAGCAACACGTGCTTGTGAGACGTCCGTACCGGGGCTCTGTCTGATGACATCACCCACTAGTGAGAATAGCTGCCTGCTGTCCCTGGATAACAACGGTTACGGTAAGTAACATTGCTTTATAGGAACTCTTAAATTGGCACAATGCGTTACATTATGACTTCTTATGCTATAAATAAGAACATAAGAAATGCCGCTTCTGGGTCAGACCAGTGGTCCATCATGCCCAGCAGTCCACTCGCGGCAGCCCTTTGGTTAAAGACCAGCGCCCTAACAGACTAGCCCTACCAGCGTATGTCCTTGTTCAGCAGGAACTTGTCTAACTTTGTCTTGAATCTCTAGAGAGTGTTTTCCCCTTTGACAGACTCGGGGAGGGCATTCCAGTTTTCCACCACTCTGGGTGAAGAAGAACTTCCTTACGTTTGTACGGAATCTATCCTCTTTCAACTTTAAAGAGTGCCCTCTCGTTCTCCCTACCTTGGAGAGGGTGAACAACCTGTCCTTATCTACTAAGTCTATCCCCTTCAGTACCTTGAATGTTTCGATCATGTCCTCTCTCAATCTCCTCTGTTCGAGGAAGAAGAGGCCAAGTTTCTCTAATCTTTCACTGTACGGCAGCTCCTCCAACACCTAAACCATCTTATTCACTCTTCTCTGGACACTTTCGAGTAGTACCGTGTCCTTCTTCATGTACGGCGACCAGTGCTGTACGCAGTACTCCAGGTGAGGGCGTACCATGGCCCAGTACAGCGACATGATAACCTCCAATTTGTTCATGATTCCCTTCTTTATCATTCCTAACATTCTGTTCACCCTTTTCGCCTTTGCCACACATTACGTGGATGGCTTCATCAACTTGTCTATCAGAACTCCCAAGTCTCTTTCCTGGGATGTCTCCAAGTACCGCCCCAGACATCCTGTATTCGTGCATGAGATTTTTGTTATTGACATGCATCACTTTACACTTATCCACTTTAAATCTCATCTGTCATGTCAATGCCCATTCCTCAAGCCTGATTATGTCACGTTGCAGATCTTTGCAATATTTGTGATTTGCTCAAAAACTAAACGTGATGGGAGAAAACAGGCTATTTTGATACACAGGAGTTCAAATTCTATAAAGTAACCCTCATTTTCTTCTTGCCCCAGAAAAAAAGCTTTAATTTCTTGTGCAGTGTATTTAGAGCGTGATAAATTGGCTAGTGCGCCTTAGTAAAAGACCCTCAAAAGACCACTTAGGGCCTCTTCTATCAAACTGCACCAGCAGTTTGTAGTGCGGTGAGCCACGCCAAATGGCCCTCTTTGCTCCCGACGCTCATAGAGTTCCTATGCGCGTCGGGAGCATCGCGGGCCATTCAGCGTGGCTCTCTGCGCTAAAACCTACTAGCGCAGTTTGATAGAAGAGGCCCTTAAGCATATTCATTTGAACTGTTCTCAAGCAACTAATTTATTCAAGTGAATTATTATTTACCTGCATTAATGGCTTTTAACACTTGGCCTCTCCAGGATTTACCGTAGTCCTTGTATATTTCCATTCAGAGGCTAAATCCCAGAGAGGCCAAGTGTCAAATGTAGCATTTTATAGGAAAAATTCCACTCACATAAACACAGGTACAAATAAAATATACGTACAGCAAATAGTAACAGATGACAGATAAAGACCATGGTCCCTCTGGTCCACGGTTTCCCAAGACAGTCCTGGAGTATGCCTTTGCCAGTCAGTTTTTCAGGATATCCATAATGCATATGCATGAAAGATTTGCATACAATGGAGGCAATGCATGCAAATCACTCATGCATATTCATTGTGGATATCCTGAAAAATTAGCTGTGTACTCCAGGACTAACTTGGTAAACACTGATCTATAATCAGTACAGAAATTTAAATCTGCATTAAGTGCATATTATCTTAGGTTACTCAAATTACAAAGGGCATAGGTTACAACACTGATCAAAGTTTATTTCTGAACTTGCAGTAGGAAACCTGAACAGGCCACAAAGCAGTTGATTACAAAATAATGTGAACATCAAAAAGCATGTACAAATTAGCAGAGGTAGCAGATTTCCATCTACATGTTCAAGTAGGATAATATCATTGTGGAGTCATTGAGAACTAGCAACACAGTTTCATGGTAATAGAGCCTAGAAAGCTACTAATTTAATTTATAATTATTTTATTAATTTTCAAATTACATACCAAGTAATCACTTGTACAGAAAGTAAGTTAGTAGGATATGACCTATATCCAATATAAATCATAAACAATATGCAAAGAAAATTCTTCCAACTAACTCAACTCAAGTCCTCAAAATATAGATCCAAGATTATATGAAAGCGAGCAAAAAGAAATAATATAAGAAGATAAATTACAGACAGAACTGAGGTATGGGCAGTTATATAAATTACTAGTGTTTAAGCCCGTTACATTAACGGGTGCTAGAATATATGGCTGTCTGTCTTTCTTTATGTCTCTCTCCCTGCTCCTGTTTCTTTCTTCCATTCTTTCTGTCTTTCTCCCTCCTGTAATTTTTTTCTCTCTCTCCCTGGCACCCTTTGCCTGTCTGTCTTTATTTCTGTCTGTCTCTCTCCCTAGCCTCCTTTGTCTGTCTGTATTTCTTTCTGTGTCTCCCCCCCCCCCCACTTTCCTTTGCAGAAGCAGCAGTGCTATTTCCCTTCCCCTCCAGATCCCTGTGAAGTAGTAGCAGCATTTCCCCCCACCCACCCCCCCATTCCCTTCTCTCCCCCCCCCCCACTTTCCTTTGCAGAAGCAGCAGCGGTATTTCTCTTTCCCTCCAGGTCCTTGCTGAAGCAGTAGCAGCATTTTCCCCCACCCCCCATTCCCTTCTCTCCCCCCCCCCCACTTTATTTTGCAGAAGCAGCTGTGATATTTCCCTTCCCCTCCAGATCTCTGAGAAGTAGTAGCAGCATTTTCCCCCACCCACCCCCCATTCCCTTCTCTCCCCTACCACCACTTTCCTTTGCAGAAGCAGCAGCGGTTTTCCCTTCCCCTCCAGGTCCCTGCTGAGTAGTAGCAGCATTTTCCCCCACCCCCCATTCCCTTCTTACCTTGAGCTGCCCTGCTCCGTTCGGCCCCTCCCCCTTCCCTTCCCGTGTGCTGGCCTGCTGCGGCTGAAGGTTTTTTTCGGCGACTCCTCCTGTTAAAACTCCCCCCCCCCTCCCGCAACCACTCCTGTTCAAAGCGGCCTGCTGAGGTTCGCGGCCGCTGTAACGAACCTCGCAGGCCGCTCTCCAACTCAGTAGCATGTTCCCTCTGACGCGATTGCGTCAGAGGGAACGTGCTACCATGTGGAGAGCGGCCTGCGAGGTTCGTTACAGCGGCCGCGAACCTCAGCAGGCCGCTTTGAACAGGAGCGGTAGCGGCTGTTGCAGGAGGATTGGGGGGGGGGGGGAATTCGTGAGCGGCGGCAGGACCATGAGGCGGGATTGAGTTTTTCGGCTTCCCCTATCTGGGGAAACCGCCGTGCCGAACTGAGCTGCGCGTGGGGCCGTAGTAAGCGCGGGGCATGCTGCAGTCTTGGCGGCCACGGACATACGGATCACGGAAGCACGCCGATAAGACTGCGCATGCGCCGCCTACGGTTTTATTATATAGATGGAGCTGTTGGTTTCTCTTTATCTAGTCGAGACATAGCCAGAAAAGCAGTTAACTGTTGTGGTTCAGAAAAAACATATTTAACTGAACGGTAGCAAATAATACACTTGCAAGGATGTCTCAGGTAAAACATTGCTCCCAGTGAAGTAACTCCAGGTTTCAACAACAGAAATTCTCTATGTCGCTTTTGAGTTTCTCTGGCAAGGTCAGGAAACATTTGATTTTACAACCAAGAAACTCTTCCTGTCTATTTTTAAAGAAAAGTCTCAATAACAATATTTTATCTATTGCAAGAGCTACAGTCAAAATCATTGTAGAAGGTACAACTGTTTCTCTATCTGATGTTTCTAAAATTTCAGAAACATTCAATGGTGCCTGATTCGGTGTTTTAGACTGCAATTGACAAACCAAAACTGCAGATATGTACAACGATGTAGGTGAATTTTATTGTGACAAGCAAACTATATATTAAAACCTTTTTACCAAACAGGGGACCCAACACGGTCCGTGTTTCGGACAAACTTCATCAGGGGTCCATGGTAGATAAAGGAAAAAACATATGTCACAACAAATATTGAAAAAGATAATATAAAACCAAACAGATGATGTGTCACGCCGAGAGTCTCTACCTGTTTGGTAAAAAGGTTTTAAAATATAGTTTGCTTGTCACAATTCCTTTATCTACCATGGATCCCTGATGAAGGTTGTCCGAAACACGGACCGTGTTGGGTCCCCTGTTAGGTAAAAAGGTTTTAATATATAGTTTGCTTGTCACAATAAAATTTGCCTACATCGTTGTACATATCTGCAGTTTAATTTGCCTACATCGTTGTACATATCTGCAGTTTTGGTTTGTTTGTTCCTGGCTGGTTTTTTCACTGCAGACGAGGTTGGACCTCCTTTTGGTTCTGTTAGACTGCAATTGAGCCCCATCTTTGTTTGGCAAGTAATACACTTGAACAAATGGTGGTAAAGTTTCTTCTGAAATTTTCAAAATTTCTATCAGATATCTCCTAAGCATTTCCCTAGGAGTAACCGTAGTTAATCTAGGGAAGTTAATTAATTTTGAATTATTATTCCGAGAGTTATTTTCAAGTGTTTCCAATTTCTTTCTTAGACTGATATTATCTTTGATTAGGGACTCCTATACTTGATTAGTCATAGAAATATCTTGGTCAAGCTTTCGAATTGAAGCCTTTGAAACAGTCAAATCTGCGGTCAAATCTTTCAGCTCTCTAGAGTGTTGGATCAATTTTTCTTCTATGTATTGGAAATTGAGACTAATAGTTTTAGTAAAATTTGCAATCAGATCCCATAATGAGTCTAAAGTCACTTGCGCTGGTTTCTCCCATATTGGAAAACTTTGCTGGGTGTAAAAGTGCTCACCATCAGAAGAAGAAAAGTTTTCCTGGTTAAGTTCTGGCTGGAGTCATTCACCTCCGGTTGCTTGTCCTACCCCGTCTTCTTCTGCAGTTACTCCCTGGTCAGAGAGTACTGCTTCCTCAGTCTCCAGTGATGATCCTGTTGCCTCAGGTGAAAGTACCTCCCCCATCTCCGGGGTTTCCTCTACCCCTGGAGAACTGGTAGACCGGGGTCACGGAGGTGGAGCTCTCATGTCGGGACTTAAGGTGGTCTCTAGCCCAGGAGAGACAACCCCGATCTCGCCCCCTTCAGGTGTTCTCAGCGGGCTTGCTCCCAACACAGGCAAAACTGCCTCCTGCAACCGCCGCAACATCTCATTGACTCTGCCGAAGTAGGGCACATCAGAGCGCCGCAAGGCACCAGCCACACTCCTGCCCCTTCTCTTCGGCATCCCGGAAGTAAATTAGGCCGCAAAGCTGAGTAAACAAGAAGAAAAATTAATTGAGTGGAGCAGTCAGATGCGTTGCTCTCAGAGCATCTGTACTGCGGCCATCTTGGATCTGCCTAGAAAGCTACTAAACCATCATCTTATAATAAATGACTGACAATGGATCATCCTGCAAAAACATTAGTGTGGTAGTCTTTTTCAATGTCTTTTATCTTTGAGGGTAATTTTATAGCTGATTGCCAAACTTCTGTGTCATGTATGCGCATAATACTCCTGGCAGAATTCTGCACATAGTGTAAAGAATTCTGCTCAAACCTTCCATTCAGCCCCTCTCCCTCCCTCTGACCGACCCCCCCCCCCCCCACGCCACCAGTGAGATAAGAAATACCTGCAGGCATCCCAAGAAAGCAGCAGTGGCAGCGCTGTGAACGGGCTGCTTGTGGCCGGCCCCGCCATGGCCTTCCCTGTGCTGTATCACTTCCTAGTGTAGATGGATGATGCAGTAGAGGGAAGGCTTTGGTGGGGCTGGCTGAAAGCAGCCCATTCATAGTGTTGTCGCTGCTGGTGCTCTGGGAGGCCCGCAGGTATGTCTGATTGGACACGTTTCTGGATGACGAAAGACTAAGGGATCCCCACCAGCTTGGCTTTACTAAGGGAAGGTCTTGTCAATCCAATCTGATAAATTTCTTTGACTGGGTGACAAAAAAACTGGATAAGGGAGAGTCCCTGGACATCGTGTATTTAGACTTCAGTAAGACTTTTGATAGTGTCCCACACCGGAGGTTATTGAACAAGATGAATGCGATGGGCCTTGGAGAAATACGTCATGGACCACATTGAGGTGGAGGAAGAAATCTTTTATCCTACGGGTCCCATGGCGACAAGAGGGCACCCGTTAAAACTCAGGGGGGGGGGAGATTTCATGGGGACACCAGGAAATACTTCACTGAAAGGGTAATTGATCGATGGAATGGTCTTCCACGTCAGGTAGTTGAAGCCAGTACCACGCTCGACTTCAAGGGAAGATGGGACCGTCTGGTGGGGTCGCTCCAGAGGAATGCATAAAAGATGGATTCTCGAGGAGGGAGGGTTCTTGAGTGGGCAGACTTGTTGGGCCGTTGGCCCTTTTCTGCTGTCATACTCTATGTTTCTATGTTTCTCTATGATCTCACAAGGAGAAGGGGAGATCAGTCAGAGCGAGGCCAGACCCGCGCAGGGGAAGAGGAGGAGATGGGGACATTGATGCTGGGCCACAATTTTTTTTGGGGGAAGGAGGGAACATTTATACTAGGCTGGTGGAGGGGTAAGAGGACTGTAAGGAGGGAGGGAGAAGAGGAAGAGACATGGATGCTGGACTGCAAGTGGGTTAGAGACAGAAGCTGTAATCTGAGCAGCAGCTTTGGTGACACAATGTTTCCCAGCCATACTGTGGTTGCAGAAGAACACTTCCCCCTTTGTATTCGCGGTTTTTCAATCAAAGGCCCTGCCCCCAAATTTACATCACAGGAAATCGCTGCTCCTGGCGTTGCACCGAGAAAAACGCTGCTCCCAACGATGCAAAGAGAAAATCGATCCAGCTGCACTTTCTTCACTGGAACAGATCAGGTTATTCGCGGTTTCGTGTCTTTTTTTTTTTTACATAAAAACTGTGAATAACACGAAAAATCATTCACAGTTTTTCTCTATTCGCTGCCTTGCCGTTTCCCTATCACCATGAATGCGACACCTGGAAGAATAAAGAAAAGGCAGAAAATTCTTACCAAACAATGCCCTGCTCCTGGTTGGCTGAAGAGCCTATAAATCAAAAAGCTCCACCTTGGGGTGGGCAGAAGGGAATTAACACCAAACAGAGACTTTCCTCAACAACTATTAATTTGTGCCCTAATCTGATCTTATGTCCTGAAATGCAACCTAAAACACTGTTTTGAATGAAACCCTAAAAGATACTCTAAAAGCTACACTATTGCCTAATTGAAAACTATTTTCTACAACCTCTCTCTTAGAACCAGGCTTAATGAGGGTTAGGCACTAGCCAGAATTCCTCCCCTCAAGGGTCACCTGTGGAGTCTGATCTCTAAGAAAGTCCTCAGAGTTCAGTCATCTGATATATAATTTATTTTGAAAAAATCTCTCTCTCTACCCTATACACCATCAGCCTTAATTTCTAAAGCTTCCAATTCATTTTCTTACCATATCACTCAAAAGGATATAAGCTGGATTGGACTGCCTGTGAGGAGCTAGCTAAAGGTGGATAAAGCAATGGGGCAGGATGGCACTTCTGCTGGCTGATTTTTGTAAAGGTTCTCTAGAGTTGGGAGTAGTCCTGGAGGACTGGAGAAAGATATGGACCCTCTCTACAAAAGCAGAAGTAAGGAAGACATTGGGAACTACAGGCAAATTGGTCTGTCCTCTGTGGTAAGTTATTGGAAAGGCTCTAAACCAAAGAATAGTGAGGTTTCTGGAATCCAATGAATTGAAAGACCCGAGGCGGCATGGTTTCACTAGAGCAGGTCTTGTCAGGCAAATCTGTTTTAACTTCTTTGACTAGGTGATCATAGAGTTGGATTGAGGGAAAGCCCTAGATGTGGTGTACTTAGATGTTAGTATAGCCTTTGACACAATTCCACATTTATAAATTTATAAATAAATTTATAAATAAACTGAGTGCCCTAAAGTGACTAACTGGGTTAGGAACTAGTTGAGTGGAAGGAGACAGAGGGTGGTGGTTGAAGCTCACTGAGAAAAGGGATGTTACCAGTGGTTTGCTCCAAGGTTTGATTCATGGACCAGTTCTTTTTAATATTTTTGTAAGAGAGATTGCAAACAGAATGTTTGGTAAGGTTTGCCTCTTTGTGGATGATAGTAAAATCTCCAATAGGGTAGACACCTTTGATGGTCTGGATAAAAGAAGGACTTAGCAAAGCTTGAAGAACTGTCCACAATATGGCAACTAAAATTTAATTCTACAAATGGCGGGGTCATGCATTTGGGCTACAAAAACCTGAGGGAGTGACACAGTTTAGGGGGTGAAGTAGTTTTGTGCATGAAAGAAGAGACAGACTTGGGAGAGATGATCTTAAGATAGCCAAACACTTTAAACAATGGATGGGCATCCTTGGTCCTCAACCCAGTTGGGTTTTCAGTGTTTTCCCATTGCAGTGCTCACAGAATAAGATTAAGGCTCCATTTTGGGCAAGGCTTAAGCCGAGTTACTCCCCTTAGAAACCTCACTACATCTGGCTGTGAAGCTAAAGATGAACAGGAAATCTGACCCCTATAGCTGCTACTTGAACTCGCAGAGAATTGCATGCAAGCCCCTTCATTAGCCCTTCCTGCAGGAAGGCCAGGATATGTGGGGGAGACAACTGAAAGGGCAAAATGCCTTGTTGAGCACACCATGAGTCAAACACTCTTCACACACTGGCATAAGCTGTGGATGTTGACCGCTTCTTGGCGTATGAAAGTAGTTATCACTTCATCCAAGTAGTCCTTCTGTCATGAGTACTCTTGACTCCTTAAATGAGGAGTGTGAGGAATTTTTTTTTTCATGTGATGTTATATTCATGTGAACAGAGTACTGTTTTAAGATGTAGATAATGTACCCTGTTGAGGGCTTAATGAATGGAGCCCCTGGCTCTCAGTGTGCAAAGCTGACTTATCTTATACATGTAAACAGAGTGTGTAAGCTCCCAGGAGGCTTTGCTTCAGCCTGTGACTATAGCCCGCCCTTCTTTCTGCCTCTGTGTGAGATCAGAATCCATTTTGTCAGAGAGCACATAGTTAAGAACAGGACTGTGCCCTCTTCTGATTTCATACATTGAATTTGCCAGCTTCTAATGAATCTGGTGCTAAGTTTAAAGTAGAGAATGACACGGTGAAAAAATTGGTCCCCGTCACCGCCCCGTCCCCGTCTCACCATCCCCGTCACCGCCCCGTCCCCGTCTCACCATCCCCGTCACCCGCCCCGTCCCCGTCTCACCATCCTCTTCACCGCCCCGTCACCGCCACTGCCATCCCATTCACCGCCCCGTCACCGTCACTGCTGCATACATAAAAGCCTCAAACGGGCACGATTTTATATACTTTTCTAATATCTCCCCTATGTATCTGCCATTGCCCCCCCCTGTGTCCATATTCCATCCACATGGCATGTCCCCTTTTTGTCTCTGTCCCTATGCCCCAATGCACATAATTTCTGTTACCTTGCTGTGTCCAGATTTCCCCTATCTTCCTCTTCCATACCAGTGTGTCTCTTCTTTTCAACCCATCTAGCTTTTTTCCCTCTTTCTTCCCCCCCCCCCTGCTTCTAGCATCTGGCTCACCTGCCTGTCCTTTCCTTTCTTTCCTGCTGTGGGTTTTTCTTTCCGTTTTCATCACCTTGGCCCAGAATCCTTTTCCCTTTCACTCCCTCCTTACAGTCTGAGCCGGGAACACTAGTGATCGCACGGTCCTCGCAGCCCCCACCCGCCTGCCCAATCGATCCTAGTGTTTAGCCAGCTCTCTCCCTTCTCCTCACCTTAATTTGCAGGCTTTCTTTTTCAGCGACCTGCACGCTTTCCCAAAGAGCCGCACACGCGCGGCTGCTCAGTGTTGAATCTTCTGCTCTGCTGCAACTTCCTGTTTCCGGTTGCGTCAGAGCAGAAGATCGAAACTGAGCAGCAGCGGGTGCGCGGCTCTCTGATAGCGTGCGGGTCGCCGAAAAAGAAAATCTACAAACTAAGGTGAGGAGAAGGGAGAGAGCTGGCTAAACACTAGAATCGATTGGGCAGGCGGGTGTGAGCTGCGGGGACCGTGCGATCCTTCATGCCTCACTGCGGGGACAAGACCCATTCACCGCCCCGCAGGCGGTGAATGGCCTTGTCCCCGTCGCCGCAGCGACTGCTAGTTTTCTTCCCCGTTTTCGGCGGTGACCCGCGGCTAAAATGCGGTGGCCGCGGGTAAACCACCACCGTGTCATTCTCTAGTTTAAAGTACAGTATCACCTTCTTCATAGACAGCAGTGAAGATACACTCCCAATTCCCCAGCCCTTGGAATACACTGGTAGAATTATGGATTTGGAAGAGAGCAGAACTCCTTAGATCTACAGAACTGTATGTTCACTTTGGTTTAAGTTGCAATAAAGAAAACCAAAAAAACCCTAACAACTGCAGAATATTCTTACAGTCACAAACAGAAGTACATGCTAAAAGGTGTGGATAAGGAGCCCCACTGTATAACTGACACCAAAATTATATATTACTAGTCTTATAGCCTGTTACATTAACGGGTGCTAGAATATATGTGTGTGTGTCTGTCTTTATTTCTTTCTCTCTCTTCTTAGCTGCTTTCTTTCTTTCTGTCTTTCTTTTTCCTTGGCTGTCCATCACCACCCATTGCCTGCTCCCCCTGTCCATTCGCCCTTCCTTTTACCTCCCCTGTGTCCACCACCACCCCTTCACTGCTCTCCTTATGCAGCAGCAGCCCTTCTCCCTTTGTTTTACCTCTCCCCTGTCCAGCATAAGAACATAAGCAGTGCCTCCGCCGGGTCAGACCATAGGTCCATCCTGCCCAGCAGTCCGCTCCCGCGGCGGCCCAAACAGGTCACGACCTGTCTGAATCACTAGAAGGGGCCCCCTTGCCACCTTGGTTTCCCATTGAGTCCTATCTTCCCATCGAAGTCCTAACCCTCCGGTCTTGCACATGCACGACCTGGTTGGGTTTCTATACTTATTTCCTGGTTAGCTTTCTATACTTGTGCTACATCCCAGCTCCTCCCCCAGTATCCCACGATCCCTTTATCCCTCAGGAATCCGTCCAGTCCCTGTTTGAATCCCTGTACCGTACTCTGCCTGATCACTTCCTCCGGTAGCGCATTCCAGGTGTCCACGACCCTTTGGGTGAAAAAAAACTTCCTTGCCTTTGTTTTGAACCTATCTCCCTTCAGTTTCTCGATATGCCCCCTCGTACCTGTTTTCCCTTTCAGCCTGAAGAATCTGTCCCTATCCACCCTCTCTATGCCCCTCATGATCCTGAAGGTCTCTATCATATCTCCCCTGAGCCTCCATTTTTCCAGAGAGAAGAGCCCCAGCCTATCCAACCTCTCGGCGTATGGGCAGTGTTCCAGCCCTCTTACCAGTTTCGTTGCTCATTGGACTCTCTCAAGTACCGCCATGTCCTTCTTGAGGTACGGCGACCAATATTGAACGCAGTATTCCAGATGTGGACGCACCATCGCTCAATACAATGGCATGATGACTTCCCGCGTCCTGGTTGTTATGCCCCTCTTTATGATGCCCAGCATCCTGTTGGCTTTTTTCGAGGCTGCTGCGCACTGCAGCAGCACCGCTTTCCTTCTCCCCCTGTCCAACATTAGGCCTCCGTTCCTTTTTCTTCACCCCCCCTATCCATCAGCACCTCTTTCCTTCTCCCCCTGTCCAGCAGTAGGCATCCCTTCCTTTTTCTCCCCCCCTCCTCCTTCTTATCCCTATGATACACTTACCTTGCTCTGCCCCTGATCAGAGGTTCCCAACAGCCGCCCAGTTGCACCCATTGGAAAAGTTCCCTCTGCCGCATCCCGCACACCTCCTGACGCAACTCCCGCTGTCTTTCTTTCTGTCTGTCTCTGTCCCTGGTCCCCTTTGTCTGTCTGTCTTTCTGTGTAGCTCCTTGCCCCTGTGTCTTTCTTCTTTTCTTTCTGTCTCCCTTCTTCCCTCTGTCTGTCTGTCCGAAGCAGCATTCCCTCCCCCTCCATTTCCCTCCCCCACACCAGTTCCCTGTGCACCTGCCCCTGTGTCTTTCTTCTTTTCTTTCTGTCTCCCTTCCTCCCTCTGTCTGTCTGTCCAAAGCAGCATTCCCTCCCCCTCCATTTCCCTCCCCCACACCAGTTCCCTGTGCACCTGCCCCTGTGTCTTTCTTCTTTTCTTTCTGTCTCCCTTCCTCCCTCTGTCTGTCTGTCCAAAGCAGCATTCCCTCCTCCTCCATTTCCCTCCCCCACACCAGTTCCCTGTGCACCTGCCCTGTGTCTTTCTTCTTTTCTTTCTGTCTCCCTCCTCCCTCTGTCTGTCTGTCCAAAGCAGTATTCCCTCCCCCTCCATTTCCCTCCCCCACACCATTTCCCTGTGCACCTGCCCCTGTGTCTTTCTTCTTTTCTTTCTGTCTCCCTTCCTCCCTCTGTCTGTCCAAAGCAGCATTCCCTCCTCCTCCATTTCCCTACCCCCACACCAGTTCCCTGTGCAGCAGCATTAGCGTTTCCTCTACGCCCCTTTCCCTTCCCGCGGACCCGACTACAAACGCAGTCCCAAGTCCTTTGCCGCCCCCCCCTTCCCTTCCCGTGGGCCCGACTACACAGGGCGATTCAAGCAGCGTGTGCAGCAATCTTCACACGCTGCTTCGGGTCCTTCTACTGCCCTGATTTACTCTGGCACGTCCCTGATGACATCATCAGAGATGCGGCAGAGCAAATCAGGGCAGTAGAAGGGCCCGAAGCAGCATGTGAAGACTGCTGCACACGCTGCTTAAATCGCCAGTCGGGCCCGCGGGAAGGGAAGTGGGGGGCAGCAAAGGACTCGGGTCCCGGGCAGCGGAAAGTTGCTGGGCTCCTCGGTGGGGGCGCTGAGCAGCCGCGATCCCTCTCCTCCCAGACCCCCCCCCTCGCTGGAGGAACGGAGATCAGCGGATAGCTGCGGTCCCGGCTTGTGGAGGCGATCGGGGCTGGTGACATATAAGCGTGCTTGCGCACTCCTGCAACCACAGACCTACTGATCACGGAAGCACGCAAATAGGAGTGCGCATGCGCGGCTAGCCTTTTATTATATAGGATTTGTACCATTGATGATTATTAAGTGTTATATTTATTATTAATTTGTTTGGATATATTGTTACACTTATTGTAAATTTGAAAATGAATAAAGAATTTAAAAAATATATATATATTAAATCAAGGGAACATTTGTTCAAGATTGATTCCCATTGTTTGAGAAAGGCTGCATCATTCTCAAACATCTTGGGTGCCTTGGTCACCCTCGACTCTCTAAGAACACATTTGTATCTACAATAATCCATGAGTGTTGAACAGTGTAAATCCAATCTAATGGATCTTTTGGTGGCAGCCATAAAAGCAAACAAGATGCTAGGAATTATTTTTTTTTTTTTTAAAAAGGGATGGTCATGTTCCCCCAATTAACAAGATTTATTACCTTCCAAGTAAAAAGATTTCCTCTGAAAGAATGGAAGGGGTTAAACAGATGGATGTTGGAAATATAACAGCCTTACTAGAACAAACTATTACAGCTGAAACAGAAAGGACCACTCTTGTGGTGTTCTTTATATTTGAGCAGGATGTCAATATGATTCTAAAGCTATATTTCAGAAATACTCAAAAATTATTTGGAGAACAAAAAGTCTGCATTACGTTACTAAAACAACTACGTTCCTTTTAGCATATCCCTGTGAGTGCTTGGTAAGGTATTTGGGAATTAAATATACCTTTTTTTCTCCAGAACATTTCAAGGAATTCCTGGAAGTTAAGAAATCATTAAGGATTGATTATTAGCAGCTGCTTTCATATTATGCTTTTTCTTTAAAAATTAATATATTTTTCTCTTCAATTTAAATATTTGACTCTCCTTGTAATGTTGTGGTCTAAGAAAGAGTGTAGCTTTCATTTACTTGATAGGAGGTTGTGTTTTCTCCCTTGCTGTTTAGTTGTTTTGCTTTCCTGTATTTCTGTAGCAAGATTTATTCTTGTGATGTTATTTGAAAACTTATAAATAAAGAAATTTTAAAAAAAGGGATGGTTACCAATTCCTATGAGCGCTGGAGCAGCATCGGAACATTTAGCGCCCTGGGCCACGGTAAAAACCTGTATCGCAGCTTAATAAAAGAAGGCCTTGATTTGTTATTGAAAGTTTGACAAGTTATTATATTTTAGACCCTGTTTAATACATATAAAACGTACAGGACTTAAGGTGCTGACGTCTCATCTCTGCTAGATGATGTCTAATTTGACTGCTACCCTTGTTTCTTATGCTGTGTTTTAGCAGTATTTGGGTATAATTGATTTCCAATTACACTAGTATTAAGTGGATACATTTTCATTTATTCATTTGGAATTCACTCAGGGCAAGAACAAGTCAAACATAAGCAATAGACAATTACAGTAGTAAAAATATTCAAATTCCAACCCAAAGTATGGTATAGTATGCTACATTGCAATGTCAACATAATATGTGATAAAAACATTTTAGCAGAAATTGAAAAATAGGGAATGGAGAGAAAATAACCACACAGTGAAAAAAACTCACTCCATAAAAAATATACCAAACCAACTGCGCACCAAAGAAGTCTTTCAAGCAAAAGAAAAAACCTCAGATAACTGGAGAGGTGAACCCACACTCTACCATTTTAGTACACAGTATAGGATGTAAGCAAAGATGCTCATATATAGAGTAAGAAAATAAGGGGACTAATTTAGAGAAAGTTTCACATGAGGTCAGAAAGGTGCTTGAAAATTATCTCAGCTGAGGTACAAGTGGGTAAACATGTCCTGCTATAGTATGAGCAGCCATTGTTACTCTTTGAGAGTATGTATTACTAGCAAGTTAGTTACTACTTCCATTAAAGGCCTGGTTGAAAAGCCAAGCTTGCATTCACTTGCTTTCTGAAGTAAAGATAGTCTTCTGTTAAGCAAAACCTTTCATGGAGTATATTCCAGAGTGTGGGGCTACTCCAGAGAAGGTTCACTGGCGAGTATCACGTCATGTGATGTTTTTTGGAGAGGGTGTGGTTAGGGATATTCCTTGGGAGGACCTTAGTGACCTTGGAGGTGTGTAACTTCAGGAGGTAAAGTTCCTAGGTGGAATGAATGACTACTTTCTGGAGCAGCTGGTTCAGGACCCGACAAGAAGACGAGCTATTTTAGTTCTAGTCCTTAGTGGAATGCAGGTCTTGGTGCCAGAGGTAATGGTATTGGGGTCCTTTAGATAGCTATGTAACATAAATGCAAAGGAAGTCTCTTTCAATTGAAAGGAAGCTTAGAATTGAAGGAGCATAGGATGAAGGTGAAAGGGGATTCATTTATTTATATATGTATTTAAAAGGCTTATAGCCCACCTAAACATAAGCGGGTTCTATTGAAGGAAATACCGTAGTTATTTACAGAAAGGGTGGAGGATACATGTAATTACTTCCCAGTGGAGATGGTGGAAACAAAGACTATCCATCTCCTTTTTTCTTAGAACTACTTCTGAAAAGAAGATACTTTTCCTGTCTAGGGCAAATGCTTCCAACAGCTCTTTTGATGATTAACTTAGTAATTAGCTCGCCCCAGTGACTTAATTCTGCTCAAATAGCAAAGTTTGGGCAATAATAGAAACTGCTCTTTTTGGTGAAAGCAGTTAAGCACTATAATAAACACACTAAGGCATTTTTTTAATACCTAACTTGCTAATTGATACTTTTTACAGTTCCAGGTCTTTAATAATTAAAGCTAAATTAAAACAAAATGATGTAAACCTGATAAGTGTCTAATGATAGAAGAAGAAAAAAAACCACAATGGGCCATCCAGAAAGATATGGGAAAATCAGGAAGAGTTTATTATACCGATCTCCTCTTACTACTTCCACAAGAAGGCTGTTCCACAAATCAACTACCTTTTTAAAAAAGAAATATTTTCCTAGATCAGTGGTTCTCTGGCCTGTCCTGGGTGAACATTAGCCAGATGAATTTTCATATATCCCTAATGAACATGCACAAGAGATTTGCACATGATGGAGGTAGTAGGCATGCAAATATTTCACAAGCATATTCATTCAGATATGCTGAAAAACTCAGCTGGCTTTTGATTCTCTAGTACAGGTTTGAGAACCACTACCCTAAATTATTTCTCAGTTTACTCCCTTTTACCCTCATCACAAAGCTTCCTTTCAGTTGATACAGGTACACTCCTGCGAATATATACCTTGGCTATATTTATATTTCACTATCCCATCCTTCTTCCTAAATGCATATATTTAAACCTTTAAGTCTGTGCCATTGCGCACCAAAGGGTCCCAGGAAGATGGCAGCAGAAATGACCCTCACTCACTCCTGCCCTGGTGTCTGCCTCCTCTAAAATTCTTTACTTGACAAGGGGGAGTTCATCAAGCAGCATTAGGTCTTAATGCACTTTTAACATGCTTTAAGAGTATTAGAATGTGCGAAATTCTAAAGCTCATTTTATAGTTATGGGCTTCTAGGCCCTGATTCTATAAAAGACGCCTAGTTAGGGGTCTAGATCAGTGTTCTTCAACCACCGGTCCATGGACCAGTGCCGGTCCACAGAAATTTCCTGCTGGTCCACAGGGCCAGCACGTGCATCAGGCCCAAAACAGTGTTCTTCAATCGCCGGTCCACGGTGCGATCGATGCGGCGTTATCTTCGAGCCAGCTCCCTCTTCCTAACTGATTCAGTGCACAAAGCCACGGGCAGTGGCTCCTAAGGGCATCGTGCGCCTGAACTGGAAACCTTCTCTCTGACTTTGCAACGTCAGAGGGAAGGCTTCCAGATGAGGCACAGGACATACAAGGTGCAATTAGTACTATTATGGGGGCGGGGTCTGGGGTGGAGATTGGGTAGAGATGGGTGGGGTCTGGCCCACGACTTAGCCCTGTGCTCTTTAACCGCCAGTCCACAGACCAATGCCGGTCCACAGAATAATTCTTTTATTTCTGCCGGTCCATAGGTGTAAAAAGGTTGAAAAACACTGGTCTAGATCAGTACACCTAGTCGATCTAGTCGCTTAACTAAGGCCCTCTTTACTAAGCTGCAGTAAAGGTTTCTAATGTGGTCCATGGTGCTAAATGCTCTCTCTGATGCTCATAGGAATTCTCTGAGTATTGGAGCAGAGCATTTAGCATTCTGGAACGTGGTAGAAACCTCCACTGCAGCTTAGTAAAAGGGGAGGGGGTAATTTTTGTAATTGGCAGATAACTGAAAGCACCATTAAAAACAATTTTAAAAATGAGTTAGCTGGTAGGCATCTACACCGTGGCACCTACTGGCAAGTAGGCATAACTAGGGGTGGATTTGGGACAAAATTTGGGTACGGATTCAGTTAGGCACCGGTATTTTAGGCCAAGAAACCCCTGGCTTAATATACTGGCACCTAAGGTGTACATGCCTGCTGGTAATTCAATTTAGACACCACTAAGCACAATTCTACAAACAGTGCCTAACTTTGATTGGTGTGTGGTATTTGCTGCTTTTCTAGGCATCTACCGAAGCCATGTATAAAGGTGGTCCTTAGTGTTTAATGTGTACTAAGCGAGGAATTCATCAATGTGTGCTATTTAAGATGAATTATTTCAGCACAAGGTCTCATTGAATAAAATGGGACCCTGTGTTAAAAAGCACAACTTGAGATAAAATAACCCATCTTAACAGTAGCACACATTGATGAATTCCTCCCTAATATCCTTAATGTGCATTAATAATAATAATAACTTTATTTTCCTATACCGCCAGCACCCAAAAAGTTCTAGGGTTCACAGAATAAGGACTGGACATTCCAGTGATAATACAAAACACACAAAAAAGCAGTACAATATTTCAATAATGAAAAATGCAGTATGAAACTATGACATAGTCATCAATCAAGCAACAAATTTTTTAAACAAATAGGTCTTAACCAGTTTTCTAAAGGTGCAATAAGATGCAGATTGTTGAATCAGATCATCTAACTATACTTGAATTTTACCAGTTTGATAAGCCAAAGATCGATCATAATACTTTTTATAACGGCAATTTTTGGGATTAGGAAAAGTAAATAAACCTGTATGCTGAGTAGATCTGGTCGAACAGTACCATTCAAAATAAGTGAAGAGATATAACGGAGCTAATCCAAATAACATCTTATAGCAAATACACGCAAATTTAAAAAGTACTCTTGCTTCCATTGGCAACCAGTGCAGCTGACGGTAATCAGGGCTGACATGTTCCTGTTTTTTTAATCTGAAAATTAAACGAACTGCTATATTTTGGATTAGCTGCTGCTGGGGGGGGGGGGGGGGGTCGGTTGGCAGTGGGAGAGATTGGGCATCTCTCCTGCTGTTGTTGGAGGGGGTTCATTTATTCTGCGCATGTGCCCATTGCTAAAACCAGTGATGAGCATATGCAACTTTAGCAAGTTTTCGCTGCTCTTTGCCAATTTCATTTGCATGAGCGTTTTTTGGAGAATGACTCACTTTTTTTTAAATCGTTACTATAAGGCCTGCAATAGCAGCCCATAAGTATTTTATGCAGTTTTTTTGAAAATCTAGCCCTTAGTGATAGTCACAAAATACAGCCTGCTTAATAATGCACATTATCTGTATGCAAAAAAAAAAGAAGAAAATTTACCTGGAACCCACTAATTATTTCTGCTTCAGGTGCCAAGTATTAAAAATAAGGGGGACAATAATGATCTCTGAGGAATCTATTTTGTTTTAATTTTTATTTATTTTACTGGGATATTTCAGGAACAAACAAAACAAAACTGCAGATTGTGTACAAGATGTAGGCAAATTTTATTGTGACAAGATTTAAAAAATATATAAAACCCTTTTACCAAACAAGGGACCCGACACGGTCCGTGTTTCGGACAAACCTTCGTCAGGGGTCCATGGTAAAAAAGGGGGAGACTAAAATATGCCACAAAAAATGGAGGATAACAACAAAGTGTCTGTATGTAAAATTCGCCGAGGATCGCCAACAACTGTAAAGCGTCTCAAAAAAAAAAAAATACCAATTTATCACCACTCTCTTCCAATTCCCACCAGAAATGGAAATTGGTGGAATGTTCAACTAGTTCTTACCTCGAACAAGCTGGCTAATAAGGGGCAGTCAATGGTATTAAATGTAACACTACAGTCTAATGAAACCAGCAACACATCAAACCTTTTGATCTAAACATCTTCTTAAATCATCCAATAGTGCAACCAATACTGTCTATGTACCATATTATTTCACAAAATCAGGTTGTCTATTAGTTACTGTACAAAAATCCTGCAGTTGGCTAAATTTTGCTCCCAGGCTCCGATTCTATAAAGTCCGCCTAAAGTTAGGTGCCGATATCGATATCGGCATTAATTCAATAAAACTTAGGTGCCCATTATAGAATCACACTTATCGCCACCTTAAGAAGGATATGGCGATACTCGAGAGGGTACAGATAAGAATGACAAGATTGATAAATGGTATGGAAACCCTTCATATGCTGAAAGATTGGAGAAACTGGGGCTCTTTTCCCTGGAAAAGTGGAGGCTTAGAGGGGACATGATAGAGACTTACAAGATCATGAAGGGCATAGAGAAAGTGGAGAGGGACAGATTCTTCAAACTTTCGAAGACTACAAGAACGAGAGGGCATTCGGATAAATTAAGAGGAGACAGATTCAGAACCAATGCTAGGAAGTTCTTCTTCACTCAGAGGGTGGTGGACACCTGGAATGCGCTTCCAGAGGGCGTGGTAGGACAGAGTACGGTATTGGGGTTCAAGAAGGGACTGGATGATTTCCTGAAGGAAAAGGGAATAGAAGGGTTAGATAGAGGATTACTATACAGGGCCTGGACCTGATGGGCCGCCGCGTGAGCGGACTGCTGGATATGATGGACCTCTGGTCTGACCCAGCAGAGGTCCTGCTTATGTTTTCTATGCCTAAAGGCAGGTGCCAATATTAGAGCCTAATGGCACCTGATTCACAAAGATGTGCCCAACTCGAAAACACTCCAATGATCCACCCCCTAACCTGCTCACTTTTAGTATAGGCGCCTACTTTTTTTTTTTTTTTAATAGAATCTAGGTTTTCAAGTTAGGTGCCTTTCAATTAAGTCCAATTAAAGCCGATTGTGAGGTGCTGAGTGCTAATATAGGCACCTAACTTTAGGCAGAGTTTATAGAATCAGGGCCCCAGTGTAGATTTCACTGTATTGAAAATTTACACACATTCTTCTATGTGCTGTTATGCAGAATTCCCCTAGAAGCAACCTTTGCATTGCACACTGTTTAGCAAGTCTAGCATTTTTTCATTATATTTCAAGCAGGGACATGTTAAGAAAGAAAGTTCCCAGATCCCTTCAGAAGTTATGTGAAACACACAAAAACACCTAATAGTAACACGCTACTGTTAAAGAGTGATAACAATAGTATCCCTTCAACGAGACGGAGGATCTCAAGTGTCTGCGGTTAAAACCTTAAGGCTAATCATAAGGAATAACCTACGTGCAGACTATCATCGGTCCTATTTGTCTCGGTGGGAGAATTATTTTTAGCAATTTTTTTTAAGATTTCTTGTACAAATATAAAATTTTTTAATGAGGTTCTTAAGCTTTTTATTGCAAAAATATTGGTTATATTTGTTGCCCTATATTAGTTCAGTTTGCCTTGTCAGTTAGTCTTTATTTAAAGCAATACTTAGCTTGGGCAAAAGTTCTCTACCCAGCCACATCCATCCGAAGATGACAATACATGACAGCCATGGTGGCTATCATCAAAGAGGCTGGTGCCCTGAACAAGGATGTCCACCCTCCCATGATGCAGCCAGCCTGGCTGTATAGGAAACAAGAATGCACAGTGTGACCCACATAACTAAAATGATGTCTGCTCTCCCCAAACTTTCTTTATCATTCAGTTTCTCTCCACCCCCAACATTCTTTTATTTCCTAAACTGCTACTGCTTATAATTTCTATAGCGCTGAAAGGCATACACAGTGCTGTACATTTAACATTCAATACATAAGAACATAAGAAGTTGCCCCAGTTGAGTCAGACCAAAGGTCCATCCTGCTCAGCAGTCTGCTCCCGCGGCGGCCCATCAGGCCTAGTGCCTGAACAGTGGTCCCTGATTAATTTTGTAACTTACCTCTAATCCCATCCCTATAATCTACCTTTACTCTTATCTGTACCCCTCAATCCCTTTGTCTTCCAAGTACCTATCCAAAGCTTCTTTGAACCCCTGTAGCGTGCTCCTGTTTATCACATCCTCCGGTAGCACGTTCCATGTATCCACCACCCTCTGTGTGAAAAAGAACTTCCTGGCGTTTGTTCTAAACCTCTCCCCTTTCAATTTCTCTGAGTGCCCCCTTGTACTTATTGATCCCCTTAATTTGAAAAATCTGTCCCTGTCTATTTTTTCTATGCCCTTCATGGTCTTGAAGGTTTCTATCATGTCTCCTCTAAGTCTCCGCTTTTCCAGGGAGAAAAGCCCTAGCTTTTTCAGTCTGTCAGTATATGAGAGGTCCTCCATGCCCTTTATTAGCTTAGTTGCTCTTCTCTGGACCCTCTCAAGTACCTCCATGTCCTTCTTGAGGTACTTGAGACAGTCCCTGCTCAAAAGAGCTTACAATCTAATTTGGACAAACAGGACATTTCAGGTTGGGGAGATTCTGGCAGAACATAAGAAATGCCTTCGCCGGATCAGACCGAGGTCCATCAAGTCCAGCGATCCGCTCACGCGGCGGCCCATTTAGGTTCTCTATTATGAAAACCTGAAATTACCGTATCCCTCAATATGATTTGCAAGAAGGTGTATATCCAACTTGTGCTTGAAACCCCGAAGAGTAGTCTCCGCCACAACATCCTCAGGAAGAGAATTCCAAGCGCCCACCACTCGTTGTGAGAAACAGAATTTCCTGGCATTCGTCCTAAACCTGCTGCCACCCAGTTTCAGGCTATGACCTCTAGTCCGTGTCACATCTGAAAAACTTAGTAATGCTGCTTCTTGGTCTATTTCCTCGAATCCTTTTAATATTTTAAAAGTCTCTATCAAATCGCCTCTCAGTCTTCTCCTCTCGAGTGTGAACAGTCCCAGTTTCCTGAGGCGTTCTTCATAGCTCAAATTTTTCATTCCTTTGACTAGTTTCGTGGCTCGCCTTTGCACCTTCTCCAACAGAATTATGTCCTTCTTAAGGTAAGGAGACCAGTGTTGGACACAGTATTCTAAGTGTGGTCTGACCATTGCTCTATAAAGTGGCATTATGACTTCTTCCGATCTACTCGTGATCCCGTTTCTAATTATGCCCAACATCCTGTTTGCTCTCTTCGCTGCCGCCGCACATTGCACCAATGGCTTCAGGGTTCTGTCAATCAGTACCCCCAAATCCCTTTCCTGTTCACATTTTGCTAATGTTACCCCAAACATTCTATACTCTTGTTCTTTATTCTTTTTTCCTAGATGCATCACCTTGCATTTATTTATGTTAAAATTCATCTGCCACTTTGTCGCCCATGTTTCCAGCTGTCTCAGATCCTTCTGAAGCTCCTCGCAGTCCCTTTGAGAGCCAACCGCCCGACATAGTTTCGTATCATCGGCGAACTTTATTATATTACTTGTTGTTTCCTCCTCAAGATCGTTTATAAAAATATTGAACAAAATAGGCCCAATAACCGAGCCCTGGGGCACTCCACTAGTCACTTTCACCCAGTCCGAGAATTTCCCTTTTATGTTAACCCTCTGCATTCTGTTCTCTAGCCATTTACTGATCCATTTATGCACTTCTCCCCCTATTCCGTGGCTTAGTAATTTCTTCATAAGCCTTGCATGTGGAACCTTATCAAAAGCTTTCTGGAAGTCCAAGTAAACTATGTCTACTGGATCTCCAGTATCCATGTTTGTTCACTTTCTCAAAGAACTGTAGTAAATTTGTCAAACAAGACTTCCCTTTCCTGAAGCCGTGTTGACTAGCCCTTATTAGGTTGTGATCCTCCAAGTGTTGCACAATGCTGTCTTTAATAAGTGTTTCAATTATCTTCCCAGGAACCGAAGGAATAATACAATGGGTATAGGTATCTGGCAGTGAAAGTATTGTATAGAATAAACATTATTTTTCCCCCCTTTGGTTCATAAACGTCCAGGGTGGGGTGGGGGATGGGAATATTTTATGATTTCTTTTACTTATGAATAACTATAGGATACAAGGGAGAGGGATTATTCGATATAGTTTAGAATTTGATGATACACTTCTCCCTCCGGATTCGCGGGGGGATAGGGGCAGAGCCGGACTGCGAATGGTGAAAAAACGTGAATATCCGGCTCTGACCCACCCCCGCCTCCCTCCCGCTTTCCCGGCCTTACCTGGTGGTCTAGCGGGCTTTCGGGGCAGGAGCGATCTTCCTACGCTCCTGCCCCATGCAAATCGCCATTAGGAAATGGCTGCTGTGAGTTCCCGTTGTCTCTCGAGACTACGACGGGAACTCCCTACAGCTATTTCCTAATGGCGATCTGCACGGGGCAGGAGTGTAGGAAGATCGCTCCTGCCCAAAAACCTGCTAGACCACAAGGTAAGGCTGGGATGCCGGGGGGAAGACTTAACAATGTTTTTTTTTTCTTTTTTCCCCCTCCCCAAAAAATCACGAATATGTGAAATTGCGATTACCGAAACCACGAATGGGGAGGGGGAAGTGTATATTAAGTGTGCTTTAAGTATAAATGATTGTATTATATGTTACACTTATTGGGAGCTTTAAAAATGAATAAAGATTAATTAACATAACAAGTTATAGGGAGGGGGGAGGGGAAATGATGGTTTTATGTATTAATTGTGTATTTAAAGTACCTTCTTTGTAGTGTTTATATCTAAATTAATTGTATGGCACTGTCAAAGTTTGAAAATCAATAAAGAATAATGGAAAAAAAAGAGTTGAAAGTAGTTCCAATAGAGCCTCCTATTCATTTCACCTCCATAGAATCAATCCTACCCTTCATTTTGTTAATTCTACAGCCCCCTTTCTAGAAGCTTGTGGGTTTTTTTAATTAGAGAAGTTAAAGGGAGTTTGCATCAGGCAAAGTGTCAGGGAGTTTACCAGTGGCTACTATTAAAAGATTAAAAAAACACTGTCTTTACTTGCATTTAGATTTATTTGCTGCATTGGCTTGTGTTATAGTGCCCCCTATTGATCTGTTAATTTGTAACTTTCAGTATTTTATTGCTTTTGTCTTTTTAAGCAAAGCTTGGTTCTTGGCCTATGAATGAAATAAATCCCCCCTTTTACAAAACCGCAATACTGTTTTTTTAGTGTAGGCCGGCACTCTAAATGCTCTGGTCCCGACACTCATAGAGTTCCTATGAGCATCAGGAGCAGCGCAGAGCATTCAGTGTGCTGGCCTGTGCTAAAAAAAAAAAACCATTAGTGGTTTTGTAAAAAGGAGGGGGGGGGGTAGTTAAGGTCATTGTTGCTTTGCTTATCAGCAATTCAAAATAGTATATTCATTATACAGTATCTCCAGCCAGATGGTCCTATTTGAAAATATATCTATAGTATCTGCTGGCTGGGTATATAATGAACATCTAATCTAATCTAAACCTTAGGTTTGTATACCGCATCTACATTCGTAAAGCTCGACACGGTTAACAAGAGTTATGGTAGAAAGGAACTCCAGTGGGGGCAAAAGGAGGAGAAAAGAATTAGAGGACTAAAATAACCAGAGAGGGAGGAGGAGTTACGTTTTTCAGAATAACCAGGTTTTCAGATGTTTACGGAAGAGTTGGAGAGAGCTCTGAATCCTGATAGGGGAAGTAAGGTTGTTCCAGAGCTCAGTGATTCTGAAAGGGAGGGAGGAGCCGAGTTTTCCTACAAGGGAAACGCCTTTTAGCAAGGGAAAGGAAAGTTTCATTTTTTGGGTGGATCTGGTGGAATTAGGGTTGGAGGATTCCAAGCGAGAGGGATGAGGGGAGGGAAGATGCCGTGTAGGATCTTGAAAGTGAGGCAGACACATTTGAAGTGGACTCTGGAGATTATCGGCAGCCAGTGGAGCTTGGACAGAAGCGGTGTGACATGGTCGAATTTGCTTTTTGCGAAGATAAGCTTGGCAGCGGTAATCTGAATCCGCTGGAGTCTTTGAAAATTTTTCTTTGTTAGGCTTAGGTAGATAAGAGTTGCAGTAATCCAGTCTGGAAAGGATGGTGGATTGTACTAGGACGGCAAAGTGTTTTTGATGGAAGCAGGATCTCACTTTCCGTAGCATGTGGAGGCTGAGGAAACATTTTTTTACTAGGGAGTTGAGGTGATCGTTGAGGGAAAGTGTAGAGTCAATGATGACTCCCAGAACTTTACTTGAATATTCCAGATGTAAAGTGGGGCCTGAGAACAGTGAGATGGAGGTGGGCAGTTGGTCCAGTTTTGGGACGAGACAGAGAAGTTTTGTTTTAGATTCGTTCAGTTTCATCTGCACAGTGTGAGCCCAGGATTGAAGGTTCGATATGCCTGAGGTTATGTTCTCCGAGAGGTTTGTGAGGGTTCGGTCGGTCTCGAGGAGGACAAAGATGTCATCTGAGTAAGTGTAGAGTGTTTCGAGGGGGGAGAGGTGGAGGAGTTTAAGGGAGAACATATAAATGTTGAAAAGGATAGGAGAGAGAGGTGAGCCTTGCGGGACTCCACAGATCGAGTTCCAGGGGGAGGAGGAGGTGCCCTTCATGTTGACTATGTAGGAGCGTGAGCGTAAGAACTTCGAGAACCAGTCAAGGACTGTGGAGTTGATGCCTATTTTGGTGAGTTGGTAAATTAGAATATCATGATGTACGACATCAAAAGCTGCAGAGAGGTCAAATTGGAGAAGGACGGCAAATTTGTTGCGAGAATGGAGATATTGAACTTTTAAGATTAAGGAGGTCAGAAGGGATTCGGTGCTGAAATTGGGACGGAAGCCTTATTGGTAGGGTTTAATTTCTCAAGGCAGGAGGAGAGTTGAGTGGATATGATGGACTCTAGCATCTTGGTAAGAAGGGGAATGTTAGCTATTGGACAGTAGCTGGATGGTAGAGTGGGGTCTAGCTCAGGTTTTTTCAGTAGTGGGGTTAGGGAGATATGGCCCATTTCTGGGGAGAAGAGACCCGAATGGAGGGCGTATGAGAATGGTATGAGATGAGATGACCTGGGGGGGAGTGTTCTCGTAAAGGTAGGAGGGGAAAGGATCCAAGGTGCAGTTACAGGATTTCAGTTTGAGGCAGAGATTATAGACCAGGGATTCGGAAACAAGTTCGAAGGAAGACCAGGATCTGTCAGCTGGGATAGGATAGGAGTCTGTTAGGAGTGGGTTGGGGGTCGATTGGAATCAGGGATTTGTAGGAGATTGCAGGTGGGAAGGAGCGCCTCAAGGTGGAGACCTTATTGTTGAAGAACTGTGCTAGAGAGTCAGCTGAGGGGGAGGAGGGAAGGATGGAGTCATTTTTGGAGGTTAAGGAACGCCAAATGTTAAACAATGTGCTACTTTGAACATCTTTTACTCTCCCTCTGGCTTATTATATAATGAACATCTTTTACTCTACTATTAGAAGCTAAGGATCTCTGAGCAATAGGCTAAAGATTAGAGTAATTGGCCAAGGGCCAGGTTTCAGATTTGCTTCTATTGACAACGTTTGTGACCTTGTGCAAATCACTTTGCACAAAGCCATGGTAGTGAGTACTGGCGCAGCAAATGCAAGGCAGCCTATGGTTATCAATTGGCTCTTTCATTTGCCAATCGCTACTACGGCTTTGTATGAGAAAAGGGGCTCTTTATCTTTTGTTACTTCGGATGCCCAATTAGATTGTAAGCTCTTTTTAGAACCCAGCACTTTGTCCGGGTTTTGAAAAGCTTCCAGCTCAGGAATGCATCAGGAGGGCATCTGCACATGTGTGGATGCAATGCGGTGATGCCACATGAGTGCGCACACCGTGCATGATGTCATCATGTCACACATGTGCAGATGCCCTCCTGACATAGCTCCGAGCACAAGAATAGGTAGGGGGGGCAGGGCTGGAGGTGCGAGACTTGGGTAGAATGGGGCGGGGCTGGGTGATACTGGGAGGGCCTGGGGTGGGGCCATGGGTCCGGATCTTACAATAGTAAATCTGGTAACCCTACTTTAGGGGAGAGGGAATGAAGAGTGTAAAATAGAAAAAAATCTCAGGGAACTTGTAGATCAGACATGTCAAACTCTGGCCCATGGTGCATTAAAGGTTGGCCCACCAGACATTTACTTTTTTTGCTTTAATCTGGCCTGCTGGCAAGAACCGCTGTTGCTGCTCTGACATACAGGATCACATCTGCCTTCATCTGGTCTCCTCTTCAAAGCAGCCTGCTGAGGATTGCCGGCCGGCTGTAGCGAACCTCGTAGGCTGGTCAACCTCAGTAGCACGTTCCCTCTGACGCGATCCTGTACTTCAGAGGAGGGGCAGGACCGCAGCAGAGGGAACGTGCTACTGAGGTCGACGGCGGCCTGTGAGGTTCACTACAGCCAGCCAGCGATCCTCAGCAGGCTGCTTTGAAGAGGAGACCAGGAAGCCGGGATGGAGGGAGGGTAGGAACGGCGGGCCCAATCGGAAGGCGAGACCGGGAAGAAGGGGGAAAAGAACCAAGAAGTTAATTTGCCACTACTGAGGTATTGATAATAAAGTTTGCAGGAGACTCAAGGGCCAGATCCTGATGCCAAACATTGGTTATGGGAGTAACAAGAAAAACAAACACGTTTGCCATCAGTATTCCATACGTTTCTGGTGCATATCAGGGAGCTTGAGGTGCTCATGATGAGTAACAGGTCCTTTTGTGCAGAAATTGCCCACAGTGTTCATTCCAAGAACCATAAGAGCATTGTAGAGAGGACAGCTTGCAATAAAGACTGCAAATCTCAATGCCAAACTTCAGAGTGAAGAGAATGAGTGGATTTTATAAAGAACACATGCCAGGCTAGGTCCTCCACTGGAACAGATGCCATTA
Source organism: Geotrypetes seraphini (assembly GCF_902459505.1). Classification (NCBI taxonomy): domain Eukaryota; kingdom Metazoa; phylum Chordata; class Amphibia; order Gymnophiona; family Dermophiidae; genus Geotrypetes; species Geotrypetes seraphini. Next base: position 305,711,036 of record NC_047086.1, on the reverse strand, counting down.
GCAGCAGAGGAGATGGAAGGGAAGAGAGAGGTGGGTGGATGAAGGGGGTGGGGGAGAAATAAAACAGGCGAGGGAGAGAGATGACAAACAATGGGATGGAGGGAGGGAAAGAACAGAAAGGGAGAAAAGTTGGACACAAGGAATGGTGTGGAGGGAGGAATAGAGATACTGAATATGAGGGTAGTTGGGAAGAGAATGTGAGAGATGGTGAACCCTGGGGTGGTGGAGGAGGGAGAGATGCTGGATGAAAAGGTAGTTGAGAAAAGGAGAGATGGTGGATCTGGGGATTGTGGGGTCCATCACTACAGCTGTGGGGATGGAGATGAAAAAAAGGAAAGATGTCAGACCTCCAAGGGAGGAGAGGGAAGGTAAACAGAAAGGGAGAACAGAGATGGAAGATGGATGGTTAGCACCGAGAATGAAGAAAATGACAAATAGGCAAGAGACCCTGGCAAGCGAGTTATCAGAAAAGAGCCTGGGACCAACAAAGGTAGAAAAAATAATAATATTTTCTGTTTTGTGATTACAATACGTCAGATTTGAAATGTGCATCCTGCCAGAGCTGGTGTTAAGACAGCGAGTGTGAACTAGGACCTAACAGAGAAAGGAAAAGTCTTTTTTATTTATTTTGTTTACACCACAGAGCCTGTGTGGGGTTGGAGACATTGTAACCCTATACTTCTACTAAGACTAAGCCTTACTGCCTCTTTTACAAATCCGCACTAGTGGCTGCCGCATGGCAACAGCCCCAAAGCCTTTTAAATCTCTATAGGCTTCGGGGCCGTTAGCGCAGGGCAGTCGCTAGCATGGCTTTGTAAAAGAGGCCGTTAGTCACTTAGGGGTCCTTTTATTAAGGTACGCATTTAGTGCATGCTAAATTGCTTAGCGTACCTTAATAAAAGTACTTCTAACTATTTTAATTAAAAATTTGGCCCACGACTTAGCTTTTTTTTACAGATTTCAGCCCCTTATGTGAATGTGTTTTGACACCCCTGTTGTAGATCAAGGTTCATGTGCCAAAACAGCAGTCCAGGTTCTCAATGAGTGGAGGGGACAATTGAACAGAACACCGCTACTGGGTCCAAAAAATCAACAGCAAGGCCTAATTCTGTGCAGTTCTGGTCAACAAATCTCAAAAAAGATATAGCAGAATTAGAAAAGGTATTTAGAAGGGCAACAAAAATGATAAAAGGTTTGGGATGACTTCCCTATGAGAGGCTAAAGTGGCTAGGGCTCTTCAGCTTGGAGAAAAGATGGCTCAGGGGGTATATGATAGAGGTCTATAAAATATTTCCAAAAATACTAGGACTAAGAGGAATGCGATGAAGCTATTAAGTAGTAGATTTAAAACAAACCGGAGAATATTTCTTTATGTAACATGCGATAAAACTCTGGAATTCGTTGCTGGAGAATGTGGTGAAATCAGTTAGCTTAGCAGGGTTTAAAAAAAGTTTGAGTGATCTCCTTAACGAGAAGTCCATAGGCCATAATTGAGATGGCTTAGGGAAATCCACTGCTTATTCCTAGGATAAGCAGCATAAAACCTGTTTTATTCCTTGGGATCTTGCCAGGTACTTGGGACCTGGGTTGGCCACTGTGTGGAAACAGGATACTGGGCTTGATGGACCTTCGGTCTGTCCCAGTATGGCAATTCTTATTAGAAAGTGTTATAATATTTATTAAGTATTATACTGATATTTTGAATGTAGTGTCAAAGGTACAATTTTTGCATCTCAGACTTAATAAATTGTCATGTCCATAAGACATACTCTTTAGGGTTCCTTTCACTAAAGAAGCAGAAAAAGTAGCCTTAGCATGCTGCTTTAGCATGGCTTTCCACGCACTAAGGCCATTTCCTTAGCGCCGGCAACAGATGAATCCAGAGACCAGTGGGATAGCACATACCTACCTGCAGGTGGATATATAGAGCCCTGATATTCAGGAGTATATCTGGATGGAACTCCCTCTTGCCAATCAGTAGTGCTCTTGCCCAAGCATCCGGGACAATGCAGCTGCAGCTCAAGAAAAACTTTCCCATATGCAAATCAGACCAACAAACAAACACCAAATTATCACCAACCATCGTACTCACCCCTCCCGTACTCGTCTCTGGATTCATCTGCTGCGTCTAAAGCAGGGGTGTCCAACCTGCGGCTCTGTAAAGTATTTTGTGCGGCCCCGGTCGAGGGCGATGCAGTGTTTTCCTCTGCTGCCCCCGGGTGTTTACCATCTTGCCGGCTCCCTCCTCTGTTTTGCTGCAGCATTTGCACGGCCCCAAAAACATTTTTTTCGGCCAATGCGGCCCAGGGAAGCCAAAAGGTTGGACACCCCTGGTCTAAAGAAAATTAAGAGGTAGGACATAATTTTACATTGTACCATGCTAGAAAATGGCCAACCTTTTTCCTAATTAATGACCATGCACACAAACCACATCATTAAACAAAGTTACCATTTGAGTCCACACCTATTATTACTATTAATTATTTCTATAGCGCTACCAGACACATGCAGTGCTGTACAGAGTCACAAAGAGCAAGAAAACAGTCCCTTCTCCAAAGAGCTTACAATCTAAACAGGCAAGACAGACAAACAAGATGTTATGGATACAGTTAAGGGGAATGGTTAATCCCATTTTATAGTGGTTAAGGGTCCAGGCAAAATTAGCCTGGGGTAATGCCTCTGCACTAATTAGCGCTGTCACATCCACTCTTCGACCCCAAATTCGCCTTTGTTGTGAAAAATTATGGACCCCTTTTACAAAACTGCATTAGCAATTCTGCCGCGGCAAATACACTGACCCCTCTCATTTACTAATGTGTAGCACGGGTTTTAGAATTCTTTTTATTTATTTATTTATAATTTTCAAAATATTCAGTTCAAGATTTAACTTGTACAGAAAGTGATTATAACAAAGAAAAATTTTTTTCCCCCCTAATTATATAAGAAAGTAAATATTGCTTAATCAACTCAAGTCCACAATAAGATCTAAGATGTAATGTAAACGGAATAATAAGAAATACTAACACAAGAAGCGTGGTTTACGATTAATTGATATACAGGCGTCTAATATATTAAAGTCCTCATTTCTTTTCCTTCTCCCGGGGGAGACAAGGCGAGAAAAGCCGTTAGCTGATATGGCTCAAAAAAACACATACCCCAAGAGAAATGTTAAAACATTATTTGTTGGAAATATTAGAAGTTCCTGAAGATTCATTGCCTCCATTTACCCAGGTCTACTATTTGCCGAATAAAAATCAGAATCAACAGGAAAGAAATCAAGGACCAATTGATGTATTAGCGATACTTGAATTATCAGACAAAGAAAGCGCAACACCAGCAACATTAATAGCATCTTTAGCTCTTACTTTGGATAAAAATTGGCTTTTGAGACTTTTCTTTAAAAACAAAGAGAAAAAGTTTCTTGAGTTTAAGATACAAATCTTCCCAGATTTGGCAAGAGACACACAAAAGCGTAGAAAATAATTTTTATTATTAAAACCTGGAGTATTAGCTCTGGGGTTTTATTTTCGTCACCCATGCAAGTGTACAATACAATTTAATTCTCAGAAATACGTGGTTTGTTTTTTTTTTTAGCCATATCAGCTAATGGCTTTTTTTAGAATTTCTACGAGCTCGGAGCAGATACCGCCGCTGCCGGCGCTAAAACCCGCGTTACGCGTTAGTAAAGGAGGGGGGATCAGTTCTTATGGGCTTTGGTGCAATTGCCGCGGCAGAATCGTTACCGCAGTTTTGTAAAAGGGCCTTTTGGTCTTCTCTCATCATGTGCTGTAGGCAGTCAGCTGGCGTGGATGACTCTCCTCCTTGCCAGTGTTGCGGCACACCTGAAATCTCAGGAGGCACAGTAGTGTGCCGTGACACACAGTTTGCGATACACTGCGCTTCACCAGTTATCGCTAACACCACACAATCCTTTGCCCGCGCACCATTCCACAAACAGGGGCTCACTACCTCCCACTTCCCTATCATACAGCCCTATTACACCGTCGACCCACCCCTAGGACGTTACGCAAAAGTTCACCGCCTTCCTCTGACAAAGGCTGGTGGGCGTGGACAAGCGTCAGTTCGAAAGCACGCGCGATGGGTGCGGCGCGAGACGGAAGGGGGGGGGGGGGTTGCTGAGCCTTGCGAGGTGATTGGCGGATAGGCAAAATGCGAGCCTCTTTCGCATTGCCGAGACCGGAAGAAGAGTGCTTCCTGTGGTGGGGTTGATAGCCGCGAGCCTCGGGAGGGGTCGGTGACCGGAGGAGAATGGACAGCCAAGGCAGAAAAGTTGTGGTGTGTGACAACGGTACAGGGGTAAGTTCCCTACTGGACTGCGTGCACGACCTTTCTGAGGGGTCCGTCAAATTGCAAGAGCGTCTCTCTGTGACGTGTGAAGGGGGTAGCGGTCGTCCCGGAAGTGGGGGAAGGGGGATAGTCATAAGCTTTGGAACCGGTGGCGTGAGGCTTCTGTTCACCTTCAATTAGTGGTAAAGCTTTTATAATGCGGGGCCTAAGGCAGGCTTGGGCTGCATGGCGTACAGAAACTGGTGGTTTTCAACCACAGTGATTAAGGTTTTTTTTTTTTTAAGTAAATTTGGCTGGCTTTAGTGTTTGTATGCGTGACATATGTTGGAATAGTGTTAAAGCTTAAATTACAGGTGATGTTAGCAGTATACTGCTTGTACTCTGGACTAATTTCTGTTGATGAAAGGTCCAGAATAGTGTTCTTATTTTAGCAGGTAGAACCAGGTTCCTTGGTCTCCCTAATAGTTCAGGGGTAGATTCTATAGAACGGAGTAAACAATTTAGCTGCAGAACTTCGGACCGATGATTCTACAGAACGTTTACATAAAATTAAGTTTGACTACAAGGTTTTTGGGGAATTACTTATGTAAACATTTTCCTACCCTTTCTCATTTTTAAGTTCTTGTAAACCGTGCCGAGCTCTACTTCCGTGGAGATGATGTAGTATATAAACTTAAGGTTTAGTTTAGGAATTTCTGTTTAAGTATCTTTCTGATTTTCCATTTCATGCTGTTCCTGATTTCACATTTTCTTTTTTTCTCTCTCTCATCCCCCAACTAGTCTGTCTTGTTCATTTTTCCCCAATAATTTAATCATTCCTATGTCTCTTCCCTCCAGTTGGTGCTCTAGTTAGCTGCAGCCTGTTTCTTAGCAGTACAGTACGTTTATTCTTTTTCGGTGATCTTTGCAATGCCAGTTTTAGCAGAAGTAGCTGGAGAACATGTTGGACCAACAGCAGCTTAATAAAAAACCCTATCAGCAGGGAGACCTTATTTATGACAGAGGAAGAGACCATATGCATTAGCACAGTGTTTCTGAAATATGGCAACTAACAACTTTTTTAATAACTACTATAGATGAAAGATTTACTTAATTAGTGCCATCTAAAATAGCTGAAGTTGTTTAATGCAGTGAGCAGCAGACAGAACTTGTGAGTGCACACAAAATCACAAAAATTGCATTGTGAGATTCAGTGTAATAATAGCTCCTAGAGGGAGAAAGATCATTCAGGCGCACTTCATTCCTGTCTATGTGCAAAGCTAATGTATTTGGAGAAATTGCTTCCAGTAGAATCGTAATGATAGATAAAGGCCAAATGGCTCATCCAGTCTGCTCAAACACACCATCCACTATCTCAACTTCACCCTGAGATCCCATGTGCTTGTCCTACCCTTTTTTTAATTCAGATACAGTCTTTGTTTACGCAGCCTCTAGAAAGCCTATGAGGAAATCTGTGGGACTGTTAGATCATCAAAAAGCAAAATGGGCACTGAGGAAAAGCAAGGCCACAGCAGCGAGACTGACTGACTGAATTTGTGCTTTAGTAAAAGGACTCTGAACTGTATTCAGAAATGGATTGGGGGGGGGTCACGTGATGCGAGCGTGGTGATCGGACATGTGCCGCTGGGCTCCGCGCTCCGATTACTGAATAACAGCAAATACCTGCATTTCTTTGTTCTTCTTTTTCGCCCCTTGTACGGCCAGCGCACTTGGTCTCCCACCGGGAATCTCGGGGGGAGTTTGCCGATCCGGTTGAGCCCCGGTATGCCCATTAAAGCGGCCAAAGTTGCTAAGAGCAAACCCTGCACGCCGGACGCGAAAATGGCGTCGGCTCCCGGAGCTGCACCGCCGGAGGTGGGAGACTGGGCCCAGGAGATCTCTCGCCTGGTCACGACCGCTTTGGAGGACCGATTAAACAAATTACAGTCGGCGGTGGAGAGCATCCACGAGAAGTTTGAAGCCCAGGCTCAAAGGTTGGGGGTGGTGGAGCAGCGTGTTTCCAACCGGGAGGATGAGGCCCTTGAGGAACGGAGGCGAGCTGATGGCTTGCAATCCCAGGTGTCGGCCCTCCAGGACAAGGTGGACGACCTGGAAAACCGCCATCGGCGAAATAACCTGAGGGTTGTGGGGCTCCTGGAGCTGAAGTCATCGGATGACCTCTATAATTTCTTTCACTCCTGGCTGCCGGAGCATCTCGGCCTGGAGGCATCGGCGGCCACGTTTGTGTGCGAGAGAGTGCACCGGCTGGGACCGGCTGCGGGGTCCAACTCCAAGCCTAGAGCGGCTATTGCCAAATATGTGAACTGGCGAGAGAAAGAACACTTGCTAAAAGCTTATCGGGCAGCTGGCAATTTGATGTATGAAGGAAGCCGGCTGCTACTTTTCAATGATTACTCAGCACGTGTTTCATCCCAGAGGCGGGAAATGGCGCCCATCTGCACTTCCCTACATCGCAAAGGGGTTCGCTTTGCTTTGGTTTACCCTGCCAGCTTGCGTATCTGGAGGGAAGGCAAGGTGCACACTATGCTGACCAAAGGGGAGGCACAGCGATTCCTCGACGCCCTCAATGCTGCCGGTCCCGATGGGGAGAGTGGTAGAGAGTCGGCCTCTTGAACTGGGTGCTGGCATGTCCATGCAGCTGCGGGGTGCCTGTCTTGCTGCCATGGGGGTTTGCGCTTATCTCTGCCTGGCTGTTTGTTCGGACTGGTGCTGCTGGACTCTCCTCTTACTTTCTCCCAGCTCTTGTGCTTTAGCAGTAATTGAGATCTGAGGATGAGCTCATGAAGGTCTTGCTGGTGTTGGCATTCACTTCTCGAGCGGAAAGTGCTACGGGCGGTGGTCCTGCTGTGGTTCTGCTTTCTTTGCACTCGCCTGTTCTTGCTATAGAATGCCTAGTATTATCATCTTGCTGGGTTGTATGTGCTGGGGGGTGGGGTGCATGATATTGTTCTATACTGTTTCTTACCGTGATATACTATATGAAACCTGTTTTGTACTGCTAATATCGGATTGTGGATTGCCCAGATCCATGACCCCTCTGTTGTTTTCTGTTTATGCCGTCCCTTAGGGGATTTTGTTTTGCTGTTTTATTTTTTGGGGGTTTGGTGGGAGTTCAGGGGGAGACCTGGGGGAGCTTTCTCTGGGGTGGGGAGGGGGGGCAGGGTCGTGTGAATGGGGGTGAGTCTGGAGGGGTGGGGGGGGTGAGTGGTGGGATGTATGGGTATGCGTGTGGAGGGGGGGCGGGGAGCTGAGTGGTAGATATGCACCTATCGCTTTTTTCTGGTGGTCCAGGTTCTCCAGGCGGGGCTGGAGGACGTTGGGGGCTGTTGTCCTACTAACAGGGCCCTATTTGCAGAGAGGGGGGGGTCTTAGCTGGGGAGGCCTTCTCTCTTCTTTTTTCTCATTTCTTCCTATTTTGTCATCTCGTACTTCCTTTGATAATGGTTAATCTCCGCTTTTCTACTTATAATGTAGATGGTATTCATTCCCCCGTGAAGAGAAAGAAATTACTAAATTGGTTTAAGCGTAATCACATTGATATAGCATATTTGCAGGAGACTCACCTCTCTAATACCAAGCATGCCAAGTTGCGGAGGGAATGGGTGGGCGAGGTGTGTTCTTCTTCTTTTAACTCCAGACAGAGGGGGGTGGCAATCCTGTTTCATAAACAATTGCCTCTGCATATCCACAAAACTCTTTCGGACAAAGAGGGTAGATATGTGATGGTGTTGGGGGAACTGTGGGGTCAGAAATGGCTGTTTTGTAATCTCTATGCCCCTAATGTCTATTGTCACCGCTTCTTCTCTGGGCTCCTGGCTACAGTAGCTCAGTACCCGGAATATCAACCTTTGCTGGGGGGGGATTTTAACATCTCGGCAGATCCCGTGATGGACTGCAAGCCGGCGAGGGTGTGCCCGGGGGACCATGGAGCCAAGGGGGTCAATTTTTTGATGGATCAGCTGCATTTGTTGGATTTGTGGCGGACTATGCATCCCACTGAGCATACTTACACTTTCTACTCTCACCCTCATGATGTTTATACACGCTTGGACTATTTGGGCTTCCTGGGGGATCGGAGCGCGTTTCTTGCATTGTTTGGTCCTCTTGGAACCATGGGGGGCTCGTCTGATCTTCGGGAAATGCAGTTTAAGATATTACATAGGGCATATATCTCACGGAAGCATGGGGCTCGTATGGGCCTTTGGGAGGGGGATGTCTGCATCAGGTGTGGCCGTGCTGCTGGGACTTTGACCCATCATTTTTTGGAATGCCCGTCCACTGATTTGTGGCTGCAGGTTATCCCTTTTCTGGAGCGCATTGTGCACCGTCCTGTCCCACGCGATTATGGCATGCTCTTGTTGGGCGACTTGAGAGTTTTGGAGGAAGCTGGTTTTTCGACTCCTCAGCAGAAATTTCTTTATTTAGCCTTCCTTTTGGTGAAAAAGCTTCTCTTGCAATATTGGGTGTCTGATCAGGTGGCCTCTTTTAATCATTGGCTCCATCGGATGGCCCAGGTAGCACAATTTGAAATTCACCTTTCTCCACGGGGGGGGACGCATTGATCAGCGCTACTATGTGGGGCTATGGAAGACGGCTTTGTCGCTGTGTCCCGGGGATTTGGGGGCACAGCTGGATACCCGTTCTTGATTCTACAGTTCTTTCTCTTTCTTACTCTCTGTATCTCGTTCCTCCTTCTGGGGGGCCTGCTGGTGGATGTGTGGGGGAGTGTGTGGTTGTGGGGGGGTGTGTGGATGTGGAGTGACTGTTGTGTCTTGTATGGAGTGTTGGAGGGGGGTGTGCGTTTGGTATGGCTGGGGGGTTGCTTCTGTTCTTCTTCTTTGAATAATTTAAAAATTTGCAGATTGTGACTGACTGGCTCAGAGCTTGGCCGTTTTTACTTTCTTATTCTGAGTTTACCAGAACGTGTATTGTTGGAATTTGTATTCTCTCTATTTGGACCTGGTGATATTGTACTGCTGGGTATCTGTGTCATCTGTGTTGCAACTGCTTCTAATAAACATTATTTCAAAAAAAAAAGAAATGGATTGGGAGCCAGTGAAGTGAAGACTTGATTAGAGGGATAATGTGAGTGTGGCGGCTCTCGTAGAATATGACATGCAGCAGAATTTTGCACAGATTGAAGGGGGGGAGAGATTGCTGAGCGGCAGACCTGAAAGAAGCAAGTTGCAGTAGTCTAGGCGAGAGGTGATAGTGTGGATAAGTGTTTTGGTAGAGTGCTTGGAAAGGAGAGGTCTGATTTTGGTAATATTATAGAAGAAGAAGCAACAGTTCTTTAGCATTTTGTTGGATCTGAATGGAGTAGGGGAGAGAGGAGTCAAAGATAACCCAAGGTTGTGAGACGATGAGACAGGGAGCAGGAGAGGGTTGTCCACAGAGATTGAGAATGGGGGGAGAGGGGAAGTGGGTTTAGGTGGGAAGATGAGCTCATACTTAAGCCATATTCAGTTTTAGTTGGTAGTGAAACATCCAGGTGGCAGTCGGACAGGCAGGTTGAGACTTGAGTTTTGATTCCTGTAGAGCAGTGTATCGCAAACTGTGTGTCACGGCACACTACTGTGCCTCCTGAGATTTCAGGTGTGCCGCAACACTGGCAAGGAGGAGAGTCATCCACGCCGGCTGACTGCCTACAGCACATGCCTCTCCTCCTGGCCGATGTCTCTCCTCCTCTCCCTGAACCTCCCGGATCCCTCCAGTGGGTCACAGCCTGATGGGCCTCCGCACACGCGCGTGATGTCATTGCTTCGCCGTCCGCACAATTCTGGGTGCCTTCCGGCCGGGGCACTGGATTTAGTGTACCGCCGGCTGGAAAGTTTGCAAGACACTACTGTAATGAGATCAGGTATGGAGAAGTAGATCTGGGAATTGTCAGCATAGAGATCAGTGCACTGAGGGAGCAGGTATACAGTATATGGAAAAAAGGAGAGGTCCCAAGACGGAGCCTTGAGGTACACTGACAGCGGGAATAGCAGGATAGCAGTGGAGGAGGATCCCCCTTCCATACACAAAGTGCGATGGGGGAGAGAGAATGAAGACCTGGAGAGAACGGAACCCTGGAATCCCAGCAAGGTATCAGAGTATGTGATGATCACAAGTATCAAAGGCAGCAGATCAAGAAGGATAAGGATAGAGTAGAGACAATTAGATCTTAGCAGTTTCTGTGGAATGGAGTGGGCATAAGCCTGATTGAAGTGGGTCAAGAATATCTTGAGATGAAGGGAAGTCCAGGCAATGGCAGTGAGCAGCACGTTCTAGTAGCTTGGATAAGAAGGGAATGAGGGAGATGGGGCGATAGTTGAGAGGGTTTTTGAGGAGAGCTGTAACTATGGCATGTTTGAAGACATTGGGAACAGTTGCAGTAGAGTGATAGGTTGAGGATGTGTGTGGGAATCAGATCTAAGGAGCAGGTAGTGGGTTTGGAGTAGGAGAGATGTGCAGTTTCCTTTTCAGTGATTTCAGAAAAAAGAAGAAAAGGTGGCAGAGATTGAAAGGAGGTTAGCAGAGTGGACAGCTGGTGACCTGGTTGTGAATCTTATGAACAGAAAATGACACGGAGACAAATTTGTTCCTGTGGAATCTCAATATCCTTGTCCCGTCCCTGTGAGTTCTGTCCCTGTCCCATTCTTGGAAGCTCTGCCTTATCTGCACAAGCCTTGAACACTTATGATTTTAAAGTGCTCAAGGCTTGTGCAAATGAGGACAGCGCTTGCAGGAATATGGGGAAGGGACAGGAAATTGAGATTCTGCGAGAAAGGGACACATTTATCCCTGTGTCATTCTTTACTTGTGAACCTTGTCATAGAATAACTTTTATAGAGCAAGAGAAGCAAGCAAGATGTCTGAAATCAATGGTAAAGTTACATTTATTATAATAAAGTCCAATCAAATGTCCACATAAAATCCAAACACGATTACTTGGCTAAATATCAAATCATACAGTCCCGACTAGGATCCGAGTTTCGGCAATTGAAATTGCCTTCTTCGGGGGACATACAAGGGAAAGGGAATGGGGACTTGCATTCTGCCTTTTTGTGGCTTTGGCATTTCAAAGCTTACATTCAAAGCAGTGGACACTGGAGGATTAAGTGACTTGCTCAGGGTCACAAGGAGCAGCACCGGGATTTGATCTTGCAGCCTCTGCTTGCAGCTCAACCAGTGATCCACGGCCCTTCCTAACTACAAAAGGACATAAATAAAACAACAAGCATACTTAAAAAAAAATCATACAATCATGCTTAAGCAACATAAACATAACATTAAGAATTTCTATAAATCATATATAAATGTGCTAAAAAATTTAACAAACATAGCTAAAAGGAACATAAACTTAACATTTGTACACTATAAAAGTCATTAAAAGATACATATACTGATATATATTAAAAACAAAGGTATGAAATACTCAGAATAAAAGGAGTTAAAACAATAGTTAATAAAATGTAAAATGTAGAGGACAGAAAAATCTCCAAACCAAATGATACTCTGTTGAAGATTAATATATGGTGACTGCGATGCAAACACTAATGGTATCAATAAACAAGACCAGAAACTATGCGAGAGGTACTACTCGAGAGGGTCCAGAGAAGAGCAAATAAAATGGTTAAGGGGCTGGAGGAGTTGCCATACAGTGAGAGATTAGAGAAACTGGGCCTCTTCTCCCTTGAAAAGAGGGGACATGATCGAAACATTCAAGAAAATGAAGGGAATAGACTTAGTAGATAAAGACAGGCTTTTCACCCTCTCCAAGGTAGAGAAAACGAGAGGGCACTCTCTAAAGTTAAAAGGGGATAGATTCTGTTCAAAATTAAGGAAGTTCTTCTTCACCCAGAGAGTGGTAGAAAACTGGAATGCTCTTCCAGAGGCTGTTACAGGAGAAAACACCCTCCAGGGATTCAAGACAATGTTAGACAAGTTCCTGCTGAACCAGAACGTACGCAGGTAAGGCTAGACTCAGGGCACTGGTCTTTGACCTAAGGGCCGCTGCATGAGTGGACTGCTGGGCACAATGGACCACGGGTCTGACCCAGCAGCGGCAATTCTTATGTTCTTATGTAACTACGTGATTATTTTTGGCAGGAAAAAGTGAATGATACTAAAACGACCCAAAGCTTAATGAGAAACAAAGAATCGTAAGACCATAAAGCATATATGTACACATACCTGAAACAAATAACAGGAATACAAATCTAAATGTGGAAATGGATTAATAAATATAAAAAAGAATTGAAGCAGCAAAACCAGGTGATTGTCAAGAAACATAAACGGTGTCAAAGAAAATATGCCTACCTGAACAAAGTTGTGCTAGGAGCTAGCTCTCCCCCATCCCCCTTTTTACAAAACCAAGGAAGGAACAGGCCAACCGGTATCTTGCCGAATTGGTGTCTTCAGAGTGAACGCACAAAAAAATGCACATGTGCAAATGTGTGTAATAAAAACAAAAAATTAATGAATATGCATGAATGAAACAAAAAACCCCATTTGACCTTAGAGACTGATAAAAAAACTTAGATAAAAGAAAATTCATAAAAATGTGCAAATAAAAAAGACTTATTTGTAGTCTCAGAAGCGAAATATGACTCCACTCATAAGGAAAGCCTATGAACTCTATTTTGACTGCAAAATTGGAGATCAAGATAAGGTTTGGGCACCTCACGTGTGTTGTAAATCTTGTGCCAACAACCTTGGAGCATGCCTGAAAGGCGTTTGTCCATTGATGCCATTTGCTCTTTCAATGGTTTGGAGTGACCAGAAGAACCATTGCACAGATTGTTATTTCTGCTTAACCATGTCTGGATTTTCTCCAAAAACAAAGAGTCAAATTCAATATCCTAATCTTAAATCTGCAGTACGACCTGTGCATCACGATGACAGTCTTCCAATTCCAAAACCACTTGGAACTTATACTTTGGATTTGGAAGAAGGCCATAAAGCATGTTCTGATGACTCTATGGAACTGGAATTCGAAAATGATCCCGAGTTCTTGATTTCAAGTTCAGGTGAGCCTCGCTTAATAACTCGGGCAGAATTAAATAACCGTATTCGAGATTACATCATTAAAGACTGGCCACTTCATAATAATTTGGATCCTGCTGGAAGAAAAAATGTAATTCGCCATCCTCTTTTCGATCCGAAACAAGTGCTACTGCCACCTCTTCACATAAAGCTAGGACTTATGAAGAACTTTAAGGCTAAGAATAAGGAAGGTGAAGGATTTCACTATTTACATGAAAATTTCCTTTCATGAGTGCTCGGAAGTTAAAGGAAGGCATTTTTGTGGGGCCACAAATAAGAGAAATGTTGAGAGACAGGCACTTTGATGAAGTTTTGCAAGGACATGAGAAAAGTGCATGGATAGCATTGAAGAATGTAATTGAGAATTTTCTCGGGAATAGGAAGGCACCAGACTATGTCCAAATGGTGGAGAAGATGCTTAAAGCATTCTTTGATCTCAAATGCAACATGTCACTAAAAATTCATTTTCTCCACTCGCATCTGGATTTTTACCTCGATAATCTTCAATGTTAGTGATGAGCACGGGGAAAGGTTTTTCACCAGGACAATGGAGAAACGATATCAGGGCAGATGGAATTCATCAGTGCTAGCTGACTGTTGCTGGGCATTAATTAGAGATACTCCTAATCTTGTTTATAAATGCACTTCAACAGCAAAACGATTCTAAAAAATATTTATAGGAACTCTTAAATCGGCACAATGCATTACATCAACTTCTCATGTTATAAATATTTGCGATTTGCTCAAGAACTATACTTGATAGGAGAAAACAGTCTATTTTCATACACAGGAGGTCAAATTCTATAAAGTAAACCTCATTTTCTTCTTGCCCCAGAAAAAAAAGTTAAAAATTTGTTGCGCAGTGTACCGTATTTTCACGCATATAACGTGTGCGTTATACACGATTTTTACAAACTGTGCATAACCTTGCGCGTTATACGCGTGAGCGCGTTTTACAACTTTTTTTAACATAGTTCCCCCCCCCCCGCAGGACCGCTCGCACCCCCACCCCGAAGAAACCGCTCGCACGCACTCCCATCCACACCCCCACCCTGAAGGACCGCTCACACCCCCACAGCCTCCCGAACCCCCCCCCCCATCATATAGAAGCTCCTACCGGTGTCCTGCTGCTTCCTCTTGGTGGTCCCGGCCCTTCTGTGAGCCCTGCGTCTGCGCTGCTTCCTCTTCCGGCGGTCCCGCCCTTTCTTTGACGTCAGAGAAAGGGCGGGACCGCCGGAAGAGGAAGCAGCGCAGACGCAGAGCTCACAGAAGGGCCGGGACCGCCAAGAGGAAGCAGCAGGACACCGGTAGGAGCTTCTATATGATGGGGGGGGGGGTCGGGAGGCTGTGGGGGTGCGAGCGGTTTCTTCAGGGTGGGGGTGTGGGTGCGGGTGTGTGCGAGCGGTTCTGCGGGGGGGTAAATCGGACGTGGGGGGGGCATCAGGCTTTTAGGGTGGGGACAGGACTTCAAGCGGGAGAGGAGGGTCGGGGCGGGCGAAAGGAGAGTCGGAGTGGCCAGAGGAGAGTCGGGCGGCGATGGGAGAGTCGGGGCAGTATGCGTGGTATACGGGTGTGCGCGGTATATAAAAATTTACATAAATTACAGTTTCCCGCACGCTATACCCATGTGCGTGTTTTACACGGGTGCGCGGTATAGGAGTGAAAATACGGTAATCTTCCCTTTCCTTCCCTTCTGCTCTATAGGCACCGTCTTCCTTTTCTCTTCTCTCCTCAGGCACTATACCCTCCCGGGTCCCTTCTCTCTCTTTCCCACATCTCCCTACTCTCTGCCTTGTGTCGCCTTCCCTCTCCAGTAACCCATTCTCTGCCCCTTGTCCATCTTCACCTCAGGAGTCTAGTCTCAAGCAAACACCCCCCACATCTCTCTTGCTCTCTCCCTCTCTTCCTTTTTCAGCTGCAGCCCATAGCCGCCTTCCTGGTCTACGTCTTTTACTACCTGCACCTCCTCTTACTTCTACAGGGATGCTGGCAGCTCCTTCTGTGCTGCTCCTTCTCCATGCCCCGGCGGCCCTGAACTCCATCACTGCAGTGAAAGCAGACTGCTTTCACCCAGCCTGAAGCCACTCTCTGTAGCATCAGGAAACGGTAACTTTTTTAGGAGTTGGTGGAACTTCTGTTTCTCAATGAGAGAGAGAGAGAGGCTTTGGCTGGGTGAAAGCAGTCTGCTTTCACTGCAGCAGTGGAGTTCAGGGATGCGAGGGGTAGGGAGAAGAAGCAGCAGAGAAGAGGGGACTACCGGTGTTCCTGCAGAGGTAAGAGTTGGTGCCGTCAGAAAGCGAGGATAGGGGGGAGCAGTTAACTCATGTTAATTTTTATTTCTAAATGAAATTAACTCATTAATCACATTAATAACGCATTATGGTCATCTTTTATTAAGCCACAATAGAGGTTTTTACCAAGGCCCAGGGCCTTAAATTCTCCGACACTCAGGAATTCTATGAGCGCTAGAGCAGTGTTTGAGCATTTAGTGCTCCAGGCCATGGTAAAAATCTCTATTGCAGCTTAGTAAAAGGGAGAGGAGGGTAAATGTACAGCCCTAATTCTTACTTTTTTTTTCCATGATGAAAATTGGATATTTTAGTTCTAGTTCTCACGAATTAATGACAAAAATTTTGTTCTGATTATTGTTCTCATTAATTAAAATATCCCTGAGTATTACATACATTTTTTGACTCTTAGTTCTATGTAAAATAGGAAAAAATTAATGTTTCAATTTCTTACCTAGTTAACAGTCGATAGAGCCCAACACAGTGTTATAGCCTTCTCTTCTTGATTAAACCTGTGTTTTATCAAGTCTTCTTATTGGGGTCCTTTCACTAAGAGGCACTAGCCTTTTAGCACACGCTAAACGCCAACACATCCATAGACTATAATGGACGCACTAAAACGTCTAGCACGCCTTAGTAAAATGACCCCTTTGTGTGTCTTTAAACACTAGTGCTGCTCACAAGTAGTCTGCAGTACTCCAGAATTTTGCAGTCCTAAAACAGAGGAATTAGAGTATTTACATTTAGGCGCAATGTTCAATGAATGTCATCACTGACTGACCTGTTTTGTTTTTATTTTTCAGTTTGTGAAGTGCGGCTATGCTGGCTCAAATTTCCCAGAACACATCTTTCCTGCTTTGGTTGGCAGACCCATCATCAGATCAACTGCCAGAGTGGGGAATATTGAAATTAAGGTAATTTTTTAATGAATGGGAAAACCGCTGAGAATATATATTTTTTGTATGTTGGTCTCGTAAGTTATATAGTTTAAAACTTGTTAACTGCCCTAATCATAAGTTTGTTAGTTCTGAAAGGTTTCAGGTTTTCAGGTTTATTTTAAAATTTGATATACTGCCTTGTGCCAGTAGAAAATATCTGGCTTGTTACTTATGGTCAAAGGCAGTCATGTTTTGTAGAATGAGAGGAAAAGAAGGTGTGGATTTTGGATGTTTTTGTGTGATGAAGGTGGTATAGAAAAGTGAATATTATGGATAGATTGTGTAACCATCTTGTTTTTTTTTGTTACATTCAGGCAGAGATTTCCTGTTGGCACACAGACATTTAAGGGTCACTTATTTTAAGCGGTAAAGGCCAAGCCCAGTTTGGGTATTCTAACAATTTATGCGAAGATGTGGCAACAAATTATTTGGCTAAATGCTTAACATGTATCCCACTGAGGAAGCTGAAATCTGAGAGCCATTGGTTGCTAGACACAAGGAGAGGGAATGGTGTTCGCTATGTACGAACAAGGCATTCATGTTTCTCTATAGCTGGACCATTGATGTGGAATGCATTGTCTGGAACATTACGGTTCTTTAGAAACCTACTGCAATTCAGGAAGTTGGTTAAAACCCATGTGTTTATTCAGTCCTTTTTTAAAACAAATATTACATCTCTGTGAATATTATTTCTTCTTTGAATGAGAAGGTTTTCTCATTTTGTTTACAGAGAGATATGAGTTGAGCTGCTATTAAAAATCTTTTATTAGAATGATATGTAGTGTTGTTGGGATAATATGATATTATTCTAGTTTTTCCATGTATGATGTATGTTGCTCTTTCAAAGTTCTATTTTTATTGTGTGTGTAAAATTGGGAGCTGTCTTGGATAAAATTTTTTTTTAATAAATAAATATACATACATACACATAACTGATTCTTACAGAATACCAACTCATTGCAAAATGTGCCGTGACACGATAGGTCATACTTTGTCATTGAATGTGCACAGAGAAGGAGTTTTGTTGGAGTAAACAAGTATACACATGGGTGAAAAAATACAATTAGTATAGATGCACAAATGATAAATATTGGCACAGACATTCATATCTGTTTTCCTATGCAAACAGCATACAATTCCTTACGGATGGGTTAAGCCCCCAACTCATGACTGCTTGCAGAAGTCATCAGTTATTTTCTTTTCTCCACCCCCCTTGTCTTTCCTGGCAGCACCCTCTCTCCTCAGTTTTAAGTCTGCAAGCAAGTGGAGAAGATATTTTTCATCTGCTCTGCACTATATTTTTTTAATTTTTGGTTTTTAATTCAATCTTTTAGAGGCTTTCCTGTGCTATGAGGTTCTCAATAGTCCTGGAATGGGTCAGACATTGGGGTCTGTAGACAGGAGGACCACATTTTTAAAAGAGCACTTGCCTGGCCAGCCTTTAACACTTGGGAGCTTGGGGTTAGGTCCCCTGGGAGCAGTGCTACCCCCCTGTAGAGTCAGGTGCTTGAGCGCAGGCTGATTTGACCCCACAACTGGCTGTGACGCTTGATGGAGGTCAGCTGCATCACCCCCCTGAAGAATCATATGGAAGTGTAAGGGGTTGAAGGTTTCAGGTTTTTGGAACCTGAATAAAAGGCAGCCTGAAGGAGACAAGCTGCTGGAGCCACCATTGATTGTCTGAGGCAGAAATTTCTTCTCCATTTCCAGCTGTAGCGAGAAGCTAATGGAGGCATAGCACATGACAGGTCTGTGAATACAGCTCATTACTGTCTATGGAATAATCAGGGTGGTTCTTATGTAGACAAGGGTTTCTGAGTTCTCAAGGGCCCCTTACCTCAGACATCATATTTCTGAGAAATTTTGAACTTTTAGTTTTGCTCCCATGGGCTTTTTTGGTGCCAGAATGCTGCCTAGATGGCCATTTTGGATTTTCTGATTTTTATTTCAAAAGCTTCCTCCTGCTTCTTCAAATTGCCTCGTTTTGGTGGAAATATTGTTATGGACCCCTTGGGTGGTTTAGAGCCCATATCTTGCTAGTTTTGCGCTGGATGGTTGGCTGAGGAGTGTCCTTGTTCATGTGCCATGGGGCAGCAGCCATGGTCTTAGGCCCCTCTGATCACTCCATGGGTCAAGAAGGGTAGAAAGCTCAAGATTTAGATCATAAAGCCCAGTTAGAACCTATAAACTGTAACTTGGTGTCACCAGCGAAACGCCTTTGTACGGATGCACCTGACCTGAGAGGAGACATATGGTAGACCGACAACTCCTTGGAGGTTCCAGGTTAGGTCTTTTGACCTTGATTTTGTGTTTTTGATGTGTGCAGATTATGAAAAGTACAAAAAGTACTTAGTATGGGAGGCAGCTAAGCAGTGCTCAGAGGAGTTTTCCTTCATAAAGCCAGGTCTTGTGATAGCTGCTAGAGCTGCAGGATCCAAAGGTCTAGTCGGAAAGGGACTGGCTCGATTTGAGGTTGGATGCAATTCCACTACACTCCCCTCATGCATCATCTTTGGAAGATTTAGGGTCTCGGGGGAAGATTCTCAAATGCTCATGGTAAAATCCAAAGGGCTGCTATCGCAGCCGCTACTGTAACGATTTTAAAAAGGTGAATCATTCTTTAAAAACATGCAAATGAGGTTGGCGGAGGGTTGCTGGTGATAGCGATTGGCACATGCGCAGAATAAACGCACAAATAAAGACCCCCAAATTGAAGATCGGCAGGAAGGATGGCCACTCCTGCCACTGATATAAAGCAACCCACCCCCAGTGGGAGGGATGTCCACTCCCTCCCACTGCTGCTGTAAAGCAACCCCCCTGAGGCCCCCCAGGCAGTGGAAGGGAAGCCCATTCCCGTCTGATGCCAAGCAAAAACACCCCCCTTCTCTCTCTGGAAGTAAGAGAGAAGCCCACTACCTACTGCTGCCAAGCAGCCCCCCCTCCCAGCAGTGGAAGAGATGCCCACTCCCTCCCTTCGCCGCTGTCATACCCCCGATGAACCCCTCCCTGCCTCTGACTATCCTTCCCGCCCCCCTCTTACCTTGTTTATGAAGGCTAGCCTGAGGCACGCCTCCTATCTTCAGCCAGTAGGCCCTCCTCTTCAAAATGGCGGGCCTTTTCCCTCCCCAGTGCATCCTAGGATGTGCCAGGAAGGGACCTAAGACTGATTGATCCTTCTATGGGAGGAGCCTTAAGCAACCTGGACCAATCAAAACCTTAGGCCCCTCCCCGGTGCATCACAGGATTCACTGGCCGGAGATAGGAGGCATCCCTCTTGCCAGCCCTCATAAATAAGGTAAGGGGGGGGCGTCTGAGGCACGGGGGGGGGGTCATCGGGGGAACAGCAGCAGCGGGAGGGAGTGAGACCACATAGCCAATTGAGTCGGGACCAGCACCTCTCTGGTATTGCTCTTCATTTCATGATGCTATTTCTACTTTCTTGAAGCGGCAACTGAAACTAACTGGCTACGGGACCTTCCCATACATACCTGTGGCTGCGTGCATGCCCTCTCTGACATTGCTTCTTTTTCTGAGGCAAAGCCAGCAACCGTGGATATGAATGGGAAGGTCAGCAACCGGTTTGTTTGTTTGCTGCTGCTGCTTTAGGAAGGCAGCGGTGAGGATTCTAGGTGGCAAATGCTGGTGGATGTGAGGTGGTGGAGAGAGAGGGAGCAGATACTGGTGGATGAAGGTTGGGTGGGGAGAGGGGGGCAGATGCTGGTGAAAAAGTGTTAGGGAAGAGAGGAGGTAGACATTGGTGAAAATGGGGTGGGTTGAGGAGAGAGAGGGCAGAAGTTGTTGGAAATGGTTTTGGGTGAGGGGTGAGAGATGGTAGACTTTAAATAGAAGTGGGAAAACAGAGCAGGGGAGAAAGAAGGTAGATTTTGGGGGATGGGGTACAGAGGAAGGAGATGATGGAATGGGACTTATACAAAACGCAGCAGTGAAACTAATACATAATGCAAAAAAGTTTGACCATGTTACCCCCCTCCTTATAAAATCCATTTGGCTACCGATTACTCATTACGAATTCAAAAAAATACGATTGCGTCACTTCCTTACTAAAGAAGGCTCATTGGCTTCCCATCCCCCACCAGATTACATACAAAATAGCTCTCTTAACTTTGAAATCCCAAAAGGCCAATGAGCCTGCATTTATTAATAGGCTTTTGATCCCGTACGAGCCCCCTAGAACTCTTAAGATCTGCATCACAACATACTCTTTATGTCCCTTCGTTAAAAATTATTGGTACCCGCTGTGCCTGTATTTTTTTTGTCACAGCTCCTATTATCTAGAATTCCCTCCCATCACATATTAGAGCAGAACAAAATCTAAATAAATTTAAGGGCAGTTTAAAATGTTTTCTTTTCAAAGATGCCTATGAGTAATTTACCATTCTTGATGATTTTATCTTTTTTACCTTACCCCTTCCCCGATGGTTTTTTTTTTTCCTTTTTTTCTCTTTTTTCTTCAAAAAATGTAGTTCTCCCTCCTTTCCTCTTGTTTTACTATCCTACCCTATGTTAAGTTAGTGGGTCTATGGTAAGTCGTGTTTGTTTTTTGATATTAATTCCCCATTTTTTAAATTGTCACGTATTATTTTAATGTACAATACTTTGAATTTTATGTTTAGTGTTTAATCAAATTTTAATAAACTATGAAACATAAAATTTTATTACTTACTTTCAAAACAAAACTTACACATACACCCAGATTTAAAGACGGACTACTGACTTCTCATTGTCCAACTAGAACCCTTCGATCAGGCAACCAGCATCTTCTAGTGATCCCTTCCACGCGCCATCTATTCAACGACACCACCAGGAAAATTTTTTTTCCTGTTACAGCACCTACAATTTGGCATTCCATGCCCTCATATGTCCGAGAAGATATCCCATTAGAGAAATTTAAATCCCCTAATCCTTTTATCTCCGTTACCCCAGTTCTGTTTAATTGTTTAATATTAGTCTTCCCCCCTGATTTTAATAGTTATGTTTCTGTGCACCGCTTAGACAATTTTTTAAGCGGTATACCAAATTTTAAATAAATCTTGAAAACTTATCTGTCCCGGTGGGCTCACAATCCATCTAATGTATCTGGGGCAATGGAGGATTTAGTGACTTGCCCAGGGTCACAAGGACCATTGCTTTGACCCTTATACCCAAAGCATTTGGTATAGATTTAACCAAAGTCGAAAATTATAGGCTGGTGGCAGGAATACCTTGCAATAAACAAAACAAAAACTGCAGATAATGTACAAGATGCAGGCACTATTTATTGCAACATTAGTGGTATAAATCCTTATTACCAACCAAGGGACCCGACACGGTCAGTGTTTCGGATAACACGCCTTCCTCAGGGGTCCTAATGAACATAAATAATGGTACTGGTATTATATAATTCTGACATAATATATTATAAATAATAATAGTGATGGTGTGATAGAATGAGTGAAGTAATAAAATAATATAATCCCAAATATAAAATATAATATAATAATATAAGTGATGGTGTGATAGAATGAGTAAATACCTTGGCCTGCTAGACTACTGGAATTCTGTGTTAATACACAGCAATCAGACTTTCTAAGCCACGTTGATGGATTTCACAACATGGTTTCAGGGCAATGCATAGCACAGAATCCTTACTGTTGGAAATTACATTACATTAGTGATTTCTATTCCGCCATTACCTTGCGGTTCAAGGCGGATTACATAGGAAGTTATCTGGACATTTCCAGAAGTATTACAGAGAAGAGCGGGTTGCTTCAGGGGGTTGAGATGATTACTGTGGTGATTAGCTTGTCTTCAAGGATTTCTTGAATAGCAGGGTTTTTATTTCTTTTCTGAAAGTTTTGTAGTCTGGGTTGTGATCAGTAAATTGGAGAGTTGGTGGTCTAGTTTTGCTGCCTGTGTGGCTAGTAGGCCATTGTATGGTTTTTTTCATTTTGATGCGTCTGATTGGAGGGTGCATGAATGGTGTGTGGGTTCTCCTGTGTCTGGTTGTGGTAGTTTGGATTAGGCGGTTGTTCAGGTAGGCTGGGCTGTCTCCATTTATGGTTTTAAATAGTAGACGGTAGAATTTGAATAGTATTCTTGCTTGTATTAGGAGCCGGTGTGAGTCTAGGTATGCTGTGGTGATGTGGTCGTGTTTCCTCTGTGAATAGATAAGTCTCAGTGCTGTGTTTTATACTGTTTGCAGTTGCTTTATCATGGTTGCGGGGCAGGGGAGATAGAGGATGTTACAGTAGTCTAGAGAAGACCTAGGACTAGGGACTGGACTATGAGCTAGAATTATGTTCTGTTGAAGAATTTTTGAACTTGCCTTAGGTTTCTCATGACTGTGAATGATTTCTGTATTGTTTTGTTGATTTGTGGCTGGATGGTACAGCATCTGTCTATCCTCATTCCCAGAAGTTTATGGGGTATGTGATTGAGTTTATTACTAGGTTCGTTTTGGTTGGGGTTTTATGATTTTTGAGGAGTATGAATTTTGTTTTGTCTGAGTTCAGTTTCAGTTTGTGATTTTTCATCCATGTTGCTACTGTTTCTAGTGTTCTGTGTAGTGTGTCTGTCATGGTGGGTGTTGGTTGATCAAAAGAAAGGAGAATGGTGATGTCTGCATAGCTATAGGAGAGTAATAATAATAATAATTTAATAATTTATTTCTTATATACCGCTATACCTTGAAGTTCGAAGCCTAATTTGTCTAGGCAAGTGCCGAGGGATGCAATGTAGAAATTGAAGAGTGTTGGGGATAAAGGGGATCATTGGGGTACGCCGCAGGGGTTGGACCATTGTTCTGATTTTTCTTTGTTTGTCTTTACTCTGTAAGTCCTGGATTGTAGGAATCCTTGATACCATGTGTGTACAGTGCCTGTGATTCCTATTATGTCTAGAATTTGTAGTAGGATGTCATGGTCCACCAGGTCAAATGCCGTGGTGAAATCTAGTTGTATAATCAGCATTTTTCTGCCTGTGCTGAGGTGTTGTCTAGCTGTGTCTAGGAGGGAACTTAGTAGTATCTCTGTGCTATAATTAGTTCTGAAACCAGATTTTCTAGGGTGGAGTAAGTTGTGATTTTCTAGGTAGTTGGTGAGGAGTTTAGCTACAAGGCCTTCCATTAGCTTGACATAGAGTGGTATTGAGGCTGTGGGTCTGTAGTTGGATGGTTGATCTGTTGCTCCTTTAGGGTCTTTTAGGATTGGGGGTGACAAATGATTTTGCTGAGGTCTTGTGGGAAAAGGCCATCTGTGAGCATGGTTTGTATCCATTGTAAGAGGAGAACGCGGAATTTAGTACTGGAAGTTTTTAACAGGTATGGTGGGCAGTGGTTGAGGTCGCAGGCTGCATGGCTGTATTTTTTATAGAATTTGTTAAGGTCAGTCCATTATATAGTGGAAAAGTGAGACCAGGTTCTGTCTGCTGCAGCTGATTCATTTTCTGTGGGGAGCATTGTGATCTCTTCTAGGTGAGTTGGGGTTCCAGTGAAGGTTGTCCTGGCAGTTGTAATTTTGTTCTTAAAGTATTCAGCTAAAAGGGTGGCTGAGGGGGAAGGGGTGTCATTATTGGCCAGGTAGGGTTTGATGTCTGTGAGTTCTTTTAGTAATTGGAATAATTTTTTTGTGACCTCAAAAGTTAAATATCACCTAAGCAAAGGCAAGCAGACTGTCTAGCTCAGTGGTCTCAAACTCAAACCTTTTGAAGGGCCACATTTTGGATTTTTAGGTATTTGGAGGGCCTCAGAAAAAATAGTTAATGTCTTATTAAAAAAATGACAATTTTGCATGAGGTAAAATTCTTTATAGTTTATAAATCTTTCATTTTGGCTAAGTCTTAATAGTATTGTAATTTATAGCTAAAGAGACATATGATCAAGAAACTTTTATTTTAGTTTTATTTTACATACCGAGGGCCTCAAAAAGTACCTGGCGGGCCACACGTGGCCCCCGGACCAAGAGTTTGAGACCACTGGTTTAGCTGCCGTTTGATATTTCAGCAGCATTCGATGCAGTCAACCACTCCCTACTACTACTCAAACTGAATGCATTAGGCCTGCACAGAGTGGTACTAAAATGATTCACGGAATTCTTAGGAAAGAGAAAAAATGAAGTTAGGAAGGCAGTGTGTGGTGCAGTGGTTAGAGCTACACCCTCGGCACCCTGAGGTTGTGGGTTCTTCAAATCCCACACAGGCCCTTGTGACCCTGGGCAAGTCACTTAATCCCCATTGCCCAGGTACATTAGATAGAGTCCGCTGGGACAGTTAGGAAATAATGCTCGAGTACCTGAATAATTTGTAATCTACATAGGATATGCGGAATATAAATTATTAAAATAAGAATAATAAAACAAACAAAAAGTCCCAAAATTGGAACGCCTGCTGTGGCGTTCCTCAGGGCTCTCCATTGTCTCCTTCATTATTTAACGTATATCTAAGAGCCTTGGGTAATAGGTTCTCTTCTTCTCAAGTTTACGCATTTTCTTACACAAATGATAAAATTTTCCTCCTCTGCCAGACAAAAGATACCTTCGATGATGCACTAAAATTCTTAACGAGGATCATTGAGGATCTCACAAATTGAAGACTTTGGTTTGGTGATTTTTAATTCACTGCCAAACACAGATCTGGTGTTGGCTACTGGAGAGAAACTGAAAATAGAGAACACATCTAAAATACTAGGTATTATACTGGACTCTGATCTAACCTTTGGAAATTAGATCAGTTCCTTGGTCACCAAATTCTTTTTTATTAGAAATTTTTCATTAAGTGTAATACACATAACAAAAAATATGGAACAATCAAATAACAAATATGATACAAAAATTTTTTCCAAAAACCATCAAGCCACATTATTGAGAGAAGACTGTTTCAACTTCAAAAGTAAACAAATGCAAAAAAAAAAAAAAGAAAAATTTTCCAAATGGGACAAACCAGTCCCACAAGGAATTTTCTTTAAACTCTCAGCACTGAAAAATATTTAAAGACCCTCAGTCAGAATCGGACTAATCACTTCAAATTATTTCTCATTACCCTGTAAGAATAACTCTAAATGTGTTGGTTCCAAAAAAATATAATCCTTATTTTGTAAGTGTATTAAGCACTTACGTGGAACTTTAAAAATAACATAGCTCCCAGACCCAGAGCTTTGGATTTTAAAGCCAAAAAAAGCCTTCCAGAGCTGTGTGGGTCTGGCCACGTCAGGAAACCTCATAATCTTAATCACCAGAAAAGTTAGCCTCTTTATTCTTAAAATATAATTTCAAAATCAATATTTTGTCCACTTCATTTAAGCAGGAGACCAATAAAGTGGACCTTTCCTGTATCAAGTCCTCAAGAAATTCAGTCAGTTTAAGGATTCGATTTGAGAAAGCTAGTTTGCTACTGGAAAAATTACACTTGTTGCCATGGGGATAAAGGATTCAATTTAAGGTTGCTTGCATAGTCTACAAGGCAATATATGGAGAGAACTCCAATGGACTAGTATCTGATATTAAGATCAGACATTCTTCTCTTAATTTGCGAACAACACAACACCTCAAACTGGCCTTCCCATCTCCCCAATAAATTCAATAAAAAAACTGTTCAAGTCCACCTTCGAATTTCAGGGGCCCAAAGTTTTGAATGCCCTACAGTTAAGTTTGCATCAATGCCCCACCTTTTACAAATTCACAAAAATGCTAAACACATATCTCTTCCCTCTGTATTTAATTTGTGATGTAACCATGTAGGCCCTAAAAACCTTACTGTAACTTCTACTGACTATTTTTGTAATTCTTTTGTGAATCGCAATGATTCCAAGCCAAAATTTGTGGAATTTATATAGAATTTATATAGAAACATAGAAACATGATGGCAGATAAAGACCAAATGGCCCATCTGCAGTAACTATTATCTCTTCCTCTCTCTAAGCGATCCCAGGCTTTCTTGAATTCAGACATAGGCTCTGTCTCCATCACCTCTTCTGGGAGACAGTTCCACACATCTACCACCCTTTCTGTAAAAAGGTATTTCCTTAGATTACTCCTGAGCCTATCACCTCTTAACTTCATCCTATGCCTTCTCATTCCAGAGCTTCCTTTCAAATGAAAGAGACTCAACTCGTGCGCATTTACATCATGTAGGTAAACGTCTCTATCATATTTTCCCTCTCCCGCCTTTCCTCCAAAGTACAGTGATACCTTGGTTTGTGAGCATAATTCTTTCCAGAGGCATGCTCGTATATCAAAGCGAGTTTTCCCATAGGAAGTAAGGGAAACTCAGATGATTCATTCCACATCCCAAAAACAGACCCACCCCACCCCGGCCACTGGCGCTGCTCGCTTCCCGGGAACCAGCTTCTCTCCTCCGTGGAGAGGGTGTGAGCCAGAAGGCCTTGAGCATGCGCAGATGCTCAAGGCCCTGCAGCAGCCCAGCATAGAACATCAGCGGCAGGCTCTTTCAGCACCAGCACATGTATGTCCTGTGGGTTGGTGCATGCCGGTGTCCGCTGGAGGTAAGGGTTTGGGGTCGGCCGCTGAGGAAGCCGGTTCCCAGGGTGGGGTGGGGTGAC
This sequence comes from Geotrypetes seraphini, assembly GCF_902459505.1. Classification (NCBI taxonomy): domain Eukaryota; kingdom Metazoa; phylum Chordata; class Amphibia; order Gymnophiona; family Dermophiidae; genus Geotrypetes; species Geotrypetes seraphini. The sequence goes on along the minus strand of NC_047086.1, from coordinate 305,683,920 downwards.
GCTCGCTAATCGAGTCAATGCTCGGTTTGTGAGTAAAAGTTTGCTCAAGTGTTTTGCTAGTCTTGCAAAACACTCGCAAACAGCGTTACTCACAAACCGAGGTTTGACTGTATATAGATTGAGATCTTTAAGTCTGTCCCCATAGGCCTTATGAAGAAGACCATGCACCATTTTAGTAGCCTTCCTCTGGACCGACTCCGTCCTTTTTATATATTTTTGAATGATGAAGGTACGGCCTCCAGAATTGTATACAATATTCTAAATGGTGTCTCGCCAAAGTTTTATACATGGGCATCAATGGCAATGCTTGTTATGAAGAGTAAAACCCAGCCTGGACAATAAAAAAAGAACCAGGCAGGGCAGTGCCATCTGAAAAGAGTTTAATATGAGTTTAGGGGCTTGCAAAGAACATTTGGCAGTTATATTTATGAACCACTGGAGTAATTCTGGAATTCTGTGATTTGTAAATGTGTATGAAAGAGCTTGTACATTTGAAGAAAAGCATGTTCTGTTTTAATTTTGGAAATGATTAAGTTAAAGCTTATTGAGTACTTGAACTCTGGGTGCCTTATTATTTAAGGAGCCCTTAGTCCAGGGGACATTTTCTGGAGCTTGGGGAAGGGGGGGGAACTGGTTTGGAATTCCATTCACAAATCATTAAGGTCAGCTGCAATCAATTTTTTTTTTTTTTTTTTTTTTAATTTCACAAGGCCATTTGGACGCCATATAAATTATCTGAAATTAATAGGGATAAATCAAATAAGTATTGGTCATATTTAAAAGAGGTTGGCACCTTAATTCATTTATTATACTTTTGTGATAACATATGTGAATATTGGCTGAGTATGGAATACTATCTGTAATCTACTGAGAATCAAGGAACCGCTAACATTAAATATCATAGTATTAGGTAATTTTGGGCTGCAGCAGCAAATATCTGATAACTATTCAATATTATTAAAAATTTTGATCAATTTGGCCATCAAAATTATTTTAAGACACTGAAAGGATACATCAAAGGTGAAATATATGACCTGGTGGAATACTGTTTGTATTACTGCTAAATTTGAGCGTATTGTTGCAGAAAGATGTAATGCTTCAAACAAATTTAATAAAATATGGGAGCCATTGAAATCTTATAGTTGAAATCTTATAATCTAATAGTGTTAAACCAGTGTACAACCATACTGTTTTTTGTTTTATCTATGATAGCATTAATGATTAATTGTTGTTTGTTATTCATATTGTTTTGTTCTGTTTTTCTTCCTTACTTTTATATGACTTATGTTATTTTACATATGTGTATGATTACTTTAAATGCCAATAAAAATTATTGGCCTAAAAAAAAAAAAAAAGACGCACTTTTATTTCCACCCACTTTTTTGGTGAAAAAAGCGTGTCTTATGGAGCGAAAAATACGGTATTTCCAGACACTATAGAACCGAATACCTCAACTACCCCACCTTTGAACTGAAGAATCCATATTTCTGTGGGGAAAGCAAGTCCAATAGTACAGCATAAGAAATTGTACCTATTAAACATCCTTCTCCTTTCATTTACTCTCCTCGCACATGCCGAGAACCAACACAGAAATACATACATGCATGCAAACAAATCATATAAATATGCAAAACAGATGCGGTTTGGATAAGTATCAGTATACCCTTACTCAGTGTACATAGACTCATGATAGAGCTAGAGAGGAAGGACTTAAAACAAACAAAACTCATTTTTGCTAGTACTGTTATCAAAGTAAAGAATTCATTTGCAAGCAGGGCTGTGGAGTCGGTAGATAAATGTTCCGACTCCAGGTACCCGAAATTTCTTCCGACTCTGACTCCGACTCCACAGCACTGGTTAATTTTCAGATCGTTAAAATGGAATGTCAAGTTGAGAGAAATTAGCATTTTCGACACCACCTTCTTTTTGCTTTTAATCAAGGTTCTAAGGCCGCAGAAGCTGCTCGCAACATTTGTGCTGTGCATATAGTGGGTGCATATAGTGGGAGCATATAGTGGGAGCTGAAAGAATCGCTCGTGATTGGTATGCCAAGTTCAAAAATGGAGTCGGTAGATAAATACTCCGACTCCGACTCCAGGTACCCAAAATTTCCTCCGACTCCTCGACTCTGACTCCGACTCCACAGCCCTGTTTGCAAGGGTCACTTCTACTCTAGCATCTTAAGAACATAAGAACATAAGCAGTGCCTCCGCCGGGTCAGACCATAGGTCCATCCTGCCCGTCAGTCCGCTCCCGCGGCGGCCCGAACAGGTCACGGCCTGTCTGAGTCACCAGAAGGGGCCCCCTTGCCACCTTGGTTTCCCATTGAGTCCTATCTTCCCATCGAAGTCCTAACCCTCCGGTCTTGCACATGCACGACCTGGTTGGATTTCTATACTTATTACCTGGTTAGCTTTCTATACCTGTGTTACATCTCAGCACCTCTCTCAGTATCCCACGATCCCCCTATCCCTCAGGAATCCGTCCAATCCCTGTTTGAATCCTTGTACCGTACTCTGCCTGATCACTTCCTCCGATAGCGCATTCCAAGTGTCCACGACCCTTTGGGTGAAAGCATCAGTTTCACAAAATTCATATCATTTAAATGATTGCATTACTTTGTGATAAGAGTGTATAAATTAGTGCTTAAGAGTGAATTATAAACGTATGTCTGCAGATAAACTCTGTTTTGTGAGCAGAAAAGGGCTTCTTTTAGAATTATCTCATATGTTTGTATTTAAAGCAGACACAGAGAATGTTCATACCTACTTTTTGTTTCAGTACCTGTGTCTGGGCAAACTTAATAATTTGTTGAGCTTGGATATCTTCTAAGTGGTTTTGGGTCCTATACCTTATCTGCAATGTAAAACGCTAGTCCGGGGTCATAAAAACTAGTTCAGTCATTACAAAAGCATAGGGTTGCATAGGAATTGAATGGGCTTCTTTGCATTTGCCGCACTGGAATTGCTAGCATGGCTTTGTAAAAGGAGCCCTTTGTGATTTGTTTAAACACATTAAACTCAAAATAACTCATTTGTATTTTAAACAAGAACATTGATGCAAGAAGAAATTAAACTGTTGTGCAAGGCAGTAATGTCTACAAGAGAAGTGATAGCACAATGACCTCATAGACCACTCTATTACAGACAAACTATAGATGATTGAAGTAAGAAAGCTTCAGATTTTTTTCAGAAGCTAATGATTACTGGTATACTAACAGTATTTCCCAATGTGTGTGTATGCCCTTTTATTACTTTGAAATTTGAGTAGGAGTCTGTTCTTTTAGAGAAGGCCAAAAACACGCAATTACGCATCTTGGTAAAAAGTGTGTTGGATTTTTTTTTTCTAATGAGTGATTGCTAGAAATGAGAAGTTGAGAGTTCAAATCAAGATTTTTACGTATTTATTTAAAAGTTTTAAACTTCATTATCTGACATTCTAGACAGGTAACAATAAAAGCATCCATATAGAATGCATTTACCATAAATTTCACACGCATGTGATATGGGTTCCTTCTGCTTATCTTTATTTAGTCTTAAAGAATTTGGCGTGATAACCTCTATGATTTTTTTTTTATTTTTACTTTTTCTTAGTCTTGCTTCTACCTTTTTTGTTTTTTTTTTTCGATTTTCACCTTTCTTCACCTGTTGAAGTAGAGTAACAAGAGATAGTAAGTAGAGTAAAAAAGTGACTTTGATTTTATCTCTTTTCTTCACGATATCGATAATTTTGCACCTTGCTTTCTCTGTTTTACTGTATGGCTTATTTGACTGCATATCATTCAAGTTTCATTGCTTGATTTTATTCTAACCCGACTAATTCCATCTCAGGGGCATATGCATGGAATACCCATAGAGTCCTATGAAACAGTTGTGTGTATTTTGCAGAAAAGGTTTTCTTAAAACAATGTGACTTTTTATAATTTTTTTATGTTTTCAGGATCTTATGGTTGGTGATGAGGCAAGTGAGTTGCGTTCGATGCTGGAGGTGAACTATCCGATGGAGAATGGCATAGTCCGGAACTGGGATGATATGAAGCATCTGTGGGACTACACATTTGGCCCAGATAAGCTTAATGTTGATACTAGAAATTGTAAGATCTTGCTGACAGAGCCACCGATGAACCCAACAAAAAACAGGGAAAAGATTGTAGAGGTATGTTTTTGTTTTTTCTTGATTTTGGAGTTTAGTTTATTATAGCTATTTTAATCTTTGACAAATGTACTCTTAATTTTTAGGGTGGTCATTATATTAGTGTAGAGGTTGTGTGAAATAAAACTACTGGTAATTGATACATTATGTATACTGGGTGTTAATCTATTAAGATTCTGTTCTGTACTAGAGAATGACATGGGGACAAATTTTTCCCCGTCCCCACAGGAACTCATTTTCCCATCCCGTCCCCATGAGTTCTTTTCCTGTCCCTGCCCCATTCCTGCAAACTCAGTCCTAATCTGCTCAAGCCTCAAACACTTTAAAATCATAAATGTTTGAGGCTTGTGCAGTTAAGGCAGAGCTTATAGGAAATGGACATGGACAGCAACAAAACTCGCGGGGACAAATTTGTCCCCGTGTCATTCTCTATTCTGTACTACCCTCCACTGCCTTCCCTACTACCACAGCAATATTTGAAGCATTATCCAATTTCTGTTAATGCCATCAATGCTCCAACACTTTTTAATACCATTTTTTCCTATAGGGAAGCAGCCATTCAGCTAATTTCAGGGGCATCGTTCATGTTAAGATGTCATCTATCATTCTTACAGCTTCCTTTTGATAGGTTAATATTGTGAGCATTTGTATAATGGTCTTACCATTGGTTTGCGCTCTTGGTCACTTGCTGATTCTAGTTCTTTCCTAGTTTCCATAGGGGAAAACTGTCTTACATTTAAATATCATTTATATAGATGTTTACAGAATGAACATTATCTCAATCATGAAATTTCTATACCAAAGATAGAAAAGTGGACACAAATTGTTCATGTTTATTCTGTTAACCTCTGCAACATATAATCATTTTTTTCTTTGCTATAGGCAATGGTAGTGGTGACCTGTTGATGTATGGAATATATTCTGTAGCTATTATTTACATTCAGACTCTATTTCAAATGAGTTCTGCTTTCCAGCTGTATAGAAATACAGCATGGCAGGACCTTCTCCATTGTTGTTTGTTACAGATTGAACCATAATGACTTAGGGGTCCTTTTATCAAGCTGCGGTAGCGTTTTAACGCGTAATACTGCGCATTAAACCGCCTGCTGTGCTAGCCGCTAAAGCCTGCATTGAGCAGGCGTTAGTTTTTTAGCCAGCCGCGGGGGTTAGCGTGTGATGAAATGTCCAACGCACTAACCCCGCTAGAGCGGCTTGATAAAAGGACCCCTTAGGGCTGTGGCTCTTTAAATCTTTGAAAATAACTTTCATTTGGAAGTCTGATTTTATTTGACTTGGTTAGACAAAGACTTGCTTTCATGTTCCTAACAATTTACAGTTTGTAAAATTTATTTGGGATTATTGAGTTTTCTTTGCACACAGACCTTTGGTATATAGAAACAAACACTAATTGGTTTTCCCTGTGAAATCCTATTAACACCGTCAAGTACTGTTCATGTATGCAAATCCCAGAATAGTGGTTCTCAAACATTTTTGGTTCGTGGCACACTGTAAAACTTATGAAAGTTCTTCCAGCACACTTTGTGCACAAAATTAAAAAATATTAACTATACTATGAAAGTACCGTCCGTTCGTGAAAATTTATTTCCAGTGCAATAGGTGAGACATTCTAGACCAGGGGGATGTCAAATTCAATCACATAAGGGGCCGAAATCTAAAACACAGGCTAAGTCGCGGGCCAAATTTGTTATTAAGGTACTTGGTCTTAGCAGAAGTATAGATCCTTCTCACCCTAAGATACCAGCTTTTTCAAGAGTTCTCAAGGGCTGCTGCTTTAACCTGTAATAAATATATAATATTATCTCTTTATTTAAAAATACTTCTCCATACTCTTACTATGCTTATCATATCTAAATATTGCCTTGCATTCCAGTGATCCACCTTACTAGTTTCACCTCATACTTAATCCCAACTTTATTCACATAGTCTTTCTTTATTTAACTGTAACTCCAGCTTATTCTATCTACTGTTGATACCGCTGTTAACTTTATTTTGAAACATTATCTCTCACCGTACTTTTTAGACTTCAAACACACAGAGCACTCTCTCCTATTAACAATCCCTAATAAATGGTATACTTTTCTTATCTATTACTCCTCTCATTTATGTTATATTTATAGACTGTTTTACAAAGCCACGCAGCAACAGCCCTGAAGCTCTTTAAATCTCTATGGGTTTCGGGGCCGTTAAAGCGTTTCAGCCGCTAGTGTGGCTTTGTAAAACAGGCCCTTAGATTTTGTCAAGCGCTTGGATGCGGCACAGTCACCATGGGCCACATAAAACGGCCAGGCGGGCCAGATTCAGCCTGTGGGCCTTGTGTTTGACATGTGTTCTTCAACCTTTTTACACCCATGGACCAGCAGAAATTAAGGAATTATTTTGTGGACCTGCAAACTACTATGACTGAAATTTTAAAAAAAACATTTCCGCCCCATCCCCGCGAGCTCGGTCTCCGCAAACCATCTGATCCCATCCGCACAAGCCTCAGTTATGATTTTATATTGAACGTATTTTATTAAAGTATAAAAAGAAACAATATTACATTACATTAGAGATTTCTATTCCGCTATTACCTTCTGTACAATTGTCATTTTATAAATACAAATATACAGAGCAAGGACCAACAAAACCCCTGTCTCCCCTCCCCTTCACATATATCCCCTCTATAATCAAGAAAACTGAATAAGCCAAATATCATATTAACATGACAGGAATAGTGTTAGGGGAGTGCCCCTGGTTAGAGTGAGCCCTAAGCTGGCTGGAAGCTAAAGATGCACTGCCTGGGCTTTGTAGTCCCCAGTTATGTCTCTAGCAGGATATATAGTTCAAATCTGATATATTCTAATGACAAAATAGAAATAATGATTTTTTTTTTACCTTTTGCTGTCTCTAGTTTCTGCTTTCAACTTCTTTTCACTCTTTTCCTTCCAGCGTCTGCCCTGTCTCTTAAATTGAGCATCTGCTCGTTCCATTTTTTTTTTTTTTTTTTTTACTTCATCTAGCTTCAGCTCAGAAAATGAAGCACAGCTCAGCTCTGCATGGGAGCACAGTTTCATTGCTGAGAGTAGTCCAAGCTTCCCTATGGGTACTGGTCTGCCCCTTTTCTAGGTATAGGTTTTGCCCCTTCGTAGCAGTATGACTCTTTTTCATCTTAGCATAGTTTCTCAGCTCTGGCTTTATTAGTTCAGTTTAGCTTCTTGTATTGGATTTAGAATTTGGTTTCATGGTGATTGGTGGTCTATGTCTCTTCACTTGATCACAGGCTTCACTTCATTGCTCAGTTGCAGTTCTCCAATCCCTCTCTATAGCTGTCATGCTGCGTTGTGGCTGGTCTGGTCGGTTCTCTTCTTAGACTGGTTACCTACAATTATATGGTGGCTATGGGCTCTTATCCTCTTCTGGTCGTTGAGCGGCTTTTTTCTCTTCTAACAGTTAAACTGTTGTAAAGTTTACCATGATATTAATATTTAAGGAGATAAATTTGGGAATAATGTTAGACAATTACTAGTTTGCAGTAGGGTTGGTGGATCAGTGGAATAGCCCCCCCAGTGAAGATAAGAACCCCAGTAACATCGGAAGAAAGCTTTTTATGAGTCTCTATGCTTATAGTAGCAGAGAAATGAGGATAGAGCCAGAAAATACTTCAATTTATGATTCTGCAACAGGAATCAAATTAGTCGGTCTAAAAAGGCCTTATCTGCCATTATAATTCATTTCTAGATATGCGATTCTCAGCCATGTGCTAGAGGCACACCTAACCAATCAGATTTTCAGGGTATTTTTAATACATTTATATATGAGAGATTTGCATTCCCTGAGCCATCAATATGTGCAAATAATATCTTGTGCATAGTTGATGTGGCTCTCCTGAAAAATTAGCCTGGTGTACCTCCTGGATTGGGTTGGTAAACACTGGTCTAGGAAATAGATAAAAATTATTGTGAAAAGTGGTATAATCTTTTCAGTTTATCAACTGTTCTTTACAGTTTCATACTCAGAAGCAGGACCCCCCAGTCCTGGGCTGCAACATAGTCACCTTGAAACAAATATATATTCTTGTGTTTAAGACACAGTGGGGTCCTTTTATTGTGGTGCACTAACAGATTAATGTACACTAAATGCATTGCAGCCCATTGTATACTTATGGGCTACATGACACTTAACATACATTAATTCATTAGCGCATGTTAAATCCATTAGTGCAGGGAAATACTTTTACAACCAATAGGAGGAAATTATTTTCACCCAGGAATAGTTAAGATCTGGAGCGCATTGCAAGAAGTTGTGGTAAGAGTGGATAGCGTAGCTGGTTTTAAGAAAGGTTTGGACAATTTCCTGGAAGAAAAGTCCATAGTTTGTTATTGAGAAAGACATAGGGGAAGCCACTGCTTGCCCTGGATCAGTAGCATAGAATGTTGCTACTCCTTGGGTTTTGGCCAAGTACTAGGGACCTAGATTGGCCACCGTGAGAACAGTTACTGACCCAGTAAGGCTGTTCTTATAGTCTTATCTTAGTAAAAGGACTTCAGAATATTCATCTTGCGTATCCATCCATTGTGACTTGCAGATCTCCAATGTGAATATGACATAGGATCAGGTCTAGCTAATGATGGATCTCTAAGCCTGTGACACTCACAATTGGCTGTAATGTATTGTAGACATTGGTAAGGAAGAAACTTAGGAACACTGGTAAGGAAGAAACTTAGGAACACTTCCAAAACATGGCTAACGGTAAATCATGCCTGGTCCTTCTTCAGGGACATGGTGAGCGAGGTGCAAAATCTGTAAATCCCCAGATTCAGGAAGGGGTGCAAAAAGAATCGAACAAAAGACCCGGCGTGGATAACCAAAATAGTGAAGGAAGCGATAGGCAATAAGAAAAATTCATTCAAGAAATGGAAAAAGGACAAATCTGAGGGGAACTGGAAAGAGCACAAGAAGTATCAAAAAGAATGTCACCGTGAGGTTCGGAAAGCTAAAAGAGAGTATGAAGAAAGGCTAGCCAGGGAAGCAAGAAATTTCAAACCGTTCTTCAGATATGTTAAAGGGAAGCAGCCAGCTAGAAAGGAAGTGGGACCGCTGGACGACGGAGACAGGAAGGGAGTGGTGAAGGAGGAGAAGGTAGTGGCAGAAAGGCTTAACATGTTCTTCTCGTCTGTATTTACTAACGAAAACACGTCCAACATGCCGGAACCTTAGCAATTCTTCAACGGAAATCAAGCAAAAATTAACATTCATAGAAGTGAGCATTGAGGACGTTCGCAGGCAGATAGAAAAACTAAAAACTGACAAATCCCCGGGTCCGGATGGCATACATCCAAGGGTTCTGAAGGAATTAAAGGAGGAGATAGCGGAACTACTGCAGCAAATTTGCAACTTATCCCTGAAAACAGGCGAGATCCCGGAGGATTGGAAGATAGCCAACGTTACACCCATCTTTAAAAAGGGATCAAGAGGTGATCTGGGAAACTACAGGCCGGTGAGCCTGACTTCGGTTCCGGGGAAAATGGCAGAAGCACTGATAAAAGAAAACATTGATCAACATTTTGAAAAACACGAACTTCTGATAGCCAGCCAGCATGGTTTCTGCAAGGGAAGATCATGCCAAACAAACTTATTGCACTTCTTCGAAGGGATTAACAAACAGATGGACAAAGGAGACCCCATTGACCATCATATATCTAGATTTCCAAAAAGCCTTTGACAAGGTGCCCCATGAACGTCTACTCCGGAAACTGAAGAACCATGGGGTGAAGGAGACATACATAGATGGATCAGAAACTGGTTGGAGGGTAGAAAACAAAGGGTAGGAGTGAAGGGCCACTACTCCGACTGGAGGAGGGTCACGAGTGGTGTCCCGCAGGGCTCGGTGCTCGGGCCGTTGCTATTTAATAACTTCATAAATGATCTAGAAACAGGGACGAAGTGCGAGATAATAAAATTTGCGGACGACACTAAACTATTTAATGGAGCTCGGACTACAGAGGAATGCGAAGAATTGCAAAGGGACTTGAACAAACTAGAAGAATGGGCTACGAGATGGCAGATGAAGTTCAACGTTGAGAAATGTAAGGTATTACATGTGGGGAGCAGAAACTCGAGGTACAACTATACAATGGGAGGGATATTATTGAATAAGAGTACCCAGGAAAGGGACTTGGGGGTATTGGTGGACATGACAATGAAGCTGACGGCACAGTGTGTAGCGGCCGCTAAGAGAGCAAATAGAATGCTTGGAATAATCAAAAAGGGTATTACAGCCAGAACGAAAGAGGTTATCCTGCCGTTGTATCGGGCAATGGTGCGCCCGCATTTGGAGTTCTGCGTCCAATATTGGTCGCCGTACCTTAAGAAGGATATGGCGTTAGTCGAGAGGGTTCAGAGGAGAGCGACACGTCTGATAAAAGGTATGGAAAACCTGTCATATGCTGAGAGATTGGAGAAGCTGGGTCTCTTTTCCCTGGAGAAGAGGAGACTTAGAGGGGATATGATAGAGACTTATAAGATCATGAAGGGCATAGAGAGAGTAGAGAGGGACAGATTCTTCAAACTTTCGAATAATAAAAGAACAAGAGGGCACTCGGAAAAGTTGATAGGAGAAACAAATACTAGGAAGTTCTTTTTTACCCAACGTGTGGTGGACACCTGGAATGCGCTTCCAGAGGACATAATTGGGCAGAGTATGGTACTGGGGTTCAAGAAAGGATTAGACAAATTCCTACTGGAAAAGGGGATAGAGGGGTATAGATAGAAGATTACTGCACAGGTCCTGGACCTGTTGGGCCACCGCGTGAGCGGACTGCTGGGCACGATGGACCTCGGGTTTGTCCCAGCAGAAGCATTTCTTATGTTCTTATGTTCATTTTCATTTTTAAAATCTTTTTATTGAAATTTTTAATATAAAAAATAACATAATGAAAACATTCGGTAGAAATGATACATACATTATCATAGATGCAACAATGGAACAATAAGCATCTATGTATATTGAATATAACCTAACAGTTATATGAAGCCATAGCATGGGAAAAGAACAATAAGCTCTCATGGAGACCCAGCAAGTTGAGCATACATAGCATGTTCATCTAAATGGTAAAAGAAGAAGAGTTAAGAATGAGTATTATACACAATGCTCGGTCCAGTTGAAAAGTACCTAGAATTTAGGGATGAGAAGAAAAATTCCTTAAGGGAGACCATATTTTGTTAGTTTTGAAATCCTTATTTGTAAGGGAATTGGCTTTACATTCATAATTATGAATCAGCAGTACTGTAGCCCACCAGAAAGAGGTGTTTAAAAGTCAGGCAGATTTCCAATGCGAGAGAATCATTTGTAAGTTGATGGTAATGAGAGCATCAAATGGTTTGGAATGCCATATATCCAAGGCACCAGGCAGGATAAGAGATCTAAAGAGAACAATATCAAAAGATAATGGAGAAGTGATAGGGAGAATATTACGTATAGTTTTCCTTTCCAGACAGACCTCCAAAATGGTTGAATGATTGGGCAATCAAATATATGTTTAAGGTCACCCAACTGACTGTTACAATGCCAGCAATTGTTTGATTCCATTATGTGAGCCTTATGAAGCTTACTTGGAGTCCAATAAGCTTTATTAAAAAGAAAATAAAGCAATTGCATTAGACTAGTAGATGAGGTAGGATGTTGGGACTGTTAGGAAAAAAATGTAACCATTAGTCATTTCAGTAACAAAACAACAAGTTAACCATTTGAGTTAAATCCTGTGATAGAAGTTTTGAAAATAGTTTTTCAATTATTAAAACTATAATTTTCATTTTCAGGTTATGTTTGAAACATACCAGTTTTCTGGGGTTTATGTTGCTATTCAGGCAGTTCTTACTTTGTATGCACAAGGTAAGTAAAATTTATCTGCTTTTCCATCTACAGATCTTAGAGAGTTTTTTTTTATTAAGATAAAATTAGTACTTAACAACCAGTTAGATATAATGTTCCACTTTTCTCTGTTACCCCTGTACTCCCCACTAAGCCCCGTCAGGACTGTATTGTACTTCAATTGCAGACTCCATTCCTTTTGTTTGTCTATGCCATACACCTGGAATTGAGTCAGTATATCATGCTCTATCTGTTGTCTTATCAAATCCAGGCTAAAAGCCCATCTTTTGAGGCTACTTTTCAATCTTAATCCTCTTATTTATCCATTTTGTACTCATGTTTGTCATTCCCATAATTCTAATTTCTTATTTATATGGTCTGTTGTGTTTCTCTTGAATATACTGTATGCTTTGTTGAGCAGAGATTCTTACATTTTTAGTATACAGCATTTTATGTTTTACTAGTAGTGCTACAGAAATAACTAATAGTAAGGTGTCTGCACCCCATAAGCTGTTTTCTGATCCAGTAGTAGAGCAATGTTAGGAATTATCAGGAAAGGAATGGAAAACAAAGATGAAAATGTTATAATGCTCTTGTATTACTCTATGATACGGCTACACCTTGAATACTGTATGAAATTCTGGTCGCTGTATCTGAAAAAAGATGCAGCAAAATTAGAAAAGGTACAGGGAAGGGCGATGAAAATGATAAAAGGGGAAAGACTAAAAGCAGCTAGGGCTCTTCAGCTTGGAGAAGAGACGGCTAGGGGGGTGATATAATACCGCATTTCCCCATATATAGGCCGCAGCCTATACATAGATTTTGCAAACCGGCCTAGTGGGCGCGGCTTGCTTAAATGGGGCAGCCTATACATGGAGCAATACAGCATTCCCCCCCCCCAAAATAGCTCCCTCATCGGAAATTACCTTGTGGACTGTCGCGCCTGCCTCCTCCAAACATGCTGTGCAGGGGAGTGATGTTTGCAATCTCAAGCCTCGCCCCACACCCTTCCTCATTGGCTGCAGTCGCGAAAACTAAAGGAACTTAGCAGGGAAAGAGAGAGAAAAAGTTGGACTCATGGAGGGACACAGAGAGATGTTGGTTGGGTAATGGAATGAGGTCTGGAGGAGAGGAAGCAAGCAGGAGGCAGAAATAAATAAATATTGGATTTATAGTCAGAAGAAGGAAGTACAACCATGACTCATGAAACTCATGAGACTCATGAAATCACCGGACTGCAAAGGTAGGAAAAATGATTTTATTTTAAATTTAGTGATCAAAATGTGTCCGAATTTATATATGCTGTCTATATTTTGCACTGTGGTCCCCTTTTACTAAACTGCGATAGCAGTTTTTAGCACAGGGAGCCTATGAGCGTCAGGAATAGCGTGGGGCATTTCAGCGCACCTCCCTGTGCTAAAAACCGCTATCGTGGTTTAGTAAAAGGGAAGAGAGTATATTTGTCTATTTTTGTATAGTTGTTACTGAATTGACATTGCATATTTTAAAGTCATCTGCCTTGACCTCTTTGAAAAAAAACCCCCTGAATATAAAAAATAATTAACATTTTCTCTGCGTACTGTGTGCTTTGTAGGGTTTTTCTTTTCAAAAAAATTTTTATTGTTGGTAGATCATTTTGATGTGGCCATTTTAAAAGTAGCTCACAAGCCAAGAAAGTGTAGACTGCCTTAGACTGTAAAGTCTGGTATTGTCCTAGATTCCAAATGCTGAAGTTGGCATCCAAGCTCACTCAATCTTATGCAACCATCCCGTTGTTTGCAGGATATCCAACGTAAAGTCTGGCCAGTAACATCCTCATGTTCCATATTAATGGAGTTCACATTGAAACCCATCCTATACCGAATTACCATATATGGGACACAGACCGTGCAGATCTGTCCAATACTGGCCTTAGTTCTTTAATTTACATCCTTCGTTTGTATACTCTTTCTAATAATGCTAGGACTAGGGGGCATGCCATGAAGCTGCTAAGTAGTAGATTTAAAACAAACCAGTGAAAATATTTCTTCACACAACGTGTAATTCTGGAATTTGGTGCCAGAGAATGTGGTGAAATCAGTTAGCAGGGTTTGAAAAAGGTTTGGATAATTTCCTAAAAGAAAAGTCCATAGGCCATTATCGAGATGGCTTGGGAAATCCACTGCTTATTCCTAGAAATAGCAACATAAGATCTGTTTTGCTACTTGGGATCTAGCTAGGTACTTGGGACCTGGGTTGGCCACTGTTTGAAGCAGGGTACTGGGCTTGATGGACCTTTAATCTGTCCCAGTATGGCAGTTCTCGTGTTATGTTCATTGGGGCTGAAAGCCCGTGAAGCAGAAGAGATTAGATCAGGAGTGGGAAACCCCTGGTATGTATGTCACAAGAGTCATATATTGACCCCTTTCAAATGCAAATTCCATGTGTCTATAAAGTTTTCTGGCCTGTAGATTACACAAAGTACAAAAAAATTATACTGTTGGTAACTGTTGGCTAGAGAATTTTGTTTCTCTATGCCCAAACAGAAAAATCATATAGCATAAAGTGCTTGCCCTGGATCCAGTAGCATGGAATGTTGCTAGTATTTGGGCTTCTGCCAGGTACTTTGACCTGGAACTGATCTAGATGGACCACTAGTTAGACCCAGTCTGATGGTTCTTATGATTATCTGACTTCACCAGTCTAATCACTGGGCACAGTGGTTAAAGCTACAGCCTCAGCACTCTGGGATTGTGGGTTCAAAATTGGTAAAAACAAAGTAACAAGTACAAAAAAGGTGTATTGAGACAAGTCAAAACCAAAATCACCTTAGTAAATAACACCAAAATAGTACAGAACTTGTAAAGTAACAAGCCTCAGAGACCTTACGTTCAAGCAATAAACTGCTATATGTGTATAGCCGGTCAGAATCTCAATCATTGGCTTGTGACAAGAAATGTACTGTGGTTTTAAATATTATAACTTAACTAGTCTTTAAGCCCGTTACATTAACGGGTGCTAGAATATGTGTGTGTGTGTATTTCTTTCTTTCTTTCTCTCTCTCTCTCCTTAGCCTGTTTCTGTATTTCTTTCTTTCTGTCTTTTTCTTTTTCCTCGGCTGTCCACCACCACCCCTTGCCTGCTCCCCCTGTCCATTCTCCCTTCCTTTTTCTTCCCCTGTGTCCACCACCACCCCTTCACTGGTCCCCTTATCCATCAGCAGCCCTTCTCCCTTTGTTTTAACTCCCCCCCCTGTCCAGCAGTATCTCTTTTCTTTTTCTGTTCCCCCTGTCCAGCAGTAGGCCTCCCTTCCTTTTTTTGCCCCCCCCCCCCCGTCCATCAGCACTTCTTCCCCTGTCCAGCAGCAGGCCTCCCTTCCTTTTTTTGCCCCTCCTGTCCATCAGCACTTCTTCCCCTGTCCAGCAGCAGGCCTCCCTTCCTTTTTTTGTCCCCTCCCCCGTCCATCAGCACCTCTTCCCCTGTCCAGCAGTACCTCTTTTCTGTTCCCCCTGTCCAGCAGTAGGCCTCCCTTCCTTTTTTTTGCCCCCCCGTCCATCAGCACCTCTTCCCATGTCCAGTAGCAACCCTTACCTCCACCGACATCTACCTAAAGCCGCTGCGGCCTGCTCCCACTCCCTCCTCGCCGTCGCTTGCCGTGCCGTTCCTCCCCCCCCCCCCGGGGAAGCTTCGTTTCCAGCTTCAGCAGCCTCCAGTCTGCGGCCGCCCGCCCGCCCGTGTTTCACTTGAAAGCTGACGCCGCAGCTCCTCTCTCGATCCCCACCTGGTGCGGTTCGAGAGAGGAGCCACGGCAGGTGGGTGAGGAGGGTAAAAAGATCCTGGCAGGTGCGCCTGTGCCCCCCCCCCTCCGAATCAGCGGCAACTCTGACGGTGAATGATGGCGAAGGGGGAGTGTCTCCGTGTTCTGGCCTGCCTCCGTGTTCGAAAATCGAATTCGGCACGGAGGCACACCTCACGCCACCAGGAATCACACTCTTTGAAAAGCGCATGCGCGCTTAGTCTTTTATTATTATTGATTTTTTTTAATAGCTATGAACATGTCTATTGTTGTCTCATTATCGCAGTAGTGCATATAGAATAAACAGCACTTATCTGTGAAAAAGCGACACTGCATTTAGTACCCGACAGGGCCACCATTTCACCAATGCCCTGACGAAGCCAGCATTGGTGAAACAGTGGCCCCGTCGGGTACTAAATGCAGTGCCGCTTTTTCACAGATAAGTGCTGTTTATTCTATATGCACTACTGTGATAATGATAGACAACGATAGACACGTTCATAACTATTAAAAATATTAAAAAAAACTTTTTAAAAAAAATTAAGTTATAATATTTAAAACCACAGTACATTTCTTGTCACAAGCCAATGATTGAGATTCTGACCGGCTATATGCATATAGCAGTTTATTGCTTGTAAGGTCTCTGAGGCTTGTTACTTTACAAGTTCTGTACTATTTTGGTGTTATTTACTAAGGTGATTTTGGTTGTGGATTCAAACCCTTGCTGCTCCTTGTGACCCTGGGCAAGTCACTTAATCCCCCCATTGCTCCAGGTACATTAGATAGATTGTGAGCCCGCTGGGACAGACAGGGAAAAATGCTTGAGTACCTGAATAAATGCATGTAAACCGTTCAGAGCTCCCCTGGGAGAACGGTATAGAAAATTGAATAAATAAATAAAATAAAATATCTGACAAACTCCCCACCACCACTGTTGAAATGTA
Organism: Geotrypetes seraphini; assembly: GCF_902459505.1. Lineage (NCBI taxonomy): Eukaryota > Metazoa > Chordata > Amphibia > Gymnophiona > Dermophiidae > Geotrypetes > Geotrypetes seraphini. The sequence continues at coordinate 305,667,179 of NC_047086.1, read as the reverse complement.
CAGGTTCTCTTCCTGTTGAGATCTCTTCACAGATTTTCAGTAATCAAATCTGAGGACTAGTAAGGCCATTCCAAAACCTTACTCTTTCTTGCTTTCAAGTACTTCATGTTTATTTTTGAATTGTTTTGCTAAAATATCTACATTCTTTTCAGCTTTTATTTCTTCACTGATATTTTTAGCACATTAGCTTCTAAAATATGCTGATTTACAGTATATCCTTGGAACTATATGGTGGGAGGCAGTATCTGTTGCTGCAAAAATTCATTGTTCTCGAAGGCCTCCCAAAAGCATCCACCCCTCCCTGAAAACACTCCTATCTTCCCCTGGCCACCTTTAACAATGTTCTGGAGGTCTAGGTAGGACAGGCAGGAGTGACCCACACGCTCTCCAACTTCAGAGTAGCAACTGCAATTTCTGGTCTTGCAATTCTACCACTAAGCCAGCACCTAGGGGCACTGCAAAGAAACCATGTTTTTGACCGGAGACATACTTTTCCAGTATGTGCAGCAATTTTTGGACCTGGATCTCCTCTTTTGTAGATACCCAATGCCTGTTATGTATGCATAAAGTATGTTTTCTGTGCATTTTCCATATTATGACTTTTTACTTATCTGACATTTGTTCAGTCTCATTTCTGTCAGATAATCAAGACTGTACTGTAATTAGAGATTGATAAGGGAAAAACCCAGAATTTCCATACATGATCACAAAGTTCCAGTCGTCTGCAATTTTGGTTCACAAATGCCAAACTCTACCATAAGCAAAGGGGAAAGCAAGTGGAAATCCTGGCTAAATATTCTAAGAGTTGTGTGAATAATTGCTCAGAATTTGATGGGCCAGTAGGAAAATGTCTAGATGGGAGGACTTTTAATCAACTTCTCTCACAGCCACACTTGCAGTCTTATATAATTCACCTAACATCTATGAAAAGAATGCTGAGGATCTTTGTTGACCTCAAATAACAGCTCTGACTCTGATCCTTTGGTTCACTGAGTGCTATGCATGCATTTCCTGTTGTTCATCTTCATAGATGTGGGAAATGTAAAACCACCACAGTTCCACTGCATATGAACTAAAGAAGCTGTAGGGAAACTCAGGATTGACCGAGATTTTGCTATAGTAGTGCTGTTGCTTTATAGCTGAATTATTTATAGCAAAAAGGGGGATTATTCAGATGATCAAAAAGAGCGATTGTAATAATGAAGTTTTGAAACTAATTTAAACGTTATGATAACAAATAAACTGTTTGTTTATTAATTCCTAATATTCACTGTTTTATGTATCTCAATTAATGTGCTTTTTATTATTCCCTCTCTGATTAATTAAACTTGTGGTGGACATATCATAAATTATACAGACATCAGTCTTCGGAACTGCTTATGATATATATCATTTCAAGTTCCTGTCTTGTATAGTATTATAATCATTTATGTCCACTACCTCCTACCAATCTATTAAATACCTATTAAATCTTTATTTATAATACTTTAATTTATTTTTAAAATTAATAGTGCTTATAAATATTTTCTTTAAGAAACATTATAAATCGTATGAAAAAACTTCTAATTCTAACTGAAAGGCAACACTTATCTTAAGATTCGGTGGGTCCTGCCAACATCAACGTTGATGTTTTAACGACTCCCAACGCCCTTTCCTTTTTTGGGGAGCTCTAAACGAGTCTTCCTCGGGGATAATAAACATAAGCTGCCTCTATGTGAAGTAAATACAACATAGTCAACTCTCCACCACAAATTTAATTACTCAGAGAGGGAATAAAAAGCACATTAATTGAGATACATAAAACAGTGAATATTAGGAATTAATAAACAGTTTATTTGTTATCATAACGTTTAAATTAGTTCCAAATATTATTACAATCATTCTTTTTGATCATCTGAATAATCCCCCTTTTTTCTATAAATAATTAGATTCATGGGGGTTGATATTTTAAGGCTTTACCGTATTTTCTCGCATATAACACGCGCATTATACGTGGTTTTTACAAACCGCGCATACCCTTGCGCATTATACGCGTGAGCGCGTTGTACAAAAATTTTTTTACATAGTTCCCCCCCCCCCGACGCCCGATTCATCACCCGGAAGAAGCGCTCGCACTCCCACCCCGAAGGACCGCTTGCACCCCCACCCGAAGGACTGCTCGCACCCCCACAGCCTCTCCCCCTTCCCCATGGAGAAGCTGTCTACCTTGTTTCCGGATGCCAGCCCAGCTGCTTCCTCTGCCAGTGGTCCTGCCCCTTCTCAGAGCCCTGTGCTGCGCTGCTTCCTCTTCAGGTGGTCCCGCCCTTTCTCTGATGTCAGAGAAAGGGTGGGACCGCCGGAAGAAAAAGCAGCGCAGCAGGGCTCAGAGAAGGGGCGGGACTGCCGGCAGAGAAAACAGCTGGGCTCGCTGGCATCTGGAAACAAGGTAGACTGCTTCTCCATGGGGGAGGGGGGTGAGGCTGTGGGGGTGCGAGCGGTTCTTCGGGTAGGGGTGCGAGCGGTCCTTCGGGGTGGGGGTGTGAGCGGTCCTGCGGGGGGGGGGGTGAATCGGACGTCGGGGGGGGGGCATCAGGCTTTCAGGGTAGGGACAGGACTTCAAGGAGGAAAGGAGAGTCGGGGCGGGCGAAAACAGAGTCGGGGTCTCCAGAGGAGAGTCAGGGCGGGCGAAAGGAGAATCAGGCAGCATGCGCGGTATACGGGTGTGCGCGGTATATAAAAATTTATATACATAAATATGTGTTTTTTGCGCGCTATACCCGTGTGCGCGTTTTACACGGGTGCGCGTTATCTATGTGAAAATACATAATAGCTGTAATAGCTGTATAGCTGAAGCCAGGGAAAACGTACTTGCAAGGGGCTAAGCCTTCTTTGTGAGAGAAGTTATATTTGGTCATAATGGGCATGGAACATAATTTGGATCTGTGTGTATTTCCTTGCATTCAAACAGAACCTTAACATGTTTTCACAAGCATGCATGCTGGCTCCTGTGAGAGGGTTAGCTTGATGGTATACTGTATTTCTGACATCTAGAGTGTATGGCAGTATTCCTAGGAGAGATGATGGATGGATCAGTGCTCTTTCTTGGTTACAGTCAAGTAAACAGTAGTTCAGGGAGATATTCTATGCAATTTATTTGTAATATCTGTCTCTGTAGCAATTCTAATTTTGTGTAAGCATCAGTGATTACTAGCTGACATTTGCGGGATGGGGTGGTACATTGGACTTCCTTGTGCCTCTCGAGTGTCAAATAGGCAGAAATTGCAGATTTATTGTTGAGATTTCACACATGTAGAAGTTCACACTCCCCAGCACCAGTTTCCCTGTTTAAATTAGTCTTAGATGACTGTAAAATATTAATCTGGTAGCCTAGAAACAACATTTTTCTTTGGTACTCCTTGACAGTACTCTCCATTTCTATGAAACTTGCTTATGTTATGTGCAATCTTATATCCTGCCGAATCCTCATTAATTAGAGTTCTAGTGCAATAGGTGGGACATTCTGGACTGTAGGATATTCTCTCAATGCTTGCGAGTCATGCAGAAGGAATCCACTTCAGCTTTTCAACTCTTCTTCCCTCCTTCACCCTTCGGTTTTTCCTTCTGCACACGAGCCGGAGTAATTCTTTCTGATCTGCTTTGTATATTTCTTCTTTTTTTTGTGTGTTTTTTCACAGGTTTTAGCAGCTTTCAGAGCTCACGAGATCGGGGATTAAGCTCTGCCTGCGTGGAGGAGAAGCACACTGAGGTCTGCAATTGATAGGCCAATCCCTCTGTGGTACCTGTTAGCCAGCCTACAGAAAGCTTTGTGAAGCTCAGGGTTTGGCCCCTATAAGCTTTGCACACCTACTGGGTTGCAGGAGCTTGAGCGTAGGATATTAGGCATTTGCAGGGGGCTCAGCGGGGCTCTTCAGGCTGCATTTTGCATCCCCTCTTTCATGTCCTTGGGTCTGCGGGTGTTGCGTTGGAGAACAGTTCCATTGAGACAGTGATTTCTTCTCCCAGAGACATCTACTTTTAGAACTGAGGCAGGCTGCAGTACATCCACAGCACAGGTCACAGTGAGTAAGACCTTTACAGCCTATGAGAAAATTCAAGGGAGGGTGGGTTTCTGAAGAAACTAGTTTTTTAAAGGTTTCTGCTTCTTCTTTTAGGGTTTCCCACCTGTAAAGTCCCTTTTTCTGATTTTTAGTTAAGCCATTGTAGTGCCATTTTTTAGCGCCAAAACACTATCATGGTGGCCATCTTGTTTTTCCTGCTTTTTTTTTTTTTTCTTCTTCAAAGTTCTCCAGAACCTTTTAAAACTTGCAGGGATGGAGTCCTTGGGCTTTTTTATCCCTAATTCATGCCATATTTGTGCTGGATGGACACCAGAAGAGTTCCCTAATGCCACGTGCCGCGCAGCGCATAATGGAGGATGGGAGCTTGGGGCTTAGCCTCCCTTCAGGTCTCTAGGGCTAAGGAGACAGTGGAGGGCCTGTCTGCTGGGTGAAAATCTTTTCCAGAGTCCCAGAATAGTGGTTTACCTAGGAGCATGAAAGACATGGAGCCCAAGAGATGCAAGGTGGAGTCACCTGAAGTGGACTCCAAACTGCCTAATACAGCATTTTCTCCTGAATTTATTAATCTGATGTAGAGATTTGGATAGATGGGATCCCAGGGTTGGTCTGGCAGTGCACCAGAAGGCGCGTGAGTGGGCTTCCAGAGCACATCTGGCTCAGAATCAGAGGCTGGCCAGGATCCGGTGGATCTTTTAGATAGAGTAGTTTCCTTCTGAGTGGCTCGCGAGCATGGGGAGAAAACCCTACAGTTCAGAATGACATACCTATCTACAAGAAAAGATATTAGCAAGGTAATTACCTAATCTCTTTTTCTAGGCTGGTTACAGGCAACAAATTGTTACATAGAATTTCATATAGAGTTAAATGTTACAAAATAATTATACATGCTCTATAAAGTTATCAAATCATTATCAAATTATACATACAGTCTAAGGTAATATATCATAACATGTGCATATAAAAAGTCCAGAAACTCCTCTCATGTTTGTCATTTACCAGTATTTTTTCAGTCGATTCCAGTTGAGGAATTTGTCAATATCTTGCTTTTTATGAGCGCACTAGAAGTGTTGAATGGGCCTTAATTGAAAATCAGCATTTTAATTTTTCACCCTAGTTCTATAAGTGTATCCTCTAATTTGGAATTAGTATGTTTCATAATTATTTTTGGTGATGATATAAGTAACAGCTTTAGATTTATCATCAAAATCCATGTTGGAATATGTTGAATTTTTTTTCTGGTGTGTTCTTGATTTAGCTTACAGTTCTAGCATTGCTTCATACAGGCTTGCTGACTGGTGTAGTGGTGGATTCTGGTGATGGTGTAACTCATATTTGCCCTGTCTATGAAGGCTTTTCCTTGCCTCATCTCACCAGAAGACTTGATATTGCTGGAAGAGATATTACACGATACCTCATCAAGGTAAATAGAAAATGTTTTTTAAGCTTTAAAATCAAAATGTTAACCTGGTGGTTGACAGCAGCAGAGTTTCATATGCAATACAATACTAAGTCGTTAACAGCAATATGGTGGTTGAAGATGCCCAGGTAAGTGAGGAATCCTGTAATTGGTTTTATTCCTTTTTTGGGGAGGGACAGGAGGTTGGTTGTTTTAGTCTTGGGAGAAGAGAAAATGATTCATTTAACTAAAATCGATCTAGGGAAATGACTGGCAGGGTCTGGACAAATCAAAAATTAAAGGTAATTGTTACATACACGATAACTGAAACAGAACTAGCAAAATGCAACATATGTACTCGTACATTGCCTGTTGGTTAGCTCATCCACTCACAGTGCAGCGCTCTGACCAGCCTTTAGTCATGTGGCAGCCACGAGGTCAGAAACATGGATGCTCCATTGCAAGATTGCACCATCAAAGAACAATCTGCAGTAGTGTGCTTTTTTGGGCAGAGGGAGTGAAACCTGTGGAAATTCACCATCAGATATTGACTCAGTATGGACCTAGCTCCGTGAATCAACAAAAGGTTTATGAGTGGATTAAAAGGTTAAAGCAAGAAGAACAGGTGTAACAGAGAGCACATTGAATGGTGTCTCAGTTGGCTGCAAATTTGGATATCAGCTATCAACCTGCATTTGCCATAATGACTTGGGATACAGGAAGGTCTGTGTACGATGGGCTCCCAAATAGCTTACTAATATGCACAAGCAACAGAGTGTGGAGGTTGTGACCCAGTTCCTGAGATGATATGAAGAAGATTTGAGTGTTCTGGAGAGAATTGTCACAGGTGCATCATTAAGACACAGAGAGCAAAAGACAAAACATGGAGTAGACGTCCATTTTCTCCAGTGAAGAAGAAATTCACATGTCAGCCCTCCTCCAAGAAAATCATGTTAACCTTCTTTTGGAACATGAAGGAGCATATTCTGGCGCATTTCTAAACGCACGGCCAAACGGTGAACAATGACAATTACTGTACATTGCTGCAAAATGAACTTAAATCTGCAATTTGCAGCAAAAGAAGAGGAATATTGTCCAAAATAAGTTTTGCTGCACCATAACGTACATCCTCATACTGCAGCAGCGATAGAAGAGGCAGTGCAAGGTTTGAGTTTGAATGTTTTCCACGTGCTCCTTACAGCCTGGATCTGGCACCAAGCGATTATCACATCTTCAGTCCACTGAAGGAGACACTGTGAGGTCGCAGATTCACCTCTGATGAAGAAGAAAAGGAAGTGGTGGTCAACTGGCTTTGGGAGCAACCAAAAGAAGCTAATTGAATGATATAACAAATGTGTCATCTTTCATGGGGACTATGTGGAAAAGTGATATGTTCAATTGCTCACAATTACTTCTATTAAAGCCGTTAAATGTATTTTGCCTTTACTTTTTGATTTACCCTCGTATTTCCAGCCATTATCTGGTTTCTTGTACAGAGGCACCTTCTTAAAGTGAAACTTGCATTTAGGACTAGTGAAACGACTTAACTAGTTTTTGTGTGTGGTGGTTTTTGTTTTTTTGGGAGAAGGGGTTTGCAAAATGATTTAGTTATGACATTTTTGTAATATAAAAAGTTTTAATACAGTTTTGCTTACACATTAGCTATTAGTTTATTGCAGAATGACATTGTTCTGTTGAGGATCTCATATGTATTAGACCAGGGATCCCCAAAGTCCCTCCTTGAGGGCCGAATCCAGTCAGGTTTTCAGGATTTCCCCAATGAATATGCATGAGATCTATGTGCATGCACTGCTTTCAATGCATATTCATTGGGGAAATCCTGAAAACCCGACTGGATTCGGCTCTCAAGGAGGGACTTTGGGGACCCCTGTATTAGACCATTGTATAACTAATATAGAACATAAGAATTGCTGCTTCTGGGTCAGACCAGTGGTCCATCGTGCCCAGCAGTCTGCTCACACAGCGGCCCTTAGGTCAAAGACCAGTACCCTAATTGAGACTAGTCTTACCTGCGTACGTTCTGGTTCAACAGGAACTTGTCTAACTTTGTCTTGAATCCCTGGAGGGTGTTTTCTCCTATAACAGTCTCCGGAAGAGCGTTCCAGTTTTCTGTCACTCTCTGGGTGAAGAAGAACTTCCTTACGTTTGTACGGAATCTATCCCCTTTTAACTTTAGAGAGTGCCCTCTCGTTCTCTCTACCTTGGAGAAGGTGAACAACCTGTCTTTGTGTACTAAGTCTATTCCCTTTATTATCTTGAATGTTTTGATCATGTCCCCTCTTTTCAAGGGAGAAGAGGCCTAGTTTCTCTAATCTCTCACTGTATGGCAACTCCTCCAGCCCCTTAACTATTTTAGTCGCTCTTCTCTGGACCCTTTCGAGTAGTACTGTGTCCTTCATGTACAGCGACCAGTGCTGGACACAGTATTCCAGGTGAGGGCGTACCATGGCCCGGTACAGCGGCATGATAACCTTCTCCGATCCCCTTCTTAATCATTCCTAGCATTCTGTTCGCTCTTTTCGCCGCCATGCATTGCGTGGAAGGCTTCATTGACTTATTGACCAGTACTCCCAAGTCTCTTTCCTGGGAGGTCTCTCCAAGTACTGCACCGGATATCCTGTTTTCATGTATAAGATTTTTGTTACCGACATGCATCACTTTACACTTATTAATCATCATTTACCATGTTGATGCCCATTTCTCGAGCATGTTTATGTCATATTGCAGGTTTTCGCATTCCTTCTGTGTCTTCACTACTCTGAATAACTTCGTATCGTCTGCAAATTTAATCGCATCACTCGTCGTACCAATTTCCAGGTTGTTTATAAATATGTTGAACAGCTCGGGTACAAGCACCGAACCCTGTGGCACTCCACTTGTGACGCTTTTCCAGTCCGAGCATTGTCTGTTTACCCCCACTCTCTGTTTCCTATCCACCAGCCAGATTTTAATCCATGTGAGTATTTCACCTTTGATTCCCTGGCTCGCAATTTTTCGAAGTAGTTGTTCATGCAGAACCTTGTCGAATGCCTTCAGAAAATCCAGATATACAATGTCGACCGGGTCACCCTTGTCTATCTGCCTGTTTACTCCCTTGAAGAAGTGCAGCAAGTTCGTCAAGCAAGATCTTCCTTTGCTGAAGCCATGCTGGCTGGTCCTCATCAGATTGTGTCCTCAAGGTGATCAATGATGCGGTCCTTTATCAGCGCCTCTACCATCTTTCTTGGTATCGAGGTCAGACTCACCAGTCTGTAGCTTCCCGGATCTCCCCTTGAACCTTAGGGCACAGATGGCCAAAAGGTATGCTACAAAATTTGCACTGCTTGAGAAAAATGATTTAGATGGGTCACAACTGCTGTATTCAGCAACATATTCTTACTCTTTTCACTGCACTCACCTATCCTTTATGCATTAGCCTCTGGCCAACTAAAGGAGTCGGCAAGGAGCACATTTTAATATGTTGTTAGGCCACTTTTGCCAGGTTCCTTATATAAAGTAAGAACTGCATAAGGCCAGCAAGTCTAGCAAGACCATGGGAACCCACACAGTTTTGATTTCAGAGGCAAGGAAGTAACAGGTGAGAAGCACTTCTGTTCTGATTACTCTTGCCAACTGAAGGTAATGTGGGAAGTAGGAAAAAAGAGAAGGGAATTGATGTAATGGTAGAATAGGAAGAGAAGTAATGATACTAGTGAGGTGGGAAAAGAGAGTGCATGAGTTCCCTTTATCATGGTCCACTATCACTACCTATTCGCTCACATCAGTCATATATTATGAGATTTAAGGTGACCAAGCAGGTAGAAGAACTGATGGCAAAAGACAGAAGTATGGAAGAAATGTCACTGGGAGAGCATAAGGGGAAGGTATAGGATTTTTTTTCTGGATTTCTGCTGCAGACCACTTACTGCCAAGTAAGCATACCCTGTTCAGTGTGCTGCATCTGTGAACTTACCCAAAGCTGTTGGGAGCTGAAAGGGAGTACTGGTTCCTATGGAGAATTAAACATTGTTGCCAGCTTAGGGTGGTCAAAAAAGAATAAGTTCAAGGGACATGACCTCCACAAGTCTATTTTTGTTCTCTGTCTGGCTATTGTTAATTATGCCAAATTATAAGCCTTTTGGTGAACATTTAGAGGTCGCTCAACAATTTAATTCATAAAATACAAGTACAAAATTTATATTTTTCATCTAAACCTGAACTGTGAGCAAATGCACATGGAAAGAAGTTAAAATCACACTGTTACTTACAGCTGAAAATAGACTTGTTGGCCTAATGATTTATTATACGTTGTTCAATGTTCAGTGATGACTGGTAATTTCTGTCATTATTCCACAGTAAATACAAATGTTATGTGCGAATGCTGAATGGTAGTTCTACATTCAGTCAGTATTCATCAGTGTGGCTTTGGAGCAAGTTGTATTGAGCAACAAGGTGAAGGAGGAGCTGCTTCTGCTCCTTATTCTTTGTGAGACTTGAATTAAACTGCTGCATTAAGGCAATTGTTCTTTCAGCAGAGTCATTGACTACTGACTGCTTCAAATACTGGTAGTTTGGATCATCTCCTCATTTTGCAGGATCTTTAACCAGAAATTGTTGAGCCATTTGTGTCAAGAACACCAAAGAAGACACAAGTTCCCTTTGTTATATGTGATGCCAGGCCAATGAGACCAAACAACTTGGGAGGGCAGTCGGTACACTTTACTGAACTTGTGGATTGTGGAAGCTGAAGGTTTGCCACTATCTTGGATGTTACTTCATTGCTTAGTCTGTCATCAAAAAAGGCCAGACCTGCCAAAATTTCTGACAAGTACTACATATGTCTGGTGAATGTTGCTGGCGCAGCCTTGGCAACAGCCTTGTTTGGATATTTCTGGAGTTCTGAAAGCAGAAGTAAGTCATTGAATGGTGCTTTTGCAGGAAGAGGCGTTTCATGCCAGTAGCGGATGTAGATGAGTCTAACAATGAGAGTTGGTTCCTTGTTGTGCTGACCTTTTTTGGCATTAACTGCTGCTGGAACAGAAATGTTTTAATCCTGTAGATGGCCTTCGCTATCCATTGTACATGGTGGAAGGCCTTGGGTCCTTGACATGATGGCTTCACTTTATCTGCATCTGGGCAGCTGCTAAGAAAAATTAAAGAGAGCTCAAGAAGCTCCTTTGTAGTCATCCTTGGATGTGATCCATTTAAGGCTGTTCTGCAGAAAGTTGCAATTTCGTTCTGAGAGACTGATGTGTCTGCATCAAACATATTGCCTGAAGCAACCTCATATGAATTCTGGTCTATCTGTGGTCAACATCTGATTCTCCACTAAGTCAAAACAGTTGGGTGAAGACACCAAACACCAGTTCCATCATATGATGTCAACAGGGAAGCCATGCTAACTCTTGTCCTACTGATGATTCATTGAAGGTGCATGCACCATTCTTCAGGTCTGTATTATTCGCAATGTGGTATCAAACACCAGTTCCCGGGCTCACCTCGGAAGACTCCACTCACTCAGTATTGTGAAACAGGCTTCAGCTTGCTTGGAGTTCCAAAAACTGGCCAGTTTTTGGAACTCCAAGTAACCTATCTTCTCATTTGCCAGGGACAAGTACTGCAATTCTGTTGACCATTTCTTTACTTCCAGTAATGTCCAGGAGGAGTTTTCCATCCCAATGTAGCAGTAAAGGAGTTTCTGTTTCGTCAAAGAATTCATCCTTCAGAGTGGCTTCCTCCTCACGGTTCTTGCACTATGAATGTCAGAATGAGCCAACTGCTTTGGCAACATCACCAATGACAAATGTGGCACCCCTCTCTGGCAAATTAACACGATCTAATGTTCTGGCAATTTCAGAATGTACAAGGATGTTTACCTTTTGGCTGTTTTGATTGAGAACTGGAACAAGGGGTTCTGCTGACTTCAAAATCAGCAATTGAATTTGAACAACCTAGAGTCAACTTCATTAATATTTTTGGAATTGAATAATCCACTAGTCAGAGGGAGAGAAGTAGCAGTTGGCTATGTAGAACTACTGACAATGACATTTTCTGTCTCTACTTTGGCTGCAAACTTGCTAAATCTTTTTTTCTTGTGCTCTTTTTATCATCCTTTGCAAATACAGTGTCAATGCTGACTATGCTGTATGATGAAACATCTTACTCTCTGCATGATTAGAAATTGTCTCTTTGATTTTCATTGTGACTAACGCATCACTGGTAGCAACATGGATGAGACATTCTTTGAAGGCTTCTTGATTCCCAGATCATGTTTGTTGCATCTGTGCTGATTCTTTTTTAGCTTCTCATGTTCATCATAAAGCTTCATCGATGAGCGAATTCCTGAGACTGTTCACTATTGTGGTATTCTTGCATGCTGCCAAATTTCCAAGACCTTGGGTATGACAAGATGAACTGCTTTTTTCAAAGCAGCCTTTTTGTCAGTGTGTACATCATCAGTCGAAGAACATCCCCATTGGTTGGAAGACATGAACTAGATTGTTCATCAGTGTCCTTCCTTAGCAGCCATACTTCAGCACTGCGTCTTTGACACTCTTAGTTTATCCTAAAATATGACATCAACTCAATTTTCAACTGCTTATTTATCACTAAACTAACTTTTCTGCTTTGCAGCAGTGCTAGTACTAAGTTTTTGTTGTTCAAATAGCAATAAAACTGTTGTCAATAACAATAGTTTTACAGACTAGCTATTTAGTATTGAACCAATATTAAGTAACAGTTTCTAACCACATTACTACATTGGAGGAGTGTGTGGCACAGGGGTTAGATCTACAGCCTCTGCACCCTGGGGTTGTGGGTTCAAACCCCGCACTGCTCCTTGTGACCCTGGGCAAGTTACTCAGTCCTCCATAGCCCCAGGTACATTAGATAGATTGTGAGCCCACCGGGACAGATAGGGAAAATCCTTGAGTACCTGATTGTTAAAACCGCTTAGATAACTTTGATAGGCGGTATATAAAATCCTAATAAACTTGAAACTTGTTATGAATAGCCAGTTGCGTTATGAGGATATTGTAGGACCATGAGCAACCTCTAAATTTGTCCCAAAGTGCTTCATATTTTTAACCATATCTTATCTGCATGAGTTAGAACATATTCAGACTTGTGGGAGGCATGTTCTGTACCATAGTCTTATGGATCACCCTACCCCACCTGTACCCTTTGAAGCATTCCTGGAATTGGAGGAGTTGATGTGGCATGGTTTGAAAGCTAGCTTGCCATTATCGGAGAGGAACCTTTTTGCATTGCTGAAGTCGCTAAGAATTATGTGGAAGTGCACAGGAATACAGACTCGGTGACTTGATTCTGGAGGAAGAGTGAGTACATTTATCAGGGTTAGGCCCTGAAGTTAGTGGGCCTCCACAAGTGAGGTAGAAGTGTTAGCTGGTACCTCTGTGCAGTTTTCTACAAACATATGTCAAACATGGATATTGTAGATTAGAGAATGGGGCATGATATTTGAACCTTAGGGTTTTCATTTTCTAGAATCTCCCTTATTTGCCCCAAGAGATTTACATAAGAACATAAGAAGTTGCCTCCGCTGGGTCAGACCCGAAGGTCCATCACGCCCAGCAGTCTGCTCCTGCGGCGGCCCATCAGGTCCATGACCTGTAAGGTGATCCTTGTCTCAACCCTTTAGTCCCCTTTATCCTTCTATCTATACCCTTTCATAACCTATCCCTACCCCTATCTGTATCCCTTAATCCCCGTATCCTTCAGGAATTTATCCAATCCTTCTTTGAACCCCCTTAATGTACTCTGCCTTATCACAACCTCCGGAAGCGCATTCCAGGTGTCCACCACCCTCTGAGTGAAAAAGAATTTCCTAGCATTTGTTCTAAATCCTGTCCCCTTTCAATTTCTCCGAGTGCCCCCTTGTTCTTGTGGTTCCCAATAGGCTGAAGAATCTGTCCCTTTCTACCTTCTCTATGCCCTTCATGATCTTGAAAGTCTCTATCATGTCTCCTCTGAGTCTCTGCTTTTCCAGGGAGAAGAGCCCCAGCCTTTCTAATCTTTCAGCTTATGAAAGGTTTTCCATACCTTTTTATCAGTTTTGTCGCTCTTCTCTGAACCCTCTCAAGTATCGCCATGTCCTTCTTGAGGTACGGTGACCAGTATTGGACACAGTACTCCAGATGCGGGCGCACCATTGCACGATACAGCGGCATGATCACTTCCTTCGTCCTGGTTGTAATACCCTTCTTAATAATGCCCAACATTCTATTCGCTTTCTTTGAGGCTGCTGCACATTGTGCCGCTGGTTTCATTGTTGTATCCACCAGCACACCCAAGTCCTTTTTCAAGGTTACTTATCCCTAGCACTGATCCCCCCATTTTGTAGCTGAACATCGGGTTCTTTTTCCCTAAATCCATGACCTTGCATTTCTCTATGTTAAAGTTCATTTGTCACTTATTTGCTCACTCCTCCAGTTTGTTTAGGTCCCTTTGTAGGTCTTCACATTCTTCTGCAGTTCTGACCCTGTTACAGAGTTTAGTGTCATCTGCAAATTTTATAACTTTACACTTCGTCCCCATTTCTAGGTCGTTTATAAATACATTGAACAATAGCGGTTCGAGTACCGATCGCTGCGGAACACCGCTCGTAACCCTCCTCCAGTCTGAGTAGTGGCCCTTTACTCCAACCCTTTGCTTTCTGCCCGCCAACCAGTGCTTAATCCATCTGTGCACGTCCCCCCTCCACTCCGTGGTTCCACAGCTTCTTAAGTAGCCGCTCGTCAAAGGCTTTTTGGAAGTCGAGATAAATGATATCAATGGGTTCCCCTTTGTCCATCTGGCTGTTTATCCCTTCAAAGGAGTGCAGTAAGTTAGTTTGACACGATCTTCCCTTGCAGAAGCCATGCTGGCTTGCCTTCATTTTTCCATTTTTTTCTATGTGCTTACAGATGCTGTCCTTTATCAGTGCTTCTGCCATCTTGCCCGGAACTGAAGTCAAGCTTACCGGCCTGTAGTTCCCCGGGTCACCCTTTGATCCCTTTTTAAAGATAGGTGTGACATTTTCTATTTTCCAGGTTCTGGCACATTTGATGTGTCCTCGCTTGTGAAGACTGACGAGAAGAACTCTCTTCTGCTACCTGTCTGCTACCTCTTTTTCCTCCTTTACCACTCCCTTTCTGTCTCCATCATCCAACGGTCCTACTTCCTCCCTCACCGGTTGCTTCCCTTTCACGTATCTGAAGAACGTTTTGAAGTTTCTTGCTTCCCCAGCCAGCCTCTCTTTGTATTCCCTTTTTGCTTTCCTAACCACTCGGTGACATTCCTTTTGATGTTTTTTGTGTTCCTTCCAGTTCTCCCCGGTTTGGTCCTTCTTCCACTTTCGGAACGATTTTTTCTTTTCACTTAATACTTTCTTCACTTCATTTGTTATCCATACCGGGTCTTTTGTTCAGTTTTTTTTGCACCCTTTCCTAAACCTGGGGATGTACAGATTTTGTGCTTCTTGCACCATGTCCTTGAATAGAGACCAGGCTTTCTCTACGGTCTCCATCCTTTTTGAGCTATTTCTGAGATTCTTTCTCACCATTTTTCTCATAGCATCGTAGTTCCCTTTCTTGAAGTTGAGCGTTGTCGTTGTGGTTCTCTTCACTTTTGATGTTCCTACTTCTAATTTGTACTGGATCATGTTGTAATTGCTGTTTCCTAGTGGTCCTACTACTTCCAAGAAATATTTGCTTAAAGTATTGAAGATACTGGAGTCTGCTTTTCCCTCTGTAAATAAGTTGTACTACATACTATCTAAGGAAAAAAAAAAAGATCTTCACAGGAATTCTGAAAATGAATCTGAATTGTCAATGGATGGTACTGTGAAACTGCTGCAAAAAATTGTGACAGCAATTTTTTTCTTAGCAGCTGCAAGGGGCAGGAGCGAGGAGGCTTTGCTGTTGACCCCAATGCCTTACTGAACCACCAGGGAGGAAAAGTAGACCCTCGGGGGGGGGGGGGGCTCTGATGTGAGCTGTGGGGGCGTAAGAGAGAGGGAGCCTTTTTGACAGATACCCCTCAATATTCAGCTGATGGAGGCCAACATTTTTTAAATGCCTACTGTCACCAGCTAGCTTAGTCCCCAGTATTCAGTGCTGGGCCATGTCCAGGCACCAGCCCTGAATATTGAAGACTAATTTCAGAAGGTCCGACTGCTGGAGTTTATGTGGGCCTGGCCAATTATTTTGCAGGATTATGCAGTTGATATCTCTTTATCTTGTGGTATAAACTAGTTTTATACTCAATTATGTTACCTTCGTTTTTAAGTTAGTTCCGATTTCAGGTTTAATAAGTTGCCCATGCTCCAGTTTCTGTTATTCAAAAACTGTACACTTTTTCTTTTCCATCAGCTACTTCTGCTCCGAGGATATGCCTTTAATCATTCAGCTGATTTTGAGACGGTTCGCATGATCAAAGAGAAGCTGTGCTATGTAGGATATAATATTGAACAGGAACAGAAACTGGCCTTAGAAACCACAGTGTTAGTCGAGTCATACACGGTAAGTACATGGTATTCTTTTTGTGTGCTTTAATTAAAAAAAATAAAAATAAAAATTGTGTTTTGTGTTTGAATTACAGTACTTTCGTGTTCTAAATACTTGAATGTAATAAGCAACTAGTTTTACTCTTTCTTGCAGGGGCCAATGTTAAGAATCTGCTATGAAATCAGTGCAGTTAATGCATGCCTAAAAATACTTCCAATGTAGTAAATTAATAGCATGCACATTATTGCATTGTGTAAAAAATGCACAGACAAAAAAAGTGTATGTACAAAGCCACAGTAACAAGCACACACACTTTATTTGCTGTATCTCAGCAATGAGTGGTCTCTTGTCAATGAAGGGTCCTGTCACCATTCAGTATTGAAAACTAAACTGAACTGGGATTGGTTCTTTCACTGACAAAGGACCAGTCATTGCTGAGATGTAGGGAATAAATGAATATTAATTGCTGACTACAGAGGCACTTTTTAATATTCAGCCTCTTCTGTTGGGCTTGGAAAGCACTTAAAAGTAAATTCTGCTAGCTTATAAAGCTGTCACTGAAGCCTGTACAAATCCTAGCACTATATTATATTTTGGTTCAGAATTAAATTCCCAGCATGTTTAAAATAAATAAATAAAAGTTTAAGCATAGTAACCTGCATTGAGGGGTAATACCTAACATAGATGCCAACGTTCCAGAATGAGTAGGAGTGCCAAACAGAATACAAATTACCCCTTCTTAGACACAACCGAAGGAGATTGCTCAATACTGGGATACTTTCACTAACATAGGATTAAGACACAGACACACCCTTTTTGTGTGCAAAAGCGTTTCTTGCATTGGTTGCAAAACCCTACGCACAAAAATGTGCACACACACCCCAACTCAGCAGTGCATTTATATTAACTCCCTATTATATCAGTTTTATAGCTTGTAAATTATTTAGGGTTAAATTCGATTCAAACTTAGGGCTCCTTTTACTAAGCTGTGATAGCGGTTTTAGCATGCGCTATATTGCCCCACACACTAGACGTTAACGCCACCATTGATCTGACGTTAGTTCTAGCCGCGTAGCGCGGGGTTAGCACGCGCTAATATTCTGCGCATGCTAAAAACGCTATCACAGCTCAGTAAAAGGAGCCCTTAATTTATGTAGTGCTGCTATGAAAATACTTTCCATTATATTAAATGGCTAAACATTTTTTTTTCCTGCAGCTTATTTCTAGTGGAAAAGCAAGTTCTATCCAGTTTAAGCAAAATATGTTTAGTTAACAAATAGTAATTTTTTAGCTTTGGAAAAAAGTCAAGTGAGTAAAGGTAAAATAAAGAAGCAGCTGCAGCACTAAGGATTTTGTTGTTGTCTTAAAAACTGTTCCATAATAGGATCCCTGACACGGCTTCATTGCACTCATTAAAACATTGTTTGATAATATCCAAGCTGGATTACTGCAACTCCTTATATAAAGGAATTACTCTAAAAGAATTACGACGTTTACAAATAATCGAAAACGGCGCAATAAAAATCATCACTAATAAGAAAAAAATATGATCTTGTAACACCTCTCCTCCAGAAAGCTCATTGGCTACCTATAATATATACAATCACGTACAAGATAACATTGTTAACATTCAAAATATTAACAGATAAAGTACCAATATTCCTAGAAAGATACCTAATACCTTATACTCCCATAAGAACTTTAAGATCGGAGGACAAAAATCTTCTTTCTATTCTGACTTTGAGAATAATTTATACAAGACATGATACTAGTTTTTTCGGTCACAGCTCTACAAATATGGAACTCTTTATCAGGTTATATTAGGGAAGAAAGGATCCTTAACAAATTTAAGGGAGCATTAAAAGTGTTGGTTCTACAAAGACACATTCGAAACTTGAACTTTCTATGAGGCTATCTTAATCTTAAAGAATAAAATTACCCCCTTTAAATCCACCCTTTCCCCTTCTGTACTTGTATGTTTTGGCACACATCTTAATGTAATAATCTTCAAGATTATGCAAACTACAGTCTCCATTTCTAGCTTTAACCTTACTGTCACCAGTAAGGCTTCTGTTTCTTAAGGAATTTTATTTGGCAAGACTTGGACCCCCCCTTGGGCAGGATAGAAGAGCTTCAGGTTACATACACTGCTTGGAGGAGTATATGTGAGGCGATTAAGCAAGTGAAATAAACTTCTTTCTCTAGATAGCTGCAGCAGGTCAGCTGTTTCCAAGAGCTCCTGCCAAATAAAATTATTAAAAAACAGAAGGCCACCTCATCTACTGGTCTTTCCAAGCCATTCCTCTCATTTCTCCTCCAGGTCTCTCATGATGAATTGATTCAGTCTGTTGTCCAGAGATTAATATTCTGTTGATTACCAACTCTAGCTGCCAATTTCCTCTCCATCTCTGATTCATGTCTCTTGATCATCTGGATTATTCCTTGTACAATCATATCCTTGACACTATAATCTCCAGGCCCCTCTGTTCCATTTACTAAATGCTTCATACCCCTTGACTTCATCTCTATATTTGATCCCTCATTTGTTAATCTTCTAACTCCCCCCTTCCCATTCAGTCACTTTTAACTCTTATCTGTGTAACCGTTGCTACCCCTGCTCTTTATTTTTGCACCTCTGTATGAACCTTTCATTATGCACTCTGAGCTCCTGGTTCTCAATCATGTTGACATGGTCTTGAATTCCAGTGGCTTCTTTCTTTCCTCGAATACACTGAGCTCTTGAAATTACACCAAGCCCAATAAAAGGATACTGCTCTCTTGTGTTGTGGTTTTGAAAATGGTTTTCTACATATTTTAAACCATAGGCTTGATATTTCATACTTCTCAACTCATAAATGTCAGTTTCTACCAGGCAGTTTGAGGAATCTTTATTCTAAAACTTATAGCATCTACTGGGAAAATTTAATTAAAAATGACTTTCTTTTGTTCTTGGTATCTTAAGCCTTCTCGCCAATAGAATTATTATAATTATTTTTTTTTTACAAATATAATATGTATAGTGTACAGTATTTATTTAAAACATTTATTATTCACCTAAATATTAAGCTGCTTACAATAAAAAAAAAAAAATCCACAGTATTGTTTGTTAGCATTATATACTCTATAGAGATTCTCAGTTGGGTGAGGGCAGCAGTCACACAAGGTTTGGTAAAAAAAAATCTATTATGATTGTGAGGAGACAACCTTAAATTGCCTGTTAAAAAGTTTGAGAGATGCTCGTTTCGTGCCATAAAAATGCTACAGCTGTTTGAAAGATACTCTTAACATTTTATTCTAAATAATTATTGTAGCCTGTTGTAGAGGAACAGTTGAGTTTCAAGATCAAACCTTCTCTTTTGCAGCTGCCCGATGGTAGAGTTATTAAAGTTGGCGGAGAACGTTTTGAGGCACCAGAAGCTTTGTTTCAACCTCATTTGATCAACGTGGAAGGTGTTGGTGTTGCAGAGTTACTTTTTAATACTATTCAAGCTGCTGACATTGATACTAGGTAAGGGTGCACAATGTTTAAAAATATATTGCAAAGTTATATATCTTGTTTAGTAGTACATTTTTTCTAGGCTTTGGTTGGGGTGTAATCTGTTCCATCTAAGTTGAGCTCATGAGCAATCCCTCATAAATTCTAGTAGTGTTGCTCACAGATTTTACATTTCACTCACAAAATGTTTGCAAATCTGGAAAATTTTTGGTTTTTTAGAACTTGTCACATGAGAAAAAATTTGAATGCACCCGGCCAGTCTTTAGAGGGAGCTTTGGTTGTAATCAATATTCTACTGTACTTTCCAAAAAGTACTGCAGTGTGGCGGCAGCATTTGTCCATCTTTCTGGAAAGAATAGGGGAGCCATTTAAAGATATAAGTAGGTGTACAGTACTATTTATATAATACAGCCCCCCCCAAAGTATTTTTTGCATGTATGTGTGTGTGTTATGAATATGGATGTCCAAGCTGGTTTACAATCTGCTGGTAGGACTGAGGAGTCTGAAGTACAGTTAACTCCTGTTGTGGATTTATTTTCAATAGCAGTTCTAGTTTCATATTTTCTATGATTTTTCTTACCAGTGCTTTCTTAACATTTCAGATATTTCTATTACAAAAAAGGTTCAACCTTGTAAAATATGTGTATTTTGGAGGATGACAGAATTCAGTCTAGAAAAAATATTTTCTTTAAATCAAGCTTATACCCACAGTAGCAGTATTTTACATAGTTGAAACTTAAGGTAAGAACTATATGTGAAAGTTATAACAGAACTGAATCTTGATTATCAATTACATACGATGAGAGGATGTTGATGAACTTAACAAGGTTTGCAGGAGACTCATAGTAGCATCAACAACATGGGAAATGTAGTCAAAAAAGACCTCCATCATCATAGAAACATGGAAAATGACAGATACGTTTCTTGTGGCTCTAGCCTGCCTGTTCATAACTACAATCATTTCCTTACCTTCAGAGATCTTCTGTGCTTGCCCCATGTTTTCTTGAGTTCAGATAAAGTTTTCATGTCTAACACCACCACTGGGAATCTATTCCACACGTCCACCACTTTGTTCATAATGAAATATTTTCTTAGAATACTCCTGAGTCTGTCCACTTTCATCTTTAGCCTGTGACCCAACTTCCTTTCAGTTGAGAGACCCTTCTGTGTGCTTATGCCACAGAAATATTTAAATGCCTCTCCCCCCTCCCCCCCTTCTTGCCTTTCTTTCAAAGGACGAAAAAACGGGAAAACAATACCACAAATACAAATATGCAGGAACCAGAGTGGAATTGTCCAGATAGGAATGATGTGCAACAAATAAGTGTCCTCCAATCCGTCTGGTAATATGACAATCTTTATTGTTCAAACATCAAAACGATACATTCACCAACTCAATGATTCGACATGTACATGTTTTGGCCACCAGGCCTGCCTCAGGAGTCTTAAAAATCGCGAATGATAACATGCGAATTATGCAGATTTGACCAAGAACCAATCAAAATGGAGTATCATCTGTATATTTGGTTGAAGTAAGTTGCTTCTGGTCCTAGGAATTGGTCTGGCTTCTTTACAAGGTTTCCTCTCCAGCTTGGAGTATCATCTGTATGTTTGGTTGAAGTAAGTTGCTTCTGGTCCTAGGAATTGGTCTGGCTTCTTTACAAGGTTCCCTCTCCAGCTTGGAGTATCATCTGTATGTTTGGTTGAAAGTTGCTTCTGGTCCTAGGAACTGGTCTGGCTTCTTTACAAGGTTCCCTCTCCCAAGCTGGAGAGGGAACCTTGTAAAGAAGCCAGACCAGTTCCTAGGACCAGAAGCAACTTACTTCAACCAAACATACAGATGATACTCCATTTTGATTGGTTCTTGGTCAAATCTGCATAATTCGCATGTTATCATTCGCAATTTTTAAGACTCTTGAGGCAGGCCTGATGGCCGAAACATGTACATGTCGAGTCATTGAGTTGGTGAATGTATTGTTTTGATGTTTGAACAATAAAGATCGTTATATTACCAGACGGATTGGAGAACACTTTTTTTTTTCAAAGGATACATATTGAGATCTTAGTCTATCCCCCATATGTTTTATGACTAAGACCATTGACCATTTTTAGAAGCTGCACTCTGGACTGACTCCATCCTGTTTATATGCTGCTTTATAAGCTACATCTGCTTGTTGTTAATTCTTGAGGCTGATCTTCAGAAAGTGCAAACATTACTTGTTTTATTTTATCTAAACTTCTTATTTTGAAAAGAGGACAAATAGCAAGGAACAATAAAACAGCTACTCTGCCAAAAAGTAGGATGAAACAGCCATACAAATAGGTGATGTTATCCATTAGTTCTGGGAGAGAGTAGCTTAGAACTCAGAAAAAAGTTAGACAGTTTGAACATTCATGTACTCTAGTGCTTACCATATCTCTATGAGGCACTATACTGTTTTTAATATTTTGTTCTTTTGAATAAGCATGGCTAACTTTCAAATTTTATTTTCAGGTTGTTGTTTTTAATGGCAGCTTTGCTTTCCCTTTTACACTTGTCTGGTCTGACCCAGTAGGGCTATTCTTATGTTTTGTTCTTATGATGGATTTGAACCATGCCTCCAAAAATTATTTTCTTCGCTTGTTCTTGATTTTTTTTTTTTTTTCTTCATACTTTCATTTCTCCTGCCACTTCCAACCCTCCATCCTAATCCTCTCTTTTCTGAGAAACCTCCCTCTTCTATGAACCCCACACAGGTCCTCTCCCTGTCCTCATCTGTTTCTTTTATCAGTGCATTCCTTACCCACTTCAAAGTTTTGTATCTCACAGCCCATGACCCCCTGCTTGCATTCACTTCAACTCAATTATCACTTTTACATTCCATATTTCTTCCCTCAGTCTTCCTTCCCCTCAAAACCCATGTCTCTCAGTTCTCAATGCTTTTGTCTACTCTTTCCTTCCTCATTCCTTTCCCAGTGCCTCCTTCAGGCATCTCCCCCTCTCAATGGTAGACCAAAAGCAGGAAGAGTCTCTAACTTACACTAACAGTATTCTTTGCTCCCTGCTAATGTGTTTCCCTGAAAATAAGATCTAGCATGATTTTTGAGGTAGGTCTTAATATAAGCCCTACCCCCGAAAATAAGCCCTAGTTGCCGGTAGCAGCGCTTCCCCCTGCCCCCCCTCTGCGCACACACCCCCTCCGCCAACTCTTTCATCTCTCCCTCCTATGCGAACCCCGGCCGTGAGCCGAAATACCTGGAAACAAACGGCAGTGTCGGCAGCACAGACTGGATCACGGCCTGCCCTTCTCACGCTCAGCCGTTCCATGCCGCATTGCTGATGACATCATCAGTGATGTGGTAGAGGAACGCACGGACGCAGGGGAGGTGATGGGAGGGATAGAAAGATGCTGCACAAGTGGATGGATGAGAGGGGAGGAAAGATGCTGCACATGTGGGGGAGAGAAAGGAAATAGGAAGAATTGGGGTGGAGAAGAAAAAGGGAGAGATGATCATTGTACAGGAAAAAAAATAAGACCTACCCGAAAATAAGACACTGTCATATTAATTTTGGGCCCAAAATAGACACTAGGCCTTATTTTCGGGGATACATGGTATTAGCCCATTGCTCAGATTTTCACCAGCCAGCCAATAAGCTGCAGAGGAGGAAGGACCAATAGCCTAGGAGACACCAACCTTCAGTCCTGCTTTCCCATGCAGCCTATTGGCAGGCTAAGGAATGTTTGACCAATGGTGTCCCCTAAGCTAGTGTTCTTCAACCTTTTGACACTTATGGACCGGCGAAAATAAAATAATTATTTTGTGGACTGGCTGGTCCGCGGACCGGCAGTTGAAGAACACTGGGCTAAGTCGTGCCCATCTCCACATAATCTCCACCCCAGACCCCGCCCCCATAATAGTACTAATTTAACACCATTTTTTCCATTCCTTTTTCATATATACATATACACACAATATAATCGTATTAACAACACATAATAGTTAACCACAAAATTAAAATACACAAAGCACACTGTATGCTTTTCAACATTCATTCCTACCAGAAAACAGATAACTCCATGCAAATGCAGGACCAAAACCTAAGGGCTCCTTTTACTAAGATGCGGTAGTGTTTTGAGCGCACACAGGATATTACCACATACTACACAGCTAGAACTAACGCCAGCTCAATGCTGACATTAGCTTCTAGTTCACGCTATTCCGCGTGTTAATGTCCTAATGCAATTTAGTAAAAGGAGCCCTAAAAGTACTAATATTTACAAAGAAACTTTAAGATGCAAGACTTTGCAAGCTTTACAACCCCAGAGGAAAAGAAACAAATGCATTTCTTCCTAAACAGACAGCAGATGTAATCAACTCTGCATAATCAAGAGCAAAACACTGGGGAAGGTTCTAAAACGAGTATGTCAAACATCGGCCAAATGAGCAAAGTTTAAGTTTGTGTGCTGCAAAAATGTAATTTTTCATAGAAACTTGGATTTATTTTGAAAAGTACAGTATAAAACAAGAACAAGAAAATTAATGTTTTCTTCCTGACACTTGGCATCTCTTTTCTGCTATTTTTTCTATCACTTGTCCACAGTGATTACTTTTAAAACTGACCCAAGGTGAATGTCGATAATTCTGGATCTGATACTTATTTCCTTTCATAAGTGTAAATAACTGCTCACACCAATAAGTATTTTTGAGTATCTTCAAGCCTTGTTGGCAAATATTTTTAAAATTCAAGCAAACCAACTCTGTATTTTGTCTTCAAATCTGAATTGCACTGAATCGCAATTACTTCCATTTGCATATGATTAGGTACTGATTCTATATTTATTGAGAAAATTGAAGAAAACAAAGAACTTGTTTTCCAAAGATTTAAAATCTGCAAATCTTAATTTGGTCCTGAAGGGCTGCTGCGGGGGCTTCTCTGAAAGATGTTACACTCAAGACAATGATTTTGGTGGCTATTACTTTGGCCAAGCAAGTGTCAAGAGTTTTGGGGTGTATCTTGTACTCGTGTATCTTGTACTCTTTCTTGGTCTTAATAGAAGGAGGAGTTTCTATTCATCCTGTTCCATCCTTTCTGCTTAAGGTTGCTTCTTCCTTTCTTCCTCGGGTCCCTTGGTTGGTAATAAGATTGTATATTACTGCATATTATTTTGGTACAATAAACATTGCCTGCATCTTATACATAGCCTGCAGTTTTCTCTTGGTTTCTTCTTGCTGTTTGGCCCACTGCAGACTACGTTGGATTTTTTTCTTTGTTGCTTCTTCCTTTCACCTTAATCAGGCATTGCTTCTTCCTTCATTCTGTAGGGAGGATTTTGGTTCAGATTTTTCCCAGCTTAAGCTTCTGGATATTAGGCAGGTGTTGCTTTATTACCTGGAGGTCACCAATGACTTCAGTTCCCCAGTCCATTTGTTTGTGCTATTTTCTAGCCTTAAGAAGGGCTATGCGATTTCCAAGGTATGATTTGTTGCTGGATGAGGAAGGCGTGTTTTTCGGCTTATGTTTCTTTCAGAAAGCAGCCTCCATCAGTGTGCCATGCTCATTCCTTTTGGAAATGGCTGCTTCCATTGCTGAATCTCAGGTCATCTGCATTTGCAGATCTGCGACCTGTTTCTCGGTTCATACTTGTGCTTGGCACAATGCCTTGCTGTGGTGGCTAAGCTGGATACCTCTTTTTGGGCTTTGGTACTAATGGTGGGAGTTTCCAGTTCCCACCCTATATGATGACTGCTTTTATACTTTAAGATGCAAGACTCTGTAAGCTTTACAACCCCAGAGGAAAAGAAACAAATGGCTGCTGTGAGTTCCCGTAGTCTCTCGAGATTACGACGGAACTCCCTACAGCCATTTCCTCATGGCGATCTGCACAGGGCAGGAGCGTAGGAAGATCACTCCTGCCCCAAAAGCCCGCTAGACCACCAGGTAATGCTGGGAAAGCGGCAGGGAGGTAAAAAATATGGTTTATTTTATTTTTCCCCTCCCCAGAAAAAAATTGCGATTATATGAAATCACGAGTGCAGAAACCGCGAATGGGGAGGGGGAAGTGTATATATTTCATTTGTCCTGGGTTGATCTGTTGTCACACTGAGGAAGAAAAAAATGTAGTTCTTAATGGATAATTTGTTTTCCTTCAGTGCAACAGATCAATCCAGGAGCCCTCCCTGGAACTTTTTCTGCATGATCAGGAAGTTTGTTCTTGATTCCCGGACTTTTATGTTTAATGTGCGATGGTCTACATCAGTATCTCGTAAACTTTGCAAAGCTGTGGCACCTAAAACTGGTGGTCGTGGCTCGAGGGCATCCGGAAGCGTGCAGACATTGACACGATAATGTCATATGCATGCATGACAACATCACGTCAACGTCTGCACATGCGCAAAGGCCCTGCAGACGTGACCCTGAGCTGCCGGGGGGAGGGGGTGCTGGAAGGGAAGAAGCGCTGAGAGGCTTTGGGGAAGAGGAGAGGCGCTGGCTGACTGCATACAGGATGTGCCTCTCACTGCGAGAGGCACGTCCTGTGGGCAGTAGGCAGGTGCCTCTCCTCCTTCCCGGTGTCTCGTGGCACACCTGGAATCTTGGACAGCACACAGTTTGCGATGCACTGGTCTGTATCATACTGGGGTCAGAGGAAGGAGACTGTTCCTGGCAGATCTTTTCTTGGGTTTTGCTTATTTGATACTGATTTGTTATCGACATTCTGGGAGGTAACTGAGCTTCAGGACTCGAGGCATATTATAATTTATGGCCTCTTTCTCCACCTGCTGGTAGGTGGACAAAACTCACTTGTTCTGGATTGATCTGTTGCACTAAAGGAAATTTATTTGGTCAGAACTAATTTTTTCCTTTGAATTCCTGTATCTTCGCCTGGATGGACATTGGTAATTTTAGATATTCTACCACTTCTAAGGTGCTCACAGCTTGATTTTTGTTTAGAAAAGTAGGCTGTGAAAACTATAAGGCTGTTTTTAACTATTCCTCATGCTGTTTTAGATTCTTTAATTTGTAATTTTTCAATTTTTATTTTATATTTCTTTTTCATTGTTTTTTTATTCTTTAAAATTTTTAAGGGCTGCATTTTGATCTGAAATTTGTAGTCACGATTAATCACACGATTAAAGGTATATATATATATTTTTTTTAATCCCTCTGCAGCTCCTTGTGACTCAGGGAAATGGAGGGTTAAGTCACAAGGAGCTGCAGGGGGTAGAGGGATAGGGATAACATACCTTTAATTGCAATTAAAATTTTAATCAAAATGCAGCCTGGTTTCAAAGTATTCATTTCATGTTCCCCATTAGAGTTCTTTGTTTAGGCAGCCATACCCAAGGGATGATGTACTTTCCTCAGCCTGAAGAACACTTTGTTTAATAACATGACTATATTGTGTGTGGTTATGTCACTAATGCAAGCAAATTGTCATTTGCCAATTTTTGTTTAATTAGTGCTGTCTGAATTTCAAAATATGTTATCTTCCGTTTTTTTTTTAAAGTATCCTGGTTATGTGTAGTACATATTGTGTTTAATAGAATTTCTTTTTTCGCTTCAGGCCTGAGTTCTACAAACACATTGTACTCTCTGGAGGTTCCACCATGTATCCAGGACTCCCATCTCGACTGGAACGGGAACTGAAACAGCTTTATTTGGAACGAGTTCTGAAAGGAGATGTGGAAAAACTTTCAGTAAGTCAGCTGCATGTTAATCAGGCTGTTTAGATGGCTCACAAATACGGTACCAGCTGTCACCAGAGGGAGCAATGTGATTGCTCAGACACCAGCACACTGCTGCTAACAGGGAATGTAAACCTTCATAGTCCATTTTTATGCATTTAGAAGAATTGCTGCAGAGTATTCAGCTTGCAGTTAATTGTGTTTTAATCCCCTTTCTGGTTTATTTTCATAAAACTAGTTCATTGCTTTTGGCATGGCTGAGCAGCACCATTTTAGATCTTGGCAGGCTCTTCTTCTAAACCTTGTACAGTATCATACTATCACTAGAATCCTCTCTTCTTATATACACTGTGAATATAGACAAATTTAAAACAGATTTACATGTTTCCAGTACTCAACATAGGTTGACTGCTGTTAAACTAATATTTGCTAACATTCTTTGCATATTTCTGTGTTGCTGAGGAAAGCCTGATTTTCACTGTGTAGCATGACTAACTGCAGCATGGAAAGGCTGCAAAATCTGATTTTTTTTTTTTTTTTTTTTTTTTTTAAATTTGTAGCCCATAGTTGTTGAAGATGAGTTGTCCTAAGGATAAAAAGCCTACTGTTTTACTTTTTCTTTTCCTCTATACAATATATTAGGGCAGTGGTTCTCAACCATTTTTGGTTTGTAGCACACTGTAAAACAAATGAAATATTTTTCGGTGCACTTGTACACAAAATTAAAAAAAAAATATTAACTAGACTATGAATAAAAGCAACAAACTTCAGAAAGCTTAATAACCTTGTTTTAATAAATTACGTGTGGTTGTGTGAAACATGAGTTTGATGCATTTTGGTGACTTTTTCGATGTTGGGACATATGAGCCAAACATACCCTCATTTCATCTTCATTTAATATTAGTGAGGAAACCCCTGAGGTGCTGGACAACATAAAAAATAATAAAAGAAAAGCTGAGTTCACTCACAGAAAGGAAAAACCCCTCCACAGGTGTTTCCCATCATGGAGGACGACTATTACTATTCATCATTTATATAGTCCTGAAAGACATAAGCACGCTGTCCATATTGACATTTAATAGCTGCAATCTAAGAAAACTGTAACTGAGAGAAATGCAGTCAGAGAACAATCAAAGGGCATACCTGAGAATGACCATTCCATCGAGACGCTCTGTCCCAGAGAGACTGGAAAAAGCAGGCCTAGCTCCCTGCTCCTGGGAACAACTGCCACACATTGCGCTGTCCTGTCTCTGGCCCTGCCATGTGGCAGAGAGGGTGACCCGGAGCCTGCTGGCTACACTCCAGGCATGTGCCACCCCACACTCCCACCCGCTAGTTCACTTTTCATAGTAACATACATAGTAGATGACGGCAGATAAAGACCCGAATGGTCCATCCAGTCTGCCCAACTTGATTCAATTTAAATTTTTTCTAATAAGCTATTTCTGGGCAAGAATCCAAAGCTCTACCCAGTACTGTGCTTGGATTCCTACTGCCGAAATCTCCGTTAAAACCTACTCCAGCCCATCTACATCCTCCCAGCCATTGAAGCCCTCCCCAAGCCCATCCTCCACCAAATAGCCATATACAGACACAGACCGTGCAAGTCTGCCCAGTACTGGCCTTAGTTCAATTTTTAATAGTATTTTCTGATTCTAGATCCTCTGTGTTCATCCCATGCTTCTTTGAACTCAGTCACAGTTTTACTCTCCACCACCTCTCTCGGGAGCGCATTCTAGGCATCCACCACCCTCTCCGTAAAGTAGAATTTCCTAACATTGCCTTTGAATCTACCACCCCTCAACCTCAAATTATGTCCTCTGGTTTTACCATTTTCCTTTCGCTGGAAAAGATTATGTTCTACACTAATACGTTCATATGCTCCCTCCCCTTACCACTCACCCCTGCACCCTCCCCTTACTATTTTCACCTCTCTCACACTTGCTTCTCAGCCTCACCACACCTCACCACTCTTTCCCTCTTGCATTCTTGAGCCTCACCATATCTCTCTTGCACCCTCCCTGTGCCTCACCTCTAAAATACTTACAGACAACAGTTTGCAGCGCACTTAACCACCTCTTGCGGCACACTATTTGAGAACCATTGCACTAGGAAAATAAGTGCTTTTAGTTTGATACATTTGCCCACTTCATAAAGCATCTTTCTAATATATTTTTCTATATTGAAAATAGTTAAAGTTGACTTGATATATGTTTATGGGTCAGATTTATTATCAAAGTGTTTCAGCTTGGAGGTGTCTGTGTTTCCAAGCTGTAGCCCATGAGCTTTGCTTATGAGGCCAGCTCAGACAATTTTACAGGGTTTTCCTTAACTTTTTAAAGTCAATGAGCAGGCAGGAAACTGCTCTGCATGACAGACCTGGGTGAGGCTCTAGGGGCAGCTCTAATTGTTTTTTCAGCAGGGAGTTTTTCTGCTGTGGTGGCTGCAGCAAATATCCACATCTTGAGACAAGGCCATACAGGGTGTGTAGGAGCTGGCGCATGAGTCAAGGAGTAGGGGGGCCCATTTCAAATCCCACTGCAGCTTCTTGTAATCTTGGGCAAGTCATGTAATCCTTCATTGTCTCGGTTATAGACTTAGACTGTGAGGCTTCCAGGTCAAAAAATACCTACTAATTTTGAATGTACACCGTTTTGATAGCTTTCAGGCATAATAGGAATGAGTCAGCATGGATCAAGGAAAAGGAAATCTTATTAATTTATTTGGTGAGTTGATGGGGAGATGAGCATGATGCTAAGCTCCTAGCAGGACATGTGGGAGAAGAATTCTACGGGAAACCCAAAGGTTGAGGTGAATTTTCCCCAAAGCCCTCTCTTGGTGACCGATCTTTGTCTCTGAGTTGTCTCAAGCTTTGCTGGTTTGGTAATCCTTATAGAGGTGCTTGCACAAGGGTATGTCAGCAAAAGTTCTAAAACAAGACTGAATGAATGAAGCAAAGATGGTGGAGGGTCCCACAAGGGTTACTACACTGGCAAGAGGGTTGCAAGAGATCTTGTGCATGGTTTCTTCGGGCCTTGAAGACTGTCTCAATAAATTGCAGTCATCTGTGGTTAAAATAAATGAGAAGTTCGATTCACATTTGAGGTGACTCTGTGAAATGGGGCAAAGAGCACCTGAGCACGAAGTTGAGGCCCTTCACTTGGCTCGCCAGTTAGAAGAGCTGCAGAAAGCCACCCACATAATGTAGTTGGCTAGGGGAACAGGAAAATAAAACCAGGAGAAACATTATGTTAAGTCTGCCAGAAACAGTGAAAGATAAACTTAAACACCTGGCTTCTTAATCATCTGGGCATTGAACAACTCAGCTCCAACTGTGGGCACAAAAGAGTGCATAGAATTGGAACAGCGAAGATGCAAATAAAAGCTATGCACAGCTATTGCATGCTACCTTCAATGGATGGAGAAATA
Organism: Geotrypetes seraphini; assembly: GCF_902459505.1. Classification (NCBI taxonomy): domain Eukaryota; kingdom Metazoa; phylum Chordata; class Amphibia; order Gymnophiona; family Dermophiidae; genus Geotrypetes; species Geotrypetes seraphini. Next base: position 305,636,630 of record NC_047086.1, on the reverse strand, counting down.
AAGCTTGATAGGCTGGAGTATGAAGGATATAAGCTGCTGCTTTTTCTTTTTTTTCCAAAAAAAAAAAAACCACTTCGCCAGAGTCGCAGTGTTGAAAAAGGAGCTGATGCCTTTTTGTACAGCACTGCACCTTAAGGGCATTGTTTGCTCTTACATATTTGGAAGGATGGTAAATAAGTAACATTACTTGATAAAGAAGTGGCCAAGTAAATTCTCAAATCCTCAACATCCTTGTCCATAGTTAGGTGACTCCAGTAGGAACTGACTCGGGGATGAACCTCCAAGGTCTTGGAGTGTGGCCTTTGATACATGCTAATAGTGTTAGTCATATCATTGTTTTGGCCTCTCTGATGCAATAATGGCTTCTGTTTGGTTTAATTATATCAGCTCCCCATATAACCCACCTTTTCAATGTAGGAGCGAGTCCTGAATGGCTCATGCCCTCGCAATACTGGTGTTGGTTGGCATGGACAGGGTACACAGACTGCTGACTTTTTAGGTTATTGTTTGGGTTTCCTGGCTACTCCCTTTTGGATTATGTGGCCATTGTTGGTAGGACTCCGTATAATAAACAGTATAATAAGCCATTCTCTGATAACTTAGCATGTGACATACAAGTAACATTTTCTTTAACTGTTCTTCATTGTTCTAAGATGTGTTATAAGAGGGAGGGGGATTTTAATCCTTTGGGTTTTCTTAGCATTCGGAAGATTTGGGTTTCCTCTGAGATGGGAAAGGATGAGGAGGAAGTTAGTAGCATATGCTAGTATTGTGGGAGGGGAAGGAGAGAATATGTATGTGGATGTCTGTGTGTAGTTTTGGATGTTTGGAAAAGTTATTGAGTTAGTGATGGAGAGGACCCAGACATAGATTAATATGGGATGTGAATGGAGCAATGTTAATCCAGAGTAAATATGTAACTGTTTTTTACAAGCCTAGTTGGTGAGCTTGTTGGAAAATAAGATGCATTAATGAACTAGGATTTTTTTTGTGTTTTGTTTTTATATTTTATATATTGTGTTATCTTTGGTTACACTGGAACTTGCTACTTCAAATATTGATGGCATTCACTCTCCCATAAAATGAAATAAAAGATTTTATCTTGAGTCCTGGAAGAAAATGTAGATGCCACCTATATTCAAGAGACTCACCTGATTATGGTAGAACACGAGAAATTGAAAAGGGGTTGAGTAGGAGAGAGAGGATTTCTACTTACAGCGGTCAAAAGAAAGGGGTGACTATCCTGTTACATAAACAACTACCTTTCCATCATTCCAAACTGATTTGGGATAAAGAGGGCAGGAGGATGTTAAAATACTGGCATCCACATTATCAGATCATTCTCCTTAACCATAATATCTGATCCAAATAAAAGGGCATGATAGTTCCCCCTCTTACCTGTGTACTAGCCATAAATTTCTTATATATTTACGAGCAAAATGGCAGGAATATCAGCAACTTAATGATATTCTATATATTAGCCCAGCCACTTTCTGAGAGGCCTCCAAGGTAGTATTGAGGGAAAACGAATGGGGAGGCTGAATTTCTATGCCTTTTGGGTGAATTACATGCCATTCACAGGTGCCATATGACTTGGCCGAATGAAGCTACCAAACAAAAGATGTTGGTCATTAGGAAACAAATTAATGATGATTTGAATCATAGAGCAGAGGAGTGGAATTTGTTATACATCAATTTGTGAGCTTTAGAAGAGACTGACACTCAGTCTTTTGGATGCTTTGTTTGGCTTCCTGAAGAAACAATGAAACGTGGCACGTTGAGGCCATAGAATTTTATACAATAAGATAAGTGCTGTTTATTTTTGATGCATTGCACAACATTATTACCTTGTGAAGTGGATGTACTGCAATGATTGGGTGGTGAGGTTTTGGGGGGACTTAGTTCCCCTTTTTCCTCCATGTCTCTGAGTACAACCTTTCTACATATGAGAGTATGAATTAGAAATTCTTTAAAAAGTTTTTCTTGATTTCATTTACAGTGTTCTATGTAAGCGTGTTGTTTATTTTCCTTGAATCATAGAACGGCATAAGTTATCTATTAGGAACATAATAGCCATACTGGGTCAGACCAGTGGTCCATCTAGCCCAGTATCCTGTTTTCAACAGTGACCAATCCAGGTCACAGATACTTAGCAGCAACACAAATAGTAGCAATATTCCATCCTACAGATCCCATGGCAGGCAGTGGCTTCCACCATATCTATTAGTGGGAAGGAAAAGCTGGCAAGTTATTAGGAATGTTAGTCTTCCTACACAGAAAGAAGCAAGGTTTCTCTTTAACTAAGGATACTCAGGGGAATAACATACATTTTCAGAGAGTCAGATTATGGATTATGTTGATGTTCTCTAGGGTCTCAAACAAAACTATGCAAAAATTTTTGACTGGCTCTCTATTGGTTCGAGACTTTACATGCAGCCGAATGAAGGTCACCTTCAGAGTGCTAAACTGTTAACCCAAAATAGCTACTTTGTCCAAGCACTGCAGCCCAACAAAACCTGTCAGGGGACTGTACAAAGTTTGCCTCCCTATTTATGGACAGGAAACTACTGCGAAAAATGTTAAAATAAAAAATTTTAAGGCCTACTTTGACTCCTCATTTCTTCTGACCTATACTTTGATTCAGGCCATAACTGGACCAATAGTCATGGCCCATGAAGTACATCTGGGATTTGCACTAGGAGGCTTTGCTATTTTTTGGGTGCAAATTTCTCTGTTGTATAGGGTTTTTAAGAAATTTTTTTATGGTTTTTGAAATAGCATCTTTTTTTGCTACAGAACTCATTTGTTTCATCTTGGTCTCCCTATCTCAAAAAAGATATAGTGGTGCTAGAAAAGGTTCAGAGAAGAGCTACCAAGATGATAAAGGGGATATAATTCTTCTCATATGAGGAAAGACTAAAACGGTTAGGGCTCTTCAGCTTGGAAAAGAGATGGCTGTGGGGAGATATGATTAAAGTCTACAAAATCCTGAGTAGAGTAGAATGGGTACAAGTGAATTGATTTTTCATGCCGTCAAAAATTACAAAGACTAGGGGACACTTGATGAAGTTGCAGGGAAATACTTTTAAAAACAATAGGAGGAAATTTTTTTTCACTCGGAGAATAGTTAAGCTCTGGAACACATTGCCAGAGGATGTGGTAAGAGCGGATAGTGTAGCTGGTTTTAAGAAAGGTTTGGACAAGTTCCTGGAGGAAAAGTCCATAGTCTGTTATTGAGAAAGACATGGGGGAATCCATTGCTTGCCCTGTATCGGTAGCATGGAATATTGCTACTTCTTAGGTTTTGGCCAGGTACTAGTGACCTGGATTGACCACTGTGAGAATGGGCTACTGGGCTTGATGGGCCATTAGTCTGACTCAGTAAGGCTATTCTTATGTTTTTATGTTTAAAGATATGCATTATTTGCATGGTGCTCTATTGTATAACGTACAAAGGAGCTTGAGAGATATTTTACAGTGTAGCTAAGCTCGTTGTGCTTAACATGCTTTTAGCTTATGACGCATCTTGCTTTGCCATGTACGTTTTTAAATGACTCCTCAAAATGGATGTTAAGTTGTGCTATAATTACTGCGTGCAAACTTACACATGCAAAAATATCACCTTTGTAAGAAACTGTGATTTCATTTCAAAATGTAATGTTAGCAGTGTTTTGAGGCAGAGATTTTGGGAATATGCCCTGGCCTGTGACACCATTGTACTCTTTATGGTACAATGTCTGATTGATGAAACTATTTGGGCATCCTATTTCCATCTGTTCCTTTCTATTAAAAAAGCTAGGGGGGTTTCTATTGTTTAACAGGTATCATTTCTGTTTTCTGATTGTGCTCTTATAAGTTTTCCTTGATTAATTTCACATTTCTGTTATTATTGTTATTTTTAGGTGACTATTCTATCTTTTAGAGATTAACATTGAATTAAGTCCTTGTGGTTCTGCATGCCACAAACCACTAGGTTTTTATTCTGGCCAAAGTGGCTTAAAGTCCATTAACAATTTCTCTTCAGAAGATCAAGAATTAATAAAAAGATGCTCTGGACTTTTGAGTTTATCTGTGGAATCTAGGATTTACTCTTATCATGAAGCTTTGATTCTGACCAAATTTGAATTTCTACAAAAATCCTGCTGTAATCCCTTCAGGAAGCAGAATCACAGGAATGTCAGAAGTCTGGTCAGTTGATCTTGCTATAGCTGTTCATCTGAAAGCTTTTAGAAAACAAGATTTTAAACCAGGCCAAAAACTTTGTCCACATTGTAGGCAAGACCTTAATGCAAAGTTGGAAGAAGCAGGAGGCTCTCAATCTGGTTTTGGTAGTGATGGTCCCATTAATGCAGCTGAAAACCTCAATGCCAGTTTTACATCTCTTGGTATGTCTCCTTTCAAAATCCAGTGTATTCTTTCAGTTATGTCGAGCATAAATTCAGTGAAGGTCATCAAATTGCAGCTGTTAGTGGCTTAACTCTTGCTGATATTGAAGAAGAATCAGCAAGTGATAAATATAAAAAAGGTACTATTACCTTTGTTGAAGGATTGAGAAAACTGCAAAATAATTCAGTGTCTCAACCAAAATGGTAAAAAGAGTCAGGAGGATAGTATTCTTTTTATTCCAACACCAAATCAAGGGAAAATACTCGCTGAGCAAAAAATCCTAGATTTTTACAAAGATGGAATTTCTAGTATTTGCCCAGGCCAAAAGGTTTAAGTTTCTGTGAGGATTAATGGTGAAAAAGTAGCAAAGCAGAAAAGATTGCTGTTGTGCAACCTGAAGGAACTTTACACCATTTATCGGGAAAAGTATGGGCCTGAAATTGAGTTTGCAAAATTCTGTGAGCTTAGGCCAAAATGATATATTAGTCAGTTCAACAGAAAATCATTCAGTCTGTGTCTGTACAATTCATCAAAATGTGAAATTTATGCTTTCTGCTGTTTCACTTCCAAAGGACTACAAATTGCTTTTGAGCAAAACTGTTTGTGATATTAACTCAGAAGATTGCATGTTACAACCGTGTGAAAAATGCCCTGGGAGGATTCCTCTGGAGGAATATCTTACTGATTATTTTAAAGAAAGTGACCATGATGATGATATTGCATTTAAGCAATGGATTCACACAGATCAGGATACCTTAGAAACTCTGCAATTATCCTGAGATGTTTTTACTTCAGAATTAGTTGACAAAATTTGTAACCTGGCCAGCCACCATTTTATCGTCAAGCAGCAAAGTGCCAACTTTGATAATTTATGAAAATACATCTCAGCAGAGATGTGCTATAAGCTTAAAGCATGGTAAGCACAACAAGCTTAATTGCATTGTAAAATGTCACATCTCTAGTTCTATAAGCTTCTTGCTGGACATCATGATCTTGTTTGAAAAGAGTACACTGAACACCAGCTTTATGATGGCAAAAGCAGTTTTCAACTTCAGTTAGTTATTTGCCCCTGAAGAAGCCACATAGGTGAAACTTGTTGGGCGCTGCTTGTAGGAGCATTTTCAATAAACTTCTTCAACCTCATTTGACCCTGAAAAAAGCCGCAGCATGATGGCTGCAACAGTTCTACCTACAAAGACACGGTGAGACCTGGTAAATACAAGAAGCACACAATAGTGGTATTGTAAGAGAATCAGTGCTGATAATTAAAAAAAAAAATCTTGTAGGTCTAGGGGTAGTACTGTCTTCCGTTGCCCTAGGAACAGCTCTTTGCTTGGTTACTTGCTTGTAAGCAATGATCACGCAGCCAGAGAAAAAAAAATTGCCTTTATTTGTGCTGTTAGCCCAATGGAGAATAATTGTGCATGGATATAGAGCAGGGGTGTCCAACCTGCGGCCCCTTGAAGTATTTTGTGTGGCCCTGGTCGAGGGCGATGCAGTATTTTCCTCTGCTGCCCCCGGATGTTTACCGTCTTGTCGGCTTCCTCCTCTGTCTTGCTGCAGTGTTTGCGCGTTTGTGCGGCCCCAGAAACATTTTTTGGGGGGCTAAAGCGGCCCAGGGAAGTCAAAAGGTTGGACACCCCTGAAACAGAGTAATGCAAAGCTTATATACATACATGCATGGGTAAATATTTATAGATTGACACAGCTAGGATTTAGTACTAAACCTACCCAAGGCAAGAACACTGCCATCTATCTATCTAACTATAGTAGAAGGGTATGCATGCTCACCATTTACAAGCAGAGGCTTCCCCAACGTGATGCACTCTCTCCTGTTTAGTGAACCAGTGCCTTCTCTGTTCTATGGGTGTCGGACTGATTTCAACCCACCTGCAGGTATCAGTTCTTGGAATGATGAAAGCCAGCACCAACAGCTGTCAATCCTTTGATTACCAGAGGTGAAGTTGCGCTCTGGCTGGGTACAATCTCACTCTTGGTCTCTCTCGAGCAGGAGGGCACAAGGAGACTGTTCCCTGGAACCTGGTTTCATGGCAACTCAGGAAGGCACAAAAGTCTAAGCATAGACTGTTTTCCTGACTGCTTTATTCTCTTCACTCCAACTCCAATCTTCACTCCAACTCCAATCTTCACTCCAGCATACAGCTTGTGTTACCTCCACCAACTCCTCACCAATTCTGTCCAGTACTGATCAAGCACTTTGTTCTTTTCTTCTCCTTCCCGCCACCGAGATCTCTTGCCAATCAGTGTCTGTTATCAGGGCATTTGCTGGTCACATAGCAAACATCCACCAGTCTCTGGCCAATGCCTGATGGCAACATAAATTGCTACCAGACGTACACAGCACTGTACAGGATCATGAAGGAAACGGTCCTTGTTCGAATGAGCTCACAATCTAATCAAGCAAGAGAAATAAACAGGATGCCAGGTTAGAGGTTACAGTTAGCTGGGGCTGGTTAAGGCTTGAGTGATGGGCAGAGGCGAGAGGATTATGTGTTGAAGGCAATCTTGAAAAGGTGGGTTTTCAGCCTACTTTTGAACAAGGGAAGGGGCGTGTGACATGGATTCAAGTAGTCTATTCCAGGCATATGGGGCAGTGAGGTGAAAGAAACAGTCCTGAATTGGCAGTGGAGGAGAAGGATACAGATAAAAAGTAACTTGTTTGAGGAATGAAGTTCTCAGATGTATAAGGAGGGAAGTGAGGAAAGATACTTAAGGGGCTGCAGAATGAAAACACCTGTAGATAAGTAATAGGAGTTTGAATTGTATGCGAAGGCGGATAGGGAATCAATAAAGAGATTTGAGGAATGTGTGTAGCGAGGTTAACAAAAGATAAGTTGTGCAGCAGAGTTTTGTTAAGATCATGTTTCCCAAAATGATATATCCTCTTCAAACTACTCAATGAATCACCTAAAAAGGATGAAAATAATTTTTGTGCTATTATTTGGTCCTTTATCTGGAGGAATAAGCTGGCACAAATAAATTACAAGAAATTTACATTAGATAGGAATTTAGGGGGAATGGGGATTCTGGACCTCCATATCTATAATATTGTGACTTTAATGAGACAGACGTCTAATAAATAAACTGAGTGCCCTTGGGATGGGTCCCAAAGTGACGGGATGGGTCAAGAACTGGTTGAGTGGAAGGCAACAGAGGGTAGTGATCAATGGAGATCGCTCCGAGGAAAGGGATGTTACCAGTGGTGTGCCTCAAGGTTCTGTTCTTGGGCCTGCTCTTTTTAACATTTTTATAAACAATACTGCCGAAGGGTTGTCGAGTAAGATTTGCCTCTTTGAGGATGATATCAAAATCTGCAATAGAGTAGACAACGCCAGATGGTATGAATAACATGAAGAAAAGACCTGATGAAATTTGAAGAATGGTCTGAAATTTAGCAGCTAAAATTTAATGCTAAGAAATGCAAGCTCATGTATTTGGGCTGCAAAAACCTGAGGGAATGGTTCAGTTTAGGGGTTGAAGAACTTATGTGCACAACCGGGACTTGGGTGTGATTTGTATGTGATGATCTTAATGTGGCCAAACAGGTTAAAAAGGTAACAGTGAAAGCTAGAAGGATGCTAGGTTGCATAGGGAGAGGTATGGCCAGTAGGAAAAAGGAAGTATTGTTGCCCCTGTATAAGACTTTGGTGAAACCTCATTTAGAATATTGTGTACAATTCTGGAGGCCACACCTTCAAAAAGATATAAAAAGGATGGAGACGATCCAGAGGAAGGCTACTAAAATGGTGTGTGGTCTTCATCATAAGGCATAAGGGGACAGACTTAAAGATCTCAATCTGTGGAGGAAAGGCAGGAGAGGGGAGATATGATAGAGATGTTTAAATACCTACCTAATGTAAATGTGCATAAGTCTAGTCTCTTTCATTTGAAAGGAAACTCTGCAATGAGAGGGCATAGGATGAAATAATCTAAGGAAATACACAGTGGTACCTTGGATTACGAGCATAATCCGTTCCAGGAGCAAGCTCGTAATCCAAAATGCTCGTTTATCAAAGCGAGTTTCCCCATAGGAAATAATGAAACTCGCTTTGATGCGTTCCCCCCCCCCCCCCCGAGAACCGGCATTGCTCCCCTCGAAGGCCCCCCCCTGCGATCCGGCACCCCCCCGCCACGATCCGACCCCCCCCCCCGGACACGATTGAGCACTCCCCCCGCTACGATCCGACCTCCCCGACACAATTGGGCACCCCCCCTGCCGCTTCTTGTATGCATGTAGGAAAAAAGAACCCGATGTTCAGCTACAAAATGGGGGGATCACTGCTGGGGGTAAGTAACCTTGAAAGAGACCTGGGGGTAATGGTTGATACAACACTGAAGGCATCGGCACAATGCGCCACAGCCTCAAGGAAAGCAAACAAAATGCTTGGAATCATTAAGAAGGGCATCACGGCCAGGACAAAGGAAGTCATCCTGCCACTTTATCGCGCAATGGTGCGCCCACATCTGGAGTACTGTGTCCAGTATTGGTCACCGCACCTCAAGAAAGACATGGCAGTACTCGAGGGAGTCCAGAGAAGAGCAACTAAACTGATAAAGGGTATGGAAAACCTCTCATATACTGACAGGCTAAAAAAGCTGGGGCTATTCTCCCTTGAGAAGCAGAGACTTAGAGGAGACATGATAGAAACCTTCAAGATCCTGAAAGGCATAGAAAAAGTGGACAGGGACAGATTTTTCAGATTATGGGGAAGCACAAGTACAAGGGGGCACTCAGAGAAATTGAAAGGAGACAGGTTTAGAACAAACGCTAGGAAGTACTTTTTCACCCAAAGGGTGGTGGATATGTGGAACGCACTTCCAGAAGCTGTGATAGGCCAGAACAAGTTACATGGCTTCAAAGAAGGTTTGGATAGGTTCCTAGAGAACAAGGGAATTGAGGGGTACAGATAAGAATTAAGGATAGGGATAGGAGTAGAGATAGATTATAAAAATAGTCAAGGACCACTGCTCAGGCAATGGGCCTGATGGGCCGTCGCGGGAGCGGACCGCTGGGCGAGATGGATCTCTGGTCTGACTCAGCGGAGGCAACTTCTTATGTTCTTATGTTCTTACCCTCATCTGGGCTCTTGAAGATCTGCTACTCGTCTGCTGGGCCTTGAGCATCTGAGCATGCTCAAGGCCTGCGAGTTCACGTTCACGTTCAGAACGTGAACTCGCAGGCCTTGAGCATGCTCAGATGCTCAAGGCCCAGCAGACGAGTAGGCAGATCTTCAAGAGCCCAGATGAGGGTAAGAAGCGGCGGGGAGGGTGCCCAATTGTGTCGGGGGGGGGATGTCGGATCGTGTCGGGGGGTGCCCAATCGTTTCGGGGGGGTCGGATCGTGGCGGGGGGGTGCCCAATCGTGGCGGGGGAGGTCCGATCGTGGCGGGGGGGGGGGGTGCCGGTTCGAGGCAGGGGGGTGCCGGATCGCAGGGGGGGGTGCTCGTAAATCAAGCCATGCTCGGTTTCCGAGGCACCGATTTTGCAAATGTTTTGCTCGTCTTGCAAAACACTCGCAAACCGGTGCACTCGTAAACCGAGGTACCACTGTACTTTTTTACAGAATGGGTGTTAGATGATGGAGACAGAGACTATGTCTGAATTCAAGAAGGCCTGGGATACGCACGTGGGATCTCTCAGAGAGAGAAAGATAATGGTTATTGCGTATGGGCAGACTAGATGGGCATTTGGCCTTTATCTGCCATCATGTTTCTATGTTTATCCATGAGGGAATTACAGGACAACATAGGTTTCCCCGCCAGGCTGGAGTGCACCATTATCATTTACAAATTTGATACATATGTAGCCTACCAAGATAGCAGACCGTATCTTGTAGGTACAATTCTTAAAACCTATTTGAATGGCATGAAAGTGGTTGAGGAAAAGCAGAAAATATCTGAGGTGTTTCCCTTTTTAATCCTGGCGAGTATACTGGTCTTCCTTAATCTTCCTTCACACAAATTCAGACTTAAATGGCAAGTGCTCAAGTGATATTATATCCCTAATACACACAAAATAAAACAATTAAGAATACTAATATAATAAAACATGCAGTCTGTTATAAAGGCCGAAGCTAGCAGACATACAAATGGGGGAGATGCAGATGGGAGTCTGTACTGTTAGTCAGATAAAAATCCCTTTTGTGACCCTTCAGGACAGTCCCATCTGCTGTGTTCATAACTTAGATTTTATAGGTGGTTCTATAACATGGGCCAAATGAAGAATGCATATTCATTAGTTCTGCTAGGTCGAGCCATGAACTTTTTCTTTTGTTTCAGCTCATTACTATCAGGTCTCTATTTTCCCATCTGGATTGTCATGTTGAAAATTAATTGGCAGGGTAATGTCTTATGGGCAGAGAAGTAAAGAAGGTGCCATTTCTCGTGTCGCTAACAAAACTTAAACTGGGCCCCGTAATCTCTTCAGGACACAGATAGCTTATTCTGTCCCTTCTCATAAGGTGTAAATGTTATCAAAGAAGGAAACGGAGAATGAAAAAGAACATAGAAATAAGAGACTGAGAAGTTTGAGAGTCAGGCCGGAAGGGCCCCAGTAAGGTAGTAACAGCTATTTATGTGTGAGAATTGCAGAAGTTTAGGATTATTAAAGATAGGAAAAAGTTTTAACTTCAAAGGGACAGAAGACTGTGTGCATATTATAGCATTCTTTAATATAGGCTAATCTTGATAACCTTGTTCCTTTTCATGGTTTAGTTCCTTTGCATTTCAGAACACATCTTTACATTTATAACACTAAACTGAGATGTGGTCACCATTGCTCAAAGGATTGATACTCTGGAAATGGGTACGGGGGTATATCACCAGTGGAAATCGGTGGCTTAGCAAATTGGGCCAACATCTAGAAGAGAAAGTTGAAGACTTAGAAAATTGCAGTTGCCAGAATAATTTAAGTTTAATTGGTTTACTGGAAAACCTGCATAGATGGGACTTATGTGGATTTCTAGAAGCATGGCTCACACAATTTTTGGCCTTTTCCTCTGAGCTGAGCCCTCTCCGCATAGGATCAGAGCTCATATAGATCAGAATCGAAGATGTGGGCTGTGATTTAAGGCTCTTTAATTATGTGCATAAGGATAATATACGTTGACCCCTTCGTTCGAGCAAGACCCTTCAATATCAGACCCACAAAGTTTTCTGCTTCCAAGATTACACGAGTAAAGTTATCTCCCTGTGCAAAGAATTTGCTCAATTGTACTCTTGGCTGGCTCAAGCAAAGGTTCCATTCACACTGCTATACCCGGTGAAACTAAAGCTTCCCCATCAGAGTCAAATTCAGCTTTTTTTTTACCAAGCAACAGTATGCCCTACAGTTTCTGTAATTCCATCATCTTTTACCATCTGTGAGTGCCCAAGGCATGGAAGGATAATCATCGCAATGGAACATCTGCTATTATTCACTGATTTTTTTTTTTCTTTTCCCTCACATGGATTCCTACTATTTTTGTAGACCAAGACTGCAATTGCCATGGAACCCGCTACTGATTGAAATATTCACATTGGACTCAAGTTTTGGTTTGTTTGTATGTATGAATGAGTGTGAATGGTTGGGAACAAATAGCTAGTGATCATGAGAGTATGTGTTGGTACAAAGTATATTTGATGCATGGAAATATTTAGTTATAGACATGAGAGGTTCTAAATAGTGAGACTCAGACATAATTTTTATAAGTTTATTCGATCAACTGGAACAGATTTGTGTGATTTCGGATGGATGTGCGAGACCATAATATGCCCCGTCCACAAGGGTGGCTTAACCTAGGAAGGATGACTGTTAACCTGGGATGGGGTTATTTTCTTTTACTTTCCAGTATTGGTTTGTAGAGTTTGTCCATTCCAAGGGTTAACCTAAAAAAATTTTCTATTGTTGCAAATTAGGGCCAGGTGGATGGGGAGGGTCATAGCACCGACCAGGCCAATAGATTGGCAATTAATGGGGAGGGATGTGTTTGGCTGGGGGGGAAGATGGGAATCTGAGGTAATGGGAGATTGGCAGATCTCAGCTGGGAAATGACCAAATGCACAAGACTTAATGGCTTATATCAAGCTCTGTTGCTTTTTGTTTACTGTGATGCATGATAGGGTTTGAAGGCTGAGACAACCCTCATCTAAAAGGTACATAACTTTGACTGATACCTTAGTAGTGTTTTTTATTCTATAAGCATAATGTCTCTTAAAGTGTTTACTGGAATTGTGAGGGAGTATCTCCTCACCAATGAAGAGAAAAAAATCTTTCAAAGCATGAATAGACACCATGCCTCAGTGGCTTTGTTACAAGAAGCTCATCTTGATACACAGGAACATAGTAAATTGTGACCTTGGTGGAATGCAGTCTCTTGCAAAGTGGGAGTAATTTTATTTTGTAAAGGACTGTTTGTGGAAAAACTACATGCAACAATACAACTTAGACCAATCAGGTCACCTTGTTAAAATGAGTTTGAATAAGTGCTCTGCAACTTATACGTACCTAATGTTTACAATACAAGATTCTTCCATACTGAGTTCTTTATTGGGGTATGAGACTAAACCTTTGCTGATAGGAGAGATTTTAATAAAGTAGTGGATCCTACTATGGATAAAAAGACACATTCTTACCCTTTTGAGACCATAGATGTGATTAAGGGAGTTCCTTTATTATGTGCACCTAATGGACACTTTATTACTACACCTAATGGACACTTGGAGAGTCTTACAACCCACTGTGCTCATGATGCTCACTCTCATATTGATTCCATTCTCTGTTTGGAAGAACTTTTTTTGAAAATCAAAAATACTCATAGATCCCACAGAAGTATCAGACATGCTTTTGTTTTAATGGAATTCACTCTACAGGTGAGGCCCCCAATCATTCCACAGTGGAAATTCCCTTTAGATTTATACGCAGACCCTACATTTAAAGATTATATGGGACAGATGGCAAACTTACCAAGTATGTAATTCCTAATATCCTACTTTATTCAGGAAAACGGCAAAGGCCATCTTGAGAGGAGACATTGTAGCTTATTCTAATCACAAGAGACGTATGTGTGACAAAATGATCTTGAAATTGGAAAGAGGGCTTATCCAACTCAACTTCTAGGGATTCAGACGGAATTAAATGAACTTCTGCAGCAAATTCAGAAGTTGGTGAAATATTGTCATTATCAGTTATAGGGTAACAAAAATGAGAAATTGCTAGCTAGATAGGTCCATGGGCAGGGATCCCATCATGTGCAGCAGCTTTGAAATGCACAGGGTTTAACTGTCATACAGATAAAGATACGTGTATAATCTTTCAGGCATATTACTCCAATTTGTATTCAGAAGGCTCTAGTCAGTGACACTTATTTTTCCATTATAGAACTGCTGTGCCTTGATGAGGAAGATCAACATCATCTTAATGCTTCTTTTAGTGAAGAGGAATTATTTTTGGCCATAGAAAAGAGCCCGTTATATAAGGCTCCAGGATTTGATAGCTGTTGTGCAGGATAAAATCTTCCAGATATTTGTTGCGCTGGATATAATGCAGCCTCTGGTGGCTGTTCAATCATCAAATACAAGTAGGCACCTTATCGCTAATGCAGGCACAGATTGTAGTGTTTCCCAAACGTGATTCCACCAAAGTGAAATCATATCATCCTATCTCCCTTCTCTGTTGTGAAGCAAAGCTATTAGCTAAAATGTTGACCAATCATTTGGCTAAGTGTCCCATTTGTGAGATTTATACAGGGTAGAATGACAGTTAAAAATATCTGGAAGATTTTATCCTCCTTAGAATGGGTCTTTTACCATAAACCACCTGTTTTGACACAGAGTTCATGTATGGTTTCCTGGTGAAATATGGTATTATGTTTTTGATTATGGTTTTTGATTATGGTTTTTTTAGAGAGGCTGTTGAGAATGGGAGTTAATAGGGTATAGTCTAACTTTTTCCATGATTGCTGAGGCACTGGACAAGGGTGTCCGTTGTTACCCCTGCTTTTTGTTTTCACTTTAGATACTCTTATTAAGTTAGTATTATCTAATCTAGAAATTATAGGTATTAACATACGAGGGGGGTGCTGAAAAGTTCTCAGCCCAACCAACTTCTAAATTCTGCAGCAGCAGAGCAGTATTCCAATAACCAGATATCAGAGTATTTTTTTGGAAAGGTTACAGAACCTTCAGACACGATGTGCCAAGTGTGTTGAACTTGTGGTGAATATGTGGAATAACTTGTAAGTTTTATGGCCGCACATCATTCCCTTCTTGGTTGGGCTGAGAACTTTTCAGAACCCCCTTGTAGGTGCTCAGACATTCAAGATAGAGGTGACTTTGCAGATGACTTACTAGTTCATATCACTCAGCCCAGGCTATCTTTATCTACGTTGCTTGAAAACTTTACAGAATATGGGGATTTCTCAGGCTTTAAGCTTAAAATGGATAAATCAGAGGCTCTTGCCACTGATGACATGTGGTAACAACAATGGGGACCTGATGTTTCCACTATACTGGGTGATGGGACACTTCCAATATCTTGGTATTAATTTACCCTCAAACCCCTGATATTTATACCAGATGGATATACCTCCCCTTCTTAGGCACACCAAACAACAATTAATTTTCCTTCTAACCCTTCAGCTATGTTTGTGAGTGACATTGCTGAAGGGTTAGAAGGAAAAGTTTGCCTTTTTGCAGATGATACCAAGATTGTAACAGAGTAGATATCGAGGAGGGAGTGGAAAACATGAAAAGGATCTACAAAAGTTAGAGGAATGGTCTAAAATCTGGCAACTAAAATTCAATGCAAAGAAATGCAGAGTAATGCATTTGGGGATTAATAATCAGAAGGAGACATATATGCTGGGAGGGGAGAGGGACCTTAGGGTGATAGTATCCGAAGATCTAAAGGTGAAAAAACAGTGCGACAAGGCAGTGGCTGCTTCCAGAAGGATGATGGGCTGTATAAAGAGAGGCGTAACCAGTAGAAGAAAAAAGATGTTGATGCTCCTGTACAGGTCGTTGGTGGGCCCCACTTGGAGTATTGTGTTAGTTTTGGAGACCGTATCTGATGAAGGACAGAAAAAGGCTTGAAGCGGTCCATAGGAGGGTGACGAAAATGATAGGAGGTTTGTGACAAAAGATGTATGAGGAGAGACTGGAAGCCCTGAATATGTATACCTTAGGAAAGGAGGGACAGGGGAGATATGATTCAGACGTTCAAATATTTGAAAGGTATTAACATAGAACAAAATCTTTTCCAGAGAAAGGAAAATGGTAAAACTAGAGGGCATAATTTGAGGCTGAGGGGTGGGAGACTCAAGAGCAATGTAAGGAAATTCTTCTTTACGGGGAGGATGGTGGATGCCTGGAATGTGCTCCTGAGAGAGGTGGTGGAGAAAAAAACTGTGACTGAGTTCAAAAAAGCGTGGGATGAACAGAGAGGATCTAGAATCAGAAAATAATAGTAAATATTGAAGAACTAAGGCCAGTACTGGGAAGACTTGCACGGTCTGTGTCTGTATATGGCTGTTTGGGGGAGGATGGGCTGGGGAAGGCTGAGAGGGTGTAGATGGACTGGAGTGAGCTTTGACGGAGACTTCAGTAGTTGGAACCTAAGAACAATATCGGGCAGAGCTTTAGATCCTTGCCCAGAAATAGCTAAGGAGAAGAAGAAGAAGAAAAAAAAAAACCCAACAAATTTTTAGATTGAATCAGGTCGGGCAGACTAGATGGACCGTTCGGGTCTTTATCTGACTTCATCTAATATGTTACTATGTTATTAACCCTTTATTTGGCATTGTTGCTTTGAAGCAATATGTGTTTCTTTAGCTTTTATGGGAGATCTGTATCTCCTTGGCACTGTTGCTCACGTTCAACATCAAGTTACATAAAGCCGCTTTATCCCAGGACAAGCAGGCATGATATTCTCACATGTGGGTGACGTCATCTACGGAGCCCCGATGCGGAAGCATTTTCAAGCAAACTTGATTGAAGATTTAAGTTTGCTCTGCTGCTCCACGCATGCGTGCCTTCCTGCTCCACTAGGGGGTGCATCCCCTCGTGGTCTCCAGTTCAAAATTTTCCGCGAGCCTAGAAGACGTGTTTTTCAGGCTCTGCCCCAACTGCCTTCTAGCACCGCGATTTTTTTCTTGTTTTTTCACGATTAAGTCGCTGTGCGCGAATTCCTTACCTTTTACTTGATTCCTGCTTCGTTTTCAACGACCCGGAGGCTTCCGGGTCCCCGTGGCCGCGTGGCTAATCGAGCCGCGGCTACTTTCGATTTAATGTCCCGGCCTTTGACCGGCTTTAAAAAGTGCACCTGGTGCGAGCGGCTTCTTTCTCTCACAGACCCGCATCGCCGGTGCATCCTTTGTCTGGGGGCGACTCATCCAACCGACTCCTGCCCCCAGTGCGCTATTTTCCAAAACCGGGCCCTCCGCCGAAGAAAAGCCCGCATGGCGGATCTCTTCACCCCGGACCAACCCCCCACTTCGGCCTCGAGGTCGGCCCTGGCCTCGGCCCCGGCCTTGACCTCGGCCCCGGAAACCTCGGCATCGCCTCGAGACTCGACCCCGAAGCCCTCGGGACAACAGAAAGCCTCGGCTCCGGGTAAGTCCCCTCTTCCCTCTTCAGGTTCTGTAACAGCGAAGAAGCCAGCCTCGGGGACAACGGCGACGCATGGCGGAAGCCCCATGCTTACAGCCCCGTCTAAGCCCTCCAAGCCTTCGGGCCGTGCCTCCACCACACGGGAATACTCTGATACGAGGTCGCCCCCGGTGGAGCGCACAGAGGCAGGGGACATGCCTTCGATGCTGTCCGTGCCCGTCTTCCAGGACCTACTCCGAGCGATGATCACGTCGGAGCTGTCCGCTGCAATAGCCCAGTTTCAATCGGCCTCGACCTCGAATGCGCCAGACCAACCTGAGCCTCACACCGAACAACCTCGAGGAAAGGTGCGCAATCCTCGCCGCATCCCATCCTCCTCGGACTCCTCGCCGAGACGCCCGAGACATTCCCCCTCTGCGGACCGCCGAGGGGCAAAACGTCGGGCTAGAACGACAGAAACCTCG
This sequence comes from Geotrypetes seraphini, assembly GCF_902459505.1. NCBI lineage: Eukaryota > Metazoa > Chordata > Amphibia > Gymnophiona > Dermophiidae > Geotrypetes > Geotrypetes seraphini. The sequence continues at coordinate 305,619,175 of NC_047086.1, read as the reverse complement.
AACCGCCGTACCTCCAAGAAGGCCCGAGGTTCACCAACCCTACGAGGCCGTTCCCCCACACCTCGTACAGGACCACTAAGGGTGGCTGAGTTATCACTCTCCAACCCGCGTATCCTCCGAACTCCCCCTCGGACGCATTCTCCGAGGGAGTCCGGATCGAGGTCACCAACCCGACATCGATCGGTACCCCTAACCCCGGCATCGTCTCCGAGGGGCTCCTCGAGACGCCGAAGATCGACAACCCCGGAACACTCTCACAGTGCTTCCCCAACCTCGGAGCATGGATCAGAGCATGAATCTCAATACTCGAGGGAAGCCTCCTTATCCTTCTCCACCCGGCGAAGGTCTCGTTCCCTGACCCCGCACGGGGCTCCGGGGACATCTCGCCCATCCTTCACTCGCTTTGTCCAAGACATGGGACAAGCATTGGACTTAGATCTCCAGTCCGACTCCAGATACTCTAAGGAGTACCTGGCGGAGCTGGATATGCCATCACTGCCCAGAGAGTCCCTCCGCTTACCACCTAACCCGGTACTCCAACAGGCCTTCTTCAGGAACCTGGAGACCCCCTACATGGTCACGGCCGTACCCTCCAAAATGGAGGCCAAGTACCGCACAGTACCTTATCCGGGATTCGAGCAACCACAGCTCTCCCACCAATCGCTGCTGGTGGAATCCTCCTTGAAAAAGGCTCACCCGTCCCGTGTCTCAGCAGCGGTACCCCCAGGCCGGGAAGGCCGAACCCTGGACAAGTTCGGCAGGAGACTATACCAAAACGCAATGATGGCCTCTAGGGTGCAAAGCTACACTTTCACCTTCACATCATACCTCAAACACCTCATTGGACTATTGAGAGCCTTTGAGACTGACCTACCGGCCTCCCGACAGGAAACGTTCGGCCTGCTTTTAGAGTCCCTCTCCAACCTGCGCCTTCATCTATTCCACGTGGCCTACGATGGCTTCGAACTCTCCTCCAGAGAAGCAGCCTTCGCTATCGCCATGCGCCGACTAGCTTGGCTACGCCTGGTCGACATGGACCCCAACTTACAGGACCGGTTAGCAAACCTCCCCTGCGTGGGGAAGGAATTGTTCGATGACACTATCGAGGCGGCGACAAAACGCCTCTCCGAACATGAACGCTCATTTGCCTCCCTTGTCCGGCAAAAGCCCAAACCGCCAGCGCCCAGGCCATACAGGGCCCCTCCGCGCCGCTACCCACAAAAGTCCACCCCTGCTTTCTCGCGGCCCCCACCCAGACGTCCGCAAGCCCATCACAGGGCCATGCCCAAGTCCCAACCGCCCGCGACCACCAAACCATCCCCGTCCTTTTGACGGGACACGCGGAAGGGGGCGGGCCCCCTCCGCCATAGTCCCAGACCACCTTCCCATCGGAGGTCGACTCAAAGCCTTTTACCCTCGCTGGGAACAACTCACGACGGACGCATGGGTCCTTGGCCTGATCTCATCAGGGTACTCTCTCAACTTTCGGGCCATTCCCCCGGACAACCCCCCAAGGAATTGCCCTCCCAACAGGACTCAGCTACCTCTACTCCTCTCCGAAGCTCGAGACCTGCTTCGCCTGAGAGCAGTGGAGAAGGTCCCCCCCGACCAACGGGGGAAGGGCTTCTACTCCCGTTACTTCCTGGTACCGAAAAAAACGGGAGACCTACGCCCAATACTAGACTTGAGACGCCTCAACAAATTCCTGGTACGGGAAAAGTTTCGGATGCTCTCACTACCAACACTCTATCCCCTGATCGACGAGGGCGACTGGCTCTGCTCCCTCGATCTCAAGGAGGCGTACACACATGTCCCAGTGCACCCCGCTCACCGCAAGTTTTTGCGTTTCCAAGTAGGGGACTGGCACCTACAATACCGAGTCCTCCCCTTCGGACTAGCATCATCACCTCGGGTCTTCACCAAGTGCCTCGTGGTGGTAGCAGCAACCCTACGCTCCCAGGGCCTCCAGGTATTCCCCTACCTGGACGACTGGCTAATCAAAGCCCCGTCCAAAGAAGGGGCTATCTCAGCGACCCAACAGACTATTACCTATCTACAAAGTCTGGGGTTCGAAATAAACTTCCCAAAATCTCAACTACGCCCCTCACAATCCCTACAGTTCATCGGGGCCACGCTGGACACGGTTCGCCTCCGTTCCTTCCTCCCCCCTCCGCGCCTGGAGGCGTTAGTAAGTCTGAGCCGAAGGATCTCTCGGCTGACCTCAGTATCAGCCCGACAGATGATGATCCTCCTGGGCCACATGGCCTCCACCGTCCATGTCACACCCTTCGCCCGCCTCCATCTGAGAATCCCTCAATGGACCCTGGCGTCTCAATGGCGTCAAGACCGGGACCCGATCGACCACTCAGTGACAGTGACTCCTTCATTGCAACGATCGCTCCGCTGGTGGGCCGACTCTTCAAATCTTTCCAAAGGTTTGCTCTTCCTCACCCCACCCCACAGCAAGGTACTCACCACGGACTCGTCGGAGTACGCTTGGGGAACCCATCTGGACGGCCTGCGCACCCAAGGAATGTGGTCAGCACAAGACCGCCGCTGCCACATCAACGTGCTAGAACTTCGGGCCATCTACCTCGCAGCAGTAGCCTTCCAACATCTGCTCCGCGACCGAGTGGTTCTCATCCGAACCGACAATCAAGTAGCGATGTACTACGTAAACAAACAAGGGGGCACAGGATCTTGGCCCCTTTGCCGGGAAGCCCTGCGCCTCTGGAAATGGGCAATCTCCAACAACACCTTCCTTCGGGCGGTGTACATACAAGGAGAACAAAACTGCCTGGCGGACAGACTCAGCCGCCTCCTCCAGCCACACGAGTGGTCACTACATTCTCAGGCCCTACGAGGAGTGTTCGAACGGTGGGGGACGCCTCAAATAGACCTGTTCGCGTCCCCTCACAACCACAAGCTGCCTCTCTTCTGCTCCCGGATATACTCCCCGGACCGGCTCGAGGCCGACGCCTTCCTCCTCGATTGGGAGGGAAGGTTCCTGTACGCGTTCCCGCCGTTCCCTCTGATACTGCGGACGCTTGTCCACCTGAAAACGGTACAAGCCACCCTGATCCTGATTGCCCCTCGCTGGCCACGCCAACCGTGGTTTTCCCTTCTACTTCAACTCAGTGTCAGAGATCCACTGCCTCTGCCTCTGTTTCCCTCTCTACTGTCACAGGGTCAGGGTTCACTGTTACATCCCAATCTTCAATCTCTTCATCTGAATGCTTGGTTTCTCTCCCCCTGACTGCTCTCCCCGTGTCTCAATCAGTCAAGGAGATATTGGAGGCCTCTAGAAAAACCTCGACGAGAACCTGCTACTCCCAAAAGTGGACCAGATTCTCAACCTGGTGCTCCTCCCACAGCCAGGACCCGGTGTCGGTCCCCGTCCCCCTGGTCCTTGACTATCTACTTCAACTATCTCATTCCGGCCTAAAGACCAACTCCATTCGAGTACACCTCAGTGCGATTGCGGCCTTTCATCAGCCCCTGGAAGGGAAAGCCCTCTCGCTCCATCCCTTAGTCACTCGCTTCATGAAGGGCCTGCTGAACGTCCACCCCCCTCTCAAACCTCCCCCGGTGGTTTGGGACCTTAACGTGGTTCTGGCTCAACTAATGAAACCTCCATTTGAGCCCCTAGACAAATGCCATCCAAAATTCCTCACTTGGAAGGTAATTTTCCTACTTGCACTCACGTCCGCACAGCGGGTTAGTGAGCTGCAAGCGCTGGTAGCGGACCCACCCTTCACGGTATTCCATCACGACAAGGTGGTACTCCGCACCCATCCAAAGTTCCTACCTAAAGTAGTGTCTGATTTCCATCTAAATCAGTCCATTGTCTTACCTGTGTTTTTCCCCAAGCCCCACTCTCACCCCGGAGAAGTGGCGCTCCACACTCTTGACTGCAAAAGAGCGTTGGCCTTTTACCTCCAACGCACTCAGCCACACCGGAAAGTCCCACAACTATTTTTGTCCTTCGACCCAAACCGGTTAGGTCACCCAGTTTCCAAACGCACCTTGTCCAACTGGTTGGCCGATTGCATCTCCTTTTGCTACGCTCAGGCTGGTCTCGCGCTGAACGGTCGAGTAACGGGACACAAAGTCCGAGCGATGGCAGCCTCCGTAGCCTTCCTCAGGTCAACACCTATTGAGGAAATCTGCAAGGCTGCCACATGGTCTTCGGTTCATACCTTCACCTCCCACTACTGTCTGGACTCCCTGTCCAGAAGCGATGGCTGATTCGGCCAATCGGTGTTGCGAAATCTATTTGCTTAAATTGCCAACTTCCCTCCATCCCTCTGCAGTAAGCTTGGAGGTCACCCACATGTGAGAATATCATGCCTGCTTGTCCTGGGATAAAGCACAGTTACTTACCGTAACAGGTGTTATCCAGGGACAGCAGGCATATATTCTCACAACCCACCCACCTCCCCGAGGTTGGCTTCTTGGCTAGTTAAGTGAACTGGAGACCACGAGGGGATGCACCCCCTAGTGGAGCAGGAAGGCACGCATGCGTGGAGCAGCAGAGCAAACTTAAATCTTCAATCAAGTTTGCTTGAAAATGCTTCCGCATCGGGGCTCCGTAGATGACGTCACCCACATGTGAGAATATATGCCTGCTGTCCCTGGATAACACCTGTTACGGTAAGTAACTGTGCTATTTCACCATCTGCCAATTAAAGGGTTAAATGGCAATCCTTGCATCTATCAATGGGTGGTCGTATTGCACTCTTTATTTAGTATGATGATTTTTCCAAAATGGCTATACAGGAGAACCTCAATATTCGCGGGGGTTAGGGGCAGAGGCAGCCCGCAAATATTGAAAAATCGTGGATAATTTTTAGGGTCGGCTCTGACCCACCCCTGTGGGGCAGGAGCGTGGGATGATCGATCCTGCCCTGCGTCACTGCTAGACTACCAGGTAAGGTCTGGGGAAGGTCAGAATTTTGTTAAAAAAAAAAAAAAAATTGCGAATAACCGAATCTGCAGATACTGAAACTGTGGATTCGGAGGGGGAACTGTATATACTTCAATTGATAACCCTTATGTTTACAACATTGTGATTGGCAATCTTTACAAAGAGAGATTACTAAGTTTTGTTGGCTGGGCAAGAAACCAAAACTCCGATTTGATAAATTGGCGGGTCTCTGGAATAGAGGGGGCTTGGGACTCCCAGACCTAGCCTTTACAATTGGGCCTGTTTGCTAAGACACATAAGAGATTGGGTACTGGGAGTAAGTAATTTTACTCCATTGTTGTTTGAGCAGGTGTTTTTCTCCCCTATGTAGTTAACATACCTACTTCACACACCACAATATAAATGAACTACACTGGCCCAGGGAAATTCTCTTTTAAGTCAATTGAGAGACATATAATAATATAATAATAATAATAGCTTTATTTATTTCCCGTCATACCTTTTCCGTTCAAATCGGGAAAGATTCCAGACGACTGGAAGGTGGCAAATGTTATGCCGACCTTCAAAAAAGGTTCGAGGGGAGATCCAGGAAACTATAGACCGGTAAGTCTGACCTCGATACCAGGAAAGATGGTAGAGGCGCTAATAAAGGACCGCATCATTGATCACCTTGATGGACACAGTTTACTGAGGACCAGCCAGCACGGTTTCAGCAAAGACAGATCTTGCCTGATGAACTTGCTGCACTTTTTCGAGGGAATGAACAGGTGGATAGACAAGGGCGACCTGGTCGACATTGTATATCTGGATTTTCAGAAGGCATTCGACAAGGTTCCACATGAACAACTACTTTGTAAAATTGCAAGCCATGGAATCGAGGGTGAAATACTCATGTGGATTAAAAACTGGCTGGAGCATAGGAAACGGAGAGTGGGGGTAAATGGACAGTACTCAGACTGGAAGAGTGTCACCAGTGGGGTGCCGCAGGGCTCGGTGCTTGGACCTGTGCTCTTCAACTTCTTTATAAATGATCTGGACATCGGTACGACGAGTGAGGTGATTAAATTTGCGGACGATACGAAGTTATTCAGAGTAGTGAAGACACAGGGGGATTGCGAAGATCTACAAAGTGACATAATCAAGCTCGAGAAATGGGCATCGACATGGCAAATGAGGTTCAACATGGATAAGTGCAAAGTGATGCATGTCAGTAACAAAAATCTTATGCATGAATACAGGAAGTCCGGGGCGGTACTTGGAGAGACCTCTCAGGAAAGAGACTTGGGAGTTCTGATCGACAAGTTGATGAAGCCGTCTGCACAATGCGCTGCGGCAACAAAAAGAGCGAACAAAATGCTAGGAATGATAAAGAAGGGGATCACGAACAGATCGGAGAAGGTTATCATGCCGCTGTACCGGGCCATGGTGCGCCCTCACCTGGAGTACTGAGTCCAGCACTGGTCGCCGTACATGAAGAAGGACACGGTACTACTCAAAAGGGTCCAGAGAAGAGTGACTAAAATGGTTAAGGGGCTGAAGGAGTTGCCGTACAGTGAGAGATTGGAGAAACTGGGCCTCTTCTCCCTTGAAAAGAGGAGACTGAGAGGAGACATGATAGAAACATTCAAAATACTGAAGGGAATAAACTTAGTAGATAAAGACAGACTGTTCATACTCTCCAAGGTAGGGAGAACGAGAGGGCACTCTCTAAAGTTGATAGGGGATAGATTCCATACAAACGTAAGGAAGTTCTTCTTCACCCAGAGAGTGGTGGAGAGCTGGAACGCTCTTTCGGAGTCTATTGTAGGGGAAAACACCCTCCAGGGTTTCAAGACTAAGCTGGACAAGTTACTGCTAAACTGGGATGTACGCAGGTGAGGCTGCACTCATTTAGAGCACTGGTCTTTGACCTGGGAGCCGCCGCATGAGCGGACTGCCGGACAGGATGGACCAGTAGTCTGACCCAGCAGCAACAATTCTTATGTTCTTAAGACAGTGTACAATAATAGAGGCAGTAAGGAATACAGTGTGTAATTTAGAGTATTGTCTCATGTAGATATTCATCTATAATCCCAATGCTACTGACTTACTTCCAATACATGGGAATCTAGACTTTATGCAGGGTATTCACACATTGGCCTAGGTTTTTAGTGAAGATGGGTCCCTCCAGTCCTTTCCACTACTCACTAATACCTTTAGATGTGTGGGCAGAAGATTATGGATTTATTCAGTTGGCACACTGTATAGCTAACCTACAGACTGGTGGTTAAAGACTCTTAAGGAGGAAGAAGAGATTCCGCATAAGATTGTATGGGATATGTTATCATCTAAGTCATATGAGTGGTTAGTAACTAAGTGGGGTGAGGAGCTAGGGGTACCCATACAGACAACAGATATTAGTCGAGCTCTTTCTGAAGATTGTTAAAGGTTTTACTTAACAAAAATGTACTTTTCAAATGCTATCTAGGGCAAATTTTATTCAAGTGCAGGCTTTTAACTCCGGAATGGTTTTTATTTATATCCCACTTTATACAAAATGGGTTCCAAACACACATACATAGTAAAAAGCACAATGACTGATTCTCCAGTATGTAAGAAATGTGGTCAGCAACCCAGTTCTTTTTTTCATGCTTTATGGAGGTGCCCTCGAATAACATCTTGTTGGGATAAAATATTACCCTATTTGGGTATTACTGTATTGAGCTCTCCAAAGGGAGTTCTGTTTGACAGGGCTGCCAGCTGTGGAATTTTTGGGATGAGGTAGGGAACGCTTACTTTTCCAGAAGACACAAATGCGCAGTACTGGTTATAAGATTCTCCACCTGGTTTTTGGAATTGGAGGAATCGGCTCTATTGCTTGTTACTTTTAGAAGCCAAGGAGGCTTTTCTTCCGCAGCAATGGATCAACAGTGTCTTTCATCTGTGCCAGTCTCCACCCTATCACAAATGCATCAATGTTAGGTTGGGATATTCACCTGGATGGGTCCCACACTCAAGGCGTCTAGTCTTCTCATGAAAAACACTCCATATTAATCTTCTCAAATCCGAGCAAAACAAAATGCTCTCCAGACTTTCCAGACTAACAAGTAGTCCTCATCCATACCAACAATTTTGTTGCCAATGCTCTGTCTGAACAAACCAAGGAGACATGGGCTTTCACCCCCTTTCCATGGAAGCAGTCCAGATTTGGACTTGGGCAACTACTCATGGAATTCTTCTTGGAGCAGCTTATCTAGCAGGGAAGCAAAACAGAGAAACATGACAGCAGATAAAGGCCAAATGGCCCATCTAGTCTGCCCATCCACAGTAGCCATCATCTCTTTCTCTCGGAGATCCCACGTGCCTATCCCAGGCCCTCTTGAATTCAGACCCAGTCTCTGTTTTCCACCACTTCTTCCGGGAGACTGTTCCATGCATCTACCACCCTTTTCTGTAAAAAGTATTTCCTCAGATTACTCTGGAGCCTATCACCTCTTAACTTCATCTATGCCCTGTGATTGCAGAGTTTCTTTTCAAATGAGACTCATGCACATTTATATTACGTAAGTATTTAAATGACTATCATATCTCCTGTCTCCCACCTTTCCTCCAAAGTATACAGATTGAGATCTTTAAGTCTATCCCCATAAGCCTTATCATGAAGATCATGCACCATTTTAGTAGAAACATAGAAATAGACGGCAGATAAGGGCCACGGCCCATCCAGTCTGCCCACCCTAATGTCCCTCCTAATGTCCCTACCTTTGCCTTGTGAATAGATCCCATGTGCCGATCCCATTTGGCCTTAAAATCAGGCACGCTGCTGGCCTCAATCACCTGCAGTGGAAGACTATTCCAGTGATCAACCACCCTTTCAGTGAAAAAGAATTCCCTGGTGTCACCTCATAGTTTCCCACCCCTGATTTTCCACGGATGCCCTCTTGTTGCCGTGGGGCCCTTGAAAAAGAAGATATCTTCCTCCGCCTCGATGCGGCCCGTAAGATACTTGAATGTCTCGATCATGTCCCCCCTCTCTCTGCACTCCTCGAGCGAGTAAAGCTGTAATTTGTCAAGCCGTTCTTCGTATGGGAGATCCTTGAGTCCCGAGACCATCCGGGTGGCCATTCTCTGCACTGACTCCAGTCTCAGCACATCCTTGCGATAATGCGGCCTCCAGAATTGCACACAGTATTCCAGGTGGGGCCTCACCATGGATATATACAATGATATAATGACTTCCGCCTTACTGCTGACGAAACCCCTTCGTATGCAACCCATGATTTATCTTGCCTTGGATGAAGCTTGCTTCACTTGATTGGCAGACTTCATGTCCCCACTGACAATTACCCCCAAGTCTCGTTCTGCTACCGTTTTTGCTAGGATCTCGCCATTAAGGGTATAAGACTTGCATGGATTTTGGCTGCCCAGGTGCATAACTTTGCATTTTTGGCATTGAAGTTGAGTTGCCAGGTCCTAGACCAGCGCTCCAGTAGGAGTAGGTCGTGCATCATGTTGTCGGACATTGAATCTTTGTCCGTTGTGCATTTGCCCACTACATTACTTAGTTTGACGTCATCGGCGAATAATGTTATCTTACCTCGAAGCCCTTCTGCCAAGTCCCTTATAAAGATGCTGAATAGGATCGGGCCCAAGACTGAGCCCTGTGGCACTCCACTGATCACCTCAGTCATTTCGGAGGTGGTGCCGTTCACCACTACCCTTTGAAGCCTACCTCCAAGCCAGTTCCCAACCCATTTCGTCAATGTGTCACCTAATCCTATAGAACTCATCTTGCTCAGCAACCTGTGGTGTGGTACGCTATCGAATGCTTTGCTAAAGTCCAGGTACACGATGTCCAAGGACTCCCCAATATCCAGCTTCCCCATCACCCAGTCAAAGAAGCTGATCAGGTTGGATTGGCATGATCTCCCCTTAGTAAATCCATGTTGACGGGGATCCCATAGATTCTCCTCATCCAGGATCTTATCCAATTGGCGTTTGATTAGAGTTTCCATTAGTTTGCTCACTATCGATGTTAGACTCACTGGTCTGTAGTTTGCTGTCTCCATCTTTGAGCCTTTCTTGTGGAGTGGAATGACGTTAGCCGTTCTCCAGTCCAACTGGACGGTGCCTGTACTAAGGGAGAGGTTGAAGAGCGCGGATAGTGGCTCTGCCAAGACATCACTCAGCTCCCTAAGCACCCTTGGGTGTAGGTTGTCAGGCCCCATTGCTTTGTTAACCTTAAGCTTTGACAGCTCATCGTAGACACTGCTGGGCGTAAACTCAAAGTTTCTAAACGGGTCAACTGAGCCAACCCTTGTCTGTAGCTGAGGGCCAAGTCCCAGCGCTTCTCGGGTGAAGACTGAGCAGAAGTATTCATTTAATAGTTGGGCTTTTTCCGAATCCTTTTCCACATAGTCTCCTTGTGGATTCCTGAGACGTACTTCTGTCACTGATATACCTGAAGAAGGATTTATCTCCCTTCTGGATGTTCTCTGCTAGAGACTCCTCCATGTGGAATTTAGCCTCCCTGACTGCTGTTTTGACAGCTTTTGACTTGGTCAGGTAGTCTGCTCTAGAGTCCTGTTTCCCCTATTGTTTGTAAGAGATGAATGCTTTTTTCTTCTCCTTGATGAGGTCTGAGATCTCTTCAGTAAACCACTGCGGCTTGTTGATCCTTCGCCTTTTACTTACTGATTTAACATAGCGGTTTGTTGCTTCCTGTATGGTGGCTTTCAGAGTCGACCACATTTCTTCTACGTTATTGGTTTCTGCTTGGCTTTGTAGCGCCTGGTGAACAAAGGAACCCATGTCTTGGAAGTTTGTGTCCTTGAATTTGAGGACCCTGGTCAGTGTGGTAGATTTAGTAAAACCTTTCCTAAGATCGAACCATACCATGTTGTGGTCACTGGAGGCCAATGTCTCGCCCACCGAGATCTCTGTGACACTTTCTCCATTGGTAAGTAATAGGTCCAGTATTGCCTGATCCCTTGTTGGGACCAATACCAGTTGCTTGAGACCAGCTCCCTTCATAGAGTTTAATAGCCTCCTCCTGCTGCCGGAAGCAGAGGTAAGTGTATCCCAATCCACATCAGGCATGTTGAAGTCACCTAGCAATACTGTGTCCTCACGCAAGGTGATATTTTCTATATCTCCGATTATTTCCATATCCAGGTCATCCTGTTGTCTTGGGGGTCTGTAAATTACGCCAAGATACAAGCATTTGTCCTTCCCTCTGGCCAAATTAACCCAAAGGGATTCCCCAGTGTACTGGACATCTGAGATTCTTGTGACCTTAATGTCATCTTTCGTATATAATGCTACACCTCCTCCCAGTCTGCCCTCCCTGTCCCGGCGAAGCAAGTTGTAACCCGGTATGACCATGTCCCACCTGTGGGAGTCTGTGAGCCAGGTCTCAGTTATCGCCACCACAACCAGGTCGGCATTCCTTATTTCTGTTTCCAATTCCAGGATCTTGCTTCCTAAACTGTGTGCGTTGACGTACATAGCCCTCCATGTTGTATTTTTGTTACGTCTCAATGGGGATATATCTGCTTGAGCTACTTGAACACCTTTAGCATTATTTGCGTTATTTGCGCTCTCCTTAGACCCAGAACTACAATGTGCACTCCCCATATACCCAGAATTACAATGTGTACTCCCCCTAGACCCGGAATTACAATGTGACCCATAAATATGATGTGAACCTATCCCCGACTCGAAAGTGTGTGTATTCGCCCCTGACCCAGACCCAGAATTTCGGTGACTACTTACCTCAGCCTCAAAAAAGTTTTGGCAGTTTAGCCTTCCTCTGGACCGACTCCATCCTTTTTATATCTTTTTGAAGGTGCAGCTTCCAGAATTATACACAATATTCTAAATGAGGTCTCACCAGAGTCTTATACAGAGGCATCAATACCTCTTTTTTTCCTACTGGCCATACCTCTCCTTATGCAACCTAGCATCCTTCTAGCTTTTGCCGTCACCTTTTCAACCTGTTTGGTCACCTTAAGAGCATCACATTCAAATCACATCCAAGTTCTTCTGGTTTTTGCAGCCCAAATACATGACCTTGCATTTCTTAGCATTAAATTTTAGCTGCCAAATTTCAGACCATTCTTCAAGCTTCGCCAGGTCTTTTCTTCATGTAATTCACATCCGGCGTGTCTACTCTATTACAGATTTTCGTATCATTTGCAAAGAGGCAAATTTTACCAGACAACCCTTCAGCATTTATAAAACATTTATAAAAATGTTAAAAAGAACAGGCCCAAGAACAGAACCTTGAGGCACACCACTTGTAACATCCTGATAAAGGGGATGGAAAACCTTTCATACGCTGAGAGATTGGAGAAACTGGTTCTCTTTTCCCTGGAGAAGAGGAGACTTAGAGGGGATATGATAGAGACTTATAAGATCATGAAGGGCGTAGAGAGGGACAGATTCTTCAAACTTTAGAATAATAAAAGAACAAGAGGGCATTCAGAAAAGTTGAAAAGGGACAGATTCAAAATAAATGCTAGGAAGTTCTTCTTTACCTAACGTGTGGTGCACACCTGGAATGCGCTTCCAGAGAGCGTAATAGGGCAGAGTACGGTACTGGAGTTCAAGAAAGGATTGGACAATTTCCTGCTGGAAAAGGGGATAGAGGGGTATAGATAGAGGATTACTGCACAGGTCCTGGACCTGTTGAGCCGCCGCGTGAGCGGACTGCTGGGCACGATGGACCTCAGGTCTGACCCAGCAGAGGCATTGCTTATGTTCTTTCCTCAGAGCTATCTCCATTGATCACTACCCTCTGTTGCCTTCCACTCAGCCAGTTCTTGACCCAGCCCGCCCACTTTGGGACCCATCCCAAGGGCACTCAGTTTATTTATTTAGACGTCTGTGTGGAACACTGTCAAAGGCTTTGCTAAAATCTAAATACATCATATTTAGCGCACATCCTCTATCCAATTCTCTGGTCACCCTGTCAAACAAATTGATCAGATTTGTCTGACAAGACCTACCTCTAGTGAATCCATGTTGTCTCCAGTCCTGTAATCCACAGGATTCCAGAAACTTGACCATTCTCTGTTTTAAAAGCGTTTCAAGTTTATAAAAAAAATTTTAAACCGCTTAATCAGGTTTGCTTACCACAGAAGTCAGACTTACCAGCCTGTAATTCCCTACTTCTACCTTTGTGGAGAGGGACCACATCCGCCCATCTCCAGTCCTCCAGTACCAGTCCCAACTCTAACTCTAGAGACTCATTGAAAAGATCAGTCAGCGGAGCTACCAGAACTTCCCCAAGTTCCTTCAGCACCCTTGGATGTACACAATCTGGTCCCATCACTTTGTCTACCTTTATTTTAGCTAGCTCCTCTCGAACACAACCCTCTGAAAATCGATCAGGGTCTATTACTCCTCCATCCCTATTCAAACAGACTCGGAAGACTCCTTCAGCCTCATGAATGATCTCTCTGCACATATTGCATCAGATTTTTTTCCAAGTAGAGGAGTCTTGACATCTGCACTTCCCTTCACAAAGCTGTGGCCACAGTTCCTAGAGGGAAGGCTTCAGGGTCAGCTGCGGGCAACGTGTAGGAGCTGCTGCTTGCAACTTTGTGACAAGAAGTACAGCTCCCAGGAGGGAGCCAGCCGGAACCTGGGGACTGCCTGTAATGTAAATAAAAATTTCTGTGCGGCCTGGTTCGGCACAGCCCATGGCGTGGTACTGGTTTGCGGCCTGGTGGTTGGGGACCCCTGCTCTAGCATACAGGTGGAGGAGAGTGCCCAGTTGCCTTCCGCTTGGTGCTTTGTTTACCTATATGAGGTTCTTCATGAGTGATTTCAGTTTAAAAGAGCCCTGCCCATGTTGGAAGGAACTGTGGAAGTGGTCAAATATTTACCCATGGCATACACAAACGCAATCCCCCCCACCCCCACTTGCAATACAGAGAAACCCAGTTCTTGTCCCCAACTAATAGTCTTGCATCCCCAGCCCAGTGAGAATAGCATGTGGCAGACAAGAATGGCTACATCTTGGGCCTTCTTTATTTATCTGTATTGATTAACTGCCCTTTTCATAAAGATTCACCCAAAGTGGTTTACAATACATTGAAGAATAATCAGATAACTCTTTAAGTATTTTCCCTATCTAGATTGTGAGCCTGTGGCAGTGGAGGGATTAAGTGACTTGTCCAGAATCACAAGGAGCAGGCTGGAATCGAAATGACAACCTCAGGGTGTTGAGGCAGCAGCTCTAACTACTAGGCCATTCCTGCCCTACCGTGTTTCTCCCAAAAATAAGACAAGGTCTTATATTAATTTGTGTTCCAAAAACACACTAGGGCTTTTTTCAGGAAAGTCTTTTTTTTTTTTTTTTCATGTACAACAATCATCTCTCCCTTCCTCTCCTTCACCCCCAACTCTTCCTCTTTCCTTTTTCTCTTCCCCCCCCCTCCCATTACATCATCCTTCCTCGCCTCTCACCCATTCTCTTGTGCAAGAGCTCCCGAGGCCTCCCAAAACAGCGTCAGTACTCTAAATGGGCTGCTTCGCTGCCTTCCCTGCTGGGGCCTTCCTCTGCTGCGTCACTAGTGATGTCATCAGTGACGCAACAGAGAGAAGGCCCCTGCAGGGAAGGCAACAAAGCAGCCCCGTTCAGAGCGCTGCCACCACTGATGTTTTGGAGGCTTTTGGAGTGGAGGTATATCAGGCTCACGGTGGGAGGTTTGGTGGGGCTCTGCTGCATAGGGGGATGGGAGGTAGGGATAGAAAGATGCTACAGAGGGAAGGCTGCGAAACAGCCCATTCAGAGCACTGCCGCTGTTTTTGGAGGCATCGGGAGCTGCTGCACAACGGGATGGGTGAGAGGGAAGGAAAGATGCTGCACATGGGGGGGAGAGAAAGGAAAGAGGAAGAATTGAGGTGGAGGAGAGGAAGGGAGAGATGGTTGGCAAATCGGGTAGTACTAGTGTCAGGGATGGAGTCAGGGTGGCTTCAAGGGTCGATCTTAACTAGGGATCATTTTTGGGTTAGGGCTTATATTATGAGCATCTTTAAAATTCATGCTAGGGCTTATTTTCAGGGAAACACGGTATCTTTTGCCATTCTGGCACAGAAAGCAAAATTTAACCATGTGGTTCAAATTTTACATTCTGAACTGGGCAGCAGAAGAGAAGGCTGTGACCTAATGTTTAGCTGCATTCCTTTTCTGCCATGTGTGACAGTGCTGGACTTGGGTGGGGGGTGCCTGCCTGGGTGCAAGCTACAGAGGTGTTGAGGGGGAGGTGCATATCTGTCTCTGTACAAGGATCAGAAGTGCTACAGGGAATGGAATCTTAAAGTGCCTGCTGCTGGTGATGCCTGTTTTTCATAGTTGGGTGAACTGCCAGCGAGTTCAGACCGAAAATCTAGGTGCCAGGTCAAATTGATCTTATTTAATTATTTTTAAGTATTGTGTGCCTGAGGTTTGTCAAACCCTTTCATACATAATATAATTCATGTTACGGTTACTAAAACTAGAAAATGTTTAAACAAGGCTCCTCGGTACCCTTGTTAAGTGTAGGCAAAAGTCAGGTTTTTCCCTTTTTCTAAATACAACATAATTCTATTCTTGCCTGTATTTAATGGCAAGCTGTTTTAAAAATGATTGTGTCATGGAATAAAGTATAAAATTATTCTTCTCAGAAAACATCCAAAACAATTTCAACTTCTTTTCTCTTTCCCCATTTAGAAATTCAAGATTCGCATTGAGGATCCTCCTCGGCGTAAACACATGGTCTTTCTGGGTGGTGCAGTGCTAGCAGACATCATGAAAGACAAAGATAACTTTTGGATGAGCCGCCAGGAGTACCAGGAGAAGGGAGTGCGTGTGTTGGAGAAGCTCGGTGTGACTGTTCGATAAACCCAGACTGTTACGGGCCCTTCTCTCCTAAAGCTTTCATTGTCAGCCTTTGAACTCTTTCAGCTACATGACATGGAAAGGCCTGTCTCTGCCCTTTGACCCAGAGGGTCAGGTTTTGTTCTGATTTACTGAGGGAAGCTTTTGTTAAATGTTTGTTAATGTGGCTAAATTTGGCTATTTAATTTTACTACTTCCCTGCGAACAAAGATCTCGAGCAAAAGAGCCTGTCTGCCGCTTTGTTCTTCCCCAGTGGGCATTTGGATAATTCTGGTACGCTTGCTCAACTTAGTGTGGTGCTGTAAGGCTGTTGCTTTGTCCTGCTCACTGGATGTCTCTGCGTTTCTTTAGCATAAGAAAATCTCTTAGCAGCTGCTTCTCCCTCTGCATTCTTGTGCTAGTTACATTTTCACTCTGATGCTTCACTTCCCCATAAAGGTTTAAAACAGTTATACTGTATTGCTGCAATTGTGTAAACATAAGAATCTCTATATCATTTTGTCTATGAAAAATGGAAACCAGTAAACGCAGTGTTTTGGAGCTGTGCTTCTTCTCTGCTGTGGTTTGTGACAGGTAAAATATAGTTTGTTTTTATTTTCTACTTTTTAAAATTCTACAATGCCATTTCCATATAACATAGCAAACAAGTGTAGGCAATTGGAGGACTCCAAATGGTGAAATTAGCAGGAGTGAGAGCTCCCTAGCAATTATCAATTGCAAATCAAAATGTCCAAAAAACGTGGCTGTAAAATTTCTAATGTCAGAGAACGTTGATTAAAATAATTTGACAAGTTGTTAAAGGATTTGTGTTTATTCGTGTGTGGATATGAAATAGCTTATAACGTTTTCAGTTTCAGTAACCTGTTCTTAATTGGTTACTGTAAATAGATCTTACTAGTAATGGAGTAAATAAAGCAAACCAGTACCACTAACTTTATAATGCTCCATGACTAAATGTGTCCACTCCTGATACTTTTGAAGGATGTAGAATGGATCAGTAGGTATGCATTGTTAAACACAGATGGTTAAGTCTCAGATCTCCTTTTAATCAGTGCGGTTATCTTCCCATTTATAGTCTGCATGCATATAGACAAATTTGGTACCACAACAATAAAATATGGAGGGGGGGGTGTTCTGAAAGGAGTTCGGGGAAAACCAAACTGCAGCATAGGATTCTATTAAAATTTTCTGCTGCCATCAATTTATTTTGAAAATACAGTAGTGCACATAGAACTCCCAGGAAATAATCATAGTAACATAGTAGATGACGGCAGATAAAGACCCGAATGGTTATTCCAGTCTGCCCAACCCGATTCAATTTACATTTTTTAAATTTTTTCTTCTTAGCTATTTCTGGGCAAGAATCCAACGCTCTACCCGGTACTGTGTTTGGGTTCCTACTGCCAAAATCTCTGTTAAAATCTACTCCAGCCGATCTATACCCTCCCAGCCACTGAAGCCCTCCCCAGCCCATCTCCCACCAAACAGCCTTACACAGACCGTGCAAGTCTGCCCAATACTGGCCTTAGCTCAATTTTTAATATTATTTTCTGATTCTAGATCCTCTGTGTTCATCCCACGCTTCTTTGAACTCAGTCACCGTTTTCCTCACCACCACCTCTCTCGGGAGCGCATTCCAGGCATCCACCACCCTCTCCGTAAAGTAGAACTTCCTAACATTGCCTTTGAATCTACCACCCCTCAACTTCAAATTATGTCCTCTGTTTTTACCATTTTCATTTCTCTGGAAAAGATTTTGTTTTATGTTAATACTCTTCAAGTTAATACCATTCAAGTAATCAAAATGCCACTGCTAATTATACTCAAATACAAGCTGCTTTTCTCACTAATGTGTAGCATCGTATAGCCCAGGGGTGGGCAACTCCGGTGTTTGAGGGCCGGAATCCCAAACGGGTTTTCAGGATTTCCCCAATGAATATGTATTGAAAGCAGTGCATGCAAATAGATCTCGTGCATATTTATTGTGGAAATCCTGAAAACCCATTTGGATTCTGGCCCTCGATGACCGGAGTTGCCCATGTCTGGTATAGCCGATGAGCTCAGCACTTATTCAACCTCCATAGGCATGGCATATTTCAATTTTGGGGAACACTCCAAATAGACCCGTTTGCCAGCGGTAAAAATGCAAAGCTGCTGCTTTATTCAGTCTACCCATTCTGCAATCAATTAGCAAGAAATATCCTAGCAATTCCCTGAACTTTATACTGTATGCTTATACCTCTACCCAGTCATAGAAAAGATCCTGAACAAATTCCAGCAGAGGCTTACAAAAATAATTCTGATTCTGCGCCAGTGGCCTCATCGGAGCTGGTGTCCTCTACTCAAAACGCCTGTAGTTTTACCTCTTTGCCGGCTTCAAATATTTCCATCATTGATTACTCAGAATAAAGGCTGCTCCGGAGCCTATCACCTCTTAACTTCATCCTATGCCCTCTCATTGCAGTTTCCTTTCAAAGAAACAGACTCGACTCATGCACATTTATATAGAATCTGCTTCACTTAAACCACATGACCTGGAAAGTGCTCTTTTAGTGGTGATTTATCTCAGAAGAATAAACAAACTTGGAGTTTTAGCTACCTCTAATCCATATACTCATCTTAACAAGCTAATTCTTGAGACCCATCTCAGGCTCTTAACTAAAATAACAACACCTTCCACAGTAACAAAGAATAGTATCCCTCTAAATTTGCAGGGGTTAGGAGCAAAGCTAGCCCACGAATACCAAAAAATTGTGAATAACTTTATGGCTAACTGACCCACCCCTACCTCCCGGACCTCTCCTCTGTACTTACTTTTTAAAGCCTGAAGGTCTAGCGGTGAAGCAGGACAGGAGCAATCTTCCTATGTTCCTGTCCCTTGCAAAACTGGGAATAAAAATAGCTGCCATGAGTTCCCGCGAGACCATGGAAACTAACAGCAGAAATTTTTGTTCCCAGTTCTGCACAGGCAGGAGCGTAGGAACCCGTGAATATGGAGGGGGATGTATCTCCTACCTTCTGTCCAAGATCTCATAAGAATCACACACAGGACTGTAAAGGGACTCTGTTTTACTGTTTCAAAAGAACTGAATCCACTGAAATGTCTATATAGCTATTTGTCTTCTTCAATTCTAACAGAATAGATATTGCAATCACCAAGTAAACTTTGGTAAATAGGCAATTAGTTTATTTATTTTATTTAAAACATTTGTAATCTGCTTTAAACCAAAGCAGTTCACAGTAAGTGTACACAATAATTACATTGCATTAGTGACTTCTATTCCGCCAACACCTTGCAGTTCTAGACGGATTACAAAAGAAGATAACTGGACATTTCCAGGAAAATTACAAATGAAGGTGCTGTTTTGCATGGTTGAGACTTTGATGGGAAATTTACAAGAGTAGGGATAGTCATGGAGATGTTATGATTTCTTGATAAGTTTTTTGAATCTAGCAGGATTTTGATTTCTCTTTGAAATGATTTGAAGTTGGTCATTGTTGTCAGCATAATCTTAAATAATAAAAAAACAGAACCTGTAAAAACATAGAAGGCAAGTAAGAATACTACTCATCAATACTTTACGAGGATGAGAAATTTGTCAAGATACATCACCATACTGTGATATATTTTTCAAAATATGAGTTGTGCCTTTTTTTTTTTACATGCCAAGTTACTTATATGTAAGATTTTATATATATTAACAACTTTCTATGTATGTACAGCAGTTTATAGTTTATTTAAACAAAACAAATGTAAAAAAACATCAAAATTGCCAATTTATATAAAAGTCAATCAAAGAGAAAAGACGTGGAAAATTCATAGCAGGCAGGCTGCTTCTTCACGACAATGCTCCAGTGCACGTCACGACAATCACAGGCTGCCATCCGAGAATTGTGTGTTTCAGCAGCTGAACCATCCAACCTACAGTCCTGACTTGGTTACCTCAGATTATCTCCTGTTCGGAGTTTTGAAGAAATCTCTCCTTGAACAGCGGTTTTCAAGTGATAAAGATGTCAAGGAAGCTGTGACGTCCTTTTTTGAAGGTCAAACAGAATAATTCTTTCCAAAGGGATTAAAGTTATTGCAGGAAAAGTAGATGAAGTGTACGGAGCTATCAGAGGACTATATTGAAAAGTAAAACAAATTTTTTTTGAAACTCTCTTCTTTCCTATTGAGGTAGATAAAATATTGAATACTCCTCATGCAGTATATATAAAAATGATGTACATAAGATTTTTTAAATATCTATAAACTTCAGATTGGCTGTACATAAGCTTTTTTGTATAGATTGCTTTATATTGTATTTTTATATCCTTATGCATATATTAAGCATCTTTTTATGTTCTTTGAGCTTAAGGATCCACTTTTCTATATGGAAACGGAGAAACAGTGAGGGTAAGTGCACCCTTACATTTTAGCTCTTTTTAGACTCTTAGGATTGTCGTAATTTAACTTTTTCTATTTTTTTCTTTTTTTTTTCTTTAGCTTTCCTTGGGAATCTAATCTAGGATCTATGTAATACTGAGTTGAGATCTATATATGATTATGGAGTAAATTCTACATATGGAACCTAAAAAAGTGCTATTCTGTACACTTCTTAGTGGTGTAGTAAGGGGGGGTGGTCTGCCCTGGGTGCAGTCTTCCTAAGGGCGCAGCAGCACCCCTCCTCCTCTCCACCCCCATGCTCGCTCTTCTCCTTGTCTCGTGTACCCCTTTCCTTCCTCTATACTTTTTGGGCACTCTCTCTGACATCACTTCCGGGACCCACGCCTAGGAAGTGACATCAAAGGGAGCTGACACCAATGTGGGTAGCATGCTACTCATGCCAGAGCAGTTTAAAAGGTATGGAGAAAGGGAGGAGGAGAAGGGACGTCACTGTCCTGGGTGCTGCTCACTATTACTATGCCACTGTACAACTATGCTTAAAATTACATGTCAAGGATGAATTCTCTCTCCTTTTCTGTGTTTAAATCTTTATTGATTTTCAAACTTTGATAATGCAATACAATTATTACATTAAACAATCATTTACTCCCATCCTCATCTTAATTATTAATACAATAATACATATGATGTGATTTCAGTATTATAATTAAATATTTTAACTCCTCAATGTACATTTCCCTACCCCCATCCAGCCTTTCTGGATGTGTAAAGAAATCTAATGAAAAGGGAAGAAACATGACCCTTACTGTAATGCAACAAAAGTAGTCAATGGACTCCATACATCATTAAAGGACTTGGTCTTGGTGGGGGAGAGTACAAACTGTTAAGATGATTTTGCCTGTGGTTTGTTACCAAATGTATGTTGCCATTTTTTTTCCCGGGGTCCTTTTATAAAAAAAATTAAATAGAATTCTGACAAAATTTATTTGGCTTGGGGAAAATGCGAGAATTGCTCTAGTATCTTTACAAAAACCAATTGTGGAGGGTGGGGTAAATTTTCCCAATTTTTATAGGTATCAAGCCTATATAATGCGTCAGAGTATGTATTGGATCCTCCCTGAACTTATGGAACATCTTCCAGACTGGTTATATCTAGAATGGAAAATTATGTCCCCTATGCGACTATCTCATGTATTAAGTATCAGGCTACCTAGATATGCTAAGGACAACATAATTTTATTGGATACATGGAAAACAATTAAATTTATTGATAAACTAACAGATGTTCCTATAATGAAATCTACTTTGCAGTCCTTATGGCTAAACTCCAAGATTCATATAGGCGGTACTGGGATCGTTTGGAAGAATTGGATGCAGGCAGGTATTCGGACTTTGGATAATGTTATATCTAATGAGAAATTGCTTGATTTTTCACGGCTGCAACAATCATTTGGCATTCTAAAGTCTCAACAGTATAGGTGGTTGCAGTTGAAGCAGGCTATTCAGAGTGGGTTCCCTGAATGGAAAACTTTAAAAACTTATTACAGCTTGCAGATCCTTTGCTACCAGACAGATCTAGTAGGACATCAGGCCGCTCAGTGGTTCAAATTGATTTCTGAATTTTTAAATAAGAAGCCAAAAAATAGTCTTAGAGATATTTGGAGCATTGAGATAAAACAGTATATTTCTGTGTCTCGTTGGCCACGAATTTGGACTTGGAGGCTGAAATGTACAGCGTCAGCATCTATGAGACAAACATGGTTATTTTTATTACATAGGATTTTTTGGACCCCAGTTCATTTATAAAAAAATAGATAATTCTAAATCTAATAGATGCTGGCATTGTCATATTAATATAGGGACTTTGGGTCATCTGTTATATTTTTGTCCACTGATACTTAGTTTCTGGAAGTCAAATTAGGGACAAATAAATCTCATTCTTGGGTCATCTGACCTTTATCCTATGAGGCAGTAATATGTGGTAGATTACTTCATGTTAAGCCTACTTTAGACAAGTATAAAAGTCGCCTTTTCCTGATCATGACAGGAATAGGTGTTCAACTGATCACACATAATTAGAAGAACTATGACAGGATTAATTATACTTTTTGGTGGGTAAATGTGTGTACCACGTATAAGTATGAAAGAATGATGGCGGATTCTCTCTCCTTTTCAACCTTTGTGCAGAAGTAATTATGAGCAAACTGGACTTAGATGATTCGAGTGTTGGAGTGAAAATAGGCAGAAGAACCATCAGCAATCTGAGATATGCAGATAATACCACCCTGCTTGCAGAGAGTGAGAAGGATCTTAAAGAGTTGATCCTGAAGCTGAAAGAAGAAGGCAAGAAGATGGGACTGTACCTGAACATCAAGAAAACCAAAGTCATTACTTCCACCGATAAGAAAGTTCACATAAAGATCAACAATGAAGAAATAGAAGTGGTTGACAGCTTTGTTTTCCTTGGGTCCCTCATTGATCACAGTGGCAGCTCGACAGCAGAGATAAAGCGTCGATTAGCACTGGGGCATGCAGCCATGGTGATCATAGACCAAAAATGGAAGTGTAAGGACGTCTCGGTCACCATCAAACAAAGACTGATCACTGCCTTTGTGTTACCAATCACAACATATGGTTGTGAGAAATGCACACTCACAAAAGCAGATAGAAGAAAAATTGACACCTTCGAGCTGGAGAAGACTTACGAATCCCTTGGACATCTAGGATCACCAAAAAAGATGTTCTTGATCATATAAACCCAGAGTTGTCCTTGGAGGGCAAGATTACCAGACAGAAACTGACCTATTTTGGACACATGATGAGGGCTTTATTAACTAAAAAAGGAGGTGCTACTCGGAATGGTCATGGGTAAAAGGAAGCAGAGGAGACCAAAAGACCAGTTGGCTTGTTACCATCGAGAATGATATGGGAATGAACATCAAGCAATTGACAGAAGCCGTGGACAACAAGGAAGCATGGCGAGGACTGGCCTACAGAGTATCCAAGGGTCGGACACAGTAGTAAAATTAGGCACGATTTATAGAATAACTCCTTTGCCCAGGAACTGCACCTACCATTAGGCATGGCTATTTGTACCAACAAAAAATGTGGTGCAAATGCCCATACCTAAATTTAGGTGCGGATACCTTTATTCTGTAACTATGTGCATAAGTTAAAGAAACACCCCAATCTACCCATGACCTGTTCATTTCTGCATCCTCCTTTTTTTATTTATAAGTTCAAACAAAATTACAAGCAATGCACTTGTTAAAGAGGCTCGGAAGAGTAATATAAAGTAGAAAACTTACATTTTCAAATAAGAAAAAAATAATACAGGAAGCTATTCCATTCCTCTTTAGACCACAAAAAAAGCGGAGGGGGTTTGTGGATTTAAATTATCAGGAGAACACCAAGTAATTACAGCTGCACATGAGTACACTTTAGGGTGCGGATCCCATGCCGCAATGTACACATGTAACTTGTAATTAATTCTAATTAGTGCTAATAAATGCTTGAAATGCCAATTTGTGCTAATTAGTTTGTTTATTTAAATTGCAATCGCAAATTAGGTCCCTGCCCAAATGTGTGCACAGTTTTCAGCACTTTAGATGGAATGCTGTAATCTGTGTCTACATTTGCATATACTGCAAACCTCTGAAGCAAGCAAGATGACGAAGCACGATCATGGTGAGTTCTAAGTGATGTATCTTGAGTGTTTCATGTCTGTTTTATAGTTCTTTATAGGTAATAAAAATATTTTTGTTTTATTTTCTATTTCTTGATGATGTCTCAAACTAATTTTGGACACAGATTGTGGGACTCATTTTTGAAAAACATAGACATCCAAAAGACAGCATAAACTGGCACACGGATGTATTAATAATAATAATATAATAATATCTTTATTCTTCTATACCGCCATAATCTTGCGACTTATTACTAGTCAAAATGTCCAAGTGGGCATTTTCGAAACTGACATTTTAGATCTCTTTCAGGTCATTTTATCTCCAGTGCATCTAAATCTTAAGGGGGCATGTTAGAGGTGTATTTTGGGTGGGATTAGGGTGGGCTTAGCACGAGGACATTTTACAGCGATAATATATAATCAAACATTTTACAAAACGTCCAGGGCACAATTTTCAGAATGCCGCGGCCAAGCTCATCTTCGCTAAAAGTAAATTTGACCATGTCTCCACGCTCCTGGCCAAGCTCCACTGGCTTCCGATAATCGCCAGGGTCCACTATAAATGCACCTGTTTAGCTTTCAAAATCCTATATGATATCCTCCCTCCCTTTATCCCTCTTTCTTGGAATTCCTCAAACCCTAATATCACCAGATCCTCCCACAAATTAAAACTATCCTTCCCCTCGCTAAAAGGCATTTCCCACACAGGAAAGCTAGGGACCTCCCTCCACTTCAAAATTACTGAGCTCTGGAACAACCTTACCTCCCCTCTTCGGAACTTGAGCTCTCTCCAAGTTTTCCGCAAACATCTGAAAACCTGGCTTTTCTCAAAAAATGTAAGTCTCCCTCCAACTTAGGAATCAAGGAAACTCTTATATCTTGGCATCCCAAGTCCTCTAAATTTTCTTCACACTTCTACCTCTAACCCTCTGTTGTAGTTCCTTCCTATTTCTCCTACTGTAAACTGCGTCAAGCTCTACGAACGTGGAGATGATGCGGTATACAAACCTAAGGATTAGATTAGATTATGGTGAGATGTGTACCTGGCACCCTTAATGTGAAGTTCACAGCATCAACCCTAGGGTGCCCTAGTGCTTTGCTGGCATTTCTGTGTGGCCAGTTCATTAAAATTACTGGTCTCTCCTACATGCAAATGGCTTATTTTGGGTGTTTTAACTTGGGACCTTTTTTATCAATGATGGCAAAAAAAATCAGACGTCTAGCTGGGCCATTAAAAAAACAAATAAACCATCTTGCAGGTTCAAAAATGGATGTTTTCATCACCCAATTTATGGACTTTTTCTCAAAACATCCAAAGCCAGACATTCTATCGAAAATGCCCCTGCATCTAATAATTTTCTCCTCTCCACTATAGTAAGGTTGAATCCCACTAAACAAGAGGCTTTTGTTTTGCATGGTTCCTGAGTCATTTTGCTAAAGTGAGGTTATAACTTATTAAGCATAATTTTGGCTCGGCCTACAATTTACTAATCTTCCAGATATCATCAGTCATCTTCTAACCCTTCCCAGCCTATTGGGTTTGTTGTCTCTCAATATTGTACATAAAGATGAGACATAACCTTGGGTTGTTTACATTAGTCTAGACAACTGTAACTGGGCAGCTTGAACCAGCTTGGAGACAGCTCAGATTTCCCCTGTTGGGTGTCTTATGTAGCAGTGAAAAACCTCATCTCCAAAAAGCATGTACTGTAAAGTCGCATACAGTAAATTGCAGGAATGCAAGCTAGAATTAGAATGCATTCTTTCACAGCTATTGCTTTAAATGTGGTTACTGTTCTGTGGTTATTTAGGATCAAGGGTACCCATCATCTTAGTCTCCAATACCCCAATCAACCACTAATGATAACCATATTTTAGGGAAAGTGCCACATGTAAGGAACTATAGCTTTATTTGATTAAATTTTGTAATTAATCATTGGAGCAAATGTCTTCAAAATGCAACAGTCAATGGTAATTACTGAGCCCAAATGTCCTAAAATGTCACAAAAATTCTTTAATTATTTTAGAATGATTTTATAAAGCAGCAACAACTTTTCCTTTTCTTTCTGTAGATCAGGGGTATCAAAGTCCCTCCTTGAGGGCTGCAATCCAGTCGGGTTTTTAGGATTTCCCCAATGAATATGCAAGAGCTCTATTAGCATACAATGAAAGCAAATAGATCTCATGCATATTCATTGGGGAAATCCTGAAAACCCAACTGGATTGCAGCCCTCGAGGAGGGACTTTGACACCCCTGATCTAGATCCTTGGGCTCCTTTTAATAAGGTGTACTAGCGGTTTTAGCACGCACTTAGCGTGCGCTGCAATACCGCATGTGCTAAACACTAACACCTCCATAGAGCTTGCGTATTTTTCATTTAGTGTGTGGTTAGCGCGCGCTAAAAACACTAGCGCATCTTAGTAAAAGGAGCCCCTTGTTTCTCTTTTTTAAATTGTTTTTTTTATTCATCCATTAAATACAATGCTTAATGCTCAACTCAGAACAGTCTTTAGCATATTAAGATCCCTGTTTCTTTGATGTGAATCTTTTGTTAATATCACATACCCTTCTTCCAAAAAAAAAAAAAAAAATCTCCTTTTTAGGACCAGTCTGAATTATTTATATTACATGTATGCTAAACTATTGAGCATATGAGGGTGCTGGTGCAGAATCTGTGACATTACTATAATAATTGAAATAACTAATGAAGCATATCCTACCACACAAATTGCAAACAGTAAAACAGCAAAGAAAAACAAGCATAGGAATGGAATAGTTCAAAAAGCAAATTTAATAAACCTTTAACAAAACAATAACATTGAAATCTAGATGCCTATGGTTTAATATTATATCATACCGTTAATACATCTAGGGTTGCCAAATTTCCTCTTAAAAAAAAAAAAGAGGACTCCTGGTACCACTCTGTTCTGCCCCCAACCCCACTCCCAGCTGAACCTCCTGCCTCTTTCCTTGAGGTCTGGAGGCCTTCTACACACGCCTGGATGTCAACGCGATGACATCAAGTACATGTGTGCGCATGATGTCATCATGTCGACATCTGTGCATACCCAGAGGGCTTCCAGATGTGGCCTTGAGTTGGGGGACTTCTGGAATCCAGACAAACTGCTGGGGTTTGCAAATCCCTCTGGGCACCCCGACACTCCTCTATAAAGAGGACATGTCCAGGTTTTCCAAGACGTTTGGTAACCCTAAACTACCCAGCTTGTTTTGGTAAAATAAAAGTGGTCATTCTACGAAGCTGCATTAGGCACTAACAGCTAACGTACACAAGAAAAATAGCCTAATGCAGGACAGGCTAAAGCAGGGGTGTCAAAGTCCTTCCTCGAGGGCCGCAATCCAGTCAGGGTTTCAGGATTTTCCCAATGAATATGCATGAGATCTATTAGAATACAATTAAAGCAGTGCATGCAAATAGATCTCATGCATATTCATTTGGAAAATACTGAAAACCCAACTGGATTGTGGCCCTCGAGGAAGGACTTTGACACCCCTGGGCTAAAGCATCCCACATTTGCTTTGGAATATCTGTATGCTACCTGCATAGTACATTTTTTTTTTTTTTTTTTTAATTTCTATTTTTGTATGTGTTGTGTGAAGGGTAGCAAGTGAGCATTTCTATATTACTGTGCACTGACTAGTTAGCACATGGATGAGGTTGGTAAGTGCTCTTGTAATTTTTTTTAAATGGCTACATGCTAAGGGGCTCATAATCGAAAGAGAAAAACGTCCAAAAACCGGCCTAAGTCGGCACTTGGATGAACATTTCTCAAAAACATCCAAGTGCCGATAATAAAAATGGGTTTTGGACGTATTTCTAAATGACCTAGGCCAGGGGTGCCCAATAGGGCGATCGACGGGTAGCTCGCCAAGGCAAAGTGAGTCGATCACCCAGGACTCACTTTGCCTTGGCAATCTATCGGGCCGATTAGTCTTCCTCTCCCCGACGTCAATTCTGCCGTCGGAGAGGAAGTTCGGGCCAGCCAATTGCTGCCTGGCTGGGCTGAACTTCCTCTCCGACGGCAGAATTGACGTCGGGGAGAGGAATGCTGGTCGGCCCGAAGCAGGGAGAGCATGGGGCAGCGTCGGCGTCTGCTTTGGGGCCTGTTATCCATTGGTGGCGGTTTGGGTCCTGTTCCCCGATGGCAGTGGCTAGGGGAAGGGCAGGGAGACAGAAGGAAAGAAGAGAAACAGAAAAAAAGAAAGGGGGCATGAAGAGAGAAAGAAAGAAAGGTCAGGGAGAAAGGAAAAAAAAGTTGGGGGAGGGAATGAGGTTTGGAGGAGAGGAAGCATACAGGCTGAAAGAAAGATTGGATGCACAGTCAGAAGATGAAAGTGCAACCAGAGACTCATTAATTCACCAGACAAGGTAGGAAAAATGATTTTATTTTAAATTTAGTGATCAAAATGTGTCTGAATTTAATCTGCTGTCTATATTTTACAATATGGTCCCCTTTTACTAAATCGCAATAGTGGTTTTTAGCGCAGGGAGCCTATGAGCGTCGAGAGCAGCGCTAGGTATTCAGCGCAGCTTCCTGCGCTAAAAACTGCTATTGTGGTTTAGTAAAAAGGGAGGGGGTGGGTATTTGTCTATTTTTGTATGGTTGTTACTGAGGTGACAGTGCATAGAGTCATCTGCTTTGACCTCTTTGAAAAAACCCCGGAATAGGAATGATAATTAACAATTCTATGCGTACAGTGTGCGTTGTGTTTTTTTTTTTTTTTAATTATATTGTTGGTAGAGCATTTTGACTTGGTCATTTTAAAAGTAGCTCGCGAGTCAAAAAAGTGTGGGCACCCTGACCTAGGCCTTCATAGTGCCGCTCAACGTCCAAAGCTAAATGGGGCGTTTTGGGAGGCATGTCAAGGGCGGGAGTTGGGCGGGACGTGTGCTGGCTTAGACTTAGTTGTACAGCATGTAAAACCAAAAGTTTTACAATAGAGCTTAGACGGAACTTGGACGTTGTGACTTAGACCATGTAAAACATGGTCTTAGTCACAAAAACCCACCTAAACTCACCAGATAAGCACTTCAAACACATCACAGACCCCCCCACCCCCATAAAAATTTTATTCACAACTTTAAATTTCAGCCTCCAGACCATCATCACCTGGCCGACTGGCATAGGAAAGCCTAGTCGTCCAGCCTAGAGGCAGCTTAAGTCATCTTGGGGGTGGGTTAGGGACCCATAGAGAAGAGGACCCATGCCCATAAGCCCCTGTAATCACTTCATTGATACTTAACATGTGCACTGCCTTATACACCCCCAAAACCCTTTTTTACTGGCATATAAGTGGCTCCTGAAGCCATAAGGGCTATTGGGGTGGTAGATAAGTGGGTCTAGGGGATTCTGGAGGTGGTTTGGGGCGCTCACCGTGACCTATAAGGGAGCTGTAGGGAGGAGGAGCCATGGCACCCTTTTTGTGAAGTTCACAGGGGTGCCCTGTAAGGTACCCCACTATTTAGGTGGCATGTCTGGGTGTTCAATCCATCACTTTGCAGACCCCTCCCACGTCCAACAGGGCTTGTTCTAGGCGTTCTGGGCTTGGACGGAAAGTTGGACGGAAATGTGGTATAAAGATGGTCGATTTAGCGGCTTGGACGATCAGATCGGCAGGACGTATAATTAGATGATTTTTGAAAGTAAAAAAAAGTTGGACGTCTCTTTTGAAAATGTGTCTTAGGCTCTATTTAACTTTGGACGACTTGTGAGATGGACGTAATGGACTTAGACGTCTCTTCCGATTATGCCCCTCTAATTGTTTTTACAAAAAGACTCTCTCAAACAAGAAAGGATGTTCAAAAAAAATATATATCTCCTCAAATAACATCCAATAATGTCCAGCACTACACACATCTATAGATTAATGCATCAAAAAATGGAGAAAAGACATCAGTGTCTAATAGGGATGACAAAAAACTTCCCATATAGACAAGCCAGTCTCAAAATCCTAATGTGTCTGCTGGTCTCAAAGTTAGGATTTTGAGACTGGCTTGTCTATATGAGAAGTTTTTTGTCATCCCTATTAGACACAGGTCTTTTCTCCATTTTTTGATGTATTAATCTATAGATCTGTGTAGTGCTGGACATTATTGGATGTTATTTGAGGAGATATATATACATGCTAATTGTAACATATAGCCATTAATTAAATATAAATTTATGGTTTTTACTAGGGTTACCATATGGCTCTAGAAGAAGGAGGACGGATTGAGACATCCAGGTTTTACTTCCACCGAAAGCAATGAAAGTAAAACTCAGATGGCTCAATTTGTCCTCTTTTTTTCTGGAGCCATATGGTAACCCTATTTTTACAGCCATGCTAAAAATGACCTTGGAACTTGGGGCTCCTTTTACAAAGGCGTGCTAGCGGTTTTAGTGCGCACTAAAATGCCCCATGCGCTAGCCCCTACCGCCTCCTCTTGAGCAAGCGGTAGTTTTTTCGGGTAGCGCACGCTATAGTGCGTGCTAATCCAGTGAATGCGCTAAAAACGCTAGCGCACCTTTGGAAAAGGAGCCCTTGGAGATGACCTGTGTAAGGGCGCGCTAAGATCGTTTGTTCTTGCAGCGTAGTAAAAAGTCCTCAAGATGCCTGCATCCCAAGGTATTGATTCAAAATACAAGCATGACCTGTGATTGTCTCTGGATAATGGTGTTATAATAATAGAGCAAACTTACAAAAAGTGAAAATGATTAACACAAATCAAGGTAAAAAGAAAAAGGCAACCAGATAAAGTTTCAAGTTCATTAAAAATTTGATATGCCACCTTATCATTTATTTCAGGGTGGATAAACAATAAACAATGGCGTAATGCTACCACCCAGCCAGCCCAATGCTACCTTAAGCCCAGAAGTACTTTCTAAACCAATAGGAAAACATGAAGTCATCTACTTGCATCAAACATTTGACACTGACATTGTAGAGAATTGAGTGACGCAATAATTTTGAGCAGCTTCACAAACTGAGATCCCAATAATCTGAGCTACAGTGCTTTCCTTTCTGGGAGACTCTGAAATATACAAATAGGTAAAGGATATGTGAAAAGGATATTGATCCTTTGAACCTTTAATTAGCACTGAGTGTTAGTGGCAAAAAGGGATCCTTTTTACCCGTGGCTGGAAACCTCATTAACACAGAGAAACCATGAGATTCATAGCAGTAATAGTGAGAGAATGGATGATTAAATATGTCTGGTGTTGCACAATTTCTACACCATTCTATGATATGAGCACCATCTGTGAGCTCAGATTAGAGAATACTAGCAGTTATGCACATGAATGTTTAATATTCATGTTTAAGTACTAGTTGGATGCTAATTGATATTCTGGAACCCTTGCATGCAATTGCAAGGGGGAGTTAATGTGGGTAAGCCATGGGCAGTAGTGTATTAAGGGGGGAGTACTCTGGACGCCATCTTTGCGAGGGGTGCCGGCGCCTTTCTGCTCCACCCCCAGGTACTTCTTAAAATGTTTGCCGCCGTGAGCTGCATCTTCCACTTGTGGGACTAGGGTGTGATGTCAGAAGGGAGCTGAGGCTGGTGAGAGCAGCAGGTGGAAGGTGCTGCTTGTGCCGGTCAACATTTCAAGAGGTGCGTGGGGAGTAGAGGTGCACCTGAGTGGTGTAGAACAGTAGGGCGAGCCCAAGCAGCATGGAAGGGTGGGGAGCGCATGGCGCAGAGATGCCTGCCACCACCCTCCCTCACTATGATACTAGACATGAGAATCTCCCACAATTACACACCCACATTATAGTGACCAGCATTTTGGACCTAACTTTTAGTGCACTATAGAATTAATTGTGTAAGTGTATTAAGTATACTGATTCTTTACTGGTAAAGTATTGTTTTCCTGAAGATACTGTTGTCTTATCTGTTATGCTTTTTGTAAGAGTGAATGTCCCTTAGTATGCTTGCTGTTTATATGGGCTAGGTCTATACTATATAATAATGGAGTACTTTTTTACATTTGTTTTATTTACTTTTATTATATCTTGTAAACCGCTTGGACCAGTAAAATGAACGAACGGTATAACAAGCTTAATAAACCATAAATATAATTCTCCAGATCTACTAGAAAGAAAAATTTGCTTTTAATTCTTTCTTTGGATTTGGTTCTTAAAACAGAATAAAGTACCTGAAGATATATATTAATGATCATATTTCTGTCACAGTTAAAAAATGCTATTATAAATTAAGAATGATTCGCTCGATTGCCAAATTTCTCAGTTCAACATCAATTAAGATACTTATACATTCACTAGTAATATCTACACTTGACTACTGTAACGCCCTTTTTCTCAATATTACACAGAAAGAGAAAAGGAGATTACAACTAATACAAAATACGGCCATCAAATTAATATTTAATGCAAGAAAATATGACCACGTTACACCTTTGTTAATAGATGCTCACTGGCTACCAATTGGCCATAGGATTACATTTAAAATAATATTACTCACTTTTAAAACACTAGTACCAAATGAACCATTATTTATATCCAGATACCTAATCCCACATAATACACAGAGATCACTTCACTCTTCTGGACAAAATCTACTTACAGTACCTTCTTTAAAAATTATCGGAACACGTAGATCTGACATGTTCACCGTGATGGGGCCTCAATGGTGGAATGCCCTACCACAGCACATAAGAAATGAAAAAGATATTTCAACTTTTAAAAAATTATTAAAAACTTATTTGTTTAATGACACTTTTAATAACTGAAATTTTTTTAATGACGCTTTTAATAACTGAAATTTTTATATTCCTTTAGACATGCTGTTAATAATGCTATGGTTTTAATACCCCCTCCTTTTGTATTTTCCTTTGTGTCTACTAAAAAATTTAAAATTGTAACTTTTAACCCTTTTTATCCTCCCGACTTATGTATGTATAATATGTAACCACTATGTATAATGTTAGTTTCTTTTTATTGCTCTTTATTAATTCCTGTACATCGCTTAGTAATTTTAATAGGTGATTAATCAAATATACAAATAAACTTGAAACTTAATAAAGACTTTTATTGTTTTTACAGTGCCCCCTTCCTGACGACGCTAAAGTGAAACTCAAGTTGAAGGGAGGCAAGGTGGTTTTAATCACAATGGGTCATTAAGGGGTGTATAGTTTGGAAGCTGTACCAGCACAGGACCTCATGGACACCATTTCTCCGCTAAAAATTTTCTTTCATTCAAGATAAGCGATTGGTTTAACAACGTTACATGCCAGAGTATGTTTAGAGTGAGTTTTTACTATCTTGAGAGTGGTATACAGGACTTTTAAGTGCCATGATGGTCCTGGCAAACAACCAGTGCTAGTACATTCATTTGTACTTTATAGCACTTTATGGTTGGTGATCTGAGCACTTTAAATGCACTTGATGCACTTTACATGTATGCTTGAAGTATTTATTTATTTATTTATTTGTAACTTGTGGAGTATTTTTGATATCTTTTTTTTTTCCTTCATAGCTCTTCATCTCTACCTCTGAGACATGAATTGGTAGAGTGAGACTACCTATTATTTAAATAGCCTTGCTTAGGGATGGAATTATGGAAGACAGTGATAGGGTCGTCTTTCTCAATGTATCTGTGCTCCAAATAATGGGGCGATTCAGAATATCTAGCCCCCAAGAGCATTCCTTGGAACTATGAAGCATGAGTGTCCCACATCCTTCTGGAGACTATGGATTTCCATGAAAGCCAGACTCTATAAGCAGTGCAATACTGGCATAAGAGAAATAGAAAAGCGTTTTCTCCTTACTACAAAAATAGAAAAGATGAACATTTCCCAAAGCATTAAGTAATTTTTTCTACCTTTGTTTTCTGGACATTTCATCTTTCTAATTGGGCTAGTCCCAGTCTGTCAAAAAGATATAAATAGATGGAGTCTGTCCAGAGGAAGGCTACTAAAATGATGTGTGGTCTTCGTCATAAGTCGTATGGGGACAGACTTAAAGATCTCAATATGTATATTTTGGAGGAAAGGCGGGAGAGGAGAGATATGATAGACATTTAAATAC
Organism: Geotrypetes seraphini; assembly: GCF_902459505.1. Classification (NCBI taxonomy): domain Eukaryota; kingdom Metazoa; phylum Chordata; class Amphibia; order Gymnophiona; family Dermophiidae; genus Geotrypetes; species Geotrypetes seraphini. The sequence continues at coordinate 305,585,264 of NC_047086.1, read as the reverse complement.
CTATGTAGCATAGATGCGCATGAGCTGAATCTCATTTGAAAGTAAGCTCTGAAATGAAAGGGCTTAGGATGAAGCTAAGAGGTGATAGGCTCAGGAGTAATCTAAGGAAATACCTTTTTATAGAAAGGGTGGTAGATCTGTGGAACAGTCTCCTGGAAAAGGTGGTGGAGACAAAGACTGTGTATGACTTCAAGAAAGCATGGGATAGGCTTGTGGGATCTCTTAAAGAGAGGAAGAGATAATGGTTACTGCGGATAGGCAGACTGGATAGGCCATTTGGCCTTTATCTGCCATTATGAGGGACATAATAAAAATTTTAATATGTCCAAAAATTTGCCTAAGTCGGCAGTTGGATGTCCTAATAGAAGGGACGTCCAAGTGCTGATAATCAAAACCAACTTTCTGGACATGCAGCAGCACTTCTAAGTTGCTGTCCATTCAGAGCTCAAAGAGGAATGTTGGGAGGTGTGTTATGGGTGGGAATTGAGTGGACTTAAACCTGGACTTACTGCAGCGATAATCAAAGCTTTCTTAGAGGGAACTTAGACGCCGGCAGTTAGACCTGTTCTATTTATTTATTTCATTAAAATTTTTCTATACCGCTTAAGGATTAAACATGAGTTAAACAAACATAATAATTATGATAAACTAAAATCTTAAAATCAACAGGGGAGAACTATCTTTTCTTTTCCACCAAAGCATTTCACATCTTAACACCAGCTATGCAGAATTTCATTGCTTTGGCGTCTGCATAATAACCTTGCTTCCTTGAGGTTAATAAATTTTTATTTTCAGGTCATAAAGATCTGCCTGGTTTATAGTTCACAATGACTTGTTGAAAATACCATGGTTTTGATGGCAGACAGTTTAATGGATCACAGAAATAACCTTATGTTGTACTTGAAGTAAAATTAGTAACTAATATAATTTCATCAAAATTGGTGTGATATGTGTCAACCTATGTACAAAATTAACCTGGTTGCAGCATTTTGTATCAATTGTAATGCTCTTCCTCTTGTCTTGGAAATTTCAAGATAGAGTACATTGCAACAGTCCAACCTCAACACAACCATCCCTTGTACAAGAGTTCTAAAATCATAGGTCGAGATCAATGGTTTAAGGCGATGAAGTATATGAAGTTGACCAAAACATGCCTTTACAGTCTTAACAATTTGTAATTTCATGGTTAAACCTGGATCCAAAACAACTCTTAAAACTGTCATTTCCTTCTTAACATTTAATGTCACCCCTAACACAAATAAGGATTCAGGCTACGTCTCTTCACCACTTCTCCTTACGACATCACCTCTGTTTTCCCTAGATTTAAACACAGGCCATGACCACTCATCCTTTCTTTTATCTTTGACATATAACCATTGAAGATCCCCCCCCCCCAACACACACACACACACTTGTGTACTGGAAAGAAGAGTATAACCATGCCCTATTCCGGAAAAAATGAAAACCCTACTCTTTGATAATGGATATCTACATGAACACTACATGTACCTTTCAAATTTTTATGCTTAGTATGATTAGGTCCTTCTCCTTTTCTCCACTTTTCTCTTCCTTCCCCCTTCCCACTCCTCTATGCCCCAAGATATCCTTTTCCCACTGTAAATGGCCTTGAGCCTGTTTAGGTTTGCGCGACACACAAATATTAGATTAGATCTAAGACTTGCAATTGTTCAAACACTTCTCCTAACGATGCCACATATATATTAAACAGTAGCGCTGATAATGCAGATCCCTGAGGTACACCTCTCCCAACTGGAGCCTCCTCTGATGCCGTACAACCAGCATACACTTTAAAAGTATGGTCAAATAGGTACGATTTAAACCATTGCAAAATAGTACCTCTCATTCCTAAATTTTCTCAATAACAAATTTAAATCAGCAGAGTCAAAAGCAACAGAAATGTCAATCAAAACTATGCAGTATGTCACATCAAGTAACACCAGCATTTTCATAGCCTTTTCTACAACAGCGTATGCCTGTCTAGAGCTGTACAAACTTCTTTTTGTGCTACAAGAGCACGGTCTTTATCATGGCACAGACTTTGTGGTTTTTATGAACAAGGAGGGTGAATGGAATTCTCTGTTGGGTGATTGTTGAGGTGAATTAATGAGCAAGATCCCTAAGTTTGTCTCAACTAGCCCCAAAACTTATTGGTATAGATTATCTAATGGGGAGAATCGCATGAAGGTAAAAGAATTTGTACAGAACAGTGAAAGCAGTGAGAAAATGTTCTTATAGGGGAAAGCTGACAGTTGACCAAGTGTCGACGATTTGGAAGAAGGTATCCCGTGAAGATACCGAGGGGAAAAAAGACTGGGAAGAAACAATGGACAAATTACAGGAGTCGACTAACCCAGAAGAGGAGGTTAGAAGGATTGTAACAAAAGAGAAGAAACTAAAGACCGAAGCACTGGGAAAGGAAATGAAGTCAAGAAAATACCAGGATCTAAATTGCATATATACTAATGCAAGGAGCCTAAGAAACAAAATGGGGGAATTAGAAGCCATGGCCAATGCAGAGGACATAGACATCATTGGAGTCTCTGAAACGTGGTGGAATGAAGAAAACAAATGGGATACGGCACTGCTGGGGTACAAGCTCTATCGCCATGACAGGTCAGGACAGAAAGGAGGTGGAATAGCCCTATACATAAAAGAAAGCATACAATCGACAAAAATGGACACAGCAGAGACGACCAACAAAGCTGGAATAGCTATGGGTTAAAATACTGGGATGGAAAGAGCCTGAAATAAAGATGGGCCTATACTATTGTCCACCCGGGCAAACCGGAGATATCGATGAAGAAATGGAAGCCGAGATGAAGCGAGAATGCAAAAGCGGTTATTATGGGATACTTCAACTACTCCGGGATAGACTGGAGTCTTGGAAGCTCAAAATGCGCTAGGGAGACAGAATTCCTGGAGGCTATACAAGATTGTTTCATGGAGCAGCTTGTTAGAGAACCAACGAGAGGAAATGCCACTCTGGATCTAATCCTAAATGGGTTAAGGGGACCTGCAAAGGAAGAAGAGGTAGTGGAACCGTTGGGAAACAGCGATCATAACATGATCAAGTTCAAGGTTGATGTAGGAATACCAAAAGGAAAAAGAACCATAGCGACAACTTTCAACTTCAGGAAAGGAAACTATGAAGCAATGAGGGAAATGGTAAGGAAGAAACTTAAGAACACTTCCAAAAAATGGCAAATGGTAGAACATGCCTGGTCTTTTCTCAAGAATACGGTGAGCGAGGCGCAAAATCTGTATATCCCCAGATTCAGAAAGGGGTGCAAAAAGAGGTGCAAAAAGACCCGGCGTGGATAACTAAAATAGTGAAAGAAGCGATAGGCAATAAGAAAAATTCATTCAGGAAATGGAAAAAGGACAAAACTGAGGGGAACTGGAAAGAGCACAGGAAGTATCAAAAAGAATGCCACCGAGTAATTCGAAAAGCCAAAAGAGAGTATGAAGAGAGGCTAGCCAAGGAAGCACAAAATTTCAAACCGTTCTTTAGATATGTTAAAGGGAAGCAACCGGCTAGGGAGGAGATGGGACCGCTGGACGACGGAGACAGGAAGGGAGTGGTGAAGGAGGAGAAAGAAGTGGCAGAAAGACTTAACATGTTCTTTTCGTCTGTATTCACAAATGAAGACACATCCAACATACTGGAACCTGAGCAATTCTTCAATGGAAATGAAGCAGAAAAATTAACATTCATGGAAGTGAGTCTTGAAGATGTACGCAGGCAGATAGAAAAACTAAAAACTGACAAATCCCCGGGTCCAGACAATCCATCCAAGTGTTCTGAAGGAATTAAAGGAAGACAGGGCCGCCATCGGGGCAGTACTACCAGTCCTGCATTCAGGGGCCCGGAGCTGACAGGGGGCCCGGGCTCCCCCAGGGTCCTAGGCCACCATAGCACAAATTCCTGTATTATGCTTCTGCTGTGCACAACAATAAACAATAAACACTGCTGTCATACTTTTTTTTGTCCCCTGCTGATTTCCTGATAGCACCCCGTCCGGACAAAAGTGGATCCGTCTACCTGGCCCGCAGCCGCCGATATACTCCTCTCCTGACTCCTTCACCAAGACCCGTCCTGTCTCCACTCCGATTGGCTTGGGCTTAGGGTGCCTAGCCAATCAGGAGACATCACTTGCCTGCCACTGAATCTGCGAGAGCGGGTCGGCCGGATGACGTCACCACGTCTCTAGGAGAACAGGACGAGAGGAGCAGCACGAGGAGCTGCAGAACTAGTAAGGCAGTGATCAATTTAAACATGCACCTTTCTTCCTCCATCCCATGCACCTTTCTTCCTCCATCCCATAACACACACAGCCTGGTGGTGATGATTATCAGATTGATTTATGAATATATAATGATGTTATGAGTGTGCACCTCTTTCTTCCCATCCTCCTTAGCATGTCACATACAGCATGTTACATACAGCATGTTACATTACACAAAGTCTGTGTAATGTAACATGCTGTATGTGACATGCTGAGGAGGATGGGAAGGAAGAGGTGTACACTCATAACATCATTATATATTCATCCATAGCTGCATGTTAATGATGTGCTCATATGCACTTATTTATCATCATAATATATACATCATCATTAACATGCAGCTGTGGATGTGTAAGGACAGGCTGAGGAGGATGGATGGGAAGGAAGGAAGGTGCACATATCAACATATTGTACATTTTTAACATGCATGATGCAGCTATAGGCAAGCTGAGGACGATGGGATCATACAGATGTGTATGTTCAGATATGCGCTCAGATGTGTATGGTCAGATATGTAAGGGCTAGCAGACACATTAATTATTTTGTCAGATCAATCAGTTCTGATCAATTAAATAATCGATTGTAAATAATTTTGTACATTTTTATTAATCCGTTTGATCAATATCGATCGGAATTCTTTTTCTGTTCGATGATATCCGATTAGAGCAGCTAATCCTGCAACAGAGACCTCCAGTGCAATTGTGATCTACTTCTGGCCTACAAAGGTCAAAAGAAATCCTTAACTGAGATTTTACATTCAAAAGTGAAATATAGCTACTAGCACTATTATTTATTAGTTATTTATTATGCAGATGTTTGTTAGTTTGTTATTAGTTCAGTATTAGACATATGTTAGTTTAGAATAGATAGGTATAGATTAGTTTAGGTTAGGTTAGGGCCCTGCTGAAAGAGTCTACCTTGACGTGGTTGCAGGCTTACAAATCTTTTGGTCAAAGAGTGCGGCGACAGAGAAAAGTATGTGTGTATTCGGCCCATGGAAGAAGGGGGGGTCGGGGGGGAAGGGGTGCGTGGGGGGCCCAATAGGATTGCTCAGTAAGGGGCTCAGAAATTTCTGATGGCGGCCCTGAAGGAGGAGATAGCGGAACTACTGCAGCAAATTTGCAATCTATCCCTGAAAACAGGCATGATCCCGGAGGACTGGAAGATAGCCAATATTACGCCCATCAAGAGGTGACCCGGGAAACTACAGACCGGTGAGTCTGACCTCGGTTCCGGGGAAAATGGCGGAAGCACTGATAGAAGAAAACATTGATGAACATTTTGAAAGAAACAAACTTCTGATAACCAGCCAACATGGTTTCTGCAAGGGGAGATCGTGCCTAACGAACTTATTGCACTTCTTCGAAGGAATTAACAAACGGATGGACAAAGGAGACCCCATAGACATCATATATCTAGATTTCCAAAAAGTCTTTGACAAGGTGCCCCATGAACGCCTAATCCGGAAACTGAAGTGAAGGGGGGGGGGGTGGAATGCTGAAGAGAAAAAAGAAGTAAGTTTATAAAAAGTTACTTTCTTACAGCATTCTACTCTATGCTGCCTGCTTTTTTCACAAGGAGAGTGGAGGCGAGAGAGGGTAGAGGGAGGGGGTTGTGCTATCTGAAAACACAGACAAGCCTATGGTTAAACAAAAGCTTTTTAAACAGGCATTTAGCTATAATGGACTTCTACCTTTTTGCTGCTAACTTAGCACTGGTCAGAAAAACAGGAGTTTAAAATCAGCATGATTTGAGAGGATGTCAGCATGCGGTGTGTATGTGTGCAAAGAGAGAGAGAGAGAGAGAGAAAACCCTTAATGTAGAATGAGCATTGTAAAAACAGGGGACTGAAATTAGTGTTTGGTTAAACAATAACCCTTTTAGAGGAGGGAGGACTTCTGCCTTATTACTGCTAGCTTAGGAGTAGACAGAAAAACAGATCTTTAAAAGCAGCATGATTTGAGAGGATGTGTCAGCATGCAGGGGCTTTTTGAAAATTATCTTAAAGTGCCCTGAATTTTCTGAAAGGAAGGTGTTGCCCACGTGTAGAATGAATATTTTGTACATGTTGTAAAGATTAAAAAAACAAGCTGGGAAGAGTGAATGTTTAAAAAATAAAAAGAAACAATTTTAAGGATGGGAAAAACAACTATACATGATCCTCAGGGGGCAGTATCGAGCTACCACGAACACCTTCTCTATCACCAAGCAGTCCTATGGGGCAAAGACCTAGACCAACTGCTTTCGCCCACTACATACGGGGAATTCAGGAAATGCCTAAAAACATACCTGTTCCAGAAATACCTAAACAATTGACCCACTCTCCCTCTCCCTCCCCCCTCCCTATTCCACCTGAACTTACAGCACTGTTATAAATATAATCTGTTATCTTCATCTTATCGTAACTTTACATTGCTATTTATCCCCAACAGGTCCTGTTGGACATTACCTACTAAAATGTACATATTACATTTTCGCTCAGCAAATTGTATTTCTATACTATTGCCTCCTGAGGTCTCTGATCGCTGTATTTCCTCTGAATATCTACTTATTGTATTTCGCTGAATGTCCAGCACTCTTGATTGTAAACCGCCTAGAAGTCGCAAGATTGTGGCGGTATAGAAGAATAAAGTTATTATTATTATTATTATTCTATGTCAGGCTCTCTCTAATTGGTGACATTTTCTCTTCATGATTTTTAACTCCTTAGAAAACCAAGGATTAGAGACTGGTCTAGAAACATATCTAGTACATGATGGAGCTGCTATATCTAAGGCTTTTAGAATGCTATCTGACCAACTAGAGAATAGTAAAGGAAGATCGAGAGCATCAAAAGTCAGATATGATTTGGCATGATTTCCACAGGTTTCACATGGAACTCTACCTCGGGAAGTTACTACCTTCCTCTGGGTGAGTTTTAGCCAGATCTAAGTTAACATTTAAAGTGGTATAACATAAATAATGATCAGACATGGTGATAGAAAACCAGTTGCAGAAATAAATCAGCTGTGAAGAAGTTGTAGTAATCATTTCAAGAGCATGACCTTACTCATGTGTCGGAACCAACTTCTGTGAATTAAAACTTAAATTTTTGAGAAAGTTTAAGAAATCTATTACATTGCTATCGCAGCCATGCTCCAAATGTAAGTTAAAATCACCTATTAGTAAAAGTGAGGAGTATTTGGTACTAGTTTCAGAAATGTTTCTTTGTTGGCATTTGATAAACTGCCCTAATTGTAGAGTTTAATAGATATGGTTGGCCAAGAGCCCAGTATCCTATGAGTAAAATACCATGTGAAGGGTAAGAGGAGTCTCTAGATAGTTGACAGAGCAGTATAAGAACATAAGAATAGCCTTACTGGGTCAGACCAAAGGTCCATCAAACCCAGTAGCCCGTTCTCACGGTGGCCAATCCAGGTCACTAGTGCCTGGCCAAAATCCAAAGAGTAGCAACATTCCATGCTACCAATCCAGGGCAAGCAGTGGCTTCCCCCATGTTTTTCTCAATAAGACTATGGACTTTTCCTCCAGGGAATTGTCCAAACCTGAATCTAATAAAAAACTAGCTTTAGAAATATATAAAAATGATTTGTAAATTACTGCCAGCCCACCACCTCATTTGGTTAATCAAGGAGTATTTAAGATGTTATAACCTGGTGGGCATAAATCTTACCAATACAGGGTCAAATGGACTCACATAACCAAGTCTCAACAATAAATGTCCTATCTTCATGCATGAATGTGTGGCCAGTTAGCTCAGAATATTATGTTAACTAGACATATGTTAACCAGACTGAATATGGCCCAGCATTGAATATCTGAGTTTAATGCCAGTGGTGGACATCAAGAGCGCTGTCCACTGCTGGCTGAAAATCAGGGGGGGAGAGTCCCTAGATGTTGCTCCCAACTGAGTCATGTGTCTACATAGAAGTATTTGGAGTGGCGACGGGAGAGGGGGGGAGCCAAACTAACATTGCCATACATTGCATCCCCACCACCACACACCTATAAATTGGTTATAAAAAACTACTACTACTATTAATTATTTCTAGAGCGCTAACAGACATACACAGCGCTGTACAAATGAGATAGTCCCTGCTCGAGTGAGCTTACAATCAAGACAGACAAACAGGATGCCAGTCAGAAGGGATAGTTAAACTGCTGGCTAGGATGGTGAGCAGAGGGGAGTAGGGTTATGAGTTGAAGGCTGTCTCAAAAAGCTGGGTTTTCAGCCTACTCTTGAATATGGGAAGGACCGTAGTGAAAGTACTCAGGTAATTTATTCCAGGCATACAGGGCAGTGAGCTGAAACGAACAAAGTTTGGAATTGGAAGTGGAGGAGAAGGGCACAGATAAAAGCAATTTGTCTGAGGAACGGAGTTCTCATGGAGGTGTATAAGGAGAGAAGAGAGATACTGAGGGGGTGCAGAACAAACACACTTGTAGGTTAGTAATAGGAGTTTGAACTGTATGTGAAGACGGATAGGAAGCCAGTGAAGTGATTTGACATAACAAGAAGAAGCCTCAAGGGCCTTCTGTGTAATTAAGAACCCTAGAACATATGCCTACGATTGGAAAAATAGACCAAATCTTACACAAAAACTAAACACTAGTAAAATTATCTTGTATTGGTCACAGGCAAAACACAAACCAGCTGTCGCTGGCACCACAGATTATAAATGTGTGCAGACAAAAATTGATATGGAATCACTGAGGTCAGACTCTGTATGCAGTGCAGCTGTGAGAAGTAAAAATTGTAATGTGTGTCCACGTTTACTGAGTTAAAAGCAAAGATACAAGAAATACTGATTTTCAGAGGTGATGTATTCCAACCAGTAAAAGCTGAAATTAGAAACTTTTTCCCACCATTGTTTGGTTGTTTTTCTAAATCAGGGGTGTCAAAGTCCCTCCTCAAGGGCTGCAATCCAGTCGGGTTCTCATGCATATTCATTGGGGAAATCCTGAAAACCCGACTGGATTGCGGCCCTTGAGGAGGGACTTTGACACACCTGTTCTAAATGGACTGGCATTTTTACTTTCCTACTGTTGATCCTTTAAATCCTATTCCAGAGTCTCCAGTCCATTTCTTCTTTTTTTCCTTCCGTCTTCTCCTCTGCCTCTAACCCAGGTTGGTCTGCTGACTCACACCCCCTTTGATCTTCTGGTTTCAGAGGGGCGGAAGCTGGCAGGCCTAGAGAATGTACTATATATATATGTATGTATGTATGAAGAATCAGGCACTTATTGTTTTGCATTATTGTGCACTATCACTTGGATGGGGTTATGTTTGTGGTATTTTTGTTAATCCCTCTGTTGAGAGTTGTGTTTACTGAGGGCCCATCCTCCTATCATTATTATCATATCCATTTAATACTAGTGTTTCCCTAGTGCTGCTTTAGCTATACACATTCTTAGGAGAGATCTGAGTTTCTTTGATTTGTTTATTTCTCCTATTGGGCTATTTTTGGTGATTATATGGAGCAGTATCATCACAGCAGTACATTCTTTATATATATATATATAAAACATCTGCGCCCATTGTATTTAGGGAATGGCCTTGAGAATGTGCAGATGTTCAAGGTTCCATATGAGCTGTGCTGAGCCTTTTCTGGACACTGAAATTATTTTGTCAGCACCACCCCTGCTCCCCCCCAAAAAAAAAATTGTCCCCCCCCTTACAGTTTGGTTGGCTCTGAACTCACAAAGGGAGGCTATTTTTTTTAAATGATGGCTATGCCATCTCATAGTGACACCAATGTCCCCAAATTAGAACTATAAATGCCTATTGTTTCTGTGCAGTATACAAAAGAGGTAAGACTGTTATGTCAAATTGGAGTAGAACTGCCTGGTGTCCCATGCTTAAGGCTTGTTTGATTTTGGTGGTTAAGGTTAATAGAAGAAGTTCTATGTGATGTTGTGAACAAAAACTTAACTATAAGGGATGGAGGTAGCGAATGGCGTGGGGGGAAAAATTTGTCCCGATTCCACCCCATACCTGCCAGCTCAGTCCCATCCCCATCAGCTCAGTCCCCATCCCCATGAGCTAGGTCCTCGTCCCCGCAAACCATCTGATCCCATCCACACAAACCTCAAATTGTTATTTTATACTGAACTTATTTTATTAAAGTATAAAAAGAAGCAATATTCTGTACAGTTGTCATTTTATAAATCACAAATAATACAGACCAAGGATCAGCAAAACCCCTGTCTTCCCTCTCCTTCCCCTCACAAATATCCCCTCCATTATCGAGAAAACTGAAGTCAAATTACTACAGAATGCTACATAGAAAAATCAAGCTAACAGAATACTTCAGTTACACATGGCAGGAATAATGTTAGGGGGGTGCAATTAAGGCAACTACTCCCTGGTCAGAGAGAGCCTTAAGTCAGCTGGAAGCTAAAGAACCATAGCCTGGGCTTTGCAGTCCCCAGTTATGTCTAACACCAGCTTTAGCAGGATACATATTTCAAATCTGATATATTCTAGTCACAAAATAGAAAATAAAATTATTTTTTCATCTTTTATTGTCTCATTTTATTCTTCAAATCATGTTAGTCTCAGGCGCTGGTCTGTGTTTTCTTTTCTCTTCTCTTAACTCACTTATCAAGGTCTCCTGACCATTTGACATTTCTTTTTTCTCCATGCACACCATCCATCTTCTATCTCATGTTCAGCATCTCCTTTCTCTATGTTTCCTATACATCCTTTTCTAGTATTTCCCCTGTGCCCATCTCCCTGCTTTCATTATCTCTCTATTCCATGACCCCCTCCCCCAGTGTACAGTATCACTTTTCTATATCCCCTTTGTCCAGCATCTTCCTTCAATGTTCTTATTCTAGCATTACCCCTCTGTGTCCATATACCACCCCATGCAGCATTCCCCCTTTTGTCCTTGTTCGTATGCTCCCATCCATGCCCACCATCAGTGGCGTACCTAGGGGGGGGCGGGAGGGGGATGGGTTTTTGGACACAGAAGGCATGGACTTGGGACAGAGGAAGGGAGGGAAAGAGATGGTTGTGTACACGGGGAATAGAAGAAAGGAGAATTTTTGGTCATAGGGAGGGAGTGAGGTACAGATAGTGGCATACCAAGGTGGGGGGGTTGGGGGGGCGGTCCGCCCCAGGTTTACGTCCCAAGGGGTTGCACAGCTGGCCACCCTCCAGTGTTCTCCCTAGGCCGGCAAACTGCGGTTCTTTAGCCACTTAAGTGCCACCGCCACCATCGGAAACAGGCCGGCGCCGAGTTCTCCCTGCTTTTCCCTGTGGGGCCGACCAACTCTCACCACCCGACGTCAATTCTGACATTGGAGAGGACGTTCTGGGCCATCCAATCGCTGCCTGGCTGGCCTAGAATGTCCTCTCCAACGTTAGAATTGACATCGGGTGGCGAGAGTTGGTTGGCCCCGCGGGGAAGAGAAGCAGGGCGAACTCGGCGCCGGCCTGTTCCTGATGGCGGCAGTAGCAGCTTATTCCCCAGTGGCGGTGGCAGCATTTTCCCAATGGTGGTGGCGTAGGGGAGGGCAGGGAGAAAGAAAGAAAAGGGGGGACAGGGAGCCAGAAAGAAAGGGGGCAGGGTGAAACAAAGAAAAATGGGGCACGGAGAGAGAGAGAAAGACAGACATACAGAATGAAAGAGGGTATGGAGAGAGAAAGAAAGAAGGGGGCAGGGTGAAACAAAGAAAGAAATGGGGCACGGAGAGAGAGAAAAACAGACATACAGAAAGAAAGGGGGTATGGAGAGAGAGAAAAAGAAAGAAGAGGCAGGGTGAAACAAAGAAAAAGTTTGGGGAGGGAATGAGGTCTGGAGGAGAGGAAGCATACAGGAGGCTGAAAAAAGGGAAGAAATATTGGATACAGAGTCAGAAGAATAAAATGCAATTAGAGACTGATGAAATTACCAAAGGTAGGAAAAATGATTTTATTTCAGTTTAGTGATCAAAATGTGTCTGCTTTGAGAATTTATATATGCTGTATATATATGTACTATGGCCCCCTTTTACTAAACCGCAATAGTGTTTTTTAGCGCAGGGAGCCTATGAGCGTTGAGAGCAGCGTGGGGCATTCAGCGCAGCTCCCTGCGCTAAAAACCACTATCGCATTTTAGTAAAAAGGGAGGGGGAATATTTGTCTATTTTTGTATAGTTGTTACTGAGGTGACATTGCATAAAGTCATCTGCCTTGACCTCTTTGAAAACCCGCGGAATATAAATGATAATTAACATTTTCTCTGCGTACAGCGTGCTTTGTGTTTTTAAAATTTTATTGTTGGTAGATCATTTTGACTTGGCTACAAAGATAAGGGGGAGGGAGGGAGGGGAGCTGTTGAAAGACATCTAGTAATCCTTGCAGGCTTGACTGTGCAGGGAATTATTTTTGTAAAATCATGTTTTGTTATGTGACTGGCATTATTTAGACTTTAATTTCTATGAATGAATAGAATGAAAATGATATAAATTACTTGCTTGTTTTTATGTGCGTGCGCTGAAGGAAGGTGGAGAGAGAGTGGGCTGAGGACGCTGAAGGGAAATGGGGAAGAGAGAGTGGGGAGAAGACGCTGATTTATAAATTGACAATTGTACAGAATATTGTTTTTTTTATACTTTAATATAAACAATTCAAGGCTTGTGTGGATGGAATCAGGTGGTTTGCGGGGATGGGGACCGAGCTTACGGGGATTAGTCCAATAAAATGGTATTTTTTTATTTCTCATTATTTGTTTTATTTTTATTTGTTAATTTGTAAAGTGGTGAATGTTATGTATCAGTTTTTTCAAATTTACATCTACTGTCTTTATATTTTGCACTGTATTAGAGGACATGTGTTACTGTTTTTGTGGTGTTGCATTGTATCCAGGGTCTGGTTTCTTGGCGGTTCAGTTTAACTTTTGTCTACATATTTCTATTTTTAGTTTGTGATTATTCCATATTGGGCAAGGATGTATATCTGTTCTGTGTGTATGAAAAGAACATAGTTTTCAGTTGGCATTGACTACAGGATCAATTGACTGTGCGGGATCTGGCTCGTTTAGTTTTACAATGTATGTGTTGGTGTTCTAGTGCTCACTGCAGTGTTTAAGATGCTGCCTTTTCCTAGGTACACTCTTGTTGTGCGATATGTGGATTGTTACTAAAAATCATATTTTTCATATAGATGGGGGTGGGTGTCAAAAAATGATGGGCCCCAGGTGCCATATACCCTAGGTACGCCACTGCCCACCATCTCTCCCCTCATTTTGTATTTCTCTCTGAGTCCAGCTTCTCCTCTCTTTTACTCCCTTACACCAATGTGTCTCACACTCTCTTTTTCCCCCCTCCCTCCACTATGTTCAATATTTCACTCACTCTTCCTTCATCCCCTTGGTTCAGCTTTTCTCTTTCCCTTTCCTTCTCTCTCTTCCTCCCTGCAGGTCCTGCACCTTTCTTCCTTCCCTCTAGCCTCCTTCCCATGGGTCCAACACCTCTACCCCTCCCTTCAGCACCCAAGTGTGTATCTGGCACCTCTCCCTTCCCTCCAGCTCTACGCCACCCACCACCTGGGCCCAGCACCTGTTTCCCTTCTCCTCCCCAATCCCCAGACTAGATCCAGTAACTGTCTCCCTTCCCTTCAGCTCCAGCAAATCCAGCAGCCCAAGCAAACCCATTCCAAACCCCTCCCTCCTTTGTGGGTGCAGCAGCCCCCCTCCCTCATGAGTCCAGTAGCCCCCCTCCCTCCCTATTGTGGATCCAACAGCCTTCGCACCTTCCCTCCCTAAACACCAGCAGCGTAAAAACTCAAACACAACAAACCCACGACTCTCTTGCGTTAGCCCCTTTGCACCACCAGGGGTGATCTACCAGTCAGTTGGAAGCTTCCTGCACAAGCAGCGCTGCTCAAGAACCTTCTTGCTAATGAATCCCTCCTTTCGATATAACTTCCGGTTTCCCAGAGCCTAAGACTCTGATTGGTTCAGATACCTAAGGCCCCTTCCAGTGGAGAGGCCTAAGGCCTTGATTAGCCCAGGTGCCTAAGGCCCCTCCCAATGGAGGGGCCTTAGGTATCTGAAACAATAAGTCCCCCCAATTGCATCACAAGATGAACTGGAAAGGTCCAAAAGAGGCGGGCCTGCCGGAAGGAGGAAGTGGGCATCTCTCCTGCTGTCTTCTGAATAAGGTACAGGGGTTGGTGGTGTGGGGAAGGGGTCCAGGTGTCCGAGGCAGGAGAGAGTGAGCATCCCTCCTGCCAATGACCTTCGGGGGGGGGAGTTTCTGGGTGGCTGAGGATGGGGCATCCCACATGCTCACAATCTTCATAGGGGCATTTGGGGGTGGGGGGTCCAGGTAGCTGAGGCAGGAGGGAGTGGGCATCCTTCCTGTCAATTTATTTTTGTTCAGGGGCTGCTGTTGGGGGGAGACCGGCACAACTTTTTTTTTAATGAGGACAAATATTATATATGTGTAACACACGTACAACATCTATGCCCATTAAATAAAAAAAGGAAGTCTTCCTGCCCTGAACAGCTGAGCAGCAGGAGGTTGATTTGGGGCTTCCTCTGCAAGCTCTGAGATTATAGAGTACCTCTGCAAAACACATTTGTATGCAAAATTATTTCACCATCGATTGCTGTTTTCAAATCGGACAATTTATCAGCACCACAGCGACCCACAGGATTTTAATGACAATTTTAGAGCATCTGGCCCATAGTATCTTACTTCCCTTCATTTAAGGCAGTGATGATACAGTCAGCATTCTAGAAGATACATTGTGGCTTGCCAGACCCGCTGGCTTCTGCCACCTCTGAAACAGGAAGTTTAAGGGAGGAGCAGGAACCTCCTGGCCTTGAGAATACATGGATGCAAAAGGCCTGCAGTGGACTGTAGTGCATCTTTTGTAATACTGATTGTAGCATCACTGCCCAAGGGGAAGGGAGGTAAGGTGCCAAACACCTTACAGGGGAGGGAAAGGAAGACGAGAGATAACTGGAGACCATGAGGGTGAATGGAAGGGGAGAAATGCTGAAGCTTATGAGGGGGAGGGGGTGTTAGGTAGAGAAGATGTTGGACATGGAAGGAGGGAGAGATGCTGGACTATGTAATGGTAGGGAAGGGGAGAGAGGGCAGAGTTTGTCCCCCAAAACAAAAATGCTTTCTGCTCCCCCTCTTCTGCTAAGTCATCTCTGCCCAGTCTGATCCTATTGCCTCTTTGCCAAACATATGGTCCCCATCCTCCTTGCTCAGCCCCAACCCAAACCCAAACATGAACCCACGCTCACGCTTTTTCAGTTTCCCTCCTTGCCCCATCCAGGGCAGGATTAATTCTTCGAGGGTCCCTAGGCACACAAGTACACTGGGCTTCCCTGCCCCACCCACACCCCCATTTATCTGTTTTCTTATTTACTTCTTTATGATCCTCCTGTATTTTTTTAAATTCAAAACAAAGATTAGCATACCAGTGCACAGTTTTTCTTCTATGCAACCCCCAAACATCTCTGAACAATTCCCCCTTCCTTCCCTTCCCACCTACTTACCCAGGGCCCCTGTAAAAAGAAACATTTAGTTCTCCCTCCCATGCGAACCCCGCCGACCCTCCCACCATGAGAAGACCGACAAACCTCCCTCCAGCACTTGTTGGCAGCCGCAGCACTCTAAACAGGCTGCTTCACAGTTCACGGCCTTCTGCTGGTGATTTCCTCTGCCTCGTCACTCATCAGTGATGCAGCAGAGGGAATCACTAGCAGAAGGCCACGAACTGTGAAACAGCCTGTTTAGAGTGCTGCGGCTGCTGACGAGTGCTGGAGAGAGGTTTGTCGGTCTTCTCGCAGTGGGAAGGTCGGTGGGGAGGGCCCGGGGCGATAACACTGGGGGTGGGGGGGCGGGCCCATGGCGATGACTCTGCTGCGAATCCAGCGAAGGTGAGGGAGATGCCCAAATGTCCCTAAAGCACTGCACCGGTGGGCCCCCCTGACCATTTCGGGCCCTAGGCCCATGCCTACTGGGCCTATCCTTTAATCTGGCCTTGGCCCCATCCCCTGTTACTTTCTCAATCCCCCCTCCCACCACTATTAGTTCTTCCTCTCTCTGTACATTTTTACTCCAATCCATAAACCTTTATTAAACCAGACTTGCTTCTCCATGGAGGGGAAACAACATGGAATTTCGCTACATTTTGGGATCCTGACAGTTGCTGGTGAGCTGGATTATCCACTACTAAGAACATAAGAGTAGCCATACTGGGTCAGACCAATAGCCCATCTAGCCCAGTATCCTGCTTCCACAGTCACAAGTCCCTGGCAACTTCCCCTTCCTCCCCCCCCCAAAAAAAAGTAGCAACATATCATGCTACCGATCCCAAGGTAAGCAGTGGCTTATCCCATATCTGATACTGGGCTTGATGGCTGACGGAAAGAAACATTTTCACTAATACAAGTTTTTATGGTTCACCATCTAGTATTTTAGGCCCATGACGCAGCCCAGAAGGGTGAAACCTAGCTGAGTTTGGCTCAGTTTTTACCCCTGTGCTGCTATTATTCATTAAAATTGCTTCTTTGAACTGTAGTTTGGACTATTTAATCTGTTTTCTGACCTTCTCACTTTTCCCTTCCAGTGAGGATAGGGAAAGGAAGCCATTGAACACCTTGGGGAAGGGGGATGCTGGAGGAGAGATATGGAAGGGGACATACCTAACACCTCATGGAGGGAGGAGAAAGAATAGGAAAACAGAAAGATATGGGACATCTTGTTGGTGGGGATTGGGAAATAGATAGACGGTGAACACCTGGGGGGGGAGTGAACAAGGGACATGCTGAACACCTCAAGAGGGGAAGTAGGGACAGAGAAATGCTAGACATCAAGTTGGGAAGTGGAAATTTTGAGAAGAGGAGTTGCTGATATACGGTGGAGGACATGGCTGAAGGTTTGCCTAGGCCAGGGGTGGAGAACAAAGTTCCACAATCCAGTTGGCTTTTCAGGATTTCCCCAATGAATATGCATGAGATCTATTTGCATATAATTAAGGCAGTGCATGCAAATAGATATCTTGCATATTCGTGGGGGGAAATCCTGAAAACCTGACTGGATTGTGGCATTCGTTCCCCACCCCAGTCCTAGGATGTCAGATACCCTGGGGCTAGTCTTGTTAGGGCTTCTTCCAGAATCATGCAATTATGGGCCATTAGGTGTTATGGTTGATAATGACACCATTCTCTTCAGTATCCCTAATCCTGGACAATCCAGGGAGCAGATCTACACCAGGAATGGATCCTAGATCCTTAGCTTGTTGGTGATGCATATCTTTCAATCTGCTTTAGGAAGACAGGTTTATACTAGCCATTTCTATATTCACTTTGTAATATTTCAGCTGCTTGAAGATTGATCTGTGAATTCTTTGGATCATAAAGAGTCTTTACTCTTTGATATCTGTTAATGAATTTATTTTGATGTAATAACATGCAGTTTAGCACCATATGTTATGTAGGTGGCAAAGTGCTATTCACTGCACTTAAATGTATGGAATTACATTGCAGACTCATTAGTTATTATTATATTGCCATTCTTGTGTCCTGTTAGCTTTCATTGGCCACCCAAGCTCCACAAACTGCAAAAGGCTTGAAGATCATATGAGTGCCCCCTGGAGCTGGTGACAGTATTGGAAGGGTGACAATATTTAATGCAGTACTTGTCTGGCAAAAGCCATACCAAAACACTACATTAAGATGTTACATTATGTCTGGTTTTCTATTCCATCAACAGACCAGAGGTGGCTTCCATCTTCCACAGGTTATGAGCTCACATCCACAGGAAGCTGAAATAGGGTCAGGTGCCACTGCACATAGTCCTTTTTTTTTTAGTGGCATTCAACCATCTAAGTGCATACTGATAATGTCACAATGATGTCAAGATTGTGCATCAAAAAATAGAACCCAACATGAAAAAAAGAATAAAAATGTGTCAAAAAACCCAAAAGGAATTCTTTTTCATTTCACAGAGAGGTTCACAATAGAAGGGAAATAATTTTATAACGTCATATGAAAAACCTCATATCAGCACTTCAATAACAGATTGAATGGTTCTCAGTAATATTCAGCTCAACAAGTTTTTAAGTGAGTTGTAAGCTTGGAAACTCTGCAGGGTAAATTAAGCATGGACCTAAATTATTTCATAATGAAGTGCTGTAAATGAAGTCACCACTAGTGTTCCCAATCAAAAGTGAACCTACTCTGTGGTAAAACGCAAGTAATCAAAATATTAAAATTGATCGAGAGAAGATCCCATCTCCACAAATACTGAAAGCCTGCACATGTAGATCTAAATGTCAAAGTGTATTTCACAAAGTGTCAGTTGTTCAAAATGTGATGAAGTATAATAAAGTACTTATCTCCAAAAACTGATGTCCAAAATGATGGAAAAGTTAGTTCTGAAGTCCATGTCAAATATTCAGCTCTACAGAGCTCCATTATGGGGGTTGACAACCCCCTTCTTCAGGAGCAATACACTGGACCACAAGAGTTGGACGACGGGAGAGCAACAGGAACTCCTATGGTTCTCAGCAGGGCCGCCATCCGGGCAGTACTACCAGTCCTGCATTCAGGGGCCCGGAGCTGACAGGGGGCCCGGGCTCCCCCCAGGGTCGCAAGCATAGTCTCCTCTCCTTCTCCTTACCTGCCCTGCCGCAGCACACAGCCGAACGGAAGTCTTCCCGATATCAGCGCTGACATCGGAGGGAGGGCTTAAGCAAAGCCCTCCCTTCCTCCGACGTCAGCGCTGACATCGGGAAGACTTCCGGTCGGCTGCTTGCGGCAGGGCAGGTAGGGAAAATGCAGTCGTGTACCGAAGGGGGGGAGGAGCGGTCCGCCCCGGGTGCAGCCATGGGGAGGAGTGTGCACAGCCGGTCAGATCCCCTTAGCCTTGTGGCGCTTCCCCCGACCGACCGACAACAGGCCCGGCCGACAAACCTCCCTGCCCTGTAGCAGCGAATCTAAATTACCTTCTTACAGCAGCTTCAATACTCCAGCTGCTGTAAGAAGATAATTTAGATTTGCGGCTACAGGGCAGGGAGGTTTGTCCGACCGGGCCTGTTCTGTTGTCGGTTGGGTGGGGAAGCGCCACAAAGGTAAGGGGCAGGGAGGGAGAAAGGGAGGAACGATGGAGTGGAAAAGAAAAGACGCTTAAGGGAAATGGGTAAAACTGAGGGGGGAGAAGGCCGCTGAAAGCACTGGGGAAGACAAAGGGGTGGAGAAGGACGCTGAAAGGACATTGGGAAGACAAAGGGGTGGAGAAGGACGCTGAAAGGACATGGGGAAGACAGGGGGGGAGAAGGATGCTGAAAGGACATGGGGAAGACAAAGGGGGTGGAGAAGGACGCTGAAAGGACATGGGGAAGACAGGGGGGGAGAAGGACGCTGAAAGCACATGGGGAAGACAGAGGGGGGAGAAGGACCCTGAAAGGATATGGGGAAGACAAAGGGGTGGAGAAGGACGCTGAAAGCACATGGGGAAGGCAGAGGGGGGAGAAGGACGCTGAAAGGACATGGGGAAAACAGGGGAGAAGGACACTGAAAGCAAATGTGGCAGACAGAGGGGGGAGAAGGATGCTGACAGGACATGGGAAAGATGGGGGGCAGAAGGACGCTGAAAGGAAATGGGGAAGAGAGAGTGTGGAGAAGACACTGGCAGGGAAGAAGACAGAGATGCCAGACTATGGGGGGAGCGGAGGGAAGAAGATGGGTGCCAGACCAATTTGGGAGGGGGGAGAAAGGGAGAGGCACAGTAACAGAGCAAATGGAAGACACAGAAAGAAGAGAGACAGTGGATAGAAGGAATTAAATGAGAACATGAGGAAAGCAGAAACCAGGCAACAAAGGTAGGAAAAAAATTCTTTTTTTTTTTTTGCTTCAGGATAAAGTAGTATATTAGTTGTGTTGATAAAAATTTATAAACATTAGAGGCTCTGGTAGAAACCCGTTTACAAAATATGTATTCTTCCCAATTAATATTTCCAAATTAATAAAGTCTTTTTGCTTATTTTTAAATGGGTTTCTACCAAAGCTTTTAATTCAGTAGCATAATTAAATGAAATAACTATTTCTGTAGTTTATAGGGATGGGCGGGGACAGAGGGGATTCCTCGCGGGGATGGAGGGGATTCCTCGTGGGGACGGGTGGGAGTCCTCGTGGGGACGGGTGGGACTTTGGCGGGGACGGGTGGGACTTTGGCGGGGATGGGTGGGATTTCTGTCCCCGCGCAACTCTCTACCCCAGGGTCCTAGGCCACCATAGCACAAATTCCTGTATTATGCTTCTGCTGTGCACAACAATAAACAATAAACACTGCTGTCATACTTTTTTTGTCCCCTGCTAATTTCCTGATAGCACCCCCCCGGACAAAACTGGATCCGTCTACCTGGCCTGCGGCCGCAGTCGGCGATATACTAGGTGCGTGCCTCTCGTCTCCTGACTCCTTCACCAAGGCCCGCCCTATCTCCACTCCGATTGGCTTGGGCTTAGGGTGCCTAGCTAATCAGGAGACACATCACTTGCCTGCCACTGAATCTGCGAGAGTGGGTCGGCTGGATGATGTCACCACGTCTCTAGGAGGAAAGGACGAGAGGAGCAGCATGAGGAGCTGCAGAACTAGTAAGGCAGTGATCAATTTAAACATGCACCTTTCTTCCTCCATCCCATGCACCTTTCTTCCTCCATCCCATAACACACACAGCCTGGTGGTGATGATTATCAGATTGATTTATGAATATATAATGATGTTATGAGTGTGCACCTCTTCCTTCCCATCCTCCTTAGCATGTCACATACAGCATGTTACATTACACAAAGTCTGTGTAATGTAACATGCTGTATGTGACATGCTGAGGAGGATGGGAAGGAAGAGGTGCACACTCATAACATCATTATATATTCATCCATAACTGCATGTTAATAATGTGCTCATATGCACTTATTTATCATCATAACATATACATCATCATTAACATGCAGCTGTGGATGTGTAAGGACAGGCTGAGGAGGATGGATGGGAAGGAAGGAAGGTGCACATATCAACATATCGTACATTTTTAACATGCATGATGCAGCTATAGGCAAGCTGAGGAGGATGGGATCATACAGATGTGTATGTTCAGATATGCGCTCAGATGTATATGTTTAGATATGCGCTCACATATACAGTCAGATGTGTATGTTCAGATATGCGCTCAGATGTGCAGTTTTTTCTGATATATTTATTAAGCTTACAGTATTTATAAAAACACATTTAATACTTGTTACAAAAAATATTGTGCAATTGTGATCTACTTCTGGCCTACAAAGGTCAAAAGAAATCCTTAACTGAGATTTTACATTCAAAAGTGAATTATAGCTACTAGCACTATTATTTATTAGTTATTTATTATTCAGATGTTTGTTAGTTTGTTATTAGTTCAGTATTAGACATATGTTAGTTTAGAATAGATAGGTATAGATTAGTTTAGGTTAGGCTAGGGCCCTGCTGAAAGAGTCTACCTTGACGTGATTGCAGGCTTACAAATCTTTTGGTCAAAGAGTGCGGCGACAGAGAAAAGTATGTGTGTATTCGGCCCATGGAAGAAGGGGGGGTCGGGGGAGGGGAAGGGGTGCGTGGGGGGCCCAATAGGATTGCTCAGTAAGGGGCCCAGAAATTTCTGATGGCGGCCCTGGTTCTCAGCAGTAATGGGGCTTCGGCGTGGTTATGCCCATGCAAGGGTTCTGAGCAGAGGCTCCCGCAGGCATTTTCCTCTCAGCTTTTGCAGCAGGATTTTAAATATGAGGCTCTCTCTCTAGAAAGTCTCGTCTCTTGTGGCGGGAAGAGAAGCAGAATCTGGAAATTTAGACTTGAGGTAACCAACAGAGCTATACGACTCAGTTTCCTGATACCGCCCCCTTTGTGATGTCATCGGTATCTATCCACCAGGAAACTGAGTCGTTGTCCATCTTCTGATGTGTAGCTCTGTTGGTTACCTCAATTCCAAATTTCCAGCTTCTGCTTCTCTTCCCGCCAAGTAGTATTATCTTAACCAGCCAGTGCTGAATATTGACTTAGCCGGTTTAGTTAATAATGGCCATAAAAACCTGGCTATTCAATGCTGGTCATTGGAAATGACCCAGAACTGAAAGTCTGGGCTCACCGCTGACCATGGGTCTTGGTCAGGCTACCTCCCATGGTCTGAATATTAGCCTCAATGATCTTAATGGACCAGAGAATTCTGCTTTTTCAGGCTGATAAAACTATGTAAATTGGTAGAGGGCTTCTTTTATGTAAAAAAAATAAATAAATAAATAAATCTTGGACTTCTGTTCTCCATTGGCAGTACATTATAAATGGAGAAACAGATGCCAGTGGATACAACATGCTTTTCCTGGAACTGATCAATTGGCTGTATTTATTAGAAGAAAAGTCAAATGCAGTGCAGTCAGATACAGCCGCAGTTCCTGGAACTGATGATACACTGAAGCCAAGATAAATATCTTGAAGGAGAATCACTGAATCGTTAACTATGATGATTCTTAAATACAAGTAAGTGATCAAAATAATGATATTTAGGGACTTATTTACTAAGCTGCATTAATTGTTAATACAGCAATTGATTCATGCTAACAGTTAACATAGACACCACCTTACGTTATCTGATGGGTTTATAGCTTTAACATGAAACAGGTCAGAGAATGGTGGAGCCTGTAGCTTATAATTAATGCAAAGGCAGTTAGCACCAGTTAAATAGGTGTAGCTAATTTCATGCATTATTGTTCCTAACTACGCTACAGGTAATGGCATTTCCTCTGTGTTAGAAAGCTGCTTGGATCACCAACCATTACTGCACATTAATTTTAGCAATTTAATACATGATAACTGTGAAATTTTACCATGCTTTAGTAACCAGGACCTTGGTATTATCTAAGGGCCGACACCCCTCATCACGAATGACAGGAGGGATGCCCACTCCCTCCTACCACCAGCCCCTTTGATCCCCCAATCAGAGTCTTAGGCCATGCCCATTGCATCCCATGATGCACCAGGGAGGAGGTCTAAGGCCTTGATTGGCCCAGGTGCCTAAGGTCCCTTCTATGAGAGAGATTTTAGGCATCTGAGCCAATCAGGGCCTTAAGCCCCTCCACAGTGCATCCTAGTAAGCAATGGGAAGGGGCAGGCCTGCCATTTTGAAGAGGCGAGCCTACTGGCCAGAGGGAGTAGGCATTCCTCTGGTTAGCCTTTCTTTTGAAAGTACGGAGGTGGGGGTGGGGGTTGGGAATTACAGGCCAGTTAGTCTGACCTTAGTAGTGAGTAAATTAATGGTAATGACAGAGGATAGTGAGATTTCTAGAATTAAATGGACTGCAGGACCCGAGGCAGTATGGTTTTACAAGAGACAGGTCTTGTTAGACAAATCTGATTGTTTTCTTTAACTGGGTGACCAAACAGTTGGATATGGGAGGGGCACTAGATGTAGTGTGCTTGGACTTTTGACAAGGTGCTGCATTGGCAACTGATAAATAAACTGAATGCATGCGGAATGGGCCCCAAAGTGATGTACTGGATTAAAAGCAGGTAAAGTGGAAGGAGACAAAGGATAATCATAAATGGAGTTTGCTCGGAGGATAAGGATGTTGATAGTGGAGTGCCGCAGGGATCTGTCCTTGGGCCGGCACTATTTAGCATCTTTGTGAGTGATATTGTGGAAGGATTGTCTGGGAAAGTTTGTCTTTTCGAGTATGATACCAAGCTCTATAGTAGGATATATACCCTGGAAGGTGTGGATAACATGAGGTGGGATCTGGCAAAGCTTTAAGAATGGCCTGGCAATTGGCAACTAAGATTTAAAGCTAAAAAATGCAGGGTCATGCACTTGGGCTGCAAAAATCAAGGAGAACGGTATAGTATAGGAGGCAAAGTACTTCTGTGTACGAAAGAAGAGCGGGACTTGGGGGTGATTGTGTCTGATGAGCTCAGGTTGGCAAAATAGGCAGAAAAGGTGACGGCCAAAGCCAGGAAGATGCTTGGGAGCATATGGAGAGAAATGGCCAGTATGAAAAGGGGGGTGATAATACTGTTGTATAAGTTTCTGGTGAGACCCCATTTGGAATATTATGTATGATTTTGGAGACCACATCTTCAAAAAGGATGGAGTTGATCCAGGGGTTTGCTACATAATTGGTTAGTGGTCTTTGTCATAAATCATACGGGGACAGATTTAGAGAACTTAATATGTATACTCTGGAAGAAAGACAGGAGAGAGAGGATATGATAGAGATGTTTAAATATCTCTGTGGCATTAATGTACAAGAGGTGAGTCATTTTCAAATGCAGGAAAACTCCGGAAGGAGACGGTATAGGATGAAGTTAAGAGGTGATAAACTTTGGAGTAATGTAAGAAAATACTTCTTTACAGAAAGGGTGGTAGATCCATGGAATAGTCTCCCGGTGGAGGTGGTGGCAATGAAGTTTGTATCTGGATTCAAGATAGCATGGGACAGGCCTTGTGGGATCTCTTAGGGAGATAAGGAGATAGTGGATGCTGTGGAAGGGGCAGACTGGATGGGCCATTTGGCCTTTATTGCTGTCATGTTTTAGTGAAATTAAGCATGCACGAGGGAGACCCGCCTCCTGCACATGCTCAGTTTTCATACATACATGGAGAGGTGAACCCCCCTGGTGCATGCATGTGCAATTTCACTCAAATCAAACGTGTGCGCAAGGGACTGGAGCAGGGTCAAGAAGGTGGGACTCAGGAAAACAAGCTTTGGCTGGAAGAGGGCTTCTGCTGGCAGGGCTTGGGGATCCCTGCCAACCAAATCAGCAGTCAGTGCATCAATTTTGAGAGGGGCCCAAGACTTCCTGTGCCTACGCCACAGGTATGATTATATCAGTGAAGTTGACTGTGATTGAGATTAAGGATATTAGTGTTAATACATAGCATTAATAATTATCCCCCTCTTTTACTAACACGTAGGGCAGGTTTTAGTGCCGGCAGTGGTGGTAACTGCTTCAACGCTCATAGGAATTCTATGAACGTTGGAGCAGTTACCATGGCTGCAGGTTCTAAAACCCATGCTACATGTTAGTAAAAGAGGGGGTATATTCCTTAATTTAGTACAAGATATTTTTTGTAGCTGCAGTGAGAAGGTATTATATTGTATACTATATACAAAGCCATTATTATATATGTATGTAGAATTCTTAAAGACTGGTTATTCAACTTCTAGCCATGAAAGTACTGTGCATAAGTTCCGTTTATCTTTTCACTGTGCATCGCTGGATTTGGGTTCTTGAATGCAATATCAATTTTGGATTTTGCTTTTATTTTTCAAGTTTATGAAACACATGTTTCTCTTTCCTTCTGTTCACAGAACTTTAGTGAAGTTGGAGCTGCTAAGAATATATTTTGAGAGCTGTTTGCTTTTGCAGACTGTCGGTTCTTCTGCTACAATAATTAGCTGCGAGACAGATGCAGAGGGAAATAATCCCCCACACACAAGACAGGAAGACAGGGACAGTAGAAAAGGAAAAATCCCAGCTTGAATCCCAGCTGCCCACTATGCATAACGTTGCAGCTCGCCAAGAAAACTCAGACTAATGTAGAGAGAAAAATCGGAGAAAACCTTTTAACCCCCCAACTTCTTGGATAGGTTTCAATGTATATATCGTCTTGATGGCTACTTGGACTTTAGTCTTGAATAATGAATTATTGCCTTGAATTTTTCATATGGCATTGCTCACAACATTTTAACAGTCCAAAGCATGCCTTTCTTTCAAATTATCTCATTTTTGGCCCATGTGATTGGACAAAGTTGGCCCATCTGAAGAGGGATAAAAACAGGGTTGGTTTTGAGGAGAGGAGAACAAGAAGGGCAAATGCCCTGGATCCCAAGCTTACCTCAAGCTGGAGAAAACATAGTCCAAACAGGGGCTTTGGGGGACCCCTTCTCAAATTTGCCCTGGACTCCCTCTCCTTAACAACGGCCCTGGGTAGAAAGCAAAGTTTCAGAGCTAAACTGTTTTGTGCTACTCTTAAGTCAGTCTAGTTAAATGTAGTTTATTTTTTCATTAGGATTCGTTTACTCCCTTTTTGAAGGCATTCACTCAAGGCGGTGTACAGCGTGTTTACCTCATTTATTTCACATATACTATACTGCTATAACCGTACAAGACAGACATAAGCGATTTATAGGCTAAAACAGAAAGGAATGCCAAATTAACCAATAGGAAAGAAAAATATGTCACACACACACACAAGAGAACATATAGGGAAGAAAAAAGGGACAATGTCTACGCAAGAATAGACCAGCCAAACCAGAGCAACAAACTCTCTATTCAGAGGAGAAAGCTTGAGAAAACAGCCGTCTTAACAGCTACTTTGAATGGTGGGAGGAAGGGAGTTCCAGGTGAAAGGTGCCATGAAATAGAAAGCTTGATGCCTCTTATACTCTATCTGAGCTTGCCAGGGCCCCGGTAGCACAAGGCGGGAATCGTTCAGGGAATGCAACAGGTGGACTTGATAGTAAGGAATTGTTACTGAAGCCAGGTAAGCTGGTACCCCCAAAGCTGTAGGCTTTGAAGGTCATAAGGAATATTTTATATATAATTCTTTCTTTGGGAGTCAGTGGTGGGATTTTAACAGGCTTCAGATTTTAATCATATTGGCCTACCTTGCAAAGAAGTCTAATGGCCATGATCTGGAGGATTTAAAACTTCTTTACCGTACAGCCTGGCAGACCCATATAGATGGTATTATAATAGTCCAGTCTAGAGACGAAAAAGGATTGAATTAATGAGTGAAATGTGTTGTGATCAAAAAGGTGATGGATTGAACGCAGTTGATGGAAGGTGAAAAAGATAACTTTAACTAAGGATGAAATCTGCAGGAGAAATGCTAAACGTGAATCTAATGTCACACCTAAATATTAGACTGCGGTAATTTTGTTACCAAAAAGTGTAAATGGCTCAGATGGTTTGGAAAGCGTGCCTGTGAGCCAGCAGGCAACGTTTTTATCTTTATTTAGGACCAGTTGGCAACTACTTCTAGGCAGCTTTGTAGTGGAGACATAGATGGAGCAGCTGGATTCACTGGAAAGACCAAGAGAATATCATCTGCGTAGAAATAGGCCCATGTGCCTCTAGTTTGGGTTAACGAGGCTAACGGACTGAGGTTCATTAAAAGTGGGGGGGAAAAATGGAACCTTGTGGCACACATATACTAAGGTGCGCTAGCGTTTTTAGCGCACGCAGCAGATTAGCGCATGCTAACTCCGCGCTACGCAGCTAGAACTAATGCCAGCTCAATGCTGGCGTTAGCGTCTAGCGCACAGGGCATTGTAGCACGCGCTATTCCCCATGTTAAAGCCCTAACGCAGCTTAGTAAAAGGAGTCCTTAATTTGTGGAGTGAATTTGTCAGTCTGAGCCAAGAAAGAGCTAAGGAAAATATTTTCCTGGCCTTTTAGCTGAAATTGAGAACCTATACAGTGAGGTAGGAGTGTCCCATCAGTTAATACATCTTCACTTCACTTCAGGGTCCTTTTACTAAGCTGCATTAATAGATGGACTTAGTGCACCCTAACACTGGACTTTCCCGGGTGCTAAGCCCATGTCTAGTGTGGCATTGTTCTATTTGTTGGATTTCTGGCCATACACTAAGAGCATTAGTATGCAGTCAATTAAAAATATTAAATCAGGAACACTTACTGGCTCCTATTTAGAAGCTGCTAAGGGTTTGCACACCATGGATGCACTAACCAGTTAGTGCACCAGCTAAACAGTGCTTCTATGCCCATTCTCTGTAATTTTGTAACCCACTCAGGGTAAGGGTGGGATATAAATAAACAAACCAAACCAACACCCCCCTCCCCCCAAAAAAAATAAATAGCGCCTGCCTAGCTTGCACAAATGCTAAATCTAGTGCCAAGCGCTTTTGTTTGTCCTGATATTTTTATTTATTTGATTTACCACCTTTTCATGAAGTTCAGCCAAACAGTTTACAATACATTGAATAGTAATCAGGTACTCTGAATGCAGCTTAGTAAAAGGTCTCCTTAAGTTAAATTATAGCAGCATTCCATGCCACCGATCCAGGGCAAGCAGTGGCTTCTCCTATGTCTGTCTCAACGGCTGACTGTGGACTTTTCCTCCAGGCACTTGTCCAAACCTTTTTTTTCAACCAGCTACATAAACCGCTCTCACCATATCCTCGCCAACGCATTCCACCGCTTAGCTATTCTCTGAGTAAAAAAATATTTCCTCCTTTTGGTTTTAAAAGTATTACTCCGTAACTTCATCGAGTGTCCCCCTAGTCTTTGTAAATCTTGATGCAGTAAAAAAAAATCGATCCACTTGTACCGTTCTAGATTTTTGTAGATCATTCAGGATTTTGTAGACGTCGATCATAACTCCCCTCAGCCGTCTCTTTTCCAAGCTGAGGCAATGGAAGAGGGAGGGGGGAGGGGGTTAAATGGCTTTGCCCAGTCACAATTAGCTGTAGTGGAATTGAACACAATTCCTCTGGTTCTCAAGTCACTTCACTAACCCTTAAGGTACTCCTCTTTTCAACCAATACTTGCTCAAAGATTTTTATAAAAATGAATGTGTGAAACAAATAATATTAAAAAAAGATGTCCAAACACTGGGGGAAAGAAGACCAAACAAATCAAAATTTGTTTTCCCTGTGCATATCTCTTAAAATCCAACAGACAAAATTACTGGTATTTCTGGACAGGCTTCTTATTCCACACGCTACTTCAAGGACTTTAAGATCCATAAATCCAGCAACTTCTTACAATCTTTTCTTTTAAAGGTCATAAATATGAGGCGAACCAAAATCTTTTCAGTTATAGCTCCCCAGCAATGGAATCACTAAAATTAAACTTAGAGAATAAGCAGTATTAGAAAGATTTAAAAGTTCCCCCAAAGCTTCCTTTACATTGACACTTTTGATAAAGAATTAGGACCAAAACAACAGATAAGCATTACTCTACACCAGGGGTGCCCACACTTTTTTGACTCGCGAGCTACTTTTAAAATGACCAAGTCAAAATGATCTACCAACAATAAAATTTTAAAAAAACACAACGCACACTGTACGCATAGAATTGTTAATTATCATTCCTATTCCGGGGTTTTTTCAAAGAGGTCAAAGCAGATGACTCTATGCACTGTCACCTCAGTAACAACCATACAAAAATAAATACCCACCCCTCCCTTTTTACTAAACCACAATAGCAGTTTTTAGCGCAGGGAGCTGCGCTGAATGCCCAGCGCTGCTCTCGATGCTCATAGGCTCCCTGCGCTAAAAACCACTATTGCGGTTTAGTAAAAGGGGACCATATTGTAAAATATAGACAGCAGATATAAATTCAGACACATTTTGATCACTAAATTTAAAATAAAATCATTTTTCCTACCTTGTCTAGTGATTTCATGAGTCTCTGGTTGCACTTTCTTCTTCTGAATGTGCATCCAATCTTTCAGCCTGTATGCTGCCTCTCCTCCACACCTCATTCCCTCCCCCAACTTTTTCTTCCTCTCTCCCTGACCTTTCTTTCTTTCTCTCTTCATGCCCCCTTTCTTTTTTTCTGTTTCTCTTCTTTCCTTCTGTTTCCTTGCCTGCCCCCTTTCTTTCTTTCTTTCTCCCTGCCCTTCCCCAAGCCACTGCCACTGCCGCTGCCATCGGGGAACAGGACCCAAACGCCACCAATGGATTACAAGCCCCAAAGCCGCCGCCGCCGCCCCATGCTCTCTCTGCTTCGGGCCGATCAATCTTCCTCTCCCCAACATCAATTCTGCCGTTGGAGAGGAAGTTCCGCCCAGCCAGGCAGCGATTGGCTGGCCCGAACTTCCTCTCCGACGGCAGAATTGACGTCGGGGAGAGGAAGATTGATCGGCCCAATAGATCGCCAAGGCAAAGTGAGTCCTAGATGATCGACTCACTTTGCCTTTGCGAGCTACCGGTCGATCGCGATCGACCTATTGGGGGCACCCCTGCTCTACAGGTTCACTATTCTATGATGTTTATAAATTAGCCTATTTTTGCAACCCGTTACCCCTCCCTTTAATGGTTTTTTTTCCTTATTCATTTTTCTTTTTAACAAAATTGTAGCTCTACCCTTTTACCCAAACTTCAAGTTAGTCATGGTCTATGTCTGTCCACTATATGTTTCTATACGCATGTTTTATAAATGTAAATCGCTTTATCAAATTTTAGTGTTTTATCAAATTTTAAATAAAGCTTGGAAACTTGGATATGAGAGTTTTAAGGCCTTGCCACCCAAACCCAATGGAGACATAACCACATAGTAATCATTGCTAAAATATAAATAAAATTCACATGTGGAAAAAAACTCTATAGAGGCCACTTATAATTAGATGACTAGAAGGTGCCTATCTGCAGCCTATTTTGTGAAGGAAAGTAGGCGCTTACCTTCCTTTAGAGCAGGGATCTCAAAGTCCCTCCTTGAGGGCCGCAATCCAGTCGGGTTTTCAGGATTTCCCCAATGAATATGCATTGAAAGAAGTGCATGCACATAGATCTCATGCATATTCACTGGGGAAATCCTGAAAACCTGACTGGATTGTGGCCCTCAAGGAGGGACTTTGAGATCCCTGCTTTAGAGCAATATATTGCATACTATGGGCTACAGCACACTAGTTTGCCCTGGCAGATTCCAGGTGAGCCACGAGGAGGAGTAGAGGCACCTACACGATTGACTGCTTACAGGACATGACTGCTTATATATTTATTAAGCATTTAAAGCATTTAAAAATAATAATATTTAAGTATGAACATAATTAAAAAGTTGATCC
The DNA here is from genome assembly GCF_902459505.1 of Geotrypetes seraphini. Taxonomy (NCBI): domain Eukaryota; kingdom Metazoa; phylum Chordata; class Amphibia; order Gymnophiona; family Dermophiidae; genus Geotrypetes; species Geotrypetes seraphini. The sequence continues at coordinate 305,554,166 of NC_047086.1, read as the reverse complement.
AGTGAAGATATTGCACATCAAGCTTAACGTAATGAAATAGTTTGAACGTGGAGTGGTGCATCTGAGGATCAAGTTAGCATTCAGGTGGCTGGTTTCTAAAGAGGAACGAGTTTCGGTGGAGGTTACTAATGAATAAATGCTTATCTATTCTGTTGGAGAAGAGTGCAGTAGTATTGATTTAATCAAATATGTGCACACAAATATGCATATATCGGTAGATTTGGATTTAGCCAGTATTCAGGTCATTTATGTGTGTTCCTAGCATCTGATTTTTGATATATGTTTCATAAGAGTCTTTAGTGCCTCTTTCTTGATTGCTGGCAAGATCAAAAAGGATCATTTGTTGCTCTGATGAGATTAGCAAAGTGGCTTGGCAACAACTGGAGGAACGTTGAGTTGCCGTCTTTGATGTATTGCTTCAGTTGTGTTAGATCAACTACCTCCTTAGAAAAACAGATCCATGTGGCCAGATGCAAAAAGGATTTGTGCTGGGAAGCTTGATTGATATTATTTTGACGTGGAAGGTTCCTGCTAAAACTTATCATATTTCTGTGGATGCGAGGCCCACTTGACTTAGGCTGAGATGCTGAAAACAGAAAAGTCTAGAAATATATTTTGCCATTAGCCTCATCTACAGTATGTACATTTTAAAATCTTGGTTTGTTTTCTAAAACTCGTGTTTCTTGGAAAGGATTAAACAACATGAATTAAAAAAACAAGGGCTATGAATCTTTATTTTAAAACTGGAATATACAGGGCCATTGTTAAACAGGCTGAGTCCCAGGGCAAAAATTTAGGAGGGGGCCTCAAAGCCCACTAGTAGTCTGTAGCTTCTTCAGCTTCAGGTGGGCTTGAAGGCCCCCTGTAGCATGGAGGCCCAGTGGAAGTATCCTGTTTGCATCCCCCTAACACTGGCCTTGTGTCTGTCCCATTTCTGTCTCCAGCGCTGTATTAACCCTTGCATACTGAGCACAGGCATGTGTGCAGAGGTGATGCAACGCGAACTATATAATTCACTCCGATCGCCAGAAAAATTAGCATTTGCCCTTTTTAAAAATAAATAAGCTCAGCATTTTATTTACAATGGAATGGTGGTGGCCCTTGCACTCTGGAGGTTTCAGTTTTGGTGCTCAGTAGCAGAGCCGGCACACTAGAAGTGGCACATTATTGATTTGAGAGCAATTACTATAGTAGACTACTTTCCTCCGAGGACAAAAAGCTCTTTGCAACAACTGTTATCGTATGACCTGATCTTTCTTTTCTTTTCTTTTTTTATAACAAATCAGACTAACGTTTAAAAAAACTGTAAAATTCACTGCCAGGAAAGACATTTTTCAGCAAAACAACATTAAACCCTATGCGCATGCTGTACTCTGTGAATTGTAGCCCATGAGAATACCGTGGTTCAGTTTAAATAAAGTGCTGTTGTGGGTCTGATACATGGCAGCTGTAGGTTACTTAATAAGCAGCTAATTTAGCTAGCTGTATTCAAGGATATTTCCCAGATCTCCAAAACAATGAATAGCAGCGTTGTTCGAGATGGCTTACATCCTCCTTAGGCTGGAAGCAGAGGGAGGAAGCCTTTATCTGTGCTTCTGTGGCAGGAGCACATGATTAGTGGTTAGGCCAGGATAGCAACTCTCAGGGGAGCAAAGGGGATTGAACTTGAAGGAAGGAAGGAAATACTTTGCACAGGATAAACATGGAAAGCCTCAGGAAGGTTCTGCAGATGGGTAAGAACTGGTCAATGCAAATCCTTATGAGACTTTGGAGGTTTAAGTAAAAAAAAAATAATAATTTCTATGATTGCTCAGAAAGCAAGCACAAAATGGACAGGGGAATTGCCGGAGATCTGCCTGATCCTAAACCCAGATCATCTTATAGTAAATGGTAGATGTTCTGATCAAAGTATATTTATGTGTGAAAAGTACAGTAGCAGATTAAAAAAATAAAGCAAAGATCATTGGGAAGGAAATAAAACAGGCTGCAACATGAAACACTTGAGGAAAATGTGTGGAGTGTGGCTCATGAAATTCATTTCAAACTCTCTCTGTGTGCATATCTGTGTGTGCATATACAGGTGTGTACATGTATCTGTTTCCCCTCTATATGTATGTGTAAGTATATATCTGTACTGTCTCTGTGTATTCCTGTGAACTAAAGAAAAGGAAGAGGTTGCCAAACATTCTGTTGGTTTGCAAAGAATAAAATTAAACCAAGTGTTATGATATATTTAGCCATTAGATGTCACTTAACAGATTTCAGTGGATGCATTTTACATTTAAACCAGGTATTGCTGTGCTCCTCTGTCAGGGTTTATGTTTATATTCCAGTTTAATAGACCACCTTTTAGGCAAACCAAGCAAGACAATTTACATTAAATCATTAGTGAAAGGAATGAAGGATACAGTTAAATCATTTATATTCCTGGTGGTAGGCGCCAACCGCTGTAGCACCAGGACTTAGAGCAGGCCTGGTGGAGGCCTGCAAGGCATTGGGAGGGAGGGAGGACTGGGTTCAGAACTTGGCAGGGAGGGAGGGGGGCTGGATGCAGAGCCTGACAGAGCAGGGAGGGAGGGGGAACAGGGTGCAGCACCCAGCAGGGCAAGGCAATGCACTGCACTTGAATATTAACACCCCAGTTTAATATTCGAGTCAACCTTTCTTCCTCCATTTTTTTTCAATTGGGGAATCACTGACACAGTTGATTGGGAGGCTGGAAATGGTAATTTTTGAAACAAACAAAAAAATGGATGGATAGAAATAAGTTAATGCTGAGTGTTTCAAAGACAAAAGTGATGTTTGTGTCAAGGAATTTAGCTATGGACATTCCTGATTCAGTGCAAATCTTGGGAATAACCATCCATTTTTCGTCTGAGGTCAGATATTTATGAGTGATATTGGACTCTGTTTTGTCGTTTCAGTCTGACATACATGCAATGGTAAAGAAGATTTATTTTAAATTGAGATTATTGAGTAATCTCAAATCTTACTTGTCTGGGGCCAGTTTTAAATATGTTCTCCAAATAGTTTGTGTTGTCCAGTTTGGTTTATTGCAATTTGGTATTGTTAGGGTTTGCATGATTGAAATCCATGCTTTACAGGTAACTCAAAACTCGATAATTTGAGTTTTGTTCAGGATTGGGAAATTTGATCATGTATCTGACTTCTATGTCAAGCTGTATTGGTTAAAAATAGAATTCAGGATAAGGTATAAATTGTTGTTAACATATCTTTGTATTCATGGGATGGCACCGAAATATTTGATTGGTCGCATTTCCTTATATATACCATCTCGAAGTTTATGTTCAGTTCATTCTGGGGATTTGAACGTCCCCACTCTAAAGCGAGATAATGGGCTCCTTTTACAAAGGTACGCTAGCGTTTTTAGCGCACGCTCTGGATTAGCACGCGCTAGCCAAAAAACTACCGCCTGCTGAAGAGGAGGCAATAGCGGCTAGCGTGCATGGCTTTTTAGCGTGCGCTATTCCACGCATTAAGGCCCTAACGCACCTTTGTAAAAGGAGCAGAGTGGGGTTGTTTTCTTGTGTTGGCCCTGACCACTTGGAATAATATTCCGCTTTACATTAGAAAGCAGAATGATTTTAATATTTTTAAGAAGCTTCTGAAATTACATCTTTTTTGTGAAATATGGGTGTTGAGCACTTATTTTATTTGTTGCAGCTGAATGATGTATTGGAAGAGATTTTGTAACTGTTTGTTATTTTACGGATGTTTGTAAGGACTATTGTGTATGTATTTTTGTAACCCACCTTGTTAAAGGTGGGCTAAAAATAAATAAACCCCCCTAAACTGTACTGTTTCTTTGGGTTTTTGCAGCCGAAATGCAGGACCTTGCATTTCTTAGCATTAAATTTTAGCTTCCAAATTTCAGACCATTCTTCAAGCTTCACTATTGTGTTGAAATTGTTAATGTATGAGCATAGCATAGTATGCCATACTTTGTATTATAATTTGAATATTTTTACTGCTCTAATTGTCTATTGCTTAGGTTTGACGTATTCTTTTTTTAAAATTTATCTTTATTCGTTTTAAAGCCAAAAATAAGTGCAACATTTTACAATATAACAGCACTTAAATTCAATCAAAATTATATTCTATGACATACACATATATCAACCCCCCCTCCCCCGTCTACGTATCCAAAAATTGCACTCAAATTAAAAAAATATCTTATCCACCCACCCTGGACATGTATCATCAAAAGGCAAGATCAACAATCACTCCTTACGGAATTTTGTCAATGGCTCCCAAATATCCATAAACTTCTTGTAATGTCCCTGTTGTATGGCCATCATACGTTGCATTTTAAAAGTGTGACATAGAGATTCCCACCATAAAGTATAATTTAACCGATCCCAGTTTTTTCAGTTCCTCAAAATAAGTTGTATGGCAACCCCTGTCATTATTAAGAGAAGTTTGTTATTCCGAGCAGATATTTGGCATTTAGCTCTCATTAACGTACCAAATAGGATGGTATTGTACGTCAATGCCACTGGATTTTCCAATATTTTTGACTTATTTTTGCTGTATTCCTTCAAAAAGGCGATAAATAAATTTTAAAAAATCAATAATCACCCAATGATCATTATTGCAGCTTCCTAATCATGCAAAACTGAACAAAATGAATCCTTAACGTCTTTATTGATCTGAGCTTGTGGTATTGCCCCCAACACTTTTTCTTTCAGTTGTATAATTGATGGTCCTGTAACTTCATCACTGGGGCCATTTCCGTCGTTAGCCTCTCAATCTTAAGGACTCTGTCTCTGCTGAATAAACTAATTTGTAATTTTCAACCTGTCTGTACAGAGGTTCAGTTCATACTTCTTGCAACCGGCTAGCCTTGTGGCCAAATTTATTGCAGGTTTCATGCATATAAACAAGAAAATTGAAGTAGACAATCTGGGGCCTGGTTAAATTGCTCCAAGTAGATCTGTCAGATGTAATTTGGCCCCAATTTTCCCTTCCTTTATAATTTAAACATTTTGATTGTGCTTGAGTTTTACTTCAGTTTTTGATTATTTGAATCATTTGCATAATGCATGTCTATAAATTTCTATAGTCAAACTACATGGCAGACAAGACTTTAAATAACTTTCTGATCTAAAATTAACAATTTTATCATTTAAATGTTTGTAAAATTGTGGGGTGTGAAGCATTCTATTTTGGCCCCGTTTTGTGACTTGACAAATTCATTGAACAGCCTGCGAGACCATCTGATGCCATCACAAGCACTCTGTTTTCTTGAACAGTGCGTGTAGAAAAAGGCAACGTTTTGAATTATAACAGGAGAATAGAAATGCAGCATCCCTCGCACCGCCCAGCCCAGCCCAGCAACAACGAGGGAGGATCTTCGGGCACTGGCACTGGCACGTCCTGTGCATTGGTGCTGGTGCCGGTGCCCAATCGGGTAAGAGATGTTTTGCGGTGCTGGGGGGGATGTAGGATCGCGGGGGAGGGGGGGTGACGCGAGCAGGGGGGAGGATGCCGGATCGGAATAAAAAAAAAAAAATTGTACAACGCGCTCACGCGTATAACGCGCAAGGTATGCACGGTTTGTAAAAATCGTGTATAACGCACGCGTTATATGCGTGAAAATACGGTATAAATATGAATTCGCCGATGATTTACTTCAGCGTAATGGCTGGAGTGCCAACATCAGTCACTCAGACATTGCCATGGCCGTGGCCCTAAAACTTGATTATTCCTCCAAGAAAGCTTCATGGGCAATTTATTAATATCACAAAGTGACATGGGGGGTGGAAAAAGGCCACAGTCTCTGGGCTTAGAAATCAGCGATCCTGGGTTCTAGCTCCAGTTTTGCTTTTTTACCGTGGTTACTGTCTCTCTTGAAGCACTGCTTTCATGTCTCTAATAGAGACTTAAAGCATCAGTTCTCAGTTTTTCCTTTAAAAAAATGTGCTGAAATGATCAGGACTCAGTGTGACTTAGAGAATGACACGGGGACAAATATTTCACCGTCCCCGCAGGAACTCAATTTTCCCATCCTGTTCCCGCAGCTATTGTTGCTGTCGCTATCCCTGCCCCATTTCTTTAAGCTCTGCCTTAACCACACAAGCCTCGGACACTTATGATTTTAAAGTGTTTAAGCTTGTTCAGATGAGGACACAGCTTGCAGGAATGGGGCAGGGACAGGAAAAGAACTTGCCAGGATGGGATGGGATGGGAAAATGAGTTCCTGCGGGGACGGGGGAAAATTTGTCCCCGTGTCATTCAGTAAGCATTAATGCATGCCTATCACAACCAAAAAAAATGGTGTATCATGGGGCACACTGAGGCATCATGTGGTAATTTGGGGATGTGCACATGCTACTCATACACTCTACAATAAAGTGGAGAGTGGGAAAGTGGGGGTGGAGAGTGGGTGTATTCTTTAATGCAGTGACATTACTGAGCACTTAAGCCCGTATATTGTATAAACAGCATCTTAAGTTAGATGCCTAACTTAAGTGGAAAACACCATTTAAAAAGGATTAAAATCAATTTTTAAAAAAAAATGTAGGCGCTTTAGGGCATATGTTATGGTTATGCCCCTTCATTCAAGACTATTAGCGGGAGGTTTTCTCGTATCTAGGTACACTAATACATATTTTCTTTCAGTTATATAATTGATGGTCCAGTAACTTCATCACTGGGGGCCATTCCTCCCTCCTTCCAAGCTGTCCTATTTCTCCAATGGGGAGAGACTTATAAGAGAGGGAGCAGGGGATTGATTCGTAGGAAGCTGATTGTGGGCCAAAAGAATATCTTGCAACATTGGCTAACAAACTCACCCCCTTTGTTTTGGCATTGGAGGGCAGCCTTTCATGCACTTCTGCTTCTGGAAGTTAAGAGCTACGTCCCACACGTATAAGCAACGACACAGATGTTGGCAAATTTGGGAACCATGTACATTCAGAACTTGTCCCCTCATGCTAGAAGTTCAGTTGTAAACTCTTTGCCTTTCTTGGAATAAGACGAAGGGAATTGCATTGCTCTGGAGAGTCTGATCAGAGATGGGGGTGGGGTGTTGTGGCATCCAGCTTCATTCCACTGGGATGTGTCCCATACTGTAGTCACTGTTTAATACCACTGACTAAGGATATAAAGGGAGGGGGAAGAGGGTGAGGCGGGGGAGGGGAAATCAGTGGAAATAGAGATGTTAAGAATATGAAGTTCAGTAGTATGTTGATATGATAGGATGATTGTAGAATGTTTATCTCTTGTATGCTTGATATACTAATGAACAGAGTTAAATCTACATGTAGGTGCCTAGAAAAACAGCACCTGAATTGCGGCTACAGAGGCGCTTTGACGCCTAACGCCACTGTAGGCGTGGCTAATGCTGGATGTGGTGTTAGACATCGTAAAGCACCTCCGTAGCCCCGATTCACATCAAAGGTAGGCACAGGACATGTAGACCTTTAAAACCCTGGACTATGTTTCTGGCACCTACCTTTCAGAAAGCCGCGATTCTAGAAATGGCACCGTTGCGTGATTGACATATGATCGGTGGTCATTTTGTAGGTGGCTGATGATGATGATGGCACATAGAATCTGGTCCTAACTGATTAGCGCATGCTTTACTGCTTACATAATGGGTGGCAGTAAAGGCTCACGCACAAATCTGTTTTAATGGCCACACGCTAATGCAAAATTAGAGTGTATTTGATATGAGAAATATAAAAATGTTGCAATTAATACAAAAAAATAAAAAATTTGGTCATTTTACCCTAGTCGTAAAATGATCTTAACATGTAGGAAAGACCCACATAAGGGCACATTAAGGCCACTTTTTACCGCTGTTTGGTAAAAGGGTCCTAAGGTTTGGCCTATTAGTTTTTATTATTATGAATTAAATTGGGGTGAGCAGTGGTGGGAAGGAGGGCGTGGGCATCTCTCCTGCTGTTGGGGGGGGGGGCTATTTTTTGTTGTTTGGGGTGGGGAGTGGCAGCAGTAGGAGGGAGTGGGCATCCCTCCTGCTGACTGGGGGGAAGGTTGATTGATGGGGAGCTGGGCGGTTGCAGCAGCGGCAGGAGGGAGTTGGCATCTCTCCTGCTGCAAGGGGTGCTGGGTGGTTGTTGAGGGATCCCAGCAGTGATGCTGGTTTGGAGTAGGCATCCCTCCTGCCGGTCTTTGATTCGGGGGCTTCTTTTATTTGCGGGGGGGGGGGAGACGAGAGGGGCTGAGCTGTCAAACCTCCTTACTTTCCTGTCAGTACCTGATCCAATCAATGCTCAGGCACTGACACCTGAGGTGCACATTTCACAGTGCTGGCACAGTACCAGCACCACCAGACCAGTCGCTGATTTTTAGTCACAAATAGCCAACGCCGCGCTTGGAGAATGACTGGGTGATGATGAAGAATCACCTGGAATGCTCATTTAAATATTGATGAGCCCCATTGAATGGCAGAATCGGAGAGTGCTAAGAAGCTTGGAAAAGACCACGGTAATCCATTTTGATAATACGTTGCTAAAATACATGCATGCTTAACCTGCGGAACCACTTTAGTGACCACATTAAAGGTATGTTAAATTTTGAGAATCTGGGCCCAAGTGACATACCTTTAGCACCTTTTTGTAAAATTTCTAAGTTATCTTTGCTGCTGTACCTTTCTAAGAAAGCTGTACTTCTAAATTTTGTTCCAATTACATAAATAAAAAAAAAGAAGAGAAATCCTGGAAAAGGATTTTGGAAAATTGACAACGGCAGTGCAGAAAAAGAGAGTCCAGGATCAACCTGAACACAAAAATAAAATAATCAAACAGAGGTACAAAAGAAAGCATTTTGAGTTTTCCCTGATTGTTACATGTCAGCTTTGGAAATATATGGTCTTCTTTTACTAAGCCACAGTAGAGCTTTTTACCGTGGGCCAGTGAGATAAATACTTTGACGCTGATTCAATTCCTATGAGTGTCGGAGCATTTACCTCGTCAGCCTGTGGTAAGTTCTATTGTGGTTTAGTCAAAGCCAGCGTATATTTCTTCTATCTTCATATTTTGCTTAGTACAGGAGGAAATGCATTTCTGTTCATTTCTGCTATGTTATACTGCATATATAATAACTTGGCCTCTTGGGTTTTACAGTTCAGATTTTGTTTTCATGTTTTTGTATTTAGTGACGATTATGTGTTTATGGGTAGGATATGTCTGCATATGTGTTTATGGGTAGGATTCAATTAGCTTGTAGTTTTTGTATAGAGATCTATCACAATCTGACTGGTTTTGTCTTCCCAGAAGGAACTGAATTGGTGGATTAGAGCCTGGTACGATATTTACAGAGTTGTTTTTGCAGTGCTCTGTGAGTTCTGGAAGTTAGTGCTCTTGTGGTAGGACATATTTTCCATTTAAGTGCCAATTGTTTTCTTGAAAGATTTTCAGTAATTGTTTTGGTTGTCTTTACAGCAGTGTATATCAATAAAGCTTTATCGGCTGTGGAAGTAACAGCTCTGACACTCATAGGAATTCTATGAGCTTCAGAGCTGTTTCCGCTGCAACCGACGCTAAAAACTCTAGCGCAGTTTTGTAAAAGGGGAGTGGGGAGGTGTTAAATGAACATAAGCGGACACAACTTTTATATGGTACAAAATTAAACATGGGATCTTTCTGTAAATTTTTAATGCAAAATTATTATTTGCTGAATTTTTAAGAGATTGACAATAACAAAAAGTGAACATTTCATGACAAAACTTTGGACACCTTTGAAATTGGATCATTTATTACTTTTTCTGTAAAGTTCTTAATAAAGCTCAGAAATCAGATTGACTCTTTAAGCCTTTGATTAGTCGGTTAAAGACAATTCTATAATAGAACAAATATTCAGACCCTTCTAACCTTTCAGGTTGTGGTTCTCTATGCAGCTGTCTGAGCAGACGGAAGTGAAGATAATTCAGTTTTACAAAGCACTGAAGGCTACTTTTAAAAACCTCTAACTTCTTCCAGCTAGAAATTTCAATTGTCAAAATTCAAAAACATTGTTAAGAAATGGAAGTTGCATGGAGCTGTTGAAGTCAAAGTAAGATCTACAAGAACAACAACAACAAAAAAATCTGAACTAGCCAAATACTGGTCAGATTTGCAGAACCAAAACTACAGATCAATGTATAACATAATAGCTCTCATTTGCAGTGTACTGCACTAGAGAATGACACGGTGACAAAATTCATCACCGTTCCCGTCCCCGCGGATAACCGCGGGAAATAATCCCATGTCATTTTCTAGTGTCTATTTCAACCTAAGTCCTACTACACCAGCATTCTTCAAAGCAAAGCTTGAGGGTCAGTGGTTGTGGCCATTCATACTCTGATTCTTCCCTCTTTCCTTAAAGAATGACATGAAGATGGTTTCCCGCGGTTATCCGCGGGGACGGGGACGGTGATGAATTTTGGCACCGTGTCATTCTCTACCGCAGAGAACCAGCACTTGGATTTATACTACACCGGGAGATGCCCCTGAGGTTGCCCCTGACGAAGGCTACGAAATGGGGTTCTGTAGGGCGATCAGCTGGCACCCCATAGAAATTACAGCGGTTAGCAGACAGAGATAAGCTCCTGAACTTTGAGTAATCTCATGAATGATGGTAAAACTGATAAGATTGAGTATCACAGGAACTTCTCAAATGATGTCAAATTAGATGCAATTTCAAATTAATGATCTTAAATTCTTTATTGTTTAAGACACCAGGGTATTTGGGCTGCTAGCAAGGTTTTTGTAATAACGTAGCTAAAAAGGAAAAAAAAAAAAAGAAATAAAACTTTAGCACATTAAATTATAGGTTTTATAGGAGGATGGCCCACAGGGTGTTTAAAGTGATATAAGTGGGTAACGTCTGCCAGGCACCTTCATGCTACTGGTGGTATTGAACCCGGTTGAACTCACGTAAAAAAGTCTTTCCCACCAACTGATTAACACCCTGTAACAGTTCGGTTAGACTTGTTATAATGAGCTTAGCAGGCGCGTAACTCTTGTGGTGCTTGAAGAATAAGAGAGCAGGTCTTTACTTAGAGTTTCTAGTGAAATAAGATACACATTAAAAAGCGTAGAACGTGGGGAACCCTGTGGGTCTCCACACGGGTTTGTCCCAAATAGCTGAGAGTATATCATTAAATTTAACCTGATAAAGTCTTTAAACCATCTGTTGAAAAGTTTATCAAAGTGGAGTAGTGGTCTATATGGGAGAGTTCTCAGATGGAAGCCTCATTATAAAAGTCATTTCTATAGAATGCAAAAGCAAGCTTTGATAAGCTTGAACAAAGCACTTTAGTGAAATGAGAATTGAACCACTTGGCCAAAACTACATTGGAGAATTAAGGTCATTTGAAGAAAAGAACACCTTGCCAAATGTTAAGCATGGGGGATGGATCTATTATGCTTATGGGATGTATGTCTTCCAGTGGCACAGGAAATATTGTGTGGGTGGAAGGAAGAATTGATTCAAATAAATATCAACATGTTCTACAAGCTGTTCCACATCCAGTGAACAAATTGAAGCTGAAAAAAGATTGAATCCAAAACATACTTCCATATCTACTCTTAACTCTAGCTAAGATCGTTTACTCTCATCTTTTTCTGATTCCACGCAATTTTCTGATTCCATGCAATTTTTCTTATGGTTACGGTTTATGATTATGGCGTATTTAGCTTGATAAACTGCCAATTGTGAAAAATACAGCAAGGCGGTTTATAAATAAAAACACCAATCTAAAATTAGAAAGGAATTCCAAAATTATAATTGGAAAGAGAAAAGAAAGAAGGGGAAAACAGCAGGAAGCATCTAAATTATGTAAGCAGAGAATTGTCATAAAAATCCAAAAAGTCCAACAAAAGAAAATGCCCACGAGGAAACCAACAAAGAGAAGGGAGTGGGATTGGACAACAGTCTTTCCAACTGAAAGGAGGCCAAGGATTAATAAAAAAAACCACATCAATATAGTGTATGAATCCATATTATTCTCTTATCTGTCTATATGTTCCACTTCCACTTATATCTTAAGCTGTGAAATGTAATTTGCATATGTTTTACGGCTGTAATTATGTATTGCCTTTCTCCAGATTGGTTTTGGTGCTCACCACCATGGATTGATTTCTTCAAAAATATACCCCGTCCTTTACTACTGCGTAAGTGGACTTTAGCGCCAGCAGCGGCGATAACTGCTTCAACCCTCATAGGAATTCTATGAGCGTCGGAACAGTTTAGCTGCCGGCGCTAAAACCCACGCTATGCGTTAGTAAAAGAGGGGGGAATAGTGAATAAATCCTAATAAAATAAAACCAAATATCCCAAGATCAACCAAACATGATGATGAATTGATATGGTTTTTGCCAGACAATTGACTGGCATTGGTGACCGTTGAGGATGCCTTTTCTACATATTTTTGCTCACTCTAGTGACGGTCTTGATGTTAATGGAGGGAATGGAGAGTGTTTTTTCTTTCTTTCTTTTTTTTCCTATGTGTTTAACTCTGTAGAATATAGGGAGTTGTGTGGGAGGTTGTTTTTTGTTGGGTTTTTTTAACTCTGTAGAATATAGGGAGTTGTGTGGGAGGTTGTTTTTTGTTGGGTTTTTTTTTCCATATCTTTATTCATTTTTAAAAATCAACATCAAGTGCAACATATTATCGAACAATGTACAAAATAAACAGCACTTAATTCCATCAAATGATATAATAAATACATATCCTTTCCCCCCCCCCACTCATCCTTTCATACAGTATAAAGATAAGCAAAAGTAATACAAATGATTAAGACCAACAAATACAGTCAAATAATAAATTAAAGGCATAACCCCCTCCCTCCACCCCTCCTGGATGTATATAATCAAAGGGCTAAAACCAATAATTAATCTTTACAAAATTTTGCCAATGGGTCCCATTTCTTATAATTTCTTATAATGTCCCAAATTTATCACACTCATACGTTCAAATTTATAAGTTTGGCACAAGGATTCCCACCAAAAACTATAGTTTAACCTGTTCTTAGGGATTCATTGAAACATACTATTTGAGCAGGGATTGCCTACATGTTTTCACACAATTGTGCATGTCATATTTCATCTTTATTTGGTATAATGCAAGTCATTAAAAAATCTAAGCAGTGTTTACAAATGAAAATTGCAGAATCAAGAGGAAACAATTAAGGATATACAAACAAGTACAAAATGACAAAAAACCAAATTTCTGAACAATAGGATATAGAAGAGAAAGAAGGTAATATAAGAGATTGGCTACCCTGCATCTTTCCACCCCCCCCCTCCTCACACACAATTTGGGCTACTGTGAAATGGGTAAAAGTAGTAAGTGATAGTTTGACCGCAGACCAACCTCCTTTTCTGCGAAACTGTGCTAGCATTTTCTAACGTGGGGAGCTGCATTGAATGGCCCATGCTGCTCCCGATGCTCATACCCCCTCTTTTACAAAGTTGCACTAAGCTTTTTAGGGTGTGCTAAACACGCTAAATGCTAATGCATGCTTGCTATCCTAAGGATGTGTTAGTGGTTAGCGCACACGTTGATTTAGAGCTTGCTAAATCCGCATTAAAACATTTAGCGTTCCTTTGTACAAGAGGACCATAGAGTTCCTATGAGTGTTGAGAGCAGCGCGGGCCATTCAGCATGGCTCTCTGCGCTAGAAACTGCTATCTCAGTTTCGTAGAAGAGGGGGCAAGTGTTGGAACATTTCTTTATTAATGTTTTATATTTAATTATCGTCTCCTTTTTCATACTCCTGTACAAGAAATAAATTACAGTAATATAAATACTGAATATGTATTCTTAATGCCAAATAATTTACAAAAGTTAATTGTTGAGGGGAAGGGCAAGGCTTATATATTTATTACATTCTTGATATAAAAGGTAGTCCCTTTCAGTGATACAATCAAGGCAGATTACATTTTATTCATAGTGGGCTCACAATCTAACTTTTCTACCTGATGGTTCACCCAAGGTGCTGAGAATTCTTGTTTTTCCAGTTCCTGGGGGCAGCATAAAGCCCAGTCCATCACTGGAAATAAACGTTAACTCTATGGCTTGGTTATGCCTGAGCGCTTTTATTTTTCTCGTTGTTAGCTTAGATTAGCTGTGCAACCTTCCTCTTTCTCTGTAATTCAACAAATGTGCCAACTCAAAAAAAAAATTAGTTGGCAAGGATGGCATAGGGTTGGACTGGTGGTTGTAAAGAAGGACCAAAGTACGTGGCATACAGCTCTTTCCATGCAGACACTGCATAGAAATGGCAGCTCAGACCAGAACTTTATGTAGATCCCAGATGCCATCCATATGATCAAGCTTTGTGTGAGAGCATGGAGTTTTGCATTAAATCTCAAATTGCACAATCATCATCCTACTCCGATAATATTTCCCATGTGTGTAATATTTCCCATGTGATCCTAATAAAACAAAAGAAATAACAAGGCAGTGATATCCGTGAATTAAGATTTTGGGTGCTGTATTTAAAAAGGTTACTCAAAGAGCATGCTTTTTTATTTTTTCCAGCCTGGAGGTTTCCTCCAGCAACTCTGGGCTTGCTGTTCATTTATAGCCAGCCTGTGTTGGATACAGTGCCCTGAGCTTTGGTTTGCCCCTATTCTCTATCCATCTGCTATCTTACTTAACCCTGGCGCTACACTGATCATCCTTGGCTTATATTAGGCTTCCTTCTGGAATCCTGTCGCCTCTTTAGGCTGACTCCCTCTCTTTTCCATTTCAGTCTTCTGTAATCACTAACAAAATGTGGCTGCCAGAAGGGTTTCCCGGCCCAGTGCTTTGACCCTGCTTCCTTCCTTTTTCAGTCCCTCTGCTGACATATCTTTCTTTAATTCCCTACACATGTAACTTCACCACAGCACAGACGCCATTTACTAAAATGTGCTCAGAACTTGAAAGGAATGTTAAGTGGGTGCAGGCTCTCGACCCCACGACGAGGTAAAGCATCATAAGAACAGCAATACTGGGTCAGACTAAGGTTACCATAAAGCTCCAGAAAAAAAGAGGAAGGATTGAGACATCCGGGTTTTACTTCCATTCAGTGGAAGTAAAACCCAGATGTCTCAATCCATCCTCCTTTTTCTGGAGAAATATGGTAACCCTAGGTCAGACCAATGGTCCATCTAGGCTAGTATCCTGTTTCCACAATGGTCAATCTAGGTCACAAGTACTTGGCAGAAACCCACCTACACAGACTAGGCACACACTACCCCACCGGTCAGCAGGCCACAACCATTCCTCTGACACACAACGCAAACATTATATCGACTGCTTTAAAAACTTTATTAAGATATCAAAATACAGCACATAGTAATTTTTAGTTTGTGGCACAGAACAGCCCCAGCAGCTTTGAATAAATTCACACATAGCAAGCAATAAAATCCAAACTTTGACTTGATCCCACTGGCCTAAAGGTGCAGTTTCAATATATCCAACATCTGTATTTGTTTACATTTTGCAGCCGTTGACCAGGAACATCCTGCTTCATGAATGCTGCCATTGCAGTGGTTAAAGCTATAGCCTCAGCACCCTGGGGTTGTGGGTTCAAGCCCACGCTGCTCCTTGTGACCCTGGGCAAGTCACTTAATCCCCCCATTGCCCCAGGTACATTAGGTAGATTGTGAGCCCGCCGGGACAGACAGGGAAAAATGCTTGAGTACCTGAATAAATGAATGTAAACCGTTCTGAGCTCCTCTGGGAGAACGGTATAGAAAATTGAATAAATAAATTAATAAATTAAACACCCTGAGCACCAGCTTCTCCATGTTGCTCTCCTATTCTAGGTCTTTTCCAGAGTAAATGGTGTCTCTCCACCTCCCCCCCCCTTTCAATTCAGGTTAATGCTTTAGCTCTGTTCCAAGGGACCCCTATTGTTCCTCTCTGGGCCACTTAAAACCTGCTCCTCCCTGTAATATTTTTCCCTCTTCTGTCCCCTATACCTGTGATATCTGCCTGCGGACCACATCTTTACACAAGGCCTGAGCTTCCTTTATATAGTCAGGACACAATAATGTTAAATAGGGCAATTTTCTTTCTTTTACCGTTTTATTAAAGCGTTTTCACCTGTTCAGTACAACATTAACACTGAGTGATAGTACCTTTTATTCCTCTCGTGTCATAGAGCTGCTGGGTTCCAAAATTTAATAGGGAGAGTTTTCAATCACTCCTGGTTTTGAACTGAGGCCCCAAAGCAGTGTGGGATTTGTAGTCCCTCATTGAAATCACTGTTGCAAGTCCCATATTGCCTCAGGATAAGGTTGTTAGAAATCCGGGATTAGTCTGAAATCTCCCGCTTGGAACTTGATAACTTGTCAGTTCTGGTCGCATCCAAAACTAACAAACCTCTTGACATTCTGCTAATACAGCAAAGGAATACAGATGAAGGAAATGAAACAGCCCTTTCTTCCTGTACCCCTTCCCACTGTGGCACCTAATGACAGCAGTTCCCAGTTTTCCAACTATGCATAATCAAGCTGGCACTTCCCATCTGTCGTCCATCAGACTGTTGCTGACCAAGGGCATCAAACCAATGGTTAGATGGGGATCAGATTCTGTTAAAATGATCCAGATTGTCTATGCTCGGCACTGTTAACTTTGACATTATACCAGAAATTTCCAATTCATTTGTATTCTGCAGAGGTGCTTTATGTCTCTAGTTTGGAGCGATTGCCATTCAGGTTGCTATAGTCCTTCCAAAATCAGTTTAGCAATGATCTTATTCATCCTTGGGGCATATATAATAAGCAGAACCATCCCTGCAGATTTTAGAATGCCCTCTAAATGATGACTTTCAAAACTGAAATACCTTCTTCTAGAAGGCCTGAATTTTAGGGCCAGATATGGGCAAAAAATTCACCATAGACCATATTGACGTGAGCAGCCCTTAATCACCTCTTAAAATGTACTGGATGAGGTAAAAAAAAAAAAAAGTAATACACTAGAGCAATGGTCTCATACTCAAACCCTTTGCAGAGCCACATTTTGGATTTGTAGGTACTTGGAAGGCCTCAGAAAAATAGTTAATGTCTTATTAAAGAAATGACAATTTTGCATGAGGTAAAACTCTTTATAGTCTATAAATCTTTCCTTTTAGCTAAGTCTTGATAATAATATTGTAATTTATAGCTAAAGAGACATATGATCAAGAAACTGATTTATTTTACTTTTGTGATTATGATAAACTAAACTAAACTAAATCTTGAGGGGTTCATAATCGAAAGAGAAAAACGTCCAAAAACCAGTCTAAGTCGGCACTTGGACGAACATTTCTCAAAAACGTCCAAGTGCCGATAATAAAAACGGGTTTTGGACGTATTTCTAAACAACCTAGGCCTTCATAGTGCCACTGAATGACCAAAGCTAAATGGGGAGTTTTGGGAGGTGTGTTGAGGGCGGGAGTTGGGCCGGCTTAGATTTAGTCATATAGCATGTATAACCAAAAATTTTACAACAGAGCCTAGACGGAACTTGGACTATAAGGTTTATAGGAACCATAAGGTTTATAGGAAATATAAGGAAGGAAAAACATAATAAGAATTAGTGATTATAAAGAGGGTAGCGAGGGCCTCAAAATAATACCTGGCGGGCCGCGAATTTGAGCCCACTGCACTAGAGGGTTTTTGGGTTTTTTGCTGTTTTATTCAGCAACCACTTGGAATTTCAAGGTGAAATTTTACAGTTTTATTTGATACTATCTGCTGTATATTTATCTGCCAAGTGGAGTGAGATTATTTTAAAACCCAGCGAAGCTACAGACTTTTTAGCATGCCCACCCAGCAATTTTCAAGTGTTCAAAAATATTTGCACTGTAAAACTAGATGAATCAATGACTAAATATGGTGAACAGACGACTCAACATGATTTGTGTTTTGGCCAGAAGGCCTGCATCAGCAGTGATCCAAAAGTAATCTAAAGAGCTTAAGCGCTAACAAGAGTCGCAGCTTGCAACCAAAAATTTTAGCACTGCTAAAAATAATTGGTTCATCCAGTTTTTTTCGACTACCTTGGCTTTTTTGTCTCCCCCACTGTGTTGTTCTTTTGTACTGTTTTGTGTGGAGGATTTTGTCTTCTGTTTGTGTTTTGCACTATAAAACTACCCTTATTTCAAGTTTATTAGGTTTTTTTATAAACCGCCTATCAAGATTATCTAAGTGGTTTTACAATCATACTCAAGCATTTTTCCCTATCTGTACAGTGGGCTCACAATCTATCTAACGTACCTGGGGCTATGGAGGACTCAGTGACTTGCCGAGGGTCATAAGGAGCAGCGTGGGGTTTGAACCCATAACTCCAGGGTGCTGAAGCTGTAGCTCCAACCACTGCGCCACACACTCCTCCCTGAAGTTGTACGTTTAAACCTCATGCTGCTCCTTGTGACCCTGGGCAAGTCACTTAATCCTCCACTGCCCCTGCTACATTAGATAGATTGCGAGCCCACCAGGACAGATAGGGAAATTGCTTGAAGTATCTGAATGTAAACCACTTTGAGTGTGGTTGTAAAATTAAAAAAAAGGTGGTATACAAGTCCCAGTCCCTTTCCCCTTATTGTTAATGACATCACAGTGGCATAGACTTTTGTCTGGAGATCAATATTCTAGGCCTAACACAAGCTCCACCCAAAGCCACCAAACTCATAGAAGTGTTGCAGATGATCTGGGACAACCACAGGGACTAACTGACAAAGCTGTTAAGAACTTCCCAAAGCAAGGCCTGTGTTAAAGCTGGGGGTGGACACTTTGAGTATTCGTAGTGACTATAATTCTGACACATTCTTAATTGTATTGTTTAAATGACATTAGTTGACACTTCTCCCTCGGTATTTGCGGGGGTTGGGTGCAGAGCCGGACCGCGAAGTGTAAAAAAATCGCGAATAAGTTTTGGCTGGCTTTGACCCACTTCCGGCTCTCCGCAGCCATTTTCTATGAGTGATCCGCATGAGGCAAGAGCGTAGGAAGATTGCTCCTGCCTCGAAAGCCCGCTAGACCACCAGGTAAGCTCTGGGATGCTAGGAGGGAGGCAGGGAAGGTCAGGAATTAGCTTAAAAAAAAAAAAAATATCACGAATAACCAAATCCGTAGATCCTGAAACCGCGGATTCGGAGGGAGAAGTGTACTGTGTTTTAACTTGAATATTTTGAATACACATCAATCACTAGGTAGTAATGCTAAAATGTCAGTAATATCAACATAGCTTAAGATAATTAAATATTGTTTAGTAGTAGCATGTAAGTACATAAAATAAGTACATAAAATTTTAATTGAAATGCAAAATGGTTGCTCAAAAATTATTTAAAAATAAACTCTAGGGGGTTACTTTTTATTTTTCCTCACCTTGTAGTATTAAAAATGTACCATATTAATCAGTGTGACTATCAAAGAATCAAATGCAGATTCCTCAGTAGCCAAGTTCTCTTTATTAATTTTTCCTAGCAAGGAATTACAAAATTTGCATACCAAGCCAAAATCACACCCTGTGTGACACAATTCTGTCCTTCCCTCTGTGCCATGGCCAAGAGGAGACAATGGACAGAGAGCAGATTCTGTGTCCCCACCTCCCTTGTGCCTTGGTACGATCCTGAAGGGAACACTCAGATATTTTTCTCAAAGTTTGTTAAACCTCAAAATTTGTCCTTCCTTGAAAAAGTGCCCAATACAGCAAAACCCCTGCTTCCTCCATCATGAGTAGGTTAGATCCAGCATGCCTGCAGTAAAGTTCTCATTGTATTTACTGGTAATTGGGGTATGTCTGGAGTAGATTGTATTTTCCTTTAGGGATCGGCTCTGCCTTTTCCATATCTTTAAGGTACAAGCTGGGAAGGGGTTAGATAATATAATCTTGCTCAGAATTAGGTGGAAGAACTATTCTCAAAAAGCCTGGTTCTGTGTCTATACCCTGGTTCTGTATTGATTCTTGTCAATGTAGCTCTGACCTAAACTGTAAAGCCACTTAATAATTCTTTAAGTTAGGTACTATAACCTGCATGGTTTGGAAAAATCCTAGGGGATTGCTGCCTCTATATAGAGCTACACATTTTCATGGAGTACTGTAGGCCAGTGTTTCTCAACTTGGTCCTGGAATATCCCCTTGCCAGTCACGTTTTCAGGATGTCCACAGTGAGTATACATGAACTTAAATTGCATATACTGCTTCCATTATATGCAGATTTATTTCATGCATATTCATTGTGGATATCCTGAAAACCTGAATGGCAAAGAGGTATGCCAGGACCGAGTTGATAAACACTGCTCTAGGCTGTCAGGTCAATACTGAGCCAGTGGTGGTCAGCACTTTCTGAAATTCTGGCTTCTGCTGCTGAAATTAGACCTACACCTTAATTAGATGTACAATGCCAGGCCTAATCTGGGCACTGGCACTGAATATCCAGGTTATGACCGAATGCTGGAATTTATCCAGGAACCAGCGATATTCAGACCTAAATTAGTGCCTGGAAAAAAGTTAGAATTGCCTAACTTTATCCAGCACTTATAGGGATGGGGTCAGGAAAGATATTCAATCACACCGTATTTTCACCTCAGTACTAGCTGAAAATCCAGAAATGGCCAACTCAACACAATTTAACTGAGCAGAAAAACTAGAGAATGACACGGGGATAAATTTTCTCTATCCCTGACCTGTCTCCGCGAGCTCTGTCCCTGTCCTATTCCTACAAGTTCTGTTGTCATCTGCACAAGCCTCAAACACTAAAATCAGAAGTGTTTGAGGCTTGTGCAGTTAAGGCAGAGCATGCATTGATGGGACAGAGTCAAATTTGTTCCCGTGTTATTCTCTAGCTACAGAGGTAGGGAACTCCGGTCCTCGAGAGCCATATTCCAGTCGGGTTTTCAGGATTTCCCCAATGAATATGCCTGAGATCTATTTGTATGCACTGCTTTCAATACATATTCATTGGGGAAATCCTGAAAACCCGACTGGAATACAGCTCTCGAGGACCAGAGTTCCCTACCCCTGCTCTAGGAGAAGCCTCTCATGCCTGATTAGATTTTTTCTGAATATCTACCCCTTTCCCTTGAAGTCAATAAGGAATGTTGAGAACAGATTTGTAAATCGGGGTAGCAGCATCATTTAATCACTCTTATCTTCCCCACCAGAACATACTTAAATTTTTGCCAGCAATCCAATGCTGTATTTAATTTAGTCATCAGGGGAATTTAATTAAGGGAATAGGATCATCCCATGATAGCTGCCAAGTTGATCCCAAAATACCACAGGTAGGTTTTTTTGCCCTCTGAAGGGGGAACTAGCTTCAAAGCTATTCTGCTGTACCTAGAGAGGTATAAATATTTAAAAGGGTTGATATTCAGCACTATTTAATCAGGCAGAAGAGGCTCCTACTTGGTTAAATAGTGCTGTGCAGGTCCAGGGCAAATATTCATTGGTACTTAACAAGGCGGTCTGGGGATGGAGTCAGAGCAGACCCAGAAGTTAGTGCCCCTGGATAATCATCTGGACAAGTAGGACCACAGAAATATTAGTACTAAGTTGCCTGACATGTACCTGAATACCAGCACTGAACATTGCCTGGACCTGGATTAAGCCCAACAATGAATTCCAGGCCTAATTCAGCCTGCAGGGGTCAGTATTTCAAAAGAACACTGACTGTTGAGAGCTGAATATTGCCCCCCCCAATTTCTTATTTAGCTATGTAATGTTCCTTGTTATTGTATAGCTATGTGAATGCCCAGTGTAAGCCCACCCAGAACAGCTGGACTGGGGACACACTCTTCTATTTATTTGTTAAGGGACCAGGTATAGGATTAGTATTTCCCTAGGAGGCCAAGCAAGCAAGACTTTTTACTCCACTCCATAAAATAATTCAGTCCATAAAATAGTCTTTTTGTCTGAATCAAACTCTTTACAGTTGTCTGTGTCAAATTGTAGTTGTTCCCTGATTTCCCTATGAAATGTACATCTGTCTATCCCTATATTGTAAAAAAAAAATATATTTATTGTTCATCGCTTTGTAATCTTTGAAAAAAGCGATTTTATCAAATACAAAATAAACTTGATAAGAGTATTCACTTTAACCAGATGTACACAGTCCTTCTTTTCCCTCTAGCATCACGCAATTTTATTATTTAATTCACCTCTATTCTCCAGACCCACTCACTGGATGGGTGAGGGTCCTGCACAATAGTTCTTTATACATGCTATTCTTATAAAGCAGATGCTATCAGTGATTAGTACAGATAATAAACACATGCACCTAATTTGAATCAATCTGAGTTTTTTAAAAACCTTCAACAAATAATTTTACCATCATCTTCCTCCAATTTAATTTTGGCAGGGGACTTTAATGCAGTAATGGACCCTATTTTAGATAAAAAGCCTAGTAAAATTTTAAAATCTTTAGGATTAGATAACTTGATACATTCTTGTGGTTTAAAAGATATTTGGAGGATTTTTCATTTCATTGATCAGGAATTTTCATTTTATTCCCATGTTCACAAATCATTTTCTAGAATTGATTATTTTTTCGTTTCAGATAATTTAGTACAGAAGGTTAAGAAGGCGAATATAGATTCAATTATACTTTCAGATCATGGGGGTATTTGGATTGATTTTGAGATAGATGTTCTTATGAACAAGAAAATAATAGACCTGTTTGGAGGTTTAATAATACATTGCTAGCAGATTCCAATTTTATAGAAAAATTTAAGTAAAAAATAAGTGAATTTTTTCAGTTTAATGAATCAGAAGAAATGTCTCAGGAAATTTTATGGGATGCCTTTAAAGCTACCTTGAGAGGACACATAATTTCGTACTCAGCATATGTTAGAAAACAACTAAATAAAGATTTTTTAATTTTAGAACAAAATATTAGAGAATTGGAAATTAAATTAAAGGAAAAATGGGAACAAAGTATTTATCAGAATTTGCTAAAAGTAAAATTTAGATACAATGAGATATCATCACAATTGGCTAGAAAGGAGTTTGTGTCCTATAAGGCACAGTTCTTCAACCGCCGGTCCGCGGACCAGTGCCGGTCCGCAAAAAATCTTGCCGGTCCGCGAAGGATTCGGTCCCCGCTGCAACGAAAGGCCGGCGTCAGCTGACTTGCAACTTCCTGTTGCAGTCGCGGTGCCGGGACTCCTGCCTTCGCCGGGACTCCTGCCTTCCACCGCGTTTGCCTCCTGCCTTGTCTCCTCCAGACCTCCAGACCAGCAGCGGCAGCTCTTTATATTTTTAACTTCGGCACAGAGCTGCCCCTAATCAATAGTTTAGCGCGGTTTCATGAGGCAGCTTCGGGGCCTTTGCTAGGCCGGCCCACATCGCATCATCGAAGCGGGCCGGCCTAGCAAAGGCCCCGAAGCTGCCTCATGAAACCGCGCTAAACTATTGATTAGGGGCAGCTCTGTGCCGAAGTTAAAAATATACAGAGCTGCCGCTGCTGGTCTGGATTCTTAGGCCACTGAAGGAGGGCAAAGAGCAGCTGTCCTGAAGGTTTCCCTTCCTCTCGCCTTTGCAGGTCCCTTTTTTCCACCTTTTTTTTTTTTTTCTTCTTCAAACGGCAACGGGCCCCAGCATCGACATCAATCAAGTAAGTTCCACTGTTCCTTGCAAGCGGTTCTGCTCGGCCAAAGCTTCCCCTCTGACATGAGCCACCTCAGGGGAAAGAAAGTGACCCGCAAAGGTGAGGGGAAGGGGGCAGATAATGGAAGTTGGAGGGGGGGAGAGAGAAGGAGCAGATGATGGAATGGAGGAGATGAGAGAGAGAAGGGGACAGATGATGGAAGTGAGAAGAAGGGAGAGAGAGCAGAAGGCAGATGGATATCAGTTGAGAGGGGAGAGCAGATGCTGAATGGAAGTGGGGAAAGAATACATACTGGATGGAAGGAGATAAATAAAGGGGGAAGAAAATAGTAAGATAATGGAGGGGTGAGGGAAAGGGGTGACAAGCTGTGGGTAGACACAGTGAAAAGAGGGAAACAGGACTAAATAGTAAGAAAGAATTTAATTTAGATGGAGGCAGAAAATAGAGAAGGAAGACCAGAGAAGAAAAGGGAAGAGAGAACAGAGAACAATATCAGATCTGAGTGGAGGAAATGAGAAGAGAGATGCTAAAAACCACAGGGGGGAGGGAAGGACAGAGATGCCAGACCATGAGGGGAACAGAAGGAAGATGATGGATGCCAGACCAAATTGGGGGGGGGGGGCAGGAGGAGAGATGGAAGGGGCAGATGCTGGACTGAAGAGACAGAGAAGGTTATCATGCCGCTGTACCGGGCCATGGTACGCCCTCATCTGGAGTACTGTGTCCAGCACTGGTCACCGTACATGAAGAAGGACACGGTACTACTCGAAAGGGTCCAGAGAAGAGCGACTAAGATGGTTAAGGGGTTGGAGGAGCTGCCGTACAGCGAAAGATTAGAGAAACTGGGCCTCTTCTCCCTCGAACAGAGGAGATTAAGACGGGACATGATCGAAACATTCAAGACACTGAAGGGAATAGACTTAGTAGATAAAAACACTATTCACCCTCTCCAAGGTAGGGAGAACGAGAGGGCACTCTCTAAAGTTGAAAGGGGGTAGATTCTGTACAAACGTAAGGAAGTTCTTCTTCACCCAGAGAGTGGTAGAAAGCTGGAACGCTCTTACAGAGGCTGTTATAGGGGAAAACACCCTCCAAGGATTCAAGACAAAGTTAGATAAGTTCCTGCTGAACAAGAACGTGCGCTGGTAGGGCTAGTCTCAGTTAGGGTGCTGGTCTTAGACCAGAGGGCCGCCGCGTGAGCAGACTGCTGGGCATGATGGACCACTGGTCTGACCCAGCAGTGGCATTTCTTATGTTCTTAGGGCAGACGCTGGATGGAAGAGAGTGAAAAGGCAATGAAAGCAGAAACCAGAGACGACAAAAGGTAGAAAAAATAATTTCATTTCTATCTTGTGATTCAAATATATCAGATTTGAAGTATGTATCTTGCTAGACATAACTGGGGAGTGCAAAGCCCAGGCACTACTTCTTTAGCTTCCAGCTGGCTTAGGGCTCTCTCTGACCAGGGGGCAGTTGCCCTAGTTCTACTCCCTAACACCATTCCTGTCATGTGTGACTGTGGTATTCTATTACATGATATTTGTGTAGCATTCTGTAATAATTTGGCTTATTCAGTTTTCTTGATAGTAGAGGGGATATATGTGAAGGGGAGGGGAGACAGGGTTTTTGTTGATCTTTGCCCTGTATTATTTGCATTTATAAAATGACAATTGTATAGAATATTGTTTCCTTTTATACTTTAATAAAATATGTTCAATATAAAATCATAACTATTTGAGGCTTGTGCAGATGGGATCAGATGGTTTGTGGGACCGAGCTCGCGGGGATGGGGCGGCGATGGTTTTTAAAAAAAATTTCAGTCTTAGTAATTTGCCGGTCCACGAAATAATTATTTTATTTCCGCCGGTCCACAGGTGTAAAAAGGTTGAAGAACACTGCTATAAGGCATTGTATTATGGAACCTCAAATAAGGCGGGAAGATTACTAGCTAACTATTTAAAAGCAAAAAAAAGGAAAGCTAATATAATGGCTATTTCAGATGATAATGGAATAATTCATTCTCAAATTAAAAATATTTTACAACAATTTTTGAAATTTTATGAAAGCTTGTATTCTTCTGAGCATTATTTTAATAAAGAGAAAGATGGTTTTGAATTTTTAAAGTTGACTAATGGGCCTAAAGTTCCTGATCATATGAAAGAAAATCTCGAAGCACCTATAACACAAAAAGAAATTCAGAGGGCTTTAAAGTCCCTTAGAGTTGGATCCGCTCCAGGAAGTGATGGATATACGGTAGAATTTTTTTACTCTTTTCAAACTATTTTGTTACCCCATCTTTTCAAATTATATCAGTTTCAACTAAATAAAGGTTGTATTTCAGGTACTATGGCAGAAGCTTTAACAATAGTTTTGCCTAAGCCAAACAGAGATCCCATGTTGGTTTCAAACTATAGGCCTATTTCTTTGATTAATGTTGATGGGAAATTGTTAGCTAAAATATTGGCTTTGCGTTTGAATAAGGCTCTCCCTTATATTATTGGTATGCATCAAACAGGTTTTGTTGCTCAAAGACATTCTTCAAATAACACCAGATTAGCTTTTCATATTTTACATTTAACAAAGGATATGAAAGATCCGGCTTTCTCTGTTTCTTTAGATGCAGAGAAAGCATTTGATCGGGTAGAATGGACTTTTATGTATCAAACAATGGATTGGTTTGGTATTGGTTCTCGATTTATACAAATGATTCAATCCCTGTATAGCTCCCCATCTGCTAGATTATATATAAATAATACTTTTTCAGAAAGGTTCTTTTTAGAAAGGGGAGTTAGACAGGGTTGTCCATTATCTCCTTTGTTATTTGATATTGTTTTGGAACCTCTACTTTTAGCTATTCAACAATCAAAGGAGATAGAAGGTATTCCTTATGCAGGTCGGGAATATAAAATTTCTGCTTATGCAGATGATATTTTGATTCATTTGAAAAATCCGGAGTCAACCATTCCACATTTATTGGATTTGATTGATAAATTTGGAAAATTTCAGGTTATAAAATAAATTGGAATAAATCAGAAATTCTTCCACTAAATGTACATTGTATAAAAGGCTTATTTGATTCGTTTCAGTTTAGTTGGAAGAAAGATGGAATAAAATATTTAGGAATTTGGATAAAAAGTACATTGGAAGAAACAATGAAGGTAAATGAAAAATCCTTATTACTAAAAGTTACAGAATTGTGTGAGCAATGGAATCCTTTGCATATTTCTTGGTGGGGGAGAGTGCAAACAGTAAAGATGATGATTTTGCCTATAGTTTGTTACCAAATGAGTATGTTACCAGTTTATTTTCAAGAGTCCTTTTACAAAAAATTAAATAATATTTTGACAAAATTTGTTTGGCTTGGGGAAAAACCAAGAATTGCTTTAGTATCGTTGCAAAAATCAATTGTGGAGGGTGGGGTAAATTTTCCAAACTTTTATAGGTACCATCAAGCCTATATATTGCGTCAAGGTATGTATTGGATCCTCCCTGAGCTTATTGATCATCAACCAGATTGTTTATATTTGGAACGGAATTTGGTGTCCCTTATGAGACTTCCACATGTATTAAGTATCAGATTTCATAAATATGCTAAGGACAATATAATTTTATTGGATACTTGGAAAACTATTAAATTTATTGATAAATTAACAGAGGTACCAATAATGAAATCTACTTTACAGTCCTTATGGTTAAACTCCAAGATTCAAATAGGCGGTGCTGGAATCGCTTGGAAGAATTGGATGCAGGCAAATATTAGGACATTAGATGATCTTATTTCTAATGGTAATCTGCTTGAGTTTTCACAACTGCAGCATTCATTTGGTATTTCAAACACTCAACAATATAGGTGCTTGCAGTTGAAGCAGGCTATTCAGATGGGGTTCCCTGAATGGAAAAATTTGAAAACTTATTTTAGCTTGCAAATCCTTTGCTACCAAACAGATTTAATAGGACATCAGGCTGCCCAGTGGTATAAATTGATTTCTGGATTTTTAAATAAAAAACCAAAAAATAGTCTTAGAGATATTTGGAGAATCGAGTTAAAACAGCATATTTCTGTTTCTCGTTGGCCACGAATCTGGACTTGGAGATTAAGATGTACAATGTCAGCATCTATGAGACAAACATGGTTGTTTTTATTACATATAATTTTTTGGACTCCAGTTCGGTTGAATAAAGTAGATAGTTCTAAATCTAATAGATGTTGCCATTGTCATATTGATATTGGGACTTTGGATCATCTTTTATTTTTTTGTCCATTGATACTTGGCTTTTGGAAGTCGATTTGGGGGCAAATTAATAATATTCTTCAATCCTCTATTCCTTTGACATATGAAGCAATAATTTTTGGAACGATTCTGCATGATAAACCCACTTTGGATAGAAATAATAGTCGCCTTTTCATGATCTTATCAGGAATAGGGGTTCAAATGATCACATCTAATTGGAAAAATCATGATAGGATTAATTTTAGTTTTTGGTGGGCAACTGTATGTGCAACATATAAATATGAAAAGATTATGGCAGAGCGTTTAGGGTTTGTTAAATCCTTTAAGGGGATTTGGGGTCCATTAACTAATTTTGTCACATTATAATTAAAGTGATTCCTTTTTCTTTATGTTAGATTCCTTTGCACATCCAGGGTGGGTGGGGGGGTGGGGGGTGTATTATTTATTTAGAGGTATAAATTTCATAATATTCTATAATATTGATGAGTATAATATAATATCATTACTGTTATAGGTTAAGAAGGGATTAAAAATTTTTATTGTAATATTTCTGATGTTAATAGTGTATTTTCATATAGTTTTTTTTTTTTTTTTTTCGATTTTTCAAATGTATACATTGTCAAGTTCAAAATATCAATAAAGAAATTTAAAAAAAAACAAAAAACACTTACAGGCTAGCAAGTACCTGGGTGGCAGGTATTGAAGCTCTGTAGTGATTGAGTTGTTAAAAGATGTTATACCCTTCTGCCCTGTGTGTAACCTTGCTCCTTGAGATTTGGAACAGGGTGCTTAGTTGATGTAAGGTACCTTGAATTAAATCCTTCTCTCTCTGCTTTGTTAGGGATGTAGAGGTTCCCCATAAATCCTTGCTCTGAAGGAAGTGCCTGTTTAGTACTAACCCATGAGGATATAGCAGACTGATTCTTCAGTTTGATGCTGCAGGCTTTGAAAGAAGAGATCTCCCTGTTGCCTATGGATTAGAGGCAAGAGATGAGACTAGGGTTACCAGACATCCAGATCTGCCCGGACATGTCCTTTTTGTAGAAGACTGTCTGGGTGTCCAGACGACTTTCTAACCTGTAAGGAATTTGTCTGGGTTTTTGGCTCGGGGCTGTGTCTGGGAGGGCCTCCGAGCATGAACGGATGTGATGCAATGATGCCACATGTGTCACATCTGTGCATGCTTGGAGGCCCTCCCAGATACAGCTGCGAGCTTAAGATGAGGTTTGTGTGAGGGCTGGGGCAGAACAAGGCGGGGCCACATGTCCGGGTTTTTACTTCGTGAAATCTGGTTACCCTAGATGAGACCTAAGATGAGACTATGGCTAGGCAGGGGCTTCATTATATAATTGGCAGGAGTGGCTACTGCTGTCACCAGATCGCTTAGAAACACTTGATAAGCGATCTAATCAAATACTAATAATAATCCTTCCCACTGATTAACATAGGGCACCCCTATACTTTCACCAGTCTCCCTAGACTTCTCAACTGATATACACAGCTCCATTCCATTTTAGAAACTTCTGGTGCCTAGCTGGTTTCTTCCTGACACATGCAGGAAATACCAAAGTTCACTATGAGGACACAGAGAAGACGGGCCTCAGAGCTGAAAATCTGCTGCTGAAAAAAAGATCTTACTCTTTAAACATATACTGTGTCGGATGACAGGGACGGCTACGGGAGATCCTTGATAAAGCATGGGAGTGCGAAACATGTTGGGTTGTCTCTCCCAAGTCATGTCAGCTTAAAGATAAGTGGCTTAAATATTAAATGGCTAACTTATAGTTTTAACAGAGTTTATAAAAAAGTAAAATAAACAGAATTAAAATATAAGCAAAACATATTAATTGAAAGCTGGTGATGAGAACCATGTAATTCTTCCCGCTACTAAGACGTATTGAGCAGTGGAAAATTTAAAGCATCCATTATATTGTTCTTTATTCGGGATTTGGACATTTGAGGCTGAAAAAAAGCAGACAGCTCTTTGCTATAGGCTGGCTTAGGCCAGCAATGGAAACACTGAGACCCAGTTGCACTAAAGCCAGCTATCATCGCTAAACCTGTTTTAAAAGCTTTAGCAACGATCACATTTAGCTGACTCAATGCAGAAAATGGCTCACCGCGTGGTTTTCTGTACGATACCGTATTTTTGTTTGAATGCTTTTTATTAGATACCTTTTTTTGATAGCCGGTATATCAAAGAAATAATAAACTTGGAATAGACCTGGAGAGGGAATTAGAGAAAGAGGAGGTGGGGGAGAAGAGGAGATAGAGCAGGGATGTCAAAGTCCCTCCTTGAGGGCCACAATCCAGTCGGGTTTTCAGGATTTCCTCAATGAATATGCATGAGATCTATTATCATACAATGAAAGCAGTGCATGCAAATAGATCTCATGCATATTCATTGGGGAAATCCTGAAAACCAGGCTGGATTACGGCCCTTGAGGAGGGACTTTGACACCCCTGAGATAGAGGAAGAAAAGAGAGATGGAGGACACAGAAGGAACATAGGGGATAGAACAGACATGGACAACTCCGGTCCTCAAGGGCCTGAATCCAATCGGGTTTTCAGGATTTCCCCAATAAATATGCATGCAATCTATTTGCATGCACTGCTGTCAATGCATATTCATTGGGGAAATCCTGAAAACCTTACTGGATTACGGTCCTCGAGGACCGGAGTTGCCCATGTCTGAGATAGAAGCTGCAAAAAGGAAGAGTTAAAAACAAAAAAGAAGAATAGTTAAATATGGCTCTCTCTTTTTTTTTTTTTTTTTAGAAAGTGTATTTAATTGTGGCTTAGTTGTTAGGGCTACAGCCTCAGCACCCTGAAGTTGTGGGTTCAAGCCCCACGTTGGGAGCTGTGACCCTGGGCAAGTCACTTAATCCTTCACTGCTCCAGGTATATTAGCTAGATTTTGAGCCCACCAGGACAGATGGGGAAAATGCTTGAAATACCTGTATGTAAACCACCTTGAATATGGTTGTAAAACTACATAAAGACAGTATTCAAGTCCCAATCCCTTTCCCTGATTCATCCAGTCCAGCTTCAATAAATCAGCCTGGTTTTCACATTTTTCTTTATTTACCCTTCTTTGAAATGAAGTTGTCTTATATTAAGCTCAATATGGTATTAAGTGAATGAGACTGGGTGTGCTTGAAAATAGAGAGAACTAAATATATCTGCAGAGATTCAAAATAAAAACCCACTGCACTAGAAATAAATATATAGTTTCCACTGTATAAATATACTTTTTCTTTCTGGTGAGGAATAAAATATTTTTATACTTATTTCCACTTATGTCATCAAACCACAAAGGAACCTAATCCTATAATTCAGAACGTTGGACACACAACACAAGCCACGGCTTCCTGTGTGGTGCCACCTTCTCACCATCTGAAAAGTCAGCTGGTGCTTAACTCCCATCCTATGCTTTTTTGTAGATGTGAGAAACAGGACAAATGCTGGCAAGTTATCATGACATGGACCTACTTGGTAGTGAGCTGTCTGACACATGCAGAGTCCTCGTCTTGAGGAGCATCACCCCACAGGGCTATTATCAGATAAACCATTTGCCTTTCATGGCACCAAAAGCCATATGGGGGTTGCGAATGGGTCACCAGTTCTATGTCCATGGCAGAGCTTGAGTCAATCTTTGTCTGCTGCACGAGCTGTGCAGTAATCAACATTTCATAATGGAAGTGTAGGGGGGGGGGGTTATGTTCTGACTTTTGTTTCATCCTTTAGGAGACAGTGGTACAGTGACACAACATTCCCCCACGTGGGCATATCTAAAACATGAAAAAACTGGAAGGTGAATGCCAAGAAGCAGAGTTGTAGAGACAGGGGTTGTAGCAATCGTGAAAGGCACTTACATTTGATTTTAATGAGACCAAACGAGAAAGCAATGAAATGATGAATAAAAGCAAATTAATCTCCATGAATTCAACTAGCACAGCCACCCAGGAGTTAAGAGAGATGTTTCTGTTAGATGATGTTTGATTTGACTCCAACTTCTTTTAGCTATGTGATGTAATCAGGCACTGGAAAAGTTGCTTTGCTGACTCACTGGCACTGGTTACGGCAACCAAGATATTTTTGGGTGGAGTTGTGTTTTATCTGTTGGCTGCAGAAAGTCTGCTGCATTCTGCTCTCATATGCAGATATTTAGGTGAAATGCTCAAACACAGTCTTCCACTTTTTTTTTTTTTAAGATCCTTGGCTAGAGATTGTTGTATGACAGATAAAGTCCATGCCTGCTTAGCCACATAAAGGTAGGTAAGTAAATATATAAATTTAAAAAAAGAGTACAGGTATAGGGGATATTTTACTAAATATTAATATCCAAAAAGAAACCAATCTTTTAATAGAAATCTAATAAATACAAAAATTATTGATGCGTCTTTCTGACTGCTGTAGTGCCCAACAAGAGGGTTTTCAACATCGGGGAATCCATTGTTCTCAAGGTTCACCCAGGGGTATCTTGTAATGGTTATTGGGTATACCACAAGCTCACCCCTCTGTATATATCTACAAAATTATAATTTTAAATACCAGTGTTATTTGCAGTGTTATAACATGATTGTTCCAATGTGATAAACAGAAAAGTTACTCAGAAAACAAATGTCCACAGAGTCCCAACAATGCTAAATAGCACACATATATCTACAATTTAAAAATGTCAATTTCAAAAAGAACTTATGAGGCAGTCTCCATCGAGGGCTATATGTTTAATCCAGTGATTTTCCACTTTTTCCATTCCATATTTTTCCAACAGAATGAAAAGAAGTGGGAAAGCACTGGACTAAGGGCTCCTTTTACGAAGCTGGCTTTAGTATTTTCCGTGTAGCGCGCGCTAAAAACGCCAGCACACCTTTGGAAAAGGAGCCCTAAGTGTATAGCCTTCGATGGAGACTGCCCCAACTTTGTTGGCTGGGCCGAGAACTTTTCAGTGGCCCCCTCGTATCTTAATAGAATGTGAAGAACTCAATTGCCCGTTAAGAGTACCCTGTTTCGTAAACCTCAAAGCCTCTTCTTGTGGAAAGTTCAATGGCAGCAACCCTTCTTTCACACTACTAAGAGGTGCTGAAAACTTCTCAGCTCAACCAACTTCCTAAATTCTGAGCGCTATTTTGCCACTGTAGTTGAAAAGAGTGTTATTTTATTTTGTTAAAT
Source organism: Geotrypetes seraphini (assembly GCF_902459505.1). NCBI lineage: Eukaryota > Metazoa > Chordata > Amphibia > Gymnophiona > Dermophiidae > Geotrypetes > Geotrypetes seraphini. The sequence goes on along the minus strand of NC_047086.1, from coordinate 305,521,203 downwards.
GCCAATTTGTTTCAGATCATTGACTGAACCATATCCATGTTGCTACTTTTGGGAGTTTTGTCAGCTACTAGTGACCTGGTTTGGCCACTGTGAGGACAGGCTACTGGGCTAGATGGACCATTGGTCTGATCCAATAAAGCTATTGTTATGTTTTTATGTTTCTGGGCCATTCACGTTGTGATTGGGCTGAGAACATTACAGCACCCTCTTGTATGTCTCCAACTTGACCTCGTTCCTTATAAAAAGAAATTTGGTGGTATCATACTTAAAATAACTTTATTTTTCTACTAGTTTTTTAGCCCGTTAATTAACGGGTGCTAGAATAGATGTGTAGACTTAGGCATTTCTTTCTCTCTTTCTGTATGTGTGTCTTTCTTTCTTTCTCCCTGCCCCCCTTTCTTTCTGTCTCTCCCCCCTGTCCAGCAGTACCCCTTCCCTGCTCCCCCTGTCCATCAGTAGCCTTCTTTTTACCTAACAATATTCCCATTTCCCCTTTTACCTTTCCTATTTCCACCTTTTTCCACCCCATCCAGCATCATTAGAGTACCTGTTGCATTGTTGGTGTTCCAGTGTCTCCTCTGCCTTGGGTCTGGGCCGACTATTGTGGGCCAGGATTGCCAGGGGTGCCCTGTGGGACAGGCAGGGGCAAGGGTCAGCAGAGGTGGGGGAGTTCTGGGTGGCAGCGTGAATTCACTCTGGTGCGGGGCCTCTGCCGTGTCACGGGGAGCTGGTGTCTGCACTTCTAGCCACTTCCTCTAGAGTCCCTATTGCAGCGCGCAGGTGTTGCATCACTCGGCGGTGACGTCCAGGCCTTGCACTGCCACGTCTCTCCTGAGCCGCGACGAAGAGGGCAGGGGGTGCTAGCGGCTGGCAGCCGCCGCTCCATGCCGCCTTTCACCTTAAGCCGCCGCGGCCTCCTCCCGGTAGCCGTCGCTCCGCACTGCCTTGCCGCGGCAGTGTCTAAAGACACTTCGGCTGGTAGGGCTGTATTGTGAGGTGGAGAGCAGGGAAGCTTGTCTGGCGCACATGCGCACTCGTGCCGCCGCGACAGATCAGGGAACACGCGGCGCGAGTACGCATGCGCGCTTAGCGTTTTATTATATATGATGCCTATCTGGCCACCAACCATTCAACGCACTCATTCATCCCATAAGGTTTAAAGGATTACAGATAATATATCCAAAATTGTTCACGAGTTAGTAAATAAGCAAGTATGTCCCCATTAAAAGTATCATAAATTTTCTCTAGTACAGACCACCTCAACTCAGAAAACTGATATCCACATAGGAGACAGCTCTGTGGGTGCTTGAGCACCCACAATATTGAGCAAACTCCTTGACTTTGTCCAAAGAGAGATAATTTATATTGGGTTTAGTGACCCCCAATAATTTTTAAAAGTTGGCCCCTGTTGATGTCCATGCTCCAATTTTTCACCTTTTTAAATGGCATTTCTTAATTAACTTAGGTGCCATTTGTAGAATTTTCCCCATAATGTTGAAACAAACAACAATCAAAATAAAGAAAGCAATGGAGAGTTCAAATCATGGGTTGCATGTGCCTATCCAGAGACTGTTCAAAGGATAAACTTAAAATCTTCTCCCCTTGAACACAGAACAAATATAATCGCAGACACAACCATTATTGCATATGCCCATCTTTGTGTTCACCTTGAGCCCTACAAATTGGAAGGATCAGCTGTTTTGCCCTCACAGTTATATGTGCATGTTTATTATGTAATATAATTCAAGCTAGCACCAATTTCCTGTTAGACGTGTAAATTTTGTTTTCATATATCACCCTTTGCATATGACCCCCATATCCTCCAGTCACTGAGAATCCTGTCAGGTTCATGCTTTAACCCAAAGTATAGGCTCTGGTCCTATTGGTCATTGCCTCACGCCCCTAGTCATATGGATATTCTCTTCACCCATCCCTGAAGATCAAAATTCTCCCTCATGGACTTAAGAGCAAGCTTTCCTGGGGTTTCTGTCCCTCTTTTTCCTCTGAAGAAAGCATCCCTTTTTTCACCACAGATGCCTAACATCCTCTTCCCAAGATCTTTCCTATTTTGAACCCTGCAGCTATCCATAGTCAACAAACATCACTTTACCACTGCAATAATTCAGAATCCATCTCTCCAGCCACCCTACTTCTACTCCTTCAGTCTGGCGGTCTGGTATCCCATTGATCAGCACCCAGTTTCAAGGACTCATCCTGCTTGATGTAAGTTATCTGTTTCACTTATTTGCAATAAACAGCTGGAAATTTAATATGCAAGTCTTCTTTTGGATATGGTTTAGCTAGCTATTTAATTGTTTATTTTAGGTATTTATATACTGCCTAGCAAGGTTATCTAAGCAGTTTACAAGCAGGTACTCAAGCATTTTCCTCACAATCTATCTAACATACCTGGAGCAACGGAGGATTGAGTGACTGCCCAGGGTCACACAAAGCAGCGTGGGAATTGAACCCACAACCACAGGGTGCTGAGGCTGTAGCTCTAACCACTAGACCACTCCTACCTCTTAATAATGTATGGCCAGGCGTTATGAGCCATTTATAACTATAAGGTATCATCCTAGTTACAGTGGTTAACCCTTTAATTGGCAGATGGTGAAACGGCGGCTTTACATAGCTTGACGCTGAATGAGAGCAACAGTGCCAAGTAACAGGCATTTGGAGATGCAGATCTCCCATAAGAGCCATAGAAGAAACATGTTGCTTCTGAGCAACAATGCCAAATAAAGGGCTACAGCTACAGCCTCAGTACTCTGAGATTGTGGATTCAGATCCACGCTGCTCCTTGTGACCCTGGGTTAAGTCACTTAATTCGCTCCCCCCTCCCGATACACTAGATAGAGTGTGAGCCTGCTGAGACAGGGAAAAATGCTGGAGTACCTGAATAAATTAATGTAAACTGTTCTGAGCTCCCCTGGGAGAACGGTATAGAAAATGGAATAAAAAAAAAGAAAAACTTCCTCTTTTAAACTTCTTGGTAGCGTAATGACTCCAAAGCCATAGACCAAACCATTTCTTCTCTTTCTCAATGCATGCCGTACTTGAACATTTTACCGAAGCAAATTATATTTATTGTTCTCTTTTTTTTTTTTTTTTTTTCAATTGCCCGAGTTCCTCTGCTATTTTCTGTACCCTGCCCTTAGGCCCTGGCTGATCTAACGTCTGTAGTGTCTTTGGCAGGCTGCAGCTCAATTCCATGCTTCTGTGCAGCGCTCCTTGCCACCGCCACTAACTTATTGGGGCTCGTTGGCTCACTTCTGAAACCACATCAGCTTGGATCTATTTGTGCAACGTCTCTGTTTATATATCCAATTTGAATTGATAAAGAACATGATTCAAATATGTGATATATATTCATAAAACTTTGGAGGATTTATCTTGCTTATAATTCACTAAGTGGCATTCACAGCTGACCTATCATTAAGCAGAAAAGAAGTCATTTTATATTTGCCATTTATGGAAGACCACCACTCACTTATTCCATTAACATGATAGGTAAAAATCAAAGCTGCAACAAAAAGTAATACATGCTCATACATCTTATGCTCATGTCTTGAGTCCACTCACCACACAGCATTTTTCTGTTTAGCACCCTCCTTATAGAATATATTCCCATTTGACCTGCGTTCTGAGCAATCATACTCCCAGTTTAAAATATTACTGAAAATGCATCTCTTCAGACTGGCCTTTCCAAATTCTCATTTGTACTCTCCCCGGCACTGTAGAGCCAGGTCTAAAGTAATGGTTGGGCTTTTTTTCTCTCTCTTTCTTTTATCATTACATTGATGTCTTCTATCCCGCCAATACCTTTCAGTTCTAGGCGGTTTATAACATGAAATTAGCCTGGGCATTCCCAGGGAGAAAACAAGATTGATAGCAATAGTATGCGTCAGGATCTGGGAATTGTCAATACGGTTTGGTTGGATCATTTGACAAATTTCTTGAATAGTATGATTTTCAGTTCTTTCCTGAATGTTTTGTAGTTGGGCGTCGTGGTCAGCAGATTTTTTGCTCTGGTGGCCAGTAGACCGTCATATATTTTTTTTGCTTTGCATGCCTTTGATTGGGGGCATGGGTAAAATGTGCTTGAGTTCTCCTTGGTCTGGATGGTCATGAATGATGTTCCTTTCCTAACTGTTGTTTTTAACTGCGTTGTACACCGTTCTGGTTTAACTTTGAAGGGCGGTACATCAAATTTAAATAAATTAGATAAACTAAACATCTGTTAATTCCTATCCTGTACATGGACGTTTCAGCTTTCAAAGGGTGTGATAGGTGTTTTTTCATGGGGGAGCCTGAAGAGGGCAGCAGGAGAGCGTCCGTAGCGCCGCGAGTGCAGGAAATCACTGTCAAAGCAGCTCCTGATTGGATAAGGCCCGACTTAGTGCAGGAAGAGGCGGTTGGAGCGTACTGCGAGTGATTTCCTGCACTCGCGGTGTTCCGGCTGCTCTCTCCTGTTGCCCTCTCCTTGATGGTGGTTCGCGGTCGGAAAATACCGTGAATGACCGGGGGAACACTGTAGTGTGTAGAGGCTCTTGACTGCAGGAAAAGGATAATATATCGAGATCATAGAAAGAACTTGGCTAACCAACAATAAGATTGCCTTTTACAGTGATGTGAAAAAAGTCCTCCCTCTCCTGATTTTCCCTAATATTGCAAACATGTCACACTGTAAACAAAATATAATATTAGGCAAAGGGAACCTGAGTAAACACATAACATACCCCTTCCCCCTTTTACAAAGCTGCGTTAGTGGCTGCTGCTGTGGTAACTGGCCTTGTAGCCAATAGAGATTTAAAGGGCTTCAGGGCTTTTGCTGTGCGGCAGCCACTAGCGCAGCTTTATAAAGGGGGGAGGGGAATAGTTTTAAAATTATTACTTCATTTATTTAAGAATAGCTTGTTTTCTGCCGCAGAGCCCATAGGATTAGGTGGAAAGGTGTTGAATTGGTTTTCAGATTTTTTTAAGGAGTGCAAATTGTGGTGTTCCTCAAGGGTCACCTGTGTCTGCTTTGTTATTTTAATTTTTACATGAGCTCTTTGGGTGAATGGTTGACAAATCTAGACATTTTTTTAAATCTTAAGTCCATTTCTATCTGGTTTCTATCCCAAAACCAAACCTCAACCATCTCCCAAAACACTCATCTACCCTGAAACGGCTCACATTCATCAGACAGACATCGCTTCCCTTACATGTGCCTATGTTAACATCAGAGCCCTAGGACCCAAAACAGAACACATAAAAAATTGGATAAAAACCAAAAACTTTGACTGCCTCTTCCTCACTGAAACCTGGTTAACCTCAGACACAGACCCTAGAATAACAGAAGTATGCCCGCAGGGGTACAAAATAACAGTGACCTGCAGAGAGAAAAAAAAGAGGAGGAGGACTAGCAATAATAATCAAGGACACCCTAACCCTAAGCATACTAGAAAAAACATCCACCCCGCAAATGGACTTTCTCGCCTGTCATCTCACAAACCCTACACTAAAAAATTCACTGAACTGCATGCTCTGTTATATAACACCAGGTAACTGGACCACAGTGAGACCCGAATTTGAAAACTTCATTTACCAAAACTCATTAGCAGCAGAATATAACCTTATCCTAGGAGATCTAAACCTTCACCTAGAAGACACAACATCCACACCAGCAAATAACTGTCTATCCTTTCTCAATGCCTTATCCTTCCAAATCCTAAACCAGTGATGGCTAACCTTTTTGAGCCCGAGTGCCCAAACTGCCGCACAAAACCAAAGAATTTCCTCAAAGTGCCAGCATGTCAATTAAACCTTAATAACAAGATTTTAGTATCTAAAAACTCTTTATAAAGTTGCCTGAACTATGTAACATCATTTTTAAAGGTTGGAATCTTTGTATTGTCAGAGAATCAATTTGATTCACAATCCTTTGGTTTTCATTTCAATTTATTGGCAATTTATAATGTTTTAATGATTTCATTCAATTTAATGAATTTAGGAAGAATTTGATTCAGTTACACAATATATTTTAAATGTATTATTCACATAACATGTCAAATGTATCCTGAGTAAAAAAAAAGATAAACTTCTTAAAACTGTTAACTGTGTCAAGACTCGGTATGTATTCCCAAAGAGTCTATACATGTTTTTTTGTAAAATTTACAATCAAATTAGAAAATAGTTAAATCATTACATTTCTAATAATATGATGTAAAGAAAACAAAAGAGCTTTCAATTAAACCAACCGTTTTTATTGGAAATTCCAGATTGGAATACAACAGGGCCATGTAAAGTCCCTTTTTTAAATAACATCTTTAAATAATATTTAAATAACTTAGAAAGTGTCTTAACTGCAAACTGAAAACACTGCTTCATGTAAACATATGCATTGGGCATGCTCTGGAAAAAATTAATGTGATTTTTGTTGTTGCATGCATGCTGATAACTTGTCAATCCTTGGCTCATAGTGCGTTAATTTCAGAGCAACACATGCAGCACTCATGTCATCCGTTAATCTGTTTCTAGCATCAGATTTTATATGATTCAAAGCCGAAAACAGCTGCTCACAAGCATAGGATGACCCAAACAAAGTAAGAAGAGCAATCCCAAGTGCTTTCATGGACTTAAAATTGTCTGGCAGAGAATTCCACGCTTTTAGGATTTCATTTTCAGAACTGCTAGCAGTGATTTCATTTGTCACCCTTTCACACTCAATACGTTCAAGAGCCGCACGCAGGTCATTGAATTTACTTTTCCAGATAGAGCTTTCTTGAAATTCCAGTAGCTCCATTTCCAAATTTTGAATATCCAACCACTGTAAGCAGGAAAGATCAAGATCTTCAAATGTGGACTTTTCTGGGGAAGTTATAAATGAAAGGGTTGTCTCCATTTTACGGAACTGAGAAAATATTTTACTAAAATTCTCCTTTGCTTCGGCTACAATGGTGGAATATGCTTTGTGGATTTCCTGGTGTTTTTTATGACTGTCCACAAATGTAGAATTATCCAAATGTATTTTTAGGTTGGGAAAATATTTTAGCTGTCCACTCTCAAGGTCTTTTTCAAAAACATGCAATTTTCTCTCAAAAGCTTTGATGTCACTAAACATGCTTTCTGCTGTTTTTCCCATGCCTTGTAATTTTTTGTTTAGTACATTAAAGTGGTTAGTAAAATCTGTAAAGAACATGAGGTTGGTAAGCCAGGCCATGTTGGTGAGTTGAGGATAGTCTTCCCCCTTTTCGTTCATAAATAGCCTAACTTCTTCCAAGCAGGCCACAAATCTCTCTAACACTCGTCCTCTGCTCAGCCACCGGACATTATTGTACATCAGTAAAGTGTTATATTGTGCCTGAACCTCATCAAGAAGGGCTTGAAATTGTCGAAAATTAAGAGCACGTGCCATGATGAAGTTCACCATTTTTGTTACATCTTTGAGGATATCGTCAAGTTTTTTGCTGCTTTCTTTGGCGCAGAGAGCCTCTTGATGTATTATGCAGTGAAATTGAATCAGTGGATGTTTTGCTTCCTTAGCAAAGAAATGAATGAATCCTGATGTTGTCCCCACCATGCTAGGTGCTCCATCGCTAGTAACTGAAACTACTTTTTCTGGACTTATGTCTAGTGATGAAAAAGCCTCCATCACAGCATTGTGGATATCTATCCCTTGTGTTCTTCCAGGCAAAGACAGCAGTTTTACCAGCTCTTCTCTCATGATGTCACCAGTAGCATAACGCAAAATGAGCGCTAGTCTTGCATGGTTAGTAATATCTGTACTTTCATCCAAGCACATGGAGTAGAAGGGTGCTTTTTGTAAGTCGCAAGTAAGCTGTTGACTAACATCAGCAGCCATTCGCAGAACCCTATCTTTTGCAGTATTTCTGCTTAGCGGCATCTCAGAGATGCGCTGCACAATTTTATCCTTGTTTTGGAAATCATGGAAGAGTGAATTACTCCAAGCCAAAATTGCCTTTTTGATAAAATCTCCATCAGAGAGGGGCTTACCATGTTTTGCCATGCACAGTGAAATTTGAAAGCTGGCAACTGTAAGATGATTAGTTTTTGAAAGATAGTTGCTAAAACTAAGAGACTGGGAGTGATATTTCTTTAATTTTCCTACAAGGAACTCTTTTCTTTGAGCTAAACCAAGTTCAGCAACACTGTTATGGTTGGTCTCAAAGTGACGTTTGACACTTGATGTGCGAGACACAACACTTTCATTACACATAATACACAATGCTTTCCCACTGCGTTCAATCACTCCATATGTCTCTGTCCAGGCCTCTTGGAATGGTTTTCCACTATCTGTTTTTGCTTTTTTTGCTGTACTCATTTTCTTTGTTCAAGACTTAAAGTCTACAAAAAGATAAAATTTGTATAATAAAAAAAATCTAATGAAGTGCTGTATACAAATCCGTCCCCATAAAAAAATATGTGATTGGGGAATTTTACTAATTGTAGACATCCGTTTTGGAGTCACACTACAGCCTCACTGAGTTCCTGTGACAGACTCAGTGTGAAGCTTCTCTTCCTCCCCCCACTTCCCCCTCACACACTGCCTGGCTCATAGGATACTAAGGGGAAGACAGGCAGGCTAAACATCCACTCACAGGACTGCAGCCAGCACAGGAGGATGGGCCGCGGCCCACCAGGACAATGCCCGGTCCTCCCAACGGCCAGTCCGGCCCTGTTGCCAGGTGAGCTGCAAAGCAGACACTGGCACACTCGCCTCCCGCCGCGCATCTTAATTGCGGACCTTCCCACGTGCCAGCTGCAAGGCCTTCGCGTGCCATAGCTGGCACGCATGCCATAGGTTCGCCATCGCTGTCCTAAACCCACAAACCACTCATGAAAAAGGTCATCAACTGGACATTGCAGCATTCATGACTCACCAACCATCTAACCCAGCAATTCAAACTCCCAACGGAACCTGGTCCCCATCCCTATGGTCAGACCACTACACATACAACTTCAACATCAACTGGACCAAGACCAAAACCACACCCCAATCCAAAAAAAGCACATACACCTCACGCAAACATATCGAGCCATCCATTTTCTGGCCAAAAGTAGATGAAACTATCCAAGACTGCGACCCAAAAGACTTCATCTCTCACTGGAAGAATCTGACCACCAACATCCTTGATGAACTGGCCCCACTACAAACCAAAACCAGAACCAGCAGGAATTCAGACCAATGGTTTGACAATGAATTGCTCCAACTCAAAAGACAGTGTAGAAGATTAGAAAGAAAATGGAGAAAAACTAACCTAGATCAAACAAAAACCGAATGGAAAAAAATCAACAAACAATATAAACATCTACTAAAGGACAAGAGGAAAACTCATTACATTAATCTTATAGGCACAGAAACCCAAGATTCCAAAAAACTATTCCAAATCCTGAAAGATCTAACAGACACCAAACCCTACACAATCACCAACAACCCCCCCCCTTCAGCTATCCTCTTAGCAGAACACTTCAAGAACATAATTACCAACGCCGGAGCCACCCTCAATCTTACCCCACCCCATCAAAACGCAATCACAATTCACCCCTCAGAAAAAGATTCAACTGCAGCAGACAGAACATGGTCTCAGTTCCCAACATACAATGGTCTGAACTCAATAAACTCTACAAAAAATACAGCCATGCCTCCTGTGACCTCAACCACTGCCCTTCATATCTCCTTACTACCTCAAGTGTAAAATTCCGCACTATACTTCTACAATGGATTCAATCCACGCTCACAGATGGCATTTTCCCTACTGACCTCAGCGAAATCGTCATCACCCCAATCCAAAAAGACCCAAAAGAACCACCAGACCACCCATCCAACTTCAGACCTATTGCCTCAATACCGCTATACGTCAAAATTACAGAAGGCCTAGTAGCCAAACTCCTCACCAACTACCTAGATGACCATAACCTACTCCACCCCACGCAATCAGGATTCAGAACCAACTTCAGCATAGAGACACTACTAGGCTCCCTAATGGACACAATCAGACAACACCTTAGCACAGGGAAAAAAATGCTTCTCATACAACTGGACCTAACTGCAGCAATCGACCTAGTTGATCATAACATCCTTCTACAGATCTTGGATGCAATAGGTATCTCAGATAAAGTATACTCTTGGTTTGAAGGCTTCCTAAAATCCAGAACCTACAGTGTAAAATCAAACAAAGAAAAATCAGAACCTTGGTCAAACCCCTGCGGCATACCACAAGGATCCCCACTATCCCCTACCCTCTTCAACCTATACACTGCTTCTCTAGGAATACATCTGGACAATCTAGGCATAACCACCTATAGTTATGCAGATGACATTACCATTCTCATCCCATATGATCAGCCTAAGCCCACCATGACAAACACACTACATCGAACACTAGAAACAGTCACGACCTGGATGAAAGATCACAAACTTAAACTCAACCCAGACAAAACCAAATTCATCCTCCTCGAAAATGACAAAGTCCAAACCATAACCAATTTAGAACTCAACTCAATCAACTATCCCATCCAAACCACCATAAAACTACTTGGCATGACTATAGACAGATGCTGTACCATGCAACCGCAAATAAATTAAACAATACAGAAATCCTTCGCAATCATGAGAAATCTGAGACTAGTCCGGAAATTCTTTGAAAGAACACAATTCCAGCTTATAGTACAATCCCTAATTCTAGGACTGCTGGACTACTGCAAAATCCTCTTCCTTCCATGCCTTGCTACTATGACTAGACAACTTCAAACAATCCAAAATACAGCTTTGAGACTCATCTACTCTTTGAGAAAACATGACCATATCACAGAAGCTTACATCAACTCACACTGGCTACCAATCCAAGAAAGAATACAATTTAAATTCTACTGTATGTTATTTAAAACCCTAAACCTGAACAACCGCCTCATCCAAGCATCCACTACCAGACATAGAAAAATGCACTCCCCATTCATACCTCCCCCGATCAAAGAAGTAAAACGATCGAAACTACACGACGGCCTCCTAGCCACTCAAGCCGCAAGACTGGACAACCAGATCTCCAACCTTCTGACGACCACCCCAGACTACAAGACATTCAGAAAAGAAATAAAAACTATACTCTTCAAGAAATTCCTGAAGCAGCCATAACATCACGTACTCTTAATAACTCTAAAATTGACAAATGATCTACTCTTTACTTCACTAGTAACAACAATTGTGCTTCCATTGTTACCCCCTTTTAATTCTTTTGAAAGCCGCCTTACCCTTAACAACCCGAGAAATGTTAAAAGATCTACTAGTTACCTCTCTAGCTAATCAATAATTCTCCCATTGTAACCCCCATTTTTATTAATCTTTTGTAAGCCGCCTTGAACTGCAAGGTAATGGCGGAATAAAAATCCTAATGTAATGTAATGTAATGTTTTGGTACAACCTTTGCATAGATTCAGTTGGCTATGTTTTTACATCTGGGAAGGTAATTGGATTGTCTTAAGACAGGGGTGTAAAGAAAATCTACACTGTGTAAATGAACAGGAAATACGTTTCTATTAAATGTTAGAAATGTTCCTTGATGCTAGTAGCAATGATGGATGAATCTGTTGCAGTAACAGTAAGATGCTTGAGCTGCTGGGCACATGATGGAAGGACGTTGCAGATGGCAGACAAGACACAAATGATGTCATTTAACAGTAGCTCATTGAAATCCAAAACAAGCTTCTGCAGTTTCTTTTAATCATTGAATTCAGTTGCCAATTGTCTAAGATGTGTTTTTATATATTGATACTAGTCTCTAGTTTTTAGAGAATGACATGGGGGACAAAGTTTGTCCCTGTCCCCACAGGCTCTGTCCCTGTGTTATTCTCTAATGGATACCTCACTCTCATGGTAAGGTTCAATATATAGTGAGATTTAGATTCCATTGGGCTGGCAGCAGTCCAGCCTGGTATTGTTTAATCAGGTCAGTTGGTTAACTAACAAGATATTTGGATAAATGTATTTCTTAAATATAAGAAGTTATTTAAAACTGTGTAATATAGTTCCCTTGGTCTAATACTACATTTTGTTTAAAGATCAGAATCCATTCAGTGTGATACACACATATACAGTACATACATATATATCTATATCTATAGGGGAAATCGAGTGGGAATGAGGAGGCTTTTCACATTACTATATACGCTGACACTACCTAGAATTCTCCTGGAAAGTGTGTGAAGAAACACATTTTTAAAAAATACATACATTTTATGTTCAAAACTAATTTGGCCTGTGCTCTTTTGTAAACAATTACAAACATAACAATTTCCACAAAAAAGGTAAGATGTTTTAGTGTTTTTAAACTTTGTTCTCCAGCATGCCTCTCTATTGCATTTAAGAGGAGTGAAGAGTAAAGAAATGACTGCTCTGCAGTGAAGAAAAGACTTCCAACATACCTCTTTATTCATATCCTTCATCCTCACATTCACACTTGCCTGAATGTCACTTTGTCTTTCCTTTTCCATGATCTCAGCAGCATTTATTAGCACTTAGTGGGAATTCAGAGAGAAAAAAGTGATGAGAGAGGAAATGCAGTATTTAAGTAGGTTGATCACGTACAAACCTAAAAAAAATCCAATCATTCCAAAACGCAGCGATTAGATTATGTAATGCTCAGAGATTTGACCGTGTTTCTCCACTGCTCCAAAATCATCACTGCATAATATTTAAAGTTCTTTCACTCACCTTTAAGGCCCAAAGGACAGGTCTTCCCCACTACTTAACAGCTTTTCCCATTCCATATTCTCCTATCCATCTCCTCTGTTTTATAAATGATCACTGCCTGGTTCTTCCCAACCCCAAATCTGCACAGCTTGAATCTACCAGACATTGTGCTTTTTCCTTCACTGCCTCGTTCTTCTGGAAATTTCTCCCTTTTCGTATTTGTGTTGAACTATCTATTCTTTAAAAAAATGTCAAGGTCACTATAAAGATCTGACTCATTCATCAAGCATATAATCTCACTCAAGGATCATTGCAGCTTAATCCACTGTCATTCCACTACCCTTCCCTTATCTTTGAATTTATCTTTCCCCTCTTACTACACGTCTCTATTCTTTACAGTGACTCTTCCATTGTGAACTGTCTTGGATGCATCTCCTCTCCTATTATTATTTTATTTCCTTTCCTTTTTGAATTTTGATTTTAGATTGTAAACCACCGAGATCTTCAAGTTAGTTTATTAAAAATTACGTGTATTTGATTTACTCTAAATCTGGATAAAAGTGTCCATGTGATATTCTTTATGCCAGATCTATGGCTATGATCGGCTGTAGATTTAAGTACCATTTGGCTATGACATAGGCAGCTCAAATCCCATGTCGTCTCCTGTTTCCCAATCCTTTTTATTGGTACTTTCCCAATCCCGAGATAGACTTTGTGTGTGTGTGCGTGGTAGGTAGTAAAAATCAGCTGCAGCTGTTACTCATATTAACAAAACATCATAATTCACAAATCCAACAAACAGTATGGCAGTACCCAAGCCAGCAACACGTGTAATGCCAATCATTCATTTATCTGTCCATCTATAATAGTTGCCCACCCAAGGGCACAGCTAAATTCAACGAATGCCATGAAATAGATGCTGGTGTTCCCCAACCCTAGGGTCACCATAGAGCAATCAAAACTAGTCTGTTGTCCAAGCTATCATCCCTGGTTTGGGTATACTTGCTACAAGACTGGGGAAGCTGGACTGAAACTTGCCCTGGGCTTTTCACCTGTGCAGGAAGTTACATTTTAAATGTTGTTATTGAATAAACCCCAAAGTCAGATAGATGCATGCTATTTCTCTAATAAAGACCCACACATTTGGTGTGCGCTTTTCGGGAATGCATCTGTACCCTTTCTAAGTGGCAAGTCCATATCCCAGCCACTTCTAGGGGAATAGCTTGAAGAAAGTGATGTTGTTAGTGGTTCCAGATTCTTTACCAATATCTGGCCATTACACTGTGCACCAGTGTTCCCGCTAAGCTGCGTTGGCCTGCGCTCACGCACAAAATATTACATCGCAGCGCAAAGTTTCTCTTCACAGCGCACACACGCGTCGGTAAGGTAAGGGGACGCATTGGGGGGATTGCACTTCCCCACAATTGCCATGCTTCGGTTCCTCTTCTTCCTTCCTTCCTCCCCCCCCCCCCCCCGCGGGACCCTGCGGCACCATCAACTCTTACTCCCTCTAATGTCGGCCCTGCAGCTCCAGACTTCCTCGCACCTTCTCCCCTCCCCCTTTGGATCGCTATTATTTTAAATGTTATAGCCGCGGAGCTGTATCCAACAGTGGAGATGTCTAACCTCGGCCTGCCCCGGAACTCTTACTGCAGCAGACGCCCGTCTAGGCAGGAACAGGAAGTCACTGTTGCAGTAAGAGTTCCGGGGCAGGCCGAGGTTAGACATCTCCACTGATGGATACAGCTCCGCGGCTATAACATTTAAAATAATAGCGATCCAAAGGGGGAGGGGAGAAGGTGCGAGGAAGTCTGGAGCTGCAGGGCCGACATTAGAGGGAGTAAGAGTTGATGGTGCCGCAGGGTCCCGCGGGGGGGGGGGGGGAGGAAGGAAGGAAGAAGAGGAACCGAAGCATGGCAATTGTGGGGAAGTGCAGAGCTGCAGGGAAGAGTGTTGCGGTACCCAGCTGGAGGGAGAAGGAAGATGAGGGAGGGAATTAAAGGAGATGCCAGGGCTTGGAGCGTAGGAGGAAGGTATGCCAGTCTAAGGGAAAAGGAAGGGGGAGATGTGAGAGCATGGAGGGGGAGCGAAAGATGGAAGAAAAGGAAAGGAGAGAGATGCCAGAGAATCAGGGAAGGGGAGATACCAGACTATGAGGAGAGGTGTGGGAGAGGGAAGGCGAGGAGAGAGATGCCAGACCAATGGGGTGAAAGGAGAGATGGAAGGGGGAGGCATACAGTTTCTGGAAGGGGCATAGAAGGAGAGAAGATGCCATATAGGGGAAGAGAGACGGCAGACAGTGGATGGAAGGAAGAGAGTTACAAGAAGATGAGGAAAGGAGAAACCACAGAAGACAAAGGTAGAAAAAAATTTCTATTTATTTATTGCTTTAGGAGACATGTGTCACTGTTTCTGTGAAGCATTGTATGCAGAGTCCAGCTTCTTGCTGGTTCAATTTAACCTTTGTCTATGTATTTTTATTTTATCCCCCCTTTTACAAAACTGTGAAGCGTTTTTAGCACCAGCCTTGGTGGTAGCAGCTCTGATGCTCAGAATTTTATGAGCATCAGAGCTGTTACCTCCGTAGCTAAAATCCACACTACAGTTTTGTAAAAGAGGGAGGGGTTAGTTTGTGATTACATATTCCTTACTAGGCGAAGGTGTTTTCTGTGTTCTGTGTGTTCGAAAGACATGGTTTTCTGTTAGGATTGACGGTGTAGGATTGATCTGTGCTGGTCTGGCTTGTTTAGTTTTACAATGGGTGTATTGATGTACTGCTCACTGCAATATGTAAGATGCTGCCTTTTCCTAGGTACTCATGTGTGACGTGTGGTTTGTTACTAAAAATCATGTTTTTCTTACAGATGGGGGGGGGTGCCAAAAAATGATGGGCCCCGGATGTTACATATGCTAGGTACGCCACTGTATGTAAAGATACCAGAAAGCTGGCGTAGCAAAAACTTCTAAGTTTTGAGTATTTAACCCTCCCACAATCTCACGGGCACTCGTTTCAAGTTTATTGAGATTTTGATTTAAACGCAATATCAAATATTTTCAATGCGTATAACAAAAATAAATTTGGGGAAATAAATAAAACCATTTGAACCAGTGTTCCCGCTAAGCTGCGCTGGCGTGCGCTGGCGCACAAAATATTACATCGCAGCGCACACGTTTCTCGTCACAGCGCACGATCGGAAGAGGCGTACGGCAGATGGCAGGGCGGCGAGAGGAGAATCGGGCGAGTTGGCTCATAACTTGCTGGCGCCCGATATTTTTGGCTCACGGTGAAAAAAGTTTGCTCACAACACCCGCCCGCTTAGAGGGAACACTGACTAAGACCCTGAAACTTTTGCCCCCCACCCCTACCCTAAAACACCATTCAATACATGACAATGAATATTGTACCCGAGAATGACAAATCACTCTCTACCTATTATGTTTTCCCCTCTCCCTTTCAAAGTTATATCTTGATGTAAATATGTACCAATTTCCCCCTTTTCCTCTTGGTTTCATAGTTAAGCTCAGTCTGTCAAATTCCCACAATTTTAATAGTTTTTATACTATTAACCTTATTGTAAACTGTTTAGATATGTACGTATGATAGATGGTATATCAAGAAACTATTAAACTTGGATACCTTCTACCAGACTGATTGCCCATTATATTTTCACAAAAACGTTTCCCATATTTTCAAATCATCTTGCATGGGTTTTGCACTCTCATGAAGTGTTGTGGGTTGTAAATGCATGCCATAACAGCAGACAGCCTATGCATGAAAGTCTGCCCCATGGTAATGATTTGGCAAGAAAAATTAAAGGTTTTCATCCAATGATTGCCTGTTAGCTAAGGTTACTTACTATCTTGGCCAGGGTCATCTGTTACACTTCACTAGGAGCCTGTTCCACACATCTATGACCCTTTCTGGTAAGCCTGTAGTGTAAGGTGATAGCATGAAGACCATCTCTCTGGAGGCTAATTTTATCCTAAGATGTAAGTGGGCCAAATGAGTCTTTTTCTTTCTTTTTTTGTGTGAACCAGTAGGATACCAAAATGCGCTGCAACAGTCTTGAAATAATGTAATAGGATCTGCAAGTAGTGCTGTCACTTGGACCAATGAAGACATTTTACATAATGGACAATATTTTTAGTCTTTGCAGGTCTCAAATTATGAATATCTCATGGGCATGCACTTATCGAGGAAGAAAAAAAAAAAGGAGATATCCACTTCATGGACACTAAAAAAGAAAAAGATAAAAGCGATGTCCATAATCCAAGGACTTTATTAATATTTCAAAACTATGTTGAAACAAGACTTATCAAAACAATATTGTCCCAAAAACTGAAACCCCAGTATAGGTAACCTATACTGTACCAAGTGTGGAAATGGTGCAGCCACCTATAGTGAAAATTTGAAGGGGACAAAAATTGATCCCAGCCCACCTTCTCTCATCGATAGTGGCAAATTGGGTGGGGTGAATTCTACTGAGTTCCATTTTTTTTAAAGGCCTGTGTTCTTGGATAAAGTTGAAAATTAATTACAAAGCTGGTAGCTTCTCTTCTTGCCAAATCCAAGATTTAAGATGACATTGTCCATTGTCAAGCCCCAAGATGATCCATCTTTTGTTTGAAAACAATATCCAGTCAAATATGGCCATGTCCTTTTTAAAAGGATGGTCAGGTAGTTGCAAAATGGACATTCCTACTGACACAACTTACTGTCCTGTGTTTTATAGGGGAGTTGGTTCAACACTGGACCATATAGATTGTCTGATTCCTGGTCCTTACAATCAAGCACAGCTACCAAGACCATGCTGATGAGTCACCCTGGGGCTTAGTGGAATCAATCAAAGAATGACAGATCCTGCAGCAATGGTTCACATATGTGCTTCTTGGATACTTGCCTCAGTGAGGAAGTGCTGGGCTCTAGCCCCCACCCTTTCTAACTGGTCCATGCTTCAAGATACCTTACAAGAGGGGCACAAACACTGAGGAAAAATCTGTTTTAGTCTGGTATCAAACAAAGCCAAGAAGGACAGAGGAAGACCAGGGGCACAGCACCAAATTAAACTTGCAACTCAAAGGAAAACTTGAATCTTTCCCTCTCCCTCTATGGTCTGACATCTACTTTCCTTCCTTCTTTTCCCTCCCTCCTCCATGATTTCGCATCTCTTTTTCCTCTCCTCTTCCCCTCTCCCCCCCACCGGCAGGGCAGCCTTCACAACTTGCTGCTCTAGCCAGTGTCAGACCTTCCTCTCTGCTGGGACCCACCTACTTCCTGTTGCCATGAAGAGGTGGGAGGGGAAAGATACAAAGGGGTTAGAACGGGGTTGGAGAAAAACTCATTAATATGAAGTTAAGACTCCTTAAAACAAAATGCTGTTCTATTGTTTCAACAATAACAGGTAACATGTTTTTTGAGCTAATAGAAGAGACTGTAAAGTTTTCTGTATTTCAGAATGAAAATATTTCAACATATATGGGCAGGGGAGTTGCTTCTATTCATAGGTATAAATGGTAAAGTTAAGATTTTATTTTCCAGCTAATTATGGCTTAATTGAAGGTACAAATAATTCTGTGTTTTTCTGTTTTAGTACTATTTGGTACCTTTTCTAGTGAAATCAAATTATGTACATTTGTGTAATTAGTGTAAACAAGTCAGAGTCAAGGTGAGAGTACTAGGGGAAGTGGTGTTTTCTTGTGTTTATTAAATAAGCATCTATTTTATATTGGGGGATTTTATCAGTTAAAGCCTGCAATTAGAAGTCCTAATTATATAACAGGCATAATAAAATATGCATTTTTTGAGAACTTTATAGGTGATCTATTATAAAAAAATATCTCCTAGTGGGGACTGTCTGGGAACACAACATATTACTACTCTCCAACATGTTGTGGTTCCAGATGGTTCCCACTAGGATATGCTTTCTCTCTGGTTTTCTTTCTCTATTCTGTTGAAGGAGTGTGCTGAGGCTTGAGAGAAGAACTCTCAAGCAGCAAGACTGCTAAATATCCAGAATGATCTGGAAACATGAGAAAGACCAGTGGCTGATGTTCATGAATAAGGAATTATTTCCATACGCTTGGATTTTACTAATAGATTCCTGAATTCTGAAAGAAATAGTTTTGGCCTGGAGTCAGAAGGAAACTCAGTAAATCTGAGAAACTTCTGTAAAGTTGCTGCTCACAGTAGCTTAGGAGTTCCATCAGTACTGTCCCAGGATGTTGTTTGGGGTTTTTTTTTTAAAATCTAAGAAGGAATTCATGTAGCTGCTGTCTGCATCTTTAATCAGGTACCAGCAGTATAAGGAAAACGAGAGGGAGGGACCCACTTCAAAAACTGCCTTGTCCAGGAATTGGCTGCTGATGAACCACAAATGTATACTATACAGATTTCTTGAAAAAACTGCTTTATGGATTTTTGGACTATCCTATCTTTTTATTTGCTGAATGAATTGTACGAAGAGCAAATACACTGTAAACAGTTTCAACAGGTGAAAGGACTTCTTTTGGAACATTTCTCTGTGTAGCTGTCTATTTCAGCTGAGAAATACAGGTGAATACTCCACAAGCCCAAGGGCCCCTGATTGAAAAGAAACCAGGAAGCACAGGGTGCTTCCTTGCCATTCTAATCCTGTCTACACCTGCTAGCCTAGGAAAATACAGTACATAGCCAAAATGTGTAAAGGGCAATGAGACTGAAAAGTGACCATGTAAGCCCATGTGCAAAACTCTGATATTTCATAAGATTTGCCGCAGCTGGGTCAGACCAGTGGTCCATTGTGCCCAGCAGTCCGCTCATACAGCGGCCCTTAGGTTAAAGACCAGTGCCCTACTTGAGTCTAGCCTTACCTGCATATGTTCTAGTCCAGCAAGAACTTATCTAACCTTTTCTTGAATCCCTGAAAGGTGTTTCCCCTATAACAGTTCACTAATTGCAGAGCCTTTTGTAAAAGTACATTCAGCACTACAGAAAATATAGTATATGTATATCTGATAGCATGCATAGGAGATAAGAGCATTTTACAAAAGCATACATTCAAAGTAAGAAATAGCATCACTCAAGGGTTTGTACTTGGGATAAGCAGCCAAAAAATTTTCATTGTTTCTTTTTCTATTCAAAATGCATGTTGTTAATAATGCACGCTATTTGCATAGCACACATACTTTTCTTAAAGAGTGCACATTTGAGATGACATCACAGCTTGAACATTCCAATCAACATCTAGTAAACTGAAATCGCCAATCAACAGTACTTCCTTTATCTTGGAACTCTTATAGGTTCTCTTTTGCAAGGGGTGATCAACAATTCAAACTGTCCTGTCCATCTAGTAAAGGTATTAAAAGGATCAAGACTCTTGGTCAATTTCTGTCTTTTAAGTTTACTCGACTTTGGAATTACCTTCCACTTCGCTTAAGAAGTTCTGGTTCCCTTCCCTTTTTCGTAAGTCTCTGAAAACCATTCTGTTTACTAAAAATTTTGGAAACTAATCTTTCTTGATAATTCTCTATATGCCCTTATTGGCCTAATTTAATCATTGTAAACCGAGTCGAGCTTTCCTGGATTGAAGTCTCGGTATACAAAACTAAGCATTAGATTAGATTTTATAGCACTGTTGTGACCATCTGCAATTAAATTTCTTTCTTCTGCCTGAGAGGGAGGTCTCCATAACACACCTATTTAAATAGATGTTTTATTTCCTCCTGCCATGTTAACCCACAGTATCTCCTCCTTGCCTGATAAGCTCTGCAATTCTGCCATTTTTAATTTTTTACATAGAACACCACTCATCCTCAATTTCTTCATATCCTGCCCTTCCTGAAAAGATTATAGTCCAGGATAACTGTATCCCAATCATGGTTCTGCAAGTACCATATCTCTGTGACCATGTTTGAATCCAAGTCATCCTCCGCTATTATAACTCTGAATCTGGATCTTTATTTCCCATATTCTGGGCATTTGTATACTTAGCTTTCCAGATGTTACTCCTTTTCCCCATTTCTATATAGATGTTTAATGTTTTACTTACCTGAAGGCTTAACAAGCCTGGGGTCTTTGTTCACCCAAATCCAATGATCCAACTTTAAAGGTCTCCTCAGTAGATTAATCAATTTGCTATGGAAGACACTACCTGTTGTTCATCAGGTGTATGCTATCCCTGGCTCAGCAACCCTTAGAAAACGATCCCATGGTCCAAAAAGCTGAAATGCTATTGATGACTCCATCCATGCAACCTTGTATTCATCTCCAGAATGTAAAATTATTTGCCTTGACCTTTACCCTCGATAGTATGGAGGAAAGCACTGCCTACACATTTATCTGCTTTTATCCTTTCTCCCAGAGCCAAAAAGTCATGTTTGATAAGTTCTAGGAAACATATACTGTAGTAGTAATATTGGTGCCAGAATGAATGAGAAGCACTGGATTACAAGTTAGTAGGCACAAAGAATCTTGGCAAACTCTCCCTAATGTTTTAGATCTTGGCAACAGAAGACAGTATACCTTCTGGGATATCATGTCTTGTTAGAAGGTGAATATCTCTATAACCCTCAGAAGAGTTGTTCATTTAAATTTAGCCCTTGCCATCTCTGCAATCAAAGAATCATGGATTTGATATATTCCTTTCTGTAATACAACAAAAATGGTTTAATATATATGCTGCACAAACCAAAGAGAATTGACCTCAAAGATTCCACAGAGAAAAGAGTCCAGGAAAAACCAAAGAAAACACTGTGGAATGACGAACATCCTGAAGTGGACTTTAATGAAAGAAGCAAAGTTCCAAATATACAATAAAATCCACATACATATCAAAAGGACCTAGTCCGCTAATGGGGCAGGACCCAACACGGTCTGCGTTTCGACAAGATGTCTTCTTCAGGGGTCCCTAAGGGTCCTACGATAATGAATACATGGAAGAACTGGTATGTGGAGAGACGAATGCTGCAGGAAGCCAAAGCAATAAAAACATATATAATATATATGTTGTGCAGAAAGTGGTTGAATATTGCCAACTCCATAAAATTTCAGCACTAATTATTTATTGATTTGTATGGTCAAATTTAAACACATACAGTTGTGCTTATAAGTTTACATACTCCTAGCAGAATTTGTCTAAGATGTGTACCATTTGTAGAAAATATGAGTGATCAGACAAAACACATTTTTTTTATTTTTAATGTGTTATAAATTAAACCATTATAAATCACAGAGTAGCACAATCGCTAAACAAACCATAGCAATAAAGGAAATAAAATGATCCTGTTCAAAAGTGAAAACCTTTAGTTCTTAATATTGTGTATTACCCCCTTTTGCATGACTGATGCTTGCAGTCTTTTCTGATAATTGTGAATGAGGCCCTTTATTTTCTCATGTGGTAAAGCTGCCCATTCTTCTTGGCAAAAAGCCTCCAGATCATGTAAATTCTTTGGTTACCTACCATGAACTGCATGTTTGAGTTCTCCCCAAAGTAGATCAATGATGTTAAAGCCAGGAGATTGTGAGGGCTATTCCAGAACCATCACTTTTTTTTTTTCTGCTGCAGACACTGAAGGGTCGACTTGGCCTTATATTTCGGATCATTGTGATATTGGAAAGTCCAAGTGTGTCCCGTGTGCAACTTCCCAGCTGATGAATGCAAATTCTCCTCCAATATTTTCTGATAAGATGCTACATTCATCCGGCCACCAAATTTGGCTAAATTCCCTGTACTACTGTAGCTCCCCCCCAAACCCCCCACCCAAAAAAATACATTCCCCCAATGCTTGTGTACTTCTCTTCATAGGCCTTGTTGATCCCTCTCCAAACATAACATTTAATGGCTTTGGCCATAAAATTCAATTTTAGTCTCTGTACTCCAAATTATTTTGTTATAGGCTTCTCTAGGTGTTGTTTGCATATTGTAAGTGGGCTGTTTTGTGGTGTTGGTGCAGCAATGGCTTTTGTCTGGCAGCTCTACCAGTATCTCCCCATTGTGCATGCTAAATCAACCACATCATTTTGTTTCAGTGAAGCCTGTATTTCAGTAAAAGTTGCTTGTGTGTTTTTCTTTGTATCCCTACAAAGTTTCCTGGCAGTTGTGTCTAAAATCTTTCTTGGTCTTGGTGCTCAGGGAGGATAAGGCCATAGCAGAAAGACTGAATGAATTCTTTGCTTCGGTCTTTACGGAAGATGTAAGGGATCTACCTGAACTGGAAATGGTTTTCAAGGGTGATGATGTGGAGCAACTGAAAGAAATCACGATGAATTTGGAAGATGTACTAAGCCAAATCAACAAGTTAAAAAAGTGATACGTTACCAGGACCGGATGATATACATTCCAAGGTACTAAAAGAACTGACATGAAATTGCCGACCTGTTAGTGATCTGTAACCTGTCGCTATAACCGTCTGTAGTACCTGAAGATTGGAGGGTGGCCAATGTTACGCCAATTTTTAAAAAGGGCTTCAGGGGAGATCTGGGAAATTACAGACTGGTAAGCCTCACTTCAGTGCTGGGCAAAATGTTAGAAACAATTATAAAAAATAAAATTGTGGAAAACGTAGACAAACATGACAGAATCAGCATGGGCTCAGCCAAAGGAGATCTTGCCTCACAAATCTGCTTGAATTCTTTGAAGGTGTGAATAAACACGTGGATAAAGGTGAGCCAGTTGATATAGTGTATCTAGATTTTCAGAAAGCTTTTGATAAAGTTCCTCACGAGAAGCACCTGATAAAATTAAAGTGTCATGGGATAGGTGGCAAAGTTCAGTTGTGGATTAGGAATTGGTTATCGGATAGAAAACAGAGGGTAGGGTTAAATGGTAATTTTTCTCAGTGGAAGAGAGTAAACTGTGGAGTGCCGCAGGGGTCTGTACTAGAACCGGTGCTATTTAACCTATTTATAAATGATCTGGAAATTGGGACAACGAGTGAGGTGATTAAATTTGCAGATGACACTAAACTGTTCAAAGCTGTTAAAACGGATGTGGATTGTGAAAAATTGCAGGTGGACCTTAGGAAATTGGAAGACTGAGCATCCAAATGGTAGATGAAATTTAATGTGGATAAATTGCAAAGTGATGCACATTGGGAAGAATAACCTGAATCACAGTTATCGGATGCTAGGATCCACCTTGGGGATTAGCTCCCAAGAAAAGGATCTGGGTATTGTAGATAATACGATGAAACCTTCCGCTTAATGTGTGGCGGCAGCCAAAAAAGCAAACAGGATGCTAGGAATTATTAAAAAAGGGATGGTTAACAAGACTAAGAATGTTATAATGCCCTTGTATTGCTCCATGGTGTGACCTCATTTGGAGTACTGCGTTCAATTCTGGTCTCCTTATCTCAAGAAAGATATAGTGGTGCTAGAAAAGGTTTAAAGAAGAGCGACCAAGATGATAAAGGGGATGGAACTCCTCTCATATGAAGAAAGACTAAAAATGGTTAGGGCTCTTCAGCTTGGAAAAGAGACGGCTGAGGCAAGATATGATTGAAGTCCACAAAATCCTGAGTGGAGTGGAGTAGAATGGGTGCAAGTGGATTGATTTTTCACTCCGTCAAAAATTACAAAGACTAGGGGACACTCGATGAAGTTACAGGGAAATACTTTTAAAACCAATAGGAGGAAAGTTTTTTCACTCAGAGAATAGTTAAGCTCTGTAACGCATTGCCAGAAGTTGTGGTAAGAGCGGATAGCGTAGCTGGTTTTAAGAAAGGTTTGGACAAGTTCCTGAAAGAAAAGACCATAGTCTGTTATTGAGAAAGATATGGGGGAAGCCACTGCTTGCCCAGGATTGGTATTCCAATATTGCTACTCCTTGGGTTTTGACCAGGTACTAGGGACCTTGATTGGCCACCATGAAATGGGCTACTGGGCTTGATGGACCATTGGTCTGACCCAGTAAGGCTATTATATGACCATGGCCTGGTATTAACAGAATCCATAATTTTCCACTTCTTGATTAGAGTTTGAACATTAGCATTTTCAAATATTTAGAATGTCTTTTTTATGTCCTCCTTATTTATAAAGTTGAACTACTTTTGCTCGTAGATCCTTTGACGGTTCTTTTGCTTTTCCCATGCTTCAGTAACCAGCAAAGTCAGTGCAGCCCTGGATGAAATGAACAAAGGTTTCTCAGTGCTAAGAAATGTATTATTTATAGACAGACACCAAATACAATCAAACATTGTGAGCCATGGAATTGAGGGTGAAATACTCATGTGGATTAAAAACTGGCTGAAGCATAGGAAACAGAGATTGTGGTAAATGGACAATACTCGGACTGGAAGAGCGTCACTAGTGGGGGGCCGCAGAGCTCGGTGCTTGGACCCGTGCTCTTCAATATCTTTATAAACGATCTGGACATAGGTACAATGAGCGAGGTGTTTCAATTTGCGGACGATACGAAGCTATTCAGAGTAGTGAAGACGCAGGGGGATTGTGAAGATCTGCAACGTGACATAATCAGGATCGAGGAATGGGTATCAATATGGCAGATGAGGTTCAACGTGGATAAATGTAAAGTGATGCATGTTGGTAACAAAAATCTCATGCACAAATACAGGATGTCCGAGGCGGTACTTGGAGAGGCCTCCCAGAAAAAGGGACTTGGGAGTTCTGATCGACAAATCGATGAAGCTGTCCACGCAATGTGCGGCGGAGGCGAAAAGGGTGAACAGAATGCTATGAATGATTAAGAAGGGGATCACAACAGATTGGAGAAGGTTATCATGCCGCTGTACCGGGCCATGGGGCGCCCTCACCTGGAGTACTGCATACGGCACTAGTCGCCGTACATGAAGAAGGACACAGTACTACTCGAAAGGGTCCAGAGAAGAGTGACTAAGATGGTTAAGGGGTTGGAGGAGCTGCCGTACAGCGAAAGATTAGAGAAACTGGGCCTCTTCTCCCTCGAACAGAGGAGATTGAGAGGGGACATGATCAAAACATTCAAGGTACTGAAGGGGATAGACTTAGTAGATAAGGACAGGTTATTCACCCTCTCCAAGGTAGGGAGAATGAGAAGGCACTCTCTAAAGTTGAAAGGGGATAGGTTTCATACAAATGTAAGGAAGTTCTTCTTCACCCAGAGAGTGGTAGAAAACTAGAACGCTCTTCCGGAGTCTGTCATAGGGGAAAACACCCTCCAGGGATTCAAGACACTGGTAGGGCTAGTCTGTTAGGGTGCTGGTCTTTGACCAGAGGGCCATCGCATGAGCGGACTGCTTTGCATGATGGACCACTGGTTTGACCCAGCAGCGACAATTCTAATGTTAGGTGTGGAAAAGTACTCTTTATTGCCATCTCAACCTTTGTGTATCAACTTAAATGTATATTATCAGTCCAAACATTTCAGGACATGTAAACATTTGATCAGAGTAATCTGAGTTCAGTTATCATTATGATTACTAAAGGGGACACACAATTCTGTGATGATAAATAGCTTCACCATACCAATATTCATAAATTAAAAAATGGTGTTTTGCAAAATCACTCAGATTTTCCACAAATGACACAAATCTTACAACTTCTGCTAGGAATATGTAAACTTATGATGCTGGACCTGGTGGTAGGTGGACAGGTGGTTTGAGTAGGGAAGGAGACTCAGTATATTCTCCTTATGGCTTCAAGTCATAAACATGCTTCACAATTAATAGTATTTTCACAATAGCACAACAGTAACTTTTCACAAGGGATTCAAATCAATGACTTATTCCTCCAAAGATAGCAATACCTTCAGCTATCTTGGTATACCCTCATGCATATATATTATTATACCGTTCTAAAGGATCCTCAGCGGCACCACTTAGGGCTCGATTCACTCTCATTGCCCAAAGCTTTACGTGTCAAATCTTCA
This sequence comes from Geotrypetes seraphini, assembly GCF_902459505.1. Taxonomy (NCBI): domain Eukaryota; kingdom Metazoa; phylum Chordata; class Amphibia; order Gymnophiona; family Dermophiidae; genus Geotrypetes; species Geotrypetes seraphini. The sequence goes on along the minus strand of NC_047086.1, from coordinate 305,494,668 downwards.
TCGGGTCCTAACTTAACTTAAATATATCATTTTTATATGTCATTTTTTACTTATGTTTTAATTTGATCTATTTGATCTACTTTTCAAAAAGCAACACTTAGCTTAGTGACTTGTGGTCTCTGGCCCAGGGATTGTCATACCGACATGTTTCGCTATTAGCTTTATCAAGGAACTTCCCCTGGAGAACAACAAAAGTATACATTAAGTAGTGTACATTATTATAGCCCTCTAAGTGCCCTAAGTGTATTTAAAAGACACAAAAATAGCAAAATGTATTTTACCAGATATTCAATCGCCAGCAACCCGACCACTCTACCTAAAGAGATGGCGGCGGCGTTCTAAACTGCAGTTAAATAATGCCGAGCCCGAGTACACTGTACACCCGTGATTACGTGGCAACAGCGTCACGAGCCGGCCTGCCGGTTTTAAAGAGATAGTAACATTTTTACTGGAATAGTCAATTCTGTATTATAGGAGCCTCCCACCCAGATGGTTAGATCAAGGAACTCCACTCCAATTCTGCATTCAAACCAAGAGGACTCACTGTGTTTAAGGAATATATCCATCTCTGTTCTCTATAATTTAGTAATTCATCATAGTTACCCACCTTCCTCCCCATCTCCACCTTATCAATAACTCTCCAGCGGACTTGATCAATAGAGTGCTGACTGTTTACAAAGTGTTCCACCAAAGGGGCCTGCATGACTTTATTTTTGAGCCGTGATTTATGCTCATTCAATCTTATGCATATGGGCCGTGAAGTCCGGCCCACATATACAAGATTGCACGGGCACATTATAATATAAACCACCCCAATCGACTGGCAATTAGTATCTGAAAAAGATTTAACCACTTTTCCTGTTTGGGGATCAGTCCAATAAGATCCCGTGATGGTAGTGGCGCACCATTGGCAATGGCCACATTCCCTGTGGTTTCCCACAGTGTACTCTTTAAAGTTACCCAATTTTTGTTGAATTAGTGTTTGGCCTATAGTTTTACTTCTTTTAAAGGCAAACATGGGAAGAGCACAAAAAATGTGATGTATTTGAAGGATGTGCCAAAATTTCTTAATTTGGAATATCAATTCTTTAGCTGCCATCGAGAATGGGAGGACACAAATTAGTTTATCTGGTTCCTCCTCATGATGTTTTTCAAGCAAGAGGAGGTCCCTGTTCGCATATTTTGCCCTAGTGTATGCCTGCTTAATTGCCTTAGTGGGATAACCTCTCTCTGTAAAGCGTTGTTCCAGCTCTTTCGCTACAATTCTAAAATCTTGATCTTCTGAAGAGATCCTACGAGCTCTTAAAAATTGACTGACAGGCAGATTAAATTTGAGATGGTAAGGATGGTAGCTACTAAAATGTAGGAGGGTGTTGCGTGCAACCGGTTTTCTGTATAGTTGGGTTTTCAACTGGAGGTCTTTCTTAATAATTAGTATATCCAGGAATTCGATCTTCTCCAAACTAAATGTGGGAATGAATTGCAAGTTAAGATCCCTCGTGTTAATCCATTCAAAAAACTGTAGTAATTCATTCTCCGTGCCTTCCCATAGAAAAAATATATCGTCTAAAAACCTCTTCCACAGGCTGATCTTATCGAAATACGGGGAAGGGTAGATTACAGTACTTTCAAATCGTCCCATATACAGTGTGGCTACTGACGGGGCTAGCGTGGCACCCATAGCCACCCCCTGGATCTGCTGGTAATAATTATCCTCAAAAGTAAAATAACTATTTTCAATCACCCAACAGGCTAGCTGATATAAAAATTCAGTGCTAATCCTCGGATTAGGGTCTCTATCCTCTAAGGTTTCCTTAATAACGGATAAAGCTTCAGATTGTGGGATCTTAGTGTATAAAGACACTACATCAAGAGAGACCAATATCGTCCGAGGGCCTATATCCAGATTTTGAGAAAGGATTCGTAGAAAATGAGAAGTATCTTTCAGATGAGATGGAATCATCAAAGCTTTGTTGGATAAGAAAACATCTAAAAACTTAGATAAAGGCTCCAATAGGGAACCTATAGTGTTAACTATAGGTCTCCCTGGGGGAGCTTTAATGTTCTTATGAATTTTAGGGACGAAATAGATGTTAGGAGTACGTGGATATTTTTCTAATAAAAAGGTATATTCCTTTTTAGTCAGCATTTTATTTTCATAATGAAGCGTAATCCAATCAAAAATCTCCTTCATCAATTTTGCTTCAGGATTTTCATGAATTACACGGTAAGCAATGGGATCAGATAGTAACATAAACTTCAATTAGTGCCACACTATTATCTTTCATTATTCTTAGTCTCATTTCACTGTTTCACAGAAATTTCATATTATATTTCAAAGATTTTGTCTAATAATAGGTCATCCATTAAGAAACATTGGCACATGGTTAAACTTCACCCAATATTAATAGATCTGCCAATTTTTGCATATAAAAGATCTAAAAATATAGGTGAATTGGTTCGTAATGTTAAGGGAGTAAGACAGTTCGGAAGATCTGGGATCTGGATGTAGAATTTCAGCCAAAAAACGAATGGATTGCAATAGCTGTTATGTGGTGTATGTGTTACAATGCCCATGTAATATGATTTATGTAGGAAGAACTAGCAGATCTATCTATACGTACTCGTTTAAATAAGCATAAATCACGCATAACTAAAAATTAACAAGCTCCTACTGTAGAACATTGGTTGAAGAAACAACATAAGGTGACAGATTTAAAGTGGCGGGTGACTGATCAGATTGAGGTCGGTTGGGAGGGTGGTGACCTTACTAAGTTGCTAAACTATAGGGAACAGAAATGGATCTTTGAATTAAACACTGTCACTCCAGCCGGATTGAATGCAGAGTTAGAATGGATGACGTTAGTGTGAATGGAGGAGTGTTTGCTAAGGAGCTCTGTGATTGGATGTTTGAGTAACGAATTAGAAATAAGAAGGGAACTTGAAACGCCGCAGCCATTTTTAGACATACACGGAGACAATGGTGTTAGTTCTGAAATGGTGAGTTTATGATTCATATGAACCTTAAAAATTGGGTGGTTGCACAGAAATGGAATATTTTGGTATGTTGATGTGTGTGTTAACATTATAGGGGAATACTCTTTGAAACAGCTCAGAATGCGAAACGCTGAATTCACGTCGGAGCCCCATTTAGTATATCCACATAAGAATGAGATAAGTTTCTTCTAAATTAAACTATATTTATTTAAGTTATCAGAAAAGTATTTATAAAGTATTTAAAGGCTAATGAGGAGGCTGGCTGCTTGTATGCTCGAGTTTTACATGAAATATGAGACTTGAGTGCAGCTGCTGAGGCCGTAAATAAAATTGAATCGAATTGAATGAAGATAAGCTTATTATGGAGCTTATTATGAGACAAAATCTTTGAAATATAATATGAAATTTCTGTGAAACAGTGAAATGAGACTAAGAATAATGAAAGATAATAGAGTGTGGCATTAATTGAAGTTTATCTTATAAATATTGCCTTCACTCATAAATAGTACTATTCAAGCCATTTTATTTAGTGATCACAATTAATGGTGACAGAATTCAATGAGATTTAGAATATTCAGCTTTTTTTAAAAAAGTCTTTATTCATTTTTAAAACTTTCAACAAGTGTAACATAATATATTCAGATTTGTAAAGAAGGGTTGATCCTGTTTTTAAATAACATTTAGGGCAGGATTTGCTAACTTTACTGATCGTGTCCTGGACCAGTTTGCGACCCCGACCCGATTCACTAACCTTCCTCCCGATCCGCACATGCAAATGAGGGGAAATGGCATGCAAAGTAGGAAGGCAGAGATCCACTAAACAAGTTCAGGAACACCAACTGAGCTGGCCGATCAAAAAAGAAGCAACTTCTGAGGACCAGTCTCTCACATCCTTTCCAAATGAAATAACATCTCCCTCAAAAAACCCGCTCTCTGCCACCCTTCGAGCCCGTGGTTTTAACCCACAGGTTAAAAGCGTGTTCTGTTCCTGGTTACAGCGGAGCTCTGGCTAAAGTGTGATCTGTTCGCCCCCCCCCCCCCTCTTGTTTTGACCTGCGCATGTGTCAGGATCGATCTGCAGCCATCCGTGGGGGTCGGTGTGTGGCGTGCCTCTGATCGTGTTCATTTGCATAAGGACTGGTAGTGAATCGGTTGCCCGGCCACGGATCACCCACAGATCGATGAGCTAAGTGAATCCAGCCCTTAATCCACTAATATGTAATGGTGACTGACTGCATCTTATCTGAGGTAAATGTACTACAGAAGAATAAGGCACTTACTCTTTATAATTAGGCATGCCAAAATAGGTAGGCTGAAAGCAGCAGCTGCACGGAAAATGGAAAGAGATGCTGGCCATGGGACCAGGGGAGGAAACAGGAAAATACACATTGTTCCCAGGGGGAATAGGGATCAGAAAGGAAGATGTTAGTCACAGGGCCATACCATCACCCCAAAATGTGAACTATACGTGAATCATCACATTTTCTCATTACTTAAGGGTGAAATTTAGAATGCAATTTATGTAGGAGGCCAATCTATATATTCTTAAGAACATAAGAATTGCCGCTGCTGGGTCAGACCAGTGGTCCATCATGCCCAGCAGTTCGCTCACACGGTGGCCCTCAGGTCAAAGACCAGTGCCCTAACTGAGACTAGCCCTACCAGCGTATGTCCTTGTTCAGCAGGAACTTGTCTAACTTTGTCTTGAATCCCCGTTTGATTATATTGGAAAAAGTATCCAGCAACAGGTGGTTGCTGCAGCTTACTGATAAGCTCCCAGAGCTTCCAGCTCCAGTAGCTGACTGTAGTAAGATTCCTGTGCTTCACTGGCACCATGCATTCACCCTTAATTACAAACAGAATAAGATTAGGCATTGCACAAAGGAGATCTCCTCCTGGCTCGGACTAACAGGATGAACTGATTGCCTCCACAGGCACAATGTTCATTTACATGAGTTAGAACTAAAAATATATAGCTCACATTTAAGCATAAGTAGTTTTGGGAGGTTTACTGCATTATTTCAATTGACAATTTACAGTTTTAGTTGAATCACAGTAGTTTAGAAGCTATATACCCCAATGTACATTGACACAAACAAAAGATTGCAAGTGCATTTTCCTCACAAGCACTTACAAGAATCTCCCAGCAATGTTGGTTTTGTAATAACGGAAAATATGGAGAGCTTCTTACATTTAAAGGTGATAACTTTAGACATTACACAGCAGAACAAAGGGAAGGAATTTTTAGGTTTAGCACATATAGTAGACCAAAACAAGTTAATTTAAATACAGTAGGCCTGTTTCTGTATCTTTAGGGCTTACAATCCGAGTATGAATCTGAGGCAATAGAGCGTTAAGGACATTGTCCCCAAATCACAAGGGACAACATGGCTTCTAATGTCAGGGAGATGAAGGCCTGGAGCTGTTCCAGTTTTCTGTTATGGGCATCCTTCAACACAAAGCCCAATTTGACCAGAAAGCAGTGTCTTGATCACTGCTTTGACCAGAGCATACACTTAAACAGCTGAATCAACTTGTCCAGGTCCTCATGAAGCAAAAGGTAAAGTACACACAAGAATCTAGGACCTAAGAGAGCCTCCCATTTAAACAGCAGGATCTGGCCTAGGGCCCTATGCTACAGAAAGACCTTAAGTGGCCTATGGAATTCCTTTAGGATGGGAAGATTCCTGTCAACAGCTTTGCCTGGGACAACACTGAAATATGCAAGGCCTTGGTCACTGAATCAATGAGCTAACCTAGCTCCTCATGCTGAAACAGCCATATAACGGAGAGTCTTCCTTGGCTGTCAAGAGACCTCCTGGCTTCCAGAGAGGAGTCTCCCTTGGGAAGCACTTGTCACCCTCCTTAGTAAGCCCCCAGGGCCATGAAGGTCTTTTATTATAAGGATTGGGGAACCTGGGTATGTGAGATCAGAAGTCAGTTGGGTATGCCAGTGCCCCCTACCAGAACTTGCTTAATGCCTTCTATAATGGCATTCAGTTGGAACAAGTTTAAGGAGGACCCATATGTCCTTCCTTCCCCCTACTAGACCCACTCTCGTCACTCTTACCTCACAAAATTGCATGACAGAAGTAGCATGACCATCATTTCTGCTAAACTCTGCTGTGCTGCAGGCGTGGATCAGGAGGAGGACTGGGAGAACCTTAATCCCCCTTGCACAGCTCACTTGACATCATTGGGACCAAATTGGGGTCAGCCCCAACACAGACAAGGGCAAAGGAATAGACAGTAGGGCTGAACCACTGGTTCCAGCAGGCTCCACAGCACTCCCTTGTTTTTCTCTTAGATACTAGCCCAACTTCTTTCAGATTCTCTCCATTCCTCCAGACAAGTGACTGTGAAAACCTGTCCTGGAGGACTCACATAACCAGTCAGGTTTTGAAACTATCTGCAATGACTATTCATGATCCAGTTTTGCACAGTATTGCTTGTGTGCACAGTTTCTCATGCCTATTGTGGATTGTACTTAAAACTCAATTGGCGAAGGGTCCTATTTTTTCTGCTTCTCCCTCTCTCCCCTAACATATTCATTCTTTGTCTAGTTTCCAGTCCCATTCTCCTCTTGTCCTCTTCCTTAAAGTGCTCTCCTCTCAGCCTGGCACCCCTCCATCCCAGCTTCATGGGACTTTTCTCTTTTTGTCCCTTCCAACTTTACTTAATTCTTCCCTTCTAGAAATATGAGTGGTATAAGGTAGGCCCTGACCATTGCATCTCTCCTCGGGAGTGGGCTCTGCTGTTGGATGCAGGTGTCTCTCAGCTGAAGGTACTGCCAGAGGCCTATAGTTGAATCTCAATTCAAGTAACTGGCACACATTTTAATACATTAGTGATTTCTATTCAGCCACTACATTGCGGTTCAAGGCGGATTACAAAAGGAGTTATCTGGCCATTTCCAGAGGAATTAAAGAGTTGAACAGGTTGCTTCAGAGAATTGGGACAAATCATGCGGTGTTAGTTTGTCTTCAAGGATTTCTTGAATAGTAGAGTTTTTATTTCTTTTCTGAACGATTTGTAGTCTGGGGTCGTTATCAATAAATTGGAGAGTTGGTAGTCTAGTTTTGCTGCTTGTGTGGCTAGAAGGCCATGGTATAGTTTTTTTCGTTTGACGTCTCTGATTGGGGGGTACGTGAATGGTGTGTGGTTTCTCCTATGTCTAGTTGTGGTAGTTAGGATTAGGCAGTTGTTCAGGTAGGCTGGGATGTCTCCGTTTATAGTTTTAAAGAGTAGGCAGTAGAATCTGAATAGTATTCTTGCTTGTATTGGGAACCAGTGTGAATCAAGGTATGCTGCAGTGATGTGGTCGTGTTTTCTCAGTGAATAGATAAGTCTTAGAGCTGTGTTTTGAACTGTTTGTAGTTGTTTTGTCATGGTTGTGGGGCAGGGGAGATAGAGAATGTTGCAGTAGTCTAGAAGACCTAGGACTAGGGACTGGACCAAGAGCTGGAATTATATTCTGTCGAAAAATTTTCGAACTTGCCTTAAGTTTCTCATGACCGCATTTCAAAAACATAATTTTAAAATAAGACGATAGGAAAAAAAACTTACAAAATAGCTATAGTAGTACATGAAAATGGGAGTTTAGAGAGGACAGTAAGGATGAATTATAGGTTCTATTGTTGGTCCCTATTGTTCCATATACTTGCTTGGTGGCAGGATGCAACTTTTTGCTACTACGGATGCTTATCTTGTTTGACCCAGTATTCTACACCACTTTCCCTGCTCATTGTTTCATGCAAAGTCTTCATTTGCATCTTAATCATTTTATTTTGCACTATACAACGCACACAGAATCTAATTTCTTGGGGTTTCCGGCACAGTTTTTGTTTATGGTCATTCTCTATGTAACGAGGTTCTATTTGTTTCTATGTATTTTCCCTAAACTCTGGCATCATTGGTGGCAGCAGCAGCAGCTATTTGTTTCCTTGGAGATGGGCCTTGCTAGCAGCAGTTGAGACTCAACCCAACCTCAATACGTCTGCACCTGTATGTTACTTGGGGCTTGGTCCCATCGGCAGTGGTAGCTGCTACCATGTCTCTCTGGGCCCCCGTTGTGGTAACAATTTTTTCTACTTTCCAAGTTCCAGCTAATAACAGAAGTCTAGGATTTTTAATGTCCCTGTGTGTAGAGACCCAGTTACATTTTTTGTTTGTTTTTATCTGGCTTTCATTCAAGCTAGTGTTTTTCTAATTTATATAGCAGTTGTTGTGGGAGGAAGTGTACACATGAAGCTGCATTCCCTCCCCCCACCAAAAAAAAAAAATCAACACATATGAATGTATGTATTTTGGATATGGATGTATGTCGATAGACCAACTCTAATTTACTTTTATTTTGTTCTCTATGCTGTTATCAATTCTTATGAAATTAAGAACTGAAATAATGTATTTTTGGCTTAGCAGTTTCCTCCTGTTCCTTCAGGCTTCCAGGTCAAACAACTGTGCCAAGGCATTGTGAGCCTTCATTCACAACCATGCAATTAACCTAATCCTTGCACGGTTTCCTTCTTTAGGAAATACAAGCGACAAAATAAACATTTTGATATGATGTATTTATATTTACATGGTACATTTTATAAAGCAATAACTACATTGACCCATACATATTAGAAACAATACAAAAGAAGTTAAGAACTAAAATGTACATCATACACTTGTATATATATTTTTTACACAGAGGTAAAAATGCTTATATAAAAAAATCCATACAACAGGGTTTTACTTTTAGTATACAGATACATAAGGGATGTATGCTTTAGGCACTTTAATTTGTTAATGTGAATTACAGCTGAAAAATGCTCACAAAACTAAAAAAAAAAAAAAGACTTTTGGTTAACATTTTGTTACCACAGATACAAAAATAAAATCTGGATCTTCGTCAGTGATTGATGTCAGTATTGCAAAGCTGAATGGGAGAACACCTATACATGGCAAAGTGGGGATCAATGAAAACTATATACAAAAAGCCCCACTTTCTGACTGTGCCCTTGTACCACTGCCTTCATAAACAAAGCAGACTTGAAGCGAGGTCTAAACGTCATATAAAATAGCTGGAAAGAAAGGAAGGACATTAATAATAATAATCATAAAAAAAGACACTGTTAAAAGCATTTTCTATAATAAGTTTACTTCAGTAAAAATAAATAGGGGCACTTATGATTTGACTGAACTGTAAGATCTCATATTAGTGTTGTGCTTTGTACAGATCCTACAGAGATATATGAATGTGGAACTAAAAAAAAAAACAACTAAAAGGCCATCCTATCACATTATTTTGAAGCTGGCTTGATGTTCATTAGACACTATGGCGAGATTTGTCATCTGCTTAATAATAGGCACACGATATTCTTCCTTTATACAACAAAGTCCTGACTACCTAAAAGAAAACCTATCCCTTTTGATTTGAACTTAAATTTGAATCAAGCCACATAAGTCTAGCACTGGAATAGTCTGTACACTACACATATTAGTTCAACGGAGAATCTGTGAATGCTTTTTACCTTAGAATTGTAAGAACATTCCAGTGAGAGTGGCAAGCATTTATCAAATTTACTTGGCAAAATAAGTTCCTTTCTTTTAAGACCGATGTCAATGTGCAATAAGAGGGAGGGTAAAGGCATGCATTCACTGGCAATTACTACAGAGTAATTATGGCAGGAAAAGAAATGCCAGCATTCACAAGCCAGTCCCTAGCTGCCTCAAAAATATTCCGATTGTACTAAGCTATTTAGCTATAACTGTTCGAAGGTTTTTTTTTTAATACAAAATTATTTGGCTATTTCTTGCAATATATTAGAAAAATACTCTTTTCTAGCTAATTACAAGCCTTGAAGACAATGATAAAATTGTAATAAGGTTCAGATATTAATCACCAACAATGCTCAAAGCATAATATATAACCATGTATAACCACAAGTTAACATCCACCGCTTAAAAATGACACTGCACAGTTCCTGGAGTGGGGCAATGCTGTTCAAATACATGGTTTTATTTTAACACAAACTTAGAACGGCTCTTTACAAAGCACAAGTTTCACTTATGAAACAAATCAAGAGAGATCATTCCACGTGTGTATAGTGTAGTACACAAACACACCAAACCAGAGATGGATGTCAGGTAATACGACATCACCACAAGCTCCTCTCTATCCCAACCTATAGCATGTGTGCAATCATAGGGCATTTTACAGATGGTGGAAGGCAGCACACTGGCATTTCTCACCAAAAATGGGCTTACCAAGCCAAAGTTTGAGCTTTGAAAATCATTTGCTCAATTACATATTATATCAGTGGCAAGATAACATATGTTATCATCTTCAGGGAACTGCAATTACTACTAACATAATATATAACCCAGTGACTGCCTTTTCTTGTTCCTTAAATTATATCATGCGATTTTTAGAACTGTCAGACTTATAAAACTGGCCAGATTTCCATATAATCATTTATGTTTTATTTTTCCATGTTGTCACTTTTCAATTCCCCCCCTTCCAACACTCACCATTAATTGGAGCTATAGTACTTCATAGCTTGTTACTGATCACTTGCATAAAAATTAGTTTGATTAAGTCTGTACCAGATGTGTGTTCTACTACAACATGAAAACATTTAAAGTAAAATTACAAAATCACTTTACATTTTACTGGATTCCAAAATTTAAATTTAACTAAAAAAATGTTATTTATAAAACAATTTACATTCCAATTTCCCTTTTCTGTGAAATAAAAACATTAGGTGAGAGAACTCAGAAACTTAAGGTAAGGCCCATTTCCCATTGTCAACCAAACTGTTGAACCCCTTGAAAGCTGAAAACAAAACATTTGTTTTTCTAAAAGAAATGACGACGACTCAAAACTACTGCTTAAGTGAGTGTTTTTTTGGCTTGGAAGTGCAATAACAATACTGTGTTATGGTACAAGTTTGTTACGAACATGCGCTTGATAATAGTTAAGCAAAGAATACCTGACTGTAGATTAAAATACTTCTGGTGGGATTTAATTCCTTTCTATCATACATTCCAAACCTCTGCAGGAAGTGCCAAAGCTTGTTATGTACAGGAGGTACTTACTGGGCAAGCTTGGGCTAAACAGGTACAATCTTTCCATTGTTTTCTCAAACCCCACCACATTCAGCAGCTCAGATCTCAGCTTTTTCACTGCTGACTAAAGTATAATCATGTACCAGATGTTCTCCACAGTTACAGATTAATACAAAAGTCTATCCTGTAAATTAGTTTGTTAGATCCTCCAATGAGTGATCAACCCACAGTGGTCTGAAGACCAAACTTGATTTGCAGATGGTACAAAAGCCGCCTGCACTTGAATATGAAAGGTTTTCAAACACTTCCAACCAATGTGCTCCTGGATTCATAATGAAAGCCAAAATACAGTCTGCATGTGGTCATCCAGCTGCTTTGTGTTTCCCACCACAGCACCTGCACATAACCCCACAGTGGTAGCATGCCCGTAGAGGCAAATAACAGCACATGCATGGGGCAAAGAAAGACAACGTGATAAGGGCCATCCAACGAAGACAAAACTTTTCATCACTGGTGTCACAAGAACAAGGGTCTGTATAGTCTCCTTCAGGATCAGACATGCAGTGATAGAGCATACTGTCTGCACACCACATGCAACTGACTCGACGGATGCAGGTTCTGATGGGATCTGGGGCATCCTGACACTTGCCCCGTCTATTCTCTTCATGATTGAACATGTCCCTACAGTAAACACATCTTGACCTCTCCCCATCTTCCTTCCTCCGTCTTGATTTACGTGCAGGTTGAGTCTTTATGACTGCACCCTTCAAGTCTCCTCCCAATCCAAATTCAGAGCTGTCTACATAGGGATAATTGTAATCATGTTTTGAAATTTCATTTTTGGCAAAACGTACGTATGATGAATCAACATCCTCTCGATTAATTGGAGTATGTCTGTAGTCCTCATAACCTCTCAGCCAACTTTTCTCCCGTGGATTAATGCGCACTATTTCTTCCTCTTCATATCGAAAACTGACATGCCGAGGGGATCTAGGTTGACACTGGTATGGAAACAAAACTAAATCAGATTGTACACTTAACACACAGATAAATATAACAACTAGAATGTAAACCCTTTTTAAAGCAAAGATCATGAAACAAATATAATATACAGATTCCAAAGCCATTAGTAAAAAGCATCTAAATTTTTAAAGGATTTTTAAATTGACTTTTCTCAGTCTACATGCTAAAGCAAGCATTGGGTCATACATGACCCTTTTGACCAGTGACCCAGGACCCATTCATAACATGACCCATTTTTCACTCAGAATATATAGAATGCAATCAATGGCAATTCTGTGGCTGTTTAACAAGGAGAAGCCTGTCTCCAAACATTCTGCCACCTTGCTAACCATGGGAAACATTCTCCCTCAAATTGACCATAATAACAGATAATGTGAAGTAATATTCGAAACAGCTTAAATAGGTAGGATCCCTATGTTAAAATAAATAGGTCACATTTTGAATATACTGTATAGACCCAAGACCCACTTAATTTTCTGACTCATACGACCTGCTGACCCATTGTTTGCTGTTATTAAAAAAAACTCAAAACAATTCTTGAAAGGTTTGTAAATTATTCTTATGAGTGGTGGTGTACAGCAAAGTTACATACCTGTAGTAGGTATTCTCTGAGGACAGCAGGTATATATTTTCACATATGGGTGATGTCATCCACGGAACCCAGTATGGACACCAAAGTGTACTGTCACTTAAAAAATTTGTTAAGACAGTTCCTGTATCTTCCTGCATGATGTCAGCTCATAGGATAATCAGTTCAGTAACAAAACTAAGAAGCCAACTAGGGGAGGTGGGTTGTGAGTATATATACTTGCTGTCCTCTGAGAATATATGCTACAGGTAAGTAACTTTGCTTTCTCTGAGGACAAGCAGGTATTATATTCTCACATATGGGACTCCCAAACTGCCAGGATCAAAAGTCTGGAGAAGAATAATTTACCTATAAACTAAAGCCTGGGAAAACCCTAACGGACTGGAGGGAATATTGGCATCCAGGAAATAAATAGATTTTTCAGAGCCCCTTGCCCAAACATCACTTTGTGGGAGTCAATAAAGGATAAAAGATGAGGAAAACTCACAGCAGGCGTGCTGCTTCTTCACAACAATGCACTGATGCACTTCATAACAATCGCAGGCTGCCATCAGCAGCTGAACCATCCACCCTACAGTCCTGACTTGCCTCAGATTATTTCCTGTTCTGAGTTTTGAAGAAATCTCTCCATGGACAAGTAGTTTTCTAGTGATGAAGATGTCAAGGAAACTGTAACATCTTGGCTTGAAAGTCAAACAGAAGAATTCTTTTCAAAGGGGTTAAAGTCATTGCAGGAAAAGTGGATGAAGTACATGAGTTATAAAGGGACTATATTGAAAAATAAAGCAAAAAGTCTTTGAAAACTCTTCTTTCTTACTGAGGTAGATAAATTATTGAATGCCACTTGTAAAAGTCTCTTAGATATTTCTTAACAGCAGTTTTTGAAAGAAATACTACATACATCATGGGTTATGGCACAGCAGTAACAAGAAATGGTAAAAAGATCAATCACTAGGGCAATGTATCGCAAACTGTGTGCCGCGGCACACTAGTATGCCTTTTGAGATTTTAAGTATTCTGTGGCTCACAGGGCAGGAAGAGAGGCCTGTGTCAGCTGACTTCTACCATCGTGTTGCGCGTATCTGCCTGGACTCCTATCTTCCTCATCTCCGCGCCCCTGAGACTCCCGTCTTCCTCGTCTCCGCACCTCTGGACCAGCAACGGTAGCTCTGTGCGCTTTTAACTTCGGCACACAGCTGCTGCTAGTAGTAGTTTAGCCTGTCACCTCCATTATATGCAAATCTCTCTCATGCATATTCATTAGGGTTATCCCAAAAACCTGACTGGCTAGTGGTCCTCAAAGACAGGGTTGGGAAACACTGATCTAGTCCATTTCTGGTTGTAACATTGTCTAGTGGTAGGCTTCTTGGAAGCCTTTAAAATGTCCTTTACAGATTGAGAAAACTGTAGAGTGGCAGTTAGGTTGAGAGGTACCAAGCTGTCAGGTGTAGAGACTGAGGTTGGGATGAAGCAGAGACCCCTGACTCTGTGTAAGCAGAGACAGAAAAACTGGTAGAAGTAGAGGCTCCCTGCTGCTGAGTTGAAGTAGAAGGGAGAACCACGGTTGTCTGGGCCACCGAGGTGCTATGAGAATCATGGTGGCATGTTCTTGTTTGAGTTTGACGAGTGTCTTGAGAATGAGAGGAAATGGAGGAAATGCATACAGAAACTGAATCATCCATTCCAGAAGAAAAGCATCTGCCTCAAAGCGATGAGCAGAGTATATCCTGGTGCAGAACTGAGGCAGTTTGTTGCTGTGGGGAGACACAAAGATCCATGTGAGGAGTCCCCCACTGAGAAAAAATGTGATGGAGAGGTGAGGAATTGAGTGTAAATTCATGAGGTTGTAGAAGACGACTCAATTTGTTCGCCAGACAATTTGTCTTTCCTTAAATATAAACCGCTTTCAGAAAGGTGTTGTGAAGGATAGCCCAATTCCAAACATTCTGAGCTTCTTGGCAAAGAGGGAGAGATCCTGTTCCTCCCTGTTTGTTGACGTAGTATATGGCGACTTGATTGTCTGTCCGAATGAGTACTTGATCGTGGAAAAGATGCTGAAAAGCTTTGAGAGCACTGAACATTGCTCTGAGTTCCAACAGATTTATGTGACACTGACGATCTGTGCTGGACCAATGGCCCCCCAAGCGTAGGTCGAGGAAGCTGTCGTGAGGACCTTCTGATGAGGGGGACGGTTGAAACAGTAAACCTCTGGAAAGATTGGAAGAGAGCATCCACTAGTGAAGAGACTGTCTCAATGAAGGAGTCACTGTAATGTGCTGAGAGAGTGGGTTGAAAGCCAGCGCCCACTGAGATCCCAGGGTCCACTGAGGAATTCTGAGGTGAAGTCTGGCAAAAGAAATCACGTGAACTGTAGAGGCCATGTGACCTAGAAGAACCATCATGTGTCTTGCTGAGAGTGAAGTGAGGGAAGACATTTTGTGACAAAATTGAATAAGAGTATCCTGACGTTGTTGAGGAAGGAATGCTCCGAGTTGCACAGTATCCAGTACTGCTCCGATGTACTGTAGAGTCTGAGAGGGCTGTAGTTGGGATTTTGGAAAGTTAATTTTGAACCCCAAGCTTTAGAGGAACCAAGTAGTCCATTGGGTCGCTACAATAACCCCCTGAGATGTTGAATCTTTGATGAGCCAATCGTCCAGGTACGGGAAAACCTGAAGACCATGGTTTCGCAGAGCTGCTGCTACCACAACAAGGCACTTGGTGAAGACTCTGGGAGATGATGCCAGGCCAAAGGGTAGCACTCTGTACTGGAAATGATGATTTCCTACCCAAAATCGGAGAAACTTGCGAGAGGCTGGATGAATGGGAATGTGGGTATAAGCCTTTTTGAGATCCAAAGAGCATAACCAATTTTTTTGATCTAGAAGGGGATACAAGGATGCCAGAGACAGCATCCAAAATTCTTCTCTGACAAGAAATTTGTTGAATGCTCTGAGATCCAAAATAGGTCACAGATTGCCCGTCTTCTTCGGAACTAGGAAGTAACGGGAGTAAAAACCCCTGCTCTGCTGTTCCAGAGGAATTTCTTCGATGGCACGAAGACGAAGCAGAGCTTGAGCTGCCTGAAGAAGGAGGGCAGTCTGGGATGGATTGGAAGGATACTCTCTTGGAGGCTGATCTGGAGGAATCTGGATGAAATGAAGAGAGTAACCTTCCCTGATGATAGAGAGGACCCAGAAGTCAGATGTAATGAGTTCCTTTCGGTGGTAATGAAGATTGAGATGGGAGGAGAGGACAGATGCAGAACGACCGAAGTTATGCTGTTAGATGGTCAAAAAGACTGAGAGGCCTTGGGTGGAGCAGGAGTCTGAGGTTTTTGTTGCCACTGTTGCTGTTGTTTCTTAGGAGCCGCCCTTGAATAATGAGCTGCCTTCTAAGGAAAACGCCTCTGGTAGGATGGAACAGATCTATAGCCCTTGGTCATGGAAGGCTTTGGCTTTGGTCTAATTATGGAAGCAAAGGACTTCTCATGTTCAGATAAACGCTTGGCAGCTCCCTCAATAGAGTCTTCAAACAAGTCATTGCCCTGACATGGGATGTTAGCAAGTCGATCCTGCAGATTCATATCCATGTCCACGATACGAAGCCAGGCAAGGTGACGCATGACCATGGAAAAAGAAGTGACTCTAGAGGACAGTTCAAATGCATCATATGCAGATTGAACGAAATGCATGCGAAGTTGACTCAGAGTGTTGTGCAGTTGTTGACCAAATGCTTGAGATAAGATGTGAAGCTAAAATTGTAGTTCAAAACTCGGGTTGTCATAATTGAATTTTGATACAGTCGTCGACCAAACTTGTCCATAGTCCTGCCTCTCTTCCAGGCGGGATGGTGGCGTAAACCTTGGCAGGATTGGTTCTTTTTAAGGAAGATTCCACAAGAAGAGACTGATGGGATAATTGAGACTTCTCAAATCCCTTACAGTGGACCATCCGATATCGAGATTCCAACTTTGCTGGCACAGCAGGAACGGAATATGATGTCTCAAGATTTCTTTTGAAAGTTTGAGAAAGAATGCCATTTATGGGTAATTTGGGAGACTCCCTAGGAGGATGAGGCATTCCCAGTTCTTCCAGATACTCCTTAGAACAGGGGTGCCCAATAGGTCGATCGCGATCGATGGGTAGCTCGCCAAGGCAAAGTGAGTCGATCACCCAGGACTCACTTTGCCTTGGCAATCTATCAGGCCGATCAGTCTTCCTCTCCCCGACGTCAATTCTGCCGTCAGAGAGGAAGTTCGGGCCAGCCAATTGCTGCCTGGCTGGGCGGAACTTCCTCTCCGACGGCAGAATTGACGTCGGGGAGAGGAATGCTGGTCGGCCCGAAGCAGGGAGAGCATGGAGCGGCGTCGGCTTTGGGGCCTGTTATCCACTGGTGGCGGTTTGGGTCCTGTTCCCCGATGGCAGTGGCAGTGGCTTGAGGAAGGGCAGGGAGAAAGAAAAAAAGGGGGCAGGCAGGGAGACAGAAGGAAAGAAGAGAAACAGAGAAACAGAAAAAAAGAAAGGGGGCATGAAGAGAGAAAAAAAGAAAGGTCAGGGAGAGAGGAAGAAAAAGTTGGGGGAGGGAATGAAGTGTGGAGGAGAGGAAGCATACAGGCTGAAAGAAAGATTGGATGCACAGTCAGAAGAAGAAAGTGCAACCAGAGACTCATGAAATCACCAGACAAGGTAGGAAAAATGATTTTATTTTAAATTTAGTGATCAAAATGTGTCTGAATTTATATCTGCTGTCTATATTTTACAATATGGTCCCCTTTTACTAAACCGCAATAGTGTTTTTTAGCGCAGGGAGCCTATGAGCGTCGAGAGCAGCGCTGGGCATTCAGCGCAGCTCCCTGCACTAAAAACTGCTATTGTGGTTTAGTAAAAAGGAAGGGGAGTGGGTATTTGTCTATTTTTGTATGGTTGTTACTGAGGTGACAGTGCATAGAGTCATCTGCTTTGACCTCTTTGAAAAAACCCTGGAATAGGAATGATAATTAACAATTTTATGCGTACAGTGTGCGTTGTGTTTTTTTAAAAATTTATTGTCGGTAGATCATTTTGAGTTGGTCATTTTAAAAGTAGCTCGCGAGTCAAAAAAGTGTGGGCACCCCTGCCTTAGAGTATTTTGAGTCAGAATCTAAAGATATGTTAAGATCTTTACTCATTTTACATAGAAACTTGGTAAAGGATACCGGGTCTGAAGAAGAGTGACCTTGCTGAGGAGAAGGAGATTGAGAACCCCTCGAGGTACCTCTCATAGCAGAGAATAAAGGTGAAGCCTCTCTGGAGTATTGATACCTGATATCTGAGTTGAAAGGCAAAGATGACCCATTTCTGGAATGTGAAGAGAACCTCACCGGAGAAGAACTCGACTGACGAGAATAATGAGGTTCCACAACAGGTCTCCTCGACGAAGGAGTCTGTGGTCTCGAAGAGCCTCAATGTCTGGAGAAGTGAGACCTGTCTCGAGAAGAAAACCTGGGCCTCGATGGAGAAGGTTGTATCGAATCACGGCCTCGTGATTGTCTGAGATGAATGTCGAGGCATCCTCACCCTGTGCCTCGAAAAGGGCAATGCCTTATGTGTAGAGGTAGAGCTGGAAGTCGGAGGATGACACCAAAAAGGACTCAGCTCCTTGTAACGAGGTATCTCAAGGCACTCTTAAGGACTCGACTCTTTGGATAGAGTGATCAGGTTGAGCTTGAGGCACTGCCAAGGACTTGACTCCTTGTAATACTGCTGAGTGCTCAGGATAGACTGCAGGAAGCAGAGTCGAGGCAGGAGTAATTTGGGCAAGCATGTTACCGAACTCCTAATGCAGAAGAGTAGTCAACATATTCTGCAAAACTGGCACCGAGACCAGTGAATCTGGTACATTTGGTTTGGTTATAGTCTCCGAGGAAGAAGACCTCGAAGAAGAAAGGTGTCTCGATTTAGAGACTCGTTTCTTAAGAAGCTTCAAAACCACCGGTTCTAAAGGTGGCATGTACAGAGGAGTTGGCTTAGTTTTCTTACTTGAGGGAGACAATGAGGATAACGTCTCCTGAAGAGAAGATTTAGCTGATTTCCCCGAAGACGAGGACTTCCTAAATGAGGAAGATTTGATTAAGGTCAAGGTGAAAGGCGGTAGCCCCGTAGAAGATTTCACTGGATTTGGGGTCGAGGTCGAAGTTGGGGCTGGAATTGGGGTCAGGGCCTATTCATACCGCAGAATATTTTTTCTACCTGAACTCGACGATGTTTAAGGGCTTGAGTTTGAAGTGTAGCACAGCGGGCACACGACTCCGAACAATGATCAGGTCCTAAACACTGTACACACCACTTGTGTGGGTCAGTGAGGGAGATCGTGCGCTGGCACCGGCTATACTTCTTTAAGCCTGTGACCGGCTGGGATATAGAATGAAAAACAGCCGCGGCTAAATTGAAGCCCGCAGGCTGAGGTGCGGGGTAGGCCCCGCCATGACCCGAAGAAAATAACAAACAAAACTTAATGAATTTTTGTGTTTTAAATGAAACGCGCAATAAACACAGCAACCTTATTAAGAAAAAACACGAGCTGCGGTTAGAGAAGGCACGAGTAGAACTAAGTCTGGCGCAGAGCGTTGAAACGAGGACTTCTCAGCTCTGCAGAAATCTGAGGAGATGCGCGCCCTACGCCAGGTGGGAAGGGACTCACGCATGCGCGGTGCAGCAGTCGCAAACTTTCTAAAGTTTTACAAGCAAGTCTGCTTGCGAGGCTGTTCGTATCGGGGCTCCATGGATGACGCCACCCACATGTGAGAATATGATGCCTGCTTGTCCTGGGATAACACCTTTTACTGTGCTGGTTGTACACGGTGTATCTGCTAATTGAGGGGGGGGGAGGGGTCAACCTCGATAATGGACAGCGATGTTTCGTTGAGCCCTGCTGGTCCGGGAGTTCCCCCACGCCCTGGAAGGCTATCTGGGACGCTGACTTTGCTACAGGAAGTGGCGGGGATGAATACTCTGTCAGCGCGGTTCAGCTCACCCCTGACCCCGGAGGCAGTTCCATTCTCGCTGGAGTTACTGCTATCGCCAGTGTCTGGGGGACCTGATGTTCAGTGAGTTTTGGGAGCTGAAGGAATTATTTCTAATCAAATGGGTGTTTCTTCTTCTCAGAACTTTCCTACTCTCCTCAGCCTGCTGAAAAAAACAATTGTGATTGATATGGAGGCAATCTGGGAGGCTATTGAAAGCCTGCATAAGGTATGCTCCCAATTTATTTCAATTTCACAAGTTTCTTCTGTCCAAATAAAAAATTTAGAAGAAAAAATTCAGCATCAAGATATAAGAATGGACAAAGTTGAGAAGCAGGTCTGAGAATTAAAAAATTATTTTAATCAGCAATCTAAGGATAAAAGTTTGTTGATTAGGAAGATTGAGAACCTGGAAAATGCAAATAGGAACTTAAATCTTAGACTGATCAATTTTCAGGTTTCCAGGCTACAATCACCTAAAGAACTTTTTCAACTGTTCTTAACTTCAGTTCTAAAATATCCAAAGACAACTATGCCCCCACTACAGAAATTGTACTATCTAAATGTTCCTAAAGCATCTAATCAGGAATTGGAGAACCAATCAGTGGATTTAAATCTTACAGACATTCTGGAATCTTCTCAGAGTGAAATTTCAGTGAGGCTACATTGCTTGTGACCTTTGTCTTTTAACAAGACAAAGAGGCAATTCTTCAAAACTGGGAATGTTGAATTTTTTGGACGTAAAATAGCTGTTTTTCCAGATGTTTCTAAGTGGACACAATTTTGTCGGAAAAAATTCTTAATGTTACGTCAATCTGTATTAAGTTTAGGAGCTACCTTTCAGCTGCGCTCTCCTTGTAAATGTTGTATTAATTACTAATCTAACGGATATGTTTTCTACGAACCTGATCAATTACAATTTTTTTTGGAGGGCAAAACCACTTCAGTAGCCCCAGAGAGGCCAACTGATATCACTACCCAGATTATTTAGTTGAATACAACCGTTTTGCTCCTTAATTCTGATATGTTTTCTTTTCCTTGAATTGCAACCACCCTTGTACTGCTTGTTTCTCTCTCCTCAGGTTGTGGACTATCTGCATAGTACATTTATGTTAAATATTATATACAGTGGTGCCTCACACAACGAACTTAATCCGTTCCAGGAGCAAGTTTGTTATGTGAAACGTTCGTTGTGTGAAACGCGTTTTCCCATAAGAATACATTTAAAACACAATAATTCGTTCTGCAGCCCTGTTTTCCCATAAGAATACATTTAAAACACAATAATTCGTTCTGCAGCCCTACATTTCCCTCCCTCCACCTCACCTTGTATGCGGAGTCTGCCGGCCCTCTCCCTCACCCAGCCGCACGCTTTCAGAAAGCTGTGCACGCGCAGCTGCTGGAGTTGGTCAATGTTCTACTCTCCTGCAACTTCCGGTTTCCGGTTGCGTCAGAGGAGAAGATTGAGCAACAGAGCATGCGCGCGTGCGCTGCTCCCTGAAAGCGTGCGGCTGGCCGAGAAAGAGGGCCGGAGAACTCGGCATCCAGGGTAAGGTGGAGGGAGATGATGGAACAGTATTTCATGGTACAGTATTACTATTTGTTAAAAAGGAAATAATCTTTTGATGTTTTCTGGATTTTTTTTCGTTAGCTTAAACATGGCTTAACTTGCTGTAAATGGGTCAGGTCTCGTAAGATAGGACCAGAGAATCGGGTCTGGGTAAAACCAGGATTTGCAGGATCTCCAGGATCCTCATGGACTTGTATTGAGATCCTGGTAATATTGCAGGATTTCACGAATTTTCCAGGACCCTGGTCCACCTTAACAGCAGACCTCCTCTTTTTTTGATTGCCACAGCTGCTGCTCTGCATTTACTGGAGTCCCCTACACGCCGTCTTCTCCTTCTCTGCATGGGTGCTGCTGTTCCCGGCTTCGGCGAGAGTAGTTCCGCCCCCCCCCGGGCCCCTCGGGCGACTTCGTTGTGTGAAACGAAGTTCGTTGTGGGGAGCACGACAAAAAGTTCGTTGTGCGCAGCGTTCGCTGTGCGAGGCGTCCGTTATGCGAGGCACCACTGTATATATTATTTCCTTATTGGATATTGTTATTTTTCCTCAAAGCTTGTTTTTTCTTTTATGTAAATAAAAGATAAATAAATAAATAAATAATAGGAGTAGTAAAGTAAGATGCCAGATTATGGGAAGGAGAGGAGAGAGATGCCAGACTGGGAAGGAAGGAGACAGATGTAGTCGGACTACTGGGGGAAGGAAGGAAGGAAGGAAGGAGAGAGATGTCAGACCATGGAAATAGGGAGGGAAGGAGAGAGAGTAGATTTTGAGAAGAAAGCAGAAAAATGGAAATATTGAATGCTAAGTTAATGCCAAAGATGGATGTAAGGCAGAAAGTGAAGACAGAGACAAAAACAGTCAATGGATAAGAAGGCCCTGGAAATTTACTTAAAAGCACAGAAAAATAAAGTCATCAGACAACAAATGTAGGGAAAATGATTTTATATATAGTGATTGAAATGTGTCAGTTTTGAGAATTTATATCTGCTGTGTATATTAAAAATGAATGGAAAAAAATTACATAACAATTAGTAAAGGGGATGGGATTTGAGGAAGAGCTTAGGTGGGTCTAGGGTGGATTTTGGGAGGTCTGTGGTTGAGGGTACTCATAAGAATATAAGAATTACCGCTGCTGGGTCAGACCAGTGGTCAATCATGCCCAGCAGTCCGCTCACGTGGCGGCCCTCTGGTCAAAGACCAGCGCCCTAAGACTAGCCCTACCTGCGTATGTTCTGGTTCAGCAGGAACTTGTCTAACTTTGTCTTGAATCCCTGGAGGGTGCTTTCCTTGATATTTGTTAGACTTCCCTGCTGGCACGCCCTACTGGCATTTCAGGGCCTGTCTGGAAGGCCTTTGCGCATGCGTGGATGTCAGCGTGATGATGCCACGCAGTCTGGGTGCCTCGAGCCGTGGCCACTACCTTTAGTGTGCCCCGGCTTGAAAAAGTTTGACAGATACTGCACTAGAGTCAGTGGTTCCCATACTTTCCCTGGGAGAACCCTATCCAGTCAGGTTTTTTGGGTATCCATAGAAAATGAGAAATCTGCAGACATGGAAGCAGTGCATGCAAATCAATTTCATGAATATTCATTGTAGAGCAGGTTACAGATGTTTTAAAAACTGCAGATATCCAGAAAAACTGACTGGCTGGGGCTCTCCTAGGACGGGTTTGGAAACACTGCACTAAGCACTCTATGGTCAAAATTTCCATTTAAGTTTCATTTTCTGGGCAGAATTATGGGAATACTATGAACTGAAAATGAGCATTGAACAGTTCTCCTAATCAATTTTGCTATAACCAATAAAGCCTATAGTGGAATAATAATTCAGCTATGGCTGATGACATATTGTTGTGGAGCTAGTCTATCAAACCAACCTGGCCTAGCCTATGAAAAAAAAAAATACCTAAGCAATATAATTTAGGAGTATGGTGCATTATATACAGTAGAAATCAATGCGATTGATTGATTTGTGTGTGTGGTTTATTCTAGTTTGTCAAATACCGTGCCAGAATAAAGCAGATCTTCAACAGATTTTGTTGTATAGGCATTTTAAAAAGAATCCTCCAACCCATATTTAAGTAAATGTAATCTTCTTCTTGTTGATTTTTCTTGTAAACACAAATAGTGCAATTATTAATTTAAAAAAAGAAAAAAGCTTACTTGATCTAGGTGGTGGTCGGAGCTAAAATGGTCATGAACTTTTCCAACAGTGCAATATCTGCTGTGCCTGCAGGGAAGAGGTGAGGCTAATGCCCGAATGGGCTTCTCCCTTTTCTGAGAGGAATTAGAAGAACTGTCTGTGGCAGTCTAGAAAAAAAAAAAAGAGAAGAAAATCACAGACAAATGAATTTTTTTCTTATATCTTCAGTTTTAAAATATTTCCATTTCAATACATGCATTATAATGTAATTATATACAGTTAAAACTTCTTAACCTATGAGCAATGCCTACTTATTCTATATTAATAATAAATCACCACCATCTACTTTAAACTAAGTTCATGACTCATCTTTTTTTCTCATGTACTAATTTGTGCAAAATCAATGACAGTAAAAATGTTGCAGCATTAACAAGGGTTACGCTAATATGGAAAAGACCCCCACAAAGCTACTGAATGCCCTGGATACATAATCAGTTAATCCAGATGTTGCTACCATTTTTATTTATATGTGATATATAGTACCTTAAAGCAGCTAAACCCATCATCTTATCAAAGCTGAAGTTAACAGTATGAAATGTATTGTATAGATCTGTAATGTATGATAAATAGGGCTTAATTTGTAGATGCAAAAGGAAGTGGAACTGTGGAGCCAGAAGAGGCTTGGGTAGGCCAGGAGTGACAGGAGAAGAGGAGCAGCATTACAGGGAGTAGCGATAGTTCTTTGCCCTGCTCCCTTCTACTCTGCAGGCTGCTTGGAAGGGAGGGGATAGAGCAGAACACCCTTGCTACACTGGAGTCTGAAAATAAGTGGAGGAACTGTGTTTCAGGCCGTTCCGCCACAAATTAAGCTTGATGATAGATGTAGTTTTCTAAAAGAGAACAATTCTTTGTCCCTTGGACAGCCAGGTTTTCATACTGTTACAATACAGATAACTGGGCACTAAAATGACATACAGAAAAGCCAATGTAATGGTCAGGATTCTGCGATCATTCTGCAGAAAAGTTGAGATGACATATGTTGCTGTTACAAAACAAAGTAAAGGGAGCAGAAACCCCACGAAGTCCAACAAAGACAGAACTAGTGGGGAGTGGGATAGAACACGTCAACCTTGGGAAAAACAAATCTTTTATTTCTATAAACTTAAAATAAAAACACATATATTAAAAGTCCTATAAACTTGATGTCCTTATACTGAAAGGATCTAGCTGATGGCCCAACAAGGTCCGTGTTTCGGCCCCGAGATGGAGGCCTGCCTCAGGGGTATGTATAATGGTCTGAAAAGAATACACCACTAGGTGTGTCTCCAGTACTGGGTATACAGATTGTAAGGATGAGAAGACTGTTTGAAAAGATCGTAAAAAAGTCCGAAAGATGCTAAACAACAGGGTACACAACCTTGGTGTATTCTTTTTAGACTATTATACATACCCCTGAGGCAGGCCTCCATTTGGGGACCGAAACACAGACAGTTTTGGGCCATCAACTGGATCCTT
This sequence comes from Geotrypetes seraphini, assembly GCF_902459505.1. NCBI lineage: Eukaryota > Metazoa > Chordata > Amphibia > Gymnophiona > Dermophiidae > Geotrypetes > Geotrypetes seraphini. The sequence goes on along the minus strand of NC_047086.1, from coordinate 305,469,778 downwards.
TCAATATAAGGACATCAAGTTTATATGACTTTTTATACATGTGGGTTTTTTTTTTCTTTTAAGTTTATAAAAATAAAAGATTTGTTTGTCCCAAGGTTGACGTGTTCTATCCCACTATCCACTAGTTCTTTCTATGTTGCTGTTATCCTCAGCTGTTATTAGGTCTCACTGTGGAAAATGGGACCTGTACTAAAATAGCACAAGTTAGAAGTTAATTCATCAACGGGTGCTACTGTGTTAAGAGCCCACTAAACGTTAAAAGCTCCCATAGGAATATAATGGGCATCTTTAGCATTCAGTGTGTGCCAACGTGGTTAGCACCTGTTGATGAATTGCCCCCTTAGTGGTAAAACAACAGATCTAAATGGTAGCTCTCATTGATAACTATGCCCCGAGACACAATTGTTCCTTTTAATTTTAAGGATGTTGATGCATAGCGATGAAGTATGAATGGTTTCATCTTCACAAACTTTTTACAAAATGTATTTTATGAAGTTAAATAGCGGAATTCTAGGATGTATGTTTGATGATAATATCTGGTATGTTTTGGGTTGCAGCGGGTCTTGCTAAACCATGTGGGAAAGTCTGTTTGACAGGATTAGTAACAAAGACTAAACAAGTAAGATTTCCATCTTGTGGAACGTTGGTTTAAGGCAGGGGTGCCCAATACGTCGATTGCGATCGACAGGTCGCTTGCTCAGGCGACCCCAGTCAATCGCAGAGGGGGTTCCCTTCTTCCCTTCTCTTTTTTCCCCTCCTGACTGGCCCGCTCCTGAATTCTGCTGCTGCCACCGCTGCTCAACATTTAAAAAAACAAAACAAAAACGGCTTGGAGAATTTATGCTCCGGGGACTAACGTGTGCTTGTACCGGCTTCCCTTCTCTTCCCTCTGAAACTGGAAGTTATGTCGGGGGGGGGGGGGGAGAGAAGGGAAGCCGGCACGCACATGTTAGAGCCCTGTTTGCGGGCTAAAGCGGGAGACAGGTCAGTGAAGCTTGCGATTTGCTCTTCTTGCTGCCAGGTCCTGCCTACTTTCTGTTTCCTCAAAGGAAGGACCTGGCAGAATTTCTCCCAATAGGTCGATCTTGGGCCGATCAACCTTCCTCTTCCCGACGTCAATTCTGCCGTCGGAGAGGAAGTTCTGGCCAGCGGAACTTCCTCTCCGACGGCAGAATTGATGTCGGGGAGAGGAATGCTGGTGGGCCCAAAGCAGGGAGAGCTTGGCGGGCGGCGGGCGGCTTTGGGGCCTGTTATACGATGGCAGCGGCAGTGGCTTGGGGTAGGGCAGGGAGGGAGAAAGAGGGCAGGCAGGGAGACAGAAGGAAAGAAGAGAAACAGAAAAAAGAAAGGGGGCATGAAGAGAGAAAGAAAGAGAGGGCAGGGAGAGAGGAAGAAAACGTTGGGGGGGAGGGAATGAGGTCAGGAGGAGAGGAAGCATACAGGCTAAAAGAAGGGAAGAAAGATCGGATGCACAGTCAGAAGAAGAAAGTGAAACCAGAGACTCATGAAATCACCAGACAAGGTAGGAAAAATGATTTTATTTTAAATTTAGTGATCAAAATGTATCTGAATTTATATCTGCTGTCTATATTTTACACTATGGTCCCCTTTTACTAAACCCCAATAGAGGTTTTTAGTGCAGGGAGCCTATGAGCGTCGAGAGCAGCGCTGGGCATTCAGCGCAGCTCCCTGCGTTAAAAACTGCTATCGTGGTTTAGTAAAAAGGGAGGGGGGTATTTGTTTGTTTTTGTATGGTTGTTAGTGAGGTGACAGTGCATAGAGTCATCTGCTTTGACCTCTTTGAAAAACCATGGAATAGGAATGATAATTAACATTTTCTATGCGTACAGTGTGCTTTGTGTTTTTTTTTAATTTTATTGTTGATAGATCATTTTGACTTGGTCATTTTAAAAGTAGCTCGCAAGCCCAAAAAGTGTGGGCACCCCTGGTTTAAGGATTAGGAAGAGGTGACGTCTCATTATTTCATAAGTGGTTTCCTGTAATGCTTTGAAAAGAAAACAAGTTATACGATTGAAAAATCTATTCAATCTACATATTCATCACTGAAATCCATACACTTATGACTTTGATGTTCTAACTTCTTTAACTCATCCAAGAAAAATTATTTTGGTTGTGCTGCAAACCAATCATTCACAGCTAATGTGGTGTTCTCAGTGCTTGAAAACTTTCTTCCTTTGAGATTTTTTCTTGAGGTTAGGAAACAGGTAGTAGTAGTACGAAGGGGCTAAATCAAGTGAGTGGCTGAGGGTTTCAGAACTTCAGAAGATCTGCCAATTTTTGCTGTGTAATGGCTGCCTTGTGAGGAGCAGCTTTGTCTTGAAAAAACAAAGATTCAAATGTTGCAAGCACGGTAAGCTTTGAGCATCAAGGCCTTAGTGAACAAATGTTAATTGTTCGCTGAAGAAACTGTTCAAGCAGTGTCAGTAGAATACTATTCCACCAACACTGAAATCTGTGGCAGAGAATATGGAGGTGCTGTGTGCAAAAACAACACTAAACCAAGTGCAAAGAAGCAGTTCCTGACCAAATTTTGTATAACTGATAATTCTATTAATCGATTCTTTAGCGCTGCTAGATATATGCAGCACTGTACATTAAAACATTCAAGACCTCCTGACAGAAGTTGTTATGGTATTGAGACCATTTGACATGTTACAAAAGAACTGTCAACTGATACTAAGCCTTCACTACATCTTGTGATCCCAACAAGAGAAACATAGAAACACAGAAATAGATGGCAGATAAGGGCCACGGCCCATCCAGTCTGCCCACCCCAATGACCCTCCCTATCTATCTCTGCGAATAGATCCCACATGTCTATCCCATTTGGCCTTAAAATCTGGCACGCTGCTGGCCTCAATGACCTGAAGTGGAAGATTGTTCCAGCGATCAACCACCCTTTCAGTGAAGAAGAACTTCCTAGTGTCACCGTGCAGTTTCCCGCCCCTGATTTTCCACGGATGCCCCCTTGTTGCCGCGGGACCCTTGAAAAAGAAGATATCTTCTTCTACCTCGATGCGGCCCGTGAGATCCTTGAATGTCTCGATCATATCTCCCCTCTCTCTACATTCCTCGAGTGAGTAGAGCTGTAACTTCCCTAACTTCTCCTCGTATGGGAGATCCTTGAGTCCCAAGACCATCCGGGTGGCCATTCTCTGAACTGATTCCAGTCTCAGCACATCCTTACGGTAATGCGGCCTCCAGAATTGCACACAGTACTCCAAGTGTGGTCTCACCATGGATCTATACAATGGCATAATGACTTCATGTTTACGGCTGACGAAACTCCTGCGTATGCAACCAATGATTTGCCTTGCTTTGGATGAAGCTTGCTCCACTTGATCTGCAGTCTTCATGTTTTCACTGACAATCACCCCTAAGTCTCTTTCTGCTTCAGTTCTTGTCAGGATCTCGCCATTTAGGGTGTAAGTCTTGATGGATTTTGGCTTCCCAGGTGCATGACTTTGCATTTTTTGGCATTGAAACTGAGTTGCCAGGACCTAGACCAGCGCTCCAGTAGAAGTAGGTCATGCATCATGTCGTCTGCCATTGAATTTTTGTCTGTTGTGCTTTTGCTCACTACATTGCTTAGTTTGGCATCATCGGCGAATAATATTATTTTACCTCGGAGCCCTTCTGCCAAGTCTCTTATATAGATGTTGAACAGGATCGGGCCCAGGACGGAGCCCTGTGGCACTCCACTTATCACCTCCGACATTTCGGAGGGGGTGCCGTTCACCACTACCCTCTGAAGCCTACCTCCAAGCCAGTTCCCAATCCATTTGGTCAATGTGTCGCCCAATCCTAAAGAACTCATCTTGCTCAGCAACCTGCGGTGTGGTGTGCTATCAAATGACAACTGTCTTGCGGATCACCTAGATCAGTGGTTCCCAACCCTGTTCTGGAGGACCACAAGTCCAATTGGGTTTTCAGGCAGCCCTAATGAATATACATGAGACAGATTTGCATATAATGGAAGTGACAGGCATGCAAATCTGCTCTATGCATATTCATTAGGGCAATCCTGAAAACCCGATTGGCCTGATGGTCCTCCAGGACCGGGTTGGGGACCACTGACCTAGATTGCTACTTTACAGGTAGAAAAACACTTGGCAGCAATACAGTATTGCTGGATTGAGAAAATAAAGAAACATGAGAAAAAGTTTGAAAAATGATGGGAAGGCACCTAGAAATCAAAAACGTTTGACGAATTGAGAACTTAAAGATACAGCTTCTCAACTCCATGGAAAATGATGAACTGATGGTCCTGTAAGCTATCATGTGGGAAGGCACCGCCCAACATGCATGTGGTAAGGGCACTGCCTTAAAAAATTTAAAGTGACAGTGCACTTCAAGGCTGAAGAGTCATTTAGATCTGATGACAGTCAAAGAGTGGAACAGTGCCATACAGACTGCAAATGATAACAGCAGATCAAGCTGTAGATGGGGTGCAGCCAGTAGCCAACAAAATGTCCAAAATAAGAAGAATCTGAGGCAGATTTTTTTTGCAGACTTATTCAAGATTCAGGAAACAGTTCTAATGACCAACAAAATGAATATATACATATCGAGATCAGACATGGAATTCTGCTCATCTCCTACTACCTACTAGCAACAAGAGTTCCCATACTAACTGAAATTGACGTGTTGCCTGTTCCTTGCTTAGAACTCCTCTATCAGACATTAACAGAACACTCTTTTAGTAGCAGAATGAACCATCAAGGAACACAAAATGGAACTAAGTCCTGTATCTATAGATGGTTTATTATTTTTACACTAGTTTTTAAGCCCGTTACATTAATGGGTGCTAGAATAGATGTGTAGAATTTCTTTCTTTCTTTCTCTCTCCCTGCCCTGTCTTTCTTTCTTTCTTTCTGTCTGTCTCTCTCCCTGCCCCCGCAGTGGCGTACCTAGCATATGGGGCACCCAGGGCCCATCTTTTTTGACACCCCCCTATCTTTATGAAAAACATGATTTTTTAGTAACAATCCACGTCACACAAGAGTGTACCTAGGAAAAGGCAGATTTTACATACTGGCAGTGAGCAGTACGTCAATACCCATTGTAAAACTAAACAAGCCAGACTAGTACAGATCGATCCTACACAGTCAATCCTAACAGAAAACCGTGTCTTTTCGAACACAGAAAACACCTTCGCCTAGTTTCAAGTTTAATAAAATTTTTGATTAATCGCTTAATCATATTTCTAAGCGATGAACATTTTTAAAATTACAGTATTTGGGGGACAATACAACACTTTACATCCAAGCGGATTAAAAGACAGACATTACAAACCATGGACACGTGGGAAAAGGAGAATGAAATACAAAATCATTAAAGAAAAGTAAGACAATCAGGGAGTAAAACAAAAGGTAGGGAAAATAATAGTCATAAAATTAAACAATGGAAATAAAAATTTGACCAGCGGACTGCTAACTAATTATCAAAGCCAAAATAAGAACTGACTGTACTGAAAACTAGTGCACAGAGAATGGAAAGGATTTATAAAGAATATGCTCAGAAAAGTGAAACTCTGAAGAGAGAGTGACAACCCTCTCTTGGGGTAAGAGTTTACCGTCCAGTCAGTGCATAATTGATTCAAAAAATCACTCTCTGAGAACTAGTAAAAGTAATAAAAGGTAATTTTAAATCTTGAAATTTCTAAACACAGACCAGGTTCAAAAAAATTTTTGAGATATGAAATATAATAAATCTCATTGGATTTTTGATGATGCACTTATCTTATACAGATAAACTTGTTATTGGAGCATCAGAAACACTTCTGCAAACGATCTTCTCATGGATATGCATTATAAATTTTGAACTCCTTCTGCAAATGATCATCTCATGCATCACAACTTATAATGTTTAAAGATTGATTTTGGGTCTCCTGAAGCAGACCACGAAACGGGGCCACGTTGAGACCCGAGACCCCTATAACAAGTTTATCTGTATAAGATAAGTGCATCATCAAAAATCCAATGAGATTTATTATATTTCATATCTCAAAAATTTTTTTGAACCTGGTCTGTGTTTAGAAATTTCAAGATTTAAAATTACCTTTTATTACTTTTACTAGTTCTCAGAGAGTGATTTTTTGAATCAATTATGCACTGACTGGACGGTAAACTCTTACCCCAAGAGAGGGTTGTCACTCTCTCTTCAGAGTTTCACTTTTCTGAGCATATTCTTTATAAATCCTTTCCACTCTCTGTGCACTAGTTTTCAGTACAGTCAGTTCTTATTTTGGCTATTATACACACTTTGGCTGACTTTCTGCATAATCTTTCCCTGTGTATACTGTGAACTAATTATCAAAAGCATCTTTAAAAATAAAATTTTTTAAATTACTCTAGGGTTTAAGAAAGGATTGGACAATTTCCTGTTGGAAAAGGGGATAGAGGGGTATAGATAAAGGATTACTTCACAGGTCCTGGACCTGGTGGGCCGCCGCGTGAGCGGACTGCTGGGCGCGATGGACCTGAGGTCTGACCCAGCGGAGGCATTTCTTATGTTCTTAAATTTCTCCAGATTGCGTTCTTCCCTTAAATAAATAAGGAGAGAATTCAAAATTTGAGGTGCAGTAACAGAAAAAATAAATTGTCGTTTTATATTAATAATCTTAAGAGAAGGGATCGTCAATAGATTTTGTTCATTGGATCTCAGTATTCTATTTGGAGTATAAGGGATTAATAATTTATAGATGAATGCTGGAGTTTTATAAAACAGGGATTTAAAAGTAAGTATACATAATTTATATGTTATCCGGTGAGATATAGGAAGCCAATGCGTTTTCCTAAGAAGAGGTGTTACATGATCAAATTTCCTAGTTTTAGTTATAAGTTTAATGGAAGCATTTTGAATAATTTGTAAGCGTTTTATTTCATTCTGAGAAATGCCCTTAAAAAGGGGATTACAATAAAGCACAGTTACTTACCGTAACAGGTGTTATCCAGGGACAGCAGGCATATATTCTCACATGTGGGTGACGTCATCTACGGAGCCCCGATGCGGAAGCATTTTCAAGCAAACTTGATTGAAGATTTAAGTTTGCTCTGCTGCTCCACGCATGCGTGCCTTCCTGCTCCACTAGGGGGTGCATCCCCTCGTGGTCTCCAGTTCACTTAACTAGCCAAGAAGCCAACCTCGGGGAGGTGGGCGGGTTGTGAGAATATATGCCTGCTGTCCCTGGATAACACCTGTTACGGTAAGTAACTGTGCTTTATCCCAGGACAAGCAGGCATGATATTCTCACATGTGGGTGACCTCCAAGCTTACTGAAGAGGGGTGGAGGGAAGTTGGCAATTTAAGCAAATAGATTTCGCAATACCGATTGGCCGAACCGGCCATCGCTTCTGGACAGGGAGTCCAGACAGTAGTGGGAGGTGAAGGTATGAACCGAAGACCACGTGGCAGCCTTGCAGATTTCCTCAATAGGTGTGGACCTGAGGAAGGCTACGGAGGCTGCCATCGCTCGGACTTTGTGTCCCGTTACTCGACCATGCAGCGCGAGACCAGTCTGAGCGTGGCAAAAGGAGATGCAATCGGCCAACCAGTTGGACAAGGTGCGTTTGGAAACTGGGTGGCCTAACCGGTTTGGGTCGAAGGACAGAAACAGTTGTGGGACTTTCCGGTGTGGCTGAGTGCGTTGGAGGTAAAAGGCCAACGCTCTTTTGCAGTCAAGAGTGTGGAGCGCCACTTCTCCGGGGTGAGAGTGGGGCTTGGGAAAAAACACGGGTAAGACGATGGACTGATTTAGATGGAAATCAGACACTACTTTAGGTAGGAACTTTGGATGGGTGCGGAGTACCACCTTGTCGTGATGGAATACCGTGAAGGGTGGGTCCGCTACCAGCGCTTGCAGCTCACTAACCCTCCGTGCGGACGTGAGCGCGAGTAAGAAAATTACCTTCCAAGTGAGGAATTTTGGATGGCATTTGTCTAGTGGCTCAAATGGAGGTTTCATTAATTGAGCCAGAACCACGTTAAGGTCCCAAACCACCGGGGGAGGTTTGAGAGGGGGGTGGACGTTTAGCAGACCCTTCATGAAGCGAGTGACTAAGGGATGGAGCGAGAGGGCTTTCCCTTCCAGGGGCTGATGAAAGGCCGCAATTGCACTGAGGTGTACTCGAATGGAGTTGGTCTTTAGGCCGGAATGAGATAGTTGAAGTAGATAGTCAAGGACCAGGGGGACGGGGACCGACACCGGGTCCTGGCTGTGGGAGGAGCACCAGGTTGAGAATCTGGTCCACTTTTGTGAGTAGCAGGTTCTCGTTGAGGTTTTTCTAGAGGCCTCCAATATCTCCTTGACTGATTGAGACACGGGGAGAGCAGTCAGGGGGAGAGAAACCAAGCGTTCAGATGAAGAGACTGAAGATTGGGATGTAACAGTGAACCCTGACCCTGTGACAGTAGAGAGGGAAACAGAGGCAGAGGCAGTGGATCTCTGACACTGAGTTGAAGTAGCAGGGAAAACCACGGCTGGCGTGGCCAGAGAGGGGCAATCAGGATCAGGGTGGCTTGTACTGTTTTCAGGTGGACAAGCGTCCGCAGTATCAGGGGAAACGGCGGGAACGCGTACAAGAACCTTCCCTCCCAGTTGAGGAGGAAGGCGTCGGCCTCGAGCCGGTCCGGGGAGTATATCCGGGAGCAGAAGAGAGGCAGCTTGTGATTGTGAGGGGACGCGAACAGGTCTATTTGAGGCGTCCCCCACCGTTCGAACACTCCTCGTAGGATCTGAGAGTGTAGTGACCACTCGTGTGGCTGGAGGAGGCGGCTGAGTCTGTCCGCCAGGCAGTTTTGTTCTCCTTGTATGTACACCGCCCGAAGGAAGGTGTTGTTGGAGATTGCCCATTTCCAGAGGCGCAGGGCTTCCCGACAAAGGGGCCAAGACCCTGTGCCCCCTTGTTTGTTTACGTAGTACATCGCTACCTGGTTGTCGGTTCGGATGAGAACCACTCGGTCGCGGAGCAGATGTTGGAAGGCTACAGCTGCGAGGTAGATGGCCCGAAGTTCTAGCACGTTGATGTGGCAGCGACGGTCTTGTGCTGACCACATTCCTTGGGTGCGTAGGCCGTCCAGATGGGCTCCCCAAGCGTACTCCGACGAGTCCGTGGTGAGTACCTTGCTGTGGGGTGGGGTGAGGAAGAGCAAACCTTTGGAAAGATTTGAAGAGTCGGCCCACCAGCGGAGCGATCGTTGCAATGAAGGAGTCACTGTCACGGAGCGGTCGATCGGGTCCCGGTCTTGACGCCATTGAGACGCCAGGGTCCATTGAGGGATTCTCAGATGGAGGCGGGCGAAGGGTGTGACATGGATGGTGGAGGCCATGTGGCCCAGGAGGGTCATCATCTGTCGAGCTGATACTGAGGTCAGCAGAGAGATCCTTCGGCTCAGACTTACTAACGCCTCCAGGCGCGGAGGGGGGAGGAAGGAACGGAGGCGAACCGTGTCCAGCGTGGCCCCGATGAACTGTAGGGACTGCGAGGGGCGTAGTTGAGATTTTGGGAAGTTTATTTCGAACCCCAGACTTTGTAGGTAGGTAATAGTCTGTTGGGTCGCTGAGATAACCCCTTCCTTGGACGGGGCTTTGATTAGCCAGTCGTCCAGGTAGGGGAATACCTGGAGGCCCTGGGAACGTAAGGTTGCTGCTATCACCACGAGGCACTTGGTGAAGACCCGAGGTGATGATGCTAGTCCGAAGGGGAGGACTCGGTATTGTAGGTGCCAGTCCCCTACTTGGAAACGCAAAAACTTGCGGTGAGCGGGGTGCACTGGGACATGTGTGTACGCCTCCTTGAGATCGAGGGAGCAGAGCCAGTCGCCCTCGTCGATCAGGGGGTAGAGTGTTGGTAGTGAGAGCATCCGAAACTTTTCCCGTACCAGGAATTTGTTGAGGCGTCTCAAGTCTAGTATTGGGCGTAGGTCTCCCGTTTTTTTCGGTACCAGGAAGTAACGGGAGTAGAAGCCCTTCCCCCGTTGGTCGGAGGGGACCTTCTCCACTGCTCTCAGGCGAAGCAGGTCTCGAGCTTCGGAGAGGAGTAGGGGTAGCTGAGTCCGGTTGGGAGGGCAATTCCTTGGGGGATTGTCCGGGGGAATGGCCCGAAAGTTGAGAGAGTACCCTGATGAGATCACGCCAAGGACCCATGCGTCCGACGTGAGTTGTTCCCAGCGAGGGTAAAAGGCTTTGAGTCGGCCCCCGATGGGAAGGCGGCCTGGGACTATGGCGGAGGGGGCCCGCCCCCTTCCGCGTGTCCCGTCAAAAGGACGGGGATGGTTTGGTGGTCGCGGGCGGTTGAGACTTGGGCATGGCCCTGTGGTGGGCTTGCGGACGTCTGGGTGGGGGCCGCGAGAAAGCAGGGGTGGACTTTTGTGGGTAGCGGCACGGAGGGGCCCTGTATGGCCTGGACGCAGGCGGTTTGGGCTTTTGCCGGACAAGGGAGGCAAACGAGCGTTCATGTTCGGAGAGGCGTTTTGTCGCCGCCTCGATAGTGTCATCGAACAATTCCTTTCCCACGCAGGGGAGGTTAGCCAACCGGTCCTGTAAGTTGGGGTCCATGTCGACCAGGCGCAGCCAAGCTAGTCGGCGCATGGCGATAGCAAAGGCTGCTTCTCTGGAGGAGAGTTCGAAGCCATCGTAGGCTGCGTGGAATAGATGAAGGCGCAGGTTGGAGAGGGACTCTAAAAGCAGGCCGAACGTTCCCTGCCGGGAGGCCGGTAGGTCAGTCTCAAAGGCTCTCAATAGTCCAATGAGGTGTTTGAGGTATGATGTGAAGGTGAAAGTGTAGCTTTGTACCCTAGAGGCTATCATTGCGTTTTGGTATAGGATCCTGCCGAACTTGTCCAGGGTTCGGCCTTCTCGGCCTGGGGGGACCGCTGCTGAGACCCGGGATGGGTGAGCCTTTTTCAAGGAGGATTCCACTAGCAGCGATTGGTGGGAGAGCTGTGGTTGCTCGAATCCCGGGTAAGGTACTGTGCGGTACTTGGCCTCCATTTTGGAGGGTACGGCCGTGACCATGTAGGGGGTCTCCAGGTTCCTGAAGAAGGCCTGTTGGAGTACCGGGTTAGGTGGTAAGCGAAGGGACTCTCTGGGCAGTGATGGCATATCCAGCTCCGCCAGGTACTCCTTAGAGTATCTGGAGTCGGACTGGAGGTCTAAGTCCAATGCGTGGCCCATGTCTTGGACAAAGCGAGTGAAGGATGGGCGAGATGTCCCCGGGGCCCCGTGCGGGGTCGGGGAACGAGACCTTCGTCGGGTGGAGAAGGATAAGGAGGCTTCCCTCGAGTATCGAGGTTCATGCTCTGATCCATGCTCCGAGACTGGGGAAGCACTGTGAGAGTGTTCCGGGGTTGTCGATCTTCGGCGTCTCGAGGAGCCCCTCGGAGACGATGCCGGGGTTAGGGGTACCGATCGATGTCGGGTTGGTGACCTCGATCCGGACTCCCTCGGAGAATACGTCCGAGGGGGAGTTCGGAGGATGCGCGGGTTGGAGAGTGATAACTCAGCCACCCTTAGTGGTCCCGTACGAGGTGTGGGAGAACGGCCTCGTAGAGTTGGTGAACATCGGGCCTTCTTGGAGGTACGGCGGTTCGAGGTTTCTGTCGTTCTAGCCCGACGTTTTGCCCCTCGGCGGTCCGCGGAGGGGGAACGTCTCGGGCGTCTCGGCGAGGAGTCCGAGGAGGATGGGATGCGGCGAGGATTGCGCACCTTTCCTCGAGGTTGTTCGGTGTGAGGCTCAGGCTGGTCTGGCACATTCGAGGTCGAGGCCGATTGAAACTGGGCCATTGCAGTGGACAGCTCCGACATGATCATCGCTCGGAGTAGGTCCTGGAAGACGGGCACGGACAGCATCGAAGGCATGTCCACTGCCTCGGTGCGCTCCACCGGGGGCGACCTCGTATTAGAGTATTCCCGTGTGGTGGAGGCACGGCCCGAAGGCTTGGAGGGCTTAGACGGGGCTGTAAGCATGGGGCTTCCGCCATGCGTCGCCGTTGTCCCCGAGGCTGGCTTCTTCGCTGTTACAGAACCTGAAGAGGGAAGAGGGGACTTACCCGGAGCCGAGGCTTTATGTTGTCCCGAGGACTTCGGGGTCGAGTCTCGAGGCGATGCCGAGGTATCCGGGGCCGAGGTCAAGGCCGGGGCCGACCTCGAGGCCGAGGCGGAGGGTTGGTCCGGGGTGAAGAGATCCGCCATGCGGGCTTTTCTTCGGCGGAGGGCCCGGTTTTGGAAAATAGCGCACTGGGGGCAGGAGTCAGTTGGATGAGCCGCCCCCAGACAGAGGATGCACCGGCGATGCGGATCTGTGAGAGAAAAAAGCCGCTCGCACCGGGTGCACTTTTTAAAGCCAGTCAAAGGCCGGGACATTTGTAAGGAATTCGCGCACAGCGACTTAATCGTGAAAAAACAAGAAAAAATCGCGGTGCTAGAAGGCAGTTGGGGCAGAGCCTGAAAAACACGGCTTCTAGGCTCGCGGAAAATTTTGAACTGGAGACCACGAGGGGATGCACCCCCTAGTGGAGCAGGAAGGCACGCATGCGTGGAGCAGCAGAGCAAACTTAAATCTTCAATCAAGTTTGCTTGAAAATGCTTCCGCATCGGGGCTCCGTAGATGACGTCACCCACATGTGAGAATATCATGCCTGCTTGTCCTGGGATAATCAATTTTAGAGATCACCAGAGAATGAATGAGAATATTAAGAGATTTTGAACATAAAAATTGTGAAAGTGAGCAAATTTGGCACAGCCTGTATTTAATCACAAACTAATCCCTCCCCCTTTTACAAAACTGTAGTGTGTTTTTTAGCCATGGTGGTAACAGCTCTGATGCCAACGCTAAAAAACGCTCTACAGTTTTGTAAATGAGGAGATAGAATAAAAATTCTTAGACAAAGGTTAAACTGAAGCACCAAGAAGCTGTACTCTGCATTCAATGCAACACCACAGAAACAGCGATGCATTTTCCCTAAAGCCTTCGGTAAACTGCGAAGAAGAACCTGAAGATTGTACTCCGGACAGGGCTTTCTAAGAGGTGTACAAATATACCGTACTCCGTTTAGGAACTGAACTACATGAAGCTGAGAAGTAATCGAAGAGCAATATACCTAGCCCTTGTAACAAACTAAGAATGGCACTTGAAGTTGAAGGGAATTGAACGCTAAGCCCTCGGCAATACACTTGTGCCAAAAAGGAACTCTGGAAGGGTGCACATGTTGAGAAATACCCAAGAAAGGAAAAACTTCCAAAAGGAGCAGAAGCCACAGGTAAAGACGTCTGTAGCACCTGGATAAGAGAAGAAACAACCTGCTTCGAATAACCCTTACACGTCAGCCATGACTTTTCAAAAGCTAGGTTGTAATACCAAAGTAGTACGAATATCCATGTTGATCGGACCCTAGGTGAGCAAATCCGGAGATACCAGGAAACTCAATAGTCCAGCTGTCGAAAGACTCATCAGATCCGCATAGCAAGGATGGCGCAGCCAAGCCAGAGATTCTACAAATACTGTGCCCGGAAAGAGAGCTTGAGATGGTAAATCCAAGCCATCATCAGCCAGGGGAAAACACTGAAAAAGAGAAACTAGAGGTGAGAAAGAAGCCACGCTGTTACCCCCTCTAACTCCCACTCCCTGTGCCCGCCGAAGAAGCTAGGAAGCATTGAATTGTGAGACGAGGCCATGAGGTCTAGATCTCACGTCCATAAAAAGAGCTGGAACACCTGAGCCAAAATTCCCAATATCCAGGATGTAGAAGATTTCACTATTACTAACGTTTACACTTTCTAGAGCGTACACAGTGCTGTACACTGTAACATACAATAAATGGGCCATGCTCAGATTTTGCGGAGAGAAAGTCTATCCAAACTCTTTTCCTAACCCATAAAATGATCTGCCAACAGAAGAGGAAGATGAAGGTCCACCCATTGAAGCAGAACAACAACTGTACCTGGCAACTGAGTACATCACCTACTGCCCAAGCTGTAGAGAAATACCCCCATCATAATACTGACTGAAAGGACCCTCAGCGGCATTCCGGAAGAATGGTCTGAAGCTCCAGAAAGGTAGCCTGACCATGCTCAAGAGTAGAAGAATGAACAAGTACTGAGTCGCCTCTTAAGACCAGACTCCTGGAGCTGAGGATGGAAGGCACCGAGCCCCCCAACCCGACAGCCCGGGATGTTTGGTGGCCATGAGCTAGTCCAGCAAAGACCGAGGCATGCCTTTGAAAAGAGAAATCTCGCTGAGTCACTAAATCATACAGAGCGATGCATGAGGAGCCTACCAAATAACTGGAGCCCTGAGATACCGGGAACCACCGGAACAAAAGCGACTGCTGTAGCGTTATAATGGGAAAGCAAGCCGAAGTTCCCAGTGGAGTCAGCAACATGGATCCTATAACCTGTACAGAATCCCATACTCTGGGTCATGGTGACCAAAGAAGAATGCAAACCTGAGACTGTGACCCATCGCCCTAGTCTCTGGGAAGAAACACATTTCTCTCCTATATGAATAAAAACATCTCCCCGATATACCTATAAATAGTACAGGAAAAAAGAGCGCTGTGCAAATTAGAAGATTCACGTCCAAAGAACTGAGGAAAAGAAACCACCCTTTTCGTGTCAGTCAAATGGCCCGACTGGAAGACGTCCGAATCAAGCAGTCAGTCAAGAAGAAATTAGGTGAATCACCTGGTAGCGCCAAAACGGTACCACTGCCCACATTTTCTAAAATGTTCTTGAAGCCTTGGGTAGGTGAAATGGCATGTTCCAAAACCAAAAGCGCTGCTCAAAGAGAGGCAAGCAAACCTAGTGCCGATTCGGAATCCATAGGGAAAATGTAAATATTCTCCCAGTTTTTCTGCAGAAATGTGTAACCCTGAGAAACTAATTCAGCAGAATGGGATCCAGCCAGCCCAATGCCGCCGTCTTGGGCACCATGCAGTAAGTGGAACAACGTTCCTTAGTTCCCGAAGAATTACAAGAACTGCCCTGAGGACCAGTAACACTGAAAAGGGAAACACAAAACATAGAGATTCCAAGAACGAACTGGAAACCTGAGGAGGATGCAAAGTTGCAAGCATCCTGAAAAATGTTCACAGCCCCCTGACCTGACATTATAGCGTCTTCTCCCTCATGAGAAAGCCTGAAGAGTCATTGGAAGAAGTCAAGATCCCCTCAGAATGAAGTGCAGAAGGTCAGGGAATGGCAGGATGAGAACTACAGGATCTGCAAGAAGATTCTCCTAGGAAAAATCAAGTTTCACAATGTAAAGCGGAATATACTGGAACCATGAAAATAGTACTACCTCCAAGCAACATGAGCGAAATACGTATGTCCTTTAAAGTGAATACATACTAGACTCAATCAAGATGCTGCATCTACCGCCCCGTGAAAAACAACAGCATCCTTACAGGTATCAGACAAAGCTCACATCGCTAATGAGAGCTTCAGGGATGAGGCTAACAGCACATAGCGCGTGGTCCTCCGCGGGTTTGATAGAATAGGTAACTGGCTCCTGGTTAAAAGGAGCTGTGCAGCCCTTCCTGTCTGGTTGGGGGGCCCGTCTAGCATGTGCCATGAGAAGCCTCGGCATACCCTGACCAAAGTCAGCTGGAAACAAACTACCGGAACGCTGCAGCTCTCCCGCCATCGCCAGAGACCCAAGCGCACGCCTGATTCTCGCTGACACATGGCTGCTGCATCAACGCTCCTAGAAACAGTCGGATTCAAGCCCTGCAAAATTTACCCTGCCGCGGCTTGCATAGAAAGAAAATCAGACTCGGGGAATATCCAGAAGAACGGCCCATAGCGGCGGAAAAAACAAGTCCCATCTCATGCGCGCTTCTATAAACCGGCACCTGCACAATCAGCTGCACATGGCCTTGACAAACACTGATGAAAGAGAGCCTCAGAATAAACAGGACTACTACTGCTACACTGAAACCCAACAATGAGAACGAGTGTGAGCATGAAATCGCACTGCTACTGCCGCGCTGTAACCAACAAGGAAACCAAGCGCGTGCATGCAAGGGCGGGAAGTCCCTGCTCCCTCCACGGATTTCTAGTCATAAAACTTAGCCTCAATAAAATATCCATTCCTTAAACATACGTTGACCGAACCCACATTACTAAGACTCCCAAACAGAACCTGAAGTTCAACCAACATTAAAAAACAGAGACATACTCACAAGCTTGTTGTTAGGGCCGGTTGAAGCCAGTTAAAGCTGGTTGAGCAGCAGTAACAGAGCAGAATGTAGCAACTGTGGTCTTTTTTTTTTTTTTTTTTTACAGAGAAGGGAAAGAAGAAAAAAAAATTGAGACCCAGTCAGACCCTCTAGCAATGGAGGGAGGGTGAGGCAGGGACCTGGGGGGGCCCAGGTGTAACCCCTAAAGCTGGCACCGTTCAGCTGGACACTCCTGTCTCACTGAAGAGAAATTCTCAACAGGAGAAATAGTATTGCCAGCTCACTGAAGAGAAACCTCAACAGGAGAAAATAAAGTTCCAGTCACAGCCAGAATTCAGGAGTTAGTTGAATAGCGACCATTTCCTGCTGGGAGATAGAGAATACTGGAGATAGAGGAGGAGTGCCAGCCAATGGGACCACCTGTTAATCAGTTTCTCTATCTCCACCTGCTGGTAGATGTGTGCTATCCCATTGGTCTCTGGATTCATCTGCTGCTGTTGCTAGGGAATGGGGGGTTGGTGGGTCAGGACTGCTACCAAAGTGCTCCTTCCCTGCTTGGCGGTTCCTCCCTGCTTGGCAGTTCTATTGTGCATGCGGAGGCATGGAGTTTCAAGTGCACATGTGCGGCTAGGCTTTTATTATTATAGATAAGTTTGAAACTGTTTCCTTGTACTCCCTGTTAATAATAATGTTTTTCTTGCATATTGAACAAAGTAATGACTATTGTTTTGTGGTAAAGTTTAACAAGTTTTAGGACACATTTTATGTTTTGTTTGAATTTACAAGATATTTTAAACACAGGACTGCCGCCTGCTTCTGCCGCTTCGGGGCTTGAGGGAGGGAGGGAGGGAGGAGGGCTTTGTGGCTCAGGACCGCTACCGCACTTCTGCTTCAGAGCAGGGAGGGGGTATTCAGACTGTTAAGACAAGATTTCTAACACACCAGAAAAACAGTTTCTAACACACCAGAAAAAGATTTCTAACACGCCAGAAAAGCAGTTATCCGATATCCACCAATCCCTGTGGGTGCTGGATAGTTGAGATTCTACTATATCTAATGAACATGCATATTGGACTAAGTTGTACAAGGGAGCTAAATGTTGGATACATGTGCAAATTTATTTATTTTAAAAATTTATATACCACCTAAACCTAGGCAATTTATAAGTGACCATTCATAATATAGACCACTAGATACAAACACACAAGAAAATGTCTCTGCAATGCTATGAGCAATCAAACATTGTTCCATCTCCAGATTACATAGGTAACAAAAACTGCAGTTGCAAAAAAATTGTCTTTAAAAGTAATGTTAGCACACAACTGTAAATGGCTAGAAAGACCATTCCACAGCTTTACTCCCGCAATAGCAATAGTAGAAGGCCTAGTATCAGCTTAACGAGATTACAATATACAGTAATATGCTGTGAATAGCTTAGCATACTCAGATCGTAATGATCTCCCTAGACAATACATAGTCAAAAAACCTCTAAGGAGCAGGTACATATAGGGTTTGGTGAAATATAGACAATACCTTATGTTGTACCCTATTCAAAACCAGCAGAAAATGAAGTTGACGAATCATCAGGGTTATGTGAGCAGACCTAGGCACACCTCTAACCAGGCTGCATCAGCATTTTGAACATCTGCAGCCCTATACATCTAGCACTGGATACACCAAGGTATAGTGGATTGCAATAGTCACATCTGGAGAGCACTAATCCTTGTACCATAGACTGAAAATCAAAAAGAGGAAGTGCAGACTTCAAACAAAAAAAAAAAAAAATGGAATTGTGCAAAACAAGATTGTATCGTTTTAGTCACCTGAGTTTGCTATGTTAAGACAGTAATCAAATTTTACTCCCAACAGAGTCATTTCCTTCTCCATGCTTTTTATTTTAAAATTATGCATAAGAAATACAAGAACAAAAACCATAACAAGAAAAACAGGACAAAGCCATTGTACAAAACTATGCTAGGTCAATAAATACGTCAATAAAGACAAAAAACAATAAATTCTCTTCTCCCTCTCTCAAGTGAAGCCAATAGAACCCCTAAATACCAAGTAACTAAAAGCTAACAAGAGTAAAAAGAGGGAGAATCAAAAAGAAACTAACCCCCCAACCCCCCTAATCCTCACTCCAGGGCAAAGCAAATAAGTAAGTATATGAACAAGAAAGCAAAAAAGAAAAGGGAGACAGTAAAAATCAAATAGAATAAATGCAAAGGAACATAAAAGACAAACAGTTCAAGTAGTGTTATACCAAGATTCATATGCATTCCAACCTTAACTAATCGTCCATGTTGAAATGCTGTCAGCCTGGACATACATCCCCTCACACACACTCTGGGAGAAGTGGTGAGGAATTTTGGCCACAATAGACATCACCTCAGACTTCCCAACATTCAAACAAACCATGTCTCATCATCCAATTAGTAACATGCTTCATATAAAAATTCAGGTGATCATTCATTTCAGAACCTGGCACTATTGGGGAAAAAAAAGAATTTCATCCACATAAAACCTATAGAAAAACGTCCAAAATGTCCCAACTGAAGTCATATAGATGTTAAATAACAAGGCAGAGAGGGCTGAGTCCTGAGGCATTTTTCTCCCTACAAAAACAGGGTTGAACACTTTGGGTATAGGACACCCGGTCTCAGCAGCCGCCTAAGTAGCTTTTGAGAATTGCACATGGGCGTCCTATATAGAATCGCGTCTGTCCATCACCTAACCACTCTGATTCTCTAACTGGTGTCCATGACACAAGCGCTGGTTAGAGAATCATGTTGCCGCTAAGCTGACTGCGGCAAGGGAATCAAAGTTGGCCAGCAGGAGGGATGCCCCAGTTCCTCCTGCCAGAACCCCCCCTGAAGAACTTCGACACCCCCAAGCCCACCAGGACCCCCCTCCACCGTATCTATTTTTCACAGGCTGACTGGAAGGATGCTTACTCCCTCTGGCCACTAAGTTTTTGCACTAAAATTAGATAAGGATGAAATGTGTGTACAGCTTTTTGTACAATTGAGTTTTCATACTTGTTGTCTTTAAAAAGAAAAAATACCAAAGAAAAAAAATCTAAAACAAAGATCTATAAAAAACAAAAATTTTTTAGTAGTAATTTATAATATTAATTTTGATGAAGTGTATTAACTATACACATTGATAATTTGAAGGTTTTGGATCTATGAAAGATACTCCTGCCACAATTCCTTAGTTGGATAATTTCATTATGATCCACGGAGTGGCAATTCTGAGATTCTTTCCTTCATGCGAGTAAATAACTATTCTCCTGGTTGGTTAACCTTTTGAGTATCTTGTTAGTAGCGGTTAATCACTTTTTCATTACTTTTACTATTTTTGATTCAGCAGGAGGGATGCCCAGTTCCTCCTGCCAGAACCCCCTCTGAAGAAATTCGACACCCCCAAACCCACCAGGACCCCCCTCCACCGTATCTATTTCTCACAGGCTGACTGGAAGGATGCTTACTCCCTCTGGCCAGCAGGCCCGCCTCCACAGAATGGCAGGCCTTCCCTTGATTGGCCCAGGCGCCTAAAGACCCTTCCTAGTGCATCCCAGGATGCACCAGGAAGGGTAAGGCCCACCATTCTGTGGAGGCGGGCCTGCCAGCCACAGGGAGTAAGCATCCTTCCGGCCAGCCTGCAAGAAATAGGTCTAGGGAATCCGGGTGGGCTTGAGTGTGTCAGGGTGATGGGATTCTAGCAGGAGGGAGTGGGCATCCCTCCTGTCGATGATCTTCGGAGGCATCTGGCAGGAAAGAGTGGGCATCCCTCCTGCAGGGGATGCTTCGGGAGGGGGGGTGGAATTCGGGGGGGGATCAAAGCAGGGAGATTCCTTTGCTGCGATTGGCTCAGGGGCCGCGTCTATTTGAAATGTAGACCAGAATTTTGCTGGCCTACATTTGTAATCTAATCTAATATTTCTGCGTCACTCATACCTATGCAGGATCAAGGCGACTTTAAAAGGGGAGGGGGGGAAGAGTAGGAGGAATAGGAGAAGAAGCTCCCTCCTAGGCGCCTATCGTGGCCCTAGGGAGGTGCCTCAGGCCACTTCCAGGCGAAACCACATCCATGCCTAGCCATGGGCATGCTTAAGCAGGCCTACACATCTCCCTAGGCTCGCGAAAACGCCTATACTGTAGGTGACCTGACTCAGGTTTTTTTTTTTTTAAAGTGCGTCCAAATTGGCTGGTTAGACAGCGGTAGGACGTGTACCGCTGACTACAATTGGGACGCCATTTATAGAATTTGTCCCTTTGGGCCCGATTCTCTTTTGGAGGCCAACATCAACAACCACTGATCACATGTTAATCATGTGTTGACGTCCAAAAGAGAATAGCGTCTACAATCCTGGTCAGACTCTCGAAATGTAGGCCAGCATTCTGCAGGCCTACATTTAAGGTATCTGTCTTACATCTATATAGATGTGTAGTGACACTTAAGCCAACCTGAAGCCTCTTCTGGGCAAAGCCCAGCCCCACCCTAGACATACTTAAGCATCACTATGTGTCTCCTTAGATGCACTCCGAAGATCTACAATGTGTGCATCCTGCCTCAGAGTTTAAAAAAAAAAATGTGCATCCCGATTGGCTGCTCGACGGCAGTAGGATACCTACAGCTGCCTGCCATTGGAACACGTGTTTTCAAGAATTAGGCCCTTTACCTCCACTAACTCACTTGAAATGAATCAGCAAATATGAAGAAAACCACCATAAAACATTAGCAGTGTGTGGCGCAGTGGTTGGATCTACAGCCTCAGCACCCTGGGGTTATGGGTTCAAACCCCGCGCTGCTCCTTGTGACCTTGGGCAAGTCACTTAATCCTCCATAGCCCCAGGTATGTTAGATAGATTGTGAGCCCACCAGGACAGATAGGGAAAATGCTTGAGTACCTGATTGTAAAACCGCTTAGAAAACTTTGATAGGCGGTATATAAAATCCTAATAAACTTAAACTTAACATAAACTTAACAGTCACTTCCAAACGTTCTAACTTTAATAATAATTTCAGATCTACTGAATCAAATGCCCCTGAGACATCTAACAATATCAGAGAATACGTTTCATTCTGATTCATCTCCTCCTTTAACACCTCCATATTTCCATAACACATACCAACAATAATTCAACACTGTAGGCTTGTTGAAACCCAAACTGAAATGGGTTCAAACAACCCACCTGCTCTACAAATGTCTCTAACTGGCTTAAAACCAATTTCTCTAATACTTTTTTCCAAAAATGGAACAACAGGTGAATTACTCATCACAGTCGATTGTTTACAACTATAAGGAAATACTCCTTCTCATAAAGATTTATTCATTATCTTTGTAATCACTGGCACAATTTCAGAATCCAGTTGTCTCAAATATCCCATAAGAACATGGATCTTCCAGAGCCCGGGTAGGTGTAATCTCATGAAGCACAAAGGTAACCTCAGATTCAGCTATCTCCTCAAATGAGGCCCAACAATCCAATCCCTGAAATGAACTCCTCTCACTCTGATCAACTAATCAAGAGGTTACCACCAGCAACATTCAATTTAGTCTCTAAAAACTCAGTAAACCTATCAGCTTCAGGACCACCATTTATGGTAAACGTCTTATAGCCATACACTAAATACCTCACAGTATGATACAGTTCATGTGGTCTGTTGAGATAGAGCATTCCTCACTCTTTCCTGAAAAAATGTATTCCTCTCAATCACATAAACTAAGATACTCCAATAGCTGAATTTTAAAGCTATTGTTATAATCACTATCTAAGGTTTTCCTTTATTTGTGCTCAGATTGCCACAATTCATGCCTCACCTGTAACACAGGTCAGATCTCCATGGACAAGGCTTATAATCATCTCTTATAGAATTCAGTCCGGAAAAAATGTCAACAATGATCTGTCCACTCTGTTGATGTCTGCAAAATACCATCTTCACCATATCTAACAACCTTTGACTTAAAAAAATCAAATCCAACACATACTCTGCCTGATAAGTTCACTTTTTAACTACCTTTGTCAACATAAATGTAGACATCACAGAAAATATTTAGCCAGACTGCAAAAATTCAACATGGTTTGTTCAAAATGGCACATTAAAATCACCTAAAATACATAGATTAGTCAAATCGACTGAAAAAACCCATTAAAAATTCAAAAAACGGAAATCCATGCACCCACACAATCCTAGGAGGTAAGTACATCACACAAAAACTATACACTCAATCTGCACAACCAAACATTCACCAAAATTACTTACCTAAAACAGATTTAAACACATCACAACTCCTCCCCCTCACTTCCTCAAATGACAAGCCCACTCCCACCCAAAATCTGGGGACAACATTGTCTAACACCAAATCTGTTACTAATTAATTCATAGTGATGAACCCATTTAAAGTTGTAAATAAAACCATGGACATAGTATATTATATTGCCTCATTTATGAAAAGGAAAAGTTACCTTTTGAGTTCCTGATTGCGAACGCTAAGCTAGAGGGACCAGTCTAACAACATATTCAAAAAAAATTTGCTCTTAAGTTAAAAATGTTGCTGAAGGATGTGAAAAATGTAAAAGGATTTCAAAACTTTTATAAAAGCATGGTTTCTTTGTATTAGCTTCCTTTAAGACCCAGAAGCATGATGATCTACTTGTACATGAAAGGGATTTTATGAGAAATTTACACTGGCAAGTTAGACACAAGGCACTGATAAAAGAAAGCTAAAGAGAATATGAAAATGCCAAAGAAGCAAAAACTCATTAGATCATCAAGGAGCAAAAGGAAGGACAGGGACATAATGGAGAGACTGAATTAATTTTTTTATCCTGTCTTTACTGAAGATGTAAAATTTCTACCTATACCAGAAATGGTTTTCAAGGGTAACGACGTGGAGGAACTGAAAGAAAACTCTGTAAACCTGGAAGATGTACTGAGCCAAAAATTAACAAATTAAAGAGTAGTAATCACCTGGATTGGTTGGTATGCACCCCAGGGTACAGAAGGAACTCAAACATGAACTTGCTGACCTCCAGCAAGTTAGTAATCTGCTGTTAGTAATCTGTAACCTGTTAAAATTGTCTGTAATACTGACTGGAGGATAGCCAATGCAACACCAATTTTTAAAACGGGTTTCAGGTGATCTGAGAAATCAAAAACTGGTAAGCCTTCCTTCAGTGCCAGGCAAAATAGCAGGTATTAAGCTATAGAATGCATTGGTGGGACAGTTATGGCTGTGTTCTGACCAGTTACGATTTAAAAAATTATTAAAAACAAAACTCTTTGTTACAGCACTTTTGTGAAATGTCCAAGGTTTTCAGTGGCAGAGTGGTTTATTTTAAGAGTAGTGGTTTTTAGGATTTTGTTTTGCGATGTTTATTCCTAAGTTTTTATGTTTGTACTCTGTAAACTGTCTAGTTGTAGACGGTACATACATTTTTAAAATAAAAAAATAAAATAAATACATACTGCACAAAGAGAAAGAATCAGCATGGATTCAGCCAGGGGAAGTCATGCTTCAGCAATCTGCTTCATTTCTTTGAAGGCGTTAAACATGTGGATAAAGGTAAGCTGGTTGTGTCTAGATTTTCAGAAAGCTATTGACTAAGTTCCTGATGAGAGACTCTTGAGAAAATTTAAAAGCTATGGGATAGGAGGCAATGCTCTGTCATAGATTAGGAACTGTTTAATGGACAGAAAACAGAAGGTAGGGTTAAATGGGCATTTTCTCAGAAGAGGATGGTAAATAGTAGAGTGCTGCAGGGATCTGTACTGGGACTGGTGTTAACACGTATTTATAAATGATCTGGAAATTGGAATGACAAGGGAGGTGATTAAATTTGCCGATGACAAAATTATTCTAAGCTGTTAGCATATATGTACAGTAGACTGTGAAAAATTGCAGGAAGACCTGGCAAAATTGGAAGGCTGGGCATCCAAATAAGTGATGCACATTGTGAAGAATAATCCGAATCATAGTTACTTGATGCTAAGATCATCTTTAGGAGTTAGGGCCAGATTCTATAAACGGCGCCCTAATTGTGGATGCCTAGCAATGCCTAACTAAAATTTGTGCACAACTTAATTTTTAATGGGTTAAATAGTATGGTAATTGACAGCACCATTAAAAATCAAAATTTTAAATTACTAATTTGGGTTGTGCGTATCGCCTGGTAACACCTGAGTCGAGGTGCCCTCTGTCACCTAAAGACACCTACCTGAAAAGTAGGCATGACTAGGGGTGGAGAATAGGTGTGGTTGACTTAGGCATTGCTAGACATCCGAGTTAGATGTTGGTAAATTAAGCTACATAAAACCTGGCCTAATATACCGGTGCCTATATCTAGAATGCCTAGAGAAGCCTAAGCATTCATAGGCGCTGCTAATCATGATTCTATAAGCTGCGCCTAGCGATTGATTAACAACCATGCTGATTGGTGCCTAGAATTTAGGGGCAGTTAGGTGCCATTATAGATATAATATGCTTAAATCTTATGCCTAGTGAACAAAAAAAGCAAAGGAATGCTAGGAATTATTAGGAAAGGGATGGAAAATATAATGCCTCTATCACTCCATGGTATGACTTTACATTGAGTACTGTGAGCAATTCTGGTCACCATATCTCAAAAAAAGATATGGCAGTATTAGAAAAGTTAAAAGAAGGGTGACCAAAATGATAAAGGGGATAAAACTCCTCTCTTTTAAGGCTGAAGAGGTTAGGGCTCTTCAGCTTGGAAAAGAGACAGCTGGGGGGGGGGATAGGATACAGATGAGTCGGGGGGGGGGGGGGTATATGATAGAGGTATACAATATCCTGTGTAGTGTAGAACAGGTAAAAGTGAATTGACTTCTTCATTCTTTCAAAAAGTACAAAGACCTAGGGGATACTATGAAATTACATGGTAATGTTTTTAAAACAAATAGGAGGACTTTTTTTTCACACAAAGATAGGAAATGGAGGTCTATATGATCAATTCTCTCAATAGAAACAGATATATAATGAGAAAGTCCCAGAAACTGCATTAGGACCGTTTTTTTGTTTAACCCCCCATTTATAAACAATCTGGAAAAAGCACAGTATAAATGAAACGATAAAGATCACAAGTGGACTATGAGGAGGTGCAAAGGAACTTGGCAAAATTGAATGTCTAAATGGCAGATAAAACAATGTGAACATGTGCAGTGACATACAAAATGAAAAATAATACTAACTTATTGGTACATGATAGGAGTCATGAACCAGGAAAAGGATCTTTGAATCATTACATCTTCAGCTCCGTATACAATGGTGATCAAAAACACAAATAGAATGTGAAGAATTATTTGCAAAGGGATGGAGAATAAAAAGGAGATTAAAATGCTTCTATCGACCTGTGATACAACCACACCTTGAGTACTGTGTACAGTTCTGCTCACCACATCTTAAAAAAGAGTGGAACCAAAGAAGGTACACAGTAGAGTAACCAAAATAGTAAAGATTATGGAATGACTTCCTTGAGAATAAAGGCTAAACAGCTTGCGGCTTTTCAGTTGGAAGAAGAGACAGCTGAGAGGTGATATGACTATAAAATCATGAGATGGTAGAATAGTCAAAGATATAGTGGTTTATTCTTTCAAATAAAACTAAGAAATAACACATTTAAAACAAATTACAGAATATATTTTTCACTCCACATGCAATGAAGCTGGAAAATTTTATCAAAGTAATTCAAATAGTTGGTCTGAGTTTATACAAGCTCCTGGAGGAAAAGGTCATTAGCAATTAGCTGTCATTTAAGTTTGGAAAAGCTACTACTTATTGCCAAATAAACAATATTACAGATACTGGTGACCTGGACTGACCATTATTTGAGACAGAATACTAGACTTGATGGACCTTTGATATGACCTAGTATTGCACCTCTTATAATGTTACTGATACACCGGATTGGAATTAGATGTATCAAAGAGTTTTCCCTTGTGCATAAAAAACCCTAGGTGGAACAAGGAATATCACGGTCAGTCTCACAAGGAAGAAACTTTTGACATTGTACTTCCTCATCATTTGTACATCTCAACACCATTGGGGGTCTTTCGCTACTGAGATAATGGAAGAAAAAATAAACAGAAAAATCAAATGATTCATTGTTAAAAGCTTACATCCAAATGCTACTGGATGCTCCTGCAAGTTGTAGCCATGCTAAAAATAAAGAGAACTTTAAAAATTACAGAAAATCCTGACTACCCTCCTCCTGTAAGAACATACAGAAAAGTTATTTATGACTTAAAGAGCCACATAGATTTTTATTCTCTCTTAAAATATATTGCTCAATTATCAAAGGGTCAGATGAGTTACAAAAATACATCTACTTTATATAAGTGGGCTAAGCTCAGTTGCAGATATTCATACATTTATGAGTACAATTTGGAGCGAAGCCTTTCTGAGACACAATGGAAAGCATTTTTTATTTTTATTAGAGTCTGTCGACTATTGTCAATCATGGAAACTCAGTATTTGTATTATGTAGTTCATCAGGCTTTGTTAACTTTAAAAAAAAGGGGGGGGGGGGGTCCAGCAGCAAAGGAAACAGACTTTGTATTTATACATGTGATACGTTTTAATGTATGATTTAATAAACTTCATTGTTTCTAAGGCTGGTGTGTACAGTCCCTTCCCCACTTGTTTTCTTGTTCTGGTTTATTTTACGTAGGATTGTTTTCCTTGAATTTGTGGACTCTAATAGATGTTGGCCTTGTGGGTCTGCTATGGGTACTCTCTCATATGTTGTATGCTTGAGTGAATTTGAAGCAATGTGGATTCCCATGTGGGAGTGGATTACAGGTGTTAAAAATTCAGTCTCATTCGAGTTATAAAATAGAGGTCAGCTGTTTTATTTCATCTAAAAACAGGAGGGCCAGATTGATGTAATAATGGATGTAACAAAACAGCCGATATTGCTTGAGTGAAAGGATTAATACAGTATTGTCCAAGAATGCTTGGTGGAATGCTGGCTCAAATTGAGAAACCCTTTGCTTTGCCTACCTGCTCTTAACTTCTTCCCCTTCTAGAATCACATAACCAGGCAATTTAAAAACTGTACAGTTAAGAGTGATCCTTTTCAGTCTGGTAATTTTGACCCCTTATCTCATCCTCACTGCCTTTTTACAACACTGATACTCTACCTTCGTGCGTATCCCTTCGCTCTCCAGATTGATCCACAACCAAGCTTCCTAGTTTCCCTTCCCCTGTTATGACTCCCTTACTTCCCTTCCTGCTGATATTAACCATCCCCAAACTTTCCCTTCTCCCCAAGCCACTGAGCACCTTCACCCTTCAAACCCACTGCCTCTCCCTTCCTCTCATCCTCTACACTCTTCTCTGCTCTAAAGATCCTACACTTTCTCCCTCTCATTTGGTCATCTCCCTGCATGCAGCAGGTGCTCCTCCTCTACCCTCACCCGTACCTTCCTTCTCCTTCTCTTGCTTTCCGCTGGGGACATCAACCCCAATCCTGGTCCTACCAACCAACTCCCACCCTACTCCTACAGTCCACATTACTCCTACAGGACAACTCGCAATACCACCAACCTTATTTATATTACTCTCCTCCCTGCCCTTCTCTTGTGCCTTATGGAATGCCCGCTCTGTTCCCAACAAGCTTGCTTGCTTACTTACATACATGACATCATCTCGCGATCTCTCCACTTGATTGCACTAACAGAGACCTGGATCTGTCCTGATGACTGTACCTCAGCTGCAGCCCTATGTCATGGAGGCTTCCTTTTCTCCCTCACGCCTCGCCTGGTTGGTCAAGGAGGCGGTGTGGGGCTACTACACTCACCCTCTTGCAGATTTCAACCCCTTTTCCCACCACCATCTGAATGCTCTTCCTCCTTTGAAGTCCATTCCATCCTTTTTTTTGCTCCCCTACCACTCAGAGTAGCAGTCATCTACTGACCCCCTGATACGTCCCGCTCTTCCTTTCTCACCGACTTTGACTCCTGGCTTTCCTCCTTCCTCGAGCCCTCATCTCCTTTTCTCATCCTTGGTGACTTCAATATCCATGTCGTTGACCTCTCAGACTCCTTCGCCTCTAAGCTCCTTGCCCTAACATCCTCAATCTCCTGCTGTGCTCCACCACCTCTATACACCAGAAAGGATACTGCCTAGACCAAATTCTTTCCTCCACCTGCTCAACCACCATATTCTACAATACCAGCCTTCTCCTCTCTGACCATCACCTGTTAACATTCACTATTCATTACCCTACCCCCCAGATCCAACTAATCATTACCAACACATTCAGGAACTTTCAGGTTATTGACCCCAGAACCCTCTCCAGTGCTATCTCATCCCTCTCCACAACTAATACATCACACAAGACTGTCAATGAAGCCGTCCTCTCTTAAAATACCATTCTTTCCTCTGCTCTAGATACCCTTATTCCTCTAATCTCACTTCCTGTTAGACATGCCAAACCCCCAACCCTGGCTCACTCCCCCCCCACACATCCGCTACCTGCGCTAATGTGCATGTTACATTGAATGTCTCTGGCTTAAATCCATTAGTTAGATTGTGAGTCCATCGTGTTGGGATTCCAGGATTCTGCCCTCTCCTTCTTTTCTTACTATCTCTCCCATTGCATCTTCAGTGCATGCAATGGTGGTTCTTCCTCCACAGCCTGCCCGCTATTGATTGGTGTACCTCAAGTCTCTGTCTTGGGACCACTCCTTTTCTCAATCTACACTTGCTTACTTGGAGCGCTGATCTCCTCCCACGGCTTCCAGTATCACCTCTATGTGGATGACTCCCAGATCTACCTCTCTACGCCAGGTATCTCTACTGAAACCCAGACCAGAGTCTCAACCTCCCTGTCCAATATTGCCACCTGGATGTCTCAACGCCATCTAAAATTGAATATGGCTAAAACAGAGCTGCTCATCTTCTCGCCAAACCCAGAGGTTCTCCGTCTCTGTGGGCAACACTCTCATTCTTCTTGTTTTGTCTGCTTGCAATCTTGGGGTCATCTTTGACTCCTCTCTCTCCCCTTCATCGCCCAGGTACAACATATTGTTAAAACCTGCAGCTTCTTCCTTTATAATATTACCAAAATCCAACCCTTCCTCTCTGAGCCCACTACCAAAACACTTATCCATGCCCTCATCACCTCGTGCTTAGACTACTGCAACTCAATTCTCTCAGGTCTTCCGCTTAGCCATTTCACCCCCCTCTAATCCATCCAGAATTCGGCTGCACAACTTATATTCTGGGAAAACCGCTATACTCATGTTACGCCTCTTCTAAAGTCGCTTCATTGGCTTTCCATCCCTTTCAGACAACAATTCAAGCTGCCCCTCACTCTCTCTCTCTTATCTCCCCCCCCATGATCCCTGCTCAGCTGGTAAGTCCCTCCTATCTGTGCCCTTCTCTTCAACTGCCAATTCCAGACTCTGTCCTTTCTGCCTTGCTGTGGCTTATGCTTGAAACAAGCTGCCTGAATCCTGACGGTGGACTCCGTCTCTGGCAGTGTTCAAGGTCCAGTTGAAAGCCCACCTCTTTGAGAGTGCTTTCAACTCTTAACTCCTTTCCCCTTGGGTTCTGCATCCCCAACCCTATATGTCATGTCTGTCTGTCCAAGTTAGATTGTAAGCTCTTCCAAGCAGAGACTGTCTATAAATGTCAAATTGTACAGTGCTGTGTATGCCTATATAAGTGATTAGTGATGCATGCCCCACTAGTAAATATGAGGCAAACATGGGGCATATATGAGGAGGCTGCTGCTGATTAAAAGGCAGAGTTTGTCAATGCTATAAAGAAGTGTGGGCTCCTTTAGATTTTTATTATCAAAATGTTAAGGAAGCAATTCCCAAACTGGGTTCCGTGAACTCCTTAGGTGTCGTCGGAAGGTTGCCGAGGCTGGTGCGAGCAGCAGGTGGAAGATGCTACTTGCACCATCAAACATTTCAAGAGGAATGCGCGGGGGGTAAGGGGGGTGGTGGCTATCAAGTGGTAGGGAAGAGCAGGGGACACAAGGCGTGATGATGCCAGGCACCAACCTCTCTAGCTATGCCATTACTGACAAGCATACTGTAATCTGTTCTGCTCTGTGACACTAGCAAATTGTCTTCACATCCCAAGGCCTCAGTGTTACAAAGAACTAGATTTACCATCTACACTCCTTAAAGGAGCATTTTTGGGCCACAAAAATGGGGGTCTCATTCTATATTTGGGTCATCACCCAACCCCCCTCCCCAACTTGATGCAGGCCTTTAATAGGCCGGCCCAGCTGATACAAATCATTTTTTTACCCCTCCCCCTCACGTACCTTTATAGTTATCCCTGGTGGTCCAACGGGCTCCTGCCCTGAGCACCTCCTTTGACTTGCCGCTCAACACAGACATGCAGGAGCAAGCTTCTTGGGCTCCCACGCAGCCCTGCACTGCTAGAATGGCTACCGCCAGTTCTCGCGCGAAGCTTGCTTGTGCACTGCGAGCCCTGATTCGAAGGAGGTGCTTAGGGCAGGAGCACGTTCCTGCACATACACCGTTGGACCACCAGGGATAACTTAAAAGGTACGTGGGCAGGGGGGGGTGGGTAAAAAAAATTATTTGCATCGGCCAGGCCGGAACAGGAGGGATCTCTCCTGTCCCAGCCCTGCCTACCACTAGACCACCAGAGATGGAAGAAAAAGTGGGACAGGGTGCAGAGCCTAGCAGGGAGAGGGGAAAGGGTAGAGTGCAGAGCCTAGCAGGGAGGGGAGACATGGTGCAGTGCAGAGCCTAGCAGGGAGCGGGACAGGGTGCAGTGCAGAGCCTGGCAAGTAGTGAGGGGGGTTGGCTGCATAGCCTGATAGGGAGGGGGACTGGGTGCAAAGCTTTGCAGGCCAGGGAGGGAAGGGGGCTGGGTGCAGAGCCTTGCAGGGCAGAGAGGGAAGGGGGCTGGGTGCATAACTTGGCAGGGAGGGGGCTGAGTGCAGAGTCTGGCAGGGGAGGGTGTGAATGAGAGGACATGGCAAGTGCAGGGCATGGCACTTGACTAGTAAGCCCCCGTCTTATATTCGAGTCAACTATTTTTTTTTTTTTTCCTCCTTTGGGGAAATGGGTGTCTCGACTTATATTCAAGTATATATGGTAAATACTTCCTAATTCAGTTTTAAAAATCAAAAACAACAAACATGGCTCCCTCTGCCCTCTCTCCCAGCAGCCATTTAGGCACCAGCATGGACAAATGAACTCTACCCTGAAGTGGCAACTTACGTTTAATTATTATAACACCTGAAGGAATCCTATTTGGGATGACACTAAGTGGCAATTATCTAATGAAAGAAACAGACTGTACAGAAAATTAGACATCTGGCTATGAGATGTTATTAGTGTCTCCTTAGGAGATTACTACATTTTAAGTGAAATATTTCTAATGTAGGCAGAGTGTAAGTCATTTTCTGAAAAATGCAGATATTTAAAGTGGATTATATTGCATTCACAAATTCTGCAAAGGTATATGCTGCACAGCAGAATTTAAGAATGTGCTAAACTGAAATTTTACTAATAAACACATTTTA
The DNA here is from genome assembly GCF_902459505.1 of Geotrypetes seraphini. NCBI lineage: Eukaryota > Metazoa > Chordata > Amphibia > Gymnophiona > Dermophiidae > Geotrypetes > Geotrypetes seraphini. The sequence continues at coordinate 305,438,030 of NC_047086.1, read as the reverse complement.
ACAAAATCAATGAATCCAAGAGTACAAGCAAAACCTTTATTTCCAGCTACATCCCCACTAAACATCTGAAATATTCAGCAGAGTTAGGTGCATACCTCACCTCAGCAGAAGACTTGAGCTTTAGTAGTTTTTTTTGCTGATACTTTCATATCTAAATATTTTTGTTGTTAGCAAAAAGGGGGCAGTGGCTGTCATGTGGGTCAGAAGGAGGAGGCGGCAGCTGAAAGTGGCACAGGGCGCAGTTCCGTGGGTTGTACTGGAGAGGAATAGATTTTAAAGAGAATCCTGCGGGATGCCTTTGGCTGGTTACAGCCTGGAGATTGAGGTGCGCTGCATGCTGTAGTGCTATATCTTTCTTTGTTTATATAATCTCCCAATGACTCAGATTTTGGTTTGTTGACTACATGACCCCTGAGGAGGCTCTGCGTAGATGAAACACGGTCTGTGCCAGATCATATCAACAAGAGAGTCGTATGCTTTACAAGAATAAAGAATTTGCAACAGAGACTCTTCTTATGGATATTTAGCACTGTTGACCACCATGACTGGAATGTCACTGATATTCCACTCTGTTTCTATTTGTAGTTTTTGTGGAGATTTTTGTTTTCTTTTTTTTTAGGTTCACAGCTTTAGAAGTACACCTGGCATTTTAGAGCAGGTCAGGGTAGGAAAGCAGATAGATGAATAAATTATCCCCAACTCTGAGATACACTTTGGGGAGGAGCTTAGGGGGACTGGTTTGGATAGTTTGATTCCAGAGAGCAGTTGCACCGATAGTGTTTAATCTAAATGGATAAGGACTGCCGTTTGAAAGTGAATAGGTTTTAGCCTCTTACTCAAGAGGGCTTAAGTTCAAGGAGAGCAGGAGGAGAGAATGAGGAAGCAGAAAACAGTTTCAAGATCATGTATTCCCTTACTACTAAATTTTTGCCCTTTTTCCTGTGATTTTGTATCTATTTTTTTTTGTGTTTTGCAGAAACTATAAATACTTGAATTTGAGATCATCATATTAAAAGTGTCATATAAGATTACCTTGTGATTTTGTCTTGTGCTTTTAACTTTACTCTAGTTTAAGCCTTGTGCTTTATTTCCCTATCCAACAGAACCCTTTGTGTTTTAGAGCTCTACAGTGCTATGGGTTTTGCTGTTCTAAAGAGTCAGGCACTCCTTTATAATTTTTTTTTAACCTGTCTTGCAAGAAATGTAGGAGGTAGGGGCCTACACATGTAAACAAAATATTCTTGTATTTTTAAGAATAGTCTATTTTAGAAGCTTACTGTGAAATCAGAATTTGCTTAAATTTCGAAGCTAACGTCTGAAAACTAAATTAGAATATCAAATTTTATTTCTGCTGCTCCTGGAAAAGGCATCACACACTCACACACAAACCATTCTGTAATGTTTACAAAAAAGCTCAGAACTTCACATGGACTGGTCAGGCTCCTTTCTCCCCCAACACAGATCAAATCAGTTTTACACAAATTACAGGAGACAAAGGACTCAAACCAGACGTTTGTCTATGTTTAAATATCCTGTGGAAATTACAGCCTTTCTCCTGAATAGCAGTGGTTAAATAGTCATTTGCCCTGCGGTTTTGTATCAGCCCTCTTCCTGTCACCAGTAAGACAGATGGTCCAAGTCAGAACTGGGAGGCACTTTTTTTTTTCTCTGTCTCAAATACATAGGTTAGGCTACGTTGACCAATCAAAGTCCCATCCAGTATTTCCAGATCCAACTTCTCCTCAGCATTCTCTTTAGGCTGCCATGTTCTATGCTGAAAGGCAATTCCCTAATCCTTTTTACTGTGCTAACAGGAAGCTGTCCATCATCCCCTTGTCAGCCTGCCAGCCCTGCCTCTTTCTCAAATACAGTGTTTACAGGCTGAGGCTGTCTAGCTCAGTGTGTCACCCTCAAGAGCAAAAAAGCAGGCTTAGAGACCAAATAAGGAACAGAGGACAGATTTTCCATTTTTCTTTTTAATTAATGGCCTACCCAAAAAGACATTAATCATGTGCCAGAGTGAGATGAAAAACTTTTCTACTAGTATGTCAGCATCACAGAACATATGTGACATGTATAATCCTTCACCCTCTACCCCCAAGATCTGCAGCATTTAGGTGGTTACTAAAGAGGGCACTTCAATGTGGCTAACAGGAAATCCCGCCACACTAGGAAATGCTCCACTGAACTGCGGGTGAATTTTTTAAAAAAGTATAATGTACTGTATATTTCAGCAGAGAACACATTTTAATGACAATTAAGCCCCAAATTACAGAAGGAATGATTTTAAGTGATAAGCCCTCATCAGTTTTCTGTGGCCTCTGTGCACACTATTGATCTATATTCAAGATGCCTTTATTCTTAATCACACCTCAAAGAACTATTCACCAAAATTTTCAAGATCATCATGCACCTAAAAATAAAGTAATAAATACTTTTATTTTTACAGGCCATAATAGGACAGTATAATACTTTATTAGAACATGCTTATGTACAACAGATAGAAGTACTTTAGCACATTGCAATAATTACAAGAACGTATATTGCTAGGACCATATACTTCAGGCCATTAAGATCACACACAAACAAAAAAAAAAAAGCTGCATAAAATAAGCAAATTAAAACCCAAAACCTTTAAAATAATTAAAAATCCAAAAAAGCAGAAACTAAGAGTAACAAGTTGGAAGCTTCATGCTAGAAGTATGATGCACCAGTGTAGTCTTCTGTGTGAGATTTAAGCACACACAAATATTTTGGCAGTAGGCAGGTTGGTGTGAGGGATGCCTACAGTTGTATGGTTGGGGTTTGCATTAGCAAGTGTGCATATATGAATCAGTGCAAGGAGATGTGCCTGTGAAGGAATGATAGTGATTAACTGTGTGATCTATATGAACTGGTTGTGGCTATATGATTGAGCAACTGGGTTTTGTATGCTGGAATGGGTAAAGGACTTTTTTTAAAAAAAGTAAGGGTCTATGCTTTTAACTTTATTTTAGTTTAGGCCCTGGGCTTTATTTCCCATCCAACAGAACCCTTCGTGTTTTAGGTGTGTGCTTTTTTTTCTTTCTGATTTTCCTGTTTTAAAGAGACCAGCACTAATTTATCAATTTCTTTTTACTTGTCTTGTGGCAAGAAGAAGCAAGGGCTATACATGTAAATAAAATACTCTTGTACTTAAGAGTAGTCCATGGCTAAATAAGTGTAAGTCTTATAAATAAATATATGAGGAAAATAGTAGAACTACTGTTTTATTGTATTTGGATGGCTGCTCTTGTTTGTCTCAGATCCTGAGGTAGAGTCTGGATGTGAAATATAATTACCCAATTTTTCCAAATCTGAGCTCAAGGTGAGTCATATTCAGATACAGGGGCTGATGCTGAAAGCCATGTGGCTTATACCCCGAAATTAACAAAAATAATTCCACAGCTAAGCCGTAAGCAGTGATCCTGCAAATTAATTGCCGCATTAAAAATGTGGCAGTAATCCACAGCCATGCCAAATGGTTTGACGTGCCGACAGGAAATAAGACTAAAAAAATAGTCCCTGGTTCTGTACTCTTGACACAGCTTTCTGAATTGGCCCCTGTAATCCTTGGTGGTTGTGAGTAGAGAATGACACGGGGACAAAATTTTCCCAGTCCCTGCAGGAACTCAATTTCCTTGTTCTGTCGCTGTACCTGTCTCATTCCTGTAAGCTCTGCCTTAACTGCACAAGACTCAAACTCTTATGATGTTAAAGTGTTTGAGGCTTTTGCAGATGAGGACAGAGCTTGCAGGAATGGGGCAGGGGCAGGAAAAGAACTCGCCGGGATGGGACAATGAGTTCCTGCAGGGACGAGAAAAAATTTGTCATTCTCTAGTTGTGACCCCCCCCCCTCCCTGGATCTAATCCTCTTCTGCCCCTAAAATTAAAATAGAAATCCACGGTCGTCTGGTGGCTCCCTCTACCACCTCCCCCCCCTTTTCTCACTAGTTATAAAAAAAAATTCCTATTCTCTATTGGCACCCCCTCCACTCCTTCCACATGCCTCTTCTCCTTTGGTGTACTTGTAAAAGAAGCAGAAGTGATTCCTAATCACTCCTACCTCCAACCACCATCATCTTGGAAAATGGGATGTACTGAGCAGGGTCAGCCTGCCAAATAATTATTATTTCAATAATATCTCTGCCCAGACTACTTACTCTGCCATTTTCCAAAATGATGGTACCAGAGGCAGGGATGATTGGGCACTTATCCCTCTTTTTCGAGTACACCATGGGTGGGCGGGGATCTAAGAGGCTTGGAGGAATGATTGGAGCGCCATGAGAAAAAAGAACCTATGCTGAAAGTTGCATCACGACCAGGGGGGGTTCAGGCTGGGGTGGTTGTCTTTACCTTTCTATGTTGCATCAGACCTGGCAGTAGATTTCTGATCTATTGTGTGAACACAACACATCAGCGCATAGCTCTTTCCAAATCCAGCGGCCAGTAACAAGCATATTTATTGCTTGTTAACTGCATGCTTCTGCCAGCAGCAGCTTTCTGCATTGGCCCCTAAGAGTAAGTCCTAATCAAAGAGCCTTACAGTCTAAATCAGGGGTTCCCAACAACCGGGCCACAGACCAGTAACCAGGCTGTGGACTGTGCCCAACCGGGCCGAATAGAAATGTTTATTTTATTTACCATTACGGGCGGTTCCTGGGTTCTGGTCATCTCCCTCCTCCCAAACACACTTCTCTTCACAAAGCTGCAAGCAGCGGCTCCTACCTTTCCTTTAGGCTTCCCTTCAGCTGCGGTTTTGTGAGGAGAAGTGTGGCTGGGAGGAGGGAGCCAGCCAAAACAGGTAAACACCCGCAGGAAGGAGACAGAAACTTGGGAGGGGAGCATGAACTTGGGACATAGAAGAATGAAGGAAGTGAAGGAAAGATGCTGAGAAGGGAGAGGGAATAGAAAGGGAGAATTGCTGGGCATAGGTGTCTGAGTGAGAGGGAAAGAGATGGTGCACATAGGGAAATGAAGAAAGAGAATTGTTGGGCATAGGGATGAGGCTGTTTAGCTGCAGGGAAACATACTCAGAGCTCCCACTGGAAAAATTGACTTACATGAAACCGGTCTCTGGTGCAAAAAAGGCTGGGGACCGACCGCTGGTCTAAGTTATACTTGAGGCAATGGTGAGTTAAGTCACTTGGCCAATGTCACAAGGAAGGCCAATGGGAAAAACAGGATTGAGTCCTGACTTTCTTGGCCTAGTTCTCGGCCTACTGCTCTAACTACTGTGCTGCTCCAAAACAATTTAATGATAGAGGGGCATAGCTTGAGAGAGAAACAGGATTATGGTCTATTGCAGTGGTCTCAAACGCAAACCCTTTTGTAGGGCCACATTTTGGATTTGTGGTACTTGGAAGACCTCAGAAAAAATAGTTAATGTCTTATTAAAGAAATGACAATTTTGCAAGAGGTAAAACTCTTTATAGTTTATAAATCTTTCCTTTTGCCTAAGTCTTAATAATAATATTGTAATTTATAGCTAAAGAGACATATGATCAAGAAACTTATTTATTTTACTTTTGTGATTATGATAAACATACCGAGGACCTCAAAATAGTACCTGGCGGGCCGCATGTGGCCCCCAGGCTGCGAGTTTGAGACCACTAGTATGTATGTTTAGTAGATTGCTGAAAACTTGCAAATTATGGGCAAATGACAAGTAAACAAAGAGGAAAAGGTAGATCAAAGAATGGGGTGAGCAGGGTTTAATTTCTGGGAGAATAACATGGAATGCAGTCTTGCCGCTTCTTTTTGGACTCTAGAATAGAAGGAATGTAAAGCTTCAGTTCCTCCCTTTCAGATAGGAAAGGGAGAGGGGGAGGGCTTGAAGAGGACACAACAGAGAACATTCACTGTCACCCAACCTATTCCCTCAACTCCACACGCTTCTATTTTTGCAGGGGCCAGGATAGGTGTGATCCTGAAACAAAAACTATAGAGCAGTGTCTCTCAACTGATGTGCCACAGAACAGAGCTGTACTGTTGGGAATCACCTGGTGTGATGCAGAAAAGCCTCCGTCCCCCACCTATTCGCACCCAGTATAAAATGATTGGTAAAGGATGAGCCTCCTCAGCGCCAACTATGACCTTCGCACCGCCCACTTCCAGTCACTGGTGCTTCCCAGGACAGCAGAAGCAGCAACAACAACAACAACAAAAAAAGAGATACAAGCTACTTCCTCTATATCATCACTGCTGGCTCTGCCAGTTCTGCCCCTTTCAACACAGACTTCCTAGTTCAGAGAGATGGTATCAGCAGAGGCAGCAGCAACATGCATAAAGGCAACAGCCCACATCTCTTTTCTTCTCTCCAAAATCTCAATCAATTGGGTGGGCTTTGAGAAGTGAGGCAGGAATTACTGCTGAACAGACTCATTAAGAGCTAGATTCACTTATCTGACTCTCTGTGCTTGATCCGTGAAGGCCCGACCAATTCCCAAAACAATAAAATTAAAATGAGGGCGATCAGAGGAATACCCCCTCCGACCGCATGGATCGCTAGTGTGTGATCCTGACGCATGCACAGACCATCTGCTTTCCCTGTGGATGGTCTGCACATGCGTTCGGTGTTCATTTTTGCTGGGGGAGGGGAGCCCGACCGCCTGCTCTATGTCGATCTTGATTTTTCTTCTTTCGAGATCAAGCTGGCTCCCTCTAGCCCGTGACAGACTGACGTGCACACGTGTGCACATTTTGTAATACTGCAGTGGTCCATCACTTTTCTTGCCCATCAGTTCTTATGATAAAATTATCAGTTACCTGCCACTCAGCTTTTTTTGCATCATTTCCAACCTTATGGAACTCTCTCCCCTACTGAGATTTGCTGTGAACTCTCTTATTCTAGATTCTGGGCACTTCTGAAATCCTATCTTTTCAGTCTGGCATTCCCAGTAGATAATCCCCGGAGTTTAAAAGGAGGCAATTTTTGACTCTCCTGCTCTTTGCCGCCCTTCCCCACAGTGCAGCCCCGCTTTAAAACCAGGGCTCACACTGTGGTGAAGGGCAGCAGAGAGCAGGAGAGTCGGGGCGGCAAGAGCAGGGCTTGGCTGGAAGGGGCAGAGGGCAGAGATGGGCTGCAGGGCTGGAATTTCAGGCCCGAGGACAGTTGGAAAGGACATTTGCGACTGGTCCCCAGCAGTCATATTTTAGGTTTTTTTTAAGCCATAATACTTATTTTAGAGCCAGTCTGACTATTTTAACATACCCTATTTTAACATATCACCTTTTTGAAGAAATTTACCCAAGGCAGTGTAAAGCAAATATAATCTCACATGCACTTTGATTAGGCATCACTTTTCATTTTCTCTAGTCAGATAGCTGGTACCAACAGTGCAGTAGAACTCATAGAATGAAGCATTCATTTAGAGCAGTGGTTCCCAAACCTGTCCTGGAGGACCCCCAGGCCAGTCGGGTTTTCAAGATAGCCCTAATGAATCTCCATGTATATTCATTAGGGCTATCTTGAAAACCCGACTGGCCTGGGGGTCCTTCAGGACAGGTTTGGGAACCACTGATTTAGAGGATATTTGGCATACTCTCTGTTTTTAATATTTGTGTAGTGTGCACAAAATGTCCATTGAATACCTGAGCTTACTCTTACAAATTGTTTAAAACAAAAAGGAGAAAAAACAGTCAGTGTTCTTAGTTTGGATATTATATTAACAAGGGCACCACTGAACTACAGCAAATTCCTTAGTGGTATTACTAGTGCAGACTTCAGGGAGTTGTGACACTCTAAGTCAATTTATGCTTTCTAGTGCCCTTTCCCATGCCTACCCATGTCAATCCTTTAAACAGCTAAAACATACTTTGCTCTCTTCCCTAAATGACGAACAGGGTAATCACGCACAGAGGAGGAGCATAAAGGTCAGAGCAACACAGACTCTCAAAGATATGAAGGGTGAGCCAGTGAAGTGACTTTGGTACCCTGAGCCACTTTCTCACATGGTTCATACAAGGGCTGTTCAAAAAGTATCAGACCTTAATTTTTCTTGTGTAAACAAATAAAGCTAGGGAGGTGTGGTTTGGTGTATGTATGTAGGCGACCCTAATGCACATGCTTGAATTTTTTCCCACCTTCAGAAGCTGTCAGTCGCCAGCAGACCACCGATGAATGAGGAAGTGTAAGTGAGCACCTTCGGATTTTCATTTTTCACAAAATGACAGAAAAAGTTGAACAACGTTACTGCATTAAATTTTGTGTAAAGCTTGGCGATTCCCAAGAGGAAACGATCCGCAAGATTCAACAGGCCTTCGGGGACGAAGCAATGGGCATTACACAGATAAAGGAGTAGTACAACTGCTTCAGAGATGGCCCCACATCAGTGGAGAGTGAAGCACGTTCTGGTAGGCCCTCAACTTCCAGAAATGAGATCGTCATTGACCAAGTGAGGTGTGGTTCATCATGAGTACGCACCACATGGCACAACCATCACCAAGGGGTACTACCAAGAGGTTCTGCGTCGCCTTCGTAACACTAAGAGACACATATGGCCAGACCTGTAAGCTGCGGGCAATTGGCAGCTCCATCACAATAATGCATGTGCCCATTCTTCACATTTCATACAGAGTTTCCTGGCCAAACACAACAAACCTGTGATTCCTCAGGCTCCATACTCTCCCAACATGGCTTCGTGTGACTTCTGACTTTTCCCAAAGCTGAGGAATGCCCCTGAAAAGGACCAGATTTCAGTCAAGAGAAGACATCATGCAGAATGCAACGGGCCAGTTGTGAGCAATCTCAAAAGAGGCGTTCCAGCGCTGCTTCTGACAGTGGCAGAACCGTTGGAAGAAGTGTGTGGTAGCCCAAGGGGACTACTTTGAAGGAGATTAGTATAAGATTGTTGTATTTGAATACAAGTATTTTTTATGAATAAAGGTCTGATACTTTTTGAACAGTCCTCGTACATTAACTCAGCCCTAAGTATAATAATAATAATTTTATTTTCTTGTATACCGCCCCACCAGCAGTTCTAGGTGGTTCACAACAGAAGAACTGAAACATTTCAGTTAAAAAATACAATTTCAAAAAACACAACTATTATAACTACTACATCCATTAAATACAGCATCATATAAAAAGTACATTTAAAATACAGAGCCTAATAAAAAATACTGTATTACTGTACAGGCAGCCCCCAAGTTACAGACGCTCGACTTAAGTACGACTCATGGTTGCAACTTCATTTGATTTCATGAGCAGTATTCCAGTGACAGGTACTCCCACACTTCTCTTGTAGCAGATTCAGGAATGATGCATGGCCATATTAAGAACTGTGTGGTTGTGCATGCTGTACCTTAGAGGGAAAACTGGTAGGGACAGTTGGCTCTTTTGACAGCTGTGAGCAGAGATAAATAGTAAGCATCTTAAAATCTACAAGTTCTGAGTTACATACAAAGTTGACTTAAGAACAGCTTTAAAAACTTAACTCGTTCTTAACCTATAGTCTGCCTGTATATCCAACTGCTCATGTAAATCAAACACTTGATTTTATGAGATACTTGCTGATGCTGAAATGAGTAAAATATTGGTAGGGCCACAACCCTAGTGACTCATGCAATTCTGCAGCCTATGACAGCAGTCAGAGTTTTAAGAACCACCTAGGTGGTTTAATTCAGATGAAAATCATTCTAGGAATGCAAGCGGAAGCTGATAAAATAAGGCAGAATATAAATAAACTATAAACAATAATCACCGTCTGCTAAAAGTTATGAAGAAAAAAATTTGGTCCTACTTGCTAATTTTCTTTCCTTGAGCTCTCCGAGACTATTCACATGCAAGGAGGTTTATCCTCAGCTGCAGACACAGAATACGGAAAACTGTGCAACCTACAGTTTTCCCTGTATTTTTGTAATAAAGCACCCCCTGGTCCCACCATTCAAGAGCCCAGGGAAGGGGGCAAGGATAATTCCCCCCCTGGACACAGCCTCCTACATGCAAGTGTTCCATGCAGGGAATGCAACAGAGCAACAATCCATAAAGGTGAAACCAGACTGATGAAAGACATCCAACACTCAGTAGAACAAAATAATGAGTACTATTTTAGATTGATCTAACAGGACTCAAGAAAAGAAAGTTAGCAGATGAGACCAAAGTATTTCTTTCCTTATTGTCCCAGACAAGTCCAGATTAATGGGATGTATAATACAGCACCCTTTATATTGGGAAGGAATCTGCAAGATTCACCTCAAGTCAGTAGTACCTTGTAGACAAATGCATGGACGACTATATGGCTGCCCTACTGAATATAGCTCAGCCCAAGAAATTGCTTTGGCCTTAGTCAAGTGGGGCTTGAACCTCTATTACTTTTTAGCTATTGCAGGCTTTGATTTTGCTGCCTTACCTTATTTTTCTTTGGATTTCTGAAGAGGTCTACAAACATGGTAATACAGGCCAAGATGGCAGGGAGACTGAGTGACATGGAACGAGAACCCCCTTAGGAAAAAAGGACAACACAAATTGTATGGATAACGTTCACTACTGTAGAGAGTTTCTCTTATCAGAGGTAGTGCCTCAAGCTCTGAAATTCACCTTGCTGAATAAATAGCCATCAGAAATGTAGCCATAAGGTGAAGTGAAAGAGGTTATTAGAGCCAAAAAAACATCCCTTAAAGAATGGAAAAAGGATCTGAATGAAGAAAATAAGAAGAGACACAAGTGCTGGCAAGTTAGATGCAAAGCATTGATAAAGAAAGCTAAGAAAGAATATGAAGCTAAACTTGCAAGAGAGGCAAAAACTCAACATTTTTTTTTAGGTACATCAGAAGTAGAAAACCTGAGGGAATTTGTGGGACTGTTGGATGATCAAGGAGCAAAACCGCTCAGGGAGGATAAGGCCATAGCAGAGAGACTGAATCAATTCTTTGTTTAGGTCTTTACGGAAGAAGATGTAAGAGATCTACCTGAACCGGAAATAGTTTCCAAGAGTGATGATGCAGAGGAACTGAAAGAAATCTCGGTGAATCTGGAAGACGTACTGAGCCAAATCGACAAGTTAATAAGTGATAAATCACCTGGACTAGATGGCATAAATTCCAGGATACTAAAAGAACTCAAACATGAAATTGCTGTCCTGCTGTTAGTGATCTGTAACCTGTTATTAAAATTGTCTGTAGTACCTGAAGATCGGAGGGTGGCCAAATGTTACGTCGATTTAAAAAAAAAAAAAAAAAAAAAAAAAAAATGTTCCAGGGGAGATCCAGGAAATTACAGATTGGTAAGCCTGACTTCAGTGCCGGGCAAAATGGTGGAAACAATTATAAAAAAATAAAATTGTGGAACACGTAAACAAACGTGATTTAATGAGACAGTCAGCATGGGTTCAGCCGAGGGAGATCTTGCCTCACCAATTCGCTTGACTTCTTTGAAGGTGTGAATAAACATGTGGATAAAGATGAGCCAGTTGATGCAGTGTATCTAATATACAGTATTTCCATCACATACTCTCTAGGGTACAATCATTTCCCAGTATGCTGAAACCCTGATTTCATTCTGAAGGGTCGTTTGCTTGTTTTAAAATATATAAGCTAAGGAGTAAAGAGGAAGTATTTTCACAGACTTAACCCTTTCAACATAGTTTTTTGTTTCATTTTAGCATGCAACACAAAACAGCAAAGGTTAAAACAAAACAAATTGCTATTCCTTATGCATAACACAACTGCATAATACAAATACATTATTTTCATTCATACATAACACAAACCTTTCTTCATGTATTGTATACAGAGAATGCCTCTTGGATATCTATCATTGTGAAAAATGAAGTGCTTCCAAAGCAGAATGCCTGCAATATAGTGACTGAAAATATCTGCCTATTATACATTTTTGTAAGCGATATTGTTGAAGGGCTGTCAGGTAAGATTTTTGCCTCTTTGCAGATGATACCAAAATGATGGTGTAGATAACTTGAGGAAGGATCTAGTGAAGCTTGAAGAAATGTATGAAATTTGGCAGCTAAAATTTAATGCTAAGAAATGCAAGGTCGTGCATTTGGGCTGCAAAAACCTGAGGGGACGGTACAGTTTAGGGAGTAAAGAACTTTTGTGTATGAAAGAGGAGCAAGACTTGGGAGTGATAGTATGAGGTGGCCAATCAGGATGAAAAGATGACAATGAAATCTAGAAGGATGCTTAAGGACATGGCCAGTAGAAAAAAGGAGGTATTGATGCCCATGTATAAGACTCTTGTGAGACTTAATTCAGAATATTTCGTACAATTCTCGAGACCGCACCTTCAAAAAGATATAAACAGGATGGAGTTGGGCCAGAGGACGGCTACTAAAATGATCAATGGTCTTCATCATAAGGCATAAGGGGACAGACAGGTTATGCAAATCTGTGCAATTGCACACACTGTTCATCATTTCATGACTGCAGTATTTCCTTCTTAATCTCAAACACAGCAATTCGGCCACCTGAGTTCTTCATACCCTATCATTTTAAAATTTCATTTTATTCACTAGACCAGTGGTCGGCAAACCGCGGCTTATGAGCCGCATGCAGCTCTTTAGCCACTTGAGTGTGGTTCGCGGCTCAGCTAGCTAGAGCAGGGGTGCCCAACCTGTTTCCTTTCCCTTTAACCCTTTCAGGACCAAGGGACATATTTGTCCCATAACTTTAAAATCCTATAAATTTTGATTGGGATAGTCTACAGTTCTAAATTTGATATGTACGGATTCCATATGATACTGCCTTTATGTAAACAAACTGGTTCCGACATTCATTCATTAGCGTCGTTGCCAGATTGACGAAAAGATTCACTTGCCACACTGTCCATAAGCCAGAAGTTTGATTTTTTTTTAAAAAAATAATGATATTTCACAAAAAAAAATCAATTTTTTGGCATCTGCAAGCCCTTTTTACCATAAAAATGTTGTCAAAACCACAAAAATTGGCCTACGATCCTTATGGTCCTGAAAGGGTTAAAGTGGACACTGAAGCGCTGAGCCGACCAACCTTCGCCACCTGATGTCAATGAGGAAGTTCTGGGCAAGCCAATTGCTGCCTGGCTGGCCTGGAACTTCCTCTCCGACGTCAGAATTGATGTCGGGTGGGGAGAGCTCAGAACTCAGCAGCGGCCTGTTCCCCGATTGCAGCGGCGGTGGCGGCAGCCTATTCCCCAATGGCGGTGGCTTGGAGAAGGGCAGGGAGAAAGAAAGAAGGGGGAGGCAGGGAGAAATAAAGCTAAAGGAATAAGGCAATACCTTTTTTATTAGACTAACTCAAGGCATTTTATGATGAGCTTTCGAAGGTAACCCTTCTTCTCATCAGAAAAAAGCAAATGTAGACAAATATCAGTATATATAAGGAAAACATAAGAGCATTTTAGGGATAGGAAGAGGGAGGGGTGGCTGGGTGGGCAGGAAACAAAAAGGTGGCAGAGCAGTTTTAAAAGAAACTGCCACAAAACTTTCTCTTATGCCAGTCAAGGAAAAAGTGATCTACCATTAGTCATAGTGACCTTTTTACTCCTCAGTGTTACAAAATAATGCAATAAGCCCTTGGGTTATGTGCACACTTAACTGCATCTAGGTTTAATAGCTAATGTCTTAATTGCCATTAGATCTGAATGAGCAGTGTATTATTAGCCATGCAGTTTTTGTGTGGAGGAGCGATTCAAAAGCAAACCAAAATGCTACCTTAATTAATACACAGGTTTGCTAGCTTTTCCTTCAAATTATTCATTTCTATTCCCTATCCATATTGTATTTCTCCTTAAGTGTCCTCCTATCCTATTATAAAATGCATTTCTTCCCCCTTCCCTCTCGGATCATGTAAACTCCTCTGTCCAAGCCTCCTGAATTTTGCTACACTGGCCTCAAAATGTGCAGCTACTATGAGACCCAGTTCATGTTCAAAAGAACTATGAGTTTTAAAAACATGCTAGCACAGTTTAAGGAAAAGCTGGCATGGTAAGTTTGCATGGTAAGTTTGCATTGCCAGGCAAGCACGGAAAAGTACTCCAGTAATCATCACTTTTAAAACCACTGTATACTCCCCAAAGTGCCATAGAAACTCATGAAACAGCATAAGAAATTCAGACAGAATACTGTACTATTTCATCTTCTATTTCTAAGTGACCCATCCCCCTTCCCCTCCACCCAGGATCCTATAAATCACTGTGGCAGGTAGTTGGGAAACAGCTGCTAATGATAGCTGTGCTCTACAGCACAGGAAGTCACCTTTTAACCCAGCCTGCTGCTGTTTGTCTCTAAGAACTTGGACAAAAGAACAGATGCAAGAAAAATGGCATGAGAATCCGGTCAGGGTATCACAGGAAGCCTCTGACCAGGCTCCACTTCATGCTCATCTTCAGAGGGAACCTGAAGTACAGCTCCATCTCCCTTTCACAAAACATGAATCCCCTTTGCTTTACAATGAAAAAAAAAAAGTAGGTAGAACTGGACTTCACAGAGCACCGCACCTGGCTGCAGTTAAAAGTCTGCAACTCCCAGGTCTGGAATTGGATTGCTTGAATACAATACAAAATAGCGAGTAATGAATGCACCAAACTCTGAACAGCTGTATTAAAAGAGAGATACCTGTGAGGCATGGCCAGTTCCCTTTATGTTAATTCCCTCTGCCGATTTGTATACAAAATGCCAAAGCAAAGTCAGGAAGTTGAAATTAAAATTAAAATGTATACAAAACACAAAACCTTCCCCTGCACTATCTTGGTACGATCAAGGCCCTGGCCTGACTTTCCCTTTGTAAGTAATGTGGCTTCTATGCTTGAAGACAGGACGTACAAATCTCTGTTTAGTTTCACATAAGAATTTTCTATAAGTTAACTATAAAAATTATCAACTTCAAAACTATACACCAGGGGTGCCCACACTTTTTGGGCTTGCGAGCTACTTTTAAAATGACCAAGTCAAATGATCTACCAACAATAAAATTTTTAAAAAAACACAAAGCATACTGTACGCAGAGAAAATGTTAATTATCATTTATATTCTGGGTTTTTTTTTCAAAGAGGTCAAGGAAGATGACTATATGCAATGTCACCTCAGTAACAACTATACAAAAATAGACAAATATACTCCCTCCCTTTTTATTAAACCATGATAGAAGGTTTTTTTTTAAAAATTCTTTATTCATTTTATAACTTATATCAAGTACAACAATATTGATATTAACATTGTAACATAGATAATACACTTGAGAATTTACAATGGATCTTTATCACTTTAAATTTATCCCCTTCCCTCTCTACATTTTATACTTCATAAAATCATTGTCATCAATAATAAAATCCTCCTCCTCCCGCCCTATTTTTCATTTGTACTTAACAGGGAAGAAAAATATATACTTATTCTTTACATTATTCTGATAATGGCCTCCATACATCTTGAAATTTATTAAAATTTCCTTTTTGAATGGCTAATGTTCTTTCCATTTTATAAATACGGCATACTAAATTCCACCAAAAACAAAGTTTAGTCTATCCCAACTTTTCCAATTATGTGTTATTTGTTGTATAGCAACCCCTGTCAAAATGAGCAATAGTTTATTATTATTAGAGGATATTTGGCTCTTGGCCCTCATCGCCATGCCAAATAATACTGTGTCATATGTTAATGCCACATGATTTTCTAATAAGCAATTTATCTGACTCCAAATTGATTTCCAAAATTCCATAATAAATGGACAATAGAACAATAAATGGTCTAAAGTCTCTGCTTCAAGATGACAATGCCAGCATCTATCAGACTTATAGCTATCTAATTTTTTTAAACGAACAGGGGTCCAGAATGCTCTATGCAACAGGAAAAACCATGTTTGTCTCATTGTACATCTCATCCTCCAAGACCAAATGTGTGGCCATTGAGATGTAGTAATTGGATACTTAATCTCAAAGCTCCAAATGTTTCTAAGACCATTCTTTGGTTTTTTGATAATTAATCCAGATATTAATTTGTACCACTTTGCGGCCTGGTGTCCCATAAAGTCCGTCTGAAAGCATAAGAACTCTAAACTATATTGATTGTTAAGATTTTTCCATTCAGGGAACCCAACCTGAATGGCCTGCTTCAGTTGCAACCATTTATATCTTTGTGATTTATCTAGACCAAATTTGTGTTGCAACTGTGAAAAATCAAGCAGTTTACCATTAGATATAACATCTTCTAAAATACGTATTCCTGCTATAATCCAATGCTTCCAGACGATTTTAAATCCGCCAATTTCTATCTTGGAGTTAAGCCATAAAGTTTGATTTGTAGAATTTTGTATTGGAATAGGTGTTAAATTATTAATATATCTTATAGTTTTCCATGTATCTGTTAATATTTTATTTTCTTTATACAATCTGGGCATTTTGATACTATGAACATGACACAGCCTCAGAGGAAACAAGAGCTGACATTCCAATCTCAGCCAATCTGGGAGCTTTTCCATGAGATCTGGGAGGACCCAATACATACCCTGGCGCATGATATAGGACTGATAATACCTATAAAAATTTGGAAAATTTACCCCTCCCTTTGCAATTGGTTTTTGTAGAGATACTAAGGCGACTCTAGCAAGTCTACCCAGCCAAATAAATTTTGTAATAATACCATTTAATTTTTTATAAAAAGACCCCTGAAAAAAAAACTGGTATCATACCCATTTGGTAACAAACCACAGGAGAAATCATCATTTTGATAGTTTGAACTCTCCCCCACCAGGATAGATGTAAAGGATTCCATTGCTCACATAATTCTGTAACTTTCTGTAATAAACATTTTTCATTCATTTTTATCGTTTCTTCCAATATGTTTTTTATCCATATACCCAAATATTTTATTCCCTCATCATTCCAGAAAAAGGGAAATGAATTGAATAATCCTTTTGCATAATAGACATTAAGTGGAAGAACTTCAGATTTATTCCAATTTATTTTGTATCCTGAAAATTTTCCAAATTTCTCAATCATTTCAAGTAAGCAAGGAATAGTTGTCTCAGGATTTCTCAAATAAAGCAAAATATCGTCTGCATAAGCAGAGATTTTGTATTCTTGATCTGAATAAGGAATTCCCTGTATCTCCTTCGCTTGTTGAATAGCTAATAACAAGGGTTCTAATACAATATCAAAAAGCAAAGGAGATAAGCGACAGCCTTGTCTAATCCCTCTTTTTAGACTAAAACATTCTGAAGAATTATTATTAATATATAATCTGGCAACAGGGGAGCTAATACAATGTTTGGATCATTTGTATAAATCCTGAACCTATACCAAACCACTCCATTGCTTGATACATGAAGGTCCATTCCATTCGGTCAAAAGCCTTTTCTGCATCCAAAGACACAGAAAAGGCTGGATCATTTATGGTTTTTGACAAATTTAACATATGCAAAGCCAATCTGATGTTATTAGAAGAATGTCTCTGAGCAACAAATCCAGTCTGGTGCATATCAATAATAAAAGGGAGAGCCTTTGCCAACCGTAAAGCCAAGGTTTTAGCCAATAGTTTTCCATCTACATTAATTAAAGAAATAGGTCTGTAGTTTGAAACCAATATGGGATCTTTATTTGGCTTCGGTAAGACTATATAGTTAATGATTCTGCCATAGTACCTTTATGCAACTTTTAGTTAGTTCCGGGCAGCCAGGCAGCGATTGGCTAGCCAGAATGTCCTCTCGACATCAGAATTGACGTTGGGCCGCCACAGTTGGTCGGCCCCGCAGGGAAGAGAAGCAGGGAGATCAAAGAACACGGTGCCGGCCTGATCCCCGATGGCAGCAGTGAGAAGGGAAGGGAAGCAGGTTGGGCACCACTGCTCTAGACGAGCCGCGAGCCGCACTCTAGGAAGAACAGCGGACTGCCCCTCCCTTGGTACGCCACTGGAGCAGCAGCGTGTCTGGCCGGCTCGTTCGTTCAAAGCCGCGGGTGGCGGCTCCTTGCGAGATCCGTGCCTGCGTCTGAAGCCTCTCTGATGTTGTGACATCAGAGAGGCTTCCGATGCAGGAGTGGACAGCGCAAGGAGCCGCCAACCTGCGGCTTTGAACGAACGAGCCGGCTGCTGCTCCAAAAGGAAGAGAATGGTGCCTCCAGACTGCGGTCCGCAAATAAAACCTGGAGAGCCACATGCGGCCCGCGTGTTTGAGACCGCTGATATAGACCTTCTATCCTCCTGATCACTTACTTTAATTTTAATCCACACCCCACCATGATCAGACACAATAATTGGATCAATGGAAGCTTGTGTTATTTGCTGAACTAATGCGTTTGAAACAAATATATAATCTATTCTTGAAAATGATTTGTGAACATGGGAGCAAAATGAAAATTCCCGATCATTAAAGTGAAATATTCGCCATATATCTTTTAAATCACAATTTTGAACCAAATTATCCAAACCTAATGATTTCATAATTCTGCTTGGTTTTTTGTCCATTAAAAGATCCATATCAGCATTAAAATCCCCTGCCACAACTAAATTAGAAGCAGCCAGTGGTAACAATAATTGTTGTAGAGATTTGAAAAATTCAATTTGGTTCGAATTAGGTGCATATACATTGAAACGCCATTGTAGTATTTCCCAGATTCATGTCTACATGTATCCACCTTCCTGAAGTATCAGCAGCAATTAAATTGAACGCAGCATTACATCTCTTATTCACCAATATTGCAACACCTGCTTTTTTCTTTACAGCTGGGGCATAAGAGCAATGCTTCACCCAATTTCCTTTAAGTTTTTGAGACTCTAACACTTTCTTTTTATTGGATGGTTGAGGCCATTTACATTTAGTGAAAGTAATTTAAGTTCCATTAATATATTTATTTCCAGCACATTTAAACTTCAAATACTTTAATTTATTATAATTTTCATGCACATAACTCATTCCCTTCAATTTACTATATAAATCATTCCTCTCCTCTCTTAATTTTTTAAATATTATATTTCTATAATACCAAAAACCCTTCCCTATGCCCTCCCCTATCCCTCCCTTCCTAATAACACGATAACTTGAAGATATATACTCAAACCAGCCACCCTTTCCCTCCCATAAGCATCTTATTTAACTAATAATCCTCCTTTATTATTAAAAATTGATCAATCTATATATTTAAAACCTCTTACTTTCTTTATTAATTAAATACCAAGCTATTATATAAAAATCTTCATTAATTCAATTCAGTTAAGAAATTTGTATTTTAAAATGTATTACATTTTAAATGCCAAAATTGCATTAGAATTTCCTTAGAACCCCTCTTAAAAATAGTAAAATTGATTTTAAAACTATTGATGCATTACAAAATTACTATATACTTTATGATGTTATGACAACAGAAAATATAATCATTTAAAATCTTATTTAAGATAATATCAATATATTTCATTTCTAATTTAAGAATTACCATTGTAATACTATACTCTCTATAATAAAACCATTTCTATTAACCTTTATTGCTTTCTTTCAATGTAAAATCAAATATAATTAACATGAGCCTGACTTCAATTATAGGGAAGATGGTGGAAGCTATGATCAAGGACGGTATTTGCGAGCACATCGAGAGATATGGCCTACTGAGAACAAGCCAGCATGGATTCTGTAAGGGAAGGTCATGCTTAACGAACCTTCTGTACTTCTTTGAGGGAATAAGCAGTCGGGTGGACAATGGGGAACCTATAGACATCATTTACCTTGATTTTCAAAAGGCTTTCGACAAGGTGCCACATGAAAGGCTGCTTAGGAAGCTGTGGAACCACGGGGTGGGAGGGGATGTGCACAGATGGATCGAGCACTGGTTGTCGGGTAGACTGCAGAGGGTTGGAGTAAAGGGACAATACTCTGACTGGTGGGGAGTCACGAGCGGTGTGCCACAGGGATCGGTGCTGGGGCCGTTACTCTTCAACATATTTATCAATGACCTGGAAAAGGAGGCAAAGTGCGAGGTTATAAAATTTGCAGACGATACCAAACTGTGCGGCAGAGTTAGGTCCAGGGAGGAGTGTGAGGACCTACAAAGGGACCTGGACAAGCTGGAAGACTGGGCAAACAAATGGCAAATGCGATTTAACGTGGAAAAATGCAAGGTCATGCATATAGGGAAAAAGAACCCGTTGTTCGACTACAAATTGGGGGGGGCATCGTTGGGAGACAGCAGTCTTGAGAGAGACTTGGGTGTGCTGGTGGATGCATCACTGAAGCCATCTGCACAGTGCGCAGCAGCCTCGAAAAAAGCCAACAGGATGCTGGGCATCATAAAGAGGGGCATAACAACCAGGACGCGGGAAGTCATCATGCCATTGTATCGAGCGATGGTGCGTCCGCATCTGGAATACTGCGTTCAATATTGGTCGCCGTACCTCAAGAAGGACATGGCGGTACTTGAGAGAGTCCAAAGGAGAGCAACGAAACTGGTAAGAGGGCTGGAACACTGCCCATACGCCGAGAGGTTGGATAGGCTGGGGCTCTTCTCTCTGGAAAAGAGGAGGCTCAGGGGAGATATGATAGAGACCTTCAAGATCATGAGGGGCATAGAGAGGGTGGATAGGGACAGATTCTTCAGGCTGAAGGGGTCAACAGGCACGAGGGGGCATTCGGAGAAACTGAAGGGAGATAGGTTCAGAACAAATGCATGGAAGTTTTTTTTCACCCAAAGGGTCGTGGACACTTGGAATGCGCTACCGGAGGAAGTGATAAGGCAGAGTACGGTACAAGGGTTCAAACAGGGATTGGATGGATTCCTGAGGGATAGGGGGATCGTGGGATACTGAGAGAGGTTCTGGGATGTAACACAGGTATAGAAAGCTAACCAGGAAATAAGTACAGAAATCCAGGAAATAAGTATAGAAATCCAGCCAGGTCGTGGATGTGCAAGACCGGAGGGTTAGGACTTCGATGGGAAGATAGGACTCAATGGGAAACCAAGGTGGCAAGGGGGCCCCTTCTGGTGACTCAGACAGGCCGTGACCTGTTCGGGCCGCCGCGGGAGCGGACTGCTGGGCGGGATGGACCTATGGTCTGACCCGGCGGAGGCACTGCTTATGTTATGTTCTTATGTTCTTATGACCCATCATTTAGGCCATTAATTAGTTTTATCAATATCACTTCAATTTGCTGCTATATGTATCTTAGTTGAAAAGGCCTACAATTCTAAATCTGAAGTTAACAAACCCTTAGCAAAGTATCCTTGTCCCTTGGTTTGTCTTTAAGAGGTCGCAGAACCGGGAGCATCTGTACTTTCAGGAGTGGCTATTGTCAATAAAGACCCGTCATTCTATATGTCCGAACTACAGAACATCTCTAATCTTCACCTCCTCCGACTTTATCAATTTTTGCTCCTAGGAACTTTTTCTAGTTGAGTTTTTCTTGAAATGATCTAAATCTGCTGGTAGTTATTTTAATTAGCTTCTGATCCTTGACCCAAAACAAAGTGTAGGTGGCAGGGGATGAAGAGAGTGAGCATGCCCTGGTGGGTCTGTCTCATGCATAGTTTTGGTGCATGTATCTTATTGAATTGATCTCACATCCGAAGAGGAGCTGACATGCGTGAGCCATGATCTCATAACAGTATTGATAGCCTTCCATGTGTTTCCTCCACACATCTCAAATGTTATGCATACACTTCTTGACGCCCTTTCTGATCAGGTAGAAAACTAGCAGGAAGATGACTCCGATGAAAGCCAGTACGATGCACAGGAAAACACATGAGATCTGAAGGCTACTCAAGACTTTAGCCTTGAAACAAAGGAGCGAGTCAGGCTGGTCGAGCAGCCACCGACCCATCAGGCTCTACGGGTCCAAGCAACTGTTCACAGTCAGCCAAAGCGCTGTCGTTGTCCCACAGCCAATCGATCAGGACGTTCAGCTGGCAATCACTAAGCCAACTGTTATTTGGCCAGGTTGAGAGCGAGTTGAGGGGGGTGGAATCTCGCAGGATATCATTCCGCTGCTGCCCCAGCACGTAGTCGCTCAGATCCAAGCTCCAGAGTCACGGCAGATGGCTATTCTCCTCACCATTGTAATCACCGGAAACCAGAAGCACTGATGTTACCCGACGCCAGGAAGTCAGCTGAACACTAATGCAACTCTAAAATGTTTCAGGACGCCTGAAGCACGTAGTTCTCCTGCACCCTAGTGTCCGAAGCAAAACTTCCGCATCAGAAGCCATAGGGAGGAGGTGAGCCGCTCTTTTCCTCTATAAGGGAATTCAACCCACGAAGTAGCAGTGGCTCGCTTTCAACTCAACCTTTGTCCGTTCACAGAGACCCATAGCATTAATCCATAGCATACTTACACTTACACTCTCCAAGGGACTAGCCTCAGGAATCTCCCTGGCTGATTCCTCAAAGGCATTTCCCCAAGGCCTCACTCAATGCTCCTCCCCCCGACCTCCACATTCTCTTTGACGTCAGGTAATTATGAATATATGAATATTTAACTTTTCATCTCATTTGCATTTCAATTCTGTAGTAGAATCCTTTTCAATTTTAATTTAAAACTATTCGAAACATTTCATTACAGTTACTGAGTCTAAAAAGAATTAACTGTCTTTAATTTTCAACAGTATCTTTTGCAAAGTCTGGGAGAAAGATCAATTTGGAATCTTTGTATGTTATATTTTTGATCTCTTTTGCAGCTTTTAAAATATCCAGTACTTGATGGAATCTTAGTAGTTTTAATATAACAGTTCTTGGTTTTTCTTGATGCTGAGCACTTTTCTTCCCAATTCTATGAGCTCTCTCTATTTCCAATGTATTTTTAATTTTTATTGGAAGAATTTTTGGTATAAAACAACGAACAGACTGCAGATAATGTACAAGATGCAGGCGTTGTTTATTAATAAATGCAGTAACATATACAACCTTATAGCCAACCAAGGGACCCGACACGGTCCGTGTTTCGGATAACACGCCTTCCTCAGGGGTCCATGGTGGTTAAGGTATAAAACAAACTGCATAAAAAATAACAAACACACACCAATCACGATCAAATGGGGTCAAACAAGTCTTGCACAATGGCAAAAAATAATTTTTGGTATTACATCCTCTAAAAAAGAGATCATGTTTTCCCCCTCGGCACCTTCCTTTAATCCAATTATTCTTATGTTCTGATTTCTAGATCTATTTTCCATATCAATCATTTTCTTATTCATTTCCATCAAGATATGATCTTCTTTGTAATTTTGTTGTATATATTCAATTTTGCCCATTTTATCTTCCAATTTATCCATTCTATTATTTAAAATATCAAACTTACTGTTCATGAGGTTCATTTCTTTTTTCATTTCCATTAGGTTTAAATTAATATTCCTTAATTCTTCCATTACCTCAATTATATCCAAAGCATCCATAGGTAATGGAACCCCACTGGCAGTTTGTGGATCCTCCTTCAATCTCTTAGTCTTTTTCCTGTTGATTTAGCAGGAGTTTCTTGTGGTTTTGATTTAGTTGATGCCATTTTCTCACATTTTAAAATAAATCTGGAGAATACTTATTACTTTAAAACTAATAAATTATGCTTATAAGAGGGAGCTCAGCCATTAGCCAGCCATCCGTTAAGCCTCCAAGTTCCAGAATCCACGATAGCAGTTTTTAGCGCTGAATGCCCCGCGCTGCTCTCGACGCTAATAGGCTCCCTGTGCTAATAAATGCTATTGCAGTTTAGAAAAAGGGGGCCATAGTGCAAAATATAGACAGTAGATATAAATTCTCAAAACGGACACATTTTGATCACTAAATTGAAAATAAAATAATTTTTCCTACCTTTGTTGTCTGGTGATTTCATGAGTCTCTGGTTGCAATTTCTTATGACTGTGCATCCAATATTTCTTCCCTTCTTTCAGCCTATTGTATGCTTCCTCTACTCCTGACCTCATTCCCTCCATTTCTCCTTGCCCCCTTCTTTCTTTCTCTCTCCCTGTACCCCCTTTCTTTCTGTTTCCCTTCTTTTTTTGTCTCCCTGCCTGCCCCCTTCTTTCTGTCTTCCCTGCCTGCCCCCTTTTTTTCTTTCTCCCTGCCCTCCCCTCCCCTCCCCCAAGCCATTGCTGCAGCCATCGTGGAACAGGCCCCCCAAGCCACTGCCACCCCAAGCTCTCCCTGCTTCCCGCCGACCAGCATTCCTCTCCCCGACATCAATTCTGACATCAGAGAGGAAGTTCCTGGCCAGCCAGGCAGTGCTTGGCTGACCTGGAACTTCCTCTCCGATGTCAGAATTGATGTCAGGGAGAGGAAGGCTGATCGGCCTGGTAGATCACGAAGGCAGCGCGAGTCTAGCAAGGAGCCCATGGACTCGAGTTGCCTTTGCGATCTACTGGTCAATCGCAATCGACCCTTTGGGCACCCCTGCTATACACTCTGCTTAGAGGCAACTGTTATCTCAAAGTCTAACATAATCCATTCACAGACTCTGCAGCTTTTAGGTTAGAAAACTTCAGGACCCAACCAGATGGCCCAATGGCTATCACAGGAATGTCAGGTTAAATTCCCAACATGGTTTCTACTATCAGCATGCATGGGGACAATGTGGTGGCAACAAATGAAAATACCAAGGACAGAATGTCATCTACTACTGAACTGTGACAGCTAATGGCCAGGCCCATTTCATGTTACAAAGTCCATGGTCTATTGCAGTGGTTCCCAACCTGCCCTGTAGGACCATCAATCCGTTAACATATTAGATGATGGCAGATAAAGCAAAGATACTTACCTCAGAGAACATCTGCTACAGGACAACAGGCATATATTCTCACATGTGACATCATCCACGGAACCCGGTATGGACACTAACCAAGTGCACTGGCCCAGTACCCATACCTTGTGCATCAGCCTTCCCACCCGTTAGCTTGCAGGACCAGCAGTTCAGAAACAAAGCTAAGAAGCCACCTAGGGGAGGTAGGTGGGTTGTAAGAATATGTTACTGCTGTCCTTGGAGAACACTTGCTTTCCCCAAGGACAAGCAAGCATAATATTCTAACACGTGTGACTTTCAAGCTATCAGGATCATGGCTCTAGATGACAATAATGGATATATAAACATGAACCTGGTGAAACCCAAGAGGGTTAGAAGGGAAGTCAGTGCTCAGAGAGAAAACAGATTTTGCAGAACTGCTTGCCCAAATTGACTGCCTCTTCTGAACTTCTACTCTAAACAGTGGCGAGAGGTGAAGGTATGGATCAAGAACCAAGCTATATTAAGGGCTGTTGCAGCGTCAGCCCAGCTGAGCATATGCAAAGGAGATAGAATCTGCCAGCCAAGTGGAGATGGTTCTCCCGTCCCCCTGTGCAGCAGAACCCTTGCCCAACTTCTATCCTTCCCTCCCATCCCTCGTGCAGCAGAACCCTTGCCCAGCTTCCATCCTTCCCTGCCCTTGTGCAGAACCCTTGAGCACCCGTCCCTGCTGCGCAGCTGAACCCCCACTGACCCTCCCATCCTTCCTCCCTCCTATCCGAACTTTGCCGACCGCGAGCCCTACATACCTCCCTCCAGAGCAGCATCGGGCCAGCAGCACTCTAAATAGGCTGCTTCGTGACCTTCTCTCGTCGGGGATAATGTCATCAGTAATGCAGCACATGGAAGACCCTAGCATTCTATTTGCTTTCTTAGCGACCGCTGCACACTGTGCCGTCGGCTTCATTGTCATGTCCACTATTACCCCCAAGTCCCTTTCTTGGGTACTCTCATTCAATAACATCTCTCCCATCATATAGTTGTACCTCGGGTTTCTGCTTCCCACATGCAGTACTTTACATTTCTCAACGTTGAACTTCATCTGTCATCTCGTCGCCCATTCCCCTAGTTTGTTCAGGTCCCTTTGCAATTCTTCGCAGTCCTCTTTAGTCTGAGCTCCATTAAATAGTTTGGTGTCATCTGCAAATTTTATTATCTCACACGTCGTCCCTATTTCTAGATCATTTATGAATATATTAAATAGTAGCGGCCCGAGCACCGAGCCCTGCGGAACACCACTCGTGACCCTCTTCCAGTCCGAGTAGTAGCCCTTCACCCCTACCCTCTGTTTCCTACCCGACAACCAGTTTATGATCTATCTATGTACGTCTCCGTCTACTCCATGGTTCTTCAGTTTCCAGAGTAGACGCTCGTGAGGCACCTTGTCAAAGGCTTTTTGGAAATCTAGGTATACGATGTCTATGGGGTCTCCTTTGTCCATCCGCTTGTTGATTCCTTCGAAGAAGTGCAATAAGTTAGTTAAGCAGATCTCCCCCTGCAGAAACCATGTTGGCTTGGTATCAGAAGTTCGTTTCTTTCCAAATGTTCATCAATGTTTTCTTTTATCAGCACTTCCGTCATTTTCCCCGGAACCGAGGTCAGACTCACAGGGAACTGCTCTGAACTTTACTTAAACAGTACCAAGTACATCTTTCACCATAACCCCCTTCTAATGTAAGGTGAGCCCTCCAAAACTCCCCCAAAACCTACTATATCCACCTGCCTTACCATACCAATAGCCCTTATGACAGCATAGCAGGATTTTGGTGAGCTCATACTTTCCATCATAAATGTAGTAGGTAGAGTGGCTTATGGGCCTGGGTCCTCTTCTCTGTGGCTTACTAGCCCACTCACCAGGCTACTTAAGACACGTATGTGCTACTCTACTAGGCTTTCCCATACCATGTGCTGCTGGTCTAGAGAAATGTATGTACTGTTTCATTCAGATTTTTTTGGGAGGGTGGAAGAGGGTTATAACTTAATCCTTCCAGGTGTCATCTGGCTTTTAAAACAGGTCTAGCTTAAAACAGTTAAGTTTCATTCAGGATGTCTTGGAAAATATTTGATTATTACCGAAGACATCCAAGTCTAAGCCTGGCCAAAGGCTGGCCAGAACACGCCTAAAACATGCCCCCCCTTTAGCTCTGGACACCTTACAAGACAACCAGAAAGATAGTTTTGAAAGTTGGCACTTGAACATTTGGTGAGGAAAACATCTAAGTGCTGATTTATGCTGTTTTTTTTAATATCTTAATGTTATGAAAATGTCCCCAAAAGTGTGTGGCGTACTGTTATACATGGCATGGAAGAGACTGTCTGGCACAGGTAAATCAGATGATACATAGACATAACTGCCCGGACAATTGAGGGAAGGCAATCATGCGCAGAACGTCAGCGTGCTGGATTCAAACACTATTTTACAGCGATCCAAGGGGTGTGTGTTTTTACTTAGAACTGTTGGTGCTCCTGTTGTAGGGGGTGTTTGGGGGAGCCCCCCAAGAGGAAACAACCTTTTCCCCTCTTTTTTTAGGGAAATATTACAGTTTCCTCTGTAATGGGGGGTCCCCCAACTGGAGCACCAACAGTTCTAAGTGGGGGAATTCCCCCCCACACCCCTTGGACCACTGTAAAATAGTGTTTTGAATCCAGCGCACTGACATCCTGTGTGCAATTGTCTGCCCTCAATTGTCTCGTGCGGTTTTGACTCCTCACCAAATCAGATTGTTGATTCTGTAAACCTGGCCAGAAGCGGAGAAAAATGCCTGTACCTTGGTGTGGTATACAGACCTCCAAGACAATCGGAGGACAAGGATGCAGAATTAATTGAAGACATTGAGAATATCACCTTACGGGGGGACGTTGTTCTGTTAGGAGACTTCAACATGCCTGATGTTGACTGGAACACACTCTCAGCGACAACTTGTGATAGCAGGAGGATATTAATGTCCATGAAGGGAGTACGGCTCAAACAAATGGTACTAGAACCCACTAGGGCCCAGGCCATCCTGGACCTGGTACTTACGAACGGGGAAAGCGTCTCGGGGGTCTCGGTGGGAGAAACGCTAGCCACCAGTGACCATAACATGGTATGGTTTAACCTTAAGAAAGGCTTCCCTAGGTCACAAACAAAAACAAAGGTACTCAATTTCCGGGGCACCGACTTCGCACGCATGGGAAATTTCGTCCATCAGACGCTCCAGGTTCAAGAAGTAACCGATAATGTGGAAGCTATGTGGTCAACCTTGAAATCAACCCTTCATGAGGCAACTAAACGCTACATTAAATCGGTAACCAAACAGCAAAGAAAAAAAGAAACCCCAATGGTTCACTGATGAGATCTCGTACCTCGTCAAAGAGAAGAAAAGAGCATTTATCTCATACAAATGCACGGGGGAAAAAGAAGCAAACATTGAATACAGGACAAAGTCTGCAGCAGTCAAAACAGCAGTCAGGGAGGCCAAACTTCAAATGGAAGAAACTCTAGCGAAGAACATTAAGAAAGGGGACAAATCCTTCTTCAGATACATTAGCGACAGGAAAAAGAACGCAAACGGGATAGTACGCCTTAGAACGCCAGAAGGGAACTATGTGGAAACAGATTCCGATAAGGCCAAACTACTAAATGATTACTTCTGTTCAGTCTTTACATGCGAGGCACCATGGCATGGGCCACGTCTGGAAGCAAAGCAAAGCATGGAAGACCCATTTCAGAATTTTGAGTTCACACCAGCTGATGTTTACAGAGAACTGTCAAAACTCAAGGTGAACAAAGCCATGGGACTGGACAATTTGCACCCAAGAGTGCTCAGAGAGCTATGCGATGTTCTGGCAAAACCGTTAGCCATGCTCTTCAATCTCTCTCTAAGTACAGGGAGAGTCCCCCTGGACTGGAAAACAGCCAACGTTGTTCCTCTGCACAAAAAGGGTTGCAGAGCAGAGGCTGAGAATTACAGACCAGTGAGTCTCACATCAATAGTGTGTAAACTCATGGAAACTTTACTTAAAGGTAAATTGGACACGATATTGGATGAGGGAAATCTGAGGGATCCCTGTCAACATGGATTCACTAGGGGCAGGTCATGCCAATCCAATCTTATCAGCTTCTTTGACTGGGTGACAGGAAAGCTAGACTAGGGAGAGTCTCTGGACGTGGTGTACTTGGATTTCAGTAAAGCTTTTGAATAAATGGGACATCCACGTGGGATCACTACGAGGGTCGAGCTAAGGAACTAAGTCATCAGCACCCAAACTTAATGGGGTGGGTCAGTAGAGTGGGCAGACTTGATGGGCTGTAGCCCTTTTCTGCCGTCATCTTTCTATGTTTCTATTCTCTGCTGTGGTAGAAAAACTCAACCTTGAGTAGTATCTGAGACAACTCCTATGAACTCCAATGTCTGAGAAGGATTCAGATTAGAGGTCTGCAAGGGAACAGGGATGCCCCCTGGCCCACGGGACTCCCACGGGGATAGAAACAGGATTTGATTTACTGAGGCCTACCTAAATTCTGGCGATGCAGCTGAGAGAGAAGTCCGGCGCCGCGGCGGAAACAGCCAGTACGTACACAACTTTCTGATTGGTCCGGTGGCACGGCGGGGCGGGATCAGCAAGCAAGGCTCTCAGCTATGTACGTGCTGCCTGTTTGCTCTATGGACACAGAAGGCATGAACTTGGAAGAAAGGATGGAGGAAGGGAGGGAAAGAGATGCTAAGTGGGGGAGGGAATGCGTTTTTGGACACAGAAGGCATGAACTGGGGAGAGAAGAAGGGAGGGAAAGAGATGCTGAGGTGGGGGAGGGAAAGGAAAGGGAGAATTAGGCGTGGGTGTCAGTGAGCGGGAAAGGGAGATGGTTGTGTACACATGGGGAATGGAAGAAAGAGGAGAATTTTTGGTCATAGGGAGAGGGAGTGAGGTACAGATGATAGGGAAGAGAAAGATGAGTGAGAAATGTGGTGGCAAGGGAACAGTGGGAGAGATTGAAAGGGGTGCAAGAGGAAGGAATGTTGGACAGTGGTGAAGGGAATGCAGGGAGAGATGTGGCATGGTACTGGAGAGGGGTGAAGAACAGAAGGAGAAATGTTGAGCATGGGGCTGGTGGGCAGGCACGAAAGATGAGAAAGGGATAAATGCTGATCCATGGTAGGAGGAACCAATGGATAGCAACAGAAGAATTTACAGAAGATGGGAAAGCGGAAAAAAGAAACTGGGATCAACTTGATGGAAAAATAAGTTTCCAGACAACGAAGGTAAAAAACAGAATTTATTGACTAAAATATGTTAGCTTTGGGAAATGTATATAGCAGATGTCTTTGTATTGTGTTCAAAAGAAAAGGAAATGCATTTCTGGTTTTATTTCTACAGTGTTGAAGTACATCTGACCCTTGCTGTGGCTGGAGGGGATCCCCAAGCACAGGACCTACTCTAGAGACAGCCAGAACTCCCCTCCACCAAGCGCAGCATTCGCTGGCAGCATCTATGAGCCACTGAGGTGCCAGCATCTCCGACTCAGGGAGTGCCAGGTGCATCTGTGACTCAGGGACACTACTGCTGCCTGCCAAGCTTGGCATAAGGGACCCCTGGCCAACTGCAGAGGAAGTCCTCAGCTGAAAGCTTGGGGGTCCTCTCATCAGCTGAGTATTTCTATTTTATATTTACATTAGAGGCTCTGGTAGAAACCCATTTACAAAGTATGTATTCTTCCCAATTACTATAGTGTCTTTGCTTATTTGTAAATGGGTCTCTAAAAGAGCCTTTAATTCAGTAGCATAATTAAATGAAATAACTATTTCTGAAGTTTATAGGGACGGGTGGGGATGGAGGGGATTCCTTGCAAGGACGGATGGGGATGGAGGGATTCCTCACAGGGACGGGTGGGATTTCTGTCCCCGCGCAACTCTCTAGTTCAGATGTGATTTTTTGAAGTTGACAACAAGGCCTAGGAGACAAACTGTTGCACTGATGGCATACTGAACTAGATGATGGAGCCTTAATTAACCAGTCATCTTAAGTAGGGAAACCCCCCCTAAATGAAGGAGACTGAAAACAATAAATGTTCCCAGGCAGAAAAAATGACTAAGTGGCCCAAAGGCCAAAAATGAAAAGGTTGACAAAATAAGCCAGAATTGGTAGGAAAAGAAGAAAACGATAAAAATAAAGAATGATGACAAAAACCAAGAAAAATAATGACAGGAAGGCAGCTAAATATCAAAAAGTTTGATGTGCTGAAGACAGCTTCTCAGCTTTATGTGCTGAAGACAGCTTCTCAGCTCCATGAAAAACAAAGAATTGCTGGTCCCATGAGCAGACACCGGGCAGGAAAACATCTGTACACACGCAGTACAGGCAATGTCTATAAAATGTAAAGTGACAGTGCACTTGATAACATCTGTACTGTGTTCCGTGGATGACATCATCCATATGTGAGATTATTATACCTGCTTGTCCTTGGAGAAAAGATCTGTATGGTCCATCCAGTCTGCTCAAGATAAACTCATAACATGTGATAGGATACTACATATGCATACTTGATTTGTTTTTGTCATTTTCAGGGCACAGTTCAAGTTTCAAGTTTATTGTAAATTTGATTACTCGCTTATTCAAAATTCTAAGCGATGTACAAAACAATAAAATTACAAATTTCTGGGGGAAACAAAACAAACAAATACGACTAACCTGACAAAACATATTAAACAAAAGGAAAAAATGGAGAAAGAAATACAAGTTGTTGATAGTAAATAAGACAAGGGAAAAAAACAGTAGGAGGGGTGAGAGCAGTGGGCTTCAAATAAGTTGGGAAATAGGATTCAATTGAGGTTCCTAATCTAGCTTTCTAGCTGTCAAATGCATCTTTAAAAAGAAAGCATTTTAACTTGCTCTTGAATCTGTCTAGATTGCGTTCTTCCCTTAAATAAATAGTTTATAGAAGTCTGATCAGCACTGGTTTTGCATCTCAATTACTAGTGTTATCATCTAATCACCGCTAAGCTTGTTTTGTTCCACACCTTTCAAACAGGATTCCTTTATAATTATCCCACACAGGTTTTCAGGGTATGATTATCTCACACAGGGTATCTGCAATATATACATGAGAGAAATCTGTATAGCACGCAGAAGTGCATACAAATTTCTCTCATGAATCTTCACTGTAGATATACTGAAAAGCTGATTAGTTTTGTGTCCCAAGATTTGGAAACAATTAGTCTATGGCTTCACACTAAGGGGTCCTTTTATCAAGCTGCGGTAATACCGTGCGTTAAACCGCCTGCCGCGCTAGCCGCTAACGCCTGCATTGAGCAGGCATTAGTTTTAAAGCCGGCCGCGGGGGTTAGCGCATGATGAAATGTCCGACGTGCTAACCCCACTAGCGCGGCTTGATAAAAGGAGCCCCTAAGGTACTGTTGCTGGGCTAAACAGGGCAAAGAGAATGGATGAAAATGGGGAGCATACTCAGGTAACTGGAAATGAAATTCTGAGGCACTGCAGCCTCAATCTGGATACAAAAACACAAAGACTTTAGATCAACTTCTAAAGAATCTTCTCGAGTGCTGTGCGGAAAAGAGCATCATTTATTTATTTATTTTTTTAATTCATTTTCTATCCCATTTTCCCCAGGGAGCTCAGAACGGGTTACAGGTTAAACATACATACTGATGCAGGCTGTGTAGCAGGGGTGTCAAAGTCCCTCCTCGAGAGCCGCAATCCAGTCGGGTTTTTCCCCAGTGAATATGCATAAGATCTATTGCATGCACTGCTTTTGTTGTATGCTAATAGATCTCATGTATATTCATTGAGGAAATCCTGAAAACCCGACTGGATTGCGGCCCTCGAGGAGGGACTTTGACACCCCTGCTGTATAGCATCAAAACAAACCATACGATACTCTGCCAACAAGGCTTATAATTTTCAAGGATATTTACCTTATATACTCAAATATAAACCAAGGCAACTTTTTCCCCCCCTAAAAAAGGGGGGTGGGGGAGGAACCACACAAAAGACAGACATAAAAATGGATAAAAGTCACAAATCAAAGATAAAATCAATATAGCACTTAATATATCGAATAGCTAAAACATAAATTTAAAATATTATAGATACTAGTCTTTAAGCTCGTTACATTAACGGGTGCTAGAGACTCCTCTTCCTGTATAAAGTTGGGGTTTTTTTTTGTGTTTTTTTTTTTCATTTTAGGCTTCTTCCCCCTCCCTTTCCTCTTCCCGTCCCACCTTTCGCTTTTTCAACCCCCTTGCATTTCCCTTTGCACGGTCTCCCTTGTGCTGTGATCTTGCTTCATTCGCTCCTTCTCCTGCGTGGGCCACCGGAAAGCAAAAAAAGAATACGAAGAGAGACTGGCCAAGGAAACACGAAATTTCAAATCTTTCTTTAGATATATTAAAGGGAAGCAACCGGCGAGGGAAGCAGTCTTCACAAGCGAGGACACATCCAATATACTGGAATCCGAAGAAATCTTTAAAGGGACCCAGAGGAAAGGCTTTCGACATTAGAAGTAAACCTCAAAGATGTACTCCGGCAGATAGACAGATTGAAAACCGACAAGTCCCCGGGCCCGGATGGGATCCACCCAAGGGTATTAAATGAACTGAAAACCGAAATAGCAGAAATACTCCAAAGAATCTGCAACCTGTCCTTGGCAACAGGGGTGATCCCGGAGGATTGGAAAATAGCAAATGTCACATCTATCTTCAAAAAGGGATCAAGAAGAGATCCAGGAAACTACAGACCGATGAGTTTGACTTCAGTGCCAGGCAAGATGGTAGAAGCAATGATAAAAGACAATATCTGTGAGCATATAGAAAGAAATGGGTTAATGAAAGCGAGCCAACATGGCTTCTGCAAAGGAAGATCATGCCAAACGAACTTACTATACTTCTTTGAAGGGATAAACAGCTAGATGGACAAAGGGGACCCCCATTGACATCATATATCTCGACTTCCAAAAAGCCTTTGACAAGGTACCTCATGAGCGACTACTTAAGAAACTGTGGAACCACGGGGTGGGAGGGGACGTACATAGATGGGTTAAACACTAGTTGGCAGGCAGAAAGCAGAGGGTTGCGGTGAAGGGCCACTACTCGGGCTGGAGAAAGGTAACCAAAGCAAGGCAAATCATAGGTTGCATTTGCAGGAGTTTCGTCAGCCATAAACCTGAAGTCATTATGCCATTGTATAGATCCATGGTGAGACCACACCTGGAGTACTGTGTGCAGTTCTGGAGGCCGCATTACCTTAAAGATGTGCTGAGACTAGAATCGGTCCAGAAAATGGACCGATTCTCCCATACGAGGAGCGGCTAGGGAAGTTACAGCTCTACTCACTCGAGGAACACAGAGAGAGGGGAGACATGATCGAGACGTTCAAGTATCTCACGGGCCGCATCGAGGTGGAAGAAGATATCTTCTTTTTCAAGGGTCCCGTGGCAACAAGGGGGCATCCGTGGAAAATCAGGGGCAGAAAACTGCACGGTGACACTAGGAAATTCTTCTTCACTGAAAGGGTGGTTGATCGCTGGAATAGTCTTCCACTTCAGGTTATTGAGGCCAGCAGCGTGCCTGATTTTAAGGCCAAATGGGATAGACATGTGGGATCTATACACAGAGATAGGTAGGGGAGGTCATTGGGGTGGGCAGACTAGATGGGCCTTGGCCCTTATCTGCCGTCTATTTCTATGTTTATGTTTCTATGAGCGGTGCCCCGCAGGGGTCTGTGCTCGGGCCGCTGCTGTTCAATGTGTTTATAAATGACCTGGAAGAGGGGACCAAGTGTGAGGTTATAAAGTTTGCAGATGACACTAAACTCTGTAGCAGGGTTAAAACTATAGGGGAATGTGAAGAATTGCAAAGAGACCTGACAACATTGGAGGAGTGGACGAATAAATGGCAGATGAACTTCAATATAGAGAAATGCAAGGTCATGCATATAGGGAAAAAGAACCCGATGTTTAGCTACAAAATGGGGGGGTTGGCTCTGGGGGAAAGTAACCTCGAAAAGGACTTGGGAGTGTTGGTGGATACAACAATGAAACCAACGGCGCAATACGCGGCAGCCTCAAAGAAAGCAAACAGAATGTTGGGTACTATCAAGAAGGGTATTACAACAAGAACGAAGGAAGTCATCCTCCCATTGTATCGGGCAATGGTGCGCCCGCACCTGGAGTACTGTGTCCAGTATTGGTCACCGTACCTTAAGAAGGATATGGCAATACTTGAGAGGGTCCAGAGGTGAGCAACACGAATGATTAAAGGCATGGAAAACCTTTCATACACTGAAAGGTTGGAGAAACTGGGGCTCTTTGCCCTGGAAAAGCGGAGACTCAGAGGAGACATGATAAGAGACTTACAAGATCATGAAGGGCATAGAGAGAGTAGAGAGGGACAGATTCTTCAAACTTTTAAAACATAAAAGAACAAGAGGACATTTGGAAAAGTTGAAAGGGGACAGATTCAAAACGAATGCTAGGAAGTTTTTCTTTATCCAACATGTGGTGGACACCTGGAATGCGCTTCCAGAGGGCGTAATAGGGCAGAGTACGGTACAGGGGTTCAAGAAAGGATTGGACAATTTCCTGCTGGAAAAAGGGATAGAGAGGTATAGATAGAGGATTACTGCACAGGTCCTGGACCTGTTGGGCTGCCGCATGAGCGGACTGCTGGGCACGATGGACCTCGGGTCTGACCCAGTGGAGGCATTGCTTATATATGTGCTTATGTGTTGCTGCTTAATTCTAATAGCTGTCTTATTTATAGAAGTGTTTACAAGCTGTGCTGAGGCTTAATTTGAGCATATACAAGTTTTAATGGTATGTGTTGAGGATAATAGTTCAGATTATGCAAATCCTTCCTTCTTCAAATGAATCCTTTAACTTGCTAAAGAAAATTTGAAGCAATGGGCTTGTTTTTACCCCCTGCCCAATGGCCACTTCAGTGCTACCACCACCCTATTCGATGACTGGCACATCTGTCTCTCCCCCCGGCAGACCGGCACTGTTTTTACTGGCCCAGTTCTTTTCTGGTCTGAGGCCAATGCTGTGTGTTGAGAAGAAGTGGGGTCTTGCACATCTGCACATGCTCAAGGCCTCTGCTGGCTCCTTTCCTGAAATGCCAGTCGGGTACAGCAAGGAATGGAAGTACAGAAGTGCTGGTTAGCGGCAAGGAGGTGGTAGGCCTGAAGTGCTGGTCGGGTGAGGAAAAGAAGTGCTGGTTTGCAGGGGGGGAGGGGGAAATCTTTGGAGAGAGGGAGGGAGGGACAGAGGAGAGGAAGACAAAAAAGATCAAGGCTCGAATATAAATGGAGACCCCCCTTTTTTGACCCCCCCCAAATTTGAATATATATGGTATTCTTAACGTGACCATTTATTTTTTTCATCAAAAGGGGACATCTATTAATTGTCAGTCCCGCCCCCAATCCCACCCTAGCCTCACCCAACCCCGCCCTAGCCCCACCCCCAATCCCACCCCCAATTTCTTCCATTCATTTTTCATGTACACATATCTTATTAATTCATAATGGTAACCATAAAATTTTAAAAAACTACAAAGCACACTATATGCAGAGAAAATGTTAATTATCATTTATATTTGGGGGGGTTTTCAAAGATGTCAAGGCAAATGACTTTCAAATATGCAATGTCACCTCAGTAACTAAAGAAAAATAAAACAAATATAGTGCAAAATGTAGACAACAGATATAAATTCTCAAAACTGACACGTTTTGATCACTAAATTAAAAATAATCATTTTTCCTACCTTTGTTGACTTGTGATTTCATGAGTCTCTGGTTGTGTTTCCTTCTGTCTGTGTATCATTTCTTTTGTTTCTTTCTTTCTGCACTCAGGCCCAACAATTGTCCCTTTCTACTCCCTCCCTCCTTCCTTCCCATGACCTTAGTGCCTCTGTCCTGTGTCCTAAGTGCCCCCAGTGCCTCCTTCCCAAGTCCTTAGTACCCCTTCCCATGTCTTTAGTGCCCCCAGTGCCTCCTTCCCATGTCTTTAGTGCCCACAGTGCCTCCTTCCTATGTCCCTCTCACTGCCTTCCACACTTTGTTCCACCCCCACCCCCACCCCCTAAGCCAGCCTACCTGCCTGTCTACCTCTCTCCCTCCCTCCTTTCCTGGCCAAAGCCAGCCTGCTTGCCTGCCTACCTATCTCCTTCCCTCCCTGCTGCAAAAAAAAAAAAAAAAAAAAAAAAAAAGCCTCCCCATCTTTCCCCCTGTCTACTGTTCTTACTGCCCTGCCCTGCTAAACCCGAGAGGAAGTCTTCTTTCCGACGTCAATTCCGACGTCGGAGAGAACGTTCTGGGCCAGCCAGGCAGCGGATTGGCTGGCCCAGAACGTCCTCTCCGATGTCAGAATTGACGTCGGAAAGAAGACTTCCTCTCGGTTTTAGCAGCTGTAGCGGCAGGGCAGTAAGAGCAGCAGACAGGGGGAAAGATGGGGAGGCTTTTTTTTTTTGCGGCAGGGAGGGACAGGAAGTGATCGCCTGTCCCGTTGTCCCCGAGCACAGCTTTGGGACGCTGTCCCTGAAAACGGGACATTTCGGCGTCCTGAAGCTGTCTGTGGAGACAACGGGACAGGAGGTCTGAAAACGGGACCGTCCCGTTCAAAACGGGACCGTCCCGTTCAAAACGGGACGTATGGTCACCTTAGGTATTCTACAAGATTTGAAGTCTGATTGCAGGCCGTAGAAATTATTCACTTCTGGAAGCTGTGGCAGTAAGATAATTTTCTTTCTTGTAGATGTGTCTATACTAGGATTTTGCATCTGAACTTGCAAGTTGCTTGCAGAATGCTCTCAATCACCTTTTGAACTCCATCTTCTTCCCAGGGAACTGCTCCTGCCCCCTCAATTTGAACAAAAGCATTCACACACATAACTGGAAGGAGGGAAAAGGGGAAAAATACCTGGCTATTCTGTTCTGCTCTGTAACAAACATATCCATTAACATTATAACATTCAAGTGACTGATCAAGAGAGGTATAAAAACTGTGTGTAACCAGTATTAATCTTATATAGAGCTCATAGTTACTCACATGTCCTGCTATCAAGCAGAGACTTAACCCAGATTTTATGTTCTTGAGTGTTTTCCTTTTTATTTTTATCCTCTCAGTTCATCTGAGAGACAGAATTCTCCAAATTCAAACATGGTGTTAAGGCAGAAGGCAGGCGAAGCCTATTGAGAGGATGGGGCTTCAAGACCACTAGATACATCTACAACAAAGAAGATTATCGAGGTAAGAACCTAAGTTTTCTTTTTAGTGCAATGTGTCTGATGGTCCTGAATGCTAGGAATGTACCAAAGCAGTCCTGGAGTCTAGGCAGGCCAGCTGAGCCTGCTTTCAAAACAAAGGACCCAAAAATGACATCTTTCCTGGCTGCTACATGCACCCTATAGAACCAAGTAAAAGGTATGAGGGGTAGACCAAATTGCTCTACAGATTTCCTTGTGCAAAATTATCCGAGTCTCTGCTCATTAGGTAGCCACTCTAGTGGATTGCACTTTTAATGCGATTAGCGGCTGCTTACCGAAGCCAACACACCTGGCAGAAATTACCATTTTAATCCACCTGGAAATTGAGGCTTTAGACACCAGCCTTCCTTTCTTGGCGTGACTGGTCAGAACAAAAAGGGGATCTGACACGCGAAACTTATCAGTAACTTCAAGGTACCAGAGAAGCACTTGCTTGACATCCAGCAAAAACAATGCTTTATCCTTTTTCTTAGATTCCGTACGGTGAAAAGTGGGCACCGGCTTCCAGATTGAGGTGGAAGGCCGAAACTACTTTTGGTTGAGTGTCGACTGAGAAAACTGGCCTTTACATTTTCCATTCCCGCTATGTGCACAGCCTGCAAATGAGCTTCTGCCCACCAAAGGAGGAGTTGAGCTTCAAGGCATAACAGGCCATTTCTAGTGCCTCCTTGCCTGTTAATATAGGCCACCACTGTCGCATAGTCCAAGAAGACTGACTGCCTTGCCTTCCAGAGACTTCTTCAGTGGCTTTGAGTTCTTGTCAATTTATAGACTTTTGCTGAGCCAGTGTCCAACGACCTTGAACTAGATATCCATTGCAATGACCCCACCAACCATAAAGGCTGGCATTGGTAGTTAGAATCTTCCAGGTGGAAATACAGAGGAATGCCACTTGAGAGGGCAACCAACTGCAGCCACCACTGCAGACTGCTCTTTGCATCCGGTACCCAGGGAAGCAATTGCTTTAGTGAATCTGACTGAGGACCATTATGAGAGAAGAGTCTTGGAGAGGCCTCATATGGGCTCTTGCCCAAGGGACCACCTCTACAGCTGCTACCCATTGACCCCCAGGACCTCCAGATAATGCCACACAATAGGAATCATACTCTGCAGGAGGTCCGAAATCTGTTTCCAAAGCTTCAGTCTGTATGGCTCTGGAAGAAAGACTTGGCCCAAGGCTGTGTTGAACAAAACTCCCAAGTACTCCTGATACCAAGTTGGCTCTAGCTGGCTCTTCTTGAAGCTGATGATCCATACCATGTCCTGGAGGAGTTGGACCACTATCAAAACTGCCTGTTTGCATTCCTCCTTGGACGGGGCTCTGATTAGCCTATCACCCAAATATGGGTGCACCTGGATCCTTGCCTTTAAGAGGTGCGCTGCCACCACCACCACCATCATGGTAAAAATGCAAGGTGCCATTGTGAGGCTGAAAATCAGCTTCAAGAACTGGACATGCTGCTAAAGGACATGAAATTACAAGTATCTCATGTAGGCAAGAAAATGGGAATGTGGAGATAGGCTTCCATCAAAATCAAGGAAGGCAAGAAATTCCCTTGGTGCCAAAGCTGCTATGACTGATTTTAATGGTCTCCAAACGTAAATGCAGCACTTTCAGTGTAGCGACTTGAGGTTCAGAACTGCCGCCAGTTGTCTGAGGTTTTCTTTGGTACGATGAAGTATGCGGAGTATCTGCCCGAGCCTGATCCTTTGCCTAGTACTCTGAGGGCTCTCTCTGGCCGACCGGCCGGAAAATCTTCAAAAACATCTGGAAGGGGGCACAAAAATTTGATTTTGTAATCTTCTCAATAAGACCCAACAGTCTTCGCCTGAGCCCAGAATGAACAAAAGGCTGACAGACTGCTCCCTATCTGGGGATGGGAGGCTTGGCTACCATCCTGGCATCATTGTGCTTTCTTAGAGATTGGGGAAGGATGAGAGCTAGAGGTTTGCTATCTCCAACCCTGCTGAACCTCTGTCGTGACCCCTGAAGACCTCTGGCATTGCTTGGTCTCCTGCAAAAGGACAGAATTTTCGAGAGCCTCCAAAATTCCCATGTCATGTACCCCGAGTCATCCGGAGTCTGCTGTCTTTCAAGATCTTAGGGCAACGGTCTGTAACGCTGGCAATCAGGTCATACAGACCTTGGCCAAATAGTATCTGCCCTTTGAAAAGGAAGCCTGCTCAGAGTGGCTTTAAAAGCTCCTACCCACTGTCTGATCCACAGCAACCACTGGGCCGTGATAGCATAGGCTGATACCTTGCTCACAACTCTGAAGATTACCATATAGAGTGTCCGCTATATAAGCTATCCCAGATAGGAGCATTTGGGGATCATCTTCCGAGGCTGGGTCTTGAGACATAAGTGTGTGGCAAGCAAGTGCCACAAAGGAAGCCACAGATGTTGCCTTAATCTCTTAGGCCAAAGCTTCAAATTGCCACTTGAGGACCATGTCCACTTTATGGTCTCGAGTATCCTTTAACATCACACCTCTTTCACTAGGCACGAAGGTTCATTTGGTGACCTATGCCACCAGCGAATCGACCTTTGGCTGAACAAACAGCTGCTGTAAATCTGGAGCCAAAGGGTTTTAGTCACTCGCAGGTACAGTACCCTTCTGGTGACTCCCAGTGATCCATGACTAGATTTGCGATGTTTGGATCCGTGGGAAAGAACGCAGTTGGAGCAACTGAGCTGCTCATAATTGTGCACTGTGATGAAAGGGCTGGAGAAACTTCCAGCTTCAATTCGTGTAGCGAGGTAGAAATAATGCCAGAGAGCGCAGAGACTTTGAACAGCTGCCATACCGTGGGGTCTTCTCCCTAGTCCATGCAGAGAACCAGACTGTGTTAGAGAAACTGCATCCTGGAGAATAGTGGCATGGAATCAAACTTTCCATCCTCCCAGTCTATGTCAGACTGAACCTCCTAGCTCCAGCTCTGTATCCTTGTCTGGTTCAGGGTTCATGTCGAAGGCAGATCCCCGTTCCAAAGCTTCTGTTGCGCTGAATGAAAGACGCTGAAGACCCTTGGAAGTTCAAATAGGCATTCCACATAAGGCTCACAAATTCCAGGGTGAAGCCTTGTACTGGAGGTCGAGGACCCCGGAAGGGACCCCCTGATGGTCTTCCTGGGATCTGAAACCACTGCATGCCTGCACTTGGCCAATGCATCTTTGGAGGGCTCAGGAAAGGGTCTCTTCTTCCCTTGGGATCATGTCTCCTGCAGATCCCCAGCACTGGAAGACTCAGAGACTGATCCCAAGGTTCCCACCCCTCCCCCACGCACTCTGTCATACTTCGGATATGGACGCTCCTCGGTCGGTCAACTAGCACAAACCTGGCCTGAAGAGTCCATCCTTGTTGATTTTAAGTAAAATTGAGGGGTGCTGAGGCAGATGGAGCTTTAAAAAAAAAAAAAAAGACTGTTTAAAATCCAAGATGGCCACTACTAGTAAAGTCACACCAAAAGCGGTCAATGGGTTCACCAGACAAACTTGGCTCAGGCTGCCAGTTGGACTGAGGTCAGACTGAACCTCGGCCCCTATAAAACCTTAAACTGCAAAGGGGGAGAGGACCACACAGCCGGCCCACTATTAATCCTGGCCAAGCTGGGAAAAAAGCTACGCAGCCTGCGCTAAAGCTCCTGATAAATCAGGGATGTGAGCAGCTAAGCAGGGGATGGTCTCTGAGCTCAAAATATACTAAAACAGGCTGGCTAGCTAGCTAGGTGTTCCCGAGGGCTGATCCTGCTAGCAGCAGTCTTCCGCAGCATGAGTCTGCGTCTTCTCCCAGGCAGAGGTGAGAACTCTTGGCACTGAGCCTCCAACCAAACACTTAGAAAAAAATACCTGAAAATAATAAAACCGCAGAGCAGAGACTTCTGAGCAACTTGCTTGCAGAAAAACAACTGAAGGAGTAGGAGCAACTCCCTGGGAAGGAGGCGGAGTTCAAAAGATGATTGAAAGCATTCTACTAGCAACTTGCTGGTTCAGCTGCAAAACCCTAGCATTCAGGACCCCTAGACACATTGCACTGGAATAGTGGTTTACACATTTTGGGAAACAGTACAGTGCTACAACTATCAGCATCTAAAGAAAATAGCATAAAATCAAATCTCTTAATTCCAAATATCGGGAAAGCCCAAATCAAAGTATTTAACCAATTTGGCAATCTTAAGAAAATGGTCACATTATATACAGATTATCTCTGCATACTTGTGTAATCTTTTTAAAAAAAAAAGAAAGAAAAAGCTATATATTTAAACTTACTTGAAAAGAATTTATTAGGCATCTAGAAGAAAAGCTTAAAGACCCACTCCAA
Organism: Geotrypetes seraphini; assembly: GCF_902459505.1. Lineage (NCBI taxonomy): Eukaryota > Metazoa > Chordata > Amphibia > Gymnophiona > Dermophiidae > Geotrypetes > Geotrypetes seraphini. The sequence goes on along the minus strand of NC_047086.1, from coordinate 305,395,761 downwards.
ATCCCCAGTTTCATTCTGATTTTTAAACACTGGTAGTTAATAGGTCTTTCAACTTAGTCACTGCCAGCATTAGGAACCTAAATGTGCATATTGCTGTATTGTTCTGGGCCAGAAACCCATGCATTCATCAGACAAAGAACAAACATTATACAAACCCACTGGAGTAAATTAAAAGATTTGTGTTTTGTCCCTTCTCTTGCTCATTGGTGTTCAACCAGAACAGGCCTCATTTAGAGATACAATGCCATGAGCTTAATTTTGCAGCTAGCAAGGTGAATTTTGAGCATTATGCCTCTTCCTTTTCCCTCTACAACCTATCTATCCAAGCCATAGTTTTTTCTAGGCCAAAAACTGAAGATCCTAAATCTTATCCTGTAGATACTGCTGCTAAGCAGACTAAGATCTCCCAAGACACTTAGAAGAGTCTCCACACCATTCTAAGCCCTGCATAAGAACATAAGAATTGCCGCTGCTGGGTCAGACCAGTGGTCCATCATGCCCAGCAGTCCGCTCCCGCGGCGGCATACCTGAAAAAAATGGAAGCAAAGTCTAGGAATCAAACTACAGCAGAATTGTCCAAATTTATGTTTCAAGAGCTTCAAAACAGGCTCTAGTTTTAGGATATTCCTAATGAATATGCATATATGATTATTTGCATATATACTAACACCTTTCTATGCACATTCATTGCATGCAAATTAACCTGAGATATTCTGAAAATCTTTTAAACTACAAGTTGGCCCAAAAAAGTCATTTTTAAGTGCAGGAAGGAGGAATGCTTATAATATATGCAATTCCAAACAAAACTAATGGAGCTACCATTTGGGGTTTTTCCAGGTACTTGTGACCTGGATTGGCCACCGTGAAGATGGGATACTGGGCTAGATGGTTAGGGTTACCAGATTTTATTTGTTCTTCCCACACACAAACTTTCTCTCTTCTTCCCCAAGCTCAGGGCCATGTTTGGAGGGCCTCCGAGCATGTGATAATGTTACGTTGCATCTGTGCATGCTTGGAGGCCCCTGCAGATGTGGCCCCGAGATCGGGGCCTTCCAAAACCCAGACAAATTGTCAGGTTTTGGATCCCCCCCTCCGGGCACCCAGACAGTCCTCTAAAATGAAGATATGTGTGGGTTTTTCTGGACATCTTGTAACCCTAAGTAAGACTATTTTTATGAGCCTGCTTGTGTGCATGTGCCCAAGTGCAGCCACTAAAAAAATGCTGCGTGTTAAATTCCTCTTGGGCCCCATGACATCACTTGGAAAGTTGGTACAGTCTGTTTAGAAAGTCAAAAAAAGTTGTCAAGTAACAAAACTTTATGTATGTCTTCATGGATTACATACACTGCTAACCTCTGAATTAAAAAGTTGAAGGTTCTATGGTCTGCCATCAACATGGAGATCCCAGGTCTGTGGGTGTTTTTCTTTAAAATTCCTTTTACTACCCCCAGGATTGTAGTAAAGACTCAGAACTGAAGATAAAGTGTTTTTTTTTAAAATGAACTTTCCTTCATCGGAAGTAATTCCATATAAAGGCCATTTTCATAGAAATTGTGCTGAAAATAGCATACTTTAGTGCTAGAACTTTCCAACACCTAAAGTAACTTAGTGTCCCACAAATGTGCTCTAAACAGCAGTAATAAGGTGTTCTAAGCTTAGTGCACCTCAATATATCAGGACTGAAAAGGCTCAAATTTAAGACCTGTTTTAAATAAAAGTAAATTAGCCTTTCATAAAACTGCCTGTTCACTACTGTTTCCAGCAGTGGACAAGGTTAACACAGGCCGTAGTCAAGGCACATCTTGCACACAAATGAAAATATAGCCGACTCCATCTCCTCCATATATCCCAGCACAGAAAATATTGAGAATTCTTAACAAAAGTAAAATGTACTAAAGAACAGGCAAGCTGTTGTTTTCAGCAATGCAATTAGTACTACTGCTTTAATCATTCATGCAATAAACAATAAAACTATACTTACTGTAAACACATCATCATCTCCAACCTCAGCCTCATTATGGATTGTAGAAGAGGAAGTTGTAGATCCTGGAATGCAAGAAAGATGAAATGTATTTTATTTTGGAGTTGAATTTTAATTAGGTCTGAGAACATGCACCATGGGGTACAAAATTAAAATATATATATATATATATATATATATATATATATATATATATATATATATATATCAATAAAGTAACAGTAAATGGTTAACATATGCCTATATTAAATTATATTACATTACATTAGAGATTTCTATTCCGCCATTACCTTGCGGTTCAAGGCGGGTAACAAAAGAGATAAAAAACGGAGGGTTACAATGGAAGAACATTTGGCCTTTCTAGAGAGATAAAGAGTAGGTTATGTAGTTTCTGTGTGGCGGGAAGAAGGAGGGGGGAAGTACGGTAAGTTTGAAGTTAGGGCTGTTTCAGGAATTTCTTGAAGATTGTAGTTTTTATTTCTTTTCTGAACGTCTTGTAGTCTGGCATCGTTATCAGTAGACTGGAGATTTGGTTATCTAGTTTAGCTACTTGAGTGGCCAGGAGGCCATCGTATCGTTTTTTCCATTTTACTTCTTTGATCGAGGGGTGTGTGTTTTTCTATGTCTGATTGAGGTGGTTTGGATGAGGCGGTTGTTCAGGTAGGTTGGGCTGTCTCCGTTTAAGGCTTTAAATAACATACAGTAGAATTTAAATAGTATTCTTTCTTGGATTGGAAGCCAATGTGAGTTGATGTATGCTTCTGTAATATGGTCGTGTTTTCTCAATGAGTAGATGAGTCTCAGAGCTGTATTTTGGATTGTTTGTAATTGTTTAGTCATTGTAGCAGGGCAGGGGAGGTAGAGGATGTTGCAGTAATCTAGTAGATTTAGGATTAGGGATTGTACTATAAGCTGGAATTGTGTTTTTTCGAAGAATTTCCTGACTTGTCTTAGGTTTCTCATCACTGCGAAGGATTTCTGTATTGTTTTATTTATTTGTGGTTGCATGGTGCAGCATCGGTCTATAGTCATTCCTAGTAGTTTTATGGTAGTTTGAATGGGATAGTTGATTGTGTTAATTTCTATATTGGTTATGGTTGGGACTTTGTCTGTGTTGAGTTTCAGTTTGTGATCTTTCATCCAGGTTGCTACTGCTTCTAGTGTTCGGTGTAGTATGTTTGTCATGGCGGTCTTTGGTTAATCAAAAGATATGAGAATGGTAATGTCATCTGCATAACTGTAGGTGGTGATGCCTAGATTATCTAGGTATGTTCCGAGAGATTCAGTGTTTAGGTTGAAGAGAGTAGGGGATAGTGGGGATCCTTGTGGTACGCCGCAAGGGTTGGACCAAGGTTCAGATTTTTTTAAATCTGATTTTACTCTATATGTTCTGGATTTTAGGAAGCCTTCAAACCAAGAGTATTCTTTATCTGAGATGCCTATTGCATCCAAAATTTGCAGTAGGATGTTATGGTCTACCAGGTCAAATGCTACGGTAAGGTCTAGTTGTATGAGAAGCATTTTTTTTCCTGTGCTGAAGTGTTGTCTGGCAGTGTCAATGAGGGAGCCTAGTAATGTCTCTGTGCTGAAGTTGGATCTGAAGCCAGATTGCATGGAGTGAAGTATATTATGGTCATCTAGATAGTTGGTGAGGTGTTTGGCTACTAGTCTTTCTGTCAGTTTGACATATAGAGGTATTGAGGCAATGGGTCTGTAGTTGGATGGTTGGTCCTTTCGGATCTTTTTGGATTGGGGTGATGATTTCGCTGAGGTCAGTTGGGAAAAGGCCATCAGTGAGCATGGTTTGTATCCATTGCAGAAGTAGAGTACGGAATTTTGTGCTGGAGGTTGTAAGGAGATATGATGGGCAGTGGTTAAGGTCCCAGGATGCGTGGCTGCACTTTTTGTAGAGTTTACTGAATTCAGACCATTGTATGTTGGAGAATTGAGACCATGTTCTGTCAGCTGCAGTTGAATCTTTATCTGTGGGAAGAATTGTGAGTTCGTTTAGGTGGGATGGGGTACAATTGAGGGTGGCTCTGGCATTTGTAATTTTGTTCTTGAAGTGTTCTGCTAAGAGGGTGGCTGAGGGGGGTGGGGTATTGTTAGTAGTCATGTAGGGTTTGGTGTCTGTTAGGTCTTTTAATATTTGGAATAGTTTTTTGGTATCTTGGGTTTCTGTGCCTATTAGATTAGTGTAATGTGTTTTTATCTTGTCCTTAAGTAGTATTTTGTATTGTTTGTTAGTTTTTTTCCAGGCGGTTTTCGTGTGATCTAGATGAGTTTTTCTTTATTTTCTTTCTAGCTGTCTGCATTGTCTTTTAAGTATGAGTAGTTCATTGTCAAACCACTGATCTGATCTTCTGCTGATTCTAGTTTTGGTTTGTGGTGGGGCTAGTTCATCAAGGATGTTGGTAGTCAGATTGTTCCGCTGTGAGATGAAGTCCTTGGGGTCACAGTCCTGGATTGTTTCATCTATTTTTGTCCAGAATTTGGGGGGGGGGGGGGGTCGATGTGTTTGCGTGAGGTGTAAGTTATTTTTTTGGGTTTAGGCATGGTTTCGTTCTTGGTCCAGTTGATATTGAATGTGTGTGTGTAGTGGTCTGACCAGAGCGATGGGGGACAAGGTTCCATTAGGTGTTTGAATTTCTGGGGAGGATGGTTGATGGGTCATGAAGGCTGCGATGTCAAGTTGGTGTCCTTTTTCATGCGTGGTTTGTGGGTTTAGGATTTGGAAGGATAAGGCATTGAGAAATGATAGACAGTTTTCTGCTGGTTTGGATGCTTGGTCTTCAAGGTGTATGTTTAGGTCTTCTAGGATGACGTTGCATTTTGCTGTTAATGAGTTTTGGTATATGAAGTTTTCAAATTCAGGTCTTACTGTGGTCCAGTTTCCTGGTGTTATGTAGCAGAGCATGCAGTTTAGTGAGTTTTTTAGACTGGTTCTTGAGAGATGGCAGGCAAGGAAGTCCATTTGTGGGGTGGATGTTTTTTCGAGTATATTTAGGGTTAGGGAGTCCTTGATTAAGATTGCTAGTCCTCCTCTTTTTTTCTCTCTGTAGGTTACTGTTATTTTGTATCCCTGAGGGCAAACGTCTGCTATTCTAGGATCTGCATCTGAGGTTAACCAGGTTTCTGTGAGGAAAAGGCAGTCTAGGTTTTCATTTTTTATCCAGTTTTTTATGTGTTCTGTTTTAGGTCCTAAGGCTCTGATGTTTAAGTAGGCACATGTTAGGGTGGCAATATCTGTTTGGAAATTGTGAGTCGTTTCAGGGTAGATGAGTGTTTTAGGAGGAGGTTGAGGTTTAGTCTTGGGAAATGGTCTTCTACAGGCTAAGGTGATGGGATGTTGAGCACTGGTTTGGTGGTTTGAGCTTCTAACTATTGGGGTTCTCCTGTTGTGGTGTTGGATTTTGTTTGCAGGGGAGCATGTGGGAGGGGCTGGTAAGTTGTTTGCAACTGGTAATGAGGAGGATTATCAGTAGGGTGGCCAGGGTGTGTGTTTGTGTGATTAGCTTCATTTTGGTGGTGGTGGGGGGGGGTAGTGAGGACGAGTAATTGGCTGTGAGAAAGTTGTTCTTCTTGTGTTGTACCTGGATGGGTAGGAGTAAGAATTACTTTACATTACATTTAGTGTAGATGCTGTAGAGAGCCTTGGTGGTGTGTGAGTATATGTTGGGAGTGAAAACTGTGGTTGGGCGTAACAGTTGGGAATGACAGCTGTGGTTGAGTAGCAGTTGAGCAAAACCCAACGGTGCAAAGTTGAGGGAGAGGGGTGGAGCACGCTCTCACACCCTGAGTGTCTTCTGCACTGCTCCCACTCTGCCTCTGCTGCTGCTCCTGGTCCAAGTCGGGAGGTGGAGAGTAGAAGTTAATAGATCAAGCGAAACCCGACGGTGCAAAGTCGAGGGGGAGGGGTGGAGCAAGCTCCCACACCCTGAGTGCCTTCTGCACTGCTCCCGCTCTGCCTCTGCTGCTGCTCCCGGTCCAAGTCCTGTAACAGGTTTTATCCGAGGACAGCAGGCAGATATTCTCACATGTGGATGATGTAATCTATGTAACCCAGTACAAACTAGTGCTGCCCGATTTGAATCGATTCACCGCTTCACTTTGGGTGAATCGATTCGAATCTATTTAAAAAAAAAAAAAAAAATCAACCTCATGATTCAGTGACTGACCGTCCCCCCTTGCCCCCTAAAGCAGGAGCAGCAGCGCTGCCTCTTGCTGGCCGGCCGCTGCTGCTCCGGCTTTAGAGGGCGATGGTCAGTCGGGAAGTGCTGCGGTGTCCGGCTTCCTCCCTGGCATCTATTTACCTAATTACATCAGCGGAGCAGCCTACAGAGAGGATCGCCAGTGCTAGTGATCTTTGCAGGCTGCCATCGGCCTCCAGAGGTGTTGTTTCTTCTGCCACGATCCTGTCTCTGATGTCAGAGGAGGGGCGGGACCGCAGCAGAGAGAAGACAGCTCCGGAGGCCGATGGCAGCCTGCAAAGATCACCAGCACCAGCAATCCTCTCTGCAGGCTGCTCCGCTGCTGGAATTAGGTAAGTATAAGAGCAGGAGGCCAGGGGGGGAACACACAGGCCTTTGGGGAGGGAGGGTGCAGGCCTTTGGGGTGTGTGTGTGCGCGCAGGCCTTCGGGGGGTGAGGCAGGCCTTAAAGGGAAGGGGGCCCTGGTGTAGAAATACATGGAGAGAGGGAAGGGAGGGCTCAAAAAGACATACATATGCCACACTGAGGGGGAAGAAATAATAGGTCTAAAAACAGAGGAGAGGGATAGAGATGGTGAACAATGGGGTTTAGGGAGGGAAGGGACAGAAAGGGAGAGAAGTTGGACACAAGGGATGGTGTGGAGGGGGGGGGATAAAGATACTGGATAGGAGGGTAGTTGGGAAAAGAACTGGAGAGATGGTGGACCCTGGGGTGGTGAGGAAGGAAGGAGAGATGCTGAATGAAAGGATAATTGAGAAAAAGTGGATCTGGGAATGGAGATGAAAAAAAAGGAAAGATGTCAGACCTTAGGGGGAGGGAAGGGAAACAGAAGGGGAGGACAGAGATGGAAGATGGATAGTTAGCACCGAGAAAGAAGAAAATGACAAATGGGCAAGAGACCCTGGTAAGCGAGTTTTCAGAAGACAACCAGAGCCTGGGACCAAAATGATTTTAATAATGACCAGACAACAAAAGGTAGAAAAGATAATTTTATTTTCTATATTGTGATTACAATATGTCAGATTTGAAATGTGTATCCTGCCAGAGGTGGTGTTAGACCGCAAACGTGAGCTAGGATTTAACAGAAAGAGGAAAAGTCTTTTTTATTTTGTTTACACCACAGCGCCAGTGTGGGTAGGAGAGGGAAAAGAGAGTGAAGAGGCTATAAAATAAACCCACCAGGATGTTTGAAAAAACCCCACCCAATTGGGTAAGAAAATTGAATAATTGATTCAATAGGCTGAATCGAATAAAAAAATTTTTTCATGAATCGGGCAGCACTAGTATGGACAGTGTTAAAGTGTACTGTCTCAAAAAAAAATTTTAAGTCTTGAGGTTGTCTGTACTGTGCATACACTGGTGCCTTCTCGTCTGATGTCGGCTTGCAGGACCATCAGTTCAGTTTAAAAGCTAAGAAGCAAACTACTGTGAGAATATCTGCCTGCTGTCCTCAGATAACACCTGTTACAGGGAACTGTGCTTTATCCCAGGACAGGGAGAGGGGTGACATGATTGAGACATTTAAGTACGTCACAGGTCGTGTCGAGGTGGAAAACGACATATTCTTTCATAAGGGACCTTCAGTCACAAGGGGGCACACGCTCAAACTCAGAGGAGGGAGATTTGGTGGTGACACCAGGAAGTATTTCTTTACAGAAAGGGTGGTGGATCACTGGAACAAACTACCGGTGCAGGTGATCAAGGCCACTAGCGTGCTCGACTTTAAGAATAAATGGGACATCCACGTAGGATCTCTACGTGGGTCGAGCAGCACTCTGACTTAATGGGGTGGGACAGTAGAGTGGGCAGACTTGATGGGCTATAGCCCTTTTCTGCCATCATCTTTCTATGTTTTTATGACAAGTAGGCAGCATATTCTCATATGTGGGACTCCCTAGCTGAAACTTTGAGGGTTGGAGGGTAAGATTCCTTTCTAATATTCAAAGGCCAGATTATCTCTCTGGCAAAGAAGTTTTTCTTCAAATTGAGACAACTGAGATCAATCAGGCTGGCCCTGTCCCAATGTAACTTTAGAAAAGTGGCACAAGCTTTCTTACTACCCCACCTATACTACTACTGCAACTCGCTATACTAAGAATTAAAGTGCCTGCAAGTGCTCCAAAATTCAGCGGCAAGGCTGATCTTCCAATCCCACCGCTTTGAGAGAGCTAGCCCATTGCTACTCAGACTACACTGGCTACCTGTGAAAAAAAGAACTTAATCTGTATGATTCCCAAGTCCATCTTCGGAAAAAAACTCCAGTAGACTAGTAGTGGCCAGAATTCCGGTCTTACACACCTTCTTTAACTCAAGGCCCACACAACAATTAAAAATTCCATTTCTATCTTCTCAAGAAGTACGTCGGAAGAGTATATTTAACTACTCCTATGAGTTCCTAGGACATGTCTGGAATAGTCTACCTACCTATATGCGATGACTACCTACATATTGCTTGTTCAGGAAAAGATTTAAAACATATCTCTTCCCCCAGAAGAATCAACTCTTCCCAGCCATCTTCATCCCACAGTCTACTATCCCTTAAAATAACCTGGAAATATTAAACTCGTTTATCAATAACACTATACCATAAAAGTAACCAAACTTGCTGTAAACTGCAATGATTTCTTGTTGAAAATTGCGGGATATAAGAAATTGTATTGTATTTGAAGCATGCTTGCTTTGAGCCTCTATCATTGGCAGTAATGCATTTTTAAACCAAACCTCCCCAGACACTAAAGTACAAAACTATACCCATGACATTAAGCTGAAAAACTAAATTAAAAAAATTATAAACTGCACCAAACTCTATTTCCTAGCAAATTATGCAACACTCTGGTTTAATGTCTGAAAAACAACTGCCTACTTTGTTCTATTATTAATGCCAGCAATACAGTTTGAAGAGACATGACAGCCTCTACAATACTAAGAAGTGAACAATTCTTGACTATAACAAATAATGTCTGTTTCTTATCATGTAATCTCCTAAGCATATCCTGTAAGTGAAGCTGTTTTGATAGGCATGCTGGAACGTTCCTTAAGAACAGCAATACAAGAAAATTTCCACCTACTCAATTTTTGCAGTCCAGTGCACTGATTAGAACAGTATTATCAGATACAATTGGCTTACCATCACCTACATTCAGAGGTTTTGTCAGAGAAAATATATATTAAAAGTCAGTAGGAAGGGAAAAATCATGGATCTGCTTTTTACTAATATATGATATGGATAGGATATAATTTTTACCAGTCACAGAAACCCCTCTGGTAAATCAAAAATGAAAGGCAATTGTTAAATTGTAAGACAACTGGAACAGAGCTAGCAAAAAACAATTACTGGCACCGAGCATCGATGGATCTCAACATATGACAAGAGAGCAAGATCAGGTACCATAAAGCCTCAATAAGTTATATTCAAGCTGGGTTGGTACCGATGCATTTATGCCAATTAGCATTACAGCTTCATGACCACCTCTCCATAGTGCAGCTCCGATTGCACATGCTTGAGTGGATGCACCAGTACCGTGTGCTATGAAGCTGGTACATAAGGTGTAGTAGTGTGTCAAAGCATTGGTAACCCCAAGGAAGAGGCAATCATGCTTAAGAGATGACAGCCTGCATCGAAGAATGATGGCACTGATGTAAGGCACGCATCGAGTGACTCGATGCTTTAGATGCCTGCGATGCTTGTCACGGTTTCTCATGTTGAATATGAAGATGATGCTCGAGAACGATGTCGATGCCAACATTGATATTTACTGGTACCGACATAAAATGGAATTGGCACCAAGGTGAAAATAATGAGCCTTAACATCTAGAAGAGAGTACCCGAGGTCCAAGCCTAATAGAGATATAAGTTATTTGTTACTATTGTAAATGTTTGGTTTTTTTTTAAAAGCCCTGGAATATCGGGACTTTCCAGACAGAAAAAGAATACAATGGAGAAAAACTAGCGCAGACAGAAAGAAGTCTTAAAGACCAGGAGGGTCAAGTGAAAGTTCTGCCAGAAACCTGTCGATGCCCTTGGTAAGGCTGAAGGCAGAAAAATGTCAATAGTCCTGAAGTTAGAAATGGGTTAAAAAAATTCAGATACAATGTAACATCGTATAGACATTAACTTTAAAAAAAGAAAGGAAATAGCGGCAAGAATAAAGAAAAATTGAAGCGGGAAGGTAAACTTGAATGGACGAAGTCCAGCTATGTCTTCTTCACTCTGTGAAAAACAAAAAACTAATGACTTCTCGACCCAGCGTCGGGTGGGAAGGCATTCACACATATGTGATGCGGGCAATCTTGAAGCTTCGCTAAAAGCTTAAAGTGACAGTACAATTTAGCACTGTCCGTACCGGGCTCTGTGGATGACATCACCCCATCTGTGAGAATATGCTGCCTGCTTGTTCTGGGATAATGAAATTTATATACTGTATTTACTCGAATATAAACAGAGGTAACCCCCCCCCCAAGGAAGAAAAAAGGTTGAAGTGTGTAAGTGTATGTGTGTGTTAATATTCAAGTGCCCTGTCAGGCTCTGAACCCAGTCCCTTTCCCTCCCTGCCATGCTCTGTACCCTATTCCCCCTTCCTCCCTGCCTTCTCCCTCCCTCCTGATGTCTTGCAGGCCTCTCCCACTTATTTTTAAAATCCCTGGTGGTCCAGGAGTGGGCCGGAGTAGGAGCTGTCTTCCCACACTCCTGCCCCATGCTGAGCTGCTAGCTAAATGGTTGCTACGAGTTATTGCAAGTCCCTGCTAGACTTCTGCTGTGACTCCTGGAAGGACCTCTGCATCAATTGGCCTCCTGGACCCCAAGCTGTCCAGGATCCTGTCTGGCAAGGTCTTAGGGCAATGGTCAGTAACACTTCCCAAATAGTGTCTGTTCCTGAAAGGGAAGCTTGCTCAGTGTAGCTTTAGAGGCTGAATCTCCTGCCCACTGTCTGATCCAGAGCATCATCCGGGTGGAGATAGCTTAGGCTGACACTTTGCTTATGACTCCGATGTCATACAGGGCGTCCACTATATACCCCAGATAGGAGCAACCAAGGGTCGAAAACTGGAAAAAGCACAAACATCAAACCAGGTGCCACAGGGGCCAAAAAAGACTATGAGGAAAAAATAGCCAAGGAGGCAAAAAACTTCAAGCCGTTCTTTCGATATATTAAGGGGAACCGACCCACGAAGGTGGGGCCGTTGGATGACCATGGAATAAAGGAAGTCCTAAAGGAGGACAAAGCCATTGCCGACAAACTGAACATATTTTTTGTGTCTGTATTTACCAAAGAGGATATACACAACATACTGGAAGCCGACAGGCTATACACAGGAAATAAAGACGGGAAACTGACAGGGTTGACGGTCAGTCTAGAAAAGGTAAGCAGGCATATTGCTAGGCTTAAAAACGATAAATCCCCGGGACCGGATGGCATCCATCCAAGGGTAATCAAGGAAATGAAAGGGGCTATAGCTGAACTGCTTCAACTAATAGCCAATCTGTTGATCAAATCAGGAAGGATTCCAGAAGACTGGAAGTGGCGAATGTTACGCCAATCTTCAAGAAAGGTTCAAGGGGAGATCCGAGAAACTACAGACTGGCGAGTCTGACATCGGTACCGGGAAAGATTGTAGAGGTGCTGATAAAGGACCGCATCATTGATCACCTTGATGGACACGATCTGATGAGGACCAGCCAACACGGCTTCAGCAAAGGAAGATCGTGCTTGACAAACTTGCTGCACTTCTTCGAGGGAGTAATCAGGCAGATAGACAAGGGTGACCCGGTTGACATTGTATATCTGGATTTTCAGAAGGTGTTCGACAAGGTTCTGCATGAATTGAGGGTGATGTACTCACATGGATTAAAAACTGGCTGGCGGATAGGAAACAGAGAGTGGGGGAAAATGGACAATACTCAGACTGGAAAAGCGTCACGAGTAGAGTGCCGCAGGGTTCGGTGCTTGGACCCGTGCTCTTTAACATATTTATAAACGACCTGGAAATTGGTATGACGAGCGAGGTGATTAAATTTGCAGACGATACGAAGTTATTCAGAACAGTGAAGATGCATGAGGATTGTGAGGACCTGCAACGTGACATAAACACACTCGAGAAATGGGCCGCAACATGGTAAATGAGGTTAGTGAAAAGTGTAAGGTGATGCCTGTCGGAAACAAAAACCTTATACATGAATACAGGATGTCTGGTGTGGTACTTGGAGAGACCCCCCAAGAAAGAGACTTGGGATTACTGGTTGACAAGTCAATGAAGCTGTCCGCACAATGCACAGCAGCGGCAAAAATGGCAAACAGAATGCTAGGAACGATTAAGAAGGGGATCACGAATAGATCGGAGAAGGTTATCATGCCGCTGTACTGGGCCATGGTATGCCCTCACCTGGAATACTGCGTCCAGCACTGGTCACCATTCATAAAGAAGGACACAGTGCTACTCCAAAGGGTCCAAAGAAGAGTGACTAAAATGGTTAAGGGGCTGGAGGAGTTGCAGTACAGTGAGAGATTAGAGAACTGGGCATCTTCTCCCTTGAAAAGAAGAGACAGAGGGGATATGATCGAAACATTCAAGATAATAAAGGGAATAGACTTTGTAGATAAAGACAGGTTGTTCACTTGCTCCAAGTTAGAGAGAATGAGAGGGAACTCTCTAAAGTTAAAAGGGGATAGATTCCGAACAAATGTAAGGAAGTTTTTTTTTTCACCCAGAGAGTGGTAGAAAATTGGAACGCTCTTCCAGAGGCTGTTATAGGGGAAAACATCCTCCAAGGATTCAAGACAAAGTTAGACAAGTTCCTGCTGAGCCAGAACATAAGCAGGTAAGGCTAGTATCAGTTAGGGCACTGGTCTTTGACCTAAGGATCGCCGCGTGAGCGGATTGCTAGGCACGATGGACCTCTGGTCTGACCCAGCAGCGGCTATTCTTATGCTATGTCATTAAAAGACAAAACATACATTGTGGAGAAGTTAAAAAAGGAGTCAGGAAAAAAATTAGCAGAAGATTATGGTTGAGGAACATCAGTAATATCCAATATAAAAAGACAAAGTGATGCTATTGTCAACTATGTTTTAGTTCTTGAAAAAGAGGAAGGGAGTTTTTCAGGAAAACCATGAAAAGGTTAACTAATGAACAGATAGATAAAGCTCTATTTCTATGGTTTTTGCAAAAAGATCATTGTGTCATCCAATTTCTGGGCCAATATTAGCTGAAAAGGCAATGTTTTTCAATCAACAACTTCATGGAGATTCTGAATTCAAAGCCAGCACTGTATGGAAATTTTAAACACAGCCAAGGAATCAAGCAGACTGAAATTCATGGTGAAAAACTTTCCCCAAATTTACCAGCAGCTAATGACTTCTTTGTCCCAATTTAATGACATTATCAAAAACTATGATCCCGATAAGTGTCCATATTGCAAACGAAATGGATCTGAATTGGAAGTCAATTCCCAGTAAATCTCTGGTTAGTCATAAGGAGCAATCAGCTCCTGGGTTCAAGTCATCCAAAGAATGCATCACAATGTTGGAGGGGGGAGGGGAAATGCAACCGGAAGTCATAAGTTGGAGTTATTGCTAATTGGTAAATCTAAAAATCCTCATGCTTTCTAAAATGTACATAAGCTACAACTGTTATATAGAAGTCAAAAGAAAGACTGGATGAACTGTGAGATTTTCCTTGACTGGTATGACAACTGCTTCATACCAGAAGTGAAAATATTTCAGCTTCATACAGGAAATGAAGGAAAGCACAGTTACTTACCATAACAGGTGTTATCCAGGGACAGCAGGCAGATATTCTCTACATGTGGGTGACGTCACCAACAGAACCCCCTAGCGGACGTTTTCGCAAGCAGACTTGCTTGAAGACCTTCAGGCTTGCGATGGCCCACGCATGCGCGCAAGCCCCTCCCGCCCTGCCTTGGGCATGCATCTCCTCAGTGTGTCCTCAGTTCAGATAGCAAGCAAAGAAGCCAACCACGGGGAGGTGGGTGGGTTGCGAGAATATCTGCCTGCTGTCCCTGGATAATTAATACCTGTTACGGTAAGTAACTGTGTTTTATCCCAGGACAAGCAGGCAGCATATTATCTACATGTGGGAAACCTCCAAGCCAGCTAAAAAGGGAATGGAGGGAGAGTTGGCAAGTTAGGAGAAAAGATTTTGCAAGACAAATTGGCCGAAATGGCCATCACGCCTGGAGAAAGCATCCAGACAGTAATGCGAGGTGAACGTATGAACCGAGGATCAAGTTGCAGCCTTACAGATTTCCTCGATGGAAGTTGAGCGGAGGAAAGCAACAGACATTGCCATCGCTCGGACCTTGTGGCCTGTGACTCAACCCGGCAGGGAGAGACCAGCCTGAACGTAACAGAAAGAGATAGAAGCGGCCAACCAGTTAGAAATGGTCCGCTTAGAAACAGAGCGACCCATGCGATTAGGATCGAAAGAGAGGAACAGCTGGGGAGCAGTGCGCTTCAAGTAGAAGGCCAGCGCACGCTTGCAATCAAGAGAATGCAGAGCCACCTCTCCAGGGTGAGAATGGGGCTTCGGAAAAAACACAGGAAGAACAATGGATTGGTTGATGTGAAACTCAGACACAACCTTAGGCAAGAACTTAGGATGGGTACGGAGGACCACCTTATCATGATGGAAGACAGTGAAAGGTGGATCCGCTACCAAGTCTTGAAGCTCACTGACCCGACGTGCAGAAGTAAGAGCAATAAGAAACACCACTTTCCAAGTAAGAAACTTCAAGTGAGCCCGCGCCAGCGGCTCGAACGGGGGTTTCATCAATTGGGCAAGGACCACGTTAAGATCCCAAATTACTGGAGGAGGTTTAAGGGGCAGATGAACGTGGAAAAGGCCTTTCAAGAAGCAGGAAACCACAGGATGAACTGAGATAGGCTTCCCGTTAATCGGCTGATGAAAAGCTGCTATATAGCACTGAGGTAGACTCGAACCGAAGCGGACTTGAGGCCAGCGCCAGACAAGTGCAACAGATAATCCAGGACAGCAGATAAGGAGGCGGACAGAGGCTCCAGCTGTCGAGTAGCATACCAGGAAGAAAAGTGGGTCCACTTCTGATGGTAACATTGGCAAGTGGATTCCTCCTGAGACGCCTCCAGGACATCCAGCACAGACTGGGAGAACTGGAACGAGGGCATTCAGTCTCGAGGAACCAAGCTGTTAAGTGCAGAGACTGGAGGTTAGGATGAAGCAGAGAACCCTGACTCTGTGTAAGCAGAGAAGGAAAAATAGGCAGAGAAAGAGGCTCCCTGAAACTGAGTTGCAACAGAAGGGAGAACCAAGGTTGTCGGGGCGACCGAGGGGCTACCAGAATCATGGTGGCATGCGAAGACTTGAGCTTGACGAGAGTATTCAGAATCAGAGGGAATGGAGGGAACACATACAGGAACGCGTCCGTCTAATCCAGAAGGAAGACATCCGCCTCGATCCTGAGAGGGATGTAAACCCTGGAGCAGAAGCGGGGCAACTTGTGTTTGAGGGGGAACGCGAACAGATCGATGTCCGGAGTCCCTCAACGAGCAAACACCTGATGCAGGGTCACGGCGTGGAGGGACCACTCGTGAGGCTGCAGAAGACGACTCAACTTGACTGCTAGACAGTTTCGCTGGCCCTGAATGTAGACAGCTCGAATGAATATGTTGAGGCAGATGGCCCAATCCCCGAGAAGCAGTATCTCCTGGCACAGAGACCTGGACCCCGTGCCCCTCTGTTTGTTGATATAATACATGGCGACCTGGTTGTCCGTGCGTACTAGCACCACTCAGTCGTGAAGCAGGTGACAAAAGGCCTTCAGAGCAAGGAAAATTGCTTGAAGCTCCAGAAGATTGATGCGACACAGGCGGTCGGCACAGGACCAAAGACCTTGGGTGCACAGACCGTCCAGATGAGCCCCCCAAGCATAGGTCGATGAGTTCGTCGTGAGGACCTTTTAACAGAAAACCTCTGGAAAGATTGGAAGAGAGCATCCACCAACGGAGAGACCTCTTCAACAAAGAAGTCACGATAATGCGTCGAGAGAGAGAATCCCAATCCTGGTTCCATTGGGACACCAGAGTCCATTGAGGAATACGGAGGTGAAGTCTGGCAAAAGGAGTCACGTGAACCGTGGAGGCCATGTGATCTAGGAGGACCATCATGAGCCTAGCCGGTGCAGAGGGCAGATGGGTCACCCTTCGACACAAACGGATAAGGGCCTCCTGACTAGGCTGAGGCAAGAAGGTGAGGAGACGAACCGTGTCCAGGACAACTCCGATGAACTCAAAAGACTGGGATGGGCAGAGGTGAGACTTGGGAAAATTCATCTCGAAGCTGAGACTCTGAAGGAGCAAGATGGTCTGACTTGTCGCTCGCAGGACTTTGTTGCGAGAAGACGCTTTGATTAACCAGTCGTCGAGATAGGGAAACACCTGCAGGCCACGGAGGCGCAGAGCCGCAGCCACCACAACCAGACATTTCGTGAAAACCCTCGGAGAGGCCGCCAGGCCAAAGGGACGAACACGATACTGGAGATGGAGATCCCCCACCCAGAATCTCAAATACCGGCGAGAGGCTGGGGGTATCGGAATGTGCATGTACACCTCCTTGAGGTCCAGTGAGCACAGCCAGTCCCCCTCATCCAAGAGGGGATACAACGTGGGAAGGGCGAGCATTCTGAATTGTTCCTGGACCAGAAACTTGTTCAGAGCACGGAGGTCCAGGATCGGACGCAGATCCCCCGTCTTCTTGGGTACCAGAAAGTACCGGGAATAAAATCCGGAGTTCCACTGTTCCGGGGGAACCTCCTCGACCGCCCGAAGGCAAAGAAGGGCCTGAGCTTCCTGCAGAAGGAGGGGAAGCTGAGACTGAGCAGAAGGAAACTCTCTTGGAGGCAGGTCCGGGGGTACGCAAATGAAGTGGAGGGAGTATCCCTCCCGGATGATAGACAGGACCCAACTGTCGGTGGTAAAACTTTCCCACTGGGTATAGAAATGATGGCGACGACTCCAGATGGGGAAGGGGGAAGGCTCCAGGATGGAAGGAGCCCAAAGGCTTGGACTGGAATTGTCAAAAGGACGGCCCGGTCTTTGCCGGGGCCAGCAGCTGAGTCTTAGGTTGACGTTGCTGCTGCTACAGTGGCCGTTTCGAAGGAGGCCTAGAGAAAGCAGGAGTGGATTTTTGTGGATACCTCCATAGAGGAATTTTATATTGGCGAGCTGGAGGAGCCTTTGGTTTTTAAGTTTCACCAGAGACGCAAAGGACCGCTCATGGTCCGAGAGGCGCTTCGTGGCCGCCTCGATGGAATCATTGAAGAGCTCATGACCAACACATGGGAGATTGGCAAGTCGATCCTGTAGATTCGGATCCATATCCACAATCCGGAGCCAAGCAAGGTGACGCATGGCGATCGCAAAGGCTGTAACTTTCGAGGACAATTCGAAGGCGTCGTAAGAGGACTGAAACATATACAGGCGGAGTTGGGAGAGGGTCTCCTCGAGGAGACTGAACTCCTGACGCCGAGGTTCTGGTACGACCTCCCGGAACGAGCAGAGGGTATCTATACAGAACCGGAGGTAGGATGTGAAGATGAAATTGTAGTTAAGGACACGGTTCGCCATCATTGAATTCTGATAAAGGCGGCGACCAAATTTGTCCATCGTACGGCCCTCCCTGCCTGGGGGGACGGCAGCGTAAACCTTTAAGGGGTTAGACTTCTTCAAGGAAGACTTAACCACCAAGGATTGGTGGGAAAGCTGCACTTTCAAACCCTTTAACCGGTATAATCCGGCAACAGGACTCCAACTTGGAGGGAATAGCCGTGACAGCATATGGTGTCTCCAGGTTCCGGAGAAGAGTCTGCTAGAGAACCTGATGCAACGGAAGGTGAAGCGCCTCACGAGGCGTATTGTCAACTCCATTTCTGCCAGGTATTCCTGGGTAAAGCGGGAGTCGGACTGAAGATCCAAGTTCAAAGCTCTGCCCATGTCAGAGATGAAACGAGAAAAGGAGGAGGTCCGAGAAGAAGATTATCCTCTGGGGTAGACTCCAACCGAGATGCGGCCGAGAAAGAGGGAGAAACTTCCCTGGAATAGTAAGCCGGAGCCTCAGAGTCCCGTGAACGGGAGACCGAAGAGGTTCGACTAAGACGTGTAGGGGGCATCGAGGAACGGCCCCGTGCAAGATGGACCGGGGAAGACCCCGGAGTCCGAGGAAACCGCTGGTGAAGCCTCGGAGAAGAGGGGGGTATAGGAAAATTCCCCAACCAGCTTCAAAGTAGGCCCTTTTGAAGCCGGCAATCGCCTCGATGGGGAACATACACTAGAGTCCAATTCGAGGATAAGCGTGTGTGTAGATGGTCTCGAGGTCGGAGACCTGCCCCGATTAGGGCAGGGAAGACCGGGGCCTTTAGAAGAGTCAAGCCTCGCCGCAGTATTGGGGGAAAAATGGGCCCCTGGCCTGGACCCCCAAAAAGTAATCGGTGACTCAGGGGAGGAAGATTCACTCGAGGAAACCTGACGAGTCTTACGGGTGAGGCCTCGAGAGACGAGAGGATGCTCAGGCTGGTCAGACTGGGTCGAGACCGAGGTCAAAGGCGTCGAAGTCGGGACTAGCTGGCTCACCACCGAAAAGCACAGTTACTTACCGTAACAGGTGTTATCCAGGGACAGCAGGCATATATTCTCACATATGGGTGACGTCATCTACGGAGCCCCGGCGTGGACAGCTTTTCAAGCAAACTTGATAGAAGTTTCAAGTTTGCACACTGCACCACGCATGTGCTAGCCTTCTTGCCCACTAGAGGGCGCATCCCCACCTCGTGGTCCTCAGTTCCATATCAAGCAAAGAAGCCATCCCCGGGGAGGTGGGCGGGTTGTGAGAATATATGCCTGCTGTCCCTGGATAACACCTGTTACGGTAAGTAACTGTGCTTTATCCCAGGACAAGCAGGCATGATATTCTCACATATGGGTGACCTCCAAGCCAACCCAAAAAAAAGGCAGGTGGGAGGATGGCAATTCATGAAAACAGGTTACGTAACACCGACTGGCCAAACCGGCCGTCGCTTCTGGACAAAGTGTCCAGACAGTAGTGGGAGGTGAACGTATGAACCGAAGACCAGGTGGCAGCTTTACATATGTCCTCCATAGGAGTGGATCGGAGGAAAGCAACCGAAGCCGCCATCGCCCGGACCTTATGCCCCGTGACTCGACCAGAGAGCGGGAGACCAGCCTGAGCGTAGCAAAAAGAAATACAAGCAGCTAACCAGTTGGACAAGGTGCGCTTGGAAACCGGATGTCCTACCCGATTAGGATCAAAGGACAAAAACAATTGAGGAACCTTCCGATGAGACTTAGTACGTTGGAGATAAAAAGCCAACGCCCTCTTACAGTCAAGCGTGTGAAGCGCCGCCTCACCAGGATGAGAGTGGGGCTTCGGGAAAAATACCGGAAGAACAATGGACTGATTGAGGTGGAAATCAGACACAACCTTAGGCAAAAATTTGGGATGGGTGCGAAGAACCACCTTGTCATGATGAAACACCGTGAAAGGAGGATCCGCAACCAAAGCTTGCAACTCGCTAATCCTACGGGCGGACGTGAGTGCAATCAAAAAGACCACTTTCCAAGTGAGAAACTTAAGAAGAGATTTGTCGATAGGCTCAAAAGGCGGTTTCATCAGGTGAGCCAAGACCACATTAAGATCCCACACAACAGGAGGAGGTTTCAGAGGAGGATGAACATTCCCAAGACCCCTCATGAAACGAGACACCAGAGGATGCAAAGAGAGGGAACGCCCCTCGAGATGCCGATGGAACGCTGCAATGGCACTAAGATGCACCCTAACGGAAGTCGTCTTCAGACCAGAATTTGACAGATGCAACAGATATTCCAGCACCGAAGACACGGGAACCGAAGTCGGGTCCAGGTGGTTCGAGAAGCACCAGGATGAAAATCTGGTCCACTTCTGGGAATAACACAGCTTAGTCGAGACCTTCCGAGAGGCCTCCAAAATTTCCCGCACTGGCTGAGAAACAGGAACCAGATTCAAGGGGAAAGGAACCAAGCCGTCAGATGTAAGGACTGAAGATTGGGATGTAACAGCGAACCCCGACTCTGAGAAAGCAGAGAGGGAAAGACCGGCAGAAGCAGAGGTTCCCTGACACTGAGTTGAAGCAGCAGGGAAAACCAGTGTTGTCTGGGCCAACGAGGAGCAATGAGAATCATAGTGGCTCCTGTCGATTTGAGATGCACCAGCGTTCTCAAGATCAGAGGAAAAGGAGGGAACGCATAAAGGAACCTCCCTTCCCAGTCGAGAAGAAAGGCATCGGCCTCGAGACGGTCCCGGGAGTACATCCGAGAACAGTAGAGAGGTAGTTTGTGAGTCTCGGGTGAGCAAACAGATCCACCTGAGGAGTCCCCCAGCGGTCGAAGACCTCGCGCAGCACCCGGGAGTTCAGCGACCACTCGTGCGGTTGTAGAAGACGACTGAGTTTGTCTGCCAGACAATTCATCTCTCCTTGAATGTAAACCGCACGCAAGAATATGTTCTGAGAGACGGCCCATGTCCAAAGGCGTAGGGCTTCCTGGCACAGAGGCCAAGAGCCCGTCCCCCCTTGCTTGTTTACATAATACATGGCCACCTGGTTGTCTGTCCTGACGAGCACTACTTGATCGCGCAGGAGATGACAGAAGGCTCGAGCAGCCAGAAAAATGGCACGAAGCTCCAGCACATTGATGTGACAGCGACGATCCGCAGCCGACCATAGGCCCTGCGTTCGAAGACCGTCGAGATGAGCCCCCCACGCATACTCCGAAGAGTCCGTTGTCAGGACCTTGCGATGCGGAGGAACGCGAAAGAGCAAACCCCCAGACAGATTGGTAGAGTTGGTCCACCAACGGAGCGAGCGTCTGAAAGACGGAGTCACAGTCAAGTGGCGAGATACTGGGTCGCGATCCTGACGCCATTGCGAGGCCAACGTCCACTGAGGTATCCTCAGATACAAACGGGCGAACGGCGTCACTTGGACCGTAGATGCCATGTGACCCAAAAGCACCATCATGCGCTGAGCCGACACTACATGCAGCTGCGAAACCTGACGACCCAATCGAAGCAGTGCCTCCAGCCGAGGAGAGGGAAGGAAGGCTCGGAGGAGAACAGTGTCCAGCACGGCTCCTATAAACTGGAGGGATTGAGTCGGGCGCAAGTGAGACTTGGGAAAGTTCACCTCGAACCCTAGACCCTGAAGAAGCGAGATAGTCTGTTGGGTCGCTGAAATAACTCCCTCCTTGGTCGGGGCCTTGATCAGCCAATCGTCCAGATAGGGAAAGACCTGCAACCCCCGGGAGCGCAGGGCAGCCGCGACCACCACCATACACTTCGTGAACACCCGAGGGGACGAAGCCAGACCGAAAGGGAGGACCCGGTACTGGAGGTGCAACTCCCCGACTTGAAATCTTAAAAACTTGCGAAAGTCGGGATGCACCGGAACATGGGTATACGCTTCCTTCAAATCCAGGGAGCACATCCAATCCCCCTCGTCCAAGAGAGGATACAGAATCGGAAGCGATAACATACGGAACTTCTCCCGGACCAGGAACTTGTTGAGCTTCCGGAGGTCCAAAATGGGGCGCAAGTCCCCGGTCTTCTTTGGGACCAAAAAGTAACGGGAGTAAAACCCCCGGCCCTTCTGATCGCGAGGTACCAATTCGACTGCCCGGAGGCTCAACAAGGCCCTGGCTTCTTCTCGGAGAAGGGCCAACTGGATCCGATTGGGCGGGCAAGCCCCGGGAGGCATGTCTGGAGGCTGCCTGGAGAAGTTGAGCGAATAGCCCTCTGAGACGGTCCGGAGCACCCATGCGTCTGACGTAATCTCTGACCAAGCCCCGGCAAAGGCCGTGAGCTGACCCCCGATGGGGAGGGGGTTGGGCGACATCGCGGCGGGGGCCAGCCCCCAGCCGCCCATCCCGTCAAAAGGACGGCGCTGGCTTGGATGCCCCTTGCGCAGCGGGCTTGGAGGGTCGGGGTGGAGGTCTCGAAAAGGCCGGCGTCGATTTCTGGGGATACCGCCTAGGGGGCTTTGAGGCGTGGGCTTAGGCTTTGGGCGCACCAGTGAGGCTAGAGAGCGCTCTTGGTCAGAAAGCCTCTTGGTTGCCGCCTCTAAGGAGTCGTCGAATAACTCCGACCCCACGCAGGGTAGATTAGCCAATTGCTCCTGCAGGTTGGGGTCCATCTCGAGGGTACGTAGCCACGCCAGCCGGCGCATCGCTACCGCACATGCCGAAACCCTCGAGGCAAGCTCAAATGCGTCGTATACCGCATGAAACAGATACAGACGCAGTTGGGACAGGTTCGACATAAATGTGGCAAACCTGTCCCTGTGTGAATCCGGGATCACCCCTTGGAATTCTGGAAGGTCCTTCACCATTGTTCTGAGGTAGGAAGAATAGGAGAAGGCATAATTGAGGACCCTCGTCGCCATCTGAGAATTTGCATACAGTCGACGGCCAAATTTATCGAGGGTCCGACCCTCTCTCCCAGGTGGGACCGCAGCGGAGACCCTAGAAGGCTGCGATCGCTTGAGCGCCGACTCCACCAGGAGCGACTGATGGGAGAGCTGCCCCTTGTCAAAACCCTTAGGGGGAATCGTCCGGTATTTAGATTCCATCTTGGTGGGCACTACCGCGACTGTAAGAGGGGTCTCGAGGTTCCGAAGCAAGGTCTGAAGGAGGACCTTGTTTAGCGGAAGGCGGGGGGATTCCCGTGGGGGGGCAGGAAGATCCTGCTCCTCCAAAAATTCTTTAGTATAGTGGGACCCCGCTAACAGGTCCACCCCCAGAGCCCTCGCCATGTCATGGACAAACTTTGAAAAAGATGCAGTCCGTGCGGGCGGAGAGGGTGTCCGAGACTTCCCAGTGGAGCCGAAAGGAGAGGCTTGGCGAGAGTACCTCAACTCCATACCGGATCCCGATCCCCACGAGGCCCGTTCCCGTGACCTCGAAGGGGTCGGGGACCGATCCCGCCTGAAAGACCCCCTGGGGGAACCCCCCGGGGTGCGGGGTACGGAGGCCCTTCCCTTCCGCCCCGGCGAGGAGGCACGGGAACTCTCCCGGATCGGGGACCGCAAGAGATCGGGGTTGTCGAGGCGGAGTTTCTCGACCCGTAAAGCCCCGCCCTCGGGCGGCGTCGAGCGACCGCGCCTACGAGGCGAGGCCCGAGACCGTTTGGCCTTCTTCAGGCGGTGCTTCGCCCGAGGCTTGCTCGAGGGCGAGGAGCCCCGGGAAGACCTCGAGGACGAGGTCGAGGAAATCCGGCGCACCCGGCGCTGCTTGTCCCGGGACCGAACACTACCCTCAGGCTGTCTCATCGAGGTCGGGTCCGAGGGGAGAGCCGAGGTCAAGGCCAAAGGTGCTTCGGCCGCTGAAGCCCCGGTGCCCGAGGCCGAGGTCGCCATCTGCGTGGCCGCCGAGACCGAAGCAGTCGAGGCCGAAGCCTGCTGCAGGTGCTCAATGGCCCCGGACAGCTCCGAGGAAATTAACGCTCGGAGCAAGTCCTGGAATGCCGGGATCGTCAGCCCCGGCGGCAACACCTGTCGATGCTCCTCAGAGGGCGACCTCGGTCTCGAGTATTCCCTCGGGGCTATCGACTTAGACACCTTGGGCTGGGCAGAGGTCGACGTCCCCGCCGACGAAGAGCCCGAGGATGGCTTCCTGGTTGATCCTGGAGCTGAGGAAGGAAGTGGAGACTTACCCGAGGCTTGTTTTTGCGAGGCAACCGGCTTCGAGGTTAGCGAAGGAACAGCAGGGAGACCCGATGCCGAGGTCGAAGCCGAGGCCGAACTCGAGGCCTTCCCCGTCGGGGTCTCGACGGCGAACAGATCCGCCATACGGGCCTTGCGGCGTGTAAGGGCCCGTTTCTGGAAGGTGGCACACTTAGCACACGATGCTGTCGGGTGTTGGGGCCCCAAGCACCTTAAGCAGCACCTGTGAGGGTCTGTGATCGACAAAAGCCGGTCACACCTACCACACTTCTTAAATCCCGTTACGGGCCGGGACATGGGCCCAAAACGAGGCCGGGAACAAACGAGGTTCCTCGGCCACGGCTACCGGGAGCCCCCGGAGCGATCGGAACGAAATCCTTTTTTTTTTTTTTTTTTTTGAAAAATTAAGAAAACAAAGAAAGAAAAAACAGAAAACGCAGCGACCGCGTCGAAATTCAGCACACAGCCGCGGCGACAGAAGGCAAACACGAGCACAATTTTCCACAGGGCTTCTGGCTCCGCGGATGAAATTGAACTGAGGACCACGAGGTGGGGATGCGCCCTCTAGTGGGCAAGAAGGCTAGCACATGCGTGGTGCAGTGTGCAAACTTGAAACTTCTATCAAGTTTGCTTGAAAAGCTGTCCGCGCCGGGGCTCCGTAGATGACGTCACCCATATGTGAGAATATCATGCCTGCTTGTCCTGGGATAAAAAGCTGTGTGGTAATGATAACCTTAAGTATGTCCTTGAACATAGGCACCGAGACCAAAGGTAAGTGGGTCGGAGGTGCAGCAGTGCGCTCCTTCAGGGGCGACCTCAAGGAAGAGTATTCCCTACGTGAGGAGACACGCTTAGATAGATGTCTTGAAGACGCTGACGAGGCGGCGCTGACATGAGACTCTGAGGTAGGCTTCTTTGCTGGCACACCTGAGGAGGGAAGAGGAGACTTACTGGAGGCCGGAGCAGCAGGAAGGGCCGAGGCCGAGGCTGGAGCCTTCGAGGCCGACGGGGACTTCGAGGCCGAGGTGCCCAACGAGGGTGTTGAGACCGAGCTCGAGGCCTGTCCCGCAAGATCCATGGGGCCGAAGAGTTGGAGAATCTTGGAGAGCCCGCGGTTGTAAAGTCGCACAACGGGGACACGACTCAGCGCGGTGCTCTGTACCCAGGCACTCCACACACCAACGTTGAGGATTGGTGATGGAGATGCCCACAGCCCCGCGAGGCCAGGCGGCAAGAGGAAGACCGGGAACCCGGTCAAAAATATACGAACTGAAAAAAATGAAAATAAAGGAAACTAAAGACGCGAGCACAGCAACTTAACAGAAACTAACTAAACAAGCTGCGGTGCAAGAGGGACAACGAGATCGCACGAAGCAAGGGAGCTGTGCTTCTGGCTCCGAGGAAACTGAGAACACGCTGAGGAGACACATGTCCTAGGCAGGGCAGGAGGGGCACGCGCGGACCAATCGCAAGCCTGGAGGTCTTCGAGCAAGTCTGCTTGCAAAAACGTCCGCTGGGGGCTCCATCAGTGACGTCACCCACATGTAGAGAATATGCTGCCTGCTTGTCCTGGGATAAACATTTTATTGTTGAACAATGCCAACAAACAAAGGAGAACCCATGTCTATAGCTTATTTTTAAGGATTTATCAACATTCTTGTTTTATTGTCCACAATCATTCTATTTGAACCCTTATCTTTAGGACCCCTGAAGAAGATGGTTTGTCAAAACACGGACCATGTTGGGTCTACAAACTTTTTATCCAATGTGGATTCTTTGATGGTGACACACTTTGATTAACTGAATAAAATCCTGCATCACTGACATTGTTACTGCTTAGAATGAGAGGAAGGTGGATTCAAAGTGCTTTTTCTTCCACCAAATGTGACATCTCTAATGCAGCCAACGGATGAAGGAGTTATTTTCTTGAAATGACTTTACAGGAAATAATTGTTACAGAAATTTCTATTGGCTGATATTGATGATGAATGTGGTGTCATCCAATTCATAAAAGATTGGTTGCTGGTGCTTGGAAATCAGTTAAAAAATCAGACCCTAAAACAAACAAACAAACAAAAAAAACAACCCATGTGGAACATTATTCTAAACAAATCAAAAAGACATGGTGATGGAGAAGATGATGTCCTTAAAAAACATCACAAAGGAAATTCTACAGGTTCCTGGCTGCTCTGAATATGATGTAGAGAATTATCAGCGAATGGACATGCAGTGACGCTAATGATCCAGGGTATCAGACCATAATACATGATGAAATTCTGGAATCAGTACAAGACAAGGAACAGGAGGAATCAGAAACTGATGACGACCAGCAGGTTACTGCTAATTTGGGACCAACACTTGCAAAAGCCTTTGAATGTTTAAAGACAGCAGTGGTTTGGCTAGAAAAGCAGGAAGAGAGCAGCGTGACCCAGGTTCTGTATCTGAAAAGTCTACGTGATCTTGTAGCACAAAAATGAAAATCAGCACTGAAGCAATTAAGAACTACTTCCTTTTTCATATAGAAATACAGTAGCATATGTACTACAAATACAGTACCGCAGTCTGGTATTATTTTCCCCTTTCTTGTTGAAAATAAAAAATAATGTTCAATATGCTATGCACAGATTGTGTGCTCTGTTCAAAAAGGCATGCTCAATTATCCGTATTTCCCTTTATCTGGACTACCTTCTGCCGAGGTTAGTCCAGATAATCAGCATTCCACTGTATAATGCCTGAGAGCACAGAGGCTTCAAAACAGCCGGCACACAGTGGGGATTTCCCCCTGGTCCAGGGCCACTACTGCTTCTTGACTGCTGTTCTCATGCAGAGAACCAGACTCTGCCAGATAAACTGCTTCCTGGGACAATAATGTCATGGATCAAACTTTCCATCCTCCCATCTACGTCAGACTGAACATCCTGGTCCAGGTCTGTGGCCTCGTCTGGTCGGGGCACCTACTGAGGGGAAAACCCCTGCACCACTGTCTCTGTCATGCTGAATGCAAATACTGAGGACCCTCGACTGTTCAACTAGGCCTTCCACATAAGGGTCACAAAATCCAGGGGTCTTGAGGGCAATGGGCAAGGAATCCCTGCAGCTCCGTGGCATCCATGCATCTGTGCTTTGGAGGGATCTGGAAAGGGCCTCTTCCCTTGGGAGTGCACCTCCTGCGAACCTCCAGCACTGAAGGACTCGGAGGAGGTTGAGCACAAGGATCCTGCACCTTCCCTGAATGCGGGACATGAAAGCTCCTCAGCCAGCTATCCAACACAAACCTGGCATGAAACAGGAGTAGAAAGGCCTGAGGGATCTATCCCCATCAATTTTAAGTAAAGTTGAGGGGTTTTGAGACAGATGGAGGCTTTAGAAAAAGAATGTTTAAAATCCAAGATGGCTGCCGCCAGCAAAATCATGCCACAAATGACATGTGAGGACTCCCCTGAAGCACAAAAAAATGTAGGAAAAGGGGCTTTAGAGGTGGGGGGACCTTGGATCAGGCTGCCGAAACCTTCAAATTTCACTTTTGGAAACCCTCCTGATTTTCCCCATAGGCTATAACACCCTGTGCCTGCCTGCTTCAGCTTAGGAGTACAGATGGGACATAGAGAAGAACTCTGCCTCACAGATTCGCTGGATGAGCTGGTCTTTGGGCTGTCACTCGGACCGATGTCGAACTTAGCCTTAATCCCCGGAAAACCTCACGCTGCAAAGGGGGAGAGGACCATGCAGCTGGCCCACTATTAACCCCGTTCAAGTCAGGAAAGAGCCAAACAGCCTGCACTCAAGCTCCTGATAAATTAGGGATGCAAACAACTATGCAGGGGACAGCCCCTGAGCTCCAAAAAATACCAATGCAGGCTGGCTAGTTAGGTGTTTCTGAGGGCTGCTCCTGCTAGCAGCAGCCTTCCGC
Organism: Geotrypetes seraphini; assembly: GCF_902459505.1. Lineage (NCBI taxonomy): Eukaryota > Metazoa > Chordata > Amphibia > Gymnophiona > Dermophiidae > Geotrypetes > Geotrypetes seraphini. The sequence continues at coordinate 305,367,901 of NC_047086.1, read as the reverse complement.
AACTCTAGTCTATATCTTCTCCCAGGCATAGGTCCCAACAAGTGAAAACTCTGGGTACCGAGCCTCCAACTGAACACTATGAAAAAATACCTGAAAAATAATAAAACCGCAGAGCAGAAACACTTTTGAGCAACTTGCTTGTAGAAAATAAACTGAGGGGGCAAGAACAGTTGCCTGGGAAGGAGGTGGTGTTCAAAGATGATTCAGCATTCTGCAAGCAACTTTCAGGTTCAGATGCATAACCCTATGGGTTCAGGACTACTAGATTAGAATATTACAGTGCATCTGTACTGCTTCAGAGTGTGATCTCATCTTGAGTATGTGTGCAATTTTTGTGTCCAGATCTCAAAACAGATGTAGTGGAAAAAGAAGAGTGACCAAAATATTTAAGTAATGAAACACCTCTCGTATGAGAAGGGAAAAGTTTTCAGTATAATGTGGGGGGTTACCCCCACACCCCCCCCAACATGGCAGCGCGATCCCTATTAAGTAGAGTGGGGAATTTCCACCCCCACACCCCCCGTCGGAGCCCTTTAAAAGAAGACTTTCCTGCAGCGTGCTGAAGTCTTGCGCTGAATTGTCGGCGCGCATTTGTCTCTTGCGCTTTTGTCCCATCACCGTACAAATGTTCAGAAGGCAACTGTGTTTTAGGCATAGAACCTAGTGCTGCCCGATTCACGATTCGAATTGGTTCACCGATTCACTTCGGGTGAATTGATTTGAATTGATTCAAAACAAAACAAAAAACAAAAAACAAAAAACGGCTTCCCGATTCGGCTGACCCTCACCCCTCACTTCCTAAAGCAGAAGCGGCAGCGCTGCTCTTGCTGGCCGGCCACTTCCGCACATGCTTTAAAGGGTGAGGGGGGAGGTCAGTCGGGAAGTGCTGCTGTCGGCTTCCCCCTCTGGCATCCGGTTCCCCCCCCCCCCGGCGTCCGGCTTCCCCTCCGTGGCCTCTCCGCACAGTTTACCTTCGAGGAGCAGCCTGCAGACAAGATCGTGGTGCTAGTGATCTTTGCATTGCTTCAGAGCTGTTTCCTCCGTCGCGATCCTGCCTCTGACGTCAGAGGAGGAGCGGGACCGTGGCAGAGGAAACAGCTCCGAAGCAGTGCAAAGATCACTAGCACCGCGATCTTGTCTACAGGCTGCTCCGCAAAAGTAAACGGTGCGGAGAGGCCAGGGGGGGAAGCTGGACACCAGTGGGAGGCCAGGGGGAACATGCAGGCCTTCTGGGGAGGGGTGAGCAATCCTTCGGGGTGGGGGGTAGGACAGGCCTTCAGGGGTGGGATGCAGGCTTTTAAGGGGGGACAAGCCTTCAAGGGGGGGAGACAGGTCTTCAAGGGGAGGAGACAGGCCTTCAGGGGTGGGATGCAGGCCTTCAAGGGGGGGGGGGCAGGCCTTCAAGGGGGGGAGACAGGATTTCAAGGGGGGGGGGGACAGACCTTCAAGGGGGGACGGGACAGGCAGGCAGGCCTTCAGGGATGGTGGCACAGGCCTTTAGGGGTGGGCAGACCTTCAGGGGAGGGGGGCCCTGGTGTAGAAGTACACAGATGGAGGGAAGGAAGGTTCAAAGAAACGTGCATATGCCGGACTTTGGGGAGGGATAAATAATGGGTCTGAAAATAGAGGAGAGGGAGAAAGATGATGGACAATGGGATTTAGGGAGGGAAGGAACAGAAAGGGAGAAAAGTTGGACACAAGGGATGGTGTGAAGGTGGGGATAGAGATACTGGATAGGAGGGTAGTTGAGAACAGGAGGGGAGAGATGATGGACTCGGGTGGTGGGGAAGGAGGGAGAGATACTGGATGAAAGGGTAGTTAAGAAAAGGTGGATCTGTGGAGGGAGACGAAAAAAAAGAAAGATGCCAGACCTCTTGGGGAGGGAAGGGAAACGGAAGGGGAGGACAGAGATGGAAGATGGATGGTTAGCACGGAGAAAGAAGGATACCCTGGCAAGCAAGTTATCAGAAGACAACCATATGTCATATATGAAACATGTATCCTGCCAGAGCTGGTGTTAGACTGCTAACGTGAGCTAGGATTTCAGAGAGAGGAAAAGTCTTTTTTTGTTTATGCCACAGCACCAGTGTGATTAGGAGAAGGCAAAGAGGGTGAAGAGGCTATAAAATAAACCCACCAGGATGTTTGAAAAAAATAAAAAAAACACCACCACCCAATTGGGTAGGAAATCGAATTGAATAACCAATTCAATAGGCTGAATCAAATCGAATTTTTTTTTCCTGAATCGGCCAGCACTAATAGAAACTCCTAAGTAGTAATGATGTGCCAATTTGGACAAGGCCTAATATGGATCATTTGAGGCTGGACTGAAAGCCACTGAAGAGAGAGAGGCAGCTTTTACCAAGAAGGACCTACTTAAATGTGCAGAATCAACATCTATGCACAGAGGATGCTTCCCTTTTCTCCTTCTGGGAAAGCAGGAGTTTTTCTTCATTTCATGATGATTCAAAACTGGTTTGGGCAGTCTTTTTGGACTTCCAAAGTCATCATTCTGCAACGCTTGCCAATCAGATTGATCACGGTCTGAGCTCAAAGTTACTTCAGTATTGAAGTTCTGGATGTATCTCCCATGGTGCAAGCAGGGGCAAAACCCGACTTAATTTGGCACATTTGAAAGAGAAACAAAAAGACTTTTTTTTTTTAGGAAGATCGATGGAAAACATCAGAACATGCAGAAACATGTATCAAATATAGGACAGCTTTGTTTTTGTATCTGTTCAGCAAAGAGAAAAAAAACAAAATTGAGGAGACTGTTTTATACAAAAACAGCTGTACATCCTCAAAAACTCTGTATTACTTCTGAGCTTTGCCCACAATTCTTGTTAATGGAAACAAGACACCATCAGACTTCAAGGGCCAAGTACAGACCATCTCAGAGGAAGAGGAAGGGTGGCACAGTGGTTAAAGCAAAAGAAGACAAGAAACAACCTGTGATGCTCAATCTTTTTATTCACTGTTAAGACTGTTATGTACGTGTTTTGGCCGTAAGGCCTGCCCTCAAGGGTCTTGTTTCCAATGAAGTGCAACTTATCACATATGTCTCTTATCTAAAAAGATAGTAATTAAGACACAGAAGCCTGATCGTTATACTGGCAACAATCTCACGCATCCACAGATCACCTCTTTGTCTTCTTTTGTTCTACCTTGAGGAGGTAGAATCTCCTGTATTCGAGTATCGCAGTGGTTAAAGCTACAGCCTCAGCACCCTGAGGTTGTGGGTTCAAACCCACACTGTTCCTTGTGACCCTGGGCAAGTCACTTAATCCCCCCCGTTATCCCAGGTACATTAGATAGATTGTGAGCCCACCGGGACAGACAGGGAAAAATGCTTGAGTACCTAAATAAATGAATGTAAACAGTTCTGAGCTTCCTTGGGAGAACAGTACAGAAAATTGAATAAATAAATAAATTATAGAAGAGCAGCTGGTGTGGATGGGAAAGAATGTATTAAAGACTGAATATTAGTATTTGGCCAAATAGTGATTTAAATTTGAATAATCTGGGGCCCTGCTGTACTAAAATCCTACTGAACTAAATACGACACCCGATTTCATGTTATTTCTTTTGTTAAAGCTCAATACCCATTACAGTCAAACCTCGGTTTGCGAGTAACCCAGTTTGCGAGTGTTTTGCAAGACGAGCAAAACATTCTCGCAAAACGTGTCTCGCAAACCGAGTGTTGACTCGATTTGCGAGCACCCCCCCCCCGATAACCGGCATCGCTCCCCCCTCTCGAACCCGCACTCCCCCCCCCCCCGCGAGAACCAGCACCCACCGCCCGAACAACTTAAACTTACCACCCCCCCAGTCTGGCAGGTGCCGCTAGAAGATCTTCCCTGCTTCTGCCAGCCTTGAGCACTCCCGCCCCCTCCACCAACCATTGGCCCCTCCCATTATAATTGGCATCCAAACGGACCAATCGTCTTCCCTTACCGGTCTTCTCAAGGGCCAGGAAGCCTGGGGGGTGGGCTTTAGTGAGCGGTTGAGACACCACCCCTTCAATCCCAACCAATGGTGAGGCAGTAAACAGAAGAGGGCTGCTCCGATTGAAAGGGTAGAGCGGCCAATGGGAAAGACGTAGGGTGCTGTGGGCGGATCCCACTGGGTTAGGCGCGGCGTGGCGCAGCGCTGTCAGCTTTGCCCTTTTGTTTAGTTCGGAGCAGCGATGTATCCGATCAGCCGGGGAGGAGAGAATGTAGGCGCCACTGAGACTTCCTGGGGGAGCAGGAGTGAACGGGGAATATAGAGCCCGTCTGAGGGAGCAGGAATGTGTCAGGGGATCTGCTCATGGGAGGAGGGAAAGGGGCCTAGGAGACCCCTCTTTGGATCTGGGTTCTGTCCTGGTCCTTGGACTCGCCGCTGAAGTTTATTCCCCCATTGAACTGTGATCTTTGATAGGTTTGCCATATTTGAGGGTTCTAGATTGGTGCTGGAGAGGGAGCAAGAAGGACTTCTACATAGCTGTGACTGTATGCTGCAGGTGTCCCCTCCAACTCCCCACCCGTCTTTCAGTGTCTTGTTCTGGCTCTCCCTCTGTCCCCCGCCCCCCACACACACACACACGTTGTTTCTCCTGGTTTGCTCGTGGCCCTGCTAATGCTGTTTTGAGTCTTGAAGTTTTTCCGGTGAGAGGGAGAATTAGAAGTCCTTGAGCATGTGCAGATGCATGCTCAAGGCCAGCAGAAGCAGGGAAGATCTTCTAGCGGCACCGGCACGTCCTGTGGGCTGCGTGCCGGTGCCAGATGGGGGGGTGCCGGTTTGCATGGGGGGGGGGGTGTCTTTGCGAGTTGGGGGGGGAGCAGCGCCGCTGGCCTGAAGGGGGGAACGTATCAAAGCGAATTTCCATTATTTCCTATGGGGAAACTCGCTTTGATATACGAGTATTTTGGTTTACGAGCATGCTTCTAGAACGAATTATGCTCGTAAGCCAAGGTTCCACTGTATTTGTATTTGGTATTCATATTCAGACAAATACTATTTTTCATTATTTATATTCTGCTGAATAGTAAAATATGCTATTTGGTACAGTTCAACACACTCATGATGAAACCTACTGAGAAAATGTGAAGGAGCAAAGTACTTGTAAAGGGAACAGAGTAGAAGGAAGCAATGTAAGGGGTATACAGTGGGCCATACACTACTGAGATCCAATATAGAGTATGGCCGGTTTTTAGCACCGGCCGCTGCAGTATCAGCTCCGACACTCATAGGAATTCTATGAGTGTCACAGCTGTTACCGCCATGGCCAGCGCTAAAAACCACACTATGGTTTTATTTAAAAAAAAAAAAAAAGGGGGGGGGGGGTAAGTGAGAGCCGCAGATTAGGCGGAAGGTTTCATCATATTGTCTACAATGATACCCAGATCCATTTCTTGGGCGCTAATCCCCAAGGTGGACCCTAACATCTGGTAACTGTGAGTCAGGTTATTCTTCCCAATGTGCATCACTTTGCATTTGTCCACATTAAATTTCATCTGTCATTTGGACGTCCAGTCTTCCAATTTCCTAAGGTGCGTCTGCAATTTTTCACAATTCACATGCGTTTTAACAACTCTGAACAGTTTAGTGTCATCTACAAATTTAATCACCTCACTCATCGTTCCAATTTCCAGATTATTTATTAATAAGTTAAATAGTACAGACCCTGTGGCACTCCACTGTTTACTCTCCTCCATTGAGAAAAATTACCATTTAACCCTACCCTCTGTTTTCTATCTGATAACCAATTCCTAATCCACAACTGAACTTTGCCACCTATCCCATGACACTTTAATTTTCTCAGGAGCCTCTCGTGAGGAATTTTATCAAAAGCTTTTTGAAAATCTATTTAAACTATTTTTCATTACCTTACACAAGCTTAAATTTGAAAGTGGATTTCTACCATTAAAAAAAAAAAAAAAATTTAACAACTTAAGAATTTATTTCCACAAAAGTCACAACGCATGTTGTGAAGCAGCACTTCAAGCTAATAAATATTATGGTTCTTATGTATTCCAAACTAATTTCCACAACCAATCTACTCCATTTTCTTTTTTTCCAAGCAAAAATACTTGATCAAAATATTAGGCTATGCTCGAAATAGTCTTGTTTCCTCACACTCATCTCCAAATGTCTGACTTGTCAGCCTCATCATTACACTCACTAACAGCATTGCATGGCAAATGTCGCTGATATGTTGAAGAAAAGGCTTCCAATTCAAACTTACATTTGCTTTCACTGAAAAAATGGTAGCCTGTGACTGGATAACTCAACAAAATCAATTAGTGTGATGCTTACAAGCAAATCAGTGGTAGAATATCTTTCAGAAAACATTCCCCCCCCCCCCCACACACACACTGGCTCTTTTCAACCAGAACCAAATATTGATGTGCCCCTGGGTTCTGGAGGCACTTTACTCCCCACAGACACAATCCTCCCCAGCCCCAGAGACAACTGAGGGGACTAAGCTCAAGGCTTCCTGCAGCACATGGGTGCTCCTCAGCTGGGTATCCAGAGCATATCTGGCACGGTATAGGGGTATTACGGTCTGAAGAGTCCATAAATAACATTTTAAAGTCAAAACTAAATGTTTTGAGGCAGATGGAGGTTTTGACAAAAAGTATCGGGAAATCCAAGATGGTCGCAATAGCAGCGTTTTAGCATCAAACGGCCACATCAAAATATAAAAACACCTAAAAAGGTTCTGGAATTCTGGGAAATATGGTGGCTGCTTGATTTAATATCTCCCTAAAGGCTCCTCTTAAAATTAAAACATCAATTGATTTTAATTTCTGGATTGAAATTCTACTAGTATATGCTGGAATTTGATAACCTGAAGTGATGGCAGCGGCTAAGGGAGGAAAGAGAGCTAAATCAGACCTATTAATACCTACTAAATCCACTGAGAAGAATCAGTACCAACGGATTCTTGATGAGATGAAATCTGTTAAAGATATTTTATTAGAAACTGAAGGAGATATAGAGGATCTAAGAGGATATTGCTACTTTAAAAGCAAATCTACAGCAATTTAAAGAACGAATGGATGCGATTGAAATTAGACAAACTGGCACATCTGAGTCAATGAAAGAAATGCGGAGCCAGCTTAAAAATGAGACTGTAATTGAGAGAAGCTAGAAAAGGCAAACAACAGGGCACACAAAAATAATTTCAGGCTGCTGGGTCTTCCTGAGGGTTGGGAAGGACCTAATTTACTGAAATTTCTAACTACTTTCATCCCAAAGCTACTAGATGTGAAGTTTGAACAGCCCTTTGAATTGAATCTGCATACCGTTTAACTGCACAGAATGCTGATAGAGGAAGATATCCTGGCCCTATAATTGGAAATCATATTGCCAAGTATTCAGCCTATGCGGATGATGTCTTATTGTATTCTAGCGTGGATTCCATACCTCATATACTTGAAGTTATGCCTCTTAACTGGCCAGAGATTAGCACTGAAGTCTCGGGATATAAGTTTAATATGGTAACCTCCAAACTGAAGTATCTTGGTATATTATTTGGTTTAAGCATTGAAGAAACTTTAGAATTGAATTTAGAAGCTCTGATTAAATCAACGCAAGATTTGACAAAAAAAGTGGTCACTATTGTGATTGTCTTGGTGGGGTAGACTAGATACAATCAAAATGATAATGCCTATCTTTTTATTTTAATGTTAGAGTTTATAGTAAGCTAGAAAAGATTCTCACGACTTTTCTTTGGAATAATAAACCACTACGTATTGCAATCAAAAAACTAAAAACCAATAAGTCAGCTGGAGGAGTCAATTTCCCTAGTTTTCTCGAATATCACACTGCGCATATTCTAAAACAATCTTATAGATGGTTTGTTGATAATGGCAATACAGAAGATTGTCCTGTATGGTTACATGTGCAATTAATGATATTGGACAATTATCCTCTGCATCTTTTTCTGCTTTCAAACAAAATTGTATCTGATAAAAATTTTCTGCTTTGTAGCAGAGAAGAATGTTCTGCTTTGTAGCTGAGAAGATGTTCTGCTTTGTAGCTGAGAAGAATGTTGAGAAATGTTTTAACATGCCATGGGATGCCACGCTACATGTACCCATATGGAATAACAAGTTGATTAAAATTCAAGGGAAAATGGTGCAGTGGAGATTGTGGCAATGTGCGGGTATATGATCAATTTACCATTTAAGAAAAGATAACAAATGGTTAACCTTTCATTAATTGCAATGTGAATATAAGTTGTCTCCTAATCAATTTTACAAATGGTTACAACTTCAACATTGCCTTAATGCTTTTCTAAGGTGTAAGCCGCTAAGCTCTTCTGTCCCAAATCTATTGTCTTTTATTACAATAACAACATCTAAAAAGGGGGCTGCTTGTAAATGGTACAAAATTCTGCAGGCCAATTTGATTTCTCATCCTAAGGGCACAGAAGCAACATGGCAATTTGATATCAAGATGGATGTCTCTGAGCATTGTTGGGAACAGATTTGGACTTCCATTCACAAATCATTAAGATCAGCAGCAATTAAACAATCCATATTTTTTGTATTCCACAAAGCCATTTGGACACTTTACAAACTATCTAATATTAAAAGTGATAACTCAAACAAGTGTTGGACATGTTAAAAGAAGTCAGCACTTTAATTCATTCACTATATTATTGTGATCATATATGTGAATATTGGCTTTGTGTATGGGAGACTATCAGTTCTTTGCTGGAAATAATTATACTAATTATAGTATTGGGGCATTTTGGTCTTCTGCAGCCAATACCAGAGAATCCCTCAAAGTTATTAAAAATTTTGCTCAATTTGGCTATTTAAATTATGTTGCAACATTGGAAAGGAAAGACACATCAATTGTGGAGTATATAACCTGGTGGAATACTGTTTAACTGCCAAATATGAGCGTGTCACTGCAGAAAGAGCCAATGCTTTACATAAATTTACTAAAATATGGAAGTCGCTGATATCCTATAGTCATGTGTCTGATAAACCAAATGATTGACTATGATTTGCCTGAATAAGATGCACATCCATACTGTCCCTTTTGTTTTATTTATGATAGTATCAATAATCATTATTTAATTGTTTATTTGCTGTTTTGCTAGTTCTGTTTGTTTTGGTTTTTGTTATTCATACATATAATCTATTTTATATTGTATTGTGATGAGATTCATAGATGTATGTGTAATTTTTTCTTAAATACCAATAAAAATTTATTGAAATTAAAAAGAGGGCTTTAGGGGAGGGCGACCCTCTGAGCAGCTTCAGAAGCTTTTAAAAATGCATTTTAAAGACCTTCCCCATTTTGTCTGTAGGATTCAATAGCATGCACTGTGCTATGCTGTAATGGTACCTCAGCCTGCTTTAGCTCAAATGTGCAGCTGGGATATAGAGAATGAAAACTGCCTCAAAAATGAATGAATAGCTCCAAAACTATGAAATTTTTGGCTGCCAATCTAACCAAAGCTGAACTGAAGTCTCAGATTCCCAAGGACACGTGAGCAAAGGGGGGAGACGGAACATAGCCAGCACCCTGAAAATCCAAATGGACCACTAAAGGGACCAAAACAGCTCCTGAATTAATCAGAGGGTGAATTAATCAGAGCTTCTAGGGCAATGGACCACAAAGAAAAAAGAAGCATTTATCACCTACAAACATCTTGAGAAAAGAGAGGCAAAAGAAGACTATCTGGTCAGATCTAAGGCTGTCAAAAAGGCAGTCAGGGAAGCCAAACTTCAAACAGAGGAAGATCTGGCACGGAATATTAAAAAAGGGGACAAATCCTTTTTCAGGTACATTAGCGACAGGAAGAGAAACAAAGATGGGATAGTACGCCTTAGGCAGTCAGACGGAAACTACGCAGAATCTGATTATACCAAGGCAGAACTGCTAAACGAATACTTCTGCTCAGTATTCACCTGTGAAGCGCCAGGAGCTGGTCCGCAACTACAGATAAGAGACAGCCAAAATGATCTGTTTCATGATTACGAGTTTACACCCAGTAGTGTCTACCACGAACTTTCAAGACTCAAAGTAGACAAAGCCATGGGACCTGACAATCTACACCCCAGGGTACTCAGAGAACTGAGTGAAGTTCTGGCTGAACCACTATCCGTGCTCTTCAATCTTTCCATGCGCACGGGAAAAGTACCCCTAGACTGGAAAACAGCTAACGTAATTCCACTCCACAAAAAGGGCTGCAGAACAGAGGCAGAAAATTACAGACCGGTGAGTCTTACATCCATAGTGTGCAAACTCATGGAAACACTGATCAAGCAGAAACTCGACGAGATTCTAGACGAAGAAAATTTACGAGATCCACACCAACATGGATTTACCAGGGGAAGGTCCTGCCAATCTAATCTGATTGACTTCTTTGACTGGGTGACCAGTCGTCTGGATGCCAGGGAGTCCCTGGATGTGATATATTTGGACTTCAGCAAAGCTTTTGATAGCGTCCCACACCACAGGCTGTTGAACAAACTAAAATCGATGGGATTAGGGGATACATTCACTGCATGGGTAAAGGATTGGTTAGATGGTAGGCTTCAAAGGGTAATGGTAAACGGTACCCCCTCCAAAACATCCGCAGTAACGAGTGGAGTACCTCAGGGCTCCGTCTTAGGGCCGATTCTATTCAATTTATTCATAGGAGATTTGACCCAAGGGCTTAGAGAAAAAGTATCACTGTTTGCCGACGACGCCAAACTATGCAACATAGTAGGCAAAGGCAGTGTTCCTGACTTTATGATGCAAGACCTACAGAAATTGGAACAGTGGTCATCAACTTGGCAGCTAGGCTTCAATGCTAAAAAATGTAAAGTAATGCACCTAGGCAAAAAAAATCCACACAGAACTTACTCACTAAATGGTGAAACCTTGTCCAGGACCACGGTAGAACGTGATTTAGGAGTGATCATTAGCGATGATATGAAGGCTGCCAATCAGGTGGAGAAGGCTTCGTCCAGGGCAAGACAAATGATGGGCTGCATCCGGAGGGGTTTTGTCAGCAGAAAACCTGAAGTCATAATGCCACTGTACAGATCCATGGTGAGACCCCATCTCGAGTATTGTGTTCAATTCTGGAGACCACACTACCGGAAAGATGTGTTGAGAGTTGAGTCGGTTCAGCGTATGGCTACCAGGATGGTCTTGGGGCTCAGGGATCTCACGTATGAGGAAAGGTTAAAAAAATTGCGGATGTACTCACTGGAGAAGCGAAGAGAGAGGGGGGACATGATTGAGACCTTTAAGTATATCACAGGGCATATAGAGGTGAAAGATGATATCTTCAGTCTTACAGGGCCCTCGGTAACCAGAGGGCACTCGCTGAAAATCAGGGGAGGGAAGTTTCAAGGTGATGCTAGGAAGTATTTCTTCACCGAAAGGGTGGTCGATCATTGGAACGAGCTGCCTCAGCAGGTGATTGAGGCCAGCAGCGTGTTGGATTTCAAGAGGAAATGGGATATTCACGTGGGATCTATAGGGGAGTAGAAGTCAGGGAGTGGGTCATTGGTATGGGCAGACTCGATGGGCTGTGGCCCTTTTCTGCCGTCAATTTCTATGTTTCTATGTTTCTAAGCTCCTTAAATATTTAAGCAGGCCAGTTCAACAGGTACCCAAGGGATTGGCCTGCCAGCTACAGACACAAGTTTGCTTCTTCTCCCAGGCAGAGTTTCCCCAGGAACACTGGGGACCTCTGCAGCAACAAAGCTTCCAAAATTTGGACTACAACCCGAAACCACCCCCCCACCCCCATTTTTAAACAGAGCAGACCAGAAAGACAACTTCCGGCTTGTGTGCAGAAGGAAAAACTGAAGGGGGCAGCATAGTGCACTGGATAAGGAGGAGGAGTTGAAAACTGTGATTGATACTTTCTGCACAGCTTGCAGGTTCAGACTGAGTACCAATCCCAGATTGACAAACCTATTGAACTAGAACTAATTCAAATACTTGTTTCAGCCAAGATTAAACATACCTGGCATTTTGCCATTTTGACTGGTTGCAAATTCTTAAGCATTCAAGGACAGGCTTATATACAAATGGCTGGTCACCAAAACCTATTGAATTAAAGTTAGTCCATTTTATATGCAAGGTGCAGACATAAGCACAGAACATGTTTACACGTAACTTATGAGAAATGTCTGACTACAAATGAAGTATATAACTTGTGAGCCATGTTAAGATCAAGTCCCTTTACTCTAACATACCTCAGTCAGCTGCTCTTGATCTCATTTCCAGAACATTCATGCAGGATGTCCATCATGATAGGATCAGGGCAGATTTTCTTATTCAGTTAACTCAACTAGTACTAAACCACAATTATTTTCAGTTTGACCAGCAATTTTTCCTCCAGACACACGGGGTTGCAATGGGCACAGCCGCTGCCCCTAGCATTGCCAACCTATATGTTTCACGGTTTGAGGAACGTTATTTATATTCCTCAGCCTGGTATACATATATCAAAGTATGGTACAGGTTCATAGACGATGTTTTTTGCATCTGGACGGGACCCATAGAATTATTAACTCATTTCGTTGATTGGTTAAACTCATTGGACTCCAATTTGAGATTCACCATGGAGTCCAATTTATCCCATATATCTTTTTTGGATGTATGGGTTACTAAGTCAGAACACATTCTGACTACTACAGTGTACAGAAAATCTGTTGAAGTTAACAACTACCTTAGTTACACTAGTTGTCATCCCACAAAACTAAAACAGTCTTTACCGGTCAGCCAGTTCCTCCGTGTCCGTAGGATTTGTTCTGACACCAAAGAGTTTCGCTTTCAAGCGAGGAAACTTTATGCCAGATTCAAGGAGAGAGGGTACCCTCATAACGTTCTACAGAACGCTTACACTAGGGCCCTTTTCGCTAATAGGGAACTCCTCCTTTCGGCGACTTCTACTCAAGAAGCGGAGGGCACCACATGCATATTGACTTTTTCTAATCATGCTGCCCGTGTGGCCCAGAGCATTCGGAAACATTGGCCTATTCTCCAGCTTCACCCGGTTTTCCAGGATTTTCCCCGCATAGCGTATTCCCGGGCAAAGAACTTAGGAGATTACCTGGTTCATTCTAGGTACAGTAAGAACAGGGGCTTTACTATGCGGGAAGGCCGTCATTCCAGATGCAGTGACACTTGTGACATTTGTCACACTACCATTCAGGGCAATCAGTGGCAACATCCTCACACTGGCAGATTATACACTCTAAAGTCAGACACTACTTGTAAATCCATGTGGGCTATTTATGTCATCATCTGCCCCTGCACCATGATCTATGTGGGTCGCACACAGAGAACTGTCAGAACCCGATTGATAGAACATCGGTCACGGATCAACACTCAATCATTGAATTCTCCTATGGTCCCCCATTGTATCCAATATGGCCATACTTTCCGAGACCTACGCTGGTTCATTATTGAACATCTGTTTGCTGACTATTTGGGTAACAAAACTAAGTGGTTACAGAGAAGAGAACAATACTGGATTTTTGAATTACAGACCCTTACTCCTAATGGACATAACGATTATATAGAATGGCAACTTACATACTAGCCTTTTTTGCGAACTGACTTTTGCTTATATTTTTTTCGTACACACAGTATAATCCCATTCGTATCTTTTGTGGGACTTACTTGTTGATACATTGTCATTTTTTACTCTTTTTGGTATTCAGGGAATTTCCACTTCTTCCCTCAAGAAATTGGTCATATGACTTTTTCATCCAATAATACTAGTGGCTGCAGTTTAAATCTGGAGGCTTTTCCTCCGTTAGGTGCCATTTTCTGCCTTACTTTCCAAGCCACGCCGGAGGAATCACCAGTCTTATTACAGTCCAGTTGTTCCTGAGGAAGGGGGTGTGCACCCCCGAAACGGAGTCCCGTTGGACGGACGGACGATGTCACACATCGGCTGGCTGTTCTACAGTTTAAAGAAGCTAAGTACTTCCACTCATTGACTGGCTTGGTTCTGATTTGGACAGATTTGGACACTTTCCTTCCTTGTTTGGCCCCCCTGGCAAGGAGTAGAGACAAGAATTTCTTAACCTCATAGTGTGTTTTTTTGATTTCTAGAATCTTTTTTCACACGTAGCACTTTTTGGGGGTGCACTTGATTTATTCTCACTGACAGGAAGAACCCGGGGATGTTTCACAGTTTACACTCTTTCTGAGTGTCAGCCGGTGACAGCCTTTCCCTTAGTGGGCGGCTGTGTTACTGAGGGTTCTCCTGTTTCACACTATGTGTAATTTGCTGATTAACTTAGATTGAGGTTTCTTCTTGTCTCTCCCCCTTGTCAGTTGGTTTTCTTGGGGTTGGGGAGGTTTTGCAGCAGATCAACATGCAGACATGGAATGCTAACAGTTTTTAATCTTGGGTACATAAAGGACAGGAATATATGTAACCAAGTAATAGTGAAGCAAACAGTTAAATATACTACCTACTCTGTACCCCTAAACAAGTACTACCTTCATTTTGGTTACACTAGAAGCCTAGCACAACTGACCTAATAGCTAGACAAAGATACAAAGAAGTCAGGCACTAAAAAGTGTGAAATCTATCCTTCCCCACAGAAACACATAAAACAAAGATACAGTATTATATTTCAGTACCTTCAGTGAGATCTTCAACAGCTTTTCTTACTCCTCTGTCAAATGCTCGTGCATCAGCAGGGCTTTGGAAGGTAAGCCCAAACTTCCTGTCATCAACCTTCCAGTGATGAAATGTGGGAGTTGCTTTTGTGTAGACCAAATCCTTCTTTAAAAAGCATTCCAATACCACCTAGAACATTAAAATGTAAGGTTATATTTACAAAAGGAGGATTGGGTTCTTGCGAAACAGAAGATTGTTTAATTATACACAACACTGGTGCAACGCTTCTGGCTGCCTGGGTGATCTGAAAATTTGGCAACCAACCATCCTTGCTGACATCATGGCTAAGTTTTTCCCCTCCTTCCAAGTGGTGCTCAACTTCCCCAAACCAAGCTGCTGCTAACAATTTCTCTCGCCTCCCCTGCTCAAATCTAGGACCTACAGCAGTGGTTCTCAACCCTGTCCTGGAGGACCACCAGGCCAGTCAGGTTTTTGGGATAGCCCTAATGAATATGCATGAGAGAGATTTGCATATAATGGAGGTGAGAGGCATGCAAATCTGTCCCATGCATATTCATTAGGGCTATCCCTAAAACCCGACTGACCTGGTGGTCCTCCAGGACAGGGTTGAGAACCACTGACCTACAACACTGCTAACACATCTGCTCAGTTTCACAAATATACATAGGGCAGTTTGTCAGCAGGGGCTTGACTAGAAGGACTTTAAACTGTCATATAACCCTGTCCTTTTCCTTTGGAAATGTGCCCAGGAAGGGCAAAGATTATGAATATTTATGATCCAGGATGGACAACATGACAATGAAGTAAAAAAAAAAAAAAAAAGTACACAGCAGCAAGAAGCTTGAAAGCACTAGACTATATTTGTGTATGTGTGTGTGTGGGGGGGGGGGGGGGGGGGGGGGGAGGGGGGGAGAGAAGAGGGTGGCAGCAGAAGGCAATTTTGCTTCCTCTTATACTGTACCAACCCCGCAAAGTAACTACAGTGCACAGCCAGAATTTTTAAAATACATATATATTTTAATTTATTATATACCATCTGTAAGCCCTCTGTTCCTCGAGGTCTTAAAATCTGAGCAATGCAGTACCTGAGGCACAGAGAGTTAAATGACTTGCCCAAGATCACAGAGTAACAGTGAGATCTGAACAGGGCTCCCTTGGCTCTCAGCCTGCTACTCTAATCATTAGGCTGCTATTGCGCTCTTTAAATTAAAGCTTTTCAAAATCACATAATCAGATATATAAATCATTTCCCAAACTGTTCCTCCTTATCTTCTGGCTTCTCTTTACTGCAACCACTGTTTTCCTTCCATTTAACTATTACAGCTCTCCTAAACTGACACTTTTCAACTCTTTCCTGGAGGAACACCTAGCCAGTGCACATATTGCATTCCTGCTGCATGCAAATCTCTCTCATGCTTATTCATTTGGTAATCCTGAAAATCTGAGAGGCTAAATGCACGTCCAGGAGAAATTTGAGCAGCACTACACAAGATGTCACTATTTTCCATTACTCATCACTTCTCCATGTAAACAGCACATCAAAGCCCTCATTCTTTTATATCCCAGATTTTTTTTAACCCCTTACCTTTTCATATTCCTCTATCACCCCATTTTAGCCTGACTGCCATCTAACTTTTAATTTTCAACTTTCTTCAATTTTTCTGCTTCCTTCTCAAATTTATCTACTGCTCTATGTCTTCCCTTCCCATCTATCCACATGTATCATCTCCTCCCTCTCTCTGCCCTTCCTCTCTCCTCCCCTGCTTCCATGTGTACCCCATCTCCTACCTCTCTCTTCTCCCTTATTCCCAACTTTTCTTAAACAGCATTTCTTGCATCTCTCTTCCCATCCCTTTGCACCATCTCCTCCTTCTCTCTCCCCCCTCATTCCTTTTGTGGCCTCGCATCTCCCTGTCCTTCTCTTCCCCCTATTACCTATCTCTCTCCCCCTTCCATGAAGGAACATTGCTGCGAGTGTTAAGTGAAAGTTGAGAGACAGGCCTTAAAAGATAGTTAATGCCAAAGAGGGATATAGATCCAAAATCACAGGGGATTTAAGTCCAAAAACAATTTTCATGGAGTAGGGGAGCAATCAACATAGATACAAAAAGCAAAAACTCTATTCCAATCAGAACCTATTAGCTTGACATGTACTTAGGAACTATATGTAACGAACTGTTTCTAATAAATTTTTGAAATTCAATTGTGCTCATAAGTATTTCAACATGGCGTCTAACAGCGATATGAGGTTACTGACACTGTACATTGGTTATTTAATCACAGCACATCATTTTAAGCACTACAGCTCCTATTTTGTTACATTTGACCATGTAGCTTTGTAGATTAAAACTGAAACATTTATCTGGAAACTGTATCTTGGAGCCGAATTTCAAAAATTTATTAGAAACAGTCTGTTACATATAGTTCCTAAGTACGTGTTGAGCTAATAGGTTTCTGATGGAAATAGGGTTTTTGATTTTGTATCTATAAAGATGGATATAGGGCAGAAAGTGAAAAAGGAGAGAAAAACAGCAAATGGATAAGGCGGCCCTGGAAACACAGTTACAAGCACAGACAAAATTAAGTTCAACCAGAGACTGGACAAAGATGATTAGCAAAATAAAATCAGCAGACAACAAAGGTAGAAAAATGATTTTATTTTCAATTTAGTGATTGATATATGTCGGTTTTGAGAATTTACATCAGTTATCTATATTTTACACTTTTTAGTAAGTCATCATTGATAGTGAAGGCTGGCTGAGGGACGCTAATGGTGCTGATGGTCCCTCGATACAACCGGCGCTTGTACTTTTATTACTACCTCTTGCACTTTTCGGTTGGTGACTGAGCACTTTTGCACTTATAATGTGTGAATATTAATTTGTGGAGAGTTTTCAGTATATTTTACACTGTTCAGGAAGAAACACATTTGTTTATATTTCTCTGGTGGTGCGCTGCATGCAGTCTGGCATCTTAGGATATCATTTGTGTTTATCACAGCTTTTAGTTTGTGGTCCTGTATTTGTATAGCAGTTATCTGTGTTCTGCATGTGTGACTAAGGTCAGGTGTTCTGGTAGGAATGAATGTTAAGAAGCACCATAGCCTGTGTTTTGTGTAGTTTAATTTTGTGGTTAACCATTATGTATTGTTAATAAGATCATATCGTGTGTATATATGAAAAATTGAATGGAAAAAATGTGACTCTGGGCAAGTCACTCAGTCCTCCATAGCCCCAGGTACGTTAGATAGATTGTGAGCTCAACAGGACAGATAGGGAAAATGCTTGAGTACCTCATTGTAAAAACCACTTAGATAACATTGATAGGCGGTATATAAAATCCTAATAAACTTGAAACTCCTATTATGAGGCGGGGTCTGGGGCAGAGCTTGGGCACCTCTAGTCATTTTGAAAAGTTGGCTCCTATGTGCACAACTCATGTCAGCACTGATATCCAGGGTCCTTAAAGGGCTGTATAATGTGACCCTGGTCTCACATCCACCACATAATTAGGTTCTTCCTAAATAAACATCACAGGAGACTGGGCCCGGTTTCAACAGCAACAGTGTTGGCATCAGCTGACATTTTCCCCCACACTACAGGCTACCAATATGGTTATGATAATCTAAAAAAGTATCATTAGCACCTTGCTGGGCTTTAGTGTAATGGTTCTAACTAAGAACTGCCATACTGGGACAGACCAAAAATACATCAAGCCCAGTATCCTGTTTTCAACAGTGGCCAACCCAGGTCACAAGTACCTGGCAAGATCCCAAGGAGTAAAACATATTTTATGCTACATATCCTAGGAATAAGCAGTGGATTTTCCCAAACCATCTTAATTTCCTAAAACAAAAGTCCATAAGCCATTATCTAAACCTTTTTTAAAGCCCTGTTAACCTAACTGCTTTCATTACATTTTCCAGCAATGAATTCCAGAGCCAGTAAGTCTGACTTCTGTAGTAAGAAAATTAATGAAAACGCCTTTAAAACAGAAAATGGTCACGTTTCTGGAATCCTGTGGATTACAGAACAGGAGGCAACATGGACTCACTAGAGGTAGGTCTTGTCAGACAAATCTGATCATTTATTCTTAAAATCTGGCATGCTGCTGGCCTTATCACCTGCACAGGAAGAACGTAGGGAGAAGGGAGACATGATTGAGACGTTTAAGTATATCACCGTTCGTATCGAGGAGGAAGATGATATTTTCTTTCTTAAAGGACCCTCGGCCACAAGAGGGCATCCGCTAAAAATCAGGGGCGGGAAATTTCATGGCGATATCAGGAAGTATTTCTTCACCGATCATTGGAATAGACTTCCTGTGCAGGTGGTCAAGGCCAGCAGCGTGCCAGATTTTAAGAATAAATGGGATGCGCATGTGGGATCTCTAAGAGGGTAAAAGTGGGGGGAGGGTAATCAGAATAGGCAGACTTGACGAGATATAGGATATCTGGGAGGATAAATTTAGGGAAGGGGATCTTTAGTGTGGGCAGACTTGATGAGCTATGGCCCTTTTCTGCCGTCATTTTTCTGTTTCTAATTTCTATGACTGGGTGACCAGAAAATTGGATAGAGCATGTACAATAGATGTGGTGTATTTAGATTTTAGCAAAGCCTTTGACAGTGTTCCACACAAATGTCTAATAAATAAACTGAGTGACTTTGGGATGGGTCAGGAACTGGTTGATTGGAAGGAGACAGAGGGTAGTGATCAATGGAGATAGCTCTGAGGAAAGGGATGTTACCAGTGGTGTGCCTCAAGGTTCTGTTCTGGGGCCAGTTATTTTTATCATTTTTATAAATGATATTGCTTAAGGGTTGTCTGGTAAGATTTGCCTCTTTGCAGATGATACCAAAATCTGCAATAGAGTAGACATGCCGGATGGGGTGAATAACATGAAGAAAGACCTGGCGAAGCTTGAAGAATGGTCTGAAATTTGGCAGCTAAAATTTAATGCTAAGACATAAGAACTGTCATCTCCTGATCAGTCCTTCGGTCCATCAAGTCCGGCGATCTGCACACGCGGAGGCCCAGCCAGTTGTACACCTGGTGTAATTTTAGTCGCCCATATCCTTCTATGCCTCTTGTAAGGAGATGTGCATCTAGTTTGCTTTTAAATCCTAGAACGGTGGATTCCGCAATAACCTCCTCTGGGAGAGCATTCCAGGTGTCCACCACTCGTTGCGTGAAGCAGAACTTCCTGATATTTGTCCTGGACTTGTCCCCCCTTAGCTTCAGTCCATGTCGTCTTGTCAGTGTCACATTGGACATTGTAAATAATTTTTTTTCCTGCTCTATTTTGTCGATTCCTTTATTTTGAAAGTCTCGATCATATCCCCTCACAGTCTCCTTTTCTCAAGGGAGAACAATCCCAGTCTCTTAAGTCGTTCCTCGCATTCCAAGTTCTCCATATCTTTTATTAGCTTCGTTGCTCGTCTCTGCAACCTCTCCAGCAGTTTTATATCCTTCTTTAGGTTGGGAGACCAATGTGGTCTGACCATTGCCCTATAAAGCGGCATTATAACTTTCTCCAATCTACTCGTGATTCCTTTATCGTGCCTAACATTCTATTTGCTTTCTTTGCCACTGCCGCGCATTGTGCCAATGATTTCAGGGTCCTATCTATCAGTACACCCAGGTCCTTTTTCTTGTTCGCTTTTACCCAGAGTTGCACCTGACATTCTATACTCGTGTTCCTTGTTCTTTCTGCCTAAATGCATTACTTTGCACTTTTCCACATTAAACTTCATCTGCTATTTCTTCGCCCATTTCTCTAACTGACACAAGTCACTCTGGAGTTCCTCGCTATCCTTCTGCGATGTGATAGCCCGGCAAGGTCATGCATCAAGTCTCTTTCATGTAAAAGGAAACTCTGTAATGGAGGGCATAGGATGAAGTTAGAGGCAATAAGCTTCGCAGTAATCTGAGGAAATAGATGCGTGGAACAATCGCCCAAAAGAGGTAGTGGAAACAAACTGTCTGAATTCAAGAGGGGCTGGGATAGGCATGTGGGATCTCTGAGAGAGAGAGAGAGAGAGAAGAAATATTTTCTCTGTTTTGTTTAAATCTAGTACTTAGTAGTTTTATCACATGTCCGTTAGTCCTAGTATTTTTTTTTTGAAAGAATAAATAAGTGATTCATATCTGCTCATTCCACACCACTCAGTATTTTATAGACCTGTATTATATCTCCCCTGAGTCATCTCTTCACCAGGCTGAAGAGCTCTAGCTTCTTTAGCCTTTCTTCACAGGAAAGTCTAGGAAAGCACCATCTTATCTCCCGAAATTGCAGCTTCAGGGCTACTTTATTCCAGCAGCATTGCCCTGCAGTGTTTGGGGCAGTGTTTGGGACTGAGCTGAGTGCTGGGAGTTTTGGACACGCCCACTTTGGTGACATCACTCTCCTGGTCGAGGGAGAGTATTTGAGCAGGCTGCCTTCTGAGGCACACCGCCGAAGGGGGCATGTCAAAGAGGCATGTTCTGCCCCTTTGTAAGTATCCTTGTGGGCTTTAAGATATGTTTCTTGGAATTTATGTTATCAGGTATTTATCAGCAACAGCCAAAATTTAAAGTCTTTGTCTGAAATTTTAGGACATATATTTTATTGAGTAGTTTTATTTATACCTATATATTATTGAACTGTAATATCTGATTAGTCAGGGTTATATGTTTGAATTTTTCAGGTTAACATAGGTTACAACACCCGCCCTAACAATGAACATTTTTTCATTGTTGTCTTTCTTTTTTTCCTTTTTAATTCAGTACACACAACTATAAATCCTGCTATAGATCTCTTTTCTAGTATCACTAACAATGTTTATCAAAGGATACCTATTATAATTAATAGAAAACCAAATATTATTCTTTCGAAGAATCTCTTACCCTGGTGCCTTCACTATATTGTAATGCTCGATCTGTGTGTAACAAGCAACAGATCAGTAGGGATCTACTAGTAGAAACAGATGCTGGTTTCACCTTTATTAGAAACATGGTTAACTGAGGCAGATGTATTCACACAGAAGGAACTATGCCTCCTGGTTTTAGTGGTCATTTTACCACTAGAGCCGGGAAGAGAGGAGGAGCAATAATCTATAGATCTTTCTTTGATGTCCAACTGTTCAGCAAATTATGTGATCTAATCTTGAATACATGGTGGTTGCAGTAAGAAATGAGTTAGAACATAATCTTTTAGGTATCTTATTACTTTATCGTCCACCAGCTCCTTGGAATAAATCTATAGTATTGAGCGGGAAACTACAGGCCGGTAAGCTTCACTTCAGCTGATGGAAAACTAATGGAAGAAAGGATAGTGAACTTCCTAGAATCTAATGGGTTACAGGATCCGAGGCAACATGGCTTTACTCAAGGTAAATCGTGCCAAACGAACCTGACTGAATTTTTTTATTGGGTGACCGGAGAACTGGATCAAGGACATATGCTAGATGTCATTTACTTAGATTTCAGCAAAGCCTTTGACATGGTTCCTCATAAGAGGCTCTTGAAAAAACTTGAAGGGCTGAAGCTAGGACCCAAAGTGGTGAACTGGATTAGAAAGTAGTTGTCGAACAGATGCCAGAGGGTGGTGGTTAATGGAAGTCGCTCGAAGGAAAGAAAGGTGAGTAATGGAGTCCCTCAGGGTTTGGTGCTGGAGCCAATCCTGTTCGATATGTTTGTGAGTGACATTCCTGAAGGGATAGAAGAAAAGGTCTGTCTTTTTGCAGATGATACCAAGATTTATAACAGAGTAGACACCGAGGAGGGAGTGCAAAACATGAAAAAGGATCTGCAAAAGTTAAAGGAATGGTTCAATATCTGGCAACTAAAATTCAATGCAAAGACATGCAGAGTAATACATTTGGGGATTAATAATCGGAAGGAATTGCATGTGCTGGGAGGTGAGAGGCTGATATGCATGGATGGGGAGATGAACCTTGGGGTGATAGTGCCTGAAGATCTAAATACAAAAAAACAGTGTGACAAGGCGGTGGCTGCTGCCAGAAGGATGCTGGGCTGTATAAACAGAGGCGTAACCAGTAGAAGAAAGAAGGTGTTGATGTCCTTGTACAGGCCATTGGCGAGGACCCACTTGAAGTTTTGTGTTCAGTTTTGGAGACTGTATTTGGCAAAGACCATAAGAAGAATTGAATCCAGAGGAGGGCAACAAAGATGATAGGAGGTTTGGGCCAAAAGACGTATGAGGAAAGACTGGAAGCCCTGAATATGCATACCCTAGAGCAGGGGTGTCAAAGTCCCTCCTCGAGGGCCGCAATCCAGTTGGGTTTTCAGGATTTCCCCAATGAATATGCATGAGATCTATTTGCATACACTGCTTTCATTGTATGCTAATAGATATCATGCATATTCATTGGGGAAATCCTAAAAACCCGACTGGACTGCGGTCCTCAAGGAGGGACTTTGACACCCCTGCCCTAGAGGAAAGGAGGGGCAGGGGGGATATGATTCAGACGTTCAAGTACTTGAAAGGAATTAACATAGAACAAAATCTTTTCCAGAGAAAGGAAAATGGTAAAACCAGAGCGCTTAATTTGAGGCTGAGGAGTGGTAGACAAGAGCAATGTAAGGAAATTCTTCTTTACGGAGAGGGTGGTGGATGCCCGGAATGTGCTCCTGCGAGAGGTGTGGAGAGGAAAACGGTGACAGAGTTCAAAAAAACGTGGGATGAACACAGAGGATCTAGAATCAGAAAATAAATATTGAAGAACTAAGGCCAGTATTGGGCAGACTTGCATGGCCTGTGTCTGTATATGGCCATTTGGTTGAGGATGGGCTTGGGCTGGGGAGGGCTTCAATGGCTGGGATGATATAGATGGGCTGGAGTGAGCTTTGATGGAGACTTCAATAGTTGGAACCTAAGCACAGAACCGGGCAGAGCTTTGGATTCTTGCCCAGAAATAGCGAAGAAGAAAAAAAATTAAATTGAATCAGGTTGGGCAGGCTGGATGAACCATTTAGGTCTTTATCTGCCGTCATCTACTATATTACTATGCTAATCACAGATCTTATAGCGATCCTCACCTTGAAATTTTCAAGATTGTTGGTAATAGGAGATACTAATCTGCATTTCAATGATGATAGAAATACAGATGTGATCAATTTTAAACCATTTATGAATTCATTAGAGCTAACATTTATTCTGCCTGATAATACACATGAGAAAAGACATATATTGGACCTTACTAGCTATTTGGATTCAAATAATCAGCAATCTTAATTTCTAATAGGGAAGGGCAGAGGGTACCATGGTCTGACCACTTTTTAGGAAGTTTCGGTATATCTATTTTTGTGTCAAAAATCAATAAACCTGTACAGGGAAGAACAATAAATATAAGTTGAGAGCTAAATACAGAGGAGTTTTGGTCTCAATTAACAACTCTCCCAAACTCCCCTAATGATTGTAACTGACAAGATATTGAAAACATGGAGGGAGGAATCAGGAAAATCATTTGACTTCAGGGCACTTCTAACCTCTAAGACAGTTTCCTATACCCTTAAAGTTCCCTGGTATTCCACCTACTACTGTGACTTTAAACGAGATTGTAGAAGACTAGAATGTAAATGGAAAAAAAAGTAAATTAGAGGTTGATTCATTAATTTGGAGAAGAAAAATCACCAAGTATAATCAGGAACTTAACAGTGCCCGGAAAACGTATTATGGAAATAAAATAAATAGTTCCAATGATCATAAGGTTTTATTTAAACTTTGGAAATCCCTTACAAGCACACTAAGTTCACTCACAAGAATAGTGGACCATCTGCAATGAACTTGCAAGTTTTTTTGATGATAAAATCAAAATCATTAGGGCATCTTTAACCACTGCGAGCCATGATGATTTAATATCCTGCAGGGAAACTTTAGATGATGTACCGGTAGACAGATGTTGGAGTGATTTTAAGCATGTTAGTGAAGATCTGATTAGAAAGTTATGTAGCAAACTAGGGCGTAGCAGATGTTCTCTGGATCCATTTCCATCTTATATCTTTAAAAAAAAATCTCCTCCCAGGCCATCTCTTGGTTAACATTATTGATAAATTATCTCCTGGATAATGATTATTTTTCTGTGCGTATAGGGCATATAGCTCTTACCCCTTTATTGAAAGGTACTGACTTGAATCCAACAGTACCGTCAAATTACCATCCGATTGCTAATATTCCATTATTAACAAAGATGATCGAGATTATTATTTACAAAGAAGTATCCAACTACAGTAAAACCTTGGTTTGCGAGTAACATGGTTTGCAAGTGTTTTGTAAGACGAGCAAACTTTAACTCGCAAACTGAGCGTTGACTCGATAAGCGAGCGTCACCCCATCCCACCCCGGGAACTGGCTTCTCTCCCCCCGCAGCCCACCCCCAAACCCTTACCTCCAGCGGACACCGGCACACATCAACCCACAGGACATATGTGTGCCGGTGCTGAAAAAGCCTGCCGCTGATGTTCTATGCTGGGCTGTTGCAGGGCCTTGAGCATCTGTGCATGCTCAAGGCCTTCTGGCTCCCACCCTCTCCGAGATTCTCATGAGATGGTTTTCGTCCCAATTTCAGTACTGAAACACTATTAGTTTCTCTGATTTATAAGGTTCAAAGCTTAGTATCTCAGAACTGATATGCCATTTTGACCTTTCCGCTACAGCTGGATTACTGTAATTCCATTTATGTGGGATTAAGCAAAGGAAACGAGAAACATCTGGAATTGATTCAAAATGCTGCAGCCAGATTGATTTTTGGAAAGGAAAAATTTGATCACGTCACCTCCGTTGAGGAAATTATATTGGGTTCCGTTTCAATTGAGAGTTCAATTTAAATGTGCTTGTATAGTCTTTAAAATTTTAAATGGGCTATTTGTTCTTTTGATGTCTTTACCTCTAAACACCATGAGCTCTTTGGGCATGAAAACAACTATGCATAAGCTCTCTTTCCCATCATTAAGAGGAATCAAGTCTATTAGTAAAATTTCACACTCCTTTCCATACTTACTAACTACGATATGGAATGGACTACCTCCTCAAATTAGATCGTGTTTTTATCTTCAGATCTTTTGCAAAACCTTAAAACTATTATGCTTCATTGCTTTTTAGTCTATAATGGATATTTCTTTGTGATCCAATTATGTAAACTGAATCAAGCTCTTATTTTTACAAGATGATTCGGTATATAAGACTAAGAATTAGATTAGATAATTTTTGACACCCTTCTCTGCATCTTTTCTAATTCTGCTATATCATTTTTTTTAGATGCGGTGACTGAATTGCACACAGTATTCGACGTGCATCCACACCACAGAGCGATACAAAGGCACAAAATTTTAATCTCTGTTTTCCATTCCTTTCCTGATAATTCTTAACATTCTATTTGCTTTCTTAGCTGCCCCGTACAGTGAGCTGAGAGTTTCAGAGTATCCTCAACAATGACACCTAGATCCTTTTCCTGGGCAGCGACTCCTAACGTGGAACCCTGCATCCCATAGCTATAGTTTGGGTTCCTCTTTCCCACATGCATCACTTTGCACTTGCTCACATTTTAAACATCATCTGCCATTTTGATGCCCAGTCTCACAAGGTCCTCTTGTAATTTTTCACAATCCTCTTGTGATTTAAAAACTTTGAAAAAATTGGTGTCTTCTGTGTGGAGCAGGGAGCCCTTCTGAAAATGTTACCCTATAGGTACTGTATTTTAGCTTCTAGAACCTCCCTATATCATAAGTACCCACATGCATCAAGACAGGAGACTCCTCCCCAGCACTGTCTAAAATCTTATCTAGGTTTGACTATATGGTTCATGATGCAGTAGAAGGAAATGAAAATACAGTTAATGATGGCAGATAAAGACCCACACAGTCCATCCAGTCTGTCTAAATGATGGCTAGAGCTGTGCCCACCACTCTGTGCAGACCCTAGACATCCATGCTCAAGGTGGATAAAAATCAATGATTTAAATAAAATTTGGATTATTTTGATTTAAATTGGATTTTTTTTAGGAAAAAAAAATCTATAGATAGTTTTCTATTTAAGATACATTTTAGTCCAAAAGTTATTCATCATGGAAATAAGGATTAGTTTTTAATTACACAGCCTGAGGTTGTGCTGTATATTCATGCATTGTTTACAATTTTTGAATTCCATTAATCCATTCATAATGCCATAGGCAATTTTTCTATCTATAAGCTATTATCATAGATGCTTGGCTTTGCATTTCTCAAAACTGTGAATTTGTGTCTGCAGAAATAACATGCTGCTTCTTTATAGAAAAGATGTTATTAAATATACAGAGTGAGAAAAAAAAAAAACCTTAGCCCCATTGTTCATTTGCAAATTGATTTACAAAGAATTAACCCTTTACCTCAAGTGCTAAGTATATACACTTCTCCCTCTGTATTCGCGGTTTTAGCACTCACGGTTTCACTTATTCATGATTGTTCGCATGCTGACTCTGCCCCCCAAAATTACATCATGAGTAAAGTTCCTTTTCTTTAACTGTACTGATAAAAAAGTTTAGCGCTTACCAACATTCACTCTGAAAATCGCTGCTTCCATGCTTTCTTCCAGAAAATCGCTGGTTCAAATTTTCCACCCTGAAAATCGCTGCTTCCCAGCATGCACAGAGAAAAACGCTGCTTCCCAGCATCCATAGAGAGAAATGCTGCTTCCCAGCATCCATAGAAAGAAACACTGCTTCCCAGCATCCATAGAAAGAAACACTGCTTCCCAGCATCCATAGAAATGCTGCTTCCCAGCATACATGGAGAAAATCGCTATTACTGTACTCTGAAAATCGCTGGGGATCACTGGGAATCACTGCTTGCCTGCTATATCCCTCTTCGTCTCCTCCTCCTGCAGCACTTGTACAGAACGTTGAGGATGAACACACTGCCTGAGTACAGTATTGAACATTTCTTTTTTTCCTTGTTGAGAAAACAGTACTGAACTTTTTTTTCTACCCCGAGATTATTACTGTACGTACACTACTGTATTGTTGTGCAATAAATACTGTTATTCCCCCCAAATTGCGAATTTCAATAGTAATAATAATGGCTGTTTCCCAAAACCGTGAATAATTATTTAAATGTTATTCGCGGTTTCAATATTAAAAACGCTAACTTTTACAAAAAAAAAACACGAACATATAAAAAGTTATTTGCGGTTTTTCCATATTTGCGGCTATGTTCCGCCTGCATCCACCGCGAATACAGAGGGAGAAGTGTATATCTGCACAATGAACTAAGAATGAGGAGGGAGGGGCAAGCAGTAAAAATGAAAGTGAAACCTTTTGAGCAGAATGCTCCACAAACTTTTATTTTTAAAGTAACTTTATTCCCTTAGTCAAGGAATAAAAAAAATTGACACACCTCAAATATTTTTACCAGCTCTGATAAGGAGGGGGGGGGGGGGGGGGGGGGGGGAACAGAATGAAAATTCTCATAGGAACCAATGCCAGATAGCCTCACTGAGTTAACGCCAAAGTGGCAGCAAATCCAACTCTTGAGCGCTTACATCCTCCAACCTCAACCATTGCATATCTGCTAGCAAGGCAATACTGGACTGTCTAGGAGAATAAGGACAGAGTAATGAAAAAAAAAGAAACCAAAAAACTTTGATTACTGTATATACTTGAATATAAACCGGGATTTTGGGGCCAAAAAATTGGCCCAAAAATGGGGGTCCTGGTTTATATTCGGGTAACAATGCCCTCTCCCAGAATTTTTTTTAAAGTCCGCCGCTGCCAGGCTCTGCCCCAGCCTCCCTACCTGCTTTAGCCTCATACAGTATCTCATCTTGGCGATTCGCGGTGGAGGTGCAGCAGGCAGGAGCGAACTTTCCAAGTTCCTGCCCTGCTGCTAACCGGCTGCTGCGAGTTCCTTTGGCCGCTGAGCGACAAAAGCAGGAGCGTGATTTGGCGCTGCTGCTCGGTACCGAGAGGCATCCTTACTGGCTTCCGATAGGGGAGGGGAGGATGGAAGGGTGCTGAGCGCAGAGCCTGACAGGGGAGGGGAGGATGGAAGGGTGCTTGGTTGAGAGCCTGACGGGGCAGGACACTTGAATATTAAGCCGCCCGACTTATAAGCGAGTCAACCATTTTTCCTCCTTTTGGGGAGGAGGGGGGTCCCGACTTATGTTCGGATCGACTTATATTCGAGTATATACGGCAACTGTCTTCATGTCTATTATTTTGAGAAAGACCACTTTGAAGCAGCAGTGGATATGAGTCTTTTAGTATAAGTTCCACTAGGCACAGTAGGATGATGGAGTTTTTGCCCATTATTCTGGTAGAACAGCTCAAGCATGGGTTTAATTCAACCAACCTTTCTCTAACAAAAGCAATCATCAGAACGAGACCTTACAATGACAAAATGTAATTTAAAAAATAATTGCAAACAAAACCTTCCAGACCATGACATTAAATTCTGAGCCAAATTTTGTTCCTCTAGGCATCTGCTTTGTAGAAAAATAAGTAAATTAAACTCTCTTTTGTATTTTTGTTAAAGAGAAGCCAAGCCCTGGGATGTGAATTTAATAACCTCCATTAATTTTTACTAAAATGAAATCAAACTGGATTACCTGTTTGTCTTTCAGCCGCTCACCCTGGATTAGAAAATCACTTCCTCCATTGCCCTCTTGGTAAATGACCTTACGGACGCCAACTCGGCTGAGACCACCTCCTTCTTGCGGAAGCCATCCCCCACTGGAGTCATCCCGGGTCATAACCACAGCTTTGACACGCACAATATAGCTGTCACTACAATGAAAAGAAAAACACCTTTGTATAAGCAACATTAGAACACATTTGGTTGCTCCTTATATTCCTAGTAGTGCATATTTTATAGATGAGACCATTTCATCCAAACAGTATTTTTGAAAATGGTCCTTTAAACAAACAAACAAAAAAAGCAAGATCTTTATTGAAATTTGTAAAGATATTGAGAACACATCTTAATTCACCAAGTACATCTTTACTATGAATTGTGAGAAAGATACTGATTTTTTTTCCCTAGAAAGGGGAATGCAGGCAGAGAGAGGGTAGTAAAAAAATTATCCAGCATTAAATTGTTGGGGAGATGAGCTGCTTCTTGAGTTAAATGGTTACATGGATAAATATTAATGGGTAGATGCAAAGTAAAGGGCTCAACTTGAATATAGGTACAACAGAAATGATTGTTGGATACAAAAATGAACATTTATGCCTAGTTCTCTTCTATTGGTAATTTTGTATCCCTGAAAGTCCTTTCTTCCCATTACTCTTCTTACCCCCATTGCATGTATATTGTTGTAAACCTCTTATTCTCATTGCATGTATCTTCTTGTAAACTGCTCTGTACTTCTGTATCCTGTTGTAAACATTTGTTTCTTGTTGCAAACATCTCTACTCTCATTGCATGTATCTTCTTGCAAACCGCTCTGAACTCATGTATCTTGTTGTAAACATATGTTTCTTGTTGTAAGCATCGCATACTCTCATTGCATGAATCTTGTTGTAAACCGCTTTGAACCTATGGTATAGCGGTATATAAGAAATAAAATTATTATTATTATTATTATGTGATCACTTGATTGTAATAAGAGATTAGGGTACTTGGTGTAATCGTAGACGCAAAATCATTATTCAAAGCTTGTTTGCCTATTTTGCTAATCAATTGGGATTTCAGACAAGTCTTAAAAATCGATGGTACTATCACAGTTAGATTACTGTAATGGTATATATCTAGGTATGCCTTCTGTACGGATTAAGGCACTACAAACAGTTTAAAACTCAGTGGTTTGGATGTTGATGGGAGTATCCTGTTATAAACATATCTCTCCTAGCTTTAAAAAATTACATTGGTTACCAATACACATTCAATTTAAAATTCTGAAAATTGTCCGACAGGGTATTTTATGATACCGTGCCAGATTATTTGGCTAAGTGCTCGATATTGTACAGACCATCCAGAGCACTGAGATCTGAGAACTGTTTGTTGCTTGATACAAGTAAAAAGGATACAGTGCGTTACATGAAGATTACAAAATCTTGCTTTTCCATTGCTGGCCCTGTTTTATGAAACGCTTTGACAGGTATTTTGAGATTTTGTGGAAGTTTTGTTACAGATTAGAAAACTTTTTTTTTTTTTTTTGCTAGTGGTATTTTTCCCTGGTTATGATGATATAATTTTCCTTTCTGATAGATATGACAGGATGTACCCCTATTTAACTTTGTTTTATTTATTTAGATATTTGAAGACATGTATGTCTTTGAGGCTGTGTATGTCAATTGTGAGCCACGTTGGTCAAAAGCGGATTAGAAATGTTTTAAGTAAATAAATAAATTCTTTCCCCTCGTTTCACTGTGTCTAAACCCTTCATACTAAGTTCTTCTGATAAATGTAGTGTATGACCTTGATATATTAAACTACTTCAAACTGATATCAAAGAACTTCTTTAAATATATAATCAAATAATCAACTAGCTGTTAATTTATATTACTTGATATATTAAAGCCACATAATTGTAGGATCTGTAGGGTAAGGAAGAGGCACTGTGGGTCAATCAGGAATGGAAAATGTATTTACATTGATGTGATATACAGGCCTACTTCAAAGATAGAATTGGATGGAGATTTAAAAGAAGACATTCAGAATATAACTGTAAAAGGGGAAGTATTACTAATAGGTGATTTTAACATGCCAGATGTTGATTGGGGTATTCAATCTCTCAGGAAGCTCCAATTTTCATGTATCCTTTACTCATGGAACTTAAATTAGTATGTAACTTGTTTATGTAACTTTTCTATTTTAGGCTCCTCATTATTCGCTGACTGTCCAGCCTTCTTTCAATGTGAACCGCCTAGAAGTCGCCCGACTATGGCGGTATAGAAAAATAAAGTTATTATTATTATTGTGGGGTCTTCTAGAAGTAGGGAGATCCTGGATTCTCTACAAGAACTGTTCTAGCAGTTGGTAATGGAACCTACAAGAGATGGAGCCATACTGGACTTAATGCTTTTAAAAGGGGAAAGTGTTTCTGATGTTACAGTGGGTGATCATCTGGAATCCAGTTATCACATGGTGTGGTTTAATATTAAGACATATTTAGAGAGGACCAATTTGAAAGTAAAGGTTCTAGACTTTAAAAAAAAATTAACTTTGTCCAGATGGGGGATTGCTTCTGGAGATTGTCTGGATGGGAACATCTGGAAGAAATAGGAAAGCAGTGAGCAAAACTGAAAGGAGCTATTGTAAGGGCAATGATTCATACTGTAAGGAAAGTAAGAGGAAAAGGCTGCTTTGGTTCTCAAACGTAGTAGCTGAGAAGGAAAGGAAGAGAGGTTACCATATTTTTTGTTCCATAAGACGCACCCTAGATTTACAGCAGGAAAACAAGAAAAAAAAAACATTCTGAACCAAATTGTGTACTATATATACCAGGCTTTGCACCCAGCCCCCCTTACTCCCTGCCAGGCTCTGCACCCAACCCCACACTCCTTGCCAGGCTCTGCAACTGCCCCCCTCCCTGCGACAAATAGTAAAAGGAAAAAAGAGCGACATTTCTTCCAAGACATTCCAACAACATCTTTTCTACAAGATTAAAATCCTATGTGAACTTCCCTACATTCTTTGTCAACAATCACTATTTCTGTCACTTTTTCTTCAGTTCCTTTTCTTCACTTAGCTCCATTCTCTTCAGTGATCACCATTTTAAATTCAAAGCAAGCATGTGTTTTGTAACACTAGTTTGCTATATATATATATATATATATATATATATATATATAGGGTGTTTTCATACATTTTACCAAAAGAAACAGATTTAAAATGTCAAACTCCCCCTGTACTGTTTACCTGCTTTTTTTCCCCCCTATATCACACAGAAGCTTTAACACTTGTGTATGTATAGTAAAAAGCTCTAGCATTTCACTTTAAGAAAGCATTCTGGGTCACATTCATCCACAATCTTTTCACAGTCCTTCAGGAAGTTTTCAATTGTTTTCTTGTGACTGTCTTTCATCTGCTTCCAAATCTGATGTTCTTTTATTTTCTTACTGCTCCAATTTTCGTTCTTTTAGCACCTGTTTCTTTCTCAAATTTAAAAGCCGGTAAATTTCATCAAACTGAGTTGTGACCCTTATGTTCCTACACCTAGACGCTGAAGGGAAGGGATAGAGGTGATGGATTCATGGGAAGGGAGCTAGAGGGAAGGGGGAGGTGCAGGACCTGCAGGGAGGAAGAGAGAAGGGAAGGGAAAGAGAAAAGCTAAACCAAGGGGATGAGGAAGAGACTGAGTGAAATACTGAACATAGTAGAGGGAGGGAAGAGAGAGTGTGAGAGACATTGGTGTAACGGAGAGGGGAGAAGCTAGGCATAGGGATATATACAAAGAGGGGAGATGATGGGCATGATTGGGAGCCTAGGAACAGGGACAAAAAGGGGAATGCTGCATCTGCATTGGGTGGAATATGGACACAGAAGGGTAATGCTAGACATGGGATGGTATATGGACAAAGAGATGGTTAGACATGGGGAGAATTAGAATGCAGAAGGAAGATGCTGGACAAGGGGGGGCGTAAGGATATAGAGGGGTGATACTGTACACAGTGGGAGGGGATCATAGAATGGTAAGATGAAGAAGTCAGGGAGAAGGGCATAAGGAAAATACTAGAAAAAGACATATGGAAGACAGAGAAGGGAGATGCTAAACATGGGGAATACATACATAGAGATAGAAGATGGATGGTGAGCATGGAGAAAGAAATGTCAAATGGTCAGGAGACCCTGTCAAGTGAGTTAAGAGAAGACAAAAGAAAACAAAGACCAGCACCTGAGACCAACATGTTGCCCCCCCCCCCCCGATGAATACCAGGGCCACTGTCGATTATAGAAGCCCCTCCCTGATGAATACAGCACCGCTATCCTACTTATCCACTCCTCTCCAGCCAGCAGCTTACCAGTTGGTGCAGACTAAAGCTGCTGGAGGAAAGTCTGGACTCACTGAATTGGTGAGTCCGATTTTTCTACAAAGCAAATTGATTCACTGAAGTGAAATCGGGCAACACTACTCAGGACTCCAAGATCAAATCTCCAGAGCTGCACCCGCCGATGATGTATGCACATCAGATGTGGGGCCTTGAGCACTTGCACATGCTCAAGGCCTGCCGGCTCTCGCCTTCTCTGAGATTCTCAGAGGGGGAGGGAACCGGCAGGTTGTGAGCATGCGCAAATGCTTAAGGCCCCGCATTGGATCTGCGAACGCCATTGGCAGTTGCGGCTTCCTTCTGTGTCATAGTAGCAGCTTTCTTCTGCACCAACTGGTGAACTGCTGGCTGGAGAGGGGGTGGATAATTAGGATAGCAGTGCTGTATTCATCAGGGACGGGCCTCTATAATCGGCAGCGGATATTCATCAAGTGGGAAGCAGCGTATGGCAATGGTGGTCATCGGGGGGGGTTTAAGTGGAGGAGAAAGAAGCGGACAGCTGCGCCAATGGTCAGGTGGTGTCTTGAACATAAACAGAGTTCCTAATTTTCGGGCCATTTTTTTTGGTCCAAAAATCTCAGTTTATATTTGAGTATATACGGTAAATCTAGTTTCCTGCTCACACAGGACAATTCCTTCATAAAACCACAAACATGTGCTTCACAGGTGTGCTAAAAATCATAGCCAACAGTATTGCTGTATTAAGACTCATGGAAGTCCAAAGACTGCAAGACAGTTACAGTGGCTGATCAATTCTCATTTTTAAATATTTAAAATGTAAATCTATCTATTTAACTATTAATTCAACACGCAAACACAGCAAAGGTTACATTTAGTAACCAGCACTGAGATAGAACATTAAAAAAAATATATTTCCAGATAGAATTTCAAAAGGAGATGCAGATAGCTCCATATACAAAACCAACCCTCATTTTATAATAAAACCCAAAAGAGCCATTTCAAACTGTTGTCTAGACAGCACCTTTCCTCTTGCCTCTTTTCTCAGGTATAGATCAAACAACTTCATTTTTCATAGAATCTGATATATTAATACAGAAAGCCTTGGCTTCTAACTTATGAATCACTGAACACATATCATCCAAGTAACTAACATCCATTTTTTAAGGCAAAAGAAACACAGATTTAACCTACCTACTGGGAGATGCCATTTCCTCTACATTTTATACCCATTATAGAGCCTTTTATTACCATTACCACTACTACAAAGCTTCTCATAAAATGGATCCTCTTTGTGTCTCAGCTGGCTGACTGAAAAGTGGTTTCCTTCACATATGATTCAGTCCCCTTGATAAATATACTGCATTGTACAAGATGAGTCAGAGGATTATTCTGCGTTTTACAGGCCTGTTGTGTCATTACTCACATTTGCATCCTGCTTCTCAGAGCACGGAAGCTAACAGCCTCCTGCACTGACAATCCTTTTCCAATTAAAATACTATTTTTTGAAATTAAAGGATTAGGAAATTTAGAAGTGATTAAAAATTCACTAAGTATAAAACATTTAGTAGCCTTTTTACTAAGGGCTCCTTTTACAAAGCTGCATTAGGCTTTTTTATCGCCAGCCATGGCAGTATTAGCTCTGACACTCATAAAATTCCTATAACCGTCACAGCTAATATTGCTGTGGCCAGTGATAAAAAAAGCCAAACGCGGCTTCAAATTTCCAGGCACAATTTGTACACGTAGTGCTTACTTGTTCACTTTTCCATCCTTGAAGGGCTGTATCTACAAGAGATTCCTTGATAGAACATTATCATTCCAAGCAGGCAAATGAAATAAACGTTTTAACCAACTTTATTGCAAACGCACTTTCTTATCAAACTTTTAGGAAGTCAATCAAACCTTATCTCTGATAAATTTCTCTGACTCAACTTTTGCCTTGATGTATTTTTAAAACACTACCAGATAAATGTGATTAGCTTAACATGCTATCTGTATACAGTCTCTTCCTCTGTAAGTATCCAATGAAGATACTGCATG
Source organism: Geotrypetes seraphini (assembly GCF_902459505.1). NCBI lineage: Eukaryota > Metazoa > Chordata > Amphibia > Gymnophiona > Dermophiidae > Geotrypetes > Geotrypetes seraphini. The sequence goes on along the minus strand of NC_047086.1, from coordinate 305,332,324 downwards.
GGAAAAATGCAAAGTAGGCCTCAAAGGCAAGCGGGAAAAAAGCAAACGAGGACTCAAGGACGATCTACAGGGGTCCAAGGAACAAGTGATAACAGAGAGGGACGAGAAGGAAAACCAGCAGAAACTAGAGGGACATGCAGGAATGGGGAAGCCAACTGAGGACAAAGAAAACGCACCATGGGAAGGCGATGAACTAAAAGAAACTCAGGGGTTGGCAGCCCAGGGGGACGATGACAAGATAATCAAACCACGAGGAAACACGGCAGGGAAAGTAAAAAACCAAGACTTAAATTGTTCGTACACCAATGCAAGGAGTCTAAAGAACAAGATGGGAGAGCTAGAAGTCATGGCCAACAAAGAGCACCTAGACATAATTGGAATCACAGAAACATGGTGGTCTGAGGACAACAAATGGGACGTTGTACTGCCAGGGTATAAACTCTATAGGAGAGACAGGACGTATAAGAAGGGTGGTGGAATAGCGATATACATAAAAGATTCCATTCAGTCGACCAAGATGGATACGGCGATGAGGGCGGAAGGGTTGGAATCCCTATGGGTTAAGTTAACCAGGAAGAAAAGGGAGCTGACACCAAATGGGACTATACTATCGCCCACCTGGACAACCAGAATCAAGCGACAATGATCTAGAAAGCAGAACTGAGGCAGGAATGCAAAAGCGGAAGTGTGATTGGTGATGGGGTATTTCAACCACCCTGGGATAAGATTGGAGCATTGGACACTCCAACAGTGCGAGGGAAACCAAGTTCCTAGAGGCTGTAAAGGATTGCTTCATGGAACAGCTGGTCAAGGAACCAACTCGAGGAGATGCCACTCTCGACCTCATCCTCAACGGACTAGGGGATCCGCCAAGGAGGTGGGTTAGTAGTAGGGGCCACTATGAAACAACTATCCAATATGATCCAATATAAATTAGAAGTAGGCACATCAAACGTAAAGAGAACCACAGCGACAGCACTCAACTTTAGAAAAGGAAACTACGATGCTATGAGGAAAATGGTGAAAAGAAACTCAGAAACAGCTTAAGGAAAATGGAGACCGTAGAGAAAGCCTGGTCACTACTCAAGGACACAATGCAAAAAGCACAAAACCTGTACGTCCCCAGGTTTAGGAAAGGGTGCAAACAAAATTGAACAAAAAAACCGGTGTGGATAACAAAGAAAGTGAAGAAGGCAGTGGGCGAAAAGAAAACATCGTTTAGAAAGTGGAAAAAAGACCAAACTGAGGAAAACTGGAAAGAACACAAAAAACACCAGAAAGAATGTAACCGGGTGGTTAGGAAAGCAAAAAAAGAGTACGAAGAGTAGTTGGCTGGGGAAGCGAGAAACTTCAAACCGTTCTTCAGGTATGTGAAGGGGGAAGAACAACCGACGAGGGGGGGGAGGGGGAAGTGGGACCGTTGGATGATGGAGACAGAAAGAGAGTGATAAAGGAGGAAAAAGAGGTAGCGGACCGGTTAAACAAGTTCTTCTCATCGGTCTCACGAGTGAAGACACATCTAATGTACCAGAACACCGAGGAGACCATAAGTGGGGATCAAGATGAGAGAGCTGGAGCGATAAAGGTAAGCCATGAGGACGTCCTCTGACAGATAGATAGATTGGAGGAATGTGATAAATCACCGGGCCCAGACGGAATCCACCCACTGGTACTAAAAGAACTGAGAAAGGTAAATAGCGGAACACTCCGGCAAATATGTAACCTAATCCTTGAAAACTGGGGAGATCCCGGAGGACTGGAAAATAGCAAATGTCACGCCTATCTTTAAGAAGGGATCGAGAGGTGACCCGGGAAACTACAGGCCGGTGAGCTTGACTTCGGTTCCGGGAAAGATGATGGAAGCACTGATCAAGGACAGCATCTGCGTGCACATAGAAAAGAATGGGCAGCTGAGAGCGAGCCAGCATGGCTTTTGCAAGGGAAGGACATGCCTCACAAACATACTACACTTCTTTTGAGGGAATAAACAGTCAGATGGACAAAGCCATAGACATCATTTACCTGGACTTCCAAAAAGCCTTCGACAAAGTAACATAGTAGATGACGGCAGATAAAGACCCGAATGGTCCATCCAGTCTGCCCTTTTTTTTTTTTTTTAATTTTTTTCTTCTTAGCTATTTCTGGCCAAGAATCCAAAGCTTTACCCGGTACTGTGCTTGGGTTCCAACTGCCAAAATCTTTGTTAAGACTTACTCCAGCCCATCTACACCCTCCCAGCCATTGAAGCCCTCCCCAGCCCATCCTCCACCAAACGGCCATACACAGACACAGACCGTGCAAGTCTGCCCAGTACTGGCCTAGTTCAATATTTAATATTATTTTCTGATTCTAAATCTTCTGTGTTCATCCCATGCTTCTTTGAACTCACAGTTTTACTTTCTACCATCTCTCTCAGGAGCGCATTCCAGGCATCCACTACCCTCTCCGTAAAGTAGAATTTCCTAACATTGCCCCTGAATCTACCACCCCTCAACCTCAAATTATGTCCTCTGGTTTTACCATTTTCCTTTCTCTGGAAAAGATTTAGTTCTACGTTAATACTCTTCAAGTATTTGAACATCTGAATCATATCTCCCCTGTCTCTCTTTTCCTCTAGGGTATACATATTCAGGGCTTCCAGTTTCTCCTCATACGTCTTCTGGCGCAAGCCTCCTATCATTTTCGTCGCCCTCCTCTGGACCGCCTCAAGTCTTCTTACGTCTTTCGCCAGATACGGTCTCCAAAACTGAACACAATACTCCAAGTGGGGCCTTAACAATGACTTGTACAGGGGCATCAACACCTTCTTCCTTCTACTGACTAAGCATCTCTTTATACAGCCCAGCATCCTTCTGGCAGCAGCCACTGCCTTGTTACACTGTTTTTTCGCCTTTAGATCTTCGGACACTATAACCCCAAGGTCCCTCTCCCCGTCCGTGCATATCAGCTTCTTTCCTCCCAGCATATACGGTTCCTTCCTATTATTAATCCCCAAATGCATTACTCTGCATTTCTTTGCATTGAATTTTAGTTACCAGGCATTAGACCATTCCTCTAACTTTTGCAGATCCTTTTTCATATTTTCCACTCCATCTTCGGTGTCTACTCTGTTACAAATCTTGGTATCATCTGCAAAAAGGCACACTTTTCCTTCTAACCCTTCAGCAATGTCACTCACAAACATATTGAACAGGATTGGCCCCAGGGACTCCACTAGTCACCTTTCCTTCCTTCGAGCGATTTCCATTAACCACCACCTCTGGCGTCTGTCCGATAGCCAGTTTCTGACCCAGTTCACCACTTTGGGTCCTAACTTCAGCCCTTCAAGTTTGTTCAACAGCCTTCTATGAGGAGCTGTATCAAAGGCTTTGCTGAAATCCAAGTAAATTACATATAGCATATGTCCTCGATCCAGCTCTCTGGTCACCCAATCAAAAAATTCAATCAGGTTTGTTTACCTTTTGTAAAGCCATGTTGCCTCGGATCCTGTAACCCATTAGATTCAAGGAAGTACACTATCCTTTCTTTCAGCAATACTTCCATTATTTTTCCAACAACTGAAGTGAGGCTCACCGGCCTGTAGTTTCCTGCTTCATCCCTGTGACCACTTTTATGAATAGGGACCACATCCGCTATCCTCAATCCCCAGGAATCACTCAAATCTCCAGAGATTTGTTGAACAAGGTCTTAATAGGACTCCGCCAGAACCTCTCTGAGCTCCCTTAGTATCCTGGGATGGATCCCCTCTGGTCATCGCTTTGTCCACCTTCAGTTTTTCAAGTTGCTCATAAACCCCTCCTCCGTGAACGGCGCAGAATCTACTCCATTTTCTCGTGGTAACTTTGCCAGACAATCTCAGTCCTTCATCCAGGATTTTCTTCTGTGAACACAGAACAGAAGTATTTGTTTAGCACATTTGCTTTCTCCTCATCACTCTCCACATATTGTTCACAGCATCTTTTAGCCTAGCAATTCCATTTTTTATCTTCCTCCTTTCACTAATATATCTGAAAAAATTTTTATCTCCCTTTTTTACATTTTTAGCCATTTGTTCTTCCGCCTGTGCCTTCGCCAAACATATCTCTCTCTTGGCTTCTTTCAGTTTCACCCTGTAGTCCTTTCTGCTCTCCTCTTCTTGGGTTTTTTTTATATTTCCCCACGAACGGCTGCTTAAGAAGCTGTGGAACCACGGGGTGGAGGGGGATGTACACCAGTGGAGTAAACACTGGTTGGCGGGCAGAAAACAAAGGGTTGGAGTAAAGGGCCAATACTCAGACTGGCAAATGGGTCACGAGCGGAGTTCCACAGGGGTCGGTGTTGGGACCCGCTCTGTTCAACATATTTATAAACGATCTGGAGACGGGGACGAAATGTGAGGTTATCAAAATTTGCGGATGACACCAAACTCTGCAGCAGGGGTTAGAACCAAGGAAGACTGTGAAGACCTGCAAAGGGACCTAACGAAGCTGGAAGAGTGGGCGAAAAAGTGGCAGATGTTTTTTAATATAGAGAAATGCAAGGTCATGCATGTTGGGAAAAAGAACCCGATGTTCAGCTATGCAATGGGGGGATCATTGCTAGGGGTAAGCAACCTTGAAAGAGACCTAGGTGTGCTGGTGGATACAACAATGAAAGCATCTGCACAATGTGCGACAGCCTCAAAGAAGGCCAACTGAATGCTGGGTATCATCAAGAAGGGTATCACGACCAGGACGAAGGAAGTCATCATGCCGCTGTATCGTACAATGGTACGCCCGCATCTGGATGTACTGTGTCCAGTATTGGTTCGCCATACCTCAAGAAGGAACATGGCAATACTTGAGGGGGTCCAGAGAAGAGCGACGAAAATGATAAGAGGTATGGAAAACTTATCATATGCCGACAGGCTGGAAAAGCTGGACTGTTCTCCCTGGAAAAGCGGAGACTTAGAGGAGACATGATAGAAACTTTTAAGATCCTGAAAGGCATAGATAAGGTAGACAGGGACAGATTCTTCAGACTGTGGGGAACAACAAGTACAAGGGGGCACTCGTACAGGTTTAGAACCAATGCCAGGAAGTTCTTCTTCACCCAGAGAGTGGTGGACACATGGAACGCACTTCCCCGGAGGCTGTGATTTAACAGAACACAATACAGGGATTCAAAGTTTATTTTTATTTATTATTAGGATTTTATATACCGCCTATCAAGGTATCTAATGCGGTTTTACAATCAGGTACTCAAGCATTTTCCCTATCTGTCCCGGTGGGCTCACAATCTATCTAACGTACCTGGAGCTATGGAGGATTAAGTGACTTGCCCAGGATCACAAGGAGCAGCGTGGGGTTTGAACCCACAACCCCAGGGTGCTGAGGCTGTAGCTTCAACCACTGCACCATACACATCCTTGGATAAATTCCTAAAGGATAAGGGATTGAGGGGTTACAGACAGAAGTAGTGATAGGTTATAGGATGTAGTTCAGGGACCACTGACAGGTCATGGACCTGATGGGCCGCCGCGGCGCGATGGGACCTCTGGTCTGACCCAGCGGAGGCAACTTCTTATGTTCTTATGTAAACCACTCTGAACTGTTTGTGGTATTGTGGTATATAAAAATAAAGTTATTATTATTAAAAGCGGAGGAGGGTAAAGCTTAGGGCATGCTAAAGTCTAAGAAGTCTATAGGTATATAAGTGGCTTCTTAGCACTTACTACAAACACGCTAATTATGCCTGTGCTGTTTTAGTAAACGAGTCTCAAATTCAAAATAAAAATGACTTCCCCCATCCTAAAAATACCTTGCCCTACAAGATAAATGGTATAGTGTCAAAAAGTTAATTTCTCCTACAAGTCCAAGTTTCAAATTACTGAATATTAATAGGCTCTGAAAAAATATTTAATTATGTATCTCGTACCATCCAGGGCTGTGGAGTCTGAATCAAGGAGTCAGAGACAATTTTGGGTACTGGAGAATGCTCAAGGCCTGCTGGCTCCTGCTCCCTCTGGTCATTGGGAGAAGGGTTTATGTTGGAAAGTAATGCCAGTCATCAAGGGAGGTAGGCTGTGTTGGAAAATAGCACTAGTCATGGGGGGGGGGGGTAGAGGGGAGAGGGGTCTATGCTGGAAATTAGCATTGGTCATCAGAGGAAAGGATTGGGGTTGTGAAGGCCAATGAGGATGTGAAAGGAAAGCTTCAGGGTGGACTCTAGCTTTCTATCCTGAACATCGATCCAGGCAATGCCACCCTCCACTGGAAGTGTAGTCTTCTTGGTGACTGCAGGCACCAGTGCGTCCCCCTTAGGCCAGTGCAGCTTCTCTAACTCCTTAGGGGAAAGCTGGACCATGGCCCTAGACACCTTCAAGACTGGCATCTGAAGTAAACTACTGCACAAAAATAAATTCCTGCATTGACTCATGCACAGGGAAAGCTCTGGAGGATCTCCTGGTGCCAATCATCTGGGGGTTCACTGCTGACTGGGAAGGAGCCTCCGGGGAGTCAATATAAAGAGCCTCCAGCAGTTTGACAATCAAGGAGGGCAACACCACCTTGCAAAACACCCATACAGCTGGTGGTGGTTTTTTTTTTTTTTTTTTTTTTGGGGGGGTGCTTACTCACCAACTGGAGAGCCACTGCTGCCCTTTAGGAAGAATCACTCTCTGTCTCTGCCAGAGCCTGACCTGAAGAGTTCTTAAATATATTTTTTAATTGAGTTTTGGCTCTATAGATGTCCAAATTTCTTTCTTTTTTTTTTACAATTTTTTTATTTACGGAGAGGAGTAGAGAATAACACGGGGACAAATTTTGCCCTGTCCCCGAGAAAACTCATTTTACTGTCCCCGCCACATTCCTGCAAGCTCACCCTCATCTGAACAAGCCTCAAACACTTTAAAATCATAATTGTTCGAGGCTCGTGCAGTTAAAGCAGAGCCTACAGGAGTGGGCAGGGACAGGGCCAATGACAAAACTCACAGGGATGGAATGGGGAAATTGAGTTCCTGTGGGAATAGAGACAAATTTGTCCCCATGCCATTCTCTAGTGAGGAAGAAGCATATAGCGGGCAGCAAAGAAAGAGGGTGAAGGACATGGGGTATTGACCTGGTTCCCCCAGGTATATCCCCTAGGCACCCAATATGCCTAATCTACCACTCCTAGGCTCAACTTAGGCAGAGAACCACAACAACAACAGGAGCCTAAAGGCAGACTAATGCAGAAGCATGTGTAAAGCCATCCATCCACCTGCTGGAGATAGAGAATACTAATAGATCACAGCTTTGGTGTTCTCTATCTCCGCCTGCTGGTGGATGGACTTAACACATACATTTGGATATGTCTCCAGATGACAAGGAAACACACCTTACAAAGTTCAGTATCCTTAATTAATTTTCTATTTTTACTTTATGATCATACAGTAAGGAGGGTTTTCTTCCTTTTTAATGGTTACTCGGCTAACCAACAGACAATGCAAATCTGTAATCTATCAGTTCTGGCAGACTTTTCTTTTCACAATCACAACTGCAGTAGGGTGGGTCATTTCCTGTGGGATAATTTGCAACTTGGTGGCCACATTTAGAAAAATTAAAATGTTATTTATTTGGCTATAAATAACTATCAAAATATCTTCTAGGAAGAAAAAAATATAGCCTAACCATGCCATTTTCTTCAACACAAAATTAAGTATTTTCTGTTTTTTTGCAACCTGGTATCAACTAGAGACTAATATTGTATTTTTGGTTGAAACTTTGAACTATTGTTCAAATACTGAATCAAAATGGCAGCAAATCAAGGAACCTCTATTATGGGTTTCCTTTGCTCAACCTTCCCCCCCCCAAAAAAAAAAAAAAAAAAAATCAGTCTCATTTCCTATAGTAAAGTGGGTGTGCATTTGAGCCCAGGGACGGTACACAAGAAACCAAACCACAGTTCAGAAGAAACAAAAAGCCTTTTATTAGTAGAGTTAAAACACAAAAATAAACTTGTCTTCCCACTCAGGTGGTTACTTCAGGCAAACATGAAAGAGGCCTGGCTCCCTATCAGGCTCTAAATCAGTCTAGCAGCAAATCAAGCAGTTTGCAGGCTGTAATGTTCAGACTTCTTGACACTGACAGTCCTAGGACCTATAAGCGTGAGAAACAACGCCAAATAATCCAATGCCCCGACACAGCCCCTGAGTTAAACACCAGCTAGCTTCCGTCGGCAACTATTGGGCTGGCAAAGACAGCGGGAGGATTTACATATTGCCTGCAATTCAAAACCCTGCCTAAGCTAAGTTCTTTGCATTTTCCTCTTGTCATAGACTGTAGAATAGGGGTGCCCAATAGGTCGATAGTGATGACCGGTAGATCGCCAAGGCAAAGTGAGTCGATCGCGGAGCCCATCCCGGGCTCCGTGATAGACTCACTTTGCCTTGGCGATCTACCTGGCCGATCAGCCTTCCTCTCCCCAACGTCAATTCTGCCGTCGGAGAGGAAGTTCTGGCCAGCCAATCGCTGCCTGGCTGGGCCGGAACTTCCTTTCCGATGGCAGAATTGACATCGGGGAGAGGAATGCTGGTCGGCCCGACGCAGGGAGAACTTGGGCGGTGGCAGCTTTGGGACCTGTTATCAGATGGAGGCGGCGGCAGCTTGGGGGCCTGTTCCCTGATGGCTGCAGCGGCAGTGGCTTGGGGAGGGCAGGGAGAAAGAAAGAAAGGGGGCAGGCAGGGAGACAAAAGGAAAGAAGGGAAAGAAAAAAAGAAAGGGGGGCATGAAGAGAGAAAAAAAGAAAGGGAGGCAGGGAAAAGAAAGGGCAGGGAGAGAGGAAGAAAAAGTTGGGGGAGGGAATGAGGTCTTGAGGAGAGGAAGCATAAAGGCTGAAAGAAGGTAAGAAAGATTGGATGCACAGTCAGAAGAAGAAAGTGCAACATGTGACTCATGAAATCACCAGACAACAAAGGTAGTAAAAATGATTTTATTTTAAATTTAGTGATCAAAATATGTCTGAATTTATATCTGCTGTCTATATTTTACACTATGATCCCCTTTTACTAAACCACAATAGCGTTTTTTTAGCGCAGGGAGCCTATGAGCGTCGAGAGCAGCGCTGGGCATTCAGTGCAGCTCCCTGCACTAAAAAATGCTATCGTGGTTTAGTAAAAAGGGAGGAGGTATTTGTCTATTTTTGTATGGTTGTTATTGAGGTGACATTGCACAGAGTCATCTGTCTTGACCTCTTTGAAAAACCCCGGAATATGAATGATAATTAACATTTTCTATGTGTACAGTGTGCTTTATGTTTTTTTTTTTATTTTATTTTTGGTAGATCATTTTGACTTGGTCATTTTAAAAGTAGCTAGCAAGCCCAAAAAGTGTGGGCACCCCTGCTGTAGAAGTTTTTGAAAATGAAGAGACATACATTAACATATGTGAGTGTGAGCTAGCACTGAACGTTGATATTAGGAAGAAGGGGGGAGGAGCCAGCGAGGAGTTATCCCTTTCCAGTGCGGTTGTTCAGTTAACATACTTCACAACACATTGGGTATCTGAGGCTCCTTCCTCTTTTGAAATACTACACACATTAACACACATTGAAGACAGGGTGGGTAAGAAGATATTTCGCTACCATTTTCTCCCTGATAAAGAGCATTATTTACAATATATAAAGAGAGGTATTTTTTGGAACTTATTCTAGAGGCCCCTTCCTCTTCCTTTTGGGTATTTTTCCCTAAACCCAAGTTTTTATAGTTGCTGGCTGGGACCCTGTCCTATTGGCTACGCGTTCCCTGTTTTGGCCTTGAGGCAAACCCAGTAATACTTAAGCACACACTAGCTCCTGTAAATAAACAGCCTTATCTTCAAATTCCTATCTATAATAATAAAACCCTAGAGCGCGCATGCGCTCTTGAAACTTCGTGATTCCTGGCGCCGTGAGGTGTGCCTCAGTGCCAAATTCGATTTTTGAACATGGAGGCAGGCCAGAACAAGGAGCAACTCCCCCCTCGCCGTCACTCACTGCCAGAGTGCCGCCTCACTGCCTGCCGCTGATTCGGAGGGGGGGGGGCTCCAGGCGCACCTGCCAGCATCTTCCCTCTTGCCTGTCACCCATCCGCCGCGCTCCTCTCTACGAACGGGCTGGGGACAGCGGTCAGGCGGCCGCAGACAGGAGGCTGCTGAAACTCACGAAGCTTCCCCAGGGGGAACGGCAAACTACGGCGAGGAGGAGTCTGAGCAGGCCGTAGAGGCTGTCGGTGTCTGCAGGCTGCGGCGGTCTTCAGGCGGATGTCGGTGGAGGGCTGAGTTGTCAGTGTCGGCTTCAGGCGGATGTCGGTGGAGGTAAGGATTGCTGATGGACTGGGGGGGGCAAAATAAAGGAAGGGAGGCCTACTGCCTGGACAGGGGGAGTAGAAAAGAGGTACTGCTGGACAGGGAAGAGGTGCCTACTGCTGGACAGGGGGAGTAGAAAAGAGGTGCTGATGGGACAGGGGCGACAGAAAAAGGAAGGGAGGCTTACTGCATGGACAAGGGGAACAGGAAAGAGGTGCTGCTGCTGGACAGGGGGGAGTTAAAACAAAGGGAGAAGGGCTGCTGCTGGATAAGGGGAGCAGTGAAGGGGTGGTGGTGGACACAGGGGAAGAAAAAGGAAGGGAGAATGGACAGGGGGGAGCAGGCAAGGGGTGGTGGTGGACAGCCAAGGAAAAAGAAAGACAGAAAGAAAGAAATACAGAAATAGGCTAAGGAGAGAGAGAGAGAGAAAGAAAGAAATACAGACACACACACACACACACACATATTCTAGCACCCGTTAACGTAATGGGCTTAAAGACTAGTATGATTATATTTAAGGAATAAATAAGCTTAATGACCATATAAAACAAAATTCTTAAGTACACTGATAATAAGTATAACAGAATTACAAATTCAATAACTGCACATCTACGACTTTCTTGGGTAGTCTGAAAATGTTTTTCTCCCAAACATAGAAGCTGAATATCCAGCGGCACAATCAATACACCCACATAAATCCTTTCTAGAATTCCCAGTCTATGTATGAGTAGTACTTTTCTGGGAAGGAAAAAACTATATACTATAGTCACTTTTCCACAAGAGAATCCACCCCCCCCCCCCCCCCCATGATTAGGATGAAAGAAAAAACAATGATTCCTACACTTCACAGTGTTTTCTCATAACCTCCCCACCACTCAAACTACCTACCTCAATCTAAAAATGAGATACAGAAGGAAAAATTATGTTCTTACCTGTTAATTTTCTTTCCCTTAGACGCAGCAGATGAATCCAGAGACCAATGGGGGATAGCCCACATCTACCAGCAGGCGGAGATTGAGAAACTGATTAACAGGTGGTCCTATTGGCTGGCACTCCTCCTGTTTCATCAGTATAGCTCCTTGCCCAAGCACACGTAACCAGCAATAGGCATAGCATGTAAAAAACTTCTTTCCCAGAACAAATCGCAAAAGGCAATGATACAGAATACAACTATCAACCACAACAAACCGCGAAAGTTGCACAAGAAAAAACCGACAGACAATACCAGAAAGGGTAGAGCTCTGGATTCATCTGCTGCATCTAAGGGAAAGAAAATTAACAGGTAAGAACATAATTTTTCCTTCCCTAGCAACAGCAGCAGATGAATCCAGAGACCAATGGGATGTAGCAAAGCAATCCTCAATCTGGGTGGGAAGCAAACGCCGCCTCCGCAACAATCAAAGCACTAAACACATCTACCGCATGTGTCCCCACATCCAACCAGCAATGCCGAGAAACAACACTCTCGGAAGACCAAGCAGCCGCGAGACAAAACTCCTCCAAGGAAAAAAACCTCTGGACCGAGTCCAAGAAGTAGCCATCGCACTGGCGGAATTGTCATGAAGTTCGTTCGCCAATCGCTTTCCTGCCATCAAGTAAGCAGAATGTCCTCCTGGACCCATCGAGCGATGGCGGCTTTGGATGCCGCCAGAAGATTGAGGCGTCCCGTGAATAATACAAAAACAGGTGATCTAAACAACCAAAAGTCATTAGAAACCTTGCTCTCGAAGAAAGCTATGCACTATCAAAAATGCAATGAATTAAAAGCACGACTCCCTATTTCTCCTCCCCGGAAGAAGGAAGGAAAAGTGAGCTAGTCATCAAAGAAAGGATGACACCCCCTAGAAAGAATTGTCCGGTACCGACTGAACAGATACCCCAGATAATGGAAATCAGAAATAAGAATGCCTGCAACTCGGAAAACTGCAGAGCCGAAACCAAAGCCACAAGAAACCCCGTGGTCAACGGCACAAGGAGGAAATGACGCCTACGGGAAACTGCGAAGAAGTACCAGAAGATTGCACTCCAGACAGGGCTTTTAAGAGGTGTACAAATATACCATGCTCCGTTTAGGAACGGAACGACATGAAGCTGAGAAGTAATCGAAGAGCAATATACCTAGCCCGGTAACCAGCTAAGAATAGCACTTGAAGGTGAAGGGAATGGAACGCTAAGCCCTTGGCAATACCCCTGTGCCAAAAAGTAACTATGTAAGGGTGCAAAGTTGAGAAGTATCCAAAGGAAGCAGAATCTACAGGTGAAGACGTCTGTAGCGCCAGGATAAGAGAAGAAACAACCCGCTGCGCATAACCCTTACACATCAGTTAGGACTTCTCAAAAGCAAGGTGGTAATACCAAAGTAGTACGAATATCCATGTCGATCGGACCCTAGGTGAGCAAATCCGGAGATACCAGGAAACGTCTTAGTCCAGCTGTCGAAAGAGTCATCCGATCCGCATAGCAAGGATGGTGTAGCCAAGCCAGAATTCTACAAATACAGTGCCGGAAAGCAAGCTGGAGATGGCAAATCCAAGCCATCATCAGCCAGGGGAAAGCTCTGAAAAAGAGAAACCAGAGGTCAGAAAAAAGCCACGCTGTTTCCCCCCCTCTAACTCCCACTCCCTGTGCTAGGAAGTATTGAATCGTGAGACGAGACCAAGAGGTCTAGTACCATGAGATCTCACGTCCATAAAAAAAAGCTGGAACGCCTGAGCCAAAATTCCCAATATCCAGGACGTATAAGATTTCACTATCACTAACGTGCACACTTGCTAGAGCGTACACAGTGCTGAACACTGTAACATACCAGAAATGGGTCATGGTCAGATTGCACGGAGAGAAAGTCTATCCAAACTCTTTTCTTGACCCCTAAAATGATCTGCCAACAGAAGAGGAAGATGAGGGTCTACCCATCGAAGTAGAACAACTGTACCCGGCAATGGAGTACAGCACCTACTGCCCAAGCTGTAGAGAAATACCCCCATCAAAATACCGACTGAAAGGCCCTCAGCGGCATTCCGGAAGAAGGGTCTGAAGCTCCAGAAAGGTAGCCTGACCACGCTCAAGAGTAGAAGAATGAACAAGCACGGAGTCGACCCTGAAGACCAGACTCCTGGAGCTGAGGATGGAAGGCACCGAGTTCCCCCCAACCCAACAGCCCGGGATGTATGGTGGCCATGAGCTAGTCCAGCAAAGACCGAGGCATGCCTTTTAAAAGAGAAATCTCGCTGAGCCACCAAAACATACAGAGCGATGCATGAGGAGCCTATCAACTAATCGGAGCCCTGAGAAACCGGGCACCACCAGAACAAGGGCGACTGCTGTAGCATTATAATGGGAAAGCAAGCCGAAGTTCCCAGTGCGGTCAACAACAGAATTCCATACTCTGAGTCATGGGGACCAAAGAAGCCTGCAAACCTGAGACTGTGACTCATCGCCCAAGTTTCTGGGAAGAACACATGTCTCTCCCATAGGAACAAAAAAACATCTCCTCGACATACCTATAAATAGTACAGGAGAAAAGAGCGCTGTGCAAATTTCAAAGATTCACGTCCAAAGAACTGAGGAAAGAAATCACCCTGCTCGTGTCAGTCAAATGGCCCGACTGAAAGACGTCCGAATCCAGCATTCAGTCAAGAAGAAATTAGGTGAATCACCTGGTAGCGCCAAAACAGTACCTCTGGCCACGTTTTCTAAAAGTTTCTTGAACCTTGGATAGGAGAAATGGTACGTGCCAAAATCGAAAGCGCTGCCCAAAGAGAGACAAGCAACTAACTGCCAAGGTATTGAATCCATGATTGCCACCCTTCCATATTATATCATTAAATTGACGCCATCTATCCCGCCAATACCTCTCAGTCTAGGTGGGGTGCCTCGGCACTGCCATGGAGAATACATGGGTAAAAGAGGTATGTGGGAGGATCAGGGAGGGTCAATCAGGAATTGCTAGATCAATTTAACAAATGACTGTAAGAGAAACCGGAAAAGCGTTCATCCGGGACACCGCTGCAATGACAGGTTGTCCAGAGTGAGGCGCTATCAATCCAATGGAGATATATCTGACACAATATATACCAGCAAGGCCACTAGACCGTCCCATTTAGGGGCCAGATTGGCAAAGAAAGACTGCACGCCACTTGGATACAGAAAGAATCGGAGCGGAGTATCCTTTACCATGAAATAGGGGAACGCCGGAAAGGCCTGTGCAACAGCGGAGGAACATGAAAAGCACAGGAAAGGAAGAAAGGAATTCCCCCTACCTTAAGCGGATAAGTTCCGCCAGGGCATCTAGCACTGCCGCCCCAAAACTGAGTTCAGTGCCCCTCAGCGAAGGGCATGTACCTGGCAGGCAGAAAGAGAAAACACCCTGTCCAAAATACACTGCAGGGATGATGCAAACTGACAAACAGCCCTGTCTCCCCTCTCAGAGAGCCGTTCATCACATGGCTACAAGGGAACGACCCCGCGCATAACAATGCGAAGAGGGGAAAAAAAGAAATAGGGGAGCTGATTAACATACGACAGGAAAAGGCGATAGCCGCACAAGGCTGTTGAGTATCCCAAAAAACACAGGACCCTGCGTTGATCCAGATACCAACAAAACCTAGTCCTGCCCGCTTGAAAAGTGAAGGTGCCACCAGGTAACCCCACATTACTAAGAGCGCGTAGCCCCAACAGGAAACTCAGCACGCCAGTACAAGGCAGTTTATTTTTATTTTATTTTATTTTTTGTTGTAAATTCTATATCCCTTGTAGTATCATCACTAAGTGTACAAAATCACTTAAACTCTCCAGCAATATAATAGACATACATATGACAAGGAAATATTGTAATAGCACCACCTGATACCAGCAGCGCGACCCCAAGGTACAAATAAGAGGCAACAGCCAACAGGCAGAACTCTTACCATACCGGGACCCCGGGATGCAGGAGGAGAGATCCGAACCAAGACCCGGGTATCCCTCCCCCCGCTGCTGACCGTCCCAGCGGCAAAGCACCTCCTGCTGACCCAGCGCCGTGACAAGGTGTAACCAAGGGGCCAATTGCTGAATGGACTCCCTCTCCAGCACCCTCAGGCAAGGCAGGATGGCTCCCAGACCCCAAGAAGCACTTCGGGAGAGAGTTCCACCGCCGCCGCGTGAACAGCAACTGTACCTGCAACCCCCGACATCAGTCAGTACCAGAACCGGGGAGACTGGGGAGGCGCAGAGATAAGGCCGCAGCTGAAAACAGGTGCCAATAACGCAGTGGCTCCGCCGCCAGCGTCGGAGCAGAAGCGCGAGCCACCCGCTCGCTGAAAGGCACTGACTCCACAAGTGCGACTCACTCGGCGGCTTGAACACCGCCGCGGCATCCACTGCGCACAGGACAGCCCCAGCGAACAGGCCGCAAAAAACAGGTCTCTCCCGCCCACGCACAAAAACAAGCTCGCGGCTCCCGCGTGCGGGAAAACACCGATTTGAACAACAGTGCCCAAGACACCAAACAGAAGGCCTTAACTGAAAAAAGCACACATTACAAATGAAAAACTCCCCATACTGCACAGTGTTCACTGCCCTAACAAGGCTTAGAAGATGAGGAAAACTAGTTGGAAGGCACGCAACCGCACAGCTGCAGGTACTCCAGAACAAGCACAAAACCAACACAAATCCGTAGGTCCAAGACAACCGCAAAATAATATAACCCGCAGGGCAATGCAACAAAGGGATACTCACAACCAGGCTTACAGGACTGACAGACACCGGTAGACACCGGTTGAGCACCCCTGAGAATGCATAACTGCAAATAGCAAATGGTCTCTTTCTTTTTTTTTTTTTTTCCAAGGGAAAGAAGAAAAATTAGAGACCCAGCTAACCCCTCTATCACTGGAGGGAGGGTGAGGCAGGGACAAGGGGGGGCCCAAGTGTAACCTCGAAAGCCGGCACCGTCCAGCTGGACACCCCTGTCTCACTGAAGAGGGAAACCTCAACAGGAGAAATATAATTGCTGCCTCACTGAAGAGCAAACCTCAACAGGAGAAATATAACTGCTGCCTCACTGAAGAGCAAACCTCAACAGGAGAAAATATTTATCCAGCCACAGCCAGAATTCAGGAGCTAGTGGAACAGCGACTTTCCCCTGCTGGGAGATAGAGCATAGAGAATGACACGGTGACAAAATTCATCACCGCCCCCGCGGATAACCACAGGAAACCATCTTCATGTCATTCTTTAAGGAAAGAGGGAAGAATCAGAATATAAATGGCCACAACCACTGACCCACAAGCTTTGCTTTGAAGAATGCTGGTGTAGAAGAACAGAGGATGAAATAGGCACTAGAAAATGACATGGGTTTATTTCCCGCGGTTATCCACGGGGACGGGGACGGTGATGAATTTTGTCACCGTGTCATTCTCTAATAGAGCATACTGATGAAACAGGAGGAGTGCCAGCCAATAGGACCACCTGTTAATCGGTTTCTCTATCTCCGCCTGCTGGTAGATGTGGGCTATCCCCCAATGGTCTCTGGATTCATCTGCTGCTGGATTCATCTGCTGCTGTTGCAAAGCTTAATCTGGCATACAAAATGTTTTGCAAACTGGAGGTACCTTTAACTAATATCAGCTAAAATCTGGGCTTAACATACTGTACCGCAGGATTTCACTGCATGCTAATCCCAGATTTAACATAGCAGCTTTTGGGAGTGTTTCACCTATTTTTAAAAAAAAAATTATTATTGCTGGTCATACTTTAAATGTATCCCTCATCAAGTGGTACCTTGCAGGACATCAACATGGTACCACTTAATGCCTTCTTAGTGCCAAGTGCTCCCATATTAACTTGACACGTGCTAACAGACTAACAAAGCATAATGTACTAGTGGGATAACGCTTCCATTGCTTTCTCTCTGCCCATACCCTACTCACACCTGAGAAAAATGCAATAATGTGCAGTAGCAGGTCTGTGCGGTAGCCTGTTATCACGCTCTAAATACTTGTAATATGCTTAACACCCTTTAGTAAAAGGGTCCTTCAGAGAGGAAAACTTCCACACAGATCAAGAACAAAATCAAGTGAAAAAAACAAACAGAAAACTAATGTCAAACTCTTGGCCTGTTTTATTACTGTTCGACATCTATTACAGCAATAAGTCAGACCAGATGAAGATTTTGGGAGTCAATACCCACACTATAAATCATTTTCATCAGTGATGATTGAAAGCTATTAAACCTAGATGATGTAATACAGTAACTAAAAATTAATAAATCACAAGGACCCGATAGCTTTTATTCATCTTTCAGAATTCTGAGGTGAATCTTAACATGTTTCTAGTATTTTATAACCTGGCATTTAAAATGGCCACGGTATACAAGGAGCAGAGCAAGCCAATGGTACAACCGTACGAGACAATCGTGTGCAGGACGCCAACGTGCTGGATTAAAACACAACTTTTAAAGCGCTCCAAGGGGTGTGTGTGGGAACTTTACTTAGAGCAGTTGGCACTCCCGTTGTGGGGTATTTGGGGGGGAACCCCACATTATAGAGGAAACGGCCTTTTCCCCTCTTTTTTAAGGAAAAACTACACTTTCCTCTGTAATGGGGGGGTTCCCCCCACCCCCATACGGAAGCGCCAACAGGTCTAAGTAAAGTGGGGGGTTCCCCACACCCCCCCTTCGGAGCGCTTTAAAATTGTGTTTTAATCCAGCGTACTGACGTCCTGCGCACGATTGTCTCGCGCGGTTTTGACTCGTCACCCAAACCAATAACAAGATTTGTAACAGCTGAAAGACACGTGCTCTAAGCCAGGCTTTGATAATTTTCTTTCAATCTAGGAGCCAGCCCTAGACACACCTCATTCCTCCCCTAATCCCCCATTGCTACAACCCAAGCTCAAGAGCAGGAGGGGCATCCTCTCAGAGGTTTGCTGTAGTTGTTTTGGGTCTAATTTACTAAGACTATTCTCCCATTATTTCCAAAGAAAGCTTAGTAAATTAGGCTCTTCATGCACCGATGCACACTGCTGCCAGAAGCCAGCAGTCTTCCTTCAAGTGTGCTGTCAGCAGCATGCCAGGATCTTCTAATAGCTATGCCACAGATAATTTATTTCTTTAGTTAGCACAAGGTATCCATTGGTCTCCCCTTCTTTTATCATACCACCCTGCCCTTCCTCTTCACCTCTCTCTCATCCCCATCCCTCTTCATTCTTTTATTCATTCCATCCAGTTCACCTCAGTCTCCTCCTCATCTCCCACTCTCCATTCTCAATCACCTTGTTTAGTCCCCTCATTTCCTCTGTCTTTTTCAATAGTTTCAGTGTCTTATTTTTCCTAGTCCTCTCTTCCCCCTAGGTGAGCAATTTCCTGGAGCAGAGCTTACTTCTCTCTGTGTTTATCTGTCTTGTGTGATTTTTTCCAATTTTCACTTTCACTGTTTCCATTTTTTATTTTTCTCAGAACTGAGAAATTTCATTTCTTTATGATTCAGATTTTTCCATTCTAATCACTCTCCTGCTATGTTCCCTCTTTCTTACTCTCCTGTTACCGTGTTTCCCCAAAACTAAGACAGTGTCTTATATTCATTTGGGGCCCAAAAAAAGGCACTAGGTCTTATTTTCGGGTAGGGCCTATTTTTTCATGTACATGATCATCTCTCCCTTCACCCCAATTCTTCCTCTTTGCTTTCCCCCACATGTGCAACATCTTTCGTCCCCTCTCATCCATCCCCTTTTGCCTTCCTTCTGCAGCATCTTTCTATCCTTCCATCCCCCTGTGCAGCAGAACCCTTGCCCAGCTTCCATCCTTCCCTTCCATCCCCCTGTGCGGCAGAACTCTTTGCCCAGCTTCCATCCTTCCCTCACATGCCCCCTGTGCAGCAGAACCCTTGCCCAGCTTCCATCCTTCCCTTCTATCCCCCTGTGCAGCAGAACCCTTGCCCAGCTTCCATCCTTCCCTTCCATCCCCCTGTGCAGAACTCTTTGCCCAGCTTTGCCCCCTGTGCAGAACTCTTTGCTGCGGGTGCGCAAGCAGAACCCTTGCGCACCCGCCGCGCAGCCAAACCGCCAATGACTCTCTATTCTTTCCTCTCAACCGATCCCCGCTGACCACGACCCTAAATTCCTTGCTGCAGAGAAGCGCCAGGCCAGCAGCACTCACAGGCTGGTTTGTGGCCTTCTCGCTGGGGCATTCTGTGTACTGATGATGTCATCAGTACACAGACGGCCCCAGCGAGAAGGCTGCGAAGCTGCCTGCGAGAGCTGCTGGTATGACACTCCTCTGCAGCAAGGTATTTAGGGTCGCAGTCGGCGGGGATCAGTTGGGAGGGAAGGATGGAGGGTCAGCGGTGGCTCTGCAGTTCGACTGCGCGGCAGGAGCAAAAATGGCTGCCTATGACTAGGGCTTATTTTCGGGGGTAAAGGGAATTATATTAAGACCTACCCTTAAAATCATGTTAGGGCATATTTTTGGGGTAGGTCTTATTTTCAGGGAAACACAGTATGTTCCCTCTTTCTATCTCTACTTTTTTCTATCCTTTTTCTCATGCCTTCATTTTGAAGAATACCCCTTTCCCCTTTGCTGTCTCACTCCTAACGCGCTCCTGCTCTTGCTTTGCTGACACCAAGGCAGCCTTACTTTGTAGCATAACTCAGCTGAAGTTCTTGTTGCATGTTACAGGAACTCTGATGTTGGTCAAGTGGTTCTAAGTCTCACGAGACTTCAGACAGTGAGAGATTTGAGACTGTGCAACCAGCATTAGAGTTCCTGCAGCAGGGATGCTACTTTGTGCACACTGTGGCAGTGAGGAGGAGGGAGCCAGACAGAAGAAAATACCAGGGGCGTCACTGCGGGCCGCACAAAACAGCCAAGTGGGCTGAATTCACCCTGCGGGCTTTGAGTTTGACACCTGTGCACTATATCCTCCTTTTGCCCCAACTCTATTCTTTCTGCCCTGTCCCTTTCCATCGCTTCCTACCTTTATCATAGTGATTAAATAAAAGAATGATAGTCCCGGAATAATCATCAAGCTCCTAGTTCATGGACCCTATAGCTATGACAGGTGAAGGTTCATGACTTCATGAAGAGCCATGCTGAACTACCAAGTTCAGACTCCTCTAAAAGAGGCAAGACAATCAAGACAAGCAAACCACCAAACCAATGAAGAAAGAAAAGGCACTCATTAAGAAGCACAGTAAGAAGAGGAAATGTCCTATAAAGTCCTTTTATTTATCCACAAACTCAATGACTTGACATGTACATGTTTCGGCCAGGTCGGCCTGCTTCAAGCGTCTGCAAATATAGACATATATAATTTCATAAGCAAAACATTGTGTCACAAATATAATCTAATAAATAATCATAATAAAAGAATTATATAATTCATATAACCAAAATACAAAGCATGACATAACACATGGAAAGGCAAAAAGACCAATTAGTGCAGCACTAAAAACATAAGTCATAAAACTACCATAAATAAACAAAAATGTTTTTAATAATCTTTAATATATATTAATAAAAACAATAAAAACAAAATATATTAACAAAAACAATAAAAACAAAATCTAAAAAGAAACTATCCATACATGGACAAAAAAAAGCAAATCAATAATACCACAGAGAAAACGTGTATGCAAAAAAGAAGACCAATGAAAACATGACAGAGATAAACATGCAGACTATTAATTAGTGCAAAAACATAGTAACATAGTAACATAGTAGATGACGGCAGATAAAAACCCGAATGGTCCATCCAGTCTGCCCAACCTGATTCAATTAAAATTTTTTTTATTTTTTTTTTATTTTATTTTTTAAAATTTTTCTTCTTAGCTATTTCTGGGCAAGAATCCAAAGCTTTACCCGGTACTGTGCTTGGGTTCCAACTGTCAAAATCTCTGTTAAGACTTACTCCAGCCCATCTACACCCTCCCAGCCATTGAAACCCTCCCCTGCCCATCCTCCACCAAACGGCCATACACAGATACAGACCGTGCAAGTCTGCCCAGTAACTGGCCTAGTTCAATATTTAATATTATTTTCTGATTCTAAATCTTCTGTGTTCATCCCACGCTTCTTTGAACTCAGTCACAGTTTTACTCTCCACCACCTCTCTCGGGAGCGCATTCCAGGCATCCACTACCCTCTCCGTAAAGTAGAATTTCCTAACATTGCCCCTGAATCTACCACCCCTCAACCTCAAATTATGTCCTCTGGTTTTACCATTTTCCTTTCTCTGGAAAATATTTTGTTCTACGTTAATACCCTTCAAGTATTTGAACGTCTGAATCATATCTCCCCTGTCTCTCCTTTCCTCTAGGGTATACATATTCAGGGCTTCCAGTCTCTCCTCATACGTCTTCTGGCGCAAGCCTCCTATCATTTTCGTCGCCCTCCTCTGGACCGCCTCAAGTCTTCTTACGTCTTTCGCCAGATACGGTCTCCAAAACTGAACACAATACTCCAAGTGGGGCCTCACCAATGACCTGTACAGGGGCATCAACACCTTCTTCCTTCTACTGACCACGCCTCTCTTTATACAGCCCAGCATCCTTCTGGCAGCAGCCACTGCCTTGTCACACTGTTTTTTCGCCTTTAGATTTTCGGACACTATCACCCCAAGGTCCCTCTCCCCGTCCGTGCATATCAGCTTCTCTCTCTTAAGGTTGAAACATTGCATGGATCATGGTATATTTGGTACTAGACCATTCACATACCTTGAGTCTTGAAAATGAATTAATTTACCCTCAAATGCAAGTGATGTAATACTGTGAAATCAGCAAATAAAAACCAATAATAAATTTCAACAAGCTATGATTAAAAATAAAACCAAACGGAAATGATACTCCCAATAAAAAGCCTATGAGGTAGATATCTAAGCTACCAGTCTAAAGCAAAAGTCCACCAGGACATAAAACAAGTAGGCAGCAAATAATTATAACCATCGTGCTTTATGTGCACATGAGGGCCACTAAAGTGATTAAACATAACAAAGTGGAAAGCCTACCCACTGATCCAACTACAAAAGAGATAATACACATATAATAGCAAACAGGAACGAAGGTACTACTGCAAAAGAAGGGAGGTGAACTGCTCTCACAAAGAAGGGCTGACTAACAAAATCTAATCCATCAAAATACTTGTAAAGGCTGGGGCAGACAAGAACCCGTGACTGGCTAAACACTTTAAACGCCATACAAGAAACTGAAATGCAGCAACCCTCTACAGAAGAGGCCCACCTATGGTACCACCAAACGCAGCACTATAGAGAGCCCAAAAGAAGCTGAAGGAAAACGCTTAGTCGAAGCTACCAGCACTGTGTCACCAACAACTACGGTATCACCAGTTTTGAGAAAGCAGCTAATTTAGCAGCCGAGAAACAGCTAAGGAAGGCAAGGAACCATGCAAGCTTTATAGAAGGCATGGAACCAACATGTTAAGCAACAGAGAAGCAAATCTCATGCCAGGAAGACTTCTAGGGTCTATGCACTGATCGCGGCGGTTCTGAAAGGCCAGTGCTGTGCCAATTTCTACAAAAACTGTGCTCTGAAAATGGTAAGGCCACATCAAGATCCAGTAAGCATATGTAACATCACAGGATACCATATGAGGTTATTCCATTGAGCAGTCTGGATGGACTATTATGTGCTATATTAACATGGAATTTTGACAGGGAAAGCCATGTCGTCAACAGTTGAAGCTGAACCAAAGCATACAGTGGATGAAATGACAAAGCAGCAAAGGATGTACCTGGAAATGAAAAATGTATACACAGTCAGAGTTCAAGAAACAGGTATGTAATTGGTACTGAGTAGCAAGGAGTTGGAGCAAAAAAACATCCAATATGACTGCCCACTCCTTTCAAAAGAATAGGTTGCTGCAACTTACGCTGTACATGCAACTACAGTATTAGATGTAGACCTGAGCAGTCTGCAGCCAAGGCCACTCCCATAAATACAACTGCTGAGACATGCCTGTGGCTCTTACTCTACAATCACTACATCAACCCTGTATGTGAAGGCATCTATAGCCGCTTTCCCCAAAGCCACATCTGTAGACCGCACCAATGAAACCAGGCATGCAGATAACGCATGCAAGTCACAGCTGAGTATGTGATCTCTGAAGATCCAGTTGAGAAAGGCTGAACTGTGAAACTGAGACATGATAGTTCTTTAAAATAAAAAATAAATGAACAAAGCCACATATTAGCATGGTCCTTGTGTCCCAAATATGAGTCTCTCTGTTGCAGAGGAATGCTATGAACATGTACTGGAACTTCGCTGACCTAGGAATTCAGCAGGCTGTAGATCACATGCCAACACTGTAATTGAAGAAAAATCACATTGTAGCCCAACCAAAGTGCAACAGAGTAAACTGTTACTAAAAAGGACCCAGGAAACTCCTCTCGACAGGTCATTCTGTAACAAGCCACTGACCAGAATAACTGCATGTAGCTCCGCAGAGAAAGTCCTGGGGAAAAAAACAAACAAACCAGAACCACAATACAGAAGCAGCAGATTATACCGCATGATGACTGGCAGAGCTGCAATTGAACACAGGAGGGGAGTCTAAAGAATAGGCAAACAAATCTACACAATAGAGGCAGGCACTGTCAGTTTAGAGAATGAAGAGGCTGCCAGTAAGGAGCCCACAAAGACAAGAAGCCAAAACCG
This sequence comes from Geotrypetes seraphini, assembly GCF_902459505.1. NCBI lineage: Eukaryota > Metazoa > Chordata > Amphibia > Gymnophiona > Dermophiidae > Geotrypetes > Geotrypetes seraphini. Next base: position 305,308,403 of record NC_047086.1, on the reverse strand, counting down.
TGTTCCAAAAATGAGAAGTCCATGTCCCATAAAAGAAATCTCAAGCAAGGGAAGCCTAGTGCCATTAGAAAGCCTCACTTGGATTGCCACTGTGTACCCTCTGAAGCTGCTACCATTGTGCCACCCCTGTAGAAGTGACACTACACAGCATCAGAAGCTGTAATTTGTTTTGTCCAAGAGGACACTAATATGGCGCCAGAAAGCAACGGCTAACAGAACCACAAAACAACTGCTGACCTAGAACAGTTAAAGATAGAACTGTCATTGTGTATCGTGCTAGAGAAGGCAGCCACCACTGTAGAGCCTAAAAAGGTTATGAAGAATAACCAGCCTATCAGCCATGTATACATAGCCTAGGAGAGCAACCATTCTATGCAGCAGAAAAACTGATGCCACCATGCAAATGAAAGAATAAAGGGTGCCAATCTGACCTTGTTGAACGGTCTTTGCTATTGTGTAGGACAAAGATGTTGTCACCCTGAGGCATAAGGAAGCCATCCACAAGCAGCGGACCAGCATACTGCTACCATGCAGCGAATATCTCCCTCATGAACCAGCCGAGAAGGCTGCCATCATGTGTAAACGATGCCTCCTCTATGAAGAATATAGGGAAGCTGTGCCTGTATAGCAGTGCAAAGTATGGGGAATAGAATTCGATATATCCCCTTACCATAAGTACAACCCACTGGTATACCTTTGCGTCTCCCCCAGAAGAGACCTGCCCACCCCACTATGATGAGCAGCAGTCCATGTCCAACAATGAATTATGTAGGACAGGGCCGAAGATGGATGGCTGCAGCAGGATGGGACAATTTATCACATCTATTTCATCGCTGGTTGTAATGAAACATCCTGTTCCGCACCACAGATCTCCCAACAGCAATAAAAAACTTAGATGCACTCATCCAAGAAAGGAAACAAAAATCGACAAACTGAGGTAGCTGGGAAATAAGCCTTCTGGGAAAGTCCTTACTTAAAGGTGTTCTTCCTTTTTATCAGTATGTGAGAAAGGAGAAATGCATAGAAATCACCATGGGAGGGTAGGGACCTGGGGGAACTAGGTGTAGCCCTTAAAGCTGGCATCGTTCAGCAAAAACATCCCTCCACTCAACGGACCAAGGTCTGGTCAGGAGCTGCTAGAAACACATCCATCTGCCTGCTGGAGACAGAAAGGAAGATTCTCAAATCTAGGGCTGTGGAGTTGGAGAAAATTGTACCAGGAGTCAAGAGTACCAGAACCTGAGGAGTTGGAGTCGAAGGAAATATCTACCGACTCCATAGCCCTGCTCAAAACTTCACAATAAAATCTGATGGGCTGTTACCGAAGTTGCTATTGTAACGATTTCAACTATCCCTCATTTATTACAATTAATAGAATGTTTTGATAAATTTTCTGGATACAAGATAAATTGGAGTAAATCAGAGGTTCCTCTGTAAAGGGAATATTTGATCCATTTCAGTTTCTCTGAAAGGAAGAGTATAAAATATTTAGGTCTAAAGATACAAAAAACACTGGAAGATATCATGTTGGTAAATGAAAGATCCTTATTGTTGAAGGTCAAAGAAATGTGTGAGCAATGGAATCCATTACATCTTTCTTGGTGGGAGAGCACCCAAAGTATCAAAATGATGATTTTGCCTGTAATTTGTTACCAAATGAACATGTTACCAATTTATTTTCAGTTATCTTTTTACAAAAAACTAAATGGGATTCTTTCAAAATTTCTTTGGCTTGGCAAAACTCCTAGAATAGCCTTAGTATCTTTGCAAAAGTCTAAATCGATGGGAGGGGTAAATTTTCCAAATTTTTATAGGTATCATCAAGCTTTTATCTTGCGTCAGAGTATGTATTGGATCCTTCCTGAACTCATGGAGAATTTACCGGATTGGCTTATTTTTGAAAGTCATCTTATGGCCCCACTTCATCTTGAACACATTTGAGTATCAAACTTCCTAGAATTTATAAGGACAATATTATTTTTCATTCAATTTGGACTACGCTAAAATTTATATGTCATTTAATTCCAGTCCCAATACAGAAAACAAAAATATCAATCCCTATGGCTGAATTCCAAGATAATGATAGATAATTCAAAAATCCTATGGAAACATTGGTTAAAGGCAGGCATTCGAATCTTAAATGATGTAATTACGGATGAAAAATTGGCTTCTTTATTTCAAATACAGCAATCATTTAATATTTCAAAATCTCAAGGTTATAAATGGATGCAATTACAACAACTAATTAGTCTCCAATCGTGAAAGTAGTAATAAATAATATAAATAAATATGTAACTCCACTTTAATAGCTGATGGGTTTTATCCCACAGGAAGAAAAAGCCTCAGGTCTATCTGGTAGAGAGGTAAAGCTCAAACCACCTCCGCCCACATCACTGGCTGAAAAAACTTCCCTTGGGATTCACCCTTTACCACCAAAGTTCTAGAGAGGAAAATGAGATTTAAACAGCAATGCTAAATGTTGCTATAGACTTCTATGGCGTTCCTTGTATACCCAACGTTTCACGGATCACTGCCGTTTCTTCAGGGCTTCCGGACTTTCATATATCATTCACAATTCTGCAGATATAATTATATAAAGGAAGTTTCACTAGTATACTCCTTGTCTTATAAAATATATCATAATTTATCATACCTTCAATGAAGAAGTTACTTACTAAGCTGTTGCTTGGTTAATCTCAGTGTCCTGTATTGAAAGTGGCATTTCAGACTCGTTTGAAAAGGAGAGACAGCCAATCAGAACTTATGTGTCATCTAGCTCAGAGGCTACAGCTCAGGGTGATCTCATCAAGGTGGCAATTGTGTACAAAAAAACTTAAAGAACAATTGACTTAATAATAGTAATACCAATCTATACAAGTGTTCAAGCCAACCGGTGTTACTGAATGTAATTCATAAATCCAACGTAGTTCTCTGCGCAGGAGGCATAGCTGTCTGTTGCCCCCACGGATGTCTTGATTCACATGATCTAACACATAACATTTAAGCTGAAAAAAATCATGGTTACAGAAAAAATAATTGGGGCTTGTAAAATCCTTCTTCCCAATGTGCTTCTATGTTCGTTCAAACAAACCCGTAATTGTCTAGATGTCTGACCAACAGACTTTCATGCAAGGACACACTAAACAGTAGACTACATGGTCAGTTGTGCAAGAAGTCCTGTATTTAAACTTATAAGTTTGCTGGTTTAATGGATTTACAAATTCCGTAGAAGTTACAATAATTATACAGTTCTTGCAATGGCCACAAGCAGTATGTAATGAGTGTTCTATATTGGCTTTATGTTTTCTTAATACTGCAGGACTTAAAGTTTCTTTTAAGTTAGTTCCTCTTTAATATGCGATCCTTAGGTCACAGTCTTTAAAAGGAAGTGCCATTTTTACCAATGGTCAATGTTTACATAGGATCCTGGTTGAAATTTTGGTTCTACCTACCCCGACGCAGTGATCTTAAATATCTCCTCTATTTCATTTCTGATGGAAGAAATGGAAAGAGTGAATGGCAAGATGATAGTAATATCATCTGCATAGCTAAATATTTTTAGTCTCAAGGATGCTAGTTTTGAGCCCAGAAAATACAAGTAAACATAACAGAGGGGAAAGCGGGGAGCCCTGCAGAACAGAGGCTAATTCCCCCACAACCCAGAATGCTGTTGTAATGATCCATGAAGTTTATATAATGGGACTGTTGTCCTGAAGTATAAGTGCTTCCTCTGTGGAAAATTGTTATGAAAAGGTGTGGTTTTAATAAACATGACCCAAAAGGGGAGCCATTGTCCTCTTTCCCCCTCCCCCCAAGCCTGCCCGCCCACTGGATTTAATTACCTCCCGCTGCTGCCACTGTAAAGACACATCGCTGAAGGGCGAGTGCTCCAGGCCGAACGAAGCAGCAGTGGTGTGGGGGGGGGGGAGAGATGCCTGGCTCAGCAGCGGATCTAACTCGTCAGTGCGGCACCGCAAGCCATGGCCCTGCTGCAGTCCGAGAGCGAGGGATGAGTGGGGAGCCAGCACAAAACAAATTGCTGAGAAGGGCCAGGAGGGTGCAGCGATTACACGCTACCAGCCCAGAAACCTTACCTCCGACATCAGAATTAACATTGGGGGTAAGGCTTTTGGGTCAGCAGCGTGCAATCGCTGCACCCGCTTGATCTTTCCTTTCATCTACTTGCAGCGGCAGGCAACAAGTAGCAGCAGCAGCAGGCAAGAAACCCTGATCTAAGGTAACGAGGAGGGGGGGGGGGGTTGGGTATTCACTCTATAGGACACACCCTTTTTTCCACCCACTTTTTTGGAGGAAAAAAGTGCATCTTATGGAGCAAAAAATATGGTAGTTGAAAATGTATGCATTAAATACAGTTATACCCATGGGTTGTTGTTTTTTAAGGAGCGGTGCCAGCAGGGTCGGAAGGAGGTGTTGGAGTTGCTGCTGTAGCTGCTGCTGTAATTTGTCCTGGAGGATGGCCGAGATGCGGTCCTCCAATGGGGGCACCGGTACCGTTTTAGTTTTCTTTGGTACCACAGGTGCTGCTCGACGCTCCGGCGATGAGGAGGCCGATGACGAGGCACTCACCGAGATCGGAGCAGAGCGTTTACGGGATCGGTGGGACGCCGGAAGGACCGGTGTCGCCGCTGTGGCTGGAGGGCGCTCCAGGGAAGTGGAAGGCTTCTTAGCCGGCTTACCTGGCGCTATCGACCCCGAAGAAGGGTCAGGCGGTGTCGATGTGGTCGGTGCCGATTTAGGCGGTGCCGTCGACGTCGGGGCCGGATCCATGGCAGAACCGGTGCCGAAGAGGATATTCTGCTGGATTTGCCGGTTTTTAAGTGTGCGTTTCTTGAGAGTAGCACAGCGGGTGCAGGTGTCAGCCCGATGCTCTGGACCCAAACACTGTAGGCACCAATTGTGTGGGTCAGTTAGAGAGATCGGGCGTGCACACCGCTGGCACTTCTTGAAGCCCGGTTGGGGGGGCATGAAGGGAAACATGGCCTCCGCGAAATCAAACCCGGAGGCTTGTATGATTACAACAGGCCCCGCCGGGGCCGGTTGAAAAAACAAAGAAAAAACACGAGGGTTTTTTTTTTGTTTTTTTTTAAAGGCAGAAAAAATAAATTCGAAAGGAAAAATTAGAAAAAAGGGTCAAAAAAAGCGCGAGCAGGAAGGCAAAAAGAGTTTTCAACAGCCGTTGAAAGCACATGCGTCTTCTTCGCTCCGCGGAAACAAAGAAACTGGGGACCACGCACTCCTCTGTCGGGCGGGAAGGCACTCGCGCATGCGCGGTGCGGTCAACTAGAACTTTCTAGTAAAAAATGTCCGTACCGGGGCTCCGTCGGTGACGTCACCCATACGTTAAGAATATGCTGCCTGCTTGTCCTGGGATAATGCCTAAAATGCTAGGTGTTTCCACAATTTTGGCCACTAGTGCATGTATTTCTGATCTATACTAATAGGTATTTTGTGATCCACTTTGAACTTCTTTTGTGAGGATATAACGGGATACAAGAACACAACATAACATTTCAAAGAGGAACAAGGAAGGAGTTGGAGCAGAGAAACTAAAATAAAGAGACTAAACATCTTTTTTTAAATAAAGGGTAAACAAGAAAAGGCTCTGCAGTTTGGAAAAAAGATGAATAGAGAACATTACAAAATTGTGTGAATGACTGAAATTAACCACCATTCACTGAACATTAAAACAAGAGGACACATTGTGAAACAAAACCAGCAGATTAAAAACAAGGCTGAGAAATCTTTTCATTTCAGACAGTAAATAATTTATGTTAAAAAAAAAATACAAACCCCTACTCAAACATTGATAGGTGTATAACAAAAAAATGCAATATCATAATAATTGAAATGTTATGTTTTATTAGTCTCATAGAAAAAAACAAAAAAGGGGACAGAAATTCAAAACATAAGAACATAAGAAATGCCACTGCTGAGTCAGACCAGTGGTCCATTATGCCCAGCAGTCTGCTCACGCGGCGGTCCTCTGGTCTAAGACCAGCACCCTAACTGAGACTAGCCCTACCAGAGCACGTTCTTGTTCAGCAGAAACTTGTCTAACTTTGTTATAGGGTGTTTTCCCCTATAACAGCCTCTGGAAGAGCGTTCCAGCTTTCTACCACTCTCTGGGTGAAGAAGAACTTCCTTACGTTTGTACGGAATCTATCCCCTTTCAACTTTAGAGAGTGCCCTCTTGTTCTCTCTACCTTGGAGAGGGTGAACAACCTGTCCTTATCTACTAAGTCTATCCCCTTCAGTACCTTGAATATTTCAATCATGTCCCCTCTCAATCTCCTCTGTTCGAGAGAGAAGAGGCCCAGTTTCTCTAATCTTTCACTGTATGGCAGCTCCTCCAGCCCCTTAACCATCTTAGTTGCTCTTCTCTGGACCCTTTCGAGTAGTACTGTGTCCTTCTTCATGTACGGCGACCAGTGCTGGAAGTAGTACTCCAGGTGAGGGTGTACCATGGCCCGATACAGCGGCATGATAACCTTCTCTGATCTATTCATCATAGCATTCTGTTTGCCCTTTTTGCTGCTGCTGCACATTGTGTGGACGGCTTCATCGACTTGTCGATTAGAACTCCCAAGTCCCTTTCCTGGGAGGTCTCTCCAAGTACCTCCCCGGACATCCTGTATTCGTGCATGAGAATTTTGTTACCGACATGCATCACTTTACACTTATACACATTGAACCTCATCTGCCATGTGCATCTTAAGGAAGCATTTAAGATTTCCTTTAAATTTTTCTAAGTTTTGTTCAGCCCTAATATGGGGCGGTAAACTATGGGAGCCGTAACTGCGAATGAAGAGGCCCAACACGTACTAATGATTTTTAAGGATGGTATGTGAAGGAGATGCTGAGAGGAGGATCTTAGGGCTCTAGGGCAGTGGTCGGCGAGCTAGATAGAGCAGGGGTGCCCAATCTGCTTCCCTTCCCTATAAAGAGGATGCTGAAGTGCTGGGCCGACCAACTTTTGCCACCCGACGTCAATTCTGACGTCGGAGAGGAAGTTTCAGGCCAGCCAATCGCTGCCTGGCTGGCCCGGAACTTCCTCTCTGCCGTCAGAATTGACGTTGGGTGGCGAAAGCTGGTCGGCCCAGCGCTTCAGCGTCCTCTTTACAGGGAAGGGAAGCAGGGAGAGCTCAGAACTTTGCGGCGGCCTGTTCCCCAATTGCAGTGGCTTAGGGGAGGGCAGAGAGAAAGGAGACAGGAGACAAGACAGAAAAGGGGCATGCATGGAGAAAGACAGACAAGGAAAGAAAGGGGGCATGGAGAAAGACAGACAGAAAGGGGGGGCAGGGAGAGAGGAAGAAAAAGTTGACGGAGGGAATGAGGTCTGGAGGAGAGGAAGCATACAGGAGGCTGAAAGAAGGGAAGCAATATTGGATGCACAATCAGAAGAATAAAGTGCAACCAGAGACTGATGAAATTCCAGAAAACAAAGGTAGGAAAAATGATTTTATTTTCAATTTAGTGATCAAAATGTGACCGTTTTGAGAATTTATATTTGCTGTCTATATTTTACACTATGGCCCCCTTTTACTAAACCGCAATAGCAGTTTTTAGCGCAGGGAGCTTATGAGCATTGAGAGCAGTGCAGGGCATTGAGCACAGCTCCCTGCGCTAAAAACCGCTATTGCGGTTTAGTAAAAAGGGAGGGGGTATATGTGTCTATGGTTTAGTAAAAAGGGAGGGGGTATATGTGTCTATTTTTGTATAGTTGTTACTGATGTGACATTGCATAAAGTCATCTCCACGGAATATAAATGATAATTAACATTTTCTCTGCGTAGAGTGTGCTTTGTGTTTTTTTATAATTTTGTTGTTGGTAGATCATTTTGACTTTGCCAAGAAGGTAAGGGGAGGGAGGGATGGGAGCTGCTGAAAGACATCTAGTAATCCTTGCAAGCTTGACTGTGCAGGGAATTATTTTTGTAAAATCATGTTTTGTTATGTGACTGGCATTATTTAAACTTTAATTTCTATGAATGAATAGAATGAAAATGATATAAAATTGCTTGCTTTTTTTATGTGTGTGTGCTGAAGGGAAGTGGAGAGAAAGTGGACTGAGGACGCTGAAGGGAAATGGGGAAGAGAGAGTGGGGAGAAGACGCTGATTTATAAATTGACAATTGTACAGAATATTGTTTCTTTTTATACTTTAATATAATAAGTTCAGTATAGATAGGTATCAACTCCACAGTCCTAGGTTGGCTCTCTAAATTCCTCCGCTCTCGTTCTTACAATGTTAACATGAATGGCACCTCATCCTCCCCCTGGAAACCGAATTGTGGAGTCCCGCAAGGCTCTCCACTATCCCCTATCCTTTTCAACATCTATATGTCCTCCCTAAAACTCCTCCACCTATCCCCCCTTGAAACAATTTACACTTATGCAGACAACATCCTCGTCCTCCTCGAGACCGATTCGAACCTCACCGACCTGTCTAAGAACATATCCTCTTGTATAATGAACCTACAATCCTGGGCCCACACTGTGCAAATGAAATTGAATGAGTCCAAAACAAGACTTCTTTGGCTCGGTCCAAAACTAGATCACCTACCCACCTCCATCCCACTACCCTCTGGCTCCTCTTTGCAGCTTGAGTTCTCGACAAGGTCTTGGGCATCATCATTGATTCCACATTGTCCTTCAATGACCACCTCCAATCCTTGGTAAAAAAAATGCTTTTTCAGCCTTCACATGCTGAGGAAAGTTAGATCCTGCTTCCATCAAAAACATTTTACCCTCCTTGTCCAATCCATCATCCTCTCCAGATTAGAGAGTTGCGCGGGGACAGAAATCCCACCCGTCCCCACCCGTCCCCGCCAAAGTCCCACCCGTCCCCACCCGTCCCCGTGAGGAATCCCTCCGTCCCCACCCGTCCCCGCGAGGAATCCCCTCCGTCCCCACCCGTCCCCGCGAGGAATCCCCTCCGTCCCCACCCGTCCATATAAACTTCAGAAATAGTTATTTCATTTAATTATGCTACTGAATTAAAGGCTCTGGTAGAAACCCATTTACAAATAAGCAAAAAGACTTTATTAATTTGAAAATATTAATTGGGAAGAATACATACTTTGCAAATGGGTTTCTACCAGAGCCTCTAATGTTTATAAATTTTTATCAACACAACTAATATACTACTTTATCCTGAAGCAAAATAAAAAAAAAGAAATATAATTCTTTTCCTACCTTTGTTGCCTGGTTTCTGCTTTCCTCATGTTCTCATTCAATTCCTTCCATCCACTGTCTCTCTTCCTTCTGCATCTTCCATTTGCTCTGTTACTGTGCCTCTCCCTTTCTTCCCCCTTCCAAATTGGTCTGGCACCCATCTTCTTCTCTCCGCTCCCCCATAGTCTGGCATCTGTCTTCTTCCCTGCCAGTGTCTTCTCCCTACTCTCTCTTCCCCATTTCCTTTCAGCGTCCTTCTCCCCCCCATCTTCCCCATGTCCTGTCAGCGTCCTTCTCCCCCCTCTGTCTTCCACATGTGCTTTCAGTGTCCTTCTCCCTCTCTGTCTTCCCCATGGCCTTTCAGCGTCCTTCTCCACCCACCCCCCGTCTTCCCCATGTCCTTTCAGCGTCCTTCTCCACCCCTTTGTCTTCCCCATGTGCTTTCAGCATCCTTCTCCCCCCTCTGTCTTCCACAAGTGCTTTCAGAGTCCTTCCTCCCCCCCCGCCCTTCCCATGGCCTTTCAGCATCCTTCTCCACCCCTTTGTCTTCCCCATGTCCTTTCAGCGTCCTTCTCCACCCCTTTGTTTTCCCCATGTGCTTTCAGCATCCTTCTCCCCCCTCTGTCTTCCACAAGTGCTTTCAGATTCCTTCACTCCCCCCCCGCCCTTCCCATGGCCTTTCAGCGTCCTTCTCCACCCCTTTGTATTCCCCATGTGCTTTCAGCGTCCTTCTCCCTCCTCTGTCTTCAAGTGCTTTCAGAGTCCTTCCCCCCCTCCTCCCGTCTTCCCCATGGCCTTTCAGCGTCCTTCTCCCCACTCCTTCTCTACCGCCCCGGGTGCAGTACAGCCGGCCAGGTCCCCTTACTTTTGTGGCACTTCCCCGACCGACTGACAACAGCCCCGGTCCGACAAACCTCCCTGCCCTTAACTGCGAATCTAAATTACCTTATTACAGCTGCTGTAAGAAGATAATTTAGATTCGCGGCTACAGGGCAGGGAGGATTGTCGGACCGGGGCTGTTGTCGGTCGGTCGGTCGGGGAAGTGCCACAAAAGTAAGGGGACCTGGCCGGCTGTGCTGCAACCGGGGCGGGGTGTGGCGGGGCGGACCGCCCCCTCCCTTGGTAGCCACTCGAACCGCGAGGCTACTCTCCTCCTTACCTGCACTGCCTGCAGCACAGAGCCAAACGGAAGTCTTCCCGACGTCAGCGCTGACGTCGGAGGGAGGGAGGGCTTTGTTTAAGCCCTCCCTCCCCTCCGACGTCAGCGCTGACGTCGGGAAGACTTCCGTTCGGCTCTGTGCTGCAAGCAGAGAAGGTAGGGAGAAGAGCCGCGCGACTGAGTACATCCAGCCCCGCAGGAACCCCGCGACCCTCGGAGGCGTCCCCACGGGATCCCCGCGACCCTAGGGGGCGTCCCCACGGGATCCCCGTGACCCAAAGGGGGAACCCGCGGGTCCCGCGGGATTCCCGTCGTCCCCGTTCCCGTGCAGCTCTCTACTCCAGATTGGACTATTGCAACTCTATCTACTTAAGCTTAACTAAGAAAAACCTCCACAGACTCCAACGGATTCAGAATGCCGCGGCCAAGCTCATCTTCGCTAAAAGTAAATTTGACCATGTCTCCCCGCTCCTCTCCTAGCTCCACTGGCTTCCGATAATCACCAGGGTCCACTATAAATGCGCCTGTTTAACTTTCAAAATCCTATATGGTATCCTCCCTCCCTTTATCCCTCTTTCTTGGAATTCCTCAAACCCTAATACCACCAGATCCTCCCACAAATTAAAACTATCCTTCCCCTCGCTAAAAGGCATTTCCCACACAGGAAAGCTAGGGACCTCCCTCCACTTCAAAATCACTGAGCTCTGGAACAACCTTACCTCCCCTCTTCGGAACTTGAGCTCTCTCCAAGTTTTCTGCAAACATCTGAAAACCTGGCTTTTCTCAAAAAATGTAAGTCTCCCTCCAACTTAGGAATCAAGGAAACTCTTATATCTTGGCATCCCAAGTTCTCTAAATTTTCTTCACACTTCTACCTCTAACCATCTGTTGTAGTTCCTTCCTATTTCTCCTACTGTAAACTGCGTCGAGCTCTACGAACGTGGAGATGATGCGGTATACAAACCTAAGGATTAGATAAAACTATTTGAGGCTTGTGTGGATGGGATCAAATGGTTTGTGGGAACGGGGACCTAGCTCATGGGGATGGGGCGGGGATGGAGACAAACTTTTTCCTCGTGTCATTCTCTAGGCTTTGCCATGAATCGATTTCGACTACATGCGGGCGAGCGGGGTTATCAGTCAGGTTGACGAAGCCATCATATCGCAAGCGGGTGCGGGGTATGGCTCTCAAAAGAAATCTTAATCGTTATACTGCTGATCTTTGGCTCTTTTGACTAATGAGTTTGCATACCACTGCTCTAGGGGCAGGGGTAGGCAATTCCGGTCCTCGAGAGCCAGAGCCAGGTCAGGTTTTCAGGATATCCATAATGAATATGTATGAGATGGATTTGCATGCACTGCCTCCTTGAGATGCAAATCTATCTCATGCATATTTATTGTGGATATCCTGAAAACCTGACCTGGCTCCGGATCTCGAGGACCGGAATTGCCTACCCCTGCTCTAGGGGGATATAATGTGGAATGAGGAGCTTAAGAATGAAAGCAGGTTCTTTGGCATTTTGGGTTTTGAATGAAAGAATAGCTGTTTTTTTTTTTAAATTCAAAACCCAAAATACCATAGAACCTGCTTTCATTCATAAGCTCCTCATTCCACACGATCCACCCTAGAGTCCTAAGATTCTCTCTACTCCACTCACAAAAGATTCGAGTCTTCAAAATACTACTATGACTTTGTTATAGGGACACTGAATACAGTACACACTTTTGTGTAGTTTTGACCTTCCCTTTTTTTTGGTTGTTTTATTAGTCTGACAGGGGTTCTCAACCAACTTCTATATGCACACCATGGAGGCAGTATGCAAAGTTCTTTCATGCATATTCATTGTTGATATCATAAAAGCTTGACCAACTGGGGGGTCCTGAGAACTGGGTTGAGAACCTTCGGACTTCCACATAAAAGCATACATGTACAATTACTTAATTAAAAGCATCTGAAAAGGCAACCTTCAGACCAGTGTATAACTTTTTTTAAAAAATCAAATTCTAAACAAAGTTCTTGGCAGATCACTCCATAACTCTGGACTTAACTCAGTAATTGCTTTATCTCTCAGTCTAAAGCTTTAGGCAACATCTTCACCAAACAATTTCCAAGAGGATAAGCTACAAACCTGTTGCCAGAGGATGGTGATTAACATATTAGGGCTATAAAGAGATTTCAACAAGTCCATAAAACATTATTGGCCATATGGACTTAGGAAAGCGACTGCTTAATCGTTTCAGCTGAGCTATGAGAAATACTTATGGAATCTTCTGGATACATATGATCTGGATTGGCCACTCCCAGAAACAGGATATTGAGCTTGATGAACCTTGGTCTGACTCATGGTTTTTTATGTCCTTATCTATAATAATAAAACCCTAGAGCGCGCATGCGCTCTTGAAAATTCGTGATTCCTGGCGCCGTGAGGTGTGCTTCTGTGGCAGTATTCTATTTCACACCTCACGGCGCTTGCAGGGGCTGGAGGCGCGTGCGGTGGCTGAAGGCGCGCGACTGTGCTCTCTCCAAACCTCCCGGTTCCAGCGGCGTAGGCAGCACCAGTGGCAGCAACTGAGTGGTGGACAGCAGCCCCGCTCTAGCCATTGACCCTCCACAAACCTCCCGGCTCCAGCGGCGTAAGCAGCAGTATAAACACGCTGCTTCGTGCCCTTCTACTGCCGATTTCCTCTGCTGCGTCTCTGATGACATCATCAGAACACCAAAACTGAGCTCTGGTCAGTCAGTATTCTTCATAGCAAAGCAGCAGGATCAATAAGAAAAGTCATTGGGCAAATAACTCCCTTCCTCACAGTTGCTGAATCCATACCCAGGCTGCCCACAGGACCAATATCTATAGGGCAAAGATGAAAACCTAAAAGAACACAAAGAATATCAACAGTGGCTCTCTGAATTCATCTGCTGTGACTAAAGGGAAAAAAAAAAGAATTATCAGGTAAGAACATAAATTTTAATTCCTTATCATCAGCAGATGAATCCAGAGACGCGTGGGATGAAGCAAAGCAGTCCTTATTAGGGTGAAGTGGGACATTGAACTAAACATAGAAAGAAGGACATACTAAGCGAAGGAGCTATACTCAGAGGGTATCCCACCAAAGGAAAGACCAGAAACAGTGTACCTGTTCTCTAAATGGTGAGAGCCGGCCCACTCAAAGCCAATTAAGTCTGCCAAAGTTCAGAGCAAAAGAAACCGAACTCGAGCTGTCCTAGTACCAAGCAGGAACAAGGGAGGATGGACAGGACGAGAAGCGCAACAGAATAGGTGATATCAGAAAATAAGTCATGCATGTTCTTCCCCAGGAGGGAGCTACATAAAGGATACACAAGCTAGGGAAGAAAGACCTCCAAGAGCTGGCCAAGGCTAGACCAGGGATGCTCTAAACATCTGAAAGGGAGCTGAGCAGGGCAGTCCTAATCAGGGCAGTGATCAACAACCAGAGACCAAGTCATCTCTATAAAGGAGCCACACCCGATCTCAAGCAATGGATCTTCATGCCACCTAACTTATATGAAAACAATATTCATACATTTATTTTGCTGGATCCTCAGAAGACTGATATAAGTGCTGAAACACACAGGCTTATTTGTCCCGCTTCAACAGCCAAATTCTTCATACGTCTCAAATTTTTATAAATATTCATTTTTATTAGTATTTTTTCTTTTAAGTGGTAAAAGGACACTTATCTGCTAAATAAAGGCAATGGAGCAGCCTACAGCCAGCAGCAGGAGAGAGACTGTCAAGTGAATCCCCATAGTATAACTAGTGATATAGCTAGACTCAACATACAGAGTAGAGTTGCGCAGGGACAGAAATCAAGTCCGTCCCCACCGGAATTGAATCCGTCCCCACCCGTCCCAATAAACTTCAGAAGTAGCTATTTCATTTAATTATGCTACTGAATTAAAGGCTGTAGCAGAGACCCATTTACAAATAAGTAAAGACACTATTAATTTGGAAATATTAATTTGGAAAAATACATACTTTGTAAATGGGTCTCTGCCAGAGCCTCTAATGCAAATATAAAATGTAAATTCTCCAGCTGATGAGGACCCCCGAGCTATGTCAGCTGAGGACTTCCTCTGAAGGTGGCCGTGGAGTCCCTTTTGCCAAGATTGGCAGGCAGCAGTAGCGTCCCCGAGTCTCAGATGCTGGCACCTCAGTGGCTCAGGGATGTTTCCAATGACTGCTGCACTTGGTGGAAGGGAGTTCTGGTCATCTTTGGAGGAGGTCCTCAGCTGGAAGTGCTTGGGGATCCCCACAAACCACAGCAAGAATCAGCAAGTACCATATTTTTCGCTTCATAAGATGCACCCTAGATTGAGAGGAGGAAAACAAAAAAAAAAACCCCAACATTCTGAACCAAATTCTCCCTTGCCAGGCTCTGCACCCAACCCCACACTCCTTGCCAGGCTCTGCACCATCCCCCCTCCCTGCCAGGCTCTGTACCCTATCCCCCCTCTAGTGGTCTAGTGGTAGGCCGGGACAGGGCACAGAGCAGGCGGGTCTAGTGGCCTAGTGACAGGTTGGCCCCATACCCCCCACGTGGCCCCCAGTACCGTAAATCATCCCCCATACCCCCCAGTACCGTAAATCATCCCCCACATTATCTCCAGTACCTTTTTAAATTATATCCTCTGTACCTTTTTTATATATATATTAAAAAAAAAAAGAAAACCAACCCCGTACCCTTTAAAATTTTTCCCTCCCTCCCTCTACGGCTCCGTACTATTTCCAGGCAGCAGGCACACGATCAGGAGTGTGGAGGTCAGGCACAAGCTTTCCACATTCCCGCCTGGCCCTGTGCCATTTTCTGAATGGCTGCCAGCAGTTCTTGCGAGTCCCAGGAGAACTGCCGCCAGCCATTCGGAAAGCGTTGTGGGCCCAAGTGGGAGCGTGTAAAGCTTGGTCCTCACCTCCACACTCCTGACTCGTGCGCCTGCTGCCCAGAAATAGTACGGAGCTGTCGAGGGAGGGGATATATCCTGGACCACCAGGCTGCTTGAAAAGGTATGGCGGCGACAGCAGGGGTGGGGGTGGGGGTTTGTTTTATAAAGGTGACGGGCGGTGTTTAAAAAGATGCTGCGGCGTGGGGGGTGTTTTTCAACTCTACAGGGGGCATTTGAAAAGGTGGTGCAGCTGGTGCACTGGGGGGAGGGTTGCAGCTGTATGGGGGATACAAATTTTGCATCTTCACTTCATAAGATGCACCGAGATTTCCACCCACCTTTGGGTGGGGAAAAAAGTGCGTCTTATGGAGCAAAAAATATGGTGCTTCAGCACTGGAGAAATAAAACCAGAAATGCATTTCCTTTTCTTTTGAACACAATACAAAGACATCTGCTACATGCATTTCCCATAGCCAACATATTTCAGTCAATAAATTACTTTAAAAAAACAAACAAACAAAAAAACACAACTTTGTTGTCTGGAGATTTTATTTTTCCATAAAGTTGGTCCCAGTTTCTCTTTTGTTGTTCTTTCGTGTCTTCTGCAAATTCTTCTATTGCTGTCCATTGGTTCCTCCTACATGGTCCAGCATTTCTACCTCTCTTTTCCATTCCTCCCATTGTACAGCATTCTCACTCCCTTCTGTCTTGGATCAATCTCCTTCTTTTTCCCCCTCCCTACTCTTGCACAGCATTTCTTCCTCTCCTCCACTTGTATGTACAATATGTCTTACTATCTCTCTCACTGTCCTACATCTGTCTTTCTCTCATTCCCCCCCTTGCTGCAAAGGGAGTTGGGAAATAGAGAGAAGGATCCAAAGTGCATCTCTCCCATCCCCTCTAGTGCCACATCCAACATTTTTTTCTCTCATTCCATGGACCATGTGCAGCATCTTTCGTCCCTGTCCACCAGCCCCATGCCTAACATTTCTCCTTTTATCACCCCTCTCCAGCACCATGCCACATCTCTACCTCCATTCACCCCACCACTATGTCCAACATTCCTCCCTCTTGCATCCCTTTCAATCTGTCACATCTTTCTCTTCCCCATGTATCTCTACCTCACTCCTCTCCCTATGCCCCAAAATTCTCCCCTTTTTTCCATTCCTTTCCCTCTCACTCACGCCAAATAATTCCCTCTTTCTATTCCCTCTCCACCTCATCATCTCTTTCCCTCCATCCTATGTCCCAAGCTTGTGCCCCCTCCCTCCTTCCAGCCTCTGTCCCAAGTTTGTGCTCCTCCAATGTCCCAATGTGTTCCCTCCTTTATTCCAAGTTCATTTCATGCCGCCTCTCATGCTCAGTCGCTCGGTCCCTCCTTTCTGTGGCTCAACTACCTTGATGCCCCCTCCCAGAAGACTGTACCAGAGCCATCCACGTTGTCCACCTTCTTCCTGCCTTCCGGCTGCACTTCTTGGCAAGGCAGCAGGCCCTGCATGCTGCATGTGGCTGACCCAAAAGCCTTCTCTCTAAGGTCTGCTCTGAGACAGAGACCCAAAAGCCTAACCTCTAAGGTCTACTCTGAGACAGAATTTTCTATCTCTGGCTGCTGGAGATAGAGAATACTAGCTGACCAATAAGCCTACCATCCTATATGACAGATGCTGTTTTGGTGTTCCCTATCTCCGCCTGATGGTGGATGGACTTAAGCTGCTGCTACTAAGGAAAAACTGTTCATTCATCATTTGTAATTAATCAAATACAATTGAGCAGTTATTGCTCATGATATTTTGCTGAGTCACCAATACATCATGTTCATCACTTCTACAGAAGAAACCTCTTGGGGAGGTTTCTTTTTACAATTAATGTCACATGTACTACATAACCAGCTTTGGTCCAATCAATTGATCTGGACTACAGACTGCATATGGAATTGGAATGACTTTCAACAAACAAGTACTGTACATCAAAGCTGGAGAAAGCCAATCAAACTAAGAGAGATTCAATTTATAATAAATGCATAAATAAAAATATCAAAACCAATTATATATGAGACATGCTCACACTCAGTCACGCTAGAAAATCACCTATTTCTTAGTAGTTTGGGGAGCATTTGTGCATGGGTTTGGCGACTTTAGCTGTCCTCAATTTTGCATAGTCAAAATAAGACCATGGGAATAGAAAGAGGAAAATATTCAGATTTTAAATATCCAAGTGATTATTATTTTCATTAGTTTTGGGCAGTGAACAAGATGCACCCAAATGCAAGAAGCATTAACACTAAACAAACCACGATCCAAGATGAAACACAAATCCAATACTAAAGAGACAGTATGCAAACTGCCTGAGAGAAAGCCATGATGGTGCTTTAGAACAGAGATAAGTAGAAACTGAGCACCTATGAAAGAGTTAGCTTGTGAAAAATAGTAACATATATACTCAAATATAAACAGATTTTTAGGCCCAAAAAGGGGGAGGGAATGTCTTTATATTCTGGACCTCAAATCTGCGTGCTCCTCTGCTCCCCTCCTGGACCTGATACAGGCCTCTCGCAGACCTGCATTAAGCCCTGGTGGTCAAGCGATGAGCCAGAACAGGAGCAATCTTTCTCGTGTCATGTCCTGGCCAATTGTAAACCACTCCGCTACTCCCGCCTTCTGGACTCCCCTACAACATACCTTTTGAACCCTGGTGGCCTAGCAGTGAAGCAGGGCAGGAGTGCGGAGCAGCGATCAAAAATAGTTGTGCAAGTTCCTGGGGCAGCTTCACTACTAGACCACCAGAGTTCAAAAGGTATGTTGTAGAGGAGTCTGAGGGAGGCGGGATGGTTAACAGTTGGTCGGGACAGGGCATGGGAAGGATCGCTCCTGTCCCGGATCACCGCTGGACCACCAGAGCTTAAGGCAGGCTTGCGAGAGGCCTACAATGGATCCGGGAGGCGGGGTAGTTAACAGATGGCCGGGACAAATCGTGGGAAGGATCATTCCTATCCTGGCTTACAGCTGGACCACCAGGGCTTAAGGGAAGCCAGTGGTAGTCCAGCGATGGATGACCATTCCCTCCTGCCAATGCAATACCCCCATGGCAGCAATGCGGCAGGAGGGATTCCCACTCCCTTCTGCCAATGCAACTTCCCCCACCATAGCGATACGGCAGGAGGAATGACCACTCCCCTCCTGCCACCAAAGGCCCACTCCCATGCCAGGTCCCCCCAAACATCCTCTACCCTCCCCCTCAAAAGAAGGGGGAGGGATGCCCACTCCCTCCAACCACCAGATGTCTCCTGTCACCCCCCCCCCCCCGAACCCTCCCCATATGAAACACCAGTGTGAGAAAGCCCTGACATTCAGAAGCAGCGAGCCTATGAGCAGGACGGACTAAACTTCCATCCTGCTCTGTCTCTGAGAAGGTGTAGGGAGGGTTCAGGGGGGTGGCGAGGAACCTCCGGTGGCAGAAGGGTGGGGAAGGGGGAGGTTAGAGGATGTTGGGGAGGGGGGGGTCACCTGGCATGGAAATGGGCCTTCGGTGGCAGGAGTGAGCAAGCATCCCTCCTGCCATATCGCTGCCATTGGGAGGGGGGGTGCGGGGCCCTAACAGCTTCCCCTGTCACTGCTGTTAGGGATCTGCATATGTGTCAATCATACACTGAGCGATTGATTTGTCGAGTTTGCATGCAAATTATTTGCATGCAAACTTGGTAGTACATTGATTGCTAGTTTAGAATAGGCCACAGATTCGGCCAACAGCAATCCAGTCGGTATTACTGACTATCTTTAGTGCATCCAGGTCATAGTGATCGACTTTCTCCCTCCCTCCCCACTTACCATGGCAGTGAATCTATAGGGACCCATATCAGTGTTCCTAGTTGAGGGAAAGCCTATGAATATGGCATTTCTTACACTTTCTTGAAAAGTGTTAAAAATGCACCTAAAATAATGTCATCAAAATGTAAAACATAATAATAATAATAGCTTTATTTATATCCAGTCATATCTTTTCAGTTCAAGACCATGTACAACAAGAGGTGCTGTAAGGACAGCGAGGTTACATCAGTTAGATTTGGGGAGGGGTAGAAGACAGTTGAGTAAACGGGTTGGTATGGGGTAGGGAGAAAGAACATGTAAGATGAAGTAGGTGATGAGCAGAATTGAAGGATCAGATAGGTGATGGGAAGAATTGAAGGATCAGATAAATTTGTCAAATAAGTGGGGTTTTTTTTAGTGATTTTCTGAATGAATGGTATGTTGGTGCGTTCAGGATTAGGTCACTTAAGGTATTATTCCAGATCCCTGCTTGAAAGGAGAGTGTCCTGTTAAGGAATCTTTTGAATTTGCATGCTTTGAGAGAAGGAAATGCGAACAGTAATATTCTGCAGGAGAGGTGGAGTGTATCCTATATGGTGAGGTATTTTAGGAGGTAGGTGGGTGCGGTGCTGAGGAGGGTCTTGAAGCAGAAGCAACCAAGTTTGAAGATTATTCTGTCCTCGATAGGTATCCAGTGAAGTTTCTTGTAGTATGGGGTGATGTGGTCGGAATTTTTCAAGCCAAAGATTAGTTGAACGGCTGTGCTCTGGATGAGTCTCAGTTTCTTGATGTTTTTTTGTGGGATCTGAGGTAGATTATGTTGCAGTAGTCCAGTGAACTCAGAACTAGAGACTGAACCAGGACTCTTAATGATGTGAAATCAAAGTATGGTTTTAGTGTGCGTAGTTTTCATGATAGGTGGAAGTATGTTGGTGATCAAGGGTGACTCTTAGGATTTTGATGGTAGAGTTAACTGGGAAGTTTGTTCCATTTAGGTTGATAGTCGATTCAGGTGGCTTGTTTGTTGGGGAGGCCATAAATATCTTAGTCTTTTCCGGGTTTAGCATTAGTTTGAAGTTTGTTGACCATTGTTCTACTTGGTTGATGACTGATGAGATGGTCTGGATTCGGCTGATAGTGTGGATATGGGGACAATGATAGTGATATCATCCACGTAGATGTATGAATGGAAGTTCAGTTTGGATAGTTCCTGGTTTAGGTGAAGAGAACCAGAGGGCACTTGCTAAAGTTAAAAGGGAATAGTTTCTGTATAAACGTAAGTAAGTTCTTCTTCACCCAGAGAGTGGTAGAAATCTGGAATGCTCTTCCAGCGGCTGTTATAGGGGAAAGCACCCTTCAGGGATTCAAGAAATGGTTGGATAAGTTCCTGCTGGAACAGAACATACTCAAGTAAGGCAAGACTCATATAGGGCACTTGTCTTTGACCTAGGGGCCGCCGTGTGAGCGGACTGCTGGGCACAATTGACCATTGGTTTGACCCAGCATCGGTAAATGTTATGTTCTTATATAGGGTGGGGGATACCACAGGGGTTGGTCCAAACCATAAAGGTTTAAATGACTGATTAAGGTATTTGACTCTACTACATCCAAATCATATTCAAACTAGTTCTACTATGAACACATTTCTCTTGTATTTCTTTTGAATACCTAACTACAGAAAAGTTTAATTTAATCTAAACCATGCCTTTCACCTGAAAATTTATCAAAAATGGTAGTCTTTATCGCCTTCTTGAAACAGCTTTTATTTTCTGATATATGAATCCTACCATACTTTTTGGGTACATTATTGCACATCATTCCCAGCTGGTAAACTGTTTCAATTTGTGAATCACCTGCACATGAATATACAATATGCCAGAATGGGCCAGAACAAAAGGTCCACAAAGGTTAGTCTATGTCATTCGGCAGAATCTAGCAGATTTCAGAGAGCAGACACATTCCTAATTGCTCATGCCTAGGAATAAAAAGCACAGTTACTTACCGTAACAGGTGTTATCCAGGGACAGCAGGCATATATTCTCACATGTGGGTGACGTCATCTACGGAGCCCCGATGCGGAAGCATTTTCAAGCAAACTTGATTGAAGATTTAAGTTTGCTCTGCTGCTCCACGCATGCGTGCCTTCCTGCTCCACTAGGGGGTGCATCCCCTCGTGGTCTCCAGTTCACTTAACTAGCCAAGAAGCCAACCTCGGGGAGGTGGGCGGGTTGTGAGAATATATGCCTGCTGTCCCTGGATAACACCTGTTACGGTAAGTAACTGTGCTTTATCCCAGGACAAGCAGGCATGATATTCTCACATGTGGGTGACCTCCAAGCTTACTGAAGAGGGATGGAGGGAAGTTGGCAATTTAAGCAAATAGATTTCGCAATACCGATTGGCCGAACCGGTCATCGCTTCTGGACAGGGAGTCCAGACAGTAGTGGGAGGTGAAGGTATGAACCGAAGACCACGTGGCAGCCTTGCAGATTTCCTCAATAGGTGTGGACCTGAGGAAGGCTACGGAGGCTGCCATTGTTCGGACTTTGTGTCCCGTAACTCGACCATGCAGCGCGAGACCAGCCTGAGCGTAGCAAAAGGAGATGCAATCGGCCAACCAGTTGGACAAGGTGCGTTTGGAAACTGGGTGACCTAACCGGTTTGGGTCGAAGGACAAAAACAGTTGTGGGACTTTCCGGTGTGGCTGAGTGCGTTGGAGGTAAAAGGCCAACGCTCTTTTGCAGTCAAGAGTGTGGAGCGCCACTTCTCCGGGGTGAGAGTGGGGCTTGGGAAAAAACACAGGTAAGACAATGGACTGATTGAGATGGAAATCAGACACTACTTTAGGTAGGAACTTTGGATGGGTGCGGAGTACCACCTTGTCGTGATGGAATACCGTGAAGGGTGGGTCCGCTACCAGAGCTTGTAGCTCACTAACCCGCCGTGCGGACGTGAGCGCGAGTAGGAAAATTACCTTCCAAGTGAGGAATTTTGGAAGGCATTTGTCTAGGGGCTCAAATGGAGGTTTCATTAGTTGAGCCAGAACCACGTTAAGGTCCCAAACCACCGGGGGAGGTTTGAGAGGGGGGTGGACGTTCAGCAGACCCTTCATGAAGCGAGTGACTAAGGGATGGAGCGAGAGGGCTTTCCCTTCCAGGGGCTGATGAAAGGCCGCAATCGCACTGAGGTGTACTCGAATGGAGTTGGTCTTTAGGACGGAATGAGATAGTTGAAGTAGATAGTCAAGGACCAGGGGGACGGGGACCGACACCGGGTCCTGGCTGTGGGAGGAGCACCAGGTTGAGAATCTGGTCCACTTTTGGGAGTAGCAGGTTCTCGTTGAGGTTTTTCTAGAGGCCTCCAATATCTCCTTGACTGATTGAGACACGGGGAGAGCAGTCAGGGGGAGAGAAACCAAGCATTCAGATGAAGAGAATGAAGATTGGGATGTAACAGTGAACCCTGACCCTGTGACAGTAGAGAGGGAAACAGAGGCAGAGGCAGTGGATCTCTGACACTGAGTTGAAGTAGAAGGGAAAACCACGGCTGGCGTGGCCAGCGAGGGGCAATCAGGATCAGGGTGGCTTGTACTGTTTTCAGGTGGACAAGGGTCCGCAGTATCAGAGGAAACGGCGGGAACGCGTACAGGAACCTTCCCTCCCAGTCGAGGAGGAAGGCGTCGGCCTCGAGTCGGTCCGGGGAGTATATCCGGGAGCAGAAGAGAGGCAGCTTGTGATTGTGAGGGGACGCGAACAGGTCTATTTGAGGCGTCCCCCACCGTTCGAACACTCCTCGTAGGGCCTGAGAGTGTAGTGACCACTCGTGTGGCTGGAGGAGGCGGCTGAGTCTGTCCGCTAGGCAGTTTTGTTCTCCTTGTATGTACACCGCCCGAAGGAAGGTGTTGTTGGAGATTGCCCATTTCCAGAGGCGTAGGGCTTCCCGACAAAGGGGCCAAGACCCTGTGCCCCCTTGTTTGTTTACGTAGTACATCGCTACTTGGTTGTCGGTTCGGATGAGAACCACTCGGTCGCGGAGCAGATGTTGGAAGGCTACAGCTACGAGGTAGATGGCCCGAAGTTCTAGCACGTTGATGTGGCAGCGACGGTCTTGTGCTGACCACATTCCTTGGGTGCGTAGGCCGTCCAGGTGGGCTCCCCAAGCGTACTCCGACGAGTCCGTGGTGAGTACCTTGCTGTGGGGTGGGGTGAGGAAGAGCAAACCTTTGGAAAGATTTGAAGAGTCGGCCCACCAGCGGAGCGATCGTTGCAATGAAGGAGTCACTGTCACGGAGCGGTCGATCGGGTCCCGGTCTTGACGCCATTGAGACGCCAGGGTCCATTGAGGGATTCTCAGATGGAGGCGGGCGAAGGGTGTGACATGGACGGTGGAGGCCATGTGGCCCAGGAGGGTCATCATCTGTCGAGCTGATACTGAGGTCAGCAGAGAGATCCTTCGGCTCAGACTTACTAACGCCTCCAGGCGCGGAGGGGGGAGGAAGGAACGGAGGCGAACCGTGTCCAGCGTGGCCCCGATGAACTGTAGGGACTGCGAGGGGCGTAGTTGAGATTTTGGGAAGTTTATTTCGAACCCCAGACTTTGTAGGTAGGTAATAGTCTGTTGGGTCGCTGAGATAACCCCTTCCTTGGACGGGGCTTTGATTAGCCAGTCGTCCAGGTAGGGGAATACCTGGAGGCCCTGGGAACGTAAGGTTGCTGCTACCACCACGAGGCACTTGGTGAAGACCCGAGGTGATGATGCTAGTCCGAAGGGGAGGACTCGGTATTGTAGGTGCCAGTCCCCTACTTGGAAACGCAAAAACTTGCGGTGAGCGGGGTGCACTGGGACGTGTGTGTACGCCTCCTTGAGATCGAGGGAGCAGAGCCAGTCGCCCTCGTCGATCAGGGGGTAGAGTGTTGGTAGTGAGAGCATCCGAAACTTTTCCCGTACCAGGAATTTGTTGAGGCGTCTCAAGTCTAGTATTGGGCGTAGGTCTCCCGTTTTTTTTCGGTACCAGGAAGTAACGGGAGTAGAAGCCCTTCCCCCGTTGGCCGGGGGGGACCTTCTCCACTGCTCTCAGGCGAAGCAGGTCTCGAGCTTCGGAGAGGAGTAGAGGTAGCTGAGTCCGATTGGGAGGGCAATTCCTTGGGGGATTGTCCGGGGGAATGGCCTGAAAGTTGAGAGAGTACCCTGATGAGATCACGCCAAGGACCCATGCGTCCGACGTGAGTTGCTCCCAGCGGGGGTAAAAGGCTTTGAGTCGACCTCCGATGGGAAGGCGGCCTGGGACTATGGCGGAGGGGGCCCGCCCCCTTCCGCGTGTCCCGTCAAAAGGACGGGGATGGTTTGGTGGTCGCGGGCGGTTGAGACTTGGGCATGGCCCTGTGATGGGCTTGCGGACGTCTGGGTGGGGGCCGCGAGAAAGCAGGGGTGGACTTTTGTGGGTAGCGGCGCGGAGGGGCCCTGTATGGCCTGGGCGCTGGCGGTTTGGGTTTTTGCCGGACAAGGGAGGCAAAAGAGCGTTCATGTTCGGAGAGGCGTTTTGTCGCCGCCTCGATAGTGTCATCGAACAATTCCTTTCCCACGCAGGGGAGGTTAGCCAACCGGTCCTGTAAGTTGGGGTCCATGTCGACCAGGCGCAGCCAAGCTAGTCGGCACATGGCGATAGCGAAGGCTGCTTCTCTGGAGGAGAGTTCGAAGCCATCGTAGGCCGCGTGGAATAGATGAAGGCGCAGGTTGGAGAGGGACTCTAAAAGCAGGCTGAACGTTCCCTGCCGGGAGGCCGGTAGGTCAGTCTCAAAGGCTCTCAATAGTCCGATGAGGTGTTTGAGGTATGATGTGAAGGTGAAAGTGTAGCTTTGCACCCTAGAGGCCATCATTGCGTTTTGGTATAGTCTCCTGCCGAACTTGTCCAGGGTTCGGCCTTCTCGGCCTGGGGGGACCGCTGCTGAGACCCGGGACGGGTGAGCCTTTTTCAAGGAGGATTCAACTAGCAGCGATTGGTGGGAGAGCTGTGGTTGCTCGAATCCCGGGTAAGGTACTGTGCGGTACTTGGCCTCCATTTTGGAGGGTACGGCCGTGACCATGTAGGGGGTCTCCAGGTTCCTGAAGAAGGCCTGTTGGAGTACCGGGTTAGGTGGTAAGCGAAGGGACTCTCTGGGCAGTGATGGCATATCCAGCTCCGCCAGGTACTCCTTCGAGTATCTGGAGTCGGACTGGAGGTCTAAGTCCAATGCGTGGCCCATGTCTTGGACAAAGCGAGTGAAGGATGGGCGAGATGTCCCCGGAGCCCCGTGCGGGGTCGGGGAGCGAGACCTTCGTCGGGTGGGGAAGGATAAGGAGGCTTCCCTCGAGTATCGAGGTTCATGCTCTGATCCATGCTCCGAGGTTGGGGAAGCACTGTGAGAGTGTTCGGGGGTTGTCGATCTTTGGCGTCTCGAGGAGCCCCTCGGAGAAGATGCCGGGGTTAGGGGTACCGATCGTTGTCGGATTGGTGACCTCGATCCGGACTCCCTCGGAGAATACGTCCGAGGGGGAGTTCGGAGGATGCGCGGGTTGGAGAGTGATAACTCAGCCACCCTTAGTGGTCCCGTACGAGGTGTGGGAGAACGGCCTCGTAGGGTTGGTGAACCTCGGGCCTTCTTGGAGGTACGGCGGTTCGAGGTTTCTGTCGTTCTAGCCCGACGTTTTGCCCCTCGGTGGCCCGCGGAGGGGGAACGTCTCGGGCGTCTCGGCGAGGAGTCCGAGGAGGATGGGATGCGGCGAGGATTGCGCACCTTTCCTCGAGGTTGTTCGGTGTGAGGCCCAGGCTGGTCTGGCACATTCGAGGTCGAGGCCGATTGAAATTGGGCCATTGCAGTGGACAGCTCCGACGTGATCATCGCTCGGAGTAGGTCCTGGAAGACGGGCACGGACAGCATCGAAAGGCATGTCCACTGCCTCGGTGCGCTCCACCGGGGGCAACCTCGTATCAGAGTATTCCCGTGTGGTGGAGGCACGGCCCGAAGGCTTGGAGGGCTTAGACGGGGCTGTAAGCATGGGGCTTCCGCCCTGCGTCGCCGTTGTCCCCGAGGCTGGCTTCTTCGCTGTTATAGAACCTGAAGAGGGAAGAGGGGACTTACCCGGGGCCGAGGTTTTCTGTTGTCCCGAGGGCTTCGGGGTCGAGTCTCGGGGCGATGCCGAGGTATCCGGGGCCGAGGTCAAGGCCGGGGCCGACCTCGAGGCCGAGGTGGAGGGTTGGTCCGGGGTGAAGAGATCCGCCATGCGGGCTTTTCTTCGGCGGAGGGCCCGGTTTTGGAAATTAGCGCACTGGGGGCAGGAGTCGGTTGGATGAGTCGCCCCCAGACAGAGGATGCACCGGCGATGCGGATCTGTAAGAGAAAGGAGCCGCTCGCACCGGGTGCACTTTTTAAAGCCGGTCAAAGGCCGGGACATTAAATCGAAAGTAGCCGCGGCTCGATTAGCCACGCGGCCACGGGGACCCGGAAGCCTCCGGGTCGTTGAAAACGAAGCAGGAATCAAGTAAAAAAGTAAGGAATTCGCGCACAGCGACTTAATCGTGAAAAAACAAGAAAAAATTGCGGTGCTAGAAGGCAGTTGGGGCAGAGCCTGAAAAACACGTCTTCTAGGCTCGCGGAAAATTTTGAACTGGAGACCACGAGGGGATGCACCCCCTAGTGGAGCAGGAAGGCACGCATGCGTGGAGCAGCAGAGCAAACTTAAATCTTCAATCAAGTTTGCTTGAAAATGCTTCCGCATCGGGGCTCCGTAGATGACGTCACCCACATGTGAGAATATCATGCCTGCTTGTCCTGGGATAAAGGTGGCTATCCCCCAAGTCTACCTAACTGGTTTATTGACATGTTCTTCAAGAATCTAAAGCCCTTTTAAATCCAGCTATACAAAATACCTTGACTACTTAGTCTAACTTAGAGAATGACACAAGGACAAGGTTTGTTCCTGTCGGCTCTGTACTCATCCCCACAGGCCCCATCTCCGTCTCGTCCCATAGACTCTGCTCATCTTCACTATCCTTTAACACTTATGATTTTATATTTAAATCTTTTAATTAAAGTATAAAAAGGAATAATATTCTATACAAATGTTTATAAATCATAAATAGAGCCTTCCATTTTGATTCGGTTTTGGTACAACCTTCCCAAAGATTCTGTTGTCTGTGTTTCTACATCATCTAGTAAGATAAGTTGATTGTCTTTCAGACATGGGTGTAGGAGAGAACCCACACTGTGTAATGGATAAGGAAAATAAGTGTCTATTAAATAATGGAAATGCTCCTTGATGTCAGCAATAATAAATAACTGTTGCAGTAACAGTAAGATGCTTGAGCAGCTGGGCACATGTAAGAAGGTTGTTGCAAATGGTAGGAATCTTGATCAGCAGATAAGACTCTTATTGCCACATCAAAGGCAAACAAGACAAAAAGACACAAATGATGTCATTTAACAGTAGTTCATTTAAGTCTAAACGCAGCTTCTGCAGTTTTTAAAATTATTTTATTCAGTTGCCAATTGTCTAAGATGTGTTAAGTTTTTACATATTGATACTAGTCTCAGGCTTTTACAGAATGACACGGGTCTGTCCTCGTCCCCAACCCATATTCACCGGCTCTGTTCCTATCCTCATCCCTGCCTCACAGTTATCCATAGGCACCTATCCATGTGTCATTCTATAGACCACATCCTGCTACAAGAAATTCCATAGCTGCTCGCTTGCCGATCTCCTGTGCCTGCTGTGTCTTCTGCGTTCACCTAGTCAGTTGAGCAAAGTTTCAGAACAGGAACATAGGGGAAAATGAGAAGGGCCAGATAAAGAGGTGCTGCATAGTGAATGCATGTATAGAGAAGACAAGCAGTATAAATTTTATGATGCATGATTTTGTATTATGAGTTTATTATGCAACCTATATTTTTAGTTGTAAAATCCTCATCACAGCCCCAGGGTGAGGTGTATAATAAAATGTAAATATATCTAAGTTACAGTAAGGAAATTATAAACTACCTTCAGTGCCTTGCTGCTTCTTTGAGCTATAAATTTTCCCATTCAAACTCTCCTTAAAATTAGCTATACAGTCATTGCAGCTCCTACTGGCATACCTCCAGTATTTCCAACCTTAGGTGCAGACACATTAAGAAAAATGTTGTGCAGCATGTAATCTTCTGCGTTGCAGTCAGTGCTGACCTGGAGGAAACTATAAACTGAAAAATGCACCAGGGAAGCACTGGAAGATAAGTCTCTCTTCTAAATTTCAAAATGGAAATGGTGATGGAGCCAAATGAATCCATCACAATGGATCAACTCTTTATTTATTATATTTTCAAAACAGCACATGAAGCAACATAACACTTGTACAGTAAGGACAGTAATGGCAAAGGAAGTAAAACAAACTAATGGTAAATATACAAAGGAAAAATGCATCTTCAAATATCCCTATACTTTAAAAACAAAGAGAACTAAAAAACTTACAGGATAATCATCCAAGCTAATAACCTAATCTTAAAGACCATTTAAGATCATAGTATTAACAGAGTAATTGCTAGACCCTCCAACAGCTAACTTTTTAGCAGTCAAAAAAGCCAACATTTAAGAAGTCACAAACACACTTTGGAGAACTTAATTTACACATTTACAGGAAAACTTATGACATCGCCTCTCCACCATCCCCCAATGAAAAATCATAACTGCCTCTATTTCTTTTGCGTTTTCCTGGAAACATCAGGAAAAATCCACTTAGTTATTAAATAAACCCTCCCTCCCCAACAACTTTTGGTGACTTAACCAGTACCGATCAGTGGGTAAAGTTAAGGTAACTACTGGAGGCCACCATTGATGCCTACCAATAAATTTCCAGAAAGCCTAATAAATTCTTCAAATCCAGATACTGCACTGCTTTCAACTCATTGATTTTAAGACTGTACATTTTTTTTGGCAAATAATAAACCTTTGAACAAGGTGTTAAATTAGCTTCTGTAATCTCTAAAATTTCCATTTATAAAAAAAAATCTCAGAGAAATAAATCCAGAGGAAGAAAAATTCCTTCTCTCGTAGTTTTTTTGTTTTAAAGTTTTGTAAACTGTTCTGATTAATGTTCTGAAAGGCAGTATTAACAAGCTCAAAGTCTCGGTCCCTCTGCCCCCCTCCAATATTGGTCAAATCTTTGATCACCAGTTTGTACAGACCAACTCATCTTTATCCTCCTCCAAACTGACCATATAAGTAACTACCTTCTCTGCTCCTTTTTGCATCCGTCATTGCTGTAAGGGAACAATAATCCTTCTGTAGCCTGGCAAAGGAGTATAACCACGTCTCCCCATCAAATATCTGGACAAAGGAACACAATCCCTTAGAGGTCCGAGTTTTAGAAACCAAACTTTAGGACTGCTCCTCAATAGAAAAATCTTGCAAAAAGATAATGATATCCCATGGCTCATTCATGTTGGCTAGACCAGTGTTTCTCAACTTCTTCAAGCCAAGTACCCCCCTAAGTCTAACAAATATCAACAGAATATCCTTGCCCAAGCTCCGCCCCAGACACGCCCAGGCTCTGCCACAGACCCCACCCCATAATAACAGTACTAATTGTAATGAAATTTCTTCCATTTTTCATATATACACAATATAATCTTATTAATATATAATGGTAAAAAAACAACAACAAAGTACACTGTATATGCAGAGAAAATGTTAATTATCAATAACTATAGAAAAATATAGTGCAAAATATAGACAGCAGATATAAATTCTCAAAACAGACATATTTAGATCACTAAATTGAAAAAATCATTTTTCCTACCTTTGTTGGCTGGTGAGTATCTGGTTGCACTTCCTTCTGACTGGCATCAAATATTTATTTCTTTCTGCCTCCTGCACGCTTCCTCTCCTCTGGACCTCATTCCCTTCCCCAACCAACATCTCTCTCGCACTGTCCCTCCATGAGTCCAACATTTCTCCCTCACTCATCCCCTGGATTATGTGCATTTTTCATTACTGCCCACCAGCCCCTTGCCCTTCTATCACCCCTCTCTATGTCACATCTCTCCCTCCATCGCTATATCCAATATTCCTCCCCCTTATAGCCCCTTCAATCTGTCCCTGTTCTCTCTCCATCACCATATAGCAATGTTACTTACCGTAACAGTTGTTACCCAGGGACAGCAGGCAGCTATTCTCACTAATGGGTGACGTAATACAACGGAGCCCCAATGCGGACGCCTCACAAGCATTTTTGCTTGAAGAAACTCGAAGTTTCGAGTCGCCCGCACCGCGCATGCGCGAGTGCCTTCCCGCACAGACCAGGGCGCATCTCCTCAGTTCAGATAGCTAGCAGAGAAGCCACCAAGGGGAGGTGGGTGGGACGTAAGAATAGCTGCCTGCTGTCCCTGGATAAAGCACAGTTACTTACCGTAACAGGTGTTATCCAGGGACAGCAGGCATATATTCTCACATGTGGGTGACGTCATCTACGGAGCCCCAGCGCGGACAGCTTTTCAAGCAAACTTGCTAGAAGTTTCAAGTTTGCACACTGCACCACGCATGTGCATGCCTTCTCGCCCACTAGAGGGCGCATCCCACCTCGTGGTCCTCAGTTCCATAACTAGCAGAGAAGCCATCCCCGGGGAGGCGGGCGGGTTGTGAGAATATATGCCTGCTGTCCCTGGATAACACCTGTTACGGTAAGTAACTGTGCTTTATCCCAGGACAAGCAGGCATGATATTCTCACATGTGGGTGACCTCCAAGCCAACCAAAAAAGGGCAGGTGGGAGGATGGCAATTCAAGAAAACAGATTACGCAACACCGACTGGCCAAACCGGCCGTCACTCCTGGATAAAGTGTCCAGACAGTAATGAGAGGTGAACGTATGAACCGAAGACCAAGTGGCAGCTTTACATATTTCCTCCATCGGAGTGGATCGGAGGAAAGCCACCGAAGCTGCCATCGCTCGGACCTTATGCCCCGTGACTCGACCCGGGGGCGGAAGTCCAGCCTGAGAATAGCAAAAAGAAATGCAAGCAGCTAACCAGTTAGACAGAGTGCGCTTGGAAACCGGATGTCCTAATCGATTAGGATCGAAGGACAAAAACAATTGAGGAACCTTCCGATGAGACCTGGTGCGTTGAAGATAATATGCCAACGCCCTCTTACAGTCAAGCGTGTGAAGCGCCGTCTCGCCAGGATGGGAGTGGGGCTTCGGAAAGAAAACAGGAAGGACAATGGACTGATTGAGGTGGAAATCAGAAACAACTTTAGGTAAAAACTTAGGATGGGTGCGGAGAACCACCTTGTCATGATGAAAGACAGTGAAAGGAGGGTCCGCAACCAAGGCTTGCAACTCCCCAATCCGCCTAGCAGAGGTGAGGGCAATCAAAAACATCACCTTCCAAGTCAGAAATTTCAAGAGAGACTTGTTGAGTGGCTCAAAAGGGGGTTTCATCAGTTGAGCTAAAACCACATTCAAATCCCACACGACTGAAGGAGGCTTAAGAGGGGGACAAACCCTGAGTAACCCTTTCATGAAGCGTGTCACCAAAGGATGGAGCGACAGGGGACGCCCATCCAGATGTTGATGGAAAGCAGAAATAGCACTAAGATGAACCCGCACCGAAGTGGTTTTCAGGCCAGAGTGCGACAGATGAAATAAATAGTCCAAGACCGAGGACACCGGAACCGACACCGGATCCAGGTGAAAAGACGAACACCAGGTAGAAAACCTGGTCCATTTCTGCGAATAACAAAGCCTCGTCGAGAGCTTGCGTGAGGCTTCCAACACCTCCCTCACCGATTGAGACAGACCAGGCGAAATTAGGGAGCAAGAAACCAAGCTGTCAGGTGTAATGACTGAAGATTGGGATGTAACATGGATCCTTGACTCTGAGACAGCAGAGAAGGAAACACAGGCAGAAGAAGAGGCTCCCTGGCACTGAGCTGAAGCAGCAGGGAGAACCAGTGCTGACGCGGCCACCGAGGAGCAATGAGAATCATCGTGGCAGCGGACGATTTGAGATGTACTAACGTTCGCAAGATCAGGGGAAAAGGAGGGAACGCATACAGGAACCTCCCGTCCCAATCGAGAAGAAAGGCATCGGCCTCCAGACGGTCCCGGGAGTACATCCGAGAACAATACAGGGGCAGTTTGCGGGTCTCCGGAGAGGCAAACAGATCCACCTGGGGCGTTCCCCAGCGAGCGAAAACCTCGCGCAGAACTCCGGAGTGTAGAGTCCACTCGTGCGGTTGCAGAAGTCGACTGAGTTTGTCCGCCAGACAGTTCAGTTCTCCCTGGATGTAGACCGCCCGGAGGAAGATGTTCCGGGAGACCGCCCACTCCCAAAGGCGAAGAGCCTCCGAGCAGAGGGGCCAAGAACCCGTGCCACCCTGCTTGTTCACATAGTACATTGCCACTTGATTGTCCGTGCGGACGAGGACAACCTGATTCTGCAATATGTGAACGAATGCTCGAAGTGCCAGAAAGATGGCCCGAAGTTCTAGCACGTTGATGTGACACCGACGGTCCTCGGCAGACCACAGGCCCTGCGTGCGAAGACCGTCGAGGTGGGCTCCCCACGCGTACTCCGAGGAGTCTGTGGTCAGAACCTTGCGAAAAGGAGGGTTGAGAAACAGTAAACCTTTGGACAGA
The DNA here is from genome assembly GCF_902459505.1 of Geotrypetes seraphini. NCBI lineage: Eukaryota > Metazoa > Chordata > Amphibia > Gymnophiona > Dermophiidae > Geotrypetes > Geotrypetes seraphini. Next base: position 305,275,696 of record NC_047086.1, on the reverse strand, counting down.
TTTGAAGAGTCGGTCCACCAACACAGCGATTTCCGCAAAAGCGGAGTCACCGCAACGAGGCGAGACGCCGGATCGTACTCTTGACGCCACTGGGAAGCGAGGGTCCACTGAGGAATCCTCAAGTGCAGCCTTGCAAACGGAGTGACGTGGACCGTCGATGCCATATGACCGAGCAGCATCATCATGCGCTGGGCCGACACCACCGACAGTTGAGAGACCTGCCGGCCCATCCGCACCAAGGCTTCCAACCGCTGGGGTGGGAGATAGGAGCGCAGGCGCACCGTGTCCAGCACCGCGCCTATAAATTGAAGAGACTGAGCCGGGCACAACTGTGATTTTGGAAAGTTTATCTCGAACCCGAGGCTCTGCAGGAAGGCAATAGACTGTCGGGTCGCTGAGATAACCCCCTCCCTGGTCGGGGCTTTGATGAGCCAATCGTCCAGGTAAGGGAACACATGAAGCCCACGGGACCTCAGGGCTGCCGCAACCACCACCATGCACTTCGTGAAGACTCGTGGGGACGCGGCCAGGCCGAAGGGCAGGACCCTGTACTGGAGGTGCAGGTCCCCCACCTGGAATCGTAAAAATCTTCGGAAGGCGGGATGCACCGGAACATGGGTGTATGCTTCCTTCAAGTCGAGGGAGCACATCCAGTCCCCTTCCTCCAGGAGAGGATATAAAACCGGGAGAGATAGCATTCGAAACTTCTCCCGGACCAGGAATTTGTTGAGCTTCCTGAGGTCCAGAATGGGGCGCAGGTCCCCGGTCTTTTTTGGGACCAAAAAGTAACGGGAGTAAAACCCCGTACCCCGTTGGTCCTTGGGGACCGGTTCGACCGCCCGAAGCACCAAAAGGGCCCTGGCCTCGGCCAGAAGGGTCGGCAGCTGCGATCGGTTGCAAGAGGCTAGGTTCGGGGGATTGTCCGGTGGCGAGGACACAAAGTTGAGTGAGTAGCCCTCGGAGACGGTCCGGAGCACCCAAGCGTCTGAGGTTATCTCGGTCCATGCCATCCGGAAGAACCGAAGACGCCCCCCGATAGGAAGGGGTTCCTGAGATTTCGCGGAGGGGAGCCCGCCCCGTCCGCTCAGCCCGTCAAAAGGAAGGCGCGGGTTTAGAAGGACCCTGCGCCGGGGCTTGGGTTTGTCCCCCTCTGCCTCGCTGAGATGGACGCCTCGGAGGTGGCCTCGAAAAAGCTGGAGTCGATTTCTGAGGATATCGACGCGGCGGAGGACGGAAGGGTTTCTGCGGCGGGGGTCTAGGTTTGGGGCGGACCAGGGATGCTAACGAGCGCTCCTGCTCCGACAACCGCTTGGTCGCCGCATCTAAGGACTCGTCAAATAACTCGGACCCCACACAAGGCAAGTCTGCAAGACGTTCCTGCAGGTTTGGGTCCATATCGAGGGTGCGGCCACGGCGAAGGCCGACACCCTCGAAATCAGCTCAAATGCGTCGTACACTGCATGAAATAGGTACAGCCGCAATTGAGACAGGTTGGACATAAATTTATCAAATCCTGCTCTTAGGGGGTCCGGTAAGGAGTCTCGGTATTGAGGAAGGTCCTTCACCATGCCACGCAAATAGGAGGAAAAGGTGAAGGCATAATTTAGAACCCTGGTGGCCATCAGGGAATTTGAATAGAGGCGACGGCCAAACTTATCCAGGGTCCGCCCTCCCTGCCGGGTGGAACCGCCGCGGAAACCCGTGAGGGCTGTGATTTCTTTAGGGCAGACTCCACCAGAAGAGACTGGTGGGAGAGCTGCGCCTTTTCGAACCCTTTAGGGGGCACCGTCCTATACTTGGCTTCCATTTTAGAAGGCACCGACGTGACTGTAAGAGGGTTCGACAAATTCTTCAACCAGGTCTGCAGAAGGACTCTGTTGAGTGGGAGCCTAGGCACCTCTCTAGGAGGAGTGGGAAGGTCCTGCTCCTCCAAAAATTCTTTGGAATATTGTGAACCGACCATAAGGTCTAACCCCAGGGCTCGGGCCATGTCCTGAACAAAAGTTGTAAATGAGGACGGTCTGGCCGGGGGAGACAGGGTTCTCGACCTCCCCACCGAGGAGAGGGGAGAGGCCTCATGGGAATAATGAGGATCCCTGACCGACCCCGAGTCCCAGGATCCTCTCTCCAAGGCTCTCGAGGGGGAAAGAGAAGTTTTCCGCCTCGCGGAACCCTTGGGTGAGGACCCCGGGGTCCGGGGGACACTCTCCCACTTCCTCGGCGAGGCGGCACGGGAAGACTTCCCATGAGGTGATCGGAGGAGCCTCGGATTGTCGAGGCGCAACTCCGACACCTGAAGCGCCTCGCCCCCGAGCGGCGAGGAACGACCGTGCCTCCGAGGCGAGCCGCGCGGGCGCTTCGGCTTCCTCGATCGGCGCCCCGTCCGAGGTCGCGTCGAGGGCGAGGCGTCCCGGGAAGACCCCGAGGAAGAGGAGGAAATACGGCGCACTCTGCGCAACTTTTCCTTGGGCCGCACACTCCGCTCAGGCGGCCCCCCCGAGGTCGAGGGCAGGGCCGGGGCCGAGGTTAAGGGGGCCACAATACCCGAGACCGAGGCCACCGAGGCCGGGGCTCCCGAGGTCGAGGGAGCCGAGGCCGGGGCCTCCGAGGGCGAGGGCGCCCCGGCCGAGGCCTGCGAGGTCGAGGTCGCCGGAACCGCAGCTCGCTGCAACACTTCCAAGGCCCCCGACAGCTCCGATGAAATAAGGGCTCGAAGGAGGTCCTGAAAGGCCGGGATCCCCACGAAGGTTGGGAGTTCCGGGTCCGGAGCACACTCCCTGGAGGGCGACCTCGGTCTCGAGTATTCCCTCGGGGTGTGCGAAGTAGAGGTCCGAGGCGGGGCCGGGGTCGACCCACCCGCCTTAGCCGGAGTAGAGGATGGCTTCTTTGCTGAAGGGGATGGAACAGAGGACTTACCCGAAGCCGGCTTTCCTGAGGACGCCTTCGAAGCCGAGGCCCCCGAGGACGAGGTCAAGGCCGGGGCCGAGGCCGACGTCGAGGCCTTAGGCGGCGCGTCCACTGCAAACAATTCCGCCATTCTGGCCTTACGGCGACGGAGGGCTCTGTTTTGAAAAGTAGCGCAGCGATCACACGAAGCTGTCGGATGATCGGGCCCAAGACAAACAATGCACCACCGGTGAGGGTCAGTGATGGAAAGCAACCTCTCACACCGGCTGCACTTTTTGAATCCCGTAACAGGACGGGACATCAACGAAAAAGAAGGCCGGGAATGACCGACGTCCCGCGGCCACGGCTGCCGGGAGCCCCCGGAGCCTAACGAAAAGTAAAATATTTTTTTTTTTTTTTTAAACGAAAGAAACAAAAGAAAGGAGCACCGCGAATCGATCAAATATACAAAAACAACGAAACGCGGCAGCTAGAAAGGCAATACAACTGGAGCTCAAATCCACAGGGCTTTCTGGCTCCGCGGAAAAAATTGAACTGAGGACCACGAGGTGGGATGCGCCCTCTAGTGGGCGAGAAGGCATGCACATGCGTGGTGCAGTGTGCAAACTTGAAACTTCTAGCAAGTTTGCTTGAAAAGCTGTCCGCGCTGGGGCTCCGTAGATGACGTCACCCACATGTGAGAATATCATGCCTGCTTGTCCTGGGATAACAACTGTTACGGCAAGTAACATTGCTTTATCTCAGGACAAGCAGGCAGGTATTCTCACTAATGGGTGACCTCCAAGCTAACCACAATGGGATGGTGGGAGAGTTGGCAACTTAGGAGAATAAATTTTGTAATACTGTTTAGCCAAACTGTCCATCCCGTCTGGAGAAGGTATCCAGACAATAATGAGAAGTGAAGGTGTGAACCGAGGACCAAGTGGCAGCCTTACAAATCTCCTCAATCGGGGTCGATCTGAGGAAGGCTATAGAGGCTGCCATTGCTCTGACCTTATGGGCTGTGACTTTACTGGGAAGGGGTAATCCAGCCTGGGCATAGCAGAAGGTGATACAAGCCACCATCCAGTTGGAGATGGTACGCTTAGAGATGGGACGTCCCAACTTGTTCAGATCAAAGGAGATGAAAAGTTGAGGAGCAGTTCTGTGTGGCTTGGTGCGTTCCAGGTAGAAAGCCAAGGCACGTTTACAGTCTAGAGTATGAAGAGCTGATTCTTCAGGATGAGAATGAGGCTTTGGAAAAAACAATGGAAGAACAATGGATTGATTTAGATGAAATTCCGAGATCACTTTGGGGAGGAATTTTGAATGAGTGCGAAGGACCACCTTGTCATGGTGGAACACTGTGAAAGGTGGATGCGCAACTAATGCTTGAAGCTCACTAATTCAGCGGGCCAAAATGAGGCCAATGAGAAACACCACTTTCCAAGTGAGATACTTCAGATGAGCCTTGTGAAGAGGTTCAAATGGAGGTTTCATAAGCTGAGAAAGAACCACATTGAGGTCTCAAACCACTGGAGGCGGTTTGAGGGGAGGATTGACATGGAAGAGTCCTTTCATGAATCTGGAAACCACCGGATGAACAGAGAGAGGTTTCCCTTGAAGAGGCTGATGGAAAGCAGCAATTGCACTAAGATGGACTCGTATCGATGTAGACTTGAGACCAGAATGAGAAAGGTGCAAAAGATAATCCAAAACTGAAGATAAGGAGGAGTGTTGTGGCTCATGATGATGAGAAAAACACCAAGCAGAAAATCTAGTCCACTTTTGGTGGTAGCATTGTCTAGTAGCGGGCTTCCTTGAAGCTTCCAGCACATCTCTCACAGGTTGAGAAAACTGGAGAGGGGTTACGTTGAGAGGAACCAAGCTGTCAGGTGTAGAGACTGCAGGTTGGGATGAAGTAGAGATCCCTGATGCTGTGTAAGCAGCGATGGAAACAATGGTAGAAGGAAGGGCTCCCTGCTGCTGAGTTGAAGTAGAAGGGAGTACCAAGGTTGCCTGGGCCACCGTGGAGCGATCAGGATCATGGTGGCATGGTCTGACTTGAGTTTGACTGGATGAGAGGAAATGGAGGAAACGCATATAGAAAGAGATTTGTCCAATCCAAAAGAAAAGCATCTGCCTCGAGGCGGTGAGGAGTGTAGATCCTGGAGCAGAATTGAGGCAGTTTGAAGTTGTGGGGGCTGCAAAGAGGTCGATCTGAGGAGTTCCCCACTGAGAAAAGATGTGATGTAGGGGTGTTGAGTGGAGGGTCCACTTGTGAGGTTATAGCAGACGACTCAGGTTGTCCGCCAAGGCATTGTCCGCCCCCTGAATGTAGACAGCTTTGAGGAAGGTGTTGTGGCATATCGCCCAATCCCAAACTTTCAGAGCTTCCTGGCAGAGGGAGGCCGATACCGTGCCCCCCTGCTTGTTGACATAATACATGGCGACTTGGTTGTCTGTGCGAATGAGGACCACCTTGTCCTGAAGCAGGTGCTGGAAAGCGTTGAGGGCATTGAAAATCGCTCTGAGTTCCAGGAGATTGATGTGGTGCTGGCGGTCCGTGCTGGTCCAATAACCCTGAATGCGGAGACCATCCAGATGAGCCCCCCAGGCATAAGTGGATGAGTCGGTCGTGAGGACTTTCTGGTGGTGCGGGGTGTTTGGAATAACAAACCTCCAGATAGATTGGAGGATAGCATCCACCAGCGAAGAGACTGTTGCAGAGCAGGAGTGACCTGGATGTGTTGGGACAGAGGGTCGGATATCTGCATCCACTGAGATGCCAGTGTCCACTGGGGAATCCTGCGACGAAAATCAGCGATTAAGATCAAAATCAACCAAAACCGCGGACTTTAGAAGGCACAAGTGAAAAAACTTCACGCAGAGAGTTGAAGATGGACTTCTCAGCTCCACGGAAAAGTAAGAACTGAGGCGACGCGCCCTGGTCTGGGCGGGAAGGCACTCGCGCATGCGCGGTGCGGGCGACTCGAAACTTCGAGTTTCTTCAAGCAAAAATGCTTGTGAGGCGTCCGCATTGGGGCTCCATTGGATCACGTCACCCATTAGTGAGAATACCTGCTTGCTTGTCCTGGGATAACCAACATTTCTCCCTCTTCTCCTTCTCTTCCCCTTGCATCTCTACCTCTTTCCTCTCTCAATGCCATTTCCCTTTCTTCCTTTCCCCATGTGCCACCATATCTTTCCTTCTCTCACACACTCATGCCCAACAATTCTCCCTTTCTATTCTCTCCCTCCTTTGTCCCAAGTTAATGTGCCCTTCTTCCCTCTCTTCTGGGTACCATGTTCATGACACCTCCCTTCCTTCTGATTCAAGTTTATGCTCTTTCCCTTCCAGCCATTGTCCTAGAATCGTGCCCCTCCAATGCCCCAACGCGCTCCTTCCCCCACCACCTCCTTTCTCCCTTTGTCCCAGAAAGATTGTGTCCCCTTAATTGTTCAAGCCGCACTCACTCCTGCCTTCAGTGGCTTGTTCGGGGGACGTGCAGCCGGCAGCGATTCACACGCTGCACATAGCTGACCCACAAGCCTTCCCTGAGAATGTTTCCAGGTCAGCTACATGCAGCGTGTGAACCACTGCTGAATGCGCGTCCCCCCAACAAGCCGCTGAAGCTGAGCAAGTGTGGCAAGGAGATAACTGGGAACCTCCCTCCCCCACCCCCACTTACCTGGAAGGCTTTCCTCTGACGTCAGCTCTTACATCGGAGGGAAGCCCTGTGGGTCGGCTTCAGGAGGGAAGGCAGGGATCCCCGGCAGCAGCTTCAGCAGGTAGCAAAGAGGGATCCCCAGTGCGGCTTTGATGGACAGGGGGGGCAGGGAATATTCTCTGTGGCAGCCATGCCGTGTACCCGCGTACCCTGTACCGTGTGCTAAGAAACACTGTAGTAAGCATGATCAATCTTAATAGTAAGGTTGTTTGCCACCTCACCACACTGAGCAAGATTAGGCAAATATCTGCCTCCACCTTCTTAACAGTATGCAAGCTTAGAGCTCTTGGGAACACACAGCACATTTTATTTTCAATATCGTCCAGTTTTAATTACAAAGTCTCTTAAAGATGCAAAACTAATGTAAGTTTTTTTTATTGTAATCTCTCATCACTTCAGATGACTCATCCATGTGTGTCCAACTCTTCAACCCAGATCCTGTATGTGAGCACAAAACTCGCACATGAACTCTGCAATTTCCTCTTGACCCCCAAAAGCAATGTACAAATATGTGAATCATTTATTGCGCTTTTGTAGTTTGAAAAATCAATAAAGATATTTTTTTTTAAAAAAGCCACTCATGTAGTTCATCTCAGGACATACCTAGTAACGTGCTAGCCCCATCAGGAGACAAAAGAGGAACTTTGCACCAGTAACAACAGCAAGAGGAGGAGTCAACAGCAAGACCACCAGATCAGAAGGCTCACCATGCTCCTCCTAAGCCTGATTTTGCATACTCATGGATGCTAGCAGTCTGCCTCCTCATTGTTATCAGGAAAGACTTCAAGAGTAGTAAGACAAGCAAAAATCAGTGTGAAAGGCATCAAATTAAACCTGATATGAGCAGATCATGAAAAAGAGAGCTTTAAGTACAGAGCTTACAGCTTAGACATCTCTTAGGGTAGGTGAGATTTTCTCCCTCCACGCTGGCTGTTTTAATATGCGTAAATGTGGATCTGCTCCAACATTTGAGTGATGAAACCTGCATTAGCTGCTCATCACGACTTAGTAAAGGGGCCTTTATATCTTCAGATTGGTATGTAAAGCCTTTGCATTGGTATGATGGCTCCAGACTCTATGGCAGGGGTAGGGAACTCCAGTCCTCAAGAGCTGTATTCCAGTTGGGTTTTCATGATTTCCTCAATGAATATGCATGAGATCTGTTTGCATGCACTACTTTCAATGCATATTCATTGGGGAAATCCAGAAAACCCGACTTGAATACGGCTCTCGAGGACCAGAGTTCCCTACCCCTGCTCTATGGCATCTAAGATACCAATATTATCAGAAGGCAACAAATACAGTCTTAAAAATTAAATGCTATTAAGTTCTCCTAAAGCATAAAACTTAAAATCTAAGACATCTTTCTTTGCGTCTATATCATATCAATAACCTAGGATTTGGAATTCATTACCCATTTCTATTTAATATCCAATTATACTGCCTTCAGAAATGTGTTAACATTTCTATTCCATAAATTCTTGGTTAGTAAAGGAGCATCTTAACCCCAACAAGTTATTGGTAATTGATTAATGTATGTATTTTGTTTGGACTTGACATTATACTTCCCTGGGATTGTCGAAAGTCTTCTTGAGTTTAAACCACACTGAGCCTGTGTAAGGAAGCAGTGGATTATAAGAACTGTAATCAGATAAAAAATTCAAATCTCTCAATTTGTAAAACCTTAAAATCCTAGTTAAAACTAAAAGGTCACAGTTTTTTCTCCACCACCTCCCCCCTCATCCCATCCGCGACTTCCCATCTTCTCCTACACTATTGCATTTTGAGGTTTCTCATTCCATTTTAAACCTGCAGCTTTATAGACCAACTAATCCAGTATAAGTTGATTGCAATTTTAATTCCCTGATTTTCAATCTTTCAACAAGGCACATCATAAACAAGTACAATAGGAAGTTTCCTTCCCAAAAAGGCTTGTAATGTAAGTTTTCAACCTTAGCAGCTAAACTTATTCTCCCTATTAGCTGACTTGAGATACTAGAATGTATGAAGGAATAAATAAATAAATAAGAAGCTCACTACCAATATTCTTTCCTGCCTCACAGAATAATGCTCCTCAAAAACACAAGCTGGAATGACCTCGCTAGCCACTATGATATTTCAGGGCAAAGCCTAAACTAATTGTCCTCTAGTATTTCCAATTTATATTTATTAAAAACTTTTTATAGCATGAGGATGACAATTGATGCAATTACCCTTCAGGCTTAGAAACACAGTACTCAATCCTATTTCATATTGTTAGAAGAGACTGCAATGGATGCTACTACTTGTGATTTTCTTTTTCTTTTTTTTTTTATATAGCAGACAACAGTTGCACATCCACTGGAAGGGATTCTGGAAGAAGGAAGCATTATGGTAACCTTGCAGAGGCTACCACTGCTCTGCCAGCCAGTGGTACAAAACCCTACATGGCATAAAAGTTAACAAATGGAACAGTGCTTTGTAATTTTTTTAAACTCAACAAGATATAGTCAAAGACGGTAGATGTTATTGAAATTCATAAGTCTTACACACTGCAGGTTGAAGAGTGGAGACATAGCCCAAAGATTAATGCAGTGGGTTGAGAACCTGGGGGAACTGGGTTTGATTCCCATGGCAGCTGACTTCATTTATTCAATTTTCTATACTGTTTTCCCAGGGGAGCTCAGAACGGTTTACATGAATTTATTCAGGTACTCAAGCATTTTTCCCTGTCTGTCCCGACGGGCTCACAATCTCTCTAATGCACCTAGGGAATGGTGGATTAAGTGACTTGCCCAGGGTCACAAGGAGCAGTGTGGTTTTGAACCCACAAGCTCAGGGTGCTAAGGCTGTAATTTTAACCCCTGTGCCACACTCTCCCCCAGTTACTTAACTCCCTATTGCCCTAGGTACAAAGACATGTCAATTGTGAGCCTACTAGGGACAAGAAAAGTACCTCCATATAATAAAAATGTAAAACCATTTTAGTCATACCACAGAAAGGCAATGTATCAAACCCATTGCACTTTATCCTTCATCCCTAATGTAGGAAAATTATCACATGATGTTCATCAAGGACAGCAGTTTCCACATCATGGCTGAGAACTAGTGCTGTCCGATTCAAATCGATTCACTTTGGATGAACAGTTTTAAAAACAAAAAAAATTGGCTTCCTGATTCGGTGACTGACCTTCCCCCCTCCCCCCCTAAAGGAGGAATAGCAGCGCTGCCTCTTGCTGGCCAGCTGCTGCCGCTCCTGCTTTACAGGGTGAGGGTCAGTCGAGAAGTGCTGGTGTCCGGCTTCCCCCCTGGCCTCCCACACATCCATTTACCTAATAGCAGCAACCTGCAGAGAAGATTGCCGGTGCTAGCGATCTTTGCAAGCTGCCACAGGCCTTCAGAGCTGTTTCCTCTGCCGCGATCCTGCCTCTGACATCAGAGGAGGGGCAGGACTGCGGCAGAGGGAAGACCACTCTGAAGACCTATGGCAGTTTGCAAAGATCGCTAGCACCGGCAATCTACTCTGCAGGCTGCTGCTATTAGGTAAATGGATGCGCGGGAGGTCAGGGGGAACACGCAGGCTTTCAGGGGGTACAGGCCTTCAGGGGGGATGGGCAAGCCTTCAGGGGTGGGGTGCAGGCCCTCAGGGGGGACAGGCAGGCCTTCAAGGGGGAGGGTGCAGGTCTTAAGATGGGACAGACCTTCAGGGGAGAGGGGCCCTGGTGTAGAAGTACACGGAGGGAGGGAAGGGGGGTTCAAAGAGAAGTGCATATGCCGGACTTTGGGGGGGGGAAAGAAATAATGGGTCTTAAAACAGAGGAGAGGGAAAGATGGTGGACAATGGGATTTAGGGAGGAAAGGAACAGAAAGGGAGAGAAGTTGGACACAAGGGATGGTGTGGAGGGTGTGGGGGATAGAAATACTGGATAGGCGGGTAGTTGGGAAAATAAAGGGAAAGATGGTAGACCTTAGGGTGGTGGGGAAGGAGGAAGAGATGCTGGATGAAAGGGTAGTTGAGAAAAGGTGGATCTGTGGATAGAGACAAAAAAAGGAAAGATGCCAGACCTCTGGGGGAGAGAAGGGAAACGGAAGGGGGAGGACAGAGATAGAAGATGGATGGTTAGCATAAAAAAAAAAAAAAGACCCTGGCAAGCAAGTTATCAGAAGACAACCAGAGCCTGGGACCAACAAGATTTGAATAATAACCAGACAACAAAAGGTAGAAAAACTAATTTTATTTTCTGTTTTGTGATTACAATATGTCAGATTTGAAATATGTATCCTGCCAGAGTTGGTGTTAAGACCGCAAACGTGAGCTAGGATTTAAGAGAGAAGAAAAGTCTTTTTTGTGTTTATTTTGTTTACACCACAGAGCCAGTGTGGTTAGGAGAAGGCAAAGGGGGTGTAGAGGCTATAAAATAAACCCACCAGGATGTTTGAAAAAAACACCCACTTGGACAGAAAAATCGATTCAATAGGCTGAATCGAATCAATTTTTTTCCTGAATTGGGCATCACTACTGAGAACCGACTTGTTGCTAGCTTTTTTCACAACTCCTGTAACAGAAAAAAGCCATCAAGTCTAAACCATAATGAAGTTTCTCTACATTTATTTTCTTCCTACCGCCATATATTCTAAAACTCCTGCATTTAGTAATTTAGGAATAGGTACTGTAGTTAGAGTTTTGATAGGAAGCCTTTGAATTCTGATAGTATAGCTTGGCACTGCAATATACAACTATTATCTAGCTCTGAACACTGCTGATCCTAAAAGGCAGGAGACCCAGACCTGGCTTTGCCTGTGTGGAAACACAGCTTTTCTATTAAACCCTGCCACTAGCAGTAAATATCACTTATGCATTGCATCAGAACACTTTCTACAAGAAGCAGCTCATCTGTGCAACAAAGAGCTAATTGCCACCTTTGTAGGACAACAGCTCAAGCTTCAAAACGAAAAACAGCTGATGCTGACTCATGCCTGCATGGAAAAAAAAAAAAGAAAAAAACCCCAAACCCTCTTGTTCTTTTATAACCTAGGCAACAAGATCTTTAAAGTAGTGGTGCTAGAAAACGTCCCTATATCAATTCCTTTCTGGTACAACACCAATTCTTTTAAATTTTTATATTACTGTATTATGTTGTGTATAATGTGCACTTATTTTCCATCCAAAGAAATGTCAAACTTTGGGTGCGCATTATACATAGTGTTGAATTAACGTTTGTAATTTAATAATAATAATAATAATAATAACTTTATTTTTATATACCGCAGTACCACAAATAGTTCAGAGCGGTTTACAGTGTAAGAGACTGTACATTTACAGCGAAGATACAATGCGAACTGTACATATTCAGAAAAGGTATTTTTACAGCAAAGAAACAGTGTAGATTTACCATGCAGAAGACTGTACATATGCAGCAGAGATATGTATATAATGGAGAGGCAGTGCGAGAGGCATTATAAAGAACAAAGCAGTATACAAAACCAATGCAGGGTGGTGAATGTCAGGAAGACAACTAGTTTCTGTTATAGGATGGTAGTATTTGAGTATTTGGTGATGGGGGAGGTTCCAGAAATTTGTCATAAAGGAAAAATTTGAGAAATTTCCTGAAGGATGAGTAAGATGGGGCAGATGAGATGAGGGTGGTCAGGCAGTTTGTCCATCTGCCCGCTTGGTATGAGAGAGTTCTATTGAAGAATCTTTTGTAGGTGCATCCCTTTGGGGAAGGGTAGGTAAACAGGTTGGCATTACGCGTGCGAGTGGTTCCAGGGAATACGAAGTGGTGAGCCAGATAATCGGGGATAGGCCAGTTAAGGTTTTGAAGCTGAGACAGGCGAATTTGAAGATGACTCTCGCTTCTATTGGCAACCAGTGCAGTTTTCTATAATAAGGGGTGATGTGGTCTGACTTTTTGAGGCCAAAGATTAAGCGGACCGCGGTGTTTTGGATAAGTCTCAGTCGCTGGATGGTTTTCTTGTAGGAGCCTATATAAATTATATTACAGTAATCCAGTGTGCTTAGGATTAGGGATTGGACCAGCAATCTGAAGGAGAGGAAGTCGAAGTAATGTTTGATGGTACGGAGTTTCCAGAGGGTATAAAAGCATTTTTTGACCTGGGCGTTGGTGTGGTCTTCGAAGGTCAGGCAGCGGTCTAGGATGACTCCAAGGATTTTGATGGTGGGGTTGATAGGATAAGTTAGGCCGTTGAGTTGTAAAGTGGTGTTCGTTAATTTGTGGTTGAGACTTGCTAGGAAGAGTTTGGTCTTTTCTGGATTTAGTTTCAGTTTGGACTGAGTGGTCCAGTGAAAGAGTTCATCAATATCTACATCATTATCTGATGTCGCAATGTGATCAGCATAAAAAACAGATCATTGTTATCAGCATTATTGTCATCGTCTCCATCATTATTGTAGCATCAATTTGTAGCATCTTTTAATCACTGTAAACCGCATTGAACTTAACGATCCTGCGGTATATAAACTGTTATTATTATTATTGCCATCAGCTTCGTCTGCATTAGCAGACTCAACATTCTGAGGTTGAGCATCTCTCCATACCAAATCATCCCAACTTCCATCCATTGCATTTGATATGAAATATTTCAGAAACCCGTTTACAATAAGTTTAGTATCTAGATTGCGCCACACTTCCTCTACCCATTCTGTTACTTCTAAGATTGTCGGCGATCGCATATGTCCGCCCGCTGTAAATGAATGGGTACCATCAACAAGCCATGTATTCCATTTGCGCTTCAAGGCATCTTTCATTGGCTTATTAACTGTGACGTCAAGCGGTTGCAGAAGTTTTGTCATGCTTCCAGGGATGATACATAGGTCCGTCTTGTCTTTTTCCAACCCTTTCTTTATTACAGGCATTCGATACACTCGAAATGCATCCAATACCAGGAGCGAATGCTTGCTTATAAGTCCACCAGAACGTTTTCCCCCAGATGGTTTTAAGCCAATCCATCATGAGAGTTTTGTCCATCCAACCCTTTGGATGGACTTGTACAAAATTCCTCTAGGAAACTGAACTCCTTTTGGAAGCGTCTTCCTTGTAAATATTACATATGGTGGGAGCTTGGTATCATCAGTCATGCAACATAGCATAACCATAAACCGAGATTTCTCGTGGCCTGTTGCCAATGATATTGTTTTGGCCCCCTTTATGTTTAATGTCCACTCGTATGGATTGCAAAGGTAAGAGGGGTCTGATCGGCGTTTCCAATGAGGGACAGGTCATAGCCATGCTGTTTTCTCATTTTAATAACAAATTTCTGAAATTCGAGAAGTTTGTCATCTAAATCTTCAGGTAACTTCTGGCCGATGGTTGTCCGACATCTAACGGATAAATTGTGGTGCTTCATGAATCTCCTTCCCCATCCGTAAGATGCCTTGAAAATACCGGTATTCATATTTGGCATGGCTCTGGCCATACTCAAGGCCTTTAGACGTAGCTCCGTTATATCAACAGCACTACCCTGTAGCTGACGTTCCCTTACCCACTTAATTAACGACAATCCGAGTTCAGGGTAGGTCGCACTTTTCCCACAATCTGCTTGTTTTGAGTGGGGCATTCCTTGAAGCTTAGCTTTATCTTTGCGCCAAAGTCGAATGTTCAACTCAGCTACTCCAAATTCACGGTCAGCTTCTCTATTACTGTTCTCTTCAGCGTAACAAACAATTCTCAGTTTTTCTGCTGCCTTATATGAGCAACGTAGTTTACCGGTACTCATTCTAAAGGCTTAATCCTAACTAAAATTTTGTGGTAACAACACTGGTATATAACCGTAACTAAAATTTTGTGGTAACAACATTGGTATAGAACACTTTGAAACTTTTAGGCAATTTAGTGGTAGCAATACGCTATTCAAGAAAAGCACATACAGCTTTCCCCAACTCTAGTGGTCCCACTTCTGGCAAATCATTGTTGTATTTCCTTTTTTACTGCTGCCGTACTTCTTTTATTATATACAGCATATGACTCAACCAGAAAATATCTACAGTAATACTTACAGGTAGTTCAATGTGTTCTAATTTAAATTCCCTATCCACTTGCCAAAGATTTAACACACCAGTATATAGCTTATGCTGTGCTGCATTTACATTACAGGGACATCGACAATTATGC